>NW_028301608.1:77437500-87437500 GCF_987345545.1 Pholcus phalangioides | reverse complement strand
ACTTATCTCCGATACTTTCCTTAAAATGAGCTGTTATTTGGGGATTATTTTTTTCACGTTATCTTGTCAGCTGTGCAAACTTCCTCAGCTACAAGTTACTACAACAAGCTGTTCCGCGCTATTGATGTTCTGTATTACAGGTAATTTAGTACTTACAGATGTTTAATAAACATTTTTACTGTTGTGTGCATATAAAAATATTTATAGGAAAAATAACAAAATTGTACTCTGCTCTCAACTATGGTCCAACCATTTTTATGGACCACTAGCTGTTACCCGAAGCTTCGTTTGCGTGGATTTGGTAATCTGAGAATTACTCATAGATGATTCTCCCATGTAACATTTGTACCTTTCATAACACCATTGAAGGGACGAATTTTCAGAAATACTGTCTTTGTGGGTATCTACTTTATAAAATATATTGACTAAATTTCGTATTTATGGCTGTAGCGATTTTGGCTCAGTGATGATCGCTCCATATAACCTTTGAACCCCTCCCCTTAGAGAGACGAATTTTGGTTTCACCGGTTTCGGCTTGGCTGATTTCTCCATACGACCCCCCCCCCCCCCATTGAACCCTTCTTATGACCCCCTTAGCTGTTGAATTTCGGAAAACCCCTTCATAGTTAGTCTTCACATCATGAAACGAAATGTCTGACCATATTTCATAATTCTAATAGCTTCAGCAGTTTTAGCTCTGTGTGATTTCTCTATGAACTTCCCTTTTTGACCCCCACAGGGGTCGAATTTAGAAAAACCCCTTCTTAAAGCAAAGAGGATAAAGACGGATATATGATATAGTTGTAGTGCATTCTTTCAACTATGGTTCGTTAGCAATTTATAACACAAAATATGTGATAGACTATAATTGGGACTTCGTAACACAACTATGGTTCAAAATTTAAATTTAAAAAATCCATATTTGAGCTACATAAAGAGTAAAAAAAGTGTTTTACATTAATGCTTGATCTTACTACAGGCAATATCAGCAAAAACAATTTTTGAATAGCTGGAAGACAGAAGTTGTTTTGATTAATGTAGAAAATGGTGTTATTTTGGACCATAAGTTGTGTGAAATTACGGTACTTAACAATTTGCATTATCATTTATTTCAAGTATAAATGTGAAAAATATAGTTACTGTTTTATAATTCAGTACAACCAGTATGTATAGCTACAGGCATACAAAATGCATTTGCCTGGCTAATGATTTTAATTGGTTCTTATTTTTGGAGTGGGGGAGCTTCCTAAAAAATCGAGCTAGGGCATATTTTTTAGTCAAGCTAAGGAGAAACAGAGTATTATTCAAGATTCATTCATGATTAATAAATAATGATTGAAAAAAGACAAAGAAACATTTGTAGAGATTTGTGAAAAAAGTGTGTTGTGAATGTTAGGCTTTTTCATTTTCACCAGAAGCATAATCATGAAAAATGTGATTGATTTCTCTCCTTTAAAAAAACATGTTTGAAAACTTACTTTTTACATACTGACATTAATATTTACTGTTTTTTATTTTATTTTTAATTTGGTAAAAAAGCATATTGTATTTGCAGATGATACCATGTGTGCGGAACTTTTGAAACTCATACTGAACGATTGTGGTAGCATCACACCATCAGGCACTGCCTATGTTAATTATTTTGGGAACCCTGTTCGAATCACTGCGGTCAAAAAAGGGAAAATTCTACTTATTGAGATAAGAGCAAAACCTTTCGATTTGCTGGTTAAAATAAGAATGGCTGTCATAGAACTTATTTATGTAAGAACTGATTTTCTTAAGTTAAGTATTTATATACAGGGTGCTAGCTAACACCTGGCACCGCAAATTACTGGTGTTAATCCTAGAGTCATATTACCAATTGGAAAAAGTATTCGAATAACAAGTTGACCCAAATGCGTAATTTATATTGCTAATATAAATTTGCGCAGTTATAGAAATATAAAAATTAACCCAATTTGAATGTTTTTGTCCTGCCCCTCAGAGGCCAACAAAAGAAATTCCACATTACCAAGTGTAATATTCACTAAGATATTTGAATTTAAAAAAAACGGAGAAAATTTGTGAAAGAAACAGCATAACGTACTACTACTTTACCATACATGCCGCTCATACACATTCCTCTACAAAATTTCTAACGAATTGGTACATACTGAAATCCGCCATCAATTTTTCTAACTATGAATGAAGTGTAAGCATAAACTAATGGAAATGCCTTTTTCTCTCATTTACGGTTTTTTTTTTTTTATAACTTATTTTTCTGAATTTTTTATTCAAATATTTCAGTGGATACTACATTCAGAAGCGTAGATTGCCCCCCCCCCCTCCAAGGAGATTCAGGGCAACAACTTTCAAATTGGGTTTTTGTGCACAAGGTGTCTGTATAAAAAGTTAATTTTTATTTTTCAGTAACTGTAAAATCTTTTGCAATATGATGTATCTGAGGTCACACATTATTTGGATACTTTATCTAATTGGAAACATGCCTCTAGGATCAACGTTTTGCCGGCAATTTGCTGTGGCTGGTGTTAGCTACACACCCTGCATAACTCATTTCAATTCAAATCCTAACAATATTTTTTTTTAAGTGTTATTATGTATTAACACATTTCATTTTGTTTCAAATACTTTTACCAGAACAAATGTGTAGGCTGATAGTAAAACTGTCTGTTGATCATTTTTGTTGTGCTTGTCATTTCGTGCACACAAGGCAATTTTTTTTTTTTTTTTTTGGCTAATCAATTTTATTCGAGACTATTCCAAAAGGTTATGCTTCCTTGCCTCTCATCAGGATAACAGAAAAATAGATTTGAATGTTCTTATAAAAATAATGTGTTTAGGGCAGAACATTCAGTCACACATACAAGTGGATTATTTCTCAGAGTTATTCTCATTCATGTAATATAATTATCAAAAAATGTTGATATTGCCTTGAGAAGATGGGAAATGGAAAGATCGATCAAATATTTTGTGTTGATGAAAAAATCCTGAATCTGTAAAAGTGGTTTTTTTTTTGCCTTATTTCAACTATTTCTACAAAATTTCAAATACTTTCACTGTTTCTCATATTTGGCTCGTTAAAATAATTTTTGTTAATATGAATTGTCTTAGTTTGTGATGTGAATTTAGTAATGTGTGAATTGTCATTCTAGAATATTTGTCGTGAACTTCAAACTGGATGTTTGTTTATTTTAATACATTTATAACTGTTTGTAATTGCAGAAAAAAATTGAAGCCCATGATTTACAAAAAAAGAAGACTGTATGCATATCAAATCATTTGTTAGAGAAGCTAGAGGTATATATATATATGATTCATTTATTTTGTTCTTGATATTTTACCTTTTATCTGAAATCTTTACCAAATGACTAATTTTTGTTAAAATTTTTTTTTTTTTTAAAATCTTGTGGTACTGAAATATAGTTTTCTATTTCTAGTATGTACATATTATTTGTGTAATTTTATTCTGTAGGATGTTTCTAGAGATATAAATTGTTTGGTGGATTCCGACTGTTTGCCATTGAAAACCGAGGAAGAAGATAGTAAATTGCTCAAGTTGTACGATTACCTGAGGAAAAATATATCATGCCAAATTTACTTTTGATAAATTGCTGATAATTGTCGTTATTCTTTGTTTAGGTCACCCCAGTATTTAATGTTAAAAGAGGAAGAAAATATTTTTATGTAAATAGTTAATGTCTAAATTTTGTTATTAAAAAAATTGAAACGTTATTTTGTTGTATTTGCTTCTTTTTCTTTCCTAGTACTAGTCGAACAGTCAAAACTTCAACTACTTTTCTCATGGAATTTTGAAAGTATCTATTTCTTTTGTGCTGACCCTTTATTATATGGTTTCTTACTTGTATGAGATGAGAAAATTTAATTGCTTTTATTTTTCTTAATTGCAAAACCATGTCACTTCTATTATCATCTCTAATCATTGCAATTGATTTCACTTGAGATGTGAATGCGAAATAAAAAGTTTGTTATCTTCTGCAGCAAAGCTCATCATGAAAAAATATATAAAATTATAAACAGGAATGTACGAAAACGTAAAAGTTTAATTATAATATGATATTCATAAGCTGAGAATGAAAGCATGAAAATGTAATATGTAATTGTCCATTCTTTTTTGCAGTCAGTCCATATAAATATCATTGAATATTTTGTCTATGATAGTCAAGGAGCGAGTGTTTCGGGATTTCTTCATGTTGCAGTCAACGTTGTACCACCAGTCACATATTCTTTTCTTTTGATTAAAAATGGTTCCATTGGGGCATAAGAAGCTGTGTCGTGGAGCGAAATTGCCACCTGGACACATGTGCCACACCTATGTGAAACAAAGACCAGTCAGACATTAAGCAAAATGGTACATGGTTATGGTAGACATACAGAGTGGACAAAAAGTCCTGGACACATTATTTTAAAAATTAACAACAAATCAACCATTTGACATAAAAAGGTGTAGTTTGCATTAAAATACTTATGGCCTAGAGATTTATTTTAATGAATTTGACACACAGGTGACACTGTAAAATGAAAAATTTTACGCATAAAATGCAACAGAAACTGTGCATAATTTATGCTTATGACATGTTATTTGGTTACATAAAACTATCACATTCCAATATCCCTTTTTTACATCTATGCGGGTGGAAAGGTGCTTATGTTGAAATCTCATAGTTTTATGAAACGTAAATTTTCATAAACATTAATTATGCACTGTTTGTGTTGCATTTCGCGTGTTATGTAGAGTTTTTGTTTTACTGCGCCATGTGTGAGTGAAATTTTAACTTTTTTTTAGGTTATTTAAAAAATTCTAAGCCATAATAAAGTATTTTAATGCAAACCGCACCTTTTTGTGTCGATTGGCTGATTTGTTATCAATTGTCCTGGACGTCTTGTCCACCTTATATTTGTCAAGTCCATCCTTTAAGTTTCAGGACCAAAAGAATGAAATGATAAAATCCTTCTGCTTAGGAACTGACCTGGCAGTCCGTAAAAGGATCAGCATACATTCCGGGACCGGGTTGAGAACCACATTGGAACTCTGTTTGTGGAATGAAACCGAACACCGGAAAATCTTGTCCTGGAACACCTTTCCTGGCGAATGCCGTGTAATGGCTTACGGCTGGTTTCTTCTTCTTCCTTCCGTTGTTCCCAATGTAATCGTCTTCATCATCGTCCTCACTTTCTTCATCGGTTTTGCTAAACTTATTGATCTAAAGTGGGAGTAAGAGGAAGATAAGCGTGTTAGATTTCTCCTAGATGAATTCTAGACTACTTGTCACTAGAGTAGAGTGTTGAATATTAGATGATGTTACCTTCCGTCTTTTAGGAACACTCGGCAACTGCTGGAGATCGTTCCTACTCATAACGTAAGGAGGTTCCGTGGTAATAATTTTTTTAATAGAAGGTTTAGGAACGAACCCGTCGAGGCTATAGATGGCTGGTCTGGTAGGTTTCGGCTGTAACAGTTTCAATAGGACTTGTGGAGCAGATGTGGTCGGTGTCGGGGCACGAAACCTTTTCTGTGCTGGAGGCCTGAGTCTGATCGGCCAAACCACGGAACGTGGATTATTTTCAGAGGATGAAGAATCAAATATGTCTATCCTACGCCTGTAAAACATAAAAATAATAAGACGTTGAATCGTAGATGTATCCAAACTTATGGATTTCCAAAAAAAAAAAGGAATCGCTGTGATATACAGGCTCATGATCGCCTTACCCAGCATTCTGGTCCGACGTTGACGATAACGGCTCTATCACAGATAACGTCGTAGACGACGGTGTGACGGTTGTATTCAACAACTCGGATGGACGATCTGTCGCTCTTGACGTCGACCAGGTCCATCTATGACGACCTGAAGTGGACGATGACGGTAATAGTTTCTGTCGATTCCTCCACGGGTGGGACGTCGTGATCCTTCGGTATCGTCCCAGAGTAGTATTACGTTCTTCCTAGAAACGAAAAAAAAAAAAATTGTGGTCAAATCGAAACAAAAAGCGGGTTAGAGGTAAAAACAATGTATGTTTTATATTATGATAGTAAATCACAATCTCAATTTCCTGTTCATTGCTCAAAAAAAAAATCCTGTTAACTGGTCGAGTTTCATTTTGAATACTCTGATGATATTGATCGAGGAAGTTTTCTCATTCATAATCATGCAAACGTTTTCTAAACAGTCTAGAGTTCCACTTTTATCTACATCTACTTTCATGCATAAACACTTTGAACAAACTGCCAAAAAAACGCACGATTCTGGGAAAAAAACTATCACAGACAGGGCGGAAAAACGAGAACCATATTATTAAATATTTATTATTATGGATATATAAAGAGGACGACATCACAGCTTATCATCCACAGTAAACTTCCGGCTCAGCCTTTAAAGAGCTTTTTATTTATCTATCCGGCTGAATATAGATCGACTATTGATACATGCCACAACCACACTTAACTTTTAATCAAGTGGACATGTTTGGTCATTTCCTACACTTTCTACCCACTTCCCACCGAAATTCCGGTACTTCGTTGTTTGGAATAGAGTTTCTCATGGTCATCGATCACGTGAGATAGCAATGAAGGTAAGAAATGGGCGTTGCTGACAAATCGAAACCAATTTCGGTTGTTTTTTTTTTCAAAACATCGTGATAATGTGATTCGATAAGATTGTACTTTTTCAGTAAGTTAATTCCTTTAACGACAATAAGAAGAAATCTCACTAAGGCATCGCACGTGTGTCTATTATATTCTTTTCTAAACAAAGCTCTTATCATTTCTATAGTATCTTATTTTCTTTCAAAGAATTCATTAGCGTTCTCTTTTGTTCAACTCGATATTACTTTCACCGAATTCAAAGGGATTTAAAAAGCTATAAAATAGCGATAAACGGTATTGTATTAACCGCTGTAGTATAAGAAGCCATTGTCAATGAAATAATTTATTAAATAGCGTGCTGCCAATGGTTTTCTACTAAAATTCCACAAAACTCATATGATCCAGAAAAATTTCAAACTTGTACACATTGTGTGAAACCAGAATCAGGTTTAAAGAATATTCAGACGGAGAATTATTTTAACATCGTTGTGGTGCATTCTGCAAACATTTTTTAGGATATAAGCTCACATTATACTGATATTACAGGTTAAATTCCTAATTTAGGGGATATTTTTTGGAGAGAGAAAAGGGTCAAATCAGGAAAAAGAAATGCAGTCGAATCCCGTTTTAATGAATACCATTATAGCGAAAATCTCGTTTTGCGACGAAAACTTTTCCTTGAAAAATTTTACATAGGAACAATGTATTGCGAATTCCGATATTATAAAATGAAAAATCCGTTATAACGAATTCAAAAACAAGTTTCTGAAAATAACAAAAGTGCATAGAACGTTCCGAAAATGATCCCGTAAAAATCAGTTTTAAGGAATTAACTTTCTGAACTATCGGAGGAAAAAAGGGTTGTTTTTCTATGGCTTGTGTGGGGAAGAAGTTTTAAGCGGCATCTTTAAAAAAGAAATAAAATCTGCGCTAAGAGTGTTAGGAATGTTTCATATTTCTTCTGTTTGAAGACGGGCGTGAGCGGTTATCAGTCAATCAATCTGTTTGAAAATGAGTGGCCTCGAAAGGACACAGTTAACGATTTAATTATAAGAAAACTTAAGATCATTTTTGAAGTTGATGCTGGAGTAAATAAAAACAATGTGGCATTAAAATACGGCATACCTTTCATCTACTCTTTCAACATATCGGACTAAGTAGGAATTTCAAATTCAAATAGCAGTTATAGGATCCCATAACAAAAAGTCCAGATTTTAAAATTTCCAAGATGTGGGTGTAGCTGGCTGTCTTTATAAGAGCTTTTCCAGAAACATACATGAATTCAACACATTCATTCCTGAAATGTGCTAGTTACCAGTCTACTTATATGAGAAAATACTTTGGAATTTGCATGCTCTTTAGGATGCGAAATCTTTCAACATTGCTATTGTATACTTTAAATGAGTGCTTGTACGAAAAAAAATGTTACGTATTGTTTGTCTCAAATATGTTAAGTAAATGGAACTTATCCGAAAAAAATCATTGCCTAATTGGTTTGACTTGCTTTGAGTTATTTTTGAAATTTAACGCCATTCTTTTTATTATCTAGAACTTATATGAGCAATTTTTTTTTTCCTTAGAATCAAATTCCGCTACAGCGAATTTTTTTAACGTACGTTAAAATTCGCGAATTTGGAAATTCCTTTATAACGAAGTATTTTCTTCAGTCCCTTGGAGTTCGTTATCGTATGACGGGATTCGACTGTTTGCATAACACATTTATGTGTTTCCCGTTTAATCTTTGAATTGTAAGATTAATAAATATAAAAACTTGAGCATTAAAGGGTCTATTGTTAATGCCTGCTGTAATTTAGCTCAAAGCAGTTGGATTGAATTAATTGCAATTGAAATATACAACTCTGAGATAGAAAAAAAATGTTTATACTCCCCCACCAAATGAATGGGATGATCCAAGTGCAATAAGATTGTTAGACTCGTGAAAACATGTCGAAATTAGATATAACTTCAGTTATTATTATTTGTACGATGATGCCAGAGTCGCCAAAATGGGTAGAGAATTCGCGTCAAAGGGTATTTTTTACGGTTCTGTCTCATACTCCTCTCCTAGATCAGTAATTTCTAACCTGCGGAGACGTACTTCTAGGGCAACGCGAAAAATTATCAGCTACGGCGAGGAAAAACGAGTAATTATAAAAAAGTACAAAACATCAATTATATTCGAAAGGCTATGCACGCCTCCGACGCATGTCTTGGACATCTCATCATTGCAGGGGTTTTTTTTTTGGTGGGGGAAGGGGTGGTTTAATTCTTGTTCAGTCATTATGCAGTGAATTGATAACCGATTCTGGTAATTATAAGTATACATGTCAAGATATTAGAATTTCTCGGACACGAAACGTTCATTATAAATTCCCCAAAAAATTGTTTACGAGATGCATGTACGGTGTAGTAGTTGTAGTATTTATGTCAGACAAAAAAGAAAAAAGTTAGAAAATTATGTTAATTTGCCAAATTCACGGCGCAGTTGAAGTCATTATCTAGTAAATTTTGGCTAATTTCATGTCTTTTTTTTTCGATGCATTATGGTAATGCCAATTAAATTCTTGAGATAATTTCGAAATAAACCGTTCAACTAATTGAATAAATTAAAGATGTAATTCCTTCCTTCAATAACGACAATTATTATGTAATGGAATGGAAATACATTTCTCTCTCTTTGATAATTTCCAATCATTACGTTTATTCGCATGACCGAAAAGGTCACCGGCCGGAATCCCTTGGGGCCCAATTAATCTCGACCAAAGTTTAGGGATTCTACTGATTTATAGCGGAATCCAATCAACACATTTTTGAATGTTTCATTCATTAAAATGATTTCTCCGATACGTTACAATATTCTTTTTCAAAGCGGGACATTCAATTTGAACAATGAGAACTTTGAGTTTGACCTCAAACATTTTGGGAAGAAGAGAAAATAAGTGCTTTTACCGAATCGGTAGCCATAACTTGCCGTATCGGTCACACGAGAAGTAAAAAGAAACACTAATTAGTGTTGAATAACGTTAGCACTCTTAATTGTATGTAATTAGTTATTTGCATATATTTCTAATAAGGTATGATTGGTTTGTTTTCGATATCAAGTTCAAAACCCTATATGATATTATTATCATTCATCGGTGAGCCGGTTACGTGCCTTGTCAGCACCCGTATGACCGTAACAGGTTCGCGTCAAATCAGTCCTATCGATCTGTATATTTAGAGATCAATTAATTGATCGGATTGTCTGACACCTGGGACTTTCTAAAATAGATTTTTTGAATAGTATTCTGTGCTGATGCTAATGAATTTCCTTTGATTGATGAAAAGCGCAATTCTACATTTTCTATGATCATTTATCCGGAAAGAACAAAAAATCATTTTAACAAATTTGATTAGTAGAGAACTTTTTACAAAGAAACAAAAAGAGAGTAATATTATTGTACAAACACAAATTCTTAAGAGCAAGGCCCTTTTTCCTTCATTTTTTATTATTATTATTATTATTTTTTTTTTTTTTTTGCACTTTTCTGTAGGATAATTTCAGAAATGCTTGGTATATTTTAAGGAATATTTAATAAAGTTTTGTGTAATTTCAGTAATACTTCAATATAAATGTGGCATTCCTCAATTTTTTTGCACTTACATAGCTTGCAGTTCTCATCTTCATCGAATCCGGACAAAACTAGATGAAAATCGATGCCGTTTTTCAGTTAATAGAGTTACGAAAAGAAAAAAAAGCATAAATGATAAAAGCATGTAATTAGCGCCGTTACAGCCTTATCTATCTTGCGGCAGACTGGGACTCGGAACTATGGCCAACTATAACGGTAGAGTTACGAATCCAAACAAATAAAAGCCACGTTTGGAATCAAAACTAGTTGCTAGAGCAGCTATAGAGTTAAGAATTGAAACAAAGCCATCCTTGGAATCGAAACAATTTCCCCAGCTGCTAGAGTTGAGTAGACATGTATCGAAACAAAATCGAATTCAAGAGTCTAATCTTTGCTCAAGCTACTGAAGTTACAATAGAGTTACGAATCGAAATATAGCCCCTGGAATCAAAATAATTTTCCAGGCGCATGGAGTTGCTATAGAGTCAAGAATCGAAGCAAATCCAAATTTGTGGTCGAAACCAATCGAATCAAACCAGTACAAATCGAAACTTGACCGATCTCAAGGGTTAAATCTTGGTTCAAGCTACTGAAGTTAAGAATAATTTTTCCCTCTCAGCTACTAGAGTATAGCTGCTACTACTGCTTAACCCTACATGCACCTCTATGGAATTTCTAACGAATTGGTACATGCCAGAATGTACGTGTTGTGATCCTAACGTGAAGTTTTTGTGTAATGCGTATTATGTGTAGTGCTGCCATCAATTTCTGTAACTATGAGTGAAGTGTAATGATTGAATAATTTACGTTGTAGGCCTGTTGCTCTCTGTGGCGAGACTAGAGTGAAGCTGCGAATCGAATAAAAGCTGATAGTAAGAGTCAAAGAGTCGCAGCTGCTGGAGTTACTTGACATTATTATTCAGGGATTGATGCGTTTTCTTAGCCATACCTTCATTGACGCTGCCATTCTAACAAATTTAAGTTGAGAATCAAAACGTTCTAAGCTTCTGTATTTGAGTAGGACCACTAGCTACAAACCTGCCTCATTAGAAACAGTTCTCATTTCTCTTTTGAGATCGATAGTAATAAATTGTGACGAGTTGTCCGATGAGGCTGTGAGTAGTTTAATGATTCAGAAAATTATTCACTCTACTACTCTGATTTCCAGCAATGGTAGACTTGAGAATCGAAACCAAAACTGGAATTTTTAGTCACAACATAGTCTTTGGAGTTACAGTAGAATTATGAATCAAAATGAAGCTTGAATTATAATAGCGAATATAAGCTGCTTGAATTATGCCTAGTATGAATCGAGACAAAGCTCTGATTTTTACTATTAAGAACTATGCTATTACTTCTGAATTAAGAGATCAAAATCATACTGCAGCTTCTGAAATTAAGAATCATCACTATATATCCTAGTTTTGAAAAATTTCATGAATTGAATACGGTAGTGAATTGTCATTTAGATGTTGAAGAAAGATGAAAAAATATCACACTACGGTATAATACTCCGACTTACGCTACCCCGAGCTGTGTGATTCCGCAACTACGCGATTTTATGTGAAAAATACTCATTCATGAAATTCAAGTATAATCATGAGATTATTGGTCAGATAATAGAGATTATTAAGTGATCAAAAAAATCGATGAGTAAAAATGATGTGATGAGACTGCACTGATGTTTAATAGGCTACAGTGATGAAAACTTTGTGCCGTGATTCAGAAATGGAACCCCAAGGCTTGTATAGTGTTTTACATTTTTACAGAGAAATGTCCCAATCCCCCCCCCCCCCATACTAAATCTAACGTTATAAATAGTCAGAAAACTTTTAAAATTCATAATGATGCTCATTAATATGGCAATTTAACTCTTGATCAATTTCAACTCACGGATAAAATTTTTTTTTTCTTGTATCGAAACCAGTGCACTCACCAACACGCATCTAGATTCACGAATCAAAATTCAATATTATTCCTTCGCACGTCGTTGAAGAGAAAATAATCCTTCAAATTTTTGGTAATTCCTTTTTTGATAGAGTTACAAATACAACGCCACAATAGGCAAATCGCCCAACGAGGTGGCTGACTTAAGAACATCGTGGATCCCCGAGCCATTTTTTGGAGGCCCTACCTACTACTGCTACACCACACATGCACCCCGCCCACACCCTCCCCCCCCCCCGCAGAACCCCCAACGAATCGGTGCATGCGGGAATGTGCGTGTACGTGTAGTGAAACCTGACGTGAAGTTTTTTGTTTCTCTGTAATGCTTGTTATGTGTAGTGCTGGCATCTGCCACCAGTTTTTCTAACTATGAGTGAAGTGTTATGATTGAATGATCGTTGTAGGACTGTTGCTCTCTGTGGCGAGACTTTTTAACGGGGAGATCGGCTCGCATTTGCGCCTTATTATTTCTCTGTTTTATGCCTTATTCTCTGCCTTATTTGTGCGTTATTTCTCTGTTTTTCATTTCAAAAAAATCTCCTCTTTCACAAAATTAACCCTTAAAATTTTGGAGAGGAAATTACTCTGAATTTTTTTTTCAGATATCACTGCTCCAAATACAAGCAGCTCATTTTTTTTCGATGGACCAAATTGTTATCAGAGTTTTACGTAAGGAGGGGCACAAGAAGTTCTTGCCCCAATCTGAGACGATCAAACATTTAAAATATTTTTTAATATTTCTGTTAAAGAATTAAAATATCGGGAAAAAACACCTTTCTATACTATCTTAATGAATTTTTATTAATTTAAAATGCTATTCAAGAATTAATGACTAAAAAAATCTCTGGAAGAAATTCCTTGTGCCTCCTCCAAAGGTTGATCCTACATACACCCATGGATGTTATCAAAACATTCAAAGATTTTAACGCGTGACATTCATTTGCGCAGATTTTACAGAATGCATTATTATTATTTTTACTGGAACGGATTGCAATCACAAAGCAAGTTAAATTTCATGACGTTATAGTTAAGTACCATACAGTGGGGCATCCATGTTAACACTTAAGTGGCCGCATATTATTTCCCGTACGCTTACTCTAAGACCGGCGATTTTCTCGTTTGGAAATGAAAAACAAATACATAGAAATTAAAAATCGAGAAATCTCGTTGCTGGTCTTTTACGTCTCAGCATTGAAACACGAGAAATCTCGTGAGTGGTCGTTTAAGTGTTAAGAACGAAAAAGACGGGTACTTTTCTTAAATTGCGGTCCCAATCAATTATTATTCTTGCACACTTATATGAGAAGTCATACCCCGACGTGATTATCGCCGGCCCCACCTATCGTGTAAATTTTGTGGTTTTTATTACCGTATTAACAAATTAATGCCCAATTAAAAATGTAAAATTAGTAAAATTTGTTCAAAGGCATAGTTTCATCATGTAAAATCTATTATTTCAAGATTTTCCTATCGTAAATATCATGCTTCTTTACGAGTATAACAAAAACGTCTGCGTTACTCACTTTGAGACCCTTCTTTCCATTCGAATAATATATTTTTTTTCATCTTCGTTCTCATTAACCTCAGTGTCAGACATAGCCTCGAGTCGAAAACCAAAATAATCCAAAAAAAACCTCCGAGGCAATAACCGTACCTTCATAATCCGTCACACGTGGTTGTTATTATTGTTGTTATTATTATTATTGTTATTATACTGTCATTATCACTGGATTTGTTTCCTCCTGCATACGGAATGAAGGCTAAATTGATGAAAGTGGATTTCTCATCCACGCCCTTTAAGAAATGTTTATCACATAACAGTCACATATTACCTTCGCGTTCGCTTTTTCTCGAGTTCAAATGCGTGTTATTTAAATGACGTTATAACAGAGAGAGAGAGGGGGAGGGGGGAAAGGAATTATTGTAACCCAGTTGCGTAAAAACTGCAACAACCTGCGAGCATATACACACAACACACGAAGGTGAAATGAAGTAATGCAACGACCAGGTCCGATAACTGGTTCAAGGTTCCTACTGCTAATGTGTTTCCCTAAACAACCGGTAAATATTTTCCTAATGTTAAATATGAAAGAATTCAAGTAACGCGTAAATTACATGGATATAAAAAGAATTCCCAAGAATGTTCTTAAACTATATCATATCAATATTCAGGATCATTTCATTTATATAATAGATACGATACCATATACATATAAAGACAATAAATACTTACAGCTGCTACATAGGCTTTGACGAGAGATGTATGAGAGGAAACTGCATAATAGGAGAAAAAAAATTACAAAAATGCATGAATAATGCGAAGGTAATGAATATAAATAGAATTGATCATATAAATTACGAGAGAATGAGATAATAATTAACATCATGCGAATATCATTATCCGCGGAGGCTTATCATCAACGATACAGGAAGTGTCACAAATTGATGTGAAAAGAAATATTTTTGTGTTTTTCCTTGCATATTCATTAGAGGAAACAAACGATGACGGACCAATCATTGACACTCCATGGGCTCAGCTAAAATTAAATCATTATGTCGGGGGTACATTGACACGAAGAACTTAAGCCAATAAACAACCAACCCTTTCGAGTAGCAAATCTCGTTCGACAATATTATTCTCGATGATCGATTATGTGTGTATGCAGGGTGATTTTTTACATAATTCCCCCCATGATGCATTTTACTGGCAAACCGTTGAACCTAAAGGCATGCTTTCAATTAGAATCATTTGATCATTTTTGCCGCACCATGGTCATTTTTTGCACGCGAGGGCTAATTAGACCGGAACCTACAATTTATTGTCGATTCCGAATGGCAGGCTTCTTTTTTTATAGTCATCGAGAGGTTGGTGCGCCAACCCCTCGATGGGGGACTCCCTGCGGTAGCAATTTCTTCTGCGGTCATGTCACCGTTTGTATTGTACCCGTGTCAAGAAAGTTTTCTGACAAGGACGAACCGGGTATCGAACTCGCGACACCTCTAAACATCCTTTGGTACTTTAGGCGAGTAGTTTTTATTGACCTAGGCTACCGCGCCTTCTTTCAATTAGAAAAAGTATTTAAATAACGTATAGAACTCAGATACGTCATTTATGGCGCAAGGGGTTGTATATATATTAAAACACAAAAATTAACTTTTTATGCAGTCCCCTTGTCCTCTAACTTCCAATTAGAAAGTTGCCCTGTCTCTCCCAAGGCCAAAAAAAAAAATCCACGTTTGTAAGTACAATATTCGGTGAGATATTTGATTTCATAAATCGGAGAAAAGTTGGAAGAAAAAAATAGTATAAACTAACTCACACATGCTCATTATTCTGTTCTTTCCCTTCTTTTCAGAGATTTTTGAATTCTAATGCCTCTGTGAATATTGAACTTAGAAGCGTAAAATTTCTTTTGCTGGCCTCAGGAGAGACGGGGCTACAAATTTATAATTCGGTTATTGAGGACAGGGTGCCCGTATAAAACGTAAGTTTTTTGTATTTTAATAACTGTACAACCCTTTGCAACATGGAAGACATATCTGAGTACTACACGTTATTTGGATACTTTTTTAAATGTAAGTATGCCTTTGGGATCAACGGTTCGCCAGTAAAATGCGGCAAGAAATTAAGTAATTTTATACACGATCCCTTAATATGTTTGTCTAAATTCAAATTAAAGTCGCTTACCATGGATATAATATACGGCTTTTTGTAATCCATGATTTTTGGTCCATATTCACTTCCACTTAAAAACAGGTGTATTTCTACGCATTTCCGTGAAAAAGTACATGGAATATTATGCTCTACAAATTACTGAATGTTTAACTTTTTTTGTTATTTTTGGATCACTTGGTACTTATAGATAGATGATAGTGATAAACGATTGTTGTGATCGGTAAAAGCAGAAACCCACACTATTTTGAGGGCACCAAATCTCTACCAGGGCTGCCCTTACCAGACGTGCGGGTCAGAGGCATCTTTATAATTTTGATGCCTAGGAGTGTACGCAGGATTGACCTTTGGAGAGGGCACACAATGGGTTTCTCGCTTACAAACCTTCAAAAAGCATTTTGAATTAACAGAAACTGTGATTAAGGTAGCATATAAATGTTTTCTTTTTCAATGTTTCAATCATTTTACAGAGATATTTAAAAATATTTTAAATTTGTGATCATCTTTTAGGGGCTACGGGTGCCCCCCTGTGTCCCTCCCTGCTTACGCTTATGTCAGTACCCCTTAGCGTCGATTTTATATATTTTGTGGCAGGGGAGAATCGGAAGTTCAGAAAATTGAAGAAAAATAATTCCAGCACCCATGAAAATTCAATATAAATGAAAGCGATAATTTCAGAATTGATGAAAATTCAGAATTTGCTTAAAAAAACAATTACGGAATTGATGAAAATTCGGAACTCTCTAATGAAAGAAATTATATATTGTTACCGTGAGTTCGGGCGCCCAGTGCGATCGTGCATGTCACATTCCTAAGGGCGGTTCTGATTCCTACCTTTTCAAGAACTATGCAAAAGCATGTTAATTGATGACGAGTAAAACTGATGACGACACAAAATAATTCTAAATTCATGGGACAAACTTCAAGAATTGATATAAATCTCTGTAAACAAGCATTTTTTTTGGTTACAGAATGTGCAGTCGAATCGCAATAGAAAAAGCGGTAGAGGGTGATTTTTTAGAAAGTGCACGCGACAGCACTTCACAAAAATAAAATACAGTAGATCCCGCTTATAACGTTTTTCAAAAAACCATCATGGAAAAACGTTGTAAGCGGAAAAACGCTTTACACGGGAAATCGGAATGAGTATTAGTAAGAGTTGGGACCACGAAAATAAGTCGTACTGAGAGGTGAAAAACATTCTGAGTGGGAATTTTACAAGCGGGATCCACTGTACATTTTTACGATGGATTTGCTGCAATAAGTGCAACCATTCCAGGGAGCAGGGTATTGTAATGTGGTAAGCTTTCTCACGGTGTAACCTGGGCAACGCAAATTCTAGCACTAGTTATTATACCGCTTGATCATTGTTTGACGCAGTATAACCTTGATGGTCCTTGCACCAAACTCTAATCCAATCCAGAGGTTCATATGCACCCTCGAATATATACATATATAATATTTGTTTTTGGTGAAGTGCTATTGTGTACTCTCTAACAACACTCTCTCTCGCCTTTGCTATTGCTATTCGACCGCACATTTTATGGTAGAAAATGTTTGTTCAAGTGTCTTATATCGCCTCTTAAAGTTTGTCCCATGAATTTAGAATCAACCCACACAGAAATGTCTCGGGCCGCTTAAGTGAACTGTGAATGTCTCTCGAGCAGCATATGTGATTTAGAAATGAGCCGCCAGCCACTCAAGTAATCTGCAAATGTACCACGATCCATTTGATTTAACTGGAGGTGTGCCGCCGGTCGCTCAAGTGATTTCGAAATGTGCTTGGGGTCATTTAAGTGATCTGTATATGCGCCGTTTGTCGCTTAAATCACCATGAATTTGCAACTGAAGTAACCCGGGAGCGTGTCGTGAGCCATTCGAGTGATCTAGAAATGTGCTACGGGCCACATCAGAAAACTCTGGGGGCCACATTTGGCCACCCAGGTCATGGTTGAACATGTATGATATAAGTGGACTCGACTGCATGTACCTATCGCGTCATAGAAAATGAAATACAGTATTTAAAAACTGCAAAATGACGAGTAGGAAAAAAAAATAGATCTCGTGATAACTTTGGGATAATTAAATTTACATGAAATATCACCCCGAGGGTTTGGAAGAAATAAAAACTGCACACACACACACACCTTGAACTCTTGGTGATTTCAAGAGATGCTCGAGGTGAAATTAAAATGAGAAAAGAAAACAAAACACGAGTGATAGGCGGAGTTGCGCATAAATTTCGGGAAATTATTCATTGCGCAGTGAAGGGCAAATGAGGAAATTTTCTTGGAAATCTTTCGGGGTGTGTGTGTGTGTACCGAGGGTGTGACAATAACCTCATGATTCTATGAGAATTTTATATATATATATAGATCCGTCATTAAAACTTTTACATGAAAGGAGTATTGTAGTTAGTTTCTAAATGTCGAGAAGTGATTTTTTTTAAAATAATAATAATGATTGGCAGTTTATTAGAAGAGGAAATAAAAAATTTAAACACAAAAACATGACAATCAGGGGGGGCTGGGGGGTAAATGCCCCAGGCGCCTTACTTTACACGTGGGGTTATTAATGTACAGGGAGAAGAGAAATTCAAGCTTTGTTTTAAGAGAAAAAGTCCGAGGATGAAATTAAAAATGTATTTCAATATCTAGAATTTGAAACAGATGGAGCTTAAAAGATGATTTTTTTTTAAATTGAAAAATATACGTCTTTCCTTCCCATTTATGTTGTTATTTTCGCTCTTTTCTCCGATTTTTGAATTCAAATATTTCCGTGAATATTGTACTTATAAACATCGACTTTTCTTTGTTGTTCTCAGGAGAGAAAACTTTCCTACTGGGTTTTTTACAACAGGGTGTCCATATAAAAGAAAGTCCGTTTTTATATTTAGATAACTTTTCAACCCCTTGCAACATGAATGACGTAACTGAGTGCTGCAAATTATTTGGATACTTTTCTAATTGGACGTATTCCTCTAGAACAGCGGTTCTCAACCGGTGCTCCGTGTGCACTTCCCAAGGGCTCCGCGGCGACTCAAGGAAAATAAAATAAATCAGTAAATTTGATTGATAAATAAAAAAAGAGGTCTGCAGGGGGTTCGCCATAAAAATTGCATACAAAAAGGGCTCCTCGAGTCAAACAGGGCTCCGCCATAGAAATTTTATACTAAAAAGGGCTCCGCGATTCAAAAAAGGTTAAGAACCGCTGCTCTAGAATAAACGGTTCGCCAGTAAAATGTAGCCTGGGGACTTTCCTTACTACACTGTATATTCTGTGCTGAAATTAGATTAGAAGTAAATCATAAAATTAGAATATTGGATGCAAATGCTGTTCAGAAAGGTCTATCGACTCTCCGTGCTACAGCTTCGGCTGAAGCTGATTTTTCTGTGGTTTTCCAACTTTGAAGTGTGAATGTGAGCAAGTCTTCCGTTTGAAAAAGTCTCTCCTAAGAGAGCAGGCAGAGCAACACGATACTCGTTACATTACTCGAAAATTCAGGAATCTGCCATTTTCACTTCAAGATATGTAAGGCAGACAACAGTACCAGTAGAACACTAAAGACGCATAGCTCTCTTAACATGGGTGTGTTAGGGTCTCTAATACACTCAGAGGCGCGTACCAATTCGTTCAAAATTCCCTGATAGAAATGACGAGGTGCCTGTAATTTCGAATAGTAGTTGTACACCTATAGCGCTTTCTTTCAAACTTGAGCACAACTCCATTCTGTCGCCATAGGCAGTTCACTATCGAATGAGTTATGCTGTTATGCTGGAAGTGTGCATGTGTACCTAACAGTCTGAAAGGTTATCTAGTGTTGTGCTTGAATTTTATTGCTACTACTATTATTATTTAACAGTTGCAGAATTTATAACTAGTCGGTACATGCAGGAATGTGTGTTCTGAGTGAATTTGTGTCCCCCCAACGTATTTATGTTCTCAGAGTTGTGCTTGTTTCGTGTTCAGCTGGTGCTCCATCTATTTCTCAAACTATGAGGGAATTTTGGTGCCGTTATAGATCTGTTGCTCTCTTAGGCGAGACCTAACGGTGAACACAAACCGCATAGGGGTCATTCAAGTATTACGTCAGCATCGGGGGGGGGGGGGAGAGGGTTTCGGATTTGCTGACTTTTGATGACAAGGGAGGGCGGGGGTTTGAAGATGGCTTACGTCATCAACCACCCCTTTTGAAGATATGAAATATTCTAAGCTGCTGACGGGGGGATGGGTGGTCAGTGTTTTGCTGACAAGGGGGGAGAGAGGGGTCAAAAATGGCTGAAAATCTGCTTACGTAATACTTGAATGGCCCCATAACAGTCATATAAAACCGTCACCGCTCTAAAAATGGTACGTATTAGAGAATTGAATTCTATGAAGCACAATGTGTGTGGTCGTAGATGCGGGTTCACAGTTGGGATAATTTTTCTCGGCACGCTACATGAGCATGGCTGGCTGACAGGTGTTCAGCACGGGGGTCCTGGGGACGAATCTTGTTATAGTTATTATATATTTTTTCTTTTACTGTAAATTTTGTAGGAGGGACCCATGAATGATCCCAGCTTAAGATTTTTTTTAAATCCTCGTGCTTCATGCTCCTCTTCCCTGCCTGACCCAACACCAAAAATATTTAAAAAAGAATCACCGAAAACTGAAAATTTGCTATTTAGGCCTAAATATAGTCATACATAAATGATACGATTCGAATTATGCCTGTCGTTACATAACTTTACGAAGGTCATCCTATATATGCTGTGTTTAAATCTCTTTTTCAGGTACCGGTTTTTTAACCTGTTCTCACCATACCACATATAAGTTGACCTTCAGTTATATTCTGTGTCATTTGCGTATAAAAAGGTTGCGCATACTCTTCACAAATACCAGAATTTATCGCATCATTTGCTTATGTAATTATTCGCATTACTGTTGATATTTCATTCTCTTTGCTCAAAATGGCATTCGAGCTTGAATTTTCGATAAATGCGTATCATATAGAAAATAAGGAAGCTTATAAGCAGTTTATTATAGTTTTCAATCTGTTTTTATGATTATTACTTATATTCGGTATTGTAATAATATCACTTTTTTATTATTGATTTGAATGTAAAAATTCATAGACGCCTCGTGGCTACTCCCAAATTTCAAAGAGCTCTTGAAACTTCATTGTAGGATTCCCGCATGTAATTAGAGTACTTCACTGTGTAATTCAAACACAGCCAAAGACGTATAAATTGCTCAATTCAAAAAGCTTTCTTCAAGGTCTATTTTATAGAACTTAACCAGTCAACCCCACCCTAGAATGTATATCGGCTATTAATAATAATAATCTCAATTTCACTCTTTCTTTTTTTTTGTTTCAGATGATTCAATAAGAAACTTATTTAAGCATTCGTGTCACGTTCTTGTAATTTAACGGAAAATATTTATACACGCAAGATACGTATTATATGAAGAGTAAAAGCAAAAAAAAAAAAACAGACAAAATGTTCATCAAGGTAATAGACGACACGAGCATTAATAATTGGAACGATCAACGCACAATCCAATCGTTTTTAGTATCAAGATGCTTGAATCGATTTGGTTTCTTCATATGAAATTTTTTGAATTCATGTTGACACATAAAAGATGGAAGATAATTTAAATTCTGGAGACCATTCAAACATGTCAGTAAAAAAAACAGGAATGCTATCGAATAAACTCATTGAATTCGTAGACATCAGTGTAATTCTTCTAAAACGTTGCCATAAATCATCATAATCTCAAAATCGCACGAAAAACGTTATTGTAAGTCGGCAAAGTCATCAATAAATTGGACGGCTTTTATATAAAAGGAACCAAGTGCCATTTGTAACATTTTTGAGATATACCGACATCTCAACTATTGAAAGAGGCGGGATTTTTTTATCTAAATAGAACAAAGTGACATATAGGCAGTGATGCCGTCTGTGCGCACTCGAACCAACAACCAAACTTAAGAGATAACTGAATCGAAGATAACTTTAAATAGCTTTTCCTCAGTTTTGATTTACTTAGTTCCTTTTTATATAAAAACCGCCCAATTGTTACCAAAAACGATGCCATTTAACCCAAAAAAATCCGCAAACGTCACCAAGAACGTATGCATATATCAGAAAAATCACCAATTTTTTTAATTTATGTTGACACATGAAAAATGGAAGGTGTGTAATTTAAATTCTGGAAATAAGTATATTCCTTTTTTAAAAAAAATAGGAATGCTATGGAATAAACTCCATCAGATTATAAACATCAGCAAAATTCTATACATTTTATTTCTCCAGGGATTTCATTTTTGATGACGCCTTTTCTGAATGAAATCGAAACCAAATCTAAATCAGATTGATGACAGATAATTTATATAGTTTATCAATATATAATCAGTTAATTTTAATGTAAAATATGCATAATTTTACTCTTGAATGGGAATTATGATAAGGTGGGTGGGGACGTAAAATTAATTTTACAGTTCAGAGCATTACAGCTGTTACCAATTGCCGGACGGACCTTCTTTCATTATTTCAAACCGAACACGACTCCAGTCTATTGCCATGTTTAATTTACTACCGAGTGAGTTGCGCCGGAAGTGTACAGGGACGAACTTGGGCAGGTGCGAAGGGTGCAATCGCACCGGGCCGCAAAATATTAGGTGTCATATAAAACCAGATTTTAATACATTTATTATGTATTACATTTTAACTTTGTCTGCTTAACAAAGCTGACTTCAAACTACATCTACTTACAGACATGTCGTACGAAAATATGTGACTTACGCCTTATGAACAAATCCACATATGGACACGAACCCATTGTGTGGGATGGGCCTTAATTTTTATCAAGATCCTCAGCAAAATTTTAGCTGGCTTCTTGTATTGATTTTCCAGGAAATTTGTAGTTCGGCTTAAAGGATTTGAAATATGGGAATACGTGACGCTTCCATGCACCTGCCCTACCTAATAGGTCCCATGCTTTAAAACGCCCATGCATGCAAGAAACCCTCTGGTACAGTGTTTTCCACGTGCTTTAAAGCAAAGACTTCTGGTGGGCTCTAAAACTTACGTAATTTTTGGGAGACAAAATTGCCGGACAGGCAATTTGATAGATAAAATAAAAACTTTACTCTGAGCCTATGTACATAACTCTGCCCAATCACAATCCATTGTGGTGTGGGAGCAGGCATATAGATATTTTAGAGAGCCGCAAAACCGTTTGCGCACCGGGCTGCTAAATATTCAAGTCCGGCCCTGCCTGTGTACCTAACAATCTGAGTAGGTATCTAGTGTCCTGTGTGAATTTTTAGTGTTTTTATATGTATTTGAAATTGTTAGTGAAGTACGATAATTTAATATTTGGGGGGTATGCACTGCATCTTATTTACTTTGGCACACCACCAATCATGGTTCCTGGTTTCAGATTCCAGAGCTATGTCAGTCTCTGGATCGAAACCTGGACGCTCGCAATGAGTCCATAACGACACCCACACAGTGGTCAAATGTTCATTTTAGTCTTCGGACGTGATCTGTGACTGCGGATAGATATGCTAAAGAAGTTGGTGATGCATCAGCTGAAACGAAGACAGTGCCTTGATTCCACCTCTTTCATTTAAGATGAAGTGGAATATCAACCACCGTTATATTGGAAAATTTTTATACGGCAACGCTTCACTATACAGTGGACCTCCATAATTGATACCCCACATTTACGGACAAAAGTTTTGGTCCCATGGTGTCCCTTATCGAGAAGTTCCAATGTAATCCCGTTATTTGATTTTGAATCAAAGTATGCCTTAAACGTAACCATATCCAGTAAAATGCGGGAAATTGCGATCCTAAATGTAGGAGAGATATCGTAAATTAGAGACAAAAAATAAATAAATTCACGACAAATCTTTGAAATCATGTACGGTTAGGGAAATTCGGACTGTTGAAAACACAGTAAATAAAAATATATTACTCGAAAAAATATCCGTCTTGAGACCAGGTGCTCATTATGAAAGATACAGAAAACTCTGATCCGTGAAATACGAGACATATCCCCGAT
Organism: Pholcus phalangioides; assembly: GCF_987345545.1. Classification (NCBI taxonomy): domain Eukaryota; kingdom Metazoa; phylum Arthropoda; class Arachnida; order Araneae; family Pholcidae; genus Pholcus; species Pholcus phalangioides. The sequence goes on along the minus strand of NW_028301608.1, from coordinate 87,413,613 downwards.
TGTCCCCAAAAACGTTGCCAAAATCGGTAAAATCACAAATTGTCACCAAAAACGTGGCCATTAAAGTCCTCATAATCCCTAAATCGCACCAAAAAAGATGCCTTAATTCGGCAAAAAAAAAAATTGACGTTCAATATCCTATTTTCGTTTAATGCGCATTGAGTTGTAAAATCGTCTTCTGTCAGTTCTGAACAGGACAACTTATTAATTACGCTTTCACTGTAGTTGAAACGAAAAAAAAAATGACACGCAACGAGAATAAATTGTACCACGAATTCACGGGCAGCTTTCATTTTCAAAAGCAAATCTCTGTTTTTGAAGAAAATGCGTATATTTATTAATGTTTATCTACTCTGTCGTAAATAGTTTGATGAAAGCAATTAATTAAATTTGAATTGAATAATTTATAAGCACAGTAAAAACTTGAACTGGTCGTGATGGCAATGACAATTAGATTATGATGGTGATGGGGAAACAAGAAACATTGGCATTAAAAATTTCAAGGTCAAGTACGTGACATGTTGTCGATGTTCGTGTCCCGCCATCGACTCGCTACTGGCTTCACACAAAAAAGAAGATAGAAGAAAACTCGTCTTTTTTTTTTCTCATACGTGTCCGCCATCTAGAATTCTTACCACGTCCGCTAAAGTGGTGTTACTCGTGTCTTCGAGAAACCAACAGGAAATACACCAATATTGCATCACACACAATTTGTTGACGGACAAGTTATTCTGTGATGAAATATCCCCTCCCCCAATCATCAAGCGATACTTGATTCTCATGAACTCATAAACTTCTATTGTTTTTCAAGTTTTCTACCACTTTCAAACCTATAAAATACGTGGTACATGGGAATACTCTTAAAGCGACGATTTTTAAAAGTTCATAAATACTTTTTCTCGAAGGCGATTGATGTATATCAGCATTTCTTGACCCGTGGTCCGCAAAAGCACAGTTGATAACTTGATTCTAACAAATGACTAGATTATTATTTAACCGCTGTGATATTAGTGATATCCGCATGGGTTTTTTATATTAAGAGAGACCTTCATTTTTAGGGTAACCGTATTTCATCGAGAAAAATGCGGAGAACTGCGGTCTTAAACGTGGTATATCATTAATTTGACACAAAAAAAAAGCCACGACCAATTTACCGAAAGGGGCTGTGCAAGTATTACGTAAGAAAATTTTTAGCCATTTTTGACACCCTCCCCCCCCCCCCCTGTCAGCAAACGTCAGCAAATCGCTGACACCCCTCCCCCACCCCCTTTGTCAGCAAAATTTCGTCATCAGCTCTGCCCTTCTGAATCCTATCTCATATTTTCATAAAGGGTGAATGATGGCGTAAGCATTATCCAACCCCTCCTCTCCCCCCCCCTTGTCATCAAAAGTCAGCAAATCGGAAACCCCCTTTCCCCCCTCCCATCCATGATGACGTAATACTTGAACGGCCCCAAATTGCTGGTGATTGGGGAAAATTCGAACTGCTTAATTCCCTGAGATATAGATGACAAGAACTAATTTTATCTTATTTATATATGGACACGTGTTTTGGGGCGCAGTTTGACCTAATTGGTCCTTGCGCCAATAAAACCAAAATCCAAATTCAATGCTTAAAACCGCAGTAAATAAAAATGTATTTCATCGAAAAAACAGCATTCATCATGACCAGGTGACAATTGAGAAAAATACGAAAAACTATGATCTGAAATACGGGATATTCGAATCGTTCCCCCAAAAACGTTGTTAAAAGTCGGCAAAATCACAAATTGTCACCAAAACGTTACCAAAACTGGGAAAAATCTGTGATTGCCACCAAAAACGTTGCCATAAGTTCGTTAAGTCACCAAATGCGCTGCCATAAGTTTGCTAAATCCCAAATTGTCACCAAATGCGCTGCCATAAGTCTGCTAAATCCCAAATTGTCACCAAAATTGATGACGTAAGTCGGCAAAATCCTCAATCGTTGCCAAAAGCGTTTTCAGAAATCAGCAGAATCACCACTTGTTGATGAAATGGATGGAAACTGCCAACGAGTAGAAAATGAAGGAATTTTCGGAACTCGCGGGGCGTTGAAATGCCGTCCAATGGAAATACATGACGAATTTGTGAAATTAATACTTTTGCTTATAGCCATAATCACCATAATGTAATTTATAATTTATGAGAGTTATCTTTATTTACGATTTTAGTCAAGATTAAAAATTGAAATAAGCTTCATAGAAAAAATAAACTCGCTGGACGGAAATACGGAAAACGAGTAGCATGGCCACACTGCTCATGCTGTAAGTTAGTGGATTGTCAAATCGTAGTGTTATTTTACATGCCTTTGGGTCAAACAGGTTGAGAAACGCTGATATATATTAGTGAGTTTTCCGAACATAATAATAAATAATATCTGACAATATTTTATAAACATTTCATTCTCAAAAGTTGAATAATATTATTTTACTTTTGTGTATGGCAAGTAAGGCTGCTAGGAACCAAAATAAGGCACCGGATCTCTTGAGACTCATGGCGGAATCTCACGATGTTTGGTGGACATCTGCAAAGTAGAAAAAAAAAATTAAAATTGATTATAACAAATTTAATGAATAAAGCTATTTTCATAAATAATTAAGTGAAAGAAAATTACATGATATAAAGTGATGTTCAACCAGAGAGATACAGAAATTTAAGCCAAAAAAAAAGAATTTTTGGGGCAATATTCAATGAATATTCGAATTTTTGTCCATGGGCATTACGGGACAAGTATTTCTAATCATCATCTGACATGTGTTACTCGAAATCCGTTTATGAGTCAATCTACGCAACGACCCATAACGGACGGCATAAATAGAACCAATATCATGAGAATAGAAATTGAATAGCTTAACCAATATGATAAATCCCATTATCATGGTGGCATTTTTCATCGTTCTGTCATAAAATATATCCCGGAAGGAATTTCGAGGAAAAAGACAGCTATTATTGGAACTTTTCACGCAACACGCTGGAAAAGATTTAAAAATAATTCATAGGCTGCATTGCATTTGTAATAGGTATGTTACAGTAAATGTGATAAGTTTGATAAATTTATCACTTTTACCGGAGATTATGCATAACAACCAAGTGTCGTTAGTAAATTTGATGTCGTTAGTACTTGAAATTTATCCCCTTCATCTGTGATTATGCATAATACTCTAGGGTGATTGGTGAATTTGATAAATATAAAAGAATGAGTCTAGTGCACATATTAGATGAATGTAGTGGGACCCCGACATAATGATAAAACATTTACGACCGTACCCTGATATAATACGTGTATGAATTATCATGTATGGTATATATCATGAATTATCATGATATACTACTATATTTATCATGTTTATACTATTTATATACGATTTACCATGTTTTGACGTTACGCTTGGGTACTATGCATAATCACAGGTAAAAGTGATAATTTTTATAGTACTTATTAAATTTACCAACGAAGCTTTGGTACTATGCATAACTGCCGGTGAAGATGATAAATTCAGATAAATTTATCAAACTTACCGAAATACTAGGTGACTACGCATAGTAACCGGTTATTATGCATAATAACCGAATTTATTACATTTACCGTAACAGATATATACACAATCAAATAAAAGATATACTTTCATTATTTTAACTTATCTAGAAAATGTTAATTTAATTTTAAACGTTAAAATATTTTGAATAAAAAACTCGAAACACGCAATACGTATTCAAAGTAGCTGTAAAATACATTCTCAAAATATATTTTCGTATAAATGTGCATTAAGATGGAACAGAAATTTTAAGAAATTCAAGGGGAAATAAACTAGTATAAGTGAACTAGTATAGGATTGATGAAGAAAAATAGGTTTGAAAACTTTGGATAATTAAATTTAAAAAAAATTCCCTGAAACTTAAGAGAAAGCAAAATGAAATCGAAAACAGATCGATGTAATACGAGGAATCAAAAGACATCGGCAAGAGGTTGAGTAATATTTTATTAAAAATATATAAAAATAAATGTGTGGAAGAAAAAATTTAATGCGGGAAAACGAAATCTGGAATAAAAAAATCATAATAAGAAATAAGGAAAAATCAAATACAGCGAGATAAGGAATAAAGAAAAATACAGTATATTCATAAGAGATGCAGAAGAATAAAATAAAATCAGGAAGAAAAAATATTATCAGAAATGAATACAGTAAAATGAGTATATATAGAGACAGTTATAAAAGAAAAGAAGGGAAAAAAACCTAAAGATAAAAGAATAAAGGAAAATATCTATCAGAAGAAGCAAATAGGAGTAAAATATAACAAAATAAGGAATGTAAGAATAAAAGAGAATAAAATAAGAATAAAATTCAATTATATAGGTAACAAAGAAAAAATGTCGTTAAAGAAATAAGTAAACTTAAGTAAAAGTAGTTTAATTAACAATAATATTATTATATCATTTATAAAAATGATAAAACAAATTACGGAGTAAAGAAAAACTATCGTTAGAAATGAAGAATAAAGTACGATAAAAATAGAAATATAGAAAAATGACCATTGCAAGTGAAGAAAAATATCACATTGAACGAAAAAAAATAAAAATTACAATAAAATGAAGGACAGAAGATTTTTAAAAAGAAATAATCGAATATATAAAAAAGAAGAAGAAGAAGAAATTAAATTAAAGAATAAACAAACCAAATTGAAAATAGATCAGATATTTATGGTAATTGGAATAAATGATGGTCATAAAGAATCGGCAAATAAAAGGAATCAAGAAATAAAAGTAGAATAACAAAAAAAAAACTTCAACCTTTAAACTTTTCTCGAATATCCATTGAAAATTATTCAACCAAAATAATTACAAACCAGAGCTTAATTAATTAACGTAACCTTCCGCGACCTCAATTTCAAATTAATCAAAAATAAATTCTCCCCTCAAGATATTTCCAGCAATTTTTATTGATGGAATCACATCTATAATACAAATATATAAATTTACAAGCACGAATCCTAATTATTCATAATAATTACAATCCAAACTAATGCAAGTTCAAGATCGCTCACCAAATTCCATCCCAAGTTGACCAAGAAATCACGAATAAAATATCCGATACCCAGAATCCAATTGGGATTCGGGGTTTTATGATATCCAAGGGTAGTTTTCTCTCTCTATGTATGTGTGTGTGTAGTAAACACTTTTCACAAAAAAAAAACCAAAAACGTCACAAAATCAGGACAAAAAATCTGTCTCCGTCGACACAAACCGGGATCGAACAAATATCTATTCAGTCTGATGGACTGGCTCGAGCCATAACAGCAATAAATGAGATCGTGTGTTGTGTTATAGCCCTTTTTTTTTTATGTTCGGTAGTTGTCCAGCAAGCAACGTTTTCACCAATCTTGCAACCGAATCACCCTTTTTTTTACTATTTTATGCTGCCTAGTTTTTTCTTTACCTTAACCTGCCTTGTTCTAACGGTACTTTAAATGGGCTTGACCTAGGGCTTTTATTTATTTAACTTTTTTTTCCTCTTTTTTTTTTTTTTTTTTTATATAGCAACGTGCACCGGTTTTCGGCCTTGCAGCTGGCCCAGGAAGGGCTGCCTATTAAAGATTCATTTTATTCTCTTTCTTTCCTTTTTCCTATGCCTTCCTGGTAACAGTATTCTTCTTCCTTCCTCCAGAAAAATTGTTTCTGTGTGATGATGATTGTAACAAAAAAATATATATTATTGCCATTTTTATTGTATGATCTTTATATGTGAATATGCTGTGAATTTTTATGTGAGATTGGCAAAATTCTGTTAGTCTTGAAGGAATAACTAACGTTTTAACCCTTTAAATGGTTTTTAAAAATTTTTCCTGATCCGCATTATAAGTGCCACATTTGAAATCGCGAAACCTTCACTAATTGCCACCTATCATCAAGAAGATATCATCACCTAATATCGCGAAGATTTTTTTTTTCTGATTGCGAGCTGATAACTGCTCCACCCCCCCCCCTCCCCACAAACGAGGAAATTTACCCCGCCCTTAGCTTTTATTTCCCTCACTAAGATACAAAAACACCTGCCGTGACGTGTGTGTCTTTCTAGGGGAATACTTTTTTTTTCCGGAAGAAAATATTTTCGTATCATTCATACTGAGCGTATATTTCTTTACAGTGATGAAAAGAAGGGGGAACACACAGTCTATTTCTCTCGCTCCTTTTCTTATCTAACCTTCATCAAGAGCGGACTCCACTCACTAGCAGTTGATTGAGGGGAGGGAGGGATGGAAAGCATGTTTTACTGCAAAGACAGCTTCAACGCGTTTTTAGAAGTTGAGGTATTTTGTGGTGGCTAAAATAAAGCAGATCAAGTTTGACGAGATATCTCGGGATTGCCACTGAAAGGGTTAAATATAAATTTTAGTTGATTATGTACAATATTTATCTTAGATTATTGTGAAAATTAACTCTTATTGGCCCCTTCGCTTAAAAGCTATTGGCAAGAAATTCAAATGATCTCTATTTGACGAATCGGCGATAAATGTGGTAACCTTATCCTAACCTAACCGCACGTTAAGAAAAAGGGGAAGAGGAGAAAGAAAGGAAAGAAAAAAAACAAATGAAAGGAAAACAGTATAATAGATGAGTAATAAGCGCGATAAGAGAGTGGTTATGAAGCAGATTTCTCTTTTCACCTCCACCCTACCTGTTCTATTTCACTCTTATACGTATATAGTAGAAGGATGCCTCGTACATCATATATGGGGGGAAAATCACTGATAGGATTGTAGAAATAAACGGAGGTAAAAAGAACAGCTTTGTTTCGTAGGGTTACAACAAAGCTTCGCGATGATGAGGAGAGAGAAAAAGTAAACAAAGAACTTGACACTGAATCTATTCCGCTGGTGTTTGGACGCAATATTGCGCCTTGATCGTAAAGTGGTTAATAAACGAGATAGAATCTAGATCCATGGTTCCCAACGTGAGGCGCACACCCCACAAGAGGGCAATATAATTTTTAATGAGAGGATTTATGAAAATTCGTATTTGATAAGACACAATTTCTCATAATTAATGAAAATTATTATTTAACAAGAGAAAATAATTTAAGAATTAATGAGAAAATTAAAAAAAAATTAAAAAATGGTCTAAGAATAAATGAAATTTTCTAATAATGTAATGGCTCCCTATTTGACTCTGAACCCTGAGCCCCGTTGTGTCCGCCCGTTAAGACGCCAACTTGTAACTAAATCAAGATACCACAGTATGACTTATTGGCCACTGGCATCCGATGAAATTTTTTTTCGGCCCGCAATGTCTCAAAGATTGAAAACTCCCTGCTTTAGACCAGGTAAATGGTCTTTTGGGCTTTCTCCCCCTCTGCATGTATAGGAGTTTTTGATATAATAACTATATGCCATGGAAAGGGGGGAAAGGGTGTGAGCACAGAACCTACTTTTCAGGGACGGGGCGGGAGGCATACAGGCAAATTTGAGGTTTTAGGGGAGCACGAAGAATCTCTTCAAGGAAATTTCGCGTTTTTAATCCTCACAAATTCCAATTCACAGGAATTTATGATAACAGCATTTAAATATTTGTTTGTGATATTTTAACTTTTTTTTCTCAATTTTCGATTACATTGGAGGGGGGGGGGCCTGCAGGGGCCCCATATGCGCTCTAGCATGTGTCTCTTGAAAGGGGAGAAGGGCATTAGGAATCTACAAAATGTTTAGATGGGTCATGACGAAAAAAAGTTTGGAACCACTTGTTTAGGTCATGGGTTTCCAACTGGGGTTCCGTGACAGCTTTTTAGGGGTTCAGCATGATCAAATGCCACGGAACCCTTACAAATTCCTGAAAATCCCGAAGAGCTTTCAAAGAAGAAAACTTTCTTTTTTGCTCATATTGTATGCAAAGTTTCCTTCTCAAAGAACTTTGTTTTGAATTGTAAAGAGATAGTGTAGCGTTTAAAAAAAAAGAGAAAATTCCAGATTACTTGGATGACTAACGTAAAGAATGTGGAAGCATGTGAATGACCAAAAGAATGACCTGATGAGCGAGCGACGAATACAGTGACCCAGAGGGTGTAAAAGCATGTGAACGACCGAAAGATAGTTAGACATAGTTACGGTATGGGAGGAAGGGGGGGGGCGCGGCTAAGCAGGCTATAGTCCGGGACGCGTAATTACAATCCCTACTCTCTTAGCAACAAAGGAAGCATTAGCACGCCAGTGATTGGTTACTGCGAGCAAAAAAGCTAGTAAAACGTTTTTTAACGATATTTAACAAATATTTTAACGTTTAAAATTAAATTAACATTTTCTAGATAAGTTAAAATAATGAAAGTATATCTTTTATTGGATTGTGTATATATCTGTTACGGTAAATGTAACAAATTCGGTTATTATGCATAATAACAGGTTACTATGCGTAGTCACCTAGTATTTCGGTAAGTTTGATAAATTTATCTGATTTTATCATCTTCACCGGCAGTTATGCATAGTACCAAAGCTTCGTTGGTAAATTTAATAAGTACTATAAAAATTATCACTTTTACCGGCGATTATGCATAGTACCCAAGCGTAACGTCAAAACATGGTAAATCGTATATAAATAGTATAAACATGATAAATATAGTAGTATATCATGATAATTCATGATATATACCATACATGATAATTCATACACGTATTATATCAGGGTACGGTCGTAAATGTTTTATCATTATGTCGGGGTCCCACTACATTCATCTAATATGTGCACTAGACTCATTCTTTTATATTTATCAAATTCACCAATCACCCTAGAGTATTATGCATAATCACAGATGAAGGGGATAAAAATTTCTTATTAAATCAGTAAATGATAGATGGGTCCAGCTTCATTGGGCGCTCGCTTCGCGAGGCATTATTATTGTCCTCTCGATACACGTGAACCACATTTGATTAAATCAGAAACAAAAGTGGAAATATCTTCTAGTAAATTAGTAAATGACGGCAAAGATGGGAAAAAAAATTGGATGGGTTTCAGACCGAACACATAACCTTCAGTACGAGTACGTGAGTCTTGTACTATAACCATTATAATCCACAACCACTAATCCATCCAATTCACAACCGTGGATTTGGATTGGGGGGGTGGTGGCTTTAGTTATGTCTGTGGTGATTTTATATATACTTCCTTTTTTTTCTTTGGCGGGGTATGGGTCTCGTTCTTTGTATTTTGGTGGGGAGTTTTTATTTTGAATATTGTGTGTAGTGTGATTTATACTGACTTGATGTGGTGCTTGTGTGGTGGAAGAGCCTTTTGTGGTTTATCCCAGCATAATTAAATATCTATTGTTAAACGTCACCAGAAAAAATTTCACCAGGCGTGACGTAATGGTTCATCACTCATTTCAGCCAATCACGATGCACTAAATTTCTACAATGTAGCTAGAAATGTAGGGATTGTTTACAAGCGTCCGGGACGGCTAATTTATTTGAGTGAAAAGTGGTCAAGAAAACTAGACTAGAATGGATGTATGAATTGCGGCAAAATTTATATAGCCCACAGGCCGCAAAACGATAATTCCGCATCCGGGGAGGGGGGGGGCGCAAAGCCCTCATCGGAGGGCCTAAAATTATGTGGTCCTTGTCAATTGCACGAACGTCGTGGAAAAATGAAGCTGAGATGAGGGAAAAAAATGCTGAAAAGCTGAATAAAGTTTTTAATTTCGGTGGTATTAAGGATCCTGTTTATTTTCCAGATATTGGGCATACTATCTTTAATTTCACCTGCACAGACCTGTTATTTCCCGCTCAGAATTTCGATACCTGTACGGAATGAAAAACATATCATACTACCTCACATATTACAGGGTTTTTTCCCTGCTTAGTAGAAACTGTGTACGCGAATGCAGAGGCGCCGACGTGAAGAAAACATTGTAGGGGCTGAAAATTGAAGGTCGTCGCGTACATACGGGACACAAGTGCGTACGCAGAAGGAGTAAGGTGCATTGCATTGTTTTTTCAGATATTATTGGGGGAGGGGGGCTCACAGCCCCTTTATAAAATTTATTGGGGTGGCCTCAAACGGCCTCAGCCCCTAGGTTCCGGCGCCTATGCATGAATGTACTCTCCTTCTTAGTCATTATCAGCCTCTAAATATCCATATTTTGTAAACGTATTAATCATGAAAAAATTATGTCTTTCTCAGTTACTTTTGTCCATAACACAAACGAGTTAAAATAAAATTTTATCAGCCGAGATAACCCTTTTAGAAAATAACTACACAGTACAAGTATATGTTATATTGAGAAACATCCTTTAACTAGAGAGAATTCCTTCTGCCACCTATGAAGTAAAAAACACAACTGTTAATAAGCCCCTCAAAATAGAATTCATGAAAAAATCATGTGCGCACAAGAGCAATACAATATGATATTTATTAGTAATTCTAAATTAATGATACAAATTGAATTAATAAGTTTCATGAAAAACTTTAACAGTGGTGGTATGTAAAAAAAAAAGACAAGTTTGTGCATGTGTGTGAAGAGAATGAAAGAGCCACTAGAATATTGTTTACAAATCTTTGCGAAATGAATGCTCATCGTGATGAAACACAACACAGTCGAAAAACAAGGGATCTTAAGGGAAGAAGCTGATTATATGCTATCCCAAAACTCCAAACATTATAAAATTTTACATAATCGAAAGACACTAATCAGAGATGTTTAAATCAATAAAAGATTAGATCATGACAAAATTTTTTGTGTAAACAAATTCACTCGGCAGTGCAGGTACTTAGAACCGGCATCAGTCATACAACCATAATCAAGAACGTTGAAAAAAAAGTTATAATGAAGACATGACAAACACCATCTCTGTATTGTAATCACATCAATTGCAATATCATATGAATTTGATGCATTATTTGTTCATCCAAAAAGAAAATAATAAGAAGAGTAAGGAACGAAATTATAACAATAAAAATCTAGAATGCGGAAAATAACCATATTGCTGACATTGCAAAACTAAGGAGAAAATTAAACTGCAAGCTATGCACAATAAAGACAATGCAAGAGCAAATTATGAAAAAATTAGATACATGATTAATTGCGAAAAAAAACCCCCATATAAATGTCTCTGAATTGCGATCACAGCATTTGCAATATCAAATAAAACTGATATTAAATTGATAAATTGTTTGAAAAAAAAATCATGAAAATGTTCTGAAAATTACATCAATTCGTCACCCAATCCACGCTTAGCAAGTCCATTGGCCTAGAGTGTACTGTGGGGATTCTAGGGTCATAATAGACAATTTCTATAAGATGCGGGTGTTCAGAAGATCGTAGCCTGTCAAAATGAGCATTTGCAAGCTCCTTGGTATGGTCCAGGAGATTAGTGGTAAGTCAAGATCTTTACGGATGTTTTTTCCTCTCACATACCAGGGGGCTCTTGTAAACGGACGAAGAATGATGTTCTGCTGTGCCTGTAAACGTTTCATATTTGCAAGACTCCGACAGACCAGACACGACCCAAGCTCTGTCCCTCTCGGGATATAAGCCTTTTACCCGTGTGGGTTGGGTCGTGCTGGGATTTTTTTTGCTTTGCAAGACTGGCATGAGCCCACACTGGGGCAGCATATGTCAGAATAGAACGAATAATAGTTTTAAAAAGAATTACTTTATTCCTCAACGTTAGCCGGGCCTGTGGGAATGTGATTCTGGATAACATCTCAACTGTTTGTGAAGCCGTATTTCTTACGTACGTCACCTGAGGAGAAAATGAGAGCGACTTATCTAATATACAACCTAGATATTTGACTTGGAGTTTTCTTGTTAACACCGTGTTGCCGATGTATATGGGAGTTCTTGGAAACTTGTACCGTCTAGTGAAGAGAATATATTGGCATTTTTGATGACTTAATTTTATATCGTTGTCTTGGCACCAGTCTTCAACGTCTTCAGCTGATTTTTGCAAATTTTCAATACATTTTTTCCCTTTTTTGTGATTGGTCAACGGGATGGCATCATCAGCAAATAGACCAAGCATTCCGCGCTGAGGAGCTGGAAAGTCATTGATGTATAGTGCAAAGAGCAGCGGTCCCAAACAAGAACCCTGCGGGACAGAGGCTCTTATTGGTCTAACAGTTGAGAGACAGATGCCATTTTTGACTTGGAATCTTCGATTGGAAAGGTAACTGTTTAAAAAGATGATGAAATAGTCAGGCAAACCCAGGTCAATTAGTTTGGATAATAAGGTCGTGTGATTCGTTTTGTCGAAGGCCTTACATATATCCAGACAGAGAGCACAGACATGTTCCTTGTAGTTGAACGCAGTCATCACGAACTCGGTAACTCTGTGCAGCTGAGTAACGCAAGAGTGCTGCCGCCTGAATCCGTGCTGCTCACTTCGAAGAATGCTGTTGAAGGACAGGAAAGCGTCAAGTCGAGAAATATAGATACGTTCAAAGACTTTAGAAATGTTACTGAGTAAGCTGATAGGTCTGAAGTTTTGAGAGAGAAGTGGGTCAGTTCCAGATTTATGAAGAGGTTTGACGATAGAAAGTTTCCAGACATTGGGAAAATAGCTTGTCTGAAGCATGCTATTGAATATATTAGTGAATGATTTGAGGATAGAAAGAGGAACATTTTTAGGAGCGAGATTTGAAACTTCATCATGACCAGAAGCTTTTTTTAGTTTTTATTTCGTCAACATTGGTCAAACCGGCAGCACCCATTCCGCGCAAGGCATCCGAGCGAACTCTATCCAGGAATTCTGGAACTTTCCCATGATGAGCTGAAGCAATACTTCGAGATTACAGACTGTTAGGCAATATTGCTTTTCATATTTATCAGCAAGCGTTTCAACAATCTCTCCATAGTAATCCATCGGATCCTATGGCTTTTTCAATGAACTGGGCGAATATTTTGCACACATCTCTATTAATATTATTACTTACAAAATATTTTTAGTACCACAATATATCATTTTCCAATTATGCTGTATATTGATTGAAAATCAGTCACAAGTTCGAATCACAATAGTTGTGGTTTTAACTTGATAGGTGGCAGGAGGGTTCCAGTTTAATGATTTTCTCAATATAACACATACTGTATTTGTTTATGTAGTTGTGTTTACTGTGTTTTTGTTTTCTGAAAGGCATATTTTGTCGGTGCGCACGTTTAGAATGGGAATGACAAAGAATGAGAATGTTTCCGTGTACATACAGATTTTTTGCTGCGCAGAAAGAAATTTCCGTGTAAACCAGCGGTTCTCAACCGGTGCTTCGCGGAGCCTCGCTGCTCCGCGGTGACTAAAATCGATCCTGGGAACGCCCCTATTAAGAGGTGGTGCCTAAACCCTTGTGGCGGATATACAGATGAAGATAATCCGACTTGAGGGGAAAAATCCTAGTTACGGCCCTGATCCGACGTCACAGCTTGTGCGGCGATTTGTGTCGTGTGATGCGCATGCGTGAAGTGTTCTTTAAAATAGTTGATTTTGTCGTGTTTCACCACCCGTTATGTTATTTTGTTATGTCAATAGTTTGTTCCCGCTGGTTCGTGATCTTTCAGTTAAATGTTAAATTAAAAGTTGATTTTTATAAGTTTCTTCCATCGCCTGCCCCGCCTAGTTTAATCGTTTGTGCTAAACCCCGAGCTCCATAATATGCTGATTCGGCTAGAAACGGTGACACATTTATGTGGAACCAACCAAACCCTCTTTGGTTGGGGCTATGATGCTGTTGACAGTATAGGGATAAACTTTTTTTCTGGATAAATATTCAAAAATTCGTGTAAGTTGCGTGAAATAACCTCATTATCATCAAGGGTTCCACTGAACAGCCATCAACGGTTCCACCGAACAGCTATCAAGGGTTCCACGAGAAACTCTACGTTGGAAACCCTGGTCTAGGTAATAGCATCTTTGGTGTAAAATAAGCTAAAATAATTCTCTATTGGTTTTTAATATTTTTTATACAGTCATTATCATATTATGTGACCCATCAAAACTTTTCCAAACTCTCGAAGATAGAATTAGCATACTGATATGAATTCAATTTGTCTCTTTTAAGGACGGAATTACACTATAAAAGTTTGAGAAAAGTTCATTTATAAAACTCGAAAAATTCAACCAATAAGTGCATTGGTTACATTTTCCAAGTTTGATAAATGAACTTTTGTAAAACATTTATAGTGTAATCCTGGCCTTAGACACTTGTATGTCGCAGTGTTCGCCAATAAGCATTTACATGCGTCATTCGCGCATAAAAATTTAATTATACTCCTCCGAATTTCGTTGAAGAGTGAAAATAATTTTTCAAATATTAAGTGATCCTTTTTTTAATAGAACTATTTCTCTGTTTTCATAAGAAAAACCCTTTTTTTTTAACATAATTAGCCCCTTAAACTTTTGAAATGAGCGGCGGCACATTCCCAGACCGCTTAAGAGACCCAGGGAAAATTCATTGACCACTTAAATGATCTAGACCAGCGTTCCAGTTCTCTTGAAATGCCTGTGGCACATTTCCAGTGCCTGGCAGCGCATTTTTACTTCACGTGAGTGATCCGCGGCATATTTCGAGACCACTTAAGTGATCTGTCAATGTACCGCGGGGTCTCTTAAGTGACTATTCTGGATCACTTAAGGTATCCGACTACATTGAAAACGGCATTTTGGAAGAAAATCTCGATTTTTATTTCATTTTTATTTTTTATTTCTTTTTTTTACGAAAGCCCTTTTCTTCGCAATTCCATAACAGGCCTTGTTTTGTTTATATGATGCTCAAAACCGAAGTTACGTCCACTTCAGTGTTGCGTTTGTACATACAAGTAACCGTGAAAGAAAAGTTTAAACGTGTTTTACGGAGAATATTTTTTTTTGACATTTTACTTAAGTTCATGACATGATTTCTAAAAATATATTCATTGTATCATTACGAAATTTTAATATGATATTTTGATATATATTGTTGAGATTATGAACCAATATCTAAGGTCTATCACATATACTTTTTAAATTACAGTGTCTTATATTTTTTTGACATTTTACTTGAGTTTGTGACATGATTTCGAAAAATCTATTCATCATATTTTGATATGTATTTTTGGAGTTATGAGCCAAAATCTAAGGTCTATCACGTATATTTTTTGAATTACAGTGTTTTATAGAAAAAATGTAGGATAAAATTTTAAAAAATTCACACGTACAGTAACGTATTTGGGTGTAACACTTATGAGCATAAATCATATAATCCTTTGAATTTTGGTTCATAACCTGCAGCATTACTAGCTAAATGTACTGTGAAATTATCACAAAACATTTCATTAACAAAATTTTTTGCAATCGTGTTTCGAATATTACGTGAATTTTGCCAAAAATTTGACATAAAAATGACTTTTTCATAGAAAATGACGTAGGTAGACCAACATTTGTCACTGCTTTCACCATTTCGAGACACTTTCTATCAAAAAATGCTATTAAAGTTCACTCCAGTACCATTTTATAGAATAGTGCTCTCGAAAGTAGTCGGATACCCCTTAAAAGTGGCTCACGGTTCATTCTTACTTCATTTAAGTGGCTCGCGGTACATTCTTACTCCACTTAAGTGGCCGAAGTGCATTTCCAGTTCAATTAAGTGGCCCGTGGCCAATCCACAGATCTCATAATTGACCTGGGACAAATTTCCCAGATCAATCTCCAGGCCTGAGGCACATTGACAGATCACTTATGTGGCCCGCGCCACATTTTCAAACCAATGAAGTAGCCCGCGCTCCTCAAGAGGTTGAGCACCCTCGCTGTTTATCTTTTTACGTTGATGCGAACACTTTCCTACCATTCATTATTCATGCGCATTTTCTGAGAGAAATATTCATTTAAAAAATTAAAAAACATGCGATCGAAGTTTCTTTAAACTTCAGCAATATATACTTATTATGAAAATCCTTCGATTTTATGCATTTGTATGCATTAATACTAAAAAAAATCAAAACATCATACATGCATTTACATATAATCCTTGCTCCAATTATAGGTAATAATAACAACATCTTATATTTCTGTATAAATATTCACATGTGAAATCAAGAACTCGGATATACCCCAGTGAACAAACACGAAAGAAAAACCAATCGTTGGTCCTAATGATCAATGCACTGTGTCAATCACGTAGTAAAATCAGTTAACAAAAACAACGACGCGAATATAAGATTTTCCATTGTGATTTACAAATTCACAGTTAATAATGGCCTGACATTCGAGACGACACATCCGTCATCAAGCGCAGAAACATTTATCCATTTTTCAATTCTTGTAAGTAAAAAAAAAAAATAGCTTTTATTAACCTTTATTTGATAACTGGCGTTGTTTAGAAGTAGTTGTTGAAAGTGCGTTTTTTTGAACGCGATTGGGGTCTACAGCTACGTGTAACACGGTTAGAAGAACAAAACAAAAAAAGAACAATAAACAAGACTTACGAGAAGATAAAGAACAAACTTATTATTATTATTTTTACTTCACTTAATAAACGCTTTTTCTTTTACAGTAAAGTAGAGAAACATCCGAGTTAGTACCTTTGTATTCGTAATCGTAAACCAGGGAATCGAGTTTCTGTTAAAAATAAATAGAAAAAGAAAAAAATGCAAATGAAACGCATTTTTCCAGTTCGTCGACCTTAAAAAATGACATATCTTCAATAGTCTAAATCTCTGACAACTTAAATACTTTGCTTTCCTTCGAATATGTTATCATCATATTTTTTTTTTTTTGGTTATTATTATTAATTCTACAATCTTCGTAGATTGGTCCATTTGTATAAAATACGAACGGGGAAATATCTGGGCACTGACATATTTTTATACTGAAACGAAAAAAAAAAGTAAATATTATTTGAAGTTACCTTTTTCTAGAGCTATAATTATGATAGTCTCTGTGACTCTTCGGGGGTTATATTTATGTATGTTTTGTGATGGCTTCTGAAGAAAAAAATACAGGGTGTTCCATAAGTTCGTAAACGGTTTAAAAATTCATAAAAATTAAAGGAATTTGTGTTTTTGAATGCGGTTTGGGGGAAAAAGTTATTCTCACGTAGCGAATTTTTTTTTTTTGTTTGGTACAGAAAAAAATGTATTTTAAATTTTTGTCGATAGAGAGCACTGCACGAAAAAAAAATCACGGAATTCTAGACCTGAACCTCTCTTCAATCTCTTCTATGCCCGAAACGTTCGTGAACATTCAGCTGGTGATTCGTGGCAGTGATAAAAAGAAAAACTTCATAGATAGTGATTTACATCCACCTATGTCACCATCTAATAATAACCCTATCTAAACGCCAGAAACAGGAAAATTCAGAAATGAGCAGTTAATTGTACACTTTATATTTAATGGCACTCTAATATGCATATTTAACGTGATTTTCTTTCGTGCAGTGCCTTCTATTGACAAAATTCTGATTATTTTTTTTCTGTTCCAAAAAAAAAAAACTTTGTAAGAGTAACTTGTTCCCTCACAAACCGCATTCCAAAAAACAACAATTCCTTGAATTTTGGGAATTTTTAAACTATTTACCAATTTATGGGACACCCTGTACATGCGTTTATTTCAGGAATTTCAAGTTCGAGCACAAAATGTTTCAAACATAGAATATTGTGGTTTGAAAATTATTTTTAAAATGTGCGCTATTCGAAAATAAACGCTGATTTTGATCTAGTCCACTGATTTTCAACCTGCGGTCCGTAAGTGCCTTGTAAGTTGTCCACAGGATCATTTTCATTCACTAAAATTGCACAAATGACACATTTTGTGCTGCGAAATTGTTATTCGCTCAATTTTTTACACGTAAATTTTACAAAAATAAAGTTTTAAATTTCATGGGCGGGGCGTCAAAACTGACCTTCTGATGCTGCCAGGGTGTGGAGGGGTCCGCGAAGCATTGACCCTCCCTATTGATGGGTAGGGGTTCGTGACCCCCGTGCTGGGAAACACTGATCTAGTTTATGAATATCGTAGCCATTTTTAACTTTATTTCTTATGTAATTTTATGAATTAAAATAATAGCACCTTGGTAAAAAAAAAAATTATTCTTTTTGCAGTTGGATTTTTAGTTATTTACTAGCTATGATACCCGGCGCAGCAAGGGTTTTCTTCAATTACTGGAGGGGATTGAAAAAAGTGACAAACCATTACAAAGGAATAAGCTGTTACACATAATACTGGCAGCATCAATGAAGTGGCAAACCATTGTAAAGGTATATTCATGTCTGAAACGCATTGCTAGGAAACCACAGTAACCAAAGTAAACATTCCGAAAGTGATTGTTGAGGCCCAAGAACCATTGTTGCCCATTTCGGATATTTGCCCAGCTCTGACGAACTTATAAAGTAGCCTAACAGTCGGGTCCCGTTTCTTATACAGGATATTCTGTCAGTGGACCGACAAACTCAGAGAGTTGTTAGTAGACATCAAGAGGAACAAAAGTTGCAATGGAGGGAGCATGGTGTCGCAAACCACGTTGGGAGGGTGAAAATCGCGAAAAACGCATGCAGGTTTTGACGTCGCGCTGGCACGACAAAAAGTACAATAATAACTACAAGAATATTTATTTGATTAATTATTACGTTGGAAGTTGTTGGAAGTGACGGCCGCTGACGTCATTGCAAAGTCTACAACGACGTAAAAACGATTCCCGGACTCGCTCGAAGATACCAGGTATGCTTTTGATGTCCGTTTTGTCACCCACAGCGCGTGATCCTACCCGAGCGCATGCGTTTCGTGACACAGTTTACGTCACATATGGTGAGCGAACCCACGAATGCATTCAGCGATCAACTGACATACATCTTTCGTCTCCTCGGGACTCGATTTGCACCTTTTCGACGTGGTTTGCTACACCATGTTCCAATGCAATTTTTGTTCCTCTTGATGTCTACTAACAACTCTCTGAGTTTGTCGGTCCATTAACAGAACACCCTGTATATCCAAAATTTGGCGACGATAGATCTGAAATTGTAGATTCGTATACAGCACATACACGCACACAGACAGAAAATCAATTCTACATATACAGATTATTCAAACATTTCGAACACTATTATTCTTCAAACATTTTGAACACTATTATTATTCAAACATTTTGAACACTATTATTATTCAAACATTTTGAACACTATTATTCTTCAAACATTTTGAACACTATTATTATTCAAACATTTTGAACACTATAATTGTTCATACACACATTTTGAGCACTATTATTTCTACTATAAATGATATATTTTGAAATTCATAAATAATCACTAAATAACATGATCATTATGTCATGTTAAAGTCCATAATTATTCATACATTACAAACTTCAATAATTACTAGCACATTTTGAACTCCAAAATTGATCATACATTTTAAATTCTATAATTATTCGTACATTTCGAAGTCCATAATTTTCTCACATTTTAAAGTTCATATCTATTTTTATGATTTTTAATGCTTTTTTTTTTCTCTGAGTATTTCTTGTCATTTTATTCACCTTTATTCCCTGTTTGTACCTTATTTTACCTTTCTAATGTCTAATTTTTTATTCCCATTCATTCTCTTTTTTTTTCATCTTTCTCCGTCGTATACATATTAAACGTTTCGCATCACTCTATTCCTTTTCCTTTCTCCCTCATTTTTATTTCTTCTTTATTATTTATTTATTTATTTCAATTTATTAAAGTAGCTATTTTCAAAATAAATAATTACACAATTAACAATTAGGGCTGGTCTGATTAATCGATTAATCATAGTTGAAGTTGAATTAATCGACTCGATCATCATCAAATTTCGAAATATCAAATTGCGTTCAGATTTTTTATTAAAAGTTTGTAAATTAACTTGATATGTTTAACAAACCCATGTTTATATGTCATGGTAGTATGGCCGTAAAAAGGAATAAAAGTACACATTGACAGCATAATTTATATGTAGGAATAAAATTCTCCCTTTCCCCGCGAGCATCTCGGTATTCACCCATGGCCCCCCACAACCTGGAGCTAGGCTCCCTGGACTGAGATATTTGGTGAGCCTTCTATATAGTGAATTTTTAGTGAAGAAAAACAAACAAAAATAATAAGATATGTCCCGGGTCCCCGTGCTAGAGTCCTGCCAGGCCTACAATTGCGGGGGCGGGGGGGGGGGTTATGGTGCTCACTTAATCCATTAAGGATGGATGCTTGATTTCTTATTCAGCAGATATTCTCAAGAACAACTTGGATGAACAGCATATGATTCAGTATGATTAGCATCATCATTATTTCAGTTTCAGCTAGAGTTCTTGTACGGGTGCTTTTCTTATGGTGATGATTATGATCAAAGTTTAATGCTTAATTCGCGAATATGCCTCCCAATAAGCTGACAGGGCTCCAACTTTGTGGCTGCGCGTCAACTCTGCGGCATCTTAAAAGCATCATGTTAATCCCAGGCAAGTGATGTTCAGGTGTCCCTATCTGGGGGGAAAGTCACAGCTTACCAGTTCACATACTTTCTCTTGAAAATCATACTGCTACATCTCAAATGATCATGAGACCTAGACCTGAGTTGTGCTCGGTTTGAAAGAAGGAAAGTCTTTGGCGGGCCACCAGATCAGACTGTTCACGCCCCCCCCCCCATTATAAATTTATAGTGTGAAAAACAAAAAAATGATCGCAATCATCTCGCAGCCCTGTGGGCCCCATCTCCATTGTGGTGGCCATGCGGTGACCTCAGTTGCATCTGGCGCGATGATTTACGACAATAATTATGCTTATTCCTCTTTCGTTTACCCTGGGGCTATCATACTTTTGCGACGGCAGTAGGGATCGCCTTTTTTGGATAAATATTCAAAAATTTGTTTGATTTTCCCATAAAACAGCCTCATTATCATCAAGGGTTCCACGAAACAGCCTTATAACAATCAAAGATTCCACCAGAAACTTTACGTTGGAAACCTCTGGCTCTATACAGGATACTTAGGGAAGGCTCTATACAGGATACTTAGGGAAGGCTCTATACAGGATACTTAGGGAAGGCTCTATACAGGATACTTAGGGAAGGCTCTATACACGATACTTTTTTTGTGCACCGTAAATACTCGTATATAAGCCAACCCCCCCCCCTCTCCAATATAGGAGTGAATTTCAAAAAGAAAATTCAGATTATACAACAGTAGGCTACGATGATTATAATTCCTATTGAATCTCGCCGTAACCCTAACAGATTTGATAGCACCTTCACACTTCCGAGAAATACATTCTCATCACATACATTTTCATTTGAAAGAAGAGTTCATTAATCAGCGTTCAAAAAAGTTTGTTAATAAAAATCCCACATTTCGCTAGCATTATCCTGCCCGATATCCTACTAAATGCATATCCCCATAATCGTTATTATTATTATTATTATTATTCAGGTTATTGAACTCTGATCCTAGATGTCACGGTCTGAGTTTCGAACCGGACATCACTCATGACTCAAAACTTACATTCAGAATAATAAGAATAAAAATAAATGAAAAATATATAATCCAAATGGTTACCATGGGAACTGGTTTTTAGGAATGACATGTATGTGTATTCGAGTATATTATTTATTGTTATTATTATATTTTTAATTTGTACTAAAAAAAGTCAAATTGAATTTCAAAAGCGGAAAAAAACTATCAATCTTCAAAACTGATTGCTTGTCGTGCGCAACATTCGCAGCATATACTGTCATCTATCTCTGAATGTAACTTATTTCATTTTACTATTATTATTTTTATTTTTTTTGTTTTTTGCTTAATTCATATCAAGTTCCAACGACCTCGTTATTGGCGATTTTGTTTCGCGTGCATTTTTTAAATCGTGATTTATTTTTGGTCCATTTGTTTAGGCTTGGTTGTTATTCTTTTTCAATTTTCGGCCCATGTTATGTTCTTAGATGTGTTTTGTTAGCAAATTTCTGCAAATTATTGACGTTATACCCGAGTTTTTACTTCATAAATTTATTTTGACATTAAATTCAATTGTTTTATTTATTTAGTATGGCAGCCAATATATTGGATCTTATTGGATGGTTTTTAATTTCCCTGCTCCTATTCACTATCAATTTCCGAAAATCACATTTTTCTTCAAACTCACTTGTTTATTGTAAAGATACTGTTGCATTCGAGATGTATGGGACCATATGTTTGGACCAGTTGTTTTGGAGACCATACCTACAGAGGGACATAGACTTGGTTGAAGGGATGCAGAGAAGAGCTACGCGTGTCCTTATTGGAACACGGGGCTTGAGTTATGAAGAGAGACTTCATTTTTTGAATATGTTTACATTGGATGAACGCAGGTGTCGAGGAGATATCATCGAAGTGTTCAAAATTTTCAATGAAATGGATAGAATGGACCATGAACTTTTAGTACACCGCCAATCGACTGCTTTTACAAGGGGGCACCAGTATCGATTGGTAAGGGACAATGCGAGGTTATGGTGTCGCAGGGAATTTTTCTCTAATAGGGTTGTCAATAAATGGAATAGCTTACCCCCGGAGGTAGTAAATTGTAACACAATTGACACGTTTAAAAAGAAATACGATAAACATGTTGGGGTAAATCGAGAAGCTATTCATACTTAGAATAAGACAACCATAAGTATTCTTTATGGGCATTGTATAATATTTTATCATGTGTATATATTGTTTATATTGTTTCTAATTACATTTTTAATTGTGTTGCTTTATTTTTGAAATATATGACATCCATATTTGTTATGGGCATCTTTTTCTCAGCCACCTCGCTGGGCATTTTGCCTGTTGTGGTGTTGTATTTGTATTTGTATTTATTCGCGATACCCTTTTCCAATACCCATTATAGTCCGAAACGTATTGAAAGACCATAAATAATAAGGAAAAAGCACGTGAAGTAATATAATAAAGGAAGCGAAAATTTTTCGAGAATTGAAGGGGAAAAAAATCCAAAACATCAAAAGAAACGAGCACCAGCAGCTTCCAGGTTGGCACCCAAGGTCGTCCTCAATTACACGGTTACAAGGGCATGCTCTAAAATCGTGTCTTGTTGTTATTCCCAACCTATCTATCGGTGAAAAAAGGGTTGACTATATAGTAAGTTAATACGCACAAGATAGAGTATAGTTCCACCAATGAATTCTATTTATAATATTAGATGTCCGAGGCCGTGTATAAAAAACTTCACATGATTATTAACTAGAAAAATCCAGGAAAAATGCTAGTTAAAAATGTACTAGAGGCTTGACCGTGAAACGGTAATTTCATTCATCGTTGGTATTTACTTGTTGTTCGTGACTCGATGCAGTTCGTAATGGGAGTTTTTTTTTTTTTTTGTTTTTTTTTTCAGGTGATTGAGATTAGACTTGAAATGATTCTTTGTTAATTGATTTCTACTGTATTTTTAAGGGAATTTTACAACATTTTTCAATTACCAAAGGTTTTTACTCTCATGAAGCAGCAGCACTTTTGGAATAATGATGTGGTTTCTGTAGATACCGATTACCACACAAACACATACTGGACTTGATTTCAGTGCAAAAATGGGGCACTTGCTTATAGCCTCAAAATTTACCGGTAGCGTAATAAAAATAAACATAACGTTTTCGTTTCGCTACTACTATTCCAAGAAACGTTATCCATCAAATTTTTAATGTTTTGATCGGCATAGCACTCCATCCTTCTGCAAGCAGGGGAAAACCTGATGAAGATAAGATTATGATTCCCCCTCCCACACATAAGATACGAATTTTATTTATTTATTTATTTATTTTTATTTTATTTTTGAAGGAGAAGTCGACAATCAAAAAACGCATACAGAGTTCTGAAATGTTAGTGTACCGAATAAATGAAAGAAGCTGTTCAGGGATTTATGAAAAAGGGGTAACTTTTTATAGAATGAATGAAAATTCACAATTGATGAAAGAAATGATTTCAGGGTCAATGAAAATTTAAAAATAATGGAAGCACTAACTTCAGTATCAATAAAAATGTGTAAATAATGAAAGAAATTTCGAAATTAAAGAAATAATTTCAGATTCGTTTTAAGAAATAATTTCAGATTCGTTTGAGAAACAATTTCAGAATTAATGAAGAAATTATGAAGGTGTCCAATATAATTTTAGGACTCTCGTTTGACCAGGGGACTGCTACCCGTTGGCCCACTTGCTATAACACCACTACTTCAAAGTTGAACCCCACGCACGGCGGGGAACGAATCACCGACGGAGGTGGGGGGTGGGGGGGTGGTTACAAACGGGGGAGCCGAATGTCCTCTCAATAAATCGATTAATTATTTTCATCGTCTTCCGTATCCTATTAATATAATATTATTATGATAGTTTTTTTTCTGCCCTCTGAGCTCATTGCTAGCAATAACCAATCAAGTATTTGGTGAGCTTTTTTTTTAGACGCTACTATTGGTTCTAATTTCTCCATCACCGTATAGCACTTGTAATCGTAAACAACAAGTATTTTTCCACCATAGCGTTTTAATCTGGTTTTTGTCGGAATCTCTATGAAACACGGAATACGGTCGGATTAACATCCAGGTTATCAAAACATGCATGAGTATTTCTGCTTGAAAAAGTATAACCTGAAGTTTACGGAAGTGGGTAAATCCATGTTGCCTCGGATATAACTCATGAAGACGCATTACTATAAATGTACCATATCATCTGTCTAACTTTAACTTCGCTAACTCTTCAGGCCTACTAACTCAGCTGCACGTTACAAATTATCGCTATAACGAGGATTGATTCCTCTATTAGAGGCAGCATAATCGAATACTGGCTGCTCGAACGGGAGGGGTGAACCACCGAGGTTGTAAAGAGTGAACGAGGGGGGGGCGATCACTCCCCCTCCCTTTTTTCGCTGTATCCGTGTATGAGAGGCAACCCCACTATAAAAATTATCTAACCCTCTTTTGGCCATGCCCCCCCCCCCCTTTGACCATATTCTTTTCTTGTGGTGCTCCTGTCTAAATTACGGTCTCTAGGTGCCAAACTCTCTCTATTTATCAAGCTTATTTCTGAGTGAATTGACTACGTACACAGAAAAATTTTCAACTAGTTGGATCTCTGTATGGCCATCCCGTCTTAACTCATGGGCCCGATCCGGCATAGCTCGAGGTCTCAAGTGCATAGAGGGCTTCGTGATAATGAAATTCGGTACTGTACTATCATTTGCAAAGGTAAATATGTAAATTGATAAGAAAATATTTCTAACTTGGTAGGAGCCTCCAGAACACTTCTTTCAGTTGTCCATGATGCTGTTGAGACGGCCCTGGTTTCTCCTACAAAATTCCTTTCTGAAAAGTTGCTGAACTCCCCAACACACTCAAAAACTAAAAAACTCATCCGCAAACAGCCAATTTTCATATTTTAATGAGTCCATGGAAGAGAAATTTATGCTACAAAAAATAGTTCAATTTTTAACCACCAGGTGAAAAAGTGGTGCTTTTATTGCATTTTCCTTTGTTCCTGGTCTATGTAATATGCTGTTCCGGATAATTTCTCTCACAACTCCTTGAAATTAGCAGAGGATGAAACGAAAAATGCAGGACGTTACAGATTTATTTCACGGAACAGCTATTAACACAAGCTGAGAGATCTTGACGGAATGCGATCTATACGAATCGAATGCGATCGACAAATAAGGGGTCTCGTCTTCCCTATACAATTTCAACTGGATACATTGCCGTTTCAGTGGCGCCACTTATGTAGGTAAAAGAGACCTTCTGGAATAATCTCGAAGATTCACGTGACATATTTACACGTCTCCTTTGGCATCATGGCATCGCTAACTCATAGCCGTCGCCAAATGTGCCAAATTGGCGATATTTACAGGGAATTGCATTAATGGTTATTTACTGGCAAAAAATTACATAATACATGATGAATAATGATTATTTATATAATTTTCATAACAATATGTAGTAGTGTCAGCATACTGACGGGCGCTACATAAGTCTGACTAGCGTCAGTATACTGTCTAAGTAGTGTTAGTATACTGACTGGCGCTGTGAGTATACTGAGGCTGCTCAGACCTATCTAGCGCCCGTTCTGGTGGATTTATTCCATTGATACTTGGTATATATGCTATATGAACTATGGGGAAAAAAGTAAATGCAATTAAAAGCGCCATTTTTTTAATTGGTGGTCGAAAATTGAACTATTTTTCTTATTGCATAAAATCTCTCTCATGGTCTCATTAAGATATCCTACAAATTCGGTTGTTAGGATGAGTTAGTTTATGAGAAAAACTACTCACAGTACACGGGAACTTTAATTATAAACATGTATTTATGAAACCCATCCTTCCCCCATCCTTTTGCGTTCTCCCTTAAATTCCGTATATACGGGACGTCTGACAACAGTAGATTCCTCATGTTGTCTTGGTAGCAACGACTCTGGTTGTCGGTATGAAATTGAATTTGAAGTGAAATTTGAAATGATAGGCAGATACTCCAGAGCATTACTTTGCTCGAGGACCCTGCGAGGGTTCTACACAAAGAGTCCTACACGATTCTAAAAGCAACTATACTTCTTCCACCATATTTTACTTGAATGCTTACATCTGTGGTCTTTTCACTTTATAGAGCTTTGTCAATAATCATTGAATACCACTGCTTTTTCCCATACAAAATACAAAAGTTTCGAAATAAAAGTTTTGTGAAACTGAATGAAAGAGAAAAATATCAAGGGTATATGGACGTGTGTAATTGTAAAAATAATGAAACATATACGAATCGTGATGACCGATCCTATGCGTATATATTTGAAGGCATGTCCTCAGGGCAAAAAACTTATAGAGGGGGAAAAAATAATGTTAATAAAAGTCTTAGCACCTCCCTTTTTTTCTTCTCGTCCTTGTCCTATATATGATATCCTAAAAGGAAAAAAACTTAAAAGAAAAGATCATGTGTTTGTCTTACACTTTGAATGTGCGTTTCTTTTGTTTCAATGCGTCGTCGTCTTCTTAAGACCGTTTAGAAACGGTTTGAACCGCTCCTTTGGATCGAATCATTAAACGTTATTAACGCAAAGCATATAAATAAACACTGTTTTTAGTGGTTTTTTGCTCTATTTGAGTGCCTGGGAGATTCCCATTTGAAATGTTTTGGTGAATTTTTTTCCCGTGAAATTATATTATTCTATCGAAGGTCATCGTTTATTAAAGGGTTTTTCCCCTTTATGATTCGCGAATCCCGAAGAATAATATGTATATTTTCATATCAATATTCAAAGATAAAGAGATCGACATCAAGTGTGCTCAACCCTTAGGAGTGTAGGCTACATACTTAATTGGTTCGAAAACGTGCTACAGGCCGCTTTAGTGATCAGAAAGAATGCCGCTGATCATTTAATTGCTCTGGAACTGTGCCGCAGGCCACTTAAGTGATCTGTAAATGTACTGCGGTCCGTTACGTAATTTGGAAATGAGGTACTTGGTTTATTTTTACAAAATCAGGTTTGAGGTCACGGGTCCAATCAGATGGCTCGGAGGGCAACATTTGGCTCGCGGGCCATGGGTTCAACATGTATGATCTACTTCGATGAGCCCCTGTACTACCGATCTGATACGCTGCTATAGGTCTAGGCACTTAGTTGTCTGGATACCGTGGATTTGAGAGGAGCCCCCCCCCCCCATGTCCGTCCATGCGTAAGCCTCTGGTCATGTTCAGTAAGGGGTCATTCAAGTACGACGTCAGCGACTCGGGGGGAGGGGTTTCAGATTTGCTGACTTTTGATGACAAGGGGGAGGGGGGTTTGAAGGTTGCTTACGTCATCAAATACCCCTTTTTGAAGATATGAAATATTCTAAGCTGCTGACGAAATTTTGCTGACAAGGGGGGAGGGGGGGGGAGGGGTGGTCAGTGTTTCGCTGACTTTTGCTGACAAGGGGGGGAGGAGGTCAAAAATGGCTGAAAATATGCTTACGTAATACTTGAATGGCCCCTAATATCACAATATGCAGGGTATCCCATAAATTCGTAAATAGTTTAGATTTTTATAAAAAATTAAAGGATTTGGTGTATTTGAATGCGGTTTCCGAAAAAAAAATTCTCTTTTTTTTTATACATATAAATTTAGTTCAAAGTTATGTCAATAGAGGATTGAAGCAAATCAATGAAAATATGTAAATCAGAGTCCTACAAAATACAGGGTATACGATTCACAGCTCATTTCTGAATTTTTCTGTTACCGGCACTTATATAAGATTTTCATTGTGATGGCATCGATGAATGAAGCATTATTGGTGAAGTTGTTTCACCTCAGGCACGCATCACCAGCTTTACGAACGTTTCGGACGCAAAAGAGATTTAAGAAAGGGTTCGGTCCAGTAACTTTTGATTTGCTTT
This sequence comes from Pholcus phalangioides, assembly GCF_987345545.1. Taxonomy (NCBI): domain Eukaryota; kingdom Metazoa; phylum Arthropoda; class Arachnida; order Araneae; family Pholcidae; genus Pholcus; species Pholcus phalangioides. The sequence goes on along the minus strand of NW_028301608.1, from coordinate 87,385,261 downwards.
CGTGCAGAAATCTACTTTATCTTCAAAATTTTGATCTATTTTCTTTTCTGTACCAAAAAAATAAAAAAAAATCCGTATTCAAATGTACCAATTCCTTCAATTTTTATGAGTTTTTTAGACTATTAACGAATTTATGGGATACTCTGTATGTGATTGACAAGGAATTTTTTTTTCTCATTCACAAAATTGAATATGGTAAAATGCATGTATATCAGAGTTCATTCGATACTATCATAATGGCATGGGAAAAACCTAATGATTAATTATTACGAAAATGCACTTAAAGACCTCAGAAAACTAGACCTTGCAGAGATAAACTATAGCAATGTACTGTATAAGGGGAAAAATTCCTTACTAGAGGGAAAAAAATCAATTAATGGATATTTTTCCCATTACGCAGTGACCCTTTAGTTTTCAATGTATATTTCATCGTATTGATCGATTACTGATCCACTGGGCATGATGAGATACAGATCACGAACCAATACAGGAAATAATTTGCACACAAAAAAAAATACACCAAATAAAAACTTTTTCACACACACACACACAGTAAAACCAGTTTTAAAGAATTGACCATTCATCGATTTTGCCCCCCATTTTTCGCAAACGTGTGTTTTCACATGGTAAATACAATGGTGTTTGATTGATTGATGGTCCCCTCACATTCACAATTACGATTAAGGAATTTTAACTGGTTTTTCAATACGGGAAGGAAGGCGTCGAAACTGTGGTGTAAAAAACTTCCACCGAAATGCACCTCGCGTGGCTATAATCAATACATAGTGAGCCCAACAGTAAAAAAATGTTCTAGGGCAGAAGTACACAATCTCCGGCCCGCAAAGGGAGCTCCATCTGGCCCGCGAAAGATACGCTGGTGGCTTATAAACTCATAAACAAATTCTACATTCCTAGCTACATTATAGAAATTTAGTGCATCGTGATTGGCTAACACTACCTACAAAACAACGCCTCCGCACGAAGCTTGCGACGTCACTTAAGAAGGCCATTTCACCTATTGCCATTGGATATGCATGCAATATATTTCCCTTTTTTTTGCAGTATATCCAATGGCAATAGGAGAAATGGTCTTCATCAGTGACGGAGGACCAAGCTTCGTGGGGAGACCTTGTCCTGTAGGTGGTGTTGGATTGGCCGAAATCAGTGATGAACCTTTACGTGACACTCATAGACCACAGACCATTGTCACTCATTTTTGCTGGTGACATTTAACAGTAAATATACTTAATTATGCTTGAGTCGCCGATCCGCCGTCGTTAGAGCAATGGTTAGAGCACAAGACACACGTGCCGAAGGTTGTGCGTTCGATTCTCTCTCAAACCCGTCCAAGGTTTTTCCCCTCCATCTTTGCTGTCATTTATTGATTTACTAAAAAAATGTTTTCATATTTTTTCTTCTGATTCAATCAAATGCGGTTCATGTGCATCAAAATGACAATAATGACGGCTCGCGAAGCTAGGTCTTGCTATCATTTACTGATTCAATAAAAAATGCTTTCATTTTTCCTTAATGAACTTTGAAAGTGTTTCGAAAAAAAAAACTCCGTCCCTCATGACATTTTGTTATCTTTTTTGCTCGTAGTAATCAATCACTGGCGTGCTAATGCGTCTTGTGGTACTAAGAATGTGGGGACTGTAATTAGATACCGGTACAAAGTATCAACATGCACTCATAATACGATAAATACCTCTCAGGCTGAGCTCTTTCTTTCCTCCCTTATCACCGTCATGCTTTGTTGTAACCCTACGAAGTTGTTCTTTTTACCTTCCTTTTATTTCTATGCAATTATTAATGACTTTTTCCCCACATATGTGTTGTATCCTACTACTATATACGTATAAGAGCAAAAGAGAACTGGTTGGGTGAGGGTGAAAAGACAAATCTAGCATTCGCATTCGCTTATCTCTCTATATGTAATCTGCACTTATGTATTCCATTTGCATCCCCCCCCCCTTAAACTTATTTGCCTTTCTCTAACGTGCGGTTAGGTTAAGGACGAGGTTATTACATTTTTCACCCATTCGTCAAATATAGATCATCGAATTTCTCGCTGAAACCTTGTAAGCGAAGCAGTTAAAAAAGCATTGCGGGGAACAGTGAATTCCAAGATGAACATTTAAAACTCGTGAAAAATCTGTAAATTCTCGCCAAATTGGTATGATTTAACCCAGGGACGCACAACCTCCTGCTCTCAGACAAATTCAGACTATTTCTTTCATAAAAATTATGGCTATTGCCATAAATGGATATCAAAGCAAGTAAAGTTGCCAACTACAGCTGAATAAATTGTGAGGGGCAACCAAAATTGACGTTTACAACCGAAAAATATCGCAAAGACAAGTAAAGCTAAAAAATTGCCAAAGGCAAATAGAGTTGCCATCTATCGCTAAAATTGCTGAAAAATTGCCAATCGCGGAAAATTATGGGTTCGGCAAGTTAAAATGTAGTTCACAAAAAAAAACTATGTTTGACACATATGTGAGATGCATTTATTTATTTGACAAAAATTATTTATGATAGATTCATAATTTCGACTGACTTCAGACGTAAGTTGGGAAGTGACTATATGTGGCAAACTACTGCCTATAATTCGTGAATTCCGCTGCGGTGGTCGAGTGGTCATAGTGAAGTACTCGCATCGCGAGGATCCGGGTTCAAACCCCACCGGCGCCACAGTGGTGGTCGGCTGAAGTTGGTTTTCTGTGGTTCCCACCTTCAAGGCGCGAATGCAAGCCGAGATCTCCCAGTTAAAAAAAGTTTCGCCACAGAGAGAAACAGGCCTACAAATATTCAATCACTTCACTTACAATTTGAAGCATAAGATGGCAGCACTGAAATATCAGACACAACACTAGCTACACACTCAGACTGTTAGATGAGACTCACTTTGTTCCAGACTCTGCCACGAAGCTGGGCTGGAAGAGATCTCTGCAACGGGATAAGTCCAGTGGGTGAGCCTCCCTGGCATTCATTCATTGCCTATTATGAGCAATATTTTTTTTAGAATTGGCTATAAGTAGGTCCAGTTTCGTCCCATTGAAGTCTGGTCGTCCTATTTTCACACGAATCTTCAGAGAGAAAACATTTCCTCTGTACGGATTCATAAAGGTAGAGGGACCGAGAAAGAAGATTTCTCGGGCTAAAAGGTCATCGTTGGAAAGAGTTTATAATCAAAGTTTTCTCGACGCTAGTGGCTAACATCATCACGAGATATCTAAGTATATGCTTTATTTCAAATGACTTTGTTGCTAGTAACCAGAGGCGGAGGATGCAAGAGGTGCGGTACCACCGGGCGGCAGGCCAGGCTTTTGTTCAGATACATATAAATTTTCAAATTTTTGTAACAATAAAAACACGCGACACGATGCTTTGTCACTCTTTTGAGCTATACCTTGACGACGGAAATGTTGAGAAAACTTGGGAGAACAGACAGGGCTTAGTGCTGTGATACCAGAAACAAGAATAGACTTCATCACGCGGGATAAATGCGCTGCATTTTTGTTCGGCCATGCCCCCCCCCCCCTCCCCGTTCTGCAGCTGAGTTTCCGTGGCTTTGATCTTTGGCCGGCCCCCAGGTCAGGTTTTGCACGAGGCCCTCTATGACAAATTTATAGTGTAAAAAGCAAAAAAATGACTAGAATCGTGCCGGACTGGAACTCTATCTTAGCACTAACCAGTTATATTTTTCGGGAGCGATAAAATAAAGGCAAAGAAAGAATTTGGGGCTTTTCAATTGTCCGGGATCTGAATCATCAGAAACCCCTCACACTCTCCTAATTTCCGCCTTGGGGAACCTAGGACTAAGTATTTTGGTGTTTTCAATGTTCAACTCCAGCTGGCATACTTAAGAAAAGTGGAAATAATTCTGAACCACGATGGGACAGTGCTTTAAAAGCGGACGTATGGGCAAGAACATTTTTTGTTTAACCAGGATGGTGTGGAGCTTCGCACGGATGAAAAATCGGGTTTGTCTCAGAGTTCTTGGCTAAAGCCATTTCAACCTTTCACCAGGGATGTCTTTACGGACTGCACATGAGTTGTGTGTGCATCCGGTTCGGCAAGTGAGCTAGAGCCGCCCTTACTAGTAACAAGTCAGCGACTTTTTATCGGCTAGGACGTTATGTGTTAGAGAACTCTTATTGCCAACGGCCCTTTAATCGAGAATCGCACTTACAATTGATTTTAAATATTTGATTGCTATCACGATCAACAAAGGTGTGTAGCCGTTTTAAAATCCCGTTCGTGGTGTTTACGTTCCTTTGCGTCTATTTATTTGAATGCCGATCTTTGTGATATAATACTCTATGACTCGTTAGTTAGATTTTCCTTATGCACGACGACGGTAGCACCCCCATGGGAATGTCCCCGGCTTTCGGAAAAGCTCTTACGAGTACGCCGATAAAACCAACGACTATTACGAACTCGCCGATCCAAGTTGAAAGAAACCATGACTTTACGCTATCCGGAAGCTATTCAGACTTTTCTGGTGACAACACTACGGTTCTGATAAGAGGCGATGCCGGTAACGATCTGATAGCCGTGAATGGTCTGTCTCCATTGGTAAGAAACCGGAGCCGAAGCCATGCCTCGATCGAAGGGCGAAACAGGAGCCGATCCTCATCTGTCCGAAGAAGGAGAAGAGAGATCTCTTTGCTGGACGAGAGCCAGAAGAAGGAACACTACAAATTGTGCATGAAACTGACCTCGGAGAACAAGATCAACAGGAGGAACGCGTTCAATCTGCACCTCATAGATTACATGCACGATACCGTGAAGCAGAAGAGAAGTTCGGCTTCCAATCTGGTCGCGGCTAGTTTGACCTTGATGGCAAGCACGAAGATCTACGCGCACAGGGTGGACACGGTACACGCCAACGCGCAGAAGATTGTCAGTTCCCTAGATATCATAGCGAAGAAAAGAAACCGAGCCGACGATCTGGACGAAAGTGGTCACGGTGGTGCAGGTAGTGGAGATTCGTTGACAGAGACTGCGAAACGTCGGAGAAGAAGGAGAAAGCAAATCGCCTTGAACGAGTGCAACTTGGACGACGAAGACCTCGACGATGGTGGAGCACCTCACTGTAATTACCATAAGACACTGGTCGGTTTCCAGGAGAATGAACAAATGATAAGCATGATGAACCTATTTTGCGTTGACGGCGACACCAACAGAATTGCTGCTTTTGAAAATCGTCTGTATGTGTCTGACCGACCATCGTGTTGCGATATTTCACTTGCGGAGGTTCCCCAAGATATGAAAGAATCGGTGCGCAACATTCAAAGAAACAGACCCAAGTTAATCCCCGGGTCTTTATCTCTGCCGATCTTGGGGAACGGTCGGTGGCCATTTGACATCAACAGTCTTCCAACAACCGACACTCCCCAAATTGGGATTAGTCTTAATGCAATTGAAATTCAAGATTGCGATGACGAAGATGTCAAAAACGTCGCCTCAGTCGAACCGAACTTCTCTGTGATGACAGATGGGGTCGACGAAACTTCTCAATCAATGGATTACGTGAACGAAGACTGTCCCGTACGTCCATTACCGCAACGTTTACTCGAGCTAACCGATGTATCCGAATCGAACTTCAAGCCTCCAAATACATGCGGTGAAAACTTATCCGTCAAATGTGTCACTTCCTGCCTGCGAAAGGTGCCTAATGAATACACGGCACTAGATCCATTAAGAGAGGCGATAGTCTTGGGTCGTAAATCATTCCGCCCGGTGCCCTCATCGAAAGCAGCTGAAGGTTCCGATAAAAACTCATCGAAGCATCATAGGCTCAAAACACTGTTCCTGTTTGATTTCTCGGATCAGGAGACATCTACCATTGACAAGAGGCTCCAACCTAGCCAGGATCTGCATCTATCTGAACAACTCATAGAGGAATGGATCCATAGCGAAATGAACACTTTTCCAGAATGGTCCTACGATCCCAGCCAAACAGCAAAGTTATTCCTGAAGCCAGGGGTGTTGAGGTCTAAGCACAGATCGATATCGCGTAGAACCATGGCAAACGATTCCTTGGGAAATTCAAACAACGACGATTCTCCCTTGCACATCGGTTCTTATCTTCTTAACGACATCACTGATGATGACAAATCGATTGAGCCGATTGGTCCAGACGTAGACGATATAATCACAACGCCGAACGTGACCGAGAATATTGCCTTGAAGTATGCAAAAACATCAAGGTTCGTGGATCAGGTGAACCTGAAGAAATTGCTGTGGTCGATTCTGAACGAGAAATTACACAACGGGAACGGCAATGCAGTGGATTTTCTCGAAACGTACAAATGTCTTAGGGAAAGACTTTATGCAGATAAAAAGGAAGTCATCGACATTCCGATCGCTTTCGCGTCACTTTTACACATTGCCAACGAGAACAAGCTGATCCTAGAAAACTGTGATGACCCGCGAAAGCTTTGTATTAAGCGTGAACAATCTGTTCAGTCTTAAATATGGAGATACGAATAAAAAACGATTATTGTAATTATTAACTCCATATTACGCTCCCATTGGAGCTTTGCTCATTTCTACAAGTGATTGACTCTTAGCTACTTCTATTTAGAGCTAGTTTGTACTTTGAGGGAAACTGTATGTAAAGCCGGCATCAGAGGGTTTCTAACTCAGATCCACCCTTGGGGGTGTATGACCAGTGGCGTATTTACGGGCTTAGCGGGCTATAGCCCAGGGTGGCAAGTTCGGAGGGGTGTCAAATTTTATGAATGAGTGGCTAAGAAAACTAGTATATAACGGGAGAAGGGCGGCTAAATTTTATGAGCACAAATCTGCCTCTGCCAACAGAGCGAGAGACTAGGTCAGGAAGGACCTGGAGAATTTTCAATCATGTGAGTAAACAAAAGAATGTGCAAGCACGTGAGTGAGCAAAAGCGTGGGCTAGAGCGTGTGCGATCATGTAAATGACCAAAATATTGTCCAATCATGTGAATGACCATAAGGCCGGTATTACACTATACAAGTTTTATAAAAGTGCTTGTATAAAACTTGAAAAATACAACGAATAAGCTGATGGGTTACATTCAAGCTTATCCAACCGATCAGTTTATTGGTTGTATTTTTCAAGTTTTATCAAAGCACTTTTACAAAATTCCGAATTTACATCTCTCGAATTACTTCTTTCATTAACTCTGAACTATCATCAATTTCAGGATTTGTTCTTTGATTAATTCTGAATTTTCATCAATTCTGACATATTATTAATCATGAATTTTTTCATTTTTGAGAAGGTAAAAATTAAGTAAGTAAGTTAAAGTTGTGAATAAATACACTAACCTGGCGTACTTGAAATCCTAGGCAACAATTTCAACAATTCGAAATCCTAAACAACTAGGCCTACCCATTAAACGAACACTACTTATTTCATTTTTCTATCTATCGCTGTTTCCAATGCGTGTCATTTCAAAGTTAGAAAAGCCTTTCTGAAATACCTCGAAAAATTTGACGCATTTGAAGAATTTGTTTTTAGGAAGCCCATCCTCTAAACGAAATCGTATACGAACATATTAATCACAAGAAAAGAAAAAAAAAAGAGCTTCCAAAGACAAACTGGTGCAAGACCTTGAAAATCCAAACAAGTAGCTTCATATTACACTTTTTTTAAAAAAGTAAAAACTCAGACAATGAATAACACGTTTTTCATTTATAAATAAAAGAAAAAGTCATTATACGAATGTGCCGGCGAATAAGTAAGTGAATGAAAGCGGTTATCAATCCGTGAGAAAACTAGAAAATGCATTCTAGGGGGGGGGGAACAAGCTTCTTTTCACCCCCATTTCAAGCAAGTGTTATGATGATATAAACACTTTTGCATGGATCTTAATGAAACAGTTTGCATGCGTATGCTTAAGGCCCAATTTTTTTTTTTCTCCCAATTTTCATTGGAAATCTCTGGAAATTAATGAGCCCCTTAAAATGAATTGGAACGGATGAAAAATGGAGACGTGGAAGCTGAAACCTTCTCTCAAGGACGTACGTTGTATGCCTTTCTCATACGTACCAAAGGATTACGTACTAGAAAGAAGAAAATCTACAAAACACGCTTGATTTACTAGTCATTGTTTTAGGATATATATATGTTATGTACAAAATTATCAAGGCTTTTTTTTTAGACCAAAAACAAATTATTTCAATGGAGATGATCCATCAGAATTAATTATTGAGAAACTAGATAATAATAATTTAAATGGAAGAATTTTTTCCACTTTTTTTTATCGATTTCTCTGGTAAATATTGAAGAAACCTGCGTAAAAATGACTATCCAATTACTATTTATTGCCGTAGTTGCTATAATAATCCGTTATGTAACTGCTAGAAAATTCGCTACATAGCACCAACTTAAAACTATCTTTGTAGCATCTACCTGCGCTGCATAACTACCAAATAATTATTTGTGCAACCCACTATGCTCATAATTTTCTAATTTCCGGTAATGTGGCGGCTGGATGATAATTATCTATATAACTAGGGTGACCATATGACCAGAGTCGTATTTATTCGGGGGTGCTTGGTGGGCTATAGCCCATATCAACCAGTTTGGAGGAGCAATAAATTTCAGGCATGAGTGTGCGGATACAGGCTCTTCGAACGCTCACACCACCCCTCCTTTATATTCACCTGTGATGAGTGGTCAATTTTCGTACATTCGAAATTTCTGACTATCAACTGTGAATGTGTGGTAAGATCGGTTACGCTTATCACTACCCGCAGATTGCAAATTTACTAAACAATTCCATTTCCACACATCAAAGGAAGCAAATGTGAAACGCTGTCGGAACAATCTTCTTCAATAAAGATGCAGCAAAGGGACTGCAGAAATCGATTCAGTTCCTGGAAGAGAGCAGCAATGCTTCATAATAAAATAACTAAGGCAGCAAGGCCACGATCATTTGTATAATGCTGTATAACGATGTATATAATTGCTGTATAATGTTTGTTTGGGTTATCCTCAATGATATTTTTATTTTATGTATATATGTATAAGTGAATTTTAGAAAAAAATAATAAAAACATTCCGACCCAACCTTTGCGGCAGATATGACTCTTCAGTTCATGGCCCGCACAAGGGGTGGGCTGGCAAGGCTCCAGCCCTGGGGCCCGGGAGGATTTTAATCATTTTTTTGTTTTTTCACGCTATAAATTCATCATAAAGGGGTCCCCGTGAAAGTCTGGTTGGGGGGCCCGTAAAAGATCCCAGCCTAGGGGCCCTGCTTCAGGATGTGGGGGTCATGCTTCAGTTACACGTCGGGGTTTGGTCCGGTTTTCGAAGTCAAAGGTCAAGAAAAGTGATAGAATTCGAGAAGGGTGAGCAAAATTTGTATTGCGTGCAGGTGACGAAACTGTGACTCCGTCTTTTCCCAGAGAATGGGGAGACTAGGTCAGTGAATGACCAAAAGACTGACCTATGGAGAGAAGTACAAGTTCTGAGAGCGATCAAAAGAGTGACCTAGACAGCGAAGGTCCAGATTAGTGAGTGACCAAGAAAGTTTGCAAGCACATGAGTGACCAAAGAAGTGGCTACTACTAAACCACGCACGCCCCTCGTGCGTGGTTTAGTAGTAGCCACTCCATATTCCTTTGCGGAACTTCTAACGAATTGGTACACGTTGGAATGTGCGTGTCCGTGTTGTGAACCTAACATGGTTTGTTTCTGCGTAATGCTTGTTATGTGTAGTGTGCTGCCATCTGCCATCAATTTTTCGAACTATGAGTGAAGTGTAATGATTTAATAACTGTACCGTTGTAGGCCTGTTCCTCTCTGAGGAGAGACATTTTAAGTGAGACATCGATTCGCATTCGCGCCATGAAATTGAGAACTCACAAAAAACCAATTTCAGCCGACCACCACTGCAGCGACAGTGGGAACCGAACAAGGGTTCACGCCGATGCGAGTCCATCACTATGGCCACTTGACCACCACAGCGGCCAACAGAGTGCCTAAGAGACAGAGACATATATACAGCTGCGTGAGACGGGCAAGCGGGCTATAGTCTAGACCTGGTTCGGGCGGTTTGCCGGTCTTGGACGTCTTGGACGTTTCGCAAGACGATCAACAATTAAAAATATTTTGTGAAAACAAAAAATACCGAATGGAAATAACTTTTATGCTATATTTCTGCTAATTTGAAATGCTTTCTGAAGGTTAGTTAATAACTCAATTTTTTTTCTTTGGAAGAGAGATTCTTGTGTCCCCCCCCCCCCTTTAAAACCTTGTGTGATGGATCTGCAAAGGTCGATCTTGCGTACGCCCCCTAAAAATGGAATCATTTAGATTGTTTTTATGTCAAAAAACCAATGCGATTGAAATAAATTGTCGGTGCTGCCATCTACAGGAACGCAAAGAATTTCACAATATTCTTTTAGATCAGGGGTGGCCAACCTTTATGCAAAGCCGATGCAAGTGCAACCCTTGAAATTTCAAGAAGCAGACCATACGTCCGATTTCACGGGACATGAGCGTTACCTCCGTTTTTGAACAATATTGTTCTCGGCTGTCCTCTTATTTTCGTAAAAATGTTCAGTTTATCACTCTTTTAAGTTCTAAATTGTTTTATATTGTGAGCCATGAATTCGATTGCAGATTGTGTAAGTACGTATATCGGTAGGAGTTCGTCGTACTTGCACCATGTTGGGCATCAACTACGGAACCTGAAACTGAGGGTGCTTGCCCCCCCCCCCCAGAAAAAACTTTCAAGTGGACTTAAAAGTAATATGCTGACAAATGCATTGCCAGCTAAGACTTATAAAAAATCTAGACTTAAGAAAAAGGACTCGATGTGTCTAAGCCAGTGACTCCCAACATGGGGCCCACGCCCCACACTCTGGCTCTTTGATTCTTTTAGGGGGGCAATTTGAGTCTTTCCTTGATGAGTGTAACCTTCCGAACTCCACTTTTTATCAGTTCAAATTTTTAGTTTTTTAACAATTTCTCGATGACTTCTTTCTTTTGTTTTTCCTCTTTCAGTGAAAGGAGTTTGACTAAGGGTTCTTAATGTCTTGTGTTTTCCACGGAAACTTTGTGCCAGTAGGACCAAGTCCGCAGATCAGGACCGTCTTAAGAGCATCATTGGCCCCCAGGCCAAGTGATCTTTCTGAGGCCGTATCTGGCAAATTCTCAAAAATTTCAACAGGTTCTCATTTTTGTTAGGGCCGTTCCCGGGTGGGCTCATGCTTTAAGAAGGCACTGCCACGGACCCCCTGTGCAAATAAAATTAAGAAAAATGAAAGCTATGAACTCCTCTAAAAAATAATATTTCTGTGTACAGCGATAGTAATGTAAAAACAATGACTTAATTGTTTTCTCATCCAAGCTCACTGACTTCCCCCCCCCCCACACCCGTAGTCTCTCCAAGTAACCCTGATTGAGAGAGAGAGATAGAACCGTTACTTTATTGACTAAGTAAAAGTAGGCAGAAATTTGAACGGAGCAAAGACCCCTGGTTTTAGAATTTACGGAGGCAAAGCAAAAACCAATGGTTCTTGCATTTGAAAAAAAAAAAAAAAAAAAAACAATCCTTGATATGATACTATTAAAGGGGGGGATGGTAGTACGTACCCCCTGAAAAATTACTGGAGGGCATCTTGATTTCAGATATGCTTTGGTGGGGTATGGTTTAAAAAAGGTTGGGAAACACTGGTCTAAGCTGTCTTCAGAGCGCAAACTTATTTACTTTATATTATTTTTGTTCCCTGTAGAGTCAATAGACGGCGCCGATAAAATACGGGACATGAGGTGGTCACACTGCTCATACTATTAGTGGTCCATCGAATTATTTCAGACATTTAAGGTAGTATCTGACCACGGTGAAAACGGCATTTTGGAAGAAAATATCGATTTTTATTTATTATTATTATATTACTTTTTATGAAAGCCCTATTCTTTGCAATTCCAAAACAGTTCTTGTTTTGTTTATCTGACACTTAGAACCGAAGTTACGTCCACTTTAGTGTTGCGTTTGTACATACAAGTAATCCGTGAAGGAAAACTTTAAATGTGTTTTACGGTGAATGATATTTTTTTTTTGACATTTTACTTGAGTTCATGACATCATTTCTAAAAATATATTCATTGTATCATTACGAAATTTTAATATATATTGTTGAGGTTATGAACCAATATCTAAGGTCTATCACATATACTTTTTAAATTACAGTGTCTTATAGACGAAATGTGGGATGAAATTTAAAAAAATCCACACGTACATTAACGTATTTGGGTGTAACTTATGAGCATATCATGCGATTCTTTAAAATTTGGTTCATAACCTGCATCACTAGGTAAATGTACTGTGAAATTTTTGAATTTCATTGACAAAATTTTGAGCAGTCGAGTTTCGAATATCACATGAATTTTGACATAAAAATGACTTTTTATAGAAAAAGACAAAAATTTGTTATTGTTTCCATCATTTCCAGATACTTTCTATCAAAAAATGCTGTTAAAGTTCATTCCAAAGCCATTTTATAGAAAAGTGCTCTCGAACGTATTCCGATACCTTAACAACCGGTCTTTGGGTGCAGAGAGGTTGAGAAACGCTGGTCTAGAGAGTTTCCAGAACATTCTTAAACTTCAATACAAAATCTCAAAAAATCAAGGAAAACGCGAGCGTAATTTTTGAGCGTAAAGGAAGTGAATGCTAGAAACTGGTACGCACAGACCACACAGAAATGCAATTACAAACAGTATTTGGTTGTTGTTGTTGCTATATACGTGTATATCCCACGCTTGAAGGAAAACGCCGTATCTTGATCAATGGCAAGACACCGCATTTCTCGAGAAAACGCTTAAATAACGATAATAATAATAATAACAACGTGAGTCAGTATGCATGTGCGAGTTATTTTGCATGGATTTAGAACTCGAATCGCCACACCCAAGTTATCAGAAACAGAATGAAACGAGAGAGAAAAAGCCAACTTGGGTTATAATAACGATAATTCACGGGTTCACTGTGTTCTGAAGGTGTTTTTTTTTTTTCTATTCCGAACGATAAGACTGGTTTTGGTTCACGCATTTCTACTAATAACTTCACGACTAGTCGCTACAGGAACGTTTTTATTGTTATCACTCTCCGATTACTGCCGTTAATTGTTATTATTAACTACAAATATTTTAATAAAAAAGAAAAAAACTGAAATACTTAGGAAGAGCAAGATAAAGGGTAGACGACACATTTTAGAAATTAATAATGCAAATCAACCAATTGGCATATAAAAGTGCACAGTTTGCACTAAAATACTTAACATGGCCTAGAGTTTCTGGTTTGTTTTTTTTCTTGATTAATTAAAAATAGTTCAAATCTCACTCACAGGTGGTGCTGCAAAACGAAAAACTCGATACCATACATAAAAGGCAATACAAACAGTGCATAATCGATGTTTATGGCAAAAAACTTGTGTTACATAAAACCTATATTTCAACAGCATCAGCACCCGTTTAGATGTAGTCTGACCTAAAAAGGGAACTCATATTGAAATATTGTAGTTTTATGCAAATTGTCATAAACATTAATTATACAATGTTTGTGTAAGGCATTTTATGCGTTGTCGAGTATTATCGTTTTGCAGAGCTACCTGTGAGCGAAATTTGAACTTTTTAATTTATCAAAACGGAAAACCAAGATCTCTAGGCCATGATAAGTATTTTAGTGCAAACTGTGCAATTTTTTTCTGTCAATTGGTTGATTTTTTGTTATTAATTTTTAAAATGTGTGTGTCCAGGTCTTCTCATCTATAGGCTATACATTTTTCTTTTATGAGATTAATTTTCTCTTCCTCTATCGGGCAGTTGTTGAACTTTCAGCTTTAAATTTGAAAATACGTTTGTGACAAACCACACAATGTTCCCCATTCCAATTTTTTTTTAATGAATATACAGGGTGTCCTGTAAGTGCTGATGCGACCTTTATCTCATCAACCTTCCGTCGTAGAGGTATGATTCCAATTTAAAATATGATCAATAGGTGTTCAAAAATTACCCTGTACCAGATTTGAAAGTGAAAAAATACAGTGTGTTGCAAAATAAAAAATCCGCGCTTTTATACGGTCCCTTTGTCTTCTAACTTCCAATTAGGAAGTTGTTGTCCTGTATCTCCTGATGTCAACAAAAAAAATCTATGTTTCTGAGTGCAATGTTCGCTTAGATATTTGAATTCAAAAATTTGAGAAAAGTTATGAAAGAACAACAAAAACTAACGGACACAACGCTCCTTTCCATCATTTATGCCGTCCTTTCCCAACTTTTCTTCGATTTTTGCATTCGATTATATCAGCGAATATTGCACTGAATATTTTTCGTTGGTCTCAGGACATACAGGGCAACAACTTTCTAATAGATGTTAGAAGACAAGGGGACCATGAAAAAATTAGATTTTTTTTTTTATTATTTTGAGACACGCTGTATAGAGTGGTTTTTGAATGTATTCTGAGCATTTTTTAAATTGAAATCTACAACCATCCCTACGAAAGATGGGTGATGAGATAAAGGCCGCATTAGCACTTACGGGACACTCTGTATAAAACTTTCACGAGTTTTTTGGTGTACCTTGTACGTGCACAACGGATCCCACTTACAAGGTTCTCGATGTTAAAGCCTCAGAAAGCTGCTTAAGATGTTTGAAGTGATAGAGCATAAAAAAACAACCGTATATACTCATGCATTAGGCGAGTTTTTTGGTTGAAAATTTTGTTCTTCAATTCATGGGGGAGGTCGGATTATACAGGGGTGAGATTTTGAGTAGAAAATATAGCTACGCGGCCCCCGCACGGCTAGTTTGAAGATCCGTGACGTCATTGAACTCTACTTCAGATGGCGTCTCTAATCCACAGGAGAGTAACTTTTGTAGCTATAGATGCGTTACTAGAGCCCGGATTATATGCGAATGCATATATGCATATGCATTTGCATATTTTGGCCTTTTTTAGCATTAATGCATTTAAATGCATAAAATCAAAGAATTTTCAGTATAAGTGAAAATACATTTTTGAATTTTTATTTGAGCTCAGTCAATTTTTTTTTTAAATTTTTCAAATAAATATTATTCATAATATTTTCATAACATCGACTTTTTTCTCTCGCAGGTGAAATTTAGTGAATTAATACATATATTTATAAAGTATTTTACGAATATTAACCGTTTTATTGTAAGGCTATCTCCAGAGATATGTCAAAGTGTTACGTTTTTTTAGAAATAGTGTCGAAATTCTTTTGTTACTGGTATTTTCGTTATTGAGCAATTAAAAACAAACTTAAAAGTAAAAAATGCCTGAATAAAAAATATGTAGATGTTATTTGCATATGCGGTATATGTATGTATATATATGAGGGGATATTTTTTTGTAAAAATGAAATACATATACACGAAAAAAAAAGATGCATTTTTTAAAAACACATCATTTTTTGTGGATGGTGGATTTTATTAATGCATATTTTCTTATTTTTTGCACATATATCGGAATTTCCGACTTTTTCAAGATTTCTAGTGCATTTTCTGGGGTGTTTAATACATATTTTGGAATTTTCAGTGCATATTTAGCATTTTAAGCGCACATTTTGGTATTTTAAGCTTGCTTATTTTTGCATTATTAAGTGCATATTTTTGCATTATTAAGTGCATATTTTTGCATTTTTAAGTGCATATTTTTGCATTATTAAGTGCATATGTTTGCATTTCTAAGTGCATATTTTTGCATTTTTAAGTGCATATTTGCATATTTTTAGAGCATATTTTACCACTTTTTTAGTGCATATAGTCCGGGCTCTATGCGTTACCAATCAGTGGAGTGATTTGATGCAACTATGTTCAAACCCCATAGAAATGATTATGTTATAGGCATCACGTTTTCAATTTATTGCGGTTTTGGTGGTTCTGAGTGGGGGGGGGGGGGGATCGGTTCATACATGAGTATATATGGTACATATTTGTACACCTTTCAATCCAGTGCTCCAGTGCAATTCCGCAAGAGAGACACGAGTTTCGTTTGGTTAGACAGAAGTCCAGGTTGTTCTGTCGTATTGAAGGTCTTCACAAAACGGTCGACACATATGGAATAACTTACCAAAAGGGTCGTTACAACAGTATCGTGGGCTCTTAAATCACAACTGGATTTTCACAACATTTGAGATATGTGTCGTATTCCTTTTTCGAAGATATTCGTTTGTTTTGTTTGCTTTCATTTCTTTATAGTGCAGTGAGTATACACGGTGTCCCATAAATCCGTAAATAGTTTAAAAATACATAAAAATTTAAGGAAATGGTATATTTGAAAGTGGTGTCATCAAAGATGTTATTCTCATGAGGGGGGGGGATTTTTTTGGGACGGAGAAATAGAAATTAGTTCAAATTTTTTTCGATAGAGGACGCTGCATGCAAGTCCGGCCGGAGTGATTTTACCCAAACCCTTTTACATCTTTTTTGTGTCTGAAACGTTCGTAAAGCTTCAGCCGGCGATAAGTGGCTAAGGCAAAACAACTTCACCAATAGTGCTTCACCCACTAATGTCAACATCACAATGAAAAACGCATGGATACTCCAGCATCGGGAAAATTCAAAAATGAGCTGTGAATCCTGCACCTTCCATTTTGCAAGAGTCTGATCTGTATATTTCCAGTGATTTGCCTTTGTGTAGCAATTTTTGACATTTTTGCTTTCTATCGACAAAAATTTGAAATTTTTTTTTCTGTACCAAAAAAAATTTCTGCATTCAAATTTACCAATTTCTTTAATTTTTATGAATTTAAAACTTTAAATTTTTTAATGGAATTTTTTTTTTAAATTATTCACAAATTTATGGGACAAACACCCTTTATATAAATTCCCGTCTATATCGCTGATAACTCAAACCGAGAACAAAATGCTTCACACAATCGTTTTCAAGCTCGTTTTTATTATTTATATAAAAGGATAATTATTTAAAATAATATAGTTACACAACAACAACGACGTCGACACAAATACTTTTTTCCTGTAAATTTTATCTACACGCATTTATAACGAACGAGCATACAATAAACAAATATATTTTCGTATGACATAAATGAGAACAGGAAAAAAACGATAAAACTAAAGACATATTTTGCATTATTCAAAGCTTTTAATGACCCGTTAACACAAAAGCTTTTTCTGTCTTGAAAATATAATCCGCTCTAAACAAACGAGAGTTTTTCTTTTATGGCCGTTTAAGTAAGTAAATGAGGTGTTACGGCACAGATTTGCATGAATATAGCATTAATTTACATTATAATCCGTGTCGATATTCTGAATAAACTTAACTTACTGATTTTTGTCAGTTAGTCCCATAAAAATTAGTCACTGTTTATTGATTATTAAACTATAGGTGAGATTCTCTTGACATTGTTAACGAATATCGATATCCAATATGCATATTATACTGATAATTACCATTTGAATTTAATTCTTTAATGCGGATTATAAGAGCACTGCATATTATCTGTAGCTTTTTTTCGTAAAAGGCTGGAATATAAATATATCATTTAAAAATTATAATTTGTAAATAATAATTTTTTTAAGATTTATACCTTAAGACAGGGGTCTTTACCGTTTTAGATACTGCGAGCTTCCCGTGCGAGCTTTCCCTTTTATTGAAACTTCCCGTGCGGTCCACCATAATGTTGTATTTAAAATTGTAAGATCTTATTCAGAATCGTAAGACAGCGGTGTGTACGTGGACGTGCCAACGGACCCTAAGCTGTGAAAATGGGTCCAATTATTGAAGACTTCTTTATTCTGAAACCGTTTCTTTCGTTAAACATGAATTTTTGTTAATTCTGAAATCATTTCTTTCACTAATTCTGGGATATTTTCTTTCAATTTTAATTTCTTTCTGAAATTATTTCCCATAATTCTGAAATAATTTTTTTCAGTAATTCAGAAAATATTTTTTTAGTTATGAATTTTCATAAATTTTAAGTAATTTCTCTTCACCGATTCTGAATTCATTTCATTTAATAATTCACAAGTAGAAATCCGCTAAAACTCACAATCACGAGGAAAATTGTCGTTATAACGGACTCCTCGTTATAAGCGAGAATTTCAGTTTTTTTACTCTGTCAGGTTATAAATTGTTGAAAATTCGCAACTTTATCTTCATTGAGACGTCGTTCAGATCGTTTCGTTTCAATGAATAGAACTTTTTTGGCTCTCACAGCAGTTTATTTTTCTTAGACATCTTCGCTTAGAATTTCGTTTTATCAAAGCGATTTAGTAGTCAACCAACCGAACAATTGTCAATGAACATATCACTGCTCACTTCCATGGCCACATTTCCAACAGACAAATATCGAATACAACCACCACACCCCCAAGGGTACACAACCTCCGGTCCACGAAAGATGCTCCGGTAAAAACGTACCAGTAGTAGAAAGCTGACAGTATTTCCTTCATAGAAATACGGGAAATCGGTATTTCATATGGCGCATCGCCAATTACTTCCAAAAATTTATCTCCAAAAAAAAAAATTACCCTAAAGGTAAGTGAATAGTTGGTATAGTAAATATACGATAAGAAAATTTCCAATTACAAGAAGAAAAAATTGTCCAAGGGAAGTAAACTGCTAATTATAGACAAAAATATTGTCAAATTTGAGTGAAGTTGCCAACTTTCATTAAAATTGCTGAAAAATCCTAATAATTATGATCATATAATTTATAATCTAGATCTTTGATTTCATTAAAAAAGAAAAATTGACGTTTTTGCGAGAAAATTTTGGACGTTATAGCGAATGCTTTTCAGTTTCAACTCTATTTTAGCGCATATTTTTTGTATCTTTAATATTATCTATTTGATAAATAAACACTTAAACATCACTCGTTATAGTGAGATTCTCGTTATAAGCCATATTCGTTATAACGGATTCTCACTGTATGTTCAGTTACTCTGAAATTGTTTCGAATAATTTTATGAAATATTTGTATATATTATTTAAATATATATTATATTACATATATTTTATAAATATTTGATTTTGATGTTTTTTGACTCCGCAAATATGTATGCCGAGTTTCCCCCTAACGAAATGTATGAAATCAGGGGGCTCTAAAAAGTGTTTGAGCCTCGGGCCCCCAAACTTCTTAAAACTACAAGAACCGTGTGCGTTCGAAGATGTTGGTACAATTCTTGTGTCACTTGCATCACACATGCGCACTAGAAAAATTGTTATAATAAAGAGACTAATCTACTAAATATCTTTTTTTTTTAGTACCCAGCATGCGAACCGTGGCTACCCATAGTCCTAAAACCGTGCTCCGGATGAGATTCGTAGTAGACGACCTGCTGTCTTCCATGGGCGTCGACGTAGCTGTAACGTCCACGGACGAAACCGTCCGCGTCTCGTTCCTCGTACCTGTCCATCGGATTCGATTGATCACCGGTGCTGTAGCCGAACTTGTACGAGTTATGTCCTTCGGTTCCCTAGAATCAAGAGTCCAAAAAAAAATGGAAGTTCATTAATATCTAGGATTTTAGTTCATACAACAACAAGAAAATCATTAAATTCCGTGGGGTCATACAGAAAGGGGAGGGGGATTAATTAATTTCATTGTACTTTGACATGCGTTTTTCCTGTTCTAATATATACTGGCTACCCCAAAAATTAAGCATGCAATGGTAAAATCAAGATTGAAAAGTAAAGCTTTGATTGACATCAAATTGCACGTGAAGATAGCAAATGTGTTAATGCAATAAAGAAAATAAGAATTGCGTACAAAGATGAAAACACAATATAGTGAAACCTGTCTACAACGATACTGTAGGACCTAGAAAAAATATCGCTACACACAGATTATCGTTGTAAACAGTTTGAGTGTTTGCGATATTTCCTATTAAATAGGAATTTCGCCGGGACCAAATAAGATATCGTCTTCTCTACAGGTCTATCGTTATAGACAGTATCGTTATACACAGGTTTCACTGTATTTAATTTTAGTAAATTATATGATGCTCGCAGTTGTCATTTGTCAGCTATTAGCGGAATGTTGTCGCCGTTCATCGCACGGAGCCATTCAGCATATAAAGTGTATCCGCTCCAAGGGGGGTGGGGAGATATTCTATCTGCTCTCATAGCTTAGTGGTAGAGAACAAGTCCAGCATACGAGAGACCGGGTTTTGGGTCCCCGTGAGAGCAGAGATGAATTTTCTTTCCTCTTAAACATCAATATCTTCATGCAGCCAATTTTCCGTACAGATTTATTAACAAAGGAGAGGAGGGGACGTCTCTCTCTACGTATATGATGACGTCATATTTGAGTTAATAAACAAACAGATGTTTTAGGCCAAAAAAAACCTAAAAAAACCATTCATTAAAAAGGTATATGACCACCCAGTACTTAAAATGTGAAGACACGAACTTCAAAGTGATGGTCCATGCTTTCAATGAGGTGATCAACAATTACAGATGCGATACTAGCAATGGCCATTCCTTCATTAGGGCATTTTTGAACTCTGTGAGACTGGCTAGAGGAGGTAAACGTGCAGAGAGACAGCACGCTCGAAGGCATCCCAAAGATTTTCGATGGGATTAAGTACGGGACAATTCACTCCAGCCACTCATATGAAAAATGCCCTCACTCTCCTGGTATTCGTCGAAGATGTGGGCTCGATAGGGATGGGCAACATCATCTATATGAAGTGAAGGAAAAGCAGAACCAACTGCTGCAGCGAAGGTCTCACAGGTGGGTTCTTCATCCTGATATCGCACAGACGTCACGGAACCATCTTTAAAGATGTGCGCTTGATGCGCTATCCCATTGAAATTCCAACCCACACCGTGATGCTGTCACCTCTGATTGTGTGATGTTCGATGATGTTCTTGGCCTGATTGCGAGTCGCGTTTCCTTCAGACCCTCGATTAAGAACCACTGTTTTTGACTAAGTAGACAGAAATGGGAAGGACGGGGGGCAAAGACCCTTGGTTTTGAAGTTTAGGGAGGCAAAGCAAAAAATTGTGGTTCTTATATTCGAAGAAATATATATATTTAAGGAACTTATGAAGTTTTATCGAAGGAGGGTGGTACCCCCTGACAAAAGTACGGGAGGACATCAGGATTTCAAAGATGCTTCGGTGGGGCATGGCCTAAAAAAGGTTGGGAACCACTGATCGAGATAAGTATTTCTTTAACCTTTTCAACCTCTCTGAGTGAAAATATTCCTGAAATCTCTAATTGATAGAAAGTGTATATAAAGGCCGAAGTTCGACAAGAAGACTACCTTAAGGAAATTTCTGAGAACAGATAGTGCTGATTTAGAAAGTGTTTTTTAATTAGAAATCTCGGATCACGAAAGCAAAACCCCCCCCATAATTTCTTAAAAACCACAAAAAGACAGGATAATTCAGTAATTAGTACTGGTAAAAATCTATTTACCGTTGAAACAATCAGAGCGGTGAGGATGAGGGCGAGAGAAATTATCAGATCGGCTTCTTGTATTTTTTTTCTTTCGAATTTTGATCGTATAATGTCCAAGAAAGGCTTTATTCTGTACGCTTCGTGGTCAGGGTCAACGTACAACACACACACACACGACGTACAAATCTGTGGACGCATCAGTGCATTCGGTGCCCTAAGGCGTTCCATCGGAACACATGCATATTCAAAAAGCTATCAGCACCCCTTCGTCTGAGTGTCAAACGAAACGCTTCATGTAAAAATAACAACAATTTTTCCTTACTCGAGATATTCGCTGAGGGAAAAATATAATAATAAAAACACACCTATAAAAACAGTTTTGAACGGAAAATTAGTTAAACTTTTGACTCGTAAAATCTATTTGACCGTGGAATGGATGGATTGGGCTTCAATTCTAATGTCGGTGTTACCCGTTTAGGTTTAAATGCTTCATTGGCGTTCCTCCTTTTTCCCCTCCGTTGCAATTGTTGTGTCTTTTATATCATCCAGGATTACAAGATGAAATGATTTGTTCGATTTAGGTACGAGATATTGTCGTGGAAGATAAGGTTCAGGATGTTATGAATATAATTATGTGAGTATATATATTAAGGTTAGTCGTGTAAAGAATAATAACTGTTTCAGATAAGATCAGAGCCGCCCTTAGGGGATGTGCGAAAAATACAGTTGTACCAGGCCCCGCTTTTTGGGGTGGGGGGCCTCGCATTTACGGTAACAATAATTTATTTTCAGAAATTTTGAATTTTCATGAATTCCGTAAATCTGCATTTTCACCAAGAACAAAAAAAAAATAATTCTGGAATTATTTCTTTCATAAATTCTGAATTGTATGTAAAATTTCTGGAATTGTATTTTTGCATTTTTAAATAAATTCAAAATTTTCATCAATTCTGGAATTCTGACCTTTCATCATTTTTGGCATTTTTAATTCTCAAATTCTTACAATTCCGCAATTCTGAAATTATTTCTTGCATTTTTTCTGAATGTTGATCATTTTTGATTCCCTTCTGGCACAGAAGGAAAACATCGGGGCAAAGGCACAGGTGGAGATAGGCTTCAAAAGCCTGGGGGGGGGGGGAGGCAGGATGATGCTCATGTGTTAATTCATATATACATTATAGCTCAGTCGGCGCTGGGGGTGGCAATGCCCCCATGCCCCCCCCCGTATCTCCACCCATAGCTAAAAGGCCCCCACTATTATTTTCGCCCCGCATCTGGTAAGGCCATCCTTAAATAAGGTGTTATCATTCAGTTACATTTGATATCTTCTGGTAGTATCCATGAATTCCACTAAGCTGCTTGAATTGGCCATTCCACTAATAATAAAAGCACTTTGTGATTTATCTCTCTTTTAATCATGGAAGTTTTCACAGTCGATATAATCGATTAACATTTATGATGAAATCGAACATTTTTGTCGTGAACGAGGTGATGCACGTGGACAGTAATTAGACCGGAATCGATTCCTCACTATTACACTTCATGTCTTTTCCCTGAATTTTAGCCAAAACAATTTGAAACGGATGTTGATGCGTTCATCACTTCCGGCTGTAGGGAAATTGGAAATTAAGATTAAGGTTCCATCGATTTTGAGCTTTTTGAAATGTGAGGCTTACCAATCTGACATCTTGGTCTCCGTGGAAGCGTTGACTGTTGTCATTTCCCCTTCGGATGGTACTTTATTTTAGCAGAGTTATTTATTACAAACTGCTTCCATGCTATTCGGCATCAAAATTTTCCAATCCGGGTTTTGAAAAATTATTCCGAATACCGACATTACGTGCCGATGATGTAAGATGGAAAAACGGGGATCAAAATGGTTTATGCGCGTCCACTCTTCTTTAGAGGCAACTACACAAAACCGACTATTAAATTTGACCCCCCCCCCCATAGCCACACTCCAAAAAAAACCGGCTTCGAGCAGCTCGAAATCGCATAGCAAGGCCGGTGTAAAGCAGACTTTAGATTGAAGCAGAGCTACTTGAAAATACTAGGCTGTCTCATCCGCCGTCTGTGAGTGAAATTATTATCACTGTAGTTAATCGCTGTTCCAGATCCTGCTTCTTTAAATTATTTCCGAGACTAAACACCACTCAGAATCATTACTTCGTGGTTCACTCATAGTTTGAAAAACTGATGGCAGGTGGCAGCACACTATAACAAGCATTACATAGAAATAAACTTCACGTTAGGTTTACAACACATAGACGTACATTTTCCAGCATAGCCCAGGTATTTCGACTAATTTCCAGAATATCTTCATTGAGACAGAGCGGTAGACCATGATTTGGCTAGGGGAAGGACAAGCCACTTGGAGCGGCAAACCTGTCCTTTGGTCAAAGTAGAACGATAGATCCGCTCTCCTTTATAGCCACCTTATATCGAACTACTTCCAGTCAGTGTCCTGTTTCGCAATTCCTCTCCCCCCCCCCCCTTCTGTCAGGCGGCTCCATTAATTAAAGAGGAATTAATAAATTTTGTAACGGGTTGAATCTCCACCCCTAACAATTCATTTTAATGAACAATGACAAAACCCCTGTGCGGTGCCCTCTGGAATCCGCCCTGTACATACGGGGTGGCTGAAGCTGCCTTCACGCCCCCCCTTCCCCCCTCCCCACTAGAATATTTTCTTTCGTGTTGGTGCCTGAGTTTGTCGATACCGCACGTATAAGAAACCCCACATTGAGCACATTAGGATGCTTCAGTGAGCACCGCGGTTTGTGACGAACAACCGATTAAAAAAGCCCGCTTCCATCAAAAGGACATGGTAAGGGCCGTTCTAAGGGAAAGACCGACGGGCCTCGAGTTGTTGAGGGGCCGCTAGATTATTGAACATTTTTATTTATTGCGAAACTATTTTTCATCATATACGAATTAACGAAGGTTTTTAACAACTGGCTGTTGCGAAGATGCATTGTTTTGGAAAGAGAATTCAACTGCCTTTACGGGGAATCGAACCCACAGAAAGTGAAAGGACGTAGGTTCGATTCCCCGCAAAGGCAGTTGAATTCTCTTTCCAAAATAATTCATCATCGCAACATCCAGTTGTTAAAAACCTTCGTATGGTAGCGGAGAGTGACGTCATCCTTGCATATACGAATTTTCATTAACTCTGAAATTATCTCTTCAAATAGTTCTCAAAATATTTTTGATCAATTATAATTTCTTCTTCTAATTCTGAAATTATTTTTTTCATTAATTATAAATTCTCAATTAAAATTGAGAAATTATTTATTTTTACTAATTCTCTCTGACTAAGGGCGGTCTTCAGGTACGTGCTAATTGAAAATCACTTCTCTAGAGTTCCTTAATCTTTTTTGTTCTATTGCCCCCCACCCTTCCGAATTCTTTTTTTTCATCTGCCCAGCCCTCAACTTGAGCCAACCCATAGTATCCAATACTATAGCCGTTGTTTCCATCGCCCACCTCCGATACCATTCCATCGCCCACTAGGAGAGACGATATTGCCCATTTTGAGAAAATAGGCAAAGTCATAAATTTTTGAGCAGCTTCATAATTTAATTGATCTGGGCTAAAATCGAATAAAATATTTCGTGGTTTTCAATTTCTTATGAATTTTCATATAGCAATACAGGATAACAACTGTTAAACCAAATAATATTTATATGAATGATTTTTTTTTTTTCGGAAATTTTAGGTTTGAGGTCGCGGACCATATCAGATGACTCTCAGGGCCATATTTGGCCCGCGTATCATTAGTTGAGCATGTTTACTGTAGAGAGGGTTGGCCAACTTCTCTCTGTTCGAGGGCCAACATAACAGTCAGCTGCAGCGTCGCGACCCTGGGGTCAACACTCCGGGCGTATAAGCCGCACCAGTAAAATGACCCGGAAAACTTGCAGATTTGTCTCCACCATTAGTAACATAGTGGAAACACGGACAATATAGACATTAAACTTTTGCCTTGGGCTTTATATTACTCCACTTCATAAACCGATACATATTCATTGCTTATCTGGTTGTTCCCAAAAAAATGTAATGTGCCCGAGTGGCGCAGTGGTAAGATTTTTTTTCAAAAATTTTCAGCAATTTTTTTCTCATTACCCTTGATTTGGCATCCCTCTTATAACGGCAACCCATGCAGCCGAATGGGTCGAAGGTTTAGGCTCTAGAGGAATTGATTTGTGAACCTGTATCCAGTCTCGTGCAACGTAGACCAACCAACCCGCCATGTTGAAATTTAGAAAAAAAATGCGTGTTCGGGAGTGCAACTCTCTTGGTCATGGCACAATATGAACTCGACTATCAAATATGACCATATACAGTGCACCGCAAAAGTTTAGACTCAAATTGGGATCACGCAGTATCCCAAAACTATTGATTGCATAATCACAAATTAATTATCCCTTATTAGGATGAACATGTACTTTATTTTCAAAGTGATAAAATTAGACTACACACTTTATAGACAACGCAATAACAAAATAAACAAAAAAAAAAAAAAAGCATAAATACACAATCGACGCAAAAGTTTGCGCAAAGTCATTTTCAGCAAACCAAATATTATTAAAAATCTAGTTTGATGTCCCTTCTCCTTAATACATTAGTTTATGCAGGTTTCCACCGAAGGAATTAAGTTTTGCGTTATCTTCGGCTCAAAATTATGTCAATAACTCTCAAAGAAAGCTCTTAGATCTTCTACAGACGAATACTATCGATTATTTTCATAAACTTTCCGACAAAATGCCTCAAGGATTCTCGATAGGTTTGAGATTTGCCGCATGCTTTCAAGTCCAAAACTTCAATATTTTGCGCATTAAACTAGGTTTCTGCACGGCCTGCTGTATGACTACGACTTGCCTGCATTATCTTGCTGAAACTCCCTCTGAAGACCAGCTAGAAATTGACCAGATAATAATAGATCATGCTCTTGTGTCTCTATGTAATACAAAGATATTATACATAATTTGCTCTAATACAAAGCATTTTGGTGACCTATAAGGGAGGCTATTGATACCTGCCCATTGCAGCATAATGTAGCTGAAACCATCAGTGAACCACCACCTTAGCTATGACTTCTTCTCAACCGTACATGCATCTCATTCACATTCCTCTACGGAATTTCTAATGAATTGGTTCATGCCGGAATATGCATGTACGTGTTCTGAACCTAACTTATAGTTTGTTTCTGTGTAATGCTTGTTACGTCTAGTGCTGCCATCAATTTTTTTAACCACGAGCGAAGTGCAATAACTTGCCTATGACTACAGTTAATCCGTGGTTCCCTGCGCGAATCGTGCAAATATTACCCTCATCTATATGGCCCATCTACGTTCCACTTCTTCTCATCGCTGAAAATAAAATGAATCTGAATACTTTCTGGGTCAATGGCAAACACTTACGAGCCCACTGTAATCTTTGTGTTTTGTGCTCAAGATGAAACCTGAGTGCAAAAGCTAGTTTTTCATAAAATCGAAATACTATATTTTTCGAAATGCTACCGTACCTGTTTCTCGTATAGCCTACGTGTACGCACCGTAAAAATATTTAATTTTCAGGAATAACCAGATTTGTTTGCATTCCGGAGAACCATCTCGAACCAACACGGGCAGGGGGGGTGTGCAGTTGCCTCCTCTAGTTCCTATTCTGGTTCCACGTGAATCATAACGTTTGAAACCCCTGCTCCAGCGAACACATGTGGGTCGACGCACCACTTTATACGCGAAATTTCTACTCTTTCTATCGAAATATCAAGAAATTTATTTTTTCAGTGCATTCTGGCTCGATTACTTATGTTTCCTTATCATTGAAAAAAACAAAAAAAACAAGAGATGGCCTATAAATTTCTTTCTGAAAATTTCACTCCAATTAAAATGTGCACCGAACCGACAAACCAATTAAGAAATCCAATTTCGCTTCTCTAAAAAATTTTCTTAATTATTTCCTTAATGCTATTCTTCTGCTTCTGTTTATTATTTCCTTGAGGCCTGGTCTTATACGTTCGAGGAAGTAAATAAGATTTTTCTGGAGTTACTTATTAAACTCGAATTTCGAATTTGAATTTATAAAAGTCCACGTTCCCTCGGTATTTACGGTGACTTTACGACCCGTATTTTGGAGGGAGATTCCAACCATTTCGACTTTTTTGTAAGAATGTGCTGCATCTTCAGCGAAGCTTACCTAACCCTAAAATCAGAGGTCTTCAACCTTTTTGCAGTCGCGAGCACAGCCGGTACGCATCATCAAAAGAAGAGCACCCTTGCTGCAAGTTTGGCATACGAATGAATGAAATCGGGATGATTTCAATCATTGAATGCAATTTGTACAAAGTATTTAATTGTAACGTTGATAAAATGCTTGCGAGCCCGAAATCGGACACGAGCATCGAGCACCCTGGGTACTTCAGGGAGCACCGTGGTGCTCGCGGGCAACGGGTTGAAGATACCTGTCTTACATGCATAGCTTTGCATTTGTGCAAAGGGTTCTTCAAAAGTGGATAACTGCAGCCAGTTCGAAAATAAAAGTTCGGAATCGCCTTTGCATATAAGGTCATATTCCTTTAATTTTATATTAAAGCTTCTCACTGTGCAGGTCTGGGTTCGGGCATGGATGTCTACTATCCCTAACAAATTCCCTGGACAGATCGTAAAGATCTCTTGGGGATATGTGATGATCACATCATTTAAAGAAAAAAATGTACAGCAATTAACAGTGGCCCTCTCTATTTCCTACCAAACTGACAATTGTTTTTTTGAAAAATTCTACCTGTAATTAACTTTTGGTTATTATTTCTCACGTTTAGTAACTTTTTTTTTGGCGAGTATTGGCAATACCCTGTACAAGTGGCCTTAAACGGCAATTAGAAATCACTAAATCCCCCCCCCCTCAAAATGTCATACATTTTTTAATAAAGAAGGCTTTCTTCTGATTTTCAGCAGGTGAAAACTAAGAGGTATAGGGAAAAGTTTTCCATTGAGAAATCAATTTTACAAGCTATGCTTGTGAATACTAAAATAAGAGACATTTATGGAAACGAGATATGTCGTCATTGTGGCTTAAAGGGTTAAGATCCCCTATTTCCCGTATTTTGTAGATTTAATATTGTCAATCGCTACTACCTCCAAGGTTAGTCACAAAGGATTCTTTTTATCAAAGTATCAATCTATAGCAGGGTTCTCAAATTGTACTCCACGTTTCCCTGATGCGCCTTTAACCTTTTTCGAAGAGATTATTTATTAAACATCTCCATCATCTGGTCCGCGAAAAGTGTTCCGGTAGAAAGTATCAATACACACAACATGATAAAAGACTATGCTGACCAAATAGAAATTTGGTCAGCCTAGTATTTCAACGTTTTGTGTGTAAACTACGAAGCCATTATTTTGGCTGTAAAATTTACAGCCAAATATGCCTTTGACAATATTTTGGCTGTAAATTAAAATATTGTCAAAGGAATTAATTTATAGGTCATTTTAAGGAAAAATGAGAATAATCATACTGATCCCTTGGGAATACGTGTGGATCACGTTATAAAAAAAAAAAAAATCTCAGTTCTTGATTTCAAAAATTCAAATAAGCTTCGTTGAAAATAAGGGACGACCAAATTTAGAGGAATGTCCTGTAAAATACGGGTCATATGGTCACTATATATACACAAGTTTCTGGCTCGCTGACTAAAAAGTTTGAGCATCCCCTGATATGAACCTGTAATTTTTCCGTGACATTTTCAATGAAAATTTTCCCGTTTTCACCAGTTTTTTAACGAAGCTTTTATGGAACTTTTGTTCGTTACTGAAATCAAAGCTGAATATTACTTTTCATAGCTTATCAATAAACTTGCATTATTTGCTGATTTTTTTCAACTATACTGTATGTAAATTAAAATATGCATTTCACATATTTGTAATGTGTTCTGAATTTTTTTTCCATGTAAAATACATTTTATTTTTCTATAGTTTGAAATGTCTTAATTTCCCTCATACACACACAATGGAAATTTTTTCAACAATTTCAGTCATAAATAGAAATTTTTCTCCCACGTTGGTAACTTGTTTTGTGAAAATTGGAGATTTCATTTACTTTTCTATATTTGGGACAGGTTTTCTTAACCAGGGATCCCCGGAACCCCTTGGAGGTCTTTGAAAACATTACAGGTGGTGTCAGCTTGAATGAGAAAGCAATTAAATCATTGTTATCATTATGTACTGAATATTATTTTGTACAACGGGTTCGTGACCCTCATTTTATTGGCACATGGGTTCTTGGATTTCTTATTAGCACAACGGTTCCATGGGACGCAAAAAGTCAAGAATCCCTTATTTAGTATCTTTATTCAGATGTGTAACCTGGATTATGTGTTCGAGGGGGTGGCAACATATTGTTTATAAATGGTCGCTGCTTGCCCGTGCGGTCTTGTGGGTATCGCGCTGACATCTCATCGAGAACATCCAAGGTGTAACCCCGTTGACGGATCAGTGGCGGTCTGATGAAGTTGGTTTCCTGCGATTTTCCAATCTGAGTCGGTCTTTCATTTGAAAAAGTCTCTCCGCCGAGACCAAGCAGACCTTCAACACGATACTTACAATAACATGCAAAATTCAGGCATTTGTCATTTTCACTTTGAACTACTGAAGACAGATGGAAGCACTTTAGAGGTTCCGTAGAGGAATATGGAGCCGCGAATGCGAGCCGATCTCCCCGTTAAAAAGTCTCGCCACAGAAAGATAGAGAGAAAAACAGGCCTACACAACGGTACAGATATTCTATCATTACACGTGACTTATAGTTAGAAAAATTGATGGCAGATAGCTGCTCTATAGCAAGCATTACACAGAAACAAACTTCACGTCAGTTTCCAAACACGGATACACACATTCCAACATGTACCAATTCGTTAGAAGTTCCGCAAAGAAATGTGGACGAGGTGCATGAGCGGTTTAGTAGTAGATGGTAGCACCACTGGAATGGTGCTACGAAACACGCATAACTCTGACAACATAATATGTGTTGAGAGTCCACACACACACACACACACACACTCTCTCTCTCTCTCTCTCTCTCTCCCTCCCACTCGAACAAACTGCTGCCCCGTAAATACGGAAGAAGAAACCATTTTTCCATATTATCTTCAAATTGGAGAAAAAGTGATAGCCCCTACTTCCCTTTCCCCTTCACAATCAGGGCCTGTCTCTATTTTCAGTATTTTCTCGATTTGCCTATCGATAACAGAATACAAATATAAAGGCCACAACAGGCAGAATGCCCAACGAGGTAGCTGAAAAAAAAGTGCCAATAAAAAATATGGATGCCAAATGCCTGTATAATCAAAATATGGTAACGTAAAATAAGAGCAATTATGAAGAAAAAACTAATATACACTGAAAGAAAACTAATAAAAACTAATGATTGTGTGGGATGAAATAGAATATACTACCCATAAGAAATTATGGTTGTCCTTATTCTAAGTAGAGGGATAGCGTCTCTCGATTTATCCCAATGTGTTTATCGTATTTCTTTTTAAACGTGTCAATTGCGTTAGAATTCACGACCCTCGAGGGTAAACTACATTCATATACAATTGGAAACAATAGGCACCATAACCTGGAATTGTCCCTTACCAATCGATATCTGATGTATCCTTGTCGAAGCAGTCGATTGACGGCATATTAATAACTCATGTTCCCACCCTATTCATCCCAGAAATAAAAGATGTGATTCAGAAATGAATGCAAAAGTAAGCTTACCTGTTCGTGGAACTGTTCACGCTGTTGTGCGTTGAATTCTCCAGAGAAAGGTGAAATCTTTTCGAAGTCATCGTCATCCTTGAATTCTGGTTGGCGATGATGGTGTTGTTGATGCCCTTTCGTTGTCGTCGAAGTGAAGATTGGAGTTGGCTTCCTCTTTTCGAATTCCTCGAAACTGTTTTCAAGGAATTCATCTCGCTGTTGTTGGTTGGGCGTCGACGTGAAGAACGACGGTGACTTCGTTATGCCGAAATTTCCAAAAACGACATCAGTTCCCGGAAAGGAATCGAGCGGGGACGTCGGTGACGTCCTTCGATCTGCAGTCCTCCTGTAAAAGCTTCCAGACTGGATCTTCGAGTGTTCAGATTCAGGTTTGTCGATGTGGTGGGAGATGTCGGTGATCTTTTTGGCCCTTTTTTTGACAACGTCCCGTCTTTCGATCGGACCGATTACGTCTGGATGTTTTAGGACTGGTTTCGACACGACCGGTGCTGTGTGAAGTTCGTCGTCTATAGAAGGTGTTCTTGTCCTCTTTCTGATTTCGTACGTTTTCTGTCTGTGGATATTCTGGTTGCTTTTGGCGATACGTTCTGGTTTGGACCAGAGGACGGCATCTGGCAGGCTATCTTGTTGGGGTGAGTCGATGTCTAATGATGGATCTGGTTGAACTAATGCTTTCCTACTCAGCTTCTTGCGTTTCACTATGTCTTTACGTTGTTTCTTGGTGTCGACGATCTCTTCGTCGTCCCACTGATCGATCGTTGAATCAAGGGATTCGCGGCTAGTCTTTGGTGCTGGAAAGCTTCGTTGTTGTTGTTGTTGATTGTTCCTTTTCTTTCCCTGGCTACGCACTGCGTCGTAGTTGAATTGGCGCAACAGTGCCACGGCGTCGACAAACTCGTCTTCTCCATCGTCGTCGTCGTATTCATATTCGCTAACTGGATGTCGCTGCCACTTTGGTTTTTGTCTATCTGCTTCAATCGTCTTGACTAGTTCCGGTTGCTTCATTTTGTGGCCGGTACTTGGACGCCACGTTTGGTGATTCGATTGTTCCTTCCAGATTTTCTTCGGTACCTCTAGTACGTCTTCTATTTGCTCAACTTCGAACGTTGAGTCATCCGGCTCTGCTACGTACTCTTCCTCGTGTTGCGACTGCTGGGGTTGTATTTGCGTATGTTCGGTGTCTTTTTCTTGCTCGTCGATGTAATAGTCGGTATGTTCGACGTCTTGATATGATTCTGGTTGTATCGTAGTCATCTCTTGTTTTTGGTCTAGCATAGGGCTCGAATTCCTAAGGACTTTCTTGATGCGTCTCTTTCGTGATGTTTCGGGCTTGGTGTCGTGTTGTTTCACTTCGCGAGGGATGCTTGCCTCAGGTGACTCCATTTCGTCATTGCGTACTCCATCTGTAGGTTGTGAGTGACGCCTCAGGTGAGTAGTTACTCTACTTGTTTGCTCAGGTGACTCCATTTCGTCGTTGGGTACTTCATCTTTAGGTTTTGAGTGACGCCTCAGGTGAGGAGTTACTCTACTCCATTGCTCAGGTAACTCCATTTCGTCGTTGCGTACTCCATCTTTAGGTTTTGAGTGACGCCTCAGGTGAGGAGTTACTCTACTCCTTTGCTCAGGTGACTCCATTTCGTCGTTGAGTACTCCATCTTTAGGTTTTGAGTGACGCCTCAGGTGAGGAGTTACTCTACTCCTTTGCTCAGGTGACTCCATTTCGTCGTTGAGTACTCCATCTTTAGGTTTTGAGTGACTCCTCAGCCTTAGGTGAGGAGTCACTCTACTCCTTTGCTCAGGTGACTCCATTTCGTCATTGAGTACTCCATCTTTAGGTTTTGAGTGACTTATAGTGTAGTGGTACAATGTCCTGGTGCCTTTTGACATCATCATAGTCCTGGGTAGTTTGTCTTCATCGTCTACTTCCCCGTAGTCTTCCGTTGCGTAAGAGTCAGGTTCTATGAAGTCTCTCAAGCGATAAGCGTTCGACAATGTGATTGAACATACCACGAGAAAGGTTAACACCTATAAGTATAGGATGGTTAAAACTATTAGTAATTAATTCAATCGAAATGGTATAGCATGTAGTAATTTAGCAATCAGTCTTCAAGCACAACATCAAGTTTCTCAAAAGGAACCAACGAACAGACCACGACGTTTGATTTGATCGGACGTATTTTTCCACTGAGCAACCGAAAGTTGAGATTTAGTAATCAACCCAAGCGGGTTCCCCCGATCAGCGGATAGTGGTTATACTTATCCTCTGAAGACGGCACCCATTATGTGTCGAAACGTGTTAGGAATTTCGTGGTTTTCCCTTTTATTCGTCTTTTCCGTTGATTCCTTCTGAGATTATATCAGGCAAAGGATTATTTACTCTTTCAATACAAGTTTCACCGTGACATCAACAAATTTTTTCAGAATTACTTGGTGAACATTTTCTTCTCAGATGTGTTCGTAGATTAATGCCACTTTTCTCAAACTGTGGAAAAATAAGTTGAAAAAGTACGAGGAAAATAATTTGAACACTTGAATCGATTACCACAAAATTCCGACCAAAATCCAATCGAGAGCCAACGATACACGTTAGAGAGGAATGTGATGAGTCATTTGACCCTCTCTTGATCCACAAACGATTTCAGTGATACACTGATGCAAATCCAGCTGACAAACAATACAGTGCAACCTCTGGATACCCATGGGATCGAATATTTTGTCCGCTAACGAAGAGTGACCGTTAATGGATAGAAAAAGAAATTCAAGCTCTTTGTTTCGACGTAAATCTTTACTTTTTTTTCACGCTATAAATTCACTATAGAGGGGGGGCCCCCGTGAAAAGTCTGGCCTGAGGGAGCACGAAAGATCCCAGCCTAGAAGCCCTGCTCCAAGTTGTGGAGGCCATCACGGGCCTAACGGGGAGCATCTAGGATGTTCCACTGTCATGAGATATTGCATAATCTCATGGAAATGCCTCAGCGAATAATAGCTTAGTTCTTACTGAAGATGATCCAGAAAGAGCTCCAGTATCAATTTTCTTTTCTTTTTTTTAATAGATAGGATGGGTATGTACGCTCTTGTGGTCACAAATCAAGAACAACTGCATCAGAAAATATTCATGTTCAACAATTCACTCTAACAATGAGTTATTTTTAATTTCAAATATTTCATAAATATTAATTTTACTAGCTATAATACCCGGCACTGTGCCCGGGTTTTCTTCAATTACTGGGAGGATTGAAAAAGTGGCAAACCATCATATAGGTATGAACTATTGTACAGCATTAAAGAAGTGACAAACCATTGTAAAGGCATCTGAAACGCATTGCTAGAGGACCCGGGTAACCAAAGTAGACATTCTGAAAGTCATTGATGAGGCCGAGAAACCATTGTTGCCCGACGGTTTTTTAGCTCAATTTAAGCATTTGACCAGCTCTGACGAACTTTTAAAGTAGCCTACGATTCAATCCCGGTCTTGTTTGATAAATGTGCAAAATTTGGCGACGATCAATCTAAAACTGTAGATTTGTATAAAGGACAAACATACATACTTTCACATTTACATATAAGATTTTCATCGATTTGTGTATGTGTGTATTAAGTATTCAATATGAGCTTTTCCTGGCTCCTTGTATATAATTCCTTCAATTGCATATGTACTTCATATGCTTGAATAAATAAAAATTAAATAAAAGTGTTGACAGCATTGAAAAAGTGACGAGCCATTGTAAATGCATATGACTGTCTCAAACGCATTGCTAGGGAACCACGGTGACCAAAGTAATCAGTCTAAAAGTCATTGTTGAAGCTGAGAAACCTAAAAAGCTCAGAAACCTCGCCAGACAGATTTTTGTCCATTTCGGGCATTTTCCCAGCTCCGACTAACTTTTAAAATAGCCTATCACTCAATCCGGGTCCTGTTTGGTGTATATGCAAAATTTTGCGACGGATAGATCCAAAATTGTAGATTTGTATAGAGAACATACGCACACGCAGGCAGACAAATAGAAAATCAATTTTATACTTATAAAAATTGGTCATAAAATTCTCTTCAAAATTAATTATACAAAAAAAATTCCAATTCAAGTGATGAATTATTGATAAAATAATTTCAGAAAAACGATTAAAAAGAAATAAGCATATTTAATTCAAATATTTTATACTTACATAAAATCTACTTGTACACAGGCTGTCCCAAATTGTTTGCACAACAGATATCTCTGCAACCGTTGACTTTAAAAACATACACTTTCAATTGCAAAATGTTTCAAATGACGTTCATTTATTTGAATGTCTCAAATTTCCCAGGGGGACGTATGCATGAAAAACAATAGAAAAACTAACCTTTTAATTTTAGACCCTGTGTGCTAAAACTTCCAACTTATGAAATGTAAATGCGGCTCTGAGAAATCATTTACAAAAAATTTCATATTTTTAAATGCAGTATTGACGGAGATATTCGGCTTTGAAGTTAACAGCATTTGTTTCCAATGATTGAGAGGGTATGGTTCACAAATTGCAAAACTTAAATTAAATTCAAAGTTATAAGAAAATCCTGTTACTGTCAAAATAATTGTCAAAAAATGCAAAAAAAATTATTTATTGTGAATAAAAAAATGAAATGGTTGAGTTTATTCTATTTCTTTACAATCCCTGAAAATGACAATTTTTGAGCCAATGAGAAAACTTCCCAATGCAGTCATAAATTGCTAAAACATAGTGACTTTATATATTTAATATCTCAATAAATATTGCGTTTAAAAATATGAAATATTTTTTGCAAGTGGCTTTTCGAAGCGGGATCCACATTTCAATAATTGGAACTTTTATCACGCGGGGACTATATAAAAAGTTAATTTCTTTAATTTTTATGTATACGACCCCTCAAAAAAATTTTTGAGATTTTAAGTAACTGCATGTCATTTGAAAATTTTTCTCTAATTAAAAGTATGTTTCTGTAAAAGTCGACGTTTGCAGAGATATTTGCTGTACAAACAATTCGGGACAGCCTGTATAGAATTTAAGAAAAAAAAAAAATTTACACACATACCAATGCTTTCATCCTACTCTCTTGCACCAAAAATACCAATATTGTAACACCGACGATCAGGTATCGACGACTGAACAATGATGTCCTCACAGGATGATGTAAAAGCTTAAAAATGCGAGTTCTTTTCCATTTATAACATTTATGTATGGAGACATGTATATAGGCCAAGTGCGAAAGAGGGAACAAAAATCTCTCCCGAAGGATTCGCTTTCGGTGGTTTCCCTCATTACGTACGAATTGTGTACGGTTGAGCACACATTCGCGATTTCACCACGAACTCCTCACCAAAAAAAGAGAACGATAGCAAATTCTGTTCCAACGAGGAAATTATTAGCAACTAAACTATCCCCACAGAAACAAAAATTACCAGCAAAAAAAGAGGAATGAATTTTTAAACGGGACGGGGCAACTCTTTTTCTCTTTGTTTATTCCAAGATGGCAGTCATGTGGAACCTCATAACTTTCAAGTTTCATTTGAATTGTCATCATGTACAAAGAAAACGACAATATCAAATACTGAATAAATATCCCCAGGTCTAAATAACGAAATGAAATTTGTCATAAAAAAAAAATTATTGAATGAAAATGAATTTTTTTTCATTTTCGTTTTTAATCTGGAAGAACTTTCGGTTTCGTTGGAAATTCCTACGGAAAATGTTAAATAATAAAAATTTCTCTATTTTAAATGTTTTATTTTTCTTTCAGCATTTTTGATCGGTCGTTGAGTAGCTTTTCCTCGCAATAAAGATTTATTCAGTATAAGAGATTGTTTTTTCTGCATTTGGAATTAATACAACTATAAATATCGTCTACATCGATAATTATGCATGAACTTTTTTTTAAATAGATTTACTTTTAAAAAAATTTAATCTATTCTTATATATGTAGATATTTATTAGAGATAATATGAATATTTAAGTTTTAATCTGTCGAAACCTGTTTAATCAATAACATTGATAAGTGATTTTTTTTTTTTTAATTTTTTTTTTCTCGAAATACAATGGAACTGATTCAGAGAGGATTATGGGGATGATTTTTAACAATGTAATTTTTTTTTAATATCAAAAAACCGATTTTTATAATAAAAACTAATACTTAAATAAACTTATAATGAAAAAAAAATTAATTTCTATTTCTTTCTTTGCAAAAAATGATTAAAATTATAATTTTTTATTAGATTATTGAAATATATTTACAATTTACTAAAATTATTTTTAAACACTGTTGTTCCGATTGAAGATTTACAATATATAGGCAATATCTAATACTTTATTACATTAACAGCATGGTGGTGAAGTATATTTTTCGATAATGATTAAGTATCGATTGAAATTTGATTACGGTATCATTTAATAATGTAATAAATTATTCAAAAGTTTGTAATTAAAATTAGTTACATAATTCCTTTTCCCAATATTACTGTTTTCTCCCGCCGAAATGTGTGTGGTATTACTGCTTGGGAGCGATTGAATGAATCGGCGGGGGGAGGTGTGGTATAGAAGCCAGAAATACGACATAAAATCTTTTAAGTCCGCTTTCTGGAAAAGGAAGGGATAAGAATGCATAAACTGACAAACAATGCTCTTCCTTCCCTTCTCTCTTTCTAACTTTTCTCCAATTTTTGAATTCAGATATCTCAACGAATATTGCACTTGGATATGTGGAATTTCTTTCATTGGCCTCAGAAAACACGAGGCAAGAACTTTCTAATTAGGCTTTTAGGACAGGATGCTCGTATAAAAAGTTGATTTTTTTGTATTTTAATAACTGTACGATCCCTTGCAACATGAATGACAAATCTGGGATCTACACGTTATTTGGATTTATTTTTCAACTGGCATTATGCCTCTAAGATCGACGATTCACTAGTAAAAGGCGGCAAGGAAAATTATGGAATCACCCTTATTAACCACTATGTATATATGTTACGGTAAATGTTAAAAATCTGATGATGAACCAGAATCACCGGTTCATCAACCGGATTTCTGGTTCATGTTTTTATTACCGGTTGATGAACCGGTAATAAAAACATGATTACTGGTTATTATGCATAATCGCTGAGCATTTTGGCAACTTTGATAAATTTCCCTAAATATTTCACTTTTACGGTGGTTATGCATAGTAACCCAAACGTCGTTGTTAAATTTAATAATTACTAAAAACTTATCACATTTACCGACGATTATGCATAATACCCAAGCTTCGCGTCGTTATTAAACCATGGTAAATCGTACTTCAGTAAAACCTGTTTTTAACGGAACTTGTATTAAGGGGAAACCTGTCTTCAATGTGAGTTCTACATCATCCACCCTTAGATTAGCGAGAATCCATTTCTGTACTTGATGCTGTGGTTTTGATATGCCATGAGTAAAGCAGTTGCTTTCTGAAACTGTGACAAAATTCTTCGGAAAAGCAGACTTTTCCACGGGAAAAAATCGGTGTGAGTGTCTAATTTCCAAATGATATGCAAAACTTACAAAATTGTGTGCAAGTTGTGTGAAATTGAGGGAGATTGACGAAAGAACGGAAACTTGATTAGAAAAAGGAAGAGAAAAGCTGATTTTTTTCGACTGTGTTCGATAAAACTGTGTTGCAATGGTTTCATACTGGAAAGAGGCAAAAATGCATTGATCAACGGCACCGGGATCCGGAAATTTCGCCTCTGCCCTGACCGTATGAGTGACCAAGTGAGTGTGTGATTGACTGTATGAGTGGCCAAGTGAGTGTGTGATTGACTGTATGAGTGTCCAAGTGAGTGTGTGATTGACTGTATGAGTGTCCAAGTGAGTGTGTGATTGACTGTATGAGTGACCAAGTGAGTGTGATTGACTATGAGTGACCAAATGAGTGTGTGATTGACTGTATGAGTGACCAAATGAGTGTGTGATTGACTGTATGAATGATCGAGTGTCCATATGAATGGTAAAGTGAGTAACTACTACTTCTACTTCACCGAACACCAACTCTGGCCATATCGCTATATTGTAATTTACTGCCAGCAATGAGATGGGTTGAAAATGGAGGTGCTGTCTATCGGTGCACGCCTCAAGCTCGTTAGGGGAAAAATATCTTATCTATATCCTCCCTCCTGTTTGAACCAGGAAACGTGACAGCAACCTTCACGAGCACCTTACCATGTATGTAACATCACATACAGTGAGTGACTGTATGATTGACTGTGAGTGGCCGTATGAGTGACTGTATTAGTGATCAAGCTGGTGACAGTATGAGGGACCAAGTGAGTGATTGTTTTCGTGATCAAGTTAGTGACCGAATGAGTGACCGTATGAGTGATCGAATTTGTGACTGTATGAGTGACCACACTCACATGTTCACTCATACAGTCACTCACCCCCTTCAATTGGTCACTCACTTGGTCCCTCATGCAGTCACTCATTTGGCCACTCATGCAGTCACTTGCTTGGTCACTCACCCACTCACTTCGCACTCATACGGTCAGGCCAGGTGAAATGTCAAGAGCCAAATTTCCGAGGGCGAAATGCACCGGGCCACCACACTTCCCAGGGTCGAAATGTCAGAGGCGAAATTTCCGTAAACCCAACGGCACCATGATTAGGAAAAAAAATCAGAGCAAATCGCCAAAGATCTAGAAAACTGCGAAAATTTTCCTTCTTCAAAAGGATGGTCGCACAGTTGGCAGCAAAGGCGCAATTTTACGATCAAAACATTACGCCAGGTTTGTTGTGTGTGTGAGTCGTTTCATGAAGCTTTAACTCCTATTCTTAGTGAGTACATTTGATGGCATTTCCAATATTGTGATGAAACGGCTTTGTTTTGCAGAGCTATGCCAAATGGGACTATCGCTGGGAAAAAAGAAAAGATTAATAGATTCGAGAAGAACAAAGATCGTTTTAAAATTGAAAATTTTTATGTGTTAACAAAACAGGTCGCGAAAAACCTGCAGCCTCTTTTAATTCGCAAAAGAAAACTACCTCGATGTGAGTTTGAATAATGTAAAATTCCATACAGGGTGTCCACTCTTATCGTTGTCCAATGGCTATTTCCTGAACCGTTGGTTTTGGAGACAAAAAATTACAGTTAGGAAAAACCGTTTCAAATCATGTCGCCCATCGTCTTAAATGATGTTCAAATGAAAAAAAAAAATTTACTAATAAAAAATTTGCAAAATTTAAATTTTTATGCGGTCACCCTTTCCTCTAACTTCCAATTAGAAAGTTGTTACCCTGTCTGTCTTGAGGCCAACAAAAAAATTACCATGTTTCTAAGTGAAACAATATTCGCAGAGATATTTGAAGTCAAAAATGGGAGGAAAATTTGGCGCATTAATAAGGGAAAGAAGCATTACCTGTTAGTTCAGAGGTCTTCAACCTTTTTCCAATCGCGAGCTCTGCCTGTACCCATCATCAAAAGAGGAGGCAAGTTTGAAATACTGAAGATTGGAATACAGGATGGTTTTAATCCTCGAATGCAATTTGTACAAGCAGTTTAATCGGGACGTTGATTAAGTGCTCGTGAGCACGAAATCGGACATTGACATCAAGCACTCTGATTGCTTCAGGGGGCACCAAGGTGCTCGCGAGAAACAGGTTGAAGATGCCTGTGTTTCTTTATGCTATTCTCTTCTCCCCTTTCGTCCTCTGTTTTTGAATTCAAATATCTCAGTAAGTATTGTAGTTAGAAACGTGAAAATTTTTTTTGTTGGCCTCATAAGAGAAAGGGCACCTTCCTAACTGGAGTTAGAAGACAGACTCCTAAACTAGAGGACAGGGAGAGACCGTATAAAATTTTCAAATTTTATAACCTTTTATT
This sequence comes from Pholcus phalangioides, assembly GCF_987345545.1. Taxonomy (NCBI): domain Eukaryota; kingdom Metazoa; phylum Arthropoda; class Arachnida; order Araneae; family Pholcidae; genus Pholcus; species Pholcus phalangioides. The sequence continues at coordinate 87,344,253 of NW_028301608.1, read as the reverse complement.
AATATTTTTTTTCATTTGAACTGCTTCTAAGGTGATGGGCGACATCATTTGAAACAGTTTAGGTTTAGGAAATAGCCATTGGACAACGATAAAAGTGGACAACCTGTACATCCTTTGTATTTGTATTCTGTTGCTTACACCCATTCTAAAAATTCTTGGATGACGAGGAACACTTTCAAAAATTTGCTTACTAGACGACTTGAACATACCACTAGGCATTTGACAACCATAGCCACCTGTCCTCGTGTTTCACTAGTTTTGGCACCTCTGTGTTGAAGGAGAGTAATAATATTTTCGTAGTTGGGAGTTTACAATTTTACACTGTGTAATGCCCATCAAATGAAAGTTTTGAAAATGTCTCGGTTTTGTCCCGTTTTCTATTTAATGGATTCCGTGTTTTGTCGCGGTGTTGAATAACGAATTCCCGGATTTTTCCCGGTTTCTCAGGTGCCTCATCTGGCCAAGCCATATGGCCATCTTTCTTATTATTCAAAAATTGAGCAGTGGACGTCTCGGAGTCCAGGCACCCAGAATTGGGAACTGCTGTTCTAAGCTATTCTGTGAACCATCTTTATGTCCAAAAATATTTTCCGTTCATTATTTCCTGATATTTTTCTAGAGAAATTTTTATTTGATCGATATTCTTGTGTATTATATTACTATAATCAGAACATCAGGAATGGCAACCCTGATTGCACATCAATTAATGGAGGACAATGAGTCCGCTAGGGATTTTGAGGTCACCTTATCCTCAATTCATGATTAAAGAAGCGTGAATTGATGTGATCGTTACACGCTCACGGGGAAAAAAATACAAGCACGTAACAGAATTACTGGGAACTTCACCAATTACTGGGAACTTTATCTTTTATGCTGCCATCTATTGACCGAAAACGTACATGAAAACTGATTTTAACAAAATGAATTGTAAATTTTTGGATTTATTAATTCAAAAGACATTACGGCTCTCATGCGTATCCATTCGGTCTAATTTTCAGGATTTAAACCACTCTTGTAATGCAATTGAGTATTCTTCCAGTGAGCCGTTCAGTTATCACGCTGACATTTGATTCATGAAAGGTAGGTTCCGGCAGGGCCCAAGTAATGTGTGTGTCACGTGCGGTCGGACCGGCTACCCAAATTCATAGGCGGAGATTGACTTGGAAGTCGGGGGGGGGGGCACGATGATGATGATGTCAGCTCATATATACATTAGATCAGTCGACTCCACCTTTGACACTCGGGGGGCAATGCCCACCCCCGCCCCGTATCTCCGGCCATGCCGAAATTATACTGCTACCTGAACCCCTGACCTAAGGGGGACGGGCAGCAGCATACGCGATATACAGTACGTTGTATACCAAGAGTGCTCAATTTTTAGGAGAGTGCGGGCCGCGTTTGAAAACGTGTCGCAGACCGCTTAAATGATCTGTAAATGGGCCGCGGATCACCTAAGTCATATGGGGATGCGTCACGTGTCACTCAAGTGATATATAAATGTGCCGTGGGTGCATTATCGAGAGATACAAACTCCCGACCTGGCAAACATAATTCGCCATGCGGGGTTTCCCGGAGGGAGCATCTATTTTCTCCAGGGGGAAATAAGTCAACTTTACATCTTACCCCAAGGAGCACCATTGACATCTCGCGAGCAGCAATTTACTGCCCCTAGGGTTTATAACAATTACTACAAATTATCCTGCATTGAATGAAAACACATGTGGAAATGTGCCGCGGGTCCTTTAAGTGATCTGTAAAAGTGCCGTAGGTCACTCAAGTGATCTGGAAATGTGGAGCAGACCTTTCAAGTGATCTGGAAATGTGGAGCAGACCACTCAAGTGATCTATAAATGTGGAGCAGACCACTTAAGTGATGTGAAACTGCACCGCACGTCACTTAAAGTGATCTGTAAATGTGACACTTCGTTTATTTTTTATAAAATTCGGTATGAAGTCGATGAGGCCAAGAGTTGAACGTGTATGTTGCATACTTTCCTCAAAAGTAAAAAAATAAAAATACTGTGTGAGTTGTTTGTGATAAAAAAACGAGACGGCTGCGCCTTCAAGCACGAAAATTATCTATGAGTATTCCCTAAATTAGGCGCGCTTTTAACCGTTGATACAGCGGCAGCCACATTCAAAATTTTATTGAGGCCTGCGAGCCACTAAAGTAACACACGCATCAATTAAGAGCTCGGTGGGTCCCACTAGAGCTCTACTGTACACATGTTACCAAGAAACTCGGAGGGTTATACCATTGATGCTCGCAGAAGTACCCAGACGTGAAGTGTACTCTTGATTAGCCCCGAACGGACTTTTCCTCTAACACGCAGGAACGAAAGCGATAGCACAGTCATTTCATCATTTAGATGATGATAATTACCAAAATTTTAACAAATTTCCGCACAATAAGTTAAAAATAGCAGGCCCGTCTTTCGGGAGGGGTGCCAATATACATACATACATACATACATAGAGTACGTTTTATGCCCTCCCTCCCCGGAAAAAAAGTTGCGCATTACAACTTTACGACTATACATTTGAATGCGATTTGCGAAATAGTTATTCTCACGAAGGGGAATTTTTTCGGTACAGGAAAAAAAAATTAGTTTAAAATTTTGTCGATAGATGCAGCTGTAAAATCAGTGGAAATGTGCCTATTACAGTCCCATAAAATGTATTTTAATTAATAGCTAAATTCTAAATTTTCCTGCTGCTGGCGCACGCATACATAAGGATTCCATTGTGATGTTGACCATTGGTGGATAAAGCACTGGTAGTGAAATTGTTTTACCTTCAGTCACGAATCATTGCACCTCGTATACATTTCTCTGCGGAATTCCAATAACTACTGGCGAATTTCGTGCGGCGTCCTCTATCGACGAAATTCGAATCAATTTTTTTTTTCCAGTTCAAAAAAAATCACCCTCTTCGTGAGAATAACTTTCTCAAACCGCATTCGAACGTACCGGTTCCTTCGACTTTTATGAATTTTCAAATCATTTACGAATTTATGGGGCACCCTGTACATCCTTAACTGATTGCATTGCGCACTTCGAAATCTTGGCGATATCGATCATCTATTAATGTACGCGCTAGGGTTACTCTCTACCCGGATGTCCTTAATTTCATTTTCACTCGCGTCCAATTGCGCTAAAGGTGATCTGGAAAATATCTAGATAATCGAGTTAGCCATTTTCCAACTTGAGAGGGAAAACGTACAAAGAAAAGAGAATAAAAATATCCATAAATATCTCCTTTTATAACAGGATCCAAAATAAAATCCGTATTTTATTGCTAAAAAAAAACGTCCCCCTGACTAAACTGCGGGTGTATTTATAATAAAGTGGGCACGTGTAGTATATACTGAAAATAATAGCATTGACGAATTTTTCGTATGTAGCAAATCCAATTTGCTATAAAGTGAGATACGTGCAGAAGAACGATGCCGAATTCTGAGTTGTAGAGTACGGATCTTCAAAGCATGGCCCTTCAAGGCGAAATGTGGCCCTCGGAACTATTTGCCCTGGCCCACCGAAGACGGGATCCTGAAATTTCGCCCCCGACGTTTCGTCTCCGGGGCATTTCGCCAATCCTGATCGTATGAGTGACCGAGAAAGTGATCAAGTAAGTGACTGGCTGTGTGAGTGGCCCAGCGATTGGCGATGCTAGTGGGTGAGTGACCGTATGAGTGACACTATAAGTGTGTGGACGTCCGTATGAGTGAGTGTGTGGCCATATGAGTGACCAAGTGAGTGAACATATGAGTCACCAAGTAAATTATTGTATTAGTCACCGAGGGAGTGACCATATGAGGGATCAAGTTAGTGGCTTTGAAGACGGACACCCCGCTTCACATCTCAGTTAAGTGATCAGTCAAGTTAGGGACCGTATGAGTGACCACACTCACTTGGTCTCTCATGCGGTCACATACTGTCACTCATTCATACGGTCATCCACCCACTCACTCAGTCATTCTATCACCCTCAGTCTTGCGGTCATTCATTCATATGGTCACTTGCTCACTCCCCATTCATTTCGTCACTAACACGGTCAGGGCAAGCGAAATGACCGTAATGAAATTCCTGGGGTGAATCATCGGGTTAAAAATGTCAAAGCTGAAAGAAATGTACCGGGCACGAAACGTGACAGAGGCGAAATGACATGGTGGTCCGTAGGTTTCATGGTAAGCTGCTTCAATATAGTCCGAGACGTCTGAAACATTGAAGACCTCCGTCATAGAGCTTCGTAAAATTACGAGAATTAGCACCAAGACACAAAATTATTAATAACCAGTTCGCGTTATAGTAACAGTTTTACAACAACATTCGTAAGAACACCTTTCAAGGATGATCTAACATATATCTCTTCTTTTAGATCAAGTACAAGTACAAACACAAAGGCCACAACAGGCAAATCGCCCAACGAGGTGGCTGGAAAAAGATACCCATAAAAAACATGGATGTCGAATATAACTAAAATACAGCAACCCAATATAGACGCATATATCACGAAATTTAAAAAAAAATACTAATAATTAATACTATATACTATTGATACTATGCACTGCCCATAAAAAAGGTTATGGTTGTCTTATACTAATTACGGATAGCTTCTCTATTGACCCCAACATATCATATTTCTTTTTAAACGTGTTAGTCGTATTAGAATTCACGCCCCCCCCCCCCGAAGGTAAGATATTCCATTTATTAAGATCCCTATTAGAAAAAATTTCCCTACGACACCAAACCTGGAATTGTCCCTTACTAGATGATACTGGTGTTCCTTTACCGAAACTGTTGATTAACGGTGTATTGATTTCTTAGTCCATCCTATTCACATCCCGTTGAAAATTGAAAATTTTAAACAATTACTTCATATCCCCCCAATCTCAACACCTGTGTTCTTCTGATGTAAACATATTCAAGAAATCGAGTCTTTCTTCATAGCTCAAGCCTTGTGTGCCAACAAGAGCGTGTTCCAATATAGCTCTTCTCTGCACTCCCTCAACCAAGTCTATGTCTCACTGCAAGGTATGGTCCCCACAAAACCTTATGGAATACTCCGATCCACGACGGACTAATCCTCGGAAAAGCGATATAATGACTTTAGGAGAATGCGAAGAGCCCCTTTTTAAGAATGAAACTGAACATTCCATTCGATTTTTTGACCACCGCTGAACAATGTTCAGAAATCCTAAGCCGCTCGTCAATGAGAATTCCCAAATCGATGACCCTAGTCGCAACCGGAATAATGACACCATTCTACTCGTTAGTGAAACGTGGATTGTTCGAACCAAAATGAGCGACCATGCACCTATTCACACTGACGGTCACGCTCTCTTCATTAGCCCATACTGCAATCATATTCAAGATCATTTGATATTCACGTTTTCAAATGACAGGATCTTTACGGGGATAAATTTTCATGATAGACATTGTTTCTCATTTGACTGAAAATAAATATAATTCAATAACTTGTGTTAAATTATAGATTAAATTAGATAAATGCATGATCAAATTAACGAATAATCAGGATGATGAATCTCTTGCAAACCAAATCAAAATCATTAGGGGTAGATCAAATTAAAATCATTTATCAATATTTAGCTTGAAATAATCAAGTTTTAAAGTAAATACAATCAATCTTTGAATGCTGTTGGTTGCAGTGTTCGCCAATACGCATCTAGGTGCGTGATTAACGTATCAAAATTCAATTTTACTCCTCCAATTTCGTTGAGGAGTGAAAATACTCCAAATTTTAAGAATTTGTTTTTAATTCTGACGAAAAAAAACCCTGTTTTTAACAAAAGATACCCCTTAAAATTTGAGAGAGGAGTGAAATTGCCCTTCTAAATTACATTTTAGGATACACTGATGGTAGTGATCTTAAAGGAATTCGAATATCATTCCGATATGGGAGTTTCCCAGATATGGCTCCACCCAATAGAGGGCGGGACTCCGTCGCAGTTATGGATTGGATATTCGTATTCTTCTCCTGGAATGGAATCTCCGGGTCTCCAAATGACAATGAGTTTACTCAACGATTACTCGCAGCATTTCAGGGGATCGGCCGAAAACACTTACCCTCAACAATATTGTCAAGGCAATAGATACGAGACCATCTCGTCGAATAGTCAACCGGACACCGATTACCCGAGCTGGTTGTTCGCAGGTTACTGTACGGACCCTTCGCTGGATTACGGAGCGACCGGTCAAGTGTCCATTGCCAACGGGTTCGAATACTGCTCGATCAATAATCTCAAGCCCCAACGGGGCTTCAAAAGAAGAGCCACGGTCAACCGAAAAGAAAGGAGGAGAACACTTTCCATCAACACCGCTTTCAGTGAATTGCGCGACTGCATTCCTAACGTGCCTTCAGACACGAAATTGTCCAAGATAAAAACTCTCAGGCTTGCCACGAGCTACATCGCTTACCTGATGGACATACTGGCGCAGGATGAGCCCGGAAGGTCGACCTCGCAACAGGGTGGATTCAAGGTCGAACTCAACAAGAAATACGAATTTAAAGAAGAAACTAAAAGAAAGACTCAACATGTAGTAAGCGCATGTTTCTTACATTCAAAATGTGCATATTATGTATTTTGGAAAGAAAAACAGTTCAAAATTTCAACTAAAAGTAGAATGAAATCAAATAACATTTTGAAGTTAAAGTGAATTTGAATCGTTATCTCCCCAAGAGAAATAAAATAACTAAAATCAAAAAAAAGCTCTATAGAAATAAATCATCTCAGAATAATATTCAATATGGTATGAATCTGAAAAAATAATAACTCCATGGTTTATATTTGTGAAAATAATTCGCTATAGATCCTTAATGTTAGCTTTCTAGCAGAGTTATGCACTTCATGAGAAACAAATATTAAGTGAAGAGGTATTTTCAAAATGTAGTGAATATACGGTATTAATCAAAATATAATGGGGAAAAATGTATTGTTATTTTTTTTATTGATGATAACACTAATACTTTTTTTCGCAGTAGTGTTTCACAAACACATATTTTTTTTCAATTTTCTAATTAATATTTCATTTGATTGCAAATAAATACAAAAAATTTCGTTTGTTTTTTGAAAATAAGAGAAGGAATTAATGAATTGTAGGGAAAATGTACAATGTATGGAAAAACACTTTGAGCGCGATTTGCTCAGTTTGCAATTTTTGAGCTCATCCGTAAAATTAAAAAGAAAAATTCTGAAATTTTGCAAAAATGTTTATTCGAAATGTTTAAATAAAACGAACCTCCAATTTAGCAATTTGAACAATGGGAAGTATTTTTGGGAAGTATGTAATCGAATCCAGTGAGCAGTGAATCTTCACATACCTTAGAAATCTGCGATTATCGTGGGTTGTAGTGGATGAAGCCAACAGGTGTGTTCAAAGTTCACCTCGGAGAAAAGACGCTGTAACGTGTAGTTTCCAATAACAGTGGTGCACTGGGAAAAGCAGCATCTCGATTTTCAATTTGGTTTTCAACTGGAACCATGCCAGCTGACAGTTGTTCTCTAATTGGAGTGTTGTCCAATTGGTACATTTCATCATGAAAGAAATTAACGAACTATTTCGCGCGTGACTGTGGGATGATAAGAGTCACTGAACGTCGAAATAGTGACATTCTAATGCTTCGTTCAGGACGATTTTCAGATTAAGAATCATAAGAAGATAAATACTCTTGCGAGTAGAAAATTCAGCAAGAATTTCCGAATAACACATCAGGTGTTCTTCAAGTGCCTATATACGATATACTGTATAAGCTACATCTCTCTGATAGCAAACAGTGAATAATATACTAAAATGTGGGGTTCCGCGGGGGGGGGGGGTGTGTGGGCGGGGTGCATGCGTGGTGTAGCAGTAGTAGGTAGGGCCTCCAAAAAATGGCTCGGGGATCCATGATGTTCTTAAGTCAGCCACCTCGTTGGGCAGTTTGCCTGTTGTGGCGTTGTATTTGTATTTGTAACCCCTTTATGATCACGGGAGTAATATTGCTTCCAAACACCAGTGGAATAAACTCAAACCTAAGTTCTGTGTTTTCTTTCCTCTCTCTTCACCATCGCAAGTCTTCATAGTAACCCCAACTACGGAAGTTGCTTTTTCTTTCCCTCCTTTGCTTCTATATACTCCGATTAATCTTTTTTTTTTCCACACATATAATGTATCATTCTACTATATCGCGTGTAAGAGTGAAAGACAACACGTAGGGTGAGGGTGAAAAGAGGGCTCCCCTTATCTACCTTATACCTATTATACTTTTACTTTTTTCTTCTTCCCCCCCCCCTTCTTTTCTAGCGTGTGGTTAGGTTAAGACAAGGTTACCAGATTTATCACCGATTCGTCAAATTAAGATAATTCAAATTTCTCTTGCCAAAAGTTTGCACGTAAAGTGGTTAAAAGAATGTTCAATTCAGATTTTTGAAATTTATTTATTTTTTCAAACTTTAAAATATTCATAGAATTCTAACAAATAGTCATATATCCGAGATCGAGATTCATTTTACTAACACATGTCGAATAAATATTTCTGCAAAATTTCAGAATTTTTGGTGCAATAGTTCTTTTTTTTTAATCTTACGGATGAGCTCACAAACTTCAATCTGAAAAAAAATCTCCATTTCGAAGTGTTTTTTCTTGTATACATTTACACTCTAATTCATTACTACTTTCTTTTATTTTGAATTAACCGATTGACACGATTTTTTTTCATTTATTTGCAATCAAATGAAATATTTTCTAAACTTATTTTTGAAAAATGAATTTCATGTGTCGTGACATCCCTTAAATGAACGGAAAAATTAATCACGAAATACATTAATTGCGCGTTTTAAACTCCAAATTCTGAGCGGAGATGCTTCAATATTATTGGGTTTAGAATGTAAGAACTCCACACAATACATAAAGATATGTACCTGGAAATTCCCAAGCTACCATTGGGCAAATACCGAAAAAGAAAAGGTATTCATTAACTATAGGAAAATTTATGTCTATTGTGTACTTTTTGGAAAAGAACTAAGCTTTTGTCAATTTTAAAGCTTCAAAAAATTGACTTTCTAAATATTTTAACGCCCATCAATTTATAGTTATTATCTTTAATATTCTCTTTGATCCTTTTATATAGGAGCTTCTGATTTTTTTCATGCGAATGTTATTTAAACGGGAAAATGCATATAAGAGATATCTGTGGTTCTCTTCTTCTATCCCATAGATGAGTCCAAATTGTCACGGAGATCGCAAGCCCAAAGGAAGAACAGGATGGCCGCAGCATGTATGGGCACTGGAGTTGAAAAGTGATCCTTGAATATATGAATAAATGAAAATATGGTTGAATAGAATAGAACGAAATTGAATGCACTCCATAAATCGAATGCATAATGCATATTAAATGTACTGCTGTAAGAATTTTTTCTTTCTTTCTGAGCCTGATCGCCCACTGGAAACTACTACGAGCGATAACAGGTCGCATGTATGCGCAAGACTACCATAGCCAGGGCCCGACTTTGACTTGATGGGCAAAAGATGTACAGTATTGGGGAAGGGGGCCCTTTCGACTGTAATCGCAGAAGTTTGGTACGTCGGCAAATACAGTAATGCCATTTGTAAACACATCAAAAAGGATATGCACTATTTTAAATGAGAAATGTAATGCAAAATTCCCCATGAAATATTTTACACTATAAATGTTTTTTTCGCACTCTCATATGAGCGAAATTATTGACAATGTCATCCAAGTCTAATGTTTGAGTTATTTAGACTTCGTACACAATTAAGTTGGAAATAACAATTTTCATTGTAAAAGATTTGAAAACGAACTGATGATTTTATCTTTTTTAATAGAAAGAACGATTTTTCTCTAGAACAGTTTGATATTGGTGATGTTGTCAACGATGATTCAATGCTGTCCTAACATTTGTAAAAGTCTCTTCTAAACCTCTAGCGTTATTAAAGAATTGTGACATTATGTCACCAACCTGAACCAAGGATAAAAATTGTTTCAGTTTGTCTGAGAAAGTGTTTGCGAAATCAGATGCATAAAGTCATGTATTGTAAATATACAGAATCTTTATGAAGATTTAAAGATTTCATGTTGATCAAAAATGCAAAATTTTTTGTCATCGTTTCATAAATCATTTTGCTGTCAAAAAGATGTGAAATTGAAGAATCGAACAAAAAGTAGTGACACACTGAAACGTATTTTTGTCATGGAATTAATATTTCATTGTACATGCTGTGCAAAGTCTATTACTGATTAGTATAACATTAAAATTGATATTTAATAGGGGTTTGCTAATACTGGACACTTTGGAAATAGTATGATGGGATTTAGGGGAAAGTTCCTTGATTTTCCAAAATTTTACCAAATAAAATTTATAAAAATTCGAGTAAAATATGTATTATTATAAATTTTAGTGTCCCTTAAAACGTGGGGCCCTGGGCAAATGCCCATGAGGAAATCGGGCCCTGACCATAGCAGTCTTGCGCATGCACGTGACTTGTTTTCGCTCGTAGTAGCTTCCAATAGATGGCCTTAGGATAACCCGTACGTAAATAACTGAATCTAGTCAGCATATGCAATATCATCACACATGAATCACACCAAAATCTAATACGGATCATTAGCCTAGATGTGACTTAGATTATAAAGAAAAAAATCGAGATGCATTGCAATTCTCACACATATCGAGATGCATTACATTTATATCACACTACGAATGTGATGCAGTAACTCGGATTTCTGTCAAAACTGAGTCTAGGCTAATGATATGGCTGTATAGAACATCTCAGTTTTTGAGATGCAGTCTTGCTGCATTACACGTGTGTTACATCGCCAATAAAAACACGGCAATTATGTCATTGATTTCACTCTCATTCGGGCAACCAGCTGCAATGAATGGAATTACACCGCGGGAATAAATTCACTTTGATACTTTTTGAGAGCAACCTCGAAGTAGACTCGGTAGACTACTCATCTGATTCACTATTTATGGTAGATTATATATTTCTGAATAATTGAGAAAAATCATTTTTTGTTTGTCAAGTGATACGCCTTTTTTTCCCTGTTGAATTCGGTAAATGTAATAAATGCAGTTTATCACTACAATGTATTTTTTCTTTTCCTAATAATAATGAGAATCAAAAAATGGTTTGAAAAAATTCAGTTTTATTATATATTCTGTGTCTAGCACTGGTATCGGTTCTCTCTCTTCGTCGGGGCTTCCGTTTGGTTGCTGGGAAAACCATTGTACTTTGTAGTATGGGGTCGAACAGATATCTTCAACCCTTTTCTCGCGAGCTCCGCGCTCTCCGAAAGGTTGAACATTCTTAGCATAAACTAGGCATCTTCAACCTGTTGCGCTCCCTGAAACACCCGGAGTGCTCGATGCCCGTGTTCAATTTCTTTGCTCGCGAGCACTTAATCAACGTCCGGATTAAACACCTTGTACAAATTACGTTCAAGGATTGAAATCATCCTTATTTCGTGCATTCGTATGTCAAACTTGCCGTAAGGGTGCTCTTCTTTTCACGATGGGTACAGATAAGTGCTTGTGACCAGAAAAAGGTTGAAGAATTCTGCTCTAGAACTAATTCAGAAATCAAAATCTTTAATACAGAGCTCGAGCCGAGCACTAAGAAATCTGGAATACTTTTGACTGCTTCCCCTCCCACCCCTATAGTGTAGACGTGTATAGAAGAAACACTTCGGACATGATTTTTCTCAGATTGCAGTTTTTTGAGCTTATCAGTAAGATTATAAAAAAGAAAAACTACTTTACGCGGTGCATCACTACATTAAATTTCAATAGTCATTGACTTGCATCGTGCCATGTGTTGAATGCAAGGATGTCAAAAATTTTTATGTAGGAGACCTTGATTTCGGAATTAATTTTTTGGGATGCTCTAGCCCCAACGGCACCCCCGGCTTCAACGTCACTGGTTTTACGTTTAGGCATTCACACAAAATGTGCGATCTTTATCATTGGTGTCATCGTTTTTGTTACATATGTTATTCTGTATAATGAATTTAATGTATGGTACATGTACTGATATTTTAAACAGAAGTTGAAAAATGATTATTCTTCATTAAAATTCACGTGAAGCCTACAGCAAGAGTGTAGTAAATCTCTAATATTTGAGATGATTAATGGTAATTCTATAATTCGGTTTGTTAATTTTGTTTCTGCATCTTCAACTGACCGATCTGTAACATAAGCATGGCCTACACATGGGGAGGGGGTGACAGGGCTGTAGGCCAGGACCCTGGGATCAACTTTATAATTTCTTATTTTTGTTTTAGACTTTATAATTTTATTTAGAAATGAGCCAGTGAAAAATTTTCGCTTAGAAATTCCGAAGCAGTGTTTTCCTTCAAATCCCACTCCAGGACATGGAGTGATGTGTAGATACGAGTCACTTCGAAAAGCAATACTATGGTTTTAGAGGCGAATGATGATTTTTGCTCTGCCAAGATACACGAAATTAACAGGCTACCTGGATATCAGGCCGAAGTGTGTGTGAACTTGGAAAAAAAAAAGTTATTCTCTCCACCACTTACGATGTCTCCTCTCAGCAAGTCAAGCTACTGCGCCTGTTTTAATAGGAACGAGACCGTCTGTCTGTGGTATAATTGTCAATGCACTTCCCTGGTATGCATGAGGCTCGATTCCTGGGGGAACGAACAATCCAAGTTCATTTCTGCATGATATCCAGATAACCAATTGATTTCAATGCTATGGTGTGTCTGACATACGATTTTTGACACATTTTAATGGTGTTTTTTCTTCAATTATCGTTTTTGGTTGATTCAATATTTCTTTATATAAAAAAAATGGCAAAAAAAATGCATTTGATTTGTTAATCCTTTAACTGCTTGATTAACTATGAGCGATCGACACGATAAAATTTTGCATAAAACGAATATTGTGGCTCCTCCAGAAAAGCATGTGCATCGCAGAGAGATAACGATTCCTCAACAAATATGTCTTGAACTAATTTTTCCTCAACTAAAAATGAATCTGATTTTTATTACAATGATGGAATTTTTTTTTTTTTTTTTTTTGCGCGATTAAAAGGTTAAAATAAAGTTGGTAAGATTATACAGTGAAACCTGTCTAAGACGGACACTGTATGAGGCGGAAACCTGTTTAAAACGGGAATCAAAATATAGTCTGTTCAATGATTAGTGCTTAGATTTGCACCTTTATGAAACGGAGATCTGTCTGAAACGGAGTATTATTTCAGTCTCTTGACGTTCCGTTTTGTACAGGTTTCACTGTACCAGTAATACGTAAGACGGGGGTTTTCAATTCATGACCAATGTGACACTTCGAGCTTTTTGCTGTGGAACGTCGACCAATTCTTTGAAAATACCTACTTTTTACAGGAAAAACGATTAAATTCCAAAGAATAAATATAAAAAATCCTTAAAGATAACTCTGAAATCTGTACTGCTATATTTAGAACTGTGGGATACTTTCCAGATTCAGTAGTAATAGTGCCCATTTGATACATAAAAAGACCATCGGGAGGGAGGAAGGGGCGCCACATCCTGAGCTAAAACAGTTTTTGAGGCCTATAATTTCATATCGGCTAGCAGCTTACATACTTCGAGAGGCCAAGTTCGGCATCTCAAAGGTGCGCATGATTACAGAAATTCCAAAAACTACCTTAACGAAAGAAAATAATTTTTGAAAAACAATAATTTCATAATTGATGAGAACTTATGATTAGTAAAAGGTTGCTACAGAATTACTGAAAGAAAAAATTGTGGAACTACTAACAGAAATAATTTCAGAATTATTAGGATTACTTTCGGAATTATCAAGAGTAATTTCAGAATTGTTAAAAGTAATAATTTTCATGAAAAGATTAAGAATTTTTGAAAGAGATGATTTCATAATCAATGAAAATTTAAAATTTATGAAAAAATAACTTCAAAATTATCGGAGTAAACTTCCGATTTAATAAAATAAATAATTGGCTAAAACGAATTAGTTAATTAATTAATAAAGGAAGTTATTTAAAAATCCTTAAAAATTCAAATTTAATGAAAGAGAAATTCAGAGGAAATAAAAGTATTCAAATAAATTTGGAGATCCCTGTTTAATAACAGAATAACCACGGTGACTTTTAGTGGTCCGCGGGCTTCGTGGAAAACTTAATTTGGCCCGTAATGTCGTAAAGATTAAAGACCTCCGCCTGGCGTAAGAGCAGGTTCATAACTGGGGTTTTTGCCGCCCGGGGCAAACATGATTCAGCCGCCCGGAGTAAACATTTTGCCGCCCCCACAACTTTAAAATTCAATAATTTTATAACGGTATTCTTTGTTCGCACCTAAAATTTCCGACGCCCTTAAATCTTGCCACCCGGGGCAGTCCCCCCCCCTGCCCCCTCTAGTTCCGTCCCTGCGTAAGAGAACGTATATTGGCCATTGTGCTTTTTTTTTATCATGGCCAAAATGGAAAATTTTATGTTTCAAAGGAACTCCTGCCCTAGAACATGGTGGGAAAAATGGAAGGAAATCTCTAGAGTAGAAATATCTCTTGTGGAAATATTATTAAAAGTATTATTTGAACATTGATTTATTGCAAATTTGGTGCACATATTTTTGATTGTATATCAAGCCTGTAGAAAATGTTTTATATATCCCCAATACTTATTTTTTGCAAATTTTCTTTAAAATAATTGCATTATTAACTACTTGATTACATAGTAAAATAGCATGGCTTCTCAATGTGATTAAATAAAAATTGATTCGAAATAAATGAAACCTGTTCAATTCAATAAAATGAAGGTAAAATTTTAAGATCCCTTCATAAATATAGGCCTACTTGGGGTTTAAGAAACATAGGGCTGGGAATCGATTAAAATTTTTAACTGGTTAATCAGAAATTTTTAATCGATTAATCAGAAATTTTTAATCGATTAATCTAATTTTAATCGAATATTTTTTGTGACCAAATAATATTAATATATGCTATAAGAATATATTTTATTCATTTCACTCACCTATTCGGTGGATGTAAAAAAATGTAGGAATAACTTTAAAAAATTAAGGCTTCCCGCTTCAAGCAATTTGATATGCTGAACATAATTGCCTAAACCTGTGATTTCTCCATTTGGATCTTGTCCTTTTTTGAAGAAAAAAACTTTTTCTTGTTTTCTTATTAGAAATTCCTCTCGAATGGTTCTTGTGATGAGAAGAGCTGATGCTTCCAAAAATACGAATTTTGGTATTCTTTTGAAACTTTGATATACAACTATCACAGCGACACCTACACTCCCATCAAACTCAATTTGAAAGTAAAATCATCAGTTTTCATTGAATCTAATTTGATCAAAATATTGATTGGAATATTTTTAAATAGGGGCACTCATCCAAAATGTTCTGTATAAAACAAGATTTTTATGACATCTAATCAATTTTTTTCAAGAAATCTAGTTAATTCACAAACTTTTATTAAAAATTTTAATCTAATTGATAGTCAATTAACTCAGCTAAAATTTTTAACTGCGATCAACAATTGATCGATATACCGACCCGATTAATCGGACCAGCCCTAAAAAATATATTAATTTTTTTTTTTACTTTTAAAATTAGAGAGTAAATTTTAATAAAGATTGAGTCAATGAAATCTCGATCTTTTCTATCATTATATGAACTAAAGCAGGGCCGGAACTAGAGGGGGGTTAAGGGGTCTAACTGCCCCCTGACGAAAAATTTATGGGGCAGCAATTTTAGGTACGGACAAAGAACACCGTTATACAATTATCGAATTTTAAAGTTGTGGGGGCGGCTGAATCATGTTTGTCCCGGGCAACAAAAATCCTAGTTACGGCCCTGAACTGAACAGTATTTTTTTTTATCATCAGTTTTTATTCAATTTCTGTCATGCTATTTTATCGTGCACGCAATAAAGCTTTTTTGCAACAAAAACTAAGAATCGAAAATATGTAAAATTTTGTACTGGCACAGAATAGCTTATACAATCAGATATATCTGTTCTAAATTCGAAATAAAGGAATGGTTGAATAATATTTTTGATCATTTTTCAACCAGACAGAGCATATAGTTTTTCATGACCCATTAATATTTCCCGTTGAGACAGTCCTGTGAGGTTATTTATCATTCTATTCATTATTTTCTGCTTTTTAGAAAACTTTAAGTCAATGGCGTGGCCATTCATTACCCTTGGATAACTTATTATGTAACTACTTTGGGAAAATATGATAAATCCTTGTGAAATGACTCGTCCTCATGGTAAATAAATAAAATAATATAAAAATGGAATTGTCTACTTTTTTTCGCAACTTTTGAAAACCTCGAAGATCCCGATCGATGAAAAAATTTCATTTTCCATCGATTTTTTTCCCCCTTTCCTGTCAGGAGAATGCGACATTTCCCGGGTGCGCAAATGCTATGCTCCTCCTCCACTCTCATTTGATTGGCTGGCATCTCCGATTCTGTACACCAATGAGCCCACTATGAATTTTCACATTCTTCCTTGTGGTGATGTTGGGCAGAATTCCATATAAAAAAACGCGTATATTTATTTATATCCATATCTTGTCTTTTATTCCTGTTTTATTCAATTTCTGTTCTCAGATATGCAGCTTCTATCGTCAATTTTGATAACATACAGCTTAAAAACCACACTTAGCGAAGGTGAATGCGTCAAGACAGCTCTGTGGCCGCTTTTGAGCTGTAATTTTGGCTATTGTGACAAGCATTGCCACATATACACGGTGGTATCCGAACCGGGGGGGGGGGGGGGGTTCAGCGAGTCCCGTGCCGAACAGAGTGCAATAAGAGCCTCCAAATTATTGAGAATGTTTTTGTTAATACTCATATGCAACATTTTAAATAAATGAATTCAGGGGGCCCTAAAAACAAGAGCTCGGGGATCCGGCCACCTGCCGTCCTGTCCCGTACCGTAAATCGGCCATGATTCTACGAGGGAGATAAATTGTAACTTGGTGACTTTTTTTTAGATGCCAACAGCGCGGGAAATTGTAATAAGTGGTTTGAATAGTTTTATATTTAATTGGTGAATCGCATTCCTTTCGAATTTTCGTTTTTCTTCCAAAATTTCGATTCGATATTTTTTTCATGCACATTTTATCAATTTTTTTTTTTTCAAAAGTAAGTAAATCTAATGATGTTATTTTTCGTTCAAGCAATATATTGATTCGGATTCTGGCATTTCATTTTAACTTATATGCCCGACCGGGTAAGTAAATTTTTGGATATTTGTCCAGTGCTGATTGATATTATTTCAAGGGTTCCTCAACGGCAAAAAGACTGAAAAGACTTGCTTTGTCGAGTTGTCACGAGGCATGCGGCTACTTTTGCTATTATGCAGTGCCGTCTTAACGCATGGGCCCACCCGAACACAGCCCGAGAGCCTCAAGAGTGGGGGGGGGGCCTCAAAAAAATGAGAACCAGGTGAAATTTTCGAAAATTAAATCACTTGGCTTCGTGGCCCATGATTCTCTTAAGACGGCCCTACTGCCAGGACAAGAACAGAACACGTCATTGCATGCTTAGTATCTTCACCGTTAAAAACCCGAGAGACACTACTATCTGTGATACCTGCCGAACATAACATGGAGCTCTCTCTGGATCTTTCTTCATGCTTCTAATCTAACTTGGAACCGCTTTAAAGAAATGAAGTACAAAGGAAATTTATTCTAAAAGAACTACTTTGGACATTGACATTCGCGGTTTATCGCCAAAATCGCGCAGTTGAAGTTACTCAATTATGGGTGCCTGCTGTGTGGAAAAAGTACGCGCAATTATATGCCATGACATCACAAGTGCAAAAAAATATCAATCTTTGTTTATACTATCGTAGTTCTCCCCCAATAGCTCTCCATCTTTCTAATTACATTAACAAGAATTATCTATTAGTCAACTTTAGTAACAAAAACAGATTCAATGGGATGTACTGAAGAACACCAGGTACATTAAGCATCTGTTGAGATGCTTATCATAAATTTCGAGTGCCTCCCCTACCTTAATCATATTACATCTATCGTTTGTGGGAAGCGGGGAGCGAGCTTTTCCCACATTGTGGTTGGTACCCGTATCTCCCTCACACGCACTCCTATTCAGACTGTATCATTTCTGATAAATATCTAGCAAGCGCTTATGCGTTCCAGATTCGAGATTAAAGCTCCATAATATCGTAAATTTAATTTACTCCGAATGATGTTCGCCGCAAGTATAAGATAAAAATCTTTTCGTGTTTGTATATATACAGTTCAGTTAAAAAGGAGTAATATTTTATCTCCCATGCAATGAGAAATGATTTATCGCGAATGATTATTACGAAAATATACACTGTATAGTATATACTATCTGGGGGTCAGTTGAATTCTGTTCACAGAATTGTGGGCCGTAGCCAGAAATATATTTCGAAGTAGGACACCACCATCGTGATATCTCAGATAACGATGGTGGCGAATATACAAATACAAATACAACGCCACAACAGGCAAAATGCCCAACGAGGTGGCTGAGAAAAAGATGCCCATAAATATATGGATGTCATATATTTCAAAAATATAGCAACCCAATAAAAAATGCAATTAACAAAAATTGTAAACAATACAGTTAAACCTCGTTAATGAGTCACTCTTGGGAGAGCAAAAATATGACTTAGTAAGCGGAGGGACTCGTTAAACTCGTTAAACGGAGTAAGCCGTTGCTATGCCAATTCCTGCCTAAGGACAGTTGGGACTTCCAAAAAAGTGACCCGTTAAACGGAGTGACGTGCTAACCGGGTGACGCACTAACGAGGTTTGACTGTATATAGCCTACACATGATAAAATATTATACAACGCCCATAAAGAATACTTATGGTTGTCTTATTCTAAGTATGGATAGCTTCTCGATTTACCCCAACATGTTTATCGTATTTCTTTTTAAACGTGTCAACTGTGTTACAATTTACTACCTCCGGGGGTAAGCTATTCCATTTATTAACAACCCTATTAGAGAAAAATTCCCTGCGACACCATAGCCTTGCATTGTCCCTCACCAATCGATACTGGTGTCCCCCTGTACGTCCATCGACGTACTAGAATGTGACGACTAGTACGTCGGGGGTGGGGACCAAAGTGATAGAACAATAGATTTTGCAATTTTTCCCAGAAAAATCACCATCGAAAAAAACCAAATACAAGGAAAATACTCACATTCATACGAATTCGTATTTTCCTTATATTTGTCTTTTTCGTTGGTGATTTTTCTGAGTATTAATATACCTACTCTTCCATACTTACAATATTAGTTCATAAAAATCAGTCATTTTCTAACATTCCGAGGGGGAGGGGTGCACAACAGCTAGAGAACTTTCATCTAGACTTCATCGAGAATGTTATCAAGTAGGTGTTAGACCAGAGCCCCCAGCCCCTGGTCTCACATTTTGCACGGCTGAAATTTCAAGAAATTTTCAGATAATAAAAGAATATGACGTCAAAAATTCTGAACCTAGAAAGTAATTATATGACTATACTTTTTTTTTTATCGATGCAAGAACTATTAATATAATTTAAATGAATTTGCTTGAATTTGACTTTGCACCAATTTCTCATCCACAGAATCCCATAGGTGAAGACCTCACGCCTCATTGAAATTTTTCTAAATCTGAAAGTTTCGCTTGGTGGTTTTTTTTCACCAAGTGAAGAGGCCATTGCAGCTGTGAACGACTAGTTTTAAGACAGAAGAAAACGTGATTTTCTAAAGGAACAAAGAAATTTGAACATCATTGAAAAGATGTACATACAGCCCAAAATAATCCCAGTAGTAAGCACGATGACCATGGATCCCAATTTTTTTATGAAAAAGTCGTATAGAAACGGGACAAATCCGTTTTTCTTTCCCTCATAACAGGTTTTGAAAATGTTAAAAAAATCTGGGGTTTTTTTTTTCAATTGTTCTATAAAAACGAATTTTTTTTTCACTTCGAACTCAAAGAATTTTTTTTATTCAGAGATTGTAAAGAGAATGGAACTGTCTAATATGTGTATAACGAATTACGCTATTTTTGTTAATATACGGTACGTTCGATAGATTTCCTTGTGAAAGTCTTCCGGCCGAGAAACTGTGAATGTGGTCAGGTGTACGAAAAAAAACTGACCATGAACTGAAGAAAGGGACTTTTTTCTTCCTTAACGCCCCCTCGGGGGCGAAGGAATGTTCCAGGGGGCGGTAGAAGCTGCGGGTATAGCATAGGATTCTATGGGTTAGATTGCGTTGGGGGCGCTGGGAAAAAAAAATTTGAAGGGGAGGGGGGGCGATGGGACAAAATAGGTTGGGCAACTATGCTATAAATGAATAAATTCCCATGTTATGACATTCATCCGTTCTGTACTTCAAGTAACTTTGAACAAAAGCTGACTCCGAAAGTAATAACAATAACCCGAATGACAGCATTATCCGTGATTCTAATATCACGGAATTTTATGTATAATTTTATATACAATGTATACAATTATGTATAATTTTATGTACAATATAATGTATATAAGTGGCGTCTACTTTGCTTTTTAAATTTACTTCTTTCGGTCCGAGAATGAAAAACAGCTGGAAAAATCAGCTTGCCTATTAGAGATATAACGGAACACTCAAGCAGTTTAGAACAGATTTAGAAAGAAAATTTTGGAACTTTTTTCCAAGAACTGAATTATTTTGGAACCAAATGGAAGATTTTTACGTCTGCATACAAACTTATTACTCATGAATGAATTTGTCAACAATAAAATGTATGCGTCTATCCATTTCTATAAAAAAATCGTAAACCTGTTTTTCATCCTACTACTGCCTCCTTTCAAACGTGGCAACGTATCACAGTGAAACACCTAACGATGCTCAAGGGATCGGAGAAACTTATCGCTATAACAGGATTATCGTTATAAATGGAATATATTGACACTATGAAAAGTACGTCGGAACCAGAGACTAATATCGTTATACAATCGAATCCCGTTGTAACAAACTCCAAGAGACCGAAGAAATCACTTCGTTAAAACGAAATTTCGTTATAAAGGAACTCCAGGTTTTTCCATTATTCCTATGCAAACTTATGTGGGGGATTAGAAAAGTGTTCGTCAAAACGAAATTTTCGCTATAACGGTATTCGTTAAAACGGGATTCGACTGTATAAGCGATTATGGTTATAGAGGGTGCCGTTGTGTACATAGGCTTAAGCAGAACTTTCTCGGGGGGGAAGATTTCAGATTTTTTTTCCTTCTGAGGGAGTTACGTTTTTCCTACAAAATAAAACTATAATCTTGTCTCGGGGGTGAGGTTAGAACCCCAAACCTTCCCCCTTTGCGTACGCCAATGGTTGTGTAGTATTCTCGCAATTTCTTGTTTAATACGTAGAAGGATTTTAATTTCTGAATTAGCCCTCAGGGTGTTTGCCCCGTGATGCGAAATATTTGCAAAGATCCCACTGTACACATTAACCCTGTCAGTGGTTTTCAAAATTTCACTGATCCGCATTATAACTGGCACAGTGAAAATTTCTAAACCCTCTGCAAATGCCACCTTTTATTCAGAGATTTTTTTTTTCGATTTTGTGCAGCTGAGAGTGCTCCTCTCCTTCTCCCTTCCCCCGAGAATAATTGAAAAAACGAGAAAGAGAAATACTCTGGATTTTTTATTATTTACACTATATGCATATTCCTATACTACCCCAAAGGGGAAAGAAAAAACGCCATCTTTCTTCTGCCTACTGACAGTTGATCTGGCATATTTGGGAGAGAGGAAACATGTTTGACTGTAACAAAAAACCACAACGCAGTATCTGGGTTCATCATTGCTGAAATAAAAGGGTATAAAGGAGGTGAGATGTCTCACAATTACCGAAATAAAATGCATCAAGTTAGGCGAGATATCTCGTCAATGCCACTGTAAGGGTTAGAAGTAAATTCTTGAAACCAGCTCCAATTACCCGCAGACGCACCCTGAGAGGTGGATTCATGGTTTTTGCCACCGGTGGATTATGCACAATTGACCGCCTTTCTCCCATCACAATCAAATTTTCGTGACCACTCATTCCCCAAATTTCCCTCCTTCACTCCGAACTTGCTGCCTTGAACAACAGCCAGCTTACTACCATCCCCGTAAATACGCCTCTGCGCACCTCGTATATTTTATGCCCAAACAGTAGCATACACAGGATTTTCTCAAGGGGGAATGGAGGGGTTTCACTTGTTTTTTCTTCCCAAGGGGATTTTTTTTTACGTTTTTTACTGCGAAAATACACTATTATCAGTGCCGTCCTAACGCATGGACCGACCCGGGCACGGCCCGAAGGCCTCAGGAGAAGAGGGCTTCATAAAAATAAGATCCGTTTGAAATTTTCTAGAATTTGCATGGCAGGGCCTCAGAAAAACCACTTGGCCCGGGGACCCATGATGCTCTTAGGACGGCCCTGACCATAATATCAACTCAAGTGGACTAACCCCCTCCCCCATATTGCGTATACTAATTTGCGCAAATACAATGTAATGAAAACATTTATCAGTACCAGCATCAGTGTTATCCGAAAATATAACTATGGAGAATAATTTCACTCCTCTCCGAAATTTCAAGCCTTATATTTGTAAAACGAGGGGTGTTTCTTTTTTATTAAGGAGAAATAACACTATTAAAAAAACCAAAAATTTGAAGGAGTACTTCACTCCTCAATGAAATTCAGAGGAGTAAAATTGAATTTTGAGGCTTGAATCACGCGTCTGGATGCGTATTGGTGAACACTGAATACAACTGTGTAGGCCACGGAAGTCATCAACCTTTCTTGAGTCACGAGCACTGCCTATATCCATCATCAAGCAAAGAGCACCCCTTGTGGCAACTTGACATACTTATGCCTGAAATCAGTGTAATTGTAATCCTTGAATGCAATTTTTACAAAGTGTTTAATTGAAACGTTGATCAAATGCTCACGAGTGCGAAATCTGCAATGAACACTCTTGTGGTGCTTCGAGGAGCGCCGTGGTGCTCACGAGCAACAGGTTGAAGATGACTGGTGTACGGAAGCCTATATCGAAACATTTCTTTGTCTCACACAACAAAAGATAATAAAAGCATCAAAATAAAATGGTGACATGAGTAATGTCAGTTGACGAACACTGGTTCGTCAATGTCGGTTTGAATTTCGCGCGTTAATTTTGTAATCAATTTGAAATACTTACTGCCATCTAGTGACTCTGAGAAAAGTGTTTTTAGTGGTCATTAGATGGCAGCATAGGTACTTTAATTAATTTTTTTTTTTTTAGATCTGTTTTTTGCAGTTTTGATTTCCCCAACTAAAGTGACCATACGTCCCGTATTTAACGGGACGGTCCCGGTATTTCTCTTTTTCTGGCCGTTCCGACTTTTGGGCAAAAGTTTCCCGGTTTTTCCCGTATTTTACACGAAGCCTACTTGAACTTTTATTCTTCATTGAAGTCAAAGATTAAAATTATTTTTCAACTCATAAATTATATTGCGATAATTACAACTATAAATAAGAATATTAATCTCCCACATTTGTCTTAGTGAACGTGTTTTTTTATCGTGGATTCATTTAAATCCACTGCGATTTGCAGTAGTGCTTCATTTCCCGCCATTGTGATTTCCGTAATTTCAGCAACATTGGACAACTTTATTCAGTTTTGGCATCATTTTTAGCGGTAATCGGCGATGTCCCGTATGTTCCCGTATTTGAAATCCCAATTTCCCGTATTTCTCTCGATGAAATATGGTCAGCTTACCCCCAACAGATAACAGCACTATCAAAAACATAACACGATTTAAGCAAAAATAATGATACGCTTTTCAAACTTGCTCATTATGATATTAACGAATCAAATTTTAGAGTTTTCCCTCTTTGTTTTCAAGGAAAATAAAAATTTCTTCGATGGAGTCCAAACCCTTCAATAATCCGATGTCATGCTCATTCATATTACCTAGGCTGACCATATTTGTTTGAGAAAAATACGAGACATTGGTCTTCAAAATACGGGAAAATATGGGACATTGACAATTATCGCCAAAAGTGAGCGAAGGTGCCAAATCATGTGAAAATCACATAAAAGTAGTCAATCGCGGCAAATGAATCGCCACTTGAAATTGCAGTGAATGAAAATAAGAAACATCACAAATATGCAAAATTAATGTTATAAATTGCTATCGTATAAGTGTCATAATATATTTTCTCAGTTGGGAAGTTAATTTTATTAATTGATTTGATGAATAACATGAATAAAAAAGCAAGTTGCTTTCGTTAAAAATACGTGAAAAACCGGGAAACTTCTGCAAAAAAGTCGGGACAGCCAGAGAAACAAAAAAAAACCGGGACTGTCCCGGAAAATCCGGGACGTATGGTCATTTTAATATTACGTCATAATTTTGGAACCGGAAAAATGGGCCAATCAAAGGGTACGTCCATAGTGCACCGCTTCCCGCTTCTCGCTTTATTGCTTAAACCGCGGCAGTTGTAGAAGGCGAGATGATCTCGCGCGATTCTAGCCGGTGGTGGTTATAGTGCACCGCTCGCGGGAGCGTCTGCTTGCATGAGCAGTTGGCATCATGGAGCTATCACGTGGGGATATATGGTGTTTTTGTTGACAACAAAAAATATGTACATGAAATGAATAGGACTCACCTTGAAGTTGCAATAGGTTTAGTGTAATCGCTAATTATAGTTAATTAATTAATTGATGATAAATCAGCGATTTCGCTTTTAGTGCCACAACAAATTTTCGATTAGAAAAACGAGAATTAATCGTTACAAAATTTCGTTTGATTTAGTTTTATCGTTAATTAGTTTATATTAATGATAAAACTAAATCATGATCGATAATTAACTAATCAACTAATAACGATGAAACTAAACTGGCCGATAACTAGTTAATTAACGGCAAAATCCGTTGGATTTCGTTTTATCGTTAATTAGTTAATCAACTTAATTAGTTAATTAACGAATTAACGCTAAAATGAAATCCAACGGTATTTTGATTAATTAACGATATCGTTTTTATTACGTCAACTAATTAACGATTAGTATTAACAATAATTAGGCGTCATAAAAACTCCGTTGGATTTAGTATGATCATTAATGATTCTTAATTAATTAACGATTTCGCTTATTATGTCATAACTAATTAATGATTAGTATTAGCAACAATTATCCGTCACAAAAACTCCGTTGGATTCAGTATAATCGTTAATTAACCTTAATTAATGATTAATCACCGATATCACTTTTAGTGTCATATCTAGTTAACGATTAGTATTAACTAGGGTGACCATACGTCCCGTATTTCCCGGGACAGTCCCGGTATTTTCTGTTTTTTTGGCTGTCCCGACTTTTTAGCAAAAGTGTCCCGGTTTTTCCCGTATTTTGCATGAAGCCTATTTGAATTTTTATTCTTTATTGAAGTCAAAGATTGAAATTATTTTCAACTTATGAATTATATTATGATAACTACAACTATAAATGAGTATATGAATCTCCCATATTTGTCTTAGTGAAAAATTTTTTTCGGGGAATTCATCCACTGCAATTAGCAGTAATGCTGCATTTCCCGCCATTGTGATTTCTCCGTTATTTTAACAATATTTGGCGACTTTGTTTTGGTTTTGGCGTCGTTTTTGGCGATAATTGGTGGTGTCCCGTATTTTCCCGTATTTGGAATCCCATTGTCCCGTATTTCTGTCGAGGAAATATGGTCAGCCTAGTATTAACAATAATTATTCGTCATAAAAACTCCGTTAGATTCAGTATTACCATTGATGATCCTTAATTAATAACCGATTTCGCTTATATTATGCCATAACTAGTTAACGATTAGTATTGACAATAATTAATTCTCACAATAGGATTCACTATAATTGTTAATTTTCCTTAATTACTTGATGATTAACGATAGAAAAGAAAGTCGGAAGAAGAATCATCAACTCATGTCTTCTAAAGGAAAACGTAAAACAAGTCAAGTCACGTCTTGTTTGTTTACATCCTCAATTGAAATATATGCTCAATATAGTTTAGTGTGTGGTGAATGTTATGTTATAGCTCATACCCACTAATTATATTGTAAACAAGAGCTAATAATTTGTCGACATGAGTTTTTTCGGGAAGAAAAAAAACCCCGCAGGTGAGAAAGAAAACAAAACAAACACGTGACATTTTGTTTACTTTTGTCAATAATCATGAATGTTATAAGCGTGGCTTTTCTCACACCCTAAAGCGGAGATCATGCCCCCCCCTCCCCTACATCTTGCAGCAAGGCCCCTGTGGCTGACGCCCCCCCCCCACCCAGGACGTTTCCAATCCCTCTTCATAGGGGCAGTGAAAAACCAAAAAATTAAATGAATCGTCTCAAGCCCCCCCCCCCAGAGCTACAGCCCTGACACCCCCACTCACCCATTGGTGGGGCTGGATCCCAACCCTCCATTTTTCATGGAGCCCCATCTTCCCCAATCTATGTCAACTTCCATGCGGTGGGGGGAGGGGGCATCCATAGTAAGAGTACAGTGGTGTACCGCCTCTTATAATTATTGATTTTCATTACCTGGATCGAGGTCGCTTCGATAACTCAAATGTTGCATTGTGTTGAAGGGTTTCTTGGTAACGAAGTCTCTTTTCTTTCCTGTTAATGTATTATATTTGTATTAGAAATTAGAGCGGGAAATTTGAGAGAAGAGAAGGGATCGAGATTAAAAAATATAGCATCCTTGGACCCAGATACACGAATCAAAAGTTATAGAAACCTGGACTCTCTTTTAAATAATACAATGGCCACATCAAGAAAAAAAAGGAAAAAAAACCCTGGGTTCAATAAAAACATGATTGCGAGATTAAAATTATAACAGCTAGAATGCAAAAAAGTAATTAAAATGGTAGTATGTCAAATGTTCAACCTCGCAATATCCAAATGCAATCCCGAGAATGAATTCCAAATGAAATATTGCAAAAAATTGGCATACTGGGGAAGCAGCATGTATGATACAATGAAAATAAATGAAAAAAAAACAGACTCGATTGATTCAAATGTGCACTCTGTACAAAGCCTATAATTACAACTTTACTAGCGATGTCTAATGGGGACGTCACCTTCAGATGATAAGCAACAGTGAAAAAGGAAGAAAGGCAACATTGAAACCTAAGGAAACAATAATAGCAGACAGAAAAAAAACTCCAATGGAAGGAAATGGCCAACCATGAGATAAAAAGCACCAACAGGCTAGGAAGGAAATCACAGACAAAAGTCACCAAGAAAAAAAAAGGGTTTATATTATAGCTCTTCCCTGAAATTTGTCTCTGTAATGCTTGTTATAGTGCTGCCATCGTCTTTTCTAACTATGGATGAAATGTAATATTGATTGAATATTTGTACCATTGTAGACCTGTTGATCTCTATGGTGAGACTCTTTAGTGCAAAGATCGGCTCTCATTTGCACTTCGAAGTTGGGAACCACAGAAAGCTAACTGCAGTCGACCATCACTGTGGCACAAGTAGGGTTCAAACTTGGTCAAACCTGCAATGCAAGTTTGTCACTATGTCACAGATTCTGAAAATTTTCTAAATATCTAGATCAGTGTTTCACAAGGTGTGTGCTCCGGCACCCTAGAGCGCTGCAATATCGGCTAAGGGGTGTCGCGAGATATTATGGAGATAAGTGGACAGTCATATGTTTTTCATCTAAGGTCTTCAAAAAAATTTTTTAATCGAATTAATTACTCTCATGCATCACCTACTCATCGGATAAGCCACCATCTGGTGGCAGTGTCAGCAATGTGAGCTTTGGCCTGAGTTAGGTCTAGTTGTTCATGTATGGCCCCGTTCAGCCAAAACCATCTATAGAAGAAAGCCTCTGTGTGAAGCTCATGACGACAATGAAAAAGTCCATTCCATCTATAGCCATTGAATGTACTGCAAAAAAAGGTAAAGATATCGCATGCGTCTGCCTGCTATATCCAATGGCTGCAGGTTAAATGAAAACTTCGGTGACATCAAAGCTTCGTGCAGAGGCTTTCTGCTATAGATGGTGTTGGTTAAGCACACACGAGCTTAAGGAAAGAGGATTCATTGGCTTTGTAGTTTAATGGTCTTGGGTGTCACCCAGCCAGATTAATTTTCTTTCTTGGATTTATCTTCGCATCAGCCAACTGAATGAATGAATGAATGAACGCCAGAACATTGCCACTGGACTTATCTCGTTGCCGAGATCTCTTCCAACCCAGCTTTATGGCAGAGTCGCATAAGCCAACTGTCAAAACCTTCATAGTAATAGCGGAGAGTGACATCACCTTATAATAAGCTGAAACACCTCATTTGTCAACACTTATCAAGATTGCAATATATATGTACTTTCCATCTCATCTTTTTCCACTGAGAATCTCGAATGGTTTGTCTCACCATTTGATTTCGCAGACAGTGCAAAGGAAATAAATTTCACTGCTTGTGAGCAAGATGAATTTATTGATCTTTGCACTGATTCCACATTCACCAAAAGAGTGAGGCGTCGGTTGCTGCTTTTTGGCTTGGACTGAGAGAGAAGAGCATCTTAATCTAACGAAAGTAACTAACACACTTTTGTCCTTTTCAACATCCTATCTATGCAAGTAGTCCTTCTCTGCTATGGCGACAATAAAATACAAAGCAAGAAATAGACTACTACTCAACTGTACATGCAGGTTGTATCTATTCCTCTATGGAATCTATCGAATTAGTACATGCCGGAATGTGCGTGTATATGTTGTGAATCGAATGTGAAGTTTGTTTTTATGTAATGCTTGTTATGTGTAGTGTTTCCATCTGCCAAGAAATAGATTGCAAGACCTTCAAGACAATTTACATGTTTCGTTGCCTACAAGACCCGATTCCAAGTGATGTATTTGTTCTCTAAGCATCATGACAAGTTTCATATTAATGATTAATCGAACAAAACTTTATTGATGTATTTTTACTCAGTGATTTTTGTTGTAGTGAACTGCATTCTGTATTCAAGGAAGGGTGCCCCAAGTTTTCAATTTTGTTCCCGAGGGTACTGCGAACTTCATCTTTTGTCATCAAATCAATTATGAAATCTTTCAATTCTGAACATTGCCTATTTTGAGAATTAATGGTTGAATGTTGTTTTCCTTTCTATTTCTGAAGAGCAAATGCGAGAACAGAACAGGCAATTGAAAAGAGCTCAAAGAGGAGTGGAGAAAGATCGTAGAGATCTTGAGCGACAAGAAAAAGAGCTGGTAAATAAGTTCTATATGATACTGCTTAATTACGTGATGTGTATTTTATGCAGGGTTGGTCTGATTTTGCTCAACCCGAAAAAAACCCACCAAAAATTACACCTTAAAACTGCACCAACTCACCAACAGTATGCTTTCTAATGATGTTATTGCATTGTCATACACTATCTAAATAGAAATACATTAATAAATCTATGTATTTGATGCTATTTAGATTATAGGGGTTAGAGGAAAAGCCCTTGGAAAAGCAGATTTTATAAACCCACTAACTGTAATACCCGGCACTGCCCGGGTTTTCTTCAATTACTGGGAGGCCCTAAAGCAGAATGTGCCAAAATCTGTGACGTACGTCGCAGAACAATTAGCGCTACTGCAGAACAATTTGGAAGAATTTTAAGGAAAAGTGCAAAAAAACACTATTACATGCATGGGGGTTTTTACTGCAGAACATTTCCAGTCAGCTGAGGGCTCGTCGCAGAACAGTGCTAAACATTCTGCTTTGGGGCTGGGAGGATTGAAAAAGTGACAAAACAATATAAAGAAATAAACTATTATGCATAATACTGGTAGCATTAAAGAAGTCTCAAACCCTTATAAAGGCATATACATGTCTGAAACGCATTGCTAGGGAACCACTGTAACCAAAGTAAACATTCCAAGACCATTTTGCTTGAACAAAACCCCATGCTTGGCTCCCTAGAAACCAAGAAATTTGGCTGTCGCCTAAATATTCTTTTGATTTGTCAAGCCCTGATTTAAGATACAAACTATAGTGGAGAAGAACGCTTCACATCTAAACTTACCGTTCCACACCAAATGAAATGAGCCAAGCTTTTTATGACACTAGTTGTGATGTCACTCAGAATAGTGATTTC
The DNA here is from genome assembly GCF_987345545.1 of Pholcus phalangioides. Classification (NCBI taxonomy): domain Eukaryota; kingdom Metazoa; phylum Arthropoda; class Arachnida; order Araneae; family Pholcidae; genus Pholcus; species Pholcus phalangioides. The sequence continues at coordinate 87,314,120 of NW_028301608.1, read as the reverse complement.
TCCTTTCTCAAGTCTTTTTTTTCTGGTAGCTATGTAGTGTGGGAGGCAGCAACATTTGGAAGGTGATTATCTTACCCGGCTGATCTTCTTACCAGTAACTGGTCTTAGATAATTTATGAAACATAATTCAGCTGGTCCAGTTTTGGTGGGCGTAGATGGGAGGGCCTTCGGAACATGTAAAAAAAGTTTTAAAAAAAGAATATTGTACACTGGCTGAAAATTTATTTACATGGTATTTGGACTATTTTATGATGTTTTAAATTTTCAGCTGGTATTCTGAGGGTGGGTTACACTTCGGCTGCTCGTTTTTTTATGTACCATAAAAATATTTTACACTGTATAAAAATTAAACATGAGATAGTTATTTCGATATTAATCTAGAAACTAATGTTGTAGTATGAAAGGTAAAGTAAAGAATTCCATTCAGCTTACTTGGTAGGTATGGAAAGACCTTCACCTGGATGATTGAAGATACCGCTTGGCACTGGAATATAATTTAGCGCTGAACGACTTCTTAGCCTCAGCTGAAGGTCTTTCCACCACTACTGAGCCAGCTGAACATTATTTTTTTTATTAATAACCTAAATAACTATCTCGTGTTGAATTTTCACATACTGTAGAATATTTTTACAGAACATGTTTTTTTTTACATAAACAAACAGGCAGCTGAAGTATAACCCACCCTCAGAATACCAGCTAAATACCTAAGAACATCATAAAATAGTCCAAATAACATGAAAAATACATTTTCAGCCAGTGCAAAATATTTTTTTCACTTAACTTTTCTTACATGTTCCGAACACCCCATCTACACCCACCACAATCGCACCAGCTGAATTTAATTTTTGACATTACCTATAAATTAGCTAACAAATCGGTTGATGTAAAATGTGCAACCCAAAAATGTTGCTGCCTCCCGGACTAATATTAATAGAATCCAGATATCTAGAATCCAGACCCTGTTATCACTAAAATTACTTCATATGTCATGAACATGTTATAATCATCTTTCTTTCTTTCTTTTTTTTGCAGGAAAACGAAATTCGTAAAGCAGCTAAACAAGGGAACAAAGAAGTAAGCACGATTCTGTACATCAGAAATAATTTTTACTACTACTAAACTGCACGTGCACCTTGTCCATGTTCCTCTACGGAATTCTATGGAATTTCTAATGAATGGGTAGGCCTACATGCCGGAATGTTTGTTTCTTTCTGTGGAATTCTTATTATGTATTGCTTATCAAGTGCTGTCATATGTCTTCTGAATACAGATTCCAAAAAATTTGCTGGTTGTTTCGTGTTTGTGGCATGAATTTTATAACAGTTGTAGGCCTGACAATCAGGAGATTGATTAGACAGAGATTAATTACACAATCTTTGTGGAGAGCAATTTTTACTAAATAACACTTCCTGTTTATTATATAATGAAGTGTCATAAAATCAGTAATTGATTATTATAAATTTTATTCAACAGGTTTGCGCTGTTCTGGCGAAGAATTTGGTACAGATTCGAAAGCAAAGAGCCAGAACATACACTGCATCAACCAAAATTCAATCCATTGGCTCTCAAACTAAAGTATATTTTTTTAATTGTTCTTTTTTTATGTTCATTGTATAATGAGTAGTTTTGGTATTGAATACCTAAAAATACCATTTTTGTGGAAGAGCCCTATCTGGCTAGAAGTTCCTTCCTACCAATTCACATACTTATTCTCGAAAATTGTATCGAAATCTTATGGTGAGGTTCATGAGTTAAAAAGACACTGCTCAGTATAGGTGTAGTGTATGTAGGGAAGGCACTGGGTTAGAGTTGCCAGACATCCTCCTTTTTGGTGCCATTTCATTCATCTTTGTACGTTTAAGAAAATTCACCCTTTTTAAATAATTTTCCTTTTTTTTCCCTAGGAAAAAAAATTCTCCGAAACATAATAAACTCTTCAAGGAAACAGTTATTTTCCGGATATTATGCTGAGGTGAGCTCGGAAAGAAAAGTCATCACGTCCCAGCCGGGACACGAACCCAGGCCCTCTTGCATACCGGGCAAGCATGCTACCATCTACACTACTGGAGACACATGAATCGGCCTTCCTAATTTCACGCACTGTGTCGTGAGGCGCTGAAGTAGTTTTGATGACTTTTCTTTCCGAGCTCACCTCAGCATAATATCCGGAAAATAACTGTTTCCTTGATATCTCTGGCTGAGGAAAAAAGCCATCTATATCTCTATAATAAACTCTTGTTTTTTTCTCACTCACACATGTTAATACGCTTTGACGGATTGACATTGAAACTTCCAGAATAGAAGAACCCATGTTAACTCCAAGTGGGGCAGGTGCCTTTCTAACCATGGCTTATCTTGCTCCAGACTAATATGGAAAAATTAAGAATACTATTGTTTTTTCACCAACTAATGCTGTGCCCTGAAGTAGGGAGGGAGGGGTGTTACTATTACAGAAATAAATAAAATAGGATGCAAACAACACTCAATGCTGATTCGTATTTCAAAATCACCTCAGGCAAAAAAAAAGCAACGCTGCCGAATAGAAAAAAACATCCTCTGGGTATAGAATGAAAACTTCCTTCCTTACTCCAGGCAAAGTAATAAAACTAAACAGACTGTGAACTATTCGTCAAAAGCAAAGGGGGACTGATCATTGTTCGTTCTTTTTTGGTGGTTCTGTTTTATTTGGGAAAATAATGGCATAGCTATTGTGTGTTTGTTTAGTGGTGCCATCTGTTGTGGAAATTGGGAAAAGGGGTGTTACTAAGGGTGCACGCACAGGCATCATCCTCTGTTTTCAAATCTATTAACTCTACACAGAGTGCTCATCCTTCCCCTCCCCCAAAACAATCAGACACTTTAAATGTTAAAAGAAAGTACCTGAAAATGTTATTTTAATCAACTTCTGTTGACTGTTGATTTAAATGCTTTTCGATGGTTGTTAGCTTAAAATTTCCCTTAAAGAGATTCCTTGTACACCCCCTCCTCTCAAAAGTTGATCCTGCATACACCCCTACTGCTCAAGATGTTTAAGAGTGTCATTTTTAATTTATGTTTGCTCGTTCATACCATCTATTCTTTTTATGTTGGCAGTTGTGTTTTTTATGAAAAAGTTTGGCAGACTTGAACTGAAATAACGACATACAATGTCAGCATCTATATTTATTTCACTGGGGATTTTGTGATGAATCATGTTGCATTATTAATTTGATTTTTAAAAAAATGGACTTATATTTTTCTTTCTCTCTTCCTACAGGCAATGCAATCAAACGCAAAACTTGCAGATTCTATTTCTTTGGCAGCGAAGGTATGAAATAAGTTTATGTTAATTATTTGTAACAAATAAGAATTGCACATTGCTTCTAGTCTAAGGCAGGGTGTACACTGGAGCTATACTGCAAGCGATGCCTGCAACTCCGCATCACAACATGAAGCTGACGTAACATGAAAATTCAAGCATTTCCATCTTTACTTCAGGAAATGAAAGACAAATGGCAACACAAAACAAGAGGAACTCAACAACATAAATACATTTGGGCCACACACACACCCCCAGAACACACATTCCTGCATGAGCGGATTTGTTAGAAATTCCATAGAGGAATGAGTATGAGGTGCATGTACGGTTAAATAGTCGTAGTAGTAGCCTGCAACTCTACATGGGTTGGTTAAAATTTCTGAAATTCAGGTTTTTAATCAATACATGTCAAGTTGTAGGTTGCATCACTTATATTGTTCCAGTGTTCACTCTGAATAAGACAATGGGCAAACTTTTTTAGGAAGAGGCAAAAAAAATTAGTTCAGCCAATGTAATTTATTATAAAAGTCTCTTATAACATTTTATTACTACTCTTTAGCAGATGGTAGTTTGCTCATCACTGAGTCCAAGACATACATGCTCAATCCATAGCCTGCAAGCCATATTTGGCCCTCAGAGTCATCTTATGTGGTCTGTGATCGGTGTGTCTTCGGGAACGCTTCGATATCTCTATGAGATGGGAAGCGGGGTGTGTCCGGTCTTCAAAGGTCAAAGGTCTGTGATCTCAAACCTAATGCAGACCTGCAAACTCTCCCGATTTTTCATCCTTCCTCCCGCTCTCCGGATTTTGGCAGAAAATTAGATTTTACGCGAACTTTCATGTTGTCGTGGCGTCAATGATTACCGTCGTCGTTAGGGAAAACACCCATAGAGAGGACAGCTGTAGTCATTTCCATCGCGCGAGCAGCCGTAAAAAAGTCTCTGTGACCGCATTTAAGCAACTGGCAAAGACGCGACTTCGTTTTCGTAGCGTTTATCGGCAATCATTTATTAGGGGCATGACCTTGGTTGCCGAAATTCCTGTATAATAGTTATTGTATTCCATTAACAGCCGTGCGGTAAACACGTTTTTTCGTCCGCAGATTTGTAATTTGAATTTTTTTTAAATTGTTTCTTCTGATTTTAACATCTTCGGAAAGAAAATATAAAACTTTAAGCTATATAAAGCTTTTAAGAATTCATATACCCAAGGTTATCAATCACTGATAGCATCCACGAAAGGAAACACTTATACTTTATGAACGTTATGTAGATGTGATTTCTCTATTCAGCATGGACATGGGCGGGGATACAGGTGGGGGGAGCATGGGGGGCATTGCCCCTCCCCCAACCATCAAAGGTGGAGTCGACTGATCTAATGTATATATGAGCTGACATCATCATCATCATGCCCCCCCTCCCAGACTTCCAAGTCAATCTCCGCCTATGTGCATGGAAAGACTGGCATGCAATAAAATTCTTCTCAGGGGCAATGCAGAACCTGCCTTGGGGGGGGGGGAGAAAGAATGTAACTTTTTCTTAATTTAAAAAAAAAAAAAAAATTTTATGAACTTTTTTTTGATCGAGTCTATGAGTGTCGGGGGGGGGGGTTACCCCCCTCGTGAGAATCTCCGGATTTCTGGATTTCAAAAGTTGGCACGTCTGCTAATGTTTTTAAAAGAACTAAGCAGCACAGTTCTAGAGCACTTAAGAGATCTGCGTCACATTTACAGATCACTCGCAATGCAGTTCCATCAGGCACAGTTCAGATTATTTTAGTGAACCATGGGTTATTTGCACAAAAGTTTACGATTTACAGGTCAATGAAGTGACTCGTAGCACACTTACAGATCACTTATAAATGTACCTGCACTGTTCCAGCTCACTTAATAAAGTGGCCCACGACACATTTTTAAATCAATGAAGTGGCCCATACTCTCCTAAAGGTTCAACATCCTTGCCCTAAAGTTCCCCAAACTTTTTGTTCCATAGCCTGATTCTTCAGAAATTTTTTCTCTCACTGCCCCCCTCAGACTCAAGCAAATCGCAAATCCATATGATCGTATGTTATACTCGTAGCTTCTATCCCCCCCCCCCGGAGTTCCCCCTGGACCATTCCATCACCCACCAGGAGTGATATTGCCCACTTTGGGAAGCACTTGTCTAAGACAAGGCTTTGAAAAAAAATTGAGTGAGTATAAATCTCTTAAAAGGCAAGAGATCTTTTCTCAACTTATTTTTTCAGGAAAAACTGAATAAAGAAAAAAAAAATTTCTTTTATATCTACTTATGTTGTGTTTCATTATCAGACTATGGGGGCTGTAAACAGCGAAGTCAATGCTAAAGATTTAATGAAGACCATGCAAGAATTTGAAAAGGGATCCGCGAAAATGGAAATGGCAGGAGAGATAAGTATGTGTCTCATTTGTTATGACTATATAAATACAAGATTTAATTTTCGATCACTACTAAAAATGTTTGATATTGAAGTTCACAAAATTCATTTATTCGAAAGATATTAAATATGTGTGAATGTATCAAGACAAACAGAAAATTTCATTTCCTGAATCATGATTGTTTTTAGTAATTTTATCATCCATTTTCATATTATTAGAATTTTATTTTATTTTATTTATTTTATTTAGTTTTGGCATATGTATAAAGAAAATTAAAATTATACTCTTTTGTGGCTCAACAATTTTATTTTAAAGTTGATTATTGCCATCAGGAAGCAATATATCATATTTAGGCGGCATTGTTTTTTTGTTTTTTTTTATGTTGTCATATTGTAGGCAGAATCACTCTACATATTTAGTTTATATGTAGAGTGATTCTGTTAAAAGTACCATCATTTTATAAAGGGTTTATAAGGGTTTATTAAGTTTTATAAAGGGTTTATAAAATGATATACTGTAGTTCTTTGTTATACTTTACTTCTTTATATCAAGTTTTGATATCGTATTTTTTGATAGTGGTTGCTGAAAGTTTGAATGTGAACCTAGATAAGATCATCTGTTACATCACTCTTTTCCTTTGTCTCCAGACATAGATTAAGTGTCGATTAGCTCATCAAATTAAGGAGAAATCCCTCCAATATAATTACTAAGCTCACAAAAATTACATTGCAAATATGTTTATTATTAATAGGGGGGTTATTGTTGTCACTTGCAAATGTGCATATCTATTCCCCCTCTTTTTTTTCTAGACTTCGATCAAATTAATAATTAGTGATACATAATAATTAAATAAATTAAACATTTTCCCCCCATTGAATTAATGATAACTTTCAAATTCTTTATTTTCCCTATTTATTTGCAGTGGATGACAGCTTGAATGCGATTCTGGATGAATCTGGTGATGAAGAAGAACAAGACGCAGTCGTCAGCCAAGTTCTTGATGAAATTGGCATTGAAATATCTGGAAAGGTAAAAATACTGTTAAACATTTTTTTTCTCTCCTCAACCTTTCGTCGGTCAAATGAAGATTTTGGTTTATTTCCTTAATTTTTCCATTTTCTGATCCTTTAGTTTTTAGAGCAGCAGTTCTCAACCTTTTTTTGATTTGCACGGCTCTCTTTTTTAGTCTAATATTTATGGCAGAGCCCATGGACCTCTCTTTTTTTATTTATTCTTCAAATTTAAACTGTTTTATTTTATTGTCCTGGAGCATCCATGGAGCCCCCGGAAAGATACTCATGGACCACAAGTTGAGAACTCCTAGTTTAGAGATATCGGCCATAAAATTTGTGCGGGAAAAAAAATTTCCTGTATGTTTTCTGGATTTTCCCATTCCATAAAAACATTAAAATTAAAAACAGGAAAAAAAACTATTTTCCTTAAAAATAACCGATTAAAAAATTAAATTTATGGCATAAGTGCTGAAATTTTTGTTTTGTAAATTACGTTAGGAATCTCATGTTCAGGTATAAGAAATATTTTTTTTTCTAATGATAAAACCGTTGTTCGGGAACACTGGCTGTGAAAAGGTTAACCTTTTTTCAAACTACAGCAAGCCAACTTGTTCTTGTCTAATTGGAAGAAATGCATAACCTGCATGTAAAAATTTACTGTAAAGGTTTTCCTTAATGGCTTTATGCTTCTTGATGAATTTAAAAAACAAATACTGAACAGATTTGCTGACTTCTTTCTCCAGTAACGAACAGAAATGTTTTTTCGACACCCCCGTGTTTATGACAATTGCATCCAATGAACAACCATATTGGTCTCTTGCCCCGTTTACATGGGAAATATAAGCAAAGCCGCCATTGTTAAGGATTTACGTTAAAACTAGTTTACACAACACTAAATGGTCTAGTTGTTCTTTCCCTTTTGCCATTCGAAGGATTATGGGGGGAAGGAGGTATGAACTTCCATATATACCCAAAGAAAGAAAATAAAATTGTTGTACCCCTTTTTTTTCTCGTACAAGGGGGCAAATTTACTGTCAAGCAGGTTCAATGTCAAGAAATGAACCAGCTCTGTGTTCACAATCTTGTCTATGTAAAAAGTTTTTTTCGTACCTGTTTTGAGAAAATATGAATTCAGGTTTGGTGAAACAATTTTTATTTTAAATATTATCCGAATTTTGTTTTAGGTGGCTCAGGCTCCTGCAGCCCATAGTTCTACTCTGGGAGAATCATCAAAGGCCAAATCAAAGGCAGCGCTGCTTTCTGATGAAGAGATCGAGAAGCAGCTTGCCAACTTGAAGATTTGATGATCATTTTATCGGAACCTCTGTACATTTGAGTGATTCAGTATTTTTTCTTTTCCTGTAAAGATATCGCTTGTACATTTCAACTATAGTGGAAGCAGTAAGACTTTTTTTCATGGACATGCCGTCTAAATGAATTATGCATACCTGTGATCCATTTTGTAATTTTGTGTATGCAAAGATAGATAAATTATTTCATTTATTTGTCTACAAATAAATTGTCTATGATTTGATCATCATGTTTGATGATTGCCATTGACTGTGATAATTATTATGATATAAATGGTTTGAAATTAAATTGTTGAGAAAAGTGTCTACAACTGCAATGGAAAGATCTGGGATATATAGGGTGGGCGAAAAGTCTCCTTAACAAATTGAAAAGATTAACTAGTTGACTTAAAAATTGTGGTTTCACTGAAATACTTATCATAGCCTCAATTTTTTTTTTAATGAATTTAAAAAAAAAGTTAAAATTTCACTCACAGGTTGCGCTGTAGAATGAAAAACTCGACATAACAAATAAAATGTAACACAAACAGTTCATAATTAATGTTCAAGGCAATTTACGTTACATAAAACTATCAAATTTCAATATGAGTGTCCTTTTTAGGTCAGGCTACATCTTACTGAGTGGAAGGGCGCTCATGTTGAAATATGAGTTTTATTTTTATGAATTTAAAGTTTACATTTAGAAAGTTACATTTAGATTTCACGTTCAGATAGCTCTGTATCATAAAAAAAACTCCACGTAATAACAAAGTGTGACAAACAGTGTATAATTAATATTTATTTCGATTTGCATTACTTTCACATCCAATATTACTAACATTTCAATAGTATCAAGCTTTGTGTGTCTGTCTGCATCTGAAGGATATTCAATTTAAACCCAGTTTTCTGTTAGAAAGGCTCGATCACTTTTGTGATTATTGTTTTCAGTTCTTCAACGATATACGTATTTTCAGATTATGTTGTATTTTGCTTCGCAACTAGCTTCAAACAAGCATTCCAGAATGCAAAATAGTTCATTTCTGGATCCCTAAAAATAAGGTTTGCAAATGGGGTTGATCTGTTGCTATTAGTGTTGCATTTTATGCAGGGGCATCAGAAGTGTTACAAACCTAAAATACTTATCATAGCCTGTAGGTACTCATCTTGAATCTCATGTAGGCAATTTTGATTTCCGAATCGACTCTAGGGGTGCTCAGACCTATTATTTTATGTACTATGATTATGTGTTATTTTGAGTTTTCTGTGATATATCGCCATCTGTGAGTGAAATTTCTACCTTTTTTTTTATTCACCAGAAAAAAAAACTCTTTACGCCATAATAAGTGTGTGTGAGGAATTTATTTTCAAAAGGGAGCATTTCCACTTTTAACAGTTTATGAATCTCTGGGATAAGCTCTGTCAGATTATTCAAGCGGGAATATTTTTGATAGAAATGACACAATGTAAAGTTAGTTGTTTCCATAAAAAGGGAACATATCCTCCATTTTCATACACAGTATTTTTTATCTCTCAATAACGGACACCTGTGGGACCAAAAATTTTGTCCACTAACAAGGAGTGTCCGTTAATTGATAGTAAGATACGTTGAGTCCTGTCAATGTAATTCAAAATTGTGTGTCAGTCAGTGGAGGTGTCCGTTGTGGGAGGTTCCTTTGTAGAATGAACGTGTTTCTTATGTTAATGATGAAAGGGCAGTAAGAGTACCTTCCTGGGATAGTTAAAACTACCTGGAATTATCAGGTGATGTAGAAATTTCCGATTTTTCAGACTTGGTCAGCTCAAATTTTAATTGAAATGTAACACATTTCCACTATAATTTTCTTTCAAAGCGGAACATTTCCAAAATTTAAATGTGGATAACTGTCTTGAATGTTGATCAAGAAACATTATATTTAAATATTCCTCTACCATTCCTACATGCTTTCTGTTGGGCTATTTTCTATTTTTGTAAAGCAAACGTATTCCAGGGAAATGTGTTATTTTCTTCTACTGTAAATTTAGCAGAACTGGAAATGTTCTCTTTTGAAAATAAGCTCCTCAAGTTTAATTTAGCACAAACTGCACCTTTTTACACCAATTGGTTGACTTTTTCATTCATTTTTAAAATGTGTCGACAATTTTTTTGCTCACCCAGTACTTCCAGTGTCCGTTCTAACAACACATCACATGGACCCCCGCGCAAAAAGATGCTCTTGCCAAACTCTAAGTTTTCCTACCCAATTTATAGAATTTCCATGCTATTGAAATTAAATCTGTTATTATTATTTTTGGAATGATCGTAACATAAGGCTACCTTGTGCAGTTGTAAGATAGGCTCCCAAATCATAGGATAAGGCGGCTCACATAGTACACATAGAATTTTATATGCTATTTTATCTTTTTTATATTGAGGTTTTGCATCTACTGAATATATTAATCGATTTTTGTGTTGGTGTGAAAATTTGTAAGCAATAAATTGATAGATATGTGGGCCAATTCCATATATGAATGTGCCCCAGTTTTAAAAGTTATGATTTTTAATTAAATCTGACCCTTTGTAAATGCAAGAAGATGTATAGACTATGATCCAATGGTGGATTTAGGATTTTGCTGCTGGTAAGTAACTCAAATTTTGCCGTCCTTCTCTCATTCTGGTCTAATTTTCTTGATCACTCATTCCTCAAATTTGTTGCCTTGGGCTATAGCCCGCTTAACCTCCACCCTTGTTAATACTCCTCTGTCTTTACTGGCTTAATAATACAGAGCAAAGAAGGATTGCTAATAATAATAACACATAGGATTGGGTCCCTTACTGAACCAATCCTTTGCTCTGTAAGCAGGTGCATCTAGTGCTCCAGCAGCAAGACCGGGGGGGGGGGGGTGCCAATTTCACCCTTCAACATTATGAGGGGGGCACCAAAATGCCTGCTTGCCCCTGGCTGACCAGTCATCTAGTTGTGGCCCTGAGTACACTCCCCTATGCTTACACGCTCTTTAGGTCACTATTTTGGTCATTCCCATCCTCCAACATTCTATAGATCATTTCTCTTTTGTTCATTCACATGCTTGCAAACTCTTTAGGTCAGGTTTTTGGTCTTATTCTCTGGGTCACTGTTTTGGTCACACATGCTTGCAAATTATTTAGATCACACACATATGCTTGCAAACTCTTTAGGTCACTGTTTTTGTCGCAGCTCACTGATCTAGTCCCTTGCTCTCTGGGTGTCACTCTTTTGGTCATTCTCACGTGCACTGTTTTAGTCACACACAGGCTTGCAAACTTATGCCACTCTTTTGGTGCTCAACAAATGTCACACACTCTTTATGTCATTCATATGCTTGCATACTGTTTTGGTCACTCACATACTTGCAAATTCTCTTGGTCACTCGCAGAGGTGAATTTATTGTTTTACCACCTGCCTGTAAGCTATGCAAATTTTCCCGCCCTTCACCCATTCTACTAATTTTCATGATAATTCATTTCTCAAATTTGCCAGCCCCTCACCCTTCTAAATACGCCTCAGTTATGATTTTTTGAGAAAACGAAACTGAATGCTTTTTGCCCTGTAGTTTTTGCTTTGATAAATGTGTTGTGTTCACGTTTATTCAAGGATGTATTCATGGGCGGAGATACAGGGGTGGCATTGCTCCTCCTCTCCCCCCCCCCCCCCCAGTGTCAAAGGTGGAGTCGACTGATCTAATGTATATATGAATTGACATCATCATCGTGACTTCCAAGTCTATCTCCGCCTATGTGGTTATTTGTGTACAATTCTGTATATAACGGATGTTTCAATAGAATATGATTTATCTTTTAGTGCCAAAAGCATATAAATGATCTGATATTGCAATGAAGCCTGTGGGAAAACAAAACATCTAGGTGAAATCTCACTTCATAAAACAAGATACTTCCATAAGAATTGTGAATATGTCGATTTTCATGAAGATTCAATTTATTTCATGTGAAGATTTAAAAAATTTATGATATTTTTCTGATGCCATCTGATCAAATTGAATAGAAACAAATTTTTTTGCATGATATTAAAACAGTGTTATGTCACCCAAATTCTTATCAAATGTACTACATGACTTGAACGCTTCAGTTTCTAGCTGTTAGAGGGAAAAAAAATCTAAGGCTTTTTTAAATATTGATGGTTTTTTACTTCGTTTCTTTGGTCGAGCTTTATAATGTGATGGCGCCATTTTTCTGCCATCTTCTTTAATCATATCAGATGCTTTCTCAGCTATCATAATCGTTGGTATATTTGTGTTCCCTGATGTTATTTGTGGCATGATGGATGCGTCTACAACTCTTAGGCCTTTCACATGCTTCACTCTGAAATGAACAAGTTAGAGAGGCGACAATAATTCACCTTAGGTAAATCTATTTTAGATGTTTTGAGAAAAAAATACATTGGAACATTAAACAAAGCAAAAATTTTGCATCATCTACTACTGAAATTTACAGAAATAATTTTGCTTGGAGGAGGGGATTACGAGTTTTCTAAAGGTAAAAATCATTCTGAAGATCATGTTAAAATGCTTTTTTTTTTTTTTAATTGCCTAAAAATTTCCAATATTCGAGTTTCTTGGTTGTGCAATTTACTCCACAAATTTATTGCATAGGTACAGGGTAATCCAAAAGAAAAAGTAAAAAATCCATAATCCGAAAAAGTATAGACAGTGATTAATAACGAAAAAAATTTGTTCACAGAATAGTTATCTTTGCAACCGACTGGTGGTGCTGTTAGTGGTCCTAGGATTTGTAATAGTTGGGGGATTCATTGGAGCACTCATCCGCCGAGAACGCTTTGATATCTCTGAGATATGAAGAGGTGGTGAGTGGATGCCTAATCCTTTAACATAATGGTCCCAGCTTCTGTGTGGGCATCATGATGGTTCGAGTTCGAATCCCTCGTGTAGCAGTATTAGTCAGCTGAAGTTAGTTTTCTGCTGTACACGAAAATTCAGGCATCTGCCACTTTCACTTCTAATTGGAAGAGATGGCAACATTTCTCAAACACAAAACGCTCAATAACTCTAACATCAGAACGCCGTTAAGGTCACCTACGTACACACGCACTTATCCTCGTACACAAATTGGCCTCTCTGAGCATTTCTGTGAGTGTCTCATTCCGTTATTGAAGGTACTTTCCGAACTATGGAATTTTTACTTTTGGTTCATGTGGTATGTGCATATAGCTAATTGGAAAATTGACAATTTTTAAATAAGATTAAAAAGATGAAGTGATTAATTTCACTGAAGATGTGGATTCAATCACTCTCACTAAAAATAGTTTTGCAAAAAAAATTGTAATATTGAAAGAAAACACGTAATGATTTTCTATTAATTTAAAATGCTTTTTTGAAAGTTAGTTCTGTAATTCAAAATGTGTCTGGATGAGATTCTTGAGCCTTTTCCGCCAAACCCAGTGTGTTCCTCCAAAACTCGATCCTGTTTACGCCCATGACACTAGCTATATAGTCTATACATGCATTCACATAATTCATTCATAATTTCGAATGTTATTACTGCCGTTAAATTGTGATGTAAGCTGGTAGTTTTATTATTATCGTGACATTTCACCGTATTGTAGTTTATTTCGAAGAACTCACGTAATGCCAGTTACCAGAGCCCGGAAGTTTTCAAGCAAAATGCCATAAATGCCTATTTTCAAGCTTTTTGTAAAAATGCCCTTTTTTGAACTTTTCCTGCCATAAATGCCTATTTAACATAGTTTTAATTTTTTTAGTGAATTTCAGAGGCCATAATCTGCATAGCTTGGATATTTTGAGCATTGAGAACAAAATACTGTAGTTGTGTTTTTTAATTCCAACTCTCAGTGTTAATTTCCATTAGAAGCTCTTAAGACGGTCTTGGTGGAAGGCCCAGTCATAAGCACGACTAATAAGGAAGAAATGAGGGAAAATGAAACAGTGAATCACTCTCGTCCCGATTCGACTTACGTCAGGGCCCGGCGGTTGAGAAACACTGCCCTAAGGAATGTGCGACAAATGCGGTCACACAGGGCCTGACGATTGAGAAACACTGCCCTAAGGGATGTACGACAAATACGGTCACACGGCTTCGCTCTTGAAGGAGTCCCGCAGCATATGTGGTTATATAAAAAAAAGTTAAATTTTTTTACAACAACAGAACAAGATTGTTTCAACTATAGAATAGTGGCCCTGAAATTGACCTAATCCTGAGGACTTCAAACACTTTATTTTGGGCTTGAAATCAATTTGACTTGGATAATAGGGCAGTTATTGTAAACTCTAATTCAGGCATCTTCAACCCATTTCTCGCAAGCACCACGATGCTCTCTGAAGCATCCAGAGTGCTCGATGCTTGCGTTAAGTTTCGTGCTCGCGAGCACTTGACTAACGTTACAATTAAACACCTTGCACAAATTGCTCTTCTTTTGATGATTGGTACACGCCGTGCTCGCGACCAGAAAAAGATTGAAGACCTTTGCTCTAATTGAAATAGCAGATGGATTATGTGCAACCAATTTTTCAGCTAGTGTTTGGACCCTTTTGATACTTTAATTATAGTTATATTTCCTTCCTTCCACATGAATTATAAATGCCCTTTTTTAATGCCTAGTTTAGGCATTTTTAGTGCCTAAACGTCGGGGCTATACTAATTACCTTAATCTGGAATCCACAACTGTAGTGTTGTCATCGACTCTGCCCATCTTGCAGGTGCCCACAGGATGCCATATGGTATGGGTCAATGTTCTTATGAAACAACCGATATATTCATCACTTTCGACATCGTATTCTTCGCAGTTCGGAACTTTATTCTGCCATCTCTTCACGCCAATTTTTCGCATCGCTTGCGTTTTAGCAACTTCATTGCACTTTTTTAAACCTTGAAAATAATCAGAAAAACAAAATCAGTCATAAAACATTTCATGTATAACGCAGGGCCGTAGTTTACGCCTTTTCGGGGCCCCGGGGCAGACTTTTCCTCGGGCCCTTCTTGAAAGGGTTATTAATATGAAAAATACGTGTAAATTATTTTGGGGGACCCTATTCGGCTCGGGGGCCGTGGGTCACTGCAACGGCCTAGTTACGATCCTGGTATAACGTCACATGAAAGAACGTTAGTAGATGTAGTAACGGTATTTCCCGTAGATAGAGGTTCGCGAAAAACCAAAATTATAATTTTCCTTAATAAAGCCGCAGCTAATGCACTTTTGCAAGTTAGCTTGTGGCTAATTTTCAAAGACGTTGCCTTTCCGACAATTTTTTTTCCAACTTTAAGGGGTTTTAACTCTTATGAGCATTTCTTTACGATTTTCATTTTTAATACAGTTTAAAACTCAAATTTTTACTCCAAAATAATGTCTAATGAATTAATCATTTAATAAAATAATAATATGAATAATCAAATAATATAATAAAATTCTCAGAGTAAACTTGATCGGTGAGTTGATATCATATCGCCCGTGGCGTATTTACAGAAGGGCTATAGGCCGGAACCTAGAGACCGAGGCCAGTTGAGCCCCCCAATAAATTTTGTGGGGGGGGGGGGCTGAGTCAACACCACCTATAGAACAAGGCCTCTGCGTGGAGCTCGTGACGTCACTGAAGAAGACCATTTCACCTATTGCCATTGGATATAGCAGGCCGACGCATGCGATATCTTTACCTTTTTTGCAATATATCCAATGGCAATAGGAGAAATTGCCTTTTTCATTGACGTCACAAGCTCCGTTCGGAGGCCTTGTGCTTTGGTGGTGTTGGCTGAGCCCCCTCAATAATTTCTGGAAAAAAAACAATATATTGCACCTTCCTTCTCCCGCGAACGCGCTTGAGTCTCGTATATACGGGACGATCAGCAAGTTTCAGCCCCTCCAATGTTTTCTTCATGTCAACTCCCCCACCGGACCGTTCAGAGGGGTGGCAAATTTGAGAAATAAGTGGCCAAAAAAGTACTAGAATAGGTGAAAGGCGGCGAAATTTGTATAACCCTCAATAAATCCACTTCTGCCCAGACAGCAAGGTACTGGGTCAGTGACCAAAAGCGTGACTTTGAGAGTTGGCAAACACCTCATGAGCAAAAGAGAGACTTAGAGAGTGAGCAAGCATGTGAGTGACCAAAACACTGCACAAGGGAAAAAAATAACTCATTAAATAAATGTATAGAAGTAATACTATTACTTTTCAAATATACAGGGTATCCTATAAGTGCTAATGCGGCCTTTATCTCATCAACCGTCCGTCTTAGAGGTATATTTCCTGTTTAAAAAATGCTCAAAAAGCGTTCAAGAATTACCCTACACCAGTTATGAGAGTGAAAACAGTGTTTCACAAAATAAATCTAATTTATGCGGTCCCCGTAGCCCTCTATCTTCCAATTTATTAGAAATCTGTTGCCCTGTCTCTCTTGAAGCCAACAAAAGTTTCCAAGTGCAATATTCGCTGAGATACTCGAATTCAAAAATTGGAGAAAAGTTTAGAAAGGGCAGTATAAATGAGGGAAAGGAGCGCTGCTCGTTAGTTTTTTCTGTTCTTTCATAACTTTTCTCCAATTTCTGAATTCAAATGTCTTGGCGAATATTGAACTTGGAAACATGGAATTTTTCCATGTTCCAACCATGTTACAACTTCTTAACAGGAAGTTAGAGGACAAGGGTACTTTGTAAAAATGTAGATTTTTTTTATTTTGTGGCATACTGTACATGGTCAAAACTGTTACATGGTAATTTTTGAACACCTTTTGAACATTCTTTAAACTGGAATCATACCTCTACGATGAACGTTCGATGAGATAAAGGCCGTATTAGCACGTACAGGACACCTTGTATAACTATCTTCTTTGTGATTCAAACTATAGTAAGAAAAAATTGGAACTGCAAGAGTCAAGGTAAAAAAAATAAATTTGCAAACAAATCCTTTTAACCCATTTAGCGAAATCACTTGTTTGTTACAGACCATGTGTGGCTGTGATTTCGCTAAATGTTTTAAAATGTTTTGTTTGACAAATGCAATTTTAAATGCTACATTTAACGAGTTTTGTCGTTAATTGCAGCATTAACCAGCGAATTCAAAATATAAAATGGAAAGGATATGACCTCACCTTTTGTGCAAAGGCGATTCTGAATTTTATCTTCAAAACTATGTGCAGTATATAATGAACGTTCAAAAGAACCTTTTCCACATACACAAAGCTATGCATTTATAAGGTTAAAAGCTATATCTGCTGATATTAGTGAGTAGCTATTCATTATAATTTTTACCTTGCAGCATGTCGTCAAAATCATTCTCATCAGCCAAGTAGTTGGGATCTATGAGCGGAGGATCGTGAGGATCGGCCGATTTGAGAGTTACTGTCCCACGGCTTCGTGGGTTCAGGGATTCTGCGAAGCACGCCATTCCCGATTGTCCTTTGTGGGGCTTGAAATATGATTCATAGACCTATTAAAAAAGTGGCATTGTTAATTTAAGGTGTATTTGGTGGACAAGAGTTCGAGTTTACAATTGGTAAGGTTGAAAATTTGATCAGAGAGAAAACTTGTGTTGCTCAAACTTGGAGATTTTTTTCATTTGGTTTTTATGATCGATCTTGGATTGCCGATTTGAATGAATGAAATGTATGTGGTCATTACAAGTAGTGTTGAAACTTCACAATTGATGAGTTAGCACGTGAAAAATGAAATTGATGAACCCACAAAGGGTGCATTTCTTAAGCGCAGTGTATTTTCAGATTGGTAAAGTCAATCGTCATTTCTATAGAATTGTCACAGTAATATGTATAGCGTGTTTGTCTAGAATAGTGGTCCCTAAACTGCGGTAAGCGTACCCTAATCTGCAATGGTGAGAAATCCAAATAAAGTGATAGAAAAACCGTGGAAACTATAGTGTGTACAAAGAAGTACGCACATCTTCTACGCACTTCTAGCGGTACAAAAGCCTCCAAGTATATCTATAAGCAGGCACATCTCAAGAGTATTTCTAGGGATACGCAAGTCTCGTATTCTAGGCGTACATAAGTTTCCTATTCAATTCAAGAGAGGGACACGGCTTCAAAAAAAAATAACTACTTCAAGAAATGACCACGCCGGTCATTTTGACCGTTATGGATCTTTTCTCTCAATTTTCATAACGAAAGATCGTTTCATAACCAGATCGTTTAGAATGTTGAAGTTTCACGAGTTTTCCTAAAAATGCATAAATATTGCGCTGTTCATTTATCAGAAACTGAAAAAAAGAATCGACCTAAATATTTCTAGTTATACCTAGAAGAACCATTACCGGTAACGCTATGCCACATTCACAGCCATGAGCAAAAATTATTTCGTCCAATCATGGCATCAAATTTCTACTAATATAAAGGGTGTTCTATTGTCGGACCGACAAACTCAGAGGGTTGTTAGTAGACATCAAGAAGAACAAAAATCGCAATGGAACATGATGTCGCAAACCACGTTGAGAGGGTGAAAATCGCGAAAAACGCATGTAGACTCTGAGTCCAGAGGAGACGAAAGGTGGATGTCAGTTGATCGCTTAATGCGTTCGTGGGTCACTCATTATATCTGACATAAGCAGCGTCGCGAAGCGTATGCACTGGGGTAGGATCACGCGCTGAGGACGACATCAAAAGCATACTTGGTATCTTCGAGCGCGTCCGTGAATCGCTTTTTACGTCGTTGTAGACTGTGAAATGACGGCAGCAGTCGCCACTTCTAACAACTCTTGTAATAATTAATCAAATATATCTTTTTGTAGTTATTATTGTACTTTTTGTCGTTCCAGCGTGACCTACATGCATTTTTCGCGATTTTCACCCTCTCAACGTGGTCTGCGACACCATGTTCCATTGCTATTTTTGTTCCTCTAATGTCTACTAACAACCCTCTGAGTTTGTCGGTCCAATAACAGAACACCCTGTAGTTATGCTCACTTCAGCTACTTGAAAGCACCCTTAATGATTGACTAATTACAAAATAAAAATACTAATTATGGCCAAAGATGTAGTGGTGCAAATCATTGAATCTTATCTGAAAGCTAGTAGAAAATTGAGTACGTGATGATTGTTTTTCTTCATCAATAGTTGCTGAAATACCGTGATCCAGACTAATATTACCTTAGTAGGTATAATAATAAAAGATCGAAAAGAAATTTCACGTGAAATTCATCAGGGACCCCCTTCATATGAAATGCGTTTGACACGTTTATACATAAAGACGTTACGTTTTGTGTTTTCTGGATAAGAAAAAGAAAACTATTCTTCTACTATATGTTCAATGCATTAAAAGATTGAAGTATAATGTTCTCAAAGTGAGAAAAAATTTCTGAAACTGATGCAAATTACTAACTAAACTATTACTAAAAGCTAAACAAAACTCGTCCTATAAGTTTAGTATAGTGTTGAGCACAGATGGCTCGAAAACAGTCCGTGCGTACATCATTCATTTGCCAGGGTGCGTTTTCAACAACATTCGACGTAGCCTCAATAAATGCTTGATCGATTTGTTGAAAAAAAATATGTAGTATATAAAGATGCCATACCTAGGGCTATATCTAGAATTTCATTGGCATTCGTTGATTTTTGCATCCGTATAGAGGCAAAGTTATTTTACGATTACCCTATACGTCAATGTCTTGGTAAACATTTATAAGTTGTGTTTAATATAGTATAGATAACTAGCAACAGTGACGATGTGTGTGTGGTGAAAACATTACTCTATATCATACAGAGATGTAGAATTCAGTTCAAGAAATCGATAGAATTAAAGTGAATAAGATTTTTTTTTAAATCGTTAATATAGCCGTCTTACCTCATCTTTCATATTGAATACTTTTCTGGCAAGGATATCAGTGTGTTCGATGAAGTAGAGCTCGTAATCTGGTATCGAATCAGCAGTTTGGTTGTCGTGCTTCGACAGGAAAGCTAACACTTCCACTGCATACGGTGATGCCATACTTCCTAAAAATTGCTTGGTTAAACACTTATACCTGATAATTATGGACAATATGTAAATATTTCAAAACCACCTGAGAAAAGTTATTATAAAAAATTCAGGTATACGACGCGGATTGGTACGCCGCTGTGCGGTCGACGACCTCTCATCGCGGGGGACCAGGTTCGAACCCCACAGTCGACGCAGTCGTAGTGGGTCAAAGCTCCTCCCCCTCCCCCCATCATCAAAAGTCAGCAACACTCTGACACCCCCCCCCCCCCGTCAATTAATTTTCGTCATCAGCTCTGCCTCCTAACGCATATTGGTGGGATCAGAGACGTACGCGGGGGTGGCTTGGGGGAAGGGGGCTTGTGCGTGTCCCCCCCCCCCGACGATCAAAAAAAATTTTTTTTAATTAAAATTTCGGAAGAAAATACCTTCATGTGTTATTACAATCAATTTCTGTTAATTTCAATGCTATATGGAAAACTCAAAATTTCTTTTTAAGGAATTCATTGCTACCCACCCTCTAAGCCATATATGGAGAACCCTTGGACCGCGGACCAAATGTGGCTCTGGAGGTTATCTGATGTGGCCTGCCAACTGAAACCTAATTTTGTAAAAATGAATTAGGCGGCACATTCACAGATCGCTTAAGTGAACCGTGGCACAATTCCAGAGCATTTAAGCAGCCCGTAGCGAATTTTCAGATTACGCAACGCTCAAATAGGCTCGGGGCACATTCACCCCCACCGGCGTACCCCTCTGCTCTCAATGCGCGTTAAGAGGTCGGGGCAAAGCTTCTGACGAAATTTTGCTGACAACGGGAGAGGGGGGGGGGGGTTAAACATGGCTAAAAATCTGCTGACGTAATAGTTGGATGGTACGTTAGAAACGCGGGATTTATTTTTCATTTTTTTTTCGTTAACCTCAGGAGAGACAGGGCAACAAATTCCTAATTAAAAGTTAGAAGACAGGGAGACCGAATAAAAATAATGCAGATTTTATATTTTAATAATCACATACATTGGAAATATTGAATGATGTGTCTTAAATCTAAACGTTACATATGGATCCTTTTTTGTAGTTGGAAATATTCCTCTAGAATCAATTGTTCGCCAGTAAAATGCGGCAATGGGAAACTGGGGAATCAGTCTGTAAGTTCATCTCAACAAATGAGAAAGAGTCCCATAAGATATGGATTCCTAATTGATCATGTCTCAATCAGACTCTATGTCAAAGTTAAGAAGCGGCAGGTTTTAACGTGTGTAAAGCCGAGTTTTCCTAGGAATAGAACGCCTACGATTCTACGCCTTGCGCAACGTGAAAATGCTGATTGGTTAATAACTTGAAATTCATGGTTTTTTTTTTACCAATCAGCGTTTTAACGCTGCACGCCGCTGTAGAAACCTGCTCCTAGGAAAACCTTAGCGTTACCAGATTTTTTTTTACTATAAGAAAAAGAGTTACGTACCAGTTTGAGTTACAGCGTAATTTGGCAAATCCATGAAACCTTTCGCTACAATCGATGGAATATTATTACTGAGATCATAGTTGAGGAAAGTATTGAGATGATCGTGGAAGTTTTTGCCTACGGGTAAATCGGCAATAACTGGAATCTGGCAAAAAAAAAAAAGACAAGTTAAACAGAATGAAAATTTTTCTTCTACCAACTTTTCACTAGTTCCATAAATGCGGCTTAAAGACTGGCTTCAAAATTTTAAAGCCGAATGGAGGAAGGAAAGGAAAGACTGTATTGTGTGGTATTGCATAAAAAAAAAGCACTTTAGACCATTGGAATATAGCAGCATGTAGACTTCAGCTACTGACTATAGACATTGACATAACTATAGAATGCGATCGACGAATATATTATTAGCCGCATATCTTTGTGTGTACGTCGAAAATAGGGTATATGCATGTTGTGTATGTTCGGAATTTTCAGCCTTCGAGAGAACCATCACAATTTTTTCTTCTTGACCTTTTCTGCATTTTATTTGACTTTTTTTTCTTTTTTGTTCTTTTAACTTTTTCCATTCCAAGTCTTATATGTTTTTGTTTTAATCTGTCAATTTGTATTCCTGCATTTGTGAAAGTTTTGTATGTTTAGAAGGTTTTTATATATTTCAATTTCTAAGTTCTAATGTTTTTGTGTTTTAATTTGTATATTTTTATATCTTTCATTTTGCTTTTAATCTTATATGTTAAGCTTTTTTTTAACGATTTTAACTTTGTCTTAATGTTTTTGTTTGTCTCAATTACTTTTATATGATTACTTTGACGTTTTATATGTTTTTGTTGTCAACTTCTTTTAAGCTCAGTATATTGGCAAGAGAGTTGTTTGCTTATATCGCTGTGAAATTGTAATCGCTGCGTCAAACCCACCTTGCCGTATGCTTGTAAAGGCGGGATGGCCTAACATATTGATACATGTTGCATGTTGAGCCTGTCAGAAAATGCACCTTGCTAGAAATTATGGCGATTCAAAGTGTGGTCTACTAATTATGTACAGTGTATTGGGTGTTTCAAATTGTTTGCCTACTATCTCTGTAACCGTTGACTTCAGACATTTTATGAAAAAAACTAAAGACAAAATGCATTGTAAATGTCTCTTCGGTAGATAGAATCATATTGCAAGGAACGTTGCTGGTTCCAATTTCGAAGCCACTGACAAGCCAGAGAGAGCGGGGGGGGGGGGGTGGTGATGGAGGTGATTGCCCCTCCCAAGAGTTGGATAATGTAAGAAAAATCGGTCTGTCCCGTAAAATATTCCGTAGATAATATCCTACTCAACAAATCGTCACTATTCTAACCCATTGCCCACACAAATCCCAACTCATTGCCTTGTATCCGCTCCTGACCACTGATCGCATAAGCAACGCAAATGAAAAGATGGTTTCGTTGTGAAACTGGAACTTGACTGGAAAGGCTTTATCATTAAAATTATTAGAAGAGTGAAACTATTTTACTCTTTGTTAGTTACAATTAAATTTTTTTACAGAATTTTTATTCATCAAAAATTCTACGTAATAAAGAAATAGTAACAGTTCTATGTAAAAGTTTAGTTAGTTTACGTTTTCGCAATTTGCGAACAATACCAGTGAACAATTACTGGCGATAAGTATTAAAAATGAAAAGTCAAATATCTCCATAAATTTTGCATTTAAAAATATGAAATTTTATGCAAATGACTTTTCTCGGAGCATGATTATATGTCACTAATTTTGGCACAAGGAGAGTTTATTTTTCAAGGAGTCAATTTTTATATCTTTTGTGAAACGCCTCCTCGAAAAAGTTATGATATTTTTAAGAAACCGCATGATATTTCCGTAAATTTTAGTTGAATAAATTTTAATAAACTTTTGTAATCGGAAGTATGCAGTAGACTATTGATAATCCGGCGTTTTTTCTACAAGCATCAAAGAGAAAAATATATCACTGCGTGTCTGTGCGCAGAAGCTTTTATCGTGCACGCCGCTTAATGTTTCCACATCAGCAACAATAATTGATTGATAACATTATCCGATAGAAATCCAAAAGCACAAATACGATGACCATACCTCCAGTTTAGTTGAGCGACATGCAGGTATAAACGTTACGATTTGGGTTCTCTTTTCCACACAACTGGTTGCAAAAAATGTTTAATCTGCCGTTTTCTTTTCCACATTGTTCTAAAAACTGGATATTTTTGCTTTAAGCTAAAAAATCCCGCGTTTATTATTATTACTCAGTCATTATGAGGAGTTTGAATGGAACTGCCTGATGTGTTTTATGATGATTTTTTTTAATGTGTAATTTGTGTTCCGTAGATCCCTTGAGAAAGTCTTTTCGGCTGAATAACTGTGAAACTGAAAGAAACTGACCAAGAACTGAAGGAAGGGGTTTTTGTTTTTACATTATGTTTCTTCATGAGTAATAATAAAATAAATTAAGAGTTTAATTGTTAAAATGTGCCCCGGAAGTTCAACTGTAACTTCAAGTGTGCCGCGAGATAAAAAAAAAAAGGGTCGAGAAATTCTGCCTTTAGCGGTTTAAAATACAATAGGTTAGACTCACGTTATGTTTCTCGAGCTCTTCGCGAGGTCCTATTCCAGAAAGCATCAGCAGTTTAGGAGTGTTGACCGCTCCGGCGCTTACTATGACCTCTCGTCGAGCTTTTATCGTGTATTGCTTGCCTGTTTTTTCTGGATACAAGAATTGCACTCCCGTTGCACGGTTGCCCTCAAAGATTATCTGAAAAGGATCAGTATCCAATCATTTAACGATATTTGAAATCAGTTCAAAGAGCTAACGCTAGGAGAAAAAAATCCATAAAGCTGCCAAATACAGAATTGAAAATTTCATTCAATAATAATACAGTAGTATAATTCAATGGTTCTCAAACTTTTGTCGACCGCGGCTCCCTTGCCCAATTCAAGATGGTTCATCCGCGGCTGCACAGAATAGTTTACTAGATATTTTCACTTGTAAAAGAACCACTTCAAAGCACAAATAGGCACTTAAATGAATATTTCCAGCTCGTCGCTGAAGAAGGTTAGCGACTCCCATTGGAGCCACGAAGCACACTTCGAGAAACACTGGTATAATTGAAAAAAATTGGTAATAAAACAACAAAAAGCGAAAGTTTTTAAATTTTTAAGTAATTAAAAAGTTTGCAAAATTTTCAAATTAAAATATTTGCATATTAAAAAATGTAAATAGCAACAAATGTCCGTATGTATTTGATAAGTAATGGTCTTATTTACTTTGGTTACGAAAGCGTGTTTCACTATGTCCAGATTTTCTCGGTCATCAGCAGTGGCCAAGTAACCCTTGGCAGTGCTGCTCCTTCGGCCATCTCTGATAGTAGCCAGAAGCGGGTAGAAACCTATAAAGCAGAAAAAATCGTTGTGAATAACGATGAACACACGTTTTTACCAGACTAACATTTCCTGCTACAACGATTTTATTACAATCAAGTATTTTTTTTTTCTGATTTTCTGATAAGGCGATAGCAAAAATTATCATGAGCGTAACCTTCTTCATCAAGAACGCCGCTGAAAATGGTTGGTGACGCCCCTTGGAGCCGCGACGCATACTTTGAGAAACATTGGTGTTTCTCAAAGCGCTGAAATTGGTGACACACACACACAATTTCGTTACCTTTATTTTGTAATCAAAACGTTCCCAAAGCTTTATAGTATTTTGATGATAATCAAGGCTGTAGACAGATCAGAACAGAGAAATTTAGTAATAGACACCTTGTACAAAGGTTTTTGAAATTCAGACAGAAATGACATTGAAATGGGTTGCCTAGGACAGGGTTGGACAAATCAAAAAAAAAAACATCTAGGCACCAAAAAAAAATTACCTGAACAAACAAATCCGAAATAATGCTTCTTTTTGACTTTTTCGGGGCACAGTTATCCCTTTTTCATGTTGGCAGTTATGCTGCTATGAATTCCAAACATTTTGGGCTACTCTCTGCCTGAAATTCAGTAACTACACAAAGAAAATTTTAGGTGCCAATACCAATTTTTTAGTCGCCATGGCGACTTGGCGCCTGGGATTTTTTTTTTTTTTTGTCCAGCCCTGATATCTAAGGAAAAGAATTACGTACCTATCTGCGAGTCTCCGTTAATATCGACAATCGGATAATTCAGCTCCTTGGCCGCTTCAATAGCTGCTTTCCTAATTCCGGGATCATATTCGGGCTGACTTGATGTAATAGGCCCGTGTAGGCCATGATATCCTTCAGCTACATTTATGTAAAAAAAAAATCAAAACACGTTTATCATTGATATGTACAGGGTGTCCCATAAAGTCATAAATTGTTTAAAAATCCATAAAAAAATTTTATATTTGAGTGCGGGTTGCGACAAAGATAATTCTCACGAAGGTGGGATTTGTTTCGATACAGAAAAAAAAATTCATACTTTTATCGATAGAAGGCACTGACCGAAGAAAAAAATCTGGAAATATGCAAGTAAGTGTTCTACAAAATGTGGGGTATTCGATTAACAGCTCATTTCTTAATTTTATTGTCACTGGTGCTTTTATACGGTTTCCATTGCGATGTTGACATTGGTGGATCAAACATTGTTGGTGAGGTTGTTTTATCTCATACCCACATCGATCTTATATTACTGGAAGGAGTATGACGTCAGTGGTCTTTGTCTTGGAAGTGCTGAAAACGGTGTCACCAACATCATTCGTCGGAAGATCACATGACTCGTTGAATATCGGCACTATTTTCTAATGGCATAAATAGGAGTTTGAAACAATAAACGAAAGAAATAATTTCAGCATTAATGAAAGATAATTTCAGAATGATGAAAGTGATAATTCCAAATTTAATGAAAGTGATAATTCCAAATTTAATGAAAGTGATAATTCCAAATTTAATGAAAGTGATAATTCCAAATTTAATGAAAGTGATAATTCCAAATTTAATGAAAGTGATAATTCCAAATTTAATGAAAGTGATAATTCCAAATTTAATGAAAGTGATAATTCCAAATTTAATGAAAGTGATAATTCCAAATTTAATGAAAGTGATAATTCCAAATTTAATGAAAGTGATAATTCCAAATTTAATGAAAGTGATAATTCCAAATTTAATGAAAGTGATAATTCCAGAATTGACGAAAGAAATGATCCCAGAATTAATGAAAGAAATAATCTCAGAATTAATGAAAGAAATAATTAATAAAGGAAATAATTCCAGAATTGATGAAATTTTTCAGCATTTTAACGAAAGAAACTATTCCAGTATTCATGGAATGAATAATTCAATCTTTTTTTATCTTTAGATGAGTTCTCTATCTTTTTTTTATCTTTTTATCTTTTATCTTTTTTTTACCGCAATATTTAGAGACTGAACTGCACATTTGAAAGGGGATATTGCCAGGCATGAACTGTGTTATTCAACGAGTCACGTGATTTCCTTGCATTCGATGCTGATCCCATCGCAGCGGCTCGATGCTCAAGCCCCCCGAACGTTTCGGACACAGAAGAGATTAAAGAAAATTTCAAGTCCAGAACTCTGATTTGCATTCATTTTCATTCCGAGATATTCAACCTGACTCTTTAACCATTTCACATGAAAGGTTTTGGCAAGAAATTTGAATTATCTTTATTTAACGAATAGGCGATAAATATGGTAACCTTGCCCTAACATAACTGCACGTTAGAAAAGGGAAGGAAAGGAAAGAAATACAAAAGGAAAAAGTATAATAAAATAGATACTATTTTCATTCTCACCCACATGTTCTCTTCCGCTCTTTACATATATACAGTAAAAATATACATCACAAAGCCGTAGTAATAGGGTTGCTATAAAGATTCACGATGGTGAAAATAGAGGAAAGACAAGCAGAGAACCTGTTTGAACTGATTCCACTTTTGTTTGGACGTAATATTATGCCCGTGATCGTAAAGTGGTTAACGGTAATAGCGTGGTGAAAATGAAATAATGAAAGGTCTTACCCCCATGATTGTCCGCAAAATTGTAAGCTTTCGGATCCAGGCTCTCGAGTTTTTTAAAGTAAGGCAAGACTTCATCGTAACTCCAGCCTTCGGCACCGTATTTGTGGGCCCAATCGTCGTAGTTCTTCTTGTTCCCTCTGACGAACAGCAATGCGTTCAGGCAACTTCCTCCTCCGAGTGCCTTGCCTTGATTGTAGAATAGCACCTGTATCCCCGTGTATATGTTACGGTAAATGCAATAAATCGGTTATTATCAGTTATTATGCATACTTACCAATCGTCTTGGTATGCTTGATAAATTTATCACTTTTAGTGGCGATTATACATAATAACGAAGCGTCACTGGTAAATTTGATAAATGCTTGAAATTTTTTTATCACTTCTATCTGTGATTATGCATAATACCCTAGTGTAGTCGGTGACTTTAATAAATATGAAAAATATGAGTCCAGTATGTGTATGTGAATATAGTCGGACCCCGATATAATGATACAATACATCCATGAATTATCATGTATAGCATACCAAATAGTACGATTTATCATGTTCATCAACAACACGACACTTAGATATTGCGCATAATGTCCGGTAAAAATGATAAATCTGGAGAAATTTATGAAATTTACCAACGACGCTTGGGTTTTATGCATAATCGCCGGTAAAAGTGAAAAATTTAGGGAAGTTAATCAACTTTGCAAAATGCTCGGTGATAATGCCTAATAATTGGTTATTATGTGTATTATGTGTAATGTAATCGGATTTATCACATTTACTGTAACAAATGTATATCAGTCATTAGTAGTAATTTCTAAAATAGAATCAAACTCCGTTACAACGACATCGAAGATTCCGCAAGTTTTTTTCCGTTATAAACGAGGTGTCGTTACGACTGAAAGCGACGTTTTTAAGACCTTTCTAGACGAAAAATTCAATCAGAGACAATTAAATACTGTGCGTGAAGTTTTTGTTTTTTCTAATTAGGTTGACCCACAATTTTAAACAAGAACCATTAGAGTCGGGAAATTAGAATAATTAATACGGTACATCGCCCAATCTCGCTGGACATGTCAAATGCCGGTGAAATTGCCAAATATTGCTTGTTATAAATAACCTTGGGCGAGAAATACAATGATATAGCAAGTCTGCTAAAACGTAATTCACGGGAGAAAAATAAACTTTGCAAATATATGAGATGAAAACGTATAGTAATATTCATTATAACAACATTTATAAACCATGCAAATGCATGGCCCCCACAAGTGCAGAGTTGACAGGGCTGTAGCCATGGAGCCTGGGACAATTCTCATCATTTTTTGCTTTTTTCACGCTATAAGTTATCTATAGAAGGGGCCAGTGAAAAATCTGACCGGGGACCCGCAAAAGAACCTAGCCTAGGGGCCCTGCTCCAGGATGTGGTGGCCCATGTACAAATAACCTTCATTCCTGACTCTAGTTAAAATTAAAACTTGGAGCAAGCTTCGTTGAAAAAAACGGGACATTTTTGTAATAAAAAGTCGGGAAGGGTAAAATATATGGAATTGTTTCATATGGTGGTCATGGCAATGAGCAAGTTGGAATTTAAAACACGCAATAAATTATTTTGCAAAGGTATAAATAGATCATATTCCCTGAATATAGTGGTCATGGCAATGACCATGTATCCATATATCCATCCCTGAATATGATCACTGTTAGCTTAGAAATTTCTTCGGAAAACGCCATTGACGCGGAAACAAAAGGTACGCAAATTTTTTTCGTTATATCTGAGGTGGTTGCTTTTCATCGACGTTATAAGCAAGGTTCGTTAACATTATTCTCCATGGAAATCAGTCCGGACTGCCAATTATTGTCGTTACAACCGAGGTCGTTATAACAGAAAGTTTGACTTTATTTTAAGCCGTCAGAAATAATTAAACTTTTAAAACTAGGATTTGAAACTTCACGATGGAATCCCTTACCCGGTCCTTCAGTCCGGCTCCAGTATACTTTTGCGGGACAGTCCGGTAATTCCAATCGGCATTCGAACCCAAGAGGAAGAATCCAAGTAGCGGTACCTCACTGAGAATCGGTGGAACCCCACCAGCTTCTAACAACAACACGTCCACGCTTTTGTTTTCGGAGAGACGGTTTGCTACTGTCGAACCCGCAGAACCTCCACCCACTTTGTTGTAGACACGTTATAAAAATACCACGAAATAAAAATTAGTCATTGCAAAAATTGCAAAAATTAGTCATTGCAAAAATTGTCAAAAAAATTGCAAAAATTAGTCATTGCAAAAATTGTCAAAAAATTGCAAAAATTAGTCATTGCAAAAATTGTCAAAAAAATTGCAAAAATTAGTCATTGCAAAAATTGTCAAAAAAATTGCACAAATTAGTCATTGCAAAAATTGTCAAAAAAATTGCAAAAAATAGTCATTGCAAAAATTGTCAAAAAATTGCAAAAATTTGTCATTGCAAAAATTAGTCATTGCAAATTAGTCGTTGCAAAATCAATAAATTATCTGAAATGAACTTTCACAAAAAGATATAAATTATTATAAGGAAAACTGTTGTACCTTTTAACTATTGTAAACCATGAAACCTTTGAAATAGTTTCAACAGTATTGCATTCTAGCTCATGTTTTTGGAGTGCAAGAGATTAGAAATACATAACTACCAAAATGAATGCTGTTTAAGCTTTTTGTTTGTGACCTTCACAGAGATTTTGCGAGTAGGCAAGGAACGTTTTAGTAACAAAACTGTGCGCTTGTTTTTACCGCGTTTCTTCTCAACATTGCATGTTTAGTGAACTATATATATTTATTAGTTATAATCTATGTAATCACACTTGATGAACCATAGAACAATCATACCTAGCATTCTAAATGAAGTTATTCATATTTTTCACAGATAGAGGAACAGCGCGTACTTCGGAACAGTATAAAACACGAAATTTTCTTATTTCACCATGGAGTGCACTGAACTTACACAAGTTTTTAATGCTTCTTCTTTTGCTTTCAAATATAATTTATATTTTAAATTTTAGTTCTTTCTTCCTATTCTACAAAAGCGTCAGCTGCCCCCATTTCTTCTCTTCAATCTACCTATGGTTGTTTCCTGGTGAAATTGGTTGGGAAAAATATAAAGTTTTTTACAGTGTGGGATGCGTCCAACAAAAACTTCTACCAAGTGAATTTCCTTAGCAGGAAAGGTGAATTTTTTTTTTTTTTATTGTTCATAAGTACTAGATATGGCTTCGAAGCGCAAACGCGAGCCGATCTCCTCGTTAAAAATATTCGCCACAGAGAGCAACAGGCCTACAACGATACAATTAGTCAATCATTACACTTCCTTCCTAGACTAAACAGAACCAAGCTTTACGTTAGACTCAGAACACGTAAACGCACATTCCAACATGTACCAATTCGTTAGAAGTTCCGCAGAGGAATATGGACGAGGTGCATGTATTATTTAGTAGTAGTGCCACAAATATAGCAAATGTTGACATTACGGATGTTGTATCTCTAAAGAAATCACCTAGGATCAAAGGAACTGAGAGAACTGAAAATTTGAAAAAAAAAAGGCGCAATATTTTAAATTTAATTTCACTTATTTGGGAAAATTTCATTTCGATTTCATTTCTGCAAGATATGCAAAATAAGTTATGCATTTTCATTGACATAAATACGTTCCTACCTCCATTATTGCTACTTTTGCTTTTATATATATTAATAATCATATTTTCATCATTATTTCAATATATTTTTTAATTTTCAATATGTGATTTGTATTTTTATAAAAAATACTCAATATATTATGATATTTGTATTTTTTTTTTATCTCTGCAATTTTACCGTTGTGTCAAGGAACAAAATTTCATTCCTTCCGCATAAGAGGGAAAGAATAAAAAGGTAGAAATGGACCAATCAGCAGATAGCGAAAATCAGTAGGTCGATGTAAAAACAAAAACATT
Organism: Pholcus phalangioides; assembly: GCF_987345545.1. Lineage (NCBI taxonomy): Eukaryota > Metazoa > Arthropoda > Arachnida > Araneae > Pholcidae > Pholcus > Pholcus phalangioides. The sequence continues at coordinate 87,282,787 of NW_028301608.1, read as the reverse complement.
TGTTCAAATCGCGTACCTCGTTGAGTGGCCTCTCTCCCTTTTCCACTTTGCTTCTCGAGTAGGTGCGTGATGTAGAACAAAACATTACAATTGTTTTCGTCGCTAGTCTCTGTTATACACTCCCGTACCGGTTGGTCGTCGCACGGCCGTAGATTCAATTGAGTGCAATTAATTAATCTCAATTAACTTTTTTGGGAGTTATTGGATGGTTTTTTCCGTCAACTGATACAACGATATACAGGGTATTCGGGTATTCGATTACAGTATATATTTCTGGAGACGACAAAATAACTTTAGAAACAAAGGTTTTGGTCATGTTCAATAGAATCGAAGTGTGATTTAATCACTCGATTGCAGAGAGTCTTTCAGTCGGAGTAAAAATTCATTTGGATCTTAGGAAATGTACATCTTTTAGTGTCATTTCAATGCAAAATAGCGCTACATAAGTGCAATACTTTTTTTTATTTAAAAATATTTGATTCTTTTTTAGTGTCATTTTTTGAGAGCCGCTGAAATTTTACGTAATCAAAGATTTACAAAATCACACTAAATTGAGGGAATCTAAAATAAAATTCAAAATAATAACTATTCAACTTTGATAAGAACGATTGTATCTGTTTATAGATAACATTAGAAAAATCAATCACTGTATGGAATAATACCCTTAATTAACCATTTGAATTAATTTAAAAATCCACTCTAATTAAATAAACTCCGCCGTTGATGTATTGTTCCAATTAAAAATATGCTAACAGCACCAATTTGCATCCATTTTCGCAAAAAATGGGCACTGCCCGGAGGCCTCAAGAGAATAAGGGACCCCACAAAAATAAAATCTGGTTAAAATTTTCTCGAATTTACTAGGTAATGCCTCAGAAAAATCCCTTGGCCCGGGGCACGACCTCCTATATAACTAGTGGTTATCTAGGTGGTCGTGCCCGGGGGGGGCCCATGATACTTTTAAGACGGCCCGGATGGGAAGATAACTTTAAATTCCTTCCCAATAGGGCTTACTTTCCCAAACTTCTCGTTTCGTTTTTTAAAGTCGAATGAAAATTTCTTTTCGTTCCCCGAAGATATTCGTGTCATTTTACGAGCAAACACAGGAAAACCTTACCTACGATATAATCGTATTCATCTTCGAAAGAACTCGCAGTGCGGGCGGGTCCATATTTTTGGATGGACAAGAAATTCAGCAATAGAGTCAACGCATTGATGTCGGACAACAACGATTCGTGCAGTATAGTGTTGATGACGAACGAAGAAGCGCTGTCTGTTATTGGAAGCGATCCCAAGTCCCCGATAACTCCAGCGACATCTTCGATCACTTGAAAGGGATAATCAAATAACAATATGCATGCAATAAATTCATACCACACTGAAATAATGAAATTAAACTGCACACAATTCGAAATTTATATTGAAATCCTTCTCGTTTTTTATGCGAAATTCATCATAGATTTTTCTCACAATGTTTCTTATATACCTAATTATACTATACGACAACAACAACAACAAAAGAACCCTTTCTTCGTTCCTGGGTATAGTTTGTTATTTCTGTGTTTGCTTTGCCTGAGTAATTATGAAAATGATGATTTAACCCCTTAAACTTTGCTTTTGGGATAAGAGAATTGATATTCGTGAATAGGTCATTAATCATTACGTGATTGGGTGGCTGGGATATTGAAATTAACAAAAAAAAATAACTTTTCACGCTGATAATAATTTGAAAACTATATTAGTCACTTTCAGAATATAAGTCACGTATCTAGACCATGTCACAGAAAATAAAATTAAAGTTTTAAGTCTAAAAAATTATGGAACTTTTTCCATCTTTATTGCCATCTTCACGTTTTAACTCCCAAAAGTGATCGTGATATTTTCAACGTGTTCTCCCTGCCTTATTTATATGTTACGGTAAATGTGATAAATCAGTAAATATGCATAATTGCCGGTCATTATGTATATTTACCAATCGTCTCGTTCCCGGAGAAGACAAGAATCACTTTTGTTTCCAAATATTCGTTTCGGCAAAACATCCAGATAATTCAATTTCCCGGTACGTCTCGGTAAGTTTGGTAAATTTTCCTACATTTATCACTTTTACCTCCTCCTCTTCCTAACCAGATCTTGGCCCGCCGCTCTGTATCATTAGAGATTTCAGCAGGTGAGTCGAAGACGACCTGGACCATGCTGGAAAATGTGCGTGTATGTGTTGTGCCATAAAAATTAAATAAAATAAAAATGAGTGTTATATAAGGATAAAAAAACATAAATTTTATTATCCTCATTGTAATGTTAGTTTTCTTCACATTTATCAACATTTTTAAACATAATCAATATCACCGATTGAATCTATCATCCAAGGATAAAGTTTGAACAAAATGTCTGGTAAATTTAAGCTATTAATTGACGATTCTTCCATCATATTTACCAATACGAGGTAGGAGTTTAGACATAATCACCGGTAAATTTGATAAATTAGCAAAATTTATCAAGCTCACCAAAATGGTCAGTAATTACGCATAATAAGTGGTTAATTGTGCATAATTACCGAATTTATCACATTTACCGTAACATCTAGATGCTCAAGTCTCGAGAATTCCTAGGGTCAAGATGCTCTGCTGGGCAAGCACCCCATACTGTCTCTAAATTTTTTCAGATGAGCGGAGAGGAGAGACAGATTTGATGTGCTACTGAGAGAAACATTGGACTTTGAATTTATGTATACATTTTTATGTTTTTCCACAAGCTCAAGATGATTTTTTGTTCTAGGGTTGACTTATATAGAAAGCCGTTTAAGCATGCAAACAAAACTATTCCAAGCTTCTTTTTCAGTCTGGGTTTTTTTGGAAAGTTCCTTTACTACATTGTTTATTGTAATTCGATGTGTAACTCTTCTTTTAATTTTTATCACAGAAAAAGTAGCATGTTGTAGGTATTTCTAATGCTGCTGATTTCTCATCTAAGGCTATGATAAACCATTTAATGTGACCAGTTTTGATATACAGTGGTGGCATTAGTACTTTTCAGTCATCAGTCATGGGAAATAAGCAAAATGTTGGAGTTTTTTGAAAATTTTATCATTGCGCCTGGCAAAATACCGAAAAAGGAGAGGCTGTCACTATGGGGCCCTGGGCCAAGTGATTTTTCTGAGACTCTATCTGGCAAATTCTCGAAAAATTTAACTACTCATTTTCCTGTGTCCTTCCTCTTCTATTGAAGCCCCCGGGCCGCGCCCGGGTGAGTCCTTGCGTTGAGACGGCACTAAGTATGTCCCGCTTTAATTTCAATGAAATATGGTGACTCGTGTATCCATGATTTGAGAGATATCTCTAGAGATAAACTGTCATTTATCGTCTGATACATATATCGCCGTGACAATTCCTTACAACTAACATAATCCTGGTATTTGCTCTCCTTCAAAATAACCAAATTTCGCTCGCCCGAGTTCAAAAGCAAAGTAAAACATGTCACTGAGAAATGGTGATAGCTAACCCTGTGTAGTCTTAGCGCATGGGAAAACCCGGCGCCTCATGAGAGTGGGGGGGGGGGGCTCAGAAAAAAAGAGAAGTCGTTGAATTTTTGGCAGTTGATAATTGGCAGGTAGAGAGCCTCAGAAAAATCACTTGGCCCGCGGGCCCATGATGCTCTTAAGACGGCTCTGGGCTAGCCAGAAACAAAAATTGTGTTAAATAGTGTTACACAGAAAATTCATCATATTGGTTTCCTTGTTTCATACTGGTTGCAGTAGTTCATGCAAAATTATGGTTTCCCTGTTTCAGTAAATGAACTTCACAAATTATATCTTGATAACTACCTAGTAAAGAATATTTCTAATTAATTTCAAGTAAAAAATAAAGTGACTTACATGCCATTGTTCCAAATGTTAACAGGTCTCACGTACTTGGAGGTATCAAGGACTTTTTGTGATCACACAGATGCGTAATGGTTCTAATCCACGAAAGTTCAGCCCCGTGTTTGACCAGCCATCTCTGTTTTTCTTCGCTTTCAAAACCCTTTTTTCTGTTATCCTTTTTTGCCCTTTATACCACGGAAATATCCAGGTGATCAAATAGTCTATCCATATATATAAAATTGATTTTCTGTCTGTGTGTGTGTGTATGTTCTCTATACAAATCTACAATTTTAGATCGATCGTCGCCAAATTTTGCATATATACCAAATGGGACCGACTTGAACGATAGGCTACTTTAAAATTTCGTCAGACCAGGGCAAATGCCCCAAATGGGCAAAAAACTGTCCGGCAACAATGGTTTTTGGGCCTCAACAATCACTTTCCGAACGTTTACTTTGGTTATCGTGGTTCCCTAGCGATGAGTTTCAGACGTGTTTATGTCTTTAAAAAAATGTTTTTTTTGGAACAATTAGTTCAAAGCAAGTTATCTAACCTGGTACTTTGAAGCACCGTCAGGATTCAAAGGGTAAAAAAGTGGATTGGATTCTTGACTTTCTAAATATTGAGTTCACTTAGATACATAGCCCAGAAAATTAGTTATAAAATAATTAGCCGGACCTATTTTTGAGTTGGTTATCCATGCAATAACACACTGATTTCACCTTTTTATTTATATCCTCTCAAGTATGAAAGTGAAAATCAACGTCACCGTATTGTCTTCAGGGCCGGATTAACCCCTTACGAAGGCCCTAAACGCACTCACTCAATTTGGCGTCCTTCCCCCCCAGTCCCCTTTGCTTTCAACCTTAACGCATGTGGCCTTATGACAATTATTAGATCTGTAGAAGAATAAAATATAATATAATAATAATATATAATAATCTCGAGAATAACTATAAGTTGTTAAGTAGGTATTTTCAAGTGGGGGGGGGGGGGGAAGTGTTCAGAAAAATCATTTTGCTAGTGTCCTATGGCTCGGGAGCCGCAAGTACCGGTGAAGCCTCATGATAATTTTATATGGTTAAAATTTTGGAAAACGTAAGCATACAACTTTGTAGGCAGGTATTTATAGCTAGATTTTATTTTTTAATTACTAAACATTGTTTTTCCCGAGGAACCTATGATGCTGTTAAGACGGCTCTGTGCTTACTTTATGGAAATTCAATGAAATCTCAATAGAAAAACTGAGCATATTAACTTGGTTTCTCTGTTTTGTGTTATTTTTTGTGGTACCCCTTTTTTTCCGATACCCTAAACGCGTGCTTATTTTGCTTAATGGTTATTCCTGCCCGATTGTCTTTTTATATCCAACTGCATCAATCCATATATCTTAAGATGTTTTAAAATTAATAGTAGCTCGTAAATTACATTGAAATAATTCCGCAGCTCTAATTCAGCATTCAGATAGATAACTTGATCTCTAAAAAAAAAAATCGAAATATTTAGCGCCCGTCACAATGAAAAAAAATCTATTTCATTTCCACATTTCTTTAATTTAGATTTGTTCTTTCATGAGCTGCCGAGGAAGTCGCCATGTTGGTCACCTTGGATACGGTTTGTATGTCCCTAAAAGAAAAAGGGAAATATCACGTGATCGAAAAAGCCTCACTCCACGTATGCCTGCAGGATCAACGGTTCGCCAGTAAAATTAATGTCATGCGGCCTGTTCCTATGCATCCTGTATAATTATTTTTTAAGTGCTTTTGGCTAAGAAAGCAAAAAACATAGATAAAGATTTAAATCCACGGAGCACAAGGATCCGAATAGCAAGTGACGTGGTTTCATAATAGTTTGGATCTAAAATGCTGAGGCCGTAAAAATGATTCTGATTGTTTATATCAGTGATTCTCAACCTGGGGCCACGTGACCCCCTCCTTGTGGTTCTGGGATATTCTTAGTGGCCACAGGTGAAAATCAGATGAAAAGTAGTCGCGAAAAGCCGCTGTGGTGGTCGAGTGGTTATAGTGGCAGAATCGCGATGCGAGGATCCGGGATCGAACCCCACAGTGGTGGTCGGCTGAAGTTGGTTTTCCGTGGTTCCCAACTTCAAGCCGCAAATGCGAGCCGATCTCCCCGTTCAAAAGTCTCGCCACAGAGAGCAACAGTCCTACAACGATAAATCATTCAATCATAACACTTCACTCATAGTTAGAAAAACTGGTGGCAGATGGCAGCATTACACATAACAAGCATTACAGAGAAACAAAAAAACTTCACGTCAGGTTTCACTACACGTACACGCACATTCCCGCATGCACCTATTCGTTGGGGGTTCCGCGGGGGTGGGCGGGGTGCATGTGTGGTGTAGCAGTAGTAGGTAGGGCTCGGGATAAATGATGTTCTTAAGTCAGCCACCTCGTTGGGCAGTTTGCCTGTTGTGGCGTTGTATTTTTAAAAGTCGTAAAAGGGGCCTCAGAGTGCTGAAAAGAAATAAAGCTCTCAAATGAAATATAGTGGGGTGAAAAATGTGACAACTTTCAGCAGAGCTAGCCATAGAACCAGAGCCATCTTAATTATCGGGCCCTTTTGGGCATGACCCTGTGGCTTCATATCTATAGGGATAGGGCCGTTTTAAGATCATCGGGGGGGGGGGGGGCCTCCGAGACAATTGATTTTTCTGAGGTCCCACCAGGCGAATTCTCGGAAGTTTCAACCAGATCGCATTTTTGTGCGGCTTCTCTACTCTTGAAGTCCCCTGGAACGTGCCCGGTTGGGCCCATGCGTTAAAACGGCACTGTGTAGGGCGCCTTCATGATGAGATCTGGTACTATGATTCCCAAATGCAAGTAAGTAAATGTGTAAGCTGTTACTTCCAGCTAAGTATGAGCCCCAGAATATCGCTTTGCCCGGGAACACATAATATTGAGACGGCCATGCATAAAATCTCCACAAAAAGAAACTAACGGAACTCTATCCCAGGGTAGGCTAGGATCTCTCAGTTAAAAAGTCTCGCCGCAGAGAGCATCAGACTTACAACGGTAAAAATGTTCACCCTTGCACTTCACTCATCGTCAAAAAAATAGATAGCAGATGGAAGCACTATAACAAGCATTACACAGAAACAAACTTCACGTTAGGTTCACAACACGTACAATCACATTTCAACGTACCAGTTCATTAGAAGTTTCGCAGAGGAATATAAAGGTGCATGTGTGGTTTGGTAGTAGCCCACAGTAAGCTGGACACATGGTGATGCGCTGGTAGGGTTGATTTATCGTGAAGGCTCGTTGAATCGTCCAGTATTTCGCACAGTCCTATTTTTCCCCATATAATTCGGTTCTTCGGAGGGATTATCCATTATCCATGGCTGGTCCAGGGTTCCACAGATCGATCTTACTAATAGAATTTTTGTTCATCATGAATTTAGTTTTGATTAAACTTGATAAGTAGATAGAATCTCGCTCTTGGATGAGGGTAGGGGGAGGCTTGGATAAGAGAGGGGGACCACGAGAAGAAAATATGGTCTAAAGGGGGCCATTGGCTGAAAAAGGTTGAGAAACACTGGTTCATATAGATCTCCCGTAGATGAAGACCAATGAAAGAAACTAAGGACCAAAATGGCAAGCGAGTCCGTTTCCTTTTTTTAAGTGCCTCAAATCCGCTAAATTTCCATCTTGTTTTCTTAAAATTGGTTTGAAAAATGGTGTAGTAGAGAAGAAAGAATTGGAGCATGTTTGTTTCAATAAAATTAGAAAAAATCATCAAAACTTAAGAATGTATGGCCATGAAATGGCCAAGTTAAAAGAGCTAATTACACAATATTCTTGTAATCTTTATTTTAGTTTTCCTCAGAGGTTTTTGAGCATATTCGTTGTGTGTGGGGGGGGGGACACATGAAATGGATTGATTTGATGTCTTCCGAGATGTCGAAATGGATTTGCCCCTATTGTGTCGATAACATCGGTTAAAAAACGCATCGAGTAAAATATTTTTTATGCATGTATTGCGACAGGTGAATGAGTGTTTCGACAGTCTCTATAGATTGCAGTGTGTAATTTTCCTTTCAATGTGTCTTTGTTTTAAAAATTTTTATATCTTTCTTTGAATACTTTTCAAGTCTTTCTTTTATATGTTTTTTTTAAACTCTCTCTTGTACACACTTTTTAAGCCTCTCTTGTATAAATTTTCAAGTTCGTATTTTATACATTTTTAAGTCTTCAATACTTTTAAGGCTTTCTATTTGTGTCATTTGTCGTTCTTTTTTATATTTTTCTAGTCTTCTTCATACATTTTTCAAGCCTCTCTTTTACAGATTTTCAAGTCTTTCTTTTATACATTCTTAAGTCTTTCTCTTCTATATTTTTCTAGTCTTCTTTCATACACTTTTCGAGCCTCTCTTTTATAGATTTTTATGTCTTTTTTTCATATATTTTTGAAGTCTTTTTTACGTTTAATATTTCTTTATTGTCTTGAAAGTATTTAAGAAAAATGCATAATAATATATTTTACTAATGCGTTTTTAATCGGTTTTTCACTAATTTTATGAAATCAAATGAGAAACTATTTTGACATTTTTTAAATCATTTAGTTCACTTTATGCAAATTTTTAAATTCAAAAAACTTGGAGAAGCTTTCCAACAGTTGAGCGTTTCAAGAATTTCACTTGAAATTTTTTGGAGTTACAAAAATGTAGGTCTATTGTTTTTGCATGATTGAACGTATTATGAATCAAAAAAAAATTAAATCTCTCGATTAGCGTTAGAAATTTCAAAAATTTAACAGGGATCAACATTAATTTTAAAACTATAATTAAAGGTCTTGATATACTTACAGAATGAAGAAGTTTATAAGACCTCAGAAGCTGTAAGAAAATGACCACACTACTGCTCGACCAGTATCCACGCGAGATTTACAAGTGAAACATTGTGTCAATGTTCTTAACAAAAAAAATCTCTTAATTCTATAGGAATTGCCTATGCTTCGAATATAGAAGCATGAACAAAACACATGAGCGAAGAAAAAAAACAAGTTCGATGCCTTGCAAGCATTTTGAGGTTAATTACACCTACTGATAGGCACTCACATAACTAACATTTATTACACTAGCTGTGGGTATTTTCTGAATCAAGGTGACAGATCGAATAATTACTCATTCAGATCACAAAGATGATAATTATCATTATCGTGGACACGGTAGACATATATTTTTACGCACCTGTCGAAAATTTACCGCTTACATCGTGTTGGTTTTAAATATTTATTAATGCAAAATTTTGAACAAGACTAAGTTCTACCCAACATAAGCTTTGTTTTATGTATATTATTGCAAATTATCTGTTTATACCTGACGTTATCATAAAATTTAGTGAAAATTTTAATGCATAATGAATAGCTCCACTCGGTATTAACAGGTACTGACCAGATTGTAATCACACGAATAGTTCATGTTCACAAGACGGACCTGTCAACGAGTTGGCCAATGGAGCCCAGGTGCGAGGCCCAGAATCAAACAAGGTGAACCGAAATTATTGAAGGATTTCTATATCCATTAGAAAGTATTTCTTTCGGGTTTTGTTTTTCTCTTTTATATTTTTTTGTTTTTCTTTTATATATTTTTGAAGTTTTTCCTTTGTCTTTCGTACAGTATTATCTATTATTTATACTGTCTTTTGTCTTCTTTTTTCATATCTTTTCTCTTTTTTTAAATTTTTTTCGTTTTTCTTTCATACATTTTTCAAGTTTTTAAATTTTTTCATTAATTGCGAAATAATTTTGGATTTTTATTAACCGCTTCGCTCACAAGTGATTGACAAGTAATTCGGATGATTACTGCTTGACGAATCGGCGATAAATACGATACAAGTTTTGATAACATAACTATTGTTCTAACGTAATGGCATCTTAAAAAAGAAAGGGAAAAATAAAGTAGATTAGAGTAAAAAAAAACAAACAGATGAAAGGAAAACAGTATATTACTATACTCTCTCTTATCTGTAAGTATTACAGATAAGAGATAGGAGGTATGAAGTATATTTCTCTTTTCATCCTCACCTACCTGTTTTCTTTCTGTTCTTTTATGTATATAGTACAACCTATTTAACTTCAGAATGGAAGTTTTTCCTCCTGATCACGGAGATGAAAAGAAGTATATTTTTTATAGGATTGCAACAAAATTTTGTGGTGACAAGGAGAGAGGAAAGAAAACAGATGGATTTGTTTGAATTTATTCCACTGGCGTTTGGACGCAATATTACGTCTTTGATCGTAAAGTAGTTAATTTCAAGTTTTCATTAATTTTGGAATTCAGTCATTTTTGATTTTTCATGAATGTTCCTTCATGTGGTTCTATAAATTTCACTTATCCTCATTATAACTAGCACAGCAGAAATCATCACACCCTCTGTATAATGCCTTTTTTTCCTTCAAGAAGAGTTCTTTTCTATTTTGTGCAGGTTTTTCTTCCCAACTCTCCTATAACAATAATAATAAACTAGGGTAGAGAAATACTCTGTCTTTTTCCATTATTTATACTGTATGCATATTCCCTTGGGGGGGGGGGGGAAAGTTATATTTCTAACACTGTCTCTCTGTCCTTCTGTTATCAAATGCAAACAATAGCTGGCTCCGCCCATTGATCGCGACAGGTTGTGAGAGGGAATCAAAAATGTGTTCTCAGGAAAAGCCAAATTTACAGACGTGTTTGAGCTCGTCATTTCAGAAATAATAAGGTTTTAAGGAGGTGAGATAGCTCGTAATTGCCATTGAGAGGGTTAAAACCTTTTGAAGGTCGTGGATGGTGGTGACCCGCATGTTTATATTTTTTTCTGCTGGTTTTGGGAAACTGCCTGCCCTACACCACTAGGTTAAGGGCGGAGTTAAAACACACACACACACGCTGCCCTTTCCCTCCCTTCGCCCAAGATTTCATTAATGGTGAAAAAAATTGCTACCAGAAATTTGCACTTACGGATTATACGCAGCTGTGGATAAATTATAAGCTCAAAATCTCTGTAATCGATACAGATATAAATAAATCTCCATGACATTTTATTTACAATACCTTTCTATTACTTATTTCGCGTGCGTGTAAATGAACATTAGCTGGCACATTCCAATGTCCTGAAAAAGAAGATTGAATGTCAATGATGCTCTTACGATGTGAAAAGTAATGCGTGTGTCGTGATAGTTCAACTAGGAATCATCGACAAACATGGCATGATTCGAATGACGTGTTTCCCGGGTAACATGTGTTTTGTATTATTATCTTTTCCTTCTCCTACTTGTCATTGCTATTTAGAATCAGCATTCATGATATTTATATATACGCAAGTCTGGCTTTTAATGCGATCGCTTAATACAACGTTTATATATGACACATTGAATAAACAACATTCTGCCGGTAAGTTATGTTAATATTCATTTTTATCACATAGTAATAATAATAATCTTTCCAATCAACGGTGACTATTTTCATGCATTTTATCATACAAAAGAAAATTGAATACCCTTACACACAGGTACATACTTTTATGCTCGCTTCTGGTTGAGTATTACTGAATTATGCTCTAGTTAATGCCGTATTTCTTCGCCTATCCGCCACGCTGCTTACGTTAAAAAAACTTTCGAGGCTTGCAGAGTGCTTACAATAATACGGCACATTCGTCAGTGTCTGTTTCAAGAAGCACACTTGCCAAAAAGTTGACCCCAAGAGCATCATCATCGTGTATTAAATATCAACTATGGACAGAGACACCGACATGATTACAAGGGGCTAAAAAGTACCAGTCAACCTGCATATATGGAACTCAAGGTCGTCCAAGGAGAGGGGGAATTGTGCGTTGCATTGTATATTCATAAATTATTGGGGGGGAGGGGTTCAGCCCTTTCACGAAATCTATGGGGGGGGGCGCTCAAATCCCGGTGCCTATGACTATGGATTATGGCATACTGCTGGTGATGCCAATTTGCCTCTCATGTGTTGAAGAGAAAAGGGCAAATGCTTGTATTTTCATGTTATGTAAGTATCGTGTTGAAGGTCTGTCTGCTCTCCGCGGAGAGACTTTTTCCAAATGGGAAACCAGCTCGCACTCGTGCTTCGTAGTTGGAGAACCCATGGCCCCCACATCCTGGAGCAGGGTCCGTAGGCTGGGATTTTTAGCGCCTCCTTCCAAACCAGACTTTTCACGGGCCCTTCTATAGTGAATTTATAGCATGAAACACAAGAAGTGACAGTAATTGCCCCGGGGTCCCAAGGCTGTGGCCCTGTCAGCCCCACCCTTGTGGGGACCATGAGAGAACCCAATTTTTTTTTCACGCTGCAGATCACACGCTTATTCGATACTCATTCCGAGAAATATGCTAATTATCATTGATTTTTTCACATTTCTTTCATTAGGAAATAAACTTGAAATTTTTTCTCGACTCTATTGGAACTTCTGTCCGAAAATTACCCGAAATCGGGACTTGCCAAGTTTCGAGATGTATGAAATGTGTATGACACATAAATTTTGAGAATTTCCTAACTGGCGATGGGTTTGGACACATCCAAGGATATAAACCCGAACGCAGCCATGGGTTACGTCCTGGAGAAATTCACCAAACACAGAGGAGGCGTGAACTGCCTGTTTTTAGACGCCGAACTCTGTCTGATGGTCACCGGAGGCGAAGACAGGACAATCAAGCTGTGGAAAGTGAACTGCACGCCGACCCACTGCAAGGCATCACTCGAAGGCCACGCTGGATACATCACGCATGTCATGATACACGGCAAGTACGTGATCTCTGGAAGCGCGGACAATTCCGTGCGGAAGTGGTGCCTGAACACCTATAAGTGCCTGTTCGTATACGAGGGCCATACGGCCAGGGTGAACAGGATCGTGTGCGCCGGAGACATAATGATATCGACATCGGTCGACTGCACTGCCCGGATATGGAAACTGTCTGTAACGGACGGGGGCACGAAGCCGGCTGACGCAACCGTCAAAGTACTCGAGGTAAGTTGGTTGCTCAAAAACATTCGATGATCCCCTGCGAGGGGGATGGACGAATCTACAAAAATTTACATGCCCGAATCAGCGTGTTTGGAAAATTCATCGCCAACAATCGCACCACTATGCAATTCACCGAAAGGAAAATTCACCGACAAACGATTCATCGACAAAGTGGCATGATAGCCAGTAAGTGGATGAGCAGTAATTGATCAACTGAGTAGGCAAATTAGTGGGCAGGTGAGCAAATGAGCGAGTGAGCGAGTCGCTCATATGGTCACCGACTTGTTCAATTGCTCACTCACTCGGTCACTTACCCATTTATCGGTACACTCATTCGGTCACTCTATCGCTCACTTACTCACTTTCATACTGTCACTCAGTCGGTAACTCACTCAGTCATTCATATGGTCGCTAACTCTATCACTCATGTGGTTACTCACTCACTGTCTTTTTCACTAGTTAATTCACCAACTCATTTGATCACTCACTCAGTGCCATCTTAACGCATGGGCCCACCCGGGCACGGCCCGGGACTTCAAGTGAAGAGGGACCTCACAAAAATGAGATTCGGTTGAAATTTTCTAGAATTTATGAGGTAGGGTCTCAGAAAAACCACTTGGCCCGAGGGTCGATGACGCTCTTAAGATGGTCCTGCACTCACTCACACACATATTCACTTGATTACTCACTGGTGACCAACTGCTGTCGGGGAATTATCCCAGGGGTGATTTTTTCCTATCGGTGAAGTTGTCGCGGTCAATTTTCCGTAAATCCCGAATCAGTTTTTCATATGCCAGCGTCAGGTGTAAGCTTAAAAAAAAAATACATGTTCGATCAAAATTTTGAAACATGGTGCCGAGCATGTCGGGCGATAGATTTATCCAGCTAATGCTCTGCAATACTTTCAATTAGCACAGCTCGAACTTATCGTGTTTTCTGATCGACAGGGTCACTCAAAAGCTGTATATCCTGTAGCGTTTATTCCGACTGAAGATAGTTCGCTGGATGGTAAGACTATAGCTGATCAGGATGTCGTCATCACTGGATCTTCCGATAAAACGGCACGAATCTGGTCCATGAGAACTGGTACATCCATTCATGTGAGTGATATTTCACAGACTTTTTATGTTGCAGGTACAAACCTACTTATTATCATACGGAATCAAATTACTGTAGACCAGTGTTTTTGAACATGTGGTCCGGGACTTCTAGGTGTCAGTGAGTACTTTGTAAGGAGTCCGCAGGGTGATTTTCATTCATTATAATTGCATGAATGACACATTTTGTGTTGCGAAATTGTAACTTATTCAATTCTTTATGACATGCAAATTATAAGAAACAATATACTCGTATTTTAAATTTTGTGAGAGGGTGGCGCCGAAATTGACCTTCCAACACTACGGGGGAGGGTAGGGGTGGGTAGTTAACACACACACACAATGCACTTTCTTTCATTTTTCAAACCGAACACAACTGAGGTCTATCGCCATGGGCACTTTACTACCTAGTGGGTTGTGCCGGAAGTGTAAGTGTGTGTACGTAACAGTCTGAGTGCATATCCAGTGTTGTGTCCGGTTTTTCAGTGCTGCCATCTATATTCACAGTACACTGACCGTGCCGCTGTGGTGGTCAAGTGGTCATAGCGACGGACTCGCATCGCGAGGATCCGGTTCAAACCCCACCGTCGCCGCAGTGCTGCACGGCTGAAGTTGGTTTTCTGCGGTTCCCAACTTCGAGGCCACGTTAACAGTCTCGCCGCAGAGTGTAATAGGTCTACAACGGTATAATTATTCATTCATTACACTTCACTTACTATGAGTTGAGCAAAACTCATAGTTTTAAAAAATTCATTGCAGATGGCAGCACTACACATAACAAGCTTTGCACATAAACAAACTTCACAGAAGGTTCACTATACGTACACACATATTCCAACATGTACCAATTCATTAGAAGTTCCGCAGAGGAATATGGACGAGGTGCATGTTCGGTTTAGTATAAGTTGCGCACTAACCGTGTTCATTTCAGGCGGTTCGCGACATCGAAAAGGTTGGGAAACACTGCTGTAGGTAAAAGTTTTTTCAATAAGCACTTGCCCGACTCCCCCTCCACCCCACCCCGGCCCTTTGTCAACCAATAACTCCTTGAGACGAGCTATGCTAAATCTCGGGAATCTTCAAAATTTTGCTCACGAGCACGCACGGTCATCGCCATCGCAAGAGCATCATGCTTCCCCGGGAAAGTGATGTTCAGTAACCCCCCCCCCCCCTCCCACTGTTTATCAGACTACCAGTTAACAAAATTTTCTTAAAAATCAAAGTTCCAGATCTCGTAATTGTGAGGCTCTTACATCATCTGAGATCCCACCCCCTTTCCCAGCTCCCGGTTCGACCCATACGTTTAGACGTCACTGCCTAAGAAGGTGCTGGAAGAGGCACTGGATAATGCTCAATTTCATGTTATCGTCCTCCCATTCAAAAGCTCAGATTACGCTCTTGTGAAAATAAACATATGTTCCAGAATTTACAATATAGGTACTCTTCTTGAGATGATAGGCGTAAACGGTGCTTGTCCGGGCCGGTCCTAAAAATTCTGCCACCTGAGGCGAATAATATTTTGCCGCCCTTAAGATACGACTAATCTGAAAAGAGTTTTCTTACTTCACCTCTATAACCTTGATACAGTGGTTCCCAAAGTGTTGATGGTCACGGCCCCAACATTATTGATTTAAAATGTCGCAAGAGAATTTCCTAAATAAAAACGTTCTGATGAGAGTAAATATATCAAATCAGTATAATAACTCTTCATTGAAGTGTGGTCCCGTAATGGGCACACCTGTTTATATTTCCTCTTGTGGGTTTCGAAAAAATGTCTGCCCTTCAAATGATTAATTGAGCTATTTATCACATATACAGTATTTTAACGTATATAAGGAACCCTCGTGTATGGAACCCCGGATTTTTTGGGCTTAAAACATGGAAAAAAGTTGAAAAGATGTATCTATAATACTGTGTGTGTGTGTGGCGCATTTTTATGTGAGAAAATATTAATTAATATTTTTATTTTCTAAATCCAAAGACAAAATTTATTTATTGAAAATCCAAGAATCGTTCTCCTCCTTAGTTTTTGAAACCGTGATTCTCAACCTTTGGAATAACGCGGCCCGTTGGGATTCTTTTTTTTTTTTTTTTTTTTTTTTTTGAGAGGAAGGCCAGGTCATAAATATGACTAATTGAAAATGAAGGGAAATATAAAATTATGAACCACTGAAGGGGCCCGGTTTGACTTTTGCCAAGGTCCATCGATTGAGAAACACTAGCCTATATATATATATATAGCATATATATAAAGGTAAGTTTTTCCTACCTTTTTATTTATACGTTGCTGCGAAATTTTCTAGCGAAGTAGAAGCCCCGAGTTCCTACTTTAAGGACCAGAGGCAAACGGAGGGGGCTCATGAAAATTAGATCTGGTTACAATTTGTGAACATCTCTCTCCAGGAAGGGGGCTTCAAAAAAT
Source organism: Pholcus phalangioides (assembly GCF_987345545.1). Taxonomy (NCBI): domain Eukaryota; kingdom Metazoa; phylum Arthropoda; class Arachnida; order Araneae; family Pholcidae; genus Pholcus; species Pholcus phalangioides. Next base: position 87,266,419 of record NW_028301608.1, on the reverse strand, counting down.
CACTTCGCCGGGGAGCCCAGGACGCTTTTAAGGCACCCCTGCTGGGGGAAGGGGGGGTACGGATTTTTTAATGTTTCATTTTTATTTCTGCTCTGTTCTGAAATCACATCTTGCAGACACCTTAGCAACTTTTGAAAGACCGTCAGGGAGGTTGCCCACTGACCACTTAAATAAGGTGGAAGGATCTCTGTGGATGCTGCTCTATAACCTATATCAATTCTTTTCTCAGATACTGAAAGGTCATGCCGGAACCGTGAATGCCTTGGTTATCGATCCCGAGGGGAAAATATTGTTTACTGGAGGTGGTGACGGGCTGATTTGCAGCTGGAATATAACGAGCGGCGAATGTCTGAAGAAGATGAAAGGCCACACGGCAGCCATCTTGACCATGATCGTAAACAACGCAATTTCAACAGAAATAATTTTCTTTTGCTCATTCACTAAGTCAATGCGATTATAATTCAGAAATTCATGAGATTCATACGAACATTTCTTTGTTGTCTTTTTCAGAGTAATAATAAAATCCTATATTCAGGAAGCGTGGACCAAACGGCTCGGGCTTGGATAATGGAGTTTGGCGAATGCATCAAAGTCTACAGAGGCAACACGCACTCGATAACGTGCCTCAAATACCACGATAGCTATCGTAAGCGCATGTTTCCACAAACAGCTTTAATTTTATCATGTCTTGTATATATTAATTGTAATTAATGTATTGTCGGATAATCAGCATGGGTTCAGGAAGGGGAAGTCATGTGTAACTAACCTCCTTTGCTTCTATGATTACGTGACTAAGGCTTTGGGTAAGAGCAAAAATGTCGACGTTGTTTACCTTGATTTCCAGAAGGCATTCGATCGGGTCCAACATGGAAAACTCTTGAAGCGTTTACACGAGATTGGAATAGGGGGCAACTTGCTGAATTGGATAGAATCGTGGTTAAGAGATAGGTCGCAACGAGTTATGGTTAACGGGGAATTCTCTGGTTGGACAGACGTCACAAGTGGAGTTCCTCAGGGAAGTGTCCTTGGCCCCATACTTTTTTCACTTTTTATCGACAAACTCGATCAGGGTATCGATGGAATTACTAGCAAATTCGCAGATGATGTGAAGCTAATGGGGGTAATCGGAAATGAAAGCGATAGGGAGTTGCTCCAGACCAACTTAAACAAGATTGCAGCATGGGCAAATGAATGGAGCATGACGTTTAGCGTAGATAAGTGCATGGTCGCTCATTTTGGTTCGAACAACCCACGGTTCTCTTACGAGTTGAATGGTGTCACTATCCCGGATGCAACTAGAGTCACCGATTTGGGAATTCTCATTGACGAGCGACTTAAGTTTTCTGAACATTGTTCAGCGGTTGTCAAAAAAGCGAATAGAATGCTTGGTCTCATTTTCAAAAAGGTCTCTTCGCGTTCTCCTAAAGTCATTCTTCCGCTTTTTCGAGGCTTAGTTCGTCCTGGAATGGAGTATGCTGTAAGGTTTTGGAGACCATACCTACAGAGGGACATAGACTTGGTTGAAGGGGTGCAGAGAAGAGCTACGCGTGTCCTTATTGGCACACAGGGCTTGAGTTATGAAGAAAGACTTCATTTTTTGAATATGTTTACATTGGATGAACGCAGGTGTCGAGGAGATATGATCGAAGTGTTCAAAATTTTCAATGGGATGGATAGGATGGACCATGAACTTTTAGTACACCGCCAATCGACTGCTTTTACAAGGGGACACCAGTATCGATTGGTGAGGGACAATGCAAGGCTATGGTGTCAATTTTCTCTAATAGGGTTGTTAATAAATGGAATAGCTTACCCCCGGAGGTAGTAAATTGTAACACAATTGACACGTTTAAAAAGAAATACGATAAACATGTTGGGGTAAATCGAGAAGCTATCCATTCTTAGAATAAGACAACCATAAGTATTCTTTATGGGCATTGTATAATATTTTATCATGTGTATATATTGTTTGTAATTTGTGTTAATTGCATTTTTAATTGGGTTGCTGTATTTTTGAAACATATGACAACCATATTTTTATGGGCATCTTTTTATCAGCCACCTCGTTGGGCATTTTGCCTGTTGTGGCGTTGTATTTGTATTTGTATATATAAGCATGTTCTTGAAGAGCCCCAATGTACAGTGAGACCTCGTACCCGGGTTCGAACCGCACCGTCGCCACAGTGGTGGTTCCCAACTTCAAGGCGCAAACGTGAGCCGATCTCCCCGTTAAAAAGTCTCGCCACAGAGAGCAACAGGCCTACAACGGCACAATTATTCAATCATAACACTTAACCCATAGTTAGAAAAATTGATGACAGAGATGGCAAGCATTACACAGAAACATACTTCGCGTTAAGTTCACATGTACATGCGCATTCCGGCACGTACCAGTCGTTAGAAATTCCGTTGAAGAAGGTGTACGAGAGGTGTATCTGTGGTTAAGTAGTAAGAGAGCGAAACCTCATAGATTTTCACTGTCCTTCATTCATCAAGCGGAAAATATAGATTGTTCCTTATAGCAAAATTAAATATGTATTTTTTCTCTCCTCTGTTGAGCCATATAGAGGTCTCTAATTTCCCTATTGAAAGTAATAATCTTAGGTATTGCGATTTATTGTAATTAAATACCATTTCTATTTCATTTTTGATGTCTTATTTATTCGAGAAGCTTTATTAACATTGATCCTTCATCAGTTTTCAATATATGAACAATACTAACGTTGTAAAATGGCAACTGAATTGTTCATCATATAATCTGATACGTTTAATCAGATATTGTGTGTGGTGCAGGAATCGTTTATAACCATTCAAGTATGGCCGACTGTACATAAAAATCCTACTTGCATGTAAAAATTTGACTGGGTTCAAATTCAAAAATGTTTATATAAGTGAAGTTCTCCAGTTTTGCTCTTTCATTCGCCAAATGCGTTTAGAGCCGTGATTGCAAATTTTTAGGTTTTCAAAAATGGTTGAAATGGCAGGTCAACAATTTACGAAGGCGGACAAATTGGTAGATTTTACTACTATTACTGAACCACACACACACCTCGTTCATATTCCTCTGCGGAATTTCTAACGAATTGGTACATGTTTACATGTTCGAATGTGGGTGTACCTTCCGTAAAGTTTGTTTCTGTGTAACGCGTTGTGTAGCGCCACCAATGTTTTTTGAGTGAAGTGTGATGAATGAATAATTATACCGCTGTCGGTCTGTTGCTCTGGTAGATTTTACTGTATTATAGAAGAGCTCTAATTCTCTGTAAAGCTACAAAAATTAACTGGACATCCCTGGTTAAATGTTTTGGATCGCATTGATTGATGACTAAGTGATAAAATGTTTTTTCTGATAAAATGTTTTTTTTTTTAATTTATCTAAATGGCTTTTTCGAAGATCCGATAAATTTTCCTGCTCTAGTGTTTACAGGTTGCTCGGACACAAACACAAGGATGTTCAAAGCCAGAACTGGAGAATGTAAAAGGACTTTCCGTGGTCATATGAAAGCTATTGTACAGATAGAGGTAAAACATTTTTTCTGACAAATGCATTGCTTAAGCAATATTAAAAAATATAGTACTATTTGTACCGATCTGGTAAATATGAAATTTAACAATGCGGAGTAAGGGGGACTAATTGGAGTGCAAACTAGAACTAACAATTAATGCCTAATATATACATTAGTTTCCTAACCTTTTTGATGTTGCAGATTCTTTGTAGTGAAGATCAATGGACTCTAATTTGCATATCATAAAAAAATTTAAAAATTAATTTCCAGCACAAAATGTGTCATTCTTGCAACAGTAGTAAATGGTCCCGCAGACACCTGACCCCCCAGAGGGTCTGTGGATCACAGGTTGGAAAATACTGATATACATAACCATCTTTTTTTTTGTAAACATTATTTCTAGCAATGACTGATCAAGATATTGTTAACTACAGGGTGGGCAAAAAGTCCATAGAAACTAAAAATTCATAAAAATCGGAAAAATAACTGAAATAAACTGTTTGCAGAGTTAGCATTGCTAGGTCACAGGAATATTTTTAAAGACAGGGAAAAAATAAAAAATAGCCAATAGGTGGCACTGACATACACAGGTCAAAGAAAAGATACGTTAATAATGAACAGAATGCCTAAAAATCGTTTATTACAGCAGTATGTTCCATATGACCACAGGGGATAACACATTGCAGGAGAGTAATAAATCCAGCAACGGCAGAGTGCAGCAGGTCCGCATACACAGTTTACAACGGTGAACTGGTTGTGGATTAGGAGCGCAAGTTCTTATAACTGTCTCATTTGCACCAAAGTCACTCACACTAGCACCACCTATTGGCTGTTTTATTCCTGCCTTCAAAAAATTCCTGTGACCTAGTGTTTTTATTTCACTTATTTTTCCAGTTTCTACGGACTTTTTGCCCAGCCTGTATTTTTTGTAAAACAATTTTCACTAAAACTGATACTTAATTTCAGGCAATGTTCGATAAATTATACACAGTGTCTGCAGATGGAACTCTACGAGTCTGGGACACAACAGGAATACTTGAAGATGAAGAAGTTCCTGATAGCACTCCACTGGAAAAAATTGAACCATTCAATGCAACTGATCAATAAGCGATATGAAATCATTAAAAACTTTTTTGAAAAAGAAATGACTTTTATTACATGTTGGAAGAGGAAGCAAAACAAAAAAAAGGAAAAACAAATCTTGTACATTGGCTTTTTTTTCAGTTCCAACACAATGCACATCACAATGATTCAAGAGAAAACTCAGTTCCGAGTCGCACTGTTTCCTGGCGTCATGCTCATTTCATTACCTTGAGACCCATCTCGGGGTGGGCTCTGCAAGAAGTTTTCAAATACAAAATTAATTTCCTAAAAAAAGAATATGAATACAAGGCATGAAAAAAACATGATTTACTTTGGAGAATTTCTGGGCGTTTATTTTTTTTTTCATCCTTTTAATCAACAACCATAGTATGTTATATGGCAAATGTGATCAATATGATTATGCATAACAACCTGCACAATTACCTACTATTTTGAAAAGTTTGATAAATTTTTTGAATTTATCACATTTACGTGTGATATATTCACATTACGTGTGATGTATACCCCCCCCCCCTCCCCAGCTGGTATTGGTAAATATGATAAATCACCAATGACTCAAATTTATGACATTTTGCTCAAAATTTAGTCTAGGATGATGGATTCAATTGGTGATATTATCGGTTATATGTTAAAAATGTTGATAATTGTGAAGGAAATGTGTGGTGCACCACACATTTCTACACATCATGTGTATTGTGCATCACATATAGGAAAAACTGATAAGTGGTTGAATTTAAGAGGCACATTTCTGCATGATTTCTTCCATATTTATCATACATGCCAATTCGAGAATTATGCATAATCACCAGTGAAAGCGATATACATAGGAAAATTTATCAAAATTACAGAGACAATTGGTGACTATGCATAATAACTGGAAATTATGTGCAATTAATGACTTATCACATTTACTGTAGCATATGTATATTATCACAATAACAAAAGAAAATTACACTAGCACCGCTAGTGTTCATTCGCTAGTGTTGTGCGGAAGTTCAGATTCCAACATAATTCAATTATTCCCTTCACCATAACAATATTTTTACATGGCATGAAAATCCAATGAAACTAACGAAATATCTTTTAGAAAGAAAAAACTTTTCTTACTTTCACTTGTATTTGGTTTCTAAGCATGGCTGAGCGCAATATGAGGGACTGAAAAAGGTTTATAAGAAATAAAGTATGTATTCATAAAATTTCTGAAAAGTCACAAAATTATACATGAGATTAAATTAACTACACAACTTCTGGATATTAGGTCATGATTTCAGAAATTCACTTTATGACATTTCATCTTTGATTATAAAGACCCATCCATAACTACACCTCTGAAGATAAATGTAACAAGTATTATTAGAACACAGGAAAACGAATTTCTCAGAACAAAGCAGCATGCCTATCATCATGAAAATAGCATATCATTCATTAAAGGACAGACAGATGGGCCTCAGACAACATTTTAGAACATTAGATTATCAAAAACCGTAACTGAAACGAATGAAATGAAAATACGAGTAAATGTTCAAAATATGAATTAAAAAGCAGAAAATTATTGAAAGGCTTAAAATGCTTATTTTACTCTGGTACAACGAATAAAACAAGAAATTTTTGCATATGCCAATACACAAAAAATAACTTAATACTAAAAAAATCGGCTGAAAACAGTAAAGGTCTCAGAAATTCTTTTACTTTGTGAAAATGTCTATAAGACCATCATAGTTATATTAAAATAATTCTCAATAAAATGAATATACTGCTATCTATATATATAAATGATTTTCAGTCTGTGTGTTCTCTATACAAATCTACTATTTTCGACCGATCCTCGCCAAATTTTGCAGGACCTGACTTGAACGATATAGTATACTTTAACACTTCATCAGAGCTGGGCAAATGCCAAAATGGGGGGGGGGGGGGTAACTATCATGCAACAATGACTTTTGAAATGTCTACTTTGGTTACTGTGGTTTCCAAACTGCACATTAGACATGTTTATTCCTTTACAATGGTTTATCACTTCTTCAATGCTCTGAGTATATGGGGGAGAGGGAACCCAGGCAGTGCCAGGTATTATAACTGGTTAGGAAATAAATTAGAAAAGGGGAAATTTGAAAACTTGATCAGATAATTGTCTTAAAATATATAAAATGTTTCAAGGTTATTTGACATTCATTTTGGAAATCATATTCTGAACTTCCCTTGTACATAACAGATTTAGCCGATACAGTAACTACAAATGCATTCAGTGACACTAATCTGACACTAATCTGCCATGCTTATAAGACTTCTATTCTGGCAAAATTGCAAATACCATACAAGTAACAGATCTCAACAATTTATTACACGAAATAATTTAAAGAAAAAAAACATACTGTGGTTCGCCTATGATATTCCTTGCCTATGTTTAATGCTTTCTCAAATGTTGTGCTCCTTTGGTCCACATCCTTTGCATACAAGATCTGCCAAAAATATCATGAAACATTATCCATGAACCAATGTGTAATTTGGAATTACAGCAAAAAAAATTAAATACACGCCTACAAGTACATCCTTGTTTATATACAGTATTTAATTCCACCTGTATAATAATTGCAATAGTATAAAAAGTTTGACTAAAAAAATTAGCAAATAGAAACCATAGTGACGAAATATGTATAAACTTGATTATGGACAGTTGTTCAGATCAAGAAGAAATTCACCTTCTATAAAAGATTTTTTTTTAAATGCTGAAATTTCATGAAAAAAAAAACTCATCAATAAACAGTTTTACTTTACATATTCAGATGTTCCCTAGTGTCCCCCAAGAAACCCTATCTTTTGTATCATTTCAGGAAAACTCAAGTCTTCAATATGAAACAAGTGAAAATATAATTATTTAAAATAAATCAACCTGCATTTTATCTTTAAAAAAAATGTGGCTGGCATGCACGAGATGATCATGGTATGAATCATTTGAGTTTACATCATTTCCTATGGGGAAAGTTTGATTGATACACAAGTGTTCTGGATTATGAGCACATTATGCACCAATAAATTATGCTTATAAACCAAAGTTCCACTGTATATCCTCTTAGAGACTAGACACAAATAAGTCTTCAATAATATCAATAATTAATACACACCACAATATTATAACAAATACTTATGCATAATCAAAACTAATAATAAGCAAAATGTATTCAATTATACTTATAAAAATAAGTTATTATTATCATAATAACTCGTAACTGCAATAAACCAGCTTGATAAGGAATAAGTAAATTAGAGACACAACATGATCATTATAAAATTACAAATTATTTTTCAGAGAAAGAAAATGTAAAAAAAACTTTTGAACAAAAGTTCATGAAAATGAAATCACAATAACAAAAAAAATTGCTAAGAACATTTAAAAATAACAAAAATATATTGCACTGTATGAAAGAAAATAAATTACCTTATTGTGAGAATCGATTCTCGCTTGAATCTGACTGTCCAAAATTAACTGCATCAATTCATCCTCAAGAGCATTTATTGTAGTATTGAAAGCAGATGCCATTTTGTTCATATCAGCAGAAAGATAGGGACTGAAGTACTGGAGAAGATTGATTAAAAGAAATAAGAATTAAAAAATTTGTCATATCAAACTAGATAATATAGCATTCATTTTAATATTTTTTTCTTAATTTTTTAAAACCATTTCAATTATTGCAGATTATTTTATTTAAAGAGAAACAAAATTAATTACAGCAAGCAAACTTCAGCTTTTTGAAAATGAAAGTAATATGTGATAAATTGTTTAAAACACCTAAGCTTACCTGAATTAAAGCTCGGTTTCGTATCTGAGTGTACAAGGTATTTACATGGGGAGCAAGATACATATCAAGCAATAAATTATCCTGAAAAAAAACAAAGTGAAAAACTAAATTACATGTATGTAAATATGTTTTATATATTACACAAAAATTAAATGAGACATTGGTAATTGATTTGAACCTCATAATTTAATAAAGAAGTAATTGATACTGATCAAAAACTATAGGTAACAACATGCAGTCAATACTCACTCTAATTTCATCCAACATTGTCAAACAGGAAGCATATTTAGACTCATAAAAGCGGAAAATTATGTCTCTTAACTGGGGCTCTAACTCAAGGAAAAGTTTGAAAGAACTGCAATAAGAGAACAAGCAAGAAATCACACATTATAAAAATAGGTTGTAAATGTACTGTGGTAATGACCATAACATCAAAAGAAGAAAAATATCATCCACCAAAACATTTTTGACACAACTCACCTACTGGAAATAATATTTTTCAACAACTCTTGCCTATCAAATGATGCAAGTGCACAGAGGCCACCATACATCGCCACATTATTTGGTGAAAGAAGCTGAAATTTATATCAAGTTACAATGAGTATAGGAAAAAGAATAAAAGATGCAACTGAAGATGGAAATTCACAAAATTAACACATGTAAATAATTTGTACCAAGTGCAGGCATAAAATGTTCCCCTTGTTATACTGATAAAATTTTTAATGCAGTAAAACCTCATTAGGTCGTCACTCACGTTATCGAGAAATGGCTTAAGCAAAGTGCCATCAATTTTCAATCTGCAATACTGTGAAAATCATATAATTTTAAATTGTATAACTTTAATGATTGAAATATGAATTAAAATTACAATGTCAACAAAATTTATAGATTACAAAAAGAAAAATTAAATTTTTACCTTTTTTGAGCTTTCAGTATTTTACACTTGTATGGCAGAATACACACTTCCAGATACAAACGCAAAGTAAACTTGAAGACAGGGCTCAATTTTGACTTGGGAGGGGGTGGGGTCCCTAGGCCAGCAGATACTAGAAGGACTCAACTTGATTAAAAAATGTCTGGTTTTTCAACAAATATATTTTGTTGATGCTGAATGGGGTCTAGTCGAACAGTCTGTAAAGTTTCTAAAACTTTTGGGGTTTTTTTTTGCAGCAAATGAACTTTCTCAGTTTAACTTTTGTTACTAGAGCTGTTCCATGTTGGTACATAAAACTTTTATGACCACTTTTGAACATATGACAATGCTATTATCAACCTCTTCCTTTAAAGGGAGCCATAGAAATGATCTGTTCCTCAAACTTTTCCATAGTGGCGAGTTAACCGAAATTAGCGATGAGTACAAAAAAGTTTAATAACATTGTTATCTATGAAAGCTAGACGGGACCGAAGAAAAATGACGATTTAACTGGAGTGACAAATTATTAAGGTGTCGACTTAACAAGGTTTCACTACTTCAGATTATGTAATTGAAATGTTTTTTTTCAAATTAGATGCAATAGAAATTTATAATGTATAATTAATAATAATGTGTAATTAATAAGCATTTGAAATTTTACAACTAGAGCTGTTTGATCAAGTGGTGTTTTTTTACAAAGGGGAAAAACACCACTAAAAATGATGTTTTATTAATTTAAGGTAGAAGTTGTGTAATAAGCAATCAAAGGAGTGCCACAACAATTTGAAATAAAGCTACATTACTTTTTTTAATAAACTTACATCAGGGAAATCACAGTGATCAAAGGATGCCTGCAAAAAATTCTTTGCAGCTGACTTGTACTTCTTAGTTGCTAACTCTGCCAACCCAGCAGCACATCTGAGCTTCGTTAGTACCACTTGATTTGTCTCCTTACCATTAACCTGAAAGTACCCATATATACTTATTTTATAAATGTATACAAAAAAAAAAAGAACAAGCACATAATTTAATACCTCCTGTCATAGTTGTTATACAAACTTAAATAACTTAATAATAATAATGTGGTCTGCACGTATTCCCAAGGGATCAACATGATCTGTCCAGGGAATTTTTTAGTGTTAGTAGACATCCATGCCCAAACCGGGACTCGAACCCAGACCGAACGCATTGAGAAGCTAGTTTCCTAACCACTCAACTGACAGGCAGCAAATATCAAATAATTTAAGTTAAATTTTAAAAGAGAGAAAATCATATTTCATAAAAATTGTACAAACTGTTTTCAAAAGTCAAGAATGTTTGCAAAAAAAAATTTTTTTTTTTTTTTTTTTTTTTTTTTTAATTTTAATTCAAGCATCAAAAGTGTACATATACAATTGATAGAGTATACCCAAGGAGCCAGGAATGGCTCATACTGGATATTTAATACATAGACAAATCGTCTAACACAGTGAAAATAATACACAATAGAATTATAGGAACGGAAAAAAAGGGGGGGGGGATTAACAAGATATATAATTAAACACCTGCAATCAACATGAGTTACAAGATTATTTCAAAGCTATTTCGTATTCAGTCAAATATAAGTGAACAACTTCCAACATAGGTTTCCTCAAAATAAATAGAGAAAGATCAGACAGCTGTTCTTAAGGCCAACAACTTAGAAACAACTTTCTAATTGGGTTTTGGGAGAGGGAAGGAAGTTTATAAAAAAAAAATTATTTTAATATACAACCCCTTAAAACATGAATGGCATATCCAGGGCTCAGCACGGATCATGGCCTCAAAACTAGTGAAAATAGTGACCAAAATATTTAAAAAAGTGACCAAATAGTGACCAAAATGTTTAAAAAGTGACCCAATAGTGACCAAAATAATTTTAGAAAGAGACCAAATGGACAATGAATTTTGATTATTACCAAATTGAATGAATTGAAATTGAATTTAGTTTTCACTAAACTTTGTATTTCAATGGAGCTCATCGAAATTGCTTTTTTTACGTATAGTAGTGTGAAATAAATCAAACTCGAATGCATTCTGCTAACCAGAAAAGTTTTGAATAACTTATCAAATTTATCAACAACTATGTGTGAGAGAGTAACATTACATCCTTTCTAAGTAACAGTAGTAATGCCTTTCCCCCCCCCCCATAGGGGCCGTTCAAGTATTACGTCATCATAGATGGGGGGGAGGGGGGTTTCCGATTTGCTGACTTTTGATGACAAGGGGGGAGGCTGAATAACGCTTACGTCATCAACCACCCTTTATGAAAATATGAGTTAGGATTCGGGGGGGGGGGGCAGAGCTGATGACGAAATTTTGCTGACAAGGGGGGGGGGGTGGTCAAAAATGGCTAAAAATTTGCTTATATAATACTTGAATGGCCCATATTGCTATCCACAACCCATCTTAAAATCAATTTAAGCAGGAAAAACTTCAAAACGGGAAAAAATTTTCACATTTAAAGAAGGAAAAAAAAAATGAAATAACACAAAATTTGATGAGAGAATTTGTCCCATCTACATTCTAGTGGATTTTTCATTATGTTATGCTATGAATGACAGTATACAAAATGTACTCAAACTTTTTTTAACTAGTATAAATTGATTTACATAATTAGGTTTGTATAATATCTTCCAACAAATTAAGAAATTTACTATAATGATTGATTTAAAAAAAAACTAAAATTACATTTTTAACAATATTATTTTAAATTATTAAATTAAAATATTACTTAAACTACTGAATTAAATAAATTATTTAAATTATTAAATTAACTAAATTATTTTAATTGTTAGGGGCCGTTCAAGTATTACGTCATCATCGATGGAGGGGGGGGGGTTTATGACTTGCTGACTTTTGATGACAAGGGGGGAGGGGGGGGTTTCGATAATGCTTACGTCATCAACTACCCTTTATGAAAATATGAGTTAGGATTCAGAGGGGCAGAGCTGATGACGAAATTTTGCTGACAAGGGGGAAAGGGAGGGGGTCAAAAATGGCTAAAAATTTGCTTACGTAATACTTGAACGGCCCCTTATACGTTGAGGGAGGGCAATCCATCCTTCCCCCCCCCCCCCAACGTCAATGGCAGAGCCTACTGATGTATACATGATGTATATCAATTGTCATCTGCCGCACCTCTAAGACCTTCAAGTCTATCTGCACCTATGGCTGGACTGGGAAGGGTTGCGTGGGTCTACTCTTTTACAGGCGGAGGAGGTACCAAAATAATACTGCCCTTGGGTGAGGGAGAAAAATCAGTTTTGAAATTGTTTGGTTTTTGAGAGAAAAATTTGTAAATATATATTTTCCTTTTTTTTTACACACAACATACACCCCTGCAAAAACAACATTTACTACTTTACCCAGAAACAATATAATTTTGCCCCCCCCCCCCGTAATTTTTAACAGAAAAAGACTCCGCGGTCTTCCCCGGTAAATTTCCCATGAACCTTGTAAGCACCAACGTGGCGACTTTTTTCCGCGCCAACCAATCGCCGTTTTTGCGGCGGTCAATTCAAGATGGCTGACAAAGGGAACATAAAATTACAAAAAAATATATAATTTATAACATGAATCAACCAAATATGCGGCAATATGCGAAAATCGATAGAAATATATCGGGAAATACGGAAAATTAGGATAAAATTAACACAAAAATCGAATCAACGACATACGAGGTTTATAAATGCGGTTGATAGGTAGCCCTGACAGCAGCATCCATAAACTCTATTTTAGCGCGAATATAGTCGCCACGTTAGCTCGGACTCCTCCCGTAATTTTCAAAGAACAAAAACAGTGAATTCGCCCCCACCCGGGGCACTCGATTTACCATGGCCGTAATACGATATTTTTTCTGGAGGGGAAATGTAATTTTACTGCCCCTTGACTGTGAAATTCGATAATTTTGCAAAGGAATTTATTTCCTTTTCTTAAATATACCATTCTATCAAAAATTCCATTCGAGGCATTGCCCCCCCCCCCCAGTTTTGGATTTGATCACGGTATGTAGCAACCCGGGCCACAAGTACGTACGAAAATTTACTATCGCCCGGGGCCGGTATCCATTTTTAATAACGGAAAAAAGAGTAAACTCGGCACCCTTCCTCGTTCAACACCCGTGGAACCAGACCCCGCCCTCTCCTATTGCGGTCGTAACAGCGACTCGACACAAAAACGTTGTAATAACTTCCGAGGTCTGAAAAGGGGATTTTTTTACACAACACCGAGAATGGAGCGCAATATGTCGATATTAAGTCAACAATCAGCATCGTGAAGATGCTCTAAATTAAGTTACGACCAGAAGCGGATAAAGGTCAGTTGATGACGGCCCGGGCTTAAAAAAAAATTAATATTACGCCCCTTAAATTAGGAAAAAAGTATAAAGTAGGGGCCAAAGGCGCGGTCGGTGTGCCCACCGTTAAATCCGCCTCTATGTACGGCTCGCATGCACGTTAACTGAGTTTTCATCAGCCTGATGACCAATTTTCATCTGATTTGGTTAAACTGAACGTTGAATCCGAAGGTTTTTAACAACTGGCTGTTGCGAAGATATATTTTGGAAAGAGAAAATTCAACCGGAAAGTGAAAGGACGTGGGTTCGATTCCCAGCAGGGGCAGCTGAAATTTTCTCTCTTTCCAAAATATATCTTCGCAACAGCCAGTTGTTAAAAACCTTCGTATGGTAGCAGAGAGTGACGTCCTCCTTCCATAAACGTTGAATTGCAGGATTCTGTGATCTTATCATAAATAGTTCTCCTTTCGATCATATCTGGGGCTACGGTTTCTTGCTGAGATTTAAATCCAGTTAGAAAAATAGTACGAATTTTATTTCTAGATAGATCGCGATTTTCAGTCGGATGATATTTTATTTTATTGTAAGTAAATTCAAAATACTTGCGAGCTGCTTTAACGTTGGCCAGCTACAAGAGTATTCTCCAAAGCGTACTAATAATACGCTTAATACGTATTAATAGTACGCATCTTTAATATGCGCGCTTTGGTATTCTCCCGCTGCGCGTAAGTTAGTTTCTGCACGGGCTCTCTTTATAAACTCGCTCAATGTAAATGAGCCTTTAAATCGTCATTTCAAATATTTAAAAAAATTAATGAAAGTAACGATAGAACAAACAACAAATGTAACTTGCTCGATGCTCCAAGAAAGGAATTCGGCCCTTAGGACTAAAACTTTTTAAAACAAATAAAATAAAGGATCAATTTTAAAATAAGATGAAAATGAAAGAACGAGTGGGGAAATAAGAAAGAATGGTAGTAGAGGAGGGGAAAAAATTCTTTGTTGTAAATACGCCTTTTACGCTATTTTTTTCCGACCGGCTTTTCCATAAAATGACGACTCTTAACTATAAGGAGCTTTCTTTCCAAGCGCCTTGAAATCAAGTTATGCTGACGTCACACGGTATGCTCCCGGGAAGATAAAGACGCCTTCATATATATATAGGGGTTCCTTGTACGATCGTAGTTCAATGAAGGGAGGGAGAAAATTAGCGACCTTGAACCGGTAAAGTTCCTCCTTGAAGAAAAGAAAAACACTGACAGCCGAAAAGCGCGCGAGACCGAGGTTTTTTTGCTAAAAAAAGTGGAAAAAGTGACCTGGGCCCGAAAATAGGTAATAAAAGTGACCAACTTCTAAAAAAGTGACTTTTAGGGAAAAAAGTGACCCGTGCCGAGCCCTGCATATCAGAGTACTGCATATTATTTGGATACTTTTTCAAATTAGAAGTATGCCTCTAGGATCAACAGTTCACCAGTAAAATGTCATACACCCTGTTACCTATGCACCCTGTATAATAGATGATGATAATATGAAAGAATATGAGATGGTGATTGCAATTCTACGGGTATTCATGATGTTACAGAGCAGCAATAAAAAATTCAAATATTAGAAAAATTTGGTGCTTCAAAAACTTGTCAACGAGAGAGTGAGAACTTTGATTAACATCAAGAACTACGAAGAAATCTAGGTCAATGGTTGTGGAACACTTTTCAATGATTTTGGCCAAATCAAAATTGAAGTTATTATAACTGGTAGGGTTACATGGATGCCAATACACAGACATATAGAAGTGTGAGGTTGTGTCTGTAAAATATATTGGTTAACATGCTTGCAAGAAAATCTGGGAGATAAAAAGCGACAATTAAATTTTCCTTCCGAAGTTCGCCTCAGCAAAATGCATTGCAGGCCGAGAAAAACTAAAGAAATTTTATCTGATTCTTGTGACGAAACTTGGTAGCATTTGTTCATGCAACAGAGAGATTTTCAAATAAAAATCTGCACAGAAATTTACTAAAAACACTCATCAGCTATAATTTCAGGTCCTTGAAAATTTTAATTTATATTATACAAAACAGCAATAAGATGGATCTTTAAATCTCACTTCTGCTACTTCAGGAGTGACTTCTGCCTTGTTAACATACGTAAGCACATGGGACCAATTCTGGAGGTACACACTGACCTAAAATGCAACACAAATATACAAATGTTGGTTTAATCCCATCGAGGGAAAGAAATTCTGTCAAAAAAATCAATACACTTACTAATGTAAGCGTATTACAATAAAAACTGAAAATTTAAAAATATACAAATGCTTGATACATAGAGGCTCAAATTAAGTATATTCCCATTCTATATATACATAACACAAGCTTACCTTGATAACATTCAAGCACATGTTGATGAGATGTTTCCCACTAGTGCAATAGTCTCTTGCCCTTGAATAGCATTTCAATGCATTGCTCAGGTCACCGCAATCCAAATAATGATCACCTAAATCATCATGTCCTCGCCTGAAGAAATAATATTTAAAAAAACCCATAGAACAATGATTGAGTTATTAATTACATACAATGATTTTGAGGGGAAAAAAATTCAATTAAAACATAAAAGAAAACACAAAGATGTCAAAGAATTTTCACCTAATGCTCTCTTTGATGGAATTGCTTTTGTAATTTTTCAAATCTGTGTCCAGCTTTTCTAACTTCAGCCCAGCTTTCTTGCTTTTAGATTCAATCCACTGAGTATCAAGAGGTATTATGGAGGCATTTAAGCCACCGGTGACATCTGGCAGATTCGAGGTTCTAACAAAGAAAATAAAAGAGAAACCGTGAAAGTACCATATGAGGCATAAGAATTATGAATTCAAAATCACGAACCTACAGACTGAAACAAAATGTAATCAGATCTCTGTGATCAGCATTGTATTACATTCCGCAAGAAATATGTCATGTCGATAGCATAATTCATACATTAGTTTCATACAACTGAAAGTATACATTTATCGCTTTTTGACTCGCTGGCATTATTTCATGCTGGGATATACTTCCTGAATAGATATTATTATACCATAATCAATAATGCATTATAAAATCCTGTTTCGCATGCAGAATACATTTAATAACACATTCTAAAAAATATTTTGATATACCCTCCTCAGTCTCTACAATGCCTGTGAGAGACGCTGGACACTTTAAAAAACATCCACCTAGCTAAATGAAATGCTAACACAAACATCAAAATTTGTTCTATATGTTGTAAATATTTGGTAGTAAGTTATTAATACACATCTGCAAATGGGAAACTGATTTTAGGCTGTACCACAGTTAAAAATAAACATAAAAAATGTAAAATTAAAAGTTTCTTTCAGGACCAAGGAGGATACAGTTATACAGATTACTTACAATAGTAATTTGTTCCAAGACTGATAACGTAAGTCAAAGTATTTTTTTTTTTTTTAATGAGAGGATGTGAATGAGGGGTGATGTTAGTCAAGGGGGAACACAAGTTAAGTATCACTGCAGTTAGATATTTTTTTAAATCGCTTTACCGGCCAGATAACATTTTTAAATGGTGTAAATTAGCCTGCAGGTCAGAGTTTGTACACCCGTGCATTACAGCATTTTATAACTTGAATACCAGCTAGTGTATTTTTGAAAGTTTTTGCAAGTGCATTTACAAGTTTTGAAATGGATATATTTCCCACATATAGTAACACTGTTGAGGTGGTTTTCCTCAGAGACCACAACAAGGGAATTGCACAATTTGCTGGAAAAGATGGCTGAAAAATCCCAAAACTAGAGAAATTGTAACCAAGAAAGTTTGAGAAGAATTAAATATACTACTCAAACAAAATATGAATGTAATCAATAAAAAATAGACAGTATCTGGATTTTTCCCATCTCTATATCATTTTTTTTAAACATGTCAATTGTGATGGAATTCACAACAGATAGTAATCAATTCCATGTACTCATATTCCCATGACATCACAACTTTCATTTGCTCCATCAATGGATACTACACTTTGATCTCAGTCAAATTATATATAAGAGCATGCACCCACTTACTGTGTATTGATTATCTCTACAGAATGTGTTAATTGAAAAAAAAAATTAATACTGAAAATAAAGAATTCACATTGACAAAATTAAAGCAAAACATGGAAATGTATGGAATTTGGAACTGATTATGTTATATATTTACTAAAGTTGTTCATTACCCAGCAGCATCCATCAGCTTTCGATGCAATTGTTGATACATCTGAACATTGTAAGTGTTCTTGACATGTATCAGTGCCATCTTCAAAGCTTCAATTCGCATCGTTGGACAGTGATCAGCGATGTACATAAGCCTGTATAATTTTGCCAACCCTGTATAACTATTTATGTAGCTCTCCAAATCCTTGAAATGGGGGAAAACATGAGTAAAAATGCGTGAATTTTCATAAATGAAATAAATAAATTTACAATTTTTATTCCACAAGAAATAAAATATATTAATTCCTATTAACCTCTACCACAAAATGTTTATAAAAAAAACCTACAGCATAGGTGCCAACTCTCAGAATTGAAAAATCTGTAGTTTATCATGCAATTTTACGCCAAAGTTTCAAAACATCACCAATGAAAGAAAAAACTGGGGGATTTTTTTGGATTAGGGGTGAATACATATGACCAGTTTTCCTGAGATGTTCCTATATTTTTTGCCGTTCCGATTTTTTTATAAGAATGCCCCCCCCCCCCAGTTTTATTTTCACCAATTTTTTTACCCTTCACCAAAATCAAGGATTAAAATTATTTTGCCAACCTATAAACGTAAGTTATGACTATAAATATAATATTATATCTCACATATTTGTCATATTGAACTTTTTTTTCGTAGAATTCATTTTAATCCTGTGATTTAGCTCATTTCCCGCCATTAGTGATTTTAGCAATAATTGGCCACTTTGCTTATTCTTGGCACCAAATTTGACAACAATCATCAATTTTCCGCAAAAGAAATTCAGATTTCCTGAGAAAACAAGGTCAGCTTGGAATTGCAAGGACTAAGACAGTATTTTCTTTAAGAATTTTTCATTCATGCAAATCACAATTTGGAGTTTTTTAGGGATTTTTCCATAACGATACAAAAAATCAGAAGAATCCAGTTTCTGACCAGAAGATTTTAATAAGGTTGAAAAATCGGAAGCATTAGCACCTATGCATACAGTCATTCTTTGGAGTGTTATCAGTCTCTAGCAAACATCATGAGGTTTGCTTTGCCACTGAAGGGAAATGCCATCTGATAATCACAACCCAGAAGAAACACTGTTTTCATTAGTCACAAGTGATATGAAAGTTTATGTATGCCTTAAAAAAAAAAGTTATATGCCTAATTAATATCCTCCAAAAATGAATCAAAGGACGGCAAAAAATAAATAAAAGGATGACCAAAAATACAAAAATGTTGTACAAAAAAATCAGATTTTCCCTTTTACAATAAATGCATTGCATTCAGATATGTTGAAATTTAGTGAAATAAAAAATTACAAATAATAATGCCCCCTCCCCACACGAACTACTAGTCAACACTGCCAAACTACTAAATAATGAGATACCTTAACAACTATTTTTCAAAAACCTCATTCAATTTATAATGCCAGAACATCAGCAATCTCAAACAGGGTCAACGATAAGAAAAGTAAAAGTTTGCTATCCAGCTGATGTTGGATACAGGTGTTGCGCTTACATGAAAAATTCAGTTTTTCAGACCAGTTCCATCAGTTATTAGGTAAAATCTATGGGTGCATTTGTTAGTTTATATGAAGAGTTATTGTGCTGCAGCATTTTTTCCAGACATTATAAAGTCAGAACTCATCAGTTCTTTTGGATAGTGTAAAAATATTTCACACCAATAAGAAGAGCTGTTTGTCTTAAACGAATAATATGCACCTAGTTACAACTGCATGAGTGCAATTCTCAAACTCAAAAAAATCTATAATTTGTCACATGACGAAATATTTTGTCACCAAAAACATGTCATAAAAATAGAAGGGAAAGTTGAAGATTTTTCAGGGTGTCTTATACGACCCATTTTTCTGGGACATCCCATATTTCCACCACCCACCCACCCCACCCCCCATAATTTTGGCCCTCCCAACTTTGTTTATATAAAAATTGTCTCATTTCTTCTCCTATTTTTAACAAAGCCTACTTGACTTGACCTTTTATGGGTGCAGATACGTTGAAAAGGGGCACTAAAAATTAAGCTGATATTATTACGACTATAAATATTGATTAAATGTTTTTTTCCCCCTGTCGAATTTGTTTGAATCCCCTGATTCACAGTATCACTGTTTCCTGCCATTGACGATTTTAGCAATAACTGAAAACTCTGCTGTTTTGGTACCATATTTTGCGACAACTGGTATAATTTCCGGTATTTTCCCCCGAGAAAACATGGCCATTTCGAGATTGCAAAGACTGAGGGATTTGCTTTCAAGATTTTTAATTTCTGCGGAGTACAATTTAAGAATTTTTAGGGATTTTTCTAAAAGCCATATGAAAAATCGGAAGCATTGGCTCCTATGCAACTGCAGATAAATAAAAGGAAAAATCTTGATATAGTCAAAGACATTTTTATATATATTCCCATACAACAATTTCTATATTTAGCAGCACATCAGATGTCCCTAATTTTTCACACAAATCATGTACTCATTGCAACATAAGAGACGCGCCTAGGGTTTCTCAGGCATGTTTATGGAGGGGGGAATAAGTGGTATATACCAACAATCAAGTAAATAAGAAACTTACCAGTGTAGAATTTTCAACCACATACGATTCTTCTTCTGAAACCTCATTATCATCCGGAGGTGCATCAACTTGCATTGGTTCAACTGAAATCTGCAAAATCAGGAATTGTAACTCCTCAACAATAAAAACAGCAATAATTCATATACATATGTTTCACCCTAAGCAATCATTATGACCAAAATCAGGAAACAGGTGCAAAATTAGAAAAACAAAACTTACCTGCATTTTTGTGATGTGATCTTCAAAACGACGGTGAATTCTCACAGCAATTCACTGAAGAACCAAGCAGAGGAATGAAATAGTTTGAAAAGGGATTCAGAACTGCAAAAGAAACTTCATTAATACTGTAAATAATACATAAAATCTGGGCTTGACAAATAAAGAAAAAATATAGGCAGCAACCACATATTTTATGAGCCAAGCGCATTTCTTTTGCCCACTAATTATCACATATGAATAAATTTAGGTGCCAATACCATTTTTTTTCAGTTGTGATGGAGACATGGTGCCTGGGATGTGTTAAACCCTGAATAGAACATTTATTTTTTTGGATTTTTAAGTGGGCGACTCATAAAATATTAACACAGCCGCGTTTCGACTTACAAACGGGATCTGCTCTAAGCATTATCTTTAAGTCAAATTATTTGTAAATGGAATCTTACCAATTTGATGCCAATTCATTGTTTTAGGATCAGAAACAGAAAGAAGGAAAAGCAATTCTAGTTAAAAAAATTTTGTCAAATATTGTCAAATTTCAAAGTGAAATCTAATTCTTGTATGAAGCCTCTGTGGTGATCGAGTGGTCATAGTGACAGGACTCACTTCTTGAGAACCCGTGTTTGAACCATCCTCCCACCAGCACCACAACGATGGTTGGCTGACGTTGGTTTTTTGTGGTCTCCAACTTTGAGCCAATCTCTCAGTTAGTCTTACAACAGAAAACAACAGGCCTACAACAGTACAAATATTCAAGCATAATACACTTCACTCACAATTTGAAATATAGATGGCAGCTTATCCGAGGATGATGTCACTCTTCACTATCCATACGAAAGTTTTTAACAGCTGGCTGATGTGAAGATATGTTTTAGGAATGAGAGAAAACTCAACTACCTTTGGGGGGAATCGAACCCACATCCTTTCACTTTCCAAGCGAACACCTTGGACCACTAGATAGTGGTCAACCACTAGATAGTAGTAACAACCACTAGGTTGTTATACCTGGACATTTATTTTGGAAACAGCTACAGAATAATCTTTTTTTCTTTACTGGAAATTTTCTAGCCTGTTGGCACTTTTTTTCCAGTCTGCTATTTTCTCTCATTGGCATTTTTTTCCGGCTGGCTATCTCCACCAGCCTGTAGGTTTTCCATTTCTTTTCATTTGTATAATACTGTTGGTCATTATTTTGTGGATTTTTATTCTGTGATTTTACTGTTGGTGCTTTTTTCCCCAATTGGTTATTTTCTTCGATTGGCGTTTTTTCTGTTGGCTATTGTTATTACCTCCAGCTTCTAAGTTGCCATTTCCTTTTTTTTTTTTTGCTGTTGGCCATCGTCTGAAGATGAAGTCCCCCCTAGAGGTTGCTAATAATAATAAGCTTTTGTGTTTAAGAATACCAGCATTTAAATCTAGTTTGGTAGTATTATGAATTTTTTTTGTACCATATATACCATTTTCCTTGTAAGTTACATCCAGTTTTTCTTACTGGACTATACCATTTTGGACCTAGTTTCCCAGAATTTAAATCCAGCAATCTGTTTTCTTTTTACCAAACCCAGAGAGGATTTATTGCCTAGGCTATTACTTTACCAAACATCAACTCTAATCATATCGCTATATTGAAATTTACTGCCACTACTGAGATGGGTTGGAAATGAAGACGCTGTCTACTGGTGGTCACCTCAAGTTAGGGAAAATGTCTATATCCTCCCTCGGGTTGGAACCCAGGACTGTGACAGCAACCGTCATAGTGGTAGACGTGCATCTTACTACCATGCCACTTGGGTGCTTATTGCCTAGGCTGTGATATTATTTTAAATAGCGGTTCTCAACCTTTATATGACACACTGTCTTTTTTAGTGTATATAATTTCTATTGCTGAGCCTCTTTATTTATTTTACTGGTTTAATTTTCATTGAGCAGCAGAGCCCCTGGGAAGTGCACATGGAACACTAGTTTAGAGAACCACTGATTTAAAAGTTTCCTGTTTTTATTCATAACTCCTGTTGTTTATTTTATAAGTTGCTTCACCTGGATCCTGCATCTGGTCTAAGATGTTATATTTTTAATCCAAATCCTTATGTTGTTGTTTTGCTTGTTATTTTCATTTGTTTTTCATAGTAATTTTTTTTCGTTTTAACAGCCCCCAAAGCAGAATGTTTTATGCTGTTCTGCAACGAGTCCTTGACCGACCGGAAATGTTTTGCTGCAAAAATTCCCACGATAGTGTTTTCTGCACCTTTCTTAAAATTGTCCCAGATTGTTCTGCAGTAGTACTGACTGTTCTGCGATGTGCCTCACAGATTCTGAAATATTTTGCTTTGGGGCTGACACCATAGTATCATCCCTTTTCCACGATGAATTGGCGGTTTTTCTTTTTTTAGCAAGAAAATAGTCTAAAAGAATGACTCTTTCACTCTGAGTGACTTCCCATCATGCTTACCGACGTTTTTCTTGCCAAACAAAAAAAAACCCTGTTAACAAACTGCTAAAAAAGGGATTATGCTATAACTGTCCCAAAGTTATTTTTTTCATAATCAAAACATGACACCATTTCTTTCTTGGCGATTTGTTGTCATGCTTTAGGACTTTTTTTTTTCTGTCAACACATCGCCAAAAAGAGGATTATAGTACCGCTATTCCGCAGTTACATTGTTTGTAAATAATTGAATCCTCTGGACTTAAACCGATTACTAGAACTACAGAATTATAAGAGGTTACTACTACTGAACCATATATACACCTCGTCAATATTCCTCTGTGGATCTTCTAACGAATCGGTACATGTTTTAATGTGTGTGTGTATGCGTGGTGAACCTGATGTGAAGTTTGTTCCTGTGTAATGATATATGTGCTTCAATCTGCAACCAATTTTTTCTAACTACGAGTGAAAGTTACATTATAAGAGGCTAAATACCAATTAAATTTGAATACTCCGCTTGCCGTTCTCAATTTTATCACAATTTCACGAGCATTCAGTCAACTCAAAGAATAAAAAATATTGCGGCGATTTTAAGAATTTGCCATACTCATTTTACACGCTACATCTGAGAAATTTCCGAATCCTTTACAAGGCCTAACATAACAAATACTCTTCTATAATATATTATTTCACGATAAATATTTTTAAATTTATTCGCTGTGTTAAGGCTATTAAAGTATTGAGCGTATTTAAAATTTCGTTACTGAGAGTTGAGCAAATAATATTCCGGTTTCGGGAACCCTTTCACTCTCATCCCCCGTGAACACGAAATAAAACTCTAGCATGAAAAAAAAAATTGTTAAGCATATATATAATCAATCAATAAAGCATCAATTAATAAGTTTTATTTATACTTGAATATTCTTTGTTCGAGAATAAATATAAAGCTCTACCAAATCCAATTTCACCCGCAAATAAGTAAAACTCAACCTCAAATGGGAACAAATAAACAAATACATGAAGCAATGAATACTAGGATTTCGAATATCGCTATGTGGAATTATCCCTCATATGAACGCTGACCATATTTTTCTGAGAAAGATATTGGTATTCAAAATACAGCATATCACCAATATTGCCAAAAAGGAATCAAAGTTGCCAATTTTAAATTTGCAGTCATTTCTCTCCTAACTCTCAATGTTTTCAGCAATAATTGGAAACTTTGCTTTTTTTCCGGCATTATTTTTTGGCTATCATTGGCCATACTTTAACCGTATTTTTGTTCGTGGTAATATGGTCAGCATACCCCTGGTCGCATTTCATCAGGCATTTAAAAAGTGGGCGTGGCCCTGTAATGCTCGGGTCAACCAAAATTTCACATCGTAAAATAAAAATATCCTTTCATGCATTTCAATAATACTCTAATCATATGAATAAATTACACGATGATATTGTGATAATTTTTTTTTCAATTTCTAAAAATCATTTTGTCAGTCTATAAAACATTCAGTTTTCATTGAACGTCATCATCAGTTAACCAATCAAAGAGATCGATATTCTCCATCATCCAGGATGAGATCCTAGATCCCAGTGCATTACAGGCAACATTACCCTGCCTCTTTTTTTTTGCCCCCCGCCGCCAATTCTTCTTTAAAAGCTCATCGCACACGTACTACCGTGTGTGTGTGTCTATTACGAGTGTTTGAAATTTAATTTGATGAAAACATTGGTCTTTGATGGCCTTGTGTAATTAGCCGGACTCTTCACAAACCTTAAACATTTTGCCTGTAAATGTCCTTTGAGCTGAATGTATATTCCTAGTATCAACTTGCCGTGTTACTGCCGGTCTACCTCGCCTTAAAAAAAAACATGTGGTGGTGTAATGAATCTTTATTTCTCGCCGCATTAATTTCTGTGGTAAGCTGCATTTAATTAATTAGTGGGTGTGATTAATTAACTTACACATTGATAAAATTGATAAATCAATTAACATTCTTAATCATGTAAAAAAAAATGAGGTACTGTGTTATGTTGCATGCATGATCACTAAATCACAGGTTGCAGTATGTTACATATCTCATGTGTTGATGGTTGGCTTCAAATAAATCTCTTGTTTATATAACATTTATCGACTCCTGAGCAATTTTATAGCATTCATGTAAATACAGTGAAAATCCTGTATAATGATTCCCTGTACAAGTTAAGCGCAGATCCAGGGGGAGGGGTGATCGCTCCCTTCCCAGAGCCGAATAATACAAGAGAAATTTGTCTGTTCCATGAAATGCAGAATGATCCAATGCACATGCATGATGACACTATTGACAATAAACCACTTTTCTAACTCATTGACCTGGATTCGCCTGCCTCCTTCCCGTTGGCAGGTGAAGCTGCTTGTCTCCACTCCATGCATAGCTGAAAATATATCTGCTTCTGCTACATTTGAATCTGAAGATGCCTGTCCCTGTTCCATTCGCAGCTGAAGATATGGAGATATCGACCTCTGGTTTATTCACAGCTAATGATGCCTTCCTGTTCCATTCGCAGCTGAAGACGTCTGCCTTTGCTGAGGCACTGATCCAGAGGCGGGAGGATGGGAATGATTGCCCCTCCCAAGATTTGAATAATATGGATAAATTTGTCTATCCCGTAAAATACTACTATTGAACCAGACATGCACCTCGTCCGGCATTTCTAACGAATTAGTGCATGTTGGAATGTATGTGTAGTAAACCTGATATGAAGTTTGTTTCTGTGTGTAGTGCTTCCATCTGCCATCAATTTTTCTAACTATGAGTGAAGTGTAATGATTGAATAACTGTATTGTTGTAGGCCTTTTGTTGTTCTCTGTGGCGAGACTTTTTAATAGGGAGATCGACTGTCATTTATGCCTCAAAGTTGGTAACGACAGAAAACCAATTTCAACTGACCACCACTATGTCGATGGTGTGGGGGTTCAAACCTGGGTCCTCATGATGTGAGTCCGTCACTATGACCATTTGGCCACCATAGTGGCTTTCATAAAATACTGGACGATCATAATTACACAATTCGTCCCAGATCCTCTCTTGGTACAAGTCATGTTGTTAATACACACTGTTACTTTATCACCGCGATTCGAGTCCATCACTATGACCACTCAACCACCACAGCGGCAGTGTTAATACACTGGCTACCACTTCAATCTTGCCCCTCTGGATTGGACAGTTTAACACAAATAAGTGGAGCTTGGGCATACGATACTAGCAGATAATTTCTCACCAAGTGATGCTGCAACCATAGATGTTCCTCTTGGCTACTATAGCAATGTATCGATTATGGAAGCAATTCCAAACAGTTATAAAACAAACTGTGCTTCCATTTTCATCATGTGTAAAACTGATCATTTTCGGGTTTTTAAGCCAACCAAAAAGCTAGATGTCTCAGGTCCGCCAAAGATCAACCTGACTGTCTGAAAACAGCTAAGTATGACATCCCATTCAGTCGTGGAGAAGTGTATATAGGCACTACTACTGAACCAGACATGCTCCTCATCCATATTCCTCTGCAGAACACACTCTGCGGATTTACCACTCGCAGTAAATTATTGGAGGCTTACCAATTCTTAAAATATTTCTTGCCTAAATTCTGAATTTTCATTGATTCCAAAATTTTTTTATACCATTAAAATGAATTTTCATCAATTGCAGAATTATTTCAGCAACTCGGGAATAATTTCTTTCATTGGTTCTAAATTTTCACTAATTCCGGAATTATTTCTTCCATTAATTCTGAATTTTCATTAATTTTGGAAGTACCTATTTGTTTTATTATGAATTTTCATTGGTGCTGGAATTATTTCTTTCAATGAATTTTAGTTCATCAATAATACAATTTTCATCTGTTTAGCGAATTGTTTCTCATCAGTTCAAAATTACCTTCAGCGCTGAAGGTAAATGAATTTTCACATGGCTGCAACTAGATGCTTGGTCGGGGCAACTAGATGCTTGGTCGGGGCAAGTGCGCATTTCGGCGCCCTTTTGTAATGTTGAAGGTAAGGCTTGAGAATGAAGTTTGCACCCCCTCTGGCCCAGCGACCGGGGCACAAGACCTGCCTGCTCCCCCCTAGTTGCTGCCCTGAATTTTCATCAGTTTTTGTGTTAATTTACATTTAATTGTGCGTTTAAAATTTTTTAGTGAAATTTTCTCACATTTCTGTATATTTTGAAGTAGCATATGCTCCCCATTAAATATATGAGTTAAATCAAGGTCCTTAATATTTTTGGTGCTTCGAAATGGTGGAGACTCACCTGGCCTCACTATTATTTTCATACCTTCCCTGTTTTGTAAGAGCGGCCCTGAGTAAACATTTATTTTAAGGAACCCCATCATTCTGTTGACTAAAGTGGTCATTACATTGAAAATAAAAAATATAGAATGATTTAAAAAAGATGGACCAAATTTTACGAGGGGGTAGTACACACAAAAATAAAAAATGTCTTTATGTCCACAATATTTTTCTCAGAGCAACTCCCAAGTCTGCCGGCTGGGACTTAGGCCATTTCAGATAAGGGGGGGGGGATATAGGATATAAATCTACATCAGTAATGGAGGAGGAAAAGGGAG
The DNA here is from genome assembly GCF_987345545.1 of Pholcus phalangioides. Lineage (NCBI taxonomy): Eukaryota > Metazoa > Arthropoda > Arachnida > Araneae > Pholcidae > Pholcus > Pholcus phalangioides. Next base: position 87,238,741 of record NW_028301608.1, on the reverse strand, counting down.
AGAGAAAGAGTAGTAGCTATTTATGAAACACAATGTGAATCAATAAACTCCATTCTATTGTGAAATGGCAATGGAAAGCACTTTTCAATGAAATCAAAAACCACTGATGAGAAATAGTTATTGCATCATTATTTTCACAATGCGTGATGCAAACTGACATCTTTTATAACATACTAATATCTGTATTGTACATATGGTTTTTGGGAAATATCCATTTGAGTTTATTATTGTCTTGGTTAATTAAAATTGTTTTTTTTTTTTTTTCCATACCCTGTAACTTATGAGTGTATGTTATGTCTCGTAGCAGGTGTTCTATCCTGGGATCTGTGCCAGTCAGTCTTTTTTTTTTTACCTAAAATATTTCTTCCCAGCAGCTGCTATAACACTTGGGCATTCATATTGCACGGAAACTAGATCTGTTTTCCATTCTTAAAGTGTTTTTGTGAAAATCTAAATACAAATAAATGGTCCATAATCAACACATAATTTTATTTACCTTACATAGCTTTAACAAGATAGAATATATATAATTGATAAATTTATTTGAATGTTTTTTAAAATCCAGATTTTTTTTTTCTGAAATTAATGCAATGTAGGCTATTATACTTTTTGTTTTTCTGCCTAAATATGCAAATAAATTTATTTACTAAATAAAAATATATCTCGATAGTTTTCTCCTCTCAGTACTTTCATTTTTATATTATCCTCTTAATGTCTAATGTACAGGATTGGGAACATGCATTTGAATTGTTTAAAAAATTAATACAGTGATACTTTGGCTAACAAAGATAATTCTTTCCAGAATCACGTTTGTTAATGTTTATTTTACTCCCAAAATGTAGTTTCTCATAGGTTTGTATGGAAAATCATTTAATCCATTCCATGTACTGCCCGAAATTTAAAGATAAGAATTTTTTTGAATTGCCAAGGAGCATTATAAAAAATTTTAAAAAACTGACCGAATGGTGTAAATGAGAATTTACAGAAAGATGAGATGCATCAGTATCACCAAGTACACTAGTTTTTCACACCCATCACCAGTATGTTGATACTTGTACAACTCAATGGACTTCGCAGGTATCCCCCATCCATTTATGATTTGGTCAGCTCATTTCTGTGTCTGATACATGCAAATGGTGGAGATAAGTCCCTTGAATGTCCAGATTGTGTTCAGTTCGATGCGTAAAGAGTCTTGCACTGAAAGCACGCATGATCTGAAAACATGGACTTTGTTTTTCAATGCATTTTTTGTTAGCTGAATTTTTATTTTACATGGAATGGTTCAAAGAATTCCAGAAAGAGAAGCAGAGGTACATCTAGAAAAAGATTCTGAGGGGTACATATGAATTAACTGAACTCAAGTGAGGACAGTAATGCTGATGATGATTGGCACTAAAGTTCAGCTCGCATTGCAGATGTTTCAGGGCTGGAACTGGAAGGGGGGCAACTGCCCCGGGCGGCAAAATTCAGGGGGCGGCTGTTTTAGATAGGATCAAAGAGCACTGTTACAAAATTATTGAATTTTATAAAGTTGTGGGGACAAATGAATTGTGTTTGCCCTGCCTGGGCTGCAAAAATCCTAGTTACTGTCCTGAGCTGTTTTATGTTAGTGTGTGCATTCATTCAATGAAAAAATTTGTTAGCTGAATCCATATTCATTAGTCAAGGCAGAAAAATTTGTAAGCTGAATCCATATTCATTAGTCAAGGCAGAAAAATTTGTAAGCTGAGGTGTTCATTAGCCGAGGTATCACTGTAATTTATTTCCTTAAATCCTCACTTGTTAATTTCACTATTTTGTATGTGAATGTCATTCCCCCTTAAAATCTGCATAATTTCTTTTTTTGGAAATTTCTTGGTTCATATCGCCTAAACTCATAAAACCAGTGAAGGAAAACTGATTAATGAAATTAATCCATATTATGAATTCAGTCTGCGAAAGGTTAATGTGTTATTCTAAGTATAAAAAAAACTTCACTGAAGTATAAACTTTATTGAATGATAGTTCAATCAACAAACTTGAATGTCATTGAAATGAGGCGACACTGAAATTTCAGCAAGTTGGTTTTTTTCCTATTTTATTTTCTTTTTATTAATTATATTAATATGTATGTTTTTTAAATTCTAGTTTGTTCATTTAACTCTGGGCAAAGCCGTCTCACTCACAGAAAGCAACTTCGACAAGCACATAAGTGAGTAACATCCACCTTGAAAAATATGTAATCGTGTTGACAAAATAATTAGAGTAATGATATTGCATATTTTTTGCCTTTTTTTTTAACATCTGTTATTTATTTCACGCTTTTTAAATTTATTTCTAGCTTCCCATGACTTAGTGTTTTTGAATTTCTATGCCGACTGGTGCCGCTTCAGCCAGATGTTAGCACCAGTGTTTGATGAAGCTGCAGTGAAAATAGCTGAAGAATATCCAGTATGTATTTTATGCTGTTATTGCTGTTAATATAAAGTTGCAGTATAATGTTTCTGATGTTTTGTGCTTAAAAATAAATGTATTTGGATTCGACCCATGGAAAATTCCAGCCAAAATTTAGGTTTGTTTTCTTGACCTTTCACAAAATTCCAGATCTAAATAAACTGACTCTTTCACATAATACAAATTAGCAAGACAGTGAATTTGAAATTTTTTCTTTTGTAAAAAATTATAGGGAATATTCTCACCTCTAGATATGCTATACCAGTGGTTTTCAACATAGGGTTATATGACCTCCCTTGCAGTCCTGGGATATTCTAAGGAGGGCCCCGGATGAGAAATCAGATTGGGGGGGGGGAGCCAGGACAAGTGGTGAAGGGGCTATGGAAAGATGTGAAGAATTAGAGCTTTCAAATGAAATATGGTGGTAGAAAATGTTACTATTTTCAGAATCCAGCAGAGCTGTCCATGGAACCAGGACCATCTCAACCCATGGGCCTATATAGGCATGGCCAGAGGGCTTCATATCTATAGTGGGTCCACATGATTAGATCTGGTGCTATATGTATTTTGAATGTAACTAATTAAATATGTAAGTTGTTGCTTCTAGTTAAGTATGGGGCCCCCAGAGCATCACTTTGCCCAGAAACCCATGATGTTTAGTCAGCTATGCATATCCCCCCCTCCCCTGAAAGAGGGAAACTTATTAAATTCTAGCCCAGGGTAAGCACAGACTGAGGGTGATGTATCGAGAGGTAGATTTCAGGTTTGTTGGATTGTCCCATGTTTTACATAAACCTATTTTTCCACATTTAATTCGGCTCTTGGTAGATGGTACACATTTTAGTATGTGCTTCGACAGTACATATATTAAAATTGGCTCTTGGGAAAGATGATCACCCACTTTCCCGATTCATTTCAGGTCCAGGATTTTAGAGATCAATCTTATTTATAAAATTTTTCTTCATTATAAATTTAGTTTGTATTACATTCAATTTGATAAGTAAAGAGGGTCTTCATCACTGGGGTGAGGGTCAGATAAAAGATGGGGCCGTATGAAAAGATAATACAGTAGTCACCGCTTATAAGAATCAAATCGGCAAAACAAAAACAAAATGCTGTTTTAACATAGGAAAATCATCAGTTATAAGAATCAGATTTCTGCTTATAAGAATAAAAAAAACATGTTTGTCAACAACTACTACCATTCATCCCTGTGGTGGGTGGGAACTTATAAAATATTTTTGGTTATTCACAAGGTTTTGAAGGACTACTTAGTCACTTTTATCTTTTGTAATGAAGCCATCCCATATTGACTGTTGCCTTTACTTCCCCCAACCCAAACAGTAAGAATTGCAGCTTTACAGTAAAGTGATCTTCCTTCCATGAATGACAGAACTTATCCACAAGGGGTTTATCGCTAAGAAAAAAAGAGTGTTATTTTGTCAAAGAAATTACTGATAAGCGAATTTTCATCAGAACATTGTTTCCCCAAAGAAAAGGCAATATCGCCCCCTTGGGTGATAGAAAGATCAAGAAAGTGGTAGAAGTTAACGGATATAACATAGAATCCTATGGGTTCAATTAAGTTGGGGGGGGGGAGGGACCATGGAACAAAAAGTTTAAGAACCTCTGATCTAGAGTTATACACTTCTTGAACAACAGTCATGGGCCCCCATATCCTGGACCAGATCCTCTAGACTAGAATCCTTGGTGGGTCCTCAGGCCCTTTTCAAGCGCCCCTCTATAGTGAGTTTATAGCGTGAAAAAACAAATGATGAGAATCATTTCAAGTCCCAGGGCTTGAGCTCTGTCAGCCCTGCCTTTTTTCTGTGGGGCCGTGACAAAACAGTACTAGTACAGTTACCATGTAATATTTTAGTCTACATTGACAATGAACAGTGTCTAAGGATATCATATGCTACAGATGTTTATACTGATTTAAAATTTTAGAAATTGAATTATTCATAAAGAAATTAATAAGGTTTTCGGTTTTTACCTAACAAACATCATAATCTCACCTGAACCTTCCCCCCCCCCACCTTTTGTGTACTTCAGTGGTAACTGGAAGAGTAAAGGTAAAAAACATTCCAGATATAAGAATTAACTGCTTATAAGAATCAAAATTGCTGAACAAAACATGATTCTTATAAGTAGTGGCTACTGTATTTTCCAGAGTGGGCCATGGGCTGAAAAAGGTTGGGAAATACTGATAAACTTTTTATAATGTTGAGATTGTTCAAGTGGAATGTTATTGTTATATCTGGGTTCTATTCCATTTTCTGCTATTTGATTGGAAACAAATTTTTAGTTGTAATTTACTTGTATCATGAACACTTGATTTTAAAAGGCTTCTTTTCAAGTTCTCTTTTTAATTGAAAATTGATGTCACCATTGAAAGCATTTTGATGTTTTAATACTTTTGTGAACTAAATGATTACATTTTTTTTGTTCTTGTAAAGTTTTCACATTCAAAAACTATGAAACTATATGCTGGATTAGCCTGCATAGTCTTATGATGTTGATGACCCCTGGTTGAGTTGATCCCTTCTAAATTTTATTTATAATTTTTTTCTTTGCAGCAGCCTGGAAAAGTTTTATTTGGGAAAATCGATGCAGTAGAAGAAAGTATGTTTTTTTAATTCACTAAATTGTCACTTAATGATATCACTATTGAACCTTTTCTAAATTGATACTATTGGGACCAAAAATAAAGCATTCATTTGAGCAAGTTAGTCTTTTATTGTAGGAAACAGTTAAGTTTCTCAGTTTTGTAGAACATTGTTTAGCGATGGTCAAAAAATGAAATGGAACGCTCGGTTTCATTCTTATAAAAGGTCTCTTCGTGTTCTCCTAGAGTGATTCTTCCACTTGCCTGAGGCTTAATTCATCCTGGATTGGAGTACGTCATCAAGTTTTGGAGACCATACTTACAGAGGGACATTGACTTGGTCGAGGGGGTGCAAAGAAGAGCCACACATGCTCTTGATGGTACACAGGGCTTAAGCTATAATGTTTATATTGGAAGAGCACAGGTGTTGGTGTGATATGATCGAAGTGTTTAAAACTTTCAATGGGATAGATAAACTGGACTATTAGTTATTAATACATCAACTGCTTTGACAAGGGGACAGTATCGATTGATAAGGACAATTCCAAGTTGTGGTATCGCTGGGAGTTTTTTCTGATAGGGTTGTGAATAAATGTAATAGCTTACCTCCAGGAATCATGAATTCTAAAACGCAATTGACACATTTAAAAAGAAATATGATAAACATATTGGGCTTTTCATCAAGATTGATTATATGATGAACATGCTCAAGGAGCTATCCACACTTACATGAGACAACCGTAATTTTTTATGAGCAGTATGTATATTTTATCATAATTGTTGGTTTTTTATTGCTCTTATTGCTGTATTTTTGATATAGTTTAGACATATATTTGACAGCCATATTATTTATGGACATCTTGTCTCAGCCACCTCATTGGGCATTTTGGCTATTAAACACTTTGTATTTTTGTATTAAATTTGTTTACTCTATTTCATAGCTGCCAAGTCTCCTGGATTTCTACTCCATTATCTAGTCTTTCAAAAATTACTTATATCTCTTGAATTTTTGCAGTGATTATGCAAGTCCCTACTTTTGGGGGGGGGGGGATTATTCCCAAAGAATTTACCAGTAAAAACATTCCTTTCATTTTTATTCCCTGAAATGTCATCATAAGCATAATGTAAATTGTTACCATTATGTCAAATCACAAAAAAAAAAATTAATTTTCGAGAAGAAAATACAAGATTCACTAAACAGACAGTGTCAATTCAGCCTTTTAAAAAAATTATTTTTTCCAGTAAATTCTTTGGAAATTCCCCTCCCAAAAGTAGAGATTTTTCACAATCACTGTTAAAATTCTGGAGACAAAAAATTTTTTTAGGAGTACAGGTAATGGAGTAAAAATTCTGGAGCCTCCTGGGAAAATCCATGGAGACTTAGCAGCTATGAAATAGAGTAAAAAAATTTAATGGAGAATCTTAATTATGTTTTCTAAGATAAGACGATAAATTGGAGATGTCAAATAGCACTGGTGACAGAAATAAATACTTTTAAAAAATATTGAAAGAAATTATTTTTTGAGAAATATTAAAAGCTCTAGATGGGACCAAGAATTATCCACTTCATCCTTTTATCACGCATTCACTTACAAAAGTCTGAGGGCTGTTCATATTTTCAAAAGGAGGAGTTATTCACCTTACTTACTGATCATACCTTGTATTTTTAATTTATTGTTTTCATAATGTTCATATTTATTGTAATGGTTTTTTTTTAATGAAAGATGGTAAGTGACATGAACATTTCAATCTTATTTATTATCAAACAGCATAAAGAGTTTCATGTGACTGATCATAAGAAGTTATGGAAGTTAATTGGATAATTATGTTAATACAATTATGTCATATATAATACTAAGCAATGGTTCCCAACTGGCGCAACCATGATTCTGGGTATTTGACAGGCTGGGCAGGGGTTGCTGTAAAAGTAATTATGAATGCCAAAAAATAATAATAAAGAAATAAAAGGTCTAAAGCGATCTTTCGACTTATGGTGCAAAGCAAGAGGGGCACATTGGTTATATGTTCATTTTAAATATCTAATTGCCAAAATATCTTGCTATGCCACTCACAGGTATAAATGCACACTCAAACTTTAGAATACACGTGCAGATGTTCAGCACAACTCATTCTGTAGTAAATTACCCAAGGCGATAGACTACTACTACTTAATCGTACATGTACCTAATATGCCTTCCTCTATGGAATTTCTAGCTAATTGGTACATGCTGGAATGTACATGTTGTGAACCTAACGTGAAATTTGTTTCTGTGTAATGCTTGTTATATATTATAGTGCTGCTATCTGCTATTAATTTCTCTGTGAGTAAAGTATAATAATTGAATTATTGTACTGTTGCTCTCTGTGGCGAGCCTTTAACAGGGAGATCGGCTCTGTTTACACTTCAAAGTTGGGAACCACAAAAAACAAATTTCAACGGACCACCACTGTGGCGATGGGAGGGGGGTTTGGGTCGAACCCAAAAGGTCCTCTCAATGCGAGTCTGTCACTCTAAAATGGCAATAGACTGGAGTTGTTCTCGCTTCGAAAAAAGTTTGATATAGTTGCTGTTCGGTCATATGGTCATAGTGGCAGACTTGCATCACGAAAACCTGGATTCGAACTCCGCTGACAGCACGGTGGTGGTGGGCTGAAGTTGGTTTTCTGTGGTTCCAAACTTTGAGGTGCGAATGCGAGGTGATCACCATGTTAAAAAGTCTTACCACAGAGAGCAACAAAGATACAAATCATTACACTTTACTCATAGTTTGAAAAATAAATGGCAGCACTGAAAATTCATTCACAACACCAAATACGCACTTTGACTGTTAGACATACACTTTCGGTACAACTTGCTCAGTAGTAAATTGCTAGTGGGACCAGAACTTTGCTTGTTTAGCACTCGAGTAGTGCAGTGGTAAGATGCTAATCTTCCACTATGAAGGTTACCGTCAGAATCCACAGGTTTGATTCAGGGGAAGAACATGAAAAACAAGTTCTTAACCTAAGAGTCTGGGGCAACCACAGATAGATGGTGCCTTCATATCCCACCCAACTCCATTGGTTGGAAATTGTCATTTGATGATATGACCAAAGTTGGTGTTCGGTAAAAAAAGAACTGTGCTTGTTTGAAAAAAAAGTCTGTCGCAACAGACCAATTGGTAGGATCACTGGGATAATTCATTATAGTCTGGGGCTACCAAATGTTTTTCAGATACAGTGGAATCTCGATAACCTAAAACCCTAGAAGTATCTATGAACATGTTGACTTAAGTGGATATATCAAAAAAGGAAGATTTCTTTTGATCTCACTTTCCCAATTTTCAAACATCATTTATGTCATGTACATGTACTTATATATATAGTTGAACACAATTCCATTTCATCATCTATTAATTAGCAAAACAAAATTATCTGCAATTTTCTGCAAATAGTTCCAGAATGTTTAATCATGGTGAATAAAGCATAAGTGTATTGAAATATGCGTTATTTGCAAATTAACAGCAAGATTGCCAAAAGTTTTCCAAACTTTCATTTGTTTAAGTTAAAAATTTCAATCTAAAAAACCTTTAATTTTTAGCTCATTCAGCCATCTCTCACTCGAAAATTTCAGATATCATCCACGCTTATCTGTGACTTTTGTAGTCCATGGGTTGAGTTTCCTGGCTCTGAAAAGTGTAAAACGACCTTGCCTCCCAAGATTTGGGGAAATATTTTCGACCAACAAACGACAAAAAAATAGAAAAAAAGAATTGTTGAACTATAAATGCTAGAAATGTCGTGAAAATTTATTAACTGGACAATCCATGGACAGAGAGATATAGATGGCTTTTTTCTCAGCCAGAGATATCAAGGAAACAGTTATTTTCCGGATACTATGCCGAGGTGAGCTCGGAAAGAAAAGTCATCACGTCTCCGCCGGGACTCGAACCCAGGCCCTCTTGCATACCAGGCAAGCATGCTACCATTTACACCACTGGAGACACATGAATCTGCCTTCCTAATTTCACGCACTGTGTCGTGAGGCGCTGAAGTAGAGGCATTAGTAGCCTCTCTTAACTTCAGGAAATGGCCCCCGGGTGGGACGGTTTAGAGAGATATAGATGGTTTTTTTCTCAGCCAGAGATATCAAGGAAACAGTTATTTTCCGGATACTATGCTGAGGTGAGCTCGGAAAGAAAAGTCATCACGTCTCCGCCGGGACTCGAACCGTGAAAGTGAGTGAAATTAGGAAGGCAGATTCATGTGTCTCCAGTGGTGTAGATGGTAGCATGCTTGCCCGGTATGCAAGAGGGCCTGGGTTCGAGTCCCGGCGGAGACGTGATGACTTTTCTTTCCGAGCTCACCTCAGCATAGTATCCGGAAAATAATTGTTTCCTTGAATCCATGGACAATTCAAAAAATTAGTTGTAATAACCTTAATGTGAATCATAGTCAACTTAAGCAGAATGTAGCTACATTGTGTTGAGTTAAAGAGGTTAATTCCATTTAATTTAATATTATGCCAATCATGAGAATAGTAAATGTTGAGTTATTACATGATTTTTTTCAAGGTGTGAGTAAATTTTCATGGGAAAAAATTAATTTCTTAAAAGAAGGTACTGTATGTAAATGCATTGTGTTTGTTCCACATATGTTTATGTGAATTGTATGACAAATATATATACTAGTTATAATACCCGGCGCTGTTTGGGTTTTCTTCAATTTCTGGGAGGATTGAGGAAAGTGACAAACCATTGTAAAGGAGTAAAGTATTATACATAATACCAGCAGCATTGAAGAAGTGACAAACCATTTTAAAGGCATATACATGTCTGAAACACATTGCTAGAGTAGAGAACTACTGTTCTACTTATTTTTACTTTGGTAACTACTGTTACCAAAGTAAATATTCCGAAAGTGATTGTTGAGGCCCAAAAACCATTGTTGCCCAACAGTTTTTCGCCCATTTTGGGCATTTGCCCAAGTCTGACAAACTTCTAAAGTATCCTGTCGTTCAATCCGGACCCTGTTTGGTATATATGTAAAATTTGGTAATGATCAATCTAAAATTGTAGATTTGTAAAGAGAACATACACACACGGATACACACAAAAAATCAATTTTATATATATAGATATCAAAGTATTGCAATCTATATGCAGAATGTCAATGAATTATTTATAATGTCAGTCACTTTTTTTTTATCTATTCACTCACTTTACTATCCAGTAAGTCCTTAACTTATTTTTTTTCAGATAACCTTGCATCTAGGTTTAAGATAACTAAGTATCCAACGTTGAAATTAATGAGGAATGGGAAATTGATGAAGAGGGAATACAGAGGGCAGCGTTCCTTAGAAGGAATAACAGATCATGTCAGAGACCTTTTAAAAGACCCCATTGTTGAAGTAAAGACGCATGATGAATTAAGGAAGATTGATGTAAGTTTTTTTTTTTTTTGTGTGTGTATAACTTTTTTCTTAAATCTTATGTAACATTCAGTGAAAACATCTTTGATCTAGGAGGATGCATGTAAGGTATTCACATTATTCCAACCATATCACAAAATCATTGATTTAAGGAGAATTTGCAGCTAAATTATTTTCGCCTAGGTACCAGTTTTTTATAGTTTGTTGACCAGAGAATATCTTATTCACTGAAAGACAATTTCAAAAAGCCAATCAATCTAGTAATTTTTCTTCCTTTTTCTCATAATTTCTGTTTGTGTCCATTCCAAGAATTTATTCCTTAAATTTTTTTTAATTTCATTAATGGCCGTATTCTCTGATAGTTTAACAACTGCAATCATAGTACAGTAAAACCTTGTTATGTCATCATTTTTCTTCAGGCCCTTTCAGCTTTCATAGACAACAATGTTATTAAACACTTGTGTACTCGTCATTAATTTCGGTTAACTCGTCACCAAAAAATTTGAGAGAGAATAGATTATTTTTATGGCACCCACTAAAAAAAGAGCTTGTTAAAAGCATTGCCATATGGCTAAAAGTCATCATAAAAGCCTATGTACAAAAATGGGAGGGTTTAAGTGTCGAAAGTTACGCTGGAGAAGTTCATTTGTCAACTAAGGTTTTTGAAATGTTTGGGACTGTTCTAGCTAGACCTGATTTCTGCATGGACCCCCCACTAATTTAGAGCTTCAAATTTAAACAAAATATCTTTGTAAAGAATGTCTGGTTTTTTCAACAAAGTTGAGGTCTTCTAATGTTCACTTTTTCCTGCCCAGATCCCCCCCCCCCTCCAAGATTCTGTGTTTAAGATTACCTTGTAGTTGTATCATGAACTACTGATGAAGAATTAAAACATTAAAATTAAATTTCATGTATATGTAAAATTAATGGCAGTTGTGCAGAAAAGATAACTACTCTAACAGTTGCTCTGATTAGTCCAAAATAAAAATTACTAGTATAAATGAGAGTATACCAGTATATTTTACCGTAATAAGTAATAAGCGATCAAAAAGGGTAAAAAGATTCTATTTTTCTTTTACTATCTATAAAACTTATTAATATTGTAATTTTGATTCATATTTTTTAATAAATGTTGTATTAGTTTAAATTTATGCGATTTTCACAATATTGCACATTGAAACTGAGGGCGCATCGCTTAAGTCTTCACTCTGCTTAAGTCATCATAATTTTTCAATAACATGAGGTGACGACTTACCGAGGTTTTACTGTATTAAAGGATTGACATGGATTGCTTAAAATCCGGAGTTTAACCAATCCATTTCGATCTCTAATCCTTTAACCTGCGATTGCAGTTTAACTCTGTCAGTGAATATGGCCTTTAGAGAAATATATTGACTGGAATCTAACTTGTACTTTCCCCCTTTTCGAAATGGAATCCTGATATTAAGCATTAGAGAATAAAAGGCAATTCAGTGGAGCTTCTCTAATCCAGGCTGATCCATAATGCTAACACTTCTGTCAAAAATTGCTTTTTCACAATTGAAGACTCATGTTTTTTCTTTTACCCAAATTCTATTTCGGCTTTTGCATCAGCCATTTTCTTTCTTTTTTGTTCCACTTTCTTCTTCCCCCCCCCCCCCAATACATACATTAATGGTGTCCATTGCAGTTTTCAGGCTTTTCAAAGAGTGGAAACAATGATGGCAGATGCATATCTCAACAAATGTGATTCGTGAAAACGTCGGCTTTGATCAAAAGAACTTTTCTTACTTCATTTCATTTCTCCATGCTGTACAGTTAATCTCTGTGTTTCAGAACATGTCTAGCACTCGCAACTATTTTTTGTGATGAAATTTCAAATATGCCCAAAACGTCAAGTGATGCTGTGTTCACAAGCTGCAAATGGAAACAGGATGCTTTAACCTTTTATGCAGCAATGATGAGATCTCACCACCATAAAAGCCCGTTATTTTAACATTGACAAGCCCAGATATTTTGTAAAGTTGATTTCTCAATGGAAAACTTTTCCCTATATCCCTTGTTTTGCACCTGCTGAAAATCGGAAAAAAACCTACTTCATTAAAAAGAGATATATTTTGAAGGGGAGTTTAGGAATACTAATTGTTGCTTAAAGAGTTAAGTTTATGTGAGAAAGCTGAACTTTTAAAAAAGCTAGAATGTGGAACACCTATACAAATGTTGTGTGAAGGATATAGAATTGAAAAATCTACTAATAATACAATCTTCAGAAACAAAAAAAATTCGTCCCCCCCCCCCCTGTGATTCAAGCAATGCCTCCAAAACATGTTTAAATAAGTAAGGTTTTTTTTTTTCTATAGATAACTAGTAGAGGTATGTAAATCAGAAATTATGGTTTAAAATCAGATTATCTATGATTAAATTCATATATGAGGGAGGGTTAATAACTATAGTGGAGTAAGAGTAGATAATATCCCCATTTTGAAAAAAAGGTCTTGCTAGAATTGCTGTCATAGAGTCTCTCATGTTAAAAATGTTATAATTTCACAATTTGCCAGTGAACTATTAAAGCTGAGACTTAGTTCATTTTTTCTTTCAACAGTTCAGCACTTCTAGATTGCATTTTTGGACTTAAGCCAGAATTGTTGAAAATTTACTTACACCACTCTGACTTTAACCCCCCTCCCCAATATGTTGCTTTATTAATTTTCTTTCAAAGAAAAATATGAATCGAAGTAGTCAGAGAGGCATATTATTACTTTAAATTTGAAAAATTGGGGAAAAAACAAAAACTTGATCCATAGTCTGGAATCACCTTCCTGAGGAGTCCGTATAAGAAAGGTTCTACTGTACATAAAAAAATATATGTATGTTTGCGGATATAGAGCAGAGTAATGAAGTGCACATTGGATTTGAGTAAATGCAGAAACTTGTCGACATGAACTTTTTTTTTTCATTTGTTCAAAAATTTGGTTTTTAATTTTTTTTTCAGGAAAATAAGAGGGTTTTAGTAATGTATTTAGAAGACAAAAATAGCCCAGTACCTGTGTATGACATATATTTGAAAGTGGCAATGGACTTGAGGGATGACTGCAGTTTTTATGTGGCGACTGGGTAAGTTCTGCAATCCCAAAATATTAGACAAAAATATTTCTGGCATGGAATGGGTAAATGTTGTAATAGTTATATATATGGTTTCCCTCTGTTACCAAAAATAATTCTTTTCAGTGAAGGATATTTTTAGTAACATTGAGGTTTCAATTAATAGAAAGAAAACAATTTGTGTAACTCTTCATTTTATCATGAGTAGCTTCGCAAGTTGAAAGGTAATATTGAAAACTCCATTTGTTATATGCAATGAAAATTAGAATTTTTAAAAGAAACTTTCATATCTTCGTGGAAAATAGATGCAATACTCATAAAAACGCATACAAACAATGAAAATGTTTTGTGAAAATTACAAAACACTGGCAGCTTTTTCTGATACAGGGTTGATTGAAAACATTTTTTCATATTTAATTTTTGACAGTCCTTTAAACACACGATTAAATTTTCACTTGAAAATGTGAGTAATAACAAAGTTTACATGACCAAAATTTCACAAAGATCCGTCTATTATTCTAGAAATTTGTAAAAATGTCCAAACTCTAAAGTGAACATAGACTTATGCCTATATAGTGTATTGTATATGATGTTGGCAGCACCTCAGTTTCTCTTCTTCTTTCCATAACATTTCAAGTTTATCTTTAGGTCGCTTGCTACCACAAACTTACAAGATACTAGTAAAGCCAAGATTGTATTCAAGCCATCTAAGTCACAGGTAGGAAATCACTTCTAAGAAATTGTAATTTGTTTATGTCATTTATAGGATACTAAATGTTTGTGCTCGCCATTGAACTGTGGCTCTGTTGCTATATATTTGCTTTAAAGTTTCTCAAATAATTTACTTTAATTTTATTTATTTAAATCTGTTTCCCCCAACCCTTTTCCAAAGCATCTCATAAAATCTTGGTGCCCCCTCCCACCCATAAAAGATAAACTGGGGGGGGGGGGGTGGCTTTGCATCCCAAGAGGATTGAAAATAAAATTAAAAAAAGTTGAAATATTGAAAAAATTCTTTAAAAGCACTTTCAATCTATTTCTGTGAATTTGAAACACTTTTTGAAGGTTAAAAACTCAATTTCTTTGGAGAGATTTTCTCTCTGTGCTCTTCTGAAACTCTAAATTAGCCTGTGTGTCCCCCCCCCCCCAGAATCTACACGGAGGAAGCCCAAAATCTGTAAACCCTTCTAGCCGGATGCCCAAAGCCCTATGCTTTAGACCAGGTTATGAGTTTTTAACCTTTGAGACAGTGCACGCCAATAAAAAAAAATTCCATGAAATCCGATAGCCAATAAGTCATACTGTGGTATCTTGATTCGGCCAGTAGCGTCTTAAAAACCCAATGGGGCCAGGGCTTCGAGGCAAATAGGGAGACCTACATTATTGGAGAATTTTACTTATTCTGAGAACATTAAATATGAATTTCCATTGATAATTAAATTATTCCTCATTAATTTTCAGATACTTAATGAAATATATTTAATGAGTAAATAATTTAATTTTGTAAATTATATTCTTCATTGGATATGAATTTTTATTAATTCTGAAATTATTTCCTTATGAAATATTAAGTTTTATTAAGTATGAATTTTCATTCATTCTTAAATTATTTTCCCACTAAATAGGAATTTCTAATAATTCTGAGAAATGTTTTCATCAAAAGGAATTTTCATAAATCATAATTGCTCCCTTAAAAATCATTGCCTTATCGTATGTCCCACAGATTTAAATCAACTATACATTCTCTTTTTTTTTTTTCTTTAAATGCGCAAACTTTGCTTGAAAAAGATAAGTTTATTTTCAGGTGAGGCTTAAAAAAGTAACAAAACCAACCTTACGAATTAAATACGCGTATTTTTAAAAATTTAAATAAATTTATAGTTATCAAAAATAAATTTTTTTTTAGCTTGGCATGAATGATGAGGAATATGCCGGAGCCTTACTGAGTTATGATGAAATGAGTGCATGGTCAACAAATCGCTGCATACCATTGGTTCGAGAAATCACATTTGAAAACGCAGAAGAATTAACAGAGGAAGGACTGCCATTCTTAATACTCTTTCATCACCCTGATGACGTGGAGAGTCCAAAAATATTCACACAAGCTGTTCAAACCCAGTTGCTGGATGACAGAAGTATGAATTTTGTCAGGGAAAAATTATTTCCTCTTTAATTCTGAATTTATTGATGTAGTTTCATATTGAATACCTTGAAATATTTCTGCTATCTTAGAATATACATTTCCATCCTTTGAATGGTAATATGGACTTCAAAATAATCTTTAATTATGTTGTATGAGATTTTAAAGTGGAGACAGTTTTTATTTAGGGAATGTAAATGTATGTATTTCTTTTCAGCTCTGGTTAATTTTCTTGTTGCTGATGGTATCAAGTTTGCCCATCCTTTGCATCATCTTGGCAAAGCAGCGAAAGATCTACCTCTTGTTGCAATAGACAGTTTCCGGCACATGTACCTTTTCCCAAAATTTGAAGACTTGCAGTGAGTGTATTCATTTGCCTCTGACACATTAGTTAAATGCTATTTGAAACTTGTGTGGTATCTGTAAAAATATGCCAATTTCTTTGGATTTTTATTGTAAATTTTGAATTTTTTCTTCATTGGCTTTATAGAGATGCTGGAAAATTAAAGCAATTTGTCTTGGATCTCTTCTCTGGGAAACTACATAGAGAATTCCATTATGGCCCTGACCCAATTACGAATGAGGTATTTTTATATAGCGTAATATAAATATATTGTGATGATTGAGAAATTTTATTGTGTTTGTGAGGGATATGACATTCTAATTTCTCTGACTGTGCTTAAATCATAAAATATACTGAGTGAAGAGATTTCTTTTTTCTACTTTTTAGGGAGTCATTTCAACAAATCCACCAGAATCAACATTCAAAAAATTAGCACCATCACCAAATAGGTATACCCTGGTGAGAGATGAACTTTGATGGGTATTATTTTTTTAAAGGTTAGTAAAAACTCAGATCAAAAAATGCCTACTTATACAGTCAATTCACGATAAGTCAAACTCCGATAACTCGAATGTCTGTTTAAGTTAAAGTTTTCACTCAGCCCAAGAACTTTTTCCATGTTTTAGTGTTACAATTTTCCTTTAACTTGAAGTTTTCTTCCTTTAAGTCGAAGTTTTTGGAAATAAGAGAAATTTAAAAGCAATGTAATTTAGCATTTTAGCAATGTAATTTAGCATTTTAGCAATGTAATTTAGCATTTTAGTACAAAATTCAGCATTTAGCAATAGAATTTAGAAGATTCATTTAGTTAATTTAATTGCCTGCTTGCAAAAGTGAATGACTTTCTCACGAAAGAAGGTAAAAAATGATATAGTCAAAAATCACTGCATTTTTTGACAATCTTGATTTATAATTTGTTTCATTTATACGAGTATCATGTATGTGTTCATTTCTATGATATACATCTAGTTTATTTCTAAATATTCTCATTCAATAATTAAATATGATTAAATTAGACTAATTTTTTTTTAATTTCTCCATCTCCAGTAGCTTGACATGCTTTCCTATTACGATATTCAAAATTAGCGCTGTTATTTTTATTTTAAAATAATTTCACTCTGAAAATCGGAATTTCCGATAAGTCAAACTAACGATAACTCGACGTTTTCCGTCGGCTGCTGCACATCCGACTTATCGAGATTTGACTGTATTTTTAAAAAATATAATCCATCCAAATTCAGCATCTTTTGCTATGATTTGAATTTATACCTAGTTTTCCATTTTTCAGGGAAGTGCCCCAGTCTTTCATTCCAGTGTGACGCTTTTGAAGTGACTGTTGTAATTGGGGGAAAACTATTATTTTCAGACTTGCTTTCCAAATCGAATGGAATTAAATTTTTCTGGTTTCAAAACTTTTGTGAACCTGGATTTCAAATACTATATAAAGTATTTATAAGGTGATAATAATTCAGAAAACTTTTATGAATGTCATGAATTTAAAAAATTACCCCCTGAATGCCATGAATTTTTCACTGCTTCATTTTACAGCTGCATATGAAATCATTATTGAAAGATGGTGGTCAGAATTTTTTGGGGGTTGGATCGCATGATTAATTCCTCTACATGAATCGCAGTATTTATTTATTTTTAAACTTGCAACATTGCACAACAAAGATTGTACTTAAGTGTATGAGCCTATTATGTATCCAATTGGTACTTTCAGATAGGCTAATTTTTTAAATGTTTCTAACTATTTACAATCTGTCATTAAAATCTTCCCGCACGTTAAATATATTAAGTTTGGAAAAAGATCATTTAGCTGGATTCAATGGTTTTTCTTCTGTGACATTTTATGTACTCTTTTTAAGTTAATGTGAATAAATGCACTTTATTTATTTTTAAAAAAATTCATAACTGCATTAGTAAACTGACAATTTTTCTCTGGAATTGCAGAATATCCTCTCGTATTATAGCCTACAGTAAATGGCATTTTGTCAGTATTTTTACTGAATAGATAAATTGTATTTTGCAGCATTTGTCATGATAATAACAAATTGCTGACTGTATGGCCATATGTATTAATGTTAGTGAAATTAGTCAGGGCGAAATGATTTATATACTTGAAGAAAAAAAATATCACAAGTCAATTTTATATTGCTCTAGTGAAATGTAAATACCGTGTGAATGGAGGTGGTGTAATCAAAAATGCATTTGTATTTTGATTTTTTTTGTATAAATCGTCCGGTCAATGAACATTAAAAGATTCAAAGTTTGTCAATACTTATTTGAATTTCTCTTGTATTGCTGCATGATGGTTCTGTAATAGCTCCTCTATTGTGAGTATGACATAAGTCTGAATCCAATTTTTTTTAAGGTCCATATATTAAATATAGTCATTTAAACTTGGGAAACTTCTATCAACATTTTGAGAATTATTCATTTGAAAGAGAAATTTTATGCATGTAAGTAAAACATAGATAAATTTTTATATTCTTCATTTGAACTAAAACAAAACATCCATAAATGAAAAAATCTATTGCAGCATAACATTCTTTTCAATACCATACCAAGAAGTCTATTGTAGTATGGTTTTCTTAACACTTTCAGACCCGCATCAAATTCACCAGAGGAAAAAAGTTTTTCTATAGCAAAAATATATTTATACTGAGCCTATATTAACTCTATGCAGAAAAAATTATGAATGTATTTTTTAGAAAAATTACCGCTTTATCCATTGAGATGGACACTGGGTCTCAACAGTTGCAAAACTCCTGAAATCTTGTTTTCGATGCCAAAGTCTGAAATACTGTAAAATATACTTGTACAATGTAGATTCAAAAATTGTTATGTCTGAATGTGGGCTTCATGGCCCTTCATGTAAGAGTCCTGTCAGTGCATGGGCTCACTAGGACATGGCCTATTGGTGCCTGTGGAGCTTCTGATCTCTCATAGCCATTGTAAGAGAACTTAATGGGATCCATTAAATTGCTGAGCGGGGGCCCATGATGTTGCCAATATGGCTCGGCCCATGTGGTGGTGCTGATAGACCTCTGACATTCCATAATTTATATAAAATCATTGAGTTTATATGAGAGGGCAGTGAAATAAATATATTGCAGACTTTTTTTTTTTCTGGAAAATGAAAAAAGTTCAAAATTTCATGCATAGATTGCACTCTACTATTCATAATTGGTTAAAATTAGTAACTTTGAGATGAATCATGAGAAGAATTGATACTTTATTACATATAATCTACACCTCAGATGATGTTGGCAAATGCATGAAATTGAAATAAAGTAAATTTAAGATATGACTTGGTTGGCTTAGAAATGGTATCTCCATCAAATTGGTGAAAAGCAAGACAAAACTCAAATGTACTTTTAGTCAAAATTTTGCTTTTGTTGCTTACATGTTTTGAGGTACGGTACAAGCAATGCATGAAATTTTGTACAATTTATTTTAATACCCCAGAAATAATGCTCGACCATGACACTGCAAACATCACTGTAAGATGCCAGTTTGTTGATTTTATATTGTTTTTTAAAATAAGTCATGGACTTTTGGTGCACCCTGTACATTACACATAACCGCTGAAATGTCCTAATCTTCCAATCATACTTTTTTGAAAATTCTTTGTCAGAAAATCAGTTTTCAAAAAAGATATAATTAAAATTTGAAGCATAAGGACATGACAACAAAATGCTGGAAGGAAGATATTTTGCTTCCTTTAAGACCTAGTGTCCATCTCAATGAACATCACATTATCTTCACGCAAATGCTTAATTACTAGTGCAAATGAAAAAATCTTCCATGGTTTAAGAAGTATAGGGAATAGAGACACTGTGTAAAAAAAATAGAAAATTTCACCATAAAAGAATTTTTTTAGATGTAAAGTTCGTTTTTATTTCTAAGCCAAGAAGCACGATTACTGACATAAATCATGGCAACATTGCCACCGCAGTATTACCAATGTAGAAATATGAATCTGAATCAGTAAAGGGATTGTTGTCAATACCAAAAAGAATGAACCCTTATCACATGATAACACATAAATGTCCACAGCAAATTTCTTTATGTCCATTTAGATGAACATGGTCTAAAAGGGTTAATGTCATCAATAAATAAAACAATGTCATGTGTATAATATGAGCTTATAGAACAAAACAAACTGAATAGGCTTGTATCTATTTTCAGTTAATAACTGTTGCATTATTCTCAGGAACATTTTCTGATATATAAGCAAACAGAGTTTTGAATTGTTGCTGGATACAGCGAATATGTTCTTTTAATTCTTCTTCATCCAAGGAGTCATCTCGAACAAGTTGCAAAATATGAACTGCAAGCTGTACAGTCTCCCGTTTTCTTTTGTATTCCTCGGTTTCAAGTATATCCATCTGAATAAGTAAATTTGAAAAAAAAACAGGTTGTAGTTATTAATTTAAACATTTTTTAATTCTGCAGTAGTCAATTTAGTCATATTTAATACTGTCTTTTACCATCGGTTACATAAGATAATTATCATATAATTGACATCAAATTCATATATATGGGACATATAAAAATGAAAGAGACTTGATACTATAACCTGCATGCTCTTTTTTTCAATCTCACGGGTGATGTGTTTAGCATACTCAATGAACTCTGCGGGAAAAGCTGCCATCTCCGCCAGTTTAATACCTGCCATAAATAAATACATCAACTACATAGATTAATTTTACTGTTATCAAAACCTATATCATAATTTTTTCATGACAATTCTATGATTCCTTGTTTGAATTTATTTATTCTGATTTTTTTAACAATAATGTTAAAAGAAACGGATTTTTATATACATATATAGTTCTAAAAACTTTTCACCTTTATGTTATTTTTAAAAACTTCTAATTTCTGCTAAAGCTTTTTAACTGCAAATGTGAAACCTTGAGAAATTAAAAAATAACTTGCCATAATTTTCTTCCTTGCATCTACCTCTTTCCAATGAATAAGTATAATCAGGAACAATACTATTTCTCTCATTGTCTACTACGTAATGAACAGGCAAATGATAGCTGTTAGAAATGTAAATTTTAGTATTTTGTAAAATTATTACTAAAATTCTTAATGAAAAACTTTTGTCAAATTATTCATAATGAAATGCTGTGAAATCAATGGACTGTCATTAAGTTCTGTGTATGACGTCAAATGTTTATACTATGCCGTATAAATGCAGTCAAGTCACATTAATATGACCACCAGCTTACATCCAGAAAAACAGTTTGGTGCAGTCTGGGATGCATCAAGATGGTCTGAAAGTGGTGCAATAACATGCTAGGAGGGTGTTATACATATCTAGATCCAAGTAGATTGCACAGTCTTTTTTAGTTACCATACACCTAAACCAAGACTTGACAAATTGGAAAGGGGCGTGGTAGCCCAGGTTCATAAGATACTCGCCTAAAGTACCAAAAGATGTTTAGAGGTGTTGTGAATTCAATACCCAGTTTGTCCTTGTCTGAAAACTTTCCTGATATGGGTACAACAGAAACGGCAACATGACTGCATAAAAAATTATCGCTGGAAGTCTCCCATCAAGGGGTTAGCACACCAACCTCTCGATAAGTATAAAAACAGAAACAGCTATTCTTCCACGTTAATTCCTCCATATCCAAACCAGAGGTTGCCAGATAGCTTCAATGAAATTTTTGCATGTGTATATATAGATTATGGACATTCCTATATACATACTTTGCAAAGTGGCTGAAAACTGGTTAACTGCTTTCTGGAGAAAGTCGACTTTGGATATTAACTGTAACACACACACATGCATGCCCACAGAAAGAAATTGTGAACTACAAACGTGCATAATTGCACAGAGTCATGGGTAAATTGATCGAGAAGGTAGCTTATAGAAATATATATGTGCTCATAGCAATCATGGATGTCAATTATAAGTAAAGCAAAATAAAATTAAAGAAACAAAAAAATAGTGAAATGTAAATATAAGATGTGTGGCCCACACACGCACACACAAAATATTGTATAACAATTATAACAATCACCAACAAAAAAGGTAAGTACAAGGAAAATACAAAACTCCTTTTTTAGGAATTTTGTATTTTCCTTGTATTTGTCTTTTTCGTTGGTGATTTTTGTGAGTGTTATGAGGCAAAGTTTATATATATTTACTCTTCCATAATTTACTCACTTGAGAGCATTTGGGTAAACACCTTCTAATTGTGTCAGCAATGAATGGTGAGTAGCAAACAGGGTGAAAGCCTAAAATAAAAAATTATTGAAATATTAAATTTCCTTATATAACATATGTATAGTTTTATATTAATTTAACATAGTTTTTAGAAAATTATACATGTTTAACCCAATTGCTGAATTATTAAATAACTATTGGTTTGAATTAAGGAGGAAGGATGAACAATTAATAAATGGCAAAGGTTTATTTGTATGTTTAGGCATCTCTGTGGACGAAAACTGATTAACATTAGAAATTCATATATACACATAAGATACTATAAAAGACTATCTCAAGTGATATACTAACTTTCTGGTGAATTACTTATCAAAGTATTTAACATTTTTACTCAGATAGAGGTTTTTTCTCTATTTTAATCATCAATAAAACAAAAGGCACTAATATGGATATAATTTATTCCAATTGCAATTATACACACATACTTTAGATAACATTATTTCTTCACTTATAGCCCATGCAAGACTCACGCCTTCTTCACAGCTGGTGCCTATAATATATTTTAAAGATTATTAAGAAATGCATTTTCTATTTTTTTTTTCAATACAGTTTTTATAGACTTATTTTTTTATAGATATTAAATATATTTTTACAGATTTTTTTTTTTTTTGATTCTTTCAATCGTATTATATTATGTATACATGTGTGTATAATTTAAAAACTTTTTCTTGGTATAAGCATCACAGTCAGAAAAAAATTGTTAAAAATGAAACATCTGATTTACGTATTCCACCAAAAATATTTCACCAGAAAATGCTTACTAATGTTTCTGAACAGTTGAAATGCTATGTTATGATTCTAATGGTCAATTTTTTTTTTTTTTTTAATTTTTTTTTTTTTCTTTTCTTTTTAAATTAACATGGTTGCTCCTATCATATAAATGCCTTGGCTGATCGGCCAAGAATTATATGTTGGCTAAAGTTAGTCTGAATTATGCCTATTAATTTTTCAGATAATCAAATGAAAAAATATCAATTATAAACTTGGGAATAAGATTCACGCATGAGCATGCATGCAAAAACTATTTAAATGAATAACATCACAGCATACTCATAGAAATATGCAAATTTTCACTTTATTATTTACAGCTTCATATCACAATATATGGTGTACGTATGGCATTTTTTTATGAATTTTGTATAAGCTTCAAAAAAATTAATTTTCATTTGAAAAAAATACCTTTTAGCATGGGTGAAAAACTATGCTCAAATACTATTTAACCATTGATTTATTTCAAATTTTGCATACATGTTCCTGATTCTGAGTGCTATCCTATGCCCATATAAAGTTTCACATATCTCTGATACTTAGTTTTTTGGAAATTTAAAAAAAAATGCATTAAAAACAGCTTTCATGTGACTGTGGTGACAAATACCATGGCATCAATGTAGTTGAATAAAAATTTATTCAAAATAAAGGACAGTTCAGTTCATGAAATGAAGCAAAATTTTAATTTCCTTGACTCTTGATTTCATTGATCTTATTTAAAATTGAATTTTAAGATTTAAATTTTAAAATTTTTTAATTTAAAATAAGATCAAGCCAATGAAATCTCAAACTTTTGCTTCACTTCAAGAACTGGAGCTTCCTTTT
This sequence comes from Pholcus phalangioides, assembly GCF_987345545.1. NCBI lineage: Eukaryota > Metazoa > Arthropoda > Arachnida > Araneae > Pholcidae > Pholcus > Pholcus phalangioides. The sequence continues at coordinate 87,214,889 of NW_028301608.1, read as the reverse complement.
TATTTTGAATCAATTTTTATTCAACTACATTAATGTTGTATTTTATCATGCACACAAGCTGTTTTTAATGCATTTCTTTAAAAATTTATAGAAAAATTAACTATCAGAGATAAGAAACTTTATACTGACGTAGGACAGCACATGCAATCAAGAACATGTATAAAAAATTTGAAATAAATCAATGGTTAAATAGTATTTTTAATATGAAATTTGTATTACAGCATAGTTTTTTTCACCATGTTAAAAGGTGTTAAACCCCTCTTAATTCAAAATTTTAGGTTTAAACATAACCTTGTCGGTACAAAATTTCAAATTTATCTGGAAACTCTAAAATTTTAATTTATAACTTGTATGATTAATGTAAGAACAAGAGGAAGAAAAAGTTTTGATTGAAAACTATCTTTAGAAATTCAAAATTTATCTACCTACACAAAATTCGAAAAAGGCCATTTTCAAATTAATCTTATCAATAGATGATATTGATGTATATTTTAATATCCAATAGCAAAATTCTTATTACTTGTATGCCTGCATGTGCCATAATTCTATCTAACTCAGCATCAGATATGAAATTTATTTGAATGTATTATATGAGAATTGCATTTGAATATAATTAATGTATTTGTAAATGTATATAATTACGAATGTGTATATATTTATAATTATTTATAGTGATTGATGTATAGATGTATTTTCTTTAACACAATTTAGCACTTACTGTTTTTTACTTAGTTTGATCATGAAAAATTGTCTACGGTCGACTACACAGGCCCCGGTCTCTTGCCGACTAATAATATGCTATATATTGTAATTTTATGACATATCTTAAACTGAAATAAAGAAAGTAAAAAACTCACTCTTCCCAAGTTCATCAATGACAACCAATGAACGTTCTGAGGAATTGGCGATGATATAGCTAACTTCTTTCATCTACAGGTAAATAAACAAATAAGATAATCCATTGCATATTTATTCACTCAAAATATAGTTATGCATTTCTCTTTCAAATTTTTTAATTTTTATCTTCTTTCAATGTCAAATTTCAGTTCATTTCATATTAAATATTTTCCGTGCATATTTATGGTAGTTCATAATGTATAGAGATGATTGAGTAATTTATGTATATATCTCTATTGCGCCTGCTGCATAAATATATGCATGATTTACTAAGACACATAAAAGATGATGTGCAATTATTAAATGTAAAATTTTAGGGGAAAAAACTGAAGACCAATCGCATAATCATTTCTCACTAACAGATCTAATCACTTATTAAATAGGAATAAAAAAACCCTTTTTTAAATCTATTATCAATAGTTTCATATTTATATTTTTGTGGAATAAGAAAATTACATGGTCTTTTTTAAGTACAAACCTCTAGCATGAATGCTGAAAAATTGTTTTCAATGCTATCACAACTTCCCATTCTTGAGAGGATATGATCTACCAATCGAAAACATGCATATTCTGCAGGAACATAGCATCCTATTTGAGCTAAAATTTGCAATAGAGCAACTTGCTTCAAATATGTTGTTTTTCCACTCTGCAGAAACAAAACAAAGAAAAAAAATCTGAAATTTTATTTTATAATGAAATTTGATGATCAGAAAAATAACATTAAAAAGAGTCAAAGTAAATTAAAGAAAAGTTCAAACTGCATACCATATTAGCTCCAGTGATGATGACAAAATTATTCTCTGGAGATAAGAACTGAAAGAAAAAATATACCACCCACACACACATATATATTGTGAAATTCAATTTCTGATAAATAATCTAAGTTTTCGAATTAGGTTTAAAATATTTGTCAAAAAATATAATTACACTAAATTAATGCAATTTTTTGCTTGGTACATACTGTGTCATTGGAAACAACTGGTACAACTCCAGCTTTTTCTAGTATAGGGTGACGTCCACCTTTTATTACTGTACTTTCTGAAAACTTTGGCTTCACTGCTCACAAAAGAAGTCAATGTAATATAAATATTAGCTTTTTACCATTAAATAATATCATCCAAAGGATTCAGAATAAAATCATTCATGAGCTGAAAAAATATGTATGGATCTTTACTGAGATTTCTATATTACAGACTTTTTTCATAGAAGACAAAATAAATGGAAAACAATTTACTATCATACACAACGCAATTTTTTGTAAATCATTAATGGATGATGAAATAACTTTTTGTATTGATTTCAGCACAAAAGGGGATGTTCAGTTAGCTGTAATTATTCATTTATTTTGTATTCAAGGTGAGGGTTTTCAAGCTCTGTGAAAATAAACTGGCTTTTACTATGAATTTAGTTACCTGAATAGAAATCTGATTTATTCTAAGTATTTTTGGGTGCTTGAAGATATAAAAATGATTTTAAAGTCTTACAGAATCATGAAATGATAAGTATATATATTTTTCTAACTCACCACATAGATTGAGGGTACCATAGCTTGCAAGGGAAAGCAGAAAATCAATAGTGGACACAGCTTCAATCAACTTATATACACAGCCCAAACTTCCTCGTATAACTTTCAAAAGTTCACTGACAATGCTGTGAAATTGAGAACATTTCTATAACATATTATAAATAACACTTTAAACGATAAGTTATGATAAAATAGAGGGAATTTTCTTTTTAGCTGTACGAAAATAATATAATTTGGGCAAAGAGATGATTGGAGTAGTAGAGCATTCTTTACTTACACATTACTCATCAAGTAAATCTCATTTAATGATTCCTTCACACGATCTTGAAAAATTCAACACAATATCAGAATAAACTTTTGCAAAACAAAAATCAAACTCATTTAAAACATGACAATAAATTCAGATAAGTTTTCAAGTGATTAAGGATACGTATATATTGAGTTATGCAACAAATGATAGCCTATAATGTTATTAGCAATGTTGAATGTTTCATGTTGCAATAATTTTGAATGATTACATATTAACAAGGGGGCTTGAAAATAATAATATGACTAACATTTCTGTTAAAGTAACAAAAATATGCCATCCCACACTGAGCTCGAAGTGGGAATATTTTTTTAAGGAAAAGAATAGTTCAATTAGATATGCCACTTTCTCTCTGGAAAACTAAATAATACTTAAACAAGTCAAAAATAATTAAAATTTATAAATCAATACTTAAAATGTAAATTATTGAAAATTTTAGTGAAAAGGAATTGTTATTTTGATCTTTAAAGATTATTTCTATACTGAATTACATGATATTGAACAAAAACTTTATACTCTATTTTTACTACTACTAAACCAGACATGAACCTCATCCATATTTCTCTGCGGAACTTCTAACAAATTGGTACATGTTGGAATGTGCGTGCATGTATTGTGAACCTTCTGTGAAGTTTGTTTCTGTTTAATGCTTGTTATGTGTAGTGCTGCCATCTGCAATCAATTTTTTAAACTCATAGAGATGGAAGTGTAATGAATGAATAATTATACCATTGTAGGCCTGTCACTCTTTGCGGCGAGACTTTTTAATGGGGAGATCGGCTCGCATTGCCTCAAAGTTGGGCACTATACTCTAGAGCAGTGATTCCCAATGTGAGCATTAAGGCCCACATTGGGAATCACTGCTCGAGAGCTATAATTTGCCTATGTTTGAGGGTACAATTATAAACATCAAGCGGACACACCAATATGTCAGCATGATACTTGGTCTAAATATAATGCAGAATGTTTTGTAATATATAAAAAATATTTTAAAAAATCATAACTTGTACATGCAGCTTTCAGTTTTCCCATAAATTGCATTCTTTCCCCAAATCTAAAATGGCAATATTCTGATTATGAAATGCATGAGGAAAAAAAGAAAATTGATAAGTTATATATACATAATCATACTTACCATTGAGCTTTATCTGAAATAACAAAATAAAAATAATAAATATAATGCATGTGTGCACAACTTAATTTCATTAGCGAAAGAATTAAAATATTTATGCACTATCAACTGTTATTCATAAAAATATGCACACTTAAATTGCAGACAATCAAATAGTTTACTTTTAAATCATTTTTTTTAACCGCACCAATAATAATTCACAGAGGCAAGCCATAACAAGATTTTCAATCTGGTGAAAAGGCACTTTCATCGATGTAAATGTTATGATCTATAATATAAAAATATTCTAAGTTTTTCATATTCTTTATTTTTATACTTCCATTATTGATATTAGTAATTTTATATTTATCTATGGTTGTGTGTGTACAAAACTAAAAATTATACAGAATTCCTATTCTGTTAAAAGGAATAAATAAAAATTGGCATTATAATATTCAAAATAACACAATTTCAAAACTCTAAAAATATATCATTTGTATTTTTTCAGCAAAAGGAGATTTTTGTACATTTATACCTGATGAATAATATAAAAACCATAGGCAGAGATAGATGAAAGTCTGGGGGGGGGGCACAAAATGATGTCAGTATATGTTACGGTAAATGTGACAAATCCAGTTATTATGTATATCAAACTAACAACCATTTTGGTAAGTTTGATAAATTTATCAAATTTATTGGCGATTATGTATAACTCCCAGCTCTCTCGTATTGGTAAATATGATAAATTGTCAATGAATTGCATAAATTTGCCAGAATTTTGTTCAAACTCTAGTCTCGGATGATGGATTCAATCGGTGATTTTGATTATGTTTAAAAATAATGATAAATGTGAAGGAAGCTAACATTGCTATGCTGTTAATAATTGATTTTGTTTTTATCCTTATAACATTTATTTTCATTTAATTCAATTGCTAAAATTTGTTTTGCGCAACCATCACGTACGGAAGTGACTGATAATGTAGTTGAATTTGAGTGATAATTTCACATGATTTCTTTCATATTTATCATACTTACCAACAGGCAGGCTTAACAATTATTATTTGCATGAATAATAAATTATGCATAACAATAATGCATAATCACCATTAAAAGTGACAAATGTAGGAAAATTGATAAAACTAAGGCGATTGGTAATTATACGTAACAACTGGTAATTGTGCATGTATAATTATTGATTTATCACATTTACCATAACATACATATATATATATATATATATATATATGTAAGATCACCCATACACATCTTTAGTGTTTGGGGATACTCCACCACATCTCCGCTCATGATGGCGACCCTTCTGGAGGAGTTTGAAGATCATGAACTACCTCCCATCGACTAAATTATGAAACTTTTCACTAAATTATGAAACTTTTCACATGTAAACAAAAGCTAAGATAGATGACTAATTATAGATATATATTGACTTCAAAGTAGTAGAAGTTTGGCAATTAGTAAATTTTACTGCTGTTAAACCAAATTTATTTTTATATTACAGTAACCACATGTTATTTCTTTTTATGCTTGAGGTGAATTTGCTCAATCTCTGTGGATTATATATATATACACAAAAATTAGGTATATTTCACCTGCAAACCAACTGTTATTATTTATTTATACAATATTGCTTGGCCGGGGCCTATACAAGAAAATGCGGTGGTGAAATTTGACAGAGACAATTGATGTTACAAAGAGAGGAAATCGAAAACTGTTGTACAGTGAATAATGTTTGATGGGAGGTTGTTCCAGTCAGTTACTGACTGCGGTTGGTAAGGAAGGCCTCCACCCATTCAAGCAGTTGAACACATAGACCAAGGTTTTGGAGTTTAAGTAGAAGTTTATTGTGGGGCACCTTGTCAAAAGTTTTAGAGAAATCCAAGAAAATTATATTAGTTTGGACATTTTTGTCGAGAGATACTGCTTGATAAATCATGTATGAAAAGAGCTAATTGGGTAGTTACTGATAAAGATGACTGAAAGCTGTGTTGATTTAAGAAAAAGAAGTTTATTGAATCAAGGTGTGAGCAGATTTCCTTGGCAACTATGTGCTCAAAAAGCTTGCAGAGGTGCGACTGGTCTGAAATTAAGATTTAAAAGAGAACCTGATTTATATATGAATTGGGATAATCTTTTGAATTTTCCAGGCAGGGCAAGTTAGATGAGTTCAATGAAATGTTGAAGATAATTAAAAGGTAATTAGAAATTTCATCAGCGCAAAATTTGAAAATATGATTTGGGATTGGGGCCAGTGGAGTGGGGTTTCAGTTTTTTTAAAAGGTTCAGAAAGCCTGCTTTAGTGAAGAAGACAGGACTAGTGTTGAATAATGAAATTTGAAAAGGAGTACTGAGAAGTGGGGTCAGGAAAAAGCCCAATTGAATTCTGTGGTGATATCAAGGTTGGAAGTTAAGTAGTATTAAGAACACATTCAATTCATTTTTAATCAAAATTAAGAACCTAAGAAACCACTTCCTTATGTTAAAATACTATATTTACTAACACTTACCAAGTCTTTTGTAGTACATGATATAACACGCTTCATGCGAGTTACTTTTATTAAACATGGAGGTAGAATTTGTATAATATTTTTATCTTTCACATTGCACTGCATTTTAATGAAAAATCCTCTAGAAAAATCATATCCAACATGAAAAGGTAGTTCATATTCTTCTGACAACTGTTTCACCAAATCTAAAAAAATGTGAAATAAAATATCAGTGAACTAAAACAACGGTTTAGTGACACAGACAATTAGCATCATTCCATGATTATCATCACTGATTACCATCACATCTGATTTTGTTTCAAATAAAAGGTTTAGTCATGCTAACCTTTACTATAGCATAAAAAAAATAAAAAGCCATTATATAAATCTTCGAAAGCTTACACATAGTTTTTTTCCCTCAAATTCTTTCTTAAGCTTTAATTAAAATGAAGAACTACACTTCATAATTAAAAAAAAAAAATTCATAAAAATAGAACCACACACATTCAAGATGGTCTAATCCCTTTCTGTCTTATACATGATAACATTATATGTGCCTTTTCTTGTGATTTTTGCTTCAAAATGTTTTTGCATACAAGAATTATTGCATTATGTTTTATGAACATACCAGAGATGTCATTCACCAATTCTGTATATGTTCGCCGAGCCACATCAAGAAGCCCATTTATGTTTGGCTGGAAAAAAATTAAGAACGTGATAAAATTTTTTACATGCCCACGATGTGATATGTAAAAAACTTTACACTATCACATCAGTGGCAAATTACATTACAGTTCTTATTAAAACAAATTTGAATACAGTAAAACCTCGTTAAGTCGTCGTTTTTCTATAGGCCCTTCCAGCTTTCATAGACAATATTATTAAACCCTCGTTTACTAGTCGCTAATTTCGGTTAACTCGTCACTATGGAAAAGTTTCAGAGAGAGGAACAGATTGTTTTTATGGCTTCCTTTAAAAAAAAAAAAAGCTTGTCAACAGCATTGCCATATGCTTAAGAGTAACCATAAAAGCCTATGTACCAAAACGGAACAGTTTAAGTAACGAAAGTTACGCTGGGAAGTTCATTTGCGGATCAAGGTTTTTGAAACATAAGGGACTGTTCGAGCTAGACCTGATTTCTGCATGGGCGCTCACTAATTTAGGGCTTCAAATTTAAACAAAATATCTTTGTTTAAAAACCAGACATTCTTTCCAAAGTTGAGGTCTTCTAATGTTTATTTTTCTGCCCAGGCCACCCCAAGACAAAAATGGGTCCTGTGTTCAAGATTACCTTGTAGTTGTATCATGAACTACTGATGAAGAATTAAAACACTAAAATTTTTTATATAAATTTCATGTACCTATTTGTAAAATTAATGTGCAATAATTCTGTTGTGAAGAAAAGCTAACTATTCTAACAGTTGCTCTTAGTCCAAATTAAAAATTACAAGTATAAATCAAAGTGTATCAGTATATTTTACCATATTAAGTTAAGTAATAAGAGCTCAAAAAAGGTAAAAAAAATTATATTTTTTCTTTTGCAATCTATAAATTTTATTAATATTGTAAATTTGATTCATATTTTAATACATGTTATATTATTTTAAATTTATATGATTTTCTCAATACTGCACATTGAAACTGATGACACTTCGCTTAAGTCATCACTCCGCTTAAGCCATCATAATTTTTCGATAACATGAGGTGATGACTTATCGAGATTTTAATATATATATCACTGTTAAAGTTTTCATAAAAAACATAACAGCCCTTTGAAAAAAATGTTTAGATTATATTTGGTGGTGGTGGTGGGATGCATAATCTCAACTTACTTTTACAGCAAAACATTTCTGTAATCGAGTGTTTAAGGTTCCTTTCTGCATCCTAGCATCTGCATGAATAACAAGACCAATCTTTTCTTTCACCTCAAGGAACTGGGGATCAAGTAGGCCCTTAAAAAAAATTTAACACCCATTAAATCTTATAAAGGACAATATATGTAATATGATTTAATACATATGAATGATACACATAATGCTTGGAAATTGAACTTTTTAAAATCCACAGTAACTGACATGAGGAAAATGAACATTATAAACATCAAACATTCAATTTAACAAAGAATAGAACATCAAATTTATAGTAACTGCTTACTTCTTTATACATCTGAAGTAAGTTACTGCTACTTTTTCCTAATGCATCAGTTAACGGAGAGACATAATCCAAAGCATGTTTCAGACAAATCAAATTGGTGATCTTCTGTTCAATACTACGCATATTCTCTTCCTTTGGTAGAGTAACACACACAGCCATGATCTGTTCTACATCTGCAAACTGATTAATGACTACCTAAAAATTATCATTTTTGTATACGACAAATTTAATAGGTACATCAAGTTTTTATATTTTAGAAATATGTAATTAATATTGGGTTATATAAATTTTTAGCACGAGTTAAAAAAAGTAAGATAATCTTTTAATCTTTTTTTGGTATATCATTATTGGTAAAGTCACTGTGGTAATAAGGATAATATTACTTGCAGTGCCCAAAATAGCTAATTGTGCGTAGTTATGGTACAAATGTTTATAGTGGTATACAAATCCCCAAACAAATCAGTGAGGTTTGTAGTCTAGATTTGACAGACAGCTTTGACCGGATACAATCTATCAAACCATCAATAATATGAAAGAACATTTGTTACTGTATTCTTAATCACAAAAGACAGAGATCCACCCTCATCCCAAAACTATCTGACTTATCTGCTCTCGTAGACTGAAAAGGTTGTGAACCTCTGCTCTAAGTATACCCTTTTACCTCTTTTGTGTTGTGTGTATAAAAATTCCTACACTCACTAAATTTATTTTACTAATTTTCTCTCTTCTACATTGTATTTGAGAAAGACACAGTAAAAAACTATGCCTGAGAAACGTTATGTCTTAGGTATGAAATGTACACTTATTGGCTATCTTTTATGACTGCTTCTGGACTTGGCAAAACATTTTTCTCTCCACTGCTTGAATTCGCAGTCTGATTCAAATGTCAAAGACAACTAATGCATATGAAAAGACTATATTGTTGTCTCTTTTTTAAATGCATTAGTACTGCTCTTTGTTACTTGAATCAGATTTTAAATTTAAGTAGTGTAGAAGAATATTTTGCTGTGTCTTATCCATGCTGTAGTGATGATAGCTACATGATGATTTGAATCCAGGCATAGCCAGCAATTTCTGAGCCCACTGTTTCTTATTCAAGAGCCTCTGTCAAATCTATTTTCTAAATTCCATCTCGACAAAACTTTGTCTAAACCTTTAAATTCCCTTCTTCAAATACAATTATTATCATGAATGTTTATCACGTACTAAAACATGAAATCAATTTTCAAAATAACACCAAATGAATGAATTTCCCTTTTAAACAACATTAATTTTCCATAATTGAATTTTAAGGTAAAAAGTTGAAAATATAAATTTTTCTGTCATCCTACCTTCAAGTTTTGAAACAATTCCTCTTTTTCAATGAGTTCATTCACACATTCTAGACGGGTTTCAATTGTAGCCAAATCTGAAGGTGGCTGGAGAATATTTGCTCGCAAAAGTCTGCAACCTCCATTTGTGGAAGTGCGTTTCAGTAAGCCAAACATAGAATGATTCACTTTATCAGAATATGCATCAGCCACTAATTCAAGTCGAGCAGCGGTAACAGAGTCTAAGTTAAATTAGAAAAAAATATATGTACATAACATTTTGAAAAAAAAAAACAGCAGCGATTGTTATTAATACGATAGATAAGTTATTAATACTGATTAGAATTTAAATTTTAGAATAATTATAAAATAAACAATGTACATTATAACTATAACCATTCTCACAAATATAATAATATTTGTGGGAACAGTTATTGTTTTTGATTATAAAATTCATGCATTCAGAATTACATGTACAATAAATGTATGCATATTTTAAGGTTTCCTCTTGTAACTGCAAAGGGGATAAAAGAATAGTTATCAAATGCGTACCAAAAGAATAAAACCTAGATTTAGGAGGAAAATTTTAAGAAAAGATTTTGTAAATTCCTGAAGATAAGTTTTGCATATCATTATGCAATTTACTACAGCATCATAAATATTTTACCTTATCTTCTAAAACCATATCATTTAGTTTTTGTTGAGTAAAATACAAGCTCACTTGTCACACAAATTATATGCTGGACAATTAGTCTGAATTTTGATGCAATTTCATGAGGAGTTTTTAAATTTTTCATAAAATTTCATGAACTCATTTTAGCCTGGATTGGCTGCTCCCAGGATTTTCAGTATTTCTTTACTTCCCAGCTGTGATAAAAGATAGAATTTAAAATTTTCTGGCTATCATAGTGATCTTTATGTATGAATTCAATATTTAAACCACTTCATGTATAAGGTTTTGGAAAAAAATTTGGATTATCTCTATTTAATGAATCTGCAATAAATGTGGTAACCTTGTCTTAACCTAATCGCACGTAGGAAGAAGGGAGAAAGAAGAATATTATAAAAGAGGAAAAAGTATAATAGATAAAATATAGATAAGTTTTTTTTAGTCCTCTTTTCACCCTCACCTTACATGTTCTTTTTGGGTTTTAAATGTTATATAATAGAAAAATACTTTATAAAGAAAAGAGAAGAGAAAAAGTTAATACACACTTTTCTGTAGATAATAGACAATAGTGATAATTTGGTTGCAATAAAGCTTCATGTTGGTGAAGAGAGTGGAAAGAAAATACAGCGAACTCTTGTTTGAATTTATTCCATTAGTGTTTGGATGTAATATTCTCACAATCGTAAAGAGGTTAAAATCTTTTTTTATGATAAGGTTTCCAAGAAGTAGAATTATTTTATGCTATATAAAACAAAATATTTTTTTTATACCTATCATAACTGAGTTTGCAGATACTGTATAAACAATCTTCAAGGAGCTCTGAGCATATATCACATTTTGGATAAACTCTACATACTTGAGAACAGCAGCACAAGCAGCTAAACAGTATTGTCTGGAAAGCAACAAATAAAAAACAGATTCTGCATCAAAAACTGAAATGAAATTGAACTAATTTTATTTCATTAGTTTACAGAAATTCTATAAATCTTGTTTTCTAGTATGCTGTACTTTAAGCTTTAATCATAGTTGTAAAAAAAGATGAAAAGCTCACTTTTCAAGTATTTCCATCTCTACAGTTTTGTATATTGGAAGACAAAGTTCTCTTACACGTTGCATGCCTGTTTGGTCATTGAAATATTTTCTTGGGATAGTTATAACAGAAGCATGAGGGAAATTTTCAGACACTAATTTGTAGAGCTTTGAGCTATTTCCGGAATCGCATACAGCGCTTGACATAAGTATCTAAAGAAGGAAATGCATTTTATGGATACTAAAGTAAGACCTTGATGAAATTGAGAAGTAATTTAAAAAAAAAATTTGTATAACCAGAGTGATGAGAGAGAGAGAGAGAAAAAAAGAAACTTTATTGAAAATATGTTAAAAGATAGAAAGGTTTTTTTTTAAATAAGCAATACAAGAGAAAGCAATAGAATGTTAATGAACATTCTATGAACAAGATACATGACCTTGATAGAATTTAAAATCAATGTTCAAAATTTTAATGTGCATTAATGTTTGATAAAGTATATATAATTTTGCTGAGATAAATAAATTAAAAACTCAATCCATGAATTTTTATAAGTTCAATATTCGTTTTGTGTAATAAATTTTCTCAATATAGTATATAAATACCTGATATCAAACAAAAAATCCTTATTTTATTTATTTTTTTCTTCAAATACAAAACAAGAAACAATTGTGTTTTTTTAAACATGTTAAAAGATAAGTCTATAAATTAGTAATTATTTTCATGAAGGAAGTAATTCAACCATGTTTATGTAAAAAAGAGCCTAACCTCTGCTGGGTATGTTATGTTCAGTTGAGTAAGGACCCTCACATACGTTCTGGTATCAGTCAGTTGTGATAAAATAAGAACAGGATGCTTCAAGTCTATGCAAGCCATACCTATTTCTCCTCTAGCTGTACCTCGTCCTTCAAATAAAGCTAAGCAAACACAAAAACATATTACCCATATCTATAGTGATTTAATGGGAATCTCATGAAAAACAGTTCATATAGGAATGAGCTTTTAACATAAATCTTCACCATAATCATCCTGGGAACCATGAAACAAACTTATGTTGGAAAGAACTTTATACAACAGTCTAAGAATTGTACTATAGGAAGTAAAAGTATATTTCTTTCAAAAAACCTTTTTATATGATCTTATTTTGATGATTTATTTCATTACATCTATCTTATTACACTCAGATTTTTTTCCAACATTCAACTATAAATTTCAACACATTTTTTTACCTATAATATTGCAACTCGCTCCACTTCTTGGAGTTGTTAAGTTTGACCCACCAGAAGATACATGACCAGAAGAAATAAATTTACGATTTCCAGAAGTAGTGCCACTCCTTCTAGGTGTTTGCTGCCTTGATGGACCACTTGAAACTAAATTGCTGACGCTACTTGAAAATGTTATTCTCCTACCTAGTCCGCTGCTACTGCTTATATTTGTCATCATTGGAAAGGGCCTTGGGACAGGAGGTGGGGGCATCTCTGGATCAGTCCTTCCACTGATATTGCTGGAAGCGTTCCATGTGGAACTACAAGTATAAAACACTAAACTTTGAAAAGTAATTTTTAAAAAATATTAATGTAAACTTTCTTTAATCGCATTTTCACATTCATTATTAACTTTTTTAATTTAAATTTTTTGAAAACAATTCTTTTGCTGTTTAATTAGCCCCAGAGATAATTACCTAATAACTTTCTTACCAATCCTACAAATAATTAGAACAATTAAATATGTATACATAACAGTAAATATAACACATTTGAAAATATTATATCAACTGAAAACAAATTTGCAGCATCTTTTTAAGCAGGAAAACCAACTTAAAAATCATAAAGCACTACCTCATTATTAGAATATTGATGAATTATAAATATACTCATACATAAAATATATGTGACAGGGCTGAACAAATTTATTGCCCAACATGCCCGCAGCATGTAAAAATTTTGACCTGACATGTATTTTTTTCAACCACATATCCGAGGCTAGCACACAAAATATTGATTTGAACATGTATAATTTTAAATCAGGCATGTAAATTTTTTGACATTAGTCCAGTCCTGAAGTATGTATGTATATATATAGATATATATATTAAAAAATTACATTTAGTGTTTACAGAAACTCACTTGAATCTGGAAGCCGATACTCGAAGGTGCTCAAATGGAGTTGCTGCAATACTTCCATTTTCTTCATCTCGATCAGGTGTATCTGCAAAATAATGTTTAATATAGCACAGCTAAAATACATAACACGTAAAAAATGATTTACAAGAATTTCTTCATGATGGTTGTGTGAGAAAAATTTATCTTAGTGCTTCTTAACCCTTCAAGCAGCAATTAGAAATCACTAAATCCCCTTCAAAATGCCATATCGGGCTTTCTTCAGATTTTCAGCAGGTGCAAACTAGGGGGGTATAGGGAAAAGTTTTCCCATTGAGAAATCAACTTTACGAAATGTCTGGGCTGGTCAAGCTTTTATGAAGACGAGATATCTTGTTAATGCTGCTTAAAGGGTTAAAGCATACACAATTCTCAATATTCAATTGAATTGCCACTTAAAAAGTTCCTTACCATTTACTCACAGCATTCCAAGAATTAATTTAAAACCGAAACACACACAGGCAGGAGCCACAGTCATGTCCATGGGGTGATACAGGGGTGCGGCACCCCCCATCAAAGATGTATGCAGTTGACCTAATATACCAGTATATATCCTTATATGTATATATAAGGCCTTACCCTGGGGGGGCAAGGGGCATCGCCAAAAATTTCGTTGGGGAGACCAAGTGATGGAAAAAGATGGCCATATCTATTGTTCTTTTTTTTCGGTAATTTTCTCGCATTTCGAGGAGGGGACAAAACCCACAAGTCCCCCTCGCTACGCCCTTGGGGACCAGTCCCCCCCCCCGAAATGTGAGAAAATTACCGAAAAAAGGGAAAAGACGGACAAATCTATTGTTCTATCACTTTGGTCTCCCCCGACGAAATTTCTGGCTATGGGCGTACATATATATATATCAGATCAACAATTAGATTACATATGTAACGGTGGATGTGATACACACACACACACATATCGGCGATTGTTCATAACATCAGATTTTTATCACATTAATCATAACATGAATATGTATTGACATTATCATCATCATCATTGTGCCCCTTTGTCTCCCCATCAGAATTTCAAGTCTACCTTCACCTATGATAAGCCAAAAACACTCCACAGGCCACATGATGCAAATACCAGGCCATAATCGGGAGGAATAAGTGGTTCTGTACCTCCACAGACCAACAAAAAAGTTCAATTTTTTCCATCCAATCGGAACTAAGTTCCCAGGAATCATGGATCCCACAAGGATGGGATGGATCCCTGTCAGGGATCCATCCCATTGGCTCGAAACAATTCTTAATTTTTTTATTTATTACACTATGAATTCATTATATGGGGCTAATGAAAACTCTGGACTGCACCGGGCCAAAGATCCCAGCTTAGGGGCTCTGCTTCCAGTGAGTGCCATCTTAACGCATGGGCACACTCTGGCATAATCTGGGGCCCTCAAGAGAAGAAGTAGACTCACACACAAAAATTAGATCTGGTTGAAAATTTCAAAAATTTGCCACATAGGGCCTGAGGAAAATCACTGCTTGGGGGGCGCATAATAATGCTGCTATGTGAGGGTCAGGGTCAGCGCTGGATTTTCCTATAGGCTAGACAGGTTGAAGCCTTAGTCTTAAAGGTCTGCAAAGCGCTTAAAAAACCCTCAAACTGGTATTTTTTGGGGAAATTTGTCAAAGATAGAAGTTTAACACATTGAAAAAGGAAGTTTAGAGTTTTATTTCACATTACAAATGTTTAAAATGCTTTAGATACATATTACGGTACATAAATTACCATATATCATATATTCAATACACAGAACAGTAAAAATTTGCCGTTGACAAAGGACAGCAGGAGTTGGACATAAAACGGGCTCCATTACCTTCAATAGCCTAGGCATGGCCCTGGACCAGGGCCCCATAGGCAGAAATCTTTGGTGGGCCTCCAGACAAAACTTTCCCTGAGCTCCTCAATAGGGAATTCATAGCATGAAAAAAAAATGATGAGAAACGTCCCGGTCCCCAGGGCTGGAACTTTGTCAGCCCACTCTTGTGAGGGCCGTGAACCGATTCCCCCCCCCCCCCCATCAAATCTAAATCCGGCCATGGCCATAACAGGCAATGACAACGCATGGCCATAACATGCCCAGTGTTGTGGCTTATAGAAATACATTATATAAAGTGTGTATGTGTTACTGTAAATGTGATATAAATTGGTTATTATGTAGGCCTATTGGTTATTATGTATCAAACTTACAAAGATGATTGGTAAGTATAGATACTTACCAATCATCTTTGTAAGTTTGATAAATTTCGGCCCAATTTTTACTGGTGATCACACATAATACCCATGCTTCGTTGATAAATTTGAATAAATACCAAAAAAAATTGCCACTTTTACTGTAGATTATGCATAATACACACACAGGCGTTTTTGGTAAATTTTATAAATACTGAAAACATAACTTTTACCGGCGATTATGTATAACACCCTTGTGTAATTGGTGACTGATAACTATGGAAAAAATTTCCAAATGAGTCTAGTGTGTGTGATGAATATATAGTCGCACCCAATATAATGATAGCACATTTTACAATCGTACCCAGATGTAATGATCCAGTACATGTATGAATTATCATTCATGTAGCATATTATAGTACGATTTATCATATTTACAAACATGACACTAGGATATTATGCATAATCACCCGTAAAAGTGAAAATTTTTTTAGTATTTATCAAATTTACCAACAATCAAGACCGTGGGGGGGGGGGAGGACTTCAGGGTCTGGTCCCCCTCCCCCCTGAAATGTGGGAAAATGACCTAAAAAAAGGGAAAAAATGCCCAAATCTATTGTTCTATCACTTTGTTCCCCCCGTAATGAAAGTGGTCCTCTCTCGAAATTTCTGGCTACAGACCTGGACAACAATGGATACTATACTATAGTATCCAGCATATTCGCCGGTAAAAGTGATAAATTTAGAAAAATTCATCGAACTTACCGAAGTACTTGCAAATTATGCACAATAACCAAATTTATCACATTTAAATGGTAAATTTACCATGACATATATATTTATATATTAAATAATATACTATGCGTAAATAATCATTTAATGTTTGAAATCTATGCTTAAAATATGAAAATAGTTCTTATATATACCCAATTGTGTGCTGCTGGGAAGCATTTCCATCATCTCATCCATTTCACCAGAACAACAGCGGTGTGTCCAGAAGCACAGTCTGCACGACAATGACAAAGGTTTTCAGAAGACTGTATTAAAACTATTTCATACACATTTCATAAAGGAAGAAGGGTGAGAAAGCAGACGACAGCAGCATCACTTCATTTTTGAATATAATTTTGATTTTCATCAATAAGATCGTAGGGGGGGGGGGGGGGAAACTTGAACTGAAATGACTTTTGTTGTTTACATCCATTATATTTTGTCCAAAAAAAGCAAAGAATTATAATTTACTCAACACAAATTAATCATGAGGAAAAACTCATTAACACAGAGAATCTCATGTCCAAAAAAAAATCCCACTCTGACAGTGAACACAGAATTGATTCAATCACCAGTTTCATTATTATAGGAAAGAAACGAAAACCAAAACAGCCGCTCTTGTGATTAGTTTTTGGCATAGCTTGATTGCTTGGTCTTGACAGCGCTGCGTAGTAGAACAAAGTTTATTAAATAAAATTTAACTATAGCGAAATTAGTTCAAAATTAGTATTAATTATAACATCTGTATAATTATTATTGTATTGTAGTATTAATTATAACATTATTTTTTATTATTGTGATCTAATTGTGTTTGTGTTGATTAAAAAAAAAGACGTATTTTAGTTCCTGTTAACATACATCTGCTAAGACCTTAGAGGAGAAATACACAGGAGAATACTTTATTTCTCCTCGATGGCTAAGACCAGGAGAAATATATTTCTCCTCGATGATACAGGCAATTCAGCCGATTTCGATATTGGCAAGGACATTTCTGCAGAACCCCATGATTTTGGGGGCTCAAAATTTAAACATACAATCAAATGACACTGACTATTCAAAAGGGCAAATATTTTTAACCCCCAGCTGCGGGGGAAACCACTAAATATTCTTTGCCCAGGACCCCACTGAAGTTGAAATCACCCCCACATCCTGCAGCAGGGCCCTCGGGCTGGGTTATTTTAAAACATATGCAAAGGCTGAAAAAAATCCTGTTTGATCTTAGTCACTGCCCTCCCCATTTCTTTTTTTGCGCTGTCAAATTCAGGCTCTGGAGCCTTCCATAACGGACACTCCCTGTTAGCGGACATCCCCTATAACGGACACTTTTTAAATTGCAGAAGATGATTAAACCATATTATTCCATAAAAATCGGTTAATTTTTAACATTTAGGAGAGGTGGACCCCTCCCTCCACAGTCTTTTTACTGCGATGCGTCGATGGGCCTCTCAATGTACTTTACTATCCATTAACAGACACGCCTCATTAGTAGACAAAATTTTCTGTCTCATGGGTGTCTGTTAGCGAGAGGTTCTGCTGTACCAGTACAAAAAATATCCTTTGGCTCTGTAGACAGGGTTTCCATTCTTAGATGGAGCATACCCAGCCGTTCGGAATCGGATTTCAAACAGACCAGAGGCAGGGCCGCTGTGACTTTGTCTTTTGGTGTAAGACGTTCCCGTGTAATGAAGAAGGAGCAGTCAAATGGTGAATTTGACGTTCCCTCCAGTCCAGCTCCTAAGAGCACCAGAGCCGCTCCCCACCCCGCAGTTTTGGCCCTGCACAGAAGTGTGTCGAAGTCGGAAAGATTATATCAATCAATGCTCTTTAATTTATGTTTGGAAGACAGCAACGCCTTGGAGTTTTGCTCTGTCACTATATAGTCAATGTGCATACATTTAAATAATTGTTTTCAAAATTTAACAGCTTTATCAAAAAAATTTCGCCACCTTTCGCTTTCAGGTCTGTTATACCGACAATTAAACTTTTATTCCAACCAAACTGATAAATAAAACTATGCGATCCGAGGTGGGATTCGAACCAAGTTTCGCAGAATCAGAGTTTGGAACTACAACCATTCAGCCGTCAGTCTCCCCGCGATATTTTGTCCTGACACTTTGCTCTTTTTCCGGGTAAATGACGTCACTAAATTTCCCCATGTTTCCGCCGTCTATCTGTCATCTCACCACCCTACTCCCGCCCTCCTTGCTCCCCCTCTACTCTTTCCACCATATGTTTTTAAAAATGTGGTGGATGAGTGCATGGGTCTAAAACGGTGGTGGATGTGCATCGGTTGCTTCAATTTAGTTGATTGCATCCAGTCAGTTTTGGAAATTAGATTGAAGAAATGATTCATACGGTTGATGCACATCTCATTTCATCCACAGCAATCCAGTTTTGGGTTGCGAAATGTGACCTGTTTTGTTTGACACAATCCATTGTTTACTAGTCACATAACAGTTGCCTAGAGAAAGGTAGGTAATGAATTAGATGCATTGGTTCAAAATAATTTTTATGAGAGTTTTGCATATACATGTGTTTGAAAAAAAAAATGCTTATTTATACATGATTAAGGGAGGAACTTTTTATAATTAAAGATCTAAAAGGTGCATGTGGTAGATCTATGGTCACCATTATCTCATAGAAATTACATTTGTGTCTTTAACTAATTGATGACTTGTTGTTCATTTTACCCATGATACAACAAATTCAAAAACTTGGGGCATGGCCAAATAGTCATAAAGTAATTGTTTTTCATTTCAAGGTTATTTATATTATTATTATGATAATTTACTAGTTTCTAAAATATCCCAAGTCAAATCACTCTTTGCCCTTTATGTATAGCCAAATTTCCGCATAGGCAAGTGCGGCTGTACTACTATTTTTTTTTATCAATGTATTCACTGACTAATCAAAGATCGTTGACTAGAGAGTTGCAGAGAGCCCCCTAATTCCAGCTTTGCCCTGGGCCATGGCCCCCACAAGGGGGAGGCTGACAGGGCTCGGGATGATTCTCATAATTTTTTTTGTTTTTTCACGCCATAAATTCACTATAAAGGGGCCCGTGAAAAGTCTTGTCTGGAGGCCCGCCAAAGGTATCATCCTAGGGGCCCCTCATCAGGATGTGGGGGCCATGCCTTATGCCATTTCAAAGTCTAGCAAGCATATGCACATTAGACTATTTAAAGAATTCATATTTTAACCATAGCAGAACTTCTGTTAATAAGCCTAATTCATTCCATGAATGTGCTCGTTACAGCCGAATTGCTTGTGTATCAAATCAAACCTTCCCCCATAAGAAATAATGGTAACTTCGATAATTTGTTCCACAATTATTCATTATTATAAAAATAACTAATAAAAACGACATTCAATAAATAATGTAACAAAAAATATATTATATAATAACGTAACAAAAAATATATTATATAATAACGTAACAAAAAATATATTATATAATAACGTAACAAAAAATATATTATATAATAACGTAACAAAAAATATATTATATAATAACGTAACAAAAAATATATTATATAATAACGCCATACATAACCATACAATAATGTTTACAAACAAACTTATTTGCGTACAGATTCAGTATAATCCAGATCACCAAATTATTATAATCAAGATCACCAAGGGCGAACTTGAGCACAGCAAATTTGCAAAGCAAAACCATGGCGAACAGAGGTCAAAGCGGTTGAGCCTATGTAGATACATCTTAATATGGAGGTCAAGCAAAGACAAGATAATTGGAAAGCACATTTCTGCTACTAGTACTAAACGTAGATGCACCTCATACACATTTCTCCATGTAATTTTCATGTTATCAGCACACACACCAAAATCTGAGTGTATGTGTGACCTTAACATATTTATGTTATTAGAGTTATGCTTGTTTCATGTTCTTGCTGCTGTGGCCATCTGTTTTCCATATTTTTAAGTGAAGATGGTGAATGTTCTTTAATTTTTTTTGTTATGTAAGTGTGATGTTGAAGGTCTGCCTGCTCTGTGCAGAAAGACTTTTTCCGGCTCATATTCACACCTCTAAAATGTAAAAACTGCAGAAAACCAACTTCAATCAGCCATCATTGCGCCGTGAACGAAGTTTGAGCCTGGATCCTAATGATGAGTCTAGCACGATGCCCACAGCAGTGACACATTTCTACTGCAGGAAGTCCCCCATTGCCACCAACCTTAGTTAGTGCACTCACCTTTTGTAGAGTGAGTTTTTCTCGTTTTCACACGAGAAAAAAAAGTATAAAGCTGTTATTTGAAATCAGCCTTTTCTATAAGTTTCTATGTTTATATTTGTGTTAATCTCATCCAGGATGTAACAATTATCCTAAATTTTTAATGAATAAAAATGTTGGATCCAGGGTTTAAGCTACGGTCACATTTTTCACAAAATGCAAAAGAAAATAGTAGAATGCGAAAAAAGTAGCAACCACTTTCGCAAAAATGCATGCAGGAGGTACGCAACGAGTAGACGTCCAGCCATCAAACATTACATTAGCATTTGCAGCATTTTGCTAAAGCTTTTCCCCCCATTTTCGCTTTTTTGCGAAAGGAATTTTTTATCCAGTTTAAACCCTGGTTGGATCTGATTTGTTAAATCAGGGTCTGACTGTATTTGTATGATATTTTTGTAGCATTAAAATTTTTTATTTTTGCTTTATGAATACTTATATGGGTCAAAAAACAGTAATACTTTTCGCAGATTAATAATCAGAAAAATGATGGATAATGAAAATGAACCATCACGTGATCCGAGGCTGATGTCATGGGCAACATACCCTCAAGAAGAGTTAGAAGGTAGAAATTTTTGTTTTCAAAATTTTATAACATGAGAGTTATCTGTTTATTGATTTCTTTATCACCAAATTACATTGTGATGAATTATACCCTTTCATCTTTGTTTATATTTTGTACATTATATAGTTATTTTAATGGCATCTGTGCGTGTGATTACATTAATTTCATTAATATCATTTCAGGCCACCATGCAATGTCAGTGTATGTGGGTTTTCATGTGCCAGCAACATGTCGCAGAAAAGGCCATCGCAAACACCATCATCACAGCCAGCCGAAGTCCAAAGATTTTGAAGTTGATATCAATAGGCCAGGTATTGTGCTAATTATATATAAATCTCTCTTTTTGCATTTATATTTATTTACCTCGATGACTAGAATTTATGGAATTTATTTGTGGCGAGAAAAAATTATTTCACTTTTTACAGAAGTCTGAAACAATGTGTAGAAAAAAAAAAGATTTTTTACATCAATAAAAATTATATTTTTAAAAATGTGATACCTATTCTACTTAATGAAGTAAATACAGTCTGATTGATTTTATTTCTATAAAATAAATTATTTGATATTTTTGAATGAAAAGCATTTGCATAATGTGGATTTTTTTATGATGTATCCAGTACCAATTATTTCCTCATAATTATTTTTTGTGGTCTTTATCTCAAGGATGTGGTAGAAAAATCAGTTTCTTCACACAAAATACAAAGAATTCATTGTAATGTGCTTCATATAGAACATAATACTTTTAGTCATGTACCTTCAGCAAATCTCAGTGTTTGTCATGGACGCTGTCCAAGTCTTGGTGTCTGCCATGGATCCCCCCATTCAAAGGAACGGGGACGGGGGTGGGGGGGAACCACAGCCATCTAAAAGCGACAGGACATTCTATCTAGTACTAGTAAATGTAATGCGTTAAACAATGCCATCTACTGGACTGCAAAAGAACCAAAACAATGTTTCATATTCCTATCAAAAGATGTCGCCACTAGTACAATTATTTTTTTTACAAAAATTATAAAAATATATTTATCTTACACCAGTCTACCAACCTTGCAGCAGTGCTTTTTGCTCGTTAATTTAATTAAAATTTTACTTTTCAAGTAATTTATTTTTATATTTTTCTTGGCATTAAATTTTTTTTATACTTTTACAATCGGGCTGTGGACCCTCAGTAGAAAGGCAAAGTGGACTCCTTTGGGTCCAGGTACCCCTTATTGGGAACCGCTGATATAGAACATTAACATAGATAGAACACACCTCTATAGTAACATTATAAATTGAGGAATTGGTAAAATAGTAAAAATTAAAATTGAAGGAAACAATTATTTTTAGTAATATCTTGCAGATATATTGAAATTTTTTTTACCAATCTTAAATTTTTGTATTTTATATTGCTAGAGGGCACACCACCAGCTGAACGTGTCCGCTTTCTTCTTGATAAAGAGGGGGAGAATGAGAGAAATGAGCCTCACCCTGTGTTCAGTGAGATGGAAGAGTTTCATCAGGATGGCAATGAAATGGAATGGAGGGAAACGGCAAGGTCTGTACATGATTTTGTTATTGGTAAAACAAATTTCACAGAAACAATTGTTTCTGCAATGGGATAAGAATATTAAAAAGGAAAAATCATATGCCCAATCAAAATAATGTTCTCAATTGTTTCAAAACCTAAATATATTCCACATTGTATTATAAAGAGCAGTTTTGAGGAAAAGATTTTTATTTCATAAAGAAAAATTAATGTTTCATTTATTGCCGAGCGTATCAGTAATTTAATTTCCACAAACTACTTTTTATTTCACAGGTGGGTGAAGTTTGAAGAAGATGTTGAAGAAGGTGGTAATCGTTGGTCGAAACCTCATATAGCTACAGTTTCTTTGCACTCTCTCCTTGTACTTCGCAGCTGTATACTTAATGGCGTAGTATTGTTAGATGTTGAAGCTATGGATTTGGCGGAAATCGCAGGTTTGTATCATATTTTTTTAAATGAGAATTTTATGTGAATCTATTATTTTGCATAGAAAATTTACTGGCATGAAGTTGTTCTTTGAATGAAATAAGATGTCTAAATGCTAATGAAATTGACTTTATTCTGTAGATATTTTACTCAGGAATATAACATCAACCGTGCCATTGACCAATGAGCAGCAACAAAAATTCAAAGACATATTACTTAGCAGGCATAGACATCAGCATGAGAGACATAATGATTGGATGGACAAAGGTTCTCGTTTGCCTCTCATCAAATCACTTGCTGAAGTTGGGAAAAACACTAACGGAGCATCTCGTAAGGATATTCAGTTTTATTCATTTGCTAATAATGCATTTTTTATGCTCATGATTTAGGAAGAAAGTTTTTATTTCTGTTTTTTTTCCAAAGAAATACTATACATTTCTGATGTCATTAGGGTGATTCAGATTGTATTATGATATTAGTAACATTACGTCATTTGCTATGCATGCTTAAACAGATCAGAAGGCTCCACATTATGGGTGCGAACAAAATTTCTGTAATTTCAAAAACTTTTGCATTACGTTCCATATTTCATTAGTCTTATTTAAAATAAAAAGAATTTATCCCCTGTGTTTTTGTCTGCATCATCCATCATCCGTAATAACAATAATTAATATATTTAACTCTTAGTAATAACCTTTTTCCAAAATATTTTATCGCAGCTTACTTCAACATGTTATCACAATTGCGACATATCATCATTTAATTTCATTTATTTAAGCCACTTTCATCATCCCTTTGAATAGGCTACCTGTTCAGTATCTATTTCTATACCATGCATTGGTATAGAAACCGAACCGGTTTTTTGAGTTTTATAGAAGCTGTGTAGTTATTTTGCTTTGATGATGGATGCTCACCATTTGCAGATTATTATGGATGCAAATGGGTTTTAATAATAAGCGACAAAAAAGTGATTAACTCATTAAACTTTTCCTCTTAGCGTTCCGAACTTACTGCCTGGATTAAAATTCTTATGCAAGGATGATTGTCCTCGTACTCGTTTGAAATTTGGTTTAAATTTAATTTGTTAGATTTAATAGTTTTTAATACATAGGAGGACTTGTGTGTCCAAGCTAACATAGATGAAAATAATATTTTGATATTAAACTACAAAATATTCATTACAGCTCCTGAAAAACAAAGTGGCAGTGGATCTGAAGATATTCCACAGAATTTCAGCGTGATATCTTTGTCAGATAACAGTCAACCACAATCTCAGAATTCTGATAAAGATGCTTCTTCCGCAGATTTCTTTCACTGGGTATATAATTTATTTCTTTTAAAATATTTACTCTCTGTCTAGTATAATTAGCTTCAGAAATAAAAAGTTAAGCGGCACTTTAAGCGACAATTAGAAATTACTAATGCCCTCCTTTCTTCAAAATGCCACATCTTTTTTAATAAAGTAGGCTTTCCTCCGATTTTCAGCAGGTGCAAACTAAGGGGTATAGGAAAAAGTTTTCCATTGAAAAATCAGTTTTACAAAATATCTTTGCCTATCATTGCTGAAATAAGAGGCTTTTATGAAGACAAGATATCTCGTTATTGCTGATTAAAGGGTTAAGTAACTGACATCATTATAAGTGATTAGAGTTTTGTATTGTATCATAATATTTCTTGTTAGTTTTCCACACATGCAAATTTCTCAACTTTTGAGAAAGTCAACCTTAAATCTGCAGTGGCAAAAATCTACACAAGCAAATTTCATATAAGTATTTGAATAACAAATGAATGAAATCTTTAAGAATAGGTTGTTAATCATGTTTTTTTAATGTTTTTTTTTCACCTTTCTACTCTCATCTGTATACAAATGAATTTGGCTAATTCTAATTTTTGGAATTCCCCTTGAGTTTTCTATTCAATTCAATGAAAATTTTACCTGTTTAATGCGAATTCCCCCCACACCCAATGTTTTGGATAATTCAGAGATTGATTCAGATATGTCTCTTTTCTCAAAACTTCTGGCTAACTTCAGTCATCTTTTTCTTTATTCCATGGTTAACTTACCTTTTCCAGAATTTAACATGTAGCCTAAAAAAAAAATTTATAATCAACAAAATCTGACCTTTTTTGTTTTGGCTCTGAAAAGCAATGATTTTGGCAGATGCAAATGCTACTCTGGAACTACAAAAGTTTGTGCAGGGGGTAATCTTTACGATCTAGAGTGTTGAAACCATAGTTTATCATCTGGTAAACTGTGTTGGAAATTCATATCTCTCTACCATTATTGTTAGTTTAATATTAATGCAGCTTAGTAACATTTTTCACCCTGTCCAATCGAAATTCATACACTTGTTTAACTTTGGAAAAAAAAAAAAAAAGGTCGACTTACGAATGTGAAGAAGTGAAGAATAAGTCGCATTGAATCTTTTCATGAAGAGAATGAAAACAAATTTAAGAAGGCAACAGAGGTTCTGTTTAAGCTCGAAAATTGTATCTTTTATTCTCTAAATTAACCTGGAGGTTTTGTGCAATGCGTTGTTCTTAAGCATAATATACTCTCAGTATAAAAAAAGAAAAAAAAATGGAAATTAAAAATTTA
This sequence comes from Pholcus phalangioides, assembly GCF_987345545.1. NCBI lineage: Eukaryota > Metazoa > Arthropoda > Arachnida > Araneae > Pholcidae > Pholcus > Pholcus phalangioides. Next base: position 87,188,910 of record NW_028301608.1, on the reverse strand, counting down.
CGAATGAAATAAATACTTGCAGTTTTTGTGATTATTGTAAGTTTTTATACAAGCACTAGTTGCAGTAACGAGGAAATTGGCTGAGTAAGTGATAGCATTCAATACATTTTTGTAATTATCTATAGTTTTTTGATTTTTTTGAAAGTAAATTATTACTATATTGTACTATAACTTCAATGAATTACTTTTTGTGGATTATTTGCACAAAAATATTTTTATTCTAACTTCACTCTGAAAAAAAACAGCTTATAATATGCCGTGGTCTATAATCAACACTGAGAAATTTTATTGTCTTAAATTTTCGATCTGCAGATTACATATAGGATTTTATGGTGCATTAAACTTATCATTGTTTATTTTTGTAAAATAAAATTCCACTAGATATAGCCAACAGTAATTGTATGATAATAGTATTACAGTGAAGTACAGCATGTTATGTGAAAAATTTGCTTGTCACTTTTATGTTGTTGTATAGTTTTGTATTATTGTCAACTCTTTGCAGTCATCCCACTTTACTGAAATTGTAATTTATCCTTCCTAAATTTTATGCGCTTGTAAGTTTCAGTGTGATTACAAACTTATTCTGAATTTGTAATTGTATTTCTAAGAGAAATCATATATTTAAATTATTCATTTTTCAGTTTGGGAAGACTTTCAATTCTCTACCAGCATTAGAGAGGCATCATGTAAGATGTTCTGTCTTGATAATTTCATTTTATGAAAACTTTACATGTAAAATATTTTACTTGTTTGCTACATGCATAAATATAGAAATCAAATAAAAATTAAATGGTTGAAATTTCTTTCAGCTGAGACAGGGATTCATGAGAAAAATTCCTCCAGATGCTCAGGCCTCAAACATTCTAGTAGGAGAACTGGATTTCTTGGAAAAAACAGTCACAGCATTTGTGAGGCTTCATCAAGCATCAACCTTGGGAGACCTCACTGAGGTTCCTATTCCCACCAAGTTCTTATTTATTATACTTGGTCCTCCAAACAGCTTTGGTACTTATCATGAAGTTGGAAGAGCTTTTGCTGCTGTTATGTCTGATGAGGTACAATTTTTATTCTCATAAACTCAAAATTTTAGTATTAAAGTTTAAGAATTAAACACAATTTTTTCTTTCTGTTCTGTAGGTATTTCATGATGTTGCTTACAAGGCTGAAACTCGGCAGGATTTGCTAGCAGGAGTTGATGAGTTTATGGATGCTGCAACTGTATTACCAGCTAGTGCATGGGATCCAAACATGAGGATAGAGCCCCCAGAGCTAGGAATGCCTCAAGTATGCATTCTTGCTTAGCCACCTAAAAATATGAATTTTTATGTCACATTGAGTGAATTTACCAACACCAAAATCATCATGGACAGACTTGACCATTTCTTGCCATCCCATTTCATTACCATCCTGATCAAACTCTTCCATTTTTAAGTGTAATAAATTAATTTTATAAATATCACAATTATGTAGGAAAGTTGGGATAACTAAAAAGAGATTCAACTATGCAACATATATTTTAAAAAATTAAGATAAACAGTTTTCTTTTCATTAGTCTATTATTTGTACATAGAACAAATAAATTTGATTTTGTTCAGGTTTTTCACCATTTCCATTTCTCATTCGAACAGGAAAATAGAAGAAAACATGAAGGAAAGGATGGAGTGACTGACTCTGATCATGGAAGTGAAGATGGTCTGCAAGAGATTGGCCTTAAACGTACAGGAAGGTATGTTCATAAGTCTATGATATTGTTATTTCTTTTAGTATCTATGTATTTTCTCTTTGATTTCGTATTTCTGTGATGTATAATTAAGTGAGTACTCTTAATTTACAGATAATACAATAAAAAAATACTTATCATTCATCAGCTAGCACCTAATATTTTCTTTGTTCTAGTTGACCTCTTCATCTTAATTTCATTTTATTTGCTTTGTCGCATTAAATAGAAATAGAAAAAATCAGTTGAGGAAGTCAAATGTCATGTAGTTTATAATTTTTCTACAAGTTTTTTTAATTTTCTGATATAATATGTTGCAATTTCCAAAATAATCTGCTGAAATATTGCACCATTCTAAGCCTATATGCTTTGCCTATTCTTAATTCCATTTTGACTCAAAAATGCCTTTAACCAACAGCAACTAATCTCTAAACAAAACTATACATTATATATAAAAAAAAGTTGGTTTTATTCAGATAAAAAAAATTTTTGAACTACATTCCTCTCCTCAGTAGCCTGTATCAATGTAATCAGGAGATACAACATTGTCTGTTATCATTATTATTATTTAATGAAAGACAAATTTTGATTAAAATGCAATGTGATCTTAAATTAAGCAATATTCTTGTTAAATTGAAAAAAAAAAAAGTTATATGATAATTTTTCAGGTTGTTTGGTGGATTGGTTAATGACATTATCCAGAAAGCTGCGTGGTACAAGAGCGATTTCAAAGACTTTTTTGCTTTACAGTGCATTGCATCAGTGGTCTTTTTATATTTTGCTTGCCTTGCCCCAATAATTACTTTTGGTGGTTTGCTTGGCCATATTACAAAACAAAGAATGGTGAGTTTTTATCTTATGAATTACATGATTTTCCCACAGTAAATATAACTGAATTTTCCATTTTCACTGCAAATTTCTTTCTTTGCAGGCTGCTATGGAAAATTTATTAGCTTCTGTTGTTTGTGGCACAATATACAGTTTATTAAGTGGTCAACCTCTCACTATTCTGGGAACAACTGGTGCTCTTCTAGTATTTGAAGGAACAATATTCAACTACTGCGAGTATGATTGCTAATTGTTATCCTTTTTTATAAACTCAATTTTTTTTCCCTTTGTGTTGCTAGATTTATTAGAGTGAAACCTTGTTTATATGATGTTCAAGAGGCAGAGTCAAAACGTTGTATAAATGTGTAAGTGGAATACCTGAGACTTTCAAAAAAACTTCTCTCCCCCCCCCCCCCAGAAATATAAAATATTTTAAAATCAATGTGTTTAATTCCAGCATCTCCAACTGTGTTATAAAAAATATCATTTTAATCATACTTGAGGCAAAAAAAAATTAAATTGCATTTCAAATCACTTAAAGAAATAAAATTTAGCAGAATGTTTTTTTGAAACACGACATTGACAAAAAATCTTCTCGAATTGGGAAAATTTCCTATCTTGGACTCACTTTTTTGGCAGTAGATGGCAGCTTGGTCTTTGATTTTGTGTCTGTGCTTTATAATCGTTTTCAAAGTTGACACAGGGATATTGAACTGCTTTGTGAGATCAACTTTTATCATCAATTTAAAATTCTTTCCAATTTCTTCCAAAATTTCCATTTTTTTTAGAGAAAGCACTTTTTATTTTCCGACATAACAAATGGCAAATTTGACACATCCAGCAAGCAAAGCACCACAACGGAAGAGAATTCTACAGGAAATGATCGAAAGAACTCACTATATGTGTACCATATGTGTCTTTTATCGGCAAACCTGCACCTTTCAAATGCTTACAGGGAATTTTCTTACCCTCTGGGGATAACGCTTTGAATACATTTGGGGAAAAAAAAAATTCTGAAAGGACAAATAGCCGTCGAAACAACTGTAACAAGTTTCTTTGGTGCTCAATATTTCTTTGGTCAGCAATCACCTTTTAAATTTATGACTTTTGTGTCACAGTATACAAGAAGAACCGTTGCGGCAACATGCTTTCACTGTGTACAAAAATTGTGCTCATTTGATAAATATGAATGACGATTTTACAAAAAATTCTAAGTTTGAATTGAAGTAAAAACATTGAATAATTGAGGTTTTGTGTTGAATAAATGAAAAATTCTAACATTAAAATGTATAGGAACCAATTGCCACAGAAGCCAAACATTGTGTAAACTTAAAAGTCATATAACTGAGCAATGATAAACAAAGTTCTACTGCATAAGCGAGTGTAGTGTGATTTTTAAATGTTTTCAACCTTTTGCCTGCTAACCATTATAAATAAAAGTTGTGAACTCGGAGATTCTCATTTTTGTTATGTTCAAAGTCGTGAACCTATGTATTGGGAATAAAAGTTTTTTTTATTCGCTGACAAATTTTGTTTTTTCCTCTTTAATCTCTCTGTACTGAAAAAACGAGGTAGAGAAAAAATTCAAACCACTCTTCACTGATAAACTGCTTGGATACTTCTTCTGCTTACAATAAACAGCCATGCTGATTGAAACAAAATTATGAGTACACAACTGAATGTTCCTTTTCTGGTGACTTCTACAGTCAGCTTATCTTCAACCTACCCAAATATTAACCCTTGAAAATCCTCAATCATAACAGTTTGAAGGTTAATTCTTGTACTCTTTGAACATGTTTAAAAATTACCACTACTACCTCTTTGTTTATTACATATTTTTTCGAGTCCATAAAAATGTTTATTAGTATTGATTTATACAAAAATTGCCACGTTTTCAAGACAAATAAATTAAATTGGTCGAATGGTCGACACGTTTCAGCTCTCCCTTTAAGAACCGAAACGTGTCGACCATTCGACCAGTTGAATTTATTTGTCTCGAAAACGTGCCAATTTTTGTATAAATTAAAACCAGGCAAAGTTTCTAATTTTTGTGATAGTATTGATTTATTTTCTGTTCAGGTGGTGGAACATAGAATATTTGCCCTTTAGGTTGTGGATTGGATTGTGGATAACTGTGATACTTTTCTTGTTAGTTGCATTTGATGCTTGTGTGCTAGTTTGTTACATCACTCGTTTCACAGAAGAAATTTTTGCCACACTTATCTCAGTCATATTTATTGTCAAAGCTTTTGAGAATGTGAGTATATCTTACGTTATTTGGTTCATTTTTACCTGAAGTTTCTTGACTGATTTTTCTTAAGTTTTACTCCTGTACTGAAAATGATGTTAAAATTGTCAAATTGGGGTCAGGATAGACTTGACATAGGCAGAGATAGACTTGAAAAGGGGGGGGGGGGCATAATGATGATGTCATTGCAGATATATATGTGCATATACATTCGATCAGTCGTCTCCACCAGTGATGCAGGGTATCTCTCGCCATGTGTTTATGTAAATGTATTAAAAAATCTGAAGACAAGTTCTAGGGAGCTAATAAATGGTAGACTTTGGATGCTGACATTGTACTAGGAATGCAGGGAATATTTCTATGGTGTAATCACTGTGTGATATTCAGCCATTATGTGGTCATATGCTGAGTTCTCATGATGAGGATCCAGGTTCGAATCCTGTTGATGATACATTGGTGTTAGACTGAAGTTGGTTTTCTGTGGTTTTTCAACATTGAGGTGCAAATGTGAGGCAGTTTCCCACTTGGAACAGTCTCTCAGCAGAGAGCAGGCAGACGTTCAACATGATTCATACATAACATGAAAATTCTTTCATTTACCACCTTTGCTTCAGAAGACAGATGACAGCACCAGCAAGAACACAAAACAAATGCAAGTACAATTCTGACAACATAAGCACATTGGGGTCATGCTTATAACACACACAACACATTCCGTCATGTACCATAAGCATACCATCAACACATTACCCTATTCATTAGAAACTCAGCTTAGGAATGTGTATGGGGTGTATGTATGGTCAAGTAGTAGTTATGTGATTTGTAGATGTGAAGATACACATGGTTACTAACATGCATGCTGTGTAACTCCTATCATTCACTCTGATACCGCCTAGCATACTTGAGTAATGATGATCCCTGCTCCTGAACACAGTGGATGAATTTATATGTTGTTTTTTCCTTATCATTGACAATATTAGATGAACAATACAAATAAGATAACCCCAATTGACTCTTAACATAGTCAATTACTACACAATTTAATTATTATTTAAAATGATATAAGAATCAATTATATTTTAATTTTCTCTCTCTCTCTCAGGTAATTAACATAAAGTTAGAATTTCCCATGAAGTCCATGCCATCAGGTTTGGCCATATTGCTTTGTCAATGCCAAAATTCATCGCAAGTGAATGACACATCCCACCATGAGTCTTCATTTTGGAAGAGCGAGGAGGACTGCCTTAACCATAATGGAACATTTGTATCAGATGTATGCACTTACTCTGAGCCATATTATGTGCCAAATGTGTTCCTTTTATCACTTATTCTGTTTGCTGGTACTTTTGCTATCACAGTAGTCATCAGGAAGCTTAAAACTTCACCATTTTTTAATGCAAAGGTGAATAGTTTTTTTTTGTAGAATTTTTTGAATTCACTTTTTTTGAATTTTTTGCATCCTCTTTGAAATTTCCAAATTTTTTTGAAGGCTGTATAAATTATTTTTTTGGGGCCTCTATTTTTTGTATAAAAAAATATATAGTTTTTTTTTTGCATGGCTCTAATGTGCTTTTCTGTAACAAATTAAAATTTATTAACTACTTACTCAGTTCGCTATGAAAATTTTCAAACAGAATAGAATTAAATGTATTTTCCACTTAATGAAATGGAGGAAAGTTTTTTAAACCCTTGAATGGAGTAATTCTTTTATAGGTTTATGTTATGATTATATTTTTTGATTTATATGGAACATAATTTTTTTTTCCTCAATTTTATTCTAATGTATGAGAATAAAAATTGCATCAAACAATGTATGTCTAGAATGTGGAAATTATACACATTTATTTATGTACTGTGACATTTATTTCAAAATAATACCATCATTTTCTATAAATAAGCTATTTTGTTACAGGAAATTATGGTACTTTTTTCTAAGTATGCAAAAAAGATTTTGTAACATAGGCTTGTTAGTTCATATTTTCTGTTAATTTGATTTGCATTAGTGTAAAAAAAAAATGGAATTTTTAAGGGGAACATGATTATAATGTAATGTCATTTGCGGTTATATAAATGCACATCACTCTGAAATTCTAATGATATTCTTCAAACATTGAGTTACTCAATTTCAGATTCGTCATGGGATTTCAGACTTTGCTGTTATTGTGGCTATGGTCAGTATGACATTGCTAGATTGGTCTTTAGGTTTGCAAACTCCAAAACTGGATGTTCCTCAAGATTTCAAGGTATGTGATCTGTGTGGATTGTTGAATGGCGGAAATGAAAAGTAAATTCTTTTTTATAAAAAACCCTAAATTTTAAAAATATTTTTGTAAATATATACAGAGTGTCTAAGAAACATATTTGTTATTTTAAATATTAATAACAAAAATATGAAAAGGTGAAATGAAATGCAGTTTGCTACAAAAGAATGAAGAAATCTAACAGTTTTTTAGCTTAAATTGCCTGAGATAGACAGTGCTGGTTGCTTGGCAGCTGTAATAAGAAACGAAAATGACAACCGCACAGGAGAAAGCGCAGTGTGTATCGTGGTTAGTGGAAAAAAAATCAACTAAAACCAGGCAAAGAAAGTTTTGTCTGATGAACCTTTTTTTTTTTTTTTTCTTCAAACCGAGCACAACTCAGGTCTATTGCCATAGGCAATTTACTACCTAATGAGTTGCACTGGAAGTGTAAGTGCGTGTACCTAACAGTCTGAGTAAATCTAGTGTTGTGTATGATTTTTCAGTGCTGTGTCTGTCTGATGAACTTAAAAATCCAAGTATGCATTAAATTTATGCATAGATGTGTAGAAGTTTAAATACAGGAAATGTTGAGCATGTGAAAAATTTCAGCCTACCATTGACATTATAAGAAAGTGATGAGTGAATCAGAGTTACATTTCAATCAAACATGAACGAGACAGCCCAAACGTAATGTTTGGTGTGGTTTTTTACACGTCACTGTAATTGTGAAATTCACATGCTCAACATTTCCTGTAACTTTAAACTTCAGCATCCATGCATAAATTGAAGGCATACTTGGTGAATTTCTATGGCACATCAGGCAAAATTTTCATTGCACAGTTTTTGGCAATCTTGTTTCCATTCACATTGCACTTTCTCCTGCGCGGTCACCATTTTTATATCTTACTAGCTGATACCCGGCGACGTTGCCCGCCCCGTAAAAAATCAATATACGTATAGCTTATTAATTATTTCTTAAACAAAAAAAAATTCTGCATCAAGTAAGAGAAAAATACTTTTATTTTTAAATATTTTAATTAAAAACTTGAAACAATCGTTTGTGGATACACAATATTTTTTGTTTTTCCATCTGGTGTGTAGATGTACAAATTTTTGAGATTACCAACACGCGAACAGGCGACGAAAAGCTGTCCGTGAGAAATACAGGGTGCAAGTAGGTTGATACCTGCCACTGCTAACAACTGGCCTTGCGCTTTGTTGATTGTCATGGCAAAAGTTAAACGAATCGGGAACTGTAATCGCTTTAAAGTGAATGGCATTTCTTCAGTGATAATTGGGGTACGTGGAATGAAGATGTCTTCTTCTCCATCACATCCAGTTAGAATCGTAGCTTCAGTGATGTAATTGTGCAATTGCTTCACGCAGAGTCTGTTGCCATTGCAGAGTATCGGTATCTCCAAATTTCTTAAAATCATTATAGGTGCTCCGACTTTGAGGGTCAAGTTGTGTGGTGGCACACCCGGAATATCCAAAGAGTTCAGAAATTCTGCAGGATACAGAACTGTCTGCGCTGTGTCTGTGACAATGTCAACCGATTTGTAAAATGTGGAGTCTCCCGGAATACTTTTTAGGATTTTTCCGTTTATCTTGTTCACACTGTCATTTTTCGGTGCCAGAATTGCACTCTCACAAAGCCACTCATGGTTTCGGTGATTTTGTTGAATGTTTGGGAAGACTTTGTCTGCAAGTTCTTGAACTGAGTTTAACAACTGGCAAAATCCATTTGGGAACGTTATCAGTCCAGTGCTTGGGTCTACGGGAATTCTTCCATTGCCAAGTTTGATAAACTGATGTGAAAATGATAACAGTGCTGAGTCATTTTGCAGTTGAACTCGCATGTTGGTGGATAATGATAATTTTTTTAGCTTCGTGCCAGAGTGTTGATGTCCTAACAAACTCGAGGCGACCACTGATAGACAGCACCTTCACTTCCAACCCATCTCACTAATGGCAGTAAATTGCAATGTAGCGATATGGCCAGAGTTGGTGTTTGGTGAAGTAGAGTGCTGATGATTTGAGGCAAGCATTGAGTTCATCAACTGGCGTTGAACATTTTTATTCCCTGTTTTATCGTCGTAGTAGTTGTTCTCTGTTGTTAGTGACGTCAGATGTCCAGCTTCTGCTGCGAATATTATTCAAACTCCTTTTAAGCACTTTTTAAATTGAAACTATACCGCAACGATGGGTGGTTGATGAGATAAAGGCCACATTAGCACTTACAGGACACCCTGTATACATGCAAGCAAAAATATCTGGCGCTTCCAGGGATTTCTTCAATTACTGGGAGTATTGGAAAAGAGCCAAACCATTATAAAGGAATAAACTGTAATGATGGCAGCGTTAAAGATGTGACAAACCATTGTAAAGACATATACACGTCTGAAATGCGTTGTTGGGAATCACGGTTCATTTTACCTTTTCGTATTTTTGTTATTAAGAATTATAGAATTTAAGAATTAAGTATTTTTGTTATTAAGAATTATAGAATTTAAAAATTAAGTATTTTTGTTATTAATAGAATAATAAATATCTTTCTCGGACACCCTATATACATACATATATATATTAGCAAAGCAGTGCTGATAAAATTTTTTTTGATTGAGGGTGATGACTTCCCAATTTTTAAGCTTTATTTTTGCTGAAATCTGCATCCAGATCTGCCAACTTTCCGGATTTAGGCGGGAGACTCTAGATTTTTCATCCTTCCTCCTCCTCTCCGGATTTTTTGAAATTTGTCTGGAATTTTTGGCAGAAAATAAGATTTTATTCAAGCTTTCATGTTGTCGTGACATCAATGACTGCCATCGTCGTTAGAGAAAACACCCATAGAGGACAGCCGTGGTCATTTCCATCGATCAGCCGTAAAAGAAGTCTTGGTGACTGCATTTAAGTAATTGGCAAAGATGTGACTTTGTTTACGTAGCGTTTATCAGCAATCATTTATCAGGGGCATGACTTTGGTTGCCAAAATTCCTGTATAACCGTTATTGTATTCCATTAACAGCGGTGCGGTAAACACAAGTTTTTTTGTCAGCAGCCAAAGCGTATTAAAAATTTTTAATACGCTTTGACCGGTTCCTTCATAGGAGAGAAAACAATTGTCTTTAATACGCTTTGTCAGCAGCTTTGCATTTTGCGGTTTTTAAATTGTTTCCTCCGATTAAATATGTCTTCAGAAAGAAAATATAAAACTTTAAACTATATAAAGCTTTTAAGAGTTTATGTACCCAAGATTATCAATCACTGATGGCATCCACGAAAGGAAACACTTATGTTTTATGAACAGTATATAGATATGATTTCTCTACTCTGCATGGAAAGACTGACATGGAATTTATATTTTCTCAGGGGCAATGTGGAACCTGCCTTTGGGGGGGGGGGGGAATGGAACCTTTTCTTAATTGATTGAAAAAAAAAATTAATTTTTTTTGATTGAGTCTGAGTGTCGGGGAAGGGGAACCCTCCTTGGGAGAATCTCCGGATTTCTAGATTCCAAAAGTTGGCACGTCTGTGCATCTAAATTATCTAAATTGCTAAAGTACCTGTTAGGGTTCACATAAAATTTATGTATTACCCCACCTACCTAATTTAAAATTATCGCATTAACAATTGTAAATCTCACCATAAAAGATTTTAAATCGGGGTAGGGGTTAATGTTAATAATAGTTTGATGATACAAAGGCTACTACTAAATCACACATGCACCTTGTCCACATTCCGTGATACAGAGGCTGCAACAGGCAAACTGCTCAATGAGGTGGTGGAAGAAAAATTTACAGTGAGATGATATGAAGATGTATAACGAAAATTGTTATTGGAAAAATTTTCGAAGAAAGAAAATTAATATTATTTAGTCATCTTCTATGGTGTTTCTTTGGAGGTAATAAAGGGTTGTTTTGGAATATGCGAAAAGTGTAATTAGTAATGGGGTGAAAACAGGAAAAGTACTAAATGAAGCAATATTTAAATTATGGTGCATATTTTATACATAAGTCTCAAAAACAGGAAAGTTTAGGAACAATTTTATTTGTTTCTGTTTATATTCAATCCAATCTATTTAGTTTCATCAGAATATTTTAAACTTTATATTAAAAAAAAAAAAAACCAATATTTTTTGTCGTGTACAACATGTATAATAAACATTGACTTTATGCTAGCATCTAATACTGTTGGTCTATTCCTCTTATGTTTAGACATATTCATTTTTAGTAATTCATGTAATTCATTCCAGCCTACCTGGTCAGAAAGGGAATGGATTGTGCCATTTTTTGGAAAAAACCAATGGTGGACAGCACTTGTAGCTGCTATTCCTGCTGTAGTTGCTACAGTTGTGATATTCATGGACCAGCAGATTACTGCCGTCATCATTAACAGGAAAGAAAATAAATTGAAGGTGAGTGTGATTTGCAATTATAATAAATTATTTTACATACAGCAGTGTGTTAGAAGAAAAACTCATAGTTTAAAAAATTGGATTGCACATGGTAGCCCTATACATAACAAGCATTACACAGAAACAAACTTCATGGAAGGTTCACTATATATGCACAAACATTCCAACATGTACCAATTCGTTAGAAGTTTCGCAGAGGAATATGGACGAAGTGCATAGTTAGGGTCTCTATCATTTTTAAAAAGTCAAAGTTCCTTGAAAAATAATGCTTGCATTCTTATGTATTTTTCAATATTTATTCTGCACTATTGTCATATTTTGATGCCAAATTCAAATATTGTACACTTCAATGTCCCTAATTAGTTTTATCCATAAATCTTATTTGTAGAAAGGATGTGGATATCACTTGGACTTATTTGTGTTGGCCATCTTGATCACGATATGTTCAATTTTTGGTTTGCCATGGGTTGTGGCTGCTACGATGCTTTCAATGACTCATGTTGCTTCTCTAAAGACTGTATCTCACTGTCTGGCTCCTGGAGAAAAACCTCGTGTCACCGGGGTTAGGTATGTGATTGATCACTGATTGCATACTCGTATCAAATATTTTAAATTCGTTATAGGAAAATAAATTACACTGGACGATGATGAAATTGCACCGGCATGAAAATATGCAATTTCAAATGGTTTTGACCTGCTGAACCCAAATATCACTGAAGAAGTTTTATTGGCTCTCGTTTTGGAGATATTACCATGTTAAATATTTTGAAAAAAAAAATCTTTCACAAGCGATCACATATTGCTGGAAAACAGTGAAACTGACATGAAAATATACAATTCTGAATGATTTTGACCTGCTGAACGCGGATATCGCCATGAAAAAGTTTTATTGGCTCTTGTTTTTGAGATAATACCTTGCTAACAGTTAAAAAGTGCTTTACCAGCAGTATCGTTTGGTCCAGAATTAGTAAGGACCATAGAAAATCTTAAAGAGAGAAAATGGTTCACCTCAATGCTGGCTAACTACGTATTATGAGAGATGTTCCTTTTATGCAGCGTAATACAAAACAAAGTATGTGCCAGATGGTGGTAAATGAATTATTTGTGCTGTAATACACATGTGTTTCTATGTTTTTTCTTGTGTTTCTATGTATTTGTGTTGCTTTCTTATGTATATTTATGTTGTCTCTTTCTATAGCTTATGTCTGTGAAGTTTATATATATTTGTGTTGTTTTTTCTATATATTTATTTTGTTTTCTATATATTTATTTTGTTTTCTATATATTTATTTTGTTTTCTTTATATTTATTTTGTTTTCTATATATTTATTTTGTTTTCTATGTTGTGTTTCAATATACTTATGTTGTGTTTCAATATACTTATGTTGTGTTTCAATATACTTATGTTGTGTTTCAATATACTTATGTTGTGTTTCAATATACTTATGTTGTGTTTCAATATACTTATGTTGTGTTTCAATATATTGTATTGTGTTATTATATGTGTGATTTCCACAAAAACTCGACAATACAGCTTTTTTATGGTCAAATTTGTGTTCAGCACACCGAATAACATAAGAAATGACTGTTTTTGTGTCAGATGCAGGAACTTTGTCAAAATTTGTTTATCAGTGCTATTGCCTGTTATGTTTTTTTGTTGTTCGAAGAATTGACAAATTTCTGTTCTTATTTTTCTTTCTTTTGCTAATATTTTTTTATATTTTTATTTATTATATATATTTATATTTACATATACATTTTAGCCTGTGACTAAAAGGTATCTCTGTATGAAATCTAATTTTTATTCAATTTCATTTGCTCAGGGAACAAAGAGGTACTCACTTGAGTATTTCTGTGCTTATTGCTTTATCAATGTTCTTCACTCCACTTTTAAAGGTATTAGTCTTTTTGTATTTTTTTATTCTTTTTAAATGTTATAATGAAAGTATATATCAGACTGCCTGGAAAGTTCTGAGCAATATTTTCTTTAAAATTACTCTTAAACACATTAGTAGAAACAGCGCATGTTGTGGAACTTTTAAATGGGTTAACACTAGCACTTTTTCCGGAAATTACGATCAATTGGCATTGAGAGACCAAAAACTGTGAGGCTCAAAAATAGGTTCATTATGCTTTGTTTCACAAGCGTGTTAGACAATCATCATAACTTTTCCTTTGACTAATTTCACTGAATTTTCATGAATTGTACTTTCACGAACATTTAGAATCTATGCTAAGTTTTAGAGAGGTTAATTTAGGTTCCATTGACATTGTTGTTTGTTGCGACAAGTGAAGCATGATTTTTCTAGCCTTCACCAAATATTTCTACTAGTTTGAGCAGCATTTTAGCCCTCCCACCCCCTTGTTTAAATGTAGTCTTTTAATTATCATATTTCTCTGAATGAGCAATACAAGGATAAAAGGAAATGTTTACAAAAACATTTTTAACTATTTTTGATCTCAAAAAAAGTTGCTCATCAGCTGACATACTGTAGCTATCTATGATAAAACTCAACTTTCATGTAATGGTTGCTTTCTTCTACTCTACGAATATATATTTACTGGAGATTATTTTCGAAAACGATCAATATATCAGTTTTACTTAAATTAAAATTTAGTGGTCTAATAGTTGATAGTAAAATAAGATATTCTTTATTAATACCTTCAGGATTTCTTTTAAAATTGCATTTTCTAAAATAAAGTAGAATTTCGGTTTATGAGCATAATTCGTTGAATCTGAAATACACGTATATCTAATCAAAACCTTTCTTTTGTTAAAATAATTAGGTTCTGATAAATGCTTAAGCCTGGTCCCTTAGTTTATTAAAGTATAAGCTTTAACTTAGGAGAAATTAAACTGTTAGCTTTTTAGTTGTGATTAAATGACGCTCTACAGATAAGGTAAATACGCAAAATTATAGTACTCATCTAGCGAAGTCTTTGGTATAAATGCTGCTCATATTGCAAGAAATATTTTATGAAACGAAAATCTGTTCATTGATTGTAACTTTGGATTATCCACATTGAATACCTTTTACATATATTCAGACTACAATAAAAGCCAAACTGAGCATCTCAGTAAACATTCTACTTCCCTTTCTTACCATATAACATTTTTTTTTTCCAATGATTTAAAAAAAAAACCCCTGTCAGCATCTGTAACATGCATCTGCAAAAAAGGCTTGGAACTTTGAAGAAAACCCAATAACGAAATAATGCATGTATTATGCATTAATTTTTCTTTTGTAAGAATTTGTGTGGATAAAATAGATTTCTCACAATATTTCTTGTTCATTTATTTTAAAGCACATACCAATGCCTGTCTTGTATGGAATCTTCCTGTACATGGGTTTCGTCTCATTGAAAAATTTACAGGTACATTTTTTTAACACACATCCTTGTATTCAGTTTTGAGCTGATCTCAAACCTTGAATGTTTTCTAATTTTTCTGAATAGAATTATATATAACACTGCTATGTTGTATTTTGTGTTTTTTAGTTTTTGGAACGGGTTCTTATACTTTTCATGCCTCAAAAATATCAACCAGATTATATTTTTCTTCGTCATGTCCCTATCCGTGTTGTCCATTCTTACACAGCCATCCAGATAACATGCCTTGTGGTACTTTTTGCCATCAAGTTTTTTCCAGAAAGTGCCCTGTTTTTTCCTGCTGTTGTAAGTTGTTGCTGCGTTTTTTTATTCTAAATATAAATGATTGAAATTTCTAAGTTTCAAACTTAGGTTTTATTAAAAATCAGTAACTTTAGTGGCCAATTTTGGGTATGCAAAATTGCAATGAATAAAATATTAAACAAATATGTGAAAAATTATTACTTTCTCCTATGTTGTAATTTTCCTTGTTACTATTGTTCCATTATTATTAATTTATACTTTTTCTTGTTTTCTTCTCTCATGTTCTGTTTATAAATTAATTTCTAGCTTGTTGTGGTGATTTTGATTCGAAGGCATCTACTCATTTATGTGTTTCATGAAGTTCATATGAAAATATTGGATGATAATGATGATAATAAGCTTGAATGCGCTAAGAAATTTGAAGATAACCTCAGAGACAGCTCTCTGCAGGTAAGATAATAAGCTAGTACTATAGTTTTAAGTATAATTCACAGATTTTCAGCATACCAAAGAGAAAAAAATAATGCATATGTGAGAACAATACAGAAACGAGTCCCTCAAAAACAAGAAGCAGCAACTTTCTCAAAGAAATTATTTTGAATTAGTTAATGCATTTGTAGTCTTTTTTAAATTTTAATTTGCTACCAGGGATTTGATATTGAATTTTTGATCATTGTATCACAGAAAGAAACTAAATTAACATAACATCAAACTTTAATTTCGTGAATTAGATGGAGTTAATAATTATATTGCTTAACATCATGGTGAAAATGATCATGCGCGCACACACACACACACACTAGCATCCAGAGATTTAAAAAAAGTCGTTAAATCAAAGAAATAGTTAAATTTCTACTGCATTTTTAAAAACAGTAAAACACAAACAAGGCCTATTACTTATTCCAATGTTAAGAGCCTTCACATATGTTATTCAACTTTCCAGTGTGAAATGCTTCAGAAATTCAATAGGCTCATGCTTCTCTATTTAGCTGAAAAGGTTTTTAAGATAGTCGATAATGTCCCTAGTCTTGTAACAAATGGTGAATATTTCTGCTAAGCTGAAAATTGTGATAAACAATTACATTCACTGAGATTAAGATGAGTTGTGTGTGTGTGATACAAACTATCCAAAATATGGTTTAGATCATGGGTGCACAACATTTTTAGTTCATGGGCCAGATATTCGATATTGCTTCACAGGCCAGAAACTGATAAATATAGGATGATAATATGATCTGTATTTTCAGATACACTGAAATTTCAACAATAATTATAATTAATTATAGTCATATAAATAGCGAGCCTATCTCCCCATTAAAAAGTCTCGCCACATAAAGCAACAGGCCTACAACTGAACAATTATTCAATCATTACACTTCACTCATAGTTAGAAAAATTGATGGCAGCACTACACATAACAAGTATTACACAAAAACAAACTTCACATTAGATTCACAACATGTACATGCATATTCTGGCAGGTACCAATTCATTAGAAATTCCATGGGGAAATGTGTATGAGGTGCATGTACAGTTGAATAAGAGTCATAAATTTTCATCTCACATATTTGTCCAAGCTGAACGTTTATTTTCATGAATTACAGTCCAATGTGATTTGAAGTAACACAGGATAATTGATGTGACACCAATTATAATTAAATTTTCATCAGTGATGGTGGGGCACAAAAGCAAATCACAGAATTCCATTTTTCCACCTTTCTTCAATCTCTTCTGTATCCAAAATGTTCTGTTAATGAACTGTTAATTGTATAGTGTAAGTTATACAATTAACAGTTCATTTCGGAATTTTCCTGTGACTGGTACTTACATAAGGTTTTATGTTGACATTGATAAATAAAGCTATTGAAAATTAAAGTTGTTTCAACTCACTCACGAATCACTGGCTAAAACTTGAACATTTTGTACACAGAAGAGATTGAAAAAAAGTTCAGATCCAACCACTTTTGCTGGACTGGTTTCCCCTGACTCTCAACAAAATCAATACTATCAACAAAAATTTGAATTAAATTTTTTTTTATATCAAAAATAAAATCCCCCTTTCTGAGAATAACTTTTTCGTAAATTGTATTAAAATGTGCCAATTCCTTTTATGGAGCACCCTGTATATATGTATCATGTATTGTGTGCATTGATACTTTTTTTTTGGGGAAAACAGCGGGCTGGATTGAACTGCTTGGCAGGTTACATTCATCCCAGTGGCTGGAGTTTGTTCACCCCTGGTGCAGATAGCTTCAGTTACTTTATGAATTATTCAACTATTTTACCATTTTTTTAAAGTTTTTTTCCATTTTAAATACTTTTGCAGAATTTTTCATCGGCTTATCATTGCTGTGATAAGGGAGAAGCATTATCTTCTGGTTCTTTGGTGAAGAAGAAAGCTGACAGATGTATAATGAATATTTCTGAATTGCTCACACAGAGCTCTGTGTGGAAATGCATTGATCAGCAATCGCAGAAAACTCCACCTTTTCAGAGAAAGCAGAGCCAGTTTTCTCTCAAGTGAGATTTTTTTTTGTTTATTTTAACTGATATAATTAAATATTGTATGAGGTATAATACTTTTGAGTATTATGTCTCAGAGACAATTGCTAAACTTCCCAGTGCATAAATAAGTGTGCATGATTTTCTTTAAATCTTTCCAATATACAAGGTGAACGTTACCCACTCTACCAAACAAAAGGGGATGATAGATGAGCCCAAGTGGAACATGAAACGCTCTACCAATCTTATCTCAAACCATTTTTGAGCCATGGGTATATTTGATTATGGAAGAAAAATGTGTCAAGTCTGAAAAAAAGCCAGAAGTTGTGAAATTTTTGCAAACCTACATTCAAACTAAGCTCATATTTGGAAAGCGGCAGAAAGCATCCTATAAGGTGACACCAATTCCATCAGAATATCTGGATTTCATGGCGGGTTGCGAGTGCTAAAAGATTGGCGAAGTTCAAAATTGAATTGTTGCTGAAATTTTTAATCGTCAATTCTGCAAACACTCTTTCAGCTACAACTGGTCAAATGTACCAAAAACTTATCCATTCCACCAGCTTTTGAAATAACCTACAATAAATCATATGAATGTTCTGGTTCAGGAGAAATTTAGCCTTTTGTTCACAATTCATCACTGAAATCGGCATTCATTGAAGTAGATATTCAATGAAAATTCAGAATTGGCAGTTACAGATTTTTATGCCAATTTTATTTTACAGAAAAAATCCTAGTGGGTGACAACCCACCAAACATCGGGATATCTGGATTAAATGATGAACTACAAATGCTGAAATATTGGTGAAATAGGAAAACCGATTGTCGCCAAAATCTACTCAAATGTATTGTCTTCAATAATCCCAGATTTCAGTGATCTATTTGAAACAAACAACTAAATTTCTCCTGAACTAAACACTGATATGGTTTATTGCAGGCTGTTTTGAAAGCTGGTTGAATGGACCATTTTTTAAAAATTTGACCGGTTGTAGCCAGAAACGTACTTTTGGAATTAGTGATTAAAAACTTTTGCAAAAATTCGATTTGGAACTTAGCCAATCTTTCAGTGCTTGTAGCTTGCCATTAAATCCAAATATTCTGATGAAAATGACATAACTTTATGGAAGTTTTTCTAAATAAGTGCTTAGTTTGCTTGTGAGTTTTGCGGAAAGTTCATAAATTTAGGTTTTCCAGACTTGGCACATTTTTTTCCCATAATCGATTATCCACTATAACTTGAAAATGGCTCGAGATAGGACAGAGTTGTTAGGGTGTTTTGTGTTCCACTTAGGCTCATGTATTGCTCTTTTTCGTTTGGCCGAACAGGTCATGTTCATCCTGTATATGCATGGTAAATAGAGATTTTATGTAATAGGTATTCACAGACATTTCATTATTTATACAGGGTGATTCAGAAAAGATGGGGGGGGGGGAACTTCAAGAGTTGATAGTACACACCAATACAAACAATTGTCATCACAGAATGCATGGTCTAACATGAAACGCAAATACGCTAGTGCATTTCAAAACGGCTGCTCCGAAAACTTTAAAACAGCATTCCTGTTGAAATTTATCGGGAGAAAAAGAACATTACACGCATGCTAATGTAACTTAGGAAAGAAGAAACCGTATGCAAATCTGCATCACAGTGAATAAAAGGCATAGACGGCAGCCCTGTGAAGCTATTCCAGTAAGCAACCGTTCTAACAGTTGTAACGTATGGGGTAATGGAGCACTTTAGTAATACTGAAAAAAGCAGACATGCATTTCAGTAGGAAAATACTTAGGCATATTTCCCCAGGCTACATTTGCATGCATGGTGTCCTTTTCCTCCTGATGAATTTCAACAGGAAGGCATTTTTTAATATTTACGGAACGGCCATTTCGAAACACGCTAGCACGTTTGTGTTTCATGTTAGACCAAGGGTTCTGAAACTGTGTGTCTCCAACCTTTGTCAGGGGTGGATAAGCATTGAATAGGGGAAAGGGGCACCTCGGGTGGAAAAAGTTTGAGAACCCCTGTGTTATACCACACATTCTTTGATGGCAATTGTTTATATTGGTGTGTACTATCATCTCTTAAAGTTTTTCCCATATTTTCTGAATCAACCTGTATACCTGTTAGTACTCAATATCGATGATTCTGGACTTTTGCAGGAAGAAGAAAAAGCGAAGCAGCAGCAAACATGAATTGTGTTCTCCTACTGAAACACAATCTTTGCCACCAATGCCTTTTGAAATTGCAGAGAACCATTCAATTGAAATTCTGTCCTCACCTGATGACAATCCTTCCTCCAATGCTCAAGCTACCCAAAATGAAAGCACAAAGATAAATCTAGAACAATCACATCTATAAAAAAATACCTTATCATTGAAAAAAAAAAATCATTTCTTTTATGTGATAAACGTGTCTTTGTCCATGATTAAATGTTTGTGACGTTTTCCTTAAAATGCTGCTTAGACATATTTATGCTTCACAAGGTTTACGTAGAATTTTTAAAATTGCTTATAACTCTTATAATAATTATCATATTTCTCTGAATGAGCGATGCAAGCATAAAAGGGCACATTAACAAAAACATTTTTAATTATTTTTGAGCTTTAAAAAGAAATTGCTCATCAGCTGACTTAATGTAGCTATCTATGGTATAACTTAACGTTCATGTAATGGTTTTCTTCTACTCTACAACTATATATTTACTGGAGATTATTTTCTAAAATGATCAATATATTGATTCTACTTGAATTAAAATTTAGTGGTCTAATAGCTGATAGTAATAAAATATACTTTGTTAATACCTTCAGAATTTCTTTTTTAAATTGTATTTTTCTAAAATAAAGTGAAACTTTGGTTTACGAGCATAATTCATTGAATCTGAAATACATGTATATGTAATAAAACTTTTCTTTTGGTCTTTCACATCGAAATAATTAGAAAGTCCTGATAAATGCTTAAGCCTAAAGAGCCTCACCTTTAGTGAGAGAAATCAAGCTGTTAGCTTTTTAGCTATAATTACATGACTCTTGATAGATAAGGTGACTACGTAAATTTATAGTGCTCATTTGGGTGTCTTTGTTATAAGTGCTACTCGTATTGCAAGAAATATCAAGCCAAAATCTGCTGAAAATTTCTAAATTTTTGCTTGTCTCAAAAACCGCTTGTCAACTGAGTTACTCGCAATCCAAAGTTTACTGTAAAACAAATGTATGCGCTGCATCAGCATATCAAGCTATAAAAAAAATTATCTTTTTTCAAAAGATGAATGCTGCGCCATTTATTTTAAAATATTGTCATTTCGGATTTCTGATTATTGATATTTTTCTATAATGCAACCTCTTAACCAGGGCCGGATTTAGTTTTGATGGGGCTCTAGGCTATTGACAGTGGTGAGGCCCTGTTATATGTTCAACAACAAATTTTTGTTGTTTTTTGTGTCGAATATATTTTATATGGTAATTGAATGTAAGGTGAGGTAACAAAATTCTAAACTCCCTACTTTAATGTGTTAAAAATTTGTCTTTAAGCAATTTCTCCAAAAAATAACGGTTTGAGATTTTTGGCTCTTCAAACCTCGGGGCCATAGGCTGCACCTGGCTACTTTATAGAGAAATCCTTCAGTGTTCATAGCAACAGGAACTGCTGCTGTGTTTTTTTTAATTGTTTTGAGTGTTTTTGAATTGAAAAAGGAAAATTATATTTTAATTGAAGTTGTAAATTTAGCATCTGAAAGAAGAAAAAAATCATTTAATATCTGCTATATTTCTTCATTAGGCAGTCGTTTCAAGGAACTATACAGAAATAATTTATTTAATTATATAATTATTTATAAGAGCACTTGAATTTTTGTATTTTTAAAATACTTTTTTGCCTCGTACTTAATTTATTTCTCTAGTGAACATTTGATTGTCATAGGTCCATGGAGAGAAACATAATTTTAATTAAACATATGTAAAGACTAGGGCTGGGAATTGATTAAAATTTTTAACTGGTTAATCAAAATTTTTTAATTGATTAATCGATCAATTAACCAAATTTTAGTTGAATATTTTTTGTGACTGTAAGGTATTAAATTTAATGTTGTAAAAATATATTTTACTCATTTCATTCACCTATTCCCTAGATGTAAACAGATATAATTAAAATAGATGAAAAGTATTGCCCACTTGAAGCAATTCATTATGCTGAACATATTTGTCAAATCATAGAATTTCTTCACTTGGATCTTGATGGTTTTTTTTTAAAAACCTATTATTTTTTAGGTTAGTCACTGAATATGAAACTACTTTTGATCGAACCATTGCCAGTGCTATCTTAATGTATGGGACCCACCCAAGCATGGCCTGGGGGGGGGGGGGGCCTCAAGAGCAGCGGTGCCTCATAATAATGAGATTTGGTGCCGATTTTTGAGATTAAGCATGCAGATTTCTAAGCAGACGTTTATAGTCACATAGGAGTCCTGAGAAAAATCTATTTGTCCAAGGACCCATGACACTCTTTAAGACGGCCCTGACTGTTGTTTTTTTCCTAGAAACTTCTTCCAAATGGTACTTGTGAGGAGAGGAGCCGATACTTCTCCAAGAATACGAAAAACTGCTATTCATAAGGGAGACAATAAATTTTTAGTCTTGTGCTCTGAACTTCCTATCAAACTCAATTTGAAACTGTAATCAGCAGTGTTTATTGAATGGACTTGTATTTCCCATGCTGAAAAATTTGATCAAAATATTGAGCCAAATACTTTTAAATATGGTCACTTATCCAAAATGTTATATATAGGTACATAATTTATGATATCTTGTTGATTTCAGTAAAAAAATCGAGTTAAATTACAAACTTTTTATGTAAATTTTAATTGAGTTTTAATCATATTCATCAAGTTGATTAACTTGACCAAAATTTTTAACTGTGATTAACAATTGGTCAATTAATCGAACCAGCCCTAGTAAAGACTCGTAAATGATGCTGACTGGCTACATTATTTGGTCATTAATGCACTTGATGCTCATTATAACGATCCCTTTATCGTGTTATCGAAAACAGACATTATATTGGGTGGTTATTATATTGAAAGGAAAACAATCGGGATAGTGATCATATGAAAACACTTGGGACTTATCCTACATTATAATAAAATGGTCACTATAATGTGGGTTCATTGCAATGAGTGCCGACTGTATTTTTAAATTCTGTTAATAATCTGCACACGTTAAAATGATGTATGTGGATCCAACATAGTATGATCTTAAAAGCCCTTATGTAATCAACCGCTGAAATCCAATCAAAATTTTTGTTACTGATCTTAGTGCATTTTTCGTCATAAATCAAATTAATTGTATCATGTTTGTATCAGCTATGTTTATTTATTGGCGTGCAGTCCTTATGTATAAGTGATGAACCATCAGAAAACTAGAGCTTGTGTTTCCTAGTCCTTTGTGACTGTGATGTTGCTAAAAAGTTTTTCAGTCATTTATTTTACACTTAATATTCTGGAAACGAACATTATCTTTTGCTCATTATATATATAGGGAATTCATTTCACTTTTGATCTATCCTCTTTTTTTTTTTTGGCTGACAGAATTTTGTGCTTGCATATATATATATATATATTTGAGGTTACTTATACAAACCTGTTCTCTAATGAATATAGTTTGTTTTATTGCAAGTTATTGTTTTGTGTGTAAATTCATTTGTATTTATTTTATTTGAAACTAAGCGTATCTGATTTTAATGTAATCTGATTTCTCACCGAAAATCTCTCTGTATATTGTGATTATTCTGTTGAAAGTTTTTTTTTAATTATACTTATTACTTAATACATTGTTTATGAGGGAAATTCGAAAGGCGTTTTTCATTTCTCAAGCAGAGAAGAGATTAAATGCCATCCGGGGCATAGTTTATCCCTGCAGTACAACCTAACAGCAAGTCAACAGTGTATATAAAAATGGTTTTCATTAATTAGATGAAATATACAGTGATACCTTGGCTAAAGGAAGTAATTTGTTCCAGAATCACGTTCGTTAGCTGAAACGTGATTTTCCCTAGGTTTCCATAGAAAATTCTTTAATCCGTTTCAGGTACTGCCAAAAATTTAAAGAAATGTTTTAAAACACTAAGAAATGCTATAAAAAAGACAAACTGACCAAAGTCTAAAATGAACAGCTTCAAAATTGGAATAACTGAGAATTTACAGAAACATAAGGTACTGCAGATCTTTTTTATTTTACACTATGTAGACACGTACAACCAATACCAATTTAGTCTACTAAAGCTGGTATCCAGTCGAGTTTGTAGATGTCCCCATCTGTGATTTGGTCAGCTCATTTCTGTGTCTGATGCATGCAGATGGAAAAGATAAGCTCTTAGAATCTCCAGACTGCTCAGTTTGATGCTAAATTCTTGCACTGAAAGAACACATGCTTTGAAAACAGATTTTTTTTTTCTTTTCAATGCATTTTCTATTAGCTGAATCTTTTATTTCACATGAAATGGTTTACAAACTTTTAGAAAAGAAGTGAGGGTACATCTGTGTGTGTGTGGAAGAAGATTCCAACGTGGATCTGAGTTAATCAGGTTTGAGCACCTGACTCAGCTGTTTTATGTTAGCGTTTGCATCCATATCACAAAATTGTTTTTTAGCCAAATTTGTATTCATTGGCCAAGGTATAAAAATCATAAAAGAAATCTCTATTAGCTGAAAATTTGCAAGCCAAGGCATTCGTTAGTTGAAGTATCACTGTAATGTGGGGACACATATTAGTGGTCACAATGTATCTAATGCTGCTGGAACTGAGGATTGATTTGTTTCGTAGCATACCATTCACAATGGTCAAGCTATCAAGTTGCAGTAATGTTCATCTGTCATGATTTTGTGTATATGTGATTATTAACATAATCTAGGTTAGGTGAAAAAATTCTTGCTTCTATTCCACATTATTTAAGAGCATAAGTATTGCACTTTTTATAATTACTTAGCTGTGTGTAACTTTTTTTTACGTGATTCAATTTTTTCATGCATATGTGTATTTGTGAAGGTAAGCAAAGCTAGATGAAAACAGAAGTTCTTGAGTAGCTTCTGTGGTTTTATGGACGGAGTCAAACCTTTTTTAGCTGTACTCATTTATTTAAATGCATTTATTGTTATTTTTTGAGTAAAAATGCTTTCGAAGCATATGTCACTATGATTGCATGATGTTTCTTCAGATCTGTTATGCCAACAAGTTTAGAATTAACTAGATTTGCTGAAAATATACCAGGTTGACATATGCGTCATCTTTGTACAAAAGTGTGATGTCAATATCATCACTATAGCTACCATGACATTAAACAATGACTGATTGCAATATTGGTAAATCATGTAGTGATGAGATTTATTGCCAGCTTCTGCTTTCAGAGGTATTTATGCAATTATGACAGGCAGCATGGATGAATATTTTTTTGTTGAGATTATTGCAGTGCCTATCAATTATGATCGAAGTTGTTTAACTTTCTACATCATATAGTATGATGTAATCTGGGAATGTGCCACGGGTAACTTGAGTGATGTAGAACTGCACTTGGGCCACACCAGTGCTCTAAAACTGTGCCACATGTAGAGATGACGAAATTTTGTTGACAAAGAGGGGGGGGGGAATCTGAGTTTTGCTGACTTTTTCTGACAAGGGGGGTCAAAACGGCTAAAAATTTGCTGATGTAATACTTGAACTGCCCCCTATCATACCAGGTTCTTCAGGAAAGAAAACATTCACATTCATTAGAATCAATCAGAAGTGGTGAAGACAGAAAAAGTAGTAATTTAATTCATTCTTACATTGCCATTCATTCATATTACCTACATTCACAGGATTTATTCATGTTTGAATAATTAATTCATTAAAAAAAGTTCCTTTGCTGTGTTGGGCTAAATTTTTTTAATCCTGAAGAAACCTCCCATCTCTATCTGACCATGTTAAATTTAACTCACTTTAAGGGATTTCATCTTATGTGACTATTTAGTGGAACCAATCAATCGCCTAAAGCAAGGGATGCCTGTACTACGTGTTCCCTCTGGTCTATTCAAGTATTCTTTAAGGGAGCAATGTAGTGAATTTTTTTATTGCTATTTAATTCCTGTGTACGTGTGTATGATCAGTATATCCACTATTATAAAACTGCACATACACCTTGTAAACATCCCTTGAAGATACTTCTAAGGAATTGGTGCATGTTAGTTTGTGTTGTGGGCCTAATGTGAAGTTTGTTTCTGAAGAATGCTTTTTTTCAAACCAAGCACAACTCCGGTCCTATCACCATGGACAATTTACTACCGACTAAGTTGTGCCAGAAGTATGAGTCTGAATGAATGCCACAACTCTGCCACTGAACACAAATTTGTTTCGAATATTCTAAATATCCTTACATTCTTAATGAATCAAGCTTTAAGACGTGCTATTTAGTCCAGTGGTTAAAATATCTGACTCTCATCCTGACGACCCTTGTTCAAACCTCGGAACGACAAAAAACGCGACTTCTGTGCAGATACGAAATTCAAAAGGGATCTTTCCAGCTCGGCTTCATGGCAGAGTCTGGAACAAAGTGTGAATGTGTCTAGTGTTGTGCCTTTTTTTTTCAGCAGTGCCATCTTTATTTCAAATTGTGAGTGAAGTGTAATGATCAGATATTTGTACCATTGTAGGCCTGTTGCTCTCTGTGGCAAGACTTTTTAATGGGGGAAATTGACTCACATTTGCTCCTCAAAGTTGGGTACAATAGAAAACCAACTTCAGCTGACTACCACTGTGGAGTCAGAGGGATTCGAACCCAGGTCCTCGCAATGCAAGTTCATCACTATGACCACCCATAGTGCCATTCGCGAAGTGCTGCGATCCTTCTGAATTTCTCTCTGTGGAGAGAGTTTTTTTACATGGGAGATGACTTTTTTTGCATTCTCACCTTTCAACTTACCACCACTATGCCATCAGTGGGGTTTGAACCTGGGTCCTTGCAATGCGTGTTTATCATGAACCACTATGCCATCAGTGGGGTTTGAACCTGGGTCCTTGCAATGCGTGCCTATGATGATATCCACATGACTGCTTAGTGACAATATAATGATTAAACTTTGTGTTTACTGATGATGTCAACAGTTGCAGAAACAGTACACAAACCCTAATCTCAATCACTTCATATTGATCTGTTATTTCATAGTATGACTGCAGTTGCTGACAAAAACCATTTGATTGTGATATGATTTCTAGATCTGTTTTTCAATAAGAATTTATCTGAAAATGCCTTTGTAAACTATGGAGGTAAAAAGGAACATGTCATTTCAACTTTTTCCAGAAGGGTGGGGAGGGCAAAGGACATGTACTCAATGTATATATATACACCATTTTTTGGGTATTTTCAAAAGCCAGGGGACTGACCCCCCAAATGACAGCCCTGGAGGTAAATATGGACATCCTGGGCTATGTCAAGTTTCTTACTAAGAGGTCCGAGTGATGTAAAGGGCTCAGAAACAATCTAACAGTACATATTTGTAATTACTACTTCTAAAGATATCCTGTGGACCTCTTACCAACTTCTTACACACCCTCTGGGGTCTGCTGACAAAACCATTGTTGCAGATCACAGCATAGAAGACCCAGAGGAAGCATTGTGCTGTTGTAGTTGTCATAAAAAGTTGTAGTTGTTGTTATGTTCATCATTCATGTTGGTATGAAATTTAATGTCAAAGTTGTAATTAGATGAAACTAGATTGATATGTGATTTGATAGTATAAATTACATGCATGTTATTTACCGAAAATTATTTTTTTGTCAGTGTTCATTATTTAAGAAATGTGCAGTTTGAAAAAAAAGGAAAAATTTCTTCAAAACTTTCTAATTTTATTTAAATTTATTATCGTTCATAACCAATAAAATTATATCAATGAAAAATGATTTACTTATATTTAAAAAAAAACCAGATAAAATGTCTTTTTAATATAACAATAATGTCTCTGAGGTGTAAGCTTCATATTATCAGCCTTAGTGCCTGTGAACCGTAATCCTGCCATTTTTCAGGTGCTTTCTTCAAAGTTTATGAATCTTATAAACCTATTGGGATCATATTAACTATTTGAAGGTGCTTGAGACTTTCCAGCTGATGGATATCTAGATTACTGAACAGGAGCATCTAGCATCTAATTGTATGGATGTAAGGCTAAGATTACACTATCTACTAAAAGTTTGATAAAAGTTCTTTTACAAAACTTTGAAAA
Source organism: Pholcus phalangioides (assembly GCF_987345545.1). NCBI lineage: Eukaryota > Metazoa > Arthropoda > Arachnida > Araneae > Pholcidae > Pholcus > Pholcus phalangioides. Next base: position 87,161,087 of record NW_028301608.1, on the reverse strand, counting down.
ACAACCAATAAGCCTATTGGTTACATTTGCCCGAATGTAACCAATACGCTTATTGGGTGCATTTTTCAAGTTTTATAAAAAAAACTTTTATAACGTAATTCCGGCCTAAAGCAGTGGTGCCAACCGTGGCTCTTTTTGCCTCAGTGAATGTTTACCTACGGCTCCCTGGAATAGAAAAATAAAGAACCACTTCAATGCACTGAGCAGCCACTCATCAATATCAACAGCTCGCTTCAATACCACTGACATAGGTTGGCGATGCCCCTGGGAGCCATGACACACACTTTGAGAACCACTGCAATGCATGGTTCTTTCTGTGGAAAAAGCGCCAGTTCTAATTTGTACTATGAAGATGTTATTACGGCATTTTCTACACATGTGGAATTTAGAAAAAGGATTTGTTAGAGCTTATATTGTTGTATAATGCTAGAAAGAAGTTACTGGCTGTTCCTTCGATTTCTGAAAACTCAGCTGTATTCTGGTGATGGTGTTTGAGCGGAAAAGCAATCGCTTAAGGAGTGTCTTTTAGAGCAATGTGAGCACTCGGAATGATGGAACACTTGAGTTTAAAAATAATTGCACAAAATCCTAACTTGTGTTTCATATGAAGCATGTGATTTTCCACCGAATACCGTCCAAAAGTTACATTTCCGAGCTTTCCAGCACAACATCAAATGTCTACAATCTGAATATATTTGATATATTAAAGTTTGGAGAAAATGATAAACCAATTACTTTGTATCAGAACTTTTGACTCTCTAAATGCAAGTCATTATCAAGGCGTCGGTTTAAAATAATGTAATTTTTCAGAATTATCACACTTTTCTATTTAAAAATTTATGAGTAGAAATAAAATTTCTGTCTATTGTCGGAAAACAAGTTCTGTTATTGGAAGGCTTACAAATCTAATGAGCTTAGGGTGAGCTTTTTTTTTTTGCTTATACCTTTGACGAACTTAATAAATTTCACCAATTCTTGTAAAAATATAGATATCCACCAGAAAGCTTATTTTTCATTTCGGGATTCGTGAAATCTTTCTCATTAATTTATGTTGTGTTTTTTTACCAATTCTATTGCATCAGGTTTTTACTTTTCTTCCCAGCGATTTTCATTTTAGTGCATTATCAATTTTGTTTTTTTAATGAATGGTAAGACTTGATAACCTTGTTTGTCATTTGTTGCATTATGAGGTTTTTTGTCTTAAGAAATATTTGTGCTAAATTCTTTTTTTTAAACTATATGTGTGGTTTTTTTTAAAGAAAGAACAAAATATGAATTGTTGTCTGAATGTTTTGTTTGTGAAATTGAGTACCTTGTGTGTTCATTTTACTTGCTTGATTAAATTTTTTTTTTAAATTTCAAATTCATGAGTAATAGGATTTTCTTAGTCATTATTGCTCTGATTTTAGCAGTTTTGGTCAAAGCTGTGTTAAAAAAAAGAAATCCAATATATAATTTAATTTGAATCAATATGTGAAATTACACTGAGTCTTCAATGGATATTTGCAGCAACTGTTACTACTTTAACCGTACATGCACCTCGTATACATTCCTCTGCAGAATTTTTAATGAACTGGTACATGCAGGAACGGGTTGTGCATGTATATGCCTGACCCTAACGTATTTATGTTATTAGAATCATGCTTGTATCGTGTTGCCAACTGTCTGCCATATTCCAAAGTGAAAATGGTAAACGTTTGAATTTATACATGCTATGCAAGTATTATGTCCTGGATGTCTGCCTGCTTGCTCTATGGAGACTTTTTCAAATGGGAGAGACAGACTCGCATTGACGCCTTAAAATTTGAAAACCACAGAAAACCAACTTCTGCCGTCAACAGATCGATATTTGCACCTGCTGTGCGGTTGTGTGGGCATCGTGATGACCCAGTTTTGAACCCGAGATTGGTGCAGTTAGACTTAACTGGTCCTTGCACCAATAAAACCAAAATCTGAACCCCAGTGGTGGTCTGTCATTTAAAAAAATCTTCAGACAGCAGGCATATACATGCTTACACTAGTATGGACATTCAGGCATCGGCTACTTCCAATGTGGAAAAAAGATGTCAGCATGCATGACCCTAACAGCACAAACCGCAAATTATTGGCAAACTGTTGATCCTAGGGGCATACTTCCAATTAGGAAAAAAAGATTGAAACAATGTGTAGAACTGAGATGCCTGATTTATATAATTATTAAAATAAAGTAACTTTTTATACCGTTTCCCTGTGCTCAAAAATCCAATTAGAAAGTTAGTGCAGTCACTCCCGAGGGGAAAAAAAAACATTTAAGGGTGGTATTCACCGACATGGTTTAAACTAGTCTCAATTTTTTGATAAGAGATTGACAGAGACTGGTTAAATTCAGGGTTTTAACCAATCTATGTTGATCTTTTATCCAAAAATTATGACTGTAGTTTAAACCATGTTGGTGAATACTGCCCTAAGTGCAATATTTGCCGAGATATTTGAATTTTAAAAAAATGAAGGAAACGTAAGAAAAAACAAGACATGGTGGTTAAATATTTTTTAACCCGACGCTAACTTTTCTAACTGGAAGTATGCCTCTAGGATCAATGATTCACAAGTAAAATACTGCAACAGGAATTAAGTGATTTATATGTATACATACAATGACATGTCCTGACTGACTGATTGCCAAGCCAAAACCGTTATAAATATGAAATTTGGTAAGTAGTTCCATTTCATTATGCACTCACTATATAAAAAGGTTTTTTTCTCTCTCAAAATGTCATCCCTAAAGGTGTCGTAAGAGAAGGGGGGGGGAGTCTAAAAGTTAGAGAAATCACTGAGCCGAAACTATATGACATTTTGGTCAGTACTATATTTTATAATGTAGGTACCCACTAAAACGGGATGTCTGAAAATTCAACACCCACAGGGAATCATGAGATGTTCAAATATTATATAGGGAGTAATCATCGCAAAGTGATTTTCAGATTACTGAAGCCACAGGTAACAGCTAGTCACCCATATGTTCATTTTTTTCAATCATGAGAATTGCGTTCAAAAATTCAATATGTAATTTTAAAAAAAATGTTAATAGTAAATGCTAAATAATAGTCATGTATCTGTGTCAATAAAATATTTTGAGAAAATCGAAAAATTATCTACTGACTCAATCGATGAATGATGTCATGGAAACTTGTGGATTTTTTAAATACGCCAATACTTGCTAGGAGATGAAAACCCACCATGATGCCTGTTAAGGGTTAACAATTTCAACATGCATGAAGTACATGACACAATTCTGATACAAAAGATTGTTTTATTGCAGTTATGTGGGATGAGGTGAACTCAATATATAAATTATCTAAATGAACAAAAACAAAACAGGCTTGTAGCTCATTTTCAACAACTTCGTTTACATAATTCTTTTCATACATATAATGCAGCTATGATTGTATACATCATTTTCAATTAATACTAGATGTAAATCATGCCGAAATGACACGTTACGCATCTATAATTATTTATTCTGATATTGTTATGCAAATCCACATCCTAAGCAAGATCAACCCAGAACTCTCTTTACATTGATCTATTCCTGAAATCTTACGCTCTTCTAAATCTTCGTATAATGATTACCACTGCAAAGGCATCGTGCAAATGAATTGATCAGAACTATGAAACTCGGTTTTCTGTTAGATATGCTTGAAGGTCAAATTTTGTAGCTTTGAATTAATTTATGTATTTCAATCCTTCAACATTATATGAAATATTAATATGCAAGGTGTGAGGAAACACATTTTTTAAGGTTATTATTCTCTATAAAATAAATTCTGAAAACTGTCATATAAAAACTTGCTAAATACTTAGTGTCCACATATAAATATTTTTACGTTAAAAAGAATTAGGAAAATCACAATAATGGGGGGGGGGGAGGGAAGAGATATCGAACACACAGGGTGTTTCACGAAGTATTTGAAAAGGAATAGAAAAATTTTGCGGCCTACTCGAAATTCTTTTTTAAAAAATCAGTCGGCCCCACTTAATTGGGTAACAGGATAAAATTTTCTGGAATCAAAAAATTTCTCATATACAAACAATGTTAAAGTTCCCCGCTTAATAGAATATTGAAATTCACATGGCAACTCTAAATATATATTAACCACTGCGTATGTAATTTCCATCAGATGAAAAATTTGGAAAATATATGCTGCCAGTTGAAAACGTGAAAAAAAAATTCTGGGTCGGAGCTTCTGAATGTCTTAAGTTGTCTTCAGTACATTCAGTCATATTTTAGTTTTGTTCTTTGTTAAGCCCATGGAAGACACTAGCCTTTTCAATGAAAGTAAAAATCTCAAAAAATCTGCACAAATGCCATGGTTTTCTGCAATGTCTAGAAATTACAGAAATGAACATGAAAAGAAAGTATTTAAGTTTGCGCAATAAATTTAAAGTTTTGAATGTAATAAAAAAGAACTTGAACTGAAATTGTATGGAATTCCTCAAGCTCAGGTGTCAAGCATTAAGAAAAATTTAGATGAAATTAAAGATTGGCAAAAGAACAGTAGCTTGATTACCGTAAAACGGAAGAGGAAATCTGATTTTGACAGTATCGACCAAGTTGTACTTCAATGGTTTCATGATGGAAAGAGCTAAAACTGCACTGATAAATGATGTCATTAAACAAAAACAGAGAAAATCCCCAAAGATTATGAAAACAAAATTATTCTACTTCAAAGAATGGTTTCACAGATGGCAGTAAAAGAACAATTTTATGTTTAATACATTGCAAACTATATAAGACTTCTTACAGACTTCATACTAATGATATGAATTAGCAATTGAATCGTTCCAATATAATACAATACCCTGCTTAATCGAACATTATGTGCTGGATCCATTAATATCTGCTTAAACGGGGCCGACTGCATCAGCAAAAAAGGAAAATTCATCTGTGATAGCTTTTGCGAAAATACGGTGAACTTTTGCTAGTCTGGCACACATTAGACCAGGGTGTGCCAAATTACCGAAAATGTCAGATTACTGAAAATTTAAAAGGCCCATTTAAATAATATGAAATAATTTGGGAAATTTTTATACGGCTCTGCTACGTGTAAGGGTATCGTGTTTAAATTGAAATACACAAATGAGAACTTTAGATGCATAAGTTATTTTATTGCAAGTTGTGGGACGAGGTGAAATCAGGAAAAAAAAATCTCCACTCATTCACACAAACCTTAAAAAATTTCGATGCAAGGTTTTTCAATGATCAAAATTTTTACGATGGGAGTATTTCCAGCAAACGATATGGAAAATTCAAGGCACACCAATTACAATTGGAACATAATATTACACTACCGAAGTTGAACAAATGATCAATGCTTCAACATAACTAAATAATTTACACATAAACTGCTTCCCACAATATTGTCTAGGCAATTTCGTTTCATATCTTAAAAAGCATACGTGTAAGTTCATGATACAATAAGATATTATTTTTCATTGCAGTTGCTTACTGTTATTTTCAATAGGTTGGCAACTGATAGATGGTTGTTTAGTCTATAGAGGGTGAATTTCACGTAAGCTGCCAAAAAAAATATATACCCCAGCAAACCTGTTCTATCCCTCACCCTTTTTTGAGTTATGGTGGATAGAAGGGAAGTACGTTCAGTCTGAAAAAACCCAAATTTGTCAGGATATAATGGTGAGATACAAATGGCGAGATTGGCAAAGTGAAATATCGAATTAGTTGTGAAAATCTGTCAATGTCACAAACACCCTTCTAGTTACAATGGGTCAAATTTACCAAAAACTCTCTCATTCCATCTTTTGAAAGAACCTAAAATATGCCATATCAGTGTTCTAGTTCAAAAAAAAAAAAAAAAAAAAAAAGCCTTTTGTTTGAAAATTTCAAATCATTGAAATCTGTGTTTCTCAAATGTATATTTTGATTTTGCACTTGCTAATTTCTCATTGCTTGTAGCTTGCCATTAAATCCAGATATGCAGCTGAAAATGGTGTTACTTTATGGGATTTTTTTCTGCTCTTTTTCCAAATATCTGCGTATTTCAGTTTGCATTTAGGTCTTTCAGAAACTTCACAAATTTGTTTTTTTTTCTGACTTGACACATTTGTACATATCCACCATAATTTGGTAAAAATTAGGATGGGTGTTATGGTATTTTTGCTCAACACGGGCTCCTCTATCACCTACTTTTATTTGGCAAATTAGGTGAAACTCATCCTGTAAATATCAACATGAAACTAAGTAATTTCTTTTCAGGATGAGGGTCTAGTGGTGTCAATAGTACACAAGTGAAACAAGGAGGAGGTCATCAAATCCTTGAAATTTTCTAATCATTTTGCATTTTATTCATTCAATATTTTTAACTTTTTACATCAATATTTTATATTTTTGTTGTTGGCCAAATGATTCAGCATTACACAGCTAAAATAATTTTTTGTAGAAGTCAGAACAGAACCTCCCTAAACGCATTAAGACAATCCAGAATCCAGAGTCCATTTCACACAGTGGGAATTAACACTTCAGTGTCACAAGTATTTTAAAGCTGTAAAGGTGGATCAAATGAAAATGAAACTGTAGAGGAGGTAGAGCAGGATACAAGACAATTTTTTACTGTGGAATGGACTTTCTCTAAGTAGTCGCACATAATCATGTGATATGTACTAGCGGTCTGCCAACAGGCAATTGGTTGTTTTTATATCTGCGTCTGTGGAACGCTTGTGAGTAGAGAAGAGCAACGTGGTGCTATTCACTTTTAGTGGCAGAAGGAATTTGAGTTTGTGAAATGCATCGGCGAACTAAGTCAGAGTAAGGTGAAGATGCAGTCACATATTCTCTTGTGCAGGATTGACACAAGTGTTTTCACCGTGCACTCACCTTCCTGTAGAGGATAGTGGAGTTTCTCTGCAATGTGGCATGAATGGAACTGAAACAAGCTCCCATCTTCTTGCTTATGTCCCTTATTAAACATAGTCTGTTTGGGTTGATTATCTGGACTATTCTATTCTTTCACCAAAAAGTCTGTGATGATCAGGTTACTCTGACCAGGTCAAGTATCATCATTCACAGATTTCTGTCCCTTGCAGAAACTCTTGTGTCAGTCCTGCATGAGAATCGCATAATGACTGCATGTTCAAAGTATACTGCCTTCGTTCGCTGATGCATTTCACGAACTCAAACTCCTTCTGCCAGTATAAGAAACGAATAATGCCATGTTGCTCTTCTTTAATTGCAAACATTTGACAGACGAAGATGAAAAAGAAACATATTGTATGTTGGATAATACTGTTGGCAGACCGCTAGCACATATCAGATGATTTCGCACGACTAAGGAAAGTCCATTCCATAGCAGAGGTTATCTTCCTTATATCCTCCCTTTGCTTCTACTCAGTTTTGCCACACTCGTACAAAAATAGACTAAATTATAACTTCAGCGTTTTCATTTTCCAGCCTTATATTTCACCAGTAACAAAGTTAGTGTATTAGCCTAATTAAATATTGTGATTTAAGTGATTTAAACAGTAAAAGCTCACCCCCAACTAAACAATTACCATAAATACAGTAAACCCTTGATTTTATACACTTTGGATACTAAATCCAAAGTGTGTTTTAATGGAATCTCCCTTTTTGCTCATTTGAATGAGCGAAAAGTTCTGAATGTAGTCTATTAAATCTATTTCAACTGTTCTAACATGGCTGTTCTCCAGATACTAATTAAAGAAGTTCATATGACAAGCAATATTTTTTTGAAACTGTAATGATTGGCAAAAACAGGAAAATTTGAAAGGAGTTGAGGTGCAGTGAAATATGCACTGATATAGCACAAGATCCCTCATCATTCATTCATTCAGCTGCTGCATAGAAAGGGATGAAAACCATGACAAAAACTAATAGCAAAAATTGCTGCAAGAATATGGAATATGAAATTGGTATCAAGGATCCAATTTCCAAGCACTTATAAAGATCTAGGTGAAAGTGACAATGAACAAGGGCTATAGACCAGTGACAACCTTGGAAAAGTAGAATTTTAAATTGGAAAGACATTGGTAAAAATAGCATATCAAAAGATACACAGTGATACTTTGGCTAATGAAAATTTTCGTTGATATGGATGCACATGCTAATATAAAACTGTCATGAGCTTAATTTTCACGGTCAATCATAAGAATTACTCTTATTCGAGCACGATTAACTCATGTTCACCTTGGAATCTGTTTCTAGATGTACGTATACTTCTCTTTCTGAATCATTTCATGTAAAATGAAAGATTCAGCCAACAGAAAGGAGCCAGTGATTTCATTCAGTTTAGCATCAAAATGAATACAGTCTAGGGATTCTACTTTTCCAACTGCATGTATCAGACACAGAAATGAGCCGACCAAATCACAAATGGATGGAGACATCTATGAACTACAGGTTGTGTTAACAGCTTTAGCAGACTACAGGTGGTGTTGGTTGTGTATATAGTGCAAAATAAAAAGATCTGTTTCTGAACTTCTTGTAAATTCTCATTTACCCCAATTTTAAAACCTTTGATAAGTTTTTGCCTTTTTGATAGCACTACTTGGTGTTAAAAAAAAGTTGGGTAGAGTTATCTGGAACGAATTAAACAATTTTCCATGTAAATCCATGATAAATCATATTTCAGCAAACAGACATGATTCTGGAACAAATCTTCGTTAGCTTAGCCAAGGTATCAGTGTATTTCATCTTAACACGTCGAACAGGTTTCTTGTTCTTTCTTTCAAACTGAGGACAACTTTGGTGCAATGTCATGGACAATTTATGAATGAGTCGTGCTGTAAGTATTCCTAACAATCTGAGTGAATATCTAGTGTTGTGCGTGAATTTTTTAGCTCTGCCATCTATTTTTCAAACAATGACTGAAGTATAATGATTGAATATTTGCACTGTTGTCAGTTTGTTGTTGCTCTGAGGAGAGACTTTAATACAGAGATCGGCTTGCATTCTTGCCTCAATGCTGGGAACCACAGAAAACCAACTTCAGTTGAGCACCAACTGTGCAACTGGTGGGATTCGAACCCCGGTTCTCCTGATGCAAGTTTGTCACTATGACCACACAACACATCTCTCTGCAAACAGTGCTTTTGTGTATTTTAGGGAATTAAATTGAGCTTAGTACAGTAATAGAGATAAGACTCCCAATCAGTGTGACACAGAAATTTAGGGTGCTATACTAAAATGACTCGGGTTCAAGTAAGGGAGCTGCAAGATTTTTAAAACGCCAATTTCATTTCTAATAGCCAGAGAATGTAAAAATTATGAAAATCCATGGTTTCAAAAATCATTTTTGTTATTGTGCCATTCATCACCTTGTAATCAGATGGTGTAAAATAAACCACTTGATTTCTGTTTTATAAAAATTAAAGGTGCAGTAATAATTACAGGGAATTTTATATATATATACACAGGGTGCATAGCAAATGGGGGTAGGGCATTTTACTGGTGTCTGAACTATTCATCCTAGAGATATACTTCCTATTAGAAAAAAGTTTCCAAATAATGTGTAGTACTTATGCATGCCCTTTCATGTTGCAAGGGGTTGTATAGTTATTAAAATGAAAAATTACCTTTTTATATAGTCCCTGTATGACCCAAAACCCAGTTAGAAAGTGGTTGCCCTGTCTCTCCTGATAACAAGGGAAAAATTTCACATTTCCGAGTATAATATTCACAGATATTCAAATTCGAAAAATGGAGGAAATTTGAGAAAAAACAGCATTAAATGCAGGTAAAATGTTTTTTTCTGCCTTTAGAGCTATTCTTTGCAATTTTCATGTTTTTCAAATTCAAATATCACAGAAAATATTGCATTTAGAAACATGATTTTTTTTGGCATCAGGAGAGACAGGGCAACAACTTTCTAACTGGGTTTTTGGGAATACAGGGACTGTATAAAATAGTAATTTTTTATTTTAATAACTATACAACCCCTCGTAACATGAATGACATATCTGAGTACTAAATGTTACTTGAAAACTTTTACTAACTGGAAGTATATTTCTAGGATCAACAATTTGCCAGTAAAATGCCTTACCACCCCCCCCCCCCCATTTACTAGGCACCCTATGTAAACCCCTCTTACAGTCACTCCTCTTTTACGGCCAAATAATGATTTCCCCCTTGTATAATAAAAGTATGTATTTCAAACCCCATATTAACGGCCTTTACGGCCTCTTTTACGGACAAATATTTTTTGTCCCGCTGGTGACTCCAAAAAAAGAGGTTTTACTGTATTTTATTCCATTATTGCCATTATTATTCATAAACTTGCAGTGTAATATATCTGAGAATAGTTTACGATTTAATGGTCATTCCTTTGCCTGTTAAATCAGGAGTTTACTGTAATTGCAGATTATATGGAGAAAATTATGATTTTTCAATGAACCACGTCATGCATCTCAATATTATTTCAACAATAAGGGAAGCAATTATATGTTCAAAAGTTTATATAACATGGAAACCAACAAAGCTCTACAGAAGGATGAGGAACAAATGCAAGGATAGACAATCACCAACGTATCTGCGGTAATTTTCGGTAAAAATCTCTATAATAATTATTCATAAATAACTACTCAAAGAAACAAATAATAAAACAAATATGTTTCTTTGGGAAACACCGGCACTCACTCGCATATACATATATTATAATCATTTATATACTAACACATGATATGTATATAATATGAGCTTGGAAAAATTAAAATAAAAACTACGGAGAGAAAATTATCGGAAACTTACAAAGGTGGAAAAAAAACCACCAGCATCGAGTAATCACAAATTCATTTCGTACATCGAGTAAATATTATTCACAATTAACAAACATGTACGAGAGAAATAAAAAAAAAAAAATACACGTAAAATTTCATTCGAAACATTTATAAATATAATAAAGCTTCAATGGAGAAGGGGCTTATTTCTCATCTCCCTCGCTTAGATAATCCATACATATCAATCACGTCATTACAATTCAATATTTTTGTATCAAACATACATACTTCTCGAGGATGTCAAGAAATGGGATATTTTTCCTTCGTTATACGTTCAACATTCAATTTTCGCATACGAACATCTATGTTTTAGTAATACTGTGAGCTATATGAGTAGTGTCAATAAGTTGTCAGTAATCGATAAATTTCTTATTACGTTCCCTCGTTTTACACACAAATTCCTCCTCAATTTCTAATCCGAAACATTCAAAGTCCTTTGTACATACTATCCAGACATCTTATATAATTGAAAAAATAAATAAATAAACCAAATGAAAATATGATAGAAGCTCATCAACACAACACTTTTGGTTTACAATATATGAAAATTAAGAAGTTTTTCCTCAAAAACGACAATGTTCTTAGTCAAATTCCATATATGACAGTTTATCGTTCAAACAGTTGCATTCGAGACATTCCAATATTTGAAATTTTCTAAGTAAAAATTTCGTTTTACCCAATACTTCGGTATTATATACCAAGCCAGCCAATTTTTGATAAACAAATAAAAGGGGGAAAAATACAACCAGAAAAGTACTATAAAAAACATCAGGACTCAAGGAAGGAAAGGAAGATTGATGTCTATAGCACAGGTGCCGATTCCCAGACTTGAAAACCGGTAGTTTGTCATGTGATGACACACTTTCTGGCAAAGAAAACATGCCATATAAACAAATGGAGAAATTGGGGATTTTTTTAGGGGGGGGGATTGTATATAGGGTGACTATATGAATAATTTTCCAGGGACATTTCTGTACTATCCTGTGATTTTGGCCATTTCCAGACGTTTACTCATAAAGATATGTTCCTCTTTCTTTTTGTATTTTCACTGAAGCCTACTTGAATTTCATATTTTTCATCAAAATGAAGCTAAAATTATTTTGCCAACACTCATAATTTATATTATGATCATTATTACAATAGTATGAATATCCATCTCAAATATTTGTCATGTCAAACATTGTTTTGAAGTATTTTCAACAGCAATTTGAAATATAGCGCTCTATTTCCTGTCTTTAGTGAATTTTTCAGAGATTTCAGTAACAATTGACAACTCTGCTCACTTTGAGCATATTTGATGACAATGGGTAATTTGCATATTTGGAATCCCAATCTCCCATTTTATCTCAAGGAAACATGATCAGCCTAAAGACCAAGGAATTTTCTTTGGAAATTTCTCATTATGTGGAGCAAAATTTGAGGATTTTTCAAAATGATACCATAAAGGGAAAGAATCGGGTTTTGGACTGAATCTGAAGGAGTGAGACCTATGATATAGAGCAGTGTATCTCAAGCAAGTTGTGTGCCGCAGCTCTTAAGGGCATTGTTAAAGTTTGTTAGTTTCACAAAGCTAGGGACTATCTTAATATATGTGCCTATTTACGCTTGAAGAGCTGCAGATAAATCCAGAGCCACAATCATGTCAAGGCTGGCCCAATAGCCATTCACAAATATATTTGTTTCCAATATTTGTCTTTCCCGATGCAAAGAAGCAGCATAGGTTGGTTGACACTGGCCCAGCTTGGGCAATATTCCTTGGCAAATATTTGCCAAAAACAAGAACAGAACCAGTTTTTCCAGAACACCCTCTGTGTCGTGACTGTTGGTGTTGTTTTACCAATGGAGTGGCCAGACAGATTGGAAGATCGGGAAGGAAGGCGGCACCATTCACTTGAATTGGAAGGTACTAAACCCCCCTGCAGGTTTCCAATACCTTTCAGCCTCCAACATTTGACGATCATTGTATAGGGCTAGCCTTGACACAAGTGTGGCCATAAATTGGGCAAGGGAGCCGCAGAGGCCGAAAGTTTGAGAACCACTGCTATAGGGGTTTTTTTTAGCAGTCATCAAGGGAAAACATCAAATGATAATTTTTCTTCTAGAATTAAAATGAGATAAAAATATCACCATTCATTTCATCATTTTTGTCGTACCACCGTCATTTTCTGCACATGAGGGCTAATTTTAACTGGGAGCTACAATTTATTGCAAATTCCGAATGGCAACATTCAAAACTGCCTTTTTTTATGCTCACCGAGAGGTTGGTGAGCTAACTCCTCGGTGTGGGAATCCCTGCCGTAGCAATCTTTTTCAATGGTCATGTAGCTGTTTCTGTTGTACCCATGTCGGGAAAGTCTCCAACAAGGATGAACTGGCGACACCTCTAAACATCCTTTGGTACTTTCAGGGCCGTCTTAAGAGCATCATGGGCCCTCAGGGCAAGTGATTTTTCTGAGGCCCTATATGACAAATTCTTGAAAAATTCAACTGCTTTTCTGTTTTCCTGAGGCACCTGGGCATGCATTAAGACGGCACTGGATACTTTAGGTGAGTATTTTATCGAGAGAACTGGGCTACCGCACCCACATATCTCCATTCATTCAAACTACTCATAGCCTGCTGTTTAGCTTAGTACTAACTAAAAAAAAACAAGATCACTATAAATACCCATGTATAAGCCAACCCCCTTCCCTGCTATAGAATGCCATTTTTTTTTAATAAAGTAGGCTGTCTTCTGATTTTTAGCAGGTGGTGCAAACAAAGTGTGGGGGGGGGGGAAGAATAGGAAAATATGTTCTGTTAAGAAACCCATTTTACAAAATGTCTTGGATTGTCAATGCTAAACTAAGAGGCTTTCAAGGAGGCGAGATCTCACCAATGCTACTGAAAGGTTAAATTAAAACCTACATATAAAGCAGAATTTAAAAAAAAATTCAAATTTTTAAGATTTGAAAGTTACAATGAAAATTCTCAAGACCCCCAGAAGCTATTTGCTTTTCCTATTTTGCAGCCACCCTTAATGAGACTGCAATAAAGAATTTCGAGCAAATCAATGACTCCACGTTTATCTCAGCATGTGGACATCATGATGCTGTTAAGATGAACCCATTTCACAGGCCACCAGCCATATCTTTTCCTTGAGACAGAGCGGTGGACCATGATTTTGTGAGGAGGGCCAGAAATGGGAGTTGTTGGTAAAACTCGGGTTGAATTTTTTTTCTCAAAAACTGACCTGTATATAAGCCTACCTTGAGAGGTGTACATGGAGGGAGCACAGGGGGCTCATACACCCCACCCAAGACAAAAAAATTTCAAATATTTTTGTAACAAGTATCAAAAGAAACATATTTGAAGGGTTCGGACGGATAATGGTTTATGTTATATTTTTGCAAAATCAGTTTTTTGACCAATAATAATGTTCCACATAGCTTCCCCATTTCAGGTTCTTTAAGCTTGTTCCTGCAGAAACCCAGGTATTTCATTGCTATGCCATTTTAAACAGCTGCAATCGTGAGTTTTATAATTGGAACAACGGTCTGGGGGGGGGGGGGGTTGCACCAGTTACCTTTCGAGAAGAAAAAACAGTCTGCATTACTCTCGCATAAAAGAAAATACCCCTTTTCAGCAATAATTTTAATCGTACCTCCTGTAAGGTTTGAAAAATACGACATAGACCGTTATTTGTTCAAATCCTTCATTTATATGCTACCTCTAAATGAATTCCTTTTAAAGGTTAGTAACTCTAAAATCTCTGAAAGAAATTCTTTGTGCTCACTGTTCCATTCTGCATATGTATTGGTACAGGATCCAATTTTTGAACAAAAGTATTCAACTTATTATACATGAAGCATTTACAGTACTGTATTAAAAATCGGCAACTCCTCAACCAGTTCATTACAATTCACTAATTTTTTAGGAAATTTTATGAAAGTTGAAGAAAACATTGATGGGGAGCAAGCTATGTTCAAAACCCTACTTAAGATTTCTTTTTTTTTTTTTTGTGGTCCCAAAAGGTGATGTGCCATTGAGATACTATTGTAATTTGGACCAAGAACATTATGCTGAAAAACATGTTGATGGATTCGATGCAAACAACAAACAGTAGTGAGAATGCAACTAATAATTCCTTTCTTTAAGGCAATCTTATAAAATGCAAAATTTGATACCAAATTTGGTTTTTTCCCTAGGGAAAAAAAAGGTTTGAAAGAACTGCAATACAATGATATTAAAATTTCATGTCATCATTATGCTTCTGGGACATCTGCTATTTTGTTCTGATCATTATCACATAATAATTAACATATTAAATGTTGAAAATGTTTTCCTGTTAATATATTTTGTGAATTTCAAAAGGGAAATTTACAATCACCGCTCTTATTTATTCAGAATGTGGGGGGGGGGGGGGGGTGAGAAACATATTTTGCAAAAAAAAATCATGCACAAAAATTACACAAACAGTCTGCTATAGAACACTTATACAGCTTACATCCTCAATATCCGCTTTATTAACAGGAAAATTAGGGGATTGCCACTGTACTTGCAAGCATATTTCACACATTTCCCCCCCCCCCCGTTTTAATAGATTAAATAGATCCTCCCCCACTAAATATATCCAAGTGTCGTTATTATAGAATACTTAATTTTTGATAAAAGGGGGAAAAAATACGGCTAGCATCCCATATGCCAGAAAATATAGTAGTCATAAAATGTTGAACATCCTGATAGCCAGGGATTTAATTGTGATAACTTGATATTGATTTAAATCACAAAATTCAAATTTCATTTTCCCTCTATTTAACTCCAGTGATATTGAAGTAAAAGTATCCTAGTACAGTATGCATGTTATTGAAATGCTATAAAGTTGTTGGTTAAAAGAAATATAGAAGATCTGGTAAATATAGACTTGAACCTAACTCAGGTGCTTAGATAGTGCAGAAAGATGGTTGCTCTATTTCTAGATTTTATGCATGGAAAAAGTGTTGCAGGAGCTAAACCCAGATATAAATGCATTAAGCATTTGCGATACATTATAATGGAGCACTGTGGTTCTTCTGATAAAAAAAAAACCAGAAAAATTAGTTTTTGCATAAAGCCTTGAATTCTATGCCCTAATTGCTCTATTATTTAAAATAATAATAGATGTTCTACCAACATAAATACCATTAGACTTGAAATTTTAATACCGAAAGTGGGGAAAAAAAATCTAGAGTTCACTTATTTTTTTACCAAAACTCATTAAATCTGAAAGAATGAAAATGTGCAAATTATCAAGCAACATTTAAGTTGGGAACACATTACTTATAACAAATGCATCCATCAGTTGTGCAAGAAATAATGTTGTCAATAGAATGCGTTTTTCATTTAGTTGATGCTGAATGACCCTTTGGTTGTACATAGTGAATTGAGAAACCTGTGCCATATGTGATACTGAATCACCACAAGGTATTCACTTTAAAAGGAGGGGGGGGGGCGGAAAGAAAGAATTCATGAATAAAAGTACTTTTCTATACAAGATAAATGTTAATCCATGAAGTTAATTTGGACTGAATGATCTTTCATGTTACATAAACACAGAATTTTGTTCATATTTTTTATTTGCACTTCAATGTTCATTAATACTGAATTAAAATTTGAGAAAATTAGATGAAAAAAATAGGTAGGTGATTTGAAAATATGCATTCTTAATGGTTGACAAGATTTTTTTAAAATCAATAAGCAGTTAGTTGATTTTAATAAAAAAAATCTGATTTTTTTAAATTAAAAAAAATCATGATTTCTTCATACCCTGCCGATAGCTAATAAAAATCAATAACCAAACAACTCTTTTGCAGCCATTATTTACACGAACAATTCACACCTTTAGAGAAATGAGAAACATGGTTAAAAGCTTTTTTTTCTTTTTTCCACATTTCATTAGCATGAGGGGCAAAAATTTTCAAGAAATAAGTGTTACAATGTCTGGTGAGAACAAAGCTTGCTTTTAAAGTGGAAAATGATGTCAAAAGCACCTGGCTCAAATGAAGAAAGATCCTTTCCTAGAATGTAATGAGTGGCCATTGAAATATTTAAACATCAAAATCTCTACAAACAGAGAGAGAAAGCGATGAAGCTCAGCAGGATGAGAATCCCAGCTATGAAATACATCAGACCCTCTCCGTCCTGCGGTCATCAACGGAAGAAACAACCAATCAGATTTCCCAGTGCTTCTCGTCTAATTAATTCTTTCCAAGACAAAGATGTCTCTCACAGGGCATCAATTTAATATTTACTATGACCAATCAGAGTTTAGAGCATGCAGCATTCACACAGGCTGAAAAAGCATAAATAGATGCTGTGATCATTAGTTGGTCAGCTATTGAAAATCTTAAGTGTATGGCTAAAACCAAATCTTTCAATTAAGTTTATATTTCCACAACTTAAACACCTCCCGATGATGCCAAGAGCTGGTGTTGGAGAAATGGTGAGAAAAATTAACACATGACAATGACTTTTTGCCCTGAAAACTTTCCTTCTACAGTTGACAACTTCTGCAAAAATTGCATACATAAACTTATATTCCTTTTTTTTGCATAGAAGAATGAGAGTGCATGTGACATCATGCACCAATAAAATAACACTTGCTTTGCTAACCATTCCTGTTGAAGCGATACAGGTCAAACAGGAAAAATATGTGAGTGCAAGCTTCTTTTTTGCTAGACATTGTCAGCGATCTACCCAGACTTTTTGTAAGGTCCTGATTTTGCGAAAACTTTCCTTATTTTTCTGAAATGGGTCATTAATTTTATGGGAAACGAAATAATAGAGCTAACCTATTACAAAAGAAATGAAATGCAAAATTTATGATTTTTTTATTCATTTTCATTTAGTGAAGGGGCTGGAAAATGGACCCAAATTTCGGCCGGACATACCCCTGATTGTAAAGGTGCATTTACACGCACATGCTATGCGTTGTCCTTGAGTGGTTTGCTGGGATTTCTCATTCTTGTGTGCGGTTGTCACGAAACATTTCATTGCAAGCTAAGCAATGCACATTAAGTGAAAGGCAAACCTGGGAGGCTTTATGGATGATGGATTCAGGGGAGGAGCTAGCATTGCATCTCTTTGATTTTGCATAGCCAAGACTGCAATCAAAACCGGGTTATGTAGTGGGGGGGGGGGGAAGAGACAAAAAAGAGGGAGCGAAAGAGCACAGCGAATTTGTGAAGCAAAGCCATGGCAAACACAGGTCAGGATGAGTGAATCCATGTAGATGCACTATAACAGACTTACTTCCTGAAAATGCTCGCCATTCGAACACACAAAACATGGAAAAAGAAAAACTTTCAACCATGTTGGCCTAATATCCTGAAAGCTATGAATTGTTTGCTATTAGAACTTTTGATAATCGACAGGATTAAGAAAATTGTCAATTATAGTAAACTCTGCATTGTTCAAGGGAAAACAAAATGACTTTCTGCCACACAAGTACAGACAATACAATGGCAATTGATTTACACACCCTCCATTTAAAACGAAGGATCATTCAAAATGGCAGGTATTCCAGAAGTAGATTTATTTTCATTATTATAACCACTAAATACTAATAAACACTTACAGCACACAATACTCCGGCAAACAGACACTTACCTTATTAAAATGATATAAGTTAGAATTATGAGAAAAAAAATCAGTGATGTGGCTGCCATGTTTAATGTCTCAAGAAAGTTTCACCATCTCAATAAACAATCATATTAAACATTTATGTTAAATCAACATACACAGAGAAAGAAAATTAGTTCATTATAACAGAATTTGAAAGTGTTTCATTTAACATGAACATGGAAATAAAAACGGAAAAATACATTGTATGAGGTGTTTGCAACCAGTGCAAAAATGTGTAATTGAAAAAAAGAAAAGAAAAAAAAAGCACCTTGAATTTTGACTAAATTTGAGTAATAGCTATAATGAAATCTCACTTTTGAATTGTTTGGCTCTTACAAACGCAACAAAACTTAAAAACATGAAATAAAAATAGCTTCTCATGATATATATATATGTATGTATAGATAAACAAAATTGTTTTCAAACAAATTAGCCTAACGAATAAAACTAGAAAAAAAAGTTTGGCAAATTGAGTGGCAGCGCAGTCAAGTCCTTATGAGACAAAGGCACACAAAGGCCTATTGTATTCACTAAAGAAACAACTTATAAAGTTTCTTTTATCAAAATCAACTAGAAAAAGACCATAAAAACTTCGTTAAAAAAATTTCTATATATATTAAGATTATAAATATCATCGACAATCACTTTTGAATTATTACACTGTGGCATTTTTTTGCCCGGACACAGATATCAGGTGAAATCGTCATCGTTTAATTTTTTATCCGAAGCAATTCTTACGCCCCTGTCAGCCGAATATGCTCTAGGACGAGCTCCTACCGAAAACTCTGACATTATTGAAGCAGCTTCTTCGCTC
This sequence comes from Pholcus phalangioides, assembly GCF_987345545.1. Taxonomy (NCBI): domain Eukaryota; kingdom Metazoa; phylum Arthropoda; class Arachnida; order Araneae; family Pholcidae; genus Pholcus; species Pholcus phalangioides. The sequence continues at coordinate 87,141,847 of NW_028301608.1, read as the reverse complement.
TTCCGCCGAGTTTTCAAGATTGGTTTGGGCTGCTCTTCACACAAATCATTGATAGTCTTCTTCTTCAGGATGGGTTTCAGTTCACCGCTATGAAAACAAGCATATGAACAATCCTCATTGAAACTCGTTCGTTTCTTCAGTATAGGTTTGGGCTTTGATCCAGATGATTCATCATCTGTGCTAGTGTTCTTAAGAATGGGACGGATGTCGGGACTGTTGCTGGAACTCTCGTCCTCACTCGATTTCTTGAGAATGGAATGAAGATCGGATTGCTGCAGAAAGCTATCTTTCTCCTCAGAGCTTTCCCTATGCTTCAGAATGGAAGGAGGCTGTTTCACCAGAACTTTATCATCACCAGCATTTTTCAATATGCCATGTATTTCTCTCCGCTCATCACCAGATTTTCTTCGCAGAATTGAGCTCACCTGTTTGGAACTATCCTTATCACTATCGTAAGAGCTGCTTCTTGTGATAGTGTTTTCAACTGGTTCCGGGGATATTCGCATGCAGGAGACTTCTTTCATCACATCTATAACATCTTCACAACAAGCATTGAATCGCAGACCAGTCTTTACAAAGTCGTCATCTCTTGTATTTCCATCAAAAATGCAAGAGACATCTTTTTTATGAACACCACCGTTATCATCACAATAATTTTCGTCCACGGGAAATGGGTGTGACAATGTAGGCACAGGTGAATGTCCGCAAGCAAATAGGTCCTCATCCAAAGCTGCACATGACCTTTCTTCAGCTGCAACCGGCTCACTCTGAACATGCAACACTATTTCCTCACTGGTATCAACACCAACTTTATCTAATGAAATCACTCGAGTGCTTGGTGCTACATCTGCTGTGTCATCTTTGACAGCAGGATGACTAGAATTATCACAGGCATTTGGAGCTGTGTCAAGGTGGCGAAACTGCCCATTGACCGATTTAGTTGGCGTTTCTTTACCAGCCACCAGCTCATCATTAGATGGCACATGTCTCTTAGTTGACTCCAACGACACTGCCCCATAATGAGCAATGTTTTCTTTCGTTTCTTGAGTCTCTTGAGCAGAGAAGCTAATCTTTGTGTTTTTTGAGCAATCATTCGGATCTGTATGGACCTCATGTTCCTCAGCTGAGAATGATTTTTTCTCAAAATATGATGTGCTTCCAACTTTTGCACTTTTCCGGTTCCTCAGTCTCAGTGATTCTGATTGTGCTTTCAAACCATACGAAGAAATCCTGCTACCCATATTGCTTTTAGAGCCATGCTGAAAGTCCTACAGAAAAATAAAGAACAAATTATGCTTTTGATGAGGTGTTTGAGGCAATTTAGTCATGTACCATAGAAAGCACTGTTTTTTTTGGTGATAATGATCACCAAATTTATTGAAAAAAGTACTGTACTTTAATATGTATAAGGAACCCATTTTTGCAAAAAATTATGTCTCAAAAATAGGAGGGGTTTCTTACACGCGGATAGTATTACAGATATATCATTCAACTTTTTCCAAATTTTAAGCTCAAACAATTGGGAGTCCTTACACCCATTAAAACCTCATAGTTAAGACAATTGATAAAATTTCTTTGTAGCTGCCATTAATTAAAAGAGTTTCTCAGGACAAGACCAAGGGCTGTCATCTGTATATAATTCTCTTTTCTTAATGTTAGTGGTGGCATCATCAGAAGGTGTACAAAACATTAGAGTGATTCCCTGTGTATAAGCCAGCACAGTCAGATAACCCAAAGGTAAGAACACACATGCACCAAAGTTAGAAAATTTGGTATAGAGCCAGCATCACTGCATAACCCTCACCTGCAGGTTAGCACCTCTTCTCCCCATAACTCTCTCTGCAGGAGTTGAGGGTAGTTGGAAGAAAAAGGGATTTGAAATATCAGGAAGATCGGAACCATGCCTATGGTCAACACACAAGTCTGGCTGATAGAGCTCCAGTCATGGGGGCCTGCTGATGATATAATTATTACCTATTAGTTTGCATTGTAAATTTATTGGAAAGAGGCTCAAAATTCTGATCAGACAGATGAGCAGAGATATGGATACCCCTCCCAACATCAAAGATATGTATAGGTCACCCATACACATGTTTTGACATCATTGTGCCCCCTCCTGGACCTTCAACTCTATCTCCACCCTATCTGGGGTACTCACTGCAAGATGAGGCATTGGAAATTTTTTCTCAAACCTGTTTCCAAGGTAGGATTTATGAAGGATGAGTAAAAATTAAATAGCATTTTTTGATTGAATGCTTTCTCATGTTTTGGAACACAGCAATACTGTCATATTGCACAGAGAGAACAAAGAAAAGCCATTTTTTTTAAGGAAACAAAATAAAATTACGGTAACCTCAACATAATGAAATGAAAAATAATAAATAAAATATGAAACAAAATCATTAGCTGCGATTAATTCACTATACTCAAAATAAAAACTGAAAAATTAATAGATGATTAACTCTAGATTTTTTTCTTTTTTTAATTTATAAACCAAAACTCAGTCTCAACAAATAAATACAAATACAACGCCACAAAAGGCAAATGCCCAACGAGGTGGCTGAGAAAAAGATGCCCATAACAAATATGGATGTCATATATTTCAAAAATACAGCAACCCAATTAAAAACACAATCAAAATATACACATGATAAAATATTATACGATGCCCATAAAGAATATTATGGTTGTCTTATTTTAAGTATGGATAGCTTCTCGATTTATCCCAACATGTTTATCGCATTTCTTTTCGAACATGTCAATTGTGTTACAATTTACAACCTCAGCGGGTAGGCTATTCCATTTATTGACAACCCTATTACAGAAAAATTCCCTGCCACACCATAACCTCACATTGTCCCTTACCAATCGATACTGGTGTCCCCTTGTAAAAGCAGTCGATTGGCGGTGTACTAAAAGTTCATGGTCCATCCTATCCGTTGAAAATTTTGAATACTTCGATCATATCTCCTCGACAACTGCGTTCATCCAATGTAAACATATTCAAAAAATGAAGTCTGTCTTCATAACTCAAGCCTAGTGTGCCAATAAGGACATGCATAGCTCTTCTCTGCACCCCTTCAACCAGGTCTATGTCCCTTATGCAGGTATGGTCTCCAAAACCTTACAGCATACTCCAGTCAAGGACGAACTAAGTCTCGAAAAAGCGGAAGAATGACTTTAGGAGAACGCGAAGAGACCTTTTTGAAAATAAAACTGAGCATTCTATGTGCTTTTTTGACTACTGCTGAACAATGTTCAGAAAACCCAAGCCGCTCGTCAATGAGAATTCCCAAATCGGTGACCCTAGTACCCTAGTTGCATCCGGGATAGTGACACCTTTCACCTCGTAAGAGAACCGTGGCTTGTTCAAACCAAAATGAGTGACCATGCACTTATCAACGCTAAACGTCAGGCTCATTCATTTGCCCATGCTGCTATCCTATTTAGGTTGGTCTGGAGTGACTCCCTATCGCTTTGATTCACGATTACCCCCATTAGCTTCATGTCATCTGAAAATTTGCTAGCAATCCCATCGATACCCTGATTGAGGGGATTGCTAGCACATATAGACATTATAAATAAGTTTTATAATGCCTATTATTTGCTTGAAAGCTGTTATAAGTCTTACGATGTCTATACTTTCCTATTGGAATCCAAAAAATAACGAATAATAATAGCTTAATCATACCTTTCCAACATGGTTATGCTGAGCAATTTTTCTTTTCACCGAAGGAGCTGCGCTCATCACTGGGAGAGATTTGCCACTTTTATCATCACTGTTGGCTTCAGACGTACTGTTTTGGTCAGGAGATCGAATTCTTTGGCTGCTATTCAAAGAATAGCCTGGAAAATTATTCAAATTAATTTTTTCACTGCTTAACAAGGAGCAAGAAAATGTAAGAAAAAAATGTCAGGGAAAAGAGAGGTTTCATACAGTAGAACCTTATTCAACCAAGCCTCTAGCAATTGAGACATATGGTGAAAAAATCTTTTTAAAATTAAATTCGAAATTCAAACACATACTCATCATTTGTTGAGCTGGTTGCACGAATTCTAATCGATTAAGTGTGGACTTGCGTATAAAACTTTTGTCCTTCAATCTTTGAGCAGGTAAAGAATTTTCTGAGCTGAATGACATTTGGCCACCATTGCAAGAATTTCTCTTTGCATACTAGACAGTAAAATGACAGTAATAAAATAAATCAAAGACTGTTCATTCAATTTTTTACAAACAACTTCATAATAGTGACAATATTCAGAATGATATTGGAATTGAATGGCACATCGCCCATGATTGGAGCCATTCCTCACTTTGTCATTTTCGTTCCCATTTTTCGTTCCATCATAATGCAGACCATTACTTGTTACCTCAGATGGTACAACAGCTGAGCCTGGAAAGGAATAATTATTAATTTCACACAATAATAAACAAAAATTAGAATTACTACAAAAAAGTTACAAGAATGCAGAGAAGGAAATTAATAATTACTGGGCAATGCAGATGCTGCACCCGTAGAAGATGGAGAATCTTCTTTATATCGAAGTGCATTAAACCTAAGGAAGAAAAAATTCTCATCCTGAAACACATGTACAGTAAAAGCTTCATATATAAATGATAAAAATCCCTCTACAATGATATTTTTTCAAGTCTTGTTTGCAAATATCTATCCTCTAATGTTAAACTGCTGCCTCTCGATATAATGATAATCGCTCTACAACAAAATCATTTCTTTGCCTGCAGAGTTATCATTATATCAAGGTGTACATTTGTACACAAGAATCAACCGATTTCATGCAAAGATATAAAAACATGTTACAGTTCCAAAACTTAAACATACCAGACATATTTTTTGCTTCCCATATTCATTGTATTCATAGCTATGTACGCAAATAAGAGAAAATGCAATCAATTAATTTAAATGATTAATCAATTAACAAAGTACTCTGCTGTTAGTAGAGCCTGTACAGGGTGGATACTATCAATTGCCCAATAATTACACACGTGATTCCTTGTGAAAAACTAATAGTTAAAAGTTTTTTCAGTTTTTTGATTTGACCAAAAATCAGGGTTGCTTGGTTTAAACCACATTGGTTTTAATCAAGTTTTATTTTTAAAACCAGTCTGGCTTTTTCAAAAAATCATATAAAAGTTGCACTAAGTATAATTTTTTCACCTGAAAAATCTCTTATTGGTTCATTATTACCTAAAATGTTTAATTCTTACCACATTTTCTATTCTTGGGGAACATTTTGATGGTATATCTTTATACAAATACAACGCCACAACAGGCAAAATGCCCAACGAGGTGGCTGATAAAAAGATGCCCATAAAAATATGGTTGTCATATGTTTCAAAAATACAGCAACCCAATTAAAAATGCAATTCACAAAAATTATAAACAATATATATTCATGATAAAATATTATACAATGCCCATAAGAATACTTATGGTTGTCTTATTCTAAGAATGGATAGCTTCTCGATTTACCCCAACATGTTTATCGTATTTCTTTTTAAACGTGTCAATTGTGTTACAATTTACTACCTCCGGGGGTAAGCTATTCCATTTATTAACAACCCTATTGGAGAAAAATTCCCTGCGACACCATAACCTTGCATTGTCCCTCACCAATCGATACTGGTGTCCCCTTGTAAAAGCAGTCGATTGGCGGTGTACTAAAAGTTCATGGTCCATCCTATCCATCCCATTGAAAATTTTGAACACTTCGATCATATCTCCTCGACACCTGCGTTCATCCAATGTAAACATATTCAAAAAATGAAGTCTTTCTTCATAACTCAAGCCCTGTGTGCCAATAAGGACACGCGTAGCTCTTCTCTGCACCCCTTCAACCAAGTCTATGTCCCTCTGTAGGTATGGTCTCCAAAACCTTACAGCATACTCCATTCCAGGACGAACTAAGCCTCGAAAAAGCGGAAGAATGACTTTAGGAGAACGCGAAGAGACCTTTTTGAAAATGAGACCAAGCATTCTATTCGCTTTTTTGACAACCGCTGAACAATGTTCAGAAAACTTAAGTCGCTCGTCAATGAGAATTCCCAAATCGGTGACTCTAGTTGCATCCGGGATAGTGACACCATTCAACTCGTAAGAGAACCGTGGGTTGTTCGAACCAAAATGAGCGACCATGCACTTATCTACGCTAAACGTCATGCTCCATTCATTTGCCCATGCTGCAATCTTGTTTAAGTTGGTCTGGAGCAACTCCCTATCACTTTCATTTCCGATTACCCCCATTAGCTTCACATCATCTGCGAATTTGCTAGTAATTCCATCGATACCCTGATCGAGTTTGTCGATAAAAAGTGAAAAAAGTATGGGGCCAAGGACACTTCCCTGAGGAACTCCACTTGTGACGTCTGTCCAACCAGAGAATTCCCCGTTCACCATAACTCGTTGCGACCTATCTCTTAACCACGATTCTATCCAATTCAGCAAGTTGCCCCCTATTCCAATCTCGTGTAAACGCTTCAAGAGTTTGCCATGTTGGACCCGATCGAATGCCTTCTGGAAATCAAGGTAAACAACGTCGACATTTTTGCTCTTACCCAAAGCCTTAGTCACGTAATCATAGAAGCAAAGGAGGTTAGTTACACATGACTTCCCCTTCCTGAACCCATGCTGATTATCCGACAATACATTATTCTCGTCTATCCACTTCACAAACTGCCTTTTGATGATAATTTCCAAAATTTTCGAGAGGGAGCTCGTCAAACTCACTGGACGATAATTAGACACCACTTCTCTACTACCCTTCTTAAATATCGGAACAACGTTAACTAGTTTCCAATCTCTCGGGACGATACCCTCAGCAACACTACTCCTGTATAAATGGTATTTAAATGGTCCTTTAAATGGTATAAGATGGTATAAGTGTTTTCTTCAAAAAAAATTTCATAAAAGTGACCTGAATATAAATTTTCTTTTGTATTAAATATCTTAGTTGCTGAAAATTATATACAGTATCAAAATTTCTCATTCTTACTGCATTTTCTAACTTTCTGCTGCATTCTGATGCTCTATATCAGTGATTCCCAACGTGGGCATTAATCCCCCCCCCCCCCCGAGGGACGATGGAATGTTCCAGGGGGTGGTAGAAGCTACGGGTTTCACATAGAATCCTATGGGTTAGATTGCATTGGGGGCGATGGGAGAAAAAAATTTCTGAAGAAGGGGGTGATGGGACAAAACAGGTTGGGAAACTATGCTTTATATCTTAAGCAAATTCATGAATGAGGATTGCATCATACATATGTGGTGGTGGTGTATTATCTTACAGGCTTTTTTTCCTTCACAAAGAAGCAGCAACAGTAGTGACTTCACTGTAATGCTAAGGGAAAGTGGTCTTATAATCCAAAAAGACACCAGCTGCTCCTAAAGGACAAGGACCAGTATACTAGTGGTTACATTACCTCAGACATTTTCATTTTCTCTTTATAGGAAGCAGCACATCTTGTGTCGAATATCTTCAACAGGCTTAATATTGAATTATCATTTTTTTTTACATATTTTCAACATTACCCCCAGTTAATCAAGGTTCTACTGTACAGTAGCAAAAGCCCAAAATTGGCCAGTTCGTGAAGTGGCCGGTGATCCCTGTCCAAATAATTTTCAGTTAGATATTCCTTGGAATATGGACTGGGCCACCATTTAGTTAGGATGTACAGTAGTGAGTGATTTATGAAAAATAATCAGCTATATACAGGGTGAGATTATAATTAAAGTTTTGATTTCAAAACACGAGCAAAAACTGCTGGTCAGAATGGCTTGAAAATTTGCATGAATCCATTCCATGAAGCAATGGAATTTTCTTTTGCGAAAGAAAAAAATACTTTAAAATGTACAAGTAGATAATGCTGTACTTGGCCAGCGGTATAATCTATTTTGCGCAACTATATTATTTTGACACTTCAACAGCATCTGTGTGTGTGTGAATAGCAGGTCTGGACAAATCCCAGATGCCTGAGTGACTAGAAAAATTGGTTTTGGCAAGTAGTCTGTGCTTGTGACATGGATTACAGCATTTCAGAGGTAGCAGAACCATCAACAGCCGACAAGAATTGCTTCAATTGGGAAAATCTTATAATTATAGGCGATAGATTGTTTCTTTTCAATAACTTGAAACTGAAGACTACTACTAACCTATTATCTTGATTGAAATTTTTGTTGCCTTGGTACATGTTTGACAAACCATCAACACACACTGAATGTCTTCTCAAATAATTCTGGCTCGGTGGAGAATATAGATGAGAATAAGACACTTTATCGGCAAACCGTCCGTTATACCGAGATGCTGCTGTCATCCTATTAACATCATGAGGTGCGTAGTTCTGCATGGCACTGCTCTGTCCAAGACCGGTATTCCGGATTGGAATAAAAGATGACCCAACAACAGTATGAGACTCGTTATTGTTCCACTGACTGTCATTGTCCAGTTTCTGATTTGCACTCCCATGGAGTAAACTCTCGCTTCCATTTTTCTCCTCATTGGTCCTGCTCTTAGAACCAACATCTGATGCCATTCTGGTATTTAAAAAAAACAACATAATTTTAATATGAATAGTTATTTTATTATTCAAAACCTTATTCACAATGATCATGTTTTTAAAAATAAAATATAAAAGTACAAATCCATTATATATATATATACATAAAAAACTATAATATATTTTTGATGATGTATTATTAAGTGGAGCTGAAACTATGGCGAAAAAAAAATTAGGTTTCAGAACAATTTTTAGGTGCCAAAAAATTTTTAACCAAAGAAAAATGTCCAAAATAATATTTCTTTTTACTTTTTCAGGGCATTATTTTGGACATTTGCTTAAATGGACTATGAAAGAGGGTAAACACTTTCATGTTGGCAGCTATGCTGCTATGAATACCAAACATTGTGAGCTGTTCTCAGCCTGCAACAAAAATTTTAGGCACCAATACAAATTTTTTAGTTGAAATGGTGACCTGGTCAGCCACGTAATATGCGCCAATATATAAATAATTTTGATGAGTGCTGCATTGCTCCAGAAAAAAAATTGTTTAAATTATAGAAAAGGCCAAAAACCTGGAAAAAAGTATTAGGGCAATTTAAAACTATGTGAAAAATTTTATTTTAACAACTTCGCATACAAGTTTTCGGCAAGAAATTAGCATTACATCTACTTGATGAATCAACGATAAATCTGGTAACGTTGCGCTAACCTAACCACACGCCAGAAAAAGAAAGGGGGAAAGAAAAAATATTAAAAGAAAATGTATAATAGATACGATTGAAAAGAGGAGTTTTTAAGTCCTCTTTTCATTCTCACCCTATGTGTGCTCTTACATGTATAGTAGAAAGATACTTCATTATATGTAAGGGAAAAATTATTAACAGGAGCATAGAAAGAAAGAGCAACTTCAGTAGAGATAGTTACTATTACTACTACTTAATGAACATGCATCTTGTACACATTCCTCTATGGCAGCGGTTCTCAACTGGTGTTCCGTGGAGCCCTTGGGGCTCCTTGTGCACACTCTCCAGGGGCTCCGCTACCACTTCAAAATATATAAAAAAAGTCAAATTTAAAAAAATAATTATAAATATTTTTAAAAATGTAAATATTTGTAAAAATAAAATCAGTAACTTTGATGAATAATTAAAAAATTAGCCTATGGGGTTCCGCCATAGAATTTGTTTACTTAAAAGGGCTCCATGAGTCAAAAAAAGGTTGAGAACCGCTGCTATATGGAATTTCTAACGAATCAGCATATGCTGGAGAATGAGTGTTCTGAGTGTATGCTTGGCTTTAACGTATTTATGTTGTCGAGTTGTGCTTGTTTTGTGTTCATGCTGCCATCTGGCTTCCATTTTCTGAAGTAAAGATGAAAATGAATTTTAATGTTTTGTCAGTATCGTGTTATAGGATTGCCTGCTCTCTGCGGAAAGACTTTTTCAAATGGAAGACAGGCTCACATTCGTGCCTCCAAGCTGGAAAACTGCAGAAAACCAACTTCAGCCGGCTAGAGATAAGGTTGCTATAAAGCTTCGCGATGGTGAAGAAAGAAGAAAGAGAACTTCTAATTCATTCCACTGGTACTTGAACAGAATAGGCTGCTAAGCCCATGCTCTTAAAGAAAGACTACTTTTTTCTTTATAATTCTGGATGCCACTGATAGAGATGAGTGATAAATAACTAATTGTGTAACTGTCTTCCAAGCTTGTTTGATGGCTGCAATAAGATTGTTCGTATTCGTACTGGGTACAATTGATATACCCTTCATGAGTGAAAATGAAACAAGTGACATACAGAATTAAGAAAAGGACTTCTCAATGATCACTCAAGCAGTGTTCTGCCTGAACTGGCTTCAAACCAACACCTTTTAGACTTTAAAACATACAGCAGCATTGTCCTGTTGAAACAAAAACTGTCTAAAAGTTAAGGAAGGTGCCTCAGAAGATAGAAATTCTGATGAAACTGTCTTGATATGCCCACATTCCCAAGATAAAACACTGTCATTGCATAGATCAGAAATATTTAAAACCATTGTCTATTAGCAGGCCCGTCACTTCAACCTTTTCCACAGGGCAGAGAAGAACATATCATGCATATATATATTTTTTTTTCTTCTTAATTTTATCTTGTTTGTCCATTCTATTGTATTTTTTGAAGCTGGAGAATTGCTCCCCACCCCGATGATGGCCTGTCTATCTAAATTGTCTTCTCATCAGAGAAACATACTCATCCCACTTGGCACTAGAAGATACATGCTGTTTGGCCGATTCAAATAGCTTTTCTCTGCACTGTTTTATATGGGGGGGGGGGGGGGTTGTACTTCGTTTTCTCATACCAGACATTCAAATTTGTTTTCATCACATAAGGCACAGTTAATGTGGGCAAGAAAAGTTGTTGTCTGAATTACACTGAGAGATTTTGCTTTTTCACATAAAACTGATTTTTTTTTTGTTGAATGGTAAGAGAAAGAGGCTTTCTTTGTGCAAGCTTTCAGTCCATATAATTCTCGGGTTAATTTATGAAACTTTTACCAACAGTCTTCAATCTTTTTAATTCTTCTCAAAATTTCATGACTAGGCACATCAGTTTTTCTCAGAACATTTTATCTTTTCAATGCGTAATAAATATATTGTCTTTGGTCATGTTTACATTTTAAGAAAAAAATTTGATTCCACAGTGCAAAACAGTCTAGACTGTTGAACTAGCATGAGAAAAATGTGAATTTCTTTTCCAGACATCAGAAAATGTGTGCCCTTAGCTTTTTTTTCCAGGTTTTGACCTTTACTATAATTTGAACAATTTTTTTTAAAGTAGTGCAGTAAACACCAAAATTATTTTCACTAGAAAATGTTTGTTTCCACTTGTAATTATCGCTCTAAGACTTATAGACATATAATAAAACATATATTTACATCCACAAGATACAAAAATTTTTTGATTGTCCTTAAACTGTTTTTTCTACCATTTTACAGGGAGTTCGGTGTGTTTCTCTCTGAGATGGGAAGTGTGGTGCGTCTGGTCCAGTCTTCAAAGGTCAAAGAGGGTTCAGTGATTTCCACTAGGTGTGAAAAAGGCATATCCCTACAAAATTTAGTCAACCTCAAAGTTTTTCAGCAATATTACTTCTGATAAGGCACAATGTTGTTGTTGCTTTTCCAACCAGGACCACCTCAACACCATCCTGGGTCTCGGATGAAGGTTATATTCTGGAGCCCTTTAATGTTACTGGACCCTTGGGTTGAAACAGCCCGGGCTGCAACTAAGTTTTGAGAAAAGTCACTCAAATTCATCATTGCTGCTCAATTGAACTTGAGAGGTCTATTCCTCTTCATTATCATATTTATTTAATCTGGAAGAGAATTTCAGACATTTCTCTTGGGAAAAACAGAGGCAAAAGACTTTTTGCCCCACAAGAAATTTCTTAAGAATTGTTTCAGAAGCGGAGATTCTTTTCAGATGAAGTAGGGAATTTTTAGGGACAATTAGGGATTTTTGTAAAAAATTCAAACTTTCCGGGAGGTCCAGAGATGAAGCTATAACTCGGGAGACTCCTGGAAAATTCGGGAGACTTGGCAGCTATGATCTATAGGTGTCACCAGGGTATGAAAAAAATCATGATTGTTAAAAATAAAAATTTAAGAAAATCAGATTTAAAATGAATTGACGGTTTACTAGTAATTAAAGAAATTCTTGTTAATCATTAAGAATGCATATTTTCATATCTGTTTTTTTTCTCTTAACTACTAAATTTAATTAAGCATTAATGAATAAACTACAAACAAACTACAAGCAAACAATACCAATACCTGTGTTTATGTAACATGAAAGGTAGTTGAGCCCAAATTAACTTTGTGGATTATCATTTTGTTGTAGAGAAAAGTGCTTTCATTCCTGAGCCCTCCCCTTCATTAAAGTGAAAGAGTGGTGGCAACTCAGTATCACACATATGGCACAAGACATCTCAATCCACTCGATGCACAACTAAAGGGTCATTCAGCATCAACTAAATAAAACAAATTCTGTTGACAAGATTGTTTCCTGCACAATTAATGGATGTGTTTCCGACTTGCATGATGTTGCATAATAGTTTAGTACATAGTTTACCCATTTTTATTCTTCAACAGATTTAATGAGTTTTAGTAAAAAAAACAAGCAAACTCAGAATTTTAATACGAAAAGTAACGTCAAAAGCTCAATGATATTTATGTTGGTACAGCATCTATTATCACTTTGAATCAGCGATCAGGGCATAGAATTCAAAAGACTTTATACAAAAAATAATTAGTCTATTTTTTAATCAGGGGACCCCAGCACCACATTGTAATGGATTGAAAATACTTAGTGCAGTTAAGCTAAGTGCCAAGTTCAGCTTCTTATAGTCACCCCAAAAAAAGATCTTCTATACTTCTTTTAAGCGCAAACTTTATCACATATCAGTAACATGCATACTATACCAGGTTACTTTTACTTCAATATCATTGAAGTTATTTAAAGAAAAAACAAAATTTAAAATTTTGTGATTTAAATCAATGATTTTTTTAAAAAAAAAATATAAAGTGATTTAAATAAATGAAAATGTATGTGATTTCTTAGACTGAAATATAAAAAATAAAACAACAGGAGAACAGATTGAAATAGTAATAATTCTCAACTTGTAAACATGTTTACCTGTAGTCAGTCACATACTTGCAAATACCTTAAATAAAAAAAAATATATTAAACTCTCACAGTATAAGCAAAAAATATAGGAAACTATATAGGTGGTCATAAAATAATTTTACCAATACACAAACCCCTAGTGATCGCAAAAATCAACAAATGCATATGAAATTCAAGATATGTGTTTCAGAGTGAGCTTGAGAATAAGTAGAGAAACAAAAGCCAAGCTCTCGTGGATACAATAACATAATTTAGAAAAATTTAAATGCTGGCACTTACTTTTATGCATTGCTAAGTGATCAGTGAAGTAAAAACAATAAATAACATAGGAACAGTACCTGTAACACTATAAATGACTGCGCCAGATGCAGACAAAGAAACACATGGAAACAACCAATTAAGATCACATTTATGCTGCTGGAAGTTTCCCTTGGTGAGAAATTCTGTCTGAATCCTGGGCCGAGGTTTATGGTGCTACAAGTACCCTTTCAACGTCAATAATTGTTTTTCACTACGCCATCACCCCAAAGCAGAATATGGTGAAAACTGCAACATCAGTTGCAGAACAATCAAACTTTGTTGCCGAGATCAAAACTTTGTAGGTGAAAGATAGGGTTTTGTTTTTCCTCTTCATTCTCAAGGGCATACCTTAAATTCGCATTCATTGATGTTTTACACCTGCAAGGGCGCTTGTGTATAAAGTGCATCCATGTTTAGGTAAACAACACAATGATCTATGCTTAATCACTTGCTTGGAAATGCAAAAAACTTGTCAAATAACAATAAGCACCCTTTATTATTATTATTAAAATTCTTTCAACTGTCCATTATAAGTGATGTCCATTATAATGAGGGTATAATGCACAGTGAGACTTCATGAATGCCTCGGCTTATGAATTTTTTGGTTAATGAAGATTTTTTTGCCTCTGCTAATGAATACAGATTCGGTTAACAAACATTTTCGCTGATATACAAATACAACGCCATAACAGGCAAAATGCCCAATGAGTGGCTGAGAAAAAGATGCCCATAACAAATATATCTCTCAAATACAGCAACCCAATTAAATATGCAATTAAAAAAAACGATTAACAATATACATGATTAAACATTATACAATGCCATAAAATATATTTATTGGTTGTCTTATTCTGAGTACGGATAGTTTCTCGATTTATCCCATGGATGGTAAGGGGTCATTCAAGTATTACATCTTCATCGATGGGGGGGGGGGAGAAGGGGGTTTCCTATTAGCTGACTTTTGATGACGGGGGGGGGGGTGTTTGGATAATGTCATCAACCACCCTTTATGAAAATATGAGTTAGGATTCAGAGGGGCAGAGCTGATGACAAAATTTTGCTGACAAGGGGGGGGGAAGAGGGGGGGGGGGTCAGCGTTTTGCAGACTTTTACTGACGAGGGGGAGGAGGGTTCAAAAATGGCTAAAAATTTACTTACGTAATACTTGAACAGCCCCTAACATAAAATAGCTGCATCGTGAGATGAATTTACAGGCCAATGATAATCGCAATTATTGTCACTTGAACCAGATTAACTCATATCAACCTCAGAATCTTTATATATAGATACAACTCCCCTTTTTCCTTTCTGAAAATTTTTGAACAATTTCACATGAAATGAAAGATTCAGCCAATAGAAAAAAGAGCATGTTTTCTTTCGATGAAAGACTCTTGAGCATCAAACTGAGCAGCTTAGACATTCTAGGAGTGTATCTTTTCCATCTGGATATGTCAGACACAGAAATGAGCGGACCAAATCACAAATGAATAGAGACACATACGGACCGAACTGGGTTGTGTCAAGGGCTTTAGTAGACTAAAGCTGGTGTTGGTTGTTACTATAAAATAAAAATATCTTCAATATCTCTCCACAGGCATAAGCAGAATTATCTTGCAGGATGGGGGTTTCAAAGGGTTTTTTTCTTTTGGGGGATGGGGATGTTAAATTTTTTTCCTGAAAAATAACATCATAATCTCGACTTGGGAGTGGGGTTTAGAACTCAAACCTATACACCAATGCTTATCTTCATCTGTAGATTCTAATTTACTGAATTTTGAAGCTGTTCATTTTAATCTTCGGTCAGTTTGTCTTTTTATGCAGCACTTGGTGAATAAAAAACTATCTTCACATTTTGAGTGATACCTAGAACAAATTAAATCAGGGGTCTGTCCAGACTTTTTAGGGTTCTGTTTCTATGAAAATTTTCCTTATTTTTATAAAAATGGTCATTAATTTTGTGAAAAATTAATAATTTTACAAGAAGCAGATAACCTAGTTAATCTATCGCAGCGGTTCTCAACAGGTGCTCCGTGTGCACTCTCTAAGGGCTTCACGGCCGCTTGAAGAAAATTAAAAAAAAGTAAATTTGAAAAAAATTATAAATATTTTTAAATAGTAAAAATAAATCAGTAACTTTGTGGAATACGTAAAAAATAGGTCTACGGGACTCCGTCATAGAAATTATATATCAGAAAGGGCTCCGCGAGCCAAAAAAGGTTGAGAACCGCTGATCTATTGGAAGAGGAATAAAATGCCAAACTTAAGGTTTTATTATTATTATTTTGTAAAGGGTCCATTTTCCAGATCCAGAATTGTTTGCGGACAGATCTCTGTATAAATGATTATTCATAGAAAGCTATGGGGGAATCATGTTTCGGCTAACAAAGATTTCAGATTATGAATGCAATTCTGGAACAAAATCATCTTCATTAGCCGAGGTATCACTCTGCACACAATTTTTTTCCCCCCCAAGATTGAATCTTTAGAACAGGGGTGGCACACAGCTGGCCCGTGAAGTGATTTTGTGCTGCCCGCGACAAGGTAAAAGTACAGCGAATAAATTAAATTTATGACCATTATTTGAACTATCGGTTACAACAGCATATTTCTTAACAAACTGCTTATTTCTAGTGAAGAAATTAATTCAATTAACAATGGAGCAGCTCATACACAGCAAAGTTGCATCACTGATGCGACCCGTGACGTTATAACTGACCATTATATTGGTCCACAAACAGAAAGAAGTTGGCTACCCCTGCTTTAGACGTAGAAAAAAGGAATACATCATTTTGGACCATTTAACCCACATGAAAACACGCTTGACTTGAAAGAAACTAGGCTGCCAACCTAAGTTGTTTTTTCATTCATTATCAATGAAACACAATGTAGTCAAGATATTATACATATATCGAAAGGAAATAAATAACACTAAAGAGCAATCACATAACAAATGTGTAACCAACACCTTCCCCGAAAACATCAATCATCGTTGACTCAACATAGGGAGTTAAAACACATTAATGAAGACACACAGGGGGTTGTTGACCAGCTCGAATCTCAACTCAGTACAATAGTATAAACACATTCATCTCCATAGAAACACACACAGTACATGGGACGGACTGTGAACCAACATCAAATTATCCACTGAATTATTAAATAATTACAGCTGTGGGATTCCTTACACAGGTATATACATTTGAGGGAAATAAATTTAAAAACGTTTCTTTGTGATAAAATTACAAAAATTTACATTTGAGACGTACACATTGTGATTACAGTTAATGTGCATTTTAAATGGAGGAAATGTTGAAATACTGAACAAACATACCGAGTGGACCTCACTTCAAGCACTGAATTACAATTTGAATTTTCACTACAACAACAACAATAGCAATAAACAATCTCCTCAGCCTCACACATTTCTAAAATACGTGTGTTTGTTAATTAATAATAAGGGGGGAAAGAAAAGAGAAAATAATAATAAAATGTATTTTCCTATTTTTCTTCAACAGCTTCTA
The DNA here is from genome assembly GCF_987345545.1 of Pholcus phalangioides. Lineage (NCBI taxonomy): Eukaryota > Metazoa > Arthropoda > Arachnida > Araneae > Pholcidae > Pholcus > Pholcus phalangioides. Next base: position 87,124,849 of record NW_028301608.1, on the reverse strand, counting down.
AATTAGGGTGAAAAGCTCCACGAGCTATTTTGGAAAAGAATTTATTATTGTGTTTTTTTTTTATTACATATATAGCCGGAAGCAATTTGCTATGTCATGTTGTTTATGGAAATTTATAAGATTAAAAAATTACTATTTTTTTTTAGATTTGAAATTAAATTCTATTGATTTTATTCATTTATTGAATTTATTTTATTCCCACGAAAAAGCAAAAAATTCTTAATTTTTTTTTTGAGGGGGGGTGTTGAATTTGGAAAAAAATTTGTGGATAACTGAAAAAGTGGAAAAACAAATTGATAATTTCTATCGCTTGAGGTATTTTCGTTTCTGAAATGGTTTTCCGTTAATTACGCTAGTATTGTTTCATTGAATTTTTTTTTTTGAACAATGTACTGATTCCTTTTAGTTTCGTTAACCGTGCATTCGACGATGAGAGTGATTGATGCTGACCATATTTCTTTGAGACAAAAATATTCTGTAGCATTTTCTTGAAACCAATGGGATTTTTATTTCTCTCCCCCCACCCCCGAATAATTTTGTTTTCTTTCATTTAACTGAATACTTTTCAGAAAAAAAATTCTTTGCGAGGATGCACAACAGCATCCGCTTCAAATATTAAAAGTGTGGGACACATATTTCTTGAGCAGCTTTATACTTAAAACATAGATGGCAGCACCAACTACCATAATCGGGTGTATTTGTCAGAAAGTTGAGAGTAGCTTGTTTGGCTCAGTTTTAAACAGAGAGCACCACCTCATCAACTGAACTCCCATCATTATTCCGGTGCTAAAATTAGAAAGAAAATAATGATAAATTATTAGTAGAGCCCTCCTCCTCCTAACCAGATCTTGGCCCCACCGCTCCGTCTCAATGAAGTAAGTGGTATTTTAGTAAGTGGTCGAAGAAGACCTGGGACATGTTGGAGGCTGTGGATGTATGTGTTGTGAACGTAACATGAAGTCTGTGCAATGCTTGTTATGTGCAGCGCACCCCCTGCCATCTGCCGTGAATTTTTCTATCTATGAGTGAAGTGTAATGATTGAATGATTGTATTGTTATAGGCCTGTTGCTCTCTGTGACGAGACTTTTCAACAGGGAGATCCGGCTTGCATTCGCGTCTCGAAGTTGGGAACCACAGAAAACCAACTTCAGCCGACCACCGCTGTGATGTTCTAATCCGGGTCTTCGCAATGCAAGTCTGTCACTATGAGCACTCGACTACCACAGCGGCATTTATGGGGCCCGGAAGTTCAGGCAAAATGCCATAATGGCTTTTTTGCCTATTTTCATACTTTTGTTGTAAAAATGTCTTTTTTGAACCTTTCCTTGCCATAAGTGCCGATTTTAACATAACTATATGTTTATCAGTGCATTTTATAGGCCATAATCTGCATAACTTGTATAAGCATTGAGAACAAAAGATTAGCTCTTTTCAATCTTTTCCAACTCTGACCATTAATTATCATCAGAAAACACCCCCCTTCCAGTCCTATTTAAGCGTGAATAAGTGGTCTAGCAACAGGGGTTCTCAAACTTTTTCCACCCGAGGCGCCCCTTTTCCCTATTCAATGCTTATCCGCGAGCTCTGCAGGCTCCCTAGAGCTTAACAAAGAATATTTTCAAAAAACCTTTGTCAGGGTCACCGCTCCGACAGAGATTGGAGGCGCACCAAGGCACCACGTTCACAGTTTGAGAACCTCTGGCCTAGGAGATAGGGAATTTGATTGTTGCCACATGCATTAACTTTGCTTTGATCGAATGGTGTTAGACGTGCATGATTTTGTTTCAGATATACGCAGCCCATGTTAGAAAAGCAGAGGAAAATTTGTTTGTCCTTATGCTTCACATAACAAGACTCGCTCAGGCATTGGATATTCCAATATAACAAATAAAAGAGAATTAAAGAAGAGTGAGGATGAGAATAAAAGAAGACACCTTAAGACCTCACATGATTTTTTGATTGTTTCAATGATATCCTTACTGTCCATGGCCCCATAGGCGGAATAGACTTGAAAGTCTGGGAGGTGGGGGGGCATGATGATGAGGATTTCAATTCATATATGCACATATACGTTAGATCAGTCGACTCCAACTTTGACGCTGGGAGAGGGGTGGCAATGCCACCATGCCCCCCCCCGTATCTCCGCCCATGCATGGCCCCCTGGAGCATGGCTCCCTTTGAGGCTGGTATCTTCGGCTGTAGTGCCAGACTTTTCACGGGACTTTCTCCAGTGAATTTATCGCATGAAAAACAAAAAATGATATTAATTGCCCTGGGTCCCAGGGCAGGAGCCCTGTCAGCCCCATTATTATGGGACCGATGTTACTGTCATCTATTGATGAAAAGTGAAGATCAACAAATTATAGTGAAGCAATATCTGCTGCCATCTATCAATGATTCAAAAAACTCCCATAGTTGTTTAATACGATAATAGATGGCAGTTAATCAGATTACCAAAAATTTTATTTAAAAAAAAGGAAAAGGGGAAAGAGAGAGCCTCTGTCTTTTTTCTCTCTCTGATGTCGATCTCAGACAATCGACGAGCCGTATCTTACAAAATTTGCTTTCGAGACCGTTTACAGTACAACACACAAACCTTATCTGTCGCCTACGAGGGAATTTACAACTGTTTTACTTCCGAAATTGCATCAGAATATTCTGTTGTTGTTGCTGCAACGTTGCAAAGCGTGCGTTTGAGAGCATCATGCAGAGGCGTACGCAGGGTGTGCGTGTGCCCACCCGCCAGTGCCGTTTTAACACATGGGCTCACCCGGGCTTCAAGAGAAAGGGGAGGGAGGCGGCTCAGAAAAACGAGAAGTAGTTGAATTTTTCGAGAATTTGTCACGTAAGGCCTCATAAAAATCACTTGGCCCGGTGACCCATGATGCTCTTTAGATGGCCCTGCCTCCCCCACACCCGAGCCGACCAAAAACTAGAAAAAAATTTCAATATTTCTGTGAAAAAATTAAATGTCGAATATGAGAAAATACCTTTCATATAGAATTTTGACCAATTTCTGTTAATTCAGATTTGTTTTTTTTTGAAGGGCGGTAACTCTAAATTTCTCGGGAAGAAAATTTTTGTACACCCTCGAAAGGTTCGATCTTGCTCCTGGCATCATGCATCATTATATTCTGTCATATTCAACTGTCAGTTTTTCCATTCCCTTAATAACTGAGTTTTTGTGAATATGAATATAGTATATATATATATATATATATATATATATATAATTATTTACCCTTTTTACATTTTCACCCTATTTCGAATCGGTAACTCTAATAATTGATATTTTATTGCACAATAAAAGTGTTGAAAAACTTCTTTCACAAAAAATTGAAAAATTCAACAATTCAATAGGCTTATTGGTTGAATTTTTCACGTTTTGCAAAAGATCTTTTATTAATCTTTTATAGTGTAATACCAGCCTCACTATAAAAATTTATAAAAGAATAATTAATTTATATTATGTATTATATTTATAATAATTCATCAAGTTTTATAAAAGAATTTTTATCAAAGTTTTATAGTGTAATACCAGCCTTAGGCTGGTATTACACTATAAAACTTTCATAAAAATGTTTTTATAAAACTTGAAAAATGTAACCAATAAACACATCTGTTACATTCGAGCGAACTTAACTGATCCGCCTATTGGTTGCATTTTTCAAGTTTTATAAATGAACTTTTATAAAACTTTTATAGTGTAATCTCGGCCTTAAAAACATATCATTTATTCTGTGGTTCTTTGGTGAACAACATACTAACTTAATTATTATCGATGATATTCTATTTTAGTACAGTACTACGGTATATAGGCTATATATATATATGTAAAACGAGTCTTATTTGTTTTCAGATCAATCTGCTACAATTATCGAAGCTAAATGACAAAAAAAATTGCTACGAATCTTCTACGAATCTTGATTTCGCGAACATTAAAGACGTCATCCGCGATTTTGTATATTATTCTTGAAAAATAGAAAGTCGCGACACTCGAGATAGAAGGTTGAGAGGGTGAATGCAGTTTTTATTTAAAGCAAGGGTGTTTAACCTTTAGAAAAGTGCAGGCCACTTCAATGATTTGAAAACGTGTCGCGGGCCGCTTAATTAAGTGATCTGGAACAGCGACGCAGTTCCCTTAAGTGATCAGGGAATGTGCCGCGGGCCACTTACATGATCTGAGAATGTGTCGCGGGTCACTTACGTGATCTGTAAACGTGCTTCTGGCCACTTGAGTGATTTGGAACTGTGCCGCGGGCTGCTCCAGTGATCTAGAACTGTGCTGCGAGCCGCTTAGGGGCCGTATTCACCGACATGGTTTAAACTGCAGTCACAATTTTTGGATAAGAGATCAACATAGATTGGTTAAAAACCTGAATTTAACCAATATCCGTGTCGATCTCTTATCAAAAAATTGTGACTGCAGTTTAAACCATGTCGGTGAATACGGCCCTAAGTGACGTGGAACTGCACCACTGGTTACTTTATTTATCTGGAAATATGTAGCTTAGTTCATTTTTACAAAATTAGTTTTGAGATTGCGGCCGTAACAGATGAGACCGAGGGTCAAATTTGTCACACAGTCTATGGGTTGAGCATGTGTGATTTAAAGCATTTTATTTGCTAATGAAATTCATGACACCATAAACCCATGCAAAAATAGTCCAAAAAACTAAAAAATTTCTTTCTGGTTCATTTATATGAAAAATAATCTTCATAGAGAGACGTTTTTCCTGTCAATTTGTATTGCATATAGTATGCATGTCAGTATATTCACGCATTTTCCACCGTCAAAATATTATCCACACGTGTCAGGACAAAAACGTCATTGAGATTAAATAAATGAATATTTCATTGTTTATGTGTTGCCAGTGACGACCCATTCGCTGTTACTCTTTGTCCATCGATATTGCGTATAAAACCCGTGAGTCTGAATCAAGGTGTGTTATCAAGCGCGATAAGTAATCTTATTTCCTCAATCTTATTTGTTATGACATGCAATGCATAAAATACATACGCCTTTTGATGTTGTAAAACGTTTTATAACATCATTAATGTTTAAATTACTACTCTTATTCTTTTTTTTTTTTGAGTCGTCATGCGGACACGCTCTTGGAAGTCAGTGATACTAAACGCATGAGATGAACTTCTAAAACATTGACGGGATAAAAAATCTCATGTTTTTATCAAAATCTCATAAAAAGCCATTTGTAGTAGAAAACTATTGGTAGCATGCAAAATAAAAATTCACCCACAAGAAAACTAAAAAAGTCAAAATAGTGCTTTTTTAATTGATAAAAAATTTTATGAGGTAAAGCAATAGTAATCTATTGCTTTACCTCATAAAATTTTATAATGTCCGTTACTTCTCCAAAAGAAAAAAAATATGCATAAAAAACTCTGTATGGTTCACCCCCTCATAAAAACGGAATAAAATAGGAAAATTTATTTTCTATAGAAAATTTGGATGTGAATGGGTGCTGTTAATATACAGGGTGTTCCAAAAAGAATCACCCGATTTGAAATTCGTATATTATGAAAAATATTGAACACACACACATAGACACTTAAGATTAATTTTATATTACATGGCTAATCAAAAGTTTTTTACAAACCAAATTAAAGGAGCTCAATGTGTCCACCTTGGGATGCACGGCATATGTCTATACGGTAGTCAAATTCGTCCCAAACTTTTGCGAGCATGTTTGCATCCACTGCGAGTGGATTTCTGTGGACTAAGTGCGAAACTCTGTCGGATGCACTCCACATTTTCGTCTAATATGCGGGGACGGCAAGGGGATTTCCCTTAACACAGATAACCCGTGTCTCGGAATTGTTTATAACATCGCCTAATGCTGTGAGCGGTAGGAAGTTCAACACCAGGATATTTTCGACGAAAAGCACGATGAACAGTTGTTACGGACTTACACTTCGTGAAGCTTAGAAAACAAAACGATTTCTGTTATGCAGTCGCCATCTTGACAAACACTGAAGTGGCGGCCGAAGGAAGAGCGGTAGCGCCGCTACTTGTCGCCAACTGTGTGAAACTCGAGATTTCCCTCTTTCTACCTATACATTATTCGATCAAAACGGATTGAAAGCTGAATAGTATATATATAAATGTGTATATATATATATACTTAATTAGCTGAAAGGGTTAATTTTTAAAGGCGAAATATGCTGTTTGCTTTGATACTTAAGTTATTTATAAGCTTCTAAAATCTTGCTCAACAAAGTTGAATAGTTTTTACATTTTGATATACGTGCGTTACATTTTGGATATTATGAATCCCCTTAATTTTGTGTGATTTTATGAATCTCTGAACATATGTAGAATATCAGCAGCTCTCAAAAAAAGACACACACAAGGAATCAACCGTTTATTAATAAAGAAAACATCGTACTTATGTAACCATATTTTGTATTGAAATGATACTAAAAGATATACTTTCTAAAATATCAAAAAGAAAAAAAAAATTGAAAAAAGAAATATGCATAATGGGTTTTTTCTTACCACGTATTTTATTTGCCATGTATATTCAAATACGAGAATATACGGGAATCATGGAGCATTAATAATAATTAATAGCATTTTAATAATGAGAATAAAAATTATAGTTAATTATGGTTATTAATATTTACCGTATCATTATTCGTTCAATACGAACGAATCAAAATTTTGATTGAAGATATTTCTTCAATTTTGATTCATTCAAATCATGCAATCGCAAAAATAAAATTTACTAAAACGTAGAATTTTTAAATATCTAAACATTCACTTCATTTTTGGTGCCGGAAAAAAAAATTGATTCAAAGTTTTGTCGATAGAGGACACTGCACGAAAAAAAATTACTGGAAATAAGCAAATTAGAGTCCTATAAAATGCAGGGTTTACGATTAACATCTTATTATTGCTGACATTGATAGATTGTTAAGTTATCGGTTAAGTTGTTTCACCTCGCCCACGAATCACCTGCTGAAGCTTTACGAACGTTTCGGACACAGAAGAGATTGGAGAAAGGTTTGATTCCAATCACCACCTCCAGGCTTTCGAACAGCGTCCTTTATCGACAAAATGTGAAAGTTTTTTTCCTGTACGGGAAATTTTTTATGTGAGAATAATTTTTTTCGCAAACCACACTCAAATATACAAATTTCTTCCATTTTAAACTATTTATGAAATTATGGGATACCCTTTACCATTCGATAACAAAAAAGAAAAATAATGTTGGGGATTCCCTCCATTTACAGCTATATAAAAACACTAGCTTTGAAATATTTTGAAAAACAAGATGACTCACATGCGGAATATCGCTGAGTACTTACCAAACGACAAGAAGAAAAATATTGCACGAATCAATTTCAAAAAAGAATTCTAAGGACTGGTACACTGAGGAAGTACTTGAGGTATATGGAGGTCCTTTCTCACATGTATACTACTGTGAATAAAACCATATTAACTTGTACACTGAACAATCTCAAGGGGATTAATACAAAATTTTTTTATTTTGTTCGAATTTGTTTATCTACTATAAATGTAAGGATTTTTGAAAAATTTAGATCAATTGTTTTGTACCTGTGATAGTAAATGCTTTTCGCAAGGCATTATAGAAGCTTGATTACGATATTTTGAACTTTTCTCGAACCTGTATGTTTCTTTGAATATATATATATAATCAAACAATTTAGCCAGTTATGTCCTTCGACAATATTTAAGCAGAATGAAAAAGTGCATAAAATATTTTTTGTACCTAAGTGTATTAAGCTAATTGAACTTGTACAATGTATCACAAAAGTCAGCAATGCATATAAAGGGCAGTCACTCCTAATTACGGCATTGAATTGTATTAGATGGTATTACTTTAGCTGCTCAAGGCAGGGAGTGACAGCAGCAAAATTGTTATTTATTATTTAGCATAATATATAATAATATAAAAAATAATAAATCTAGATTGTATCACAATGTTTCTTCTTATAAGAATTGTGTTAAGTGCTATGAAAATGAACAGTGAAGGGGTTGATTTTTAATTGCTCAGGAGAAGCTTCAATTTAACCCTTTCAGACCAGCATCAAATTCACTGGAGGAAAAAAGGTTTACCTCTAGTAATATAATATTTATATAGAGCCTATATTTTATTAACCCTATGCAGAAAAAATTATGAAAATTTAATTTTTAAAGAAATTACAGATATGTGCATTGAGATGGATACTGGGTCTCTCAACGGTTGCAAAACTTCTGAAATCTTGTTTTCGATGTCAAAGTCTAAAATACTTTTGAAAAAATAAAATATACTTGTAACCGCAATATATAGATTCAAAAATGGTTATGTCTGAACGCGGGCTTCATGGCCCTTCAATGAGCCCTGTCAATGCATGGGCTCACTAGGACATGGCCTGGGGCGGGGCCTTTTGGGGTCCAAAAAACTTCTGATGACCTTTCACAGCAATTACCATCAGTTGTAAGAGAACTGAATGGGGTCTATTGGATTGCTCGGAGGGGGTCCATGATGTTGTCATTGACCCCCACCACCATATGGGCAGAGCCATATGGTGGTGGGGGGGGGGGGGCTTATAGGCATCTGGCCTGGGAGCCCGTCACGAATTTTAATGGTTTTATTTTCTCGAATTAACCTATAAGCTTATAATTAGAAGGGGCTGTGGAAAAACCTGGACTCGGGCCCACCAAAGAGTCCAGTTTATAGGGATCTAGAATGCGTGGGCCACGAGTTTATTTATGAAATTTCTGTTCAGTGTCTCCACTTTTTAACGTGTCAATATTTGATTTGCCAATGTAGAAATATAAATCTGATTCAGTGGAGGGATTGTTGTCAATACCAAAAAAGCCAATAATGAACTTTATCACACGATAAACAAATTTGCTGTGGACATTTGAAGATTATGTTCATTGAGTTGGACACGGTCTGAAAGGGTTAATTTAAGTAATACACCATGGAATACAACACAAACCCCCAATTATGGGTGAAATGAAAGGTTTTTAAAAGGAATAATATTACATATATATATATGATGTGAATACAGAAGTGAACAATAGCGAACGAGATTAAGGGATTAAAGAAATGAGAAAAATATGGAGGAAAAAACACCCTGATAATGGCCTTTTTCAGTATTTTCTCCTTTAGGTTTTCTGGTCAGATCTGTTGAGGTTTTTTAGGGAAAATTTGAGAATTTTGACACTTACTGTCAAGTTTTTGTATTTCTTATACTTCTCATGGCTGCTTGCTGATAAGCAGGATGGCTTACCATTTTTGAAATAAAATACTTCATTAATTGGAGTGGCTATGACGAAGAAGATTAGAGCACAGAGTGCTCGGTACTTCGAATAACGGTAACGGTAAGTAGCCTGGTACAATAACACAGAAACCTCAAGAAATATATTCGTCTCCAAAACTCACAAGTTTGCATCGCACAATTTTCAATGTTCAAATTCGATTTGGCGTCTTCTCATTCAAAAAATATGTTAGAATTTTTTTTCCTATTGTTTTTGTTCGTGTCGGTCTCCGTGTGATCTCTTTCTTATTGCTGTAAAAATAAAACCACCGGGGACGAGTGACTCTGTGCTTATTTATAGACACCGAAAGACGAGCGTGCGACTGCTCTCTTTATCTAGTATAAAAATGTTCTTTGTACTGTATAGATCCCCGACTCCAAACTCTTGAGACATCAATCCCTTCGTATTTTGTCCGAAGTGGAAGAAAAGAAATTGAAAACAGTTTCAGTATTGAAAATTTTTTTTAAAGTTAAACTGAACTTAAAAAAGATTTTGAAAAAAATAAGTAGAATACGGGAAAAAGATAATTTCTTATCATTTATTATTATTGATTAAAAATTTTCAGTGAAATATAATCCCATGTAAAATTTTAATTACTGCTGATCATGTCAATCGATAATGATTTTTCAAATTTCTCTTTTAAAGTTAATAAATTTTTTTAAATTTCAAACTGGAAAATTTAGTGAACTTCAATTATTTGAAATATGTATGAAATCTCATGAAGGAGCTAACACGCGTTGAGTATGATGTATTGAAAAATCATGAAAGTCGAAGTTATCATGTATTTCGTGTTGTTTATATACCGTGTAATGCAACCTGATTGTATAAAACGGCGTTTCTCAACCTATGGTCAGTGACGATGGCACAGGTGGTCCGCAGGTAGACTTCGTATCTAACTGAATGAAAAGCTATTCAATTGTTGCTATATTCAACTTCACCCATAGTTTTAAAAATAGACGGCAGATGGCAGCATTATAACAAGTATTATAAGGAAACAAACTTCACGTTAGGTTCACAACACGTACAAAAACATTCCAACACGTATTAATTCGTTACAAATTCCGCAGAGGAATATGAACGAGGTGCGTGTGGGGTTTAGTAGTGCAGTCGAATCCCGTTTTAACTAATACCGTTATAGCGAAAATCTCGTTTTAACGAACACTTTTCTAATCCGGCAAATAAGTTTACATGGGAACAATGCTAGGTAACCTGGAATTCCTTTATAACGAAATTTCGTTTTAACGAAGTGATTCCTCCAGTCTCTTGGTGTTCGTTATAACGGGATTCGACTGTAGTAGTATTCAAATGTTGTAGTTGATATTAGTAATTTATGTCCCTCTGGATTCAAATAAAAATTAGACCTTCACTTATGCTTATCGTGTATCTCATTGAAGGAAATGCAGGAAATTGCGACCTCAAGTACGGGATATAACTAAATGTAGCCAAAAATGCAAATTATTGTTGGTGTTGTCGAAGAATGAGCAAACAAAGGGTTGTTGCAAATCGACATAATTAAAAATGCAATTCACGAAAAAAAAATTCATCATGACTGATTGACCATATTTCATCGGTAAAAATAATGCCGGGAACTCCAATCACCTATTGTCACAAAAAATGTTTCCATAAGTTGACAAAATCGCCACTGACAATTTCAGTGAGCTGAGATATGTTCAAGGAAAGAACATTGAAAACATGGCAAATATCTCTACGATGAATATTTATATTTCATAATTATCATAATATAATTTATAATTTATGAAAATTATCTTTATTCATGACGTAAGTAAAGATTAGAAAATTTAAATAAGCTTCATTGAAAAAAACTGGGCAATTTTGAAAAAAAACTTGCCAAAAAATGTATGTCATAAAATACGGACATTTCTGTTTATATTAGTTTTATTTCTGCTTTCAAATTTCCCGTATTTTACGGGACAAACACACAACTCATGCTGTAGGTCTGTGGTCTGTCGAATTCTTTCAGACATTTTAGTGGTCCCTGGGTTCAGAAAGGTTGAGAAACGCTGTCAGCTATAAAATAGCTGTCTTAATAGACAGGGCCGTTGTCAGAAATTTATTTCGGGGGTGGGGGGGGGGCAAAGTTATAGAACAATAGACTTGAGCATATTAGTAGAATAGGCCAGCGTTTCTCAGCCTATGGTACGCGGACCAGGGCAAACGTGGTCCACACGCAGATTTGATAAAATTATTCACCCTTTGTAATTGATGTCAGTGATATCCATACGGGTTCAAATAAAATTATATCTTCATACTTGGGTTCACCATACAACATCGAGGAGAATGCTGGAAATTACGATAGTCAATACGAGACATCACTAAATTTGCCCAAAAATTGCAATTTATTGCTTTAAATGCAATTTGCTAATTACTGCTAAAATCTCTGAAGGGTGTGAAAACAAAGGGCTGCTACAAATCGCAGTGAACCGAAATATATTTAATGGGAAAAAAAATTCCAAAAATCAGATGACCATATTTCTTTAAGAAAAATAAAATTCTGTTAACTGGGATCTTAAATAATAATCCATAAAACACGGGGCATCTCCCAAAAACATTCTCAGAAGTAGGCACGATCACCAATCGTAATTACAATTCCAAAAAAAAAAAATTGAGGACAAAGCGTTAAACCTGACAAATAAAACGAAACAAAGATATGGGATCTAATAAATGCGAAATGAATATTCATAATTTTTTCCATAATTATCATAATTTACTTTATGAAAATGCTGTGTATCCACGACATCAGTAAATGCTACATATTCAAATGAGTATCGTTGAAACAAATGCATGAAAAAAATCGGAACAACGAAAATTACAGGAATGTACCGTAATACGGGACACAAGTGGACCATCAAATTGTTTTAGACATTTTAATGGTCCATAATTTTAGAAAGGTGGAGAGACACTGGTATAGGCTATTCCCCAACCCCATCCCTCAATTTTGTGTGTGATCAGTAATAAATTCATACATGTATAAGTAAAAAAAAAGCATAACGTAAGTTCTTTCTTTGTCATGCAATGCAAACTCATCTTGCAAAAAAATGTACACTAGCTGTTAGTAAAACACAAATAAAAACCAAATGATTAAAAATGCATTTTTAATTTCCATCATGCGTATATAATATATATTTATCTGTTTATATGTATAATAATAATAATAAGAGGAAAATATTCGATGACATATCGACGCGTGGTCAGAGCTAAAATCTATAGCATGTATAAAGAAATGCATTTCTTTCGGGGGAGGGGGAAGGTAAGGAAAGGTGTGGAGTGTGGAAGGAGCTGGGTTAGCTTGATTCACGGTTACGTATCACATCTATATGCTGTAGAACGAGCATCTCACCTTTGACAAACGAGTCACTACAGGTTGAGGGCGCTTTCGAAGTACAGAGACTAGCAGGAGGGGAATTTATTTCTGGTAACGTCCCGTTCGTGACGTCAATGAGCAAAGTAGTCAGCAGCTTTTCCAATTCGGCGTCGTTTATCGGCACTGGCGATGGTGGTTTCTTGCCCGACGTATGATGATGATGATGATGCAGTTTGTCACCGACGAAAGACGTCGAATGCTGCTGATGAGGAGGAACAACGCCACCATTTTGCGAGAAGTATTCAGAGTCGGCGCTGCCGACCTCGGTAGTATCGTTCAGAACGGTTTGCAGCCTGAGACTCGGTGAGGATGAACGATCGTCCCTGATGGATGCGGCAGCGGCGCTGCAACGTGCGGATGACTTCACTGGCAAATCGCCAGGATCCATGGAGACTCGGATCTGCCAAATCTCGTCGGGATTAGTTCCACCGGGACACCGCTTCTTTTTCAAGTCTGTCAAATTCGTCGGAGGCACAAAAGATTTAGAGTCACCTCCTCTTCCAGTTCGTTTCAGTAATTCGTAACTGTAATTATCGTCTTTCTCACCACCGGCGAAATCCCATTTGCTTTTAGGATACGAAGATTTATCTTTATCATATAATTCGGGGTTAGAAATCTGATCGGAAACGGGATCCGAAGGAACTGGACTTCTACGGCTGATTCCCATCAAGTTAGCAATGTTTGCCGACAACGACCTCACTGCCTTGTGTTTTTTCTTCGACAGTATACGGTGCTCGAAGCTCGAAACACCGTAGTTTTCTTCGTTTTTGTCCGCAGTTTGGAATTCTGTAGTAACCGCGTTAGCAACGGATTTTTGGTCCCCGATTACGTTTGGGTTAGAGTGAGAGGCTTGTGTGGATTTCTTTTCTGCAGCTCTGTTCAAAACAGGGCTGGCTGGCAGTTTCTTCGTGCGAGTTTCCGCCAGCAGCTTCTGCTCGAAGTCTAATTGCTGCGTCAGATCGCTGAAGAGTTCTTCGATGCATAACGTATCAGCAGCAGGTTTCACTTTCAAAGCTGTAGTTGATGACGGACTGGGGGGATGTTTTACAACGGGATTATATCTTCCAGCAGTTCTGGTCTCATTCAGAATTTCATCCACATCTTCGTTGATGGGCCTGGCTGACGATTCGATAGTAACTCGATCTAATCCACGCATGTCAGTCAAAATCGGTGTCGCTTGTGTTTCAGCTGAGATATTTTTGTCATCACTATTCGATGTGTATTCCGTAAGATTTTCGCAGCTTATTCTCAAGCTGCGGTAGATATCTTCGAGTTCTTGCATGGCAGTATTGAGGTTTTCGGTTGCATCCTTCCTGGTTAGAGAGTCGTGGTCAGGGGATGCCGCTCTTCTTTGGCTAAGCAAGGGTGAATTTTTTATCGTCCCTCCGGGTGATCTTAGATCGGGAGTCAAGGCACTTGTACCATCAGACTTCATCAATAACTCTCCAAGCTGGCTCGAAGGCTTCGAGATCGGCTCAAACAACAGATTGGTCATTGTTCTGGTACTGTTTTCTTGCATTTTTCGGTGAAGTGACGAAGGACTCGGAGGTTTGTCTGATACTCTCTCAGCTGAGCAACTGCAGACATTGGTATCACTCGCGTGATTCGGATTCGTAGTAGACGAGCAGGAGCACGTTCGTTTCTTTCTCGGAAGGCACTTGAATTTGGAGGATAGCAACCATGAGTTCATTTTAGGGTTGTCCAAGCTATTGAATTTTTTCTCGCTGTCGAGTTCTACTTGCTCCCATTTTCTGGGTGACTGAGGTTCGCCCGATAGCAGTAAATGCTTAACGTTCATTTCCGGACTGGAAGCCAAACCTTTAGTCTTTCGAGAGAGAGCTGCCGTTGCCTTCTGTATCAGGTCCGGACTTCTCGGTGGAAAGTTATGGGAGGACGTTCTGGACTGCTGCTGCTGACTGATCAGTGTGGGTGTCTTAGATCTCTCGGGAATCACGTGATCCTCAGTCACAGGGAAATTGCTGCAGGTCTTTCTCCTGGAGATTATTACATCCTTTATTTGATCAGCAGTTTCGTTGTTTTTCCCTTGCGTGGCCCGAGTTTGATACATAACCTGCTTTCGCTCGAGACTATAAGCTGCTTCTGGCTGGAAACTGTTCGTCGTGCTCTGGTGCTGGAGTATGGCTTTGTTTACGAATTCTATGGACTTTGGGGACCGAGGAGGAGGTGTCGGTGCTCTCGGATTGGGAGATACGCATTTTCTAATTCTGTCTAAGGAAGCATCAAGTGAATCGAGAGATATTTTCGAACCGTTCGCTGAACCACTCGCTCTAGAGATATTGCTATGAGTTTCAATGTCAAATACGGACATGCTTCCGGGCTGCTTATCATCCTCTTTCGTTTTATGAGATACATCATCTTTAATTTTAGTTATCCGTTCTTTTCTTTCAAATTCTTCGACTCTCGGCTTCACGAATCTTGAGCGATAACTACCGCTGCAAATGTCACTATGGTAACTTTCTTTAGGCGTGCCGTATTTGTATAAGGAATTCGGGAAGAGGAACGAGGGCCTAGAAGATCCAACACTCGGCAACATCAAGTCTTTGGTGATAGTGACATCGTCTCCATCAACACTTCCGTGTAATGAAAGACTACTCCCGCTTCTAGGGACTGCGGGCTTCCATGCCTCGAGGTCAGTCGTACTTGGCAAGTACAGGCTCGTGTGTTGCTTTCGAGCTGCTCTTCTTGCCAGAACCTCTTCCTGGTTCTTCCGCCTGGAACGCCTTTCCGGACGAAAGAAAGATCTGGTTTTGACTTCGCGGACCGTTCTTATTATGACACCGTCACTGTTGTGACGAGTTATCTTAAGACTCGTTTCTACTCCCTCATCATCAGAAGAGCTGTCTTGCAGCTTCCTCAGCCGTTCAGCTTCAACACGAGCTTTGATTGCGACTAGTCTTTCTTTTCGGCTCAGGCTGTCGTTTGAACTCCGAGAAGACTTCTCCGCCCTCTCCATGCTATCACTGCTACCAAGAGTACTTTTCGTGGGTTCGTTGCGTAGAATAGGTTCTTTCAGAGACGAGATTGGCTCTGCCTTCTTTGGTGAGTCTGGTATAATGGTTCTGAAGCTATTGCTCTTTATTCGGCCGTACAGTTGACCTTGGTCAACTAGGAGAGGGCTAGGAGTTTGCGACGCACATTGCATGTCGGCGTTTCCAGATCGTTCACTGCTGATATCGGTATTTTTGATACCGTTCTGCTGCGACCTATCCTCCCTTTGCTTTCGTAGCTTGGCTGGCGATTCCCGGTTGTGCTTTGGTTTCTGGAACTCTAGAGAGGAACAAGAGGTGTCCGAACTGAGGGATGTCTCCTTACATTTCGAGGTGGACGAAAGTGGAAGGCAGAAGTAGCTCCTTTGCCTGGAAGTTCCGGTTTTCTCTTTGTCTCGGAAAATCCTGTTTTTCTTCTGACGTATCTTCTCACGTTGTTCCAAAGCGGCAAATATGAGTTTGTGATCGATGCCTTCACCGCTGGCTCTAGCGTAGGATGGCAGACTCATGGACTTCTGGACAGGTTGAACCATGACGGGTCGGGGAGGGCTCGTCAGAGTCGCTGTCTCCATCACGCGAAGTCACGTGTGACCATCGCGGAGGAGCCACAAGACGATCTGCAAAGATAAAAAATCAGAGAGTTTTAATATCGATTTTAACTTTCTCAAAAACACTCTAAATATGCAATACATTATACATATTTTATGCGGTGTCTTGTCCTGACACGATCTTGCGTGGTGCTTATGAAGTAAACTATATTCTTTGTTCACGTTGATGTCACGTCATTACATCAGATCGCACCGACCTGAATCGTACCTCTACAAGTCCTTGATGGAAAGATGTTTGCTGTTTTTTTTTCTTTGCTTCCTTTCATCTCAAACGACGACATCTGTACCGTGGGCGATATATGAAGGAACCACGCGCTCATGATTTGCCCACCTCATCTCCTAGACGTAGCAGCAGCGCTATACGGTTTTCGACTAAGTCCAACGACTTATTCGCTCACGTCTACCAGCGCTGATGTGGAAAAAGGACGTTCCTCTTTTCACCACCACGCAATTTCTTTGTTTCATGAATCGTCGAGGCGATTTATATTCAGATTTTGGCAACGCCGCTGTTTTTCTTTTCACGGTCAAGGACGAAGCAGAGGAAGTTGGAAGCGTGAAAAAAAGAAAAGATTCGAAAATTAACGTAGTGGTGGTGGAAAGTGTGAGCAAAATTGCAGACACTTTTTCAGAATCAAGGTACCAATAACACTGTCATTTCTTTAGGGAAGAACTTCCACCATTTGTCTGAAGAAGGAACAATAAATGCGGGTTACAATACAAGATTAATATACGATTTAACACCTGTAACACAGTATTAACAGGTGGCATATTTTTAAAATCGAAACTATTTACAAGAGGTTTCTATGAGAGGCACTAAAAATTTTTGTTTGTGTCTATAAAACACTAATTTTATAGACAGTGTCTTGATAAAGGGTGACCATGTGACACATATTTTACGGGACAGTTATTTTTCATAGTATTCGATTATCTCTCCCATTTAGTGGAAGATGCTCACCTTTATAGATTTTTTAAGAAACTAATTCCAATATTTTTTAAATAGTAAATTCGTTATCTTTTATCTTAACGCAAACTGTACGTCAATAAAATGTTCCGTTTATTTTCTGCAAATTGTAAACAAACTGTTGATAAACTACTGAGTCACTAATTTTTCTATTGCTGATAACAATGTTTTTCAAGCTTGTATTTTTTTGGTCAGGATTCTACTAACACTTCGTAAAAAAGAAACCAAAGAGTTCACCCAAAAACTGTTTGAAAGAACTAATAATAATAATATTTATAATATATTTTATTGCTTTACAAAAAATGTTCTTTGCAACAAAGCTTTATCTCTTGTGTGTAAACAATTGCTTTTAAACTGAGTATCCAATAATAAATTACTTTTTTCAAGCAAAAACTCACACAACCGACACATACTTGGACAAGAATAAAATTTGTGAGTATTCTAGAATTTCGCCATCAATCATCTCGCAATTCGCACTACAGAATAACTTGAAAATAATGATGAATTTTCTAGAATTGTTTTTTTATTCCTAGTTGCAAAGAATGTAACACTCATTCTTTGTTGAATCTCACAACACTCATTTCTCTGTTGTTATCCCGAATGTTGACCAAAGTCAAGGTCGGAATAAAATTCAAAGTTTATAACTCATTCCACCGACCACTAATGAAATTGGATCAGTCAGAAACACTCAGGGCTTAGAAATTATACTATTGGCGACTGATTATAAATATTTTTCTACAATCGATCTTCAACAACCCAATGGTTATTAACTTAGGAGACAGTTTAAAGATTAAGTATGGAGAGTGATGGAGATTTATTTTTTCTCTAGATACCGTATTCCGCTGCATTAGCCGGCAATCTGTAAAACTGGATGGACACCACCTTTTTGAATATTGGGGTTTGGTCATTCAGGGGCAGCCGGGAAAAGCGAGGTTTAACAAGGATCACAGTGTGCATACATCCAACTAATTAAATAGACTTTGAGATTAACGGTAGTTAAGAATTTTACAGAATCTGTGACTTGAACTTCCCGGTATGCCGAAAAATAAGGTATTTCTGGCATGTCGTCTAATGCGGGGAATAACATTATGCCGAGGTGAACTCGGAAAGAAAACACATCTGGCCTCCATCGGGAATCAAACACAAGTCATCTTGCAAACCGGAAAAGTGCTCAACCATATACACCACTGGAAAATAAAGGAAGGCAAGGTCGTGTCTCCAGTGGTGTATATGGTAGCGTGCTCACCCGGTTTGCAAGAGGACTTGGGTTTGATTATCGACGGAGAAAGATGGCCCTTTTTCCCGAGTTCCCATTGGCATAGTATCCAGAAAAGGTCTATTTCTTTGATATATTGGACTAAGAAAAACCTGCCCCCCCCCTCTCTCAGTTAAAAAGATTAATAACAAAGTGAACTTATACGAAGAGGTGGTGCACCGAAAACATTAGTCATTAGGGCTGAATTACCGAATGCCTATCTGATTCGAATGATAAATGTACTGTTCGTGTGTGAATAATCGGTCGTAGTCATTTTGCAAAATTTGACCCCAAAGCACCAACTAGAACATTTATCGATGGTAATAAATATTTATAGAAAAATAAAACAGAGACCATTACCCACTCTCCCAGTTTCCAAGAAAGCTATTTTCTTTTTTTTTTCCCCAATAATTTCTTCCGATTGTAAATTCAACCGCGCTATCGTAAAATACAGCTTAAATACCCATGCAATAGATTTCTTCATCGATAAAGAAAATTTCTGATGGGAAACGATTCCGAAAACAACAATAACAACAAAATAACGAGGATGAATTTCTTCTTGTCTTTCAGAAGGTTCAAGATGCTGCTACACATTTTTTTTCTTTTGATAGATGAATGACTGCCTGGGTTCTTCACCGCATGTCATAGAACGGGGCTGGCAATTTCATTTGAATTGGTAATATACGTCGTTCTCGCGCACTTATCTTCACAATCTCAACGAGATGCATTTTTTCATCTTCTATTTTTCTGATAAATTATGATTTAAGGTGAGGCTCATACTATTCGGGCAAAACTAGCTAACTGCAGATAACAAAAACAAAATCGTAGTAATTTTTTTCGTTTATGCGTCAGGAACACAGCAAGGAATCCCGCACGTGTGTTTTATCAGCTTCACTTTTATTTTCTTATTTTTCCCCCCCACACTGATTCGTTTCGTTATTTATGTCTTTCTTTTTTAAGAAAAATTTGTGTGATTACTATAATTTTGTTTGTTTTTGTTCCTCTTGCCTTTGCTGTATTAGAGAACACCAGCTGTATTAGGCGGAAACTTTTAACAGTACGTATAAAAGCGAGTCTCACTCAAGGGCGAAACCCAATTTTCACTGCTTAATATCATCAGGATTTTCTGAGGTTGTCAACCCGTAACTCAAAGACCAGCTTCCATGGATTGAGCGGTTCCACACTTTGATTTGATTTGAGCATTTCCCATTACTTGTGGTGATCTCCGAATAATACGGCACTGTGTGTATTGTATATCAACACAGACCGACACACCTTGAATGAAATTCTGTTCGAGGCCATTCCGTCGATTTGGACGTCATTTTAAACGGAGGAAACGAGGGATATCATTGATAATATCCTCCTTCAGCAGACAAACAAATTTTTCTTAATATTTCCTGCCTTTCCTATGATAAAACAAAAATAAAAATGAAATGGCTCATCGACAGTTCAATTCTGGCTGAACATTGCCAATTTCCCTTTCCCGCCTTTTAAACGTAAATGGTAAGCGATGACGAGGTCAAAGGCATTTCTGCACAAACTCAAGCGAGTATTATGTCCTCTTCAAAACGTACGCATTTTATATAATCCGCAAAAAATATAACTTCTTTTTACCTAAATGATAGGATAATGGATACATCACAGGTTTCTCAAAAGACCTTGGAAACTATCCCTAATGTTCACGGATATTTTTATGTTATAAATGTACTAATTGTGTTATAAATCTACTTCTGAGGTGACATATTTGAGTTCTCGGGATACATACGTTATGATGATAAAAGTTTCAAACACTGTGGAAAATAAAATAAAATATTGGATTATGTTTACCGTCAACAATGATTTGCAAAAAATTATTTATTAAACAATGATTTGCAAAAAATTATTGAATAATGACTTTTCAAACAGCATTCTTGTCAACAATGACTTTTCAAACAGCATTCTTGTCAACAATGCCTTTTCAAACAGCATTCTTGTCAACAATGCCTTTTCAAACAGCACTCTGCCATCAATGGAGTTCTGAAACGTTTCTTACTAAACAATGACTTATTTATTCAAACAGCACCGCCGTCAACAATGCCATTTTCAAACAGCACTCTTTTCAACAATGGAGTTCTCATATACCATTTGTACCAACAATGATTTTCAAAAAAAGTTCTCTAGTAAACAGCGACTTTTCAAACAGCACGCTTGCCAACCGTAAGTTCTCTTCGAAAATGACATTTTATCAAATTGCGGCTTTCATCAAAAAATTTTTCACTTGATATTTTCAAACGACATATCATGGTTGTTGGGATAAAGCCAAGAATTTTTTTTCATTAAAAAAAACATTTTTTCTAAATTTTTAAAAGAGAAAAGAAACACGAGAGAATATTTCATGAGAAATTAGACGTGAAACAATCAAAGAATTCAAGAAACTTACGTCAAATATGTCTGACTTCGTGGTGGCTGCCCTGCCCGTATAAAACCGATACTGTTAAAACTTTTTCGTGATTATATAAAGTACGGAAGAGTATAAGATGACTGCCTAATAATACTCCAAAAACCGAAAAACGGAGGAGTAATAATATTTCAACTTTTGGAGTCAACGAAGTGACATAAAACTCACCAATTAAAACATGAACATTTCTCTTTGGTTTCACTATCAATACGCACAGCAAATTCGCACTGCTCTCCAACTGAACAGCTCCACGTTTATATACTAACGCAAAGGATAAAAGATAACGACAACAACCAGAAAAAGGTGATTATTCTTGAGATGATTGCATCATCATCTTCCGAAATTCAAACCAAAACCTCGACGTGTCGGAACAAAACACTAATCATCATATGTCAAATCTCGTGTTTTTGTCTTTATCTTTTGATGTTCCTTCAAGTAATAAAATTATCATTACATTGGCATTCACTCCAATGGAAATGATAAGATACTGAAATAAGAAACAAAAGAGAAAAAAAAAAAAGACAAATGCCTTCTTCTTTCTTATAAAAATGGAGGGAAGAGGTAAACAGAAAATAAAAATTATACATTATGACGCGTTGGTGCAATATTAATATCGCGTAGGGAACATAATTGGTCTTGTTTTCCTTAATCTTCGTTCATTAACTTCTAACATTCGGAGGAAAAAGAGTGGAGGACCACATGTGCAATTAAATATTAATTAATGTAATTTCAGGCTTATCCGACAAACAACATTAAATTATTAAGTACTCATAATTATTTGCGATTTTCGGAACAGATTATAATGAATTTCCTGATACTCAGTTATTTAAAAACTCTGCGCATTAAATTATAAACAACCTTATATCTCAACCCATGGCCAGCGAGCAAATGTGGCCCGGGGCCTCAAACTGAATTTTGTTAAGATGAACTCCGTGACACATTTCCAGATCACCTAAGTGACCCTCGAACAGTTCCATATCACTCAAGTATCCCGCGGCACATTCACAGATCTCCTTCAGTAACTCTCGTCATATTTACAGATAACTTGATTGGCCTGCGGTACATTTTCAGATAGTTGAAGTGCTCTGAGGAACATTTTCAGATAATTTAAGTGTTCTGCAGCATATTTGCAGATGATTTAAGCTTTCCGTGGCACATTTTCAGTTAATTTAAGTTTCTCGCGGTACATATATAGATCATTTACGTGTCTGGTGGTGCTGTTTCAGATCACTTAAATGATTGGTGGTCTTTTTTAAATCACTTAATTGGAGCGCAGCGCATTTCCAGATCTTTTAAGTGATGCGCGGCAAATTTACAGATCACTAGAGTGAACCGCGGCACAACTCAAAAGCACTTGAGCGGCACACGTAGAGATCACTTTGATGACCCATGTCACAGTTACATACAGTTACAGAGCACTCAAGTGGCCAGCGGCACAACACCAGATCATTCAAGCGGCCAGCGGCACAACACCAGATCATTCAAGCGGCCAGTGGCATATACACAGATCCTTCAAGCGGGTCGCACATTTACGGATCATTCGAATGACCCGTGGCGTTTCTCCAATCACTTAAGCAGCCTGCGACACATTTGCAGATTACTCGAGCAACTTGCGGCGCGATTTCCAGGTCACTTAACTAAGTGGCCCGCGGCACGTTCTCAAATCAGTGGAGTGGCCCCGCACTCTCCAAAAGTTGAATACCCTTGTAATAAAGAAGGAGAATAAAAAAAAGTCTGCTCCACACATTCACGGTATAAAACAGCTGGGACGAAGATAACTCATGTTATTTATAATTACAGATTAGACGAAAGGAAAGAAAAACTTAATCCAGAATTGAGATCTAATCGGACAGCCTTAAGTAATTTACAATACTGTGATGATGATTTAATCCCATATATATCCTCCATTTTTCTCTCTCTAGTTATGAGTTCTTATCTCACTTTTTTTTTCTGTTCTCTTATTAATGTTTTATTCGGCCACAGCATGAAAAGTCTCTATTTTTTCCCTCTCGTTTATAAACGTCCTCTGATTATACGTTCATTCGATGACCCAAAGTAATTTCTCAAACCACTCTAATAAATCTAATGTGAGACGCGACCTTTGACCATCTGGAGTTTTTTAAGATTTCGAGACCATATTATCTATATCTCACGCTTGGAAAATTTCTTAAGGAGTACTTTATTTATTTATTTTTCTTTCCTCCTTGTTTGTTGGGGTTGATTATCATTCTTACTATATACAGGGTGTCCCGTAAGTGCCGGTGCTGCCTTTATCTCATCAATCGTCCGTCGTAGAGGTATGGTTTCAGTTTTAAAAAAAATACAAATACAACGCCACAACAGGCAAATTGCCCAACGAGGTGGCTGACTTAAGAACATCATGGATCCCCGAGCCATTTTTTGGAGGCCCTACCTACTACTGCTACACCACACATGCACCCCGCCCACCCCCCAACGAATCGGTACATGCGGGAATGTGCGTGTACGTGTAGTGAAACCTGACGTGAAGTTTTTTGTTTCTCTGTAATGCTTGTTATGTGTAGTGCTGCCATCTGCCACCAGTTTTTCTAACTATGAGTGAAGTGTTATGATTGAATGATTTATCGTTGTAGGACTGTTGCTCTCTATGGCGAGACTTTTTAACGGGGAGATCGGCTCGCATTTGCGCCTTGAAGTTGGGAACCACAGAAACCAACTTCAGCCGACCACCACTGTGGGGTTCGAACCCGGATCCTAGCATCGCGAGTCCGTCACTATAACCATTCGACCACCACAGCGGTGAGCTTGAGATGTGTTCAGAAATCACCCTGTATCAGTTCTAAGATTGAAAATACAGTGTGTAATAAAATAAAAAAATAAATAAAATTTTATATGGTTCCCTTGGCCTCTTATTTTCAGTTAGGAAGTTGTTGCCGTGTATCTCCCGAGGCCAACAGAAAAAAAATTCCATGTTTTGAAGTGAAATATTCCCTAAGATGCTTGAATTCAGAAATTGGAGAAAAGTTATGAAAGAACGGCAAAAACTAACGGACAACGCTCTTTTCTCTCATTCATTTTGTCCTTTCCAAACTTTTCTCTGATTTTCGAATTCGAATATCTCAGCGAATATTGCACTTAGAAATTTGGAATTTTTCTGTTGACTTCAGGAGACACAGCGAAACAACTTTATAATTGGACTTCAGGAGACACAGCGCAACAACTTTATAATTGGAAATTAGACGAGAGGCCTCCCTTTTTCTCAGGAGCGAAGCTTTCTACTCATTGAATGCATTTCTTGAATAAATTCAGTGAATAAAAATTTCATGAATAGGATTGATCTCTGAACCCCTGACTTCAGCAAATTTTTTTCTTTGGAGGGCTCCTTGTCCACATAAGGCTATTTTAAAATCATAACCCCTCGCCCCGGAAATCACACGAATTGATGTTCTGCAGCCCACACTTAGCTGGACAAGTAAAAAAATTTACATATTTAAATACTTACTTTCATCACCCCTCCCTTTCACCCCATAGAATCTTGTTTTATCCGTAACTCCACCCCCTCCCCAAGCGTGTGACATTGTGCACTTTTGGAAACATTCCTCTAGGAAATCACAGTATCAGAATTCATCATATAAGCCCCCTCCCCATAGACATAAGTTCTCCCCGGGCCATGCCTAAATGGGCCCCATATGTTAAGATGACCCTGGTTTTGTATGAAGTTTCGCTGGATTCGGAAAAATTTTCCACTTTTTACCCCTACATTTCACTCAAAAGCTTTATTTCTTCATATATGAATTTTTATTCAGACCTTTCTGTGGTCCTCCTAAGCACTTGGCATAGCTCCCGTTCTACTTGATTTCCATCCGTTACCCCCCACCCCCCCCCCCCAGAATATTTTAAGACAGTGTGGGACCGTATTAGCAGCAGGTTGAGAATCATTGCTTTACATTACTTGTAAAGCAATGATCTCATTAATTAAAATTTCTAGCGGTATATATATATATATAGATGTGTGTGTGCGTGCCGTGGTTTCTGGAAACTTTTCCCATGTTTTTATCATATGTATTCGGATTTTTTTTAGCTAGAAAATTGAAATTGAGAATGGTAGATAATTGGAGTCCCGTGTCTGTACCACATCAGCAAGTTCAATGGAGCACCCAAACATTCTTTCCAGCGAGCTTTCCAGCGAATATTTGAATGAAGGGTAGGTCTCACCCACATTGGGTTTATAAACCCATCAAACACAGCATGGCGTCCGGATTGGATCGAATCGCAACTGGGAGTACCTTAAAAGCCATTCAATGCATGCATTAATTTCTCTTGACCATAGTTTTAGTCCTCCTGCGGGAATATCAATTGAGTCGACTGACTGCAAACTAATTGGCTTTTCTGAAGGGTAATGTTCTTCTCAATAGATTCGTATATAAAATAAAGGTATGAGTAGAAAAAAAAAAATTCTGATATACAGGGTGTCTCGTAAATTCGTGACTAGTTTAAAAATTCATAAAAAATGAAGGAATTATTATATTTGAATGCGATTTGCGAAAAAGTTATTCTCACCAAAGGGAATTTTTTTTGTTACAGAAAAAAAAGTTAATCCAAATTTTTGTCGGTAGAGGACGATGCATGAAAGCAAAAATGACAGAATTTTAAATGACAGAAAATGACAGTAGGGTTTTTTGTAGTGAAAAACGAAAAATGAACTCTTTCCCCAGAAAATCATGTGTGTGCATGCCTATGGTTAGGAAGCCAAAAAACATCATTTTCCAAGAAATTGAAGCAATTTTTTCATAAGTGCTCAACGCACAATCAGTGTTCATATAATTTTTTCAATCCTTTCCATTGCCAAAAAATTAAAAAAAAAAAAAGCCCAAAAATATCACGAAAATGCCAAAAAATGCCCTAACCGTGAAAAAAAAAAAAATGCAAAAGTTGAAAAAAAAATGCAAATTTTTCATCAACATCCGGATACCCTAAATAAATAGGTAATAAGATTTCACAATCCCTTTGTTTCTCCTGCGAGAAGTAAGTTTTTCTGTCTTTATTCCGATATCTCGACTGAAGCGATGTCGATAAAAAGATTAGGATTTATCGCTGTTACAGTGTCTGGAAGCAAAGGTAATGACTTGATAACAGGTTACTCTTTGAACAGTTTTTTCTATCTGAATCGCGCACTTTAGGCTTTCGCCGTTATGGAAGTGTGATTGATTAGGGAGTTTATTTTAGAGCAACTGAAAGTGTGTGACGTGAGGCCTCAATCTCAACTGAAACAGGATGAAAATCAAACTAAAACCAACGGTTTTTTTTTCCTTCCTATAATTTATAATAATTTTCGTAATTCAATATATTATTGATATGGGTATATTTTCTTTAATTAAAACAATTTTTTTGGGTTTCATGCACATATTTTTTATGTTATTTTCGATATCCGTGAGTTTTTGTAGGACGCTCCATCTGTTCTTTCTCAGTTCTTATCAAAATCAAAATGTAACTCACGACGCAGTCATTTTTAAAGCTGTGCTCTGCTTTATCATTCGCGGTCTCTTGGGGTGCAAAAACATCATTTCATTGTCCATATGGTAAAACAGTTTCTGTATAATCAGTCTATTCTTTTATCAGATTTACAGTACAAGGTGGGTCAAGTCTATTGCACATTGAAAAAACGAATATGGGTCGTTCAAGTCATGGGCGGAAATACGGGTGGGGGGCGTCAAAAAGGGAGTGGGCAGATCTAATGTATATGTTGTGTAGGAATTGACATCATCATCATCGTGCCCCCCCCCAGACTTCCGAGTCTATTCCGCCTATGATTCAAGTATTACGTATCATCGATGGTGGGGGGGGGGAGGGGGTTTCCGATGTGCTGACTTTTGATGACAGGGGGGGAGGGGGTTTGGATAATGCTTACGTCATCAACCACCCTTTATGAAGATATGAAATATTCTTAATGGCATCTTATTCGGTACGCCGAAAACCCTTTCGATAATTATTGGGCACCTGAACTAACATTCTACCTATTGACAAGTTCCCTACAGAGCCACTTTAATGATCTCTAAATGTTTTACGTATCCTTCAAGTGCTCTGAAAATGTTTCCGGGCCGCTTTAAGTGTTCTGGAACTGTGCCACGCATCACTCGAGTGATCCGTAATTGTACCACGGATCACTTAAGTAATCTGGGAATGTTCCGCGGGTAACTTGAGTGATGTAGAACAGCAATGGGGACCGATTAAGTGTGTGCTCTAAAACTGTGCCACATGTCACTCAAAGGATCTCTAAATATGCCACGGATCGTTTGAGTGTTCTGTAACTGTGTTGCGGGTTACTTAGGTGATCTTTGAATATGAAAGTGATCTTTGAGGCCTACTTCAGTGATCTGAAATTGTGCCACGGGCCACTTAATTCCTCTGGAATTGTGCCACGTGCCATTTAAGCGATTTGTAAAAAATGTGCCGCTTAGTTCATTTTTACAAACTTATTTTTTTTCGTCTGGGGGGTGGGGGGGGGGAAGGCGCACGAGCCCTCTATGCCCCCTCCCACGTACGTTTCTGATCCCACCATTATGCTTTAGGGGGTGGGGGGGGGGTGCAGTGATGACGAAATTTTGCTGACGGGGGGGGGGGAATGGGTTAGTTACATAATACTCGAACGGCCCCTATATAAATGTACTTGATTTTATATAAATAAACATTTTGGCGTATGGAAGTGTGATATGCAGTAAAATGCTCATCATGTGGTCAAGAATTTTATTTTACATACATTTTTATACAATAAAAAAATTAAATAGTATGAAATTTTACGCATAGAGGGCGTTTCATCTTTTGTTGTGTTGTAATGGTTAGCATCAAATACCTGAAGACACACTAATCACACAAGAATAATCGAAACTCTACCACAATCCCTGTTGGTGAATGTATTGAATTACGAACCGTGAATTAAGAGAGTGAAACTAAGTATCGTGTCTTCAGCTACGAAGGGTGCACACGTTGACAAAATTGGACCCCATGAGCAGGGCAACTCCCCATAAATATTTGTCAACACCTCCATAGTAGATACAGAAATATTGATCCACACTTTGGTCTGCAATAAGAGCCCTACGTATTGTTCTTTAGCGAATTATCGAGCTCCCGCGTAATGTGGACGAGATGTCATAGTATACAGTCGACGCTTATTAGTAGGACTCACCCCTCCCCCCGTTCCATGGGAAAACCAACACCATAATGGGAAGTCGTAATATCGAAAGTTTAGCAATTAGCTTAGCGAAGAAAAGCAATTACCATATATACTCGTGTATAAGCCGAGTTTTTTTTGTGGAAAAATTCGTTCCTGAAGTGGGGGGGGGGGGGGTCGGCTTATACTCGGGTCAGTTTTTGATGACAAAATATCGACCCCACAATCAGTAGTCATTTTTGTAGCAGTGTTCGAGAAACCGGCATTATTGGTATGGGATATGTTCAAAAACCCGATAATGTCAAAGACAAGGCAAAGAAATCGAAAACATCATTGGCTTTGATACCAGGTGGGCTAACGTCGATTGTAAAGCCTTATGTGAGCATCAACAAGTCTTTCAAAGACTATTTGAGGAATTTGTGGATCGAATGGATGAGTTCCGATAATAAAGAAACTACAAAAAGTGGTGCCTTGAAGAAACCTGACATTGGCCTAGTGTGCCAATGGGTACAGGAGGCGTGAAATTCTGTTTCCACCGAAATTATCCCTTCAAAAAGTGTTGCATCAACAATGCGATGGACGGAACTGAAGATAATATCCTCTTTGAAAGTGACAATGACGATGACAGCCCAGATGAAGATAAAAACAAAGATGCCGCACTCCCTATGATGATCTGATGGATTACGATGAGCTTGGAGACTCAGAAGAAACGGATTAAAATCTATGAATCATTTTCCATTGTAAATTTCCGTGAGCTATTCATTTTGCATGAAAATATAAGAATTTTTTTTTCTCTGAAATGCACGGATTTTTTGGGGTCGGCTTATACACGAGTTTTCAATTTATTGCGATTTTGGTGGTCCTGAAATGTGGGGCTCGGCTTATATACGAGTCGGCTTATACACGAGTATATACGGTAGCTTTTTTTAAAGCTATTGCTTTTCATTGCATTAGGT
Organism: Pholcus phalangioides; assembly: GCF_987345545.1. Lineage (NCBI taxonomy): Eukaryota > Metazoa > Arthropoda > Arachnida > Araneae > Pholcidae > Pholcus > Pholcus phalangioides. Next base: position 87,095,802 of record NW_028301608.1, on the reverse strand, counting down.
TTTTTTAAAACTAATTGCATAAAAAGCTTACATTGTCCATTTGGTTGTAATGTAAGGACTTATAAGGAAAATGCATGAGGATAGAAAATAATAATCTTTAATAATCAATTGCATGCACCTGATAATCTTTTATGCACTGAATTCGCAGAAGTCAAAGTTTTACTGACGGGTTTTGCACAAGCTTATCAGTTGGGAATCAGACTTCGATATATCTCAGGAAAGTTCATTGAAAAGCGTCTCCTCTCATCCACTCGCAAATGCAGTCTTCCCCGCTTAAGCGTATGAAGGATAAACGGATTACCTGTTTAAACGGATAAATTCCTCCAGCACCAAAATTTCTTCCATACAGACAATGTTAAAGTTCCTCGCTTAATGCGATAATTTCAACGACTTTTCCTCGCTTATACGAATATTACGTTTCACACGTCAACTGTTGATACGCACCACCCACTATACACACAATGTTTTAATTTAATAAAACATTTGGAGAATTAATGGAAAATATCTTTCTAAATCAAGGTAAATACATTTGAGCGTAAGTACCAGTCTCCAACGTGGAGGAAAGAATAACAGGAGGTGGCATCAGGCACGAAAATTGAAGCCGTTGTGGAAAGCCTATGGGCTAACAAGTAAGCCCAAACAAACCGCTCTTTTCCCTATACTTAACATGTGTTTTGCCGGATCGAATTCTCTTAAAATATTAATATCTAAATAAATTTAAGCACCATGACTGTTTAATGCGTCTTCAGGTAATCTACATGATCCAATGATGGGGAAAGATAAAAGTTTATCCTTGTATAAGGGGTTGTTATATTTTTAATTTATTTTTGAAAGGGGAAGATCATTTTTCACTCTCAACTCGTCATACGTTTTTAGTTCAGTGCCTTCAATTTATTTTAAAAATTCGATTTATTACATTAATGTCTATGGAAATATGATTAATTAAAATAATATGAAGCTCCAATAAAATGCAATTTTCATAATTTTTTCTTTTAACTGTTTATTTTGCCTTTTTCTTTCGTTCATCATTATCATAGATCCGGGACATTTCCAAAGTGTTTGAGGCCCGTGGGCGCTCGTCTTAAGCTTTACACGAGGAATTTTGATTTCTGAATCAATCCTGAGGTGCTCGAGCACCTTCTGACAGGGACGTAGCTAGGATTTTTCCCATCCTGGGCAAAGAGCATTTTGCCGCCCCCGTGCTTCAAAGTACTGGAAGTGCTCGAGCGTACTCCACCACTGTGTATTTATGGTTTTGCTGCCTGTAGGCTGTACAAATTTCGCCACCCTTCTTCCGTTCCACTCTCATATTCTTGAATACGTATGATTGAAATATATGCCGCCCATCAGAACCTTCCGCTATGTAGATGTAGTATTGAGAAAAAAAAATATTAAAAATGAAAAACTTTTTTTACGAGCCGCGATAAGTCATCTCTCTGGCCTATAGTATTTAGGAAAATAATCACTTGGGCTGTTTTTTTCCCCCTCTTCATTTTGTACCTATTACTTTGCTTCTAAAATGGTATGTATACGAAAATTTGAAAAAAAAAAAAGTTTCGAATTGAATTTGAAATTTGAAATTGTCTGTGCTCGAGTTTTTGTTGTTCTACCTGGACTGGAAGTATTTCTGCACTATTTTAATATAAACAGCTGAAAGGCATTATATATGCTAATATTTTGCATATATAATGTTTTTCGCAAAAAAAAGAAGTCAGATTTTTTCAAATACCGCTTGTTCAAGTGTCTTTAAACATTGTGTGTCTCTCAGCACTGAGGTATTACATGCTTTGGCATAATTTTTTTTAAATTAAAATGCCGAGAAGGAATTTTGTGGCACAAGATATGGGTAAATTTTGGTTATTTTTGCAAAAGGTTCCATGTTGTTGAAGTTAATATTCGAAAACAAATAACAACTAAAATTGTAAAAGCTCTCGTTCAATTGTATAAATATATCCAAAGAATTTGAGGGGAAAAAATCGAGTTCCTAAAGTGAATAGTAAATTTTTAAATGATTTTTAAAAACGGGGATGTTTTTCATAGGAAAGCATGGGAAGCAGCGGCGTCGGAGCCGGGTGTGCTGTGGGTGCTCCACGGTAATTTGTGACATGGATCCGAGCACCCCCAGAATTGATACAGAAATTAAAAATTTCCGATATAAAACTAAAGACGAGCACCCACAGTTTCGAAACACTTCCGACGCCCCTGATGGGAAGCCACGGTTTGTTTGGGCTTACTTGGTCCCTTTAATAGAGCGATCACTGGCTTCATCTGGCAACCCAGATTCCCCATGCTTTCCCAACGGACGCGCTGGTCGTGTCATTCTTGTCCTGTTATTCTTTCCTCCATGGGTTTCCAAGTATTCAAGTTGCCTTCAATGCGTACATTTAATTATTTTATTTTTTCTCTCTGGTGAGCCGATAGAGGGTGCTAAATTTCCTAACGAAAAGTAAAAATCTTAGGTATTGTGATCATTGTAACTAAATATAATTTTCATTTCATTTTTCATGTCTGATTTATACCAGAAGCACAATATTGATCCTTCATCAGTTTTCAATGTACGAACTGTACTGACGTTGTAAAATGGCAATTGAATTGCTTCCCCGCTTGATCGGATATTGTGTGGTGGAATCGTTGATATCCGATTAAGCAGGGCCGACTGTACTACATAATTAAGGTGACCATATTTCCTAGAGAGAAATACGGGAAATTATGATTCTAAATACGGGACATCGCCAATTATCGCCAAAAATGACGCCGAATCCGAACAAAGTTGCCAAAAATTGTCGAAATTACGGAAAAATCACAATGGCAGGAAATGAAGCATTACTGCAAATTGCAGTGGATTAAAACGAATTCCACGAAAAACAAAACGTTCTCCAAGACAAATGTGGGAGATTAATATTCTCATTTATAGTCGTAATCATCACAATATAATTTATGAGTTGAAAAATAATTTCAATCTTTGACTTCAATAAAGAATAAAAATTCAAGTAGACTTCGTGTAAAATACGGGAAAAACCGGGACATTTTTGCCAAAAAGTCGGGACGGCCAAAAACACAGCAAATACCGGGACTGTCCCGGGAAATACGGGACGTATGTTCACCCTATACATAATGAAAGCAGGAAGGTGGGGGGGGGGGGGTTACATCCTTAGCTGGCTCCGTCTCACTATGACTAGACGAATCTACCATCCTCGGAAAGACTATTCCCATCTGCTGAATGAAACACGAACCTATATGCCCATACCATATATCTTTCCTCCATTTCCCACTAACAACATCAACGGTTATCCTCCCATGAATCAAGATATACCTTTTTTTTTATACTTTTGGACAGATGGTGAAATGAAATAGTAATATAGTATATCAGAGAGGGGTAGAGAAAAAAGCGTATACTCGACTGTGGTAAAGTCGGTACTGTATTTATATATCACTTTTTTTAAATGTTCTCGGTGTCTCTGTTTCTAACTTTAACGTGAGGGGACTTGCATGGCTTCTAGTTACGTCACAGTGACGTATTTTAGGCGTTGATGTTTCAGGATGTCTCCCAAGAGTGTAACCACCGTGAAGATGTATGTTTTTGTGTGAGAATTTTTATTTATTATTATTTTTTTTTCAAATTCATTTGGATGGAATTTTTTTTTTCAGGGTGGAGATCTCTCGAACGTCTTTTGCCAAGAATTAAGAAAAACAACCACATTTTATTTTCAGTAGTGGAAATACAACATCATGTATAAACTGTTCTGTCACTTTTTCCTCTTCATTTTGATATTTTTTTGACTGATGTTCTTGATGAGAGAGAAGGAGAGAAGAATCACAAACAGCAGCTCTTGTCAGTTTTTTGCGATATCGAGTGATGGCGTCAGATTTTATCTGAACCTTCGAGAAACATTTAATATAGTGCATCATGGTGGTTTCAGGACAGCGGTCGGCAACTTGTCGATCGCTGGACCATTTTGTTGATGATTTTTATTTGAAAATTACCAAAATGGAAACTTATGGAGGCATAAACTGCAAAGATGTACAGTAAAAGTCCGTTATAACGAGTACGGGCTTATAACGATTGATTTGCAAGTTATTGTCAAAAATAGCTAATGTTAGAAACACAAAAATATTCGGTTGCAACGAATTTAAAATTAGGAAGCATTCACTTTAACGTTGAAAGAAATCCATCAAAAGATAGGTCATTCTGTGTAATTACATGAAAGATAAAACCCGAATTATAATTTTTCGGCAGTACTAGTGTCCCGCTGTGGTGGTCGATCATAATGACGGACATGCGCCGCGAGGACCCGAAACGGACCATGACCTTCGCTCTGTCCCCATTGGGTTTGGGCCATGGTAGAAGAGCGATGCTACGCCCGGAGCACTAAGCACGGAAAGACCAAGAAAAGACGTCGCGAGGCATCTGGTTCGAACCCCACCGTTGCCACAGTAGCGCTCGGCTGAAGCTGGTTTTTCTGTGTTTTTAACTTTGAGGCGCGGATGCGATCTTTACAAACTTCACAACCCATACACTCACATTTTGCAGCATGACCCAGGTCTTCTTCAACCACCTGCTTCATTGAGACAGCGGCGGGTCCATGATCTGGTTATGAGGAGGAGGAAGTATTAGTGTATATAGAGACCCGGATGGAATTAGGGATTTTGCAGACTGGTATAAGGTAACAAAATAAGCCATGATATGACAATTTCCTGCATATATTTGTATACATTTCTGTGCTTGTATGTTTGTATTTTCTGCATGTTATCATTTTGAATGAATAAAGCCCCGATCCAACCTGTACGATAAGAATCACTATTTAGTAGTACGTCGAGGTTAGTTTCGGTTTTCGAAGTCGAAGGTAGATTTTTGGCGATGAAGTACAGAAAACACAATAGTAGAGAATCGTATCCAAGGCCAAACTTAGACGTTTTGCAACCCGATGCGAAGAATAATCTTGTGGATCTGCCTGTATGTCTGTAATACTTATTTTCTCAACCAAAGTAATTAGTAATAAGAATTGGCTTCACGGAAGAAAGACAAAAAACTTTTGACCTTGGAATTTACGCAGCCATTATTGAAATTCGAAAGCGTGCCGGAGATGATACAGAGTTTAACTTTGACTTCTGGCTGAAAAAAAAACAGACATATTGAGGGCCTTAATGACTAGGATGAGGATTTTTAGTTGGTCAGCGAATGAGAACGTTAATCGCGTTATGATTAATTAATGTTTAACTTTAATTAATCGTTAATTAGCTGCATATATTTGTATACATTTCTGTGCTTGTATGTTTGTATTTTCTGCATGTTATCATTTTGAATGAATAAAGCCCCGATCTAACCAGTACGATATGATTAATGATTAATTAACGTTAACGTTATACGTTAATTAATCGTAATTAATTTATTACGTTGCATTTTACGGTATTGTTACAGTAGTCGTAAAATGTGATGAAAATAAGCTTTCCATCACAAAGAAATACTTCAAATATCATTGGATATCATCACAGAAGCCGTTCTATTTGAAAACGTTTCTAGAATAATTAAATTTACATTTCCACATAGTCTTGTCTTATAAAGCCGTATTTAGAAAAAATATTTCCCATGCACTGACATGTTAAAGAAAAAAATAATTATTCTCTTAAGACCAAAATTAACCGACTTGAAAAAGAATACCCGGGAAAACAGACATTAGTTTCACTAAATCTTGAATGCATTTGAACAAGAAATAGTTACAAGTTGTTCAGTGTTTCATTTTAGAACAGAAAAAATTAGTTTGTTTCCTTTCTTCATGGTAACAGAGCTTAAAAGCCTATTAAATCGTCGTTGGGATGGGTACTTTTTGCTGTTGTTTGCTCGTTTTAAATATAGCGTGCGTATGTGCGCGCTACCGCCTCAAGTGGAGATTTGTTGTAAAGACGTCGCCAAAATAAACACGACCTTTCCTCGACGATCACTTAAAAAGACCTCCGAGAGCCTTTTCTCTGTACTACGGGGTCTTGACCCGGATTGGTACTTCTGAATAAAGATCACATTATCACGAGTGACTCCTCTTTTTTTTTAATCCAATGATCCTTTGCTCTCATTTTTTTTTTTTTTGTTCACTTTCAATGCCGTAAAACTATCAAGTGCACATTTGTGGGTGAGAATAACGTGGTCTTGCTGTTAATATACTGCATACACGCTACTGTAACGTGAACCTCGAAGACATTCCTCTGGAAAATTTAAAAAGGAATAGGCACATCATCCAGGAACTATTGTATGTGTGTCCCATACATATTAAGGTGATGCTGTCAGAATTATGAGGGTTTCATTTCATTGTGGTGCTGACATCCCTCTTTCACATCAGATATAAAAGGGGCGGATGCCTGAATTTTCATGTTATGTAAGTACAGTGCGTATTGCGGAGAGACGTTTTCTAAGAGCTGACTGGCTCGCTTTCGCATCTCGAAGTTGCAAAACTGCAAAAAACCAACTTCAGCTGGCCCCCACTGCGTCACCATAAAACTCCGGCTGTATTGAGAAGTGTCTCAAAGCCATCAAGATAGAAAATTAATCTAGGAAGTAGCCTCTACAGAGAAGTTTCACTGAATTATTTTCGTTATTTTTTTGGTTTCTGTTTCCAGATATTAGTATATTAAGGAAACTTACAAAATCACTTTTTGCGTTCGCATGGACGTTCAATGAATAATTACAAAAAATGCATTACAACTAAATGTAAATGACTCTTTCGAGTGTCCTCCTTCTCAGCTATAATCTTTCTCTTCACCACTTTCTGCTTATAAGAAGGAGTCACGTGACCTAGCGATACTATCCAACAGTAATATACAATGAAGACTTGTAAAAGCTTTCCATGTGGCCTTTTCACTAGTGAAAAACTCGTGAGTATTAATCTGAATACGGGGGAAGCTGGAGTGATACCATGAGTGTCAGCGATCAAAAGAAGCGTCACTCTCGCTGCATGCATCTCAGGAAATAGTTTACCTCAGAATAAAAAGAGTCCATTTTCCATAGTTGTTTGGAGGTAAGGAAAAACAACAGAAATGCTTCTTGCAACAGAGCAGAAGAGCTTTGTGCTTAAGGAGGTCATTTACGAAAAGATAGAGGCATGTCAAGCATTCTTTGGACATCTGCCTGCACGTGCCATTCTCCTATCCACCTCCTCCTGCTTTTTCCGAAGTCACATTATCATTTCTTCCTCAACACAACATAAAAACAGCTTCCCTGGAAGACGACGAGAAACATTCTTTGCGGATGATACGCGGTTCAACATTCTCTTCTTTCCAAAACTCCCAAAAGTGAATGGTTGTGGTTTCCATACGATGATTGATGGCAGAAGAAAAAACGTGCCACGTGTGGTGTGAGAATTCCTTCATTGTAAGATGAGCTGCAAGACTATATTAAATATATACTTGTAAAAAAAAAAAAAGTTTATATCACAGTTCCCCCCCCCCCAATTTTATTACATAATCACCCGTAAAGTGATATAAATGCAGTGAAATTTAATCAAACTTTCTTTATCGAGACGATTAGTGATTATGAATAACCCCTGGTTATATCACTTTTACACAGTAACGTATAAATTTCAAGATTAAAATGTATAGTAACCAATCGCGATTAAGTGAAACGTCATATAAATGGGAAAGCCGTATAAAGGATATTAGATTACACTGTATATCATATATCACCATTAGCGGACAAAATTTTTGGTCCCATTGGTGTTCGCTATCGAGAGGTCCTACTGTGAAAAAACTTTCTAATCACCGGGAAAATGTTAATACAATCCATGAAGATATGGAAGTGAGTAGTGGTATAATAGTTGAGAATTTCAATTGTTCAGTTGGTTGACTATAAATCACTTTGACAATACGAAATTCTATGCAGCTGTGAGACAAAAATCAGTTTCATGACTAAAAAGTTCTGTTTATTATCAGAACGAAATGATCTAAAAGACGTTTTAATGCAGACGAAGTAGCAATTTGCTACAATTTTATATCCCTGCAGAACAAAAAATGGAAATTCGCTTATAACTAGAAATCCGTTATAACAATTTTCCTTGTGATTGTGATCTATCGTTTTACGAACTCTTTATCGTATTTAGAACAGTAATTTCTTGCAATAAAGCCACGTATACACGACTTTCAACAGGTAATTTTTGGTCCTCAGGGTGTGTTGTCTCCTATTTAATTAATGTTATTCCCGTTGCCTTTATCCATGCAATTTTGTTCTTCCTGGGTATTGATAAGTTCTTACTGGATGGTGATAAGAACTGAAGAATGTTATCAGTCGACAGATACAGCTTCTACTCACCCCCGTCCTCTTTCGCAAAATTATGTGCGGTTTTTCTACCAAAACTTTTTCCAGATGCAATTTATGCACCTCCATCCCAACGTCGTGTTTACCGGGGGAAAAAAATTCATTTTTACGAATAACATAGTGACTAATTTAGTGTCATTATCGATAAATCTCGGCATTCTTCTAATTGAAATTCCCCCTTTCTTTCTCGAAATGTTCGATTTATCAATATTTTTCATACAACGAATGAAATACGATAACTTTGATCTCATTCATTTTCACGTACAATATTTATGTTTCGAAGCAAAGAAACAAAAAAAAAAAAAGTTTTGTGTGACAGATAAATATATTTATTTCCCGTTACGAAGCATATGCATCTACTCTATTGACACACAGAAAACAAGCGATGCGGGGAATGGGTTTAGTAACAAAAGAGATATAAAACAGATATTATAATTCTATCAAGCAGACTCATCATAAACATGTCATACATATGTATTCAACCTCTGAAACGCGTTTTGTGGGGGCAGTTAAACATTAGAAGTTTTCTTTTATATTGCAGGGCACACAAACAAAACTCGATAGCATTAATTTCCTCACGAGCCTGCAAATGCATTATACTGTATATACGAGCATTACACTGTGTATGCATACTCATATACTTGGCTTTCATGTAGATCCAAAAAAAAGTTGGCAAATGGTGTAACCGCTCGCGTAGGCACAAGTTTTAACGTCATAGGGTAATATATATTCTTATATTTGCAATTCAATGAACAGAAAATGGAAGATTTCTTTATGTATGGAACAGATGAGGTTTGTTTGCATTGAATGCACAGGGGAAGATGAAGTAACATTTCTCACTATCCCTATTCTGACAAGTGTCACCACAGACAACATATAATCGTGAAATCGTGTTTACAGAAAGGAAACGGTGCCCTAGAGACCGCATTATTCAGAACTCTGTTATAACGAACTTCAAGCCTCTAGTACGAGTCCCTAGAATTGAAAAAACTAATTGTGTCCAAGAAGTTGTACTTGTGCCTCTCATGGACATTGGAAGACAGAATAACTGATTCCGTACCACTGCCTTTTAACGCCAATATATGGATAATTTCAACGGGGTTGATAACTCTTAGATCGATAAAAATAAATCTGATATATATATATATATAAATAAATTGATAATATTAAATTGATCGATGAAAAAAAAAGAAGAAATTGATAAAATTCGTTACATCCGATCAGGGCCGCAACTAGGGGGGAGCAGACGGGTATCATACCCCGGGCGCTGGACCAGAGGGGGGCGCAAATTTTATTCTCAAACCTTTCCTTCAACATTACAAGGGGGCACCAAAATGCGCACTTGTCCCGGGTGACCAAGCATCTAGTTGCGGCCCTGCATCCGATGTTCATTCTCCTTGAGGGTTCGCTTAAGCCGTGTAAAATAACAAACGCATCAAGGCCGCCTTAACAGCATAGCATCATTAGTCTGCGGGCAAGTGATGTTCTGTTCCCCCCCCCCTTCTAAACGGATGGAAGTACCTCCCTACAAATTTAAACTATTGAGGAGCAATTTCAAAAGGGAGCATTTCCACTTTTCTTAAATTTACAGAAGTAAAAAAGTAGCTTTACAAAAGTAGAAAGTAGCCCAATAGGTACCATATGTGAGTGGTAGAAGAATATTTAAATACTATGTTTCTTGATTAACATTCAAGAGAGTTTATCCACATTTGAATTTCGGAAATGTTCCGTTTTGAAAGGAAATTAGCGGAAATGTTCCGTTTTGAAAGGAAATTAGCGGAAATGTTCCGTTTTGAAAGGAAATTAGAGGAAATGTTCCGTTTTGAAAGGAAATTAGCGGAAATGTTACCTTTTGATTGAAATTTGAGCTAGTTAAGTCTGGAAAATTGGAATTTTCTACGTCACCTGTTGATTACTGAATAAATATAATCGATTTCTCTTCCACCATGGCCCCAAACCCTCTGGGTAACTAGCTTATATCCCTTATGGGGACATAGCGAGGGGTCGGTTGTTGTTGATTTCAGAAGGTTTTAACTAGCCTAGAAAGGTACCCTTACTGCCCTCCTCGTCATTTACATCGGAAACACGATCATTCTACAGTGGACCCTCCCATAACGGACAACTCCACTGACGGACACAATTTTGAATTACATCGACGGGACTCAGTGTATCTTACTATTCCTTAACGGACACTCCTCGTTAGCGGACAAAATTTTCGGTCCCATGGGTATCCGTTATCGAAAGATGAAAAATACCGAAGTATACCACTCTCAGCCACCTCGTTGGGTATTTTGCCTGTTCTGACATTGTATTTATATTTGTATGAAAAAGGTGGATAGGTTCTCTTTTGATAGAAATGACTAACTTCACATTGTAGTTTTTACCAAAAATATTTCCATTAGGATAAACCCTGTTGCGTGATCTGACAGTGCTTATCTCAAAGATTCCCAAACCGTTAAAAAATGCATTTTATAGAAAAAAGCTTCGCGTCGTTGGAAAACACGATACATCATACTGTATGATATACTGTGCATGATAATTCGTGCATTATTGTATCATTATGTCGGGCTACGATCGTAAAATTTGTTATCATTATATCGGGATCTGACTATATTCATCACACATTCCAGACTCACTTGGAATTTTTTTTCCCATTATTATCAAATTTACCAACCAATTACACTAGGGTATTATGCATAACCATAGATAAAGGAGATAAATTTTAAGTATTTATAAAACTTATCACCCACGCTTGGGTATTATGCATATTCGCCGGTAAAAGTCATATATTCAACCAACTTAAAGAGACGATTGGTAAGCATGCATAATAACCGCTTATTACGCATATATAACAGCCGATTTATCACATTTACCGTAACATAAATACATGTGAAATCAAGATTAATACGGAAAAAATTGCACAAGTGTACGTTAATCAAAATAAACGGAACTCACTATCGATACTCGTAGCAAATAATAACTTTTATTACGTCACCAAATGGGCTCGTAGTGCCATAGAAATCAAGCTTCTCTCACTATACATACACATTTAATTAAAATAAAATCGTCGAAGATAATATACATATTAACATTCAGACGTTAATGTCGCTGCTTCAGACGTAACATGAGAAACAATAACGGGGCTGAAAGTTCCTCCGAAAATAGCTTTCGGAAATTAGTGAGCAGTGAAAGGAGTGACTGGGTAGGACCTCGAAAAAAAAAAGAAGAATAAGTAGAAAAATTAAGGACTTTTCTTTGCTCTGAATAATAATAATTATTATTCAAGCTTCAGTAGCCGGAGGAAAGAAGAACAAGGAAAGTTTTGTGGAATGATTCATGAAAGAAAAAACAAGTTAAATGAAATATATAAGAGGGATAGAGAAGCTACACCGAGACGAGTGGGTTTCAGCTGGACAAATAACGTCATTACAGTTTTAAAAGGCGTCATTCGCGTATAAAATTCGTTTGGTAGGTCACATTATTTCGGAACGAGTCATTGGCTCATGAACTCTTAATTCACGTTGGCAGTTGAAAGGGAAGCGGACAACAACCAAGGCGTAATCTAATTAACGAGTGGGTAAAGGTTAAAGGGAAGTACCCGCGGGATTTACACTGGCCATGGAAGATTTCCCCGCTCATTGATAAGGTGTACGGACCTCTCGAGGAACGATCTCAGGATGCTGGGCCGCAAAACTTTTCGGTCGTAATGTTCTCTGACGGACTCGGTGATTCTCAGATCACGTGACGGTACTCGCATCGTGATTACCCGAAACCAACCATGACCCCCCGCTCTGTCCCCATAGGGGATATAAGCTGGAGGGTGGCGCCAGCTGGACCCAGGTTCGAACCCCACCGTCGCCACAGTGGTGGTCTGCTAAAGTTAGTTTTCTGTAGTTTCCAACTTCTAGGCGCAAATGTGAGCCGATCTCCCGTTAAAAATTCTCGCCAGAAAGAGAGCAACAGATCCACAACGGTGCATTCAATTATTACAATTCACTTCAGAATTTTCTGGAGGCCCATTAGCTGGATGCTTTCTGCATGACAGCATTACACTGAAACGAACCTCATATCAGGTTCACAACACACACACCTGCATATTTCCCAGCATGGCCCACGTTTTTTTCGACCACCTGCTTATATATCTCTTCATTGAGACCGTGGCGGGACATAATCTGGTTAGGAGGGGAAAAGCTTCATGTGGGGTTTTTTCCTTCCGGACTAGAAGTACCAGTCTACCGATTAACGTACGAAACATCGTTGCATCGCATCTCATTATCATGGGGAATAACTATCATCAGCCTCTGGGGCATGGTCGAAAAGACCATGTCCCGGGTTAGAAAAGATGGCCATGCTTGTTTAGTTCTCTGAGCCATTCTACTGGATTCTGTGAGTAGTCACATCTTTTCCAGTATATGTATATATACATATATATTTTTTTTATTCGACATGAACATTCACATGGAACAAAAAAAAAAGGGTGCGGTAGCCCAGCTCGATAAGATACTCGCCTAAAGTACCAAAGGATGTTTAGAGGTGTCATGAGTTCGATACCCGGTTCGTCCTTGTCAGAAAACTTTCCTGACACAGAGATACAGCAAAAATGGCGACTTGACCGCAGCAAAAAATTGCTATCGCAGGGAGTCCCCCATCGAGGGGTTAGCGCGCCAACCTCTCGATGAGTATAAAAATAAGCCTGCCGTTCGGAATCGGCAATAAATTGTAGGTCCCGGTCTAATTATCCCTCGTGTGCAGAAAATGACCGTGGTGCGACAAAAATGATCAAAATGAACGTAACACAGAAAAAGAAAGAGCATTAACCCTTTAAGCAGCAAGTGACTAAACTCCCCTTCAAAATGGCATATCTTTTTAATGAAGGAGGCTTTGTTTCAATTTTCTGCAGATGCAAACTAAGGGGTATAGAGAAAAGTTTTCCATTGAGAAATAAACTTTACAAAACATCTGGGCTTGTCAATGCGGGAACAAGAGGCTTTTACAGAAGCGAGCTATCTCGTCATTGCCGCTTAAAGGGTTAAGCACATGCGTTATGTTCCTACAAGGGACAACCGTCTGTTCAGGAAGCCAAAAATTTCACTTAAAAGCTTCATTTCTTCGCATCTGATTTTGTTTCTTCAAAGTTCCTTAGGTGGCTACCATGACTCCCCTTCTATTTGATTTTTACCCATGGCTCCCCAGAATATCCCAGAATCGCAAGGGGTAGGGGGGCATATGGCCTTAGTTTGAGAAACACTACACGAACGTGTCGTTATGCTTCGTCTTTTTAAGTATCATCACTCGAGTGTGGTACAGAGACGGATCATTTTCGAGAAACACATTTCGTTAGTTGAAGCATTCTTGACTAAAAGGAATCGTTAGTCACAAAAACGAGAGTTATTAAATAAAATTCCTAAATATTAGAAGGAAAAAAAACATTGAACGTAATATCCGAACACACGCATTGGATTATACCTCGATCAAGTTTGAATAGCAGAGAAACTTTATAAAGACTTCAAACAATATAACTCACCTTTTATCTTTAGTCTCAATTTTATCCCTTATGGTATTACCTACAATTTAAAAAAAAACAACAAAAACCAACAAACGGGAAGACGATCTTGTTTGTTTGTAAGTATCATCTCTCGAAGACGACGGCTACCGTTTCAACACCAACAATCAATAATAAGCGGACGACGCAAGGTGCGCGTTCACGCGCGTGCGACTTCGACGCGGTTCGGCATCGGTCTGAGGAGAGCGTGTTGCGTGTGTGTACAATCACAAACACACACAAGTCGAGATTAACAAAAAAAAAAAAAATAAAACTAGCTGAAGACACAGCTGAGAATCGTAGTCGTAGTTACGATGATAGAGAACTCGACCCCACGTGGTTTCCGCTGCTTTTCTCTCTCACGAGGTCGATGATACTCTCTCTCTCTCTGTCAGTGATGATGATGATGGTGATTACTATGATAGAAGAAGAAGAAAGTCTACAGATTAAACTCAGTTTCTTCTTTTTTGTTTGTTATTATAGTCCGACGAGATGACGTACGTACGCGTTTCCAACTATAGAAGAATGAAAAAGAATAATAATAGCAATAATCGTGGAAAGAGACTGTGAGTTTTGAATTACGCCGGTCCCCATTTGAATGTATTTTATTTTATATTTTTTTTCCCCCTACCATTACCATATTTTATTCTATGTAGTTATACGCGTGCATCTCATACTTAAATAGGTTGATCGCTTGTTTTCATTCATCCGATCTGGCCGCTATTGTAAAAAATCGTGAGTTCTATTGACTGCGGATTTCACGAATGTAGGTAAGGATCTAACTTTCTACCACAGTCAGGATGCGCAGAGGGTGATTCTAAATTCATGGGACAAACTTCAAGAGGTGATATAAGAACAAGCATTTACGGTTATACAGTGTGTGGTCGAATCGCAACAACAAAGGCGGTAGAGGGTGTTTTTAGAGATTGCGTAACATCACTTCACCAAAAAAAAACAAATATCATGTTTTTCTGACGGATTTGATGCAATCAAACATTTGAGGTATTGTAATGTGGAAGGCGTTTTCTCATGGGGTAACACGAGTAGCGCAAATTCTACTACAAGTCATTATACCGCTTGATCATTGTTTGGCGCAGCATAACTGATGGTTCTTGCACCAACTAAAAAGCAAATTACAATCCAATCCGAAGGTGCATATGCAACCCTCGTATGATTAATAGCACATATCGCAGCAAATCTCGCTATAATGAGCGATTATCAAATACAGAAAGTAAACGATACTAAATTATCCGGCTATAGCGAGTTTAAAATAAGGAAGCATTCGCTGCAACATCACAAAAGTTCTCAAAAATGGCAAAGTCCTTCTGAGTCCACACAGATATGGGAAGTGAGTGGTTATATAACGATTGAGACTTTTATTTTAATTGTTCCGTTGGTCGATTTAATTTCTTTGATAATGCGAAATTATATGCAAAAACGCCTTAGGAATTAACTGCTGCGAGACACCAAAAATCAATTTCATGACTTGGGTTCTGATCATTCGTTAATACCAGAAAGATGATCTAAAAGATGTTTTAATGCAGATGAAGTAGCAAGTTTCTATAATTTTATAAACTAACAGAGCAAAACGAAGGAAATTCGCATACAACGAAAAGTCCGTTAATAACTATGGTTGGACCGATTAATTGGGTTGGTTAATTGACCAATAGTTAATCGCAGTTAAAAATTTTAGCTGAGTTCATCAACTCGATCAATCCGATTAAAATTCGATTAAAATTTTTATTAGAAGTTGATAATTTATTTTTATGTGTTTGACGAAGCCGATAAGAGATGTCTTAAGTTATATTTCTAGATAAAACATTTCAGATAACTGACCGTATATTTAAAAACATTTGAATCAATATTTTGATCAAATTTATTGACCTGGGGGATGTATAAATCGATTCAACGAAAATTGGTGACGGTTTCCAATTCAGCTTGATGGAATTTTTAGAAGGCAATACCAAAATTCGTTGTCTCCACTGTGAACAGCACTTTTCGTATTCGTTAAAAATCAGACCCCCCCAACTTTAAGCACCATCTGGGAGCAGTTTTTAGAGAAAAAAAGTAACAATATGAAGACAGAAAATAGTTTGGAAATCAGCGACTGATCACAAAAATTGATTTTCTAATAAAACGACAAGATTCTGGTGAAGAAATTCCAGGATCTGGCAAAAATGTTGAAAAATATGTGACTGAATGAATAAAATACATATATATATTTTTAGCATCAATTAATAACAATAAAAAAAAACTGTTTAATAAATTAGTTGTTACTTCTCATTAACTTCACGTGGAAAGCGAAAAAAATTTGGCAAACTCACCGTCTTTTTCCTCTGTTTCATTTCACGTTTTACCCCCTTGTGTGTGTAATTTTTGTTGATTTTTAAAAAAAATATTTTTGAACCTGAAGCAGGTTTTAATTCCATGCGATGGACACGTGACTTTTTACAAGAGCCATCTTTCCGTTTGTTCAATCCATCTTTTCATTAAAATCTCTTGACACTTTTTTTGTGGCCTTTATTAACTTAAATAAAAATGTCATTCAGTATTGTTGAAATAATAACTGAAATGATGGAAAAATTTAGAATCACTGCAAATCTTTTATGATGGGGCATTTATTTGGCTTGAGATCGTAGGTACCGGCTGTGTTAATATATACCAGTTAAGACGCAAATAACCTCGCTGACTGCTGGATGAAGCAGCAAAATTCACGCTCGAGACGAGATTCAAGTTAAAAAAAAATTTGATGCAAGAAAGTTTGGAAAAAAAAAATGTAAAATAATTTTTCTTATAAGCCATGTTTTTCTTATTATTGAATTGAGAATTATCTACTTTTTAAATTGTTTAAATTCATTGAATTTTCCCAAAAACTTCTTGTTTTCAATTTGTTTTCCACACTCAGATGGCAAAACTCAGTAATCAAATACAGTCGATGCCGTTTAATAATTTGATCATATCGGAATTTTGATAATAAAAACCGAATGATAGAACTATATCCGAAAAAGTCCCGTTTTCAAGAGCGATGACCGTACATACCGGTTGAACAGGATGTATGGTAAACGGGTATTGGTAAAACGGGAAGACAGTTTTTCTTCTCTACATAATTGGTTGCATAACTTTTAACGAAT
The DNA here is from genome assembly GCF_987345545.1 of Pholcus phalangioides. Lineage (NCBI taxonomy): Eukaryota > Metazoa > Arthropoda > Arachnida > Araneae > Pholcidae > Pholcus > Pholcus phalangioides. The sequence goes on along the minus strand of NW_028301608.1, from coordinate 87,078,830 downwards.
TTTTTCCCACATTATGATATTGGTTCGTTCCGTTCTTTTCAAAAGTCATAACAATAACCGAACGATAACATTAACCGTAACTCTAAGAAGCGTCGTCGACTTTTGTTATTATTACCTTCCATACTCAATACCAAATCTGAAATACAGAATGAAAGCACTTTAGAATAATTTTTTTTAGTTAAATGTTATTTGTGTGTGTGTGACGTTTTCTATGGAATGAATATCCAATTTATTGTAATATATTTTTTAGGTTTATTTTATAGCATGGGCACGGTAAAACCTCCTAGTCTGACAATATATTCCTTTGAGGTTTCACTATATTATTTATATTAAAAAAAAACCAAAAAAAAAAACGAATGTCCGACCATAAAACTTGACGGAAAATACAAGCGTTATCTGGGGAGCATTTATATGAAGAAATACAGCACTTAAAAGGCAGCTGTCTCCGAAGGGAGCAAACATATCCATCTCTCTTGACAATCTGCCCCATTTCGCCACAAGTCTTCTCCGTAAGGGAACCGCGCTAAAATAAAAACGGACCCATACCACAGCTGAAGAGAGACAATATGGTCGCGAAGAAAGACACATAAAAGATATCACTTTTTCAGACAAACACCCTTTTTTTTTTTTTTGTCTTCTAAAAGATCCAACGCTTCAAGTTTATCATCGTTTATAAGAAAAGGAGGTGGAGGGATAATTTTGGATCATTGAAGAGGGGCTAAACATAATCGACTGATCTTATTATGTTGAAAATACACAATGGCTTGTTACCTTTATCCAATGCCGTTCCGAGACGAAAACAAACTTTTGTTTTCGACCAGGCCGTGCGTGTGTGAAGTATTTGTACGTCCGCGTATTATTTTTGGATAGGCAAGGTCGTCTTGAATAATAATAAGACGCTTTTAAGCTTCTAAACGTCGAGGTCAGTGGGTGTTCAGATTGAAGAAAAAGAAAAGCGATTCATCCAGGGTGCCAAAGAAAGAAAAAGGCAGTGTCATAATCGAGCGGACATAATGGAAAATGGTGGGCGAACAATTACGTGGCGTACATTCATTTGTTTTTTTTTTTGTTCCAACTTCCTCTTCTTGGTGAATATCCAGAATGAGAATCTCGGACCTCCGTCATCTGTATTCGTTTATAGACACGAAGAATCGAAACTTTTTATTTTGTCATTATTTCTTTCATTTAATAATAAAACAAGGACACGCCACGAGTGCGATTATCTTTCCTTTCCGTTCGAAACTATCGGATAGGATTTTTCTCGCAATTATATCCGAATAGGAATTGACAGTTTCGCTTGTTATTACTACTGTTATTAGATTTGATAGACTATAAACCTCGAGGTCATAAACACGTCTTCGATAATTTCCACGTTATGAAAGATAGATAGATCGGCGCTGGTTTCCGAAGGAAAACGAGTTTATTATTATATTCAATGGAAAAGGACCCTCCTGTTTGTTTGGATTTGCTGGTAAATTTTTATCATTTCTTTCGGTGGGATGAAGGGGAAAATAATGGATCCTATTAGGGGAGAAAAGAAAGGACGTGATAAGAAATATGAATTTAACTCACGAAAACAATTCGTTGCATATAATTTGAAATTATAAATTTCGCTACTTCGAGAGAAAATACAAGATGGGTGGGTAGTTCTGGACATATTATAAAAATTTATAACAAATCAACCAATTGATATAAAAAGGTGTAGTTTACACTAAAATACTTCTTATCACGGTGTAGAATTTTTTATTGATAAATAAGAAAAAGTTCAAACCCTTGACTCATTCGCGGCAAAACGAAAAACTCGACGTAACACATAAAATGCAGTACAAAAGGTGCACAAATAATGTTCATGACGATTTGTGTTACATAAAACTACCATAATCAACATGAGCACACTTCCACGCGTTTAGATGTAGCGCGAGCTAAAAAGAGCGCTCATATTGAAATGTGACAGTTTTATGTGACGTAAATTGTCATAAAAATTTATTTTGCACAGTTTGAGTTGCATTTTATGTGCGAGTCTTTCTTTTGATAGCGTCATATGTGAGTAAAATTTGAACTTTTATGTTTTTTAACTTAAAAAAAAAAAATCATTAGGTCTTGGTAAGTATTTTAGTACAAACCTCGCACCTTTTATGTCAATTGATTGATTTGTTATTAATTTTTAAAATGTGTTTATATAGGATTTCTCGTCCACCCTGTACTATCGCATAATCGACAGTGGCGTAATGCTCATATGAAAATTTCATTCTTCAATAATGAAATTTAAAAAGAAAAAAATAGAGAGAGGCTGTCACACTTTTGTTCAAAAAATTACGATTTTTTTCCTTAGATCCGTGAATTATGCCCAGTAAAATACGGTAATATGAGTAATTTCAATAAGACTATCCAAATACTATTACACACTATGTAAAGGATGATTCTGAATTCATGATACGAACTTTAAAAAAGAAACGAACAAAAACACATGAGCATTAGCATAGCATATCTGCTATTGTGGAATTCGCAAATACGCCAGCACACAGCAAATGATCACCCGAGGTTCCTAAGGCGAACATTCCATTAGAAGAACAACTTGAAACACTATGCAAATCCGTGTTGCTTATGTTAAAAATATTTATGAAAGTAATTTTTATTTAGCATTATTTTGAGCAAACTTTCAAGATGAGTCATAAATTGTTAAACAGTTTAAAAATTTATAAAATTTGAAGAAATTGATATATTTGAATGAAAAAATGTGATTCTTACGAAGAAAAGATTATTTTGGTTCAGAAGACAAGTTCAGATTTTTGTCCATAGAAAGCGCTGTAAAGCAGTCTGGAAGAAGTGATTGAACCCAGTGCTGTCCTGATGCATGCACCACCGGGCACGGCCCGGGGCCTCAGAAGAATGAGAAGTAGTTGAATTTTTCGAGAATCGGTCAGGTAGGGCCTCAGAAAAATCACTTGGCCCGGGGGCCAATGATTCTGTTAAGATGGCCCTGATTGAACCCGAACCCTTCTTCAATATTTTCTGTGTCCGGAACGTTCGTAAAGATCAGCCGGTGATTCGTGGCCGAGAAAAAACAACTAAATGAATTGTGCTTTATCCACCAATATATGCCAGCATCACCCTGCATTTACAGAAATCTTATTTGCGTATTTCCCATGAATTGTTTCTGTGCAGCACTCCTTACTGACATAAATTTGAACTATTGTGTTTGTTTAAAAAATTAAAAAAAAAACTTTTGTGGAAATATAAACTATTTTTTTTATATTAACCGCATTCAAATATACCGATTCCTTTAGTTTTTAAAATAATTTAAACTATTTACAAATTTATGGGACATCCTTATATTTCTTGAATAAATTAAATTAGCACAATTTCTCACAACAGCTTGATTTGAAAAGACATGGTTTATATATATAATTAATCACTATTTCTCTTGTACAAGGATGACGTCACTCTCCGCTACCATACGAAGGTTCCGTTGAATTTTCTCTCTTTCCAAAATATATTTTCGCAACAGCCAGTTGTGTTAAAACCTTACTATTTCTCTTCTCACACATTCTGACTTCGAGAGGTTTTAATAAACTTCTATGAATCTATATGTATTCACTCTTGATATTATCATTTTTCAAGAAAATTTAGAAGGTAGGTTAACCGTATAAAACTAATTTTTGGCCAAATGATACTTTTTAGTTTTCGAATGAAAATTATGAGCAGCTTATAAAAATAAGAGACTTTTCAAACTGCTTTGAAGATCTGCATACTTTGATTGAGTCAACATGCATTGGCTCTTTTTTTTTTTTTTTTTTTTTGATTTGTATCACAAAAAACATCTCCCCATGCACCACTCAGTATAACATAGGGCCATATAAAATGGTACAACAGCATTCGTAGATACATATTTGCCGTGGAAAATGAAGAAAAGAAAAATTATAATACTTTATACACAAGAAAAAAATGGCTTTTAAAGGGGAAAAAAATAAATGATAATAATAAAAATAATAATATAAAATAACTGAAACAATAATAATAATAATGACGTGAAACACAAATACAGTAATATGAAAAATATAATAAAAAAAATGCAAAAAGTAATAAATAGGGAAAAAAGAAAAATAGTGGAAGCATAAAAATACTTAAAAATACGTAAATAGAAGACAGCAAAAAAAAAAAAAAAATCCATATGATAGAAACAATATGAAAGAAAGTAAACAAAAGCCTCAGTTCTTAATGCTATGTACAAATCTTCGAAGGGCACACAGAGTCTCTTTCGAGTACACCAGTTTCGATGGTATCGGTGGCCATTACTGCATTGATAGCTTTCGCAGATCGCGTGAAATTACAGTTCTCTGAATTGTCACCTTCGAACATTCAAAGATAAGCTATTCGGGATCCTCCTTTCCCTTTCCACAACTGCGTAAGTCATTTTCTGCCAGGTTGAATCTCTGAAGGCCCCCTTTCACACGGAGCATGCCCTTTCACACAAGTACATATTTGCGGGCATTTCGCAAGATTAACCCATTTTTGACCACTCCTCAAATTCATGACCAAATGGCACAATTTTTTTTATATATGATAACTGATTACTTAAATAACATATTTAAAAAGTTTCAAAATATTGGATATTAATTTAGCATGTTTTCTTTGTAATTAATGCAAATTTACAATTGATAAACTTTTGATTAATATAAATTAATTTAATTAAAGTGACTAGCGGTTATTATATTAGGAAAACTGATGTATCATGTAACAAAACAATTTACGAAAAAAATATTTTTTTCTATTTTTAAAAAATTTATTTCCATTAATGGGTCATGGGGGAAAAAGTTCCAGATCGAAATTAAGGTGTAAAATTTCCGAAAATTTCATTTTTGAAAAGGCATAAAAAATTAAATTTCTTTGTAAACAAATTTTAAGAAATACTATAGCACTCATTGAATTTCGCACCTTTTAATTTCCAAAAATGTTAATTTCATGCAAAAATGTGAATAAAAACTAATTGAAATTTTTTTTTTTAACAGTGTTGCGCAAATGCAACATCAGTCAGAAATGGGTTAAAAATTTAAAAATAAAAAAGTAAATATTAAAAAAAATAATTTTAAATATTAAAAATTTAAAAGGAAAAAATTAAAAATTTTTAAATTACATTTCGAAATTATTAAAGTATTTAGTCAATTATATTATTATCGCAATGAATTACAGAACGGCTTATCATTTTACGTGTTATATAGATCGCAAATTTTATAGTGGTTCTTTTTTACTTTCAGAAATAAAATTTCATTCACAATAACGGCCACTTCTCACAATAGCGGCTACATTTTCATGGTCCCGTCAGTGGCCGTTATTGGCAGGTTTTATTGTATAAAATTGTAAAGTATGGACAAAATTTCCAGTTGCTATATCTTCTTTAACTCAGTAGGAAACGGAGGGCTATAGACGTACGTGACCTTCATATGTTAATTTTAAGAGTTGATTTTAAATAATTAAAAAAATTCCATGCAAAATCACCTTTTAAAAGTAGCCAAAGATGCGGGCGAACTCCACCCGGACCCGCTCCGTGTGAACAGCTCAGTATAACGTAATGTACAAAACCTGTATGTGCGGATGCGGAGCCCGCACTTAGGTTTTGACACATGCGGACGACATTCGGATCCGAATGAACACTTGGAAGTTGCGGGTGCATTCCGCATCGTGTGAAAGGCTCCGTATATACCAATAGTTAAAACTTCTTCCGGACCTGCGTCCGCATCCGCTCCGTGTGAAAGGAATTTTTAACTGAATTTGCAACATTCGAATCCTATAGGATTTGCCGTCCCCAGTTAAAAATTGGGTGAGATGGAAATCCGAAGAAAAATAAGGTCGCTTTAATCGATAATGTACTGTCGGGAAGAAGCGTTAAGTCCATTTTGCAGTACAGTCAAACCTCGTTAGTGCGTCACCCGGTTATCACGTCACTCCGCTTACCGGGTTACTTTTTGGAAGTCCCGATTGCCCTCAGGTAGGAATTGGCACAGCTATGGCTTACTCCGTTAAACGAGTCACTCCGCTTACTAAGTCATATTTTTGCTCTCCCAAGAGTGACTTATTAACGAGGTTTGACTGTATTGGATTTTAAATACTCGGTATTCCAACTGTTCTCGACTTCCCCGTAGTAAAGGCTTTCCCAGAACGTATATGGTGGTTTGCATACTTTGGTAAGTCTCCGGAGAGTAGTGGAGGATTTGGTCTGTCCATCTGTTCTCTCGTTTCCGATGGTGCCGCAGTGACCTCTCACGAATGAAAAATCTATGGCTCATTTGCTACTGAAATTTCTCTCCATCATGTAAAAAAAAAAAAGGCTGGGACCTTTCTTGTGTGGAATCTGAATGTATTTGCGTAATAAGAGATTCGTCATGAACCATATAATTTGAATACCTGGTGTATAATAATAATAGAAAAATCCTCTTCAATATAATGATTCTGACCGTCATCCTTAAATAAAGTATTCATTCATAGAGAGTTTCACAATCTTGAAGATCCTGAATAGAACAATTAACAGGAAAGAAGTTCAATACAAGGTCTACATGCGCATAAAAAAAAAAAGAATATATTTTCACAAAACACAAGATGCATTGAATTCTAATTTACAAACTCATCATTAGTCGATGCCTTGATCTGTATCGACTAACGATCAATTTTTTTGTTTGTTTGCAATACGTTTTTTGAATATTGTTCTCTAAATATACGCATAATGAAATAAATCCTTCGACCCATATTGGACGGTACGTGTTGGGAAACGGACTACACCCGACACGAAAAAAACAACGGCACATTACAATATGGACATTCGGGTCAAGTTGTGATACACCTCTCCGATGCTGGCAGGAGGAGAAAATAACCAACAATAGACCATTCAAAGTTATAGATCAAATACAACGATGTCTGTCCAGATAAGCTTCTCGGAATGGTTAATGACAGGCGAAAAACCGTTTTGTCTTTAGTTATTATTTTCTTATTCTTCCAGAGGACAATCTCGAACACAATAGTAGAATGATCGGTTTTTTTCCAAAACGACAACCGACACGGGTTATTTACTCCAAGCTAAGAAAAGCTTAATAAGCCTTGTACGATAAAATAAATAAATAAATTCATCAGATAAAAAAAAAAATTGTCATGATAAATGATGTAAATATGCATACAATCGTTTATACAAAGGATATCAATATCCAATATTAATTCAGAAAACAGATTCAAAATTAGAAGCGAGTTATTATTTTTTGAAGAAATAATTTTTGTTTTATTTGAATCTATCTTCATTGTTCTATAGCAGTGATTCTAAAAACTTTTGGTACTTAGGGGTTGTCCCTTGCATGGTTCATATGTGGCTCCCCAGAATACTTTATTAGATATTTTTATTTATAAAACAACTGTTTTCAAAGCATAGATACGCCACACAAATCATTATTATTTTCCAGCTCGCCACGATGCCCCTGAAAAAGGTGTAAAAATAAGCTACTCTCTCCAGAGTCACGACGCTCACTTTGAGAAGCACTTTGTTCTACAGTGTGTCACATAAATTCGTAAATAATTTAAAAGTTCATAAAAATTGGTTTATTTGAATGCGGTTTGCGAAAAATTTATTCTCACAGGCAGGGTGCAGAAAACAAATCTAGTTCAAATTCCTGATGATAGAAAGTGCTGCACGAAAGTAAATCACTGGAAAAATGCAAATCAGAGTCATAAAATGGAGGGTAAACGATTGACAGGTCATTTTTAAATTCCCCCCAACCCCGCCGAAGACTGATCCTGCGTACGCCCCTGCATAAGAGGTGCATGTGGGAATCCCGAAAAATGTATGAAAGATACGGGTATGCCGGGAAATGCATGGGAGGTACAGTTAATAATCCCAAAACTTTTCAAGAGATGTGTATGAGTGTCCATAAAAATATGTAAGAGATGCATGTGAATATCGTTAAAAATGCTTAAAAGACTAGCGTACCTCTTGAATTGCGTAGAAGGCGAGTTTATTCGTTCACAGAAGGATGTCGTATTCCTACTCCTCCGAACCAGATCATGGCTCGCCTCTCTGTCTCAATGAAGAGATTTAGCACCTGGTCGTAGAAAACCTGGGCCATCCTGAAAGATGTGCATGCATGTGTTGTGAACCTAAAGTGAAGTAGGTGTAATGCTTGTTATGTATAGTGCTGCCATCTGCATTCAATTTTTCAAGTGTGTTGATTGAATAATTGTGTCGTTGCAGGCCTATTACTATCTGTAGCGAGACTTTTCACCGGCGAGAGTGGCTCGCATTCGCGCTTCGAAGTTGGGAACCACAGAAAACCAATTTCAGCTGATCACCACTGTGGGGTTCGAACCCGGTCCTTTCGATGCGGGTACGTCACTATGATCACTCGATCACCACAGCGGCCTCTATCGTATTCCTAGAAATGCGTAAAAGATGCATTTAAGTATCAAAAAAATTGCCCTAACTAACAAAAACCGGATAACGTATCCCTAGAAACTCGTTGGAGGCTTGCGTAGTCCCACAAATGTGTGAAAGAATAGCATATCCTTCAAATGGCTTGTGCATAATTACGATATAAATAATACTTTTTTGATTTTTTATTACTGTACTCGTTACTGTACTTTTATTACTGTACTGTGCCGACACTGCTAATTATTACTGATATTTACGAGCAAGGGAGCTAAATAAAAAAGAAGAGAGAGAGATTGTGTGCGTGGAAGAAAGAGTAGACACCCCCCATTATCAACATATCCACTGAATCATAGTTTCCCAAACTTTTTGCTCCATCGCCCCTTCTCATCGGCGATTTTTTTTTCCGCTCGTCGTTCCCCAACTTAAGTGAACCCAAAGGATCCTATGTTACGTTCGTAGCTTATATCGCCCCATGGACCATTCCATGGCTCACCAGGGAGTGATATTGCACACTTTGGGAAACACTGCACTGAATGGTCCGGCACGTACTCTCGGGGATACACGTATAACGGGTTGAGAACCACTGATCTACGGTGACTTCTGAAACGCACAAGTGCATCCCGGGCTTCCTTGGGTTTCTTTATTTACCGCAACAAGATATGCCTTTTATTCGTTTTAATAAATCTACCGGAACGAGTTTCATTTGATCGACCCTATTTACACTCATGTCCATAAATTAAGGATAATTCACAATCACACGGAAATCGAAATCTAAAGTAAAAATTTCACCTGTAGAATTATCACACACATCTGCAAGAATGATATGCAAATCGTCACAATGACGAGAGTGCAAGAGGGGGTATATAAGGAATGGTGGCAAAGAAGTAAAATTGTTCACAAGAGTTCTGTAAGGCGCTCAGTGCCATAAGCGAATAGTTATGACACAGAGGACGCATGTGGATGACTTTTTACGTGGCAGAATTATCGGCCGCCTGGAATGTGGGCGTACTCAGATGGAAGTATCCGAGTAACTTGGAATTGCCCAAAGTGTCATCTCTAGGCTTTGGCAAAGATTCCAAGATAACGGAACAGTAGACGTTACAGTACAGGTCGCCCCCGAGTTACAACGCCGAATGAAGACCGGTATTTGGCAGTAACTGCCAAAAGAAGCAGACGGAGCACAGCATCCGACCTGTCTCGTCAGCTATCTGCAGCCACGGGTACCACAGTTTCAAGGCAAACCGTGTACAGACGTTTGGGAGATATTGGTCTATATGCTCGCAGGCCTGTCAGATGTGTTCCGCTCACGGCAACTCACTGTCGGCAGCGATTAGCCTGGAGTAGAGAACATGCAATGTGGACATAGTCACAGTGGGCTTGTGCGATGTTTTCCGACGAGTCCAGGTTTAGCTTGCAGTCTGATTCACCTGTTATATGATTTTAGATTGACGATCGTCTTCATATATATATATATATGAAGATATATATATATATTTTTTTGGTTGCCTTCGTATGAGGCGACAATGTTTTGTTTTTATAATAAAACTTTCCGGATCTGCATGTTCAAACCGGAACCATGAAAGGCCAAATTTATCGGGACATCATTCTGGAACAACATGTAGGTTTGTTTAGGGGTGCCATGGGCGCAGAATTTGTGTTTATGGATGACAACGCCCGTCCTCACCGAGCAAACATCGTAAACGAATGCCTTGCATCTGAGGATATAACCCGTATGGAATGGCCAGCATTCTCACCTGACTTGAATCCGATAGAGCATGTGTGGGACATGCTTGGCCGACGAGTTGCAGCCCGTCAACCACCTCCTACATGTGTACCGGAACTTCGGAGAGCATTGCTTGCTGAGTGGAGTGATCTTCCCCAAGATCAGATCGATAATTTGATACTCAGCATGCCAAGGCGTTGTACGGACTGTATTTCATCGCATGGGAGACATACAATGTATTGACCATCATACCAACCATGTAATAGTAAGTTTTTGTAAAGGAGATATTTTTTACAATTGCTCCAGGGAGCAAAAATCGTAGTTTTTATGAATGGTATCATACATACACCATCGTTTTTGTTCTTTATCTTTTGTTTAATAAATGGGCTTTATGAATAAGTAACGTTTGTTTTGTTTCTGAACCTTTATTTGCCGGAGCTGGCATTATCCTTAATTTATGGACATGAGTGTATTTGAAGTGTCTAAATCTTTGAATTATTCGCAGAAGGAAAATCGGATGACAGTCATTCAAATGGCTTCACAAACACTCAAAACACAAAAAAAAACCAGTTTCTGAGAACAAATATTTTTATAGTAGTAGCAAAGTTATTAATGCATTAATTATGAAAATACAGTATATGGAGTCTAAGACTATTATTAAAAGCAATGGATAGATTGATGCAAATAAATTTTGTTTCTACGTTCAAACGAGGAAAATATTCGTAAAAACTGTCGCAAGAAAAATGGAAAGAAAAACCATAAAGAACACGTTATGCCCATTTTCTTTCATAAGGGGACACGCGATGACTGGAACAAAAAAAAAAGGTTTTTGGTAGAGTTTTCGAGGGGCTCCGTTTAGGGTTTCAAGATAAACACACACATACACAGTGTCTAGATGGAAAAAAAAAAGTGTTCCCATTGGAAGCTCTTTTAAATGTAGGCGTCCTTGTGTTTGTGGAATGGCACAGCAAACATGTTGTTGATTCATTGGAATGGAGAAAGAAAGGAACAAAAAAGAGCAATAGCGTATGATTTGTGGGACCAACTTCTCATAAGATGTCTGTTCCTTTTATATATTTTTTAAAAATGAATGTTTTTTTTCTATGTTCTTCGAGGTAAAAGAACTTATTCATACCAACAATATTGATCACATGAAAAAAAAAAATCTGCGTAAGGATGTCGCGCAATAGGAAATGAAACTTCTAGGTTTGACATGACTAGATTCACCTTAATTAAATTTAATTTTAATTATTTAAAATTGAATTTAGAAATTTTAAATTTAATTTTAAATAAGATCCATCTTGTTCACCCCTTATTTTCCTTAAACTTGACGCACTTGATCTAATTGTCCCCTTAAACCCGAAGACACCGACACCAACCGCCCCGTAGAGGTCTCTAACGAGTTTGGCGTGATATGGAATCATAATTGAATTCACTGCAAATGCGTGGCAGATTTGTTCACTAAAAATTTGTGGTGATAATCGGAGTTGAGTCTAAATCAGAGGGGTAGGAGGAGGCTTTTTATCGGGACTGAAATCTAGTACAGAAGTGAAGAGTAAGGAAAAAGAAAGGTAAAGTGCTCTGGATGTACAGCGTTATGACAGCGTAGACAATTAGTAGCTATCACCGTGACGTGTAATATACTAATATATTAATAGTGCCAATAGGTCACGAGACAGAGTAGTTTGCTCCGCGCATGCGCTTTAGGATATTCATTGTTCTGCGTCCCGATCGATAGCCGCTATATACTACCTTCTTCCCAACTTTATTAATTTTTTATCTTTGCCGTTTTTTACTACTTTTTTTTACCTTTTTCCTTACACGGCCGAATGTGTGTATACCAACGTCTTCCCCACCACCACCATAACCCATCTGCTTCATCACACAATAAGCTATTCTATGGGACGTGTTTTGAGGAAAAGAAAGTATATCACTTCTTGGGATGATTTTCTCTCCCTCACACAAATTCCTTCTTATGTCGCTTTCACTGTTATGTCGCTGTAGAAGTTTCATATGAAAAATGTTCTAAAATGCATTTGTGGTTTTTAAGGAATTAAAAAGACTATATTTTTTTTTATGAAAACAACCATGGGGGGCATCTTGATAGCAATATAAGTCCGTGAGCAAAGTAACGCATCAAGCCCTTCTTTCCACACGTCCTCTAATGTCGCTATCCATCCCGTCACTAAATTGAATACCTCCACACTTGTCTCTGAATCCGGCATGTCCACAAATGTCACTATCTACACCTGTCGTTAAACCCAACACGTCCGCGGGTAAATGCGACAGGCCCGGACAATGTTGCTATCACTCCTACTATTTAATACAGCACGTCTTCGCGCGCGCACAAACGCAGCTACCACGTTTGACTCTACATTTCCATATGTCTGCACATGTCAGTGTGTCTCCCCCATCACCAAATTATACCTTTCACTACCCCTGTCAAGAAGGCCTGTCACCAAATTCTACATTCCCTGCACCTGTCAAAAAGGCCTGCCATCGAGTTGAACACACTTCACTACACCTGCCGAATTCTATATTTCACTACACCCGCCAAGAAGTCCTGTAACCGAATTGTACATTTCATAATATGTCAAGAAGGCCTTTTCTTTGTTGCACCACAATTGCTATCACGCTGATGACTTTGATCATGAAATGGAAAACCCAAACATTTTTCCTGCATTTGGAACTCGTTAAAAATTTACTGTGTATCCCATAAATTTATAAATAACTTAAAAAGTCATAAAAATTGGAAGAATTGACATATTTGAATGCAGTTTTTTCAAAAAGTTATTCTCACTAAGGGGGATTTTTTTTTTTGGTTCCGAAAAAAAATTAGATAAAATTTTTGTCGACAGAGGACACTGCACGAAGCAAATTAATGGAAATATGTAAATCACAGTCCTATAAAATGTAGGGTGTACGATTTATCACCTCATTTCTAAATTTTCCTGTTACTGGTGCTTCCATAAGGTTTTCATTGGTGGATAAAGCAGTATTGGTGAAATTGTTTTATATCAGCCACGAATCGCCGACTGAAGCTTTACGAATGTTTCGGACACAGAATATTTTCAACTTTAAATATATGGCTTTAAAACGTCCCCCATCGATAAAAATTTAAACTATTTATTCCGCACCGAAATAATCCCCGAAAATAACCTTTTCGCAAAAATCGCATTCAAAAACATACCGATTCCTTCAATTTTTATGTATTTTAAAACCATTTTCGAAATTTTTGGAACATCCTGTATTTCACGTTTTGTGAATTACAAAATGACACACAAAATGGTAACACTAAAAAAATGTAGCTATCGGACGGAAGACATTTGGATGATGGGAACCCACCTTTTTCATAGTAGATATGGCTATCCATCGCGGAAATTAGCTGAGAAAAATAGCTTGTTTACGTTGCAGAGGTCATTATTTCATATCCATCATCTTTTGATTGCGATTAATATATTTTTCTTCAATTTCTTTTTTCATTATCTTGTTACTCATTATGTCCTTGGATGTTCCCATGATTGTAGGCGTGTGTATAAAATCTAAAAATCGGCAGATCGAATTAATCGCGTCGAAAACACCTCGGCAGGAAGCCACAGCAGGAGAAATGTGATACGCTTAAAATGCCTACACCACCTTAATGTGACGTACTCTTCTTTTCCGGCATCATACTTACAAACTTACTGTTTTTGTTTTTGGCTCGGAACAGGTGTTCAGACACAAATGAAAGGGGCTTAGCTCAGCATGATGGGCCCTTTAAACTCCGTGTTCCTACGTACATGATAATGGACCTTGAGTTACAGTAGAGATCTAAATTAGGAACCGCGTAGAATTCGAACATGGGGTTGAGAACATCAAAGAGAGTCGAGCTAGAGTTACACAAACGATTCATTTTGATCGTTCTCGATAGTTTTGGGCAAAAGAAAAAGAAAACGAATTATACTAAGTTCCTTAAAAATATATCTTGTTATTTATTATATACTAGAGAAGTGGTTCCCAAAGTGTGGGTCGCGAACCCCTGGGGATTTGTGTCAGAGATCTAGTCCAAATAAGAAATTCATTAGTTCAAAAAAAAAAAAAAAAAAAAATACAAAACTAAAAAAATGTCTTCACTCAGTTGAGCTACTTAACGATGCGTAAATACCTTAATGCAGCGGTTCTCAACCGGTGCTCCGCGGAGCCCTCAGGGCTCCATGTGAACTTACAGGGACTCCACGACCCCTAAACCCAGTAAATTTGAAAAATATTAATTATTAATATTTTTGGAAAAAATAAAATTAAAAAAATAATAATTATTAATATTTTTTAATAATAAGTCAGAAAATTTGATGAATAAATAAAAAATTGGCATCGTGGGCTCCACCATAGAAATTACATACCGGAAAGGGCTCCGTGGGTCAAAAGCGGTTGAGAACCGCTGCCTTAACGCATGGATAAGGTAGGAGCTACCCAGGAACTACCCTTACAAGAGGTTTAGAATATCTCTTCCAAGGGTCTACCATACTAAAATTAGGTTTAGTAGCCTATGAGATTATTCTTGATAAGACAGAAGTTCATTGGAGAGAATTTCTGCGACTGAAAAATTAAATACAATTTTTAAAATTTTTGATGGAGCTTTCACGTGCCACTCCTGATACCATGGCGTTCCACAAGTAATAGATAAGAGGGATACAGATTCCGTGCGAATTAAGACGCTGTGAAACTGTTCTAAATTTGGGTTGTTGGCACTGGCTGGGGTCAAAGAGCATCTCTTTAACAAAATTTCTAACTAAACTATGAAAAAAATATGTACTACTACTAAAAAACCATGTGTGTATGTATGCACAGAAAAAACTGTACATTAGGTTCACAACGCGTACACGCACATTCCTGCATGAACCAATTCGCTAAAAGTTCCGCAGAGGAATATGGACGAGGTGCATATGTGGTTTCGTAGTAGTAGCCACTTAACGAATTGGCCGGCCAAAGAACGAATCATTTCTGCAAATCGGACTTTGGCCAAACCATTTCGCGAATCGGCCGCATTTCGGGCTTTAACACTAACATATTTAAGAAGAAAAGAATGTCCTGTAAAACGAGAAGAATGGTCTTCGTATAAAAGTTTGGGGGATTTCACCTCCCCCCCAGTGGATTGGTAAAGCACAACCTTTCTTGAACGGTGCTTCTGCGAACAAAATAAGCATTTTCGTTACACCAACTGTTCGGAAATGCAGTCGATTAGGTTGGATGTCAGATTTGAAAGACATATTCAAGTCAAAAGAATTTATTGAAATGAATTGGTTTTATTCGGAATGTCATCACTCTCTTGAAATACAACAAAAACAATTTCGATCTCCATCAGGAAATATTTTTATAGCTTTTCAATCTTTTCCATTCATTGATGTCACATCTTAAAATTACTTTCTCACGATGAAAGTAAAAAGATGGAATCTTTTTCAAATATATGAACTTATTCGAATTCACATCACGTATTGTTAGACGCAGGATGACATTAATGGTGACTGTCACTATCATCGACTTGGAAACCAGTTCTCATCGGTTAGTTTGTCACCTTCTAGCAAATGTTGTGCAATTTTAAGAGCGGGAGAGACATCTGCTTAATGTTATTTCTACCATTCGAAACGCGGGCCGTGATTTTTATCTGTTTCTTTCTCGAGGCGAAATGATATCGAAGACTGATAATTGATAAGAGTTATTAATTCTTTCCTCTCGTAACTGCATGTAGTTATTTAAGTCTCTCCCTCCCGGTTCTCAATGCTTCGTCGCTCTTACGAGATCTTTCCTGCAAGAAGCTATTAAAGCTGGACAAAGAGCTCTCTGTGTTGTTCGAGGGGTTCAGGAATTCCAATTACGGTTTTCGGGGGAAATGAACAGATGACCCATAACTTGAGTCACTGGCGTGATATAGTTAAAAAAATAATATATATACAGTATTTTCTCGAATTGCATGCTTTCTTATCTTACATGCAATCAGTATTTGCTTATTTTCAGAGTTACTGACATTCACGAGAGAAACAATTACATGTAGAGAGCATGGAAGAAAATGATAACCTTGTTCAATTTACTTTCCCCATCAGACTCAGTTAACTGATTATTTTCCAGGACAGGCATCTTCAACTTGTTATTCACGAGAACTTTGGTGCTCAGTGAAACCCCTCCTAGAGCGCTCGATCTATTTATTATTTCGTACACGTGTGATTAATCATCTTAGGATCTTCTGAAATTTATAGATCAGCGGATGCTCGGCATGAGATTTTTGTAGGAGATTTCGATTTTCGAATTAAAAGAGGTTGGTCGAGGACTCTTAGAACCCTCTGACTCTAGTCACTGACTCATAAAATATGCATAAATAAATACCTTCATTCAAGTTGCGTTTAAAGATTAACTCGAGTTTGTAATCGAGTTTAACTATCGATATTCTTCTGATTATGAGCATAGCCATAGACAGTGCTCTGACAAAAAAAGTTGGAGAGTTTTTTCCTAGACTTGGATCTCTCCTGGACCTCTAGAGGGAGGCTTAGAAATTTTCTGGACCGGTGCACAAATCAATTTTGAAACCCAGCGAGAAAGCAGTTATTTTCTCTACGATTCTGTATGCATAGTCCCCACAAGGAAGATGCTGAGGCTCTAAAAGCTTATACGGCTATAGCCTAGAGACCCAGGGATCAGCCGTTTTATTTAAAATTTTTTGCACTTACATTTATTATAGAATCAATAATAGGAAGCCCTCTAAAAATGTTTCGTGCAGGTTTGTCAAAAACCCTGACTTCAGTTTCTGTCAGTGCGCATGCGTTTGTTAGTGAAGACTATGAGATATTTTTAACATGACATACCTATAAATTTATAGAATTTCAAGCAATGTGTTTGTTGAGTAGTTATAGTCAAATATACAACAGTTTCTATAAATTCACATTCATGTCCACAAATTCTTCTGTCTACATCTGCCGCTAAACTCAACATGTCCGTAAATATCAATATCCACATCCACCACTTGATTCAACGCGTCTACAAATGCTGCTTTACATAACTATCATTAAATCCAACACGTCCACAAAAATCACTGTGCATACCCGTGACTAAATACAAATACAAACGCGAAGGCCACAACAGGGAAATTGCAAAATTAAATTACGAAATTTAAATTCGAAATGTCGGATGTGATACATGCCACTGTAACTAAATACAACATGTCTCTGTCTACATCCACCATGTGTTTTTCATCAATGCATTGTAATCTGGTTTTAAGGTCAGTTGTGGTCATATCCTCACCTGTCAATTATCAATGTACGATGATGCTTTGGTTTCAAGTTGCTTGGTTTTATCGAGATTAGCTCAAGAAAATTTTATGGCAAATCACGTTTGAGCTTATAAATACAAAAATACAGGAAAAAAACAAAATATTCCTAAAATTTAGTTAATAAGTTCAGCAAACTTTAAAATTGGATAAAAAACCAACCAAACTTAAATCTGGATTAAGATCATCAAAATTTGACAAAATAAGTCGTTCTTTAAAATTTTCAATGGGAATCAATACAAGCATTTCACAACAAAAGTGAAGTTTATCTTAATGACTAATTAAAATTTTTGTTTTCATTTGAATAATAATTCATAATTTCTTTCAAATTTATATAAAATAGGCTATTCATTACGAATTTCTATGAAATATTCAATGTCGCAGCTGCGAAATTTGGGAAAAATTCAGTTAAAATTATATGAATGAGTAATTTTTTTCCATTCTTCATTGATACAGTATATATTCTTCATAGTATTCGAAGAAATGTAGTAAAAAATAGCATCGATTTAAATGGTATCGTAAAAAGTCAATTTTGGAAATTTATTTGAAAATTTGGAGATTTGACGTTCTAAAAATTTTTTTTTCAAATTTGCAAGAATTGTAAAAATCCCCTAAAAATTTTATAAATTACTTTAATTTAGAGATAACTGTTTTTAAATACAAACGTATGTTAAAAATTATTTTTAAAAAATTGTCCATTAAAATTAAAAAAAATAAATCCTTGGAATTGTATACATTTAAAAATTTATAACTTTTTATTGAGCTTCAAAAAAGAAGAAAGACTATGAACACAAAAATAAATAATTTTAACACGTCTAGCACAAAATTGTGCTAAAATGTATTGGCACAGCTTTGCTAAACTTCAGGAGTTTCGTGGAACGTATTAGCATTTATGGTAAATAGATAACGACTTTCGTACCTTAAAAGCATCCATAAAATATAGCGTGTTACAAGCCAATGTAGGCACTTTTCGGTTAAAAATGCGTTATTTTTAGCACCATCGCCAAAAAAAATGAAAACGGCTCTTCACGAATGATCAACATCGCCGTTGATGTTGACGCTTGAAGAAATAAATTTCATTCGTTTATCATTTCCCGTTGTACAGTGGCGTATGCGCCTGTCTCAAGAGAAAAAAAGCAAGCACATCACCGCATAATCTAGACTCTAAGTGAAAGAAATCGTAATAAACAGTGAAATATGGAACTCTCACCATTTTTTTTCTTTTAAATCCCATCGAGGGTCTTTACAAAACAAGCAACACACCGAGAGACTTTAAAAACCAAAATTGTTTTTTTTATGACGTAAAAACTGTAAATATGGTAAAGGGCGGATGCGATTTTTTCAAGCCCGGGATTATTTTTTGGTGTTGGAACATGAAAAATGATTAGTTTTTTTATACCTTGACGATTCTTCACAAGGCCACGAGGTGAAAAATAATTCTAATTACACAGTTGGAATATCGCCATCGTGGTTTTCATGAGAATAAAAGGGTTGCAATGTACCATAATATTTGTTTTCGATGATTCTCATGGACCCATGGAGGTACGCAAGAATTTTTGGGGTGGCAGTAGGAGGAACTCCAGAAAAATGCAGAAATTGGAATGGAAATTTTTGCGAGTGATATGGACCGCAAGGATACCGTAAGGGGTATTGTGCTACAAGATTTATTTATTTATTTATTCAATGTTGTTTGGTCAGAGCTTGTACAAAAGAATGCGGTGATGAAAAATTTCGAAAAAAAAAATCAAAACTTCATTTTTAGACTAACTGTACGTCACTCATAAAAATACTGGAAATTTAGATTTTAAATACGGGACATCCCCAATTCTCGCCAGAGAAGGTTGCCAAGTGTAGGAAACATGCCAATTATGGTTGAGATTGCTAAAAAAAAATTATAATTAGGACTGAAATTGATTTTGAAAAATTTCTAATTATGGCTTAAATTGATAAAAAATGCTGATTATGGCTGAAATTGCTAAGAAATTGCTAATGAGCAGGAAATTAAAAGCTATTCCAAACCGCAGTGGATTAAAATAGAAGATGGAGGATGACAAATAATATCGTTCTACGAACGAATTCATTCTGAATTTTTAGAAACATTTTTATTCATACGGCATTCATAAAGTAATCATCGTGGAACTTTTATGATTATAAAATTACATTTCTCTCTCTTTCTACTGACTGTAATTTATAATCATGAAAGTTCTACGAGTTCAGTCAAGATCATAAATTCAAGTAAGGTTTGAAAGTGAAAAAAAAAAAAAAAAAACTGAAGAGATGTCTATAAAAAATGCCGAAATTACGGAAAAATGCGTGAATATCCCGTAAAATATCGGTCACGTTGCCATCCTTTTTTGTACCTCATATTTACGATCTGTTCATATTATCATTCATATATATATAAATGTATATATATCATATTACGATCTATATATTACGATCTTTACTTTATATAAAACAATTATACAAAGTGTAGAGTCATATCCTTTTATATGTACTATATTTATCTTTTGAATCGTTGGTGATAGAAGTAGCGTTATCCGAAAAAATAATTTTGAAGGGCAATTTTACTCCTCTTCGAAATTTTAAGTGGTAGTTTCACAAAAAAAGAAAAATAGAATGGATTACATAGAATTTGGAAGAGTGAAAGTGAATTTTGATTCGTGAATCCTGCATCTAGATGCGTATTGGCGAACACTGGATAGAAGTATATTTTCAATTAGAATAAAATGTTTCTAACTGCAATATTTGCGGATATATTTGAATTCAAAAACCGCTGACAACGAGGCATAGAGAGCTCGGCTTATATATTAGGGGCCGTTCAAGTATTACGTCATATTAACGCATATTGGTGGGATCATGAGACGTATGCGGGGGAGGGGGAGGTGACAGCATAAGGGGCTCGTGCCCTCCTCCCCATACGATCAAATTTTATTTTTTTCATGCAAAAAACATTTAAAAAAAATTTTGGAAGTAAATACTTTTTATTTTCGTGTTATTGTAATCTATTTCTGTTAATTTCAATGAAAAATTTAGTGATATCCCGTATTTATTATCGCAATTTACTGCAATCCCCTCGATGATGCACGCTGAAAGTAAGTATGAAGGTATAATTTTATTTGAACTCATATGGAAAAGAATAATATCAACTACAAAGGGCGAATAATTCCATCAAGTCTGCCTGCGGACCACCTATGCCATCGTCAAGGACCACCTCTGGGTCATTTTAGGTCGACAAACGCTGCTATATCGCGTAAAAACAGTAAAAGATGCATAATGCATTTCACAAGCCCTCCAGAGTTTTCCAGGCATCCCGTTTTTTATCAATCACATTCAGGACATTGTCCTGGTTTCTCAGCTGCACGATCCGACATCCTTACACTTACCACGCAATGATATTCAACGCACGTAGTTACGTCAAAATTGACAGAAATATAAATAATGACGTGTATACGAAAACAGGGATCTCTCATCGCCAATTAAAAGGCAGGTGTCACTCACAACATGTAGATCAACTATTAAGAAATAGAAAAAAAAAAAATGATTTCCTCTGAAATATGTCCTTGCAAATACCAGATGTCGCCATTCTTTTTATTCTCATCTCGGCCCACATTGTATTATCATTTCATATTTGTTTTTTCTTTTTACGGCTAATTAAGATTCAAGCTCTGATTATAATTAACGTTGATGACAGTTTTTAACCTTTTCTTTCTCCCCCTTGTTGCAGGTGTTCTTAATATACGGGCTTTTCCTTTTCTTCTTCCGATGTGTTAAGCATGCGCATACGTAATTTTTTGTTCCGGTTACCTGCATGGAATTTTTCTTCACCTCATTTACTTAATATTCTTTTGTAATGTTCCGCGAAGGTTAAATAATAATTTATATTTTGTTTTCCGAGGTACGATATTTTCAGATAGGAAAGTTTTTGTCGTGTAATATCGGTGTATATAATTTTTAGTTCTTTTTATCGAGTTACGTTAGCGAGACATTGTAATGCATGGTACACATCCCTAAGGGTATTCAGGTAAATTCCTTAAACCGGACGCTGCCATCCCACTCAATACAGATCTGACTGGACGGGACGGAAATGAATCCCGAATCGAGAGCCAGCGGAGCCAGGTTCGAGCCAACCCTACGGACATTAAGAGTCCGTCGTGTGGTTTTTGCTAAAGTTACAGAGCTATAGCTTTCGACCGCAAGGCTTGGTGATACGTAACGGTAGCACCAAGCAGAAGCCTTAACCCTACACGCAAGGGCAAAATACCCAACAGTAGGGTAAAACTAACCAGTCTCACGACGATGACAGCACTGAAAAATTAAACGCCACACTACATACGCACTTACACTGCACTGTTAGGTGCACACACAGTTACACTTCTGGCACAACTCACTAGGTAGTAAATCGCCCATAGATGGTGATAGACCTGAGTTATGCTCGGTTTGAAAAAAAGAAAGTCTCATGACGGTCAGCAAGACATTGTAAAATGATTTTTTTTTTTTTCTGAAGCCAATATTTCTCTCTCTCTCTCTCTCTCCACTCAAGTACATTTAAACTCGGTTATATCGAAGGTTATGCAAACTTTTGTCGCTATAACCGAGGTGACGTTACAGACGAAGTTGATGTCTTCAAGGCGCTTTTTTGATGAAGAATGTGATCGTTCAAATAATGTGCTTCCTTCTGTTTTGGGTAACCGAATTTGATCGATAAAAATACGAGAAATTGGGATCATAAATACGGAGTAATTGCAAATTTTTGACAAAATTGCCAAATGTTGCTTATAAATATCACTTTCCCAGAAATGCAGGGCTACAGCAAGTCTTCAGTAATTTAAAATGCAATTCGCGGTGGAAAAAAAATTGAAGATGATAAATATTTATAGTTACATTCATTATAAAACATAGCTGTCAGTATTTATCAAAATTATTGCAAATTTCAATTTTTTTTCAGTATTTTATATGGCCGCTGTGGTGGTCGAGCGATCATAGTGACGGACTCGCATCGAGAGAACCTGGATTCAAATCCCACTGTCACCACAGTGGTGGTCGGCTGAAGTTGATTTTCTGTGGTTTCCAAATGCAAGGCGTGAATTCGAGCCAATAATCTCCTCTTTAAAACGTCTCGCCCCAGAGAGAAACAGGCCTAAAACGGTACAATTATTCAATCATTGCACTTCACTCATAGTCTGAAAAATTGATGGCAGCTCTAAACATAACAAGCATTAAATAGTAACAACTTCACGATAGATTCACAACACGTTCCAACATGTACCAATTCGTTAGAAATTCCGCAAAGGAATATAGACGAGGTGCATGTGAGGTGTAGTATATTTATACTTACACAGCCATAATTTATATGATACGACACATATATGAGAAGAGATATTAGAGCTGAGAGAATTTAAAAATTTGCATGGTAGTGTGAAAGCAATTTTTAAATTGAATAAAATACAAAATTTATATCTTTCATTCTTCGGAAAAGAAATTAATTTGTTTCTATAAATTTCTATATAACATTTTGGTAAATTTATTCGACGTGAACTACATAAAAGAGCCTGATTATGCCAAATATGGTGTTGTTCATAAATCTTGTCACGGATCGGAAGAAAAAGCGTCAACATGATCTATTTTCGGTAAATCCCATCAGATAATTACGACATAAGTTTTGCAATTATTTCCGATAGTGTTTAGGGGTGGAGTACACGAAGATCTAAAGATGGTGTTCATGTAAATGTCTTTTTATTTACTTAATGTTAAAATAGGGGGGGGGGAAAAGAGTAATTTGTGGCAGAAAAAGAGATCCACTTCCGTGTTGTCATAGAATGTCACGATGTTGAGATTGATTACATCGTAGATTTTACGTGAAAAAAAAGAAAATGTCGTCGTTTGGACCATCGTTCGAGCTCATTGGTGTGTGTGTGTGTGTGTGTGTGTGTTTGTATTGTTTCGAGAGAGTCGTCATCGGTTCCGAGAAGAAACTTTATCCCAACTTTTCCCAGAGGAGAATGGAGGTTGGGTCATTGAAATCATTTCATTCGTTCCTCTAATTACTCTTATGTTGATATTTTCGCGTGGAAAACATTTCCGGATAAACCTTATTTTTTTCCCTCGTAGATACAAAAATGTTCCTCGTAGGTCAAAATGTTATGATGTTTATATCGTGGTGGATGACGAACACGATACAGGGTGGACGAGAAGTCCTGGACCAATTTTAAAAATCCATAACAAATCTACCAATTGACATAAAAAAAAAGTGCGGTTTGCACTGAAATACTGAACATGGCCTAGAGCAGTGGTTGTCAACCGGGGGCCACATGTCCTCTTAGTGGTACTGGGATACTTCAGGGGGGCCATGGTAGAAAATGGAGAAAGGGGCCATGACAGGTGGTTTGGCTACAGAGAGCTGTATGCCAGTAGAGCAGATGGAGTAGATGCAGTAGTAGTATGCAGTAGATTCAAAGAGCCTGTATCACAGTATGCATTTAGCTAATTAAATGGATTTTTAGAATAAAAATATTTAATTATTTTCCCGGAATCTCTCTCTCTCTCTCTCTCTCTCTCTCTGCGTGTGGCTCGAATTTCTCGTCATACTAAAAAATACGGGTACAGCATTCCCGGGCATGCTGGTCTCCTTTGCTGTTAACGGGGAGGAATACGGTAACTATCGCATTTCAACATGAGCATCCTTTGACCTGTTTATGTGTAGCCCCAACTATAAAAAGGGCGCTCAAATTGAAATTTTATAGTTTTATGAACGCGAATTGTCACAAACATAAATTATGCACTGTTTGTATTGCATTTTATGTGTTTCGTCAATTTTTTTAGTCTTACAGCGGCACCTGTGAGTGAGATTTTAACTTTTTTTTCTTAACTGATCAAAAAATACAAAAACTCTAGGCCATGATTTTGATGAGTACTTTAGTGCAAATCGTAACTTTTTATTCAATTGGTTGAATCACTTAATTTTTAAAATGTGTCCAGTACTTCCCGTCCACCCCTGTATATTTCAAGAAAAATGAGAAACATTTACAGCAGTAGTTCCCAACTTACTTGCCCTCGAAAGTGGGGCATAACGGTTGTGTATTTCCCACAAAGGTGATAGACCGGCGTTATGCTCAGTTCGGAACAGAGATTCTTGCCTGTAGGTCGCGTCCTAATGTGAGAGCTCTTGAGGTGAGTCGTACGTATCCATTTACAATCTGATCAATTTTTTGCACCACTGGTTTTCAGGGCATCTTTAACGATTTAACAGGAGCGCAGAAATTTGTGACTTTCTTGAGCCCTGATTTTATACACATTATTTTTAGGGAGAGGTCACCATCTGATATGGCATGATATTATCCTGCGCATTCTGTAATATAGAATGCATAGGAAATGCACATACATAATATTAAAAATTTTCTCGCGCGGCGTATTTAAAACTATGAATACTTTAAACAAACATTGATTCAGAAATAATAAGAATTCGAAATTAATTAAACAACAACGTTATTCCAGAATTAATTCACAACATTTTCAGATTTGATGAAAAATAACTAAAAATTAATGAGAGAATCTTTTAGGGAAATTTGATTGTGCGAACTAGTGAAAAAAAATTGTAGAATATTTCCAGAAGTAGTGAATGCCTTCAATAATTTAGGCTCCTTATTTAATTCTGGGTCCTGGGCCCAGGCTTCGTTGGCAGCTAAACAATTTGATAATAAAAAAAATGTCTAATAAGAATTTTTCAATTAAAAAAACAGTTTCCGAATCAATAAAGTTTTTGTCTATAGCAGTGTGATTGTCAACCTGCCATTCTTCAATTAACGCCTTGGAGGATTGGGCACCACACCGGGGAAATCGTGTACTCCTACAGAAATCTTTGAAAACGTGTGAAACTCTTGAAACTCATAAGTAACTTACATGCGTCTAGTAACCCCGACATATAGGGGGTTTGCGTAACTCTAAAAATACTTGGGAGGTGAGCCTGCTCCTAGATATGCATGGGAAGCATTCGTACCCTGTAATGCATTTGAGACGTTTGTACCCATGGAAATGCGTGGGGAAATGTGCGTACTTCTATGCCAGTGCTTCTCAAAAGTGTGCGCTGCCAACATTTGTTAAGGGCGTTGGTGTGAGCTGTTCACATTAATGCATCATAATTGCTTATTTAGTGCACTATTCTGGGGACCCGCAGATAGGCGTTGTCATGGCAAAAGAAATGCGGGTGGCAAAAGTTAGAGTGAACCACTGTCCTACATATATCACTCCGTTTTTCCCAAATACGAGCGTTTCGCATCTCTTAGGTTGAAAGACTTTTTTTTTTCCTTTAGAAACATTCGTCTTCATGTTGTTCTCAGAAATATGAAGGGGAGCTGCTTACATCCTAGTTTTGTGAACAGCGCTTACCTATCATCTAGACCTGCGTCCGAGGCTTGCATACCCAAGAAATGCACAGATGACTTGCGTGACCTTTTAAGTGCGCACGATCTTAATTAATTCTACAAACCTGCGTACAAACCTTGCGTACGCTTTGGAATGCGCATAAGACTTGTGTATTCCTAGAAATGCCTAGTAGTCTTTCATATTCCTATAAATGCCTAACTAGACTGTCGTGTTCCTAGAAATGTCTAGTGGCTTGCGTATTTTTAGAAGTGCACAGTAGGCATACGTAATACTTTAAATGCCTGACAGGTGTGCACACTCACTCTGGAAAACCGTGGGAAGCTTTCACAAACGCCCTTATATTATTACTAATGAGTGTGTCACACCGATTGTGCCATAACTAATATTTTCACTCTTGATTACTTTTCTCGATTACAGGTGATTTTTTCGCGGACCCCGAATGACCCGACACGTAACCATAGCCCCCCTGTGGTACATACTCAGGATGTCTCTACTGTATGCGTACCTCAGGTTGGGGGATCACTAGCAGTATGACGCACTTATTTTTCTGGTCTCAATCGAAATTGAGTCAATGAGAAAAGAAACTATCTACATGTACTCCCATCAAAAAGTGACCCTTAAGGGAGGTAACCGGATAGACATGGCCTCGGGGAAAAAAAAAGGAGGAAAAACTACCATTGCGTATACGGAGGAAATTCTGCACGGAAAAAACGACCCTAGAGAGAGGTGGCCCTCACTGATATAGCTGGCTCTTCCAAAAAAAGGTTTCACTGTATATCACATATAAGGTGTGTTTTGAAGGGGAAAACGAACAATGTTATAGTCTGTAATGGAGTCTTAAAAGGGATCCTCCCAGAGATCCTTTCTTTCCTTCAATACGCACATCATCAGCTTACACGTGATACTTTTTGGTTATACTTGAGATATTATTTGCCGCAGCACTGCTTGCTACATCTCGTGTGTATACATACTGTTCTTTCGCTCTCTACTCGCTGAGAAAGTGGAGCGTTTACTTCATGAAAAGGGGAGGAGGGGGGCGCTTCAAATCTAAATGTGGTTCTGTGTGTATGTTACTTCTTTTTTTACATACATATTTATTTAATGCTTCTACTAAAGACAAGAAAAAAAAGTTTTGGGTTGGAGAGTTATTTTTGGATATTCCGCGGGTGTTGTTGCACCCTTCAATTTTCTTTTTCGTTGCTTTTCTAATCCAAGGCTTGTCTTGGGATCTTCTTCAAGAGCAGCGGAAGCTGTTGCAAGATCCACCATCATTTACTAAAGTATGTGTATTTTACCCGGTTATTATTATTTTTTTGTGGGATGGGTCTATATTTTCCCCCTTTCAGTCTAAATGATTCCTTCGACTTCATTATGAACTATGTATATTTCTCTCAAGTATGACGTGTGTCATTTTACTTCTCATTCTATTTTTTCAGTGTATCATAAATTTTGAATGTTTCTTTAAATAAAATAATTGAGAAACAGAATGCTCCGGAGTCGATTAAATGAGTGTAAATCGATGTATAGTCACTATATACGTAATCGAGAACTTTGATGTGAATTCTTGGAGCGTAGAAAACTAGCCAACTGAGCAGTTTAGCCATCTATCCCGTCATGCTTGGAACTGATTGATCAATTCTTTTCTACGGAAAATTTCCCATTGAAAAAATGAGTCATTTACTTTAATATTTCCTCTTGGTAACAGGGCATCCACTTATTCATTTTTTCCATATCGCTGTATGAAAATAGGAGGGTACTAGAAAAAAAAATCCTGTTATTCGTTTTATCCTCTTATCCCAGGGGTGGCCACTTGTGGCACGCTAACACTTTTGAAAATTAATCAGATTCTATCCATTTTTCAATCAAAGACATTCTCTCCAATTTTTGATCAATCCTTTTCTTATGAATGATGGTCTTATAGGCTGCCAAACCTTTATTTAGTATGGTATAGGTGCTCTTAAAATAATAATTATATGAGATGACTTTCCATTCAATGAGTTTCTGTTCGGTTTCTCATCTTTGAGCATAGTTGCTGGACGTCCTATGTGTACGAGAATAAGGATTGTCAAAAATTGTATATCTATGAATTATTCGGAGGAGGGCTAAGTCCTTTAACAAAGTTTATTGGGGAAGGGGAAGGAGGGGATACCTATATATATATAATCATATTATTAGATAAATTATATTAATTGATAACTTATATTGCATTATAATTTTTCTAAAGATAAAGTATTTCCTTACTTTTTTTTGTCTCCCAACATGTATGGTATTGATGATTGTTGTTGATCTCTATCGTTATGTAAAAGATCATCGCCATATGTTTCTTTAAATCGTCATTCTGTGTATCATCTCCGAGGCCGCATCCAGATACTCGGTCATATATGTACGTATTTTGGTATGCTCGCGTCCAATTGAGTTAGTGATTAAAGGGTGAATTCTACAGATGAACTTATAGTCTATAGTAGTCTTTACGAAGTCTATAGTAGACTACGTATGTCCGAAATAAGAGTAGATGAAAAGTCCTGGAGAAACATTTTTAAAATTAATAAAAAATCAACCACTTGACATAAAAGGGCGTGGTTTACACTAAAATAAATATGTTGGCCTAGAGTTTTTTTTTTAATTAAAAAAAAAAGTTAAAATTCCATTCACAGATGGCACTGTAAAACGAAAAATTCGACGTACATAAAATAAAACATAAACACCGCATAATTAATCTTTGTGACAATTCACGATCATAAACTATCAAATTTCAATATGAGTGCCCTTTTTAGCTCGGGCTATATCTAAGCAGGTGAAATGATGCTCATGTTGAATAAAACTACTATACTTCAATATGAGCACCCGTTTAGATGTAGACCGAGCTAAAATAGGTACTCATATTATAATGTGACAGTTTTATGTAACGCAAATTGTCATAAGCATCCATTATACACTGTTTATGTTGCATTTTATATTTTACTAGCTATAATACCCGGCGCTGCCCGGGTTTTCTTCAATGAGGCTTTTTTGGATCACGTGATATCTCCCTCTCTTTTTCTTGAGGGACATACAAACCGTGTCTAAGTTAACCAATATGGCGACCTGCGCGATTCATGAAATAAACAAATCTAGATTTACACAGAAACGTAGAAATGAATATATATTTTTCTTTTTTTAAGGGGCGCTAGGCATTTCGATCCCCCCCCCCCTTGAACTTCAAGTTATCCATCTGTCTGTTCCAGCTTCCAAAAATCCTTAGTTAAAGCTGTGGAATTTTTTCGATGCACTTTTCACGGGCTCATAACTAATTTTAAAATATCCTAACCCACATGAATTTATTCAAATAAATATCAAAAGAGACAATATGGAGACATTAATTTTCATACTTGAGAAGATATAAATGAAATCAATGATATTGCTCGAATATCCAACTCAAAAGTATAGGTTTGGCTAATTACTTCATATTTAATCTCCTGGGCTTCGTATATCTCTAAGCGAACTGAATATTTCAAAAATCGAGAATTCAATACAATTTTTAAAATTATTGATGGGGCGGAAAATCCCACTAATATCCGCATTTCTACAGTAAAATCGACAATTTTAGCACTGATTTCTATGAGGATCACCCTTTTCCTGACTCTCAAAGCGATGCTGATGATGATTATGACGTCTATTCAAAAAACCTCATTACTGAGAGTATATTGAAAATGTGGCAAACCATTATAAAGGCATAAACTATTATACATATACTAACAGGATTAAAGAAGTGACAAACCGTTGTAAAGGCATATACACGTCGGAAACGCATTGCTAGGGAACCACGGTAACCAAAGTAAACGTTCGGAAAGTGATTGTTGAGGCCCAAAAACCATTGTTGCCGGACAGTTTTTTGCCCATTTGGGGCATTTGCCCTGGGCTGACGAAATTTTAAAGTAGCCTATCGTTCAAGTCGGGTCCCATTTGGTATATATGCAAAATTTGGCGACGATCGATCTAAAATTGTAGATTTGTATAGAGAACATACACACAGACAGACAGACAGAAAATCAATTTTATATATATAGACTAGCTGATACCCGGCGACGTTGCCCGCCCTGTAAAAAATTTGCATATATATAGCTTATTAATTATTTCTTAATCAAAATATTTCTGCATTAAGTAAAAAAAAATTTACTTTTATTTTTAAATATTTTAATTAAAAACTTCAGGCAATCGCTTGTGGATACACAATATTTTTGTTTGTTCATCTGGTGTGTAGACGTACAAATTTTTAGGATTACCAACACGCGAACAGGCGACGTAAAGCTGTCCGTGTGAGAAACAGGTCTCAAGTAGGTTGATACCTGCCACTGCTAACGACTGGCCTTGCGCTTTGCTGATTGTCATGGCAAAAGTTAAACGAATCGGGAACTGTAATTGCTTGAATGTGAATGGCATTTCTTTAGTGATAACTGGGGTACGTGAAATGAAGACGTCTTCTCCTTTGGCACATCCAAGTTAGAATCGTTGCTTCAATGATGTAATTGTGCAATTGCTTCACGCAGAGTCTGTTGCCATTACAGAGTATCGGTATCTCCAAATTTCTTAAAATCATTATAGGTGCTCCGACTTTGAGGGTCAAGTTGTGTGGTGGCACACCCGGAATATCCAAAGAGTTCAGAAATTCTGCAGGATACAGAACTGTTTGCGCTGTGTCTGTGACAGTGTCAACCGATTTGTAAAATGTGGAGTCTCCCGGAATAATTTTTAGGATTTTTCCGTTGATCTTGTTCACACTGTCATTTTTCGGTGCCAGAATTGCACTCTCACAAAGCCACTCATGGTTTCGGTGATTTTGTTGAATGTTTGGGAGGACTTTGTCTGCAAGTTCTTGAACTGAGTTTAACAACTGGCAAAATCCATTTGTGAACGTTATCAGTCCAGTGCTTGGGTCTACGGGAATTCTTCCATTGCCAAGTTTGATAAACTGATGTGAAAATGATAGCAGTGCTGAGTCATTTTGCAGTTGAACTCGCATGTTGGTGGATAATGATAATTTTTTTAGCTTCGTGCCAGAGTGTTGACGTCCTAACAAACTCGAGGCGACCACCGATAGACAGCACCTTCACTTCCAACCCATCTCACTAATGGCAGTAAATTGCAATGTAGCGATATGGCCAGAGTTGGTGTTTGGTGAAGTAGAGTGCTGATGATTTGAGGCAAGCATTGAGTTCATCAACTGGCGTTGAACATTTTTATTCCCTGTTTTATCGTCGTAGTTGTTGTTCTCTGTTGTTAGTGACGTCAGATGTCCAGCTTCTGCAGCGAATATTATTCAAACTCCTTTTAAGCACTTTTTAAATTGAAACTATACCGCAACGATGGGTGGTTGATGAGATAAAGGCCACATTAGCACTTACAGGACACCCTATATACATGCAAGCAAAAATATCTGGCGCGTCCAGGGTTTTCTTCAATTACTTAGAGTATTGGAAAAGAGCCAAACCATTATAAAGGAATAAACTGTTATGATGGCAGCGTTAAAGATTTGACAAACCATTGTAAAGACATATACACGTCTGAAACGCATTGTTGGGAACCACGGTAACCAAAGTAAACGTTCCGAAAGTGATTGTTGAGGCCCCAAAACCATTGTTGCCCGGCAGTTTTTCGCCCATTTCGGGCATTTGCTCAGCTCTGACGAACTTTTAAAGTAGCCTACGGTTCAATCCTGGTCCTGTTTGGTATATATGCAAAATCTGGCGACGATCGGCCTAAAACTGTAGATTTGTATAAAGAGCATACATACATACATACATACATACATACTTTCACATTTATATATAAGATTGTGAACTATTTTTTGCAAATTTATGAAAAAAACAACAAACAAACAAAAAACTCTAGTCTATGATAAAGTGTAAACCGCACGTTTTTATGTCAATTAGTTGATTTGTTATTAATGTTTAAAATGTGTCCAGTATTTTCGTCCAACCTCCTGTATTTTTGGAGAAATATTGTTATCATTGCTCTGTGGTGAGATGAACTCAATACCCTCCCCCCCTTTAGTTTCGGAGCACCATACCAAAGCCTCCTAGATACTACATCTAGGAGGTTTCGATCATACCCGGTCGTCCATTCCCCTCCCCCCTCTTCTCCAGCTTTACGAGGCTGACCATCTCTATTTTTCAGTCGAGATCATTCTCGATCACGTGCTCCCTACGAGCTATCAGTTATCATTGCGATCCATGTCAGCCGATGGAGTTTATTCACAAGCTTGAGTAGAAACTTGTAAACAGGAAATTAAACTTCATGGCCATAGAGGGCATTTAAACAAAAATCAAAGTAAATTAATGAGTACAAAAAGAGATTAGTTATTCCATGTGTATAACGCCACAAAGTGAAATTTTTTCGTCCAATCCTATCTAGATATGTAAATATGACATCCACTAGAAAGATTTTCTTTGAAATAATGGCGGAGATAAGAAGATAAATTCGCGTTTTATTGTGGTTTTTCCTCGGAAAGATTTCGTTTTTTTTCTCAGATAAATATTTCCGCTGTTTTCAACATTCCTAGACGATATTCAGACATTCCCATTGAGCATGAACAGACGTGATTATGTCACACGTTTCGAAGATCCATCAACGGCAAGGACTTAACATGTCTCTGTTAATTAAGACAACAACAAGTGGGCAGCAGTGGGCAACGTTAATGATAAAAAAAAAAAAAATGAGAGAAAGAAATATCTAGAACTTCAAAGGAAGATGACGGGAAGCAGATGACGTGATTTCATGTATTCGTCTGGGTCAATGGAAAAGAAAAATAATTTGAAAAATAATAAAATGAAAATACCGTTCGTTATAAGCTTCGTATTCATTTGACATCTTTCCCGTGAGTCCATCCTTAGAAATAAATCAAACCTACGTTCGAACCCCCATTTATATCATATAAAGGTGAGCGAGCGACATTTAAATGTTGATACGGAAACGATAACCGATTTACGGAAAATCCACCGTCAGAAAGTTCATCGACGGAAAAATCACAGCTGGGAAAATTCACTGGCAACAGTTCGTCATCAGTGACCTAGTGGTTGAGCAAGTGGGTGAATATGTAAGCGAAGGGTTGACCGCGCGAATGACAGAGTGAGTGACCGTATGAGTGATCAAGTGAGTGACCATATGAGTGATCAAGTGAGTGACCGTATGAGTGATCAAGTGAGTGACCATATGAGTGATCAAGTGAGTGACCGTATGAGTGATCAAGTGAGTAGGAAAGGGAGTGATTAACTGACCGTATGAGTGAACCATTGCGTGGGTGAGGGAACGAGCGATTGAGTGAATGAGTGACCATATGAGTGACCGAGTGAGTGGGTGAGTTACCGAGTGGATGAGTGAATGAGTGACTCACTCACTTGCTCATTTGCATACTTGCTTATTCACTCACTCATTCGCTTACTGGCTCATCCACTCACACACTATGTCACTTTGTACATGAATTGTTTGTCGATGAATATTCCTAGCATTGTCATATCGGTGAATTTTCCTTACAGTAAATTGCGAGACAATGAATTGTTGCTAGTGAACTTTCCTCACACTTTCATAACCATGATTAGCAGAGAACAGTTTCTCTCACTTATTTATAATCCCTTATGAGAATTTTTGAGCTACGCGAAATCAATCATCAACTGCTTTCTTCTGCATTATATAGGCCTACCATCTACACAAAATATCACGGACAAATTTGCGTGGCCGTATTCACGACCAGAACTAGAGGGAGGGGACAAAGAGTGCTTGTTCCAGACTCTGCCACGAAGCTGGACTGGAAGAGATCTCGACAACGGGATAAGTCCAGTGGCAAAGTCTTGGTGTTCATTCATTCACAAAGAGTGCAGCTGCAATTGGCAAAATCTAGAAGGCCGTAACTTTTAGGTGGAAGGAGAAACACCGTTATAAAATAATCGAGTTTTACAGAGGGTGAGGATCATGTTTGCGCCACAGGCACACTCGCACGCACGCGCACACACAAATCTTAGTTACGGCCCTGCGCGTATGAGGACACTAATTGTCATTATTGCTCTTTAATTTTTACAATATGGTACTTTTATACACCGTTGTGAGCTGTCTTTTAATCCCCTTGAAATTTTTTTATCTCGTCTCTGCTATGATATGAGCAAAGAGAGGGTTGTCATCTACGTAATTCGTTTGAAAACGAAGATGGTCGCATCGAAAACTTATAAGCTGGTTACTAGGCAAATCTGTGAAAATGGCTTATATCTAATATAGCTATTTTTTAGTCAATATTGAAGCTTCAAAGAACGCCACTAATCATCAGAAGGCAAAAAACAACGGTCGAACGTCCGAGTAAAAGTGTCATGTGAAAAATATTGCATGAACTCTAAATAATTGCAACAAAGATTGGTATTTGACCACTCAATGGGTTACTGGAAGGATAGGTATCAGTAATGACTCAATACTTGAAAATTAGTGATACTTTTCAGACAGTAAGGACAATAGATCTTTCACACTCATCGATATTTTGCGATTTCTCGTCAAACATAAAATGTCAGTAATATATCCCACGCATCCTATTCATAAAATCAATTCCTTGCAGAATTCCCCGGTTTCCAAAAACCACAGCCGAATAAAGCTAAATGATTGGCCAATAATAGGACGTTAATTGACCACCAAAATTAGTGTGGACAGAGGGATTCTAAATCAGAGACTTTTCTTTTGTGTCCATCGTCACATGAAAAAGACGTTAAGAACTTACCCAAAGACTGGAGCCGTGTGACCCATGCGGTAGCCCGGGGTGCCACTCTAGGAAGGGCGCCGAATACGGGATAATGAAATAGAATAACGTTTTCTGTCAATTATTTAATTTCTTTATCCAGTATCCGATACCGCTCCTAGAATGGCACCCTTTGTTGCCGCACAGGTCATAAGGCCCTAGAGCCACCTATGACTAAGTTCTTAACGTATACGTTCAAAATTGTCTTCAAAGTTCAAACTATGAATGTATTGGACAGAATAAAACGTGAAAGATGTGTCAAATATAAATATATGTATACGACATTTTTCCGATTTTTTTTTCAAGCGTGGCTGTGACATAGAGACACCAGGCCGAAATGGCACGAAAAAGATGTTTCACATGGCTGGAGATTTCCTCTTGGGCCACCCCTGAACTTGGCCTAAAAACGATGGCCTTCGAGCCCAAAGTTCGCTTTCTATCTGATAGTAGATAATATAGTGCGAGCCAATGTCCCATTTGAAAAAAAATGTATATTTCTGCAGAGAGCAGGCACAGACCTTCATTATGATACTTATATAACATGAAAATTCAAGCATTTGCAGTCATTACTTCAGAATATAGAAACCCAGTTGGTGGCACTAGCTAGAGTATGAGCCAGAGTGGCGCGATGGTAAGATGCTCATCTACCACCGTGAAGGTCGCCGTCAGGTTGTAGGTTCGATCCGGGGGGAATAATGTAGATAACAAGATATTTTCTCTAACGAGCTTGAGGCGACCACCGAGAGATGGCATCTTCATTTCCAACCCACCTCCTTAACGGCAGTACATTTTAGTATAGCTAGAACACGAAACAACATAAATTATTCTGACAACATAAATACATTAGAGCCATACATACACTCACATAATATTTTCCGACATGTACCGATTCGGTATAAATTCCTCAAAGGAATGTGCACGAGGTGCATGCACGATTAAGTAGTAGTCGTACTAGATAGTTGGAATTCTTCGGATGAATTTTTTTTATAGCTCCAGTCCAGAAACTTTTTCTACGGACAGTGTGCGCCCTTAAATACACGCTCTTCATCCATGTTAGTTTAGCATTTCTCTCGAACTGATGTTTGTTCTTCCAGTGAACTTCTCTGCCGGAGAACTAATCTCATATGCATGAAGACGATAAATTCACGCATGTAAATACAGTATTGAGCGTTGTTTTGCCACAGAGGTTTTATTTGGCTTCCGACCATTACAGAACCATTTCCTCGAGATTGAGATTTATATTTAACGCTAGAAATCGTGCCTTATGTTTCGAAACATTCAAATTTCCAAATAATCCGAATCTATTCATGTGATTACCTCGGTGGATCGTGACTCACTACCAAGTACGAAATCTACCTAACCCTTCTAGATGTTTGAACAGTCTCAACAAAAAAATATATAAAGGAATCGAGAAATCTTTGAACCCGAAATCCAAGAAATCATTAGGAGCTCTTGCATCAACATCATCGCGCCAATCGATCATCATTATGATGTATACGTATTTTATTTTTTTTTCTTCAATGTTCAAACTCATTATGGAGAGCGAGCGTATAAGTGAATTTTCCCATATACACGACAGGCGATTTTTTTTTTTGCGTAGGAAGCAGAGAAGGTAGGAAAAGAAAATGAACGGAAAGGTCAAGTAAAAGTTTTTGCCATTTCAAAACTGCCCGGATCCATGATTGGAGGACAACTTAATCAATTCAGTTTTCCTCCTCGTTATTCCCTCACTACAGATATACTCGTACATATTCAGCATGGACTCTGGATCTACTGCAGTTAAGGATCTCTACCATGCTTTGTCACAACGTAAACTCAGATTCTTATCTCTGTCATTGCTCTTTAGAGAGCGATTTGTGATCCTAAATGGAGCGTGAAGTCCATTTATATCCTAAAACTGTGTATGTGATGGTATTTTAAAACTATTTGACTCCAACGGAGTTTTACTGACGGCTCATTAGTTAACAACCTTGTTGATCTTGAGATGGTAAGAGCAGACATGCATAAACAACCGAAACCGGAAGATAGACCAAGCACTATAATACAGTAACTGTAAAATGTTCTTTTTTTTTGAGGCTGGAATTCTCAACCTATGGGTCACAGGGGACTTCCGAGATGGGTAGTACAAATTCACTTTTAGACAGGTATTCTTGATCAGGGAGTCACGACTCAAACTTGATTGGCAGGGGCTTCCGAGAAGAGGGTTGTACGAATCCACTTACAGCCAACGGTTAACAATAAAAAAGTTATAAAAAGTACACATAAGGATATATCATCAAAGTTTTTAAGTATAAAATAAAAAAATATCATCCTAACTCCTAAAGACAGATGACGCTGAAAAACGAAACCTATTTATTTTAGCGCGTACAAATATCGAAATTCAATCTATCCAAACCTTGAACCTTCACTCGTATATCGGGTGCCGTAGATGAGACTAACAGCTCATACATCTCCCCCCCCCCCCCCATCGCTCTGCCAATTAAATGCAGTAGTGCATTGAAGCCATGGTTGGCATAATAGAATATTGATGGTGACAATTTAATAGTCATCTCACACCAAATCTAAGATGCTGAAAAATTTAGAAATGTGGCTAAAGTACATTTTTACCCCGGGAATTAACAGTCACCTCCACAGGAATTAATGGATATCATATATTCCTGATTATTGATGCTAACTAATTATATGTGATAATACGATGTATGAATAAATAGCAATTAAGTCACCATACGATGAATAAGATGCTGGAGCTGCAACATGTTAATAGGGATGTAATTAATGCTATATGAATATGATAAAGCAGATAAAAATAATAACGGTTAAAAATATACTGAACTTGAGGTTAAATAGAAAGTATAATATGTGTAAGTCATGAAGTATTTACATTGATATATGCAGTGCATCAATTCTGACATCATAAGGGATAATTTAGTCATATAATACAAGGAACATTGAGTATGGACATCTCGGAAAAATTTTTAGGCTCATTAAGTATCAGCGCTATTATAATTGGAGATTTCACGAAGATGTTCATAGTCAGAGTTGTCTAGAGAATCATAGCAGTTTCTGGAGAGCCTTTTGGCATAATCCATGATTGTTGCAATCTTGGTATCTCTGCGTATATGCCTATTTCTGATGACAAAGGGGGGACCTGGTAAAATTTCGGAGTGTTACGTTTTGGAAACGTTTTGGAAACGAATATTAGGATTTCTAACACACATCCAGGCTGGAGCTGCGTAATATAATGCAGGATGTATGATCAATTTAAATAATACAATTTAATACAAATTCAATTTAATACAAAATTAGTTTGTTGTTGATAGAAAGGGCTGTATTATGCCTGCAAATTTTGTTAAGAGCCCCTCTGGCTTGTTTTGCTTTTTTAATAACTTCAGAACAGTGATGAGCGAACGAAAGACGTTTATCGAAAATTACACCAAGGTATTTATGTGTATCAGATGGATGAATAATATTTCCTTCCACGTTTATAAATGCATTTGGGGGAAGCTCAATTTTTCCAGTTACCCACATGAAAACAGTTTTTCTAGCGAAGACACTTCTTTTCAAAAACACTGGCCTGAGCGATTGAGGCTCTGATATGTCTAGGATTACCACATCTAATCCTAGACATATCACGGCCTCAATCGCTCAGGGCAGTATCCTTGGCCCCTCTGCTTCATAATTTGTACATGCATGATTTCCCAATGGTACCAAGAAGAATTACCTAAGCTGACGATAGTTATAGATACGTTTTTGCCGTTGCTAGTTGATGCTAAGTACCGATGTTATAGATGGCAGATCGGTAGAATCTTGGTGCTCCAGTGAAGCGCCTGAGGACGCGATTCTGGAATCGTTGTAATTTGTACATGTTGCTCTTAAATGCGAAAGTCCAAGCTGGGGCACCATGTGGCAACACTGGGCGAATGATTTGTTCGTACATCAAAACGTTGTTCTTCAAACTGAGTTTGGACTTCGGATAGCAGGATCTCAATAGATTCTCTAAGAGGATCTGAGCATTTTTGATTTTGTTCTTGGTATAGCTCCTGAAGTTGATTCTTTCATCCAGGGTGACTCCCAGGTACTTAGTTTGAGTCGATGGAACGATATGTTGTCGTTCTATGATGAGCTTCGTGTTTGATGGGATATCTAAGTTTGTGAGCCATATCATCACACATTTCCTCACATTCAACTTGGCATTGTTGTATGCATTCCATCTTTCGACATTTGTGATCAGTTCCTAGAGGTGACTTAGCGCTTTCAAGGGCTTCCTGTCGGTTAAAATTAATATAACATTCAAGACATACGGAAGACTGGATGTTGTGAAGATATTTATTATTTGAGATGTTAATTTTTTAAGGAAGGAAAAAACTCATCTCTGCCTCTACCGGGAGTCGAACCCGGGTCCCTCGATTACCGGACGAGTGCTCTGAACACTAAGCTACAGAGGAGATAGAGATTTTCCTTCGCTAGAGCGTATATATGCCGAACGGAACCGTGCAATGGACGGTGAAACCGATCAGCTAATAGCTCATGGACGACGAGCCACCAGTGGGCTATATATATGACATGAATGTCGCTCTCCACTTGTTAATACAAGACATACGGAAGACTGGATGTTGTGAAGATATTTATTATTTGAGATGTTAATTTTTTAAGGAAGGAAAAAACTCATCTCTGCCTCTACCGGGAGTCGAACCCGGGTCCCTCGATTACCGGACGAGTGCTCTGACCACTAAGCTACAGAGGAGATAGAGATTTTCCTTCGCTAGAGCGTATATTACAATACAAACTATTACAAATACAACACCACAACAGGCAAATTGCCCAACGAGGTGGCTGACTTAAGAACATCATGGATCCCCGAGCCCTTTTTTACCCTACCTACGAGCCCTACCTACTACTGCTACACCACACATGCACCCCGCCCACAACCCCCCGCGGAACCCCCAACGAATCGGTACATGCGTAAATGTGCGTGTACGTGTAGTGAAACCTGACGTGAAGATTTTTTTTGTTTCTCTGTAATGCTTGTTATGTGTAGTGCTGCCATCAGTTTTTCAAACTATGAGTGAACTGTTATGATTGAATGATTTTTCGTTGTAGGACTGTTGCTCTCTGTGGCGAGACTTTTTAACGGGGAGATCGGCTCGCATTTGCGCCTTGAAGTTGGGAACCACAGAAAACCAACTTCACTGTGGGGTTCGAACCCGGATCCTCGCATCGTGAGTCCGTCACTATAACCACTCGACCACCACAGCGGCGCCATATATGCCGAACGGAACCGTGCAATGGACGGTGAAACCGATCAGCTAATAGCTCATGGACGACGAGCAACCAGTGGGCTATATATATGACATGAACCCGGGTCCCTCGATTACCGGACGAGTGCTCGTCCGGTAATCGAGGGACCCGGGTTCGACTCCCGGTAGAGGCAGAGATGAGTTTTTTCCTTCCTTAAAAAATTAACATCTCAAATAATAAATATCTTCACAACATCCAGTCTTCCGTATGTCTTGTATTAACAAGTGGAGAGCGACATTCATGTCATAATATAACATTGTTAGCGTATAAACCCAGGATGCCCTTTGGTACCATATGATAATCATCCATGAAAACAGTGCGTATCATCAAGCCCAAGCTGGAGCCTTGGTTAATTCCTGCGGTTATACGTCTTTTTTCAGATAATGAGTCTGATTTTTTCTGATAATCTTGACCTGAAAGGTTCGAAAAGTTAGATGTGAACTCAAAAATTAAATCATGATTGAGGAATATTTCTTCTTTATCACTTTGAAAAGAAAGAAGAGAAACTTAAATTTTAAAATGTGAAGAAATATTTTCAACTTTTTGGCAAAAACATTATTTAACCGATATTTGACTGAATCAAATTTCCCTATAATTGAGATTAACTGTTGTGAATTTTATCAAAATAGTAACCCATGACAAAATTTTTTCCAAAAAAAAGAGATAAACATATTGCTATAATATGCCATCAATACGGAAAATTAGTGCGTTAAGTCATCAGCAGAGGACGCTAGCTTAAATATATTTCTGGCATGCGTTTCAACACTGTTTTGATTGCTATTCCAATTCCCAACAAAAGTTGCAGATAATTTTTATATTTATTTACTTGCCAATCAAATATTATCTTTTTAAAAATTTCAAAATCCATCTTCCCCCATCATCTGCAATAATGAAAATCAGACTGAGGGCATGAATGAATAAATGCCACCGGACTTATCCAAAGCCTCCTAGAAGTACTCTAGGAGTAGTATCTGTCCTTCTCTCTCTCTCTCTCTAGGAGGCTTTGACTTAT
The DNA here is from genome assembly GCF_987345545.1 of Pholcus phalangioides. NCBI lineage: Eukaryota > Metazoa > Arthropoda > Arachnida > Araneae > Pholcidae > Pholcus > Pholcus phalangioides. The sequence goes on along the minus strand of NW_028301608.1, from coordinate 87,037,968 downwards.
CTCGTTGTCTCGAGATCTCTTTCAGCCCCACTTCGTGGCATATTCTGGAACAAAGTGCGTTTACCTAGCCAGTGTTTCCAGCAGCCAAAAAAAAAATCCAACTAGATTCTTAATCAAAAACAACTAGAAACCGGGCTTACGGGCAACCAGAATTAATTTTAGTCATAATTTTGGTGACCATACGTCCCCTATTTTCCAGGGCATTCCCGTATTTTCACGTAATTTAATAGTAAACTATTAGTTACACTGGAAAACTTTTTAAAAAAGACCAGAAAAACACACACACAACTAGCAACTAGAATGGAAATCTCAAGACCAGATCTAGTTGGAAAATAAACTTTGCAATACTGTACCTAACAGTTTGTGTGTGTACCTAATGTTGTGTGGGAACTTTTAGTGCTGTCATCTATATATATTTGAAATTGTCAAACTTAGGACAATCGACCTATTGTGAGAACACATTGAAAATTCAATCCCTTCTATTTTGAGGGCAATCGACCTACTCCTAACCAGATCATGGCCCGCCGCTCTGTATCAATGAAGGGATATGAGCAGGTGATCGAAGAAGACGGGTTCCCGCTGGAAAATGTGCTTGTATGTGTTGTGAACCTAATGTGAAGTTTGTTTCTGTGTAACGCTTGTGCTGTCATCAATTTTTCTAACTATGATCTCTCTGACTGAATATTTGTATCGTTATAGGCTTGTTCCTTTCTGCGGTGAGACTTTCAAACTGGGCGATCGGCTCGCTTTTGCACGTCGAAGTTGCTGGAAATATTGGGAGGTCTTAGATTGCTCTTGGAGGGGGCTAAATCTAATATTTCCATGGGTTGCTATGGGAGTGGAGGCAAATATTGGCGGAGGGGGGGGGGTTACTCGGGATCATGTGCTGGATACAGGTTTACATAGCTCCAACCGACCGCAACTGTGGCGGCGTTAGGGCTCGAACTCAGGTCCTCGCGATGCGAAAATATGATAGGACCGTCACTATGATCACTCGACCACCATAGCGGCAGGGGAATCGACTGAGCCCCCCACTAATAGAAATAAGTATCAAATCAATTTTGATAAATAGAACTATCTCGCATAGATCGATATTCCATGGACAGATACGCAATAACACCGGCACATACCACATGTTTGAGGACGAAACAACAACCTCAAAACGTTGAAGAAAGCGGAACGCCAGCAGCGAGTATCGAACTATCATCGATCGATCTATCTCATTTCCAGGTGATGATCAATCATTTAACGAACTCGCGGTTAATTGCTCCACGTTTCTTATCGATGATGATCTGTGGTAAGAGGAGACGAGGGAAAAAAAACTAATCAGAAAGGATTTCATGCTTGTGAGGTCTCGAGAGCTTTTTTTTATATATAATACTCGTAAATCACGACATCAAATCTTTACTTTTCTCCTATTTTCTCCCTCTATTTCCGTCTTTACTAACACAATAGAGATTTCTTTACTTCTTCTCTACTGTGTGTGTGTGTCAGACATTTTAAGCAGACTATATCTACCACAAATAACAGATCCGGCAACACATCGTGAATTGGATAATTGGTTTTTTTTTTCTTTTCCTTATGCACTCTACCCTGTGCGAGTTTTTTTTTTATGTATAGTATATCCCTGCGCACCCTGTACGTGCCTCATCCTCCGATAAAAATGTGCAAAGGAAAAAGGATTCTCGTAAATTAAACGTCACGCTTTTTCTCTTAAGTGCACATGTGCGAGCAGAGATTCGTTCGGTCCCATTGAGCTTGAGTTCGGTATATGCATATACGACGTCTTTATGGGCCTCCATATTGGTCTTTTCATAGCCCCCCCCCCCCCCACCATGCTCCAACGAAGCATTATCGATTTTTTTACCCTCTTTTTAACGTTTTCTAATGCACTTGAGAGTATATTTTCGGGTCTCCCTTTTTTTCGGTTATCAGCCCCAAAAATCACGATTTCAGATAATAGAGACACTCGACATAGTTCTGAGCGGTGTGGAGATAATGAAGCTCTTATCCTTAACCGTGCTTATTCATTCATAAAGATTTTGGATGAGACGAATCTTCATCAATAGAGACTGAATCCAGATAGAATTTCAAAAGAACCTGAGAAGAGATGGCAGAATGCACGCCTATGCTTTATTTCATTCAAATTCAGCGTGACTTGATCTATCACAGAATACGATTTTCTGCCAAGAAATAGCCATGTGAACGATTCATAATAAGGATCTTCAACGCATAGCCACTGAGCTCATTGGTATCGCTTGTGTGTGTAGTATAGCTTAGTGCGCGGCCGTCTTAGGAGCATAATGGGCCCTCAGGCAAACGGTTTTTTCTGGGGCGTTTGCATGGCTAAACAGTTCATACCTACCAATTTACATATGCTTACTCTCGAAATTTTTAACCCTCTTTCATTTTCATGAGGTCCCAGAAGCCTGCCCGAGAGGGCTCTGCGTTAAGACGTTGTTGGCTAATTGACGGGTGCTTCGTTAAAATGTCAAATATGGCTTACGCTATATGAACCGTTGAGGCACCTCCTTCAGTACATTAATTCCCAACCTTTCATGCTTCACGTTCTCTCTGGAAATGCGTAAGAGGCTCATTTATTTCTAAAAATACATAAGAGACTTGCTGACCTCTAAATATGCGTACGAAGCATGCACACCTCCTGACATGCATAGGAGGCTACATATCCGTAGAAATTGGTAGGAAATTGCCGACTTACATGAAATTCGTGGGATGCTTACGTATGGTTTATGTACGTGCGTGGAAGGCGTGGATACCCTCTAGAAATGCATGGAAAGTGTGAATATCCCCTAGAAATGCGTAGAAGACTTGCCGACTTCTTGAAATGCACGGAGGCTTGCTAACATGCAGACATGCGTACCCCTAGGAGTACGTAGAAGGCTTACTCCTTCTTATATCATTCCATAATTAATTTTCAGATCTATTTTGACACTACTCGTTTTTTCCGTCATTGCTGATTATTTTTTGCGTATACCCAAAATGTGTGTCCCGTACCTCCCAGGGGTACTCATACTACAGGTCATCCATGGTCCGTAAAGTCATCTGATGTTGTCTTCGGCCCTAATATGGCCATGTATACATTAACGGAAAATGTGAATATTTTATACACATAGTGAACATTGGTACATAAACTATACACTATATAAATTTCCTACTAAAATTTAACACAAGACGGCAATTAATCTGTAGCTAACATCCAGTGTTCCAAGAATAAAAAAAAACGTCTGATTACAGCGTGGATGTGTGTATCACGAAGGATAGAGGGACAAGACGTAATTCTCAGAATAGGAGAAAAATTAGCAAAAATTTGGAATAGCCGGCCTTCCTAAGTCAAATGGGACATTGGAGTTCTCGAAAAATTGTGATAATAATTACTATTTCAAATAGTCCGTTTGAAACTTTCGGATCGACGGTAAAGAAACCGGAATTGGCAACAAATTGTAGATCCCAGTCTAATTAGCCATCGTGTGCAGAAAATGACCACAGTGATCAACGAAAAACCTTCATTTATTTTCAAAATTAACATTTTTTAAGGAACTATACATTTTTCTGGATATTATGCCGTGGTGAACTCGAAAAGAAAAGTCATCTGTTCTCCACCGGGACTCGAACCCTGGTCCTCTTGCGTACCTAGGTTCGAGTCCCGTTGGAGACCGGATGACATTTTTTTACGAGCTCACCTCGGCATAATATCCAGAAAAATATCTAATTCTTTGATGTATTGAGCTGGGAAAAAATCTTTCTCACTCTCTCAAAAAAATTTCAAATTCATTCCTTGTCAATGTGCCTTGAAAACCTTCACCAAATCGTTAAAAATTACTCATCGACAGTTGACCAAATCCCTTGTGTTCCGCATTTTTTAAAAAGTTCAGCATATTTTGGTAGATGCAATGGTACCGATACCCGTATTCATTTATCGTTCAATCATCTCGATACGATCATTTTTCTTTTCTATAGTTGGGGGAACATATATGCACGTCTAATATCAATTTAATCCAAGGAACATCCCTCCTGAATGAAACAAAAATTTAAGGACCCCGAGAGAACTGAACGTTGTGCCAAAACGAGTTTTCTCTCCTCCGTGACTATTTTAATTAAGTCTCATTTTTTTTTTTTGATTACCTTGAACGTTTTTAAATCATGTTATAAATCAGATAATGTATAAGATGATGCCAGAAAATCTCGAAATTCCGTGAGAGGAGAAACCCCTTTACATCCTTCGCTAGAAAAAAAGAACTGCTCTGAGAAACAGCCAAGACACTTTTTCTGACCTATGCTTTAAGTCAAGTGTAAATGAACAATAAATTTCCTTCGCCATGAAATATACGCTAAACGTACTAGTGATTTTACACAAAACCTGATTAATTTAGATTATTAGTCTCACATATTTATTATGCAGATACCGGATGGTTCTGAAATTTTTAAAATCGTTAACGTTCAAGTTATGTATGAGAGAGGCATGAATGTATTTAGGGGTCTCTTACGAACATTTAAAATTAAATATTTTATGCCAATTAAATATTTAAATTAACTGTAAAACTCCAGTTAAATATTTACTAACCCCAACTAAAAGCTAATAAGTAACACAAGGTGATTGTATTGTCACTTGAACATTTTCCGCGCTGCTCGTGCCATGCGGATTAGTGTCAGTATGCTCAGCACATATTTACACTCAGAAGCGCTCATCTTATATTTACAATCAGATGCACTCAGCAATGCCCAGTTCATTCTTATGCACTCGTGTTGAAGGATATCATAATTATACCTGGCAACACTTAAATCATGCTGACTAGTGTCAAATTTTAATGCGGGGCCATTGGTACCAGTAATGGGCCAAGTCAGGGTTCTCAAACTATGTGCCGCAGTGCCCTGGTGTGCTAATAACCTTTGTCAGGAGCGCTGCGGAGCGGTGGGACAACAAAGGCTCTGAAAAGATTATTTGTTGAACTGCTCTGAGAAGCCGCGGATAAGTTTTTATTAGGGAAAGGGGCGCCGCGGGTGGCAAAAGTTTAAGAATCCATGGGTTAAGCGTCATCGAATTCAGCTTGCGAATCCAGATCCAGACTCAGCAATTTTCAGCTCAACTCATCTTCAACAATGCCTAGTTGCATATTCATAGTCAACAATATGCTCAGCTTGTATTTATCTTCAGAAAATTTTGGCTCATAATCATACGTAAATAACATTGCTCAGATCATAGCCACAATCAGAGAATTCAATTCATTTTTATGCTCATGCGTATTTGAGGCTGAATGACTGGAAAAACTACGAAACAAATTTTTAAAAAACCACTCGAAATTCTATTAATAAATGTAATTAGGTAAATATATTATTTTGAAATTTTTTGCAGTTATTTTAATTTATGAAGTTATAAAAAACTTTCTTCAAAAATATTCTGGACAAAACGTACAAATATTTCAAAGGAGGAATCTTCAGTGATTATACAATTATTTATGATAAAAATATTGATAGTTTTCTAGAGAAACACACAAAATAACCATAATAATAAGTTTCCTCCATTATAGAATTGTATGTTTTTCCTGGCAATTGAAGAAGGTAACTTTTCCAACACAACAAAAAGGCGTAACCACTCGTTGCTTTTCTAAAGAAGACGATGATTAAAAGCAAAACAAACTCGTTTTTCTGACTTTTTGCAACTCCACCAAGAAATTCCTATTAAGCGGAATAATCTTCTTCTGAGAAAGAGGAATTCCATGTTTGCTTTATTTACCCCCCTCCTACATTTTGTTAAAGTACACATTTCAAAATAAATTCCACGTAAATTATCATCACATTCCTGCAAAAACGAATCAATAATCCGATTTCATCAATTACTTCTTACGCTATCTGTTGCCATAATGAATATACGCGCATAACTTCTGAACTGCGATGGATATTATTTTAATTCCGTGATTAATCTGCATATGCACGCGTATTTTTCTTACCCGTTCGGTACCAGTCTCAGGTTGGAGCTGGAAACCGGACTGTGGTTTCCTGTCGGATACGATACGTCTCATGCATAACGATGTAATTGTGATGGTAATCGGTGTCATTTATAACATGTAAGCATAGTGTGTGTTCTGGTATGAATTGTTGCATAAATGAATTATCATGGTGGAATTTGAGCCTATTCTCTTGAATATGCAGGTGTGTATATAGTCAAGCATGCAAGTCTCGTGATAGCATCTATCCTCTGATGTTATTTATTTAGTTTCTTGTGCATTTTATCCAAGGTCATTCCACAAATATTTAAAAAAACTCCCATCTACAATTATTCCGACTCGATTAGTATATAATCCCAATCGTAATTAAGACCAACGGCCCTGGTAATAAAACACTGCGATCAATTTGTCTACTGTATTGCAATCTAAACATCAACAAAAATCTAACTGAATAATTGATTTGGTTCTATTGGCAAGTCGATGACTGTCTAGGTAAAATGTATTCATTTTGCATGTATGTGAGGTGTTTTTTCACAAATGGGCAAGATAAATTTTGTGGGCATTTCTGTAGCCAAAAATTACAGCTTAAATGCGTAACTTTGCATATATGCAAAGCGTTTTTCTTTAAACGTTCATTACTGTATAGCCAGTTTTACAATAAAAATCTTTTTCAATTCATTTTAGTACTAAAATGCAAGGGCATCATTTCTAAAACCTATTCCAGCTGGTAGGAATTTTTTTCTACATTCTCAAAGTCATTCCGCAAATATTTCGCAAATTCCAATCTGAAATCATTCTGTCTCAATTTCTGCACAAACCAAATCATAGGCAAGAGCTAAATTGAGTATTAATTACTGTCATGATGCTTTTAAATTGAACGAAATGTGGAAATTTCTACCTCTTTATGTCAGCTGTATCTCACCAGATATATCTAAGATTCTAGATCTTTAAATAAATCTGTCTGGGATTCCTCCAGGCCGATAGAATACCAAAAAAAAAAAAAAATTTCGTACATTGAACCGGTAATTTCAGAATCTTTTTGGTTGGCCAGTGTATGTAATGAATGCAAAAAATGAAAGTTCAACGCTATTTTCATGCGCAGTCAAGTATGCAAATGAAAGTTGTTGTTTTTTACATTAGTTTATTTATATAACCAATGGAGTACGCACCAGTGAAGAATGAATGAGATTATGAGCCAATAGTATGCGAAAAAAGTAATTTACATAATTGAAGACTTCAAATATTTTAAGGACACATTGGAAGATAAAAGAATGCCGAAAATAATGATGGACGTACTGAGAAGCTGCAATTAATTTCATAATGTTCACTTTGGAAATAAGAAAACGATATGATAGAATATCAATATTCATAATAACAATTTATTATAAAAGAAGTAATATGTCCACCATGAAATACAACACAAACGGGAATTTCAAGTTGAAATAAGCAATGATTAAAAGAGGAATTGAGACCCTGAATCGGTTTGCAATTTAAAAGCTTTGAATGGTCAATTCAAAGGAAAACTATTTTTATGTAGAAAATTGTTTTACACTTAAAAACTTTGAAAGGTCATTGCGATCATAAATAGTATTATCAATAGTAATAACAATTATATTGAAATAACGAATCATGACATATACATGGCCGTATTTAGCTATGTGCATATGATCAAAACACAGAATTTTCGATTAAAAAAAATTACTATAACCAAAGCTGAAATTAAATTTGGGTTTTCTGGCCATGGGAACGTAAAATATTTTACTACACACGTTGATTACTGGCCTGTTTGTAAGTAATTATTATCGCATACAAGCTTAAGAAAAGTAGATATTTACACTTTCTAAACACATTAGTCGACAACTCCAACTTTTTTTCTATTCCAAAATAAATTATGAATTCTTTTCAATACGTACTTTGACTCCTTTCTTAACCCTCCATGGTTCACCCCCCATAAAAAATGTATTGTATTTGTATTTTCTTTTTTTTACAAACACATATGTAAGTTGGTGCTGCTAATTTAAAATTAAAACATCAGCACAGGAATTTAAATTATTAGCGTGCATTTTTTAATTAGCTAAAATGGTAATTGTTAATAAGGATAAAGATGCAGTTCACTGTGCTTTTAATGTCATCTATAAACAGATGAAATCGTGTTTATCAAAATTGAATAGTTGTTATTTTGAATTTTATTTTCCATTCGCTCAATTTGGAGTGATTTTGTGAATCTTTGAATATTAAGATTTCATCAGCTCTCAAAAAATGGCAAAATGACACCGGCAAGGAATCAACTTTTTCTGGATAAAAAAAGCATTGTACCTATATCTGCATTTTTTACTGAAATGGCACTAAAAGATGCCCTTTCTAAAACAGCAAAAAAAATTAGTAGAATGGGTTTTTTCTGACCATGTATTTGTCATGTGTATTTAAATATACACGAGACCATAGAGTGGATTAATTTTCATTTTCTCATCACATTCAGAAACTATCATAAATTCCGATGGAAACAGAAACTCAATAAAACATTGACGTTTGAATAAAACCGATTTATCATTACCCGCAGACATCATAAATAATAAATCATAAATAATATTGTGTTAAGAATTAAATCAAACTGCAGAATTTCAGTTTACGATCGCTTACTTTATTACTTATAAGTGAAAAACCGCTGAGAACAGTCCCGGTCTCGATAGAAAGCCTTCCAAAAATAATAATCGCATAGGAAAGAAATATAAGTTTGTTTCTAGACTTTTAAAGCACACAAACACAACAACACACACAATATAATTTCAGTCCAATCTCGTTACAACGAACTCTAAGAAACCGGAGAAATCACTTCGTTATAACGAAATTTCGTTATAAGGGAATCCCAGGTTTTTGCATTTTGTTCTTACGTAAACTTATCTGGGGGATTAAAAACGTGTTCGTTCGAGATTTTTGCTATAACGGTATTCGTTAAAACGGGATTCTATTGTATAATGTCTGGGAAGCGGAATTCTGGTCACACGTCCTAATGTTGCAAAGGCATCCATTTGTCAGTTTGGGAGGAAAGGTCACGACAAGGGTTGAGAACCATATGAGTTTCAGACAGTAGAGGGACTGGGGTTACTTTTAGCTCTTACTTTCTCCCAAGTGCTATAGAAGGGCTATAGGATCCTGTCCATAATCGGTGTTCTTTTAAAGTTCATTTTTGGATTAAACGCACGTGGTTTTGGTTTGGATATGGTATAGAATTAAGAAAATAAATGTGTGTTATTTCTTGATATTTGGAAAAATATATATATTGCCAATTATTTGTATGTAAAATTAGTATATTTTCAGTATTTCTGTCAGACATGTACATTAAAAACTACTGCTCCTATCAACATGTTATTCCCATAGATTATTGCTATGACATTTTTCTGTGCAATGAGCTAAAAGTTTTAGAGGCATGATTGTATATACGTGGAAAAATACATATTTTTACTTGAAAATACTTGACGTTCTCCGTTCAAAATCACGTAAATCAGAAAGTTTCAAACATATTGCTTAGTTTTAGATTCATTTCACAGTCAGAGCCGTTTGAGATAAAATGGAAAAGTTTCATGGAGATATTTTGAAAAATTCTTGAAAAAAAAGCAAGCAACACAAATATTGAGAAAAACAAAGATTTTCTCATGTTGTTATCAACATGTTCTTCCCACACGCTATTGCTATAACGTTCATATTACTACATTCTCAATTCAGAATCATGTAAATCAATAAGTTAGAACATATTGCTCGGCTCATTCTACTGCCATAATTATTTGAAATGCAGGGGAAAATAGTTTCATAGACATTTTGAAAAACGATAGAAAAATCTAGTTTTTTGTGAAGTATTTCTTTTACTTATTTTTTTACAAGAAACACAAATCTTCAAAGAAAAAACGCCTTCAAAGATTCCATTATCAGAATAAGATCATTAAATTCGTTCTACTTAAATGGGCAATAACGTCACTTCCAGTAATTATAGAGCCAAAAATGAAACAGTTTTCGACAGGGCCACAAGTGGGGGGGGGGGAGCAGTCGGGTCTGTGATTCCCGGGTGCCGGACCAGAGAGCGGACGCAAATTTCACACTTTAACCTCTCTTTGAACATTACATGGGGGGCGCCAAAATGCGTGCTTGATCCCAGCTAACCAAGCTTTTAGTTGCGGCTCTGGTTTTGGATTTTTCTTTAAAAAAACCTACTCTTTCAAGTGAACAAATAAAAAAAGAAATATAAAATTTTTCGACGAAATTCGTTATTTGAAAGCCTTGCGCACAAATAAACAAAACCGATTTCTCATCGTCTGCAGACATAATTTAAATCATAAACATGGAAGAAATTAAATCAAATTACAGAATTTCAGTTTACGATCACTTACTTATAAACAAAAAATCGCTGAGAACAGTCCCAGTCTCCACAGAAAGCCTTCCAAAAACAAATAATCCCACAGGAAAGAGATGGAAGTTTATCTCTGGACTTTTAAAGCACACAAACACAACACACACACAACATAATTATAATGTCTGGGAAACGGAATTCTTGTCACACTTCCTCATGTTGCAAAGGCATCCATCCAATGGGTCAGTTTGGGAGGAAGGGTCACGACAGACACACACGGGTTGTTAGAACCGTACGGGCTTCAGACAGCAGAGGGACTGGGGTTGGTTTTTTTTTTTTTGCTGTTTTTCTTTTCTCCCAAGAGTAAGCTGGATGCCTGCTTCTTCTTACTTAGACTTTTCGGGGTGTCTCTACTCTGACGAACATACTGTATATACTATCCTCCTCCTCTTCTTCTTCTTCTTCTAAGTTTTCGTTTTTATTTCTTCAAGAAGAAGAACAAGAAGAAAGATCTATTGGCAACGTTTCCTGCGGGAGCCTCTAAAACTCTCTTCTGGAGAAGAGATCTTTCCTCTCTCTTCAAGTTCTTTTTTGCTTTTGCCAAAAAGAAAACTATGGCAAAAAGGCGCTATAAGCGGCAACAGGTTTTCCCACTCAAGCCTCTCATATTTGCTTGCCAGGCTTGAATTTAGAAGAATAATAATAAGTAATAAAAAGAAAATGCGGTATATTACTTCAGTAGTAAGTTCGTCCCTCCCCCCGACTACATAACAACTTCCTCTTTTTATTATTATTATCATCATCATCGTCATTTTCTTTTATTTCGTTATTGTTATTTATATTTTATTATTAATATTCAGGGCATACGTTCAAGTGATTAGCACGTTTTTACTTTTTCTTTCTTCTTCTTATTATTATTATCATGGCTTCCCAGTGACCCAGAGACCGAAAACGTCGAGCTTGTTATGCGTGGGTTGAAAGAGAATTTTTGTAATGAAATCAAATGTTTACTGTGTTATTTTTTTTTTGTTTATCATTATTATTATTATTATTTTTTTGAATATTGATGGTCAACGTAGTCGATATTAATTGTTGTTTATTATAATTTATATTACAGGTTTATTAAAACTCATATCTTTGCGGAAGAATATGTACTCTCGAAAATTGATTTGTCGATCAAAAGGGTCCTCTTTCAATTAAGAACGTTGCAAAATTCTATATTTATACAGGGCAAAACTTTCAAAATATCTCCTGACCAAGATTGTAGTTTTTGCAATTTGAAAAAGTTGGAAACATGGTCTCATGTAATTTTGGAATGTCCGACTTATAAGTACTACAGGGAAAAATATTTTTCTAATATCCTGATCGATAATAATATACATTCCTTTCTAACATACAGACATAAAAAATACCACCAAATCGTAAACTTTCTCCAGTCTATCCTAAAACTAAGAAATTTCATTTTAGCTGAGAGCGAGGGCATATAGATGTTCTGAAAAAAATCCTAAAGGGAAGGCAATGAACACACTATCTGCTATTTTATTTCCCCCCATCCCGCATTCTATTGTTAATTTTACCCCCCTTGAATAAATTTGTTTGCTTTTTGTACTTTTTTTTCGTAATTTTTTCATTCTTTTTGTATTTACCTGTTCGACTCTATCTTGCATCCCAATTTTTAAACATGTTTAATATATATGTCTGTATATGTGTATACGTATGTGGGGCCGCAGCTGGATGCTTGGTCACCCGGGGCAGGTGCTCATTTTGGCGCCCCCTTGGGTTGAGGAGAGATCTGAGAATAAATTCTGCGCCCCCTCCGCTCCAGGGCATGAGGTCCGCCTGCTCCCCCCCCCCCGATTGCGGCCCTGTGTCTATGTATATTTATGTGTGTGTGTATTAATTTGTGCATAACTTTCCAGTTCTGACTTAATCTTTATGTATATATTTCTTTTAATTTACTCGAATGTATAACCATGCATGCTTCTCACATGTTTATTACTTTATTTATTTATTTATTAAGTAATTTTTTTTTTCGTTTTTACTCCCACTTTTTGTTTGCATATATTTATGTGTGTATATATTTTTTTTTCTTTCCATACATGTATTTCATATAAAACAAAAATTTAACTGTTCACCTTGTTTCCTTGTAACGGGGCAATTGGCCCTAAACAATAAAGATTATTATTATTATTATTGATATTACAATAGTACTTTTTAGTTTCTTTCAAGCTCAAATTTCTACGTTTTCGATATTTTAAAGAATTTTATCATTTACAGCAGTGTTTCTAAACCTACGGTCCGCGGACCAGAAGCGGTCCGTGACGATGGCATAGGCGTTCTACAGGTAGACTTGATAATTCGATTCTAACTAAATGAAAAATTATTCAATTGTATTAATTTATATATTACTAATATCATATATAAGTTCAAATAAAAATAATACTAATGAATGGATGGCCATATTTCATTGAGGAAAAATGGGGGGAACTGGGATCTTGCGGTAAAATGCGACATGCCACCAACTGTTATCCGAATCGTTGCCACAAGTCAGCAAAATCCCTAATTGTAATTAAAATCGCTGAAAAATCGGGAGGAAAACACTGAACTTGACAAATACGTCAGATGAATATTTATAGTCATAATTATCATAATAATTATGAAAACGCTGTTTATTCAAGATTTTAGTAAGCATTAAAAATTTAAATAAGCATCGTTGAAAAAGTTGGAAAAAATTCGGGAAACTGAAAATGCTGGAATGTCCCGTAATACGGGACAAAAGTGGTCTGTCGAATTGTTTCAGATATTTTACTCGTCCTTGGGTTCAGAAACGTTGATTTAGAGCGTGGTTTCCCAAACTTTTTTCTCTCATCACCCCACCCCCAACTTAAGTGAACCCATAGGTTTCTATGCTAAATCCCAAGCTTCTATCGCCTCCCCCCGGACAATTCCATCGCCCGCCAGGGGATGATATTGCCCACTTTGGGAGACACTGATTTAGTGGGTGTCGAATAAATTCGTAAATAGTTAAAAAATTCGTAAAATCGGAGGAGTTAGGATATTTGAATGCGATTTGAGGAAAAGTTATTCTCACGAAGGGAGTTTTTTCTTTTTTTGGCGTAGAAAAACTTTTAGTCAAAATTTTTGTCTATAACACACTGCACGGAAGCAAATCGCTGGAAATATGCAAAGCCTATACAATGCAGGGTGTACGGTTTATAGGTCATTTCTGAATTTTCCTATTACTAGCGCTTACATAACGTTTGTTTTGTGATGTTGACATGGTGAATAAAGCACTTTTGGTGAAGTAGTTTTATACCTCAGCCATGAATCACAGGCAGAGATTGAAGAAAGTTTCTGGTTCAATCATGCCTCTAGATTTCGTGCAGTGGCCTCTATCGACATAACTTTAAACTAAACCGTTTATGAGTACCGAAAACAAAAAAAATCAAATCCCCCCTCATTGAGAACAACTGCATTCAAATGCACCAATTCCTATTGAATCTCTGGGAAAGCAGAACTAACACGACCTCATTGTAAGAAATCAGTCGCTTGAGTATGACGCCAACTACATCGCACATTACATGGCAAGACTTTTTTAAATTTTATAAACTTTTCTAACATATAGAATTTTCTTAGCTGAGTTTTTATCGATGTTTCTTTTAATTTTATCAAAATTGTAAATTAAAACGAACTGTTAACTTTTTGCAGGAATATATTTTTTTTGATTTTAAGATTTTATATTATTTCATCAATTTATTTCAATTCGATGCTATGTTAAATTTTAATTATTTTTTTTAAAATACGGCTGTCCCATGAATTTTTGCGGATTTTAAAAAAAATCATAAAAATTAACAAATTGACGGACCGGAGGTTGGAGAGGAAGACGGTTTGAGCCATTATACTTCGATTTTTTTTGATACACAAGAAACTAAAATTATTAGACATCCTATATATAGGCATCTATATATAGACAGTGTTTCCCAACCTTTTTTTTCCCATCCGCCCCCTTCTTCAGAATGTTTTTTTCTCCCATCGCCCTCCAACGCAATCTAACCCATAGGATCCTATGTTATACCCGTAGCTTCGATCGCCCCCTGGAACATTCCATCGCCCATCCAGGGGGCGTTAACGCTCACGTTGGGAATCACTGATCTAGACCGGATGCCTAATTACATAATGACTTGCAGTAGTAATTAGCATACCCATCATTTTCCACAATTGGCAATTTTTTAGCAAATTTCATGACAATTGATAACTTCATTTGTCCCTGACAATTTTTTTTTGGCTGTATATGGTAACTTCACTTGCCTTTACTGGAAACTTTTTTGGTGTGATATCCTGTATTTTTTATGAAAGAAATATGGTCACAGTCCTAGGTATTTTTCGTGTTGTGTGTACTGATTCGTTTATACCGCAGCGTCTACCGCGGGCCGGATTGAACACCTTAGCGTTCTGCATTTTGCCCGCGGGCCGGAGGTTGCACCGGTGATTTATATTATTAACTGAATTATATACATTTCGATTTCGCTGTAGGAAATCAATTGAGTAACTTATTAGTTTCCGTGAAGATGAAAAACAGAAAATGATTTCACACAACATTTTTTTCAAGTTTCGTTGAATTTCTTTTGTTAACTTTTTGGAGAGTTTTTTTTAGCAAAAATTTTATATATAAATTGTTTTTAACTTTTATCATTTAAAAAACATTATTCTTTATATTTTTTTATGAGATTTTTTTGATTTATAGATTTTTTCTCTATTTTATAATTTTCTTTCGATTTCACATTTTTATTTTGTTTTAAGTATTTCAAAATACTGTACTTTGAAAGAAAGCCTAAAAAAAATGACCCGAACTGTGCCACGAATCTGGGCTGGAAGAGATCTCGGCAACGGGATGAGTCCAGTGCCAAAGTTCTGGTGTCCACATTCATTCCACACTTGACAAAAAAAATGTATCACCTGGTTTTTTTTGTCTTCGAAAATTTTTTTTTAATTTTTCTTTTTTTTAATTTCATGGATTTTTCCACATTCCGTTATCGATTTCTTTCAAATTTTATGAACTTTTCAACTTTGAAGAATTTTTTGATTTTATTAAATTTTTTCTGGAATCTATATTTTTTACTTCCATTGAACTTTTTTTTTTGATAAAACCACTTTTTCACCAGTTCTATTGAATTTTGTCCTAAACTATCGATTTTTTTAATTGTATAGAATTTTTCATGAAATTCATAAAGGATTTGTTTAATGAATTTCATAGATTATTTCCCGAAATTTCCCCGATTTTTTTTTCAATCGTTTTTCTTAAATTTTTATCGAATTATCCCGTTGTCACAAAAATTCCATTGATTTTTTTTTTTTCAGTTTTATGTAATTTTCTGAAAATTAAATTAATATTTTTCATCTTACGGATTTTTTATTTCCTGGAATTTAAAAAGAATGATATAAAATGGGGAAAAAATCTTACTTTACTGAATTTTTTTTTTAAATTCTCTCATAGATTCGTCCTAGATTTATAAACTCTCATAATTTTTTTGCAAAAATTAGATTTTAATAGAAATAATTTAAATTATATATATATATATATATATATATATATATATTTGGTTACATTCGCTCGAATGTAACCAATGCGCTTATTGGTTGAATTTTTACACTTTTATAAATTATTTTATCAATTTATAGTGTAACTTCAGCCTAGGTATACCCCCTTTTTGCTGAAAATTGGGTCCCAATTGGCCCTTTTTCAACTTTTATCCAAATTGTAAGCCAAAAAAATCAGGGATTGCACTATAAGACTTTTATCAAATTTGTTTTATAAAACCTTAAAATTAAACCAATAAGCGTATTGGTTACATTCGAGCGAATTTAAACTGTAGGCTTATTGGTCTTTTTTTTCCAAGTTTTGAAAAAGGTATTTTTCAAACTTTTATAATGTAATCTTGGCCTTATAGATTTTAAAATACGGTAATAGAAATCGATCAAGCCCTGTTGGATCCGAGGCCGAATTGTCAAATTGAAAGGCAATAATTACATTTTGAAATTCAAATGGCATCCATTTAGGTGTATAAACATCTATTAATCTGAAGAATCATTAACAAGTTCGTTGTGTATAAATCTCGGACATGGAGGAAGGGTCAACACCAATCTTCTTGTGTATGGACGCAGGGGTCAACAATCTTTCTTATTATTATTCTTTCTACGCGGTCATCTTTATGTTTTTTCTCAAGGCTAAAAAGCCAGTTTGTTTGTGATTTCGTAAAACAAAAATAATAAATAGTTTTCTTGTCTTCGAGATTTACGTCATCGACGAAATAAACGTGTAATACCCAACCCTTTAATTGCCTCCAACCGGTCGTATTTTTATTCGATTTTTTCCCCCCCAATGTTATCAAACTTAACTGGACACTTTTACCTTCCTCAAGATCAATTAATATCCAATTTCCTAAGTAATGTGTTTCCTGTAAGCTTTGATAAGAAAATACAATACTTCATTATAAGTTATTAAGATGATAAGCATCGGAGCAATAAATAAATTATTTGGGGTCGGAAGGAACCCCTTAGGGGGGACTTAGATCGAAGGGTAGATCAAATATCTGTCTAATCTCTCCTAAACAGGCTTTAAATCCAGGTGCTATTTACCGAAAGGAAGGTTTTAAAGACTTATCCCCTTTCCGACCCGAGCCACGACCACCTAGATATTATATTATATAGGAGGTCGTGCCCGAGCATGAATTTTTTGGGATTTTTAAAATGTGTTTAAATTTTTGATATTAAAAAAATGTATTTGAAAAAATAAATGTCAGCAAATCTTTATTTTTTTCAATTTTTTTAGAAGAAATAATTCACTTTTAATTCGAAATTCCGTCGAATTTTTTTCAGCCAAGATGATGGAGGGTATATTCATTTTCACATACAATTTTTTCCAGAATTTTATTTAATAAATGACACTTTTTTCCCGGAGGCACTTTCTCCTGGAAGCCATCCTAAAAAACCCTGAGAGTTCAACTTTAAGTGCTTCCCCTAATGAAAGCCCCCCAAAATTAATATTCGCTAAAGCCTGGATTACACTATAAAAGTTTTATAAAAGATCTTTTATAGAACTTGAAAAAAAAAAGAACCAATAAGAGCATCGGTTACATTCGCTTAAATGTAACCGACGCGCTTATTGGTTGCATTTTTCAAGATCGATAAAAGAAATTTTATCAAACTTTTATAATGTAATCTCGGCCTAACTCAAAACTTACACAATCATTAAGTCAGGGCCTGACTCCACTGAGGTTAAAATAAAAAATTATACCGTGGGAAAATTTGTGGCACCAGAGTCTTGTAAAGATTATATAAGCGGACGAAACGAAACCCGTTGATCGCTATTGATCATCGCCACTCTTCGGTCGATCAACGTGGAACATTTTTAATACGGTTTTTCAATGAAAATCCTCGCAAAAATTTATGAGTCATAAATTATTCCAGTTGATATCCAGGTTCAAACGACATAGTGGTGATCGGCTGAAACTAGTTTTCCGTGGCTTTCCAAGTTCGAGGAGCAAATAACAGCCCCGGTCTCCCATCTATTAAAGTCTCCGCAGAGAGCAGGAAGACTTTCAATACGACTCTTAACATGAAAATAATCTATAACACAATGAATGACGCACAATGTCTATATACGTTACCGATGTATAGAATTTAAAATTAAATTAGTCTACCATTTTGGAAATTTCAGAATTAGGCTTATACGAGTTGAATCGGTCAATGGCTTGTGATGACCTAAGAAGAGCTCGATGCGACTCGATTCCTTTCCAGATGTGCGTTTTCGTATAATAACTCTAATGTCAATATGAACGTTAATGAACTTCCAAGATCTAATCGCTGTGGTAATGAGATTCATCAAGTTCATGGTCATCCAATTGCTTCATCACAGAGCCCGTTTTTTTTTTTTTTTTCTATCTTGATATTATCAGGGAAGCTGTTGGTTATTCAATTTAATCGTCCCCTCGCGAAATATTCATTTGGTACATCCGGTAATTTCATACACCGCGTAGGAGTCGATTGCACAAGAGTGTGCAGCGACGTTCCAACGTACATCGTGGATGAAACATTATAAGTCAGAACAACCGATAAATCTTTTCGGAGGCACGCACTCGGCAATTAGTACCTTTCTTCGAAACTTCTCGGAGTCATCATACGAAGCGTATTTGAAAAAAAAAAAAAAAAACACCTAAAAAACATTGACAGTCTTATAATTCGGTGATTTAGAGCACTTTCCGAAACTGCGACACTTTTCATAAATCACTTTTGACATGATACTAAAAAATAAGCTTCCACGGATGCCATAAAAACTTGCATGACCACCAGATTATTTTTACATTATAAATGTTTTGGTAGGGATTTTAGCTGGGGTAAAATTCGGATCGTTATCATAGGTTTTCGAAATTTCCAACACGGATTCATACGGGGTGTTTCAAAAAAGACTTCCAAAGTTTGTATAATGACATAACTTGGAACATATATGTATGTCGATAGAAAGATGGAACACGTGGTACATTTGATGGGCAGGATTTAATCACAATTTTAACTAACAGATGGCATCGCAGTCGTTGCATTTCACGACTTCTTTCTGTGAGGCCATGTTAAAATCGTTTGATCATTTTGATCATTTTTGTCGCACCACGGTAATTTTTTGCACACTAGGGCTAATTAGACCGGGAACTACAATGTATTGCTGATTCCGAACGTCAGGCTTGTTCATATTCATCGAAAGGTTGGTGCGCTAACCCCTCGATGGGGGACTCCCTGCGGTAGTAGTTTTGTCTTCGGTCATGTTGCCGTTTCTGTTGTAACCCTGCGTCAGGAAAGTTTTCTGACAAGGACGAACCGGGTATCGAACTCGCGACACCTCTACACATCCATTTGGGCGAGTATCTTATCGACCTAGGCTACCGCGCCCTTAAAGTCGTTATTCACAGCAACAGTCCCCAAACGCTATACATCAGCTCGAACAATTCATTCTGTAATTGACCCATATTTGCGAAGGACATCATCACCAAATTTTAAAAAGATAGTAACGCCATCTATGACCTAAAGCTGTAACTAATTTCACGAACCGGTTTATTTGAAATTCCTGGCCTGTCCATCAAACTGACCAATTATTGTGCATCTTTTAATCCTCACTTTTTTCAAGTTATGTCATTTCAAGGTTAGTGAGTCCTTTCTGTAACACCTTGTATAGGAATCATGTAATGATACAGTGGCGTCTGATTTCCTAATCGGAATATTAGACGTTTTCCCAGGCCTTCCATTTATTTTGAGGCCTTAAATTTTAACAATATATATTTTTAAATAATACATTTTTTAAGATATTAGCATTTCAATTTGATTTTCACTTTATCTCAAAAAGTAACGCCCACCTGACAAAGCCAATGCCAGATTCTCAATCAGCGCCCTAAAATCACTGAACCATCTTTGACAATGATCTACTGTATCTGTTTGTAGCATATAGTTTCAATGTAATTTGTATGCTGCCTATGCATTAACAACTGAAATCTAATTTCCCTTTATCCCAAAAACTAGACGTGATGGAATTTTTAATTATTTTTTAAAGCAATTAGCATACAAAAACTATATATAAAAACACTAATTATATTTTTAAGAAAGCTTTTCATCATAGAACTGTGCTATTTACGAATTTATGAGACACTCTACATTGATTGCACTTGAACATTTTTTTTTAAACTAACTAATACATTTTAACCACCCTGTAGGAAACAATAAAAATTCATATCGCTTCTTACAATGCTTCAAATATACAGTGTCCAGCGTCATTACTAACGCCAATAACTCATAATAGTTGAATTACAAAATCCGAAGAAATAATAATCATCGTTTATGTCACAGTTCGAGCGTTAAACCATTAATTAAGATCATTAAATTTAATGAGCTGTATAAACACTTTCCATTGGTTCCGATAAGCCAATAAAAAGCACGACCCTGTTTACCGATTTGAACCGGTTCATGCGGTTTTTAAATTAACTAAAATATTTTTCGCGTTTATTAGCGTTTCGAAAAGTAGAAAAGAAACGAAATGAAAGAAGAAACATCTAGAATTATTATTTTTTTTAGCTTTTAATTCCCTTTCATCGAGTTTATAAAACATTAAGTGGTTTCATCAACAAACACAGATCTCTGTTATTCCTCCTTTGGGAATATTATCGCTTTTTTTCTTGTTTGTGTTTTTATCGCTATCGGGATTAGTTTGTTAATGGATTTATTAGTTTCTCGAGAGCTCATTGACGTCATCAAACCATTAAAAAAAAAATTTCAGAAAAGAGAAACTTTCTCATATGTGCAAATACTAATAATCGAATAGGGAATATACAGTATGTATAATTTTAAAAAGTTCTAATTTATTTCTATAAAGAAGAAATAATTTGTTAATGAATATATAGCTCATATAAATTACGATACAAGCTCCTGATTTGGCAATTTTCTTGATTTAATCAATGGCACTGTCCTGCCAGATTTACTTTAAATCACGGTTCTAAAATGGTATTTTCTGACAAACAAATGGGTCGAATTTTGGAATTTTTGCCGAAAATTTCTGAAATTACGCTTTCAACCCATATTGGCGCTTCAAATTCTTGACCAAATTGCACGCCGCTGTAGTGGTCGAGTGGTTATAGTGACGGACTCGCGATGGGAGGATCCGAGTTCGAACCCCACAGTGGTGGTCGGCTGAAGTTGGTTTTCTGTGGTTCCCAACATCAAGGCGCGAATGCGAGCCGATCTCCCCGTTAAAAAAGTCTCTCCACAGAGAGCAACAGGCCTACAACGTTACAAATATTCAATCATTACACTTCACTCACAATTTGAAGTATAGATGGCAGCACTGAAATATCACACACAACACTAGCTACACACTCAGACTGTTAGGTGCACTCACTTTGTTCCAGACTCTGCCACGAAGCTGGGCTGGAAGAGATCTCGGCAACGGGATAAGTCCGGTGGCAGAGACCCGGGCGTTCATTCATTCATGACCAAATTGCACAAAATAATTTGGGAATTTTTTTTCTGTTTTTTAAAAAAAAATTACTTCTGTTCATGGTAATGTGGAAAAGATTCAGATTGAAAATCAGAATAAAATCTCATTTTTGAAAAGTGTGTTTACGAATTTCTCTGCAAGTGAATTTTAAAAAAATACCACGCCACTCATTAAGAATTTTTTAATTCGCAATAAACATTCATTTCCTACAAAAATTTACATGAAAATTACTTGATAGATAGATACATTGAACCGCTCCCAACCCCGGACTGATGGAAAAAGTAACTTACTTCCGTTACCTCAAAAGAGTGCAGGGTTGCGTCGGAAAAAGTTAGCAGAAATTAGTAGTGGCCCCCTTCTCGCAAGTATCAAATCACTCGCGTCGTTCTCCCTATGAAAAAAGCTATCAAATCGATGTAACGTACAAGCCATTTGACTAAAAATGGAATGGTGAACCCAATGACTGGGGGGGGGGGGATTGCACGTGCCCCCAGTGCCACATAAGGGGCCGTTTAAGTATTACGTCATCATCGATGGTTGGGAGGGGGTTTCCGATTTTCTGACTTTTGATGACAAGGGGGGAGTAGGGGGTTTGGATAATGCTTACGTATTCAGAGCGGCAGAGCTGATGACGAAATTTTGCTGACGGGGGGGGGGGAGGGGGGTCAAAAATGGCTAAAAATTTGCTTACGTAATACTTGAACGACCCCTAAGGGCTAGAGACAGCAGCTTGGGATTTCAAAAGAAGTGAGGAGAAGACTCGTGGGGCAAGTAAGAAGATGAAGTTGGCATGCTGAGGTGGAAGATTCGAATAATCTAAATACCCAATACATACAAAATATATACAACACCTCTACCGTGACGGAAAACGAGGAAACAAAACCTTCGTCCACACTGCTGGGCAGTTTTGCTTCCCTTTCTTTTGATAGAATATGCAATATACACACACAGATAAAAACACACAGAGCCTCCACTGCGACGGGAATAATCAAACAGAGCCTCCGTTCACAGTGCTGGACATTCACATTTGAATTACTTGAAAATTACTTAAAATTTTTTTTTTGACTACATTTGCACAACTTTTTGAAAATTACTTGTAAAAAACTTGAACAAAAAGTTGTGCAAATGTAGTAAAAAAAGTGCAAACGTTAGTCGAAAATAGGTTGGGGGAGGGGTTGTCTCGTACCTTTTAACATGGTCAAAAGCCTCAAAAACTATGCTTTTGTAGAAATATCATAAAAAATATTATTTAACCATGGATTTTTCCGAGTATAACACACACATATCTTTGATTGTATATGCTATGTTATGTCTGCAATATGCTTTTCAAAGCCTATATTTTTTTTTGCAAATTTTTGAATGTTTAGAAAAAGATAATGTATTTGTTAACACATTTTTCGAGCAAGAAAAAAATAGCATGACATTGAATGTGCAACTGAATAGAAACATATTCAAAATGAAGAAACTAATATGTTCAGCAAATTAGCCGAAAGATTGAAATTTTATTCACTCAATCTTATATAAAATCAATCGATCTTAAAATTAAATTTAAAATTCAAAATTCAAATTTTTTTTATTTTATAAACCATGTATTAAAATGAATAGATCTGAATTATTTTGCCTCATTTGATGAACTGAGCGGTTTTATTTATTTTGAATTAATTTTTTGTTCAATTACATTAATGTTATGCCGTTTTATCACGCGCACAATGTGTTAATGTAACATTTTGTTTCTTAATGTTCGAAAATTCCAAAAAGTATTGGAGAGGTATATAAACCATTGAATTGCCATAACATAGTATATACAACTGAAAAATATGTATTTATATTGAAATAAATCGATGGTTAAACAAAATATTATTTGATATCTTTAATTCTATTTTTATGCAGATATGCGGTAGTAATGCTGTTCACAGGCCGAATACAGTCAAACCTCGTTAGTGCGTCACCCGGTTAACACGTCACTCCGCTTACCGGGTCCCTTTTTGGAATTCCCAATTGTCCTCGGACAAGAATTGGCACAGCTATGGCTTACTCCGCTTACTAAGTCATATTTTTGCTCTCCCAAGAGTGACGCATTGACGAGGTTTGACTGTATGCGTATATACAGTATTTGGTGACCATAGGCCTTGTTATTTTACGGGACACTCCCGTAATTTGATCATTCTTGTCGCACCAAGGACATTTTCTGCAAATTTTCTGAAGGCTAATTAGACCAGGACCTACAATTTATTGTCGATTCCGAACGGCAGCCTTTTTTATACTCATCGAGGGGTTGGTGCGCTAACCCATTGATGTGTGACTCTGCGGTAGCAATCTTTTCTGTGATCATGTCACCATTTCGGTTGTACCCCTGTGTGAAGAAAGTTTTTGACAAGGACGAACCGGGTGTCGAACTTCGCGACACCTCTAAATGTCCTTTGGTACTTTAGGCGAGTATCTTATCGACCTGGGCTACCGCGCCCCACTCCCGTAATATCTTGGTCATCCAAACCTTTTCATAAAATGCCCCCGTTTTTCCCCTTATTTTCAGCGAGAATATGAAATTCAAATGGCTGAAAGGGATTTTTTTAAAATCAAGAATGGAGATTATTTTCGTGACTTATAAATTAACATCTCTGACAGCTTTTTTGGCCGTAATTCACAAATTTACTTGTCTTTGACAATTTTTTATTTTGGCTGTATAATTGCCAACTTACTTTTCTTTTGACAATATTTTTGGCTGCTACTGAAAACTTTACAGACCTTTGACAATTTTTTCGGCTGCAACTGGCAACTTTATTTTCTTCTGGCAATATTTTTGGCTTTTACTAGCAACTTCACTTGCTTTGACTACTGTTTTGGCGATATCCCGTATTTTAATAAGATGGCCAGTCTAGTAGGTATTATTTTTCGTGTTGCTTGCATTTATACTTTCCAACCTGAACAGCTTTCGCGGGTCTACATTAGCAGCTTCGGTTCATGAGAAATACTGCTGAATTTCGAGAAACGTCTAGAGCAGGGGTGTGCAATGTAACCCGCTGCCCTTGGGCTACAACGTCATATGGCTCAAAATATATTCAAATATAGTTCCAGCAATAATTTTTTATAACAAACGTAATTTTTTCTCTGTTTTTGTACTTTTTTGAGTATATTTTAAATGCGTTTTGCCACCAAAATTAGAGAATAAAAAGATCTTAATAATTTTTTCAAAAAATCATCTCCTAAACTCTTGCAAACTCAAACGTGCAATATTTGTGATGGTTGAACCGGGTTCGGGCTCGTGAAAAATCATTGCTTCTTTCCTATGATCCATTAGCATAACCGAAAATTATTGATCTGTTGGTTTTTCATGTAATAAATAATATGTAGTTTTTATTTAATTTCATAAATATAAATTATATCATTAATTGATAATATTAATTATTTTATTAATTAATAGTTCTTTTTTTCACGGTATGATTTTTTTTACGAAATACATTCAACATTCTTTTTCCTTTTTATCAACATAATAAACATAATCGAATCAGAAAAGTAATTTACATTTTGCGTGTATATTTCTAAAATAAATGTTTGAGTGAGGGACTGATCAGTTTTCCTTTCTTCGATGCTGCCTTTAAACAGGACCGCCCTTACCAGACGAGGGGACTGGTGCGACAATAATTTCTTTTCTGTGAGAGGTGGGAACCAAAAACTCAGAAAATGAAAATCCTGAAAATTCAGAATAAATGAAAGAAATAATTTCAGAAATTGATGAAAATTCAAAATTAGAAAATTGATGAAAATTCAAAATTAGAAAATTGATGAAAATTCAAAATTAGAAAATTGATGAAAATTCAAAATTAGAAAATTGATGAAAATTCAAAATTAGAAAATTGATGAAAATTCAAAATTAGAAAATTGATGAAAATTCAAAATTAGAAAATTGATGAAAATTCAAAATTAGAAAAT
This sequence comes from Pholcus phalangioides, assembly GCF_987345545.1. NCBI lineage: Eukaryota > Metazoa > Arthropoda > Arachnida > Araneae > Pholcidae > Pholcus > Pholcus phalangioides. The sequence continues at coordinate 87,012,701 of NW_028301608.1, read as the reverse complement.
TGATGAAAATTTTGAATTTATTAAAAAACAATTACAAAATACGGTGAAAATTATGCATTAGTATCTACAAAGTAATCCTATAATTATTTTTTTTCATAAATTCCGAAGATTGATGAAAAATTTAGAATTTATGAAAGAAATTATCGTTACCGGAGATGCGGGAGCACCCAAAATGCGAGGCCAGTGTGACCACACCTGTCACACCCCCTTCTCCCCCCCCCCCCCAAGGGCCCTGTACCTATAAAACGGGATTTTTTAGCCGATGCGGCCTAAAAAACGTAGAAACTCAAACCAAAACTTTGGAACTAGATAGCATTAGTGCTGCCATCTATAGTGTTAAGTTATTAACAAATTCACGGTAATGCTATATATCTATATATAAAACAGCGTTTCTCAACCTATGATTCGGGGACCAGTGGTGGTCCGCAAGTACTGGATAGAATTATTTAGACGTTGTAACTAATATTTATAATATCTATATAGGTTAAAATAAAATTACACCTTTATCATATTCAAATTTAACATGCCAAATAATTAATTGTGAAAGCCAATTGCTGCTATAATGTGGTGTAGAGGGTGGAGATTAAGGGCTTCTACAAATCGCATTCACCAAAAATGTACTTCACTAAAAAGGTATTCAAATGATGTGATGACTAAGAATAAAATTTGGTAAACTGGGATCTTAAATGATAATCAATAAAATATATACGGAACATTGACAATATTGTCATCAAAAACATTATCAGAAGTAGACACAATCAAGTCGTAATTAAAATTTCGAAAAAAAATTTACAACACGTTTAACGTGACAAATATGTAAGATGAATGTTTCTACCTTTTTTGCCATAACTATTATAATATAATTTATATTTATTCAAACTCGGTGGATTCGCACGAATTCAGTAAAGATGACAAATTCAAATGACCATCTTTGTTAAAACGGGGCAAAGGAATAAAAAAAATCGGGACGACGAAAATTACACAAAAGTCCCACAATACGGGACAAAAGTGATCGTCAAATTGGTCCAGACATTTTATTGGTTCTTGTTTTCTGAAAGGTTGAGAAACACTGCTGTAAGAGAAATTATAAGTACATATATCGACATTATACATTACACCGCATTTTCTCGCGTATTATCTGCACATGTGAATTCAACTGAATGTCACGTGAATGACATTCGAATATTGCCCTCGATGCCACGTATGCAAATTTTATTTGCCTATCATGAAATCAGTTATGGTCAAGTATTTGTGTGAAAAAAAATTGTCCATTTTACTACTCACATCTATTCACCATTTTTAAAATTTTTAGAAAAATTTTTTTTCAAAAATTTATTTATATTCCAATAGAAAAAAAAATAATTTTAATTATCTGAAATTGAATTTATAGAAATTTTAGATAAGATTGATTTTGTTGACCCTTTATTTTTCTTAAACTTCCTCCCTCCCTTAAAATTTGCTCTCTTGATCTAATTAACTCTGACACCATCCACCCCATAGAATTCTAGCGAGTTTGGTGTCACATGGAATCATAATTGAACCCTCTGTTAATCCCATGTGTGGCAGATTTGTTCACTGAAAATTTCTGGCGATAATCGTGGTTGGGTCTAAATCAGAGGGGGGGGGGGGGATTTAATGCAGGAGTGAATAGTGAAAAAAAAAAGTGAATCGCTCTGGATGTTTTCTGCGATATGACAGCGCAGCCAATTAGGAGCTGGAACTGTGACGTCACAAAAATGCATTCTCGTGCGAAATATACTACAGTCGAATCCCGTTATAACGAAAGCCAAGAGACCATAAGAATCACTTCGTTAAAACGGAATTTCGTTATAAAGGAATTCCAGATTACCTAGCATTGTTCCTATGGAAACTTATTTGGGGGATTAGAAAAGTGTTCGTTAAAACGAGATTTTCACTATTCGTTAAAACGGGATTCGACTGACTACTTTACTGCACACCAACTCCGGTCATATATCGCCATACGGCAATTTCCAACCAGACGAGTTGGGTGGGAAATGAAATCTCCATCCATCGGTGGTCGCCTCAAGCTGGGTAGGTGAAGTACATACTTGCTTCTAACGTTCTATGCCCTGATTCGAACCCACGTACCTTGTTGGTAACTTTCATAGTGGAAGACGAGCATCTTACCACACCGCCACTCGGGCCAAGTAGCGAGAAATTGCGAAATATACTGTCGTATGGTCAGGAGGTGCAGTGTTGGGGGGGGGAGGGTAGAGAAAGGTAATAAATTGTCTATCGACACAAACTGTCTGAACCCCAAGCCCCTCCCCAACTTTATTTTCTTACACGGCCGAATGTCTATTGAGTTTTCGCGACCAGAGATTTGTTATGCATACTTTTATTATACTAGGGGAAATTGTTATTTGGTCGTAAAAGAGGGGTGACTGCGTCTGAGGGGTGCTCGTTATGAGGAATTTCACTGTAGATCAATGTGCAACATTAAAAATCTGAATATTTTTGTCGTCATTAAGAGTATCGAAAGTATCGGAGAGTTCAGATTGTAATACGTTTCGTAACTGATGATAGAATTTTAATAATTGATTATAATTACCATCCTATGTAAATGGATGAATGTACGGATGATTAAGTTGCAATTAGTAATCATTTTACGGATCCGGAATAGATAAATTGGATACTAAATTAATAATATAATGAATATTAATTGAATAACTTTTTTTCAGTGAATTCGGACTTCAAATTAACCAGGTTTGATAGTATAATTTCAGATTTATAGATGGCGTATATAAATGTGAGTAGAAAAATTTTGGCAATATTTAAGCGTGATAAACAACCTCTTCCATTAATGAAGATTTCATTTTTGTTGAATGAAATTTGCGGATTATGCGCAGTAAGAATTGTGGTAATAAGCCAATCGATATGAACTTCACTGTGTTTATTTATATGATTCAAATAATAATAATAATAATTATAAAATAAATAAAATAAAATTGTTTTATATCAAGAAAAAAGTAAGTTATATATATATATTCAAACAGTAGCCGTAGTTATAGCCAAACAAGAGAGGCATCATTCTGCCAAACTCACTGATAAGCAGTTAAAGCTGATAATATAATTCGGAGTCAATTGCCAAATGTTATTTTCTTTTTATCAAAACAATAAACAGATTGATTTCTGCTTGTTTTCCTTCGAAGTGTCAAAACTATTTTGCGGTTTCTTTTTTTTTTTAATACGTATTTGTTTTCTGTTTTGTTTAAGTCGGAAATTTCACAGCAGTGGAATCACCTTTTTTTTATTAATGAATTATTTTTGTATCCGCATAATAAAGAATAAACCATAAATTTCAAAAGAAAGTGCCAGAAAGTAACTATTAGGAATATGATTGGCAATTTTGACGTATATTTTGAAAATTATATATATTTTCAAATTTTTTGATAGAAATTTACAGTTTTACAAATTGCCAAAAATTATCTTTTCAAACCCCCCCCCCCAAAAAAAAAAACCAGTTTATTACATTCAAGCCACAAAAGGCTTTATATGATTTTCCTGACTGTTAATTAATCCGATAATTCCCAGTTAATGCGTGTGTGCGGCGTTCAAATGTGAATTGTAAAGATCAGAGCCGTAACTAGAGGAGGGAATCGCCAGTTTTTAAGGGAACAAATAACACCATCGAATCTTAAAGTTGTGGGGGGGGGGGGGGGTGGCAAAATAATGTTTGCCCCGGGTAGCAAAAATCCTAGTTGCGGTCCTGGTAAAGATATTAGGGCTATAGACAATTTTGAAGTCTTTTGGTAATATTTTGAAGATAAACTATATATATGTAATTTTGACAAATTTCCAAAGCAGTGTTTTGCTGCTTTTTCGGGTACAGAGGAGGGTCAAAAATGGCTAAAAAATCTGCTGACGTTATACTTGAACGGCCCCCTATAGCAAAGAAGAAGCTGTTGTGAGGAGGACCCTTCAAAAATCAATGTCAACTACCAGGCTAATTCAATGTCAACTACCAGGCTAATTCAATGTCAACTACCAGGCTAATTCAATGTCAACTACCAGGCTAATTCAATGTCAACTACCAGGCTAATTCAATGTCAACTTCATATTTCTAGCATAATTTTTCGGAATTGAGGGGGGCCTTACAAAAGCCCTGGACTTGGTGGTCCTCTCCATGATGCGAAGCCTGCGTGATTTTTTTCATTTTATTTTATTTTTTTTGGCAACTTAAATTCTTGAATTTTCCTTTTCTTGTTAGCGCTCGTTTCCAAGAGGTTGGTCATTATGTGACCTTGGCATGGTGGCTCGCAGACAGAAGAAAAGGTCAATTTCCCTTTTAAGGGGGGGCGATGTCGCAATTTCAAGTGTTTGTTTAGTTTTGTATACAACACGCAAAATAATTCAGAAAAAAAAGGACACACTCTCATCTTTATCTAATGTTTCTCATTAGAATGCACGTTAATATGTGGGTGTTTGTTCAATTTCTCCTCTCCATTGCGAGGGTTGATAAGGAAGTCCGCTACTCTCGCAATTTCTCTTCGTTGAACTGAATTGCGAAACATTAAAAAAATTGTTTTTCTTCAAGTTAATTAGCATGTTTTATAGCAGAAAATTATTTTTTTCTGATTATTGCTGATATCACAAAGGAATTGAATAAAACGATTGAGTTTTCAAAAGCAATGTAAAATATATAAAAAAGGAAAATATTAATAAAGAAAAGTTTGAATAATAAAATAATGAGAAAAATTATTGAGGCAGGAAGGAAAAAAATAATCTAAATATTTGCAATAAAAAGAAATAGCTGAATTTTAAAAAAGACAAAATTATTAAAATTTAAAAAAACATTTCCAAAAATGTTGTTATAAATGCCAAAAAAATGAATGGTAAAATTTAAAACAAATAAAATGTCTGATGATGAAATAATGTAAAATATAAATAAAATGTTGTGATATATAAAGTTCGAGAACCATTGCCGTACTGTATTATGCATTTGAATTGTGTGTGTTTTTAAACTCAGTTTTCTTGCAATATTGCAACGAATGAAATATATATATATATATATATATAATTTTAAATTTCATCAATGGAATGCACAATTTTTAAGCTAAACTTTATGTTTTTTTCAAAAAGTTCGATATGACGACCTCCCAATATAACGCCTGATTTTCGTGGAACGAAGGGGGTTGTGTCCTTATAACGAGCGTCGACTGTATCATGAAAGAAAAAACTAATAACTAATACTTTACATATGCACTGTGCATATATATACACTGCCCATAACAAAGATGGTTGTCTTAATCTAAGTATGAATATCTTCTCGATTTATCCCACTGTGTTTATCATACTTCTTTTTTTGGAAGCGTCAATTGTGTTAGAATTCACGACTCTTGGACGTAAGCTATTCCATTTATTGACAGCCCTATTAGAGGGAAACTCCCTGCGACACCACAGCCTCGCATTGTCCCTTCCTTACTAAACGATACTGGTACCCCTTTGTCAAAACAATTGATTTACTGTATTAATAACGCATGGTCCATAGTATCTCTGGACTGTCGATACATTCTTATATGAATATTTACCATACAATTTATTGTAAAAAAAACCTTCCGAAACGTGAATATCGAATAATCCCGCAACGTTGTTTTAATCCTCTGAAGAGCATTAAAACAACGTTGCGGGATTTGACACATTTTAAAAAATAAATAAAATTACTGAAATGTGTGCAGAGATGATCGGCGAAGGTATGGGAAAAAATATTTTTCCATCATTGAATTTTTCCATGATGAATCTCGTTCAGGGTGTCCCATATAAATTCGTAAATAGTTTGAAAATTCACAAAAGTCGAAAGGATTGGTACTGTAGAAACTTGTTATAATGGACTAATAGGTTCTGAAGGCCTCCCGTTTTAATGAAAGCCCGGTTTATACCAAATAATTCTTATGGGGGGGGGGGTGCAATGTACATCAGTGAAAGTACAGTAGCTAGCTTTTAAATGTGTTTGTTATATATATCAAATTAAAACAGCTGTCAACATAGGTTGAATTGTAAAAGATGTGTGCATTTGCACTGGCTGGAACGTCGATAGGACGCTGCATGGAAGCTGCATGGAAGTTGGATATATATATGCTCTTTCGATCTCTTCTGTGTCCGAAACTTTCTTAAGGCTTCAACCGGCGATTCGTGGCTGAAATAAAGCCAATTTCACCAGTAGCGCTTTGTTCACCAATGTCAACATCACAATGAGAGCCTCATGCAAATGCCAGTAACAGAGGAAGATTCAGAAATGAGGTCTCAATCATACACCCTGCATTTTATAGGGGACTCTGATTTGCATATTTCCAATGATTTGCTTCCGCGCAGCACCCTGTATTGACGAAAATCTGAACTTTTTTCTTTCTGTGCCAATAAGTCCCCCTTCGTGAGAATAACGTTTTCGCTAACCGTATTCAATATACTAATTTCTTCAATTTTTATGGATTTTCAAACTATTAACGAAATAATGGGACACCCTTTACATTGGGGAATCACTCAAATTATTTAAAATACATTTAAATTTTAATAATTCAAGAGCAATTCAAAAGAGCCACACATCCGAAATGTTTATGCGTCATATTATGGTATGAGTTGAATCAGTGGCCTCCATGTTGATAGCAAAATATGTCTGCTTTCAAAATCTGCATTTACAGAAATATTACGGCACTTTTGAAAAGAAGGTGTGGCAAACTTACAAAGCAAAAAACGTCCGGTTATATTTATGGTTTACGCACTGCTACGAGGGTTTTCCCCCGAACCAAATACATATTAAATTTTTAGGTACGTAAATTTTGGCATCCGGTTCCAATCTGGATCACAATAAGCAGTAACGTGTTAACGAGATGTTAAACGCAGCCACGAGTCAGGAAGGCGGAGGGGCAAAAAGGATTGAAACGTTTGAATTTCTGATTCTGATCAATCTTTGGCTTCCATTTCATTAGATTTGGTTATTGGTAATTTGATTCTGAGAAGGATGACCAGAAGTGGTACCTTAGAAGCTAGGACAAATCCCGGAATTCCTAATTAAAAACTTGGACAAAACACGGAATCCATTAATACAAGAGAGAAACATTTCTTTAGGGGACATTACAGTAAAATATTGCAAACTTGTACTACGAAAATATTATCGCACTGCTTCTACACAAGTGCCAAAATGAGTAGAACATCAGGATAGGGCTATGAATGTTAGATGTCCGGTATATACGGGATTGCGCCCGAGTGCAGTGGTGGTAAGATGCTCACCCACCACCGTGAAGGTTTCTGTCACAGTCCTTGATTCGAACCCGAGGAGGATATATAGAGAAGATATTCCCCCCCACCCCCAACTTGAGGCGATTACCAATAGACAGCGCCTTCATTTCAAACCCATCTCATTAATAGCATTAAATTGCAATGTAGCGATATGGCTAGAGTTGGTGTTTGTTGAAGTAGCGGTACATACGGGATTGAAAAGTATTTATCTATTACACGGTAAAAGGGGAAGATTTTTGTGGAAGCATTGTGGAGATTTTTACTTTCATTGAACATGTTGGAGTCCTCTATTGTCTCTTCAGAGAACAAAAATAAAATAATTAAATGTACGTACTGAAGATAACTTAGACACTTCAAGCCCCCAAAAGTCTAGGGTTTTTCCTAACTCTAAACCGGCAATATACTGTACTTTTTCATAATTTTCAAATGTTTTATCTTATAAAAATATTATGTACATAGTGGTAATATACATTTGTGCAGTTGTGTGAATCGTAATATTCGATTGAATGGGGAAAAGTTCATATTCTATTAAGCGGGGAACCTTAAAATTGTTTTAATGGGAGAAATTTTGGTTGCAGAAAATTTTATCCGTTACCTGATTAACCGGGACGGGATTGTATTCGAAAAGTATTCTGTTCCATTCGATCTTTGACTGTGCAAAGGAAAAAAAAACTCGGGGCTCGGCGAGTCTTTTTTGGGACAGTGGAATTTAATAACGGAAAACCGGGACATCCGAGCACCCATAATTCGGGGTTTTATTATTAAAATACAATTTTTACAAAAGGGACGAAATTTATGAAATAATGTATGAAGTAATATTGAAATTTTCATTGGTGTTCTGGAATATTTTTTAAAAATTAAATATGTATTTCCAATTTATAAATGCACAGGCAATTCTCGAATTATTTCAATAATTCTGGAAATATCATTTCTTTTAATAATTTCTTTTTTTTTTATATAATTCTAGAAATATTTCATTCAATGATTTCTTTCGATAATTTTGGAAATATTTCATTCAATTATTTTGAAAATATTTCTTTCAATACTTCTGGAATAATTTCATTCAATAATTCCTTCCGATAATTTTGGAAATATACCTTTCGATAATTCTGGAAATATCATTTCTTTCAATAATTTCTTTCGATAATTCTGAAAAAATTTCTTTCCATAATTCTGGAAATATTTCTTTCGCTAATTCTGGACATATTTCTTTCAATAATTCTGGAAACATAATGTCTTTCAATAATTTCTTTCGATAATTATGGAGATATTTCATTCAATAATTCCTTCCGATAATTTTGTAGATATAACTTTCGATAATTCTGGAAATATCATTTCTTTCAATAATTTCTTTCGATAAGTCTGAAAAAATTTCTTTCCATAATTCTGAAAAAATTTCTTTCCATAATTCTGAAAAAATTTCTTTCCATAATTCTGAAAAAATTTCTTTCCATAATTCTGGAAATATTTCTTTCGCTAATTCTGGACATATTTCTTTCAATAATTCTGGAAACATAATGTCTTTCAATAATTTCTTTCGATAATTATGGAGATATTTCATTCAATAATTCCTTCCGATAATTTTGTAAATATAACTTTCGATAATTCTGGAAATATAATTTCTTTCAATAATTTCTTTCGATAATTCTGAAAAAATTTCTTTCCATAATTCTGAAAAAATTTCTTTCCATAATTCTGAAAAAATTTCTTTCCATAATTCTGGAAATATTTCTTCCGCTAATTCTGGACATATTTCTTTCAATAATTCTGGAAACATAATGTCTTTCAATAATTCTGGAAACATAATGTCTTTCAATAATTTCTTTCGATAATTCTAGAAATATTTCATTCAGTAACTTTGGAGACATTTTTGCATTAGCCTCGATGATGTAGGTGAAAAAATAAAATTTCATTTGAACCCCATATGGATATTACAATATCAATTACAACGAGAGAATAATTTTATCAAGCCTGCCTCCGAACCCACCTCTTGTCCGCAGACCATAGGTTGAGAAACGCTGGTATACAATAACCAAGTTACACAGAGTAGAAAATTTATGGCAGTAATTGACCCGGATTTTGTTGCCATCTATTGGACGAAACATCAACTACAAACTAGATCAAGTTCAAGGCCCATCACACACACAGCAGGGTTTACTCCGTTAAAAAAAAAAACACACATTTTGCTAGTGACCCGGTTCAAGATACCAGTCGAGGATGGTTCGAATCCACAACCAGCAGTTGCAAGGGAAAGCTTGTTCCGAGAGGATCTTCAACTGCGATGATCTAATTCCACAAGGAAATGCCGGTGAGTCACCACGAATTAAATTATTTGATTCATGTATATTCCTCATAATCCAAAAAAAATCATCAATATCGCACGGTAATTAAAATCTCTCTCTCATTAAGCAAATGCGGGCTTAAAAATTGAACAATGAGCATTAATTTATTGCTACAAGTCCTTATATAGCGTGACACGCCGTTATTCCTTCCGGGCGGGACTTGAGAACGGTCAGCCTTGACCGCAGAACGTCAAAATTTACGATACAACCATTGTCTTTATTACCATAATCGGCATTGTGTCTTCGTGGTTTGATCGGAATCATGTTTTCTGTGTAGAACTATTACAAATAATGTTCATGTTGTGGAAAAAACTAAAAGTTTTATTTTAAATCCATTAACATTCTTTAATCATGGCTATTATTCGGGTAATTGAAGCAACTTTATTTACTTAAGCAATTTATCACTTTTACCGGAGATTATGCATAACGCCCTTGTGTAATTGGTGAATTGGATAATAAAAAAAATTCCAAATGAGTCTAGTGTGTGTGTGATGAATATACAGTCACACCCCGATATAATGATAACAAATTTCACGATAGCACCCCGATATAATGATACAGTACATGTATGAATTATCATGTAGAGTATATATATATATATCATATAGTACGATTTATCATGTTTACCAACGACGCGACACTTGGGTGTTATACGCATGGGCCCACTCGGGCACGGCCCGGAGGCCTCCAGGGAAGAGATCCTCACAAAAATAAGATCTGGTTGAAATTTTCGAGAGTAAGCATGTAAATTTGTCTGGTGGGCCTCAGAAAAATCACTTGGCCCGGGGGCCTACGATGTTCTTAAGACGGCCCTGGTTATACGTAATCGCTGGTAATAGTGATAATTTTTTTAGTACTTATTAAATTTACCAACGACTCTTGGGTATTATGCGTAATCGCCGGTAAAACTGATTAATTCAGGGAAATTTATCAAACCAAAATGCTCAGCGATTATGTATAATAATTTCGCATAATATCATATTTACGCATAAATATCATATACACTATTTGTACCATTTATACAGGGTCGTTATAAATAAACTGACACTACTCAGACGTACGTAGCGCCCATTCCGATGGAGGTATTTTGATGAAAGCATATGAGATATGTTAACCATGCGGGAAAGAAAGTTTCAATAAAAAAAATTAGTTCATTTTTTGATCACCAGGTGAAAAAAATGACGCTTTTTTCTATTGCAGTTATCTTTTTCCCATGGTCCAAATGACGTGTATATACCGAGTTTCAATGAAATAATTCCCCCCCCCCCAACGGGCGCTATATAGGTCGCAGTAGTGTCAGTATAATTCAACTGACATTACTCAGCTTGATTATACTGACAGTACTTCGACTTATGTGATGCCCGTTATGGTGAATGTATTGCATTGAAGCTTGGTGCATACGTTATTTCGACTATGGGAAAAAGATAACCTCGATAAAAAAAAAAACGTAAATTTTTTCACCTGGTGGTCAAAAAGTGAACTAATTTTTTTATATTGAAACTTTTTTTACAGCATGGTCCACATATCTCATATACCAAGTTTCATCAAAATACCTCCATCGAAATGGGCGCTACGTACGTCTGAGTAGTGTCAATCTATTTATAACCAACCTGTATAAAATCGCTATGATATGCATTGCATGAATATAACTGAAAAATAAATTAAATAATTAGAAAAAGTTCAATAACTGAATACTGTCATTAATGCCAAAGTAATGCTAGTGGCAATCATTAGTCATTAACTAAAGGAAATAAATATGACGAGACACGGCACTATTTTATGTTCATAGAATATACCTCCGCAATATTGTTTACCACTGAAACTGATCGAATGTCTTTTAATTGTAATTACCAGGTTTCAATAATTTCAATAGGGTTTCAAAGTATATCTTATACTTAATTCTAAACAGTATATTCTCTTCCATAACCGAATAACTAAATGTCCTTCATAACTTATGTTGCCATTTCAGCCAACGTAAATATAATTTTTCAACGCAGCTATCGATAAACATTCATGTGTGTTTGGTGGAGAAATAAATTATTATTATCATAATTATATATACAAATAAATCTATTTTAAAAAAATGGTTTCGAATCTGTGCCAATGGGAATTAGAAGAAATGGGATTATTTAGGATTGTTTTCCCACGTAAAAATAGGACGCAAGTTCATCAGCGTGTTTTATTATTATTATCATCATCATCATCATCATTCCACGCTTCCATGAACAGATGTCATTCCGAAACTATCTGAAAAGTAATTGCTATTTACAAATAAAATATTATTATAAAATTTCGGTTTATACGATTGCTTTTCGTTATTGTGTATAAAAGAACCGTGAATAGAAAACAATGCGAAAAAAACAAGGAAACTTATTGCATTTTTGTAGAATGAATGTTCGATTAATTTTTTCGATTAAATGATTGATGAGAGCGTCACTTGAAGCGTCTACTGTCCGAGGTCGTTGTCATTTGGACCAATAGACATGACCGCTGACCGCCCAGAGAGACCATCTTGGGATGGTTTGCGCTCTTTCCCAAAGGGATGGACGTTTGGACCAATAGAGCGCTCTCCACAACCAATCTCACCATGAGTAGGTATTCTCAATAACATTTTCATTTTTTCGCATTTTCCGACACTTTTCATGAGTACCTTAAAAAATTTCAAAAAGTTTCAGGGCATTTTTTATTTTTGTTTTTTGGCATTTTTAAGATTTTTTTTGGCATTTTTAAGATTTCTTTTTTCTCACTTTTTAATTTTTTTTCAAAATAAAATGTAAGCTAACAATGAAAAAAAAACTTTCATCACTTCACTGGTATCCTTTATAGCTACAAAGGCAAAGTTAAGTATTGATTCTGGGTAAATTTAGCATTTAATAAAAATTCCAAGATTTGGACACTTTACAGTGACTACAGTTCACTAAAAAACTCAAACACTAAATCAGTTTCACAGCCTTTTTTGTCCCATCGCCCCCTTCTTCAGAAATTTTTTTCGCCCAGCGCGCCCCCCCCCCTCCAACGCAATCTAACCCATAGAATCCTATGCTATACTGGTAGCTTCTACCACCCACTGGAACAGTCCATCCCCCCCCCCCGGGGGGCGTTAACCCCCACGCTGGGAATCACTGCACTAAATGGAAGTGAATTCAAGGAATTTTGATCCTATATGGTATGTTGAGAAAGTGGGGACATTTTCTTTTCCGTTATACAGGGTGGTTATAAATAAACGGACACTACTCAGACGTATGTAGCGCCCATTCTGATGGAGGTATTTTGATGAAACTTGGTATATAGGATGTATAGACCTTGAGGAAAAGAAAGATTTAATACACTGACCACCAGGCAAAAAAGTGATTTTTTTATCACAGTTATATTTTTTCCATGGTCCAAATAACATATATACCACGCACGTTTCGAAGAAATACGTCCACCACAACGGGCGCTACTTAGGTCGGAGTAGTATGAGGTGTGAGTATAATTAAGCTGAGTAGTGTCAGCTGAATTATACTGACATTACTCCGACCTATGTAGCGCCATAGGAATTGGCATACATTGACATTTATTGACATTAGGAATTGGCATACATTGACATTTATTGACATTAGGAATTGGCATACATTGACATTTATTGACATTAGGAATCGGCATACATTGACATTTATTGACATTAGGAATTGGCATACATTGACATTTATTGACATTAGGAATTGGCATACATTGACATTTATTGACATTAGGAATTGGCATACATTGACAGTTATTGACATTAAGAATATGTCTATCAGGGTTTCAAGATATGATACATAAAGTACAGTCAATTCGATAACTCGAATATCTGCTCAAGTCGGAGTTTCCACTTAACCACAGAACTTTTTCTATATTTTAGTGTTAAAATTTACTCTTAACTCGACGTTTTCGGAAATGGGAGAAATTTAAAAAAATAGCATCCAGTAACAGAATTCAGCATTTAGCAACATAATTTAGTATTTAGCAATAGAATTCAGCATTTAGCAACATAATTTAGTATTTAGCAATAGAATTCAGCATTTAGCAACATAATTTAGTATTTAGCAATAGAATTCAGCATTTAGCAACATAATTTAGTATTTAGCAATAGAATTCAGCATTTAGCAACATAATTTAGTATTTAGCAATAGAATTCAGCATTTAGCAATAGAATTTAGTATTTAGCAATAGAATTCAGCATTTAGCAACATAATTTAGTATTTAGCAATAGAATTCAGCATTTAGCAACATAATTTAGTATTTAGCAATAGAATTCAGCATTTAGCAACATAATTTAGTATTTAGCAATAGAATTCAGCATTTAGCAACATAATTTAGTATTTAGCAATAGAATTCAGCATTTAGCAACATAATTTAGTATTTAGCAATAGAATTCAGCATTTAGCAACAGAATTTAGTATTTAGCAATAGAATTCAGCATTTAGCAATAGAATTTAGTATTTAGCAATAGAATTCAGCATTTAGCAATAGAATTTAGAATTTAGCAACAAGATTTAGCATTTAGCAACAAGATTTAGCATTTAGCAATATAATTCAGCATTTAGCAATATAATTCAGCATTTAGCAATATAATTCAGCATTTAGCAATATAATTCAGCATTTAGCAATATAATTCAGCATTTAGCAATATAATTCAGCATTTAGCAATATAATTCAGCATTTAGCAATAGAATTAACATTTGAGAGAATTTAATTAACATTAGCATATAAGAGGGCAACAGAATTTAGCTGATTCATTCATTCATTTGTCTGCTTGTAAAAAATGAATGACCTCCTCACGAAAGAAGGACAGAAAATGGAGAGAGAGACACAGCCAAAAATCACCGAATTATAAATAATTTTTTAATATGACCATGACCATAATTGGTGTGCCGGGGTCCCGGTGAAAATAGATGAAGGTGTTAGCGGCCCATACCCCCTTCATCTATTTTCGCCATCTGCTTTTCGAGTTGCGTGAAGCCATATGTCTTTTGTGCAGAATTATTAAGATTAAGAGTGCTTTTCATTTAAAAGCTAGCGCCCAGAGGGCTTAAGAAATTAAAACTTTAATGGTCAAGTGCTACTCATACTACATTCAACAATCATTAATTCGCAGGATAGTGTAGAACGTGGACTGTGCCTACTTTCAAATCGAAGTTTGTTTTGCCACTTTTTTGATCGATTGCCTGGAGCTGAGCTTTTCGTGGGGGGGGGGGGGGGAGGAGCGAGCCCAGGGCGTGAAAGACGAGGGGGGATTGTCAAAAACTGAATCTTCTAAGGGCCGTCAGCATATTTTTATGCTGAAGTCATGTGCACATAAATTCAAGAGATAATCTGTACAATAAATAATGAAAAGTATATACCACCACCAGCGAAAGAAAAGGGGGAGCTTTTCTTTCTCTGGTGGTGGTAAATAATAATATTAAATTATAAATAATAATTTCATATTATTTATAATTCGATCATTTATACGACGATCGTGCGTGCGTCCGTTCCCATAATACAACATGTACCTCCAGTTTTATTTGTAAATATTCTCATTCAAAAATTAAACATGATAAAATTAGAATGACTTATCTGTTCAAATTTCTTCATCTCCAGAAGTTTGACATGTTTTGCTAATACAATATTCGTAAATAGCACTGTTATTTTAACGGGTCTTTCTTTTTTCCGACTCTCAAATCGGAATTTCTGATAAGTCGAACTAACGATAACTTGGAAGTTTTTTGTCGGCTGCTGCACATTCGACTTGTAGAGATTTGACTGCACTGTAAAAAAAGCAGAAAGAAGTCAAATCAAGATTATTGTAGCCTGTTATGTCAGTTTTGTGTAAGTGGGAGAAAAAAGCTCATCTACATCAAAGAAACCCGATACATTTTCCACCCGCAAGGGTCCAAGATGGATGGGAATTCTCTTTGTGTTTGACGAGAGAATTCTAACCAAGACTCAGCTGAAGAGGATCGTTTTAAAAAAATTCTTTTTTTAAAGAATTCAGACTAAGGAATAGTAATAAATAAATGTTATCTTCGCACGAGATTTTCACGTGTCTGTTCTTATCCACCATCATTCTCATGCCAACTCAATATCTCTCGCTCGTTGGATAACATAATTTAAATGACCGGTGTTTGATTCATGTCTTTCGTACTCTTCAACGTCGCGAGATTGAATGTAAGATCTAAAAACAAAAATTACCATTATCCGGACTGTACCAAATTGTTTGCACATTGGATATCTCTGCAACCATTGATTTTAGAAACAGACTTTCAGTTACAAAGATTTTCGAACGATGTGCAATCACTTAAAATCTCAAGATTTGTTTGAGGGAGTCGTATACATAACAAAAATAAATAAATAAACTTTTTACACAGTCCTCATGTGCTAAAATTACAATTAGCGAAATGTAAATGTGGCTCCGAGAAATTATTTCTAAAAATTGCATGTTTAACATGTTTTTGCATGCGATATTAACGAGATATTTGAATTCAAAGTTTCCAGCATTTATCGCCAAGGATTGAGGGTATTGTTCACGAATTGAGAAACGTAAATTAAATCCAAAGTTTAAAAATCTGTAATTGCCAGAATAATTGTCAGAAATGTAATCGGTACTTATTGTGAATAAAAAAGTGAAATAGTTGGGTTCATTATTTGTGTGCAGTTCATGAAAATGTCAAATTTTGAGCCAATGAAAACTCGCCAACGCAGTTGCTAAAACATTGTGATTGTATACATCTAATAACTCGATAAATATTGCACATAAAAATATTAATTTTTTTGCAAATGACTTCTCAGAGAGGAATCTACATTTCAATAATGGGAATTACAATATAACAACAATACACACGGGGATTGCATGAAAAGTTGATTTATATATTTCTTTATGTATACGAACCCCCTCAAACAAATGTTCGGATTTTAAGTAATTGCACGTTACTTAAAAAAGTTTTGTAATTAAAAGTATGTTTCTCTCTAAAATCAAAGGTTGCAAAAATACCCGCTGTGCAGACAATATGGGACATCCTATATAATACCCATCATGTTAGTCAGTGAAAAATGCAGAATTTTTGGTAGCCAACCCTAAACTAAGATAATTAGTATTTTCATCTCGCCTTTGTTACTTAATTGGTAAATCAGTAGCTGAGGTTGGAAATATTTTTCTGTTATGTTTTTAATGTTCAATTTCCATTGCTTTCCTAAAATATTTCTACAAAAAATATGTATAATTTATTTTTTTATATTCATATGCATGTACTGTATCTTCTAATAAATTCAAAATGTTCATTTTTCAGGTATCTATCAAAACATCCATGCATCGGGCTATATTAAAAAGGTATGTGTTCTACTTTCTGTAGAAATGCCATTTTAGTATGCATTAAAAGAATTTCATAATTGATGAAAAACAAAATTTTAGAGATACATGTATTGAAAAATTTGATGATCGATTGCGAAATGGATTTGACTTAGGTAGTCTCTTGGAATCACGTGATATGGGCTGGCGGTCGGTCGACAGTATCCTCCAATAGGCAATTGGTTGTTTTTCATCGCCGTCTGTGGAATGTTTGCGAGTAAAGAAGAGCGACGTAGTGTTATTCGTCTTTTAGTGGTAGAAGGAGTTTTAGTTCGTGAGATGCATTGGCGAACGAAGATAGTGTACGGTGAATATGCACTGTCGTTGTTGACTCGTATACAAGACTGGCAAGCGTTTGCACTAGCTTTCCTGTAGTGAAGTTTCTCTGCAATGATGGCATGAACGAAACCGAAACTCACTCCCACCATCTTGCGTTCTTTATTGCGCGTCGTCTGTTTGAATTGATTATCTGGTCAATTTCTTTAACCAAATGACGAGGTGACTTTAATCAGGGCATATACAGTCGAATCGTTTTAACGAATGCCGTTATAGCGGAAATCTTGTTTTAACGAACACTTTTCTAATCCCCCAGATAAGTTTACATAGGAATAACGCAAAAAACCTGGAATTCTTTATAACGGAATTTCGTTATAACGAAGTGATTTCTACGATCTCTTGGAGTTCGTTATAACGGGATTCGACTGTATTATCATTCACAGATTCCCGTTCCCCGCGAAAATGCTTGTGCCAGTCCTGCATATGAGTCAATCACAGTGCATGTTCACTGTACACTGCTCTCGTTCGCCGATGCACTTCACGAATTCCAACTCCTTCTGCCACTAAAAAACAAATAACACCACGTTGCTCTTCATTACTCACAAAAATTATGCAGACGCAAATGAAAAAACAATCAATTGCCCGCTGGATGATACTGTCGGCCGACTACCAGTATATATCACGTGATTTCGCGCGACGACCTAGGTCAAGTCCATTCCGCAGTATAGGGGTTGCCTCCCGCTCTACCTCTACACAAAGTTTCACCACACTTCTTCAAAAATAAACCAAATTATAACAACTATTCCGTTTTCGTTTGATCCACCTTTACACAGGGTGTCCCTAATCCCATAATTCCCATTCCCTTTCCCATTCCCATTATAAAATGCACGTAAAGAAGCATTTTTTTGTATAGAAATGTGAGGTCGGAAATGAAAAGTGTTCGGAAAAAACACGAAATGCTAAGGAAACGAAAAAAACCGTTTTGTTTACATTAATAATTAGAGTAAGTGCTCAAATGCTCCACCACCAAGATCGATACAGGCCTGGCAACGTCTAGCTAGTGATTGATGTCCCCTTTCGAAGATGCCACGTGTTTCACGAACAATGATGTAAATAAAAAGCTTTTTTTCATTTCCTTAGCATTTTGTGTTTTTTCGCCAACACATTTCATTTCCGACACCATACTTCTATACAACAAATGCTTTTTTATGTGCATTTTGACTTCCCTAAAAGTTTGGCCCATGAGTTCAGAGACACCCTGCACATACGACCATTGATGAGTACCTACGTGCGTATCGCGTATTATCCATCCTTTTATAACGTCAATGCGTTGGATTGGCGTTCAAGGTAGGTATGATTAAAATGCCTGCTCGGTGGTTATTGCTGAAGTGATTAATGCGTTAATTAGAGTACAATGACGCACTATTACCAGTCTCGCGATGGCTGAACGTACAATTAAAAAACTTTTCTCGATTAATGCGATATTCCAAACACGTAATCGCAGTGGATGGAGATGATGTCAGCTGTTATGCCAAAAAGAGATCGCTTGGCGGCGGCATGATCTCAGTATGTATTCTTTGTTCAAGGACCGAGTGGGCGTCCACGCAAACGCAATCGCTTTTTATTATCTTCCCGTCGCCTCCATAAAACAAAACTGCACAAGTATACATTTGTTTTTTAGGTAAATTTTTAGGGTCACCAACCTACAAGAAAAAATACATATTTTTCTCAAGGTGTATCCATATGGTTTTTTTTTTAAATAATGGGGAGATGACGCCATCGTGCGTATCCCTGTGATAAATCTAAGGCCAAACACGTATATGTGTTCATACTCTTTCGGGTTATTTTTTCTACATTTAGTTTTGCGTGGTTGTCGAAAGGAAGGACCCCCTTTGTGCAAACGTTTGTCATCGTCATAACAAAAATCGGGGTTTCAGTTGTAACTTTTGTATAGTTTGATGTTAAGAGGCCGAAACACACATCGTAGCTATAATGGATTTCTAATGGGAGAAACAATGTAGGAGGGACATAAGGTGTCCTAGTAAGAGCATTTTACATCTTTGAACAACAATCGGATGCATGCCAAAATTTCTCCCAAACTACGCTAGCTTCCAAAAGTTAAGCGCGCGATGGCTTATACATTATATCGACACCACTTTAATCTTACTCCTCTGGATTGGACGGTTAGTGAGCAGAAACATGGCTATTCGGACCGGTAGCCCCTTCATGTGGTGCCTTTGACGTACAGTACGAAGATCTCATAGATACTACTAGTCTATCTGGGAAGCTTTGACAGTACTGGCAGGGTATTGTCTTACGAAGTGATGCTTTAACAAATTCACTAGTACCTACCTAATAATCCTAGTAATATACCTAGTGGATTTGGACTACTGGACCAGTGGACCTAGAGGATGACGACGTTGTCGTGATAAAATCTAGCGGGGTTAGTATATACAACACGGTACGCGAGTTGAACGCAGTGTAGAAAATAATAGTTCAAGCAGCTTTGGGGTCGTTCAAGTATTACGTCATCGTCGATGGGGGGGGGGGAGGGGATCAAAAATGGCTAAAAATTTACTTACGTAATACTTGAACGGCCCCTTTCTAATCGGCAAAAAATGGTTACTCTAGCTGTAATAGTTGTGAAGGTCGCCCTGTAGGTTACTGTAACAATATACCGATTACGGAAACAATTCCAAACAAGTCAAACAGTTGTCTGGACACCTGTACAAGCGGAATTGACGCGCCACCTCCGTAACTGTTACATCCATTATTGTAGCATCACTTGTTAAAGGCACGTATACGTTATCGAGCAGAGCATGCAATGTGAGACCCCCTTGAAGTGGTTCTAATCCGTTCTTGGGTACACGAACTTCATTTATGCTCCTTTTCTTTCCTTTGTGTTTGTTTAAAAAGCTGACTCTCGGTGGTCCGGTTCGATCGGCTCAAAAAGGATTAGTTCATCGTTCAGAACACCGTACAAATTACTGAACAACCAATTGTGAATGCTAACGTTACATGATTTTCCACTCTCTAATGTTTACGTGCCTTAAGACAATATCTGGCAGTACTGTGCAGTTAACACATCACTCACTTCACTTCTGAAATATAGATGGCAGCACGGAAAAATCAAACACAACACTACATACGCACTCAGATTTAGGTACACACACAGTTGCACTTCCGGCACAACGCACTAGGTAGTAAATCTTCCATAGATGGTGATAGACCCGAGTTGTGCTCGGTTGGAAAGAAAGTACTGTGCAGCGAAGGCTCCACATGAAAGGACTTTCCTTCTTTCAAACGGAGCGCAACTCCGTTCTATCACTCATGGCGATCAATTGCTCATTGAGCGATTTACTGCCGAGTGAGTTGTGCCGGAAGTGTGAGTGTTCATATAGTAGTTGTATAGCGGTTTAGCAAAATCGTTAAGCTTAGGGTGCGAAATGATCCGTAGTATCACGTATTTTTAGCTGTCCAGACATTTTTTTTTAAATAGAAATGTCCAGTAATGCAATGTAGCTTACTTGAGTTTTAATTCTTTGCAGAAAAATGAGGGTAAATATTATTTCCAAAACTTATAAATTGTTATTATGATTATATGCAGGGTACATAGCAAGCAGGGCGTATGGCATTTTACTGGCGAACCGTTGATCTTAAAGGTGTACTTCCGATTAGGAAAAGTTTCGGAATAACGTGTAGTACTTAGATATGTCATTCATGTTTCCAGGGGTTATATAGTTATAGAAATAAAGAAAGTTGTTGCTCGGTCTCTCTGGATGTCAACAAAAAAATACATGTTTATAAGTGGGATTCACTGGGATATTCGAATTCGAAAAACGGAGGAAATGTGTGTGTGTGTGTGGGGGGGGGGGTATTAAATGAGGGTAAAACGGCTTTTTTCAGAATTTAAAGTTGTTTTTTTCCAAACTTTCCTTCGTTTTTCGAATTCGAATATCCAGTGAATATTGCACTTATACACAGGGATTTTTTTCGTTGGCATCAGGGAAGACCGGGCAACAACTTTCTGATGGGGTTTTGGGCATACAGGAACTGTATAAAAATTAATTTTTTTAGTTTAATAACTATGTAACCCCTTGAAACATGAATGACATATCTGAGTACTACACGTTATTCCGAAACTTTTTCTAATAGGAAGTACACCTTTAGGATGAACGGTTCGCCAGTAAAATGCCATAAGCCCTGTTTGCTATGAATCCTGTATATTAATCTCACATATTTGTCACACAATTTTTTTACTGAAATTCATTTCATTTCACTGCGATATATAATAACAATTAAAAAAAAAAATATATATATATATATATATGTATATATATATACTTATTTTTACTTATATATACTTATATATTATACTTATTATACTACTTATTTTTCTGCAATTTTTACCATAATTAGCAACTTTCATCATGTTTATCGGCTTTTATTGGCGAGATTTGAAGATATTCCGTATTAGTATCTTCCCTTGCACCAACTTTAGTATCCATCCGACCATTGGTTAAAGCTCCATTTTATTGGGTGAAATGCTCTCTAAGCATTTATTGCACGTTTACAGAGGTTAAACACTTGGAAAACTTAATATGTTATCACACAAAAGAGCGGGCAACGGACGGAATCGGAAAAAACTGCAAATTACTTGCCACTAACCATTACATGGAACGTAAGACGTTGAAACATATTAGTTGCAGTCTTTTAAAGAGAGAGGGGACAGAGACATCCACGCATGACATATCAATTACAGTAATTAAGTTAAAGAATTAATTCAATTATCTCCCTTCTCTCCCTGCCGTTCCTTCAAGCTGATGAGATAGATTCGTACAGAGCTGAGCTGTCTCAGCTTTCTTAAAGTGTCCAGATGCTTCCCCCCCCCCCCCCCATCGTTGCAGTCGGTCGAGAGAAAACGTCATATTTTCGTCGTTCTAAGAAGAAGGCTAGCTCAGATGTTGTTCCGCTATTCAAACGGATATGAGGCATGGCCGCAGAATGTTGCTCGAAACCACCACTGTCGAAAAAGTCTCGCGTATCACATGTCACGCGACGTCGTCTTAGATTTATTGTTTCGGTTCTCACTCGTTTTGACAGCTAACTAAATTAAATCCCCCCGAATCTAGTTGGAACTCATCTTCCCTCACATCTGGATAGAGATTTAAAAATTTTAAAACTAGGATTAGTTGTAAGTCCATACCATATCCACATGGTAGTTGCAGCATTAATTTATTGATGAAAACTGTCGCTTTTCCGTATGCGGAGGCCTTTATTTCTCGAAAAAAGTCTGTGCTATCAGGTTACATGATAAGCCAATCCGAGTGACTGACACAAGAACAGTGCTCAGTCAGACAATAGAGCTACAACACATCGACGCATTGTTCCCATGCGCATTGAATTTCAAAATTATATAGGAATCGAACAAACGCTTGTTCAAGTGCATTTATGAATCTGATAATGTTGTAGAGGATTATGGAACAATCTATGAAGAAGCCGAAATGCACTTATGTTCGTTGAAAGAAGCCACCATAGTTCAGATAGCTAACCAACGTCTCGAGGAGAAACCATATACTGTCTAGCTGTGAATGAGAACTGTGGTTGATCTCCACTACAATTGCACATGGAGATATAGCTAGATTAAAAATACTGATTCGAGTAGGCTTTGTAATTTTTTTACCCGATAATGCTTTTTTTTTCATACATCTATGTCTTTTACACCTTTTTCGAAGGTCTGAACGAAGAAAAGTCATATGGTGATGAATCAGAGGGCTATAGAATAAGCCATGTTAAAGAAGGGAGTAGACGCATCCACCATCTTGAACCTTTTTATTGCATTGATCTTCATCAGCAGGAATTCTGAAAATATTCGGTTTTTTTTAATATAAATCTGAATAGGAACATTTTGGAACAGAATGATATTTTATGCATTTATTGTAAAAAAATAATTGCGATAACAATGAAATAGAGTAATTTTTGAAGGGAATTCACAAGAAATAATAGTAAGTAGTGCCGTCATGGGAAACAAAATGTCGAACATTCATGTTCGTAACATGAACTAAGCTTTGCCGTGCATCAAAAATAACACATGGTGAAAGCATGTTGGGTCACATTTTTGATGGTTTTATGCAGCTTGCCTAATATGTACCTGAAGATCCAAAGTTCTCTCCTGAATGTAACTACCTTCTCCTCAAAAACTTGAATACCTGTTTGAATGATTATGGTCAACTTTTCTGACAAACACAACGCCATTATGGCTTCCATATCGCTTACTTTATTTACTGCCACACTTTGGATAAACTTTATTGGTCCGTCTTAATAAAACTCCACTCAAAAGTATTTGATCGTTCCTTACATTTTCCATTCCGAACTTTTAATGTGACATGCCTATCTATCACATTATTGGTAGGTCATTTAGTTCAAATTAAAGCCTGAAAATGAATTAACCTGGTACTTTGAAGTACCGCTTGCATTCTACGCTTACAGTAAAAATAAAAAATACCAATTCAAATATGTTGAACGATACATTTGCAGGACTATTTATTCATTTCACTACAAAGAAAATCTTAATTTGTTTCATACATTTGTTTGGGAAACTTTGTGGGGTGTAGTATCCAGAAGTGTGATGCGGTAAACACTTCTACGGGGCGAAACATTTAACTGAATTTTATTAACTATCATATCAATTATACATTTTCTGCGATGAATAAATACCAAAGATGTACTAACAACATGAATTTAGAAAATATGTCAAAAATATGTAACGTCAGTAGATAAAGCGCTAATAACACACCCCATGCATAAGACACATGGTCTCTATGACATCAATGCTTTGTTTCAAAGTTTGTCAATAGAGTCTAAGGAAAAGAAAAATCACCAGAAAAGTGATTCTGGGTGATCCTATCAACTAAACTGAACGAACAAAAAAAAAAAAAAAAAAAAGACGATCCCAGATCCTGCCCATTAAAAGTGGTCTGTCGCTTGGAAAGCAATATAATCCGTTGATAGTTCGTGCTTGAACTTTATTGAGCTACAAAATCAAAGTAATAATACAGTGAAAAGTGAGACCTCGATATAACGGAATTCTGCGGACCAAAAGAAATATCGTTGTACTCATTACGTGCCATTAAATTTATGCTGTTGTTCGCATCTCTCTGGAATTGGCGTTGTTAGTGCCACCAAAAAATGCGCTTTTGAGTTCACCGCACAAAAAGCGAAATTGATTATAAAAATATAAATAAATACAAATACACACAAAGACCACAACAGGCAAATTGCCCAATGAGGTGGCTGGAAAAAAATGCCCATAAAAAATATGGATGTCAAATATAACCAAAATACAGAAACCCAATATAAACGCATACATCACGGAAGAAAAAAAACTAGTAATTAATACTATATAATGCATTGCCCATAACAAAGTGTGATAACAAAATTAGTTGATAAACAAAATTCACTTAAATTTGTTGCCCCTGTAAGTAAGTTTACTGCAAAACACTTTTGCATATCCACAAAAAGTAGCCGATGACGTTTTTGGTGATCAGGTGGCACCAAATACCAATAGAGTATTAGACGTCCTCGAAAAACTAAAATATGTGATGAGCTTGAAATTATATTGAAGGGTATTTCGTCGAGTGAAATTTAAAAAAAAACATCGTTGTAGAGAGCATGTGGTTTCAAAATCACCTAAAAATATCGTTATATATCGTTATTAAGGAATTTTATCGTATTAAAGGATATCGTTGCAATTAGAGGAGTTTAACATTAAACTATACACGATTTGAAGAAATATCGTTATCGGGGGATTTATCGTTATATCAAATATCATTATAGCAAAGTTTCACTGTAATAATGAATTTACAAAGAAAGAGTGTTTGGTGTTGCTATTGGTGTCCTTTTGTGAAATGTCATCTAATGAGAACTAGATTGAATTAACTGATTAACATCAGTTAAAGGAAAAATAAATCCATCAAATATTTTTATCGAAATATTTCTTTTGTACATAATTATGATACGAACGGAAAATGCCAAACTTCAAGTAAAATCAATAATAAATGCATAAAAACAACGTTATGTAAGTAAACCAGGATCACGGATATTACGTCCACGGGATGTACTTGCCATTTCCGTTGGTTCCTTTACTCAAGATTAACTAAACGAAATAGTCAAATTCTTTTTAAAATACATCTCGCATTTCTCTTTTGCATACATGATAAGCAACAGAAAAATTTCAGTGCTTATCTCTCTCCATATAACCGGAACACTTCGAGAATGTTTCCTGAAAAGTAAAACTAACGTTATGTTCAATCCATTAAGTGAGAAGATGGAGAGCACTAGGTTTCGTCTTTAATTCATATATTTTGGTGAATTATGTGTTTATCTAATTATTTTCTAGGGCAGGACTTGTTTGTCTTCGTCGTGCTTCGAATGTCAAGGATATTCTTTTAATGCTTAGTGAAATGATTCTGCGCTGGACTTTTATCTTTATGAGCCTTAAGTGCTTTTTTGCATTTGTCAGATTCGAAAGTATAAGAAGCCGAGAGAGAGATAAGCCAAGGAAAACAAAAACAAAACAGAAAAAAAATAGCGCAGAATTTTGTTTCTTTTTCGTTCGACGCGTTTTTTAGAAGAAGAAAACGTGTTTCATGAAACGTGTTGTGTGGTTCTGCAGGACATCGGAGAGAGAAAACATTGAATAAAAGCATTATAATACAGTAGTAGATGTGGTTCGTGACGGGAGAGAAGTAAAACACTTTTAGGAAATTTTTTTTTTTTTAGTTTTTCGTCGCGCTATAAAGTGTTTGTTCGTGGTCCGGACGCGATATTAAACCGTAGCGAAACGGTTTTTCTCACAAAACGACGTTTTTGTTCCGTGTGTGTGTGTTGCACGTGCTATTTCTTGTAATGATGTGTCATCATCGTAGTATTGTGTTCGTTGGTGGCGGTGTCGAGTTCTATTTTCCCATGCTGTTAAGAGATTTGGATGTTGTTTTTCTCGTGAGTCGTGTTTGTGTGATGTAAAGATGCGGTGCGTATCAAGTATTTTATTTTCTTATTAATTGGTCAATATTGAATTTCACACCTGTAAGTTTTTTTTAATTGAAAGAACATTAGATTGATTGACCCGTCGGATTATATATACGCCAAAAGCTACTTGAATTTCTTAGTGTGGATTATATACTGTTGCGTATTATCTGCAGCTTTGTTTTTCCCAAGTGGTTAGAAAATGAAGGAATCCATATTTATTTATAAATAATTTTTTGAGATAATGGATGTTGTATGGATGAAAGTAGAAAAAATTCATTTATTCTGAAAAACATGACAGAAAATCCTTTTCATTTATTAGCATTTCGATACCGCTGGAAAAGAATTTTGCACATGAGGACCATACGCTGCTGTGGATTATGGATATTCTTTTCCAAAGTAGCGAAATTCGATGTGTGGATTAAAGTCAAAAACTTTTCTAACTAGATTCTTAAAAAACAAATCAAAACTTTATCAAAAACAACTATAAACTGAGCTCAAACAATTAGAATTGATGTCAGTCATTATTAGGGTGAAAGTACGAGACAGAATCATTTTTTTTCGTAGAATTCGATATTATTATTATTAATTCAACTTATCGTTTCAATAGTCAAAATGCTCATTTTATCAAGTATGAAAGTTCATTTCGAAATTTTTCAATCGTGAATTCGTTATTTTAAGCGAGTTGTTCATTAATGAAATGTCCCGTTTGGTTTTAAAATAGGATCACCTTAGCAATTATTATCGTCAAATTTTTATATAATGTTACATTCCTTCTGCGTAGTTAAGCCCGAATTCATGGCAATGGCTGATTATGAGAATGGATCTGATGACAAACACGGAAGCCGGATAGATCCAACAAAATCAGCGAAAATACACGAGTTTCGGAAATACAGAAGAGAGTTGGCTACTTTGAATTAAAGAGATTATAACGTAATCCTTAGTCGAGAGACATGAATTTGCAAATTTTCATATTTTGGGTTTATCAGCTGGCTGGATAACTTATTTCGCTAAGTTTTCCCAGAAACTCGAACGTGACCCTATTGAAAAACATGTTAAAAAACATTTTAGGAAATGACATTCATAGAGTGACACTGGTAGAGCGAAAATTCAAACGTCATTTCCCAATTTTCAGAAACTTGCATATTCATGTCCCCGTCATAAGAGGAACAATAAGACATGGAAATTATTGATAACTCATAATTAATTTATATATTATTAATTGTTCATAATATTCAAAATCAAACTTGTAACAGAGGCAAATACAGCCGGAGAATGATGAATATTTATACCTTTTTTTTCTCGGATTTGTTTGAATAATGCGGCTATAGATGATTTGAAGGACCGGTCCTTTCCAATTTTCCAGTTTTCCTGAGACAACTCTGTGTATACAGTTCAACCTCATTCATACATTTCTCAAGTTGGACATAATCAAATCAGTACCAAATAGTTTTAGAATTTTTTTGACTTCACATATCTTAACTAAGTTTCAAAACGTAATGCAATACAGTCGTATATACTGGCCAAAATGGGAAATATTTGGTGAAAATCGATTGTAATTGATGAGATTTGGCTGGACTGGGAGACATCCTAGCCTTGTCTTATGAAAATCTGGCCACCGAAAATCTTTTGACTCTTTTTATTGCCATATTACTGATTTCCATAGACACAAAGCTGAATTTTATATATATATATCTTTATATATTAATCTATATGTATTAATAAATCTATATGTGTTAATAAATCTATATGTATTAATAAATCTATATGTATTAATAAATCTATATGTATTAATAAACTGATTTTCTGTATGTCTTTGTGTGTTCTCTATAAAAACCTACAAATTTAAACCGATCTCTGTAAAATATTACATATGTAACAAACAGGTTACAACTTGAATGATAGGCTACTTTAAAAGTTCGTGAGAGCTGGGCAAATGCCCAAAACTGGCAAAAAAAAAAAAAAACTGTCGGGCAACAATGGTTTTCGGTCCTACTTTTAGAATGTTTACCTTGGCTTCTCTGTGGTTCCCAAAAAACGCGTTTCTTATTGGTTTACTTCTTTGCAATGGTTTGTAACTTTTTCAATTCCCCCAGTATATGAAGGAAATCCTGTCAGCACCGGGTATTACAGCTAGTATTACATAAAATGCTGTGAACAGCTCATTACACATTTTAAATGGTATAGTAGCATTATAAAAATTGATTTTTTTATTTTTTACGTATAACAGCCCGACAGTTTCAGCACCTTTCTTCACGACCGTCCTGAAAGATGCCCGAGTGGATTCGACAGGCTTATCGGCAAAGTTAGAATGTATGGTCGAAGGGTATCCGAAACCAGAAGTGCTATGGCAAAGAGCTGGACGGATCGTTGGCAAGTCCCGGAACGTCCGTATGACCAGGACCGGGAACAGGTAAAATTCCGAACACATCCAAAACACAGGATGGACAAGTCCTGGACACATTTTAAAAATTAATAACACATCAGTCAACTGACATAAAAAGGTGCCGTTTGCACCAAAATACATTTACTTATCATGATCTATAGGTTTTTCATGAATAAAAAAAAGTTCAAATTTCATCCACAGGCGCTGCTGCAAAACGAAACATTCGATATAACATGAAATGCAGCACAAATAGTGCAATGTTTAGGACAATTTCTTACATAAAACTACCATATTTCAACATGATCATCCCTATCATCCGTCTAGATGTAGCCAGAGCAAAATAGGACGATTATAATTACGTTAAATGCTCAAATGTGCCACCATCAACATCGATGAAGTGATTGAACGTACCCTTTCAAAGATGCCAGGTATTTCACGAACAATGATGTAAATTTAGAAGCTTTTTTCATTTCCTTATCATTTCGTGCTTTTCCGCCAACACATTTCATTTTTGATCCCTCTTTTCTATATGTGTATTTTGCCTTCTCTGCCCATGAGTTCAGGGATACCCTGTATTGAAATGTGAAAGTTTTTGAAAAGCAAATTTTAATAAACATTAAATTATGAACTCACTGTTTCTGTTGCATTTTATGTGTTATGTCAACTTTTTTTGTTTTACAGCGCCACCTGCGAGTGAAATTTGAACTTTTTTTATTAATAAAAAAAAAAAAACAACCAGATCAGAGAAAAATACAAATTTTTGCCCTCGGGCCAAATGCATCCAGTCCTTCATAGAAGTACGGGAAATTGGGATCCATAAGGGCCATCGCTATTTATTGCCAGAAAACTGTCAAAAGTAAGTAAAGTTGCCAATTATAGCCAGAAAAAAACTATAAAAGATAAATGAAGTTGGCAACTATCGCTAAAATCTGAAAAAATGCCATTGTCGGGAAGTAGAGGGGGGACTGCAAATTGCAGTGGATCAAAATGTTATTCACCAAAACATGTATCGCGTTATAATATTCAGATATCATTTATGTTGCAAGGGGTTGTATAGTTATTAAAATAAAAATGTTAACTTTTTATACAGACATCCATTGCTACATTAACGTTGTTATACGGACACCCCCCTGTGATCAAGAACCCAGTTACGAAGTTGTTGCCCTGTCTTTCCTGATGCCAACAAAAAATGTCCACGTTTCTAAGTGCAATATTCACTGAAATATTTAAATACGAAAAACGGAGGAAAATTGGGGAAAAAACAGCATTAAATGCGGGGAAACCGTTTTACCCGCATTTAATGCTGTTTTCTTCCCCCAACTTTCCTCCGTTTCTCGAATATATCAGTGAATATTGCACTTGGGAACGTGGAATTTTTTTTGTTGACATCAGGAAAGACAGGAAAACAACTTTCTAATTAGGTTTATTGGGAACACGAGGACTATAAAAATCCTCACTGACCCGCTTTGCAACATAAATGACATATCTGTGTAATACGTGTTATTTGGTTACTTTTTCTGATTGGAAGTATACCTGTAGGATAACACAAGTAAAATACAATATATATATTTCACAAGTAAAATACCATACGCCCTGTTACCTATACACCTTTGGTTAACATAACCTATATTCTTCAATTTACCAGATAAATAGCTGTATAGCATGATGACATTGATTTAAAAAAAAAATGATGGAGTGTTTGAAACCTGATATTTCTAATGATGTTTAGTTTGCTTCAAAGCCTATTTCACAGTTTCAATTTACATATCAGATATCAGATAATTAATATTTCAGGCACGTCTTTTTTTGTTTTTTTAGCAGAAATTATCTAACATCAATTAACGTGTGTGAATAGCGATATCTGTCTGCATCTTTGCAGGTGTTCATTAGAAATAGCTTCCGTCCAGGAATCAGACCTGGGTACATACGAATGCGTCGCTGTTAACATCGCCGGTAAAGCTGTCACGAGAGGATCACTGTCATTTACAGGTATTTAAATACAGCTTAATTATTGGTATTATCATAATTTTTACTCAAATTTAGAGTTTATTTGGGACTTCAAACACATCTTCTAACTCGAATACGTATTATTTTTATTAACTAAACAAACAAATTACATTATTTTTATTAACTAAAAACAAACTTATTTGGAATTTCTTAAATCAGAATGTCAGAAAAAAATGGGGTGGTCTGTGTCATAGACACGGCCTCAAGTTTCGACGCCGACTATAGGTTGGGAAACGCTGCTCTATGTAAATACATAAACAATTTATGTGGATGTGTCTTCACGTTTTTACTGGCCTGATACACTGTAATGAGGCGTTGGGCCCCCCCCCCCTTCCTGGAATCGTTGTACAACCTTATTATTTTCGGATATGCCTGACTTTGCACATGCTTTTTGAAACTTTACATGAATGATCATGACTCGGGGTCCCTTAGCTCACGCGCCAGGGCCTCGATATATTTATTTATTTTATTATTATTGTAGTCTATAATATAGGAAATATTTGTTATATATGCATGTTAAATACATGTTACTTTGAATCTCATATGTGAATGAATAATAATCAGAGGGGTCCCCCGAGCTCTTTGTATAATCTAATTAATTTCATTATGCTTGACCTCACATATGGCTTTTGAAATTTTATCTGTCCCACGCGAGGGTCCCCGATTCATTATTTATATTTACTTATTTGTTTCGTAGAGTCTCGTATGCTTTTGTGATTATATTTATATTACTAAACCATGCTTGCACCTCGTCCACATTCTTCTGCGGAACTTCTAACGAGTTGGTACATGTTGGAATGTGCGTGTCCGTGTTGTGAACCTGACGTAAAGTTTTCTTCTGTATAATGCTTGTTATGTGTAGTGCTGCCATGTGACATGTATATATTTATACTAGTTCATATTTCTTTGAATCTCTTATTTCAATGCATATAGTCTAAGGTTCCTCTAGGTACTCTAAAATAGGAACTCCCGAGCTCATTGTATAATCTGGTTTTTTTTTCTTCACTATATGTCTGACCTCGTACAGGTTCTTTTGTAATTGTATATGAATGCACATACATGGCTAGGAACCCTTCAGATTCCATGTGATGACCCCAATTATTATTTTTTTTTTCCCCGGGGCAATGAGCTTATATCGCGTAGACGACGAAGCCTGGTTGTGCTCAGTCCGTTCTATTCAGTGATAAAAATATTTATTTTCGTTTAAACTTTCCACGGTATCGATGACATGGACTTCTTTTGTTTTTTCAGTAACGTGATCCTCACATGTTCCTAAGTGATCTGTATAATCTGTCCATGGAATTTGTTTGTAAGCATTCATGTCCGAATCGAGATTCGAACCTAGATTTGCACAATTAGAGGCTAGTGATCCGAACATAGTGCACGCTAGTTTCCGATTCTGCAAGTTGGCAACGTTGCTCATCGGTTAAAAATCTGAATTTCAGGTTTTTGTGTGTGTGAACCAATCCGTTAACGGTGTCAATCAGCGCGCACCATGCTCGGACCACTAGCTCTTTAACCGATCGACTGCCGGCGGCCTTTGTGCGAACATTCCGCATTTGTTCACATTGATGTTTAATCTAGCACTAAAAAAAAAATCCTCTGGATATATACATCAAGCATATCTCTTGCGAAAAAACGTTATTTATTAAATTCCTGGTCTAAAAAAGATTCGCAATACCCGAGTTTGCCTGAAACACAAAGCGTAGATGAAAATTCTTTTTATCTAAGGTCGGGTTACATTTCTCACTCATCAGAGTTTTTCATATGTAATCTTTTCTGTCTTCATCCTTCGCCATCTTCTTTCTTTTGAACTCACATATGATCATGGAATAAGAAGATAAATGACCTTCCACAATGACACAGATGTTAATAAGAGTTATCGATAAAACCCGAGCTCGTAAAACCCGTAAAAAGATACGATGATCTTGAAATTGATACTCGGTAAAGAATCCTTTTGGACCGTTTTTTTCTTCTTCTATCAATGACACCGAAGGGGGGGGGGGGCGGGAAGTAATACGAAAATATTAGAAGAAAAAAAAAAGATTTATTATTATTATTTTTTATTTCTTCAAGAAGCATTCAGTGCGATTAAGATTACGCGTCACATTCGCAGAGTCGAGAT
Source organism: Pholcus phalangioides (assembly GCF_987345545.1). Lineage (NCBI taxonomy): Eukaryota > Metazoa > Arthropoda > Arachnida > Araneae > Pholcidae > Pholcus > Pholcus phalangioides. The sequence continues at coordinate 86,979,933 of NW_028301608.1, read as the reverse complement.
TTTTCTTTCGCGGACGAGGACCGCGAGCTTTATTTGCTTCTTGCGCAGATTTTCGTGTGTCGTTTGCGATGAACAAACAAAACGTCTCGTGGGACGTGGATTCGTGACAAAATTTAAGTAAGAAGTTTTATTTATTTTTGGAAATGTCCCAATAGATAATTCATATAACAAACCAAAATATAATAATAGTATTTACCTGGATAAACATTCGTTTCCAAACGCAATGCATGTCGGACGTTTGTACGTGTGTCTGGCTGGAAATTAGGGATTATGCCGTAATAGCGGGTAGAAAACTAAATGAAAGGTAAAGCTTTTCTATATATTTCAATTGAGTAGTTTTTCTTCCTTCAAATAATTAACGTATTTTTGTACGGTTGTCAATAATTTTGTTTAGTAACAGAATCTTGATGTGTTCTGTTTAAACCGTTCAACTCTCCCTGTAATGATGAATGCTTTTTGTATGACTCCCTTCTCGGAATTATAGGCTGAATGGGTCCCAAAAAACTCCCCCGTACACGTAACGACGCCCCTGTTTTGAATGAGTGACAAAATACGTGATTTTAAAATTTAATCTCAAAATGGGCGCTTCAAAAAAAGCATAGAATGACGAACTGTGAAAGTTTACGGGATTATGAGAGATTTGAAAATCCGTGTGTGTATTCACTTCTTGTTTTTGGCATTTCAGGATCCGGGTCGACGAAAAAGGAGATCCAGAATGGCACTTCCTTGAAACTTAACAACTGGAAGGACTCGGTCCGGTCGCGTTCAGTTGAACGAGAAAACCGTGCTCCTCCGCTCAGATTATGGCGGTCTCCGAGCAATCGCTCCTCAAACAGAACGGCCATCGTAGTAGCTCCATCCACGGAATCATTGCATCATTTTAACGATACCAGAGTCGAGAAAAGCAAAACAACGTCAAACCAACCGAGAGGCGGTGAATGTCCTCGTGGTGTTGGGTCGTCGAAAGTGTTGGGTAACAGAGTCATATCGAAGATCACCATTCCTGACGTTTTCAAAAAGGGCTCGGTTGTGAAAGACACCATTCCAAGGGATAAGAAAATTGAACGTCCGACCATTTACCAGAACGGTCATGCCTCTTCGATTCGAAGTGGTAATGTAACCGGTGGTACCGATGAGAAGCGAAAACCGCCAGTGGCCCCGAGGGAGAACGGGCTCGCCACTGAACCTAAACGCAAGTGTTTCGTGAAGACACGCGATCAAGAACCATCCACTTACCGAAAGAATGGAAATTATACGTGTCCTCAAACGGAACGTTCAACGTATTGGAATCATTCCAGGGCTAAATTGAATGGACTTCCGAAAACTGATGGTGTTGAATCCATAGAGGATAGCGGAAATTTTCGACCGGGAACGAAATTTTCGACCTCAAGGAACGGTTATAATTGTGCTGACGATGATTCAGGAGTGAAATTCACCAATCCGCGAGATAGATGTGTTGCTCCTGAGGGTTACACGGCAAGTGCTTTGAGAAACGGTATCACAAGAACGGATATTTCTTGTCTGGCACCGACCACAACTGTGAAAAAGAATGTAAAATCATCGCCAGTGATCCAGAAGTTCTGGCCGGAGTTGGAAACGGCAAAACTGCTCAAGTCCACCTCCTCGGTGTCGCTCACGGATTCCGATGAACACGTTGGTAGGCCAGAAACTAAAAATCATCGACGAGATTTCTGTGGCATGATCAGACCGAAAGCCAACGACACCTACGCCACTCGAAATAACGATTGTGCACTCGAAAGAGACGTCGAAATTACGTCCGTGAGAAGAGCGTCCTCACCTAGCGTCGCTCCATCGCACAAAGACACATCCCATCGTTCTCCAAACGGCGGAAGACTATCGATCGGCAATGATGGTGATACGCGCCTCGATGATGGAATAAACACCGTAAATACGATCGCTTCAGGGTTTGATGACGCCACAAACGTGAGAAAAGCACCTGTTCCAGCCTCCGAGTCGTTCTTCCCTTGGCCAAGTGAGTCATTTCTATATATTATCTGCCGCTATCGCTATTTATTCCACGTTGAGTGGATAATTATATCGTGTCTTAGAATACCCAAGACGAGCCACTTAGCCATATACAGGGAGATTATAATTAAAATTTTGATTTCACAAAAGGGGGGGGGGTTAGCATGTTGAAAAGTTTCGCTTGAACACTCCTTTAAATAGTAGAATTTTATTTATTGAATGAAAGTGGTTTACGGAAATTTTGCTTGCCCTGACCGTGTGAGTGACGATGAGAGTGGGTGAGTGACTGTATGAGTGATCAAGTTAATCATATGAGTGACCTAGTGAATGATCGTATTAGTGATCAAGTGGGTGAGTGGCCATATGTGTGACCAAGTGAATGATCGTATTAGTGATCAAGTGGGTGAGTGGCCATATGTGTGACCAAGTGAATGATCGTATTAGTGATCAAGTGGGTGAGTGGCCATATGTGTGACCAAGTGAATGATCGTATTAGTGATCAAGTGGGTGAGTGGCCATATGTGTGACCAAGTGAATGCGTGAATGATCGTATTAGTGATCAAGTGGGTGAGTGGCCATATGTGTGACCAAGTGAATGATCGTATTAGTGATCAAGTGGGTGAGTGGCCATATGTGTGACCAAGTGAATGCGTGAGTGATCATATGAGTGACTAAGTCAATGCGCGAGTGACCTTTGGATCAGTAACCGTATGAGTGCGTGTGGTGAGTGGGTGACCGTATGTGACCATATGAGAGACCGAGTGAGTGTGGTCACTCATACGGTCACCAACTTGATCCCGAAAATGGTCACTCATAGTGTCACTAACTTGAGTACGAATACGATCACTCATACGGCTACTCATTTAGTCACTTACTTGGTCACTCACACTATCACTCACTTGGTCACTCATACGGTCACTTGCACGTTCACTCACTTTGTCACTCATTTGAGCACTCATACGGTCACTTACTCACTCATGAGGTGAAGAATAATTAATAGTAATTCCGGAAAAGAATAAAGAATCATTAGCGTATGCAAATGAGGGGGGGGGAAGGTTGTGATTTTAACCCCCCCCCCCACAAGCCGAGATTATAGTGTTATTTTGCAGGACCCCCCCCCCCCCCCACCCGAGAAAATTCTGCGTACTCTTATTTAAAGAATAATAATATTTTTTGGTTTGAAGAAGTGAAAGGGAATATTTTTCAAAGATATCAAAAGCAAATCGTATATTTGATGGATTTTCTCAACAAATACAATCATTTTAGGTACGAAAGGATATATTTTTGTCAATGAGCATTTCTAAATGAATTTTTTTCACCAAAAAACAGTTAAAAATGCTCTATTATGATTATAAATTTTCAGATCTCACGAACGAGAGGTATACGCCATCATCGACCGAGAAGACTCACCAAGTGCCGGAAGTTTTTGTACACAAGGTTGGTGACGTATTAAAATTGCATAATTTTGAATAACGAGTGTTTGGTGATTCTCACATCGCCTGTGATTTAGAAAAAAAGATCATATCTTTCCTTTTCTTTGTTTCCGGATGTTTGAACTTGAATAGCAAGCTGACAAATTTACTTATTGCAGTAATAAATTACTGATAATTTCTGAATATTACTAATAAAGTATCGTGTCACACATCTTGGCAGTAATAAATTACTGACAAGATGTGTGACACGATACTCGTAAATGAAAAATCGTGATACATATTCGCATCAATCATTCACTAAACAAATTGATTTCTCATCAGGGGCCATCCAAGTATTACGTAAGCAAATTTTCAGCCATTTTTGACCCCCTCCCCCATGTCAGCAAAATTTCATCAGCAGCTTAGAACATTTCATATCTTCAAAAAGGGGTGGTTTATGAAGTACGCAACCTTCAAACCCCCACCCCCCTTGTCATCAAAAGTCAGCACAAATCCGAAACCCCCCCCCCTCGATGCTGACGTAATACTTGAATGACCCCTCAACTTGAAGCTAGCAATAGTGAAAGTTTTATCGATACTTATACTGGATGTCTCATAAATAGTTTAAAAATTGAAGGAATTGGTAAATTTCAATGCTGCTCGCAAAAAGTTATTCTCACGAAGCAGGAATTTATGACACAGGAAAAAGAATCGGTTCAAATTTTTGTCGATAGAGGACGTTGCACGAAAAGTAATAAATATGCAACTCAGTGATGTACAAATTTCATCGTGAACGATTTAAAGTTCATTTCCATAAGGTTTTCATTGTGATGTTGACATTGGTGGATAGAGCACTGTTGGTGAAGCTTTGAAGCTTTACGAACGTTTCGGACACAGAAGAGATTGAAGGAAGTTTCAGGTCGAATCACTCTTATAATATCTTTCGTGCTGGGCCATCTCTCGACGAAAATTTTCATTTTTTTTCGGAACCAAAAAATACCCTTTCGTGAGAATAAAAATGAATAAAAACCGGAAAAATAACCGAAATAAAAAAACGGTTTGCAGGGTTAGCATCGCTAGGTCACGGGAATTTTTTTAAGACAGGGGGTAAAACTCAAAAACAGCCGATAGATGGCACTGATGTACACAAGTCAAAGAAGATATACGCAAATAACGAAAGAATGCCTCCAAAACGTTTATTACAGCAATATGAGTCTCACATGACCACTCCCACAGGGGTTAATACGTTGCTGGTCACAAAACCAGCAACGGCAGAGTGCAGCAGGTCCACATACAAGGTTTACAACGGTGAATTGGTTTAGATTAGTGCAAACCATTTTTTATTTCGGTTATTTTTCCGGTTTCTATTCATTTTTAAAGTTTTTTTGAGGAGTTCGTCGGAGTCGGAAAAGAACTCAAGTCAGCCTTTTTTTTATATATCTACTATAACCTTTTTTTTTAAATTTAACATAATATCAGAACAGTTACATGTTTTTAGCAAAGCGACGGAAGAGTGTCCTATCAGTCCAGCGTGGTCTAGCCAAAAATGTCAACTCCTCGTGTTGCCAGATTCATCTCTTCTCTTGTCTCTTCCTGGCACTACTGAATCTACTATTTGTTGTTTCTAGGCCGCACTAGATATACACCACAGTTTCTATGGACTTTTTGCCCACCCTGTATTAAGGAATTTATAGGACACCCTGTAAATGTACGTGTCTTACATATTCTTTTCGATACAGTGGAATGTCTATATAACGGACACCCAATAAGATTGAAAATGCTATGCATTGAAGCCCTCAGAGAAGTGTAGTGCTGTTAATGGGAGGTGTCTGCTAACAGACAGAGTGCGTTATGGGAAGCATGGCCCCCCAGACCAGTGTTTCTCAACCGCCGGCCCAGACATCATTCATACCGGGCCGCGAATGATCAGTCGTTTCATTTTTCCTCGTTCATTTTCCGTTGGTCTTGTGTTTAACTGAGCCTTCCACTCACAAAAATGAATGAAACCGTGCCGCGGGCTTGACAAGGTTGAGAACCACTTCCCTAGACTACAATCCATGGGCAGAGATACGGAGGGGCGTGGGGGGCATTGCCTCCCCAGCGTCAAAGGTGAAGTCGACTGATCTAATGTATATATCAATTGACATCATCATCTTGCCCCCCCCCCCAGACTTACAAGTCTATCTCCGCCTATGCTACAATCTATCTAGGAGGCTTTGGCCATGCCTCCCATAATGGACAGTGTGTCTGTTGGTAAAAAAAAAAAAGTGATGGTTATTGTTCAGGGCTCCAGAGTTGGAGCTTTGTCAGCCCCACCTTTGTGGGGGCCTTGATGGGAGGTTCAACTGTAGAACTTCATAATTTCTCTTTTTCTTACAGATATTTGATGAGGAGGAGGATAATCTCGTAGCACGAAACCATGATCATAATCTCGAACGAACGAACACCGAGCAAATGAATAATGATACGCCTGATGTTGAATTAACACACGAAGATTCAATACATTCAAGGTAGAACATTGTACCGTTTATATTTTTTAACATTTAACCACATTAGAAATTATCACCATCATTATCTCTTAAGATATCACTGTATATGACGGCAGTTCAATCCCGTTCAATATTTACAGTATTGTGAACTCGTATTATTTCCTACTTGAAATGTATACAACAACCCATCCCTCTAACACAGATGTTCAGCTTCAGATCTCGATGAGGACTTTGTTTTCGAAAATGCCCATCAAGATGGTCTAGCTCTAGATCAACAGCAGATACCAGACCAGTCGAATCAGCAGCAGCCAGCGAGAGTAAATAGAGGGCCTCAAAGCGTTACTGTCCTGAGAGGTGAATCTGTCACTCTAGCCATCCACTATACAGGTTGGCCTCAACCTGATGTTATCTGGATGAAAGCGGTAAGTCAAAATACTGATTGTGATCATACACAATATTTATAGATTTCACGATATACAGGGTGTCCCATATACTCTCGCAAATAGTTTGAAAATTCATAAAAACTGAAGAAATTGATATGTTTGAATGCAGTTTGCAGAAAAGCCGTAAAGTTATTCTCACGGGAAAAAAAAATTAATTAAAATTTTTGTCGAAAGAAGGAAAGCAAATCATATAATTCTTGACATAAATCTTTCTTCAATTCCTTCTGTGTCCGAAACGTTCGTAAAGCTTCAGCCGGTGATTTGAGACTCAGGTGAAACAACACTTCACTAATAGTGCTTTATGTCCACACCAATGCAAACATCCCAATGAAAACCTTTGTAAACACAATGAATAGGAATATTCAGAAGTTAAAAAATGATCGCACCCCCCCCCCTCCTCCCCCCACCTGCATTTTATGACTCTGATTTGCATATGATTTGCTTCGTGAAGCGCCCTCTATCGACAAAAGTTTTGACTAATTTTTTCCCGTACAAAAAAAAGTCCCCCTTCGTGAGAATAACTTTATCGCAAACTGCTTCCAAATACACCAATTCCTTCAATTTTTATGAATTTTCGAACAATTTACAAATATGTGGGACACACTGTACTTTAAACTTCAAAATTTTCAAAGCTGTGGGCCGCACAGCTTTGAAATTGACCAACAATGAGAGAAACAATTTGCGGACCGGGGAAAAAAGGGGAAAAATATAATAAATAATTTTCTGACCTGCAAAAAGCACTGAAATAGGAGAAATAATTATCGAACCTGCAAAAAAAGGGGGAAAAATACTTAAATATAAGAAATAATTAACGGACAGGCAAAAAATCAACATATAGGAAAAATAATTTGTGGACTGGCAAAAAAGAAATGAATAAACAGTGGAAATACTGCCGAATCCCGTTATAACGAATTCCAAGAGACCTGAGAAAAAATTTCGCTATAAGGGAATTCAATGTTTCTGCTTTGTCCCTATGTAAACTTATATGGGGGATTAGAAAAGTGTTCGTTTAAACGAGATTTTCACTATAACGATATTCGTTTAAACGGGATTCGACTGCAATTTGAAGACCGACAAAAATACAAAAAACAGAAGGAGTAATTCGCAGAACAGAAGAAAGGAAAGAACAGGAGAAATAATTATAAGACAGAAAATAAAAACCAATAGACTATTTTGTTTATTAAATCTAAAATTATGTAGCGGCAACATCAGTTGGGTCCACAGAGTAATAATACTATAGAGTGCGCGCGAGGGGTTACAATGTGAAGCAAAGATCCGGAGTCACGTGACTCCAGTCGAAAGGCTGGTCAGGGAATCTCGCTGGCAATGCTTTCCTTATGGCTGTTCGTATGACGATCTCCAAGTGCTGTCTTATTTTTCATTAGAATGGTCACCACGTGTGCAGCTTTCGGATGTTCGGAACGGTTTAGGAAAGGAGGAACATTATCCTTTCACAAAGGAATACTTTTTTGCTTATTTCCCTTCTTATAAATTAAAAATTGGAATATTAAATTGACGATGCAATGGATTTCTGACGTAATCTCAGTTTTTAACGACTCCATTTTGGATTTAATTCAATTAAAGTTCCAAGTTTTGGTAAAATTCAAATGTCATGAATCATTATTAAATGTTTTAATAGAATTTTTGGCAATAAATGATTGAAATTGTGAGTTTTATGAAGTTTTAACTGAAATATACGTCTCCGCAAGATTTGGCGAGATTTGGCGAGCTAGTGAGTTCATTCGAGTTTTGTTCAACTTGGAAGAAAATATGCTTTTCAGAAGGATAAATTTATGAAAAATATTCTATTTAAATAGAATGTGAGGAAAACTTCCCCCCCCCCCTCTAGACAATTGCAGTTTTGCATAAAAATGCATAACAACCTCTAAAAATAATAGTATTTTTACCCCTCTTCGTAACGGTTATGTTTGCATATGCTGATAAATACAGCAAAAGCCAACATGAACTAAGCCGATGACAAAAAATCTCTCTCTATCTTCGCATTTATTATTAATTTAATTTTTATGGCGAAATATGTGTAGTGCACGCATCTCATACGGGCAGAACGAAGTTGTTGAAATAAAGTGATATTTCAGCATGGATTTTTTCCATATTCATCAAACTTACTAACTTCATTTTGAGAATTATTCGATTCATTCGTAAAAAGTGATAAATGCTACGAAATTCATCAAACTTACTAAAAATATTGGTAATTATGCATATATTTACCAACTATTATGCATAATTTCTGAAGATAACGCGCACTACGGATTTATCAAATTTACAGTAACATAAACATTATATATTTGTTGTATACAATATTTTGTTTCCTGTGTGTGTATAGATATTTAGAAAGCTATTAAAAACTGTGCCAAAAAAATTTATTTCATGAAATTTATACTGTTTATATTCACTTCCTTCAAATATTATATATTCAATTAAAATTTAAAAATCCATGTGTTAAGAAATTATTAAGAATTATCCCTTAATGGAAAATTAAAAAATTCCGTTTTCCAATATTTGTTTATTTTATAGAATTTATTTTTTCAAATCTGATACTCCCTAAATATTTCACATAAAAATGAGTGAAATTCATTGAAAAAATGAAGGAAAGTTTTCATCAACTTGATCGAATTGAGTCAAATTTCGTTACAGCAACATCCTAGCTTCTGCGAAAACGCGCCAAATGTAATAGCGCAGAACCTGTTCTTTCCCCGACAATACTGCTCATCTTTTCTTCACGTTCGACAAGTTTTATGAATAGCGTGCGCGGTCTATTTATATCTTAAGTCTATGGTTGGGTCAAATGTTTCGTAGACCAGCGGGATATCTATCCACCACGGACCAAGATCGGTCCACGGACTAGCGGCAAATGCGTATGGAAAATCGACCTTTGAGAAGGGATGCAAAAAAGGCTTGGGTGGGGGTGCAAGGAATTTTGCATCAGAAATTTTGAGTTACCATGCGCTTCTGATCAGCGGTTGAAGAGCAGTGATGTAAGTATGTTGAAGATATCTAGGTGAATGGGAAATCTAAAATTACAGCTGACACATTCTAGGACAGCGGTCTTCAATGCAGTCTTGTATATATTATATATATATGAGTGTTTATATGCTTGTATATATATATGTTTATGTATCTTATATATGTGTGTCTATAGTTATTTGTGGGCCCCCTTCGTGGACTGCTGGCGACGTGCGTATGCACCTGCCCATGTAACCTCAACTTTTTGTCTTCTTATCCGCTGGTGGTCTTTGGGTGCTTAGTGCTCCGGATATTGCATCGCTCTTCCACCATGGCCCAAACCCTCTGGGTGACCAGCTTATACAAATACAAATACAAATACAACGCCACAACAGGCAAATTGCCCAACGAGGTGGCTGACTTAAGAACATCATGGATCCCCGAGCCCTTTCTTACCCTACCTAATACTGCTACACCACACATGCACCCCGCCCACAACCCCCCGCGGAGCCCCCAACGAATCGGTACATGCGGGAATATGCGTGTACGTGTAGTGAAACCTGACGTGAAGTTTTTTGTTTCTCTGTAATGCTTGTTATGTGTAGTGCTGCCATCTGCCACCAGTTTTTCAAACTATGAGTGAAGTGTTATGATTGAATGATTTTTCGTTGTAGGACTGTTGCTCTCTGTGGCGAGACTTTTTAACGGGGAGGTCGGCTCGCATTTGCGCCTTGAAGTTGGGAACCACAGAAAACCAACTTCAGCCGACCACCACTGTGGGGTTCGAACCCGGATCCTCGCATCGCGAGTCCGTCACTATAACCACTCGACCACCACAGCGGCATCCCCTATGGGGACAGAGCGGGGGCCATGGTCGGTTTCGGGTCTTCAATGCATGGCCCGTGGGCCACATCTGGACGACGAAGCTTTTTTTTGCCATATGGCCAGTCGATCCTTTTCAGAAAATTTTTGAAATTATTGAAAAACGGTTAATTCTAGAATTAGTGAAAGAAATAATCGAATGAATAAATGAATGAAAGAATTAATTAATGAAAAAAATGCGTCGAGAATTTATGAAAAAAATGAGTCGAGAATTTATGAAAAAAATGAGTCCAGAATTAATGAAAAAAATGAGTCCAGAATTAATGAAATAAATAATTCTAGAATTCACTGAAGAATCCAGAATAATGTGATGAAAATTCTGAACTTTCTCCAAACAAATAATTCCAGAATTACTGAAGGAAATATTTTTTTGAGTTTTGAAACAAATAATTTCAGAAGTAGTGAAGAAGAAATATTGATTGATTATTGATCTCTATATTGATTTATAAAATCAACAAGAGAGAAATAATAATTTCAAAAGCATGTGCGAGGACAGGCAAATACGAAAATGATCAGTTTATTCAAAGATTTTGAGAAGCCCCCCCTCCCCTTCTATTTTAGGGTTCCTAGAGGCGGGCCCTTCGTGATGTTCGTTTTTTCTCCTCGGGAAAAAAAACACGAAGGCCTCGCTAGAGGTCCCTTTGATAATATGAATTCAAATGATTGGTCCTCTTGTTGTCAGATTCCCTGTCGAAACATCACATTCCGATACTTCCACAACCAACTTATTCCCCTGATCTTACCCCATGTGACTTTGACTTTTTCCTCAGATAAAGAATTTGCTTAAGGGACCAACGATTCTCAGGTTTCCAAAGAAGTGCAACGAGCAGCGATGGAGGCATTGGGGGATGTGACGAAAAAACAGCTCGCACAATCCGCATTTACATCTTTGTATGTACAATGACAAAAATGCGTAATTGCTTGCACAAGGTAGTTACTTCGAAGGAAACACCACATTAAACAGGTTCTATCTGTATTCATTTTTCCATGATAAAATGTCTCGGAACCTTTGAACGTAAGTAGTACGTATATCATGGACGCACGCGCTTTCTCTTTCTTCTATCCCGTCATTAACCGCATTCTTATCATGTCCGAGGAAGTCTCAAATCTAATGATAGTTATAACCCATTTAAACTAACTTAATTTATAATGAGAGCTTTAAGGTTAATTTATTTTTTTTCACAGTTTCAGTTGAGGAATGCGTTTCAGGTTATCTTGTCAAGTATTAAATGTTATGAAAAAAAAATTTCATTTTAATAAAAAAAATTGAATCCAAAAGATATTTGAATATATTTTATTTCAACCTCAATGTATGTATTACCCTTTCCTTGTAGTCGATGGGAGAAAATATCTTAAAATATTTGCAAAAATTTTTCGAAAAATATGAAAGAAAATTCCAAAAACACATCCAATGTTCGAAAAATCCAATCCAAAAACATCCAAAACATTCGATGTTCCAAAAAAAAAAAAAAAATTCAGCAAATATCAAAGAATTTGCAAGTATAAAAAAAGGGAGGGGTTGGGACTTTCAAAATGTCCGAAAGAAGAAGACAAGTCCGTTAGAAATATTCACATCACAATTCTGTCTTAGGCCGGGATTACACTATAAAAGTTTTGTAAAAGCTCTTTGATAAAACGTGAAAAATTCAACCATTAAGATCACCGGTTGCATTTGCTTGAATGCAATCGATGCGCCTATTGGTTGAATTTTTCAACTTTTATAAAAGATCTTTTACAAAACTTTATAGTATAATCCCGGCCTCAAGTACGGATTACACTATAAAAATTTTATAATAATTCTTTTAAAAAAGCAACTAATAAATTTATCGGTTGCACTTGCAATTTATTAGTTGCTTTTTTCAAGTTTTATAAAATAACTTTCATAAACCTTTTAGAGTGAAATCCCATCCTTAGATTAGTCACTTCTGAAATATAAAATTTAATTTTTTTAAGTTTATAGACTAAATATTGAGTAAAATATACTTGTGGGTATCGAGGGAACCACCAAAAATATTCAAGCGCTAGGGTCTTCAAACGACTTAATCCGGCCCTGGGTGAACACCGTACGTGGATAACGTTGTTTAATAAAAGTATTTTTTTAAAGTTTAAAAAAATTAAGATTAAAAATGTAAAAAAATAACAAATATTTTAAATAATATTTCAGATATTTATATTTTTAAATAATTTTAAAAATTTAAAAAGAAAAAAATTAAAATTTTTAAATTAAATTTAAAAGTTATTAAAGTACGTAGTCAATTAAATATTCGTAATGAACAGAACGGCTTATAATTTTGGTCCCGTCAGTGGCCGTTGTTGACAGGTTTTATTGTATAAAATTGTGAAATATGGACAAAAGGCAGTTAAAGTTGCTATATCTCCATGTCAGAAGGAAACGAAGGGATACACGTATGTAGGTACATTATATTAATGAGCAGGGACCATCATATGGTGTTTTTAAGGGTATTTATGGCAAATAATTAAAAAAATTCCGTGAAAATTCACCTTCAAAAAGTAGCCAAAGATGCGGACGAATTCGCTCCGCATCCGCATCGTCTGAATAGCTCCGAATAAACCTATTGTCAAAACTTCTATGTGTGGATGCGGAGCCCGCACTTAGGTTTTGACACATGCGGACGACGTCCGGACCCGCATGAACATTTCCTAGGTGCGGAGATTTTTCGGCTCGTCTGAAAGGCGCAGTATATTCCAATTGTTAAAACTTCTTCCGGACCCGCATCCGCATCCGCTCCGTGTGAAAGGGCCCTAAGTGCGGGCTCCGCATCCGCACATACAAGTTTTGACAATTAGGTTACCTACAAGTATATTTTACTCGATATTCAGTCTATAAACTTAAAAAAGTGAAATTTTATGTTTCAGAAGTGACTAATCTAAGGATGGGATTTCACTTTAAAAGGTTTATGAAAGTCATTTTATAAAACTTGGAAAAAGCAACTAATAAATTTATCGGTTGCATTCGAGTAAATGCAACCGATCAGCTTATTGGTTGCATTGTTAAATTATTATAAAATTTTTATAGTGTAATCCGGGCTTAAGGCCGCGATTACAATATAGAGTTTTATAAAAGATATTTTATGAAAGTTGAAAAATTCAACCAATAGGCGCATCGGTTGATCTTATTGGTTGAATTTTTCATGTTTTATCAAAGAGCTTCACAAAATGTTTATAGTGTAATTCCGGAAGTCTCCACCCCTCCCCTTTTTTCTACTTGCACAGTCTTTAATATCTCATCATATATGAACATATTTAATTCTCATCATTATAATTATAATATCATAATATATGAACATCATTGGATGTTTTTGGTATTTTTCTTTCATATTTTAAAAAAGAGATTTTTTTTCCAAAAAAAAAAAAAGTATAATTTATTCATGTCTTTTCTAAAAAAAAATCGTGAAGATATTTTCTCCCATAGACTACTTGTGAGGATCGGAATGAAAAAGCATCTTTAAACCCATATTCTATGGGGCTCTACTTTACACCACCAAAGGATTGCTCTAGGCTGCCTATGGTCACTGAATCAGGAGTGAAGAACAAAAATAATTACAAAGAAATTGAGAAAAAAAATAGTTTTTATGCACGAATTTCAAACTAAAGATTGCGAAAGCTCCAACGAAGCTCATGCTGGTGTGAAAGGACCTGCGGACCGATGTCCGCATCCACTGTAGGTCAAAAACGGCTATTAACAAAATTATACAATAATTTATTTATATCATTTTGTATCTTAAATTTAAATTCTATCCCTTTTAGATCGTGGTGCCACAAATGTGTGGAGTATTTTTTCACTCTAAATTTTTTTTATTCGACCTCAGGGAGTTAATCCTTGACTTAATGGATTGTGTAAGTCTTGAGTTAGAAATATGCTAGATGTGAACTTTTTATGAAGGTCTTCATTAGAGGGCAGCACTTATAATTTCAGGGATTTTTTTAGGATGGCTTCCAGGAGAAAGTGATTTTGGGAAAAGTGTTGCTTATTACATAAAATTTAGCAATAAAATTCTGGGGGAAAATTGTATGTGAAGGTGAATATACCCTGCATCATCTTGATGGAAAAAGTTTGAACGAAGTGATCTCTCTCTCTTTATTATAGCATATTTTTAGGTATCAAAAATGCAAAAACATTTTGAAAATTCACCTCTCCCCAACTCAAGCGAACCCATAGGATTCTATGTTTTACGTGTAGCTTCTGAAGTGACTAGGCTTCGGATATTAGCCATAACTATAACAGATACTTGGATTTCATTTAATTTCCGCTTCGTTCGGACCACTTAAAAACATCTTGCGGACCATTTGTTGAGTCACACCATAATTGAACTCACGTCACTCTTGGGTTTTGCGGTACACTTTTTTGGAGATCACCCATCTTAACAAGAATTTAACTGGAAAAGGTGTAGGCCTCAAAAAAAAAATCTTCGAATAATACTAAACTTAATCGAGCCCTCACATGCAATAATTCGTATTAGATGTTTTGATCAACAAATCCAACATTTTATCTCGAATCACCGATCAGCGTTCGAAATCATTGGTGGTCCGCTGGTCCGATACCACTGATTAAACAATCGCGAAAAAAATTGTAGTGGTCCGCGGGACCAGTAGAAGAAAATTCTTCCCCGCCCCCCTCCTCCCTCTTCAAAGAGATATATTGATCGCGGAAGAATTTCTCATGGAGAATCGCCGATCCTTAATTGTTTTATTATGTTTTCTCAGCCATTTTTGCTGTATAAAATATTTAGAAAACCGCGTCTGCCTAAATAAAAAATTTATGAGCGAAACTGGTTTTTTGATATGCTGCGTATATATATATATATGTACTGCTGAAGTGAGGAAAATTCGTACCGGGGCCGGCCACTTCTCGAATTGACTAAGAATTCCTAGCTAAAGTCCGAATTTCAGAAATGATTCGGACTTTGGCCTGCCATTTCGGGAAGTGCCCGGAAATCCCTGGCCAAAGCTCGATGTGTTGATGTAAGGTGGTCCGCTAGGAGTCGAAAATCCATTTTTTTTAATCGCCAACGTGAGATTCGTGTCTATATATAGCAGCTGTATTGGATTAGCTTCCTCTGACGAGAGAGAGAAAAATTAAATTTGATAAAAATAATTATATATATAAAGATATAGTTTTTCTGCCAAATTTTGGAGAAAAATGATTACCGCATCATGACTGCCGTTTGATGGGTTGCCATAACTAATGTAGATACAATTATCACGAAAAACGTTTTTGCTGAATTTGCTATAAAAAAACAAGTGAATTTTCGAAGATATATTTTGTTACAGTTATTTCTTAATTAATGTTGCCGTTTTAATCTTAGCAAACCATTTAGCATATAGTGTTATATCTTTTTAGAAGAGAATATCTTTTGCAGAATGCTTTTTGAAAAAATTTAATTTAAAAAAGAATTTTTCTCTCTTTCCAAAATATATCCCGGAAAAAAGAATGGCTCTTTAAGCCTCCACATTTGTTTTTCGATAAAGCCACAACACAAAATCAACCGTCCAGGTTTATCGCACTAGTCATTATGTCTGCGGACCAGTAGGTTCTCATATCCCCTGGTCCGATATGAGATTTTTAAATTCTAACGCTGCCGAGTATATTTAGACGATACGAGAGGGAACTATTTTGTTTAGATGAGTGATACGCGGAGTGATACAGACTGACGGTCGTCATCATCATCATCAGTTCGATTTGTGGTTTTCATCCGTTCAAATGTTTCTGGCGTGCCGGGTTTGCGTTAATAGTGTGTTTTGTAAAAAAAAAAAACCAATTGTGTGTTTGTTTTCTCCAACGAAAAAATTATTGTAAACAATCAGATTTTTCCTCGTAATACGACAGGTGTTTCGGATTTTTATCTTTTACAGGTATATAAATCAGTTTTGTTTTTTCCCCCTTTTATACATCATGTAAATTAGAGAGTTTCTCTCCGTATTGTGCTTGTACGCACGATTTTTTGCCCCCCTTAAATCAAATATATCATGGGCTGTTATCAAAATATACAATAATATACTCACACAAAACGGTTTTTTTCTGTATTTGATAACAAGTGGCAGTACTTGACAAACGTTATAAAAAGTATGAATAAACTTGCACATATCAAAAGTTTAAAGAGAATTCATAAATCTTCGTGTTGGGAGCATGAATTTCGCAACAACGTGAATTTATGACAAATATATTTTTTATGGGTAGTGCTTTTTTTATAAGTTTCTAAAATTTATTTTACTTCAAATTAGTGAGATCTGTATTTATTTATGGGATCCGGAAAATTAGCCTCCGACATTTTGCCACCGGACAGGAGCAATTGAGTGAATGAGTGACCGTATGATTGAATGAATGATCGTGTGAGTGAACGAGTGAGTCTTCCATACATGCATTCACTCAGTAACTCACCCACGCTCATACTGTCAATCATACGGTAACTCATCTACTCACTTCGTCACTCACCCCACTTACTTGGCCCCCATCAAAGGCGAAATTTAGGGGCAAGTTTCTGTAAAACATTTATTATGGTCATTTATTATGTATTTTGAATCGCATCGAATTTCGAATCACTTGCTGGTGTCATTGACTTAAAGGTACAAAGCATCGACATAATAGGACAAGTAACAGCTTCCATCAAATCCAAGACTCGATTGCACTGAACACACTGACTGATTTAGTATTAATTCAGAACTAAGGAATATAAATAAATAAATATATAGCAAGTAGTGCATTTCGATCAAATTGATCGTGTCTAAGAGCATCGACTCCTGAAGAATCCCTAATATTTCTTCGGATTTTCGTCTGCCATTGAAATCGATCTGATGTGATTATTATCATCAATAATTGTAACTAATGAAATACTTAGATCAATAGTTGTTGACCAAGGGGTGCGAGAAAGCAATTTTAAAGATGCGAGCTAAAAAATATTCGTAGATGTTCTGATTGTTCGAGAATCGTACCAAGACCATACCATCATCGGATAATTTCTGCACGTTTCTTTTTTTTCGTGACTGTTCGTGACTGTTCGAGAGGGTGCGAGAACGTAAATTCAAATTCAGCAGTGGTGCTGCTAAGGTCTAGAATTACTGGTCTAGATCAGGAGTCATCGAAGCTGTCAAAAAATCAGAAGTTCGTCTTGCCATCAGGGTAGTATGATCTTTTAAATGTTAATCATTTCATTCATTTTCGCCATTTAATGTATGAAATCTGAATATCATATGCCTCAAAAACAAAATTTAGCATTTTGGGAAATTTTATTCACTGAAATTCCATGGAAATCATTTTTGTTTAATTTTAAAAGCAATTATATACAGAGTGTCCAACAAATTCATAAATAGTTTAAAAATTATAAAAATTGAAGGAATTGGTATGTTTGAATGCGGTTTGTGAAAAAGTGACTCTCACAAAGTGATTTTTTTTTTTTGGTAAAAAATGAATTAGAATTTTCGTCGATAAAGGAAGCTGCCCGCAAGCAAATCACTGTAAATATTTTAATCCTATGTCGTATAAAATGAGACGATTTCTGAATTTTCCTGTTACTGCCATCTATCGGTGGTCGCCTCAGGCTCGTAGGTAATGCTTAAAGTCCTAGCGTCCCGCCCCTCGGGGCATACGCTGGAGGCTCGTAGGTAAAGACACTCTGATGTTCTTTTTCCGGATTCGAGCCCGTGGACCTTGATGGTAACCTTCATAGTGGAAGACGAGCATCTCGCTACTCAGGCACCTATTTTTCCCCCGTCACTGTCGCTTACATAATTTTTTCATTCTGATGTTGACATTGGTAGATGAATCACTATTAGTGAAGTTGTTTTCAGCAACGAATCACCGGCCAAAGCTTTACTAACGTTTCAGAAAAAAAAAGAGTGAAGAAAGATTCAGACCCACTCACTCCTGCCGGAATTTTCTCAAACGTCCTCTATAGAAAGAAATTTGGACTAATTTTTTTCTGTGCCAAAAAAATCCCCTTCATGAGAATAACTTCTTCGCAAACCGCATTTAAATATACGAATTCCTTCAATTTTTATGAATTTATAAGACACTCTGTGTATTGTAAATAAGGCGTGGTTTATTCAGTTTTAACCTTGAAAGATTCCATCTTCAGAGATCAATTTGCTGGCAAGAAGAATCCAATAACATTCAATTTCATCGTCATTAATTAATTGAATCCTTTCCTCTGTAGTTAGTATCCATGCGAGTGTATTATAATATCCTTCGAACTCGATTCACGTCAAGAAGAGAGGAGGATATGGATAATCCATTCCACTAAAGATCAGAAAGTGATCCAAACAAGAAATATTTGCATTAGTTTACGAGGTATTCCACTGATGACCATCTTTTTTTTTTGTCTCCAACGTTAGTAGTAATGATGTTGGTGAACTTAAGCCCCGCGACTAAATGAGGCAGCTGGGAATGTTCTTAATTTACTCACCAGGCGACAAAAAAAAAAACTTTTCTTTGATCGTGTTCTCTTTTCATTTTTGCTTCCTTAATTGACATAACACTGGGGGAGGAGAAGAAAAAATTACGTCCAGTCAGTCTTTATTCAGTCTTGTTATCAGAGGAAAGAGTCGAGAAGTCCGTCAAGATTGGCTTGATGAACGACGTCCACAGAAACCGTCCCTGTGTCCAAAAGATCCCAACGTCAATCACCATTGCTCTTCTTTTTCTGGCTCGAATTTTTTTATATCCACATCTTTTTTCCCCGCTACAAATTGCTATTCATTTCTTATTTCTTTCGCAAGTTCCGGTCGATCACGGCTGTGTTTTGTCAGCTGCCGTTGCTGCTGCTGTTGATGCTCTTTCTCCTATTCGATCATAAGCGGTTTTTTTTGTTTTTTTTTTGCGTTATTCAACTGTTGTTTCCATACGTCTTTAATTTAGGAAGGAACATTTTTTGGGATTTATCAGGTAAATTGCGTTACCATTTTTTTTCTCTTCCACTCTTGTTGTAAATCATAATGAAGTGTACAAAATAGCTTTTGTTCGTTCAATGGAAACTTTAAACTTGTGTATCTCGAATGAGTTTGCAGGGAAATGCTCATATCTACGGCATATAGTGCCCACGCTTATTAAAATCATTTTTATCCAGACGATATTTTGTTTTTGATTTTATTAAGAGGCTGATTTTTATAGCTGGCGAATCAAAAACTAAACTTTAACGTATACGTATTTTTTAATAAAGTGTATATTTTTAAAATCGTCTTTTAAAAATTAGTTTTAAAAAAAAGATCTATAAAGCAAAAATATAATGTATACAAAACAGATGAATTGACAATTTTATTAATAAATAGTTTATTGCTACAATAGGATTTCTTAAATAAGGACACCTAGGTGATTCCGGATTATGCATACACTTTTGTTTATTTCCCAAATTTTCATATTTGAAGCAGTAATATGCCTCTTTGAGCACTTTGATTCATGTTTCATTATTTTTTTTCAAAGGAAAATGATATATACACGTATAGTATTAAATAGCCCAATTCACATACCGTTACTAGTTATTAATAGGGAAAAAAAACGAATTCTAAAGACTGAAGTTAACTACAATGCAGAGAAATAAAAGTTCTTTTTACCAAGGCTGACTTTCTGACTAATCACATGCATTGAGACACACAGTTGCCATCATTGTTTCCCAGAAGCCCGAAAATTGTTATGGACACCAACAATAAGTGGTATAAAGACGTAATAAAATGGCTGTGCTAAAAAAAAGGCCAAAACAAAATTTTGGTCAAGTAAAAAACATCGAAAGTTCCCGGTTGAAAAAAAAAAATTTCATTCGCGAAATGTCCGGATTTGAGAGGTCAAACTGAAATTAATTAAACTAATACCTGCAGTGTATACTCTATAGTATTTATACAAACGCTTTCTTAAGAAAATTATGCCTTGCATTTTCTTGAAGTCTTGAATTGGTGTGTGCTGTTGGCCTTAAAGTTTTTTTGTGGAATAATTTTAAAATGATGGTCATAAAGAGAAATATTTCTTCTCTTTATTCAAAAGTTTATTGTACACAGCAATAATTTTTCAATTGTTTTCGTCTCAGCACTTAAAAATATGCAGAAGCAAACTCATCATGAGACTATCTGATAAGATGATGTAGTATTCTAGGATTTATTACTAATTTATACTCTATACAGAGTGCGTAGCAAAAAAAGGGGATAAGGCATTTTACTGAATTTTAAAAATTAAAATTAATTCTTCGAGGGGGAACCACCGATACGGGAATCAAACTGAATATTATTAAAAATTCCATTTTTAATATTGACACTATTACTCAAGACTCGTGAAACTTGTGCGATGTTATTCTATACTCTCACCATCTGGAGGTAAGCTTTCGTAAGTATTCAGTGATTACTCAAATTTTCGGGGTTTTTTCCCAGCCATTGTTTTCGTCGTATGAGCGTGTGAAAATTCTGATTTCCTCGACAAACGTGTGTGTATTCTTAGAAACTTCTTCTAAATAAGAAAATAAGTTCCCAACTTCTCGTTTACCCCATTCCATTGCAAAGTTGACCCGTTGGAAATGCGTATGTCGTCGGTGTTCAAGCAGAAGTTACCAAGTCCAACTTTGAGATATTGTCAATTTAAACTTTTGAGTCGTTACGAAAGTAGTGAAAACTATTTAAAAAAATTTCTAACTCCTACAGTATATTCCCTGATGTTTAGATAACGGGTTCGTGGTTGAAAACTGTTCAAATCATGAAATAATTGATTGGAAATTCTAATCAACTGCAGCAGTCTGTCAAAAACTTTTTGTGGACGATGACATTTGCTTAAACGCCGACGATATACTGTATTTTGTTTTTGGTACATTACTTACATCATTCCATTTTGTTGTCGTTTCACAGGGACGAATCCTAAGTGATGCTGAGCACCATTCTATCCTTGTAGGCAAAGACATGTCCGCGTTGAGTATAAGCGAAGTGACTGCCGACGACGCTGGTAAATACGTGGTATCCGTCGAGAATGAAGCTGGAGGAGACTCGAGGTTCGCATCCGTTGCCGTAGTTGGTCAGTACCTATAATGTAGTGAATACTTCATCGTCCTTAATCCATATTATTGATTGACGTTGCATTTGTGCTCGGACAAAAAGAATTTTTGTATGAAATTAATTTTTTTTCTTTTTTGGAAATTGAGAGAGTATGTGTGTGTGTGTTTGATTTTGGGAACAGAAACAATTTTTTTTAAATAGAAAAAGATAGGTTTTTTATTAAATTTCTTGGTCGCGTGGTACATGAGGTTTCTCACAACTAATTTTTAATTGTTTCGATTATAAATTAAGTAAATTCATCTATCGATTCTTTTCCAATGGAAGGATAACTTACAAATGAAAAAAAATTAAGTTTGGTTAAATTTTAGCTTCAGAATGCTAGAATAAACCAGCCTTCGACGCAAAAAAATTTGATAGCATTATCCGAAGTCCCGATAATTATAAGCGGATTTTTCCCGTGTTATTTGGTCCGTTACATTCCTTGCAAAAGTGATAACGATAACGAATGATCACATTATCCGTGATTCTAATAAGTGGCATCGATTGTAATGTGGCAAGAAATGCTATATAGGCCCGACATCCTCCACGTCACTGAAAGTGCTCATGTAGAAATTTTATAGTAATTTATAGAAAAAAAACTTTGAAACCTTTTCTTTCAAATGCTTCAAGCCGTTTTTCTCTTACTCAAGCCGCTTACATTGCATGTCTCGGTTACATTTTTAATTCGAATGTAACCGATACGATTATTGGTTGCATTTTTCAAGTTTTATAAAAGGACTTTTATCAAACTTCTACAGTGTAATCTCGGCCTTATAATTTTTTCGTTGGATCAGGTATACCCGAGCCACCTGGTGGGGAACCAACAGCCAGTGAATTCACGGACCACTCTCTGGTACTGAGTTGGTACGGATCCATGTACGACGGAGGAAGCGTCGTTACGGGTTACGTCGTCGAGATGTGCTCCGTTCCGGACATGAGGTGGCAGAAAGTGACGCACAGCGTCAACACGAGCTGCGAGGTCCAGGGATTGTCCTGCGGTCAGCAGTACGTATTTCGGATCAGGGCGGAGAACAGGTACGGCCTGAGTAATCCGAGTAGAGAATCTCAAACTATCTGCCTGGATGAATACGTGGACGGCGAGTCTTTCAGAGACGACAATGGTGAGTATTTGAAAGATCTTGATTTTGTTTCGTTGTGGCCATGTACAGTGAAACCCCGCTACAACGATACTCGATATAATGATAAATCCCTCTAGAGCAATTTTTTTTTCAAATCTTGTTTGGAATTTTCTATAGCAGGGGTTCTTAACCTTTTTCCGCCGCGACCAGAAATCAACAAAAAGATCTGCTTCACGACCCATGCGACTTTGTTTTTCGAAATAAGGGAAAATTTATAACGGGACTATAAGTGAATTTGTACGACCCTGCTCGAAAGACACTACGAATCAAATGTGGGACGTAGCACAATAGCCCACTGGCTGTAATTGTATTGGTCCGACCTATCTTGGAAGCCTTTGAGAATCAACTTTGTGTAGTAACCAATAGCTCGAGAACCCCAAGCTGTAAATGGTTTCGTACGACCCATATCGGAAGACCCCCGCGAATCAGGTTTGGGTCGTAACCCATAGCTAAAGAATTCCTGGCTGTAAATGGATTTGTACTACCCTTCTCGGAAAAAACCTGGCGAATCAAGCTTTTTTAGGTCGTGACCCATAGCACAAGATACCATGGTTGTAAGTGGATTTGAACGACCAACCATCTCGGAAGACCTTGCGGCCCTAGTTTGGGTCGCAATCCATACGTTAAGGACCCCAATGAACGAAATGCAATACAACGATGCAATCAATGCACCGATATACGTACTTTACTACGATAGATCATTGTAAAACGATATTTTTGGCGATTTCGAAACTGCTATACGGATAATTTTTTTTTTACACAGTATTTGGCTCAAAAAGGTCTTTAATTTAATTTTCGACTTCGTAAATTGTTTTCGTTTTTCTGGGGGGAGTCTAATAACATCGGTGTTTTGCACCACATGATTACCGAAAGTGCTGACGAAATTGTTGGTATTGCCACTTTCAGTGTACGATACATGAATGTAACACGGTAAACCTTTTTCCAGGGTTTTCAGAATGATTTCATTGATCGACTAAACCAGTGTTTCCCAATTGGGGGATCCACGGCCCAGTTGTAGAATTATGGAAAAAAAATTAATGCTAGGTTGAAAAAAATGTGTATATCTATATATGTAAAATTGATTTTCTGTGTGTGTGTGTTCTCTATACAAATCTACAATTTTAGATCAATCGTCGCCAAATTTTGCATATATACCAAATGTGACCCGACTTGAACGATAGGCTACTTTAAAATTTCGTCAAACCAGGGCAAATGCCCCAAATGGGCAAAAAAACTGTCCGGCAACAATGGTTTTTGGGCCTCAACAATCACTTTCCGAACGTTTACTTTGGTTACCGTGGTTCCCTAGCGATGAGTTTCAGACGTGTTTATGCCTTTACAATGGTTTGTCACTTCTTTAATGCTGTCAGTTATGTATAATAGTTTATGCCTTTATAATGGTTTGCCACATTTTCAATACTCTCAGTAATGAGGCTTTTTGAATAGACGTCATAATCATCACCATCATCGCTTTGAGGGTCAGGAAAAGGGTGATCCCCATAGAAATCAGTATTAAAATTGCCGATTTAACTGCATAAATACGGAAATTTAGTGGGGGGGGGGGGGTTTCCTGCCACATCAATAATTTTAAAAATTAAATTGAATTCTCGATTTTTGAAATATTGAATTCACTTGGAGATACGAAGCCCAGAAAATTAAAAATATGAATAATTTGCCGGATCTACTTTTGAGTTTGATATCCATGTAATAACATTGATTTCAACTTTTTATTTATATCTTCTCAATCATGAAAATTAATGTCTCCGTATTGTCTTTTGATATTTATTTGCATAAATTCATATAGTTTAGGATGTTTTTAAAATTAGTTATGGGCCCCGTAAAGTGCATCGAAAAAATTCCACAGCTTTAATTAAGCATTTTTGGAAGCTCAAACAGGCAGAAATAGATAACTTGAAGTTCAGGGGGAGGGAATCGAAATACCTAACACCCATAAAAAAAAAAGGGGGGGGGGGGACTATTCATTTCTACGTTTCTTTAAATTTAGATTTGTTTCTTTCATGAGTCGCGCAGGACGTCGCCATATTGGTTAACTTAGACACGGTTTGCATGTCCCTCAAAGAAAGAGGGAGATATCGCATGATCCAAAAAGCCTCATTGAAGAAAACCCGGGCAGCGCCGGGTATTGTAGCTAGTCTTATATATAAATGTGAAAGTATGTATGTATGCTCTTTATACAAATCTACAGTTTTAGACCGATCGTCGCCAGATTTTGCATATATACCAAACAGGACCGGGATTGAACCGTAGGCTACTTTAAAAGTTCGTCAGAGCTGGGCAAATGCCCGAAATGGGCGAAAAACTGCCGGGCAACAATGGTTTTGGGGCCTCAACAATTACTTTCGGAACGTTTACTTTGGTTACCGTGGTTGCCAACAATGAATTTCAGACGTGTATATGTCTTTACAATGGTTTGTCACATCTTTAACGCTGCCATCATTACAGTTTATTCCTTTATAATGGTTTGGCTCTTTTCCAATACTCCCAGTAATTGAAGAAACCCCTGGAAGCGCCAGATATTTTTGCTTGCATGTATACAGGGTGTCCTGTAAGTGCTAATGTGGCCTTTATCTCATCAACCACTCATCGTTGAGGTATAGTTTCAATTTAAAAAGTGCTTAAAAGGAGTTTGAATAATATTCGCTGCAGAAGCTGGACATATGACGTCACTAACAACAGAGAACAACAACTACGACGATAAAACAGGGAATAAAAATGTTCAACGCCAGCTGATGAACTCAATGCTTGCCTCAAATCATCAGCACTCTACTTCACCAAACACCAACTCTGGCCCTATCGCTACATTGCAATTTACTGCCGTTAGTGAGATGGGTTGGAAGTGAAGGTGCTGTCTATCGGTGGTCGCCTCGAGTTTGTTAGGACATCAACACTCTGGCACGAAGCTAAAAAATTATAATTATCCACCAACATGCGCGTTCAACTGCAAAATGACTCAGCAATAATTTCTTTCTTAATTTTTTTTTCTGATTTTTTAGTTAAGAGATATCAATCGAGAAATTGAAGAAAAAAAAATTTCCCTTTTCTTGAATGTTCCCAATTGGGAACATAATTTTCTTACTAAACATAACTGAACATAATTTTCGCAGTGAAGCCATCTTTACAGGATGATACAAAATTCGTCATCATTTAATAAATTTATTTTAAAAATTAAAGAAACATATAGAATTTTAAAAATGATGGAAATAAATTTCTCTTGAATATACTCAAAAGGCATGTATATCTGGATTATAATAAAGAACTTATGATGAGCTGAAATGCTGGTCTAAAATTCACAAAAGAATACATACATACGGGTTTAGGTTTATGTATGCATCCCATGGTAAGTTAAAAGATTATTTAAAAATATAAAGATAAAATATTATTTACTACTCTGGTACTTAAATGCACAGGCTCCGATGACTGCTTACCAGCATATATTTCCATTTTATATGGGAAGCCATTGTTTGAGCAAATCATCCAAATTTTAAATCCAAAGCGAATCGGTTTTCCCCATATAAACATCTTACTTGAATGATGAGCGTAATACGGTACTATTGATTCATCGATGCTTAGTTTATCATGGAACAACCCAAACCGAATGTGTGTGAATTTTTCATTTAATTCATCATAGATAGCCAACTTATCACCGGGTTGTAAGAAAGAGTTATCCATCAAATGGAAGTTATTTTTTATGTCTCTAAATTTATTTCTCGACATAACAGTGGGGACGATCGGTAGTGTTGTGTCTTCTGAAAGTACCCCAGTAATCATTTTCACTGGGTATTCCGTGATACCTACTTAGCAAAACCAATCCAAAAAACTTTGTGATTTCTTTCCACTCAATTTTCAAATTCGATCCATGTTGTGCGACATAAATATTAGTCATCTCAGCCAAGTAACTGAGGTACTCTTGCGATAAAAATTTGAAAAAAATATCAATCGAGTCGGCTTGCACTTAGCTCAGGAAACTTATGACTGATTGCTTCAGCAGGTTAGCTTCTTATATTTTGGTCGAATGCAGTACTTTTTTTCCACTTCGGTTGCATGAATTTTAGTCTTTTGACTCTTGACACGTTTTTTTCTTATTTTTTTGACGGTAATTATCTGATCTTTGGAAAACAATTTTTCGATGTAGATGGCATGTTGATAGGATCTGCAAATTCACCCACAAATGAACTACGTGGTGATCTTAAAACACTTAGATATCCACAAACATCTGCAGGAACGACCGGGCCAAGCATGTTGTCATTGATGGCTTCCTCATCTGTAACCCGCTCATTTTCATCAGGCAGTAGCTGGCACATTTCGAATTCTTCATCAGATAGATGTGATACATCAGATTCTCTCAAACTCAGTCAAATAAGCTACTAATATAACAAAAAAGATGGTAAAAAGAGGTGTGGAAAGTCATAAGACCAGATATCAACTGAGAACTGAAAGACCAACATATACCAACAAAATCACTCAAAACATAGAGCGAAGGAGGGGGGAGGGGCAACGTCAGTTACAGAAAAAAGGGGGTGCTGCACGTAAACATCGGAATGTGAAATTTGATACTTTTCCTTCCTTTTGAAACACACCAGAGAGAGGGAAAAAGCAATAAATTGATTTTTGGAATGCCACTCCTCTGCATTGCACTTAGAATAGTCAGTAGTTGTTGTAGTTCATTGTTTTAGTTCTTTTGCAGTCTAATAGATTATGCGTCCGAGTGGTGTGGTGGTAAGATGCTCGTCTTCGACCATAAAGGTCACCATCAGGTCCCAGGTTCGAACCGGGGGAAAATATAGATAAGAAATTTTCCCTGATGAGCTTGATGCGATCACCGATGCATAGCGTCTTCATATCCATCCCAACTCGTTAAAATTGCAGTATAGCGATATGTCCGGAGTCGGTGTGCGGTGAACTAGTCCAGTTAGATTGCATCACATTTACTGGATAGAATGTCCACCATTCTTTGACAACATTCTTGCTTATTAGGTGGCTGTAGTTTCTGTTATAAAAGAAGGGCGGTATCAATGACAGCCACCAAGATTTCAAGAGGGGTTTACGACTAAAAGTATTTTGGGAAACCACTGAACTGAACAATTTCCAATTTTTCGTGGTACATTAATCCTTTAAACCCCTTTTTATGATGGTACTAACAACATAGATTTAGAAAGATGTCAACAGCAGCATACATTTGGTGGCAAGTGATTACATTGTTGCCTCTCGATGTAACGATAACCCTTCTACAACGATATTCTTTTTTTGGGTCCGTAGAGTATCGTTATATTGAGGTTTCCTTGTATATGAAATATATTTTCCATAGATTAGAGATCCAATTGTAACTGAATAATGCAATTTCTATTCAATATATCAAGTGGAATTGCAGTCAGACCCGGTGATCGTGGAACCCGGGACGATATTCAGTGAGCGCTACGAGCTCAAAGAAGAAGTTGGAAAGTGAGTATTTTTTTCCAGATTCAAAAGAAATTCAGCTTCATTTTGACATTTAATCAATTGTTTCGAAATTATTCTAAATTTTGGACGTTCCAATCGACAGAGGCAAATTCGGGACAGTGTTCCGTTGCGTGGAACAATCCACAGGCAGACCGAGGGCTGCGAAAATGATCCGATGCATCCGTGGTAAAGAAAAGGTGTTGCAAGAAATCGAAATCATGAACATGCTACACCACCCGAAACTGCTGAAACTGATTGCAGCTTTTGAAAATAGCCGAAACATGATCCTGGTTACGGAATAGTGAGTATCATGGAGGCAAATTGTGCAATATTTCTTTAACTAACGATAAATTGCAGAGTAAAATAAATTCGAGGAAACTCTTAAAATGTGCAATTCGTTTGATAGAAAATTATAGTTTAACGTTTATTTTTTTTCAGTATATCGGGAGGCGAGTTGTTCGAGAGGGTGATAGCTCACGATTTCGTACTGACTGAGAGTGACTGCGTGCTGTTCGTTCGCCAAATTTGCGACGCTGTAGCCTACATGCACGGCTGTTCAGTGCTGCATCTGGACCTTAAACCCGAGAATATCCTCTGTAAAACAAGGACATCACATCAGGTATTAGCGAAATTATCGTATACAAAGTGCCCCAGAACAATAAAATAACAGGGGGTTTGATAGTTCATAGGTCACAACCTTTATTATTCGTTCGCCAAATTTGCGACGCTGCGGCCTATATAAAAATAAGTGAGAAAACGCAGAATTTATGAAGAATACGAAATCTGTATATAGCACAACATTCGCCTATGCTGTTTCGGTATAACACTCTGGCAAGCAAAGAATTCATTTGTCCTCGTCCTCCGTTGCATTACGCGAAAAAAACCAAACGTTATTTAGAATACAATAACTCCAATCGTTGAAAAATCAACAGATTTTTTAAAAAAAATTATCGTTAATTTGCGACGTTGTTATAGGCTTTCAATACCGAACAAATCACGTAAGAAAGTGGCGAATAAAAATTCAGAATATAACCAAAATTTTTTTGTAGTATAAAGTAGCAAAGAAATTTATGTAGTAAAGTTTCCAGTTCTGTGGACATTGAACGGTGCAGAAAGGCTCCCAAATTACCGACGCATAATCTAGTTTTGATCGACCAGTGAATTATGCAGGAAAATAATATACACTAGAAAAATATTTTGAAAATCTCTAGTTTTTCTTTTGAGAGAAGTTTTTTCTTTTTTTTATTCAAGACAGCGCGTAAATCAATAATATGAACAGAAAAAGTAAAATCCGATTTATATAAATATGGTAACCTTACTCACATGATCGGGATTGACTGGGATATATTCCTTCCAGTTACGTAAGGCAGTTATTAGGGAAAAAAGTATCGTCATTTTCTTCTGTCCAACGCAAGGATATTCAACCTTTTGAAGTGGGCCACTAGTGATCTATATAATACACCGCGGATCACTTTTTTTTTTTAATTTTTGAATGATCTGTAAATGTGCCGCTGGTCATTCCAGTGATCTATAATTATGCGCAGGGTCACTTTGGTGCTCTGAAACTGCGCTATGAGCCACTTAATTCATATGGAAATGTGCCGTGGATCACTTGAGTGATCTGGAACTCTGCCGCAGGTCGTTTAAGTGATCTGTAAATGTGCCGCGGATCACACTTAAGTGAGTTGTAACTATGCCGCGGATCACTTCGAGTGATCTGTGAATGTGCCACGCAAGAGCTACTTAAATGATGTGAACTGCACCGTGGGTCATTAAGTAATCTGTAAATGTGCAGTTTTTAGTTTTCATTTTTACAAATTTGGGGTTCAGATCACGGGCCACAGCAGATGACTTTGAAGGCCACGAGGTGGGCATGTAGGGTCTAACGGTTCTGTATTTGTATAAAAAATACTTCCCTCTCTTTACTTCCTGGAGTAACTCCAGAATATTTTTCTTGTCCCCTTTTTTGGTAGAAAGTGGCTTGAGCTCTGGGCCAACGTGAACTAAAAATAAAAATCATGGGTGACCTTGAATTCCATCGTTTGTCTGGACGCGCGTACTATCAACCCCCGTCTCATTTTTCATTTTGGCTTGTAGAGTTTGCCACGCCAATTTGTGATTCAGTCACGATGCAGATTAATAAATCACCTTTACTTGAATCGGTGTTCTTCAACCTTTTCATACATGCAGATCGGTGAAATTAAGTAAACAATTTCGTGGACCCGCATTAATGGGAGAAATGATTCGTAAACCCGAGACGATAGGAGAAAAATTTTCCAACTATCTGACTTATCATATATATATTTGAGAAACAAAGTTCAGCTGGGACTTCTGCTGCCACCTATGGAATGAAGAAAAAACCAGTTATAATTCTGAAATTAAAATTTGTTGTTGGTTGAAAACCAGTATGCAAGCATGGAAATAAGTAATATATGATACATATATTGTTTATTTTTTTCATGCTGTTCGCTGGTGTAAATTTTATACGCCATATACCGGTGGATATGTTTTCCGCAAAATTTCAGCTACACTTTGTTGTTATAGGTTTATTTATTCAAATAAAAAATATTTTTTTCTTTTTGGTCTGTCGAATGTAAACAAAGTAATTAACGGGCAGTGGAATATATCGCTATGCGCATTTTCTAAGTGGCGGCAGTGCTTCCAGAGCAACAGTAATATGCTCTATTATTTTACACGGGTGGAAAAGCGTTATGCTCTTGCTGCCACCTATCAAATAAATACAAAGAACTGTTATATTAAAATTGTTTGTTTGAAGCCGGTGCAGCTCAAAGTGGACAACATATGGTATGGTACCCAAAAAACTTTTCATTTTTATCGCTGCACACCTGTGTGTGTAACTTCTTACCAGTTTTTGCCATGCCTTTTTTATATTTGCCGTGATATTTCAGCGGGAGAAACATCGTTGAGCTGGGACCTCTGCTGCCATCTGTTCAGTAAAAACAAAACTGTTTGTTATAATTCTTCAAAAAAAAAAAATCAGCTTTTGGTTTAAAACCGGTGTGTAGCATGATGAGGAATATATAATTCAAAAACTGTTCATATTTATACTGCCGACAGGTGTGAATTTTATGCGCCGTATAGAAATGGTTACTATATTTTTGTCTTTTCCGAACTGAATTTCAGCAGCTATTTTTTAGTGCCAAATCACAATTTTTAGTAGTAGTGACATCCGCTGTTTCTTTGTGGAAAATTTTATATACGTTGTTTCCGTGATGTGATGACTGACCCAACGGTACAATTTTGGAAAATGTTTCGTGGACCGGTAGGAAATTATCGCGAACAATCCGGTGAAGAACACTGGTTTAAATCACTTCTTTGAATCATATCACCTTGTATAAGGTGATTTCGCATGAATGAAAAATTAAAAATGCGTAAAGTATGTTACGATTGCTCTTTCTAATACGTATAGACGAAAATCCTCTCATTTCAGATAAAGATTATCGAC
This sequence comes from Pholcus phalangioides, assembly GCF_987345545.1. NCBI lineage: Eukaryota > Metazoa > Arthropoda > Arachnida > Araneae > Pholcidae > Pholcus > Pholcus phalangioides. The sequence goes on along the minus strand of NW_028301608.1, from coordinate 86,948,676 downwards.
TTTGGATTGGCAAAAACCATCAAACCAGACGAAAATTTGAGGGTTCTATTTGGGACACCGGAGTTCGTGGCGCCGGAAGTCATCGGTTACGAACCCGTTGGACCTGCGAGTGACATGTGGAGCATCGGCGTCATTTGTTACGTCCTGTAAGAAAATGACGTTTCTTTTTAAAAATTCATCCTTAGTTTTTTGTTTTAAACAGAAGTTCTTTCACTTTGTTAACATTACCCATTGCTTATAAATTAAATCTTAGAGCTATCGGTTTTTACCTCAGTCTATCAGGATTATCTCCTTTCATGGGTGACACTGATCCGGAAACTTTCACCAACATCACCAGAGCAGAGTTCGACTTCGACGAGGAGGCATTTGAGAACATTTCAAATGAAGCCAAGGACTTCATATCGAAATTACTCATCAAAATGCCCAGGTAAGTAGGTAAAAATATTTTTGCAAAACGAGTTGTTCCACAAATGCGTGCTACATGTATGCTTAACGCAGTAAGTGAGACTTCGGTAAAACGCACGTGCGTCATCTGGCCTACGTCGTCACTTGTTATTGGTCCCTGCCTAAAAAATCAGTGAATTGGGATTACTCGTTATTAAGTCACCCCGCTTATGAATTAGTTTCATTCGGTCCCCGGGGGGACGTTATACTGAGGACTGACTGTACAAACTTCTGGGGGAGAGGGGGTAGGTTTGCACAAACACAAATCACACAAAAAAGGCCAAGGCGCATCACTCCTCGATTCTTCCAGATAACCGTCAGACTTTGTGGACGCTGCAATGGTCCAAATACAAACATTTTTCAACATGCACTTGAATCCATGACCGACGCTCTCAAGTACCGCTCATGTTCACGTCTTTGAGAAACTTCTGTATCTTCTAGTTGCGTCGCAGACAGGGTGCTTTGGATGTTCGAGCACCCACAGCATTTTGTATCACGGAGGCAAAAGCACCTCTAGAATGAATTAAGAAATCAAAATCTCCTACTCAAAACTTCGAGCACCCATGGGTCTAAAAAATTTATATACTCTGGTATAATTCCATACTTTCATAAATGATATGTTCCTGTCTCATTTCTTGTCTTCGCTGTGCAGCAGTAGGCCTACTTGAAAACTATGGTTGTGACCCTGCATTTGTCATCTCCTAGACGTTTGTATATGTATTTGTGGAACACCTTATGTAGCCAAGAATGTGCGACCCGTGTGGAAATTCTATGTCATAATTTTTCTACCTCATTGACCATCAATATTATTCTTTAAAAAAAAGGCGAAGGATGACATCGGAGGAAAGTCTGAAGCACCCTTGGCTTATGAGGGTCTCCTGGATGCAAGAAAATCCTACGCCATTGTCAACGGAGAAGCTCAAGAAATTCATCATCCGTCGAAAGTGGCAGGCAAGTATATTAACAATTATACGGTGTTTATTATTCACATATTCATTGACAGAAATGAGGTTTATATCTAGTGCTATACACTGAATGGCCAGTTTACTATGACCACCTGACAGTTTTAAGCAAATGAGCTATGGCGTCACACTGTTGCCGTTAGAGGGCTACACTAGCATGAAAAAGAAAAACTCGGTTCCTGAGACAGTAGTATAGGTGAATTATTTGTAAAGCTATGGGGGAAGAAACCGGAATTGAGGAACGTGGAATGTATTTTAGGAGCTCAGGGCCATGTAATATGGCTCTTTAATGCGGCACGCCGCATTTGAGAAACATACAAGAGCAGAGCTGTAGTTAAAGTGTTTACCGATTAGACTGTCAGGCGCAAAAAAAATGGGTGCAACAAAACGTGCAACTTATGGTCGTCACCGACTAGTGAATGCTCGGGCGGAACGGAGAGACTCCAGACTTGTGCAAGACAAGGTAACAGTGCAGCAAATTGCAGCAGATCTCAATCAAGCATCGTCTTGGATCTCTGAATGCACTGTTCACCGTACAATGTATCGTATGGGATGTAGAAGCCGAATGCCAGTTCGAACACCATTGGTGTCTGCAGCTAACAAAAAATTGGGGTGGGAAATTGGGGTGGGCTGTGCGGTAGACACGGTCATAAGTTTTAACATGAATACGTTCTTTATGCTTCGACTCTCATGGTAGGTTCTGACGTAATGAAATTACGTCTTTGGAATATCTAACAGACGATACCATTTGCTTCTATTTGCTTTGTGATCTTCTCGAGATATAGCGTAAAACAATTTCATTACGAAAGTGGGCGGCGTGCCTGGAACCCAGACCGAAAGAGAGATTAAAATCAAAGTTGCATCATTGCATTTGCCTTAACGAGATCTACCTGCAGACATCCAAAACAATGATATATTCTGAATATTTGCTAAGATATAAGCGTTAAAGAATTTCGTCTCACAACTTCTTGCGAATGTTCCCAGTATCGTCAAATGATTTAAAAGACGTATTCATGTCAAAAAGGTCTCGAATTCGCCCAAGAGCGCAGAGATTGGACGTGAATAATTAGAAACAAGTTATGTAGTCGGATGAATCACATTTTTAGTCGCACAATGCAGATGGTCGAGTGAGAATTTGGTTCAGACAGCATGGACGCCAAATGCATTGCTACAATCCTTCAAGCTGGGTGGAGGTTTGGGGGAATGTTTTCTTGACATGCTTTGGGCTCTTTAATTGGTGTTCATGAACAACATCTGAATAAGACATCTTGTCTAAACATCGTTGCTGACCGAGTACATGCTGATTTACCTCTATCGCGATAGCTACTTTCAACAAGATAATGCGTCAGGCCATAGTGCTAACATAGGTTTGAAGAACCTGAAGGAGAGTTTTCTTTGCTCAGGTGGGGCCCTACCCTCCCCCCTTCCCGCAGATATCAGTTCCATTAAACATTTGTGAGATGAGATTGAAAGAGCCATGAAAATCTAGATTCACAATCATCCAGTAACACAACCAGACTATCCAAAAGTTCTATTCATTGAGCATGGTCTCAGATTTTACATATAGCCTATCAACATCTCGTAACAAAATATACGAAATATCGACGAGGTGATCATGATAAAGTAGCCACTCAGTGTATAATCAAGTGGAAATATCAATACCTTGGAATTCCTTCTTTGATGACGTCAGTGTCGATTTGATTGCAGAAAAGTGGTACAGCGATACGCGCCTTGGGCCGAATGGTATCCTTATCCCGATCATCTGCCAGCAGCACCAGTGGCGCTGGAGAAACGACTTCTTCATCGATTGGATCGGCGCCAATGCTTGGCTCCCACGCAATGATCCGCGGGCGGAGCGAGACTTTGGATTCTATAGATTCGGAGGTATTCCGCGATTCGGACAGCACTGATCTTTCAAGATGAACTTAACGAATGTAATTTTTTAAGCTCCAGGGACCACACATTATTAGCTCTTATAAAGAGCGACTGTGTACATAAAATTTCTACAAAGAACAAACTATTTTTTTATTTATAAGAAAACATGTAACTTATCATATATTCATGTAATTTTTAATAAATTTTCTTCATAAGAAAACTTATAAGAAGTTTCCTATCGCTATTTTCTTTTATTCGGATTTCTAACACTCAACCCTTTAAGAGGCAATGACGAGATATCTCGTCGCCTTAAGAGCCTCTTATGTTAGCACTGACAAGCCCAGTCATTTTGTAATGTTGATTTCTCGATGAAACACCTGTCTCTATACCCCTTAGTTTGCACCTGCTGAAAATTGGAAGAAAGCCTACTTCATTTAAAAAGATGTGGCCTCTTACAGGGTTTTAGTGATTTCGGCTGTGCTGCTTAAAGGGTTACCAAAATTAAGCCCCAAAACATCGATTCATCTCTCCGAAGGGCCAGTTTTCAAAGGAATGAAGGCTATTCGGTCATATGGTCAAAGTGGAGGACCCGGATTCAAACCCCACCGATGGCCTAGTGGTGGTCTGCTGAAGTTGGTTTTCTGTGGTTCTTAACTTCGAGACGTGAATACTAACTGAGCTTCCCGTTAAAAGTCTCGCCAGAGAGGAACAGTTTTACAACAGTACAAATATTCAATCATTACACTTCACTCATAGTTTGAGAAATCGATGGTGGCAGCATTCACGTATTCAGACTGTTAGGTACACATACACACTTCCGGCACAACTCATTCGGTAGTAAATTGCCCATGGCGATAGATTAACGAAGAATGAAGGTGCGAATATGAGCTGGTCTCCCACTTGAAAATGTCTCTCAGCAAAGGCAAACATATCTTTAACACGATAATTACACAACGCGAAAATTCAGGCATCTGCCATTTTCATTCTAAAATATGGAAGAAAGGTGGCAACACGAGTGTAACACCAAAAATGCATTACTCGGAAAGCATAAATCCGTTAAGATCACACATTCGTTCCGGCGTGTACCAATGCATTAGAAATTCCCCAGAGTGATTCTCACGAGGTGTATGTACATCATAGTCGTATATGGGGAAGGCAAAGGGAGCGATCGCCTTCTCCCCCCCCCCCCATCGTTCAGTCAAAAAGTTGTATTATTGACATAAGTGGGAAGGGGGAGCTGATCATTTGCCTTCCAGTTATAGGAGTCTCTATCCGCTTATGATGTAGCTTTGCGCACTTATGAAGCTACTGAAAAACTATCAAAAATAAAGTTACCAGTAGCAGACAAAAACAAGTTGTCAAAGGTAAGTAATGTTTCCAATTATAGCCAAAAAGAATTGTCAAATGTAAGCGAAATCGCCAATTGCAGACACAAAAAATTGTCAAAGGCAAGTAAAGTCGCCAATTACGACCAAAACACTTATCGAAGGTATGACAAAGATAGTAAAGTGTTGTCAAATATCGCTAAAACTACTGGAAAATCGCCAGTGGCAGGGAATAGAGGGCAACAACAAGTCATATTAAAATGTTCTTCGTAAAAAAATTATATCTTTGACAAATTTGTGAGATGAACTCATTATAATTACAGTAATATATATATATAATGGTCATAAATACTATAATATAATTGATAATTTATGAAAATAATCTAAATTCTTGATTTCAGTACAAATAAAAATGAAAGTTTCGCTGATGATACAGGCAATAAGAGATTTTATTTTTTAAAAAAGCCAGACGGATGGGGCCAAAATTATGGAATGTCCCGTAAAATACGGGTCATATGGTCCTCTTATAATGTACCAGTTTCTGGCCCTCGGAGGCTCGGACTGAGAAATTTGTACACCCCTGCTCTATTTTATATTCATAGCCAGGAGAGTACTTATGATCCTCTTATACGGTAGTTGTAAAAGAGTGGAGTTGAAGTGCCATCTTGGAGAGGTTTTACTATGTACACTATTTTTCATAAGTTTGTATGCGTGACATTGTTTTAACTTCAATGATATCAACCTTATCAGAAAAAATCTCGTCCCACACTTTCAAGTCCATTTATTCAAACAGTACAAAACGGTTCCAAATAATAGGAGTAGAAAATTCGAACTAGACGTTCTCAAAAGCGAAGTATCACAAAAAAAAAATCGACTATAAAAAGAACCGACTGGAATTTTTTCATGTGTCGTCATCAATAGTGTCAATTTCATCAGTGATCAATGCGAGCTGTTTTGGTAGCTTCGGTTCCGTCGGTGAAGATCCAGAATCACACCCTGAAGAGAAGAGAAAAAAAAACAAATTTTCAAGTTCTAAAATTCCGAGTTTAAGGAGAAGGGAATTGGCGCAAGCAAATTTTTCAAAAAAAAAAAAAAACACATTTTCGAATTTTTCAATTTTCAAATAATATGAAATTTTCTGCGTCAAAATGTGTTCCAAGTTTTTCGCTCCACCTGTACTACAGTGGAACTTCTCCTAACGGACACTTTTTCTGATCCTTGCCCTGTGGAGGGCTTTAGTGTATTTCACTCCCCGCCTGTATTTTTTCGAACACCACTCATTCAATTGTCTTGAAACTCGTTGTCCTCGACCCTATGGTGTTACATATTTTAACACGAGGATTTTTTTTTATTAGTTATTTAAAAAAAATTATCACAAAATACGGGTACATTGTGGTGATTTTTGAAACAGGTTCATCAATTAAAATCCTAAAAGCCATTGTTAAATTGTATAAAAAATATCCATGGTATTCGAGAAAAGAAAATCGAATTATTACCTAAAAAGTGAGTAGAAAAATTTTAAATGTTCCTTAAAAGATCTTTCCCATAGGACAGCATGGGAAACCAAGATCGTGCATCAACCCCCTTACTAATGAAATTTTAGTAATTATTGCTTGCGTAACAAGAAAATTCGTGTTCAGTTGATTTTTTCATTAAACTGCCTTTTGTACCCCAATTTTTTACGTGTGTCATGGACTTTCATCTACCTTTTGTATTGCCGAGTCCCCTCGAAAATGTTTACAGATTTTGTTCGTGAAATCGAATATGAAAACAAACAAAATGTAAATTTTACCTGCTACTGACAAGAACACCGTTGACAGAGCGGATCCGCAATCGTTTTCCAACAAGCACGTGTAGATTGCGCCATCTTGCTCCGAAACGTCGCGAATTTCGACGTGACACCGACCTCTATGGGAAACAAAAGTGTCGACTTGAAGTGAGTTCTCCAGTTTTTCGGCATTTTTGTACCTGAAATTCCAATTGAAATCCTTAACGTAAAATGAAAAAAACATAATCAAGACATTCACAAACTATTAGTCATCATTCGGTATTAAACGAGTACGTAACAAAGCAAAATATAAGGGGGAAAATTTTAAAAAAATATGCTTTTAAAAGCTTTTAAAAATTTCCATCTTAAAATCACGTCAATAATTTTACAAAGACATTGCACCTCTAAATTTATGGTGTGATCTGTTTAAGGGTTGCACAACCTCCGACTCGCGAAAGGTGTTTCGGTAGAAAAATATCGGTAGTAAACGCTTACCAAGGGCGGTCTTAAGCGCATCATGGGTCCCCTTGCCAGGTTATTTTTCTGAGGTCCCACCCGGCAAGTTCTCGAAACTTTCAACATCTCATTTTTGTGAGGTGCCTGGGTGTGCCCATGTCTTAAGACGGCACTAGCCGCAACTGAGAAAATTCCCGGGCGGCAGTGTAAATTTTCGTTTCTAGCTGCGGCCCATATAGCTAGCTCACTATATTTCCTTCATAAAAATACGGGAATCGAGATCCATATGGAGCATCGCCAAAAACTGTCATGCAAGTTGTAATGCAATAAAATACTGTTAACCAGAAAACTGTGTTTGACAAACGTTAAAACGGCATTCCTGTTGAAATTTATCGGGAGAAAAAAGTCCCATGTACATGCAAATGTAACCTGGGAAAGAAGAAACCGTATGCAAATCTGCGTCACGGTGAATAAAAGGCGCGGATGCTATCCCTGTGAAGTTAAAGTTATTCCAGCTTGAAACCGTTCTAACAGTTGTAACATAGAGGATAATGCCGCAAGTAATACTGAAAAAAAGAGACATGCATTTCATTTACGGAGCTGCAAACACAAGTACCACAGAGGCAGCACGAATGTACGGTGAGCGTTTTCCCAATCCGTATTACCAAAGTGCGCCATAATCTCGTACGTTAGAACTGTTGCACGCTGGAATAACTTCACAGGACTGGCGTTCGCGCTTTTTATTCACTGTCACGCAGATTCGCATACGGTTTCTTCTTCCCCAGGTTAAATTTGCATGCAATTCTTTTTCTCCCGATAAATTTCAACAGGAATGCCGTTTTAACGTTTGCGGAGCGGCCGTTTTGAAACGCACTAGCGCGTTTGCGTTTAATGTTAGACCATGAATTCTTTGATGACAATTGTTTGTATTGGTGTGTACTATATCACCTCTTAAAGTTTTCCCCATCTTTTCTGAATCACATGAATACAGTTCCGATTCCTGTTGTCACATTTTACTCGCGAACCGTTGATCCCAGAGGCATACTTCCAATTTGAAAAAAAGTATCCCAATAACATAGAACTCAGATGGGCCATATGTTGCAAGGAGTTGTATATATAGTTATCCAAATATAAAAATTAACTTTTCATACCGCGACACCCTGTGCTCAAAAACCCAATTAAACCTTTAAGCAGTTTTTAAAATTTCCCTGATCCGCTTTGTAACTGTCTCAGTGATAGGAACCGAGAGACCCCAGACTCTGTCACACAACATTGTCCCTGAGGGCTCGGGTGCCTCCGGGAAAACTAACCATTTATTGAGCTTGAAAAAAAAAAAAAAAAATATATATATATATATATATATATATATATACATGGGCAGATGTGCCATTATATGCGCATCGCCAGTAACAAGTACAAAATGTATGTAAATCGAAAAATGGCGATTGAGGAAAATAAATCGCAACTATATAGATCACACGATCATAAATCACAAAATCGTTATAATCGATAATAGTTCTTGATGAAATTTGATCTGTGCTTCAGTGATAACTGTCTCAGTGAAAATTACTAAATCCTCTGCAAAATGCCGCCTGCTTTCAAGAACTTTTTTTTCGATCTAGCGCAGTTGATAAATGTCTCTTCCCCCACCACCAAACAGCCGAGAAGAAGAAGAATATAAAAATGGAAGTTTTCTGTACGCATAACCCTATACCACCTCGAATTAAAAGGAAAAAGATATCTCTCTATCCTTCTATTATCCGGAGAATGCGGGGGGGGGGGAGGAAAAGCATGTTATCAGGGAAAGACTGCTGTACAGAGCTAGCTGGGCTCGTCATTTCCAAAATGAGGGAGTTTTAAGAACTCGGGATTTCTGAAATAAAGTGCATCAAGTTAGACGAGATATCTCGTCATCGCCACTTTAAGGATTAAAAAGTAGTTGCCCTGTCTTTCTTGAGGCAAAAAAAAACAAAAAAAAGTAAGTAAGTGCAATATTTGCTGAGATAACTGAATTAGAGAATCTGAGAAAAGGTGGGAAGGAATAGCATAAACCAACGGACAAGGAATCTTTACCTCGTTTATGCTGTTGTTTTCCAACTTTTCTCAGATTTTGGAATTCAAATATCTCGGCGAATATTGCTATTTTTTTATCCCTCAGGAGAGACGGGGCAACAAGTTTCTAATTGGGTTTTTGAGGACAGGGTGTTCCTATAAAAAGTTGTTATTTTTGTATTTTAATAACTTTACAGCCCTTGCAACATGAATGACATATCTGAGTTCACGTTGTTTGGATACTTTTTCCTAATTGAAAGTATGCCTCTGGGATCAATGTTCGCCAGTAAAACGCGACAAGGGGAAAATGACTCACCCTGTATATTATTTTTTCTGAATTAAAAGAAATGGATATAATGTATTTTTTGGAGGGAAAATATTTGATTTGGCTTGTTCGAAGAATGGACCAAAAAAAAAAAAAAATTGGTATTTACCAGACAACAGAAGGAAATGGTGTCCCGGATATTTGCCATTCCATATCAACGGTATCGCCTTTGCGGGCCGTCACATCAGTTGGAGCGCTTTCGAACTTCGGCTCCTCTGGGCTGAACTCTTTGTCACCTGCAGTATAATATACAGGATGTCCCATAAATTGGTAAAATATTTAAAAGTTCATAAAAGTTGAAGGAATTTTTGTATATGTGTGAATGCCGTTTGTGAAAAACTTATTCTCAGGAACGGGGATAATTTTTTTTCCCACCTATAGGGAAAAAAATTAGTTCGCATTTTTGTCAATAGAGGACACTGCACACCAGCCCAACGACATGATTGGACCCGAAAATTTTTTCAATCTCCTGTGTGTCTGAAACGTTCGTAAAGCTTCAGCCTTCGATTTGTGGCCAAAGTAAAAAACCACAACAGTGCTTCATCCTGCAATGTTTTCAACATAATGAAAACCTTATCTAAGCACCGTAACAAAAAAAAATTAAAAAATGAGCTCTTAAGTACACCAAGCATTTTATAGGACTCCGATTTGCATACTTCTAATGATTTTCTTTCGTGCAGCACTCTCTACCAATAAAAATTTGAACTAATTTTTTTTTTTAAGTTTAAAAAACTTAGTTCATATTTTTAACATAATACAGTAAATAAAATTGGATCACACTAAATAGATTTGATCTGGATTCGAATCCCGGTTCGGGAACCCTAACAGATTTCCTGAACGAATCATGCGATCCCTCGGGAATACGTGAAGACCATATTAAAAAAAAAAAATTCCAAATAGATCAAAATTTAAAAAAAATGATAAAATTTTAGAATTAAAGAAGGAATTACAGAGTCCGGACTTATAACGAAGGAGGGAAAAACAGCTAGAATATATTTCTTATATGCGAACTTCATTATATTCGCACTGGCTTGATAAGCATATATGTACTACTCCACCAAACACACCAACTCGGGCTATATTGCATTTTACTGCCATTAATGAGTTGGGTAGGAAATAAATGCGCCATCTATCAGTGGTCACATCAAGCTAGTTAGGGAAAACACTTTAGAGATATATCTTCCTTAGGTTGGGAAAAGCTTCGTCGTATGCAAAAATTTGTAATATCTGTGTTAGTTATAAGCGAGATCGACAATAATTCTAGAATTTATGAAGGAAACGATTCCGTAATCAACAAAATAACTAATTTTAAAAGTATCAAAAATCAAGTAATTTTGAAAACTGATTATAACTCCAGTTTCAATCTTTAAACATTACGTGCATGACATTCCTGCTCAGGTAGGAAGGGTCAAAAGTGCCGTTAAAATCTGCAAGACATCGTAGAGGATATTCAGGATTGGTGTGACATCAACGCGATTGAACCGAACCACAAGTGCCAATTTATTTGGTTCACGAGAAAAACGGATCCAGGAAACGCTCCCATCTACATCGGTAGCGCGGCCGTGGAACCAGTAAGAAAAGTAAAATCCCTGGGCTGAATTCTGGACCGGTCCTCAGATTGACTGTCAGGGACAAGGCCACCCAAGACCTAGGCATGCTCTCCAAAATGACATTTCCTCAAGCTCGTCTCTCCTTAAAGAATAAAGTATATATAAATCTATACTTCGACCAATTATGACATATGCAGCCCCCAGTCTGGGCCTACGCTAGTTATAGCAACATGCAAAAGCTACAATCTCAACGAAATAAGATCCTAAGGTCTCTTGTGAGGGCACCTAAATTTATACATGGAGCTGACATCAGGAAAGACGTGGGTATACCCCTTTTACTGGACTTCATCAAGGAGCTATCTACAACCCACTATGACAAGCTACAGAACTCTGAATATGGTCATCTCAATGAGATTGTGGATTACGACCCATTGTAGAGAGAGCCATATACCGTAGGCCAGAAACAGTATTGCACATTGACTAGACACTCTACTGATCTTATAAAGAAAATTATGCATTCTATTATTATTTCTGTATAAATGTTTTCGAGAAAAAATTAAAAAAAAATTAAAAAATAGAAAAAATAATAAATTGGGGAAAATATATATTTATATTGTGCATTTCTATTTTTATTGTTCTTTATGTCATCCTATTATATCAGACTTTATCTACTTTGCCACTGGTATATTGTACCCATTCTTGTATCACTATGTGTTATCATCATATATTATGTGTCGTATGTGTTGTTATAGTTTTGTCTACCAAGATCTCTGAAAAATTGAATATTTTAATTTTTCCCCAATTGTAATCTTTCGGAGCGCATACTGCATTTGCACTTTGGACATGGCATTGGACTTGATTTATGTTTACTCTACTCCAGCACAAACTCAGGCTTTACACATACAAACTTGTCTTTCTTCTTCACAACGCCTCAGAAAGGCTATTTCTAAGTCGTCAGACACTCTCATTCGGCTGGAAAACGACGAAATGAATTAGATTCTGTTCTGTTATAATACTCGGCGATACCCAGGTTTTCTTCAATTACTGGGAGGATTGAAAAAGTAACAAAAAACCATCAGGCATATGCATGTCTGAAACGCATTACTGGGGAACCTAGGATAACCAAAGTAAACATTCCGAAAGTGATTTGTTGAGGCCCAAAAACCATTCTTGCCTGATAGGTTTTTACCCATTTCGGGCATTTGCTCTGCTCTGACAAACTTTTGAGCCAGCCTATCGTTCAACCCGGCCTATAATTCAACTTGTTTTCGTTCTTAAAACGCCGAATTTCCACCGGGTTGTAGAAATTCGAACTGATTTTTTCATCGGAAATCTCTCTCTCACAGGTCGTGATTACACTATAAAAGTTTAATGAAAGTTCTTTTATAAGACAATAAATGTAACCAATATTGGTTGTTTTTTCAAAGTTACGTAAAAGATATTTTTTAAAACTTTTATAGTGTGATCCCGGCCAGTCTTAAATAGCCTAAAAATATCGAATTTGAGAAAAATCTGATCATTCGGTATCTCTAAAACATGCGGGCCAAATGTGGCCTGCTATCTCAAACTTAATTTTGTAAAAATGAATTAAGCGGCGCATTCAGAGGTCACTTAAGTAGTCTGTGGCGCGTTCTCACTGCAGTAAAATGGTCCGCTGCACATTTTCAGATTACAGTAGCCTAATGTGGTGAAAGAGCGGCGGGTTACAAAAAAGTCGGATCCTATAAATGCTCATTTCCTACCCCCCCCCCCCCTCCTCTACACCCATACCAAACATCCATACCATAAACACCCTTTACCAAAACCCGCTCTTATTCATATTTTCTAATCTCTAAGTACAGGCCGGTACTTTCCGAGCGTATGGTATTGTACGTTTTAAAAATTTATTACAGAAAAAGGAAGTCCAAAAATAAAAATGTTTATACATTTTAAGATAAATTTGATATCTAATTTTTAGTTGCAGGGAATATAAAATCTTGTAAACTGTATACTAGTATGAATACGTAAACTTTTAACGAAGAATAAACAAAATATTAGTGTATAGACTTAGTTCTTACACTTCTTCTGGGGTGATGGAATGTTCCAGGGGCGCGGCAGAAGCTACGGATTTAACATAGGATCCTATGTGTTTGATTGCGTTGGGGAGCGATGGGAGAAAAAAAATTTCTAGAGAAGGGGGCGATGGGATAAAAAAGGTTGGGAAACTATGGATTATACACAAATTGATAACACTTGGAACACAACGTAAATTATTCCTGATTTTATCAAGGAGAATTATTTTTATTGAACTAGGCCGAATAGTCGAAAGTCCATTGTACTTAAGTAGCCCGCGGAGCATTAAGCAGCCCGTGATACACTTCCAAATCTCTTAAGTGGCCCACGACACGTTATCAAACCTATGAAGTGGCCCACATTTTCCAAAAGGTTGAGCACTTTTGCTCTAACTAATTTTATGGTCACCTTAAATTATTGAAAAATCTCTCGCACTCACTCTAAAGTCTACATAGAGAAGAGACTCGGAATAAGATCAGCGTAATTTTTCGAAAGAGAAATGGTAAATGGGTTCCAAAATTCAAACGTAATCAATGGAGGCTGAAAATTCTTGTTTAGAATCTCTCTCTTACCTGTTACCCTCAAGTAAGCCTGACTTGATGCCAATCCATGAACGTTTTTGACGGTACACGTAAACTCTCCGCTGTCAGAGGACTTGGCGCTGTATATGTCCATGAAGCACAGACCGAAGTCCCACTATAAGTGCAAAAATTACACAAACAATAAGAACAGTGACTATATAATTCTATAATTCTGACAAAAAAAAAAGAATTAACAATATTCAGAATCGTCAAAATCAGGGGAATTTCGGACTAATAATTTTCTCAACAGGTAACTAAAATTTTAGAGAGTGGTGTGTCACAATTTCGATCGATAACATTGCTCAACAAATAAATAATAATAAATTTCTAGTTTCTCCAGGGAAGTTTCGACTGTTTCAGGGTATAATGGGGCTGCTGATTGGAGTCGAGCAGTTTTTCTCGAAAACTGCTTATCCGAGAGAGAGAATTCGGCCAATTTTTTAGGATATCTTGATGAGGCCATGGGAAAGAGATTTATGAAATCTCTGGGACTTTTTTTCCTCTCCTTTGAGTTAAATTTTTGTTCTTTCAGCCATTGTCAGACGTTACAATGGAACTGTATAATGTGATGATTGCCAATGTGGGGCCCAATTTGATTTTTAAGGTGGGGGGCAGACAATATGAGTTTTTCTATGAAGGCTTGGAACCTTCTGCGCTCCCTTCCTTATTTTGTATCAGTTCAAACTTTTAATTTTGAACAATTTCTTGATGACTTCTTTGTTTTGTTCTCTTTCAGTGGAAGGGGTTCGCCTAAGGGTTCTTAATGTTTTGTGTTCCATGGGAAATTTGTGAAAGTAAGATCAACTCCACGAAACCCCCTGAGCCAATAAAATGAAGAAAAATGAAGGCCACTAACACTCCTTTAAAAAATAATCTGTGAAGAGCAATTTAAAAACAATGGGTTAATCGTTTTCTCATCGAAGCTTACAGACCCTTGAAGTCTCTCCGAGAAACCCTGATTGGAAGAAAGAACCACCGCTTTTGTGGCCAAGTAAAAGTAGACAGAAATGGGGAGGGGTAAAGACCCCTGATTTTAAAATTTAAGGAGACAAACCATAAACTAATGGTTCTTGCATTTGGAGCAAAACTTTGTTATGAAACTGAAGTTTTACCGAAGGGTTACCTTGTAAAAAGTACGCGGAGGTGGGGGAAATCAGGATTTCTAATATGCTTTTGTGGGTAATGGTTTAAAAAAAAATGGGTAACACTGGTTTAATGTGTTTACCTTTGGAGATCCGACTCCCCACCTCGGAAGATACCGAAGCGTTCCCGAAGGATGGGTGTATCCGGAAAATTTACCACAAATTACGATATTTTTAATGCATATAATACGTTTCATTGATCCTTTCAGAAAGTCTCTCGGAAAATGAAATTTGATTCTGATCGACTGAAAGAAACTGATCGACAATTGAAGGAAAGGGATCTTTTTACGTCATACATTTGCCTTCACTATAGGAAGGCCATTGCAAAAGAGCAGCCCCACGCGTACATGCATCATAGCGAAATACTACGGACTGATTACGACATTAAGTACGTAAATGTTTGTTAGCAAGAGAGGAGAGAGTGAACACACCTTCAAGCCTCCCACATAATCTTGCAGCCTGATAACAATAACTTACAGAAAAAAAAAAACTTTGGTTAAATCTTGGCTTCAGAATGCGCAAAAAAAAATGTCGACATAACATTATCCGAATTCCCTACGTCATGATATTGGCGGGTTCCGTACTTTGCGAAAATGATAATATTCAAATTATAACATTATCCATATGATCTAATAAGCTACATAAAATTTATGTCATCATCAGGCATGAGTGGTCTATATGTATTTATCTTAAGTTTATTATTGATTTACATTTCGCAGAGTTTCAATGTGATTTGTATGTTGTTTATATACAATAAAAATTTAATTTCCATAACTAGAACCAACCTGACAAAACCAATGCTGGATTCGGGCTCAGCTCCCTAAAATCACGAAAATATCTTTGGCAATGATTTATATTTCGCGCAGTTCCAATGTGATTTGTACAGAATGTCCCACAATCGACTGATGGTTTTTAAAAGGGGATAGAGTACACAAGAAAACGGTGAAAGATAATTGACGTCTTTCTTACGGAATATATAAGTACAGTAAATGAGCTAAAAGTCAGGACTTTCAGCTATGTCATGGGTTCTGTAGCCCAGGGGGCGATAAGATACTCGCCTAGAGTACCAAAGGATGTTTAGAGGGGTCGCGAGTTCGATATTCGGTTCGTCCTTGTCAGAAACTTTCCTGACACAGGGGTGCAACAGAAACGCCATGACCACAGAAAAAAGATTGCTACCGCACGGACTCCCACACCGAGGGGTTAGCGCACCAACCTTTCGGTGAGAATAAAACGGGCTGCCTTTCGGAATCAGCAACAAATTGTAAGTCACTGTCTAATTAGCTCTAGTGTGCAGAAAATAGCCGTAGTGTGACAAAAATGATGAATAACGTAGCTCATTGATGTTGTACAGCTATTAAAATAAAATAAAAAAACACTTTTTGTACGTTCACCCTGTGCCCAAAAACTCAATTAGAAAGTTGTTGCCCTGTCTCTCCTGATGGCAATAAAAGAATTACACGTTTCTTAGTGCAATATTCGCTGAGTTATTCGAATTCAAAAATCTGAGGAAAGTTGGGAAAGCACAACAAAAAAAGGTAACGGACTACGCTATTTTCTCAACTTTTTTGAATTCAGTTATCACAGCGAATACTGCACTTATAAACTTGGAAATGTTTCATTGGCATCGGGAGAGAGACTGGGCAACAAATCTCTAATTGGGTTTTTGGGCACAAGGTGTCCATATAAAAAGTTATTTTTATATTTTAAGTACTATATATAACCCCTTGCAACATGAATGACGTGTCTCAAATTCCTGACTTCGCACATTTATATTCCGCAAGAATAACTCTAATATCTGTCACCGTTTTCTTGATATCCCATTTTGAAAACCGTCAGTCGATTGTGGGACACTATACAGTATATGCTGCTTATGTGTACAGTAAAACCTCTCTTTTGCGGACACCAGCAGGACAAAAAAATTCGTCCGTAAAAAAGGGGGTGACTGTTAATCAGGAGTTTGAAATGCATACTTTTGTTATACAAAGATAAATTATTATTTGGCCGTAAAAGAGGGGTAACCGCATCTGAGGGGTGTCCGTTAAGAGGGGGTTTCACTGTATTACAATAGAGAAATTTAATTTTCATTTTATCTCAAAAACTAAAGCCAATCTGACAACACCAATTCATATTCATTATCAGCTCCCCAAAAGTCATCCGAAAATCACTGAAATATCTTTGAACTAAATCAGTACTGAGCAGTGTAATAAGATCAATAAATAATAATTTCAATATAAATTTTGCTGCGATTGTCACTTACTAGCGTAGAGTAAACGTATCTCCTTTTACGTGGGATGGGTTGGCCATTCCTCCACCAAGTCACTTCTGGGTCTGGATCAGCCGAGACGTAACATGATAGCCTCACCCTGTTACCTTTGGCAACTGTGATATTCCTCAGGTGAGTCGTGAATGTTGGAGGGTATCCCCTCTTTTGACAATTGTCACGTACGGGAGGTTCGGACACGCTCTTGCTCGAGAAATCGATCAGATCCGTGTCGATTACCGGTTCATCTTTGGTGATTTTTGGTTCTCTGTCATCTTCGGGATTCACGATAGATGCAGTGGGTGTTATAACAGCCATTGTCTGGGACGCGTCTTCTCCACTGAGGCTTGGTAACCGGTCTCCTATTGTCTTCTGGATCTCTTTCAACAGATCCATGTCCCTCTTCAAATTGGCGAACTCCCTGTCAAGAATCAGCTCGAGTTCCTGTATTGCCTCCATCTTATGATCGAAACGCCTCTGGGCTTCGTCCGCGAGATCCAGGAGCTCCGTGACCCCACTTTCTCTCAGAACGTCGTCGGTTTCGACTGGGATCCCGACCACAATTTCTTCTGCCGCGTCTTCTTGCTGTTGCTCAAGGACGTGTGACCTTGTATCATACTCGAAGGAATGACCTACATAACCCAAAGATGCTATTGATGATGATGTTGTTGCTGGATACGTGGGTGAAACCTTTCGCAACCAAGAGGGGATGTTTTCCGCAGATGCGTAATCTTCCTCGAAATACACTTCGCCAAATTCGCATTCTTGGCAAGTGTTTATTGTATCTTCTTGTTCGCCGACACGTAACGTGTCCAAAACGCTCTGCAGATCAGCTCTCCTGGCAGAGTTTCCATTGTGCTCTGACAGGAGTTCTTCAAGCTCTCGTTCGAATGTGCTTCCCCCTATGTGTGGGATATTTTCGAGCTCCATTTCTCTCACTTGAGACTCGTCATAATCTGAAGTATAAGAATCTTCGAAGAATTGTTCCCTATCTTCCATGAAATATCCCTCGTCTTCATCTGGGCGAATATAATCAACATTCATGGGAAGAACACTAAGGGCTGGCTTGCACCGAGTGACGACCAGCAAGTGACGATGACTGAGGACAAGTGGTTCCTCTTCATTACTTGCGTAGCACTCTTCTGCAACGAACAGCTCTGGTTCGATAGCATTGGACTCGATCGGAATGACATGTTCAACGGTAATCTGAATGGAGCAAGAATAGGAATCAAAACATAACATTGTCATACCAGCGGCTTCGTAGGAAGTCGTTTTTGGGATTTCCATGATTGAGGCCAGCTCCCAAAGGATGATATAATGGGGGTGAAGGGCTATTCTTATAAATTCGAAAACGATTTCGGTGTCAGAACCATTGCTTTTCACTCCGTGAATCAAAGTTGAAATGAATTGTTCCCTTTCTGATAGATTAGCCTCGTCCAGACCATGGGTTTTTTCCAGCCTTGTTCCATGGAATTCGCATTCATCCGCAATGACGCTTTGATAAGTGTCAAAAACAATCGGCTGAAATACAATCACTGAGCTTTGATTCAGAATCACTGATTCCCGTGAATTCACTGGAGAATATTCCATGCTATAATTCTCTCCGGTTAATGCGTCGAGCATAACTTGCGACTCGATTTGAACGCAAAAGCAGGTCGAAACTATAAATTCGTTGGCCACTGATGATTGGAATTTTTCTTCTGTAGAATAATCCGAACAAATTTCTTCGAAGGTGTATTCCTCTTCAAAGTCGTAAGAACTGTATGTTAGTTTGACTGATTTCGAATTAACTGTAGCTTCGGATTTAACATCGTCAGAATGGAGGAGGAGGAGGTCATGTGATTTCACAGCTTCACTGGGTTCACCTGTTCCATAAATATTCGTAGCTCTTACCCTATATTCACAGGGACCATTACCTTCGAAGGGGAATTCTGTTTTTTGGCAGGTTGAAATAGTTTCCCAGCATTCATCGATATCCTGCATAGAAAAACCATAATTGGACTATGACCTATATTTGTTAAAAAAACAATGTCTTGCATACGAGACATGGTATAAAATCACTCATCAACTTGGTACAGCGCTGAGCATACAAGCAAGAAACCATACCTTTCTTATTTCGATCGAGTAATGTGTGATTGCACTTCCTCCGACAAATCGAGGCGATTGCCAAGAGAGCATAAACAAATTATTCTCAGATGAGTTCATTTGCACTACATCCGGTGGACCAGGAGGACCTAAGCGAGAGAAAAATTTGTTCTCGAATCATTTACAAAACAATATACAGTCGATACTCGATTTCACGAACCTCTAATTTCAGAACCGCACGTTTTTACGAACTAATTTTTTATATAGTCCCAAACAATATACCTTTAAACATCTTTCCCATTCACGAACTATTTTTCCTCGTGCGTATGGGTTCGTAAAAACGAGCGTCACAACACTGCAATTTCTAAAAATTACTGTACTTGAATTGATAAAACGAACGCGTACAAATATTCACGTCATACCCAAAACGACCACATTCAAGTCCCACGTATCATCACCGAACTCGTTACTCGCTGAGAGCGAATACCTCCCGGAATCGAAAACGGTGGCACATGATACGGTTATCAGTGCACCATCGGCAAACGTCGATGAGCTAACTCTATCCGACGTCGTTGAAATTCGTTCACCATCCCGTAACCAAATGCATTCGAAAGGAGGTCTTCCCGAAAGACCAACTTTGATGCGGATGGTATCGCCATTATCCACCAGCAAGTCTTGTTCTTTGTATAGTGAAGAACACCAGATCTTGGGAGGACCTGGGAGAAAAAACATAAATTTAATCGTGATACAAATGTAGAAAATTAAATCAAACTGTTATGACTCAGAAAAAAAAAATGGAACAAACCAAACACCGGTTTCAACAAGGCAGCCTTTTCTACAGTGGAAAACGGTCTGTTATAGCTCAGATCGCTAGCTAGATTAATGGGTGGATTCAAGGCAGCCCCTTCTTAAGTGGAAAATGGTCTGTTATAGCGCAGATCGCTCGCTAGATTAAAAGCACGAAGAAGACCGACGGACGATGATGATGATGATAGCAGAGGAAGAGATAGTGACAATACGATTCTGATATGCATCATCGCCGTCGACGTCACGTGCTTCTAATCTATCGAGCGGTCTGCGTATAACAGACCATTTTCCACTGAAGGAAGAGCTGTATTAACCTTGAAACGGCTGTTTGGTGTTTAAATTTTTTTTATTTTTCGAGTGATAACTTTTAGGTTTAATTTTCTACACTGTGCTTAAACGGTATTTTCTTTATATGATACAAATGATTCGATTTAACTCTCTTGATCTTCATGTGACTTGCTAAAAAAGAAGAGTCAGCTCACTGGCTATAACAAGGCAACATTCCTGGCTCGCTTTGCCTTCAGTATTCACCAAAGAGCACCTGATGATGCTACCATCGTCGTCATCGTCCAAGTTGGTGAGTATCACTGTACTGTGTGAGTCAGTGATAGTAATCTTGGCACTAATGCCATCATAGATACGCATCTCGTCTTTAAACCTGTAGAAGAAATAAATGATCAAAAACTTACATTGATTAATGAAATATTAATTGCGTATTTAAATGGATTTATAGCGCTGAATTTGTTCACGGTGTGTGTTTTAAAAGGGGTGTATGGAAGGAATAAAATTTGTGCGGTTAATTCTAAAATTAAAATAAGAAAAATTATCATTAAAAAAAGAGAAATTCAGCGCTTCCGTAAAATAATAATTGAAGAAAATATAAAAATCATTTTCATTTTTTCTTCTAATTTTCAGTACAACAAAGGTTTATTGCACTGAAAAGAAATTTTTTCCTTTGAAAATTTTGATGAAAATTCGCCGGGATATCGGTGGTTGAAGTTTTGGCTATTTTCGCATTTTACTTGCTAACAGATTTTTCGAACTTTTCAATAAAAAGTTGCGAAAATTGAAAATTTCTATCATCACTATTTTGGTGAATTTTCATCCAAATGCCAACCTGGGAAGAAACCTTTTACAACAATAAAGAGAGACACAAATTCTACAAATTGGGCTTCTGTCTTTTTTTATTACGGACCGGATGAAAGCTTTAATTTCTAAATTTCCTTCCTCATTTATTAATTCACTAATGGGACGCCACTGTCACAATCGAGTTTATTTTTTTCTGATATTTCATATTTGAATTTAAAATCCATTGTTGCTTTTTTTTTCTTTCATTCCTTTCGGACATTCTTCGTGAAACAGCGCATTTACTGCACATGGGAATGCACAGTATGATATATTCTTACGGAAGAAACGCTTTTTGTACATCGTCCGGCCTCATGCCAGAAGAATTAATGTGCAAATTCTCCCTTTTTGGGTTTATCAACTGGTTGCATTCTTAATTTTGCTATCTAAGTTTTGCCAGAAACGCGATTGTTTACCCCCCCCCCCCCCATTGAAACGCGTTATACAAACCATTTTAGGCAAATGACACTCATAGAGTAATATGGGTAGAGTAAACCTTCAAACGTCATTTCCCACATTTTGTTTTGGAGATTTGCACATTTATGCTTCTGACATGGGGGGGGGGGGGACGATATTGTGCATGCAAAACATTATTGCAATATAAACAAATTGTTGAGCAAGACAAAAAAAAAAGGTTGTGAGGCAAAGCATTGTTGTGACCTTGATAAAAATGATATTACTAAAGAAGCATTGTTAAGCATAATAAAAACATTGGAAAACATTGTTGAGCTTGATAAAAACGTTGTTAGGAAAAGCATTGTTGAGCATGACAAAGGCACTGTGAGGAAAAGCATCGTTGAGCACTATAAAAACACTGTTCGGAAATGCATTGTTTAGCTTGATAAAAACGATGTTGGAAAAAGTATTGTTGAGCATGATAAAACAACTGTGTTAGGAAAAGTTATTGTTGAGCGTGACAAAAGCGTTGTTATGAAAGCATTGTTCAGTGTGATAAAATCACTTCAGAAAAATTATTGTTGAACACAATAAAAATGTCATTATGCAAAGCATTGTTGAGCACAAAAGAGAGGCTTTTTAATGAAATGAATTTCTAAGTACAAACAAAAAACATCACTTTAAAACGCATTTTTGCAAAACGCACAAGACAACTGAAAATATTCGTTATTTCTAATTACATTGTTAAGCACAGAAATGTCATATCAATCAAAATCATTTTCCCCTGACCAATTTTTCAAAGAGAAAAAACTTCCGTGTTGATGATTCCGTGAACCATTGATGAATGAATGGTTTATTTAATTTCCATTGAGTGAAAATTTAATAAAATGTAATGAAATTTTAAAAAAACTTAATTAAAATTTCACATTAGAAGTGATGGATTCATTTCCAATCTCGCAAAGTACAATTTAAAATATACAGTGCACATACCACGTGACATCCGGGATCGGTCGTCCACTAAACTCGCACTCGAACGCGGCTTCGCTATTCTGGGTCGCAACACAGTCCAAAAGTTTCGAAGTAAACACCGGCATCGAATCTGTAAATTAAACGAAGCACAAAAAATTCCAGTTTTATTATTATTAGACTGAGATCATAATTCACGTAGAGCGAAATTGATGCCATACCACGTAACTAGTACATTACGGGGCACATTCCCCGTATTTCTGACTGTCCCAACTATTTTACAAAAATGCCCTATAAGACTGTTCCATTACTTTGTTTACTGTGTATGCAATTATCTGTATGTATCTGACAATGTAACAAATCGAATTTCAACTTACACAAATGACAAAATGCATGTGAAATAATAAATAATAACAGATATAAAGTTAGAAACAAATCACATACACACAAGGGCGTAGCCAGGGGGGGGGGGGGACTTGGGGGTCTGGTTCCCCCCCCCCCCCGAAATGTGAGAAAATGACCGAAAAAAGGGAAAAAGATGGCCAAATCCATTGTTCTGTCACTTTGGTCCCCCCCCCCCGAAATGAAAGTGGTCCCCCCACGAACGAAATTTCTGGCTACGCCCCTGCATACACAAGTCTAAAGGCCGCTACACACTACTCTGACATTACGTGGTCCGGGTGCATTACGTTTGGACGCAACTCATTAACGCGAGACATTTTTACTCGTGCCGTTTGGACGCGAGCAACGCGTTTTCTAATGCGTTTCTAATTGCAGAATTGCACGGATGTTTATTCCATTTTGTAAAAAAATACAAAGCAGTGTCTTCTTGCTTTTGAATATCTTACTCATCGATACAACACTGAATCGGACTTTGCTCTACAAGCTCTACATATGATTTGGCATTTGTACCCATGACCAATATCGAGGATATAATCGACGGTTTACGAGGGGGGTGAATGATGATAATGTGCCAGCTATAGGTGAAAGTTTGATGCCAGTATTAACCCCTTCAACGCGTAAGGGGACGTAATATTGCAACCAAATGCGAGTAGAATAAATTCAATTCAGCTGACTGTTTGTTCAACCTCTTTTTTCCTCATCGCGAAGCTTTATTATAACAAAGATGTGTGCGTGTCCCCCCCCCGTTCGTCTCCGCTTCCCCTTCCTCATTCTTCCGAGGCACCTTCCCTCCACATATAATGTATCTTTCTCAGAACTAATCCCTCTATTATATCCTGTACATGGAAGTGAGAAACAGAACATGTAGGCGAGGGCGAAAAAGAAAGCTACTGTACATCTTTTATCTATCTGTAACTCTCTTACCTAATCATCTACTGCCTTTACTGTTCCTCCCCCTTATTTTTCTCCCTTTCTTTCTTTCCCTTTCTCTCTTTTTTTTGAAGTGCGAACAAGGCTACCGTATTTATCGCTTATATGCATATCTAATACAGATCATTCAAATTTATCGCCAACATCTGGTATGTGAAGGAGTTAAATTACTTCGAAGACAATTACATCGGAAGCTTGTGTCGAAATAACCACCACAGGCGGCCACTGTTTGAGCCGACTATTTGGTCCTGTTATATGCACACTGTACATGACGAAATCCCACACAAATAACTATGCAGAAACAGCTCTTCAAGGCCTGCAACCGATTTCGGTGCTCACCACCCAACTTTGTGGAAATTCATATAATTTTTTTTATTATTTCAATAAATTGAAAATGATTGATTGTAAATTGATCGATCGTAATGATCCGGTCGATTGTCCGGTGTCTAAATGACACGCGTGCAAGTGTCACGCGCAGAAGTTGGAAGAATGGGTACATTTGAATGCGGTTTGCGAAAAAGTTATTCTCACTAAGGGGGGGGGGGGTTACTTTACCGTTTTTACGGAAAATGGTTCAAACTCTTTTTGATAAAGGGCGCTGCATGAAAATAAATCACTGGAACTATAGGAAATTAGAGTCCTATTAATTATAGGATGTACGATTAACAGCCCAATTCTGAATTTTCCCTTTTACTGGCACTTGCATTAAGAATTTCATAGCAATGTTGACTATTGGTAGATAAAACACTATTGGTGAAGTTGTTTTACCTCAGCCATGAATCGCCGGCTGAAGCTTTGGGAACATTCCAGATACAGAAGAGATTGAAGAAAGGTTCAGGAATGGAATTTTGTTATTTGGTTTTATGCAACGCCCTCTGTCGACAAGGTTTGAACTATTTTTTTTCTGTACCAAAAAAATTCCCCCCTTCGTGAGAATAACTTTTCGCAAACTGCATTCAAATATGTATGCCAATTCTTTCAATTGCTATGAACTTATAAACTTTTTATGGATTTGTGGGACACCCTACATTTAGTCAAAATTATCGTAATGTAATTAAAAGATTATGAAAATCAACTTCACATCAACAAAATAGAAAATAATGCTCAACTCACCAATCGATCGAGAACCGATTCTGATGGCATCGGATTCCTCGCTCGGATCACTCTCACCACCTCGATTCGCAGCAACGATTCTGAAGACGTGTCCACGTGACTCACAGTCCCCCAGTCCTCGCGCAGTGTAAGCCGTGTTGATGATGTCGAGTTTGTTAAGTCGAGACCATTGGCGAGTAGATTCATCACTTGTCGAAAATTCGACGTTGAAAGTCAGGAAAGGATCCGATTCGTCTTTCTCGCTGACACTCCAAGATAACTTCACAGATTCGCCATCTTCCATCAACTGCGCACTTGGTTTTCCGGGACGATTTGGTTTTTCTGAAAATATGTTCATGCATAAAGCACGTTATATATATTATACACAGCAAAACATCTGAAATCAATAGAAACGTCAGAATATTCCTGTGAGATTCATAATTTCTAATGAGTTGTTGCATGTCAAAATGTGCCGTGTGTATACGTTTTGTACCTAATGAAGTTTGTTCCTTACGAATGCCTGTTCTGCGTTCGAGAGGTGCTGCCAGGGCCCTAACTAGGCTGAAGCAATCGAGCACTGTCCCTGAGCCGAATGGGAGCCCTCATAAAAGTTTACATTTGTTTTGCCTAATAACAAGCTTTTCAAGAGGAGCCTCAAGGAAAATTCCCGATGGTCCCCCGGGAAGGCACACTACGGCCTTGAGTGTCGTCATCTGTCTTCCGAATTTAGAAGCAACACTTCGACAGGATATTTTTTAGCCCATCCATGGCATTTTGAAATTGTAATCGAAAGAAATATAGGCTAGAAGCAGGTTGAATCTAGTTACAAAAAATTATTTTACAACATACAAACAACAACTGTTGCAATTTTGAAGCAACCTTGATAATTAAAAACTATATAATTGCTCTTTTAAAATATTTAAAAATATCACACTAAATTTTTGTTTAGTGTGATGCCTCAATGAAAAACCGGTCATCAATTTTAATCGAAGAATTATAACGGTTGTGCTTTTTTATATGATAGGTGGCAGCAGGAGCTCCAGTTCAATGATATTTCCTACGAGTTATACATGTAATTATACAGTAATGCTGTATTACAGTGTTATCCGATAAAATAATTTTGAAAAGTAATTTCTCTCACGCCTCTATAAAATTTTATGTTGTAGTTTTGTTTAAAGGGGGATATTTTTTAAGGAAAAACAGAGAGAAGAGAGAGAAATAACTATCAAAAGAAAAACCTAAAATTTGGAGGAGTATTTTCACTCTTCAATGAAATTTGGAGGGGTAAAATCAAACTAAGAATGATAAGACTGCACATGTGCAAAATTATGAACACGTTTTGTAAAAGATACAGTTGACTGCCGATAATCCGGTTGTGCGCTAGCCCGAGCCGTCAAGTGATCTGGCGTCTTTAGGCTGATTTCCTACAAGCATTCAAGTGGGAAAACACATCATTGTCTGTGCGCAAAAATTTATATCATTTAAATGGGCTTTTCAATTAACTTTCAGTAATCTGGCACAACTGGTATGATATGTGCCGGATTAGCGAGAGTCCACTACAGTGTTTCCCAACCTTTTTTGTCGCTGATGATGCCCCTGCAGTGAAGGTCAATGCAACGCGGACCTATGGCACCTATCAGTACCAAAGCCACCTGGATAGATTGTAGTAATATCTAGGATTGTCAAATGCTCCACGGATCTTCTGTATCGTCAAAAGGTCGATTTAGACATTCCCCCCCCCCCGATTCCATAAAATCCAAAACGTATTGCTTTTTTTTTAATAATTTGCATAATCATATCATAGAAAATTGAATAAATTTCGAT
Organism: Pholcus phalangioides; assembly: GCF_987345545.1. Classification (NCBI taxonomy): domain Eukaryota; kingdom Metazoa; phylum Arthropoda; class Arachnida; order Araneae; family Pholcidae; genus Pholcus; species Pholcus phalangioides. The sequence continues at coordinate 86,922,254 of NW_028301608.1, read as the reverse complement.
TCCACAGCACAAAATGTAACAATTTGTGCTTAATATATTTCTCACCGATAACTTTTTTGGTCTTGAAGAGCTTCTTGTTGACGAGAGCGTCGCTCTTGCCAGCTTCGTTCTGTGCGTAAACTCTGAACTGATATATATGAGAACTTTTCAGACCAGTCAGGTGGAAATCCGTACGACAACCATCCACAGACACGTACGTTTTTCTAATCTGAAATAAAGCAATGAGTTGCTGCTGTAGACTTAAAAGTACATATATAGTGACGATGACTGTTCCCAATCGATAATCAAACGTACAAACAGAAGAATTAAAATTTTATCAAGAAAAGTAAAGATATGAATATGAGGGCAACGGCTGAAGACTTTTTTTTTTGTGCCAATATATATACTCACGTCGACGTCAGACACATCCTTGACCTCTATTATATAATTCAGGATTTGGCCGCCACCGTCATCCAAAGGTGGGCCCCATTGCAGGTTTGCTGACGTACCCGTGACCTCACCTACGTCGAGAGGTCCTTGGGGTCTATCTGGCTCGAATATCGTATCTTAAATGAAAAAAAAAATGTCTTCGTAAAGAAAATCTGGAATTTGTTCTTATATTAGTCGAGATCTTTTTGGTGTGGTGGTAAAGTTGGCTGAATTGTCTATTTGCGCATCAGGGTGAAAAATATTCGGAGTTATCAGTTCCTTTCTTTTTTATTCATGAGCACCGAGGCCAAAACCTGGGAACTCAGAGACCTTAAATTACCCTCTCCCAACCCAAAAAAGCGCTTGCTTGTATATCTTTGCGTTTAAGCAAAACAGGTCTCTTCAATATTAATTTTACTATGCCATCTATTTTCGTGCTAAAGACTCATGGAAGTTTTTTGGATCACTAATGGATGACCGTTTCTTTTATTTTAGTGAACGCTACTGCTTAATGTAATCACATCGGGTTTTTTTTTTTTTATAACAATAACCAATTGATAACTATATCCGAAAATGTTCCAGTTTGAAGAATGATGACCATACATCCTGTTTGGTCGAACAGGACGTATTTGGAAAGGTGACATCTCCGTTTTTCTTTCCCACGTAACTAGTTGCAAAATGCCTACCCATGCCATTTTTTCTTCTCCTTATTGTTCTAAAACGGTATTTTCCTCCCCTTAAAACTGAAATCTTAATTTTTTTTATTCTTCCATTGTAAGGAGTTAGAATGGAACTGTCGAATGAGTATCACGCATTACGATATTTCTCATAATGTACGATACATTCCACAGATTCCGTTGTGAAAGTCTTCCGGTAGAGAACGAATGTGGTCAATTGAAAGAAACTGACCAAGAACCGAAAAAAAGAGTTTTTTTTTTACCTTACATATGCCTGCACTAAGGGAAAGCCATTGCAAAAGCAGCGCTACACGTACACGGATCACAACGTTGCTATTACGGCCCGATTAGGACATGTTTAACTGAGTACAGAAAGTTTTGTAAACAATGGAGCCTTGAGACCGTCGACATAGTCGTGCGGGTTGATAGCGATATCTTATAGGGAAAAAATTAGTCTTGTTCAACCTTAGCTTGAAAATATGCAAAAAAGAAAATATTTCGACGAAAAAAATTTATAGTATACAGTCAAACCTCGTTAGTGCGTCACCCGGTAAACACGTCACTCCGCTTACCGGATCACTTTTTCGGAAGTCCCAATTGTACTCAGGTAGGAATTGGCAAGTTATGACTTACTCCGTTTAACGAGTCACTCCGCTTACTAAGTCATATTTTTGCTCTCCCAAGAGTGACTCATTAACGAGGTTTGACTGTATATACCGAATTCCTGATAACTATAAGCGCATTTTCCCCCATATTATGATATTGATCCATTCCCGTACTTTGCTCAAGTGATATTAATACCCGCAAGATTGCTTTCTCCATGATTCTAATAAGCGGCGTTGACTGAACAATAAGAATAAAACAGTCATATGTAAGTTTATTTTAAAGCTTTCCCATTTTGTTCGTTTCATGCTCATTAATATGATCAATTTCTTGCAAGCGGTTTCTGGGCTGTTAGGCCACTTCTACTGAGCTACACATGCACCTCGTCCATATTCCTCTGCGGAATTTCTAACGAATTGGTACAAGTGTGTGTGCATGTGTAGTGAACCTGACGTGAAGTTTGTTTCTGTGTAATGCTTGTTGTGTGTAGTGCTTCCATCTGCCATCAAATTTTCCTAACTATGAGTGAAGTGTAATGATTGAATAATTGTTTCATGGTAAGCCTGCTGCACTCTGTGGCGAGACTTTTTAACGGGGCTAAGGTCTAAGACATTTCTTCCTAACGTTTCGCCCACATCTGTGGCAGGCATCATCTGAGGTTAAACAAACGTAGGTCTCCGCGACAAGCGACAAAGGTTTCGTACATCAAGTGTCATCGACATGTTCACTGTATGCTTGATCGGCAGCAGAAATAATTGGCTAGTTTGTGTGGATGTGTTGTGCCAAAGCCTTTCTCGCTTGTCGCGGAGACTTACGTCCGTATAACCTCAGAAGATGGCTGCCACAGATGTGGGCGAAACGTTAGGAAGAAAATGCCCTAGACCAGCGGTTCTCAACCTTTTTTGACTCGCGGAGCCCTTTTTAGTAAAAAAATTCTATGACGGAGCCCCGTAGGCCAATTTTTAATTATTCGTTAAAGTTACTGATTTATTTTTACTATTTAAAAATATTTATAATTATTTTTTTAAATTTTAATGGTTTTTTTTTATTTTCCAGAGCGGCCGCGGAGCCCCTGAAAAGTGCACAAGGAGCCCCAAGGGCTTCGGGGAGCACCGGTTGAGAACCGCTGTCCTAGACCATGGCTCGGAAACCCTTTGCAAGACATTGAACGCCAGCCATGAAAGTGCCTCAGACAATACTATGATCGGTTTGCTTCCTTAAAGGTTATTCAAAATTATACACGTTAAAAATTTTTGTGCAATCATGCTTGAGCTCGTGCATGAGAAATTTTGCGCAAAGATGTTATTGCACAAGCGGCTTAAGCGAATTTGATAATGCATGCTTGTCCAAGCCCCACGTTTGTGCCAGCATAACAACAGTTCACTCGCATTTAATGCTGTTTTCCCACAACTTTCTTCGTTTTTCGAATTCGAATATCTCAGTGAATATTTCACGTAAAAACGTGGAGATTTTTTGCTGGTATCATGAAATATAGAGCAACAACTGCCTAATTTTTTGTGCCCTTTTTGGCACACGCGGACGATATAAAAAGTTAATTTTTTTAATTTCAATAACTACAACCCCTTTCAACATGAATGATATCTGAGTACTACATGTTCTGATACTTTTTCCTAATTGGAAGTATGCCTCTAGAACCAATGTTTCGCCAGTAGAATACCATACGCCCTGTTACCTATGCACCCTGTATGTGTATGCGGGCATTGTTCACGTTTCAGTTGCGGCGGATCACCAAAGACTGTGGCTAACAGTCAGGGCCGTCTTAAGAGCATCATGGGCACCCGGGCCAAGTGATTTTTCTGAGGCCTACCTGGAAAATTCCCGAAAAATTCAACTACCTCTCGTTTTTCTGAGGCCCTCTTCTCTTGAGGCCCCCAGGCCGTGCCAGGGTGGGCCCATGCGTTAAGACGACACTGCCAACAGTCGCCAAGTGCGAAGACGATAACTTGACTCCAGACCGGAGCAGAATGCTCCATAAACGTGTCGTGTGTGATTTGAAAAGCTAATATATTTTAGATTGTAAAAAAAAATTATGTTATAAGAAAAAAAAAAAGAGTAATATACATTAAATAGTAAAAAGGTCATTTGTTCGGTTTAATGATGATGCATCAAAAGAGCCGGCAGCACAGTGAACTCCGTCAGTCTTCACGTTTGAGTGAGTGAGCTGCGCTTTGTGTTGGCGTTTATCAAAAGCTGTACTTGAAGATTGTTCAATTACAAATTGTGGAAGTAAATATTTTTGAATTAAAAATATTTAATACAAAAAAAGATAACAACTCTCACCAGATTGCCAACTCAGTCACTCACTAGGTCGACCACATTCACACTCTCACCCCCACCCACAAAGTCACTTATTTTCTGAATTGCTCACTTAGTCACTCACTTACTCATTGACGCGCTCTTTTGCTTACTTGGCTACTGACGTGCTCCTTCACTCACTTGATCACCAACTTTGCTCGTTTACTCATTTTTCAACTGATCACTGATTTGGGCGAGTGAGTGCTCTCTCACTCACTCACACAATTGCTCTCTGACTTTTGCTCCTTCACTCACTCATTCTATCATTTGGTCACGATCCCAGCGATGATTCTCATTAGATGCGATTCTATTTTTGTTTTTCACCTTAGGTATTGACATATTCATATTAGAGATGACCGTAAAAAGTCTGACCTAGGGCCCTACTGCGGGTGGGACCACGGTTCTCCATGCTGTGCCTCCATGCTGAACACATGGTTGGGACTCAACAGATTGTAGCCCCTGTAAGCCTATTGGGAGGCATATATTCACGAATCAAGAGCTTTGATTATAACCATCACTTGACGAAAAGCCCCAGTACATGTACGGGCCATATGGCTTTAACTGAACTAATCATGATGCTAATCACTGAATCATCATCTGAGTTGTCGGTGAATATATCCTAAGTATAAAATCAAAGCATCTATCCTCGAAGGTTTCAGTGAGCTCATTAGTAGGCTTAGAAGGTTTAGTGAGCTCAGTAGGCTATCCAGGGCTCTAGCACGAGGTCTCGGGACAAACCTCTTTTTTTATTTTTTACACTATGAATTCACTATAGTAGAATCCCCACCAAATATCTTTGCCTTACGGGGGGGGGGGGGGCTATCTCCAGGATGGAGAGGGACATAATGCGCATCGAGATGCTCGTGGTAAAAAGGAAAAATTTCATTCTTTTACATGATGTGCCCTTTAACTTTTCTTTTTTTTCAGATACGATAGAACATAGCCTTTTATTTCACCTGCACAGCCCTGTTTCTCTGCTCATAGAATTTCGATGATATCTGTTGCGGAATGACAAAATAACGTGCCACCTCATACGATATGGGGAATTTTTTTTCTGCGCAACGAAAAATTCGTGTACACGGAAGCTTCATTCTCAGACTATAAACGTCCATATTTTGTGAACTTTTTCAAAATGAAAAAAATTATGCCTTTCTCAGTTACTCTTGTCCATAAAACCAATAAACGGGTAAAAATAAAATTTCTTCAGCAAAAATATGCCTTCTATAAAATATTAAAAACAATTATGTAGTGCAGTATTATATTTACATCTGAGAAAGACATCAATGAACTCGAACCCATTCCGCCACCTATCATATAAAACTGTTACAATTCTTCGACTGAAATTAGCGACCGGACTTTGATTAATATGCCGCATAAAAAACATATGACTTAATATTTTATAAGCAATAATATTAGTTAAAGCAATAATATTTGCCGCCTGGCAGTCGAGTGGTTAGGGAACTAGCTTCTCACTGTGCAGGTCTGGGTTTGAATCCCGGTTCGGGCATGGATGTTTACTAACACTAACAAATTCCCTGGACGGATCATGCTGATTCCTTGGGAATACGTGAGGATCACGTTATTATAATTATCAAGTTTGCCTCAAAATTTAGTAGTCGTTATTTGTTCATGGTAAAATAATAAAGGCCACTTCTTGAGTTTAACTTTTCCATCTAAAAATGTCATTCAATAGATTGCTGAATCCGTCCATATCCTTGCAATAGAACGGATGTTTATACTTTCCTCTTAAAAAGAAATCATTGAAGCCCCTTGGGCATTGGGTGAACAAAGTATTGACCCACATTACTGTTTATTTTAAGTTATTGCAAGCGCACTACTGCTGCAAGAATCGGCAGAATTGCCAATGGAGGTGGTTCGATCGGTTATCATAACCCATCGCAATTTTGTGTCACTAATTATAGTATACGAGTGATTTTACCACCCACAAATAACAACTGTTAAAATTTCGAAGCAAACTTGATAATTTAATTTTAATATTTTTTGCTTATGAAACATTAACTAATATTGTACAATATTTTTTTTTACAATGCGGTATATTACTCAAAATCCGGTTGCTGGTTTTATTAGAAGAATTGTAGATTCGACAATACGTGGCACGGAAGGGGGTTCTAGTTCATTTATGTTTCACACATGTAATACAAGGTGATTCTGAATTCATGGGACAAACTTTAAGAGGTGATATAACACACCTAAAAACAAGCATTTTTGATCATAGAATGTGCGGTCGAATAGCAAAGGGGGTGGAGAGTTTTTTTAGAAAGTGCTCTCTCGAACAGCACTTCACTAAAAACAAATGTCATATTTTTTCGACTAATTTGTTGCGATATTGCCATCAACCATTCGAGGGTGCATATGCACATTCAGATTTTGTTTTTCTATTGGTGCAAAGACTATCAAGGTTATGCTGCGCCAAACAATGATCAAGTGGTACAATGACTGATGGTAGAATTTGCGTTACCCAAGTTGCACCATGAGAAGACCTACCATATTGCAATACCCTGTCCTCTAGTCACGAGCATTGGCGTACGAAAAATCGACCTTTAGAGGAGTGCATTGGGTTCGGGAAGCACAAGGAATTTCTCCCAGAGGGAGAGAGAAATTTTGAGCTACTAGCCTTCAAAAAGCGTTTTAAATTAACAGAAATGGATAAAAATAACATACAGTATATAAAGAAATTTTCTTACGATATTTTAATTTTTTATCAAAATATTTGAAAATATTTTTAATTTTAGATCTTTTTGGGGAGGGCATGGCAACCAACGATTGCTACTTGCAGGGGTGACTTAAGCGAGGGTGCAAGAGGTGCGATATACACGGGTAGCAAATTATAAGGGGCGGCAGCTTAAGCTTTAGTTAGACATACCAAAATTTTTAAAAATTTCCAATACTAAAAATTCGCGTGACAAAAGGCAAATTTATGGTTTGGCTGACTGTGGACTACAAAATTTTTGCCACCCTTCTCTAATTTTCCTGACTATTTCTTAAATTTGCCACAAGCTATAGCCAGTTCAGCCTGTAAACGTGACTGTTTTTTCATAACTTTTTCGTCACTCTTTTCCTCTTGAACTGGTCCCTTGCTTTTTAGGTCACTTTTCGGTAACTCACATGCTCGCACAATGTTTTGATCACTCACAGGCTTGCAAACTCTATTTATAGGAGGCGGATTTATACTTTTGTAAATTTTATCGCCCTTTCCCTCCGCCATCACACCAATTTTATTGACCACTCATTTCTCGAATTTATCGCATTACGCGATAAACCCCTCTGTAAATACGGCTCTGCACATGACATATTATGCTTTTGAGCCATACCTTGCCGACAAAAATGTTAAAATACTTGCAGGAGACAGAGCTTTGGGACAGTAATACCGGAAACAAGAATGCATTCTATCACAAGGGGCAAAGAATGCGTTTTGATAGATTGATACTCTCATCTAGTAATGGCAAATTAAGAATTCGGCTCCTTGTCCGATCTCTGGCGTAACAGAAACGGGTTTATAAAAAAAATTATATAAAAGTCGCCTCGTCGTATTTTCTCTTTAGTTTACAGGGTAAGTTTCAGTAATGATGACTCATCAACAAGAGCTGAAATGTGAATTGAGTTATCTGGCGTAATTAAAAACAGTAAAATAACCCAAAAACAGAAAATTTTTAAAAAGCGGGATGTATGATCATGTTAACTCTATTTAGAAAAAGTAAACTATTGTGTGTTTTTTTTCTCTCGGTAGCTTTACCTGGATCCCCAAGGTAAAGCACTGTCAGCCTTCCGCAAGTCTTTTCTAGGAGCGGCACATGAGGTTTTGCACCCGGGCGGCAGTGAAGCTCTAACCGCCCATGGCTACTTGAATATAATCTTGAATCCAAAAAATAAAAATTTTTGTTAATGACTGGAACTGACTTGCCCGAAATTAAAGCCTTCATTGTTACATTTAAAGTTCATATAAATTCGTACTTAATGCTTATCTTCATACAGCCAACACTCGATTTTATGAACCTTCAATTTACGAACTAATTTTTCTGGTCACAATTAATATACTATCTCTTTAAAAGGTTTTCCCATTTACGAACTTATAATTTTGCAAACAAATTTATCCTGTCCCATGGCATCCACATCCTGGAGCAGGGCCCTTTAGGATACTACTTTACCTCACACCAACTCTAGTCATATATCGTCATATGGCGATTGCCAACAAGTGGAGTTGGGTGGGAAAAGAAGGTGCCGTCTATCGGTAGTCGCTCCAGGTTCGATAGGTAAAGAACTTTTTCTGACGTTCTTTTGGCTGGACTTGAACCCATGGACCTTGACGGCAACCTTCCTAGTGGAAGACGAGCATCTTGCCACTCGGGCGCTCAGGGCCCCCAAACACAAAAAATGATGGTAGTCACCTCGTGCCAGGGCTGAAGCCCTATCAGCATCTCCCTTATCCATCGTAGGGGTTCATAAAACCAAGCTTCGACTTTATAGGCCTAATTGAATTTGTCAAACCTATTGAAACTAATGAAGCTGTTTTTGACATACTCCGTCAAAATAGCAGATCTTTGAAGAACTAAGTTGACCCACGAATGTGACTTATTTGTATAAATATATAATTATATCTCATGAAAAAAAGCACAGCAGGAATTACTAGAAGGAAAACTAGAATACATGGCATTAATTTTTGAAGCCTCACAAAGCTCTTCTATATAATAAAAAAAAATAACATAGCAAATGAACTAAAGATTTTCCTCCATAAAAACTCAAGCAACTACTTTTATTATCAGAAACAATTACACATAAAGAGGAACGGATATGGAGAAATATCACAGGTATACATCAAAACAGCACAGATTCTACTATAATATGCTCGAAAACCAAAGAAAAAAAAGAGAAAAAAATGCTTAACATAAAAACTCAAGATATATACATAGGCACTCGAACGTAGTCTTGGACAAATCAACCTTTCAACAAGAACCTGCTGTACAAAGATTGACAGCTAGTCCTATTATACGTATATTCCTAATACGCTAGGAACATTGCACTTAGAGGGGAAAAAACGTATAATTCTTTTTTCTCCTATAAAATATATATATCATTCTCGCATAATAATAAATACTGTACAAGTCCGGGAGCTTCCAGAGCCGCCATGTAAAGGTGGGGCAATCATGGACCGCATAATACCCAAGATAAAATTTCCAAGACTCTTTGAGAAGATTCTACAATGGTCTAGTATATCTTATGTATGCAGTTAGTTACAAATATTATTTTCCGTACAGTTATTCACGAGTATGTAATCATCTTAATGATTGTTGGATTTCATTTTCACATTCAGTAAAACAGGGCATATGAAAGTCATTTATCTGAAAAATTTGTGGAGTACATTATTAATAGATTGTTTCTGAATTGAAGTGCAGGGGAAATTTTTATCTTAGGTAATGATCAATATCACAATGAAAGAAGTCCCTAAATATAGGGATAAGTAAGGTGAAACGTGAAACAAAAAGGAGCTTCTTCATTTCAGTAAGCTCTCAGCAAAATGCCATAGCTTGAAGAAGTATTCATTTCTTCCCGCAAGAACGTGTTTAGTGTAGCTTCGTAGAAGAGGTTCCACATTGGCTTCCCTTATCCACGAAGAAGTGGTCTCAGTGCTGTAGCTAACAGAGATAGTTTTCTCATCAACCTCTGGTTTCTCTGCTTCTTTGAACCCTGCAAAGGAGAGAAATGAAATGCAGGATTTCAAAAAAACATAATTTTGCCAGCTTGTTAAACTTGATATGCAAATTTTTAGTATCATGATAATATTAACAGAATTCTTAATAAGAATAAAATTTTGATTAAAATAAAATAATTTAAAAATTTTTATGGTGGCCAACATCTTCCCACAATATAAAATGGAGATTCTTCTCAGTGGACTGGGGTTGCCAGAGGGAATTCTTCACAGTTCAAACAATACTCTACATGGTATGTTATTTTCATTTCAATGAATAACTGCGAACAGAATTCAGAGGAAAAACAAAAAAAATTGGAAATTTGTTAGCAGTCACAAAACTTTTGTTTTATACTGAAAAAAAATGCTAAGAAATACAGATAGATACCAAATTAAGTCAACTATGGTAGTTGCCTGAATTCTGAATGTGTCGTGTTTGGTTGAACAAGCACTCAAGAGAGTGGTGGGGAAAAACATTCAATTCTCTTAAGTAATGCCTATGAAATTTCACAACCATGAGAAAATTTTAAAAGAAAAATTATGGCTGATATAGCAGAATAATATCACTGGAAAAATGCAACTTGCAAAATTGTCAATGAAGTGAAACAGAAGATCATTTGGAGAAAATTGATTTAAAGTTTGAAATTATGCATTAATTGCACAAATCTATCCGAGATATTTCCAATGTGAATATATGGACAAAATTAAATGAAAGAATTTATTATATGCTATACATAGAGCAAAGTAATTTTTATTGATCTAAAAAAAATCAGGTTTACTTAAGATGAGGTTTAGGGAAAAAATTCAAAAAAACATTTTTGTTACATGGGACCTACATAGAGAAAATGTATTTCTTTCTATCTTTGGTTTGCAAAAATTTTACTTAACATGTTTATGTGCGATTTCTTAAAAAATTCCAACTTGACATGTTTCCCCCTCAATTTCTATGTGTCTAAATCAAAGACTCAATCTCAAAAAACTAGGAATTCATGCACAGAAAGTTGTGAAAGATGATTATGTTGTTCAAAGTTCTTACCTGGCGGACGAACCACTTTTACTGGCTCTTCGGATTCAAGGGGATCACTTATTCCGATCTCATTCCTTGCCATGATTCTAACCAAATAGTCATGTCCTTCGACCAGGTCTCGAATCTGCAATCTCTGTGTTTCGCCATCAACTTGTCCAACCTGAGAAAAATATTACCATTTTTAATTTAAAACAGTTAAGATTATCCTAATGAGAATCAGGGGACATTGGGCAAGACCCTGTGGGCTAGTGATATTAAGGTGTGGTACTATTATTTTTGAGACTAAGTATAGAGGTAGGTAAATTGGTAATTTCATCTAGGTGAAAGAGGATGGCGGCGGGGGAGGGGATAGAACATTAATTTGCTCATATTTCTTTTAGATGTTTTTATTTATCAAACATTTATTTTCCAGGTTTTGGCTTCATCTGTAATCAGCAATAATTTTAAATTACTGTCATATACCTTTCCAAAATGTATATTCTATATAAATACAAACCTCCATCCACATAATTCTTCTTGTATCTCTAAGGGCTACAGTATAACCAAGTATCAGAGATCCTCCGTCTGATTCTGGACGACCCCATTCTATGAGGATGGTACTGGGCCCAGTTGCTAACATCTCCAAAGGTGCAGTTGGTGGCGATGGTCGCTCTGGTAAAATAAATGGCATATACATAAAATTTTCTGATAGACTCGAAGCTAAACAGTGTCATTTTCAAATATAGAACAAATTTTTAAGTTATCTGACTTAGCTCAATATGGCTTCCAATTAGCATTCATAAACATTAATCCGTTATTATTTATTTGAATTTTCAAAATGAGTATACTAGATCAGTGTTACCCATGGTCCATGACAATGGTGCAAGTCAGACTTGATAATTTCGAATCTAACTGAATGAAAAACTATTCAACAGTTGTAATATTGATATTAGTAATGTATCCGTATGGGTTCAAATAAAAATTAGACCTTCATACTTCAGGTAACCATATTTCATCAAGGAAAATGTGGTATATTGTGGAAAAATTGTGGTAGTTCATATGGAGGATTGCTCATCACAGCAAAAAATGCAATTTATGATAAATTTGCTAATTATTGCTAAAATTGCAGAAGGGTAGAGAAATAAAGAACTACAGTAAATCACAGTAAACTAAAATGTATTTATGAAAAAATCCATTGTGAACATGGAACCATATTTTATTCAGAAAGCTATGGGAAACTGCTATTTATTTATTTATTTATTTACTTATGCAATATTGTTGACCTTTCGAAGGCCTATACAAGAGGACTCAGGGGATTTACACATAGATGTTTTGTAACATTCTGCAAGAAATTGGAGATCGTAGGGAATTAACACTAGTGGAAGGGAGCTTGTTCCATTCAACTATGGTGTTAGGAAAGAAAATGCATTTAAAACAGTCTGCAGAGGCAAATATAGGTTTTAATTTTTTGGGGTGGTGAAGTCTATTAGAAACATAGGAAGGCATAGTCAGAACACTGGATGTATCGAAATTCAGATGACCATGAGTAATCTTAAAAAGCATGGATAAGAGGGAAATAAGTCCATGAGTAGCAAGTGGGTGGAGATTAAGTTCGAGTTTAAGATTGGAAATGGAACTGCAAGAGGACCAGCAATCATGAATAAAGCGGGCGGATTTATTTTAAATAGATTCAAGTTTGTCAATATTACAAGAGAGATGTGGGGGTCCCAGACCTCAGCTGCATAAGAAAGAACAAGAGAATTACACTCATGTCCATAAATTAAGGATAATTCAAAATCACACGGAAATCGAAATCTAAAGTAAAAATTTCACCTGTAGAATTATCACACACATCTGCAAGAATGATATGCAAATTTCAGGAAGCCACCAGATGATGCCGATAGTACGTCACAATGACGAGAGTGTAAGAGGGGGGTATATAAGGAATGGTGGCAAAGAATGGAAATTGTTTGCAAGAGTTCTGTAAGGCGCTCAGTGCCATAAGCGAATAGTTATGACACAGAGGACGCATGTGGATGATTTTTTACGTGGTAGAATTATCGGCCGCCTGGAATGTGGGCGTACTCAGATGGAAGTATCCGAGGAACTTGGAATTGCCCAAAGTGCCATCTCTAGGCTTTGGCAAAGATTCCAAGATAATGGAAATGTCAGTAGACGTTACAGTACAGGTCGCCCCAGAGTTACAACACTGAATGAAGACTGGTATTTGGCAATAACTGCCAAAAGAAGCAGATGGAGCACAGAATCCGACCTGTCTCGTCAGCTATCTGCAGCCACGGGTACCACAGTTTCAAGGCAAACCATGTACAGACGTTTGGAAGATATTGGTCTATATGCTCGCAGGCCTGTCAGATGTGTTCCGCTCACAGCAACTCACTGTCGGCAGCGATTAGCCTGGAGTAGAGAACATGCAATGTGGACATCGTCACAGTGGGCTTGTGTGATGTTTTCCGACGAGTCCAGGTTTAGCTTGGTGCAGCATTGTTCGTTTGGGGTGGAATTATACTGGGTTCCAGAACAAATCTGCATGTTCAGACCGGAACCATGAAAGCCCAAATTTATCGGGATATCATTCTGGAACAACATGTACGTTTGTTTAGGGGTGCCATGGGTGCAGAATTTGTGTTTATGGATGACAACGCCCGTCCTCACCGAGCAAACATCGTAAACGAATGCCTTGAATCTGAGGATATAACCCGTATGGAATGGCCAGCATTCTCACCTGACGTGAATCCGATAGAGCATGTGTGGGACGTGCTTGGCCGACAAGTTGCAGCCCGTCAACCACCTCCTACATGTGTACTGGAACTTCGGAGAGCATTGCTTGCTGAGTGGAGTGATCTTCCCCAAGATCAGATCGATAATTTGATACTCAGCATGCCAAGGCGTTGTACGGACCGTATTTCATTGCATGGGAGACATACAATGTATTAACCATCATACCAACCATGTAATAGTAAGTTTTTGTAAAGGAGATATTTTTTACAATTGCTCCAGGGAGCAAAAATCGTAGTTTTTATGAATGGTATCATACATACACCATTGTTTTTGTTCATTATCTTTTGTTTAATAAATGTGCTTTATGAATAAGTAACGTTTGTTTTGTTTCTGAACCTTTATTTGCCGGAGCTGGCATTATCCTTAATTTATGGACATGAGTGTATAAGTTTGGTAGCAGAGAAGTTGGACATCACAAGTAGAATGTTTGAGGTTGCTGAGAAGGAAGAAAAGTTTACTGTGATCTAAAGTATGGGAAAGATATAGTATATCATCAACTGTCACCAAAAACATTGTCATAAATCGGCAAAATCACCAATTGTTGCTGAAATGGCTAAAAATTACAAATGAGTGGAAAATGAAGGGCCATGAACTTGCAGTGAATTTATATGTAATTCACGGAAAAACATTCAACATGATAAATATGAGATAAGTATTTACATCAGGGATTTACAAATCAAATAAAAAATTAGGCAGCAGCTAGATTTCTTGGGAGTCAAGTATGGTAGAAGGAAACAGTTAAGGCATATAATTGCCCTTTTTCCCTCCCCACTGCTGGCTCAATGATACTCACATAAAGCAATAATAATAATAATAACAATAATATTGATCTAGGTTCTTTCTTCAGTAACATTGGCTCATGTGAATTGCCCGGTCCTCTTCTTGAATTTGATTTCTTTTAGTTTTTGCCTAATTAATTAATTAATGCTTTGTAGATATTGTACGTGTAACATGAATGGCAGGTATTAATCTCTGGTGTTCTGTGTCATTGTGCAAATAAATCTATCTATCTATATTTTTTCTGAGGAAAAACGATTCAAAATAATGTTTTTCGGAACTTAATGATCCTTTTCCATGTTGATAGACATGTTTACAAAAATGTCAAAAATTTTGAATTGTACTCTTATTTAAATTTAGTAATAACACTTGGAAACTTTAGGCACCAGTACAAATTTTTTAGTCACCATGGCGACGTAGGATTTATCCAGCCCTGATTTATATTTATAGTCAAAATAATAAAATAATACACTTCAAAAAATTATGAAAACCATCTTCATTCATGATAGATTACCCATTCAAATAAGATTTGTTAAAATACAAGACTATTACATAAGGGAGTTGAAATGGACAAAAACACAGCAATGTCTTGTACAATATGGGGCACAGTCATGTCACTCATGCTGTAAGTTACTGGTTCGTTAAATTGTTTCAGATTTTTTACTGGTACTTGGGTTCAGATAGGATGAGAAATACTGTACTAGATCATTCAGAATAAGTGTAACTGATTTAACTTTTTGCAAGATGAGATATAAGCATTATATTAATAAGTAATTAATAATACAAACACAACAAAAAAACAGAACTGAGTGTGTAATCAGTTGGACAAAGAACTTTTTTTTCAATTTGAACCATTGAAGAATTTTTTAAAACACCATCTTACCTGCTGTAACAGTGAGTCTAATTGCCTTCTCTGTTTCCAGTGGGGGACTCAGCCCAGCAGGATTTTCAGCAAACACCCTGAAGAAGTATTCATTCTTTGATGACAAATTATGCACTGTGTAGCTTGTGATGTTTGCATCCAATGTTTCTAGACGATTCCAAGCTTTCCTCTGAGCCTCACGCTTTTCAACTATGTATGCTGTGAGATCAGCTCCTCCTGTGTTTGCAGGTGGCTTCCAGGTGAGTGTCAAGGATTTGTTGGTCATATGTGAAACTGACAAGGGACCCACTGGTGAAGATGGGGGAGCTGAAAATAAATTAGTACTCGTCACAAGAGGTTCACAGGTTCACATTCAGCTACACTGCAATTTCCTGCCCATAATCTGGGCCTGCATACAGAGTGCATAGGTAACACGACATGTGACATTTTACTGGTGAACCGACATTTTTATCATTGATCCTAGAGGCATAGTTCCAATCAAGAAAAAGTATCCACATAACGTGTTGTACTCAGATATACCATTAATGTTGCAAGGGTTAATTAATGTTAGAGTTATTAAAATAAAAATGTTAACTTTTCATACGGACATTCTGTGCTCAAGAACCCAATCAAAGTTGTTGCCCTGTCTCTCCTGATGCCAACAAATAGAATTCCATATTTCTAAGTGCAATATTTGCTGAGATATTCAAATTCGAAACACTGAGAACAGTTGGGGGGGGGGGCGGTAAATGCATGTAAAACAGTTTACCCATACTTAACGCGGTTTTTTTCGACTTTCCTCCATTTTTCAAATATCTCAGTGGATATTGCACTTAGAAAAATTGAATTCTTTTTGTTGGCATAAAGAAACATGGCACACTGCAAAAACTTTGTGATTGGGTTCTTGAGCACAGGGTGTCCGTATAAAAAGTTAAAATTTTTATTTTAATAACTATACAACACATTGCAACACTAATGATATATCTTAGTACTAGACTTTATGTGGATATTTTTTCTAATTGGAAGTATGCCTCAAGGATCAATGGTTTGCCAGTGAAGTACCATATGAAGTTACCTACACACCCTGTATAATCCGTACATGCAAATCCTTCCACAAAAAAAAAAAAGGAAATACTATTGAAACCTTAAGAAACAGAAGGGATTGGTTGCATTTTATTCACAAAAAAATGATGATACTTCTATTTGCATTCATACCAAGTCTGGTTGGATTTTCAAAAATTTACATTTATTGCTATAATATTTAAAATGGTGGTTGAAAAAAAAATATATATGTTCAGTCAAAATTTCTACATGCCCCAGGCATGTGATGCAATAGATTTGTAAATGATGCATACAGCATGTGTTATGCTAAAATTTTTTATTTTTTTTGTTGATTATTCTTAAAATGCATTTTTACTCACACCTCTAAAGAAAAGGCTGCAGATAATACATAGCGTTGTGTGTGTGTATAATCCACACTAAGAAATTAAAATAAGTTTTATCATGTAATCTGCAGATAACAAAAACGAAATCGCTGTAAATGAAATTTTCGTGGATGAATAAAAAATTAATGTTAGAAATTTCACATTAAAAAATCTCATAAAACATGCTAAAGAAGCATCAATATCACTTTCACATTCATTAAATTGATATTTGTTTTAAAATGTTTGCTTACAAATTTTCAGACCAGCTGTAATGGGTTCTTCTGGTGAATAGGGTGGACTTGTACCAATTTCATTCCTTGCTGATACTCTGAAATGATATGCTGTTTCTTTCTTTAGTCCAGTAACTTCCATCGAGAGTGACCGGCCGTCTGTTGTTCCCACACGCTGCCAAGCTTTCCTATTGGCTTCTTTTTTCTCAACGATGTATTCCACGATAGGGCTGCCCCCATCATTGTCTGGAGCCAACCAGCTGAGTGTGAATGAAGTTTCTGTCATGTTTGAAGTAGTGAATGGTCCCTTAGGTGAAAGAGGTTTGTCTGAAAAGAATTTTTTTTGTAGAAAAATTTGTGCACCAAAGTGGGAAAATTAGACTGATTGAGATGAGAACTAATGCAGTCTTGCTCAATAAAACACCTTATGTAGTAGCGACCATTCCATTACAACAACCAATAAGTCCTGAATGTTTCCATATAAAGACCATCAAATATATTTTTCCCCTTTCAATATAACAACCACCCAATATAATGTTCGTTTCTGATAGAACAATGGGGGGGGGGAATCATTACAACAAACATAGACTATAATGATATTTTTATGTTTGGTAAATGAATAAAATAAATGTTTTTCATGATGTATGAAAAAAAAGGCTAAATTTGTCATGTCATGTTAAATTTGACAAGTAGAACCTAATTAAATTAGATTATTTTTGTACAGCATTCATTACTCTAAATAAGTTCAAAGCTTCAAAAGCCTTGTGATAAAATCCTACAATGGCTAAGAGTTTCCAGAAATTTATAACAATACTTTAGGATTTCATTAAGATGCAAAAAAATACATACTGAATAAGCTCTTCGGAGCAACTGGATCAGATACCAAAGGTTCACTTCGCCCATATTCATTGGTTGCAATGACACGGAATGCATATTCTATACCTTCACTGAGATTTGGAACTTCGCAAGTCAACACATCATTGCTGACTGTTGTCACCTATTTGAAAAAATATCATAAAATACTTTTGTTTCAATATGCACACTTAAAGGAGATATATATATTTTTTCTAATATTAATTAATTCCACATGTGTCTTGCATCAAGCTGCGTAGTTTCTGTAGTTAGAGAAAAAATATTGCACTACATTTGTACATATGAAATGGATGCAAGTGACCAACACAGTGTAACTTTGGTTTACAAGCATAATTTGTTCCATGAATATGCTTTGTTATCTGAGAAACACTCATATATATCGAATCAAACTTCCCCACAGGAAATAATAAAAACTTGAAATGATTCCTTCCACAACTGTTCCCTTTTAAGATTCTTTTCAAAGATATAGTGCAGATTGATTTATTTTACTTTAGTCATCTCTCGGTATTTCCAAGGATTACATTCCAGGAGTAACTGGGAATACTAAAAATATTCAACCAACACAAGCCAAAACTTTTTGTTTTTTTAGACATCTTGTTGTATATGCTTTGTGCGGCAGAAGTAGAGGGGGCCTCCAATGATTCTTAGAGATGTTTTCTAAAAGAAAATTATAATGTTCGTTAGCCATTTCTTCTTCATTTAGTTTGTTAGAGAACTTTTGACATGGTCCCACCCTTGACAGGTGCAATGGCTAAAATTGGCAATAGAGCCTGGGCCCTGTTCGATTTGAAAGAAACAGAGTATGGTAACAACGATTCCTCTTTTAATTTTTCTACAATTGAAAAACATACCATAGATGGGTCTCCGTCCTGGAAAAAATCCATTGTTGATTTAAACTTATGTTAAAATTATTATGTTGCTCATAATGAACTTGTCTTCCACTTCTTAATCATCATGCAGTATCGCTTAAATTTCAGGAGTATTCAGTTTGATTAATCCCTCCCCTGTCAATTTCTGAATTGCTTTAATTAATTCTCCTATTTCTCTCTTCTATGTCCACATCAATGAAACCTTCTCCATCCACCTGTTTTTCTGACGTGAAAATATCTTTCATAATCTTTTCGGCTGGCTCCATAGAAATAAATGGATGTTTCATCGGGTGCACATTGTGACAAAAAGTTCTAACACAAGATGACTGTTCTCATCTTTATAGCTTACACAGTTCTAGCAATGACACTAATAGCATCGGTGAAATTCATCCATACAAATACAGATCCTACGTTTTCTATATTTGTACCTTCTTTGATTCCCTGCACAATAATCATTGAGTAATGTGCATAGCGACCCATAAATGTTTGCATAACATCCACTCGAGCAGCTGAATGCTAGATGTGAAATTAGAAGGCATATAGAGTAACACCCAACAAGAGGTTGAGACAGTTCAGGGCTTGTGCTATGAATGTCACTCCTGTAGTCAATGACATCTCAACAAATGTGACAAAATCAAACAAGGATTCTTAAACTATTGAATGGTTTTGTTTATACACATTTGCCTACAATATATATTCTTAATTTTGTCTTTCATTAATATAATCAAAAAGAGCCTCGAAGAAAAGCTTGTGGTGAGATTCGATTTGTATTTTATCTCACAGATGGCGGCACTTGTAAAGCCGACGCGATTGGATTGTCACGCGGGAAATCGCGTGAGAAGCGATCGAACCATCAAGAGCTTAACATGTCGCTCCGTAGATTTTTTTATTTCGTCTTATGTTTCGTGTTGTAAATAAATAATTATTTTAAGAAATTAATCAATTATCCTGAATCCATCATTTTATCCAAATCACGCAACCTCATAACCCAAAAGCTTGTGTGTGAGCCTAGCATCCCCCCCCCCCCCACACTCATTAAGACAGGTTTGACTGCAGAGAAAGAAAGCCAATTGTTGGCAAGGTGAATACGAAGTTATGCAGTTTGTCTGAGAGTCTTTGTCATACACACTACTCATATTGCAAGAAATATGTTGTTTACCAAGTCAAAATCTGTTGAAAAATTCTAAAATATTTGCTTGTCCTCAGAAACACTTGTAAACCAAGTTACTCATAATCCAAAGTTTCGCTGTATAGCAATGAAATTCTATGGTTACCTCCATCCATATTTTTCGCCTGACTTCACAGCGTTCAATGATGTATGAAACAACTTCTGATGCGCCAACCTTAGGTGGCTGCCAACTGATTGTAACCGAATCTTTCTCAATTTTATGGAATGCTATTGGTCCTTCAGGAGGAAGAGGTTTATCTAAACAAATAACATTTCAGAAAAAAATCAATAAGTGAAGTTTTTTTTTTGACAGTCTCATAATATCAGCACGTAAAAAAAAATTGAAACTATTTCACAAAATTTAAACTTCCACAAATTTGTAATTACAGTATAAAAACAAGCATTTTCAAGAGAAACAGCACAGTTAATGGAAAAAGTTTTGAAAGGTTCCTTGAAAGCGATTTTTGTTACCTAAAACGTATAACTTGAAGTCATATTTAACAGTTCCAGCAGGATTCGAAAGCTGCAAAGAGTATGTGGCACTATCAGTATTCTCAGCACTTCGAATAGTAATTGAGGTGCTATCTTCTCTCACTTGAACCAAGGTGTGCTTCGTTGATTCCAGTACTTTGCCATTCTTCATCCAAACCATTTCTGGAAGAGGATGACCACAAGCTTTAACATTCAGTATATACTCATGAGTTGATTTGATGCGCACATTCTTCATCTTTTCATCAAATACAGCAGAGGGTGGTTCTGGAAAGAATGAATACAGTTTAAAAATGAAATTAATTTAAATGATTAATTAAAATGGTTTTTTTAATATTATCAACAAATATATAATATGCAATAGTATTAGACAGAGTTATATCTTATTTCTTTGTCTTTCTACCTTGAATTTTGAGTTCAGCAGATGTTTCCACAGTTCCCAGATTGTTTGAAGCTTTGCATGTGTAAGTACCTGCGGATTTCTCAGTAGTCTCAGTAATTCTCAAAGTTGCCACCTGGTTTTCATACGTTGTAGTAATATTTTTCAAAATAAGGAGGTCTTTGCCATTCTTCAACCTGAAAAAATTAAAATGGAGGAAAAAGTAAAAATAAATAAATAAATGCTAACAAAATTAAATAATCATTATTTAAAAAAGTGTGGTTTTTGTTGGGTAAATGACAGCCCACTCAAATAATGTTTTTGCAAGTTCATGTGAAACTTACCATTTTATTGTTGGTAAAGGTTGACCGCTGACTCTACAGCTCATGCTAACTGGTGACTTCAGTCCTGCAACTGTTGGTTTCAGATGCTCTACAACAGTAGGTGGCTCACCAGCTGAAAATATGGAGAAAAATTGCCATAAAAAATAATCATGACTTATTAGATATTACATAGAGTAATTTCAAGGCCTATTAAAACTCACAGATTCATATATTTTAAATATGGTCATTTGTTTTGCCGCAGCTTGACCTAATTGGTCCTTGCGCCAATAAAATCTAAATCCAATCCAATCCATATATTTTAAAAAATAAGGATTTTTAGTATAAATTATGGATTGCAGCATCATACTATCTGACTTTTTTTTTCCTGGGAGAGGTTGGATTAAAAATGAATATTTAAAAAAATTAACTACAAGAATTTTTTTTTCAAAGATAACAGATGACTGTATGGAGGCGAGTAAAAATACTCAATTTTTTTTCTCAAATTGCCCATTTCTCACGTGACCAATGCCCTTTTTTATCCCTTAAGATTTTCATTAGTGGTGATACATATAATTACCAAAAATTTGCATGATCAGATTGTAGATTATAGACAGAAAATTGTGGAACACATTTTACGAAATTAATTTTTGACAGTAATAAATAACTATAATGAAAAAAAAAATAATGATAATTCTCCATATTTTTTATGCATGAACTAAAAAACATTAATGAATGACATTCTGGCATCAAGTTAACAATACTTAAACATTTTATCATGATAGTAGAGTAGCATATTTGACGTCAAATTCTATCTGATATTGCTCACCTTTTGGTTCAGAAACTGGAATGTATTTGGTTCCCGGAGAAGGATCACTTTTGCCGACTTCATTGACAGCTATCACACGGAACATGTATTCATTATCCTCTTTCAAGCCAGTAACTGGAACATAATTAAATATTTATTGTGCATTGAAAAAAAAAATTTGACATGAATATTTTTCTAAATGATTTTGCAGCATTTGATTCATTGACAAGCTTTCACACAAACTATCTACAGAGTAACATCTCACTATAGTATTATACACTAAAGAGCCAAAAAAACTGGTACACCTGCCTTTAATATGGAATATATAGGATTATATGCTTGATTTCCGATTGTATACGTAGATTTGTGATCTCGCAATTGATTTTACACTTAGATTATGATTTTACACTTAGATTATGATTTTACACTTAGATTATGATTTTACACTTAGATTATGATTTTACACTTAGATTATGATTTTACACTTAGATTATGATTTTACACTTAGATTATGATTTTACACTTAGATTATGATTTTACACTTAGATTATGATTTTACACTTAGATTATGATTTTACACTTAGATTATGATTTTATAGTTGTTATGATTGTAATGTATGCTTTTTTATGAATAAATTGCCAGAGGTATCCAGTCCGTGTGGACAATGAGCCGATATTGCCATATGGCGATGTGGCCTGGGTATCTTTCGGTTTGACGGTACACCTGCCTAATATCGTGTAGGGCCCTGCAAGCACACAGAAGTGCCGCAACACGACGTGGCATGGACTGGACTAATGTCTGAAGTAGTGCTGGAGGTAATTGACACCATGAATCCTGTAGAGTTGTCCATAAATCCGTAGGAGTAAGAGGGGGTGGAGATCTCTTCTGAACAGCACGTTGCAAGGCATCCCAGATATGTTCAATAATGTTCATGTCTGGGGATTTTGGTGGCCAGCGGAAGTGTCTAATGTGAGAAGAGTGTTCCTGTAGCAATTCTGGACGTGTGGAGTGTCGCATTGTCCTGCTGAAATTGTCCAAGTCCGTCGGAATGCACAATGGACATGAATGGGTGCAGGTGATCAGACAGGATGCTTACGTACCTGTCACCTGTCAGAGTCATATCTAGACGTATCAGGGGTCCCATATCATGCCAACTGCACACGCCCCATACCATCACAGAGCCTCCACCAGCTTGAACAGTCCCCTGTTGACATGTAGGGTCTCCATACCGGTACACGCCCATCAGTTCGAAGCAATTGGAACCGAGACTCATCAAACCAGGCAACGTATTTCCAGTCCTCAACAGTCCAATGTCGGTGTTGTCGAGCCCAGGCGAGACGCAAAGCTTTGTGTCGTGCAGCCATCGACAGGGTGCATTCATCGGGTGCACATTGTGACAAAAAGTTCTAACACAAGATGACTGTTCTCATCTTTATAGCTTACACAGTTCTAGCAATGACACTAATAGCATCGGTGAAATTCATCCATACAAATACAGATCCTACGTTTTCTATATTTGTATCTTCCTTGATTCCCTGCACAATAATCATTGAGTAATGTACACGGTCGGCCAGCAGGGTACACGAGTGGGCCTTGGGCTCTGAAAGCCCATATCAATGATGTTTCGTTGACTGGTTCGCACGCTGACACTTGTTGATGGCCCAGCATTGAAATCTGCAGCAATTTGCGGAAGGGTTGCACGTCTGTCACGTTTAATGATTCTCGTCAGTCGTCGTTGGTCCTGTTCTTGCATGATCTTTTTCCGGCCGCAGCGATGTCGTAGATTTAATTTTTTACCGGATTCCCGATATTCACGGTACACTCGTGAAATGGTCGTACGTGAAAATCCAAATTTCATCGCTACCTCGGAGATGCTATGTCCCATCTCTCGTGCGCCGTCTATAACACCACGTTCAAACTCACTTAAATCTCGATAACTGCCATTGTAGCAGCAGTAACCGATCTAACAACTATACCAGACACTAGTGTTATATAGGCGTTGCCGACCGCAGCGCCGTACTCTGATTGGTTCCATATCTCTTTATTTGCATACGCATGCCTGTACTAGTTTTTTTGGCTCTTCAGTTTATATGTATATAGTCCAATATTCATCTTATGAAGTTGACTCATTCGATCAAAAAGTTTTTTTATAGAAAATTTGTTGTGGAGAAAAATATTCAATGCAGAGCAAGTTAACAGAAATAAGATACATATATATATATACTTTAACTATCTACAAAATTCTCATGAGGACACTCATATTTCCATTAATTTACTCTACATGGAAAATTATTTCTCTACAACAAATTTTCTATGAAGGAACTTTTTGATAGAATGAGTCACTTCATTAGATGAAGACTGGACTATATTAAATTCCTATTAACTTACCTTTCGTGAATGGTTCAGAAATAGTAGATTTCTCATTGTAAATAGACCATCTGAGTGTACTACGATCATGATATTCAATAATATAGTTAGTTATGGGAGAACCACCATCATTTTCTGGAGGTTTCCAGCTCAGTGTTAATGAATCCTTTCCTATTTCTGATGCTGAAGGTGTTCCTGGTGGTTTAGGTTTATCTAAGAGGAGGCAAAAAAAATGCTGGTTAGTTAATTTTCACGCAGCTTAAAAATATCACATCAAATATAGTTTATTTATTTTTCTAAAATTCACTCATATTGTCTACTACAGCCAACATGACTAGCATTATAGATCAGTATCAAACTACAAAGTGTTGTAATTAGCAACTAGTGCCTTATTTATAGCAATTTTGGTAATACAAAATTGAAAAAGAAATACAAAACAATACTAACTTAAAATGAAAAGTTAACTTTACCTATGATGGATACGTTAAACTCTGTTGCACATTCCCCACATTTGTTGCTGAGCTTGAGAACATAGCTGCCAATATCAGAATCTTCTATTTTCTTTATTGTTAGCGATGTCTTGTTTCCATAATTTTCTACAGTCACCTTCTTTCCAGGTGTTACAGTTTTTCCTTTGCAAAACCATTCAATCTTGGGTGCTGGAAGAGCTACAAACTCAATGTTCAAAACAACATTTGAACTTCGTTTTCCTTTGAAGTGTCTTTGCTCAGTAACCACACGAGGTTGGGCTACAGTATTGACAAAAATATTTTCATCAAAATTATATATGATTCAATTACAATATTTTGTAGTTGAAAGTTTTAATATGGAATAAAATAAAGCTATAGGCAGAGTTTTTTTTTTCAAAATATGAATGACTGATACATACTTCTAGCCATAGATTCTCAAACTTTTTATTTAAATAGCATCCTAAAAATCAATGCATTGCTTAGAGAATCATAACTTCCCTAATTATTACTACCAGGATGATTATGCACATCAATATCTCTTGATAGTTGTAAATGCTAGTTAATATTGGAAACTGCATATTGGCAACTGACTTAATTGCATGTTTTTTGTATCTTATTGAATACACTTGTACTGCTACGCTGACAACATTTCAATTCTGTTTGCTACTTCGTAGCATGAACATGCATCTGCTCTTCATAGTGGAAGAATATATACAGCTTAGGTTTTCAGTATAATTATGAATATTATTAATATTTATATTATTGAACCACTTTAAAATGATAATTATTGAATAACAATGATTATAGCATAAATATTTGTATTTTATCTAGGTTAGGTTTCAGTATAATACAGTTTAGGTTTTCAATATAATTGAATCGGTCAATTCAAAAAGGGCTCATATTCGTGAATTTGAATTTTTCAGGAGAAGCCAAAAATTGAATACGGTCAAAAGAAATGAAGATAATATAATTTTTGGTGGGATAATCTTGAACATATTTCTATGCGTTGACCTAAAATTTAGAATTTTAAAAACTTTCTGAACCGAGATAAAACCAAAAACGTTTTTCAAAAATGACTGGTTGAAAAACAGGAAATAATGAATAAAAAATAGAGTAAAATTTTTACTTGTAATAAAAACATTCATTTTCATTGATAAACACAAACATTATTTAATGTAAATATTTTTACCAGTAAAAAATTGATTAAACATTTTTTATTAATAAAAAAGAAACATTATTTTTTAGCAGTCTTCTTCAGGAGTTTCTGCCGCAAAAGTAGTAAGCCATCGCAGGATTGATTAGTAGAAATCACGATATTCTGCAGGAATGAATATATTAATTTTAATATATAATCAAGAGGAGTTTTGAAGAGTAGCACTAATATTCAGGAATTTTAGGCAAGCTTGAACAAATGCCTTTGGTTCTGGACAAAGAAAATTATTCTTGATAGAGCTGGTTGTCAATGTAAGTTCAAGCCAACACTTTACCTGGTTTCTCGGGGTCGAACTCGTATTCGTGATATTTCGAAACTTAAAATGTTACTTTGTGTTCCTTTAATACGCTTTTTACCTAACTTCTCGAAGACAGCATTTTTTCTTAAAATTGGAGGCAGACTAACTTTTAAAGTTCAAGATGTCAACAGTAGCGACCTCCTTGACGTCAAATTTGTTTACACTAGAAGAGTGAATTATCATTGTTGATGAGTGAAGAGTCTATCTTCTCTTCATATTTTCCTCTTGACAACAGCAAAATCCCTGTCATAGTTATTGAAAGTGTGACAGCGCTGAGGAAAGTACAAGTGAATTTTTATTTTTCTGCTTACTGATAGAGCCAATAGAAATTTAATGATAATACTGTTTCTTTTTTGCCCAAAGCAGAAATCACAAAATAAATGCAGTTCTTTAATTGTATCCGGAACATCTTTCTTAATATAAAGGTTCAAAAATGTTGCCACTTCGTTCGGGTCTTTGAGGGGTTGCTCTTCATGGTAAGAGTATGAGGTACCCTTTTAGTGGTCAAATTGTGGATACAAAAATTCGAACCCATAACTGGCAGCAGTAGAATATTTCCTGAACTAGAAGCAAGGGAAGAGGGAGGTTCAACATGCTGTCAAATGTGATCCCCATGACAGAACTACTTTCTTTACATTTCTCCCTAACTTGCTTGGTTTTAGTAATTAACTTCGATGCTCTTCTTTTGTGAACTATAAGCTTAGCACTGTCCACTTGCTTTGCCACGTCATTTAAATGAGGGTCCTATAATTTGACACCAAATTTTCCTCACACTTGAAATTTACGTTGATTTGAGGTCTCCCAATAGACAAAATGAAATTTTCGTGGAAATATTTCAAAAGAACTTTTACTAAATGGCGTTAATAGCATTATGCTTGTAAGCATCCTCATTCCATATGCCTCTTCTTCGTATCTGCAGCACCTCTTCACTTCCAGATTTGGAACCACTTGTTTATGCATTCATAATAATGAGTAAAAATTGAATCTTGCCCGAAGAAAGAACTACAAGAGAAGTTAACTCAATGATTGTCAAGAGAAAGCTAGATACTAATGCATCGAGTGACAGACCTCAAAACTAATATTTGCAAAGGGCACAAAAAGTTAACAAATATTGGGATCACGGTAGGGGCCAGCATGGGTCATTTCAAAAAGGTCTCATCTCGGGAAAGGTGAGACCTTTTTGAAGGTCGAAATGACTCCAGTTGGACACCTGTCTTTTAAAGCGATAAGAAATCCAGATATGAGCCCTATCCGCATTTACACAATAGATCTACGCCTTTAAAAACATATTTCACAAAAAAAAAACAAGTGGCTGAAAATTGAAGATGAGCCCTTTTCGAAATGACCCATTTAATTACGAATGTTATTGTATTTATTAGTAAACCACTTTAGAATGATAATTATTAAATAACTATAATTATAGCATAAATAATTATATTTTATTATATCATAATTAGTAACAATTATAATAACGATAAATATATTTGGCAAATGGTTCTTTGTACAATGAGAGAGATGAAAGGAAAATATACTTAGTAGTAAAGAGCATAAGATATTATTATAATATACACATTTAGGCCTATGTATAGTTTATTAAATCAGAGTCTTTCAAAATACCAACCTTCAACAACTAATGTAGAAGAGCATGTCTTTTCCTCCAAGACACAAGTGTACATGCCTCGATCATCTAAACTTGTGTCTTTGATAATAAGCCTTCTCCTGCAACCTTCTTTCTCCATGACTAACCTTTCTGTAGGTCTCAAAGTCTGGCCATCTTTCATCCACCGAACTTCAAACGTTTCACGAGTAACCTCCACAATTAGAGTTGCTACATCACTTTCCCTAACAATTACATCTCTCAGCTTCAACGTGAACTCAGCTGATGCCTCTGCAACAAAAATGTACAATCACTGTAGTCTCAATTAAACAGAAATTAACATATATGGTTAGATATAAATAAATACAGATATTTGTATTTACTACATTAAGAACACAAAAGTTCTTTTTTTCCCAACCATTTGGCATATAGATAATTTTCTTACAGAAGTTTATTTATTCCAAAAAAGTATGAGAAAAATATAAAAATTTATTAAAAACCAATCGACTAGAATAATCAATAGATTTGATTGACTAAAAGGTTAACATATTACAGTATTTTAATTTGTATAGGGGGAATCTTCTGATTTTTTCAGCTTTAAAAATTTGGAAAAAAGTTTTTATCAAAGGTTTTTTTTTTTTTTTTTAATTCATCATATAAACCATTAAATTCCTCATCACTTTTGATGAGTAACGCATTACGTTGCTTGATGAACATGAGGCTTGCGATGTTAGAAGTTATGGAGATTTGAGTTTCGAGGAATTGAATAATTTATTAATATCTATTATATAATCTATATATACAAAACTCTCCTGTTTTCAGACCAAATTTTTGGCATAAAAGGGGGGGGGGAGAGTTTCTTATACATATTAAAACACTGTAAGTACAGTATTTTGCTATATGCAATGGTTTTTGAGAATGACTAAACAATTTAATGATTCTCTAATTTTGCAGTGAGAATGTCTTGCATACGACTTAAACTGTAAGTTATCAATGATCTATCATGAAAGATTAACATAATTTAAATTAAAACCTTTAGCTTTTTTTTTTAATTATAAGTGATAATTTCATACCTTGTACTTGGAGCTTGGTGCTGGTTTTGACATTGCCTGCAACACAAGTGTATTCAGCAACATCATCTTTTTGAGCTTTCTTAACCACCATTTTGTAACAATTCTTTTCTTTGACGAAGGTGAACTTGTCTTTGTCTTTCTTTGAAACAGGCTGACCATTCTTCAGCCATTCCACGTCCACATCTGGCCTGGAAAGTTCTACTGTAAAAGTTGCATCAGTATCTTGAGGCACAGTCATTCTTTCTGGAAGTCTTGCTGTAAATTCCACTGTGGGAGCTAAAAATAATAAAGAATTAATGGAAAATAAAAATTACCTAATTTAAATTCAAAAAAGATTGACAGAGAAACTTGACTAATGCTTTTCCACATTCTTGCTACTAACACGTGGCCTCCCTGTGCTTTTGCCTTTACAAAGACAGCCTGTTTCTTCAAATTGGTGATACCACTTTCGAATGCTTTTGTCAGTCGGACTATTTTTTTCACACCATCTACAAAACGCATGTTTGACTAAAATAACAGAATCCGATTTCGCATACTGCACGATGCAAAACAACTTCTCTTCCTGAGAAGCCATTTTTCGTTCTAGCCACCACATATTCCGTACTCAATACAAGCTACGAGGAAAAAAAAATATTTGAGTCGTTCTTCCTTTTAAACCCATTCTGGTACGTAACTGTTTAAAAATAATGAATTTATTAGTCTTTTAAAATACTGTACACACCATTTTGAATAACCCTGTGTATTAATTAAGTTATGATACAAGACATTTTGACATTGGAATAGATCAAATCATTAAATTTGATGTTCCAAATCAATCCTGAAAAAAAAAATTAATATAAAAAATGTAATGAATAAGATTCTATTACGCCATGGGGCCATCATAAGTTTGAGAATTAACTCTCTGTTTCTCCAACAACAACTAGTTGGTATCATCAGGAGATATTAGATGAATCTGACTGAAACAAATAGAACAGAATCAAAACCATTTTTTTGCCAGTTTAACCAATTGAATAATGAAAAAATGCTGCTATTTTCAGACCAACTTGGCTCGATTGGATTGGATTTGCTAGGATCAAGTCAAAGTGGTTTGAAAGCAGCAGTATTTTTTTTCTATGACTGACTTGGTCAAAGCTAATAATTATAGTTCCGATTCTGTTCGGTTCGTTTCAGTAATTTCTATTTAATATCTCTTAATGAAGCCAACCACTGGTATTAAAAGACATTAAGTTGATATCCAAACTCATGATGCCAGTTAGAACAAGAGAATCTTATTACTTGAATGGGGACTCCCAAAACTTAAAAGTGTTTACAAATACGTTTTCACTGATAATACAGTGCTACTGACTCTTGATAAGAAAAAAAATTATATTTATGCATCATGATTTACTGAGGTGCTTTTTAAATAATGGAAATAACAATAAAGGTTTAAATGGAAAATTTGTGCCTATTTTGTTATAGAAGAAAGTTCAAGATTTTGTTTTAAGATACTCATATGACATTGGAGGGAGGAAAGATGGCTTTTGTAAGCAAAATGTTATTCATACCTTCTACAGTAAGTTTAGCAATTCGTTTCTTATCACCTACAACACAAGTGTAGGTGCCCATATCTTCGAAAGATGCATTATATATCACCAACTTTTGCCTCTTTCCATCAATTTTTAACAACATATGCTCACTGAACTGGATCTCTTTGCCTGGAAGAAAAAAATCGGAAGCAAAAAACTCAATATTGCTCCTATGGCAGAAAAATATAGTAATCATTATTTTATAAATGTTAAATATGCACAAAAATTCAAATGAAGCTAGGTATATTTCAAAGCAAAAGTAACTCAATTAAAATATAAATGCTCCCATCCAGGGCCGGTACTAGAAGGAAGCAGGGCAACTGTCCCGGGCAGCAAAATTTAGGGGGGTGGCAGTGTTAGGTGGAAACAAAGAACACATTACAAAATTATCAAATTTTAAAGTTGTGGGGGCAGCAAAATAATGTTTGTCGGGCTGAAAAAATCTTAGTCGCAGCTCTGCTCCCATCTGTTGCACATGAAAAAATTTACATGATTCTCAATTTTTTTTATGAAGATGCTTGACTTAATGAGTTTAAACTTGATTTTAACTTGATGTTTTTTTAAAAAAAAAATTTTTTTCCACCAACTAAAATCTGGAAATTAAATTAAATCTGATATTAAGTGAAATTTCATGACCAAAACTTATCATCATGAGCAATAAAAACTTTGATTTTTATTATTTTTTCAACACTAGCATTTTTGGATGTACAATCTCACTCTCAATAACAGAAAAGGAAGATTTTTCTCTCATGAAAAGTTTATTTATTGTATCACTTCCACACTTTTTAATTGAATTTATATTTACCATTTTTGTACCATCTTGCTCTTGCATCTCCTTTAGTGAGTTCAACTTGGAATGTTGCAGTCTCAGTTTTAGCAACTGTCAGATCAGTCATTTCTCCCTTGAAATCAGGAGGCAATTCTATAATAAATGTAAAAGGAAAATGAATTAATATAACCATTTTTTGAATAGATGAGATCTTAACACAAGCCCATCTTTTCCAACCCCTGAACAACACAAATGACTTAAAATATACTTCTTCATATGCACAAGAGAATTTTTTTTCCTTTAGCATTGGAAGTCATCAATAAGCCATTAGATCAGCCTACTTATTATCTATGAGTGATAGAGAAGTTTAAGGGTTAATACACAACCAAGTCTAGTTCAATACACATAATTTCTGGAAGAAACACATATTATCATACCATAAGCATCACAAGAGCGAAAAGTTTCCTAATGAAATCTGAAATCGGTCAGAAATTAATGTACAAGTCACACAATTGTGGAAATGTCCATGATAATATCTGAAACTGGTCATAAATGTCATATGTTTTGACTTGTTCACTTTACTTTAAAACTTTAAAATATCCAATAGGATGGCATCTGGATTAAAATCTAACTGATTCAAGACGTAATTTTTCCAAAATTTTTAATATGCTGACGATAGAAAGTACATCCTGAACCAACATTGCTAATTTTAATTTAACAATTTGCAAAACATTATTTTAAGAAAACCTTCAGGAATAATTTGCCTATAACTACCTTATTAGCAGTAACGTTAAATGTTTAAAAACAGAACATTCAAACATATAAACACTACAGAACATCTTACAATCAGAATATATTTTCTAGCAAGTACCAATTCATTATGAATTCCTCAGAAAAATGTGTAGAAGGTGCATGTATGGTTAAGTAGTAGTATATCTACCATTTGTCCTTCATAAATTATGGAAAATGTGATTTATCACTGCAAATGTTATAGAGAGGTATCAGATTATAGCAATTTCTTTTTTTGTCACTGTGAAATTATTTTTTGTGTGTGAGTCCATGCATAAATATTGAAATTAATTTTGTTATGTTTGTTTGTGCTGACTTTTTCACCATGCACCAAAACAGCAAAATAAAAATGTTAACAAAATATAGCAGAGCGTAGTGATGTAACAACCAGTAAGAAGAGATACATTTCCCATCTAAAGAATGTTTGACACTAATACTGCATAAATCAATTGATAAATTATCTGCTGCTTAAGATCTTTTTTTAAAAAAAATTACAAAACATTTAACATGCAAGCTTAAAAGAAGAGGGAAACAATTTCAAGTGTCCAAATAAAAATATTATACTAACCTACTACTACAAGATCTGCAGTGCATTCATTTTCTCCCAGCACACAGGTATACTCTCCCTCATCGTTAACCGAGGCATCATTGATTACCAACTTCCTGAAGGAACCATCTTTAATGAATTTGTACTTATCGCTCTCTTTGATTTGCTCGCCGTCCTTGTGCCATGTGACTTCAGCATCTGGATAAGAAACTTGGGTAACAAACAGTGCTGTGTCTCTTTCATTAACCTCAACATCTTTCAACTTTTCTGCAAAATCTACTCCTGTCTCTAAATACAAAAAAAAGGGGGGGGGGGAATGAGTCAAATGCCACTTAAAGTTGACACATGTTGCTATTTGAATGTAGTTTTGAAATTTTTATTTATATTTTCGTGATGTTAATCATCACACACACACGCACAAATTTTGTTATTATACCTCTTACTTAAGAAGTGGAAATAAAAAAAGTTATTACATGATATATCTATTGACCTATACAACAATTTTGTACATAAAAGAAAATACAAGTACCATTTTGTATAATCTCGGTTCAAGACTTTAAAATTAAATCAGACAATTAGCTTTATAAACTGTTCAAACCTTGAGACATACATTACAAAATTCATCTTTGCAGCACAGGCATTTGACAATTTTGAAATATTGAAAATTTACTTCGGCAAAATTCTGCATGCACTAATGTTACTATTAGATTATTTTTTGTATATAATGTATGCAAAATTTGGGCACAAACCGAAAATCAATTTTGTGCAGACAAAAATCTCATGCCAATTTATTGCATTTATTTTTTATATTTATTCCATTATACCAGTTGAACTATTTTGCAAAGGCTTTCTCAAAGTTTTCATTCTTTTTTTTTGGTCATATCATCCCTGGGTTTAGTGTTACTCAGTCTCAACTTCTGTAAATTCTCTTACCAAAAAATTAAAGGTAAAAAAATTGAAAAAATGATTGCATTTGTTTTTATGCCCCAACATAACATTTATAAACTATTGATACACTTACTTTGAACCGTGACTTTAGCTGTATGTTCCACTTTTCCAAAAGGATTTTTAGCAACACACTTGTAGTCGCCAACATCCTTCACAGATGATTTATCTATCACAAGAGTGTGAATTTCCTTGTCATCAACAATTTTGACATCCTTTGATGGCTTGATTTCCTTGCCATTCCTAAATTGCAGTAAAATAAATCCACGATCACATAATATTGGAATATAGTTCAACTTAGGCATTATGCAACTTACAAAGGTGTTCAACTTAGGAATCATACAACTTACAAAGGTGTTCAACTTGACAGGTTTTAGTGCATTAGGAATGGCAAATGTGACTTTTTTAGTTTCAACTTCATTCAAAATGAAAACTCCAAGAAAAATAAGCATGAATTTTTCAAAGTTGGTACGTATAATTACACTTACTAAATTATTATATTTTAATGTGCATAAGGAACCCATTTTTGCCAAAAATTGGGTCCCAAAAATAGGAGGGTTTTCTTATACATGGATGGTATTATAGATATATCTTTTCAACTTTTTCCTAAATTTTAAGTCCGAAAAATGAGGGAAGTCTCTTATACACGAGAGTTCAAGGGTTTCTTACACACATTGAAATACTGTAGTCTATGTGGTAGCATTTCTTTATGTCCGATTAGAAATAACACTGATTAAAACTTACTTATACCACGTGACTTCTGGTGGCGGCAACCCTTGAATTTTAATAGTCAAAGACACAACATCTTTCTCAGTCACAGTCTAAAAAAAAAAGTTAAAAAGTTTTTTAACACATGAATTTGAATAAACATTTGTTTAATCTTTAAAGAGATAAGGAGACACTAGATTTTTTTCTGAGATATAATTAACCTTCCATTAAGAGCATATAATCTGTAAGATGAAATATGTTCCTGTTGAAGCGGATTAAAGAGTATTGTTTATTGAGGCGAAAAATTAATATACAGTAAAACCTAGTTAAGTCGTCACCCTGATAAGTCGTCACTCCGGTTAAGTCGTCATTTTACTTCAGATCCTTCCAGCTCCCATAGACCATAATGTTATTAAACCCTCGTTTACTCGTCGCTAATTTCGGTTAAGTCGTCACTAAAAAAGTTTGAGAAAGAACAGACTATTTTTATGGCTCCCATTAAAAAAAGAGCTCGTTAACAGCATTGCCATATGCTTAAAAGTCACCATAAAATCGTATATACCCAAACGGAACAGTTTAAGTAACGAAAGTTACGCTGGGGAAGTTGATTTGGCGAATAAGGTTTTTGGAACGTTGGGGACTGTTCAAGGTTGATCTCATTTCTGCCTGGGCTCCATTGGAGAAACTAGACAAACCACGAGACACCCAAGCTCTGTCGCAAGAAGCAACGTAAGCACTTCGCCCCCTCCGGAGATGGCAGGGCATCTCCGGCAAAACCAAAATTTATTTATATGTCAAAGATTACATATAGTGCAAGGAAATCAAAAATTACGTAAATCAAAGAATCAAATTAATCAAGTTAAAGTCAAAGTGCAACGTGCGGGCACGGATAATAAATAATCATAGAAAGCATGGGCTCTACTAATTTGGGCTTAAAATTTAAACAAAATATCTTTGTTGAAAAAAATCAGTCATTCTTTCCCAAATGGAGGTCTTCTGTTTACTTTTCCCTGCCCAGGGCCCCTCCACCAAGTCAAAAGTGTTCGAGATTACTTTGCAGTTGTATCATGAACTACTGGTGAAGAATTAAAATACTAAAATTAAATTTGATGTCTATGTAAAATTAATGTGCAATAGAGAGTTTCTATTATGAAGAAAAGCTACTTATAGCTTTAGACTAATAGTTGCTCTGTTAGTCTAAATTAAAAATTGCTAGTATATAAATCAAAGTGTACAGTACATTTTACCAAAATAATGTAAGTAATAAAAGAGATAAAAAATTGCTATTATTTTTTCTTTCGCAATCTGTAAATTTTATTAATATTGTTAATTTGATTCATACTTTAACAAATTTCATACTACTTTAAATTTATACGATTTTCACAAAATTGCACATTAAAACTGACGGAACTCCTCTTAAGTTGTCACTCCACTTAAGCCGTCATAATTTTTCAATAACTTGAGGTGACGACTTATCAAGGTTTTACTGTATATCCAAGCATTTCACAGTGAGTAGTAAGCAAAGCTAGTCAAATTAGGTATTAATACCAAGACCCATTTAATTTGCATTCAAACTTGCTATAACTGATTACACAGCCTGCAAACACACACCCAATAAATATATTTTTAATTACTATTTCAAATTGTAAAAACTCATATTGATATATGACAGATATGTATTGATTGTTCATTTACACATCTAACCAGACAGCCAACCCTATAAAATACCGGGTGCTTCAAAATTCATGCACATCATAGTTTATGAATACTTTTTTTAAATGAATATGACTATTTAACAAAAAATAGCAGATTAAACTTATGTGAATTGAAACACTACCTTCAATAAAAGTAAAAAGAAAAACTGGGAATTAACAAATTTTGGAAATGTTGGCCTTCTTCACAGACACATAGGCACATTTTTTTTTATCAGATTGCTCAAGATTTTACAAAATCTGCAAGAGTTAATGTCTGATATTGTGTTAATGATGTTTGTCTTGAGTTCATCTATCACATGTGAATTATTGCATTATGACACATTTTTAAAGATAGCCCGAAAGAAAAAAATCCTGGAGTTACAAGTCTGGAGAAAGAGGTGGCCTAAATTTGCGCATAATGACAAAATCGACAAAAAAAATTGAAACATGAAAAGTTTCTTTGGGTGTCTAGCACCATCCTATTGAATCAGGTGTACCATTCATTGCTGTTCAACAATGAAATGAATTGAGCAATAATGTCTGTGTATGTGTAGACTTTGGTATCAAAGAATCAAAAAAATCTGAAGTTGTGATACAGCACAACAAACACAATTTTTTTTCAATCATGTAAGGGCTATTCATGAACAATATGAGAGTTTGTAGTGGACTAATACCGAAATTTCTCAGTCTATCTTAAAAATATGACACACTGCAATGGTCCACTTATGATTTATGAACTCAAGACTGAGATCATTAATGCAATATCAGACATTAATTCTCACAGACTTCTTAAAGTCTCTGGTAAAAAAAAGTGCCTATGTGTCTGCAAAGAAGGCCAACATTTACAACATTTATTAAAAATGTTCATTAACCTGAAATTTTTTAAAACTTTTATTGCAGGTTATGTCTCAATTCATAAGTATAATCTGTTATGTTTTGTTAAATAGTAAAATTCATTTAAAAGAACATTCGTAAATTATGATGTGCACAAATTTTGTGTATATTATAGGATTGACTATCTGGTTGGATGAGTGGATGAACAATCTTTTAATTAAAATATCAGTATGAGTTTTTGCAATTAATTTTAAAATAAATTTAAATTAAATTTCACAAGAGAATAAATATCTTCAGCAGAAAACTTACCAAATCGCTATATGTTTGCAAGAATGAAGGTGGTTCTTCCTTCACTTTAGGTTTTTCTGAAGAGAAAAAAAGGAAGAGGGGAGAAGAGAGTACTCATTATAGTAAACATTATAATATTATTGAACATAATAAAGTGTCAAAAAACCGTTAATAACACAGATTTCCACTAAAAATTAACAAATATTTGGATAAATATTTATATTTCTTACCTTTAACATTTAGTATCAATGAAGTTACAGATTTTCCTTCTGGGTTCTCTGCAATGATATCATAAGTTCCAGCATCCTCAGGCCGTGCATCTTTTATAGTAACAGTAACAGTTGTTATGTCAAGATCTTCTGATGTTTTAATAATGACTCTCTCTGTTTTCTTGAGGACCTTCTGATTTCTGAGCCAAGTAATCTGAAATATGAGGAAATAAAATAAAAATCAGTTTATTTATATTTTGATTTTTAGGGATGGTATTTCCAAAATACCAAGAAAAACCAGTGCAGTAAATTACAACTGCACACATACATTTGTGTATAAAAACACTTTTTTAAATCACAAAAATGGACACAGGACGTCATTTTCTAATCAACTGATTTCAGATGATTCTAATCCAATATTTGAATGCATTATTATTCACGTAGTTAATTTTAAATAACATGGTCAAAGAAGAATGTAAAAATGTATTTGACATATATGCTTATATGGAAGTCAATTTTACTAAATTAATTTCTTTTTGTCAGTTTATTTTTCCATAACTTTCTAGCAGCAACCATTAGAAAAATGAAATTAATGATATTTCAATTGTGAATAGATTCTGAATGAGTCTTATTATGACACAATAAAATAATTACTTTAGGTTCAGGAACTCCGGTTACTTTGCAAACAAGATCAACAATCTTTCCTTCTTGAACTGTTTTGTCTTTTGGTTTCTCAGAGAAAACAGGTGGATAGCCTTCCAAGATATCTGTCAATGAGGATTGTCTTGATAGACTGTACCTTGATGAAGGACAAATATCACTACCATGATCAGAAAATGGAGCTGTTTGTATTAAAAAAAAAAAAATACCTTTTTTAGTAAAACATATGAGAACAAAATGTGAAGCAAAAAATGCAACATAGTTCACACAAGTAGGGTGCAACTACTTTGAAAAAAATTGAGTTACCAGCCAAATTTCCTATAGGTGCCAAATGTATCTTTTTTAGAAAAATGGACCAAAATGTTTTTGCTCCAACTTTTCTAGGACGTGATAACCCCTTTCAATGTTGATAGGTATTCATAATTCAGAAATTTTTCACAGCAACTTGGAGAATGGGGTTTGTCAAGCCCAGTTTTAAAGTGTTTTGAAGATACTTTAATAGTAGCACGAGATACTTTAATAGTAGCACGAGATACTTTAAAACTGTACTGGACATTTCAATGAATTTACAGATTTATTTGTTACAGATAATTTAATAGAGTACTCCATAAAATATCAACTATGCATACCCTCCACAAGCAATTCAGCAGAACATGAAGCAAAGCCAGCAGCATTCTTAGTTACAACAGTGTATGTTCCAGCATCCTCCGGGAAGACCTCTTGTATCACCAAGGTGGTAACATTGTTATCATCATAGAAAATCTGCAAAATATTATGGTCTCTATATATGGTATTAAGAGCCATAATCCAATGTAATTCTAAACTGATTATAAAATTATTTTTCCAACGTTTGAAGTCAAAACGACAAAGATTATCATTACAAATTCTTACTCAAAGAATAGATGAAATATGACGTAAAGGCAACTAAAAAACATGCATTTATTCTCACCTGGAATTCAGAAGATGGCTTTATAATCTGAGTTTGTTTGAACCATGTTATAGTAGGTCTTGGATTGCCAGACACTTGACAAGTTAATTCTGCTGTCTGTCCATCCAAAACATGAACACTTGTAAGTTTCTTCACAAATTTCGGTCCGGCCATTTTTTCTCCAGGTTTTGGCTCTAAAAATATGCATCAGATTATTTTCAGTCAAATGAGCAATGCCCCCCTTTTTTTTAACAGTATCCAAGCAATTATCATATTTTCACAACATTCCAAATACAACAACAGCCAGTGTAAATACAGCCGATTCCCATTTTAACGAATACTGTTATAGTGAAAATCTCGTTTTTTAACAAAAATTTTTCTAATTCCCCCAGATAAGTTTACATAGGAACAATGTGAAAATCTGGAAGTCCTTTATAACAAAATTTCATTACTACAAAGTGATTTCTCCAGTCTGTTAGAGTTCATTATAACAGGGTTCAACTGTATTTGTTTTTGTTTTTTTAGTGAAATCTACAGAAATTAAAATGATTTGTGTGTGTACTTATATATTATACTCTCAATATTATTTTGAACTGATCTCCAACAATATACCAAACAGGACCGAATATCAATGACAAGGTACTTTAAAAATTTATCACGGTTAGATAAATGTGTGCAATAGTCATAAAATTATCCAGCAACAACAGTTCCTTAAACTCTACAATGACTTTTGGCATGTTTATTTTGATTGCTATGGTTCACAAACACTGTTTTTTGAACATGTTTATCTCATTAATGGTTCATCCCTTCTTTAATGCTCCGAGAACAGAGAAAAGTTTCTGCACCGGTGGGCATTTCTACTAGTTTAGTAATACATTTTGACTCATAATGAAAAAAAAATGATGATCAAAGATAATTTTTTTAAAAAGGGTAACTCAAATTACTACATTATGAAGAGTTTCAGCCGTTTCTGCAAACATAAAAACTAATTTTCAAACATGTTTTTGAAATACTTTTCATGGACTATTAGAGAACATGGAACATATTAGAGTTACCTATCTAATGTGTGGATAAATTTAAAATTTAAGAATTATTATCATTACAATTTAATAATCAATTTATGGATCAATTCACTTTACTCACTTCTCAATACAGGTAATTTCTGTATTTTTTTGTCCAATGTCTCCTTCATATAATGGGTGTATGAATCAATGTCTTGAAGAATATCTGGAGGGACATAGCCTGTCTCATTGGTGACCACTTTTTTAACAAACCACCATTCACTGCTTGTCTTTTCTATGAGGTACACATGCTCTCCCTCTATGACAGACAGTTGTTCTGTCTTTTGGGAGACAAATTTAGATACCACCACCAGTTCAACCGGTTGCTGAGAAAATAGAAATAAAACAAAAAATTATGTGTTTTGCACATGTTTTATCAACCAATTCAAAATATACTGAAATGAGTAAGTGGTATGTACTGCTTTTACAAAGAATGTGAAAACTACATAAATTTGAAAACAGCAAAACATTTTTCATCATAACATCACTTGCAGTCAAGTTCAATACAATATGAAAATGGAATTCCAGATAATGAATTTTCAATATATTAGACTAACTGTAATGAATTTATCATATAGCAAACTAATTCTTACTCCTGTCACTTTTTAATAATTCATAATTTCGGTGTGATACACAGTTTCAAAACTTATATAATTTTTATACCTGTAGTCTTTACATTTCAAAGATTAACATAAGCTATTTCTGTTGACTTGAAATTTTGGTAGACTTTGAAATATATAGAAAAATTAGTAAATAAATATTTATTTACATCAGACAATTATATAGTTGAGAAGTAATAAAGTAGTAATGACTTTTTGCTTTTTATAGATTCAATATATGTTTTGGCAAGTTGCCTTTCTCATCAGTATAATAACTGTTGTTAGATGTATGACATAAACTCACACAAGCTCCAAAATAGAAAGCTTATTTACTTCTTTAGAAATACCAGTCTAAAAATTAGAGGCCCCCATTACGATTGCAATTGAACCAAAACGATAATAATAATAATTCTCAGAGAAAGCATCTGAAAGAGATTATTATTCTTGCCAGAATCTAATTTATATTAAAATCAATTAAAAGCAATCAAATGAATGAATTTACCTCAATCTCTTCTACTTTCTTGATTTTCAATTCTTCTGCAATAAAGAAATAAAAAAACTTCAGAAAACTGAAAAGAAAACTGTAGGTACAGTATTTTGGTACAAGACTCCATTATGGGAAAAAAATTAATAGATATTGTGTTAAGGTAGACTAGAGTAAAACCACTACTGATTAGTCCCAGAGTAATCCAAAGTATCTGGTCCCAAAGCACAATGTTTTGCATTGTTCTGCAAAGAGCCCTCCGAAGCCTGGAAATGTTTTGTGGTAAACTTTCATTCACATAATAGTGTTTTCTATACTTTTCTTGAAATTCTTCCTGAAATTGTTCTGCGACGTACATCACAATTTTCAGCATATTCTGCTTTGGGGGAGGGGGGGGGGGTACCTGGAAATAATCAATAGTGAGGCATGCCATTATTAATATTTTAAAAAAGTATTTTGTAAGTTGAAATTTACATGATTTCATTCCAACAAAATCCAGGTTGTGAAACCCCTATTGGGTGTATTAGGAAACAACACCAATTGTCACCCAATATTAGATTCCATGGCCAATCATATTATTTTAAACAATCTGTTCTACTCAGATTAAGTTTTTTCATATTAATCTCAATGGGATGATGAAAGGACGCAACTACACACATATTATATAGGGAAGAAAAGTTCCCCTTAAGGTGAAAAAAGATACAATACATGGATCAGGATACATGAATCATGGATACATGGATTCATATATATGATTCTCCAAGAAATACATAATCTATTTCATCAAAAAAAAAATTTGTTCAATTTAAAAAAACTTTGAAGTGCAATTTTTTTCTTTTTGCCCATGTCCAATGAACCAGGGGCATACACAAGATCGACCTCTGGAAGGGGCACATCAAGTTTGTAGGTGAGAGTTCACAGGAAATATCTTCTAGGGAAATTTTCAGTAATTTCTAACTTTGAACTTTTTTTTTTAAATTAACAGAA
Source organism: Pholcus phalangioides (assembly GCF_987345545.1). Lineage (NCBI taxonomy): Eukaryota > Metazoa > Arthropoda > Arachnida > Araneae > Pholcidae > Pholcus > Pholcus phalangioides. The sequence goes on along the minus strand of NW_028301608.1, from coordinate 86,880,456 downwards.
ATTAATTAAGATAGCATATCAATGCTTTTTTTTTTTTTTGGTATTTTAAATTCAATAAAAACCTTTTAAAGATTTTTGATCATCTGGCTCTGCTATTTCTTGCTAATGCCTTCATCATCATCTAATTAAATCCATCTCTGCCTATACATTCAAACCAGTATTACTACAGTAGAGCATCGATTATCTGAATACAGATGAACCGAAACATCTGATAACCGAAAATGTTTTAGTCGGCAAATTTACTGCCTTGACAAGGCTATGAAGTGGTTAGAACAACAAGAAGAATGTGATGCTGTCCAATTGCTGTCTTTAAAACGTTTCAAATATTTAATGACAAAAAAAAACGAGTTTAAGCTCTGAAGCAAATGAAAATTTTAGACTTCTTTTCCCAAACTGTAGGCCTACTTTAATAGCCATTTCGAACTTGTCAAACTAGCCTAATCAGTTCTTGTTGTTGTTTGTAAGGTGTGTGACACAAAATATATACAATTTGTTTTGTGTATACAATTAATATCACTGTTTCTTTGTTTCATATTGCTTCTCTGACACTCTGTACAATTTTTTTCCCGAAAATGATCGGTTATCCGAAAAAACAGTCATCTGAACACCCCAGTCCCCAACTGTTTCGGATAACTGATACTCTACTGTATATGGAAGAGAAGGTAAATTTTGACTAACAATACTCAAAAACATCACCAAAGAAAAAGGCAAATACGAGAAAAAATCAAAACTCCTTATGGGTTGTGACACACTATGGGTGTCATTTTCAGAGAATACAAAATATCATGCTGACCATGGATCCCACTTGGATTTATTACCAAATCTTAACTCTCTGTTGCTCAATGGAAAGAAAAAATATATGTCTGCCCAAGTCAAATGTCGTAACCAGAATGAAGTTCAGCACCTGCTTGTAAGTCTTCTATAACGTCCTGATTGGCTGCTTACAAAATGCAGCTATCTGATTGGTCTATTTGAATTTTCTTATAATTCTTGCTCATAATGAACATAAGCCACGGCGATGTGATTGATGGTATTGATTTATTGTCGTTTACTAATTTATGCGAAGGTCCGAATATATGTGCCTTTGCCACTCACTGCTAGCAAGCGGGCCATAGATTCAAATTTTAGGAAGTGGAAGTCTTCCACAAAGTAAAGTCCACAGCTGATTTAGACTTCTACAAAGGCACATATATTCAGGCCTTCAAAAATAAATTAGTAAACGACAATACTACATCAACACAGCCGATCGCAGCGCCATGGCTTAAGTACATTACGAGCAGAAATTGTTAGGAAATTCAAATAGATCAATCAGATAGTTTCATTTCACAAGCATCCAATCAGGATGTTATAGAAGACTTACAGGCAGGTGCTCAGCTTCATACTGGTTACGGCATTTGACTTAGACAGACATATATTTTTCTTTCCACTGAGCAATCGAGAGTTAAGATTCTGTGATAAATCCAAGCGGGATCCTTGGTCAGCATGATATTTTGTATTCTCTGAAAATGACACCTATAGTGTGTCAAAATGCATAAAGAGTTTCGATTTTTTCCTTGTATTTGCCTGTTTTGTTGGGGATTTTCCTGAGTAGCATTGCTGTTGATTGAATCATTAGCACTTGTAGGCATTGGCTTGTTCTTGAGAACATTCTTATTGAGGTGAAAACTGTTTCACACACTTATGCCACTGTATTTGCAATACATGATCCAAATTAAAAAAAAACAAAAAAAAAAACATTCACAATCATACCATCCATTTCATATCGGACATCAACTGGAAAGTTAAATTTCATATTTTCTTTTTCAAAGTGAATAATACGAATTGCCTCAAGTATTTATTTGGTTGCATGGGTGACAATATACTAATTCAAAATCACAACTTTAATGATAGTTCTAGTTCCCCACAATCATTAGAAAAATTATAGCAAGAATAACTTTATAGATTCACCATCTGATGCCACATCAATTCATGTACAGAAACAGAAAAAAAAATTAAAGTCAGGTTACCATTGATTCTGAAAGAGTTATTAAGGCCTTAATTCTGAGGATTGATCAAATATGACTACTTGAACATGGCAATGTTCATGGTGATTCAATGATTAATGATCCATAGGTAGTGTTTTTTTCAATTCTTAGTAACATAAGCAACATTTTCCATTATTTTTACTTAATATTGCCTTTAGCTAATTCTTTTTTCCTCAACAAAAAGCCTAATTTTGGTATAGCTGGTTTGTAAGTATGATTAAGCTAATGAGATTTAGGAAGGGAATTAAAAAAATGTATCTTAAGTGGGTTGGGTGGGGCTTGTTTCACAAGAGAATTGTAAGAAGTAAGAATCACAATGAATGGAAAAAAATCAATCTTTGAAAATCAATGTAAAAGATATTTTACATCTAAATTGAACAATTGCATAAAAATCAATTTATGCAATTACTTTAATCGTAAGTAATATCCTTTTGTTCAATAAATAAATTCAACATACCTGAAACTTCTTCTACTTTGTATTCTGGTTTTTCTGCAGGCACTGTGATGCTAATGGATTCCTCAGTGTCTTCCGATACTGAAACTTGAGGTTTCTTTTTCTTAGGAGCAGTCACTTCAAAAGACTCTTCTACATCTTCTGGCTTTTCATCAGGTTTAATGGGTTGTTTCTGGCCGATGGTAAAAGTCTCTTCAACTGGCTTTTCAGCTTCTTTTTCAGTTTTCTTTTTTGGTTTTTTAATTGCAATCTTTGTCTCCTCTAATTCTTCAACTTTCTTCTTTTTCATCCTCAGCACCTCCAACTGCTTTTCATCTTCCACTTCAATTTTTTTTACCACAGTGATTTCTGCACTTTCTTCTGTAACTTCAGGTTTCTTTTCTTCAACTGGAATAGCGAGTTGGAGAGATGATTCTTCTTCTATAATAGGCTTCTTTTCTGGTTTTGCAAGATCGACTTTGAATGCAGTCTCTTCCTCTTCTGGAGCTTGCGGTTTACCAGGCTTAGCAATCTTGAATTCTTCTCTCACAGTATCTTCTTTTTTCTTGACATCTTTTCGTTTCTTTAAAGTAACAACGTCTTGTTTCTCTTCATCTTTCTCAACAACTTTTTTAACAGTTATTTCAGCTGTTTCTTCTGTAACTTTATATTCAACTTTTTCTTGTTCTTTCTTCACTACCACCTTTGCTTCTTCCATTTCTTCAGCTGGTTTCTTAGGCTTTGAAATATCAATAGTAAATGCTTCATCAACTACAGAATCTTCCTCTGGTGACTCTGATTTCTTGCGTTTTGGTATTTTAAACTCTTCTGATACAACTTCCTTCTTTTTGTCATCTTTCTTCTTTTTAATAATCACCTTATCTTCTTCAACTACTTTTTTCACAGTTATTTCTGCCTTTTCTTCAGTTACTTTGTATTCTGTTTCCTCTTCCTTCTTTGGCACGATAATTTTTGCTTCTTCATTTTCCTGAACTTGCTTTTTCTTCTTTTTTGGAAATTCAACAGTGAATTCTTCTCCAACTGGAGCTTTCTCTTCTGGTTTTGGGATTTTGAATTCTTCAGCCACTGGCTTCTCTTCTTTTTTCTTCTTGAGGACAACATGCTTTTCTTCTTCTTCCACAATTTTTTTAACAGTAACTTCAGCAGTCTCTTCTGTGATTTTGTATTCTTTCTTTTCTTCCTCTTTTTTGGGTATGACTACTTTAAGTTCTTCCTCTGCTTCCTCAACTGGTTTTTTCTTCTTTTTTGGAAATTCAATACTGAACTTTTCTTCGACAGTGGCCTCCTCTTCTTGCATTGGTTTTGGAATTTTGAATTCTTCAGCCACTGGTTCTTCCTTTTTCTTAACATCTTTTTTCTTCTTCAGAACTACACGGTTTTCTTCTTCTTCAACAACTTTTTTTACCGTGACTTCGGCAGCCTCTTCTGTGATTTTGTATTCTTTCTTTTCTTCCTCTTTTTTAGGTATGACTACTTTAAGCTCTTCTGCTTCCTCTACAGGCTTTGCACCTTTTTTTGGTATCTCTACAGTGAAGGCTTCTTCAGGAAAACCTTCATCTTTAGGTACCTCAGTTTCATCAGGTTTAGGAATTTTAAATTCTTCTGATACAGGTCCTTCCTTTTTCTTAACATCTTTTTTCTTTTTGATGACAACTTTTTTCTCTTCCTCTTCCACTACTTTCTTTACAGTCACCTCAGCAGCTTCTTCTGTTACTTGGTATTCTTCTTTCTTTTTCTCGGGTATCACCAATTTCAATTCTTCTTCCATTTCTTCAACTGGTTTTGGGCTTTTCTTTGGCATCTCAACTGTGAATGCTTCTTCCACTGGTTCTTCTTTCTTTTCTTCTTCTTTAAGGGAAACTTGGAAAACTTCATGTGGTGTCTCCTCACTTTTTTTCTCTTCTGGTTTCTTCTTCAATTTGAGCTTTTTAGTTACAACAGTATCTTCTTTTACATCTTTGATTTCTTCCACAATAACCTCTTTCTTCACAGTTGTTTCAGCTGCCACTTCTTCTATTTTGTATTCCTTCTGTTCATCTTCTTTCACAACTATCTCAAGGGTTTCTTCTGCTTCTTCCACAGGTTTTACAACTTTTTCCAATTTTAATGGTATTGTAAACTCTTCTTCAACTTCTTTATCTGTTTCCAAAGGCTCTTCTTTCTTCAATGGTATGTCAAACGTTTCCTGAACTGGTTCATCTGGTTTCTTTTCTTCAGGCTTCTTTTTCAACTTGAGTTTCTTGGTCACAATCTCTTCTGCCACTTCCACTTTCTTCTTCACTGTAACTTCAGCTGAAACCTCTTCAACTTTGTATTCTTTTTTCTCTATTTCCTTCACTTTCAATTCCAAAGATTCCTCAACAACTTCTTTTACCTCGGGTTTCTTTGGCATATCTACTTTGAAGACTTCTTCAACAGATGTATCTTCTGGAATTTCAGGAAATTCTATTTCTTCTTTTATGGTTTGTTCTGGTTTTAGTTTTACAGTTACCTCTTCTTTTTCTTCTTCCGCTTTAGGAACTTTCTTCTTTTTCTTTTTTATGACTGCAGTTCCTGACAGGTCTTCAACAGGTACTTCTTTTTTAACAGTTACTTCAGCAGCTTCCTCAGAAACAACATATGGCTTTTCTTCAGGTTTTTCTTTAACTATGATTACATCTTCAACAGTTTCAACATTCTCAGATGGCTTTTCTTCCTTTGTTGGAAGTTTCACAGCAAATTCTTCCACAGTTTCTTCATCTGTCACTGGTTTTTGATCCAATTTAATCTGAACAACCTCTTCTTCCACTTTAGGCTTTTTCTTGAGAGGTTTTTTGATTGAAACCTTGTCTTCGATTTTTTCACCTTCAAAAATCTTCTTCTCAACAGTTATTTCAGCTTTCTCTTCAACCACAACAAATTCCTTCTTTTCTTCACTGGGCTTCAATGATACAATTTCATCTACGACCTCTTCTGTAACAACTGGTTCATCTTTCTTCGGTAATTTCACGTCTATCACCTCTTGAACACTTTCTGGTTTTCCTTCTTCAGGCTTTTTATCAGGCAACTTTACTTCAACTGGAAGTTCATCCTTTTTCTTTGGTTTCTTCATTTTAATAACAGATGTTTCCTCTTCAAGCACAACTGCCTTTTTCACAGTTACTTCAGCTGCTTCTTCAGACACAACATATTCCTTCGGTTTTACTGTTTCTAGGATGACAACAGTAGCTGTCTCTTCCACTGCTTCTGGGATTTCTTCTTCTTTTGGAGATATTTTAATATGGAAAGACTCTTTTACATCCTCTTCTTCTTGTGGTTTTTTCTCTCCAGGTAACTCGATAATTTCTGTAATTTCTTCCTTTGGTTTCTTTGGCTTGAGCTTCATAATCACCTTTTCTTCTTTGGGTTTTTTTTCTATAATTTCAATTTCTTCTGGTACTGCTATTTTCTTAACAGTGAGTTCAGCTGTTTCTTCAGTCTCACTAATTTTCTTTTCTTCCATCTTAAGCTCTACGGTTACTTCTTCCTCTACTTCCATGGGCTTCAGATCCTTTTTTGGCAGTTCAATAGCGAATGTTTCCTCTACTGGCTTTTCTGGGACTTCAACTTCTTCATGCTTTTTAAGTTTGGGTTTTTTCTTCAGTTTCAGAGTCTTTTCAGCAGGACCCTCCTCAACTTCTTCAGGAACTTTTTCTTCAACAATTTCTTTTTTTATTGTCAATTTTACAGCTTCCTCAGAGACAGTTTTTTCTTGTTCCTCCTTTAAAAGAAGAACTGCTTCTGCTTCTTCAATTTTTGTCTGTTGTTCTTCAGGTTTCTGTGGGAGAGTAATAGCAAAGCTTTCTTCCTGCTCCTCCGGTTTTCTACAGGTTTCTTCAGGCTTTAATGTCACAACAGTTTCTTCTAACACTGTTTCCTCTTCCTCCTTTTCAGGGAGTGTAATTTTTAATGTTTCTTCTGGCATTTCGTCTTTAACTTTGGGCTTCAATTTTTTAGGGATTTTTACTTTGAGCACCTCTTCAACAATTTCAGGTTTTTCTGCTGTCTCTGGCCTCACAGTAACTTCTTCAGTTTCTTCAACTTTTTCTTTTTGTTTCAACAAAACTTCTACTTCTTCAGAAACTTCAGGAACCTTTTCTTCAACTTCTTTAGGTATCTTAATTTCTGCAACAACCCCTTCTTCCTCTTTAATTACAACTTTTTTCTTTGGCTTCTTGACGGTTAACTTCACATCTTGTTCCTCTGGAAACTCTTTTTCAGCTTTCAATGTGATATTTTCAGTCACTTCACTTGGTTTCTCTTCTCTTTTGACAGTGATATCTAAATCTTGTTCTTCTTGTGGTATTGGGGCCTCTATAACAAGATAAAAAATAAGTAAGTTAGGCAGTCATTATTTATATTTGCTACACCAAATCTCAACGCTTGACTCATGAGGATTTCAATCCCTTTTTTTTTTTGTATAACTGAATAAAGTTTTCAATTTGAACAAATTTTACTGAAGGAGCTTTTACTTGGAAATTAAGACAATAGAGAAGGATTCTTCAGACTCATTATTTATTTGTCTCTGTGATTGATTACCATAGTTAGGATTCAGATCTATGACTATCTATATAGATGACATGAAATAATTTTTCAAGCAAAATTAAAATTTGCATAGCATTTGATTTTTCAGGAATTTAAGCTTTGAAAATGCAAATTCTTTCAAATATTACATTCTGCTATTGCTCTAATTGTTTGGTTTTCTAAATATCATATAAATTACCCAGAGGCTACCCGAAATAGCATTAATTTCTACAATACTTTAATCCACAATTGGCATTTGCATTTTAACTTATTTATACATGTGCATAAAAATATTTTTAAGAACAATTAACATTCTATTAATTTATTTTTCATATTTATTATCTTTATTTTTATTGATGAGGTTAAAAGAAATAAGGTCTATTTTTGTTAGATTGGGATTACACTATAAGAGATAAGAGATATTTCAAAAAACTTGAAGAAAACAAGCAATAAGCATATTGGTCACATTTGCTTGAATGTAACTAATGCACTTATTGGTTGCATTTTTCAAGATTTGTAAAAGATTTTTATGTAACTTTTATAGTGTATTCCTGGCCTTATTAAAATTTGTGAAAATATTCAAAACTGAAATTTCAAATGATGTACAAAAAAGCAGAGGTACAAACAATAAAACAATTCAGGTTAATAAAAAAGTGAATGTAATCTATACTGACATGCTCATGTGACATTCAGGATTAGATTGAAAAACAAGACCACACTGCACACAAATATATAAGTACCTCATTTAAATAGAGTTGAATCATGCTGTGTATTTTGATTGACTCTTACCTGTGTAACACACATATCTACAAATGTTAATTTTTAATAGTGAATATAATTATGATTATATATTACTAAATATTTGTTATGTGAGCTGTGTGAATGTTTCAGATTTAAAAAAATATTAACTGTCATTAAAAATTTAGGTTGAAGTAATGCTTATTATCTTATTATTGCATTATTTGACCGAATATTGCACAGACTGTTAAAAGCAATAGTATATTGTATTTGTTTCCAAAGCATTATGTTAAAAGCACCAACAACATCCCCACGTTGTTTTCCACAAGGCATCTTATGTCTGTAAAAAGGAAAGACATTGTTAGTTTTATTAAAATGTTATTCATCAGTGAAAGTTGAAATTTTCAGATGAACATAAACAAAGAATAATTTGAACATCAATTTTAGAGAAAAACGAAATTTCAACTCAAAAATATGCTGTCAATAAATTTTACCCTTGTTATATATCTTTTTGTTCCACTTTTTTAATAAATTTTTTAAATGTCTGTATTGGTTTAGTATAAATATTTCTCTTTTTAATTTTTAAAAAAACTAAAAAATTATTATGATGCAGAAACCTTTTTTTTTAATACTTAAATATTTAATTTAAAAAATTGATTATCACACTCTTTTTAATATCTATTGACTGACCCCAATATATATATATATATATATATATATATATATATATATATATGTTTTATATATGGAAAAACTGCAGTCTAATATGTATAGAATCTATAAACTTGAAGTCAAAATTTACATATTATTATCTAAATAATGGAAATGTCTTGAAAATTCATGTACATTCTAATGGTTCGCAAACCTGATGCTTTTAAATATAGTTAACAGTACAATTATTAACAGCAAAGGACAAATGAAAGTTGCAATGATAATTTTTTTAAGTATCACTAGAACAATAGCTGCACTAAATAATATTTACAGTGGTGCCACACAACATCAAGTGCTCACTGATTCTTTTATTTCCTGAGAAAATGTGCTAGAATGCCATTATATGAACATAAAAACTTGAGTTTAAATGAAAGGAAGTGTGTCATATGGTTGATTGATCAAGCCTAATAATTGTTGTTGTCTTTAGCTGGACCTAAGACATTCCATTCTGTCAGCTCAATGCTTTCTGTCATCCTAACAATACGAATAACGCTCTGTGGTGAATTATCTTATTATTCCCTAAAATCAGAGGTGGCTTAAGCGAGGGTGCAAGGGGTGTAGTGCACCCAGGTGGCAGGTTGTAAGGGGCGGCAGCTTAGGCTTTCATTGTGCACAAATTTTTTAAAACATTTCCAACAATAAATATTCATATGGCAAAAAGACAGGCCCTCGGACCATAATTCCAGAAGCAAGAATGCGCTCTATCATAAGGGGCAAGTGTGCATTTGAGTGCTCAAAAACAGACATTTTTTCCAGAACAGTCAAACAAACGCAAAGGAAATAATTCAGCTTCTAACTTGCTTGCTCCCTGAAGCACCAGAAACATTTTTGAATAAATTTCTCAATAAAAATCTCATTATACATAATTTTTATAGGATAAGTGTAAGTAATGGCTCATCAATAAATGGTATTTTGTGACATAATGGGAAAATAATTTTGGATGAAGAAAAAAAAAGTTAGACAACTTTGTTTTGAAAATGAAACATTTTCTTTAAAAGCAGGATGAATAGCCATGCTAAATTTCCCGCTAAAAAATTTTGTGCAGCTTTCTTCTAAAAACAAAATAGGTTTATCCCAAGGTTCCCTAAGCCAGTGGTTCTCAACCTTTGGAAGTCCATGGCGAGATTGATTTCTTTTTTTTTGCGAGTGGAAGGCCCAGTCATACACACAACAAATGGGTAAAAATGAAACTGTAAAAACTACTAACGGCTTAACTGATGTTAAGTCTCAGTGGTTGTGAAACACTGCCCTAGGCTATAGTCCTGTCAGCCTCCTGCCACGGTTGCCTTTAGGGGTGGCACATGAGGATTTGCACCTGAGCGGCAGATAAGCTCTAGCCACCTATGCCTAAAACTTCATAACTATCTTCCAGCATCATGATTGTATGCATTGCATTTCATGATGCATTTGAAGTCTTCAAAAACATTCTGGTAGGCCATAATCATATATAATGACACAAGCAAGTTTTTTCTTCTAACTTATGTCTTCATATGATATTTCATCATGCAAGCTATATGAAAATGTGATTTGAAGAGCAAGAAGATTCAGGGCTGCAGCTAAAAATTAAAATAGACTTTCTCGCCTAGGGCAAATTGTCTATTTTCGCACCCTCTCCTCATAAATTTTGAATGAATATAGAGTAAACTTGGCGCCCTTCCTAGTCAAGTGCTCAAAGTATCAGATTCCCCCTGCCCTCCCTTAGTTGTGGCCATAAGAAAATGAAATAGAAAGAAAATCCATGCAGTTAACATTATAAATTTTAGAAAAATGATTGGTAAATTTAAAAAAAAACATTCTTTTCTCTACAAGATTATGGGCATGGTTAAAACAAATGTTGTAGGATAACAGTACTGAACTCAAACATCTTGTGGTCAGGACTTGCATCACTTTAAAACAGAGTTTATTATATTTCGCAAACCAAAAATTAACTTTTAACCACTTTATGATCAGGGACGTAATATTGCATCCAAATGCAAGTGGAATAAATTCAAACAAGTTCTCTCTCATCATTGTGAAGCTTTGTTGTAAACCTATGAAACAAAGTCATTCGTTTTACCTATTTTATTTGTTCATTACCTATTTTATTCATTCTATTTTATATCGTTCATTTAACCTAGTTTATATCTATACTCTTATTAGTGATTTTTTTTCCCATATGACGTATCCTTCTACTATATACATATAAGAGTGAAAGAGAACAGGTAGAATGAGGATGAAAAGAGAAATCTACTTCTCACCTACTTCCTTAGTTGCTTATCTATTATGCTGCTCTCCTTTCATTTGTTTTTTCCCCTTCTTTTTTTGTTTTTTTTCCCCTTTCCTTATCTTCTACTTGTTTTTTTCCTTCTTCTTTTCCTTTTTATAATGTGCGGTTAGGTTAGGACAAGGTTACCATATTTATCGTTGATTTGTCAAATAGAGATAATCCGAATTTCTTGCTAATAGCTTGTAAGCGAAAGGGTTTACAAAGCAAAATTATTTACAAAACAGTTTGCATTTCCATCATTTTGATAACCTCCTGTACATTAATTCGTACAAAGAATGGAAAAAAAAAACAGTTTGAGTACATACCTGGTGTTTCGTCTATGGGCACAGGTACAGCTATTGTCACTTTGGTCTCCTCTGGAATTGAAGGTTTTCTCGGCTTCTTCAGCTTTTTTGTGGTTTCCTGATCTTCAGTTATATCACCAGGTTTTTCTTCTTCAGGTTTTCCTGGCAATTCCACCAAACAATATTTATAAGCACCTATATCCCTAAACTCATGATGAAAAACTTTGATTTTAACCTTTTCTGTCTTGAATGATTGCCCATTGATTTTTTCAAGCATTTCAAATTTAATTTCCCTGAGTTTTGATGGTTCCATGGTGGCAGTTTCCACTTCCTCTGAAGAAACTGTGAACTGATGAATTTCAAGAATTTTCTTTTCCATAGTGAAGGAAGTCCCCTTCACTTCCTCAATTACTTCAAATTCCTCTTTCTCTGGTTTTTCTTCTTGAGGTTTAGTTGAGATAACTTCATCCACAGCAGAATCTTTTTCTTTTGGTTTTTCTTCTTTCAATGCTATTTCAGATTTATCTGGCAACTTCTCCTTTGGTTTCTTTACCTTCTTCTTCAAGCCAATTTTTTTCTTAGTTTCTTGAGGTGAGTCTTCCCTGTCCAGCACTTTTTCTGGTTTATAGGTTACATCGACATCAACAATAGTATCCTTTGGTATTTCTGTGTCTTCTTTGATTGGAGTTATAACAGCTGTATCCAGAGATTCTTTTAATTCTGGCTTCTTTTTTTTCAGTTTTATTGTCTTTTTTTCAGTTTGGATTTCTTCCGCGGGAATCTCTTCAATGGCTGCTGTCGAAGGCATAATTTCTTCTGATATGATTTCTTGAGATGACGTTTTTAGCTGAACAATATTTGCAACATGTTCTGTTACACTGATTTCTTCTCCAACATTCTCCTCTTCATCTTGTTTTGGTTTGAAACTTTTCTGCAATTTGAAATCGACACTCACTGGGGCTTCATCAACTTCTTTGTCAGACATCAGAGACATTTCGGTGATGTCTTCAGTTTGTTTAGGTCTGTCTGGTTTTTTCAAAATAATTTCTTCTGCTTGTTTTTCTTTATCCTCATCTACTGGAAGTTTTACTTCCTCTGTAACTTCTGTTTCTTGTGGTTTGGATGGCCTGCGTTTTTTCAGCTTGAAGACAGTTTCTTCAGGCTTTTGTACTTGGATATCAATTTTTATGTCTTCTTCTTCCTCTACCATAGGTCTAGAAGGCTTGCGTTTCATTATAACAGTTTTTTCATCAGGCTTTTCCATGGTCATTTTTGCTTCTTCTTTCTCAGGAGATGATTTTGACGGACGTCGTTTTTTCAGCTTAATGGAAGTAACTCCAAGATCTGCTTCCTTTTCATCTTCCACAGAAAAATCTTTTTCCTCTCCTTCAGTTTTTTCAACAGATGGTTGACGATCAATCATTATAGCATCCTGTTCTGGTTTTTCCTTTTCCTGAACCCCAAGTATGATTTCTTCTTCATTTTTCTCTATTTTTGGCTTTGATGGTCGCCGTTTCACAATCACCACAGTTTCTTCTGGTTTTTCACCTCTAACAATTTCTAAACTTTCTTTCTCAGGAGATTGTTTCTGCGTTTTCTTCTTCTTCAATGTGATTTTGGTTTCTGGTAATTTCACTTCATCTTTTTTCATTTCAATTTTTATGTCTGTTTCTTCTACCTGTTGTGGTACAGTTTTAGTCCCCACAGTAATTTTGACTTCATCTTCAGGCATAGATTTTTTAAGGAGAACAACTTCTTCTGTTGGTTGAACAATTTCTTGTTCAGAAATTGGTTTAGCAGTTTTCTTCTTCAGTTTCAAATGTGTTTGACTAGGCTTTTCATCTTCTTCCTGAGGTTTTTCAACCTTTGTTTCAGTAAGTTCAGAAACAAATACTTCAGGTTTTTCCATTGACACATCAGCTTTGCCCTTCTCTTTTGTCATTTCTTCAGCAGTATCTATAAGTACCTCTACAGATTCTTCTGATGTGCAAATTTTAGATTCATGAACAAAGCCAAGTTGGTTTTCATCTTGAATTGGCTTTTCCATAGTAAGCCCTGATACAGCTTTCTCAATAACTTCAGGTGCTTTAGACTGAGGTTTTGGTTCCTTTCTCTTCTTCAAAATAACAGATGCCTTGAAGTCTTCTTGCTCAGGTGTTATACTCTCTTCTTCAAGTTTGGGTTTTGATTTCTTCTTCCTTTTTATTGTCATCTCTTCTCCAGAAATTTCTGGTGTCTTTTCAAGTTCTTCTACTGTTTCATCAGGCTTCCCAATTGGTTTTTCATGCTTCTCAACTTTTGTTTCAGTAAGCTCAGAGATAAATACTTCAGGTTTTTCAACTGAAACATCAGCTTTATCCTTCCACCTGGGAGTTTCCTCAGCAGTATCTATTAATATTTCCACTAGTTGCTCTTCTGATGTATCAATTTTTGGTTTATGAACAAGCACCGGTTGTACATCCTCTACTTGCTTTTCTATAGTAAGCTCAGCTTCCACCTTTTCTCCTTCTGGACTTTCTCCTTCTGTGGTTCCTACAGCTTCAAGAAATTTTGGTTTCTTTTTCTTTTTCAGAGTGACAGATGCTTTAAGATCCTCTTGCTCAAGGGCAACTATTTCATCTTCAGGTTTGGGCTTTAATTTTTTCTTCTTTTGTACAACAACGTCTTCCTGTGATATTTCAGAAACATCTTCAACTGCACTGGATGGCATATCAACAACATCCATTATTTCAGGTATAAGAGAAAACATATCTTCACATTCCTCAATAAGTGGTTGTTTCTCTTCTATTTCTCCAAATGAGTCTGTTTCTTCTATTTCTTCTATCAACGGTTGTTCCGTTTTAGGAGATGTGAAAAATGTTTCTCTGATCTCTTTCACTTCTGTTATTTGTCCATCTTTCATTTTTTTATGAACGATTTGGACAGTTCGCTTTTTGGTAATTGACTCAGCCTCCTCTGTGAATGTTTCTTCATCAGGTTGAGTCACAGTAAACTGAGCAAAACTCTCTGGTATTTCATCAGGTTTATCCATCTCTGTAATGTCAAGAACTTCCCCACTCACTTGACTCAGTTTATTATCATCTGTTTGTTCAACCAAGTGTTCGGGTTTTAGCTCTGCCACTAAAAATTCTGAAACTTCTTCAAAATCAACATGGACATTATCAATAGATGCCTGCTTCTCTGGCTGAGTTTTCTTTTTCTTCATCTTCATGATGGTTACATCTGTAAGCTGTTCCTCTATTGAAACATCAGCTTCTACATTCTCAAGAATATCTGATTCCTCAATAGCAAAGGATTCTTTAGCAGTTTCTGATACCGGTTTTTTTGTCTTGAATTCTTTTACATGTAAATTGCTTTCAATTTCTGACACCATGATGTGATCTGCTGTAGGTACAGCAACTTCAGCCTTTTGTTCTTTAGGCATTTTTTGGGTAACCATTTCCTGAGTCTCTAGTTGTGTTTCTATTTGAGACACTTCGAAATGCTCTTCAGCTGGAACAGAAATTCCAGCAACATGCTTTTTTGGCATAGACTGATCAGGTAACACTTCTTCTTTTGTTGAAAACTCTACTTCCGAAATTTGTACTGGCTCTATTGCTGTCAAAGAAAACCCTGCTGTAATTGCCTGGGGTTTATCCAAATACAGTACTTGCTCTTTGGTTTCTGTTTGAGTTTCACATACGACCAAGTGTTCAGCAGAAGGAACTGAAAATTCAGCATTTGCTTCTTTAGGAAGGTCTCGTTGAACTAGTAATTCTTCCTTTGTTTCACTTTCAGTAATTGAAACGACTATATGTTTTTCTGCTGATACTGTAAAATCAGCAGTTGTTTCAGATACTTGTGGGGCGGTTTCAAAACTTTTTTCTTTCTGATGTGAAATAATTTCCGTCACAACAACATGTTCTTCCACAGGAATGGTAAATGCAGGCTCAATACTACCTGGTAATTTTTCTGACACTAAAATGTTTTCTTTAGAGCCTGTTTGTACTTCAGATATTTCTACAGTTTCTACAGTTGATACAGAAAAATCTGCTTTTGATTCTTTAGGTTTTTTATATTCTGATAGCTCACTTTCTTTGATGTCACTATGAATCTCTGACACTAAAACATGCTCCTCTGTAGATAACGTGAAAGGAGCTTGTATAGTACTCGGTAGTTTCTCAGGAGCCAAAGATTTCTCTTTGATTTCAGCTTCTACCTCTGATATTTCTACAGATTCTACAGATGATAACGAGAATTCAGCTTTAGTCTCTTTAGGTCTCTTGAATTCAGAAAGCTCAGATTCTTTAAATTCGGGCTGCGTTTCTGTTACAACCACATGTTTTACTGCTGCTATGCTGTAATCAGCAACTGTTTCTAATACCTGAGGAGTACCTTCAAAAACTTTTTCTTTCTGATGTGAAGTTGTCTCCAGCACAACAACATATTCTTCTGTAGGAATTGTGAATGCAGGCTCAATGCTAGTTGGCATTTGCTCTGAAACCAAAAGAGTTTCTTTTGAGCCAGTTTGAACTTGAGATATTTCTACAGTTTCTACAGTAGATACAGAAAAATCTGCTTTTAATTCCTTAGGTTTTTGATATTCTGACAGCTCACTTTCTTTGATGTCACTCTGAATCTCTGACACCAAAACATGCTCCTCAGTAGGTAATGTGAAAGGGGCTTGTATTGTACTTGGTAGCTTCTCAGGAGCCAAAGATTTCTCTTTGATTTCAGCTTCTACCTCTGAAATTTCCACAGATTCTACAGATGATAATGAGAATTCAGCTTTAGTCTCTTTAGGTCTCTTGAATTCAGACAACTCAGATTCTTTAAATTCAGGTTGTGTTTCTGTTACAACTACATGTTTTACTGCTGCTATGCTGAAATCAGCAACTGTTTCTGATACCTGAGGAGTACCTTCAAAAACCTTTTCTTTTTGATGTGAAGTTGTCTCCAGCACAACAACATATTCTTCTGTAGGAATTGTGAATGCAGGCTCGATGCTATTTGGCATTTGCTCTGAAACCAAAAGAGTTTCTTTTGAGCCAGTTTGAACTTGAGATATTTCTACAGTTTCTACGGTAGATACAGAAAAATCTGCTTTTAATTCCTTAGGTTTTTGATATTCTGATAGCTCACTTTCTTTGATGTCGCTATGAATCTCAGACACCAAAACATGCTCCTCAGTAGGCAATGTGAAAGGGGCTTGTACAGTACTCGGCAACTTTTCAGGAGCAAAAAATTTTTCTTTCATCACAGCTTCTATCTCTGATACTTCCACAGATTCTAGAGATGATAATGAGAATTCAGCTTTGGTCTCTTTTGGTCGCTTGAATTCAGAAAGATCAGATTCTTTTATTTCAGGTAGTGTTTCTGTTACAACCACATGCTTAGCTGCTGCTATACTGAAATCAGCAGTAGTTTCTGAGAACTGTGGTGCAGTTTCGAAGAAAGTTTCTTTTTGATGTGAAGTAGTTTCTAGCACAACAACATGTTCTTCTGTAGGAATTGTAAATGCAGCCTCAATGGTACTTGGCATCTTCTCTGATAATAACACTTTCTCTTTTGCACCAGTTTGTACTTCAGATATTTCTACAGATTCCACAGTTGACACAGAAAAATCTGCTTTCAATTCTTTGGGTTTTTGATACTCTGATAGCTCACTTTCTTTGATGTCACTATGAATCTCTGATACCAAAACATGTTCCTCTGTTGGTAATGAAAAAGATGCTTGTATGGTGCTTGGTAGCTTTTCGGGAACTAAAGATCTCTCCTTTGTCTCAGCTTCTGTCTCTGATATCTGAATAGATTCTACAGATAATAATGAAAATTCAGCTTGTGTCTCTTTTGGTGCTTTGAATTCAGAAAGCTCAGATTCCTTAAATTCCGGTTGTGTTTCTGTTATAACCACATGCTTAGCTGGTGCTATGCTAAAATTAGCAGTAGTTCCTGAGAACTGTGGAGAAGTTTCAAAGGAAGTCTCTTTTTGATGTGAAGTTGTCTCTGTAACAAAAACATGTTCTTCTGTAGGAACTGTAAAGTCTACTTCTATAGCACTAGGCATTTTTTGTGGTGTGAAAATACTTTCTTTAGTACCCATTTCAATTTGAGATACTTCTATAGATTCCACAGATGACACAGAAAAATCAGCTTTAGATTCCTTAGGCTTAAAGTATTCTGTTAGTTCACTCTCTTTTACATCACTATGAATTACAGATACAGAGATATGTTCTTCCGTTGGTAGCGTCAAAGAAGCTTGCATCAAACTTGGTAGCTTGTCAGGCAATAAAGCCTTTTCTTTACTTTTTACATCAGCTTCTGATATTTCAATAGACTCCATGGATGGAATGGTGAAATCAGCTTTTGTCTCTTTGGGCATCTTGAACTCAGAAAGATCAAATTCTTTGATATTAGCCTGTGTCTCTAGAACAACCACATGCTCTTCAATTGGAAAGCTGAAAGAAGCTTGAGAAATCTGAGGCAACTTTCTTAGATCAAGAGCTCCCTCTGAAGTTTCAGCTTCAACTTCAGAGATCTGAATGGATTCCTTAGTGGGGATCGTAAAATCAGCTCTGCTTTCTTTTGGTTTAATGAATTGAGATAACTCAGATTCCTTTAAATTGCTTTGAGCTTCAGAAACAGTGATATGTTTTTCAGTAGGCAACAGAAAAGATGCTTTGGCTTCCAGGGGTAATTTTTCTGGAACAAAGACATTTTCTCTTGTTTCAGTTTCTACTGAAGATACTATGATGGATTCATCAGTACCTATGCTAACATCTGCTTTAGATTCTTGTGGCAACTTATATGCCAACAATTCAGATTCTTTCAAGCTAGTTTCAGCTTGAGAAATTACAACATGTTCTTCAACTGGAACAGTGAATGTAGCTTGTATAGTGCTTGGGAATTTCCCTGGTATGAAATAATTTTCTTTAGTTCCAACTTGAACTTCAGAAACTTCTAATGATTCTTCTATTTTTACAGAGAAGTCTGCTGTAGTTTCTTTAGGTGTCTTAAAATCAGGCAATTGTGATTCCTTCACTCCACTGTGTACCTCAGAAATGAAAACATGTTCTTCTGTTGGCATGGATACAGCAGCTTTAACAGATCCTGGAATAGTGTCTGGTGTTAATATACTTTCTTTTGTGGCAGTTTCAACTTCAGAAGTTTCAAAAGATTCCTCTGTGTTAATAGATAAATCAGCTTTAGATTGTTTGGGCTTTTTAAATTCCGCTAGTTCCAATTCTTTTATATCACTTTGAGTCTCAGATACAATTATATGCTCTTCTATGGGTACAGATACAGAAGCCATAGCTGAAAAAGGCATTTTTTCTGAAACAAATGCAATTTCTTTAGATACAGTTTGTACTTCTGTAACTTGAATAGATTCTTCAGCAGGAAAGCTGAAGTCTGCCAGAAATTCCTTAGGCATTTTGAAATCTTCCAATTCTGACTCTTTGACATCAGTATGAGTCTGTGAAACTAATATATATTTTTGCATGGGAAGTGTGAACCCAAGCTGCACACTTCCAGGAAGTTTATCAGAGGCAAGTACTTCTTCTTTATTTTCAGAAACCACTTCAAAAACTTGTAGTGACTCATCAGAAGGTATTGATATTTCAGCTATAAACTCTTTTGGTAATTTAAATTCAGCCACCTCAGATTCTTTCAAGTTACTTTCTACAGCTGAAACTACCATGTGCTCTTCCGTTGGGACAGTAAATGAAGCGCATACTTCTCCTGGTAATTTTTCAGGAACAAAATTGCCCTCTTTAGCTCCAAGTTCTACTTGAGAAATTTCAATGGATTCAACACATGGTAGACTGAAATCAGCTTTAGTTTTCTTAGGTTCCTTGTACTCTGCAATTTCTGCTTCTTTAAAATCAGCATGGGTCTCTGAGATGAGAATATGCTCATCCATTGAAAGAATAACAGCTGCCTGTATTTTTGCAGGTAGTTTTTCAAGCAACAATTCACTCTCTTTAGCTTCAATTTCTACTTCCATGATTTCTATAGATTCTTCTGTTGGCACAGAAAAGGTAGCAATTGACTCTTTTGGTTTCTTGAATTTTAACATTTCGGTTTCTTTAACGTCAGAATGTGTTTCACAAACAATTACATGCTCAGCAATAGGAATACTGAACCCAGCTACAACCTCAGCTGGAGCTTTTATAGGAATAAGTTCTTCTTCCTTTGAGTGTGGTTGCACTTTAGATATTGTGATGTGTTCCTCTGTCGGAACAGAAAAATTTGCATGGATCTCTTGGGGTTTCTTCATAATTGGGATTTCTCCTTCTTTTTGAGAAGTTAAGGCTTCAGATACAATCATGTGTATTTCCAGAGGAAGATCAACTTTTGCTTCAGCAGGATTGGGAAGAGGAGCTGATGTGAAAATTTCAGTTTCTATAGATTCGAGAACATCAGATATGGACAAATGATCTTGAGTTGGTAAAGTTACTTTGACTTCAGCAGCAGCTGGAAATTTATCTGCAGCAAGCTCACTTTCTTTGATTGATACTTCCATTTCCAATATCTCAACAGGTTCCGCAGTTGTAACACTAAAATCAGCTTCAGTAGCTTGTGGTATTTTACTTGGTAAAAGATCACCTTCACTAGTTTGCACTTCTACTTCACAAACTGTCAAGTGTTTTTCCGTTCCAAGATCCACAGCTGCTGTAATCTCATGTGGTTTTTTGAATTCTGGCATGTCTTCCTCTTTATATTTTGATAAAATTTCAGACACCATGATATGCTCCTTGCTTGGAAGAGTGAAATTTGGTGTTATTTCACTCGGTAATTTTGCTATTTGCAAATCGATTTCCTTTATTTCGGCATGAACTTCATCTACTGTGATGTGTTCAGTAGTATTCAAAGAAACTCCAGCTTCTACACTTATTGGTATTTTGATAGGAGTGAACTCACCTTCTTTTTGCACAGTTTCAATAGCAGATACAATCAGTGGTAGTTCAGATGGCACGGTTGATTTTGCAGTAACTGCTGCTGGTAGTTTTTCAGAGAAAAATTCTTCTTCTTTCAAACTTGTTTCCACAATTGACATATTTAAATGCTCTGCAGTAGGAATGCTGTATTTTGCAATCATTGCACTAGGTTTTGGTACTTCCACAAACTGTTCTTCACTTTGTTGCACTGTCACTTCAGAGACAGTAAAGTGTTCTAAACTAGGCACAATGAAATCTGCAGATAACTCTGCAGGTTTACGAGAGTGTTCAAAATCCCCTTCCAACTGCCCAGTTTCAATAACAGATACTATCACATGCTGCTCTGAATCTATATCAAAAACTGCTTTCTCTTCCTTAGGCATTGGTATTACCTCAATATCTTGTTCTTTTGTGACTGCACTTACTTCAGATACAACAATATGTTCACCAAAAGTGAGAGTTTCTGAAGCTGAGAATTCTAGAGGCTTTTTGTCTTTGAAAAACTCATCTTCAAACAGAGCTGTATTAATTTCACTAACAATTACACTATCAACACTTGGAACTGTGAAATCAGCTTGCAAAGTTCTTGGTAATTTTGTCAATTCAAGCTGTTCCTCCATATCTGCTGACTTGGCCTCTTCTACTATGACATGTGACTCAGTAGGCAAACTAAAGACAGCTGTAACTGCTTCAGGTGTCTTTTCTTTCAGCAATTCACCTTCTTTAAAAGAAACTTCTGTTTCTGAGACATTAAAATGTTTAACAGTTGGAACACTGAAATGTGCTGTTATTTGTTGAGGCTTTTTCAATTCTTCTAGGACACCTTCTTTTTGAGAAGAAATAACATCTGATATACTTATATAACTTTCTGTAGGTATTGTGAATGTTGCTTGAGTAGTATCTGGTAGCTTAGTGGATATGAAATGTCCTTCTTTCATTTCGGTAGTGATATTACTAACAACAACATATTCTTCAGAAGGTATGCTTATACCAGCTTTTGCTTGGATGGGGACTTTTCCCAAATCACAAAGGCCTTCCTTGTCCTGTGTTTCAACTTGACAAACAGTTACATGTTCTTCCATAGATATATCAAATCCAGCAACAGCTTGTAAGGGCTGTTTGTCTGGCTCAAGATCATCTGTGTTTGTTTCTGTCATCACATGGGATACTAAGAGATGTGACTCCACTGGCAAGGAAACTCCAGCAATTAAGCCTTGTGGCTTTTCATCTGGAGCCAAAATTTCTTCATAAGCAGCAGGGTGCACTTCAGAAACCACCAAATGTTTTTCAGTGGGTAAGGTGAAAGGGGCTTTCACAGAAGCTGCCTTGAGTTCATCAACAAAATTACCTTCCTTCAAATTGGTTTCAACATGAGAAATTTCCACACTATCACAAGAAGAAAAAGAAACTGCAGCTTGAGCCGCTGCAGGTAACTTTTCTGTTTTCATTTCATCTTCTTTTGTTTCCACATCAGTCACACAAATGTAAAGAGGTTGAATTTCCAGTATATCTGGGTATATGTGATGCTCTTTTGGTTTTGTGGGATGAGCAAGTGATTCTTCCTTTGCACCAGACGTAGTTTCTGAGACAACCAGACTTTGCTGGAGAGACAATGATACACCAGCTTTAACTTGACTAGGTACTTCTTCTTTCAGTTCAGCATAGGATGATGCTGCATGTATTTCCTCTACTTCTAAATGTTTTTCAATCGGTAAAATAGGTTTGGCTTTCTTTTCCTTACATATTTTTTCTGCTTTCAATTCCGATTCTTTTTCAGCTTCCTCTTGTTCTTCTACCAGCACTGTCTCATGCAAAGAAAGAGCCAACATAGCTGATTCTAACCTAGGTAACTCCTCCACAGATAACCTCCTCAATGGACTCTCTGATTTTGTTTCTGTCACAATCATGGCAGTTTCTGATGGTAATTCAACTACTGCTTCTTGCTGAATGGGTAATGATTGAGGAAGGAATGCTTGTTCTTTGCTTTCAATAGATGTTTCTGATACCTGAAGAGCTTCTGTAAGAGTTATGCCTGCTCTAGCATCATGTAAATGAGGTTTTTCCAATTCCAGTATATTTTCTTTAAAACTGCTTTGGGTCTCCGCAACAATTACTGAATGATGAGGAACTAACATAGTACCCGCTGTCTGAGAAACAGGTAAAATATCTGGTTTTAGGTTTCCTGAGGTGTCACAAACAGCAACATGTTCCACTTGAATAGTTTGCTTCTCATTTATTAGAACTTTGGCCTTTTTCTTTCTAGTTTCGGCTTCTTGAAGAACTTCTTCATGTAGCTCAGATGCTGTTTCTGAAATAGAAACTGGGTGATTAGGAACTAAATCAAAATTAGCAACTGATTGTGGTACATTTATGATATCAACTGGAAGCAAACATTCAGATGCTTCACTTTGGTGTACACATATTGCATGCTCTGAAGACAATATTGGCTGGATATTATGAGACAGAGGACCAGCTTTCTCAATCAGAGTAGATTCTATCTCTGCTGCTTGGATATCAGTTACTTGTATTCCTTGAGCACTGAGAAAAAATTGTTGTGCAGTTCGTTTTGGTGCTTCATCCCTGGGTGCTAATAAACCTTCCATCAAAGCGGTATTTGTCTGTAGGACAGAAGCTAACATTTGAGATTCTACACTGAATTCTGCAGTATGGGCATCCGGAGAAGGTCTATCAATCAAAATTTCTTCTTTCCCACTGGTATTCACTTCTTCTATGGTACATGGGCTCATCAGCGAGAATAAAATTTCACCTCTTTTTGCATCTGGTTTGATGAAGTCATCTAAAACATCCTCCACTTCGCTGGGTTGTATTTCTGTCACCATAACTGTTTCTTTTGTGGGGACAGAAAATTTAACATCATGACTTGAAGGCATCACATCTTTTCTGAAGTCCCCTACAGACTCTGATGATTCCGTCTCACATACAATTTTAGATTCGAAGCTCGTGAAATCTAATTTCGCTTTTTCCGATATTGGCTGTTCAGGAACAAATTTGCCAAACATCATAGCTATAATAACTTCTTCTTGTATAACAACTTCATTCTCTGGAATTGAAGTCACAGCTTTCTTGGTTGCAACAGACTCTTGCTTTGGTAGTACTTCTTCTTTACTTTCAGGCTGCACTAAAATAACTTCATATGAATGTTCTGTTACAAACTCAGCACCAGCTTTCTGAGAACTTGGTAGGGGATTTGTGAATAAATTTTCTTCACCATCTGCTGTCATTGCTTGATGAATCTGGATAGGTAGACTGCTGACCAAACTAACTTCAACATGTTCAGATTTAGGAGCAGCTTCTGTTTTATGTTCTGTGGGGTACTGTTCAGGTATAGTCTCAGCTACCACTAAAGGCTCTTCAATATTCAACTGGCTTTGTACTTGGTGTAATTTAGGCAAGACATCAGCAGAAAGTTCTGACTCTTTCTCAGAGGTTCCAGAAATGTTAACTTGGAATGTTTCATGGGGAATTAAGCATGAATGTGCTTTCTTTTTTTCTGGCATAATGTCTGAATTTAAATTGGATTCTCCTATTAATGCTTCATTTTCTGAAATATTACATGTGAGTAGAGGAACAAACGAATAATTTGCCCCTTGTGGTTGTGTAAGGTCTGAATCAATCATGTTGGGCACATGTTCTATTGTTGTAGTGTCTGATATTTGTACATGTTCATCAAGGGTTACAATTTTATTTGCTACAAGTTCAATGGCTTTAGATACATCTAAAGGTTTGGTTTCGATTACAGTTTCTATATTAGACACAATTAGTGATATACTGGAACCACTAATTGCTTTCTCTGCATGTACAGGCTGTTTAAGGGAAACAACATCTAAAAGCCCTTCAGTAGAACCTACAGTGATTTCAGTGATTGTTACAGATTTACTACATTCAATCCCAACTTCCCCTGTATTCATTATAGGTTTAACATCCGGTTTGAGTTCATCTAAAGAGGTATTTGTGGTGGTTTCTGTCACAAAATATGCCTGCTCTTCTGGGATAGACATACTCAATTTATCTCCTTCTGGCAAAGCCTTCAACTTGAGTAATTTTTCTGTTTCCCCAGATTGCACATTACAAACTTCTAAAGATTCACTTATATTGAATGAAGGTGATATTACTTTTTGTGAGGGTAGTTTGAAGTCTTCTATTATTGACTCTTTATCCCCTGACTGAACTTCTATTACAGATGTAACTGAGAATCCTTCAACATGTAAGTCTGCTGTTTCTGTTTTTTCTGAGACTTTCTTATATTCTTCAAGAACATCTACAGGCCTAACCTCCTCTACCATAATACTTTCTCCTGTTTCCCAATTCTTTGCAGCACTCCTTTGATCAGGTGGAACAGGTAGTACCAAATCTTCACCTGAAAGTGTAGGCAGAACTTCTCCAATTTGGAGAGCTTTACTTGTAGGTAGATCAATATGAGCCTTTGCAGTTATTGGCTGTTTCTGCATCAGCTGTTGAGGGGATACAACAGTTTCAGTCTGTTCAACTGTGATTGCTTGATCAAATGGTAGTGATTGAGAAGCTTTTTGGTGAGCTGGATGCTTAAATTCATCAACTTTTCCTTCCTTTTGAGAAGATACTGTTTCAATGATGGAAACAGCTTCACTTGCAGATACTTGCGCTCCAGCTACTTGTGGTTTTGGCTGATCTACTCTAGTCAGTTCTTCTTCAAAGTCACTTATTTTGACCTCTGTAATCTCAATTGCTTTTGCTTCTCCTTCAATATTAACCATAGCTTTCTTAGTTTTTGGAATGTCATTCATAAGACTGCCTATAGTATCAGAGACTGATGTTTCTCTGACAATTGTAGCTTCATATTCAGAAAGGCTGACAGTCAGATTGTTAAAAATAGGCAGTTCTGTTGGTTTCAGTACACCTTCCATTATTTCTGTTGAGGTTTCAGTAACCAAAACCGCGTGATCAGGCTTGTATTGAGTTCTCATAGTTAATTTACTACCATAAGGCATTACAAGAGGATGAAATTCACTTTCTTTCACAGCAGTTTCACTTTCAATAATTTCTAGAGCATTACCGGGTACAAAATCCTTCACTGCTTTTACCTTAAGTGGAGTTTCCATGACCATTTCTTCTTCTGTGATTTGAGTTTCAGATGTTGTTATCTGCAATGCTTCATCAGATACTAATTCTACATCTAAATTTTTTTCCACTGCTTGAGATTCAATTATCAAAATATCTTCTGCTACATTAGCTTCATTGACTGTAACACTAAATGCATGCAGTGTTTGCAACTCAGTTTCGGCATATTTCTTTTCTGGTCTCCATTCTTTTGACCATTTTCCTTCTTGATCTATAGCCTGATGCTCACTTACAGAATACGCTGTTTTTTCTATGAAATTCATCTTAGAAATTGCAGCCTTCACTTGCACATCTTTCTCAATTTTGAGAACTTCTTCTTTTGTCTCAAGTTCTGTTGTGGTCACTGATACTGCCAAATGAGGAACATAGTCTTCTTTGGCTTGAGAATAGTTCTCAATTTTGAAATCCACCATTCCTTCCTCCCTGCTTTCTGTTCCAGTTTGAATCACACAAACTGTTTGATCTATCTCTTGCAAAGATACCTTTGCACTGAAATCTTCTGTTTTTTCCAAAGCTAACTCAGATTCTTTCAATAACACATCATCCACCATTATGTTTAAGGCTTCCGTAGGTATCAAAGCAGCAACTAATGACTGTTCGTTTGGTTTAGACTTTAATTGAACTGGACCTTCTTTGTCTACCAAACTGATCTCTTCTACACAAATAGCTTCTTCTGGCACAAAGAGTATTTTCGTGGATTTTGGAACTGATTTCTCTTGAGATAAAATATCTTCAGATTCCGCAGTTTTGGTCTCTGTAATTGTAATAGCCAAATTTGGTGTGCCACCTTTCTTTGCCTTCACAGGTTTAGGCATCATTGGCATTTCAAATTTTTCTTCAAAAGATTCACTTTTGTTTTCTGTGACAACTAATGCCTCTTTTGTAGAAATTAATGCTTCAGCTTTTTTAGTTTCTTTTTGAATTTTCATTGATAACTCTATTTGAATACCTGTTGATTCTACTTCAAACACCTGCAGTGCAAGTTGAGGCAATAATTCAGGTTGCAGGCACAATTCTTTCAATGTTGCTGGTATATGAAGGCCTTCTTTCTCATGTATTGCAACCTCTGATATCATCAGTGCTTTATCTGGTATTACACTAGCATGAATCGACTGCTCCAAGAGTTTTGAGTCTTCCTTAAGCTCTCCTTCTTTGACATCAGATGTAACCTCGGTTATAGTGAGATTGTCCTTCAAACTGAATGTTACTTCTGCTGAATCAGCTTTGGGATACTTGTCTGTAATTTCTTTTGTCTGACCCAGTACAACCATGTCACTAATTTCTATAGATGTGCCTTCAGTTATGCTTTCTGTAGCAGTTTTTTCTCTAGGTATTAGACTAGAATCAAAAGTACCTTCTTTGAAGTCAGGTGAGCATTCAAAAACAGAGATCCCTTGGCCCAACATTAAGGATTGCACTGCAGTTGCTACTTCAGATTTTATTGAACACACAGTTCCTTCAGAATCAGCAGCATTACTTTGTTGAATTGAAATAGCTTCCTGAAGAACTACTTCAGGAACAGCTTTATGGAAAGTCATTAGTTCTTGCTCAAGTTTTGTGGATATTTGTTCTGAGTGTATTTCTACAACCTGAACAGATTGTTGTGGTTTAACAGTCATATTTGCTTGAGCTACTTCATGCCTTTCTGGAGATATTCTATGTTCTCTATTCTCCACAAATGTTTCTTCCACTAAAACCGGATGGTAAGGAGTAACTGTTTCAATTCCTTTTTGTTTATTAACTACTGGCAACTTCATTTTAGATACTGCTGCTTCCACATTTGTTTCTTCCACAACAACATGCTTACCAAGGAGGAAAGCAGGTTTTGCAGTGGCTTTAGCATACGGCTGAATTTTAAGTCTTTCCTCCATCATAGAGGTTTGTACCTCTGACACAACTATATAATCTTTGGGTGATACTTGAATTCCAGCCTGCTTAGTCATCAAAGGCTTTTCACTGAGAGCTGACTCCCTATCTTCAGTTTCAGCAAAAGAAACAATAATAGCTTTTCCTTCAGAAATGCTGGCCACAGCTTGGGAGGGCAAAGTTTTCTGGTCCATTGTGGGTTTGACATTTTCTTCTGGATTTGTCAACATCACTTCAACTGGTTGTCGAGTGACATAAGAAACGTTTGCTATCATTTTTTCGGGCAAATATTCTTCTGGCACTTGTTGGACAACCTCTGCATGAAATAGTGGAATTTCATCTGCTTTTGATTTGCTCTCTTTCATTTCAATGTCTTTCTTTTTCATCAATTCAAGCTCTGTTTTTTGTTCTGGCTGTTTTTTGACAGAGCTGTCAATTTCAATATCTGTGAGAATTTCTGATGACTGTTTTTCTATTATTTTCCTTTGGATATCTGTTTTCTTTTTCCTCTTCAAACTTTTAGTCTCTTTCATTTTTGCTTCAGAATCTATTTCTTCATCTGAAAGTTTCTTTATATCCAGCTCAATTGGTTTTTCATCAAACTCTAACTTTGTCATATCCCTGAAGTATTCAGTTTTTTCTGGCTTTTTCTCCAGCTCAATTGCTATTTCTTCTTTCCATTTCTTTTTCGATTCGATCTCAGTTTCAATTGATTCGATCTCAGTTTCAATTGATTCAATATCTTTCAAATTTTCATCCACTGGTTTCTCACCCGATTCCAGCTGAATTTCTGCACTTTTCAGAGATTTTCTTTGAAGTTCTAACTTTCCTTTTGATTTATTTTCAATATCGCTTAATGGTTTCCTTGCCTTTTTCTTATTGACAACTGGAATATCAATTTTTTCTTTGTCCTCTGGTTGCTCATTCTCATTTACCGTTTCTGGTTTTTCTTCAATTTTCTCTTCATCATCAATTGCCTTAATGCCATCTGCTGGTTTCAATTCAATTTCTGTTGTTTCTTCAAACTTCTTTGTTCTTGTTAATTTTACAAATGTTTTATCTGGCTTTTTCTTTCCTGCAGACAGAACACTAACATCAAGTAATTTCTCTTCTGGCATACCTATCTTCTCACCTGTCACAAAAGTCTTCTCCAAATTTATTTCTGTTTCTTCTTTCTGCAGTTCAAGCTGAGCTTTTGTCTCAAAATCTGTTCCTTCCTCACGTTCTGGTTTCACCTGTGCTTCTTTTTTCTTTCGTTTGGAGATAGCTTCCTTTCTTTTTGGCTTTTTCTTAATCTCTGCTTGGTCTTCTGGTTCCACCTTTATTTTATCTATTTCTTCTGGTTTCAGCTTTGTATCATCTATCTCGCCTAGTTTCACCTTTGTTTCATCTATCTCTTCTGGTTTCATCTTTGTTTCGCTTATCTCTTTTGGTTTGCTCTCAATTTCTTTTTTCTTTTCCACTATGACCTCCACTTTATCTTTTGGTTTTCTTTTAATTTTCTTTTTCTCTGGTTTTAGTTGAACATCTATCTCTTTCTTTTCTAGATCTTTCTTAATCTCTAATTCTTTTTCTACTGGTTCAGATTTGATTTCTACTGCTGATTTTTCTTTTGGTTTGATCTCTACTTCTTCAATTTTTGACTTTTTCTCTATTTCTTCTTTTTCTGGTTTAATCTTAGCTTCTACTTTTTCTTTTGACTCAAATGTGATTTCCACTTTTTCTTTTTTCATTGGTTTTAATTCAATATCAACCTTTTCTTCAAATTTATCTTGTGGCTTCTTTTTCACATCAGTTTCTACTTCTAATTCTTTGATGTCTGATATTTGTTTCTCTTCAGGATGTTCAACCAATTGCAGTTTCATTTCACTTATTTCTTTTGGTTGAACCTCCAACTGTGCTTTTTCCTTGAACTTCTTTTTCACTTTTAAATCCCCTTCTGGTTTTGGTTTCACCTTGGTTTTCTTTTCAGACTTCAGCTCAACTTCCAACTTTTCTTTTTCCTCTGGTTTCAATTCAATATCTATCTTTTCATTAAACTTATCTTTTTGCCACTTTTTATCAACTGTGTCTATTTCCTTTGCATTTGATTCATGTTCCACTTTTGGCTGTTTTACTGGTCCTACTTCTACCTCCCTTATATCTTTGGGCTTGAGTTCAACTTTCACTCTTTCTTTGAATTTGTCTTCTGGCATCTTGATTTCTTTTTTCTTTGATTTCAAACTAATGTCAGTTTTTTTCTTACTTAATATTTCTAGATCTGTTTTTTCTTCAGGTTTCAACTCTAACAATGTTTCCTCTAAGAATTCATCTTTAACTTTTTTTAAAACTGTTGAAGTTTTGGTCACTTGTTTTTTCTTTCCCTTAGAGTCAACAATGATCTCAGTTTTATCCCTAGACTTTTCTTCAAATATAACCTCAATCTCTCCAGTTTCTTTTTCAATCTGCTTTTCAGTAATGATGAATTGTTCATCTTCACTTTCTTCTTCCATTTTAACATCACCTTCTTGTTTCAGCTTTGGAATTTTTTTAGAAACCAAACCGAACTTTTTAGGTCTTCTTTTAGAATCAGTATGTGGTTGCACTTTGTCTTCCAATGGCTCTTCTGTTAACTGTTCAACTTCTTCTTCCAACACTTCCTGTGTATCTTTAGCTAAATCTACAGAGTTTTCAGTTACAATCATGTGATCTATGCTTACCTCTGAACGCTTTTTATCAATTTGTTTTGAGTTTATATCAATAGGAACCAAACCTTTAGATGTTAGTGTTATGTCAACAATATCCTGATCCTCAGGTGTGTGTTTTTGTGTTTTTGTTTTCATGACAGTTTCCCTAGCTTGTGTGTCAGTTGTGGAGCTGGTGATATCAATGTTGATAGCCTCTTCCTTTGGTCTTGTAAACTCTACATCAATTATCTGCTTTATTTTTTCCACTTCTGTCTGTTTTTGAAGGGAAAGTTTGGATCTGTGCTTTTTGTCTGAAATGGAAATAGAATAAATTTTTTTCAAGGTTTTGACTTGAATATTGATGTACTGGTGACTGCCTTCCAAGCCCTGTGCATATTCAAGATCTGACAATGTTTAAAAAAATTGTCAATAACAAGAAATTTTAATTAAAAAACACACTTCTTCTTTTAGTCTATGCAATTAGTTATGTATAACTTGATAACAGTTAATTGATGCAATTATTTCAAGATTAGCCTAAATGCATTAATATGAATATATTATATAAACATGACTGACTAATTGAGATACCACTTGATCTTTATTTCCCCCTTTCATTAAATTTATGCACATAAGAGCAAACTAAACTGCAACTTAATGTTGAACAAGATTCCAAATGACTATGCATTCAATTAAAAGAGTTGAGGGAGCAAATATCAGGCTTATGCAGCCATAATTTGTACTGTGATGGAAAGATTTAAGGTTGTTTAGCCTTTGGGAACAAATGACTAACCTTGATGTTTTGCTTGCATGAGTGACAAGGCTTCTTCAGGAGACACCATTCAAGTAAATTCATAATAAATGCAAGTAAAATATTGAGTTTATTCATTCAGTCACAACAAACTCAAACAGCCCAAAAAAATTTTCATCACAGTTCAAATAATGGAATGATAAAAGAAACCACCCACACGTAGACATAGTAACTGAACGTCTATCTTGAATTTGCAATTGAACATATAATTTGGTATGAAGAAGTTGAGTGAAACCCAGAAATACAATGTCCATTGAGCCATGAATGTCCACCCAAATACTAGATCATGTCATTATATTCCCTATGTCATTATAAACATGGGTTAATACATTGTATTTACTGGTGCATAGTGGTTTTTTTATGTCGCAAATAATCTGCATCCAGACAGAATTTTCAGAATGAGCATGTATATAAGTATACAAGCTATTTTCATGGTTTGATGCTCTAATCATAGCATATCAATAGAAAAAAGTGCTAGTAAAATGTGTGAATTAGATCTCCAATTATCCATATCCAATGCTTTTAAAGTTGCATTTTGCATTTAATGCCTTCGTAGTTTCAAAAAATGATAGATGAAATCCATTATGAAAAACCATAAAAAATTTTAAAATTTTAATTATAAACTTTATTTTGAGAATCACTGATATACTCTACTGGATAATTAATCTATATATATAAAATTGATTTTTCGTGTGTGTCTGTCCGTATGTATGTTCTCTATACAAATCTACAATTTTAGACTGATTGTTGTCAAATTTTGTATATATACAGAAGCAGGACCTGACTTCAACCACAGGCTACTTTAAAAATTCATCAGAGCAGGTCAAATGCCCGAAATAGGAAAAAAACTGCCAGGCAACAATGCTTTGTGAATGACTTCCCGAATGTTTATTTTGGTTACTGTGGTTCCTAAACAACATCTTATCAGACATATTCATTTCTTTAAAATAGTTTTTGTCACTTTATTAATATACCCAGTACATTGAGAAAACTCAAGCAGCACTGAGTATTATAACTAGTATTGATATAAAATTGAAATGGCCAGCAGCATGCTAATGTTTTGAGAATTTTGATTTTGGTGATTAAAGTTGATTAATTACCAGCTGATCAAATCATATACAGTAGGTGTCATTTACTGGAAACACGATAATGTACATTTGCATATTTTTACCACTTCTACAATGCACAGACTGAACATATATCACACCATGGTGAAAAATTCATTTTGGCCTGCAGTCATCAGGATTTCGGTTTACATTATTGATTAATTTTTTGTCCAAACTTTCGTTTTCTTATTTATTTTGAAGCTGAGATAGCACCAAATTCCCCCCCCCCCCAATAAGTTACTGTTATCAGACTACAAACTGTTTAGCAAATTAGGATGTGTACCCAACACACCTGTTAACAAAAACTTCCTATCCCTATCCTTGCTGTTCTCATCAGGCCATAGTAGTCACTATGACGCCTGTACATTCACAATGGACTTCCTACAGGGGAAGCAAATCTATATATGTAAAATTGATTTTCTGTCTGCCTGTCTGTCTGTGTGTGTGTGTGTATGTTCTCTATACAAATATACAATTTTAGATCAATCGTCACCAAATTTTGCATATATACCAAATGGGACCCGACTTGAACGATAGGCTACTTTAAAATTTTGTCAGAGCGGGGCAAATGCCCCAAATGGACAAAAAACTGTTGGGCAACAATGGGTTTTAGACTTCAACAATCACATTCGGAACGTTTACTTTGGTTACCGTGGTTCCCTAGCAATGCGTTTCAGACGTGTTTATGCCTTTACAATGGCTTGCCACTTTTTCAATAATCGTCAGAATATTCATCAGCATCACCTTGAGGGACAGGCAAAGGATGATCCCATAGAAATCATTGCTAAAATTGCCGATTTTACTATAGAAATGCGGGAATTTAGTGGGGTTTCCTGCCACATCAGTAATTTTTAAAATTGTATAGAATTCTCGATTTTTTAAATACTGAGTTCGCTTAGAGATAAGAAGCCCAGAAAATTAAATATGAAGTAATTAGCCAGACCTGCTTTTTGAGTTGGATATTCAGACAATAACATCAATTTCAACTTTTTATTCATATTTTCTCATGCATGAAAATTAATGTCTCCATATTGTCTTTTGATATTTAACTGCATAAATTCATGTTTAAGATGTTTTTTTAAAATTAATTATGGGCCCGTAAAAGTGCATAGAAACATTCCACAGCTTTAATTAAGCATTTTTGGAAGCTGAAAACAGGCAGATGAATAACTTTAAGTTCGGGGGGGGGGGGCATCGAAATAACTAACGCCCCTTAAAAAAAGGAAAAAAAAAATTTTTCATTTCTACGTTTCTGGATTTGTTTCTTTCAAGAATCGCCATATTGGTTAACTTAGCCACGGTTTGTATGCTCTTCAAAGAAAGAAGGGAAATCATGTGATCCAAAAAGCCTCACTGAAGAAAACCCGGGCAGCGTCGGGTATTATAGCTAGTGACAAATAAAAATGGAGCTTAATGACTAAAAATGACTTCTTGGTCAGTTTCTGTATTTTTTTAGGATACAGTTATCAATTGCACTGCTCATATAGGGGCCATTCAAGTATTATGTCAGCAGATTTATAGTCATTTTTGACCCCCCACCCCTATTATCAGCAAAATTTTGTCAGCTCTGTGCCCTCCCCCCCATCTCTTACAGCATATTAGGATCAGATGCTTATGCAGGGAGAGCTGGTGTCTTCCTTCCCCAAGAAGATAAAAAATTTATTTCCGATGCAAAAAAATATTGTTTGAAAAAGATTCAAATACCGAAAAAAAATACCCTTTTTGTTGTTATAGTTAATTTATGATAATTCCAATGCTATTTGAAGGGTAAAAACTCAAAATTTCTCTTTAAAAAAAATTCATTGTGCTCTATTCCCCCCCCCCTCTTTTATGCCCCACCCAAGGTTGATCCTGCAACTTCGATTGCCCTTCAAGAATATATATGTTACGGTAAAAGCCCGGAGAGTGGTAAAACCTAGGTTTTACCGGTAAATCCTAGGTTTTACCAAGTCGAGTTGGTAAAAGCCCGAAATACGCTTGAAAACGTATACATTTCGGGCTTTTACCAAGCACTACGGTAAAAGCTGACATTTCGTAACTTTCATGAAAATTAGTAAAAATGTGAATTTTCTAATTTTTATAAATTTGAAAGCTTGTCATTTATCAACCACAATGATCCTGGTGCTAATTAAGATCATAATTAATTAACTAACTAATCATTCAAATTCGTCAAAATTAGTAAAATTGCGAATTTTCTGATTTTTATAAATTTGAAAGCTTGTAATTTAGTAATCACAACGATCCAGATGCTAATTAAAATATTAATTAATTAACTAATTAGTGATTAAAATCAGTAAAAATGAGTAAAATTGTGAATTTTTCTAATTTTTATAAATTTGAAAGCTTGTAATTTAGTAATCACAACGATCCAGATGCTAATTAAAATATTAATTAATTAACTAATTAGTGATTAAAATTCGTAAAAATGAGTAAAATTGTGAATTTTTTTTTTATAAATTTGAAAGCTTGTCATTTATTAATCACAACGATCCCGATGCTAATTAAAATCTTAATTAATTAACTAATTAGTCGTTCAAATTCGTCAAAATTAGTAAAATTGCGAATTTTCTGATTTTTATAAATTTGAAAGCTTGTAATTTAGTAATCACAACGATCCAGATGCTAATTAAAATATTAATTAATTAACTAATTAGTGATTAAAATTCGTAAAAATGAGTAAAATTGTGAATTTTTTTTTTATAAATTTGAAAGCTTGTCATTTATTAATCACAACGATCCCGATGCTAATTAAAATCTTAATTAATTAACTAATTAGTCGTTCAAATTCATCAAAATTAGTAAAATTGCGAATTTTCTGATTTTTATAAATTTGAAAGCTTGTAATTTAGTAATCACAACGATCCAGATGCTAATTAAAATATTAATTAATTAACTAATTAGTGATTAAAATCAGTAAAAATGAGTAAAATTGTGAATTTTTCTAATTTTTATAAATTTGAAAGCTTGTAATTTAGTAATCACAACGATCCAGATGCTAATTAAAATATTAATTAATTAACTAATCAGTGATTAAAATTCGTAAAAATGAGTAAAATTGTGAATTTTTCTAATTTTTATAAATTTGAAAGCTTGCCATTTATTAATCACAACGATACCGATTCTAATTAAAATCTTAATTAATTAACTAATTAGTCGTTCAAATTCGTCAAAATTAGTAAAATTGCGAATTTTCTGATTTTTATAAATTTGAAAGCTTGTAATTTAGTAATCACAACGATCCAGATGCTAATTAAAATATTAATTAATTAACTAATTAGTGATTAAAATTCGTAAAAATGAGTAAAATTGTGAATTTTTTTTTTTATAAATTTGAAAGCTTGTCATTTATTAATCACAACGATCCCGATGCTAATTAAAATCTTAATTAATTAACTAATTAGTCGTTCAAATTCGTCAAAATGAGTAAAATTGCGAATTTTCTGATTTTTATAAATTTGAAAGCTTGTAATTTAGTAATCACAACGATCCCTATTTTAATTAAAATTTTAATTAATTAACTAATTAGTCGGTCAAATTCGTCAAAATTAGTAAAATTGCGAATTTTCTGATTTTTATAAATTTGAAAGCTTGTAATTTAGTAATCACAACGATCCAGATGCTAATTAAAATATTAATTAATTAACTAATTAGTGATTAAAATTCGTAAAAATGAGTAAAATTGTGAATTTTTCTAATTTTTATAAATTTGAAAGCTTGTCATTTATTAATCACAACGATCCCGATGCTAATTAAAATATTAATTAATTAACTAATTAGTGATTAAAATTCGTAAAAATGAGTAAAATTGTGAATTTTTTTATTTTTATAAATTGGAAAGCTTGTCATTTATTAATCACAACGATCCCGATGCTAATTAAAATATTAATTAATTAACTAATTAGTGATTAAAATTCGTAAAAATGAGTAAAATTGTGAATTTTTTTATTTTTATAAATTGGAAAGCTTGTCATTTATTAATCACAACGATCCCGATGCTAATTAAAATCTTAATTAATTTACTAATTAGTGATTAAAATTCGTAAAAATGAGTAAAATTGTGAATTTTTTTATTTTTATAAATTGGAAAGCTTGTCATTTATTAATCACAACGATCCCGATGCTAATTAAAATCTTAATTAATTTACTAATTAGTCGTTCAAATTAATCAAAATTAGTTAAATTGCGAATTTTTAATTTTCATAAATTTGAAAGCTTGTAACTTATCAATCGCAACGATCCTGGTGCTAATAAAGATCATAATTAATTAACTAATTAGTCATTCAAGTTCATGAAGTTTTCTAATTTTCTCAACGCCATCGAGTGCACACGTTCCGGATATTTTAATGATCATTGGCAGTAAACAGTAATTATACAGCTCATTTCGGGATTTTTTCATCTTGGGAACAACCAAAACCAATCGGCAAATTTTGGAAAAAGTATGTTATTATCTAGTGTTGTGATATATTCAATCGTAATAACTGTAATTTACACATTCTGAAAATGATTTATTACGATTGTCTTGGGAAATTTATTGAATTTAATTTATAGTAATTGTTCCAGCTAATGTGTTTTTCGAATAGCCAAAAATCTTATTCCTATTAATTATCTTTAAACGAATTTCCAATCAAAGTTGGTTCAAAGAAATGTTCTCTAAATCATTGTCATTGCTTGGGCAGCGTGGGTTCCAAGCGCAGTGAGTAGGAGTTGTTCCATTTTATTTTCTACAATTTTTGGAACTGCTAGAAATCTTGTGTGAAAAAAAAGCCAGCCATATTCAAAACCACTTGTCTGAACTATCCTGCATCAATAACTTTTTACTCTTTTTTTCACAAAAAAATTGCTAAATTTTGTCGGACAGTTATCTACTCTACGGGAAGTTTGAAGCACTTTTAAAGTGTGCTTTACTATAGATATTTTGAAAGGCCTCACGCGTGAGGTATTATCTTATTAGCACTGTCCTCCTCCCAGGGGTGGATCGAGCTTATCCGCCGCCTGGGACCGTCGTGAGACAGTTTAGTTTTTCCGAAGATGATGTGTCACTCTCCGCTATCCATACGAAGGTTTTTTTTAACAGCTGGCTGATGCTAAGATAAATCCAGAAAAGAAAATTCAACTGGCCTTGCGGGGAATTGAACCTACTTCCTCTCACTTGCCGGGTGAGCACACTGAACTACAAAGTACAAGTAAACGAATCCTCTTTCCTTGCAGCTCGTGTGCTCTGAACGGGACCGTACATAGACAGCCAGACTGCTGTCAAAACTTTCGCAGCAGAGAGTGACATCATTTTCGGATAAATTACCATCTCGTGGCAATGTCAGAAATTGTGAGCTTCGGCCTGAGTTAGATCTGGCTGTCTATGTACGGCTCCATTCAGCGCACACAAGCTCCAAGCAAAGAGGATTCGTTGGTTTTGTGGTCTAGTACGCTCACCCGGCAAGTGAGAGGACGTGGGTCCGCACAAGGGCGCTTAAATGTTCTTTCCTGGATTTATCTTCCAGCAGTCAAAACCTTCGTAGTAATAGCGGCGAGAGACATCATCATCGGATATTATCAAAGCCTTTGAAAGTAGGAAAAGAAAAGCGTTAGCTAAAAGGGGGAAACACCTTCAATGCCCGTGCTTAGAAATATTCACACTATAATTCTGCCTCAGATTAATTACTTCGGAAGTATAAAATTTCATTTATTTATTTATAGGTTCAATGTCGAGTAAAATATACTTGTAAGGACCGGGTGGTGGGGGACACCAAAATAATTCAAGTGCTCAGGGCCTCCAAACATCTTAATCCGGCCCTGTTAAAAGACAGCTAGATGCTGTCTTTTTAATCTCCCTTTTCCTCCTAGAATGTACCAATCTCAAATGGCTGGACTTGAATCACTATGGCCTTCTTTCGAAGGGCTCGAACACTTTTCAAACGAGCAATAATACAAACCAAATCCAGCTCCTGGAATAGGCTCTGCACGCAAGCTGCTACGGAATATGGTATGCCCTATAAGGCAGTATTTCGACCCAGGCGAACGCAGATGCAACTTCCAATGCAGTCCATCTCCACACCAAAAGCTATAACAGAGAAACATCTGGCAAGCCTTTTCCCAGAGTTGTGTGCATCAATACCGATCCAAAACAACCATCTGAACAGCCCTCTTGCATAGCCACCATTTGAAGGACATGAGGTCTTACGAATAATACAAGGTGATTCAGAAAAGATGGGAGAAACTTTAAGAAGTGATAGTTCACCCAATACAAACAATTGTCATCAACGAATGCATAATCTAACATCAAACGTAAACGCGCTAGTGCCTTTCGAAACGGCCGCTCCGCAAACGTTAAAACGGCATTCCCGTTGAAATTTATCGGAATAAAAATAACGCCATTCATGCATGCAAATGTAATCTGGGGAAGAAAAAGAAACCGTATGCAGATCTGCGTCACAGTGAATAAAAGGCGTGGACTCAGTATTACTAAAGTGTGTCATTATCCAGTACGTTACAACTGTTAGAACGGTTGCACGCTGGCATAAATTTACAAGGCTGAAGTCCGCGCCTTTTATTCACTGTGACGCAGATTTGAGTACTGTTTCTTCTTTTTTCCCAGGTTACATTTGCATGCACACACATCGTGTTCTTTATCTCCAGATAATTTTCAACAGGAATGCCGTTTTAATGTTTGCGGAGCAGCCGTTTCGAAACGCGCTCCCGCGTTTGCGTTTCATGTTAGACCATGCATTCTTTGATGACAATTGTTTGTGTTGGTGAGTACTATCGCCTCTTGAAGTTTTTCCATCATTTCTGAATCACCCTGAAGATGGACAGAAGAAAGGTGCTCGAAAAACTTTTTATACAACGATTCTCCTACTATGTTGACCAGGACGGCCTCCTTCATCTTTTCAATTTGGTTTTTGTTTGGCTCACTCAACACATGATGCCCTTCATTTAATGGAACAGATTGAGAATAGGAGGAAGGAACATCTACTCACATCGTTATCTCCCTCGACATTAAGAGAGCTTTTAATTGTGTGCTTCATGAGGTAATAACTAATAGCCTTCGAATTATGTCTACTCCTCTTCAGCTAAGAAATATTTTGGAGGACATTTTCTCGGGACGCTCTCTTAATATAAGTACAGCACCAGCATCCAAAAGGTTGGTTTGAGGTTGCCCCCAGGGCTTATGTGGCGGACCCGCTTTCTAGGAATACTACATTCGATTCATTACTTCTACTCCAGTGGGCCTCGAGGATCACAGCATAAGCCTTTGCCGATGACTTCCTTCTCTTGATGTCTGCTAAGGAACCCACTGAAATTACAGCCTCTGTCAACGCTGCGTTGACACAGATCTCCAAATGTTTACAACAAAATGATCTGCAAGTGGAACCATCCAAGTCCTCATTTCTCTGGCAAAACAAGAGGAAAAAGAGTCCCGCTATGAAAACTAACGGGGAACAAATTAAGTTTGCCGAAAAAGGTCTCAAAATTTTCGGAATATGGTTCGTCAACAAGCTAATATTTTTTACACACTCACATTACTTACTTAGAAAAGCTATCAATACGCTAGATCATTTCAGACGATTATTGGGTGCAGGGTGGGGATACCATCGTAATCTGGGGAACACCCTCTACAGAACTGTACTGCATCGACAGATTGCCCTTGGGGCTCCCATCTGGTTTTCTACCCCCTCTGCTCGGCGCCTGGCAAAAATGGACGTGATTCAAAGACAAGCTCTAATTTATACCACGCGAGCGTATCGAACCATGGCCACCATTTGTTTTACAGATTGCAACTGGTAACCCCCCCCCCGGGACTAGCTATAAAATCTTTTGAGATTTATGAAAATTGGAAAATTCGCAATTATACCGATTTGCACGAATTTGAATGACTAATTAGTTAATAAATTATGATCTTAATTAGCATCAATATCATTGTCATTAATAAATTACAAGCTTTCAAATTTATAAAAATTCGAAATTTTACCAATTTTCACGAATTTTAATCACTAATTAAATAATTAATTAATATTTTAATTAGCATCAGGATCGTTGTGATTACTAAATTACAAGCTTTCAAATTTATAAAAATTAAAAAATTCACAATTTTACTAATTTTCAGAAATTTTAATCACTAATTAGTTTATTAATTAATATTTTAATTAGCATCTGGATCGTTGTGATTACTAAATTACAAGCTTTCAAATTTATAAAAATCAGAAAATTCGCAATTTCACTAATTTTTATGAATTTGAATGATTAGTTAGTTAATTAATTATGATCTTAATTAGCACCAGGATCATTGTGGTTGATAAATGACAAGCTTTCAAATTTATGAAAATTAAGAAATTTGCAATTTTACTAATTTTGACGAATGTGAACGACTAATTAGTTAATTAATTAAGATTTTAATTAGAATCGGTATCGTTGTGATTAATAAATGGCAAGCTTTCAAATTTATAAAAATTAGAAAAATTCACAATTTTACTCATTTTTACGAATTTTAATCACTGATTAGTTAATTAATTAATATTTTAATTAGCATCTGGATCGTTGTGATTACTAAATTACAAGCTTTCAAATTTATAAAAATCAGAAAATTCGCAATTTCACTAATTTTTATGAATTTGAATGATTAGTTAGTTAATTAATTATGATCTTAATTAGCACCAGGATCATTGTGGTTGATAAATGACAAGCTTTCAAATTTATGAAAATTAAGAAATTTGCAATTTTACTAATTTTGACGAATGTGAACGACTAATTAGTTAATTAATTAAGATTTTAATTAGAATCGGTATCGTTGTGATTAATAAATGGCAAGCTTTCAAATTTATAAAAATTAGAAAAATTCACAATTTTACTCATTTTTACGAATTTTAATCACTGATTAGTTAATTAATTAATATTTTAATTAGCATCTGGATCGTTGTGATTACTAAATTACAAGCTTTCAAATTTATAAAAATCAGAAAATTCGCAATTTTACTAATTTTGACGAATTTGAACGACTAATTAGTTAATTAATTAAGATTTTAATTAGAATCGGTATCGTTGTGATTAATAAATGGCAAGCTTTCAAATTTATAAAAATTAGAAAAATTCACAATTTTACTCATTTTTACGAATTTTAATCACTGATTAGTTAATTAATTAATATTTTAATTAGCATCTGGATCGTTGTGATTACTAAATTACAAGCTTTCAAATTTATAAAAATTAGAAAAATTCACAATTTTACTCATTTTTACTGATTTTAATCACTAATTAGTTAATTAATTAATATTTTAATTAGCATCTGGATCGTTGTGATTACTAAATTACAAGCTTTCAAATTTATAAAAATCAGAAAATTCGCAATTTTACTAATTTTGACGAATTTGAACGACTAATTAGTTAATTAATTAAGATTTTAATTAGCATCGGGATCGTTGTGATTAATAAATGACAAGCTTTCAAATTTATAAAAAAAAAAATTCACAATTTTACTCATTTTTACGAATTTGAACGACTAATTAGTTAATTAATTAAAATTTTAATTAGAATCGGGATCGTTGTGATTACTAAAGTACAAGCTTTCAAATTTATAAAAATTAGAAAATTCACATTTTTACTAATTTTCATGAAAGTTACGAAATGTCAGCTTTTACCGTAGTGCTTGGTAAAAGCCCGAAATGTATACGTTTTCAAGCGTATTTCGGGCTTTTACCAACTTGACTTGGTAAAACCTAGGATTTACCGGTAAAACCTAGGTTTTACCACTCTTCGGGCTTTTACCGTAACATATATAGTGAGTCTGACCACCACTATTCTATAATGAACTGAGCTATAAATGCATAGGGATCATTTTTCACATAATAGCAAACTGAATGGCGAACACATTATATTTTTAACTTGTGTTTCAAGTTTTAAGCATTAAGCTGCCTAGCAGTCGAGTGGTTAAGGAACTAGCTTCTGACTGTGCAGGTCTGGGTTTGAATCCCGGTTTGGGCATGGGTGTTTACTAACAAATTCCCTGAAAAGATTGTAAAGATCTCTTTGGAATGTATGATGATCACATTATTTAAAAAAAAATTGATGGAGTGGTATAGATTGCTGTTACCAGTTGGTGCAAATTATAGAGCATTGAGCTCTCATCTTCATCATGGTTTCTCTAAATTCCAGAGATGTTAATCAGTCAATGGATGGATGCTTAAAAAGAACCATTTCTGTAACTGGAGTAATTTTTTCCTATATAGCTATCAATGTAATTCGATGGAATCATTGCGGATATGTCTAATCTTGACTATAGCGCAAGGTGGGCCCACATCACACACATGGTCAAGTTTTTCAGTTGAATATAAATAAATACACAGAAAAATACACAAATACAGATAAAATGTCATTAAGAATATTTCATATTTTCATACAGTGTGGGTGATGACATAATCATCATTAAACCCCCCTTCCGTCATCATGTCAGAAAATCTGAACCCCCTTAATGCAGACGTAATACTTGAATGGCCCCTTATCACAAAATCCTGGCTCTGATGCAATTATGCTAAATAATGTGGACTCTATTATAATTAATGGTATCTTGAAGTTAATGTTAAATTAAATAAAGTATTTTATAGCTGAAAAACTTACATATCAAGTGAGAACTAGCATGAAAACAATAGGTTACAAATTATTTATCATGTTGTAAAAATTTACATTTTAACTATAATAAATAACATGTTTCTAATGGGCAATTGAAAAGGCAGTCACCATAACTCAATGTTAAATCAAGTGGCAAATATTTTTGTATATGGAGTGAAGATGGCATGACATATCACAAAAAAAAAAAAAAAAAAAAAAAAAAACACACAAGTTAAATAACTAACATAGTACACATAATATAATAATATAGGTTTTTCACATTGAAAGAATATAGTCAAACAAAATTAAATTTGCATGCCATCTTCAAATCATTTATTTTGTTATTTTTATTTTGTGCTGGTTATGCTGCGATAACAATAGTATGGATTAAGAGCAATTTCGAGCAGTCACAATGATTCTGCCAGTTTTTTGTTTTTAATGATAATAAAAGTTCTGAGTGCACAGAAAAAAAGTATCTTGAAGTGTTATCTGTATTTATAAAACAAATTAGTTTGAGTGTTTGAAAACATTTAATTAATATAAAAAAAGCGAAAATGAATTATCTTATTAGTATTTGTGAATAAAAAAGATGTGTTGTTTTTGGATATAAAATGATCCAAATGATGTCATAAATGTCATACAAATGTATTAAATTAATATTAATGTCATGTAATCATGTAGCAGCCTTGTATGTAGCTTATACACTTATTATATCAAAACGTTGACTCTATATTTAATAGCAGCATTATGATTAAATTAAGCATCAATTTTTATGCTAAATTAATCAAATTGTTATTTTATGAAGAAAAGCCACAAAAATTATATTCTACTATTAATAATGATGTGATTATGTGAACAATGACAATCATCAATGGTTATGATATTTGATGAGCAGAATGAACAGTATATTAGTGACCATTTTGTTTATTTTCCACTCCGCATCCAAAATACTGATATTTTGTGTGAGAACGATGATTATATGAGTTGATTAGATCTGCCACCTGAAGCTTGGTTACACAATGTTGAAGTTAAGAGTAAGTTTCAGTTCCA
The DNA here is from genome assembly GCF_987345545.1 of Pholcus phalangioides. Lineage (NCBI taxonomy): Eukaryota > Metazoa > Arthropoda > Arachnida > Araneae > Pholcidae > Pholcus > Pholcus phalangioides. Next base: position 86,837,309 of record NW_028301608.1, on the reverse strand, counting down.
TCATAGACATCACAACTGATTAGTCATTAAATTGTTCCTGACTGGCGACATAAGATTCTAGCTTCACTTGCACCAAGTTATACTTTTATCCATTGATTGTTAGACATGTTACACCACTGTCATCTTCATTTTTGATGTTTTTAAGCACCAATGAAAGTTTGTTAGCACCCAGTGATAGAAGCACAAAAAATAAAATACTGCAACAGAAAAACTACATTAATAAGCTTATGTTAATAGTTTTTTCCCCATCAAGCAACCATTCACAAGGAAAATCTGTTTCTAAATAGATTGCTTATGAATTAGAAAACTTTTCCCTTTTCCCTCTCAACCAATGTTTTCTTAATAAAATACAACACAGAAAATTATCATTTTTGTCAGCCACAAAAAATTTACATAGATTCCAAACCCATGAAATAATGGATTGGTCATGAACTATGATAAAAGAGATATTCAATTCTCATTCCAGTTTCTAGAACTGAAATTCATGATAGAAATCAGACCTTTATGGTCAAAAATTACAATTGAATGATAAAATGGATCCTATATTTTTTTAAATAGGTCGTAGATTTATTCAACTGTATGATTGCTTAATGTACTTCTTGTCAACATTCTAAACTAATGATTAAAACATCAATATGTTAAGATATTATTACCAATAAATTCCATCAACACCTTGCACTAATAAAATTTGAATGTCATGTAATGTCAATAGAGGATTGCAACAACAGTATTTTATCGTTACCTATACAAATTAAATTGCATAAATAATCTGCAAATTTTATTAACAAAAAATTCAAAAACCTTTTAATAGCCCTAAGAATTTTAAATGATTATGAAACTATTATTCAGAAAAACTTTATACAGAATTAATAGTTTTCATCGTAGTATAAAATTTGTTCAAACTGAACATTCAATCATTCAAATTTCAGTGCAAGTGTGAGTTGCATACATTCAAGATGAATATTAATCAAGTGTTTATAAGCATGATAATATTCAAAAGCTTTTAGATTGCATATCAGATTCATAAAATATGAAGATCAGTAAGACCACACTCATATTATCTGGAATTAGATTGTTTATATTAAAGTTATTTACACAACATAATATAGCAAACAATGAATCACTATTAACTTGACTCTCAATAGATATTTTAATAGTTAATTGTATTATCTCAGTTACAGGATCATTGGAAGTTGATTGATTGATTGAAAAAAAGAATAATTATAAAGCCAGCTACTTTTACATAGTGCATAAAATGCTCTCACAATAGCAACAAAATGAATGTCTACTGTGGTATTTAGAATATTTAAAATGCATTCAACTTCCGATGAGTTTTTAGGCAACACATAAATGAATCAGTTAAAAAAAAAAGAAGCATAACAAGCAGAAGCGCTGTAGTAGAATATGAAGAAGAATCTGTAAAAAAAATAGAAATTTATAGTTAGATATGGCATAGCTTTCGAACCTTCTTCTGATTCCAGGATTTCTTCCTCAATGTCAACAGTTTTACATGAGTGAACTGCAGACAAAATAGAATAAATTTAAAACTTCTAACAGTTAACTCATATGACAAACTACTACTGCACAAAAGCAACCCTAGACAAAAAATAACATTAAAATATAAGACACAAATACACTTTCAAACACCATTAAAACAAAAATTACACTCACCTTTACATTCTTCAAAATCCATAAACTCCTAGTGAACACACGGAGAGTTTGATTTTTTTAAATTCTTCTTAATGACAGTGGAATGTGATCTAGTTTTATTTGAACATTTGTGAACATTATTTGTTGTGGATCGCATTGATGTTTATCACTTACAGGGAATATGACAGTACATTAAGTGCCTTAAAACAAATGAAAGCTCATGCAGCATATCATTCATATTCATACAAACAAATATATTGCATGCATGAAAAAAATGGGACAAAACAACACCAAAGATCTAAAATTCAGCAACACAAACAGTGGTAAAAAACAAAAGTGGGGTTACTTGCGTATGAATGAATAATTAGATGTAGGATTTTGTAAGTTTTATCTCAGCAATTTTTATAGTTATTACATATATTTGTTATATTGACAGAAGAAATCTTTTTGGCAGTAACATTTGAGCAGTTATAGCCCACGTTTTCCATTTATATTAAATAATTTACTCATATACCCAACAATCATATTATACATATATTAGTCACACATGAGTTTTTTTTTAAATAAAAGAGAGAGCCGGAAAAAAAACAGTCAAAAAGCACAGGTTTATCAATTACTTAATAAAATTACAGCAGCAATTTTTCAAACACTAAACATACGCATATTATGGTAGTTACTTGTCTATTAAAAATAACATTTTCTGTAACTCTAGTATCACATTTAAATTTAGTGATAAAGCGACATAATAGAAAAATGTTAGGTTTAGTACTCCACCTTCCCACAGTTTCAGAAGTTAGTCATTGTTATGAGCTTTAGAGCAGTTATCAGCAATTGAATTTAATCTTGGTAGTTACATAGTATCATATTCCCAAGTTTTGTGAGAACGATAGTTGCCTCTAATATTTTAGAAAATGTTACCTATGCATAAACTTTAACATTAAAAAAAACCTCAATTCACAGAATTGATCATTTTTGATAATTATTCTGTCAAACAATGTCAATTTCATTTGAAGAGTTTCATTTTTATAGTTACGAAGCTACTATCATTAATTATTATTTCCTCACATTATATAGGGTGTACAGGAAAATTCTTTCAACCTAGAATAACGTGCAAATAAATAGTGCTATGGCTGTGCAACTTAGGTAACAGTATGGCATGCTCAATCATGATACAACAAACAGCAGCATGTACAATAGCATTTAGGAGAAAAGAATATAAACACTAACATGTGTCTACTAGTGAAACTTGTACCTCATTTCATTGCACCAAAAGAAATTCACCCTGTAATATTTGGATAAAAATTCACAGATATTAATATTAATATCTCTGTGAAAAAAGAATTAATATTAATTCTTTTTTTTCTGTTTATTGAAACCATTTCCATATTATTTTCAAGCCTTTGCCATTTAAAAACTTTAAAAAGTAGCAAAAATCAATAATTTTAATCAAATTTTTATTCAAATGTTATGTGGTAAATTCACCAAATGACATTCTTTGGATTGAAGACTGTATACTAATTCAAATTTTTGTATTGAAGGCATAATTATTATGTTACATGTTGCTATTTATTGGCAAGAGTTGTGAATTTACTGTACCATTACCTCAGTTGCATAGCTGTAGCTTTCTGTTTGCAAGTAAATTTCAGGTCAAGAGAGTATTTTCACATGCATCATTTATATCGTTTTTCTGTCTATGAATCCCAAGAGCTGTAAAGGCGCATGTAAATTTTCCAAATATATTTCATATATTTGAATTTTTAAGTTTTATTTTATTCACACTGTAATTAATTCTCACTTTTCCTTTCCTCCAGTTATCATTTGCATAAAAATAATGAAAATAGAAAAAGACTTCCTAATAAAATGAGGGCAAAACAAAACATCAAGCTTACTGGAAAAATCAGGATTGAAGACATATTGAATGCATGAAAAATTGGGCATAAGGAAATAGAAAATGAATAGCATATGCCTATATAAATAAAACTCATTCAACTATGAAATGAAGACAAGCACATACAACAGAACATATACAAGGATAGTGATGAATGCATAAGGAAGCAAATTTTTCTGACATAGAGGTGAAGAAGAAAACACTTGCATAACTTACCCAAGACATCAATGGTTTCTGATCTTTGAGCTGTTGGCAATTCCTCACGTTTAGTTTCTTTTGCTTGTCGCTCTAATGGTTTCTCTTCTTTCATATCACCCAATCCATGCTCAGGTGTTACTTCGCTCACCTAGAAAAGGAGTTACAATTATCACCTGATTTTTTTTTTACAATTATTCCCAAAAAGTATTAGTGAAAAGTGTAAAAACCTTTGTATATGAGATATTAACAATAAAGACGAAGTAAAAAGTTGGATTACCACCAAAACAACATGGTAAATATCACAGTAAAACCTTTCTTTTGTGGACAAAAAAAAATGCCAGTTGAAGAAATTTGACCATTAATCAGGGGTCTGAAACACTGGGGCGTACATAACTAAAAGACCCTATTTTAAAGTAGTCTACAGGTGAAGAACTTCATGACGTGATGAGAATTTGTTTCAAGAGGGAAAAATTAGTTGCACATGTCTCCACCACAGGGTGTTTCACTTTGAATACCTGTAGTAAACATTTAAATTTATGTGATGTCACGTAGCAGCTGTTATAAAACCTAGAAAAATTCACAGGGATCTTGTTTCTCAATGTGTCTTGTTTCACAATGACGATAAGTTTACGAGATCAAGCTTTCTTGGTCAAATTATTTTACCAAAACAGCAATTCCGCAGTAACTGCTCTACGAAAATATCAGATTTGGGAGAAGATTCTAAAAAGTCCAATGAATGTTAAAACCTTCGGAGTATGATAATGAAATTTGAAAACATAGGATCATTGGCTGTTCGTCCTGGAAGAGGAAGAAAACCCATTTCTATAGTTCTATAGATGCAGTACTGGAGGTTTCGTTTCAGGTGGAAGAGGACAGAGCTTCAAATTCTCGTGGTATCAGGCATGTAGCATAGACGTTGGATAGGCCACATTCGATTGTCCACAAGATCATGCAGAATATCCTCCGATATTATCCGTGCAAACTTTCACTTGTGCAGCGGTTGCTTCCACATGATTATGACACTTGACTCCAGTTCTCACTCAAGTTTCTAGCTTGCGTTGAGGTAGATTCAATGGCCTTGAAATATCCTCTGGACAGACGAAGCACATTTTCACTTGGATGGTGCAGTCGATAGTCACAACTGCCGAATTTGGAAACCAGAAAATCTGCACGCTATCTTAGATGTTATGTTGTATTTGCCAAAAGTGGCAGTATAGTGCAGATTCACTGCATCATTTATTCTCTGTCCCTACTTCTATGAGGAGTTATGTTCTACAGGCCCAGTGACATGTTCGATCATCAGGAAGTGATAAGCATTGGTGTTACAGAATGAAATTGTTCTGACTCTGCAAGCACATCACTGCCTCGCAGACACAATCTTTATGCAAGACGGAGCTCCTCCAAACATTGCAGTGTGTGTGTTAAGAATGTTCTTAAAACACATTTTACAGAAGAAGAACATGTTATCAGTTGGCACTTCCCTAATCTATGACCTCCGAGTTCTCTGGAAATTGTCCAAAGCCAAAAATCCATGCGATTTTTAGCTTTGGGGGCATTTGAATTTGAAACATCTGGTAAGTCGTGACAATCCAAGAACTTTACCTGACCTTAAAGGCAGCATTTCATGCCACATGCTGAACTTTTCCGCGCACACACTTCAGTTAGTTGTGCAACATGCCATCTTGTGATTTCACATGATATCTGAAAATGATGGCCATCGTGTGGAACAAGGTATTGTTGCAGTAACAATTGTAAGAATTGTAAATGTGTGCTTAAATGTTTCATTTCTTAATAAAACGCCCTCTGGTGGCAACATGTGCAACTACCCCCCCCCCCCAAACAAAGTCCCATCACTTCATAAAGTCCTCCACAAAATTTCACAATTTTCTAATGACTGGTTTTGCCTGTAGGCTACTTTAAAATAGGGTCCTTTAATTATGGTTACCCTGTACATACTTTTATTATGCAAAGGGAAATTATCATTTGGCTGTAAAAGAGGGGTGATCGCATCTGAGGGGTGTTCATTAAGAGGGCTTTTACTGTATTAGGCTAATACAAAATTTTTTCATTTCAACAAAGAGAGCAGTGTGTTGTACACATTTTTCTCTTAATTAAAATGGAAATTTTTAATTTTTCCAAGAATTTTAAAACAGCTATCCTCATTGAACTTCATAAAATCAAGTAATTATATAATATAATAGTCATTCCAACTATAAGTAATGCAAGGAACTGCTTGACTCTATCCATCAGAAGTTCTTAAACTTATTTGGCCTAATGATTTAAGCCCTCTTCTCAGTGATTTCTCACTCCCCCCCCCCCCCCCCCCACAGAAAAAATGCAACCTGCTGAAAAAGAAAGCTGCTATATTATACTCATAATTAGAACTAGTATTTCTAGATTTTTCGAATATCTTTCAGGGATGGAAGTATGGGCCCACTTTGTTAAACCCAGTAAAGATGTTCATCAAATGGGTAAAAAAAATCAAATCACAAAAAATAATAAATTCAATGGAAAAAATGCTTCACACATTCCACTTTTTCTAATAAAAACTAGAAAAATATCAATAGAAAATTTAGTCAAAGTTCATTTTTTGAATTTTCATGACATTATACATAATTGACACTCAATTTTATAAACTAGTCTTCTTAGTCCAAACAATATGGGATTCCTTTGAATATTTTTCCCTTTAAAAACGAATTGTTCAAATTCATAGAAGTTCATGAAAACAAGTGTCAACATCAATAATGAACATGCACGGCGTATACCTGCACGGAGAGTTTTTCGACAACCTTCACGCCTGCAGTCAGAGATCCTGGAACTTCACCAGGTTTCATTTCAACAATGGAACTGTGAGCTAGAACTTCATACACTTGCATTGCAAGTTCAGAAGGAATAACCACATCAACTTTTCTTGACCCTGGAATAGTTTCAGTTGTAAGTGCATCCAAAGAACTGTTGCTGAGGACCTCCATCACTTGAGTAGCTAATTCTGATGAGATGGTGACTTGGGCATTTGTACTAGATGGCATAGAAATAGCCAGTTCCTCCAGTGAACCTGGTTAGAGAAATAACTTGGTTTCAATTTCATAATGAACTGAGACATGGATGCTATTCATAATACAACAGAGAGCTTGAGATGTTTTTGCAGCTGTGAGGCTGTTGAGTGCAAAGTCGATTGACTTTTTGGTCAAAAAAGTCCAAGTTATAAACAATAACATTGCAACATTTGTTTATCAGCATTCTGAACAGTAAATATTCTTAGCCCGAAGTGCTGGCTCAGAGTAGTTTACCTAGCTTTGGAATACAAATATGTATACACTGATTTTCCTTATTAAAAACTTTCAAGCAATGTGAGCGATAGATTTCACATTAAAAAATAAATCAATTCAAATGTTGGAATAAAGACTAACTAACAAAAAATTACAGTAGGCTCAGAGGTGGTTTTAATGGTGAGCACACTAGGTGCATGGCAGGGGGCCCAAATTCTAAAGGGCCACAAAAAAACCCAAACTTTACACTTTTTTTCTAACTTAAGGGGCTCAATATTTTCTTTTGCAGCCGGGACTTCGACCGACTTCAATCTGCGAGTGTTGGGCGATCTGTTCTTTTTTTTTCAATTTATCCAGCACAGCAGCTTCAATATGGTTCAGAACATAACTGTTAGAGATGAATTATTTTATTATTATCCTCAAGATTTAACAACTTATTTTCTGAAGTATATTTAAAACAAAAACAAATACAAATATAAACAAACAATAAATACAGTGGAACTTCGGTCAACGAGCTTAATTCGCTCCACTATCGTGCTTTTTATCCAAATGGCTTGTTATTCAAATCAAACTTCCTCATAGGAAATAATGGAAACTCTGATAATTCGTTCCACAATTATTCATTTATATAAAAACGACATTCAATCAATAATTATGAAAGAGTTGATCAACTTTGCCCAAGACTATTAAGAAAACATCAACAAATAAGGTAAATACATGAAAAACACAAAAAATCCTAATGCATTTCACCACCAATGGGTGTGTCATCTTCAGAGGAAAAATATTTAATCACTAATCACACGGACCGAGTTTCCTACTTGGGTTAAATACCAAATCTTAACGCTCGGTTGCTCAGCGGAAAAAGTATGTCTGCTCATTTCAAATGTCATGGTTAGAATGAAGCTGTGAGCTGGTGTGTGATTTTAATGCAGCATCCTGATTGGACGTTTGCGGAATGGTGCTACCTGATTGGTCTATTTGAATATTCTTATAGAATTCCCACTCGAAATGAATTTAAGCCATGATGTTGCGATTGGTGGGATAGATTTATTATCGTCTACAAGTATATTTTTGAATGCCCGAATATATTTGCCTCCGTAGAAATTCAAATAAACTGTTGACTTGACTTTGTGAAAAACTCTTGCTTCCTGAAATTTAAATCAATGGCTCTCTTGCCAACAGTGAGCGGGGATGGTCGATTTTTCACATTCCTGATTCTTAACATAGCGAGCATATTCATTTAATCTTGCTTTTTATGGGTCTCCTTGTCTGTGCTATATAACCAAGAGGTCTTTCTTGGTCTCAGCAACGCCTCATTTCAGATCTTGTCATCTCATGCAACAGAAACTTTCACCGTTTCGTACTTTTATAGCAAGAGCATTTAACATCTGTTCAGATCGGAACACATTAGACCATGAACTTGAAACCAACAGAGCAACTGCGAAAGACAGGGGTTCAACACTAAGATTGTTGATGGAATAAGTAGAAAATTTTTGAAACCAACACGAAGAACCACTTTAAAAAAAATTATAGAGAGGCCACTCAAAGAAAGTGTAGTCATAGCCTACGATCCAATACTCTCACTGAAGATCAAATAATTTTCTTGAAAAAAGTTTCTTAAAAATTTTTAAAGTTTAATCTAACAACCATAGATGTGCTCTCTAATAACTTTGGTTTCATGCCCCCTAAAGATGCTATACCACAGAATAAACAATGGGGCATCTATTACATTCCATGTGGTGATTGCCCTCTTGGTTATATAGGACAGACAAGAAGACCCATAAAACCAAGATTAAATGAACACACTCGCTGTGTTAAGAATCAGGAATGTGAAAAATCAACCATCGCCGCTCACTGTTGGCAAGAGGGCCACACATTTAAATTTCAGGAAGCGAGAGTTTTTCGCAAAGTGAAGTCCACAGTTGATTTAGATTTCTACGAAAGCATATATATATATATATATATAATAAATCTACACCACAGATCGCAACACTATGGATTAAATTCATTTCCAGCAGGAATTTTAAGAAAATTTGAATAGAAAAATTGGGTAGCACCATTCCGCAAATGTCCAATCAAGGCTCTGCAATAGAATCACACACAGGCTCAAAGCTTCATTCTGACCATAACATTTGAAGTGAACAGATGTACTTTTTCTGCTGAGCAACTGAGCTTTAAGATTTGGTATTAAACCTAAGTTGGAAACTCGGTCAGCATGATTAGTGGTTAAATATTTTTAATCTGATGATGGCGACACACATTAGTGTCAAAATGTATTAAGATTTTTGGTGTTTTTCATGTATTCGCTTTATTTGTTGGCGTCTTCTTTATAATCGGTAATTAAACACAATAATAATACAGGGCATCCATAATTAAAAGATATAGCTATTTTAAAGTAGCCTACAGGTGAAACCAGTCATCAGAAAAGTGAAATTTTGTGGAGGACTTCATGAAGTGATGGGTATTTGTTTCAGAGGGGGGAAAATTAACTGCACATGTTGCCACCAGAGGGCGTTTTATTAAGAAATGACACATTTAGGCAAACATTTACAATTTTTACAATTGTTACTGCAACAAAACATGTTCCACACAATGGCCATCATTTTCAGATAACATGTGAAATCACAAGATGGCATGTTGCACAACAAACCGAAGTGTGTGCGGGGAAAAGTTCAGCATGTGGCGTGAAATGCTGCCTTTAAGGTCAGGTAAAGTTCTTGGATTGTCACGACTTACCAGATGTTTCAAATTCAAATGCCCCTAAAGCTAAAAATCGCATGGATTTTTGGCTTTGCGCAATTTCCAGGGAACTGGGAGGTCATAGATTAGGGAAGTGCCAACTGATGACATGTTCTTCTTCTGTAAAATGTGTTTTAAGAACATTCTTAACACACACTGCAATGTTCGGAGGAGCTCCGTCTTGCATAAAGATTGTGTCTGCGAGGCAGTGATGTGCTTGCAGAGCCAGAACAATTTCGTTCTGTAACACCAATGCTTATTGCTTCCTGATGATCAAACATGTCACTGGACCTGTAGAATGTAACTCCTCGTAGAAGTAGGGACAGAGAATAAATGATGCAGTGAATCCGCACTATACCGTCACTTTTGATGAATACAACGAAATCTCGGGTTTCCAAATTCGGCAGGTGTATCGACTGCACCATTCAAGTGAAAATGCACTTTGTCTGTAAAGAGAATATTCCAAGGCTATTCTGAATGAAGCTAGAAACTGCAGTGAGAACTGGAGTCGAGCGTCATAATCACGTGGAAGCAACCGCTGCAGAAGTGAGAGTTTGCACGAATAACATTGGAGGATCTTCCTCATGATCTTATGGACAGTTGAATGTGGCCTATCCAACGCCTGTGCTACACGCCTGACCATAAGAATTTGAAGCTCTGTCCCCTTCCACCTGAAGCGAAACCTCCTGTATTGCATCTACAGAAACTGGTTTTCTTCCTCTTCCAGTATAAACAGACAACAATCCTGTGGTTTCAAATTTTATTATCATACTCTAAAAGTTTTTAGCATTCATTAGACTTTTTAGAATCCTATCCCAAGCCTGATATTTTCATAGAGCAGTTACTGCAGAATAGCTGTTTTGGTAAAACAATTTGACCAAGAAAGCATGCTTTTGTAAACTTATCGTCATTGTGAAACAAGATCTCCGCAAATTTTTCTAGGTTTTATAACAGCTGCTACGTGACATCACATAAATTTACATGTTTACAACAGGTATTCAAAGTGAAACGCCCTGTGGTGGAGACATGTGCAACTGATATTTTACCCCCTGAAACAAATTCCCATCACTTCATGAACTTCTCCACAAAATTTCATAATTTTCTGATGACTGGTTTTGCATGTAGGCTACTTTAAAATAGGATCTTTTAATTATGGACACCCTGTACATAATACAATAAAATAACCATATATAAAAGTAAATAAACATAATAGCCATAACTAAACATACAAATACAATAATGTTTGGCAAATTAACTTACTCTAAACAATGAGAGAGAGGACGATTTACAGAATCACTATTGTTTGCAAATTATTCTTTTTTGCGTGAATTTCAAAAAGAACCTTATCCAGTGGCACTTGCTCTTCTCTCCTTTTCGGGATTTCTGGGAGATAGGAAATTTCAGTTTTCGTTGGACATATTCATTGTTCACAGCTTTATTTGAGTTGTTCTTTTCTAGAGAGTTTTGTGTGCACAGGTTCTTCACATTCTACACATCTCTCTAATCTCATTTTATGAGAGGGACTTCTCTCTTCCTCAGACGAGATAACGTCCATAAACTCTTGCTTGTGCATACAAAAGAGATCCATAACTTCATCTACCATCAACTTCTAGACATTTTTCACCACTAATTCTTGAATGCCATCCTAATGCAGCTCCAGTCCATGGTCTTCTCCAAGCACAAAATCTCTTCGCCAAGTAGTGGCTCTTGTTCATGAACTATATATAGCCCCCTCAAAATCACATTCAATAATGCAATCAGCCCACAGTTTTCTCCAGAATTAAAAAAAAAAAATTTAGTGAAAACTCAAGCGCACATATGCATGACTGCAATGTTACACCTAGTTTCAGTTTCATATAAATATTCACACTCACAGAATTGTTAATTTCCTGAGTGGAGCATACTTACCAGAGACTGTAGGGGAGAATATTATCCAAAATTCCTAACACATGTGTGGGCAAAAGCATAAAACTATCAGTTCAATTGTAATAACATCAAAATAAATAAGCAAAGAGCAAATTTTTTGCTCGTAATGCGAATCATCGCTCGTTAACTGAGTCAAAATTTGTTTCAAATATTTGCTCATTATGTGAATTGCTGGTCAACCAATGTTCCACTTTTATATATCCAATAAATGTTCAGAAATTACAATGCACTGTTTGACAAACGCAATGGGGCATTTAGGCAGATACAGGGGTGGGGAATCAGCCCTCATTTTGTAGTGAAAAAATTTATTGGCATAGATGGGAGGGAGGAGGAGGGCATTCGCCTCTCCTTCACTATGCATATGCTCAATGATTCCCCCCCCCCCAGTTCGAGAAGCCTGCATACTCTTATGCAATGGTTGTTGTGTTCAAAAGAATAAAATTGATAAGTGATCATATGTTCACCTTGAAGAAGGGTCTTCATGAAAGCAAGCATGAAACTTTCCCTTAGGTTGCTTACTATACACATGTTGGGGATGGAATACTTTTCCATGCATTTCAAGAAAGCAATAAACGAATACTGCCAAACATGAACACATGTACATATATGACAAGCATACATTTGCTGCTATTCAATATATATGTTACCGCTAAAGTATATAATTCAATTGTTCTACGAAATAACTGAATTATATACTTTAATGGTAGCATATATGTATTGAATTTATGGTTTTCTCAACATGCGTATAAAAACATATTCCATCCTTAACTTTCGGACATATATGACATATACATTCGTTTGTAGAACTGATGCATAAATGATATAAATATATTTAATTAATTATATCAATATCATGTTAATTAAGTATTAATGGGTATTCTCTTCTGTTAAACTGTTCAATCACAAGCATTTATATCGCAAAAATTAATATAATTAATTATAACTATTGTAAGTATGATCCCAGATACATTAAGTTACAGAAATATATAACAAATTGAGATATATATATATATAATATCAATGTTATTGGAAACTAACCAATGATAATGACAAATAAAATGTTTTTAGTTGAGTCATCAAAATATTTCCATTGCACATGTCATGAAAAATTTAAAACGTTCAAATGATCAGAAAAATTTTATTACAAATAGAAAATAAGTGAACTTTCTTTATGAAAAGCAGAAAGGGTGCGTGACCGTATATACCTTGTGTAGTCACTTCTAACACTTGCATTGCAACATCTGATGGCACACTGAAATTTGCTGCATCAGTCTCTGGTAACTGACCAGGTTTGAATTCCTTCACAGAACTGTGGGGAATGACTTCAGTTATTTCTGCAACCATTTCAGATGGAACATCAAACTCGGCTTGCCTGGAACTGGGTCTTTCAGCAATATTTAGTTCACCAATGGAACTAGAAACTAGAACCTCTAAAACCTGAAGTAAAAGAAAAAACAACAGGAGCATTGAGACACACAGAGGAGGATTGAGGAAGAATAATGTAAATTTTTTTAAATTCTGTTCAAATTTATTTCAGTTGACATGCAATTTTTTTTGTATAATTATTAAACTCCACTCTATATTATTTATATGGTATTAAGACAAGAAAAAAATTTCAAAAGTTACATATTTATATAGTAGGTGTGTAGGTGAATGAATAATGTTGAAGAAATATAACAATTTTGAGAAAATATTCTTTTGAGCAGTGATTTTCCTCATAACATCATAAATGAATATTGAGAAAATGACATCATAAATGAAGAAAACTATAGCAGAAAATTTCAATATTTGAAGCAATTACATTACTAGTAAATACAATTATTTCAGCTTAATGAATTTCATTCACAGCATTCATTGTAACAGCAAAGGTTTGAAATACAAGGTTCAAATGAATAGAATTGATGCCACTCTCAACTATTTTCCATACAGAGTATGGATATTTTTTCTTCTAAAATTATCTCTGCATTGTATTCAGTTGTCTATACATCATCTCTGTATTTCACCTTCTGGGGAGGGGGGGGGGGCATTGTCGTAAAAAGCTGAGTAAGAAAGGTTGTCAATCGCACAGTCCTGCTCAGAGTGTATGCATATATGCTCAAAGGATTAGCGTTTCCTGTTGCATAGTGATCTAGCACACTTGCCCAGATTGTGGGGGTGGGGGGGGGGATAATGGTTCCATTCATTGTAGGAGGTTTGTAGAATATTTTGATCATCTCTACATTTTAACAATTGTCTACAAAGTGCAGACAATCGTTATTTTCTACACTTTGCTTAAATAAATGCAAAGTTCAATGACAATTTGAAGTTTTCCAGGTTTAAAACCATCTATATTTTATTGTTGTTGATTTCTGGGTATGTGTATATATATATGTACACAACTCTGACAATAAAAGCTATGCTATATACAAGCACAACTCTGACAACATAAATATATATGGGCCACACATATATATATACACACACACACACATGTTCTTGCATGTTCCTATTTGTTAGAAATTCCACTCCCATAAAGAATAATGTTAATGAATGTTGCTTATAACGATAAGGAAAAGTAACTACCAATGATATAATAACAAATTTTTTGTCGATTTTGTTTCTGTTTCAATAGTGTTTTCCTTAAGAAATTTCTGATTACAACTGATCACATTCAGGGAATGTTCGCCTGTTGTTCTATTTATACTTAATGTTGAATAAAAAATTTATTATATGTTTGATGCTCTGACTTGCTCATTCACATGACCATTATACAAAACATTTCCGTATTTTATCCTTATGACTTTATCTTACAAAAATGTCCAGTTTTTCCATCAAAGCTGAGTTGAATTCCTCATCTTTACTAGAATCAGATTGTGTTACAATGAATATGACTATAGTCATCTAACAGACGTTTTCCAAGTTCTATGTTTTTCCCCATGAAATACATTTTCACAGACTTGCTGTATCAAGGTGTACCTAACCAAATGTGATTTATAAGCAATATTGGGCAATTTCTCTGACATTTGGCTACACGCCTGGGAAGAATCAGAAATGTACTGTATTGTATTAATTATCCCAATTTCCTGTATTTTTCTCTATCAAATATGGTCTATAAATTATTGTAAATAAATAAAAACTTCAGGCATAATATTTATTGCCTCTGATTAAATATTTTGCCAAAAAAGGTCTTAAAAACATCAAACGACACATTAGTTAAAATGACAAAATTTCACAGAATCTTTGCGGAATGTTGTTTTAATTGAGTTTGACACTGTGTGTGTGTATATATATATATATGCATATAAAGAATGCTTATATTACTTGAAATTTTTTATCATGCAGGTTATATCAACTGTATGCATTTATGTTTATTTTTTCTATTCCCTCTACTATAAAAGCTGAAAGTTTATAACAGTGGGTTTTGTTTGCTCCCTTCTACAATTTGCTGCCCAGGGAGCAAGCTCTTTTCCCCCCTACTTCCGGCCCTGCTGAGGGAGGGGAATATAACAAATTTCAAATTTATTCTGCCACAATTCAATTTTTTTGCCATTTTAATTTCTTATTCAAAATCTCATCAAAACTTAATAAAAATCATTTGCCATAAACTCATGCTTGCATACTTATTCATGCACATCACTTGCTACAAAATAAAAACACATTTGATAGACTATGTTATATCAAATACAAACCTGAGTAGCTAATTCAGCTGGAATGCTGAAATCTGCTGTTTTGAGGCTGGGCAATTCGGTTGGCTTCATTTCATCGACGGACCTGTTTTCAAGAACTTCCAAAATCTGCATGGCCAATTCTGATGGAATAACTACATCCGCTGTTTGAGTATTAGGAATTTCTCCTGGTTTGAAATCTTTCAGCGATCCTAATTGAAGTTAAATATTCACTTAGATGTGCATTGAAGCAAAAAATTCATACAGAAAAAATAAAAATGAAGAATAAAACAATGACATTAAACAACTATATTAATCCACCTTGAGAGAGCACTTCTGTAACTTCAGCAGCAACATCATACGGAATGCTAACATCCAGTTTCTTCACTCCTGGAAGTTCCATTGGCTTGAAAACATCCTCTATTTCCCCAGTCTGCACCTGGGATACACTCACTGTTTGATGTGATGATAAGACCAACTCGACCTAAAAATTTGTACAATAAATATAACAGTTACAAAGTGTGAAAAAATTAGCCTTTGCCTAACAAAGAAGAAAATTTTTCAATTTTAGTACAATATTAATTCAATTAATAAGTCTAAGTCAATGTCAAACAATATTGGAAATAATAATTTTTCAAATTCCCTGGACGGATCATGCTGATCCCTTGGGAATACGTGAAGATCACGTTAAAAAAAAAAAAATAATAATAATAATACATCAACCAAGTAAATTTAACATGTTTGTGGTATGAACATTTGACAATGATCATGTGTATTTCTAAAAAAAGTGTTTCCTGAACTAGAAAGAATTACAGTAATTTCCTGTAATGAAGCTATGGCTTATACACCTTCAAGTTAAATAAGTAAATTTTTTAGCTCTTGAAACTGATTCAAAGCCACAGCCTATTCTGCACTTTTTCTGAGGTGACTTCAAGGGGTATTAATTAATTCTTACGAGTGTTTTTTTTAATGTATTTCTTTTTAATCCAGAGTAAAAAAAAATCTAATTTCTTACACTAGAATAGCCATAGTCTGATGTCATGTAAGTCTATAAAATTCTTAAAAAAAAAGACTTGAAAAGTAAGTTGAAGAAACATTCAATTTTATTTTGACATAAGTTTTTTTTTTTTTTTGCTTGAATGAAAATTATGTGAAGTTTATATAAAGTTGTGATCTGTAAAAAGCTGAAGCGTTTCCTTCTGGAAACTTTCTTTTCATTGATCATTTCTCTCAGTGCAGCTTATTTACCGAAAGTTATGGTGAGTTTTTTTTATTTGAAAAGGGGTTGAGTGAGGATTCTTAATTGACATTCTTATTTTTTCAAAATAAAAAAAATTTCTTTCTTTATATTCATGTATATAGAGACATACTAATTTGATTATCCCAAGAGAGTAATGCAGGGAGAAAAAATTTATTGTGTATATCAGTCAAAAGAATTATTTTCAATTCAAAAACATTATGACAAATTGAATTTTAAAAAATACCAGGAAATAAGAGTAACAATTTGAAAAATAATAATGTGAATCAATCTTTGATGAAGCCAAATGAGTAGAATAAATACATCAGAGCATATCACAAAATAAAGCATACAGCACAATTTACATCTAATTTGTAAGAAAGCAGCATAATTAGCTCAGCATAGCATTGTTATTTGCAACAGCAACATCAGTTACTACATTATGTGTTAAAATGATTATATTATTTGTTAAACCAAATTTTAAATGCAGTGAATTAGCATCAAAATATAAATTAGCATGAATTAACTTTAGTCATTAATGATGCAAGACAGAAAATAAATGAATATTTCTATTGTGAAAGCAGTAGTGAGTAATGTAGTTTGTTATTTTTTTATTGAAAAAAAGTTATTACTCCGGCGATTTGATTTTTTTGTCATGTAATGTTATGTAAAACTTGGTAATTGTTATATGTTTGGAGTTAGCTATCATGAACTGTGCTATCATGAGTTGATTCTCGATAAGACTGGAATATTACTTTGCTATAGCCATGCAACATTCATCTGTCACTTCTGGTAGTTCTTACAGATAAGTGCACAGCAAAAATTGGTTGATTGCAGCAATCATTCATATGGCTCATTAGTCCAATGTTACTACCATGCATCCATTGCACTTATTGTTAAGCGCCATTCAAGTCTGATTGCAGGATGATTCAGCTTGATATCTTGAGTCTTGTGCTTCAAAATATTATACTAAGCAGTTAGAAATTTTTGATGCAATGACGTGCTTTAATGGGAAACCATAATCTTCTTACCTTCTGACCATCTGGTCTTTTTTCAAGAAATTCCCCAGTTGTTGCATGGGTTTCAACATCTGAAACTGCCAAATGTTGTTCTGGAATGAAATGGAATTTGGCACTTGTTTCTGGGAATGCTTTTTCTGTTTTTAGGTCTTCTGTGGATCTTACACCTACTACTTCGGATACAATGCAGCTCTCCTGAGCAGAAACTGCTACATCGGCAACAACAGATGGAATTTCTTCTTGTGCAGATAACTCTTCTTCTCTGCTTTCAGCAGTCACTTGAGACACAGACATGTGTTCTGTTGACATCAGACTGAGATTCGCTTTAGTACCATGAGGAATAATTTCAACATTCAGTTTAGTTGGTTGAGTCTCTGCAATAATTTCAGATATACATAAGTGATCAGTTTTTGAAATGGCATAATCAGCTTTTTCAAGTTTAGGTTTCTTCCCTTCCTGAAGGTTTTCAAATTTTTCTTCTGTTTCAGTTTCTTCCACAGTGACAGATTCTTTGTGGGTATAACTGATAGAAGCAGTCATAGAAGGAGTTCCACTTGGCACAAAATCTGATGCCATACTTTCTGTAGTTACTTCTGACACATCTAGACTGTCTTTTGGAAGGAAATTTGACTTTGCTGTCACAGTTGCAGGAGTTTTCATGGGTGTAAGTTCAGAAAACATATCAGCTGAGGTGATTTCACACACTGAAACTGACTCTTGGAAAGGTATACTAACATTTGCATTGTCAGTTGAAGGCAATGCTTTTGGAACATATTCTTTAGGTTGGTCACCATAAATGGTTTCTGAAACAAGGAGTGACTCAGTGCTGATGAGTTCACTTTGTAGCTGCTTAGACTTTGGCGTTTTGAATGGTTTCAAATCACCTATACTTTGCTCTGGTACTACCTGTTCGACAGAAATAGTTTTAGCTGATAAAAATCCAGTTTGAGCTTGGAATGATAGTGGTAATTCTTTAGGTATGAATTCCCCAGGGGTCAACCCAGAGATGACTTCAGAAACAGCAAATGTTTCTTTTGTCATAATATCGAGAACAGCTTTACTTTCACTTGGTTTTGGTATTGTTTTTAGATCCTCTGACTTCTGCTCAACAGACACCTCTGTCACAGACAGAGGCTTCTTGGTAGTCCATTTTATACCAGCTTGCACTTCACCAGGAAGCTTACCTGCAGCAAATTGGCCAGGTTTTTCTTCTAACAACACCTCAGATACTTCCAAACCTTCAGATTGTGATACATCAATCACTGCTGTGACAGCAGCAGGCTTAGATTTCACAAGCATTTCTTCAGACTTCTGTTCAACAGAAACTTGAGACACAGAAATAGATTCTCTGGTTGTAAATTTCACACCAGCTTGTATTTCCCCAGGAAGTTTTCCAGCAGCAAACTGTCCCGGAATTTCTTCTGGAGTTGTGTGACTCACTTCAACAGATTCTTGTTGTGATAAACCTACAACTGCCTGCAAAGCCACTGGCATTTTGTCCTCTGGTAGATCTTCAGATTCCTGCTGAGTAGAAATCTCCATCACGGAGAGAGACTTCTCAGTGGTTAGTTTTACTCCTGCTTGTACTTCACCAGGTAGCTTGCCTGCAGCAAATTCACCAGGTCTTTCTTCAGAGAGTGTTTGAGACACTTCAATGCATTGTTGCTGAGGTATACCAACATTAGCCTGAACTTCTGAAGGTTTTTTCTGTTCCATTAATGCTTCCGGTTTTTGTTCTACAGACACCTCCGAAACAGATAACGATTCCTTTGTGGTCCACTTCACACCTGCAGTGACTTCTCCTGGTAATCTACCAGCAGCGAATTGTCCAGGATGTTCCTGGGGTAATGTCTGTGATATTTCTATACTTTCCTGCTGTGAAAGACCGAAGAGAGCTTGAACTTGAGAAGGTAACTTTATAGCTGGCAGATCTTCTGGAACTTGTTGGGTGGAAACTTCTGACACAGATAAAGATTCTTTTGTGGTAAATTTCATTCCAGCCTGCACTTCTCCAGGAAGTCTTCCAGCAGCAAATTCTCCTGGTTTCTCTTCAGGTAAAGTTTGACTCACTTCTAAGCTTTCTTGTTGAGAAAGTCCAATGATTGCTTGAACATAAGCTGGCTTCCTTTGTTCATTTAAATCTTCTGATTCTTGTTGAATTGACACTTCTGAAACAGAAAAATGACTTTGCGTGGTCCATCTAATTCCAGCCTGCACTTCTCCAGGTAGTTTACCAGCAGCAAACTTTCCAGGTTGCTCTTCAGAAAGTGTCTGTGAAACACTGAGCGGTTCTTGAAATGCAACATCAACCAGAGCTTGAACCTCCTGTGGTTTCTTTTTCTTTTCCAGTTCTTCTGACTCTTGCTGAGCTGAAATTTCTGATACAGATAAAGGTTTGTTCGTAGTAAATCTTACTCCAGCTTTAACTTCGCCAGGCAAACGTCCTTTTGCAAACTCTCCAGGCATTTCCTCTGGTAATGTTTCTTGGATTTCAATAGGTTCTTGTTGGGACAAACCTAAAAGAGCTTGAGCCTCCAATGGCTTCTTTCTTTCTTCAAGTTGTTCTGATGTCTGTTCAGTCGAAACTTCAGACACCAACAATGATTTTTTTGTGGTCCATTTGACTCCAGCTTGAACTTCCCCAGGTAACCGGCCAGCTGCAAATTGGCCTGGTTTTTCTTCTGGTAAAGGCTGAGTTACTTCCAAGGATTCTTGTGGAGTTACTCCAAGCAAAGCTTGCACAGAAGATGGTTTTTTTTGTTCTGGCAAGTCAATAGTTTCTTGTTGTGTAGAAGTCTCGATAACAGTCAAATAATCTCTGGTAGTCCAATTGATCCCGGCTTCTACTTCACCAGGAAGCTTGCCAGCTGCAAACTGCCCAGGCTGTTCTTCAGTGGACACCTCAGAGACCAATACAGATTCCTGCTGGGAAACTGCCATTATAGCTTGAGTGGTTGTTGGCTTTTTGGTTTCCTCTAAATTTTCTGCCTCCTGTTGAGTGGAGGTTTCAGAAACACATAGAGACTTTTGGGTAGTGAGCTTAATTCCAGCTTGCACTTCCCCAGGCAATCTTCCAGCAGCAAATTCCCCGGGCTTTTCTTCAGGCAGCGTCTGACTAACTTCTAAACCTTCTTGCTGAGAAACTGCTATGGAAGCTTGGTATCCCACAGGTTTCTTTTTTTCCTCCATTTTATCCGATTCATCTTGAATGGATACTTCAGATATGGTCAGATGTTGTTTTGTAGTCCACTTTATTCCAGCTTGAGTTTCACCAGGTAGTTTTCCTGCAGCAAAACGCTCAGGATGTTCTTCCACCATTGTTTCAGTAACACCCAATGACTCTTGTAAGGGCATTCCAATATTGGCTTGCACTTGAATAGGTTTCTTTTTTTCAGGAAGTTGCTCTGACTCTTGATGAGTAGAGACCTCTGAGACCGAAATATGATCTCTGGTCATGAATTTAACTCCCGCTTGCATTTCACCTGGAAGTCTACCAGCAGAAAACTCTCCTTCCTTTTCTTCAGTCAAAGTCTGACTTACTTCAACAGATTCTTTTGAAGATAGTCCAACTACAGCTTGTGCTTCAGTTGGCTTTTTCTCAAGTTCCAAATTCACACATTGATCTTGCGATGAAATTTCAGATATAGATACAGACTCTTTCATTGTCCATTTGACCCCTATTTGAACCTCTCCTGGTAGCTTACCAGCTGCAAATTGACCAGCTAATTCTTCTGGCAATGTGTGTGATACTTGCAGTGTTTCTTGTTGCAATAAAGCAACATCTGCTTTAACCGTACTAGGCATTTTTTCAGGCATTATCTCCATAGATGTTAATCCAGTTGTAACCTCAGAAACCAATAGAGATTCTGCAGAATCAATAGATGTTTTAGCTTTAGCTTGGTTGGGTAAACAGCTTTGAACAAATTCTTTTGGTGTTTCTTCAGATTCAACAGCTGTGATGTCTAGGGATTCAGTCAAAGTGAACTTCTGTGAAGCTTTTGCATCTTTTGGTTTGACAATCACTATTTCATCAGGTTTTTGCTCACTAGCTACTTCTGAAATTATCAATGATTGTCTTGGTGACATTTTCACTGTAGCTGATGCTTCATCTACTTTCTTGACTTCAGCCAATGTTTTAGCTATGATTTCTGGAGTCACTTCAGATATAGCAATGTGATCTTCAGTTGGGACAATTTTTGAAGCAACCACAGGTCTTGGAATCTGCGGGGTAAAATCTCCAGTATATTCCAAGGTGTCTTCAATCTCTTGATATTGAACTTTTTCAGGAAATATCATTTTCTTCATAGCTAAAAATGTTTGTTCTGCTTCAGCAGATTTTTCTATTGTGATTGCGGATTTTCCTATTGCTTTAGAGGCAACGTCAACTTCTTGTCTGAAAACCTTAGTTTTTTCTTGCTTTTTGACTGACCTAATATCCGTGTCTTCTTTAAAAGTAATCACCTGTCTTTTTTTGTAAGCATCTAGTTCACTTTCAACTTCTGTTTTTGTCAATACTATTTTAGCTCTTTCTATCTTGGGTGCATCTGTGACTTGAATCTCTTGTTGAATTGCATGCTGTGGTTGTGCCTTGCTTTCAAAAATAATCTTTTGTCGAATATCTTGCCTAACATCAATTTCTACTTCTTCAATTGCTTTTGAAGAAAGTTTGATTTCCCTGTCTTTTACCTCAACTGGTTTTAGTTTCCCAATTTCAATTTTAATTTGTTTTCTTTCTTCTTCTTGTGTTTGTACTTTAATAGCTGATATGTCTATATCTGTGTCATACTTTATATCAGTCTGCTCTTCTAATTTTGGTTTTGCAATGCTTTCCAAAGAAATTTCTGCCATTTTTTGTTCTATCTGCTTCTGATACGTCTTCATATCAACTACTTCAGCTTTCAGAGGTTTCTGTTCAACTATCACTGGTTTTTCTTGCTTGTATTCAAGCATGACAAAGCTCTTCATAATTGGCATGATTTCTTCTTCTTCTTCACTTGATTCAGCCATAATTCTTTGAGGGACAAGAGAAACATCTTCAATTACCAAGTGTTTCAGAGAAGTTTCTTTCGGTTTCTCTATGCTTTCAAACACTATGGATGCTTTACCGCCTTTAGATTCTAAATATATGTCAAGCTCTTTGTCCTCTTCATCTGTCTTCTTTTCTGGTTTCATTTTCTTTTTTGTTATTTTCTTCTTAGCTTTTGGTTTGCTTTCCAATGACACATCTAATTCTGGTTTGACTTCTGGTAATTCTTCGACGATTGGAACGACCTCATTCTTAACTTCTTCAGTTTTTGTAGAATCAAAAATCAGACCTTTCACAGTCTTTTCTAAACGTTTTTCATTGACTGATTCGGGTGTTATTTCTGTTATTGTCATTGTCTGCGGTTGCTCAAATCCAAAAGTTATAGTTTTAGATTCTAAAGTGAAAGGTTCTATTTTTTCCATTTCGTGTTCAAATGTGGTGTGCTTCACAGTGTGTTTTAAATGAATCTCAGCTGTCTGTGCAGTTGTTTGTTGCAACATAGTTTCATGAAATTTAACAGGTTTCAGCTTCACAGATTTAAATTCTGTAGCTGGCTCCATTTTTGGCAAATGACTGATCATTTGTTTTGTAAAAAGCTTTGTTGTGGTATGCTCTTGCATCACAAATTCTAGAGGTTTATACTCGATAAAAGATTCTTCAACTTTCTCAATTTCATCTTTGGTTTTAACTTTTTCACTAGTTACATCAACAGGAACATCTTGTTTATGATACTCAACCAGTTTTTCCTCTGATTTTTGTGGTTCTTTTGGTCGTTCTTTTTTGGGTATGGGTTTGAAAGATATTGTTTCTTTAACCTGTTTGATATCAGTAACTTCAGGCTTTGGTTTAGGTTTGTAATCAACAACAAGGGTCTCCCGTTCTTTCACAGGTTTAGGTGTTTCTATGCTTTCAAAGACTATCTGTTGTGCTGGTTTGTATTCCAGCGCTGTGATATCTACAGTGATATCTTCTTCTTTTACTTTCTGTGCGATAACCTTTTGAATTGTTTCTTTAGAAATAACTTTTTGCATTTGACTACTGACATCAAAAGCAATTTCCTGAACTGGTTGCTCAACTGGTTTTTCTTCTAATTTTTCAGGCTTCTTTGGTTTTTCCTTTTTGGGCATGGGTTTGAAGGTTATCGTTTCTTTAACCTGTTTGATATCAGTAACTTCAGGCTTTGGT
Source organism: Pholcus phalangioides (assembly GCF_987345545.1). Lineage (NCBI taxonomy): Eukaryota > Metazoa > Arthropoda > Arachnida > Araneae > Pholcidae > Pholcus > Pholcus phalangioides. Next base: position 86,813,528 of record NW_028301608.1, on the reverse strand, counting down.
TTAGGTTTGTAATCAACAACAAGGGTCTCCCGTTCTTTCACAGGTTTAGGTGTTTCTATGCTTTCAAACAATATCTGTTGTGCTGGTTTGTATTCCAATGCTGTGATATCTACAGTGATATCTTCTTCTTTTACTTTCTGTGCGATAACCTTTTGAATTGTTTCTTTGGCAATAACTTTTTGCATTTGACTACTGATATCAAAAGCAATTTCCTGAACTGGTTGCTCAACTGGTTTTTCTCCTAGTTTTTCAGACTTCTTTGGTTTTTCCTTTTTGGGCATGGGTTTGAAGGTTATTGTTTGTTTAACCTGTTTGATATCAGTAACTTCAGGCTTTGGTTTAGGTTTGTAATCAACAACAAGTGTCTCACGTTCTTTCACAGGTTTAGGTGTTTCTATGCTTTCAAACACTATCTGTTGTGCTGGTTTGTATTCCAGCGCTGTGATATCTACAGTGATATCTTCTTCTTTTGCCTTCTGTGCGATAACCTTCTGAATTGTTTCTTTGGCAATAACTTTTTGCATTTGACTACTGATATCAAAAGCGATTTCCTGAACTGGTTGCTCAACTGGTTTTTCTTCTAGTTTTTCAGGTTTCTTTGGTTTTTCCTTTTTGGGCATGGGTTTGAAGGTTATTGTTTGTTTAACCTGTTTGATATCAGTAACTTCAGGCTTTGGTTTAGGTTTGTAATCAACAACAAGGGTCTCCCGTTCTTTCACAGGTTTAGGTGTTTCTATGCTTTCAAAGACTATCTGTTGTGCTGGTTTGTATTCCAGCACTGTGATATCTACAGTGATATCTTCTTCTTTTGCCTTCTGAGCGATAACCTTCTGAATTGTTTCTTTGGCAATAACTTTTTGTATTTGACTACTGATATCAAAAGCAATTTCCTGAACTGGTTGCTCAACTGGTTTTTCTTCTAGTTTTTCAGGCTTTTTTGGTTTTTCCTTTTTGGGCATGGGTTTGAAGGTTATTGTTTGTTTAACCTGTTTGATATCAGTAACTTCAGGCTTTGGTTTAGGTTTGTAATCAACGACAAGTGTCTCACGTTCTTTCACAGGTTTAGGTGTTTCTATGCTTTCAAACACTATCGGTTGTGCGGGTTTGTATTCTAGCGCTGTGATATCTACAGTGATATCTTCTTCTTTTACTTTCTGTGCGATAACTTTCTGAATTGTTTCTTTGGCAATAACTTTTTGCATTTGACTGCTGACATCAAAAGCAATTTCCTGAACTGGTTGCTCAGTAGGTTTTTCTTCTAATTTTTCAGGCATCTTTGGTTTTTCCTTTTTGGGCATGGGTTTGAAGGTTATTGTTTCTTTAAGCTGTTTGATATCAGTAACTTCAGGCTTTGGTTTAGGTTTGTAATCAACAACAAGTGTCTCACGTTCTTTCACAGGTTTAGGTGTTTCTATGCTTTCAAACACTATCTGTTGTGCTGGTTTGTATTCCAGCGCGGTGATATCTACAGTGATATCTTCCTCTTTTACTTTCTGTGCGATAACTTTCTGAATTGTTTCTTTGGCAATAACTTTTTGCATTTGACTGCTGACATCAAAAGCAATTTCCTGAACTGGTTGCTCAGTAGGTTTTTCTTCTAATTTTTCAGGCTTCTTTGGTTTTTCCTTTTTGGGCATGGGTTTGAAGGTTATTGTTTCTTTAACCTGTTTGATATCAGTAACTTCAGGCTTTGGTTTAGGTTTGTAATCAACAACAAGTGTCTCACGTTTTTTCACAGGCTTAGGTGTTTCTATGCTTTCAAACACTATCTGTTGTGCTGGTTTGTATTCCAGCGCTGTGATATCTACAGTTATATCTTCCTCTTTTACTTTCTGTGCGATAACTTTCTGAATTGTTTCTTTGGCAATAACTTTTTGCATTTGACTGCTGACATCAAAAGCAATTTCCTGAACTGGTTGCTCAGTAGGTTTTTCTTCTAATTTTTCAGGCTTCTTTGGTTTTTCCTTTTTGGGCATGGGTTTGAAGGTTATTGTTTCTTTAACCTGTTTGATATCAGTAACTTCAGGCTTTGGTTTAGGTTTGTAATCAACAACAAGTGTCTCACGTTCTTTCATTGGCTTAGGTGTTTCTATGCTTTCAAACACTATATGTTGGGCTGGTTTGTATTCCAGCGCGGTGATATCTACAGTGATATCTTCCTCTTTTACTTTCTGTGCGATAACTTTCTGAATTGTTTCTTTGGCAATAACTTTTTGCATTTGACTGCTGACATCAAAAGCAATTTCCTGAACTGGTTGCTCAGTAGGTTTTTCTTCTAATTTTTCAGGCTTCTTTGGTTTTTCCTTTTTGGGCATGGGTTTGAAGGTTATTGTTTCTTTAACCTGTTTGATATCAGTAACTTCAGGCTTTGGTTTAGGTTTGTAATCAACAACAAGTGTCTCACGTTCTTTCACAGGCTTAGGTGTTTCTATGCTTTCAAACACTATCTGTTGTGCTGGTTTGTATTCCAGCGCTGTGATATCTACAGTGATATCTTCCTCTTTTACTTTCTGTGCGATAACTTTCTGAATTGTTTCTTTGGCAATAACTTTTTGCATTTGACTGCTGACATCAAAAGCAATTTCCTGAACTGGTTGCTCAACTGGTTTTTCTTCTAATTTTTCAGGCTTCTTTGGTTTTTCCTTTTTGGGCATGGGTTTGAAGGTTATCGTTTCTTTAACCTGTTTGATATCAGTAACTTCAGGCTTTGGTTTAGGTTTGTAATCAACAACAAGGGTCTCCCGTTCTTTCACAGGTTTAGGTGTTTCTATGCTTTCAAACATGATCTGTTGAGTAGGTTTTTGTTGTAATGCAGTGATTTCCACAGTGATATCCTTGTCTTCTTTTACTTTCTGCTCAATAAATCTTTGAATCGTTTGTTTAGCAGTAGCCTTTTGAATTTGATTGGACACATCAGAAATAGTTTGCTGCATTGGTTTTTCTCTAGTATGCATTGCTGTGTAAGATTTATCAATGGAAGTAATCTCATGTTTTTGCCCTGAGGTTTTTTGGTCTGACTGATCAAACTCATGGGCAGTTTGTATGACTTTCTGTTGCTTTGTCATAGACACAAACTGAGAAAATATTGTGTCAGTTCTATTGTAAATTTGTTGAGGCATATCCTCCAATACCACATCCTGAACCTGAACTGCATCCCTTCCCATTATTGTATCTTTTCTTATTACCTCTGCTGTTTCCAGATTAGGTAAATCAGATGCTGCCACAGAAGGTACTTCATGAGATGTTATTTCTTGAACTTCTACTGGTTGTTGAGTGGTTAAGGTAAGTTGAGCTGTATCTGTTTGTGGCTTGGTTTCCCGTAGTTCTTTTGTTGTGTGTGTTTTTGTATACTGCTCTTTACCCTTTAGTATTTGTTTTCTTTTTGGTTTCTTCTCTTCCTTTGGCTTTAGGGCCCGCTGAAGTGCTTCATGTTCTTCTCTGGTAACTGAAATAAATTTATTCATACAGTTGGTGAGAACCTCATATGGGACATTTGTAAACAATTATTTACAGAAGGGGCTTGCTGCAGGGTTGAACATGTTGGAATATCTGCATGATTATCACAAAGAGATTGCTACTGTCTATTGACAACAACAATTTTTCTCGTGACTAGACAATGTTTGCAATTTATATATTTAACTACAACTGAAATCACCATGTCTGCCAATGGTGCAGTCGGCACCGTGCAGGTCTAACACTATGAAGATTTGAATGGTTAAAGTCCACCTCAGTACAGACAATTTTTTCGCTCCTTTCTATCTTCAATTCTTAATGATCTTTGATTTATTTCACTTCATCATAATTTTTTTTAACTATAGCACAAGTTAAAAGTGGTTCATTTTTAACTCTGGCATATGACCAAGTTTTAAACTCACTTGTACTCAAAACTCATATTAAACGTCCCAACATCCATAGAAACTCACCTACGGTGATCTGGAGGGGAGGCAGGGTCATATTAGGCTTGCTGTACGGGGTGGCAGATCAGCAAGCAAAATGAGTCCCCACTTCACTTCGACAACCATGCGACAGCAGTGAGCTGTTGTGACAAAGTAAAAGCAAAATTGCATCGTCTATCAATTTTATTTAGAGCATTCACTCTTAGATGCTGCTTATTTATATAGCAGTACAGTCAGCCTCTGCAACAAGCTTTATTATGAAGCATTGAAAAAAGAATGTTGATTAGGAATTGTTGATAATGCCAACCCGGCACACTAACAAGCCATCATGACAAAATAAAAGCAAAATTGTTAATTAATCATTAATCAATACTGGTGTTTGACATTTCTTTTTTTCTTTGAAACTGATCATAACTCCGGTCTATCGCCATGCTGTCACATGTAGCAGTGAAAAACACACCTTATTTGAGGAAATCACCTTCTCTCACTTTATGTATGTTCCGATACGTTCAATCCTGCAGCAAGACTCTCATATTATTTACTACCATATAAAAAATATGAAATGTTTAACTTTCATACCAAATCTTTGATTTATAAGGTATTTATAAATTTCTTGGGTTTTCATCATACCACATAAAGTTTCTATCTTCTCAACCTCAGTGGGAATATTGAGTGCTAAATGGTAGTGTATGGTGAAAGCCTTATCAAAAATATTGCTTCATAACTTGGTGAATACTAAACTGCAGATATTGAAGTCAGTTAATATAGATGGAACCTGGAAGAGTTGGTCAACTTTGCCCAAGAATATTGAGAAGACACCAACATATAAGGCATTTGCCTTATTTGTTGGTGTCTTCTTCATATAGATAGAACTTTTCACAACCATGGGCTGATGTGATAAGCAACTTAATTTTGTTGCCTCAAGTGAGTCAAGGTTGTGTTAGATAAGATACATACAGGGTGTTCTGTTATTGGACCAACAAACTCAGAGGGTTGTTAGTAGGCATCAAGAGGAACAAAAATTGCAATGGAACATGGTGTCGCAAACCTCGTTGAGAGCGTGAAAATTGCGAAGAAAACGAATGCAGGCTTCGAGTCCAGAGGAGATGAAAGGTGGATGTCAGTTGGTCGCTGAATGCGTTCATGGGTTTGCTCACCTTATCTGATGTAAGAAGTGTCGCAAAAAGCATGCGCTGGATAGGATCACTCGCGGCGGATGATGTAAATTAATGCTATTATGCGGACAACATCAAAAACATACCTGGTATCTCTGAGCGCGTCCAGGAATAATTTTTACATGGTTGTAGACTGTGCAATGACGTCAGCGGCCGCCACTTTCAACAACTCTTGTAATAATCAATCGGATGAATCTTTTTGTAGTTATTATTGCACTTTTTGTCATTCTAGTGTGACGTCCAAACCTGCATGGGTTTTTCGTGAATTTTACCCTCTCAACGTGGTTTACAACACCATGTTCAATTGCAATTTTTGTTCCTCTTGATGCCTACTAACCCTCTGAGTTTGTCGGCCTAATAACAGAACACCCTGTATAGACTATTGAAACACCACTGTGAAATTTATTACATTGCAATGATTTTGTGATGCTAAAGCCAGAATTCAAGCCCAGCGACTGCTTTGTGTAGTTTTAGATTTTCTTTGGTTTTTTAACTTCAAGGTGCAAATGTGAGCTTGCCCCCTCTTCAAAACAGTCTTGCTACTACAAGTAGTGAGCCACAAAATACATTAATTAAAAAAATAATAATAACCATTCATTTGCCAATTTTTTCCCTTTTAATCTGTAAGACAGATATTTGGTAAACTGATGGATAGCTTTTCGAAGGAGCGTATCTACCTTTCTGTGATGTGTCTTCTAATCTGTGGCCAGACTTTTTTGAAGAGGAAACTGCACTTCTTGAACATTATGCATAATAAAAACCACATGCACTACACATTCTTAATGTGAATGTTGATGTAGTTTTGTAAGCTTTCATGGTGCATCCTAGTTAAAGCTACCACTGTTTATGGGAAGGGTCTGATATGTCCCTTTTCTTAAAAATAAAATGACTTTGAATGTCAACAGCCATACATTACAGGAAACTACAACAAAACCCCAACTTAATGATTGTCTTAGGATCAAGACTCCTAAAAAATTTAAAATGTAACAAAAAATTCATTATTACATTTGCAGCATTTTTCAGGCATAAGCTGAAATTTGGTCAATGTAAAACACAATTTCGATTTTTCAGCCAATCAGAATAATTTTTCTACTTTGTGTAATACATGTTCAGGAACAAGTCCTTAGATATAAGGAGATTCAGAACAACCCAATATAGGCCTAATATGTGTGATACGAGACAAAACTTTTGAGCGCTAAGAGGACTGTAAGCACTAGCACATGATTAACTAAGAAGTGACATTTTTCTTTTTTTTACCACTTGGTTCTGTGTAGTTATAGAAATATCTTTTTCTCCTATGGAATCCCAGCATGGTAGCTAAGCATTGACGTATGAAAAAGTTGGGGAAGGGTAATAACTCCCCCAAGCCAAGATTATAGTATTATTTTGCAGGAAAAATCTAAACCCCCTCCCCTTCAGAAGAAAAAATATTTGAACCCCCTCCCTCCTTGAGAAAATCCTGTGCACCCCTATGTAGCTGAGATTGATGAGCCACTTGCCTAATATACTAAAAGATGTTAAGAAGTGTCACAAGTTTACTACTTGATTTATCCTTGTCAGAATCTTTCTGATCCACAGGTATACCAGAAACGGCCACAGCATGACCTACTACTTAACCTTACATGTATCTTGTGAACATTCCCCTGAGGAATTTCTAACAAACTAGTACACATGTGATGTGTTTTTGAGGCACTAACGTATTTATGTTGTCAGAATAATACATGTTTCATCTTCTACTGGTGCTGTCATCTGTCTTCAATATTATAAAGTGAAAAATATAAATGCCTAAATTTTCATGCCATGTAAGTATTGTGTTGAAAGTTTACTGCTGTTTGCAGAGAACTTTCTTTTTCAAATGAGAGGGCAGATCGTATTCACACCTTGAAGTTGGAAAACAGCAGGAAAACCAACTTCCACTGACCTCCATTGAGCCACCAACACGGTTTGAACCTGGATCCTTGCAATGTGATTCCTGCATGATACAACCACAGAAAGCTCCCCTGCTCTCAAACAGGGATTAAAAAACCAACATCTCAATGAAACATGAAAGAAAAAAACTGTATGATGTTGCCATTTAAAATCAGTAATAGACTATGGACCCAGGTCTAATCATTCTTTGTGAGGAAGAAAAATGACAGTGGTGTGACAGAAAATAATCAAATTTGACCCTATTAAATGAGTTAAACTTGAATAAACAACAACAAAAAAATAGTATTATAGGATGAATTGAAATCTGATAGCAGACAGTAAGTGCATAATTTGCAACACTGCCACAATAGTCATATTTTCTTTATAATTGAAGCTTCTAAAAAAAAGAAAACTTTATCTTCAAGAGAAACAAAACACTATTGATGCCACACAAAAATTGAAATCAATAATTTGTCTGAGCCTAATGGAAAAAGAGTTTTGAACATATTTCAGCAACATATAAATTTAAGATCACAGACATATGTTTCAGCACTAATGGGTACCATCTTTAAGGTGGGAAAACAGAGATTTTTTTCGCTATTGATGGTACTTTGATGATGAACATATATATATATATATTCTACTTGAAAATTTTATCCTGATCTGTAACCAAAACTTTCTTGAAGGAAAACGGGTACCAAATCTAACAAACTTTAAATCTAAAAAACCATTCCATAAAGTATGTGAGATAATATCCGAAATTTAAAAAACAAGTTTATTGCTTAATTAAAAAAAAAAAAAACATGGTTCAGAGAATAATTCTACTAATCATAACATACATGTACAATAAGTGTCTATATTTGGTTTGACTAACCCTGTTTATATCTATTTCCAGATGAAAAAGTAGAAACTAACAGAACTTATGCATTTATTGAACTCACACAACACATCTTATGTTGCCACATAATGAAACAAAGCTTCTTTGCCAAATTCAATAAAGATTTGATAGGAACAAGAACTGTATTGAATAAGACGTTAGGTGCAGAAAAGGAATATGAATGTTCATATATATTTTTAAATAACGGTACATATAATTGTGGTTATTATATATTTATCATTATCAATGACATTTCATTTGGTCATTTTTGTCTCACTACAATCAAGGGCTAAGTATACCGGGACCGACAGTCTATTGCTGAATCTTAACAGAAGTGTTAAACCTTTTTTTTCACATATATCTTGTCAATGAGTTGGTGTGGTAATCGTCATTTAATCATGGCATGATTAATGCATTCTTAATGTTATCAAGAAAATTTGCTGATTTGATGGATACTTTTTCTAAACTGAGCAGAACACTGGCCTATCGCCATTGTAAAAAAAAAATTATTTTCTGAATTCTCTTGCAACCCCCCCCCCCCCCCCACACACACACACAACTTCATAACACTATGAAACATGAGCAATTATAGAAACGTTTTTGAGAAACTTATACTTACCTCCAATATGAAGATATGCAGTTGAAATCTCTTCACCAAGATCATTGACTGCCTTGCAGGTATATCTCCCTTGAAACTCTTTTGTAGCATTAAAAATGATGAGCATAGTGCAATCTTCCAAATGGGAAACTGCATAATGTCCTGTGGTTAAATCTATAATTCTCTCATTATGATACCATTCAACTTTGGGCCTTGGATGACCTTTCAAAATACACTCCAGAGTAATTTTTTTTCCAGGCTCCTTTACAAACATATCACGAAGTGTCATCTCAAATGAAGGGGGTTTAGGAACCTCTTCTAAGAAAATGAGAAAATTAAAAAATTCATATAAGAAGCATAAAAAAGAATGCAAATTTTTTCTATAACAGTTTTTCTGTTTGCCATGAATATCTTGTGGCCTCAAAAATCAATGATAAAAGAAATAGCATAGTCATTAAATCTCATCCATGCTGAGAATCAACCATTCAAAAAATGTAAGGCTTAGGAAGGTTTCCAGAAATTGATATTTAATGACTTGATTAAATAAATAAATAATGACATTTTGAAACAGAAACATTAATTTCAAGACTGAAAGTGGATGAAAAAAAATAATATTAATGCTATTGAATTAATTGGAATATAAAATTTCAAATGATAATGGTCTAAGTTAAAAAAAATAATACCTCTGAATTATATTATAATTTAAAAAATTATTAGCTATATTCCATGTATTAGCTTGGATAATGTTAATCCTAATTGTTGAGGATTTATTACTTCTGCTATTACTTTTTTTTATATTCGTTTTTATTTCAATTAAAAAAATGTATCATCAACAAAATCTATACAGAATTTTTAAAATGCGATATGATTAGCATTATGAAACAATAATAATTTTGAAAATCCCCATTCTACAAATTCATCTCAAATTAAATTTCATGTTGCCAAAGAATAGCATTATTCATCTCTGTATCACTAAATTTCTTTGCTTACTCACTCACAAATTTTTTTCAATCAACTCTTATCTACCACATTATGAGAAGTAGAAAAAGAAAATCATAATAAATAAAAATATAAATATAATGACGATAATAAATAAATTATCATGAAAATAATTTGTGGTAGGCCATTTTAGTTCTATTAAAAATTAAATAAAAAACTATTGTTTTTCAAATAATTAATGAGTACATAAATTATCTAACCTGATAATTTAATGATTTTTGTACAAAGCAAACCCACAGACAATATAAATTTTTGACTTTGGAATTTCATACAGTAAAATATTTTCTACCTTTTTTCTTTGATTCCAAGTCTTTCACCCATTCAGGTTTCCTTGGTTTATATTCTGAGCAAAAAAAAAAAAAAAAAAAAAAAGGTTGAACATAAATATACTATATTTATAGTTGATAAGGTTTTCTCAGCCATCATTTGATGAAAATTGTTTGTTCGGGTTCGAAGACCGTCATTTGTTTGAGTTAGTTCTCAATGTTTCCCAACACTAGTGATTGGCATCATCAGGAGAATTGATAAAACCGGATCAAAGTCAAGTTTTCCAGAGTCTCAGGTTGTATTTACGTACATGAGTGGCTTGACATACACTATTGTTTTGTGATAGGATCAACTGACCAATCACAAAACAATAGTGTATGTCAAGCCACTCATGCACATAAATACAACCCAAGACTCCGGAAAACTTGACTTTGATCCAGTTTTATCAATTCTCCTGATGATGCCAACCACTAGTGTTGGGGAAATGTTGAGAACTAACTCAAATGGACGATGGTCTTCAAACCTGAATAAACAATTTTCAGAGATATACTATACCATGCCAATGAATTTTATACAAATCTATTTTAACAAGCTATAAAAAGAAAGATAAGACAAAGATATAAAGTCCTTAGACTATTTGTTGTTTTAAGAAAACAACAATTAGGTATTTCATAATTTGACTTTAAAGTGACTGAATTATAAACCTGTAGCAAACATTTGTTTCAGTAAAAATGTATAAAATGACATTGGTGCAATCTTGTATTTATTAATGCTCAGTAAATATAAATAATATTAAGCCGCTAAAAATTTGTCACCTGAAAATAAAAAGAAGTGAATTATTCAAAAGCACACGAAACAAGAAACAAGCATCAAAAATTTTTTTAAGAAAAAAAAAATCCAATATTGTACATCACGAAAGATTGAATATTGCTGAGTATACAGTCGAATCCCGTTTTAACGAATACCATTATAGCAAAAATCTTGTTTTAACGAACACTTTTCTAATCCCCCAAATAAGTTTACATAGGAACAACGCTAGGTAACCTGGAATTCATTTATAACGAAATTTCATTTTAACAAAGTGATTCCTCCAGTATCTTAGCATTCGTTATAACGGGATTCGACTGTAATAATTTTTTTGTAACGGAATGAAAAAAAAAATTACAAATAAATTTTCTTTAAACAAGCAAATCTTCTTTCCACCTAGTCAAACTATTTATTATTTTAAAGTTGAGATGATGTTGCTATTCTTCGAATTAGTAAATAACCTTAACTACATATATGTATATGTAATGTATCTGCTTTTCCCATATCAAAAAACCTATTATAGGGCCTGACACCAGAAAAATGAAAAATTTCCCTTAAATGAATGCTTTTGTCATTAAAATTCATAGACAGCAACACCAAATCTGAGTTAAATTCACTTTATTCACAGTGAATGAAAGCAGAACAAATTAATTAATTAATTATCTTTTTTAGTCTTATTCTTTCACTAATGAACATATCCTTCTGTCAATGAACTTTTAATTAAAAGCTTTAACTAGATAGTAAAACAAACAACCAATACAGACATGTGTTATTACCTTCAACAGTGAGTTTGTTAGTGGTCATGTCAACACCATTCCTGTTTTTGGCCTCACAGCTATAGTCTGCTGTATCATCAATGGAAACTTGTGGTATGGTGAGGCTGCAAACTCCTGTTGGCTCATAAAATATTTGGTGCTTGTTTGAATGCTTAATGACTTTACCTGACATGTACCATGTAATTTTTGGTTTTGGAATGCCAATTACTTTACATTCCAATCTGAAAAAAACAAACCCCAATTAATAGCTATATGATTTTTTTGTTTCGTATAGTTTGAATAATAATAACTTGAACTTACATAACAATCATAAAAAATTATCTGACACATGAGTAAAAAAAAAGCACCCTGAGTTTTAGACACAACTTAAGGAAGAGAGGACTTAGGAGTAGAATTATTGGTTTTGATGATGAGACAACCTCTTCATAAAAACAACATGTGTTACTATCTGTCGAGTGGTTATAGTGCCGGACTCGTGATGCGAGAATCCGGGTTCGAACCCCACAGTGGTGGTCGGCTGAAGTTGGTTTTCTGTGGTTCCCAACTTCAAGGCGCAAATGCGAGCCGATCTCCCCGTTAAAAAGTCTCGCCACAGAGAGCAACAGTCCTACAACGGTAAATCATTCAACCATAACACTTCACTCATAGTTAGTAAAACTGGGGGCAGATGACAGCACTACACATAACAAGCATTACACAGAAACAAAATTTACGTCAGGTTGCACTACACGTACACGCACATTCCCGCATGTACCGATTCGTTGGGGGGTTCTGCGGGGGGCGGGGGGGTTCATGTGTGGTGTAGCAGTAGTAGGTAGGGGCTCGGGGATCTATGATGTTCTTAAGTCAGCCACCTCGTTGGGCAATTTGCCTGTTGTGGCGTTGTATTTGTATTTGTATTTGTATTAGTAACTAATTTTGTAGATTGCATAAGTATGCACACTATACATCTCAATGACATAACTTATACAATGGGATATTATTTCATTTTTTAAATTCAAAATACCTTAGTAGCAAACCTATTAAACTAGCAGAACTCAAAAATCAAATTTATACAATGAACAAAAAAAGAAGTTTTATAATAATGTGCAATGTTGACGATATTTCTCAAATATAAGTGACCCTAAGTTAAATAATCAAAAGCATGTTTCATGATAGAGGCAATCTACTCACTTGACCATTTGACCAGGCCTTGATTCAACTGGCTTCAAAGGTGTTACAAATTTTGGGGAGGTTCCAACCTCACTAGGTTTCTTCAAAGGTTTCTGTTCAATTTTTTCTATTGGGGTTTCTGAGGTCTTTGTGAAAACTTCATCTGGTGTCTCTTCAGGTAAAGGACCTAAAATTTCTTCAATACTGGATTCTTCTGAGGATAAGCTCTGAAGAGTTGCATCTGCTAAAGTTGAAGTTTTATCAGCACTTATGGTAGCAATTTCAGAGTCTGGAATATATTCATAAGCTAAAAGTGTAGAGAAAAAATAGTTTCGATAAATAAAAATTTAAATCACACTAATGAGAAGAAAACAATTATCATCAAAGAAATTTTTGGTACAAAAAAGTTCATTATGCAAAAAGAGGGAGATGTTTTAATTTTTCCCAAACATAAAATATTTATCTTATGAAATTTATTTAGCTACATATCTGTAGTATAATGTTTCTCTGTATAATGTAAATGTATAATGTAAACATCTGTATAATGTTTCTCTATATGTTAAATAAAATTTGAAACGCGATATAGCTTCTATCTTATTGCCAGAGACTTAAATTTCTGGGTTTACACTCACTGGAATGGCGTAGAATCGCTGCAGATCTGAAGATGTGCTACAAACTAGTCCACCAAATTGTTTATCTACCATCGAGAGAGCCTTTCTTTGAGATCATAGACAGGCAAGTTAACCTTCGTAGGCATCGCTTCCAAATAAGAATACCAATGGCTAGAAGGGATTGTTTTTTCCAAGGATATAGATGCCGTGTGGCAAGAATATGGAACAGTCTTCCATCAGAACTTGTATGTGCCTCCTACGCAAGATTTGCTTCCACTATTGGGGATTTCGACCTGGCTCCGTATGTGAAGTGCTTCCCGTACTGACTATTATTTTTTTCCTTCCAGTATAAGTGCATTTCATGCCTTCTGGGGTTATTGTAAATAAATAAATAAAATCCAGGGGTGGGAAGTGACTGAGTCCATTTCGGAGCAGCTTTGGAGCAGCAAAATTCAGGATTTGGAGCAGTTTTGGAGCAGCAAATTCGGGATTTGGAGCAGCAAAATATGAGATTCGGAGCAGATATTTATAAATTGGAACAGTGAAATTAACAAGAATATTTTCGTTAACCCTCAACCCTTTTCAAAATAAACTGCACTGTATTTTGTTATCAAACATCTTTTCGTCAGCTTGATTGTGTTTTAGGCTTTTGACACCTTGTTTGAAAGAGCGGCTATCATAAAATTTTTTGCACCCGTCTATTTAAGATGATTTTTGCTTACTGTGGGCACTATTTGCTGCCTTGAACAGCAGCACTTCAAATGAGCTAAAAAAAATTTATAAGTTTTTAATTTTTTTATACTTGGAAAGAAATTGTTGCAAAATGGGAGAGAATTTCGTAACAATCAACTCGATGTTTGGCGATTCAGCACTCATTATCTGGCGAGATTGGTGATCTGACACTCGCTATTTGGCGAGGCTGACGATTTAACGCTCGTTATTTGGCAATATTGACGATTTAACGCTCGTTATTCGGCAACATTAGCAATTTAACGCTCGTTATTCGGCAAAACTAGCGATTTAACGCTCGTTATTCGGCAAAATTAGCGATTTAACGCTCGTTATTCGGCAAAGTTTCTAAACTAACATCCGTAATTCGGCGGACATGCGCTTTTTACTCCCGGAATGAAAATTTTTTTCACGAAACATCGGGATTTAACACAATGACAATCGACTACAGTAATTTTTGCTGCTTCCAGTGACGACTTTTTTTTTTAAACGGAAACACTCGAATTTGCACTTTAAAGCTGAAAGGCATTGCAAGCCATCTTCAGTTCCACGATCACGGACAATATCGGGGTTTCGCGATGGAAAGCCCGATCAGGGGCCGATAGTTTAAGTATAGTGGAATAAAACACGCTCTTCTCTTTTGTAAAGAAACGTTTCGTGGCTAGCAGGAACAAAATTTTTTTGGCGTCCTTTCCGAAATTTCGGGCATACTGAAGCAAAATTCGCTATTTGGCGCAGAAAAATGCGAAAATACGCTATTGGAGCAGGATGGCGCAAGATATTAGTTTTGGCGCAGTGCGGCGCAATTGGCGCAGAGTTCCCACCCCTGTAAGTGTCTACCAGGTGTTTTGATTGGATGAATTTTAGCACTATTTTACAACAAAAATGCAATTTAAGAGACTTTAGTCTCTTTAAAAAAAATTTCAATCTAGCAATAACAAAACATTAAAACAATTACATGATTCTGAAAAATCATGTTCTTTCATACTTGAGTTACTGCGTTCCTCTTGATTTGGCATACTAAGATATCAGCATAAGCATGATTATTGGTACAGAGAGATGGAATCTATTTTAAAGTACATAAGTGCAATAGAAAATAGTCCACAAATCTCTTCTAAAAGTAATATCAATATGCTGAAGATTACAGATGTTGTATTGATATTTCACTGTATATGGAATTATACAATATAGTGAGTAAACATTTAACCGTTTGAAGGCCAATGTTCCATAAATGGAGCATAGTTTCATTTGCAAAAATATCAGATAAAAATTGAATCAAACATTTCTGGTTTTTTATCATATATAGAGGAGAGGTCAAAGTATTTTTTGAAATAAATTTGGAAACTTCAGGTTGATATAAACATTTTTGACAGAATTTTGAAATTTGACATCTTTTGGGCATTTTTTCCCCATTTTGATTAAAATTTGCCAAAATTTCAATTTTGAAGAAAATTGAAATTACTTCGAGTGTTTCTACCATTTGATATATCAAAGTAAATCAATTAATTTTTTTGTACTGTTACATGTGAACAAGCTACACGCTTTCAAAAATCATCAGGATAAAAAAATTTCTTCCTAGAATCCGATCAAAACCTCAGCTCTTTGGAAAACTCATTCAGAGTTACGAGAAGCGGATCTTATTTCGTATTTGGAACTCGAAAGAGCAGTAACAGTGAACCTTCTACGAACAAAAGATGGTAAAATTATTTATCCAGGTCCATGTTCTCAGCTGAAAAAAGATGCCAGACCATCTGATGGCCATTATATTGTGTCTACGATGCAAGAACGGGATGCAATTTTCCGAAAAACACAAAATGCTACCAATGTGACAAATGTGCCAATCAAAGATATTTTCCTTCTTTTATCACAGACATTAGAAAAAAAGAATTTTCTACACACATTCTTATGTTAAAAAAATCGGTATGTGTTGCGAATTAAAATTTGTAGTAGAGTATAGAAAATTTCATGTGATAACTGTACTCCAGAAATAAAAAATCATGAGAATATAGGTGATACCAGTTTCAGCTTTCACCTCCCCTCAAGTGCCAATGATCCATTTATAGAACCTCATGAAAAACAAAGAAAAAAGTTTTTTCTTCAAATTTCAAAGTTGATCTATGTATAGGCATGCAAAAGGACCTCAAATTTCAAATTTGAAAACAATAAATGACTTTGTTCATAGTTTTTCCTTTAAACGGTTAAAAAAATAAATTGACTGTGAGCAATTCAATCGTTACTCACATTCAACTGCAAGAGTGGATCTTGTTATGGCTTCACCAGCTTTATTAACAGCTTTACACATGTATTCACCCATATCTTCAGGAAAAACCTCTGAAAGGAAAAGCTCACAATAGCCATCTTTCCTAGCAGTGGTCCATACTTCAGGATTTTCTCTGACCTCCCTGTTGTTATGATACCATGTCACTTTAGGAAGGGGCTGACCACTCACCTGGTTATAAAACAAATTATATTCATATATGTATAAAGAGAGAGAGAATAAACAATCACGTACAATAAACCAATAAATCATTGTGTATGTGTTAATAGGAGTAGAAAAAGTTTAAACTTCATTATAATGACAGCTGGCAATTGTGGCAAAATTTGTCAATAATTTAGTTAACATATAACCAAAACCATGTCCCTCATTTTTTAGCATTGTTTGAAAGATGAGGAATGATGAATAAATAAATTGTTCAAATTTAACGGCAATGAAAATTATGATCTTACAAAGCAAAACAATTTAGCTTCTTCACCATCCATGACTTTTACTGAAGTCATAGGAACCTTGAATGATGGAGCTTCTGTGACTTCTTCAGGAGAACCTGAAAGGAAAGAAAAAAATCTAGAATTCTCACCAGCAATGGTCACCTGATGTAGATTTTAAGTTTCTAAACATTTCCGTCTTGACGCATGGGTCCACCTGGGCATGGTCTGAGGCCTCAAGTGCAGATGGGAGCTCATGCTAATAATAATATTATTACAATTTTCAAGAGTAAGCATGTAAATTACTACTACTACTAAACCACAATGCACTTCATCCACATTTCTCTGTTGAACTTCTAATGAATTGGTATATGGTGGAATGTGCGCATACGTGTTGTGAACCTGATGTGAAGTTTGTTTCTATGAAATGCTTGTTATGTGTAGCGCTGTCATCTACCACCAGTTTTACTAACTATGAGTGAAGTGTAACAATTGAATAATTGTATCGTTGTAGGCCTGTTGCTTTTTGTGGTGGGACTTTTTAACTTTTGTCCCACATTTCCACCTCTATGTTGGGAACCACAGAAAATCAATTTCCACCTACCACCACTATGGCAACAGAGGGGTTCAAACCTGGGTCCTCGCGAGGTGAGCTAGTCACTAGTGTATATAAACTAGTATTTCTAGCCAGGTCGGAGGGACTCAGAAAAAAATCCCTTTGCCTGAGGGCCTTTGATGATCTTAAGACCACCTGTTTCTAACACAGAAAATGAATCATATAAAAGGAAAAAACAGCATAACTTAATATTATATATATTTTGATATTTTAAAAAAATAACACAAAATCGAACATACTCTCTACACTTAATGTAGCAGCAGTTGTGGCAACACCAGCTTCATTCTGGGCTTTGCATGAATATGCACCACTATCATCCTGGAACACTTCATTGATAATTAACGTAGATACATTCTTTTCAGTTGTGATCTGTATATCACGAGAGGGTTTTATTGGTTTCTTCTTGAAAAACCAAATAAAATCTGGTTCTGGTGTGGCCATTGTTTCGACTTCCATTTTAACTGGCTCTCCTTCAGGTACAAGTTGTGAAATAAGAGGTTTGATGAAGATTGGGGGAATGGGTTCAGCTTTTGGAGTTTCTTCCTCACCTAATTTAAAAAAAAAAAAAAAGCCATAAGATCTTTTGTGTTGTATAACATGCGGTTCTAACAATGCAATAGAAATAACTGAGCATTACAGAATATGAGAAGAGGTTCAGTTTTCCTATCTACACCTAGTAACACTTACTGCTTACTTAGTACTACTGACTTACATCACTCTAAAATGTCGTCTCATTCTGAAAAGAATTTTTTTTCTCAATTAGAATCATTTTGAGTAAGAAGGCTTTGGATGTCGCATTCTTAGAGATAAATGTTTCCCTGAGAGAGTCCCATAAGGAATAGATAGGAAAAAATGAAGAAGATATGCAAATTTACCTCCCAGCTCCTATTAAAGAGGGAGGGGCATTACCATAGGAAAGGTTTACCCTGACACATGTCTTTATTGGAACAAACTACTGGCATAATACAGGTTATGACTGCATGTGTTTGCATTAAAGTATAATTCCATCGAAGAACCTAATTGTTATACATTTTATTCAGATAACCATGAGCAAAATTTAGCCAAAGCTTGAGCAAAAGTGCTCTGTACACAAGAAACCAATAATAGTACAGATGACTTCCTGTATAAAATAAATTGCAAAAATTCTCATACTTATATATAGGCGCATTTCCTGTGGTTTCTCTTCATGAAACCACGACTCATGTTGGATCAAAAGAAAAGTAAATTTTTAGCTCTTGTGGCTAATTCAAAGTTCCAGCCAATTCAATAACATTTTTTATCTATCATTCTGACTTCATTTGCTTCTATTGATTTATGAGCATTTTTTCATGTATTTCTGTTTAATTCAGTTAAAGAGAAATAATTTATTTACTCTAAGTTAATTTTTAATCAGTACTATACAAAAAAAGTTAAGGTAAAATCAAATATACAAAAACAATTTAGTATTATATATATTCAATTGCAATTATTTTTCAGTTTTTGATTGATAACAAAGTGCACCCTATACCAAACTAGAGTGTATAAAAAGCTAAACTAGAGTGTAAAAAATTATTTTCCTCCAATCATTTTTATGGATTTGGCTTACTCCATTTTCGGTTGTTTATTTAAATTAACTTCCGGCATTGTGATAAAATACAGTGTGAAACCTTGATATAACAATACTATGCAGACCAAGAAAATTGAGGGATTATCGTTATATTGAGAGGCAAAAGTTTAACATTAGAGTATAGCAATTTCCAAAGAAGACTTGAAAAAATATTGTTGTAGAGGGATTTGTTTTGTTATATCGAGTATTGTTGTAGCAAGGTTTCACTGTACTCATATGGCAACACAGAGCCCGGCCAATCAACCCATAGCATCCTGCGACATGTAATGCCTCAGAACCACAAATGGTCATGTGAGATGATAATGTTTGTAACGGGCCATGGTCCGTTCTTTTTAAAAATTTAATTAATTTATTTGTTTATGACATAATTATACGTCATCAAGTGTTCGAAACACCAGGGATCGCATGGACCATGTTCGCGTGCTTATATCACAGAGTGTGACAGAGCCTGGGTGTCTCTCGGTTCCCATCACTATCACTGTACTCATACATTATTTCAATCTACCAACTAATTAACGAAGTGAAATGAAAATAAAATGAAGAAATTTTGCCTACGTACTTATGACAGTTAATGTGGCTGCTGTTGAAGCTTGGCCTATTTTGTTTTTGGCCCTGACACTATAAACTCCGGCATCATCAGGGAAAAGTTCAATAATGAAAAGTTTTGATTTGGTAGCCTCAGTCGTTATCTGAAAGTCTCTGCTCGGAATAATCTCTTGACCATTGTGATACCTAAATTGTGAAAAGTAAAAAGTGATAATAAGAAAAATTTAAATAATAGAAATAGCCTAGAAAAAGTAAAGGTTGAAAATTTTCATAAAAATAAATTATTAAAAATAATCAAGATCACCAACCATTGCAGTTCTGGTTCAGGTATGCCAGTTGCTTCAACTGTAAGTTCTAGTGGCTCCCCTTCTGGAGCAGAAACAGGCAATAAGGATTTGGTAAATTTAGGAGGTTCCATTTCAATTATAACCATATCCTCTTCTATCAAGATAGAGAAAAAGAACAAAAAAATAAGTATGTGTGTGGGCGTGATTCATTGTCATGCATTAAATATTGATATTGGAGGACCGAACACACCCTTCTTCCCATCTTGAGGAGATATCGAAGCGTTCCCAAAAGATGGGTGCATCAGGAATTTTATTAAATGAGTTGTCATGCATTAAATGCTGTATTAGACCTGACTAGACATTCAATAAATTTAGATTAATGAGAATAATGGCACATGATAAATAATGAAATTAAACGTTTTGACAAAGCAATAACTTGGTTCAAGACACATAACTTGATGTTACAAAGAATTTAGCAGAAAAAATTTCTTTGAAATTCAGTTCTGAAGTTCGAGAGATATTATCTTAAGTTCAAAAGGCTGTTTTAAACTATTTTGAGTCTCTCAATGTAGCATATTAGTTCAATGAATATGTTATTCAGAAATAGTGATAGCTTTTGGTAAAGACAAACTAGAGGTGGTAGCACCAGAAAGAACATGAAAAACAAGCATAACTCTGACAACAAATATGTTAGGGCCACACATACACTCAGATCAGACATTCTAGTATGTATCAATTTATTAGAAATTCCACAGAGGAATGTTTACAAGTATGGTTAAGTAGTAATTTAGCAAATACAAAGCTCTGTGTACACAATTGATGATTAAGTAGAACTTGACTGGTAGGAGAGAGAAAGAAAAATTCACAGCATGTGAAAAGTAGAACCTTGGCAATCAAACTTGCATGGTATACAACTGTATAACTATGAAATCAACCTAAAGTGGTATACTGATATGTAAAGTACTGTAATGATATGTAAAGTACTGTAATGATATGTAAAGTACTGTAATGATATGTAAAGTACTGTAATGATATGTAAAGTACTGTAATGATATGTAAAGTACTGTAATGATATGTAAAGTACTGTAATGATATGCAAAGTACTGTAATGATATGTAAAGTACTGTACAATGAAAAATTTGAAAAACCAAAGATTTTCTAAAGTGTAGTTTTTTTTGCAATATTGCTCATACGGCAAGGAAAACATCCATACAAGAAAATCAAAACTTTATACTAGAATTTTAGAAAATCATTATTCACAAGAGCAATGGTATCAAAAACGATGATGAAAACAACAAAGTTTCAACAAGTGAAATTCCCAAATAATAAATAGTGGAGATCACAAATATTTTCGCAAAATTCAGAATATCAATGTAAATATTTTTTTTAAACTGAAATAAAAATGAAGATACAGAAGCAAAACAACATGTTAAGTATGTTAGCAATTAAGAAAAAAAGGGCAGGCTTTCCTTACCAGTTACTGTCAAGAAAGTAGTTGTGGCATCTTTTCCAAGTCGATTGACAGCAGTGCAAGTGAATGTGCCCTGGTCATCAGGAAAAAGTTCAGGAATCGTCAGGGTAGCTTCTCCAGTTACAGGATTGTAATGGGATTGGAAGTCCCTAGTTGGTCTAAGCTCTCGCCCTTCTCTGTACCATTTAACCTCAGGAGTTGGTGATCCAGTAACCACGCAGTGAAAAGTCTGTCGTGATCCT
The DNA here is from genome assembly GCF_987345545.1 of Pholcus phalangioides. Taxonomy (NCBI): domain Eukaryota; kingdom Metazoa; phylum Arthropoda; class Arachnida; order Araneae; family Pholcidae; genus Pholcus; species Pholcus phalangioides. Next base: position 86,792,262 of record NW_028301608.1, on the reverse strand, counting down.
TCTGGAGCAGTCATAGGTTTGAGAGGCTCAATGAACTGTGGACTTCTCCCAACTTCTGTAAATTAGAAAAAACAGAAATAAAATTAATTTGTAACAAAACTACTACCAAAAATATTTTAAATTTTTAAAAGTTAAAAACTGTTTTAACATTCTATTCATTTTTTTTAATCAATCATCCCCTTATTGAGTTTTATTTTTCATTGTATGACTGTATGACTTCATCTATCTAAGTGCATTTAATTTCTTTACATAAACAAAAAAAATTTCACAAGCGAAAAATAAAACACGGTTCGAAGAGAGCATCCTGCTACTATGTATTGTTGTCTGTTAAAAGGAAAGGAAAATTGTGTGTCTATAGTGCATTGGCTAGCATGATTTCCTGAATTGCAAGAGGACAGGGGTTCATTTCATGAAAGAGAAAATTAAACTTTCTTTAGAAAGTTTCCTTCCACAAAATATCCAGAAAGTGTCTTTATTAAACCATAATTTGTTTGTAGATTTCTGATGCTTCCACATTTTTATGTTATATTCTATTTCATTTTTTTCCAAACAAAATGCTACTAATAACCACATACGCACCTCATTCATATTCCTCTAGAATTTCCCTATTTATAGAACCTCTAACGAATTGGTACATGTTGGAATGTGTGTGTCCGTGTTGTGAACCTAACATGAAGTTTGTTTCTGTGTAATGCTTGTTATGTGGAGTGCTGCCACCTGCGATCCATTTTTCTAACCATAAGTGAATAATTGTATCGGTGTAGGCCTGTTCTCTGTGACGAGACTTTTTAACGGGGAGATCGGCCCGCATTTGTACCTCGAAGTTAAGAACCACAGAAAACCAACTTCAGCCGACCACCACTGTGGGGTATGATTATATAATACATGGTTTACATAATACTACATGATTTACTAGTAGTTCGAAGAAATCCCTAAAAACTTAGCTGATTTTTTAAAAGCGATGTCAGGCTAGTTTAGTTTATGTCAAGTGTTCAAATATGTCTTTGTGCGGGCATCTTGATGCATTCACATCGCGAAAGCTTGGTTTGCATCCTGCGACAGTACAGTGTCGGTAGGCTGAAGTTAATTTCCTATTGCTCTCTAACTTCGAGGAGCGAATTCGAGCCTATTTTAAGCCTGAAAAAATTCTCGCTAAGTAAGTGCGTAAAGCACCTAAAACAAAAAAATTACGTTTATCGGACAATCAAGCCATTCGCCGATTTCTCACTTCCGATTTCGAAGATAATATGACAGCACCCCTTCTGAACATATTATCACAAGACGAATAATACATTGCTCGGTTTCTTGATTCAATGTGTAATGTGGTTGCCCCTAGTGCACTCTACTTAAAATAAATATACTACACAGTGTTGCGCGTTTTTTATGACAAATGTTTGGGTTAATTTTCTGGGAATTTGAAGCAATATCATGGCCAAATACACTTAGTATAATAGCCAGAATTCGGAAGGGTTGTTCGTGTCAATTTACAAAACGTGACGCCATTTGAAGACGACGGAAAATAACACTTAAATGATGAAAAAACTATTCACGATCTCTGCTTCACAGATTCTGCATTTGCATTCCACCAAGTCTTATATTAGCGTACTTCTCACAAAATAATTAAGTATAAAAGGCAGAAAACCGAATAAATCAGCTCGTTTTTAAAGACCACTAGCAGTTCAGTTTTAAAGACTGTATACGAAATTTCCTCGCATTGTACTCAGAGGCCTGACCATTTTTGCCTCAAAGCAATTGTTCTCGAACAACGAACAGCGGTAAACGTACGTGCCGTGATTCGTGCGTATGCAAGTTAAGAAATAAATAATTAGACTACACACAACTATAAAACGAGGGGAAAAAAATAAAATCTTACCCCAACAAACGGTTTGTAGATCTCAATAACTATTAAGAGTATCATGGCAAAATACAAGACACGACGACTTAAAAATGCAGATAAATCCATCATTTGCATATTCAATGAAGTATTGACGTCCCGCACCATTGAATAGATAACAAAAAAAAAAAGTGGGGGGGGGGGGGTTTGCAACGTTGCGATAAAGAAGGATCCACATCACCGGTAAGGTAGCTCCGAATATATTTTGACACTTGGTTTTCTCCAACGTCAAGCCTTTAAAAAAGAGTGATTTTAGAAGAATAATATTTTTCAAGAAATGAGTCAAGGGCGAGATGAGGCGATTTCAAGACACTATATTTGTTCAAGTCATTTCAGTGACGTGTGAACCTTGAAGTTTTTGAGAAAACACATCATTTCTGGATGATTTACGCTTCTCTTTGCTGCTGCGACGCACTTAAAATGGCTATAATGACGCCTCATAAAGACAATATATAAAGTGGAGTATTTTTTTAGATGACTTGTACTTCGCTTCCGGGATCATTTTAAAGTGAACAAAAAACTCCACGCTAACTTCACTATCTTCCGTTTTTCGGGAAAACATAGCGTTCCTTACTATCATGAATGATTGAAATCGATTGCTGTCATACGTGTTCGATTAACGATTAGAAAAAAAAAATTGAGCGATGGTCCCCTAACAAAGGAAACCTTCCTTCGAGCCGAGATTATTATGTTATTTTGAAGGGAAAAAACGTCACCCTCCACCCCGAGGAAATCCTGAGCACGCCTGTGCTAAGGGGGGAATCTACTGTACACTACACTTATTTTTACATGACATCTCAATTCTGCTATTTCTTACAGCATCACCAATTACATTTTTTGCTTTCTTTTAAAGAAAAACAAAGCGGGTCAATCAATGGACGCCAGGCCCATTTGGTAGATTACTTTTTCGGACAGTAAGACGAAATTGTATTCGTAAATGGTTTCTGCTGAACGCCTAAGAAAGTATTATGACATTGAGCATTCTCACACTACTATAACAGCTCGAGATAAAATTATTTTCCGACCATCACTATTATTTCATTATTTCTGAAAAATATTTCAAACACATTTCCCCACATATGCGTCTTAAAATCATAATCGCTCGTTATCAGACCGACAAGTAATTATGGAATTAACATGGTCAATATTTATTCATTCATTATATCACGATTTACGAATTTAGGTAGAGGATAAGAAAATAGCAAATGTGTCACAGAGGGTAAAGTATGAACCACCATTTAATGAACAAAACGGTCGGTTCTACCGTTGAATAACGTTCTATTCAGGGACGTCCTTACCAGACGCGGGCCGTTTGCGTCTCGACAACTTCAAGGCACAAAAAATGTTTAATACCTCCGATTTTATATATTTTGTGGGGGTGATCAAATGAAAAGGTACGAAACGACGTAAAAACGTAACAGTTAAATATTGCATATTCCGCCATGGGAGAACGTAGCGAGACATCTCGGGATGAGATTGGAGTCTCTGACTGGGATCGGAGCATGCGCGGGCGCCCGCATGCGCAGGAGAGAGCAGAGGCTCTTATCAAAAGCGGCGTCCAAATCAAGGTTTCTAGAATATATAATGTGCGGTCCAAATGATGCGGCAGTCCGTATGAGGACAAGATGGCGTTCGTGTTGCAAAATTCGACGATTGAGGAGCAGCGAGGTGTTATCCAATTTCTGACAGCGGAAGGTGAGAAACCGGCAGCTATTCATCGCCGGATGGTGACAGTTTACGGGGAGAAATGTGTCTCTGACAAGTCTGTCAGAAAATGGAGTGCCCGTTTTCGTGCAGGCCGTGAGAGTGTGGGTGATGACCCAAGACCAGGCCAGGCAAACACTGTCATCACGAGCGATCTCATCGACAAGGTGGACGACCTAGTGAGAAGTGATCGGCGTGTCACATTGCGAATGTTGGCGGTGAAGGTGGATGTCAGCTATGGAACCGTGTGGACAATTGTTCACGACAGGTTGAGATATCGGAAGGTGTGTGCCGCTTGGGTTCCGAAGCAGCTCACCGACCAGCAAAAGGAACTGCGTATGGGGCTAGCACTGCAACATCTGTTTCGGTATCAGGAAGACCCCGCTTTCATGGAGCGGATCGTCACAGGTGATGAGACCTGGTGCCATCACTACGAGCCAGAGACAAAGCGGGACAGCATGCAGTGGAAGCATGCGTCGTCACCTCCCCCTAAAAAGTTCAAAGCCGTGCCGTCAGCACGCAAGGTGTTGCTCACCGTCTTTTTCGACGTTCAAGGTCCGCTACTTGTGGAATTCCTCAAGCACAGAAAAACCATTAACTCCGATGTGTACTGTGAGACACTCCGATGGACACTCCGACGCCTACGCAGGTCCATCAAGAACAAAAGACCGGGGCTGCTCACGAAGGATGTGGTTCTGCTCCATGATAACGAGCGTCCACACGTCTCCAAAGTCACACACATGGAACTGGCCAAGTTCAAGTGGGAGCCGTTGGACCATCCGCCCTACAGTCCGGACATGTCGCCCTGCGATTTCCATGTGTTTGGTCCACGGAAGAAACACCTGAAAGGGAAGCGCTTCAACTCGGACGACGTACTCAAGGACGCTGTGAAGGACTGGGTCTCGTCACGGCCACAGGAATTCTGGGAACAAGGAATCCTGCGGCTTGTTCATCAGTGGGATCGTTGTGCTCAGGCCTATGGTGTATATTTTGAATAAAGTCTACATTTGTACCCACCGTGTCGTTTCGTACCTTTTCATTTGATCACCCCTTATATTATTTCAGCATATACAGGAATGCCGAGAAATTCTTCAAAAAAAAATTTTAAACACACATTTAAATGTACATTAACACAAAAATCGATGAAAATTCATCACTGAAGGTAACTTTAATCAGAGAAACAATCCTCGAAAGTTTTTTGACTCGATGAATTAAAAATAATTGAAAGAAATAATTCCAGCACCAATGGAAATTCAGAATTAGTCAAAGAAAAACTTCCAGAATTGATGAAAATTCAAAATTAATGGGAGTGATAATTTCAGAATGGATAAAAATTCAAAATTAACGAAAGAAATATAATTTCAGAATTGATTAAAATATGAAATTAAAGGTAGAGAAAAAATTCCAGAACTGATGGAAACTCAAAATTGATGCAAGAAATAATTTTAGAATTGATGAAAACCTCCAGTTTACCGTAAGTCTACTATACCTGCCGCACAACAGTGATGTAAAAAAACGACGACACTTAGGCTGATCAATAAGTATACAATATGACATGAATGTCGCTCTCCACTTGTTAATATAAGATAGATTGTATATGTATTGTATACTTCAAGATGTATATCTTGAAGTATACAATACTTGAAAAATCAAACCAATAAATGTCGGGCCAATGTAACCGATAGGGTTATTGGTTGTTGTTTTTTTTTCTTCAAGTTTTGTCAAAGATCGTTTGTCAAACTTTTATAGTGTAATACTGGCCTTAAGGAAATTATATACAAGATATTGCATGATTTCATTCGTCTGGCGATTGGTAACTAATTTAAATGTGTAGTTTTGTGTTTGTCGACATCCCACGAGTAAATGTAAAATAATACCCTTCCTTTAGTCATATGATAACTGACTATCTTCATTCTCAGTATGACGAATTAAAGTTTTTTTTCTTTCATCGTTTGCGATTTTTACGAGTATATCTGTCAAGCCAGGGTTGCAATCTTTAAAATAAAAATACTACACTGTGTGTCAGTTTGTCGATCTCACAAAAGTTGAGGATATTACGGAATCGAATCAGGTTGAGACCAAGGACTTGAACCGAATACGAATGGCTTTTTTGCAAGATAATCAAGCCGATATCTGAGAGCCGAAATCGAAATCTAAGACAAAATTTAAGGAGCGGTCCGTTTTTATTGAAGGTGTCAATGAACCACCAAGTACGGCAATACAACCTACCAACATTCTGAAACTTCGGAGTGGGAGAGAAAAATCAATAATAGAGCTCTTTAAAATGCTGCATATATACGTCGTGTAATTTGCATTTGAACCATTGCAGTGCTCTCAATCCAATGCGGTTAAATATAATTTCCACTTAAGTTAAACATACTCAGAAGTTCCCTATGGAAGATATTCGATAAGATACCATATCAAAATTTTAGTCGATTTTTCAGGAAATATTTATAATGAGTCAGGGCAATTTCTTTCAACGCTCTCATTATTGAACAACTCAGAAATAAATAAACCTTCTTTTTTCTTTCTTTAGATGAGTAAGCGTCATTTAACATAGCCGAACTCGATGATGCACTGGGAGTTGGTTGCCAAGTAGAACAACAAATCGCCGGTGAGGTTTATTTAACCTCCTGCCCTGTCTCTTCCATACTTGAAACACGCGCAATACATCTCTACTGGATTCAGAGGACCTAGTAACGCGGACTCATGAAAGATTGGTGTGGCAGGTAACGTAATGGATGACAGAAACAAACCCAACGAGTGAGCAGAGGAGCTATTTATACGCACTTCCCCTCCTCTCTTCTAGATCATCCAGTCTCTTGCTTACACTTCTTCCTACCATGCAAACCAATGATTCTCTGGTTCCTGCCCTACCCTGCCTCGACTGAAAATCGTCTTGTGGTCTTACGGCTGCCTCTGACGGCGAACTCTCCCCAATACTATTTCCCTCGCGCATGGCTCAAAAAACCTTCCTATTTTTAGAAATGCTGGGACGTAACTTGCGTTGCCTGATATGGACACGAGAGAGGGATTAACACCACGGAGGAAAGGGAGTTGCCAAAAAGTTCGGAAAGAATAATAAACGAAAAAAAGGGAGCAAACGTGATCTGGAACATAAGGCATCCAGTCACATAACATTGTGGTGCAATAGAAGCACGACGGTGGCTTCTTTCTCTTAGCAGCAGAAAGCGGTCTTTTCAAAACATGCCGGAAAACATCCCGCCAAACGATGTGCCTGCTGCCTCGGCAGCAATGGAGCTTGACCATTGCAGAGAGCGATACGTGGTCGCAGTGAATAAGTTGGAAGCCATGAAGCGTCGAAACTTGGAAACACTCGAGAAACTGAAGAAGTGCAGAGAACGCTATTCGGAAACAGCAGCGAAAATGGAAAACTTCAAAGCCCGAAGAGCTGAAACTATGGAAAAACTGACGCTTGGCAATACCTCAAAGAACTTGGAAATATTGAAGGAGAACGAAATCAACGAAACAGAGCAGTCCACTTCTCAACTGCTACAACACCATGATGGTCAATCGGACGTGCCGACGGACGAACCTCTGGAAAAAGATAACGAGTGAAAGACTAGAAATGACTTGTCTCTTCTACAGAGGTTCAGAGTTTCATACACGTTCGGTCAACATGGAATTTTACCAGGTGTATGTGATGAAAGTGTGGAACTTAGTTTTGAATAAAATAAATTGTAGCTACTGCAGCTGTGTTTTATATAGTTTTAAATGCAAGCAAGAACTGGAAAAACTACATGCAAGGTATGGATACATATATTTTTTTCTTACTCCGATATGCTTTACTGCTTATTCAAATGCATAGAGGGGAAAGCTATATGAACTTCGGCTTAGTACGAATGAATTACATTATCGGATAGCATTCAAAAGAGAAAATTTTTAATTTACGATCTTTCAAAAAAATATTTCAACATTATAAAACCAATACAGTTGTCCTTGTTGTAACATGCGTTTCAATATATTTCGCATTTTTTAAATTAAAAGTAGGTGAAGTCATCAATTTCGGCACACTGGCATTTTTCTTTGTATCCCAACACATGCGCGATATAACGAGAAGTTATTGTTTACAAACTGATAAATGATATTTAAAAAAAAAATTAAATAGCCTCCGAAGTTTTTAATAATGATGAGCTAAATGCTGTTAGCAACCAGTATGTTTCCGAAATTCTTAACAAATCCTCTATATATCACCAATAATTTATATATTTACTGGTCTTTTCTTCTTTTTTTTGCCAGAGCACCATCAACACTAAAAATCTGAAACATTTATTCTAACTATTAAAAAGCTGTAGATATGAGATAGCTTCTAAATAAGTTATCATTTAAAACGTCATAAAATCCCATGAGCTCCATGAAAGGAATTGTGCTTAGTGTAAGATGTATATGTTCCACATGTGGCATAAAAAACTTCAAATGAATTTCAAGATACCGTAAAACTTTTTTTGTATATACACACCCACAAAGTTCTAATTAAAATTGTTTGATGATGAAGGAAAACTAAAATAGTCGTTTTAAGAATAGTTTCTGTTTTCTTAATTCAAATACTAAATTTCTACTGTCTTAAGATGTCAAAAATACTTAATTTGTAGAAAATGAAAGAAATAAATTTTTCTGAAAGATGAAAAAATCGTAATATTTATATTAAGATACCCTTATGTGCAGACACTAATCACTTAAATTCAATCGATTTTTCTTGAAGTAGTGAAAACATCATTCAAAGGTATTCTAACAATAAAGCCAACAACTTTATGAATTAGATTGATTTGATTGATGTTCAAAATTAAAATAAATATTCTTTTTTCTCCAATATTCGATTGTTGACTGAAAATTTCTATGCATATTTCGATTTGAATTCGCAGTAAAACATCACGTTTCTTACAGGATTCCCAGAAAACTGGAGATAGCTATTTGCTTCTGAATTTGAAATCAAACTCATTTAAATGTTTGCATAAGAAATCGTACAAATGTAAACGAAGAAGGAAAGAAGTTTACCTTGAACAGTTATAGTGGAGGCCGTGACCGATTCACCAGCCTTGTTGACAGCCTTGCACTTGAACACCACTGTGCCTTGGGAACCTGGACTGATGACCTCGAGAACACTAGTGCCGTCTTTCCGAGTAGTGATCTTGTTTACCCTGGAAGGTTTCAAAGGGACATCTTCTCTGTACCAGGTAAGCTTGGGTTTAGGTGTGCCAGTTGCTTTGCATTCCAGTACTACTGTCTGATTTTCTTGAACCGTTTGGGATTTCGGGTGCTTTACAAACTTTGGCGGAATAGGTTTTTCTTCTGGTCCTTTTCCAGGACCCTTTTTGAATGGTTTTCCTTTTGTTGATTCGTCTTTCGGCGAGTCGACCTCTTGTAGTTCAGGTGAAGACAACTTTCCTGTAAGAGAGATAAGCAGTGCATGTTTCAATTACTTTATTGTAGAATTTTATGCAAGAAAGAATAGAGAACTTTGCTTCTGGTGGAAGATTTTGTCAAACTTGCATAAGTCTTAAAGGCTTTAATGCCGATTGATGCCAACTGATATTTTAAAGCTCTCCCTGCCATTTCCCAGATTATTGTCACAATCCAAATTCGCTATATCGCTTGATTATTGGTTTCAGATTAATAAATTATTTTTCTCAGAAAAAACAGCTATCACCAAGATCAGAGCAAAACAATTTCGTAGGGGGACAACTGGTATTTCGGAGGAAGGGAACCAAAGTGATAGAGCAATAGACTCGACTATGTTATCAGTGTTTCTCAAACTTTTGTGACCCACGGATCCCTTGCCCCTAGTCATAATTTGCCAGCGGCTCCCCAAAATAGTCCAATAGATACTCTGCATCAATAAAAGAACCTCTACAAAGCACTGAGAACATGAACATGTCGTGAGGCACACTTTGAGAACAATTGTCATATATATCAGTCATTTTCTCACATATCGGGAAAAGGAATCAGGTTTCTCTCCCTCACTGCAGTCCTGTCCTGAACAGTATTTTTCACTTGAAAAATACTGTTAAAAAACGACTCTGAATAAAACGCTAAATGCTTCTCTATCAGTAAGCAGCATTTCGATTGAATACATTTCTCTTTAATCCAACAGCAAGTAGAAAAAATGACTAAGAGTAGGAAGCACGTGCTTGATGTTACAATCGATACTTGATCTTACCAACTTCAAGTTTTTACAAACTAATTTTCGGGTCCAAATTTATATGCTATTCTTGAAACACGTCTTTCCGATTGACGAAATTTCAATTTTCCGAACTCATTTCTGACGTCCGCATGGGTTCATGAAAATGAGCGTCGACTGTATTATAAAAGAATATATAACTCAAACGAAGAAAAATATTTTATACTTGACTACTTCACTGAAGCCCATAAAAGGAGTAAAATAATTAATTGCAAATTACAGACAGCATGAAGACGATACAGATGGTAGCTCTGTTCTTATTTTGTTTCTAAAAGCGAAAATTCTAATGACAAGAAAATTGAAGTCATTTTATTTTCATCTTTTCAACAAAAGTTTTATTGATCGAATAATTTTTATCTCTTCTTTTGGGTTTTTTTTCCACTTTACAAAGCAACATTTTGAATGGGCTATTTTATTCCCTCTTGAAAAATAGATGAAGCACTTCCGTAATAGACAAAAGAAAGAAATTAGAGCACAGAGATAACTTTCCTTTGAAGATTACTTGCACACTCATGACACAGTAATACATGTTGCGTGAACTCAACTCGAATGATAAGCACAGGTGACATCTCAAAATAACCCTCTATTCCCAACAATCTCGCTCTATTGGCAGAAATCCAGCAATCAGATCTGGACTGAATTTGGGTTACACTTTGAACTGGTTTTCAAGCAAGATGCATGTATTTGATTCCTGGATTCTTTTTCATATTTGAACAGTACTCGAAATCTTCCAGCACATTTATGGACAAATAAAATTGACTGTAGGGATCCAAATCCATTGCACTGTCCTTTAACTTTACAATTTTGGATTGTTGAAACATTAACTCAGATGAATTACAATAAGGTATTCCTATTCAAAATTTTTTTACTACAAAGATTTATAAAGTATTTTCTAACATTAGTTTTTTTTTAAATATCATTTCCGAATTACAGAAGTAAAGGCTGTAGCTAGGTAGATCGGATCTTTCCTTGCCTCTCAAAATTTCAGAAAATGACTGATATAGATGGAATCACATGATTTAATTTACCGTACTATCAATTTGGTTCCTTCCCCTCTCCCCAGAGAAATTTCTGGCTATTGGTCAGACAAAGCTTAATCTGCATATGACTGCTTACATCCCTCATCTTACATACATTTACATATCCATGCTGAAAAAAGTTTATCTTTGAATATCTAACACAATACAAATATCACACATGTACAGTCAGGAGTCAGTTCAGCCAAAATTTGGGTCTGTTTCCAGACCCTTCACAAAATTCCGGATCTGAAAACTGACCCTTCACAAAATACAAATTAATGAAACCATAAATTCGGAATTTCATTTCTTTTGCGATAAATTAACTAGATTATTTCGCTTCCCCCAAAATTACTTATTTTTCACAGAATTAATGACCCTTTTCACAAAAAAGAAGGAAATTTTTTTCACAAAAACAGGACCCTAAAATAAAGTCTGGACAGAACCCCAATAGTTTACTCAGTTCACTAGCTGCTGAATTTAATTGAGAATTTTTTTTAATTCTTTATATATTAGGTATATAAGGAACTTAAGTACCATGACGAAATTTTATTTAATATGAGATGATTGCATCTTCGAAGACCTTTTGAAAAGTGTTTTAAAAGATGGACGCAACTGAAATAGTAGCACATAATGCAAGAAATTATTTTTAAGATGCGATATAGTTCATCTTATAAAAAAACTAACTCCAGTTATTTCAAAGGTCCATTTATAAAGCCCAAAGTGATTCAACAAAAGAGTGTGACTAGTGGTTTATCAATAAATCAGTACACAAAGTTGGCCAAATTACAACATTCCCAGACATTGTATGCAACAAATTTGGCTGACTAGCAAAAATAAGATGTGATACACATCGTGTAAAAAATGTGGGTCAATCTCTCACGTGTGAATGTTTTTCTTTCTGCCATGAATCACAGCTATGATTCAGATAGTGGAAACTGTGGGTGTTGGAAAGATAACAAAACAAGAAGCTAAATTTAAATGCTAGCATATTTATCATTTAGTTGCTATTTTGTATGACTCATTCTTGTCTTACACTTCAAGCCAAACTTCTTATTTTGTCAAAAGAAAGGAGAAACATGATAGCCCTACATTGTATAAAGCATTTTCCCCATTTCCCCAGAATCACCTTTTCAATTTGAGTAGGAAGAAACAAAACTTTTTCATAAAGCCAGTGATTTCATTGAGCTTCAAAAATCTTACAAGCACATAATTATAGATATTTTCTATAACGGATTACATTTCAACACAAAAAATTTTCAATGCTTTGCAAAAAAATACTTCTAAACAATACAGCAATAAAATACTATATAAAATTATTATTCAGACTTTATACTTGAAAAAAATGGTGCACAGAGCAAAAAAGACAAGGTTTTTCTACGTAAAAAATATATTATCTTTATCAACATATGTTGATTCTGCTAATTTGAATAAAATATATATATACATATGTATACACATACAAATTGAATTTGAATTATTTTCTCTGTATATTTATCCAAACTGGAAGTACAGTGAACAATTCTTACAGCATACTTTCTAGGGATGCATATTTTTGTCCCCACTCAATGAAGTACATATCTCAATGATGTAAAAGATGCTAACAGAGCATTAAAGGAGTAAAAGGCTGTAAAACACACTATAGATCTTTTGGATATTCATTGTGTTAATTTTTCATATTGAATATCAATTTGCAGCTAAAATGCTAAAATTTATAAACAAGGAAGGACATATTTTTTCTCCTTGTTCAGCTATGTCATCGGTCAGGATAAAGCCTGATCCATCACTGATTGTATAGAAAATTAACGTGTTATTTAATTAATAAACATGTTATTTAATTAAAATTAATAAACATGTTATTTAATTAAAATTAATTAATATGTTATTTAATTAACATTAATTAGCATGTTTAAAAATTTTTCATTCATCTCTCACATGTTATTGTTTGGATCATTTGAACCATCCTTCACTGAAAGGATACAGAAGTGTTTTAACATAAAATTGGGTCCATGTTATCCATGAAAACTCTTAAAATTAATGGTCCACAGAGAAATATGAGAAAAATAACTATCTGCACTAATCAGACAATGGTATATACATTATATGGAGATGAAGTGATGAGTATTCACTGCATGCTTTAATCTACATGATTTAATGTTAAATCAAATTTTAATCAACTAAATAATTTGAGAATATTACAAAATTTTAGTAGAATTACTTAAAATCTATTAACAATTCAAAAATAAACAAAGTAGTCTTGTGAGAAGAAAATTGCAACATCAATTTAATACAGTAATCAGCCTTATATTACACCAAGATTTGATATAACACACATTCAGATTTGCTCCTCTCTCATTAGAATCACTATTTTGAAAATTGAGATATCATTAAAAAGTCTATATAAGACATCAGTTATATAATGCTTTCAGTATCATGCTATTTCTTTGTTTTCCAACATGCATAATAAAATGAAAGGTTGCTATATAATTTTGCTTCTAATGTAGTCTTTTTTTTCTCTCTGTACCTTCCAAGTAATATTTTCACATAGAGCTTCTGACATTGGTATCCAAACTTTAAAAGCTTTCATGGATTTTCATCATATGTGTATATTTTATTAGAGAAGACAGAAAAGATATATCAACTAATTTTTTTTTTCTTTTTACAGGGTGCATCAACACTCATAAAGGAGCATTCATCTAAGATATCATGATTTTTTTAAATTTATGTTTATTTGAAAATAAATGTAACACTACGTAACTCTTCTTTGGAAATATTCCAATTTGAATAAAAGCATTTATATATTTGTTAATTATGTGTATATTGCTTTCCTTTTTATACCTTTTTTTTTAATCTATGAAAAAAAACATCTTGCATTGTTTCTTGAGCAGCAAAAAAAAATCATTTAACAAGAAATCTTGATTAATTATGCTTTCAATAACAAAAATGTAGGGAAATCTAGACTCATGTGACTCGGTAATATTTTGAAAAAAAGGATTTAAAGTAACACTTTTTTTCTTCAATAAAATAGAGAAACAAATTCTCACTCCTCTTTTGAAGAAATATTTCTCTACCTGCACTAATACTTTCCAATTAATACAGACTATCTTATCAATTTTCTTATTGGTTCAGATAGAGTAAGTTAAACTTGATGCATCCATTTATTCAAGAAAAAACAACTTTAATTGAGATGGATAGGCACTGACATACACTTTTTTACACAATTAATGAGAAATTGAAATTTTTTTTTGTTAGACATTTTTATTTCTTAGCTTACATTCTTCTTTCTTTCTCAAACAAATTATTGTCCTTTTGCTTTTACCATGGTCTGGGGAAAGCTTGTTATATCAATCAATCTTTGTCATATCAACTTGATCTTAATAAGCAGAGCACCCACTAATATGACAATACACAATGCAATAATTTATGTTTAGGTTCAACTGCTTGAATTGTTACATCATAAATAAATGATGACAATACTAGTCTGATGATTTGGGACAAAAAAAAATTTTTTTTGTGCATACAGTAAGGTATATTTCCAACTATTTGTGATTTGAAAATTTAGTTTCAAAAAAAAAATTGACAGGCTTATTTATTTGAGGTGAATCTGTGAAAAAAATTCTTTTAATAGGAAGTACAAGAGAAATCAATAATTTACTATAGAATCCAGATTTCTGTTGACTATGCAGATCTCAAAAACAATACTGTATGTTGCAATGATGCTTGATCATCAGGTTATGCTATGTATAACTCATGAAATTTATTAATATGACTAAGACTTAGCCTTTCATTATAGCACACAAAAGAACAGCATTTTCAGGAAACTGATATACTGTCAAAAGTAAATCGTTTTTCAGCAATTTTTAAATTTGTTATAGGCTCAAATTCTCAGGAAAATCTGTGTTTGTGATATGACGCTTATAACTACCCTCTATCTCTCTGTTAATCACAGTAGTGCGCGTTCAGCTTATTTGATGTTTAATATCCAATTAGTGCAATACTAATGAATTATTTAGTAACTGTTAAATCAAGGAAAACTTTCATAAATACTACAATCCTTTTGACAAATGCATGTGAAAGAAATTCATTGATGGTCATTATTTTTTTCAACTGTCAAAAAAAAAATTTTCAACTTGAATTGTATTAGAAAACAGTAAGATCACAGTTGTAAAAATTCACACACCAAAATTCCCTTTTCATTCTTCTGAACAAGTTGATTCTCACATATTTCTTACTTCATAGCATTTGACTTTGATATCGGATATAGTGGATAGCAATCGATTCCACACTCATCTGGTTTTGTTGCATTCTCTGGTAAAAATGTCTATCGAACCAGATAGCTGTTATAATGACTGAAAAAACATAACTGAAGTTCCATGCACAATTTAGATATTTCTGTCCCTATTCTTTCTTGCTTGATTTATACACAGTAAGTGTTTTTTGTGATATTTGTTTACAGGTAGATTTTTTCATTGCTTTCTCACATGAACACAATGAGAATTTTCTCAAAGCTTCAATAACAAGTGCTTATTATCGTGAATATCATTATGATATTTTGACCACTAATATTTTTAAAGAAGTCAAACTTAAAATGTATGCACTGAAATCAATGCAAAATAAATGATTTGATGAAACTAAGTACGAAATACCAGTCATAGCTATTACAATCTAGAAAATTTTTATTTGCGATAAAATTTTCCAATTATACATGATTAAAGCATGAAATTTAGCTTCTTTTTTTTCTGCACCAACAAAGCAGATAGTAAATAAACAAATGTTTCCAATAATGTGACACATAAAATGACGCGCAACAACATATAAAATCCATAATCTATTGTCTAAGAGCCTGTTGTGATAACAGAAGAATAATCATAGACAAATTGCAGAGGAAAAACAATTCATTGAATTCAGCAGAATGATATTTAGTAACAATTCAGTCTATAATTTCACCTAGTTTCATAGGTATTTGTTTTCAAAAGTCTGATTTTTTAACATAATATTAGAAGAATTTCAGAATTTCACAGAAAATTTATGAATCGTTTAAAAATTATCGTTATTAAGTAATGAAAAATATTCCAACCATCATATATTTTTTGCATATATATTTCAAATACTTGCATCCCAGATATGAAATGGGAAAATTGAAAAAAAATATAATCATATAATCTTTCTTCAATCATTTCATTTTTCTGAACTTTTATACTCATAAACAAAATATATACCAACTTAAACCGATTGAAAACTCTAATCGGTTTCAGAGTGAAAAACAATTTAGATAACTGAAAAAAACAACTAAGGCTAATTGTTAAATTTTTTTTTCTTTTTTTTCAGTTCACACAAAGGGTTAGGGTAGAAAAAAAAAGCAAAACAAAGACAAATTTTTATCTCACAATTTTTATGAAGGGTCAAGAGTGCCACTCTCCTTGCACAGCCAAGATACATTTTATAATTAACGCTTACTTTCAATAGACAGCCTTGCTGATGTTTCAGCTTGACCACTGGCATTAGTGGCTCGGCAAGTATACACACCTTCATCTTCTGGATATGTTTTTCGTATTACCAGTGAACAAGAGCCACCATCTTGAAACATCTATTTGCAAAGAATGTATATAAAAGATGACTTATTAATTAAAATAGAAGCATATTGATTTTTGTGCATATTTAATTGATATAAAATGTTTTATTCATTAAAATAGTTGTGGGGAAATATAAGAGACATAAAAAAATGAAAAAAAAAAAACTGTTCTGGCATTAACTATAAATCTCACGATTTATAATTATGATGAAATGCATGAGAAATTAGACGGTAATGTTCTTATAAACTATCTCCGGTAATAAGTAAAATTACTTAACGACAGTGAGATGATTTTGATTTTTCCTCAGCCCAATGTATGAATGACTTTTTTCTGGATACTATGATGAGGTGAACTCAGAAAAAAAAAGTCTGCTGGTCTCTGCTGGGAATCAAACCCAGGTCCTCTCGGGCAAGTGCTGTCCATAGGAGACAAGATCATTCCTTGATCAGTTGAGAACTGTGGCATGATGCTACTGCCACCACCTGGAGACTTGCTCAAGTTAAGGGAGGCTACTTAGCCCCTACTTCAGCATGTCACATCACAGTGCATAAATAAGGAAGGAATGGTCATGTCTTCTTTGGTGTATATAGATAGCACACTTGCCGGGTTTACAAAAGGACCTAGGTTTGATTTTTGGTGGAGACTAGTAGAATTTTTTGCCAGAGTTCACCTTGGTCAGAAAAAAGTCTCTCTCCTTCAAAACTATTCAAGTTTTCTGCTGATGAAAATATGTAAAAACAATATTTACGGTTGGGATGAGTGGTGGGAGGATATACAGAGTGCATAAGAAGTCCCTTAATCTTGGAATAACTTCCGAGCCATTGATCCTAGAAGCATACTTCCAATTAGAAAAAAGTACGCTTTTCTAGGATCAACGGCTAGAAGCATACTTCCAATTAGGAAAATAGTATCCAAATAACATGTAGACCTCAGATACATCATTCATACTGCAAGGAATTGTATCGTAAAAAAATTAGTTTTTTGATTTGGTCACACTGTTCTGAAACATTCAATTAGAAAGAACTTTGTTGCCCTGTCTCTTCCGAGCCAAAACAAATAAGTTTTTTTAAGTGCAATATTTGCTGAGATATTTGAATTCAAAAATTGCTGATAATAAAGGGAAAAAACCATAAAACTAACAGACAAGCACATTCTACATTTCATATTCTGTTTTTTCAGCAATTTTCAAATTCAAATATCTCAGTGAATATTGCCCTTAAAATCAGGAAATGTTTTTTGTTGGGCTTATGAGACAGAGCAATAATTTTCTAATTGGTTTTTAGGACAATGTGACAAATAAAAAAAGTTATTTTTTTTTTTTTAAATTTTAATAACCATGCAACCCCTTGCATTATGAATGACATGTTTGAGGTCTCACGTTATTTGGACACTTTTTACAACTGGAAGTATGCTTCTAGGATCAATGGTTATCAAGTAATTCTAGGATAAAGGGACTTTCCTATATATGCAGCTTGTATATATATATTTCATAAATTGGAATAGGGTATTTGTGCATTTCATTGCAATCAACTCTAGGATAGGGAATGGCTGTAACTAGGGTTTTTGCCACCAGGGGCGAACATGATTTTAACGCCCCCACAACTTTAAAAATTCTACAATTTCAGGATGATTTTCTTTGTTTCAGCCTGAAACTGCTGCCCCCTAAATTTTGGCACCTGGGACAGTTGTCCTCTTTGCCCCCCCCCCTCTTGTTCCGGCCCTGGATAGGGTAATGAACAATGAAACTTTGTCCCTTCATGAACTTTATAAAACACCTATTAGAACTGACTCTCTACAAGTGAATCTTTAAGAAGAAAAACTTTTTCACAGCATTACTCTCTAGTTGAATTTTCAAACCAAAAATATATTTACCCCAAAATAACCAATAATAAAATCTTAAAGACATTTGGTGAGAGAGAAAGTTTTTCCTTTCAAATTTCACAATAAAAGAATAATAAACGCAATAATAGAAATTGGGTGACTGTTTCACTCACTTGAAAATCTCGTGTGGGTTTGATAATATTTCCTTCTCTGTACCACGTAAGTTTTGGTGTTGGGGAACCAGTAACTGTTGTAACAAAACGTGCTGGTGTACCTTCTGGAACAGTCAAATCTGCAAGAGGACTAATAGATGGAGGAACTTCCGTAACCTCAGGAACTGTATAGGAATACATAAAACACAGTATAAAATAATGGAAAAGTTACAAAATTTTAGTTTACAAAGTTAAATAATATCATAAACATTAAAATAAAAAAATAATTATTTTTCACAGACACTGTGGGAAAAAAGTGTGAAACTCACCAAGCACTTTCAGGTTGGCAGTGGTGGTAGCAGTTCCAGCCGAATTGGTAGCTGCACATTTGTATAGACCCTCATCTTCGGGGAAAGCCTCAGAAATCTTCAGAGTGAACACATCATTTTCAGAAGACATTCTGAAGTAACGAGATTGTTTGACAAGAGTATCACCGCGATACCACTTCACCTGTGGAACTGGAAGAAACAAACAAATATAAAATATTTCATTAAATTTTCCTAGCAATGGTCCATATGATAATTCCATACACATGCCCATTTGAGTGACACTCAAATCATTTTGTTTCCCCTTCAGAAACATTGTAACAATGCACTTTTGAACTGCTGACAATATTGCGGTACTGTAAGGGTGATCAGAATTTGGAATGAAAGGCACAGGTAAGAAGCCTTGAAAAACCTCAATATGAGCCAGTTTCACTGTACTTCTTTTTCCTCATCTATACACTAACTCCCAGTGAGGTGACTTACTTTCTTTAATATATACATAAATTCTAAAATTTATATTGTAAAATAATATATAACCATTCTTTAATAGTATATAAATCTAGATTTATTACTTTGTTGAAGAGGAGCTAAATAATTTAGCTACCAGAGATAACTACTAAATTATGTACCTCTCCCTTATTGAACAGAGGCTTTTAATCCTCTATTTTTTAAATCTAATAGCAACTTTTGGAATTGTATTCAATCAAGTATTAATGTGATTATAACTTTCATCATAGTACCTCACAGTGATGGTGATTGAATCACAAGTTACACTTTAGAATGCTTTCCATAACAAAATTATCTGATTTACAGCAACTTACCAGGTGTGCCAGTAATTCTACACTTGAATGTAGCAGGCTGGCTTTCCTTTACAGTAATGTCCTTAAGAGGTTCTACACATTCTGGTGCTTTGATATTTTTGTCTGACTTCTTTGGAGCCTGACCTTTAGTTTTTGAAGGTGGAGCTGAAAATATTAAAAAATGTTTCCATTACCATTTTATTCATTTTTATTTCTTTTGTAAGGACATTCATTGTTAGGAAACATTGAGCGATAACTATTAAAAAAAATTATTATTACAATATTCCTCCAAACAGATGGCATAGATGACTTGAATTAACATTTTTTCAACTTCAACTATGTTCAGTTTCATCATTAATTGTAGCATCATTCAAAGTGGCAAGGTAAGTATTTAGAATCAATAGTACTACTGAAACTAAACTGCACATGCTCCTAGTAAACATTTCTCTGAGGAACTTTTAATTGGTGCACGCAGAAAAGTATTGAGTGTATATGTGTATGTGTCCCGGATGTGTATTTATGATTTTTTGAGATGTGTGTTTGAAATTCTAATATCCATCTTCCAAATCAGTTTTGAAATATCCAAAAGGCTTAGATACTTAAGTAAAAATAAAATTCCAGATTCATTAATCATATAACAAACTCTTATATATTATTTAGTCTCATGTACCTTCAATATGAATAGAGGCTTGACATCTAGCTTCCCCAGCCTTGTTGATTGCAACACACTCATAACTGCCAGTATCCTCTGGTGTTGCTTCCAAGATCAAAAGAGTATGCTGGTCATCTTCTTCTACAACTTTATGAGTGATATCCTGAGATAGCTTCTTACCATTCTGTTTGGGAAAATTGCAGATTTTTTCCCATGAGTGAAACAATGATGAATATACATTTACAAATCCAAATTTAAAAACCTTTTTTTGTAGTTTTATATTGATATATACCTTCAGCCAATAGACATCAAGAGGTTTTGAGCCAGTTACTACAGCATCCAGTCTGACAAGCTGACCACCTTTTGATGAAACATCATTGATGGTCCTGCTGAAACTTGGGGGAACAGCTCCTCTTTTCTGTTCACGTCGTTCTAAATAAAGGGAAAAAAAAAATCTCATTTAACCAAGCCATTTGCTTGTCATGAGTTTTTTTCCTCCCCATTAATTTGTGCAACCAGATTATGAACCACTTTATGATCAAAGGACATAATAATGTGTCCTAACGCCAGAGGAATGAATTCAAACAAGCTCGCTCTGTTTTCTTTCCTCTCACCTGATCCTCCCAAAGCTTTGTTGCAACCTTACAATTTTTTTTCTTTTTGGTTTTTTTGTATATCCTGATAGTGAGTTTTCCTCACATATGATGTATCTTTCTTATAAGAGTGAAAGAGAACAGGTAGGGTGAGGGTGAAAAGATATCTAACTTTGTACCTACATTCTTATCACCTTATCTTTTATACTGTCTTACTCTTTTATATATTTTTTTTCCTTCCCTTTTTCTAACGAGCGGTTAAGTTAGGACACAAGGTTACTATATTTATTGCTGATTTGTCAAATATAGAGCATCCAAATTTCTTGCCAATTCGCTTGTAAGCGAAGGGGTTAATTAACTGGATTGCTCACATAAAACAATATAATATTTGAAAACAAATACGGAATAGATGCACTTTAAAATTTGGCATTAGATATTCATTTTTTTAATCTAATTCAGTGCCTTTCTATATAGTTTTTGGATTTTTCTATTCCTATCATCTAATTGTAAATAAATCTTAACGTACTTAATTGCATTGTAGATTTTGTAGTTGTAAAATTTTTATTAATAAAATTATTACTTCAGTGTATACAAATTTTCAAGTTTGAAAAAAATTACCAAAATTTCATAGCTCTGATTAAATAAGATGAAAATTTGTACAAAGCAATTTATTTCTCGTTTCTATAACAATTATTAATTAAGAATGGTAACCATTAAGAAAGAAACTTGAATACAAAATTGAAAATATTGAAGTAAAAACTGCAAATTGTGTATAGTGTACTATAATTTTTTTTAAAGATTAAAATGCATACCTTCAACAACAAGATTTGCAGAACTTTTAGCTGTTCCACCCCTGTTTTCAGCCTTCACACTGAAGACACCACTGTCCTCTATGTAAACTTCACGAATGATGATAGTAGATTCTTTATCAGTTGTTGTTATCTGTAAAATAAAATAATAGATATCTATTGACAGACTGCTGAACAAAAAAAAAATGTTTATTATAATCATAAAAACCTGAATTCTTAACATATTTGATTTTTTCAAACATTCAGTGGCTTGAAACTTTGAATTGATACAGAAAGGTAGAAATGTAAAGAAATATTTTTTCATGTTTAAAAGTGCAGTCAATTAATAAGCAAAACCATGAATAATTGGAAATTCCTGCAGCAGTACTTTTTATTTACTAAACTCTATTATTATATATTCTTATTAATGATATTTCTTACCTGAAAATCTTGCGAGTCTTTGATGGGGAAGTTTTCTCTGTACCAGGTAATGGTTGGAGTGGGCAATCCAGTAAACATGCAATGGAATTTACCAGAACCACCTTCAAATACCCTACATGGCTCAATTTTCTTTGCGAACATAGGAGGTTTGGTTTCTGGCTGCAATACACAGAGTATAATTTAGTAATAGGAAACAGAAATCATATTGTTCTTATGCAGTTTTGCTGATGAAGAAATTTTTAACCAATAGCTTGCAAGAATTCATAAAAAGACATACAGAGATAGAAATAAGAATCACCAAATAACCAACACAACTGTAGCAGACCGAAATGAATGCTTTCTCTTTGACCATGGACATGGTCATATGAATAAATATAACTCTATTACATTATATTATACACCCAATTCTTTATGAAATGTCTAACAACTTCACATATTACCCAGATTTCACAATTCAGCCACTTTTTTCACCAGCATGGCTGCTAAACTTTCAACATAAACTATAACATATATATACTGTCAAATTATTTTATGACTAACTTCAAGAATCAGGAAATTTTGTTTGTTTGTTTGCTAATGAGAGCATACTAGGGAATGGTACCTAAAATTTCATTTCTTATATTTGAAGGTTAATTTTTAAACTGGGTTTAAAATAACAGAGAGTTCAACTGTATTTCTTTGCAACAATATTTTTCAATAGAGATGCAGCATTTTTATAAGTTTAGTTGTGCTGTGAAATGAACAAGTTTCAAAATTGATGGCAAATAGAAAGCTAAAAGATCAATTTAAATGACCCTATATTAAAAAATATAATTAAAAAAAAGTTTTTTTCATATTAAATTATATAGTCAAATTTTTTGTTTTTGTTGTATTCTCTTTAAAACAAACAGTCATGTAATCAACAAGAATACTCACTACAACACCGATGACTTTTCTTTCTATGGTTTTCCCTTTATGTTCTTGTTCTCTGGTTTCAGTGACTGTCTGGTGGCGGGTGATTTCTAAATCACCTTTTACTTCCTTCTGAGTCTGCTTTTGTTTTGATACATGAACTTCTTTTCCATAAACTGAGCTCTCTTGAGGCGTAGAAGGAAGATGTGGAATGGTAACTTTCTGACTATCACTGGAGATTTTTTTAAAATAAAATAGTATAAATTATTAAAAAGATAATATAATTAAAAACTTCAATTAAAATTTTAATAGGACAAGCAATATAAAATCACACAGTTAATAATTTGACTTCACATGAATTTAATTAAAAAATAAACTGGAACTCTAATATTGAATACTCGTACATTCATTTATACAAAAAAAAATACACACCTTCATTGAAAATTTACAGCAGGAATTAAGACAGGCAGTTGAAAAAAGAAAAAAAAGTAGAGCATACTAAACTGTATACCTCGGATATAAAAGTTTAATTGTTAGGAAAATTAAATTTTACACTAAAAAAATTAAAATTCAATTGTTAAATTTTGAAGTGCATGAAATCTATTCTAATTGTTTTAAGGCGAATTGAAAATGATCAATTTGTTTTCATTCTGCAGTATAAGTATATATTGACTCACACACATATATTTTTGATTAAAAACAAAAAAAAATTCCCCAAATTTCATTCTGTTTGCCATTTATTCTACATGTATTAAATGTTTCATAATAAAATCTAATTGCCAATAACAGCAAATCGCCTTCTTCACAATTTTTTTTTCACCTTCACCAGTATTTGTGTTTCTCTTAATCATTTATTGTTGTTGAGAAAAAAAACCACAGTATAATAATAACATATGGCATGATGTCGCTCTCCACTTGTTAATACAAGATATACAGAAAACTGGATGTTGTGAAGCTATATATTATATAAATAATAAATATCTTCACAACATCCAGTTTTCTGTATATCTTGTAATAATAATAAGTGATATTGGTATAAAATACTAAATACTACAAGAATGAATAAGTAAATATTAGAATGAAATCAAAACTCCAAAAAATATATAATTAAAGCAAACAAAGTTTTATATTAAAAAAAAAAAAATAATAATAAATCAATACAAGATCAAAATCAAACCATATTCAGCACTTACACCTCAGCTTTGGCTTCAAACATCTTTGCCATGTACTGTGCTTGAGATTGTTCTTCTACTCTTTTTTCACCCGTTTTTTCATCATACTATTTTGGTGGTGATAGGAATAGAAAAAAAATCACAGCATCAATATATTTTGCATAATAACAATACACCACAGACATATTACTACGTAACTTCAAAAAAATAAAATAATAATAATAATAAAATAAATAGATGCGTTGTGGTAAAACCAGCTAACTTTTTTTTTGCCTTATTCATCAGTCTATAATAATTCTGTATGTCACAAATTTCTTCTTAACCCTTCAAGCTGCAAAGCAGAAATCATCAAATCCCCCCCTTTACAATGCTATATCATTTTTTATGAAGTAGACTTTCTTTCAGCAGGTACAAAATAAGGGATATAAGGAAAAGTGTTTCATTGAAAAATAAACTTTAATATATTTTTTTACCTTAAAATACCTAGACTTGTCAATGCTAAAATAAGAGGCTTTTCAGTAGGTGAGATATTTCATCAATGCTGCTTGAAGGGTTAAACAATAAGGTTTTCGATTGAAAAAATATAACACAATAAAACAAAATTCATTCAGAACATTCAATAATTGATAGAACGACTAACTTGAATAAACAGTAACTCACATAGATAGACTCTGTCTTGTATCGTTTTACTTCTGGTATTAGTTTCTTGGTGTCTTCCTCTTCCAAACGTTTTTTCAATTTGATTCTGTCACCTATAACAATGAATGGGTGAAACAATCAGAAAAAATTGTGGGTTTTCTCATCACTTTTCGCTGTAAGTAACATATTTTTTTTACTATCAAGATTTTGTGATTTCATTATTTCATTTCTTTATTATAGCCATAGATGTCGTTAGACTTCTGAAAACCAGGATAATAAGATAATGCAAACAATTTTTTATAGTCCCATCCCATTTCCATTTATTAAACTTAGGCTACCCATATTAGGTACCCATATACTCGGTTGCTCATATATAAGCCACAGAGTTTTATTCCACATTTCACTGTGTGTCTCACACAGGAGCCAGCAAGGTGTATATATCACTGTACAAAACTTTTATTTATACTCATAGCAGCAGTCAAAGTATTGACAGAAGATAAAACTGATACACAGATATCATTTTAGCAAATAAAACCACTTTATGCTTATTTTCTGCCCAAAATTCTCAAATGCAATATAAATAACACTAATCACTAAATAATAAATAGCTTTTTAGTTTTTAATAAAAGTAATTTTTTGTTGTTGATCTGTTCGTGCAATATATGTGTAAACTTTGTTTGTAGTAGAAATTTTAACTTGAAATACTATATTTGCATAAGGTTTTAATACGGTACATAATAAACATAACATTTTTTTAAAATTTAATAAAGTAGTAATAAAAATTATATTTAATATACATTTTTTCTCAAATTTGCTTAATTTAACAATTTCTTTAAATTCTGCATCGCTGAATAAGTAGATAAACTGCTTCTGTAGATATAGTGCTTTGAGAGATTTCAGGTGGAAAGTTGATAAGATTTTCTAACAAAACAAATCAATGCCTTAACATTTTAACGTTGGGAACATTGGATTTAATAATCAGAAAAAAAATATTTTTTGTTCACGAAAGCACTTGATTTTTGTTCTGAAGTTGTGAGATTTCAAACTTAATTTACAGAACAAAAATTCCAATCAACACACATATGCTATCAATTAATTTTTTTTGTTTTTAATTTTGATGTTGTTTCTATGGACATGGGCAAGTACAGAAAACATACAAAAAACAATTTTTTTCATGCATTTTTTGATTGATATGTCAAAAAAACTGAAGGATCAGAAGGAGAAATAAAAGGAAAAAATTATAAAAAAATCAATCATCTATCTAAATCTGAATTCAGCCGGCAAAAGGTTGAATGAAAATAAACTAAGGAAAATAGCTAAAACATAATTTTTACCTTCATCTTCCTCTTTAGTTGACCAAATATCAATTTTTGTGCCTCCCGGTGTGAGTTTTTCTTCAAATACCTTCTCCAGCTCTGTGTCAGCCCTGTCTCGTTGATATGCTTTGACTTCTGAATCATACCATGCTGAGAGGAAATATTCAAAATGACATTTATTCATTTATTTCTTCACTTCTCAATAAAAACCTCTATTGTACATGTATAATTCAAAACATTATTTTGCTTACAAATTTCCTATCATATAACTTGTCTAAAAAAATTAATTCAATTGTGTAAAATACAAACACTGAAATAACATATTACTACTTGCAATCTTAATAGTTATGGAGATTTTCTTGCTTTTAAGTTTTTCTCCTGACACTTCAAAAATTTTTTTTTCAAGTTAATAACAAAATTTTGAACATGAGATTGACTCAACTTAAGTAACATACTAAATTACAATATTTACAGATTACAACTTTCTAGGTATTTGAAACGTAATTTGATCATACTATTTCATCTACAAATTAGAATTAAGCGATATTATACTAAAGCATATGTTTTACTCCAATTTTTATTTTATTAGGTATATATTTTCTAATATTATGTATAATTATATACACATTACTAAAAAAATTGTTAAATATTTATGTTGCTGAAAATTTTGTAGTAACAAGAAACATTGCATGCCTACAGAAAAAAAAAAACCATATAAAAACATGCATATCATGCAAAAAAGCAGAAGCTTAAAACACATTATTTTATGATTTGTGCATCCATCTAAATATTGCTGATTTTTAAACAATGAAATATTTGTTTGAAAACAATAAATTAATTGTGTGAACGTAACATCTACACCACCTCTAGAGGCAAAATTTACAATATATGAATCAGAGATATCCCTAGATGATGCAAAAAATAGGAAGATTAGATATCCTCTATCAAAATATACATGATTTGATGACTGAAGGGTATCATTGTAATATTTTTTTGTACAGACTTGAATTTGAAATAAAATAAAATTGTTGATTGTTTAAACATTAAGAGCCCGAATGAATATACAATCTGAAATGATAGTGAGTTAGAATTACTGCAATATTTTATCTGGGTTTTGGAACAAACTGTGACATCTAAAATTCAAATCTCTAGCCTATTTAGTAGTAATATTCCAACATCCACAATAAGAAATATAAACATGGACATATTAATAGGAAAGAATACATACATTCGACTACATATACCGCATTGGAAAAAAAAATAATTTAATTAATAAAATTTAAAGATCCTTTCACATTAGTCGAATAAATAAAAGCTTATAAAGATTGGAAAACAATCATTGTAGAAGTAGAAATTACAATATGGGAACAAATTATCAAAATCAAATCCAATGCCATGTCAATGATGTTTTTGTTTTGTATCAGCACACAGCAATATGATACATCCTCAGGTCAAAATATTGGGTCACTAAGCTTGGCCAAACCTGCATAATGGCTCAAAATCTAATTAATCATAGTTCAGTTCAAAATTTTTTGGAAAAACTACCACATGGTTGGTAGTGTTCAAGTTTTATTACAGTGTGTATCACAGTCTTCTATAAAAGTTCTTCATTTTTCAAAATACCATCAAAGAATATTAATTTTGAATAGAACTTGACAATCCTGTATAGCTAGAGCCACTGGATTCAGCAATCATCACAAAATAATGTGTTTTTTTTCTTCTTATTAATGCTATAGAAAAGAGAAGAAAGAAAGGGCGAGAAATTTCCTACCTATAAAAAGTATACCAGGTAACAAAAATCAAATCGTCGTGAAAAGTAGCCGCAAAGATGACATTTGCAGAAGCGATATTTCCATTCCATCAAACTTCTTTGTGAAGACTGTAATGCGGCACTGATCTAATTCGCGTGTTACTGCACCAAATCACATTTAAAGCTTTGAAAGTTAGTTCAGTTAACCAAAGAGAAAGTCCAAGATTGTTAATTACAAACGCTATTACTATACAAAAGTTAAAACATAGCCTTTTACCCTTGAAAATTTGCATATAATTGAATTTACATTGGAAAAAAAGAAAATTCAAATTTCATCAAAATAAATTCTAAAGTAATATAATTACAAGACAAACATCTTGTTGAAATCTGTCTTATTCAATAATGAAAAGGCTGTGTTTTTCATGTTTGCTACAGGTTATTTTTGAAGATTGTGGTTGAAAAATACAACAGTTACTTTGATTTGGATCACACTCACAAACCAAACAATTATTCTAGTCTACCTAATGAAAGACAATGACTGATCCAAATGTCCACATCCAGAATATAACTGGTTAGTATTAATTATTCTGATATGTAAGTTGCATAGTATTTGTGACAAAAATGCTCATGCAACAAACAATAATTTTTTTTCTTCTGCGTTTGTATGTCTTTGAAAGCTGGCTAGCTACCTACAGAAATTGCCTTTTGATCAAGGAATCATGACCACACGTATTTCCACTTACATCTTACATTTATTAAAATATGAATTATTGGAAAAATATGCATAATGACTGATTAATATGCATATCACATATGAGTGTGGATCAGTCAAAATCATTCAATATATTTCTAAGATAAAATATAAAATGATTCCCCAAAAATACTGAGGTCAGTAATGTGCAACTTAATTCCAAACTTACGTCTCGGTGAATTCTTAAGTACCACCCTATAATCATCATGTCTTGGTCGTACTTCTAAAGTTGTCCAGCAATAAGCTTCCCCTAATGAATTACGAGCAAACACTTCAACTTTTCCCTGATCGTATTGCCTAGATTTTGGTACATCAAGATGATAGATGCCATCATAGGTGAGTTTGTATCGAGAACCCTGAAACAAAAAAAACCAAAAAAAATGCACTTGACTGTAGAATCTATGCCACAGAATTTTATTTTTTCACAATAGACATTTACTGTACTGAGGCCGATTTAACTAAGCTGCAAAGTAAATGTATCAAAAGGTTTTCAAAGATATGGGGGAAAAACACTTGAACTTACTGGTATAACTGTGTTGCCATTGAGTATCCACATTATTCTTGGTTTAGGGTTACCAATCACTCTGCAGCAGAATTTTGCCCATTCACCTTCAGTGACAACTTGCGGCTCTGGCTTCATGACAAACATGGGCTTACATCTTTCTGGTGGTACTTCTTCTAGTTCAATAACCCTATCAAATAACACAATCGGTTAATAAAGATATACAAGAAATAAAAAATAATGAATGCAAATCGATGATGAATAAGGATAGAGAAAAATGTGGCTTTTTTTAAATAGAGAACACCACCTATATTTCTCTTAAAAACCCAGCTACCAACGGCTAAGTAACCTACAAAAGATTCTTCTCAATAAGCTGGTTTTCATCAAAAGTGCAGGTTTTGAATTGATCCAGAATATTGGTGAAAGTTCATTAACCATATTCTTGAAAATTCAAGGTTTCAGCTAATTTGAGGTGATGAAATTTCTTTAAAAAATTTTTGAGACCTTTCTTCCCCTTTCTCTCTCACACAATGTCACTTTTTTCAATTTTTCCAAGAGAAGTTTTGATTTTGAAAAGGACTTTATATCCCTAGATTTTAATACATTAGTAAATTGAAAAAAAAAACAGATCTGATAAGATTAGGTTGAAACAAAACAATTTAAAATAATTATTTCCTTCAATATATAAGAATACTTTTTTTCCCCAACTGAAATTACCTGTATCAAACTATGTATGTATTTTTTCCTATATGGTTTTTTTTAAATGGAATTAATCTTTTTTTTCTTTCGCCTAATCCAAAGTGGTATCAATCTCATTAATCTAGGATTATTGAGACTACTCTGTCTCTGTATATTATTGAGATAAAATATATATCTAATTTGTATTGTTTTACAATATAGTGTTACGGTGCATCCACATACCATATTGTAATATGTGTGTAAGAAACCTCTTTTTTATACAAAATTCTGTCCCAAAACTAGAAAGGGTTTCTTATACATGGATAGTATTATAAATATATCTTTTCAACATTTTTCTAAATTTTAAACCCAAAAAATCAGGGGTTTCCTACGCACATTAAAATACAGTAACTTTAGTGGAAACGTTATTGTGCATTCTAGGAGCAAGCACAAGGGTTTGATCATTTCTTCTATAATTAGGTATTGACACATACTGGATATTTGTTTTGTCATCATTTAGAAAGAATATACATTCTCAGTTTTAAGGAGACACGCTAAACACCTATACATGAGGCAAGAGCAGGAGCATATTCTCAAGCTTGAGAAGGAATGAAAACTACTACTAATTAACTATACATGCTTCTTATACACATTCCTAGCTACAAAATTTCTAACAAATCGGTTACATGCCGAATGTGTGTTCTGTATGTATGTGTGGCCCTAACGTATTTATGTTGTCGAGTTGAGCTTGTTTTGTGTTCGTGCTGCCATCTGTTTTCCATTTTCTGAAGTAAAGACGAAGATGCTGGAATTTTATTGTTAGGTCAGTATCGTGTTGTAGGTCTGCCTGCTCTCTTTGGAAAGACTTTTTCAAATGAAGACCGGCTCGGATTCACGCCTCAAAGCTAGAAACCACAGAACACCAACATCAGCTGACCACCACTGTGCCATTAACACGGTTTGAACTTGGATCCTCAGGACGAAAGTCCAGCACAATGCCCACACAAGAGGAATGAAAACTGTAAACATTATGAAATATAGTGCAGTACACGAAAAATATAGTCAGTAGATAGAAAAAAAACCTTTGCCAGGATGCTTCCATTTCTGCAATCTTTTGCACCCCAGTTTCCATGGACTTTGGAAGCTGTGTCTTGTATTCCAACAATGGTTTAGCTGTAAGAAAAGTATTTTATGAATACTGAAATACAGGTACATGAAATTTTTACTCTGCACGATTCTTAATACAGCATACTAACAAGTGTTTTGATAAAAAAAATTATTTATTCGAGTAAAAACGTTATGAATCATTGATTTGAAGGGAAAAATTATATAATTCAGAACATATATTTTTTAGATAATATATAAAAAAAATATATCTGCTTACCTTTTATTTTTAATGTAGCTTTGGTTGCATCTTCTCCATAATCATTCACAGCTCGAGCAATATACTCACCAGAATCCTCAGCATACACATAAAGTACATCCAGAGCCACAAAACCAAAGTCGTGTGTTGTTTTGAAGCGATGACCTTCAAAAAATATAAATTTTTACTACACTGAATTTTGGTGAAATGATATGTTGATGAGTTTTTTCTTTTGGAATGAACAGCTGGATACAGTTTAGTTAAGTTAAAAAATAACACTGTTTTTTCTTTTATAAAAATACCATAACTATTAATATCACAGAAATACAAAATATGTTAAATAAAGAATTATTTAATAGCAATTGTACACCATACAAACTAAAATGAGTGTGAAATCTATCCATAAGAACAACTGTTAAATTAACCTCATTTAAGTTCCACAAATGCTTCGTAAATTGGATGATTGGGAAATGTTTTCATCTGTCATGAAAATAAAATTAAAAAAAAACCTTCTTTTAAGTGAAAGTATTTTTTACCTGATTTTAAAGGCTGGCCATTATGATACCATTCAACCCGAAGTTTAGGATCATTCAGCGGTTCAAGTCTACATTCAAAATGTGCACTATCACCTTCTTGAAGATTTTCTTGAGGCTGAATCTGTGTTATAAACTTTGGTGGCTGGTGTGGCAATTCTTCTGCTGGCATCTCATGAACAGGTGGAAACTCCAGTTCCCGAAGCTTATCAGCTGACATGCCCTCCGGAAGTTGCGACTCCATGATAATGTCTCTTTTGCCTGAAAAAATATTAGGATTGAAGAGATCAAATGATAATCTGTTGGTAATTTTACATTAAAACAAAGAACCATTTGAAATGTAGGAACCATCATGTTGGTGGTAAATATTAAATAAATTTTTAGAAAATTCTGCTGAATTCTCTAGATATTCAACTTACTTTTAATCTTCAATATAGCTTTAGTGGTGTCTTGACCCCATCGGTTGGTGGCCTTGCACATGTATTCTCCAGCATCTCGTGGGAAGAGCCAATCAATGTCAAGAACAACAAAGCCAAAATCATCAACAGTATGTACCCTAGTGCCTAAAATTGAGTTGAAAGATGTTCAAAACTAAGCGCTTAAATTTTTCAATCATCACACTTAAATTTTCTTTGAGCCTAAAAAAAATGGTATGTACACTTAATTCCAGTTCAAATAGTACCTGTTGTCAAAGGTTTCCCATTGATGAACCACTCAACTTTCATGGTTGGATCACCCACAGGTTCCAATCTACATTCAAAATGAGCTGATTCTCCTTCAACTCTATTTTCCAAGTTCTGGATTTGTGTGGTGAACTTTGGAGGTTGTTTCTTGTCTTCATCCATGATGATTTCCTCAGTCCTATACATGGCTTCCTCCAAACGTTGCAAACTCTCTGTTCCTGAACGCCACTCACTTGGCAATTGGGGTTCCATAATGATAGATCCTTTGGCTGGAAAAAATTGGAATAATTATTCAAGAAGACTTTCCCTGTTTTTTGAGAGGATTATGCATTATTAAGCATAACAGTTTGAATTATTTAACAGCATTATTTAATTGCATTTTTAATGGGGTTGCTGTATTTTTGAAACATATGACATCCATATTTTTATGGGCATCTTTTTATCAGCCACCTCGTTGGGCATTTTGCCTGTTGTGGCGTTGTATTTGTATTTGAAAGCTCATGTTTAAAAAGACTAAACCGACAACGTAAAAAAAATTAGCTACCTTTGACGGTGAGATTGCAAGAAACTGTAGCCTCGCCGTATTTGTTGGTAGCTTTGCAAACATAAATGCCACAGTCTCTAGAGAAGACTCCAGCAATTTCCAAGATAACAAACCCAAAATCATTGATTGTCTTCACTCGAGAACCTATTTATCAATAGGGAAAAGAAAAAAAATCAAGTAATCAGTAGATGTATACTTCTGATAGAGCAACTACAATTAGAAAATGAAAGGATTCTGACCTTTCTCATTTTTCACACTCCAAAAACTATACGACATTTTTTCAGAGGAAGAACAAAATTTACTAATAGATAGCAAAATCACTGCATCTGAAGGAAGCTAACTGTAACCGAGATGAAATAACTGTGTTATTTACCAGTTATTAGAGTCTTTCCATTAAAATACCACTCCACCTTCATCGTAGGATCATTCACAGGAGTTAGACAACACTCAAAATGTGCTAAAGTGTTTTCACCAAGAACTAAATCTTTAGGCTTGGTCACAAATTGTGGTGGTTGTTGTGGTTCGATGTCCATCCATTGCTCTGAAATTCGGGTCGATGAAAGATCTTCAAAGCGGGATATTTTCTCCATACTCTCCATTCCCTCAGGAAGCTGTGTATCCATGATAATACTTCTCTTTCCTGAAATCAAGGTTAATGTAAACATGAGAAATAAAATACATACTGCACAATGTTTTATACATGCTATGTCTGGCTGATGCCATTAGTGCTAGAGCCATTAGCTAAAAGGGAATTGACAATGCTGTGGTACGTTTGGTTTACCTAGAGTATACAATGATGAGCTTAACAAATCACACATTTAATTAATAAAATTACCACTATAGTGCATATCTAGCAAATGTCATACGTTGAGGAGTTGCTGTTTGCCTTTCAATTTGAAAAATCACCAAATGAATTAACATTTACACAAACAAGAAAAAAAAATTACCAATATATTTTAACCATTTTAATATTTAGAAAACATTTACAATTAAAAATGTAAAAATTCAATGAAAAAGAAACACACATAAGGAAAAATAAAGTAAAACCTGTCTTTAACCGAATCTGTATTAAGTGGAAACCTGTCTTCAAGGGGAAAAAAATCTTGGTCCCGTGATTCCAATGCCAAAATGCATATTTTTAAATATGCATTTTGGCATTGGAAATTAAATATGCTTGGATTGAATGGAACCTGTCCAACGTGGACATGGAAAGGAAAATTGTACCCTCTTAAAGGATAATTTCATACAAACAATTTGAGTGTTTCACAAACAAATAGACCAAGGGATCAGACAAAATTTTAAAGTGCTCTACCAAAATTTTTATGCAATATCTGCTTGCTAATGTGAGTTCTACATCATCCCCCCTTAGATTAGCAAAAAAATTTTCCATATTGTACTCGATGCTGTGGTTTTAATAAGTCTCATTTTGTGAAGCAGTTGCTTTCTGAAATTGTAATAAAATTTTTTGGAAAAGCAGACTTTTCTGTGAGAGAAATCAGTGCAAGGGTTGAATTTCCAAATGATTTTTTGAAATTTTATCAAGATTTACGAAATTGTAAGCAAGTTGCTTTCTGTGATGGCACTGCTAAGCAGGACCAGAATTATAGGGAGGCGAAGGGGGCAACTGTGTCCGGGTGGCAAAATTTGGGGGCAGAAAATTTAATGTGGGAATGAAAAAAAAACACCATTATAAAATCATCATCAAACCTAGTGCTGAGGATAACATAAACAAAAGCAACAATGTAGAAACTGAAACTGACACAACAGATATTGACACACCCTCATTCAAAATTTCAGTAAAGTAAAAAAAAGAACATAAATATCGCCAATTCGGAAGAAGAACAGTGTGGGGTGAAGCTTCATACAGATACTGTGAAAACATAATTTTACACATTGATATATTTTATTATTATATTAATTTTACAAAATAATTATTATACATTACATTAATTTAAATAATAATTATTCAAAGCTAAAGAAATGAAAACTTACCCTCACACTTCATTGTGCAAGTAGTAACAGCTTCACCTATCTTGTTGGTAGCACGACAGGAATAAAGTCCACTGTCTTCAGGATACACAGGACTTATTTCAAGCACTACAAAACCAAAGTCATTGATTGTCCTGATACGAGTACCAGCCCTGATAGTTTTACCATTGCGGAACCATTCAACTTTGAGATCTGGGTCATCTGTGGGTATCAAACGAGCTTC
The DNA here is from genome assembly GCF_987345545.1 of Pholcus phalangioides. Lineage (NCBI taxonomy): Eukaryota > Metazoa > Arthropoda > Arachnida > Araneae > Pholcidae > Pholcus > Pholcus phalangioides. The sequence goes on along the minus strand of NW_028301608.1, from coordinate 86,757,269 downwards.
CAAATGTGCATTTTCACCCTCACGAAGGTCAGTCAAGTTTTCTAAAGGCACAGTGAATCTTGGAGCTTCCAGATGCTGTTCTTCTATGTATGTAGTTCTTGATCTGTAAAGAGACTCTTCTATTTCTGTTATACGTTGATTACCTCCAGCCATCTCCTTAGGAAGTTGAGGTTCAAGAATGATGGAGCTTTTTGCTATAAAAATAAACAATTTGGGAATATTTAAAGCTTGGATAAATTTATTACATACATTTATAAGGCATTTGATAAAATGTGTTCAAAATTAATTTTAAAACAATTAAGCAGCAGTTAGATGTTTTTTTAGCTAATTCAAAAATAGCTTAAAGTTCACATTTTTTATAGAATATAACAATATTATCAATAGCTAGTAACAATGTGACAAATTTCACTTACATCTGCAAGTCATAGTAGCTTTGGTAACATCAGACCCAAATTTATTGGTCGCTTTACACATGTATTCACCGCTGTCTTCTCCATAGCAGTACAGTATATCAAGAATAACAATGCCAAAGTCATGGAAAGTTCTAAAGCGATGTCCTAAAACAAAGAATAGACAAGTTTTAAATGAAATTGAAAAAACAATTTCAACTAAAATTTCATTGAATAGCTATAGATTATTGTCACTAACAAGTGAAATGAAATAGTTTTGCTTAAGCAGTGGAACCTCATACTGTCAAGAGGATACCACTACTAAACCTCGGTTTTTATCCTCTGAAGACGACACCCATAGCCTGTCAAAATGCTTTAAGAGTTTTTGTATTGTAAACTTTTAGTTTTTGTATTGTTGACTTTTATTAAGTAAAAAACATTTTATAGCAATCACTTACCAAATCCAAGAACTTTTCCATTGAAGAACCATTCAACCTTCAGGTTTGGATCATTAGTTGGAGTGAGACAAGCTTCAAAATGAGCACTCTGTCCTTCAACCAAGTTTGAAACATCCCTTACATGACTTGTGAACTTAGGTGCTTCTGTCACTTTGGCATCCATGGATAATTGGCTTCGATACTGCACGTGCGATCCTTCTAGCTCTGCTATCTTGTCCAAACTCTGTGGTTGCAATGAATCACGCAAGATTTTGCCATGGCCTAAGGTTGGAAACACATTATTTTTAAAAAGTTTTGAGAATCAAATTAAACCACCATAAAAGGGTTGAATTCTTGCATGAAATTCAAAAGAAATTTGTTCTCACCTGTGCACTGTATACTGCAACGAGTGGTATCAGAACCAAACTTATTTGATGCAACACACACATACTCTCCTGAATCTTCAACATGCACAAAAGAAATGTCCATAACAACATACCCAAAGTCACTCAAAGTTTTTATCCTAGAACCTGAAATTTTAAACAAGAAAATCAAATTTGGGTTTCTCTTTTTAAAAATTTAGTTTTTATAAAAAAAATGTGGGTCTGTAAGAACAAATCCAATTCAAAAATGAGAAATCTCTGAAATAATTTAAATTTATTTTTTTATTCATTAAGTAAGATAAATAATGTTACTGAGCATAAAAGCACAAATAATGCAAAAAATATTTCTAGATTCATGGAAAATGTTCAAAAATTTTAAACCTGGATTTTTCTACTTCTATTGAATTTTGTATACTACTCACTGTGTCTCATTGGTACTCCATTATGGAACCATTCAATTTTCATTGCAGGATCACCAACTGGTATTAAATGGCATTCAAAATGTGCACTCTGGCCTTCTTGAAGGTTGGTCAAGCTCTGAAGCTGTGTGGTGAACTTTGGCTTCTGGCCCTTAAGACGATCTACACATTCAAGTTTTACAGTGATTTCAGCTCTACCCCATTTATTGGTTGCTCTGCAAGTGTATTCACCACTGTCTTCGATACAGACATCAAAGATTTCTAGAACAACCATGCCAAAAGCATGAACTGTGCGGATGCGAGAGCCTAAATAAAAAATGAAAATTCTCAAACTCTGATACCCCAACATGAAAAAAATTCAATTAATTCATTGACACATTAAAAAAATATGTAACGAGCTGTTCAAAAAATTGTTTAGATTGAAATCTAGGTTTAACGTAAGAAAGTATAAAAACTAAATTTCTATAAAAAAATAAAGTTCATGTTCTATAATTACACACAATTTGTATGTGTGCAAAGTAATTTAAAATCCATTTATCTAAATCATATTGTTTCTTTGAAAAGAAATCAAAATTTTGTTGAAATTCTTACATGCTTTAATTGGTTTATTTTTGAAGAACCATTCAACCACCATAGTCTGATCACCAGCTGGAGTCAGTGTTGCTTCAAAGTGAGCAATGTCACCCTCAGTTAAATTAGTGAGGTTTTGGAAATGAGATGTGAAAACTGGTGGATGGCCTTGTTCTTCAGAAATTGGGCCTTCCATTGGTCTAAGCAGAGATTCTTCCAATAGCTGAATACTTTCCAATCCCTTTTCTCCCTCTGGGTGAAGGGTTCCTTCCAGAATGGTTCCTTTAGCTACAGTACGAAATATATATATTTTTATCAATGTGTGCATTAGGCATTCAAAAATAAATAAATGCATAAGCTTAATTTGTTGCACATAAAATGAATCATTAAACATAGATTGGGCTTATAAAAAATAATTATTGAATAAAAATTTTTACCCAGTCTCACATTCAGAATCATATGAAAATTAGAGAATCATTATTTGCCATAAACTTACCAACACATATGATTGTGGTGGAGGTGAAAGCTTCACCAGCATCGTTAAAGGCCCGGCAAGTGTATACTCCATTGTCTCTAGGCCATATATCAGCAACATCAAAAACAACTTGACCAAAATCATTAGTAAGATGGTGTCTAGTACCTAAGTACAAGAACCAAATCATACATATAGTGGGTATAGAAAGTAGAAGAGGGGAAAAAAACTGTAACAGATTTATTTTAAATTAAAAATAGTGATTGTGAAATAACACAAGAAATGCTTTAAGAATATACAAAGAAATGTTTTAAGAATATACAAAGAAATGCTTTAAGAATATACAAAGAAATACTTTAAGAATATAAAAAGAAATGCTTTAAGAATATACAAAGAAATGCTTTAAGAATATACAAAAAAAAAATGCTTTAAGAATATACAAAGAAATGCTTTGGAATATACAAAGGCAGGCAACAGTAGAAGCGATACATCATCTTCAATTTTACTAGATGAACCAACTATAGAATAATTTTTCAAAGATTACCCAAAGGCAATGGTTTTCCATTGAAGTACCACTCAATTTTCAATTTTGGATCAGAACTTGGTTCAACTCTACACTCTAAACGTATAGGTTGGTTCTCATTCACACCATATTTCTCTTGAAGTGGCACAACAAATACAGGCTTGGGATACTGTACTTCTCTCTCATCCATAGGCACCTAGGATAAAAAATATTCATATTAGTATGAGCTGGTTAATCCTGTAAACACCATAGAAGAAATCACTAAACCCCTGTAAAATGACATATCTTTTTTTTTATGAGAAGTAGGCTTTCTTTCAGTTTTCAGCAGGTGCAAAGTAGGGAGGGGGAGGGGAACTGGAATAAGTGTTCCAGTGAGAAATCAGCTTTACAAAATAGGCTCGTCATTGCTAAAATAAAAGGCTTTTCAGAAGGCTGAATATCTCATCAATGATGGTGAATGGGTAAATGCATGGAAAAATCAGAGCTATAAATCTTTGATTGAGAAATTTTATTTTCAGTACATTTTAACGCATACTATTTACTGTCCTAAAACTAATTCCTCTGTACTTACAGATGAAAAGGAGGAAAAAAACCAGAACATAAAGGACAGAAAATATTTTGTAATAATTCATAATGATAAAATATTAATTATTTAAATCGATTCTAAGGCATAAAAATTTGCATCATATTTGGTACCTATTTTAAAACATATTATTACCTGATATTTGGAAGAATACATCTCATCAACTTCCCTAACTTTTGATAGACCTTCCTGACCCATTGGATGAGTAGTTTTTTCTATGACAAATTCATTATCTACAGAAAAAAAATTAAGAATATGAAGTGGCTGTTGTACTCGATGCCATAAAAAAATTAGAAATGATATTTTAAGAAATCTTATTAACTAAGCAGTGTCTAAAAATTTAAAAAAATGACAACCACAGAAATAAGTGAATTATAAATAAATGTGTTGTTTCCACACATTGTTTTCACCTGTAATGACTTTCAAAGACCCTGTTGTAACAGCTTCTCCTTTGCTGTTCTTGGCTCTACATGTGTAAACACCAGCATCTTCCGATAGAACATGTGTTATATCAAGAGTTACATAGCCAAAGTCTTTATTTACTGTGAAGCGAGTAGCTACAAAATCCCAGAAATAAAATACAAATGTGTTATAATCTATATTGGTTGCTGTATATAAATAATTTCCACATCAAATTTAGTTTTACAAGGTTTGATGAATTATAATGAAATGAATGCAATCTTGATTCATATGCACTTTGTTTTGATGCACACTTTGCTTTGAAGTATAAATATTTTTATATCAATCCTAAATATTCAAGCATTATAAATATTTCAACCTAAAATATTTAAATCTAAATATTTTAGGTAATATATTAATATTAAATTATTAATGTTAATTAATATTAAATCTCAAATCTAAAACTATTAAAAAACTAATTTTTAAAAGTAATAGGCCTATAGTCCTATTCATATTTAGTTAAATAAATAATTGAATGTCTGAATGATCTTTAAAGGGACAGATTTCAGTGATTTTAGCCTTACCCGCTGAAGGTGGTTTTCCATTGAGTAAAAATTCAATTTTCATAGTGGGATCTTTGTACGGCTCAACTCTGCATTCGAAATGAGCAGGTTCACCTTCCTTGAGTTCCAAATTATTGAGATGAGAAATGAATACTGGTATATCATACACAGGTTCTCTATATTCTGGAGCAACATGCTGAATAGATTCCAATTCTTGAATCTTTGGTAAACTCTCTGGATGCTGAGAACCATAAATAATGTTTTCACGGGCTGAAAATGAAAATTGGAATGTTTAGGTAGGTAAATTGAAGGATGTTATTTGAAAATGCAATTTTTTACAAATTAATTTTCTGCAGAATTTGGAAAATGGAATTCACAGGTGTGGTAAAACAAATCAAGAAAACTACACACATTCATTAGGGGTGGGGGGAATTCTTTTCCGTCAAAATTGACTATTTCAAAAGTTTGAAGGATGATAATCTGAAAGAACCACATAAATGAGAAATTACAATTCCTATTTATTATATCATATCAAACGTACTGGGCTGCACCTAGAAACAAAAATATACACTTTTGCCCAGGATGAGCATCCATTTTGGCATCCTCCTCCTGTAATTTTGAAGGAAAAAAAATTTTAAATCCAGGGCAGCAGACCACCTGGCATCTCCAAGTTGCAACCCTGATTTTTTATACCTGCTTGCTGCTCTACATGACCAATATCTGAGAATGTTTTAACAAACCATACCTTCAACTTTCATAGTACATGTGGTGATAGCTTCTCCAACCTCATTGACAGCCCTGCATGTATAAATTCCAGAATCATCAGGACGGACTGTGACAATGTCCAATGTCACCAGACCAAAATCAAATGTTGTTCTTAATCTAGTACCTAGAGATACATAATGTTATGGATGATCAATCCATCATTTTGGAATATAAGAAAGTAAAAGTAAAAGAGCATAAGTACACTACCAATGAAAGAAAAAAAAAACCATAAGAAATTAATATTCAAATTGAAATATTGTAATGATGGCCTTGTGTGAAGTAGAAAAATTTATCCTTATCAGAATGTGACTCTTCTCATTGTTGATGCTCATTTTTAAGGAAAAATAAACATTTTATTGCCTAAAGTTAGTGATTACTGTTTGGTGTATACACTAAGGTTCTCCTGTATTACTGGAGTTGTGATCAAGTTCACTTTCTAACGGTGTTCTTTATTAATTTCCTCTGGTAGTGTATATCAGTCAGTGAAGTAATAAAAAATTTGATAACAATTATGGTCATACATAAAATAAGTAATTTTTTCTGCTTAAAATTTCTTACTGAAGTAGTTTCTAATTGTACTTCCCTCCAGATTGAAAATCAAAAACTATTACATGAGAACAAAAAATTAACATAATTGATTTTGATGTATAAAAAAATTGAAATAAAAAAAAAGAAGCATATTTAGTGATTGCATCCACATTTGGACACTAACCCTCCATCCCAGGTGTTCGGTTTTTATCTATAAATCAAACCCTCCATCTGTCTAAACCAGTAGTTCTTGACCTGGGGTGTGAGAAAGCAATGCTGGGGTACAAAAATATTTCATGATACAAGTTATTGATCTCACATAATGTGACATGTGACTATTCAGAGGGTAAAGGCATCAGTGTTGAAGTTCACTGGGGGGGGGGGGGGGTCCAGCCTAGTAAACATGTAACAACTGCTTTAAGCAAACATAAATTTTTTTCTTTATGAACTACTTATTCAATATCCAACAGTAATCATTTTGTTTACACATATTTCTTACCTGTGACAAAAGTTTTTCCATTTTTGTACCACTCAATACGAAGCTTTTCGTCATTAATTGGTTCTACTCTAGCTTCAAGGTGAATGTACTGTCCTTCTATCAATTTGTCATGGCTTGTCAGATGGGAAGTAAATATTGGTGCTTTTGGAGGTGGTCTTTCTGGCTCTGGTTCAGGAGCTCTGCCCATTTCAAACTTTTGAGTCTGGGCATAAGTTTCAGGATGTTGAACGTCACAAAAGATGCTATGACGAGCTTCAAACAAATACAAAAACTAAGTTAATAATTATATAAATGCAATATTAACATGAATTAATAAAAACTTTATTGTAAAATAAATGTATCAATAAAAATTTAAATTATCTATGTAATATAGTAGAAAATGAATCCCCCCTAGTGGAATATAGAAAAATTATGTTTTTCAATAGCTTGAATAAATATTTCAGAGTAGAATGTTAAGTTTTGTTCTAAAATTGCTGAATAATAAAAATTGTTTTCATTTAAATTATGCTTTTGTGATTTATGAATTTGAATTAGAATGTTTAGCATATTTTTGATCTGAATCAATACATTTTTTTCCTTCTAGCAAATATGAATTATTTAATATAGGAAATTACAGTTATATATATATAATTTTTTTTAATCATGAACAAATGACACATTTCATAATGATTTCCTATAATAAATTTATTATACATTATTCATTAGCTATTCTGAAAAACATTTCATGTTTAAAAAAAAAGTACAAACAAACAAAGCAATTCTCACCCTTGACATTCATTGAAGTCGATGTGACAGCTTCCCCAGCCTTATTTGTAGCTTTGCACATGTAAACACCAGCATCTTCTGGTATTGTAGATGTAATATCCAAACATACCATACCAAAGTCATTCAACTCACGGAACCTTGAGGCTGCCAAAAAAAGAAAAAAATGATTATTCACTCTATGAGCTTATATTTTTTTTCAGACATGAATTATTTCAAAAAAGTCAAGTATTTTTTAAGAGAATAAGTCTTTTAATTGGGACACCTGACCAAAGACATAGTGTAACATTACAAATATATTGCTACCCTTTGTAGACAATGAGACATGCATATAAAATCACATAAAATGCTTAGACAATGCTGGCACATTTTAAACTCATTTTCTACTTTTAATACTTTTCTTCAAAGTCAAGCTGATAAAGCAGTGACTGAAATTAGCTAATTCATCACTCAAATAAAATTGCAGAAAGAAAATAACGATAACCATCACCTGAAGTTTTACTAACTGGCATCATTGACCGCTTTTTTATGAATAAATTACTAGAGGTATCCAGTCCATGAGGACAATGAGCCGATATTGCCATATGGCGATGTGGCCTGGGTATCTTTCGGTTTGACGGCATCATTAACCAGACAAATATAAAATACAAATATTTTATTCAAGAGAAAGCATCTTGCTGTTTGCTCACCAGATTTCAGGGCAACTCCGTTGACAAACCACTGAATCTTGAGATCAGGATCACCGACAGGTACCACCCGACATTCAAAGTGAGCTGGTTGCCCTTCCATGACTTCAGCTGGTCCATATAGAACAGCTGTGAATACAGGTTTTTCAAACTTCTTCTCTGGCATTTCTGGTCCCGGAATATACTTGGATCCTTCCAAAGCCTGTATCTTTTCAAGTCCTTCAGGGTGTTGGCTTTGAAGTTCTATGAATGCTTTGGCTAGAAGTAAAATAAAAAACAATTTAATTCATTTTTGGTGATGTTGTAAGCTAGTTATTTAAGTAATTATTATACGTTATATATTTATATTAATAAAGAATTTTGTGATTTTTATTATTTTTAATTAAAAGTGGATAACGGATCTCTCATTCAGACAATACATGAATACATGGACCAAATACGAATTTTTAACAGCCAAATGGGAAAGAAAAATTCTAAAATATATCAGAAAGTGAGCAGAACGTATTATTTGCAGATCTGACTACCAAACCATAAGATCTCAAGGACACAGGAGGGATATACTTACTTTGAACTTTCATTGAGCAAGTGGTGACAGCTTCACCCAATTCGTTTGTAGCACGACACATGTAAATACCATTGTCATCTGGTCTGACGTACTGAATATCCAAAGCAACATAACCAAAGTCATGAGTGGTTTGTACACGAGAACCTAGTGGGAGGGAAAAAAACAACAGCATTATCACTGACAAAGGATTTCTCAAGGGGCAATAAATTTCTGGTATAAAAACTTTATCAGTGAAACTATTTTTGAAATTTGAAGTTACTTTTTCACTATTTGCATGAAGTTTTATCAAAAAAATTCACTTGAATACTCTTAAATTAGTTATTGCAAGATGTTTTATTGTTGCAAATAAATTAAAATTTATACAATAAAATAAATTAAAATTAATTATTGCAAAAGTGGTTTGCAAGATACAATTGAAGTACAGCTTGTTAAAAAATTGTTAAAATATATCCCAAATATTGGACTATTGAATTTTCGTTGATGATGGATATCATAGTATAAGCAGAGCTTTTTTATTCTGGAGTGAAAGCTAAAAAAATTCAATTTTTTTTCAATTTTTCACACCTTTGGTGAATTAACTGTTCTTCTAATAATATGAAAGCAACACTGTTTCCTAATATTATTACGATTTATTCAACACTACAATTCTGATGCAAAAAAGACCGGTTGAATTATTTGATTTGATTGAAAATTAAATTATTTAACTGAGCATATTTAATTTAAATAAAAAAGCAGTTGACATAGTACATAAATTCCCAAACTTATTGGTCCATTCTTTCCTCCCCCCTTCAAAATTATTTTCTTCTCATCACCCCTCAATCCACACCACAACTTATAGAATCCTACACTAAACCCAAAGCTTCTATTGCCCGTCTGGACCTTGGGAAACACTGACCTAACACAATATGTTCTCTGTCTAGTCCGAAAAATTAAAAAAAAATTTCATTACTCTTTTTAAAGAAGATGCTTTGTACAACTGGGGGTGGGAACTTCTGATGACATAAAACAACCTATAAATATAAATTTTGAATTAAAAAATATCTTACTAGGTGGAAGTGGTTTTTCATTGAAGAACCATTCCACTTTCATGCTTGGGTCACCAACTGGTATCAGTCTACATTCCAAATGAGCACTTTGCCCTTCAACTAAATTATCAAGATTTTGTAGCGGAGCAGTGAACACTGGACGTTGGAAAGTACGTTTCTCAATGTATTCTGGTACTTTGTAGCGAGATTCATCTTCCAGTGCCTGTATTTTTGCTAAGCCTTCTGGATGCTGGGTGTCAGAGATAATGCTGCTCTTACCTATAACACATATGAATAAATGAAATATATAATAAGTTTTAATGGTGGATTATCATTCATTTAAATTAGTTTCATTAAAATCAATCATTTAAGCTTATCATGGAATAAATATGAATAATTCTGGAAGCAATATTAATTTTCAACAATTTTTTTTTATTTGGTAATAACATTGTACAAGTGAAAATCATGATTCAAAGAACTGATTGCTAAAATAATGAACTTTTTTAACTCAAAAACTTATTTGTCACCTATAATGGATTTATATATACATATATATGTGCATGTCTTACATACTCACCATGAACTCTGATGCTTATGCTGCTGGTAGCTTCTCCAAGTTTATTGCTGGCCTTGACAGTATAAGTACCGGCGTGTTCTGGTAATGCATGACTTATATCAAGAGCCACATATCCAAAATCAAATGTAACATGGAATCGGGATGCTAATTTGAAAAGAAAAGAAAATTATAAAAGTTCTTATCGCTAATCTAAAAGATGATGCAATAATCAGGCATCAAAATTAAGCATAAATCAATGTGTGGAAGGGACCAATTAGTAATACTTAATAGACCGTAATGCTTACTGGTTCCTCATCTAATAAATAACTGATGCACAATTGTGAGAAAAGTTTAGAGTGTAAATAGAGGGATACCCTGACTTACCAGTAATTTGTTCAAAGACTGACAATGTAAGTTGAAAAAGACAAGTTGAGGTAAACTTTGCCAATTTTAATGCCTCACCTTCCTTAGGAGGCAACTAGAGGTAAATTTGCAGATTTTTTTCTCACCTATTCATCTTTTTTTTTGATGGGACCTTATCAGGGAAAAATTTCTCTCTATGAATGCAATGTCAAAAACCTTCATGCATTACTCAAAGTACGACTAATTAAAAAAAATAATTTTTAGGATGAGACAACACAAATATGGGTGACACACATAAGTCCAGATATATATTACTGTACATACAATAAGTAAACTCACCAGCATCTAAAGGTTTTCCATTGTGGAAAAACTCTATCTTCAGCTCAGCATCGTACGAAGGTTCCACTCTGCATTCAAGATGCACACTATCACCTTCATTGTACTCTGTAATGCCACGCAACTCAGATACAAAGTAAGGTTTGCAAATTGGTTTTTCTTCAACTTCTATAGGTCCATATTTTGTCTGGCATTCAAGCTCACGAATCTTTTCTAATCCCTCTGGATGTTGTGTATCATAGTATATGCTTCTGCGAGCTGTTATAACAAATAGAAAAAGAAAGGTTTCATAACTATCCACATATTATGTCATACTTGCATCTACTAAAATAAGTATTATACAAAGATCAATAAAAAAAGTGATTAGCAGTTCAATTATTTTTGTGTATGATTAATTTGATTAAAACTTCATTTTTTCTTCAAACTTATACTTACCATCAACTCTCACTGAGCAAGTAGTTACTGCCTCTCCAAGCTGATTGGTAGCTTTACACATGTATGTACCACTATCCTCTGCATAACTGTACAAAATGTCCAAAGACACATAGCCAAAGTCATGAACAGTTTTGAATCTATGACCAGCCTTGATAGAAACACCGTTCACAAACCACTCCACTTTCAGATTAGGATCATTGATTGGCTCAAGCCTGCATTCAAGGTGAACAGGTTGCCCTTCCTTGATGCCTTCTTGATTCTTCAAGGGTGTCAGGAATACCGGCCTTGTCACTTGTAAAACTGGCTCTTCTTCTGGTACTTTATACTGAGATTCAAGCAAGCGGATCTTCTCTAAACCTTCCTCATGTAACGTGTCTGTGTAAATGGATCCCTTAGCTTCAAAAAAACCAAACAGAAAAATATCATGAATATTCAAATTAATCACACGTAATGATGAAAATGTTTCTGTATATATAAACTCAAATTTGAACCAAACTCAATTTTTTTTTCTAGCTTTTAGCCAGCAACTCACCTCATTTTTCTTCTACAAATTACAAGACACATGATTAAATTTTCACCTCTTGTATTTTTAATGCAAATAAATAAGAGGCATTACTTTTCAATAGAATTTTATTTAAAAAAAAAATTAAACTGAAAACATACCTTGTACTCTGATGGAACACGTAGTAATTGCTTCACCCTGCTTATTTGTAGCTTTACACATGTATGTGCCCGTATCTTCGGGGAAGACATATAGAATATCTAGTGCCACAAACCCGAAATCGCAAGTTGTTTTGAATCTATGACCTGCAAGCGAAAAATATAATATATAATTTCCATACTGCAAGAATGAGGAAAAATCATATAAACACTTTCACAGAAGTGATGCAGTTGACATTAAAACAAAGCTAACTATACTTATACAATTTTTTCTTGCTGAGCACTTTATTCAATAATATTACAGTGCAAATCTCTATAAAGGGGAAAACATCTAATGCTTCTCAAAATCATATTGAAAAATACGCCTGGAAAAATAAATCAACTGGTTTTCATTATTGCTACATTACAGAAGCTATTATTTCACAGACACTGGTTTATTGTAACCTCACATTGCCATTAGTACATAACAAAAAATAAAAGATGCATTGGGATGCACCAAAATACTATATGGCAAAAGGCCATGTTATCAAGGCTTACTTATAGCGGAAAACAATTATAACTAATAATGTAACCATAATCTTTGCATTTTCCCAAGAGATTTGTCTGATTTGCCCCGAGAATTTGTTAGCAAACACCAAAATAGGATTCAAACCCAAAACTACACAATCAAATAACCACTCAACTGCCAGGCAGCAAACAGAGATATATTAGGTTATACTGAACTTTTTCTTCTCTTTGATTATGATATGAACATTTTTTTTATGATAACATTAAAGAAAACCTGTGTACTTTAAACATAATTAAAATTCATACTTTTCAATCAACTGCACAGTTTTAAGTATGGAGCAATACAGATAGATGGCGCTAGTCGGGATTAAAACTGGGACATGATGATCACATTTTTAATTCTATGTTTTGAAAGACTAAAATTATTTGGAGTATTTAAGGTACTCTTCTATTAGAACCATATCGATTATCCACCCATTTATCTGCGGTATATATTATCATTTATAAATTTATTGATACCCTTCCATTATCCACACATTTTCGACACCAAATTGGTGCATTTTGGCTTGTTTTTTTTCCGCATGTTTTGTTTTAAAAAACAAATTTATGGACATTACACTTGAGAAAATATTTAACACTAAGCAAAATGCATCATTTAGAAAAAAATTCGCCAAGACAAAAGAACACCATGTATGGTTATAACAAAAGAGTACCAGATTTAAAAGGAGTCTTATTCTAATGAATGATTATGACAATTGTCACATAGTCGATCAATACTGGTATATACTCTATCACAGAAATATAGTTGATCATTACTGATCGACTAGACCTTACTTTCTTTCAAACTGATCAAAATTCTGATCTAGTGCCATCAGCACTTAACCACAAAATGAGTGCATATGTACTTAACCCAAAGCACAGGGAAAATATTCATTTAGATCTCAGTGCTACTAAATAATGCAGAATGTAATATTTATAACCAACTTAAGAACAAAATCCAAGACAGAGATGAGTGGCGGCTGATCAATATAGGAACGAACCAGTCTTAGAACTGATGTACCACTGATGATGTACCTAACAGTCTGAGTAGGTACCGTCAAAAACTGAGAAAGGAGGACGCTTGCATGTGCAGTCTTTATGACATCATTTTTCCCAATTTTCGTAAGAGATGGTGCCACTTCCAAAAAAAAAGGAAACCGCCATCACAATAATTTTTCCCAACTAAAACAGAACCGCTATGTATAGGTGTACCAGATTTGAAAAATGACAAAGGAGGATGCCTGCGCACCCACCCTCATGACGTCACTTAACCCAATTTTCTCAATAGATGGCATCACTATTCCAACCAATAAAACCGTCCACAACAATAATTTTTTCCAACTCTAAAACAGAACCACTAAAAAAAGCAGACAGAAAAAATTCTGGAAATTTTGACAGCTATTAGTGAATGCCTGTGGGGAAAAAAACCCACAAAACAATCATATCAATGAAGAAATATATGTTTCAAAGCAAAGAAAAACAAATTTTCCCCAGAAAAAAAGAAAAGTAATTCTGGAAACTTGAAAATGAGAACAAAAGGAAGAATTTTCCAAAACATAGGAGGATGCTTGAAATGACATAAAAAAGGGCGGGCATACCTTCTTAAAGGAGGACGATTGTAAACCCTAATCGTGAGCAAATTTTTTAGTGCTGCTATCTATATTTAAAACTATGAATTATAAATGTGTATATCAATGTAATAATTGAACATTAAAGTCAACACTCGACATAACAACCCCCTTCGAAAAAAAAAGAACGTTATATTGGGAGAGTCATTACATCGAAAATCAAACATGTGACAGTCGTTTTATGAAAACATTTTCGTTTTCATGTACACAGTCGACTGTAGTACTACTGTTTTAGGTCTGTTGTGCTCAGTGGCAAGATTGACTATATGTGGTGACCTAGACGTGAATGATCAACTCCTCAGTTCATTAATGTTGAACTATGCATAAATTATCATTGCTGAAAATAAAACTCTTTTTAATCTATCTAGAGAAGGGCACAATTTGTATAATGTAAACAATTATTAAGAAAATAAAGCAGATATGGTATACACTGACCTTGTTTTATAGGAACACCATTGAAGAACCATTCCACTTTCATGGAAGGATCATTAACTGGCGTCACTGTTGCTTCAAGATGAGCGCTCTGACCTTCAACCAAATTATCCAAGTTATACAAAGGTTTCCCAAATACAGGTTTTTCGAATGTAGGTTCAACTTCAACCTCGGTACGGTGTTTGTAACTCTCAAGTATGTGAATTTTCTGCAAACTTTCTGGCTGTTGCGATTCAAGAATCAAGTTGCTTTTTGCTGCAATTAAATGATTCAATACTCATCAAATAAAATACATTTATCGCAACAATTTGATAGCCTTAAAATTTCAAAGTTTGCCGTCAGCAATGAAACTACCAATAAAAACTAAATAAATTTCTGAAAAAATCATACCTGTTACTTGAATTACAGCACTTGATGACGATGTTCCTAAGCTGTTGGTTGCTCTGATAGTATATTCACCAGAGTCCTCTGCATTCACACTCACAATATCCAAGGCAGCAAAACCAAAATCATACAAAGTACGATAACGAGTACCTGTGTAGACATGTATGGAAAATTCATTTTCGGTTTAATTGCAATTATAAAAACATACTTTTGAAGAAGATGGGCGCGCCCCCTAGAAAATTTTAAGCCATTAATTAAATTGTTCAAATAGATTTGATATCAACTAAATACCACTAAAGTACTTTTAATCAAATTAATTTGATAAAATTGGAAAAGAAATGTTTTCAGAAGTGCTGATTAAAAAAAAAAAAGTGTCCCGTAAAATGAGTCATATGGTTATTTCATATTTTTCCAAATACCAAGGTTTTGCAGCAGTGTGCCCCAGTCGCACCTTCAAGAGATAGCATTGGCAGTCAGAAAAATAGAGGAAGGGAGGTGGTGATTGTGTTTCTTCTGGCTGAAATGCAAAGGTGCCCACGGATACTGATTGGAAATTATTTTGTAACAAAATTTAGTTATAGCGTAATTTCTTCAGTCCAACGGAGTTCGTTATAAAGGGATTCAATTGTATTAATGCGAAAAATAATTTGATAAACGAAAATAGGTTACCCGTATACGGGGCCTGATTTTGACATCAGTGGATCTCGGGCAATCAGAAATTAGTGCTCCTCCCCTGCAACTGTGCTCAAAGATATTCGGTTAGTTAATGAATATATGTTTAAACTTTGAGATTCCCAAAATCATGAGGTCCATGGCAACTAACCCCATTTACCCATGTAGGAATTGGGTCTTGCCCGTATAACATAACAGTGAAAACGATTTCGGCGCCCCCACCCCCCATATTTTGTTGTGAGGAGCTATTGCAAAATAATAATCATGATCGTACCAGATGGCAATGGCTTTCCATTGAAGAACCATTCAACTTTCATTGTGGGATCTGGGTAAGGTTCAATGCGGCATTCTAAATGACTGCTGTGACCTTCAACCAACTTCTTTGGTCCAGACAGAGGAGTCACAAACACTGGAGCGGACGTAATCTTGACTTCCTCAAAGTCCTTTCGCTGATGCCGACTTGTGTCTTCGAGATGCTGAATTTTCTGAAGTCCTTCTGGATGCTGTGTTTCCAAAAACAAAGAGCTAACTCCTACAAAAAAAAGTTTGTGGTAAAACATAATTGCTGTACTGACATGTCAACCAAGTTTTACTTAAACTAAACAAAAAATAAACAAAGGTTTCCAGTAAGGAAAAGTAAACAAATTCAGCATTAAGATGAAACAAGGACACAGTTCAAGGCAATCCCATAACAACAGTAGGGGCATTCACAAAAGAAGCAAAAACAAAAACAGCCATTTCAAACAGTTTCTCTTTCAGATTTGAAGTTTCTTTTTCTGAAGTTTTATTCTCCCATTGTAGGTAACACCACTTTACTTCTCTAATTATTATCATACAAAAACACAAACCAGTTTTACTTAACCCTCTGAAAACTGTTTTTAATTTTTAAAAAAAAAGGCTTCAAAAATTTCAAATTAATTCAAATGATATCATTACTTTAAACCAACATGATGCATCCCTCTGGGGGGTGGGGGGAAAGTAATTTTTGAAAACAAAAAAAAAATTAGTGTTTATTAAAATCAAATTAAAGTCAATTTCAAAATGATCTTTTCTAGGGTTACCAGATTTGGAAAAGGAAAGAAGAATGCTGGCATGTAAACTCTTGGTGAAGTCACTTTTCCTAATTTCATAATACATAGCGCCACTATAGTGACAAAATATCCTGAAGAACTTTAGATTATTACAGAACTTTACTACTATTTTTTATACCTCCCACCAAACGCATCTTAACGACATCAGATGCCCCAGGGCAAGGTGATTTTTCTAGGGCCCCCACCTGACCCGAAATACCTTTTACTCAATTTACAGACTTATCATCGTAGTCTGACTAGATCTCACACACATTTTCATGAGCCCCTTTCTACACTTAAGGCGGGCCCATGCATTAAGATGGCACTGCCCTCTCCCCCACTCAGTATATGGCTTTAGCTGTTGGTGAGTAAACGATGATATTCTCAAACTCGATGTTGCGGCTTTCTTCTTTCCTAACGATTTTTCGGACTGTTTTTCATATTATCCTGGAACAAGCTGGGTCTGAGCCTTTATGACTTCTATCACTGAAGTCATGACTTTGTTTTAATTTTTCTCTCTCTAGCCAGGAAGAATGAGAAAATCAGGAAGGCCCTGGCTCAACCGTGGTTAGAATAGCATCTGACCTGCTTGGAAGAAACTTCATTCTTTTGTCGTTTTCAGTAGTGAGTGGTGAAAGTGTGTGAACAACTATGTAAAAAGCAACACACATGCAAACACTCATGCCAATTGAGAGATACATGTTTCTCAGTAAAAAAAAATTTTCCCAGGAAAAAAGAAAAAACAATTCCAGAAACTTGAAAAGGATGACAAAAGGGTGGATTTTCGGAAACATAGCATTTCAGAAATTTTAGCATTGACAGGCCCAGGTATTTTGTAAAGTTTATTTCCCAATGGAACACTTTTCCCTCTAATTCTTAGTTTGCACCTGCTGAAAATCAGAATCGCATTTTGAAGGGGCCCAAACGATTTCTGCTGCACCACTTAACACGAGAATGGACCACACACGATCATTTGATCTTCCGTTTTTTATCTTCTTGATTTTCATTACGATCAACATCGTTTAGAATGTTGAAATTTAAGGACTTTTTTTAAAAATGCTTAAATATCATACTGTCCAACTATCATAAATTTAAGAAACATTTGGCCAAGATATTTTGTTATATCTAGAAGGATCATCACCTCTACACCAAACACCAACTCTGGCCACATCGCTATATTGAAATTTACTGCATTAATGAGATGGGTTGGAAATGAAGTCTATCGGTGGTCGTCTCAAGCTCGTTAGGGAAAATATCTTATCTATACTCTCCCTTGGGTTTGAACCTGGGACCATGACAGCAACCTTCAGGGTGGTAGATGAGCATTTTACCACCACGCTACTCGGGTACTGAAAAGGATTATCACGACTAGTGACAAAGGATCAATTTGACTAGTGACATTATAGGCACTTCTATAGCCATGTGCAGCAAATATTCCATTGAATTGTAGCATTAAATTTCTACTAATATCGACATGTTCACTTCAGCTAATTGAAGGCATCTTCAATGATCGACTAATTACAAGACAAAAATAGTAATATGACCAAAAACTTAGTGAGGTAAATCATTGAATCATTTATCTGAAAGGTAGTAGAAATATGAGCTCATGATAATTGTTTTCCTTCATCAATGAAATTGAAATACTGAAGCATAATAATACTATAAATGGTATAATAATGGAAGATCAAAAAGACATTTCATGTGAAATTCATCGAGGATGCTTTTATATGAAACCCGTTTGCATGTTTACACATAAAGACATTAAATTTTGCGTTTTCTGGATAAGAAAAAGAAAATATTCTTCTACTACTTCAGTGCATTAATATGTTAAAGTGTATATTCTGAAAGTGAGAAAAATTTCTGAAATCATCAAGCTTTACTACAAAACAAAATATATGGTTGATCATATGGCCCAAAAACATTCAATATTCATCGTAGCCTCAAGAAATGCTTGGTTGATTTGTTGGAATAAAATAAAATAAAACTTGGAAAATTAATTTTGCTCTTATACAAATACAACACCACAACATGCAAAATGACCAATGAGGTGGCTGAGAAAAAGACGCCCACAATAAATATGGATGCCATATATTTAAAAAATACAGCAACCCAATTAAAAAGGTAATTACAAACAATATATATACATGACAAAATATTATACAATGCCAAAAAGAATACTTATGTTTGTCTTATTCTAAGTATGGATTTGTCTTATTCTAAGTATGGATAGCTTCTTGATTTACCTCAGTATGTTTATCATATTTTTTAATGTGCCAATTGTGTTAGAATTTACTACCTCCAGGGGTAAGCTATTCCATTTATTAACAACCCTACCCTAGACTTGTCCCTTACCAATCAATACTGGTGTTCCCTTGTCAAAGCATTCAAATGACGGTGGACTAATAACTCATGGTCCATCCTAACCATCCCGTTGAAACTTTTTAACACTTCGATCATATCTCTCAGACACCTGCACTCATCCAATGTAAACATTTTCAAAAAATAGTCTCTCTTCATAACTCAAGTCGCATGTGCCAACGAGAAAATTTGCAGCTCTTCTCTGCACCCGTTCAATTAAGTCTATGTCCCTCCGTAGGTATGGTCTCCATACGTTCTTGTTAAAATTAGCTGAAAAAGTTTTCCTTATTTTTTCAGGAATATGAATTTTGCTACCAGCAACAACAACAAGCATTACTATACTAGGGAAAATGACAGGGATGTCAGGTCCCGCTATGCCATAGGAAAACAATCTATAAATTTTCAATGTATTTCTAATGTAACAAAGGTATTGAAAAATGTAGAAAGTGTGATGTGCGAATACAATTACAATTATAATGTGTTTAAAATGCAAATATTTTTTTATATCAGTACTTAACATAAATATTAGTCAGTATAAATATTTTTTATACGAGAAACTTTTGGGTAGGTATGGACATTTTTTTTCCGATTGATCTGTGTTCGTTGTACGTTAAAAAAATGGCCTTAAAAAATAGTAATAAAATTAACTAACTTAATTACTTAGTTTAATTAATTAACAACCCTTACATGCACCTCAAGTCTTAACTTGTAAAAATAATCTTTAAAACCACTGAAAACCATTAAAAAATAGGTACACATATGTATCTGGAGGAAAGAGCTTGAAAATAAAATTTATCTGGAAAACTCTGAGTTTGTATATTCCATTGCTTATCTACACTCATATCTATGTTCAAACATAAAAAAAGGCATACGAAAATCGAGATTTTATAGTGAAAATCAACCTCTGATCATTTTGACCAGCATTGGTCCTTCTAGTGTTGAAGGGTTAAAAGATAACAATGAAGAAAATAAATGTAAAAATAATTTATTATTAAGGATGATTAAAAAACACTTTCTTCATTTCACAATCAAAATATATGCAATATATATACCAATACAACTTGAGTAAAAATATTTTCAACGAACCTCTGACAGCCATAGTTGCAGAGCACACGGCCTGTCCTAATTCATTTGTTGCTTTACATGTGTAAGTTCCACTGTCTTCAGGTTTCACATATGCCAGATCGAGAGCCACAAATCCAAAATCGTGAGTAAGTGTCACTCTTGATGCTAAGGATATTTTATAAATGTAATAGTTGGCCATTATTTCAAAATTCATTCATAGAAAGACTAGCTAAGCACTTACTTCGCAATATTGAAAAATATACTGACATTTGAATTAAGAAACACAAAACCAAAGAGTACATATAATTAATACCATAGCATTTGTTTTGTACAATGTGTTATTTATACAAAAAGCAAAGTGAGGGATTATTTAGTTATATAAATACAGTAAAAGTTCAAATAATGGCAGTTCATAATCATAAGCAAAATTGTTGTTACAATGTTCTTATAATGAAAAGTCTGTTTTCGGACTTTGCTCTGTCAGGTTATAAAATTGTAGATAATTGATCTGTATTAAAAAGTCTTTTAGATATTCTCTTTCTGATATAATTAAATGAACAGAACTCTAGTCATGAAATTTATTTTTGGTCTCACAGCAGTTTATTCTCTGAGCCATTTTTACACAGGATTTCATATTATCAAAGCAATTTCAGCCGATTATCTGAAAAATTGAAATTCTCTTCATTATTATATGTCTGCTCACTTCCATGACTCCACACACTCACCAACATCTTTCAGAGAATTAAATTTTTTAGTGCAATTTTTTCAGTCACTCGGATTTACAGGTCACAAAAATTTAATTGTAAAGTCTGGTCCTGTGGCTTTTTAGTCACTTGAAAAGACAAAAATCAAATAAAATCATCACATATCCCACGAGAATAGTACAGAAGCGCAAAAATAGAAAGAGGGAATTAAAAAATTTCACTTTTTGTGTCTATTCTTTGTCAGAAGTATCTCAGAGTAACTTTTTCTGAGGCGTTTGTGTCATCATATTTAATTCTTGAAGAAAGAGCATTTTGAGAATTTTTGCAACTGGCATTTTGAGAAATTTTGACATTATAGTAAATGCTACCTGATTTTCACCTCACTATAACCAAATATTTTTTGTATCTTTCACACTAGCTATTTTACAATCACTAGAAATCACTCATTATAGCAAGATTCTTTGTTATAAGCCAAACTCGTTATATCAGACTTTTACTGTATTTATAATATCAACAAGTTCTGTCTTCACCGGCAAGTGCATTTTTTATTCAAGTTTCCAGAAAAAACTGTAACATGAAACAATTTTGTTGATTATAAAATTTGATTTCATGATCATATGATTTAATTTTTTTTATAAATATTTTTTCTGAAGGAAGTTAGAAACTCCAAAGAATAATAAGAATAAAAATAATTAGAATTAGAAATATCATAATAACCTGGCATTATAGCTATGCCATTGTGAAACCATTCCACTTTTAATTTTGCATCATTCACGGGAATCAACCTGCATTCAAAGTGTGCACTCTGGTTCTCAACCAACTGCAGGTTCTTCATTGCTTGGGTAAATACTGGAGCTTGAGTTGTTGTCTCTTCTATGTATGCTGGCCTTTGATGACGGCTTGCGTCTTCCAACATTTGAATCTTTTGAAGGCTTTCAGGTTGTTGGGACTCAAGAATAAGAGAACTCTTACCTGAATACAAATAAATTTAAAGTAATAAAATAAATGCTTTAACATCACTGCATGAATGAGATACTGCCATAAACGATAATAAATTTTGTAGAGTTTTATGGATCATAAATCCTGAGGGAACCTCTTTATAACACAGTTGGTCACCTTAAAAGTGACATGTTAGGGTGCTAAGAGCAGCAGCAAAGGTTTGCCACAAAAAGTTTCAAATGCAAATTTTTTTTTTAAAAAGTTCAAATTTAATTTTTTCAGAACATCGGGACACTTCTTCAAAATATGGTATAGTTCGTACATACACAGGACATCTGTAAACTTTAAATTGGACCAATGATGAATAGAGACCAAAAAATAAGCAGATTGCAAAATTTATATCTTAGAGCTTAGCAAGCAGAAAATTTTAGGCCTTGATATTGGCAGGGATGAGGAAAAAGGTTAGCCACCACTGGTCCATATATAATAGGAATACTATAGGCCAAATTCTAAAATTAAGTCTGTTACTGAATGACAATGGTCATCAATAATCCATTACGGGGCTAGACTTTCTTTCTCTACTGGACATAACATAGATCTATCGTCATTGAGATGAACTCCCAACAATTTGGCCCACAAGGTTGCTTGCATGTGTTTTCATTCTTCACTATTTCCACTTAGACTTTGCACTTTTGAGTTGAGATATTTTGTAGTCTGTTATAGATTAGATAGTCAGCCCAGTGCTTAACCCATAATCTAATGAATATAGTTCATTAATTATTCTCATTTGTTTGGTTTCAGTGATATATTTAGAGATGATATTGTATTGGTATGATGTTCAGGAAGACTTGGAATCTGACACATGATAACCAATAAATAGTAAAATTATAAAGTTTATGAACTCACTAAGACATTTCAATGCCACTGATGTTACTGCTTCACCAAGAGTATTTATTGCTTTGCATGTATAAGTCCCAGAATCTTCAGGAATGGCATGCATGATGTCCAAAGCCACAAAACCAAAACTGAAGGTCTCAACAAATCGTGTTCCTAAAAACAAAAGTTAGTTACGATAAAATTAATAATGATGAAAATACTCTCTGATGACATTTATTAATGAATAAATCTCCCATAGAATGAATAAATCTGACACATAGAATGTAGTTATTTAAAAAGAGATTAACTTCACTTTTTTTCCCAAGTATTAATTTTTTTAAATTTAATGGGCAAATTAAGGGAAAGAAAAGATTTTATTCTCATGCCAGGATGAAAGGCTCAGACTGATACTTGAAAAAAATAAAAAACAGCTAATAAGGGTATTGGTTACATTTGAGCGAATATAACCAATAGGCTTATTTTTTTTCAAATTTTGTAAAAATATTTTCTAAGATTTTTATAGTGTAACCCCAGCCTCAGGAAAGAAATTCAGAATTTTTTGCATATAACCTGCATTTCCTATTTCTGAGATAAAGGTTTTTTTGGAAACAGAAATCAGGCTGTTAAAAACATTGCATTGTTCCCTTGGATACAACAACTCATTTGATGCATTGAATTCTTCTAGCACACATCAATTCTCACAGAAAGAATTACCAGTTTTGATGGGCATGCCATTGTGATACCACTCCACCTTCAATTTGGGATCACCGACAGGAATGAGCCTACATTCAAAATGCACTCTCTGGCCTTCTTTAACTTCAACATTGTGAGGAGCACTAGTGAAAACTGGTGCTTGAGTTGTGAATTCTTCTTGATAAACATCTCTATTGTACCTGAAAATGATGACAGTACCATAAAGACAAAACTGAATTATACCAGATATAAGCTCTTTTTGTAGAAATAATTTCTTAAGAGTAAGGATAATTCAACAACAAAAATTATAAAAAATGTCTTCCCACTACACAAAACAAAGTATAGTTATTGTTTTGCTTAGGAAAAAAAGAAAGAAATTTCTATTTTCCATTCATCTTCGTAACAAAAAAAACCCCCCACAAAATTTGATGTCTCTATTTTTGTACTTTTCCCAACGATTCACAATTTTTTTCCTGATATACATCATTGTCCATTTTCATCATATGGATACACAGTTAATTTAACTAAATTAACGTTTTTTATTGTATAATCATTTGCACAAATTGATAGTTATTACAATGAATCACAAGAATAAATAATGCAAACCTTGAATAGTCTTCTAACTGTTGAATTTTCTGCAGACCTTCAGGGTGTTGTGTTTCAGAAATGATTGCAGATTTCCCTGTAAGAACAAAACATTATTTTGGAACCAAACAGCAAATGCAATTATGGGCACAAGAAAATATCTTCAATTAAAATTCATTTATGCATGTATGGGTGAAAAATAACAAGAAATGAATGCAATGGCCAAAAAAAAAAACTCTTCAAACCTTGACAAACAAGTTTCGCTTGGATTTCTGCAGTTCCAATTGTGTTAACTGCTCTGCAGGTATAAATGCCACTGTCTTCAGGAACAACGGATAATATATTCAGAGCAACATATCCAAAGTCATGGAAAGGTCTGTATCTGTGACCTAAATAGATGAGCAATTGTCACTCAAGAATTTTCTTCGAAGCTTTCAAATTAATGTAATAAATGTTATCTAAATTCGGTGATAAGCAGAATGCAGGCTTTCAGTGGTGAGTGTTAGTGTGTGAAACAAATAGGTAAAACTGACACAATATGAAATATGCAATTATTTTCAAGTTATTCGTGAATTCAATATATCAATTCGGAAAATTCGTAACACTCGTGAGAATGAAACATACCAACTGGCAAAGATTTCCCATTACGGAACCATTCCACTCTCATTGTTGAGTCATTTATTGGTTCAAGACGACATTCAAAATGAGCCAATTGACCTTCCTTAAGAGTGAGATCGTTCAGTTTAGTTACAAATTTAGGTTGAACTTTCACAGCTTCTTCAACGAATGTCTCCCTCTGAAATCTGCTAGTGTCTTCTAGGTACTGTATCTGTTGCAAACCTTCAGGATGCTGTGAATCCAGAATAATTTGACTTCGAGCTGAAATGATCAAAATAATAAGTATATATGTATATGATTATTTTCAAATAAACTATAAACTAACAAATCATTTCAATTTAATAACTGGTAAAATAAATAATGTCAAGAAGTGATAAAGGTTTTCATGTACCTGTGCATTTGACTGTGCAAGAAGTTACTGCTTGTCCAAGACTACTTGTAGCTTTGCAGGTATATACACCACTATCTTCAGGATAAACGCTCAATATATCAAGTGCCACATAATCAAATTCATAAGCAGGTCTGAACCGATGACCTATATTTGGAAGAAATTCACTAAATTAGCCGGAATGCTTGAGTATTAAAAAGAAAGAATACAAACTATGAACATAGAAACAGATAAAATTGATTCAAATCACAAAATAGGTATATACCTATTTTTAGTGGTGCTCCATTTACAAGCCATTCAATTTTCATAGTGGGATCCCCTACCGGTGCCAGACGACATTCCAAGTGTATGTTAGTTCCTTCAATTGTCTCTATGTTATGAAGAGATTTCGTGAAGTTTGGCTTTTGGGTAATTACGGTTTCCTCAAACCTTTCCTTTTTGTATCGGCTGGAATCCTCAAGGTACTGAATTTTTTGTAAACCTTCAGGATGCTGAGTTTCAGTGACAATGCTGCTTTTGCCTAAAATATAAAGTTAAATTTATCATAGGTTGCATGTTTATGAAAAAAAATCTTGATTGAAATTCAGAGCCTTAAAAAAAAGGCAAGTTGATTAAAAAGAATAATTTCAATTAAAAAGAAACTTTAACTTTGAATAAGAATTTAGAAATAAAATCATGTATTTGTAGGAAAAGCACTATTTCCATTTCACTTACATATGTACCTTGAATATTTTATAACTCATAAAGAAATTTTCTATTTGAAATGTAAATTAAAATATAAATGATGAGTCTCAGTCAGAAATTTTTATACCTTATCACATTATTCTCAGAAATGGGATTACTTGTTACAATACTGACTTTGATATGAAAAAACAAAAGTGATAGTTGAAGTCTTACCTAATACAGATATGCATGCACTTGTATGAGCTGTGCCTAATTTGTTTTTGGCTCGTACTGTGTATTCTCCAGTGTCCTCTGGATATGCTGTTGTAATGTCGAGGCATACATGGCCAAAATCGTTTCTAACCTGGAAACGAGAACCTACAAGGGAGAAAACATAAATATATAATCATTATGCAAAACATAATAATAAGTAAGAATATATAATTCAGTGAAATGTCTAACATGACATCAAAGTTAAACTTTGCATTCAAATAAATGAGTGAAAAGATTAGTTTCACCACTAACCTGTGGGTAGGGGCTTCCCATTGAAGAACCATTCAATAGTCAGGGCTGGGTCAGCACATGGCTCCACCCTGCATTCCAGATGCACTCTCTCCCCTTCCTTCAGAGGCTTAGGATTGTGAAGAGGAATAGGGAAGTGCGGTTTAGTCTTTTCGAATTCGTCGATGTGATAATGGGGTTCGCGGTGAGGTGGTCGTTCAAGGTATTCAATCTTCTCTTCAATTTCATGAATTGTCGTTGTATCTACCGAGCTTTTTGCTAAAAAACAAAATAAAATACAATAACTTGGAAAAAAAATGCATAACTGTGATTCCAGGTAAAAAAAAACTAAAACAAATATATATATATTTTCTAATGGTCAATTCTTATTTAGTTATTAACTTAAAAAATATATTTATGCCATTCATACATATTACATTTCTAATCAAACTACAGTACATGCATGATCAGCATTTAATAACTCCATAATGAGATGGAATAAGGCAAGTAAAGGAAAAGTTATGGTATCTGCATAGCTATAAACTTGATAATTCATGATGCACATTGTTCGCTTAAGAACTTAAAAAAAACTGACAAAGAATAGATGACTCGAAAATAACTCTTTTATTTATTATGCATGTGAAATGTATTTTAATAATTTTATGCCAGAACAATAGAAAATTAAAGACTACCAAAAACTTTTTCTTTGACCCCCCCCCCCCTGTCATTTATTACAGAGTGATATATACATATTTCTTTCCACCCACTATTTATTACAACATGTCATAATTACATACAATGATGCCAGAAAATATTCAACTATTGCACTAATTTTGTATACAAAACACAAATGGCAAAAAAAAAAAAAAAAAAAAAAATCTATTCAGATAATACCTTGAATACTAATTTGCTTGGATAATCGAGCTTCACCCATTGCATTTCTGGCAACCACAGTAAAGGTTCCAGAATCTTCAGGGAAAACATACAGAATGTCTAGCGCCACATAACCAAAGTCAAAATAAGTCTTGAATCTATGACCTGGATAATGTAATTCAAAGAAAAAAACCATGAAATATGACAACCCATGCTCGTGAATTTGAATAAATAGAAACTATCAGAAAAGACAATAGTTTATGCATTCAAAGTTTCAAAATTTCTGAACTATTAAATTTTTTATAGACATAATGTATCTAACTCACCTGTTGTAAGAGGTCTGCCATTAAAGTACCACTCAACCACCATTGAAGGATCCCCCATCGGTTCTAGTCGAGTTTCGAAGTGGGCACTTTGACCCTCAATCAGTTGGCTTTTTCCAACAAGTTCATCTGAAAATGTGGGCTTCCTTGTGTAAGTCACATCTTCAGTTGTGTCTCTCTGGTAACGTGAATAATCTTCAAGATGTTGAATTTTTTGTAGGCCCTCAGGATGCTGACTCTCAAGAACCACACTCTTCTTGCCTGCGAGAAAAACTCACACTTGAATATTTCAAGCCAACTGATGTACATATATTTTTAAAAATTTGCTATAAAATGTTTTCAATAAGCAAAGGTTTTAATTGTACATGTGTTTTTGATGTTAAATAACATCACTAATTAGTTTTTTATTTCAACGTTTTTCAAGTCAAATTCCTGCAATATCACTTCATTTTTCAAGCAAATTTTTCTTTTATTAACAAAACAATACTGCAGTTATAAAGATATATATCCCACGTTATAACGACAATTCTATTATGACAGCCAGTAGGATAAGTCCCAAATGTTTCCATATAACAACTATTTTATGTTTTCCTTTCGATATAATGACCATCTGATATAACATCTGTTTTCAAAAGAACGCAAAGGTCTTTTTCAAACAAGTTCATCTGAAAATGTGGGCTTCCTTGTGTAACTCACATCTTCAATTCTGTCTCTGATAACATGAATAATTTTAAAGATGTTGAATTTTTTGTAGGCCCTGAGAATGCTGAGAATGGACAAGGGTCATTATATCAAGCATTGACTGTATATTGGTTCAAACAGAATGTGGAGTAATCACAAATAAAATAGTCTCAGTATTTTTAGGCCTCCACATATGCATGCAGTTTGAATATCACAATAAAAAGAATTATATATAAAGTTGTGTGAGTTTGTTTTATTATTCATTTCATTGAATCAAAGTTATGTGTGTGTGTGTGTGTGTGATTGAATTCTCTAAAAAGTACTCACTGATGCATATAAGCCTAGCTGCTGAATTAGCTGTACCCATCGAATTTGTTGCAACACATGTATAGGTGCCAGTGTCTCGTTCATCTACACCTCGTATTGTCAATGAAACATAACCAAAATTGAAGAAAGCTGTAACTCGAGAGCCTGAACAAAAATGAAAAAACAAAAGATTTATATCTTTTATACCGCAAAGTATTAAGCAAAAACCAGCAGTACACTAAACCAAAAAGCTTATTTTACTCTAATTATAGTTGTATTATGTACTAAGTTTTACATAAAATGCAGCAATAAATTTTTTGAATATTTTTATTTTCAAAGATGAGTTTTTCAATAAAATAATTTTTGACTTTGGGGAAAAAATTAAATATATAACAAAAGATAAGAGATATAATATCTTACTAGCTTCAATGGCTTTCCCATCTTTCAACCACTCAACACGCATCGTGGAATCACCAGAAGGTTCCAGGCGAGCTTCAAAATGAGCAACTTTGCCCTCATTCACATCTAGTTTGTCTACAAGTTGCGTTTTAAAATGAGGCTTCTGCCTTACAGTTTGGTCTAACTCAACATAAGTCTGGCGTTGCTGTGTTTGATAAGCTTCAAGCTCTTGAGTCTTTTGAATGTAACTTTGCTGTTCAGGTATACCAAGACTTCCAGTAACTGGTTCCATAGCTGTAAGGGAAAACAGGCAATCAAATTAATGTTTAAAAGCGACCAGAAACAAAATTAAAGTTCGTCAGTGTTGCCATGAACTTAATTCTAAACACATCTATTCAATAGCATCATTTAATATTGGAAGTTCATAGGGACAGATAATTAAAAAGAAAAAAAACTTCATTTCATGCATTCCAATCTATGTAAGCCCTGTATTACATCTGAAAAGAAAACTAATTACCTTTAACTTTGAGTTTTCCAGTAGAAATGGCTTCACCTTTCTGGTTTGTAGCTTTACACATATACACACCAGAATCTTCTGCTCTCACATAAGAGATGTTCAAAGCAACATATCCAAAACTGAATGTTGTACTGATTCTTGTTCCTAAAATGAAGTGAAAGGAATTCAGATTCAGAATGATGAGTATGAAATACTTTGAATAAAATTTAGAAAGAAAATTTTTATACCAGATTTATTTAAAATATAAAAAAAGTTGAAACAGCTGCCAAACGAATACCAAAAACAAGTCGCAATCAGTGCGGATGAATAAGACAATTCTTTTGAACGTTAGATCACTTTTTCCAGTGTAAAATAAAGTAATTAATTCCTTAGATTAAGAATGACCTTAAAATTGTGAATATATTAGAAATCATCAGTCAGGAAATGAAGATGAAACTTTTTATTTTGTACTGAATGAAACTTTAGTTTGAATAATATTCAAAAATTATGTAAAATATCATGAATTATAATCATACCGTAACTCTATTTTAGGAGATGAACTCATAGGCATTAGCATACGAGCTATTGTAACAAATTTTAATATTTCTTAATACTGTGAGTGAACAAATGGATCAACTTTGCTGAATATTTTTCACCCTCTGATTTGCTATATTAAATATAATTACTCAGCATGCTACTAAAATATTGATATATGATTTTGCATACCAGCTGTCAAAGGATGGCCATTGAAGAGCCATTCCACTTTCATGCTGGGATCACTGACCGGTGTAATCTGCGCCTCAAAGTGAGCAAAACCTCCTTCCTGAAGATTCTCCAGGTGATTCAGTGGTTTGATGAAAGTTGGCTTCTGTGTAGAAATAATTTCTTCAACTGATTCTTGTCGTTTATATTTTTCCCAATCTTCAAGA
The DNA here is from genome assembly GCF_987345545.1 of Pholcus phalangioides. Lineage (NCBI taxonomy): Eukaryota > Metazoa > Arthropoda > Arachnida > Araneae > Pholcidae > Pholcus > Pholcus phalangioides. The sequence goes on along the minus strand of NW_028301608.1, from coordinate 86,727,222 downwards.
TGCCTGATAGCATCCATGCTCTCAGGGTGTTGAGGAGCTCGTTCAATTGGAGCTCGTGCTGAAAGAATAAAGTAAAAAAAATTATGTATCATATCAGAATTGAACAGAAGATCATAGACAAATAAAACTGACATTGATTTTTCACTTACCACTGCACCTTAATGTTGCTGTTGTTGTAGCTTCTCCTGCTTCATTTACAGCCCTACACATGTACACACCAGAATCTTCTGGGTATACGTGCAACAGAGTTAGTGCAACATAGCCAAAGCGATAAATTGTCATCACACGAGAACCTATACAGAAAAATTTGGAGGATACTTTAATTCTTCAATATTTCAAGTCTAAATATCATAGTTATACTACACATCCAAAATTTCAGCGAACATTTTCAAGGGAAGATACATTAGTGTAACACATATTTTAACTAATTAATTTCATAATTATAATATCGATTGCTCGGTTTAAAAAGGCAACTTGAAAAATTGCATTTTCAAGTTATGCATGCCATGAGAATGATGGAAAACACCTCTACATGTTGCAAAACAGCAAAAACTCTCAACTCTGCTTGTATGCTACTATAATTAAACAGAGTTGAATTCCCATTCAGCTTCATATAAAGTGAATTTTGAAAAAAAAATAATTTAAATAATTTAAATAATTTTAAATAATAAAATTTTTAAAATTTCAAAATATTTATAAAATAGTAGATATCTTAAAACATAGAACTTTTGACCTCTCAATGTACATGTTAATAAAATATGTGGATATCACAAAAGACTATCTTACACTAGATATGATTCTCATAGATATTACGACAAAATTGGAGTAGATATTTTCCCTATTCCCTTCTTCTATAATTTCCAAAACTGTAATTGAACATGCATCCTAACTTTCTTGTTATACATGACCGAAATATTTATTCACACAAAAATACTTACTAGCTTCAACCGGCCTTCCATTGACATACCACTCGATGATCATTGTAGGGTCTCCAATGGGCAACAGGCGAGCATCAAAATTTGCTCTATCCCCTTCCTGTAGATTAAGATCTTGAATATGAGTAGTAAAAGCTGGCTTCTGTGGTGGTCTTTCTTCTTCCATGGGCCGTCGAGCAGGTGCTGCCCTCTCAACGGGTTTCAGCCATACAACCTCCCTTGGTGGTGATGTTCTGTGATTCATTAAAAGAAGATTCAGAACTATAAATTTTACATGAAATCACTGAGCAATTGCTGAATAATAATATATGATAAGGTTACTAAGCTAATGAATTTTCTAAATAAGAAATTTTTTGGAAATTAAATACATCACTTACTCAGGTTCAATAACTTTATGTGGCCGAGGCAGATGTAATCGCCAAGGTTCTGGCATGGGTGCTGTTTCACCTAAACATGAATATTATAAGTATTTAGAAATCAAAGCGCACATATGCATGCAGGTTTATACATAATTTGACCCTAGAATACTAACTAAAATAAAAGCTGCATGTTGCCTATATTGTTGACTATGTTTTTAAGACGTAGAGTTGGTATTCTAGGGTTAAATGGTATGTTTAGTGCATGCAGCTTTATGTGCTCACATTGGAACACAGTATTTCTTATAACAATAACCGATTGATAACTATATCTGAAAAAATTTCAGTTGTAAGTATGATGACCATATGTCCTGTTTAGTCAAACAGGATGAATTTGGTTTTCTTTTCCACATAACAGGTTTCAAAATGTTAAATCTTGTATTTTTTTCTTCTTATATGTATATATATATTGTTATAACACAAGATTTTCTCTCCTAAGCTAAAATATTTTTTTATTCAGAAATTTCAGAGTTGGAATGGAACTGTCTACTTTTATGTGCTTGCTGTACATTCCATAAATTTCTTTGTGGAAGTCTTCTGGATGAGGAACTATAAAGGAAGTCAATTAAGAGAAATTGACCATGAACTGAGAAAAGGATCCTATTTATTTTTAACCCGCATATTTCTTCACTTATATAACAAAAACCATCGCAAAACACAATTTCATAATTGAGTACACATTCATGGATCCATAGTGGCTATTACAGCCCACATTCATTGTGCACCAATTACGAAAGTTTTTGTCAGTAGGGGAGCCTTCTGACCTCCTGCATAGTTTTGCAGATTGATAATAATAATTTTTTTGGGAAAAACGAGTCTCGTCCAAATTTAGCTTCAAAATATGCAGCAAGGAAAAACTTTCGATTAAAACAAATGATAACATTAACCCAAATCCTGATAACTATAAACAAATTTTTTCCCTTGTTATGATATGGCCTGTTCTTTATAAAGTAAAAGTGATAACAATATCCAAGTGATAACATTATTTATACATGATTCTAATAAGCAGCGTCTACTGTATTAACAAGCATAAAACTTTATTACTTGAATATTTAAGTTACATCTTTTTATATTGTCCACCTGTAACGATAAATCTTTTATAATCCTCTTTTTTGCTCTTTCTTGAGTATCATCTTTTTATATAGGAGTCTCCAAATATATACAAATGCACTGATTATTTAAAATTCAAATTTAAAATGTACTAATATCTGTTCATCAAGTGAATATTTGATCCCATAAGAACAAAAAACAATAGTTACAAAGTACGTATACTTTGTAACTACAGGGTGTCCCATAAATTCGTAAATAGTTTAAAAATTCCTGAAAATTCAAGAAATTGGTATATTCCTTATTATTATTTAATTTGAATGTGGTTTGCAAAAAAGTTATTTTCACATGAAGGTGGGTATATATATTGTTAAAATTACATTTTTTATATATGAAAAACTGAAAACTGAAAAAATATATATATATATATTGTTAGAGTGCTACAGGGAAGCAAATCACAGGAAATACGCAAATCAGAGTCCCATAAAATGCAGGGTATACCATTAACAGCTCATTTCTGAATTTTCCAGTTACTGGTGCTTACATAAGGTTCTCATAATGATGTTGACACTGGTGAATGAAGCACTATTGGTGAAGTTGTTTTACTTCAGCCACTAAACGTTTCAGACACACAAGAGATTGAAGAAAGGTTCAGGTTCAGAATTCTGTGATTTGCTTTCATGCAGTGCCTTCTAGCAATAGAAATTTGAACTAATTTTTTTTGCTGTACCAAAAAAAAAAAAAAAAACTATCTTCACAAAAATAATTTTTTCACAACCCATATCAAAATACACTAATGCCTTCAATTTTTTATGAATTTTAAAACTATTTATAAACTTTTAAACACTCTGTATGTGAAATACTCATTGATTACTAATTCTGAAAACTCACTTTCCACATAGAGGCGAGCTCTTGTTGCAGTACTTCCAGCCTGGTTCTGCGCAGTGCACTGATACCAAGCTGAATCATTCTGAGACACTCTCGTAAAGTATAGTGTGGAAGCACCATCAACCGTTTCTGTGAGAATAGACCATGAAGGAATTAGAGGAACCATTTAACAGAAAAACAGAGCTTTTCACTAACATTAAAACAAATATTCAGAAAGACATGCAAAACTAATTTGTTATGGCTCAAACAAGCAAACACTTTAGGTCTTTTTCTATTTCCCCCCCCCCCCTGTCCTATATTTTTCTTCATTTGAACTGGTAGCACACTGAAGAAGTCCCTTGTTTTCATGTAACTTGAAACCACCAAAAAAAAAAGCAAAATTGGTAATTAAGAGCATTCATGGGCTAAACATTGTAGGGGGGAAATGTGTGAGGCTTCCTTCATGACAAGGAAAAACTGTGCTTCTTTCACTGAGGTGTGTAATTGGGTAAAAGTAAGAATAGAATCTTTTTGTCCCTCTCCTTAGTTAAAAGGAGGGGAAGGGGAGGAGGAATAGTAGTAAGAGAAAGAAAAAATATTTATTTCAAGGTCAGGGTTTGGCATTGAAGGAAAAAAAATTTAAGAATGAAAACACCAAATCATAATATATTCAGGTACGATAAACAGTAATTGCATATGCAGAAACCTCAATGAATAACTCTCAGAGCAGGTTTTTATATATTTGTCTAATATTCTTCTCTTTGACTTTTCTATTATAGATTTATTCTATTCGATATCATGTTTATACCCCTGATAAAAAGTTAATTTAGATGCATATGATTTGTAGTTTAGTGGTCTTAGGCACCCACCCGACAAGTGAGAGAACGTGGGTTCGATTCCCCACAAGGGTAGTTGAATTTCCTCTCTCTTCTAAATACATCTTCGCATCAGCCAGCTGTTAAAAACTTTCGTAACTGGTGATATCCCGATTTACCTTTTTGTATTTTTGAAATATATGACATCCATATCTTTATGGGCATCTTTTTCTCAGCCACCTCGTTGGGCATTTTGCCTGTTGTGGCGTTGTATTTGTATTTGTATATCAAAAGCACAGCATCTACATTGGTGAACGATCATTCATCAAATAATTGAAGCAGAGGTAGGCATCTTCAACTCAAATAGAGTGAAAGCAGGTATCTTCAGCTGCAAATAGAGTGTAGGCAGTCATCTTAAGCTGCGAATGGATCAGAGGCAGGCGGATCCAAGATGATGTCTCCGAGAAGTGACTTATTGTGTAGGTGCAACCAGTGCCGTCTTAACGCATGGGCCAACCCGGCACGGCCCGGGGGCCTCAAGGGAAGAGGGGCCTCCCAAAAATAAGATTTCGTTGAAATTTTCTAGAATTTACCTGTTGGCCCGGGGGCCCATGATGATCTTAAGACGGCCATGGGTGCAACGGGTCATCCCGTATTTTACGGGACAGAAAAATTTTCCCCACATTGTTCGACTCTTCCCTATGAATCCGTGCTTGGGAAGATGAATGGTACAAACAATGATCAATCAGGATCTCAAAGGTGATATAAATCAAATCAACAGGAACCAAGCTGATAAGAACCTATTCGTAAAAAAAGAAATAGGTTAATCAGTTTGATTAATTAAGAAATCAAACCTGTGTGTAGCGATCAGTGGTGATTTTCCTTAGCATTTCTTGAATCATCCTGTATGAGCCTACTGATCGCATTTGACCGATGTTTATTAGCTGATACACACGTGCAAAGAAACAACGCTTTTCAAAAATGTAAACAAACACAGGGCAACCAATGAACGAAAGGACGAACGCGTCATTCTTGACTTGACTTCATTAATATACGAAACAAAACAAAATTTACAGAAGATTTACAAAAGATGAACATATTTATTACTTATTTTATCGTTATATTCTTTCGTGATCATTTTGGGATTAAAATTGTGTATTTCATATTATTTTTTTCCCTTTTGGAAAATTTCTATGTTAAGGTCGTTTTGTAAATTAAGGCCGTCTTGATTATTTGAAAAAAAAGAGCGGGAACTCACCTTAAGGCAGGCTTAAAGTACGTTAATTTGAATTAAATTGGGCGGGGAAGAACCTTCATTTTCAGTTCTTTCAACCTAATTTATGGTTAAGGGGTCATTCAAGTATTACGTCAGCATCGAGGGGGGGGGGGGAGGAGGTTTCGGATTTGCAGACTTTTGATGACAAGGGAGGGGAGAGGGGTTTAAAGGTTGCTTACGTCATCAGCCACCCCTTTTTGAAGATATGTAATATTCTAAGATGCTGGCGAAATTTTGCTGACAGGGGGGGGGGGGGGAAAGGGGGTCAGTGTTTTGCTGACTTATGCTGACAAGGGGGGGGGAGGGGGTCAAAAATGGCTGAAAATCTGCTTACGTAATACTTGAATGGCCCCTAAGCAAATAAATATTCTCAATTAACCTCGCTCTCTATGGTCGATATAACGCAAGTTTATAAATTTCTGTGTGACTGCGGGCCATTTTATTGATTTGCAAACGTGTCACGGGCCACTCAATGAATATCTGTAAGTGTGCTGCTGGTGATTCAGGTGGTCTAGAAATATACCGTGGGTCACTCAAGTGATCTGTAAATTTGTCACGGGTTGCGTAAGTGCTATGCATCTATTCCACGGTGATCTGTTAATGTACCACGGGGCGCTTAAGTGCTTCTGCATATATGCCGCGGTGATCTGTGAATATGCCACAGGGCACTCTGTCGCCTACCTCTGCTCTATTTACAGCTGAAGATGTCTTCCTCCCCTCTACTTGCAGCTGAATATATCTGCCTCTGCTCGATTTGCTGCTGAAGATGCCTGTCCACTCCATCTGCAGCTGAAGAAGTCTGCTTTCGCTCCATTCGAGCTGAAATGTCTACCTCAGTTTCATTCGCAGATAAAGATGCCTCCCTCGGCTTCATTCGTAGCTGAAGATATCTACCTCCACTCCAATATGCTGTGGATCAGCTAGAGTGGTGGCGGCTTAGAGCGAGCTATCGTGTTCTGGAAATGTGCCATAGGTTACTTGAGTTATCTGTAAATGTGCCGTGAAGTGATGTCGGAATATGTCACGGGCCACTCAAGTAATGTAGAATGTATTCGAGTTGTCTGGGCATGTACCACTTGGTTCATTTGGTTTGAAGTCGCAGGCCATATTAAATGAAGGGTCGGGAGGAGAATAATTAAGGTGACCATACGTCCCGTATTTCCCGGGACAGTCCCGGTTTCTTCTGTTTTTTGGCCATCCCGACTTTTTAGCGAAAGTGTCCCGGGTTTTCCCGTTTTTTACAGGACGCTTACTAGAATTTTTATTCTTTATCGAAGTCAAAGAACGAAATTATTTTTCCACTCATAAATTATAATATGATAATTACAATTATAAATAAGAATATAATCTCTCACAGTTGTCTTGGTGAACGTTTTATTTCGTGGAATTCATTTCAATCTTCTGCAATTTGCAGTAATGCTTTATTTTGATTTTTACGTAATTTCTCCAATATTTGGCAACTTTGTTTACTTTTGGCGTACTTTTTGGCAATAATTGGCTACGTCCCGTATTTTCCCGTATTTGGAATCTCAATTTCCCGTATTTCTTTCGAGGAAATATGGTCAGCCTAGGAATAGTTTCAATCCATAATACAAAATTTTTCAGGAGACCGAAAAGAAAGTTTTTCTTTAGAAATCTGGTATCGCTTTATGCGTATGTCACAAATTCCTTTTCTACTGCGCATGTGATGGATTCTGATAGTTTTTCCATTTGCGCACTGTGATTAAAATCATTGTCGTCCCCCTCCCTATGTCGTATCTTTCTTCCTTCATTACAGCGGACTGAAAGCATTTTTGCTTCCGGTGTTTTACTTGGTCAAAAATAGGCCCTCACGATCAGTGTCAAAGATAGAAAGATCAAAAGATTTGGTTGGCAGTGAATATTTATTTCAAATTTGGGACCCCTAAATTACGGATGGTAATATGGCCTTTAGTAGATGCCTCACTTGCCATGCAGAAATCAAGATGTCAATGAGAGGTGCCGAAATGAAGAAAACATTGAGTGGGCTGAAAGTTACCTGCTGTCCTGTATATACGGGACTCAAGCCCTTATGCATGCGGAGGGAACGGTGCAGTGCATTGTATATTCATCAATTATTGGGAGTAAAATTTATTCGGGGCCATCCCCCCACCCCCCAGGTTCAGCGCTATGCTGTCAGTCACATCTATTTTTTTTTTTAATTCGTGGCACGTTCCATATAATTCTATAAATAATTTAAAGGAGATGAGCAAAATATGTCAAGTGTTTGGATATTGTGACAGGTGATTCGCACTCACCGATAATTATATCCGGTGGTTGAGCATGCACTTGCGCTCCATCTTTTTGCCATGTAATTGCAGGTATCGGCGTACCGATGGCTCTGCAGTGCAACGTCACTGGTTCTTTCTCGCGTACGTGCATGCTCTGGAACCTTTCGACGAACTTTGGTGCAACAATTTGCTCTTTTTCTGAAATACAAAAGAAAATAAAAATGATGTTGATAATATTTTCAAGCTTTCTGAAGAATTCCATGATACCAGGTAGATGCAGGAGGGGGGGGGGATTAATAAAATATGGATATGAAATTCATGATTTATGAAGTATGAAATATTAAGTACTCACCAATGACGTGTAGATTCACCTCGAACCTGGCATCACCACTCTTGTTTTTTGCGATGCATGTATATGTGCCGGAGTCGGTACGACTGGTTGATGTGATCATGAGAGCATGAACTCCTCCCTCGTTAACCAGAAGCTTATGTGTGGCATCGTCAATGACCTGGTTGCCGTTGAGAAACCACGTCACATCGGGAAACGGCCTTCCACTCACCCGTAGATCAAATCTCACCATCTTGCCCTCGGTGACTTCCTTGTCTTGCGGTATCTTCACGAAGTTTGGTTTTAGGGCCCGACTTGACGTCGTGGTGTCCACTTCGTTCTGGTGCGCCGAAACGGACTGCTGAGTCTGTGTTTCACTAGGGGTAAAGGAGGTAAAAGGTTGGTATTGGGATTGAGCAGTCAAGGCTTGTTGTTGTTGGAGGGAGGAAACTTGGGAGGTTGTGTGTTGTTGTTGCAGGGATGACAGTTGGGTTTCAGTTATATGCTGCTGCTGCTGTTGTTGTTGGAGGGATGATAGTTGGGACGCAGTTATATGCTGCTGCTGCTGTTGTTGTTGGAGGGATGATAGTTGGGACGCAGTTATATGCTGCTGCTGCTGTTGTTGCCTCTGAACTGCAGTGGAAACAGCACTATATGCTTTCTGTTGCGACGTAAACTGGGAAGTTGCATACGATTGCTGGGATATCATTTGCTGCGTATGCATACCATATTGAAATCCCTGGGTTTGTTGGGAGGTTGGGGTACCGGGAGTTGTGACACTTAAGTATATACATATGTATATATCATAAAATAAGGTCATAAAATAAGGGAAAATAAGTTGGAAGGAGGAATCGATAAAAGGATGGAACCGGTAGAGAAAGAAAATAGAGGAGAAAGGAATTAAAATTCATAGAAATAATTTGAAAGATTGTCAATTGTTTTCTTTAGTTAATCACTATTCACTCTTCACAATGAAATTGAATTTGTAAGAATTGAATAGGGACTGAAAAATAGCTTTCCCATCACTTTTGTGTGTGTGTGTGTGTGGAGTAGCAAAAATGTGTACATTGCCAAATAATATCGTATCATGTGTTAATTATACAGTACATATACTGTACAAATATACAGGGTGATGCCTTAAGTCCCTCGACCGCAATTTACTCACGAACGTTGATCCTAGAAGCATACTTCCAATTAGAAAAAGGTATTCAAATAAAGTATAGACCCCACACGCGTCATTCCTGTCACGAGGGATTGTATAGTTATTTAAAAAATAATAATTTTTTATACTGTCCGCGGGGGGGGGGGGGGGGTGGCAGTAGTAGGTAGGGACTCCAAAAAATGGCTCGGGGATCCATGATGTTCTTAAGTCAGCCACCTCGTTGGGCAGTTTGCCTGTTGTGGCGTTGTATTTGTATTGTATTGTATTGTATTGTAACCTGTGCTCAAAAACTCATTTACAAAGTTGTTGCCGCGTTTTTCCTGAGCGGAACCAAAAAAATTGCCACTTTTCTAATTGCAATATTCGCTGAGATATCTGAATTCAAAAGTCACTGAAGATGTGTAAAGGAACCGCATAGACTAACGGACAAGCTCATCATGCTGCCCTATTCCTTGCACTTAGAAACATAATTTTTTTTTGTTGGCTTCAGGAAAGACAAGGCAACAAATTTTTAATCGGGTTCTTTAGGACAGTGACCAAATAAAAAGTTAATTTTTTTAGTTTAATAACTGTTCAATCCTTTGCAATATGAATGGCGTATCTGAGGTCTACACGTTATTTGGATAATTTTTCTTAATTGGAAATATTCCTCCAGGATCAACGAATCTCCAGTAATTTGCGGCCAAGGTACTTAACACCACACCCAGTGTAATACACCTTCAGATAACAAACTATTTCTATTAACTAAATTGCATTTAGGAAAAAAAAAAATACATGTGTAAAAAGAATTATATCTTAGGTAGTGAAAACTTAATGCTTCAAAATGATTTCTGTCTCTTACGTTCTTTGCGCTGTCTGGCTGTCTGCCCTCTGATAGTTACTGACTCTGGTATCGGTCGGTGTACCGACACCTTCAATGACTAGATGCGCTGAGCAAGCAATTCTTCCGTTCGCGTTTTCAGCCAGAAGCGTATAATAACCGGCGTCTTCTGGCAGTGCCATGTGAATGTGGAGACTAGCGATTGTGTCGGTATAAGTTGTCTTGAATCTCTGCGATTGGATGATCCTTTGACCGTTCTTGAACCAAGTAATCTGGAATTTCAAAAATATATATATATATATGCATACAATTCACAACACCCTTGTATCTTATTTTCAAATACAGTAAAACTAGTTCGACACCAACGATTCCATTAAAATCTGTCCAAGTTAGAGAGGTATCCAAGATGTAGAGGTGCAAAGAAATATTTTACGGCTTCATTAAAAGGCTAGTAGACTATGGGCTGTATTCACCGACATGGTTTAAACGGTAGTCACAATTTTTGGGTAAGAGATCAACATAGATTGGTAAAAAACATGAATTTAACCAATCCGAGTGGATCTCTTATCGAAAAACTGTGACTAGTTTAAACCATCTCGGTGAATACCGCCCTAAGACTAGTAGAATATGACAAGAAAATAACTATACTTACAAGCGTTAGTCGTTTGAAGAGGTGTCAGAAAATGATTGTGCACAAAATATCTCTTTAATTAATAACAATATCTTACAGCTAAGAAGTTTGTGACTGCAGTAATTAAATATGTCAATTAAATTAATCAATAACTTCTTTTTTTTCAATGGTCAACTCTAATAACTTTCGTTTACTCATAATGCAAGTTAAAATTTACTTTCACACTTTCAGGAAGTCTAAAATGATACTCACATACAGAACACTATTGAAAATTTAATAAAAGTTTGAAATGCAGAAATAGGCTTAAGAAATAAAGGTATAAACAGGTACAAGAAAAATACTATAATATGACTGTTACACCCCATTTTGTAGGTTAACAATAACGTTGTTTCAATAAATCTTTTTTTTAAATCTCCCTGAGAAGTGGGGGAACCTAAAACCCTCCCAACAGCAACTTCATATACACTCTCAAGTATTCTACACTTAAGCAGATAATCCGCAGACAGTGAACTTTTTCTTCTTAATCGAACATGCACCTCGTATACATTAATCCGAGGAATTTCTAACGAATCGGTACATGGTGGAACGTGAGCCACAGAGAGCAACAGTCCTACAACGGTAAATCATTCAACCATAACACTTCACTCATAGTTAGTAAAACTGGGGGCATATGACAGCACTACACATAACAAGCATTACACAGAAACAAACTTTACGTCAGGTTGCACTACACGTACACGCACATTCCCGCATGTACCGATTCGTTAGTGGGTTCCGCGGGGAGGGGGTGCATGTGTGGTGTAGCAGTAGTAGGTAGGGGCTCGGGGATCCATGATGTTCTTAAGTCAGCCACCTCGTTGGGTAATTTGCCTGTTGTGGCGTTGTATTTGTATTTGTATTTGTATTTATGTGTAAGCATGGCCCTGACGTATTTCAGTTGTTAGAGCTGACAATGAGCTGCACCTGTCCAAGATAAGAAAACCCAGAGGATGTGCGATGTCTAAGATATAGAGTATTGTGGACATGCTTTTGTGATATATGACTGTAGGAGGTTCGTTTCAAAACTGTTCACTATATTTAGGGAAATGTTCAAAGTAGCAGTTTATACTGTATATTGAAATTTCATAACAATAAAACTAAACGAAGTTTACAATTTCCCAAATCTGATAACAAGTTTTTTCCGTACATTGACTCGTAACGAAAATGGATTATGAGAATCTGTATAATTACCTTCGGCCTAGGATTGCCTGAGATCTTGGCCTGGAATGTGGCTTCTGATCCTTCAAGGAGTTTGCTGTTCCTCGGTCGGGCTAAAATTTGAGGAGCGCTCGGAGGCTGCGCCTTATCCATTGGAGCTGTCTTTTCCGCAATAACTTCTTCACCCGGCAGCCTGCGGAATAATGTCTCCCTGAATTCAACTTCTCGCAGTAATCTATATTCGAAGGTATCCACCCGGAAACCCTAGAAGAATCGAGATGGGGGGTGAAAGAGGTTATAATTTTTGTCTTGAAATCCAATCGTGAATATTATAGCTCATTATACAAAGCAAAAGCCATGTATGGCTCACAAAATTACAATTTGTGGATGCCTCTTAGTATTTTCCACTTGATTAAATACTAAAAATGGTCATTAGAACTGCATTTTTAATTATTGAGTGTTGACGAGATTGCTTCAGCTGGCATGATGTGAAACGTTCATAGTTATATCTTCGAACATTGAAACCACTGTAATGACAAATCTATTTTCAATTTAAAAACTAAACCGGAAGAAATGTGTTCTGTCTTGTAATCTATTTCAAGTCCAAACACTTGAAAGTTTCTGTCAAAATGTTTGGTTAAAAAAAAGTTTTCGTTTATTTTTACTAACCTCGCCTCCACTATAATACATGGGTCCAGACTCAATTTCGTAGTCACTGGACGTGGTACGTTGAAACATGCCATCCATATGCTTATCGATGTACACATCTCTGATGTGTCGTTGCTGCTGCACGTTCACAGCTGCTGTACCTGTGTGGTACTGCGTGGTGCTGCTGAAAGAATCTTGAGACATCCTCTGGCCTGAAATGGAAATAAGAAAATGTGTGAAAGCGAGGCCAACTTGCAGTGTTTCCAATTCTTTGATACAGATGTGCCCTGGATTAAAAAAAATAATTGAATCTCGTTATTAGCAGTATTCAGGGCCGCAAGTGGGGGGAGGGGGAGCAGATGAATCTTGTGTCTGGATCAGAGGAGCGCAAATTTTACTCTTTAACTTTTCCTTCAACATTACGGGAGGGGGAATCAAAACTCGTGCTTGGCCGGCTGACCAAGTATCTAGTTGCGGCCCTAGCAGTATTAGTAGTGTATAAAGGCGCTATAAAACACTGTTCAAGGGATGAAAAAGGTTCTAATTCACTGTTTCACGCTATTATGACAATAAAGCCAGAATAAAGAGAACTTTATTTTTTATATGCTTACCACTCATATCTTTCTGTATGGACACAGTAAGTGTCGCTTCACCCGCACAGTTAACTGCTGTGCACGTGTATTCTCCATAATCTTCGCCTGTTAGGCCTGTAATGTCAAACGTGCATACTCCACTCGTGGAATTGTATGACACTTGTCGCCTGAAACAAGATTGTCACATCAGATACAAAAAATTTAGTGAACATGAAAAATATTTCAATCTTTTACTTCTCTTTTTTTTCAAACTCTACAATCGCCGATTTTGTTTTACTGTACATATTTTGATTTCTTCCATTGCTGGTAGATCGACTGTTGTGGAGAAGATGGTCTACTAAACTAATTATCAATATATACGTACATGCTGTATAATTAATTTCCAATTTAGAAACTGCCGTATTTAAATGTATATTGCAAATATATGAGTACTCACTTAGCATCATTCTTGATAGGCATGCCTCTACGTGACCAGACCACGTCGGGCATTGGATTACCCTTGACTCGGCACTCGAAGTGAGCATTGCCACCTTCGGTGAAGGAACTGACTGTCGGAGGTTTTTCGAATATCGGAGGGGTCGCGTTAACGGGTCGCCGACCCGCCGGCTGAGTTCTGTAAAATAAAAAAGAATAATTATGATTAAAAGAATAATGATTCAGTGACAAAACTCAGTGGAAATTCCACGAGAGAAGAAAGTATACTTCAATTGTAATATCAACGATTATATATACAGGGTGTTCTGTTAATGGACCGACAAACTCAGAGGGTTGTTGGTAGGCATCAAGAGGAACAAGAAAAACTGCAATGGAACATGGTGTCGCAAATCATGTTGAGAGGGTGAAAATCGCGAAAAATGCACGCGGGCTCTGAGTCCAGAGGAGACGAAACGTGGATGTCACTTGATCGCTGAATGCGTTCGTGGGTTCGCTCACTACATCTGACGTTACCACCGTTTATGCGACGCTTGTGGACGCACCGAGGATCTCGTAGCGCGGATTGTCGTCGCTACGGCAGACATCAAAAGCATACCTGGTATTTTCGAGCGCGTCTGGGAATCGTTTTTACGTGGTTGTAGACTGTGCAATGACGTCAGCGGCCGCCACTTCCAACAACTCTTGTAATAATTAATCAAATAAATTTTTTTTGTAGTTATTATTGTACTTTTTCGTCGTTCCAGCGTGACGTCGAAACCTGCATGCGTTTTTCGCGATTTTCACCCTCTCAATCCATTAATTAACAGTTTTATCCTTGTCATGAAAAACATTACTTTGAAATGATGAAAACATTACTTTGAAATGATGAAAACATTACTTTGAAATGATGAAAACATTACTTTGAAATGATGAAAACATTACTTTGAAATGATGAAAACATTACTTTGAAATGATGAAAACATTACTTTGAAATGATGAAAACATTACTTTGAAATGATGAAAACATTACTTTGAAATGATGAAAACATTACTTTGAAATGATGAAAACATTACTTTGAAATGATGAAAACATTACTTTGAAATGATGAAAACATTACTTTGAAATGATGAAAACATTCGAAAATATTTTTGGCTGTTATTACACTACAAAAGTTTGATAAAAGATATTTGGCAAAACTTGACAAAAAAAACCCCAACCAATTAGCCTATTTGTTACATTCGCTCGGTTGTAACCGATACGCTTATTGGTTTTTTTTTTCAAGTTTTATAAAAGAACTTTTCTAAAATTTTGCAGTGTAATCCAGCCTTAAAAGAAAATCTCTTTATTCGCTCGGCATCACTTAAAGATTAACAAAAGTTTATAAACTTATGTTATATGTTTATATTATATGTGCTATTTTATTATTTTCCGACTTTAATTTTTACATAAAATCTCTGAAAGCAAACACATGGAACTACTGTTTAAGTATGAGAGACTATACACAGTACATCGTTAATTTAGAAAAAAATTAATGAAATGAAAACTTTTACTCGAAATGCAGAATATAGTACGCGTATCTGAATTTCTCCCATTTATTCGTCTACTTTGGTTTGAATGTAAAGGAGACGATTCTTTCATACTTCTACTACAGCATATTTCGAGCTCAGTGTTCTAAACTTATACAGCCCAACACTCCCGTTTTAAGAAAATTATGCTCAGCACTCCCAAAGCCATTCCATAGGGTCCTATATTATCAGTAGATTCTATCGACCGGATGTCCTTTATTTGACGAATCGACAATAAAAATTGTAACGTTGTCTTAACCTCACAGCGCGCTAGAAGAAAGAAAGGGGGGGGGGGAAGTAGAACAGAAACGAACGAACGAAAAAAATAAATGAAAGAGTAAAACAATATAATGGATAAGTTGATAAGAATGTAGGTACAAAGTTAGATATCTTTCCCCCTCACTCAACCTGTTCTTTTTCACTCTTATTGGAAAGATACATCATATGTGGAAAAAAATCGCTAGCAGGGTGTACAAGAAACCGATAGGAAAAAACTCATAAGGTTGCAACAACTCTCCGCGAAGATGAGGAGAGAGAGGAAAGAAAACAGGGGGAACTTGTTTGAATTTATTCCACTGGTGTTGGACGCAATATTACGTCCTTGATCGTAAAGTGGTTAATTGCGGACTTTTCTGTGAAAATTACTGAAATTCCAAACTTTTCGATCACAGTTTATGAGCAATATTTCTTCTTATCCGCACATTTCATAATGAAATGTGTCAGCTAATTCAATTTTTTTAATGAAATTTATTTTGAAACATCAGAATTTTGAGGTCTGTCGGGATTTCGGCTTGTTGGCATTTCGGTATTATTTGGATTCCGGATGTTGGAAATTACGTCCCAGACTCATGCACATCATAGTATTCAATGGTAACCTAAGACATCTACGTGAAAATTTACGAAAGCTTGAAGAAACTACGTTGTAAAAATGAAATTTACGAGTGTAGAATATGATTCAAATACAAATTCTTATTTTTTCATATCTAAAAATTTCTATAGAACACCAACCAAATTAGTTCATCCCAAAAAATCAAAAACAGATGATTCTGAATCGAAAAACATTTGGAATCATTCCAGATTCAGCATTCTCAAACAAAGGGACAGTGAAATTTAATATCAAAGTTATTTACTGTTTTTTCCTCTTCAAGTTACATCTAAGCTACTCAAGTATGCATGCTTGAAATTCCATGACTAAAGACAAAAAAATTAGATCTTAATGAGAATAAAAGTTAATAAGCATTGAAAGATTTCTCATTTTCGTTTCCACTACCAGCCGACGTCACCGACATTTACTTGTTTTTAAATTTCAAGGCATCCTATGTAGACCAAGGTACAATCAATGTATATATATATATATACAGTAAACATTTATTTCAAAGCACATTGAATAAAAGAGTCTGGATTGACGTGACCCAACACAGATGTCAGCAAAAAATTCGTTCAGGGTCAACCCTGTGTCAGCTTAAAGTGTTCTTCCCCTGCTTAATTTTTGCAGCTGAATCTGCTTCACCTTCAGCATTAGACCAGTTCTTTCTGTGCTACCAAAAATATCTTTGGCTCCATTTCATTCACTCGTTTGGTACTCAGAGAAGAAAATTCAAAACACCATGGGGAAGAAAAGCGTGAGCAGCTACTGTATCTATTGGCTGAGGAAGCGAACATCATTATATGTTTATCCAGAACTGAAAACCGTTTGTAAAAGACTTTCTATTAGTGTATTCTCTTGCACAGTAGAAAACAAAAAAAAAAAAAAAATTTAAAAGGAAGAGGCGTTTTTTCTATATCTCAAAGTAACAGGGTTGAATATGTTTCTTTACATACTTGGCATGTATTTATATAGAGGTATCTCGAGACAAAACAAAACACTCAAATATTTTTCAACCGTTTCACTACCATTTTTAGACGCTGTACGGCAGTGTTTCTCAATCTTTCAGAAATCAAGGACCAGAAAAATGTTTGAAACCATTTAACGGACCAATTGTGTCCCGTATTATAGGACATTCCTGTAATTTTCGTTGTCCCGATTTTTATAATACATTTGTCCCGTTTTTTCAACGATGCTCATTTGAATTTGTAATATTTACTAACGTTGGGAATACACACACACAGTGTTTTCATAACATAAATTATTTTTATGATTATTGTGGCAAAAATCATAAACATTCATCTCGCATATTTGTCTGGTTAAACCTTTGCTCCCTCAAGTATTTTGGAATTCTGATTGCGATTGGGGATTTCGCCTAGTTCTGACAATAATTTTAATGACAATTGGCGATGTCCCGTATTTACGGATTATTATTTAAGAACCCAGTTTACTGAATTTTATTTTTCTTAATGAAATATGGTCAACCAATCACTTGAATATTTTTTTTTTCGTGAAATAAATTACGGTGATTTATTAGCAGTTTTTTATTTCTACACCCTTCAGCAATTTTAGCAGCAATTAGCAAATTGCATTTAAAGCAATAACTTGCAACTTTTGGGGAAATTTAGTGATATCCGTTATTCAGGATCGCGGCAATTTCGTGCATTTTCTTCGATAATGTATGGTGCACCTTTGTACGAAGTAATAATTTTATTTGAACCCGTATGGATATTACTTATATGAATTACAAGTGGTGAGTAATTCTTCCTGTGAACCACCTATGACATCGTTGCGAGCCATAGGTTAAGAAACGCTGCTGTATGGGATATATGTCTCTCTCTCGGTGGGAGTGAAGGCGTTACTAAACACACACACACAGGAATAATTTTTTTTCTCCATCATGGACGATTTACATTTAAATTAGTAGTGGTTTCCTAATACTTTAGGAAAACTTTCCCAATTATTCGGAAGTTAAAACAACCATAATTTTTTTTTTATATGGGCAGGGAAATACATTTTATCACAATTATTGGTTTTTTATAGATCTTTTTGACCTGCTGCATTTTTGATATAGTTTAGATATATTTGACATTCATATTTTTTACGGGCATTTCTTTCCATTGGTCGTTTTTCACCTGTTGTGTGTGGTATTTGTATTTTTATAAGTAATTTTCTGATTATTTGGTAATTATTTCTCTTCATCATGTTTCTTAGTTTCCTGATGAACTATTGATTCTATATCATTATTCTTCCATGGATAATGAAAAACTTTCACTGTTAATTCATTTCAAGTCTTCAGAGAGATTAAACACGCAACCAAGTAAATCAAAAAACGAATTTCAATAAAGTGTATGATTTATATGAAAAAAATGAAATCTCAAAACGACAATCCAAGTATAATTCTCTTTCGAAAGGATGAAAATACTATGACAGCTTAACCTCACCATCGTTCACAAAATTAACTTAATTGAAAAATTCTAAACAATTTTTTTGTTAATTTTGCGGTCATGTGATACATACCATGACAAAATCAGACGCAGTTTTTCCAACAAGCAAGGTTTTCGCCATCTTATGTGCTAATAATTACTGTTCCAACTATGCTATTCATAATACATATAAAAAAAAAAAAGTAAATTTTTCGTTGCTCTCGTATGACTCCCATACGCCTAATAGAGTTTCCTAACCCAAATAAACGAAATTAAATGAAGTAATTTAGTTTGTGACGATGAAAGAACTATCCCAATGAATAAGGAGAAAATAAACCGTTGTCTATAATTACTTAAAGTTCAATTGTCCGCAGTAGATTCTCTCGCAAATTTGTTGGCACAGCACAGAATTTACACAGATTCGAAGCTCGATTGCACATGTGCGAAGCCATTCCTATACCATTCATTCTAATAGGAGGAATTTTACCAAGGTATTTTAACTGCCCGCACTGTCATTCTTCCCAGGCCAATGACATTTGTAAACTTCTCGAAACAATACTCAGGTCTAAATAAAGGTATATTTATTTCACTTGAGTACTTGAGTGCCATACCATGAATGTATTTCAGACAATTTACAAACGGACTGATAAAAAAACAGTTGTGTTTGAATTTTTCAATCGATGATGATATTTGTGTTAGAGAATTGCAAAAAAAATCTTTCAAATTCATTTATACAGTACGTATAAATACAGCACTAAAATGTCTTGTTTTCTGTAGCCTGCTCTTTTCAAAATCTAAGATTGTATTAATCATTTCTACGGTCTCCGAAGAAATTATTAAGATTCCCCCCCCCCCCCCGGAAAACTATTCAACTTTCAAGAAAAAATTAATCTTCAAATATTTTAGCTCCCATATGACGATATGACCGGCATTGGTGTGCGTAGCCAATCAATTTGTCGCACTCACCCGTTAGTGTGCGGTAAAGAAGTAGCTTCCATATAATATGGTCAGCAAAAGCAAACCGGGGGAAATATGGTCCAAACGTTTATGTACCTATCGCGTACGGGGTGTCCCATAAATTCGTAAATAATTTAAAAATTCATAAAAATTGAAGGAATTGGCATATTTGAAAGTGGTTTACAGAAAAGTTATTCTCACTAAGGGGGGGGGGGACTGTAGAAAAATAGTTAAAATTTTTGTCAATAGAGGGAGACAGAAACCGGTCCGACAGGAATGGTTGAACCTGAACCTTTCTCAATCTCTTCTGCGTCCGAAACATTCAGCCGGCCATTCGAGGTTGAGTCAAAACAACTTCACTGATAGGGCTCTATCAGCAATGTCGACATCACAATTAAAACCTCATGTAAATGCCAGTAACAGGCAAATTCAGAAATGAGCAGTGAATCTTACACCCTATACTTTATAGGACTCTCTATCGACAAAAACTTGAACTATTATTTCTGTACCGAAAAATAAGACCCCGCCTCTTTTGATGAGAATTTTTCACAAAACCCTCACTCAAATATACCGATCCCTTCAATTTTATGAATTTTTAGTCTATTCACGAATTTATGGTACACTGTACGATCAACTCAAGTCCCGTTCATGTAAGTGAGAATATAAATTCACTATGACATATCCTAATTGTAGTTCAGCAACATGCTGTAAACATGAAACACAATACATGTAGAAAGGAAGGCTATAAATAAGTTCAAGAAACATCCAACATCACAAAGTCTTCTGTCTGAGAAACCATTAAATGGGACATCTCAGATCTAATGACACCCACAACTGAAAGACTCATTCCCTTTAGGTTCCTGCGGGAGCTCATGTATTTTTGTAGCAGCCTCAATCCACCAACAAGACAAGAAAAAGACTTCACCAAAGTCTCTCAGTGAACGACAGGAATGAAATCAGAGGTACGTGTACCATTTCTCGAGTGATTCGCCCAGTTGCGCAAACAAAAATCCGTCCAGCATTAGACAAAGTAGAGAGAACATTAGAAGAAGAAGGTTTTACATGCTTTTTTTTTTTCTTCTTCTGGAAGTATTAAAATAAATAAATAAATAAATAAAGTTATTAAGGGAGAAGAAAGAAACTCTCACGCCAGCATATAGGATTCAGGCCAAAACTGCCAAGACGATGACGAAGCGAGGGTTTTGGAAAGAAAAATAGTACGAAAGGCAAAGGATCCAACTTTGCATTCACGAAAATAGATGAAGTTGTGGTTGTTGGATCAAAAGAAGATGCGGCAACGTTTATCAGCTTGTTACTTTTTTGTTCCTGATTCAACGAAATATATGTGACTACTGTGTGAAATCCTTCTTTAAAGCACAAACATAGGGATTGATGAATCATGGAAACAATGGAATACAACGAAATAATGCTGATCCTCTGTGCGAAATCCTTTTCCAACAATCAGCAACACACATACACAGTCTCGCTGGTTAATTTTTTTTTCTTTCACACAATTTCAAGTGACAACGGGCATTGGGATCACAGTTGGGACAATAACCTTTCGATCTAAATGTGTGTAGCGAATCTTACCCTTATACTAATCTAAAGCTGAGTTTTCCTAAGAGTAGAATTTCTGCGCTGAATGCAGCGTGAAAACGCTGATTGGTAAAAAAACGTGAAATTCAGGTTTTTAACCAGCCAGCTTTTTTACGCTGCACGCGCCGCAGAAAACCTGCTCCTAGGAAAACCCGGCTTAAGAGATGTTCGGGGTGATAGTAAACCTAATTGAATCACTAAAAGAAACGAAAGCGAAGCACTGTAAATGAGCGGCTTATATACGGTTTTTATTGTGATGTTGACATTGGTGGATAAAGCATTATTGGTGAAGTTGTTTTACTCTAGCCACGTGTATTGCCGGCTTTACGAACGTTTCAGACACAGAAGATATTGAAGAAAGGTTCAGGTCCAGAATTCTGTGGTTTCATTTCGTGCAGCATCCTCTATCAATAAAAATTTGAACTATTTTTCTGCACAATATATATACCACTTTTTCGTGAGAATAACTTTTTCGCAGACCACATTCAAATACACCAATTCCTTAAATTTTTATGAATTTTTAAACTATTTACAGATTTATAAGACACCCTGTACAGTATTTCAAAAAGTGTGGTATATAATAACAATCTTTTGAATACCGTCGTCTTTATATAATGGGTAATAATGCAGTAGAGGCCTGGATTATCTGTCAAAGTTTTATCAAAAAAAAAATTGGAAAAAATTCAAAACAACCTAAATATTATAATAGTTTTTTCCCTTCTTTACATTATCAAAATTGAAAAAAAATTAAATTCTTCTATAAAGTTCTATCGAGAACAAATATTTCATTTCAAATAATTGAGTGAATTGATTTAATAAAAAAAAAATATGAAAAAAATTATTACTATTTTTTTTCTTGATTTCTGTTTCAAAAAAATGATGTAGTGAATCTGGCGATTTAATTGATAACATCTGTCTCATTTCATTCTCATCTATTCATTTCGATAACATTCATCTTTAAAATTATTCGTTTCTTTTAAACATACAGGGTGATTCAAAACTCAACAAATAAATGTTTAGGGGAGGTAGGAAATACAAAACAGAATCACATAGGAATGAATGACTGGAAACCACAATCTGATCAGCTGGAGGATAAACGAAGATGCAGAAATGACAAGCAAATAATGGGTGGAAAACCTCTTTATTTAGCGATACTTTACACGAGGACAGTACGTGTACACTAGGGTGCATCGAAAAATCGAAATGTGGGTAAAAGAATCGGCTTGGGGTGCAAAAGTTGTGTTTTAAGCATACTAGCATAAATGCAAAATTTTTTCAACTTCAATTAATTTCTTCCGGTGCCCCAAGACACTTAAATATTTGACAAAAATCGATTTTTATGCAAATTTTGAATTAAAAAAAAAATGAGTTAAATAAATCGATTTCACAGGGATAACAGTACAGGCAGAGAATGAAAAATAATTTATTGTTAATTATTTATTATTAAATGTATAAAATTATTTAGTATGGTAAAAGTTGGAAGCCATAGTAAAAGTTGGAAGGAATGGTGAAAATATTCATGACATAGGCGAATGCAGTTGAAAGATGCATTCGCCTAGTGTCTGGAGAAGAGACGCGGCTTCATATTGAATAGGATAAAATCAAGAAGCCATATATCAAACATTTTAATACCAAAAAGCATTACAACATTTAGAAATATGTAAATCTTCAAATTAATTAATCTTAAAAAAGCCATTATATAAGTTCAACTTTTATAAGTTTTATAATTCATTGCCTTGATTTTTAAATTTATACTTCATGTATTATTATAAAATTATTATTATTCATAAGTTTATACTTTGATACTTGAATACTGTGCAAAGTTTATAAACACTTTTCATTAATTTACAATTTTTAATACATTTTCATAAATGTGTTAATTTTTAAGTATTTTTGGGGCGCTTGGGCCACCAGAAGATATGAATGGATTTCAATAAAAAAAATTATACAAACTAATATATGCCCAAGACCAAACTTTCTCACCCCACGTCAAAAGTAATTTCTAAATTTTGTTTTTATAAATTTTCATGAAAATATCAATTTTCAACTAAAGTTTGGGTAGCCAAAATTAGTTTCGAAAAAAAAAATTTCCTATACTTTCCGATCCAACGTAGTATACACGTCAAGTTTCACAAGTGCTCAAAATTCTCACCATCCACAGTTATGCACGAAGAGAAAAAAAATTGTGCTTTTTTTTTTTGTTTTCTATCTTTCCTACAAGTTTGTACTCCGCCTGGAGTTTTGAATCCGCCTGGACATAAAAGTAATTTTTTTTTTCTCACTTAACTCCCGAATATGCTTAAGCTCACCATGTACGCGTATTCCGAAAAATACGGATCGCTTATTGGATATTTTCCTTATTAAAAAAATAGTCTATATTTCGTCATTCAATGGGAAACTTTCTAATTGAAAGTTAAAGGACCCTATAAAAATTTAAATTTTGCAACTTTTTTATTAATTTTTTTTTTTCATTGGAACAGCATTTAGAATGATTTTTTTCTAGTTGAAAGTTATCTCTACAACCAACGGTTAAGGAAATAGCCATTGGACAACGATAAGAGTGGATACCCTGTATGTTAGCAATCATGTACCACTTTGTCACTTCCAAATTTAAAAGATAAATTACAGCAATTCAACTCATATAACGCATATCTAAGACAATCATACTTATTAGAAGAACGAAGGTATTCATGGCCGGTGACCAGGGGCGTACGCAGGATTTACCGTTGGAGATAGAGCAAAAGGCTTGGGCGCTACAAAATTTTTCTGTAACTCAATTATGAGTTACCGCCCTTCAAAAAGCATTTAAATCAACAGAAATTGGTTAAAATGACATACAAAAGGTACTTTCGAAGGTTTCTAACAAGTAGCCGTTGCGAAGATGAATTTTTGGAAAGAGAAAATTCAACTGTCTTTGCGGGGAATTGAACCCACGTCCTTTCACTTTCCGGGTGAACGCACTAGACTACAAAGGCAACGAATATCTCGATCTTTCCTTGGAGCTTGTGTGCACTGAACAGGACCGTGCATGGACGGTCGCACCTGACTCAGGCCAAGCTCACAACTACTGACGCTACCAGTGAAAAAACGTGAGTTCGATTCACCGCAAAGACAGTTGAATTTTCTCTCTTTCCAAAAATTCATCTTCGCAACAGCCAGTTGTTAAAAACCTTCGTATGGTTGCGGAGAGTGACGTTATCCTTGCAGAAGATACTGTCTTTCGATACATTAATTTTTTTACCGAAACATTAATTTTTCTCTGATCTGCTTGGGTGAAGGGGCCTTCCCCCCTTCGTACGCCTATGCCGGTGACATGATGAAAGAAAAAAAGACAAGCTTTTCCTAACAATCTCATTTGTTTTTTATATGAAAGAAAAGAAGCAGGTATTAAATGAAAGTTAAACTGCATCGTTTAAAATTGTGATTGTGTCTTTAGCTCACGAATAATTTTTACAATTTTTCTCACTCTGACAAACACGTTCATACGACACATATTTTGAGATTTTCGGTAATTTGAATTTCGGCATAGCTTATAGTATGCCAATTTATGCACTCACATAATCACGTAACTTATCATTATCGACATAATCTACATATATGTGCAATATAACTAAGACGAGAACTAAATGAAATTTTGATTAAAAGAGTCCAGTTTCATGTCCAGCTAAATAAATTTAAAGGAAAAGTATACAGCAAATTTGACTGACAAAATAAGTGAGGCAAGTAGTATAATTTCACTTACAAAGTAGGCGGTTGTATCACCATCCCGTCATCTGAAAAATAAAATGAAATTTTATAGGAGCTATAAATAAAATTATTGTTTTTTTGATAGCAAAATAGACAAGTTATAAAGAATTCTTTAACATAAAAGGTTGATTAAATCAGAAACTAAATTACTTAAATGTCATTAAATGAGATATAACCAAATAGGTACAGATTTATTTTTTAAAATTTCTCATAAATCATGCATTCAAGGCCGTCTCGGGGAGTTCTGAAGCCTAGGGTTTAAGTTTTTGTACATACTTTTTCAGCTGTGGGGAAAAGTGTTTTTCAGCTGTAAAACTCTAAATAGAATCACCAACGCAATAAAATAAAATAATACATTGATATAAGAAATGTGAATTAAATTAATGAAATTCTTTATGAATGTAGATATTTAATAATTTAGTCGCTTCCCCAATTTAACTCGGAGCCTCTGGGACTAGCTTCGTTAAGACTTCCCTGTGGGTGACGTGCATAATGTAATGTTTTTGAAATTTTCCCAAGTATCTTCTCGGGTTGTTTGAATAATAATTTTCTGAACTTTAAAAACTTCTGGATTATCTAATCTGAGCGTTTAAATGATAGAGTATTATTTCTTCTACTTTCCCCCTCCCCCTCTTCCCCACAGGAAGAAAAGTGTTATAACGAAGTGTAAAATTTGAATACTCTGTGGACATATCAGTGGTTCTCAACATGAGGTCATATGCCCTCCCCCTACGGTCCTGGGATATCGTAGGTGGGGGGGGGGCGGAGCAGGTGAAAATCAAGTTCAAGGGGAGCCATCACAGTTGTTCAAGAAGGCCATAGAGAGCTGCGAAATATGGTGAGGGAAAAAGTTCGACCACTTTGAGAATACAACACAGCTTTCCATAGACCCTGGACCATCTTAACGCATGGGCCAATCTAGGTATAATTCGGGGACACTCATGCCCACAGGAGAAATACGTGATGAGATCTGGTACTATGATTTTCGCGAGTAAATATGCAACTATGTAAGTTTTTACTTCAAGCTCAGTAAACTCCAGAACATCACTTGACCTCGTAGTCCATGATGTTGAGACGGCCTGCATAGAACTCCGTTCCCCAAAAAGGAAGCTCACTGTACTCTAGCCCAGGGTGAATACGGAGCCAGGGTATGGATATGTATACGGATCCGACACACGATATATACATATGTCGGGAGGTGGGGATTGTTTAAATTCATCGAATCGGCCAATATTTTATGGGACAGATCAATTTTTCCCCTTATACATGCAATTTAGCTTTCGGAAGGGGTAATTATCCCCCCCCCCCCGTTCTCTGAAACCACACCTAGCCGAGTTTTCGAGAGATCAACCTTACGTATAAAATTTTTGTTCATTGTAAATACAGTTTTGACTAAATTCAATTCAATAATTAGAAAGTGCCTTGCTTCTATATGAGGGTAAGAGGGGTGAGTGAAACGGGGCTACGAGAATAAAACATGTTCTAAAGGGGGCTACGAGCAAAAAAAGGTTAAGAAACGCGGGGATACATTATTATACCCATTCGAGTACAGTCATTTGCCAAGGAGTAATTCGTTCATAAATATATATTTGATATTTTTAATGAATTATGTTCGATTTTATTACAGTATAATTTGCCTATATAACGATGCTGTAAGGATCAACAAAAAATACTGTTATAGACAGGTTATCATTGTAGACAATTTGAATATTTGCACTATTTCCTATTGAATAGGAATTCCGCCGGGACCAAAGAAAATAATCGTATAATCAGTTATAGATAGTATCGCTATACACAGGTTTCACTGTACTTACCTGAAAACAAAATTTCTGTGCTGAAGTTAAAAAAAAGGAAATATAGCTCTGATATTACGGTTAGAACATTAAAGCCGTGTATTTGTTTTCTACCATCGACAACCGATTAGCTTCACAATTCCCTTGTTTGCTCAAGATTAATCTGAACGGATACGGGAAAACATTTCAAATGCAACATGTGAATTACTTTTCAATTTCAAAATACTAAGAGCACATGTAAAAACAATTGTGACATACTGACATAAACTGCTATATTTTGAAATTGAAAAATTATTTATGTCGAATCGGAAACCAAAACTATTCTAATGTATTTTGTTACGCATGTTCTGCGACATAAAAATTCTGAATGATGATTGCATAAATTTATACGTAGTTTATTTAACCATTCAACAGTTTTGAACGAATAACGTTTAGCCCGGGTACTGCGAAAGCCAACTTTGAGTAAAAATGCAATTTTTTTCGCTGTTATTAAAAATTATCATAAAAATAAATAAATGCAATGCTTGTAACAGTATTGACTTCTGATTTGAACCTATATTAACAATTTGAATGCGAAATTGTTTATCAAGAATGTGCTTAATATTAGACGCAATATGGCAGAAAACCGAAACTGTTAAGTGGTTAAAAAAGTCAAACATTTCGTCGATCACCAATAAAATTTTCTGATAATATAATTTGTTTTCATTCCGAAACTCATCAGTTTCATAAATATTTTATGATTATTAGAAGATAGTAAAGCATAATAGTTTAAAACTTAATTGAATCATGAATTTTCAACTTTGACATTCTGAATCTGTCTTATTGAAAATCAAGGAAACAATATTTTCTATGTCATTTATAATATCAATCATAAAAAAATTACTCACCTATATATTCTCATGGACGATTACAATATTCACTAATCGGAATGAAACTTAATACGAGAAACACACACAAAAAGAACGAAACTAATAACAGAAACTTTTTTTTTTGACGGGGGACACAAAACACACAGAGACACACCACAGCAAGGAGAGCGTGGTTCACTAGCGAAAGTCCAACTGTGTAAAAAAAAAGTCGGGATATGCAGTTTAACGCGCACCACCTTAACGGAGAAGAAAACTCCTGGTTTATATTTAGATCAACGCGAAGGCAGCGAGAATGGCTTAGATCGACTTACAAAAGCCATTTTTGGAACAACGGTCCCACCCCTCAACCAACTCCTACTTGCTTCTGTGATGATGTTCTAGCCTCATCATCACCACCATCACCACACTCATCAACATACACAAGCAATAACATACATGAGCAACAACACTTCCGGATCAGAATCTTGGATCAAGGTGGAGCGGGTGATGTCTTCCGTGGAATGTACACTCTCATCCAGTCACCTATCAGACAGATACTTCTTGGGGTAGCAATAATAAAATGAAGTCATCGTCACCTGTTGCTCTTGATCCTAGAATAGCTAATTTATTTCCCACGGTAGTGAAATCTGAAATATATTGCCAAGTTTTCTGGTATTCATAGGCGATGGACACGTTCATTAATAAATGACCTCTGTGTGGCCCCTCCTACCAGGGCTTCCGAAACGTGTGGTCCAAATCCACCAACAGTCAGGGCGTTTGAGCTATGGGTCACGACCCAAACTTTATTCTCAGAAGCTTGCGAGATGGGTGGTAAAATAGATATACAGTCGACGCTCGATATAACGACCCCCCATCCGTTCTGTTGAAAACGGACATTATATTGGGGGGATCGTTGTATCGAAAGTAAAATATTTTGGATAGTAGGTATATGAAAACACATGGGACTTATCCTACCGGTCGTTGTAATGGAATGGTCGCTATAACGAGCGTCGACTGTATATAACTACTGATCTTATGTCTATAGGAAGTACAAATCCACTTACAGCTGAAGTTTTTTTTGAGCCATGGGTCACGACCTAAACTTGATTCGCAGGGACTTTATACACATCCGCTTACAGTACGGTTGTAAATGAACTTATTGCGTCACTGGTTTCACTAATTTCAAAAAAACAAACAGTCCCACGGGTCGTGAAGCTGATCTTGTTGGTAATTTTGGGTTGCGGCTGAAAAAGGTAAAGAACCCCTGGTTTAACTCGTTGGAAAGGAGTGCTCAGCCTCTTGGAAGGCAGTTGCCAATCTAGTGATTTGGTAACCAAATTATTAAATAACTGGTCGCGGCCCAGAACGAAAAAGTAAAGTGGCCCTTAATTTCAAGTAAGCGTAATAAATTTCTTCTAACAACAAGCCAATTTTCCCTGTGACCACACACTTTGTTGGATTTTCTTGCAGCTTCCATCTGGACCCGTTGACATTCACGACAGAAATTATAATGTAATATCATCCCAATGAGAGGCTAATCTCTTCTGTTCTATCAAAATCGTGAAGGAAGAAAAAGTATATCACCTTGTAGGCATGCCCCCCACACCCTACATCATTGCGTGTCGTCCCCAAGCTGAGACATTTAGCGGGCTATTTATAGTTATACCAATTTTCATCAATAAATGTACAGTGTAAAAAAATTAACACATGATGTAGATTCCCCAGGTCTCAAGTATAGATTTCTGCCGTCCTTTCTTTTATGAAGACCTTGACTTTAGTTCAAGATCGCTGGCCAACAAACTTCTTTGAGAGCCATGTTTGGCCCGTGGGACATCGGATGAGCATATTGAGTTAAAAATTAATCAATTTTGATCTCTTATACTTTATACTGTAAAAAAAAATTGATGGGAACACCAACTAGGAGAAAAGCAGGGTTATTTTCAGCAACTTCGACCCCTAATGGTGCTGAATGATTTTCAGTTTTGTTTTCTTATTGAATTTGAATATTTCTGCGCTTATTTGATGTTGCATATATATACATTATATATATTTGGGGTGTTTAAGTCTTTAAACCATTCCTTTTCTAAAGGAAACAGTTATTTTCCGGATATTATGCTAAAGTGAACTCAGAAAGAATAGTCATCACGTCTCCGCTGGGACTCGAACCCAGGCCCTCTTGCATACCGGGTAAGCATGCTACCATCTACACCACTGGAGACATGACCCTGCCTTCCTTATTTCACGCACTGTGGCGTGAGGCGCTGAAGTAGAGGCATCAGTAGCCTCTCTTAACTTCAGGAAATGGCCCCCGGATGGGACGGTTTAGAGAGAGATAGACAGCTTTTTCTCAGCCCGAGATATATCAAGGAAATAGTTATTTTCCGGATATTATGCTGAGGTGAACTCGGAAAAAAAGCCATCACGTCTCCGCCGGGATTTGAACCAAGGCCCTCTTGCATATCGGGCAAGCATGCTACCATCTACACCACTGGTGACATGACCCTGCCTTCCTTATTTCACGCACTGTGCTCCAGTGGTGTAGATGGTAGCATGCTGACCCGGTATGCAAGAGGGCCTGGGTTCGAGCCCCGGCAGACACGTGATGACTTTTCTTTCCGAGTTCACATGAGCATAATATCCGGAAAATAACTGTTTCCTTTATACAGTATTTCGAGCTGAGAAAAAAAAAAGCCATCTACCCATTCCTTTTCTGTTAAAAAAAAGGACTGTTCACTTTTATTTTTATTTTTAATAGAAATTGCTGTACAACAATTGTTTTTTTAATTACCTTGAATATATATATATATATATATATATGTGTGTGTGTGTGTGTGTGTGTGTGTGTGTGTGTACACACACATTTATATATATATTGCTATAAAGTGATCAGTATCGCTCCAGAAAGATGCCGAGAATGATTTACAGCGATTTTAGAGGGTGATGATTAACACTCCCTAGGTATGGGGTGGTAATGATCATTTTAATTTAAAAGAAATAACCTATAAGAGTTAAAATTTCAAAATTTGATACAGGAAATTGTAAGATGTTGGAGAGTATAAATTATTTTTTTGAGAATTTTAATATAAAATTTGCTGGTACTTTAAACTATAAAAACTGATCACTACCACCTCAGTCTACGGTATAAGATTATTTCTGTCAAAATATGCAGTGATTTTTCACTGTCTCTCTTTTTTGTCATGTTTTACATTTCTCTCATTCCCTAAAACTTTGACTTAAAGAAAGAAAACTTCGAGAGTTAAAAGAAAATTTTAACACTAAAATACGGAAAAAGTTCTAGGGGCTGAGGGAAAATTTCGTCTTGAACAGATATTAGAGTAATTGGAGTTCGACTTATCGCGAATTGACTGTGTATATGTATTAAATATGCGATTTCATAGAAAATCATATTCAATCTAGCTTTTTGATACAGATCAATTTTTCTCATGATCAATCTCGTGTCCAGTATACCGAATTGCAAGAAATGGAAATTTTTTTCGACACAAAAACTCTTTCAATATTTGATGTTCAGCGCAATTCGACAATACAAGTACGTTAGAGCCACACACACACTCACTCAGAACACACATTCCGGCATATGCCGATGCGTTAGAAATTCCGTAGAGGAATGTGTACGCGGTGCATGTACAGTTAAGTAGCAATAAGTAGTAGTGTAATGATAGAGATATGAATAACACATAGAAAAATGTGTGTTGAGAATTATAAAATATAGAAATTAAAAAAGTAAGTTATTCGAATTTTTTTTTTGATTTTAAAAAGAGATGTGGGAAAAAAAGGAGTAATGAAAATTTCTGAAAAAAAGCGAAGAAATAATTTTATGATGTAATGAGACCAAAGATAGGTGTTAAATAGAAAAAGGCTGACCTTCAAAATACCACGAAAGTTTTGAGTAGTCACAGTCGGTAAGTAAATTTAAATGTTTCGAGACGGAACGAACTACAGAAAGAAAGTTTCAAACCCAGTTACAATTTCTCAGAGACTCCAAATATGTGACCTATTTTTAGGTGACAACGCGAGATTTTAGGCCGCCTTCAGTTCAGACCATAAACAAGTCAAATGTGTTTCTTATGGAAGCCATTTCGTTATTTTTTTATTTTTATTTTTACTCAACACACTTTTGGGGTTCGTTCATCAAAACGAGAAAAAAAGTGTTCTCTCTAATACATCACCAAGTCAACTATAAGTTCATTGCCAACATAAGCATACGGAATTATGTTAACAAGTTATACGCAGCGCATTTGGGTATTCATAAATGTATTACCAAAGGTTAACATAAAATACTCAATATTTTCTTTTGAACGAAAATATCCCATGTCATGGTTGTGCATTTAAGCCGACCGTAGTTATCTACTTAATCGGTGTGATTGATAACCAGCAGGAACAAAAATCTTAGTCAATGCTTGCCTGGACGTGAATCTTAAATTTCTGAGACTATCAACTATAGCCCTTTCAGACCCGAGCATTAATTTTTTCGAATTTTCAAAATGTTTTTGCATTTGTAATACCCAAAAGATGCATTAAAAACCTTTTTTTCAATTTTTCACTTTTGTATTTCTTTTTTTCTGAAGAAATACTTCATTGCGGTCAAAACTTTTCTGCCACGATGATGCAAAGTATATTGACCTTCACATACAATTTTTTCTCAGAATTTTATAGTTGAATTTTATGTAATAAATCATACTTTTCCCGGAGAAATTTTTTCTCCTGGAAGCCAACTAAAAAATCTCCCCTGAAAGTTGAACTTTAAGTGCTGCCCTCTGAAGAAAGCCAACCAAGTTCATATTCACCACATTTCTAACTCATAACTAACGCAATCCTATAAGTCAGAGCTCAACTCCCTGAGGTCAGAAGAAAAAATCTTACAGTTGGAAAAAGCCACACATTTGTAGCACCAGGGTTTGAAAGGGTCTTTTATTACTATTATTTCCTAATACTATTAAACCAACGTGGAACATAGTTTGTAGTAAGTGATTTCGTGTTACGTGGTAGTATTTGTATGACTGTAACTAATGACTGTAGATGAGAATATTACTTACAATACTGCTAAAATACAGCAACCCAATTAAAAATGCAATTATAAAATCTAAAAACTACTTACACATTATAAAATATAAAACAATATCCATAAAAAATAGTTATGGTTGTCTTATATAAGTATGGATAGCTTCTCGATTTAGCCCAACATGTTTATCGCATTTCTTTACAAACGTATCAATTGTGTAAGAATTTTCTACCCACGGGGGTAAACTATTTTATTTATTCACAACTTTATTTTATTAAAGGGAAAAAACTCCATGCGTTACCACAACTTGGACTTACCAATCGATACTCGTGTCCCCTTGTAGAAGCAGTCGATTGACGTATATATCATTAAAATGGCTCATGGCCCATTTCATCAATGGCGTTGAAAATTTTGAACACTTCGATGATATCCCGACACCTACGTTCTTCCAGTGTAAACATATTCAAAAAATCAAGTCTATCTTCATAACTCAATACCTGCATGCCAACAAGGACACGAGTAGCTCTTCTCTGCACCCCCTTAACCAAGTCTATATCCCGCTGTAGGTATGTTCTCCGAAACCTTACAGCCTTACAGCATACGCCAGTCCTGAACGAACTAAGCCTCAAAAAAGTGAAAGAATGACTTTATTAGAACGCGAAGAGACCTTTTATTTTTAAAAATGAAACCGAGCATTTTATTCGATTTTTTCACCACCGCTGAACAATATTCAGAAAACCTAAGCTACTCATCAATAAGAATTCCCAAATCGGTGACCCTAGTTGCACCCGTGATAGTAATACTTTTCAACTCGTAAGTGAAACGTTGGTTGCTTCAACCAAAATGAGTGATCATGCAGTTGTCAACACTAAAAGACATGCTCTATTCATTTGCTCACGCTGCAATCCTGTTTAGGTTGGTCTGGAGCAACACTCTATCGCTTTGATTCCCGACTACCCCTATTAACTTCACGTTATCTGCAAATATGCTAGCAATCTCATCAATACCCTGATCGAGTTTATCGATGAAAAGTGAAAAAATAGGGGGGCTAAGGATAATACTACCTTCAGGGTCTACATTTATGACACCTGTCCAATCAGAGAATTCCCCCGTTCACCATAACCGTTGTGACCTATCTCTTAACCTCGATTCTATTCATTTCAGCAAGTTGCTTCCAATCCCAATCTCGTGTAAACGCTTCAAGAGTTTACCATGTTGGGTCCGATCAAATGCCGTCTGGAAATCAAGACAAACAACATCGACATTTTTACCCTTACCCAAAGCTTTAGTAACGACCATAGAAGTAAAGGAGGTTGCTTACACGTGACTTCTCCTTCCTGAGCCCATGCTGATTATCCGACAATACATTATTCTCGTCTATCCACTTCGCCAATTGTTTTTTGATAATAATTTACAATTTTCTAGAGGGTGCTCGTCAAACTCACTGGACGATAATTGGACACGGCTTCTCTACTACCCTTTTTAAATATCGGAACAACATTAGCAAGCTTCCAATCCCTTGGGACGATACCCTCAGCAACACTACTCCTTCAAATCTGTACGGCTGACCCCAAAAATTCATTAGCACAGAGGGACCAACGGAACTCTGAGGTTCCATGACAGTTTTTTTTGGGTTCCGCATGATCAAAAGCCACGGAACCCTTAGAAATCCCGGAGGGCTTTCAAAAAGAAAACTTTCTTGTTGCTTATATACGCAAAGCTGTTCTTTGTTTTGTGTTTTAACGATATGGGACCGCGTTTAAAAATAATCCAGACCACTTGGAAGACTAATCTAGTGAATGTGGAAGCATGTGAGTGACCAAAAGAATGATGATTAAGGGACGAAAACAGTGACTTAAAAGGTTTGAAAGTATATGAATGGCCGAAAGATTGTGACACAGAAACATATTTATGGAATGGGAGGGGGAAAAGCTATACAGTCTATAATTCTGGGTCGGCTAATTTGGAGGAATTAGTAGTTCTTTTAGTATTTTTTATTAGTACTTTGTTAGTTTAAACTGCGAGCCGATCTCATCGTAAACAAATCCCGTCACAGAGAACAACAGGCTTACAACAGTAAAATCCTCAATCATTACACTTTACTCACATTTAGAAAAATTGATGACAGATGGCGGCACGCTACACATAACAAACGTTACACAGACACAAACTTAACGTCAGATTCACAACACGAAAACGCACATCCTAACATGTACCGATTCGTTAGAAATTCCACGGAGGAGTATAGACGAGTTGCATGAGTGGTTTAGTAGTAGTAAAAAAAACTAGACTAGAATGTGCGAATGTATTATACAGGGTGTCTCATCAAGACCGCCCAAACTCTGCACAGCCAGATGCTTCGCGTGGAATGCATAAAAAATGCCGAAAGAACTGTACCTGTACGCCCATAGTTTTCGAGAAAAATGCGAAAGAAAAGTATGACGTCATATCCGGTGCTATATCAAATGACGGCTTGACGTCATTCCACGGCGCGCATGCATGCCGCGATATGCGCGGTAGACATTTTGAACATCTTCCTATGTAAACATATGCAAATACCGATGTTCATATGTTTCCAATAAAGTTTTTTTTCCTTGCACCGGATATGACGTCATACTTTTCTTTCGCATTTTTCTCGAAAACTATGGGACGTACTGGTACAGTTCACTGAGCATTTTTTATGTATTCCAAGCGAGGAATCTGGCAGTGCAGAGTTTGGGGGGTCTTGATGGTAAATCCTGTATACAATGTATATATTATATTGAGAAACATCATAAAAAGTGGAACCTCTTCTGTCACCTATCAAGTAAAAAGTACAACTGTTAATGATCCTTCAATTGGAATTTGTAAAAAAAATGTGCCGCATGAAACAGCAATGTAGTATATGATATTAGTAAATATTTTATGAGTCATAATATTAATAAAATTGTTAAATTTGCTTTTAAATTTTAACAGTTTATACTTGTGTACAGTAAAATAATAATAGTATTACTCGCAAAATGAAACTTGAGCGAAACGAATTAGTGATTATCTTAAAAGATTGTACAGCCCGAAAAATCGGTTTCGTGGCTGTTACGACTTTTATATAGGCGCTCTGTTTGATAATGAAATTCATCTCGCCTTCACGGGAAGTCGAACCCACGGTCTTTCGTACGCCGGACGAATGCTCAGCTGCAAAAGCGGGTACAATACGCGCTTCAAGGGAGAAATATTTCGTCTGCATCTATAGCTTAGTGGAGGAGCACTCATATGAGAGAGAGAGAGCATGGGGTTTGGGTCCCCGTGGAGGCAGAAGTGAGTTTTTCTCACCAAAAAATCATCATCTCTCCCATTTTTCCGGAAATCTTGTAGTTCTGTAATTCTTCAGTGGATAGTATAATTTTGAATTTGATTTTGTGCCGAAAAAAGAAAGTAAATACGATATTGATATAGAAGATGTAGTGAAGCATTCATAACTGAAATCGGAGTTTTTCCCCCCCGATAAATTCGAATAAAAGTTTACATGTCTTAGAGAAAAAAAAATGGCCACTGAAGAAAATTCTTAAAATATATTTACTGTTAAAGAGATAAACCGATTATTATACACGAAAGAGCTCCCAAGCGCATGTGCATTCGGATTTTGCAGTGTCCTTCAGTCTAAACAAGTCTAAACTTTGGTTATTCGCGTTATTTTTTAGGAGTTTTTTTTTTTTTTTCATGCGTTCGAATGTTACCAATTTCGTCCATGAACCTCTGAAAAAACTAAAATTCGTGCTTAAAACTTTCGACGCAGTTGTGGAAATCGGCAGACTAGGTTGGGAAGATACCGTCTAGGGAAGAAAAGAGGAGAAAGAGCCTCTCTCTCGACACAAGAAAAAAGTTGGTTTTGAAGCCAAGCCAAACGCATAAATTATTTTCTTTTCCCTTTTTTAAAAGAATTGAAAGAGCGAAGAAATTCAGGAAAAGTCTGGCAACGACTACGTCGTGGCATAATGTCATGGAATTTGGCTGCTGGACGATTTATAACGTTAATGCGCGAATACAACGAGACTACAGTCTAAACGAGCGAATCCACGCTCATCAGCCAGAAATCGTGTGTATATGTATATTATAATCTCGCCTCAATATACATGAAACCAGTTTATTCACCTTGTCTGGAAAATTAAAAAAATACCCGCACGAGTTCAGTATGCTAGAATCATGTTTATCTAATGAAAAGTTCTCAACCTTGTACGCGTACATCTGAGGGTATGCAAAAAGGAACCTCTGGGGAAAATGGGGTTACGAACGCTGCGCATTTCTATGAGTTCGTTAGCGCAGTCGTGAGGCATTGGACGGTGGGAGGGGCGCAAGTGCAGAGGAAGCCTCACGATAATGAGATGTAGTTCCAACTTAAATCAGTTGAAAGACTTTTCTAGTCAGGTAGAAGGCCTCAGAAAAAAATCACTTTGCTTGAGGGCCAGTGTCATCTTAAGGCATGGGCCCACCCGGGCACGGCCCGGGGGCCTCAACAGAAAAGGGGCCTCACAAAAATGAGATCAGGTTAAAATTTTCGAGAATTTGCCTGGTAGAGCCTCAGAAAAATCACTTGGCCCGTGGGGGGCCCATGATGCTCTTAAGACGGCCCTGCTGAGGGCGGGGGAAGAGAGAATGCCACGATACTCTTCAGACGGCCCTGCGCATATCAACCATGCATTTCTAGTAGCATGAAAGTCTCCTGTACATTTGTAGGAATATACAATCTTCTTTTGCAAATCAAAGGGCAGGCACACTTTCTGAGCATTTCTGGGATTCAAGAATTGTGCTCATGTTGAGATGCACACAAGCTCCCCTACGCATGTCCAAGGGTGCGGAAGCTATTTCATGGATTTCTAGGAATATGCACACCTTCTAACCGTTTCTAGAAGCGCGCAAGCCTCCTTATCATTTTTAAGGATACGAATATCTGCTATACGCATTTCTATGGGCACGCAAACCTCCTCATTTATAGAGATACGCACATCTTCAGCGTATTTATAAGGGGATACGCGCGAGCATCCTACGCATTTCTGGGGCTATTCAAGCCCTTACTCATTTCTAGGCACACAGAACACACGTCTCCTACACATTGCTAGAGGTGTGGGGATTCTAACGTAACTTTCTATACACTTTTATGGTCATACAAGCTTTCCACGGATTTTTGGGAGGGGGTATGCAAACAGAACACACGCCTTAGTAATTTCTAGTGTACTCAAGCCTCTAATGCAAGGATACTCAAACTTTTTTAGAATGATGGCCACTTCATTGGTTTGAAAACATGTCGCGGGCCACTTAAATGATCTAAACAGTATTATGTTAAGCTTTTTGTAGTTAACTAAATTTCAAGTCATTGAGTACAGGGTGGGCAAAAGGTCCGTAAAAACTTTAAAAATGCATAAAAACCGGAAAAATAACCGAAATAAAAAACGGTTTGCAGGGTTAGCATTGCTAGGTCACGGGATTTTTTTAAGACAGGAAAAAATCTCAAAAAACAGGCGATAGGTGGCACTGACGCACACAAGTCAAAGAAAAGATACGCATATAACGAACACAATGCCTCGTAATCGTTCATTACAGCAGTATGTGTTCCACATGACCACCAGCTCAGGGGGACAACACATTGCAGGCGAGTCACAAATCTAGCAACGGCAGAGTGCAGCAGGTCCGGATGTATACATGACACCTTTCGGCGGATCGCATCTTTCAATTCCGACAGATTGGATGGACCGGATCGATACACTTTTCTTTAACTTGTGTACGTCAGCGCTACTGATTGGCTGTTTTTTGAGTTAATTTTTGTTTTCCTGCCAAAAAGACCTTAGCGATGTTAACCCTGCAAACCATTTTTTTATTTCGGTTATTTTTCCAGGTTTTATGAATTTTTAAAGTTTCTATGGACTTTTTTGCCCACCCCGTACTTTAAAATGCATGCTGACAGCTGTTTGCATGGATTCAATTGTTAAGTTGTCATGATGTTTAATTGTGAAGTAAACAAGTTCGATGGAAAACGGTTTATGCTGTTCTGTTGAGTAGACCCTATGCACGCGCGCCACATCAGATGACTTCGAGGGGCCCACATTTTGCGTGCGAGCAATGGGTTGAGCATGTATGCTCTAAACTTTAGAGCATAGTTTCCCAACCTTTTTTGTCCCATTGCACCCTTCTTCAGGAATTTTTTTCTTATCGCCCCCAGCTCAAGTGAGCCCATAGGATACTATGTTAAATCCATAAGTTCCATGCCCACGAGGAGGTGATGTTGCCCGTTTTGGAAAACTGCTCTAAAGCATTTCCAGGGGATAGATACTTTTGAAGCACGAACGGTTGGGAATCAGTGGACCGGATGGATTCTGTTTCATCTCTACTATTCGTGACGATAGGTGTAACACCAGGATTCATCCCAAACATAAAGATTTAATTCTCATCACATTGCAAAATCAATATTCTGAACAAGATCAGAACCTTTCATTGTGGTACGGAGATCACAATGTAGCATCATACTTATGGTTCCCATACACATGCAAAAGTATTCCATCTCAGGGGAACAGTTGCTAATTTAATCACCGTAACTAGAAAGAAAAAGAAATTAGGACATAAAGATACTACGTGCGAGGATGTCTCATGGCAATTCACGTCCTGACATCCATCAACATATCCAAGCGTCACCAACTCAAAACAGATTCAATGAATCAGGAATTTGAAGGGGGCAAAAAAAAGTTGTAAAGAACAACATAAAGTCCGACTTTAGGTCTTATTGCGCATTAGGTGAATCATGCTTTACGGTTTGTAGAAGGCATAGATAAATAGAGAGATGCCATTTGTACTTCTTTCCCTCCTCTTCCTCCAAGAGAAGGAGTGCGAATAGACGAGATAAACCTAAAAATATCTATACAAGAGTTTAAAAAAAAAAATTCAGAGAGGGGGTACGCCTACGCCACGCGTGAAAATTTTGTTGCAGCAAAAAGACACGCGATTTCACAACCGATATCTTTCCTCCTGGAGATGTCTATCTATAATTGCTGCTCGAAACATTAAGAAAAATATAACACAGTATGTCCCACTTGGTGGAGCAGTCAGTCAAATGCACCTTTTTCAATTTGTCAAGTCATGAAGCAAAAACATTCCTTTCCTGCTGGCAAATACTGCATACCTTCCATGAAAGTATTCAGGGTGAACATTCGCCGCGAGTTTTGCCATTCGCAGTCTAAACGGAAGCAGTCTCCATGAAATTAGACCAGTGGCTACCTTGCCCAATCCATGATTCATCTACCCGGTTTGCAAATATTTTTACTTATAAATGAAGCACTTCAAAGCATAAATAGACACACAAATCAATATCTACAGCTCTCCCCGTGACGCCCCTGACAAAGGTTGGTGACCCACACTTTGAGAAACACTGGAATAAAAGAACGAATCGGGCTTTTCCGCGAATCAAAACTTTCATCGACTTCATGTACTCTACAGATTCATTGTCGTTGGAACAGGCCGTGCCATCAGTTGATGTTAACGTAAAGAGCATTTATCAGGCATAGGCGGATACAGAAGTGGGTGATAGGAGTGACTTCCCCCACCCCCTCCAGTTCAGTGAAAAAAAATTGTATTACAGTAGTAGCATAATTTTGAAAGATGGAGGGGTAGATTCACCCCCCCCCCGCGTTCAGTATGCATACTTTGGTGATTTGCCCCCCCCCGTTTGGGGGAGCGAGGGGGGTGTTCTGTATCCACTTATGTTATGAGGCCTATAATATTCTGTTACATGTACTCAACCTTTAGGAGGGCCAATTAAGTGATCTGGAACAGCACTGCAAGTTATTTACATGATATATATACATAAATGTGGTGAGGATAACTTAAATGATCCAAAAATGTGCCCCGGGCCGCTCAAGTGATCTGGAACTGTGCCGCCGGTACCACTTAAGTGATCTGTAAGTATGTCGTCACCTGCTTGAGTGATCTGGAACTGTCACGGGCAACGTGAGTGATGTGGAACTGCACCATGAGCCGCTTAAGTGTTCTATAACTGTGTCGCAGAGTTATATATACCACGTGTCACTTTAGTGATCCATAAACATATCGCGTCACTTTAGTGACCTGGGAATGTGCCACTTGTTTTTTCAAGTGATCCGAAACTGTGCCGGGGTCACACTGGGTCATCGGCTGAATACCTCTTGTGAGAATCAAACAGTCGGTGATGAAGTAAGGTCTCTCTCAAGTGATCTGTCACTGGTCTCACGTGATTTGGAAAATGCGCCGCGGCCACTTAAGTGATGCGCAACTACACCACGGGCCACTTGAGTCACCTGTAAATGTGCCGCTTAGTTCACTCTTATGAAATTAGGTTTGAGGTCAAGGATCAACTCAGATGAATCCGAAGGCCATGGGTTGGGCATGCATGGTCTGTGGTATCTCTTTCACACATGGAAAGGGGTCTCAATGGTACTATCCAAAGCGGTTGAAGAATTATTCATTTACCTTTACTCACCTTTTTGGTACTATCACCTATTTTTGGACTTGGTGCTACGAATCTCGTCAAGTCATTTGATCAGCTTGTCTCTTCAAGATACGGGCCATTGCACTGGTTTCACAATGCAAATCTTTTTCTAATCGATGCCTTGGTGTAAAAATCAAGGCGATAAATGTTACAGGACATAAAAAGAGACCGGTCTTTGAAAAGGGTGTAAGACATCTAGATTGTGCATGTCCATTGACCGAAATAAATCCGTAAGCTGATCTTTTCGCGGCACAAAACGTTGGAGAAAGGGCAAGAGATCAACCAGTCGAGATACAAAAATCAGGACGCAACTTGACGAAGCGAATCCATAGATATCGGCATAACGATGTGGCGAACCAAAGTCAAGCAATCGATTCAAAAGGGCGAGTTGGAGACACCGGGCGTGAAGGAATTCAAGTCGGTTGTCCAAGAAGCCATGGGAAGAAAAGACACTGTCAAGCTTGGAATTCAGAAAGAAAGGAAAAAAATACTCAAATTCCAGAGCGATGAAGTTTGGGCTGAAAGGCTGAAAAAAGCCGAAAAGGATAGGTAAATATCATACAGTACTTCTCGTTTTGATTTGATTTCATTAATATCACATATTTATATAATCATCAAGAATGCATCTTCACATCTTCACACACATTATAGAATTAGATTTTTAAGTTTTTTTAAACTCTTGATTGAAATAATAGTGAATATAGCTTTCACTGCCACCTATTAACCAAAATTTAGTTTTGATTTTCGTCTGTCGTCAACAGATGGCAGCAGTAATTTGTAATTTAAAAAAAAAAATTGACACGCGCGAATTTCAAATGATTACTGGAGTGTCTCTTTACCTTTTATTCGCCTGTGGCCCCTTTTGGAACGTACTTCTAACCAGAGATAGAAGCTCTAGAACACCACTTATTCCGCAGGCCCATGATTCTGTTTAGACGGCTCTTCCCCTATTATCTTACCCAGAACACCCCTCCCCATCTTCATTCAGCAATGGGGGGGGGGGGGGCTTTTCAATAAGTAATTTGACTGTTTTCAGCAAATTTATAGCGGATAAAAAGTTTATTTTTTTTATTTGGGAAGCATCATGTAGACCTCCCTATGAATACGAGGCCTCTGGGATATGGTTTGATGGCCCTGGTTCTATTGGGATGCTGCTGAATTCTTAAAATATCCATATTTTGCCCCATTATACAGTATTTCACTTTAATTTTTCACATCTAAACTTTTTTTTCTTCACAGCTGTCTGAAGCCCCTTTAACCACCCGTCTTAGTTCCCCCTTCCGCTTGATTTTCACACGTGACCTCTTTCAAAATATCCCAGGACCTCAAGACAGCCATGTAGCCCCAAGTTGAGAAACAACGTTGTTCAGTACATTGAGAAATTTTGGAGCAAATAGTAACTATCGATATTTTTAATTGATGAAATTAGAAAACTTAAAAAAAAAATCTGATTTTTTCCCCTCGATGA
The DNA here is from genome assembly GCF_987345545.1 of Pholcus phalangioides. Taxonomy (NCBI): domain Eukaryota; kingdom Metazoa; phylum Arthropoda; class Arachnida; order Araneae; family Pholcidae; genus Pholcus; species Pholcus phalangioides. Next base: position 86,685,053 of record NW_028301608.1, on the reverse strand, counting down.
AAAATTGCATTAGCATAATAATTATTGACATACTCCGACTTTTTCAATTAATTTGTTTCTAAGCCCTAGCAAAGGGGATGCGACCTGCAGGTAGGTGCCAATGCTTTGTTTTATCACATTCTTTTAAACTTCTGTCAGCAGAGCCGCCTTAACATCACCATGGGTCCCCGTCATAGCAATATTCTAGGGCCTCTGCTTAGCTGAAACTGACTGCTCACTGATTCAGATATTCGCTCTTAAAAATCACAACACTAAATCTCATTATTACAAGGCCCCGAATGCACTTAAGGGCCCCAGGCCAGCTCGAGTCAACCCATGCTTTAAGATGGCCCTGTCTATCAGTGGAAGATCTTTATAAATTTGATGCGTATTTCCTGAAATAATAACGAGTAAATGTTTTTTTCTCGTCCTACGATACATAAATCTAGACACTTTCTGGATATTATGGTGAGGAAAACTTGGGAAAGAAAAGTTTGTTGCCTCCACCGGGAATTGAACCAAGGACGTCTTCTAAATCGGGTAAGCACACTGATCCTTGTAATATAGAGACATGACTTCTCTTCACTTGAAACACGCACAGTAGCGTGACTTGATGAATAGAGACATTGCAGTTTTTCTGAACTTCGGCGATTGGCCTCCAGATGACGGCAGTAGAGATGGATGATGTGATGATCTGCCACCTGGATGGAGGTCAATCGCTGAAGTTAAGAGAGGCTGCAATGTCTCTACTCAGCAAGTCAAGATACTGTGCTTGTTTTAAGGGAAGAAAAGTCATGTCTCAGTGGTATGTACGCTTACTAGGTTTACAAGAGGTCTTTTGTGTGATTCCCGGTGAAGGCAACAAACTTTCCCCCCCCCCCCAAGTTTACCTCGGCATAATATTCAGAAAGACACTTGATTTTAAATAACGAGTGACTTTCTCTTGATTTTTATCACTTTTAATGTGTTGATTTTTACTGAAGACCAGTTGGTCGTCGTCCGCCAACGGCCATGAGAAGACCCCCGAGGAAGATCGAGTTGGGCGTTTTTGACAGAGACTACGGAGAACTGTCCAAGAAATCGAAGGGATCTTCAGACTGGCAACAAAGGATCCAAGAACGTCGTCAACGGATGGAAGAAGAGAGGCGAGAAATGGTTGCCTTGGCCCAAAAGAAAGAAACCGCCGTAAGTGGATTGGTTCCTCCCTGCCCACTCTGCGAAGACCCACCGTCCGCGTACCTTGAACACTTCGGCTTCAAGCGCGTACTCATGGGCAAAAAGTGAGTGTAATCTAAAAATCCTTCGCACACACGGGTTCGGTAATACACACACACACACCACTGAAGTCACGATATTCAATGTTGTGTCCCATTTGATATTGCAGATTCGAGGTGATTTTTGAGGCTCCATTGGGACCTCTAGATGGATACCAAAGTTTCATGGTCCCGGCCGATTGCCGCACTCCCTGCGAAAAAGAAGTGGAACGCATCCGGCGCAAATTCGGACCATTAGCTGCTTTTGTCATGTACATTAAGCGTCTGAGACGGAAATAGTATGTAGGTGCTGGATAAGGGGCACACGCGCCCTTCAAAATTGTGTTCCAAAATCTCTTTCTGTAATTTATTGATGCGAATACATATTATTACCGATAGTGATTGAATAATCGAGACCGTATCTTTTTAATGAATGCTTTGTCAACTATTTAGTGAGCTAAAGACAGAAATATTAGGCTGGTTGTCCCCTGGAAGCGACAACATGCGAGAAGCTACGCGAGCGGCAACAACCGACATTAAGTCCGACGACAAAGGGCGTCTGCCGTCGTCAACTGAAAGTGACCTTTTACACGATATTCGGATCACGACTGAACTCCATGCAGACGGAGTGTGTTTGTTATACAATTTTGAGAAAATATTGAAAAACGTAACTTTTTGAAAAAATAATTAAAGTCCAAAAGTTATGAGACATCTGGCACAAACTCTGAGAAGGTGTTCTTGTTTACAGTAAATTAATAATTATGTTTAATCGATTACTACTTACTATCACAACCCATAAACGGCAATTATCAAATTTCGAGCTTTCATGCTCACGCGGGGAAGGAGAGAAAGAGACTCGTATGCCCGAGAGAGATACAGAACGATAGAAAACGAAGCGAAAAAAACACAAAAAACCACGAAACAACCATACTGCGCATGCGCAGATGATACCAGATGCCGACATCCCAAGTTAAGCGGGTTCATCGTGGTTCCCGCTCATCTGCTGATGTCGCTCGCTCAAGATCGTGTGCAGTGGATGACATTGTCTTACTTTCTGTGCAAAGAGAACGAATACAGACAACTGCGCGCGACTGGTTTATCGCTTCTAGTGGACGACCAGTCGCAGTGTTTATTCTTATGAAGACCTCATACCATTTTCCCCTTATCAAGCTTTACAGGACTGTAACTGGGGGAAATGCCGGGGGGGGGGGGGTTCTGATGTCCCAGGCGCTGGATCAGGAAGGGCGTTGAATTTGCACTATTTGCGTTCGAAATTATGGGGCGGGGGAAGAACAAAATTGAGCAAATGGGTTAGTTCAGCAATGAAGTGATTGGGTGAGTGAGCATATGAGTCACTGAGTGAGCAAATGAGTCAATGAGTGAGCAAATGAGTCAATGAGTGAGCAAATGAGTCAGTTGATGAGCAACTAAGCTAGACTATGAATGAGCAAGTGAGGAAATGAGTGAGTGAATAAATAATCAAGTGGCCAAGTGGGTGAGTTAGTGTGTGAGCAAGGTAATGGTTCAGTCAGCAAGGGAGTGGGAGAGAGAGACTGCAAAACCAGCTTGTTTTTAGAGCTATTTCGCTCTCACTTTTATTCACTCACTCTGTACCTCGCTCATTCACTCACTATATAGGTAGCTCATTTTATCACTCACTCCCTATGTAGCTCATTTTGTCACTCACTCACCAGGTATATCATATCACTCACTCACTAGGTCGCTCATTCACTGACTCCCTCACTCGGTCGTTGCTTGCTCACTTATTTGTTCAATCACTAGCTCACTCACTCGTGTCGATTTGTTTTCGGTGACTTTTGCCGGGGGGGGGGGGAATTTTCCATAAATCACCAAAATGGGTACCCGGTTGACAGAGTAAATTTTCGTTCCTGCAGTTGTGACCGTGCATATTTATCAGCAGATACAATTTCCTTGATCAAAATAGACTTTACTAGGCGCAGAAGCACAAAGCTCGTGTTTTAGATTGTTACATGCATTTAAGAAATGCCATGAATGGTGAACGTAAAAAATAACGAAATTCATCTGCTGTTTGCAATCTTACCTGCGTGTACGACGAGGTAAGCTGAGGTTGTTTTGCAACCGGCAATGTTGGTAGCTGTGCAGGTATACTTGCCGCTATCTTCCGGGAAAGCTTCTGGTATGCACAGCGAGCAGAGTCCTTCTTGGAAAGTCAGTTGATATTCTTCGGAGGCTGTTATCTGCTCGTGGTCCTTGAACCATTTGATGGTAGGCGGCGGAGTTCCTTCTGCGATGCACTGGAGGATAACTTTGCCTTTTTTGGGGGCTTTCATATCCGTCAAAACCTAATATTCATGGGAAGAAACGGGATAATACTAAGGTTTTTCCGAAAGTAGTGTTTTTTAAGTATGCGGTCGTTTTTTCATAGTGTTTAGGTTTCTGAAGTTCCTTTATTACAAATCATGCAGTTTATATCCCACATTCTTTATTCAGTTCCAGGTGACTTAAAACAATATTCGTTTTCTCTACACTCTCTCTCAGCGGCATTCACGAGATATCTTCCGTAATTTGATGGTTTGACTTTCGGCAATTACGAGGCATCTCTCCTCCTTAAAACCCTATTACAGTCAAACCTCGTTACTGCGTCACCCGGTTAACACGTCACTCCGCTTACCGGGTCACTTTTTGAAACTCCCAATTGGAATTGGCACAGCTATGGCTTACTCCGCTTAACGAGTCACTCCGCTTACCAAGTCATATTTTTGCTCTCCCAAGAGTGACTCATTAACGAGGTTTGACTGTATTTCGGCAATGAAGAGCCCAGATGCTTTGTAGTTTTTCTCTTCCTATAAGGACATGCTTTCTATTCCCCCCCCCCCCCCGAACCTGTAGATCAACTGCCAGTAAGCGGCCGTGACTTGCTGTCACGGTCCTGGGTTCGAATCCGAGGGAGGATATAGATAAGATATTTTCCCCTAACGAACTTGAGGCGACCACCGATAGACAGCGCCTTCATTTCCAAACTGTCTCATTAATGGCAGTAAATTGCAATATAGCAATATGGCCAGAGTTGATGTTTGGCGAAGTAGTAAGCGGAGATAGCTTTTGTTCATATTTGATGGAGAGAGAGAGACGATGTTTGAAATTAATACCTTTTTCTTCCTTCCCTTCTGGGGTGTATGCCAATTGGAAGAATTTCAGGAATATGTGTACAATATAAATATAACAGAGAAGATGAGAGAGTATTTCTCTTCCTCAGTTTATTGTTCTGGGAGTTGAGTGGGGGAGACTATCACTTGCACAAAAATGAAGAAAAAGTCTTCTTGAAAAAACGTATTATTTTAAAGAGCATTTGGTTATTCCACTGTCCACCCACTGCGCCAGCTATAATGCGGGTCAATAAAATTTATAAAAGCGCGGAGAAGGCTAATAATATTAAAGCCTTTTACAATATACGTATTTTAAATAGGCTAACAGTGTTCCCTCAACCTGGTAAAATTGACGAATTCTACTGGCTGAATTGTAGTGTTATTCTGTTTCAGATAAGTACTGCAATGTTATAGTAAATCAAACAAGGAACGTATTTTGCGGTGCTCAATTATGGGTGATGAGAGGAAGATTCATTTTGGGTTAGCTGTGCTTCTCAGATTTTCAATTTTGGCGTTGAATGACTAAATTTAAAATACAAATACAAAATCAGAAACAAAAACAGGCAAATTGGCCAACAAGGTGGCTGGGAAAAATAAAGGAAAATGAACAATAAAAGATTAACCCAATAAAAAATAAAAATATGGTTGTCATAGCCTAAATACAGCTGCCCAATAATAATAAGCGAGAACAAAAAGTAACAAAACAATCAAATAATCTACCCATAGAAATATGGTTGGCAGCAGTGGACGTTGCAGTTAGTATACGTTGAATCCCTTTGAAAATACATTTGCGAATGTAAACATCCAAAAAACGGAAACAGGAAAAAAAACTCTGTTGTAGGTTTCATTATTTATGAAGTGTGAGATAAATTTGATTTCCTTTAAATTTCATTTATGGTGTTTTGACGCCGTTTTCGGTAATTGTATATAAATTTCTAAAAATCCTATTCACGAACAACTACTACTAAACCAGACATGCACCTTGGCTATATTCCTCTACGGAACTTCTAACGAATTGGTACATGTTGGAAAGTGTCTGTGTACGTATAGTGAACCTTCCGTGAAGTTTGCTTCTGTGTAATGCTTGTTATGTGTAGTGCTGCCACCTGCAATCAATTTTTTAAACTATAATTTTTTTCTCAACTCGGTGAGTGAAGTGTAATGAATGAATGATTATACCGTTGTTGCTCTCTGCGGCGAGATTTTTTAACGGGAAGATCGACTCGCATTCGCGCCTCGAAGTTGGGAACCGCAGAAAACCAACTTCTGCCGACCACTACTGCGGCGACGGTGGGGTTTCAACCAACACTGAATCAACTGATGAACAGCTGTATTGTATAATTCGCGGTAGTGCTACCCACCGTAAGGAATATACAATAAAATCCCTTATAACGGAAACCCCCTCAGATGCGATCATCCCTCTTTTACAGATAAATAATAATTTCCCCTTGTATGATAGAATTATGCTTTTCAAACCCCTGACTAACGGTCACCATTCTTTTACGTACGATTTATTTTTGTGTTGACCGCAAAAGAGAGGTTTTACTGCATGAGGTTAAAAATGAATGAGATAGATGTGGTCAAGAGCTTCTCCAATAAACAAATTTTGATGATATATATATTTCTTCAAAACTCATCAACATAAAATTACCTAAACACATTCATGTATTTGAACTTCTTAATTCTTAATTTCAAATAATAAATCGGTTTCATGAAAAAAATGAATAAAAAAAAAAACTGTTGAAAAATATAACAGACGTTTTGCACACATAACGCCATTGCATCCACTACTACTTACCAGAATACAGGGTGTCCCATCAATTCGAAAATAGTTTAAAAATTCATAAAAATTGGAAGAACTGATGTATTGTATTTTAATGTTTTTTGGTGGTTCGCACGAAGGGGAATTTTTTTTTTTATGGTGAAGAAAAAAGAATAGTTTAAGTTCTTTCCGATCGAGGGTGAAAAAACTTCTTCAATCTCTTCTGTGTCCGAAGACATTGAAGAAAAGCGATGATTCGCATTACGAGCAAACATTTTGAGTTTTGTTTATTCATTGTCGCGTTATCACAAATGAGCTGATGGTTTTTTGCTTTGTCTCATCCACAAACATCTTCCCTACAGTCTTCGGTCAGCGTGCCTCACTCTAAAAATGAACGCCTGTGCGAGCGTGACAGTTTAAGATACGAAACTAGATGTCGCATTGTAAAATTTTTTTTCAAAAATTCTGCTTGGCCAGGAGCTGACGGTAGTCAAGCTGATTGGCCCACAGTGTATGCAACAGCGAGAGCTTATAGATGGGATCGCGTAAACGGATCTCTATGGTCGTAAAGCTTAAAATGGCTATTCGTGGCTGAGTTAAAATTCGTGAATGTCAACATCACAATGAAACCTTATGTAAGCGCCAGTAACAGGAAAATTCAGAGATGAGTTGTTGATCGTAAACCTTGCGCTTTATAGGACTCTGATTTGCATATTTGCAGTAAATTCCTTTCGTGCAGCACCCTCTGTCGACACAATTTACACTATTTTTTTCTATATTAAAAAAAAATCCTCTTTGTGAGAATAATTTTTTCGCAAACCGCATTCAAATTTACCGATTCTTTTAATTTTTTATGAGTTTTTAAACTATTTATGAATTCATGGGACACCCTGTAGATGTACTCGTAAATATCTCTCTGGGGAATTTCTAATGAATTGGTACATGCTGGAATGTGTTGGGTGTGTATACGCGGGATCCTAACGTATTCATGTTGTTAGAGTTATGCTCTTTTTCCGTATTGCACTGGTGCTGTTATCTGCCTTCCATATTTTGAGGTGAAAATGACAAATGTCCGAATTTTCATATTGTGTAAGTATCGTGTTGCAGACCTCGTTGCTCTCAATGAAAGGGGCACAGTAGTCCAGGTCGATAAGATACTCGCTTGAAGTACCAAAGGATGTTTAGAGGTGTCGCGAGTTCGATATCCGGTTCGTTCTTGTCAGAAACATTTCCTGTCACAGGGGTACAACTGAAACGGCGATATAACCGCTGAAAAAAATTGCTACCGCAGGAAGTCCCCCATCGAGGGGTTAGCGCTTGATGAGTATAAAAACAAGCCTGCCGTTCGAAATCGGCAATAAGTTGTAGGTCCCGGTCTAAAATTAGCCCTCGTGTGCATAAAATGACCGCGGGGCGACAAAAATGATCAATGATCTCGCTGAAAGGCATCGGTTTCTTATAAGAATAATTGTATTTGCGTATTAGGAGATGGATCTGAGACCAGAATGATTGAAAATTTTCATTCTCGAGAGTTTTTCCGCAGCTGTTGATGAAAAAACACCAAGCGCGATATTGAAATTTATTAACCCTTTAAGCTACATTGACGGGATATCTTGCCTTCCCAAAAGTTTCTTATTTCAGCATTGACAAGCCCAGATATTTTGAAAGTTGATTTCTCAATGGAACACTTTATCCAACACCTATTAGTTTGAATCTGCTTTTCTATCTTTCTTTCAAATCGAGCACAACTGAGGTCTATCGCCATCTATGGTCAATTCACGACCGAGTGAGTTGTGCCGGAAGTGTGAGTGCGTATCTAGTGTTGTGTTTGATTGCTCAGTTCTGCCATCTATATTTCAGATGTGAAGTGTAATGATTGACGTTTCGGACGCAGAAGAAATGTTCAGGTTCAATCCCTCCTGTCGGGCTGGTTTTTCTCGGCTCTCTATCGACAAATTTGATTTCCATTCTTTATAATTTTTTTTTATGCAAAAAAATAACAAAAAAAACAACCATTCGTGGAATGGTTTTTCGCAAACCGGATACAAATATACCAATTCTCGAAAGCCAATGTAAACCTGACGTGCATCGAGATGTTCATGGACGCTGGGAATGGAAAAAACTGTTTTATAGGATCGCAAAGCTGTTTTTGCTCCGGGCTGCAAAATACTTAAGACCATCCTTGGGTACGTGTATAGTATGTCTGAATTGTGTTACGTGTTCAAAAAGTGTTGTCATCCATATTCCGAATCGGAAGTGAGAAATTGTCAAATGAGGGTAATTTTTTAATATATGTTGTTCACTAAGGAGAGACTTTTTTAAATTATTAGTCATCTCACATTTTCTCGTCAAGTTGGAAAACCGCAAGAAATCGACTTTGGCTGACTGCCACTGTCATTATGACTACAAAGCTATCCTCTTGATGCTGTGACCCAGGGAAGAGAGAGAGAGAGGAAAAGGGTTGAAACACATAACTTGCGCAGATGAAGCTGATATCATGTTTTGAGTGAGGTCAAAGTACAACGGTACAGATTATATTTGCACATGATGGTGGAAAAAAGAAAAATCAAATTCTCATTTATGTGGTTTCATTTCTGACGTTGTGTGTCTTTGCTGAAGGTATTAAAAAATAGCTTTTTATAATGATATTATCGGTTAGTTATGAAAGTAGAACGAAAAAAAGAAAATACAAGTTTTACAAGTTTTATCCATTTTCTACCAATATCAAGCATGCGCATTGACGACAGCAGCTTTGAAACGCTTTACAGAGCATTTGTGCTGACTGCCATCATTGGGACGCTGTGGTCGGCTGAAGTTTGTTTGCCATGGTTTTCCAACTTCTCAGAGGAATGTTTCGATTTTTGCATGTACGGTTTAGTAGTAGTAGTAGCATGTGGACGCCACAACACCAAGGTTCAGTGAGTGCTTAGGCAAGCTGAATTTTAGTAAAAGCAACAACACTTGTAGCTATAGATGGCGTTAGTCGAACGGGTGTTACAGAGTGAAATGTAATGCCTCCTACATCATTCGAAACAGTATCTCAGCAGAAGTTGATTTAATTACACCTCAAATGCTATTAAAGAGATCGAACACCGTTGGAAAGAGATCGAACACCGTTTGGATATCTACAGAGCCATTAGAGCGGGAGGGCTCTGAAGGGAACAAAGGGTGCTCATATTCAACTTTATTAACCGACAAATGAACTTGGGGAGTTAGTTTCCCTCTTCAATGCAACATACATTTATAAGTAATCATGTGCGTTTCTCCCTCACTATAAATCCGTTTACTTTTGGATATCTACGGCCCAGACACCCTACATATTTATTCACTTATATGTCTTACTCTGTTTTAGATGTCCTCACTACCTCTTGAGGTTTAGTCTCTGAACAGTAGCTTACCAGATCGTACCATTTCATAAAAAAAAAACTTGAACGTAACTGTAAAATATCCAGTAACTACACTAAATGCATTCTGTGCAATTAATGCACAGGGTGACCCATAAATTCGTAAATAGTTAAAAAAGTCAGTATATTTGAACGCGGCTTGTGGAAAGTTAGTCTCACGAAGGAGGAGTTTCTTTTTGGTACAAAAATAGTTCACATTTTTGTCGATATGGGGCACTGGAAACCAGTCCGGCAGGAGTGATTTGACCTGGACTTTCCTTCAATCTCTTCTATATCCGAAATGTTCGTAAAGATTCAGCCTGCTATTCGTGGCAAAATAAAAACAACTTCACCAATAGTGCTTTATTCACTGATCTCAACATCACAATACCTTATGTAAGCGTCAGTAACAGGAAAATTCAGAAATGGACTGGTAATCATACACACTGCATTTTGTAGAACTCTGATTTGCACATTTCCAGTGATTTGCTTTCGCGCAGCACCCTCTATCTACAAAAATTGTGAACTTTATTTTTCCGTATCAACCCCCCTCCCGCTTCGTGAGCATAACATTTTTTTCGCAAACCGCATTTAAATATACCAATTCCTTCGATTTTTATGAAATTTGATACTATTCATGAAGTTAAATGGGACACCCTGTATATATGAGCAGTGATTTTTTCATTTTATTTCTATATAGAGAAAAGCCTTTTCAAAAATCTTTATTTGAAAAAAACAAAGCAAAATTATTATAGCAAACAACTGAGCAAAAGAAAAAAAAAGAAAAACACACAAAATAACGCAATAACAATAAAGAATAGTTTTAATGAAGTCTAAAAAACAAATATATTGTTAGATATTGATCCATGCAAAATTCGTGCACAATGTTAATATAACACAAAAAAGGAATGGCTACACATTCACATAACTACATCATGCAGAACAACGGACAAGGGAAGATAAACTAGAGCAGCAATTCCCAACAAATCATTGATTAAAAAAAAACATTACATATAAATATAATGAATGCTTTTTAAACTTAAAGTCTCTGCATTAAAACTATATGTAAATAAAAAAGCTGCCATAGAAACTGTTCTCACATGTTTAAGGTTTCATTTTTGATAAAAAAATTTATGTTATATATAAAAAACTAATATAATTAGACACTCTTAATGATTTTTTATGTCTGACTTGATGTCATTTGAATGATAATTTCATTTTTTTTTTACATTTTAGGATTTAATTAGTCGTTACAACTTCAACTAATTTATATCTGAAATTTAGTTTCTCATCTTGAACAGGAATTTCATTAACAGTGTTGGATTATTAGGAAATGTATCATTGAATTACCTAATGTAATATTTTCCAAGCGTATATTTTATTGTAAAACGTAAAAAAACAGTAATTTTATTTATAAAGTATTATAATATTTCATTAAGTGATTTGATAGAAATTTTGATTGAATGAATGTAATTACGTGTACATCGCATGTGGCCCTGAGGAGGAAAGAAAGATCCGAAATAATTTTTTCTGGGGGTTTATCAACGTCAAATAATCTCTTGAGTTGGATGTAGGTATGGTAACGATATGGCCAGCAAGCCCCCCCCCCCTTTTGTTGCTCAAATAACTACAAATATTTGTATGGTTTTTTTTCTTTGTTTAATCAAGTATATAATTTTCCTACGTGCTATATCTCTTTGAAAAATCAAATTTCTTCAGATCAAGTTCCCAATAAGTTTCCTCAGTACAACAATAATTGAAACTAATTACATTAAGGATCAAATTAGTCTTTTGTAAGATCTTTTATAAGTCAAATTATAATAAAAGTTCATAATGTACTCAATGTAGAAGTGCAAGATTCTTATACCCAGAAAAATAAATATGTGGAAGTACTGCTTACAGAGTATTTATCCATAAAGATTTGAACGAACAAAACAAAAGAAAACATCAGATCTAAAATATCAGTGTAACGATTTTGAATTAGGCACTTATATTAATTTGATTAATTATAATTTTACTTAATTATCATCGCTTTTTTTAACATATTATAAGTTGAAATATCCTGGTTTTTCAATGAGCATTAGTAATTGTGTGAAACGCAATTATATAATTGAATTATGAAAAAGACCAAGTAATTCTTAAAGAAGCAGTTAACATGGAAATCAAAAGAAAAAAAAAATTTTTTTTACTTTTACTTATTATCAATATTTAGCTCTTCTATTTAATAATGATCGATTTTTACATTAAGGGAAATATCAAGTGAAGTGCTTGCTAAAAAAAATCACTTGACATATTATGAAGATGTGAAAAATAAATCCCCTATACAATGATCGAAATTAAAAAAAATATATATATGACCACAAATTGTTGAAGGATTTATCTTCATGTGAAAAACTAATCAGAATTTTCTCATGATCGATTTTGAGAATTATTGAAAAAGTTTTTTTATTTTATATTGCTGCGTCTTTGAAGAATATAAAATGAAGGAAAAAAACTTCTAGCGAAAACAAAAGCGTAGGCAATTTAAATAAATTTTCATACAACATTTTGGTGCAGTTGATTGTGCATTTCGTTCTTTATTTTATAAACACATATGAGAACAGTATACATTTATTAGAAACCCCTTCGTACACCGGTAAAAATTTGAGCATGTCGGGAACACTCCAGGCACACATTGCTGACAGCACTAATAACAAAGCAATGAGACAGCACATTCACCAGTAGAAGTACTTTTCAAGAGATGCATTGAGATATGTGACAATAAAAATTCAGTCTGTTCGGATATGAAGTCTGTGTTTCCTTAAATGGAGTGTTAATTACAGTTTTTGCTAATTGTTCTATTTATATACATACTTTTATTAACGCGATATACTCTCTTCTTCTATTGTGAAAAATATTTTGTCTCAATATATTCTGAATTGTAGGTTGAAGCTTTGAACAAAAGAGGAATTTACAAACAAAATTTTTGACATTATTTCAAAAATTCTGTGTGTACGTTGCAGTTTATATCTGAATCGTGTAATTTACGTTTATAAGCCTCGTGATACTTTTTGTGGAGCACGACGATTATGTGTATGATTTCCAATGAAAATAAAAGTAAACTAGTATTTTTATAAATTATGGTCTTCATCTTTTATAAATATTGAAATGTATTTTATTTTGTATTTTTCTGAAAGGATGTGTATATAGTACGATAAAATACAAGAGAAATGAAGATAAAAAAATGAAGAGATACTTTTTTCAATATCTTTTGACAAAAGCGCTAGTGCTGCTCACTTTTTCTTTCAAATATATATATATATATACAAAAAAAGAATTATTTTAAGAAAAAGGAAAGAAAATTGAATTTTATGAGAATGAAATAGAACCTTATGCAGTGGGTCGCTTTTTTTGTTAATTAATCGTACAAATTAAATTCGTTTTATAGAACAAAGATAGATGTATGAATAGAAAATAAAATGAGCAAATGTAGCAATAACCAATTAACCATCCATCTAAATCAGTTTCCCAAACTTTTCATTCCATCGTCTCCTTCTTCATCAAATTTTTCTTCTCATCGCCCTCCTCCCAAACACAAAGGATACTAAACTCAAAGTTTCTACCGCCTCCCCCTAGACGTTTCTGTCATTCCCTAGGGGGCGATACTGCCCACTTTAGGAAACACTGATCGAAATCAATGTTTCCCAAAAAATGGGCAATATTACTCTCAAGAGAGCGGTAGAAGCTTTGGGTTTAGTATAGGATTCTATGGGTTTATCTTAAGTTGAAGGTGGGGGGGGGGGGGGAATGAAAAGAAAAAAAAAATTCAAAATTTCAAAGAACGGGGGTGGAATAAATAGTTTGATAATGATAATTCTGGGTTCTCTCTCATACAGATAAAATTAAATAAATTTTATCCCGACCTTTTCTCATTTATTATCAAGGCTGGCCCTACTAATCGATCAATATTGTTAACCTCAGTTAAAAAACTTTAGTTGAGCTAATTGACTCGATCAATCCAATTAAAATTTGTATAAAAAGTTTGTAATTTAACTTGATTTTTTTAATGAAACTGATCTGATGTCTTAGAATAATGTACCAATACATAATATTTTACGTAAATGACCGTATTTAAAAACATTTGAATCAATATTTTGATCAAATATTTCGACATGGGGGAAATACAAGTCGATTTAACGAAAACTGATTATTTCAAATTCGAATTGAATTGGATGGGAATTTCGGAAGAAAAGACAAACATTTATTGTCTCCACTTGGGATCTAGTTTCTCCGTATACTTTGAAACATCAGCTCCTCTCCTCACAGGTATATTTGGAAGGAGTTTCTAGGGGATAATCAACTTTGGGAAACCTTGTATGGTGAATCATATTCGCCAGGCCGGGAGAAAAGTATATTTTCATAGCATCAATTAATATTACATAGGTATGAAAAATATGCGATTAAAATTCGATTAAGCAGTCGATCAATCGATTAAAGAGTTTTGATTTACCATTTAAAAATTGCAATCGATTCTCAGCCCTATTTACTATAAATACACATACAATAGAGTACTGAAACCTAAGCAGAATTTAGGAGATAATAATAAAAAACTATACTGATTTTTTTTTTTTTCATTTGGACCAAAGTTCTAATTTTAAAAGCCTAAAATTTGTTTTGAAGATAACTTTTCATAAACTTAAACATACACACTTCTCAATGCATACCCTGAACAAAGCAACTTAAATCGAATCGTTTCTCCGGACTCTCACTTCTCGCTCTGCTTATAAATAATATCGTAAAATTTATTGATTGTATATAAACTCTATTAATAAGCCTCACTCATAAAAAAGTTATTTACAAAACACCCAAACATGTTGGCAACCACTGTTCTAGTAACACTAATAGGATTGATTCAGGCAATCTTCCAGAATGACTCAGTGCCCCTCACCTTGGAAAATACGGGAGGCTTCACTTCGGCTCCAACAACCGGCTCTTCTTCGATCACCACTTCTTTCTTGGGCTTCGGTGAATCACTCTTCGTCTCTTTCTTTATGATAGGTTTCGGTTCGAACGCATTAGTAACTTTACCATCCATAACCTGTGACTTTTCAGTGATGGTCTCAGATTTTTTAGTCGTTATCGTCTCTTCTTTCCTAAAACTACTATAAGACTGAGTGATAGAGCTTTTTGAGGAGTAACCATCGACCATTCTTGGCGCTGAAGTGAGGATACCGGTCTCAGAAAAGGGTATCACTTCAGTGTCTCTGTAATGCGTTATATCGGCGGATTTGAGCACAGCATCATTCTCAAACGGATGAGAAGGTGATGATTTAGATTTTTCTTCGGGTGCCTCGCTCAGTTTTGATGGTTTCCAAACTGGAATACGAGTCACTGACTGTTCCTTATTGGAACCAACAGAAGATGAACTCTCCGTAGATGACATAACTTTTGTTTCAGATTTGCTACTCATGAAGCTGTGTGTTGTTTCTGTCCTCGAGCTAGAAATTATGTTTTCTGCTTTTACAGTTTCTGCCGATTGTTTAGAATCAAACACTACATGCATAGGTGAAGTTCCATTTTGCATCACGTGGGGTATTTTTTCTTTTTCGATAGTCGTCTTGATAGTTGGTTTTTCTTTTTCCTTACTATCCAAATCTTTCTGCTCTGAGAACCTGAGAGATGTCTGTTTCACAAAACTTTCCGTTTGTACAGAAGTTTTAGTCGCACTAGTGATTGGGACTACCTCAGGTTCTTTTACTTTTGTTTCGATGTCTTCTGGAAACTCCACTAAAGGTAGTTCATGGGACTCCTCGATTGGTAAGTCAGTTAAAGATGTGATTTGTTCAATTTTTGGTGTGATCAGTTCGGGTTTAGTCTGTGACCAGACTTTAGAGCACACTGCTGGTATCGGTGGAGGCGATGGTGTTTTCGGCGGTACGGATGAGTCAGGTTTTGCATCAATAACTTGCTTATCGGCGGTGATAGCTGCTGGCACATAGGGCGAAACAGGCGTGGATTGAGCCATAGAAACTTTTGTAAACATCTGTACCAAAAAGAAAGAAAGAAAAACAACGAAAGTTGATTATGAATACGCACCATTTTTGAAAAGCATCCAATTGTATTAGTAATACTTTTCAGTAAAAAAAATCAATTTTCTTTAAGTTGCAACCTTTAATTTTTCCAAATACAGTAAGAACTCGGTATATCTCAGTACACATTTAACCATTTACCAGCCGAATTCAAATTTTGATTTATTTTCTCAATTTTTATCTTCTGTTTCTTCTTTTTCTGATCAATAAGTTTAAGAGATATAGACCAAAAAATTCATGAAAAAAATTATTTTACTGTATGTTTCCTGGATTTACCCATGTCCACAGAAACAATATTAAAATTGAAAAAAAAATTAAATTTTATTCTTCCTTAAAAATAGACGATTTGATAAATTTAAATTTACGACATACATAAATGAATGAAATTTTTTGTTTTGTAAATTAAGTTTGGAATCTCACATCTTCAGGAAAATAAATCAAGTGCTGTCATGAGAGAAAAATATTTTTTTCTAGTTAATAAAACTGATGTGTTTCCAATTAGGAACGTTGGCCGTTAAAAGGTTAATGAAACACAAATACCATCTGTAACCAGGGACGTAAACCCGATCGAATGTCGGAGGAGGCACACGTGGTTTGAGATGGGGGAGAGCGTAATAATCTCTTCTACAGATATTTTGAGTCACTAACCTGTTAAAAGCATTTTAAATAAGCAAAACTTAAGATAGAAAAATAAGGTATTTATTTTCAATATTTCAATTGTTTTTACAAAAGTATTTAAGGGGCGTCATGTCCCCTGAAGTCGATTTTACAGAAATTACTTCAAGAAATATTTTGTTCAATTAAAAATTAAATGCAAAAAATTTCTTGTCAATCGGTTTATTTGTTATTTCAAAATAAAAGAAGTAATGAATTATAGTGTAAATGTTTCCAAGAAAAAACACTTTGAACGAGATTTTCTCATATTGCAGATTTTGAGCCCATCCTCATGATTAAAAACCAAAAAACAAAAATTCTGAAATTTTGCTATTTCAGATGACATCTGTCTATTCGTCTATTCGACATATCACCCCCCCCACCCCACCCCTTCATGTCAGAAGGGCAAATGTGCAATGTCCTTGGAAAAAAATTGGGGTAGGCTGGTGTCATAGACACGGAAGGTGCCCAGACGGGAAGAGATATTAAAACAGAGGTGATATCATTGGATGCACATTTGCCATGTGCATCTGTCGATACCATTGCTTTTGACGTGCGTTAGGTACTTCCTGAGATATGAGCGTTAAAAGAATTCCGTCGCGCAACTTTTTGCGAATGCTCCCAGTATCGTCAGGCGATTTAAAAGACGTATTCACGTCATCAAGAACGTGAGAAATGACGTTCGAATGTTTACTCATGTTATTCTATGGAAATTATTTTTCTCAAATTCAGTAACGTGTTTCAATAGAGATAGATACACATCGTGCTTCTGGCATGGGGGATGGCGACGATATATTAGTAAAATGAATCTCTGATTTAGCAATTGACTAATGGGAAGTATTTTTTAAAAATTGTTGAACTCAGATTTTCGAGGTTTATCTTTTTTTTTTAAACTTTAAAATTTCATAAAATTTTAACGAATGGTCAGATATCCACATTCGAGGTTCATTTTACTAACATATATCAAATAAATATTTATGCAAAATTTCAGAATTTTTGGGGCAGTAATTTTTTTTTAATCTTACAGACGAGCTCCAAAACTGTAGTATGAGAAAATCACATTAGAAGAGTGGGACAAAATATTTTTTGAAGTCATTTTTGCAAAACAGACTTCATGATCGCGACAACCCTTAAAAATATTTTAAATTTTTTATTGTGTTGGGGAGGGGTAGTGGAGCACGGGCCCCCTTATGCCCCTCCCTGCGTACGCCTCTAATGCTAGCGTTATTAGTATAAATTAGGTTTAATCGTTTTTCAGTAACCCCGCTTATGAAGTAATTTTTATTCGGTCCCCAGAGGTGACGTTATACCTAGTTCTGACTGGATAAGAGAAATATTAAGAACTTGATTTCCAAAGGAAAGAAAAGCATGAAAAATACCAACCTCTCTTTTTTGTTGAACTGAAGATATCTCTTGGTAGGTGACTATCTTCTCTTCCTCCGGGCTCCTATCTTCTTCCACGATCAGATCGGCGCTACACTTGGCTTGCCCGGCAGCGTTAGTTGCCAAAACAGTGAAAGTGCCTGAATCTTCTGGAAATGCCTCCCTTATAACCAGCAAATGCTTTTTGCCATCACAAGTGATTCGAAAATCTGGGGAACTTTGTAAGGTGTTATTGTTTCTGTACCACTTGATCTCTGGAGTCGGGATACCACAGACTTCAACTTCCAGATTAATAGATGCTCCAGACTTGAACACTCCCGCTTTCAATGCTTTCAGAAATTTAGGAGGCTCTCTGTGAGCTATGAAAACAACATAATGCATAAAAATATATATTTTAATTCATAATCAAATTTAAGAATATAAAAGATACAGAGTGCACACGTACGCCCCTTTATCCTGGAATTACTCGCTGACGCTTCGATACTGGAAGCATACTTTCAATTAAAAAAATTATCCAAATAATGAGTAGACCTCTCATACTTCATTGCAACTGGTTGTTTAGTGATAGTCATAGAAACCGAGAGACACCCAGGCTCTGTCACACTCGATGATATAAGCACACTGTCCCTGGGGACTCGGGTGCCTCCAGGGAACCTAACCATTTATTGAGCTTGAGAAAGATATATTACATACATGGGCATGTATCATTACGCACATCGCCAGTAAACAAGTGTAAAATTTATGATCGAAAAATTGTGATCAATGTAAATAAATCACAATTGTAAATCACAGGTTATAAATCACGAAATCATCATAATAATCGTAATAATCGAGAATAGTTTTTGATAAATTTTGATCTGCTTCTCTTTAGGGATTTTCATTGAATTAATTACTATCACATCAATGAAAATTGTCAATCTACTGCTGGGTTGATCTAATCGCTGCACCGCGTGGTTTGATTTGGTCCAAAAACATTCGTCAGCAATTGCTGCCTGTATCCAGCCTCTCGATAAGTCCGCGTTTATCATACTATTCTCGACTACTCTGATTCCTCTTCTTCTTCCTCTTCTCTAAATAGATGTATGAGATCTCTGTCTGGGTGTAGTTGACGTCTTATTCTAGTGGATCTCCTAACACGCATAGGTAGCTTTTAATCTGGTTCTGGCTCCGGGGCTGTAGCTCTGATATCCTCAGGGTGTTACTCTAGAAAGCAAATTGCAATTGTTTTCATGCTCAATCCATTGGTAAATTGACTTAAATTGGTACCCATTAGTAATTGACATTGGTATATAAATTTGTTTAGTTATTGAAATAAGAAATTAGCTTTTTAATTCGTCACAATGTTCTAACAAACCCAATTAGAAAGTTGTTGCCTTGTCTGTCCTGACCCCCCCCCCCCCAAAAATACACGTTTTTAAGTGAAGTTCAATATTTGCTCTAATAGTTGAATTCGAAAATCTCTGGAAATGAAGGGAAAAACCGCATAAACAAACGGAGAAGATCATTTTAAACTTCATATGCTGTTCTTTCCCTCATTTCCAGCGATTCCCAAATTAAAATATCTCGGCGAATATGGAACTTAAGAACATGGATTTTTTTCGTTGTGCTCAGGGGAAACGGAAATAATTTTCTAATATGGTTTTCAGAACAGGGTGAAGAATTAAAAAAAGTTAATTTTTTTTCACTTCAATAACTAAAAAACAACTTGCAATGACGTATGAGAGGTCTACACACACACGTTATTTGAATAATTTTTTTTTAATTGGAAGTATGCTTCTAGAACCAACGGTTTGCGAGTTAATGCAGGATGAAGGGACTTTCTTATGCACTCTTATATTCATTTTTATTTTTCATCATATAAATTGAATTATTCGATATTTTCAGAATGTATGTGAAAAACATTCAGGATTTTAATCCTTGTGATAGAAAACACAGATATATATGTGAGAGGGGGAAAATAAAATTTTTCCACTTACGTTTCACTCTTGCTTCGGCTACACTGGTTGCTTTACCAGCTGTATTTGAGGCAACGCAACTGTACATTCCGCTATCACTTTCTGACGATTTGGTTATAAAGATGGATGGCCTTCCTCTAGTTTTCGAAATAGCCAATCCCGGCTTCTCAACAATTTCAACTCCATTCTTAAACCACTGGATATTTGGTTCTGGAGTGCCTGCAGGATATAATAAAACATGAATGTAGAACAGTAAACCCAAACTCACCATATAAATCATTATCATTTGAATGAAATCAAAATGAATTTTTGGAATCTGTTAGCAATGAAATTTCAGGCCAGTGTGGAGGCTAATTTTAGAACTTCCCCTACTATCACATGACAGTTTTAATAATTATCTCTTTCCTAATTTAAAAAAATTATTGATAGCAAAATTAAATGTTCTTAACCAATCCTTTCAAAATTTTGGGTTCAAAACAGCAAAGGATTTAATTTACAAAGTTTTTACGATAAAACTTAGTCATTGTAGTGATGATAGATCATTCCTAATTATCTGATTGCCCCATCCTATCTGGATAGGAACATAAAATAACACAGAAAAAGTTTATGTGAAATGAAGAACTTTATGGAAAAATTGGCTACGATAATATTTGCTTGCAAGATTTACTATATGAACACATGAATTTCTACACAAAACGCCTATCGTAACTTCCTGCTTATAATACCCGGCAAATGTTCGCAAGTTCTCTACCGCAAAGGTCTTTGGTCAGAGAAAATATTTTATCGTACAATACGAAAATGCAAATTTCATTTATCATTAATGAAATCCTAAGGGAGGTGTTGTTTGCTCCGTTTCTGAAGGTACACTGTCGATTTTTCTACACACACATGTGTACGCCATCTATAATCATGAATAGGCCTATTGTTTTCAAATTAACCTTTTAAACACTAATTTTCATTAAAACCTACCGTTCACGGGTTATAGGCAGGGAAATACGGTATCACTGTTTTGAACTTTAATGTCCTTTTCGTCACCCTTAAATATTGATTATTGTTGTTGGTATCGCGTTTTCATTTTGAAAATAATAAATTCTATGTATAGGGTGTCCCATAAAATCGTAAATAGTTTAAAAATTCATAAAAATTGAAGGAATTTGTATACTTGAATGCGGTTTGTGAAAAGTTATTCTCACGAGGGAGATTTCTGTATAGAAAAAATAGTTAAAATTCTTTTCGATAGAGGACACTGTAAGAAGGTCCGACAGGAGTGACTGAATTTGAAATTTTCTTCAATCAATTTTGTGTCGAAAAGTACGTAAATCTTCAGCCGGCGATTCGTGGATGAGGTAAAACAAGTTTTTCAATGGTGCTTTATTCACCAATGTCAGCATTACAGTGAAAACCTCATGTTAGGAACAGGAAAATTCAGAGATGATTTTGTTAATCGCATACCCTGCATTTTAAAGAACTCTGATTTGCATATTTCCTGTGATTTGCTTCCGTGCAGCGAGTGCTCCCTATCGTCAAAAATTTGAACTTTTTTTTTTTCGCTATCAACAAAAATCCTGCTTCGTGAGAATAACTTTTTCGCAGCAAACTGCTCGCAAACAGGCTAGAGTCTGAAGTCTGAGTAATGTGCGAAGAGACCCGGCCAGTTCACGAAGACTTCAGACTTCGACAGAGAGACACTTATATATACGTTTAACTTTACCTTCAACTAGTCCTTCCAAAAGCAGTTTTTCTCCTTCGTTAACGAGAGCAGTAGACACGGGTTTTGTGAACTTCGGAGGAATAGATACAGACTCAGATACTGATGTAACTGTAGAAGAATATGTCTCAATCACAGGCTTTGTTATGATTTTTGTTTCAGTCTTAGACATGATTTTCTCCGATGCTGAAGGTTCAGATGTATCATCATATGAATCGTCAACCTATGAGACAAATATGAAAATGGAATATTTATGATTTCATAAGCGGGACAGCCAAAAAATAGAGGAAATTGTATTCATATATATATATATATAAAAGAATAAATAAATTTCTGAAATTTACCTCAGACATGGATGTTATTGTGCATTTTTCGACAACCCTGGACTTTTTGGACATGATCATTGTCTGTGCTCTGAAAAGCAAAATCGTGAAAAACAAAAAAGATTTTATCAATAATTCACATGTTAATGATGATTCAATAAAAAAAAAATTTCATAACATCAAATGGAATGTCACAACTTATACACAAAGTATTCTGATAGTAGTAATTTAACATATATTTTGAGAATGAAATACGCAAATAAACTAATTTATTAAGTTAATAAAAAAACACTCACGTTTGTGCCTGGTAGACTTCAGGAGGTGGGCCAGATTCTACAGGAAAAAGAAATAATATTGAATAAATGGATATATTTGCATTGACATTGAAGAGAAATAATATAGTAATAAGTCAGCATGGAGTTATTTGAACTATCTAATACAGGAGTGCACATCTTCCGGCCAGCGAAATGTGGTTTTATGCACCACTATGAAAACTATGCCTTGTTGAATACGGGGAGTTCTGTTAGAAAACTATCAATATTCGCAACACATTAAGTACCTAGAGACTGACCATATTTTTTCTAAAAAAAACGGGAAATAGGGATTCATACGGGATATCTCTAATTAAAAACAAAATCACCAAAAAAATTGTCAAATGCAAGTAAAGTTACCAATTAAAGCCAAAAAAAAATTGTCTAAAGTAAGTAAAGTTGTTAATTAAAGCCAAAAAGATTGTCGAAAGCAAGTAAAGTTGCAAGTTACAGTCAAAAAGAGAAAAATTGTCGGAGGCAATTAAAAATTGAAGTTGTCATCTATCACTGAAATTTCTGAAAAATCGCCGATGGTGGGATATTGCAAATCACAATGGGTAAAAATGTGATTCATATTTATATATATTGGATATTTCATTACGTATATAAATTCGCCGTATAAATATCATAATAATTTTTAAAAGCCAATTTTGGATGAAAATATAAATATAAAATTTAAAATGAACGAAAAGGCATATTTATTACCTTCAATATGCAATAAAGCGGATGATTTTGCAACACCAGCATTATTTTCAGCTGCTACAGTGTACCTCCCACTATCTGTTTTTGTCACAGAGGGTATGTAGAGCGAATGATAATCCCCATTTTCTAGCATTTGGTGGTTATTATCCATGGCAAGTGATTTTCCCTGAAATTCCCATTTCACCTGTGAAGAAGCGAATTCAAAATTATATATAAGCATCATTTGTATACTACTACACCTTACTTTATTCAATGCAACCACTTATAACATTATTACCCATGACGAATATACCAAAATCCTATATATCTGCTGAAAAAATGTTTTTGAACAAACCTCACACATAAAACTTTTTAATAATTAAAATAACTAAATTAAATAATTAAAAAATAATTAAAATAATTAAAATAATTAAAATAATTAAAATAATTAAAATAATTAATAATAACTTAATAATGATAATCATAATCAAAATTATTAATGCATAAAATCAGTAGTATTATTTTTCAAAAATGTATTTTCTTGAACTTAAACAAGGAGAAATGAATATTAAGTTGGGGCATTTCTAAATTCATTCCGAAAATTGATATTTCAATAAATATATTTCTAATTCTCATAACCCACCTTTGGTTTTGGATGGCCGATAACAGTGCATTCGAATCTTGCAGGTTTTCCAATGTCAGCTCTCACTTCATCTAAAGTCTTTAGGTATACAGGTGGTGAGTCTGGCATTGAAACGTATGTAGAAGCCTGTTGAACAGGGGGTGAAACCTTGAGCGAACAGAAGCTCTGTGCTTGCCCAGCAAGATTCTGCGCAGTTACAGAGTAAGATCCTCCATGATGTGGTTTCACAGAATGAATTGCTACACTTGCATATCCTGTTTTGGATGCTGAAAGCTGCAATTTTGAGATGAAAGCTAATTATTTTTTTTAACTTACGGAAAATAATTACAGTCATAACTTGTTGTAATGTCTTTCACTTTCATTATCATCCTACTTATAATGTCAGTTTTTGAAGAATCGTGCACATTGAGCCTACTCATCATCGAATGATAATGCTTGAGTTCATTTTTGCTCAGTTCCTGTTTGTGATGAAATACAGAGATCTGAATGCATAGGGTGTCCCATAAATTCATAAATAGTTTAAAGACTCATAAGAATTGAACGAATCAATATATTTGAATGCGGTTTGTGAAAAAGTTATTCTGATAAAGGAGGATTTTTTTCGTACAGGAAAAAAAAATTGTTCTAAATTTTCGTCGATAGAGGGCCATGCACGAAACGAATAAAGACTTCTGGAACTTTCTTCAATCGCTTCTGTGACCAAAACATTCGTCAAGCTGCAGCCGGCGATTCGTGGCTGAGATAAAACAACTTCACCAATTTGTTTTATCTACCAATAGGAACATCATAATGAAAACCTTATGTAAGCACCAGTAACAGGAAAAATCAGAAATGAGATGATAATCGTACACTCTTCATGTTATAATACATTGATTTTCATACTATCAGTCATTCACTTTCGTGCAGCGTCCTTCATCGACGAAAATTTTTTATGAAAAAAAAAATCCGTCTTCGTGAGAATAAATTTTTTGTAAACTGTTTTCAAATAGCAATGCCTTCAATTTTTACGAACTTTTAAACTATTTACGAATTTATGAGACACCCTGCGTATTTCTTAAAAGCATGTTAAATATCTATCTATAAGTCAGGAAAGTTACATATAAAAGCAATTTCAAAAATCTATAATCAATAGTACTGACTCAAAATTTCTACAGGGTGAGGGACAGAGGCTGTGAGATGAATAAAGAATTGACAATGCAATTTCTTGAAAGGTATTTAGTTTTCAAAAAAAAAAAAAAAAAACTTTCTTTTCATCTATATTTATTACACGGTTACAGCAATGAGTATGAATATGTAAAAAAACCTGGTTTGATGGTTCGTTAATGTCACTGTATTTCCTAAAGACAACCCTGTTTATGCTCTGAATAAAAATATTCTGCAGCGTCGACAGATTAACATGGGCTCCCGGGAAAAGAGATTTTCTGGAATCCCCACCTAGCTAGAAGTATTTGCATACCTATTTCCACAGTTACTATAGAAAATCCCGGTACCGAATCTCAGTATCACGAAGCCCCCTCCTTCAGTACCAGTGGCCGCGTCCGGATGGGCCCATTTGTTAAGATGGCCCTGAATACCAGCTGATTACATGATTTCAAGAAGAAAAACACTTACCTCGTAATCATTAGATGAAATAATTTCTATGCCATCTTTAAACCATTTGAAAGAAATTTCTCCATCACCAGTCACCTGACATTCAAGTTTTGTTGAACGACCTTCAGAAGCACAGACGTCTTTCAACAGCTTGATGAACTTTGGCGGATTATTACCGAGAGTTAGGATAATATCTTTTTTAGTCAAATGGCTGTAAATAAAGGTTCGGAAAATTATATATATTTTCTTGCAATTTCAACGTTTTTTTATGAGCATTATAAACATTCAGTAGAATTTCGAAACATCATAAAAAAAAGAATTTGCAAAATTAGTAATTTTTAAAATTTCTCACCTTTTGTCTTCCGCTATGGTAGCAGCAGCTAGAAAAAGTAATGAAACATTTGGTTTATCATATATTTTTGCAGGTAGGTTGATTCAGATCAAGCACATTATAATTAAAATTATAATTGAAATGCATAAATCATTGAATAAAACATTCTCTATCGCTTCTTAACTTGTTAATTAAAGTGTTAACAGTGTAGTTTGACATTTTTTAAATATCTTTGAAAGACAATGCTTTTAAACGTCCAGTAGTCAATAAGTTAATAATTGCCACCTTTGAATCACATTCTGAATCTTTTTTATACATACATAATAAGTGCAAGTGGAGCCGATTTATATAATGTGGTTTCCTAACTTTAAAGCAAAAATAAAATAAGGCTTTCCTATACGTCATTTTTGCAAACACATAGTAAGGTATTATATTCGCTAATACTTATCACTTGATTTGTGTGATATTTACCCCCGTTTTTCTTTCCAATGAATTGTGAAAAAAATATTTATAAATAAAGAAGAATTTATAAAAAAAAATTGAATTCATGTTAGCGAATTTCATAAACATAATTTTCAATTTTGTAGTCACTAACTAAATTTATTATTTTTTAAAACTATTGACCATGTCTATCAGGGCTGGACAAATCTATTGCCTGACATGCTCATGGCATTAAAAATTCTTACCGTGTATACATTTCTTTCAGCCACATGCCCGACGCGAGCACATTGGAAAAAAAATTAAAGCGCTTTCATGTTCTTGATTATGATATTATCGACGGTGATGCAAGTGTTTCTCCAATATTCCCTTCCTTGCAACATTTTGAAATAAAGGCCTTGAAAGACTATTTTTTTATGTTACTGAAAGAAATAACCGCAAGGTCGGAATTAGTCATTTCACGACTCACCACAATAACTGTATGGATGCGTAATAAGGAAAATATGGGTTTTAATATATATATAGCGTGTCCAGAAAACTTCCTGGTTCGGGGGGGGTGGGTGAGGGCAGTTAAATCAATAGCATGTGTAAAATGGGTACATCGTTTGTATACTTTTCCTAATTGAAGTATGTTTCCATAACCACCTGAGAAGAAAAAGGCTTGGGCAAGGACTTCCTGGATGCAGAATAAGGTGTGTTGACCGTAACTCCTAAATAAATTAATTGTTATTTAAGGGCTACTAATTATTATTCAATTTTCATCTAGGACTTCGTTTGGCAGTTGCAAGGTGGATTATGCAACTAATTTTAATCTTTTTTTTCACAGTCTGGTGCTGCTGCGTCCTTCGCATCTGCCCAAGTCAGTTACTGGAACGTAAATCATATATCAACAGCCACAGTCAGATTCAGATCACATAAGGCCGATTCTGAAGATTTATATTAAAAATTTGTGTAGTTATCATGATTTTTTTTGAAGACGATTATGTTGACAACTGTTACATGAAACTATTTTGTGCGTTTTGTTTAACAATGAGAAATAATTTTTACAATGAACTAAGTAAATCCAGTAAATATATTTATAATATTTTCCGGATGTGTAAAATATTGATTCGATCATGTATTTTTTCAAGCCCCATATGTGGCCGGGCGGCATGTAAATATGTGGGGATTTGTCCAGCCCTGCCGAGGTCTATACTGTATTGGGATTTATTTCACAATGGTGTGAACTAAAATACTAAAATGTATATATCAACTTTTGTTTACAAAAGTAGAAAAAAATCTACATGGATATCATTAAATTGAGCAGTCCGTGAACATTTATTTTAGTATAGTTATAGCGTGATTTTTGAATACTAAAACCTACATTGAACATTCAACTGGCATTGACTAGAAGCTTCGCCACCGGAATTTATAGCTACGCATCTGTATGTCCCAGCATCCTCCAAGTATGCGACCTTGATTATGAGGGTGCATCTGTCACCTTCAAATAGCAACTGAAAGTCGTCAGATTCTTTCACAGGTTTACCATTGTGATACCAAATAACCTGTGCATGCAAGAGAGGAAAGAATTAGTTTTATATAGGTAAAAAATGACGATGTGTGAGTCAACATAAAAATAAAATGAAATACTATGTATACTATATTAGAAAGATTTCGACCTCTGGTTCTGGTTGGCCCACTATGATGCAGTCCATACGAACTTTGTTGCCTTCTTCTACAGTCTGGTCGACAAGATGTTGCCTCACTTGCGGTTTTGCTGGTTCTATGTCTGAAGCCATTTCTGAATCACTGAAGGAAAATGAACAATAAAGTACACTCTGCGTGAAATAATATAAATTCAACTTAAAACAAGTTTCGATGTTAAACATAAGTTTGGGGGAGAACTTTTTTTTGTACATAGAATTAGATATTTAATATTTGATTTTAAGCATAATAATATCAAAAACCTTACGAAGTCTCCAATGGTAATCTTCCTTTCACAGAAACGTTGCATGTTGAAACAGCTTCTCCAGCTTTATTTCTAGCCACAACCGAGTAAGATCCTGCGTCTTTTGGAAATGCTTCTGTTATAACCAAATTTGCATTTTTTCCATCAAACTGCATCTGTAATGAAGAGAAGCACGAATTTAGAACCTTCTCCGAAAACCATTTTGAACAGAGGAAACATCAGTAAAGAATGCGTTTGCACCGAACATGTTGCAAAAATTAGGTAGGCATAGATAATTGATTTATAATTGACAAATATTTAATTTAGGAAATTATTTATAATCCTCTTCCCAATAGAATATTGAAAAATATCACGCATTTTGAATGTTTAGCAAATGGAAATTTTGATAAAAAATCTAAATCCTCATACTTTAATGTCTCGGGTTTCTTTGATAGCCTTAGAATTGTGTAGCCACGTGATTTGTGGTTCTGGCTGACCCGTCAGGACACATTCTAGTCTTAGTTTTTGGCCTGCTCGAGCCATGACGTTAGAAAGTTGAGTTACAAAAGCGGGCCTCTCTGACGGTAAGGATGCTAGAAGAGAAAAATAATTTGTTCATTACTTGAAAACACATATACAATTTTCAACTCGAACCAAGCTGCAAGTCAACAGTACCTTCCAACTTCATAACTCGTGAGTCACAAAATATTATTTCCTGCCAACCCACTAATCTTTGATTTTAATAGTCAGTAAAATCGCCCAATAAACTGAACTTGAATAAACGCAAAAATTATTAAAAAATTATCACTTAATTGGTTATAAGAACAGTTTTATAAAGCTGCATACCGAGGCACACACAGACTCTGCCACGATGCTGGGCTGCAGAAGATCTCTGCAGTGGGATAAGTTCGGCGGCAGAGTTCTGGTGTTCATTAATTTAGTAATGTTTTCTATTATAGCGAATTACCTGGTGTACTCTCCACAATACACTCCCCCCCCCCCCCGATATTTTCAAGTCCTCCTTTATTGTTTTTAATCACTTCACTTCATCAAAAGAGCTTCATAAACGACACACTAGTGTTATTAATTGCTCGCTATCTAAATAGAAATACAAATACAGATATACAACTGGCAAAATGCCCAACGAGGTAGCTGAAACAATATGCCCATAAAAATATGGATGTCAAATGTAACAAAAATAAAGCAACCCAGTATAAAAGCATATACGTATCACGAAAGAAAATAAAATGTAGACATTTCCCCCATGCATTCGCGTATTACGCATCACGCCACATTTTTAATTTTTAAAAATGCAGGATGTTTCAAAAAGAGACACCCGATTTGAAATGCGTATATTACGAAAAATATTGAATACATAGATACTTAAGATTAATTTTATATCACATGGCTAATCAAAGTTTTTTTTACAAACAAAATTAAAGGTGCTCAATATGTCCTTGGGATGCACGGCATATGTCTATACGGTAGTCAAATTCGTCCCAAACTTTTCCCGAGCATGTTTGCATCCACTGCTTCTACGGCTGCTGTTATGCGTATCTTCAGTTCGGCTAATGTAGCTGGAAGGGGAGGCACATAAACGTAGTCTTTTATACACCCCCATAAGAAGAAATTGCACACTGTGAGGTTCGGCGATCTTGGAGGCCAGTTAACTCAATCGTCAGGTCCCGTACGGCCGATCCATCGTTTAGGAATACGATTGTTCAAAAATTCTTGAACGTCCGAGTTCCAGTGTGGTAGTGCCCCGTCCTGCTGGAAAATGAAGGCATCCGAATCCGTTTTTAACTGTGGGAAAAGTCAATGTTGACAAACACTGAAGTTGAGGCCGAAGGAAGAGCGGTAGTGCTATCTGTCGGCAACTGCGTGAAACTCGAGATTCCCCTCTTTCTACCTATACATTATTCGATCAAAGCGGATTTTTAATCCGTTTTGAATAGTTATGTTTTTTTGGAGCGGATGATTCTTTTTGAAACACTCTGTATATTTCTTGCTTTCATTATAGTTATTCCCGTTAAAATATGATCAGTCGAATTTGCTCTGATTATACACGACATCAGCCCTACTCGACATCACAGTAGATTTTTAATATAGTTATACATATTACCTACTTGTGTTTTGACAAGAATATTTATTTTAAAATTATCAACAGCAGCAAAAACATGCGTCTACCGAAAAACCTTAAAATTTTCTGAACTGCCTAATATTTTCGGCCACAGTCAGGTTTCTATCAAATGGGATGTACTATATGAACCTCAAACAAGAGCGAACTATCGAAAGTAATAAATAGTACCATCGGGTTCATTTAGATCACCAGAACGTGTAAAAACATCATAAATTTCATATGAGAAAATCTAATGATAATTTTTGATTATCAGTCACGCCTATCGATTCCTGAATGATCATTAAATGTTTTATATATATATAATGTATATTTTTCGTGCGTTCTCTCCCCATCACCACGACTTATGCCGATAGCGGCCAGGGTTAAAAGTTGAGCCAACGTTGATGAATGGGGAAGAAACGAGGCAACAATGAGGGCGGATTTTGATCATGATAATAACGTTCCTTTAATTTTTTTTTCAAATAATGAATTTTATTCTCTTCTACAGGGGAAAAATATTTAATGTATTCTAATGACAGTCTTTGTAATCGTTAGTTGTGTGAAGAAAATCCCTTTAAATATCAATGCAGTCGAACCCCGATTATAAAAGAATCACTACTACTACTGAACCATACATGTACCTTGTCGTTTTGCGTTCCAATCTTCGCGAAGTGTGAGTCCGTAAGAACTGTTCCTCGTGCTTTTCGTCGACAATACCCTGGTGTTGAACTTCCTACCGCTCAGAGCATTAGGCGATGGTATAAAAAATTTCGAGAAGCGGGTTGACTGTGTAAAGGGAAATCCCCTGGTCGTTGCTGCGTGTCAGACGAAAATGTGGAGCGCATCCAACAGAGCTTCGCAAACGTGCAAACGCAGAGTGGATGCAAATGTGCTCGCAAAAGTTTGAGACGAATTTGACTACCGTTTAGACATATGCCGTGCATACCGAGGTGGACATATTGAGCACCTTTAATTTGGTTTGTAAGCGGTTGATTCTTTTTGAAACACCCTGTATTGTTTCAGTATTTATTTAAACTTACTTTTGACATCGAGCGATACGCTACATGCAACCTGCCCCGCTTGATTGACAGCACGGCAAGTATACCTTCCAGCATGATCAACACCCGTTTCCTCGAGTCGTAATATGCAATTACCATTGTTGTATGTGAGGAAATAATCTGGGGAACTATCGATGCATATATCATCCTTGAACCATGAGATCAAAGGGAGTGGGTTTCCGGATACCTGGCACTGAAACTGATGCTCTTCACCCTCCATTACAGTGGCATCTGATGGTTCTTTTATGAAATGTGGCGGTATCAGACCATCAGGAACACGAGTTTCTAAGAGGAATAAAATAATTTGTTATACGCAAGTAATAAGATATGGGGTTGAAAGATAATGCAAATTAACTTCCATGGATATCATAAACCATTAAAATATAGTCGAACTTAGATCAAAATTTTCAAAGTATTTTTTTTATTCTGGCTAACAGACTACATTTTATAGTTTAATAGTGTTGTTTCACCTTTAACCAGAAGATTCCCTTGTGTCTCAGCAGTGCCAGCTGAATTAACGGCTCGACAAGTGAATCGAGCTGTATCCTCAGAAAAGGTTTCTTCAATGGTGAGTACACACAAACCATTTTCATATTTGGTTTGATAATCTAGGTTCGTATGAGCTAGGATGCCATCTTTGAACCACTGAACCTATCAATGAAAAGTTAAATTCATCAAAATATTTCCAAGATATTTTCATACATGATGGTTACCATTTAAATGCATTGTAAGAATTTGTATAAATACAACATTACAACACCTTTTACCATATTTTCAACTAATTGATTTATTCAGTAGTGGACTCGAGTTTTTCACCTATGGGAATTTTATGCTATATTATAAAATTATTTGTAATTATTGCTGAAAATTGAGTGTGGTGCATCTTTTCAAAGATTTTGTACAAGTAACCAAAAAAAAAGACTGGAGTTAAAAAAAACTAACTGAAAATGAACAAAAATTTCACATTTATTAAACTGAC
This sequence comes from Pholcus phalangioides, assembly GCF_987345545.1. NCBI lineage: Eukaryota > Metazoa > Arthropoda > Arachnida > Araneae > Pholcidae > Pholcus > Pholcus phalangioides. Next base: position 86,653,380 of record NW_028301608.1, on the reverse strand, counting down.
CTCAGGTTCAGGATAACCTTCGACCTTGCATTCAAATGAAAACCTGGTTCCTTCAGGAACTTCAGCATCATGAAGAGGCATAATAAATTTTGGTGGAAAGTGAGCTCTAGCCGGTGGTGATGGAGGAACAGCTACCTTTATCTCTTCTTTGACTTGCGGCACGGCTTTTGCAGCTGCTTCTGCCGCTTTGGCTGCCTCTTTTGCAGCTTCAGCAGCGGCCTTTGCAGCTTCAGCTTCAACCTGAGCTGCGTGTAATGCAGCGTCAAGTTCTTCCTGAATTACAAAATACGAACACTTTACTAATATTTTGCAAAAGTCAATTAAAGTTACGAAAACAAACAAAAAGGATATAGTAGTCAAAAGGGATGTAAGTAAATGAATCTGTGAATTTGTAGAATAAGAATGTATAGATTCTCGATAATCCGAGGTAAACGGACCGAATTAGTGAAAATTCGGATTATCCGAAAAAGAATAGAAAAACACTTTCAAGTTGGCGGAGATCATCCTTATGTTTATTTTATGTTAAATACACCTTAAATCGTGCAGTAAAAATTATAAGAAAATACAAGGTCCACATCCCTTGGTGATCGAGCTAGTTGGAACTAGATCATCTGATGAAATTGTTCTAACCTGTTTTCTTTGGACCTACGTACTTACTCACTTGCATACTTACTCTTACCTCTTTAATTCTTCATTGACGGGCTCAATTAATTAGAATAAGGCTACTAAAATCCATGTTCTTTTTATAACGGGGGCTCCAACCCTGTGACCCCGACATGAAAATATGATTTTTTTCACTATAAATTTATGATAGAAGACCTGGCCTGAGGTCTCACTAAAGATCTCGGCAAAAAGCCCTTCAGTAATAAACGGAGATATGAGGCAAGTCCTCTTCAATCTACAAATACTGACATTCCAAAGAAAATGGAACAAAACGCGTTCTCGGCGTAAAACAGAAAGAGTGAGGTTTTTTTGGGAAAACATTTCGAAAAATTCCAGCACCTCGAATTATCCGAAACCTCGAACTTTCGGGACTCGAATTATCAAAACTCTACTGAGTGACGAATCTTCAACCTCATTAACATTCTTTTCAGTAGAAAGAAAGAAATTCTACTAAAATTTTAAAATAACAAAAATTTTATTACTAAAATCCAAACCATTCAATGCTAATCATTTTAAATGACTACCAATTTTTCTCAAAAAAAAAAAAAATCTTCCATGCTTTAGTAAAGGAATCAGACATACTTTTTCTTTTGCTTCTTTCACTTTTTCAACTTCTGCTTTCTTGATATTTTCAGTTAAAACCTCAAGTTCGTGTCCAATTACTGTAAATGAGTCCAACATGTCCTTATTTTTATTTGTCACATGCTGTACAGTTGGATGAGCCTTCTCACCTAAAGTAAAATGCGTATTTTACTTTATGTATGCGATTTTTTATATATGGAATTCAAATATGAACTTTGAATAATTATTCAAAAGAATTTAAAAAAAGGTACATATAGCTGTATAAAATCTGGAAATTCTAAATTCTCTGAAAAATATAAATAAAGAAAAAATATTCAGGTGAATAACTTTGCAAAGAAAAATGCCACGAATTCATTAGAATAGAAATATAGGTTTGAAAAGCTTTTAAACTTTTCTCAAAGAATTCGTAATTATTAGTTTAAAAATTTATAAAAATTGAAGGTATTGGTAAATTTGAATGCAGTTTGCGAAAAATTATTCTACCTAGTGGGAAGGGGATTTTTTTTTTATGGTGCAGAAAAAAAATTAGTTCAAATTTTTGTCGAGTTCACTGCATGAAAACAAATCACAGAATTTTTGAATTGAACCTTCCTTCAACTCTTCTGTGTCGGAAACGTTCGTAAACCTTCGCTCGGTGATTGAGTGAGGTGAAACTACTTCACCAATAGTGCATCATCCACAATGTCAACAGCACAATGAAAACCTTATGTAAGCGCCAGTCACAGTAAAATTCAGAAATGAACTGTTAATCGTACACACTGCATTTTGTAGGGCTATAATTTTCATATTTACAGCGATTTGCTTTCATGGAGCGCCCTCTATCGGCAAAATCAGAACTAATTTTTGTGTTTAGAAAAAAACCTACAACAGCAACAACAAATATGTACCCACAACAACGACACTCGTGAAAATATCTTCGTCACAACTGCATTTAAAAATACCAATTTCTGCAATTTTCATGGATTTTTAAACTATTTTCTTTTAACTAGAAAATGTAGGACTTGTTAAGTTTATTCATATTACATATGCAAACTTAAAAGGTCTCTGATATATTACATGTTTTGAAAAGTGTTTGTAAAGAGAAACATCTGAAACCTGCAAAAGGATTAACAGTAATTAAATACAAATACAAGGCCACAACAGGCAAAATGCCCAACGAGGTGACTGAGAATCAGATGTCCATAACAAAATGGGGAACAAAACTGAATATAAATGAACAAAATATATAGTCTGTCAACTAAATAATCTTTTTATCATGGGTTAGAATTGAAAATATCTATTGAAAAATCTAAAGCTACATCACCATTTATATTTATTATTGGTTTTTTCTTACGGCATTTTATTTTACATGAAAAACTTACAAGAAATGGAATAAAACATTCTGTTAACCCTTTAAGCGTTTTTTTTAAAATTTCCTGTTCCGCATTTTAACTGCCACGTTTGAAATTGCGAAACCTTCCCAAATTGCGCCGTATTTTGAGAGGAATTTTTTTCCAATTGCAAGCAGATTATACAGCTTTCCCCCCCAAAAATAAGTTACTCCTCCAATCGCTTTTATTTCTCTGACTATGATACAAAAACACCTACCATGTGTTGTGGCTTACTAGGAAGAGAGATATTTGTTTTAAGCCAGGTTTTCCTAAGAGAAGAATTTCTACGCCGTGTGTGCAGCGTGAAAATGCTGATTGGTTAAAAACCTGAAATTCAGGTTGTTTGACCAATCAGCGTTTTCACGCTGCACGAGCTGCAGAAACCTGCTACTGGAAAAACCTGGCTTAAAACAAATATTCTCTCTTCCTAGTAAGAAACAACACATGGCAGGTGTTTTTGTATCATAGTCAGGGAAATAAAAGCGATTGGCGGAGTAATTATCTGCAAAAAAAAATATTTTTGTATCATTTATACTGAGCGTATATTTGTTTCTTTTCTCGCTCCTTCTTTTTATCTAATGCTGAACAATTCAATTCAATTTTATTCATAAATACAGAAAATACAGAACAATATAAGCGTTTGAAGTCGAGACATGGCTCTTTCTAGCAATCACAATTTTTTTGGGTTTTAGATATTAATTGTAAGGATTTGATTCAGAATTAGATAAGATAATAATAAATGACAAAAAAGACGAAAAAAACCAAAAGTAAAAAAAAGGAAGGATTAAATCGCTTCATACCATGCAACTGTATGGACAGAGATGATATTTTTCTAATCCTTTCTTCTTGTTCATTCCTTCCTTTGTTCAAGAAATCTTTGATTTCATTGTTCAAGTCATTTGCTTCATTTACATTTCTGCACATTGAAGATCGCCTTGCAATAGAAACAAGTATACGGCTGCCTTCTTTCAGCCATTCTTCTGACTGTGAAAAAGAAAATTTTTTCTAATAAATATTCAATGCATATTTTATTATACAAAGATTTTGTTGCCTCCATAAATCAAACTTTTTCTCCTACGAGATTTGATAATTCCAAATACGGCATGTATGTCACGGGCAATGATAAATACGGTTATTATACATGATGACCCACCATTTTGGTAAGTTTGATAAATTTCCCTAAATTTATCACTTTTACCGACGATTATGCATAATACTCAAGCGTTGTTGGTACTCCATGATGAATAGTACTAAATTCATCACATTTGCCGGTTAATATGTATAATCGCCTTTATATTTTGGTAAATATGATAAATTGGTCCTATTTTTGTGATAAGATTTATTATTTAGATGACCACACTACTGAGCCAGAGTCTGAACGGATATAATGAACTCTAATTTGACGAATTTTGCCGAACATCCCTGAAATAGCTGCTATTTCATGAATTCCGATATAAGACCTCGATATAATGTACTCCCATTTCACAGATTTTACGATTTCACCCCGATACATACTATAATTGAACGAATTTTAAAATCGTAACCCGATATAACGATCTTTGATTTAACGAATTTATGCAAGTTTTTGTGCGTATACAATCAGACCTCAATATAACGAACTGTTATTTAACAAATTCTACAATCGGACCCCGATATAATCGATTTCATTTTGACGAATTCTACAATCGGACGCTGATATAACGAGAACTCTTATTTATAAAGTTTTACGATTGCACTCCAATGTAAAAAACTCTCCTTTGACAAATTTCACGATCGTGCCCCGATTATACGTATCAACGTATCCTGCTATCAGATTATTATTGAACCAGTTTTTACGCATAGTAAGAGATTTATCAAATTTACCGTAACATACACGCTAATATTATTCACAATTATATAGAAAGGTATTCACTCTTACACAATCTAATAACCAGCTTGCATACCCCCCCCCCCCCATAAAAAATGGCTTTTTAGCAGATATACACGTTACTCACCTCTTCAACTAATTTAAAGTATTCAATGGAAAGATCTATCATTTTCCTGTTACTAGACACTTGTGTCTGAAATGTTGACCATTTGTTCTGCATGCTCTGGATTTGTTTATGAACCAAGCTCGTGTCTACCTTTTTCTCCTCTATCATTTTTTCTGCTGTGCTAACAAAGTGTTTGATCCTAACTTCAAGAATCTGCAATGAAACATCAATGATTACTCAGCTTGAATGGGAAGACAAATTTAAACAAACAAGCGCCTGATTTTAGTCACTTCGATGATTTATGCCGCAAAAGTCGTTTTACCTGTATGGTTTTTTCAAACTGTATAAAAGCTTCAGATGTAGTGATAGCACTTGGAAGTGAATCCCCATACTTTTGCTTCATAGAAGTGAGTTGTGCATTCAAGTCTGCTATTTGTTGATTTATCTGAAATTAATAATGCCGTTATACAAGAAATAACCATGTTAAGTTTATCGATTCGTATAAAATGATGTACAGTAAAACCACTCTTAACGGTCACCTCTGTTTTACGGCCAAAAAAAATTTTGCGGTCAAAAGCCTATTTAAATTATAAATTTCGAACCCCCTTCTTAACGGTCACCCTTCGATGCGGTTACAGATATCATTTTCATCATTCGTTCCATTGGATTAAAACCCCTATATGGACACACCAATAGTTGCAATTTTGGTTGAAACAAACTAGATGGGTTGCTCTAGATGGTAGAAAAATTAAAATATTTGATCTACTTTATTGTCTACTTTTGAATGAAATTTAGGCTAGAAGTTTGTTAGTGTTTAGCAACTTCGATGTCAGTTATAGATCTGAAATCACGTGCTGCTGCTGCTGCTGTGCTCGCATATATTACACATGATTCCACACTATTCAATATGGCCAGCTGTACTGATAGTGGGACTCTTATTATCACTAAGAGAAAAAATTAATGTTATCGAATGCAGTGATTTATGACGGTGTCGACAGCAGATTATGTCCCTATAGATAATAATATGAGAATAGGAGATCATATATACCACCGAGAGACTGAGAGAGAAATATCTGCTGTCGTTAAGAAATTAGCAATGTCAGTGTCATATGAAGATGATATAGAAGAAGTGAGAAGTTTGAGGAGCAAGAAATACATTAATTAGCATAAATTAAAAAAATCTGTTTATTATTTATATAGTATTACTATTATTTATTTATTATTATTTATTATAATATAAGATAGCCTATTGATATAAAAAAGGCCAATTTGAAATTTTTAAAAAAAGGGGTTTTTCAAGTAGCCGAGTTTATGGAACATAAACTTTATTTGTATGTAAACACTTTAATTTAAAGTTCACTAATCATGGCCTATGTTTGGGATTCGTATATCAAAATTCAAAAATAAGACAACCCCCCCCCCTTTTCTATTCAAGGAAGATTCAGACACAGTTAGAAGTTATTTTACTCATTTGAAAATTAGGGATAATAGAAAAATGAATGTAAAAAAAATGATAAATAAAGTATAATCATTGCAACTATTTCATTAAAAAAACTGAATTCAGCATCATGAGAACTACCTGTTGCATATCTTGGTTGAATCTACACATATGCAAGTGTCGTTCGAGGCCTTTTCTATGTTCATCCCATGCTGTTTCAAATTTAGATTTTCGGTCTTCATAAATTGAAATAATTTTTTCTTTGTCATATACAGCAGCATCAACAGGTTCCTATGTTGATAAAAAATTAATTATACAGCTCAAATAAGATGCATTATTTTAATGGCCAACAATGCACACAAAAATAATGTTTTGAGTATTAATAAAACTCATAAAATAATCAAATATTTCTCGTGTCCTCACAGCAAATCATCAAATTTAATAGTAATTTTTTTTAAAAATCTCATAGTGTATCAAAGGATAGAAAACCAAGGCTAGTAAGCTATTAAGTACTTGCAAACCATCATGCCCAAATCATTTACTTACATTAAAGAACTTAATGCTCTGAGATTTTGGTTTTCTTAATTTCAAATGTTGATTTTCCGAAGCATAAAAGATAAAATGAATCGGTGAATTTATATGAGAGAAGAGAAATGAAGTGATTTCATATAAGACATCACACAATAAAAAACTCAACTCACAGCCTCATTAATTTTCTTTATAACCTGCTCTCCCTCTGTATGTGTGAATTTGAAAAGTTCCATAACTGTAGGCTTGTTAGCCTTATGTTCATGGAGAAAACTTTCAGTTTTAGATACATCATTTGGCAGAATAGTCATCTTGAACTGAGTTTCTTGTAACTCCACCATCCTATCCAACTGAAGAGCAAAAATAAAAAATAAATAAAAATAAATAAAATCATTATATTTAATGGAAAAAAACCAGAAGCGTAAAAATTAATCAAATTATTAATAGTAAAAGTACCCACATATGTTTGGCAACTATATTATGATTCAATGTTTACTGACTATGTGAATAGTACTACTTATATTTTAGACATTCTCGTGAAACAGTTTAGTTAGTGTAATTTTTCTAAAAGTTAATTAAAAATCTTTAAATACAGAGTTCACGAAAACCTGGTCCCCCAGCATGCCACCCCCGGATATTTCGAGCAAGAAATTTCACCCCTGACGGGGACCAAGTGAGTGTCCGTATGAGTGACCAAATGACAAATGTCTAGGCAACATTTCACTCCATACATTTCGCCCCGGACTTTACTTCCTGCACGGGGCCAAGTAAGGGAGTGAGTGACCGTATGTGTGTATGTGAATGACTAAGTAAGTGGGTGAGTGACCGTATGAGCAACTAAGTAAGTGGGTGAAAGACCGAGTGGGTATGCGATTGAGTGATCAAGTGAATCAGTGAGTTACTGACTAATTCAGAGATTGAATAAATGCATGTATGAAAGACTCACGCACTCGCTCACCAGCTCACTCACTATTCACTTGGCCACTCATACGGTCACTCGACAGCTCCCTTGATCACTGATACGGTCGCTCACCCACTTACCCGGTCATTCTTACGGTCACTCACCCACTCACTCGACCCCGTCCGAGACGAATTTTCCGGATCCATAAATATTGATGGATATACTTTTGAGAAGTGTAAATTTTTTTTGTTTCGAACAATTATACAGCTGTAGGTTATATATAACTGTTATATTGCAAAAATATAAAATTTCCGATTTTTTTTCCACCTACACTTCGCATTATACATTTTCTTGCAAGTACAAATTTTTAACAAGAAGGAAAAAGCAATTTAATTTAGAAGATGACTCTTCTCTAACTTGTTAAAATAAAAAACCAACCTCTTCAAAATTCTTAAAGTAAGTTGTCATCATAGAAATGAGTATTTGATAGTCTGTGAGTTTCTTCTGAAAACTATTATTCATAGTTTGAAGTTCTTCAATGACTTTCTGCCCTTCGGGTTTTGGCTTATCTCTTGGGCATAAGACATCAGACTTTTTCAGAAAATTGTCCATTTCTTGCTGAACAGACTAAGAGGAAAGAATGCAAGAAATTAGAAGCGTCAAGGACAGTGAATGCCTGATTTCAACAACTTTATTAGTGCTAACACAACTGATTTCCATTTCGTTTATGAAGTATGATGGCAGAACTTACCTTTATTTGGGGCAACAAAACTGTCATTCGATTCTCCAGAAATGAAAGTATCGATTCAACTCGGTTGAGCTCCGGTGGTATGATGGGAAACATTTTGCTTTCAAGATCTTTTGCGTACTTGATTACCTTTTTGAGAGATGATAAAGCTATGACATTCACAAATTATATTGTACATATTTTGTAATTAGGTTAATGGTAGTAGATCAATGAAATTTGAACCCTTGATAGTTATAAGACTGCTCAGCGGAAGTCTTGAAGAAAATAACATTGTTATACAGAGCTAAAACCAATTTTTTTTTTTTGAATGTTTCCTACAAAAAAATATCCCCTACTGTGTGTGCCGTCTAAACAGCGTCTTCGTCCCCGGGCAAAATGAAAGAGGGCACCACATATTTACATATTCGTTGTCATAAATCATTGTGCCAGATCTCATCGTGGAAGCCTCTATGCAACGGAAGTCCCCGTGCTGTGTCCGGATGGGACTCGTGTTAAGATGGCCCTGGATGTCCCGTAAAATACACGTTAGTTCTGTAATTCAAGAACTGGGAGTTCTAGTGTACAAAAATTTTCAAAAAAGCATCGTTTCTATAACTTATAATTTCCTCATGATGAAACGGAAAATGACATTAATGAACTTCTTTAGCTTCTGGTTCGAAAATTCGATCTGAAAAAAAAAAAATTCAATATTGCATTACTGCTTCTAAGTTGTTCGATCATCCAAAAGTGGACTGATTTATTTCAAACACACTATCTCGATGGAAATTCAAAATAAAGAACAGCTTTTTGAGCAGGGCCGCAGTGGAAGAAGACAGGTCTAGTGCCCCGGGAGCTGGATTAGATGGGACGACAAATTCACCTTTAAACTTGTCTTTCATCATTATACGGGGGGCACCAAAATGCGTGCTTGCCCCGGGTAGCAAAGTTGCGGCCCTGTTTGCGGGTTTAGAAAAAAAGAAAGTTTTTTTCTTTGAAAGCTCTCTCCAGGTTCCGGGATTTTTAAGGGCTCCGTGGCGTTTGATCATGCGGAACCCCAGTTGGAAACCCATGTGTTAGACTGTCCTAATTTATTCGAGTGTTTTTTCATAAGTGATATATATTAATGATATCTTTTGTAAATTTAAAAATTCTGCATGTATACTATAATGATTTTTTTTTTGCGGGAGCACTTCTGAGGAGTAAATTTGTAAGTCAGTGTTAATGGTTTATAGTTACAAAAATTTTCCACACTCTTTATAAAACTTAATAAAAACATGAAAATTGAATCATTAGTCGACATTTTCGCTTACTCTGTGAGAGTCTTTTAGTAAATGCTCCCACTGTACCAACGTCTCTTTCATTGATGTTATCTGTTTTTGGTAAGATGACCATTGCGCATTCAAAGCCAGCTTGCGCGATTCTACATCGTCTAGAATGCTTTGAACAGTGCTACATGGTTGAGCCATGTTCAGATGGGCATCATCGGCCTAATAAAATGAAAATAATTTATTTTGTATAGTAAAATATGTCTTTCATAAACAAATAAGTGTGTATAGGTTAAAGTTTTCTGAAAAGTTACAATAAGGAAAAAGTCTCTTTTCAGACAAAAACTTTCAGAAAAAGATTAATAAAGGGTATGGGAACACATTGATAATACTGCAAAAGTTGAGTTTTTGACAGAAAAAAAAAACGTTCATTTGAAGATTTAAATTGCAGCGATAAGATGACATTTTTTAAAAAAATTTAGAGCAAAACAAAGCACCCACACACACACACATTCAAAAATATTTATCCACAAACTTACTTTGTGGGCATCTTGTAAAAAGTTTCTACCGGAGTTTTGTAGTTGCAAAATTTCCTGTTGCATTGTGAGCAATTTTTCTTCGATATTACGAATGTTTGGTTGCGCACTTGATTCGCTTGCTTGTTTCAGGTCTGTTTCTACATCACTTAACGACTTTGTGACCTGTAATTTTTAAAGTTTTAGCAATCATCGAACAAACTTGAATGTTCACATCATTGAGCCGATGCATTTCAAGTTGATATTTATTGAAGTTTTGGAGTATCTCTTAATTTTAAACAGATAAATGAATCGTTAGTTTTAAGAAGGAAATAAGTAAAAAAAAATCAAGTTTTTGAGAAATCGAAAAAAAAGCAAAAAAACTATGACTGGTATATTAGCTTCTTATACCTTACGTTTTTTGAAGGTCCCTAGACCTGTCCCTAGGGACTGGTTTTTGTTTTCTTTCTTACTACTCACTCACGTGTAAAGTGAAGCTTGGAGATACTTTTTCATAGTACAAAAAGTAATTTTGCCATTTTTTTGGGAGTTTTATTCCCCTCTTAAAATTGACGATTTAAATATAATCTATAAGATTATATTATTTATATATTATTTATATGATTTTATGATGAATGAAATTCATTATTTGTTAATGATATCTATACGCAGAGGACATTATTATTCCGCATAAATGGTTTTATTCTCAAAACCATAGAAATCTCACTTTCAAACTTCTTTACAGTTAAACATTTTCTTTTCGTTCTAAAAATTTCTTTGAAATTCCAATAGCTTTATAATCCCAATAAGAAATATGCAAGAAAATTTAAAATAAACAAGTTAAAGACGACGTAAAAGTTTTACCCTAGTGGCAAGCTTGAGGAAAGTCATGTAAGACTGAGCGATGCTTATCCTTTTGTCAAGAGTTTTTTGGAACTGCCTCCATTTCTCTCTCAAATTTTCCGATTTTGCAAGAACTTCTTGAGCATCAGCTCCGCCAACTGTGATTAAGGAAGGTACAGTGCTGAGTAGAGCATCTACTTCTATCTCCTTGACCTGAACAAACAATTAAAAATTAATACATGTAATATCACAAAATAAAGCAGATATGATATGTAATAATCATGATGACTAGAAAAAACGAATAAAAAAATAATTTAAAAACTTCAATCGTAACTTAAGAATATCAATTATTCTCAATTTTTCAGCAATTTAGAAATCTGGAATAGTCATATAGAACTATCTTCATCAATAATCATAACAAGATATTGATTGTGAATAAATATTTCACAAAAATATTTTTCAGACATGTTTGCTGTTCAATGAACATAAAAAAGTCTGTTTTATTTTTAATATAAAATATTTTTAAGAGTTATGAACAATATAAAGAGTTCAGTGATATGTTAAGCAGCTAAAGGAGAAAATCATAGTAAAAATATTTTAATTCCAAATAAATAGGAAATATTCACTCTAGCGTCATTCTGCAGGGACTCATGTTGATCTACGAAATTCTTTGCAGTGAATTGCGTGGTTCCCATTTCTTTATTTTGCTGCAAAAGTCTGTTGCCAGTGTTTGTCAACCATAAAAGAAGCTGAAAACGAATAATGAAATACTTGGTATTCGTAATATGGTGCAGTTTTACTTGATAAAAATAATAATAAATAGCTAATTATAATTTAGTAATATCCCTCAATTTTAAAAAAGGTTGACATGACCAAAATAAATGCATATACAGAAACATTCAGAAACGTATGAATGGTTTGATAAAATAAATAAAAGAGTTACTAAAATAAATACAGGTCAGAGGCATTGACCTCTATTCCCAAACTATTCAATAATAAAATAGTACATATTTTATAAGCTGGTACAGTATAATGATGAACAATGTTCTGAAAAAATAGAGTGAAGAAAATGCTGATATATATATAATAACAAAATAAATATGTGATAAATGTTAATGAATTTGTAATTACAGTAGACTAGCAGAAGGTTTATAAAAACTCAAATCATTCTTTTTTGCCTGACCAGATATTATAGTTAAATCATGATATAATGTGGTTCGATTAATACCTGCTCATAATTATTGTTGAAAGTTCTGAAGGCTTTTACAAGTTCAGCGTTTTCAGTTTTCTGTGCATTACATACATCAAGGAGATACTTCTTCCTCTTTTCCAATTCTGCAACCTGAAGATTAAAAATATTATGACAATTACATGATTTAGCATATGCACGATAACTATTTCAGGTGGACAGTTTTATCTTTATCAAGAAGAACTCCATGTTTAGCCTCATAACTTTACTCGGTAATTTAAATTGTTGTAATTCTTTGTAGGGATCATATGATACAGATTCTTAGACACTTCCAATGAGTTTGAAAGGCGCTTAATGTAAAATATGTTTATGTGATGTATCTTAAGTATAAGAAATAAACTAAGATGTTTCTAATGAACATTACATTTCATTAACATTTGGAAATAATAAAATAACACATAAGCATTTGGAATTAGTTATCTTTTTCCTTTTCTCGGGAAGTGGTTGGGGGAGGGGGTCAATCAAATAGATTTAGTTCCAAATAGTTCCGAATGTAGTTCAGTTTTCTTTTTTAGCTTTATCGGAAATCGCCCAACTATTGTCTTTTATTGATGAGATCTGAATTTAATTAATCGTTTACTAAGTAAATTACGTACGCACAATAATTTAGCCATAGTCTTGAAGAGTATTTTAATTAGCGTCATTTTATCACACTGTATCACGAAAATTACTTCAATTTTAATTTACAAGAAATTAGAAAAAATCCACCAAGGGGTCGAGTGACCCTTTCTAGGGAAATACAGCTGTGAGTATGGTCATAGGCTCATATACAGCATAAAACTGAAATAGAATGATGAAAAGAAAATAATTTAATTATTTAATTCGGGGGAAAATATGGAAAGAATTCCCTTTTCAGAATGAAGTAGAAAAAGCAGTTAAAATACCAAATAAATAACATATATTTTTCTTTATATTTTATATGACCTATTACCCTTGGTTACAACTTAATTACTGTGTATACTTTTGTATAAGTTAACCCCACCTGTCCAACTTCTAGACCACTGTTGAAGTGATATGTCTCCTCAAAAGTACCCCATATATGAGTCTCAACCCCCCAAGAAAATGTGGGAAATTTTTTTGAACAAAAAACTCGGTTATACATGAGTATACAGGGTAAGTTCTAATGCGGCCTTTATCTAATCAACCGTCTGTCATATAGGTATGGTTCCAATTACAAAAATGCTCAAAATTTGTTCAAAATCGCTCTTTATCAGTTCCGAGAGTGACAATACAATGTGACATAAAATAAAAAAAATCTGAATTTTCATACTGTCCCTCTGTCCTCTAACTTCCAATTAGAAAGTTGTAGCCATGTTTCTCCTGAGGCCAACAAAAATATTCCATTTTTCTAATTGCAATATGCAATATTCACTGAGATATTTGAATACAAAAGTTAGATTAAAAAAGGGAAAGAACAATGTAACTCAGGGAAAGGTGCGTTGTGCGTTAGTTTATGCTGTTCTTTCTTCTTTTCTCAGATTTTTGAATTTAAATATCTCAGCGAATATTTGCACTTGGACACATATAACTCTTTTTGTTGATCTTAGGAGAGACAAGGCAACAACAGCTTTCTAATTGGCAGTTAGAAGATAGGGTTACCGAATAAAGATTTAGACATTTTTTTTTATTTTATGACACACTGTATTTTCACTCCTGTAACTGGTACGAGGTGATTTCGGAACACATTTCATTGCGCCTTTTCCAAATTAAAGTTAATTAAAGGTCGAGTTAGGACTTGCAGGCCACCCTGTATACGGGGGGATTTCTAGAGCAAAAAAGATTTGATTTTAGCTGTCTGAAATAAGCTAAAGAATTACTTTGTGTGCGACCCCTTGAATACCAGATTCTCCACTGTCGACCCTACTTATTAAGTTGCGGCCTTCAGAAATGACAGGATTCGTAATTTCTTCAATTGCAGTAAGTAGATGGCTCTGCTGAGTAGCAGTCGGTGCGATTTCGCTCGTTGTCAGTTGAACTTCTATTTGGTCAAGTTTATTTAGAGCCTTGAAAATAATAATAATAATTGTTGCTTTAATGAAGTATAAATGGGGAAAAAAAGAGCATTGAAATCGAAATATCAAGAAATTTCTGTCACAATTACCTTTTGAGCGGAGTTGAAAAAAATCACAGACATAGAAAGAAGTGAATTTCTATTCTCAAGTAGAGTTAACAGCTCTGAACATTCGGATAGAACTTCATACGACTTGACTTTCAGCTCCTCCCCTGCGAAATTACCGGAATATGCGAGGTGCTCAGCTGTTTTGACTAGCTTTAAGGCATGATCTTGCTGATCCTATTTAATTTGAATAAAACGAGTGTGAAAAAAATAATTAACAATTTATATTAAATAAAAACCAGACACAATCGAAGCCGTTTATGTCAATTACGATTGGATAAACAAAATTTAAATTTTTCACAAACAGCTACTGTTTATACTCTAGCAAAGCGGATGCACAACCTCCGGCCGAACGAAAGGGTTCCGAAAGATAAGTATCAATAGGTGTGTGATACATATCTAAGCTGACAATATTTTCTGAATAAAAATACGGGACATCGGTAATTACCGTCGAAAAAAAGGTTGTTAAAGGTAAGCAAAGCTGCCATTTTTTTCACTCGAAACTAGCAAATGGAAGGAAACGAAACGCTACCGCGACAGCAGTGGTTAGAAATGATTCCCGGAAAAAAAAAGTTCAGTTTGACAAATAGTATGGTATGTAATTATTTATAATTAACATATGTTTATGGTTATACGTTTATATTAACCATGGTAATGTAATGTACATAAAAATGACTCATCCTTTATTTCAGAAAATATAAAAATTCAAGTTCGCATCCATTGTTCACGAAAAACACAAGATTTTTATTCAAAAAACTGTCGGGACGGCAAAAATTACGTAATGTCCGTAAAAATAAAAACACGGGTCACACTTTATACACAGAGTGCCTCCATAAATTTGTAAATGGTTCGAATAGCTTGAAAATTCATAAAAATTCAAGGAATTTGGATGGTTTGCGAAAAAGTTACTTCTCGCATGAAGGGGGGGGGGGGCTTTTTTTTGGTAAACGAAAGAATTCAGTTGAAATTTATGTTGATAGAGGGCGGTGCAAATCACTGGAAATATGGAAGTCCCATTCCTATAAAATTCAGGATGAATGATTAACAGCTCATATTACTGAATTTTCCTGTTACTCGCATTTCCGTAAGGTTTGTTATATCTCGATTGTGACGTTGATGGATTTAGCTCTGTTGGTGTTGTTTTTTTACTTCAGCCACGAATCACCGGCTGGAGCTTTACGAATGTTTCGTACGCGGAGGATATTGGAAAAAAGTTCGGGAAAAGAATTTTCCGTGATTTGTGTTCGTGCAGTGTCGAACAAGAAACGAACAAATTTTTTCCCCCTCTATCAAAAAAAATCCCCTTTCGCGTGAGAATAACTTTTTCTCAAACCGCATTCAAATATGCCCATTCCTTCAATATTTATGAATTTTTAAACTTTTAAACTATTCACAAATTTATGGGACACCCTTTATGCCAGGTTCTACACAGCGAGCAGTAGCAATGTCACGTATCTGGCCCGCGGACTTCTCAGATTGCACAACCTTGATCTATCATAATGCACTAATGCACAAATTATTTTAAGGTTGCGTGGCAATAACTATTCCTACAATTAATCATACTCTATGCACTCTCTCTTGATGAAAAAAAAAATGACTATCCCCTCTCTCTCAGACTGACACACACACACACAAATTTAAAAAATCGAGATAAAACCTTAGCATCTTTTTCCATCTTATGGTGTTCATGTTGCAATATTTCAGCACTAGCAGAGGAATCCCCAAGGTTTTTCTGTCTAGAATATTCAGCGCCTTTTGTACTCAACCAGTCTTGGATCTAAAATTTCGAGAGAAAAAAGATTGTGAAACAAACACAAACGCACAATGTACATAAAATATTTCATACTTTACCCACAGTTTCATATAATACAGTCGACGCTCGTTATAACCGCCTTTCCATTATAACGACCACTGTTACGACAGGTCCAGAATTTTTCCCTATTTTTCTGCCATTGTTTTTTATCCAATATAACGACCGGTAAATATCGTTAATTTCATTACAACGACCGATCTCAGCTCAGCCTCCCGGTTTTTTTTTGGTTTTTTTTTTGCAAAGATATGGACAAAATCTGTCTTTGAGTGTGCTTGACGTTGACCTGTGATGCTTGGACTAGAACAGATAAAGTCTGTTCATTGTCATTTCTACGGAAAAATATTTTCCAGGATGCTTATGAGTATAGCAGAAACTGGCGCCGCTATTGTGGATTGCGTGAAGCCTACATAAAAATCTTGGAAGTGGGCAACAGAAAAAAAAAGGCATCTTTTTTCTACAAATGGTCTAATACCGCAAAAGTGATCAAGCCTTGAAAATAATAAAGCACGATAGTTTTCCTTGAACATTGCATAGACAATAACTGAAAGTTGTTTTGAACTTATAAAAGACTGATACGAAGATAGGTAAGATACGATGCAAAAAAATAGGTACCGTACCTATGTAAGGCTTCTAATAAGACATGTTGTTCAGTATCTCTCTCTTCTTGGTTGATTTGCAGACATTTCTTCTTTTTTGACAAAGAAGTATTAATGTAAACTAAGAATAAATAAAGCGCATTTTTGTACCGATGTGCCAGAGCATTTATTATTCAAAACCAGTGGGTTCTATAACTTCAAGCATGGTTTACAGTATTTTAAAATAGAAATATTTGATGTGGGACTATCGTGTGAAGACAATGATGTGTTCGCTGAAATATTTAAATTCAGAAATTGTAGAAAAGTTGTTAAGAAAAACAATACAAACGAGGGGGATAAACATTTTCCGTTAGTTTATGCTGTTTTTCCAAACTTTTTCCCTCAGTTTTCTTAATTCAAATGTTTCAGTGAACATTGCACTTCGAAACGAGGAATTTGGAGAGTGCAACTGTTAGCTGTACACCCTGTATATAAGCTACCAATGGCATAAAACATGAATTAGATTGGTATAAAAATAGTTAGTAAATCACAAAAGGCGTAAAACTAGACTGATTTGCGGCTGCACTTTCAGCCAGTATATTTTGTATTGCAAATCTGCTAATGACAATCTTTTAAATTGACACTAAATCGTAGATGGTATTCTACAAGTATTTTTCTTCTGTTAATCAATAATTGAAATTAAAAACCATTTTCATAAATAGAAGGCAGAGCCACCAATTTGCTGCTCGCAGAAATGTTAAAGGGGGATTGGGGACCAAGATCATAATAAACAAAAGAGATATTGAATAGATGCGATTACCTGTAAAATAGCTTGTTTGAAATTCTGATTTGTATAACATTTAGCTTTTCTTTTGTTGGACTGATTTGCGACGGTATTTTTCAGCCGGCATATTATACTATAACTATTATAATAAAAATACAATCGGTATATTATGTATTAATTACACCAGTTCATTTAAGGAAATTATCAGTGAGTTCCCTCAAGGCTTTGTACTCGACCTCCATTGTATTTATATAATCTGTGTAAATGATATTCAATATTTGCAATCAACTTAATAAACTACGCCGATGATATAGAAATAGTTATATCAGATCAATACCAATCTATTTTTAAAAATGAAGCTGAATGTGGTATCTCGATGGTTTCAAATTAGTTGAAATGCTTACCCTTAATCTTAAAAAAAAAGAAACTGAAATTTTTATATTTATTTTCAATTATGCACTAATAAAAAAATAGAGCTTATCCACAATTCGATATCATATAAAAGGTTACTTGAGAATGTTTCAATTGTGAACAGGTATCAGAAACCGGTGAATTTTAATATGTGGGTATTATTTCCAATAAAAACATAAAATGGAAATCCCATGCAGTGGCAATAAGTAATAAATTGAAATTTATCAATATTAGAATCCACACATTAAAAAATATCATCTCCCAATTTCTTTCCTCGAATAATATATTTTGCTTGGGTTCTGAAAGTTATACAATATGCTATTAATGCTTGGAGTGGGTAGTATGACTCTAATATCAATGGTCAGAAATGCTCTGTAAAAAGTAATTAATAATGTATCCCAAATATCTTTTTTCTATGATTCAGGACTGCAAGAATGATTATAGACTGAATACTTAAAAAATTCACCTTTACAAAATGTTATTATTTATTCAGAAAAAAACCCTGTCTGGTTCAAATTAAAACAAACAGTCAGACAAACAAGAGAAAAGGGAATTAAATATGATGTTGTAAAACCGAATGAAACCGTAATACAGAAACAATTTTTATACATTGCACCAAAAGAACGATTACTAATTAATTACACCAACCTGATCTGTTGACTAACACACAGAAACCAATGTGTGTGTGAGTTAATTATATTTCGTGATTATAACTTGATCAAATGTCAATTTTAAAACTGGTCTGTTGCCAAGTAAATATATACAAACCCTGGACGGATCGTGTGCTCCGTCGGGTGTAATAATTAGAATGTAATGTGTGCTTTGTATCTGTTGTTAAAATGAGTTTGTGTTAAATTAATTTCAAATTTAATGCAAGAATTGAAATATTTGTTGCAACCTCAGCGGCACTAAATTTCTGGTCGCGAGTTGTTAATGGTGCTCCCTGGGGTAGGATGTAAAGTTAAAAAAAAATTTTCCGGAGAGAATAATTGCGTCTTTCGGGAAATCCCGTATGGTGAACCACATTCGCCAGGCCGTGCAAACTATTCTCATACCTATCTCTTTGTCACACTAACTCTGCTAAATACACGCAAAGGAATACGCTTATATAGGCTTGTGATATGAAGAAATTGTGTTCTTTTTCTACAAGTCATGCTTTTTGAATTTTATTTAAATTTTTTTCCCCCAAGAAAATATTGCGTGTGCTCACGACTTTTCTTTTTTCACTATTTTAAAGAAATCGATATTTCATTTCGACGCTTTATGAAATTCCATTCATTCTTTCTTTCAAAAAGTCATTGAGGTCAGTAAAAATCACGAGACAGGATGTTTAACAACACATTGAGCTCCTAAAAACTTTGGCTGTGGAACAAAAATTGCAACAGGTCATTATATCGCGTGCAAAGAGGAAAATGACACAGAAAAGACAATAGTATCTTCTTATCCCCCTTCCTTTTTTTTTTTTTGCAACAACCCTTTTCAAAATTAGATTAGGCATGATGGGGAAAAGAATTTATTTACCTCTGAAAGTTCTACTAGGAATTGGCACCTTTTCAAGCACTGTTCCAATTTTAGCTTTCTCTGTGTCCAAAGAGCTTCCAGATGCCTCCACTGGTCGTGAAGAGCCTCCATATGTCTCTCTACAAAAGCACTTGTCTGACGAGCAGCATGTTGCATGTGGAATGGACGTGAATCACCCATACTGTGGGTGGCTACTTCACATAACTTCTCCAAGAGGTACTGTCCTTCCTTCAGCATGTGCATCGAACACGACAGAGCGACTGAAAATTAACATAGAATGCCATTTTCATTTAACAAGTGAATACAAGAAATATTAATTTATTCTTCAATAACTTTAGATCAAAGATCAAAATCGCAAGCAAAAATACAGGGTGTCCCATAAATTCGTATATAGTTCAAAAATTTATAAAAATTGAAGGAACTGGTATGTTTGAATTCGTTTGCGAAAAAGTTATTCTCATGAAGGAAGATGGATTTTTTTGGAACAGAAAAAAATAGTTAAAATTTTTGTCTATAGAAGACGCTGCACCAGAACAAATCACCGGATATATTCAAATCAGAGTCTTATTCAAATGCATGGTGCATGATGAACAACCTATTTCTGAATTTTCTTGCCACTGGCACTTGCACAAGGTTTTCATTGTGATGTTGACATTCGTGAATAAAGCGCCATTAGTGCAGCTGTTTTGTCTCAGCCTCGAATCAAACGAACGTTTCGGACACAGAAGATATTGAAGGAAGGTTGAAGTACAACCACTCCTGCCGAACCGGTATACAACGTTCTCTACCGACAAAAATTTAACGAATTTTTTTCCTATACCAAAAAAAGAGAGATCCCTCTCCATTAGAATATTTTTTTCCCTAATCGCGTTCAGAAAGGTACATGCGCAGTCAAGTTCTGCAGTCGAATCCCGTTTTAACGAATACCGTTATAGCGAAAATCTCGTTTTAACGAACACGTTTCTAATTCCCCCAGATAAGTTTGCATAGGGACAATGCAAAGACTTGGAATTCCTTTATAACGAAATTTCGTTATAACGAAGTGATTTCTCGAGTCGCTTGGAGTTCGTTATAACGGGATTCGACTGCAGTAGTAGTAGTAGTAGTTGGTTTATTCGGATAAGTGGCACCACTGAATAAAATCACTAAGGAAATGATATTCACTATTACATGTAAGCTTTTATAACGGCATCTTATCACTTATCTGGAGGGATTCGTTTTCTGGTTAAAAAAATACGTCTAGAATTTAAAAACAATTGGACGTTGTTTTCCGTAGTACTAACGGTAAAGAATTAGTTATTGGACAATCATAAGAATGTACACCCCGTATAAATAGAGCTTTAGTACAGAAATGAAAGAAACGTTGGTCACCCTTTCTTTCTTCTTGATGCCTCTGAAGCATAGCACTGCATATATCAGCACTCTCAGGTAAATAGGTATCCATCACATTTTTCTGGATCCTATCCAATGCATCGGAGAACTGAAAATATATGAAAGCATTGATATTTTGAGTATTTGTGGGGATCAAATTTTGATCTGGAAAGATTAAAATATGTAACATGCAATTTTTCTTTAGAAGAATTATCGTAAAACTAGAAATGTGTGTATTTTTATTTTTTAAATAAGCAAATTAGGAAAAACCTGCTGGATAGATGCCCATAGTTTTTAAAATCGAAGATTTT
Source organism: Pholcus phalangioides (assembly GCF_987345545.1). Taxonomy (NCBI): domain Eukaryota; kingdom Metazoa; phylum Arthropoda; class Arachnida; order Araneae; family Pholcidae; genus Pholcus; species Pholcus phalangioides. Next base: position 86,632,424 of record NW_028301608.1, on the reverse strand, counting down.
GTGCACGATATTGATATATACAGGGCGTCCTGTAATTGCTGATGCGGCATCAATCGTCCGTCGTAGAGGTATAGTTTCAGTTTCAAAAATGCTCAACTGGTGTTCAAAAATCACCCTGTACCAGTTTTCACAGTGCAAATACAGTGTGTAACAAAGTAAAAGAAATCTAAATTTTTACACGGTCCTCTTGTCCTCTAACTTCTAATTAGAAATAAATTAAAAATTCCATGTTTCTAAGTGTAATATTTGATAGATATTACACTTATAAGATATTTTTGAATTCAAGAATCGGTGAAAAGTTATGAAAGAACAGCAGAAACTAATATATTTCTCTCATTTTTGTGTTGTCCTTTTCCCAGATATTTGAATTCCAATATCTTAGCGAATATTGCACTTAGAAACATGGAATTTTTTGGGTTGGTCTCAGGAGAGACTGGGCAACAACTTCCTGTTTGCAAGTTAGAGGACAAAGAGACCGTATAAAAATTTAGATTGTTTTTATTTTGTTACACACTGTATTTTCACTGTCAAAACTGGTACGGGGAAATTTTTGAACGTCTTTTGAGCATTTTTTAAATTGAAACTATACCTCTACGACGGACGGTTGATGAGATAAAGGCCGCATTAGCACTTACAGGACACCTTGTAAACAGGGGCAAGAGAAAGCCCTTCTATCGGCCCTGGGGTAAGATCACGCGCTGCGGACGAAGTAAATTAACGCTATTGCGGTAGTAAGCACGTGTAGCAGTTTGTTTGAGTATAGTGATGACTGACTACCCCCCCCCCCCAGCGCATGCGTTTTGCGACGCTGCTTACGCCAGATATGGTAAGCGAACCCACGAACGCATTCAGCGATCAACCGACATCCACCTTTCGTCTCCTCTGGACTCAGAGCCTGCATGCGTTTTTCGGGATTTTCACAAATCAAAGTGGTTTGCGACACCATGTTCCATTGCAATTTTTGTTCCCCTTGATGCCCACTAACAACCCTCTGGGTTTGTAGGTCCTTAACAGACCTTGTATAACAAAACAGGTTAGGGCGCGGTAGCCCAGGTCGATAAGATACTCGCCTAAAGCACCAAAGGATGTTTAGAAGTGTCGCGAGTTCAATACCCGGTTCGCCCTTGTCAGAAAAATTTTCTGGCACACGGCGTATACAACAAAAAAAAAAAAACGGCGATGTGACCGCAGCAAGAAATTGCTACAGCAGGGAGTTCCCCATCGAGGGGTTAGCGCACCAAACTCTCGATGAGTATAAAAAACAAGCCTGTCGTTCGGAATCGGCATTAAATTGTAGGTGCCGGTCTAAAATTAGCCCTTGTGTGCAGAAAATGACCGTGATGCGACAAAAATGATCAAGTAATCTAACAAAACAGGTTATCCAACCAGCCAATAAGGGAAAAAAAAGGAAAATTTGCATATTCGTGTTTTTTATGGCATGCGGGGACGACATGATCTCTCAATGTTGATGAGCACATAGGTTGGTTTTAAGATTCAAATTAAACATTTTGAAAAATATTAAACTTGAAATTTTGACGCGTAGAAAAGGAAAAAAAAAAAATGGCTGCGAACGTTAACCAGACGTGATCGCTGTCCGCCAACGCCCCAGGTGGGCAGTTATGATTTTCTTTCTGCGGGGGGGACATTCAAAGCCATGGTACAAGAAACGTGTGTCGCCTACGGAGTGGACCTCGTAACAAAAATCACTGTCATCGTCGCGATCAACAGCGATCCATATACATGACAATGATGACGCATCGATATTGCCAAACATTTTCGTTGGCACCCAAAGTTTTAGGAATATCAGAAACAGCAATGGTAGTTGTTACCATGAGGACAATCGTGTCAAAATCAAATCCCCATTCCTCCATCTGCAGTAGTAGCCTCCTGTCTAACAAATAAAATATCCAGTGACATTTGGACGAAAATGCATCGAAATATCAGTGTTTAAAAGCAAGAGATTTTTGCCACTTCTCACAGAAGAACTGAAATTTCTCGATACTTGCTATTTTATCCCGTAAAAAAGTAGCAAAATTTTAGAATCAACCGTGAAATTTTTATTCATTTCGGGTACTGTTCGTGAGACATCTTGCATAATGCTTACATCTTTACTCCTGGCGAAAAAATTGACGGCTTGTTCTAAGATCTGTCGCCTTTGCTCTAGTTGGGCATTCAGATCTTTCCAGGCAAGTCCCAGATTTTCGGCCATTGCCGTGTATACTTCTCCTCTGGGCTTCTGAGTTGCTATAAGCTCGTCAGCTTGCCTAAGAAGCTCTTCAACGGGGCTTTGTTTTGTCTGAAAATAAATAATGCACGATCAAGCCATATCATTTAATTACATAATATTCAAAGGACTTCTCGGATATTTTTACGGACAGGATTGCATTTTGTAAAGTATGAAAAGAATAAAACAGAATTAAAGTCGAATCCCGTTATAACGAACTCCAAGAGACCGGAGAAATCACTTCGTTATAACGTAATTTCGTCATAAAGTAATTCAACGTTTTTACATTGTTCATATGTAAACTTATCTAGGGGAATTAGAAACTTGTACGAGATTTTCGTTATAACGGTATTCGACTGTATATATTCAGAATTCAATTTTAACACCTAATAAAAGTGTCGAACAACTGAAGGTGATTCTTTTTCCTTTTCAAATATAAAGTTCGCGTCGTTTTATAATTGCTTTACCAACGAATACTATCTGTTTAAAGGTTTTTAACAGCTGGCTGATGCGAAGATATATTTTAGAAAGAGAGAAAATTCAACTGCCCCTGCGTGGAATCGAACCTACGCTCTAGACCACTAGACTACAGGAGCAACGAATATCTCAATCTTTCTTTGGAGCTCGTCAGCAATTGTGAGCTTTGGCCTGAGGTCCGACCGTCCATGTACGGTTCCGTTCAGTGCACACGAGCTCCAAGGGAAGATTGAGATATTCGTTACCTCTGTAGCCTAGTGGTCTAGGGCAGTGTTTCTTAACCTTTTTCAGCTCATGGCCCCCCCTATGGATCACATTTTTCTCTCGTGGCTCCCCTGTCCTATCCAGGGCCCCCCCTACTCTCATCCAAGAGTGAGATACTTTCTATTTTTTTATCATGAATAAAATTTTAATAAATAAGATCAATCTCTGGAATCCTGGCTAGGCACGGATTCAAATGGTGGATTATCATCTCTCCCAGGAGTCAAATTATAATGCGAAAAACGGTCTGCGTAAAATACGGGACGATCCAACGAACATGCACGATAAATCGACCCTCTCAACACATCAACCGTTGCTCTGGCGGCCCTCCATACTTAGCTGGAAGCAACAGCTTACATATGAAAATCATACCACTATATCCCATATATAGTGCAGTCCCCCTCCCTCCATTATAAACATGAACACCCGGGTCATGCCCCACATAGACCCAAGGGTTAAGATGCTCCTGGTTGTATGGACGGATCTGATGAATTCTGAAAGTAGTACTATTTTTCCAACCATGTTTCACTTTTAAAGCTTTTCTCTTCACAGCTCTCTATGACTCCCTTCACCACCTGTCGTGGAACACCTTTCTTTGTGATTTTCTCCCGTGGCCCCCCTAGAATATCCTAGGACCGCAAGGGGGCCATATGGCCCCAGGTTGAGAACCACTGGTCTAGGGTGTTCACCCGGAAAGTGAACGGACGTGGTTTCGATTCCCGGCAGGGGCAGTTGAGTTTTGTCTCTTTCCAAAAATATATCTTCGCATCAGCCAGCTGTTAACAACCTTTGTATGGATAGCGGAGAGTAACTTCATCCTCGGATACTATCTGTTACGAGTGGATTTGATAATCCATGCGTAATATCCCTTCTCAGTGAGTCCCTACATTATAAAATAATACTACTGGCCAAATTTCATGTTTATAGCTTCAGCGGTTTTGGCTCAGAGATGGTAAATCAGTCAGGATATGGTATTTTATATGTATAGATAATATCATAAGTTTTGATGTAATTACATCAATTGCCTATACATCATCACGATCCTTTTTATAAATTTTATTACTGCTTTTTAATCTACGAAGTAGGCCGAGCTCAAGATGGAACTTCATGAAGTTCCGAAACTCATCTGATTATACAAGGGTGTTAATTATATAAGGCGTCTTGTAAGTCGTAATTCGTCCTTTATCTCATCCACCGTTCGTCTTAGAGGAATGATTCCAGTTTGGAAACTGCTCAAAATATGTGTTCAAAAAACGCAGTGTGTCACAGAATAAAAAAAATCTAAATTTTTATATGGTCTCCCCCGTCCTCTAACTTCAGGTTGAAAAGTTGTTGCTCTGTCTCTTCTGAGTTCAACAAAAAAAAAACCCTCACGTCTCTAAGTACAATATATTCACTGAGATGTTTCACTTCCAAAACAGAGAAAAAAAAGGGGGAAAGGACAACATACGCTTCTTTCCCTCAATTATGATGTTCTTTACCAATTTTTCTCCGATTTTGAATTCAAATATTTCAGCGAATAATGTACTTAGAAACGTGAAATTTGTTTTGTTGGCCTCGTGAGAGACAGGGCTACAACTTTCCAACCTGAAGTTATAGGACACGTGTACCGTTTAGAAATTTCGATTTTTTTTTTAAATATTTTGCGATACTACACACTGTGATTTCACTCTCAAAACTAGTACAGGGTGATTTCTGAACACATTTTGAACATTTTTTACAACAGAACCATACCTCTACGACGAACGGTTAACGATGAGATAAAGGTCGAACTATATGAGTTACAGGACACCCTGTGTTATCACTAATGCATATTTTGGGCACAACGAAAAATTCCATTAACTTAAAAAACACATTCGTATAAATTTCAATGTAGAAATTTAATAATGTCAAACACAACAATAAAATTTATTCGTCTTCAACAAATTTTCTATTTCATTAATTTTTTTGATAGAACGAATAAATTCGTTGTGTGGAAATTCAACGGGAAGAGAAATCACAAATGCACATTATAATTGACAATGAAAATTATTTCAACCTGAAGTTTCTGCAGCACTTTCTCGTGTTGTTCGTTCAGTTCGATTGCTTCGCTTACATTTGAACCAATATCTGTCATGGAAGGTTGCATTTCTTGAATTTTCAGTTGAATCCATTCTTTGCTCTGCAAGTTTCAAAAACACAGCTTAAAATACATGGTTTCAATTTATAATTTTCATGCACCCGACATCATCAAATTTACAATTTACAGAATGGCATTTATCGGGAAAGCAATCAGTCTCTTCTTTTCTTCAAAGAAATCAAAACTACATTAAAACTCTGGTCTATGACGTTTCGTATATAACGTCGATACGCGGCAGTCCTGCACGGAGCAGAGGTTTCTAACGTTCCCTCGGAACCCTTGATGGTTACGAGACTGTCGTGCGGAATCCAAGACAATATGGATATTTCTACAATATAGATATTTTGATTGCACTCTCATTAAAAAATGATACAGCTTTTGGTACTACGCAAGCTCAAAAAAGCATACAAGTGACAACGAATGGAGTGGGATTCGACTATGATATCGCATAGAACTAAATATGTGACGAGTTTAAAAATGTTTTGAAGTATATGTCGAGTGAAATATAATAAAATGTACAGTGATACCTCGGCTAACGGACACCTCGGCTTAAGAATTCTTCTGCTAGCGAAGATATTTTTTCGTGACTTTTCTGCCTCGGCTAACAAATACGGGGATGCACGTGCTAACATCAGAAAGCTGCATCGTGAGCTGAATTTTAGCACCAATCATGAACAGAGTTACTCTCACTCGAGTGCGAATTAAGTCATGTCCAACCCGTAACATTTTTCCAGATGCACCTAAACTTCGCTTTTTGAAATTTTTTGAATCATTTCGTGTAAAAATGAAACATTCAGCTCATAGAAATGCATTGAAAAAAAAGGAGTCTGACTCTTATCATAAAACTGAACAGTTTGAATATTCCAGTAGCTTATATTTTCCATCTGCATGTATCAGACACAGAAATGAGCAGACCAAATCCCTTTAGTTGGTGTTGGTTGTGTACATTAGTGTAAAATAAAAAGATCTTCAGCATCTCTCGTCTTCACTAGATTGGCATGTATCCAATTTTGAAGCTGTTAATTTTAGCCTTCAATCAGTTTTTGTATTTTTTTATAGCATTCCTTGGTGTTTTAAAAAAATTATCGCGTTAAATGTGGGTCAGTTCCTGAAACGAATCAAACGATTTTCCATACAAACCTATTAGAAATCATTTTTCGGTTAACAAACATGATTCCGGAACGAATCATCTTCGTTAGCCGAAATATCAGTGATTTTCAAAATCTCCTCACAAAATATCGTTTTAGACAATATCGTGGTAAATGATATCGTTGTATCGAGCGGAGTTTAACTATAGGCGATTCTAAACAAGATTTACAAAAGAATCATTGTAGAGGGATTTATCGTTATATCGGGTGTGATTGGAGCGAAGTTCACTGTATTATAAATTTCATCTTCGTCATCGTAACATGCCAGAAATAAGTAATACAATATTATTTAGCTTCATCATTAGCGCATAATTCACTGTCATGATATTCCCAAATAACTTATGGACAGATTTTTTCACGTTCCGTTCACCATTTTGAGTTATCTAACTTTTAATGACAGACACATTTAGAAAGAAAGAAAAAATTGGACAGCGTTTCGAAAGCGTTCTGCTCGAGCATTTAATGGCTAGTTTGCATGGTTATTTTCACGCTCCATAAGTGTGCAAACAGTTCTGTACGAGCAATGGTTCGGAGAAGCGAAAGTTATTTATAGGGAGGTCAAAGACGAACGATGGGTGCTCCGGAAACTGTCTGCGATGATGTCAGCTAGAAATAAAAAAATATTTCTGCACTCTCTTCGAAAGCCCACACGAAATAACAAATGAGCGAAAGCTTCTTTTAACAGAGAACATCGCTCCATGTGCCAGAAGGGTTTTCTGATCGAAACTTCCTGAAGATATTACCAACAGCCGAATTTATTAGATGAACGTTGCGTGTATATTTAGCATTTACGGTGAACACACAAGACACATATACATAGTTTGTATCCACACTGTTCATATTTTCTGCAACTTTGATACTTGAATAATCAACGAGAAAATCAACTTGATGTCTTTGAGCGAAGGATCAGAACTGAACTGAAAAATTCAAGACGAGCAAAAATGAATGTCAATCAAGTGTCATTTGATGTTTTTCGAGATATGTTTCACGGGTCAATTCGTAATAACTGTAGCATTTGACTGTTTTCTGATACGTTATTTCACTGCTGAGCCCATGAATTAAAAACCATATGCACTATAGTCAATACGCAAGCATTGAATATTCATATTAAAAATGTGTATTTCAAATTCAAACAAACGTTATTAGTAACGTTTTTCATAATCACATATAAATTCAGAAAATACGATGCACAAGGTGTTTCAAAATTCGCGCACATCATAGTTCATGAATGTTTTTTTTTTCAAATGAATATAAACTAATTAACAGAAAATAACAGATTATACTTATAAATTGATACATTTCCTTCAGTAAAAGTATGGAAAATCTTTTACAATAAGGTTGAATTACAATAAATGTTGAAAATGTTGGCCTTTTCACAGACTATTTTTTTTACCAGATTGCTTGAGACCAAGATCTGCGAGAATTGTCTGATATTGCATTAATGATGCTCATCAATCGTACGTGGATCATTGCAGTGCGCCATACTTTTGAGATAGCCTGAAATTTTGGTATTTGCCCACTACGATGCGTCATATTCATGAATATCCCTGACATCATAAAAATAATAATTATTATTATTATGATTGGTGCGCTATATCACGACGTCGGATTATGGGGTCTTCTTTATTTTTGATTCCACTGTTGGTGCCAAAGTCTACACAGACATTACTACTGAATTCATATCACCGATGAACAGCGATGAATGGTACTCCTGATTTCAACATGGTAGCGAACACGCGTCAAAATAAAGTTTTAATGTTTTAACTGATGTTTTTTTTTTGTCGATCGTGCCATTACGCGCGGACTTGGGTTGCCTCTTTCACCGGACTTGTAACCCCATGAATTTTTTTTCGGGGCTACCTTAAAAGTGGGGCATTATGCAATAACACTGTGAAAAAAGGCCAACATTTCCAACATTTATTGTAAATTCTAAGTTTTCGTAAACTTTTATTAAAAACAATGTTTCAATTCATCATAATCTGTTACTTTAAGATTAGTCATATTCATTAAAAACACACACACACATTTATAAACTGTGATGTGCGTGAATTTTGAAAACCTTGTATATAACTGGCACTGTATGCCCTCTGGAAAGTTTTTTTCAAAATGTCCCTGTTCTTTTATCAACGTTTATCATGTCCCAGTCTTATTTGCTATATTTTCCCTAACGAACTGGAGCCGCCCACCGATAGAAAAATGGTAAATTATTGTTAAAAAAATGATAAATTATGATGTTAAATCTTATATGTATATATATTTGTTATATTCATCATCACCGCCAGATGGCACTTATATCATCCCACCACCACCACCGGGGGAGAAAGAAAGTTTTTATTTTATTTAGTTCGGTTTCTATACGCCCATGAATAAAGGGTCTAAGTTGGATAGCTAGCGTTATTCAGTAATGTTGTCTTTTCGATTTGTAATTTTCATATGATAAAATTTTAATTATAAAATAAAAATGTATGAATTGAAGGCTTAAACTGAATTTTAACGAACAAAAATAAATGAATAAACCCATATCAAGCCAACATTCAAGTACAGGAGCAATGTTAATTTTTTTCCTTTGAAACGCTTGCCTTCAAGAGATAAATTAAATTTAAAAAAAAAAAAAAACGAACACATTCAGAAAACCGCACCTTATACAACAGTGGATTTTAAACAATATTTAAAAAAAGAAATGGTGTGACATTGACCAGAAGGAACCACCTCAGTTGACATCAGAAATGATGACTTACTTTCGTTGTGAAAGACAAGGCCCGAATAGTTTAGGGAATTTTGTGGGATTCGACCATGAACCACTTATCAACCGCATGGGGGAAAAAAACTAAGCTGTCAATCCGAAATAAAAAGTAAGAGAGTATATCCTCGTATCTTTCTCGAAATGTCACTTCAAAACAGCAAGACAACAACGGGTTTGACTTGGGTGGCACAAAAACTAGACTGATGCCTTTTTTATCCTCCACTGAAGATATAATTAAGATCTATTAAAGCGGTGTAATTTAGGTAAACGTATATTTTTTTCGGTTATTTCTTTAGGGATAGCGGAGCAGTTTTCATGATTGATATTAATTGCATTTTTAATTGGATTGCTGTATTTTTGAAATATATGGCATCCATATTTTTATGGGCATCTTTTTCTCAGCCACCTCGTTGGGCATTTTACCTGTTGTGGCGTTGTATTTGTATTTGTATAAGGTTTTCGTGGTCATCGTCAATTGAGAAAGAGTTCCTCGGAACACGGAACAGTCAATGTATCAATTCATTTTCGTCTCAACATTCCTTCCTACGCTAGTGGCTAGCATCGTCACAGTTACTATGGAAAGAATATCAGCTCGAAAAAAAAAAATTAATAATAATTGAGCCTATAAGGGTTGGCTGGCTTCACCAGGAGGTGTCGAAGTTCAAGTACTGAATACTGATATTTAAAATGATTCATTGCTAACTGCAAGGCTGACATTTTTCAGTAGCTGGATAATTTACTTTGCAACTATCACAGTGAGTACTTTATGATTTTCCAGCTTGTCAGACGTTGCTTCGCAACAAATACAAAGGCTACAACACGCAAATTGCCCATCGAAGTGGCTGAAAAAATTATGCCCACAAAAAAATATGGATATCAACCATAACCAAAATACAGCAACTCAATATAGAAGCATGTATCGCGAAAGAAAGAACTAATAATTAATACTATCAATATAATAAACTGCCCATAAAAAAGGTCATGTTCGTCTAATCTAAGTATGAATAGCTTCTCCATTTGTACCACTATATTTATCCCATTTCTTTTTTGAAAGCGTAAATTGTGTTAGAATTAACGATCCCCAGAGGTAAGCTATTCCATTTAATTACAACCCTATTAGAGAAGAGCTCCCTGCGACACCACAACCTGTAATTGTCCCTTACTAAACGATACTGGTATCTCCTTGTCGAAGCAGTTGATTGACGGGGTATCAATAACTCATGATCCATCCTATACATCCCTACGAAAGTTTCAAACACTTCGATCATATTCCCACGAAACCTGCGTTCCTCCAATGTAAATACAGGATGATTCAGAAAAGATGGGACAACTTTAAGAGGTTAAAGTACACATTAATACAAACAATTGTCATCAAAGAATCCATGGTCTAATATGAAATGCAAACGCGCTAGCATGTTTCGAAACGGCCGCTCCCCAAACGTTGAAACGGCATTCCTGTTGAAATTTATCGGGAGAAAAAGAACACCATGTGTGCAAATGTAACCTGGGGAAGAAGAACAAGCAAATCTGCGTCACAATGAATATAAGGCGCGGATGACAGTCCGTTGAAGCTATTCCAGTGTGCAACCGTTCTAACAGTTGTAACGTACGGGATAATGGCGCACTATAGTAATACTGAAAAAGCAGACATGCAGGAATGAAATGCATGTTTGCGTAATGAATGCGTGAATGAAATGCTTGTTTGCCTTTTCAGTATTACTATAGCGAGTCGTTATCCCGTACGTTACAACTGTTAGAACGGTTGCACACTGGAATAGCTTCAACGGAATGTCATCCGCGCCTTATATTCATTGTGACGCAGATTTGCATACGGTTTCGTCTTCTTCCCCAGCTTACATTTACATGCATGTTGTTCTTTCTCTCCCGATAAATTTCAACAGGAATGTCGTTTTAACGTTTGCGCAGGGGCCGTTTCGAAACGCACTAACGCGTTTGCATTTCATTTCAGACCCATTCATTCTTTGATGACAATCGTTTGTAATGGTGTGTAGTATCACCTCTTAAAGTTTTCCCCATCTTTTCTGAATCACCCCGTATATTCACAAGAAATCTAGTTTTTCTTCATAACTTATGCCTCTGATGTACCAACAAGAACTGGCTCTTCTCTGCTTCCCCTTAACCAAGTGGAAAAGTGGAAGAATGACTTCAGGCGAACTCGAAGAGACCTCTTAAGAACGAAACCGAGCATCCTATTCGATTTTTTGACGACCCATTCAAAAAAACCTAAGCCGCTCATCGATGAGAATTCCCAAATCGGTGACCCTATTTGCATCCGGGATAGCGCCACCATTCAACTCCTAAGTAGAACGTGAATTGTTTCAACCAAAATGAGCCATTAATTAGGTAAGGGAGCCGCGGATGACAAAAGTTGGAAAACCACCGGCTTAGTGGATATTTTCACTTATAAAAGAACCACTTCGAAGCGTAAACAGGCACACAGAACAATACCTCAGCTCGTCGCGACACCCCTGAAAAAGGTTGGCGACGCCCCTAGGAGCCGCGACGATAAACTCGAATTTAAAAATAGATTAATTGTCTTCGAGGTTAAACCAATCGAAGAAAAGAAAGACAAATATAAAACTGGCTTTCTAACAATAATAGATGTTTGATCATGATTACGGGGTTTACTGTCTCGAGTCATTTCCCATAGACCCAGCAGCTTAAATTCATGTCTCGCACGATATACACTGTAATCTCACGAAGAGGAAAATGCATTTACTCAATTCAAGATCACCATCGCGGAGACTCAACAGTCGCAATTATCTCATGAACGAAAAGAGATAAGAAAAAAGTAATATTACGTTCTCCGATGATGATGATGATGAGAGAAAAAAGGCCTAGAATTATCCTTTTAAAGGCACACGCCGATGAGTTTTTATCTTCTCCCCTTGTTCATTCGTTAGCTCTGTATGTTATTGGGGTCGTCTAGGTTCGAGCCCTTGGCCGGAAAAGCAGGTCGAATTACGTCTGACGTTGCCAAAGACGTACGCATACGAAAACCCCAGGGTCGAATGCAGGCCGTACGAAAGAGAGAGAGAAAAACTCGTTATCTAGAGATAATTAAGCATCTATGGTTTCTATTTAATAGTTCGCACCTCATTCAAATTATTTCTTTATTTACATTTATTTCGAGCTCAAAGTTATTACGAGATTATAATGAGATCTTTTACTTCTTTCCAGTGTGGAGGTTATTAATATTTCTCGAGACGAGCTTAAACAGAATAATGTCTGATGAAAGAAATACCGTCATTTTTTCATTAATCTACTTCTTATATAAATGAATAGGGTTTATAAGTTTCCCACCACGTATTTATAATTATTTATTTTTGAAAAAGGATATGAACAAAGCTAATATCTATATATAGTATGATAATAATTCGCAAATATTTTCATGGTAATAAATCTTTGAATACAACAAAAGTCCGTTGTAATGACAGTACACCAACCACGAGGAATATCGTCATTAAAATAGATTTTTCGTTATAAGCGAATTTTAATTTTTTTTTTGCTCTTCCAGGTTATTAAATCGTAGAAAATTACCCTTATACCTGCATTAACCCTTAGCGGCAATTATAAATCACTAAAAATTTCCCTTCAAAACACCATATCTTTTTTTTAATGAAGTAGGTCTTTTTTCCGATTTTCAGCAGCTGCAAACTGAGGGAGTATAGGGAAAAGTTTTCTATTGAGAAATCAACTTTACAAAATATCTGGGCTTGTAAATGCTGAAATAAGAGGCTTTTATGGAGGCGAGATATCTCGTTACTGCCTCTTAAAGAGTTAAACGTCTTATAACGGCGTTCGTTTCGTTTTAAAATTGATGAATGAACGCCGTTGGTTCTCTGAGGCATTTCTGCATAGAATTTCGTATTATAAAAGCGATTTAGTCGATTAACTGAGCAATTGAAATTCTCAATTATTATATCGCTGCTCACTTCCATGGCTTCGTGGATTGTTTTAACATTTTTCTGCTTAGTCGGAAAGTTTATTTTAACCCGAATTTGTTCGGCCGTTTGGAAACGACTTCAAGCTGTAGGTTCAGGGCGCACTGGGGGTCTCAGTCGCTGGGAGAGACCAAAGTCGAAGGATATCATCACATAACGCAGAAGTTCACAATCAACCATGCATTGAAAATGCATGGGCAAGGTATGCGGTATTTCTGCCACACTTGTGCGTGTATACGTTTAGTGACTATATGACCCATATTATACGGGATATTCCCGTAATTATTCCCATGCCAACTTTTTTCATAAAGTGTCCCATTTTTTACTCTATTTTCAAAGAGGCTTAGTTAAATTTTTGAAACCAAATATTATAATTATTTAAATAATGATAATTTGGCTGTAATTGACAACTTAACTTGCCATTGACAATTGTTTGGCTGTAACCGACAAGTTTTTGGTTGTGATTGTCAACTAATCTTACCCTTGACAATTTTTCGGCTGTGATTGGCTACTTTACTCGCCTCTGAGAAGTATTTCATCTGCAAATGGCAACTTTACTTGTCTTTGGCAGTTTTTTTTGTTATCGATTTTGCTTTCTTTGACAAATTTTTTTGGAGATATCCCGTATTTTTATGACAGAAATATGGTCAGCCGAAGTATTTATCGTGTTGCGTGTGTTGATAAATTTCTACCGTAACAACTTTCGCGAGCCACATGGAAATCCTTTGCGTGCCGGAGTTTGTGCACCCCTGACATAACCCACGTGTATAGTGAAGAAGCCCAAAAATAGGGAGGGGTGGGGGTTGGGTGTAGAAACGACTTTTCTGTGTCCATTCTATGTTTGAAGTACCTCAGAGTAATTTTTACGGGGAGCATGTGTCATAATAAGAGTCATCTCATGTTCAATTATTGAAGAGAAAAAATTAAAAACTGGCTTTTTTTTTCTCAGAATTTTTTTGCCGTTATAGCGGATGCTTCCTGATTTTCAACTCGCTATAACAGAATATTTTTTGTATTTTTGGTAATCTGAAAATTACTTTACGATGATTTCCCCAGTATAAGATTTGACATTTGAATGCATCGTGCCTTTCCCCGGGGGTTGAAAATTTTCAGAAATCCCATCTTAGTGAAGATGGGATTTATGTGTTTGACAATCACTTGAAAATTACTCGTTCTAGCGAGATTCTCGTTATAATGGACTTTTACTGTATTTCGATTTTAGGAAAAATCAACATCACGACAATGAATTTTGAGCATCAAGAGTTATATTGATGCTTATCCCATAATATCTCATCCTTAATGTAATTAAAGTTATTTTAAAATTTTTAATTTGCTATAATTCGAACTATCGTCCATGCATTGCAAATATTGACCATCGAAACTAAATTAATGGAGGATTCATGTACTAAATATTTTGCTAAAATTTGCCGTGACCCAATCTTTCGTAATTTAATTTTTCACGCAAGACCCTCTTTGTACCCTACTTTTTTCATGTGGAACAGCTTTATTTAATTTGGCCACCATCATTCAGGAGTGCGACCTCCTTTCGACTTATCAAATTCATTTCTGAGTAAATTTATAACATAAAAATTTTATAAATAATAAATGTATATTTCATAAATAATAAAGGTGTAATTTTTTTTAAGGACTTAAAATAATTAAAATTAATTTGAATAGAATTTATGAGGTCAATCTGAGTAGCCATCATGGGCGGAGATACGGAGGAGGCGTGGGCGTCAAAGGTGAAGTCGACTGATCTAATGTATATATATGTATATATGAAGTGACATCATCATCATCGTGACCCCCCAGCAATAATGAGCGTGCAATCCCCCGGACTTCCAAATCTATCTCCGCCTATGGTACCCATGGGTTAAGGCGTCTAGATGTTCATTCATTTATTCATTCATTCAAACTGCGCACAACTCCGGTCTATCTCCATAAACAATTTACTACCGATTGTTTTGTAACGGAAGTGCAAGTGCCCCCCCCCCCCAGATCCCCTAGAGCCCGAAACCTCTGAGCGGGGCTCGCGAAAACGAATATACATAAAATATACAAATATACACGTAATAAACACAGCTGCCTCGCGACATTTGGCCAGTCGTGACAAAGCAAACCTCAAAGTTCGGCCGCCTCACGAGCAGCTGCCAATACGGCAGCTCTTGCCCTCCCATGAGTAAAGCAATGGGTCTTTGGGTGGTGAGCTCTCAAGTAAGCCCCTGGGCTCGGTTGAGCGCTTGCTGCCTTACCGTTGTTTCCGGCTGGCGCAAGGGCCAGCAAATTTGTCTGGGCGGTGGGCTCCCAGGTTAGTCCACATTGCTTAGTTGAGCCCCCTGCTGCTCTTGTCAGCAAGGGGTGAACCGAAGACGCGTCCTCGAATGGGGAGGGTCCCCAGTTGGGCCCTCTGCGAACTCTACTTGGCTCGTTCCATCGTTCTTTTGAGAACGTATACCCTCAAGAAGTTCTACCACGAGCTAGATAGCCCTAAGAATCTGTTTTTTTTTGGGGGGGGGGGTTCTATGGGTATTTATATGGTTTTTTATTTGTATCTGGCCTTCGAATTTTTATCCCTTTCTCTGCCCAAGAAAGCGTAATCACACCTTCGACCGGACATGAATAGAAATTTCGCAACCGGATATTTTTTTCATTACCAAAACGCGAGGAAATTTAAATAAATAATGAACCCATTTTTTTCTAAATATGGACAGAATTATGTAGGCGAAAAGTCTTTGTTAGAATTCTAGGTTTAGATGATTACTCACAATCCTTATTGTGAGTAATCATCAAGGATACAGACAGCGAGAGAGAATTTAAGATAATGATGATCTCATTAAGAGATAATTCATATCTTCTCTTCGAGACATTCACACATTTCTATGACAGTTTCAAGGATCGCAAACAAAAGACAATTTTGCAAGAAACAACCGCGGAATGATTTCACCGGGTTATTTTTTTTTTTCCTATTATTTGTTCAATGTTTTTTTTTCTTTCAAGAAAAAGAAAGGTCTGTCTTTTTGTTCCATCACCACAGAACTGTCAACCACCTGATTGACAAAGAATATGGTAATTTTTATACTTCATTCTGCCCACGTATTCTTTCCTGTTGCTATTGACCCATAAAATCCATGTCACTATAATTTTTCCCCCGTCGAACTTCCATTATCTTTCAGACAGTAACTAGTACTGCTAAGTTGAAACTTTTTGCCCTGTGATTGCAATTGGAATTATTGACGTTTTGGACTTTCACAGCTCGTTCTTTGTGCAGAATGATACTAACTTAAATTTCTGACTGCCTGCGAAATTTGAATCCGACCAATATTGATTTTAATCTATATATATAAAATAGCATGTCCTGAATAACAGTCTGATTCATCATCACCGAGCCGACACCACTGCAGCTATAAATATGAAATTTGGTCAGAATTATATTTTATAATGTACGGTAGATACCCACTATAAAAGATGAGATTTATGAAAATTCACCCTCCGGGCGGGGGGGGGGGAGAGTCATGAAGCATTCAAATGTTATACGAGGGAAATCATCGTAAAGTAATTTTCAGATTACCAAATCCATGCGAGCGAAGCTGCGGGTAACAAAGCTAGTTTCTTACGTAATCAGAGAATGATACAAATGAACTAAACCCCTTGACCCGTCTCTCGTATATCGGGGTGCCGTAGATGAGACTTTAACAGCTCTTACCCACCTCTATCATCGCTCTGCCAGTTGAATGCAGTAGTGCGTTGAAACCAAGGTTTGTGTGAGAGTATAGCGATGGCGATAATTAGAAAGTCGTCTCGCACCATCTCTAAAATGGTGAAAAATTTATAAGTGGACTGAAAATACATCTTTAGCACGGGAGTTACCTGCCAACTCCACAGGATCTAATGGCTATCATACATTGATGATAATTGATGCTTACTAATTGCATGTGATAGTATGATTTAATATGAATAAATAACAATAAAGTCACCATACGGTGAGTAAGATGTTGAAGGCGCAACATGCTAATAGTGATGTGATTAATGCTATGTATGAATATGATAATGTAAATAAAACTAGTATATTTGAACTTTCACTCGTTTAGATGTAGCCCGAACTAAAAAAGGGCGCTCATATTGAAACGTGATAGTTTTATGTAACGCAGATTTTCATAAACATCAATTATGCATTGTTTGTGTTACTTTTTATGTGTTACGTTGAGTTTTTTAATTTTACAGTGCCACCTGTGAGTGACAATTTTTTTTTTAATTCGTCAAAAAGCTAAAAAGTTAAATATTCTACTGAAAACCGCGCATTTTTTTAAATGTCAATTGTTGTGTTATTAATTGCTGAACTGTATCGATGTTTTCTCGTTCATCCTGTATTTTTGAGTTTAAAATTATGGAAGTTGAATTTTTTCTTTCAAAATGTCCAATGATGCCAATCAGAAACATCCCAGAATTTCAACCCTGAAATGTAACTGTTTGGAAAAATGTTTGACATTCATGTTTCATTGGACCAAAGATGAAATGCGTTGATGGAATAAAAATCCAATTTTCCGAAAAAATTCAGATCGGAAAGGATCAAGACTCATATTGCATAAGTCATAAATGCGAATTTTAATTTCTGTATTTCAGTGAATAATATTCCTTCAACCAACCTAGGATTTTAGTGTTAAGTATATAAATCAATCTCCATTTTGATAATTCCCGTTATTTTTTATCGTATTTCGGTTGTACACTTTGATTGAAATATTCATAATGTATCATAATAAATGGAAAACAAAAAATTCGAAGCCGAAAATTGCTTTTATGCACTATTTCTTTTTGTAGCATTTTTATCCATCTCGCAGATGTATAAATAGTAAGCAATAGAAAGAGAGAGAGAGATGGACACGATATCTCCCAAGTCGCAGCAGCTGATTCAAGCATGTGACTTTTTTTTTTGCTAGCGTGTATGCTAGAAAAAAAGTGATTTCGTTAAGCTGCTTCAATAGTGTTAGGAAGGAAACTTATTTAAAATAGAATGAAACGGCGCCTTGATGTGATAATAGTATAAAAATATCATTACTGTATATAAATTGCCAGGCAAAAAAAAAAAGATGTACTCTTTGACACTTGGTTGGATCGCCTTCAGCAAAAATTAAATAGGTAAACGTTGTAACTTTGATTCTCTGAGGTCAACCACGGTTTGTTTCCTCATAAGTTCGGACTCAGCAAATATGAATTTTTGGGGCCCTTATATACAGGGTGCATGGTATTTTACTGGTGAAAAAACTGATGATCCCATAGGTATACTTCCCATTAGAAAAAGTATAATGTGTAGTACTCAGAGATTAATGTAATTCATGTTGCAAGGAGTTGTGTAGTTAATAAAATCAAAATGTTAACTTTTTATACGGACACCCTGTGCTCAAGAACCCAATTACAAAGTTGTTGCAGTGTGCCGTGTTTTCTTATGCCAACAAAATAAATTGCACGTTTATAAGTGCAATATTCAGTGAGATATTTTAATTCGAAAAGTAGTGTTGGGTAGAAAAGTGGAATTTTTTTTTTTTTGTTGGCGTAAGGAAACATAGCAGGCACGCGGCAACAACTTTCTGATTGGGTTCTTGATCACAGCGTTTCCGTATAAAAAGTTAACATTTTGATTTTAATAACTACACAACTCCTTGCAACATGAATGACATATCTGAGTACTACACGTTATTTGGATACTTTCTGTTATTGGAAGTATGTCTCTAAGATCACCAGTAAAATGTCACGTGCCCTGTTACCTATGAACTCTGTATATAGTGTTCTTCGAGGCAGAGGCGTTGGAAGGGGCAGAGAAATCCGTGCCTATAATATAAAAGGCAACCAATTTCGGGAACCTGAACTTGGCAGCCAAATTTGTGGGCCCTGGGCATGTATCTTGTTTGCCGATGTGAGAAACAGGCCCTGGTCTTAACACTTGCTTTTAGCCATATTTGCATCAATTTCCACCAATAATCTGGTGGTGGATCCAAGTAGAGTCGAATGATTACTCTGACTCATCTTTTACAAGCTTTATTAAATTTCACATCGGATTTGGAAAAGGACTAACTGGATGATAGTCAAAGTGTCCGAATGATGATCTGTGCTCTTTCCACCAATTTTTCATATTTGCGGACTAATATGTTTTAGTTACACAAATTTCGTCATTTAGAGCAAAGTCTTGTTACGAAGCCGCGAGTTATATAGATTCAAAACGTAATCATTACCTCTCATGTGGCTAATTAAAAGCCACGGCTTGTCCATCTATTTTTTTCCTGGCATCCTGACCATAAGGAATTTTAATATATTGGATTTCCCATATAATATCAATAGTTTAAAAATTCACAAAAGTTTGAAAGAACTGGAAAAATTGAATGCGGTTTGCGAAAAATTTATGCTCGCGAAGAAAGAAGGGTTTTTATTTTTTGGTACAGATAAATAAATTTAATCCAAATTTTTGTCGATAGAGGACGGTGCAAGAAAGCAAATCACTGGAAATATGCAAATCTGAGTCCCATAAAACACGGGGTGTATGATCAACAGCTTATTTCTGAATTTACCTGTCACTAGCGCTTACACGAGGGTTTCATCGTGATGTTGAAATTGTTTTGCCTCAGCCCTGACTCACCAGCTCAAGTTTTATGAATATTTCAGACACAGCAGAGATTGAAGAAAGGTTAAGTATAACAGTCAATAAATGTCAGTATAATGAAGATTCAGTCATAAAAGTCAGTGTATATATATGTACAATAAAAAATCAATGATTCATAGAAATGCTAGTACAGATTTTTTTCCTGCACCAAAAAAAAGAAAAAAAATTTCCCCTCGTTTAGAATAGCTTTTTCCGCAAAACGCATTAAAATGCAGCAATTCCTTCAATTTTTATGAATTTTTAAACTCTTTCATGAATTTTTAAACTCATTTATGAATTTTTAAACGATGACCCCCGTCATTTCACTGCAACTTTATATAGAGTTACGGTATTTACTTATTCTGGTATAGTCACTAATACATTGTAGAAATATATAACACCTAAAATATTCTAGACTCAAGTGTTGCAATTTGAGGACGGTGTACCGTTTGAACTTCTACCTTGACTGAGAAATTTCAAAATACGGTTCGTGGAGGGGAAAAGAAAAAGCAAAACACAAAAGCACGCCCACGCATACATAGAAATTAGCAGGTGTTCCATAAGTAATATATGTACGTATATAATATAGTATATCCTTGAAAAAAAGCGCGAAATGTGTTGTAACGGCACACAAGCGTGAATTTGGTATTATACAAGGAGAGGAGGGGGAATGTTTGGCCGTTCTTTTTGAAAAAGTAGAGTCGTAAAGTATACTCATATGGAGCGACGTGAGATGAACATACAATAAGATGGCCCACGCGATTTCTTTCCATTCTCGGTGCACGATATCTGGTGAAATATTTGTATAAAATTATATATACAGTATCTCTGTCGTTCAAATCGTGACAAAACTACACACGCACTCGTGTGATTTTTCACACCGGATTATGCAAGAACACACGAACTTTTACGGTTCTTAAACATATGTGCCTACTACTACTACTACTACTGCGCTCTATTTCCAATCACACGGTTCAGAAAATTCCTGAATATGCACTAACTGGGTCTCGAACCCAGACATATAGGGTCAGTTATCTGGAGTGAATTATACTGTTCAAATAACACAAAATGTGAGGTACTACAGATAATTTTTTTTTTTCAAATGATATACGGCTTGCAAAATAGTTCAAAAATCCGTCGGTAGGTGGCACTAGAGCACACATTAATATTTTTTGCAAATTTCCAAAAAATGCATAATTAACACTTTACCCGCATGACATAATAGCTTGATATCAATAGTTTTTTATTTTAAATTAATTCAAAATAAAAGAAACTCTTCAGTTCATAAAATGGTGAGGAAGATTGAGATTTCATTGATTTAATCTTATTTGGAATTTGTTTTATAAAAATTTAAAACATTTTTACTAATTATTGTAATTTATTTATTTTCATTGAATTACGTAGATGCCATACTAATTTATCGTGCGCACAACGTGTTAATAGTACATTTTTTTGAAAATTTGCAAAAATCGAATATTGAAGGTATGTAAAATATTGCACTGGCATACACCGCTATAAATAAATAAGATTATACTCGTTATTACTTCAGAATTTTTAGTCGTAAAACGGTAAATTAAACGTCAAATTGGCTCACATTATCCGAATTTTCCCGGTTAGGGTGGCCAAATATAACGGTTTTTCGCTATCGAATTTACTAACCTGAAAAAGGTTTTCGGGACTCCTATTTGTCCCGGTTTTTCTTTCCTATTTCTGTCCCGGCAATCAGAGATCGGACGAAATATGTAGAATCATTTTCAAATACATTTCGTCCCGCTTAATTGGGTAACGGATAAAATCCTGTGCAACCAAAATTTCTCCCATAAAGACAATGTTAAGGTTCCCACCTCAATAGAATATCAGGGTTCCCCACTTAATCGAATATAACGATTCACACGACAACTGCAAATGCACGTTACTCTCTATGTACATAGTATTTGTATTGGATAAAACATTTGAAAATTATTGCCAGTTGAGATTTATAAGAAACCTAGATTTAGGGAGCTTGAACTGTCTAGGCCAGTGGTTCTCAACCCTTTTTGACTCGCTTTTTAGTAAAAAAATTCCATGGCAGAGCCTCGTAAGCCACTTTTTAAATTATTCATCAAAGTTACTGATTTATTTTTACTGTTTAAAAATATTTCTAATTTTTTTTTTATTTTTCCGTTTTCTTTAATTTTTCTCGAGCCCCTGGAGAGTGCACAAGGAGCCCCAAGGGTTCCGCGGAGCACCGGTTGAGAACCGCTGGTCTAGGCTGTCTTTAGTTCGTACATTTAATTATTTAATTTTTCTTCTCAGTAGAGCCAATATAGAGAAGGCGCTAACATTTTCAATGAAAGCAAATATCTCAAAAAAATCTGCACAACTGTCAGAGTTTCATGAAATATCTTGAAATCAGAAAAGTTATTGCGAAAAGAAACGATTTCACTTTGTGTAAGTAATTAAATTTCCGATGCAATAAAAAGAAAATCCCTTCCTCTTCACTGTGCAAGCCTTTCAATCCCGTATATACGGGACGTCCGACATTCATAGCTGTATCCGGATATTTTACTCATTTTGAGTAGAGAAGCAGTGTGATAATATTTTCGTAATGCATTATAAGTTTGCAATATTTTGTATTGTAATATCCCCCCAAAAAAGGGGTTTCTAAAATGTCCCGATTTTCTCCCGGTTTTTAGTAATGGAGTCCACTATTTTTTTCCGGTTTTTAATTAGAAATTCCGAAATTCGTCCCTGAGGTACTTAAAAAAAAAGTACCTCATCTGGCCACGCTAATCCCGTTCAAATTAGATTAGCTATAAATGTGTATAAGAAAATATTTAAGGCTTCTTATTTTTGAAAGTTGAATAAATAGACCGCACGCAAAGCTTTTTCTTTAAGAGCTCTGCCCACACGACAAGTTCAAGAAAGCACAAAAATAACTTCATATCCAATGACAACAACGACTTTGATTGCTCGATGATAATTTTTTAGTTGAAGTCGATCCAAAGAAAACTTCCGCATACACAAACTCCATTCATTGGATCCAGTTACAATTATGTAGACTATTTTCACGGAATTGTCATTCGATATCTCCTCAAATGCAGACTACAAATACAACGCCACAACAGGCAAACTGCCCAACGAGGTGGCTGACTTAAGAACAACATGGATCCCCGAGCCATTTTTTGGAGGCCCTACCTACTACTGCTACACCACACATGCACCCCGCGGAACCCCCAACGAATCGGTAAATGCGGGAATGTGCGTGCACGTGTAGTGAAACCTGACGTAAAGTTTTTTTTGTTTCTCTGTAATGCTTGTTATGTGTAGTGCTGCCATCTGCCACTAGTTTTTCTAACTATGAGTGAAGTGTTATGATTGAATGATTTATCGTTGTAGGACTGTTGCTCTCTGTGGCGAGACTTTTTAACGGGGAGATCGGCTCGCATTTGCGCCTTGAAGTTGGGAACCACAGAAAACAAACTTCAGCCGACCACCACTGTGCGGTTCGAACCCGGATCCTCGCATCGCGAGTCCGTCACTATAACCACTCGACCACCACAGCGGCATTAAACTCTCAGTTATCCGACGCATCGTATACTACACTGCTGTGCAAAACTGAAGCATTATTGTCAAAATCCATGTATACCGGAAGAAGTACTAAAAAAAAAAGGGTACTCTACAGATTTTCCCTCCTCAAAAAAAAATTCATATTACAGTATAATCCCTTTATAGGAAACCAGGCTTATAGTGACCCTCTGGGTATAACGAAGGGAATTTTGGGCTTCATGTAATAAGATGTTTTTTATTGGAGCGGATGAAGTGAAACAAAGTCTTGGGCCCTGATAGAGAGTTACGATAGGGTTTGACAATACAGTATTATTATTTCATATAGGTCCCTCACTGAAAAATGGTAATTTATACCACTACCACTGATTTGTACCACACACTACTTCTATATTCTTTAAATTAATATTATATTCCCCTAAGAATATAGGAGGTAGAGTGATCACACCTACTCCTCCTCCTAACCGGATCATGGTCAGCCGCTCTGTGTCAATGAAGAGATTTTAGCAGGTTGTCGAGGAAGACCTGGGCTATGCTGGAAAATGTGCTTGAACCGCGTTTCCCCGAAAATAAGCCCTAATGGACTTTTTGAAGCAAAAATTAATATAAGACGGGGGCTTATTTTCGGGGAAACACTATATGTGTTGTGAACCTAAAGTGGAGTTTCTTTCTGTGTAATGCTTGCTATAGTGCTTTTTTTTTTCCAAATTGAGCACAACTCAGGTCTATCGCCATTGACAATTTCCTACCTAGTGAGTTGCACCAAAAGTGTAAGTATATGTACCTAACAGTCTGAGTGCGTATCTAGTGTAGAGTCTGATTTTTCAGTGCTGCCATCTATATTTCAGAAATGAAGTGACTAAAATTTAATTGTTGAATTACATTTGTGTCGTTTTTAGGTCTGTTGCTCTCTCTGTAGCGAGGAGATATTAATAATATATAGTTTAAAGGAGATATCGGCTTGCATTCGCGCCTCGAAGTTGGGAACTACAGAAAACCAACTTCAGTCGACCATCAATGTGGGGCTCGAATCCGGGTCCCCCCACCACAGCGGAAATTGCTATTGTGCTGTTATCCGCTATCAATTTTCTTACCATGAGTGAAGTGTGATGATAGAATAATTGTACCGTGGTAAGCTTATTAACGGGAGATCATCTCGCAAAGGCGCCTCGAAGTGAGAAACTTACACAGAGTCCTCGCATTCATCACGATGATCACCACAGCAGCTAGTGATCCCATCGAATTATTGCAAAACTATTCGAACGAAATTTATATTAATTAACCGAATTTTCTCTAGTAAAGTTCTACTTTATCTACATAACAAGGTGCCCCATAAATCCGTAAGCAGCTTAAAAATTCATAAAAATTTAGAGAAAATTGTTATATTTGAATGCAATTCTCCGAAAAAGTTATTCTTGCGAAGGGAATTTTTTTTTTTTTTTTTTTTGATATGGGAGAAAAAAATGTCGTTAAAATTTTCGTCGGTAAAGAACACTTTAGAAAAGAATATTACAGTATTCTGGACTTGAACCTTCCTTCGATCTCTTCTATGTCCTGAACGTTCGTGAAGCTTAAGACGGTGAATGTTGGCTGAAGTAAAAAAATTTGAAAATTCAAAAAATAGCTGTCAGTCATGCACCCTGTATTTTATACAACTCTAATTTGCATATTTCCGGTAGTTTACTTTTGTGCAGCGTCCTCTATCCACAAAAATTCTCGCCAAGGGGGGGATTTCTTTTGTTTCAGAAAAAGGCTTAGTTCTAATTTCTGTCGACAGAGAGCGTTTTAAGAAAGAAAATTACTGGAAATATACAAATCAGATTCCTGTGAAATGCGGGGTGTACCATTAACAGCCCATTTCTGAATTTTTCTTTTAGTGGCGCTTACCAAAGTTTTTTTATTCTGATGTTCTCATTGGTACATAAAGCACTATTGGTGTTTCGAACTGTTTTACTAATTTACGGGACACCTTGTATTTTCTCCCTATTCGATTATTCCACCATGTATCTGGTCCTGTGAGCGCCGGATAACCGGGACGCTACCGTATTTGCTTATCTTAATTAACTGCGCTTCAATCTTAATTAATTCATTTCCTATCAGGAACGTCATCACTCTCGACGCCTTCAATTCTTGTTTTGTTTTACTTATTTTTTTCTTGATATTCCATTCATTATTATTTTTTGTTTCCTATGTATATCTTCTAGTTTTAAATAACGCTTCTCAAAACGATTTGAACTTTACTCCCGCCTACACGACTCGAATCTCCTTAACTGGGTCCTCGTGATTTATGTTTACTTTTCATCATGGCGGCCCACGGTGCCGAGAGAAACTTTTTCATGATATTTTTTTTTCATTAATTTTTTTTTTCTTCCCTCCCGATCTCATGTGAAAAGTCTGTCTCTACTTATATTATGTGTTACAAAGAAAGAAAAATGAAAATGTCCCGAGACTGGGTCTCCTGACCGGCGAAGACGACCCACACAAGACATTCATAACCTGATCGTCTTGCTGATCAATATTCATCGAGCGCGTTAGTCATCTAACCCTTTCTGTACCTCTATTTTGTTTTTCGTTTTGAATCTTAAGTTTATATCAGTCTAGCGTAACACTCCTTTTTTGTTCCGCTTAATCAGAAAAACAGTCTCCTAACCGAAAATGGTCAATGGCTTCGGAATAACGCATTCTTCCGTTAATGATCGCTGCTAATTATCTGATTATTGAAGACCGGAGAGATTTTTTTGTTTTGACTCTGTATTATTCTTTATCGCGTAACGTTATCGCATGAAAAAGACGCATCCATTGTTACGGTTTTCATGAATTATGCAAAAGGAGGGTTGTTCGCAGAGACAGAAATTTCGATTCGCAAATACAACTCCACAACAAGCAAAATGCCCAACGAGGTGGCTGAGAAAAAGATATCCATAACAAATATGGATGTCATATAATTCAAAAATACAGCAACCCAATTAAAAACACAATCACAAAAATTATAAACAACATATACACATGATACAATTGATCATTTTTGTCGCACCACGGTCATTTTCTGCACACGAGGGCTAATTAGACCGGGACCTACAATTTATTGCCGATTCCGAACGGCAGGCTTGTTTTTATACTCATCGAGAGGTTGGCGCGCTAACCCCTCGAACTAACTTTTTTGCTGCGGTCAAGTCGCCGTTTTTTGTTGTACCCCTGTGTCAGGAAAGTTTTCTGACAAGGATGAACCGGGTAACGAACTCGCGACACCTCTAAACATCCTTTGGTACTTTAGGCGAGCATCTTATCGACCGGGCTACCGCGCCCCCACATGATACAATGCCCATAAAGAATATTATGGTTGTCTTATTCTAAGTATGGATAGCTTCTCGATTTATCCCACATGTTTATCGTATTTATTTTTAAACGTGTCAATTGTATTACAATTTACTACCTCCGTGGGTAAGCTATTCCCCCCGATCGAGATGTGAAGGGTCGACGAGAAGTCTTGGACTCATTGTAACAATTCATAACAAATCAGCCAATTGGCATAGATATGTGCTTTTTTGTACTAAAATACACATCACCGGCTATGCGTTTTGTTTTGATAAATTAAAAAAGTTTCAAATGTCGCTCACAGCTGGCGTTGCAAAATGAAAAGCTCGTAGTAACACATGAAACGCTATACAAATAGTGTGTAATTAATTGTTCGTGACAATTTGCGTTACTCAAAATTATACTATTTCAATATGAGCGCCCTTTCTAGCTCGGGCTACATGTAAACGGATGAAAAGGTAATCATGTTGAAATATGGTAGTTTAATGTTACCCAAACTGTCATAAACATTAATTATGCACATTATGTTCACTAAAATACTTATCATGGCCTAAAAAAATGTTTTAATTTCACTCACAGGTGGCACTGCTGAATGAAAAATTCACCGTAACATACAAAATGTTATACAAACAATGCATAATTAATGTTTTGACATTTTGCTTTGCATAAAAATACAGTATTTTAGTATGAACCCTTTCACTCGTTTAGATGTAGCCCGAGTTAAAAAGGACAGTCATATTAAAATGCATTAGTTTCATGTAACGCAAAAATTGTTATAAACATAAATTATACATTTTTCCCGTTGCATTTTATGTGTTAAGTCGAGTTTTTCGTTTCACAGCACCATATGTGAATGAAATGTAAACTTTTTAAATTTGTTTAAACAAAAAACACCTCTACGGGGGGCTACGATAAATATTTTAGTGCCAACCGCACCTTTTTTATGTTATTGGTTGATTTTTTATTAATTGTTTAAATGTGACCAGGAATGAAATATGGAGTATGTGCTGGAGAAATTGCGTTTATCAAAGAAGAAAAACTCCAGCAACACTACATATTTCCCCAATATTTGGGCTCAATTCTTAAAATTTCCCCTCCCTTCCAATCCATCATTGATACACCCCGTCTAATGATGGTAATCGTTCGATCATCAACACAATCTCTTCGGCCACCCAGAGCATCACCATCGCGTATCGGCCTTCTATCCGACCACGTACTTTTATTCTAGAGAGCCGTATGCGCAGGGCCGTCTTAAGAGTATCATGGGCCCACGAGCCAATTGATTTTTGTGAGGCCCTACCAAACAACTTCCCAAAAATTTCAACCAGATCTCATTTTTGTGAGGCCCCTTCTTCGCTTAAGGCCCCCGGGCCATCCCCGGGTGGACCCATGTCTTATGACGGCATGGGGTATGCGCTATACCAGACCATTTCCCATTGAAGAAAGAGCAAAACTTGCCTTAGAACGACTGTATGGTGTTTTTTTTTTTTTCATGTATTTTGAGCGATAATCGTTGGATTACATTTTCTAATATTATTATTGCCTCAAAGCAAAACATGAATTGAGGCAACGACTCTTCTGCTTCATCTGAAATGTTTTGTCTTTTTTCTTTCGACGAAGAAGTAGATGCTTTCCACAACATTTTAAAACCTCATTAAAAAGCGGATTAGATACTGTTTCAATTACATTTCGTCACTTCTTGAAGGAATCGGCGTCACTTGACGCTCAAGGACTTTTTTCCCCCGTCAATGTTTTAATCGTAGTTTGTCCTTCTGAGTAATAAAACTTTCAACGAGACCACAACATTCTCCTCCGTGGAAAAATGAATTTTTGCCGTTTGAAGATGCAAAAAATAATAATAAAATAAATGGCCGGTACATCCTCCATTTTCCTAATCTTTTAAGAGAGAGTGAAATTCGATACCCAAACATGATGACTTTATCGGTGAACTTGTGGTTCATCTCAAAATGCTGCAAACAGCCATTCATCACTACAATGTTCCCCTCCCCCTCCTCCGCTTTTACATTTGCAGCGGCATATTATTTTACAAGAGCTTTTCCGTTGTGGGTAGATGCTTTGACAGAAACTGCTTTAGGAGCTTTTCCTAGAGAAACATCATAAAATTTTCCGCCAATCAAGAGGAGTATTTTGTTTGTTGTTATACTTATAAAAGTCAAGTGGAAAACCTCCAATGTAACGGAGGTTCCTCATCCGTCGTAATATTTCACGCGTACCCCACCTTTTACGAACAAAGAGGCTTTCTATCAAAACACTTTGAAAGATCGGAAGTCTGGATGGTAGAGCTTGTTTTTACAGCAAAAGAAAAAAAATTCAAGGCCTTTGATTAAGGAAACTGTATGGTCATGTCGAATCACAAGTTTTCTCGAAATAGAAGACTGTAAAAAAACATCAGTAGTCGAACTCATAAACATGCCGGAATGTGTCTACAGCAGCAGCAGCATTTTTCGGGGGAACATTTCGTATACAGTGGCCACTCTGTAGTCACGTGGGCATCGTGCTGCAGTCATCATGAGGATCCAGAACATGGTGGGTGGTTTCTGTGATTTTCGAATTTCGGGGAGTTAATGAGAGCCTGTCTCCCATTTTTAAAAGCCCCGACAGCAGGCAGACCTTCAATACGATACTTACATAACATGGAAATTCAGCCATTCGTCATTTCCATTTCAAAATATGGAATGCAGATAGCAGCACCAGTAGCTGCACTGAACGCATCCTGCTTCACATCTCGGAGCGAGAGATCAAAGTGTTCCCGAATGATGGGTGTATCCGGGAACTTTATTAAATAACAAAAGCAGCACATGGCCACATGCCATAAGACAATCAAAAGATAAAATTATCATCATATCATAATTGTCAATCTAAATTCTGAACATAAAAATCTGTCCAATAATAGAGATTGATTGACCAGATTGAATCGTTAATTTATTGTTATGATAATTTGTAGAGAAAAAACAAATCACCAGTATAACAAGAAACAACACAACAAAAATTTCTGACGATGTTTGGGCTACCCATATACACACACAACATGCATGTAACACATCGTTAGAAATTCCTCAGAGGAATTTTCGCGAGGTGCATGTACGGTTAAGTATAAATAACCCTTTTTCAAACCCTGGTGCCACAAATGTGGGGATTGATTTTTTTCTCTGTAGAATTTTTCTTTTGACTTCAGGGAGTTAATTAGTCATATGTTTTGGCGCAGTTTGACCAAATTGGTCCTTGCGCCAATAAATCCAAAATCCAATCCAAGCACTCTTTTTTAAAGGATTGTGTAAGTTTTTAGTTAGAAATGTGGTGAATATGAACTTTCGGTGCTTTCATCAGAAGCAGCACTTCAAGTTGAACTTTCAGGAGGTTTGTAACATGGCAGGTTTAATTCTTCGTATTACTTTTCTTTATAAGGCTGAGATCCTATTTTTAATTTTTATTACGCTCAAAACTCTAATCTTAGGTATTTATCGGGATCGCAACTTTTATATCAGCTGTTTACAAGTGTTAAATTTGTGAATAACAGTTACTGACAGCGTCAAAATCATTATTTCACTTCTTTTTATTAGCTTCATATCCTCCAAATAAATAGTTAGTCAGTTTCCTGTATCTGTCGTATTAACAAGGGAGAGTGATGTCTTTCGTCATGTTACAAACCTCCTGAAAGTTCAACTTGAAGTGCTGCCCTCTGATGAAAGCACCGAAAGTTCATATTCACCATATTTCTAACTCAAAACTTACACAATCCTTTAAAAGTCAGGGCTGAACTCCCTGAGGTCTGAAGAAAACTTCTACAGAGAAAAAAATCAATCCCCACATTTGTGGCACCAGGGTTTGAAAAAGGGTTATTTATACTTAACCGTACATGCACCTCGCAAAAATTCTTCTGAGGAATTTCCAACGATGTGTTACATGCATGTTGTGTGTGTGTTGTGTTATGGGTGGCCCAAACATCGTGAGAGTTGTGATGTGCTGTTTCTTGTTATACTGGTTATTTTTTTTTTCTCTACAAATTATCATAACAATAAATTAACGATTCAATCTGGTCAATCAATCTCTATTATTGGACAAATTTTTATGTTCAGAATTTAGATTGACGATCATTATATGATGCTAATTTTATCTTTTGGTTGTCTTATGGCATGTGGCCATGTGCTGCTTTTGTTATTTAATAAAGTTCCTGGATACACCCATCATTCGGGAACACTTTGATCTCTCGCTCCGAGATGTGAAGCAGGATGAGTTCAGTGCAGCTACTGGTGCTGCTCCTTTGAAGCTCTTTATCGGCTTTAAAACTACTTATTTCAGTTCTTTACAGCTCAATGAAGATATTCGATTATGTTTTGATATTCGATTATGTTTTGATATTCGATTATGTTTTGATATTCGATTATGTTTTGATATTCGATTATTTCTGAATATTTGTTCACCTCTTCAACCCCCCTATTGCTCGTAAGGTAATGTCTTTTACTAAAATTATTATTCGAAAAACTAGCTAACCGCATAACGAATCAGTGAAAAAAACTGACGAAAAAAATGAAATAATCAAATATTCCTCTTACGATATCACAAGAAATGGTTGGAAACATTAAAAAGAAAAACCCACTTATATCTTAATCAGTGTAGCAAACAGTTCGTGATCCATCATTAGTTTTCAATAATAGTTTAAAAAGCAATCCTTGTCCACCGACCTACACGCGATTACAACTCCCACGACGTACAGTGCAAACATTCTCAATAAAATACTAACATACAAAATATTTAAGAACGATTCTGAATGAAAAAGAAATCTCTCTCTCTCTCTCTAATAACCCACCCATAATAATAATAAGAATAATAATAATAAGAGAAACTACCCCCTCCCCTAAAGCACGGGGTAATCCAGATTTCCCAATTCGCTATAATAATGTCACGCAATGATATAGATGGGAAAAAAGAAAAAAAAGAAAAGGTAAGTGCTCGAGATGTGGAAGGGCGTGGAAATAAATACGTGGGTTGGTCAATGATAAGAAGTGCTCGTCTCTATTTTGTTTTCTCATCAATTTGCTATTGTGAAAGAATTCATGTGTGTGGGTGTGCGTTAAGGAGATCGAGCGACAGAGAATGCCAAAAAAAATAGTCGCTCTTCAAATTACAGCACCGAAACTAAAAAAAAATGTCATTAAGCCATTCACCATTTCTAAAAAACCGCTAATTTCTTCTTTCTTTTTGGTCAACAAACAACGGAAACAGTCAATTGTCCACTAAATTGGATTGAATTAGTGTTAACGGCACTAATACATTAATTATAGTGAGGTGACCGATGGAATGGGTTACGAAAATAGAAAACAGGCGTTGATTTGTGAATATAATTTGATTCATGTAACTTCCGGCTTCTTAACTTTTCTTTTGTTTTTTTGCGATCAGATAACTTATTTTCGTCTTTCTCTCTCTCTCTGCCCTGATGACGATGATAATAATTGGTTCGACTCCCATTGAAGGCCGTCTGGGTCATCTGGTACATCTCGGTTTTCGTGAAACATTATCTATATGGAAGACCAATAAGAGTAGGAAGCGATATTTAATTATAGTAATTTATTTTTGTAGCAGAACTTCTGTTCAAGAACATAATAGCTGAAGATTCATCTCTTCGAGAATGAAGAGAACAATTGATTCAAACTGTTTCGAATGGAAGAAGATGGTGGCTGGCTCTTGGAATACAACGATTCGAATTTAAATAAATTTTATTACATCAATCGCGTAAATAAAGAGGTTGAACTGTGAACAGCAGCAACAACTTAAGAAAAATTTAAAAACTATAAAAAAAATTAACTCAGAATAATTGATTGGTCACCAGAAGTAGCAAAATAACCCTACAATCGTATTCATCGCAATTCCCTGCGTATAATCCGCAGATTTCATTCATCAGTAATGAAATCTTGAGCAGTGGAAGCAGTGCCGTCTGGACACATGGGCCGACCAAGTGCAAAAACGGCCTCATGACAATAAGACCTGATCAAAATTTTCGGCAGCGGGTTTGTGAGTTGGTTAATAGATATATTTCAAGTACGCAAGTAACAAAGTAACATGGGGAGGGGGCAGAAAAAAAACTGAATGGCAAAGCCCTGAATGGAAGTAGAGGCGCATTTATGGTTTTTCCGCCTGTGGAGTTATAAGGAATTTTGCCGCACTTCTCTCATTCTAATCTAATTTTCTTGACTACTACTCTTCTCTACAATTCGCCACCCCGTGCATATCCAACACTACCTATAGAACAAGGCCTCCGCGCGAAACTCTTGACGTCACTGAAGAAAGCTATTTCACCTATTGCCATTGGATATAGCAGGCCGACGCATGCGATATCTTTACCTTTTTCTGCAATATATCCAATAGCAATAGGAGAAATGGCCTTCTTCATTGACGTCACAAGCTTTGTGCGGAGGTTTTGTGCTATAAGGTGGTGTTGGCTTACCCCTGCCAACTCCTGCTAGTACACCAATGTCTCTAAAATCACTCTTGTAGTCATTCTCATGCTTGCACACTGTTTTCGTCACTCACATGCTTTTAAAAACAGTTGCACATATGAGTGACCAAAACACCAATGCTATTTTGGTGGCTATTCACATGCTTGCACGCTATTTTGGCGGTCATTTACATGCTTGCACACTGTTTTGGTCACTCACATACTTGTACGGGCTCTAGATCACTCACTCTGACCTGGTTCCCCACTCGGTAGGTCACTCGTTGGCCATTCACATGCTTTCTCGTGCTCTAGACCACTTACTGACCTAGTTCCTTGCTATTTGGAACAGGTGGATTTATTGAGGGTTGTTCAAATTTCACCGTCCTACTAATTTTCTTGGCAACTAATTCCTCAAATTTGCCGCCCGGGACTATAGCCAGCTAAACCCCCTCCACTGTAAATACGCCACTGAATGGGAAAGGTTGTTTATTGCGTTCTTGTAAAAATATCGAGATTTTTCTACTCACATTTATACGCCATATACAAAATTTTTAAGGAATTGTGTGTTATTTTAAAAGTCGTAAATATATTTATTACTTTTGCAACTTTCCGGAAAAAAACTATAGATGGAAGCAGTGGTATAAATTCCGCACTAAAATGTTCTGATGGTTTCTTTTCACGTATAAAATCCGTGGGATACGTGCAGGAATGTACGGTACCTATGTTAGAGAGAGAGAGAAGCTTAACCATTCAAGCGGTTTTTAAAATTTTCTTCATCCGCATTATAACTTGCCGCAGTGGAAATCACTAAACCATATAGAAATTGCCACCTATTTTCAATAAGAATTTTTTTTTTTCGATTGCGTGAGCTGACTAATATTTTTCCTTAACAGAAAATAATAATGCTAAAAAGAAAACAAGAGCTTCAAATTCTCGTGGTATGTGTCATGCGTGCAGCACAGGCGTTGGATAGGCCAAGTTCAACTGTCCATAAGATCATGCGAAATATCCTCCAATATTATCTGTACAAACTTTCACTTGTGAAGCCGTTGCTTCCACATAACTATGACGCTTGACTCCGGTTCTCACTGTAGTTTCTAGCGTTGAGGTAGATTCAGAATGGCCTTAGAAAATCCTCTGGACAGAAGAATCGCATTTTCACTTGGATGGTGCAGTCAATACCCACAACTGCCGAATTTGGCAACCAGAAAATCCTCACGCTATCTTAGAGGTTTCGTTGCATTCAACAAAAGTGACGGTATAGTGTGACTTTACTGCATCATTTCATTCTCTGCATCTACTTCTACGAGGAGTTACGTTCTACAGGTCCAGTGACATGTTCGATCACCGGGAAGGAATTTGCATTGCTGTTACAGAACGAAATTGTTCCGGCTCTGCAGCACGTCACTGCCTTGTAAGCAATCTTTATGCAAGACGGAGCTCCTCCACAAATTGCAGTGTGCGTTAAGAATGTTGTTAAAACACATTTTACAGAAGAATGTGTCATCAGCCGGCACTTCCCTAATCTATGGCTTTTCCACTTCCCGGACCTTAATCGATGCGATTTTTGGCTTTGGGGACGTTTGACACATACCACGTTTGGGGACGCCTTTAAGGTCAGGTAAAGTGCTTGGATTGTCAGGACTTACATTAAGTCCTGACAATCCAAGCACTTTACCTGACCTTAAAGGCAGCATTTCACGCCATGTGCTGAACATTTTCCCACGCACACTTCGGTTAGTTGTGGAACATACAATCTTACGATTTCACATGATATCTGAAAATGATGGCGATCATGTGGAACATGTTACCTCCACGAAATTTCAATTTCCTGATAGCTGGTTTTGCCAGTAGGCTATTTTAATATGGGATCTTTTAATTATGGACGCCCTGTACATATACTGACAGGGTTAAAGAAGTGACAAACCATTGTAAAGGCATATACATAATACATGTTGGAAACGCATTGGTAGGGAACCACGATTACCAAAGTAAACATTCCGAAAGTGATTGTTGAGGACGAGAAGCCTTTGTTGCCCGACAGTTTTTCGCCCATTTCGGGCATTTGCATAGCTCTGTCAAACCTTTTAAAGTAGCCTATCGTTCAATCGGTCCCCATTTGGTAAATATGCGACATTTGGCGACGATGGATCTAAAATTGTAGATTTGTATAGAGAACACGCACGCGCGCGCACACACACACAAAACCAATTATAATCTGCGACGGGCCGGCGAGAACCTCTAAGTGGGCCATAATTTGTCCATCGTTATACTACAGTCATCTAAGTTACGTGGTCTCGAATCTCTCTCTCCGTTCGCAAGTTTTCAGATAAAAGGGACTCTTCGATGCTCCCCGCACAGATCGAGAATAGCAAAAATGATATTCCCAAGTTGAATAACATATTATGTGAACGCTCATTTACATATTAGCCCACGAATAATAATCTTAATTAGAAGAAAATGCCAGAAGCCATTACCCTTCTATACAATAACACACACACACACACATTCTACAACAATATGTCGTTACGCAACATTTCCAACCCAACTGGAAGTATTTACGGGGCACGAACACGCACAAACAAAATTCTTCGAAAAACCAAAAGCAGTTATTCCTGTGACCGGATAGTAAAGTAGTTGAAGACATCTTTTTCTTTTTGCTCCCATTAAAAAAAAAGCTACCAAAGGTAAGAGTTTTCTTTTTTTCCTATGCTTTTTTTCTTCTCTTCTCTGTTAAATTAGGTAGGCGCAGACAGTTCCTGAGTGTATTAACCGCGATATAATATACAGTTGTTGGGCATCAACACGTGACCTGTGCGCTTCATGTTTTTTTTTTCACCTTCTTTCCTGTTTTCAACTGATTGCGAAATATTTTCCCCAAGGTGGGTGGTGCAATTGTGCAGAATAAAAAAAATATATAAATAAATGGACTTCTTGTGCAGTCTATTTCAGCATCTGCTTAATAAAAACAAATATGACATTCTCCTTGCAAGAAGAAAATGGAGTCCATTTCGCAAAATAAATGGTTTCATCTCTCTCTCTCTCTCTGTGATTATACTAATTATTGTTATTATCATTATCTCATAGTCATCAATGGAATGAAAAAAAAGTGAAATGTCAAAATACTGTAAATGAATTTCACCTGTCTTGCTGCTAAAGATCTGCAAGGTGAGTTTTCAATGTCCATTGAAAACTTTATGTGTATGTACTTACTTTCAACCCTCTATGGTTCCGTATGTATTTGAATATGCATGGCAAATACATGGTAAAAAAAAAAACCATTGCTACATTTTTTTTTAACATTCAAGAAAGTACGTCTTTTAGTGTCATTCGGAACCAAATATGACTATAAGTACGGTACATTTCCTTTCGTCCCTTATTCACGACGATGCATGGATTCCACAGTCCTTTTTTTGTCTGCCTTGGCAGCCCCGACAACTGCACATACTAAAAATAAAAATGTGCATTTATGAAGATATTTTGTTCCAATTATTTCTTAATTAATGTTGCGGTTTGAATCTTATCAAAACATTTAGTATATATCTTCTTAGAAGAGAATATCTTTTTCAGAATGTTCTCTGAAAATGTAATTAAAAAAAAAGAATGCCTCTTTAAACCCCTCTACACGTTTTTCGACAAAGCCACAACACAAAATCCCCACAGTTGGGGTTTATCGGGCTAGTAATGTTGTCTACGGATTAGCAGGTTCTCATATTCACTAATTTACCGCACACCAACTCTGGTCATGTATCACCTTAAGGCAATTTCCAAACCAGTGGAGTTGGGTAGGAAATAAAGGCGCCATCTGCCGGTGGTTGTTCTTGTGTTCTTGCCCGGGTTCGAACCCGAGGAACTTCATACTGGAAGATAAGCATCTTACCACTGCGCCACTCGGGCGCATCCTCTCATATTCACTGGTCCTGTCTTACGGACCAGTGACTTTAATTTTTTTTTTAAATTCTAACGCTGTAATCTAAAAAGGTTTGATTCCTTGTCTATGTCATTTTTTGAGAGCCGCTGAAACTGTACTTTCAGATTTCAGGGAAATTTCAGAAATTGAGGGGAATTCGAAATACAATTCGAGGTAACAACTATTCCATTTTGTTAGCGCAAGATTTTATCATTTTATATACAGAACAGTAAAGTAAAAGCAAGCTGCATAATTGACATATTATCTTTCGTTTTTGCAGCAAACTGTATATTTTACCCTTAATTAGACACAGTAACTGATTTAAAAAAAAATCCAACTCTAATTAATTGAATTGCTCAGCTAATGCATTTTTTTCAATTCAAAATATGCTAACAGCACCGATTTACATCCGTATTTATAAAAGAAAAATTCAATACGTTTTTACGTTGATGAACCATAGAGGGTAAAAGTATAAAAACATAATATCGGTCTGTTCAGCACACGAGAGTGTGGAACAAAAATATCAATAAAAATGTGAATTATAGATTATGAGAATAAAGTTTTTAATTTTTGGGGTAGATTTAAACGAAACCTTTGAGTGGATTTATTCAGCTTTTGCAAACCTAATTTTGATTTGGATTGATTTTTTTCATCATATAAGCAGTACAATTCTAAATAGACTTTTTTTTTTAAAATGATTTTTCCGGCTTTCAATGCGCGTCATCAGCTATAAAAAAAATTATCAGTGTGAAAAAAAAAATGAGCATTTAAGGGTTAAAATGTTTCTCGTGACATTTCTGTGATGATTTTCTAATTAGCACTTTCATTGATCTTTGATTTTTGTTATCTTCCGTTATCAATTTTCAAGGCACTTTTTTACTTTGTTTCAATTAAAAAGAGGAATGAAGCATTAAAAGACGAGTGGAGGGAACTTCCTCAATTAAATTTCTAAGTTATTTACATGAGGAAAGACCCCCCCACCCCCACCCCAATGGGCTTCTTTTCTAGAGCAGATGCAAAATAAGAACTTTCCCATCAAGTAGTAGAAGGAAAAATAATATGTTGAGCCTCTCTGAGAGGTTACATAAATTCTCAAGTGGAGACTGAGCATTTGAGGTCATCCAAATCTATTTTCCCCTGCATACCTTCACGTATACACTCTCTATTTTATCATTATTTCATTCTTTCCCCCTCCAGAATAATCCTAAGTTAGTTTTTTGTATCCTATTTTTCGAATCTTCCCTAGTCCCTTGTATTCAATTGAGCTTCAAAGAGAAAATGCCCATTCACTAACAAGAGGATTCTTCATCTTTCCTCCGCCTTTGTAGGCCTATAAAAGCCGTTTATTCGACCTATATAACATTCTTGTCTGCAAATACCAACTTCAATAAGCGTGTTTACTTAACAAAACACAATCGCACTTAATGCGTAAAAGCGGTCATAGGATAATCACGAAAGACTGAAACGTTTCAAGGACGCTTCATGTATCTCATAAGAGCCTGCTGTTTTAATTATGCTAATACCAATAATCTCAAGTGTGTTGCGCTTATGGTTACTAGCCCAGTCTAATCTATCGAAATGTCTGTATTAATTATAAACTTGACTTGCAAGTACGTGAAGTTTAAAAAAATTTATTCAAAGTTTAATTTAGCACTTTAAAACTGAAGTGGGCATGAAATCTAATTAATTTCCGTCTCGAGGATTTCGTTATGCAACGGTGACACAAACTATAAGTGATGCTCCTTGAAAATTATGTGCTATTATACAAGGTGATTACTTGTGAATTCCCCTTGCCGTACTTTACTGGTGAACCGTTGATCGTAGGGGCAGTGCCAATTAAAAAAATCATCCAAATAACGTTTAGAACTCAGATACGTCATTCATGTTGCAAAGAGTTGTATAGTTACTGAAATTAAAAAAATTCATTTTACATCGATTCCTATAAGAAAAAAATCCGGTTTTGGTTTACGAACGGACTTCAGGAACGAATTAAGTTCGTAAACCGAGGGTTGACTGTACTAAAATTTGGGAAAGTTTCGTAACTAATGATCACTAATTATCATCCTACGTTAATTTTGATGCTCAAACTTTTTTCCAGTGACTTTGGAGTTCGAATTAACCAAGATTGTATATTATATGTGAGTAGAATGATAATTCATAGCGTTTAATTACAGGTTAACAATAAATAATATTTAATGTATTAAAAGTCGAAAACAAAAAGATTTTCCTGAGGTAAATGTTGAAATTCATCCAGTAAAACCTACGATTTAATTCAATAATTTTATCCAATGGTATTAAGTCTTGATGGTGGCTTGTAGGATAAGTTCCCAGAGTCGAGTAGGGCCCCAAAAAATAAAAAAAATTGACGATATACAAGACATTTTTATAAGCATAATTTTTGTTGAAGGGACTCCAAAAAATACTGGGACTGTACATGGGTCTGTTTAATTTTAATTCGTTAAGACGATCTTAATGTAACCCTAAATAATACTTGAGCTGCATCAAAAACTTCACTAAAAGCACGTAGTAACTCGTCACAATATACAGGTTGCATAGGAAAGTCCCTTTATCCTTAGAGAAGAAACCGTTAATCTTAGAAGCATACTTTCAATTGTAAAAAGTATCCAAATAACAACGTGTAGACCTCAGATAGGTCATTTATATTGAAGGGAGTTTATGTAGTTATTAAAATTAAAAAATTAACTTTTTATTTTGTCTCCCCCCTTCTTGAGAAACAGATAGTTGCCCTGTTTTTCATGAGCCCAAAAAGAGATCATGTTTTCAAGTGCAATAATTCACTTAGGGGTTTGAATTCGAAAATCGCTGATAATGAGGGAAAGAGCAGCATAAACTCACAGTCAAACTCATTCTACGGTTCATATGCTGTTCTTTTCCTTCATTTTCAGTGATTTTCGAATTCAAATACAGTCGAATTTTAGTTGAAAGTCACTGCAAAAAAGTTCGAATTATCTAATTAACCTATCCTTGATCTGCAAAATTACTACAAATTGCAACTTAATCATCAACATTCACATAGGACAGAGGTCTTCAACCTTTTTCTAGTCGCGGGCACTGCCTGTACCTATCATCAAAAGAAGAGCACCCTCACGGCACGTTTGACATACGAATGCATGAAATCAGGATTATTTCAATCCTTGAATGCAATTGTACAAAGTGCTTAATTGGAACGTTGATCAAGTGCTCGCGAGCAACAAATCGGAAACAAGCATCGAGCTTTGAGGGTGTTTCTGGGAGCACCACGGTGCTCGCGAGCAACGGATTGAAGATGCCCGACCTAATTATCAATCATTAAATTTTTATCATCAAGCACGATGACAAAAATTTTAATAATTCATAATTATAATAATTGATTTTAGCTGATTTACGGAAACAGTTCATCCGTTATGAGAACTGTTTCCCAAATTTTGCTTATCGTTCTTATGCTATAACCGAGGAAATATACTTTCACTAACGTATAACACAAACTGAACATTCCGATACTTTTCATACTGTTAATGATGACAAAACGAGTAAGATTTTGAATGCTACACCCTTGATCTATAAGCGTAACATAATCGGTAATCATAAAGCATAATCGGTATTAAGTGGTACATATTCTAGATGTGTACTCCAGCTGAACAATGTTAAAATGGGCATTAAACTATCACAAAAAAAAAACAGTAGATGGGTTCGTCCTTGTCACAAACTTTCCTAACGCAGAGTACAACAAATACGACGACATGATCACAGAAAAGATTTCTACAGCAGGACGTCCCCCATCGAGGGGTTAGCGCACCAACCTATCGGTGAACATTAAAAAAAGGATGCTGTTCGGAATCGGCAATAAATTATAGGTCCCGGTGTAATTTACCCTAGTGTCCAGAAAATGACCGCGGTGCGACCAAAATGATTTAATGATGATCGAATTATCCAAGTTCTAATGTATCTAAGCGAATATTGCACATAACAACATGAAAATTTTTTTTGTTGCC
Organism: Pholcus phalangioides; assembly: GCF_987345545.1. Taxonomy (NCBI): domain Eukaryota; kingdom Metazoa; phylum Arthropoda; class Arachnida; order Araneae; family Pholcidae; genus Pholcus; species Pholcus phalangioides. The sequence continues at coordinate 86,591,642 of NW_028301608.1, read as the reverse complement.
CTCAAGAAAGACAGGGCAACAACTTTCTAATTTGGTTGCTTAGGACAGAGTGACGAAAGAGAACGTTTTTTTTTCTTTAGTAACTAGCAGCCCCTTGCAGTATGAATGACGTATCTGAGGTTTACACGTTATTTTGATACTCTTTTCAATTGAACGTATGCTTCTAGGAACGTTATATCAATTGTCCAAATGTCGAGTTATTCCAGGATAAAGGGACTTTCCTACGCACCCTGTGTAAATAAACATTACAAATCATAGTAGTTGTTTGGTTTAAGATGATAGAAATATTCAAGGAAACGAAGCCACCCGGAATTCTGTATTTTCACGTAATCTATGGGCACGCTCCATCCATTCGCTAGATTTGGGGGAAGTGTGAAAACTTCCGGGCCTCACGTAAAACGTAAGACATAACGTTATGGGCGGATTTGTAGAGTGAGATGTAAACGGATGATGTAAAGAAAAGGAAATCAAGGCATTGCAAGTATTATCTGTTAGAGGGTGAATTTCGGTAGAACAAAAATAGTCATAATCCAAGAAAGCCTCTTCCTGGATAAATAGGGCTCCTGCTGTTCGGATAGGGCACGTGCACCAACAGCAACGGGCTATTTTTGAAGCATATACGATAAGAAAGAAGGGAGGAATAACCAAGTGAAAGCATAAACCCTCTTCCAAAATAGAAAAGACAAACCACGTTTTGCTAGTTAAAACGGCTGTCTGGCCGATGTTCAGTCATCGTCAGTAATAGTTTATGGGGGGAAAAGAAACATTTCCGCCTCATTTTCGTCGAGTGAGGAAAACTAAAGACGTGTCTACACATCTTCAGACTTAATGGGGGAAACAAAAATCCATCGAAATAGATCTGAACCTTTCAGAATCCAAATACAGTCAAAGCTCGATAGGTCGAATGTGCAGCGGCCGACAAAAACTTAAATCGACTTATCGGTAGTTTTGATTTCAGACTGGGAAAAAGAGAGATTCATTAAAATAATAGCTATATATACTAATAGCGTGTTTGTAAAATAACAGGAGATGAAGAAATTCACAGTTATTCTAATTTAATGATATTTATTTATTTAATGAGAATATTTAGTAATAAAAATAGACGTTCATACGCTATTATGGGAACGGACGGATACATGATACTCGTATAAATGAAACAAATTATAAATAAAGTGTATGAAGTCCTATACAAGATTATTTTCCGTCCAAAAATGCCGTGACTTTTGACTCTCTCTCTCTCTCTCTTTTTATTATCCTTTCATGAGGAAGTCATATTTACTTTTTGCAAGCAGACAAATGTATCTGCTAAATGAATCTGCTAAATTCTATTGCTAAACGCAAAATCATATTGCCAAATGTAAAATTATGTTGCCAAATGCTAAATTCTGTTGCTAAATGCTAAATTCTGTTGCTAAATGCTAAATTATGTTGCTAAATGCTAAATTCTGTTGCTAAATGCTAAATTATGTTGCTAAATGCTAAATTTTATTGCTAAATACTAAATTGTATTGCTAAATGAAATGTTTTACATTTCTCTCATTCTCTGAAACTTTGACTCAAAGAAAGAAAACTTCGAGAGTTAAAAAATAAATTTTAACACAAAAATACGGAAAAAGTTCTGGGGCTGAGTGAAAACTTCCGACTAAAACACATATTCAAGTTGTAGGAGTTCGACTTATCGCGAATTGACTACACCCGAAATTGGCTAATTCGAATGTTAGGAATTCCCCTTGAGTTTTTTATAATCAATTTAATGTTAAAATTACCTGTTTAATGCGTTTTTCCCTCCTCACGTTTTGGATAATTCAGAATTTAATTCACAGGTATGTCACTTTTTTTGCAAAATGTCTCTTTTCTCAGAATTTCCGGCTAACTTTCATTCATCTCTTTTTTTTTTCAATTATTCCGTGGTTTACTGCTGTTATCCCCGAACACAGTACGTATAACATGTAGCCTAAATTAAAAAGTTACAATGAACAAAGTTACAATATCTGAACTTTTTTTTTTTTTCGATTCAAAGAAGCAATGACTTTGCTGCTAGATCCACACACAGGCTTCTTCCCGCAGCAGCTGGTGTGATACCGGACCTTAGATGACTTCATTAGTATCTACCAAAACCGAGTGTTGAAATCATTTATTATCTGGTAAAATAAATGTCTCTCTAGCATTACTGTTCGTTTATTTTTGAACTATCAAATGCAGCTTGGCAGCATGTTTTACAATTTCCAAACGAGGTTCATACGTTTGTTTTCTTGCTGTTCGTCTCAGCTGAGAATTCTCAGGACAATTCTGGACATTTCTGGAATAAAAAGTTGTAATTGTTTTACGGTTACGTACATTGGTGAAGAAGTAGGGAAAAAAAAAGTCCCATTGAATCTTTTGATGAAGAGGATGAAAACATACAGTCGATTCCGTTATAACGAACTCCAAGAGACTGGAGAAATCACTTCGTTATAACGAAATTTTGTTAAAAAGAAATTCCAGCTTTTTCACATTGTTCCTATGTAAACATATCCGGGTGATAGGAAAAGTTTTCGTTAAAACGGAATTTAACTATAACGGTATTTACTAAAACGGTAGGCGTTCCTATTCTAACACTAGCACAGATACTACAAACATGTTCGAAACATTAAGGCTGTCGAAGCTCGAAAATCGCATCATTCATTTTCTGAATAAACTCGAAGATTTTGAGCATCGAAAAGCAAACAAATTAAAATCACAAATTTACAAATGAAATAATTGTGGCTATCGTGATTGTTTTGCATTTTACACAAACACTGTAATTATTATTCCACAAACACTTATATTATTCCAGTTGTCTAAGCAGGAAAATAAGTTGGAATAATAAGTGATAGCATTTAATAAATTTTTATAATTATAAAAAGAGTGATTTTTTTTGTGAAAGTATAATTATCCTATATTGATGAATTGAATTTTGAATGATCCGAACTATTTTTGCAGCTGCCCCCCCCCCCTCCGATTTCGAATTAACCCAGTTTTACTGTATCAATATAGAGTCACAGTATTCTGATAAGTGAAAGTTCTAATTAAATGGTAGAAACTCTTTCAAAAAAAGAAAAAAGTAAAAAATTGGTTAAAGTTCACGTATGTTTTTACTGCAACCTGTGTGGTGCCCTGCTGGTTTCTTGCCCCCAGCAGCTGTTTCTCAGCAAGAAACACCAACAAAAGTGATGGCTGTCAGGTAGAAATATTGCATACACATAGCGGGTGGAATTTCCATTCACTTTTCGAGCGTCACTGACAGAAAAACAGCGAGCATCCGAACGAGAAAAAAAAAAGAGGAATGCATTGAAAATTTCGAAAAATATAAACTCAAATACTGTTGCCTTGTCTCAGTATAATACAGACCCGAAATCATCAATGTTGACATGAACAGCGCGCACGTGCGTGTGTATGGGCGAGCATTTCAACATGCAAACCGAAGAGCCCATCTAAATCGTCATTTAAAAGTTTAATGATCACATCGGGCGCGGAAGCCCTGGTCGACTCGCCTAAAGTACCAAAGGATGTTCAGGGGTGTCGTGAGTTCGATACCCGGTTCGTTTTTGTCAGAAAACCTTCCTGACACAGGGGTACAACAAAAATGGCGACATGACCGCAGAAAAAATTGCTACCGCTGGGAGTCCCCCATCGAGGGGTTAGCGCACCAACCTCTCGATGAGTATAAAAAAAGCAAGCCTGCCGTTCGGAATCGGCAATAAACTGTAGGTTCCGGTCTAAAATTAGCCCTCGTGTATGTGCAGAAAATGACCGTGGTGCAACAAAAACAATCAAATCAAATGATCACATCAACATTTGTCTGAATCGACCAAGACCTTCGAATTAACGGGAATTCGGATCATATGAGAAACAATGCGGAAGATGTTGGTTTTACTTGAAAATAATTTTCAAGTTCTACATCACCGACATAAGTTTGATAATGAATGTCTTCTGCACCTTGTTGCGGTGCAAAACGTACAGCCTGGTACAACTGAACCTGATTTAAATTTCAATAATATTTTTTTCCTTTAATGTTACTGGTCGGGAAAGACCGGTGGTCACTCTATAAGAATATGCACACAGTATGCACAATACGTATTATTTGAGAATCTGTTATTATATTTGTTAAAACATTCTGGCACCAGTCGGGTGGTCAGATTGTACAGGGTTTAAGTTAATTACGGTTCAGGTTTCACAATATGTACCGTGGCAAAATTGAAACCTGTTCCCAACGTATTAGTTCATGCGAAACCCTTGACTGATACTATATTCTATTTCACGGAGCCCAAAGGAAAACATAAACGTTTCTATAGGAAAAAAAAGTGGAACAGATGCTTTAAATCTCTATCGCATAACTCTGAGATCATGAATACGTTAGAGATGCAATATACACACACACACAACACGTTCCGGCATGCACCAATTCTTTAGAAATCACATAGAAAAATGTTGACGAAGTGCATGCCTGTGAATAAGTTATCGAAGTCATATGATCTTAACAGACACGAGAAGACATCTTCACATCAATGTGGGGGTATCGTTATATTTTTCTTAACGAAATATATCCGCAGATGACTTATATCCTCACCGTGTATACTTTCTGAGACAGAACACTTCAAAGTGTAATCGTTCGTGACGAATGCTTTGCAAGCACTCTGGAATTCGAATTCGAAAACGTATTCACATGAATGAAGTACGGCGGTTTTGCGTTAAAAAGACATAATTCGTAGATACCGTCAACGTTTGTTTGCTTCGTGTGATTTCCAAAGGAGCACATACACGAGCTATGAAATGAGAGATGAATTTTCAAAGATTTTTTGAAATTTAAAGAATGATATTTGATTCAAAATGAGGTAGAAAATATAATTTGAAAGTGTTTGAAAGACAAACATTCTTTCTTCATTTTCTTAAAGTCGTTGTTTGAGCAAAATGTCGTGTGTAAAATAACTGCACTTTTTAAGAGACAAAAACAAAAACTGAAGAAGACAGTGTGCACATATTATCCAACTCAAAATTTAAACATAATAGCTGGTGTTCTATTGGTCAGAAATATGAGAAGAAGCTTTTAGTGGAATAAAAAAAAAATTGAGAATTTTGACATATGAAATTTTTTGTACGAACGGTAACGTATTGTGCTGAATTAATTATAGCTCTTATTTATGTTCCCTCAGTTCAGTCCTCCTCATTGATGTTGATGACAAGGACCCTCCAGTTTGAGAATCCGAAATAAACTCAATTATCATTTTTTACACATTTAAAATATTCTGGGCACGAAGGTTTCAACAATGATATTCACACATAGTATGTAAATACAGTACGATTGAAGTAGTTTTACAAATTGAACTGTTCTTCACGTCGACTTACTTGTAAGAGAGCTATAACGATCCTCGTATTTCCAGACTGAACGGCGATCGTACTGATCGTTGTCGTCGGTGGTTTGCTAACGGGATCAGTCCCGTACGCAACACCGTTCGTTCGGGGTCGGACATCTCCGTTCCAGGCAGTAGCCATGATCAGTAGTTAAAGTAGACCAGTCACACAGGTGACAGCCCACACACACACAAACAAACACAAGGTTGACGATTTCCAATCACAAACGCCACGAACACCGGCACGTCATGACAGCTAACACACACTCACATTTAATAAGGCACATTGGTCGTCACACACTCAGATGCAAGAGGCGAAATTAAATAACCGAGCCCAATATACGTGTGTGAATGTGTGTGCGTGTGCTCCTTTGGGAAAGCAAAACACCGCTACTTGAAAAGGGGATTTTTCACAACTTCGGCAATAGGTACTGAATAAATAAAATGAAAAAAAAAGACACAAAAAACAAGCGGCGCTTCAGCAGGAGCTGAGCGAGGCTTGGCCTCTTGCCCACATGCTTTCTTATTCTTTTTCTTCTGGTCTTTGGAACAGAGAAGACGACGAGACACGTACGTACTCAACTCACGCCATCAAACACATTACTAAAAAGAAAAACTTTCTCGCCATACCCCAAAACAGAGCGACTTTGCTGTGCTACTATTACTAACTAAATTCCCTACTGCACAGGGAAAAAGCGACACGATTTTTCCCCTTATTTCTTCTCCTTCGAAGCTGAGTATTACATAATTATCGTACTGATTTTTTATTAAACGCTTCACTCGAAATATTTTGTGGTTTCTCTGATGACGGATTTTTTATTCTTTGAATGACTTTAATCTATATTGAACTTAGCTGTCTACAGCTTTAACAACCGATCAGAGACACCCTTAGGGATTTGCGACAGCAGCGATCGCACGGGCCTTAGCGTTTTCGGGGGGCCCCTGCACTTACGGTAAAAGAAATGAAAATCACGTTTGTTTTGAGAGATGTCTAAGCTTCAATTATGGAACTATTTCTTTCATTTACTTCTGAATTTTCATCTATTTTTTTGGATTTTTTTTTCCCATCATTAATTCTAAATTTTCATTTGCTTTCAGATGGTTTCTTCCGTTAGTAATTATTTCTTTCATCAATTTAAAATTTTCTTCATTTTTGACATCCATATTTTTATGGGTATCTTTTTCTCAGCCACCGCGTTGGGCATTTTTCCTGTTCTGGCGTTGTATTTGTATTGGTATTTGAATTTCCATGACTGCAAGGCCTCCTAGTTCTCGATGTAGTAATGATGTCCAAAATGGCACTCGCAGAAAATGTATGGAAAGAAAGACTGGATAGAAAGAATGTATGTCTCTCCAGAATTTTCAGTGAAAATTTTAAATGATTTAAAAAAAAAAGCCAAATAAAATTCGACACTGATATCAAAGCATGAGAAGCACTGCCCAAGTGAGCAACGTAATTTTTTTATTAATCAAATTCGGCCAAAAAAAGATTCAATTAATTGAATTTGCCATCAATATTTTGACCATGTCCAAGAAGCTGTATCTATACTGCAGCAATGCCCATAGGCAAAATGTCTTGATAACAAATGAAATCGCCATCTACCTAGGAGCTTTCAACTTTTGCAATCAGAAGATACAGAGTCTAATATACATCTTCATCTAGGAAATCATCTGAATTCCTTTCTTTCTGATTCATTGGTCTATATTTCTTTGTTCCAACAGCTAAAGACTTTGTTTGAAGATGCAAAACGCAGATTTTTGATCAAGAATTCGGCAAAGTTCATGAAACATCATCGATACTTCGGTGGTTTCGTGTTTTCTGATTATTGTATCAAATCAAATCAAAAACCAATGAAAAGATTGTGGTGTCGTATCGGGAAAAAAAACTGATCGGTCCAGCTGCTATAGGCTCTATAATGGCGAAGATGAGATTCATAGTTGAGGTCCAATTCAAATTTAAGCCGGGTACTTATTGATTAAATATATTGATGAATAAAATCCATGGTCAAGATCAAAGATGGCCACCTTAAAATGTATTCGTACGATATCAGCGCGCGTTTTCTTATACTGTACAAGCAATGCACGCGTAATTTTGCGTTTGAAAACATGGCTCGTTTTTCTACCCGTAATGCGAAGATTTAACTATTCCAGGTTTACTTACGTAACTAGGAAAGATTTACAATACTTACTCGATCAAGTTGATGTAAATTTACATGAAAATATTCGTGTAATAATCCCTTTTAAATCGGGTGTTCTAATTTTTTGAAGAAGAAAACAACTTTTTTGGACGTTCCTCTTAAAACGAGGAGTGAAAAGTCATTTGGTATTTTACGACGCATTTAGTCTACTTTATGTAAGTTTTTTGCCACCGATATACTCAAAAAGAACTTATTACAAGATGGAAACTCAAATTGCAGCCGCAATATGAATTTCGGCTCTCTAACTTGAACCTTTTGGGAACTGTGCTCGTAAATTTCTGGGACGTTCTAATGTTTTGAAACAAATGTGTAATGTAAAAAAACCCATTGTTATTTTACCGTGTGCAGTCGATCACTCATATCAGATGAATTAGACAAACAAACCAGAGATCACACACATACACACACACGTTTAATGGTGCAAGGACCGAACTATTCTACGAGAATCTTCAGTTTTCCCCATTTAATACTAGATTTGACACATTTAACGAAACCCTTTAGTGTGTAAATTTGAATATCAAAAATATCGAGAAAAAAAAAAGGAAATAATTGATCAAACTGTGAGTGTAAAATACTCACATCATCAAAAGCCCTTCTATAATCAGTTGTTTTTTGTTACAAATAACCATGCTTCATATTTCATTACCTACTTCAAACTCCTCCTCATAACTTGATTCTATTATTTATTCCCTGAAATATCAAGTGACCATATATCCGTTATTGCAGTGGCAGTGATAACAGTTACGCTTCGATGTTATCGATACAAGAAGCCCTTGAAATCAATGTAGTTTATATTATGCAGTTTATTAGTTCGTTATATCAGCTTCTCTGATCAAATTACTTTGGCACGTGAATCAAGATATGGAGGTCAGTTTGAAGGGGGCGAAAAATTTTCCATGAGAGGTCATTAACCAGTGATTGTGGTCCGTGGTTTATTAAAGAATTTCATACAATTTTTCTATTTTTTACGGATTTGCCATTCCTGTTTTCTCTCTTTGTTCTGTCACAGGACAGTCTTTTCTTTTCGTGAATTCCAAAGGTCTGGTGGATGTATTACTTACCACACATTGGTTCCACGGCTCAAATGGCACCACTATTGTATTTCCCGAATGGCAGCTTGTGCTACTATCGTATGTAGTGTTGCTGCGTAATAATCATTCGTGGTGTTTAACATTCTCCTCTGAGATCTGTCATATGTTGTTGACCACGATATCACTTCATGCCACCACCTCCCCCCCCCCACCCCTCAAAGAGACTGCTAACGGTGCTCTAGAGTCTAGACCAGTGTTTCTCACCTTTTTTTAGCTCATGGCTTTCTTTGGACCGAATTTTCTCCTCGGGACTCCCTGTCTTATTCAGAGCTCCTCTACTCTCATGAAGGAGTGGAACCCTTTCTACTTATTGAATTTAAGTTAGTCAAAACTAATTTTTATTGAACAAAAGTTTTATAAATAAAATCGATCTTTGGAAGCCTGGGCCAGACACGAATCCAAAAGGAGGAAGGGTGATCATCCCTTCCAGGGGCTGAATTATATAAGAAAAAAGAGCGCCCCCCCCCAGAATATCTCAGGACCACGAGGGGGGTCTCGAGTGATCAGGAATTGAGTGATCTAGGAACATGCCGCAGTTACTCAAGTGATCTGGAACTGAGCCAAGGGTAACTAAAGTGAGCTGGATTATTTATTTTTTGGTGTGTGATATTTTCTTCTTTTAAAATAATCAATATTTTAACGCGGAACTTGTTTCCAAACACAAAAATGATGGAACATTCATTTTTTTAGTCTACACTTGTTGAACTGAAGTGAATAACTATCGGCCGCACCGTGACCACCCTATCAGCCGACGTCTGAACGAAAATAATAGACGTCGATCGTTATCTTCGGATAAATAATGCAGTTAGTTTCCTGTGGTTCCCAACTTCGAGGCGCGAACGTGAGCCGATCTCCCCTTTAAAAAGTTTCGCCACAGACAGCAACAGGCCTACAGCGGTACAATTATTCAATCATTGCACTTCACTCATAGTTAGAAAAATTGATGGCAGCGTTACACATAACAAGCATTACACAGTAACAAACTTCAAGTAAGTTTCACAACACGTACGTGCACATACCAACATGTACCAATTCATTAAAAATTCCGCATAAGATTGTGGACAAGGTGCATGTATTGGTGCAGTAGTCTTTCTTTTAATTGTGGTTCCATATTTAAAGGGATTTTCTTCACACAACCAACGATAACAAAGACTATCATTAGAATACATTAAATATTTTTCCCCTGTAGGGAAGAATAAAATTCCCTATTTGAAAAAAATAGTAGGAACGTTGTTATCATGATCAAAATCCGCCCCCATTGTTGCCTCTTTTCTTCCCCATTCATCAACGTTGGCTCAACTTTTAACCCTGGCCGCTATCGGCATAAGTCGTGGTGATGGTGAGAGAACGCACGAAAAATATACATTATATATATATATAAAACATTTAATGATCATTCAGGAATCGATAAGCGTGACTGATAATCAAAAATTATCATTAGATTTTCTCACATGAAATTTATGATGTTTTTACACGTTGTGGTGATCTAAATGAACCCGATGGTATTATTTATTACTTTCGATAGTTCGCTCGTGTTTGAGGTTCATAAAGTGGATCCCATTCGATAGAAACCTGACTGTGGCTGAAAATATTAGGTCGTTCTGAAAATTTTAAGGTTTTTCGGTAGACGCATGTTTTTGCTGCTGTTGTGTGGCTCTTGATAATTTTAAAATAAATATTCTTGTCAAAACAATAGTAGGTAATATATATAACTATATTATAAAAATCTACCGTGATGTCGAGTGGGGCTCGTGTCGTGTATAATCAGAGCAAATTCGACTGATCATATTTTAACGGGAATAACTATAATGAAAGCGAGAAATATACAGAGTGTTTCAAAAAGAATCATCCGATTTAAAAAAATCATAACTATCAAGCTTTTAATCCGTTTTGATCGAATAATGTATAGGTAGAAAGAGGGAATCTCGAGTTTCACGCAGTTGCCGACAGATAGCACTACCGCTCTTCCTTCGGCCTCAACTTCAGTGTTTGTCAACATTGACTTTTCCCACAGTTAAAAACGGATTCGGATGCCTTCATTTTCCAGGAGGACGGGGCACTACCACACTGGAGCTCGGACGTTCGAGAATTTTTGAAGCCGCCGCTGCGGTGGTCGAGTGGTCATAGTGACGGACTCGCATCGCGAGGTCACGGGTTCGAACCCCACCGTCACTGCAGTGGTGGTCGGCTGAAATTGGTTTTCTGTGGTTCCCAACTGCGAAGTGAGAATGCAAGTCGATCTTCCCATTAAAAAGTCTCGCCGAAGAGAGCAACATGCCTACAACGGTAAAATCATCAAACATTACACTTCACTCACAATTTGAAAAATATGTGATAGACGGCAGCACTAGAGCAAGCATTACACAGAAACAAGCTTCACGTTAGGTACCAATTCGTTAGAAGTTCCGCAGAGGAATATGGACGAGGTACGTGTGTGGTTTAGTAGTAGTAGTTATTAAAGCCGCAAAAAATTATTAAAATGGGGCAGCGCTTGGCTACTCATCGATCACCTCTCGCATTTCTTAATGATGTCAATTAAAAATTTCTTTTCACTGTTTTTACACACTCTCTATATAGCTCCCATTTTTCTTCTTTTTCCCCCCTTTTTTTTCTGTGCTGTACTTAATCTTATGTTGTTTGAATGAATCACTCGGGGGGGGGGGGGGGGTTGCTGGATTTTAAATTCATTCTTGGCCTCTATTGCCATTAAATATATTAATATTCGCAAAAATGTTTTGAATAACCCATAATAATTCCGACGGATTTTTTATTTTATTTATATTTCTGTACATATTTAAATTACTAGAATCAGTGGTAATTTTTTCGAAACCTTCCGAAGACGTTACATTGTGACCCTTTCCTTGTTAGCTCAAAAACTTACGGAAACACTCAGAACTTTCAAGTTGACCTACCCCTGTATCAACACTATCTAGCTTGACATGGTGTTGATAGAGGTCTTATGTAAAAAAAAAAAAGAATACCATTTCAGACACATCCCCCACCTCGTTCGCCAAATTTGAATTTTAACTGAGTGAATCAAATATAGTTGTATGGGGCCATTCAAGTATTACGTAAGCAGATTATTAGCCATTTTGACTCCCCTCCCCCTCGTCAGCAAAATTTCGTCACAGCAGCTTAGAATATATATTTCATATCTTCAAAAAGAGGTGGCTGATGACGTAAGCAACCTTCAAACCCCCCCCCCTTCCCTCTTGTCATCAAAAGTCAGGATATCCGAAACGCCCTTCCCCCGATGCTGACGTAATACTTGAATGACCCCTATTACAGAAATTAGCATTATATATTCCCTTGAAATACTCCTGATAGGGAACCTGTTTCAAATTATGTGCTTGTAGAAGTTGAAATGTCGATTTTAGAGTAAGAAAAATCAATAAGTTTGATAAAAGTATTTCTCATGCATAAAAGTTATTAGAGAAGTAATGTATGATAACTATATAAAAACGAAAAACGGAAACAAAAGAGGCATGCAAAGCATATTAGCTGCGTTTATATGTAGTTTATTTCGTCAGAATCATCAGAATTTACCTTTTGCAAACGTTCCTCTAAAAGTCGCGAGTAGTCTTCCCACTCGTTTTCAAAAGCTGCCATGATGGATGGCAATTTGTGGCTCTCCTCTTCCTTGGAAATCGGTATCTCGATTCCAGGTTCCGGTTTAGCAGCAGCCGTAGGTTCCGTTCTTCTTTTCACCTGTAGGTCTTCAAATTCACCGAAACGATTGGGTTTCAGAGTCTGCTGCTCGTACGATATCCTAGTAGTGGTTCTGGTCTCTGTACTCTCTTTAGAGTAGCGTACTCTGGAGACTTCAGTCCGGTCCCTATGGATATCGGATTCTTTGTCTAGTTTCTCTCGCTGAGACCGTTCTGTTTTAACGCTGTCCTCACTGGAAGGTTTTTTGGAATGGTCTTTCTTATCGGATGGTCGTTCTTGGGCCTTTTCGCTGCTACTAGGATGGGTTAGAGGTTTGGAATGGTACTTGGATTTCATTGATTCCAGTTTATCTAATATGTTAAGCGGTTTTTGAACAGACTGTTGTACCTTGGTTCCTGTGGCAGTTGATAGTGTAGCGTCATACTTTATAGGTTCGAATACGGTAGAGGTTTTTGGTGAGCAAACCTCGGAGAATCTTTCGAAACGATCAACGCCAGATTCTGCCGTTTCTGCCTTTCTTTCCATCTGGATTGGTACAAATCTTTCTGATGCTTTACGGTTTGATTGAATGAAATCGGTATTTGTTCCTTCATTTTTTGTGATGACAGACATCCCTTGGGCTTCACCAGTTGGGCGTGAACCTGCGGGAGTAATCTGTGGTCCCGTTCGGGTAGTATATTTTCTTGTGGTATGTGATTCCTCGGAAATCGTTTTCTTACTCGACTTGTGCTCCTCGAATTCTTCTGTAACCACGGCAGAATCCTCCGGTATCGTTTGCATGGCTGTCGACTGCATTTCTGTTGTCACCTTGCTCGTTGTTTTGCCTTCCGCTTGTGGCCCGGCACCAGCGGCGGCGGATTCGGGTTTCTCCTGAATCTCTGTAGAGTCTGTGTCATCGATCCATTCCTCGGGCATGTCGTCATCGACTGACTTCCAGTCTTCTGCGGTTGTGCCGTTCGACGTTACGGAGCAGGAGCACCAGTCCTCTACCCCCGATATGCTGGTGCTTTTCCAGGACGTAGCCGATTTGAAATCAGATAATGCCGAAGGCGGATCATCGTCGAAGTATTCCTTCTGGACTTGAGATACAGCTTCTTGAGCTGAGGCCAGATGATGTCGGATGCCTGATGTGCCGTCGTCGGGAGCGTGACCACCACGGTCAGCCCTATAAAAAAAAGACAAAAAAATCAATACCTTTTTCAATAATAGGCATAGAATGAAAGACAATGAATGGAATTCTAAAATGGTAAGAAGGTGGCAGCACTTATCGAACACGAAAAACGCATAACTCCGACATCATTATTTACTGTAATTGGGTTTCATTTATTTGTGTATATTCAAATAAACTAAAATAAACAAAATTAATAATATATATATACGTTATGGGTGCACATATACATCAGGGCTGGACAAATCAGCAAAAAATGTACCTGCCCAGCAGGGAACGTAATTCAAAGTAATAGATGCCCGCGAATCAATATTTTACATGCCCGAAAAATGATTATCACTGGATTTATCCTATTTTCTTTTTTTAAAAAAAAATGTTTTTAAACAAATTCACATAAATTCGCACAAAAAATATCGAAAGTGGTATATTTTTTCTTATTGAAATTTTGAAAGAAATACGAAAATTCAAAAGGAATGTGGCCACCAATTAAAACTCAGCCAAAACTTAGCCAAAAAACTAATTCAATTTTTCGTTCTGTTGGCGTTAGAAAAGAAGGCATCAAGTTAGAATCCATCTCGCTTTAAAGAATCATAGCCGATTTTCCATAGTGGACTGGACTTGGGCAGGCATGGGTCTGGGATAGGGTAGCCAGATCATACGACTGCTACTTCACCCCACACCAACTCTGGCCACATCGCTATGTTGCAATTTACCGGCGTTAACGAGTTGGGTTGGAAATAAAGGAGCCATCTATCGGTGTTCGCCTCAAGCTCGTTAGGTAAAACATCTTTCGAAAGTAACGTCAACTTTCACGACGGGTATAGACGAGCATCTTACCTCTACGATACTCGGGCGCTAGGTCATGCGACTGAGAAACTAGGACAAATCATGATAAAAACCAGGAAATCTTGGGAGAAAAATTTTCAGAAGCCATTATAGTGTCATATTGTAAGACAATGGGTGAAATTACCTACTGGCACTAAAAATCTGGGCATCGTGAATTTAGTTCAGTGTTCTCCTCAACCTTTTTCTCATTGTAGAACGCTGAAATTAAGTGAAAATTTTCGAGAACTGCATAAATGAGAAATAATTTGCGAAACGGTGAAAAAACAATTCGAGGAAAATTTCCAAATCTTCTGACTTATTATATTTCATATTTCGCTATTATATAGGCTGTATAGGAGAAATCGCTTTTAGCTATAACCCCCCTGCGGTCAGGGGGGGTCACTTATTGGATGAAATTAAAACTACCTATTGCGGTTCTCAAAAAAAAAAAAATGATTGTAGGTTTTAAACCAATATGTAGAATAAAAATGAACAACATATACTGTTATAATACTCCCACCTGCATTATATGATTGCATTTTGAGCCCAGTTGCAATATATGAGAGCCCACGTCCGCACCGGGCTACTAAATATTAGAGCCGTGAAAATAGATCAAAATACGTTGACTACACATTCGCATTGTGGCTGCCGAAGAAAACATTTCTGTGAAATTCCACGCATGTGTGTGTAGGAACACTTGCATCGTCGTCGATGGAAAAATTTAAAAAACGAAAATGTTGGGTTTTTTTTTACATAAGGCATTTATATGCCATATGGGCATGTAGTCGAAAACAATATATGCCTGGTCAAAATTCTTTGCATGCCCCGGGCAAGTCGGGCAATAGATTTGTTCAATCTGATATACATATGTAACAATTTCCGCAATGCACCGATTCGCAGGGAAGCTTTTACGAGGTACGCACATCTACGAATACAAGGATCAAGTAGTAATAATACGCAGCATACACTAAACATTCATATTTTGTTGACTCGAAATCTACTGTGAAAAAGCAAGCTTAAGCCAAAAAAGTTTCAAATGAGGAGAAGATAGTCATGGGAGTATAGAAGATAATGTTGAACACACATCAAACGAATTTCGTTGGTACAGCATTTGTTCCTTCATATTATTATTATTATTATTTTAATGGCACCGACATGTATCCTCTTCACATCTGTGTGTGAGCCAAACTTATGGTTATTTTTTTTTAATTTCGATTGATTTGTGTTTATTGTATGTCAAAATGCCCTTTAAAAAAAAATTTTTTTAATAAATTAATTTGGGTCGATATCTTTACCAGGTCCATTTGAGTTGGGCACATATGTGTATCTCATGGCTTAACTTGAAAAAGAATCATTAAATTATAAGTTAAAAATAAGGTGCACATATGTGTATCTGGAGCGAAGAGGGTGTGATGTAAAGATTATTGAAAATCAAATTAATTCCACAGAAAGCTATATAATTAAGAAATTTATTCTTAATTATGCTTAAAAATAGGTATCTTCTTCATAATATTAGTGTTATTTAAAAGTTTTATGATTTTAATATGCAACAAAAAATTTCATCTACCGATGCAAATTTCTTATAGAATAATTGAGATGAATTACTACTGTAATATGAAAATGCGATACGACTTCAACATGACGGCAGTTTTCCCTCCCACACCACTTGCGATGTGGACGCTTACCATCATAGTTGTTGGTTAACAAAGTAAAAACGAGCTAGTGTTTGGCAAAATAAAGCTTTAGCTTGGAGTCCCGATTGAGAACCTCGCTTTTTTTTTTTTTAAATTCTTTGTACGATAGATTTTTACCAGAAAACCAATACTGGAAACCTACTAAATATCTTGTCCTAGGAGACCACTCTAGAATGGGGAGGGAACCTGCATAATGGAGCAGATGAGAAAAAATTTAATTAAATTAAAATTTTCCAATTAAACTGGTTACTAGATTTTCGTTGCATTTTAAAAATAACTTAATTTCATTCAAAAATATTCATTGAAATTAAATTTTATTTTATTTCTAAAAATTTAAATTTTATAAATTTCAGATTCCGTCTGGTTCCAAATTCCACTATTTGTACACACTTATCAGGGGTTTGTTGATTCATTCAGCAGAAATTTATGACGAATTCCTCTCCACTCCGTGAATCTGTTTCTCAGCCAAGAAATGTCAAAGGATGTGATGCATCTTGCCAAACAAACCATTCTACGCATTTCCAGTCATGCTTACGATAGCTTCATCGTATTCTCACCACGAGCTTCCTTTTATTATGTGTGTGTTTCTTAAGATGGTTGAATTCAATTAAATTCATTTCAGTAAATATTAGATGCAAAGAAAAATGTCGAAAAAATTTATGTCGAAGAAACAGAAAAAAAAACATTTCTATGAGGCAGCAGAAATGTCTCCCAAAATTAGCCTTTAAAGTACCTAATTTATCATAGCTCGAGTTTTTTTAACGTGAATTCATATTTACATTTCTTAAAACGTTTAGCAGAGTTCCACGAATAGTGTCTGGAAAAATGTTGATGTAAAATTAAAATAAAATAAGAAAAATATTATGACTGTCAAGAGAAAAGAAATTGGTCTTCTGCCCAGTAAATTCATGATTAGGAAAAATATTAAAACTAACATTTCTGTGCGGTGTCTGATTGAAATGTCAGAAAGAAGAATTTTTGGTTTTTTTTCTTATTTTTCAGAAAGAAATTTACGAGTCACTGCGTATCATTGGGAAGAAAAAAAAATCACTGAGATATCAGTGATCAAAATTCTTAAATTTTTTTCTCGTTTTTATTGATACACCCCGAATCAATTTCCAGACAGTTATTTCGATGCGTTGAAAATGTAAAGAATTTTGAACACCGGATATATTCGAATTTTCATCTAAAGGTCACGATAATTTTTTTTTTCAGTACAATATAAAAACATGATTTTATTGAATTCCATACGAATTACGTACGGCTTATACGAAGATGATGTGTAAAAAATCGCGGTGTTTCTATGAAAAAAAAATTTCCCTCCGGACATTTTCACGTTCTAGAATGCCATGTTTTGATTGGGTGTCGTATAAAAGAGCCTTATTTAATATTAAATTTTTAAATTTAGATCATTGAAAAATGGTAAAAGTTGTGGAAATTATAACTAATACTTTTATAACGTGAAAATGACCGGAGGAAATTTTTTTTTTCATAGAAACACCACATTTCTTACACATCGCAGCTTCGTATAAGCCGTACGTAATTTTCTCAAAAAAAAAAAATTGATTAAAATTCAATTTTGGACAAGTGTGACTCAACGCATGTTTTCTTTAAGAACTTGATAATGATACTGATTAGGCATTTTCTTGGAAAAAAATTTCATGAGAATACATTAGAGTCCCTTGAAGCTTGAAATGCCAGAAAAGAAATTATTGAATAGGATGTGGCTTTGAATGGAAGAAATTTAAAACCTTTATAAAAAATAACTTTAAAACTTTTACCTATAATAAGCCGCAGATTTATTACGGGAAATTACAGTACTTTTATTCTATTGTTAATATAATAATATATACAGCGAATTTGGTCAATTCGAAGTTCAAAGTCCTTGGGAAAAAGTTTGATTTATCCAAATAATCTATCCTGGATCCGTGAAACGACTTCAAGTTACGGAACTATTTCCCGATTTTCAAAACTTGATAATTATAGTATAATTGATCTTGGCCGCTACATTATTTCACGGTTTTGAAATCAGCATCACTGCAGAATTTCTTGATTGCGCTCGAAACCTAATTTACGAAAACAGTCCATGATCATCAGTTACGAAACTGTTTCCCAAATTTTGTTTACGATACTTTTCATACTTTAATGACGATAAAAGATTTTGAATGGCATACCTTGATCAAACATAATTCGTATTAAATGATCCACATTTTCGATTCCCTCCAGCTGAACAAAGTTAAAATGGACATTAAATATTGATATATTTATTGTTTGTGAAATAGTTCACTCGTCATTTGAACACTTTTGTTGGACTCTCTCAGCAGGGATAGTTTTCGTACGAAATTAGATCATGAATTTTTGCCGGTTTCCGATCAACAACGGCAATTTTTTTCAAACTGAGTTACGAACGTGATAGCAAATTAAATTCTGACGTACGTTTCAGCATACAGAGGGTGCCGTTTTCAAAGAACGAGGTGCCCGCATTTTATCAAAGGTCTCTTATAAAACCTGGGTTTATCTTCGGGGCTGGCTCCACATTTTTCTACACGTTTGCTCAGAGAACAGAATGTTAACATGGAAGTTCTAACCAGAAGCCAAGATCGAAAAAACAAACGGCATCCACGGTGTGACGAAATTACGACAGAATTTTCAAAATTTTATCTGTCGAGATTTTTTGTTCAACAACTTCATCGAGCGAAGCAAAGTCTGACTTCTTGAAGAACTTTTCCAAACAAAATTTGCTCATACAAAAATCGTGAATTTTTTCCCCAAACTTCGAATTTATCCAAAATATTCTGAACCAATTCGAATTAAACAAGAAATTTTACGTTTTAACATTAAATTAGGTGGAAAACTCAAGGAGAGTTTTTAAAAGTTCGAATTATCCAAAACTCAAATTAAGCAAATTCCAATGTATATACCGTAGTTTTCCGAGACCGTCCATTCCTTTGGGAAAGAGCAAACTATACAATAATAGTCTCTTTGGGAGGTCAGTGGTCATGTCTGTCTGTATATACCGTATTCCCTGAATTAGCTGGCAGAGTGGTGTCGGAGTGGTGTCCCCGATAACTTGGGTGACACCGCCTATTTGAATTTTGGAGTTTGGTCTATTTCCAGCATGCCGGGAAAAGCAAAGTTTAATAAAAGCCACAGAATACATTAAAAAAATACATATCAATTTACACTGAGTGCTGAATAAATAAATGAATGGAAATAAAATATTGGGTTTACACTGTTCCGCACAAGAACTTGATAATAAGAAACTGGGCATTTACATATTGCTCTGATTTAATTACTGTCAACCAAATACAAAATATATATACTGTTTTGTGCACTTTTCGTATCTGCATATTTAGAGATTAAAGGAATTCGCTGTCGCTTTCGTATTATAATATCCTGTTTTGCTGCGGATTCTTGAATTTTTCGTTCTGCTTATTATAATTTTACACACTTACAGGATTCAAGTAATACAAAAATACTTCGCAGTCTACTTACATTTGCATTCAATTCATCTAATCTAAACGAACGAATATGCTTACTATCAAGTATGTTTTTCTCAAAAATAAATTATGAATTTCGGTAACACAAAAGTAAACCTGAAGCTAGAACTATCTGAACGTAGTTCCAAAAACAGAAAAGATCCTAAAATGCAGAGTCGACATTGTTCAAATCAGCCAATTCAATCAGTTCTTGGAACCCTGATGATTAAGAATTATCCAGAATCTGCAACCCGAACTTCCCGGCATGCCGAATAATTCTGGGGGAATACAGTAATTTGATTATTTATGGTAATTTTTCTCACCAGTACGCATGCACTGAGCGAAATGAATAGCTTGCATCTATAGATTCGAGTTAAATTATTTCCAAAATGTGCGAAGCATTTGAAATTCTCACAAAATCACGGTAATGTCATCCAAAATAAAATAAGACTCTACTCACATTTCAGGATATTATCCCCTTATCGATTACGGAACTAATATTTTAGTCGAACGAGATAGTGAAATCCATGCTGATAGGCAGCCGATGATGCACCAGACGAGAACACAACACAGAAAGGCAGAATCAGAGGAAGATCTCGAGTAAACTTTTCAGTTCGTGCAATGTCTTCTTTGTGAACATGCACATAACTTTAAAACGTACGGGAATGCTAATAGCTTTCTGGCCCCCTGAAGCAAAAACAAATAAAATAAAAATAAAAAAAACTCGTGGAAACACACTAGTAGCTTCCTCTATTCTCCACAAGAGGGGAGTGATGATGGGATTCAAAATAACACTAGTAGTTGTATTCTTGTGCTGGATGGATGCTGAGGAAGATTCTCCTCCCTGTACACAGAGAGAGAGAGAGAGAGAGCGAGAGAAGTGATCTTAGCCAGAGACGGATGTTTCTATCTTGAGTCTTGCTTGCACGTGTTCTTCAAGAACCCGGTCCCAGCTGGGTAAAAAAGTTATGGCAAAAACGTTCTTCACCTGCCGCAAGTACATCTATATATACACACCTAACATAAACCGCGAATGACTTAACAACGATTATAATCCTTTCTTCCTTTAAAGGATTTTCATCTCAGTTCAAAGCACTTTTTTTGTCTAAAAATGCATTTCTCCGTAAATTTATTTCTCATTTACATGAGTAGAACTGCAAGATTTTAACACAATGAAAATTAAGAAATTATGGAGATTTCGCGACTTTCCCTTCACTTAACCGATGTCTCAGCTATTTCTACAGAGTACTAAGCTCTCAAAGCTTAGCGCACTTTGAATCGGTGGTTATAAAGACATAATTTCAATAAGAATAGGCATCCAACGTTCCATTTTAGACATATCATTTCTTTACTAGAAACATTATAAAGGGTGTCCTGTAAGTGAGAGCATAAAGCATTATAAAAAGGCAGCATTAGCACTTAGCGGCATTAATCTCATCAACCGTCCGTCTTAGAGGAATGATTCCAAATGCTCAAAAGGTGTTCAAAAATTACCCTGTACCAGTTTTTCGAGTGAAAGTACAGAGGGTCACGAAATAAAAAAATCAAAATTTTTATATCATCCCCCACCTATCCTCCAACTTCCAATTAAAAAGTTTTTGCCCTGTATCTATCTCCTGAGTCTCGAAGTGCAAAATATTTCTGAGGTATTCGAATTTAAAAATCGGAAAAAGTTGGGGAAGGACTGCATAAATAAGGGAAAGGAGCTTTGTCCGTTAGTTTATGCTGTTCTTTCATGACTTTTCTCCGATTTTAGAATTCCAATATCTCAGCGAATATTGTACTTAGAAACGTGAATTTTTTTTTTCTGTTGGCATCAGAAAAATTTTCTAATTGGATGTTAGAGAATAAGGGGACCGTATCAAAATTAAGTTTTTTTTTATTTTGAGACTCCCAAAACTGGTACACGGTGATTTTCGAATGCCTTTTGAGCATTTTTTAAATTGAAGTCATATAAAAAATGCTCAAATGCTCAAAACGCTATACCTATACGACGGACGGTTGATGAGATAAAGCCCGCAACAGCACTTACGGGACACCCTGTGTGTGCTGAGATATAAAATTATATATATTTGTTTCAAACTGTCTCACTGCCCTCTAACTTGGAATCATAAAAATTTTGCCTTGTCTTCTCTAAGCACAACAACAAAAACATTCCGTGTTTCTAACGCAGTACACGCCGAGATAAATTTGAATTCAGAAATCGCTAAAAATAATGGGTAAAATAGCATATACCGTATCCCCTACTCCGAATCAGCCGGCATGCTGTAAAATTCGGGGGGACACCAACTTTTGGAATGTGTTGAAGTATAGTACACTACTGGCATGCCGTTGAAAGTTAGGTTCCATAAGAATCACATAATGCATTCAGAGACCGAAATCAATGTACTAAATGTTGAATATAAATAAGCGAATCTCTCTCTCTCTCTCTCGAAATAAAATAACAGTTTTTATTGAAGCAAAAACGTTTTGTCCAAGAATTGGATAATGATGTCAATCTTAATTTCAAGCATTTACTTATCTCTCTAATCTAATTGTTATCGGCCTATTACGAATTACAGATACAGTATTCAGCACGTTTTTCCTGCATGTCTAGAAGTTGAAGAAATACGTTGTCGGTTTTTGTTATTACAATATCATGTTCTGCAGTGGAATTTAATTGTTTTTTGTTCTGCTTATTCTAAACCCATGGTCGAAGAATACAAACACTTCGGAACCAATTAATTTTTTTTTCATTTTGCTCATCTAATCAAGGAGAGTGAATATGCTTAGAAAAGATTTGCAATAAATGAAATGAAGATTTGTGTGGTAGCAAAAGCAAAACCTGAATATATAAATACAAATACAAGGCTATACAACAGGCAAAAAGATGTCCATAACAAATATGGATGTCATATATTTCTAAAAATGGGTCTAAAAAAATGAAGTCTCTCTTCATAACTCAAGTCGCGTGTGCCAACGAGGACACGCGTAGCTCTTCTCTGCACCCCTTCAACAAATGTCCCTCCGTAGGTATGGTCTGCAAAACCTTACAGCATACTCCAGTTCAGGACGAACTAAAATTCAGAAAAACGGAAGAATGACTTTAGAAAAACGCGAAGTCACATTTTTGAAAATAAAATTGAACATTCTATTCGTTTTTTTTCACCACCGCTAAACAATGTTCAGAAAACCTAATTCTGAGAATTCCCAAATCGGTCACCCTAGGTGAATCCGGGATAGTGATACCATTCAACTCGTAAGAGAAACGTGGGTTGTTCGTACCAAAATGAGCGACCATGCACTTGCCAACGCTAAACTTCATGCTCCATTCATTTTTCCCATGTTCCAATCCTGTTTAAATGGTTCTGGAGCAACTAACTCCCTAACGCTTTAATTCGCGACTATCCCCATCAGCTTCACGTCATCTGCGAATTTGCTAACAATCCCATCCACACCCTGATCGAGTTTATCGTTAAAAAGTGAAAAAAGAAAGGGCCGAGGACACTTCCTTGAGGAACTCCACTTGTGATGCCTGCCCAATCAGAGAATTCCCCGTTCACGATAACCCGTTGTGGCCTATCTTTTAACCACGATTCTTCTATCCAATTCAGCAAGTTACCCCTAATTCCAATCTCGTGTAAACACTTCAAGAATTTACCATGATGGATCTAATCGAATGCCATCTGAAAATCAAGGTAAACATCTACATTTTTGCCCTTTCCCAAAGCCTTAGTCAAGTGATCATGGAAGCAAAGAAGATTAGTTATATATGACTTCCCCGTCTGATTATCCGTTAGTACCGTGGATAGACGAGATACATTATTCCCGTCTATCCACTTCACCAATTGCCTTTTGATAAGGGGCCATTCAAGTATTACGTAAGCAGATTTTCATCCATTTTTGACCCCCCCCCCCCCGTCAGCAGCTTAGAATATTTCATATCTTCAAAAAGGGGTGGTTGATGACGTAAGCAACCTTCAAACCCCCCCCCTTCCCCCCTTGTCATCAAAAGTCAGCAAACCCGAAACCCCCCCCCCTCGATGCTGACGTAATACTTGAATGACCCCTAATAATTTCCAAAATGTTCGAGAGGGAGCTCGTCAAACTTACTGCACGATAATTGGACACACAGCTTCTCTACTACCCTTCTTAAATATCGCTACAACATTAGCAAATTTCCAATCTCTTGTGACTATACCCTCAGCAACACTACTGTAGATCTGTGCGACTGCCCCCCCCCCCCCGACAATTTATTAGCACATTCCTTGAGGACCCTGGGATAGATATCATCTGGTCCTGGTGCTTTGCTTGCACATACATTTTTTAGAAGATTTAGGACCTCCACGTCTTCCACTTGAATATCGTTGAGGATTTTATTGCTCCATGCAACACCCGTATTGAATATCATTTTATCTATTGAAAACCGACGCGAAAAAGTCATTGAAAGCACTACACATACCTATATTGCTCTCTACCCTAGACCCTCCTATCGAGAGGGGCCAACATTACATCCATTATTGACGTATCTAAAAACTGATTTTGTGTCAGAGCCAATATTATCTGCCACTCTAGATTCAACTTCCTTTTTACTATCCCCTATCGTTTTCTTCAATGCTCTTCTTTTATCAGTAAACAATGATAGGTCACTTCGTCCACTTTTATACTCTCTGAATGCTTTTTTCTTTTCAAGATAAAGGTTACGCACGCTATCCGTAAACCATATGGCGCGCGATGTACACACACGCTTTTTTCGAACAAAGGATATGACGTCGTGAAAAACAGAAGATAACTTCATACAAAATTCTTCCCATTGACTTACCATCCCGACTGATTCCAACCGGTCTCTCTTTGAAAACTTCTGCGATTCTTCTCTCAAAACATCAAAATTAGTTCCCCGAAAATAAGGAACCAGTCTTTTGTTATTAACCTTACCCGAAGAAAACTTACAGAAAATTAAATTTTGCATATCATTACATACTCCATCTCTAGTAAAATAAATGACGTCTAAAATGGGCACGTTATTTCGATAGTTTTTCTAATTGAAAGTATGTTTCTGTCATCAACGGTTTATAAACCAGTGTTTCCCAACCTTTTTGATATCGTAAACCCCCGTAGTATAGGTCAGTGCTCCGCGGATCCCCTACGATGCTAGTTAATGCTCTGCGGACCCCTGCAGCGTCAGGAGGTAAATTTCGACGCCAACACCCCCTCCCCCATGGCCATAAAATCCAAAATACTGTTTTTATAATTTTCATATCATAAAAAATTTAATAAACTACAATTTCACGACACAAATTGTGTCATTCATGCAAAGGTAGCAAATGAAGATGATATTGCGGACCCTTTACAAAGTGCTCACGGACAGACGGAGGTCCGCGGATCACAGGTTGAAAAGCACCGGTTTAAAAGATGAAAGGCGTAAGGACTTGAACTTACACCCGGATAAAATCTTTGATATTCATTTTTACCTGCTGACTCCCGCTGAAGTCTGTTTATGCTTGTCGCCGAGAAGTAATCGCATCATTTCCATACAGATATCCATGTCATTTTGGATTTTCTTCCAAGCGCTTCTCTGACAGTGTATCACATAAACCTTACGGATTCTTCCATGTAAAATAAGGTTATGATCTAATTTCTTCTTAAGAAAGTCTGTTCTCTTCAAAATCTAAGGAAAAAAGATGTGCATTGCAAAAAAAAATCACATAAATAATTCATAAAATAATTTTTTATCGTGAGAGAAGGTTTCTTATTGAGTAATAGAAACGGTGATTTTTACTTTGGCCAAGTTCGATTGCAACTTCCATGCCAGGTCGAGTTTTTTGGTTCGTTCATGAGAGACCTGAAGTAAGGCCTGCCAAGCGAAGAAGAGCCTACTCGCAAGTCGGGCGTTCCGTTTCAAACTGTGATTGCTCTTCCAGCGAAGTTGCGAGGACATTCCCAACAGTTTCCTTCCGCAATCGTACGATTCCTTTTTTTTGAAGAAAATACATATGATATAAGCGCAACAATTAATTCAATAAAAAATTTTAAGAATGCGGGGCTTAAAGGATTTCAAAGACTTTCATTTTTTTTTTTTCTGTGAAACCATTGCAGTAGAACCGATATAGTCAATATCAGACATCCTTGGGACCAAACATTTTTTCCGCTAAGAGGGAGTGTCCGTTATCATATTAGGAAAAGATTCTATAGGGAAAATACAAGCAAATTGAAGCCTGTTGAAGTAATTCAAAAAAATGTTAACGTGGAGTGGGGGGAGGGGTTCTCTCCTAACGGGGAATGTGAGAGGTTAAACTACTAGACAAGGATAGGAATTTGACACTGAAAATATCCTAAAATATCAATGAAATTCGGTTGCAACAGCCAGAGGCAACATCAAATAATGCAGTTTGTGCTCATTTTATCTGTCGCGATAGCAAAACGTGAAAAAAAAGTTATTAAACTGCATAAGTTTACTAATTAATAAACAGTTAAAAGTTAAGTGTCGCTCCAAGGGACATTAAATGGTTGATATGATTGCTTCTGGGTGCCTTTGCTCCTTCGAGCGGCCACAGTGAAAAATGCTGTGAACACTAATTGTGTTTCAGGGAAGATGCTAGTGACCGGATTGATTTTGACGGTTGACAATTTTGAACATAACTTTTAATAAACCTGTATTAACGTCGGGGGAGGATTTAGGTTTGATAGGGTCCTAAACCAGGGGTAGCCAACAAGCGGCACGCGTGCTGCTAGTGTCACACCATTTTATCAGGAATGGCACGCAAACACCCTTCAAAAATTGAAGGAATTCTATTCCATTTTTTTTAAACAAAGAAATTTTCCCCAACTTTTAAACAATATTTTTGTTATGAAAATAGTCTTACAGGCTGTCAAACCTATAATTAATATAGTAGGCACTCTCAAAATAATAACTATATGGCGACTTTCTGTTCAATGCATTTCTGTTTGGTTTTTCATCTTTAGGCATAGTTAGTTGCTGGACGTCCCATGTATTTTGGGATAGCCTACATAAGGGATATGCATTGTATAATAACAATTACATTAAATATCCATGAATTATTGGGGGGGGGGGGCGGTAAGCCTCTCACAAAGTTTATTGGGGGGGGGGGTCCAAGCACCCTTAGTCTGCATGGTTCCGGGGTCTACGCCCACCATGGTTTTAGGTAATTGAAATAATGCTTTCATTGTAGTTTACGAATTGGTCATCACAGCGTTACGTATTAGTAATTAAGTCTATTCACTGACTATTAATGAAAATATTATGTAATTAAATAATAATAATTCCCTACGCGTTGTATCTCTCAGTAGATGACTTCCTCATAGAGGGGTTGCGGCACATCTCTAAATGTCAGTTTTACCCATCTCATCCTGTCTAGAAATTAATTGGACGACACCCAAAGATTCTCTTCTCTTATATGAATGTAAGATTAAAAAAAAAAAAAGAAAAGTGTTGCCGAGAGCGTGAAGAGTCGCAGTCTTTTTCCCTCACGATATTATCATTTCACTTCGGCGATAGCGCGGTTTATCGACGTAAGACTTTCTAATTTTGATTCACTACCATCATCATCACGCGACTGTCGAGTCCTCGAGCAACTAGATCCTTCCTTGGAGGCGTGGAATAACTCTCGCTAAAATGTCATCGTTGTCTTCGAAAGAAACAAGTGTTCGACGACAACTGTTCCATCTCATTTGTTGGATTGTATGGCAAGAGATAACGTTTACTGTAATGACTGAGCCCAGGTACTTCATTAATTTCCACTGTTCCCTCTTTAATGGCAGGCGATACAATAGGTACGACAAGGTCTTGATATCTAGGTTGTGAAATGCACGTTTCAAGTAAAAGTCATCTCAAAAATTGGTCAATGTTATATGACGGAATATTTTTCAGCTTGCATTCTTCTTCAATCATTACCCTTCACGCATAGTCTGAAAAATTGATGGCAGATGGCCTCACTACACATAACTAGCATTACACAGTGACAAATTTCTCGTTAGGTTCGCGCACATTGCAACAACGTGCCAATTCGTTAGAAATTCCGCACATTAATGTGAGCGGCGTTCCTAAGAAGGTTTACGGCAAGTCCAAGGCATGCAAACGTACCCTCTGTTTTGGGTCTGTAAATTTTTTTATTTATGTTTCTTTGGAGTCTGCAATTTTTTATTACTTTTTGAGTCTGAAATTTCTATTCACGTTTATGGGTCTGCAATTTTTCGATCACGGTTTTAGCTTTGCAATTTTCATACATTTTTTTGGTCTGCAATTTTTTTTGTTTAACTTTTTGGGTCTATAATTTCTCAATCACGATTTTTGGGTCTGCAATTTTTTATTCAGGTTTTGTTTCAGTCTACGAATTTTCATTCACGTTTTTGGGTCTGCAATTTTTTTTTTGTGTTATTTGTCCATTATTTTTCATTTTTCGTTGATTTTTTCATGAACTTTCGTGTAGAATTTGATGCAAATCTGATTAAATCACATAAATATCACATACAGATTTGTGATATTAATTTTTCATATAAGTAAATTTTTATTAACCGTATCGATTAGAGTATCTTTACAAATAATGAAAGACGTATTGATATAATTTTTTTTTAATCCTCACATATTCCCAAGGGACCAGAGTGATCCGTTCAGGGAATTTGTTAGTGTTAGTATAGACATCCACACCCGAACCGGGATTCGAACCCGACCTGCGCAGTCAGAGGCTAGCTCCCTAACCATTCGAAGGCCAGGTGGCAATTTTTTTTAATAGTTTATTGAGAAAGAGAAAAAAAACAAAAGAAATATATATACATGCAATATTCTATGCAAGGGGTCGCTTTCTGTGATCAAGGGATTGTTTTCTGTGCAATTAATCATTTAAAAACATGGTAAGCTCCGTTGTGATCACTTCTTGTTGTCACCGTTGTGTCTCTCTTCTATAAACTAGTGATACGTAAGGAAACATGGTTCGGGTGAATTTCAAAAAAGTTACTGATAAGTTTAAAAAGAAACAAACTGAAACACTAATTCCTCACTTTCACAAAAAAAAAAACAACTAAATAACGTTTCGAAACCCTGAAATATGAACACTTTTGCTTCATACTGTCTGGAATAATGTGGATATATCTCTCTTCGTCTAGTTTTACATGGGTTAAGTATTATTTACTCACTCGAGCAGTTTTTTGCAGTTTGATGTGGTCGGCTAAGATTGATTCAACTTCCTTCGAATCATTTCCGAATTGTCTCGAAGCGTTTGTCACCACTTCTGTCAAATCATCCAACCAACGGATTGCCTAAAAAACAACTAAGATAATAAGCAATAAAACAATCTTAAGTCCTTATAACAATGTATAAGTGATATTATAGAAAATCCGCCAACACAGTTAATTTAATGTTTTAAAAGCCATCAACATTCGAAAATATTTTTCATTGCATTTTGTATTACAGTTTTTTTAGGACTTTTTTCTGAATTTTTTTTTTAATCTCTAAAATTGAAATTGTCTTTTCGCTGTTGCAGAATATACAGGGTGTCCCATAAATCCTTAAATACTTTAAAAATGCATAGTTATTCTTAAGAAGTAGGCTGTTACTGGCCCTTACATAAGATTTTCATTATGATGTTGGTGGATAAAGCACTATTGGTAAAGATGTTTTACCCCTGTCACACGAATCAACGGCTGAAGCTTTATGAACGTTTCGGACACCGAAGAGATTATAGAAAGGTTCAGGTCCAGCATTATGTTATTTGCTTTCATGCAGCACTCTCTATCGAAATAAATTTGAAATAATTTTTTCTTCTGTACGAAAAATTAACCCCCCCTCCCCGTAAGAATAACTTTCTCACAAACCGCATTCAAATTTATAAATTCCTTCAATTTTTATGAATTTTAAAAATGTTTATGAATTTATGGGACACCCTGCACTATAGGACTAACATACCGTATGCTCAAAATGATTGATAATCTATAGATATTAAGTGGAAATATATACATATATATATATATATATATATATATATATATATATATATATATATATATATATATATATATATATATATATATATCATTTTCATTGCTTTATTTTTTAAACTCGAAATTTCGCTCTAAAACAAGCGTGTTTTGAAGTGGTTAAGAACTTTAGAAAAGCGTATACGAATATATGACAGTTACGATAAGTTCTGGCACAAAATCAAACGAAACGAAAAAAAAAATTATAAAAACAACTGTACTTGTGTTATCCAGTTTAAAGATAATTGATTAACTGGAAATAATTTGGCGAAGGTGTGTAGAACGTTGTTTTCTTCCTTTTTTTTGGCTAGTAATTTAAAGTTTTACAACAAACTCTTACTTGTGGCCAGTCAATAACCTCGTTTTAGTTGTTGTTTTCACCATTTGTCTTTGTCAAAGAAGAAAGTCTTATTTTCCGTTCACGTTTGTTTGAAAACATCCACGAAATGTCAATTCGCGGATTGTATTATACGATTCCTGATTTTGTTTACCCAAATACTTTTTAAAGCCATCTACTGACATGAGGGTCTCTAGTATAACATTTGTGCCTCTAGAAGATAGTTGAAGAAAATCAGCATGTTATTTTCTTTATAATATTATTTCAACCCCAGACTTTTCTTTCAGGTGTATGTTTAGTAAAGCTTAGAAATATGTTTGTGTTTCTATCTGAATGCGCTGAAAATTCCTTTTATTTACAAATGCAATTAAAACATTACTATACAGGCTGTCCCAAATTGTTAGCACAGCGGGTATTTCTGCAACCGTTGTTTTAAGAAACATACTGTAATGTACTTCCAATTACAAAAAGTTTTCAAATGAAATGTGGTTACTCAAAATGTCTTAAATTTCCTAAGGGTTCGTATACATAGAAAAAATAAAAAAGTTAACTTTTCATCTTGACTGTGAGCAAGAACTTCCAATAAGTGAAACGAATGTGGCTCTGAGAAGTCATTAACAAAAATTGTATATTTTTAAATGCAATATTAACGGTGATATTTGACTTTAAAGTCTTCAGCATATTTATTGCAAATGATTGAGGATGTTGTTCACAAATCGCGAAACATAAATTCGAAGTTCCAAAAATTCTGTTATTGACCAAAAACGTAATTGTTATTATCGTGAATGAAAAAATTGAATGGTGAAGTTCATTTTATTTGTGTACAGCCCTTAAAAATATCAACTTTTGAATCAATGAAGACTTCTCAACTCAGTGATAAGTTACCAAAATATAGTGATTTTATATATTTAATATCTCAATAAATTACAAATTACTTTTCAGAGCAGGATCTTCATTGCAATAATTGAAAGTTTTAGCACACGGAAACTGCAGAAACTTATTTTCTCTATTTCTTCATGTACACGACCCCTCAAACAAATTTTGAGGTTTCAAATAACTGCTGGTCATTTGAAAACTTTTTACTGTTGAAATTGTTTCTAATGTCAATGGTTGTAGAGATATCCACTGTGCAAAAAATTCGAGACAGACTGTATAAAAATGGACTAGAGATTTCAGTTTTCATTCACCTCGACAGTTCCACTCTCACATTTCAGGATTTGCCGCATATACTGGAGTCTGAGTCGGAAGAATTCCAACTCATTGGATCTGAGATCTCTCTGAGCATCAACGAAATTCAGCCAAAGGCAAACGTGCTCTTGATGTCTGTTCCTCACGTCCATGGCAACTCCTGATTCATGTACCATATCGCACAGCTTTAGGCCTTCAGAAAGACAACCTCCAGAAAGTGAAGCTGTAAAAGCCCATGCAGACTCTCATTGAATGATGAAAATAAAAATATCATGTGTCATAGTAAAAGAATTGCTGTGAGAAGCGTAAACAAATAAGCTTACTTAATTGCTTCAGCTGTGCACTGACTTCGTCTAACAGTTTTTCTACATTTTCTGTTTCTTCGCTTTCTTCGTAGTCATCCATCAGGAGTTTGACGCCTTCGATAAAATCTACAAACTATCCGGACAAGAACAAGAATGATCATCATTGTGTCGTAAATACATTTTTTATACACAATTCTTACTTGTGCCAAATTTCCAGCAGCGCATAGTTATTCAAGGCACTCAAAGTACGATCGAAATTCGAGTCTTTTGTTTACAAAGAAGCAAACAATGTTTAAGTATTTTCAATTTGATTTTTTAACCAATTAAATTGACATTACCGTAAATTTTTCTTTAAAAACCTGTGCCTACCCCCCCCCCCCACAAAATTTTTGTTAGCTGAATTACCCGAAAAATGTTTCTGTGTAATTGTAATTAAAATTGTTTGGTATAACTCTAGTGAAGAATAACGGATTTTTACTCTATTCAAGTATTGGGTTTGAGTTATTGTCATATGTTATCATCCTGTTAAGAAGTACAGGATGGACAAGAACTCCTGGGCACATTTTAAAAATTAATAACAAATCAATCAATTGACATAAAAAGGTGCGGTTTTTGCACTAAAATACTTATCATAGCCTAGTTTTTTTTTGTTTTTTTTTTTAAATTTAAAAAGAAGTTCACAAATTTCAGTCGCAGGTAACGCTATAAAGTGGAAACTTGACATAACACATAAAATGCAAACAAACAATGCAACGTTTTTGACAATTTACGTTATATAAAACTACAATATTTCAACATGAGCACCCTTTCACTCGTTTAGGTGATTAGATGTAGCCCGAGCTATACATAAAAAGGGCTCTCATATTGAATGCGATATTTTTAGATGGCACAAATCGTCATATAAATTAATTATGCACTGGTTTTGTTCCATTTTGTGTGTTATGTTGAGTTTTTCGTTTTACAGCGAAATTCGAGAGTGAAATTTGAATTTTTTAATTTATCAGAGATAAAAAAAAACTCTAGGCCATGATAGGTATTTTAGTGAAAACCACAACTTTTTATGCCAATATTGGTTGATTTCTTGTTAACTTTTTAAAATGCGCCCAGGACTTCTCGTCCACCCTGGATAATGGGTTGGAACGGTTCCAGTAGCGTCGGAGCCTGGGTTAGTGCTCGAGCAAACGCAGTATTTTGTGGCATGGTGCCAAGTACCAAAGCCTCCTAGATACTACTCTAGTAGGCTTTGCAAGAACCCTCGGGATTCAGGAAATTAAATGTCAGGAGCGACAAAAGTGTTTCTAGACCTGTGGGTGCTTTGCTTGAAGTTTACGACGAATATTTTGTTTTCTGAAGTGATTCTCGGCGAAAGGCTGCAACTACTACTTAACCATACACATCCCTCTGAGAAATTTCTAATGAATCGGTACATGCCGTAACGTATGTTCTGAGTATATGTGTGGTCCTATCGTATTTATGTTTTCAAAGTCACGCATGTTTCATGTGCTAATGGTGTTGCATCTGTCATTCATATTTCGAAAATTAAATGGCATATGCCTGGATTTTTCGTGTTATGTAAGTATTGTGTTAAAGGTCTGCCTGCTCTCTGCGGGGAGACTTTTTTAAACTAGAGACCAGCTCGCATTCGCACCCCGACATCGGTAGTCAGTGCCATTACTAGGACCAAGATGTTGGGGAATGTCACGCTGGTATTTCAAGGAGCTCTAATACAGTCATTTTGCTGCGATTGTAGCTACCTACCTGCTCAAGGACAAGATGGAAACTCTGGGAACATTCCAGCAAACTCTTCCTTTTCTCCATGTCCACTGCAAACGAACTGAGTGAGCGATTAAGTTGGTCTCTGGTCATCGAAATGTCTTTGTTATAGTGATGCTGGACGTTAATCATGCTATCCGCCTGCCTCATGAGTGTGGAAAAGCGTGCATATATATCCTAACGAGGAAGAAAGGAAGAGTCACGATTCCAGATAATACGTCGTTAAAAAATCAGCGAAGACTTTTATCAAGAATATTATAAAAAGATGTTAGCATATAATACCAGACATAAATTTTTCCGTATCATAAAAACGGCAGGAGACGAAATCTCAAAGGAATAATCGGGGGAAATAAAATAACTTTATACTGAGAATAAATGCGAGACAGCACTTACCGTGCATCGCACGATCAAACTGTCGTGATCCTTCATAAGCTGCGCACATTGTCGCGTGTTATGACCGATTTCGTCGTTCCTCTCGGTTAAAATCACTTTCAACGGTTGTAAATCTCCAATGACCTGAAGAGAACATTCAATTACAAAAACTTTTAGATATATCTGCTAGATCAGTGTTCTTCAACTTTTTTCGTAACTGCTGACCGGTGGAAATAATTGGCAGACCAGCAAGAAATAAACAGGGTAAAAAATTAATATTAGGGCCAGCAAAGAAATTATGCCGAGAAATACTTTCCGGACCGGCAAAAAATATATGAGTTTGAGAAAT
This sequence comes from Pholcus phalangioides, assembly GCF_987345545.1. Lineage (NCBI taxonomy): Eukaryota > Metazoa > Arthropoda > Arachnida > Araneae > Pholcidae > Pholcus > Pholcus phalangioides. The sequence continues at coordinate 86,557,856 of NW_028301608.1, read as the reverse complement.
AATTTAAAGACAGGCAAAAATAAATTCGAGAAATAACTTGCGCAGTGCCGTGCATCGTTGACCCGAAATGCAGAGCATGAGGCCCTCATCTATTCTGTCGTTGCCTCAATTCAAGGGAGTTTTAGTTCAAAAATGATAAAATTGATTACTCATGAGTCGGTCAACTCATAAGCAGTTTGTATAGTCAACTTTAAAATGAACCAGCAAACAAGTGATAGAATGCGGAATGCGAGGACTATAACAGCAGCTTACAGAACTAACTGGTTTAGATCAATCGTAAAAATGACGAAAAATAAACATATCATAAAAGAAAACTTTTACACGTGTTGACGGTTAAGAAAAAAAATTAAAACCAATATATATATATAGACGTATAATATTTATTATATTTTATACCCATGTAACAGCTATATGAATTGGTTGAAATGTTTCATGGACCCGATAGAAAATTCCTATGAACCGGCATGGTGGTCCACGAACCAGTGGTTCTAGAAGTCCGAGTGGCGTGATGGTAAGATGCTCGTCTACCACCGTAAAGGTTGCTGTCCCGGGTTCAAACCCCAGGGAGGAGGATATAGATAAGATCTTTTCCCTAACGAACTTGAGGCGAACCACCGATAGACAGCGCCTTCATTTCCAACCTATCTCATTAATGGCAGTAAATTGCGATATGGCCAGAGTTGGTGAAGTACTGATTTTAGAACACTGAGCTATATAGATGTCGACATTAAATATACGATTGTTGGATTGAAGCATTTTCTTTCCACGCGTTTCTTTCAACACGCATTACTCGGATTCTATACACCAATGCAAGTTGATTCAAAAATTCTCATCGATTTTAAATAGTCCTGAACACTTAGAGACAAATTTAGAGTAATGACTCACGGATTTCACATCTTCACAAAATTTTGTATACTGGATACCATCCTCTAATAATTTCTCCTTGCCGTGCCACATTTCTTCGAAACTCTTTTTTTTCTGACGGAGCTCGTCACTGAGACATTGAAGCTGACCAGAAAGTAGAGAGAAACATGAAATAAAATCTTATTTAGAAATTATCATCCAATTCAAATATGCTTAATCGATGATTAATAAATTTAAACGAGATTCCTCAAAATTCGTATTTCACTAACTTCAGTCAATGCTAACCTTCATAACATCCGGTTGGTCCAAGACCTCGTTCAAAGGAAATCCTGAATACGGATCCGTCATGAGATGGGTAACCAATTTTTCCCCTATTAGAAATATATGCAATATATCTGTATAGTATCGTATAATTCAGTACGAGAATTTTTCAAAAAAATAGAAAATTTAATAGAAAAAGAAAAGAAAAAAAAAGTAATATGGAATTTTTTGAGTAAGATGTGGCTAGAGCTTAGAAAATAGTAGTAGTAATAAATAGTAGTAGTAGTATAAAGTAGTTTAGCAATTCATAAAAATTGAAGAAATTATATATTTGAATGCGGCTTGCGAGAAAGATGTTTTCGCGAAAGGGGATTTTTGTTTTATTACAGAAAAATAACGTAGTTTGAATTTTTTTTCACTAGAAGGTGCTGCACGAAAACAGATTACTGGAAATATGCAAATCAGAGTCCTATGAAATGTATGGTGTACGATAACAGCAGCTCATTTCTGAATTTTCCTGTTACTGACACTTGAGTTATATTTTCATTGTGATGTTAAGCACTATTCGTGAAGTTGTTTCACCTCAGCCACGAATCACCGGCTGTAGTTTCATGAACGTTTCGGACTCACAATAGATTGAAAAAAGATTCGGGTCCAGAATTCTGTGATTCGCTTTCGTGCACAGCACTCCCTATTAACATAAATTTGAACTAATTTTTTTTTTTTCTGTATCAGAAAACTAATCTTCCTCAGTGAGAATAACTTTTTCGCAAACCGCATTCGAATACACGAATTTCTTTAATTTTTATGAATTTGTGGGACACTCTTTAACACCTATTCAAAGGCATAACTTAGATTTTGTAAAAAAAAAAAAAAACGAAATCACATATGATGAATCAATTATTCATTTCAAGATTCGAAGGGATTACCGTTTGATAAACACTCCTTCAAGGGCTCCATCGTATCGTGGTATATGACTAATCCCTCCTTGATTGTCCGTTCAGCTTCTCGTGGATTCGGGTTCAGAACCAGTAAAGTACCGTAGGTCACATCCAAATGCTTCATGACAGCTGACATCTCCTTGGATTGCCTTTCAACTGCCTAGAAATAAAATTAAAATACTCAAACTTTCGCCCGACCAGAAATTGTACTAGTTATAACTTCCAGACTGGCATAGAGATGTTTTTTTGTTAAGCATAGTAATGAAAGTTGATGAGAAAAAGTCACTTTTCACTCATGGGGAAAAAAATACCTAAATATCTTCAGTTTCTCTCAAATAGCATTTGATATCTTACTTTTATAAAGTACAATGAATTAAAGAGTAAAATGTGCATTAGAAATGTGCTAAGTACTCTCTCAATCGTCCTAACTTGGACCACATACTGATAAGATCACTCGCAAAATAAGGTCAGAAACGGGATGTTTTAAAAAAATTTAGGGTAAGATCCGATTAAAACAGGGCCGATTGAGAGCCACTTGCAGTGAAAAGTTGCATGCCAAACAAATGGGAATGCTGCATTCTTACCAACTTGTTCAACAACCAATACTCATGCTCGTAGTTTTTCGTTCCACCAAATTCTTCAGTCAGCTCCGATAATTCAATGTACCTCCGTATAGTACTTTTCTGGACAAAACGGTACTGTAGGGTATAAGGGAAAATATACTACCCATTATTCCATACAAAAAATATATAATGTCAGTGGTAAAATATATTTTACAAGTTATAAGAAACTCAAATGTTCAAGATATAATTCTACAAAAATTTATATAAATCAAGCTGTTCAATATATTTTTTCAAAGAATGAAGAGTGAGAGATATCGAATTTGCACATGCTTAGAAAAACATCAGAAAGATGAAAAAAAAATGCGAATTTACCGACAATTTACATCCAGTCTCCGAATATGTTTTGCAGTTCGCCGATATCTTTTTACGACATCTACTCGAAACTAGCACGTAAATATCACCAATGCAATTAGCCTTTTCCTAAAGTGAAATCAAACAGAAAAAGTGCAAGTATTTATGGTAATACTGAATCGGCACTAATGGACTTTTTGTCTGAAATTATAAAATTCTAAAAATATTTCTAAGTATAAAAGTTAAGTAAACGCTATGAAAAGTAAGTAAATTTGAATTGAGTAATAATTCACATAAATTGGTCATTAATAAAAATTGGTGAAAAATTCAAGTTACATACCTGTAGAACTTTATAGACCATGCCGAACCATAGAGAATCGCTCATTAGACAATCGATCAAAACAACCAGTTCGTCTTGACGATCTTCAAATCTAAATTATCATAACGAGAAAATTTATTGACAATTAGAAACTAATTACTAAATACAGAGAAACCTCGATATAGCGACCGCCTGCGGGTCAGCCCGAGTGGCGTGGTGGTAAGATGCTCGTCTACCACCGTGAAGGTTGCAGTCATGGTCCCGGGTTCGAAACCGAGGGAGGATATGGGTAAGGTATTTTCCCCAACAAACTTGAGGCGACTGCCGTTAGACAGCGCCTTCATTTCCAACCCATCTCATTAACGGCAGTAAATTGCGATACAGCGATATGACCAGAGTTGGTGTTTGGTGAAGTAGACTGTGGATCAAGAAAAAATATCGTTGTAGAGAGGTTATACACCGAAAGGGAGTATATATATTATAAAAAATTAACATCTCAAATAATAAATATCTTCACAACATCCAGTCTTCCGTATATCTTGTATTAACAAGTGAAGAGCGACATTCATGTCATATATATTATCATCAGCTGTCACTAGATTCAGGGCATTTATTCTGAATTGTCGTTGTTAGATGCTTCATCCGCAGCAAAAAATTATAATATTCATTACACGAGTATAATGTGATCGCAAGAAAGGGCAAATGAATAGAGCATAAACTTAAATGTAAAGAAGTGCATGGCTCATTTTGGTTCGAACAACCCACGTTTCACTTATGAGTTGAATGGTGTTATCATTCTGGATGCGACTAGGATCACACCGATCTGGGCATTCTTATTGATGAGCAGCTCAGGTTTTCTGAACATGGTTTAGCGGTGGTCAAAAAATCGAATAGAATGCTCGGTTTCATTTTCAAAAAAGGTCTCCGCATTTTCCTAAAGCCCATTCTTCCGCTTTTTCGAGGCTTAGTCCGCCCTGAACCGGAGTATGCCGTAAGGTCTAGGAGATCATGCCTGTACTTGGTTAAGGAGGTGCAGAGTAGAGCTACGCGTGCTCTCGTTGGTACACAAGGCTTGAGCTATGGAAAAAAAAAACCCCGATTTCTTGAATATGTTTACATTAAAAGAACGCAGGTGTCGGGAAGGGGGGATATGATAGAAGTGTTCAAAATTTTCAACGGAATGGATAAGATGAACCATGAATTATTAATACGCCATCAATCGGAAGCTTCGGCTAGGGACACCAGTATTGTTTAGCAAGGGACAAGGGTCCAGGTTGTGTTGTCGCGTGGAATTTTCCTCTAATAGGGTTGTTAATAAACTCAATAGCTTGTCTCCGGGACACGTGAATTCTAACACAATTGCACGTTGAAAAGGAAGAACGAGAAACAGTGGGATCGAGAAGCTATTCATACTCAGATTAAGACAGCCATAATTTTTTTTACGGGCAGCGTATCACTCATCAGTCTTTTTTCTTCAGTGATATGTGCTTTTAAATTGGGTTGCTGTCTTTGGCAATATTTGACATCCATATTCCTATGGGCATCTTTTTTTCAGCCATCTCGTTGGGTAATTTGCCTGTTGTGGCCTTTGTGCTTGTATTTGAATTTGATTAATAAAATTCAGTTAATTGTTCCCTTCTCTAAAATGGTTTATCGCGCAACACTTTTGTGTATTACAAACAAAGCAGCTTTACAAAAAGTTCAACAGTGCAAAACATCGATGCTATTATATAAACATCCTTGAAAGAAAAAAAAAAACTAGTCAGGAATTTCAAAAAATATATTGAAGGTGATTTTGAGCGAAGTATAAGAAAATAATCGTTATAGAGATATTTCTCGTGGTAAAGGATATCGTTGTATCAAGAGGAGTTTAACATTGGACTATAGGAAATTCCAAACAAGATTTCAAAAAAATATATCGTTGTAGAGAGATTTATCATTGTATAGAATATCGTTGTAGCGAGGTTTCACTGCGCTGAAATTTAATAAATTTATCGAGTTTTATTGGAAGATAAGAAAGAGTAAAAATCTCATAAAAACCTATAATAAAGCCAAATGAAATCCAGTGTGGCTTTCAGATCTTCCATACGTTCATAGATGTCATTCTCTGGATGTGGTATCGACAAGATCAGCCTCTGCTTCTTGTCTTTGCCACCTGAACAAGAATTGGAATTAGTTGGAATTAATGTGACGTCTACATAAATTATGATGAAATATTAAATAATAATATGTTATGAAAGTTTTGTTTTTTTATCATTCTAGCTGCAGAAATAATCCACTTATACCTCAAGTAAAGAATTCAATAACCGAGGGGTTTTTTTACGATAATTCAAAAATGCTCCTTTGCCCCATTTAAACCGCTCACAAAAAAAAATATATTTTCATTATTTTTTTTTTTCGTTATTTTTCATTAATTTTTTTTTAAAGTAATAATATTTACACAGAAGAACTTCCGTGGGTGGATTATCCGGGAAGCTGATTCACCGAGGTAAAAAGAATTCAAAACTTGTAAAGGTGAAAGAGGACCGAGCATTGCAATTATTGCTCACATTACGTAAATTTAAAGCTAATATTAATAATACTGAAAAAAGTGATATTATTTATTGATTAAAAGATATTATTATTTAAATTATGATTATTTGGTTAAAATATGATAATGATAAGCAAAAAAACCACCTTTTAATCAATAAACCAATTTCTTTATGCCTGCTGGAAGGACTTTTTAGTCCCTTAAGGTCACAAAGTGATTGTTTGTATTATATGTGTATGTATGTATTTGTATATTGTATTTTTGTATTCGTGTATTGTATGTTTGAATTTTTGTTTATTGTATGGTTGAATTTTTGTTTATTGTATGGTTGAATTTTTGTTTATTGTATGGTTGAATTTTTGTTTATTGTATGGTTGAATTTTTGTTTATTGTATGGTTGAATTTTTGTTTATTGTATGGTTGAATTTTTGTTTATTGTATGGTTGAATTTTTGTTTATTGTATGGTTGAATTTTTGTTTATTGTATGGTTGAATTTTTGTTTATTGTATGGTTGAATTTTTGTTTATTGTATGGTTGAATTTGTATTATATGCTTGTATTTGTGTAATAAAAAAGAAAACAATGATAGTCTGTAAATGACGTCTCTAAAGCCCAAATTTTGTCACTTTAATTGCTGTCCTCAGGACCTCAGACTTGAGGGAGCGCTGGAAAAAGCGGACATTTAGTGATCCTCTTCCCCCCTCATCACCCCCGGATAATCAAGGTTCTACTGTAATCAGTAGTTAGAGCTTGGATTACATGAGCTAAAAAAAGTGAAAAATATGCACTAAAATCACCGAAATATGCACAAAAACATAATGAAATATGCACATAAACATGATGAAATATGCACTAAAAAGCGCTGAAGTGTGCACTAAAAAGCTAAAATATGCACTTAAAATGCTGAAGTATGCACTAGAAACCTGAAGTATGCGCAGAAAAATGCCGGGATATACAGTACAATGAAATCAAAAAATACGCGCGAAATATGGAAACAAATCTATCTATCATATGCTATATGGCACCAAAAAAAAAGTATACACAAAAACAAAAAAATGCATTTCAAAGTATCAAAAAATGTAAAAAGATTCATTAAAATTGTGAATATATATTGTGCATTTAAAAATACCGAAATGTGCATAAAATGAAATTTGTGCCTAAACATTTCTCTAATATGCTCTATAGGGCATGTAGGCCCTAAAGTACAAGAAAAATATACGTGAAATGAAAAAATATATACATGCATTTAAAATTGTTGAAGTTTCCCTAAAAATGGAAAATACGCACAAAAATTAAAAACAAAAAAAAATCCATATTAAAAGCACTGAAGTATGACCTAACCTAAGAGAAAAGAAAAATATACAGTAAAACTAAAAAATATGAGCAAAAAATGAAAAGTACATGCATTTGGAAGTGCAAAAATATGCATTTAAAAATGACTAAAAGTATGCCCTAATATGAACAACACTCAACAGCGAAATATTTTCTTGAAAAAATTGAAGAAATTTGATAAAATTCGAAGAATAAAAGGTAAAAAATAATCTCGAAAACAGTAGTACCAATGCGATTAATATAGAAAAAATGCTAAAAAATGGGCGTTTATTCTAAAATTCTAGGAATTTTATGCATTTATATGCACTAACTATAAAAAAAGTGCTAAAATATCCAATCGCATATGCACTCATGCATTTGCATATGACTCTAGTAATCAGACACTTTTCTGTTAAATCTAATGATAATAATACATGATGAGAATGATATAATACAATGATAATAAATTCATACCTGATATATAGCACAACTTCCTCCTCAAAATTTCAGCTATCTCAGATGCTTTTGGACCTATGAAGATTGATATTAATCTGAACAAATGCGTAGATATCATACGAATGAATGAAATGCGGCAAATTAAAAGAGATATTTCAAAAATATTTTTAAAACCTGGGTGTGCATTGCGTATTCTGAAATTTCAGGGAGGAAAATTTCTTTTGATTAAATCCTTGGTAGCTGATCAGCCCTTATCACGTACCAAAGGTAATTTCATTTTTTTTCCCTAATGAAAACTCCTTCAGATGTTTTTCACCAAGTCTATCGATTTTACAGGAAATCCAGCGCATACATGTTACGACAGCGGTTTTCAACATGTGAACTCGAAAGTAATTTTTTTGCAAGTATACACATGAATGCTAAATTCTATTGGTAAAAGATGAATTCTATTGCTAGGTGCCAAATTATGTAATGCTAATTATTATTAGATTAAAATCTGTTATAGATTAAAATTGTTTTATTAAAATCTTTAATTCTAATGCTAAATGCTGAATTCTACATCTTAGTGCTAAATTCTACTGCTAAATGCTGAATTCTACATCTAAGTGCTGAATTCTACATCTAAGTGCTGAATTCTACATCTAGGTGCTAATTTACAAATACAATACAAATACAACGCCACAACAGGCAAACTGCCCAACGAGGTGGCTGACCCAAGAACATCGTGGATCCCCGAGCCCCTACCAACTACTGCTACACCGCACATGCACCCTCCCCCCCCCCCCCCGCGGAAACCCCCATCGAATCGGTACATGCGGGAATGTGCGTGTACGTGTAGTGCAACCTGACGTAAAGTTTGTTTCTGTGTAATGCTTGTTATGTGTAGTGCTGTCATCTGCCCCCAGTTTTTACTAACTATGAGTGAAGTGTTATGGTTGAATGATTTACCGTTGTAGGACTGTTGCTCACTGTGGCGAGACTTTTTAACGGGGAGATCGGCTCGCATTTGCGCCTTGAAGTTGGGAACCACAGAAAACCAACTTCAGCCGACCACCACTGTGGGGTTCGAACCCGGATCCTCGCATCACGAGTCCGGCACTATAACCACTCGACCACCACAGCGGCTATTTCTATTGCTAAATGCTAAATTCTATTGCTAGGTGCTAATTTCTATTGCTAAATGCTAAGTTTTATTTTGCTAGGTGCTAATTTCTATTGCTAAATGCTAAGTTGTATTGCTAAATACTAATTTCTATTGCTAAATGCTAAGTTGTATTGCTAAATACTAAGTTCTATTGCTAGGTGCTAAGTTCTATTGCTAGGTGCTAAGTTCTATTGCTAAATGCTAAGTTCTATTGCTAAATACTAAGTTCTATTGCTAGGTGCTAAATTCTATTGCTAAATGCTATATTCTATTGCTAAGTATTAAATTCTATTGCTAAGTATTAAATTCTATTGCTAAGTATTAAATTCTATTGCTAAGTATTAAATTCTATTGCTAAGTATTAAATTCTATTGCTAAGTATTAAATTCTATTGCTAAATGCTATATTCTATTGCTAAGTATTAAATTCTATTGCTAAGTATTAAATTCTATTGCTAAGTATTAAATTCTATTGCTAAGTATTAAATTCTATTGCTAAGTATTAAATTCTATTGCTAAGTATTAAATTCTATTGCTAAGTATTAAATTCTATTGCTAAGTATTAAATTCTATTGCTAAGTATTAAATTCTATTGCTAAGTATTAAATTCTATTGCTAAGTATTAAATTCTATTAAATTCTATTGCTAAGTATTAAATTCTATTAAATTCTATTGCTAAGTATTAAATTCTATTGCTAAGTATTAAATTCTATTGCTAAGTATTAAATTCTATTGCTAAGTATTAAATTCTATTGCTAAGTATTAAATTCTATTGCTAAGTATTAAATTCTATTGCTAAGTATTAAATTCTATTGCTAAATGCTTAGTTCTACTGCTAAATGCTTAGTTCTACTGCTAAATGCTTAGTTCTACTGCTAAATGCTATTTTTCAAAAATTTCTCTCATTCCCGATTTACTTCGACTTAGGTATAAGAAGAAAACTTCGGGTGAAGGAAAATTTTTAACACTAAAATACGGAAAAAGTTCTGGGGCCGAGTAAAAACTTCGATTAAACAGATATTCGAGTAATCGGAGTTCGACTTATCGCGAATTCACTGCGAATAGAAAAACACTTTTGAAGGGTAATGTGTGTATATATCAGGAAAACTTACGTGTTTTATAAATGTAGCGCATGACCTCAGTCCCACCAACATATTCCCGGTGCATTTCCCGAGAACGAAACTAATAAAACAAGCTTTCGAAGACTAGCGCCAGACTGACACTCAATGTGAAATAAAAATAAATAAACTTCCACATGAGATGAAAAGAATAGAAATACGTGCGTACATGGGAAAACAATTCATTCAAACTGGTTTCACATATGAATGGCGGTCTTTTTTTTTCGCATACACACACACGTGTAGGGTGTGGAACGGGATATCGGTATTTCGGTTTAGGGTTTCGGTCATGCCACTTAACACTATACAAAGGGTCCTCACGAACAGCTCTGATTCATAATGGAATGAATTCCATTGGCAGGAGGAGAGTCTCGCATGGACGATCTTCTACAGTATAGGCAGACAGAAATAAATGGCAACTAGCATTTTTTCAGCAAGCTCAAATGACCGCAACATCCTCTCCTTGTCTAATGATTTCTAATGTCTTTTTTGGTTACTTTATAGACATGGGACGCAATAACAGCAGTCAATATTCTTTACTCGTATACAAGAGATAATCTATCCGTGTTGATTTGAAGATTTTCAGTTTTCGATTCTGCAATTTTAATACTGGACCAATGGCACCCCCAACCACTTGGAGCAGGGCCTCAGGAACGGCTCGAGCTTACCTGCCAAACCTCATGTGCCACTCCTAAAGGTGACCATGGCGGGAGGCTGACAGGGCTCGTCTTGGGGAGATCTCGAGATAAAAACCTGATTTTTTTTTTCAGAAGCCGCACACCATTGCAAAATAATCTTGACCATACATCCCGCTTTTTGAAGTCAGATTCTACTGCTTTTTGGCCCAGATTTATTTCGTCGTTCTTAACAAGGCCAGATTACTTAATCCTCAAAACAGCACTTATCGGTGAGCCATCATCACTTATACACTTACCCTTTAAGGATGATGTATAACTGGGTGATTTTTATTGAATTTATTTGAAAGGTGTTTCTCTCTAGTGATCCATGGGCTGGGCAAGTGAGAAGACAAATTTTTACTTTACCTTCGTTTGGCCGTTCTGGAAAAAGTACTAGGTGAGTTAACCACAAAATGTACACTTGCCTCTTGTGGTAGAGTGCAGGGACGTATTACAGGGACTAAATTAACAGCTTTTGGGCCATTCGACCAATTGCATCGGCACGGAGAGCCGTTCAGAAGGGGTACTAAATCAGAAATGAATTTGTGAAAAAAGTCTCATTGACCTAAAAAAGTAAAGAACTTATTTCTATTTGCGATGGAGGGGCACCAAATCAGAAATAAAAAGGCGATACAAAATTAAAGGAAAAAAAGTTTCTTTTTGTCAGGAATTGTTGGGATAAGTTGTGAGGGAGGGCCTCCAGCCCGGCGTCTAACCTTGTAATTCTTCTTTTTTCACGCTAAAAATTAACTATAGAAGTGAGTCAATTGTATTGATTGAATATTTGTACCATTATATATGTCTGTTGCTTTCTGTGGTGAGACTTTTTAACGGAAAGATCGGCTTGCTTTCGCGCCTCGAAGTTGGGAACTTCAGCCGACCGTGGGGTTCGTCACCATGACCACTAGACCACCACAGCGGCTATTTTACTTAACTAGGGATTAAATTGTATCCCGAACATTGCTGCCACCGAACGGAACGTGTTGTGTGAGTGTATATGCTTGGCCCTTTACGTATTCATGTTTTAAAAGTAATTTATGCTGGTTTCGTGTTGCACTGGTGTTTCCATCTGCTTTCTATATTTTGAAATGAATATGGCAAAAACCCGAATTTCCATGTTATGTAAATAGTGTATGGAAGATCTGCCCGTTTTCTTTGGAGAGACTTTTACGAATGGGAAACCAGCTCGAATTAACGCCTCGATATTGAAAACCCACAGAAAACCAACTTAGATCCTCACGATGAGAGTCCAACACTGCTTTTACGACCGAACGGTAGCATGGAGAACGGATAGACTTTCTTTCTTTTAAAACTAAGAATAACTACGGTCTATGGCAAATTTACTACCAACTAAGATGTGCCGGATGTGTGCATGAGTATATTTTTCCAAAGCTGCAAGTTGTTCTTCACTGCCTGAATGTGTATCTAGTGTTTTACGCGAATTTTAGTGCTGCCGTCTATTTCCCAAACTATGAGTAACGTGTAATGATCCAATATTTGTACCGTTGTAGGTCTGTTGTTTCCTGTGATGAAACTTTTCAACGAGCAGATCGCCTCACAGTTGAGATTAACGAAAAACCAACTTCAGTCGATCACCACTGTGCCACCGGTGGGGGTCATCGGATGAACTACTACTCAACCGTACAGGCAACCTCGTCCACATTCCTCTACGGAATTTCTAACAAATTGGTACATGCTGGAATGCGTGTTCTGAATGTACGAGTGGCCATAAGTACTTATGTTCTCACAATTGTGCTTGTTTCGTGCTATTGCAGGTGCTGCTATCTGTTTTCCATCAGATAGACTGCAGATTTTGAGAATAGATGGTTGAGAAAATCGGACAAGAACGGGAAAAGGGTGCAAAATTTGTATAGCCCACAGCCGGCAAAATCTATAATACACTATTATAATCGAAATTAAGAATCCGATTTTTTCCTTTTTTTTTTTGTATTTCTACAGTATTTCATTTTATTTATCTTTTATTGTCAATTTTATTTAGTTTTGCTGCTGAAAGTAATTTTTTTTAGAGTTCAGGATTTGAAAATTGTCTGCCAAAAATGCTTGGGTCTAGAGCTCATCAAGAAGATCCTGACTAAAAATGTCACTTTCGTGTGCGTAATATTTTCGGAAGAAATTAAAAAAAATGCCCACACATAACACGGATAAGTAGGAAAAATACAAAATTCACAAGTTTCTAATATTTCATAATGTTCATGATTGAAAAATGTAATTCGTACCTTTGTCCATGCTTCAAGAAATTCTTCAGCGTCAAGAGAAGAGGGACTTGACGGATCAATATTCACTATATGATACAAACTACAGTTTCGAACTTTTCTTTCTTGTTCTCATGGACGCCAGAATCAAGTAAGGTGGTCTCTCACTATAGCAGAGGTTTGTCACACTTTTAGTATCCTAAGTTACATCAAGAAATGTATCCTATTCGTTGCTACTGGAAACTTTTCGTGTACATTTTTTGTTATTCTTACAACATACATACACCCGAAAAATTTCTTATGTATCGCACTCTATTGAACGAATTTTTATGAATATCACTTCATTTTCTCCACCGGTTTTTTCTGCATTCGCGAGTGAAATTCAGAAGTTTAAAAGTTTTTCTGAGATTTCTGAAATCATATGTAAAGGAAAAACAATACAGTAATTTCTTTTTAAATCAGTTAAATTTTTATTGTATATCAATTAATTTTTTTACCTCAGTCCAGTGGTTCTCAAAGTGTGTGTCGGGCTGCTAGGGGGCGTCGCAGTGATCTAGTGACATTCGCGACGTAAAAGTGAGAGAGGCGTATAAGTGAATATCATTAGCTAACTATATCTTTGATTGGGAGTGCAGAAAATCGTCTTATAAAGCCGGGATTGCAATATAAAAGTTTGATAAAAGTCCCTTTATAAGACTTGAAAATATAACCAATAAACCTATTGAGATTACATTCTTTCGAATGTAACTGATGCGCTTATTGATTGAAGTTTTCAACTTTTATAAATGAACTTTCGTAAAACTTTTTTGTGTGATCCCGGCAGAACTGAGAGAAACATTTCAGATAGAAGGTATATAAGTAAGGAGATTGCTATATTTTTGTTTGCGGGTTCATGAATTATTTTCCCCATCACTGCAGATCTGCGAAAGTGCTCCATAAATTTTACAGGTCCGCAAAGATTAAAAGATTGAAGAACACTGGTTTACTGGCGCACTCACTTATTGTTTGATATTAAGCACTAAGTAGTACCTACCACAACGTACCTACAATTTAGTTCCATGTCTGCTGAACTTTGGATCCATATAGGATTAGAAAATACCAACCAACGATCAGGATCACAAGCTCTGCAACGTGAACATGGGCGGGAGGGGTATCTGCTCCCTATGCCGAATGGCCCTCAATGGCGAAGGTGTAATGCATATGCACGGATGTAATACGTATGCATATAAATATAACTCAACGTTCAAACTTTTAGGTGAGTTAGAAAACACGAAAGCAAAACAGAATGACATGGGAATGAATATCATTTTTTTTTTGTGCGTAACTGTGGATGGTATGCTTTGAGCCTCGTGTAAATTATCGCTAAATAGAGTTTTTCCACCCATTACTGGCGTCTCATTTCTGCATCTTTGTTTATCCTCTAGCTGATCAGGTTGGGGTTTCCTGCCATACATTCCTACGTGATTCTGTTTTGTTTTCTACCTTCCTAAAAGTTTGTACGGTGAGTTTTGAATCACCTTGTATATATATATATATATATATGAATTTTGACATCATCATCACATCGTGTGCCCCCCCCCCAATACTTTCAAGTCCATCTCTGCCTATGGTCATGAAGAACTATATTGCTGAGAGTAATTTAATTCGTTTAATAATGATCCAAGGCAGAAAAAGAAAGAATAAGAACAGAACGAACCTTAAAATTCAAGACTATCCTTCAAATTCTTCAATTAGACTGATTAGATTGGAATTTTAAAATTGTTTCAGAGTTGGCATTTGTTAATTCCAAAATTTAAAAAAAATCAGTCAATGAATCCTGTCACATCTGATCCATACCATTGCCGTTTCAACGCATAGTCCTGGGGCTCAAGAGGATAAGGGGGGGGGGCCTCACAAAAATGACAACTGGTTGAAATTTCCAAAAAATTTGCCAGGTAAAGCCTCAGAAAAATCACTTGGCCCGGGGACCCTCTGTGCTCTAAAGACGTCCCTGATCCAACCTGGGCCTAGTCTCATAAGGCAGCGGATCTTAAACTTTTGTCATTTTGTCACACGTGGCTGGCATGGGCGGGGGGCTGCCCCCCCCCCCCCCAGAGTCAAACGTGGAGTCGACTGATCTAATGTATATATGTATAGATGAATTGACATCATCGTGCCCCCCCCCCCAGCAATAATGACCCTGCCCCCCAGACTTCCAAGTCAATCCCCGCCTATGGTGGCTGGCTTCCCAATTCTTGACTCATCTGTGGCTTTCCAGAATAGTGTACTAGATGGGGGCGCACACTTTAAGAAACACAGCCATAAGGTTATAAAATATCAATCGCCCTTCCCATGGGGCCCCTACAAGGGTGGGGCTGACAAGGCTCCATCCGGGGTGGGGGGTAGGTCGATTTCTAACAATATCTGTTTTTCACACTGTAAACTATGGAGGGGGGGGGGGAGACCCAACAAAGATCCCAGCCCAGGGACTGCTACAGCACGTGTGAGGCCATGGTCCATCCTACCCACCCCAATCTCGTCGCAACTATGAAAATTGGTGATTTTAAACACGTTGCCTACAAAATTGCTCTTTCACATGAACATTATATATATAATGTTTATATCCAATATTGGATCATCACCTCCGCATCCTGAAGCAGCACCTCTAGGCTGGGATCTTTTGCGGCCACTCCCAGACCAGACTTTCACGGCCCCATTTATTATGAATTTTTTAATAAAAAAATAATGAAAAAATCGTGTCGGGCCCAAGGGCTGAAGCCCTGTCGCCTTCACCCTTGTGGGGGACCATGCATTGGATCAATGATTCAGACCAATATATATGATAAATCAGACAATTTTAATTAAAAAAAAACCTGATGGCACTCATATGGCACACATGGGGGGGTTTGCACCAAAAATTCAAATTTCTTACAATACTTGAGAATTTTTTTTTTATAGAAACTAATATACTGCCATCTATCAGCGTTTTGAGAAACTGCAGTAGTTCTTTAAGCCACCAATAGATGTGAGCACGGGTTCCATGTGTTTAATTCACCCAGCAGTTGATCTTTCGATCAATAGATGACAGCACAATTAAAAATAAAAATTTCAGGAAACAAAGGGCTATCATCTATGAACAAACCAGAGAATTGTTTTTAATTCATTCATTTATTGATAACAGACTGCAGAAAAGAACTCTCCCCCCCCCCCACCATGAAATTTTTATTAACTCATGAAATAGCACGAGATATCACAACCACAACAATGAATATAACATTTTAAAAATTTACAAATTAACATTTTACAAATTAATAAACATTTATCTTGTGTATTTATCAAATTCAATGTTTTATCGCCGTGAAATACAAATTAATTCATTGCGATATGTAGCAACCCTTCACTAACTCCTTAAGCCGGGTTTCCCTTGGAGTAGGTTCTTTGCGCAGCGTGAACCGAATTAGACCATTTCGCGCCGGAAGAAACGTGTTACATAATTACGCAACGCGTTTGTTTTTTCCTAGCGTGGCGCATCAGATCAGGGCGACTATGTTATATATACAGTCGAATCCCGTTTTAATGAATACAGTTATAGCGAAAATCTCGTTTTAACGAACCTTTTCTAATTCCCCCAAATAAGTTTACATAGGAACAATGCTAAGTAGCCTGGAATTCCTTTATAACGAAATTTCGTTTTAACGAAGTGATTCCTCCGGTCTCTTGGCGTTCGTTATAACGGCATTCGACTGTAGTATATGGCCTTGGCATCAGCTACTCTGTGTCGCGCTGGGTGATTCACGTTGCGTGAGACACAGAAAACCTGTTCCTAGGAAAACCCAGTTTTTTAGTTTGTGATAAATTTCGTTTCGTCGAAAACTTGCGATGTCCCGTATTCATCCCTCGTTTTTACTGATAAAATATAGTCAGCTATTTTAATCACCGTAACGAAAATTTGAAGTCATCGATGACATTACAAATAATCGATACGACAAACGTGTCTTGAAATTTTGTTTGGTTTGGTTTATGGTTTCATACACGGAGGTAAGACTCGATGTTTGTTGTCGATTTCTTGTCGTTGCGTTGAAATTTCTCATCACATTTTACTGAAATTTAAACGCATTCAACGCTTCTAATAACTTTACGAACCGACCGTTTGTTAAACGCAATCGCGAGACGCGTTTCAATGACTTTTCCTAGTTTTTAGTGTGTGAGATACAGGTAACATTTTAAGTATGAGTCAATGCTGTTTAGGTTAAAGCCATTAAAACCGGGCTTGATTTCCTCACGGGCAAGTGGGGCAATTGTCCGTGTTCCCCTCATAATTTTGGGGTCCCCAAATTCTCAATCACATCCCAGACTTCCCCCCCGAACGTTATTGAACATGATCATGGGAGACCTCATCTGGAGCTAAAGCCCCGCATTCAATCAAATCTTTGATGTTATGTTATTGTGGAGTATCCGTGGACATAAATAATGGCAATTCCATGTTGGGACAAAATCATGAGAATATCTGTAAAGTATACATACCACCAGTTAATGTGTATAGATCACATGCTCTTAACATTGTGTTCCCCCCAAAAACCCCTCGTGCTAATGATGTGGATAATTGTTTGTTTTATTTTCAAAAGATACGGCAAGCCGGTGACATGCTTGTATAACTATCCGCCTTATGTAGAATAAACTTTTGGTGTCATGCGAGTGCCGTTTCAGGGAAGGCTTCGATCACCCCTCCAAAGAGCCATACAATATGCGAGAAGTTTGTCAGGCAAAATATGGGATGATCCTATGCACTTATGCAATAAGTTGCTTCTCTGACCCACTCATCTGGATCGACAACTGGGGGGGGGGGAAGAGCAGGTGGGCCTGGTGACTCAGGCAAGGACCAGACTGGGTGCCGAAATCGCCCTTTAACTGCTTCAACATGGAAGGGGTGCCAAAATTCCAGCTTGCTCCAGGTGATAAAGTATCTAGTTGCTGCCCTGTCTGGATCCGCCTGCTGCCATCCACAACTGAAGGTGGCTTTCTGCACTCCCAAAACTGAAATGAAAATATCTAAGTTAAAATGGAGTTTAGTTACCCTCATTGGGCTCCAAGACCTCAGGGTTACAACCTGATGCTTAACGTAGGGAGGGAAATAGAAAAGTTTTTTTTTACTGCTCACCTGGTTTTTTTCGTCGTTTTCATCTTCCTATCTTCACTGCACAGTAACAATCCACATTATATATATCAGAATAATCTAAAGGGCATCCACACTTGCTTTATATCCATGGAATCAAATGAGATGGTGTGCACACACACACACCAGTACTATCCAGTTATAAAAGTCACAAAAATGTGAAATGAAATTTACCTGAAAAATTAATTCCCCCGGGTTTGAAGTAGTAGCAAAGCCTTGACCAAGCAAAAGTAATTTTGCACCTTAAAAAACAATTTGGAAAAAAATCAGTGTGCTTAAACGTGACTGTGAGCAGAATGTGTAGCAGCAGCACCGTGCAATGAAAGTGAAATGACACAAAGTTCAACAGTGCAAACATTTCGTCCAATTGCTAGCATACCTGCATGCGAATATGTAAATTAGGCGTAAAAGAGGGAACCTGGTAGAATTGCTAGGGCTACAACCATAGATGTGATTTCGCTATTTTGTCATGATTCCTCACCCCTGAATATATATCATATTTCAAAACGGATGAGAAATGTAGCAGCCTACCGCAATACAGTTGTATTAGAATATTTGTGAATCAATAAATGTTAGTTATTATTACAACAACACCGTTGTTAATATTATTTCACCAGCAGGTTTAAAGCTCTAGTAGACAAACAAGACAGTACAATCCAGTCATAGAAAATAAACAAATACAACCAAGGTGCCACATTTGATGATTTTCTGAAAGATATCTAAACTCCATGCCACCCATTTGTCTGTCATGTGAAATACAGGATGATCCAATGCACACATAACAAGTTGCTTCTCCGACACATTCACCTTGGTGCCTTTTTTTTCCCCAGTTTGCCAACCCCGGTAGAACATACTCTGGGTTTCAAAATTCCGAGTTAAAAAAAAAAGATTTTTCTCCTCCTTTCTTTATGGAAGTAATTTCATTGTTCTCTGTTGTCACCCTAAAGCAAAATTATACTGTGAAGAGAATTCTCGCTTCTTAAAATTTTTTGTGTTTTCCTTTGTAGCCTGAATATTATGCCTTCCGATACTCCACCTCCTGATGATGATGCTTTTTCTGATGATGGACCAGGAAGCTTCGGTGAGTGTACATGTAATTTCTACAATAAAAATAGTAGTTTTCATTTTAGAAATGCTTATCGATGTATAAATTGATGTGTGCCACAAACATTACCCATTAACAATTCATGTATTTTAATCATCAAAGATAATTTGTTCTGGAATCACATTCATAATCCCAAATCTTCATTATCTGAAACATGATTTCCCATAGGTTTCTATGGAAAATTGTTCAATTTGTTCCATGTACTGTCCAAAATTTAAAGATAAGTTTTTAAAACACCTAAGAGCACTGACAAAAGACAAACTGACTGAAGGTTGAAATTAACAGCTTCAGAACTGGATAAATGAGAATTTACAGGGAGATGAGATACTGAAGATCTTGTACACAATCAACACCTGCTTTATGGTTATCACCAACTTCAGTAGACTGAAGCTCGTCTTGACACAACCCAATCAAGTTTGTAGGTGACAATCAATTTGTGATTTGGTCAGCTCATTTCGGTGTCTGGTGCATGCAGATGGAAAATATAAGCTTCTATAATGTCCAGACTGTTCAGTTTCATACTAACAGTCTTGTGCTGAACAAACACACATGCTCTGAAAATATGGACTTTTTAATGCATTTTCTATTGGCTGAATCTTTCGTTTTACATGGAATAGTTCATAAACTATTAGAAAGAAACAGTAGGAGTACATCTGGAAAAAGATTCCTAGGTAGACATAGACAACTGATAGGGCTCAAATGACAATAATTTTGATGATTTTTGGGGGAAGAAGGCACAAACTTTCAGCTCACAACGTGGTGGCTGTGTTCAGTCAATGTATGCATCAATATCAATGAAAATGTTCATAAGTTGAAAATGTATTTGTTTTCCGAGGCAGAAAAATCACTAAAATCTTCGCTAGAAAAAAAATTTGTGAAGCTGAGACGTTTGTTAGCTGAGTTATCACTCTAGAACAGTTTTCACTGTTTCCTTGAATCCCCAATTGAAATTTATGTAACTTAAAGCAACCCAAAACATTAGCTTTGACATAGATAATTGTTTGTTCTGTGAATCATTGTTACTTTACGTGCAAAATTATTTCAATAAAGGTGAAATTAATGTGCACATATATTGCATGAAATGTGTAATAATGAAACACCGAGAATACAGCGATCTCACTTATATATATATATATATATATATATATATATATACACACACACACACACTCCCATCTCTAGGCTACGTTTCTCTCAGTCACATGGCGATTTTCTGCACACCCGGCCAAAGGGATAGGGAAGTATTTCTTTTCCATTAATATGACTCCTTTTGTGATATACCGCTCGGTTATGAATTGCAGAAAGTTAAGATTTTTTGCTTTCTTTCCCAGAAAAGGGTTTTTCAAAGAGTCTAAACATTTTCAATGAAGTAACTAAATTTTTTATATCATATTCGTGTAGCTAAATTTGTTATATTTGTGTCAGGGCATTATATTTTCTTTCCTTGGACTATATCCCTATTTATGATTTTCATTCCATCAATCAGAATAGATCCCCTCTGAACTTTCCTTTTCACTCAGTACAACCTTCATCATGGGATTCTAGTACCCATCATCATCTTTTTCAATGTGGCATATCAATTGACTGGGCCTCTTCACAGATGCTAGGGATTTGGTGCTGAAAGCATTAGTTGAATCTTTGAGATGAGAGAATGATGATAGGGTTAAAAACTTGCAAATGATAGCAACCTAAGAAAGATGGCACATATTTGTTTTGAAGGCTGTTGCATCTCATATTTGACTGCTTATACCAGTCTGTATGAGCTTTGCTGCATTTCCCATACCTAAAATTAGTTAGCAGTTATTGAGTAGCGTGCATGCACATTACATCACTTCCACTTAGTCTTCTGCCATGCACCCAATAAACGTATGACGTTATGAAAAACCTTTTAATAATTTGGGGCAATAGTTTGACTCTGGATCTTATTCCTGGCTCCTGTAGTCATATCTGTTAAGATGCCACTGACTGCAGGAACTTGCATCCACGGCACAAACAAACCTATGATTGTCTTACCGTCCTGTGAGTTGATGTAAGCTGGGATTTCAAAATGAAGCCTCCGCTCTCTTGAAAAAATACAATACAGTAATATAAACAAATTAACCTGCGCTTCATCTTCCCATTTTTTTAACAAACTTCACTTGTGTTTTTGTCAATGCGTTTTAATCATTATCAGGTGTAAATTTTATGTTTGTTATTTTTATTATAGATGATATCGAGATCATTATGGATGATGAGATAGGAGAAGTAGAAGAGGTAACGGGAAATTTTGATGAAGCCCTGATAACTTTTTCAGGTCACTCTGGTTAGTTTTGTTATTTTTTTGTGCTTTCCACTTGTAAGTGATGTTCCCTCTAATTTTTATTTTAAGCACGCGTACCTATTTTTTAGTTTGCAGAATGGCAATATGCCACACATAAACCTATGGTTTATTTCACGTGCTGACTGCAGTTTAGAAAGAACAGAGCTTTTGTGAATTTTGTATTATCTACCTGAATTAACTGTCATACCACTGTTACTTAACCATACACAAATTTCTATACAGAATTTCTAATGAATTGGTACGGGCCGGAATGTGTGTTCTGGGTGCATATGTGGCCCTAATATATTTATATTGCCAGAATTGCGCTTGTTTCGTGTTCTTGCTTCCATCTATCTCCCACATTTTTAAGTAAAGGCGGTAAATGTGTGAATTTTCGTGTTATATCAGTATAGTGCTGTAGGTCTGCCAGACTTCTTTAAATAGAAGACTGGCTCACATTCATGCCTTAAAGTTAGGAAACCACAAAAAACCCACTTCAGTCGACCACCACTATGTCAGTGGGATTCAAACCTGGATCCTCTCAATGAGAGTCCCGTACGATGCCCACATGACAGCACAGAAGCTATTGTGTTATATTGTAGAGCAGCAGTCTACAGTCATCCGAATATGTTCAATCAGATCATAGCTCATGAGCAGATGGGGTGAAGGTGTGAAAAAGAAACAGGAAAAGGGGATGATTTTGCCCTGTCTATGACTCTAATGCAGGGTTGAACTAATCTCCAAAAAATCTAAAGTGCCAGAACAATTTTTTAGGTGCCAAACTAATTTTACCTGAGAAAAGGCCCAAAATAATGTTTTTTTTCACTCTTTCAGGGCATAGTAACCTTTTATGTTGCCAGATACGCTGCTATAAGTTACAAAAAATTTTGTGCTGCTCTTAACCCTACAATTTAGTACCTACACTGAGAAAATTTTATTGGCCAATATCAATTTTTTAGTCGCCACGGTGGTCTGGCGCATGGGATTTGTCCAGTCCTGTGTTAATATACTTTTTTTTTGTAGAGGAGGGGGGGGGGGCGGCGGCAGCTGTATCGTCATCTCCTAGAGTTAGAAGGCCTCTGCACTGTTTGCCATAAACGTCATTCAGACTACCTAGCAAGTTTGCCATTGCAACACAGCATCCTATTTCGTTTCTTCTTATTTTGGCATAGAATCTTCCTGATTGGCTCACAAATACTGCGTAGTGATTGGATGTGGAGTATAGAAATCACCAATTCTGAACCCGATCATTTCTTTTCCTCACAACCGTGATACTGGCACGAGCAGGGAATTTTTTCCCCCTGAATATTCTGAGGGAAAATAGACTGCTTACTGACGTCACAAGCTGAGTGTGGAGGCCTTCTATCTCTTGGAGGTTCTGGCTGTACCTGCCTACATGACCCCACTTTGTATCGATCCTATGGCTATTTTTTCTGAAGATGATTATTTGTCAAAAATTATCAAAAAAATATAAAACAAAATAAAAGATGGTTGATGGTTTGGCATTCATAAAATGGGTATTCAAACTTTTTCTTGGGTTGGTGAAAAAAATGGGTTTTTTGGTTTTAATAGCATTTGCATTAAAATTTCTGAAAGATCATTAAAACCTCTAATAATTATCAAAAATAAAATGTTTTTATTATTGTAAACAAAATTCCCATGTTAATTAATCTTTAAGTATTTCTTACATTTTAATAAAAATTGTGTAATTTAATTATTTTATAACTTTGGAAATATTTTGTGTTTGAGAGTTTATTAACCTTATAATAAAGATGCTTTCGCTAGTTGCTTTCAATAAGCTTAATTAGGACACTGTTTTGCAAAAACTATGATGAAAAACTAGGCAAATACAATGTGTTTAATGAAGCATAATTAATGCAGACTAATTGGCAATGATTTGATGATTTGCGATAAACAAGGTGGTTATAAGTAAAGTTCTGATTTTAAACCACTGTAAAACAAAAACCACTGGTCAGAATCACTTGAAAATTTTGCATGAATGTTCCTGAAGCAATGGAATTTTTTATGGTGAAAGGGAAAAAATACTTAAAAATGTAAAATAGACGACGTTGTACTCATCCAGCACATGGGAAACTTGCTCGCAGAGTGGATATGATAGCCAGTCAAGGCAAAATGGTAATGGAATTAGCATGGCACAATTTCATAATCCATTGAAACATCACAAAAATTAAGTCATTTAAACAAACAACCACTCTAATTCCCTGGACAGATAATAAAGATCTCTTGGGAATACAAGATGATCGTGTAATAATTAAAAAATATATATAATTTACACAAATGTTAAATATGTTGTCCACCGTGTTCTGGCTGTGAGGTGGGAGAACAAACATGCTTGTTCAACAACAGAATCAGAGTAGGCCTATGCGATGGTAATGTGGATGTGCTTTCAATTCCCCAAAGTTTGCAATCTGACCACTGCACATAACATTTTGGGGGTATCCCCAAAGCCAAAGGTTGCAAATAGCTTTCATGTGTCAGGTGAACATGGCAGCCAAGTGTCATGTTATTGTTGAAATGGTTTTTCAGCAGCTTCTTTGCTGATGCTCCAATGTGCATCTTGATAAAAGTTGTGTTATCCACCGGGGCTTGAAAAATCAAAAAAATATTTAGGCGCCAGCCAAATTCATTCTGAGCAAAGTATGTTTTTCCCCAAGAAAAACAGTCCTGAGTAGTGTTTTGTTGGTTTTTTTTTTTACTTTTCCGGGACTTTGTGACCCATTTTCATGTTGGAAAGCACATTATTACGAAATAAATAAAAAAAATTGTCTCATACACTTAATTTATTTTAGCATTGATTCATATAAAATTTTAGGTGCCAAAATCGATTTTCTAATCACTGGCATCTGGTCCAGACCTGCTATTCACACTGATGCTGTTAAAGTGCCAAAATGATATGATTGTGCAAAATAGATTATACCGCTGGCCACGTGCAGCATCATCTACTTATACATTTTAGTTTGTTTTTTTTTTGCCAAAGAAAATTCCATTGCTTCATGCAATGGATTCATACAAATTTTCAAGCCATTCTGACCAGCAGTTCTTATTCGTATTTTGGAATCAGAAATTGAATTTTATACACAACACCAGATACGCACTCAGACTGTTAGGTACACACACTTACGCATCCAGCACAATTCACTAGGTAGTAAATTGCCCATGGCCATAGACCTGAGTTGTGCTCGGTTTGAAAGAAAGCTTGTTTGCAGTGCATTTGTGGTGTAAAAATAAAATAAGCTTCAGAATCAGAGTCCTTTAAACTCCTGACTGAGCCAAGATGTCTACTGATGATCTCTTGAGCTAGTGATCAGTCAGCTATACATATACAATGTTTTCCAATTCATGAGCAAGATATATTATGAGAAGAAACAAACTTCTAATTTTTCTCAGCTCCTCTCATTCATCTGTAACATACATTTATGTCTAACACTATCCAGCCAAAACAAAGTTAATGTAGGGCAACACCAAGTTGTCTATCACTCGGGCACTTATTACTTTTATTGAAATGGGACTGGATGGGTGGAATACTTTCTGATAATAATTAATACTAAGAGTTAGAGACTTTTAAAGGATCAAGTCTTTTGAAGCTCTCCGTGCTCAAAACGTTCGAGTTGTGCAGAATATATGGCCTCCAAAATCCACAAACTTAAAACAATGTTAAAATAGGCATTTATGGCAGGAATTTTTTTTTTAAAAAAGGTGTCTTTACAAAAGTGTTTGAAAATAGCCATTTATGGCATTTTGTCTGAACTTCCGGGCTCTAATTATTATTATTTGTAATTTCTTTAGGACCAGTCTTTTGTTGTGCAATGGATAGACACATGCAGTTTGCGGCATCAGGTGGACAGGATGACAAAGCATTTCTTTGGAATGTCACCTCTGGTGAAACTGTCATGGAATGCACAGGTAATACATTTAATACATTTTTCACGCATATAAAAATATGCACAATACTTTGTCTAAAAATATTAGAAGTGGTTTTAGAATTTTCACTGGGTGCATGCATGGTTTAATAACAGGAGAAACTGTAAGATACCCAAGCTCTGTCATAAGCAACATAAGCACTTTGGGCCCCCAGAGCATCTCTTGCAAACCCAGAATTTATTGAGATGTCAAAGATTACACATAGTGTACCGTTTTGAGAATTACTGTATTTTAACGTGTAGAACCCCCCTTTTGCCAAAACTGGAGGTCCTTATACAATGATAGTGCTATATATATTACAAATTACACACACAATTCCAACAAACAAATTAAATTATGTGTGTGATGTATCAAATTAGAGTGAGAAATTTAATGGTTTCTATGATGAATAAAAAACATCTTATTTTGTATATCATGAACTAAAAAATATCTTAGAAAACTTTATCTAAATTTCAAGCCCAAAACCCACACATCAGGGAGTTCCTTATATACATTAAATGCATATTTTATGCAAGTCAAAAAAATCAAGACAAAAACCAAAGTGCAACAGGCACCAATAATATACAATTTTAGAAAGTTGTATAAGGTCATAGCACAAACAAACTTTGATCAATCAAGGTTGGTGTAGTAACAGTTTGAGATCATTCAAAACACATAGAATGACTGTAGTGCTTCAAAATGAACAATACAATTTCAGCTAACACATTCTTTTACATGGCATGCATGTCATGTATCAGTTCATTGAACACTAGGTAAAAAAACTTATTGTACCCTCTGGAAAAAGTGGTAAGGCTTTGTTTATTAGCATAGCATATTTCAATGGCCTCACGGTTCAGATCAGTAAAATAATGTTCCAAGCTCAAGTAAATTGTGATGGGGGGGGGGGGGGGGGGGTTGTTATAAAAATTGAATATTTTCTTTTTGGCTTTGAAAACCACTGATCTAAAAGTACAGTGCTTGTTATTGAGCTTATATGAATAACTTCTTATAACACTTCAACAGCTTGTAACTCTTGCGTCTGCTTCCTCTTTTATAGGATTCAAGGACTCGATATTCTGCGTGGGATTCAACCATGACTCAAAATACCTCGCTGCTGCAGACATGAGTGGTTTAGTGCAAGTGTGGAATGTACAAGATCAGTCGGTTGCATGGAGATTCGACCTGATGGAGGACTTGAAGGTTATCAATTTTCATCACAAAATATAACAAATACCTTTTGGTACTGCCTTGATCATTGATGTAAAGAAATATTCCTACCATATTCTTTCTTTTAAAACTAAAAAATGCAATGTACTTATTTTACTTGCACATTTAATTGACATGATCACAAAATTTCATTTTTTCATTGAAAAATTACTTTTTATTTATTTTTTTTTGAGCAATTTGTAGAGCATGGAAACCATAACAGCAGTTGGTTGATAATCTTTTCCAACACAACTGATCTATTTTTTTACATGGAGTGCTAAAAAAATTCACAAATATTGTGATGAAAATAGGGTGCAAACTTTATCCTGGAAACATATTTTCTAGATATTATGCCAAGGTGAACGCTGAAAGAAAAGTCACCTGGTCTCTTCCATCTACACTACTGGAAACACGACCTTGCATTCCTTTTTTTTCATGCACCATGGCATGAGGCACTGAAGTAGTGGCATTGGTAGCCTCTTAATTTTAGGTGGGATGGTAGAGAGTAAATTTTATCCTGTTAATAGATGGTGTATATACTGTTTGTCTCTAACTATGGCATGAGCCAATTTTTAACAGGACCTGTAGCAGTCTGTTCATAAAATATAAAATTTTTGTCCCACCACAGTCGTTTTCTGCACGAAGGCTAATTACACTGAGACCTACAATTTATTGTCAATTTTGAATGAGGAAAAATTAAGCATTTCACCTTTTTTATATGAACATCGAGGTTAGTGCACTAACCCCATGGTGCGGGACTCCTTGTGGTAGTAATCTTTTCCTGTGGTCATGTTTCAGTTTTGGTTGCACCTCAGCGTCAGGAAAGTTCCTTACAAGGACATGTCGGGTGTCGGTCAAACTCGCAACACCTCTAAACCATCCTTTGGTATGTTAGGCGAGTATCATTACCGACCTGGACTAACCCACCACCACCAAAATAAAAAGAATCAACACTTTTGTGCTGTTTGGTTCCATATTGCCAACTGCAAGACAACTACTGCTGTCTTGCAGTAGCAAGCAAAACTGAAAAAAGGTTTGAGCAACACTTGTCTTATAACATTAACCATATCCCTAATATTGCTTTAATTAAAATTTTTTAATGCTTTCATGTGTACACATCCTGTATTTTAAAATTTTTGAACATTCTAATTATCATTAATTACAATTCAAAAAATCATTATAGTCAGCATGGTATTGAACCATAATTTCTTTTATTGTATTCGGCAGCTGTTACAGTGGCATCATGCAAGTAATGTCCTCTTCGCTGGGGCCAGTAACGGAAGTTGTTGGATGTGGCGCATTCCCAGTGGTGAAACAAAAACATTTCAGCATTTCTACTCTCCTTGTAGTTGTGGTGCTGTCATGCCAGATGGTGAGTTCACAAATCACTAAACTTATTTGATGCTGACTTGGCAATCATTACTTATTACGGCAAAATTCATCGTTTTCAGGTTGACGTGATAAAGTTTTTATTTTTCAATGTTTCGTTCACATGGATGGCAAACATTCTCAAGAAATTTTACATAACTGCACACATGGGGGGGATATTGTTTCGATCTAGCTGGCCAAAAGTCAATTCTTCAAAACATAGTTGAGGCGGGAAAAATTGATGTATGTATCAGACACAGAAACGAGCTGACTAAATCACAAGTGGATAGGGGCACCTACAAACTGGACCGGATTGCATCAACACGACATGGTGTGGTTATGTACATAGTACAAAATAAAGAGATCTTCAGTATCTCATCTTCCTGTAAATTTTAGTTTATCCACTTTTGGATAAACTAAGGGAAAAGCTATTCTTTTCAGCCTCCAATCAGTCTTGTCTTTTTTATAGCACTCGCTCATTAGTTTAAACTTATCTCTAATTTTTGGGCTGTTTTTGGAATGGCTTAAACAATTTTCCTTTTTTTATGGGAAATTGTGTTTCGACTAACAAAGATTTTGGCTAACAAACATTATTCTGGAACGAATTATCTTCATTAGCTAAGGTGTTGCTGTACTTTTTAAGTAAAAGGGGGTTGATTTCTTGTTGGTGTTATTTTTTTAGAGCTGCTGAAATTTTATATGTTTGGGGATTTATAAAATCACAACAAATTAAGAGAATCAAATATTTTAAGGCAACAAATAAAATTAAAAACTAGATAAAAACTATTAACTTTGCTGAGTAAGATTTATCTGTTTATAGTTAACATTAAA
This sequence comes from Pholcus phalangioides, assembly GCF_987345545.1. Taxonomy (NCBI): domain Eukaryota; kingdom Metazoa; phylum Arthropoda; class Arachnida; order Araneae; family Pholcidae; genus Pholcus; species Pholcus phalangioides. The sequence goes on along the minus strand of NW_028301608.1, from coordinate 86,529,227 downwards.
ATCAAGGCAAACTTTATATTTTTACCCTTAATTAACCATTTTAGCTAATTAAAAAGTCTATTCTAATCGATTAAATTGCTGTTGATGTGTTGTTTCAATTAAGAATATATCGACTATTTACACCCGTTTTTGAATTATTAATTTGCAATACATTTTTTATGGGGTGTGAACCATAGAGGGTTAAATACTTCATTTGCAGCCAAGTGTAGGCTCCGTGAAGGGTAATTACCCTAGAAATTATTTCTAGTCATTAGATAAGTTCAATGACTCAAAACAGTCTTCTGAATTCATTCTACCTCTTCCCCTATCAGAAATTCTTTCCTCCTACTGTCATAAGCTGTCACTGGTTTTACTTGTACATTCCAATATCCTCTCCAAGAAATGATATTGCAGGCTCTTGGAAACATTTGCTGACATTACTTTCATTGCTCTGAATTTTACTGAAATTTTTTTTCAATTCATACTATAAAGTTTTTGACATAATACTTTTTGTTTCTACAGGGTTAAGGTCAGTTGTTGGGTATGAAGATGGCGGAATTTGCGTAATGGACTTGAAAACTGGAGAAGTCATTCATGCTATTACAGGTGAATTCGAGAAAATATTACTTTTTTAATTCCTTGCTAATGCAAGTAATAAATTACATAATATTCTATTGAATACCTAACTTTACTTATATTAATATAAGTATCAAATAAGTGAAATGTTTGGTCTTATTCTCTCTAATCAATAAATCTTTTTGACATATTTATGTAAGGGTTTAATCAAATCATTGGGTTATTTTGACACACAAATTATAAAACTCAAAATTTTTTATTATTAAATTGGTAGTTCTACCAATTTAATAATAACCATTTCTCATGGTTATATTTGGTAATATTTCTAGATAAAAATACTATCTAGAAATAGTTTGTTCAGGGTCGCAGTAGAGAACAATTAGTTTTTATCATGAAAGGGTCAAAATGACCTAAACCGCAGATTTTTATTTTTTTTTGTGAAGAATTTTTTTAATATAATGTTGCATGTTCATGTGAGGAAATAAATTTTACAAAAAAGTTTTGGTTTTTAGGTCAGATGGGCCACAAGGGACCTGTCACAGCAATAGATTGCCATCATGAAAATAATTTAATCATTAGTGGATCTACAGATGGAACAGCTAAATTGTTAAAATCTACTGATGGAAAAGTATGCATTGCTATTTGTGCTTTATTTCTTTTAAATATCAGTGATAGAAATATTTTGTTCGGGTGAATTTTTATTGTCAAAATTTTGAACATATAATTTCAAAGATTATTGGAATTACCCCTGAAAAGATTAATACATAGCAGCCATGTGGATAAATCTTTGTTCAGGTCTGGGTGCAAATCCTAGCTTTGTGTGACTACTCTTTGGCCAACCATTCAGTGTTGTCCCATGAGTGTACAGTAGACCACTATCTTCAACTTATTGCTCGCGAGCATAGTGGTGCTCCCTAAAGTTCTCAGAGTGCTCAATGCTTGTGTCCGATTTCATGCTCGTGAACACTTGATCAACGTTAAAATTAAATTCTATCATATTCAAAGATTGAAATCAACTTGATTTTATACATTCATATGCTAAACTTGCCGCAAGGGTGATCTTCTTTTGATAATGGGTAAACGCAGTGCTCACGACTAAGAAAAAGGTTGAAGACCTCTGCAGTGGACTCACTAATCAGTAACCTATCTGACCAGAATTGTGTCAAATTACAAAAATCAGACTACTGGAAGGCAGTTGGAAAAAACCTATTTGTGTATGAAAACTTGTGCATAGACACTCTCAGGGCCTGATTTCTGCATAAGTGAGTGAGGTATTTACTCAGGGTCCCAAGATTTTTTGGGTCTCAAAATTTGAGCAGCCTATATTATGACCAATGAAACATCTTCAACCTTAGTTACATAGGTACTCCATAATTTCTGCTTAGGCTTTCATATCAAAGTAGGAATTCTGGGGCATGCCCCTTCCTTACTGACGAAGCAAGCCAGCCTAAAAATGATGGATTACTGGACTGGGGGAGCCAGCACACAGCCAAATTATAGAGTCTGTTATATTTAGAAGAAAAAAACTCAAAATTAAACATATTTCTGATTTTAAGATAAGAAAAAGACACATTAACAAGACATACAAAATGCAGTGGTTTAGTTTTCGTTTGTTACAATGGGTTTCACATTAAATTAAAAGTTACTAATTTTTTAAACTCTATTAATTCAGGTTCTATGCACTCTACGTTGCGAACCGGAAGATATCGAGCATAGGTCTGTAGAAAGTGTTTCGTTTTTCTCTAGGTGAGTAATACCAGTTAGATGTAGAATATAATACTTAAATATATTAATTTATTCAATAAATTGGTTATTACTGCAGTGATTTTCAGTAGAAATTTTCTTGTATTAACGCCATCATGCTTATTTCAGTCATCCACTGGTAGCTACTGGCACAGTATGTGGAAGCTTAGCTATCTGGGATATCCCTACGCAAGTCCGCCGTTTACAATGTGAACAGGAGGTTAGTATTCTATAGACCAATAGATTCGTGAAGTTACGCGGGTCACATTTGATTGGAAGGGTGAATCACTACAGTTGGGCAACTGCCCTCCCCCCCCCCCTCTCTGTGACCTATGCAATGAAAAATTATGGTTATAAAATTCGTGAATTTATTTTGAAAAATCAAATATAGCCTATGTATAAATAAATTAAAATCACCAATAGTTAATTATTTGCAAATTTAGAGCTTGCTAACTCAGTTTTGTCCAAGTCTTACGTTAAAAAAAAACAAACTTGTAATACTATAAATTCTCTCTCCTCAACAAAGTTATTCCAAGGTTTTCCCCTCGACCACTATCAATAAAACAAATTTGATATAATTCGGAAAATTTTCTCTTATTGCTTTCCTGTAATTAAATTCTCTAACTCTCTTATTGCATCAAAGTGATAACTAGTCAGTGAGAATTCTGGTCAAGATTTGATATTTCCTCAGATTTACCTATTGTTTGCACAATAGAAGGAATGTGTCAGTAATTCTTATTCATTTCAATCAGTTTCAGATAATGGAATACTGATTTCATTTTTCACTAATTGGTGCCTTGGCAGACCACTAAAATGACATGGCCCACCAGCCATGGGTTGAAGGCGCCCTAGTCTAAATTGTCATTTGTGAATCTTGTTATAGAAAAAATTTGTGTTTTCTCACTAAAGAGTTTTGTAGAAATTTTGTGTGCTTGCCAAACTTCAGTTTCATACATAGAAATATTATACTTGACTGTTGGACATTGAGTTTATATACATAATTAAAAACCATTTCATCACATAACTTCAGCTCGAAGCTTTGATCATCTAATCCTCTTTTGTTTAGAATAGGTTATAAATGATCAATTCAGAGCCATTGTGTGGCTCATTCGAGTTCATGAATGAAGAAAATAATGGAAGCAATACATATTGTTTCCCTGGTCAAGATTTTTTCAATTTATCTGAGTTTTAGTCAACTTCAATTAATTCAATTTAAAACTGTGATGAGGTTGCTAGCTCTAATATGAATGAATTCTTATTAATTTTGAAATCCAGTTGTACCTTTCATGTATCTACTGTCCATTTTTTGATTGATAATTTTCTTAAATTCCAGTCTGGTATCACCAAGCTGATATGTGATTCTTCTGGAGCCATGGTATATACAGCAGGCATTGATGGGGTTATAAGGCTCATTGATGGACGCACTGGTCAAATAGAGAACTTATGGGGTGGACATACAGATGCTATTCTAGACTTTGTATTATCAAGGTAGGTGTTACCATTTTTTAAATTTGTTTTAATAAATATTCCTATTTGAATTCTGTTCTTAAAATATCCTTTTTTTTCTGATTACTATATTTGTATATGTATATCACGCCCTGTATGCCAAAGACAAATGAATGTGCAATTTTTCACTTTTTGGGTTTATTTGGGTAAACAGAAACACGCACCTTCCCTTAAGAAACATGCTACAAAAACATATACATATATCATGTGTATATATTGTTTATAATTTTTGTTAATTGAATTTTTAATTGGGTTGCTGTATTTCTGAAATATATGACATCCATATTTTTGGATGTGGTGGTGTATTTGTAAAACATTTTAGAAAAATGGCATTCAAACGTCATTTCCCAAGATTTGGAATTTGCACTTTCATGTTTCTGTCATAAGGGGAGAATATACCATAATATCTAAAAGGGGGGGGGGGGTATTTATTGCCTGCCCCCCCCCCCCCAGTTATTTACACACTGACTTTGTTTTCATTTTTCATGATTTCAGTGACGGCCATAAAATTTTGACATGCTCGGATGATTGTACCTGCAAAATCTTTGAAACTGGAAGATAGCATTGCGCCATACATAGGATGTTATTGTATATTGAACATATTGTAAAAGAAATATATGTATGTATGTATGTGCCTTTGCAAATAAGTGTCATTCTGATTGGGTTTGAATATCAAAATTTATACGTGTAACTTTTACCAAATAGGTTTGATTCTGTTCTCTAGAAAATGATTTTAAGTAATAAATTATTCACAAGTTAAAACAACACACACATATCTGATAACTGTTTAAAAATTTACCAAATTCTCATCAAATATTGGAAATAAGCTATATATTTCGTTGTCAAATGAAAGGGGGAGAAATCCGTAAACATTTTAGTTCATTAACTTCACTTTCCATCTGTTGCAGAAGGTTATTGTAAATCTTATTTGTAGCATGCGTTAAGATAGTTTTTTTAACATGGAAATTTTGTATGAGCTCTATTCTGTTCCCAGTGCTCATTGACAAGTTTAAAGTTTAGGTGGCTGCTGAATTGCACAAGCAATTGATTTGCATTGTGGAGAAAAAGGGGCTGTTTCTCTTGCATGTATGTTTCTGGCTATTTGTGTAGTTTAAGGGTTGTAAAAACATTTACTATCATATTAATGTCAAAATTGGGAAAATCAAAGCAAATATCGGTAATTTGATGAAAAAGAAGCTAAAATATAGCTACTTGGTAGCTTTGATAACATAAATGATGTTTGATAAACTTTTTATTAAAAAACATGTCAATGCAGTTTTTTTTGTTTGAAACTATTATGCATAAACATATTTTTTTCTAATATTTGACTAGCATTGTTTTCTTTGTTACCAAAAATAAATACTTGATGGGAAAACTAACAAGACTAGAAATACATAAAAAATTCAATGAGGTAATTTAGTGTCAAATGAGATTAAAAATAACAATGTTGTTCATGTGTCAAGCTGGCAGAGAAGGGCAACACCTCTACAGATCCAATGTGTTTCGGGCTTGTCACTCGGTATGCGCATAGCTATAACAAAGTTTGTGGAATGTCCTGTTGTGCTAAGTACACCTCTTCGTTCACTAGTCTTGTAAACTGGACAAAGGTAGCTTGGCTTTGGCACCAAATCATCTCGTTTTATTGGCTTCAACCATACCTGTGAACAGAAATTGCATGCATTGAAAAAAAATCAGATGACACTAACATAGCGGCCAATCTTTTACTCCATGTTATAGACTCCAGATTCTTTAGACAATCAAAATTTGATTTTTCTTTCAAATATTTTTTGAGGGGGGAATTGTTCCCGAAAATTTATCGGAGGAAAAAGTGTTTCCCATTGCAAATTCCCCCCCCCCCCCGAAATAAAGTGCCATACATAATATGAATTGTCCCCATTGTGTTTAATCACAAAAAAGAAATTAAATTCCTTGTACAAATTATAAAGTGTTTGCAAGCACTCTGGGTGCTTCAGGGAGCATCGTGGTGCTCGCAAGCAACAGGTTGAAGATGCTCACTCTAGATAATCTGGCTCTGTGTTAATGTGGTCCATCAAGAAATCTGGCGTTTTTTAGACATTAAAAGATGTCACATGTTCGTGCAAATAAGTTGATATCAATGACTACCAGTAATCTGGCATACCCTGGTCTAACATGCGTTATTTACCAAAACAGCCAGCATTAGTTCTGGTTACAACAGTCGAATCGGCAAGATTAATTGTATCTAACATGACCGTAAGTCCTGTTAGGTCTAATGTCCTGATTTCAAGTCAAATGGAGATTTTTTTTGTTGATTATAATAATGACTAATTTTCTTATATACTGTTCAGCAATGATTTGCAATTTTGCAGTAATTGGCGATGGCTAGCACCATGCCACGTTTTTTTCAAAAGGGTAAAAATCCCTTTAAAAGAGTTGACCAACTTCGCCCAAGAATATTAAGAAAACACCAACAAATAAGGAAAATACAAAAAGTCCTAATCTAAAAATATTTAACCACTAGTCAAGCTGACCGAGTTTCCCACTTGCGTTGAATACCAAATCTTAATGCTCGGTTGCTCAGCGGAAAAAGTATGTCTGTTCACTTCAAACATTGTGGTCAAAATGAAGCTGTGAGCCTGCGCGAGATACTAATGCAGCGTCCTGAGTGGCTGCTTGCGGAATAGTGCTGATTGGTCTATTCAAATTTTTTTAGAATTCCCCCACTCAAAATGAATTTAAGCCATGGTGTGCAATTGGGGAGGGGGTGTAGATTTATTATCGTTTTTGAAGGCCCGAATATATATATATGTGCCTTCATAGAAATCTAAATCAACTGTCAACTTGCACTGTGAAAAACTCTCGCTTCTTGAAATTTGAATCTATGGCCCTCTTGCCAACAGTGAGCAGCGATGGTCGATTATCCTCATTCCTGATTCTTAACACAGCGAGCGTGTTCATTTAATCTTGCTTTTATGGGTCTCCTTGTCTGTCCTATATAACCAAGAGGGCAATAAAAAAAACTGGTTTCATGCCTCCTAAAGATGCTATACCACAGAATAAACAATGGGGCATTTTATTGCATTCCATGTGGTGATTGTCCTCTTGTAGGACAGACAAGGAGACCCATAAAAGCAAGATTAAATGAACACACTTGCTGTTTTAAGAATGTGAAAAATGACCATCGCCACTCACTGTTGGCAAGAGGGCCATAGTGAAAAACTCAGATTCAAATTTCAAGAAGCAAAAGTCCACAGTTGATTTAGATTTCTACAAAGGCACACATATTCGGGCCTTCAAAAATACACTAGTAAACGATAATAAAGCTACATCCCCGATCACAACACCGTGGCTTAAATTCATTTTGAGCGGGAATTCTAAGAAAATTCAAATAAGATCGGATAGCACTATTCCGCAAGTGTATAATCAGGATGCTGCATTGGTATCTCACGCAGGCTCACAGCTTCACTCTGACCACGATGTTTGAAGTGAACAGACATACTTTTTCCGCCGAGCGTTAAGATTTGGTATTCAACCCAAGTGGGAAACTCGGTCAGTGTGACTACTAGTTAAATATTTTTTTCTCTGAAGATGACACCGATTGGTGTAGAAATGCATTAGGACATTTTGTATTTTCATTTGCTTTGATGAAAGGGATTTTTATTAAGAAGACACCAACGAACAAAGTTTCACAATTCACAAAAATATTTACGTGTGGACCAAAATTTTTTGGAAGTCAAGCATGGTGTTTACTCAAGAAAAAAAACGGCCCTAAATATTTTTTTATTTTTCTGGGAACCTCTTTCTAATATTAATAAGATGTAGGGTAAGAGTACCCATTTAAGCCATTATTTTAATTAGAGGACTAATTCACGAGCAATTTCTGGAAAAATTGTTCTATTCTATTGTGTCTAGGCCAGCGTTTCCTAACCTTTTGAAGTTTGCGGCACCCTCGGGAATAACATTAAAAACTTGGGGCACCCTTCCTTGAATACAGAATGCAGTTACAAAAAGAATCACTGAATAAAAATACATCAATAGTTTTGTTCGATTAATCATTAATATGAAACGTGATTGATGCTTGGAGCACAGGTACTTCACATCAGGCCTTACAGTTGGTAACGAAACATGCAAATTGTCCTCAAAGTCTTGTGGTCTATTTCTTGACAGATGGCAGCATTACACAGAAACAAACTTCCCCTCAGATTCAAAACTGATACACACACATTCCGGCATGTACCAATTTGTTAGAGGTTCCATAGAGGAACGTGTATAAGCTGCATGTAGGGTTGAGTAGTAGCAGTCTATTTCTTAGCAGAGAAGACTTGCTCAGATATTTTGAAAGGAGCAAAAGTGTGTTGTCATTCACTCACTTCATTAGATTACTCTCAGTTCAAGCCAAAAAAGCAGCCACAGATGCCTTACTCGTGGTGAACTTACCTTTGAGTGTGGAACTGGCACAAAGATCAATAAATTCATCTCATTTGCAAGCAGTGAAATTTATTTCCTCCGCATTGTCTGTGAAATCAAATGGTGAGAGACAATGCAGTCATGATTCTCAGTGGAAAAAGATGGAAAGTACATATCCATTGCATCTTGCAATCTTGATAAGTGTTGACAAATGGGGTCTTTCAGCTTATCCGAAGGGCCGCTGCGGTGGTTGAGTGGTCATAGTGACGGACTCGCATCGCGAGGATCAGGGTTTAAATCCCACCGTCGCCGTAGTGGTGGTCGGCTGAAGTTGGTTTCCTGTGGTTCCCAACTTCGAGACGCAAATGCGAGCCAATCTTCCCATTGAAAAGTCTCGCCACCATGACACAATTATTCAATCATTACACTTCACTCATAGTTAGAAAAAACTGGTGACAGATGGCAGCACTACACATAACAAGTATTACACAGAAGCAAACTTCACGTCAGGTTTCCCTACACATACATTCTAACATGTACCAATTCATTAGAGGTTCCGCAGAGAAATATGGACGAGGTACATGTATGGTTTAGTTGTAGTAGTCTCTTATCCGAAGGTGATGTCACTCTCAAATATTACTATGAAGGTTTCAACAGCTGGCTGATGCAAATGCAAATCCAAGAAAGAAAATTCAACTGGCCTTGCGGGAAATCAGAACCATGGCCTCTCACTTGCCGGGTGAACACCCACAAGACTATTACATTACAAAGCCAATGAATCCTCTTTCCTTAATATAGCCTATGTCTAAAATGAGTTGAAATAAAGTTTAATTTATGTTATGATTATACTTTCTTTATACATTAAAAGTAATGAAACATGTTTATTAACTCATCATACATAATGTAAACAATGTAATGAAAAAACAATGTAGGTGAATCTAGCTTCCACAAACAATTATTGAGGGGAAAGCTTCGTAGTTTTGGTTGAGGCCACCAGCTACAGCAGTCGTAAAGAAGCAACCATGGTGTGCGATATTAAGAATGTAGGTGATACTTGGGCCCCCCTACCCTACACTTTAATGAAATTTGTGTTATCTCCTGTGACTTTGATTCAGCAATCACATTTGGAAAATTTTAGGTGCCAATACAGATTTTCCAGTTGCTACTGCATCCTGGCACCTTGGATTTGTCAAACCCTACTACTTTACCGCACACAACTCGTCATATATTGCCATATGGCAGTTGGGTGGGAAATGAAGGCGCCAGTGGTCGCCCCAGGCTCAATCGTTAAAGAACTTTTCTAATGTTCTTTTGGCTGGATTCAAACCCATGGACCTTATGGCAACCTTCATAGTAGAAGGCAAGCACCTTACCACTGCGACTCAGGCCTTTTTTGTCAAGTCCTGCTTTTCATATTTGTTTGTGTATAGAATTCAGATTTGCAGGAAAAAATTTCCCTAATTCTCATTCTTTGAAGTTGATGGCTTGCATTGATCACATAATTATAATTTACGGAAGATGTATTTGTTTATGTATCAGCTTACCACAGGCAATGCTTCATATAGGACTTTGGGGAGTGATTCACCAAGAAGCCATGTATTTTCATCCCACCTTGCACCATCAAGGAACAGACCATGAACATATACACCTGTAAAAAAAGAAATAAATTCTTTGTATAATAAATTATATTTCTGAAAGATTTATTTTGCATCAAACCCATTCTTGACAAAATTCCAAACTTTATATATGCAGGGTGATTCAAAACTCGCCATACAAACTTTTAGGGAGGCATAAAAAACAAAACAGAATCACATAGGAATGTACCAAAAATTTTTTTTGTGCATAACTGTGGATGGTAAGAACTTTGAGCACTTGTTATATGAAACTCAACTAGTGCACTTACTGCTCTCATATAAAGTATTGCTAAATAGAGCTTATTCCACCCATTATTATTGGCTTGCCATTTCTGCATTTTCGTTTATCTTCCAGCTGATCAGGTTGGGGTTTCTGGCCATACATTCGTATGTGATTCTGCGCAGTTTTTGTGTTTTCTATCTCTCCTAAAAATTTGTACTTTGAGTTTTGATCACCCTGTATATGATGACTGGTTACTTAAACAACATATTAGAGAAATTTAAAAAAAATGTGAGCATTAATTTAGCATGTCTTTGTAATTCATGTAACTTTCCAATTCCAGATTTCCTAATTAATTAGTTATTGTGATTTTGCAAAATGATTGGTACATTCTGACAAAAAAAGGAAAAACTATTTTTAAAAAAATCTCTTAAAAGTTATAAAACAAATTTCTTTGCATAAACAAACTTTAAAAATACTATGACTTTTTTAACCCTAGATAACTAAAATTAAATCAGTGTTACTCAGTAATTAATAGAGATCTGTAGTCTATTAGACGAATGTTTTAGTTATCTAAAATGACTTTTTGATTTCTAGGCAAATTACTTGAAAATTTTTTTTAACGAGTTGCGCAAAAGCAACAGTCGAAAATTGGTTGAAATGTATCAAGTGGTCTATAGAAGAATTGTTATTGTACCATTTTCTATACTAAAATTGGGCTAAAAAAACAAATTACACCCATTTCAATTGAAAATAGCATTATTTGAATATAAATTTAAACAAAACTATGTATTCATGGTTACAGTCATCAGGTTTTAAAATGAATTAAGTGAAATTATTAATTTCTTCAGCTGAAATCATATATTACCATCTTCAGGTCGCATCTCATAAGGCTTATCGGGCAAAATTTCATAATCAAAAGCCAACAGATCTACAGGTATTGTATATTTCCTTGCATAGTTTTGCTGAGCACCAGTCAAGAAAGCTTGAGTGAAGTAGAAACCAGATACCCAAAATACAACTGGAGGTCCATTATCATACCAATCCTGTGTAGACAAAAATTTATAAATGAAATTGATATTTTATTTTGGAAAAAAAATTCAGCGCGATATTGCATTTTGCTAGCACTTGCACAGTGGGCTGGATCAAAAACCGCCATATACATTGCGTAGGCCTAAGTCCCACAATTGAGGCTTCTTTGAAGATATGGACCCCTCCCATCAGACATACAACTATAAGCACACTGAATTTTATATTTTGTATCTTAAATTTTATTGTAAAAACAAAAATCATTTCAATCATACTTGAGGGAAGGGGAAATTAATTTTAAATCGCTTAGAGAAATAAAATTAGCCGAATATGACCTGTGCTAAGGAAAATTTCCCATCTGCACTCTCATCTTTCTGGCAGATGATCTGCAACCAGCAGTGTGGTCACTGACATTATTTCTCTGCTCTATAATTGTTTTCAAAGTTGACACAGGGGCACTTAATCGTTTTGCGAGATTAACTTTTGTCATTGATTCAAAATTCTTGTCAAATTCTTTTCCAAAATTTTGCATTTATTTTTTAGAGATAGCACCTTTTATTTCTCAGCATTATGAACGATGGGTTTGACACAGCCAACAAAACAACAAGGAAAAAAAATTCTACTGGAAATGATTGGAAGAACTGATACAGTACTGTGTGTGTATATTGTATATCCCAAAGCAGAATGTTTTACATGGTTCTGCAACCAGCCCTTGGCTGACTGGAAATGTTCTGCAGTAAAAATTACACGATAGTATTTTCTACACTTTTTAAAAAATCTTCCAGATTGCAGTAGCACTGATTGATCTGCGACATAGAAGATTTCGGCATATTTTGCTTTGGGGGTTGTTATCCTCCAAATTCTTACAATAGGCTTTCCAACTCCCTGGAGATAGCAACACTACTACTACTGAACTACACATGCATATTGTCCACATTCCTTAGTGGAACTTCTAACACATTGTTATGTGTTGTGAAGCTAACGTGAAGTTCGTTTCTGTGTAATGCTTGTTATTTGTAGTACTGCCATCAATTATTCTAACTGTGAGTGAAGTGTAATGATTGAGTACTTGTATCGTTGTGGGCCTGGTGTTCTCTGTGGCGAGACTTTTTAATGAGGAGATTGGCTCACATTTCGTGCGGATAACACTGAAAACACTGGCAGAAAAACTCAGGAGATATGGCCGTCTTTCAAACAATCAAAACCTGTTTTCTTTGGTGCTTCCTGTGTCTGCATATTCTCAGAAACAAGCAATAAACAAATCACTTGAATTTCCACTCTAAGTGGTCATCAGGCAGCTCAATGGCTATTTTTGTGTATGTGAACAGTCACCCTAAAAAGTATGGCTTTCAGTGGTGACAATATGCAAGAAGAACTGTTTCAGCAATGAATTTTCATTATCTGTAAAAACTGTGTGCATTTGATGATTATAGACAATGTTTTTCAAAAAGATTTGGAGGTCGAGACAGAGTGAAAACAAATAAATGAATAATTGTTACATTCAAATGTACAGGAACAAATTTCAACCAAAGCCAAACACCATATAAATGTAAAATTTGTATAAACAAGGTTTTCTTTGTAGTTACAGATGATTACCTGGAGAAACTTCAGCCTAGCTAAAAAGTCTGAGATGTAACTTCCCAATGGCTTCAATGAAGGATACGATTTCGCCATCCACATCCCAGGGATCTTTCCTTGCAGTATGCTGTTAACAACTTGCTCTAAATCAGCTGACATGACAACCAAACCCTAGATTGATATTTAAAATTTAAAAAAATAAATTAGTTATAACATATTTTGATCAATTTAAAAAATGCATTAACCATGAGAGCAGTGATTACTATGATGATTAGTAGAATTCGTAAACACAGGGGTGAGAAGTGACAAAGTGCATTTCGGAGCAGCAAAATTCAGGATTCTGAGCAGTTTTGGAGCAGCTTGAAAGAGTGGCTGTCATAACATTTTTCACACTAGTCTATTTAAGATGACACACTTTTTGCTTACTGAGGGCACTATTTGCTGTCTGGAACAGCAGCAGTTTAAATGGGCTAAAAATTTTAAAATTTTCTATAAGTTTTCAATTTTTTTATACTCTGAAAGAAGTTGTTGCGAAATGGGAGAGAATTTCGGAAGAATCAACATGATGTTTGGAGATTCACACGTTATTTGGCACGAATGATGATTTGACACTCCTTAATTGGTGATATTGAAATTTGACAGTCGTTATTTGGCAACATTGGTGATTCAACGCTCATTATTCAACAAGGTTTCTAAATTAGCATTCGTAATTCGGCGGACTCACTCTTTTACTACCGAAATGAAATTTTTTTTCACTAAACATCAAGATTTGACACAATAACGAGTGACTACAGTAATCTCTGCTGCTTGCAGTAACAACTTTTTGTCTTTTCTTTTTAAAACGGAAACTGACTCACATTTGCTCTTTAAAGCTGAAAGATCATTACAAACCATCTTCAGTTACACGATCACAGATATTATCTGGGGTTTCACGATGGAAAGCCTGTTGAGGGGACCGATAGTTCAAATCAGGGGCTGCAGTTAACCCAATCAGATTTTTGGAGACAAAGTTGAGCGCGAACTAGCCTAGAAAATTTGAAAATGGATTCAGAAAAAAAAAACCTGCTACCTTCTCTCTAATTTCGCAAACTTTCCCAGACTTCCGGCAACTCTTACAACGAGAGACCAGATAGATTATCAGTTCTACATACTTGTAGCATTTAAAAATAAATAAAAAGCTGTCGGGGTAAAGTTGGAATGGGTAAATAAAAATTAAATATTTTTTGATTGAAAATTTTCGTTCAAATGTAAAAAATATCTCTGTAGTGCTTACAAAGCATGAAAAGCACACATAGTTAGCACGGGAGTTTTTTTTCTCAACACTGTACTTTACAGTGTAGTCAAACTTTCCAAAAGAAACCACTATTTTTTCAAGGTCACAAGATAGCACGACTACAGAAGGGAGGAGGTGGTGCTGAAAAGTACAGAGGAGAATAAAACACACTTTTCTCAGAAAAAATAGTTTCGCCGCAAGCAGGAACAAAGCTTTTTTGACATCCTTTTTGAAATTCCGGGCATACTGAGGCAAAATTGACTATTTGGTGCAGAAAAATACACTATTGGAGCAGGATGGCGCAGAGTTCCCACCCCTGTAAACATTATTGCATTACATTAACAGTGCATCCAAATAAAACTTCTTTCTGACACATAAATTATTACGCTGAATGACAAAGTAGGCTATATTATTAAGTATTTAACAATACAATACAATACAATACAAATACAACGCCACAACAGGCAAATTGCCCAACGAGGTGGCTGACTTAAGAACATCATGGATCCCCGAGCCCCTACCTACTACTGCTACACCACACATGCGGGAATGTGCGTGTACGTGTAGTGCAACCTGACGTAAAGTTTGTTTCTGTGTAGTGCTGTCATCTGCCCCCAGTTTTACTAACTATGAGTGAAGTGTTATGGTTGAATGATTTACCGTTGTAGGACTGTTGCTCTCTGTGGCGAGACTTTTTAACGGGGAGATCGGCTCGCATTTGCGCCTTGAAGTTGGGAACCACAGAAAACCAACTTCAGCCGACCACCACTGTGGGGTTCGAACCCGGATCCTCGCATCACGAGTCCGGCACTATAACCACTCGACCACCACAGCGGCAAAAACTGGGTAAAGTTGCACAAAAACACTTTTTTGAGAAAAAGAAATGTTCATCCCTCTCCCAAATTTCAAGCTGTTGCAAAAATACTCAATTTCAAACCAATATCTGTTTATTTCATGAAAAACCTGCCTTAATAGCTTTCCCAACGTTTATCAAAGATGTTCTAATCAACGAGAGAAGGACGTTAAATCTTCCCATCTCTTGAACCAATACTGTATTCATGCTCTGTTCATAAGAAGTTGGATATTTATACAAAGCTGCAGCGAGATCAAAGTTCTTTGGCAAGCGAGAAAGGATATCAGCCGCAACATTTTGCACAATCTCTTCAGGTGATTCGGCTCCTCCAGCAGATACTCTGGCCTTAAATTGAAAAATTATTTTGAATAATAATAATTTTAATTTATAAAATCATAACTGAAAATAATCACCAAGATATTCAAACAAAGCAAAATTTCAATACTTGAGAACTTTCATAATTTGGAGATTTATTTGCTTGAATGAAAATTTTAATGCTTAAGAATTCTTTTTTTAAAAATAAATATCTTGTTCATCTCAAATGTAATGTACACTTCAAAATGTCCAAATTATAAATGAAGAGAGACAGTGCTGGATTTCTCTACAGGCTGCAGCTAGAGATGGGACAAATATTTGGCTGCTATTCGTGTTTCTTTATGTCATACCAAACACCTATAGGTGTCATCCAAGTAGCTAACACTGATTCTTCTCCCTTTTGTCGAATATTCGATTCAGCCAAATCATGGTTAGGTATTTGGCAGAATAAAATTGTAACAAGTGATGAAAAAAAAATTGATTCTATAAGTAATATTAAAATACAATATATCATTGTTAAATTTGATTGTCAGTATCATGGCAATAAAAAATCTTTCAATTGCCAGTTTTTTTAATATTTAAATAATAAATTGCATAATTAAAATTCAATATCAAAAGCATTTGAAAGTACCAATAATTTAATTTTCAATTAAAAACACTAATTTTATGTGTTGATTGTGATGAATTTTATGAAAATTTATAATCCGCCAAAACATTAGCCTAATATTTAGTTATTCAGCCAAATAACTATTCATCCCACTCCTAGCTGCAGGCTAGGTTTGCAGAGAGGGCTTCAAAATTCCCAAACTGTTATTTTTTAGAGAAATTTGCTCAAAGATAAAATTTTAACACATTGAAATGGAAAGTTTATAATTTTGTTACCTCACATTACAAATGTTTAAAAAATGCTTTAGATATGCATTAGGTTTACAAATTTTACAAAAAATTGACAATTTATTGTCGACAAAGGTCAGGTAGAGTTGGACATATAACAAGCCCCCCATAACTTTCAATAGCTTAGGGCCCCATCAAACCTAAATCCCATCCTCAAAAGAGATAGTAATTCTTAGATTAATAATGAAACAGTCATCAACTTTAAAGGGTGATTGCAGTAAAGAAAAAAAATTTACCTGAGTCAGTAGTATGCTGTCAAAAAGAAGATTTGTTTCGCCCTGATCTTTTGTTATTTCAGCATTAGGGTGCATTCCAAAAATATCTGGCTTTGCCACAATTGGTAGAGTGTTTACATAGTCCATGTAAGATTGATGCTGCAGAAAACAAAGTTTTTAAAGCTGTAATTTTCATAAATATCAATGAAAGTTATCTTTCCTTCTTTACAGGCACATTCTATCCCATAAATTTGTAAATAATTTAAAAATCCATAAAAATTGAAGGAATTAGTATATTTGAATGCAGTTTGCGAAAAAGTTATTCTTATGAAAGATTTGTTTTGTACAGAAAAAATTTAGTTCAGAGTTTTCTTGATAGAACTGTATGAAAGCAAATCATTGATAATTAGACCTGGACCTTTCTACAGTTACAGTTTCTTTTGCATCCAAAATATTCGTAAAGCTTTTGCAGCTGAGGTAAAACAACTTCAAGTGAATGAATGGACAATGATTTTTTTTCTTGACTTGCAATGCATCAAATCATCTGTCTAGATATTATGCTAAGGGAGAAAAAAATCCATCGATCTCTACTGCTGCCACCTGGAGGCCATTCCTTTAAGTTAAGAGAGGCTGTAATGTCTTTATTCAGCAAGTCACGCTACTGTGTGTTATTTTAAGGAAAAAATATATTTTCTCTATGGTGTAGTCAGTGCACTTGTATGTTTTGCAGAAGGTCTTGGGTTTCACTTCAATTAAAGACAACAGAACTTTTTTCCCCCAAGTCCCCCTGATTTGATTCACTAATAGTGTCTACTGGTATCAACATCACAATATATGAAAACCTTATTTATGTGCCAGTAACATTAATTATTAATTAAGTATTAATTCAGAAATAAGCTGTTAATTGTACAGTGCCCTCTATTGACAAAGTTTTAAACTATTTTTTCTGTACCTAAAAAAACTCGTTAGAATAACTTTTTTCAAACTATACAAATTTATGGAACACCCTAAATTTAACCTGTTGATTTTGTTATTATACAGAAATTTAGCTTCTATCAAATGCAAAAAAAGGTAAAAATCAAATATCTTTAACTAGGTGGTAAATTGTATTCACAATGGTTCCTCAAAGATTATAGCAATTTCACAAGGATGACGTCACTCTCCGCTATCATTCAAAATTTGACAACAGAAAAAAAGAGAAAGACTGTTTTTTCTTTCCCTTCAGGATAGCATAGAAATATGTGTACAGTATAAATAATAAAAGGGGTAGATTATTTCTCTTCCTTGTTTTTTTTATTATTATTCTCAGTGTTGGGGGAAAGGAAGCCTTCACAAAATTGTAAAAAAATATTCTTCTTGAAAAAGGGTGACTGTGGCAGTTATAATGCTGATCACTGAAATTTTAAAAGTCAGTTAAAGGAATGTAGGTAGTCATTTTCTGTTAAATTTATGTATTACACTAAATGTGATAAATCAATTATGCATAATAACTGGATTTTTGAATGACAACTTGTTTTCAGATTTGGGAAAAAGCAATTTTGTGACACTCTTCTATGCATATTGACCATTTTCATAAAATGTGTTTTATATAGGTGTTGTCTTCAAATTCTAATGCCTTGTAACTGACTACAATTTTAAAAAAAATGTGCCATCATCAAGCTAATAGTTACAAGTATTTGTCCATAAGTTATAATAAAAGTCATGCACTCACTGGTCCTTCTACGGGGGCAAAATAAAGACCCTCAGTGTCAAAGATGTAATTATCATCCTCGACTACCTCTTTACAGTAAAATTTGCTTAACAGAGTATTGAGAGTCCTTCTATCCCAATCATCTGTCACACGTCCTCCGTAGTTGCATTCCCCCGTCAAATATCTTAAAGCATCGAATGGGATTTCCTTAAAAAAATAGTAACAGAGAGAAATGAAGTTTTGTAGAAATATTCCAAATAGATCATTTTGAAGTAATTTAAAATTGTTTAAGAAGTTAACATCTGAAGCATCAGCTCTTGGACATACTGGGTATTGATTCAAGAACATATTGAGTTGTTGAGCACTAATCCTCAAATCAGTCTCGTTGAATTCATATGGTATATTCCATCCCAGCGGCCCAAAATTTCGTCTTTCTTGCACCAAAGCATGAAAAAATGCGAGAGAAAAGAGGAGTTTCTTAAATGCTTCCTAAAAATGAATGACAAAATTTTTTTCATAAAAATGTACTTCACATAATTATACACTGCACCAAAAAAAACATATGCCATTAGTGGCAAAATTGAAATGTTACAAAATAAAAAAAAAATACATTTGTTTTGCATTTCAATGCACAGAGCTCATAAATCTTAAAATTCACAACATAAACTTGAAATAAAAACATTGCAAGCACAAAAGAAAATAAAAATGATTAAACAATTGAGGTACATGGACTCACAGGTTGCTGGCAGCCCTCGAAGAATTCCATCTCAACAATTGGGTCACTCAGATATGATCGAATGACATTTGCTTTCAGTCCTTTTGGTGGTTCATTGGTCATCTTGACGCCATTTTGTAGAACAGTTACGGGGAAATGTTCAGCTGGATATGAAGTAAGCCACAAGCGAAAATCTTGGTGGGTAGTTTCAGGCCAAAATTCTTCGCACACCTGCAAGACATATACGGCTTTATTGTTGGAACAAAATCTATATATTTTGAAGAATTACATTGATTACATAAAACACAAAAATGATTAATCTCTATTGCCTGAATTCAGACCCAAAAAAAATATTATATTGTGAATCAAAGAATTTGATGTCTATAAAATAACAGTTACCACAGTGAATGAGAGAATTTCAGAAGATTTATCAACAAATGAATTGCATTAAATTCAAATCTATTAACTTAAACTGTAGGTCTCACTTTTTCACTCAAGACACCACTTTCCTTGATGAATGCTTCTATGTGTCTCCCCACGAAGCAGTTTACATGGCTCCCACTCAAAAAATTAGAAAAAGTAGGAAAAAGTAGGATGGGGGAGGGTATCCCCCTTAGACAACATAATCATAGCATAAGAAAAAAATCCTAAAAACATTTTTTTAATTTAAAAAAATAAGGATTTTTTTCATTAATTTTTTCAATAACACTGTTACAGTATCCTATAAAATTGACAAGCCAAAGCAAAATGACAAAAATAACTATACAGGTTACAAAAACAATTTTTGGCCAAAACAGTCCACTAGCAACCACAGATAATTCTTTTGTGTTCTCCTCACAATATAAATCACATTTTTTTTAGAGTCTTCCACAGTCCAATCAGTCAAGTCTCTTTGATATGGTAACATAGTTTACACACAGCAAATAGTTACACACAGCAAATTATGAAGGCATGTGAGATTTTTAAGAATGACGTTCCTTCCAGACCATTTCCAAAAGGACAGAGCAAAATGTGTAAATTACTTAAGTTCTGATGTAAATAAGTCAAGGTGAACCGGATGGTTTTACTGCATTGCCATCCCTTTTTTTAAAGGGATTCGTTTACATTTTACTGTTCAATACCAGTGTAATCGTTTTTGAAAAATGAAGCAATTTCATTTCTAGCTCTTTGCTGAGTATTGTATACATAGTTTATGCCTCTGTATGCCCTAAAAGTACAGAAGACAATGGAATTCTATTGAGTAGTATCAGAATCACCAAACCTAGAATAGGCTTATGTATCCAACTACTTTGTAATGCAAACTGTTGCTTCACCTATACACAAAATGTGCACCATAATTTTGAATGATGACTGCTAGTTTCTGTCTAAAACTATGAAAAGTAAATACAAAATTATTTTTTCAATCCAGAGAGAAGTTTTTAATGACTACTCTACTTGTTGAACCCTCAAGCTAAGCAAATGAAAAACTTAAACCAAATAGTCCATATATGCCCCAAATAACCTTGAAAACGATGCAATTTCTGCTTTGGCAGAATCATTAATTGCAATCTACAACATTTGTACTTTTTGGCAATATATCGATGATTCCCTGCTCAATTAAAACCAATTACATGAATATTGTAGATAGGATTTGGTAAAAAAAGTAGGGCAAAAAACTAGAAAGTAGGACATTTTACCAAAAAGTAGGAAAAGTAGGACAAGTGGGAGCCCTGAGTATAACAAAGAATAGCCTGCAAGAACCTGTCAGGATTACTGCTCTGGCATCTCTGACAAAGATTTGCCACTCACCAGGGCACAGCAACACACAGTTTGAGAACCCTTGACTTAAACCATTTTATAACATACAGATAGTTTAAACATAATGCATAGAGACCAACTTGATATTTCAGTTTACAGAAAGAGGCATAAGCCATAAATGTAATGAATTGCATAAGTAAAAACCATTATTCAATTTACGTTATTTTCTTGTGTATAATCCATGTATTAATTTATTTAAAAAAACATCTGAATTTCTTAGTGTGGATTCAAATAATTTGTTAAATATATGTATATATTTTAAATATTTATAGACATCAGGAAAGAAATCATATATTGTTTTCTACAGAAATGTGACAAACCACTTTTTCCCAGTTATTGGTAAATATTCATATGTGGATTACACGACACCGTGGACTACACATAGAAAATTATGGTATTTTTCTTATGCTAGTTTGTGTTATTCTTATTAAAATATACAATATATTTCATGATCACCATGCAACATGATTTTTGTCCTTGGTTAATAGACCACATTTTCCAATGGCTTACAACTAAAAAAAGGCTGAATAGAGAAATTTGACGCTTCAAACAGTGCTCTTGTGTGGTGGTGAAATAAATATTTGTGAATATGTCATTTACCATTGGCTCATTGGGTGAATAGAATATTGAAAAATGGTGGAAAAAGAACTTTTTGCAGCAATAATAATTTAACTGTAAATAACTTTTAGAATATGTCATGTATCTGGACATTTCACAGAAAATAAAATTTTAAAATTAAAAAATGATGGGAATTCTTCCATCTTTTATTCCCACATATACACACTTCTTCCTCACGTTTTAGCTTCCAAAAGTAATCTCCATGATATTTTGGATGTGCACTCCCTCACATAGATGCTCTATGTTGAGAATTCCTTAGTGAAGGTGCTCTTTTGGGTAAGCACCCATGCTTGCTTTGGATTTTTTGTTATTTGTTCAAATAATGTTGAATTCTGTGATTGCAGTGAAGAATGTGGAATACAAAAACTTCCCAAAAAAGTCAAAAACAGATAACAAGGCTTGGGATATCTGTCAGCATGCTTAATGGCTTGCTAAGTAATCCCTAGACTGAAAACCATCTTAAGCTTGTGAAAAAACATAAAAATCTATACAAAAATGAAATTTCCAAATGACACATCACATCTTCTATGCGTATTATATGCATAGGTGCTTGCCCAAAAGAGCAACTTCAAAAAATTCTTGACTTCGAGCAGCTATATAAAGAACACATCAAAAATAAATTACTTTTTCTAATCCGATACTTCTAGAAAAAAAACAATTACTTTTGGGAGATAAACAAGGGAAGATGAAGTGTACGTGGGAATAAATATGAAAAAATCCCATTTTTTAAATTTAAAAATTTATTTCAACTCAATTTTTTTTCTGTTTAATGTCCAGTTACATGAATTATATTCTAAAAGTTATCTACAGATTTTAAAACAATTATCAGTGAAAAAAGTTTTTTGTCAGTTTCAGTATTCCAATGAGCCAATGATAAATGACAGATTCACAGATATCAATCTTCTTACCACAAAAACAAAGTGTGAGAGTGGGGGGGGGGGGGAAAGAATGTTACTGGTTGATGTAAAAAAATTGAACTAACTTTCTCTAGGATTGGCATCCATGATTTTGCTAGATGACAGTTCTGCAAAACAACCCAAGTCCCATTTTTTTTGCCATCTTCGATCAATCTCATTGCAATCGGTCCTTGTCCTTGGCCCAAAGACAAAGAATTCAATCTTTCACCTCCAAATCCCTTAGAGAAAAAAAAGTTATTCATATTCCTTAAAGGAAGAATACATATATCAATCAAGTAACAGTCTACATGGGGAGATGAAAACAATATCTTGATATAACAATAAAAGTTGCATATACCATATTCTACAGCATACCTGATAACTCAAATCACAAATTTTGGGAAATTCTTAAATATCTTTATTATAAAATCTATTCCCCGAGTTTGACAGGATGCCGGCTAGCACAGGGGAATATGGTAGTAAGTTTCGTCAAATGATATCGAGATACAGAATTAATAAACAATTTTTGATGACAACGACAACATAAAGTCACTTTACAACGATATACTTCTGCTTGTGAATTTTTCAGCCAACAAAGATTTTTGTGCCTTGCTTACAAATATGAATTCAGCTAACAAACATTTTCTTTGACATGGATGCACACGCTGGCATAAAACAGTCACATGGTGAGCTGAATTTCAGCACATTCATCATCAGAGAAAATTACTGTTAATACTTGAGCCCTATTAACTCATACCCACCTTGGAATATTTTTCCAGATATACTCTATTTCTGAATCATTTCAGAAATGAAAGATTCGACTGACAGAAAATTCATTGAGAAAAAAAGGTCCCTATTTTTTTAGAGTACATGTTCTTTCGGTGCAAGACTCTTAGCATCAAGCTGAACAGCCTGGACGTTCTAGAAGCACAAAGCTAATCCAATCACCAACAAATGGGGGACACCTACGAACTCATCTGGGTCGTGTTAAGACTAAAGCTGTTGTTGATAGTGTAAAATAAAAAAATCTCTTTAGTATCTAATCTTTCTGCAAATTCTCCAATATCCAATTTTGAAGATGTTCATTTTAGCCTTTGGTCAGTTTTTTTTCTTTTTTTATCACACTCCTTAGTGTTTTAAAAAACTTGTCTTTGAACTGGCAGTCCAGTGATTAGGGAGCTAGCTTCTGACTGTGCAGGTCTGGGTTCGAATCCGGGTCAGGCATGGATGTCTACTAACACTAACAAATTCCCTGGACAGATCGTACCGATCTCTTGGGAATACGTGCTGATCATGTTATTTCAAAAAAACATGATTTTAGAACACATTATCTTCATTGGCTGTTTATCACTGTATGCTGTCATGATGGAAGAATTAAAGTAAAGAATTACATTATCCGTAGCAAACTTGAGCAAAGCTGCAGTAGGATCAGCACCAGGAGACAGGATGAATATCAAGGGAGCTGAAGAACTGCTATCAGCAAATGCTTTGCCCAAATCGAACGGAGGTGGCTCAACAAATCTCTTGCCAAGGTTATGCATCACAAACAATTGGACAGCAGACACCATCTTATCAGGTCGGAGACATCTCATTATGAGAAGTTTTTGAAATTCACTTAGTTTTGTACTCCATTCTCCGGGCATGTCTTCTTCATAGGGTGTCTGAAACAAAATTACATTATTTACGCTATGCTTTGATGAGGAAAAAGGGTTATAAGAAACTTTTTCAAAGCCGCCCCCCCCACCCACCCAGAAGATTCACAAGAAGCATTTAAGATATAGATAAATTTGTACTAGTTAATTACCAGGTGATCAAATATCATTTTGAAATCACTCTCATGGGAAACAATAAACTCTCTCAGGCCTGAGAAACTTGGAATGTCATTCAACCTGCAGAATTCATCCCAAGACTTGGGAGGCAGCCACAAAAATGGATTCTTATGAGGATTTTCTAATCCAATACCTCCAGTGAGGAGAAATCTCCACTCATTTTCATGAACATCGCCCCTGGCTTTCATTATGTTAATGCACAGCAGGAATGAGAACAAGAGCTGCAATGATAAAATGATAAAATAATTAAGGATATGAATAAAAACTTCAGGAATAGATATTTGATGAAAATATAAAATGTTTGATTTTTTGATGGACATTGTTCATAAATGAGTAACTGAACTAGATTTAATGCATTTATGATTCTATGCATGTTGGTTGAGACACGAGTCATTATTTTGATGCGGCTGTTGCCATCTAGCAAACAAGTAAAAATAAATATTAATAACAATACAAATGAAACCATGTAACATATATCTGTTTTGATAATATGCACACAGAACTGTGGCACAGCAAAATGAGAAAACAAGATGAATAGTCACTTTCCATTTTCCCTGTATTTTGCAATGCATTCCAAAAACAGGAACTAGGACTCTTTATTTTTGTAATCACTGCATCAAAAATTAAACATTGTGTAACATCATAATGTTTAGATACTCACCTTGTCTTTTTCAAATAAGCTTCGACAGACATTCACATACAGTGAGTATGTAAAATATTCCTTCAAAATGTCTAAGCGTTTTTCTAAATCCTCATTGGGCTCTGAGTTGTCAATAGCATTTACATATAAATTGATGAACCAAGGGAGTGAATATTGATACATCGGATCAATGGTGGCCAAGTCAGCAATAGTAAAGAACAGTATTGATGAATGAACAGCTATAGGTTTATAACCCATTCTAGTCTGGTCGATTTGAGCTTCTGTTTCTTCTGCAATCAACTATAGACAGAAATTAAGAAATTTTAAAAATAATGCAATTTTCATTTAAAAAGAAAAACAAGCAAAATTGCTATGCCAACTTCAGTACATTTAAATTAAATTAGAAACAATATTTTAAGGCAAATATTTGCAGGGAAAATGACTAAGGACTAGACATTGCCATTTATGGGTGCAGTAAATGAAGATGAAAACTAGACCAATCAGCAGATCGAGGTGAAAACAAACAGGTTTGTTCAAGTCGCGCACCTTGTTGAGCGGCCTCTTTCTCTCCCTTGCCTCGCTTCTGGAGCTTGTGCAGTGTAGAACATAATAGAATTGTTATCATCTCTATTATACACTCCCATACCTTGGTTGTTGCACTATGTTTGCAGCCTTAAACTTCTACAATGGCATGTGTATTGCAATTTCTGTGCTGCATCAACAGATCATGGGCGGAGATATGGGGGAGGGCATCCCAGTGACAAAGGTGGAGTAAACTGATCTAATGTGTGTGTGTATATATGAATTGACATCATCGTGCCCCCTCCCCAGACTTTGAAGTCTCCACCTAAGCAACAGATGTTTCATCAAAAATTATTAGTTGGCATTTGCTCTCACTTTCCTCACTAATTTTTAACAATGAAAAAAATTAATACTTTTTCAACAAAATAGTTATTATACTTCCGTATGTATACCTGCTTTTCCTGGATCTCATTCGATAATTCTTTGCTAGATGAAATGACTTTGACAGCGGTTTCATCTTTCAGAATATTGGTTCCAGATGTCAGCAGTTCAAGAATTTTGTCTTCAATCATCTTAAGTTGTCTATTAAAAAATCATCACTAAATTAAATGATGTGACACTTTTAACACAGTGATATTTTAGTAGATATACCACTTGCATAGCTTGGATAAAAAGGTAATAAAGCCAAAAATTATGGTACTGGCAAACTGGATGAATAATATGCTGAAAATAAAGAGGTTAATGGTTGAGAGAGAAGGATGGAGAAACAGAACGGTAATCCAGATGTGTTTTGGACAATATTTTTACATTATTTATTTTATGCACAGAAAATATCACAAAGAGTGAATTAATTAATCGTTTAGTTATGAGAAAATTAGCAGTAGCAACCTGAATACAAATATTGATCTATTGACAAGATTCACAAAATTTTCAATACCATATCTTCAACTTTGAGTTTCAATCAAAATTCATAAATAATTCAGAGGTATCTAAGATAAAATCTGAATTAAAAGTACCGCTTGTTCTCAGCTCCTTGAAGAATCAATGTGTTCTTCTGCTCTTCTAGCTCAGGTTTTTCTCGAGCTACAACAATACCAAGAAGTTGGTCCTCCAGACCAGTGGGTGTAATCATAAAATTTATCAAAGTAACCTTGACTGAAGTTTCAGGAAGGTAATGAGGATTCCTATGTTTGGTGGTCATATAGAACCTGAAATCTGGTGAATATTCAATCGTTGAGTCTCCAAGTTTGATGCAGACCATACCTCCTTGACGGAATGTTTGTTTAAGTAACAAGGGTTCTAGTACTGGGTCTAGCTCTTCACCAATATTTTCTAACAAAGCCTAAAATGACAGATTTGATTCATTTACCCACAATTTATTCAATAAATAATCCAAATAAATTTTTGTATTGTACTAACACATATTTAGAATTGCAACAGTAATAATATATACATATATTTTTCATAGATAAATAGCAATTGATACCTATTAGTTTACAGTAAAACTCCTATATAATGATACTAAAGAACTGGAGGAAAGTATCATTATAAAGGATTAAAGGATTTATCATTATTGATGGAATGTATAATTAACAGCATGTACAGTGCATTGTGACCAGAGAATAATATTCTTATTAGACAATTATCACTGTAGAGGGTATTGTTATATAAGATTTTCATGTATTATCATTTCTGTTGTGGAAAAAAAAATCCTGCAGAGACACATAAATTAGTTAATAAAAAAAGCTAATAATCATAATGTTCTTTGTGCTGAGAAACAGAACAGACAGAGCACAACCAGACTTTGTTGCATATGTGATTTTAGCTCATTGCCCCCGAGGGTGTGGTTGTACTATAGAAAATTCTGAAACACAAGGAAAGGAGAAAAAAAATAATTGGGGTCCCTATCATAGGATCTAAATGATCCCAAATCATGTATCATATATGCACATTCAAATTGACATACATATACACTCAATTGCTTGCGAAATACAGCAATAACTTCAAGAAGCTTTCAGCGATTTCCTGACGTTTTTGCAAAGTTTTTAGATTTTATTTAATTTTTAGGAAAAACCATAAAATTTTATTTTCAAAAAACTCACCGGATTGCCAAATGTGATACAATTTTCCAGAGTTCTGACAAAGTCTGAGTCACTGAGCTTGAAAACTTGTAATTTGTTTGCTTTCTCCATGTTTTTTATCCATTTATTAGCTTGACCTTGTGGATCGATCAACAAAGGCCATCTACGAGCATTTCTAAAAAAAAATTGATTTCCATTTTTTCCTTAATGCCATTTCTTTTTCTTGCATTTCCTTTACAGTTACAATTGTAAAGCTAGTAATGGTGACAATAAAACATTTTCAAAATGTTTGAAGAGTTTGTGCATTGTAAAAACAGTATTAATAATGAAAGTTATAGAAGGTTTAGCCATATTTTGTGAATTTTTTTATAGGCCTACACATTCTTGTGTGTGTGCTATGTTGGTCAGTATTATCCCATGGTTACAATACATGAACAACACAGGAAAAAAAGTGTTGAGAAAAAAACAATTCTTTTGATGTTATGTGCATGAGAAAAATTTGAAACATTCAATGAATAGATGAAGTCATCAATAAAGAAATCTAGTGGATACAAGGAGTGGTCATAGTGAAGGACTTGCATTGCAAGGTGATAGGCTGAAGTTAGTTTTCTCTGGTTCAAAATTTTGAGATGCTAATACGAGCTAATCTCCCAGTTGAAAAGTCTCACCACAGAGAGCAACATGCCTAAAACAATAAAATCTTCAATCATTACACTTGAATCGTAGTTAGAAAAATTGATGGCACAATTAGACACCTAGCATTACACAGAAAAAACTTTACATTAGGTTCGCAACAAGGACATGCACATTCTAAAATGTACCAGTTTGTTACAAGTTCTGCAGAGGAATATGGACGAGGTGCATGCCTGGTTTAGTAGTAGTGGATACAAGGAAGGCAAAAGCTTTTTAACAAAATTATCAAAAAGAGGGGTTTGCCAGTCATCTTCAAGTGCCCGAGTGGCATGGTGGTAAGATGTTTGTCTACCACCATGAAGATTGCTGTCACGGTCCCGGGTTCGAACCCGAGGGAAGATATTTTCCCTAACGAATTTGAGGCGACCACTGAGAGACAGGGCCTTCATTTCCACCCCATCTCATTAATAGCAGTAAATTGCAATATAGCGATATGGCCAGAGTTGGTGTTTGGTGAAGTACGTCATGCCTTCAAAAGATCTTCAATACAGAGACTTGATAGTCATTGAATGATTTACAGTTAAGAATAGTGTTAGGGGAAGATCAAGGAAACACCAGTTTCTAAACCAGAAGAATGAGTCAACAAGTGGTTATGAAGATCTTGAAGTGGTAGACTTTTAAAAAGACTATGATATTTAGAAAAATACTTACTTTATCATTATTCCATTTTCAATAGAGAAAATGTCTGTGGGCAAGCCTGCAATGTTCCAATCCCTAATCAAAACAGGTTCTCCCAGAGTATGGACAAGGGAAAAAACTTTTGAGCACGGAATGCTTTTTTCTTGGCACATGGTCACCCATTCAGCACATTGATCCTAGTCAGCCACATACAGAGATTTAAGAAAAAATTACATTGTGATAAGTAACAAAAAATTAACTCCAATATAAATATATGGCTTAAATAGAGTGATTAGTGAATATAAATATATAGCAGCAGGTCAGCAACACTTTATCTGGAAGGATGGGAAATGAAAAAATTAAACAGACCAATCAGAATTTAAAAAAAAAAAGATTCAATCCTCGTTTAGCTTCCAATTCAAACTCTACATGTTTAAAGTTGAGGTTCATCAGTGGAATTTTTACTTTCCGTGGTTTGTGCTTTATTTTTGGGGACAAAATGTCCAAAACCAAAATTTCACTGTATATAAAATAATATAAAACGGAAGTTACAAAGTTACTGGAAAAAGTGTAAAAAAACATTTTATCTGTCTAATATCTATACCATGTTATATATACTGACTATAAGCACTTAATTTCCAAAATTCATAGAATACAAGTTTAGCGAGTGACCGGATTCGATGAGTATTTTCTCTGAAAATGAGCTCCTCGTTATAGGTGGGCAGACTGTATGTATCATTTCTCTCATTTTTGCTTTTACACTGATTGGCTTTTACCCTTGAATTAAACTACATAATTATATTTATTCGTAAAAAAATCTAAAATCAGGCATGATATGGCAAAAGCTCGTATGGCTGAAGTGTGTGTTTTATTTATTTTTTTAAATCAAGTATGCTTATCTAGTTGGTCAATCATGCCACAAATTTATTTCAGATTATGAAAAATTTTATTGAAAGGATGATATATTTTGTGATATTGAAAGTTTTTAGATATAGTCTGATGAAAAATTTGAAAAAATAAATATCACCATGAATGTACATGTTGCTGAAGGAAAAGAAGAAAAAAAAGTGCTTTCTCCACACACACAATAGAGTTTTTAGCACTGATTTTTATAAACTGTTGAATGAATCAGAGCACCCATAAAACCTAATAATATTGATGAAGAAAAAATAAAAATAAATTTTTACGTTATATATATATATATATATATATATATATATATATAAATCAATTGCAGTCATTAAATGTGTGCTTATAAAAGTAAATAACAAATTAAAAAAAAATCAACTTGAATCAAGTTAAAAAAAAAATCAACTTGAATCAAGTTACAAAAAGAAATCATGACCTTTAAACATGATTAAAGGTTTTATTCTCACCTGCCTAAATGCAGACGTGAAAGCACCCAGATATGCAACAACAGCTGATGAGATCAATACATCCCCAGTTGAATTGATGTACGCCACTCCAAGAGACTGCGCAGATTGACTCCAGCGATCTTTTTCACCTCCTAGCCCACCGATTAACTGCTGAGCACGATTAAGCTCTATGGTACATGTTTCAACTCTTTGTTCCAGCTCTAACATAAATATTAAAAACTAAAAATTAGTAAGACATGAACAATTATAAGGATATTTTGCTGCATTAAAAAAAAGAAGAAAAATGTAAGTTTTAAAAAATTTGTGGTCGACTTTCCACATAATGACTCTGCATTATAGGGACCGTTCCACTATAACCACTGGTACAATAAGTCCCAAATATTTTCTATTCATGCCCTCTTACTTTTATCCAATATTATACAATCAAAGCCCACAAAGATCATATAATCCATAACAACATCTGCACTCAGCTCTGTGTCTCACCTTTTATGCAAAGAAATTAACAAAATCCATCCCTAAGTGTTTTTGACTTTGATCTTTGGAGAATTCGGTTGCAATATGGAGAAGCACAAGGGTGTTATATAACCACTTGAACGACAGTAGGAACCTCGTCACCCCCATTTATAGAGGTCTGAAGTTTCTCTGAATTATAGATTGAGGAGAAAGACTATGAAAAGTTCTGACCATGCCATAAGAACATGTTATCTGATAGATATGCATTCATGATAAATCTTTTCTTCAGATCAGAGGAAAGCCCAATTCATAAAAAAAGATACATAATTTTAAAGGGTGTTTAGTGATTTCTACTACGCCACGGAAAAAGGGCATCCTTTCATTCTCACACAAATGTGAAAAATAATAGGTAGTTGAAAAAATTGTGCTTACAAAACCAAAAAATCCGTTTGAATCGCAGGACATGCTGCATGAATTAATAAAAGTTGTCTTCTTTTCTTTTTCTTTTTTTTGACCAACAGCCCTTACTTGCAAAACACTCCTAGTACATGGATAATGAGTACAATAATCACCTTCTAATTCTGTCTTAGCTTCATCAAGTTTTTTTTGTAGAGCAGCCACTCTATTCTGCACTGCCCTGAGATTTTCTTGTTTGATTTTCAGTTCACCCATTGCTTTTGCTTCTGCTTCTTCTGCTTCTTTCAGAGCAGCTTTTTTTGGTGCAACTACTTTGGCAACACTGGTGGCAGAGAAAACATGAATCAATTTTTTTACATGGCTCATAAAAAAATCATGTATTTTATATATACATCAATTAATGTGATAAACACATGACCTATTTATATACGTCATGTTAACCTGACTATAGGATGACTTTGCATAAAAAAAACCTCTCCTCCTCTTTGATGAGATCAAAACTTTACATATAGAAACATTACAAAAGAAGTGGAAAAGTCTCAACAGTTGTAGCTTTATAGCTATTATATAATTGCACTTTCTAAGGCTTATGCAAGTACCATTTAGAGGATATATATAATTCATCCAAATATAGGACACATGATAGTATCAGAATATCAGGGCATTTTTTTTTCTCTTTTACAAGGTGGCACATATAATACCAACCCATTTGAAATGATAACCTTGTCAGGTAACTGTGAATCTGTGATTAAATACAGTTAGTATATCTGGTATTATTCTCAAAATAGTAGGAACTAACTTTGTAAATGAAAATTTGTGTAACACTCCATATTCTTTTGGTTTTCTTAGTTTTGTCGTAGAAAAGCCAAAGATTTTCATAATATCTGCATATGGGCCATCCAAAGGTCAGGTCCACGGACAGTACTAATTGTTCAACTTGAGACTCTCTATAGATGTAGGTATACTTCTGAGATATAGATGGCAGCACTAAAAAATCATACACAACACTAAATACGCACTCAGACTGTTAGGTACATATACTTACACTTCCGGCACAACTCACTAGGTAGTAAATTGCCCATGGCGACAGACCTGAGTTGTGCTCGGCTTCAAAAAAAAAAAAAAAAGATGTAGGTATACTGTGTATGCTCAAATGTATTCTGAGTTCTGACAGGGTATTGCCCATTTAAATTGGTTCAATACAGTATGTGCATCCTTGAATAAGATTAAGATGAACCCCTCCTCCTCACCATACTTCATATTTTTCAAAACAGGGAAACAGAAATCTGGAGTTGGGGGGGGGGGGGTAGATAAGGCAAAGCATAATAAATAAAGTTTATCTGTGTGAACTATAAGGTATGTTAACAGTAATACTCACATATCATACTTTTCTATGGCACAAACCCATTTACAGAGGCCTTCAGCTGCAGTTGAAGCAGCTTTTATTTTGTTTGGATCAAAGTTTTCATTGGTTATGTAATTTTCCCGTATAACTTTCATAATCTTTGGAGGTATATTATCCTATAATAAACCAAAAAAAAAAGAATTATTACCCAATTCTTGTTTTTAAAAACCTATAAAATGCTCATCAAGAAGATATTATTAATAAAATTCAAACTTACACTTTGCACTGAGCCATTACCACAAGAAAAACAGAATTAGTAAACATGCTTCACTCATAACTTTTAAAAATTGAAAATCAATGCATTTTAAAAATTTTTATGCATGTGTAAAAAAGTTTGCTCTAAGTTGTAATTACAGTAAAACCTTGATAAGTTGTCACCTCAAGTTATTGAAAAATTATGATGGCTAAAGCGGAGTGCCGTCAGTTTTAATGTGCAATGTTGTGAAAATAATATAAATTTAAAGTAATATGACGTTTATTAAAGTATGAATCAAAATAACAATATTAATAAAATTTACAGGTTGCAAAAGAAAAAATAATAAACAATTTTTTACCTTTATTTCTTATTACTTAAATTATTGTAGTAAAATGTACTGTACACTTTGATTTATACTAGCAATTTTTAATTTAGACTAACAGAGTAACTGTTAGAATAGTAGCTTTTCTTCATAATAGAAACTCTATTGCACATTAATTTTACATATACATCAAATTTAATTTTAGTGGTTTAATTCTTCACCAGTAGTTCATGATACAACTACAAAGTAATCTCGAACACTTTTGACTTGGGTGAGGGGCCCTGGGCAGGGAAAAGTAAACAGAAGACCTCAACTTGAGAAAGAATGACAATGAAAGAATGACATTGATAAACAAAGATATTTTGTTTAAATTTCAAGCCCTAAATTAGCAGAGTTCATGCTTCCTATGACAATTTATTATCTGTGCCTGTTGCACTTTGACTTTAACTTGATTAATTTGATTCTTCGATTTACATAATTTTTGATTTACTTGCACTATATGTAATCTTTGACGTATCAATAAATTTTGGTTTTGCTGCTGGAGATGCCCTGATCCCCCCCCCCCCCAGGGGAGGGGATGAAGTGCTTACGTTGCTTCTTGCGACAGAGCCTGGGTGCCTTGCAGTTTCTCCAGTAGAGCCCAGGGGCGTGGTAGCCTGGTCGATAAGATACTCGCCTGAAGTATCAAAGGATGTTTAGAGAGGTGTCGCGAGTTTGACACCCGGTTCGTCCTTGTCAGAAAACTTTCCTGACACAGGGGTACAACAAAAAACGGCGACTTGACTGCAGCAAAAAATTGCTACCGCAGGGGGACTCCCTGGGGCATAAAAAACAAGCCTGCCATTCGGAATCGGCAATAAATTGTAGGTCCCGGTCTAATTAGCCCTCATGTGCAGAAAATGACAGTGGTGTGACAAAAATGATCAAGTAGAGACCATGCAGAAATGAGATCTAGCTTGAAGAGTCCCCAAAAACCTTAGTCGGCAAATGAACTTCCCCAGCGTAACTTTCTTTACTTAAACTGTTCCGTTTGGGTATATCAGATTTTATGGTGACTTTTAAGCACATGGCAATGTTGTTAATAAGCTCTTTTTTTAACGGGAGCCATAAAAATAGTCTGTTCCTCTTTCTCAAACTTTTCCATATTGATGAGTTAACCAAAATTAGCGACGAGTAAATGAGGGTTTAATAACATTGTTGTCTATGAGAGCTGGAAGGGGCTGAAGAAAAATGACGACTTAACCGGAGTGACGACTTAACGAGGTTTTACTGCACATGGACTTACCCATGTCCATGTCCATAGCAACAACATTAAAAATATAAACAAAAAACTAAATTTTATTCTACTTTAAAACTGGATGACTTTTAAAAATTAAATTTATGGCATAAATGCTAAAATGAATGAAATCTTTGTTATGTAAAATAAATTTTCAAGAAAACAAATCAAGTGCTTTCAAAAACAAAAAAAACATATTTTTTAATCAATAAAACTTGTTTAAAATTGGCAACATTGGCTGTTATAAGGTTATGGGAATTCAATTCAAGCTTTTTCCCTTTCAAAATCGAACATGTTTATTTCAGTGCAATTTTAGAATTACACAACGTTTTCTTAAAGACGTTGTTTTAGACAATTTATTTTTATTAAAAAAAATAAGGTGTATACATGCTAGATTAGTTTAAATACAGTATGTTTATCTATGAGTAAAAAATAAAGTAATTTCTGTTACTATAGTATACAGGGTAATTACTTAATTCCCTTTGCCTCATTTTACTGGTGAACCGTTGATCCTAGAGGCATACTTCCAGTTACAAAAATACCCAAATAACGTGTAGAGATCAGTTATATGTCATTCATGTTGCGAGGGGTTGTATAGTTATTAAAATAAAAAAAAATTAACTGACAATGTCTTCAAAACCTAATTAGAAAGTTGTTTCCCTGTCTTTTTTGAGGCTAAAAAAAATAGACGTTTCCAAGTGCAATATTCACAGAGATATTTGAATTTAAAAATCCCGAGGAAAGTTGGGAAAGAACAGCAAAAATCAGAGAAAGAAGTGTTGTTGGTCGGTTTATAAGGTTTTCAAATTCAAAAATATCTCTGTGAATATTGCACTTGAAAATGTGGATTTTTTTTTTTTTTTTTTTTTTGGCCTCAGGAAAGACAGGGCAACAACTTTCTAATTGGGTTTTTGAGGACAGGATGCCTGGATAAAAAGTTAATTTTTTTCATTTTAATAACTACACAACCCCTTGCAACATAAATGAAGTATATCTGAGTTCTACGTGCTATTTGGATACTTTTTGTAATTGGAAGT
Source organism: Pholcus phalangioides (assembly GCF_987345545.1). NCBI lineage: Eukaryota > Metazoa > Arthropoda > Arachnida > Araneae > Pholcidae > Pholcus > Pholcus phalangioides. The sequence continues at coordinate 86,494,445 of NW_028301608.1, read as the reverse complement.
ATGCCTATAGGATCAACGGTTTCTCCGTAAGTTGCGGCAGAGGGAATTAAGTAATCTTCCTGCACAAAAAGTATAGTATAGATAAATATTATAGCAAGGAAACATATATTTTTTAGACCTTTTAAAAATTGTAAAAAATAAGGTCGGCAACCTGCGGCTCGCGAACCACATGCGGCTCTTTGGATGTGAAGCTGCGGCTCTTTAGTTCCATACGCAAATATTATTTATTTTATCAAAAAAAAACCATTTAAAAATTGTTCTGAATTGATTAACGAGGATTAGGCACCGATGCTATCTCTCAGCCACTTTTACTCGCTTTTCACCGCACGCGTCGTCACTGTTGTCGTCAATCCATTGGAAGCTCTCGAATGACGCCGTCGTCGGATGTTTCTATGTAGGTTTTAATTCGCTTTCGACGCAAGACAATTTGGCGTCTTCACCAGTGCTTTGGCTGTGACGTATAGTTTGTTGCTTCAAGTAAAAGAGTTAGAAGCGAATTATCTTCTAAAAGTTATGTATGTACATATATATATATATATAATAATAAAAAAAACCGAAGTAAAGGTAGGTAACATAATAAGTATTATATGTTTAAAATACATATTATACATATTTTTTTCCAAATAAGATACCTAACTACTTTTTTGAAGTCAATAAGAATTGTCGAAAAAGAAACAAAGTACTACTGTTGGATATTACCGCGAAAGTATTTTTATTAAAATATATATTTAATAAATTACCTATTTTATTATTTATCTATTTTATCGCTTTTATTATTTAAAAATTAGCGTTAAAATAATAATTATAAGTGTAAGTACCTATAAATTGTTATTTAATAAACCTATTTTCGAACTCTGAGGATCAAAGTAGGTAGGTATTTGCAGTTTTAGATTGTTTATATGTTTGGCAATTTTCATTGATTTCGGCATAGCTGGGCATAACACCTTTACTCATAAACTAAGTATCTAATATTTGACAATAAAAAAAAACTAAAATGTGCAGACTGCATCGTGATAAACATGTTCTGACAAGTCCGTTCGTGCCAGTCTGCGATCACCGCACATGGGAGGCGACCACAGATGCGACGAAACTATGTACTTATAGTCAATCAGTACGTGAGAGAGTGAGACAAACAGTGTTGCGTGTCTAAATTATTTATTTTAATAATTAAATTATTAGAGAATTATTTATTTTATTTAGGTAAGTATTTTTAATTGGGAAATATCATTGTAAAATGTTTTTTGATAAATTATATTTCATTATGCCCAGCTTCTCGTATGTATTTACTTAGGTATACGTTGACATAGTAAATAATTGCAAAACTTGTCATCTGCTGTTTTGGATACCTAAATAATAATTTTAAAAATTCTTTATTACAGCTTCACCGCAAGCATGGCATCTACAAAAAAAAGAGAAGAACTGAAGAAGAGCATAGAGAATTCAATCAGGATTGGACGGAGTAGTTCGCTTTCATATGCAACTCAGATGGCCTTCAGACTTGTCTCATTTGCCACGAAAAACTCGCACACAATAAGAAATCAAATTTAGAGAGACACTTCACTAAAAAACATACTCAGTTTGCTAGTAAATATCCAGCCGGCGAAGAACGAGAAAAAGCTGTCGACGAGCTCCAAAAACAAAAACATCAATCAAATTCCATGTTAAGTAACTGGACGCAATCTACAAGTAATGTTAATCTGGCAAGGTTCGTGGTATCACTAGAAATTGCAAAAAAAGGCAAACCATTCACAGATGGTGAGTATGTCAAAGATTGCTTCATACGTGCATCTGAAGAACTGTTTCGTGATTTCAAAAACAAACCAGAAATCTTGAAAAAAATCAAAGATTTGCCACTATCCGCTAAAACAGTACAAGATAGAATAGCTAATATGTCTTCAAATGTAACATATTTGAGGTGGAAGATATTCAACTTTCTTCTGCCTTATCACTTGCTATAGATGAGTCTTGCGACATAAAAGACATGGCACAAGTTGCCCTTTTTGACAGGTATATGTCTACCCAAGGTCCAAAAGAAGAACTTCTAGGATTGCTACCGCTCTCGGGACAAACTAGAGGGGAAGATATAGCGAATGCAGTGCAAAAATGCCTTGAAGACAATAAGATCGATTTAAATAAAATCGTTTCAATAGCAACTGATGGAGCCAGAACTATAGCAGGAAAAAATAAAGAGGCAACAACGATTCTTCAGAGCAAAATAAACCACGAAATTCTTACGTTTCACTGCATAATACACCAAGAAGCGCTTTGTGCCCAAACATTTCCGGCCGAAATAGTTGAGGTCATGAATTTGGTAATCAAGATTGTTAACAGCATCTTGTCAAAAGCACTCTACCATCGTCAGTTTAAAGAATTCTTAAACGAAATGGAGACTCAGTATTCCGACCTCCTTCTTCACAATAAAGTGCGATGGCTTTCCAAAGGTAAGGTGTTGAAACGTTTTGCTTTGTGCTTGAATGAAATAAATACATTCCTAAATGAAAAAGACATTAATCACCCTGAATTAGAGAACGACAAATGATTGCAAAAATTTTACTTTATGGTGTATATCACAGCAAAATTAAATGAGCTGAATCTAAAACTGCAAGGAAAGGGAAACCCAGCCTATGTTTTGGTAGAAGAATTGGTTTGTTTTGAAGAAAAATTAATTCTTTTTGCAGAAGATATTCAGAGCGGTAAATTACTTCATTTTCAATTTCTAAAGCAATATCGCGATAAAACCAGTGCAACTGTTGACACGAATTACTTCAGCACAGTTATAAAAAAAATTAAAGATGAATTTGCTGACAGATTTGAGCAATTCAAAACCAACAAAACCACTCTAGCATTCATAGTAAATCCTCTCAACACAAATAGTAATGAAATCCACATTGAGCCATTTGGAATTGATACTGGATCTCTAGAAATGAAATTGATCGATTTAAAAAGTAAAGCTTTGTGGAGTGGAAAATTTACAGAGTTGAAAAGCAAGTTGGAAGAGTTGGAGGTCCAGAAATGTATACACGTAACGCAACAAAAGTGGACAGCTTTAAAAGAAATGCCACAAGTTGAGGCACTTATATTCGACGCATGGAATAGTCTTCCAGATTGCTACAGTGAGGTGAAGAAGTTGGCATTTGGAGTGCTGACTATCTTCGGATCGACATATTCGTGCAAGCAAGCGTTCTCTTGCATGAATATAATTAAAAGTGAAGTAAGAAGCCAACTAACAAATGAAAATTTAGAGGCGTGTTTGAAACTTGAAACAACAAGTTATGAGCCAAATTTATCCAAACTTTCTAAAACCATGCAAAGCCAACGCTCCCATTGAATTTGTTTGCTCAAATGTATGTTATTGTTTTTTTTATTTTAAGTACAAGTTACATTGTTTAGTAAAGTTTAAATTTTCTACTTGAATAACCATGCAAAGCCATCGCTCCCATTGAATTTGTTTGCTCAATTGTTTGTTATTGAAGTACAAGTTAGTGTTGTGAGTAAATGTTTAATTGTTTTAATTTTTTACTTAAATAATAAGTAATTATCTAATAATGCCATATATATACTATCTAATTTGTTGTGAAAAACACTACTTATATATGAATAAATAAATAAAAAAAACTTTATTTATGCGAGTACTATTTATTGTTGGCAAGAAAAAATTTTGTGGCTCTTTAAAAACTTTGAAATTTTGTAAATTGTAATTTTTGACTCTTCCGACTCAAAAGGTTGCCGACCCCTGCTATAGGATCAACGGTTTTTCCGTAAGTTGCGGCAAAGGGAATTAAGTAATCTTCCTGCACAACAAGTATAGTATAGATAAATATTATAGCAAGGGAACATGTATATTTTTTAGACCTTTTAAAAATATTAAAAAATAATAATAGCAACAACCAGTTACACAAAGAAAAAATGTTATGTGAAAATGACTGACATATACATAATGAGGGGGGAAGGGGTTAAAGTCAGAGTGGTGTAATTCACATTTTCAACAATTCTGACTCAAGTTCAGAAACTAAATCTAGAAGAGCTAAAAAATTGAAAGAAAAAATAAAAGAAAGAAAGAAGAAAGTTGACGTTCTTCAGCTTCAACAGTTCCAAAACTATATTGTTTAAAATCACAAAATCTCTTCAAAATTGTTCAATGAAAATGTTCTCAAAATGAGGATTAATCCACTTAAAACCACTCTGACTTCAACTTCCCTCAATTGGTGGTAAAGAAGTTTAATGGCAGCTAATTGACCTTATCAAATTCCTTCAAGTTTTCTAGAAACTTCATATCACCAAGTTCTCGTTTCGAAGGACCCCAGTAATCATCAATTTTCTTCCCTAGAGGAATTCATAAGAACACCTTTCACAATGAATGATTTTTTAGACATTAAAATGAGAAAATAATCAATAAAAATATAATTAATTAATTCACATAAATTAAAATTAAAAATTACTATGGGTGTCATCTTCAGAGGATAAGAATATTTCACTGACCAAGTCTCCCCATCTTAATACACACACACACATATATGTGTGTGTGTGTGTGTATACGTACATGTATAATGTATAACATACATGATATACTATATAGGCCTACATATATATCAAACATACTCATTTGGGAATTTTTTCACATTTATCAAATTCACTAGGGTGTTACTCATAATCACCAGTAAAAGTGATAAATTTCAAGTATTTATCAAATTAACCAGATACACTTGGGTACTATGTATAATCACAGTAAAAATGATAATTATTTTAGAATTTATAAAATTTACCTGCAGCTCTTGGATATTATGCATAATCATCAGTAAAAGTGACAAATTTATCAAACTTACTGAAACTATTAGTTATTATGAACAGTATATTCTCGATTTACTACATTTACCATAATGTATATATATGTTATGGCCAGAGTCAGATCAGGAATTGGTTGAATGTGAACACTAGGCAAATATTCACAAAGAAACTGTTTTCATTTATGGGAACCAAATCGACGAAATGTAACAAGATATGGTGATGCAACTTCTCTGGACGTAGGACCGATGTTCGTGAATCCAACCAATACCAACAGCAATTTTTTAATACACATTTCTAACAAATTCAACACTTCCATTTCAGTAAAAAAAAGATGACTTGTAAGACACACTGTTTCAGTTTTCAGGCACTGAAGAGGCATTCTTCTGGTTGCCTTCATTTATGTCCCTACTATCACAACCAATGCTGCTCCATATTGTTAAACCTGCAATGTCTTTGATTGGCTATTAAAAACCAAAGAAGGGAGGGGGGGGGGATATTGACAAGTGACGTTCATGTGTTCAGGCTCACACATCAAATGTCATCAATGCACTTTTCAAAAGATTTGAGTAGTCAGTTTTTAAACCGTCTACCATATAGCCCTCACCTCGCACCCAGTAACTTCCATTTGTTCCAAAGAAACATACATCTTAGGCAACAGGCAGCACACTCATGACAATGACACAATAAAAAGTTGCAATGTGGTTCCGGTATCTGAAGGCAGATTTCTATGACAATAGGGTACAGAAACTAGTACTCAGACTAGCCGCTGTGGTGGTCGAGTGGTCATAATGAGGGACTCGCATCACTGGGATCCAGGTTCGAACCCCACCGTCACTGCAGTGGTGGTCGACTGCAGTTGATTTCCTGTGGTTCCCAACTTCGAGGCGCAAATGCGAGCCGATCTCCCCATTAAAAAGTCTCGCCACAGAGAGCAACACGCCTACAACGATAAATTATTCAATCATTACACTTCACTCACAGTTAGAAAAACTGGTGGCAGATGGCAGCACGACACATAACAAGCATTACACAGAAACGAACTTCACGTCAGGTTTCACTACACGTACACACACATTCCCGTCTGTACCAATTCGTTAGAGGTTCCGCAGAGGATATGGACGAGGTGCATGTGTGGTTTAGTAGTAGTAGTACTCAGACCAAATAAATGTTGGGACAATGGTGGTAATTATGTCGAAAAGTAATTATGATCTAGTTAAAAATTTGTATTAGATGTTGTGTCACACAAAAAATATTTTTGAGCAAATATTAATTGTTGTATCTTTACTTTCCCAGAATACCCCTCATATATTTAATGGGAAAGAAGAATTTGTTACAAGCACAGCAACTTGCATAATTTGACTTGATTCAGTTCCATGAGTTATGCATGAAAGAAACAATGCAACTTACCACTTCCAGATGGATCATTTACTCTATCTGGTTTCACGCCTTTTATGATACAAATAGCCTCCATAACTAATCTCACATTTTGTGGTGGACTTTTCATGGATTTCATAACTGTTATATCCTAAAATGAAAAACCAGAATCTACATATTTTCTCATCTACTTTTTTTTTCAATCAGGTGTTTTAATATAAGCTTATTCTAAAGTTATCAGTAAATATGTTATTTTGGGGAACACTGAAGTTCTCACTCTATTCAGGAATCAATTGGAATAATGTCAAATAAACTGATGTTTTAATGATGACTTAAATGTTTGATAGAATATGTACAATACCTATCGACATCTTTAGAGAGAAAAAAATCAGATTTATGACCGGTTTTAGACAATTGAATCGACTACTGTCTTCAGACTTTTGTTTTTTCTTCACATGATTATCATTTTAAATCACTTTCACTTGCCAGTGAATATGTGTTTTAAAATACAACATTGCATTTTCTTGCAGGCGGCTCTTATTGGACCCAGGAGGGGGAGCGCCCCTTTTGTCAGATAAATACATTATATTATTCCTTATATAATTTAGATATGTGTACAAACATTTTGGTACATTAAGCTGTGTCAGTTTGTTTTATTATTACAAAGAATAATAATTGCTTGATGCTTTTTTTATTTGTTACCCTGAGTGTGGTTCCCCTTCAAGCGCGGGACCCTGGTGCAGCCGCCCCTGTTGTCCGCTTTATAAGGACAGCTCTATCTACCTGGTATTGAATTTACTTGCTACTTCTATTTTATGTATAGTCATTTGGGGGGTCAAATGACAGGCTTTTTGAAAATACACTAAAAATGGTATGTATATATATACAAATATAGTAGGATAAATATACAAGAGAAATGAAGATAAAAAATGAAGAGGTAGTGAAAAAAAAATCTTTTGAATGAATATACAGTCGAATCCCGTTTTAACGAATACCGTTATAGCGAAAAATCTCGTTTTAACGAACACTTTTCTATTACATCAGATAAGTTCACATAAAAACAATAGAAAAACCTGGAATTCCTTTATGATGAAATTTCGTTATAACGAAGTGATTTCTACGGTCTCTTGGAGTTCGTTATAACGGGATTCGACTGTATATATATTTACATACATCGATTTCATGTTCTTTGCCCTCCCCCCTGGAAAAGTTGAAATGACGACCCTGATCTTATCTTCTTATTTTAAGAAGAGATTGCAATCTTTTCTCCCCCCCCCCCATCCCATTCCACGACTTATACTGATACAAAGCCCATTTATATAAGAAAATAAAAATAAATACCAACAGAGAATTTTAGTGCTCTTACACATGTATAAGGGATTATAACCTAATAACACTGGGATTCTAGCATCAATAATAATGAAATGCATCATGGAAGATAATTTCTTCACATGGAATTTTCTCATTTAGTCTTAAAATAGGGATGATCCTTAAGAAAGATTCTACTACAGAGTTCATTCTTATAGCAGCCATATATAAGTTATGCATCGTGCATAGGTCTATTACTAAAACTCAGTATGGAACGCTGTTCTTTAAATTCTCTGAACTATCTGAACTGAGCCCAAGAACTGATAAACCTCTAGGAAGGGGGAAAATAAAGATAAAAATCTTTTTAAAATACTGCAAAAGCAATTTTAACACTTTCAAAAAGAAGAAAACAGCTACTAACTGCAGCCGTAAGAGTATCAAGAGCTTTCAGTGCAGACTCCAGCACAGGAATAGCCTTAGAAAGTTCTGCATCACAATCATCTTTGATGGCTTTAGCTTCAGCAGCAGCTTTGTTGGCGACTGCTTCATCTGCCTTGACTTTCCTCTCAACTTCTGCTGCTTCCAAAGACTCTTTTTGAACTACCGCCATCTGCTGTTCCACATTTTTTTTTGATGCTATCAGAGTTGGTTGGAGATCTGTCAATGTCTTTTGCATCTTGGAAACTGCTTCTGTAGCATTCTCTAGTTCTTGCAAGCCAACTTCATAACGAGTCTTTTGCATTAGAATTTCTCTGAAAGGAAAAAGTTTTGTTGCATGTGAAAAAAAAGTTTGACTTGAATACATGATGTAGAAAAATTCAATGTATTCATAATACATAATGAAAATACTTTAGAACAAATAAACAATATTATTTGATTTCAATGTACTACTAACAAGAATGAATATTTTGAATCATGTATTTTAAAGCATATTCTTATCAAGATATGATAAAAAACTTTCTAAATACCCATACCATGCAGAAAAAAAAATCTCACAAAGCTCACTTTATGTTGTACTAACTTTCGTTTTTTTTCCAGCAATGTTTTAAATGTTGCGATGAGCTCTAAAAATGAAGTTGGAGTCACATAATTATGCCTTTGAAGTTCATTATAAAATTTATCAGATAATGCTTCAGTTGTCAAGTGGAACTTCTTGCACATGTAGATACATCCTTCTCGTTCAACATCAGACAGTTCAACTTCTTCCAAGAATTTAGTTGCGACAGCTTCAAGAGCATCATCTGGCCAAGGCTGTGAAAAATATTGATTCAAATGTGAGTTTTGCTGCCAAGTGATTTTGATCTCAAGCACTTTGCATTTTATTGATAAATGGCATTCAAAGGAAATTGGAAGAAAAAAAAATTATTATGCATTGCTGCATATTAAGCTTCTTTTCACTACTCTCAAACTTACCTGAAACCAATCAATTGTACAACAATTCACAAGTGAAGGAAACTTTCGTAAACGAGTTCGAAACGATTCTCCAATGGGACTCATGCACAGAACAATGTGTAACTGTTCCCTAACTCTTTGAATGAACATGTTGAAAAGTGCTATAGGAGAACCATCCGTTTGCTGGCTTTTATCCCGTTGTCTGCAATAAAATAAATATTAAAACTAATCTTAATTTTTCTCTTGGAACATAATGGTTCTATGATATGATCATTGCTCTAAAATTCAACATAACTCACATTCATCTTGTATGTGTTATGCAAGACAAAATGCAAAAACTTGCAGAGTACTACCTATCAATCTGTCGCATTTTTTCACAAATCTCTTGTTTTTCATCCGCCGGGAACAGATTAGGCACTTCTCCTGCATTCAGCAAGTTATTGATATCTTCCAAAAATGATTCATCTTTGATTTGTGTGTCGGTAAATAAAAAGACACCATGTTGTTCAGTAGCAGTGGAACGCCTGAGTATAATTTTTAGATCATCTCGCCACTCTGTCATTGAATAAGTTTTTGTGATTTCCACCTAAAGAGTTAAATTAATAAAATAGAAGTTAAAGTGATCACAACATTCTAGCAGAGAGAAATGCCAACATTCCAATAAAAAAAAAATTAACTTTAAAGGCTAATTTTCTGAACTAATGCTTGCTGATTAGAACACCTCTATAGAAAAGAAAGAAGTTATTAATAATACACTGTTGTATTATTTTTGAATAATTCCCACAGAGAAGATTAACTTTTTCAAAAATTTGTTTAATTTAAGTACCCACATACCTGAAACAACTCGTAATCACATATGTGTGCAGCCAGGTGTGATAATGATTGTCTACCAGAGCCACCCACACCAACAAGTAATGCATGGCTGCGTGGTTGTTTGATAACTCTTGCTATGCGGCACAAATGCTCTATAGCAAATCTATAGTAAAAAATGAAATGTATCACATGATATATTTTGCTTTTTACACCAGAATGTAATGCACTAAAACATTATTAGAATCCTGGTTAATGTTAAAAACACACTATTTCAACATGACATGATTATCTTGAAGTTCCAACTATCACATTTTCTGTTTGTATATTTAGATAGAAATCAGAGTGTTTTCACATTTATAAAATACAATTTTCTTACTGTAAATCTTGCAATAACACTATTTTCATTTTGATAATCAAATAAGTAAATTTTTACATAATACATTTTAATACTTCCTAGTTTTTTATAATTTTCAATGATTTTTTTGCATTTTAAGTTCTAACATATGTTTTTTTTCCTTACTTTAGCTTCATAAAACAATAATTAAAATAAAATGGTACTGCCATATTATAAACTAGTGCACCTGAAAAGAACAAGTCCCATGGGTTTTTTGCTCATGCTGTTGTATTCGTCCAGAAAACTTTCAACAATAGACTTCACTCCTTGATAATCTCTGACTTCCATGTATTTTCTAGCATCAGACTTTGGATCAGCAAAGTCGCAGTACATAAGGGATCGCATATCATCTTCAGTGACAATTCCATCTGCATCTGAGTCAACAACTGATAAAAGTTCATTAAATTTCTCATGAAGGTGATCCTCACATACTTTGGCAACACAATCAAATAACCACCGTCTATCGCCATCATCAACCAATCGATCGTAGAAAACTCTGTATACCTATGATTAAAATAAAAACTCAACCTCATAATCAGTTTTATGATATACATTGCATCACTATTTCTTATTCTTCTTTGCAACATCTACCTTGGTAGTAAAATATGATCTTTTACACAACAGAAGAGATATCACTACTTAAATATATATGCACTTCATAAGCATTCCTTCTGTAGAATTTGTGCATGTCAGAATGAGTGTTTTGAGTATATTCATGGTCCTAACACATTTTTGTTGTCAAAGTTATACATTTTGTGTTCTAGTGATGTTGCCATCTGGCTTCCATACTTTAAAGTGAAAATGGTAAATGCTTAAATTTTCTTGTTGTGTAAGTATCATATTGAAGGCCTGCCTGCTCTCTGTGGAGAGACTTTTTCAAATGGGAGATACACTCACATTTATGCTTCAAAGTTGACAACAGAAAAGACATATTGGTGCATATATCAAATCCTTAAAATGTTTTTAGCATTCAACACAGTTTGACACTCTTTATGATAATAGGGTTACTCACAAGTCATAGACGAGACAAAAGCTTCATATATAAACATCAACTATAAACATTCAAAGTCAAAAAGTTATTATGGAGAAAAAAAAAATAAAAGTAATGCAAAGCTGAATATGGAACTATTAAAATACTAACTTCATGAACCCATAGTCTTTTCATTGCAGAAGGAGATTCTAAGGTATCTGGCGATGAGAGAAGTATGCCCTGAATGACTCTTGAAAAATCTCTCAAGTTGAACAAATAATGAGATTTTGTGGGGGTTGGTAGAAGGTTCAGGATTGCTTCCTTGTAGATGCAGAGGGTACTGCCAACTATCTCTTGAACACATGATTCAAAATCATTACTAAATCCTCTATGGATAAATTTTCAAATAAAATATTAATAAATGTTAAAATAAAAACATAGTTATCAAGCACAACGCACTATGAAAATGTTATATTACAATATACAATTATAAAGGGTAAGTGAAAAAAATAAGAATCATATTACAAATGGTTTTAGCAAGTAATGTAACCGGTACCTAATAATCTGTGATACAACAAATTAAACATTAACTCATCAATAATTACAGCCATAAATAGCACATCCAAGAAAGACTTTGGAAATAAAATTTCATTGTTTCTTCTGGGAATCAAACCCTAGTCCTCTTGCAATCTAGGCAAGCACGCTAATCAATACGCCACAGAGACAAAACTATTTCTTGCTATTTTTTAAAACATACACAGTAGCATGATGTGCTGAGTAAAGACAGGCCTTCTGTCATGCTAAGTTGCTAAGGAAATAGCATATCTTTCTATTAACTCATCAAGTTTCTTGTCACATATTACAGATGCTGTATGAGAAATCTTTTCACCCAGTTTGTAGATGATATCAGTCCATGCACAGTGAAGCATATCTGTTGCAATTAACACGATGACATTCGTAGTATGGAGTTTGAGTTCATAGAGACAATGATGTCACACAAACAGCATCTTCAATAACATCTCTACATAGAAAAAAATGGAAAGAGCTTGAAGGCCATGTGGAGGTACGTATTGTTGTGTGCTTCTGTGAGGCCAAGGCCAATACAAAATCTTGGCACGCGTTCCTTGAAGCACAGACATCTGAATGATAATATCAGTGCCCAATCCATCTGGAATATGTAATAAATGAAATTTTTACCTAGTTGCAGAAAAGGCAAAATTCGCAGCATATCCAAATATGGCATTCCAGTGACTGACTGAATGAATGAATGCCAGAACTTTGCCACTGGACTTATCCCATTGCTAAGATCTCTTCCAGCCAAGCTTCGTGGTAGAGTCTGGAACACTTTATTTTGTGTCAAAAAAAACAACAACAACACATACAAAATTTTTACAACATATTTTCCCCGGACAATTGGGTACTGCTGCGATTAACAAATTTTGTGGTGATTACAGACGAGATGGGATTGGGAGTTGGAGAAGTTACTGGGTTTAGTTAAGATGAATGTACACATATTAAGATGGAGGTATGTTTTAAAAGCAATTGAGCCCCCCCCCCCCATGTCATCTCATCTGTTATCTTACACTTGCCATATTATATACACAGGATACAAAGAGAAAAAGAAATGAGAATCTTATTGTGAAATAATATATATATATATATATATATATATACCCATCGGAGCGAGTCATCTCGCTTAACACCTTATTGGTGAGCAGATGGGTTTGATAACTTGTGGACTAGAAGCCAGCATCAGTTTTATTGGGTTGAGTTCACTCGCTCCAATGGATTTAATGAAAATATACGAAATAGAAGTAATGGGTGGGGGAATATATACAATTAGGGGGATCACCCGTGGCATCTCGCTTAGCACCTTATTCGGTGAGTAGCATGAATACGACAATATGAGTACGCACGTGTGTTGTGGACATGAAATTGTAACATGACGTCCTCCAGGTCATGCTTTCCTTAATTAATCTCAAGAGAGTACTTACCTTTAGAGTAGTTCTTAATCTGTTGGTGCCTCCCGGGAGAGATGCCACCTAGTCTCATTGATGGTTGTGTTTCTTCGTATATTCTATGTTTTATGTTAACATAAGTATATCGTTTGCTGGCGGATGGCCGCGGAACTCCGTTGGTAAACTTTCCCGATTGTCGTTGGTCGTGTTGGGTGAACCTGACCAGTTCGCCTGACATGTTGCCAAAATGGTAATTTAATGTTTATGCTAATATTTTGAAATTATATGCAAATTATACCGATGTTCTTATTGTTGTGACGTAATAGTTTATTGCTGTGACGTAATATTTTTCATGATGTGACAGAGTATTTCCGCAGTCCAAGTGGACCAAAATACTTGTTCCCGACTAGTGTATATATACAGGTTGTGGTTAATGAACGATCGCTTCATATCTCATCACATCCCGTTGCATTGTTCTTCACCTCACTCGTTTAACGAGTTTGGTGCTCCGTGTTGTAGCACAGAGGTGCTAGTCTTTCATTAGTCAGGTATTATGTAACGTGACTTCATCTAGCCTTAGGCTTGGAAACGAATCCTGCAATGATTATCTAATTTTGTATTTGTGTCTCGGCAGGTCCGAACTTACAATCGTATCTTTACATATGAGCAACAGCTTGGTTCTTCAAACGCTAACCAGGTTACGTCGGAAAGGTCTCTACCCAGAATCCCTGGTCTAGTTGGAATTGCCAACTAAGTAAAATAGAGGTCAACAACGGCTGATCTCAACATCCGCCTAATCGCCGCCTGATTCCCGATCTCCTGCAGCTCTGGCTCCTTGACACCCACTGCGCTGACATCAGACGATTGTCTCTCCCACAGGCTCACACCTGTTGCTTCGCCAGACTCTCGGTTCCGATGTTGTGCTAGCTCCAGACAGTACACCGAAATAAGAAACACGGCTCCCAGCCGGTTTCACCCATCTCGGGGCCAGTGAGGATCGGCCTGTGACGATCTTACCGCAACGGACGTCCACTTCAAATCCGGACTTAGTGTCTCACCTATAACCACATGCTGAAGTTCAGGACCTACCCCAGATAAACGCAATATATGAAAGTCTCTGTGATACGTTTAAATTCTTTTTAACGTCTAACTAAATTTTTAATATCGTTAGAAAATTATTTGAATTAATATTGTAACCATGTTTTACTTTAGTAATTGTATAAATGTCTTGATTTAAATTCTGTTGTCGTTTTATTTCCTTGTGCTGTCAAAAAACTTGGATAAAAATAAAATCCGGGAGGTAACGTTTAAAGCGTTACAAAATGCATGAAGAACTTGAATAGAGGAAAGAGAAATACACATATACACACATTTATATACATATATATAACTGCCAGGTCGAGTCGACCCACCCTAACCCTATTTTGGTGAGCAATGTGGGCTTGGTTAAAATGGGGGATTGTCTGGAGAAAGCTTTAGCTAAGGATCAGCTTCGGTCTTGATGTTTTGGTTGACTCGCTCTGGCTGGTTATATTTATATTTAGAAAAAATAAAAAAAAGTGAATATATATAAAATATGAACTACATGTGGTTATATATTATGAAACCATTCGTGTCGTCCTGTCTAGCACCCTAGTTAGAATAGCGGCATGAAAGGCACTTGTGGTTATCACATTTACATCATTGTAACGGGAATTTTTATTCCTGTTACAAATTTCCGTATTTCATAAAAATTCTTGTTCGGGTCCCGTTAGTACATGCTATATCTTGTACATGTAATGGTTATGTATTAGTAGTGGGAGTCATGTGGATATGATTTTTGTTGCTTTATCCATTTCTGTTTTTTCTCCCACTTATTTTTGTAACATTTAAAATATTATTTTATAAATCTGGTGGACAGAGTTTTGGTTTTCCGTTGGTATTCCAGTAAGCTGTGACAAAAAAAATGATGTCCACACACTTTTTGCTTCAAAATTGCATAAAAGAAACTTGATGAGTTGAAGTTTAATTTTATGTATCACAATTATGTGGCAATTGCATCATTTACATAATTATTTATGATAGGATGATTCTTTTTGACTTGTTTTTTATGTATTATATGAAATATGAATTGTATGTTTATTAATTCATGTTTATTTTTGTCAAATTTACCATTAAAATTTATTTAAATTCTCTATTGCACACCTATTTTTACCACAGTTTTGAATAGCTTGTTAAGAAAGCAATGAATTGGTATGTATGTAAAATTTTGAATTTCTATAGTGAAAAGTCTGTGGCTTGAACATTGAATTGGCTTTCATGATCTGTTATAGATAAAATTTTAACGATCAAAACTGAGAAAGCTTTTTTACATCAAAATGTCAATAAGCATTTCATTTGGAAAGCGTTGAAATTGTGAAACAAAGTAAATGCTAAAGACATTTTGTGAGTAAATAATCTTACCTTGTTGTCACATGCCAAGCCAGTATTTTACTGAAAATTGTTTCCATAATCTCATCCTTAAATTCATTGATAGTAATGCAGTTGAAATGTCTTAAGAATCTAGGTGTTACTATATTTCTTCCACCACCTTAAATAAAAGAATAAAAAACATTCATCATTCTGTCAGTTTTCTATTTTAAAATATTCTATATTTAATTGAAATATTCTATATGTAATGGAAATATTCTATTCTAACTATTATAGGTTTTTAAGGCTAAAAATAGAAATTTGACAATGTTTTATGTGATGTCAAATGGTTATTTTCTACATTATTCTAATCAATGTTTTCTTTCTTTTAAAAATTTGAAAATTTTTTGCACAAAATAGGGCATAAATAACTTTTTAATTAATAGGGTTAATGAAAAAAAAGTGCCAAGGAATCACTTATATTAAGCATCTATCGATCATCATTTGTTTCAGAAATTTTGTCTTATAGCACAGTGTAGCGACCTCTACTTGAACTTTTACCGATGGCGGAAAATTGAAGACGTCGCATTTCACATTTTTCTGGTGTGAATGATTGTTACCTAGCAACGCAAGTTGCAATAAAAAGTTGAATGTTTTTCTTCCCAGTCGGCAAGTAATCATTGTTATGTGAAGTCTTATATTTCTATGTGTCCATACCAAATTAAACATGTATTTATTTAAAACCTTCTGATTGTTATTACATTAATAATGGAGCTCAACAACCGGTCCTACAGATAGGTGCCCACACATCGGTCCCTAGATTGGTGACCCGGACGTAACTTCAGTGATGACTTACTGAAATCGTTGTGGTTAACGCGACTCCCCGCTAACGTCCAAGCTATACTAGCTGCTTCAAGCAAAGGGATTCAACAACTTGCTTCGATGGCAGATAAAATCGCCGAGTTGGCCATTCCAAATATCTGCTCAGCATCCAGTCGACCTGAGAACTCGCTCAGCCAATCACTGGCTCTGACCAAAGAGTTGCGTGAGCTGAAGGGAACTATTCATATGACACTTTGTAATGTATCGGGATCCGATCCCTCTACGTTAATGATGATCTTGTCGTTATGTGGGAAATTCCTTCTTATTTTAGGCCCCCAGGGACCTCTCAGTTACCGGAAACCACCTGAGGACTGCTGGCAAACCGGTAAGGGCCAGAATGTTTGCTTATGCTTATCGGATCCCGTTTAGTTCGGCAGTCGGCAGGTGGGGTCTTTCGGCTGTCGAACAAGAACAGGCCAGAAGTCGGGCTACTGATGTCCCATATAAATTAATTTCCCTCATGACGGCGATGTCGCTATTTTTGTGGAGGGGTCTGGTTCCAATTTCCGTGTAGGTTGGACGAGGCTTAAAAGTTTGTCTTGAAAAATATTTTTGTTTCCATTAGGAGACCTCCCAGGGGAGTTATTGCAAGTCTCGTTATATGGAAAACATAGAGTTGTACTCACTTGTTTTCGGCGGGGGGGGGGGGGGGGCTGCAGACCTCCATCGGAACATTTCATTTCTTTTTGTGTTATTTGTTTAATGTTGACATAGTTGGGAGAGTCTAATCAGCTCTCCGGATTGTGTCATGTTGCCAGATTTCCGATGTAATATTTTCCTTGTGAAGTTTGTTGTTTGTTAACGCATGAGTATGCAAATTAGATATTTTTGTTGAGGCGAAAAGGCCTAGCGAGGATGTGTGGGCATAAAATTTTATGAAATGTGTGTATAAATTCCCCCCTCTTTGGCTAACAACTCTCCTCTTCCTTTGTTGTATTCATTCAACTGAAACCCTCTACTTGGACGGTTCTCTGTCTTGCTACCACATCATTTGGCCTTAGGCTGGGAAAATGATCCAATAGTTGTTCAAAATGAAATAAATTGTCTAAATTTGTTTCCCGGCAGGTCCGGAACCGAAAAGATTATTTTATCTTCATAGTTGAAAATACTTCATTGCTGATGTTGGACGGAAAATAACATAGCAGCTGGCCTCATCAAGTGTACATGCAGTAACGTAACATCTTGATGATCCGGCCCTCAACCGAGAGGCCCCTTGGAGCTGATCAATGTGATCTGGTCTTCAATCGAGAGACCTCCGCTGGTACTGACCAGGCTACACTGCACCGAGTGACTATCAATGTCAGCGTCCGACCGGCAAATAAATCAGTGAGAGCGTTCCTTTTTGTCAATATTGGATAGAGGGTTTTATGTCGAATAATATAGTGTTAAAATTGTGTAACTTACATCTGAACTTAATAAATAATATTTTCATGCGAAAGTGTTTAGTTGTGATAATTTTCCACTTGTCATTTGCTACTACAAATTACTGGATATTTCGAACCGGGCAAGCAACTCCCACAAGGGAGGTTCCAATTTTGCTATACATGACATTTCGTTGACACATGGGTGCCCACACATTGGTCCTTAGACACAGAATTACAAAATCATTGACAAATCAGTCCCTGTTTGTCTATAAGACAATATTTTATGGCTGGTCTTCTCACCAGGTTTTCTTGGAAAAGTTATCTCTAAGCAATGTGTAAGAACACTGGAAGAAGTGAAAAGACAACAACACATACAAAATTTTTGAATACTGCATTAGGCATGATGAAAAAATTCATGCATGAGACTCTAGCGCTCAGGGTATGAACAGATAAAGAAACAATTTAGAAGATATAATTTTTACATACATGGCCTCGTGAATAAAAGAAAATGAGAAATGAAACTGTATCATAAAATTTTAGTTATATTGCTATCTAATGCTAATCACATTGAAATTAGCAAATATACATTGGTTATGTCTGACTTACTTACAGATACGCCATTTGATAACAGAGGCTAACATGAATCATATCATAATAATATATAAATGTTAGTACATGTCTGTGAAGTCTAGACCCTTTACAAAGTGTGGCCAGTGCCTGGAGTCTTGGAAATGTGCAACTTCACAAAGTTTCAAGAATTCGGATTTGGACCATAACATATACAATATTATCAATGCAGAAAAACATTGTAAGAAGTTTTTTTATAGAGTTATTTACCAGGAGGGCCCATAGCAGCAATAAGTTGCAAATCAATAAGCTTCATTGGCACAACTTCTTTGAGGTCGTACCAGTTCCAATGATCCATCCACTGACGCAACAGTTCAATAGGTGGTTGGGCACCATATTCTTCTAGAATAGGCATATTTAAGTCATCTACAAATACCACCTGAAATTGAATTTTTTAATTATTAAGAAAAATATAATTACATGATATTACATCTAGACAACATATTAATCATAATAATCAATTAATCTCTTTAATAATTTAGGGAGTACCTGAATATGGAACAGAGAAGTGAAGTTGGGCTTTATAGAAAATAGTTCTGCAGTAAAAAAAATTACAAATATTTTTCAATCAATAATGCTTATTAACAGACAGCTTGAAATTTCAACTTTTTAGAAGCTTTTTAAGATGAATTTGTATTATACAAAATCTATGAGTTCATCTGTAGTAGCAAGTGTCTGGATGAAGGAAATAGATGTACTCGGTTCTGTACAATTTTGATTGCATTGAAAGTCTGTCACTTTAGTGAGCAAGTTTTTTTTCTCATATTTCGGATTTAATGCAGAAACTAAATGGAAGAACTTTAATAAAAAAATAGTAAAAAATATAAAATATAAATTAAATACAAGATCTTCAAAGCACTCAGAGACTAATCTCACCATTTTTTGACCAAGGGGTGGTCCATATATACCCTTTCTTCTTTTGTCCAATTTACCCATAATAATATTTTGGGTCTGATTTGCACTAGTTTGAGCAGAAAAATTCATCATCAGAGGTTTGTATTTTTCTCCATCAACCTTATTAAGAAGAAAGTCCTGAAAAGAAAATTTATCAGTAAATAAATAAACCAAATACTACAGAGGGTAAACTAAATACTACATAGCTACTACAGTTAAATCCCGTTATAACGAACGCCAAGAGACCAGAGGAATCACTTCGTTAAAACAAAATTTTGTTATAAAGGAATTCCAGGTTACGTAGCATTGTTCCTATGTAAACTTATTTGGGGGATTAGAAAAGTGTTAGTTAAAATGAGATTTTCACTATAACAGTATTTGTTAAAATGGGATTCGACTGTACTACTTTCACTAAGAATAAAAAGCCAAAATTTTCTGTATCAATTGAAA
Organism: Pholcus phalangioides; assembly: GCF_987345545.1. Classification (NCBI taxonomy): domain Eukaryota; kingdom Metazoa; phylum Arthropoda; class Arachnida; order Araneae; family Pholcidae; genus Pholcus; species Pholcus phalangioides. The sequence continues at coordinate 86,474,846 of NW_028301608.1, read as the reverse complement.
AGAAATAATTATATAATACAGGCAATTAAATAATTGGAGACAAGGAGGAGACACACTTAGATGTTTCAATATAAGTAACATAGGCAATAATAAAACATCATTTAATGCATGACAATGAGCAGTAAAATGAATAATAATAATAATAAGCTTCAAATTTACTTATGCCTTGTTAATATTAATACAATTCCCAATTATAAACAAATAAAGCATAACAGTAGAATTTATATATTCATAACCTCCTTCCAAGGCAAAAATCCCAGTTACAGCCCTGGTATTAAATAAAAAATGAAGCATATAATTAACTGCTGCTCTGAAAATTATGTTAATAAAAGTAATGTAACTCTCATCATTATAGTCCGGAAGTTCAGACAAAATGCCATAAATGCCTTTTTTTTGCCTATTTTCAAACTTTTTTGGTAAAAATGCCTTTTTGAAATTTTCATGCCATAAATGCCTATTTTAACAGTTTTATGTTCATTAATGAATTTCAGAGGCCATAATCTGTAAAACTTGGATACTTTTTAAGCATTGGGAACTTTAAAAAAATTGCTCTTTTTAAAATTTTCCAAAACTGTCAGTATTAATAATCATCAGAAAATGCTCCCCCCCCCCCCCCCACAGCCCCATTTAGATGCAAATAAGTGATCTGAGAGATTGGTGGTGCCATGTACTGAACCAAAATTTTGTGACAAAAAAAATTTGCTTTGACCAGATGGCATTAGATGTGAATGATTTTGTTTCAGATGAACGCAGTTCATATTAGAAAAGCAGGAGAACATTAGAAATTTTTGTTCTCCACATGCTTCACATAACATGTATCGCTCAGCCAATGTATTGCATTGTTTGTGCACAGCTGACCGATGACTGTCCCGAGAGGTCATGAGTTGACAACATGGTTTACACAAGGCAGGGGTTGGAGCAGACAGTGCTCTGGGGCACATGTTGCTTTGATTTTATTTATTTTTTTGCACCATAAATGCACTGCAAACGATTATGGCTATTTATCAAACATGCATATTTAGTATTTGATTAAATTAACCAGAGTCGCAACCAGGGGTGCGTGACAGATGTAGCCACACAGGACCTTGTGCTTGAAGGACTTCCAAATATGTGGTAATATTAAAAAAATTCAATTTTTTTTCACAACAAGATGGCCATGTTTGAACTATAGAAATTATAATGGTTATTTCAAATAATATAACAAATAAACGAAAATTATTAATAACTAGAAGGAGTCCCACAGATCATTTTCTGTAACTGTTCTTCATCGGGTAATGGTGGTCCTTGGATTGGCCTAATCCTGAGGGTCTACTAACATTTTATTTAGATCTTGAAATCAATTTAACTTGGATAATAATGCAGTTATTATAAACTACAATTAAAAAACAATAGACGGATTAAGTGCAACCAATTTTTCAGCTAGTTTTTGCACCTTTAAAATACCTTTGTTTTTAATTATTTTTTCTTCCTTCCAAAAATTGTAAATGCCTTTTTTAGTGCCTATTTTAGGTATTTTTAGTGCCTTTTTGCCTGCCTATTTAGACCATTTTATGTGCCGCCTAAACTTCTGGGCTCTTCTCATCACAATGATAAAATTCCTATTTGAGCATAGACATAGTATATATAGGGTGGTAACTATCGACCGCCCAATAATTATACACGGGATTCCTTGTGAAAAACTGATATGGAAAAGTGTTTTCAGTTTTTGATTTGACCCATAATTAATGAGTTATAATGCTTTAAAAATTGATGGTGTCATTTCAAAATCCTGCCAAATTCACTGAACGTACACCAAACATATAACTTGGTATTTTTTCAAACTGAACAATTATATACTACCCTATGAGATCAAGAAAGTAAACCAGTTTTTGTCATCTTTTGTTCTTGTGTGTGTGTGCACACTTTTCAAATTTTTATGCAGTTGTTAATTATTACGATTTTCTAAGGTTGCAGAGGTTTTCGAGTTCATCCGTAAGATTAAAAAAAACTACTGCCGCCCCAAAAATTCTGAAATTTTGATCTGAAACTGTGTTACTCGTCATGTTTAGTTAAATGAACCTAAGATTTAGAAGTTAACCCTAGTATTTTTTGAAACAAATATTGAATTCTTATATTTTTGAAAATTTATACATTTTTTCAAACTTTAAAAATCATAAAATGAAAAAGGATAATCAGACATCGAAGTTCAAGGTTCAGTTCACTCAAAAATGCCATCTAAATATTTCTGCAAAATTTCAAAATTTTTGGTGTAGTAGGTTTTTTCAAATTTTAGACAGATGAGCTCAAAAACTGCAATTTATGAAAGTCGTGTTCAAAGCGTTTTTTCTTGTTCACATTTATACTATAATTTATTTGATTTTTAATTTTGAAAATAAAAAATTAACCCGATCAACATAAATTTTTTTGCATTTGATTTTCACAGTCGAATGGAATATTTTTAAAAATCATGTTTGAAAAATTGATTTCAGAAATCACGATACCCCTTAACTCTATAGCGCCCAGATCGGCCGTAGCCGGCCGAGTAGGTTAATGCCCATAACCGCCTCAAGTCGGCCCAGATAGGGGGTATGGGTATGTTTTGGTGGGCTTTTGTCACCAACGGGAAAGAAGATAAAAGCTCTTGTCAGAGGCGGGAACGGAAAAGACATCTGCAACGCCCTATCAATGGGATTTTAAAAGCTGATGTACTAGAATGTTCCTTAGGGTACTCAATGCATTTTACAAAGAGATAATACTGTGAGGGAAGGGGTGCTTTCAGTAGACAAATTATCTCTGAAAATCCATTGTAATGAAAGGGTGAACGTGAATGCAAAGGGTAGCATGAATAGAAACTCATGGAGAAAGGGGGAGGGGAAGTATCCGAAATTTGGACGAGTCCACTTCGAACACAAAAAACTTGGTATTTTCACGAACCTCCCAGGTCTTCTATCTGGGCATTAAAGAGTTAAATAAACAAAGTATCGCCAACAATTTTAAAATTACATTTTTTTTCCAGTTCCGATTCAGAAGTTTTGGAAGATTTGCATGTTGCATCACAGCCTTTGATTGTAATTCTGCAACACAATTAACTGAGTAACACAACAAGCATAATGAATGAAATAGATCACAGTTACACATTGTCATGAGAGAGATTAGTCTAACAATTACAATTTAAAATTTTTATGGCATCTCATTTATGTTATGAATGTGCGTATGAATGTCGCCTGGCATCCAGTGGTTAGGGAGCTAGCTTTTGACTGTACAGGTCTGGGTTCGAATCCCAATTCGGGCATGGATGACTACTAACACACTAACAAATTCCCTGGACAGGTCGTAAAGATCTCTTGGGAATATGTGATGATCACACACATTTAAATAGTAGGCTCATACTCAAAATAATATTTGGAACAGCAGATAATAAAGACATTAAAGACATGGCTTTCAAAGACATGGGGGGGGGGGCATGATTTTTTGGAAAAAAATTAAGAAATGAAATACACATATAAGAGCAAAGGTGCGGCAAATTAGTAGTGCTGAGGACAGCGACATCCTGAAGTCTGTCTCTGTTAAGAGGGGAGCCCAGGGCAATTCCCCCTATAAATATGCCTCCTTTCCTGACATGGCAAGCACAATTATTTCAAATTGGTCATTTGTTTTGGCACAGTTTGACCTAATTGGTCCTTGTGCGACACAAAAATCAGAATCCAATATTCAATAAATATGCCCCAGAATAAACCTTGATTTGAAGAAATGGTCAAGTTCTGTGAGAATCACGTACGCTGGAACAAAAACTTCAAAATAGTCCAAATCTTTCTTGTGAAAGGTAAAGTAAAAATTTATTAATATTTCAGCACGATAAAAATCAATTGCAGCAAAAAGAAATGAAGAATCTCCATTGTAACATGCAGAAATTGGTTTGAAAATGTGACTCGATGAATAATCAATAGAAAATATCTGAAAAACCACTAATTATTTTGAATATGTCAATTCATAAAATTTGATTGAAATTTTCTGATCGAATCGTTGTTATTATTTTACTATTTTTACAAGTCACCTACATTAAGCTACCATTTTTCAATCTTCGTTGAAGTTTTTTACATGTGACTGTGTTGATAAATTTCTAAAATAACTCAAAAAGCATTGCCCTCTTTCATTTATCAGTATGTAATATGATTAACATGACAGCGTATAAAAATGATCACGTAGTAAACACAACACACTGTATGCACCTTCCCCAGAAAAACTTGACTTGATAGTGAAAGAAAACAAATTACCTCATTTTGGCAAAAAGTGTCGATTTGGTCAAACAATTTTTCAAATAGATCTCATTTGGCTAACACTTTACAAATCTGGTGATAAATTTGCCAATATAGTGGATGAAACTAACACGTAACAACAAGGTTATACTATCACACTACATTGAGAGAAAAACTGCCAATCGTGAAAGAATGCAGAACTTGGCTTCTAATGGGATTGAATATTTTAGTTCATTTTCAAGAAGTGACAACCCACTGCTGGTAGAGAAATGTTTTTGTTTTTTTTTTCAGAGTTTGGCACATAACTGACCATTAGAATAATGACACGTTACAAAATTTCAAACGCGTATAACTCACTTAATATTTGTGCCATCTAAAAACAGAAAACACTTTTCCATATTAGTTTTTTACAAGGAATCACATGTGCAATTATTGGGCAGTCAATAATTACAACCCTGTATACTTAGCTTTAATAAATTATATAAATATGGTTTTATTTGTAAAAATAATAATAGGCTATATTCATTAAAAGTAACATGAAAAGAATAAAAATTGATTTTACATACTGTGACATAGACAGATTTCCCTGTGCCAGTTGGACCAACAAAAAGTACTGGTTTCTCATGGGTTACCAAGAGCTGCATTAGCCTGGTGTATCGTACAGTATCTACTGTAGTAACGATGATCTGATTCACTTGTGCATCTTTGGGAATAGGAACTGCTCTTCCCACTTCCTCCTTCCAAAGAACCCAGAAACCTGGAGCTCCTTCTTCTCCAGTTTTCTAAAAGAAAACGTTCTATTTTATTTCTGATATACAAACTAAAATAGCACAATTAAACTTTTTATCCTTCAAACACAAACTCCTGCTAACTAATACAGTAGAACCTCTTTCAACTGGATCCTTCTCTACATTAACCTTAACCAGTCACATAGATTTTTCTAGCATTATAACATAGGTTTAGGACATCTCTAGCTGTCTTACCCAAATAACTTTAAGACCAGACATAACCCAGGCTCTGTCCCTTATGGGATGTAAGCCAGTTAAAATTTCTTGATAATAAAGGTTTTGAATACCCAGATAACTGGTTAACCAACCCCCCCCCCACTTTTTTTTTATGGCATGGTGTTATTATACAGTAGAGTCTTGAAAAACCTGAGCCCTAACAGTTCAGGAGTTCCAAACAATCTGAGGTGCCAAAAATTTTATAATTTCCATATTGTGTGTGTGTGAAACCCTCTTTTCCTCTGTTTTTTTTTCCTTCAAAAGAACCCAATTTTCTTTCTCTTTATTTATTTATTTTTCACGAATGCTACAGAATAGGTGTATGCTGTACAGCAATTCCAGTTTAAGAAGTACTAGGAGGTCAGGAGCCCTATCATGGGTATAACTGATGTAATAAAATATTAGACTTCCTTCAATGGACATAGACCATTTCAACTTTTGGAAGACTGCTGAGAAAGAGGAGCAAGTTTGATGTTTGACAGTTTTCTTCCTAATGGTGAACAATGACATTGTCCCTTAATTGCTTGAGTAAAATCATTGGAAAGGCAACTGCCTTTGCAATGATCTGAAAGCTATCAGTGTCTCAGTATCCTTCACCATCAATCCCATCCCCATCTCTTCTCAACCACTCTATCATCTTAGTGTCCTTTTCAAATTTGTTTTTTAAAACACATTCTATCCATATATATCTTATTCAAAAATAAAAATACAATAAGTATGCTAGTACACCTTTTTTGCTAGTCTTTTTTTTTTAAGTAAAACCAGCAGTTAAAACATTCTTTATTGTTCTTCGGATAATTCAAGTTTTTTGATAATCTGAGGTAGCCTCAGTCCCATCCACTTCAGATTATCTCGAGAGAGAGAAGACTACTGTATAACTACTGAATGTATGCACATTAAATATACAGCTCATGTGCAATTAATTTATCCTGGCTATTCCTCCAGGCTGATTAGGAAATGCCATACTGTAACCCAAAAATGAAATTACTGAACATCACAAAAATTGAAGAAACAAAGAAACATTACCTTTTTGATGAATTCATAATCATATATTGATCCCTCATCTGGAATTGGACATTTGAACACAACATTCGTTTCAACAACTACATTATCAAGGAGTTTGCATAATGCATGAGTTTCTTCAGACAGTTTACCACCCTTTTGAATGAGAAAGAATATTTAATCGAACAGCCCAAGATTATATCTTGGTATAGAAATTATAAATATGTTTAATTATGATTTAATTTTAAAAAATTAATAAAGTAATTAGACAATTCAGATGGCACTTAACTCAAACTGAACACCAAAGTGAAAAGATTGTTCTAAAAAATAGGACAACAAAAATGGGAAGAAAATGAACTTTTATATATTACTAAACCTATCTGAGCATTACAACAGCTACAATTCTCCAGAGAGAGAAATAATTTTTCCGAGAAAAAAATCCTCTTAATCAATGATAAGTTACCTCCTAAGTGCAAAATAAGTAAAATCATGTTTCATGATAAAAATATACAGAAATAAGTTATTTCTATCATTTTTATGCAATTTGTTTATCCCATAATTCTGAAAACTATCCTATCACTAAATAGCTTCCAAATATTTATATGATTCTTACAGTCATAATCGACTTCAGCTGCATTTTTTGCTGGCAGGATTATTTAACCTCAATATGATCAATAACAAAATGAGAAAAATTCTACTTAGACCCAAGTACATTCATTCGACCAATCAGTAATTTATAAAATCTTCCCCAAAATGCTGACATATAGGCTTGAATCCAAATTGGACGAAGCTCAACCAAAAGAACAAGCAGGATTTTGCATGTGTGGTGTAGCAGTAGTAGGTAGGGCCTCCAAAAAATGGCTCTGGGATCCATGATGTTCTTAAGTCAGCCACCTCGTTGGGCAATTTGCCTGTTGTGGCATTGTATTTGTATCAATATCAAGAAAATATATAACAAAGCAACTGCAATGATTCGTTTGGATAAAGGAAAAGCAAAGATTTAAACTTGAAAAAGGAGTCAGACAGGATGATACTTTCTCACCAAAACTCTTTACAACTGTTTTAGAAGAAGTACTCCGAAAACTGGATTGGGATAAAAAAGGAATTAAAATAAATCGAGAATTTCTAAACCATTTGCATTTTGCAGATGACATGGTTGTTATCAGCAGTAATCCAGACGAAGTAGAAGAAATGATACAAGAATTGGCGAAGGCAAGTATCCAGGTGGGCTTGAAAATGAATCTGCAAAAGACTAAAGTTATGTTCAAGGCCTTTGCATTGAAGAGGACAATCTTGCTCAACAACACAGCGATAGAAGTAGAAAGGCAAGTATCCGAATACAGTATACCTGGGACAAGAAATTACCATGGACAACGGAATCATTAATGAAATAAACAGAAGGATCAGGATTGGATAGAGCACTTTTGGCAAAAACTGTAATTCTGAAGAGCCACATGCCATTATGCCTGAAAAGAAAAGTGTTTAACCAGTGTGTGATACCAGCACTGACTTATGGAGCTGAAACATGGACACTCACAAGCAAGACGATACAAAGGCTGCAGACAACACAAAGGAGCATGGAAAGATGTATGTTAGACATCACAAGGAGAGACAGAGAACAAATCACTTGGATAAGGAAACACGCAAAGGTATATGATATCATGGAAAGAATTAAACGTTTGAAATGGAAATGGGCTGGACATATTGTAAGAAGACAGGACAACAGATGGACCAAAAGTATTCTAGATTGGTACCCCGTCTAATAAATATCCGAGAAGGTGTCCCAACACAAGATGGATTGATGAGATCAGGAAAATGGCTGAAGTCAACTGGATGCCTAAAGCATCGGACAGAGCAGAATGGAAAAATTTGGAGGAGACCTTCATCCAGCAGGGGATTGAAAATGATTGTTGATGATGATGACATTCAGAGATGTATGCTGTATTCAGTCTTTTAAATTCTAATGAAACAGAGATTATATATCATTTCTCAAATATGAGTTATTGAATTCAATCTCTAGCCCAGGCTCTAAAACAATTTTTATAACAAGCTGCACAAAATTTGGCAAAAATTTTTTTTATGAATAATAAATAATGCATAAAAAACACCCTTATCAACAGATCGCTATTAAACATCCATTACAAATTGGAGAAATTTTTTAGAAGTTCTCGGAAGCAATCTTGACTTGATGGTAAACAGTTTTCTCCAGAAAAAGAAATATAGAATGAATAGTGAAAAGTTTACTTTTAAAAATAACTTATTTCATAAAACTATCAAGGTAAAATATAAAGATATCAATATTTTAAAACTGTTTGTTTTTGAATAACACTAATAAACTATTTCTAACACCAATAAACTTATTCAAGTTGAAACCATAAAACTGAAAGATAAACTGAGAATGAGCATTCATCATGTCAGTTTTGATTACTCACTTTCATCAGCTCTTTAAATATCAAATTAATTTCATCTCTTCCTTCTTCATTTGTTGTACTTCCCAGTGACCATACAGCAGCGAACAGAAAATAACACTATAAATACATTTAAAAAAAAGAGAGAAATACACCATGTTTCTCTATCGTGAAAAGACAATAATGAAATTGACATCACTCATTTTCATTTGGGCTCGTTTGGTTCTCTTGGTGTATGAGGGCTTGTAATGACCTTGCTTAGCAATTAACATCAATTGTGTAAGGCTTGTGGGTGACTCAAATTTATTCCTCAGGTCAGGGGCCCCATGATCCAAAATCTATTGGCCTATCTATCTATTATTCAACGAAATCTATTACTCAACGAATGCCATTGTTTACATTTAAGCAGCTGGAAGCAAAAACATGGTTAGGCTCCTGTGAGGTGCAGCTGTGTTTCTTTTTCTTGCTCGTGTGTTGAGTTAATTCTAACCAAGTGTTTAATTTTTTGGTTTTTCTCCCTTTTTTGGGCACAGTGACGCCTCAGTTTTTTATTTTATTGGAGTATTTAGAGCAATATTTTGTCTGCATCTACAGGTAATTTGATTGTCGGGGTGCAACCTTAGCAGTTCTTCATAGTAGCAATTGACATTGAATTGAGTCTTGATATATTTTTCATTTTTTCCCAGCTGTTCTACAAAATGGCAGCGGTCTCGGACTCAAATACGTCCTTTGCAAATGGCTCTACAAATTTTTCCTGGTTCTCGTCGCTTAGTGGTATTGATGTTATTAACTCTTGTTTGTAAAACACAGTAGCTTTTCACATAAAGGTCCCCAGTGACATGAATATTTCATGTTCCAAGCCCAAGGAACTCAAAACCTTTCTCCTGAGTAAATTTTCTGACCTGGAATCAGTGAAAGACATGCACTCGTTCCGGTGAAATAATATTTAGCCCCACATCTCCTGCGGCCCCATTGAGGCTACGAAAATAACCAACATTTAGAACATTCCTGTGCACCCTCAACTTCTTACTGATACCATTTCATCAAGATTTATTATTCAAGATGTTCACCTGTCAGAATCCCTTAAACATATTGCTCTAGAGCTCAAGAGGATGGTGTTGTCCCTCCAAAATTCGTCGCTTCTATAAACTGGGTGTCCCTTTGCCTATCATTTTGGTCACTGCCTTGGGTCTAGAAATTCCTGCTGAAATCAAGCCATGATTGACAATTTATCATCCACAATTATTCATTGAATTACCCAATGTCTGCAATAAATGCTTTAAGGTCGGCCATAGAAGCAAGTTTTGCAAAATATTCAAGATATTGTGTAGTAACTGTGGCCTTCAAAATCACTCAGCTGAAAACTGCATCAATGAAACTAGATGTGTTAATGTAATGCTAACGATCATAATTCAATGGATAAACGATGTCAGAGCTTCATAAGAGAGGCAAAAATCCTTGAATATAAAACTCTCACCATGTTCCCTAACATGTAGCTAAACCGTGCTGTGATCATAGCTCCTCAAACTCTTTTGCATCTAAAGCCAGCATGATGCCGATTGCATCAGAAATAACACAAATTTCAAATCCGAAATTCAAAATCTTGTGAGACAGAAAGTTGTTAACTTAAAAATGTTAATTATTAATGAAATTAAAATCAACCTACATGAAACTTTCATGAAGGCAATCTCTGCTCTTTTGCCGAATGTAATTGCTACTGTTTTCAATGAATTGAAACTGATGCTACTAACATCTACTACAAAAGGAAAAACAAAATCTTGACACAATGCCATTTCCTACAAGAATACTGATGATGGAGCAAAAAGAGGGAAATTCCTCTGAGAACATTCCCAACATCTGTCTTGATAGACTGTTGATATTTATATATCTATTATAACTATTTTATTTCCTTAACTTTATTTATTATTTATTTTGGTTGAAATGTATAAAATCTTTAGTTCTGGTGAACCCAAGACTAGTTGCTCTTGTATATATTTCATTATTTGATCACATTGATGTGTGCCAGTAGTTTTTTTAATTTTTGTCATTATTATAAATCTTGAGACCAGTTGTTCTCATTGACACAGTTGTCTGTCTTCATTATTAGTTTTTGTGTCGTTATATTTGCTTAAATATAATTTATATAGTTGTATTTTTTTTTCTTGTCTCTTCCCTTCCCCACAAGATAATAATTATGATCGTATCATCTGTTTCTTTTCATTAACATCATTCTTTTAAGTTCCCCTACTGTTTTTGAGTTTCTTTTCATTGCTCTTTTAAATGTAAATCTTAATTATAGTAAATTTTATTTTTGAACCTTCACATTGTTATCTCTAAAAACCTGTCCCTGAATTCCCCAAGCACACAACCTTTCTTTTCTTCACCTTACCTCCTTTTTTAAAGGCTGTTTTAACTTTTTTATGTCAGTCAACGGTAACTTAAAACTTCTACAGTGGAACTGCAGAGGAATCATACAAAAATTAACCCCTTTCAGACAAATCTTATTTCAATATGACAGAACACGTCTTCAAGAGACTTGATTGAAAGACCATGATATTCCCTTGTTTTACCAGGATTTCATATTTTCAGACTAGATAGACCATCCTCCCCAGGGGGTGGTGTACTTACTGCCATTAGGTGTCATATTTCTTGTATAAAAATTTGGAGTTTCCTGTAGCTTTAATTTCAAAATTTTGTATAATAAGATCTTCATTAACACGTTCACTGCGGGCCTAAATTGCTTGTTGAGTCCGTGGGGCGGATTTTTTTAAAGATTAAAACTAGTTTTGTACATGATGCCACAATGGCGTCATTAGCAGTGAACGTGTTAATCAGCAATCTTTAGTTTTAATCAACATCTACCATCCCCCCCCCTAGTTTTGATGAAGACCCTTTAAACAAGTGTCTCTCCAAATTTCAGGATGAGAGAATTTATTCTTCTCGGTGACTTGAACACCCACCACGTTAGTTTTGGAGGCCATCACGATTTTCCTGCTGGTGTTGGGCTCTTTAACTGTTTAAAGGCCAATGTTCCATAAATGGAACATAGTTTTTATTTACAAAAATATCAGATAAAAATTTATTCAAACATTTCGAGTTTTTTATCGTATACACATTATCCTAAAACATGTTCTTCAAAAGATGTAAGGCAGAAAAAAGGAGCAAAACGTAAGTGAAACACTCAAGTTTCAAGAAAAAGCAAGACAGTTTTGAGCAATGCGAAAAAAAATTATTGTATGGGATAAAAAAGAAATTCTTTCTAGAATCTGATCAAAACGTCAGCTCTGGATTCCATTGGAAAAGTTTTGCCATATTATAGCACGTTTGATAATTCATTCAGAGTTGCGAGAAGCGGATCGAATTTCGCATTTGGATTTCCAAAGAGAAGTGACATTGAACCTTCTATGATCAAAGAAAAAAGGGGTTAATTATTTATCCGGTTCCACGTTGTCAACTTAAAAAAAGATGTCAGGTCATCCGATAGCCATTATATTGTGTCTGTGATGTAAGGACGGTGTGCAGTTTGCCAAAAAAACCACTATATATAAATGCTACCAATGTGATAAACGGGTCCATTAAATATATGAAAATTAAATATATTGAAAATTTTGAATTTTCTTCACTCATTTTTATGTTAAAAAAATCTGTATGTGTTGCGAATTGGAATTTGTAGTAGAAAATAGAAAATTTTGTGTGATAATTGTACTCCAGAAATAAAAAATTGTGAGAATATAGGTGATACCAGTTTCCACTTTCATCTCTCCCCGAGTGCCAATGTTCCATTTATGGAACATCGTGAAAAACAAAGAAAAAAATTCTTTTCTCCAAATTTCAAAGTTGATCTATGTATAGGCATGCAAAAGGACCTCAAATTCCAAATTTCTAAACAATAAGTGACACATCTCTCGGTCAATCAGGTTCTCCCAGCATAAGAACTGTTTTCAATTCACTGCCAGCCATAGCATCAACTGACCAATCACAAAAAATAGTGTATGTCAAGCCACTCATGTACGTAAATACAACCCAAGACTCTGGTAAACTTGACTTTTGATCCAGTTTTATCAATTCTCTTGATGATGCCAACCACTAGTGTTGGGAAAATGTTGAGAACTAACTTAAACAGATGACGGTCTTTGAACCTGAATAAACAATTTTCATGAATAAGTGACTTTGTTCATAGTTCAGCCTTTAAACGGTTAATTGGTACATTAAAAATAACCTTTGTGTTACTATTCCTTCTTGCCCAACTTATTATAACATTAACACACAGTCTGACCTCTGTTTTAACTCTCCAAACATCCATAGACTTCTTATTTGGTCCCCCACGAACTCCTCGCTAAATAGTGATCACTTGCCAATAAATATTTTTATTTCCTTGACCACTCTTGGTCATTTTGGCCCTTCCAGATTTATATACTGGTCTTTGTTGAAATCTAAGCTTGGTGATTTGAGACCTTCAGAGTACTTTGACAGCATATACAAGAATATCTCTGCAGCAGTTCAAGCTGCTTCTATCTACAAATTCAGATATAGATCTCCTTGTATCAAGTTAGATACTGATGGCCATTTGCTTTTAGTGTCAAAAAAGTAATCATTCAAGGAATATAGTCGAGCCCCTTCCCTCATTAATTGGATTCACTATAAGTGTACAGTAGTAGTAGTATCTAAGTTTAAAAACACCTTTTAAACTTACACACAGAGTTTCAAACAGCTTCTTTCTTTGAAACTCCTTGTTTCTGAAGTCCATCCATTCTCCAAGATTTATAGCATTCCATGTCGTAATTGCTATGTGGCCTCTAAAACTTGGGATTCCTCACACCTTATTTTCTTGTACTCTGGTAATATTTACTCAGATCCATTGGAGCAGTTCAATATTTTGAAATCTCTCCATTTTCTCCTTTTGCAGAATTCAATTTCACTTCCTCCCCAGGAAATTGTATTTAGTTTTGAAAAATATGTTACTAGTGGCCTCCGTTTCTAGCCTTTTTGGCTTGTTTTGTACTTTTTGAAAGATTTTGTTTGTTCTTCTTTGTCTATATGTTTGTATAATGTGTGTTCTCACTTGATTGTTCCTTTTTACGTTTGTCATGTAATAGCAACACAACTAACAAATTTTGTATGTGTGTTGACATTTTTAGAAGACATTTTTTTTTCAAATTTTGTTGTGCTTTGTACATACCATTGCAGCAATATCTATTTTTTTTTTCAATTTTACAATAATTTGTTGAATTTAAGGGAATTTTGTAACGCACAATGATCTGCTAACTTTGATTCTTCTCCCCTTCTCATTGTACCCGATTTAATTCTTATATATCACTTGATGAATATGTGAATTCATAAACAGGGGATGGCCCTGGCAGCTACAGCCCTGTGAAATACTGAAGTTGAAGTTATTACTCAACATCAAAGAAAAATTTTTTTTCCTTAAGCAATAGGGAGAATGGATGAGAGAAAGAGTCTAGTTGCAATATTAAGCATGTGGATAATTTAGAATTTTTATTCAACAAATGAATGCTAAAATCAATGTTGAAATGATGATACAATGAAAATTAATATTACATTAATGTTCATTGCATTATTACCTGCAATTGAAGTTCTACATCTTCATCAGGCATTCCAGAAATCAAGGCGTCATTTTGAAAATCATCTAGTAAGCAATCCATCAGATTTATAAGTGATTTCACACGATTCGTTTCTGTGGTTGGTGACAGTTCCTTCATTAAGAACAAAATTTATTTTTACTAGCTAGTACAAAATTATTTGTTCTTCAAATTTTCTTATTTTTATACCATCTTTTATGAACATGAAAAATGACTATTACACTGACCTTAGAAGCTATTTTTGTTACGTAAGATAGAAGTGGCACACAGAAAAACACAAATAGTTCTTCTAGTAGCTCTTTATGAGAATCTTTGAGTGTCTGAGGCAGTTCATTAAGCCAGGATGTGAGAAGAGGTCTCCAGCCAAGAGCAGCAGGTTCCATGTAAATCATTCCACACCTTGAAACCTTTGAAAGGAAAAATTCAAAATGTTAAAAATTTCAAAAACTGAGAATAAAACAAACAATGCTTCCAAAAAAAAATGCAATGCTATTAAACTGCCTTTAATGCTACTATATGAATGGATTTTTATTTCCTCTATTTAATAATAAACAATTATAAAATTGTAATAAATTTCATTTAAGGTGTTCTCCTGAGAGCCATTTCACTGGGCAAACCACTAGGATTTCATTTATATGTGTTTCTAAACGCATGCTCTATGCTCTGCATGGAAGATCCCACCTGGATGTTTGTTCTTACCATCCAGCTCAGGAAAAGCCATTGAATTCACATACTGAAATCATAAATTTCAATTAATGCACCAGCAAATTCAATAGAGAAATAAAAGGAAATAAAGTATAAAATTTGTAAAAATCATATAAGAAAAAGGCTAGGCTGTGACTGTAGTTTGTTCTATTTTTTATACTTAGGTTATTTGGAAAAAAAACTCACAGTAGCAGGTGAAGCTGCTTCGAGATCCATAGGTTCAAAGATTAGATTAGTTGTTGGTGCAAGTTGAATGATTTCACCGCTCATCAAGCAAAGCTTTTTGTTATCATCTAATACAGTATTCATATTTTCAATCCATATTGCATCAACTGGACCATCAAATATCAGCCACTTGCGATCTGGTGTCTGCTCAAAGGAAAACAAATTTTTATATTCAATAAACATGCTATTGAAAATAGAAAAAACAGTTTAAACTATTGTGTATAGCCAAAAACATGTATTTAATGTAAAACCAATCCTAATAACACCAATTATGAAATGATCACTTTCTTTTTTTCTCCTTGAATCAAATTTATTAAAAAATAATATTAAATAATAATGCTACCTTGTCGCTTATATGCAACCAATAAACAAACATCATTATTTTTTCCACATTTATAAATATAACATTACAATTATGAATTTTGTACCCAATGTTTATATTAACAATTTTACACAGCCAAAAATGCTTACTATGATATTTAAACATGTTATTTACCTTAAATTTCTATTTTATTGGTCAAGTAAATGTTTGAAAAGAAGAAAACAATTAAATCACCAACCGTAGACTGAGCAAAAGCTCGATAACTGACAGCAAGAATACCATCTGACCATTCATGAGATACAGGATCAAACTGTCCATATAATTGGCCCATAGTGATTGATTTTGGGTTAATGACTGTTATTTGCACACAGTTCTCATCCATAAGGCCCTAAAAAACAACACATACAATTCAATACTATTAGACAATGAAGCTCATTAGTAGACCAACAAAATAGTATAACAATATAAATAAATATATATATATATATATGTATATAAAAGCTATAAAATTACACTTCCAACTACTCTATCATTAAATTGTTACTCTACTCTATCATTATATTTTTTGTGTTTAGTTTTCTCCTAAAAAATATCTCATTTTTAAATATTAAGAGGTATTGTGTATGAGCATCTGAATAAAAAGAAACACTAATTTTATAGATGATGGAGTCAAATTTTAATTTAAACAAAGATGGTGCTAATTTTAAGCTCATAAATATTATTTATTTGTTTTTGTCAATTACCCATGACATGTTCATTCCATGAAATATGAAAATTATTGAAACATATAAACCGGTGTTTCCAAAGTGGGCAATGGAAAGGTCCATGGGAGGGGGGAGGGGTCAATAGAAGCTACAGGCATAACATAGGATGCTATGGGTTTGCTTGAGTTGGGGGGGGGGGTGATGAGAGAAAAAAGTTATCTAAGAAGGGGGGCGATGGAACAGAAAGTTTGGGACACTATTATATAAACTACACTCATTGCCATAAAAATTTGCGCACCCAGAAGAAGTCGTTAAAATGAAACGAAATTTTACACATGTAAGTACTACATTGATATAAGTAAGTGATTAGAAAATCCAAGAAAAAGGATCATTTATTGCAGAAAAAAGTACAGAAGTTTTAGTACTCTGTTGGACCCCCTCTAGCGCGAATGCACGATGCGATACGAGCGGGCATTGAGGCATACAAGTTCCATATGATGTCCTGAGACATCTCGTTCCACAGTTGCTGTAAATGCGCCTCTAGTTCGACCAACCTCGTAAGGTGTCCAACTTGCCATCCCAAATGATCCCAGATATGCTCGATTGGTGACAAATCTGGGGATAGAGCAGGCCAGGGAAGGGTGGTAATGTGGAGGAGGCAGTCTTGTGACATCCTTGCTGTGTGTGGCCTAGCATTGTCTTGTTGAAAAATGGCTCCTGGGAGCCCTGCCATGAGTGGCAACACATGTGGCTGAAGGATGTTATGGACGTACCGCTGGGCTGTCATTGTGCCATGGATCAATATTAAGGGTGACCATGTATCGTAAGGAATGGCACCCCATACCATGACACCAGCTGTGGGAGCGGTGTGTCGCTGTAAAGCGAAGGCAGGATTGAAGCTTTCACCACGTGGCCTCCACACACAAACACAATTGTCATCACTGCTCAAGTTGAATCTCGATTCGTCGCTGAAGACGACCTGGTTCCATTCCGTTGCAGTCCAATCCCGTCCTGCTCGACACCACTCCAAACGGAGACGTTGGTGGGTGGGTGTCAGTGGCAGCACACGTAATGGGCGCCGCAATACCAGATGTCCTTCAGCCAGGTGCCTTGCGATGGTTCGGGAAGACACAGGGGCTTGTAGTGAAGCTGCTGCCTGTGTCTGGATAGCGGCCAATGAGGCAGTTGGCTCTACTCGTGCGTTTCAGATGATGTGACGGTCTTCTCGACGACTGGTCTGTCGAGGGCGTCCTGAACCTGGTCACTGTGTAAATGACGTCTCTTCTGTCCACTGGTCCCAACACCTCCTCAAGTAAAATCAGAACGGCTTAGTTGACGAGCTACTCGCCGAGCTGACCACCCAGCTTCCATCATCCCGATGATTCTTCCCCTATCGAACTGCGACAACTGCTCATATGGTCTTCGACGACGGCGTAACGGCATGTCTACCTCAGCATTTCCTTTGCAAACGATTAAATACACTCCAGCAAGCTCTGCTTACCTGTTTTATACTCCAAGGCGAACGAAGTTCAACGCCCTCTAGTGGCATTACGCAATGCGCAATCACGCTGCATTTCTAATCATTTGCATATCTGCCCGACATGTACCTTCAGGCCAACTTTTGTTTCGATCCCACAATAATTTCTTGGTGCGCAAATTTTTATGGCAATGAGTGTATTAATTCATAGGCATGAATGAATGTACGCCAGAACTTTGCCACTGGACTTATCCCGTTGCCGAGATCTCTTCCAGCCCAGCTTCGTGGCAGAGTCTGGAACACTTTATTCAGTGTAAAAAAAAAACAAAAAAAACATACAAACTTTTTTACAACATATTTTCCCCGGACAATTGGGTACTGTCGCGTAATTCATAGGCAATAAAAGCATTAAAATTAAATTATGATGATGTCCATTCGCAAAGCTTTGCATTGAAAAAACATTGGGAGAAACTTTGAACTATTGAAAATATACTTGTTCATGGATATCAGCTAAAGCTCCAGCAAGTGTTCGATAAGCACTTGTTTTTCCACCAAAAGGTAGTCCAACTATCATAAAACCATGACGAACTATCATCATTTCATAAATCTGTAAATAAATAAATATACAGATATATAAGTTGAGCAAATCCAAAGATATATAAGGACTTACAACATATTTTAGATTGTGGCAGAGAAAGTATATGCAGTTGGATGCTTGTCATAACGACCCCATGTTATCGCGACCATTCCATTACGACGACGAGTGGGATAAGTCCTAAATGTTTTCATAGAATGACTATCATATATGTTTTACTTTTGATATAACGACCTTCCCAATATAATGTCTGTTTTCAACAGGATGAGGGAGGGGGGTCATTATATCAAGCAGTGACTGAAGTATCAGTTAATTTTTGATCATCCAGACAATGCAATCAAAGAAACCGAGTTAAAAAAAAGTGAATATTTACTATTTTCCTTATGAAAATCAGGTCAATACAACTTACATCCATGACATGGTAAAATAACAGACACTCACCCTGTCCAGGATTAAAACATAATAAACAATTAAACAAATTGGATTATACTCACCACCAAGTCCTTTGAATAATTAACAAAAAAAGATTATTTTTTCACATCACAATAATTCAAAAGGGATCTTTTTTTCCTCGATTATCACTCCATTTATCACTTGATTATAGGCAAAGGCCCTCTGGCCTTTTGCCTATAATCAAGTCCCTGATTCGTTGAAGCAGGCATATGATTGGAATACAATAATATGATAGGTCCAAACATTTAAAAAAAATGTTATGAGAATGTTTGGGATACCAGTCCTCTGGAAGCATCAATTACGACTGTAAACTTTTCTTGGTGTCTTTGATTCTAGAGACATCATGTCAAAGAAAGTTGTTATGGTACAGCAATTTATGTCTCATGTAATAAAAAATTATTATGGCAGACTTGATTGCCTGCATCATGGTGAGATTCGTGGAAAAGAATTTTGTTGTTCACCAATTAATATATTTAAAGTGACTATTAATCGACAAGTATTTCAGTTGTAATTCAACTTAAGGTATCCGACTACGTTGAAAACGTCATTTTGGAAGAAAATATGGATTTTCATTTTCTTATTTTTTATAAAAGCCCTATTTGTTGTAATTACAAAACGGGTCACGTTTTGTTTATATGATGCTTAAAATCAAAGTTATGTTCACTTTAGTGTTGCGTTTTTACATGCAAGTAATACGTGAATAAAGACTTTGAACATGTTTTACGAAGAATGCTATTTTCAACATTTTACTTGAATTTGTGACATGATTTGTAAAAATTGATTCATTGCATCCTAATGAAAATTTTAATGTGATATTTTGCTATACATTGTTGAGGTTATGAATCAAAATCTAAGGTCTATCACATATATTTTTTGAATTACAGTGTAGGCATAATGTAGGATGAAATTTCAAAAAATTCACACATACTTAAACATATTTTGGTGTAACTTATGAACATATCATGCAATCCTTTAAATTTTAGTTCATAACCTGCAACATTACTAGCTAAATGCACTGTGAAAATCACAAAGCATTTCATTAACAAGCATTTTTGCAATCGTGTTTCGAATATCACATGAATTTTGCCTAAAATTTGACATAAAAACGACCTTTTCACAGAAAATGTCATAGGTAGACCAAACTTTGTCACTGTTTGCATCATTTCGAGACACTTTCTATCAAAAAATGTTATTAAAGTTCACTCCAGTACCATTTTGAAGGAAAGTGACAAGAAAGGTAGTCAGATACCTTAAGTCTTGAATATTTCAAGATAGAATTGTTGTTACTCAGAACATATAAATCTAATAGAAGCTATCCTATATTACAAAAGATTTTAAAAAAACGACGTAAAACTAAATAGAATAAATGTTTTGTCTAATGAATGTTGTTGGTGAGTAAAGGTGAATTCATTAATTACTTTATAAACAAACAATATATATTTAAAGAAAGAGTTAATGATGGGCACAATATTAGCTTTAATACAATCTTTGTATCACCTGTTGGATTTTTTCCAAAAACACTGGAGGGCACTGTAAATTTTGTTCTTTGCAGTATTTCATAACAGATGCATTCAAATATTGGTAGTCAGGTGCTGGCAACTTGATTCCAGGAAATAAATCAGAGGTGATGCCCTAGTAATAGTAATTAATAAAAACAAGACAATGTAATGTGTGTTGGGAAGAGCATTTTGTTGCAGCAACTTGCACAAACAAAATTACCAAGTTCCAGTAAAATAAATTAAACATGGTATGTATGGATGACCTGTTAGTTACTTAATTGAACATAATTAAGAAGATACAGAGAAAATATTTAAAAAATATTATTGGTAATTCAAAAACATATAATTAGATAGAATTTTTTTTTCCACTGAATTTTTTTTTTCTTGTCTTGCTTTCCTTTAATTACAAAATATATAAAACTGAATTAAGTATATATCACAGACATGGATATTAACTTCCTTCAATTCTGATAGCAAGAAAAAAGTTAGAACTTCATTTGAATTTTAAAAAAATAATAAGGAAAAAACTTACAGCAAACAAGGGGAGGTCATGTGAAAGAAATTTTGGAAGATTGACATCAATGATTGAACGTAGAATGAGAATATCTTCACTTTCTTCAGGATATTTGAGCTGAATAAAAGAAAAATACAAAGTTAGAAAAAAAATCATGAATATATTTTTTTCTGGATATCAATATGCGTGTAATTTCTAGTTTTGAATGGACAAAACTAACGTACAAATAAATCTTTGTTATAAAATTCTTTTTAAAATAATCAAACAATAATGCATTATATGCAATAATAAATTTCTGCCATAACCATTTAAATATTACACACTATGTAATAAGTTCAGTACATTCACTATTAACTATGGCTTGTTCAGAAGCAAGGCTTGAATCTACTGATCTACTGTCCCAATGACAAAAACAGTAAACATGAACAAGAAAATCTATAGTATTTATAATAAACAATATTTTATATCTCATTATTAGTTTTTGATTTTTCTAAGTAATTCAATTTGGTATAATAGCAATGATTTTTAAACTAAAATTATATATGTTGTAGAACAGATAAAATTGAAAAAAAAAACCTGAATGATAAACCTTTAAATTTCCGGCAGCAGTCAACACTGATTTAACAGCCCTCATGCCATAATCATAATGACTCTGAGAGGAGAGTTGCTCAGAACACAGTCTGTATGTTGCTACAATCTTGACAGCCAATGGTCTTGCATTTACAAAACCACATGAATATAGAACGATCTCTGAAATCATTGCATAATCTGGTACCATCATAGCAACTGGACGGAACAGAGCCTAAAATAATAGACAGTAAAGTTCAAATAACTATCAGTGTAAAAAGCCTTAGTTTCTAGGAACACTACAGAACAAAGGAGGCAACAAACATTGGAAACACAAATAGTTTCCAAAAGCAAAGATCATCAACTTGACAACTGAAATATTAATACACTATACATGAAAAACATATACTTTGATCATACTTAAACCATACCTTGAGATTGTCTGGTAACTCAGATCTTCCAGCATAACCTGGATTCATTGTTATAAAAACAGAGCATGTTGGGTCAAGTTTGATTTCAGTGCCTTCAAAAAATAGAACTTTATCCCCAGCATTGATACCTCGCTGTATAGTCAATATTTGCTGAGCAACAACTGACAAAACCTCTAAATCTATTCTATTAAATTCGTCAAAGCAAGACCACGCACCACAAGAAGCAAGACCCTGGAAGAAAAAATAATTGAGTAACATTTTTTATAAGTGATAATAATAAGGTAATATTACAGTAAAAATGTTATGAGATCAACAGTTAAATCATTTTGAAGAAAAATTGTTGTGCAAGCATATTTCTATCGATTTTTAAGTCATATAAAGTAATTTTAACACAGAGCATATGTAACTGTCCTCTTTTATGTATTCCTTATTGTCCCATTAATTAGATATTAAGAAACCCTGGAAGGAAAAAACCCTCATAGATATTTAGACATTTATATAAAACAATAAAGTTGTTGTTGACTTTAAATTGATATTCAGAATTTTTTTGAAGTCACATTTTTTTATTATTCAAAAGACCCTCATCCTTTATTTTTAAAATCAACTAGAAACCTGAGAATCACATGACAAACATTTTAGTAAAATGGCTGGCCATAGGATTGATTATATGTATATTTTTAGTATTTGGTATAAAAAAATGAGAATTGTATAATGCATTATGGGTTTAAAAATTGCCATCTCCAATGTTATTTTCCCCTTCTTGTATTCTAAGAAAGATTGCTGAAGAGATTTCAATAGTCAAAATTAGAGTTAACATTAATTTAATACAAACTAAGGGGAAAAAAATTGTTAAAAAAAAAAAAATTGGGAGTGCAAACCTTGAAAAACTTGCCCAAGGCAATATAATCCAAACCATCTGAGCAATTGAAAACAACGCATTGTTTAGCCACAGCTTTTGCTAGATCTTTTGTTGTTTCAGTCTTTCCAGTTCCAGCTGGTCCTTCAGGTGCCCCACCAAGATGTAGATTTAGAGCTCCATATAATGTTCTGTAGCAACGATCAGTGAGTGGTGTGATAACCAGACGCCCTGAGTTACCAAGATATTCATAACCATAGTCCAAAGTGGCATTTATCATTTTAGTAGTCATATCATCTTCCTATAAAAATGTAAGATAGCTTGGTATACAACACTGTGTCAATGTACAGTACTGTGTGTGTACATTTATATCAAAAATAAGGTATACAGATATGTATATTATACATGATTTAAAAGAAAAACTCTATCATCCAAGTGCATGATAATCTATCATTTTTACTTTCACAATAATTGCAAACAATGAATTGATTATACTTACAATCCAATAATAACGCATCTGGCTCAACCAAGAAAAATCTTCATCCGACGAAATTTCCAGATTCACTAAGTGTTGCAAAACATCCCTTGCATGAACATCCAACACGACTAGAGCCCCAAGTGATATACGATTCTGCTTTGATAACTTACCCCGCACCAGTTCCACAATTTTATCAATTTGGGCATTGTTAAGTAGCAAGTACGATTGAAGTGCCTACAACAGATTTATACTGATAAAAACAGACATAGAAAAAAATAAAAATAATTTTTTTTTTAAAGTGGAAAAATATATTTTTCTGGAAGTGAAATAATTATTTATTTAATATTTATATAATATTGTTTTGTCAATAAGAGAATTTAGGATATAATATTGTTTTATGTTATTGACAAAATCAACAATAGCAGGAATGTTGTAAAATAGCAGATGGGAAGCTTTTTTTAATCAACTAATTGATTCAAGAGAAACAAAATTTGAGTCTACGTATGCAAATATATGGTTTAATTTATTTTGGAGAATAGAATTTTATAAATGTGTTGGAAAAGTATGTAGGCTTGGATAGAATATTAAAAGGGTCAAGGTTAAGATAGCAAAGGAGAATTTTGAAAAGTGAATTTAGAAAATTAGTGCATAACACCCCTCCCCCCATCATTTTATAGAAAATGACATTGTATAGGGTGGTCATAAAATCAAATGAAGAACATAGTCGTTATATGAAAACATTTTGGACTTATCATACTGATCATCATAACGGAAGGGCAGAAGTTGGACAATAGGAAGAGGTTGGATATCAAGTAGGCATACAATACTTTGACTCAAAGGCATATGCAGGATCAACCTTTGGAAGAGGCACAAAAGGCTTGAAGAGCTAAAATTTTCTTCTTGAGGAATTTTGAGTCACCACCCTTTAAACAGCGTTTAAATTAACAGAAACTGGTTAAAATGGCACACAAAAGGTATTTTCTTTCATTATTTTAATTCACAACATTACTACTACTACTTCACTAAATACCAACTCTGGCCATATCGCTATATTGCGATTTACTGCCATTAATGAGTTGGGTTGGAAATGTGGGGGGGGGGGGGCATCTATCGGTGGTTACATCAAGCTTGTTAGGGAAAATATCTTGCTATCTATATTTTCCCCCTGGTTCAAACCTGGGACTTGGCAAAAACAATTTTTTTTTCCTTCAAATTTCTTGTTGACTTGGGAAGCATGGGCCCCTTATGCGCCCCCCCCCCCTTCCTGCATACACCTCTGCTTTGACTACACTTTAGTTCCAAAGACCACCACCTCTTATATGAGCTAAAAATTTGAATGAGAACTTCACAAATAATTAGAAGATGGGAAGTTGGGGAATTTGAAAAAGGTCTTCCTTGTCATAGCAGTAGTCATCATGTTACGTTTGCTAACAGAAGCAGAGAAAGACCAGAAGTTGTAGCAGATATATTTGTAGACTCCAGAGTGTTACTACAACTGGGTGTATAAGGGTGCCAATCCTCAGAGGCATAAGAGCACAAAAAGAACATATGTAAACGTTTTTTATAACGACTATTTTGCTTACCTTTTCGTAAAATCAGATATTTTTTTCCTCCTTTGGATATAACAAACACCTAATATGATGCTGTTTTCCACAAAATGATGAGAAGAACCATTACAATGAGCATCAACTGTAACTTAGGTAATAAAGAGGGGTCATAGATCACTCGTGGAATGTTTTAAATTTTTTTTATATAAGCCTTTAAAAAAAAGACGATATCCACATTGAAAAGTATCTTTCATTTTGTACCAAATGTGAAATCTGTGCGAGTAAAGAATTAATTGTGAAAACTTTGTGTCATACAGGATTTTAAAAAAATAGTTACATCTTTTCCTTTTTTTATAGAATCATGTACTTCAGCAGTCCAGTAACTTTGTGAAACACATAAAACTGCTTGTCCTGGCCAGTCTAACACCCATTGCTCTCTTGGTCTAGTAGCATATGATTCCAGGGCCAGTTGTATAACCTTCAAATGAAGAAAGAAATAGCTTATAATAAGAAGGTAAGATACTAAACTTACAAATGCACTTTTGAGGGCAATTCATATAAATATTTCAAAATGAATACTTGATTGCTTACCCTGTGTATGCTGGTTATCATATATGTTTCAAGCTCTATTAACCATTTTTCAACCTGCCCCCTAGCTTTATTTACGGATATAATGTTTGTTAGTTCAATTACTTCACCTTCACTACTTTCCATATGAGTTATATCAAGGTTCTCTAGAAATGTCAGTTTTGCTATGCCTTCAAAACACTTTTTCAGATGAGGCTGGACCCTATGGGAAAAAATTTATAAGCAGAATTTAATTTGTATGCAATCATATAAAATAGCAAAGACATCAAAAGTCAAGGAATCAAGATTCAGCGTATAAAGTATGAATAATAGAGAAATCAAACAAGATTGAATAACAAAAAAAAAATCTATTCAGAAACATTATTATCAAGACCTGGTTGTTGTTGATCTACAAAATAATAAAAAAATTGCTCAAAAACTTGAAGGGAAAAAAAAGCCCTAAATATTAAAAAAAAAAATTCCCTAAAACTGGCAAAAAATGCTATTAAAATAACAAAGCAAATTTCTTTGGAAGCTGACTACGTTTGAAAGTTAAAAGAAAAAAAATATTTTTTTTAAATCACATTTATTCTTGACATTAGATTTTATCAAAAATTGCAAATAGATTTTTTTCAAATAAACAATTTATAATTCAAGAGTTGGGTTAGGAAATCTATAAAAGACAAAATAGAAATTTTGGAGAATTACATTTTTGAGATAAATTTCGCTCAACGCCAACAGATATTGGGGATAGGCCTAGTTGGGAAAAAACATCTGATCTACTATATATGTATAGTAGTTATTCCTCTTCAATTTCCAAACTTTCAGATGTTCTTGTGAACATCAAAAATATTTTTACAGGCAATAAGTCTGCTTTTTTCATTATTTTTTCAAATTTCATAATAGCAAATTGGCCTATCCTACCTTTAGTACACCTGAAGAACTTCACTCACTATTTTCATAGCATAAATAAACTTTATACCTTTCTGCAAGGACTGAATAGTGGAAAACAGAACACACATGTTTGTACATTGTTTTTTAATATTTCCCAGGCAAAAAAAAGGCTGTAAAATCTTACTGCATGCAGCAATCTTACAGATCAATATCAATTAACATGAATTTGCAAATCTGAAAGTTTTCCCCGTAGTACATGCAAGTACTACCAAGGTCCTAATCAACCTGTTTATATGACGAAAAAAGAAGCCCTCTCTTCTCTCTCTTTCTTTCTTTCATAAATTTAACGAAAATTCCTTAAAGTCTCCACTTTCATTTATTATTTGGTGAAGTGGCCAGCATTTAGAATTTTTACTATAAATGTACATGGAACTGATGCTAAACTTTGTCTAGAGATAGAAGATACAAATGAAGTGATGAAAATTAATACATTTTTTGCTTAAAACATTTTTAGCCTATCTTTCATTTTGAAAAAAGTCTAAAAAGTAAAAAAAAATTCCTAAAAATGCCAAAAAATGCTCTGATCTTGAAACAATAAATTAAAAGTGGAAAATGTGTTAAAAATGACAAAACACAAATATCATCACCATACAGGCCTTGGTTATTATATTGTAAATTTTAAAGTAATAAATCAAAAATATTTTTAGCAGACAAACAAAACAAAATTTTAAAATTGATAATGAATAACAACAATGCTTAATTTGAAGTTTTGCTAATTTTGGCAAATAAGTTTTCCAAATCACTGAGAAGATTCGCCATAGTGATGTAAGTAACTTCAAAGATTGGACATACCTTTTTGGATCTTTGGTCTCTGATAATATTTCTAGCAGTTCATCATTGGATAGGAAAAAGAACCGAGGGAAAAATAGTCTTTTCTTTTCTAGATAATTATTCAAACCCTGAAACAAAGAATCAATTAGCACATGAATTTATCCATTACTTTAGCAAACGTATACACTGCGAAACATTTTATGCACAAAAAATTAATGATAATTAATATTAATGTACATCTCCATAAACAAATGCATTTCCAGTATAAAGGTTCTGAAATTATTCCAGAATCAATGTCTTGACTATGTTCAAAGCTATCCTCAAAATTATATTCTTACTACTATTCTGTTCACTACTACTACTAAACCACACATGCACCTCGTCCATATTCCTCTGCAAAATCTCTAACGAATTGGTACATGTTGGAATGTGTGTGTGCGTGTAGTGAAACGTGACGTGAAGTTTGTTTCTGTGTAATGTTTGTTATGTGTAGTGCTGCCATCTGCCACCAGTTTTTCTAACTATGAGTGAAGTGTATTGATTGAATAATTTATCGTTGTACGCCTGTTGCTCACTGTGGCAAGACTTTTACCATTCTGTTCACTGAGCAACTTGATAAGAAGTAAAAACCTACCAGAGACTCCAGATCAGCAAAATCATACAGTCGATCATGTGTTGGACATATCTCTTCCGTCCTCTGAAGATATGCTGAACTACAGTGTTTGCCAATATGCATCTAGATGCATGATTTACATCATTTTGATTGCATCAAAATTCAATTTGACATGCCCAAATTCCGGTAAGGAGTGAAATTACTCCTATATTTTAGGCAATTTTTTTAATAGAGATTCTGATAAAAAGAATACCCTTCATTTTAAAAAAGTACCTTTATAATTTTGAAGAGTGAAACTACTCCCCAAATATTATTTTTCCAGATAACACTGTTGAAATATAACTTAGGATTTTAAACTTTTTAACTGGCATTTCTGTTGGTTATACAGTAGTGTCTAAGAATTTTATGTGCTTCAGCTGAATTAAGATCTGCAGCGTGTAACATCAACAAACAGTGAAAACTTCCCGACTACCAATAAAAAAAATGATTGATACAATAAATCATGAGTTTAACTATGTGACTATAATTAGAGTTAAATTAGGCCTTAATTTGAAAAGTGAAACACGGGCTGGTTTTTTTCTTTACTCAGAAACTAATAAAATCATGCTGCTTCAAAGTATGAAGGCCAATGCAGTGATACTGTGGCTAATGAAGATAATTTATTTTTGAATTGCATTGGGGGGGGGGGTTAGTTTAGCACAATTTTCGATAGGTTTCTATGGAAAATTGTTCAATTCATCCCAGGAAACGTGCAAAATTCCAAAATAACTTTCAAAAAGCACTAAAAAGTATTATTAACCCTTTAACGAAATATTACACAATCCTTTAGCCACTGCTACCCTTTTTCAATCACAAAGAGTAAAGACATAAATACGACTGTGGCGGTTAAAGCACAGACCCACCCCCCCCCCCCCAGGGCTTATATATACACTGGCAGTTAAGGGGTTAAAAAATAGACAGAAGGCTGAGATAAAGAACTTCACAGCTGGATGAAGGAGAATTTAAAGAAAGATAAAAAACTGAACATTTTTATTTCACACTATGTACGATGTGCAGTCAGGTTTGTGAGACATAGTGAAAAAAAACCCAGTGTGTGAGGTGGTGGGCTATGTGATACACAGTCATCTCATTTCCCTTTCACACACATGCAAATGGGAAAGATAAGTTTTTACACTGTCCAATATTGTTTAGTTTGGTATTAAGAGTCTAACCAAATGCTATGAAAAGTCTAAGGTTTTTTTTTTTCTTTTTAAATGTATTTTTACTTAGCTTAATCATTCATTTTACATGAAATGAATCAATATCTTACTGAAAGAGAAAGACAAGCGCATATCTGGAAAGCAATTCCAAGATGGACATAAGTTAATCAAACTCGAGTGACAGTAACTCAATGGATTCATTTCAATCGGCATGAAAATTCAGCTCACGATACAGCTGTTTTATGTTCGCCAGAGACCCTGGCGTTCATTCATTCAGCTGTTTTATGTTAATGTGTGTGCATTTATATCAACTAAAATTTCCATTAGCTGAATCAATATTAATTATCCAAGAGATTAAAATGTAAAAAAAAAAAAACTCTGTAAGCTGAGTTTGTAAATAAAACTGTTACACATATATTGCTACATATGTATGTTGTGATAGTGTATTGGCAACAACTAACAAGCAATTCACATGCTGTTCGCTTCAAGTTGATTTGGTTCCTGCTGGCTATTTAAGTCTGTCACAATTTTCGATGACTGTTGTGTTTAACATAGTTCCGGAAAAAAACTTATTATGCTTTTGGTGTGGGTTCCAGTTCTCCTTTAGTCTGACCAGTATAACTATCCAGAGAAGTTTCATGTATAACATCAGAATAAATGTGGTGGAACAGTTAATAAGAAGAGATATCTTGAGTGATGAAATCTATTACAGTAACAGGAATACATCAAATGATATTACCTTCAAAATAAGATCTAGAAGTTCATTGGATTTCTGCAAACGATCAATAAGGTTTTCTATGTCTATCACCTTGAGGGCATGTTGATCAACTAAGGCTTCTTTCATAATTTCCCGCCATGTCTTATCCACTGTATTGAAACGACTACATAAAATAAAGTGCACTATTAATATGTATGGAAAGATGCTTGTAATAAAAAAATTCCATTGAAAATGAGTCAATTCATATTGATTCATCCATTTACAATCAGCAGAAAAAAATTTACTTACATAAAAATTTTCTTTACATACAAAAAAAACTTTTTCATGTGTTCATCAAAACCTACCGTCCTTCTTCAGGCATTTGTGCCATGATATCAGGGGAGCTAAATATTGGCTCCAAGTACAACCATGTTGCCTGGACTTTTACCCATTCATCAATTGTTTCTTGCAAGCGCATCAATGTCTTCTCCCAGTTCCTAAAGTAAGGGAATAAAAAAAAATTCATTTCTTTGAATTAAAAAAATGTCTTCATCAACAATCTCAGGATGGAAGGTAAACTTTTACAAAAAATATAATAAAACTCAAGTCAAAATAGAAAGGTATAACAGTTCAATCATTGCAATCATTGCCGTATACAAGGGGGGTTCTGTGTTCTAACCCCCTCCCCCAAGCCAGTGTTATTTTACAGGAAAAACTGAACCCCCCCCCTTCCAGAAGAAAAAAAAATTGAACCCCCCTCAAGAAAATTCTAAGTATGTTTATGCATTCAATCAATAACTTTTATTACAACCTCCATAACCGAAATACAATAACTTCTATGTGTGTAATCATCAGAGCAAGTGGACATTACAAAGAAATATCAATGACATATGTTGGTCTATCTGAATTATATCTATGAATATATCTATCTATATATACTATCTGAATTACCCTCTTATATTTTGATACTGTGATTTGATACTGTAGATTTTGATATAACCGGATTGACGATGGTCAAAATTAATTTAATGACTACTATACAATGGCTGAGGAAATTAATTTTAGAAATAAAAAATAAATGCATAATAATGCAAAGTGTACATACTTTACATCTTCCTCGAAAGGTTTTACAGAGGGCGATCCTCTCATAGTTTGAGTCTTGACGATGTGATCATCCAAAAGCACCTGTATATCATCGATTGCAGACAAAATATAGGTACCAGATTCTCGAAATGGAATGATGGAAAACAACACCTTCAATAAGGGGGGAAAATATCAAGCATATCAGTGAAATATTTAAAAATCATGCACAATAAATCTTTTCATAATCATACCATCTATAAAAATAAGTTTTTATATAATGATATCATGACTGTATTACAGTTTATCAAAAGTGTCTAATAGTTAATAACAAATGGTTTTAAGATATAGGAATAAAAACGCATGTTTTGGTATAGAGTTTGATGCATCTGAGAAAAATTTGCACCTCAAACTTATATAAAACTACAGTTGGCTCCCGTATTTGCAGCGGTTACATTCAGGGGGATGACTGCGAATACAGGAAATCCACAAATAACCGATACCATAGGTTTTTGTATATCTTGTTTATTAACATCATGAGAAAGAGCAGTGTGATGCAGAGATAAAAAGGAATGTAAAAGGATCTGCAGCGATTGTTGGAATATTTTCTGAAAGAACATTATGATTTCTGTTTGTGGTTTCTTCTTCATATCATCAAGTATGTCGGAGTACGTTGACAAGGCTTCCTCTACATGTGAAGAACGTAGAATAGAGGGATTTATATCATGAAAATAACCTGTTGCTGATGTGAGCTTGCGAAGCCCTTCCGTTATGTTACTTGTGGTGAGCTCGTCTTCTAATTTTTTATCTTGATCTTCTTGATCTGGTACCAATTCAGTTTCAGGACCAGCCAGCATTAATTCCTTCTCTGTCAATCCAGTATCAAAAGAACTTTGAATGACATGTATTCACTCTAAAGGTACCCCTTGACTTCCGGAATGAAATACCGTTTAAACCAGTGATTCCCAACGTGGGCGTTAATGCCCCCTGGGGGGGGGGGGCAATGGAATGTTCCAGGGGGCAGTAGAAGCTACGGGTATAACATAGTATCCTATGGGTTGGATTGCGTTGGGGAGCGTTTTTCTTTCTTTTCTGATTAAAATTTCTGAAGAAGGGGGCGATGGGACAGAAAAGGTTGGGAAACTATGGTTTAAACCAATCCAGGAAAAGTGTTTTCGTAGTCCAAGCCTTTTTATTGTTCATCCAAAATACTGAGAGCTCTGGTTTATCGTTTCCTTCAATGCTCACAGATTCGCAGATTTGAAAATGATGGTGGGCTTTGTCATGTACCCATACGCATTTGCACAAAACAACATAGTCACTCTATATCTTTACTTGCCTTATAACTAGGGGCTCACTTTTCTTCTTGGGTGATAAATGTTCTTTGCGGTATTTTCTTCCAAAATAGTGCAGTTTCATCAGCGTTAAACACCTGCTGAGGTGCAAAACCCTTCTCTTCAATAATTTTCTGTAGTCTTTGGAAATTTTCTAGCTGCATCCTGGTCAGTAACGACTTGATCGCCAGTGATTTTTAAATTGCATAATCCAAATCATTTCTTAAACCTATGAATAACCTTTACCCTCATAAAATTCTGATGAAATAGACGTTTCACCAGCCCTTTCCTTATAGAAGAGTAAAATTTTTCACCTTTTCTGTTATAATATTACAATAAATTGGAATAAATTTTTGTATCAGTCTTGTACCCACAAAAAACAGCATTTTCTGCACGAGAAACACATGGATCCCATATGCACAGCAAAGTTTCAACTGCCACAGGTGCAGCTACAGCCATGGCTGAACGAATTTCAGATTCCTTTTTCTTGACATATCTCACCGTAGATTCGTTGATTCCGTAACCACAGCAGGTATTGACTTACTTTTGCCAAGCATAGTTTTCGTCAATATATCCAAGTTTTCTTGTCAAGTTTTCACTTTTTTTTGTTTGTCTTTTCAAAGCATTATCAGTAGCACTAGAAGAATGAGCCATCCTAAACAACTCAAATTTTATAAACAAAACACGTGAATGACTATTGCTGAGTATTGTCAAAAAAAAAAAAAAAAATTCCCAATAAAGGAAAAAAATCCATGAATACGGCAGGGGGGGGGGGGGTACTGTATACAAGTGAGTCAACATAGATATTATGATTTAAAGTTAACTTACATCATCCCACTCGCCTATCATCTTGTCTAATGCTTTTTCTAGTTTGAATTCTTTGCTTGCAGATTCACTTATCGCTTCAAACTGAGAAACATATTCATTGAGGTTCAAATCGATGAGGTTTCCCAAAGTAGTATTTTCATCAGGACACAAGTGGTATCCAATAATAAGTGAAATTTGATCCCAGTGTCTTTCACGGAGACCTGGATTGCACAGTGTCTGCACGAGAGGGATTTGTTCTTTGAACTGCTCTATTGAATACTTTACCTGGAATGTGCAAGAAAAACATAACTGAAGACTGAGATTCTGAATGAAAAACTAAGAGAGGGAAAAGAGAATAAAGAATCTACAAAATAAAATTTTTGTTAAAATTAATGATTCCAATTAGTTCTACTCAGTTGTGATACTAATATTACTGAAATATTAGAGACACCTTCTGCAAAAAAGAAACACAAAAAATCAGTTGTTACTGTGAAAAATTGACTATTCAATGATGCTCAAGGTGATATCCTAGGAGTAATTTGTGCGATTATTTCTTAGAAATATTAAACCATCTTTTTAAGATATATAAGCTTACAATAATGAACACGAAAGTTGTCTGTAAGACAAAATTTTCCCATGGCGTCTAATTAAAATTAGTAATAAGTTATCATTACGATGAAATATTTGCTTATCAATACTTAAATTTTGTAGATAAAACTGCATCAATTCACCACATTTTTTATTGTGCAATATTTTCTTTAAGATATTCGAAAATGGCAAGCTCACATTTGCTGCAATTCTTCTTGGTTCAGGAACATCTCCAAATGATTTTTCTAACTTGTACACAGTTCTAAACAAGTTCATAACCTCACTTTCAACAAATTCTGGATCTACAGTATCCAGAGGTCCATTTACCCAATCCCTAAACAAGAGTGCAAAATTGAAAAAAAAAGAAAAGACAGATGTTACGACCATTAATTTAGACCTTATAGTCAAGCAAGCTAATAGTAAAACTTGGGTTATACAGATGTTCTGCCTAAACACAATGTTACTTCATTGAACTACAATACCCATAGCCATCTTCCCATATAGCTATTAGTGCGTAATGCTCATATTTTGAAGATTTAAGAACTGTACACACGAAATTATATAATTTTTTCAGTAGTGAAATTTCAATGAAATTTTAATTGAAATTAGACGATCGGTGCAATTTTAAATAAACATGATATATGCATTTTTCTCACTTGTGTTGATGATTGAACTGCACAGCAGAATCATAAAGTTGTAGATAAGGTCTTATATCATTCATCAACTTTGGTCTTAGAGGATAATTTGTCACTTCCCATCCATAAGCTTCTTCTTCCATGTTAAAAAGTTCAACAGTATCGGCACTAGCTGCAAGCCATTCATCAATTTCCTTAGCGATTTCAAGATATTTTTCTACCTGCGCTGCATCGCCTTGTTGAGCTAAATTTGCCACTTGTGCTGCATGCTCATCCAAGTCTTTTACAAATTGCTCCCTTCTTTTCTATAAAAAGAACCAAAATATAAAATTAAAAAGAAAGAAAAGAAATCAAGAAAGTAAACACCATAGTGTGCTCAAGTCAAAAAGCCTTATAAGAGAAATTTAGTGAAAAATAAAAGTTATGATTAAAATAAATTGAATCGAAATGAAATACTGTACATACTGTAAGAAAATCTTGATACTCTCTTTCTTTTTCTTTAGCCAGGTAGAGTTGTTGGCTTAGAATAGGCGGCATCTTTCTAAACCAATGATAAGGCTCCGTATTAATCTCCATGTTAGTCAAATCAAATGAAACGAGACCCGACAAATAATACAGCCTCTCATTGAGTAAATACAAGTCATTTTTCAGATTACCATGCAAAACATCTTTATAGTTTTGTGCAAACTCCTAAAATTAAAAAAAAAAAATTCAACAGAATGAGTTTTAATAAAGACATTTAAACTATATTGAAAATAAGGATGGTTTTTCATGCAGTGTAGAAAGACAAAAATTGTTTGTGCAACATGAAAATTATGTGGAATGTAGTGCTTATTTGAGCATTATTACTACATAAATCAGTGGACCATTAATTTATTGCTACAAGTACTTTTTGTAACAGCCCTAGTCTACTCTCATAAAGACAATTCCCCCCTTCTCGAAAGAGGTGGCTGTGTTGTAAATGGATATTTCATAGCACTTTTGATATTATGTTTCATGGGTGGAATGTATTCAGATGTTACTACTAGTTAACCATACATGCACCTCGTGCATATTCCTCTATGGAATTTCTAATGAATTGGTACATGCCGGAATGTGCATGTACGTGTTGTGAACCTAATGTGAATTTTGTTTCTGTGTAATGCTTGTTATATGTAGTGCTGTCATCTGCCATAAATTTTTTTAACCATGAGTGAACTGCAATGATTGAATAGTTGTACATTATAGGTCTGTTGTTCTCTGTGGCGAGACTTCTTAACGGGGAGATCGGCTTGCATTTGTGCCTCAAAATTGGGAACCACAGATAACCCACAAGTATTCAGATGCTGCCATATATCTCTTAAATCTGGCTATGAATACATATTATTGGGTGAGTATTTAAATGTTTTAAGGTCTGTTACTTGCTGTAGTGAGGTTTTTTTTTTGTTTTTTTTTTCAAAAGAAAGACCTACTCATGTTCGTGGCTTTTAGTAAGAAAACCATGGAATTTCTACTACTACTAAACTGCTTATGCACCTCGCAAACCTGAAGAATATTCTAATAAATTGGTGCATGCCTGAAAAGTCTGTATGTATATATGTGTGTATCATATGATCAATGTGGTGTTAACTGATGCAACAAGAAGGTGGTGCACCACACCAGTGATTCTTAACCTTTTAATTCGACTTCACCCACAGCCCCAATAAACTTTAATTTACACTTTCACAACTCTTAAAATAATTATGTGAATAATTATTCATGATGCACAATTAAGTTTGCACCCTTAAAATTGCTTTCACCCCGCTGGTTAAGAATCAATGAACTAGACTACAGCTAAGAGGAAAATCCAAAAAAAAGAAATTTTATTTGTAACTTTATGAACAGTTTTTCTTCGTTTGTAGAGATTCTAGAGTAGAATTTACTAACATTTGATTCAACCAGCTCTTTTGTATTTACAGGCACATATAACAGTCTATCAGATATGCTCTTGTATTCTGTAGAAATCCTAAAGTAAATAATAAAATATGATTTTATCAGTTATAGAAATAATTTTTTTGCAGACGTCCATAACGTTTTACATGAGAGTAATAAAGCATTCAACAATTTAAAGGGAAATAGAAATTCATTAGAAAAAATACATGCTTTTCCGTCAACTCAAAATGGTGCTTCTTGACAAAGTCAATCAATTTCTCTAAAAGAGTTTCAACATTTTCAGCCAGAGATTTGAAGAATTCTGTGCAATCAATCATGAAAATTCCTTGCTGAACAACTTGATCAGTCCGGAACACTAATTCTTGTCTTAAGCTTCTGAATTTTTCTATTTCAGCTACATATTCCTCAAAAGTGTGTTCCTGAGCTAGAAAGGCATCTAGATCATCCAATGCCTTAAAAAAGTAAACAAATAAAGCTTATTCAATCATTCAAGAAAAAATTACTAGTTTACTTTTCATGTAAAAATTGAAAAATATAAGACATTCATCCATATATTTCAAAATTCTTTGGGTTAATTTAAATTTATAATTTCAAGATTACTCTTTTGAATATATATATATTTATTTCTTTTCATAATTTATTTCAACTGATAACATCCAATTTTTTTGGCTTTTACATGTTTAAAAGGTTTATTTTAAGGCATCCACTGCTTCAACCAAAGACCTGTTTATACTACATAAATCAATGATGGCAATCAATAGATACATTTCATGGAAATCCTGTTCTGTAATACATGAGATTGGAACAACTAATAAAAAACATTAGTAAAAAAGAGTTGCACAGATAAAATCATATTAAAAATACATATATAAAATGCAAAGTTTTATTTGTGTACTTCTGTGTTGCAAGTAAATACCTTATCATGCTACTCTAATAAATAAGCTAGAATGCAAAAAAAAGAAGAAAAATCAAGTACAAACTGAAACTGACCTCAGTAGTTGAAAGAAAGGAATACTTCTGAAACTGTTCTATATAGGCTGTTGGAATCTTCCACTGATCTATCAAAAACTTTCTGGTTCTACTCACAAATCCTTCAAAAACTTCATCATCAATGAATGGGTTAAGAGAATGGTCCTCATTTTCTTTCGGTTTCTGTGAAAAATTAATAACCATATGTTCTGGATTATTTTTCTATGTAAAAAGGTTTTGAATTCTGAACAAGTTTATCATTTAAAAAGGTGAATGCAATTCTGAATTTCCAGCAAAAAAAAAAAGACCCTTAAAAAATTATGGCTGAAACACACACATGGCTGAACTAATTTACTCTACTCATAACAAGCATCTAACAATATTAAGACTAGTCATTAATGAAATGAAGTGCATAAAAAATCTAAATGTTTTGTTCCTTTTCTTAACTGAGTGTTTGGTTGAATTACCTCATACAAAGAACCTTCAATCCTTGGAACAAGTTTGACAGAATTTTTGATCAACTCAAATGCTTGCACGACAGTTTTTTCAATCATAGTGATTGGTGGTTCCAACCGAAAATTCCCAGCAGCGATTGCAAGTGTGGTCTTGAAAGATCCATAATCCTGCAGAAGAAAAACGTGGCACAAAATCAATAAAAAATGTGCAAGAATGCATATAATAGTAATTTTATACTTCTGACTACTGCAGCTGGTAGTGGAAATTAAAACTCTTACAAAATAAAAGCAAACATTTTTTTTTTCCTAAACAAATTTTTTTAATTAAAACTTAAATGATGGAAATTTTTAATCTCTATTCAAAATTTTAATAGAAATTTTATACTTTTTCTAAAATAATTGTGAATTTTAATTCATAGAAAGATTGAGTTTGATAAATAAACTTACCAACATGTTCAGTATAAATGATTCATATTCTTTCAAAGATGCAAGACATAATGTCTGCAGCTGATCAGACATAACAGTTGCAAAACAATTGTAGAAACTAGTTGTAAAGGATTTCTTTGGATTATTAGGAAAATATTTCTTTTTTATACCTATTGCCATAGATTTTTGAACTAAAGGGTACCAACTGGAAAGAAAAAAAAAATTATAACTAAATATAGGTTCCCAAATATTAAGAGAGAAATGAAATCACACAGCTTTCAGAACTTTACAGCAAACTCTTAGATGAAAATATCTTTTTTTTAGAAATAACAAAAAATATACACTCATTTGCAAAAAAAAAAAATCATGTAAAAAAGAAAGAATAGTTGAATTGCTATGAAATTGGAAAGCAGCTATATTACATGCAGTTAAGTGAATGTCTGTGTTTAGAAAAAATCTTGAAAATATTCTTGCCCCTAGAGGGCTTGAAAAATTTTCTCTCGTTGCTCTTCCAAACATCCTCAGAGACTGTTTTCGTGAATTGCACCTCTGTTTTTGCTTGATTGCTGAAGATGCCTTTAAGATAGATTCAAGAACCTTTTACACAACTGCAGAACTTTGAACGAGATGACATCATTGGATTAAGCCAAGCCGGATGAACAAATTGACATTTTGCCCTCAACTTGATCGTTCTGACCAAACTGTTGGAAGATTCTCTGGGAGCAGTGCATATGTGAAGGCACGTACATGTGTCAAACATACTCTGGGTACCTTAGGTTGCTCAACAGTGGAGAGGATCACTTCATCTGTAGGCAAACCAGAGCAGCACCAATGATGCCTGAACCAACCATTCAATCTCAGATGCCCTACATGCCAAGGAACCTTGCATCACACCGGATCATTTCTATACAGTTATCAAAAGAAGGTTTGTTCTCACAGCACCCATTAAATTCTTGGCATCCTCATTCACAGAGGTACCAGGAGCTCAACAACTGAAGACTGGTATCATATCGTCTTCAGCAATGAATTCTGATGAATCTGTTTGACATCTAATGACAGTCATGTTCGACAATGGCACCCTAGTGATCAGCGGAGAAATGGTGCTTATTCTTTGGAAGAAGCATATTGGCCCAACTGCTGGTGTGATGTTCTGGGGAGCTATCCATTATGAAAGATGGTCACCTCTAGTCATGATGCAGGGAACCATAATTTTTCAACGGCACATCAAGGAAATCTTGCAGTCACATATTTTACTTCCCATAGTAGGGCTTTCAGCAGGCATTTTTCAGCATGGTAATGTTCGCCCACATACGACAAGAGTTTCTCACGAATGTCTACATCAAGTTGAGACCCTTACTTGGTCGATTTACTCACCTGATGTATAGCCAATTGATTACATATGGGGGTAGCTGGGATGACGACTTCTTCCAACTAAAAGCATACAAAAACTAGAGATGCAGTTGCAAAAAACATGAACAACTCTACCTTAAACCACCGTACTCAGCCTATATGCATCAATTTCAGACTGTAGCTTTTTTTCTATCTGAACTATAGGCGGCCCAAAAAAGTAATGTTATTTTTGGTATCACTGCCCTGTTCTCCACTATACATGATCGTTTTGTCCTGATAATGTAATCATTTACATATTTTACTATGACAATTACACACACCAAGTTTCGTTCAAATTCGAAGTTTTCTTCTTGGTGCATGATTTTTTTTGCAAATGACTATGTAAAGCATACTCCTTTGCATGCACAATACATGAATACATATTTTGCATTTATTACTTGAGAATTAATTTTTAGCATGATAACTATTGGTTTTGATATTGCATCAACATCATTGTGTGTTCCATACCCCCTACTGCAGAAATTTAGCAAAGTAGGTGACAACATAGAAATGCTTTTCTTTCTGTCACCTTAAAAATCCCTATGTTCTTGTTCCACATGTTAATAATGTAAAGTTTTATCCTGTATACCCGAGTTCAGTATATAATGAGCTTCCAGATATAATGAATGAAATTTTCAGTCCCATCCCTCACACTTTTATTAGATATGATGCAAAATAAATTTTAGGTATCTAGAATTTCACTACAATGACAGTTTGAAAGTATCATTAGATAAGTTCAACCCATTTCTGCCAGATATCAGGTCAATCCAAGATTTATACATAGAGGGTGCTTAATTATTTTTGTATGTTAATTTTTCAGTAGAACATACACAAGTTGTGAAATATGTTTGTACAACTTAGCATCTCAAGAAATATTCAAGACCATTCAGTTTAGGTAAAGGCACAATTTTTTATTTAAAAAAATCAGAGCAAAATGTTGCTTTAAGTTTTTGATTTGAAAAAATAATAATAATTTTCATATTTAAGCATGAAATTATTGAATTTTTATTCAATATAACTTACATCATTTATAGCAATAATATAATAATTTATAGCAATAATAATAATTTATAGCAATAATAATAATTTATAGCAATAATAATAATTTATAGCAATAATATAATAATTTATAGCAATAATATAATAATTTATAGTAATAATATAATAATTTAAAGCAATAATACAAGTGTAGTAATAAGACTATACACGTAATTAGTCTTATTTGGTCTTTATAAAGTAATAGCAGGAAACTCACACATCAAACAGTGTTTTTTTTGCTGATTCCACTTCGAGAGCCACAGTCTGCTTGAATGGCTGTAATTCATGCGGCTCTGGATTTTTCAAGTTGTTTGGGTTGATAATCAACAGATTGCTACAAGCCTGGTGCCACACCACCAGCAATCTTCGAATGATCTTATTGAGAAGTTTGAGTTCCTTTGCAATAATCTTTCTTGAGCTTTTGAAACTCTTTTTCCACTCTTTGGGAAACTGCAAGAGTTCTTGGTAGAATGGAGAAACCTGGTCTTTTGCTTGTTTCTTCTGGATTGTTGCATCTTGAAGAACCCATTCCACTGTAAACAGCAACACATGCTAAGTCTGCCATTATGTTAAACGTAGGCTCACAAAATAATTGCTCAAGATATATAACCACAAACAAAGATCAACAAAAAGGAAAATACACTGAAAAAAATATGAAACTATGATGCATTTTGACACACTATGAGTGCCATCTTCAGACAACCACTATCAAACTGATCAGGGATCCCACTTGGATTTGATACCAAACCTTAATTGCTGGTTGTTCAGTGGGAAAATGTGCATCTGTACAAGTCAAACGTTAGAATATGGTTAGAATATTCTGGCCACAATGTCTGACTTGTACAGAGGTATATTTTCCCACTGAGCAACTGGGAGTAAAGATTTAGTATTCAATCTAAGTGGGATCCCTGGTCAGTGTGATAGTGGTTATAATATATACCCTTTGAAGACTGCAGTCATAATGTGTCGAAATGCATTAGGATTTTTGTATTTTTTGGTGTATTTGCCTTTCCATTGGTCCTCTTTTATAATTATATCAGACAAAAGAATTATTTACTCTTCTATACTTGAGATATATAGCCAACTCAATGCAAAGAGTAATTCATATGACCCAAGATTCCTTCTGAAAATATAGTATTCTATTTTGTAAACATCATATTTAAATATTTTAATAAATTTATTTTTTGATAATCCTAAAATAGTTCTCAATGGTTTGACAATGAAGAGTTTTAGCATATTGTTTATTAAACTGTTATCAAAATTATATTGCATAAGATTCACTGACATATGCTGAAAGTTTTTCAAGTATCACATGCAGAATAGGTTGTTTTCAATATGGAAAAAAAAAACAATAACAAGATATTGAAACACAATAAAACTAATCTAATGCAAGCATGATTAACACAAGATCATGGTTATCATGAGCATTTCTGAAATCATGTTTTGTTTACTATTTAATGATATTATGAATTTCACACTTCTTACAAGCAGTCAAAACAAGTTTGGTTGATACAAAGAAATTCTTTTGACTATGTGGAAGTAAATTTCATTGACAAAATAAAACATGCTAAAACATTTTAGAGAAAGTGAATATCTTCAAAAAGGTTTCTTTTGTTAGTATATAATAATTAGATGTATATAAATTTCACAAATAAAGTTTTGAAATTTCACAATTATCAATTTGGCATTTATTCACAAAAAAAATTAAAATCAGAAACTTTGTATTTGTTCACAAAAATAAAAAAAAATAAAAAAATCAAATAAAAAAAGGGTGTTTTGGAGGAACTTTTACTTATACTACATTGGAAAGTAGTTTACTCTGAAAAGTTTTCTAAAAATGAATTTTTAATGAAGAAAAAGTACATCCAAACACTCATTAGAATGCAATACCTGCTGACTTTCTAACTTCAAATGTATAATCATCTTTCAGAAGTTCTATTATCTTATGCAAACTTTTTTTTCTTGGTTTCTGGAAATTAATAATGAGGAAAAAAATATGAATATGTGAGTTGATATATATATATATATATATAAGACTAAAATATTTACTTAAGATCATGGTTTCTTGTGAACTGTTAGAATGCTATAAATTAATAACGACTATGTATGTATATAGTTGTTCTGAGTTAATGGCTCTCTCATTAGCATAAAAATATTATAAGCTATGTATACCAATCATTATAAAAATCGGAACTTCTCTAAATCGGAATCAACAGCCAAGTAGCTGTGCTCCCAAGTCTCTTACTAGAACAGGTATTGTATATGAAAGGTAGGGGGCATAAGTATAAACTAATGAAGTTGCTCATGAAACTTGCATAAGAGAAATTATACTGAGTGACTCAATGGTCCTAGACAGTTCTCTAAGCATGTCTGCAAGTTACGGTGTGTTCAAAGCCAGAATTTTAATCCCATCAAGAGTTTATTGCTAGGGCTCTTCAACACATTGCCTATCGAACTCTTTGGAAAAAAATATGTATTAAGGAAGCTTTAATATTGACAAAAAATTATGAAAAAAATATGTATTAAGGAAGCTTTAATATTGACAAAAAATTATGAAAAAAATATTTCAGATCCAATCAGAATATTTACAAAAAGAGCATGACACTTCCTAAATAGTGATTGCATCCGTTCAATCTATGTAGCGATGAAGAAAATGAGTAGCATAGGGAAAATCGGGGCTGGTTAGAGTAAAGAGCAGGTTAGCAATCAGCTTCTGGTTTCTGCAAGGAACCTCTGATTGGGCTAGCCCTAGACAATTGTTTTAAGTAAGGTCCCAGCTGTGATGATGAAACTTTGCCAGAATTTCTGTTACTTAGTGAATTTTTCACATTTCAATCTTTTTTTTTTTCTGTGGTATACATATGGGAAGAAATTGTTATTTTTGTTAGCGTAGCTGAAATGCGTACTCAAGCATTTGATTTCCATGCATTAGGTTTTACAATCTGAGATGCCTGGTCACCTGTGCTACCACATTTATTTGAAAATCCTGTTTAGGGTTGGTTGGCTAAATTTGAGTGGGACAAGTTGGCCATATGCCAACCAACCCCAAGTGCTGAAGGCTTTGCTCAGATGAAATAGCGGCGAGTGTAAGCTCTGGAGAGGTCACTGAGCAGGTGAGCAAAGTGTCATCATTTTACAAGCTACCCCAAGTACTACGTCATCAAATTTAGCGTGATCCTCAAGCAGTGATGTTTCCTTTATTTTTACAAAAAAATTACTACTACTTCCCTACTTCCATAGAAACCATTCAGGAAAGAATCAGACAGGGGGTCGAAAGAAAATATAAAATCCTGACAGACAGTCCAATAAGAAAGGAAATGTTAAAGGAAGAAAAAAAGCAAAGAACAAGAGAGAAAAAACTCCAGAAAGGCAGCAAATCAAAGGTGACAGCCAAAGAAAAGAGAAAAACAAAAAATCAACTTAATCACAAAGAGAGGAAGATGAGAGAAATACAGTCTTTGCTGACTCTAATGACAGTCTGGATGTGGAGAGGATCTTTGGGCTAGACGATGAGGACAACCAAGATGCACTTATTCTTGTTCAAACAGACATGCCATCAACATCAGCAATTGGGGAGAGTTCAGCTTACAAAATTCCTCCTGAGTTAAAGAAACTCACAACCTCCCTTCCCTGACCCACCTACATTAAATTTTAATGGAGGAAATTCTAAGCAAGTCAACCTAGCCAGGCTCTCACCAGGTTACTATGTTGAAGTCTTATACTATGGAAAGAGCTACCCTGAAAGAATCACTGTGTAGGATGAAGAGAATGTTCTGGATACTATGATGGAGGAAAAGGAGGAAGTACTGGGCTTGACTGAAAAACAAAGATGAAGTTTTGTACAAATTATCGAATGTAGTCAATACAGTTCCTTCGTCTAAATTCTTGTGTCTATCTAATGATGAGAATGAATACTTAGAGGACATGAAATGTCTTTAACTTCGTTACATACTCGAGATACCAACGTCGTTAGTTTTGGAATGCTATAGTTAACAGTAGGTAGGTAATTGCTACCTTGCTTTTCTTAATTACCTCATTCAACACTATCTGAACATAACCTACCTACAAATGACTATGTCCAGCAAAAAGTTTTGCTTAAGTTTGAAATGCCTATGTCTGTGATCTTACATTAGAAGATTTAAGCTGTAAAATATTTTAAAAGAACAAACAATTAAGTTTAAAGAGGAAAATATCAAGACTGATTTAAAGACCAAATTTACAACGACTGAGACTGCTTTAACGAGCGATTTAATAGTCAATTTATTCTAGTATGTTTGAAAATATTCTTTAAAGTAAAACATTGAAAAAATAGGTTGTTTTGGCATTGCTTTATTACCTCTCTGTCATCACAGAAGTGGTGTGCCAACCTACTCCAGGGCTTACGCTAACCCACCCTGCTAGTAGGGCCAGTTGCTCAAAGTTGACTACTGCTAAAAAACACATGCACCTCATTCACATTCTTCAGCTTAATTTCTAACAAATTGGTACATATGCATGTCTGTGTAGTGAACCTGACGTAAAGTTTTTAATGAATAGTGCTGCCATCTGCCATCAATTTTTCTAACTATGAGTGAAGTGTAATGATTGAAGATTTTACCATTACAGACCTGTTGCCCTCTGTG
This sequence comes from Pholcus phalangioides, assembly GCF_987345545.1. Lineage (NCBI taxonomy): Eukaryota > Metazoa > Arthropoda > Arachnida > Araneae > Pholcidae > Pholcus > Pholcus phalangioides. Next base: position 86,430,169 of record NW_028301608.1, on the reverse strand, counting down.
GCAAGACTGGCCAAACTAGACTTAATGACTTTCAAGCACTCTCAATGTCTGACTGTTAGGTATCCAGGAATGAAAAAAATACCATAAAAAATATAGCCGAATAGATTTAGTTTCCGTATATAGGCACAACCAAAATTGCCATAACTAAACCGCACTTGCTATCAAAAATAATAAGCCGCAAACTGTTGCCAACCAGCCCCGGGCACTAAAAATTAAATGTTGGAAATAAGACTGGCGTCATGAGAGCATTTTCCTAAAGTATTTTTAATTCCTTTAAATAAATCATATTTTGAGCACTTTTGTTTTTTTGCATTCTTTTACTTATCCATGGCCTGATTGACTTCTTATCTTCAGCAAAACTCTTGACATTTTCAAATGCCAGAAACTGTTTTTTTTTTCCTTGTCTTGGTCTCTTTCATTACTAAAATAATTCAAGTACATTGTCGGCTACTAACTATTTTCTCACGCTTGGATTAGTTGTCACATAATCAATTTGACCTATTACAAAATAGCATTCTAATCAAAGTACCCAAATTTTAGTAGTGTCACACACTTCTCGGTGGGAAATTTTAGTGTTCTGAGGCCAGGCTCTTCCTAGCCGGACTGACCTGTGTTGATTTGAAAATTCAGTTTAAAAATGAAATAAATTAGAATGTAATAAACAGGTTTTTCTGCCATTGGATGCTCCAAAGGGCAGAGGATGATGGTGGGTGAGTGTCGTGCTTTTGCATTTTGAATGTCTTTTGGCTTGATTATCATTTTGTTTTGTTAATTTTTATTATAATTTTTTTGAGCTGCTTTCAAGATTTTTTTTGTAATGTGAACTGCGCTTTTTGTGTAAATCAAATTACTTTACTATGGCAAAATCACAGTTCAATTGTTTAAAACTATTAAATTGAGAAGTTTAATAAGATTTTAAGTGTATTAGATTATTTAATCAGTGATTAAACTATATAGTGGTACACAACACGTCAGAATGTTTTCATTGCATAGTGTTTATTTTTAATTTATAGTCGAATCCCGTTATAACAAACTCCAATAGACCAAAGAAATCACTTCGTTAACATTTCGTTATGAAGGAATACCAGGTCATTGCATTGTTCTTATGCAAATTTATTTGGAGGATTAGAAAAGTGTTCATTAAAATGAGATTTTTGCTATAACGGTATTTGTTAAAACAGGATTCGACTGTAGTATGTTTGCGATCTGGCCTCGCAACACTGGCTTGAAAGATTTATGATCCTAATTTTCACACAGGATAAGGTAAGGTTGGGGTCACCTCCAGGACAGAGCAATGAGAACCAAATTCTTGGGATCATTAGTAATGCAGAAAAATAAGTTTTAACAATAACTGTGGGTTTATTAGAAAATAATCTATAAAAATAAAAGATAAAAACCTACCTTCAGCTTGTCTGGTATCATACTCAAGATTCGTTCAACAGATCTACCACTCAAACCAGCAACGTATTCTAGGTTCATGCCATTTCTTATATAATATTGGAATCGCTATTGATGAAAACAAGAGAAATGAAACATATTTTATTAACACTGATTTATCACCAGAGGTAAATTTATGCAATAGTTTTATTTGTCCTCCCCCGACTTCACAAAAGGGGAATGAATTTTATAATTTCTGCATAATATGATGAATTTTTCATAGAAACGCAAAAAATGCTAAAAAACCATTCTTACTAAGAACCCACTCTCATCTGCAGTTAGAGATGAACCAGGATAAACACCTTTTTCTGGTCTGGGAGTAGGCCTAAAAAGTACGATAAAAATTACTGCAAAAGAGAAATTCAATTCAATTTCTTAAATTAATGTTCAAAATCTAACCAGTACACAAAATGTGTCACTTATCCACAAATTGGCCAAGTCATTCAGCCAAAGCCTGGAACATACCAAAGCTCTTTTGAATTTTGTTGGCCAATTCATCAACTGGCCAGACATAAGACATTGGCCATAATATATGTGTGTTGCATGGATTTATAAGATAATATGAAAAATACATCAAACCTTTCGAGACTGAGTTTGAGAGACAAAAGTTTCAATTTTTTTTAAATAATTATTTTTATGATAAGACATTTTTCGAACACACATACAGTCGAATCCCATTATAACAAACTCCAAGAGACCAGAGAAATTACTTCGTTATAATAAAATTTGTTATAAAGGAGTTCCAAGTATTTGCATTGTTACTATGTAAACTTATCTGGGGAATAAGAAAACTTTTCATTAAAACAAGATTTTCAGTATAACAGTATTTGCCAGTATTCAACTGCATTGGTGTAGTTAAGAAAAAGTTTTGCCTTTTCAAGGCTCAGTTTGACTTGTTTTCAATGCTTATTTTTATGATCAGATATTTTTCTAACACACATATTAGTATAGCTAACAAAACGTTTTGCCTTTTTCTGTTGCAAAAATCATTAAAGAAAAAAGGTTTTATAATTTATTGGAATGAAATCAACCGGTAAAGCTGGCTTTCCTGGTAAAAATTACAGTACCTAAGTAATCAGAATTTAGTTCCCACTAAAAAAAATACACAATATACATTGAATATGTCATTAAACAACACATTCCATCTTTTATCCTGTATATTTACATAAATTTCTGATTTTGGAATTCGGCTATTGGGCTGGACTTTCTCATGCACAAAAAAGACATTTGCACCTAATGTGCAGTGCTACCATCTCATGGAAAGCGATTGGCAAAGGGAGGGAAATACTAACATGAAACAATGTGGAAAAAACAACTTATATAGCACAGTAAGACCTCCCAAATTCAGACAACCATAATCTGGATGGATCCGTAATCCAGACACTTCTGCCAATTTTTTTTTCCAACCAGCAACTTTCGATGTATTTTACCCAAATTCTGTTTCAGCCTTTACTAGTACATCAATCATTATATTTGTTTTTTGTACCACTTATGTCAGTGTCCACTACGATTTTTGAGCTTCTGGGAAATTACGATGGTGCGTGCGTCTGTGTATGTGTGTCTCTCTTTCCAGAATATGATTAGTCAGAAATATCAGCTTTGATCAAAAAATTTTTCTTCCTTCATTTCCCTTCTTTTCTGTACAGTTAACCTTAGGGTTTTATAACTTGTCCAGAGCTTTATTTTTTCTGTGATTATCTAAGTGAATTTCTACATCAAGTGATGTGGCACGTACAAGCTGTAAAAGAAAACATCATGTTTATTATTACTTTGCCAGTGTAAGTGAATTTCATGCCTTCTGGGTTATTATTGTAAATAAGTACTGTAAAGTGAAAAAATTTTACTTTTGAAAAAACTGGAACGTGGAACACTAGTACAAATATTTTTTGAAGAATATGGAATCTGATAATCTACCGATCTTCAGAAGAAAAAAAAAAATTTGGATCCGAGCAATGTCTACAAACTTTTTTAAAGAATAAGGACTTTTTTTTTCTATGGATAAGTAGTAACAGAATATTAATTTGAAATTATGATTTTAATTTAACACTAGAACAGCTGGAGCAGTCATTTTGACTGTTTCTGATTTTGGAAATGATCTTGATAGTACAACGTGCACACTGAACTTTCTGTGCCTTTTTGTAGTTTTCTTCATGTACAAAAATTTTTAGACAATGAAGGTTTTTTTTGATATTTCACATATTTTCCATTATTTAACATTTTTAAACACAGTACAAAACATTTAGGGGTTAAGCAAGCTTGTGAGCCCACAAAACAATATCCAATACATATCTGTCGGCATGAATAATGAGAGAAAAAAAACACATATATATAACACCAAGAAATAAGTGGCAACAGGAATGGAATTGATAAACAAAACAATGCAAGATAAAAGAAGATTACATTACAATATCAAGCAGATAATTTAAATCTTTGTGAATTAACAATCAAGATTTTAAATTGATAAAAAAAGATGTACATGAAGATTATTCTTTTATTAACTGAGGAAGTAAATTAAATATTTTGGGAGATAAACAAAGGAAAAATTTTTGGAAATGAGTTTTATTTGGCCTTAACTTTTGTTTACGTCTGTTGACGTTTTGGTGAGTCTATGAGGTTTTGTTCAGGAGATATCCCCATGGCCAACGTAATATAAATTATATATGTTTTCTATTTGTTGCCAGAGTTGTATACATTTGCTTTTAGTTCTATCCCCCCTATCATTCACTGATATCACACACAACACAACCCATATTCCAGTAGCATACAGATAAGAAAAAAATAAAATATTTGTTTTTATCATGTTACTGGTGTAGCTTTTCACTAAGACAGCAGAAGTTTATGTATTCACAATCAAAACACCATTTCTTATTTAGCTATAGTCTTTATTATCAAAGAGAGTTAAGGAAAGTTTTTTATTCTGATTGTTCATCTGGCAAGCTCAGTCAGACTTCAGATAACTCTTCATACCACTGTCCACTCTAAAATATTCCTATGAAACAGAGGCTCATTCACAGTGTGTAGAAATAGCTCTTATAGAAGACAGATGTGTTTGAACAATAAGAATACATATTAAATAAACACTGACCAACCAGGAATGGGCCAGAATGACAAATCAGCTCAATCCAGAAGGCATTAAGTAAAAATTGTCAGAAAATATAATTTTTAACTTTTTTTTTATGGCATTTGTACAAACAACAGGTTCCTTTGAACTGCAGAAAAACCGAACTAAACTACAGCAGCAAAACTACAGAATGTTTTTTTTTTCTTTTTATATGCAATGTAGGTTGTAACTCTTTTCACATTATTGAATTTTATTTGATATGAGAATGACTTATACATACTTCAATATTTGAACCAAGTAGGCTCGGAACTTTTCCCTTTCTTTTCTCATTTCCAAATAACCCATTTTCTTTCTAGCCAGTTTCTTTTTCCTACCTTTCACTGGTTGTGGAATTCTGGTTGCTTCAGTTCTTTCTTTTTGGGATTTCTGTTTACCTGATATTAAAGTTGAAATGAAAATGACGATAATATATACTGTGTACATATATAGTAGCTAAAAGTAATGTTCGTATCAGGGGAAAAACTGTTCAGAATATAGCTAAAAAACAACTCAAAATTATGAGGGGGGGAATTAATTGTGTATAAGATTACTCTTAAAGTTTTATTAAAGTTAAAAAAAATTACATTTACATAATCCAAAGATTTTGGTTACATCTGCTAGAAATATGCTCTGTAGTGCTTGATACCGATTCTCAGTAAAGATACCAAGAATTTAAGTGCCTATGTAGGCTACTCATATATCGATTGTGTAGATAATAAACACTTGGAAATTAAGGAAAAGCACTTTTTTTTCTTCTTTTTTTTTCAATACAGGACAGAAAACATCAAATTGTGTATTAAGGATGCTTATTCATCATTGGATGCCATATAAACACATTTTTAGACCTTTATTGGCGATTCCAAATGCAGTGTTCAACATTTTATTTATTTTTTTATACTTCCGAGGGGTTGGTGAGCTAACCTCTCATTGTGGGAATCCCTGAGTTACCAATTTTTTGTGGTCATGTTGTCGTCATTTCTGTCATTCTTCTGTGCCAGGAAAGATTCTGACAAGGACGAATTGGGTATCAAACTTGTGACACCCTTAAACATCCTTTGATACTTTAGGTGAGTGTCTTATCAATCTGGGCTATCACCGCCCTTCTCCTGTTCAAAGATCACGAAATGTTGAAGACTCTATTGTCAATGTGACTTCCATTTTAAATTACAGTAGAGCCTCAAATCAGTTATCAAGTGACTGACCATTGTGTACTTTTTCGAATTGACATGATTTAGCGAGCCTTTAAAGGCAGGGGACACAGTAGCCCAGGTCGATAAGATACTCGCCTAAAGTACCAAAGGATATGCAGAGGTGTTGCGAGTTTGATACCTGGTTCGTCCTTGTCAGAAAACTTTCCTGACACAGGGGTACAACAGAAACAGTGACGTGACCACAGAAAAAATTGCTACTGCAGGGAGTCCCTATCGAGGGCTTAGCGCACTAACACCTTGACAAGTATAAAAAACAAGCCTTCCGTTCGGAATCTGCAATAAATTATAGGTCCCGGTCTAATTAGCCCTAGTGTGCAGAAAGTGACCATGGTGTGACAAAAATGATCAATGATGATCAAACACAGTTTAAAGGCAGCTGCTATTCATGCTTGTCTTTTAACTATTACCCTTTTTTTTAACTTTTCATAAAAATATGATCGCCCAAGTCTTGGCTGGTTTTTAATCACCAATTAGCAGTTGTCCCAATAACTGATCAGAGCTGTGGCATGATTAACAGCTCCCATCAAGCAAGGCATGGGGACAGATTATGATCAACTATACTTTTTACTGGTGTAGATTAAAACAAGTGATTTGAAAATATTTCCCCATATAATGCTTATACATATTTTTCTTATACATATTATTTCTTCTTCACATAATTACTTATCATAAATGTGCCCTAAGTACCAAAAGCTTTATTGTGTGTGCGTGTAAATTTGCCTATGATCGATTGTCATTTTTTTATACTTTGGGGGCATGATTAACAGAGAACCTTCATTATCTAAGGTCACCAAGAATCAATTACTCCCCATTAAAAAAAGTTGTGCTATATATATCTATATAATTATCAACTATTCAAAAGCAAAGGGGGCGGGCAGTTTAGCCACGTTCACAGTAAGCTGAAGCCACTAAAGATTCTCAGACCTGTGAAAAACTTCTCAAAAGGAGTTGTATCAGTGAGACATGAAACCTTTTCTCTCCATTCAGGCTTTCTAGCTGATGGTGATGATTCTGCGAAGATCTTGTCATCGTAAGGCGACACTTTTCTCTTTAGGGGTTTCTAAAAAATAAAGAAACAATATTCAAAAGTACAAGGGAAAAAAAACACCAACAAAAAACACACAAAAAAATAAGACAAAGAAAACAAATTCACATTGGCCAAACAGTTGAAAATTTTTTCATCTATATGTTTAAAAAAAATATATACATATTGTAAAGAAACAAATTCTGGAATTAAATTGAATATACGCTGGCGCTTGTATTATGTTGATAGTAATTCCATATGTTTCACACAACAAACATAAATTATGCCAGAATGTGCATCTAACAGTTTCAGCATGTATCTAGTGTTAAGCGTGAATTTTTAGTGGTGTGATCTATTTTCCAAACTATGAGTGAAGTGTACTAATTGGACAATTGTAGGCTTGTTGCTTTCTGTGGCGAGACTTTCTGACGGGAAGATCGGCTCACATTTAAGCCTTGAAGTTGGGAACCCCCACAAAATCAACTTCAGCTGACTGTGCCGCCAGTGGGGTTCAAGCCCAGGTCCTCATGATGCGAGTCTCTCACTATGATCACACAGCCACATAGTCGCCTACAAACCTTTGGATCTGAGGAAAAAAGTTTTTGGTCCTTGAAAGTTTAACAGTAGAAGCAAACTATAAGAACCATTACAAAGAAACAAACTTCACGTTAGGTTCACAACACCTACACTGACATTCCAACATGTACTCATTAGTGAGAGATTCTGTAGAGGAATAAGGAAGAGATGCGTGTATGGTGTGGTAGTGGTAGAAGTGAACTGCAAGCCAACCTCCTATTTAAAAAAGTCTCTCCAAAGAGAGCAAGTAGATCTATGATACACATATAATATGCAAATTCAAACATTTACCATCTTTACTTCAAAATATGGGAGACAGATGGTAACACCAGCAAGAGAACAAAACAAGCGCAATTGCAACAACACAAATATGTTAGGGTCATACATATGGACCTACTCAAAATATCCATTCCAGCATATACCAATTCATTAGAAATTCTATAGAGGAATTTATATAAGGTGTGTGTGTGTATGTACGGTTAAGTAGTAGTACAAGCGGATCCAGATAGTAAGTAGACAAACAGCGGCTGACTAATGTAGAATACACACTCGTTTATCCATTCACTCTTCCTTGTGAAAATGAAAATTTAAGATTTTCCTCAAAAATGAAGAAGACACATCTTTTGTTCAAACCAAAGATATTCCAGCAGATGCACATTTTTTTGATATAATGGTCATGACAGGGGATGACATTACAAGTAAGATGAAAAGCTACGGTGAAGATGCAATTTTAAGCTGGGTCCACATCCCCAGAATTATGCAGTGCAGAAACTGGTTTTGGGGTGGGACAAGAGAGATGACCTTTTTGCTGCATCAAGAGGGGGAGGGGGTCAAAAACGGCTAAAAATCTGCTTATGTAATACTTGAATGGCTCCTTATGGGAGACATAAATCTGCAAATTTTCTGGGTCATTTCACTGATGCAGCTTATCTCTGGTGTGGCTTGCGATGTTGCAGTTGGCCATTACATTGGCTTACATTACAGTGAGAAATTGACTACCCCTGCTATAGCTGTTGCAAAAGCATCATTGTCACCAATGAAAAATTTTGATTGAGGAAGCACCAAGATAATCAGTTAGAAATCAAAATAATCAAAAAAAAAAAAAAAGAAGAAGAAATAATCACCAAATTTAGCACAACCCCACTTACAGAATCTTAAGCTATCTCTACATTGAAAAAAAAAACAGATTTGGCAATCACTCAATCAACACAGTAAATTAGCGTAGCACCATCTAGCGATCCCTTCAGTTATTCAACTAATTTAAACGTGTCCAACTACTTTATAATATAAATATTTTAACGTCAACTTTTAGCTATTGAGAACCAACATTAAAAACATCGACTGATATAATACAATTCGTGGGCGCTACTGATCGCACTCGGTACTATACGAATCTCACTTGTTTCGCCCCCTTGCAATAGAGTTCTTTGTCCATAACGCTTCACGGTGCTCTATATGTTAATATCTATATTAAAAATGAAGTTTATACATTAAACTTTCAAAATGTGTCCCCGCGTATTTGATAACTCATTATCCGAGGGCACATTGAGACATTTGCATCATTGGTGATACATTTCTCGAACCATTACAGAAACGGGAAACAAACGACGCGGTTGTTATAGATACTGTTTCTCAAAGGTGTTGCCAGGTTCTTCAAAACTATCTTATGGCTGAAAAATTACGCTGACCATATATATATATATATATATATATATATATATATATATAAGTCAGGTTTTTCCTAGGAGTGGGTTTTTTTTACGCAGTGGGAATCGAATAGGACTGTTTCGCGTCAGCAGAAACGTGTGACTTTATCACGCTACGCCTTTCTGTTTTCCTATCGTGGCGCATGAGCTTGCATCATGCTCCGGTCTGAAAGGAAGGAAAAGAAAATCGAAACAAAAATGAAGAGAATATTGTCAAACTGCGCGGCGCAGACGACGCGTTTCACTCCTTCAGCCGGGTTTTCCTAGGGGCAGATTTTCTGCGCCGCGTCACTCAACACGCCGTCCACTCACCAATAGGGAAAGCGGTACGACTCGTGCACGTGATTGTCCGATACTGCTTCTAGTATGGGCCGCTATCACAGCGGCGATTGGGACCCCGGTCCACCAAATATGGTCATGGTCATGGTCTTCACTTTTGTTGTGTTTTTCTTTCCCTTTTCCTTTCTGTCACCCTCTTTCATTGTGCAAAAATATGTAAATATGCCACTGAGCTACTATAAGGAAAGTTTACTTATAGCTCAGTGGAATACGCAGACGACAGTATACAGGTCACGATCAGGGCCGTCTTAAGAGCGTCATTGGTTCCCTGGCCAATTGATTTTTCCGGAACCCAACCTGGAAAATTCTCGAAAATTTCAATTAGTTGTAATTTTTGTGAGGCCCTCTTCTCTTGAGGGCCCAAGCGTTAAGACGGCACTGCAGTAGAACTTCGGTTAACGAGCTTAATTCGTTCCATCATCGTGCTCGTTATTCGAATCACTCGTTATGCGAATCAAACTTCCTCATAGCCAGGGCCGTCTTAAGAGCATCATGGGCCCCCGGGCCAAATGATTTTTCTGAGGCCCTAACATGCAAATTTTCGAAAATCTCAACCAGATCCCAATTTTGTGAGGCCCCCCTTTTCTCTTGAGGCCCCCCGGGCCGTGCCCGGGTGGACCCATGCCTGACGGCACTGCTCATAGGCAATTGGATAATTCGTTCCACAATTATTCATTCACATGAAAATGACATAAAAACGTTATTCGATTGTGCAACATAATAATAATATAATAAATAATACAATAAAATATTTAAAAAAATAATACCATAAATAAATATACAATATGATATAATGAGTGTTTACAAATTAAATTATTCTAAACGACCAGATAGAGGAGGACTGCCGTTTAAGACAACTTATGCGCTGCACTCACCGTTTGTAAAATTATTTGTGTGACTTAACAATTGAACTCGATCTATGACACTTGCTTTTGCCTCTGATCGCATTATCCGTTATTGTTCGCACTGCTACAACTTTATTTGGGGTGTTTCTCTTCTACAAAGTTTTCACAGATTCCCACGTTCTACACATCTCTTAATCTCATTTGAAATGAGGGACTTTTCATTTCTCTTCGTCTTCTTCAGATGAGATGATAATAATATCTTGCGTTAATCATAATAACCGAGATCTTAATAAGCTCTACGTGCATAAGCTCTTGCTGTTGCGCAATGGAGATCCATCAGTTCGTCTGTAGATATGATCATGTTCCTTCAATTGTTCTTGAATGTCGGGCTGATGCACCTCCAGTCTCATAGTCTTTCTCTATCTCCTAAGAAATGGTGGCCCTTGTTCAATGAGCTAGCCCCTCAAAGTCACGGTCAATAAACCAATCAGGCCAAAGTTTTTCTCTAAGCGAAATTTAAAAACTTCGAGCGCACATACGCGTGGTTACAATGCTACATTTAGTTTCATCTATAAAAACTATGTTTTTGAAAATGCAAAAGTTCATAATCTTTTTTATTATGGTTACCAAATTTTTTAATGTCAGATCTATGATCATTTGACCCTGATGTTGAGACAATTACAAGTTTGACAAATATATGTGATGTTACATTCTGTACATTCAATAGAATATACTATATTAGAACTTTTACAAATTTTTACCATCTTTCCCCCACCCTCTCTTCTCTGTAATACATTTTACTTACAGATGATAGACTAGGTACGAAGTATATTTCTTTTTTCACCCTCACCTACCTGTTCTCTTACGCCCCCCGATCTAGCACCAACCTCGATGAACAAATCTTCCATATGTAGGGATTACACACGCTAATTCGGGATTCGATATAACGCCAAACTCGTTATAGCGCCAGAAGTCTTCGGGACAAATGGTGACGTTACATCCGGGTTCGACTGTATATAATAGAATGATGCATCACGGAGGTGATAAGAACTACTTTTTTTCGTAGGGTTGCATCAAAGCTTCGCGGTGATGAAGAGAGAGGAATGAAAACACACACAGAAAGAACTTTTTGAATTTATTCTACTGGCGTTTGGACGCAGTATGACGTCCCTGATCGTAATGTGGTTAAGGAACGGAAAAATTTGCGAAGAATGTATTACCGCACTGGAAAAACAGCTATGACGAATCCGTCGTATCTTTCATCATCAAGAGTTATGACGCAAAAGCGGGCCGATCAATTGAGAATGACTACGCTCATGGAAAAGTGAAGAAGTAATGAAAGGGTCAAGTAACAGGTAAGGTAAGGTAACAAAAAGGGTCAAGGAATAAGAGAATTCAAAGATTTTTTTAAATCGATTTTCGAATTTTCCCGACACATTCCTCTGCTCGATTTTATCCTAGAAAACCATGGCCTCTTATCGGGCTTTTCTTGATACCCGCGATCGTGCATTTGTGGTGGGCTGAAAATGAGTTTCCCTACTTTAGGGTACGGACATTCCAAGTTCTCACCTGACGTCAATATAATCGTTTTTTGGAAGTCACAAAATGTCTCAAACATGACGCGATAAAAAAAGTCATTTTTTTCCTATTTTGAAGACGTCAAAAATACGTCAGAAAAATGACCATTTGCAAATAATTCGACTCTATTTGCAAATGTCAAGAATCGTGCAAGTGCGACGCGAAAAGCTGCTGCTCAGCACCACAAATGCTCTCATACACGATATTAGCGAAGCGTAGCCTCGTGTCATAATTTGCGCTGTGCTTCGGATATCCGATGGCAACAAAAAAGAGTGCTGCCTTGCGTCACATCGCCAACGCTGCACGGCTCAATTTGCGCCTTCCCTAGAAAAGAAAACGTGCCAATGGTTGTCCAGATAACCGACAAGTACTGTAATAAGTACAAGTTATACAAAATAGTCGCATTTTTATACTTTTTACACACATTTCGGCTAATTTTGATTTCCTTACTGAAATTTCGGATTGTGTCTAATGCTGTTTTATCATTCTAATGATTTCGAATGAAATTTTCGGCGATATCAAATTTCGGTACGCCTATATGATAGCATTGTGATTTCAAACTGAATATAAAGAGGTGCTGTGAATTACATGCTGTGTTTCACAAAAACTCAATGACTATGGCCTTACCATCAATGTATAGAAATATGTCTTTGATGCATGGGCGGAGATACGGGGGGGGGGGGCAATGCCCCCAGCGTCAAAGGTGGAGTCGACTGATGTAATATATATATATATGTATATAAGAATTGACATCATCATTCATCGTGTCCACCCCTCCAAAATCATATTCTCCAAAAAGACTGACTTTTGATTTTTACCTTTTGTTTGGTCTTTTAAAAACATTCGAAGATATTTTCTCCCATTAACCGCTTTTTAGAATTTCCCGAACCCTTCGGAGAAACCACCGAACCTTAGCATTTCCACAATATTATCCATAAGTACAGTAGGCTAGTGTCTCGATAATCCGAGGTGAACCGAACCGAGACCACCTCAGATTAATGAAAACTCAGATTCCGAGAAGCAATAGGAAAACAACTTTCGGAAAGGGGGAATCTCCATATATTTATTTTATGGCAAATATACCATATATATTGTGTACTAAAAACGAAGTTTTTTTAGTGAAATCGTTGTAACTTGTTTCCTTCGGACCTACGTATATTCGTACTTAATCTCAGCTTTATAATTCTTGATTCACGGGTTCATTTGATTAGTGCAACCAAGATCCATGTCCTCTTTGTAACAGGGGCACTTGCGCTAGGGATCCGATATGAAAATATTATTTTTTTTACATTATAAATTTACTATAGAGGAAAATTACTGGAAAATTCTGGCCTGAGGTCCCAACGAAGACCCCGGCATAGGGATCAAGACCCCCTTTAGTCATGGACGGAGATACGGTGCGAATCCTCTTCAAACTAAAACCACTGACACTCCTAGGAAAATTGAAACAAAACATGTTCTTGGCAAAAAACCGAAAGATTGAGAGTTTTTTTGAGCAAGAATTTCGAAAAATTCAGCATACAACACTTCAGATTATCAGGAACCTCCGTTTCGGGACTCGAATCAGTGAGACTCCACCGTTCCTTATTTTTGGTTCATCACCATCATCGCGTACCTTTTCTTTCTGATACATCTTCCGAGTTCGCTCGAAATTTAGATCTGGAAGCATTTCCTATCAATATAACAGAGGGGGTTGCGTCCCTGAAAGGATCGGCCTTCCCTCCTCCCGCCCGCGCCTAACCCATGATCCGGATTCGCGCACTCCTTCCTCTCGGTTCATTTTTCTTCGGCGTTTTAGATTTGATTGTTGACGTATGTCGGGCTGTGCATAAAAACGAGGAATTAATTAATTCTTGTTGTGTTTAACTTTTGTTGTGCGTGTTTGTATTGAGGCGTGCGCGTGTTATTCCTACAATTTTTTACGTCAACTTTTCTACCAAGCATCTACTACTCACGTGATTTACGCTATAGATCAGTGGCTAAAAACTGGATCTGTGCGGAAGTTGACTGAAACACCAAAATGAAGTACCGTACACCTGTAAACGTGAAAACATATTTTGAATCTGCCAAAAGTGATTCTGTCAAAGTTACCGATGCCTCCTATACTACATTATCTATCGTATTGCGAGACGAGGAAAAAATCACACCAGTGGGGGAAAATTTAATTTCAACAAGCATCAAAAATGCTGTCATATGCATGCGCTTTCAGAGGAAACTGCTCATATAATGAGTTTAATACCTCTGTGAAATAATACGGTGTCTCGAAAAATACAGGGCATGTCAGACGATGTTGAGAGCAGAGCCATAAGTCTCGTCAAAGGTTGTGATTTTTTTTCTATCCAAGTCGACGAAAGTACCGACATTGCGCAACATTCTGCGCTACTTGTAATTGCTAAGTACTTAAAAAGGTTTTCTTCAAATTTTCTTTCATTTGTCACCCATTGAAGGGGTTGGCCGACTGTTAAAAACTTATTTGAAGCAATTGGTAATTATTTCATTGGAAAAGGAGTTCAATGGTCAAAATGCATTGGGCTCACCACAGATGAAAGAAAATCCACGGAAGGTTGCTACTCAGGCCTTCGCGCGGCAGAAGTCACCCCTAAAATGAAATGGACTCACTGCTATATTCATAGACAGAGCCCGGTATCGAAACCTTTGCCTCCAAATTTACAAAATGTTCTTGATCAAGCGGTCAAACTTGTCAACTTTATCGAGGTGAATCCTACCGACTACAGGTTGTTTGAATTGCTTTGTGAAGACATGGACAGCCTTCACAACGCTTTGCTTTTGTACACCGAGAGCCAGGTGGTTGTCCCTGCTCAAGTCCTGACGCGGCTGTTCGAACTTCGGCACGAGGTAGCTCTTTTTTTGGATGTGTTCGATACATCACGATTTCTTGTCACAATCCAAGTTAAATTTAACAGCCAGTCACTTGGAAGGATTAAAATTCTCGTTTGAAAATTATTTTTCAGAGCCGGAAATGGGTGATCGTTGGACATGTAATCCTTTTAAAGAGTATTTTGAGCCGACTTCATTGTCGATTCCAGAAAAGAATAAATTGCTATCAGATACCCCCCTCTGAATATCCTCTTCAATGGCGGAATGGTGAACCTAGTCAGTTTTTGGGCTTGCCACGGTGACGAATACGTTGAACTTTCTAGAAAAGCCCATAATGTTTTTGTTGCCGTTTGTTAGCACGGAGCTTGTTGAACGGCCGTTTTCTACTTATACTTATATAAAAAGTAAACATGGAAGCAAATTGAACGAAGCTCAATATTTGAGTTTGTATTATTCCTCTTATTGGGGGGGGGGGGATGCCTGAAGGATTTGGGGTCGGGGGTACGCGGGGAAATGAACCGAGCCAGCTGGGGGGGGGGGGGGGGGAGGTACGTAAGTTGGAAAAGGTTGGAAACCCCTGAGCTACGGGGATAACAAAGGATCCTATGGGTTCAGTTAAGTTGAGGGACGATGAGAGAGAAAAATTTCTGATGAAGAGGGCGATGGAACAAAAAGTTTGGATGGCATGGTTAGTGACTATGCTATACAGTCGAATCCCGTTATAACGAACTCCAAGAGAGGAGAAACAATTTCGTGATAAAGGAATTCTAGGTTTTTGCATTGCTCCTATGTAAACTTATCTGGGGATTAGAAAAAGTGTTCGTTAAAACGAGATTTTCGCTATAACAGTATTCGTTAAAACGGGATTCAACTGTATACGGAAAACTGATGTGCACCATCTACTTTTCAATAAAAGAGTTATAAGATATTTAGTTATCAGTTGTGTTAATAGATGGCAGCAAAAGCTTCCTCTACTATTCTGCTTGGTCAAGATATTTTATGAGTCCGTCGATAGATGCTGGCATGCTACTATTGTAGTGTCTTACTATGAAGTAAAACCTCGCTACAACGATACTCGATTTAACGATAAGCCCCTTTACAACGATATTTTTTCTTGTTTAGAAATGTTTATACTCTGATGTTAAAGTTATTGCCATTCGATATAACGATTATACCTCTACAACGATACTTTTATATATATATTTGATTTACTGTGAAAACATACCGAGTTCGTTTCATATGTAAACAATACATACAACGGCCGTCTCGACAACATCGTGGTCCACGGGGCAAGTGATGTTCGGAGGCCATCATCTGACTGAAATTACAAGTATACCACCGTTGTAATGAACTCCTAGAGAATTAAAATTCAAACAATTTCGTTATAAAAGAATTACAGGCTTTTGCATTGTTCCTAGGAAAATTTATTTGGGGGATTAGAATAGTGTTCATTAGAACGAGATTTTCGCTACAACTGTATTCGTTAAAACGGGATTCGACTGTAGCAGATTTAATAATCGCGAGGCCCTTCTTGTACCTGAATTCCTGCGGACCGTGCGTTAAGACGGTATCGCAGATGGGTCAAGCTGTACACAGATCAGTTTGGCACATAAGGTATTTCATCGTTTGCAGATGCGACTTGGAATATAAACTTGAAACGGAAAAAGGTTGTTTTAAACAAATAGGATAACGTAAACTACGAATATTGATTGTGTGTGAGGATCTGACCTTTGCACCAACTGAAGTGATGAGTCGGCTTCGTAGTGAAATTTTGATGTAACGATATTTTGCAGGCCAAGGAAGAATGTCGTTATAGAGAGTTTTATCGTTATACAGTGGACGCTCGTTATAACGGCCTTGTTCGTTCCACGAAAAACGGACGTTATATCGGGAGGTTGTTATATCGAGCGTTGTAAAAAAAATCATAAAGTGTAGCTTCTCTGGAAAATTATATAGTCTATTGGCGAAGGAACAAAGATAACTATTCGGTTTTTTTTTATAATGTTCCAAGGATACTGTATATCAGTGTTTCCCAAAGTGGGCAATATCGCCCCCTGGATGGCGATGGAATGGTCCAAGGGGGGCGATAGAACCTACTGATTTAACATAGGATCCTATGGGTTTACGTGAGTTGGGGGGGTGATGAGAGGAAAAAATTTCTGATGAAGGGGGCGATGGAACGAAAAGTTTGGGAGACTATGCTGTATATCATAGTTTTCCAAACTTTTTTGTTCCATCGCCCCCTTCTTCAGACAATTTTCTCTCTCATTGCCCCCCAACTTAAACAAGCCCATAGAATCCAATGGTATATCCGTAGCTTCCATCGCCCCCCCCCCCCTCGACCGTTCCATCACCCACCAGGGGGTGATATTGCCCACTTTGAAAAACACTGCTGTATATTATGTACTTAGTTTAATTTTTTTTTTCAACCAGATATATTTTCCTTGGTACATTATAACAAAACCGAATAATTATCTCCGTTCCTTCGCCATTAGACTATATAATTTTCCAGAGAGGCTACACTTTATGATTTTTTTACAACGCTCGATATAACGACCGATACACAAGTAAACGAAAATACTCTACTGCAGCGGTTCTGAACCTTTTCTGACTCGCGGAGCCCTTTTCAGTGAATAATTTCTTTGGCGGAGCCCTGTTTAACTCGACGAGTCCTTTTTAGTATGTTATTTATATGGCGGTACCCTTTAGGCCTCTTTTTTTTTTCTTTTGTTTGTTTATCAAATTTATTGATTCATTTTATTATTCCTGAGTGGCCGCGGAGCCCCTGGGAAGTGCACACGGAGCCCCGGTTGAGAACCACTGCTCTACTGTATACGACTTAAACCTACATTTATTGTTTTACTACATGAGGAAAAATTAGTTCCATTGCTTGTTTTTCTGCCATTGAGAAATTAAGTACAACTGCGCAATAAAATCTAGATAGATAAACAATCATCGCAATAAACTAAGATATATATTAGAGTAAGATAAAACAATCAACAACGTGGGAAGTGGGCGTGACTCACCATGTGAAATTGTGGCAGAAGGGAATAAAGAAACGTGTTGAAAACGTGAAAAACTATGAACCAAGACCGTGAGGGGAGAAACCACCACCACCCAGTCGACTCACGTGCCCGGAGTGTGCCATTGGTTTCGCCACGTTTCCAGATATGGCGCTAGTTAACCAACGGGTTTTCCGTAGAACAGCATTTTTCATCATAGAATGTGCTGTCGAATCGCAAAAGCAAAGGCGGTAGAGGGTATTTTTAGATAGTGCTAAACAGCACTTAACCAAAAAACAAATGTAATATTATTTTTGACAGATTTTCTGCCATGTGTGCTATCAAGCATTCGAGGGAGAATATGCACCTCCGGTTGGGATCCGAGTTTGTTCCTTATTGGTACAAGGACCACCAAGGTTATTCTGCGCGAAGCAATGATCAAGCGGTACAATGAATTGTAGTAGAATTTGCGTTACCCAATTCGAACCATGAGAGAAGGCCTACCACATTATAATACCCTGCACTGCCGAATTTTGATTGCACATATCACGGCCAATATTTCGAAAAATATGCTATTTGCTTTTACTGAAGTGCTGCTGTGCACTCTCTAAAAACACCCTCTACCGCCTTTTATATTGCGATTCGACCGCACATTATATGACCACAAATGCTTGTTTGGGACTCTTATATCACTTCTTGAAGTTTCCTCCACGAATTTAGAATCACCCAGTAGTTCTCGGACTATACAGACTATACGCTGGAAAATACAGAAAATACTAGCAGCTGCTGAATACAGGACACCTGAACAGCACATGAATTATAACAAGAGAGAGTATCTAACAGGTAGAAGCACATTTGAAAAAACATATTTCCTGCATAATGACACACGATGATGTGGGATCGAAGGAGACAATATATTGCCAATGTCATTCATAGTTTGTGCAAAAATATTATGGGTACTAAGTGAGCAATAAATAAATATCGATAAATTACGAAAATATATAAATGAGTACAGTATAACTTATACTTCAGTCTTTAACGGAACCTGTATTTAACGAAAACCTGTCTTCAATGGAAAGAAATCTTGGTCCCGTAATTTCAATGCCAAAAAATACACATTAAAAAACCTAAATTGAACGGAGCCTGTCTAACGCTGAAACGGAAAGGAAAATTGTACCCTCTTAACGGAAGATTTCACATAAACATTACAGGTGTTTCACAAACCAAGGGAATCACACAAACTGTTGAAGTGCTCTACCAATACATCCTAGAGATAGAAGGCCTCCGCACGGGTTGCCATAAACGTCATCCAGACTACCTAGCAAGTTTGCCACATTTTCAAACACAGCATCCTATTTCGTTTCTTCTTATTTTGGCGTAGAATGATACAGGTTGGCTCACAAATATCGCATAGTGATTGGATGTGGGGCACAGAAATCGCAAATTCTGAGCCCGATCATTTCTTTTCCGCACAACGATGATACCGGCACGAGCAAAGAATTTTTTCACCTGAATATGCTGAGGGAAAATGGACTAAATACTGACGTCACTAGCAGCGGGCGGAGGCCTTCTATATCTAGGAGGTGCTGGCTCTACCGAATTTTTTCATGCAATCTCTGCTTGCCAATGTGAATTCTGCATCGACAGCCCCTACATTAACAAAAGAATGTTTCCGTGGTTGATGCTGTTATTTTAATAAGTCATATGTAGTGAGGCAGTTGCTTCCTGAAACTGTTACAATTTTTTTTCGAAAAATCAGGATTTTTTACGGGTTGCAAAAGATGAATTTCCAAATGATATGCAAGACTTACAAAATTGCATGAAAGTTGCTTTTCGTGATCGTAGTGTTGAAGGTTACATAAACGTAGACGGCAATGTAGACGAACCTGACACGACAAATTTAGACACTCTGATAGAAAATTATAGAGAAAGTCAAAAGAAGAGGAGGAAGCAGAGATAAATGAAATTTCGGGGAGGGGACAATGTAGGGGTGGAGTTTTGTACAGGTGTTGTCAAAACCTTGAAAAAACTGCAGTAATTTTGTTTAATGACTTAGGCTTCTTTTGTATGATTTCTGAAACAAAACTGTTTATTGAAAGTCAGGCAGCAATGGGTATAAACTGCATACATTTATTCATTCAAACCGAAAAAAAAAACCTCCGGTATATCGCCATGGGCAATTTACTACCGATTGAGTTGGGCCGATAGTATGTGTGTGTGTGCATAGGGCCTTAACAGTCATCTTTATCCCACCATTATGAGCAAATCAATATTAATAGCAATCAAAATTTATCCCAACATTTTGTATGAATATTTTTATGTCAATTTTTATTTTTCTAGAAAAAAGTTAAAAAAAATCGATTGAGATATAATAAATAATGGACTCACTGATATATAATTAGAAGTGTAACTAATTGGTGTATTTATCAGCTAGTAGTAGTCGTTGGTGCTATTAATCACACACAGCAGTGATTTCACTGACGAGTTACAGCGCATTCCCATGTTATTCATAAGTTGTGTAATTAAATAATTTGTTTGAGTCCTACTTGAATGATAGGAAATAAATTGTAAAAATTGATCACAACGTATCTATCAGCACCGGATGGGCAAAATGTTTTTTTCGGAGGGGGCCAAAAAACAGAAAGAAAACATTTTAGCAGGCCAGATATATTCGGACCTTGATCCATAATTGGAATTTTCATGCTTAGAAATGAAGTGGTGAAATGTGTCGAATACATTGAAGACTACCGTGATTTCATTGTAAATGAGAGATAATGGTTTATCCTTTACAACTGAGAAAAATGAATAATCATATATATTAATAACGTTATGGATATTTATTGCATATATTGGGGGGGGGGGGCAACAAACTTCTTGCCAGAAATTTATTGTTTGGAAAGAAATACAGAGAATAAAGCAAGAAATATCTTTTCGGAAGAATGCCATAGATTAACACGGTGATCCTACCAGACAGAAAATATGACCTTGTGAGTCAGTGTGCGTCTTTTTTTGAACTTTTTTGCCCTCACACCGGGCAGTTTCCGGATGGATTGTCGAGGGCAATGGGGGAATGTCCATAGTAGGAACAGTATCATAATGTTCTGGCACGTACAGTGGACTCTCCTAAAACGAAATTTATCGCGGTTACAGCCCTGAAAGCACTAAGTTTGGTTTTTCAGTGGAACCAAATGATATGACAAATTTTAGATTTTTCAACTGACATATTTTACACGTTCCTAAAAGTTGCAAACAACGAACAAAATTTTGCGTACTACTACAACACGCTATAACGTTGCAAAAACGATCGCGATTATGCAAATTAGACTGTAAAAACGACTACTGCAGCTCGTCTGGTGCTACCTATCATTTCTGGCAAGAACTTGGTTCCTCACCTATTTTATGTTCCAGTTTTTCGTAAATGCAAACGTTTTCAAATCAATTTCTATCAAATTATCGCAACTATATTTTTCATATGCACCCCGCCTAAAACAAAACAAAAAAACTACCCATTTAATGAATTATTTCAAAAAACACTGAAATTGAACATTTCTATACAATTATTTTGAAATCTGTGGCGGGCCGAATAGAACGTCCAATTGGCCGTAGTTTGCCCATCACTATATCAGGGTAAGATTGGTTTTCCCAATGTCGCTTTATTCATCCCACGGTTAATTGTTATTTTATTACGCAATTCTCGTGAAATTTCACGAAGAATTATAATTACAGACTAAGTAAACTAAAACTTTTCTTTTTGATATCATATCAGATTCATTTTTTAAGCATTAAGTGCAGGAGTGGGGAAACCGAAATTTTCAGAAGAAAAGATACTTTGTGGCACAGAATGTATATGATAAGAGTAGTACAGTGCAGAGTCGACACCGCTTATTAGAATCATGGATAATTTCACCATCAGGGTACTATAAGCACTTTTGTAAAGAAAGGGGCGAACCAATACCATGACATGGGGAAAAAATTCGAGAGAATTTGTTTTATGTTATAAATTTTTTTTTTCGTCGAATTTTTTTTTGCCTGAACTTATTTTTTTCGCCTGAAAGTCGTCGTTATCAACTTACAAGACTATGCAGGACAGGGGTTCTTAACCTATGGGTCACGCAACAAACTTGGGTCACAAGAGCTTCTGAGATAGGTCGAATAAACTCATTTACAGCTGAGTATTCTTTAGATATGGGTCACGATGGAAACTTTATTCGCAATGTCTTTCCAAAATGAATCGTACAAATCTACACTTTCAGCCAGAGATTTTTGAGCTATGGGTCACGATACAAACTTGATTCGCAATGGATTCTGAAATGGGTCATACAGCCCTAACAGTCGGGGATTCTCGAGCTACACAGGTCACGACCCGAAATTTATTCACAGTGACATTCAAGATGGGCAGTAAAAACCTTTATGCAGCCGAGTATTCGTTAGCTATGGGTCACGATGAAAATTTCATTCCAAAATGAGTCGTAAAAATCTATTTACAGCCAGGGATTCTCGTCAGGAATTGAGTCACGGCCCAAACTTGATTCACAGGGTCTTCCGATATGGGTTGACAAAATTCATTTATAGACTGGACTTCTTGAGCTATAAGTCACGACTCAAACTTGATTCCCTGGGGCTTACTAGATGAGTGATTCGAATCCGCTAATAGCCTGTTATAAATGTACTTATTGCGTTATTACTGGTTTCACTCAAACAGTTTTTCGAAAACAAACATGAGTCGCGAAGTTGATCTTGTTGATTTTGGGTCACAGCAGAAAAAGGTCAAAGGTTAAGAACCCCTGATGTAGGAGGAGAAAGCGTTTTCTCTCTCTCCTCCCTTGTTGACAAATATTTCCGTGCTTAATGTTATTATCAGTCCGTGTGATCCGAATTTGCAATGGGCTTACTATAGTATGGCGGGAAAAAAAGCAGCATTTTCTGTGCAGTTCTTTATCAGTTTCTTTCAGTTGACCAGATTCAAATTTCTTTTTCCGCGAGACCTCCTCAATTGATCTATGAAACGTTTTGTTTATTAATTAATATCGCACTCCTTGATATAAATTAGACAGGTCCATTCCAACGCCAGGATTACATTATAAAAGTTCTTTTATAAAACTTGAAAAATGCAACCAATAAGCTTATTGGTTGCATTTTTCAAATTTTATAAAATAACTTTCTATAGTGTAATACCGGCCTAATGCGTCACAATGGCTGAATAAAAAAAAAATCAGGATCTTAACTTAACACATTTATTCTACCAAACGGGATTTATGGTAACTGTACTTGCAAACGGGACTTTTCGGATATAGTTATCGTTTTGTTATTGTTATCAGAAACCTGGAGTCCCGATGCGATCACATAAAGTGGCGTTGACTATATAATTCTTATTCTTACTCTATGGTGTGTACGCACTGATCATACCATTGGATGCACAAATATAAGATCTCTACTATTCTTATTGAAAATAACATCAAATCTGTGCACGCCATTGTGCTGTTGTTTTTGTGAAAACAATGAAAACAATGTTTTCATAAATGTCTTTTTGATTTAATTATGTTATTCTTTTTCTTGGCACATAAAACTCGCGTATTCTTTTTTAGTGATTGTTATTTCGTTCAATGATTGCGCTATCAATTCTGTATTTTGGCAGTTTGTCAAACACCTGTTACTCAACAAAACATCCTTATCCATTTGAATCAAACAATTAACAAATAGCCCACAATAATAGGGCTTAGTTCTTTTTTATTAATGCTTCGAGAAATCAAAATAATTGTTATTTATTTTCGTATTAGATTATATATTTGAATTCATGTTTTTTTTTTTGTATATAAACATCAGTTAATTTTTGGATTGATTTCTTGTTAAAATTTTATTTTCTTAAGTTTATGTTTTGATATTGACGTCGTTATACACTACATCAAAATTATGTAATTTAGTAACTAAATAGTTTTATAAAAAGGAAAAAAATTATTGTTTGCATCTATTTATAATTATTAATCGATAACTGAGACAACTTAAGTAGGTAAAAATTAATGGATTACAATTTAATATAATTTTATGTTACGTTATATTATACAAATACAAATACAAATACAATTGATATTACAATATACAATATACAATATACAATATACAATACAATATTGATATTATGCAGAATGTTATATGGTGAAAATAATATTTTTAAAAATATATTTACTGTTTCTGTATACATAACTGGCTGTATTTAATTACTAATAAAACATTTTATAGAATGTTCAAAATGGTCTCAAATGCTATTCACTGAATTGTCAATGCTCAAAGTTTATAATTTTTGTAAGAGCTATAGAAATAAGGAAAATGTTTGGAAGTTCATTGTTATCGATTTTTTTGTTTAAAATCCACTGCTATGGAAGCTATAGTTTACGATTTACGATCAATATATACGGAGATAATTTTCAGCTGTACATAGAATATATGGAGATTTTTATTCAAACAATTCACTGAAATAATAATCATTGTTAAAAATTTCTATCTAACCTCTTCATTAATTTTTGGCAATAGTTCTTATCTAGGTAATTTTTAAAAATCAGTTGCTATTAAAATAATTTAAAATCAGTTATAACAATAAACAGTAGTTCATATTTCACAGAAATATCTTGATATAACTGATTTTAAACTATAATTTTTATATAACTACTAGCTATAATAACTGGCGTTTCTTCAATGAGGCCTTTTGGATCACGTGATGTCTCTTTCTTTCTTTGAGGGACATACAAACCGTGTCTAAGTTAGCAAATATGGCGACTTCCTGCGCAATTCATGAAATAAACAAATCTAGATTTAAAGAAACGTAGAAATGAATTTTTTTACCCTTTTTAAGGGGCACTAGGTATTTCGACCCCCTCCCCCCCAAACTTCAAGTTATCCATCAGCTTCCAAAAATGCTTAATTAAAGCTGTGGAATTCTTTCGATGTACTTTTTTACGGGCCCATAATTAATTTTAAAATATCCTAACCCACATGAATTTATGCAGTTGAATATTAAAAGACAATACATGGACATTAATTTTCATGCTTGAGAAGATGTAAATAAAAAGTTGAAATCAATGTTATTGCATGAATATCCAATTCAAAAGTAGGTCTGGATAATTACTTCATATTTAATCTCCTGGGCTTCGTATATCTCTAAGCAAACTCAATGTTTCAAAAATCGAGAATTCCATACAATTTTTAAAATTATTTATATAGTTGAAAACCCCACCAAAAATATTTCCGCATTTCCACAGTAAAATTGGCAATTTTAACACGGATTTCAATGGAGATCATCCTTTGCCTGACCGTCAAAGTGATGCTGATGATGATTATGGCATCTATTCAAAAAGTCTCATTGCTGGGAGGATTGAAAAAGTGGCAACCCCCCCCCCCCCCACTACAAAGGCATAAACTATTATACATATAGTAACAGGATTGGAGAAGTGACAAACGTCTGAAACGCACTACAAAGGAACCACGGTAACCAAAGTAAACGTTCGGAAAATTGATTGCTGAGGCCGAAAAACAATTGTTGCCCGACATTTTTTTGTCCGTCCATTTGAGACATTTGCTCTGCTCTGACGAAATTTAAAAGTAGCCTATCGTTCAAGTCGTGTCCCATTTGGTATACATGCAAAATTTGGCGACGATCGATCTAATATTGTAGATTTGCATAGAGAACATACATACACAGACACACATACAGAAAATCAATTTTATATATATAGATTGATTGATTTAAAAAAATCACTCAAAGAAACGTAAAGGGAAGTGTAAAAAAGTGTACAAAATTAATTTAAAAAGTAAATTGAAATAAATTAAAAGAATGAATATTTTTTCAATGACTTTTTAAATGAGGATCCCCATAATCATATACAGCACGGTTTCTCAACTTTTTTCGGCCCATGTCTTTCTCTACAGCATATTCTCTTCTCGTGATCCCCTCGTCTTATCCAGGGCTCCCTACTCTTACTCCGGATCGAGACCCTCCATATTTATCGAATTGAATTAAAACAAAACTAAATTTATGATGAACAAATATTAAAAAGTAAGATCGATCTCTGGAGCCCTGAGTCAGGTACGGAGGAGGTGGCGAATGATTATCCCTCCGAAGT
Source organism: Pholcus phalangioides (assembly GCF_987345545.1). Taxonomy (NCBI): domain Eukaryota; kingdom Metazoa; phylum Arthropoda; class Arachnida; order Araneae; family Pholcidae; genus Pholcus; species Pholcus phalangioides. Next base: position 86,404,399 of record NW_028301608.1, on the reverse strand, counting down.
AGCGAATTAAAGGCCTATAGGTGTAATATGTCTGCGTAAAATACAAGGCGATCCAATGAACCCACAACACAATCGTGCCAACCTCGGACTAGAGTTCTGGGAACTTCCTGCTTGTGGGATTTCTATGGCATGTCTGTCTTACCATCATGTTCCCAAAACTTACTTGGCTGGAAGTATACATAACCAGCTCACATGTTTACATACTTACACCCTAAATACCTTACATACCTTACATACTTACACACTAAAAAATACCAAATATCATCATGTTGGTCCCCCTATGAACATGAAGTTCTGGGCCTTGTTCACATGGGCCCATGAGGTCGCGACCCCCTGGGACCGCGTAAAGAAGATGGGGGAGGCGTTGCGAAAGATTTTCCAAAATTTAAACATCTTGAAATTTATTTTATTCTTTCGAAAACTAAATGAATATGTGCCAAACCTAAAAACACACCTTAACTTTTGGATGAGCTACTTATTATCCATGTGCTCATTCACTAGTAAAAAGTAAAGCTCACAATTAATATATTAGAAACTACAGGGTTCCTGGAGAAGGAAACTCCCCAATAAAAATTGGAAATCTCAAAAACTATAAATGAAAAAGCAAAATCATTCTTTTCTTATGGTTGTGCAGACAGCTCCGTATGCAACGGTACAAATCTTTAATCATGAATGAGGTCATCAGCTTCATCATGTCAATGACACTTTACTGGTAGTTCGAGAAGTAGATGGAAGATGGCAGCACTATAACAAGCAATTACACAGAAACAAACTTCAAGTCCAGGTTCACAACACGTACGCACACATTTCAACACGCACCAATTTGTTAGAAATTCCGCGGAGGAATATGGACGAGGTGCATGTGTGTGTGTGTTTCATGTTTGGTTCTCACAGTAGTTGCCGTAGAGAGAGAGAGCTGTAAAATTTTAATTGAAATGTTTGATGAAGTCATGGAATTGCAGATTTTGATTTTGTTTCTAACATCCCAACAGTTTCTGTTGCTTTTTTCCCGAGCAGGAAGCAAAACCTCATAGCCCCACACTGTTCACAAAAGACTGCCATGACCAAAAAACGAGGAATAGACTAAACAGCTTCCACGGAAAAAAATTCACGGATGTCGAACACAACCTTCCCAGGCAACGCCAATTGGCACATTGGCTCAGGAGGAGTGGGTTTTACGCTTACCTAGTGGGAGAACCATGTACTACAGTCAGATGCTCCGCTTACCGTAAGGCGATTCTGTTTACTTTTGGGTACCCCTCGTACATCTTTTTATCATTGGAAAAAATATTGTTCTAAATTTTTAAATCTTCATAATTATTCTGAGAGAATCCTATATTACAGGCCCGTAGCCAGAAATTTTCGTTCGGGGGGGGGAGGCACTTTTATTTCGGGGGACGGGCCAAAGTGATAGATCAATAGATTTGGCCATCTTTTTATCATTTTACGGGGATTTACTCACATTTCGGGGAGGAGTCCAGACGCCCTAGCCCCCCCCCCCCGCTACAACCTTGCAATGTTGATGTTACATCATCATTTTGAATCCTCTAATACGCTTAAGCATCCTTAGTAATCTTTTGGCCATCGTTATTTCAGATCCTCTGTTGAGAAGAAAAAAAATCCTCAGTTACATCAATGTACACATACACACAAAAAATATTCATTGGTATCAAATTATTTACAATTTTTTTTTGTTTAAACAAAATTCAAAATTTAAAATCAGTTCTTATGGGAGTGACCATTACGCGTTTAAACTCCATCTTTACAAAAATCAGTTTTTAACCTAATTTGCTTGTAACTAGCGCATATAAAGGGGTGACCATATGACGCGTATTTCCCAAGACATTCCCATGATTTTGGTCACCCCAACCTCTTCATTAAAAAAAATGTCCCGTTTTTTTTTTCTTTATATTCAGATAAAAAGACTCTAATTTCTGAAATCAAAAATTGAGATTACTTTCATGACTTAATGCGCTAGTTAATTTTTCTGGCTGTAATTGACAAATTGACATGCCTTCGACAGAGTTTGTTTTGGAGCTTTTCCTTTTATTTGAAATTTTTTTTGGTTGGTCGTACAAAAAATGGCAATATTCAGTACACTGTATATCTCGATTTCCCGTGTTTTTATGAAGGAAACTAGTCAGTCTAGGCATTTATCGTGTTTTGTGCTTTGATATTTTTTTACCTGAACACCTTTCGTGGGACAGATTAACTTCTTTGAGGGCCGGAGGTTGTGCGTGCACCCCTGGACTAGAAGTTTGAATCACAGTTTTTCCATCATGAATTTTCAAAATCTTTCTGTAAAGCATGGATAAGTGATATATATATTTTTTATTCGATCGGTTGAAAAAGTTCATTCACCTAGAGGTTTTCAAAAGTTCAAAAATCCACACACGAGACACATATTAATGGGACAGCTTTCACTTTAAAATGTAGATGGCAGCACCAACAAACATGTTTTATCTCGTGCGTTCAGATTCTGTTGATCGTGGTGACTCAGCACCTCCTAGAGATAGAAGGAGGTACGTTGCTCGTGGAATATACTCCGCACGTTGCTCGTGACCTCAGCAAGTAGCCCATTTTCCCTTAGAATATTCAGGGGGAAAAAAATTCCCTGATCGTGCAGTATCCGTATTTTCCGTTGTGCGGAAAACAAACAATCGGGTTCAGACTTGACGATTTATATGCCCCACATCCAATTACAGTGCGGTATTTGTGACCCAACCAGGAAGATTCTACGCCAAAATAAGAAGAAACGAAATAGGATGCTGTGGTTCAAAATGCGGCAAACTTGCTGGTAGTCTTAATGACGTTACAGATGAACTTTGCAACCCGTGCGGGGGCCTTCTATGTTTAGGAGGTGCTGTGTGACTACACTTTCACTTTTCTACCAGCACTGGATTAATTAGAGATTATTAAGAATAAGATTTTATCAAAGATTATTTGTTTTACTTAATTTTTTCTTTCTGAAGTAAATGATTAGAAAGCAATATCAATTTAATTAGAGGTTTTGTATTAATTCAAGGGCACCGTAACTCAGGTCGATAAGATACTCGCTTAACCCCCTCGGCTCCTCAGCTCCCAGAGTGCTCCCATTATCCTAGGATGATGAGCGTAGAAGTGCGCTCCATCATTCTGAGACGATCTGGAGTTTTTCAAAGAATTTTTTTTAATATAAAGTTCTTAAAATGAGCTATAGATGGCGTTCACGTATATATATATATATTGTATCTGTTGCGGCCCTGCTGCAATCATTTTATGCGGTACAAGCAAACCTTTTAGAAAATACAGAAATGATATGTATATATATATATGTGTGTGTGTGTAAATTCTAGTTTCTTTTTTATTATCATTTCTTTATTTTCTAACAGGTTTGCTTGTACCGTATAAGATGATTGTAACAGGGCCGCAACAGAGCAAGTGCGCATTTATAAAATATTATATATTATATTATATATTATATTATATATTATATTATATATTATATTATATATTATATTATATATTATATTATATATTATATTATATATTATATTATATATATGCTGAAAGAAGAGAGGTTAAAAGGTTAAATTATCACCCCTTTTTGTCCTGCGCCCGAGGCACCAGACCCGCCTGCTCCCCTCCCCGATTGCGGTCCTTCTGTTTTGTAGATAGTTGAGTGGTGGTAGAGTGCCCTGCCTTCCTCCCAATCCTTATTTTCTTGGTGATTGTGGGTTCGAACTCAGGATTTTCTATTTGTATCACACCTTTTTTCCGATTGCATTAGACAGCGATACCTGTACACAACGGAACGTCAAGAGACTGAAATAATATTCCATTTTTTAAACAGGTTTTTACTTTATAAAGGTGCACACCCACCCACACATAAAGAATTAATCAATGAAGGGGCTATTATTTGATTCCGTCGAAGACAGGTTTCCGTCTCATACAGGCTGGTATTTTCGTATAGAAGATCTCGAAACGGATTGATTAAACAAATTGATAACCTAATCACTTAGTGTGTTCACTTCACTCTTCTTACTCACGGGTTTGTTTGAAAACGGGTCGTGAGCCGCTTAAACTCTCTGACACTGAATGAATGAACGCCAGAACTTTGGCACTGGACTTATCCAATTGCCGAGATCTCTTCCAACCCAGCTTCGTGGCAGAGTCCGGAACAAATTCTCTGGCACTGTGTCGTGGGCCGTTTAAGTGCTCTGGAATTGTGCCACGGATTAAGTAATATGTAAATTTGCCGCGGGTCACTGGAGTTATCTGGACCTGTGCCTCGGACCACTTGAGTCATGTGAAAATGTGCCGTGGGCCACCTGAGTGATCTGGAACTGTGCCGCGGGTAACTAAAGTGATGTGAAGCTGCACCGCAGGCGCTTACTCAGGGTCGCAGCTAGTTGCTTGATCAGCCGAGGCAAGCGCGCATTTTCACTCCTCCTTGTTATGTTGAGGAAGAGGGTTGTAGTTAGAGGGTGAAATTTGCGCTCCCCTGGTCCTGCGCCCGGGGAACCAGAGCCGCTTGCTCCCCACTAGTTACGGCTCTGCGCTTACGCGCTCGGTAAATTTGTCACTTTTCAGTCAAGTGATCTTAAGAGAAATTTGGAAATATATATCTGCCACTTATTTCATTTTTAAAAATTAGGTTTGGGGTTGCGGGTATCATGTCATGACACTGAGGGACACATTTGGCCTGCAGGTCATGTATTGAGCACGTATGTCATAAACCAAAGTCCTAAAAACTATAGACGAATTTTTTCGCATGTCATGATATCAGTCCGAACAAAAGTGATAACTATCCCCGAACGTTAACATTATCCGTGATTCCAATAAGCGGTATCTACTATATTTATGATAACTGTAAACACACACTTATAATGATTAAAATATACGGTAGTGTATTTTCGCATCTACATGCGATAATTACTCTTTCTAAGTTCAAACTGGAAGCCGATTCCCACAAACACACACACACACACACAAATATTACCCGGAGCGATGTGCGCAGAATCCGGGAAGAGGGAGACACATACACACACACACACACACACACACAGACATCATTACACACACACACACCGAAATCGTAAATCGGTAAAGGCGGAGCTATCATCGCGCGCTACGAATCTACGCTAAAACGCGTTTTAAGGGAAGAAAAAGGTTTTCCTCTTTTATTTATTTTTTATTATTATTATTATTTTTCTCCTCTTCTCATTCCTCCCGACGACGACGTTCGTCTCCTGGTGGCTCTCACAGCAGTTGCCGATTCGCGAGGAAACCTGCTGGTTCTATCAAGAATCCTTTCCCGCTGTTAGGCTGGATGGAGATGTGAACAACACACACACACACATTATACACACACTCTCTCTATCTTATCTCTTAAACATAACATTCAGTATCTTCATAGGAAATTATTTCATTAATTTAAAAAAAAAAAATTTAATTAGTAGGAAATTAAGAGAAAATATAATTTATTAGATGAGAGAGGAACAGAGAAATCACGGAATCTACCTCCGAAGATTGCTCGGTCATTCGAGCAGAAGAAAAGTTCGATTTTAAGTTTGAAAAGGGAACAAAACAGAAAAGTGGAGGGTAGAAGCAAAAAATTACGATATCGGTATCATTACAGCGTATAGCAAATCATGGCAGATGTCAGATCAGATGAAAATAATCGGCCATCCTTCGATGGTAATCCTAGCATTTCGGCATTCAACAGACAACGTAAAGGAGCTCTCAAGAAAAAGAATATCATATGCGTTAAAGATCACAGGTTCATACCAAGGTTCTTCAAACAGCCGACGTTCTGTAGTCACTGCAAGGATTTCATCTGGTGAGTCTCTAGATTATTTATTTTATTATTTATTTTTAAACAAATCTATATATTTTCAGAATTTTTTTAAAAAAAAAGAGGGTTGAGAGAGAGAGAGAGGAATTTTTAATTGCATCTAGTTTCTGTATGTTTCTCCTTTTTTACATCATCAACCTTGATTTTTTGAATGAATACCTTGGACGCTTTCCACAAGAGTCGAAGTTGGAGAATCTATTTTAGAGATTTTGCGGGATGCCCCGAGCGCGTATTTTGTGTGTATGTTATTTATTTTTGTTCCTGTTTTCTTGGCGGGTGTCTAGCGGTGAAGCCAATTTTCTTGTTCTTTCTTCGTCGTTGGTGTGACAGTCCAAAGGAACATGGTTTCTTTGCCATGATGGTGATGTTGATTTCATGAACTTGGCACTAATTCATGTTCTTTATTTCTTCTTTATGCTTCTTCTCACAACTCCTGGTGATTATCACGCTCTTAAATTCCTAATAATACCCTTATTAGTATCTTACCGGTAATGGATTACGCAAGTTGTGTTATCTGGATCCAAAAGCTCTTGTGTAACGGATTTTTAATTGTCTCGGACGTTTGTCTTTTCTCTGAATATTCTGGTACTCGTTGAAAAGATTCGAAATGTTTTCAGTGTATTCACATTGCGTTCATATGCTTATACTAGCTGTTGCCCGTGGCTTCGCTCGCGAGGATTTGGTAATCTGAAAATTACTCGGTGATGATTCCACCTATATAACAATTGAACCTCATCATGATCCCCCCTTGGGGTTGAATTTTCAGAAATCCCTTCTTAGTGGGTATCTAGGCCTACATTATAAAATATGATACTGATGAAATTTAATATTTTTAGCTTTAGTGGTTTCGGCTCGGCAATAACTGCCCCATATAACCTTTGACCCGTCTATGAACCCTGAGGTTGAATTTTGAAAAATGTCTCCTTAGTGAGTCTCTCCATTGCAAAATAAAAACACTGACTGAGTTTCATATTTATAGCTTCAGTGGTTTCGGTTCAGGGTGATTTCTCTAGACCCCCCCCCTTATGACTCCTCATTTAGGGGTGGAATTTCGAAATTCCCTTTGTAATGAATCTTTACATCATAAAATGGAACTACAGACCAAACTTCATATTTGTAGCTTCAGCTGTTTCAGATCGGCGTGATTCCTCCATTTAACCATTAGACACCCCATATGACCCCTTTAGGATTGGAATTTCAAAAAACCCCTTCTTAGTGATCCTTTATGTCGTGAAATGGATCTACTGACCGAATTTCATATTTATAACTTCAGCAGTTTCGACTCGGCGATGATGAATCAAATAATCAGTCAGTCAGGAGATTTATAGATTGATTCATGAGATACTTTGAACTGTCTTACTTCTTTTTTAAAACAAATACCCTATAATTGACATTAGTGTTTAGGAAGTAGACCTATAAATTAAAAATTTGTAGACACGTATCTCAAAATATAGTCGAACTTGCTTATAACGAAGTCAGTGAAAATATTCGTTATAAGCGAACCTCGTCATATCCGTACCGACTTGATAAGTATAGACAAGCAAATACAAAATTTACGAGAAAGAGTAATGGGAAAACTTTTTTATACGTGAAAATTCGCAATACCCGTGTTCGTTATAAGCGAGTATATGTATAGTTTTCAGTCATGAAAAAAACAAATTCTTATTTGATATATGAAAGTTGATAGAATTTAAAAAATAATGTATGGTAAAAAATTTTGAGGATGTAAAATATTGGGACATCAATATCAAAATAAATATTAATGGAATTATTTCTTCCTGATTTCATTCGAATGCACGAATTAATGACGAAAAAGAAAATTATTTTAAATACTATATTTGTATAACATGAAAACAAGTTTATCTTGAAGTTTCGAGTGTTATTCGTCATCGTAAAAAGAGTGTAGTTATAAGTTGTGGCAAAGACATAAGTATTTTAATTAAAATTAATTAATTGGTTAACCGATAAATCGCGTATTTTTTTAATCCGTTAATATTGTTACATTATTCTGATAATACACGTCCTTAGAGAGATTGAACTAAAAAAATAATTGATTTTTCAGTTTCGAACTATTAATAAATATATCCATTCTTATGGAATTTTATACAATCAATATACAAAAACCACATAATCATTTGATTTATACAAACAAGCAAAATCCCCAATGAGGTGGCTGAAAAAATTATGCCCATAAAAAATATGGTTTTCAAAATATCTAAAATACAGGAAACCAAAAAAGAGCTAATATGGGAAAATATAATAAACTGCCCATAAAAAAAATTATGGTCGTCTTGTCCCGGGCCGTAACTAGAATTTTTGTCGCCAAGGGCAAAACACGATTTTGTCGTCCCCACAACTTTAAAATTCGATAATTTTATAACGGTGTTCTTTGTTCCCAGTTCCCACCTGACATTGTCGCTCCTCTAAATTTTCCACCTGGGGCAGTTGCCCCCCCCTCCCCCAGTTACGGCCCTGATCTTGTCTAAGGCCGGGATTACACTGTAAAAGTTTTATAAAAGTTCATTTACAAAACTTGAAAAATTCAGCCAATAAGGGGTTATCGGTTACATTCGAGGAAATGCAACCGATGCCCTTATTCGTTGAATTTTTCAAGTTTTATAAATGAACTTTTATCAAGCATTTATAGTATAATTCCGGCCTAAGTATGGATAGCGTCTCGATTTATTCAAACATGGAACATCGTATTTCTTTTTAAAACATATCTATTGTGGTAGAATTCACGACACAAATATTATCTACAATGAAAAATATAAAAATATTGAAATTATCCAATATGCTTAACAAATATAAACACGTAAAAATAACATAAAATTTTTTAAACTTCAGTAAAAAAATTCTCTGTTTTTGACAAATTTACTAACTGGAATGATATGCAGTGTTGACGAGAAGTCCTGAACACATCTTAAAAATTATTACTTATCATGGCCTAGATTTTTTTTTCCTTGATAAATTAAAAAAAAAAGAAGTTAAAATTTCTCTCACAGATGGCGCTGTAGAAGGAAAAACTCGATATAACACATAAAACGCAACACAAACAGTGCATAATTCATGTTTACGACAATTCGCGTTACATAAAACTATCACATTTCAATATGAGCGCCCTTTTTAGCACGTACTACATCTGAACGGGGGAAACAGTGCTCATGTGGAACTATGGTAGTTTTATGTACAACGCGAATGGCAAATGCATTAATTATGCACTGTTTGTGTTGCGTTTTATGTGTTATATCGAGTTTTCCGTTTTACAGTCCCACCTATGACTAAAAGTTATAACTTTTTCTAATTTATCAACGCAACCCCCAACGCAATATAACCCATAGGATCCTATGTTATGCCCGTAGCTTCTACCGTCCCCCCCCCCGGAACTTTCAATCGCCCCCAAGGAGGCGTTAACACCCACGTTGGGAATCACTGGTCTAGACTATGGTAAGTATTTTAATGCGAACCGCGTACCTTTTTTATGTCAATCAGTTTATGTGTTATTAATTTCATATAAATTTGAATGCGTTCTGGAGTTCTATTGGTAACTAAAATTGGTAACACATTCTAGGAGCATTTTCTAATTAAGGAAAATATCAATATCGATCACGCTTGTTTTTTCCCCTTCTATCTGTGTTTCCGTGTAGCACATCCCACATAATTTCATCAATATTTACATTGTGTGAAACATTTTGTCAGCGATGTCTGCAGAGAAACCTCCTGTCGTAAAAAAAAAAAAATTTGCTAGCGTTTATTTTATTACATATATAACTTGAAATGATCTCGTGTTTGATAACAAGAGTGTCCACTGCCATCTGAAAATAGAACAGACAGAGATATATATATATAAGGTAGAAAACACACATCAAACGAACACACTCACGCAACAGGCAGCAATGTCAAAGATGATGTATTTGGTGATCAGGCACGCGATATTGAGGCAAGGAAAAATGGAAAAAAAACTCTTTTTTTTTTTTTTTGGAAATCGATTTCCGCTTTTCCACGTGACGTCATCTCAATCAAAGGCGTTCTCGTTAGCTCTTAATATGTTTTATGATTTAAAAATAAACCTCAGAGACTCCCTCGTTTTTCAGATTTTCCAGCCTTTGATGATTAAACGCAAGGTTATCAAATGGTTTCCATGACTCGTCTGGTAGTGTATCGCGGTGGTTTTTCAAACTGGGGTCGTATGACTCTCTTGCGGTTCTGGGATATTATTATAAGGTAGGGATGCACAACCTCTCCGACCTGCCCAAATGGGGCTCTCACCAAGGGATCCGGTTATTATACTGGTAAAAAAGTATCAACGGACTGGCGCGCATCGCGTTGACCCGCGTTTGAACCCCACCGTTGCCATAGTTGTGGCTGAAGGTGGAAAAAATAGTCAAATGCATGCAAAGTTGCCAGTTACAGCCGGAAATTGTCAATGGCAAAAGTACCCATTTAAAGTCGAATAAATATGCCAAATGCTACTAAAGTTGCCAACAATCGCTAAAATTGCTGAAAAATCACCAATCACGGAAAATATGATGGGCGCTGGGCGCTTCAAGTCAAAATGTAATTTACCAAAAAAAGTATATGTTTGAATGAATGATGAGAATATATGTCACGAAAATAATCTTAATTCTTGATTTCGAAAATTCAACTGAGCTTTTCTGAAAGAAAGGGGGAAAAAACGGGACATTTAATGGAAAATGTTTGGGACGGCCAATAATGGGACGGCGTAAAATACGGGTCATGTGGTCACTCTTTATATAAAAGTTTCTTGCCCGCGAGTGGCAGAAATACTCTAAGGGGACCATTGGTGAAAATAAGGCGGAAGGAGAGCCAACATAGGTGGTAAGGGGCCACAGAGAGCTGTAAAAAAAAATTTGGCCGTTTATAAATGTATATATAAAACACAGGGTAGCATTATTATCATCAGGCACCACCGAATTTATATTGTCGGCATCTCGTCTGAATTGTTGCTGTTAGTAACACGTAAAATAAATACATTTATGAGTATTTCATTCGCATCCAAAAATTCTAATCGATTACTTGATGAATAAAATTCAGTTAGTTGTTTCACAATCGCTGGTGTTATGCACCAATGGTTTCGGTCAGGGTCGTTACTAGGATTTTTGCTGCAAAAACATGATTTTGTCTCCCCCCCACAACTTTAAAATTAGGTGATAACGATGTTCTTTGATCCCACCTGAAACTTCCACCCCCCCTAAGCTTTTTCTAACCGGGGCAGTTCCCCGCCCCCTATAGTTCCGGCCGTGGTCTCCGTTCGTTTGATAAATTTTCCTAAATTTATCACTTTTACTGGTGATTATGCATAATTCCCGAATGAAGTTGAATGATAAATATATGTGAAAGAAATAATGTGGAAATATCACTTAAATTCAACCACTTACAAATTTCTTCCATACGTGGTGGAGGCACTGCACACACACGTATTTTGCTATAAAAATTAAAATAATCAAAAAAGGATACAAATTTAAAATTACAGTCGAATCCCGTTATAACGAACGCCAAGAGACCGGAGGAATCACTTCGTTAAAACGAAATTTCGTTATAAAGGAATTCCAGGTTACCTAGCATTGTTCTTATGTCAACTTATTTGGAGGATTAGAAAAGTGTTCGTTGAAACGAGATTTTCGCTATAACGGTATTCGTTAAAACGGGATTCGACTGTATTATCAATCTTGCAATGTTAGCCTTCTTCATATTTATCAACATTTTTAATCATAATCAACATCACCGATCGAATCCGTCATCCGAGATTGAAGTATAAGAAATAAACAGAAATGGATTTCGAGATTTGAAACAAGATTTCTATATAAGAGAGAATGTCACATGTAAGGTAGTTTCCTGTGTGGTAGTTTTCTTCTCTATAACACTCAAAGTAGCTTCACGGCAACTTCATTAACACTTTCGAAGAGTAGAAAGTGCAAAAATAACGATGTTATTAAACACCCTCAAAAGAACAAAAACTAGTGAATTTGAAAATATATCGAATCTGATTTTGAGCGGAATATAAAATATTCCGTTGTGTAGAGGTTTCGAAATACCTAAAAAAATACAATATCGTTATAGAAGGATATCGTTGTTTCGAGAGGAGTTCAACATGAGACCACAAAGCAATTCCAAACACGATTCGAATAAATATCGTTGTAGTGGGATTTACCGTTACATTGAGTATCGTCGAGGTTTCACTATAGTGAGAAAAAAAGGGACTGCTTTTAGAATCCTACCTGAAGTGTAGAAGATAGAATCCTCCTACCATAAAACCTAGATCATCTTAACGCACGAGCCCTTCCGGGCATAAGCATAACTTTTGGGCCTCAAGTACATAAAAGACCTGCATGATGATGAGATCCGGCACTACGGTCTTTGTAAATACGGTATGTAAATGTTTCAAGTGCTACTTCTAGATAAGTTTGATGCCCTAGAACATCACTTTTCCCGGGGGCCCATGGTGTTGAGATGGCCCTGCATAGAACTCCCACAAGATGGAACCTCATTGAAGTCTAGCTCAGGCTAGGCGCGGATCCAGGGTGATGTGTCGTGAAGCACGATTTATTGTTTAGGTTCATTGGATCGTCCCATATTTTACGGGACTCCAATTTTCCCCCATGTAATTCGTCCCATGAGAGACGCGACACCCCCCCCCCGTCCGGGTCCCTAACTGTCCCCCACTCCCCGGGCAGGGTCAGCATTAGAACACGAAACTCACATAACTGAAAACTAGAAAAGTTTTCTAGATTAAAATCAGCAACATTAGCTTCTATTAATGTATGTGTGATGAGTAGAAAAAGTACCTAAGATATTAAATATTTTACACCCAACAGTTTTCTTCAGTTTTTGAGATTTCTTGGGTGCAGTCAATTCTACGTATTTGATTGGAATAATTTCGATATGACGTATTTGCATAGCTGCCAACTTTGGAGAATGAGAATTCGGGAGGTTTTTCGCGCGTAACCGCATTCCGCACAAAAGTAAATATAAAAGGGATTTTCACACAAAAAAAAACAATAAAGGGATTTTTGATTAATAAAAGTAAAATTGTAGAGAATTTTTTCCTTTTGCAGAAACGTGACATCGTGCAAACCATCGCCAATTAGCGCCAAGTCGTCAATCATGGCCAACCAGTAGGTTAAATTACTGTCATTACAACTCTCAATCTTTCCTTGGAGCTCGTGTATACTGAAAGGGACCGTATATATCAGTGATTCCCATAGTGGGCGTTAACGCCACCTGGGAATGTTCCAGGTGATGGAATGTTCCAGGGGGGCGGTAGAAGCTACGGGTATAACATAGGATCCTATGCGTTAGATTGTGTTGGGGGGGCGATGGGAGAAAAAAAATTATGAAAAGGGGGCGGTGGGACAAAAAAGGTTGGGAAACTATGGTATATATATGGACGGCCGGACCTGACTCCGGCCAAATTCACTACTGCTGACGCTGCCACCAGATGGCGGCTTATGGAAGGATGGCGTCACTCACTGCTATCCATAAAGGTACTTAACAACTGGCTGCTGGGAAGATTGGGAAGATGAATTTCTGGAAAGAAATGCCGACCGTCCGTGTACGGTCCCTTTCAATGTGCACGAGCTCCAAGGAAAGATTGAGAGATTCGTTGCCTTTGTAGTCTAGTGGTCTAAGGCGTGGGTTCGATTCCCTGCACATACAAAGGCAGTTAAATTTTCTCTTTCCAGAAATTCATCTTCGCAACAGCCAGTTGTTAAAAACCTTTGTATAGTGATTTTAGTTAATACGTTTGTATCCTTATAACACTTATTTTAATTCGATTTAATTTTCATGGAAAAATACGTGTAGCGCACCCGTCCCGTACAGATATTGATAAGTAGGGTTCGGATTTTTATGACCTAAAAAACGTTAAAATATTATTATAAAATTTAAAAATATGACCTTACAATTTTCCCATTATTTAATTTCTTCATTTTCGGAAAGAAAATGCAATGGTTATTGCTTCTTTTCTTATTAAGTTGAAGAAAAATAAATAAAAAAATCCATCAATATTTACCCATTTTAATTGAAATTTTCTCCCAGAATTCTCTCTCAAATGAAAGCCACGCGTATCTTATGCACGATAACTCTGTGCTCAGATGGCAAAATGTCACTTTTTCGAAATTTCACGACGGCAAATTTGTGAACAATATTTTGCCAAAATGCGATACCGTTGCTTTTCGATTTATCACAATTTTCCTCCGTTGCTTTCTCATAAACTGAAAGAGGAAGACGAAATTTTACCACGTTCCAAAACTTTGACGAATGCGAACAACTCAATTTTTTGGGAAAAGTGACTTATGACATTTTGCCATCTAAGCACAGAACTACTGTTCTTTGGTACGCTTTAGAATCGAACTGAATTTTATGAGATGCAAGTTTCAAATGTTAAAAAAAACTGCTATTGTTTATTCTAAGAAATATTTGAAGAAACTGAACAGTTTGCAAAGAATTTTTGAAAATTCGGGAAAAATTACCAGATGGAGCAATGTTTGAGGAAGGCATGTCATAACGCCGACGTGTAGTTTCCGCAATCTCGTTGATTGTTTCTCAAGCTGAAATGGAATGTTGCTGCACTTTGAATTGGTTTTGTGCTGGAACTTCCAACATACTTGACAGAACACAATACAGTGGCACCATTGGTTCTTTAAACCGAGCGCAACTCCGGCCTACCGTTATTGGACAATTTACTAGCGTTTTGCCCCCCCCCCACCCTTCAGAGGTAACTGAATTGTGTCGAAAGAGTGTGTGTGTATGTCTGTACCTTACTGATACCTAACATACATTGCCACTGGCTAAAGCACTGGCTGACCGACTCATCAATCGCCATTAATGTGCAGTGGAACGTCAGTATTACCGCTGCAGCCAATAGCTGTCCCTTATGCCTTTTTATTTAACGATTAGACGCCACTTTGACCTCACATTGAATATAAAATTAGTTTTTCCACCCTTGATGAGTCCGCCAGGAATTTTTCAAGGCATCTTACGGGTGTATTCACCGACAGAGTTTCAACTACAATCGTAGGTTAAAGGATTAGCGATCAACACGGATTGGTTAAAATCCTGAATTTAACCAATCCGTCTCGATCTTCAATCCTTTCACCTGCGAATGTAGTTTAAACTCTGTTAGTGAATACGACCGTTAATCTAACATATCATTCATCTGTGTGCATATATAGTGTTGTGCCTGAAGTTAGTGCTACCATCTGCATTTTTAATCGTGAGTGAAGTGTAATACTTGAATATTTGTGTAGTTGTAGGCAGGAGTCGCAACTAGGGGAGGGCAAGGGATCTGGTGCCCTTTGCAGTGGAAAAAAAATGGCACCAAGTTTGCTTTTTGTACGTTCAAAATTACAAGGGGGCGGAACCGAAATGGGTCCTTGCCCCCGGGGTGGTAATGTCAATTTTTGTTTTAAATCAAACTTACCGAGACGATTAGTGGTTATGCGTGATGCCGGTGATTATGGATAGTGACCGATTCATTGCATTCACCGCAACATATGCAATCAAAAAGATGTGTATGATCCATGAAATGAAATGCCTAGAAAATGCCTAGAAAACAAATTAAAATGAAGACTACAATGTGCATAAAATAAATACGCGCATTAAGGAAATTATTCATAGAATATAATTGTTTGAGATGACGAAATTTCCATAATCCAATGTTATTTACCTCGACAAAGACTTCAAAAGAATACAAAAACCAATGTATAGTCTACAAAACAAAGATTTACAAACAATTGTACCACATTAAATAATTAACTAAAAAAGTTAATACGTCGAAGTGAATATATCCATTATTCTATCCATTAAGGTCACAGCGTTATAAATCGTACGTGTTATTAAGATTGATCGTTCATATTTTTTATGGGCACCAAGCGCTAAATGCTTCAAGACAGCTCGGCATTGATGCCCGCGATAAATCTGGAACGTCTGGCTTTCATCAAACCGAGCACTTAATTCTTTGTACAGTAGAAGGACAAACATTAGAATATAAAAAAAAGGGAAATAGAATTTAAAAAAAAAATTCAAATATATATATAATATAAAAAGTTAGAAAATATTCGGAGCAGCTCAACCGAAATCAACAGACGGCGGAAGGGCGAAGATGTCTTGAAACGAAATGTTTAGGAATAAATACAATCGATACCCGCCGCTGTCTAGCGTTCAAATATCTTCTTATTTTATATATTTATTTTTTGACAAAAGAATGAGAGAAAAAAGAAAAAAACTGAAATAAGGAGATGATGTTCTAAGAAGTTTTTGGAGTCGGAAAAAGAATGATGGACGGAGGTTGGTGCAAATAACTGATAAGAAGGGAAGGCCTTTAAGCGAGGAACAACATACATTCCTTCCAAAAAAACTTCTTTTCATCGCTCTTCTCGAAATATATATTTTTTCCCTTTACCAGAAATCGATTCTGAAACTATTTATACTGAATTCTTTCTTCTTTTTTTTTTCCCCCTATTATTTTCCTACGGACTATATATACTACAGTCGTCTTCCGTTTTTTCCGAAATTTGTCCTCTAAGTGCACTTAAGTCGACTCGAAATTCGTCATCAAAGGCGACTTTTCCAGTACGTATCTGAATTAAGTAAAGCATGAAACTGAGCAAAGTGCTGAATGAACTGTTTCTTCCTTCTTCGAGACTGAAATGATAATAGTAGTAAAAACCAAGAAAGTTCCGATATCATAATCCGGAAAAGAAAGATGTAAATAATAATAATAATAATAATAAAATAATGTTTATTTATTAGGAAGATGTGTTATGTAAGTACTCTGTGGAGACGTCAAGTTCGATTTCGTCTTTCGTACTGAAATTTGTATCTTTCTAAGTTGACTCGAGGATATCAGTTTACATGAGATCGCGGTAATTGAAGAAATGAGCTTAGCTCACCACTTAATTGGATTCTTTATTTTTCTTCTTCTAAATGACAATGAACAATTGAACCGTCTTCATTTGAATCCATTTAGATTCTGACGTTGCGAAGTAATGAAATTTATGAATTGTATTACAGTAGACGCCACTTACTAAAGATATTTAATAAGTGGATACTCGGATATTTAATATAGCATACTCGGATAATGTTATCATTCGAGTATTGCTATCACTTTCGCCAAGTAAGGAACGGAAGAATATCTTAACAGAAAGAATTAGAAAAAAATTCGTTTATAGTTACCAGGACTTCGGTTTATGTTATCAATTTTTTCTCGTTGATTTCTTTTTGCATATTTTGAAGCTGAGGTAGAACCAGAGTGCTTTTCTTTCCCTTTTTTTTATCAATATGCAAGACTACGTAAGAGGTCAGAAGGATCCCTTATTAACAAAAACTTCTGTAGTCAGTTCACAATGACCTAATCGGCCCATGTACGTGTGGTGCTGCTTTTGCAATGGCTTCCCCGTAATGAAAACATTGAAGGTTAAAAAAAATACCTTCCTTCCAACTGAAGAAAAGAAGGATCCCTCCCCCTTCTTCAGTTGATGGGTCAGGTTTTTTCATCTGACCATATTCCCAAATACTCGGCCGGAAGAATTTCCTAAGGGATATATAGAACGTATAATAAACATTGTAATTCGTGATACACATCATTAGACAGTCCCATTCCAACTCCTCACAGATTCTGAATAAAAAAAACGAAGAGATTTTTAGCCTACAGGGTGAAAAATTCTGTTTTAGAACAAATTTGAAAAAAAAAATGATTTGAAATTTTCAAACCTGTTATGTTGGAAAAAAAGGAATTGTCGTATTTCCACGCGTCCTCCCCAACTAAACGGGACGTATGGTCATCATACAGGGAAACAACCATAGGTGGCCACCTCTATTCCGTGGCCAATATTTGTCAGAACGGACAATGTGGCACCATAAACTTAATACAAAAATATCCCCTATTCCAAGGTCACCTCTGTACGTGGTCAGTGGCCACTCTTTACTGAATAGGTAAAGAGGTAGAAGTTTTATCTTTGTGGATGCTTTCTTCGCTTTTTTAGCACATACAGATCCAGTTCAACAACAGTGAGGGGAGTAAAAGAAATGAGAGGAAAGAGCATGTACAGTAATTGCTATAAGATAGATCCCTGAGACAATTCAGATTAAGGAATTGCTCGATGATCTGGTATTTCAAGTTCTGCATAAAACATCGTGAAACCTTTATATACGTAACGATACTGAACCAAAAATATACATATATATATATATATATATATATATATATATATATATATATATATATCGTTGTAAAGGGAATATCGTTATATCAAGAGGCAACAACATCATCACCACGTGTCATCAAATTTATGCTGCTGGTGGCAACTTTTCTAAATCGGCATTGTTAGTTGCCATAAAAAAAAAGGACTTTTGAGTATTTATTCGCCCCAAAATATTTGAATTGATTGTATTGAATTTATTGTAGCGGGGGTTTATCGCAATACACTTCAGTGCATCACACAAAAAAGTAACGACACCGAACACTTTCGGTGATTTCTCAATGCCGATGTTATTAGACGTCCTCGGAAGAATTGAAATATGTGACAAGTTTAAAAAAAAATATTGAAGGATATTTCGAACGGAAAATAAATAGAAATAACGTTGTTTCAGAATCCTCCTTAAAAAATATCGTTATAGAGGGGTTTATCATAGTAAAGGACATCGCTATATAGAGAGGGGGGTTTAACATTACAGACTATAGGTGATTCCAAGAAAGATTTAAAAAAAATACCATACCATTGTAGTGGGTTAATTTATCGTTATGTCGAAAACCGTTGTAGCGAGGTTTCACTGTACATTTACCTTTTTTTGGGCATTGTAAATAAATTGAACATGCGATTATTTTGTGACATCGAAAACCGTTATTTTGGCACGTCCCCTGAAATGCGTTTCCCTATCATACAACCTCTATTCGGCGGTTACCTCCGCAGACGGCCATTTTTTTACGCAAAATAGAATGGCTGTCTTAGAAGAGTTTTACTGTACTTTAAAAACTGGGTTTTTTTTCAGATATAGTTATCAATTGGTTATTGTTATCAGAAATTTCCTAGCCAGCCTATTGTGATTGCAAGAAGTGACGTGCATCGTATTTCCAAGTGAAATTCTCGAGTTTTCTGACTCCGTTTTCCTTCATTCATCCGAATGAGTTTGACCTCGCAATCACTCATATTTGAACATGATACGCTGAAAAAGTTTGTTGAACGCCATTCATTTCTATAGGAAGAATTAGAATGATCTAACTGATAAGAAGGGAAGACCTTTGAGCGAAGAACATGCATTCCTTCTGAAAAGAACTTTTTGAAATATATATTTTTCCCGTACCAGAAATTGATTCTGAAACTATTTATATATATATATACTGAATTCTTTTTTATATTTTACTTTTCCTCTTATTTTCCTACGGACTATATACACTACAGTCGTCTTCCGTTTTTCCGAAATTTGTCCTCTAAGTGCACTTAAGACAACTCGAAATTCGTCATCAAAGGCGACTTTCCCAGTGTATCTGAATTAAGTAAAGCATAAAACTGAGTAAAGTGCTGAATAAACTCTTTCTTCCTTCTTCGAGACTGAAATGACAATAATAATAAAGGCCAAAACCGTTTCGATATCATAATCCAGCAAAGAAAGATGTAGAAAAAATAATGTTTATGTATTAGGAAGATGTTACGGGAGTACTTAGTGGGGACGCCAAGTTCGATTACGTTTTTAGTATTGAAATGCGTATCTTTCCAAGTTCACTCGAAGATATCAGTTTACATGGGATGGCGGTTATTGAAGAAATGAGCTTAGCTCACCATTTAATTGGATTGTTTTCTTTACTACACGAAAATTAAGAATTGAACCGGTTCCATTTGGATTGCATTTAGATCCAGACACTGCGAAGCAACGAAATTTATGGACTGCACTATTTCCAAGTAAAATTCTCTAGTATTGTGACCTGGCAATCAATCATATTTGAATGAAACGCTGAAAAGCTTTGTTTTGAATGCAATTTCTATGCTCTACTAACTTCTATGAATGATGTTAGGATAGATAGAACCACTCACAACTCCAGAATGAAGATAAGTTCTTCAAATACAAAGCTGTGATAAATTACATTCCTAATCAGTGTGTAAGGTTTTTAGCGTAGTTAAAGACTAGTATAACAGTTTCTCATATGGAGTCTTACACAATAGGTAATGTGTTCAATGTCCGTGTATTGCGATCTTTCTGATTAAATAGCCTTTAGAATAGAGATCCTTAGAATTTATTCTTGACTGAAGAGCCCTCACACAACCCGATATTTATTGACTGTATCATTCTTGGGAATGATCTTTAAACGATCATTGAAAAGCAAAACTGAACAAACTTATACGAGTGAAATTTAAAAGAGAAAACTTTTGTTGCGAATCGTTTGACTTAGTGAAGAAAGAGCCTCTTGCTTATCTCCAGGGTAAAACAACACGAATCTTGATTTCTTGGTTTAACTTGGGCAATGATAATATGAAGATTTCAGTTGTGTTTCAAAGAATATTTGAATATAAATAATATTTATATTACATACAGTTATACCTCTACTGACGAGGATAATTCATTCAAGAATTACATTCGTCAGCAGAAATCTTCGTTGTGCGGAACACGATTTCTCACGGGTTTCTATGGAAAATCGTTTAATTCGTTACAGGTACGTTCCGAAATTTGAAGATAAGTTTTATAAAACACTAAAAAAGCACTATAAAAAAGACAAAAACCGGCCAAAGGCTGAAATTAACAGCTTCACAAAATTGAATGAAGGGGGAATTAATTCACTGGAAGATGGAAAACTGAAGATCTTTCTATTTCGGCAATGCCTACCCTACCCAGTCGTTTTCATGAGGTGCCCTCTCATGTGATGTGGTCAGCTCATTCCCATGTCTCATTCATGTGCAGGTGTGAAGATAAAATTTCCTAATAAACCGTTCAACTTTTATGATAAGAGTCTTACACCGACAAAACACGTGCAGTAAAAAAATTAAAGTCTACTCGTCTCTTATTGTTCAATGCATTTTTTGCTTTGCTTAATAATTTATTTTACACGAAAAGGCTCAAAAGCTTCCTGGAAGAGAAATAGAGGTGCAAATAGAGAGCGATTCTGAGGCGGACATGAATTAATCGGTTCTAAAGACCGTAATAATTCTGTTGATGATTTCGAAAAAGTTCAGCTCACGACGCTGCTGTGTTATGGGAGTGGGTACATTGTCGCACTCCCATAACGCTCATAATGCATTGGGTTATGTCACGTCAACTATGCTGATTTCCAATGATCCTTAGCCGAATCCGTATTCGTCAACCGAGGTAGAAATATCGCGGAAAAAAAAAAACTTCGTTAGCAGAAACGCATTTATCGTTATGCCACCTGTGGGCTACAAAAATTCTGCTGCCCTTTTCCCCCATTCAAGTCTGAATTTCTTTTCCCGAATTCGCCACCCTGTGCTATAACCCGCTTGGTCTCCCCCACTCCTGGAAGTACACATGTGTTTTTTTGTCTCACTCCCATGTTTATACACTCTTTTAGTAATTCACATGCTTGCACACTATTTTGGCCACTCACATGCTTGCACACTGTTTTGGTCACTTACATGCACGTATACTGTTTTGGTAAACTCACATATACTTGCACACACTCTAGGTCAGTCTTTGGGTCGTTCACTAACAAGGTTCCTTGCTTTAAAGGTCATTCTTTTGATCATTTACACGTTTACAGATGTTTATGTCATTTTTATTTATTTATTTTTAGTCATTCAAATGCTTGCACACGCTCTAGGTCAATCACTGACCTGGCCCCTCGTTTGCTACTCTCTTTTGTTCATTCACATGCTTGCTCACGATCTAAGCCACTGTTTTGCTCACTCACCGACTCAGAGTGAGTGAGCAAAACTGCCTACTGTCTAGGCAGAGACAGGTTTATTTAGGGTTATACAAATTTTGCCGCGCTTGTCCCATTCTTTTTTTTAGGCGTTCGTTAGTCGAGGTATCACTGTATTTGTATATGGCTGTGGTGAATTAAAAACTAGCAACTTTTTTTTTGTGTGGTAATTCTGCAAATTTCAAATTGTTTTATAGTGCTTGACGTTGAGATTGTCAGCTTCAGCGCTCCAGGTTTCAAAATTATAATAGGTTCATGGAGTATAAAAGCATTCGTAGCAATTCGGTAATGACCTCATGAGTTTTAAATACAGTACAAGCAAATGCAGAGATGTATCCTCTTCACATATGTGCCAAAACTGACGAAAAAAAAAAATTTTTTCCTTTGATTTGTGTTTATTGTATGCCAAAATGCCCTTTGAAAAGAAAATAAATAAATTAATTTGGGTTGATATGACAATTTTGCATTAGGTATACATATGTGTACTCTGAAATACACGTGTACGACAGGTGTTGGGAAAAAAAAAAAGAGTAATTAAAAACCATTTAAAACCGTTAAAAATGAGGTACACTTATGTGGTTATAGAAATGGAGCTAAAAACAACCCTGGGGTGAAGAGTGAGATGTCTTTCACCAATCTAATGGCCGTATTCACCGACAGAGTTTAAACTACAATCGCAAGTTAAAGGATTAGCGATCGACACGGATTGGTTAAAATCCTCAATTTAACCAATCCGTTTCCCTCTTCAATCCCTTCACCTGCGATTGCAGTTTAAACTGTATTGGTGAATGCAGCCGTAAAGGTTTTACGTAAGCAGTCTCAAAGAAATTGCAGTCGACGCTTCTTGTAACCACTCCATCGTTCCACGGAAAACGAACATTATATACCGAATTTTTGAAGTCGCACAACGAAAATCACGAACTCCTTCAAAATGCCATATTTTTTTTAATTAAGTAGATTTTCTCCCCGATTTTCAGCGGGTGCAAACTATGAAATATATAGAAATGTTTCCCATTGAAAAATCAACTTTAAAAAATATCTAGGATTGTCAATGCTAAAATAAGAGGCTTTTAAGGGGGCGAGATATTTCGTCAGTGCCGCTCAAAGGGTTGGGAGAATTGCATATTTGGACGGAATAAAAAAATTATATATTATTTATTTTGTTATAATGTAAGAGCCAGGGGTGCATAACCTTAAAGTATCAACACACACACACACACAAGTCGATAAAAGCATAGGCTGACCATATTTCTTTCATAAAAATACGGAAAATCGGGATCCATACGGGATATCACCAATTATCGGGGGGGGGGGGAACCAGTTGTGAATACAATTTACAGCCAACAAAAATTGTCAAAGGCAAATAAAGTTGCCAATTATCACCAAAGCAATTGTCAGAGGCACACAAATAAAGTTTCAGCCAAAAATTTTTTTGTCAAATTCAAGTAAAGTTGCCACCTGCCGCTTAAATTGCTGGAAAATCGCCACTGGCGGGGGAAATAGTCGGAAACTTCAAGTCACAATTAGAAAAATGTAATTTTTCGGAAACATCAAAATTCAAGCATTTACTCATTTACTATCTACACTTCAAACTATAGAACGACGGGCGACAGCACCATTATAACGCGAAACAATCTCTCTAGAAAATCTCTCAAATCTCTCAACAAACACTCTAGCTACCTAAATACGTTAGGACCACGCACCACACATACAACGTACTAGCATTCCTATACGTAACCAGTTCGTTAGAAATTACTCAGAGAAATGTCCACGAGGTGCACGTGCGGTCAAGTAGAATTTTGGTTCTTAAAAAGAAGTAACGGTCTTACACGCGGCCCCGCGTGATTCAATTCGATAATGGAAACGCGATACCTAAAAAAATAGCCCCTGAAATTAAGAACTGAAATAAAACTGTATGTCTAAAAATGTAAATAATTAATTTCTGCCTTTACACGTGCCGGTAATTTTGTTCTAAATTTATCGCTCATTTATGATCGTATTTCATCGAGCTCCGCCCATTCCAGCTACTAACTTCCGGTACGGACCGTTAAAAAAAACGAAACTGACCAGAATACTAGTTAGGATGATTAACATTGTCGCCGAATACCCTTACATTCCCCTAGATTAAATGAACGGGAAATTCTCAGAATGAGGTTCATTTGGATCTTAAAATAGCATTTCGTCGTACAATGACCAAAGTTTGATCGATATATAGAAATGGACCTTTTTATTTTTATTTTCACGGGTTATAACCACAAACGTGCATATCGATATACATAATACATCGAGAGTCATAATACGTTGCCAACAATTTAAATCATATATGCTCAATCCATGGTTAGCCTAATGTGGCCCTCGGAGTCATCTGATGTGGCCCGTGACCTCAAACTTAATTTTGTAGAAATGAACTAAGCGGGACATCCCCGGATCATCGCAGTGACCTGCGGAGAAGCTCCGCATCATTTAGGTTACCCGCGGCACATTTACAGATAACGTAAATGACCTGCGGTGTAGTTCCACATAACTTGAACCGCCAGCGCGGAATATCCCCAAATCAAGTGGCCCGCGGCACTGTTTCAGAGTGCGTAAGCGGTCAGTGGTATATATCCGCACTACTCAAGTGGCCCATGGTATATTTAAAGATCACTTAAATGACCCACAGTATATTTACGGATCACTTGAAATACACGCGGCACAGTTACAGATCACTCGAGCAGCCCGTGGCATATTTACAGATAATTTAAGTAAGCTGTGGCTCTGTTCCAGACCAATTAAGTGGCCCGAAGCAAGTTTTCAAATCAATGAAGTAGCCGGGCTTCTCCTAAAGGTTGAACACCCTTGATTTAAATCAGCAGTTCTCAACCGGTGCTTCGCGGCCACAGAAGGAAAAAGGGGACATCGCACGGCCTTAAATTGGGGCAATGGCTAAAATTGATGATTGCCGAAGGTGCCTTGGTGAGACAGAGTGGCGCAGCAGTAAGATGCACGTCTTCCCCTTCGAAGGTTACCGTCAAGGTGAATGGGTGCGAATCCGGGTAAAGGCATTAGAAACAAGTTCTTTACCCATTGAGCCGGGAGAAACCATCGATGGATGACGCCTTTGTTCCTCACCCAACTCCGCTGGTTGGAAATTGCCATATCACGATATATGACAGGAGTTGGTGTGCGGTAAAGTAGTACCTTTGTGAAGTACGGGTTAAATGAAAGAAGTAATTTTTGCGTGGAATGGCAAAAAAATACAAAAATAATTCGCGGGCCGGCGATAAATAAATGAATTGCAGGAATTAATTGATTATATTTATTTATTTATTGCGGAAGAGTAAGAAAGTAAACGGAAGCAATTAGTTTGTGAGGATCGGCACAAAATAAATATCGTAAATAGGAGAAATAATTTGTCGACTAGCAAAAATAAATACACTAAATCGGAGAAATAATTTACAAAGTGGCAAAATATAAATAAATATGAAAAATAATTTGCGGACTACAAAATATCCATAAAACAATATGTAAACTATATTTTATTTATCAAATCTAAAATTATATGATGCTAGGTTACGTGAAATTGGGAGAAATGTTTCGTGAACCGGCACAGGTACCCCGACGCGTAATTACAATCCCTACTTCCTTAGTAACACAGGAATCATTAGCACGCCGGTGATTGGTTACTGCAAGCAAAAAAGCTAGCAAGACGTCACAAGAGGCGGAGTTTTGGGTGAAAAAAACTGAATTTCAAAGTTCAGTAACGAAAAATGAAAGCATTTTTTATTGAATCAGTAAATTAGATAGCTGGGCACTCGTTTCACGAGCCGTTATTATTGTCTTCTTGATGCACATGAACCGCATTTGATTAAATCAGAAACAAAAATGGAAACATTTTTAGTAAATCAGTAAATGAAAGCAAAGATGGAAGGATGAGTTTCAGACTGCATTGAACACACAAACTTCGGTACGTGAGTCCCGTACTGTAACCATTACTCCAACGGTGAATGTAGGATTCAAGCACAATTAAATGTATCTATTGTTAAAGGTCGCCAGCAAAATTTTCACCATGAGTGACAATGGTTCATCACTCATTTCGGCCAATCACGATGCGCTAAATTTCTACAATGTAGCTAGAAATGTAGGAATTGTTTATAAGCTACCAGAACCAGCGATTGACCAGACCAGAACTAAACGTTTCCGTCACCGCCTAGCCTTTGCAGACTGTCTGGTGACTTACAGATCACTAAGGGTATGGGTATCACTGGTATCACTGGTAAATGAAGGGGAAAGACAAGTTTGTACATGTGCGTGAGTTGTGTAGTGTATGTATGTGTAGAAAATAAAAAAAACAAAAGAGGATTGTTTTCGAATTCTTGCAAAATGAGTGCCCATCGCAGGGTCGTAGTGTATCTTCTCGGGGGCCCCGGGGCAGACATTTTTTTGGGGCCCCCCTTAAAAAGGAAAAATTATGTAAAATAACTGTACATTTTTTTGTGAGGCCCCTTTTGGCTCAGGGCTCCAGCCTAGTTTCTGCCCTGGCTCATAGAGAAAAAAGACAAAACAAAAAACAACACAGTCGAAAGAATAAAGGAGGAGAATGTCATAAAAGGGAGTAGCTGATGTTATGCTACCCAAAGACTCCAAATGTTACACAATCAAGAGACTAATCAGAGATATCTAATCAATACAAGATGAGTTCATGCCAAAATTGTGAAAGCAAGTAATTGTATCAAACAAAATTGTATCTGTAAGCAAGTTCAGTCGGCAGTGCAGATACCGTAGGACTATCATTAGTTATCTATATATATAAAATTGATTTTCTGTGTGTGTGTGTGTGTGTGTGTTCTCTATACAAATCTACAATTTTAGATCGATCGTCACCAAATTTTGCATATATACCAAAAATGTTCATTTCTACGTTTCTTTAAATCTAGATTTGTTTATTTCATGAATCGCGCGGGAAGTTGCCATATCGGTTAACTTGGACACAGTTTGTATGTCTCTCAAAGAAAGAGGGAGATATCACGTGATCCAAAACGCATCATTGAAGAAAACTCGGGCAACGCCGGTTAATATAGCTAGTATAACTATATTAAAGAACGTCAGAAAAAAATTTATAATGAAGACCATAATCCACACCATTTCTGTATTGTAATTGAAGCAATTGCAATATCATATGAATTTGATACATTATTTTGCTCATAAAAAAAAAGTACCCGAACCACAGAATGAAGAGCGATGGTTATAACCGAGTTAGACTGTATTTATTTTTCACTTCAGAGAAACGAATCCTCGACATTCCCATAATTTTTCGACGTGGAATACCAAGCAGGTCTCACAATAAATAACAATGTTGAAGCTTCCACGAAACATACACTCCACAAACAAGAATGGAATCCCCTTTTAGCCTCCTATTATGCGTAAATTCTGGTGATATATTCCCACTTCTTCTGAAACATTGGTAAATAAAACTATGAGGTGAAAATTCTTAGAATTTCGCGTTTCTAACGGCACGACTTCGCATTTTTTGTCCGATCGTCATCGCATTTTTATCGGGTCTTATGTGTCACCTGCCAACGATTTTCTTCAAAGGATTTTAAGACATTTGCTTCTTGTTTTTTTTTTTTTTTTGTTCTTTTTTCTTGTTGTAGGGCTTCCCCCCTTTTTCTCTTATTTTCACCATTTCATCTTAACTTGTGAGGTTTCCCTCTTGAAAATGTTTCTCTCTTCCGAAATAAAGTCCATAGAATCCAGTTTATTGATCCCATTTAACCGCATTCCGCTATACTCTTATTTTAATGTGTCAGGTCTAAATTAATATCTTAAACTGGGGGTGACTTGCAGATTTTAGACATTTTTAGAGTATTATCTCTCTTACGATCACCACTAAAAGGAAGATTTTGGTTATTTGTTTATGCAAAGATAACTGTTTTGTAAATTATTATAATCGAGAAAATGAATGCAAAGTCGTATCCACGTCACCCCTTCTGGTGGAATGACTATTCTATTGCCTTGATATTTTGCTTTCCGAAGAGCATGTTTCCATCTCAGCCAACTGGAAACAATTAGAGTCAAATAAAAAAAATAAACATATAGTTTTTTATTATATATATAAATACAGGAAATTATTTTTTATGCCTAAAATGCTTAGCCGAAGATGACTGTTTTGGGCTTGATCTCTTGAATTAATTAAAAAGTTAAGCTGATCTTCTGTGTAATTTTTATAGGACCTGGAGCCTAAAATTTCCATACATGTTCGTGGCATGTGTATAACTGTGTGTGTGTGCCTACAAAGAACAATTTTTCTCAAGTCACCCCTGAAACATTTCACTAACAAAACAACCATTATTTAACAATTTCATTTCATTTGATTAATTATATTCCACAGTTAAAACAATAGGTATGCATACGAAAGCAAACTTCTATACTATAAGGTGAAACCACCAAGCACTGTAAACAAATTTTTGCAATTTTTTCATGTCAAACACGTGAAATGTTGTAATGTTTCCATCTTATTCGAACACAGGTTGTGATAAAAGTAGGAGGGAAAATTATAAGAGATTTGGGCACCATTTTTAATCACGGAAGCTCACTCTTTCGGCTCGACTTGAAATCACCTCTTTATTGTATTTACAGTGGGTATGGCATAGTTTGCAATAAGAAATTGAAGTATGTACCCAAGTCATCCCCACAAGTCATCGAGTCACCCCAGTTCACGGTAATCTTTACTTCAATGAAAATTTTTTCCTCGATTTGTGGAGCCAAAAAAACAAATATAAACTAATATAGTCTAGAAAATTTGAATTTTCAATTTATTTAGAAAAATTCGATAAAACTATAAACTACTTGAAGACAAAACTATCATTGATTTACGAAATTTTTGAGTGGAAAAGTATGTTTATACTATTGATATTGGGCAATAGAATGGCTTAAATATTTCCTAAATGAATCATGGTGAATTAATGAATAACGTGTTACAAAGCTCGAGCAAAGACAGAAAAGGAACTGCAATAGATTTCCCAACCTCTCCGATGATTGTTTCGGTGTTTCCTAACAGTTCTCTTAATCTGGCCTACCTGTTTTGAAACAGCAACTTTTGATTTAAATGGGAAGTGAAGCTTTTCTGTTAGCGAAATGAATACCAGCTGCACCCGTTAACATTTTTACATTTCATTTTCGTCAATGTGAACTTCGTCAAGAGGGAGAAGAGGAAGAATATAGAGAGAGAGGAAGAAGAGTAGAAAGAGGAAAAAGAGTAGAGAGAGGAAAAAGAGGAGAGAGAGGAAAAAGAGTAGAAAGAGGAAGAAGAGTAGAGAGAGAGAGAGAGAGAGCAGAGACAGAAGAGAGAAAGATCAGAGAGGGAATAGAAGCAGAGAATGAAAAGTCAGATTAAGAATGGAGAAAGAAAAGAGAAAAGCAGAGGGAGAATATAGAGGAGAGAAAGAGAAATGGAACAGAGAAAGAGGAAAAGAGCATAGAAACAGGAAAGAAGCAGAGAAGGAAAAGAAATAGAGAGAGGTAGAGGAGGATCAGTGAGAGAGGAAAGGAGCATAGGAACAGGAAATGAAAAGAGAAACAAGAAAGAAGCAGAGAAAGAAGCAGAGGAAGAAAAGAGAAATAAAGAGAGAAAGAGGAGAGAAAGAGTAGAGAAAGAAGAGAAGAGAGAGGAGAGAAAGAGTAAAGAAGAAAGAGAAGAGAGAGAGGAGAGAAAGAGTAGAGAAGGAAGAGAAGAGAGAGAGAGGAGAGAAAGAGTAGAGAAGGAAGAGAAGAGAGAGAGAGGAGAGAAAGAGTAGAAAAGGAAGAGAGGAGAGAGGGGGGGAGGGGAAGAGTAGAGAAGGAAGAGAAGAGAGAGAGAGAAAGAGTAGAGAAGGAAGAGAAGAGAGAGGAAGATCACAGAGAGAAATGGAGAAGAGAAAGAGCAGACAGAGAAGAGTAGGGAGAGGGATGAGAAAGAGAGGAAGATCACAGAGAGAACAGTAAAGAGAGAGAACAAAAAAAAAAGCAGATAAAGAGAGAGAGAGGGAGAGAAAGTATGGGTGATAAAAGGCAATAAGAGGATGTAGTCTAGAGACAGAGAAAATGAAGAGCACAGAAATGAAAAAAGCAGGAAGGAAAAAAGAAAGTAACAGCGAGAGAATGTGTACTGAGGTATTTAAAAATTTGAAGCTTTTATGAAAAGTGGAATTACAAATAAATCATAGATATAGAGTAAAAATTGTTGGAAATTATTGATGAACAAGTAAAAACTATATTTATGGTGAAAAGGAATGAAATCAATACTCATATAATAATTTTTCAAAAATTATCAGTAAATTAAACAAGTGAAAAATTCATGAGAGAATTTCAATAACCTTAGTGTGAAGTGTTGATAACCTTTTGTAGAGCATATAATCTCAAGATAAAATGATTATATTTTCAGTCGCAAATATCGTTTAAGTGTCTTACTAGTGGATACACGCTCAAATCCCGTACAATTCGGCATTAAAATTCCATCCCAGTATCAAATTTCAACATCGACACAATTTGCTGGAGTCATTTCAAACCCATCCCTTTTATAAAGCAACTTTTTGTAAGTGAAGGTCAAACAAAGGTCGAAGACCCACACGTCCGTTCGTATTCCATTCCTTACGGTATTGGGTAACATCTATATGAAATGAAAATCAATACGCATCGGAGACGTGGAAAAGGTAAAAACACATCAGAATCCCAAAAAAATTTACACCGGGGAAAAAAAAACCACATTTCGAAGAAAGGAGAATTTCTACGATTAAATTTACTATGAATGTGATCGAAAACATATACGTGTAAGGTATACACACTCACACGCACGCACACACACATGTGTGTATATATATTCACAGGAAAGGAAAACCCCGTTCTTTACTTCGATTCTCCTGAGCAGGAAAACTCTAGAGCGAGAGCTCAATCAATGAACGTACCTTCATTCAAAATCGTCGCACATGCGCAGCACGTTCTCTGTCATGCTACAAACCACCCACCGTCTCGGCCTATTCTCCCACCACACACACACACACACACAGGAACACCAAGCATTTCCTCTATATCCAGGATTTTTATTATTATTATTTTTTTGTTGCCTCGCTCCCGGTGATATCAGGCCAGAGATATACGATTGACCGGGAGCGAGAGAGGAAACTGGGGGATCTCGACTCACTCATCATTTACCCAGGTGGAAAGAGTGCTGTTGGATGTTGCTGCTTGGATATATCCTTTTGTTTCGCTGTCCTGGAATAGGATAGCTTTCTGATTCTTCCTTTCGGATTGCTTAATCCGAACGTGAACTGATTGAGCGCGCGATAGCTTCTTTGCCCCCCTACTACCAATCTTCTTTCTCATAGGGATTATATTCAGGTTGAGGATCCAGGGCGATGTGTCGAGAATGGGGGCTGAAGGTTTCGCAGCGACTATATTCCCCATATTTTACGGGACAGAATTATTTTCCTAATTCGTGAGGACCCCGATTGTCGGAGCTAACGTGGGCCTTACCTACCTCGGATAACACTGTTCTACAAGGGAATTTTTTCTTATATGGAAATATATATCTGTTTCTGAAGGTTTATGATGTGGGAAATTCAAATCTGGAAATAGAAATTTGATATCAGGCACAGTTTTTTAGTTATTTAACAGTGTATATCAAATTTATATACAGTAATTATTATAAGCTATTGCAGCCAGACACAAAAACTACTGAGCATAGGCATAGGGAACAAATTTTTCTTCCTTATTTTGGAAATTTCAACATGACGAAGTTGTGCAATGATGTTTGGATCTAAATGAATGCTTCGAAATACAAATACGAGCCACAAAAATGAAGACTTGCTTCAAAATATATAACCTAAAAAAAGTTTCCTCGTCTTCCGGCAGTAAAAATAAAGAAAGGAAGGTTTTTTTTTGTGGGCCCCCAAATTAGAGAACTTCAGAAAGGCACAGATTTTGAACATAATCCTAAAAGGGGTCATTCAATTATTACGTCAGCATCGATGGGGGGGGTGGTGGGGTTTCCGATTTGCTGACTTTTGATGACAAGGGGGGAGGCTTTGGATGATGCTTACATCATCAACCACCCTTTATAAAGATGTGAAATATTCTTAAAGGAATCTTATTCGGTGTGCCAAAAACGGAAAAAACCTTTCGATAGTTATTGGGCACCTGAACTAACATTCCCTCTATTGATAAGTCCCCTACATAGCCACTTTAGTGATCTCTAAATGTTTCACGGATCCTTCAAGTGCTCTGGAAATAAGTCCGGGCCGCTTAAGTGCTCTGGAAATGTGTCATGTATCCCTCGAGTGATCCGTAATTATGCCACGGATCACTTAAGTAATCTGGGAATGTTCCGCGGGTAACTTGAGTGATCTAGAAACGCACTGGGGGCCGCTAAAGTGCTCTAAAACTGTGCCACATGTCACTCAAGGGATCTCTAAATGTTCCACGGATCGTTTAAATGTTCTGGAACTGCGGCGCGGATTACTTAAGTGATCTTTGAATGAGCCACGGGCCACTTAAATGCTCTGGAATTGTGCCACGGGTCATTTAAGCGATTTGCAAACGTGCCGCTTAGTTCATTTTTACAAAATTAGGTTTGAGGGAGCAAGCCACATCAGATAACCTTCAGGGCCACATTTGGTCTGCGGGTCAATGGTTTATCATGCATGGCTTAAAGGGTGGGTCGCAATGAATTCCTAAAGAGAAATTTTGAGAGCGCACGAGCCAACTACACCCCCCCCCCCTTCTGATGTACGTTTTTGATCCCATTATGCGTTGAGGTACAGTGCCGACAAAATTTTGCTGACTAGGGGGGGGGGTCAGAGTTTTGCTGACTTTTGCTGACAAGGGGGAGGGGGTCAAAAATGGATAAAAATTTTCTGACGTAATACTTGAACGGCCCCAAAAGTTTGTCTGACACAGACAAACAAATTACAGATTTGAATTCAGGAGGCAGATTTCCATAAAACTCACGGCTGTTTATCCCTAGAAAAATGATTTTCCTTTTTATTTGTATAGAACAGTAACATCTAAAACATACAGTACACGCCATAAAAGAGTAAATGTGGTCAACCAATATAACTAAATGAGTTTATTCGGGGGCAGCCCACGCTTTGCATATCCTCTGGATATTACTCGTACCGTCGTACGTAGGAAATTTGAAATTGCTTGAAATGAATTTTTGGCCCCGAGGAAGGGTCTAGGAGAAGAGACGTCGGCAGGAGAAATGGATCGCGCTGGGAAAAGCGGGAGGAAAATCTGAAATTTAATGACCTTGCTTATCAGACCGAGAGAGAACTGTTTTAATTTTTACCACGAAAACTGATGAACAACCACGGAGTAAATGATGCCTGAGGATGAATTAACATGCGCATGCATAATTATTTTGATTTATGACATTATTAATGCTAAAATGGCTGTCCTAGCAAATCAGGTGCATCTTTACGCATTCATGATCTAGAAAATAATCTCGTTTTTTTTTTCGTTCTCTCATGATATCCTAACTTAACGTTACTAAAACTCTCATACGAGAAAATGTTATGCGGAAAAACCTTTTTCTTTCCTATTCTTTCTTTTTTTTTTTGGTAATTGAGATCAATCTGTCATGAAAAAATAGCATCAAAGTTTTGTAAACTTACGAAAATGTCATAGGCTGCACTATACGCTGAACATCAATGTGCAAAAGAGCAAAGTCTCGTATCAGATGGTTTTGCTTCAAGTATGTTTTTCGTTCAAAAGCTTTCCATTCTGCCCTGAAACAGAAGTTTGAAAGTCGCTGCTCTCCACATTTGCATTGTCTCCGCTAAGCCCTGTTTAAGAAACACGGTGACCACCCCCCCCCCCCCCATAAATTTGTGAATAGTTTAAAAGCCATAAAAATTGGAGGAATTGATAAATTCGAATGCGATTTGCGAAAAGGTTGTTCTCACGAAGAATAACTTTTTTTGTTTGGTACGGGGGAAAAGAATTTGGTTCAATTTGGTTTTGTCAATAGAGGGCGCATCAGGAAGGTCCACCAGAAGTGATAGGACCTGAATCTTTCTTCAAACACTTCTGTGTCCGAAACGTTCGTAAAGTTTCAGCCGGTGTGATTCGTGCCTGAGGTTAAACAACTTCACGAATAGAGCTTTATTACCACTGTCAACATCACAATAAAAATCCTTACGCCAGTGACAGGGAAATTCAGAAATGAACTGTTAATGATTAACACCCTGCATTTTATAGGACTCTGATTTGCATATTTATAGTGATTTGCTTTCGTGCAGTGCCCTGTATTGACGAAAATTCGAACTAATTTTTTTCCCTCTCCCAAAAAAAAGGAAGAAAATCCTTCTTGGAGAGAACGACTTTTTCACAAAAAATCACATACACATTTCCCCAATTTTTTGAATTTTTCAATTCTTTACGAATACACACGGGAGCAGAGGCGTAAGCAGTGAGGAATAATATTTTAAATATCTTTGTAAACTAATTAAAATATCGAAAGAAATTTTATGTCTATTAATTTTACATGCTACATTAATCAATTTCTGTTAATTTAAAAAGTTTTTTTCAAAATGTCAATAACTGAAAATATTCTCTGGAAAAAAATTCGCTTTGCCCTTCTCAAACCCGGTATGCATCCCTCCAAAGGTCAATTCTGCTAACGCCCCTGAACACGAGTTTCAGATTCATTAATTAAAATCGATATTCCTTAATTAATTCCACGCTAATTCCTAAATTACGATATTTCAATGATTTATCACGATTCTCATCTCGGTAATATATGAATCGTTTCCGAGAGAAATATTACGATTGCAAAAACAAAATTTAAGTGCATTGTTGTACGTATAAGGGATGTCACTACCTATGAGGCTTCAAGATGTCGATTTTTCAAAAAAATATAATTTAAAATATATATGTATATTTCACTGGATCG
Source organism: Pholcus phalangioides (assembly GCF_987345545.1). Classification (NCBI taxonomy): domain Eukaryota; kingdom Metazoa; phylum Arthropoda; class Arachnida; order Araneae; family Pholcidae; genus Pholcus; species Pholcus phalangioides. The sequence continues at coordinate 86,369,767 of NW_028301608.1, read as the reverse complement.
CAGATCAAATGCAAAATATTTCGTGGTTTTTTTTTCCAAAATAAATGAATGACATCGCAAGAAGCAAACTTTAAACAAGTTTGTGTGATCATGTGTGTCGCGGACCTCATAATTATGTGACCTAGAATAGCACCGCTGGATACTTATGTCTGTAAATGAGCCGTGGGTCACTCAAGTCAGAGCCGTCCTTATGGTTGTGCGACAAGTGCTGTCGCACCGGGCCACGCATTTTGAGGGGCCCTGCACTCACGGTAATGATATTTTAATAAATTCTGAATTTTCATCCATTTTGGAATTCTGAATTTTCATCCATTTTGGAATTCTGCATTTTCATCCATTTTGGAATTCTGCATTTTCATCCATTCTGGAATTCTGCATTTTCATCCATTCTGGAATTCTGAATTTTCATCCATTTTGGAATTCTGCATTTTCATCCATTCTGGAATTCTGAATTTTCATCCATTTTGGAATTCTGCATTTTCATCCATTCTGGAATTCTGCATTTTCATCCATTCTGGAATTCTGCATTTTCATTCATAAAAAAAATAATTCTTGAAGTATTTGTTTCTTATTTATTCTTAGTTTTCATGGGTGCTGGAATCAATTTATTTTTCCTCATTTTCCATTCATCAATTCTAAATTTTCATTAGTTCTCAGACAATTTCTTTCATTAAGTTCTAATTTTAATTGGTTTTGGAATTACAGTATTTTTTTCATCAATTTAAAAATTTTTATGCTCGAAAACGTCTTTAAAATCGATGTCGTGTATGGGGTCGGGGGGGGGGGGGGTGGCAATTGCGTATAAATGAGCGACAGTTATTGTGTCGAACTAATTTCAAACTTCAATAACTCCATCAGAAACAGACATAGCAATGCGATATTGGTCTCGCTTTAAAGAGGGAAGATGAAACTGTGTTTGTATCGGTTCTGATATTTGTGGCAGCTTGACGTCAAGAAACTGCGCACGCGCAAAGTGAACCGATGATTTTCGAGCTTTCGGATTCAACACGTGTCCATAAACGGAATCATATCTCAAAAACTACTAATCCAAGTATTGAAGTGAACTAAGTGTTGTTTTGAAGAGAAGTATATGTGTGTTATAACTCATTTTGAGGTTTGAGTCTGTGTTTCAAACACTTGAAAAGATACAAGGCTGTGAACATTTCCGAATTTTTTCAAAATGCCGCGATATATAAGTGCAAAGTACAACCGAAGTAAGAAAAATCGGGCACGAATGCGTAGAACACAAAAGGATGAAGAGAACGACACCAAAAAAATACCAGTTCCGAACCCAAAACCAAAGTGCAGTGCTGTCGTGAATATAGGCAACGCAAGCGCGCTCGAGCTACTCTGACGGCATCTGACGGGGCTGGATCAAGTATGGCTACTACTTGATTACTGACCATGCCTACTACTTATTATAATGTTGGTCCCAGAGCCATTGGACCCACTTGGCATTCCCAATGCGGCTGCGGTGGCCCGAAATTGAAGACGTGGTTGCAAGAACCAGACAGCTCCAGTTTTCTAAATTTTTCAGGACGGACAAAAAACACTTTTCAAAACTCATCAATTTTCAGTAGAACGCTAATAATACCTTCCTCTACCGCAGAACGGTTTTACTTTTTCACCCTTTCACTTGTTTTATTATTATTATTGAGAAATAAAGAATAGAGTTGTCTGATTTTCTCCACTCAAATACAAATACAAATACAAATACAACGCCACAACAGGCAAAATGCCCAACGAGGTGGCTGAGAAAAAGATGCCCATAAGAATATGGATGTCATATATTTCAAAAATACAGCAACCCAATTAAAAATGCAATTACAAAAATTATAAAAAATATATACATAAAATATTATACAATGCCCATAAAGAATATTATGGTTGTCTGATTCTAAGTATGGATAGCTTCTCGATTTACACCAACATGTTTATCGTATTTCTTTTTAAACGTGTCAATTGTGTTACAATTTACTACCTCCAGGGGTAAGCTATTCCATTCATTAACAAATATTAGAGAAAAATTCCCTGCAAAACCATAGCCTTGCATTGTCCCTCACCAATCGATACCTATGTCCCCTTGTAAAAGCAGTCGATTGGCGGTGTACTAAAAGTTCACGGTCCATCTTATCCATCCCATTGAAAATTTTGAACACTTTGATCATATCTCCTCGACACCTGCGTTCATCCAATGTAAACATATTCAAAAAATGAAGTCTCTCTTCTTAACTCAAGCCCCGTGTGCCAATAAGGACACCCGTAGTTCTTCTCTGCACCCCTTCAACCAAGTCTATGGCCCTCTGTAAGTATAGTCTCCAAAACCTTACAGCATACTCTAGTCCAGGAGGAACTAAGCCTCGAAAAAACGGAAGAATGAGACCTTTTTGAAAATGAGACCAAGCATTTTATTTGCTTTTTTGACCACCGCTGAAAAATGTTCAGAAAACCTAAGCCGCTCGTCAATGAGAATTCCCAAATCGGTGACCCAAGTTGCATCCAAGTAGTGACACCATTCAACTCGTAAGAGAACCGTGGGTTGTTCGAACCAAAATGAGCGACCATGCACTTATCAACGCTAAACGTCATGCTCCATTCATTTGCCCATGCTGCAATCCTGTTTAAGTTGGTCAGGGGGAACTCCCTATCGCTTTGATTCCCGATTACCCCCATTAACTTGACATCATCTGCGAATTTGCTAGTAATCCCATCGATACCCTGATCGAGTTTATCGATAAAAAATGAAAAAAGTATGGGGCCAAGGACACTTCCTTGAGGAACTCCACTTGTGACGTCTGTCCAACCAGAGCATTCCCCGTTCACCATAACTCGTTGCGACCTATCTCTTAACCACGATGCTATCCAATTCAACAAGTTGCCCCCAATTCCAATCTCGTGTAAACGCTTCAAGAGTTTACCATGTTGGACCCGATCGAATGCCTTCTGGAAATCAAGGTAAACAACATCTACATTTTTGCTCTTACCCAAAGCCTTAGTCACGTGATGATAGAAGCAAAGGAGGTTAGTTACACATGACTTCCCCTTCCTGAATCCATGCTGATTATCCGACAATACATTATTCTCGTCTATCCACTTCACCAATTGCTTTTTGATAATAATTTCAAAAACTTTCGAGAGAGAGCTCGTCAAACTCACGATAATTGGACACAGTTTCTCTACTACCCTTCTTAAATATCGGAACAACATTAGCAAGTTTCCAATCCCTTGGGACGATACCCTCAGCAACATTACTCCTGTATATCTGTGCGACTGGACCCAACAATTCATTAGCACGTTCCCTTAGGACCCTGGGATAGATATCATCTGGTCCTGGTGCTTTGCTTGCACATACATTTCTTAGAAGATTTAGGACCTCCACGTCTTCTACTTGAATATCGTTGAGGGTTTTATTACTCCATGCAACACCCGTATATCGAATATCATTATCTCCATTAAAAACCGACGCAAAAAAGTCATTGAAAGCATTACACATGCCAACATTGCTCTCTAACCTAGAGCCTCCTATCGAGAGTGGGCCAACTGTCCCCTTACAACACTGAAATTTTGTGACCAGGCTTATCAATAAAATCTTAGTAGATACCTAAAAACTCTTTATTAACGCATTACAACTGTGTGGTTACAATAACTAACTTGTAATAAGTATACAGAAAAAAAAAAACGAGAGAAAAATTTTAAAATAATCATGAAATTGTGTCCATTTTTTAAAGAAATACTTGACCAAAATTTCTTAAAACAACAGTTATTATTACACCGTTCATTGACTCACTTGTAAATGTGCCGAGAAATTATCGTCATGAACATCACTGGACGCCGACGACTGGCGCCGACAACGTGAAAAGCGGTGCCACCAATCGACCGAACGTGGCACCAACTTGCAGAAACAATACAGCTCTAGGAGTTATCTTGCACTGTATGAGACACCAGATTTCTTTATAACTCTATAGCTATTGCTTGGAGCAGCTGTATGGTCCTAGCGCCAATAGATAGAGGATTGTTTCCTTCATAGGAATAAGTCAAGAAGTGAAAATCGGAAAAAAAAAGTGGAGTTGTCTGGTTCTTGCATCCACGGTGTCGTGCTCTGTGCGACCGTGCTTTGACCAAGGTAAATCTAATCATGCTCTGAGCGATCGAATTCTTCTTCATTCTTTACTCGGACCAATTTTTTCTTGGGTTATCTTTTCGATAATAGAGAAATCTTGTCGTGAGATTTATGTATGCGACATGAGATTTCCTTTCTTTCTTTATACAGTATTTACTCCCCACCCCTACCTAAAAAGCAGAATTTTTACAGTTCCACTCCGGATTTGATTTTGAATACCAAATGTAATTGAAGACTCCGCTGCAAGGCAGCATTATCTCTAGGCACAATCAAGTGCCACGCATTACACCGTTGGAAATTACTGACCTAATTGGTATTTTTAAGGCAATATTGTTCTCAAGATGTCCTATGACACATCTATCCGATTAATCTCGTGGCACCCTCAGACGCAACGACACACTATTTGGAAATCCCTGTGCTAACCCTGTACTCATTAGCTGGATGTCCGCGTTTTCATTTCAATAAACTACAGTTGGTCTTTTAAATTATAGTTTCCGACGTAGAAATAATTCGACTTACGCAAATTATATTGGCGAGTGTTCAAATGGCCGAGAAGTATACATATACACAGTATAGTGAAAAGTTTCAAAAAAATACTTAGAATTTACACTCGAACTGAAAGGTAGCTATATAATCACTGGCAATTATAATATCATCTCATAAGGGCCGATCCTGTATTGTGGACGAAAAGGATTTCGTCGCTCTCTCTCTTAGAGCAAAAACAGGACTCTTGCAAATGTCATATCTATACAAGTTTTCCCTTGCGTGGTTGGTTTTGTGCAAATCATCATTCGCCCTGGTCGCACATAGCACGTTATTTCCTTGATCGCTCAGAGCACGGTCGCACAGAGCACGTAACCGCACCTACGTCTTCAATTGAACTTTTGGACCGAAATTGAAACGAATTTTTTTCTTCATTGTTTAATTTATTTGCAACTTACAGTACATTTATTGAATACAGGGTAGTGGTGTGAGAAATAGAAAACATATGGCATTTTGAAAATATTTGAATACCTCTTGCAAATGTCAAATCTGTATAAGTTTTCCCCTTTCGTGGTTGGTTTGTCCAAATCATTCACTAGTTCGAGTTTAAAGAATTTCTGAAGGTATGCACGCGTATTCGTTTAAAAGAAAAAATTATAATTGTAGTTTACTCGTAATAAATGATTGATGTTTTCACGAAAATAATTGCGGCAGTGTCCGACACTGCCTAACATTGTTTCTTCTTTTTTTTTCATTATAGTAGAAACTTTTCAGAAATGAAGTCGATTTTCGGTCAGCCAGCAGATTTACGAGATGTATTTACTTGAGAAAAATCACTTCTGCTCGAACAAACAGAAACAAAAATTACATAAGTTATAATTGCGTTTTGGCCTCTAATCACATGCAGAGAAATGCGCGTTTCACCTCTTCCGTGCCGATGTAATCGCCATCCCAAGAATGCACCGAAAAATCTTGACGTGTGAGGATCTGAGCTAGAGAATAAGATCAAGCTTAAAATTCAGTGGTGTAGCCTATATCTGTGTCTGTATCTGACTTGGTGGTGTTTGTAAGCTCGACACAACACATTCTTCGCACCACCACAGCAACAACAACAACAACAACACAACACACTAGATGAAGATGCCAGTTTCTCGTTGCCATCATCATCATCGGTATGAGTAAAGGGAGGGGCGACGTGAAATCGATTATTATGACAAATGATTCGGAAAAGATGCTCGAGGTTGAGGAAAAGGGGAGGTATGTATACACATAATCCAGAGAGAGCCAACCAACATTTGCCGAAAATTCCTCGTGGAGCGGCGTTAACTTTAATGCTCATTCCTCTCTCTCTTTGCTTCTCCTCGCGTTTAATTTATGACTTCAAAAGTCTGATAAAGTTTGCACATTCAAATTTATGATCCAACTTTAGATTAGGCACGTGTAATAGGCACAGAGAGCATAAAGCAGCCCCCTCGAAAGGGAGAAGAAACCTCTCGCACATCTTTCGTTGGAATTCTATTCATTAGCAGCGGTAGTAGCAGTGGCAGGTGTACTTCCCTGTATGAAAATACGTTTTGTTTTGTTTAATTTTGTGTATGTTTGTGTTCACATGTTGTGCTTTCTCTACCCAAACATTCTTCACATTTTTTTCCCCCATCGAATTATTGTCTCTTCTCGCGATGTGCATTCAGTCAACGTTTTCAAATATCAAATGGGTATTATACAGGGTAATTCTAAATTCACGGGACAAACTTTGGGAGGTGCTATAAGATCCCTAAACGAGCATTTTTTGTCACACAATGGGCTGTCGAATCGCAATCAAACAGCAATTCACCAAAAGCAAATATTATATTTCTTGGCGTATTTACCGCGATATATGTAATCAAAATTCGAGGGTGTAAGGTATTGTAATGTGGTAGGCCTCCGCATATGGTGCAACTTGGGTAACATAAGTTCTACTACTACTCAACCATACTTGTATCTCGTACACATTCGTCTACGAATTTGTATCGAATTGGTTCGTGCCGAAACGTGCATGTACGTGTTGTGAACCTAACGTGAAGTTTGTTAATGTGTAATGATTGTTATGTGTAGTGCTGCCATCTGCCGTCAATTTTTCTAACTACGAGTGAAGTGTAATGATTGAATGGTTGTACTGTTGTAGGCCTGGTACTCTCTGTTGCGAGACTTTTTAACGGGGATATCGGATCGCATTTGCGCCTCGAAACTGGGAACCATTGGAAACCAACTTCAGCCGACCACCACCGTGGCGACGGTGGGGTTTGAACCCGTCTGAAACTGACTATAGCTCAAGCCTACCACAACGAAGTGATTTTTTTCCTTTTACCCAATCGGGTGAGCTATAGCGGAAAAATGAACCTCAACACCAGAGTATCTTCGAGAGCCAGACGTCCCACCCAATACCGCACAACGCTCCCGCCTCTCACATCTACCACGCCGCGGCCGCCACAACCAGCGCAACACGACCGTCACATCCAATAAAACGAAGAAATAAAATTTACGCGTCCATGCTGTAGATCAATGTCTCGCGACAACAGTCCACGGTGGAACGTTGTCTTAACAGCAGCATTGAAAATATTCAAAATCAAAAATATTTACATCAGAGAATTTGGAAATTCTGACGCTGGTGGGCCCCCAGCGCCAGGCACCAGCGGGTATTCCTTGAGAGTAAAAGAAATTCTCACGCCGGTGTACTTCCTAGCGCCAGGGACCAGAGGGTATCCTCAAGATAAATATAGAAATTCTCACGCTGGTGGGCCTCCAAGCGGCAGGCACCCGCGGGTTTCCTTTAGAAAGATATAGAAATTCTCACGCAGGTGGGTTACCTAGCGCCAAGCACCAGCGGGTATCCTCCAGGAGCAACAAAAGAAGTTCTCACGCTGGTGAGAACCTCCTAGCGCCAGGCACCAGAGGTTTGAACCCTGGGTCGACCACCACATCGGTGTCGCAAATTATACTGCAAGTCATTTTACCGCTTGATCATTGTTTGGCGCAGCGTAAACTTGATGGTTTTTGCACCAATAAGAAATAAACTCCAATCCAATCCGATTGGTCCATATGCACCCTCGAATGTTTGATAGCACATATCGTAGCTAAGCCGTCGGAAAAACCATGGTATTTGTTTTTAGTGAAGTGCTGTTTTGTATTCTCTAAAAACACCCTATACAACCTTTGCTATTGCGATTCGACAGCACATTCCATGCTCAAAAATGCCTGTTCAGGTGTCTTATATCACATCACCTCTAAAAGTTTGTCTCATGAATTTAGAATCGTCCTGTGCAGGGGTGCATAGGAAATTACCTTCATCCTGTAATAACTAGAAGCATACTTCCAATCAGAAAAAACTCTAAATAACGTGTAGACCTCATATACGTCACTTATATTGAAATGGGTTGTCTAATTATTAAAATAAAAATATTATATTTTTATTTGATCACTCTGATCTGAAAACCAATAATCATAAAGTTGTTGCCCTGTCTCTCCTGAGGCCAACAAAAAGAAAACTTCGACGTTTCTAAGCGCAATATTCGCTGAGATATCTGGATTCGAAAATCGCTGAAAATGACGGAAACGCATAAACAAACGAAAAATCTCATTCTATGCCTCATATGCCGTTTCCCCCTGATTTTGAGTGTTTTCGAATTTGAATATCTCAGTGAATATTGCGCTTAAAAACATGGAATTTTTTTAGGTTCAAGAGAGACGGGGCAACAACCTTCCAACTGGGTTTTTTAGGTCAGAGTGACCAAATAAAAATTTATTTATTTTAATTTTAATAACTACATAATCCCTTGCAATATGAATGACATATTATCTGAAGTCTACGTAATGTTCGGATACTTTTTCTAACTCGAAGTAGGCTCTAGGATCAACGGTTCACGACTTATTCCACGATAAAGGGGCCTATGCACCCTGTATATACATATTCTTCTCCCCTTTTCTTTCAGTTTACTGAAGGGTTCATAGAGAAATATTACCAATACTTAAAAAAATTCCCAGTTATCTCTCATTAAAGCTCATTGCAATAAAGATTGTTACAAGTAAAATATGCGAAAAAAATCAAAGATTTCATCTCGATATTCCTTCTATTTATTTCAGGGGTTTTGGAAAGCAGGGTTATCAGTGCCAAGGTAAGTCAAGTATTTATAATGTATTTAAATAACTTGAATGTTTTAAAATAATTGAAATGATTAGAAACTCATTAAATATCCCTGGTAAATAAATATTAATTAAATTCCAATAATTAAATAATTTTAAGGAATTCTAATAAACCTTCAACTCTTACGCCGTTACTTAAACATAGGTTAGTTCAGGAAATTACTGAAAAAAGCACTTGAATTAACAATCGAAAACACGCAACACAAATCAAACCGAAAAATGACTCCTTATTAGTGAAAAAGGAGAAAACATTCCATAGCGAATGTTTTTATCGGAGGCATTTTTCTTAGAATACGACAAATAGAAGAAAAAATTTGCAAGAAAACTCAGAAAACGCACTTCTCATAAGATCAACACAAATAAGAAATATAAAATTCTTCTTTATGTAGAAAAAGTCTTTTCTAGGACATTCCGGAAATGAAAAATTGAAGGAGAGACGCATTTTTAATAGGTATATAACGGACACACATTCTGTTCCCTTTTATTCACACACATACATGCATATGTATATTGTGTGTGTGTGTGTGTGTGTGTGCTTTTTTTTTATCGTGACGTTTTCCTGCTATTGCTACCTTTTCAGGGGTTTCAATTAATTATCAATTAAATTATTCGCAGTTATTTTTGTTTTTTCATTCAGACATAATCACTGCTTTTTTATGACGTGTTTAATTTTTCTGAAGAAAATCTGGAACCACATTTACTCATTTAGTTTAGTCATTACTCATTCATACGATCACTCACTCATAAAGTCACTCACTCGTTCGCTCGCGCGCTCATAGATCACTCACTCGGGAAGAAAAGTCAAGTGCAAAATATCCAGAATAGAATGTCGGGGGCGAAATTTCAGGAACAAAATGTGCGGGGCGAAATGTCGGGGGCGAAATGCCGGGGGCAAAATGTCGGGGGCGAAATGTCAGGGACGAAATGTCGGGATGAAATGTTGGTGAAGAAATGTCAGGGGAAAAATGTTCGGAGTGAAATATCAGGAGCGGAATTTCTAGGGTTACATGCTAAGGGGTCTAGGGTGAAAAATCAGGGACGAAATGTCAGGAGCGAAACGTCGGGGACGAAACATCAGGAGCCAAGTTTCCGTGAACTCACGCTGTTACTTAAGCATAGATTACCTGAGAAAATTACTGAAAAACCCCGTAAATTAACAATCAAAAACACACACAAATCAAACATCAATTAGGAACCGAAAAATTACACCTAATCGGTAAAAAAAAAAAATCCATAGAGAATGTTTGGGATAATGATGTCGGGCGCCTTTTTCCCACAGAATGCGATTTCCTTAAAAGATAAATAAACGAAAGAAAAAATTGCAAGTAAACCCAGAAAACGCACTTCTCATAAGATCAACACAAATAAGAAAAATAAAAGATTGTTCTTCATATACAAAAAGTCTTTTCCAGGACATTCCGGAAATGAAAAATTGAAGGAGAGACGCATTTTTAATAGGTATATAACGGACGCATATTCTATTTTCTTTTATACACACAAATATGTATATTTTTGTTATGTTTATGTGTGTTTTTTTATCGTGACTTTTTTCTATTTTTGCTGCCTTTTTCAGTGGATTCAATTAATTATCCGCATCAGTAAAGCTTAACTTGCTCAAAGTTCTATTTCTTTTCGTTGACATAATCGCTGCTCTTCTACGACGCGTTTCATTATTTTCCTGAGGAAAAACGGGAAAAAAAACAACTTATTTTTTTTGTTTATTTTATTAAATCTCGAAGATCGGACGTGAAAGTTCGAGACCGAGGGAAAACATTTTTTTTTTTCTTTCGGGAATTTTTCCCTCGCAAACGTTACCGTAATTTTAAGCGTTAAACGACCCATAATTTTCTGATAACTTTCCAAGAAAATTATTCGGGAAAAAATGTTATACGGTAATTTGCAAATGTATATATTTTTTTTCTCGAAGATGTGTTAATCCTATATACATCATCCAATGTAAAATAAAATTAATTTTGCTCGTAAAAAATTATTAAATATTTTATGGAAACGAGTTATTTTTCGTGTTGTGATTCCAGCTATCTTTTAACTGGTTCTCTGTCAGAAAAAAATAATTAATAATATATTTTTAGTTAATTACATGGGTCACTCGTTTTACGCAGTTAATTGGTTCCGCACAAAAGTAAGACAAAATCGCGTAGAGTTGAATTTAACATTGGAAAGATAGGGTTTGGGGTTAGGGGGTTAGTCTTCTTTAGAAGGATCAAAAACATTGACCACACAACAGCAAAAGAACTTTTTTCAATGAATTAATTATTCAAACTTATATATGAATAAATTCCGTGAATTTAAGCAATATGAATGGATTAAATTAATACTTTTTCTGCATTCACTACTTCTGATTGATTCTAATGACTGTGGATGTTTTCTTTCCTGAAGAGCCTGGTACGATAGGCTGATAACAACTCTTTTTTTATGAAACAGTTGAGATTCGGCTGACAAGAAGCGTTTTTCCGTCTCCTTATAGAAACTTTAGTAGCAAAACCAGAGAATTTCGTGTATTTCTCGTAAATATGAAAATTCTAGTTTCACTGGAACCGATTTTTTTTTTCGATTAGATTGCTCATGGCACTGTCAGTGTGTTACCAAACGTTGTTCATTAGTGAGATCTGGTGTGTATCTGAGAATTTCTCTTAAATTTTGTCTCAGCTACATCATCGAATACAACGTATTTCGTCGTCAAAGGATTTAACTATGTTATATATGTCTTCAATTTGCTAGTCCATCTCCAGGATTAAAGTTAAACTTCAAGCCGAATTTCGCAGGTTCGAATTCCTGAAATAAACTTTTAAAAATCGCTTTATAACGAAATCACGTAAAGCGAAGTGGTATACCTGTAAAAAATAACCACACTTTTCAGACACGGGGTGCTCAGAAAAGTCCTTACATCCTGGAATAACTCGCGAACCGTTGATTCTAGAAGCATATTTATAATTCGGGAAAAAGTATCGAAATAACGAGTAGACCTCTCAGATACGTTATTCATATTGAGAAAGATTGCATAGTTGTTAAAATAAAAAATAATAATTTTAATTTTGTCACCATGTCCTTAGGAACTCAATCATAAAGTTGTCCCGTCTCTCTCGTGCCCCCAAAAAATTCAATGTTTCTAAGTGCACAATATTCGCTGAGATATTTTAGTTCAAAAATCGCCGAAATGAGGGAAAGAACAGTTTGTGAAGCGTAGAATGAGCTCCTCCGTCAGTTTATGCGGTTGTTTCCTTCATTTTTAACGATATCCAAACTCAAGTATTTCAGCGAATATTGCAATTAAAAAAAAATCAATTTTTCTCTTGAGAGAAACAGGGTGACAACTTTCTGTTTGGATTCCTTAGGAAAAGTGACCAAAAGCCGTGACCAAATATAAAGTTTTTTTTTTAATTTTAATAACTATACAACCCCTTACAATATGAATGACATATCTGAGATCTACGCGTTATTTGGATACTTTTTTCCAATTCGAAATATGCCTCTAGGATCAACGGTTCGTGAGCCATTTCAGGATAAAGAGGCTTTCCTATGCACCCTGTGGCATCTCCTCTCCAGAATGCGACTGACACGAATAAAACGCTTAGCAGTGAAACAGAGTGTGCAACCTAAACAGTGTGCAAACATGCGAGTGAAAAAAAGGAGTTACCAGGTCAGTCAGATTAAGCGACCACAATAGTGACCTAGAGATTGTACAAGTATGTGAATGACCAAAATAGCGACAGAGTGCGAGGGACAGGTCAGTGATTGATCAGAAGAGTGACTTAGAGAGTGCAAGCATGAGAAAGACCGAAAGAGAGACCTCGAGACAGGCATATTTGGGGCGGGCAATATAGCCCGGTTGGCAATTGAGAGAAATCAGTGGGGGTCAAGAAAATTATAATACAGTGGGTAAAGGGCGACAAAACCATAAATTCGCTTCTGACTAAACAGCGACGTCGTTGCACCTACTCATAGCTGTGAAGATTTCCCGGAATTCCACAACGGCGTCTTTCCTAATACAGTGCTACCCAATTTGTGTCGACATTCAGTCAGGAAATTCCTAGGCCTGTTACACTCTTTTTTTTCCGAGTTCTAATAACTCTGTTGTGTAACAGATCTTCGTCTGTCCCAGACGTTGCTTAAAGTGAAAGTCGAAATTCGCACTCCAACTGCCGAGAGCTACTTTTTTAAAGGTGCTGTGAGAAACAGCCATCTCTCGACTAGAAACCGCGTAAATCATTTTCTGAGCTTCAGCACCATTTGTTTTCGTCGGAAGGCTGGGTGAAAAAAAAAAATAGTGCTTTAAATATTGCTTCGTGAACGAAATTGCTGCAGCTACGACTTTCTTGCGTTTCGTCAGCACAGCTGTTAACGTTGCAAAGATAGCGTTAGAGTTTTAAGAAAAAATACGGGGTTTTGTTCAAAAAGTATTTGACCATACTTTTTCGTGCGTGAGCCAATGAAGCTATGGAAGTGTAGTTTGGTGCACGTATGTAGGCAGTCCTAGTGCGCATGCTTGAATTTTTTTTCCTTCCTGCAGAAGCGACAGTCACCGGCAGACAGCCGACGAATAAGGAAGTGCAAGTGAGCTCCGTTGTAATTTCGTTTTCGACAAAAATGGCTTGGAAAAACTAGAACAACGTTACTGCATTATTCTTGATGGAACTTCCAATTGCGACGCAGAGAATTTTGGTAGTACACCTTAGTGGCAGTTGTGACGTGCGGTGCCTGCCCGTGATGAACGACGCCACTGCAGTCTTAGAATCCGGTCAGCATGTCTCTGACATAGCATCTTCTGAAGACCGAATCGGCAGTCAAAATGTTATAAACGGATTCAATGCTAATGCTCGCCTTGTCTGCAAGTTCTCTGAATCTTTCGAATTGTTTCCACTCGGGAATTACCAAACGTCAGACGAAATTTAATGTAGTAGCGTTGTTTAAGTTTTTCCTGCCATTTTGTTAAAAACGAAAATGCGACACGGCGCCCACTTACACTTTCTCACTCATCGGCAGCTTCTGCAGGCAGGTAAAAGTTAAAGCATGAGCACACTAGGATCGTCTGCATACAGTGGAGTCGGAACCGGGAGCTGTAGGTGCTTGAGTACCCACGGTAATTTTTGGCATTGGTCCGAGCACCCTAACAATTGATTCAGAAATTAAATTTTTTTTCTTAACGTTCTAGACGAGCACCCACAGGTTCGAAACACTACCGATGCCCCCACCTACATACGTGCACCAAACTACGCCTTTTAGCTTCATTGGTTTACGAACGAAAAATATGATCGGATCTTTTTGATCAAACCCCTTAAGTGGTATCATATTAATTCGAGAATTTCAAGCATCATCCTTACTCATCATCATAAGAATAGTAACCGTATTGCGATTCTGGCATATGGTCAAAACCTTTATCTTCAACCCTTTCAAACCCCGTAGGCACAAACGTAGGGGTGGGGGGGGAATGCACATTCTATCGTTGCAGATTTTTTTTTCTTTCACCTTAGGGAGCCAAACCCAAACATATTAAGGATTGAGGGTGTTTTGAGTTAGAAACATAGTGAATATGAACTTTGGGGGCTTCCATCAGAGGGGGAAGCACTTGAAGTTGAACTTGATGTCTCTTTAAAATGGGTTCCAAGAGAAAGTGCCTCCGGGTTAAATGCGATGCATTACATAAAATTTAGCAATAAAATTCTGGGGAAAAAATGTATATGAATAAAATATACCTCGCACATCGTCTTAGCTGAAAAAAACATTGAATGAGATAAGTTATTTCTTTACTTATGAAGCTCAAAATTTCGGCACATACGATTGCATTCAAGTTAGAACTCAAGATTTTGTGATCATTTTAAAACAGGTTTTAGTGATACATTTTTCTAAAAAACTATTGAATAGTTTTTGCATCCTGGGATTAAAAACAGTTTACATTCCATGTAGTTTACAAATGAATAGCAAATTTTAATTTGAAAGACGTGTGCTTGAATAATAAAAACTTAACGAAATACCGATGGAACTAAAAAAACCTGTTTCGAGTCTACATAGTGATGGGCTGTGTGTGTGTGTATGAAATATCCCCGAATAAAAATTTTACTCTGGCAGAGAAAAATCAATTTTGGCCACTGGCCTATTGTAGATGATCTGAAATTCGCTAGGCGTTGTAGACCGATAGGCTGTAAAAGAAGGACGAGATGCCAAAACATGTGGCATGTACTCATTTCCAAGGAAAGAATCAAACTGCTTTAATCAATATCACACCATATGACATTTCACAAGCTGGAAACCTAGACCACGCATTCGTGTGGGTTATGTAATTTAGATAAATCTGAAAAAAAATTAAGGTTTGCTGAAATTAATGGCTTTATTGTGTTTTTTGAATATCGATAATGCGATAAAGATATTTAAAATTCCAAAAAAAAAAAATGAATGCTTTGGTCTGAAAGGGATAACAATCTTGTTTTTTTTCTTGCGATTATTATGAAAATGGATATATTTTATTTTCAAAGATAAAATATTTTTTTTCCCTATGCCAGTTTGTAGTTTTGTGGTTCACAAAAGATGTCACGAATTCGTTACGTTCAAGTGCCCAGGAGTAGACAAAGGAGTCGACTCAGACGTGAGTAAAACGTCTCATCTAACACGAATATTGTACAATATACTCTATTATATTATAAACTTTGACAACAACTATTATTCGCAGACAAATCATAAATAATCAATGAAATTTTTTTTTTTAATTTTTTATGTATTTTTAACCTACTAAGAAATATATAGGGTGTCCCATAAATTCGCAAATAGTTAAAAAATTGAAGGAATTGTTATATTTGAATGCGGCTTGCGAAAAAGTTATTCTCATGGAGGGAGACTTTTTTTAACAAAAAAATTTGCGTAAAGTTTTGCCGATAGTACACGCTCCAAAAAATTCTGACATTAATACTTGGACCTCAACCTTTACTCAATCTCTTCTGTGTCCGAAACGTTCGTAAAGCTTCAGCTGAGGACTTGCGGGCTGCGGTAGAACAACTCCACAATAGTGCTTTATCCACCAATTTCAACATCCCAATGAAAACCCTATGTAAGCGCCTGTAATAGGAAAATTCCGAAATGAGCTTTTAATCGTACACCATACATTTTATGATTCTGATTTGCGTATTTCTAGCGATTTGCTTTCACTCAGTGCTCTCTATTGACGAAAATGTGAACTAACATTTTTTATGTAACAAAAAATAAAAATTTCCCTTGCGTGAGAATAAATTTTTCGCAAACCGCATCCAAATACACGAATTCCTTCCATTTTTGTGAATTTTTATATTATTCACGAATAAATGGGACACGCTGTTCATATCAGCTGAATTCATACCGAGGTCTTTTCAGCCGTGGCCATCGGCTGAATTGACGATCACCCGTTGTTAATGTTTTTATTTTAATTAAATGCAATTTTTTACTGCTCTCTATTGAGTAAGTGCGGGCAGCCATTGCGATATCAGATTTAATATTTTTAGAATAAGTTATTAGAGAAACCATCATGGCGTCAGCATTAATAATCGCAAGGTTATAATCTCACCTAAAAACGATAAAAAAAGAGAAAGAAAAATTATATGCATATTTTTAGAAAGAAGATTACCGACAATAGACGAATTAATTAATATTTATCATGTGAATAAAGGTAATGAATGATTAATTTTTTGAATTCTCACAGTTCAATAGTAATTGGTTTTGAATGTCTTCAGGGGGAAGTCTTTGAATACTTAATGTTTTTTTGTGTGTATTTTAACTAAGGTAAAAGTTTTGGGGAGTTATGTAATAGACGAATATTAAATTTGTGTGAGACAATTTGAGAAGGTTGTTTTTACCGATGTTATGTATTTCTTGCAGGATGCGCGGACGAAGCATCAGTTCGTTGTCCATACTTACACGAGTCCTACATTCTGCGACCATTGCGGGTCCCTGTTGTACGGTATCATTCATCAAGGTTACAAATGCAAAGGTGCGCTTTCATCTTTCTAGTTTCTCTCACCTAATTTTTACATTAAAATAATTACCCGCAGAAATATTAGTTTTCAACAGTATTCTATGTAACAATAGTTTTTAACAATATTCTTTATAACAATAGCTTTTAACATTGTTCTTGACAACAATAGTGTTCAATGATATTCTTGGGAACAATAGCTTTTAACATTGTTCTTGACAACAATAGTGTTCAATGATATTCTTGGGAACAATAGCTTTCAACAATACTTTTTGCTGTACGAATTTCAACACAATAGCATTTAACAGTACTTCTTGTTGTACGAATTTCAACACAATAGCATTTAACAGTACTTCTTGTTGTACGAATTTCAATACAATAACATTTAACAGTACTTCTTGTTGTACGAATTTCAACAATACATTTCAGCAATATTCTGGGTAATAATAGTTTTCAACAATAATTCATGCTGTAATAATTTCAATAATAGCTTTCAACAGCACTTCATGCCCTAAGAATTTCAACAATAGCTTTCAACAATATGTTTGCTAACAAAAGTTTTCAACAATAACTTTGATAACAAAAACTTTCAACAATAACTTTGGTAACAACAGCTTTCAACGATAACTTTGGTAATAACAGCTTTCAACGATAACTTTGATAATAACAGCTTTCAACGATATACAAATACAAATACAAACTATATACTTTGTAACAATAGCTTCCAACATTGTTCTTGGCAACTATAGCTTTCAACAATACTTCTTGTAAGAAATCCAACAATTTTATTGATAACAATAGCTTCACATAATATTCTTGGTATCAATGACTTTAAACAATACTTCATGCTGTAAGAATTGCAATAATAGCTTTCAGCATTAATCTTGGTAATATCAGCTTTCAACAATGCTTTATGTTACAAGAATTTCACCAATAGCTGTAATCAATACTCTTGGCAATAATACCTTTCAGCAACGCTTTTGGTAACAACAGCTTCCAACCAATACTTCTGGTTCTAAAAAATAATTCTTCCAGTTGTAAGAGCACCAAAAATAAGAAAGAGTAACACTCTTGTGGTAACAAACACTTTCGACAATATTCTTGGATGTAAGTTCTACTATATTCTTGGCAACAATAATTTTCAATACTACTCTTGCTAACAAGATAACAAGAGCTTTCAACAATGCTTATGGTTCTAAGAATTCCAACAACAATCTTGGTAATAAAAAATCCGGCAATACTCTTGGGCAACTTCCCTTGGTGCAACATACCCTTGACGCTCGACGATACTTCTATATGACTTTCATCAATACTTCTGACAGTTGGACTTACAACAATACTTTGGGTTGTAGTAATTTTAACAAATCTCTTAGCAGCAACAACTTTCAGCAACACTTCTGGTTGTAAGATTTCCAACAATATACATTTAGTTCTTATAGTTCCAAACAATATACACCTTCCTGTTCCACCAAGAAATTATATACGTATTTATTCGTAATATACAGGGTGAATCCTTAACTCCCCTGGCCGCATTTTGCTGGTGAATAGTTCATCCTAGAGAGGCATGCTTCCAATTAGAAAAGTTTTCCAAATAACGTGTAGAACCCAGATACGTCATTCATTTTGCAAGGGGTTGTATAGTTATTAAAATAGAAAAAGTGCAATATTTTCGCAGAGATATTATAATTCAAAAATGGGAGGAAGGTTAGGAAAGAAAAGCATAAATATGGGAAAGAAGCGTTGTCCGAAGTTTTTTCTGTTCTTTCGCAACTTTTCTCCAATTTTTGGAAATCTAATACCTCTGCGAATATTGCACTTAGAAACGTGAAATTGTCTCTGTTGGCCCCGTGGGAAAAGATGATATCATAATCCGGCAGTGACGTTTCAGTTACAAATTCCTTGGAATATGGACTGGATCACCGCGTTCGGTTGGGATGTTAGGATGATGTATGGATAGCGGAGAGTGACATCATCCTCGGATAAATTTGCCCATACAAAAATTATGATTTTTTTCCTCCAAATTCGAATTATCCAAAAAAATTCGAATTAGACAGAAAACTCAAGAGGAGTTCGCAAAAGTTCGAATTATTCAAAATTCGAATTAACCAAGTTCGACGGTGGGTATAGTAGTAATACTGACGCTTACATAGGTTTAAATTCGATGTTGACATTCGTGGATAAAGCAGTATTGGTGAAGTTGTTTCACCTCAGCCACGAATCAACGGCAAAACGTTTCAGGCGGCGCAGAACAGATTGAAGAAAGGATCAGGTCCAATGAATCCTAGCGGTCAGCGCTATCTGTCGACAAAAATTTGAACTTTTTTTTCCCCGCAGCAAATAAAATCCCCCCTTCTTGAGAATAACTTTTTTGCAAACCGCATTCATATTTACCAATCCCTTCCATTTTTAAAAATTTTTTAAATTATTTACGAATTCATGGGACACCCCGTATCAGGAGCGCACGCAGGATCGACTTTTGGAAGAGGCAGAAAAATTTTCTTCCCGAAAACTTACCACCCTTAAAAAAAACCATTTGAATTTACAGAAATTGGTTAATGTCGTATATAAAGGATATTTTCTTTCGAAATTTTAATTTCTTTTCACCAAAATATTATTTTTCCATAAATTTTTGTCAACTTGGGGGGGGGGGAGGGGCATGGGTCCCCAGTGCCCCCTCTCCTATGTATGCTTCTACCATGTATTTGCACAATCATATTGAGTATGTACTTCCATTTTTCATAGGCAAATAACATATAATTTCCTTTTTATATTAAATGAATCTTGGAATAAAATCATAATGGATTTGATTGGTATGTTTTTATTATTTTGTGCAGCATGTGATATGAATGTTCATAAAAGGTGCCAAGAGAGTGTTCCCAACCTTTGCGGTTGTGACCATACGGAACGAAGAGGAAGAATAGAACTCAAAGTAACGGCCATCAATAACAAGCTCGTATGTGAAGGTAAGCTATATTCACAATATAAGTATACACATTACTACAGTCAGATATTCAGTCCGCGGGCCATATACTTCTGCCGCTTTCGGGTCCGAAACTTGCATATCTAGGGTGACCGTATGACCTGTATTTTACAGGATATTCACAGCAATATATGTATATATTTTGGCCTATTTTTTTTTTTTTTTTTTTTAATATCCTTTTTTTTCATTTATTTTCAGAGGCATAGTTGAATTTTTGAAATCAAAATTTAAGATTATTATGATGCTTATAAATTGCATTATGATAATTATAACTCTAATCATCATAATTAATTGCAGTCACGTGAATATATTCATCTCATATACACTCATGTCCATAAATTGAGGATAATGCCAGCTCCGGCAAATAAAGGTTCAGAAACAAAACAAACATTACTTATTCATAAAGCCTATTTATTAAACAAAAGATAAAGAACAAAAACGATGGTGTATGTATGATACCATTCATAAAAACTACGATTTTTGCTCCCTGGAGTAATTGTAAAAAATATCTCCTTTACAAAAACTTACTATTACATGGTTGGTATGATGGTTAATACATTGTATGTCTCCCATGCGATGAAATACAGTCCGTACAACGCCTAGGCATGCTGAGTATCAAATTATCGATCTGATCTTGGGGAAGATCCCTCCACTCAGCAAGCAATGCTCTCCGAAGTTCCGGTACACATGTAGGAGGTGGTTGACGGTCTGCAACGCGTCGGCCAAGCATGTCCCACACATGCTCTATCGGATTCACGTCAGGTGAGAATGCTGACCATTCCATACGGGTTATATCCTCAGATGCAAGGCATTCGTTTACGGTGTTTGCTCGGTGAGGACGGGCGTTGTCATCCATAAACACAAATTCTGCGCCCATGGCACCCCTAAACAAACGTACATGTTGTTCCAGAATGATGTCCCGATAAATTTGGGCTTTCATGGTTCCGGTTTGAACATGCAGATCTGTTCTGGAACCCAGTATAATTCCACCCCAAACGAGCAATGCTGCACCACCGTAACGGTGTCGTTCAATGATGTTGTCTTGGTGGTAACGGGTACCTGGCATTCTCCATATGAAAGTCCGACGTGAATCAGACTGCAAGCTAAACTTGGACTCGTCGGAAAACATCACACAAGCCCACTGTGACGATGTCCACATTGCATGTTCTCTACTCCAGGCTAATCGCTGCCGACAGTGAGTTGCCGTAAGCGGAACACATCTGACAGGCCTGCGAGCATATAGACCACTATCTCCCGAACGTCTGTACACGGTTTGCCTTGAAACTGTGGTACCCGTGGCTGCAGATAGCTGACGAGACAGGTCGGATGCTGTGCTCCGTCTGCTTCTTTTGGTAGTTACTGCCAAATACCGGTCTTCATTCGGCAATGTAACTCGGGGGCGACCTGTACTGTAACGTCTACTGACATTTCCGTTATCTTGGAATCGTTGCCAAAGCCTAGAGATGACACTTTGGGCAATTCCAAGTTACTCGGATACTTCCATCTGAGTACGCCCACATTCCAGGCGGCCGATAATTCTACCACGTAAAAAATCATCCACATGCGTCCTCTGTGTAATAACTATTCGCTTATGGCACTGAGCGCCTTACAGAACTCTTGTGAACAATTTCACTTCTTTGCCACCATTCCTTATATACCCCCCCCCCCTCTTACACTCTCGTCATTGTGACGTACTATCGGCATCATGTGGTGGGTTCCTGAAATTTGCATATCATTCTTGCAGATGTGTGTGATAATTCTACAGGTGAAATTTTTAGATTTCGATTTCCGTGTGATTCTGAATTATCCTTAATTTATGGACATGAGTGTAGTTTATTTGTCGAACTATACGTTTTTTTAGTGAATAACATTTGGTCATAATCATCATTTGATCATTTTTGTCGCACCACGGTCATTTTCTGCACACGAAGGCTAATTAGACCTGGAGCTACAATTTATTGCCGAATCCGAGAACTGCTGATATTTTTTTTATAATCATTGACAGGTTGGTGCGTGAACTCCTCGTTGTGGGACTCCCTGGGGTAGCAATCTTTTTCTGTCGCCGTATCTGTTGTACTGTGTCACGAAAGTTTCGGACAAGGATGAACCGGGTATCGAACTAGCGACACCTCTAAACATCGTTTGGTACTTTAGGCGAGTATCTTATCGACCTGGGCTACCGCACCCGAATCACATTTGGACTTGGAGAATCAATCATTTTCCACGATTGGAAATTTTTCAGAAATTTCAGCGACTTGGCAACTTCTTAACAGAATTTGACAATTTTTTTTAGCTGTAATTCACAACTTTACTTGTCGTAGGCAATTTTTTGGCTGTAATTGATAACTTCATCGTCTTAGACAAATTTTTCAATTGTTAACAAAATTGTAAACGGCAACTTTATTTGCCTTTTATTTCGGCTGTATTTGGCTTTTTGGTCTTTGAGAAATGTTTTCGTTGTTATTGACAACTTATTTGCATTGATAACTTCCCGGCGATATTTCTCATTTTTATGAAAGAAATATGGTCATCCTAGGTATTTTTTTGTGCTATGTGTATTAATACACTTCTACTGGAACAACTTTCGCGGATGGAATCTTTTGGCGGGCCGGAAATAGTGTATTCAACTCCTATCGCATTTAACTTTACCCCGCTTATAGCGTTACTTTTTGAAAGAACCTGCAGCGTAATTAAAGCATCAGACCTACTCGTTGATAATATAAGCTTGTGAAGTCATTCTTACTCGATACTCACGGAGTGACGCTGTACCGAAGTCCGGGTGTATTTTCATTGTAGCTTCTTTTAGGAGTAATCAGGAAATGTTACGTGTTTATGTGAACACAGTATTTTTTTCATTGTTCTTTCAAGGGTTGTCACGACCCCAGAAGTAGATTTTTTCAAAAATGACTAAAAATATCTCATTCAATTGCAAATCAAATGCAAAAAAAATTCCTTGTCAATCGGGTAATTTGTTCTTTTAAATTAGGGGGAAAAGTAAAATTAATTATACAGTTTAATGTGTGTACAAATGAGAAAATGCTTTAAATGCAATTTTCTCCGATTGCAATTTTTCAGCTGATGAATAAGAGATTACAGAGAAAAACTGCTGATCAAAAAATACCGAAATTTCACAGAAATGTTTATTCGATAAGTATTGGTAAAATGAACCTCGAACTTGGATATCTCTATGACTATTAGTTAGAATTTTATCTATATTTAAAGTTTGAAGAAAAATTATAAATTTAAAAAATCTGAAAATTCAACATTTTTAAAAAAATACTTCCCGTTAGTTAAATTGCAAAATCGGAGTTTCATTTTACTAACACATGTCGAATGAACGTTTCTCCGAAATTTCAAGGTTTTTGGTGGTGTAGCTCCAAAAGTGGGAACCCCATGGAATGAAGGACATCCCTGGACTATACTTTAGCAGAAATTAGAAATCCTCCACTTGCTATATTATACAGGGGTGTAATGTAAGTGCCAATGCAGCATTTGTCTTATCAACCGTCCGTCGTAGAGGCATGTTTCCAATTTAGAAAATGCGCTCAAAAATTACCCTGTGCTAGCTTCGAGAGTGAAAATACAGTGTGTCACAAAATAAAAAAAATCTAAATTTTTATATGGTCCATTTGTCCTATAACTTCCAATTAGAAAGTTGTAGCCCGGTATCTCTTGAAGCCAACAGAAAAAGTTCCATCTTTCTAAGTGCAATATTCACTGAAATATTTGAATTCGAAAATCGGAGAAAAGAACAGGAAAAAATAACGGACAGCGCTGCTTTCCCTTATTTATGCTATCCTTTCCCAACTCTTCTCAGATTTTTGAATTCGAATATCGCAGCGAATTTTGCACTTAAAAACTTTTTGTTGAAGAGAACTTTTAGTTTACGAACTTTTTTGTTGGCATTTTCTTAAAATTGTGTTACGCACTGTATTTTCATTCTCAAAACTGGTGCAGGGTAATTTTTGGACCCATTTTCAGCATTTTCTAAATTGAAGGTATACTTCTACGACGGACGGTTGATGAAATAAACACCCGCATTATAGAACACCCTGCATATCTAGCGGCTGTGTTCTGAAAAACATCCCGTGGACCAGAGCAGCCCTTAAGAGAGCCTGGGTGTCTCGTGGTTTCTCCAGTTCTCCAGCCCTTAAGAGATTTGTACGACGGGTGCGATTGCACTGGCTTCGCACTCACGGTAATAGAAGTGAAAAAATACACAACACTAAAATATCGCAATATTTTTTTCATCCAAAATCATAGACAGATCACAAAAATGAATGTTTATTCCAGGTGGATAAATGCATTTTGTTTCTAGTTGTTGACCACAAAGGGACTCAGACCCAAGATTCTAACGGGGAGGCCCTCCTAAAATATTGAAAGCTCTCACCAATTCTGGAATTATTTCTTTCATTAATTCTGAATTTTCATCAATTCTGATATTATTTACTTCATTAGATTCTAATTTTCATTACTTTTAGAATTACAGGGTGGGCAAAAAGTCCATAAAAACTTTAAAAATTCATAAAATCTGGAAAATGACCGAAATTAAAAACGGTTTGCAGGGTTAGCATCGCTAGGTCACGGGAATTTTTTTGACTGGAAAAAAATAACTCAAAAAACAGTCGATAGGTGGCGCGGGTAAGAACGTCTTCGGTGGAAATATGTAAATGACACGGTTATAAGAACTCGCGCTCCTAATCCACAATCAGTTCACCGTTATAAACCGTGTATGTGGACCTGCTGCAATCTGCCGTTGCTGGATTTGTGACTCGCCTGCAATGTGTTATCCACTGAGGTAGTGGTCATGTGGAATACATATTGCTGTACTGTAATAAACGATTTGGAGGCATTCTGTTCATTATTTGCGTATCTTTTCTTTCACTTGTGTACGTCAGCAACACCCATCGGCTGTTTTTTGAGGTTTTTTCTTCCTGTCTTAAAAAAATTCCCGTGACTTAGCGATGCTAACCCTGCAAACCGTTTTTTATTTCGGTTATTTTTCCGGATTTTATGCATTTTTAAAGTATCTACGGACTTTTTGCCCCCCCCCCCCCTGTATATCTTTCGTTAAATTGAACTTTTCATTCGTTTATTTCCATTTATTTGTGAGTTCATATTTTTTTGTATGAACATTTTTTTCAGCATTTCAATGCATCCCGTACTAATATATGAATTTTCTGAAGAATCTCTAACTTAAAAAAAAAAATATATATATATATAGTCTAGATGGCTCCGAAAAATTGTCAAGACGAACCCTGGCCTGGTATTATTTCCGCACCGAGTCCATCGTCTCTGAGAGAGGCCCTGCGTGGACCCCCCTCGCCCCCCTCTCGGCAACCTCTTTCGAGTTTCCTTTCGAAAACCACTGCTCTAGACCGAATCAAATTTCGGAATCATGGAAGATGATCATTGTCGAAATTTAGAGGCCTCCAGAATCGATCCGGGGCCTTATCTATCAATTACGTGTATGAAATGAATTTGCATATCAACTGGAGTGTGAAAATGATCTAGAAATTTCAGACGGATTCGCGAGATTGGTAAAAAAAAAAAAAAAAAAAATATGGGAAAATAGGATTTCTCTCTCGTATGATTCTGAATGAGTAGATGGCTCCCCATTTTGTATGTGCTAATGCCATGTATTCCTCGTTTTCTGCTTCCTTCTCCCCTTGACCGTCACATTTCCAATTTTACTGGATATGCGGCTTCAGATAGCTCCGACCGACTCTAAATGCATAAGATGAGAAAAGCGGCAAATAATAATAAGAAAAAACTGTCAAAATTGTCATCCCCCTAAAGCCGCCTGTCAATTTTTCTTTGTGTTCGGCGCTGTCACGTAAAGGGTGGTTGTTTCATTGCCTTTCTATCGTAGCCTAGCCCCCGGTACACATTTCGGTTGTGTTATTTCTCTCACGATCAAATAATATGCGTAAATAAATGGGAAATCGGACACCGTTCGCAATATGAATTACCCGTGAGGGGGGGGGGGGGGTCGTATTACTGTTATTGCTCGTAATCCTATGATGATGACGATGATGATGACAGTATACACAGACAAAAAAAAAAATTATACATACAATTCTTTCTGACAAGAAATTTCTCCTGTTTGAAATTCCCAGCATAAACTCGAGTGTTGTGACATAAGTTACTTTACGGGACTTGCTGGATTCTCTGATATAAGGAAAAGGAGGGGGGGGGGTGTCTTAAAAAAATGCTATGTTTTGTGTTAATGCTATGTTTGAGTGGGGAGTATGTATATAATGTTGAGCTGAACATTTTGTGCATCATCGACGTTAGAAGTGTCTTTTGACGTGAATACGTCTTATACAGGGCGCATAGAAAAGTAGATCTTAGAAGCAAACTTCCAATTTAAGAAAAGAATCCAAATAATGTGTAGGCTTCAAATACGTCATTAATATTGCAAGGGGTTGTATAGTTATCAAAATAGAAAAAATAACTTTCTATACGGACACTCTGTCCTCAGAAACCCAATTAGGAAGTTGTTGCTTTGTCTCTCCTGAGGCCAACAAAAAAAAATTCCACGTGTCTATTGCAATATTCGCTGACATATTTGACTACCAAAATTAGAGGGAAGTTGGGAAAGAACAGCATAAACTAATAGGCACAATGCTTTTTTTTGCCTCCCCAACTTTACTCCAATTTTTGAATTCTCATATCTCACCGAATATTGTTTCTTGGAAACGCGGATCTTTTTCCTCTTGGTCTCAGAATAGACAGGGCATCAACTTTCTCTCTATAATTGGGTTTTTTAGTGCAGGTTGTCCATATAAAAATTTAAAACTTTTATTTTTTGACAAAACTCTCACTGAGTGATTCCCGAACATATTTTGAGCATTTTTCTAAATTAAAACCATTCCTCTACGACGGCGGTTCTCAACCTTCTTTGACTCGCGGAGACCCTTTTCGTATATAATTTGCACGGCGGAGCAATCTTTTACATTTATTCGAATTTCCAGATCAGTTTTATTTTCCTCGAGCGGCCACGGAGCCCCTTGTGCTGCGCGGAGCACCGGTTGAGAAACGCTGCTCTTCGACGAACGATTGACGAGATACAGACGGAATTAGGACTCACGGGACAGCCCCGTGTACACACAGTCTCGAACACAAAACAGATTTGATTGATTGATAGTTTATTAGTCTGCTGTTTCGAAACTTCATTTTCCAAAAAAAGAATATAAGTTGTAGACCAGACTTCATATCGAAAGTAAAGTCGATTTACTTTTGTGTTTTTACTGTTCAGGGGAAAAAGTTCTTATTCACAATATCTTATTAGATTAATTCTTCTTTTAGTGAGGGGGAAAAAGGCTTCTTTTTCGGCCATTTCTGCTGCGTAAGCTTCACTTTTAGAGTTTCTTTTAAGACTGCGATTATATATTTCTATCTTTTCCTCCGCCATATTGGTGCGGGCAAAATAGCTTTTTTACTCTTTCTTTCTTTCTGGCCTTCATTTCAGATTTTGTTTTCCATGTCTGATGCATTATTTGAATTTTTATTATTTGATCGCAACATAATATATATATATATATATATATATACACACCGTTGTTCTCATTTTTAATGAAATGAGTCTACGAATTGTGTATTCAAAAATAGCGTTGATATTATGCCCGTAGTAGGAAAAATTGAAAAGAAAAAAAAGATTTTCGTATGTGAAATCATTAAGTTCTGATTTATGGAGATCGAATAAATGCTTGTGTATCCCGCTGAGTTGTTTGCTTCGTTTATGTTTTCATGTTATCTTCTTTTGTGTTGTTTTATTTAATAATGAAACCGCAATTTTTTTTTTCTTTCTGTTTCTTCTCCGTTATATGTATTTATTCATTTATGAAAATTGTCGGACGTGAATGGTTGTTTTGCGGATGAAAAATTGCTTTTTCCCTCGCCTGAAAGTTAACCAGCTCAATGTCTGCTTTAATAATGTTAAGCGGACAATGTGGAATATTATTCATGTGGGATTATTTTCGAATAATATTAATAGCGAGAAAAAAACGAAAATGAAAATGTTTCGGCCATGGGAAATGACCCGTGCTGTTTTTGTAAAAGACCCCCATTAGCTCATATATTATATACAGAGTATGCCATAAATTCGTAAACAGTTCAAAATTTGCAAAAATTGAAGAAAATATTGGAAGGATAATTGAAATTGAAAGCATACTTGAATGCGGTTTGCAAGTTATTCTCATCATGAAAGACGTTTTTTTTTTGTCACAGGGAAAAAATTAATCCAAATTTTTGTCGATAGAGAACGCGTTTTTTTTTTCAAGCCGAGCACACAAGTCAGGTCTATCGCCATGGGCAATTTACTACCTAGTGAGTGAGTTGTGCCGGAAGTGTGAGTGCGTGTACCTAACAACCTGATTGCGCATCTAGTGTTATTTCTGATTTTTCAGTGCTGCCATTTAGAGAACGCTTCTAGCTACTTCATCAAATACCAACTCTGGCCATATCGCTATATTGCAATTTACTGCTGTTAATGAGATCGGTTGGAAATGAAGGCGCTGTCTATAGGTGGTCGCCTCAAGTTCGTTAGGGAAAATATCTTCACTGTGGTAGACAAGCATCTTACCTAGAGAACGCTGCACGAAAGGAGTGAGGGGACCTGAACCTTTCCTCAATCCCGTCTTTGCTCGAAACGTACGTGCGCAAAGATTCAGCCGTAGATTCGTGGCTGAGGTAAAACAACTTCACCAGTTTTATCCACCAATGTCGGCATCACAATAAAAACCTTATGGCTGCGCCAGTAATAGAAAAATTCTAAAATAAGCTGTTAATCTTACACCTTGCATTTTGTATGACTCTGAATTGCATATTTCTTAGTCATTTGCTGTTGTGCAGCTCCATCACCAAAATATTCGGACTGAATATTGGATGCTTGGAGCCAAGCATCCAAGCATCCAGTTGTGGCCCTGACTGAACATATTGGGAGGGTCCAAAAAGTATTGGTGGTGGGACGGGGGGAAGCCCTCAAACCCAATGTTTCCACAATTTTATAAATAGCGAAGGGGGGTTCGATCCCAATACAAGTTCACGCATATGCTCCTTGGAATTCCTTCACTAATTGTAATACAGTTGAATCCCGTTATACTCCAAGAGTCCGGAGAAATCACTTCGTAGCAACGAAATTTCGTTATAAAGGAATTCTGGGTTTTGGCATTGTGCCTATATAAACTTATCTGGGAGACTGAAAAAGTGTTAAAACGAGATTTTCCCTATAACGGTATTCGTTAAAACGGGATTCGACTGTAGCTAACAGCGCTTTGATATTATTGGGGTTGAAACTATACACCGCACACCAACTCCGGAACATCGCCATACGGCAATTTCCTACCATTGGAGTTGGTATTTGAATTGGTCTTGAAGCTGGAATCTGTCCCCCTGCCACCCACGAATAATGTAAGTTTCAAAGGAAAAAAAGTAAAATTTTTCACAAATATTTTGCATTTAAAAAAAAATAAATATTTTAAGAAAATTTGCGGTCCTCTCCTAAATTTTGCGGCCCGGTGCGACCGCACCTTTCGCATCTGCCTGAGAACGGCCTTGTTAAGCCATCTCGTTAGAATACGTGGGAAAACTCGACCGAGAACGACAGCTTGGATTTTGAAAAACTACGAATTTCTGTTATTGGATCTTGAATTGAACCTTAAAATCGATCCTATCTTTGAAGAAGAAAAATAAAAGAAATATATAATTTTTTTTTACTGTATGCATAAACTACGTAATGTTGTACAGTCGAATCCCCGTTATAACGAACTCCAAGAGACCGGAGAAATCACTTCGTTATAACGAAATTTCGTTATAAAGGAATTTCAGGTTGTTTGCACATTGTTCCTGTGTATACTTATTTGAGAAATTAGAAAGGTGTTCGTTAAAACGATATTTTCGCTATAACGGTATTCGTTAAAACGAGATTCGACTGTATTACAGATCCAGATCACTGCTGCAAAACCCGAATGGTATGATGGTAAGATGTTCGTCTACCACTGTGAAGGTTGCTGTCACGGTCCTGAGTTCGAACCCAATGGAGAATATCGTTTTCCATAACCGAACTTGGGACGACCACCAATAGACAGCGCATTCATTTCCAACCTATCTCATTAATGGCAGTAAATCGCGATATGGCCAGAGTTTAGTGTTTGGTGAAGTAGGCACGACAGGTCCCGGATATTTTCCTATTTCCAACCTGTCATATTTTTTTATATCCAATATAACGACCGGAAAATGTCATTCTATCCATTACAATGACCAAACTCAACTTTTTTTTCAAACAAATGAACAAAATCCTATGTCGAGCACAGGTAATCACGAGTTACCCCCCCCCCCACACCTCCGTATATATTGCCATAAATCTATTATTACACATAATAACCGGTAATTATGCATACTGACCAATCATCTTGGCAAGTTTGATAGATTTATGACTTTTACCCCATATATGTAATATTATGTATAATAACCAAGTGTCGTTGGTGAATTTGATAACTATTTGGAATTTATCGACTTTATCTGTGATCATGCGGAAAATCCTAGAGTAAAATTGGTGAATTCGAAAAATATAAAAAAAATCGAAATGAGAGTCTAGTATGTTTGATGAATATAGTCTGACCCCTCGATTTATGATACAATACATTTGAGATATACATGATAATTCATACATCATATAGTACGATTTATCACATTTACGAACGATACGAAGCTTGGGTATGATGCTTAACTGCCGGTATAAAAAAAGTGATCATTTTTTTAGTACTTATTAAATTTACCAACGACGCTTGGGTAAAAATGCATAATTGCCGGTAAAAGGGATAAATTTCGGAAAATTTATCAAACATACTAAAATTATCGGCGATTATGCTTAATAACCGGATTTATCACATTCACCGTAACATATATAACATTTTTGGGATTTACCATGGATGTCATATCCCTGTGCTGAGGAATTATATGAAGGTAGAGGAAATGAAAGCTATTGAAACTTAAAGGGGGGGTATAATCAAGAATGGTCAAAACTGGAAGTCTTATAACGGGATCATATTATGAGTGGAAGGGGGGGGGGCAGGCAAGTAAAAAGAAATAAATAAAAATATAAGGCACACACACACACAGTCTCGGTTGAATCCGAGAGGGAGAGAGAGAGAGAGAGCGAGTTGCGTGCATGCGTACATTCGCACAACAACATATTAGCGCTCGCAAGCGTGAGTGAATGCATGCGTTCAGCCATTGATCCGAACGAAACTGATCGATATAAACTAAGGGACTTGTACCGCCACCTGTTGGCGGGTCGTTCAACTAAAGGTATCACCTCTATCGCGACATTCTATCTCGTGGGAAGGAATTTTCTTGGTTTTCTTTCTCTTTTGTTCGTGTGGGTGGTTAGATGGGAAAGAGAGAGAGAGAGAGAGAGAGAGTGTGTGTGTGTGTGTGTGTAAAACTGCAAAAATGTTTTCCTTTGACTTCCCCCCCCCCCTTCGAATTAAAATGAATAAATGAAAAAAAAAAGGAAAGAAATTGGCGAGGGCGGATTTTTGCGTGGGATTTATGTGTGTTTCCTATAGCGAAAAATGCAAATATTTCCTCCTCGTCTCCGTGAAATCCTAAAAGGTCACATATTTGAAAATGTTAAGCTCAATTTCTGTACAAATAGTTTCCAGAGATACGCGGTTTTTTTAAATTTAAACTTTTATGTTTTTTCAGCAGTGTTTTATGATCGAATTTTTTTTGTTTTTTTTGTTTTAAGTTATCAAAATTTTATCGAGTTTTGTTTTCCGATTTATTCAATATCCCGGTTTGAAGGGTGTAGTCAGGGTAAAATCTTATTAAAATATAGAGACTTTATACAGGGTGTTCCGTGAGTTCGTGAATAGGTTTGCTGAAAGAGCCGTAAGGATTGAAGGAATTGAATGGGGTTTTGAGAAAGAAATTATACTCACGGGGGGGGGGGGGGGGATTTTGGGATAAGGAAAAAAAACTAATTATCTCAATTTTTTGTCGATAGGGGGTGCTGTGAGAAAGTCCGGCAGGAGTGATTATACCCGAATCTTACTTCAATTTATTATGAGTCCGAAACGTTCGTAACGCTTCAGTCGTTGATTTGTGGCTGAGATGAAACAACTTCACCAAGAGTAGCATCCACAATGAAAAACTTACGTAAGCGCTAGTAACAGGAAATTCCGGAAATTAGTTGTTAATCGTACACCCCTCCATTTTTTATAGGACTCTACTTTACATATTTCTAGCGATTTGCTTTTGTGCAGCACCCTTTGTCGGCAAAATTTTGAACTAATTTCCCCCCACCAAAATAGGAGAAATATCTCCCTTACAAATTATAAATATTACAAATATCTCCCTTACTTAATCAATTTTTTCGTACCAATATTTTTCAAATCTAAAATTTCAAATTTTAATCAGTATTATCACCGAAATTCGTAAATTAGTTTAGTATTTATTTTTCAATAAATTCATTATACCTGTTTGAACCCCACAATCAGCCAAGAACTGGGCATGGGGGTAGCAATTTGATTCTGGTCTGGAAGGGTGTATATATAGTCACCGTAAAATTGAATTGAAATATGGGGACTCTGTACGCATTTAGTTTTGAGTTTGATTGTTTTTAATACTTTAAAATTATATCAATTTAATGATATGCCATCGTCACATCATATTTCGACGATGTTGATTTAGCTTTTGTACGCAATTTTAAAGTGGGTCGCAACACAATTTTTTATCTTTAGTTTAATACAGGGTGTGAAGTCATATCCCTATACGCCTGTGTTTCTCAAACGGTGCGTCACGGGTGTTAGGGGCGTCACGGCGAGCTTGAGATATTAATTTGTGTGCCTATTTATGCATTGAAGTGGTTCTTCTGCAAGTGAAAATATATACTAAACCAGTGATTCCCAACGTGGGCGTTAACGCCCCCTTGGGGCCGATGGAATGTTTCAGGGGGACGGTAGACGCTACGGGTATAACATAGGATTCTATGGATTAGATTGCGTTGAGGGACGATGGGAGAAAACAATTTCTGAAGAAGGGGGCGATGTGACAAAAAAGATTGGGAAACTATGTGCTAAACTATTCTGGGGAGTTGTGGCTGACAAAAGTTTGAGAATGACTGTTATATGTCCTTTATCTTTCGAAACCATGTTCCACAAAAGGGACTCCCTAACTTTTTGAAACGACATCACTTGAAAAAAGTGATATAGAAATATGTAACAAGTGGTACGTTTAATGGACAGAATGGAAATTATAAATGCACCGGTTTACAAAATTAGTTCCAATTTTAAATAACAGATGACAACACAGTCACGACATTTTTCTTTTTTATTGTTGAGCCATTTGGAGGTAATTGCTTGCAGCAAGAGTCTCCATACGCTGTATCAGCTTTAATGATTCATCTGTGAGTCACACACATCCATTGAGGTGAAAGTCGCTTCAAACTCCACTCTTCACTTTTGTAATGTCCTTGCTATTCGAATCCATCGCAATGTGATTCAGTCCAAGTGAGCGATTGATTAACCGTATGAATGATCGAATGAATGGCCAAGTGACTGAGTGACCGTATGAGTGATCAAGTGACTGGGTAAGTAACTGAGTGAGTAACTGTATTAGTGATCAAGTGAGTGGGTAAGTGAGAAACTGAGTGAGTAACTGTATTAGTGATCAAGTGAGTGGGTAAGTGAGAAACTGAGTGATCAAATTGGTGACCATATGAGTGAATGAGTGATCAAATTGGTGACCATATGAGTGAATGAGTGATCAAATTGGTGACCATATGAGTGAACGTATAAGTGACCATATGAGTGAATGAGTGATCAAATTGGTGACCATATGAGTGAATGAGTGATCAAATTGGTGACCATATGAGTGAATGAGTGAACGTATAAGTGACCATATGAGTGAATGAGTGAACGTATAAGTGACCGTATGAGTGAATGAGTGAACGTATAAGTGACCAAGTGAGTGGGTAAGTGAGTTACTGCGTGACCGTTGAACGAGTTAGTGACCAAGTGAGTTAGTGAATGGGGGAAGTTACCGTATGAATGACCAAGTGAGTGGCCGTATGAGTGACTCACTTGTTTATTTGCTCACTTACCAACTAACTTCTTGATTTACTTTTTCAATCACTCACTTGCTCACTGAAGCACGCACCTGCTCATCCACTCACGATTTCACTTCGATGAATTGTTGGTCGGTCGGTGAATTTTCTAGCGGTGGATTGTCCTGACGGTGGATTGCATGGTGGTGAATTTTCCTTTCGATGAATTGCGTGGTGGTAAATTCTTGTAGGTGATCTTTTCGCAAGCGATTCTGAAACGAAACACGTTTTAATCACTTATAATACTGTAAACTTATCACTCTCATTCTAGTGAAACAAGCGAAAAACTTGATACCAATGGACCCGAATGGTCTCTCGGACCCATACGTGAAAATGAAGCTGATACCGGACTGCGGGGAATCCATGAAGAGGAAGACGAAAACGATCAAAGCGAATCTCAACCCAACGTGGGGTGAAACATTATCATTGTAAGTACATATCAAGAAAACTTACCACTCATTTTTTTCCCCCCTCATAAACATCATTTAAGAGTATTTCTAACCGTAAATTTTCTATTACTTCCGTTTCAGTGACCTCAAACCCGAAGATAAGGATAGGCGGTTACTCATCGAAGTATGGGATTGGGACAGGACATCGCGAAACGATTTCATGGGGTCTTTGTCATTCGGTATATCAGAACTGATAAAGAACCCGGCCGAAGGTTGGTTCAAGCTGCTCACTGCCGAAGAGGGCGAGTTCTACAACGTTCCTGTGCCGCCGGATGACAGGGATATCTCTGAACTCAAAACCCAAATGAAAGTGAGTCTATGGATTTATTTCACACTCATTCGAACGAAGACTTCGGGAATTTTTTTTTTAAATTACAAACTGGACATTAGCTACATACAACAACTGTAGTCCAGAAAATTTTGGATGTTTTTGACGTTCTATGTAATTGTTTCATCTGTGCTCTCCCTCTCTTTTGATAGCATAGCTGCCAACTTTTGAAAATGAAAATTAGGGAGATTTTCGCGCGGACCCGTATTTTATACTAAAAACCACTCTTTAATAAATACAAAAGGGATTTTTCCAAATAAAATAGGGATTTTTCCAAATAAAATAGGAATTTTCCCTTGATAAAAGTTAAAGCGTAGGGAATAAAATTCCTACTCAAAAAATTTAAGTCAAATAAAATAGGGATTTTACACTCATGTAAGTTAAATTAAACCCTTGGGAATAAAATCCCTACGCAAAAGACAAGTGGAATTGAAGGCCAAAACTTCAATGGTGATGCAAAATATATACAGTCGAATCCCGTTATAACGAACTCTAAGATACCGGAGAAATCACTTCGTTATAACGAAATTTTGTTATAAAGGAATTCGAGGTATTTGCATTTCTCCTACGTAAACTGATTTGGAGGATTAGAAAAGTGTTCGTTAAAACGAGATTTTCGCTATAACGGTATTCGTTAAAACGGAATTCGACTGTATGTATATATATATATATTGTGTTCAATCAGAAACGATGTGAACAAACATTTTACGCGAATG
Organism: Pholcus phalangioides; assembly: GCF_987345545.1. Taxonomy (NCBI): domain Eukaryota; kingdom Metazoa; phylum Arthropoda; class Arachnida; order Araneae; family Pholcidae; genus Pholcus; species Pholcus phalangioides. The sequence goes on along the minus strand of NW_028301608.1, from coordinate 86,334,448 downwards.
ACCCCAAAATCATCGTAATATGAAGGAAAAAAGCGTCAATTTTTGAAGAACACTGACTTTTTGTGACACTTGTTTGATGTGTTTTGATTTCACAGGGTGATGATGTCAGTCTCTCCACCATGTTCCAGAAAAGGGCAGACTTTTCTGGAACATTTGATGAAAGGAAAGTATTCGTGTTTCGTTATCGCATGTACGAAACTTCAACAAAAGAGGAAGTTTTGACCACATGCGCGTCACTATAATCTTCAATTATTATCCAGGACTATTGGCTACTAAGCTATTTCCCTGCAAGATAAGACAAACTTTTCTTGTTAGCGTCAGAGGGTCTGTAAAAATTCCTTAAAAAAGCAATTTCCCACTATTCCCCAATTTACGACGTGTGACGTCATTTCGAAAGAGAAAAAAAACAGAGGCAAAAGACTTTTTGCCCCACAAGAAATTCCTTAGGGATTCTTTTTAAATGAAGTAGGAAATTTTTACGAACAATTAGGGATTTTTTGTGATTTTCGTAAAAATTCGGGAGATTCTAAGAACTTTTCGGGAGGTCGAGAGACGAAGCTAAAATTCGGGAGACTCCCGGAAAACTCGGGAGACTTGGCAGCTATATGATAGTATGGGGAGGTTCAAAGTCTACTGAAATGTCGGTTGTGGCTCTTTTCGTAATCGATGTATTTTGAATATTTATACAGTTATTCACACAACATTTCTGATTGAAATTTGAATTTAATTATCTTGATAATATTATATTATACATATATGAGAAGGATGTTTCTCATCTTAACACTAAAATTTCGTACAACAGTACCTAGAACATATATGTGCTCCACCCATTTCCAGAGGGCCAAATGTAGCCCTCAGAAACATCTGTTATGGCCCACGAACTCAAACCTAATTTTGTAAAAATGAAAAATAAGCAGCTCGTTTACAGATCATTCAAGTGACACGCTGCCCATTTACAGATCACCTAAGTGGCCTGTTACCACCTAAGTGAACAGTTCTACATATCTTAAGTGACCAGCGGAATATTTATTCAATATTCACTTGCATGAAGCGCGACACAGTTCCAGAGAATTTAAGCGGCCCGCGTCACGTTTTCAAACCTATGAAGTGGCCCCACACTCTCCTAAAGGTCCATCCTTGACCTAAAACGACGGAAGCGGTCATATTGACTGTAATACGTATTAAACATAAATTATTTCTCTTTGCCGAAACTTCTTAAAACAGCGTGTATTCAGTCTCTTCGACGTATTTTCGTATTAAACCCTTGTTCATGTAGAAATTTTTTCTGGAATTTCGGACAAAATGGCTTGTTATCACAAAGAATCTTGGATTGTGTTACCGTAAAACGAGTTTTGATCGTGATTTTCCGAGCTCTTATAATTGATGGCTTCATTCTCACTTGGTAGTCCACTGACAAGTTTTGTGATAATACGGTTGAGAGAGAAATTTGCAAAGAGATCGCATCCACGGAATGAAAAACCTTGAATCTATGATCTATGTGAGAGAAATCCCGAACATTTATTGTAGAGTATACATATACTTAAGACAGCTTGTGCACAGGCAATCTATATTTGGTCGGCACGAATGAGAGTCACAGAATTACATAATAAAGTTTTGATTATTTGCCTTGTAAACGATTTATTCTACCTGATTCTATCTGATCGATTTATTATCTTCTGAGTCTGATACTCGAGACCTAAATTTTCTCTGCTTACCAACAACATGGGATCTAATTCGTTTTCAGAATCAGCGGCTGACAAAATTTCAGCTAATTGTTTTGGCTGGTTATTCTCCACGTACTGAATAACTAACAACATGTCTTACATGGCATATTTGTCCGTTAGGTTTGATGAATAAACCTACGATTTTCAAACAGAAGAATATAGCAGCTCGGAAGAGTATTTTTGGTAAGCAGAGCAAGAAGTGCCGATTCCTGGTGAAAAACCATGGAGAATGAAAAATTTCTTAGTCGTGTGAACGCTTTTTTTTACGTTCTCCTGAAGAACGATGAACTCTTGATACTCAAACGAATGCAATGAAACTAGCGAAAATCATAGAAATACGCCATGGATCACAATAGCGTATGCGGACGAGCTTCTTCAAAGGCGCGGTTTTATAGGTGCAATATTAATGCTGGCAAGCAGCAAACGTCATGATGAAAACCTCTATTCTTCCAATAATTATGTTAGCATAAAAAAATTTCCATTTCAGGAAGTTTTGCAATCTAAACTAAGAAACATAGAAAGTTTATATTCCAGGTGTTCAAATTCCTCAACAAGATGAGAAAAGTTTTTTCTCAATAACCTGAGATTAACCATTTAGGTGTAATCGCATGTCGAAATAGCTTTACAAAAAGTTTAAAAACATTTCAGGAAAATATTCAGAGGAAACTTTCATGGATCGATACTTATAGTGTGAGTGCTTATAGTTCTGGAACGCATAAAAAAAAACCCCTATTTAGGTCCACTTTTTCTTTAGTAACCCAAAGCCAATTCCATGAAATATGCTGGGCTGTTTTATCACATACAGCAAACTGACCATCTCAATTCACTTTTTCGTTCCCATCAAATTGGCAAACCAGTCGTTGAAGTGATGCTGTCAAAAGCCACATCGATTAACTTTTTGCCTAAAAACCAGCGAAGTTCAAGAAATTTTAAAAATATTCGAAAAATAGCTTAAATATTAAAAAAAAAAAGGAAGCTTTGCACTCAAGTTTTAAATACAGTAAAATTCCGTTATAACGAGAATCCCGTTACAATGAGTGATTTACAAGCTAATGTTAAAAAATACACCTACCTCGGTTGGCCCGAGTTCAGGATATTAGGAAGCATTCGCTATAACATCAAAACAGTTTTCGAAAATGTCGGTTTTTCTTTCTCTCTCTCTCTTCAAGAATTTAACATGATGACTCTTATCATGGCACATACTCCTGATTGAAATTGCTCCGAGGTATTTCAAACAGAGAATGGACAAAGAAAAGTCAAATTTTCCAAACCCCCCTCCTAATCTTTTTGGGTTCTCCCACTGTACAACTGTACACATGGGGTGCGAGATGATTTTATTTCGTTTTTGTCTCTCCCAGTGAGTAAGAGACCACGGGACCTGAAATTTAAAGTCCTTTCCGAATGACTGAAAAAAATCGTGCTAAAACTCTTTTTTTTTGATTAGTGAAAAAATATCGACGAGTTCGTGAAGTCATGGAATTGAGAAATGATATGATAATTGAGAACTTCAATTGTTCAGTTGGTTGACAAAATCACTTTGACGATACGAAACCCTTTGCAGAACAGAAAATCAACAGCTGTGAGAGACCAGAAATCTATTTCATGACCAGACTACTGTTCATCCGTTTATATTAGAGCGAAATGATCTAAAAGACGTTTTAATGCAAGATAAAGCAGCAATTTGATACAATTTTGTAACCTGAAACAGCAAAAATTGGAAATTCGCTTATAACGATGGGATCGTTATAATGACCATTTTTTCTCGTGGTTGTGAACTGTCATTTTGTAACGGACTTTTACTGTATTTATACTTCCTTCATAAACTTTTGACAAGAACCGCCGCAACTTTTCGGCAACAGGTCCAAAGAACAACTTGAAAACAGCGAAAATTCTTCAAGAACATTCAAAAATATACGCAAAATAGCTTAAATATTTTAGGAAATAAGCTCATACTCTTTGCACAAAAGGGTTTAAAAATTTTTAAATATTTCTACTTCCTTCAAAAACTTTTAAGAAGAACGTCCACAACTTTTTCGGGATGACACTATGCAACAGCTGCCATTTTCTTGCAAAAAAGAAAATCTAACATTTCATGATGTATTCTCATTTCTTGCAGACGCGAATCTCCATGTCCTCGAAGAAATCCGAAAAGATCTCAACAATCACAGACATTCCTCACAATATGGGAAAACAAGACGTCATCAGAGCTTCTGATTTCAATTTCATCATGGTCCTAGGCAAGGGAAGTTTTGGTAAGGTAGGTAAGCTGCTGTTTTGTTTGTTTACCGAACAAATAGCGATACAAACGTGACAGTTTGTGTCTCGGATAATTCTCTTAAATTTTTTTGCAATGTGCAATTATTATCCACAGGTGATGCTTGCCGAAAGGAAAGGTACAGATGAACTATACGCCATCAAGATCTTGAAGAAAGACATAATCATACAAGACGACGATGTCGAGTGTGCGATGGTCGAGAAGCGAGTCCTCGCTCTTGCAAATAAGCCGCCTTTCTTGGTCCAATTACATTCCTGCTTTCAAACTATGGTCAGAAGTTATGCATTTCAATCTAAAATGAAACATAGTTTTACAATTAAGGTACACTTAGGTAATTGGAAATTGCGGGTAACTGGAACCACACGTGGTTCGTAAAATTCAGTTAATTTCTGAGGACGCTCTCTTTAGAAGTTTTTCTCTTTCGTACTTACTCAAATTTTCCAGTGAAAATGTAATTGGAACAAGGAACTTTCGTATGGAGAAGTTAGGTTTTTGGTCATGTCGCCACCTCTGTTGTGCCCTTTACATTTAGACTATTTCTGAAAGTGAGAATTAGCTTAATATAGATATTTTGGTGTCAATTTCTTATTATTTTCTTGTTGTTTTATCTGTCACTTAAATATAATTATGATATCTCTTACGATAAAATAGGATTTAAGAGGTTTAAACTTTCTCCACGATTACCCTGTGCTGAGACAAAAGCAAACCCGATGCATTTACACTAACCCTGTACTTATTTGCATTGGCTTTATCAACTGTGGTATGAATGTGAAGAGTGATGAAGCTCCTGAGTCAGCACTAGCTGCTTCCGTATACTTAAAAGATGGATGTCTCATAATTAGGGGCTGTAACTAGGATTTTTTTCGCCCCTCCCACAACTTTAAAATTCTATAATTTTATAACGGTGTTCTTTGCACCTGCCTATAAAACTACCTCCTCCTAAATTTTTCCACCAGGGGCAGTTGTCCCGCCCTCTGTAGTTCTGACTCAAAGTAAAGAAAGAACGAAACTTTTCATAGGCATAATGTCAAAAAACATTTCAAAACCAAAGATTAGCGACTGGGTTCTCGTCAAATTCACTAAAAAAAACTCAATAAAGATGTTCGTTGGGTAGCCAACCAAAGTTGAGACTCGTCGGGAAGCAAAATTTGGGAGAAAAGCGGGTGTCTACATCTATATTTCAATAGCCCAGCATTCAAGACAAAAACATGATTAGAAGTGATGAAGTTCTGTCATTTCCTTCATCTCTCAAGTTTGATAGTCTGGAAAAATTCACAATTTCCCTTCTCATTTGCCTCATATAATGTCGGCTAATATTTACGTGGAGGGGTATTACATTGTGAGTTTTATACACACCAAAGTTATTAATTAAACACTGTGAATTTTTCTGCACACACACACACACAGGTTCTTAATTTTTTTTTAAATAACGTGGTTTTCACGTATTCCCAAGGGATCAGCAGGATCCGTCCAGGGAATTTGTTAGTATTAGGTTAGTAAACATCCATGCCCAGGGATTCGAACCCAGGCCTGCACAGTGAGAAGCTAGTTCCCTAACCACTCCACTGCCAGGCGAATGGTTAGGGAACTTTATAAGCTTTGTATACCAGGTTAATAAAAAATGTTTGGGCTTTTTATGGTATAAATAAATTTTTCTCTTTGTTTAAACTTTTTTCATTCATTGATACATTATCTTTTCATGAATGATTTTACAGCACAATCGGCCATGGGTTCCACTTGCCTCCTTGAGGGGGCAAGTGGAACCAGCATCCTACTAAAAAATGCAATTGATCTTCAAAGGATGGGGAACACTGAAGAAAATGATGTTAAAGCACTATCCCTAAAAAAAAGAATGACTCTAAAGAACTGCAGTCATATTATCTAGAAGTTTTGTTGACTTCCCCAATGTAGGTGCTAGGTTGAACTTGAACTAATGAAAAAAGCGATTCCACTTACCTCCGTGTACCTTAACTACATGCTGTATGATTTAACGTCGCTGAAAGTTTCCAAGCGCAAATGCCTACCTGGAACATCTTAAAAAAATAGTAAAAAAAAATCAGTTACTTCCTATAATAAGCTTATGACGTCTGTCCTAATGACATGAAGCATTCATTCATTTTATTACGTGTTGTAATATATAACTTACCCTTCGTAAATGTCCCAGTTTTGATTTCAGGACCGGCTGTATTTTGTTATGGAGTATGTGAATGGAGGAGATCTCATGTTCCAAATCCAACAGTTCGGCAAATTTAAGGAGCCCGTGGCTGTGTATGCGCATTTATCTAATACTTAACTAATTAGCTTGGTATCTTGCGTGAAAATAATGTAAAATATCAAAATTGATAGAAAATTAAATGAAAATTATTTATATAAATAAATATACATTTATATATGTATATATAATATTCTTCTTGTGTTTTTTTTCTGTTTTGTTTCAGGTTTTACGCCGCGGAAATCGCAATAGGATTGTTTTTTCTACACAATCGAGCCATTGTTTACAGGCGAGTGACAATAATAATTGACTACATGTCTCTTCAATTAATAAAATTATAGTGCCTTCATTTTTTACGACTATGTCATGTATAAAACAATTTACGTATTAACTTAACTGAAGTTTAATTAAAAAGGGCAGTTTTTCGAATAACATTCAATATTTTTGTCAAGAGAGAAGTATTTATTTAACCTTCTTAAATTGTTTTTTCCAAAATTTATCTTGTCAAAAGGATGACGCTCAGATTTATTAATATTAGGTTACTATAATACTTACGAGATTCCATATGCTGTATAGGAAGTTTTAGTAATACGGAATACGTACCACTTTTATTTATTTTTTTGATTATTCCAATTTAAAACATGATATAAACCTGAAAATTGCATTTCTATGAAATTTGGATTCTTGCCTTTGCAGCGACAAGTTTATCCTACTTAAAAATAAATATTATGTCTAAGAAAAAAGGCATTTAAAAAAATCTTTTTTGTCAGGTAATATGGAATAGGGAATTCAGAATTCAAAGAAAACAAATTAAAATTGATCAAAAACAACATTTGGTGAGCCCATGACAATTAAAAACAAAAATTTTATCGTTCGTTTTTGTAGTTAATGATGCGATGGTGTGAAAGTCTATTTACAAGGATCCCCCCAAATGCAATTTTCCTATTCTGCCCCGAAACAGACAAGGTGGACTTTAAGAGGACAGGACACATTATTTCTAGAACTTTCCTCTTCTGTCTTAGTAAACTTTCCATCTTGAAGAGATATTTCTACCCAACTCAGTTAATACTTGTAATATTCCGTGACCCGACACACCATCTGTGAGAAAATAGCGTCTCATCTAACCAGAGAGAATCGCTAGCTAAAGAAATGAGCAAAGCACAATAAAATGAAACATTTGTGATATGCACTGCGCTTTGTTTCAAATTATTGAGCACATTTCTAATAACCAATATATAATAAATATTTCTGAGTAAATTTCTGGAAGTGAAAAAACAAATATTTTCCTACAGCAGCCGTGTGATGATGGTGAGGACCGAGCGACACTGACTTTTATATCATCACGACGGCATTTTTGAGGTCTATTATCACTGTTCCACTTGGGGACCCATACCTGAAGGCGGAGAATGTCTAGTATTTCATACCACCCGACTATCCCTTATAATACCCACACTTCCCTATATAATACCTCTCTTTTCTCCGTTCCTCAATTCATCCAATTTCTTAATTTAAAACAAATACCGTTTCAAATTAGTATCATTCATACATGATTCATATATGAATACTTAAATCATATTTTAATTGTCAAATCTATTTTCAGGGACCTAAAACTCGATAATGTTCTTCTCGATAGTGACGGTCATGTCAAAATTGCTGACTTCGGAATGTGCAAAGAAAGTATAACGGGTGATAAAACAACAAAAACATTCTGCGGGACACCTGATTACATTGCGCCTGAGGTGAGTGAGTCATTCCCCACTCGTGCCTGCAACTTTTTACGCGATTGCTGCGTAAAAAGTTGCAGGCACGATTTCCTGCACGATTTCTTTTTTTGTTCTATTTATGCAATGAAACTTCGCTACAACGACACTCGATACAACGATAAATCTCTCTACAACGATATTTTTTTTAATCTTGTTCTGAATCGCCTATAGTCCAATATTTAACTACTCTCGATGCATCGCGATATCGTTTACTACGATAAAACCCTCTATAACGATATTTTTGAGATTTTTGAAATTCGTTACTACGATATTTTTTATATTTAACTCGAAATACCCTTCAATATATTTTTAAACTCGTCACGTATTTTAGTTCTTCGGAAGACGTCAAATCATATCGGTATTTGATACGTACCACCTGATCATCAAAAGTGTTGATGAAGTTTTTTTTTATCGCTACTTTTTGTGCGGTACGCTAAAGTGTTTTGAAGTAAACCTCTTTACAGGGAAGTAATCAAAGTGAATTTAATTTATAACTAATCAATTGAAAATTTTCGGGGCGAATACCCAAAAACGCATTTCTTGGTGGTACCAACAACGCCGATTTAGAAGAAATGCCTTCAGCAGCATAAATTTTAAGTGATGATAGCGATGCCATTCGATATAACAATAATCCCTCTACAACGACAGTTTTTCTTGGTCCGCAGAATGTCATTACGTCGAGGTTTCACATTACGAACCAGTATTCGCCAATACGCGTCTAGATGCGGGATTCACGCATCAAAATTCTATTTCACTCCAAATTTCGTTGAGGAGTGAAAATACTCCAAGAAAAATTTAAGGTAGCAATTTTGTTTTAGGTATTTTTTGAGTTATTTCTCACTGATTTAAAAAAAATACCCTCAAGATTTTGGAGAGAAGTGAAATTACTCTTCAAAATTATATTTTCGGATAACACTGGTACAACCATAAAGCTACCTAAAAGTCACTCTTTAGAAATATGCAGGGTGATTAAGTGATTATAATTAAAGTTCTCGTGTACTCTGAGTAGTTTTTCTCAAAAATTGCTCATCCTAATACAGCCAAATTTTCAGGATATCTTAGTAAGACCATTGGAGAGAGATTTATGCATTAAACAAAAAGTTCAATTTTGTACCATCAGGTGAATAAGTGGCGCTTTTTTACTGAATTTTTCTTTTCCCCATGGTCCACCAAGTTTCGATGGAATACCTTCATCAGAACGGACGCTATGTAGGTCTGAGTAGTTTCATTATACCGACACTACTCAGACCTATGAAACGCCCGTTCTGATGGAGGTATTGGATCGACACTTGGTATATGCGCTATATGGACCATGGAAAAAAGGGAAAATTCAATATGAAAGTGCCACAATTTTCACCTGGTGGTCGAAAATTCAACTTTTCCTTTCATTGCATGAATCTCTCTCCCATGGCCTCATTAAGATATCCTGAAAATTTGGCTCATTCAGACGAGTATTTTTTGAGAATTTAATCATTTTATTCGTTTTAATTTTTTGCTTACTTTAATATTTGAAGGGTAAAAGTGGTAACCGCTGCAAGTGCCAAAAAGAAAAATTGTGATAAATCGCACAAAAAACTGTTTTGCAGCCGACGTTAACATTTGCGACACTCTTCACACGCTCTTTTGAACCTCATTGAAGATTACCAGGCAATTTTCACGTTGACAACATTATAAAGCAAGGATGCTCAACCTTTCTGAGAGTGCTGGGCCAATTTATTGGTTTGAAAACATGTCGCGGATAACTTAAATGATTTAGAAATGGCCGTGGGCTGATTAAATGTCTGTAAATATGCTTCGGGACACTGGAGTAATATGGAAATGTGTTGTGATCAACTCTTTAAGTTATCTAAACTATGTGCAAACTCGTCGAAGGCTGCTTAAGTGATCTGGAGCTGTGCCGTGGACCACTTACGGAAAATGTTGGAACATTGGGAACAGCGCTTCACTTGAGTGATCTGTAAATGTACTGTGGGTTACTTGAGTGATCTGTCCTGTCAATGTGCCGCAGGCCACTAAAGTGGTTTGTAAATGTGCCGTGAACCACTTAATTGAAGTGAGAGTATGTTGTGGGTTATTTAAGTGATCTGAAACATGCCCATAGGTCACATGAGCGATCTGTAGATGTGCCGCGGACAACTTAATTGAAGTGAGAATGTGCCGCAGGTCACTGAAATGATCTGGGAATGTGCCGATTAATTCAATTTTACAAAATTAGGTTTGACGTCACGGGCTACATCAAAGGACTCTGAGGTACGCATTTAGCATGTATGTTATAAAGTATTGCTCATTTGACACTCTAACGTGAAAAAGAGGTGTTTGAATTTTTTTTTTGGGTGCGGTAGACCAGGTCGATAAGATACCTAAAAGTACCAAAGGATGTTTAGAGATGTTGAGAGTTCGATACCCAGTTCATCCCTTGTCAGAAAACTTTCCTGACACAGGGGTACAACAGAAACGGCGACACGACCGCAGAAAAACTTTCTACCTCAGGGATTCTCCCATCGAGGGGTTAGCGCACCAACCTCTCGATGAGTATAAAAAACAAGCTTGCCATTCGGAATCGGCAATAAATTGTAGGTCCCGGTCTAATTAGCCCTCGTGTGCAGAAAATGACCGTTTTAGTGCGACAAAAATGAACAAATGATTGAATTTTTTTTTATACTTAAAGTACCAGTAAAAAAAGTTTGGTTTTTGAATTTATTTATTTGGTATACGGATATAACAACTATCTTTCATTACGTTTCCTTAGATTATACTATACCAGCCTTATGGAAAATCTGTTGACTGGTGGGCTTATGGCGTCTTATTGTATGAAATGCTCGTAGGGCAGGTAACTAATGCAGAATATCCTATCACTTATAGCGACATAAACTCTCCTAAGCATATATTATGAGTAATAAGTATACGTGTTACGGTAAATGTGATGAATTATTATGCATAATCAGCAATTGCCTCGGTAAGCTAGATACATTTATCACTTCCACCGGTGATTATGTATAATACCCTAGTGTACCACACATAATTTCCGATTGTATAATTCATTAAAGAGGAGTTTGTTTTAATGGGGTCTGATTGCATAAGCACAAAAACTTATAAAAATTTGTTAGATCGAAGAATTAGTTAAATCAGAGTTATTTCTGTGATGGTCAGAAAAATTCGTTAAATCAGAGTTCATTATATCCGGTTCAGATTCTGGTTCAACAGTACGGTCATCTAAATAATATATCTTATCGCAATATATATGCCTAATAACCAGCAAATGTGATAAATTTAGAGTAATTTATCAAACTTACAAAAATGGTGGATGAGTATGCATAATAACCGGATTTATCACATTCACCATAACATATATATTTCAGCTTCTTCTTTGCTTTCATTTTTTGCGAGTAACTTCATGGGTGAAAATAATCCCCGACACCGGAAAGCTAATTATCCTAAATCAATCCACTTCTTTTCAGCCACCTTTCGATGGTGAAGACGAAGAAGAGTTGTTTGCTTCAATAACAGATCATAATGTTTCTTATCCGAAGTCTTTATCGAAAGAGGCTAAAGAATCGTGCAAAGGGGTGAGCGAGCCATGTTTGAAATGTTGTATTTCTGTGTTTTACGCTAAATAAAGTTACTTTTTTTCCGAACGTTCGAATAACTATTGACGTAAATTTTCAAAAATAATTTCCATCTTATTAATGAAACATTGTTTTTGGATATGGTCTGTTTTATTCTTTCAGTTCCTGACGAAGAATCCTTCGAAGAGGCTTGGTTGCAGCGCCCGAGGTGAAGAGGACGTCCGCAGTCATCCTTTCTTCAGGAGGATCGACTGGGACAAGATCGAAAACAGGGAGGTTCAACCTCCGTTCAAACCTAAAATCGTAAGTTTCATTGTTGATTACCATACATACAGGGTCTCGCGCCAAACCAATTACAACCACTCACTCAATACAGTCGACGCTCGTTACAACGACCCCCAAATTATGGTGAAAATTCCATTTCAACGACCGGTAGGATAAGTCCCGATTGTTTCATGGAATGACTGTCATATACATTATACCTTCGATACAACGACCCTCCCAATATAATGTCCGTTTACGACGGGACGAAGGGGGTTGTTACATCGAGAGTCGACTGTAATTATTATTTTTTAACAGTTGACGGCCCACTTGAGAGATAACTTTGTAGGAAATGACCCAAGGTCCATTTGAGTCTAACCCCTGCTACAGAATATTCATCTATTAAAATAACCAGGTTCTGGCTATTGATAACATTTGCAGGGTTTTTTTTTTGCATTTTCTTGCTTATTCCCACGATAGAGCATCGTCTAAGTTTTGGGGCTTGGTTTTTGCATTTTTAGGATATTTTTTTACTTTTTAAATTTTTTGACAATGGGAAGGATTGAAAAAATTATATGAATACTGATTGTACTGAGTACATATGAAAAAAATATGCTTGAATTTCTTGGAAAATAAAATAAAATATGCTTTTTTTCTTTTCTAACACTGGCATATACAGGATTTTCTCTGAGGAAAGGGGATCATTTTTTTCCTTTTTACTGCAAAAAACCCTAGCGCCCGCAGTACGCCAGTAATGCCCCCCCCCCCCCCATCTAGCAACAGTCCCTCCCCCTTCCGTCATATTCTTCCCAATAGCGAATTTCTTGTGAAAAAACAAAAAATGACAGGAATCGTCTCAGGTCCGAACCCCGGGCCAGAGCCCTGTCAATCCCCACCCTTGTGAAGGGCCAGTGTTCCTAACTCGTTTATTATAAAAATTGTTAGTTTTGATGTGGGAAATTTAAACATTTAGCAAAAAATTTATATGTGATTTTGATGCTGTAACAACTTTTTTCTTTTTTTCTTTCTACTTTGGAACATTTAACCAGTTTTTCAATAGAACGTTGTTTCATTATTTCGATGACATTTTTCCCCAATTTGTATGGCATTTTTTAATCATTTGTCAAGTTTTTAGGGCAACAACATCCACTCCTTGAATTAATAACACTCTTAATTTTTTTTTTTCTTTTAATTTCTGTTTCAGAAACACCGCAAAGACGTCAGCAACTTCGACCGACAATTCACGAGTGAAAAAACTGAACTGACGCCAACTGATAAGCTATTCATGATGAACTTGGATCAGACGGAATTCTTCGGGTTCTCGTTTCTTAATCCCGAATTCGTACAACACGTGTAAAAATTAACTCACATTTTATTTTGAAAAAAAAAAACCAAAGGGGAAAAAATATATAAAACATTTGCGGAAGAAACACCAAAAAAAAAACAACCTTAAATTCGAATGACATGATTTTTCCCCTGCATGTAATGGTGCTCAGGCTCAAGTAATATATAAAAGTTATAAGTGTGCATTTATAAAGTATTAGGGCTTGGAAAAAGGAAAAAAACGAACTTGCGTATTGCAGCGTATAAAACAAAATGCAAAAAAAAAAGAGGTGAAAATACGAAGAATGTAAATTGCGTATGTGTCTGAGACCTGAGCAAGTTGTTAGACTGAGCTAATACGGTACACATAGAGAGAGAGAGTGAGTGATGTGCGCATCCGCCCCCTTGCCAAATTACTTCATTAAGACGCGAAAAAGCGGCACTTAGGTTACGTACGGTTATCTATCACTGGATGTGGGGGCGTATAATACACGTGGCACGAGTTAAATGCGACGTAATTAGCTCAGAAGCTCAACCACGAATGAAATACACAGTATTATTAAATCTGCACGTTATTTCTCAGTATTTTTACCATGCACCGAGATTCGAATCTACGTGTTGAGGGGGTCATCCGTATGGTCCCAAAGTTTGATAAACCTAGTCATTTGTATAAAACGTTATTTTACACCGTGATATGAGTAGTTTTATGTACCAGTGTAGCGAGGCCTAGACAAGGATCAGGGAAATAGATTCGTTTCATATCACGATGAGAATGAAGCTCGAAATAAGACGTGAAATAGATTTCACTATTTTTCTTGGTATTTCTAGTCATATAACGGTAAATGTGAAAAATCCGGTTTTTATACATAACAACCGGTTATTACGCATAATTACTGAGCATTTCCGTCAATTTGAGGAATTTCCCTAAATTTATCAGTTTTACCGGCGATTATGCATAATACCCAAGCGTCGTTGGTGAATTTGATAAGTAGCCTACTAAAAAAAAAATTCAGTTTTACCGGCGATTATTCACAATACCCAAGCATCGCGTCGTTTGTAAACGAAAAATCGTACTATATGATGCACTATACATGATAATTCATACATGTATTGTATCATCATATCAGGGTACGATCACAAAACTTTTTATATTTATATCGGGGTTCGACTATATTCATTACACATACTAGTCTCATTTGGAATTTTTTCATGTTTATCGAATTCGCCAATGACACTAGGGTGTGTTGCATAATCACAGATGAAGGCGATAAGTTTCAAGTATTTATCAAATTTACCAACGATGCTTGGATATCATGATTATTCGCTGGTAAAAGTGATAAATTTATCAGACTTACCAAGACGATTGGTAAGTATGCATAACACCCATTTATTATGTAGAACAGCTGATTTGTCACATTTGGCGTAACATACATACATAAACGGTCATGAATATCGATAAGCCGTATTTTGCCACTAATGTCACATTTTCTTAGAGCGTATCGAATATCAATCACCGGCATAATCAGCATAAATCGGTGATATCGGTGAAAAAATTATTTAAAAATTATTTATTTTATGTTTTTCCAACTTAAAATATTCAAATAAAAGAAAAAAAATTACATTATGTAACGAAAACAATTTTTTTTTCTTTTCCTGGGTAGAAGTTGTTATTTCTGTGTGTGCTTCTCCTGGATAATTATGCTATCCTCAAACTTTGCTTTTGTGGTAAGGGAATCGATATTTGTTATTAAAGTATTTAGTTATATTAATGACTAAATGTTCTTTTACTATTGGCGGATTGGGTAATATTCAAAAAACTTTTTGCGCCGATAACCATTTCAAAAATTGCAAATAACTTTCGGGATACCCTTTCTGACCCTGATACCACAAACGTGTGGGCACCAGGAAGATTTTTTTCCCTTGACCTCAGGGAGTTAATCCCTACTTCGATTGTGTAAGTTTTGAGTTAGAAATATGGTGAACATGAAATTTGGAGGCTTTCATCAGAGGGAAAAACTTGCAGTTAAACCTTCAGGAGGTTTTTTAAGATAGCTTCCACACAAGAAAGTGCCTCCGGGAAAAGTGTGATTTATCACATAAAATTTAGCAATAAAATTCTGGGGAAAATTGTATGTGAAGATGAACACACTCTGAATCATCTTTTCTGAAAAAATTTGAACTAAGTGAATTATTTCTTCACAAAAAAAAAAATTCAAATATAAAGATTTGCTGACATCTATGTTTTTAATGTGTTTTTTTAGTATCAAAAATGCAAAACCGTTTTGAAAATTCCAAAAACAAATAAATGCTTGGGTCTGAAATGGATACGTCACGTATTTAGACGTTTCACAGAAAATTTTAAAAATTTATGACTTTTCCCGCTCTTTATTTTCATACACACTTCATTTTCACGTTTTAATCCCCAGTAGTTATTTCCATGATATTTTCGATGTTATCGATGCCTCAAGTCAAGGATGCTCTGGAGAAGGTGCTCTCGTGGGTGAGCACCCATGCTTTCTTTGAATTTGTCGAGATGAGTTTTAAGGATGTGATGTGCCGCTCAGGCATTCCATTTTTGTATAGATTTATATGTTTTTTTAAGCTCACGACCGTTTTTCATCCTACGATCATTTAGGAAGCAATTAAGCATGCAGATAATTTCATTTTATGTGTCATTGAGTTTTTGGGGAAATTACTTTCATATATTCTCCCAATCTTTACCGTAAGCCAATAAAATCTCTCTTTTAATCTTTGCCACAGAAAACGTAGGGAAAAGGTTCTGGGTGTTTTAATGCTGCTGATTTCTCATCTAAGGCTTTAACAAACTATTTAATGTGCCTAATTCTTTTGATTCTTTTGTATAATGGTGACATTAGTATTTTTTGTCGATCAAGTCATGTGAAATAAGCGGAATGTTAGCGTTAAAAAAAAATTAATATCGCAGGACGCAATGACGAGCAAAGAGAGACTGTAACTGCGATTATACCATTTGATATACTCGTATGTGTGAAGTTTTTGGTCTCAAATCAAGACTTGTTGGGCCTAACTTTGATTTAGGTGATTGAGGGGGGAGGGGCAATTTGATCTATTTTATGATTAATTGACTACAATTGACTGTAGGTCCCGCTTTTGTTTTAATTAAATATGGTCACCCGTAGGTATCCATGATTTTGCAACTCTAGCGTAAAGCGGTCATATTATTTTCTTACTTCCTCAAAACTCACATAATGCAGTTTTTCGGGTATCTGACCTCCTAAATAACAAAAATTCGCTCTCCCAAGTTCGAAAGCAAAGTATAAAATATAAAACTGTTGTTTTTTACTCTTTTTAGTCTTAGGTCATTGGGAAATGAGGCTGGCTATCCAGGGACGAAAACCGTGTTACAGGGTGTTATTAACATGAGAAATAATTCAATTTTTATAAGAACACATTTTTAATGTTACTGTACGTTGCAATTGAACCGGTATGAGAATTTTAATTTTTTTTCCTCGAGTTCCATCAATGTCTTCCATTATATGTATTATTCTACATCCTCATTTACGATATTTCTTAAATTGCTTATGGTACATTGCAGATATATATATATCAATAAACTGTCATCACTGATGCTTTCGATGGGAAATTAATTTCCAACACGAGGAGAAACGTTCAAATATACTATTCAACATTTTCTGAGGTTCAAAACATGAATAATTTTTAGATAGAAGGCTCTTGAAATTATCAACATTGAAGGACCGGGCGCACCCCGCTTTCCATCTCAAAGATATATCGGAAATTATAGGAGATTATCAACAATAAAAAACTTAAAATCGGTGTTCGAATGATTAAAATTACTAATAAGTTAAATAACTAAAATTAATAATAAGTTGGATAATAAAAATTCATAAGTTACCTAACAATTTACTAATCAGTTCACAGTAAAAATTAATATCAAATTCATACATCAATACCTTTAATCAATTATAAACCAAAAGAAAACTCAGGAAAAAAAAGGGGTTCATCTAATACAACTGCGAATACGACACATCTGTTGTTCACTAAATTAATTAAAATTATATCAATAAAATAGCCATCAGAAATTAAAATAAACTTTAAAAAATTGAACTTATCAATAGAAAGATTTAATATTCATTAATGATGAAACACTTTTAAAAATAACATTAATCTATGAAAAACAAATTCTTTTAAGCATAATGTACCATTATTAATCAGTACAAAATACGAATTTATTCAAATGAGATTGCTGTTTTCCCCCACTTACATTATGCTTTTTATTTTACAGTGGCTAATGTCATTGAAATTGAGTACCGACCTTGGAAAATTTTATAGTAGAAACTATATTTCTTAAACGATTTAATCCTTTAAACGACCGAAGGCCTTTATTGAATAATATGCACCTATATCCAGGCCATATAAAGATGCATATTCGTGATTACAAACTAATATATAATATAAATTTTGAATGTATTACAAACAATAAAATTATACGTAAATTCGTAATCGCATTATAATCATCTGTTTATGATATTAGTGTTTTTGAATAAACAATATACAACATTTAATTCTTTCAGCTAATATCAGATAATTATGGGGATGAATTCATTACGTTGAGCCATCAGTGGAGTAATAAAATGATATCTTCTATCAACGACGCATAGAACTACAGTCAGCCCCTCTTAAGTTGACATATATTGCTCATATCAACGGTTTCCGTGAAATATCCGATTAAGCGGGATATTCAGTTACGCGGGGAACTATTCAATTGCCGTTTCACACCGTTGGTATAATTTGTTAAATGTCTAATATGGTTTGGAATGTCTTAAACATCAATTTGTTCCTTTGCTACCATCTAAGCAACCGTCCTTCTGAAGCAGGACATTTTCAGTTTTCGAAATCTTTTGTGATTTTCTCTGCTTCTTGTCTAACCATGACGCCGTTGATTGATGCATTTTCGTCTCTTTCCGCGTAAAACCACTGCAATATACAAATTAGTAAACGCCGTCGAAATTATTATTTTCTTCCGTTTTCTCTGATGAAGTTTCCGTTCTTTTTCCAATCTTCTTCAATTTCACACAAATTTTTCTTAATGCTTGACACCTTAACTTGAGAAATTTCATACTCTTTGGCAATTTCAATTTGAGTTTTTTCATTTCCTTATTGCATTCAGGACTTACATGAAGCCATGGCTTTTGTGTAGATTTTTTGTTTATTTTACATTCACCAAATAGTTGGCGTCCTCTATTGCCTTAAGTAAGAAACAAAATAAAATAATTAAAAAATTATTTAAAAGCAATTTATAGACACTTTTAAGACCCTTAAGTTCAGATTCTTTATAATAAATTTTGCAACCGCTAACATATTTTTATAATTATCAAATGGTTTACCTGACAAAAATATTATGCAATAGTGGGTTATATATATTTGCAGCGCTTATATTAAATATAATATTCGATCATTCAATTTAATGGATGAGAACTCATCATTAGTCATGTTAACATATAATATGTGATAACATTGATGTTATGACATGTACCGATTATATTATAATCGATTGAGGAGCTCGAAAGGGAACATTATCACTTTTTTTAACCCTAAAAAGAACAAATTGCACATTTTTAACGGTCTATGAATCTTTGGAACAAGCTATATCAGTTTATATACCCAGGATTATGTATATTCAAACGGGAATATTTTTGGTAGAAATTGCAATGCAATTTTTTAGACTTGACCAGCTCAAATTTCAATCAAAAGGTATAGTTTTCAAAATTCAAACACAGTTAACTCTCTTTCTCTCTCTTGAATGTTGATCAAGAAACATAGTATTTAAATCTTCTTTTACCATTCCTTTGTGCTACATGTTGGGCTATTTTCTACTTTTGTAAAGCAAACATCTACTGTAAATTTAGCAAAAGTGGAAATGTTCCCTTTTTGAAATAAGCTCCTCAAATATCATCATTAGTTTTTGTGAAAGTGGCTGGTATAACTCCCGGAATAAAGATTTGTACTTCCAGTATCACATTTCTATTCTAAAATTTTTGCTATCTTAAGAGATGGTGTGAGATGACTGAGCTTTTCACCCATTTTTGACCAAATTGCACGAATATTTATATCTGCTAACTGGTTACTTAAATAACATATTTGAGAAGTTAAAAAATATTGGATATTAACTTATCATGTTTTTCATTGTAATTAATGTAAATTTCCAATTAATTAACTTCATTTAATTAAAGTAATTGGTAATTATGATTTTCAAAAATTGTATGTATCATGTAACAAAAGTAATTTGGGAAAAAAAAAATTTATATTTTTAAAAATTTTTATTTATGGTCATGGGAAAAAAAATGTCCAGATCGAAAACCTGAATTAAATTTCCAAAAATTTCATTTCTGGAAAACCATAAAAAATTCATTTCTTTCTATAAACAAATTTTCAAAAATACTATGTCACTCATTAGGCTTTTTAATTTCCAAAAATGTTAATTTTATTCAAAATTTTGTACGAAAATTAATTGAAAAAAAATTGTAACAAAGCGTTGCGCAAACACGACGTCAGTCAAAAATGGGTTAAAAAAATTGTCATCCTCCCTACTCTTTCAACCAACCATGGCTTCAATGCAGGACCGCATTTAATTGGCACAGCGATGGGGGGAGGGGGTATAAGCTGTTATAGTCTCATCTACGGCACCCGATTATGCGAGTGAAGGTTCAAAGAAACTTATAGGAATTATTACATTGAGCAAAAAAAGTTAACACTATCCCAATGGGAGAAATTTTGGTTACCGAGGATTTTATCCGTTCTAGCGGGGCCGATTGTATTCTCAAAAAAAAAAAAAGTTATTAAATCAAAATAACATATGATCTTCCAATGCGGCGGCCAGTTTGGCTGTAGGACGTGTATTAATGATAAATATATGAAAGGATCTCAAACTCATTATGAAAGTTTTTCCCCTCAGAAATATTGACGTATATATTATTATTAATTTTTGTAATTATAATATTTTTCCACCGGTCTCAGACACTGTGCACCATTATTCGCATGTACATTTATGTCTGTGCCACTACTGAGCTGAAATCAGAAGAGTCATGTTTTTTCTCATGTAAATAGTTGTAATCATATTTATATGTAATTTAAAAATAAAATAAAAACGAAAAAAAAAAAATTAATAAATAATGAGAGAAAGAGAGAAATTTTTTTTCGAATTCTACATTTCACGCTACTTCCACTCTACAAGTAAATAATAATAATAATAATGTGTGTTCTACAAATGTTGTTTGTCTGTGTTCACTTGTACAAATGCTACTGAGGACCCTATTTTTCATTAATAAATGTGTCTGTGAACAATATACATAAATAAATAAATATATATGTATATAAACGCTTTCCAAATTATATAATTACTATTATCGATAGTTTTATTATAGTTTATTAGGAGGGGGAAAAATGTTTGTGTATATTAATATCCATGTACAGTTCGGTAAAAAAGAAAAATTGATAATCATCTGAAATATATCCAAGAATTTTCAGCATGTTTAAAAAAAAAAGAGAAAAATCTTAAGAGAAAATGTTGCATTTCTTACTAAATTAATTTTTGTACTACACTTATAGCATATATATTATACATATACATACAAATATATATATATAACATATCTATGTGTTCTGTTTTAATGTTGAATTGTATTGATTTGGTTTTCTGGAATGCTAAATTATTGTAGGTAATTGGTTCATGTATCTGGATCAAAAAACAAAAATATCGTTCTTAAGGTATCCGACTACATTTAAAACGTCATTTTGGGAGAAAATATCGATTTTTATTCTTTTCATTTTTATAAAAAAAAACTCATTTCTTGTAGTTCCACAAGGGACCTTGATTTGTTTATATGACGCTTAGAAGTGAAGTTACGTCCACTGTAGTGTTGTGTTTTTACATAGAAGTAAAAATCTTCTTCACGAAGAATGTTATTTTTGACATTTTACTAGAGAGTTTGAAACATTTCTAAAATTCTATTAATTGTATTATTACATAATTTTATTACGATATTTTGCCATATATTGTTAAGGTTTAGTACCAAAATCTTAAGACTTTATCACATGTATTTGTCTAACCACTGTGTTTTATACGTGATATATTAAATGAAGTTTCAAAAAATTTACACGTATATCGACGGATCTGGGTGTAACTCGTGAGAATACCATACAAGCCTTCAAGTTTTAATTCATAACCAGAATCATTACTAGCTAGATGTGTACTGTGAAAATAGCAAAACATCATTCATAGAATTTTCTGCGATATAGTGTTTCAAATATTGTATGAATTTTGCTCAAAATTTGACATAAAATGACTTTTTTCATAGAGAATGACATAGTTAGCACAAAACTTATTATTATTTTCACGTTTTTTCAGACACTTCAATCAAAAAACGTTATTAAAGTTCACTTCAGTACCATTTTATGGAAAAGTCACAAGAAAGGTAGTCGGATACCTTAATTGACTTGTATAACAAATACGAATTTAGATTCATTTATGAAGATAAATAATTAAACAGTTGTTTTTGCGTGATATCTTGTATAAATTATTTATTTATGTGTAACTACCATAGACTAAAGATATAAAGATATTATTCTTACTCTGTGGTAACTACAGTGACAAATACTGAAGTATCTCTATGTGTGAAGGTTCATATTTTTCTGGCGAGGATATTATATGATTTCTGTGTGTTCGATTGATTGGAAATAAATAAAAAAATTTTCAAAAACATTACCCGACGAATATAGTAGCTTTTCAGATTGTTTTCAGAATCATATGATGAGATAATTTACTTTTCAGCTGATTGAGTACCTTAATTGTCACTTGTACACTTGAGAATAAAATAGGAACTTGACTTGAAGCACTGTTCAACAAGATATGTATACTAATTTATTGAGAGGGTTTTGATTAAAATTTTAGAGAGAAATATATACATATATATATACATGTATATTTGAAGTGAGCAATGTGATCGAATTTTTTAAATCGAATATTTATTTACAGTATCTATGATATTTTATTAGTATTTT
Organism: Pholcus phalangioides; assembly: GCF_987345545.1. Lineage (NCBI taxonomy): Eukaryota > Metazoa > Arthropoda > Arachnida > Araneae > Pholcidae > Pholcus > Pholcus phalangioides. Next base: position 86,312,267 of record NW_028301608.1, on the reverse strand, counting down.
TTTTGTTCGAACCAGCTGTGAATCATCATTCGAAGTATTAGTAAAATAAGTAAATTATTATTATAGTATTACGATTGGCATGATTACGAGTTACTTTATGGATTTTGAGCATTGGCAGCATTCGTCTTAACGTTGATGAAAGTTATCTTTGAAGTTTCTTAAGGTGGCAGATTGATATTTCTCATTTTTAGCAATCGAAATTTTGAAATCTTATGAAGGAATCATGACGTGTTTAGAAGAGGAGGGGTGAATCATAGGATTAGAAGCGGAATTACCGTATTATTAAGTAGTAAATTGCCAAAAATGAAGTTGAATTTATACCGAAAGGAACGTAATATTTCCAATGTTGATCGTTAAAAATTTTTACGTCGGCACTTCTACCAACTGGTTAACTAGTTACCAGGTCTTTGGTTTCGATCATCACCCACCGTCTATCATTATTTAGAAATTGGTTCTTGTACTAATTCACGTCATATATAAAAAAAGCTTTTTTTAAATTACTGTATGGCATAAACTGAAATTATATATGTTACGGTGAATGTGTGATAAATCTGGTTATTGATTTCGGTTATACATGATCGCCAAGCATTTGGTAAGTTTGATAAATATCCCTAAATTAATCACTTTTATCGGCAATTGTGCATAATACCCAAGCATCACGTCGTTGGTGAACATGATAAATCGTTCTGTATGATATAGTATGCATGATAATTCATACATGTATGACATTATTATATAGGGTACGATCGTAAAATTTGTCGTCATTATATCGGGCGTCTGACTACACATAATGCACTCATTTGGAATTGCATTCATATCTATCAAATTCACCAATTACACCAGGGTATTATGCGCAATCCCAGATAAAAGCGATCAATTCCAATATTTATCAAATTTATCAACAACGCTAGGGTATTATGCATTATCTCCGATAAAAAGAGATAATTTTTTTAGTATTATCAAATTTACCAACAACGCCTGTGTATTTATGTATATCCGCTGGTAAAAGTGATAAATGTATCACACTTACCAAGACTATTGGTAAATATGCATAATAACCGGTCGTTATGTATAATAACACATTTATCACATTTACCGTAACAAATATATTATCTAGGTATGTCTTTCACTCATCGTCACTTCAGACATCATCAATTGCCTTTCCACTTGAACAATGATAAGGTGGAGCGATCTCTGCACTTTTTATTCTAATAATAAACGATATACTTTTCATTTCACATAAATAAATAAATATATATATATATATATATAGATGTAAGTGCATGTATGTGTTAACATAATAATTGCTCAAAATCTGTGAATCCGTAAGGTTAAAAAAAAATTATAGTTCAAATAATATGAGGATTTTATAATAATTTGTGAAACACAGAGAAATACCATTATGCAGTGTGATTTGAAAGAGATTCTGTTAATTATGTTTTATATTGAAAAAAAAAGAGAGAAAATAATAAGAGATTCTTCCGATTCTAGAGCCTGTTTTTTGCAGTTGCTGTAATTTATAGTTTTTAGTGCCAAAAATCTCTTTTGTTTTTTGTTTGTTTTTGGTCTTGTTACTACTGTGTTGAATTAATAAAAAAAAAATTATCATCACAAATTCGCTTGTTTATTTCATAATCCCGTCACACTTACCTATGCACTGTATATGTACGGTAAATGTGATAAATCGGTTATTACACATACTTACCAATCGTCTTGGAAAAAAAATTAATAAATTTATCCCTCTTACCAGAAAATACGCATAATATTCAAGCGTCGTTGGTAAATATGAAAAAAATTCCAAATGGATCCAGTATGTGCGTGTGTGATGAATATTGACGGATCCCGATATAATAAAAAATGTTACGATCGCACCCCGATGTAATGTCAAAATACATGTATGGATTATCATGTACAGTACATCATATAGTGCGATTTATCATCGTACCAACGACTTGACACTTGGGTACTATGCATAATCACCGATAAAAGTGATGAATTTAGGAAAATTTATCAAACTTACCAAAATACGCATAATAACTGGTTAATATGTACACTAATCGGATTTATCACATTTACCGTAACATATATATGAATCAATTATAATTTAACAGGAGATTCGTTATAATTTTAAACCCTTACTGTAGAAATATAACCAAATTTTCCTCTTCGCACATACGCAAAGAGATTTTCCTTCTCTGTTTTCAGGACATTCCTTTTGGGTAAAATAGATGGCATCTGGCCATGAAGATTTCTGGAAAAAAAACTGGAATTGCTAAAGATGCTAGCTAATTAATGGACTAGAACTTATTTGCTCACTTATTTACTCTTTTTGTTTTTTTTTAATCCCTTAACGACCAGGGACGAGTTATCTCGTCTGAATGAAAATGAAAGAAATTCATTCCAGCTCTCCCTGGTATTTATACCTCTTTTCCCATAATCACGAAGCTTTATTGTAAACCCATGAACGGAAGCTGTTTCCCCCTTACTTTCCGTTATTTCTATACCCGTGTTTAGTGATTTTTCTTCCTTCACATATAATATGTCTTTCTGCTATATATATATATATACAGTCGAATCCCGTTTTAACGAATACCGTTATAGCGAAAAAAATCTTGATTTAACGAACACTTTTCTAATCACACATATAAGTTTACATCGGAACGATGCAAAAACCTGGAATTCCTTTATAACCAAATTTCGCTATAACGAAGTGATTTCTCCGGTCTCTTGGAGTTCGTTGTACCGGGATTCGACTGTATAACACAAGGTGTCCCATAAATTCCTGAATATGCAAAAAATTCATAAAAATTGAAGGAATTGTTACATTTTAATGCGGTTTGCGGAAAAGTTATTCTCACGAAGAGAGATTTTTTTTTTTTGGTATAATAAAAAATATTAGTTCAAATTTTTGTCGTTAGAGGTTACTGCGTGAAAGAAAATCACAGCACTCAGGACCTTGATCTTTCTTCAATCTCTTCTGTGCCTGAAACGTTCGTAAAGCTTCGGCGTTTACGTCTACTTTTGCTCTGTCAGAATATAAAATTTACAAACACAATTGCTCTACTTTATCTTAATTAAAACGACTTTTGAATCGTTTCATTCCAATATTAATGAATGAACAGAACTGATATGAAAATGAAATGTCACGAATAGAGCTCGAAAGTTCAGGCAAAATGCTATAAATGCATTTTTTTTTTTTTTGCCTATTTTCAAACTTTTTTTTGTAAAAATGTCGTTTTTGAATTTTTTCTGCCATAAATGTCTATTTCAACTTATCTGTGAATTTTAAAGGCCATATTCTGCAGAACTTAGATATTTTTAACATTGAGATTTTCAAAAGAGTTGTTCGTTTTACAGTCTTCAACTTTTCAGCATATTTGAGCTAAAAAAAGACAAAAAAAAAACAGTAAAACAGAAAACTAGGTGTTATGAAACATGGAAGTGACAAAGGCTTTCTTTCTCTGCTATACATAGCTTTCAGATACCCTAACAATCAACAAGCCGTTGAACTCATTAGTGTAAAGTATTGTAAGTGCTAATTATAGCAAAAGGAAAAAAAAAATTACTACTATTTACTAATGCATGAACTTTTCCCGGATGGTTTTAGATATGAATGTTTTTGTTTCAGACAGTTGCTGCACCATGCATAAGAAAAATTGGAAATGAATTGGTAGTTTTGTTTTTCTGCACATGCTTTCCACATAACATGTCTTGCTAACGCATTACACAGCATTATAGATACACCGGAGGGCTCATATTACAGTAAAATCCCCAGATTTGAGGCCCATATTACTGTAAAATCCCTCTTAAAGGTCATCCCTCAAGTGGTGTCAAGTAATATTTTCCTCTTGCATGATAAAAATTGCATTTCAAACCCCCGATTAACAGTCACCACCCACCCCCCCCCCCTTTTTCTGGGAAGAATTTTTTTGTCCCGCCTGTGTCCGCAAATGAGGGTTTTACCGTATTTAATTTTTTTACGTCATGAATTCGCTGAAAGCAAAAATCGTCTCCGAAATCGGACAGATCTTACAATTCGATACAGACCAGATCGAATATAGAACTTAACGTTTGATAACTGTGAAATATGCGGTTATTATGAAAATATATATACTTTTAATAATTCCACATGAAAACCTTATTCTTATGATACAATCATTATTCTCCAATGTCACTAGCATCATTTCACGTGTTGGCTTATCACGTATCTCGCATTCCAATAAATCACTCTGAACATGAACCTGAGCGATCAGAAACGTTTGTTTTTACCGATACTATCAATTTAACTTGGCTAATAATGCGGTCATTACTAGCTACAGGGTGATAATAATTAAAGATGATTATATTAAAGTTTCCGTGTACTCTCAGTAGTTTTTTCTCAAGAACTGCTTATCCGAATGCAGCCAAATTTTTCAGGATATGTTAAGGAGACCATGGAAGAGAGAGATGCAATAAAAATAGTTCAATTTTCGACTGAATTTTTTTCGAGGTGAATAAGTGGCCCTTTTTATTGAATTCGTCATTTTCCCATGGTTCATATAGCGCATATACCAAGTTTCAATGGAATGCGTCCACCAGAACAGACGCAACAAAGGTCTGTGTAGTTTCAGTAGTTTACTGACGCTGCTCCGACCTATGCAGTGCCCGTTCTGAAGGACATATTCCATTGAAACTGGTATATATACGCTATATGGTTCCATGGGAAAAAGGACAATTCAATGCAAAACCGCCCCTTTTTCCACCTTGTGGTCGAAACACATGAACTATTTTTATTTTATTCCATAAATGTCACTCCCATGGTCTCATTTAGATATCCTAAAAATTTGGTTGTATTCGGGTAAGGGGTCATTCAAGTAATACGTCAGCACCGAGGGGGGGGGGTTCGGTTTAGCTGACTTTTGATGACGGGGGGAGGGGGGTTTGAAGGTTGCTTACGTCATCAACCACCCCTTTTTGAAGATATGAAATATTCTAAGCTGCTGACGGAGGGGAGGGGGGTGGGTCAGTGTTTTACTGACTTTTGCTGACAAGGGGCGGGGGGTCAAAAACGGCTGAAAATCTGCTTACGTAATACTTGAATGGCCCCTAAGCAGTTTCTGAGGAAAAACTCAGAGTACGGGAAATTTAATTATAATTACCCACCCTGTATTATTGAGACAGTAGGTGGAGTAAGTGCAGCCTATTTTTAGCCAGTTTTCGGACCCTTAGTATTTAGTTGTTTATCTTTATTTTCATTAATTATAAATGTCTTTTTTTAGTGCCCATTTTAAGCTTTTTTAGTGCCTTTTTGAATGCCTAGTTTGGCTATTATTAGTGCCTAAACTTCTGATCTCTAGTCATGAAATTTAGTTTTGGTTTCACAGCAGTTAATTATCTAAGATATTTCTGCATAGAATTCCGTATTATCAAAGCGATTTAGTCGACCAACTGAACAATTAAAAGTTTCAATTACTATATCACTGCTCGCTTCCATGGGTGTATGGAGTTGTTTTCAACATTTTTCTGCTAATCTGAAAGTTTAAATTGCAATTTCTGGTGCTGTTGTCTTGCGGAAGCCCAAAAATGGGTTGAAACGATTTGACTTTTCTATGTACATTCTTTGTTCGAAGTAGCTCAGAGTAATTATTTCGAGAAGCATGTGCCATGATAAGAGTCATCATATTCGATCCTTTAAGGGAGAAGGGAAAAACTGGCATTTTTGAGAATTTTTTGACATTATATCGAATGATTCCTAACTTTCAACTCACTATAGCCGAATATTTTTTGTATCTTTAACATTAGCTATTTGATAATCACTTGAATTTTACTCGTTATAGTGAAATTTCCGTTATAATCCGTATTCGTTAAAACAAACTTCTGTCTTTTTTCCGGAGTTTCCAAAACCATCAATGATATACCTAAATTCAACTGCTTCCTCTCCGTATAATTGATGAATATTACGACATGCTGCGTCCGCAGCATGTTTTATTTTATTTATTTATTTATTTTTTTTTTGCATTTGTTGCTTCCCGAATCACACAGTATGCATTTTTAAAGGAAGATTTACGTACTTGAAAGAACACAAAAAGATTACCGCCTGATTGTGCATTAACCGCCTATTGTGCAGTCTATACGCTTTAGGGTGGATTCGCATCTATAGACACTCACCGTGTCGTGTCAGACACGGCAATCATTCTTCAACATAAAAATGTGTCTGCGCCCGCGCCGCCATGATATTATAGTTATGAATACGGTCATTCATTTTATGTTAAATAATGTTTGTCGTGTCTAACACAACACAGCGAATGTCTGTAGATGTGAATCCACCCTTATTGTCCAAAGATCATCAATATAAGCATCACAGTTTCATTTATGACGTCAAAGTCACTCGTGATTTGCATTTTGAAAAATTAGTAAACTTTTGTATATAAATTTTAAATATAAACCTTAAATGCAAATCTCAAGCAGTGGCAATAAGAAATAAATTGAAATTTATCAATATTGGAATTCACACATTGAAAAATACCATCACCCCAATCTTTCTACGCGCAATGTGTTTTTCTCAGGTACTGTCAGTTATACACTATTGTATGCCATTACAGTTTGGGGTGGAGACTATGACTCTAATATCGACACGGTCAAAAATGCTTTGCAAAAAGTAATTAATAATGTATCTCAAAAACTCCCTATGATCCAAAATTGCAGTAATGATTATCGATTTCGTACTCAAAAACTTATCATTTATTCAGGAAAACCCAGCCCGGTTCAAAATAAAACAAACAGTGAGACAAATAAGACAAACGAGAATCCAACACGAAGTCATAAAATCGAATAACGAAAAAAATTTTTATGCGTTGCATCTAAAGAATGTAACAATTTAAATCGCCAAAAAAAATCATAAGAATGCGGTAAAAAGTTTAGACGCTTACTAATTAATTACATCAACCCGATCTGTTGAGTAAAAACAGAAACCAATAGTGTGCATATTTCTTCTTTTGAGTGTGTGTGTGTGTGTGTATGTTGATTATATTAGATTCTAACGTGATGAAATGTCAATTTTAGAAATTGGTCAGTTGTCAACTGCAGTCTACGCCACTTATTAGAATCACGGATAATATTATCATTTGGGTATTATTATCACTTTTGCAAGTGCCGTAACGGACCAATACAATAACATGGGGAAAAATTCGTTTATAGTTATTAATACTTCGGATAATGCTATAAAAAAAACTTTTCGTCGATAATTTTTTTTGGGGAATTCTAAAGCTAAAGTTTAATCAAACTTATTTTTTTTCCTGTAAGTTATCGTTATCAGGCTACAAGACTGTGTACGAAACTAGAAGGTGTTCTCTCGCCCCCCCCCCCCCCTCCCCACCGTTGACAAACATTTCCGTACTTAATGTTTTAATCAGTCCTGTATTATTCAACTGTGATCCATGTACATGTGGAGGTGCTTTTGCAATGACCTTCGGATAGTGAAGGTAAATGTATGACGGAAAAAAGCGCTTTCCTTCAGTTCTTGATCAGTTTCTATATTTTAAGCGGAATAAATTTAATATGATGAAATAATCTGTTGTGTCAAAAAGGTGTGTAAAATGTCTAAGACACACAGACATCAAACGACAGAAAACATTTTGCAACCAACCATTTCGCAATATGGGAAAAAAAAAAACGGTTGCCCCTTTTCACCAATACCCCCTTTACCATTCGTCCCATTTGGTTTACGGAACGTATGGTCAACGTGCTTATGAACGGGACTTTTTCGGATACAGTTATCATTCAGTTGTTGTTATCAGAAACCCCGAGTGCCGATGTGATCACATTAAGCGGTATGAACTGTATATACAGACCATGGAACCCTGGACGGATCGTGTGATCCCTGAGTGTAATAATTAGAATTTAATATGTAATTTTTATCTCTTAACTGTATTGTGTTTGAGTTAAATAAATTTCGATTTTGCGCACTTATCTAATAGAAAGGTAAATTTCTAGACAGTAATTTTCAAGTACAGACATTAATATACTTTCCACCTTTACCTAGTGAGCCTTTCGAAATCAATTTAGTCATTTCAAATGCGCATTATAATTATTCGCACCATATGGTGAACAAAAAAAAAAACCCGTCAAAGTTCAATTAATACATCTAACACTAGTGATACTTTCGGTCGGAGGAGATCGATTAGTTTCCACATTCCAACTCGTATACCCGTATAATATCATTCTTGAAAACTACATCGCGTCATTCAAAACGTATTTCTGAAAATTCGAAACGTATCTGAATTTAAATTTTGGAATGTTATTCTCCTTAACGATTCTTTTCTGATAACTCTTCATTGTTGCGTCATTTTCCTACACCCTTATACATGAATGTAAGTATGAATTTATTTCATCGATTTTTCGCATTTTCGGCAAAGAATCAGTTTTATGAGAGGAGAACAGCACAGTAGATTATTCGGTATCCATTCAAACGTAGAATAATATGTATAGGTATTCTTCTCATGCTTTTCACAATAACCACCGTGGCACAGATATGAGAGAGAAACGAACATCTGCGGAATTCTTACGATTATTTTACAAGCAACATAAACTGATCCTTTTATGATCTTCACAAAGAGAGAGAGAGAGAGAGATGCTCTGGATACAGTGTATCTCTATAAAGGATACGAAAGAGGGTCCATCCTATTTCTGTGTGGAATTACTACGGAGTTTTCTGCCATCAACATTCTTCTCAATCGGGGTTTCTTCATATAGATTTGATTTAGAGATAGCGTTATCTTCGAATCGTCGGTGCAAAGGATGCGCTTGTGTATGGACCCCTCCACTAAAAATTTTCCAATTTCGACACTCGTAAAATTTTCCCCGTAATATTCGAAAAGAAAGCTCCGAGTTTACAGCTTTGCTTTTCCCGAGGCAAAAGTCTCAGGAATTCGCAGCACGCTCATAAAAGGACACGTCATTCTATCTTCTGGCGTATAAAGACGTTCGTGGTAGTTGTTAAAGCGTGGAAACTGGCTTTGTATCTCATTAGTCGTCGTCGTATGTCTGACGACGTTGTTATCCGTCGTGAATGGCGAACTTTCGACCGCATGTGGGAATTTTTCCAACGACAATGTTACGGTTTTATGCTATGGCGTACCATTTTTGAAACGGGTCTCTCACTTATGATAACCACATCCTGGATGCGCGACACCGTGAATTGCGCTGTGGTAAAATTTATTTCATTACTTGCAATTCACTTCTGATGTCTACAGCTTTTATTTCACTAATTTCATGAACAATTTTAATTACTACTGTGGCTGGTATGAAACATGTGCGAGGAGCGGAGAATTTTCTGCTGAAAAAAGACATATAGTCTAATATATGTCTGCTATACTTAAAGTTGAATTGGTCATGGAATCATGGGCTTAACTGCAGACAAGAAGGTATGTGAGAGAACTTGACCACTAACATGATTAGCTGTCAACTCTTTGATTCACATCAAACCAAGCAGTATTATACAGGGTGAATAAGTCCTGAACACATACGTTTTTAAAAACTAATAGCAAATCAACCAATTGACATAAAAAAGGTCAATATTTATCAAGGCCCAGATGTTTTTTTTTGTAAATTGAAAAAAAAAGTTAAAATTTCACTCATACATATGACACTGTACAACGAAAACTCGACATGACACATAAAATGCAACACAAACAGTGTATAATTGATGTTTATAACAATTCGTGTTAAACTAACACCAATGTGTGTATCTTTTTTTTTAGCTTGGAACACATCTAAACGGGTGAAAAAGTTGTTATGTTGAAATGTAGTGGTTTTATGTAACGCAAATTGTCATAAACATTAATTATGCTCTGCTTGTACTGCATTTTATGCATTATGTGGAGCTTTTCGTTTTACAGTGCCACCTATGAGTGAAATTTAAACTTTTTTTAATTTATAGAAATAAAAAAAAACTCTAGGTCAGGATAAGTATTTAAGTGCAAACCGCACCTTTTTATGCCGCCGCTGTGGTGGTCATAGTGACGGACTCGCATCGCGGGGACCCGGGTTCGAGCCCCACCGTCACCACAGTGGTGTCCGGCTGAAGTTGGTTTTCTGTGGTTCCCAACTTCGAGGCGCAAATGCGAGCAGATCTCCCCGTTAAAAAGTCTCGCCACAGAGAGCAACAGTCCTACAAACAATACAAATATTCAGTCACTTCTAAGATATACATAGATGGCAGCACTGAAAAATCATACACAACACTAGATACGCACTCATACTGTTAGGTACACGCACTTACACTTCCGGCACAACTCACTAGGTAGTAAATTGCCTATGGCAATAGACCTGAGTTGTGCTCGGTTTGAAAAAAAACCTTTTTACGTTGATTTGTTAATTTTTTTTGTGCCCAGGACTCGTCCACCATCCCTGTATTTTTAACGAAACTTCTTCAACCCTTTCGTGTTTCAGTACAAATAGTTTTAGAACAGTTGGGTCTGTGTTTCTGGATCTGGTATTTTCAGAAAAGTATCGAACTTATTAAAGGTGATTGTAGATCTGTTGTGGATGATCTATTCCAGTGTTTTCCATAAACGACAATATCGCCCCGTGGAGGGTGATAGAAGGTCGGTAGAAGTTTCTGGTATAACAGAATCTTATGGGTTAGTTCGAGTCGGGGACGATAAGAAAAAATTTTCTGAAGAAGGTGGCACTGGAACAAAAAGTTTGAGAAACTCTGATCTATTCCGTAGTTTCCAAAACTTCTTTGTTTATCGCTCTCCCCCCTCCGAGAATTTTTTCTTTCTCATCGTCTCTCTTCTCGAGCGTTCCCATAGGGGATCATGGATATCTTATCCATAACAATTACAGCAACCAAGAACTCACGTTCGATCGCCCATCGGGAAGGAGGGGCGTTCACTTTGAGAAACACTGGTCTATCCAGTGTTATCCGAAAAAAATAATTTTGAAGAGTAATATCACTCCTTTTTTTCCAAAATTTTAGAATGTAGTTTTGTAAAAAAAGAGGTATTTTTTTAATGAAAATAAGAAAAATAACTGTTACAACACAAAATCACCTAAAATTTGGAGTAGTTTTACTCATCGACGAAATGTGGAAGAGTAAAAATGAAATTTGATGCGAGAATAACGCATTTACAGGAGTATTGCCAAACACCGATTCTATCAAATGACCATGCAGGGTGTCATGTAAGTTGTAATTCGGTCTTTATCTCGCGAACCGTTTGTCGTACAAGTATGATTCCGATTTAAAACATCCTCAAAATGTCTTCAGGAATCGCTCTGTACTCCAGTTTTGAGAGTGAAAATGCATTATTCTTCTAACTCCCGATTAGAAAGTTGTTGTCCTGTCTCTCCTGAGCTCAATGACAACAACAACAAAAAATTCGCGTTGATAAGTGGTGAGATAATTCACTGAGATATTTGATTTCTAAAAACGGAGAAAAATTCGGAAGGAGAAACATGAATGAGGGAAAGGAGCGTTGTCCGTTAGTTTATGCTGCTCTTCCCCAACCTTTCTCCGATTTTTGAATTCAAATATCTCAGCGAATATTGCACGTAGAAACGTGAAACTTTTTTGGTGGGCTCGGGAAAGCAGGACATCTTGAAGATTTAATAATAATAATTTAACAACAATTTGAAGAGATGGTATTTTTTCGGCCCGAAATATACTGAGAAATTGAATTTCTCAACAATTTGAAGATTTTAACAAGTACAGTAGGAACGTGTAAAAGTTCAGATATTTTTTGGCACACTATATTTTCACTCTCGAAACTAATGCAGAGTGATTTCTGAACACATTTTGAGCAATTCTTAACTTGGAACTCTACTTCCACGATGAACAGTTGATGAGATAAAGGCCGAATTGAGATTTACAAGACACCCTGTATATAAGTATTCGTTATTGTTTGTCAATGACTTTATGCACATTGTTTCCCAACCAATATATATATACAAACTAAATTTATGCTATTCTCAAACTTTATGATTGAAATTTTTTTTCTATCTTGCTTGAATTCAAAGATATTATACAAAAGTTCCAGAATCCACCACCTGATGGCGTTGTAAATTGTCTCATCATTTGACAGGTATCCACATTGCTATATCACTGCATTGCTTGTGTGATCCTGTCTGTCATACATCAAGAGTTATTCAACTTTATGTGGAATATATATTTCCCATATGTTACATACTTCTCTTAAATATTTATATTTTTGCTCCCAGGCATCCCAAAATCATTTGGAGAAGCTGGAAATTATTGTAAGAGGCAGCGTACATCCAAATACACGGGATAATAAAGTGATCATATCTTGTAAGACCCAGGCGTACTAATCAGCGATGCGCTATCTGTTAAGATCAACTAAAACGCCCCCTATTGGAGAAATCAACTTTTTGTATCTTGCCCAATAAATGAGTCACGAATCAAATTGCAACACCAAGTTGGGGCTCCAGTTGATGAAGTAACGGGAGACTTTTTTTTCAACTTTTGTATACGTACACTGACCGTTAAAAAAATAGCAACTTTTAACGTATCGGTACTCGAACTTTCGTGTAAAAATTCGGTCACCCAATCAATAGAATTACAATGAAGTAGTCAGGGAGATAGTTCATGTAATAAACGGACCAACAGTATTTCATTTCATTTATAAAAATGCATTTTTATTTTGTTTATTATTGAACATTAAATCTTCCACGCAACTAATAACTGAAACAAAACCTACAAAAAATTCGAAATGGGGGAAGAAATTTCAAGAAATGACTTGAGATAGTGAAAATGTTTTACAATGTACGTACATTGAATGACATTAATATAAAAAAATTACATAACTTGAAAGTTTTCTTTGCAGCGAAATCAAAGAAAGGGAAATAAAAACCTGTAGGATATTTTTTTCTGTTTTGTGAATTCATATGTTGGTAATGTGTGTATCAAAGGGTATATTGTGCATCATTACAGATGTTTTGGAACTACTCATGTGAATGATCAGCATTCGTACGTAACATGCACCTTTCACGTTCTTCTTCAATCTAGACACACACGAGTATGCTATTACACTGCACATGTATAAAACCCATAAATTACAGAATTATGCATTTCAAATGCACAGGAACAAAAATATCGCATTCATTCTTACCAGAAACAATCAGAAATTCAATTTCACCGGGAGCAATCACACATGCATTTTCACCACAGGCACGGTCAGACATTCATTTCTGCCAGAGAAAGTCCGACATTCATTTCCGTCAGACACAATCTGACACCCATTTTCAGCAGACACAATCAGGCATTCTTTTTCCTCACACGACAGTCAGACATTCATTGCATTCATTTTCCTCAAAAGATCACAAGCAAGAAATTCCAGGGAGTGTTTCTTTAAGAAAACACTCACCTGCCATCCTATTTCTTGAGCGTCGGAAACAGATAATCTTATCGATAACTATGCAGTGGCGTCGGAGCTGGGCATGCTGTGGGTGCTCGAGCATCCACGGTAATTTGTAGCAGGGGTCTGAGCTCCCAGAATCGATTCAGAAATCAAAATTTCCTATGTAAAACTAAGGAGGAGCACCCATAGGTTCGAAACCATTTCTGACGCCCCTGCTATTATGGTATTTGATAACTATTATGATAGTTAAAAATGGAAATTGTCACATGTTACCAAGTCTAACTATACTTTACCTCCAGACTCGTCTCCACTTCCTTCAACGTAGATGCAGATGAAACCTGACTTGATGCCGCAGGGTACAGCTACCAACTTGAGAAGCTCGTGGTCGATATCCGGTACGATGAGGGCACAATCTGCTCCGCTTCGGGTAGATGGCTCCCCCGTTGCCCACGAGTCGTCTGGAACTGGCTGCCCGGTAGAATCTGTCCAACCATCTTCTCCCTTGAAGGTATCCGCAAGGGCCCCGAGCACTCCTATAAAAGCATGGCTGATAATCGCCCTGTACATGTATTTGTATTCCTTTTGCGTGAGTGCCGATATAAGGACCGAGTTCCTCTTCTCGCATTCGTCGTGAGCGAAATCGTAAGACACGTATACGTTATCTAATACCAATATGCACAGCGATTCGAGTCTTCTGAAATCCTGGTCCATGTCGTCGCAGTCGTAATCTGCAGACACGGGAAATAAAAACCCATGCATAAATTCCATGATTGATTCATTCATGTATAAATCAGGGTTACACAACCTCCGGCTCATGGGCAAAATACGACCGACAAGGGGTTCCATGCAGCCCGTGAAAAATAAATATACCACTGTCGACGCTCGATATAATGACCCCCTCTTTCCCGTCGAAAACGGAGTTATATTGGGAGGGTCGTTATATCGAAAGTAAAACATATATGATAGTCGTTAGGGGCCGTTCAAGTATTACGTCATCATTAATGGGGGGGGGGTGTTCCGATTTGCTGACTTTTGATGACAAGGGGGGAGGGAGGGAGGGTTTGGATAATGCTTACGTCATCAACCACCCTTTATGAAAATATGAGTTAGGATTCAGAGGGGTAGAGCTGATGACGAAATTTTGCTGACAAGGGGGGGGGGGGTCAAAAATGGCCAAAAATTTGCTTACGTAATACTTGAACGGCCCCTGTTCCCTTGCGTCTCACCCACTCATGCAGATGTTTAAGGACTCACGGGTCCCTCCTGGTGTCAAATTACTTATCAAAACATCACATTCCGATATTTCTACAATCAGCTTATCCCCCCTCCTCCCCGATATTGCCCAATGTGACTTTTTCCCTTTTCTCCGGATAAAGAATTTGCTTGAGTGGCTACCATACTCAGGTTTCTACAGAAGTGCAGCGAGCAGCGACGAGGGCACTGGAGGGTCGACAAGAAAAAAAAAAGGCTTGCAATCCCCCATTTACATCTTTGTATGAACAGTGAAAAAAATGCATAATTGCACAGGATAGTTACTTCGAAAGAAAAATCAAATAAACAGGTTCTCTCTCTCTACTCATTCTTCCGTAAGGGGCCGTTCAAGTATTACGTCAGCAAATTTTTAGCCATTTTTGACCCCCCCCCCTTGTCAGCAAAATTTCGTCAGCACTGCCCCCACCTCCTAATGCATATTGGTGGGATCAAAAACGTACGCGGGAGGGGGGGGGATAGGGGGCTCGTGCACTTGCCCCCCCCCCCCAGAAAAAAAAATTTAATTAAAATTTCGGAAGAAAATACCTCTATATGTTATTCTAATCGATTTCTGTCAATTTCAATGCTATTTGAAGTGTAAGAACTCGAAATATCTTTTCAAGAAATTGATTGCAATCTACTCTTTAAGCCATATATGGCAAACCCTTGACCAAATGTGGTCCTGAAGGTTATCTGATGTGGTTTGCCTCCTCAAACTTAATTTTGAAGAGCAATTCCTGAAAAGATGACTTTTCTTTCCGAGTTCACCTCGGCATAATGTCCAGAAAATAAAATATTTCTGTTATCTGTTCTTGTTCGAATTTCATTAAAAAGTAGTCAATGGCCCGCGAGCATTGCCATCAGTGCCCTCTTGATTCATTTGCCAACCAGCCAGGGAACCTCATAGGGTTCAGGGAAGAGCGGGTCAAGGAAAAATCAAATCTGGTTAAAATTTTCGATAAGAAGCATGTAAACGGCAGGCATCGCTAACAATCGGGGGCCTTAAAAAAAATAATTTTGCCCGAAGGCCCATGATGCTCTTAAGACGGTCTTGGTTGCTATCTCACATATCCGGCCTGCCGACCAGAAAGGTTATGCATCCCTGGTCTAAATGATAATTTAACAATGATCTCTCTCTATACATGAATACATGAAAAATCTAGCGAAATCTGACAAGAAAATAACTTACCCTCGTCTAGTTTTTGGCAAATGAAAGGAGCCGTACCGCTGCAGTCAGTGCTGAAGGCAGTATAGTCGTAGTTCTTGTCCACGGTTATGCAAGTGCCCATCTGGAGGTTAGGCTGGTTCGCACCCCAATACTTGAGATCCATGTCGTTGAAACACTCTTCGTTCCCCAACGCATAACACTCCTTGGACTGGTCGTAGTGAATTCCCAAGTAGTACGGCGTCTTTCCGGACGACTTCATGTTCCGTACTAACTTCTTACCGAAGTCGGGATCTGCGTATGGAAGCAGTCGACCGTCTATCGAAGCGCAATACTCGCGGGCGTCGTCGAACGACTTCGGCGTCGGATCGATGTGGTAACACTTTCCGTCTAAGTCATGGTAATTATCGGGACACATTACTATAAGGAAGAACATTTTCTATTTCAAAAATGGCATATCTTAAAATAAAAAAAAAGAAAATTACGTAAAAGGTCTTTAAAGCTTGGAACCATGTAAATGAGTAGTTATCGCTGTCAAAATAAAGTCGAGCCCGGATATAACGAGGTCACACGAAAAAGTGAAAAACATTCGTAATAGCCGATATTCGTTATAATCGAATGCACATGGTATATACTGAGGTTTAATAAAAGAAATATACTTGAAGCAGCGTTTCTCTCAACTTATGGTCCGCGGACTGTAGGTGATCTTCAGATACATTCGAGAATTTAGTTATAATTAAAATGAAACTTATTCACTCGTGTCATATACAGGGGGATTATTCAACCCCCCCCCCCCCGGCCACATTTTACAGGTGGACCGTTGATCCTAGAGACACTTTCGATTAGAAAAATTATCCAACTAACGGGTAGAACTCAGGTACGTTATAAAATAAATATTGTATGTATATAAAGACACCCTGTCCTCAAAAACCCAATTAGAAAGTTATGTCCCTGTCTCTTCGAAGGCCAACAAAAAAAATTTTCCAAGTGCAATACTCGGTAAGATATTTGAATTTAAAAATTGGAGGAAAGTTTGAGGAAACAGCATTAACACTAACGGACAATGTGTTCTTTACCTCATTAATGCTTTTCATCCCCCGACTTTCCTCCGATCTCTTCATTGAAATATCTCAACGAATATTGCACTTAGAAACGTAGATTTTTTTTTTTTTTGTCTCTTGAGAGACAGGGTAAAAACTTTCTAATTGAGTTTTTGAGAACGATGTACTATAAAAAGTTTTTTTTTTTGCATTTTGATAATGACGTATATATCTAAGTTCTACACGTTATTTGGATAGTTTTCTAATTGGAAGCATGCCTTTAGGATAAACGGTTTGCCAGTAAAATGCGGCAAGCGCGGGAATTAAGTATTCAACCTGTATAATTTAAAGCACGGGCGTCTTTAATGATAAATTTAATTTAATTACAGGCAAATAACGACTCAATCGAGAAAAATAATTGCCTGTGTAACAGCAGGACCATCTCAACATCGTGGACCTTCCGAAGAAAATTAGCGTTTTGGTGCCCCCTACTTGGTTGTAAGCACCACCTACTAATTTAGGTACTTACTCTTGCAAAATCACAGCAAGAAATCTCATTATCATAGAGATATCATGGAGATATCCCCCTCCCCAGACTTCCTGGTTGAGCCCATGCGTTGAGACAGCCCTCGACAATAGACGTACCTGCTTGAACTGAACTTGTGCCCATGAGCGCCAAGATGAAGGCCGTATAGTATGGATAGCAGGAAGCACCGCATGCTATCATCGTCTCTAAGTAAAGTCTATGATGATATCTTCGTGTGTATTCGACACAAATCAGAGTCAACTTTTTATAGTCGGGGAAATGGTCGAAATCATCCAATTATCTTGATGGAATTTATGTTTACGATCAACAAAACGGTTGGCAGAATTGTTTCGTGACTATCGGGAACAATTTCTTCTTTTTTTTTTAAAGAATATATTCAAGGAAATAACTTTTTCCATCAACTTCATTATGTCTGATACGAAACAATTTTTGTGATTGCTTCTATCGTATAACACGTATGTAACGCAATGCTGTCGTGAAAAGCTATGATTATGTCATAATTATGATATTTATTATTCATTGGTAACAAATATCATGAAAAACCTTGATAAATATATTTTTTTGCAATATTTTTCGTTGTGAAGTTGCCTATGTGAAGCCTTAATCTGCTTAGATGCTAACTCAGTGTGTGTCGCAGCGAGCTGGGATTATTGATTTGCATACCTATTTATGCTTTGGATAAGTGGTTCTTTTATAAGTGAAAATATCTGCTATACAGCGTTTCTCAGCCTATGGTCAATGGACCAACTCTGGTCCGCTACGAAAAATTATTGCTAAAATTGCTAAACCGTGGGGTAATGAAAGGCTGCTGCAAACAGCAATAAACAAAAAAGAGTTTCACTGAAAAAACGTTCATCATGACAAGGAGAGCACATTTCATTGAATGAAATACTGAAAATTGGGGTCTTAAATGCGGGAAATAAAGCAGCATCACCCATTGTCACCGGAAACAGCGCCATAACTTGGCAAAATCACCTGTGTTGCTAAAATTACTAGAAAATTGCTAATGAGTAGGAAATGAAGGAGTTACTGGAACCGTAATGAATTGAAATGTAGTTCAAGGAAAAAATGTTGAACAGACAATTACGTGTGATGAGTATTTAAAAATTATAGACATTATATTATATTTAATATAATGGCTATAAATCATGATTAACATTAAAAAATTATCTCCATTCTGATTTTATTAAAAACTATGAATTCAAATAAGCTTCGTTGAAAAACGGACAATTACAGGAAGGAAGTCGAAACGGTTAAAAGTACCTAAAACTCCACGAATGTCTTATAAAATACGGGGCATATGCGATTACTGATACTGTAAATTAGTGGTACAAAACGGTTGAGGAAACGCTGTACTGGGGAGTCGCAGATGAAACAAGAATTGGGTAAGGGAGCCACGGATGACAAAAGTTTTAGAACCACTATACTAACTGATATGCATGTTGGAATTCCTAACCCAAGCTTGATTGAGCTAATCAGGTAATTGTGCTGCTCCCTAAAGGTTTTCCCCATCAACGTTTGTTGTGTTCTAAATTTATGACCCGACGCGGACCTGTTCATTGGCATTTTTCGTTGTAAAAAAGGTTGCTGTCAGTTCAATTTGTTCATATCGAAATGCATTGGAATCTTTTTTGAATACGGTCAAACTCAGTTGACATGAGCAAAATTTTGAACTAAGTACGAATAATTTTTTTTTTTTGTTAAATTTAAAACGCGCCAAAAAAAAAATTATCCAGTGACAATGATTAAAAAAAACTTCCTTTGACCTGCTGTAATTTTCCTCTACAGGGTTCAATTCGGTAAAAATACATATAAAATTTACGTATAAATTCGTACAGGCAATGATCAGGCGATTTTTTGCTTCTGAATTCTGAAGTCACGTGGCAGTACTTCTCGAGCATGTTTAGGGGGTTAGAGTTACACAACGCATACACAGCACTTTCCAGCATATTTAATTCATTAGAGATTCCTCAAAGGAATGCTGTTGAAGTGCATGTGCGGTCTAGTAGTAGTAGTGTTTGGAGGAATTGTTAGAAGAGTTTAATATAGAATTGTTGGTAACAATTTGAAGTGTACACTTCTAGTGATTTTTAAATCTTGTCCCGATAATTTCTTGAACAGACAGTCGATATGTTGGGGAGAGAGAGTGTGTGTACAAGCTGAATTTGAGGAGATGGGTCAGTTGCAAAGGAAGATAGGTATAGCGACCAAATTGCACCGCTTCACTCTAGCTATCTATGTCCGAATTGCACTGGAACAATCCCCTCTCCGATATTATCCCCCTTTCGCACTTCTTTCCTCTATCTACATTTTATCCATGCCTAAGGCCAGGTATGAAATATTTACGGGTTGAAATTCCCTTGAATTTAGTTTGATGAAATTTCCTTATCTTAAAGCTTGATTTTATTTGTGTTGTGAATGCAACAGGAAATCTCGCGAGTTTTCTGTTCTCATACTTCTGTGGTAACAGATAAAATCAAGTTGAAGAGGGGCCGTGACTAGTGGCAAATGGAGGAGGGGGTCGTCCACAAAGAACTTTGAAAAACAAATTCAATGTGAAGAAATAAAGTTTTTAAGAGTAGAATATGGTTTTGAAAGGTATGGTGACTACTTTCAGAATCCAGCAGACTCGCCGATAGAACCAGGGCCGTCTTTACGCATGAGGCACCCGGACACGACCCAATGCATGGGAGGGGGTAATGATAATGAGATCTGGTTCGTGGTTTATTTTTGGGGGGATAAGCATGTAAGTTGGTTGGCAGGTTCTTTCAGCCAGATAGGGGTCCCTGATACTGTTAAAATTGCTATACGTAGAACCAGGGCCTCGCATGGACTCATCCGGCCGTGACTCGTGCCTGATGTCAGTATAGAGAACCTACTTGAAAGTTGTGGTACCATGATTTTCGAGAGTAAGTAAAATTTCCGGGTCCCCATATCATCATTTTGCCCATAGGCCTATGGTTTGAGATTTTTGGTATATGTTGGAATATGTGTGTATGTATAGTGAACGTTACGTGAACTTTGTTTCTGCGTAATACTTGTTATGTGTGGTGCTGCCATCTGAAATAATTTTTTTGAACTATGAGTTTTTCTCATAAAATTACCATACCATTAATAAAATTTCCCACAAAATTACTCAAAAAGCAAAACAAAAAGTGGAAAGGGTAGCCTATCACTCCTGGATGAGGATGGAGGGAGGGGGCGAGATAAGACAAAGGGAATGCATGATCAAAAGAGGGTGCCACAGACGAAAATATTTAAGAAACACTGCTTTACTCAGCGGTCATGTCTGTCTGACTGTTTTACTGTGCCGCCAACACCATCTACCATGGATAAGGGGGGGTTCGGTGAGTCTTATCTGTTGGGGGATTCGTCCTTCGTACTTACAGTTTGATGACTATCCCCCCTCCCCCGTGCAACTAACCGTGGGATAAGAGGGGGTCCAGTCAACACCTTCTAAAGCAGACCTGCTCTAGAAGGTTGCTGGTCCAGTGCGATTGACCCTCGGATTTGATTGTCAGGTTTCGCACGTAGCGCGTAAGAATTTTTCACTCCAACAGTATATGTTGGTTATTTGAGTTTTCGTTCATATTTATAGTGTACACACAGTTGGCCCCACTTAATAGGATAACGGACAAACCAGCTGAACGGATAAACTCCTCCTGCGCCACCAAAATTTCCCTCTCATTTTGTTCAAGTTTTCCATTTAATATGATAATTTCAACGACTTTCCCCCGCTTAATGGAATACAGTCGAGAGAGGGAATCCCGTTTTAACGAACACTTTTCTAATCCCCCCCCAGATAAGTTTACATAGGAACAACGCAAAAATCGGGAATTCCTTTATCACGAAATTTCGTTATAGCGAAGTGATTTCTTCGGTCTCTTCGAGTTCCTTATAACGGGGTTCGACTGTATTGCGCTTCACTTGTCAATTGCTAATACACATCAACTGCTATACACATAGTGTTTTTGTGGAATAAAACATTCGGAATTAATAGAAAATATGTTACTAAGTCGAGATAAATATATTTTGAGAGTAGGTTCTGGCCTGCAAGTATTCAAGTTGCCTTCAATACTTAGATTTAATTATTTCACTTTTGTTTTCTTGTTGAGCCGGGCAATAGAGGGCGCTAACTTTCCTAACAAAAAGTAAAAATCTTAGTTGTGATCATTGTAATTAGTAAATATAATTTTCATTTCATTTTTGATGTTTGATTTATCTGAAGAGATTTATTAATGATCTCCCAACAGTTTTCAATATACAAACTATGCTAACGTTGTGAAATGGCAATTGAATTGCTCCCAGTTTCACACATGATACAGTTGGCACCGCTTCATCGGATGTATCAACGATTTCACATTACCGATTATACAAATACAACACCACAACAGGCAAAATGCCCAACGAGGTATATATTTATTGTATTTAATATATTTATTAAATATACAGTTGTATATATATATATTGCACTATATATTTTTGTTACCAAATTGTTGCATGCATAGCTTTTTCCTACTTATCAGAATGCTAATGGATTAATGGATATTGATATGCATGTTACAATGTGGTTGCATGTTACAACGCGCATGTTACAACACGCATGTTACAATGTGGTTGCATTACAATGCATGTTACAACGAGTGGTTATAGTGACGGACTCGCGATGCGAGGATCCGGGTTCGAACACCACAGTGGTGGTCGGCTGAAGTTGGTTTTCTGTGGTTCCCAACTTCAAGGCGCAAATGCGAGCCGATCTCCCCGTTAAAAAGTCTCGCCACAGAGAGCAACAGTCCTACAACGATAAATCAATCAATCATAACACTTCACTCATAGTTACAAAAACTGGTGGCAGATGGCAGCACTACACATAACAAGCGTTACAGAGAAACAAAAAACTTCACGTCAGGTTTCACTACACGTACACGCACATTCCCGCATGTACCGATTCGTTGGGGGTTCCGCGGGCGGGCGAGGTGCATGTGTGGTGTAGCAGTGTTAGGTAGGACTCGGGGATCCATGATGTTCTTAAGTCAACCACCTCGTTGGGCAATTTGCCTGTTGTGGCGTTGTATTTGTATAATTTAGAAGAAAAATGCAAAATATTCATCAAAATTATAATTTTATTCAGTTGTAAAAATGACATATACAAACTGATAACATATATACATACATATACAATGAAGTATATAACATATTAATAAAGTAGAGATGTACATTTTCATTTTCGACGTGAGCATTTTTACACGTTAACGTATATATACAGCAGGGGTCTTCAACCGTTGACACATCGCGAGACATTGCAAATGAACCCCGCGGGTGACCGAGCAATACTGCGCAAACTCTAAATGTTATCAAAGATACCGGCAGGTCACAAGGTAACCGCGGGCCATGCATTGAAGACCCCTGGTGTACAGCATCTGTCAAAATAGCTACAAAAATATTTATTTTCAAATGCACATTTTCTTGACATCAATGATTACGCCTCGTGATTCCAACGAAAAATTTGTATTGTAAAGGTCTCGGACAATATTTTCAGGAACTGCATTGATAAGAATTAGAGAGCAGCAACTCGTTTTTGTATTCATGATGTGTTGTAAAAGTGATTTTGTCACATGTAATTTATTGCATACTTTTATTT
Organism: Pholcus phalangioides; assembly: GCF_987345545.1. Classification (NCBI taxonomy): domain Eukaryota; kingdom Metazoa; phylum Arthropoda; class Arachnida; order Araneae; family Pholcidae; genus Pholcus; species Pholcus phalangioides. Next base: position 86,289,268 of record NW_028301608.1, on the reverse strand, counting down.
TCAGGTTCAATATTTCTTTCACACGCACCGCACAATCTCATACATGTCATAAATATCTTATAATAAACACTAAATTTATTTAATGACACTCACCAAGTGTTCTAACTTCATAAACATGCACGTACACACACACACACACACCATTCACTCATATGTGCACTTCAAACACACACACATTCTCGTCTATTTATAATTTCTACTTTCACACACATCCAAAGGAAAAAGAGAAATAAGTGCATACAGAGTATGTATGAAAAATATGCATGATACTTACGGATCAATTCGCAGAAAATATGCATGACATAATCGCAAGGGACTGATATCAGCTTGATGGTGAAATCGGTGCGTAGCCTGAGCTCTCCACATTCGAACGTATCGAAGGGATGACCCTCGTCCCACAAGTCGTCATCCACTTTGGACCCGTCGGCAAAGTAGACCCATTCGCCGTCTACCTGGATGATTCCGGCGAATACTCCGCCTTTGAAAGGTAAGTTATAAACAGCCGTCAAGATGCTTTTCCTCATGCGATCGTCTTTCATCGGTGTGAGCACCCCTCCGGAATTGGAACAGTAAGACGTTGCCTCCTGGAAACTCATTTTGGGGCCGAAAACCTCCAGGCAAATGCCGTAGTAGTCGATGTAGGCGAAGGATGACTTTTTTTCGCATGCTGTAACAAACAGACGTGAAGCATGTACAGTAGCACTCAAAAGTCTCTAGAGAACAATAAATTTGTCAACAAAATTCTGTTATTCTATCTATTTGAAATTTTTTTTAAAGGAAATCTATCCCATGAAACAAAAACACTGAGTCTCATTAGCCATTACAAACTATTATGAGCAATAAATTGCGTACGAAGTACGAAAGCCTGGATAACCAAGCGGAGATCGAGATGCAGTTCGGAAAGAAAATTCACATTGCTCTGTGGGGAATCGAACCACCAATCTCTCACTGTCTGGGAGAGTGTTCTAACCATTAAACAACAGAGGACAGGCATTTTCATCCTTTAGAGCATATGCATGAATGCTGAACGGGACTGCGCATGGACAGCCTAGCTTAGCTAATAGCTCTTACGACGTTAGCCTCCAGATGGCAACATATATAGAGAAACGAACTACATCTCGATCTCCGGTTATCCAGGCTCTCGTACTTCGTATGAACAGCGGAGAGTGACATCGTTTCTCTATATAATAAATTGCGATTATATATCTAATTTTTCTTTTAACCATAAAAATAATTTACTTTTATGTTGGGTCGAAAGTCTTTTGGCACAAACAAAAAATTACAAAATAATCGAATCAGTTACGGAATAAGCACCATAACAAAGTAGAATCAGTCAATACTTTGTTAGAAGTAACTTGAATCGAAAAACTACTTTCCAACACGTCTATGGCATGGATTCAATAAGCTTGACCCCCACGGTCACAGTGGGTACTTTTTCCCATTATATTTTTCCCCACAATCGAAAACACCACCTATTTCGGAAGGACTACAGACGGGGACGACAGCAAAGGTTAACTACAAAGATTACTAAAGGATACAGACTTTTGGAAATATTAGTGTATGCATAGAGTATATACTCACGTTCCGTTTTCTTTTCACACACAGAGAAGAAGGCACTGTCGCACTTTGTGGACCAGACGTTATTTTCCCTGGCAGGAGATAGAGCACCGCAACCACTAGAATCTGGTTTCTCGACCCACATGTCATAATCGTCCACGTCGAACTCTTCGTCGCCCTTCAGGTAAAACCATTTCGGCTTGCTCGACGACCCCACACCTGTTGATTTCTATACAGAGGAGACAAATTCACAAACCGAAACAATTTATTTAATACTGAAAATCAGGGATGCACAACCTCCAGCCCGCGGGGCAAATGCGGCTAGCCAAGGGGTTTCATTCGGCCCTCGAAAGATGTTCTGGTTATAAAGTATTAGTAGTAAAAGTTGACTATATTTACTTCATATAAAAAATATGGCAAATCGGGATCCATACGGGTCATCGCTAATTATCGCCAGAAAAATTGTCATCACAAGGGAAGTAAAGTTGTCGATTCTAGCAGAAGAAATTGCCACAGGGAAAATTGTTGCCAATTACAGTAAAAAAAAAAATGGTCAAAGGCCGGCATTACACTACAAAAGTTTTAGAAAAAAGTTCTTCTATAAAACTTAAAAAATGCAACTAATAAGATCATCGGTTGCATTTGCTCGAATGTAACCGATGCGCTTATTGGTTGCATTTTTCGAGTTTGATAAAAGAACTTTTACCAAAATTTTACAGTGTAATGCCAGCCAAAGGCGAGTAAAGTTGATAATTGTAGCAAAAAAAAAAAAAAATGTCAAGGAGAAGTGAAGTTGTTAATTTTAGCCAAAGGGAATTAAATTTTTTAATTACAGCCAAAAAATTTTCAAAGGTGAGTAAAGTTGCCATGCATTGTTGAAATCACTGAAAAATTGGCAATGATTGGAAAATAAAGCTCACTTAAAATGCAATTCACTAAAAAAAATTTGTGTTTGACAAATATATGAAATGCATATAAGTATGTGACTGTAATTAATTATTATTATTTGAGAGATAATTATCATCATATAATTTATAATAACAAACCTTGGTATCAGTAAAAAAAATATAAATTCAAATGAAAATCGGGAAGAACGAGACATATTGAGAAAAGTCGGGACAGCCAAAATTATAGGAATGTCCCGTGAAATAGGGAGTCATATGATATATTCCAGTTTCTGGCCCCGCGAGCTGCAGAAATGCCACATATGGCCCGTGGACTGAAAAGGTTGTGCTGCCCCCCTGCTAAAGAAAGAAATTATTGCATAATTAATGAAAGAAATTATTTAATCTTTTTTTTTTATCTTTAAAAGTTCTTCTATCGTTTTTAATCTTTAGGAAACAATTGCAATATTTAGGTATTGACATGAACATTTCAGTGGGAAAAAACTGCTTGGCGTGAACTGTGTATTAAACCAGGGCTGGACAGAAAAAAAAAAGAAAATCTAGGCGCCAAAAAATTGTTTACCCGAAGAAAAAAGTCTAAAATAATCGTTTATTTCGATTTTTTTCAGGGCATAGTGACCCTCTTTCATACACTGAAGTGCCAAAAGTCATGGGATACCTCTTAATGTCGTGTAGGACCTCCTTTTGCCCGGTGAAGTGCAGCAATATTAAGAGGTATCCCATGACTTTAGGCACTTCAGCGTATGTTGGCAGATATGTTGCTATAAACTCCAAACATCTTGTGCTGCTCTCAGCCTGCGTAATCTAGTAAATACACAAAGGAAATTTTAGGAGCATGTATAACAGGGATGGCCAACGGTGACCAGTCGTTTGACTCCCAAATTCGGTGATTTTGTGCTGAACGCGACTAGGTAAAATTACTGTGTATTAAATCGATTTTCTTATTATTTAAACCATCATTTTCCACGGCAGATATTTACAAACTATTTACATTCATAACTTCTAGTAATGATAGTAATTAGCTATGTTCTCATCACACTGCAGTAAAATGCCTATGACGATAGACCGGAGTTGTGCTCGGTTTGAATGAATGAATGAATGTCTTTTCGTACACAAGTATTGTTCTTAAGGTTTGTTTGTGCATTTTCACCTTCCTTTTCTTTCCGCCACCTCGTTGGGCAAGGTTGCCTCTGTATTTGTAGCTGAATGCATATTTAGTGTTCTGATCACAGTGACGAAACTTTTTCGAAGTAAACGCCAATTCATCTCGTAATTATAACCGACTAGGCTACGCAGACCCTAATAATAACGCCCACAAAGACACTGCTACAAAGTTTTCTCGAAAAGACGGATGTCATGTAAGGAAAAAAAAAAACCTTTAGCGGTTGCACCGGTGTCCATGTGAAACGGGTTCCTTTTCTAGAAACACGCAGGATACAGGGCGTGCCAGGAATGTGAGAACACCACAAGAAGCCCGTTTTGTACTGACACTTTTTAAGACCTGGCAAGTGTCCAATCCCAGGATTCCAGAGCAAACAGTCCGCAGCACCATAAATGAAATACTCTTTGGCACTTGGTGAAACTAACCATCGCAGTACGCGATAGTGAAGCTATGTGGTCCTGTGGGCATCGTGCTGGACTCTCGTGAGGATCCATGTTCGAACTCTGTTGGCAACACAATGGTGGTCGGCTGAAGTTGGTTTTCTACGGTATTCCAACTTCGAGGCGCGAATGCGAGCTGATCTCCCATATAAAAATGTCTCTCCGCAGAAAGCAGGCAGACCCCCTTCATCACAATACTTACATAACATGGAAATTCAAGCCAAATTCGTGGATTGGTCGAAAAGTAATGGTTTCCCGGCTTCAACAATGACTTTTGAAATGTTGACTTTTATCTCCATGATTCGTAAAAAACAATGATTTTTTTTTTCGATACGTTCATCCCTTCACGGAAGTCCCTTATTTAATACTCCGAGTGCAGAGAAAATTTCTGTGGTGTTTGGTCAGAACATGACAACTCCAAAATCACATTTTTGAGATATAAGCATTTTCATTGTCATTTGAAAAGGAAAAATAAAACCTACACACAAATGCAAGTGAAAATATCATCCATCAGCGTGTTGTTTTGCTGTGCGTACGTATTTGTGCATTTATCTCACTTATAATTAGTTATAATTAGCAAGGGACTTATTTTTAGATCAAAAAGCCATTTTTCGGAGACATCGTGTTCTAACCAAACACCCACAGATTTGGGCAGCGTAAGTAGATAAATAAAACTTAAAATTGTAAAACTATTCAAAAAGGCTGTAGCATTACATCTTTGGATTTCATCCCAATCCAGAAATGCTCGGATTTGACACTCTGTTCGGCTTTTTTCTTGAAGAATTCCCGCAGGTCTTTGTACACATCAGTTTTGATTCGACCGACGAGCCGACCGTCCATTCTATCACAATCGCCCTGCATTCCTTCGACACTTGAGCTACGAGTTGCGATACTGGTCAAACATTTTCCACCATACACATCGTAACGATTATCTGGGCAACCACCTTCGAGACAAAAAAAAAAGGACGGTAAAACATCGAATGAAAAACTTTGAATCACAAAAGAAAAATATGGAGGGGGATTCTAAATTCATGGGACAAACTTTAGAGAGGTGAGGGGCTGTTCAAGTATTACGTCATCATCGATGGGGGAGGGGGGGTTTCCGATTTGCTGACTTTTGATGACGGGGGGGGGGGGTTGGATAATGCTTAAGTCATCAACCACCCTTTATGAAAATATGAGTTAGGATTCAGAGGGGCAGAGCTGATGACGAAATTTTGCTGACGGGGGGGGGGGGTCAAAAAATGGCTAAAAATTTGCTTACGTAATACTTGAACGGCCCCTGATGATACGAGACACCTAAACAAGCATTTTTGGTAAAAAATAATACAAAGGCCACAACAGACATGTTGGCCCAACGAGGTGCGCTGACAAGGCTCCAGCCCTGGGGCCCGGGAGGATTTTAATCTTCTTTTTTTTTTTGGTTTTTCATGCTATAAATGCATCATTAAGGGGGCCCGGTGAAAGTCTGGTCGGGGGCCCGTAAAAGATCCCAGCCTAGGGGCCCTGCTTCAGGATGTGGGGGCCATGGAGATGGCTGAGAAAAGATGCCCCACAAAAAATATCGAGGATGTCAAATGCAACTAAAATACAGCAACCCAATATGAAAGAATTATGTCTCTCTCTCTCTCTCTCATGAAAGAAAAAATCTAATCTATAAAATTGATTTTTTTCTGTGTGTGTGCGCGTGCTACCCTGGGATACTACTACTACTTAACCGAACATGCACCTCGTACACATTCCTCTACGGAATTTCTAACGAATGCCATTATGTATGTTCTTAGTGTATGCTTGGCCCGAACGTATTACGTCGAGTTGCGCTTGTTTCGTGTTCATGCTGCCATCTGGCTTTCATTTTATGAAGAAAAAATGGAAATGCTTGAATTTTTATGTTGCCTACCCTGAGCTAGAGTTCTTTGTAGAGATCACTTTTTTTGAGCGACCGACGAGCCCACAGTCCATTCTACTACAATCACCCGGCATTCCTTCGGCACTTGAGCTACGAGTTGCGTTGCTGGTCAAACATTTTCCGCCATACATATTGCCATATATCCTGGGTCGTGCCCACATAGGCGAGATAAGATAGCCCTGGTCTATGGAAAGCTCTGCTACGTTCTGAAATTAATCACATTTTTGCCCCACCATATTTTACTTGAAAGCTTTATGCTTTATTTTTCTTCAGTTTTCTGTTTTCTGTGCCCCCCCCCCTCATCGCCCCTTGTCGTGTCTCTCCTTTCACCTGATTTTCACCTTTGACCCCCATTAGAATATCCCAGGACCACGGGGGGGGGGCATATGGCTCCAGATTGAGAACCTCTGGTCTAGGAGTTTTTGATACCCAAGATATACTTCAAATCATAGAATCGGATAAAAAACAAATATCAACATGAATTTAGAACAGCATGAATTTTAGACGCGGACCTCTGGGGGTTCAAACAGGCCGCTGTGGTGGTCGTGTGGTCATATTACGGGCTCACATCGTAAGGACTTGAATTCGAACTCGTCTATCTGTGGTGTCCCAGCTTGGAGACACGAATGCGAGTCGAGCTTCCCGTTAAAAAGGCTCGTCACAGGAAGCAACAGGCCTACAACGGTACAAATATTCAATCATTACACGATGATGGCAGCACTGAAATAATCAGTCATAACACTAGATACGCACTCGGACAGTTAGGTACACCCACTTGGTTCCAGACTCTGCCGGGTTTTAAGGGATTTTGGCAATCGGGATAAATCCGGTGGCAGAGCCGTGGCGTTCATTCATTCATTGGGGCTCCGGACAATCGAAACCGCTGATTTCCAAGATTCCCCGATCCGTTCCCCAAAATCTATATACATAAAGTAATATGTCCTGAGACTGATTGATTCATCATCGCCGAACCGAAACCGATGAAGCTGTAAATATCAAAGTTGGTCAATAGTTATATTTAGTGATATATAGACTCACTAAGAATGGTTTTTTCGACATGGGGGGGGGGGGGGTGGTTCAAAGGTAACATTGAAAATCACTGAAATCACTCCGAGCCGAAACTGCTGAATCTATCAGCTAACATCATGAAATTTGGTCAGAAAATACATTCTATGACGTAAAGACTAATTAAGAAGAGGTTTTCGAAATTCCAACCCGTTAAGGAGGGTCATAAGGGAGGTTCAAAGCATTCATGAAATTAAGTTAGTTTTATTTCATGACGTAAAGACTTAACTAGCAAGGAATTTTCGGAATTTCAACCCCTAAAGGGAGAAATCACGCTGAGCCGAAACCGCCGAAGCTATAAATATGCAGTTTCGTCAGTATTTTTGTATTTTAATGTAGAGACTCACTGAGAAGGGATTTTTCAAAATTCAAACCCACCCCTCCCCCCCCCCCAATTCTTTGAGGGTGGGGGTTCAAAGGTTATATGGAGTAAACATTACTTAGACGAAATCACTGAAGTCATAAATATGAAATTTAAGCAGTATTATATATTTTATAATATACGTTGTAGATACCCACTAAGGAGGGATTTCTGAAAATTCATCCTCGCAAGTGGGGTCATGAGTGTTTTTCATATGTTATATGGGAGAATCATCGCCGAGTAATTTTCAGATTACCAAATCCCCACGAGCGAAGCCATGGGTAACAGCTAGTTTGTAATTAAATAACTGCGCTGCTTTGTTACCAAAATAAAATAAACAATCGGCTACGCATAATATTGATTTATGCATCAGACGTAGGAAAAATAATCAAAGAGCAGGTTTGAGAAAGGATAATACAAACCACACAGGACTGAAACTGAAACGTGAGAAATTACAGTGGCGTAGATGAAGATTTTCAAAACCATTTTCGAGACTTTTGTCGGTAGTGTTTAGGAATCGCATACTTCTCTATCACCAAGTGTAAACGAGCACGTTCATGTGCTTAAATAAACCGCAATGATTAATAAATTCATGCCCATGTTGAATCGTGATTCATCGAGTACCATAATCTCAATATTTTGATGACTGTTACCAAGATACAATACGGGTAGTATTCGTTGCTGTTTGCGGTTTCCCACTGATGAAGTTCTGACACGCAATTTCTCAAGTAAAACGAATATTTAACATGCGTTGGTCGTGTTCAAATGTGTTGACTCCAAATCACAACATTTTTTTTCTATGTATGTTTTTTTTAAAACAAAGTGCGGTAATATCTCGACTACCCGACCTAATGTGTTGGCTCTATGACGTCGCCAAATTATTGGAGCTGTCGCCAAAATTTACAAAGTTTGTTACCAATTTCGCAAGATTTACAGAGTAATGCGTAAATTTTCATTTTTACATAAGATAATGGCTATTTACAGACAAAAAAATGACATAATAAATCATAAATAAGACCTATTTACATAATTTACGTAATAATATTTATTTTCTTGGACTTCCTTTTTCTGTAATAAATTTTTGATAATTGAATATTTTCAAATATGCTGTAAGAAATGTGAATCTATTTGTAGATTAGAGTGTCCCCCCCCCCCACTAATAAATAATTAATATGTACATGTTACTGCCAAAGCCCAAAATTAGCCACTTCACGAACTGCCCGCCCAGTTGTCCGAAATTCGGGGTTTCACGGACACCTATATATCGATTCCTATGATTTGGGTCATCGCCACGTTGGAGAATTTTTTAGGGTTGTTGAGGTAGTAACATCATAAAGTAAAACCCCTCATAACGGACACCCCTCAAATACACTCTGTTTTGCTGCCAACTCATAATTTCCCATTGCGAAAGTATTCATTTCATATCCTTGATGAATGGTCAATCATTCGGAGGAATTTGTTTGCCTCATAGGTTTCCACAAAAGAGAGGGTTTAACTGTATACAATACAAAGCACCTCCCACCCCTTCCTACATACGGGCTCAAGTCCCGAACGACTAGCAACTTTCAGACCCCTCAGCCCATCGCACAATTCCTTTCGTGAATCTTTCTTAAATCACTTCTGTGTCTGAAACGTTCGTAAAGCTTCAGCCAGTGACAGCCCATTCGTGGCTTCACAACTTCGCGTACACCAATATGTCAACAGCACAATAAAAACCATATGTAAGTGCCAGTAACAGTAAAATTCAGAAATAAGCTGTTAATCATATACCCAGTATTTTATAGGACTCCTGATTTGCATAATGCCAGTGATTTACTTTCGTACAGCGCTATCTGGCGACAAAAATTTGAACTAATTTTTTTCCTGAACCACAAAAAAAAATCCCTCTTTTGAAAATAACTTTCTCGCACACACATTATTCAAATTTTCCAATTTTTATGAATCTTTAAAGTAGTTTTGAATTTATGGGACACCCTGTATATTTTTCCCTCAACGGCTAAATTTTTGAAAAAGCAAAAAAAAATATCTTTTTTTGTTAACAATAAAACATTACAAGTCATCCTTTCGATCCAAGTGCAAGATAAAACGTGCTAACATGCGAATTCGCGTGACGTTTCGGAATAAATTCCCCTCATGTGCCACATTTCCCAAATTTTATTTATTATTGCTTATTTTTAAATCGTGTTTATTCTCAAAGAAAATATTGGTTAATTAACTAATGCCGCGCGGGATTTTCTTTGTTCCAGTTTTTTGTTGATAGTTATACCTCGGGTCTCCGTCATGATCACCATCGTTGCTGTTATTGTAGGTATTTTGAATGCAGTTATAGATTAATCGATTAGCAAAATTAGATTTAAAAAAAGGAATATTTTTTTAAGAAATAATCATTGACTAGAGAGACGATCTAATTATGTGTGAATCGATCGGTAAAACGCGGGTAATGAAGGAAAAAATGAGGCACGGAACAAAACAATGATGGTCTTGCTTATCATGTGCGAGGAATATTAACCGTGTTGATTTAAAAAATTTTTTTCAGGGGCTGTTGAAAGTCTCATAAGATCGAGGAACTCCTTTAAACATAGTTTCCCTTGCATTTTAACCCTTAGACTGCGAAAATAGTCGAAGCTAGCTGTTCTCAATGAGACAGATTTCACTTGTCTTTTGTGAAAGATAGATAGCAATCATACTCAGACCTGCAAATTGAATATAATCGAAAAAAAAAATAAAGGTTGAAACAGAGAATTTGGATTCGAACACCCACAACCACCGACAAAATAACGATTGGGGAGGGGGTAAACAAGCATTCTACCACTACTCAACAATGCATTTCCGTCAAACACGGTACAAGCCAGATCGAGACCCTTTTTACTTACCGAATTGATTTTAAAACCATTTGTAATGAACAGTTTTTAAAAAAAAAATAAGATTGATCTCTGGAACCCTGAGCCAGGCAGGCATTCAGAAGGCAGATGGTGATCCTTTCCAAGAGAAGAATTAAATGTGAAAAATAGTCTGTGTAAAATATAGGACGCTCCAACGAACCTACAATCGACCCTTCCGACACATCACCCTGAGTCTGTACCTACCCTGAGCTAGAGTTCAGTGAGCTTCCTTCTTGTGGAGGCATTACGGGGCCCTACCATCCCCTCATCCTTATAAAACAGTTATTCACAACGTGGGCGTTAACGCCATCTTGGGGACGATGGAATGTTCCAAAGGGGTGGTAGAAGCTACGGGTATAACATAGGATCCTGTGGGTTAGATTGCGTTGGGAGAAAAAATTTCTGAAGGGGACGATGGGACAAAAAAGGTTGGGAAACTATGTTATAAAAGGATATCCGAGAGAAACTGACGTCTAGCTATCGCGATTACCATAAGTTCCATTTTAAGAGCGCATGCATATTGGAGGCAAATAGGTGTTCGAGACTTGATATATTTAATTACGAACTGCTCGCAGCAACTGTTGAGCAGTTGGTATGACGAAGGCAACAAGACAAAAGGTTCATGGTTCGAATCAGCTTAGCATGAAGTAACAGCATTCATATTTACATTCGAAAATCATAGTATCAGATCTCATCATGTAGGTCCTAAATTAATAAGAGGCTCCGAGCCATGCCCGCATAGGCCCGTGAGTTGGTCCTGAAACAATGAACAGCTGTGTTGGGGGATTCTTAAAAAGTAATAATTTTCTTCCACCATATTTCCCTTGAAAAATCTAATTCTTCACAACTATCCATGGTCCTCTCCCCAACATACCCCAAAACCGCAAGGGGGGCATATGACCTCAGGTTGAGAACCACTGGTCTAGACTAAGCATAAGCCCGAACAGCTGTAAAGATGTTTCGTCTTGACGGCGGCTGCGAGTCTTTCTGTTAATCTTGGTTATTCAGGATGTATAGGTAACGGAGTATGACATTTTACTGGGGAATCGCTGATCTTCACATACTTTCAATTAAGAAAAGTACCCAAATAGTGTATAGTACTGATATTTTATTCACGTTGCAAGGGGCTGTATAGTTATAAAAATAAAACAATCAACTTTTTATACCGTCCCCGTGTGCCTAAAAACCCAATTATAGAGTTGTTACCCTGCCTCTCCCCCGATGTCAACTAAAAAAATTCCACGTTTCCAAGTGCAATATTCACGGAGATATTCAAATTCGAAAAACGGAAGAAAGTTGGGGAAAAAAACAGGTTAAAAATGCGTGCAAAAATCGGTTTACCCACAGAGTAATATCATCATCTACACTGCTCAAAACAATTAGGGGAGCACATGGTTTTAACAAAATTACTCAAAGATGTATACCGATAAGTAACATAAAATGAATCATCCATAATTTAAAGCCTAGCAGGAAACGGAAGAAGAAAACTTCATATGCAAATCAAAGTTCATCACGTCAAAAAACAGAAAAAGGAGATAAGGGCAGAAATCGGGATGTTGCAGAAACGTCTGTTTTACTGCCGTAACTGTGAAATTCGATTGCGCAGTATTTTTTTTTTTGAGACAAGGTGACTTGAGGATGTCTCAACAACGTGATTTACCGGAATCCATGGCATGGCGTGTTATAGGCAGACTGGAATCCGGGCAAACACAACGTAGTGTCGCGGACGCTGTTCTAGTCGCCAGAAGTGTTGTTGCAAGGCTGTGGAATCGATTCCAAGAAACAGGAAATGTTTGACGTCGACCAGGGCAAGGTCGGCCACGCGCCACTACAGCAACTGATGACCGGTATGTACGGTTAACAGCCCGTCGAAACAGAACATAGAATGCTACGCAGCTGCAAAGACGGTTGTTCTTGGCAACAGGACGAAGGGTGTCCAGCCAAACAGTACGTAATCGGCTTCATGAGGGAGGGCTCTATGCACGTAGGCCAATGGTCTGCATTCCGTTGATCCCACGCCACCGTGCGGCCCGAAGAAGATGGGGTGCTGAACATCGAGATTGGGAGCAACATGATTGGAGCCAAGTGCTGTTTACAGAGGAGTCCCGATTCAGTCTGGAGTGTGACACCCGACGTGTTCTGGTATGGAGGGACAGGGGCACTCGAAATAACCCCGCATTCGTTCGTGAAAGGTCACAATACAGACGAGCTGGTTGGATGGTATGGGGTGGAATCGGCATAGGCGGACGTACGGACCTGCATATCATTCGGAATGGAACTTTGACGGCCCGAAGGTATGTAGACGAGATACTGCGACCTCAGGTCATCCCTTACGCTGGAGCCATTGGAGATTCCTTTGTTTTCCAGGATGATAATACCCGACCGCATAGAGCTCGTCTGGTGGAGAACATGCTTGAAGCTGAAACAATACAGCGTATGGAATGGCCAGCGTGCTCTCCTGACCTGAATCCAACGACGCATGTTTTTTCCATATTTTCAAAGAATTAAAGCTTAATTCCAAATTTTTTTTACGTCTTTTTTCTGTATTGCGCATTGATACGCGTGTACTATCCATTGTATGCCAATACGTGGCTGTCTCGCACGGTTTTCTTCACTTTTTTGCTTGCTCCCCTAATTGTTTTGAGCAGTGTATATCTTTAGTCTATGGGTTTACCCGTATTTAACGCTGTTTCTCTCTTCCCCACTTTCATTCAGTTTTTTAATTGAAATATCAGAGAATACTGCACTTGGAAACGTGGATTTTTTTCTTGACACCAGGAGAGCCAGGGCAACAACTTTGTAACTGGGTTCTTGAGCACAGGGTGTCCGTATAAAAATATAACATTTGTATTTTAATGACTATGCTGCCCCTTCCAACATGAATGACATACCTTGAGTACTAAATGTTATTTGGATACTTTTTTCTAATTGGAAGTATGCCTCTAGGATCAACGATTCGCCAGTAAAATGTCATATGCCCTGTTATTTATGCACCCTGTATATTGTTTTTTTCTTAAACCAAAAAAATTGTGAATCAAAAGTACACTTCAAACCTGAATTTTTATTCAAACAGTTCAATATCAGCTGGAACAGTTATCGCTTCTTTCCTGCTCCAGACACTGAAATACATAAATCTGCGTTGACATTCACGCACACACACATCAAAATAATCAAAACCAATATGGTATGAAAAAATACAGAAGTGCCAGACGTGGTACCATGAGTTATTATGCAAAGGATTTACAGAGAGGGCACTTATTATGAACCTGATTTAATGACAGACAAAAAAAACTGCGCCAAAAAAAGGAAATAGATCCAAAATTGTTGTATACAAATTATATTAATTTATATAGCCTATATAGCCTAATTTAACATTCGATATGAAAATCTTTTATTCTTTGTTTCTACTATTTACGTCTTAGTGAAGCCTACACTAAAATATTGATAGCTGTTATGGTCGCAATTCATATTCACTAGAACAGAAATGTATTTAAAATATCCTATTTTAATTTATAATAGAGACAGTTGTGTTATATCACTAACTTAGTCACAAAATCTGAGGAAAGACGATCATGTTTCTCAGAAGCTAACAAGTAACTTAAGAGCTACAAAAACGAAAAAAGACAATTTGAGAAAAATCCATTGATAAAATTTCACTAAATCCTGATGAAAGACAATTTGTAATGCATGCTTTGTATTTTTTTCAAAAAAATGCAGGGCTGTTTTGAAATTATTTTTAATTGAAATAAAAATTCCGCAACTAATTCGTGCTGGCTTCCCCTCCCCCCACATATAGGCATCATGTGATTAAAACCCCATTAGGAATATTGCTTTCAATTCATTAATAACACTGAACAATGAAATTGCATCCGAAATGTGAAACTATACAATTCCTAATGATTTTAACCTGTCGAACACGAATATCTCCATGAAAAAGTTTTACTGACTAATTTTGGAAATATTACCATGTTGAAAAAAATGCTTCACAAGTGGTATTACTCGACAACAATGAAACTGTGTCAAATATGAAAATATATAATTCTGAACAATTTTGACCTGCTCAACACTAATATCGCCATCAAAAAGGTTTTATTGGCTCTTGTTTTTAAGGAATTGCCCTGAAGTTAAAAAGTGCTTTAGAAGCATTATTGTATGGTGAAAAAGTGGTAAGACCAATAGAACAACATTGCAAAGGAAAATGGTCTACCTCCACAATGACACTGACTATTGTTAAATAATTGTAAGAGATGCTCCGTATGCCCAGTACAAGAATAATGCAAAATGAAATGCATGTTAGCCACCGATAAATAAACTATATTGTGTTGTAATACATTTGCATTTCTGCGTATTTTTGTAGTGTTTTTATGTAAATGAATGTTGTGCCTCTATATATTGAAGACTATATATTTATGTTGTTTTTCCTGTATATCTATTTTTTCTAAATACTTATATATGTTGTGTTGTCAGGAACTTTCCTGACACAGGGGGTACAACACAAACAGTGGCATGACCACAGAAAAAGATTGCCACTGCAGGAAATCTCATATCGAGGGTAGCACACCAACCTCTGGGTGAGTATAAAAAAAGCTGCTGTTTGGAATCGGCAATAAACTGTAGGTCTGTCTAATTAGGCCTAGTGTAGAGAAAATTACCGTGGTGCAACAAAAATGATCAATTTTATGTTGTTTCAATGTATTGTTTTTTTTCTATTAAATTTTCAACTTCAGAGAAAACCGCAACCAGCTTTTTTAAGGTTAAATTTGTGTTAAGAACAAGGAATTACACAAGTAATGACTTTTTATTTTGGACGCAGAAAATTTGTTGTTCAGTGTATTTAATGCCATTAGAAATTGAAATCAATATTATTAATGGTTGATGTCCTCTAATACAGGGGTCTTTACCCACCTTTCTTGAGTTGTGAGCACTGCTTATGCTTATCATCGAATGAAGAGCACCTTTATCGCAACCTTGACATATATATGCCTTAATCCGCATAATTGTAATTCTTGAATGGAATTTTTATAGGGTGTCAATTGGAACATTGTTCAAGTGCTTGCAACAGGTTGAAGATGGCAGCTGTGATATAAAGTAGTGATAAAATATAGTACTCTGAATATTACGCAGCCAAACCATGTTATCATATTAGAGGACTTGACACACTCCACAAAGTGCTGATTGGCCAAAACGTCAATAATGTCTCATTTCAAATATAATCCTATATTTAAATAATGCATATTATGGGTATGTTCCGGAAAACTGACCACTAATCTTTAGTAACCAGTAGAGCCCCTTAGATGGTCAATTAAAGCAGATTATGCTGTTAACAGAGTGACACCATAAGAGGTAAAACTTATATTTATGCTTTCATAAAGAGAGGCTTTTGCAAAGTAACAATGAAAGAATGACATTGTAACAAGATTTGATTATATTCCACTCATATAAGTTCCTTTCCACACATTGAAACATCAAGACACAAATTTAATTAGAATTCAGACAAGTTTCAGTACCATTTAAAAAAATGATAGGCTCTCTGGAAGAGGGGAAAAAAATCCCCTATTGACATAATTATATCAAATATCTCTGATATACGTGACCAAAATGGTGGTGGTAATCAATAGCAAAAAAACACAGACATGTTTGAGGAGTTTGTTTTTCTCTTGCTGAGTGAGTGAACTATACATATCTTGTTTCAGTAATATTGCTGAATTAAAAAAAAAAAAAAAAACAATACTACTTGAAAAAATATCTATGCACCTTTGATATGAAATGCAGCGAAAAATTAGTGATCACAATATTTAACTATTGTTACAACAAAATAAATTATTATAAACATTAATGCATCAGAAAATTACTGAAAAAATAATAAGCAAATGAGAAAATTCTTACATTTTACAAAAAAATAAAAAATAATAATCATGGAAAATAATTCTGTAGAACTTGCAGTCTTATATACAGGGTGATTCCGTAATTCTCCTTACCGCATTTTACTGGTGAACTGTTGATCCTAGAAAGATCCTCCCAATTAGAAAAAGTTTCCGATAATGTTTAGAACTCAAATACATCATTAATGTTGTAAGAGGTAGTGTAGTTATCAAAATAAAATAAATAAAATAAACTTTTTATACGGACACCTTGAGCTCAAGAACCCAATTACAAAGTTGTTATCCTGCCTCTCTTGAACCCAACAAAAAAAAATTCCACGTTTCTAAGTGCAACATTCGCTGAGATATGATTTCAAAGATCGCAGGAAAGTTGAAAAAAAAAAAGCAAAAATCAACAAGCGCTTCTTTTCTTATTTATGCCATTTTTCCCAACTTTCCTCTGAATTTTGAATTCTAAGATCTTTTCAAATGTTGCACTTAAGAATGTGGAGTATTTTTCTGTTGGCCTCAGGAGAGACAGCGCATCAACTTTCTAATTTGGTGTTTGAAAACAGGGTGTCCATATAAAAAGTTTATTTACGTATTTTAATAACCACACAACCCTTTGCAACATGAATGATATATCTGAAACATTATTTGAATATATTGTCTAACTGGAAGTATGCCTCTAGGATCAACAGTTCTCCAGCAAAATATGGCAAGGGAGATCACCCTGTATAATGTACTCATGAATTAGAAATAACTATATTATTGTTAGAGTTATATCAGATGAACATCACATCTGAGGCTCACATTCGAGAATGTAAAAATTTTACAGTAAGTCCCAACTCATATGAGTATCAACAATCCTTTATACTTGGAAAAAGAAACTTTTTTTTGCTCAGGTACATTTATAATCCCTCAGGTACTAGTTTTGAAGTTATATAAATCTACTATACACTGTTCTATAGCAGATGCACTATATTTGATTAAATACGAAAATACTTGCTAAAACCTGAGAATTTTCTTTTATAATCACATCATTAGAGTGGAATTTTTTTCACATAAAATTCGGGAAAGTTTTAACTGTATAGGTATACTTTTATAAATTTTAATACTAGCAGCAAGAATCAATACAAGAGATAAAAATAACATCTTGTGTGCACAGATACTTTTTTATACACTAGCAATAATGCATTTTTGCCACGTAGAATAACATATTTAAAACAAAACAACATACTTAGTCTTACTGCAGATTTTGGCACTATGGGTGTCATGCATTGAGGATTCTCAGAAGATAACTTTATTAGCACACAGTCGAAAACCTCTCAGGAAGACCACCTTCATCAAATATTCATGAAGGTGTAAACACTTCAATGGCTCTTCATTTCCCCCGACACCAACAGGATCAATTTTAAATTGTCTTCCATCAACCTACCTCACTAATTCCTACTTTCCCTTGAGCAGTAATATTTCCCAATAATATAGCCTACAATTTGACATTTACTGTAATTTGATTAAGAAAAAATTCCCATCACAGAAACAATCTCATCCACATAAAAGCCAGTTCTCATCTCTTTCAAAATATAAGAAATATTTCATGAATTCTCTTAATTTGTGAGTATGGCAGTGATGAAATGGAGGTAGTTGAAAAGAAATATCTCAATGAATTTAAATAAAGTAACTTTCATAAACATAATACAGAAATAACAAGAAAATTTAGGGCATCATAAAGAATGAAGAGAAATCAAAAAGACAGCAAGACCTATGTTTTATATTCAAAAAGGTGAATTCAAAATTCAATGTCCACTTCTCAGATCCTTCACAGAAATATATGCGGTCATTTTAGATAAGTTTTGCAATTTTGGAAAATGAAATCAACTTTGTGTTCAACAAAATTTATTTAAATAATATTCCTTTCAGAAAATGACAAATTTCATAACAATTTTGAACTTAATGTAACAAACTGACATTCAAGCTGGGTTTTATATAATAAATTGGAAACATGGAGTAGAACAAAAACTTTATTTCTTCGCTATGACCTTTTCCATGTACCCCTGTATTAGCTGGCATACCTATATTTTCTGACATGCCGGAAGATTTTAGTCACATATTTCGAGTAATTTTTTTAATATCTGAACTCTAAGAATTGATAGAAATAAATGATTTTGATCTTGTCTGGTGTCTATATTCAGGATCCTTTGTGTTTCACAGAACTACGTTCAGAAAGTTCGTCATGTATGCTTTTGCTAACAAATCTAAATTTATTAAAAATGTCAGATACTAAGCACATTGGTTTGCATATATTAGATGAGTAAAATGGAAATATAAGTAGACTTCAAATTATTTTTGTAATCTTTATATTTAAAATTTGAATAAGCAGTGAAAAATTAAAGAATTGTACTGCAAAACATGTGTTTCTTATTCAAAAGTGAAGGCACATTTCATTAATCTTTGAACATGCAGAAAACGTGCAAAATGCAGTATCTGTATATCATATTAGGTGGACTGTAAATTACAGCAATAAATAAATCTCAATTTTTGTAATAGTTATCAAATTCCTGTACAAGACATTTGTTTTTCTATAAACCATTATTTTTTATTCACTCATTTATTCAGTATTTGAATAAATTGATATCAGCTTTTTGAATATACAGGGTAGACAAGAAGTTCTGAATACATTTAAAAAACGAATAAGTAATTAACGTAACAAATCAATTGAAATGGAAAGGTGCGGTTTGCTCTAAAATAATTATCATGACCTGGGGGGTTTTTTTTGATAAATTTAAAAAAAGTTAAAATTTTACTCATGCATGGCACATAAAATACAACACAGACAGCGCATAATTAATGGTTATGACAATTTGCATTACATAAAACTATCACATTTCAATACGAGTGCCATTTTTTGCTCAGGCTACATCTAAATGGGTGAAAGGGTGCTCATGTTGAAATTTAGTCGTTTTATGTGATGCAAACTGTCATAAACATTAATCATGCACTGTTTGAGTTGCATTTATATGTTATGCCAAGTTTTTCATTTTACAAGCACCACCTGCGAGTGAAATTTGAACTTTTTTAAATTTATCAAGAAAAAAAAAAAACTGGCTATATGTATGTATTTTAGTGCGAGCCACACGTTTTATATCAATTGGCTGATTTGTTATTAACTTTTAAAATGTGTCCAAAACTTCTTGTCCCTGTATTTTTTTATCCTTATCAAACCTTCCTTTTTCTGGCATTCCAGGAATGTTGCAAACTCGAACATTCAGAAAGCTGATGCCGCCCCCCAATTTTTATGGCATGGCCAGCTAATATTGGGGGATATATACAAGAAAACTTTACAGAAATAATATTAAAAATATGTTTCTAAATGCATGCAATGAAATAAACAGTCTAAATTTAGACTAGTGATTTCAAGAGAAAGCATCAAAACTGGTCATATTGATCAAAGCTTCTTTTACGACAGCACACATTTCAAGCCCTTAAAGCAGTGGTTCTCAAAATGTAAATTACAGCTCCTAGAGTCATCTCCAAATTTTGTAAAGAGATGTCATAGCAAACTGTTGATATTGATGTCTTTCTGTTCAGTTTTTGCAATGGTTCTTGATTAGACTATTCTGGGGAGCCGCAGATACATTTCTTACATTATGTATATATTTTTTTTTTTAATGGTCAATTATAGCATACAGGGGAAAAAGTATAAACATGTTACAACTGATGATTGTCATTAAATTCAATTCTATTAAATCAATATAACACATAATTTTTTTTTAAAAATATGCCATGTCCGATATAGATCACATATCCAAAAATGGGGGAAAAATACATAATTTTATACTAAATACTTTACACTATATATCTCATAAATATTTATATTTTTAAAACTTAATTTTGATAATAATTGTAATGCTTGAGGCTAACAAAAATGTCCCCCTTTAATGCCAATTAGCTATTTTTAGTAATTTCTCATTTTTATCATTTATACATGGAAAAGCTACTTGAATAAAACTATAACTGGTAACAGAACAAATTTTAATAAAATATAGCAATTTTTTCATCACAAAAGCTTTCATACTTCTCTGAATGAACTCCTTGGGAATTAAAAAATTCATTTCACTGAAAGATACAATACAGAAAAAAATTCCATGCCACTAGTATTTTGTCTCTATCAGATAACCCATTGATTCCCAAATAGTGTGCTGTTGCTTCCAGAAAACGTTAATTGATTTGCTTGAGGGGAGCCTCGCTCTTAGTAAAAATTACTAGAGAGGGACACAGAATGAGACACTAAGATCACAAATAAATTTTGGGGTGACCACCAACCTTTAAAAATACATTTTTAGAACATATTTTGACCATTCTGAGAGATCCTTAATAACATTTGAAGCTAGTATAAAAAAAGGTGTTTCCAAAGTTTGTTAAAAATAAAACTGTTTCATTATTTAAATTCATTTCAAAGTAAAAAATAAACTATAAATTGTGAAAAAAAATGAAATAAAATTGTCCAAAATCAAGAAACTTACTTTTCCTCATTACCAAAAGATGTTTTCAGTTCATTCAAGATACATTTACACATATATCCCAACAGATTTATCTTCCCCATCACAAGAGTATAACTTTTCACCACTTCCTCAAACGGGGGCAAAAATAAAATATGATGAAATCAAAACAAAACCACAAACAAAGTGTAGATCTAAAATAAGAAAAAATTGATGATCATGTATGGGTTCATGTACACCAACTTAATTGATTTATATAAGAATATAAGGATGTACAATAAATATCGTACACAACATTCTCAATTATGGTACGTGTCAATAATAATCAGAAGAATCAAATGAAAAAAAAATGATATATATATATATTTAGGTCAATATCTCTAACTGAAAGTCTACTTTAAAAAAAAAAAAATTACCCTTGGTCCTACTGGAACTTAAATATCAACAACATCAGCCATTTACATGGATGGAACAAAGAAATTTATGTACATCAATAAAGAGGAATATTTATATTTACACATATTTATATGTATATATATAATTCTCTTCAGTTTTTCTTCCATTTATTTACAATCAATCATGCTACAGTTACTTTTTCTTGGTTTACTCATCAGCAACAAATATTCAAATTCTATTTGTCCTTCAAAAACCCACAATTCCATACACTTAAAGTTCATTCATTCAAACATACATACGCAAGAAATGCTTTCTCTGCCATTTAAATCAAATTCGAGGAATTCAGACATATAAGGTCAAAACAATATTTTCCCAACTTCTCTTTAATCCTCAGGAAATCATTTATTACATGCACATGGTGATGGATTAATGCTGTCGGTAATGCCTATGGTGCTTGTTGAACATCTTTGGACGATATTTAAAGTCATTCTTCCTTTGTCTGTCATAATACTTGTCTTTGCGATACACTGGACAGGTTCTGTTATGAAATGGCTTAGGCCTCCAAGAACCCTAGGAATTTAAAGTATAAAAAAATATACAAGTTATAAATGCTTTATAACAAAACCTTGCAAGTGCCGATATCAGCATTTCGGTCAAAAACATTTGTTTCATATTTGAATTCTGTTAGTATATTTTTAACTCTCACATGGACATCATATGAGAACAGATATACGTTCCCTTGTAATAATTAATCAGTTGTAATTAAGTGTTCTGTTTGTCCGTAATCATTCAAATAGGTACAAAAGATGAAAAATAGGTCCCAGAAACTATTTTAAACATTAGGGAGTTTCAATGGAGTTGACACTGTACAAGTATAATCATGCTTCAATATTTCTTAAACAAATAAAAAAAACTGCACATGACAAGGTTTTTTCATAGATGGAAATTCTGAAAGCAATTGTAAATTTTCAAACAGAAACAAATCAAATGTGACTCTTGAAAAGCAATTTTATTTTTTTTTTGTTACTGATTCTAAAAATTGGGGGTTTCAAATATGTTGGAGCATAACAGATAGCAACAAGATCCAAATTGAATTACCACAATTTATTGATTTTGATAACTACAGTTCTACTGACATAGATTCATTCATTCATGACATACCACCTATCTTTAATAAATATAACTAGCCAGAGCAAGTCAACCAAAACAGCAAGACCAAAGCTAATCCTTAGCTAAGGCTCGCTCCAGACAATCCCCCATTGCTCACCAAAATAAGTTTAGAGTGAGACGACTCGGCCTGGCAGTTATATACATGCGTATTTCTCTTTACTATATTCAAGTTCTTCATGCATTTCGTGTCTACAACACAAGTGCGTACTCATATTGTCGTATTCATGTTGCTCACCAAATAAGGTGCTAAACGAGATGGCACGGGTGATCCATAATTGTATATATTCCCCACACAATATTTCTATTTTGTATGTTTTCATCAAATCCAGCGGAGTGAGTGAACTCAACCCAATAAAACTCATGCTTTCTTCTAGTCCACAAGTTATCAACCCCATTTGCTCACCAATAAGGTGTTAAGGGAGATGACTTGCCCAGATGAATATTTTATATTTCACAATAAGATTTTCATTTCATTTCGTTTTTTTTTTTTTTTTTGTATCCTGTGTATATAATATGACAAGTGTAAGATAACAGATGAGATGGCATGAGGCCCCCTCCAATTGCTTTTAAAATATACCTCCATCCCAATATGTGTACATTCATACGCCTTAACAAAACCCAGAAACTTTTCTCGAACTCCCAACCCTATCTCGTCTGTAATCACAACAAAATTTGTTAATCGCGAAAGTACCCAATTGTCCAGGGAAAATATACTATAAAAATCTTGTATGTTATGTTTTTTCTTCTTTTTTTTTGACACAAAATAAAGTGTTATGGACTCTGCCACGAAGCTGGGCTGGAAGAGATCTTGGCAACAAGATAAGTCTAGTGGTAAAGTTCTGTCGTTTATTCATTCATGACATACCACCTAGGATCTGCTTAAGAATCGGGATACAATCTTCCACAGGGTTGCGAGCTGAAAATCACTTCTAAGATAATTTGTTTTCGCAGAAAAAAAAGTAAATACTGAGGCACACTTAATTGAAACTGAATGCAGTCCGACTCTTATTGTAATGTTTTTTCTACACATATTAAACACATTATTTCTACACATATTAAACACATTATTTCTACACATATTTTCTACACATTTAGTTGAATTTTTTTTTAAATATTTAAAAAGGTGATGCTGCTACTTTTAAAAATATTCATGGAGTCTATGAAGATGCTTCACAGAGATTAACAGTTCGGTTGTTTCTATAGAGTTTTAAATCTAGAAGACGACGATCAAAGTGGATGACTTGTTAGAATGGATGCTATCATAAAGACCAAAATCAAAGAAATAAAACACAAAATAAAACAACCCAATTGAGTGTCTATTTCTCTACTTCTCAGTCAACAAATCCAGATTTGAATCCCAATCAGAACATTGAAGCATTCAAGTAGCAGTTCAGAATCAGTAAGGCACCCCCCCCCCCTCTTATGGATTTTCAACAAAACTGATAGAATTATGACATGAATCAATACACTGTTCATGTATTCTTGTGGCATCTTAGAGATGCTTGACAACTAAGGAACTTTTTTCCATAAACTGTAGACATAATCGGAGAGAATAGAAAAAAACCAGCACAGTTTATGAAAAAGTGTTTCGAATATTCAAAACTGAGTTCTAGGACAACTTTTCTTTCTTCACAACTCATTTTTAAACTTCAGAATGTTCCATGTTTTTCTCTGTGTCTTACTACACTCGCCGCACATCCTTACAAGTCATTGTTTCAAACGCCACAAAATATTTTTTGGCTTTCGAAAAAATCAGTAAGGTTGGTCACTAGCTTTATACATTGTCTTTGTTCAAAATCTGTTTATCCCTTGCAAACATAAGATGTAACTACTGTAGTACGAAAAAATATAAATCTTTAAGAACATATTTGAAAATTTCCATTATTTGCATGTTTTCCCCTGATAATTAATTTGACGAAAATAGTCTCTCACAACCCATAAAAGAATAATTAAGTCTTTTTATTAGTATTCAAGCTTATATAACATGCCTAATGCAAATCACAATTAAATTTGATTTAGCCAATAACGCAGTGTGTAAACAAAATACTCTATTGTCACTATACCACTTCTACAAGGAAATGGCCATACAAATGAAGAGAAAATACTATGAATAAACATGCTTTGGAACATATCTAAGTAAAATATAGAAACATAACAAAATGAATTCATGAAGTTCAAAACATGCACAGGACTGGGAGAAAAAACTTTCAAAATAATATAAAGCTACTATTTCCAATAGCGAATGTGTTGTTTGCAGGATTAAAGAGCGCATTCTACTCTACCAACTTTGTTCATCAAGCCAACTAAACACTGCAGCAACAAAATGCATGCCATATATAAATGAATCTTTTCATACCCAAGGAAATGAATCTTGAAAACCATTTCCATAAAACTTGGAATAGCCATAACCCTGGTAAAATGACTTATATGGAACATAGTTCTGCTTTGGGTTTTTATTTAAATGAAAAAAAAAAGAAAGAAAACAAAACATTAATATCCCACTGAAGAAGAAAGGGAAATTAAATGTAGTTAAATAAACACACGAATGTTTTCTTTAGCTTGAGTTGAGCTTACATCATTAAAATTACATTTCCATTTTGAATGAATAGTAAAGTAAATTTTAATATAGTATAAAATAATGAAAATTCAACAATAGGGTAGATATTAAGGTATTCAACTATAGATTCACTTGCAAGTATTTGTCTAGCAAGTAGAGGATAAGCAAAATTAAATAATCAAGAATGAAAAAAACAATTGTACAATATATTTATTTTTGTAATCTACTCGATTAAAAATTAAGATTATGGAAATTTGGTGCATAAGTAGTGCACATTTAAAGAAAAATTATGTGAAATAAAACTTTTGCTACAAACAGGTTATAATGTATTCTTCCATGTGTATATTTTTTCCCCTTAATATTTGACATTATGAATTGCTTCCTCATAATGAACACACTTTTTTTGCTGTTTTAGTGGATTTTTTTTCAAAGACATGAATAAATTAAAAACTAATCAAAAAGGTCTTATAGAATAGGAGAAAGTGTGAAATTATTTTCATTTAAAAGAATATTTTCTACATTTCAGAAAAAAATAAATACCTGAAAATCATTTTTGTTTCTCTTTCTTTCATACTCATCAAAAAAATTGTATTTTCTTTCATTATTATTCATGTATTTCTTCTTCTTTAGTCTTACCTATATTTAAATGTCATTATTATTAAATGGCATATTTACAATATTAAGTTTCGAACAGTGATATTATGAACAATCATTTTGCAATATTAAACTTATTTGTATAGACATTACAATTTTTTTTTTCTCTTTTCTGTAAATACTACAAATGGAAGAGAACCATTTCTTTTGCACAGTTAGATACAGATTACAAAAGCATACATATATATATAATCTTTGTCAAATTTCTATAAAACAAATCATGACACAAAATGGGGTGGGGGGAATCATGTGAAAGGGCTAATTAAATGAAAACAACTTTTGTGTGATGCTGATCTTTGGAAATTCTCAAGATTGACTCAGGAGCAGCAATATTGGTACGACCAAAAAAAATGTACTGCCACAGCCTGAAGTGCGACCAATTCACGAATGGCCAAGAGGTTTGGCCAAAGTCCAATTTTCAGAAATGATTCTGGCTTTGGCCAAGAAAAATCCACTTCATGAATTGTGGCCACTTCATTGAATGGCCAAAGTTTGATGTGCTGATGTAAGACTGTCTAGTAGAGGCCAAATTCTTTTTTTTCTCATCACCAATGTGTGATACATATATATATATACATAGTAAGTAGCTGTATTGTATTAGCTCCATGTAACGAGAGGAAAAAGAAATTTGAAAGAAAACTATATAATAGTTTTTCTGTCAAATTTTGAAAAAAAAAAAAAGATTACAGCATTGTTGCTGGGTTGCCATAGCTAACATGGGCATAATCATCACAAAAAATACTGCAACTTGACGATGACCCTGAATCACATCTTTTATCAGGCTGGCCAGGGATCACTGGTCACTTTGTGAATTGGCTGGCAAAAGCCCAAAGTTTAGACATTGGCCAGTGAAAACCACACATTTAACAATGCACTCAATAAATATAATCACCTGTACAGCAATATGGTACTGAATGCACCTTTCATAGTGTTAATACTGTGTGTACATAAACGAATATCCCAACTTTTAAGGGCTATTGAAAGAAAATTAAACAAAGTACAAACTTGTTGTTCATCGATTGAAAGTTTAAATTCGACACAGTTATAAGTGATCAATGTGAGCCCCATCAGCAACATGAAGGATATCGAGGCGGTACGATAACTTATATCACTCTTTTCAGCATGACTGGTGTGACGGTTACAAATGATGCAGTTATGGGTGTCTTAAGTCTGTCAACATCATTTGGTAGCGATGTAACAAACACCTGATGTTTGCTGTAGTCCCAGAAAAAAAATCGCACGGAGTGATGTCAGGGCTGCGAGGCGGCCAATGATGAAGAGCAAGGTGCTGAGATGCTCGGCAACCAATCCACCAGTGTGGCAATTTATCATTTAAAAACCCACAAACAGCTAAGTGCCAATGGGGTGGTGCACCATCCTGCTGTAGAATGAAATCACCTGATTCAACTGTGGTAACAATCAAATCTCTAACATATCCAAATAAGTAATTCCATTAACAGTCTTCTCATGGAAAAAGAACGGGACGAAGATTTTGTCATTCTATATAGCACAAAACGCATTCACCTTTAGTGAATCGCGTTCCACTTCAATGGTGGCATGTGGATTAGATGGTCCCCAGATGTGCACATTGTGGCGGTTCACTGTGCTATTTATGTGAAATGTCACTTCATCACTGAACACAATCTTGGACAGGAAGGAATTGTCATTATCGAGCTCATGAAGTACGAATTCACAAAATTGTTTCCTTACTGTTTTATGGTTTTCAGTAAGCGCTTGGACTAGCTGCAACTTATATGGTTTGAATTCTAATCTTCTCCACAACACTTTCCAGACCGTCATAACAGGCATTTGCAGTTCTTGGCTGGCACGTCGAGTTGATTTGCTCGGACTGTTAACTAAAGCGTTTCGAACATGCTCAACATTTTTGTCACTCACACGTGGGCAACCATAGCTTTTACTTTTGCAAATGCACCCTTCATCACAAAATTTCCGAAACCAACGTAAGATACTCCATCGATCGGATGGAGCAATTCCGTATTCATGACAAAATGCTGGTTGTACAGTTGTAACCGAGTCACTTTTCGAAAATTCAATCATACAGAATGCTTTCTGTTGAGCAATAAACATTTTAGCGAGAAATGAATTACATACGTTAAACTCACAGCATTCAGTCTGATGGTCTAGTGCTGCCATCTCTACCAATCTTCATGAACTTTCAACTGTTATATTTGATTTCCGATGAACAACAAGTTCGTACTTTGTTTAGTTTTCTTTCAATAGCCCTGCAAAGTTGAGATATTCATTTATGTACACCCTGTATATTCCATCTGTAACAATAACTCCTTTATAACTATGCGTTTATCCGGTCCCTTAAGTATTGCTATATAAGCAGTGCACAAATATCTATGGAAAGCATAGAAATTAAGTTTATATAAAGTGAACTTTCCTTGATGCAACAGTTAAATAGAAATTGTTTCTTCATGAAGGCTTTGTTTTTACTCAATTGCTAAAATGAAAAATTCACACATGAAGGCATTCAAATCCAGTCAATTTCAATCAGGAAATAAAAACACTTTCCTGATAGATGTATTGATTATCATCAATCCAAAGTCAAAATGACTTTTCTAAAAATTTCTGCACTCTCACTACAGCCAGATCGCTTTTTTTTCCTCTTAAAACCAATAAGAAAATTGAATTAATAGGGTAAAGCAGCCTTACTATTATTATTGTTTATTTGAGGTATTCAACAGAGCTCGGTTGTACTTTTGCTACAACAATTATTGAAAATCTGCAAAAATAAAAATTTCCTTTCCTTGCCAAGATATTTTCCTTTCCATTTGTTATTTGTTTGAAATAATTTGATGTCAAAAGATGGTTTACCTTTCCTCTGTCAATCTCATCATCATAGGAATCAAAATATCTTTTTTGATGGTTATTAGTTGCATGAATTTCACTTCTGCTAGATCCATCCCATGTGCCAACTGAAAAGTCAGAAAGACTTAAAATAAGCAGACAGAAAAGAAAACTTTTTTAAAATAACTGATTTAAAATAAAAGATATTTTTTTAAAAAAGAAAGAACTTTCTATTGCTTAAGGCCATAAGAAACTCACCCTCCTTGCCAAAGATATAATTAGGATTTCGCTGACTATTATCCTCGCTGTAATTAAAAGAAATGGGGCGACTTTCGCCTTTGTCTAATTTCTTCTTGACATCTTTGGTGAAATTTTCTGAAGAAAAGCTGTCCCCTACAAAGTTGATAATTTTTCATCTTTATGAAAATGTAACTTCCTCAATCATAGAAAACAATTTAATGAGAAAATTCAAGAGTATTACATAATTATAAATATTCCAAAATAAATATGTAGCAGAGATAGCAAACTTGTAGAAGCTCAATCAATAATGAACTAGCAAAAATACCCGGAGCTGCCCAAGTTTTTCTATATACTGGGAACATAAAAGAACTGACAAATGAGTAGAGAGATAATGTGTCTGAAATACATTGTTAGGAAACCATGATAAACATGGATTTGGTTATGTAACCAAAATAAACATTCTGAAAGTGATTGCTGAGACCCACCAACTACTGTTGTCTGACAGTTTTTCTACCAGTTACAGGCATTTGCCCTGCTCTGACGAACTTTAAAAGTAGCCTATCGTAGACTTAAGTTTTTTAAGAATGATGCACCTTCAAGAACACTTTCAAAAGCACAATGCAAAATGTGTAAATTACAAGATCCGACGTAAATAAGGCAAGATGAACCAGATAGTTTTACGGTGTTGTTCATCATTTTTTAAATTTTACTGTTTTGTTCACATTTTACTGTTCAATGCCAGTGTAATCATTTTTGACAAATGAAGCACTTCCATTTCTAGCTCTTTGCTGAGCATCGTAAATATTGTTTACACCACTTCATGCCTTAAAAATACAGAAGACAATTGAATGCTATTGGGTAGCATCAGAATCACCAAACCTAGAATAGGTCTATGTATGCAACTGCTTTCAAATGCAAACTGTTGTTTCACGTAATAAATACAAAATTATTTTTCCATCTAGACAGAAGTTTTTAATGATTACTATACTTGAACCCTCAAACTAACCAAATGAAAAATGTATCAATCAAATGGTCCACATACACCCCCCCCCTTTCCAAATTACCTTAAAAATTATACAATTTCTGCTTTGGCAGAATCATTAATTGTATTCTCTAACATTTGTAATATTTGGCAATATATCAATAATTTCCTGCTCAATTAAAATCAATTACAGAAATTTTGTCGATAGGATTTGTGGTAAAAAAATAGGAAAAGTAGGACAAAAACTAGAAAGCAGGACAAAACCGAGAAAGTAGGACAAAAGTAGGACATTTTACCAAAAGTAGGAAAAGTAGGACGAGTGGGAGCCCTGTTACTATAAGCCAGGCATATTAAAATAATCAGATTTTTTCATGTAATAGCAAGAGAATTCTCAACAGTTGTTAAGGTTAAAACTGAAAAATTTCCCCTCTCACAAAAATAATGATACCAAACTAGTGTTTGATTATTTTAATACATGTACTTTTTAGATTTAGAAAACTTGACATCAGAAAACTGATGAAATTCAAATTATAATAATGATAAAATCTAATTTGTCTTTACCTTTTGATAAAGTTTCTTTAGTTTTTTCAACCCATTCATATTCAATACTACTACTACAGGATGAAATTTCCTCAATGTCTTCGTCACTTTCACAACCCTCAGAATTCCTGTAAGAATTTTTAGGTGACTTCTTAGTCCTATGTGTTTCTTTATTTGACGAATTATGAGCATTATTAGCTTTTTGCCCTGCCACTGACACATTCTCATAAGATGAGACAGATGTAACACTACAGTTATCTTTACTAGATCTAGACCTTTTTTCATCTTTCTTAGCTTTAGTGGGTGTTGAATCACTTCTCAGTTGCTTGTCAGAGGTGGGGCTGTTGTGAATGTTATTAGGCTTTGATAGTGTAGATGATAAATGTTTTTCTCCTGCTGCACCATTCTTCAGAGGCGAGTGCTTTCTTTCATCTTTGATGTTGCTGTGCTCTGCTTTAAATTTTTTAGACACTGAACCATTGCTGTTTTCATGAGCATCATGAAGTCTGGTGGGCCGTTTCTCACAAGCATCCTTAACAACATCACTGATGGGCCTTTTATACGACTTCTGTTCTTTGACTTTGATGTTTTGCTGGTGCTGCTCGCTGTGGGGACTGACTGGTTTGTTTGGCTCTCCTGTTGAAGCGAGAAAGGAATCTTTCTGGGGGACATGAAATGGCTGGTTCTGAAAGTCATCTTTACCAGTGAAGGGTTTTTGAAAGTCATGCTGATGCCTTTCTTTGAATACAGGGGATCCAAGAGTTCTGAATGGAGTTGGGGGACGTTCAAATGGTTTTGCTTTGGATATTACTTTTCTTTCCTCTGATGGTTGGATGAAGTTACTAGACGTTTGTTGAACTAAATCATTAACCTTAGTATTAGTTGTACTAGCTACTTCATTATTACACCCATTCCGCTGTACTTGATCACTTGAATCAATTTTATTTTCTACCTTTCTACTTTTTTCAGAATTGTTTATGGCTACTACATTTTCTTTGACCTTTGAGCTGACTGATTTAGATACAGGTAGCTCATCATTACCATCCTCTGTTTTCTGTCTACTTTCATTTTTATGAATTTGGGTTTTATGATTCCTATCAAGAGATCGAACCTGAACTGTCCATAATGAAGTGTTACATCTATCTTTCTTTCGACTGGCAACATCTTGGTCTGCAACACTCCAATCTGTGGTAGAATTAACACTGTTAGTGCTTGATCCCGATGCTACTGAAGGGGAATGCAAACTCATATCTGTGGCAGTCCATTGAGATGTTGTTGCATTGACCTTCACTGAAGAGGCAGAACTAAAACCTATGTTTGAATCAAATATGTTGTCAGCAGAGTTAACATTAGAAATTTTCCTTTCATTATCTATTTCTGACTCTTCAAGGACAGATGCCTTATTGGAAACATCTTTGCATTTTGTGAGCTGACTTTTTTCTGATAGCAAGTCTTTCTTTGTTTCACACCCACCTGACAAAGAACTTAGATTTCGATTGTGTGATTTATCAACCTTTGGCAATGATTGATTATGACACATAGTCCTGTTTTTGAATGACTCTTTCAGATTAGAAGAAAGTCTTGACTTGGCTCTACATTCAATCACAAGATTTTTGTTACTATCACGTGAGGAAGCATTTGACTTCAATGAAGATGTCTCAGATTTTTGAGGAGTTTGTGAAAGGGAGCTTGGAGAGGAGATCTTGTTAACATTAGGAAAATTTTGATTTTTCACAAGGGAGGGACTGTTATCATTTTTGACATCATCAGATGAATCAGAAGAGTCTTCTATGTATGGCACCAATATGTTCCCATTCAAAACACTGTTATTAGATGCAGGGGAGCCTTGTTTGGATTTAGAATTTTCAGTTTTTGTAGGCTTAGAGTCCACCATCAACTTATTTGCATTTTCAGCAGGACCTACAGTGAAAGAGATCTTCTCCCTATTTTGAGATAGAGGCTGCAAGACTTGCTTCATATTGGCATTAGAAGAAGATCCATTGCAGAGACCACTTTTAGATTCAGCAATAGATAGCTTGGAGAACCCAAGTGGTATTTTTACAGATGGAGCTGGTCTTGCAATAGTATGTGATGACATACAATTCGTTCTATCTGTAATATATTAAAAAAAAGAAAATAAGTAAGACACACATAAATAACTTGGTCTGTTTCATGACAGACTCATCCTGCATATTAAAGCAACATCACGCCACCTCCTTCATTCTCCACCCATGCATGTGGATCACACTACAACCACAATTGAAAGGTTTTGGGGAGAAAACACACTTCATTAAATGTATGCTTACCTATATAGCCATTTTTCACCAAGTGACTATTCCTTGCAATAACAGGAGATTGTTCAGCAGGTTTCTGCAATTTAAGAAATTGAGGCTATAAAACACACACACACACAATTACTATCATAACTATATTATTAAATTGGTATTTGTTTATCAATTTAAATTTCCAAATAAGAGATACATACATCCTTAAACAACTGCAAAAAATGATAAACCTGAACAACTTTACTAGGTATAAAAAATATAGTTGCTGCTGTATGACACAAAGTGTTATGTAGATGCAGCGTGGCATTCATGTAACAATTTTCCAGGGCCTGGAGAAAGTTGTCATCTGAGAGATTTATTATTATTAATAAAATATATGTAATTTAATGCACATAATCACTAGGAGAATTCGATTCCCCCAGACCAAACAATAACACTATACACAAGATTATAAGATAATAATTAAAGATACTGTTATATGGGAGTTTCACAGCAAATTGATGAATAAGAATATACTAAATAAACATTGATAAAATACCTATAGGAAGTCTACCTAGAGTATCTGCTCATAAAAATGTTTTATTATAGGTAGATATTTATTACACATCTACCTATGTTAAATATACACCTATGAAAATGAATATCTATAGGAATAGTTAAATATGTCAACTTCTGCAAACACATGACTTTGGAATATGTATTTTTACTGCCAACAGAGTAATTATGACGCTAATGAAGTTGACTGCACATTTATATTTTATTTTATGCAAAGTTATTTTTTAACAAGAAAACTGCTCTATTTATTTTTCCCTATGTGTGACTTGCTAGTACTAATTCTAAGATGATTAATGAATTAAGATATATATATACACCATTTGGTCTTTATATTGAACATGTACCTTGCTACAGCTGAAAAATTGCATGAAAATGGCTAATATATGAAACTAGTACAAACAGATTCATAACAAAACAAGAAAAAAATATTTTAACAAGACTACAACAAGGTAAAATTATATGAAAGTCCATTACACTCACTTTTGTTATAGAATGTTCTGGGTTTGTTCTCACATAGAAAAGGACATACGCAACTTGGTTCAGAACCTGATTCACAGACACTTGTTGGACCTGATTAAAATTTAATGTGAACTTAGAGGAAAAATTTTCACGCTCAGTCTTAAATCAATAAATATTATGTACAATGTTTCACAATTTAGTGCATATCTCTATATAATAGTTTTACAATAGCAAATGAATATTTTCTCCTTATAACGCTTAATAGCAGAAAATAAATACAAGAATTATTTAAGTCATTACAACTTAATCAATGTAACTGATAAGTAAAAACATTATCTTAAAAATTTAAAAAACAGAAAAAAATTATCTTAATGTCCACTCTTTTTGTATTGAATTAAAGAAAATTACTATTGAGAACTCATACATCATTTCTATTATTCCTTTCCTTCTACTTTGTTCCTCAAACTTAGAATTGTATTCAAGATTTGTTTATAAGTGTTATCTTATTCAATGCACATATTTTGAATTTTTGTCCTTTATATACAAGTAATTCCTATTCATATTATAACATTGTCACGTAATCTTTGTCCTTTGAAAAGAAATTCAAATATATTTTCTGAAATAGAGTTCATACATACCCTCTGATCATCCATGACATACCAGAACCCATTTGAGCCTCTGACATAGCAAAAATAATGTCCAGAATTACAGGTTTGTCCCAAATGAACCAGAACTGCATTCAATCGATACAACACAGGCGGCCCCTTAAAAATAACACAAATATTCATCAAAATCTAAATAAATATAATTTAAACATCAGAAAAAATTTAAAACATAGTCAGCTTGCATATTTAGATTTCATGTGAGTTGTAATATACAGTTTTACATGTATACTCATTCGAAACAATGTGGATTGTTTAAAAACAGCGAAAATGTTAAGGAAGCAATCTTAAAATATTCAATATACCTTTGTCACAGACATATATGGCCGTAAATTCAGATTCTCTGGGTAAGATATATGTTTCGTGATTTTTCCACCACACATTCTATTATAGTCAAACCTAAAAAAAAGTCAATACTATCAAGTTCATATTTTTTTTATATTTAGTTTATATTTTCATATTCTATTTGTGGAATGAAAATCCTTCACCACATTTGATATCAAAACACCAAAAATTCAGTTTTTTTTTATGTTTGCAGATCCTCTAGCGCTTTTGCTGTTCGGATTGAACTTAGTATTTTATGATGAAAAATTTTGTTTTTGTATGTTTTGCCACTCTTCAACCTTTTGTCAATTTTTTGTCATCCTTTTTGATTCACAATGTAAGTTGACCATTCTATTATGATAGAATAAACTTCCCAGTGATAACTTTTTTTTTAAATTTTGTATATAGAATATCTAGCATTGGCCATATCTCACAGGCATTATTTTACTAGCAACAAGATGTGATTAAAATTTAAAATGAAAAAAAAAAAAACACTGACCTCTTGAATTGAAAAGTAGCAACATTAGGAGCTTTGTAAACTGTGAACTTTTTGTGAGCTGACACCTTCATTTTACATTGTGGACATTTGTAAGCATTCTCATTTTGTAAAAGCTCAGGTTGAATATATTTCTCTAATGCTTTTTCAAGAGTAACAACATTCTGCTGTGAGAAATTAAAAATAAGTGTCACAAACATTCTCACAACACTATAGACTAATAAATTGAAAAAAACTGCAAATAAGATATAAGTCAATATATAAATATATTGTATAAAAGAATGGATTCTGAAAAGAATGGAAAAAATCAAAGGCAATTTCAAGAAATTTCTGATAGAACAAAAAAAAACATTTCTCAATCACTATAAAGACAAATTATTCTCAGTAAATATTTCTTATTTCATTTAAATTTTTGGTTGAAATTTTCTCCCAAAATGCTGATTTTATACAAAATATGAAATCACATAAGAATACGGGGGAACAAGTTTACCTTGACATCAAGGATAAAATCCATGAAGTGGTCATAAGTGTTGCTTTTCTCTTTGCACCTCAGACAAGTTACTAAAATTATAAATAACAAATAAATGATAAAAATATGTTTAAAAAATTGTCACTAAAACATTCTCGACGGTTACCCATGCTTTTGTTTGAAACAACTGTCTCATAGATAATATGCATACCCTGATATTAGCAGGCATACTGTACAAATTGGGGAACACCAGATTTTTATATGTTGGAGTTTCGTCGATTCCTGGCATGCCCGGTAAAACGAGGTTCAATAAGAAGCCCATGATACATTCAGAAAACTGATATTAATCTGTATTAAATTCTGAATAAATACATGAATCGGAATAAAATGATAGTTTTAACTGTAGTAAACGTGTTTTATCCAGGAATTCAATAATAAAAATTAAATGTTTACTCATCACTCTACCCTAATTATCGCCAGCCTAATACAAAATACACTGTAATTTGCACTTTTTTTTGCATGTTCAGAGATTGAAGAAATATATTACAATATCGTATTTTGCAGTGCAATTTTTCTATTTTTTTGATTTGCTAATTTAAATCTTAAACACGATGAAAGAAAGCAAAAATACTTCAGTCTATTAATTTTTCCATTTAACTCATCTAATCTACAAAACGAATATGCTTAGTATTCAACATTTGCATTAAACCAAGATTTATGGTAGCAAAAGCACACCTAAAATTTTAACAATGTCCAAAATAGTACCTAAAACACATGGGATACTACAATACAGAGAACAGACAAGCTTAAAATCATCAGTCAATTTAATCGATTCTTAGAATATAGATATTTAAGAATTTCTTTGAATCTGTGACTCTGGCATAGCGGCTAATGCAGGGGAATATGGTACATGATTATAAGGAGGGACGTCTGAACGGGGACATCATGATTATAAGGAACAACAAGGGAATGTCTGAATAAAGTATATAGTTTGTGATTAAATCACTTCAATATGGTTGAAGGAATTTCATTTATATCTTTGGGGGGAGGGGAGATAAAGCAAAGCAATGACACTAAAAAAGACTAACTTGTCTTTGACTCAGGTTTCTTAGCTTTTCAATAAAATTGATTTAAACTTTGAAACTAATGGGAGACTGCAAGCGATTGAAATGTCAGGCAAAAAAGTACACAAAGAGAAAAAGATGTTATGAGTTTCAAAAAGACGTTTGTTATTTTGATCTAGTAACTTTCAATTAATCTTAATTTGGCAACAAAACATCAATTTACAATTCCTTTTACGAATGCTATCAATATAAAAAGTTTAGCAATTTTGTTCTAGATAATGGCAAAATATTCCACAAGAAACATTGCTTTCTATGCATACTGTTGCAAAATACTATAATTAATACATATTGTTTTCTACAAGAGCGTTATGGTATAGCAATAATTAAAATTTCTCTTCTGTTCATTAAACAATTTCTAAATTTGAACTTAAATTAATATAAAACTATTGAGATAACTATTTTATGAACTGAAAAAGCATCAATATCATTTACCTTGACTCCTGTGATAACCACCAAATATTTGATTAATAACAGTTGTTTCTTTACTAGCTGGATCTAGCCTATAAAAAATAGAAAACTTATCTAAACTCAGTAAAAAAATTTCAACAGTGACAAGTTATCATACAAGGAATGTCAACAATATATATATATACACACATACATATAATGACTTCGCTATATTCAAATTACTGAAATTGCATAAAATTCAAGTTAATATGGTCTCATTGTCTTTTCTCCCCTTGATCCTGTGGTCTGCCCATCTTGGAAGGTATCATGGAAACTATCTTTTGAGAACCCTTTCAGTACTGCCTGTCTTCCTCAAGAATCATAATCATTGATAAGTGAAAATGTGACACTTAGGCCTATTCACGTTGTTTGTTATAACCCCCCCCCCCATATATAAACTGCGAATTTCAGATGAAATTGGTGCTGTGAAGCTAACAATTTTGTTCACCAACATTCTTTTGAAGAAAATAGATTTTTAAAGCATTGACAAAAGACCAGTTTCACTATGTCTTCAAAAACTGGTAGACAAATTGGATCAATGATCTTCAATGACCAAAAAAGGTCATTGAAGAGCATTTTATAGCTGACCATACCAAGCAAAATTTTATACATTTGATTCCAAAAAAAACACACACACACACATAAATATAAAGTCAGTGAAACTAAAAAATGACACTCACTTAGCATGCCCATCAAAGTTCGATAAACATGACTTCCAGAGATTATCAATGACATAGCGGAGAAATTCATGAGCATCTTCCTGACGTCCAAATTGAAAGTGCTTAGCAATAGCTGAAAAATGTATTGAACATGAATAACTAGATAATCACTTTAGGAATACAAAATTTTAATGAAATCATTTGTAATTCAATATCATTATAAAATTTTTCTACATGTCATTACTGTTTTATGAATAAGTACAAAGTTTTAGAAATAAAATGTTGAAGGTAAAAAAATCAAGCTTTAAAAAAATACTTTAAATGGACATACATTGATACCTCAGCTAACTAAGATCATTCATTCTTTAATCTCATTGATTAGCCAAAATCTTTGTTAGCTGAAACAATTTTCCATAGGTTTCTGTGAAAAATCATGATTTGTTCTAGAACTGCCCAAAATTTCAAAGTGATGTTCATGAAACACCAAGAAACACTATTTAAAAAAAAATAGAAACTGATGGAAGGTCGAGATAAACAATTTCACAGTTGAAGGAATTTAAAAAATAAATAAACAAACGTAAAGATGACTATTTTAAAGAGAAATTCAGTATCTTAGGATCGAATAAATGAGAACAATGGAAATTCACAAATAACTTTATAAATAATAAAGAAAATATCATTTTACCAAATTATGATAATCCACACTGACTAGCTAACTCTTTTAATACCAATTTTATTGATCAGGTGAAAAATGATGATATAAACAATCAAGAGAGCAATTCTACTCATATTGAAAATCTAATATTAATTCATTTGTTCTTCGATAAATTGATTTCGCACAACTTTATAATTTAATTAAATCCACTAAATAGAAAACCTGCCGGAAATGGCTTAACAGAATGCTCATGATTATCTATCGTCACCACCCATCAGTTATAATTTATCTAATCAACAAATCTTGAAGTACCGGAATTTTTTCACTGAACTCAAAAAATCTATTGTCACACCCATTTACAAAACAGGTAACAAAGAGGATTTTAACAACTACAGACCTATTTCAATATTACCTGTTATGTCGAAATTAATAGAAAAATGGGTTAAACAACTTAATTCTTATTTAAAAGCTATTAATTATTACTTGCATTGTCTATTTGGTTTTAGAGAAAAAATAAACACTGAAATGGCTATGACTAAATTTATGGATTGCATAACAAATCCTAAAAGGTAACAGCTGTGTTTATTGATATTAGTAAGGCATTTGATTCAATCGTGATATTTTATTAGCAAAAACTTAAAAATATTGGAATAAGAGGCTTTCCGATTGACTGGTTTAGATCTTTTATTACAAATAGGAAACGGCATAAGAATTAATAACATTGTAAGTGATTTTAAAATAATAAATACAGGTGTACCCCAGGGATTGGTTTTGGGACCAATACTTTTCTTAATTTATATAAATGAAATACATAATGTTAATATTTCTGGTGATTTGGTGCCATTTGCTGATGATACTGTCTTAATTTGTACTGCTGACACAACTGAAGATTTGATAAAAAATTTAGAAAATGACATTTACACCATAAATAAAAGAATTAAAGGCCTTCGACTACAGCTTAATGCAAGTAAAACCAAATGGATGCATTTTAATTCAATGAATCTAAATACACAGACAACTGAAATTAAATTTCATGAATGTGATGATTTTCATCCTGATACTATTTGTAATTGTGCTTATATAGAAAGAGTAATAAATTATAAATATCTTGGATTAGTTATCTCATCCAACTTGAAAGATCATACTACTTTAAAATTGTCAATAAACTAAGAGCAATTATGAGTTTGATGTTTAAACTAAAATCTATTATTTCATACAACAGTTTGAGAGAAGTTTTCTATGCATGGGTATTCCCACATATATTATATGGATTAACTGTCTGGAGACGAACGTACAAAAATTCTATTCTTTCTTTAAACTGTTTATATGATTTTTTTCAACAAGATATTTTACACATTAACAACAATTTCTCGCAATGCAATATATCACTAATTCATTTTAACGTACATCAACTTTATTTATATAAAGTATTGCTGTTCATGTATAAAAATTCTGACTGGTATCCCAACAGAGCAATTGCACAAAGTACTATGCGAACAGAAAATCTAAAAATCTATATTATGTACCATTAAAAAGAAAAACAATTTATAAAAAATCTTTGCTTTCTTGCTCCAAGGTTATGCAATGAGTTTAATGGTATTAATAGACAACAGTTTTCACTTAATATGTTTAAAAGAGCTATAATAAATTGCATATTTGAAATAACGAATATTGAACAGTTCATTTTATTTAACAATTAACTAATTACTGTAATTTGAGAGAGGGGGGTAACATTTAAACATTTAAGTAATATTCTAAATAAAAGTTAATTTTGATATTGAATATTATTGAGTATTGTTTTTGTACACTTTCTCAAGGTTGCCGAGGAGATTGTCCCATTCATGGCACTGTTTATGACCCATGGAAGGATTATGTCCCTTTGCGTCGAATAGTGTTTGTTTTGTAGTTCTTTTTGTCTTTCTGTCTTGTATGTTTTTGATTTTGTCTTGTCTAAATAAATAAATGATATCATGTACAAATGGTGTTTTATTTATTAAGTGGATAAATGCATTTTCATGATACCTATTTGTATTTTTCGTTTTAAGATTGCATAACCTATTTAAAAATTATAAATTTTTCATTAAAAATTACTGATAGAATTTTCCTAATGAAATGAAATGTTGGGTGGGGAAAAAAATTTAAAAAAATCAGATGGTTTTTTTGAAACATTTTCCTTATACTTTTGAACATAACTGCTTTTCAAAAACTTTGTAATGTTATTCTGATTAATTTTTTGTCATTTTTAGGAAATTCTTTTGAATTATCAGGGCATTTTTAATGGTCATTTTTTAGAATTTTTTTAGGTCAACAACATCCAGGCCTTGCTTATCACTTTAATATGATTATACCTGATGGCAGACAAAAGATTAGGTATTTCAAAATAAGCTTCTATGAATCACCAGGACATTTCAGCAAATTCTATTTGTTCTTTTCTTAGCACAGTGACTCTTGCTTAATATACAGGGTGATTATAAAAAAACTATCCCGACATATGGGCCCCTAACTATCATACCATTCACAGAAACTGAATGAAATTTTGGCATAAGGTAATTTGAGGTATGCGCTCAAGAATGATATGGAAAACAACAGTGTCACTCTTACAGTTACGGTTACAGTGAGAAAATTTCGAAAATATCAAATGGCAACACCAAGTTTTTTGTATTGGAATGTGATCTCCATTGTGAAAAACCCTAAATAGCGTTGGAACGGCAACTGTAGCATGAAAATCACCGGCGGTAGATAGGCTAAAAGTGAGGACAACCAATAAGGACAGAGAAGCAGCATAAAATAAAGCATTTTATTGTGTTTCACAAATTTTCCACATGACCTTGTGGAGGACTAATCAGGCTGGGATCTCAGCCGAAGAAACGGTGGGACGAATGAAACGAACATTAATGCTCTGGTGCACGGCAAAGTCCTCTTTACTTTTTCCTTGCCTAGCTCCGGGGAATTATGGGAGGTGCCATTCCAATGCTATTTAGTGTTTTTCAGTATGGAGATCGCATTCCAATACAAAAAACTTTGTGTTGCCATTTGATATTTTCGAAATTTTCTCACCGTAACTGTTAGAGTGACACTGTTGTTTTCCATATCATTCTTGAGCGCATACCTCAAAATACCTTATGCCAAAATTTCATTCAGTTTCTGTGAATAGTATGATAGTTAGGGGCCCATATGTCGGGACAGTTTTTTTATAATCACCCCGTATAATAACCAGGATGTAATAAAGTCAAAGTGTGAAAACTAATAAATTGATGGGTTGAATCTTGTACAGGAAATACTCGAGATAGGGGAAAAGATTGAAACTCTAGAAATACTTTAAATAACTACTGCTCCTTGATACCCTAGGCTGACTTGTGTGCCATCTTTGAAAATGTGTGCAAATGTGACATCAATTTTATCACTATAGCAAATCACTGTTTCCTATATCCTCCCTTTTTTTAAACAATTAGACTTTACTTAAAGCAGCAAAACCAGTTTTTTATTCAAAGATGGAAGGTGATGATTCACCCTCCTTTCTATGTGCCTTACTTTAAACTGCTCCCACAGAGTAGACAGCTGAACCACTTATTGATGGTGGGGGGAATGTTTGTTTTCCCATTTCAAAAGTGCATATCTTCAATTATTTGTGCAGCTTAATAGTTACATTTTGAAACACATTTTACCCGAGACTTTAAAAACAAAATCCACTGAATTATGCATGCATTCAAGTCCCTATAAGAACTATGCTTATAACACAAAAAGGAATTTTTTAAATGAGCATTTATGGTGTCACAATAAAAATTTCACAATCAACTGGGTCAAGGATTAATACACACCTTTTAGTTTCTGATAAATATGAGCTGGTTTAATGACATCACCAGTTCTGTCAATAGCTCTCTTCATATGTTGCTGTAGTTCACACATCATGCAGAACCCTGTCAACTTACCTGCAACATTGAAAATTTATTGATTCAGACTTCGAAAGTAATAAGAAAATACAGTCACCACTTGTTATGATGGCCCCATTGTTGTTCTGCTTTCGATATACATAACAACCACCCGATTTCACATCAGATTTCAATGGAACAATGAGGGTCCTTATAACAAACATTGACTACATATTTACTTTAGCATGTTAGGCACTTTTGGAACAGTTTAATGTAATTATG
Source organism: Pholcus phalangioides (assembly GCF_987345545.1). Classification (NCBI taxonomy): domain Eukaryota; kingdom Metazoa; phylum Arthropoda; class Arachnida; order Araneae; family Pholcidae; genus Pholcus; species Pholcus phalangioides. The sequence continues at coordinate 86,246,985 of NW_028301608.1, read as the reverse complement.
TAATCAGTCATTGAACTATCATTAGCCTATTTAGCTTATCTGCTTTTTCTTCTACAGCTTTATTAACTTATTTTATCTGTCCTTTTGTCAAACTTGAGAGGTGAATTTAAAATAAGCATGCTGCTCCTAATGAAATGAGTTGATTCTCATTTTTATAAACTCATGCAGAGCAATTAGTTTATACAATCAAAAATTAGTAAATGGGAATAATGTTTTGGGCTAGAGGACTAGTAAAAATGTGTTGGTTCATAATTGGAAGTTCATAAAATCTAGAGTTGTCTACATGTACATGCATGAAAACAAACAAACAGTAAGGATTTCAAAATAAAGCATATAAACTGTTTATAAAAAAAGGTGAAAATATACTGGACGATCTTAAAAGTTTGCTTGCAATATAAACATTTTATTCCTATTAACAATTGCATAAAGTCCCACAAAAGAGGGGGGCATGAGATCAATGAATAGACACCGAAATAATTATGATAACAGAAATGACAAACAGAAATAATTACTTACATTTTGAAGAATGGTCAGAATCATGAAGAAGATAATTTGCTAGAGGAGGAGTGTACGTTAGACATTGGAGAACTGTATTCATAAAGCAGGTATTTCCAAAGTTAGTGAGACCAGCACCTATTTTATGTGTTTTCTGCCATTCTGAATTTATTTTCCCTGAGTAAAGACAGACTTTTGGGCAAGGAACCACGTCATCATCAACACCATTTTTGTTCCCATTCACTAACTGAAGTTTAACTGTTCAATAAAAAAAAGGAAAATCAATGGTTATGGTTGTTCAATATATTAAAACCGGACTAATTTCATTGATGTCACTTGCTTAGCTTACTTTGTGAATTTGAAAGCATAATTACAAACAAAAAATATGATTGTTTTTTCTCAAGAAAGGTCTAGCAGAAGAAAGAAGTCAATTTTAAAAACCTTGAGGATTCTTGTTTTGATCCAAGTTCCCTTTTTTCTGTCCATTAAACATTAAATTTGAAGCTTTCCCTGTCGACTGTTTTTGAAGAAACTTCTTCTGATCAGCAGGAGAAACCGAGTTTGTCTTGACATCTGCCATTGTGAACTCAACAGGCACCAAAAGTGATGCACGCACTCCACTTGAGACCTGTTTCAATTCAAATAGTGGGTCAAACAATGAGTAAAACATTAATTCAATAGAGACACAAATTGCATAAACTTGCTTGTATGAGAGTAATGATTAAAAAGAATTTTTCATTCATATAATAAATTTTACAGGAAAAAATAGATTCTGAATACATGCCACTACAGTAGACTCTGGACCATCCAACCTAATGTGATGGAAAGATGGGCCGAATAACAGAGAAGCAGGATAGGTCAGAATAGAGAAGCCATTTGCATGCCTAAGGCCCATGCCAAATGAAGTTTGCCCTACAGCTGTAGTTACTAATAAATTAATCTGAAGTTTTTTTCTTCTTTTTTTACGTGTATATTACATATAGTAATATACATGTAGCAATTTTACGTTCCCAGTTGTGTCTTATTTGCATATTCGCATGCACCTATGTTGCGGTTGGACGAAATGTTTTCTGCACTAATGCATTGTTGAACTATGTGTCATTTCACTTTCATCATGCATTGTTGAACTATGTGTCATTTCACTTTCATCATGCATTGTTGAACTATGTGTCATTTCACTTTCATCATGCATCGTTGCAGGATATTCTGCTCAGTCACGTTTCAGCATCAATTTTTTTAAATTCTTGACGGTGTTAAACAGTTTTTGTTGGGCAGAGGCTTAGTAACTTGTTTGTATTTTCAAACCCCACAGAATTTATTTTTTTGATTTTAATTTCACATTTTCGTGATTTTTTTTTAATTTAGTAGTATGAGTTTACCGCCCATTCAGTTTCGTGTGGATTATTTCGATTTATAACATGTACTTTGAATTATTTCACACGTATGTGCCCTAAGGATTATTCCCATTTTTAATGTGGATTATTGCTGTGCTTTCTCCTTCTTCGCGGGTTACAGTAGAGTCTGCACTTTTTGGCGCCAAGAAGGGTGCTTATACTGCTTTTCCACCCTGATATCTCCATAGAGCAACTACTGTGGAATAGTTGTTTTGGTAAAACAATTCGACAAAGAAAGCGCAATCTCATAAACTTATCATCATTGTGAGCAGCCAACACATTGAGAAACAAGATCTCCACAAATGTTTCTAGGTTTTATGATAGCTGCTGCATGACATCACATAAATTCAAATATTTACTACAGGTATTCAAAATGAAATGCCCTCTGGTGCAGATATGTGCAACTAATTTTTTATTCCCTGAAACAAATTCCCATCACTTCATAAAGTCCTCCACAAAATTTCACACTTTTCTGATAACTGGTTTTGCCTGTAGGGTACTTTAAAATAGGGTCTTTCAATAATAGACGTCCTGTATATGTAAAAAATGTATGAAATGAATGAAAATACCTTTTGACTAGGAGGCAAAGCACCAGAGATATTGGAAACTATAGTAGAATTAAACATTTCTTTTTCACTCTACAGCTGATTTCTGAGGCACCAACATGCAGTTACAATTTATTCAAATGTTCTATTCACCTGAAACAAACATTAAAAAAGAAAAATCTACATCATTAGATGCATTACTGAAGTTGAAAACAAATAAATTAATTGAACACGAGAGTGTGAATTTTCTCGCTCATGACTATCCCAGAAACTTTTAGAGGTAATACCATTCTTAGAAGAGAGAAGAAACATATCATTATAAAGAAATTATTATAGTGAGTAAAAACACTATGAAAAAAAAACCATCAGGACTAGGGAATAATATTATTTATACAGTCAAACTTACTTATAACGAACACTGATATTAAAATTTTTTCTAAATAAAGTTTCTTCCTTTCCCATGAATTTTTTTATTACTTTTTTACGCTTAAATTAAAGCCCGCATGGAAGTTTGTGTATAACAAATATTTTTGCAGTTTCTCCGACTTCATTATGAGCGAATTCAGCTGTATAAAGGATTATCATAAAAGAGGGCGTCACTGTATTTACTAATATAGTTAATACTCTGGGCTTTCACAGAAAAACGGCAACACTAGTGATTTGGCAATATTTTGCCAACAGTTAGGATTAGGTGGTTGGAAACAGCTCAAAACTGTTCATATTATATCCTGAAAACAGTTTGCTCATATCTTCAATCAATTAAATAACAACTTTTGGTGAGAGGGTTGGTAAGGTTTCTGGATTGTTCAGGATGGTGAATATTAAGTATGCCTATATGCCACCAAATTTCTGGCTAGTAAAAATGATGTTGGAAGAACAAAATCAACTGATCACCAAATCTTGTTGGCCTTAAATCTCTTATAACAGTACTGGTATATTGAGAGTGTTTCTGATACTGTACTTAATAAGATAATAAATATTTATCTTTTCCATTCAAAGCACATCAAGCGAGAAGAACTGACTCTCTGCCCTAATACCACAAGTTTTATAACACTATTTCAAAGTAATAAAATGAGTACTTAATAGATACTAACCAGAAGTATTTATATCGCTAAATGCAACAAACTCTGTGTTGAAACTTTTAATTTAAATCTTTATAAATCATGAAATTAAACACAATAGCAGGAAATAATATCTTGTCCAACAAGAATAATTCAATCGATACTGAATGATCCTAGGCCTAGAATTTTTATTTTAAAAAATACAACGTTGCTCTACTTTGTTAAAAAAAAAAACCCTGAAATTAAGGTTTTTTAACCTACCTCTAGCAGTTGCAATTTTTGGTCATAAAAATCCTAACCCTATTTATTACATTGTCCAATTGTATAAAAAAATCATGATAACATGCTTTTGATCACTCAATTCTAAGATGTACTGCAGCCATGATTTGGCAATTGAAAATACAGTCAATTCCCGTTTTAACAAACACCATTATAGCAAAAAATCTTATTTTATAACGAAAACTTTTCTAATCCTCTAGATAAGTTTATATAGGAATAATATTAAAAAATCTGGAATTCCTTTATAACAAATTTCATTATTACGACGTGATTTCTCCGGTCTCTTGGAGTTCGTTATAACGGGATTCAACTGTACCATAATTAATTTCTTCCCATACTTGATCTTCCCATACTTGATCGAAAACAGCTCAAAATGTGTTTATAATATATGCAACTGAATACATTTTGTTCATATTTTTAATAAATTACTCTGCGGACCAAGAAAAAATATCAATGTATTTTAATAATACACATTAATTATAAATACACAGATTATCATTCTGCAGAGAGGGAACCCGTTATCAATTTTAGGGAAATTCCCAATATACGGTACATTACTGTTTGGCGATAATTTTCTATCATCAGACCTTATTTGCCGTGACTTGATAGGGTTACAGGGAACACAGAACATCTAAAGCATTCATGTTTTAAGGCCGGAGAGGATAATATTGGCCCCATATCACTGCTTCGGCAGTGAAAAACTTGGTGACAAAAAGGTGTACCGCATATTGGGAAAATTAACCGCATTCTTTTCCAAATCTGCATTGTTAGCACAATCTTTATAATCATCCATTATCCTTACCATCCTCGTGTAAAAAAAATAAGGATATTGTTATGTTGAGAGGAATTTAACATTAGACAATAGGTAATTCCAAACAAGATTTGAAAAATATTGTTGTAGAGGGATAGAGGGATTTATTGTTATATTGAGTATTGTTATGGCGAGATTTCATGTAAATAACAGCTTTTGGCAAGAGGGTCGGTGAAATTTATGGGTTGTCCAGAAAAGGGAAGATTAAGTATATCGCCAAATTTCAATTAGCAAAAATGTGGATTGAGAGAAATCACCATCTCACCATTTCACTGCCGAAGCAGTGATATGGGGCGAATATTATCCTCTCTGGCTCTAAAAACAAATGCTTTAGATGTTCTATGTTCCCTATAACACTATCAAATCACGGCAAATAAGGTCTGATGATAGAAAATTATCGCCAAACAGTAATGCACCATTTCCCTAAAATTGATGGTAACGTGTTGCCTCTCGACAGAACGATAACCCCCCCCCCCCCCCACAACAATATTTTTTCTTGGTCCGCAGAGTAATTTATTAAAAATATAAACAAAATGTATTCAGATGTATAGATTATAAACACATTTTGAGCCGTTTTCGATCAAGCGGCATGGGAAGAAATAAATTATGCTACAGTCGAATCCTGTTATAACGAACTGCAAGAGACCAGAGAAATCACTTCGTAATAATGGAATTTCATTATAAAGGAATCCCAGATTTTTATCTCAATTGATATTGCTTTTCTGTGTGTTCCTACTTTTTTTAATGATTATTATTATTTGATCAAAGCACATCTAGCCGGAAGAATTGACACTCACTGCCCTAATAACACAAATCCCTCTATATCCTCATTCTTAACAAACACAGTTTCAAAGCGATAAAGTCGATTAGTACATCACAAACACTAACCGGAAGCATTTATATAAATAGCGAATTCAACAAAATCCATGTTGGAAACGTTTTAATTGAAATCTTCATAAATCACCAACCCCATCCCGCTAATTATCAAAATAGCGGGAAATATAATGCCACGTTCAAAGAGAATCATTCAATCGATATCCACTACATTGTTCAATAGTATATACAAAAAAAAAGGGTCACGATAACATGCTTTTCATTCACTCAATGCTACGATGCGCGGCAAAAAGACTCCATCACGGATATTTATTTGCATTGAAAATGTAATAGGAGATCCATTATTCTTTGAATTTTTCATAAATTACATTAAAGACTTTACCTGCAGTTCGTAGACGGCTTCTCTTTCATTCCGCCTTTGCCTTTCAATATCGGATTGTAATAAAAAATAAATGGATATTTTGATACAGATACAAAATGAAAACGTGAACCAACCATTGCCAGATATACATAACACGCTCAACACACACACACACACACATACATACGATATTAATATAAAAAGAGTAAGATCGTTCTGATCTTGCCGCCCACGTTGCGGCGAAAAAAAATATGGAGGAGAATTTCAATTAATTAATTATTTTTTTTGGATTCAGTAATTGAAAATTTTAAATTAAAAATGTTTTTTTTTAATCGTGTTTTTTAATACATTAAATTTTGTCATTTATTTTTTCCGAAAAAAAATACAAAGTGGATTTTTTTTTTTCGTATTTTCATCATCACAATAATTTTATCGATGTCGTCTGCTCTGATTTTTAACGCTTTGGTGAAGCAGATTGGTTCCCATTCCATCTGGAGCAGTTGCATTTGTCGAGATGTTCGGAATTGGATCTAAACTATGGTTCTGAGTCTAAATCGTAGTTCTCGTAACGAAAAATGACTGCGTTTCAATGGTCACAAAGATGATGTGGAAGTCGATTCAAGTCGGATGGGCTACTTCTTCTGAAAAGCAGGTGCATCTCACCCATATTTCTCTCCCAACAGAACCTCTAACGAATGGATACAACTGCAAATGTGCGTGTATATTTTATGAACCTAAACGTAAAGCTTGTTTCTGTAAAATCTTGTTATGTGCTGCCATCTCTTTTCTAAATTCGGGAACCAGAAAAATTGGTTGGTGGTTTTTTTTTTTTTCTCTTGGTTGTATCCTATGAATTTTTCAAATGTTGTAGGTCTCAGCTGATATGATCAGTGCTATCGAAGACGAGGAGTGCTGTGGATGTTCAAGCACGACACGACATTTCGTGGCATGGGATCGAGCCTAGAGAAAACCTATACCTGGGAAAGTGTTTTCTAACCTTAATGATGTGGCAGACCCCATGTAGTGGAGGTCAGTTGCGTCGAATACAGGAGAGTGAACAGAGGTGGATTTTAACACTTTTTTCCAATTTAGGGGGCCCAATATTGTCTTCTGCGGCCGGGGCTTCAATCGATTTTAATCATGGGCGGAGATACGGCAATATTGTGCATGTAAACGGGACTTTAGACAAATCTCAAGTCGAGCACTCACAGGTTTTGAACACCTTTTACGTTCCTATCAGGGCCCCCTCGTCTTGGAGAAGAGCTCCTAGCAGGGCGTTTGGCAAGTGCGAAGGGTGCGGCAGCACAGTGCCGCTAAGTTTTAGTGGCCACAAATGGGATAAAAATGATTTGATTACATTCTGACTTTAATATACATTTTGACTTCACAAAGCAATAGCTTAAAATATTGCCGCTGTGGTGGTCGAGTGGTCAGAGTGACGGACTCGCGTCGCGAGGTCACGGGTTCGAACCCCACCGTCACCACAGTTGCGGTCGGCTGAAGTTGGTTTTCTGTGGTTCCCAACTTCAAGGCACGAATGCGAGACGATCTCGCCACAGAAAGCATTAGACCTACAAACAGCACATATGTAATTCAATTACAACACATCATTCACTTCACTTCTAAAATATAGATGGTGGCACTGAAAATCAAACACAACACTACATACGCATTCAGACTGTTAGGTACACAAACAGTTACACTTCCGGCACAACTCACAAGGCAGTAAATCGCCCATAGGTGGTGATAGAAGAGGGTCGCAAAGCTGTTTTCGCACCGGGCCGCAAAATACTTAATCCCGACTTAATGCCTTTTGAGTCGTTCAAGTATTACGTCAGCATCGATAGAGGGGAGGGTATTTCAGGTTTGGTGGCTTTTGATGGCAAGGGAGGAAGGGTGATGTTGAATGATGCTTAATGATGTTTGAATAATGAGTCATCAACTCGGTATGTCGAAAACAAGAAAAACCTTTCGCTAGTTTGTGGGTACCTGAACCAACATTCTCTCCATTGATAAATCCTCTATAGAGCCACTTTGTTGATCTCTAAATGTTCCGCGGATTTTTCAAATGATCAGGAAATGTGTCCGGTCGCTCAAGTGCTCTAGAAATGTGCCGCGTGTCACTCAAGTGATCCATAATTATGCCGCGTGTCACTCAAGTAATTTGGGAATGTGCCGCGGGTAACGTGAGTGATGCAGAAATACACTGGGGCAGCTTATATTCTCTAAAGCTATGCCTCATGGCACTCAAGGGACGTCACTAAATATGTTCTACCGACCGTTTAAGTGTGCTGACAAAGTGTCGGGGCCACTAAAGTGATCTGTGAATGTGGCAGGGGGCCTACTTGAGTGATCTGAAAATTTGCCACGGGTCGCTTAAGCTCCATTTAAGCTGTCTTTAAAAGTGCCGCTAAGTTAATTTTTACAAAATTAGGTTGGAGGTGGCGGTCCACGTCAAATAACAACAAGGCCACATTTGGTCCGAGGGCCAAGGATTTACCCATATATGACTTGGAGCAGCGTTTCCCAACCTTTTGAAGTTCGCGGCACCCTTGGGAACGACATTAAAACTCGAGTCACCAACCTCGAATACAGAATACAATTTACTACAACAAAAATCCCTGAGTAAAAATTGTCGCCACGAGCAGAGAAATTTTACTCGCATATATATGTGATGTTGAAAAGGGCAAAAGTGCATTAATTGCTTTACTATGGCCGTACGTGGACAGGCGTGGACGCGATTGGGAAACACTGGCTTAGAGGGTGGGTCGAAATGAACTTCTTAAAAAAGAAATTTGTAGTTCTTAGCCTTCAAATATCAGTTAAATTTACAGAAATTGATTATAATAAAATATAAAGGTATTTTCGTCCAAAATTTTATTATTATTTTTTTAATATTTTTGCATCGGAAAAAATAAATTTTTGATCGTCTGCGGGGGGGGGGGGGGGGGTTATGAGCCACCTATGTCCTTCCCCCGTGTACGTCTCTGATCTCAATATGTTTAAAGGCGCGTATACACTAGCGAGCCAATATTGCAACGCCCGACCCCCTGCAGCGGTTCTAATCCGCTCGTGGGTACACAAACTCCCTTTGTGTTAGTTGAAAAAACCGATTCCAGGTGGGTCCAGTGAAAACAGCTCAAGAATCGTTCACAACACCGTACAAATTACTGAAAAACCAATTGTGAATGCATTCATTGCATGATCCGCGCGCTAATGTATACGCGCCTTTAGAAGGTAGAGCTGATGAAATTTTTCTGCTTTTCTGACGGGGGGGGGGGGAAGAGAATCAGAGTTTTGCTGACGGGGGAGGAAGGTCAAAATGGGTAAATATCTACTGACGAAATACTTGAACGGCCCCTTTCCGTGGGTCCCCGAACCAGACTTTCCACAGGCCCCCTCTATTATAGACAGAGCCGCAACTGGGGGGGGGGGGGAGCAGGCGCGAGATCGCGCCTGCTCCCCCCCTGAAACCCTATCATTCTGAAACCTCTCCTTCAACATTACAAGGGGGGGGGCGTCAAAAAGCGCGCTTGTCCCGGGTAGCCAAGCATCTAGTTGCAGCCCTGATTATAGCCACTAGAATAAGGCAGACCCGTTGTCAAAAATTTCGTTCGGGGGGGGGGGGGGGAACCAAAGTGATAGAACAATAGATTTGGCCATCTTTCCCCCCCCCCCTTTTCGGTCATTTTCTCACATTTCGGGAAGGGGACAGACCCCAAGTCCCCCCCCCTCTCTCTTACTACGGCCTTTTCTGATAAGGCGTCTGTATAACTCCTTATACAGAACCCTCTGTCAGTGCCGACTTAATGTATGGACCCCACACCACTGAGCTATAAGTAAAGTTTACTTATAGCTCAGTGCCCCACACTGTCACGGCCGGGGGCCTTATTAAGAGAAGGGATCCTAAAGGTCTGCTTGAAATTTTCTAGAATCCATCAGGTAGAAAAATCGCTTGGCTTTGGGACCCATGTTGTCCTTAAGACGGCCTCGCCCTCTATAGTTATTTTATATATAGCATCACAAAAAAAACAACCTGATGATTATCTTCGCTGGCCAAATGGCTGGAGCCTTGTGATCCCCTATCCTATTTGGGGGGGGGGGCATGGAGATCCGCAACTTGGGGGGAGCAGGTGGGTCTCGCACCGCTGGACCCGAGAGGACACAAATTTCATTTCGAAACCTCTCCTTCAACATTACAAGTGGGCGTCAAAATGCGCACTCTGCCCCGGGGGAACCAAGCATCTAAATGCGGATCTGGGCCCATGGCTGTTGGAAACGACGGATACGTTTATACTTTTTCGATATCGTCATTCAATCGCAGTGCGGAACAACATTGAAGCCACCCCTCCTCCCCATTGCATACGCCATCTTGAAACTTGTTACATCATCAAGAATGGGGGTCCCACAATTTTTCGTATGAATATCTTTCTATGACTGGCAACAGTGTGAATTTTGTTGTTGATGTGTGCGGAACATTGCTTACACATTTTGCTTTGATGATTAACATTTTCTTATTATAATCTTTCTTTGAGCAGCTGCGGCGAACATTGAGATTGGTTTTGAGGAGCGATAGAAGCGAATCGGAATTAGAATTCATTTATCATTATTATTATGCCGCCGAAAAAGAAAGCGCCGGAACCAAGCAAGAAAGCTGACCAAAAAAAGAAAGAGAAAATCGTTGAAGTATGTGCGAATAACACACGCACATTAAATTAATATAATAATTAACACACTTTTTTTCATGTCCATTTTTCACATGTCCATGTTGAATTAAGTGTGCTTTGTGTATGTTCAATTCGATAAATGTATAAATTATCATAGCATAATATATATTTATTGAATTTTATATCACTTGCACGAGGTAAATCGCATACTTGTTAGATAACATGAGTTTATAGATAAATAGAAAAATATCTGAACTACAGAGGGGGCTGTAGGATGGACTTTATTGTTTGTTTTTGATATGCTATAAATTTACTACAAAGCGAACCTCTCCGCTAATTATACAAAGTGCAATTGATTGGACACCAAGCTATGATGAATTTTGGAAAGAAAATTTATATTCCTCTGTGAGGAGTCGAACAACCAACCTCTCGCAATCCGAACAAGTACTCTACGACTAAGCAGAACAGAGGACAGACAGCTTAAAATTAGAGCACTCGCCTGGCCTGAGAGGTCGGTGGTTCGATTCCCACAATTAAACGTGGATTCTCGTTCCAAAATTCATCTTTGATTAGTGTCCAGCCAATTGTACTTTATATAAATTTACTGCTTTAGAGGAGCCGTGTGAAGACCTCAGCCTGGGGGGGGGGGGCTGATCTGAATGATAAGATTAGAAGGAATAAATTTATACAAATTTGTCATCATTCTCTATAGGCTAATTATTAAGTTGATATTTAGAGGAAATTTTGCGACCTGGCACATGAGATTTATCATCGTTACTGATATAAATTGGTATTGCCACTTAAAATTTTCTGTGGGTGATTACTAGTTCAAGGAAAAAAAAAAGATTGATTCATAAATTAATTGATAGGTGCCTAGATTTTTTTCCATTTGTCAAGTCCTGCTGCCTTCTATATCAGGGCTTGACAAATCACAAAAAAATTTAGGTGGCAGAAAACATTTTTAGGAATTTTTTTCCCCAAACATTTTTTTTCCAAAGAAAAACAGTTCCAAAAGTAGTAGTAATTTGCTTTCAATATTTCTAGGACAGTAACCCCTTTCCATGTTAATTGATAGAAAACTAAGGCGCAAATCCCAATTTTTTAGTCGACCTGCACCTGGGATTTGTCAAACCAAGATCTATGTAATGTGTACATCAGTGTTTTTAGTAGATAAAATATAGGGGGGGGGGATTAAAAAGTACAAAATAAATAGCCTATATTTCTACACACGTAGTACTTATATCATCAGACCTTATAATACCAACTATTTGTAACATCACCAGGGCATATCTGGCACAATCTCTTTCTCCTCTTAATGTTTTCTTTGTTATCATGCCTCTGGTTTTCCACCACATGTAACAACATGGTGAAAACAAACAGGACCTTTTTTTTAAAACTAACATTTTAAGTAGGGTGGCGTTATAAGTAGTTGATGTTGTGCTGAGGTCTGACTATAAGTCCATTGGAATAGTCTCCCCCAACAACTTTTTTTCGGGTTAGACCATTAACTGACACAAACACGCAGGTTTGAATGCCTATGCACAAAAAAATTCACATTTTTGTCCTCATCATTTAAACTCTGTAGCTCATTGGATGTTACTGTAAAACCTCCAATAATTGTGGGCTTGTCAAATAACCTGTATTTTTGAGAATTTCAGAGTATCTAATTTTAAAAGTAAGAAGCAGTTGTTAGAATAATTAATAACAACTTGAAGATATTCAATTTTCAGAGGTTTTCTCAATTAGGTCAGTGACCTAAGAAATAATAAAAAATAATTTTTTCAAATTTTGTAAGTAAGAAAATGCAAATTTTTACAGCACTCAGTCTTTTATTAACTTTTAAACCCTTTTATTTTAACTTTTTATATGGATATGTATATATATACTTTCATATTCTCTATGGATATATCTTCTCGCATTCAAAAAAATTTCCATTCCCATTTTGAATAAGACTTTTCTTATTCAAAATGGGTTCAGCCTCAATATATTGAATAATTAGAAACAAATTTTTATCTCAAAAATTATATTTTAAAATTCAAGTGGATAATTTATTTTATTTTTGGTACTGAAGGACAAAACGTTTGGTTTGAAGAACAAGAAGGGTGCCAAGAATCAGAAATACATTCAACAAGTTCAACACCAAGTGAAATTTGGCAACCAGAGTGCAAGAAAGGTACAGTAATTTAATTATCATGAATATAGTCACTGAAATCTGGTTCCTTTCAAATCTTTGTGTACTAGAGCGTTTGAGGTTAATAAAGTTAGTAGCAGTAGTTGATAGTAAAGTTATGTAGAGCTGAGAGAGGTGACCCATGAGGTCATGTAAAGAGAAGCCTCATTTTTTCTATTGGGGAGAAAAAAGTGGTTTTTTTTTTCTGACTTGGTGCTGATGGCTGAGCCATTTTCTCCCACAACACACCCAGTACAGTTTTTCTTGTGAAGCATCTATGCAATCTTGAACATGTATTCAAATTGTTAAATACTGTATATTCATGAGTGAATGAATTACTGATAAGTATAGGACTACATCTGTATTTTAAAGATTGAATAATGAAACAAGTGTCTTATGAATATTCTGTCAGGAGCAAACAATTATATACTCTGAGTTTGAGGTGTTTTAAAGGTTGAATCATAAATCTATTTTTATTTGTGCTAAAGTTTCTAATAAAAATTACATAATTATGTGGAATTATTGATGTTCGTGCAATTATTACTGTGCATCAACTTTTATTTCCTTAAAATTTCTGCGCATATGTATTCCATTCTATATGTATTTTATTTATTCTAATTCAGCTTCAAGAAGTGCAGCTGAAAGCTGGTGAAAAGAAAAAAGAGGAAAAGAAGAAAGAATTGGAAGAGTTGAACAATTTGTTTAGGCCCGTGACTGTTCAAAAGGTTGAAAAAGGTAAAAATTTATCTCTGATGATTTTCAAAAGCAATGAAATTTTTAGCTTGAATTGTATCTTATTATTTCTGTGCATTTAAAATCATTTGTGTTATAGTAAAAACATATACATGCTGAATGTATAGAAATTAAAAGAACACATTTTGATTTTTTTTTTCCACAGGCGCAGATCCAAAGTCTGTATTGTGTGCATTTTTCAAGCAAGGTCAATGCACAAAAGGAGACAGGTGTAAATTCTCTCATGACCTGACAATTGAAAGAAAAAGTGAAAAGCGAAATATGTATGTAGATGTCAGAGATGATGATGGTAAGTATTATTGCTTTTCTAGAAATAAATTTTCAAATTTCTATTCTGCAAAAAAAAGAAAAAAAATTACCTTATTAGTTTAAGAAATATAATTAACTATACAGTAATTTTTTTTCAATATGGCTGAGTTGTAAAAACCTCCCCCTTCTGTACACTAATAGTTTTAAAACAACTGATGTGTAAAATAGTTTCTGTAACCAATTTTGTATCCTCAAATGAGACTTACATGCTAATGCAATGTTCGGTTATGTCTGATTAATTACTATAAGAATAAGGACAATTTTTTTTATAATATAAAATTTTGTCATTAAAATTTATTTGTCCTCATTCAAGCCGGCATGCATGACAGGTTTGAAGAGGTTTGAGGTATTTTTTCTTACTAAAGCTATTCAAAAATTAAGTCTGCATTCTGTTTTTTTAAATAGTGTATTAGAAGCATATGCTGTCCTTGAACGAACTGTTTCAGTTGAGCAAAACATTTATAGTATTTATTTTAAGTTTTATTAAATCAGAAATTATGTGTGTATGCTTTCTTTTTATATGATAGTAAAAAAAAAAAAAAATTGTATATATTCTTACTAGATACCATAGAAAATTGGGATGAAGAAAAGTTGAAAGAGGTTGTAGAAAAGAAGCATGGTGAAGCAGACAGGAAAATGCCAAAAACTGATATAGTAAGAAATTTCTGTTACCAACTCTGCTTTTATTTTCTCATTTTCTTTCTTAATTTTTTTAGTATTCCCTTTTCAGTTTTGGTGACTGAAAATTTCAAATAGGTGTGCAACTTAATTCTCAGTTTTTTTACCAAGCTTTGAAAGTATCTCGGGAGGAGATGTGCGATTTGAGGTTGTTTGAGTTGATAAATTGGAAGATACTTGTGTCAATATACTTGAGGAAAGGGACTATCAGCCATGTAATGCTCTCAGGGGATCTGAAGAAGGAAAATTCTGGAGGATATTCTGTGCAGTCTTTTTCTTCTTACAGTTTTGTGAATTGATTCTTGATTATGAGCCAGTCTCCCATTCATGAAAAAGTCTTTCCACTGAGACTAGCCAGACCTTCAACATGATACTTACATAACATGAAAATTCAAGCATCTACATCTTCCCTTCAAAATAAAAATGACATGGCAGCACTGGGAAGAGCACGAAACAAGCACACCTCTGTTTGGGGCCACACAGACAACTCAGAACATACCTTCTGGCATGTACCAATTTGTTAAAAATTCCGCAGAGTAATAAAAATGTAAGGTGCATGTACTGTTAAGTAGAAGCAGTCTATCTAAAGTAGAAAAAATTATGAATTTAGCACACTCTTTGTGGTCAATAATCTAAACAATTGTGCAGGATACTGCACAAAAGAGTGCACACAAAAATGTGTGTTATGGTTCAACTACTTCACACAAAATGATGCCTTTCAGAAGATTTACCTGAACTGAAAATGTCTGGCAGTACGATCTGTAGCAGTCTTGCACATCATTTCATTCCATTTATTTTTCAGATTATCCTGTTCATATGCATGCCATAAGGCAAGACTTATTATTATTGATGCCAAAAAAATTGTTATATGAAAGGAATTGTGTTATAAAGAAAGGAAGGTTGTGTCTCTATTGTATAGGTAGCACACTTGCCCAGTATGCAGAAGCACTTCTTGCATAGATTCCCACAGGAGGCTGCTAACTTTTCTTTCTAAGATTTCTATTGGCATAGCAACCAGAAAAATCTCTTTCCAGATGCATTAGGGGCTAAGAAAATTAACACTATCTCTAAATTGTTATATGTATTCATTGTATTTTCTTGCTATTAATTTATTTACATTTTGATTACCATGCTTCATTTCTCTCAGATTTGCAAATACTTTCTGGATGCCCTTGAAAATAGCAAGTATGGTTGGTTCTGGGAATGTCCAAATGGTGCTAATAAATGTCACTACAGACACGCTTTGCCTCCTGGTTTTGTACTGAAGAAAGATAAAAAGAAAGAAGAAAAAAAGGAAGAAATATCTATTGAAGACTTGGTAGAACGCGAGGTGAAACAGCAAATTTCATTTCCTATCTCTTCTGAATGAATTTCTTTGAGGCATTAAACGATGATAATGTGGTTTTTCTTAGAATAGTTTCTTACCATCTTTTTATAGTTTTTTCAAAAATGCAAGATCATGTAGCCAAAATTCTTAAACAGAACCTCTCTAATCCAGACTCCTCAGGACCCAGTTAAGTCCAGATTATGGAATTTTCTGAATTGTGAGTCCAGCTGTGTTTATTTCTGAAGTTTTCATATTGAAAGCAATGATGTGCTTCTTTGAGCATTTCGAGTCATATTTTCCTTCAAAAGAAAACTAAAAAAGCATATATGTGTGAACATATATTAGAACAGATAATTTAGTTTGAAACCGTAATTTCTAAATTATATTACAGCAGTAGTAAAAAAAAATCTCTGCTTATTCTTTTAACGTATTTTGCATAGGCATTGCATGGACCAAAGAAAACCAAAAAAAAAAAAGTATTTTTGTATCAAGAGAGCCGTAAGAAGTAGATTTTCTGATTCCATATTCTTCATACAACATTCATACTGGTTTTTCTCATCCTAGCTTTTTCAAAAGATCAACTTTCTCATACATACATGAAGCGTTATACATTGTCATTAGCATCTTATATTTGGCACATCACTTGATGTTTTTGGCATGTTTGAAAATGAATGGAAAAAGTTCTTTTGAACCAAAGCTGACATTTCTAACTTATCATATTCATTGAGATACGAATGTGCCACCATAGGTTTCCACATTTCCAGTTCGTAAACCACAGTGGATACCAACAATACATCAGGAAAATGTGGCAGAAAAAGAATAGAAAATGGCAGATTTGATAGGAAAAGCCAAATTGGAATTTGGATAAAGAAAAAAGGTCAGGGGTCCCTGGTCGAAAAAAAAAAATTCCCGGCCGAATTTTCTGGATTAGAGAAGTTCTACTGTATATTTTACAGTGACTAACTAATATTTCCCATTCTATTTTTCTCCCTTAGATCAACAAAGTTGTTTTTTTGTCTGTGAAATGTTTTCAGATGACGATATAGAATGGTGAAAAAGTGTGCATTTTGTGTGATTTTTATTGAAGTGCCCATAAAAATGTTATTTACGCTTAAATATTTTGTTCAATTTTGTAAATGCTCAAATGTTTTTTCTTTTCATGCCAGAGAGCTCAACTAGGTTCTAATTTGACAAAGATCACTTACGAGTCATTTTTAGCCTGGAAGAAGAAAAAGGTACAATTTAGAGTGCATTACTTATGAATAAATTTTGATAATACTGCTTGATGTACTATTTGATTGTACCATTTGTATGTACCATAGTACTAAGAAAATAGTTTCAAGTTTGTGTCTCAATCTTAAATTTTTATGTACTTCAGCTGAATATTATGAAATTTCTATTGTAAAATGTGAAAAAAATAGTGTAACAAAACTTTAATTTTTTTCCAGATGAAAGAAAAACAAGAAAAGAACAGAAAAGAAGAGGATAGGAAACGTGCTGAATATAAAGCTGGTCGTCATGTTGGGGTACTGTGTATATCTATATTCAATATTTTACTAGAATCTTTCACCATTGGAGTCATTTTCAAGTATTACAAACTTCTAAAAAGTTCGTAAGGCCAGGATTTCACTATAAAAGATCTTTTATAAAACTTGAAACAATTAATGAACATAGTGGTTACATTTGCTTGAAGGTAACGGATTCGCTTATTGGTTGAATTTTTTCAAGTTTTGTAAATTAACTTTTATAGTGTAATCCCAGCCTAAGCATATTTTTCTTAATGTTAATTTTGTTTAAATTTGATTATTATTGTGATATACTAAGGCCAATAGCAGAGGTCAGTTCAGTTTGCAAACTAGCTTGATATTATTCTCGCAAACCTTTATAAATCTCTTTTTCATTTGTGTTTTCTTGTCTTTTAATATTCTCAATGCTATATTCAATATATTTCCTTATTTCTTTTACATTTTGGGATATTTAAATAAATTTCACTATGAAAGCCTTTCAAGTGGCTTATCAATCATCTGTGATAAATAACATTCCCTTTAGAGATGTTAAACTACCAACCAAAAATTTCTCACATTATTTCATCTTCATGTGAGATACTTTTTTGAGGATGAAAAAAAAAAAGTCTCATTATTAGTTTTTTATTAATAAAGTTAGTTTAAAGTTTTTTATTTTGTGATATTATTGTAAAATCAATTGAGGCAACATCTGTCTGATTTTGGAATGTTCTTACACAAAAATCTTAGTTTCATTTGGATTTATTGCTTTCATTCAGTTTGTAATAAACTTTTCTTTTCATATGATTTCAGTTTCCTAGCCCTGTAATTAAATTCTTTTCCCCAGAGGTCATGCATAAACCTCTCTCTACAATCTGTTAATATGGCATACTAAGAAAACTTGATTCATCTCTGATTAGTTGATTCTTTGAATTATTCTGTGAATCTTGTGAGAGACATCTGTAGTGAAATCAGTGCTTCACAAATAAACTGTGTAATTGATGATGATGATGGATTAGTTCTGTTATACAAATAGATTTTCAGAATGTTCAGAAATCTTTTCATCATAAAGGAATACGATAAAGATCTTGAACAGAGTTTAGTAATATTGGAATTTGATACAAATAATTATTTGAGATTTTGATATTTCTTAGTTGAGTGGAAGAGATATGTTTACATTCAATCCAGAGATGGCTGCGGATGATCAGACAGAAGAAGGTGAGGCTGCGTTCGAATTGAAGCAGCAGCAAGATTCTGAAGATGAAGATGAGGTACACTTGTACAGATTTGACATTGCTTAATGATTTGAAATTTTTAATGTATTTACTTTTGCAAACTAGCAATTTGTATATTTGAATTTCTTTTACTGGATTTCCAATATTTATTTATATTTATGATGATTAAAAAAAAAGTCCTATTTAACTGGCTTTTCATGGATTTGATTTTGAAGTGTTAGTGTATCCTGATGCTCCTTTTCATGTGAATTATTTTTTTAGGAGTCATTTCAATGCAACGAAGTGTCTCTAGAATCATTATCAAATCCAGTAGCTGTAGCTGGGGAAGGCACTGTTGCATCATTGAGGCACTGGCAGAATATGAATAATAATAACAATAGCAATGAAAGTAAGTTCATAATAAAATGTTTATTGTTTTTTAAGTACAAAGATAGTGGGTATATTAGTTGTGGTAATTAGAAAAAAAATCTGTTGTACAGGTGAAGTCGTGTCATATCTTACCTGCAAATGCATACATGGTGCAGTAAAAGTTTGTAAAAATCTTACATATAGATAAGAAATTAATTTGTTCTGAACAGAAAAGCTGTTCAAGTGTAAAAGTATCCCTAGAATAGGGTTTTCTTTCTGTAGCTGCCAAGTCTCCTGTATTTTCTACTCCACCTCCCAATGAATTCTTATATCTCCCAAATTTCAACCATGATTGTAAAAAATCTCTACTTTTAGAGAAAAAATGAAAATGACGTCACAAGTGAAATGTGAATTGTCGACATTGTGTAAAATTACAAAAAAATTAATTTTCGGGAGGAAAAGGATAAAATTTGCCAAACAGAATTTGCCAGTTCTGCCTTTTGACATCGAAAATTGGTGAGATGACTTGTATTTGCTTTGACCATATGCACAGTTGGGTTTTTGATATGACAAGTGTCAAAAACAGGTTTAAACCATCAAAAATCCATAATCAATATGTTAAAATACTTTTTTTGTCAAGTAGATATGTTGAACCACCATTAACATTTTTTATGCCGACTACTGTTTGAAATATTGATTTATTATGTATAATTATTAGATATATTAATTTTACAATTTGTAAATTTTTTGTTGCCACAAAATTGTATTTCTTAGCAAAATTAAAGTACTGCTCAGCATGTCATAAGATCAATACATAAGTAATTTTACTCATTTATTCACACTCACGATATATCGTAGTACAAATCCAATGTTTGAAGAAACTCTCTTGATTGAAGGTAATATGGCAAGATTCGCTAGCTAAAGCATTTCGTTTTGAAGTTGAGATGCAGCATTAATTGCAAAAACTATTGCATTTATGAATTCCCATCTACTAAATAATAGTATTAGACATTGTACTAAAAAATGATATGAGCCAAGTAGTTTCATCAGATTTTTTTTATACAATCAGCACTGACAACAAACATTTGTTCACTAATAAGTAACTGTTCATTATTATTCATTATAAACTTGCAATTTATCAACCAGTATAGGTCTCTAGACCCCTTGGCTGATTTTTTTCCCCTCATCTTGTATTTATGTAAGAAATTAAAACAATAAAGGGAATTGAAAGTGGAAATAAAAACATTCTATATACATATCTGTTTGAAAAATAGCACTGTAGATTATAATTATAATAATATTGGTTAAACTTATTCTGAAGAGAGTAGAAATTTTTTTAATGATTATATTAAGTACTGGCTGTAATACCCAAGCACTGCTCAGGTTTTCTTCAATTGCTGGGAGGATTGAAAGAGTGACAAACTTTTTTAAAGGAATATGCATGTTGGAAACACGTTTTTTTGGAACCATGATAACCGAAGTAATCTCATTCCAAAAGTGATTGTTGATGCCCAGGAACCATTGTTGCCCGACAGTTTTTTGTACATTTCAGGCAGCTCTGACAAATTTTTAAAATAGCCCCTCGTTCAAATCATGTCTTGTTTGGTATATATGCAAAATTTTATGATCAGTCTAAAATTATAGATTTATATAGAGAACACACACAGACAGGAATCCATTATATATATAGATTTATTACTGTTATGATATTGTCATTTTAAACATGCAATCAGCGTATTTGTTTTCAATAGGAATTTATATAATGAAATTCACTGTTTGAGGTTTGTGATGGAGGGTTTTCGGTGTTACAGTTTAAATCGTCAAAAACTGTCCTTTGTCAGACCTGCCAACTCTGACTATATGTCCCGTTGAGTCTGTATGTGCCGTTTCACACCCAATGGTGATTTCTTTTTTGTTGGTGGGATTTGATTTGAGAGTAGTAATGAAAGGTAATTTAACCTTTCGTTGGTGACTTCATGCTGATTGGTGATGGCAAGCATGACTACATGTTTTCCTAAAGGGAAAAATTTCTACAATTTTAGTTTTTTAAATGAAAAATCCCTTTTGTATTTATTTTTGTATGGAATTTGAGGATCCAGCAAAAATCTCCATAATTCTCATTTGCCAAAGTATACAGCTATTTTCTTATAAGCGAACAATTATCAGCAGAGAGCTGCAACCATACATTTACCATACACACATAGGTCTCACAATCGACTCAGTTTTTAAAACGAGATAACAAGAAAATGGTGACAGATATTAAAGGCAATCTTGCAGAATATAAATGTTCAAAGTCAAGAATTTCAGCTATGTCATTCATGTTGCAAGGGGTTGTATAGTTATTAAAACTTAAAAAATGTAACTTTTTATATGGACAGCAGAGAACTGTGCCCAAAAACCCAATTAGAAAGTTGTTGCATTCTCTCCTGATGCCAACAAAAAAATTTCCACGTTTGTAAATGCGATATTCTCTGAGATATTTACTTTCAAAAATTGATGGGAAGTTGGGGAAACAAAAAGCAAAAATCAACAGGTGTTTCTTTCCCTTATTTATGCCTTTCTTTCCCAACTTCTAAATTTCGAATTCTAATATCTTGGCAAATATTGCATTTAGGAACGTGTAATATCTTTTGTTGGCCTCAGAAGAGACAGGACGCAAAAAGTGTCTGTATAAAAGTTAAAGTTTAAATTTTTCATATTTTAATATATATATTTTAATGAGTGTCCATATATAGAGTTAATTTTTTTATTTTAATAACTATGCAACCCCTTGCAACATGACGTAGCTGAAATTCCTGACTTCACACATTTATATTCTGCAAAGATAACTTTAATATCTGTCACCGTTTTCTTGCGATCCCATTTTGAAAACTGTCAGTCGATTGTGGGATAATATGTATTTGTGTGATTGAGGAGTTGTGTGAATTAATTTCTATTGCGCTGGCTGTGCTCAGTGGATTCTCTAATTCTTTTACAGATACTACAGTAAATAGAAACAGATTCCAAACTCTATTGGCCAGTTTTCTGGAATTGAAGCTTAGTGTGTTTGTAAGGTGTTTGCTAAATGAATTCTTTGTTTGATTCATTAGCAATCACAATTCAATAAAAATAAATTCTATCTTTATACAGTAAAAACCCCTCTTAATGAACACTCCTCAGATGCAGTCACGCCTCTTTTATGGCCAAATAGTCATTTTCCCTTGTATAATGAAGGTATTCATTTGAAACCCCTGATTAACAGTCACCCCTCTTTTATGGACAAATTTTTTTTGTCCCGTCAGTGTGTTTTACTGTACTTTTATGAGAAAAATGTGAGTTAGAATACCTTTAATTCGCTGCTAATAATTTTTTTATTTTACACAAGAAAAACTTTCTGAAAAATTTTTGTACTATTTTTTGTTGAAATGCAATACAAGTGTCCCTCGTTTCACATGATGGGGGGGGGGGGGGGGGAATGAAACTACTCCCTTCAGCAGAAGATCATATGTTTTGCAAAGAAATTATTTAAACTTGTAAATAGTTCTTGCAAATTTATGGTGTATGAATGAGGATAGAATCAATATTATTTGATAAATGGTATATACGCTCGACAGTCTTAGATTATTTGATGACGTCACTGGTTCTTTGTGAATATTGTGGAGAGAGATCTTCGCTTTCCTGAAGTTCCTAAGAGATAAAATAAGATTTTTTTAATGAAGCATTCAAGAATTGGGTGACAAACAATTCTTTATCTCTCTGTAGCAGTTTTTTTAGAAAGCCAGAGAATTTTGAATATCTTTTGCAAATGTCACAGTCTAGTCTCATGAGAATACTTTTATTTCAATTCTGATAGTATTGCCTGTAAATTAAAAAGGAAATCAGCTACTTTGCTTATGATTTTTTTCATGCATATGGTTCTCCATTTCCAAAGAATATTTAGTAGTGAGATCCGAAAAGCAGGATTTGTGTGTTTCATCATGCTTATCTTGCTGACATATTCAAATCCAACAGATTTTGTAACTTTTACTGTGTAGTGTGCTCATTAGTAAGCAGGGGTCTCTCCAGCCAAAATTTAGGTCCATTTTTTTATCCTTCACAAAATTCTAGATCTGAAAACGGAACCTCTACAAAATGCAAATGAACGGAATCATAAATTTTTCATTCCATTTCTTTTGTGATAAATTAACTAGATTATTTTCCTTCTTGCCAAATTACTTATTCACAAAACTAGAACCTTTTTACAAAAATAAGGGAATTTTTTTTCATAAAAGCAAGGATCTATAAAAAGAAGTCTGGACAGACCCCTGGTAAGATTAAAATCATTAGAATTAACCTTGCTTAGTTGAACATTCTCATTGTAGTTTCTGCTGCTATAAATGGGAGATTTCCTGGGATCCATGACTAAAAGTGGGGGTCCACGGCATACCACAAGATTTCCAGGGGGGTCCACGACTAAGAGTATTTGGGAACCACTGTTCTAGGGAAAAACCTGTGAAGTGCGATCATATAAAGTGAGGGATACCTGTATTGAAATTAGTTATTCCCCAAGGACGATAGACATCAATTATCACCTATTTTTCACGGAAGTAGAGGGTTGTCTGTATATCAATTCGAAATACAGGATTGGCCAGCCTAATTTTTTTTTATTGTTTCTCAATCTTGATGAACTAATAATTTAAGCTGAGACTTCCTATTGAAAAGTCTTGTTACAACTGGCAACATTTCTGCAATAAATACTATTACTTAACCTTGCATGCACCTCGTACACATTCCTCAGCGGAATTTCTAACAAATCTGTACTTGTTGGAATGTGTGTATGACCTAAAATATTTATGTTGTCAAAGTTCTGCTTGTTTCGTGTTCCTACTGGTACTGCTATCTGCCTTTCCTATTTTGAAGTGAAGATGTTAAGTACTTGAATTTTCATGTTATATAAGTATCATGTTGAAGGACCTGCTCTCTGCGAAGTGACTTTTTCCAATGGGAGACAAGCTTGCATTCATGCCTGAAAGTTGGAAAACTGCAGAACACGATCTTTTTAGTCTGCCACCACTGTGCCGCCAATAAGATTCAAACCTGGGTCCTCACGATCATACAGTAGCTTCTACAATAACCGAAATACTCATTCCAAAAATTGTAACTCCCTTGATAATTTTAAAACTAGATGGTGGCACATACCAAACATCATCATAAACACACTAGAAAGTACTCACCTAAAACAAAATCTGATGAGTACAATTTTATGGTAACTCTAAGGGAGGCCATTTATGAAAAAATAACCTCCAGACAAAAATGTTGCCTGTGATATGATTCAAGTAATGATATTTATGGTATCTTTTGTTTACTTATAAATAGCAGGTGATGCTGCTGAAGGCGGTGCAGAAGCTGATTCCACTACCAAGGAAGAGACTGTTGATGCCGTTCCTTTAGATGAAAACCTTTTTGAAGATGATCTGGATGAGCTAGAAGAAGAGCTAGATGACTTAAACATAGACTGATATTAGAAAATGGAAAAAAAATATCAAGAAGAAAAACACTGGAAAAAAAATATGAATGTCATGTTTTAATGGCGTCTGTTATTTTTATTCTGCTCACAGACCAAAATGTGTTATTACAGAAATATACTCCTATGTGTGTTCTGCCTGAATCTGGAATCGGAATAAACTTCATTGAAAGATTATTGTTTCTTTTCCATTCGTCTGTTGAATCAGAAATCGAGACATCAACTTAATGTAAATTCAGTTTTAAGTGAAAATTTGTACGATTTGACATTTTATATTCATTGATTTTTTTTTGAGTGCATTAAATTATTTTGCTTGGGTAAGCTTGAAGTTCTTTGAAAAATGAATTGCAATTAAAATCATGGTGAAAGAAGTGTAAAAATAGATGGGAATTGTTGTGTGCACCACAGAAATTTACATTTAGTTGCAAAGCTGCTTTAAGAGTTTTTTCGACCAACTTACTTTGGTAATTTAGAATTTCAGACATCAAATGTCTTTACTTTGCACAGGGTGGATTTCAAAATAGTAAATAATGCAATCCTTTGTGGCCGGAAAAGTACCAGTCAGTTATTTAAAAAACGGAAGAAAAAAAGGACTACTGAAAGTAGTTTTTTTTGTTCTCATGTTTTTTTGAACTAAATGCATTTCAGGGGATCCGTAAAAAGGCGCAGTGGGACTGACCAAAAACCTCTGCTCCATGAGGTGGATACCCATTGCGAATTATATTTCTTTGAGTAGTGTGACCACTCCACCATTGGCAATGATCATCAAATGTTGGCAGCTGGAAGGCTGGTCAAAGAGAACAACCGCGACAGCCTCCACCCCAAGTCAAAAAACTACTGATCTTCCAATCCGCCTGGCCACGCATTGTTCGAAGAACGCCAACAGTTACAACACGAAGATGAAAGCAAATGTTCGCCAAGGAACATTGGGCCAGTGTAAGCCGGGCTATGCCGCTGGTGCTTCATTGCGGCGGCGGGGGGAACAAACATTGGAAGCAAATATTTGTGAATGACTATTGAATCGGGCTGGACATGAGTATGTCCGTAGCTTCACGCGAGTGTTCCCAAATCCATGGGGGGGGGGGGGGTGAAAGGCATAGGCGGAGATAGACTTGGAAAGTCTGGGGGCATGATGTCAATTCATATGTACGCAAATGCATTAGATCAGTAGGCTTTAAATTTGACGGTGGGGGGCATGAAGTTGGATCCCCCATTCGAGGTGTCCGTATCTGCTTATGTCCAAATCACTGTTTCGTTCGAAAATTGATGAACCAGCGCGGGCAACGGCAGTAGTGAGCACCTGGCAGTAACACGGAGGAAAAGCCGGTTTCTAATGCGTCGAGAAATGATCCTAGTACAATGCGGAAATGTATGTCCTGACCTTGATACGCATTTTCAGATTTATTTGCAAAAAAAAAAAATGGACACGTAATTCTCTCGTGAACGAGTTCTTCTATACATTTTTAAATTAAAATTGATTGGTCAGGCCCGTCATTTGCCCCCCAGATTTTAAAAATACACTAGAAATAGTGTGTGTGTATATATATATACGGGGGGGGGGCAAAAAGTCCGTAGAAACCTTAAAAATTCATAAAAACCGGAAAAATAACCGAAATAAAAAACGGTTTGCAGTGTTCGCATCGCTGTCACGGGGATTTTTTGACAGGAAAAATACTCAAAAAAAGCCGATAGATGGCGCTGGTGCGAGAGACTTCGGTGGAAATATGCAAATGAGATGGTTATAAGAACTGGTGCTCCTAATCCACAATCAGTTCACCGTGTATATGAGCAAGGGTGCCGAGGATGTGAAGTAAAAAATAAAAATTCAAATTCAATCCCCGCCCCCCCCCCTAAATTGCCACTTCATCAAGTCTGGTAGTTGCGCCCCCCCCCCCCTCCCTCCCCACCTTTGTCGCTTTTCTTAGTAATTCTGTAGCTGTCTCGAATGTTGAGTGTTCAGAGTAAAAAGTTACGAAATTTTTTCTAGGACTTTGGGGAGAACGCATTTTCAGCACCGATAGTAGCCACTGTGCGGTCGTATGGGTATCGTAAGGGATTCGCATCACGAGGACCTCGGTTCGAATCCTACCGGTGGCGCAGTGCTGGTTAGCTGAAGTTGCAAATGTGAGTCGATCTCAAAGCTGGAAAGTCGGTTGGAACCCCATTGACGGCACAGTGGTGGTCGGATGAAGTTGGTTCCCTGCGGTTTTCCAGCTTCGAGATGCGAACGCAAGCCGGTCTCCAGACAGATGGCAGCATGAACACGAATCAAGCACAACTCTACAACATAGATACGTTAGGGCTACACATTCACTCAGAACACACATTCGGGCATGTGCCGATTCGTTAGAAATTCTGAGGAGGAATGTTTACGAGATGCATGTACGGTTAGTAGTAGAAGATGAAAAGTCTTGCAACAGATCCTACAGCCATGGCCCCAATTAAAAACGAAAACTAAAAGTCATCCGAGGAAGTACCCATTTTAGCACCCGTTCCTCGTAATTTTGAACGAAAAAAAAACTCCCCTCCCCGTCCAACGCTATGATGTTTTGGTTTTTGGAAGACATCGAAAGGAATCTTTTATTCAGCACTTTAAAGGGCTATTTTTTCTGAGAAAATGGGTAGGTAGAAAATGGTAAATAAAACCTATATTAAAATATTTTTGGCAATTGAGATTGTGATTTGAGAAAATAAATTAATTTGACTTACATTAGATAAAATTAAGTTAAAAAAATTGAATTAAATGATCAGTCAAGTTTTATATTATTTAGATAAATTAATTTTTTTCTTGTTTCCCTGAAGTTATTCACAGATGGTAGCTTCAATGAGAGGTGGTAAAACAGCTAACCATGGACATTTAAAAATTGAGGAATTTGGTGGGAAGTAGGAGTACTTTCCTTAGAGGCCTTAGAAAGGGTTAATGAACACATTACAAATTCAGGGGATCAAATGGCCAGCGTCAAGCATAATATCGAAACACCTTTAACAGATATACGCGATCTGTTGTGTAAATGCTGTATTTTGAGATTTCAGTTTGCATCAGAATGCGGAAGACATCATATTGTGCATTCATTATGCCCCCCTCATAAACGCTTTAGCTTTTGGCTTCACCAGGGTATATATTTTTGAATTAAAAATTTTTTTTCTTTCTTCACCAAAACGAATTGCTATTGCCTTCACGAGTCGGAACTACAAGTATAAGGGGCTAATTAAATTGCATTTTAGTTACCAAACTTACCAATACTAGGGCCGAAAAAAGAGAAAAGATAAGAATTTATGGTAAGTGTACACGCATCTCTGAAGAAAATGCCTACAGATGAGAATTTTCGGTGATAAAAATTACAAAAAACATCTATTACTTGAAAATTATAAAAAGTATGACTGATCGCTCGAAAATGCTTAAAATATAACCATAGTTCGAATATGACTTGTCATAAAAAAAATATGTCATGTCATAAAAATCCGAGCTCTATTCATCAGTTTCAAGATAAATTAGTCGAACTCGGTATTAACAAATACAAAGGCCAAAACAGGCAATTTGTCCAACGAGATGGCTGAAAAAATTATGCCCATAAAAAATATGGATGCCAAAATGTAACCGAAATACAGCAACCCAATATAAAAGCATGTCACAAAAAAAAAAAAATAATAATAATAATAATTAATAATATATGACACACTGCCCATAAAAAAGATTATGATTGTCTTATCTAAGTATGAATAGCTTCTCGATTTATCCCAGTATGTCTATTGTACATCTTTTTAAACGTATCAGTTGTGTTAGAATTCACAGTTCACGGAATCTTTGCCCCCGACATCTCGCCCCTAGCACGTTTCATCCCCGGTACATTTGTCCCCCGGAAATTGCGCTTCGACATTTCGCCCTCGAAAATGTCACCCCAGACATTTCGCCCTCCCAGACCACATGAGTGACCAAAGACAGTGACCATATGAGTGACCAAAGAGAGTGACCATATGAGTGACCATATGAGTGGCCAAAGAGAGTGACCATATGAGTGACCATATGAGTGGCCAAAGAGAGTGACCATATGAGTGACCAAAGAGAGTGACCATATGAGTGACCAAAGAGAGTGACCATATGAGGACCAATTGAGTGACCAAAGAGAGTGACCATATGAGGGCCAATTGAGTGACCCTATCAGTGATCAAGTGAATTGGACATTTACCCCCTTACATTTCGCCTGCCCTGACCGTATGAGTGACTAAGTGGGTGACCGTATAAATGATCAAGTAAGTTAGACATTTATCCCCTCCCCCCCCACCCTGACATTTCGCCTGCCCTGACCGTATAAGTGAACATACGGTCACCAATTCATGCAATTTAATGACATCGTATTTGAAAGGGCCGATGGGCCCCGAGTTAAACACGGACAAAAATAATTGAAGACTTATTTATTCTGAAATTATTTCTTTTATAATTTATTCTTCTTATTATTATTTTTTATTAATTATCAATTCCGATTAGTTTTCGAATACTTCTTTCACTGATTCTGAAAAGTTTTTGATTAATTACTAATTAAATTAATTAATTCTCAGATTAATTTTAATCTGAAATCACACTTCAATTGATTCTTTAATTATTTATTTCGATAGTTCTGAAATTATTTTCCTTCTCAGTATATCGTGTAATCATTTCTTTCAATAGTTATGGAATTACTCTTTTATTGATAGTGAAATAATTTCTACCAGAAATCATAGGCGATATTATATTTCTCTCATTGATTTGGAAGTTGTTTTTTTTTCCCACTAGTTCTGAAATTATTTATTTCAAAATTTCTAAAATTATTTCTTTCGCTAATTCTGAATTTTCATTCGATTTCGGAATTATTTCTTTCATTTATTCTAGAATTATGTCTTTCATCCATTTATTTCAAAGAATTAAGTATTTTTTTATTTATTTCAGAATTATTTCTGTCATCAATACTAGAGTTAATTGTTTTTCAATGTCTTCAACTATTTTCTGAAAGTGATCGGCGGGCCACGACAAAAAGCTCCGATGGCTCTGAGCTCCAAACTTGGCCCACGGACCATGCGTTGAAGTTCCCTGCTATACTATATAGTTATTTTCTAAAAGGCATATTTTTCTGCTGATAAAATTTTACTTTTACCCGTTGTTGGTTGATAAATAACTTTAATAAAAAAAATTACCTAAAATTTAGATGAGTGTTTTTACTTCTCAACGAAATTTGGACTGAGATCTTTTGTGGGGCGTCCTCTATTGTGAGTTTATAATGTAAAAAAATAACGAAAGTAACGAGATTTGTCTCGTGTTTCTGTGCTAGAGCTCTACCAGCCCTGCCCTTGTGATGGTCATGGTGCTCATTTAAACCATTGAGGATAGATGGTTGATTTCGAACTCTGGAGATATTTTCCGACAACTGAAATGAACACCTTATGATTCAATGACTAGCATCAATGATTATTTCAGTTAAAGCATGTCAGAGTCCTTGTACGGGATGTCTTATTCTGGTGATGGTTGTAATTAAAGCTCTTGATTCGTGAATATGCCTCGCAATAGGATGACAGAGCTCCAACCTCGCGAGTCTCAACCATGAGTTCAATCGGGCACGGCATGAAGACCCATGGCCACCACTTCCCACAGTAGGGCCCTAGGCCATCACCTCCTAGAGATAGAAGGCCTCTGCAGTGTTTGCCATAAACGTCTCATTCAGACAACCTAGCAAATTTGCCGATCAGCATCGTATTTCGTTTCTTCTTATTTTGGCGTCGAATCTTCCTGATTGCCTCACAAAAGCCGCATAGTGATTGGATGTGGGGCATAGAAATCGTCAATTCTGAGCTCGATCATTTCTTTTCCTCACAACATTGATACTGGCACGAGCAGGGAATTTTTTCCCCCTGAATATTCTGAGGGAAAATAGACTACTTATTGACGTCACAGGCAGAGTGCGGAGGCCTTCTATCTCTAGGAGGTGATGCCTAGGCTGAGATCTTTGGTGAGCTCCTAGATCAGACTCTTCACGCTCCCCCCCCCCTGAATAGGGGTTCTACGATGAGATCTAGCACAATGATTTGTGACAATAAATATGTGTATTAAGAGCAATGAGACCTATGTGGGGGAGGGATAGGAGGGACCAAAAATTAAAAACAAAGTTCGATATTTCCTTACAAAAATTAAAATACCTCGAAAGAACATACCATTTATATGCCGTATTACCAATTTCTTTTAATTTCATTGCTTTTTGAAAGGTGGTAACTCAAAACTTCTATCCCCTCCGAAGGTCGATCCTGCGTACGGAACTGATTTAGAGGTGGTGACTATAAGCCTTCTTTTATTTTGTTCCGAAGCTATGACGTGTTGAGAAGGCAATAGCTACACACTTTTTTTTGGATAAATATTTCAAATATTTGTTTGAGTTCCGTAGGTCAGTCTTATTGTTATCAAGGGTTCCGCGGAACAGCCTGGTAGCTATCAAGGGTTCCACGAAAAACACTACGTTGGAAAACTCTGCTCTATGTGGAATCAGCTCACACTATCAATTACTGACGTTATAGCCGTGATGTTACAACCGTGTATGACTGTATTTTAGCGATTTTTCTGAAAGCTTTATATAAAAAAAAAACCAAGCAATTTTCTTTTCTTCCGTTTAGAATACTCTTCTTGTTTGGATAAATAATAATAATAAAACGATGAAATACGGTGAAAACACGATATAATGATACTCTACGGACCAAGAAAAAATTTCGTTGCAGAGATGCTATCGTTATATCGAGAGTTGTATTATATCGCATCTCTTCTGAATTGGCGTTCTTAGTGCCACCATGAAATGCATATGTGAGCGTTTATTCACGTAAAAAATTGTAATTAATTAGTTGATTCTGTTAGTGGTTCTACACTGTAAAGTGGTTTTCCGCACGGCATTGTTGTGCACTACACAAAAAGTAGATTCACAGCAACTTCATTAACTCTGTTTCGGAGGATAGATAGTGCAAAATACCGATGCTATTAAATATCCTCGAAATAACAAAAAATGGTTAGGAACTTAAAAATGTATTGAAAGTGTGATTTTGAACTAAATAAAAAAAATATTGTTGTAGTACAGTTGCTAAATCTCCTGGAAAAATATCGTTATAGAGGGATTCATAATAGAAAGGTTATCGTTATATCGAGAGGAGTTTAACATCAGACAAGTGTTCGCTAATACGCATGTAGATGTGTGATTCACGCATCAAAGTTCAAATTTTACTCCTCGAAATTTCGTTTAGGACTGAAAATACTCTTCAATTAATCCTCCTAAATTCTAGGTTTTTTTTTTATTAGTTATTTCTCACTGATAAAAAAAATATCCCTCATTTTACAAAATTACCCCTTATAATTTCGAAGAGGAGTGAAATTACACTTCAAAAGTTTTCCGGATAATACTGTATCAGACTATCGGTAGTTCCAAACAAGATTTGAAAAAATATCGTTGTGGAGGGATATATCGTTATATCGAGTATCGTTGTATCGAGGTTTCACTGTATGTTCCAGAGAGTAAAAATCTCGCGAACGAAAATTCGCACGTATCCTACCGCTGTTTTCTTTTCTTTTTCTCCAACCCCCCCCCCAAAAAAAAAAGAGCAAAAAACACACACACACGCACACAAAGCCGACATGCATAGCGTCCCGTTCACAAAGACAATCCAATTTCAAGAGATGTCAAGCAATTCGCACCTGATGAGAAAAAAAAAAAGAGTTGGAACGAAAGGAGAAGAGGGGGGAAAAAAGGGCGGACCGGCCACAAATCCCTCTTCCACGATTGGCTGTGACGTCACCGAAGTAGCGGGTGAAAGATAGATGGGCAAGAGGATGGCAAAAGAAAGTCGTACGAAAAGCACCCGGAAGAAATTCCTGAGGGTTCCGTGGGAAAAGTTCTCTCTGGAACTCTTTGTATAGGATCTTTTACCCGCACATTCCTCCCCCCACTCACTACCACTGCCTGCACATTACGAATTGCATTCTTCTTCTTTTCTAACAGAAATGAGAAGTATGTAAAAATATCGGTGGACAATGTCTCCGAAGGATTTTTCCCGTGCGGTAACGTTAGGATTTCTGTTTGTGGTACTGCTCCATAAAGAATTGTGGCCGCATAACTGTTTTGTTACGGGCCTGGGCCACAAACTAATTCAAGTAAGCAATTTCAATAATAATATTAATAATAAAAAAATATTCGAATACTTTTCAATGAAACAAATTCATACATTTTTGGAGAGGCAATTTTATTTTTATCTTTATATATGCACATTTATATTTGAAAACTATAATAACATTTTATAGCGTTTTGTAATTTTTGGCTCAATAATTATAAATAATGAAATACTTTCTTTATTTATTATTACAGATTTTTTTTTTAATTTCTACTATTATTTGAGCGTGTTTAGTAGCACTATATACACTCTCTATTATCACTAATTATATATAATGTGCAATGCAGGGAACTTACATACAGTATATTTTAAGGTGCATTAATCTCATCATGCACACTGATGAGATTTTCATAATTTTTCTATTCAACTAAAATAAACGGAAATAATTCTAATCACTGCTCACAAGTGTGAAAATCTTTCGTAAATGTTAAAATATTTCCAAAATTTCTTAGAAAATTAGAAAAGAAACTTATTCCGACGAGACTAATCCAAATATCAACACAGCTAATATCTTAACTTATCATACAACTTAAATACTCACTTTCAGTATTTTTATGTTTTTTAAAATTTTTATTTCATTTCGTTATAGTTTTTTATTGTTCACCTTCTTTTATTTTAGTATTTCTACCTTATTTTATTTTAGTATTTCTACCTTATTTTATTTTAGTATTTCTACCTTATTTTATTTAGTACCGCATTTTTTGCAGTATTTTTTTATTTTAGTATTTTACATTTTTTCACTTATTTATCACTTATTATTTTTTGAAGTTTTTTTTCCCATCATTGTTAATCTGTTTTTGCCTGGCTGCTTTTCTTTACACATGACTCTTTATATACTTTGGATGTGTGTTTTTTCTATATATATATTTCTATGTTTGTTCTATATATATTGTTTATAGTTTTTGTAATTGCATTTTCAATTGGATTCCTGTATTTAGAAATATATAACATCCATATTTGTTATGGGCAACTTTTTTTCAGCCATCTCGTTGGGCATTTTGCCTGTTGTAGCCTTGTATTTATATTTTTTCCCTCGCCGAGTGTAAGTGCATTCGGGTCTTTTAAGGTTTGATGTAAATAGATAGAGATAAATAAACGGATGATTCCAAGTGACCAACATGTTTAATAAGAAAAAAATTGTTATGTATCCCACCACAGAGAGAGTATGTAAATTGATCGTTGTGTGATAACTAAATTATTAATTTTATTTAGGCTACAAGTTTCGATTTATTGGATAAACCAGAACTCTAGCTAAGAGAAAATGAGGATCAATCAAAAATGAAATGCGGTTCAGGAAAATGTTTATCCGTCTGAGCTCATCTATATGTTATTTTACAAGAATCGAAATTTGAACAGTTTGTTTTTATAAACACGATGGTCTTTACACACCGCATTATTCTATTCAACGAAATTTTTTTCCGAAACGCTCACATTTTCTTTGATTTACTCTACGAAAAAATACTTCTCTATAATCAATTTAATACTTGGAGAATTTCTCAATGAAGCAAAACGCTTGGTGGATTCTTAAAATGTGTATAGTTTTTTTTGTTCTTCCAATCTTAAAGTTTATCACGGAAGAAAAATACTTGAATTGTTCTAAAAAAACCACGAAAACAAATTAGGTGATTTTTCTTCAAATTGAAACTATATACTACTACTACTTCTTATCCTCGTGCATGCATCTCGTTCTCTTCCTCTGCGGAATTTGTAACGCATCTATACACGTAGGACTATGCATGTGCGCTCTGTAACTAACGTGAGGTTTGCTTCTGAGGAATGTTTGGTTATGGGCGCTCAAGAAATGCTGCCATCAGTCTTCGGAATTTGGAAGTAAACAGCTCGATAGAATATTGTTGCTTGCTGTCTTATGTGTGAGTGTTTTTTAGATGTCGTAGGGAAAGAGACTTTTTTAAATAGGAGATTGGCTCCATTCGCACCTTAACCGTTTAAGTGGATTTAAAAATTAATTTTCCCGATCTGCATTATAACTACCACAACGGAAATCATCAAACCTTTCAGAAACTGCCATCTATTTTCAAGAAGAATATTTTTCCCCGAATGCATGGGCTCGCAAATGCTTTTCCCACAACACCGAGAATATTTGTGATAAAAAAAACAGGGAAGGAAGAGAAAAAACCCTATAGTTTTCTGTTATTTAATATTGCACGCATAATCCTATACTCCCTAGAATGGAAAGGATAAACATAGCTGCTCTCCTTCCGTTAGCAGACTTTGAACAAAATCGCCAGTGGCGATGACTCCTCCCACTGGCAGTTGATTAACAGGTTGTGGGTAGAGAGGAAAAAATGTTTTACTAATGAAAGGCTTTTACAAGACTGTGTGTGCTCGTCATTGCCGAAATGAGAGGGTTTCAAGGAGGCGAGATATTTTGGGATTGTGTGTGTCGAAATGAAAAGCATCAAGTTGAACGAGATATCTCGGGCTTGCCGCTGTAAGGATTAAAGTTCGAAACCCACAGAAAACAAATTTCAGCCGGCCACCATTATGCCGTCAGTAGTTAATACGATGCCACGTGATACCGTATTAATTATTTTACTACTACTACTTCACCAAACACCAACTCTGGCCATATCGCTATTTACTGCCATTAGTGAGATGGGTTGGAAGTGAAGGCGCTGTCTATCGGTGGTCGCCTCGAGTTCGTTAGGGAAAATATTTTATCTATATCCTCCCTTGGGTTCGAAACCGGGACCATGACAACAACCTTCACGATGGTAGACGAGCATCTTGCCACTCGGGCACAATTAATTATTTTACTGACATCGTATAGGTTCTTAATAAGCATATTGGCAACTGTCGGCGAGTTGCCGAATATTGTTTACAAATAACCCTTGGAGTACTACATCAAGTTTGCTAAAATGTATTTCACGGGGGGGGGGGGGGGGGGGAAGGAAATATAACAAATATGTGCGATGACGGAAATTTAAAGTAGGGTTCGTTGAGAAAACGGGACATTTTTATAGGCAAATAGTCGGGAAGGGTAAACTACGGGGAATGTTTTGTATATTGGTCATGTCAATTTGGCCCAACCCTTTGGGGTGCAGCGCTTACATTCCCCACGTGATAGAGCCTGGGTCATGTTTGATTTCATGGCTCCCACATCCTGCTGCAGGGCTCCTAGGCTGGGATCTTTAGCGGGGCCCCCTTTTCAAATGTTTCACGTTCCCCCAATGTGGTGAATTTAATGCGTGATAAAACAAAAAATGATACGAATCGTCCTGGGCCCCCGGGCTAGAGTCCTATCAGCCTCACCCTTGGTGAGGCCATGTCTTGTAAAACCACATGTCAATGTGCAAGTCGGAGCGTTAAACATGTGATAAACAGCACAACAGACGAACATTCCCTGAAAATGACCAGCTTTAAGCTCGAGAATTTATTGCGAAAACATCATCGAAATGGAAACAAAAGTGATGAAAAATTTGTTGTTTTATCCGAGTTGGTTCCTTTTCATCGACGTTCAAGCAAGATTCAGTAACAGTACACTCTCTCTATGGTAGGGGTCTTTAACCCGTGGTAGCCCGCCGACGGCATTTTGGTGGCCCGCCAAGACACTGTTTAGTGGAAAAATGAAATCAGCATTCCACTATATGAAACAGAATGTTGACCAGAATTCCTACTGACCAGTTTCCACTTTAAATCAATAAGTGATTAATTTATTGAAATTTTCTGAATTTCAATGGTTTTTTTTTTGTCAATAGTGGTCGAGGAGTAAAACCTTGGAATAAATTTGCTATTTGAAGATAAAAATTGGTTTTTTCAACATCAGACTGATAGTCCCGGGTATTACTGTACAAAATTCTCAGAGTGAACGAGCGTTAAACCTGTCAAATTATTTAATAATCACTTAATAATTGCTGATTGTTTTTAATCAATTATATTGATAATTATAATTTACTCATAAATTATATCTTTTATAAATTATCTTTTTTTCGTAAAACCAATTCAAATTTTACCATAACAACACATTGTGTAGTCAAAGGAGGCGGGGGAGGGCAGCTCAATCACTGTGGTTCACCCTTCCCGTTAAATGTGGCCAGTGTAACTAGACGGAAATATCGATGTGGCCCTCGGATGCAAAACGTTGAAGACCCCCTCCCCCCTACTCTATGGGAATCAGCCCAGACTGCCAACTATTGACGTTATAGCCGAGGTGTCTTTACAACCGATGTCGTAATAACTGAGTTTGAATAAATCCGTATCTCATTTGATTGAATCCTTATTTTTTGAGTAAGAAAACGTAATTTCTCAAGTTATTTAAGGAACAAACGATAAGTGGATTAATTTGAGAATTAAGAAAAATTCAATTATGAACAAATAATAATCAAGAAAATACTTTCCAATAATCAAGAAAATACTTTCCAATAATCAAGAAAATACTTTCCAATAATCAAGAAAATACTTTCCAATAATCAAGAAAATACTTTCCAATAATCAATCGAAATAATCAAGAAAAACATTCCAATAATCAATCGAAATAATCAAGAAAATCAATTCTATTTATTAGAATTGTATTTTGACTATATCTCTAACGATTATAACAAATGTTTACAGCAATCGCATCAGTCATGATTAGTGATTTCATGAAAGTCATTTTCTGTGTCGAATGAAATCAGTGAAGTGTGGTCTCAGAACCTGATTTAGATATTTCCGCGTCAATTCACAGTGTCAGAAATATTCGAAGCATTCGCGTTATAAACATCGAATATCAGATAGGTGATGAAATATTCACATGGAACATCCATCCAACAATATATGCTTCCATATTCTTGCTTCACCAAGCTCTTCAGAGTGACAGGAATTTCCTAATTCATTTCAGTTTATTCGAACACGAAATAGCTTCTGCTCTTAATGAGACTGAAAGCTGATTCCCCACAAGAGGGTACAATTATTCATCCCCTTTAACCTTAACCAAGATCCATATCATGGAACGTGTTTGACTAACGATTGATATCCACACCACTCGGATATCCGCTATTGACTATGACGAGTAAATTAGATATACTGCTAGTGATTATATTGATGGTGCCATGAAACCAGTCAAAAATAAAAAAACAATGATATAAAATCAAGGGTCCTTAACCTATGGATCATTACCCAAACTTTCGTCACAGGGGATTCCGAGACGGGTCGTTCAAATTCACTAACAGCCAATGGCTCTTGAGTTATTGGTCCCGATTCAAACTTGATCCTTAAAGGCTTCTGAGATGGATTGTACAGATTGACTTACAGCAAGGGATTCTTGAGCTATTTGGTTAGGACTCAAATTGGTTCACTGGAATTCCGAGATGGGTCGTTCAAAATCTACTAACAGCCAGGGAGCTCATGAACTATGGGTCCCGACCCAGACTTTATCCGTAAAGACTTCCAAGATGGGCCGTTCAAGTTCACTAACATCCAATGACTCTTGAGGTATTGGTTCCAATCCAGACTTGATTCGTAGGGCTTCCAACATGGGTTGGACGAATCCACTAACCATCAGTGTCGTCTTAACGCATGGGCCCACCCGGACACGGCCCGGGAGCCTCAAGAGAAGAGGGGTCTCACAAAAATGAGATTCGGTTGAAATTTTCTAGAATTTACCAAGTAGGGCCTCAGAAAAACCACTTGGTCCGGGGGCCCATGATGCTGTTAAGGCGGCCCTGCTACCCATAAGCTATGGTTCATGACTCATACTTGATTCGCAGGGACTTCCGAGATGGGCCATTCAAATCCACAAACATCCTGGGGCTATTGAGCTATGGGTCATGACTTGAACTTGATTCTCACGGATTTCCCAGACGAGTTGTGCAAATTCACTTACAGTCCTGTTATAAATGCACTTATTGTATCGCTGGTTTCACTAATTTCGAAAACTAACAGTCCCATGGGTTGCGAAGCTGAGCTTGTTGCTGATTTTGGGTCGCTGCTGAAAAAAAGCTTAAGACCCCTATGTTAAATTATGATTTTTATAAATAAAAAACAAAAATGGCCATAATATGCAGACTAGTTTGTGAGAAGAAAAAAAAAAACACCAAATCCTTCGAAAATTTAGTCAAATACAATCAAACTCGGTTATATTGTTCGTAATTTGCCGCTCCGGCTGATTCCTATGGAGAATAATGTTGACGAACTGTACTTGTAACCTTGAAAATTTGCATAGGTTAGAAGTTATATAAGAAAATATGTGATCATAAGTGTAAATATTTATTTCACACATGTTCTCAGGGGTGTAATTTTTTCCCTCTGAAAATAACTTCTCGAATTCCTTGCACACTTGCTGTAGTACTTTATCTTATCTGAGAGTTATTTGTAAGCACTAACTGTAGGACCAGACAAGACCGGGCTCTGTCCCTTCCGGAATGCAAATCCTGTAGGCACCAACTGGCGATCTCGCTGACTATTAGTGAAATTTTTGACAAGAAAATGCAATGTCCGGTTATTATGACCCCAATTTCGATAGAATATTATTACACACTGATCACATAGTGAAATAACTTTTGTATTCATTGCATCTGAGTATATTTTTCACATTTGAAACGTCAGCTTCGGTTTTAACGAAAACACATCATAGAATCTTCGATATCGGAGTGCGACCGTATTTTAGAAAGTACAGCAATACAAAGTAAAACCGAAGGAAATCCATACAGAAAGGTATTAGGGGTGATAAACATTTATCATAAACTAATCTAACTTACTTCACCAACTTACTTATATAGGTTGTCCAAAAAATTTGTTAAAAGTTAAAAATTTACAAAAATTGACGGAATCGGTGTATTTAAATGTAGTGTGTGAAAAAAATATTCTCACAAAGGAGACTTTTTTAGAAGAGAAAATGAAAATCACAGTTCAAATTTTCGTAAATAGATGACACTGCACAAAAACAAATCAGAATTTTGTGGACCTGAACTTTTTCAATCTCTTTTCAGTCCGGAGCATTCGTAAAGCTTCAGTCGGCGATTCATGGCTGAGGCGAAGCAATTTCATCAACAGTGCTTTGTCCACCAATGTCAGCATCACAACGAAAACTTTATGTAAGCACCAGTATACCAGTAATAGTTTGTGGGGTCCTCCGGGGTGTGCCCGGGAGGGGGGGAGTTGTGGGATAAGACTGCTCCGGGCAGTGGGTGTAAGAGGGCCGGGCCTCTTGGCCTGCTTACGGCCTGGAGCACCAACCTTAGAATTCGAGGGTCGGAGACGCCGGGCCGGGGGGCTTGATTTCCGGGCCCTCCGGCCCGGCGTGGCTGGCCCTCCCCCAGCGTGGTCCAACCCTTCTGGGTAAATGGCTTACATCCCATCAGGGACAGAGCCTGGACCGCGACTGGCCTTTAAGTATACCAGTAATAGGAACATTCTGAAATGGGCTGTTAATCGTACACCCTTCATTTTACAGGTCCCTGAATTGCTTATTTCTAGTGATTTGCTTTAGTTCAGCGCTATCTACGGACAAATATTTGAACAAATTTTTTTTCCAGTAATAAAAAAAACCGTCGGTGAGATTAACGTTTTTGCGAACTGCATTCAAATATACCGATTCATTTAATTTTGATGAATTTACAACTATTCACGAATTTATTAGACACCCTTTACTTTCTTATTCAACTAACTCTTACAAACTTGACTAAATTGAAAGAGAAAGAAAAAGCTATAAATGTGTGTGTCTCTTCATTTCAATTTTAAATTAAAAACTTAGATAATTTTAAAATTTCGATTTTTTATTAAAAACATTGAATTTTCTCCCAAGACTTATTTTATGTGGATTTTAAATTAATATTAATGATGTCCATGATACGTTACAAGTCCAGGTTAAAAATAAAACTTATTGTCTCAAAGTGAAAGTTTATTAACAATTTAGTTTAATGATAGTAATTTAATTAACACTACTCGAATAGATTTGGAACTTCCTATCGAAAAAAAAATCTTCTGAAGTAAAGCATTTTTCTGGGGATTTTCCAAGTGATTTTCTGATAAAATAATAAACAATCATTCCATTCAAATGCCGGAAACCTTTCAAGTATATTCGATACAGTGCTGTATTGAAATAAAATGGGAAAAAATTTCTTGGCAGAACAATCACAAAAATGGAAAATGACCGATAACTTATACCTTATAGGTTTAGGTTCGAATATCGTTAAGGGGGTCCAAAGAAAGCCTTCTGGCGAAAATGGAGTATTGCCAGATCGTGGGAAAATTGAGAATTACATTGAAAATAGCTTTTTTTTTAAAAGAAAAGGTGAAAAAAGAAAGAAAATACAAGAAAACTAATAAAAATGAATGAAACTCTCAACTGTGAATTCGATTCGAAAATTGGAATTTCAGTATTTCCAAAAAAAAAAGAAGAAACACCTTTTCCCAAACTGATGTAATAACAATCTCCCATCTGAATTCCCCCCAAATTCCTAAACTTTTATTTTATTTCTGATTATTTATGTTAAACTTTATAAAAGTTCTTATTGGGAGAATTTTTGTAAGGAATTCAGGCAGAAATTTTTTTTTCTGTGCGTGGTAGTGTTTTCAATTTTCGTTTATTAACAAATATTTTCTACATGTTGTCTCGTTTTTCCGGGAGTTTAACCTCATCCCCCATTACGTAATTGTTTTTTGAAAGCTTCTTACTCATTTGTTAGAGAGGAAAAAACTGCGTGATTGTGTGTGTGTTCTTTGAGAATGTACAGATGTTATTTTACATGTTCGGTGCATAAGTTGTTATTCTCTTGTTTTATGATTAAGAAACGTATGCAGCATTCAAAATTACAAAAATATGTAATTTTTTCCAACATATATACCTATATCTACATATTGATCTTCCATTCAGTGAAAAATATCATCTAATTTTATAGGTATAACTTTTAGACTTCATTATCAAAACTTCTTTTTTTAATTTACAACAAAAAATACAAATATTACAGATAAAAATAAATTCAGAAACACGATTATAATACAAGCATAAAAATTATGAGCAGTTTAGGCGTAGAGTTAATTATTATTGTTAATTATCACCATTTTTTCAATTTTTGCAAATATACCTGTTAGATTGTTTTTACTTCATACCTAAAAATTTGCATTATTTCAATAATTTTTTTTCAATTAATTCATTTATATTTTGAATTTATTCTCTCAAAAGTAATTTCTAGTTTA
The DNA here is from genome assembly GCF_987345545.1 of Pholcus phalangioides. Classification (NCBI taxonomy): domain Eukaryota; kingdom Metazoa; phylum Arthropoda; class Arachnida; order Araneae; family Pholcidae; genus Pholcus; species Pholcus phalangioides. The sequence goes on along the minus strand of NW_028301608.1, from coordinate 86,205,430 downwards.
TAATATGGTTTCTTATACGGATATTCCGCTGTTTTTAAATTTCTTCCCAATCATTTTTATAATTTTCATATTTTTGAAATTTTTCAGCTAGTTTTTCCTTAAATTAATTTAATTTATTTCACAAACTTAATTAAAAACTTAAACTTTTTGCTCAAGTTTCTACGTTTTTTTTTTCATTTGCTTACAAATTTATGTAATGTTTACTATGTATTAAATTTTTTGTTGAAGTCTTTATCGTTTTTTTTTTTCAAACTTTATTTTATTCATTTTTAATTAAATTTTGAGGATTAGTCAAAGCGTAATTTACGGGCTAAAACGCATATGAACTTTTTATGCAATATCACATATTGCCACATGCTTTTTTTAATTTCTCATAATTCAAAAAATACCTGAAATAACATGAAATATTAGTTTTTTTAATAACGATCTAATTTCTATAAGAGAAACATACTTTCATCCACAGCAATAATTTTTATAGAATCAAACCATGATGTGAAATGGGACATTGAACATTGTTTTTTCCGTTAAGAAAAGAGGATTTAGCAGCAGTTGGACATTTTTTACGGTGTCCTACAGTAATCTGTGAAACAAATCATTGCCTGAGACAAATTTCTTTAGGAAATTGAATTCAGAATACTTTTAAACAATTACTAGGGGTTGCCAAGGGTGTGTCCTCATAAATTTCTCTAAGAAGAAAAAAATGGTCGAGATAGGGAAGAGTATACCCCTTTTGAAAAAAAAAAATTCATTTCTTAGTGCAATACTTTCTGAGATATTCAAATTCACAAAACGGAGGAAAGTTAGGGAAAAACAGCATTAAATACGGATAAGCCGTTTTAGCCGCATTTAAAGCTGATTATCCCCAACTTTCCTCCGTTTTTCGAATTCTGTGATATCTCAGTGAATATTGCACTTAGAAACGTGGAATTTCTTTTGTTGACCTCAAAAGATACAGGGAAACAACTAATTGGGTTTTTGAGTACAGGGTGTCCGTATAAAAAGTTAATTTTTTTTATTTTAATAATTGTACAACCCTTGCAACATAAATGGCATATCTCAGTACCGCACGTTATTTGGATACTTTTTCTAATTCAAAATATGTCTCTGGGATCAACGGTTTGCCAATAAAATGCTATACACCCGTGCAGGATACATTACTTTATAGCAGCGGTTCTCAATCGTGTGCACTCGTTAGGGGCTCCGCGGCCGCTCGAGGAAAATAAAAAAAAAACCTGTAAATTTGAAAAAAATATATATAAATGTTTTAAATAATAAAAATAAATCAGTATCTTTGAGGGATACATAAAAAATGGGCCTAGAGGCTACGCCATAGAAATTATATACCAGAAAGGGTTCTTCGAGCCTAAAAAGATTGAGAACTGCTGCTTTGTACATTACCTAAGTAACCTGTATATATATATTGATTTTCTTTTAAAGTAAAATATGAATCAAAATGCTCAAGGAGGCAAATTTCTTCTTGCAATATAAAAATTTGGAAAATAAACCAAACTGGATTCATTACCTGGAATCACCTAGGTTCTAAGGACTCCGCATTTGAGGGGTTTTACTGTATTATAATATGTACTTGCATGAGCAAAAAACTAATACGAAAAGTGCGTAAATGAATACGAAACGTAAAACCTCAAGCTATTGTATATTGTTGAAATAATTCTTCTTTTTTGTTAGAATATTTCCATAAAAATAAAATAAATTTATCGAGATACATCATAATAATGGTTTCCAAAGAATAAAAATTTGAATAAGAATTTCTCTCCGGAATCAAATATGGAAACGAGGAACTTGCGTCTAGAGAAGAACGTCGAACCTCAAATTTTTTTTCACTGTGTCATTCTGTTTAATTAGTTCTTAATTAGTGCTATTCTTCGATGGAAATTCTTTGTTCAGGAATTCAAAGGGAAAAATCTCTGATGAGAGATGGTGGTGATGTTGTATGTGTATGCATTTGTACCGGGAGAATTAATTATTATTATTATTATTATTATCATTTCCTGAGTCTTATGCAGATCGATTGAGGACACAGTGTTTAAATACTGAGAATTTTCCTGATTAAGTCATTTACGGTTCGCTAACTTAACGACGAAAAGTCGAAGGTTCTTAAAAATCTTTCCGAGTTTTAAGGGTCACGATATCCGACCTGTCATTAAATTTTATGGACTTTTCCCCTGAAACTTTAAACCACGATATAAATTGAGGGGAAAAGAAATATTTTCCCAGTGCTAATTAATTTTTAGAGACTAATTTTTTTTTAAAATTTTTCTGCAATATTTTTATTCTTATTAATTTTTTTTTTCCTTATGAGACGCCAATAATTAATTTAGGAAAAGGTCAGAATAAATATGCACACGTGGAAGAAAAATTAAAAAGACATAAATTTTTATCTGCAGTAAATTAATTTTTTTGATATCGATCTTCCATATCGGTAATTAGTCCAAGGTTTCCCTTTTTTTTTTTTCTTTCATTATTTCGTATTATCGCTTCGACTAATCAGTTTCGATTAAGGGAGAAATTGTTTTCAGTTCCTCAAGTCCTTTCAATATAATATGAAATCTATATATGTGTAAATTCTTCGAAAATCTCATTAAGGGAGAAAGCGTAGATTTTTCGTGATATTGTATAAACTTCGACGTGAGAATTATTATTTTTTCTATAGATATTATGTATGAGATTTGAAATTGGTTTTTTTTCCCAATGGCTATAGAAGATCCAGAGTTAAATATTCATACATTGTTTAACTCTCAAATCGTTGATCACAGGAACGGAATTCGAATAAAAAAAGTATTCAAATAACGTGCAGATCCTACAAATGTCATTTATTTGACAAATGGTTGTATATACAGGGTGACCTGGGAAAAAAGTCCTAATCATCTCATCAACCGTTCGTCGTAGAGGTATGGGTTTTAATTTAAATAATGCTCAAAGTGTATGAATACAGTATTTTGCACCCTGTATATGAAGCTGGGGAAACTTGAATACGTGTGGAAAATTTTAGTCGATTGTACAGGGTGTGCCACAAATTCGTATGCGTTTACTTGAAAAATATGCGACTCTTGTTGTTTGAGAGCAGCATCGCCAAATAAAGGATTAAACGAATTCATAAAAACTAAAAGAATTGGTGCGTTTGAATGTGGATTATGGAAAAAGCTACTCTCACGATGAAGAAAATTTTTGGTACCGGAGAAGGGGGGGGGGGTATAGTTCAAAATTTTGTCAATAAAGAGTGCTGCACGAAGATAAATCCAAGATGATTGGATCTGGACATTTTTCAATCTTTTCTGCATTCGAAACGTTTGTAAAGCTTAACCCGGCGATTCGATTGAAGGAATTGGTATGTTTGAATGCGATGTGTAAAAACGTAATTCTCGCGAAGAAGGTGTGTGTTGTTGTTGTTTGTGTGTGTGTGTGTGTTTTTTTAAATAAAAGAATAGTTTAAATTTTTTTTTGTCGATAGAGAACGCTGCACGAAAGCAAATTATAGAATTCCATGGAATTCATTTCTTCAACCTCTTCTGTCTGCGATACGTTCGTGTAGCTTCATCCGGTGATTCGTAGTTGAGGTAAAACAACTTCAACAACAGTTCTTTATCCACCAATATCAACATCATAATGAAAACGTTAAGGAAGCGCCAGTAACAGGAAAATTCAGAAATGAGCTGTTAATTATACACCCTGCATATTTTATAAGACCCCGATTTTCATATTTCCATTGATTCGTTTTCGTGCAGCACCCTCCATCAACGAAAATTTGGATTAATTTTTTTTTCTGTACCTTCCCACCCCCACCGAATAACTTTTTCGCTAACCGCATTCAAATATACCAATTCCGTAATTTTTTATGAATTTTTCAACTTTTTACGAATTTATGGGTCACCCTATGTATCTAAGCTCCAATTGAATTCGAACTCTTCTCTACGGTATTTCTATCACGCAAACGAGCAATATATTTTCAATTGCAAGACGAATGACGACAAAAATACTTTTTCAGAATCTCCACTATCCGAAGGATTGATGGATGGTGAGAGAACCGTAATACCTACCATCTAAGCTAAAGTAATCTCTTAAGGTAGTTATTCGTCTTTTGTACATACAGAACGGAAGACGTAATATACAGTATAACATATATATATGTATATTTAGGGGCCGTGGGTTGGGAGGAGGTATAGGGAAGTACTTTTTCCGTCCGAAACATAAGCCCCAATGGCTTCCGCCCAATGTCCGTGTCTGGTTCACGGTCCACCAGCCAGATACGTTCGGTGAATTTTGAGTAGACAGAAGATACTTTTTTTTCCTTTTATCTCTTTTTCTCTCTATTGGGGAGGTTTTATCATGCTTTTGCCTTAGTCTTTTCTGTACTGAGCCTGGATTTACAGAAGTCAACATCTTTGTTGTTGGTGTCTTTCGACGAAGATCCATTCTGTCCCGTTTTTTATGATGGCAACGCAGCGATTATTTCGTTGTTTGCTTCAATTCGGATCCAAATAAGTGGGCAAAGAGAACAGTTTTTTCCGTTTTATGTATGCTTTGAATTTACCAGAACAAATATTTCTTTTATCTTCGTTTTGGATTACAATTCATTAGAGCAGCGTTTCTCAAACATTCTGACCCCAAATACCACTAATATATCTGAAAAATTAGACGGACCACTGGTTTACAGTTATGTGGACCTAATTTTTTATTTGAATCTGTGAAATGGCATCAGTAGTACTGTAGTTACATACCATTAGGCAATTTTCATTTACATGGAATTAACTTTTCACGTTTGCCTGCAGACCACCTGTCTCATCTATGTTAGCCAAATGAGATCTATTTGAAATATTATTCTTCAAAATCAATACTTTCTGCCAAAATGTGGTAATTTGCACTCTTTCACTGTCAAGGGAATTTTTGGAGGGAAGGTGTATATATACTGTATATGTATTGCATAGTAAAGTATTAACATACACACGCTTTACGTGTTTGGTCTGGAACAAACAAATATGTTGTGGCAGCTTTTAGCTTATAGTCACCTGATGCTATTTTTTTTACTCAGCGGGGAATGATGCTATTTATTCAAATTCAGCAGATATACAAGTAGTAAAAAATACTTATTTAGTATTTTTGGACATAGCATTAAGTATTTACAATAAGTTATTAAATTGGGTGGTTAATAACACTAAATCCAGAAACTCTTCTGAAATGAAATCCATTTAATTCGCAAAAGTTCAAAAAAAAATATGGTAGCAAAACGAATTCAGCAAATTTTCTATTTGTGTTAAATGCTTTTGATTTAATTTTCCGAACAAAAGTTTTTCTTTCATTCAAAAGATGCTGGATCCAAAAAAATGTTTCCGAAAAAAGGCCCCCCAGTTCCCAAAAATTTTCTCGTTTTTTAACTGAGACTAAGCAGTATTTGCATTAGGCATTTGATTCTACAAACAGAATAAGATTCCGTATTAACTGTTCATTCACACGGAAAGTAAACTTGGTTCGAAAAAAACAAATGTTGGTGGAAAAATATTCATGGGGTATGTATTGTGATCATACCTAAAATGTTCGTTTTCGTGACTGGAATATATTTCAAGAACGGGAGAAAGAATTTCAAATTCACGTATCACGCTAACTTTTCTTTTAATGTGAAGAAGAAGAAAACAACTAAACATATCACACGAAATCGAATTTACTTAAGATAGAAATGCTAGATCTATTTCGATATTAAATGGGAAACGCGGCGAATATCAGATGTTCTGCAAGAAAAGGAAGAATCGTTGCCAATAGCTAGACGAAAAATAAAGAAACAATGTTTTCCGGTGTTGCGTAAATGCTGATGGTATCGTCGATGGAGGGTTGTGTGCGGGGGAAAGGCCTCATGAAACATGATCTTCATGTTATCGAATCTTGGAAGAGAATGTGAATACGTGACGAAATCAGCAGATGGAATATATGAAGTGAGACCGTGTAACTTTGCCAACGAGAACAGACGTACGTTGAAAGAGAAGAAAATAGTTTCCTTACTTTCCTAAGAACAAGAATGTGAAAGAATAATACCATTCAGATTCTGTTTGTTCCAACGAATATATAGAATGTTTCACTTCCACGGCAGTTTGAGGAAGGTTTCGTTTCATACAACTTGGAAGAAAACAAATGTTTAGCTTACAAAATATATGTATATTTGGAAACTATGTTTTATGATACTCGCATTGATAGTTTTTAATTTAAATTCATTTTGCATGACCTATTGAATAATTCTTATTGAACTTTACATTTAGTTTTTATTTATTAAAAAATACGTGACGAAGGTAGAAAAGCTTATGAGGAGAAGAGCTTTGAGAATAAGCTACTGAATCGAGGAGCTTATTTTCAAAAGGGAACATTTCCACTTTATTGTGAAACGCTGTTCGATTATGCAACCTGGATTATTTTTGGAAGAAATTACAACGTCAACTTAGTTGTTTCTAACAAAAGGGAACATATTCACCTTTTTCATACATTTCGGTATTTTTCCGCTCTGGATAACGGACACCCATTGGACCAAACATTTTGTTCACTAACGAGTAGTGTTCGTTTATGGATAGTAAAATGCATTGAGAACCGTCGATGTAATTCAAAATTGTATCCGTCAGTGGAGTTGTCAGCTAACGGGAGTGTGTCTATTATGGGAGATTCCACTGTAGAGTGATTGTGCTTTTATATTAATGACGAGAGGGCAGTAAGGGTACCTTCATGGGCTAGTTAAAACCTTTTGGAATCGAGAGTTGCAGTAGAGATTTCCAATTTTTCAGACTTAGGGCGGTATTCACCGACATGGTTTAAGCTATAGTCACAATTTTTTGATAAGAGATCGACACGGATAGGTTAGATTCAGGTTTTTAACCAATCTATATTGATCGCTTATCCAAAAATTGTGACTACAGTTTAAACCATGTCGGTGAATACGGCCCTTGACCAGCTGAAACTTTAATTAAAAAGAAACATTTTCACTATTTTCCTTTCAAAACAAAAAATATTTCCAAAATTCAAATGCGGATAACTCTCTTGAATGTTGATAAAGAAACGTAGTATTTAAATATTCTTCCACCATACCTCATGTTATCTGTTAGGTTATTTTATACTTTTTAAAGCAAACGTATTCTGGAAGAATACTTTTTTTTCACTTCTACTGTAAATTTAGCAGAAATGGAAATGTTCCCTTTTGAATATGAGCTTCTCTATTCGTCTGATGGTCATAAGATAATCGCCTGAAGCTTGAATAGCAATTTCGGTTATTCCCATTCTCATTGAGTAAAAATTTCAAAATTTCATCAAGTGTCACTTCACAAGTTATTCATTAAAATATCTTCAACAACAATAACAGCTAATTTAATGACCTTCTGTGAATTAAACTGTAAATTAATCTATGAACAGCCGTGTATGTATTGATATCGAAATGAACAAAAAAAAAAAAAAAAAAAAAACTCCGAACTAAAGTACGCCTGTAAAACTTTTTCAGCCGATTCACTGCACTTCAAAATTTAGTACTGCAAAGCAAACATCAAGGGGCATCTATAAGTTACAGCAAATAAATGATAAGGACGAAATAGTAGTGCCATGTGATAACCATGGCCCCTACATCTTGCAACTGGGCCTCTAGTCTGGGGTCTTTGACGAATCCCTGAGTCAGATTTTTCATGGGCCTGTGTGGTAAACGTATCGCATGAAAAAACGAATAATAATAATAATAATAGTCCCGGGACAATGGGCTGAACTCCTGTCAACCCCACCCTCGTGGGGAGAGAGGGGGGGGGGGGCATGTTGATAGAACATGATCTTAAAGTATTTTACTATAGTTTAAATTCCTATTTATAAAGCTGAGAGTGTTGTAAAAGTCATTATTAATAATTACAATTATATTTCATTGACTAAAAAAATTTCTTAAATCATTGATTGAGTAGTTTGATTTATTAACGTTCATTGTATTTGAGCTCAGTCAATTGAATAACTATAAACTTTTACACTGAAATCAATAAACATTTTAATTATTTATTTAAGTCGTTTATTATCCTTCATGATTTTTTCTATTGAAAATTCTTATCGCAAATGTTTTGATTTCATGAGTATCAATGTTTTCAAATCATTTATCCGATATCTTCGTTCATTTTTCTTAACGATTAATTTCATTTGTTTTAAAAATTCAATTCTAATAGCTTTATACATAAAAAAGACTTAATTGGCCGTTTAATTGAAATAAAAATTGTTTCATACTCATATTTATGTTTTTTATGCATAAGTAATATAAGGAGAATTTTAGAATTACAAATTATTTATTTATTTATTTTTTAATAATAACGTGATATTCACGTATTCCCAAGGGATCAGCATGATCCGTCCAGGGAATTTGAATCTTGTTATCACCAAAGTTGATATTTTAAGGGAGTTGGTTCAGACGAATTTTCCAAAAATCCCATTTTTGAATTTTCAAATATTGTGAAACTTTCTTCGTCCAACTATGTTCAAGTTTTTGTTCTGCCTATACTAGAAATGTTTTTAAAATATTTTAACATAAACTGTTGACAGGCATTATATATGCAAATTTTTTCTACTAAAATGTTCTTTTCTCAAAAATAAGTTTTTTGTTAGATAAGATAAGGAACATTTTTTCGAACACCACTCATTCAAATGTCTTGAAACTTTGTGTGTCTCTAAACACTATGGTGTTATATACTTTAACACTATGGTGTTATATACTTTAACACTATGGTGTTATATACTTTAACACTATGGTGTTATATACTTTAACACTATGGTGTTATATACTTTAACACTATGGTGTTATATACTTTAACACTATGGTGTTATATACTTTAACACTATGGTGTTATATACTTTAACACTATGGTGTTATATACTTTAACACTATGGTGTTATATACTTTAACACTATGGTGTTATATACTTTAACACGAGGAATTTGTATTAAAATTATTTTAAAAAATTTATGGCACAAAATACGGGCAAACTGTTGAATTTTGAAAAAGTTGCATGTTGTTGAAGTTAAAATTCGATAAAAAAAATAACCAACTATTAAAGTTTTTAAACGTTCCTTAAATGAAGGAGATTTTTCCCATAGGAAAGCATAGGAAGCCAAGATCGTGCACCAACGCCATTAATTTCACAGGAAGTCCCGTCGTAATCGTATTGATTAATGCTGTTGCATAAAAGGTGTTTTAAGCAGAATGAAAGGAATATGTATTTTTTACCATTAATACTGAAATTAAAATATAAAAGATGATCATAAAAATTCATCAGTGATTATATCACCTGCATGGAATGATAATTAGAGAGAAAAAAATGGAAATAAAAATTTTTTCGGGCCCTATCAGGGAAAAAAAACTCGTTTTATTAAAATATGCATCATTATTATTTCTTAAAGTCTTGAGAATTTTAGAGACTCAGTTATTTTAATTCGTGAAAATGTAGCAGAGAATGAAAAATTTCAATCACAAATAACTTCTCGATTTTTTTCAAAATCTTAAGGGATGATCAATAATTTAATTGAATTTTATTCGCTGCAATTTGAGTTACTTGCTGAAAGTAGCTGAATGATATGGGATTTTTCCACAAATTGGTATTTTAATCCTTTTCTGTCATTTGATTATTTCGGGAATAAGCTTGCGGCATCATGGGAATGAGTGAAGACGCGTGTCTAAGGGAACTGGGCCCAAGTCAGGTAGAACATACATCATCATCATCATCATCATCGTCGTCGTCGTCATCATCATCGTCATCATCAACAACAACAACAACTATTTTCAATCCACTGCTGGATGAAGGTCTCCTCTAAATTTTTTTATTTTGCTCTGTTGTTTTTCCCATTGCCATCCAGTTGACTCCTACCACTTTCCTGATCTCGTCAATCCATCTTGCCAGAGGACGCCTTCTCGGACGTTTAACACCACGGGGTTAACAATGTAGAATACTTGTGGTCTATCTGTTATCCTGTCTTCTCGCAATATGTCCAGCCCATTTCCATTTCAAACGTTTGATTCTTTCCGTGATATCATATACCTTTGTGTGGTTCCTTATCCAAGTGATTCGTTTTCTGTCTCTTCTTGTGATGTCTAACATACATCTTTCCATGCTCCTTTGCGTTGTCTGTAGCCTTTGTATCGTCTTGCTTGTGAGTGCCCATGTTTCAGCTCCATTAGTCAGTGCTGGTAGTACACACTGGTTAAAAACTTTTCTTTTCAGACATAATGGCATATGACTCTTCAGAATTACGCAGTTTTTGCCAAAAGTGCTCCATCCAATCCTGATCCTTCTGTTTATTTCATTAATGATTCCGTTGTCCATGGTGATTTCTTGTCCCAGGTATACATAGCTTTTTACTTCTTCTATCTCTGTGTTGTTGAGCAAGATTGCCCTCTTCAACGCAAACGGGTTGAACATAACTTTAGTCTTTTGCAGATTCATTTTCAAGCCAATCTGAATACTTGCCTTCGCCAATTCTTGTATCATTTCTTCTATTTCGTCTGGATTACTGCTGATAACAACAATGTCGTCTGCAAAACGCAAATGGGTGAGAAACCTCTCCATTTATTTTAATTACTTTTTTACCCCAATCCAGTTTTCTGAATACTTCTTCTGAAACAGCGGTAAAGAGTTTTGGTGAGATAGTATCACCCTGTCTGACTCCTTTTCCAAGTTTGATTTTTGCTTTTCCTTTATCCAAACTAATCGTTGCAGTTGCCTTGTCATATATTTTCTTGATGATATTGATGTAAGTCTTCTTACATCACTTAAGAACATATATACAACATATAAATGTGTCGCTTAGTTAATTTTTACAAAATTAGGTTTAAGGTCGTAAGCCACATCTGATGACTCCGATGGCCACATTTGGCCCATGGACCAGGGGTTGGGCATATATGCTGCATAGCGTATGCAATATCAATGGTTCTCAAGAACATGAGAATTATTCTAAGGCTTCCAAAGGTCTAAAAAGCTTAAGAAACGCTGATCTAGAGTGATTGAAGAAGGAAGAGTAGAATCAATCATAATTCGTAGCTTCAAGGTGCATTTGCCGACTCAGTCGGTTTGACAGAGTCATACGGAGATTCGAACCCAAATGCATTTTGCTTACACGAGGGATACACTTATATTCACCCGCACTCGCCCTTCTTCTTCCATATCTTTCTAAGCATTAATATCTCCTCTACATGAAAGCTCGATAAATCCCACGAGGGTGACCGCACATTTACTTCTTACTTCCACAACCTCCCCGGCGTGCACCAATCCTGCCTGACATTTGACACCATCCACGGCGAAACGTGGGAGGCTTTCAGGAGGGGGGGGGGGAATGCTTTTACGTTTTCCTTTTTTTTTTTAGGCTTTAGATCGTGACGCGTTTACCGAATGTTGTGTCGCATCTTCGTTATGGTAGTAGCAGAGGAAAAAACAGGAACGAAGTGGCAAGTTTAGTTCGGGAAGTATCATCGTCCGCATGTTGGGAAAAGACTAGAAAATGTCGGAGAGAAAGAGAGAGAGATCGCATTCCTTTCCCCCTCATCTTTCTTCACTTTTCGAATAAACATTCTTGGAATTCCTCCGGATTGCTTTTCCTGGACAGGTTAATCTTGTAAAAGGCATTAGTCTCCTCCCTAAGAGAGAGAGAGAAAGAGAGATACAAAGAGTGTCTCGATTCCATCATGAGAAAATATGTAAAAGAAAGGGGAAAAAAGAATATTTTCATAAAATTTGTTTCCGATACGTTGCTCAAGACGACATCATATTGAGATTTCAGGATGAAAAGAAACCACTGGAATTTCGACATACGAATTTTTTTGAATAATATATATATTTTGGAGCAATATTTTATGATAACAAATACAGATTCTCTTGCATTTTCATTAAATATTATTTTAGACCGTAGCGCTCATAATAATCTAAAATTTGAAATTAAAATCATGTGAAAATATTAAATTAATTACTAAATTATATATTAATAAAAAAAAGTGACGCAGCGCGTTTTCATATCTGAACGCAGAGTTCTATACCGGGGGATCTCTTGACCTATGCGTCACGACCCGAACTCGATTCTCAGGGTATTCCGGGATGGGCCGTACAATCAGGGCCTCTCTTACTAATCGCGAGGCACCGATTTATGGAACATTGGCCTTTCAAGAAAGCGGGATTCTAGAGATATCTAATGTGCATTACGCTGCTTCGACTTTCCCTTTCGAACCGCAGGGTGTTGTCATCATTCGACAAGTGTATGGGGGCGAATTTTGGGTAATATGACATAGAGGAATGTGCTTTCTGGGGTGAATTGCTTATATTTATATTGGGGGTGAGTATCTTTTTATTCTTGCATTCTTAGAAATACGTAGTTTAATCAAACCGAGACCGGCAATCGTAGATAGTCTTGTTATGTTTAGCTGTATGTAACCATGTCCAAAAGATATCTCACATTAGAAGAAGCTGTAGGATGTTCAGAAACTTTTAGATATATATATATAACGAGTACGATATATATATATTTATAACTCGCATATATATGCCAATTACTTGCTAATGAAAATGGGAATTTCACGGATGAAGATGTTATTGTTGAAAATGATCTAGTGGCAACAGTTCCAACTGATGTATGTGGAATGTTGGAATGCTATAGTTTGCAACAACAAGGATGAAGCATTAGAAACTCTCGAAATGTGTTCTTCGAAAGATTTTTAGGGTAGAAAAAGTGCTACACTCAAGTGAACCTTTCAAGAAAAGGCAAGACAGTTTTGAACAATTCGAAAAAAACAACAACACACCATTGCATGGGATAAAAAAAATTCTTCCTAGAATCCGATCAAAACCTCAGCTCTGGATTCCATTGCAAAAGATTTGCCATATGACCATTATAGCGCGTTGCAAAATTCATTCAGAGTGCGAGAAGTGGATCTTATTTTGCATTTGGAATTCCAAAGATAAGTGACAATAAACCTTCTACGAACGAAGAGGAGTTAACCATTCATCCAGGTCCACGTTGCCAAATGAAAAAAGATGCCAGGTCATCTGATGGCCATTATCAACCGCACCCCGCAAGGACGGGGTGCGGTTTGCCGAGAAACACTACACTAAATGCTACCAATGTGACAAACGGGTCCATCAAAGATGTTTTCCCTTCTTTTATCACGGATATTAGAAAAAAAAATTGAATTTTCTGCATTCATTTTTATGTTAAAAAGATCGGCATGTGTTGCGAATAGGAATTTGTAGTAGAAAATAGAAAATTTCGTGTGATAACTGTACTCCGGAAATAAAAAATCATGAGAATATAGTCGATACCAGTTTTCGCTTTCACCTCTCCCCAAGTGCCAATGTTCTATTCATGGAACATCATGGAAGACAAAGAAAAAAAATTTTTCCTTCAAATTTCAAAGTTGATCTATGTATAGGCATGCAAAAGGACCTCGAATTCCAAATTTCAAAACAATAAGTGATTTTGTTCGTAGATCGGCTTTTAAACTAATGAGAAAAAACAAATTCCTGAAACTAATGAAAATTTGACTTGATGAAAAAATAATAATGAATTCCAGCACACAAACGAAAATTCACTATTAATGATAGAAAATGATTCTAGAATTGAAGAAAATTCGAAATTTATGGAAGTGATCATTCCAAAATGGATGAAATTCAGAATTACTGGAAGAAAAAAATTCAGAATATAGATGAAAAAATTGAGAATTAATGTAGGAGAAATAATTTCCCAAAACTGGTGAAAGTCCCAGTAATTAACCGTGAGTGCGGACTCCCCCCCCCCCAAATCGCGCTCGGTGCGATTGCACCTCTCGCACACCCCTAAGGGCGGTCCTGAGTACAAAAACAATTACAGATGGGGATTCTTGAGCTATGAGTCATGAACCAAACTTGATTCGAAGGGGCTTCCGATTGAGTCGTACAAATTCACTCACAGCCAGGGATTCTCGAGCTATGGGTCATGACCCAAAGTGGGTCGCTGGGGCTTTTGAAATGAGTCGCACAAATTCCCATACCTGTCAGGGATTCTTGAGCTACTACTACCACTAAACAACACATGCACCTCGTATATATTCCTCTATGGAACGTCTAACTATTTGGTGCACTTTGGGATGCGCTTGTATGTGTTGTGAACCTAACGTGAAGTGGTTTTATGTATAATGCCTGTTATACAGTGCTGCCATCTGCTACCTATTTTTTGATCTGTAAGTGAAGTGTGATGATTGAATATTTGTACCGTTGTAGGCCTGTTGCTCTCTGTAGTAAGACATTTTTAATTGCTGGATTCTTGAGGTATGGGTCATAACTCTATTCACAGAGGTTTTCAAGAGTGTCATACAAAACCACTTGCATCCAAAGGATCTTGACCTATGGGTCACGACCCAAAACTTGATTCGCAGGAGCATCCGAGAAGGGTCGTAAAAATTCACTCACAGCCATTCATTCTTGAGCTATGGGTCACGGTCTAAACTGGGCACAGGGCCCTCCGAGATGGGTCTTATGGATTCCCTTCAGTCAGGTAGTCTTAAACTACTATTACTACTACTAAACCACACATGCACTTCATATATATATGTTATGCATCAAACATGATGTTTGTTTCTTTAAATGCTTGTTTTTCTTTAAATGTTCCTTTATAATGCTTGGTATAGTGTTTCCATCTGTCATCTGTTTTTCGAACTATGAGTGAAATGTAGTGATTGACTATTTGTACCGTTGTAGGCTTGTTGCTCTCTGCTACGAGACTTTTTTAATTGCGGTATTCTTGAGCTATGGGTCATGACACAAACTTGATTCACAGGACCGGGGGGGGGGGAGGGCTTTTGAGATGCGTCGTTCACTTACACTCAGGGCTTCTTGAGCTATGGGTCACGACCTAAATTTGATTCACATGGGCTTCAGAGCTGGGTCGTTCGAAACCACTTACAGGCAAGGGCTCTTGAGCTATGTGTCATGACTACCTGATTCGCAGGGGTTTTTCCGAGAAGGGTCACAAAAGCCCACTTACAGCTAAGAATTCTTGAGCTATGTGTCACGACCCAAACTTGATTCGCATGAGCTTCCGATATAGGTCGTCATGATGATTTTATCATCAGAAACTCTCTTCACCTTTCACCACTTATTAGGTTTGCTATTTATCATTGAAGAATAGTCGATTTCCTCATTTAATAGATGACGGGGGATATCGACGGATCTCTCTGATCTCAATGTTTTACGATTCATCGAAGCAGTTATTCACTTTGTAATTATTGTGTACGTCTCAGCTTTAATGAATCACTTTTAATGATGCCAAAGTTCGATCGATCTGAAATTTCAAACCATAACATTAGAGACAACCTCTTGCTAGGAGAGGGCTGGTATATCTTTTCGAAAGCTATTTCGGCTAAGTGCAGATTTTTTGGTTCTCTCTCTATGTTACTCCGTGTGTGATAATTGAAAGCTTCGTCTTGAATTTACTGCCGCCCATTGCGTAAGATGTTAATTTAAGGACAATCCATCATAATTAGAAAAGCTTTAAACGGAGATGGGGGGGGGGGGGGAACCTCCATAAACACAAGTTTGGAGAGAGAGAGAGAGAGAGAGAGAGACGGCCTCTTTTCGGTGCTCGAGAATTTGTTCTTAGTTTCGAGACGTTAGTTCGCCTCCGGATGCTCGACGAACTGTGTTATAGTTATAATTGCTTAAGATTGATGAATACTAGTGATGATGATGACGATATTTTGCCCCCATGCATTCCGTTAATTACTTGGGGCGTTCGCTGGTTTTCTAATATTAAATGCTAATTGCGGGAAGATTCATCTGCTAATGAAAGTCGCGGTTTTGAAGTAAATAAAACTTATTCTCGACATTTTTTCCGTCTTAACGTCTTTATAAATTTTCGGTTGATGTGATTCTGCTTTGAAATAAATGCCGTATTTCAAATGAAAGAATGCAAAGAAATATTTTTGAAATTAATGCTTTCTGGCAATATCTTTTTAACCAATTAACCCATTTGCATCATTCGAAAAAGTGAAAAATTTTCCCAGATCAGCAAAATTTTTTCATTGTGTAAAGTTAGAAATATTTCAAAAAGAAAAAAAGCGAAAAACAGAATGGCGTACACAAAGAATTTATAATGTTACTTAGTTCAATTAAGATATACATTGAAAATAATTTGAAAAATTAAATTTAATAGTTTTATACAATATGATAGTACTCTAGTGTTTTGTCCTTATGCATAAATAACTATCGCGCATATCTGCGCTTTAGTGATAATGGCCAGGAAAATTCCGTGCATATATGCGCTTATGATGCAAATGGGTTAATTGGCAGGCATTGAAATATCCAGAGGAGAAAATTTTTGAGGGATTATATTAAGCAAATGATGTGTGCCCCCTGAATGCTATTACATGAAAAAAAATTATTTCTAATATTTAAACAAATATAGGATGTAGCACTTCAGTGAACACACTACTGGTACTTCTTAACCGTACATGCACCTAGTACACATTCCTCTACGGAATTTCTAACGAATTGGTACATGTCGAATCTGCGTGCGCGTGTTGTGAACCTAACGTGATGTTTGTTTCTGTGTATTGCCTTCATTTGAAAAATATAAGAAACTCGCGTGTTGGTTTTGACAGCAACACGATCGTATAAAGGGTTAAAACACAGGCGTTTGTAATTTTCCACGTGCGCAGTGTCTTCTTAACATCTCCTTGTACACAAACAGACGCGATTCTGAGCCACAACGAAAAATTAGCGCGTCTAATGGGAATCAACCCTTTCCGCGGTTTTATAAATTTCATAGATAGGTATTATATAACTGGAGCAGAGTGGAAATCACCAAAACTTCTGTAAAATGCCACATCTTTTTTTTAAGAAGAAGATTTTTGTCCCGATGTTCTGTGGCTAATAATGCTTTCCCTCCCAACTCCGAGAGGAAGAAACGGAGGAAGAGAGAAATACCACAAATATTATATATTTTTCTGCTATTTATACTGCACGCATGTTCCTATACAACCTACAAAGGGAGGGGGAAAAGGTATCTATAAGTATCTTTAAAACACACTTTCTTTCTGTTATCAAAATGTGAATAAAAAAATAACTCACCCATTGTCAGTTGATCAGACAGGTTGAGAGGGATGGTAAACACACGTTCTTAGAAAAATATTACAAAGTATCTGGGCTAGTCAGTGACGAAATAAGAGGGTTTTGATGGGAGGAAAATGAAATAACAGGGCTTAAGACCTTTTCAGCAGATTGAACTCCTTTTCTTCGTATGAACCGCATGTAATTTTCATTCAAGGACCAAAAATAAAAACAAACACGGATATCGAAATAAAACCAAATGCGTTACGTTTAACTTACCATTCAAGTTTTCTTTTAAAATTTTATAATATTACGCGACATTAGACATTATATTTGTGCCATTATTCTAAAGTGAAAATACTGGCTTATTGAAAATACTGAATTGAATTTTAAAATAAGTACTGTGAATTCAAAACATTCAATATGATTTAAACGAACTCAATTCTTATTTAATTAGAATCCCTTAAAGCCAGAACAAAAAGTTTTTGAATAGGCCGCAAGAGTTAAGTATTAAATTTAACCTTGAAATGCGCAGCTTTGCATGTGTGCAAAGTGTTCTTTAAATGTTCATTAGTGAACCAGTTCGAAGATAAAAATTAAGAATCCCCTTTGCACATAATGTGTAAGGTCATATTCTTCTCATTTTATATTTTAAATCTGCTGGTAGATGATGTCCCAATTAACGACAATAACTGTTTGTTTCTTGCAAAGCATGTGTGGCTGTAATTTCGCAAATTTGTTTTTATGCTTTTTTTTTAAAGCTTGACGTTTGCAATCCGAATTTTTTTTTATTATAGTATGAATCACAAAAAACTGGTCATATATTTGAAAAGTAACAGTTTATCAATCGATTTTTGAGGCACTTCAAGAAGGCTCTGTGAAAGCATTACAATTGGAAATAGACTTTTTTAAATACTTTTTTCGGCTTTTAATACGTGTTATTAACTACACAAAAGTTATCAGCTCGGAAAAAGAAAGCATTTAACCCTTAGCGACAATCCCGAAATATTTCGTCTTCTTAAACCCTATTACTTCGGCAATCTTAAACCATGCAATCTCTGTGCAGAGAGCTTTGCTTATTAACATGTTTTCAACCCCCCCCCCCCCTAGTCCTGTCAATCAACTGCCAGTGTTCGGAATCAGCTTTTGTTCAATTTTAGATAACAAGAGTCAGGTGTGTTACCCCTTCTATGTTTTCTGAATTGCACAGAAATATGAGTAAAAAATAAACTATAGAAAAGATATATATATATATGTGTGTGTGTGTGTATTTACTTTTGCACATAAACTACTTATCCTCCTTATTTTTGTATTATTATCATTCTTGGTTTCGGGAGGAAAGCATTTATCACTTCACGAGATCGGAAAAAAAATTTCTTCTTGAAAACAAGTGGCAATTTCAACAACGTTCAGTTATTTCCACACTGGCAGTTATTATGCGGATCAGGGAAATTTTAAAAACAGCGCGTAAAGGGTCAAGGGTTAAAACTATACGACAGTTGGGGGCTTATTGTGTATGAACACAATATTTTGTGCAATATTATATTTAAGATATGTGCGAATTTCTTTAATTGCCTAAATTATATCCTGAAGAAAAAAAAAATTCATTCATTCATTTCAGAGAGATATTCGCCAAGAAATGTTTATTTCACGGTAAATCGGGAAACAAAAACCGATCTCAAATCAGAAAAACGGGGGAAACATTGAACAAGACAA
Organism: Pholcus phalangioides; assembly: GCF_987345545.1. Classification (NCBI taxonomy): domain Eukaryota; kingdom Metazoa; phylum Arthropoda; class Arachnida; order Araneae; family Pholcidae; genus Pholcus; species Pholcus phalangioides. The sequence goes on along the minus strand of NW_028301608.1, from coordinate 86,186,651 downwards.
GAGCCGCGTAAACAAAAACAAAAATACCGAGGAAAATGTAGAAATAAATAAATAAATAAAAAAAAAAATCGGGCCGAAGAAGTTCGATTCCAGATTTTTTGTTTCCTCACTCCAGAAGTGGATTAAAAACCTTTAACCCCGTAGGGCGTCAGAATTAATGGCAAAACTGATAGACAACGTGACAGGTAAACATGGAAGGGAAAAAAAATATATAGAAATAAAAGAATTAATTTAAGCAGTAGGACAACCTTAATGTCTTTTAGTTTACTTTTTTTTCCGCCCCTTCAGACTTTTCCCACTGTATATCTTTCCCCCAAAGGGCAGAAAAGAGCAAAAAATGGCAAACGGAAAAAGGAAGAAATCATTCTGGCAGAAAGGATGCTAAAGTGTTCTTTCCTTCTTATTTTCTTATTTTTTATTCCTTTCCCTTTCTTCTAGAGAGAGATTCACCTCCGGTCACAATCTTTGTTCAAAAACAATGTGTGAAGTTCAAAAAGGAAAAGCGTAAAATCACGGAAAGAAAAATTCCCTTTTGAGTTGAACTTAAAAGGAGGATGGAAGAGAGAACAAAAAAAAAAAAGAAAAAATGGGATGAAATTCATGGAAAATAATTCACTTAAGTGCTGTTTCAAGTTCAGTTAGTCACATCTCAGACGCTTTACCTTTACTTTCTTACCCTCTCTTTCTTTTTTCTTTAAGGAGTATTTTAAAGGATCGTAATTTTTACGCCCCCATCAAAGCAAATATTTTTACAGTACTTTTTTTTTTAAAATAATAATCTTGATGAAACTTTGAATTTTCCTGGGATGAGTCATAAGTTTTTCCAATACGAATTTGCATACGAGCGTCGTCTGTTGTGCATATCTCACGTGATCGAGACAAATCGTCACTGCAAATGAAAAAAAAATTCTAGATATTATGTCGAGGTGTGTAAAAACCAAATTAGAAAGTTATTTCTCAGTCTCTCCCGAGCCCAACAAAAATAATTCCATGTTTTTAAGTGCGAATTCGCTGATATATCTGAATTCGAAAATGATGGAAAGAACCGCATAAACTAACGGACAAGCTCATATGCTTTTCTTTCCTTCATTATTTCAAAGATTTTGGAATTCAAATATCTAAGCGAATATTGATTTTTTTTTGTGTTGGGCTCAGGAGACAACGACTTTTTAATTGGGTTCTTTAGCACAGGGTGACCGAATAAAAAGGTTTTTCCTATTTTAATAACTACACAAGCTGCTTACAATATGAATGAGGTATCTGAGGTCTATACTTTATTAGACCGAAGATGTAACTTAACATTTGAGGTCTAATAACGCATTACCTCATATGTATACGTTATTAGACCGCATCCTTATTTGGATGCTTTTTCCAACTGGAAGTATGCTTCTAGGATCAACGGTTCGGGAATTTCTCCGGGATAAAGGAACTTTCCTGTGCATCCTGCATAGAAGGTAACAAGGAGATGATAATTCCACATGATAAAAGAAATGCGAAAGACGATGAGAATATTCCGACTCTGAACGAGCCTTTCAGCAGATCTGTATGAATTCGAACACGAATAACTGCACACTGAAATTAGAAATAATTCATAATCCATAAGAGGAAACGAAAATTAACTATGGAATTATCAGCCGATAACGACGGCACGACCGGGTAGTTATCAAATTGTTTTGATTTTCAAATAAAAATATTTCGAGGCACAGTCCAGTCATTGCACAGGGGGCAAAGGCTGATATTACCAATAGGTGGTGTAGTCAGTGAACTGTTCTCGGTTGGTATGGTATGGTATGTCAAGCGCAAACTTGGCGTCTTCCTGTTCAGTATGGTTCCTTGACGTTTACGACTTCGGCAATAAGCCTCATGACCTAAAATATTGCTTTTGACGCAAACCAATAATATCTCTAAAACGTGCGCGCGAGAGGAAAATCATAGATGTTATTTCAAAATATTTCGAAAATGCATCGAATCATGTGATCACAGAAGCGTTTCCAAAGTGCATTACAAGATTTAAATTTTCTCAGTATGTCAAACAAATTCACTGATAATTAACGTAAGATCGTGGAAATCTCGGAGATATAGAAAACTCTCTAACCGTATAAATATATAATTAATAATTAGCTGATTCTAGAGAAAAGCAGGAAACTAATTAAGCCTTGTCCAAAGACTTCGGTGGAAACTAGCTCCTTTTCCGGAGGGTTAGACAGATATTTTAAGCGAAATTTAATTGCCTTAATTGCGGATCAATTATCTGACTGTCTGGAATGTTCTGGGAAACATCGAACATCGCTTTTAAAAACGCCGTCGAATATAGTCACGATCACTGTCTTCTCGACCCTCTTGAGATGAAAAATCACGGTAATGATATTCTACGGAGCGTATGAAAAGTACAATCAATACATATTAGTTTAATAAAATTAAGGTATGTGGAAATTCCAATATCATTTAAAAAATTCATTCGATGAATAAAGAAAAAATTACAGAGCTGGACTTTACAGAGTTAAATGTAATTTCTATGCTTCTCATGCAGATACATCGCCTATGGTAATTTTAAATTTAAAAAATTGATTTTGTTTCCAAATACAGTGTGTCCCATAAATTCGTAAATAGTTTAGATATATTCATAAAAACTGAAGGAATTCGTATATTTGAAAGCTGTTTGCGAAAAAGCTATTCTCATGAAGGTGGAGGGAGTATTTGCTTATACAGGAAAAAAAAGGACAATTTTTTGTTGATAGAGGGGCCTGCACGAAAGCAAATCATTGCAAATATGCAAATCAGAGTCCGGTAAAATGCATTGTGTACGATTAACAGTTTATTTCTGAATTTTCCTGTTGCTGGAAACTTACATAAGGTTTTCCCTTGTATTGTTGCCACTGGTCGATAAATCACTATTGATGAAGTTGTTTTACCTCAGCTACGAATCGCTGACTGAAGCTTTACGAAAGTTTCGAACACAGAATATATTGAAGAAAGGTTTAGGTCCAATCAATCCTGATTCGTTTTCATGCAGCGTCCTCTATCAATCAAAATTTAAACTTTAATTTAGTTTCTGTAGAAAAAAATTCTTTTTCATGAGAATAACTTTTCTGCAAACCGTATCGTTGCGCAAGTGTGTAACGTAACAAATCCATGTGATATTGCAATTGCTGTAACTGCAATGCAGAAATAGTGAGTATTATGTCTTCATTATAACTTTTTCCTCTGACATTCTTGAATATAATTATGACTGCTGTCAGTCCTAGGCATCTGTAGTGTTCAAGATGCCATGCAGAAATTGAGATGAATAGCAGTCCCAAAGTGGGGTATACGCCTAAAATTTAGAAACATTTTGTACAGATCAGTTATACAACGACAAATTTCATACGCAAACGCCATAGGGTATAAAAACCCAATACAGAGACTTTCTTTCTTTCAAACCGAGCACAACTCAGGTCTATCACCATCTATGGGCGATTTACTACCTAGTGAATTGTGCCGGAAGTGTAACTGTGTGTGTACCTAACAGTCTGAATGCGTATGTAGTGTTGTATTTGATTTTTCAGTACCGCCATCTATATTTCAGAAGTGAAGTGAGTGATGTGTATGATTGAATTTGTGCTGTTTGTAGGTCCGTTGCTCTCTGTGGCGAGACTTTTTAAAGGGGAGATCGGCTCGCATTCGCGCCTTGAAGTTGGGAACCACAGAAAACCAACTTCAGCCGACCACCACTGTGGCGACGGTCGGGTTCGAACCCAGGACCTCGCGATGCGAGTCCGTGACTATGACCACTCGACCACCGCAGCGGCAACACAGAGACTGAGTAAATTAATAGATGATGCCCAACGTTCGTTCTTGTTGTATGTGACTAGCGCATACAGAACTACGGCCAAATGATGTCTTATATACTGCTCGGGTAACCCTCCTCTCAGCTTGTACGTTGAATATGACGCTCGTCGATCTGCAATCCTGCAGTTGGATAGAGAGGTTTGGGTGGACGGAATTTCCACAAGACCGGATGACTACGGAGTGAACAATAAGAGTTGGCTTCGTCATCCCAGTGTGGACTTGTTTCAAGATCAAGTTCCTCTGTCTGGTGGGGAAAACAATGCCCATCAGATGAAACTATCAGCATATTCAGGGACGGCTCAAAAACAGAGACAGCTAGAGCCTGTGCAAACGCAGTAGCGAATGCAGATGGATTTGTTGAAGAGGCTTGGAGTCAACAGTTGCGGCAAGGAAACAGCATCTTCCAGGCGAAGGTTCTGGCCACACTAGCTGCCGTGGAATGGGCGATTAAGCAAAATCAGCAGACCATGATATATACTGACTGCGCGTCTAGTATTAATGCAATTCGTGAGCAACTCTTAATCTCCCAACGGAAGAGCAACTCTTGCTGTCACATTAAACAGGTGCTAAAAAGTGACCTGTTTCAAAAGTGGCAACTTCTATGGGAACAAGAATGCCCATAAAGATGCCTACAAAGTACAGAAATGCGTTTGTTGGAATATTACCATTTGGTCTAGAGAGAAAGTGATTATATGATAACTGAGCACGGCCCATTGCCGACATATCTAGTACGTCTCAAGAAGTCGGACAACGCCAATATACTTGTGGTGAGATTGGATCTTTATGGCATTACCGGATATCTTGTCCGTATACGACAAAACTTCATTTTGGTGCTATCCCCGAGAACGGTCGACTGTGTTTCAAAAGGAGAGATTTGAAGAGCCCTATGTACCTTACTCGGGTGCTACGGATTATATTGTTCCTCGATAAGAACCTACACCGCACACATACTAAGAAGACTGGCAGTGCGCATCTGAGCGGTGGGAGCGATGACGAGTTCAAACCGGCAAGAGCCCCAGTGATTGATCTGAAGAAGAAATATGATCTTCAACCACGTCGGCGTCAACAGAAATGGCCGGTGAATAAGAGGGTCTAAGCACGTTCACCTGTAGGGACAAATTAGGTCATCGACGACAAGGACGTATCAAGTGTGATTTACTCGATTTAATCATGTTAATAATTTTGTGGTGTTTGGTCAGAACATGATATCTCCAAAAAATGTCATTGTGATCTAAAAGTAAGTCTAGCTCATTATAATACAAATACAAATACAACGCCACAACAGGCAAATTGCCCAACGAGGTGGCTGCATCATGGATCCCCGAGCCCCTACCTACTACTGCTACACCAAACCCCTCCCCCCACGCGGAACCCCCCAACGAATCGTTACATGCGGGAATGTGCGTGTACGTGTAGTGCAACCTGACGTAAAGTTTTGTTTTCTGTGTAATGCTTGTTATGTGTAGTGCTGTCATCTGCACCCAGTTTTACTAACTATGAGTGAAGTGTTATGGTTGAATGATTTACCGTTGTAGGACTGTTGCTCTCTGTGGCGAGACTTTTTAACGGGGAGATCGGCTCGCATTTGCGCCTTGAAGTTGGGAACCACAGAAAACCAACTTCAGCCGACCACCACTGTGGGGGTTCGAACCCGGATCCTCGCATCACGAGTCCGGCACTATAACCACTCGACCACCACAGTGGCGAGTGGTCTCACTAATTAGAAGTGAGATAATAATGCACAAATACGTGCGTACGGCTAAGCAACATTCTGTTGCATGATATTTTCATATGTATTTGTGTATAGGCTTTATTTTTGATTTTTAAATGACAATGAAATTGCTTATATCTAAAAAATGTGATTTTGGATTTATCATGTTCTGACCAAACACCACAGAATTTTGATTGCCCATATTGGCTTATATTATTTATATATTTATTTATCCGTTATACGATTCCAGATTGACGATTGCTGATGTTTAAGATGATTGTATCAATATATTTATTTTATATTTTGTTACCTTTGTCTGAGGTGACTATTTCTTGATTTTAATAAAACTTTCCGGATACACCCATCCTTCGGGAGCGCTTTGATATCTCTTCGAGATGGGAAGCGGGATGTTTCCGGTCTTCAAAGGTCACGAGACCTTGTTTGTAAATCCCTCCTAGGAGGAGGGAACCTAACTTCACGTTAGGTTCACAATACATACATGCACAGCTTCCAGCATGGCTTAGGTCTTTTTCAACCACCAATTAAAATCTCTTCATTGAGACAGGGTGGCGACATGATCTGGTATGGAGGAGGAGGAGTCAGTCAGTCAGTCAGTCATACTCGGTTAGAATTTGTTGTATTTTCACGAAATTTTTCAAAAAAGACTTATGTTTAAGAAAACTGATTCATCTTACACGAAACACAATAAATCCCATTGATTATAGAATAATTAAGGAAAACGTTATGTAAAAAATGACTGAAATTTTTTTTTTCATATCGTTATCAGTCCACATCATATTCAAATTTTATAAAAATGCGTGTATAATTCTAATATCCAATAAAAGAGTATTTACGTATAGGAAACATCAAGACGAGATTAAAAGAAAAATGTATTAAAAAAATAAAAACATGTGTACTGATAGAATAAAAATATTTTTTCATTCAATGTGTGAATATAGCATCTAGTTACGTATTTTCTAAGGAAAGAGAATATTTTTTCCCCTGTCGCTCAATGGTAGAGCAATCGCCCGGAAAGTGAGAGAGGTATGTGAATTTTCTTTCCGAACTGTTCATCTTCTTCTCCAGGCTTTCGTACTTCGTATGAACAGCAGAGAGTGACATTGCGTGTGTTTCTATATTTCAGTTTCAAGAGAGGAATTCCTGTAAGCTTCTGACCGCTCTCGTGTGTTTCTATATAGCAATCGCTACCGCAGTAAATAACATTTAGATATAATATATTTATGGTGAGAATGGTTGTACGTAATATCATAAAAAAGGAACAACCATACAGTTTGTCATAGGACAAATAATTTTCTATATTAACTAAAATTTTGGTTTTTCACAGTGAAATTGCACTGCTATGTAAATACGGGGTGGCACGTGAATTCTTAAATTGCGAAAAAGTTAATAATAATTGAAGAAATTTGCATATTTGTATAAGCGATTTGAAAAAAAAAATTATTTTCACGAAGGGGGGATTCTTTTTTTTTTTTTGCAGGAAAGAAAGTTTGGTTTAAATTTTTGTCGATAGAGGATGCTGCAGGAACGTCTGGCAGCACTGGTTGGACCCGAACATTTCTTCCATCTCTTCTTTGTCCGAAACGTTCATAAAACTTCAGCCGGCAGTTCTAGGCTGAGGTAAAACAACTGTTTTATCCACCAATGTCAACATCACTATGTAAACCTCAAAAACCTCATGCAAGCGCCAGTAACCAGAAAATTCAGAGAAATGAGCTTTTAATTGTGCATTTCGAATTTTATAGGACTTTGATTTGCATACTTCCAATGATTCACTTTCTGGCAGCTTCCTCTATCGATGAGAATTTAAACTTAATTAGTTTTCTTCATCAAAAAAAAAATCCCTTCGTGCGAATAACTTTTTCGCAAATCACATTCTTTTTTTCTTTTCTTTCGTGGCATTCGCCGTGGCATTATATTGGGTTGCTGTATTTTGGTTGTATATTTGACAACCATATTTTTACGGAATCTTCTTTCTGTCACCTTGTTGGGCATGCATTTTGCCAGTTGCGGCCTTTGTATTTGCATTTGTAAATATACCCATTTTCCTTCAATTTTTTTATAAATTTTCGAACTATTTACGAATTCATAGGACATACTGTATGTATTAACACCTGTCACAGCAATAAAATTACAATAAAAGTTGGACATTACTGGCAAGGCTTATATTTCTGTGGTTCCCAACTTCAAGGCGCGAATGCGAGCCGATCTCCCCGTTAAAAAGTCTCGCCACAGAGAGCAACAGGCCTACAACGTTACAAATATTCAATCATTACACTTCACTCACAATTTGAAGTATAGATGGCAGCACTGAAATATCATACACCACACTAGCTACACACTCAGACTGTTAGGTGTACACACTCACTTTGTTCCAGACTCTGCCACGAAGCTGGGCTGGAAGAGATCTCGGCAACGGGATAAGCCCGGTGGCAGAGACCCTGGCGTTCATTCATTCATGGTAAGGCTTATAACGAAAATCTCTCTATAGGCTAAAGAGTGATTTGGAATTTACAATTGTTAAATATGTAAAACTATGGGTTTATAGCGAGTTGCTTCTAGTTTTAGAGAATTAGTAATTGTGAGCAAAAGAAACATTCATTTCAAGATTTTCATCATGTTCAATCATTAAATATTGGAAGAAAATGATCTAAAAGCGGTTTATAATATAATACAGGAATGCGCTCCGCAATTCATAACCCGACTTGGCAAAAAATTTAAATTCCTTCACAGCCACAATTTTTTCACGTAATTGGGGGGGGGGGGGTTGCCGTAAAAACAGTTATTGAATTAAAAGCATCAAAAAATGAAATGTAAGGCATTTAGTAAATGTATTGTTTCTTTTTCTATCCAGTGTTCCGTTCCGAGAACAACTGACAAATGTTTAGAGTAAGAGAAATAAACATTCGAAGTAAATTGTCTTTGTTTATAACATGGTGGGTTCTAAAGCCGATACTAATAGCTATACCTAGTAATTCCCTGGCGAAGTTTTACTTTTTCTTGCTCCGCGTCTTCTACATCCTCACAAGTGTTGCCACGGAAGAGGATCTAAGAGAACATTTTCCAAACTGAGTAATGTTGCGGCAGATTAGTGGAATGGAAAGGATTTTTCTTTTAGCGATTCTGTCTAAGACCTTCTCTCTCTATTTTTTTGGGGCGTCCTTCTCTATTTATTCCATTTTATTTATTTATATATATATTTTCCTGCCATTTTTTTCTTACTTTTATTTATTTATTCTCTGTAAATCTCAGGATAAAAACAAAAACGAAGCGAAGTTCGAGAGAAATGTTACGTAGAGTTTGAGGATCATTTTTCCTTGCTACTTTATCCAGGAAGCTGAGCCTGAGAAGAGGTTGCCGCTTCGATGTCGTATTTCATCCGTTTCTCCGCCAATATACACCAAATATGAATAATATATAGGCGGAAAATTTTGGATTTATATTAAAAAGCAAAATCAAATTATTTTGAATGTGCAGTCAACAAAACGGACGATAGTAAGAAAAAAGAAATACCCATATCTAAAGATACGTAATTCTCGTACTTCGAAATAAATGCGGTAAATGCGTAATTTGCCGTTTTTGATGAATAAATGTGAAAATTTGATTTCTTTACAACTTTTCCCGTTTTTTTTTGATAATTTTGATTCAATTTAATTTGATTAATTTTTAATAATTAAAAAATTTTGATAACTTACACTTTTTGAATTGGAAATAGATTGTAATAGGTTGTTTTCCCGAGTACTTGAATTCTAGAACTTTCAACTAAAGAACAGTACGGTACTTAAATACTTGGCCTCTTAGTTTAGTTCGTTTTTGCAAATGAATGAAAAAGTTTTAGTTTGAAAATTTGTTTATGAGAATGAATAGAAAGTTTTTGATTTTGATTGTTTTGCAGATGAATGCAAAATACTTGATTTGAGAAATATTTTTGCTAATGAATGCGGAATTCTTAAGCTGAAAATTTTCATTGTTCCATTTTTGTGAATAAATGCGAAATTTCTGATTTGGAATTTTTTCACGAAATTTATCTATTTCTTCTACCCATACCTAATCATTTAAGATTTCGTTAATAACTTGAACCCTTCGCTTTCGTTTTAGTTATTAAAACGGCAGTTAGATTCGTTCAATGGTTTCCTTCATCCAAGATGTACAGCAACGATGGGCAAACTACGTCCCGCTTAGAGGTTCTATCCGGCCTGCCGCAGATTTCAAAATAATAGTATAGAAATGCTTTACAATAAATAGAGTTTTAAAATAAATTATATTGTGTGGCCAAGATGGGAGGTGATGGTTATTGGTGCTCCCTAAACAGTTTGGGAACAATTGTATTAATAAGTACCAAAATTTTTCCACACCTATACGAATAACATCCATGACCTTCACATGCTGGACGCTGTGTCGAATCGAGGTCAAAGGAAATTGGATGAATCTTATTAATTTTTCGAAAAAAGAGAACTTTTATACATATATTAATGTTGGGATGAGCTTTACACATCTCTTCCTATTAATTTTTGTGTGTGTGTGTTTTTTATCCTCTAAACTTCCTTTAAAGACTCCCATGAGAGAACTCATCAAAGATCTTGGCTTAGTGGCCCTGCTGCAGTATTTGGGAGGGGAGCTGAGATTCTAAGTTAAGATTTTATTTGAGATTTTATTTTATATTATCCCTTCAGTTGGTAATAGTCTTGCTAAACTCGCATGTAGCCATCATCATCACATCGATTAAAGGTACATCGTTACAGGAATAGTCACGTCTGCTTTGTGCGTTCTTCGTTTCTAAATTTACTGGGTGTACGGATGAAATTTCAATTGAACATTGAATCTTATAATTGAGGAACACAACTTTACGATTTCCCAACATTACATTTAAGTAACACGGGGAAAAAGAGATTTTTAAATTATGTGAAATGAAAAGAATGTTACTTTAAAATGTAATATGTAACTTAAAACGTAAATTTTCTTTAATGTTACGTAATTTACTGTGTTAAATTACGAGCACTTCGTCATTCTTACATTAACCCAGCAGCTCATGCGTGAGGTCCAACTGACCCTACTCCTAATGAAGTGGATTCGTCATCTCAACCTACGCTCATGAACTTCATTTCCTAAGTAAAATAAAAATTAAATAAAATAAGAGCCTTAACAAAAGATTTTTATTTTTTAATAGTGTTGTTGAAAGATCATGGCATTTTGATGACAAATGCATTTATTGAATAAGGGTATTGGATGTTTAGCAACTAATGCACATTTTCACATAATTTTCATAATGTTTCTCAAAAGTTTGTTCAGAACCAACTACTCTCCCTATAAAGAGGAAATGCGATGATGAAAGGCCATTTTGGCTATCAAATGAAGAAATTTTTGAAGGAAATGCAAAGTAAATTAGGAAATATTTCTCAGTGACCATGACACTGATTACAGTTTAGAATATGGCAGAGCAGCTGAAGAGTACAATGCGATTTGAACGAAATAAACTCTGGATAAGTTTAATCAGAAACTTTTTGAGTGACAAAAAATAGATTCATAAATCTGTACTTCTATAAATCACAAAAGTAAGCCTTTTGAGCACTTCAACTGTTGTAAGCATGACCCCCACATGGGGGAGACTGACAGGGCCCGGGATGATTCTCATCATTTTTTTTTCCATGCCATAAATTCACTATAAAGGGGCCCGTGAAAAGTCTGGTCTGGGGGCCCGCCAAAGGTCCCATCCTAGGGGCCCCACTCCAGGATGTCGGGGCCATGGCTGTAAGCTTTGTATTAGTACTTAAGTAGTTAGTACTTTTACTTGTATTCTGTCATTTTTTTTATCGAATCAAGACCGAACTGATAACCATCAAGCAGAATTAAAAAAATCAGCAAATACGCCGTACTCTTTACTTAAAATCCATAGAACACACTTTTCCAAGAAGCATTTCTTTAAACACTGAAATCCCGCCAAATATGGCAACCATTTTGTTTGAAAACAAAATGAAACAATCATCATCATCACCACAAACTCCCGTGAATAACGGTTTCGGGATTTAAGCAAAGAGAACTTCACTTGTGAAGACGCTTAAATTCTGGAGTTCCCTTCACAGCCGAACGGCCACTTCGATCATGGCTATTTATTCGCTCGCCACTCACTCATTCACTCACTCACTCTCTTTAGCTCTTTGCAAGAGAAGTCTCTTTGTTTCTCTCTCCCAGGGTTTTCTTTTTGTCCAGAGATGATATACCATACACAAGTCGAAATAGAGAGAGAGAGTTAGAGGGGAAAATCGCAAGACATTAGAGAAGGGATGGATAACGTTTTACCTCTCCCGTAAAAAAAAAAAAAAAGATGAAAAAAAACATTTTTCCCCAGCCTTAGAATAAGCTTTAAGCAGGCAATCCAGCAACCGTCCATTGGCGAAAATAGCCGCTCGAAATCCCTAGCGAAGGGACACTTGCTTGGGTTGGAGGAAAAAAAGCACAGGGAGGGAGGAGATAGGATAAAACTACTACCCCTTGGCTTGGATAAATCTGATTTTGTGCAGGAAACTCTCTCAGAGTTAGCCCCGATTATGGACAGTGGGAGAGAAATCGTTAGTAAGACTTTGTAGCCGTGTATCATCCGTCTTATACGAAACAAAGCCGGGGTGGGTGGCAAGGTCTGTAAGAGACATCGAATAATCATGGGGAGAGGAGGAAAGAAAAATCGCCATTAGCGGCCGATGTGATGGCCAACAGCTTGATTAACTTAATCCCATGGGACTGCGGATGTAATTCTCCCAAAGGAATTGGATATACTATTTCGCTTTTTCGCGTATGCTTCTGGATATCTGACTCTACTATACATCTCTCTCTCTCTCTCTCTCTAGAATGAGCCAATGATATCCTATTTCTTCCGTCAACAAAAATGTTTCGCAAATGAAAAGGAAAAGTCGCGTGATTATGTGCAAGAAGATTAATATTTCAATTATCGTGAATTTTACTTTTAAACTATTATAGATTTAGGTGTAATATGTGTACGGGTGTGATAGAGCGTTTAAAAATTCATAAAAATTTAAAAACCTTGTCGTAGGAATAGGCTGTTTGCATATTATTTAATATAATGACAGTTTTATGCATTCAATATTTACGATAGTTTTTTTTCATGAGAATTTCATTTTTAATTTCTATACTTCTTATGCAGAGACATTACCTATAGTGATATAAATTTTGAACAATTTATTTTGTTGCCAAATATTGGAATTCAGTAGTAATATCAAGGAGTTTTTAAAAAACAGGTAATTTATGACTATTTATAAACGTATCTATGATAGTTATGAACATACATCAACCATAGTAATTTAAATTTTGAAAAATTCGGTTTGTTGCCACATAATATCAGATAATTTTTAGCAAATTCATACTCACCTGGAATTTGTTTAATACCGGTTTAGCATTAAATTACAGTAAAGGTCTGATATTTCGAGTAAGACCTGCATATTTTTTATAATTTTTTAAATAGACGAATTTTTGGACCAAATTTTATTGGGTAAATTTCTCCGATTTTCATAGCGAAAGACGCAAAACTTATTAATTGGTGTTTTTAGATTGAGGGAGGAGGCGTACACAAATTTTAATTTTTGTATTTCCCCCAATAATGATATCCGGAGAATTCAACTATTACAGATAAATTCCGTTCTTAGTGAAACAGACTGTATACTAATCATCTTACCATATTATATTCAAATATCAACTGACTGTATTGCATTTCAAAATTAGTTTTGAGCATTTATGTCAATATTTTTCTGTTATTTTTTGTCATAAAAATTATTTATAATTATGTTGAATAATTATTTTTGACTGAAATATGTTTTTATTCATAAAAAGAACTTTAATAATATTTAAACTTCTAATAGAAATATTATCCTTAAAAGTTAACATTCTTTTTTGTTCAAAAATGAATTTTTTGAATATAAAAGTTTTGTTTTAAAAAAACTAATTTTCCAAAATAAAAATTCGATCTCAGGTTTTCAGAAATTTCAAAGTTTTTTTTTTCTTTCTTATATATATTTTTAGTCTCGTCGTTATTTAACAATCGATCGTTATTTGTTTTTTTCGATATCGATATACTCGTGACGAAACAAGAGCTAAGAAAACTGCTGATGAAGCACCAAATAAAGAACTTCCATTTTATTTATTTCTATAGTCTTTTATTATTGACTAGTTAATGTTTTATTTTGCTCACAATCTTCTTTTTTTTCCCCGTCTATCGCTAATGATGAGAGAAATGTTTTTGCTTTTACGAGAGCTCTTCTCACGTTTCTTGCTTATATATATATATACCGTATGTGTTACATGGATGGACTTATTGAATTTTTTCCTCCCTGCAGTATTTGACTCCACCGTGACGTCTTTCATTTTAATTTTTTTTATTCGTGTATTTATATAAATATTTTCTAATGAATATCATTAAGTAATATGATAATATTAGTATTAAAATCTTTTCTTTTTTTTGGGCAGTGAGAGTAATATGATTGTTAAAATAGAAATATTCATAAAGAGGTTCGTGGTAGTTATCTTGATTGCATTGATGATTAAGAGAATTTTTTTTTTTTGTGTGTGTGTGCGATCTTCATGCATGTTATTCAATTTCCTCACCTGATTAAGACCAATTAACTTAATTGAGACCGTTGATGACAAGAATTATAATACCTGAATGCAGAAAATCAAATATAAGCATTTTTATTATCTACAAAAATTGAAGCATGAGAAAATTTCAACATTAGCAATATCTGTTATTTTCTTTCGTGTCTCGTCAAGCTGCATAATTAGAGTGACTATACGACCCGTATTTATTGGGATTTGACCCATTGAATTTTTCTCCGGATGGGAAAAAATTTCTCGTTTTATATCCTTTTTCTTTTCAACAAATCTCACTTGAATTCGTCACATTCGTCGATATCGACCAATTTGCATAACTTTACTCCTACGAATGACAAAATATTCAACTTTTTTTGCGAGATACATTGTAATTCACTGCAACTTTGCTTCATTATCTTGCTGTAATATGTTTCGACTTGAAGAAGTTCGGACTTTTATTTCTTGCTGATATTATTTTATGTTTAACAGTTCTTTATGATTAAGAGCATGTTTTGGTGGTTTTAGGAACAGATATAAATTATTTAAGCGATAATTACTCGTATTTTAACGCATTCAGTATTTTCCAAATACGGTATTTGAATCGATAAAATTTGGTTTTACTGCACATAATGATAACTTTCTAAACCTTTTGTGATCAAAAAAAGTTTTGTTTAAAACCAATATCGTTTCAACTTAATTTTTTTACACTTAGTGTGAAGATAATGTTTTATGTGATTGAAGGAAATGTTATAATTCTGTGCTCAGATAGCGAAATGTCATAAGAAACTTTCCCGAAAAAATTGAAAAATTGAGTCCTTAATCCCAGTGGCATTACTCTAGAAGGGGGCATCAAATTCGATTTGAAAGGGCACAAATATAATATAAAAAAGATTTTTCGACCAAAAAATCATGGTCGGGGGTGACAAAAGCATGGTCCCGCACGGGCAGAGATTTTCTCTACCTTGCATAGAGGAGGTAGTGATTAGAGGAGCATTCAAAGGATAAGATATAAACAACATATTTCAACCATTCTTAGAAATTTTTTAACATTTCAATCAAAAGTTAACAAATTTTTAAGAATGGTTGAAATCTCTAAGACTGGTAATGGGAACGGTATTTGATTACCAAATCACAAACCACAAAATTTTTTGGGAAGATGACATTATGTGGCTTCCAGAGAAATGTAGGAAGGTGGTGGAGGAGAATCGATCACATATAACCAAGAAATATGACATTAAACACAATATGTTGGGTGATTTATTTACAAATAACAAATCGAAAGAAATTTTAAATAACATTAAAAATCCGATCTCAACTAACTTCTGGAATTTATGCACCAATCGTTTCATTATGTTATCTGAAACTGAATACAAATAACATCCAATTAATCAACGTAAATATCACATATGAAATTTTTTTGTTACTCCAAGTGTAATGTTAAAAATGGAGGTTTTCTTCTAATTTAGATATCACGATATAGACCCTAGTTCAGGCAAAATGCCATTAATGCCTTTTTTCTCCCTATTTTCAAACTTTTTCTGTAAAGACACCTTTTCCGCTTTTTCTTACTATAAATACCTATTATTACATTGTTTTTACTTTATTCGTGAATTTCTGAATACTTATTCTGCAGAAATTGGATATTTTGAGCTTTGAGAACTTCGAAAAGAATGGAATTGCTCTTTTTAAAATATCCAACTGTTAATATTAATTACTATAGGGAAGCCACCCCATCCCTTTCCAGTCCCATTCGAACGCTAATAGGTGCCTGAGAGATAGAAAACTTTGTGTTGCTGTTCATACCCTTTGCTTTGGCCGGGTGGGGTTAGACATGAATGTTTTTATTGCAGACGAACTCAGCCCATAAGTAAGAAAATATGAGGAAAAATTAGAAGATTTGTGTTTCTCCCAAGCTTCCCATAACATTTCTTATTCACGCATTGGACTGCATCGCACGTGCATAGCTTACCGATGAATGCTCAACAGGTCAACAGTGTTGTCGAGCTCACGCGGGAAAACTGGTCCTGAGGCTCAAGTTGTTCTGATTTCATTTTTTTTAACACCATAAATGTTTTGGAAACAACTATGGCCATTTATTTTAGATTCCTATTCAGTGCTCGATTAAAATTATCAGAGCCGCCCTCAGAGGTGTGTAACAGGTGTGCTCATTCCGGGCCCCGTGCTTGAAGGAGTCCTGCATATGGGATAATGCAAATGAAAAAATAAAAAAAAGGGTTTTTTTTTTTTTCCAAAAATAAAACAAGATATAGCTGTGTTTCAACTATAAAAATCATGATGAATATTCCAAATAATACAACATTTTGCCGCTTGGCAGTCCAGTGGTTAGGGAGTTAGCTTCTGACTGTGTAGGTCTGGGTTCGGGCATGGATGTCTATCAACACTAACAAATTCCCTGGACAGATTGTAAAGATCTCTTGGGAATACGTGCTGATCACACTTATAAATAAAAAATAAACGAAAATTCTTCTTAGCTCAAAGGAGATCGACGATCATTTTCTCTACGGGCTCTGTACCTAATAACAGTGTCCCTGGAATAACTCTGGACCACTAAGACTTTATTTTTGGCATGAAATCAATTTATACGAGAGAGAACTGCATTATTGTCCAAACTAAACTATTATTAAAACAGCAGGCGGAGTAAGTGATACCAATCCTTTTTTTTTTTCAGTTTTTGGAGCCTCAATATCTTAGCTCCCATAGTTATTTTTCGTTTCTTAATTTATTATAAATGTCTTTTTATTAGTGCCTATTTTGACCATTTTTAGTGCCAAAACTCACGGGCTCTACTCATAACCTGTCGGTAAAACACCATTCATACGTTGAAGAAGTTCTGGAAGTTCAACGACATTAGAGAGTCTGTGTCTCATCTTTTGATTTTTTATTAATACATAATTCATCATTCATGTCCAAAAGGAAAAAAAAATTAAAGTATAATCCTAAACCCGAGAAAAACTGTAGAACAAAAAAAAAAAAAAAAAATATCCGTCTCGTTTTTACATGAAGCTAAAAGAAAATCCGAAGAGATCACACAAGCGAAAAATTTGCTGGAAGAGATGTGCGATTATTGATGCAAGTAAAACAGAGCTGGGCTGTCTACGGTCCCACCTTTTTTCCTCTAATATGGCGAAGACTAAACCGTTAGGGTAGAAAAATGTCCCCTCTTTTTTCTTTTTGTCCCTCTCACCACCCTAAAAATCCCTTTCCCATTTTCCCTCTAACCTAAATCCTCCGACCAAAATCCCTGATCCTATACCATCCCAAAGAAATGCATTTTCCTTCCCCAAAGAGATTAAGAAGCTTCTAGACACGAAAAAAGTTTTCTTATGCATTCTTCCTCTCATCATACATAAATTTTTTTTACATGATTTTTTTTTAACGTTTATCTTTCTTCTACATCTCTTTTTTTTTTCATGTTCTATGTTTTTCTTCCTCGAATATCTTAAGGATAAAAAAATATCTTTCCATGGACATCATCACTTGATCAGTTCAAAAACCCGTTAAAATGAAGCTCAGTTTTCTCAAGTTTTTTGTTTTTTACAATAATAATAATTATTATTATTACATCGTTTAATTCTTTTGTGTCTGAACATTTTCTTTCTTCTTCTTTCTTATCCTTACATAATCCTTTTATTTAAGAAAAAGAGGTTCAAGTGAGTTTTAATAGAGCTTCTTTTCTCTTTCTTCAGCTTAAAGTAAATATTCCAAAAAATTTTCTAAGGAAAAAGGTTAGAATATATATATTAAGAGGAAAACTTGTTTTAGATGAAGGATGTTCACAAGAAAAAAAGTACTTAAGAAA
Organism: Pholcus phalangioides; assembly: GCF_987345545.1. NCBI lineage: Eukaryota > Metazoa > Arthropoda > Arachnida > Araneae > Pholcidae > Pholcus > Pholcus phalangioides. Next base: position 86,168,682 of record NW_028301608.1, on the reverse strand, counting down.
ATTTGAATCATCAACTTAATCCTCGTGGCATAATTTGCCTATCAATAGCGATGAGTCAAACAGTCTGAATGCAATTTCTTTGTAAAATGAATAATCCTATTTTAAGCCTAATAAGTCTTTTAAAAATTTACAGACAGGGATAATTTTTTTTTCTTCTTCAAAATTATCCTTTTGTAATTATAAATTGTTAGACATTAAAAAATGTATAGATTCTATTATACTCATAATCGTTTTGGTTTGTTTATTGTATCGTAGGGTAGAGGACGTAGGTATATCCATCTACCAGAGGAACTACCGCCTACATTTGACACGCATTTCAATAACAAGCACACGTCGAAAGGTGATTGATGTCACCGACTTATTAATATTGATGAAGATTATTCTGATTGTGTGTATGTCATTATACGAGGGTATATGATAATCAATTATAATACCACGCATTTTCTTCTTCTTTTTTTTTTTTCGTTGGTTTTATATATTTTTGATAGATTTAGGATTGAATGAAAAGAGAGGAGATACTGGAGAGGAATTACACATATATACTGATGAAGGTAGTCGACGAATTAGTCCAGTGGTATGTTATTTACATGGGTTATTTTATGATTATTCTGTTACAATTATTGCTGACTATACTTGATTCTGTTCATTTACTTTATAATGGACGGCAGCCACAACTTTATCAAATCCGAATAAGTATTCGATATTAATTAATTTATCATTCATAATTCAATCTTAATCTGATTTTTGTTTTCATTGTTATTAATATCATTTCTAACAAATATTCGAGATGAAAAGAAAAAGAAAATCAGTCAAGGGGGGTCAATATAGACCCATATTAATACTACTACTTAACCGTACACGCACTTCGTACATATTCCTCTTTGGAATTTCTAACGAATCGGTACATGTCGGAACTTAGAACGTGTTGTGTGGGTGTATGTGCATTATTGGCCGAACGCATTTATGTTGTCAGAGTACTGCATGTTTCGTGTTCTTGACATCTGTTTTCCCATAAGTAGATGAAGTAAAGATGATAAATTATCTTGACTTTTCACGTTATGGAAATAGACTCATACGGGTTGACACAATGCAAAATTCACAATGAACATTGATAACACAATTAAATTTTACATATTTATCGTCGTAACAAAAAAAATAAGGACGAAAGAAAAGAAAAAATTGCATAGAATATCTGTGAGAAAGAAATAATTGGTGCTTGATATAGAACAAAACCAAATGTCTATGATGGTATCTCATGAATACTGATTTGCTAAAATTATTGGCAATCGAAAATGTGCAGCTCATGAAATTTGCATGAAATTTTTCATTAAACTCTTATATTACATGATTTTCAATTTGGTACAAATAATAAAAATTAGTATAATATTCCAATATATAAGAAGGAAATTGATTCATAATTTAAAGGAATAAAAAATGAGGATATAAAAAAATCAGTCAAAAGACTTTCAATGTCATTGATTAGCTATACAGTGTGACATCTTGATTTCTCTTGTCGCATTTCACTGATGATTCGTTGATATAAAAGGTATACTTCCAATTAGAAAAAAATGTCCAAATAATGTGTAGAACTCAGATACATCATTTACGTTGAAAGGGGTTGTATAGTTATTAAAATATAAAAATTAACTTTTTATACCTACACTCTGTGCTCAAAAACCCAATTAGAAAGTTGTCGCTCCTGAAGTCAACAAAAAGAATCCACGTTTGTAAATGCAATATTCGCTGAGATATTTGAAGTCGGAACAAATAATGTACTTGGAAACGTGGAACGTGTTTGTTGGTCTCAGGCGAGACAGGACAACAACTTACCAATTTGGTTTTTGAGGACATGGTGTCTGTGTAAATGATTAATATTTTCATTTTTATAACTACACAACTCTTTGCAACATGAATATTCAAATGGTAGGTACTTATCACAAATATCGTTAATAATTTAAATACTTTCAATGTGACCGCAATGTATTTTTCCAAACCTTATGTTTTGATTGTGTTTTCTGCAGTGACTAATGAAATGGTACAAAACCTCTCTTGTACGTATTGTATTAACTTAAGTACAGCAATCTTGAAACGCATTATGGGATGCATCACTGTTTTATTCATTTTCCTAAAGAGATATTTGCATATAAAACCACTATTCTAAGGAGAATCTCCCTTCTTTTTTTAAATTCTTCAAACGATGCCATTACGTTACATTAGTTTTATTCTTATTATTCTTTTTTTAAGGAAAAGTTATGGAAATCAGGTGACGGCGATGAAGTATTCATGCAGAAATTGGAATTTTTGAAAGGTCCGAAAGGAGAAAGAGGACATCCTGGTTTCCCCGGTCCCAGAGGCGAGAAAGGTGAAAAGGTGAGTCAGTGGTGAATTGTAAGATATCGGTTTAATCCAAGCACGCATGGTGTAATTTAATTGGAAAATTTATAATGAATATTGCACTTTGGGTTACAAATTGTATTATTATTTAGGGCGAGTGCGTTTTTGAATCGCAAGTGAGATTTGGACCGCGCAAGAAAGAAGACGCGGAGAGATTCGCATTAGCCGATTTCGGATCCGGTGAAGGAGAGGTGAGAAATCCAATTACTATAGAAATTGAAAATTTTTAATAAATAGTATTCGTTCTAGTTTTGGGAAAGGAATTTCCAAAATTGTGTTTCTTTCCTCTCGTTCATAGAAAGGAAAAATTATTAATCACGTTTGCAAGTTAATGAAGAATATTATATAAGTTTGTATAAACATTTTTTCTCACTGTATCTTTCTTATCATCACAAGTTCACCGGTGTTTTCGACATGGAAAACAGCAAGAAAGAATGCTCCTGTAACCTGTCCGCTCTAGAAATGCCACCTGGTCCTCCTGGTGAACCTGGAAGGGATGGGATACCTGGTCTGCCTGGACAACCAGTAAGTCACCTGTAATAACCACCAATACAACAAAATTTTACTGATTCAACTAAGTTTTGCTGCATAATCAACGATCTTGAGATGGGAAGCGGGATGTGTCCGGTCCTTCAATGTTCAATGCATAATCAACGGAATAAATTATGAACTTTGTTACATTAGCCATCAATTTGATATTAATGATGATAATAATTAACGATGTAGTAATTTTTTGCTATATCCTTATAGACTTCTATTTATTATTGTATTTCCTCGAAGATAAAAAATGCTGACCTATTTCCGAACCGAAACAATCACATTTTTCGATAAATAATAAAATTGTCATCAAAACTAATCTATTTTTGAATCAAATTGTTTCCCAATTTTAACTGTAGAAGAATTTGTTAAAAAATATGAAAATTTGAATTTCAAATTGCATCGGGAGTTACGAGTAAAGCTTCGAGCACAGAAATAAAATCGATTTGTTTCTTTCAGGGAGAACCTGGAATACCTGGAGAGAGAGGACCTGTCGGGCCCCCAGGAGTAAAAGGCGAAAAGGTATCACCAGCATTTTTTAAAATTAAATTAGGATGACTATACTGCAGTGTCTCTTAACCAGGGGGTACACGGACCCCCGTAGGAGCACTTGGAGAGGTTTGCGGGAGTCTGTTTTACAGTCAATTGTTTTACATTATTACGCGTTGAATATCGTGAGTTATAAGGGTCCGTGGTCTTCGTCTTACTATCGGGGCGAGGGGTGTCTGGCCCTCGTCTTGTTGGCACAAAGGGTTTCGTGGAACATATGTTTTTTTTTTACTATTGCCGTAAATGCATGAAGTGTTTTCATGAAAAATACTAACATTCATCAATTTCAGGGTGCTTCAGGTATACATGGACCTACGGGACCAAAGGGCTCGAAAGGAGACGCAGGTGTTGATGGAGTTCCTGGAGCTCCAGGACCTCGTGGCCTCCCTGGTCCACCAGGTCCACCGGCATCCGCTAGTACTCACAGAGGAAGCATTTTCGACGTTAGTATCACAGTGGAAGTACAGTCGAATCCCGTTTTAACGAATACCGTTATAACGATAATCCCGTTTTAACGAACACTTTTCTAATCCCCCAGATAAGTTTATATACGAACAACGCAAAAAAAAAAAAAAAAAATGGAATGCCTTTATAACGAAGCGATTTCTCCGGTCTCTTGGAGTCCGTTATAAGGGGATTCGACTGCATTGTATTTTCACTTAATAGTACTTCCTGTTTAAATTAGATGAAAATCTAATTATTCAGCAAAAACTGATAAAAATTAGAGTAATTAACTAATTTTTTACATCTTGCGACTTCTTAACACATTTTGGTCTTATGTGTGGTATATTTTAGAGTTTTCTTAGAGAAATCTTGATTTATATCTTAACTTCTTTTTTTTCCTTTAATGATTTTGTACTTGACAGCTTGATGGCTCGTTTACACCTGGTATGTATGGTGCATCTGGAGACGGTCCTTTCGCTCCATATCTCGGACGGCCAGGACCAGCGGGTCCACAGGGATCTCCAGGACTTCCGGGAGCTACCGGACCTAGAGGAGAACGGGGATTTCCAGGAGAGAAAGGATCACGGGGAGATCCGGGACTCAGAGGTTACAAAGGCGAAAAGGTTAGTTTAAATTTTCACTGGTAAGAAAATAAAATTTCGCAACTACATCATACAGGGTGTCCCATAAATTCGTAAATAGTTCAAAACTTCATTGGAATTGGTATATTTGAATTCGCGGTTTGCGAAAACGTTATTCTAACGAAGATGAATTTTTTTTGGCGCGGAAAATAATTTCGTTCAAATTTTTGTCGATAGAGCTCACTGTAACCACGTCCGGCATTAGTGATCGGAACTGAAACTTTCTTCAATCTATTCTGTGTCCGAAACGTTCGTAAAGTCGGCAATTCGTGGTCGAAGTAAAAACAACTTCACCAATAATGCTTTATCCACCAATGTCGAAATCACGAAGACAACCTTATGTGTTATGAAGAGCCAGTAACATGAAAATTCAAAAACTAGCTGTTAATCGTGTGCCTTGCATTATTTTACAGGACTCTGATTCGCATATTTCCAGCGATTTGCTTTCGTGCAGCGCTCTCCATCGACAAAATTTTGAACTAATTTTTTTTCTGTACCAAAAAATATTCCCTTTAGTGAGAATAACTTTTTCCAAATCGCATTCGAATACACAAATTCTTTTAATTTTTATGAATTTTTAAACTAACCAATTTAATGGGATTCCTGTACATATAGGAAAAGAAATAGTAACAAATTCTATTACTTCGTAAGCTAAAAAATATTCACCAAACATCTACGAACAGCTAAAATATCGAATCTTCATGCATTCACTATCGATTTTTTTTTCTTCTCTTCATTCCGTAAAAATATATGTGTACTATTTCTTCGATTCGAGGGATTTTCGTGATCAGAATAAAGCAAATCCCGATGTGAATCAATATCGATGATTTATCGATCATGATATCATCCGTTTAGGAAAAGGGAAAATAAATCCGTTTAAGCCGATAAAGATTTATTCTCGTCAGGATTTACACTGAATAAAATTTCACTCCCGAAAAATAAATAAATAAAATTTCGCTACTCTTTTCGCTGCGTCTGACTCGCGTTTCATGTTCATTTCAGCTTCATATGCAGTTTGTAAAATGGTGGGGGGAGAAAGAAAAATTGTAGTAATATATTGTAATTGGGGCGCGGTAGCCCGGTCGATAAGATACTCGCCTAAAGTACCAAACGATGTTTAGAGGTGTCGCGAGTTCGATACCCGGTTCGTCCTTGTCAGAAAACTTTCCTGACACAGGGGTACAACAGAAATGGTGACATGACAGCAGAAAAAATTGCTACCACAGGGAGTCCCCCATCGATGGGTTAGCGTACCAACCTCTCGATGAGTATAAAAAAAAAACAAAAAAAAACAAGCCTGCCGTTCGGAATCGGCAATAAATTGAAGGTCCCGGTCTAATTAGCCCTCGTGTGCAGAAAATGACCGTGGTGCGACTCAAATGATCAAAGTAATATATTATAATTTAGATTTTAATTAATATAAGACTAAGAATTTGATGTTAACGAATCAGTAGTAATACAGTTAACCGTATTCAAAAAATCCGAAAAGAAAAATTATTGTCTTTTTTTTCCATCAAAATGTTTAGTCTAAAGCAGCGGTTCTCAACCTTCTTTGACTCGCGGAGCCCTCTTTACAGTGCCGTCTTAACGCATGGGCCTACCCGGGCACGGCCCGGGGGCCCTCAAGGGAAAAGGGGCCTCACAAAAATGAGATGCGGTGGAAATTTTCTAGGATTTACCAGGTAGGGCCTCCGAAAAACCAATTGGCCCGGGGGCCCACGATACTAAGACGGCCCTGCCTCTTTATTAAAAAAAATTCTATGGCGGAGCCCCGTAGACCCATTTTTTAATTATCCATCAAAGTTACTGATTTATTTTTACTATTTAAAAATATTTATAACTGTTTTTTTAAATTTTACTGTTTTTTATTTTCCTCGGACGGTCGCGGAGCCCCTGTAGAGTGCACAAGGAGCCCCAAGGACTCCGCGGAGCACCGGTTGAGAACCGCTGGTCTAAAGGATGTAAACCACTATTTTCTATTAGCTTTTATTCTTCAACCTTTACCCTACATTTCATACACTACTACAGAGGTCTTCAACATTTTGCTAGTCGCGAGCACTGCCTCTACCCATCATCAAAAGAAAAAGCACCCTTACAGAAATTTTGGCATAAAAATGCGTGGAAATCCGAGGATGATTTTAATCCTTGAATGCAAATTAGTACAAAGTGTTTAATCGGAACGTTGATCAAGTGCTCGCGAGCATGAAATCGAACATGAGCATCGAGCCCTCTAGATGCTTCAGGGAGCACTGTGGTGCGTGGTCGCGAGCAACGGGCCGAAAATGTCTGCTCTACTAGATAATACTAGCGACAAACGGTATCAAGTTCCTGCACCCTCCTGCTGCCACCTATGAAATAAAAACATCGGTTATAATTCTTGAAGTGAAATTAGGTGTTAGTTTAAAACTGGCGTGCAGCATGAAAATGAACAAATATTGGTATGATACCGGTATAAATATTATACTCCAACAAAAAAACCCAGGTTTTTATTTAGTTTGCCACAGAATTTCAGGAATTGTTATTTTTTTCTGTGTGCCGAATAGAAATATTTATATTGTGTGTCCGAACCGTTAAATGAACGGGCACGAGGCTATTTAGCAGCAAACAACACAATACCATACGAAATATTTTCAATTTTCTTGTAAATGGCAGCAGGAGTTTCAACATACTGTACTCTATTATTGCTACATTTGAGAAAACAAGCGTTGCGCTAGAAACACTACTGCCACCTATCAAATAAAAACATAACTATTTGTTATAATTTCCGAAGTAAAATTGGCTGTTGGTTTTAAACCAGTGTGCTTCTTGTTAATGAACTTAGGAACTTAGGAACTCCGGCCTAGCAGGAATTCCCGTTGACCAGCGGTTCAAAAACGCTAGACAGTGCGGTTAAGAGGGCTCTACCAACACCATCTGTAACAGAAGGCATCCGCGGAAGCTCGTGACGTCACTGAAGAAGTCCATTTCGACTATAGTCATTAGATATACTGCAAAAAAAGGTAAAGATATCGCATGCTATATCCAATGACTGCAGGTGAAATGGCCTTCTTTAGTGACGGCACGAGCTTCGCGAGGAGGCCTTCTGCTATAGATGGTTTCTACACTCGCGGTAATGGAAATGGAAAAAAGAAATATTTTTTTAATAATAATAAAACAAAATGTCAAGACTTTATCAACGGAAAATGGTTATGAGAATCTCTCTAAATATTTTTTAAGGAATTAGTGGAACTACAGGGTGATCCAAAAGTCACGTAACACGGTATAAAAAATTAATTTCCCAAATTCAACTGATTTTGTAAATGTAAAGTTTTTTCATAGACAGCAGCACTATACTGTTCAAGATGGAGCGCGTTTTTTTTTAATTTTCCATGTGCACTGATATTCTCAGAGGCTTTTTGTTTGTTGTACGGTGAAGGTGTTTTTTTTTTTTTGCCAGAAGCAAAGAATTTTTTTGATTGAACAATATTTTTAAACTCAGTAAATTCAAAACTGAAGTAAATTCAAAAATGTTTCGGTGCCCAATAAGACAACATTCTTCCAATTGGTGTTCCATTTTCGTGAAACTGGAAATGTTGAAGACCGCAGAAGAAGTGGGCGTCCATCTCTACTGAGCCAGCATGAAATGCCTGAACTAAAGGAAAAACTAAAAAAGAAAAAAAAAAAACTCAAGAAAAATTGGAGTTTAACCCTGTGTCGTGTTAGGATTGTTCCGGAGATGAAAGCTCTGGAACACATCAAATGTCAGAATTTGGTGCACCGAAAATCTGCACGTCTATCATGAAATTCCTCTGCATTCGATGAAAATCGGTGTGTGTGTGTGTGACGCTCAATTTCACGCCGTTGGAAATTGTGGGTTCATTTTTTTTAAGAAACAGTGGATGGGAAACTGTAAAAGGATATTTTCTGATAATTCATTGCACCGTAGGAGGAAAATTAACGCTTTTACTTTTTGCAACAGAATGGAGCAACCTGCCATACGTCTAATGAGACAATAGATTACTGCACACATTTTTCGATGACCGCCTTATTTCAAAAGGATTGTGGCCATCAAGATTACTGGACCCTGAAAAAATACCCTATGTTTTTTTTTTGTGAGGACACCTGAAGACAAATGCACAAGAATAATCCCCCATTTCGTTGATTAACTAAAAAAAAATGAAATTGAAGGTTGAAAAGGTGAGAGTGCCCTGAGGGAAGTGGCCAGAATCCTGGCAAAAAGAACGCGCGCTTGAATTCACGCAAAATGCTCACAATTTGAAAATACACGTTGTAACATTTTGAAACGAATTTTATTTTTTGTATCCACAAATGCTGTCTTATATGAACTATAGTTTTTTTTTTTTTATTTCTTGATAGAATTTTAAAAATAAAATATATTAGAACGGATTGCGTGACTTTTGGATCACCCTGTATATTTGTCCCACACGAAGGGACCCCACTATTATTTTCCCACCAGGTAAGGCAGCCCTGAAAATGGTATCTCTTTGAATTGAAAATTGAATTTTTCTTGCATTGGAAAAATACTCGATAAATACGATTTAAAAAGGTTTCAACCGCTGAATGATGAATTCAGGAAAGAAAATTCAACTGGAACTGAACCCACGTCCTCTCACTTGCTGGGTGAGGTCGATAGACCACTACACTACAAAGGCAACGAACCTCTTCCCTTAGAGCTCGAGTGCACTGAATGGGACCGTACATGGACCCCAGTGTACGTTCAATTTTCTTACCTGAATTCATATTCGCATCAGCCAGCTGTTGGAACCTAGGTGTGGATATAGCGGAGAGCAACATCATCTTCAAGCACGATTTAGAACTTCAAAATTAAGTAATTATAAAAAATTCAAGCTGTTGAACTTTGCTTCGCACAATTTAGTCTTATTTATTAAAAAAAAAACTCCCAAGTTATTCGTAAAAGGAACTATATAGTCAAAACTGTATTCATGTAAAAACTCTGTGTATAGCGTAAGAAGTTTCCAGAAATTCTTTCAATGAGAACTCCCCGCGATTTCATACATACATTGAATAGCTTCTCGATTCCGATGCAGCATCGAAAACTCTCCCGCTTTCTTATTTGGCAGACTAAAGGAAATCTATAGCAGTATCAGCGGAGGTGTTCACTCTGGAACCATCTGCTGTTGACAACATTTCGACAAAGTCGGACAGCAGCAGTGACGAGGCCCCGGGGCCTTTTCGATTTCTTTCTTGTCGTCAAGAGGCAAACCTATAAGGGGGGAAAAAAACACTACAAAAATCAACACTGTATTCTTATTTATATTCGTAGAAAAGGTGCATAGAGATAGATGCTATATATACTAATCAAAGCTCTCAACAATCTTAAAACAAAAAAAAATACTTAAATAAGTTACACACTCGCAATGTACGAATGAAATCAAACGTGATCATACGACCTCGGTTGTAACGATACCTGCTATTGTCGAGAATTGGAGGTGCGGGCGTATTCTAGTAGAGAATATTGTTATATCACGTCGATGGAAACGCAATCATCCTGGAAAAACGACACATTTTTTTTTTTTGTCGTTTTTGCTACCGTTTTCATGTTGTTTTTTCGTGAAATTTTCGGAATCACAAATTAGAGCTCATCACATTGAGGTAAAGTTCGTTTGTAGTTCTAATGATACCTATCGTTCAAAAAGGATTGATTGCATGTGTGACGCTTCAACCCGATCACTGAAATGGCCTATTGACGTGAAATTTTTGATTTTTCCGTAATTTCGCCTTTCCTGAATGCTTCTTATTACAAAAATGTCGTGTTTTTTTCAAAGAATTATTTTTATTGTAATTCACTATACAGTATTTACTAGATTCGGGAGTGAAGGTAATATTTACATGATTTATAAATTGTGTTAACTTATAATGAATGCTATAATGTTAAATATTTATCTCACATATATATATATATTTTGTGATGTTCTATTTTTTTTTTCTATGAAAATGAATTTCAAATAACTGCAGACTTGCTGTATCACTATATTTCACGCCAAGGGTTATGCATTTATAAGCAATATTTGGCAGTTTCGTCGACAATTGTCAAAACTTTTGTCGAGAATCGGCGATGTCTTGTATTCATTATCCTAATGTCCAATATTCTTCTCGATGAAATATGGTCATCCTCATCACAATCACAATAACATGTAGTATTTAATAATAACATGTAGTATTAAAATATCATGTAGTATTTGATTGCATCTGACAAAATTTTTCGTTAAAAAAAAATCTCGAATACGTCAATCTTGATTGTGACAACAAAATTTCGTGCAATCTTCAATGTGGTTATAACCGAGTATGACTAGTTTAACAACTGAAATTGTGTACGTTGCGTATTCATTCGTAGGAAGTACGAAAGCTATGCTATTTAAAATCCTCCATGAACGGAGAAATAAAATTCGTGTCATTTTCCAAAGTTTTGCCCGATCAAATGTCACGAAACGGACTAATTCTCACTCGATAACTGTTATTTCCGAGCCCATTAAAAATACCTTGATAGAAGGCCCACACTTTGTCAAATGAACTATCTCGTGTCATTTGATCTCTCTCGGGCTATTTTATCAATTTGATGCCACACCGAAATCCTTTAAAACTTCAATCGCTGGTAACTAACTATCTAATCAAAGTGATAATAGTTTAAGGTTTAAGTGACATTTAAGAGAACGTTCGCATCGGCGAGGCGTAGGATTTCGAGATCGTTCAGCAACTTGAATTTCAAGTCCTGAAACTCTTTGGAGGATAACGAGCTAGAGTGCTTAAGTAATTCGATAGGGCGCGTTAAACTTCTGGATATAAATCCTTATAAATAGTTCACGGATTAGTAGATGACGTGATTTCTTTTGCCATGTGCGAAGGAAACTAAAGCTTTTATAAAATCTCTGAGCTTGGAAAAACTGGCCATAAGATATCGTATTTGAAAATATAATAAAGTATATCCTGATTTTTATTTTACAATTGATGAGATACAATCAAACTTGGTGATAATGACATCAAAAGATTCTACGAAAATTTTTCGTTACAACCAAAGTTGATATTTCCAAGACCTGTTTTTTTAAGTATCAAAAAAAATATATACAGGGTGATTATAAAAAAACTATCCCGACATATGGGCTTCTAACTATCATACCATTCACAGAAACTGAATGAAATTTTGGCATAAGGTATTTTGATGCATGTGCTCAAGAATGATATGGAAGACAACAGTGTCACTCTAACAGTTACAGTGAGAAAATTTCGAAAATATCAAATGGCAACACCAAGTTTTTTGTATTGGAATGTGATCTCCATTGTGAAAAACCCTAAATAGCGTTCGAACGGCAACTGTAGCATGAAAATCACCGGCGGTAGATAGGCTACAAGTGAGGACAACCAATAAGGACAGAGAAGCAGCATAAAATAAAGCATTTTATTGTGTTTCACAAATTTTCCACATGATCTTGTGGAGGACTAATCAGGCTGGGATCTCAGCCGAAGAAACGGTGTGACGAATGAAACGAACATTAATGCTCTGGTAAAGTCACGGCAAAGTCCTTTTTACTTTTTCCTTGCCTAGCTCCGGGAATTTTCGTGCTACAGGTGCCATTCCAACGCTATTTAGTGTTTTTCAGTATGGAGATCGCATTCCAATACAAAAAACTTGGTGTTGCCATTTGATATTTTCGAAATTTTCTCACTGTAACCGTAACTGTTAGAGTGACGCTGTTGTTTTCCATATCATTTTTGAGCGCATACCTCAAAATACCTTATGCCAAAATTTCATTCAGTTTCTGTGAATGGTATGATAGTTAGGGGCCCATATGTCGGGATGGTTTTTTTATAATCACCCCGTATATATAATCCAAAATGCAATCAAATACTGCGTATAAAAGTATTATTTTATATTAATCTTCCAGTGGCGTCACATGCACCTAGAGAAGTTGTTGCTGTAGGGTTCTCCCCATTTCTCGCATATCCATGAGTCGATTGTGGGCACGTTCCGTATTTTTGTCGCACTTTTGTGGATGGAAGTAGACCGATGCCCGTATTGATGGGGGTGGGGAGGGGGCTATTACATGGCCGTGCTTTAATAGTTATCATTAGAGTGACCATATTTGAACGGGGAAATTACGGGAATTGAGATCATAAATATATACGAGAATCGTCAATTCTCGCTAAAAATGTCGCCAATCGCCGGCCAAATCGGTAATTATTCCTTATAACTAACTTTTGACGAGAAATGTAGCGTCACAGCAAGTCTGCAGCGATTTAAAATGTATTTCACGAAATGTGCTGAACACACGGCCAGAATCGTCTGAACATCACCACAGACTTTCGGGGAAATGATTTTTCTGCTACCCAATTCACATACTGTCGAAAATTTGACCACAGATCTCATTTTCATTAGATCCTTCATTTACTTGCAGACGGTGCCAAATTCCGAAAATATGTGAGATTAATACTGATATATTCATAAATATATTTATAAATTATGCAAATTTATTTGACTGATTTTAGTAATGATTGTGAATTAAAGTATATGCTTCATTGTGAAGAAGGGGCTGTTTGGAATTAAAAACTTGTCAAAATCAAGAAGGGCAAAATTACGATATGTTCCGTTTACGTGTCTTATTATCACCCTAATTACAATAAATAATCGGAATAATGAGACAAAAAAAAAGTCATTATATCCGAAGTCGTTGCGTTCCCATTGACGTTATAAGTAAGGTTTGTTAACATTATTCTTCATGGGAATTAGAACAAATCCGCAAATTATTGACTTTTTTTTTATAACCGAGTTCAACTATATATTCAATTTCAGGGTTTGAAAGGTGATACAGGAGTGAAAGGTGATCATGGTGTGCCGGGAGTTAGAGGAATCGCTGGTTCTCCAGGACACGATGGACGCAAAGGGGACAAAGGGGAAAAGGTAACTGATATTCATTAAATTAGGGCCGTGACTGGTCGTGTTGAAAACTGGAATGGGCCCATGGAGGATACTAATGGAGATTATGACATATGCCAGTACACACATTGTACATATATAATAATATATTGTACAAACACACGAATAATGTGAGTTAGTAAAACAGAGGGAAAGGTTCAGATAGATGCAAAATTGCATCAAGTCAAATTTCGATTCCTTTCTTTTTCAGGGAGACTTAGGACCACCGGGAATCGGACTCGTCGGGCCTCGGGGTCCTCCAGGTCCACCTGGTACGATTGGTTACTTCGATTTGCATAACAGAGGATATTCAGAAAATCCCGATTTGGACAGCGAAACTGTGGTCATAACAAAAGTGAGTGATGAAAATGATGTTTTTAGATCGTTTCAATGAATTTCACACATTATTGTCTTATTAATTTTTTGTACGGTTATAACTTATTCTTTCTGTAAACAAATGATATATGTGTTGATGTAACGATACACCATCTTTCAGGGTGAGAAAGGGGATCGTGGTGATCCTGGACAAGATGGATCTGATGGTGCCTTCGGATTGAAAGTAAGTGAGAAAAAAAATCAATCGTTATTTTCAGTCAATCGATTTGTTTTCCATCATCGATATCAATTGTTTATTTGCTACCTTTTTAAAAACGGACAAGAACTTCGCACATTTTTTCGAAAATAATCTAAAGAGTCAATGTTAAATCTTTCGATTTATTGGCGCAAGGACCAATTAGGTCAAACTGCACCAATGTTAAATCCTCATTGATGTTAGTAATGATGATTACAAATAAAAAAATTATATATAAAAGGAGAAAATATTTTTTTTTTTGTTGTTTATCTAAAATTTCTTGAGAGAAAGAAAGAGAAGAATATTTTTAAATAACACCAGAAACTGTGGGGTGACGGGTACAGATTTTGGACATTATTTGTATATCATCTCCCGTATGAATTAACATTTTTTATTGAAATTTGCATTACTGAAAACAAGGAGTTTTAGTCATTTGTTTATGCAAGAAAATTGTTTTCTAATTTATTATAATGGAGGAAAAGAATGCAAAGTTGTATTGTAGCAAAGTCATCTCACCTGAAGGGGGTGACTACTCTATAGTCTCCTTGGCATTTCACTTTTCAAAGTTTATGCTTTCATCTCGCCCAACTGTAATTAAATAATTAGGGACAAATAAAACCAAAATTATAAGTACATAAATTTTGTTTTTGTTACAAATAGTGAATGCAGGGAATTATTATTTTTTTTTATGCCTGCAATGTAAATCTGGCTTGTCGAAGATGCCCTCTTTGGTGTTAATGTTTACAGTCGAATCCCGTTTTAACGAATACCGTTATAGCGAAAATCTCGTTTTAACGAACACTTTTCTAATCCCCCAAAATAAGTTTACATAGAAACAATGCTAGGTAACCTGGAATTCCTTTATAAAGAAATTTCGTTTTAATGAAACGATTCCTCCGGTCTCTTGGCATTCGTTATAACGGGATTCGACTGTATATGTGTGGTGTTAATTTCTTGAATAAATTAGGGACAAAGAAAACCAAAATTATAAGTACATAAATTTTGTTAATAAAAAAGTTAATCTTTCTTTCTTTCAAACCGAGTACAACTCAGGTCTATCGCCATGGGCAATTTACTACCTAGTGAGTTGTGCCGAATGTGTAAGTGTGTGCATCTAACAGTCTGATTGCGTATATCTAGTGTTGTGTCTGATTTTTCTGCAATCAGAAGTCAAGTGAGTGAAGTGTACTGATTGAACATCTATACTGTTTGTAGGCCTATTGCTCTCTGTGTCGAGGCTTTTTAACGGGGAGATCTTCTCGCATTCGCGCTTTGAAGTTGCGAACCACAGAAAACTAACTTCAGCCGACCATACCCGGGACCTTGCGATGCGAGTCCGTCGCTATGACCACTTGACCGCCGCAGCTGCAAAACGTTAATCTGATCTTTTGTGCAATTTCTATAAGGCCTGGAGCCCAACATTTTCTTACATGTTCATGCCATCCGTACTGTGTGCGTGTACGGGGGTGCCTGTAACGAATATAAAATATTGTCTTTAAGTCACCCCGCCAAAAACATTGCACTAATAAAACAACCAGTATTTAACGAACTTATATATATTTAATTAGATTAATTTTTTCAATCGCAGTTAAAACAGTTAGTGTACTTACCAAAGTAAATTTCTACCAAGACGTAATTTTTCATTGTTTATATGAACCCTTAAAACATAGGTTATGATAACAGTAGCCGGGGAAGAAAGGCCAGATAATTATGAGAGATTTGGGTATAATTTTTAATCGTGTAGGCGCACTCTAACGGCTAGACTTGGGATCAACTCTGTATTTCATCTGCAGTGGCTATGGTGTCATTCAAAGTATGAAACTAGGCCATTTAACTCATAGCCATTTAACTGTCACCCCAGTTTATGGTATCTGATAAATTCCTCTGACTATCGAATGATTGATCTTTGGGAGTCTATTTTCACTAATTTTTACATCTAGGGTGAAAAAGGTGACGCTGGAAACCCGGGCGAAAAGGGTGAAGCCGGCCATAAAGGTGACACAGGTGATACCGGCCCTGTCGGCCCAGCCGGTCCAATCGCTCATATAGCATCTGATGGATCGGTGATTATAGTGAGTATACCACGAGAACTGTAATTGCTTATAAAGATTTAGGTCGTATTTGAATCACACAATATATTCAACTGTACATCTTGTTGCATCATTGATCATGCGTGTTTTACTCAGTCCGAAAAAGGTGAAAAGGGCGAACGGGGCAGACGTGGAAAACGAGGCTACCCTGGACCTCCCGGAACTCCTGGACCACCAGGCGAAGCTAAATTCATAAGTGACACAGATTTTCCGGGGTTTTCCGTGAGTGTAGAATTCAGATTGATATATTTAATGTAAAGGATAGATATTATTTGTTTTGTGCGTCAATATGAAATGCTTCAATATATTATAGGATTTTTCTTTATAACGCTATCCAATAGCTTATTCCTCAACCGTTTAGTTCCTCAAAAAATTGATGTATTAATTAAATTTTTTTTCCTCTCCCTGCCAACAAGAAGGAATTTTTAGTTCAACAGGTGAGAATATTTGGATAATCTAATTACACAGTTTTAGATAGATAGATAGATAGAACCGCTAACAACCCCGGACTGACACAGTTTTAGAGTAATTTGTGAAATCGAGAAGAAAATTATATTCTCTCATTTCTTTGATATATTATTATAAGGCATCGAAATCTTTCGAAAGTTTTTTTTTTTTTAAAAGCTCATTTTTCAACTTTTTTTTTTCCACTGTGTTGAAGATGGAAATTTAAGAAAATACGTTCTCTGTATAGACGATTATATGTGAACATTTTCATAATTTGCTCTTAAAGGGAAAACCCGGAATTCCCGGACATCCTGGACAGAAAGGAGAACCTGGTGAAGGGATAAAAGGTGAGAAGGGTGACCGAGGACCACCCGGACCACCATCAAGTGGAGCTTATGTTGGGCCGGTAGGCATATAAATAATATAAATGAAAAAAAAAATTGTAATATTTTTATTTTTCGATACACTTGTATCAGAATTATATCTAAAAGTAAATAATATATCATTAAGTCTTTTCCTTTTAATTTCAGAATGGCATGGACATATTTGCCGAGGGTAAGTTGAGAAATTTTTGATGATAATATGCACCCCCGTATTTAGCATCTTAATTTCCGTTCTTTTTTTTTTGATGAAGTATGGTCATCTGAAAATCATCGTATTTACCAATTCCAATCAGAAAAATATCAGAAAATTTGTGCTGCCATCTGTTGATAAGAAATCAAACCTTGGTGAATAAACCACTATGTATATGATTGATAGAGATATGGTACCATGCTGTCACCTGGTGGCGTAGGGAAACACTGCAGTTTCTAAAATTGGCCAATAGATGGCAGTATAGATTCTATTATGATCAGGAAATTTATGCGCCAACTTCAAATAAGATGATTTCCCCCTCACAATCGTTGACCAGAAATTAATTCATTATTTATTTTTTCTTGAAATTTAAGGTGAATGAGAGTTCACGAGTTAAGAAATTAGGAGCATGTCACTAAACGGTTACTGGGATTTTTTTTACCGCATGATAGAATGCGGTGAAACCTCACTATAACGATACCCGTTACAACAATAAATGCCTAGACATCGATATTTTTTCAAATCTTGTTTAGAATTGCTTATAGTCGAATGTTTTATACTCTTCTCTATACTCTACTGCTATAAATCTCTTACAACAGTGGCCTTCAACGTATGGCCCTCGGAGCTTTTTGGTCCGCCAACATTTCCAGAAAATGGTAGAAAACACGTCTTATGGTGGTGCTAACAACACCCATTCAGAAGAGCTGCCAACAACAACATGGATTTGGTGCCCGATGATAATGCTACCTCTCGATATATCGATAACCCCCCTCTAGAACGATATATTTTCTTGCTTCGCAGAGTATCATTATACCGAGATGGTTTCACTATATTATCTGTGTTAGAAACTTTTTTAATAATGAAGCACTTCAATTAAGGCGGTTTTTTTTTCATCACAGTGTACAGGATATTTCATGAAGAGTGCCCGAAAGCATAAGCAGGAAACTGGTTAATATGTGTAGATGATGATTTTTGGAGAGAAATATTCACCTCTGCCTCTACGGGGACTCGAACCCATACCCTCTCCCATTCCGGACGAACGCGATAAATTTCTACTGTTGGTTCTAATATATGAGAGCAAACTATTAAAAATATATATCATAAAAAAAGGACGTACAGCTCCGATAGTGACATTTCTGTTGTAATTTAAAGAAAAATCCAAATTTTGAGAGGCCTATATGGCCTCTTATTGCCAAAATTGTCATTTGTAAGATTTGAACTAAAAATATTATTGCCTGTAATAAAAGTTTTGTGTTATACTACACTGTTAATCCACCGTATATCAACTCCGGTCGTATCGCCATACAGTAATTTACTACCGATCGAGTGAATCGGAAATAAGGACGCCATCTATCGGCGGTCACCTCAGGTTCGTTAGGGAAGGAACTTGTTTTCTATGTCCTTCCTCGGGATAGAACCCGCAGACTTGACGGCAGCTTTCACGGTACAGACGAGCATCTTACCATTGCGCATTTGTGTTTTTCCTGGTGCTGCCATCTGCCTTTCATATTCTGAAAAGTAAATGTCGAATGATTTTTCATGTTATGTAAATATCATATTAAAGGTCTACCGGTTCTCTGCGGAGAGACTTTTTCAAATGGAAGACCGGCGCGCATGCGCGATTTGGGCTGGTAATTACATAAATGTTTGAAAGATCAATCTTTCGAATGAAATCCGATAATTAATAAATGTTCAATTTTCCTATCAGAGATTTAAACGAACTGCCATCTAGTGTGACGAATCAGATGACTAAATTCTGAACGAATCAAGAACTTTTCTAAGTATTATTTATGAAAACGTCAGCATCACACACACATATGCCTGCTAAATATTTTATCCTCATAGGTACAAAAGGCGAGAAAGGTCAGAAAGGAACAGTGGGACCCATCGGGCCACAAGGCATACCAGGCGTTCCTGGGCCAGAAGGACCAATGGGACCATCGGGACCGAAAGTGAGTCAATCAGTTTTGTCAATTATAAATAACTTTTCTAGTGACCTTATCTTTGACTCGTGAAATGGTTACCTGACCTTTTAATTCCAGGGAATTAAAGGTGACATCGGCGAACCAGGGTCACCTGGACCAATTTCTTACATCGATGAATCGGGACAATTCATTCATTTACCTGGACCTCCAGGACCACCCGGACCACCGGTAATGTCTAAATCGTTTCGTTCTATTTCTCTGAATAAATCAACCATCAAAAATCCAATAAACACAATACATATTGAAATTTCAGATGAAAACAATACGGTTAATCAAGTTTCGAGTAACTGGAGGCGTAAACATTGTACAGTCAACACTCGTTATAACGATCCCCCGGTTATAGAGACCATTCTATTACAACGACAGCTAGGTTAAGTCCCAAGTGAACGACTATTATATATGTTTTACTTTCGATATAACGATCCTCCCAATATAACTTCTATTTCCGACGGGACGGGACGGGGATCGGTAGATCGAGCGTCGACTGTATATCAAACCATAGAAATTTTTTTTTTACATAAATACTGTCGGGGCGAGCGATATAATGACCCTCCCTTCGTCCCATCGAAAATGGACGTTACATTGTGAGGGTCGTTATATCGAAAGTTAAAGATATATAATAGTCGTTCAATGAAACAATTTGGGACTTATCTTTCCGGTCGTTGTAATGGAAAGGTCGCTAAAACGTAGGGTCGTTATAACGAGCGTTGCTATAATTCAGGTAGTTATCATTAGAGACGTTCTCGAATAGTGCCTATGTGTGATATCATTCGAAAATTTAACATATCCATTCTATTTAGCGAGAGAAGTGTTGTTTTTTTATTCACCGGGATCTCTCTCTCTCTCTCTCTCTTTCTTTATAGGGTCCTCCGGGAGAATCTATTCGAGGTCCAGCAGGTCCTCCTGGGCCTCCGGGTCCCAATTTAGCAACTCCAACGTGGGGGAACGCTACTTTTGCTAACACAGCAAGGAAAGGTGAGAAAAATATTTTACATGTGTATATGGGACTATTGTACCTTGAGCATAGTAGACCTTGAAACATTTGAAATAGTTTTAATATTGCATTCCGGCTGATGTTTTTGGGGTGCAACAACTTAGAAATACGTATCCTCATAACACTGAATGTTGTTTCAGTTCTTTTGTCTGTGATCCTGACAGAGATTTCGCAAAGTAAGCATGGGCTTTTTTAGCAGTATTTTTTGCAAATGGTGGAACATCGTGTACCTTAAAACAAAAAAAAAATATTGTGTACTTTGGAACAGTATAAAACTTGAAACGTTCCTAGTTTACCTTGGAACACTCAACTTACACTAACTTTTTATGTAATTTTTTTTTTTTTTTGATTTTTAAAAAGCTAAACAGAGTTTTGTCACATAAATGGGTTAAATGCAATTCATACAGGGTGCTAAAGAAAGTCCCTTGGCCACATTTTACTGGCGAACCATTGATACTGGAGGCATATTTCCTATTACAAAAAGTGTTCAAATAACGTCGCATAGTTATTTAAATAAAATTAAAAACCAACTTTTTTGTATGAACACCCAATCTTGAAGCCAACAAAAAAATGTCCATGTTTCCAAGTGCAATAGCCACTGATATACTTGAATTCAAAAACCGGAGAAAAATTTGGGGGAACAGCATAATTAACGAACAAGCTCATTATGCTGTTCTTAAAAAAGCATCAATGGGGAAAAAGGCGTTCTTCTTTTTAGTTTATATTGTTTTTTCGCCAACTTTTCTCCTATTTTTAAATTCAAATAACTGAGCGAATATTGTACTGATAGGAGTGAAAAGCCTCAACGAGAGATAGGGCAACAATTTTTATAACTGAGTTTTTTAGAACAGGTGTTCGTGTAGAAAGTTAATTTTTATTTTATTTCATTAATAATGCAAACCCTTGCAATATGAATGACGTATCTGAGGTCCACACGTTATTCGGATACCTTCTGTAATTGGAAATAGCCTCTAGGATCAACAGTTCAGCGGCAGTAAAATGCGGCAAGGGGAATTAAGTAATCACCCTGTGTACTAATAATCATGTTTGTGTCATTATATTTGATACTTTTCATTTCAATGTATGATTTATATTGAAAAAGATACTCATATATTATTTTTCCCAGTAATATTTGTATTTCTTTGTCTTTGTAATTTTACCCTGTTTCGAGGTACAAGACCTTATGTTGTATCTCGGAACATTTTTGCCTTTCTTAAAAAACCCATATCTCGCGGTTATAGTAGAATAGAGAAAGGCAATTCAAGTATCGCCCGATATGTTTCATACAGGTACTAAAAATGAATTTAGCGAAATCTTACGATGAAAATTGACTTGCGGAAAAAAAGTTTTAAAAATAATGTTCCTATGTAGAACAGTCTCCCCTCCCATTGAAACCATGTTATAAACATGTCTAACATGGCAGCCAGAATTATCATGATATCAAAAAGTGATAATAATCTTGCTACCATGTGAATATAACTTTCATACCTGTCACAATGTTTCGGGAATTGTCATTTATATTCATTACAGGTGGCAGTGGTGGCATGAAAGGTCTGAAATCACTGCTGAGATCTGAAGGTAAAAAAATCTTCCCGATAAATTAAATGGAATCGAAGGATTATCTCTGAATGACTTAATTTCAACGTGAATGAACGCATCTCTATGACATATTGTTTCTTTAAATGGTTTTAAATGCTGTAACATACACACACACACAACGACATGTATCAAATTATTTAGCTATATATATATTTATCCCTAAATTCTCCATGAAGGCCTTCAGCTGATGAACGGACAGCAAGGACCACCAGGTCCACCTGGTCCACCAGGGCCTCCGGGACCTCCTGGACAGCAACCATCCGAGGACAGCAGCAAGAGATCGCAAACCGCTATCGTTCCAGGAGTGAGTTTATATGAAAAAAAACCATAATTATTCCTCGTAATGAATTGAATTACTTCTCATGATTATTTTAAGTAGTTAAATTTTTTTAATCTCTATAATTCTTGATTGGATTATAGGCCATGACATTCAAAACGATCGATTCTCTACAAAGAATGTCAGGCACGAGTCCACTAGGGACCCTGGGCTTCGTCCTGGACGAAGAAACACTACTGGTCAGGGTCAGTGGAGGATGGCAATATGTCGCTGTAAGTATATCATAATTCATTCAACGAATGTTTACACATAAAGGCAGATACACACTTAACCGCAAGCTTCACAAGCATACATGTTCTTATTGCACCATAATCCTATTGTACAAGCATGTTTTCGACGGGACGAAGGGGGATCGCTATATCGAGCGTAGACTGTATAATGCATTTGACAATCCGTAGATACAAATATCCATCAAACAAATGTGCCGTCTTTTCTCGCGAATACATTTCCTTTCACTGCAGGCTTAATGTAGCACTTTATCAGAGCAGCGTCAAGGCCTATAAGCAATAATGATCAATTTCGCAGACGAATGGCAATTTCCCGTGTTATGATCCCATTTTTCCGTATTTTTATCAGTAAATTATGGTCACCCTAATCATAATGAAATATAAAATGTATGACATTCATGAAGTGTCTTGTGATCCACCCCTAGAGGCTCAAATGTATGATATAGTATTTCATTGCATTCGATTATATTTTTCATGCTCGAAAGCTCTTAAAAACCCTCAGTAATGACGAAAAAATTTCACAGAATCGTTATAACCGAGTTTGACTGTATTTTCATGAATTTGATGTCGTAAAATAATGTAAGTCTATTCCGCGTCCCGTGTATTTTAGGAATCGAATCCTATAATCCTAAATAATAACGCATGACAGACGAATGACACGCGTTTGGGGGGTCCTTCACCATTAACACCTTCACGGAGGTATATTCTAACAATAATGGAAATAATAATAATCGTATTGAGACAACCCCCAAAGTATTTCCGAAACTTCCGAAATAATGTCCTCCGGTGTACGCGTGTTGGTAATATTAGTAATGAACGTTTGCCTCCCTCCCCTTGTTAATTGCTTCAGTAATTTATGACCCTTTGGGTCAGTGTTATTAAGAAAAATAATTACTGCCAGCAATTAAAGGTCTCTCTTTTTTTATTTTTGTTTTCTCTTTTCAGCTCGGGTCATTAGTTCCACTGCCATCAGCTACAACAACGGTGAGTGTGTAATTTTTCATTTCTTGAGTTTATTTTGAGGTCAAAATGCACATTTTATACACACTGACCAGAATATTTTGCTGCACATTCCGATCCAAGTCACTAAGAAACAAACAAAAATACATACGTAAAATATGTCTTCAAGGCAGTCTTCGAACGGGAACTTTAAGAGGCAATGAATGAACTGCCATTAAGAGACCAAAATAAATAAATAAATATTATGAATATTCATTCTGACTTTTTCAGGTCTTCCAAAATTATTTCCTCTTCAATATTACAATCGCGCGGTTTGCCTTTTTCAGAAACTTCTGAGAAACTTTGGAAAAGAAAAACTCGTGAATTTGGAATAGCATTGAAGAAACTTGTGCAATTTTTACGACCGGAATTGGCATAAATTGACTTCAATTACCAGTTTTTAAAATTCACGTTGGTTTCTCAGAATTGTATCGATTTTAGCAGGTTTTTTGAAAAATTATGACATAATATTCAATTGATGAAACTTATGTACAGTAAAAGCCCGTTTTAAAGAGTACGGCTTATAACGAGAATCTCGCTATAACGAGCGATTTGCAAGATAATTGTCAAGTAGCTTATGTAAAACACACACACACACACACGTACGCACCTTCCCGATCTATTACTCAAGCGATTCACTGTCGATTGGCATTGTAAGCAGAATGGTGTCAGAAAAGCCTGTAATCACAGTAGAAATTACAAAAACCATACAATACAACATGATACAAATACAGTAAAGGTTCGTTATAACGAATACAGCTTATAACGTGACTCGTAACTTGCTACAACGAGCTATTTGCAAGTGATTTTCAAATAGCTAATAATAAAGCTACAAAAAATATACTGTTATAACGAGTCAAAAATTAGGGAGCAGTCGCTATAACGTCAAGAGAATTCTCAAAAAACATGCAGGTATTTTCCTCTCTCGTCAAGAATTAAAAAAAGATTCTCTTATTATGAAAACCATATAATATATATAAATATATATATTACTGCCAAAGCCCGAAGTACTACTTGGCTAATTCGCCCACTTGGCGAATTAGCAAAGAGTTTTGGCCAAAATCCGAATTGCAGAAATGATTCGGACTTTGGCCGGCCAATATCATATATTCACTTTTACACTGAAAACTCATACCGACATTTTTTTTTATATTTCAGACAACAACTACAACTCCGGCTCCACTTAATCCCCCAGTCGGAAGTCTTAGAATCGACAATACACCGAGGGTAAGAATCAATTGAATTTTCTTGACATGGATCTGAAAACACTGCCACCTTATTAGCGCTCTGTGGAAAATTAGATGTCAGTGTTCAGTTTATAGTTTGCAAATTTTGAAATTTAAATATAATACTGCGATGGTCGATATACAGGGTGGGAAAAAAGTCCGTAGAAACTTTAAAAATGAATAAATACAGGAAAAATAACCGAAATAAAAAACGGTTTGCAGGGTCAGCATCGCTAGGTCACGGGAATTTTTTTGACAGGAAAAAAAAAACCTCAAAAACATCCGATTGGTGGCGCTGGTACGAGCGACTTCGGTGGAAATATGCAAATGAGGCCGTTATAAGAACTTACGCTCCTAATCCACAACCAGTTCACCGTTGTAAACCGTGTATGTTGACCTGCTGCGCTCTGCCGTTGCTGAATTTTTGAATCGCCTGCAGTTTGTTATTCCCTGTGGTGGTGGAAGTGGAACACATTCTGCTGTAATAAACGATTTGGAGGCATTCTGTTCGTTATAAACGTATCTTCTCTTTGACTTGTGTACGTCAGCGCCACCTATCGGCTGTTCTTTGAGGGGGGGGTTTTTTTCCTGTTAAAAAAAATTCCCGTGACCTAGCGATAGTAACCCTCCAAACCGTTTTTAATTTCGGTTATTTTTCCGGTTTTGTGAATTTTTAAAGTTTCTACGGACTTTTTGCTCACCCTGTATTTACACAAATTAGGAATAAATCACGTGATATAATGATATTCAATTTCTGTGGGATTCAAATGATTGTTAGAAATTTCATGCTTTTAGAATAAATTTGAGGTAAAATGTGGGTAGTCTTTTACCGATTCTGCAGGTCTAGAACGTGTGACTAGCACGTCAGAAGTCCCGTATATACGGGATTCAATGCGTACATAGTAAGGGTGTGTTAAACTGTATGTTCATGAGTTTATCGGAAGGGTTTGCCTTAATCTTCTAAAATTTATTTGGGTGGGGGAGAAAGGGCATTATATTCCTTTCAGGCCCTGTACGCATAAAACGTGTGGGTTGCTTTTTTTCACTGTAGATATGTGTATGTTTTTTTTACCTCAACAGTTAAGCAGGAGAAATGCCTCCGGGTAAAGTGCGATGTATTACACAAAATTTAGCAATAAAATTAGGGAAAAACTGTATGGGAATAAAAATATACCTGCATCGTCTTAGCTGAAAAAAATTTGAACCTGATGAATTATTTATTCACTTATGAGAAGCTCAAAGCTTCGATATGCATAATTGTCAGGACTAAATTTCATTTTTCCCGACAAACGTGTTTGAACTATTTTTAGGACTTTCTGATGATTTTAAAGCAGCTTTTGATGCTAACTGATACATTTTTTTTTTAAATTAATAAACATCTTTTGCATTTTGAAATTGAAAACAGTTTATGTTCCTTGTACTTTACAGATGGACAACATTTGATTCGAAAAATGAGTGATTAAGCAATAAAAATTTGATGCAATACAGATGGAGTTTTTAAAAAAAAAGTACTTGAACCCACATGGTGATGAGCTGTATGAAATATCCTAGAATAAAAAACGTATATGCAATGGAAGGTTAATTTTGGTCATTGGCCTATTGCTGGTGATCTCAAATTTCGTAGGTGTTTTAGACCATGAAGCTATTAATCCCAAGGAGAGGATTACGGCCACCTTGGTTTTAGACGGATTGGCTTGTCTCAGAGCAAAGACTCCAACTGCTTTCATGAATATCATACCATTTCACAAGCTGAAACCTAGACCACACATTTGCGTGGGTCTTGTTGTTTGGATTAATTTAGAAAAAAATAAAAATAAAGATTGGCTTATAAATTATATTATGATATTGTATTATGATATTTATATCATATTTGATGGTATTTGTATCGTATTTTTTTGAATATCGATAAAGCTAAACGTCTTAAAAATTTCAAAACAAATGAATGCTTGGGTGTTAAGGAAGGGGTTATGTATAGGGGGATTATCAAGGGCGTAGCGAGGGGGGGGGACTTGGGGGTCTGGTTCCCCCCCCCCCCCCCGAAATGAAAGTGGTCCCTCTCCCGAATGAAATTTCTGGCTACGCCCCTGGGGATTATAATTGAATTTCCCGTGTACTCTGAATAAACTACTTATCAGAATACAGCCAAATTTTTAGCCTTGTGGTGGTCATAGTAACGGACTCGCCTCGCGAAGTTTGTTTTCTGTGGTTCCCAACTTCGAGGCGCGAATGCGAGCAGGGTCTCCCCCGTTAAAAAGTCTCGCCACAGACAGCAACGGACCTAAAAACGGTACAAATGTAATTCAATCATTATACTTCTGAAATACAGATAGCACCGCTGAAAAATCAGGCACAACGCTACGCCCTTTTGTCCTCCTTTTCAGGGTTTCCGGAATTATTTTTCTTTTTCCTGGGGATAATTTTTTTCTCACTCTGAAACGTGTATTTCTTCATTGAGATGAGAGTTTTTTCCCCACACGCACTAACCAATAGCCCAGAAATTAATAGAATGTAATTGTGTTTCTACGTTTTTTAGCACTTCTGTTTCAGAGTTGGAAAAAATTATTGGTGTGTGGCCGGTTTTATTGGTCGGAGTATTTTACATCTATTGCGAAAATTGGGATAAGTGACGTCAATAAGGATGCGCGCGCAGGTGTCTTCCTCTCTGTTTTCTAACCTGGTAACCCTAGATTGTTAGGTACACACACACTTGTAATTCCGGCATAACTCACTAGGTAGAGTAAATTGCCCATAGATGGCGATAGACCTGAGTTGTGCTCGGTTTGAAAGAAAAGAAAGAAAAACCAAATTTTTTTAGAATATCTTAATGAGACCACGAGACAGAGATTTATAAAATAAAACAAAAAAAATAGTACGATTTTTGACCACCAGGTGAAGTGGTGCTTTTAATTAAATTTTAGTTTTTACTCATGTACCATATAGCGTATATACCAAGTTTCGATAGAATACCTTCATCAGAATGGGTGCTTCATAGACCTGAATAGTGTCAGTATACTGAAACTATTCAGACTTATATAGCGCCCGTTCTGGTAGACGTATTCGTATTCCATTGACACTTGATATATATGCTATATGGACCATGAGAAAATGTAAAATGCAATAAAAAAAGCACCACTTTTCCATCTGGTGGTCGAAAATAGAACTTTTTTTTTTTTTTTTTTTTTAAATTAAGAATTGGTGTTCGAGTAAAAGTGAAAATAATAAGTTTTCCGTCATAATAAAATAATAAAGGAATTATTTTAACATTAAAATGTATAGGAACCAATTGCGACCGAAGCCAAATGTGAAGTCATATGAGTGTGTTATATATAAACGAGATTCAACTGTAAAACTGACTAGATCTAGATTTTAGTGTTAAATTTTTAACAGCTGTTTTGAAAATGCCTTCCCTACACAGTAAGCACACCTACCCAGGGCTTTCCCATGATCTCATTAAGATATCCTAAAAGTTAGACTGTATTTGGATAAAGCAGTTTTTGGGGGGGAAACTACTAAGAATACGGGAAATTTAATTATGATTACCCTGTATGCAGAATTCTTATGAGAACGATGCTGGAAGTGATTTATGAACTAACGTTGGAATAATTTTATATTAGCGGAACATTAAATTTGTTCAGCGAATCTTTCCGGAGATTTGCACAAAATTGTGTTCGCCCCATGGGCGGAGATATGGGGATCATCATGGGGGCATAGGCGGAGATTGACTTGGAAGTCTGGGGGGGGGGGGGGGCAAGGTCATTATTGCTGGGGGGGCACGATGATGATGATGATGTCAGCTCATATATACATATATACATTAGATCAGTCAACTCCACCTGTGACGCTGGGGGGGGGGGCATTGCCCCTGGAGGATTTTAGATAATATTGTAGTCAGAGGCGCTGACGTGAGGAAAACATGGGGGGGGGGCTGAAAGTTGCTGGTCGTCCCGTATATACAAGACTCATGCGCGAACGCAGAAGAGTAAGGGTGCATTTGCATTGTTTTTTCAGAAATTATTGGAGGGCTCAGCCCTCTTACAAAATTTGTTTGGGGGGGGGGGCGGGAGCTCAAATGGCCTCAGCCCCTAGGTCCCGGCGCCTATAATTGTAGATGTCTTTCTGAAGTAATTGTTTATTTAAAAAAAGAGAATCTATCATTTCTCAAGACGCACTGTATGTATATGTTCTAATAATATTAATTTTCCTTACATTATTTAACGCTTTCTTTTGTATTTTGATTCGTTCTTTACCGAAGATAAGACGAAAGGTAAGTTTTTAATAACATTGTTATTTTTTATCGATTCAGTTTTCATTATTATGATCATTAAATTCATATTCGGGAAATAATGTCCGATATTTTATTTCGTTTACAACACACATGTTCAATCGGGCCATGGATTGAACATGTGTGTTGTAAACGAAATAAAATATCGGACATTATTCACCCGTTGTAACTGATATAAATAACATACATCACAGGGGCCATGCTGTGATGTATGTTATTTATATCAGTTATAGTTACAACGGGTGAATAATTTCATCAAGTCTGCGTGCGGACCCAACTATCCCATCGTCGCGGACCATAGGTTGAGAAACTCTGCTCTATTGTACAAATATTATTTTATCAAGAGCTCTGACGTGGACAATAGAGAAACGCTGCTAATGATTATAAAATTTAAAAAAAAAGAAGATAATTTCTTGTCTGTACAAACGTCAACTAGATGGCAGCACTATTCTCATCGTCGGTATAACGTACGAGGTATATTCTTTCCTGACGAATTATTTGACAGGTGTCTCTTCAACGGATGGTCCGTGGCAGGGCCGCAACTAGATACTTTGTCACCCGGGGCAAGCCGGAATTTTGGCACCCGTTGCATGTAGAGTAAGCAGTTAAAGTATGAATTCGGCGCCCCTTCTGGTTCAGCGCCCGGGGAACCAGACCCGCCAGCTCCCCCCACTAGTTGCGGCTCTGGTCCGTAGGCCTCATATGCAGAGCCAGGCATAACTAGAATTTTTGCCTCCCGGGGCGAAAATAATTTTGCTGCCCCCCCCCCCCCCAACTTTAAAAGCTGATAATTTTATAACGATGTTCTTAGTTCCCGCGTAAAACTGCCGCCCCCAGTGGCGTAGGAGCCGGGGGTGCTCAAGCACCCATAGTGATTTGTGGCATGGATCTCAGCACCCCCAGAATTTATTCAGAAATTAAAATTCCCGATATAAAACTAAAGACGAGCACCCACAGTTTAGAAACACTTCCGACGCCCCTGGCCACCCCCACAATTTTTCCGCGCGAGGCAGTTGCTCCCCCACCAACCTCAGAATGCATTCAAGTTTTAATGAAAAGAAATTTAGTCAAAATTACTTTTAACGAAAATTTCAAAGTAATGAGAGAAATTAATTGCATAATTATTATATGAAATTATTTTATAATTGGTAGCAGAAAGTATTTCGAAATTCATTAAAATTTAAAATTAACGATGTTTCCGTCAGGGTCGCAGCTAGGGGGGAAGCAGGCGGGTCTCGCGCCCCGGGCGCTGGACCCGAGGGGGCGCAAATTTCATTCTGAAACTTCTCCTTCAATATTACAAGGGGGCGTCAAAATGCGCGCTTGCCCCGGGTGACCAAGCATCTAGTTGCGGCCCTGATTTCCCCTATTACCGAAAGAAATATATTCGAAATCAATGAAGATTCAATGAGGAAGCAATTTCAGAATTGATAGAAATCCGTATTTAACAAAAAGTATTTCGGGAGTCATGCTTTTTTTTAATGGAGAAAAGCAATTTTTTTCCAAGTTAATGAACTATTAAAGAAGAAAAGATTTATGAGAAGAATCTCAGATAGAAGTGGATGCACCGGGAGCGTGTGTTGGGCCCCTGACTTCTGAAAAGGTCCCAACAAAATCGCAACTTTTTTTCTAATTTAAAGGGCCCAATATTTTCTTCTGCGACAAGGTCCCTCAACCGACCTTAATCCGTCTTCGATCTCAGAGTAGATAAAATTCATTAATAGTGTTAATTGTATGATGCCCCCCTCCCCGTTTGACATGAAACTCTGAGCCCCGTTGGGCCCACCCGTTAAGACGCTACTGTGTAAATTTAGTTATCGCAGTCGGACTTGTTTTCCAGCTTCGAGGAGCAAATGCGCGTGGGCCGGCTCTCCCATTTAAAAAAGTCTCTCCGCAGAGAGCAGGCAGACCTACAACACGATACGGTCATAAAATGAATATTCAAGCATTTCCATCCTTACTTCAGAAAATGGAAGACAGATGGCAGCATAAACACGAAACAAGCGCAAATCTACAACATAGATATGTTAGGGCCACATGTTCACTCAGAAAACACAATCCGACATGTGCCGATTCGTTAGAAATTCCAAAGAAGAATGCGTACGAGGAGCATGTAAGGTTAAGTAGTAGTAGTAGGACTTGTTGGCCCTCGTGCCGCATATAAATTGCACTTTGGCCCACAGTCTGAAAGATTGGTGATCCCTGGTGTATAGACGATAAATTCTAATCTTGAGATTTTCATGAGGAAAATTTAATTTTTCTATCTGGTTATGTCTAAGAAAACCCTCCCACAAATAATAATGGTGATAAAAATTTTGCCCCGCTCTTTACATTACTCATTGCTTTCATTTGCCGCCCTGGGCTATAACATCCCCACTTCTTGTAAATTATGAGTATAACTCTGTACCTACTCTACGCAACTTAGAGCGTGACTCGTCAAAAAAGGCATCTCTTTGCCGATCTGATGTACAATCTCGATACTTCCTTGCAAATTATAGTCGTTTGCATCGAAGCAACTTCGTTACCATGAGGTGCAGTGACTATCCCATGGCCCCCACAAGAGTGGGACCGAGCCGTGTTTGGGTGGACTCATGCTTTAAGATGACCCTGATTCCATTGTCAGTTAATGTCACGATATATCTTACGATACACTTAAACAACACCAGCAACGGATATTTCACAAAATCAGTCAATTTCAGACATACTGTTTTATGCTTGCTTGGAAAGTCCCACACACAACGCAAACGTCCCCTTTTTTAAGCATGCCAATATGGATCTCTCGACAGCGGATACCCTTGGGACCGAAAATTTTGTCCGCTACCGGGGAGTGTCCATTAATAGGTAGTAAAATACATTGAAGCCCGTTGACAAGATCCAAAAAAAAGTGTCCGTTAGCGGACACCTCCCGTTAACGGAGAGTGTTCGTTATCGAAGGTTCAGCAATAGCATATTTTACCTCTCGCGGTAACGACTCACAGATTCATCAGAAGTTCTTGCTTCGGCAGTACATATACTAAAATTGGAACGATACAGAGAAGATTAGCATGGCCCTGATGACTACCTCGATGGCTGCTTCGTCAGAGGAAGACTCAGACGAGGTGGAGGAATAAAGTTATGAAAGGACGCTCAACATCGCCAGTGAACCGTCCTCCAACACATCCGAAGATACGTTTTCATCTTTCAGCTTAGATACGAAAGCAAACGACAAGTACCGACAACATCATCTGCCCCTGAAGTGGCGCAATGTCGCGAGGCAGAAGATGAACTATACACAGGAAACACTGCGCCCCGAGGAGGCGAATGCTCGCGAAGCAGTTTCTGACATTTTTGTAAATAATTGTTAAATTGTTATTTGATGATGAAGAAATTCTGGAGAGGTAGGGCTTCGCTGGGTGGTGAGGGAGCCACAGCTTGGTAAGGAGCCAGATGGCAGAATTGCATCAAATCAGGTCGGAACGAGCGGCCCACAGGGACACCACTAATGCTAAGCTGCTTGATGGGGGGGGGGGGGACTGGATAGTGCCCTCATCATGGATAAAAAGAGGAAAGAGGGCTGGATGTGCCGGACCGGGTGGCCTTCGAATGCATATCGAGGGCTTCCCGGTCGGACACCTTCAGCACTCTCCAGCACGGACCAACTCAGCCGAGTAAATGGCTAATACCCCTAGCGGGACAGCGCCAGGTCCCTGCCTGGTAAGAAGAAGAAGATTCATCAGAACACGCACTTACATCACCTAACCACCTCGCGACTCTCGCTTTATTTCATCAGCTACAAGCAGCTGATGCCGAAAAGCAAAAGTGATCACTATAATGTGATTCGACTATGTAATACACATATTAAAATTACTACAACAAATAATATCTCACAACGCTATCTTTTCGGGGTTTTTTGCCATAAAGGACTCATTTAATGCTTAACAAAAATGACATGAACAGCCAGCACAAGCGAAAAAACTACGCAACTCTTCGGAACATTACTCAAAGCGTGTGTGTGTTCATCTGTTTTGCTAACATTATCCACTTGGCACAATGAAATAAACGAAAAGACTTATTATTGTGAGAAATAACATCGATATAAGTTTCTTTGAAGATGCCATTTCACCGTAGGTCTCACTTCCGCTTACTTCCAAGCGGAAATTAAATGATAATAATTATTGTGAAAAACAAGACATAAATAATAATTTCTCTATTTCTCGACTAAAACAAGAGTTTCTTACAGAGTTCAATTGAAGAGAACAAGGACGAAGCCGCAGATGCACGTTAACACCAACAGATGGACCGATGGAAGAAGAAAAGAAATCGATCCGTTCTTCTTTATAGTAACATGACCTGGTGTTGAAACGGCGACGGAGCTGGTATTTGCGTCGTTTGGGGATTGGCCTACCTTATAGAGTTCGGAACTGCTCGTCTTGAACATGCATTTCACTGACGGACAGGTCGATACGCATTCGCACGTCTTCTCGTCCACGTGTTTCCCAGATGCGCACCGCTTACCTCTGCAGCAGAGATTTTCAACCTGAGACTTGTTCGAGATCGACGACTCGCCCTGGCAGGTTCCGCAGAGGGATCGGCAGTTCCTCTCGGATACCACGGCGTTTCCGCCGCAGGTGCCTTTCATCACCGGCGTGCATTCCTGGACGATCTCGTTCCGGCACTCCACCCCGCAGTTGGGATAGTCCCAACCGCGTTTGCATTCGCAGCTGCACGACTCCTTTTTCAACTTCCCGCAATTCAGGCACTTGAGCTTGCAGTCGCATCGGAGACGGCGTTCCTTGCATATCTTTTCGGTGACGCACAAATTTTGGAAGCACTTTGCCCCGAATCCCCTCTCGCAGGTGTCGCAGGGGTTCCCGTACTTGAACATCTTCAGCCTCCGGTCGATGCGTGGGGTGTAGAAACAAGAGACCCTGAGCCTCTCGTCTCGAGGCCAACACATACTGCGTCCGCAGCCGACGTTGGTCACGAAGTAGTAGGTCATCATCTCGTAGCTGCTGCAGTCTTGACTGGACTGGCAATTCCGTTCCTTGAAGTCGTACATTTTATACCCGCTGTACCACAACCACATCGGCCAAGCCACGTGTCTGGAAGAACCGTCGTACGAGTTCGATGAATACTTCGAGGTGGTGTTTGCCTGACTTTCGTTGCTGCTCGCAGTGCTATCGCCGATATCACTTAGTAACGTGCACTGGCTGGTCTGAAGTTCTGCATCGGCCGCAAGAGTCTCGTCCCACTCCAAATAGTTGATGTTGGACATGAAGGGTACAGGTTCGCTCATATTTCCACGGTACTTATTGTGGAGTTGCACAATCTCCGTTTGTTCCATTTTCTCAAAGTTCCATCCCGAGTGGCTGAGCCCTTGCCGGGCATATTTGCGAATGAGTTCGAGATCAAAATTTTCGTCCTCGTTGAATTTGTACTCGTCCTGTATTAGCGGCGCATCAGCTATTTTTTCGAGTTTTTCGATCAGGTCTAGGTTTACGGTTGAGAGCAAATCAGTGTCATTTAGCTCGCCGAATGAGAAGTTCATACCAGTGGAACCGTTGATAGTTTCATTCCATTTTTCCTGGTTCAGCATGTCGTCGTGGTAGTCGGAGTCATTCCGGGGATTTCCGAGCTCGTAATAATCCACTTCCTGCTCGTAGACTCGAATCCCAGGGATGAGCATTAGAGCAACCGCTAGCCACGGAAACTTCATGATGTCTTTCATGAGCAGCTTCACAAAATTATACTCCGAAAAATAATATCGTAAATATAGGGGGAAAAATATAACATATAAAAGCTAACTTACAGTATCTGTGAGATTGTCATTTATGAAATCGAGCTTAAAAAAAAAGTCGAGAGATGTTTATGTTCGAAAATCTCGCGCATTCTTGGCAAAATCACGAGACTCCTGCAAAAAAAAAACAATTATAAAATATGGTCGAACTTTATATCGGCTTGTATTCATGGAAAGCAATACTTGCATTTTTTGTGTTTCTCGAAGTGTGCGTCGCGGCGTCTAGGGGTCGTCACCAACGTTCGTAAAAAGAAGCATCGCGGTGAGCAGGAAATATTGGTTTAAGTTTACATATTTACGCTTTGAAGTGGTTCTTTTATAAGTGAAACATCTACTGGACTTCAGGCAAACTGCGGCCCGCTTAGAGGTTCTATCCTGCCCGCTGCCGATTTTAAAATAATAGCATAGAAATTTTCAGTTTCAGTGTTTTAAAAGCAATTCATTTGAGGGTAGGGGTGTTCCATATTTTGTTTATATAAAATATATTTGTGAGAATTTAAATAGAAATTGATTAATAAAAACTTTTGTACATGCAAAGAGTAATTCTTCTAAAATACAAACACACCCGGGTGCAAACAGGGTGCAAAAGTAACTGGGCGTATGGTATTTTACTGGCCAACCATTGATCCTCATACTTCCTACTAAATGTCAATGTATGGTATCCAAATAGCTTGTAGTATTCAGATATGTCATTCATGTTGCAAGTTGTTGTATAGTTATTAAAATAAAAAAATAAACTTTTTATGCGGACACCCTGTGCTCAATTACAAAGTTTGTTACACTGTCTCTCCTGATGTCAACAAAGAAAATTCTCGTTTTTAAGAGCAATATTCACTGAGATATTCGCATTCGAAAAACGAAAAAAAGGCGGGAAAGTTAGGCTAAAACATTAAAAGCGGGAATACCGTTTTACCCGCATTTAATGCTGTTTTTTCCCAATTTTCCTCCTTTTTTCGAATTCGAATATCTCAGTAAATATTGCACTTAGAAACAGGGAGTTATTTAGTTGGCATCGGAAAAGACAAGGCAACAACTTTCTAATTAGGTTTTTGGGCACACGGGGATGGTATGAAAAGTTGTCATTTTTATTTTAATAACTATACAGCCCCTTTGCAACATAAATGACAAATCTAAATACCATACGTTATTGGATACTTTTTTCTAACTGGATATACCTCTAGGATCAACGGTTCACCAGTACTCCCTATTACCGTCGCTGTGGTGGTCGAGCGGTCACAGTGACGGATTCGCATCGCGAGGATCCGGGTTCCAACCCCGCCGTCGCCACAGTGGTGGTCGGCTGATAGTTGGTTTTCTACGGTTCCCAACTTGAATGCGAGCCGATCTCCCCGTTCAAAAAGTCTCGCCACAGAGAGCAACAGGCCTACAATATTACAATTATGCATTCATTACACTTCACTCACTGTGAGTTGAGGAAAACCTCATAGTTTTAAAAAAACTTCATTACAGATGGTAGCATTACACAGAAACAAATTTGACAGGAAGGTTCACTATACGCACACACACATTCCAACATGTACCAATTCGTTAGAAGTTCTGCAGAGGAATATGGACGAGGTGTGCACGTATGTCTGGTTTATAGTACTCCCTATTACCTATGAAGCCTGTATATGCATAGTTATTAAAATACACTTATTTGCCTTCATATTTTCGGTCCCAAAATGTCAACTAAAAAACGCAAATTTGATTTAGGGAGTCTTGCATTTTCAAAGATAAATAGACCTGGTAGGAATTTTTCATAGTTGTAAAGGATAAATAATTGGGTCTTATTCGCAACGAAACCGTGACAGTCGTCAAATAATGCAACATATCCCGCCATCTCACTTCTAAGCGTAAAACTACATTTTTCCTTTTTGTTTTTTTTGGCCCTCTTCTAAAAAAGTTTGCCCATCACTGTACTTCACTTCTCCGGGGTTGCCCCAGATGGACCATGAACGGGACAAGGGAACCGCGAATGACAAAAGTTTGAGAATCACTGGTGTATATTATCACTACGGCTCGAATTTTTGACGTGTCATATTTTTTAATGACAAGCTGTATTTCGGGCAATGCCGTGTTAACGCATGAGCCCACTTGGGGGCCTAAGTACATGGGAGCCTCGTGTGTGTGTGTGTGATAATGGGATCTAGTTAAAATTCTCGAAATTAAGGTATCTGACTACGTTTAAAACCTCATTTTGAAAGAAAATATAGATTTTTAAAACATTTTTTAAAATTAAAATCCCATTTCTTGTAATTTCAAAACAGGCCTTGTTTGTTTATATGACGCTTAGAACCGAAGTTACGTTCACTTTAGTGTTACGCTTTCACATACAAGTATTCCGTGAATAAAAACTTCAAGCTCGTTTTACGAAGAATCCTATTTTTGACATTCTACTTTGTTATGCAGTTTATACAGTTTGAAACATGATTTCTAAAAATCTATTGATTGTATCATTTACAATATTTTAATATGATATTTTACCATATATTTTTATCACTTTGTACCAAAATCTAAGGTCCATCACACACATTTGTCTAATTGCAGTGTTTTATACATGATATATAAAATGAAATTTCAAAAAATGCATACGCCCATCAACAGATTTGGGTGTAACTTTATGAGCATAACATAGAATGCTTTGAATTTAAATTGTGCCATCATTATCTGAATGTACAGCGAAAATAACAAAATATTTCATTGATAGAATTTTTTGCAATCGTGTTTTGAATATGACATGAATTTTGCTTTAAATTTGACATAAAAATGACTTTTTTGGGAAAGAAAAAAAAGACAGGTAGCCCCCCCCCCCCCCAAAACCATAGGCAGTTCTAAAAAAGGTTCGAAAAAATATCGTTGGAGAGGGGTTTGTCGTTATTGTGAGATTTCAATGTATATCGAAATCGAGGTTGTTTTTTTAAAGGGTCGACCATCAAAGAATTTCGTATCACGCGCGCACGCACACACACACACACTCTATCGAATATTGTCAATTTAAGGCATTGCTCCAGAAAAGGGAACGGTACCATATCGGAGAGAGCTTTAAAAGCCAATGGTGATGAGATACCCAATTCAATGTAATTAATAGAAATATACATCAATAGAGCTTGTAATGGTTCTCTTACACTTGCCATCCATCTCAAAAAAGCATAGAATCCTCTTCTTACTTGGGTTAATTTTTTTGCATTTCATACTGTTGCACAGTGTACTTTTTATTTTATTTTATTTTTTAAGTATTAGTACTAACTAACTAACTGTGTGATGGCTCGGTCCATATCCTACGGGACTTCTAACTGAAAAGCCATAACCGGTTAGAATTAAAATGCAAATGTGAAATAATACATATATGCTCATCCCATACGCATTCCACAATTTCCAAACATTTCAGAGATAGAAATACAAACAAAAACGTGTACATCAGATAAAAAACCCAATCACATATGACTAGTCATCAGAGATTCAATACGCTACCAGCGCGCATACTATAATATAGAGGTTATTGAATTCTGATCACATTGTTAGTCTATTACGTAGTAGGGATTTGCTTCGAGTAATAGGCGGCGAGTAATCTGATAAGATTGAAGTCGCGGATGTGTCCGAGTCTGGAGGTAGGCTAGCAGAAGGTCTAGTCCTGGTGTGCCATATATGTGCATATGGATCTCCATAGAATTTATAAGGTTTTCCATCTTTTTAGTGAGGACTTGCGCTCTAATGATTTGTTTCTTCCATATGTTTATGCAAGATGGATTTACTTGTGGAAAATGAGCATCGCTACGGGCACTGTGTGAAATAGTGCAGTAGGTCCCATTACCGCCACAGTTACAGAATTTGTTGTTGGAGAGTCCGAAGTGTTTTAAATATGTTGGTAATGGGCCGTGTTCTGAAAGAAAAATTGTCTTCTGACGTGACCAGACTATTCATAGTCTGAACTTGTGAAACTACCTTTTGAACCTCTGCTCGAGTGTCCGAATCATTCCATTCCCCATCTTAAACCATCTTAAACCCTTGTTCTTAAACCAATCTTTTAATAATTTTTTGGCAAAGGATTTCGGTTCGGTAACGGAAAGTCTGTCAGCATTTAAGTATTAGTACTACATTTGGGTATTACACTGATAGCGCAATTAAAGCAAATCCGTTGAATCAGAGTTTGATAACCTAACGCTTCGACTGCTAGAAGAGATCAATATGCCTTTTGTAGGCTATTAAATTTTTGTACTCTGATGTTGTATTTCATAATAGATTTTTCTCTCAATGTTAAGTAAAAAATGGTTTTCTAGCTACGCATGGCAGCTTTGAATCAGCCTTATACCGGGGATATCCACGGAGTGCGAGGAGCCGACTACGAATGCTACCGACAATCCAGAAGAGCCAACTATAGAGGAACGTTCAGAGCATTCCTCGCTTCCAGGGTTCAGAACTTGGACAGCATCGTCCGACACAAGGACTCAGATCTTCCGATCGTCAACATTAAGGTTTGTTCAATAACGATTTTCTCTTTTTGTTTGTTTGTTTGTTTGTTTGTGTGTGTGTGTGTGTGTGTGTGTGTGTGTGTGTGTGTGTGCGTGCGTGCGTGCGTGCGTGCGTGCGTGCGTGCGTGCGTGCGTGCGTGCATATATATATATATATATCGCAACTTCGAGACGTATATCTCTCAATAACATAAAATACAAAGCCACAACAGGCAAAATGCCCAGCGAGGTGGCTGAGACCAAGATGCCCATACTCTGCAGCTGGGAAAATTAACTATTAAGAATTCTACGCTGCTCAAAAAATTGCCCTGGAACTGCAAGAGCTTATGTCACAACTTATAGTAGACACTGTTCCAGGGAATGAAACATACAGGGTGGTCATAAAATAACTTTGCCGATGTACAAGACCCAAGTGGCCGCAAAAATCAACTAATGCTAATGAAGTTCAACACATAGGCATTTCAGTGTATGTGCTCCAGAATGATATGTGAAACAAAAATCTATCATTCGCGGTTACGGTTACAGCAACAAAATTTTGAGAAAAAAAATTCGAATAATACTCACTTTTATGCAATGCAATATAATCTGCGCAGTACCTGTAGCACAATAAACGACAGCGCAGGACGCAGACAAAGAAAAAAGATCTCACCAAGGGGTTGGTGCGCTAACCGCTCGGTCAGATTTTCAGGAAGTCCCCGAGAGATAGGTTTTGTTTCTCGTCTCATTCGGGAGAGCATACTCTGAAACACGTATATCTCGAATTCCCTTAGCATAAGTAGATTTTTGCGGCCACTAGGGCTCGTATATCGGCATAGTTATTTTATGACCACACTGTAAACAATATCGTATTTACAATTTATCTGTGATTTAAATGTTAAGAGCATCTCACATGTTAATTTTCCAGTACAACTGATTTTAATTTTTGTTCAGGGTGAAGTTCTTTTCAATTCTTGGAGGGATCTTTTCGCTGGAACTGGAGCTCCTTTCTCGTATCCACCAAGAATATATTCGTTTGACGGACGCAATGTGCTGACCGATAATTCCTGGTAAGTTCGGCTGAAAAGAATAACTTTCTTAATGTACCATTAAAAAATAATTCAGTAGCCATATGTCCAAAGCCTTCCAAATTAGCAATTTCAAGCTATAAAAACAGGGTTTTTTATTTTTTTTCAGCAGCGACCTAAAGTCAACAACACGATTAGTTTTGCGATCCGTGGGACTGTTTGTTCTTCCAAATTTCCCCCGGGAATCAAATTGAGTCGAGACCCATAGCTCAAGAGCCCTAACTGTTAGGGGGATTCGAACGACCCATCTCGGAAGCTCTGCGACCAAAGTTGGGATTGCGACCCATAGGTTAAGAACCCCTGCTATAAAATGAGAAATCATAGTTGACCGTTTTCGTTCCGTTTAATTCCAGGGGAAAGAAGATGGTATGGCACGGATCCGATAGGCTAGGAATCAGGGAGATGGAAGCCTATTGCGACGCTTGGCATTCGGAAAGTCCGGCCAAGGTCGGCCTGGCGAGCTCGCTGTTGAGGAACCGACTGCTGGACCAGGAGAAACATTCCTGCGACCAGAACTTTATCGTACTGTGCATCGAGGCTACCAGCCAAGACGATTTTCGCAGGAGGAAGAAGAGGGGATCGAGCCACTCGCCTCTAGAGACGACGACGGATCGCATGCTGACCCGTGCCGAGTACGCGAGATACATCAAGGCTGCCATGAATTCATGAAAGAACTGTGGTCGTGGTTTGTATTTAAATATCAAAGACATTACGGTTACCATAACTATTATGCATTCTTATTATTATTATTTGCATGGTATCCAACAAAGTAAACGTAGATATTGCATTCGTACATGCCCTTCCTCTAAGTCACGTCCCTGAAAAGAGAAATATCATTGATAAATATGTGGTGTATGTCCTTTTTTGATTTCTAAAAACAATTTTGTATGTTGTGAAAATAATTTTTATCAGGTACTTTATATTTGGTAAATTTTTAAATCGTTTTTGTTTTGGAATTTACATATAGTTAGTCTATTATATTATCTTCGTAATGTCTAATGGGTATTAGGGGCCGTTCAAGAATTACGTCAGCAGATTTTTAGCCATTTTTGACCCCCCCCACTTGTCAGCAAAACTCTGCCGCCCCCATTGTCAATAAAATTTCGTCATCTCTGTACGGGGAGGGGGGGGGGTGAGTACAAGCCCCCACAGGTAATCAAAAAAAAAAATTTTAATATTAAAAAAAATTACAATTTCGGAAGAAAATACTTTTATATATGATTACAATTAATTAATCAATTTCTGTTAATTTCAGTGCTATTTCAAGGCTAAGAACTCAAGATTTCTCTTTAAGGTCGGGATTACACTATAAATGTTTGATAAAAGCTCTTTTATATTGCAAAACTCGAAAAATGCAAGCAATAATCGTACTGGTTATATTCGCGCGAATGCAACTGATAGTCTCATTGGTTGCATTTTTAAAGTTTTATAAAAAGTTTCATAAAACTTTTATAGTGTAATTAATCCCGGCCTAAGAAACTCAATGCTAACCACCCTCTAAGCCATATATGCTAAGCCCATGACCCTCAGAGTTATTTGGTGTGGCCCGCCAACTCAAAACTAATTTAAATAAGTAAAAATGAAGTAAGAGGCACATCTCTACAGATCGCTTAAATGATCCGTGGCACAATTCCAGAGCATTTAAGCGGCCCCAGCACATTTTCAGATCACTCAAGTAGGTTCGTGGCACATTCACAGATTACTCACAGTTCCAGAACTCTTAAGCGGTCCGTGGCACATATAGGAATCCTTCAAGTCCCATGTGGCACAGTTTTAGAGCATTTAAGCGGTCCGCAGTGCAGTTCTGCATCACTCGAGTTATCTGCGGTACATTCCCAGTTTACATAAGTGATCCCCGGCATAATTACGGATCACTTGAGGGTCACGCGGCACAGTTCCAGAGCACTTAAGCAGCCCGTGACACATTCCCCGATCACTTGAAGGATTCGCGGAACATTTAGAGATCACTAACGTAGCTCTATAGAGGACATCAATTGGGGAATCAGAGCCGTCTTAAGGGCATCATGGGCCCCCGGGCCAAGTGATTTTTCTGAGTCCCCGCCTGGCCAATTTTCGAAAATTTCAACCAGTTCTCGTTTTTGTGAGGCCCTTCTTCTCTTGTGGCTCCCGGGCCGTGCACGGGTGGGCCCATGCGTTAAGACGGCACTGGAGGGGGGGGGGGGAATGTTAGTTCAGGTGCTCACAAACTAGGGTAGTTTTTTTCTCGTTTTTGGCACA
This sequence comes from Pholcus phalangioides, assembly GCF_987345545.1. Classification (NCBI taxonomy): domain Eukaryota; kingdom Metazoa; phylum Arthropoda; class Arachnida; order Araneae; family Pholcidae; genus Pholcus; species Pholcus phalangioides. The sequence continues at coordinate 86,126,311 of NW_028301608.1, read as the reverse complement.
TCCAGTAAAGGTGTCATTAAGAATATTTCATATTTTTACAAAGGGTGGTTGATGACGTAAACATAATCCAAACTTCCCCCTTTTCATCAAAAGTCAGCAAATCCGAAACCCCCTCCCTCTCCATCGATGATGATGTAATACTTGCGCGTCCCCTTACACTACTCATAATTTACCCCATTGCAATTGATAAAGATCCCTAATAGATTAAATTAGATATAGCCTACGGGGTGTCCCATGAATTCGTAAAAAATTTAAAAATTCATAAAAATTATAGGAATTGGTATTTGAATGCCCCGTTCGCAAAAAGAAAAGTTAAATCACGAAGGGGGATTTTAGTTGATGCATGAGAGAGCGTAGGAAAAAATTTAGTTCAAATTTTTGTTAATAGAGGAAGCTGCGCAAAAACAAATCATTTGAAATATGCAAATCAGAGTCCTATAAAATGCAGGTGTTCGATTAATTGCTCGTTTCTGAATTTTCCTGGTACTGTCGTTAGCATGGGGTTTTCATTGTGATGTAGACTTTGATGGGCACTGTTGGTGAAGTCGTTTTACTTCAGCCACGAACCACCGGCTGAAGCTTTACGAGCGTTGCGGACTCAGAAGAGATAGAAGAAAGGTTCTATGGAAATTTTCTGTGATTTCCTTTAGTGCAGCCTGCTCTATTGTGAAAAAATTGAAATAATTTCTTTTTCTGTGCCAAAACAAAAATTCCCCTTTCGTGAGGATAACGTTTTTTGCAAACTGTATTCAAAAATATGCCAATTCCTCCAATTTTATGAATTTTTAAACTTTTTACGATTTTATGGGACATCCTGCGTACAGGTTGGTTACAATTAAATTGAAGCTGCTCAGAAGCGTCTAGAACAGCGATTCACAACCTTTTTTTTGATTCGCGAAGCCCTTTTCTAGTAAAAATATTCTACGGCGAATCCTTCATCAAAATTACTGATTTATTTTTACTATTTAAAAATGTTTGTAATTATTATTTTTTCAATTTTATTGTTTTTTTATTTTTCTCAAGTGGCCGTGGAGCCCGTGGAGAGTGCACAAGGAGCCCTAAGGGCTCCGTGAAGCACCGGTTGAGAATCGCTGGTGTAGAAGAAGTTGTTTGCAGGGGATGTAGTCAAATTTCGTATACGTGCTATCAGTTTCTGTTCTGGACATTTTTCAAGTGTAAGCGAATGATATTTTGGGGACAAAAGATCACCCCCTGCCTTTTAGTTGGTGCCCTAACCCCCCCCCCCCCTGTTTAGTTGGCGCCTTCTACGGCAGCTCAGTTCGCAGGATTCAAGATCCTGCCCTGCGTGCTATTCAGGTGTGATGGGGGTTAATTCCAATTCTCACCAGCAGGTCAAAATATAGCATTTTAATGATGGCAATGACACCGGGGCATGGCCTTTCTTTCTTTTCTTTTTCTTACTAAAAACTAATTTTTGACCACTTCTTAAGTGATTGCTATCGTGACAGTGTCACATTTACACCTGGTGGTAGAAATTTTATCTATTTTCCCCCGCTTTTCTAATCTCTTCCGCATTAAATAGCACGTAAACGTAATAAAAATTCAAGTTTCATCTGCATTTGTTAAAACTACCTTCAGATGCCTCTGAGAATATAGTCGATTTAATTACAACTACCATTCAGAACATTTTCATACGACTCCAACTTGAAATACTGTATTTTCCCATGATTTCCATTTTCATCAATTCAAAATTCGCCAAACCGGTTCCAATTTGAGCCAATAAAAGTTTGTTTTGCAACTGATATTTCAAAACCAGGCTTCGTTTCGCGCTTTCAGAAGATGTTTTATCAGGTACTTACCAGGTTCAGACTTGCCTGGTAAGTATTATAAATATCCTAAAATTTCATATCCATTGGCACAAACACCGACTTCTTTTGAGAGCCATCGATCGATAATATCACTGGAAATAAGCAATGATCCGAGGCGATTTTTTCTAGAAAGAAACGGTTGGCAACAAAAGGTGTTATCATGATATTTAAGCTCAATTATTCATGTATTGTTCATTTATTCATTATTTCGAGACATATCCTTCTCCCATATGAGCCTTATTGACCCAACATTAGACTAATATAAATGTTTCTATGATATTAAAAAAAAGAAGACAAAAGAGAAACATTTCTTAGCTAATATTACATAGAAAACATTTCAGAAAATGTGTGTGAGTGCAGAAAAGTGTATGCGTGTTGTTTTTTAAATTTTATGTACGGTTTTTTATTCTACACGTAAAAGAAAAGTTGATGTTGTGTGTATTTTAGAGTTGTACTTGTATTGGAAAAAAAAAATCATGCTGTATTAGGCAACATGGCGTTATGATTGTTTACGTCATCAAAACACGAAAAAAACATGTTTTGAAGCAATAAAAATGAATTACGTAACCTTTATATCATGTGTGAAATGATATATATATATATTTTTAATTAGTATTGTTAATTTAATTTAGCTTTTGAACTTGTAAGGGGAAAATACATTCTTTGATTTGCCAATCGATTTATATTCGGAAAAATGGGGGTTTAAAAATATTCAATGTACAGGATGATTCATAAATTCTTGAGTAGTTTAAAAATTCATAAAAACTGATGTTTGTTATGCTGGTGCTGTCATTCGTATTCCATATTTTGAATCAAAGAATGCAAACATCTGAATTTTCATGTTATGTAAGTATCGTGTGGAACGTCTGTCTACGGAATGGGAAAAGCACATACGCCAGTTGATGAATTTTATATAAACTTTTTTTAAATACGTCACTTTCCCCCCATCCTCTATACAAGATGAAAGTTACCTATTCTGCCAAACGATCAGGGGGTGATAGACGAACCCAACTGAAACATGCAACACCCTACCAACCCCGTCGTATATTGAACCGTTTGAGTTATGGTGGATTATGGAAGAAAAATGCGTCAAGTATGAAAAAATACAAATTTGTGAAGTTTCGGAAAAACCAATGCAAAAACTAAATATATGTTTGGAAAAAAAAAAATTTTGTAAGATGTCACAATCTTCATCGAAATACCTGGATTTAATGGCGAGCTACAAGCGCTGAAAGATTGACAACGTTCAAAATCGAATGGTCGAAAAAAAATTTTAGCTGCAATCGGTCAAATTTACCAAAAACTTGTCCATTCCACCAGCTTTCTAAAGAGCTTGAAATAAATCATATTGGTGATACTGCTACTGAACCAAACATGCACCTCATACATATTCCTCTGCGGAACTTCTAACGAATTGGTACATGTCGGAATGTATGTGTGTGTGTGTGTAGCAAGCCTGACGTGAAGTTTGTTTCTGTGTAATGCTTTTTCTGTGGAGTGCTTCCATCTGCCGTCAATTTTTCTAACTATGAGTGAAGTGTAAATATGCCTATTCTACCATTGTAGGCCTGATGAATGATTGTATTGTTGTAAGCCTATTGCTCTCTGTGGCGAGACTTTTTAACGGCTCGCATTCACTCCTCGAAGTCAGAACCGAAGAAAAAACCAACTTCAACCGACCACCACTATGTCGACGGTGGGGACCACCATATTGGTGCTGCTACTACTACTACCACTAAACCAGACATGCACCTCGTCAATATTCCTCCGTGGAACTTCTAACGAATTGGTACATGTTGGAATGTGTGTGCGTGTGAACCTTCCGTGAAGTTTGTTTCTGTGTAATGTTTGTTATGTGCAGTGCTGCAACCTGCCATCAATTTTTTTAACTATGCATGAAGTGCAATGATTGAATAGTGTACCGCGTTGTAGGCCTGATGCTCTCTGCGGCGAGACTTTTTAACGGGGAGATCGGCTCACATTTGTACCTCGAAGTTGTGAACCACAGAAAACCAATTTCAGCCGACCACCACTGTGGATCATATTGGTGCCGTAGTTCAGGGGAAATTTAGCCTGTTACCAACTAAAGATTGCTATAACCCTTATACTAACCTTTTGTTACTAACAAATTACCGACAACTGCGAACGTCAATCTTAGAGAAAAAAAAGAAACTGATCAAATAAATTCAAACGGTTCCATAGAAATCCAGTTTTTTCGTGTGTGTTCAATGGAAAATTTTGCTATTCGTAGATTAGCCCTTTTCGAAATTTACAACTCTATTAAATTTTCAACCCCACCTTCGAACTCCCATATGGTGAGAAACGTTGGTCTAGCAGGAATTAGAAAGAAAAAAAACCGTCTGAAAGAAACATTAAAGAGGAACAACCGCGAAATTGATCCATGAAGTGTCTCAGTCCATCTTCTCCCACATAAAAAAAAACAAAAAAGACAGACTTCCTCTTCTCCGCTCTATTACTCGAGATTTCTCTCCATTAGCACACAGTCCATCAATGTTTCCGTACAACATTACAACTAATTCTGCCACATGGGGGTTTCATGTAATAAGGGGGAGTGGAGTATTGGGAAATATATTAGAAGTCAGTTACATACACCCCATTTCCTTTTACACCCCCGTTTCTTACCCTACACTTGATGATCATTGCAATTGCAGTGGTTTTCCTCTCATCCTCTCAATTGTCTCAGCGGTAAATGTTACATGTTGAGTACATCACAATTCATCTCCATTGGTGTCATGAGTGGCTAGGGTTTTACCCTGTCATTTTTTTTTTTTTCGCCTTCAAGCCTTACCCTAATAAAGCCACACACCTCGTATGACCGATACGGGGCAATTTTACTTTTCCTCCTAGTTTTTTTCTTAAGAAAAAAAAAAAGGTTTTCTCCTCCATCGGTTTATCATCCCCGTAGTGTTTTGATTAAGCAATTCTCCGGCAGCGGACGTGTGTCTCAAATAGAATTTTCAACAAGCAGCGCCTCGGTAATTACAGGGGCTCTATGACTCGACTAGTTGGTTGGGCGGCTAAAAATATACAAGAAAAAAAAAATTGGAGAAAAAGAGAGAGAAAATACTCTCTTCTATGTGACCAACGTGTATTTCTTGCGGACCTAGTAGTATTTCTCAAGCCAGGACGTATATATACAGTGGAGCTGTAATGCTTTTTTTGCCTCTTTCGAGAAATCTTCAGATCCCTGCATAGTACAGTATTAAAAAAAAAAAATCCTTTGTCTTCTCTAAACTGCCTTCCTTCATCTTTTTTTCTGCTCTAAAATCTTAATCTGCACCTTCACATCCTAGAGTTTTATCATCCAATGGTCACGATTTTCTGCTCTAGAAATATTTTCGGGGGACTATTCACAAAATTACTAGTGAAAGACAGATTTTTAACAATTATACACTTTAACCTCGATGTAACGATACTGTGCGAACCATTAAAATATATCGTTGTAGAGAGGTTATCGTTATATCGAGAGGTAGCATTATAATTAGGCGCCACCAAATTTAAGCTGTCGTTGGCATCTCTTCTGAATTTGCGTTGTTGGCACCACCACAAAATTCATTTGCGGGTGTTTATTCACAGCAAAAAATGCAACTGATCAGTTGATTGGCGAAATTCAGTTGTTTCACACTGTGAAATGGTTTGCCACACATCACTTTTGCGTACCGCAAATAAAGTAGCCTTACAGCAACTTCTTAAACACTTTTAAAGTGTAGATAGTGCAAAATACCGATGTTATTAAATATTCTCGAAAGGACAAAAACTGGTGAGGAATTCAAAAATATATTGAAGGAGATTTCGGTTGAAATATGAATAAATATCGTTATAGCGGTGTCAAAATCTCTTAAAATGATGTCTTTATAGAGAGACAGGGGAGAATCTATAGAACATTCTTGCTGTTAGATGGCTGTAGTTTCTGCTGCTACAAATGGGAATCTATGACAGACACCAAGATTTCCTGGGGGTCAAGGACAAAAAATATTTTAGAGTCACTGCTCTAGCTCATGGTCCTTATACGTTTTCTCTTAATTCCACATATAAGTATAAATTAAGGGAAAATTTATACAAAAGGCCCACAAAAATTCCCGTAAGGAATCGGTTTGAGACCCTAAAAAACCACATTATACTTTATAGAATATAGTATGATAAATAGCTATTTAATGTGTGTGATCACATCTATTTCAGAGCCTAAAAATTAGTAAGGGCCTCAACCGGAACCTCTCTACCGGGCTGGATACTGATTTCCCAATGTAAGAAAACTAAAAAAAAAAGAGTCGAGAGAGAGAACCAAAGGCTTTTATGCTAGAGCCCTGACAAACTTTCACAGTGATCTCGATCAGGGCCTTAACTTTCGGGAATTTTATAACGGTGTTCTTTGCTCACACCTAAAATTACCGCCCCCTAAATTTTGCCACCTGGAGCAGTTGCCCCCTCCTTAGTTACGGTCCTGATCTCGATAATTCGAGTCTCGGAAGTTCGAAGTTCCGGATATATAATCCGAGGGGTGATAGAATTTTCTAAAATATCTCCCCCTTTCTGTTTTTCCGCCACGACCACACTTTAATTTTGTTTGATTCTTCAAACGAATGAGAATAATTTCAGTTTTAAGGGGGTCTTGATCCCTAGGCTGAGATATTCGGTGGACGCCCCCCCTCCCCCCCCCCAAAAATTTTTCAGTCTCCACCATAGTAAATTTATAATGTATAAAAAAACCATTCATATATACAAGATGTCCCGTAAGTGCTAAGACGGCATTTATCTCATCAACCGCCCGTCATAGAGGCATGATTCCAATTTAAAAAATGCTCAAAAGGCATTCACCAATTTCCCTGTACCAGATTTATCGGTGAAAATACAGTGTGTCACAACATAAAAAAAAAATCTAAATTTTTTTAAGATCCCCTTGTCGTCTAACTTCCGATTAGAAAGTTTTTGCGTTGTATCTATCTCCTGAGACCAACAGAAAAAAATTCCATGATTCTAAGTGCAATATTCGCTGAGATATTTGAATTCAAAAATCGGAGAAAAGTTATGAAAGAACAGCAATAACTAACAGACACAACGCTCCTTTTCCTCATTTATGCTGTCCTTTCCCCAACTTTTCGCCACTTTTTCAATTCGAATATCTCAGTGAATATTGAACTTAAAAACTTGGAAGTTTTTTTGTTGGGCTCAGGTGATATATATAAAGGGCAACAACTTTCTAATTGGGAAAAATTAGAAAGAGGACAAGGGTACCGAATAAAAATTTAGACTTTTTTTTTTATATTTTGTTACACACACTATATTTTCACTCTCAAAACTGGTAAAGGGTAAGGCTGCATTAGCACTTACAGGACACCCTGCATATTGTTTCAGCAATATTAGAGACGTTTTTAGCCTCCCAAGTAAGGAGACCATCGGTCTTGGCAGCTCTAATATTAATGACCTAAGCAGTTGAATTAAGAACATAATATGTAATAGTAGGTATAGCCCTCTCCCCCCAACCCAATTTATATTATTTTTTCGGATAATTCCGAATTTTCAGCAATTCAAGGTTGCTTCAGACCCGTTCACTTCGGTTTATAGAGACTGTAGCGTACCTTAAAGAGGCCATGACCAACACAAAAATCCATAATTGATTGAAATAGTACAATTCATTGAACTTTCATTGTCATCTCACAATTCATATACTAAAAAGAAATGCGATAAAACCAACTAAGAATTCTTGAAGAAGAGACAAATTATTGAATTTTGGTTGGAAAAAAAAAAATATATATATATATATATATATATATATATATATATATATATATATATTCTGATTTATATGACGTCAATAATTTTTGTTATTTTTATATATGATACGGTTTTTATGTCTGGTCCCCCTTTGAAGTTCCATCGGTCAGCGGCTTGGGTGGTAAAGACAGAAGAAGAAGAAAAAAAAATGTCTGCGGTTCCGCTTTGCCCCTCACCAACTGCTCGATACCGCGTTTTGTTCAATCTACTATATACGCTGCTTCCAAGCCTATAAAAATCAAGAAAGAACAAGAAAAGAAAATTATTATTTTTATTATTATTTTTTGTTTCCGTCTAAGGCCCCCAGGGCACAACTCTGGCGACTAAACATCCATTTTTCTTGACGCGTAGCAGCGAGAAAATTATATGTCTCTCAGAAAAATACGCGCGAAGAGGGTGTACACCAATCAAGGAAAATGTTTTAAGGGAGAGAGAGAGAGAGAGAGAGAGAGACGTACGCAGTGTGTTGTGGAGGGGGGGGGGAGAGGTACGAAGAGGTTCGTTTTTCGCTAAAATTATATGCCCTCCATTTTCCTACCTTAAGTAAGAAGAGCAGTGTAATAAAGGACAAAAACACGCGATGATTGCCGTTTGTAAGGGGGAAAAAGGAATTCTTTAGGGAAAAATAACATTTGGAATTTTTCCCTCAGCTTATTACAGTGAAATCTCAATATAACGATACTCTGCAGACCACAGAGAAATATCGTTGTTCAGGGCGATGTTGATTCGTTATATCGAGTTGCCGTGGTTTACTATTAGATTATTGGTCTGATATATCCAGTTATTACGCATAATAGCCTGTTAGTATGCATAATAACCGGTTAACTATGCATAATCGCCGACCATTTGGATAAGTCTGATAAATTTCCTTAAAATTATCACTTTTACTCGCGATTATGCATAATACCCAAGTGCCGTTATTAAACATGATAAATTTTTGGTTAATATTTGGTAATTTGGTAATAAATAATAAATTTTGTAAATAAAAAATATATATATTAGGTAAATATGATGAATCGGTTCCTCATGATCAGATTTATTATCTATTCAGATGAGCATACTGTGAGCATTGTGATGAGTATTGTGAGTTAGAGTCTGAACCGAATATAATGATCTCTGATTTAACAAATTTTGAAATCGTACCTCGATATGACGAACTCTCATTTAACAAATTCTTTGATTTAAGACATTTTTACAAGTTTTTGTGCGTATGCAATCAGACCCCCTTTATCTGAGGGTCTATCTCTATCCATCTACAGTCGGACGCCGATATAATTCGATATAATTAATATATTTGATAAATTCCACAATCAAACTTCGATATAACGAACCCCCTATTTGACAAATTTTACAATTGTAGCCCGATATAATATATTATCTCTCATTTGACAAACTTAACTATAACGAACGACGCTTAGGTATTATATGTAAAAGTTAAAAATTTATCAAATTTACTAAGACGATTGGTGGTTATACATAATAACCAGTTTGTTTCCAATAAAATCGCAATTTTTTAAAGAAAAACTCTGGGCCATGATGAGTATTTGTTTAGTATCATCTATGGCATCCCGATGTACGAGTGAAGGTTGAGTGTGATAATGTGATCAATTAGCATCAATTATGATCAATGTATGTTATCCATTAGTTCCTGTGGAGATGTGTCTGGTAACTTCCGGGGTAAAGATGTACTTCCAGTCGCATTTCTTTTCTAAACTTTTCGGCATCAAGTCCCGTTTACATGTGCAATATTGCGGTAGCATTCGGTGTTCTAGAACCCCCTTGACGACTTTTTTCCCTCGTAGGGAAAAAAATGGAGATCAGGAGTTGCCCCTTTTTTCTTGGGATGCCTTTTCTTGCTTGGAGGAGTGTAACCTCCTTTGCTCTAAACCAGTGTTTTCCAAAGTGGGCGATGGAATAGTCCAAGGGGGCGATAGAACCTACTGATTTAACATACGATCCTATGGGTTTACGTGAGTTGGGGGGCGATGAGAGGAAAAAACTTCTGATGAAGGGGGCGATGGAACAAAAAGTTTGGGAGACCATGCTCTAAACCTTTGAGCGGCGAATTGAACCGGTTGACCCACGTGAGCCTCTGACGATATCTGAAAAGTGGGGGATGAAGTGCCGGTCCATGTAAACGGATTTTGGTGGAAATCCCTGAAGCATGTTTTAAACCCACTTTTCCATTTCCCGTGTAAACGGAGCTTTAGAAAGGTTTGAAATGACTCCCAAAAATTGTCATCCATCTCTATACCAACCATGGCTTCCATGCATTGCTGTATTTAATTGGCAGAGCGATGATGGAGGGGTATTAGCTGTTAAAATCTCATCTACAGCATCCCGATATACGAATGAAGGCTCAAATATTTAGTGCGAACCACACTTTTTATGTCAATTGGTCGATTTGTTATAAGTTTTTGGAATGTGTCCTGAACTGTTCGTCCACCCTGTATAATGAGCCTAATACACCTGTAATTAAAATCGCACCTAGAAACAACAAAATCTGTATCTATAGCAGATCTAAAATCAGAAAATATCAAAATAATTCGATTGCAGAACCTCATTCCGGAATCAGGAATGACACGACCATTCCTCTGTAATAACACAAAGCCTTTAATAGCCATTTTTGTGTTTGTGACATAGCCCTCCTCCTTTATACTGGGCAAGGACACATATAAACGCGACAGATAAGAAATTGATAAGGCCGTTTATTAGAAATGGGAATAAAATTGGCACTGGAAGAGAGAAAATTATTTACTTCATTCGGCATGATTATATGTTATTGTAACATACCCCCCTATGGGAGTTATATTTCACACTTCCGTCTCTCTAACGAAAATTCTTCAAGGATTTGCGCTCATTTTGAACTCATTCATCACATACATACATACAGCACATATAAATGACCACCTGAGAACACGAAACTGATGGATCACGGTATCCCTCCGCCTAAATTTTTATTTTCTGTTTTCTTGACTATACACGAAAGTACCTTGTCACGACGTGCCGTGAAGGACGGAAAGATATTCAAGACTAAATATGATTATACCTATAACTGAACATCGACATATCAGTTGCTGGCAAAATGATATTATCACTGTCACTAAATTGGTCAATACTCCAAAGGAACTATATAATATCCTTTTCAGACCCGACCATTCATTTTTTGGAGTTTTCAAAATGTTTTTATATTTTTGACACTCAAAAACGCATTAAAAACATAAATGTCAACAAATCTTCCTTTTATGTCAAATTTCTTTTTCAAATGATCTATTTTTTTTTTGTGAAGATATATAAAATTCTACATTGGGATAAAGTGACCCACACACACATTTTGTGGCACCAGGGTCTGGAAGGGATATAGGTATTTTTGGAGTATTGTCCAATTGATAACTAGGTCACAATGACCTCGGTTGTAACAGCACCTCTGCTATAACGCCAATAAATTAGCAGTTCTGGCTGATTCCTATAGAGCAAGGGTCTTTAACCATTCTCGAGCCGCGAGCACTGCCCATATCCATAATCTAGCGAAGAGCACCCTTACAGCAACTTTGACATATGTAGGTTTTTAACAACTTGCTGTTGCAAAGATGAATGTTTTTTTTTCGGAAAGAGAAAATTCAACTGCCTTTGCGAGGAATCGAAATCACGTCCTTTCACTTTCACGGGTGAATGCACTAGACTACACAGGCAATGAATCCCTCAATCTTTCCTTGGAGCTCGTGTGTACTGAAAGAGGACCGTACATGGAAGGCCGGACCTGACCCAGGCCAAGTTCACAATTGTTGACGCTTCCACCAGATGGCAACTTATGTACGTATGCCTGAAATCTGCATAATGTAATGATTGAATGCAAATTTTTACAGGGTGTAAAAATTGCAGCAGGTATTGAAGCGTTGACCAAGTGCTCGTGATCACGAAATCTGGCTTGAGCAATGTGCACTGTTGGTGCTACGGGGAGCAACAGGTTGAAAATGGTTGTCGCAGAGGATAATGGTAATCAGTAGAGTCCAGGTTATATGCGGTTGCATATTTTAGCGCTTTTTTATAGTTGGTGCTTAGAAAATGGATAAAATCGTCCTCCGAAATTTTAGAATAAGTGCATTATTTTGTACTTTTATATTGATTCGCATTATACTGATGTTTTTAAGATTATTTTATCTTTTTGATTCTTAAAATTTAATCAAATTTCTTAAACTTTTTCAGGAAAATATTTACCATTGTAAATATTTTACATTGGTATTACGTATACATTAATATGTATACATATATTTTTTCATTTTTATGAATATTTTTTTTTCTATGCGTATTTTTCATTTTTATGAATATTTTTTTTTCTATGCGTATTTTTCATTTTTATGCATTTTTAAATGCATATTTTTTATCTTACGTATATTTAGTTCAATATACCTATATATGCTCTTTAGGACATATTGAAGAATTTTTAAGGCATATTTTTTTTATTTTATACACATTCTGGTATTTTCAAATACACATATTTTTCTATTTTTTCGTATATTTTTCACTTTTTAGCGCCATATTTCGGCATTATTAGATGGACTTATTTTCATTTTTCACATATATCTTGGATTTCATGCATTTCTTAACATTTTTAAATGGAGATTTCTCCTCAGTTTGGGGAGTATTTCAACATTTTTATAGTGCATATTCCGTTACTTTTTTTTAGAGCATATAATCCGGGCTTTAATAAGCTATAATCATGCTTATAAGTTCAATGAAAACGCAACGGCCTCGGATATAACAGAAAGAATAAGAAATTCTTAGAGTTAAAGCTTATCACATTCGAGCAATGTCTGTTCATATACGGGACATTCCCATATTTTCCAGTAATTTTGCCCTTCCCGACATTTTTGTCAAATAAAAATTGTTCTTGTTTGTGTTTGTTTATGTATGTGCGAGTTTCATTTTTTTTCCTCATATAATTTTTATCTATAATGTTTTGTTTTATTTTACATTTCTCGCCATGCACTAAGAACTTTGTCTTTTTTGTGTTATGTTTTTTCGTTCCTGATCACAGCCTCTGGATGATAAATATGTTTTGTTTTGTTTAAACTAATCTAAATCTCTGTATGTTGTAAATGAATAAATTGATTTGATTTGATTTGATACAGTAAAACCCCTCTTAACGGACACCCCTCAGATGCGGTCACCCCCTTTTTTTTGATGGCCAAATAATAATTTGGCCCCTGATTGTCACCCCTCTTTTACGGACGAATTATTTTGTCCCGCTGGTGTCTGCAAAAGATTTTACTGTATACCAATTTTAAATTTTTATATACATATACGAATACCAATTCGTAAATTAATTATTTACGAATTTATGGGTCACATTGTACGTAAAAATTATACGCAATTTGGTCACGAAATAGGACAGCAGTCAAAATTCACAAAAACGCAATCAAAATATTTTAAAATAACATTTGTTTTTATTAATTCAACATCAACTCAACAACGTATCGAACACCAACAGGGGAAAAAATAATAATAAATTGAATTTAGAAGAAAAAGAATGTTGAAAAAAAAAACAATTTTTAAATTGAAGACAGTAAAGATAAAGAATAGAAATACATACACATAATGTAAATTTTTACAATAATTTTTTTCACCTAAAATTTGACTCGACAATATAATTCGTATAATAGTAATTTACCGGTAAAACAAAAATGCAATAAATCAAAAGTATTGGGAAAAGGGTGAGAAAGAAATTAAAATTTCACGATAGATTTAAAAATTAAAATCAAATGTAAGAAAAAATATAAAATTCAGCTGTAGTTGTTTTTCACTTTCGTAAAATAATGTTGTTTGCCTAAACACAAAAATTGAATTTTTTTTTGTCAAAGAAAGCAGTCATGTATATAGAAAGTAATTAAGATAAACTGTTAAACTTAAATTGCATGAAAACATTCAACTTTTTTATACATGACCCCTGATCAAAAAATTGCAAATGGTGAAATTTACCAATTTACTTTTTATTACCAATTTTGCTCTTCATTGTAGTGAACGAAATAAGAGGAATATGATGAAATTTAGAGGTAACGGAGATTGAAATGCTTGATGCTCGCAACTTTTTACATGATGAAATATAACCCAACCCCGAAAACTTTCAAGACTTCGAAAAATCTAGAAAAGTTACAAGTCAAGAAATTTCCATCAACAATATCTCGTGAGTTTCAATGTAAATTTTGGCAGAATACATTTTTTGCAGTCATAATAGTGCAAGAAGCAAATCTGATTAAATTACATTTTCTCGATTAAGGGGCCGTACATAAAAATTAAATTTCTCATGTAATTTCCCTTAACTATTATTTTACGGAAATTTTTCCTCAGACGAATTTTTCTCTATTTGTTGATTTAATTTTCGGACCAATGATAGAATTTCTATGCCTTTCAGACATTTTTCGTGAAACATCCCGTATATTATAGAAAATATTCGATTTTTATAGAATTTAAAAAATATTTTAATTATTGCTTCAGAATAATGACGATGCTAAGGTTTATAAATACAGTAGATATTCAAATTAATAGCCATCTCTACTCAACCCTAAAGTGATATCCATTTTATAGACGTGGATTGAAATTCTATACCGGGGGGGGGGGCCTAAATTTTATTAATTCAACACTTAATTTACGCTGAACATTTATTCAAAGTCCGAAATCTTCAAGAAAGACGTACTTAAAAAATAATTCCAATTTATACGCGTGTTTGTATTAAGAATTTACGTGCAAAAATTTGCTCAATTTTGTAATGAAATTTACAGTAATTAAATGCAATGAATTATTTTCACCATATTTTGTATAACTTTACAAGAATATGAACGGAGACGGAATGAATATCTCTGTTCAATTGTACACATTTGCAAGAACATAAATATGAAAACATATTACCTCACGTATTATCTCTCTAAAAATATTATGAAAATATACACAGAATTACACAAAATTAATTCATCGTAATTCATTATTTTAATGTAAAACCAATAAACTTTCACACAACTTGCGGATTCCAAATTAATTTTCTCTTTTGATAACTGATATAGGCCTATATCACAAAAAATAATAATTCATATTCCAACTAAATTATCCAAAAAAACAATAATAACTACCCCTCTTTTTTTTTAATTTCCAAAAAAAGAAAAGAAAAATTGTGAATAAATAAATTAATATTAACTACAAAAATAATGAAAATAATTTAGAAGGATTAATCAGATTAGCTGATTACCGTCGTGGGGGAGGATACTAAAGAAGTCATGTATAAGTAAAAAGTCCCCATTAAAAAAGCACGAGAAAACACTTAAAGCATGATTGCGGATCATTAAATTACAATAAGAAATTATTACAACACAAATGATTGTCAATATTATTTTGTGCGTTCATTTTTTTTTTTCCACCAAGCCTGTTTTTTTTCCATTATTTTTTTGCAGAAGCAATTTTTGAGATACTCGTGAAAAAAAATAATAATGGGATAAAATAATAAACAAATCGAGATCTCTCGACAACCATTCATCGAAACAAATAATTACCAAACATAAATAATTTCACTGGAATCGGAGATGCACAGAACTTCCGTCTTTTCATTTACAGGGCATCCTATGAATTCGTAAATAGTTCGTAAATTCATAAAAACTGAAGAAATTTTTATATTTGAATGTGATTTGTGTGATAGTTTTTTTTTTTCCTCACATAATATTTTTGGTAAAGAAAGGGGAAAAAAATAGTTCAAATTTTTGTTCACAGAGAGCGCTGTAAACCAGTCCAACAGGAGTGATAGGAACTGAACATTTCTTCACTACTTCTGTGACCGAAACGTTCAAAAACCTTCAGCCGGTGATTCGCGGCTGAGGAAAAAGAACTTCACTTATAGTGCTTTGTCAACCAATGTCATCAAGCAAGTTTGCTCACCAATAAGGTGTTAAGCGAGATGACTTGCTACGATGGATATTTTATATTTCACAATAAGATTCTCATTTCTTTTTCTTTTTGTATCCTGTATATATAATATGACAAGTGTAAGATAACAGCTGAGATGGCATGGGGGGGGGGTCCAATTGCTTTGAAAAAATCCCTCCCTAAATACATTCATCCGTCTTAACGAAACCCAGAAACTTTTCTCCAACCCCATCTCGTCTGTAATCACCAAAAAATTTGTTAATCGTGACAGTACCCAATTGTCCGGGGAAAATATGTTGTACATTTTTTTTTTTTTTTTTACACAAAATGAAGTATTCCGGACTCTGCCCCTACTGGGCTGGAAGAGATCTCGGCAACGCGATAAGTCCAGTGGCAAAGTTCTGGCGTTCATTCATTGTCCACCAATGTCAACATCGTAATGAAAACCTTTTGTCAGATTTACCAACATGAAAATCAGAAACGAGCTGTTAATCGTATACCCTGCATTTTAGAGTATTCCGGTGATTTTCTTTTATGCTATTGACAAAAACTTGAACCAATTTTTCAGTACCAACAAAACCCCCTCCCCCCCCCCCCTCGTGAGAAGAACGTTTTTAATGCATTTAAATACACCAATCGACTGATTTTTAAGAATTTTTAAACTATTTACGAATTTATGGGACAACTGTCTTTGCAAATTGGTCAATAATCATGAGTGGTCATTTTGATTTTTGTGCCTGTCTCTCCCTCTCGGCCATATTACTATACCTATCCACAGTCATTGTCTAATTCAAGAACCACGTGACGACACAGAGATCTCAACGATCTCGTGACTTTTAAATCCATCATTAATCAGGTTGAAAAATTATTTCTCGTATTTGCTATGACTCTCTGACGTTTTGTGATTTTAAGGATCTTAATTAATATTTAAGCGCATTTGTTTTTTAAATTACGTTAAAAAAATCACATCAAATTCATTTTTTTTTTAAATATCAGTTTGTTTCCAGTTTTTTTATGAAAATTAAGTGATACGAAAACTTTTTATTCCTTCGGTCAATTGTCTTAGTGCGACTTATTGGCCTGAAATTACGGAAATAAAAATTTTGAAATTTTTCTGAAAGCTCGATTTTACAATGAAAACGCGCAAAATTTCTACTTGTTATTACTTAAGTTGCTCCGAAATTTCAAATAGCGTGTTTCCGTTACGGTGAAGGATATTTTGAGTCAGGATCGATGCTATGTTTATACGTAGTACAGAGAAAAGTATCAAAAATTTAATTTTCCTAATAAATTCCAAAAAAAAATTCTTACCCAATTACAATCTGAGTCAAACAAAATTTTAACGATCGGACCAGCCGTCATTTTTTTGCATTTGTATGTGTTACGGCCAAGGTCCGAAATCGGCCAGTTCGCGAATTTGGATGCCAATCGACCTGACCACTGTCCGAATTTCAAGTTTTGGCCAGCCTGTTCGGGAATTGGCTGGAGATACCTGGCCAAAGAAAAAGCCCGATCCCGGATCATCGCAAGTTGGCATATTTCTTTTGCGATAATTATAGCTATTTATAATTACGGCTAGCTATTCCACAGAATTTTGGACATTGGCCGGTCAATTAGCCGTACTGGTCAACCGGTCTGTCTTTGGCCGCAACATATGCAAACTATATGTTGCAAGTTAAGGTTACAAATTAACCTAGCAATTCAGCAACTGTCTGTTACATGGGGGAATCGTGCTATAGAAAATTTTATATAATATTTATTTTAAAGCTATCAATTCCAGAAGTTCAAATAAGTTTTTTGGTAGAAAAACAAAAAAATGTATATATTACGGTGAAATGTGATAAATCCTGTTATTATGTATAACAACCGGTTATTATAAATAAACTCCGAGCATTTTGGTAAGTTTGATAAATTTCCCCAAATTTATCACTTTTACCGGTGATTATGAATAATAACCAAGCGCCGCGTCGTTGGTAAGCATGATAAATCGTACTATATGATATACAGTACATAATAATTGAAACACGTATTGCATCATTGTATCGGGGTAGGATCGTAAAATTTTTTATTACGTACCGTGTCAGGGTCCGGCTCATCACAAAAGGCGATAAAATTCAAATATTTATCGAATTTACCATCGACGCTTGGGTGTTATGCATAATCTCCGGTAAAAGTGATAAACTGGTTAAACTTTCGATGTCGTTGGATTTTTCCACCGTGGCCTACGTCTCCTGAGACGGACCAGCTTATATCCCCCCCAAGGGGGAAAAGAGCGGGGATCACGGTTGGCCTGGTGGTCCGATTAATATGTACAATATCCGATTTATTATACTCACTCACACATTTACCGGAACATTTATATATATTTCATCAAGTGGAAGTATGTTTTGGCTAATTTTTTTAATTTAGCTCAAATTGCGCTTAATTATCTTATGTGCTCATTGATTTTTGTTTTCCGCTGAGCATCTACGGTTCCAGTGAAACAAACTCGCGTCGTACTACGCAAAACATCTGAGATCCAAAAACGTATCCTATAGGCATCTACTGACAGTATGCCTCTTGTCACAGGTCTGGCACTGCACTTCGCAGCAGTACTGAAATCTGCAGTTGCAGTTCACTCTGCGAGTCCTCCTCGAAGCCGTGTAACCTCTGCCGCAGCACAACAGTTCGCAGCCGTCTACTCCAATCGAAGTGTGGTTGCATTCCCTACCGTGAGTTCCCAGAGAGCCAGTCTTCTTATCGGGCTCGCAGTAGCTCGGTGACTCTTCCGTGTACACGATATCACTTTCTTCGGGAGGCTTAATAGTGGCACCTTCCGGGATGAAACCCTTGCCGTCGTTTCCAGCCATGACTTTGGCAGCACCGTCGAAGCGTTCCTTCAAGTGGTTGCCGACCTCTCGGAAGTAAGGGAGCTTTCTCCATGTGGATTTGACTGCGCATGATCCGGACATGCCGTGGCATTTGTAAACGACTTTCATGTGACGCTTGACAGCCTATGATTAAAAAAAATAAAGATCAGCCTTTGTAGTACCGGATTTTTTTTTCACCGCTAGAAGATTATTTTTAGTTACATCAAGTAGCATAGTGTTTCTCAACATAGGGCCATATGGCTCCGTTACGATCCTGAGATACTCCAGGGAGGGTGGAGAGGGGGGTGCCGGGAGGGCACATGTTAAATCAAGTTGGGGAACCATGACAGGCGGCTAAGAAAGGCCACAAAGTGCTTTGAAGAAAAAAAAATTCCGGTGTAAACAAATGAAGCTTCAAGTGAAATATGGTAGAAAAAGTGTGACTATTTTCAGAAAGAAGCATATAGACCCTATAGAACCAGGACCGTTTTAACGAATGGAGTTCACCCGGACACAGCTTGGGGCTTCGAATTCATAGGAGGGCCTCCTTCCCACGATAATGAGATTTGATATTATGATTTTCGAGGATAATTAGTACATAAATTTTTATACAGGAACTCCCAGCCTCCCCCCCCCCCCCACTGCTGGAATAAGTTTAGTAAGTTTAAGGCAATTTTAATGCATGGGCCTATTCAGGAATGGCCCCGAGCCTGATGTCACAATTGGAAAAAGGGGGGTTCTACATGATGATGAGATCTGGTACTATGATTTGCGAATGTAAGTAGTAAGTTAATTAGTAAACTGTTGCATCCTGATAAGTACGGGAGTGGGCAGAACATATTTTTGCTCGTGAGCCCATGATTTTGAGACGGCATTGAATAGAGGCGCCCCCCCCCCCCACACACACACACACACAAAGACCCTCGCCGAATCAAGGGTCGACCTTATTAATGAAAGCTTTGTTCATTATTAATTTACAATTTACTCGCTCCTTGATGGAGGGGAGGCGGGGCTGGACAAGAAAAGGTGGTGCCACGGGAAAACTATAGTTTAAAAGGGGGCCATGTGGACGAAAGAAATACTGAAGCAACGTACCATTCTGCCAGCTTCATAATTATGCTTCAGTAGAAGTATCTTGAGATCGCTGCGTTTCCTAAACCTGTCGTCCATGAAAGCTTTAGACTTCCGATATCCAAAGTCAATGTTATCACTGCATCCACCCCATTCCCATTTTGACTCTACAGAAGACGCGGCGGAAGATGATGGAGTTGATGTAATGCCACGCTGCTGCGGTGACGCCGAAGATGCCATTGTGGTGATGGTGGAAGTGACTGGTTGAACAGCAGTGACATCATCGAGTTGAGGGGTTCTTTCGCAAGAGCAATCCAACAGCTGTCCGTAGCTACAAGCTTGAGTTAGAGAATAAGTGATCCCAGCCGCCGTTACCGCGTTGACGAATCCGGTTTCTCGTGTATCTGAAATCATCGCAAATCATGCATCATTAATTTGAAAAAAAAATCTTACCGCAGATTAAAATAATAAATTGTAAACGAATTTTAATATCGGATGCGATATCTCACCCCATGTGAGTACTTTTTTCAATGATCTCTTGGCCGTAGTGCAGTTCCATCGCCTGTGTCGAAACTGATACTGGCATTCTTGAATGCCTAGTTTTGAACCCTCTCCTATTGCTGTCACAACCTCTGGTTCGTCTCGGCAGATCTGCGCTTGTTTTCCTCGAAGACGTCTGGTCCGGCGACATATTCGACCTGGGTCTAAAACCAAATGCCTCCCCATGGCCCTGGAAGAGGGAAAATGAAATACTTAATTACTCTCTTTCGGTGACTGAACTTTTCAAGCATACTTATTAAAGTCATTAAATACACACGAAGAAAAAATATAGTTCCGTATGTCCAATAATTCGAACCGTAGTGAGTGTCTATCTTACACCTGCCTGCGAAATTTTCTTAAAGTAATACAAGTACAAGGGTCACAACAGGTAAATTTCCCAACGAGGGTTTTAATGTCAAATAACTTGACGTTTGAAATGTCTTTCGATTAAAAAATATATTAACTGACCTTACATACTCGGAATAATTACTTGGACATAAACCAGCAGCTTGAAGCAAGAATTCAAACACAAAGGGTTAGACCAGTGGTTCTCAAACTTTTGTCACACGTCACCCTTTGCCCACTTCGAAGTTCACCTGCCTCTCCCCAGAATACTTTCGTAGATATTTTCCCAAAAAAAATGACCAAAACAACCACTTCATAGAATATATAAATAGGCACACAAATTGATATCTCCAGCTCGTCGCGACGCTAGTCACAAAGGTTTGTGGAGGAGCCGTGACGCACATTTGAGAAACAGATTGTTAGACAAATCCAAAACCTATTTATGATAAAACTCTTCGGATCTATAAATTTTGACTTTTATTTCTTACATGCAAGGGCTTAATTAAAGTTCTCCACTTATATTGTTTTAAAAAGCCTCGCACAGGTGTGGGGCTAAGCTGCCCTCGTAGGCTTTCAGCTCACTCGTTTCCTGTAAAGTAATTTGAGTTCAAAATTGGAAAATATTTATGAATTCAAAAAAAAAAAATTTAATGTTTAGAGTGTTGTGTTTTATGGAAGTTTTTCCAAAGAAAGGGTCTTCCTTACAGACGTTTCTTTTTATGTTTGTCATGAAATTGGTTCATGAATTACGGCCCGCTTATATGACCAATACAGGATGGTTCAGAAGTCTGAACCTGTTTAAAAAAAAATTAAGCTATTAAAGAAAGAGACAAACAGTTTAAAGAACTTGAAAGAGAAAGTTTCAAAGTTTTTTTTTACTCACAAAATTTCTACATGCGCACCTATAGTGATGCAGAGGATGACAAGTCTATGTAGCATTTCTTGCCATGCCATTTGTAACATGGGTGTTACGAAGAATGTAAGTAAGGATGGAAGTAAAAAACCCCCAAACTTTCTCGTTCAAATGCTTTGAATTGTTTTATTTCTATTTATATAACAGATTATCTTAAATATATATATTTTTTTTTTCAAAACAGATCCAGACTTCTGGAGCAACCAGAATTTAATGCATGCAAGTACAGATATGAAAAAACTGAAATATCCACAAATTCCATTCAAACGTTTAGTGGCAACAGCCCAACAGAAATAAAATTAGTAAATTATTTTTTTTACTTTCATTCTTTGTAACACCCACGTTAGGACTAACATCGTAAGAAACGCTATATAGTGCTTAACATCTTCTGCGTCACTAAAGGCCATGACGTCTGGACCAACCTGTACATCTAGTTGACCGGCCCGTTGCTGCATTTGCATTTGTGAGCCCTGTCTGTTTTTAAATGCTTATTTTTCTCATCTAATAATTCCACACCCTTAATACCTGATTTTTCAAAAATAAATTCCTATAGTCGGGAAATCCACGTGAGATAATTTAATTGATCCTAGAATTTATAATTACACGATAAAAACTTTTTCGAGATTTTCTTTTGTATATTTCTCATTCACGACCACGATTAATTAGACCTCGAGCGTGTCAAAAGAGATATAACAGCATATCACGAACGAGAGACAAAAAAGCAGAACTGATTTGGAATTCGTATTACACGTTATATAAATTGGTACAAATGAAAAAGCAGCTGGCAAAACACTCAAAATTAACTTCCTACATAAACGCTATTGTTCATTATTTTGGAGTTTAGTTTTAGAGAGAGATATTAAGAATACTAGACTCTATATAAACCACAGAGTAATTGAAAGTGAATGGGAGAGAATGATGTTAAGGCGGATAAAGTGGTATAATGATACTGATGCATGTTCTTGTTCCGGATATTGTTTGATAAAATTAGACTCATCCTCTCTCTCTCTCTCTCTCTGTTCAACTCTTTTACTCTGACCTATTAAACTAGAAAAGGAGCGAGTCAGTGATGAAGGAGAAGTCGCTGCAGGAAGCAAAATAAACACACGTGTAATAACAACATAGACAAAAAAAAAATAATAAATAAATAAATAAACAGATAGATAAAAAATAAATAAAGATAAAATAAACAGCAGAAAAATCAGTCTTCCATAACCAGAAGGTCGTTTATGAACAGACTTCGTGTAGGAGGAGTTGCATCGTTTTGCAACTCTCTCTCGTTCCACGCAACTCACTAACATAGGCGGAAGTTAAGATTGGAATGCATTACGATGTTTGCCACTTTTTGCCAGTTATTGTTCTTCCGAAAATAACATGTGTTTATTTCATTTTATTAATTGTAACATGCACAGCAGTGCAGTCGTAACGCATGGGCCCGACCGGGCACAGCCCGTGGGCCTCAGGTGCAGAAAGGGCCTCGTGAAAATGAGATCTGGTCAAATTTTTTCGACAGTCAGTATATGCAAATGAGGTAGCAGTTATTTCTAGTAAGGTCATCCCCCCCCCTCCCCCCCGCCCAGAAAAATCCCGAGAGAAAAAATTGATCACATGAACTGAAGTCCTGACAGCCACAAACGAATTTTTCCCATGTTATGATATCGGTCCGTTCTTAGCTAAGATGATAACAATATCCGAATGATAACATAATCTGTGATTTTGATAATCGGCATCTACTTCATATTGTATTTCTTCGGAATAATGACGACATGAAATTTTATAAATACAGTAGCTTTTCAAGTTAATAGCCATTTTTAATCAACTCTACAATGCTATCCATCTTTCATGAACGTAAATTCTATACTTGAGAAAAAAATAGAACCCTCAATAAATTAATTCTACACTTAATTTACGATTAACTGAATATTTTTATTCTGAGTCCGAAATCTTCAGAAAAGATGCAAATTAAACAACTCGCCCCAATGAGCACTGAATTTTTCTCTTCAATTTTTGTTCGCTTACTACGAACTACAATTAAATTCCAATTTATACGTGTGTTTGTAAAAAGAATTTACGCGCAAAAGTTTGCATATTTTGTAATAAAATATGAGAGAATCATAAATCTTATTGAGAAACTACTAGGGATGTAGCATTACATTTCTCACATATTCGCTTCCATTAATTTCTATAAAATATCGAATTTATTTCATTGCAATATGAGAAATATTTCCCATAAAGTGCCTGATGCCAATATTTCCATTCTTATGTGCCTGGGCATCTATGTGGCCTAAATTATTTTGGGTGAGGGATGCACCATACTATTTCGAAGTGTCGTTGGAAAAATTTATACGTTCTTATTTTCATTTAACAGGGTGGCCGAAAAGTCCTGCGGACACATTTTAAAAATTTATAACAAATCAACCAACTGACATGAAAAGGTACAGTTTGCATTAAAATCCTTATCATGGCTACAGATATTTTTTTCTTTTTTTGAGAAATTAAGGAAAAAATTCAAATTTTTCTCACAGGTGGTGCTGTAAAACGAAAAACTCGACATAAAATGCAACATAAATAGTGCATGATTGATGTTTATGACGTTTTTACCATATTTCAACATGATTACCCTTTCACCGATTTAGCCCGAGCTAAAAAGGGAGCTCACATAATGAAATGTGATGGAATTATGCAACGCAAATTTTCATAAACATTAATTATGCACTTTTTATGTTGCATTTCATGTCGAGTTTATCGTTTTACCGTACCACCTGTGAATAAAATTTGAACAATTTTTTTAAATTTTTATCAAGGAAAACTCTAGGGCATGATAAGTATTTTCGTGCAAACTGCACCCTTTTTATGTCAATTGGTTGATTTGTTATTTATTTTCAAAAGTGCTCAGGACTTCTCGTCCACCTTGTATTATCAAGATCTTCTAATTCCCGAAATTTTTTTTTTAATCACTGCGTATGAAATTTTTGTAATGCTATTTTGACTGCAATAAACGATAATTTGGCTCGATATAAAATTCGGGGTGCAATATAGGTTTGTTTAGATTAGGTCGGTGATTTTATTTTCATGTTGGCCGTACTAGCTTCAGTTGCGTGAATATCAACGGTTTATTTTGTACAGAAAGTTATCGAAATTTCAACTCTTTCTTTCCATTCTTGTTACAGTTGGAATCAGATTCTTTCCCCTGTATTTTTGTTTCCTCACTTATTGAAATGTTCAGCTTTTGTTACATTGCTTCGTCATCTGTTTTAAATTTAGAAAAAATTTAAAATTTCGTAATTTTTATCTCCCGTCGAAGTTTTACACATTTCCAGGTTCTCGCAAAAAAAAAAAGCTTAGTTGGTTTGTAAAATCAAACTAGGTAATTAAGAATATAACTCAATCAGCTACATTGACATCATTGAATTTCATATCTTAAAATATAAGCTCTTTTGAAGTTTTTCAATTTTTCTCCCCCATTAAGACAAACTTTGAAGTACATTAATTACATTACAACTGTTTCACACACAATATAAAACCAGGTTATGGATCGTACAACTGCTGACAGTTAAAACTTCAGCACCTGATCTATCATAATGGCGTAAGCCAAGAAAAGAAACATGCTGGTAAAAGAAAAAAAATAATATATATACGGTAAATGTGATAAATCCGTTATTATACATAATAATGGTTATTATGCATACTTACCAGTCATCTTGGTAAGTTTGATAAATTTATCACTTTAAACGTTGAGTATGCATAATACTCAAGCGTCGTTGGTAAATTTGATAAATATTTGAAATTTATCCATCTTTTACAAACTTTTATCTGTGATTACGCATAATATCCAAGTGTAATTGGTAAATTTGATAAAACTGCATTTTCTTTATAATCGTTCCTAAACAGTATTTTTCCTCCACTTTCAAGCTAGAGTCCTTTCTCATTCATAAACTGTGAGAAGTTAGAATGGAACTGTCTAATATGTATTCAATCACGATACGTCTTAAATATACCATCCATAGATCCTCAGTGGAAATCTTCTGACCGAGGAACTGTAATTTGGTCAGTTGAAAAAAGAAACTGACCAAGAACTGAAGGAATTAACTTTTTTTTACCTTACACACAGACCTTCCCTACAGGAAAGACATTGCAAAAGCAGCTACGCGTACATGGATCATAGCGGCTGTTAGGGCCTAATGAAAACATTGTGAACTAAGTACGGAAATTTTTGTCAGAAACAAGAGTCCTTTGACCTCTTATATAGTCTTATAAGTTGACAACGATAACTTATGGGATAAAATGAGTAGTCTGTTTCAACCTTAGCTTCAAAATATGCAAGCAAAGAGAATGTCCTACGAAAAAAATATAAAATAGGAAACATGAATCGAAATCCTCATAAAAAAAGACGATCTTTTCCTATGTCTGTTCTCTGCTTAGCGAAAGTTATAGCAGTATCCGATTAATAACATTATCCGTGTGATTCTAATAAGCTGTGTTTACTGTCTAAATAAAACAGTAGTATTTTTTCTACATCTTACGCAAAATTTTCCAAAAATTATCAATTATTATTTAATTTATATTTCAAACAAAAACAATTCGAATAAGCCGCAGCTTCTATTTCAGTCTCTTGCCCCACTACCAACTTAATAGGACAAGGACGCAATAATTTTTCAAGACCATGGCAATTAAACACGTCCAGTCGAGTCGGAACAGTCTGAGTTATTGAGGTCATAGCACAATTGACCACACCACGAATTACCGTGGGTGACCGGGAAAATATGAAAACACGAGCATATACGATACGATACTCTTCCACGTGAAAAGATTATTTCGAACAAAAGGCCAATTTACGTAAAAGTTTTGCAGATCGATATGCACTGGTCGATATACATTCGCGTAAATGTAACCAATACGCTTATTGGTTGCATTTTCCAATTTTTTAAAAGATCTCTTACCAACTGTTGTACTGTAATGCCAGCGTAAGACAAAGAGTAAATTTTGCAATTCTAGTATTTTCTCTGACAATATTAGATTAGTTTCTCAACCTTTCTGAATCCAAAGATCAGTAAAATGTCTGAAACAATTCGACGGACCAAAAACAAAAAAACAGCATGAGTGGGGTGACCATGTCATCCTTAATTTACGGGACACATACGTACCTGTATTTTTGACAGTACAGTTTTACTCAGTTCTTATTTGAATTAGTAACCTTCATTAAAATTGTGAATGCGGATAACTTTAATAAATTATAAATTGCGAATCATGACAATTACAGCGATAGATATAAATGTTCATCTCATATACTTGTCACGTGAACGTTCCGTAAACTACATTTTATTTTAATGTGATTTTAACAGCCCTTTACTTCCAGACCACTTGCGATTTTTCGGCAATTTTTGGTGATTGTCAGTGATTTTGCAGATTTATTGCAATAATTCTGGTGATAATTTGTAATGTCCTGTATTTTGCTGTACTTGAAATCCCAATTTCCTGTATTTCCCTGTATTTAAGATCCCAATTTCCTGTATTTCCCTGTATTTAAGATCCCAATTTCCTGCATTTGCTGTGTTTCAGATCCCAAGTTTTTTCATTTTACTGTATCCCAATTTTCTACATATCGCTGTATTTTGCCGCATTTCCCGTATTTTTGTCTAGACATTAAATTAACACCCTGGTCATGCGAATACCGTTTTTTCTCCTGAACTACAACCCGTTTAGATGTGTCCCGAGCTAGAAAGGGTAGTATTTCATTTTATGTGTTATGTCGTGTTTTTCGTTTTACAGTGCCACCTGTGAGTGAAATTTGAACTTTTTTTAAATTTATTTATAAAAAACACTATAGACCATGACAAGTATTTTAATGCAAACCGCACAACTTTTTATGTCAAATGGTTGATTTATTATTAATTTTTAAAATGTGCCCTGGACTTCTCGTCCAAACTATATGCTGTTCACTGACTGACCAATATTTTTGGTCATGGACACGAAATATGGGGGGGGGGGGGAGAGAGACAAATTCCTTCTTTTATCCACTCCTGTCAAAGTCGGGTCCTTTGACACCCACCTATCCTAGACTTGACCAGGAGTGTTCAGGACACCCTGTATTACTGCATGTCTATATATCCACAATTTTTCATTAACCTGGCAACCGACAAAATGTCTTAAAAACTAGTATTTATGGCATTTTTCTCCTCTTTTTATGATAAATATTCAAATATTTTAAGTCGGCTTATTTGTTTTGGCACAGTCTGACCCTGTGTCTGCTTCTGGGTTACTTCTTTTTTGGCCCAATTAATATATTGTTAGCCATAAATAATAATGATTGCTATTATGCGTCAAAACCTCCAGATGGCCTCAACTTGCACAACCTCCCCAGTCTCTTTTTTTTTCCTTTCTGTTGCAGATACTTTCTTGCTATAACTATATATTCTCTAGGAAACAGTGGCCTGGTGCCAGCATGGCCTAGGCATTACAGGAGATAAAAAACCCCAAAATGAAAGCGTGTTGAACGAATTAGGGACTAATGACGCGATTTCTTCTTGATGCGGAAAATGAGCCTCGTGTCAACATTTATTTTGGAAACAGGAAAAAAAAATGGAATAAAGTTGTAATTTCTTTCAATCTCTTCTTCTTTTCCATTGATAAAAACAAAAAAAATCAAATATTCAAATAATGAATTTTCCTGAACAATATATTAAATTGAGCTATTGAAGGGTATGTCGATTAGGTTCCAATTTTATGAGTGCAAAATACGATGTATTTTGTATATGTTACGTAAATTGTGATAAATCCGGTAGTTATGCATTATAACCGTATATTATCCATAACCGCCGACCATTTTGGTGAGTTTGAGAAATTTCCATAAATTTATCACATTTACCGACGATTATGCATAGCACCCCAGCGTTGTTGGCAAACATGATGAATTTAATAACCACCATCTCGTATTGGTAAATATGATAAATCGGTCCCATTGCCGTGATCAGTTTTATTACTAAAATGACAGTACTTGTGAGTCAGAGTCTAAACCGGATATAATGAACTCTGATTTAACGATTCTTTCCTGACACCCCCCGAAATAACTCTTATAATCAACTCCTATTTGTCGAATTCTGAGATCAGACTTCGATATAACGAACTCTCATTTAACAAATTCTTTGAGTTAACGAATTTTTACAAGTTTTTGTGCTCATACAATCAAACCTCAATGGAACAAACTCATTGGGATGAGTCTAATTTTATCAGACAATATCCGGAACAAGAACATGCGTCAGTATCATTATTACACTTTATCCGACTTAACATCATTCTCTCCCATTCACTTTCAATTACTCTGTGGTCTATATAGTCTAGTATTCTTAATATCTCTCTCTAAAACTAAACGCCAAAATAATGAACAATAGCGTTTATGTAGGAAGTTAATTTTGACTGTTTTGCCAGCTGTGTTTTCATTTATACCAATCATATAACGTGTGAATTTCGAATTCTACAATCTGACCCCCGATATAACGAACTTATATTAAACAAATTTTTCTATAGTACCCCCCAATATAATCAACTCCCATTCAACAACGTTAACTATAACGAACGACGTGTGGATGTACTATGTATAATCACCGGTAAAAGTGTGATAATTTTTTTTGTCAAGTTTACCAATGACAATTTGGATATTACGCATAATAGCCGGTAATACCTACTGATAATATTTTTAGTATTTATCAGTGACGCTTGGGTATTATGCGTAATCACCATTAAAAGTGATAAATTTATCAAGCTTACGCAGACGATTTGCAATTATGTTTAATAACCGTTATTATGCGAAATAACCGGTTTATCACATTTACCGTAGCATATACGAGTATATATGATATTACTGCATTATATTTATCATTATTACACATTTTAAATAAATAAATAAAAATGTATATACAGTTCCCTATTATGCCACTTAACGATGAGAAAACACTCATATAATGTATAACACGATCTTTTTAACTCTTTTAATTGAAATTAGTATTAGATTGAACGAAAATTATTTCAATGATGTTTGATTTCTAAATCTTTTCACGAAAATATATGGATTAAATAATTAAAATTCAATTAGTAAAGAAAAATTGTTATCATTTACTCGAGTGCATATGTGTAGCGGATATTTGAGAAACATACTATCGAATAATAATGTCAAAACTCATTAAGAAATAGATTATCATCTTTTTCTGAAGGAAAATATTATAAAATAGATTTTTGTCACCATCTAAATAAAACACTAATTATTCTTTTTTACTATTTACGGTTTTATAAAAAAAAACCATTTTCAATTACAGCATTATCAACTAATTATTAGTCATTAGTATTAACCCTAGAATGGTACCTAAATAATCTATGCTTAATAATACCTATACGAAACTACGTCTCTTAGACGCATAGGTATCATTCTAGGGTTACAGTTATTAGTTATTCATAACAGCTCAGATAAACTTAAAATTATCTTTTATATTCGACGTATAAATCACATCAAAACTGAAATTAAATTTCTTTTTAAAAATTCATATTACAAATAAAACGCTTAAAAACTAATTGCATATTCACTATTTTCATATGCTAATTAGTTTAGTTATTGCTCTAAATGCTTTCTTTGTGTATCATCTGCATGTACGTCAATTGTCGTTTAGCCTATTACCATGTGGAATAATTATGATATCATGAAGGAATGCATTTCAATTTTAATTTATTATGTATGTTACGGTAAATGTGATAAGACAGGTTATTACTCATAATCACCGAGCATTTTGGTACGTTTGTTAAATTTCTCTGAATTTATCACTTTTACCGGCGATTATGCATAATAACCAAGGGCCGCGTCGTTATTAAACATGATAAATCGTACTATATGATATACTATAGATGATAATTCATACATGTATTGTATCATTAATTACATCGGGGAGCAAACGTAAAATTTTTTATCATTATATCGGGGTCCGACTATCTTCGTCGCACATACTAGACTCATTCGTAATATTTTTTTATTTTTATCAAATTCACCTACACTAGGGTATTATGTATAATCGCCCGTAAAAGTGATGATTTTTCCAGTATTTATCAAATATACCAACGACGCCTATGTATTATGCATATTCACCGGTAAAACTGATAAATTTATTAAACTTATCAAGACGATTGGTAAGTATACATAATAACCGATTATATGCATATGCCGATTTATCACATTTACCGTAACATGCATATATATTACATGATTATATATATTATTGAATAAAACTTCTTTCATATCCGCATTTCGAACTTTTTTTTTTTGTAAATTTATGAATATTAAAAACGACCGTTTTGTGAAAACTTCGCGGTTGGTAATGAAATTTTGAATTAGATCTACCTGTTCATTCTTCATAGATATTTTAAAGATGTATTATGTATTTTTGATATTTCATTTAGGTATTATTACTGATTTTATTTCACAAAATTTTTTAATCAAATAACAATAAACGATGAACGTGACCCTTAATCATAAACATCACTTTTATGCGTAAACATTTATGATTAATTATTAACAAAAATCTGTTGAAAAAAAAATTTCATCATTCATTTTAAGATATTTATCTTTTTAAAAAAAAACGTTAATTTTCATTAATTCCAAATTTTGGTGAAAAATATTTAGTTGTGAATAAATTGACATAAAAAATTATTATGCGGATAATCATTCGAAAAATATAATTACTGACTTTAAACCTTGTGTCGTCAACAATAATTACAAAAAAATTAGGTAATTAAAGTAAAATTTTTGATTAAATCGCAAAATAAATTATGAATTATTAATTCATATTATTTAATTATAAAAGTATTTGTTTTATAAAGGAAAAATACACTCTTGATTGATTATGATAAAAAAAATCTACCATTAAAAAATTTTTTGATTGATTATGATTAAAAATGATTTATGATGGGAAAAACATTTTTAGATTCAAGATTATTAGGAATATTTGTATTTGAGGGAAGACATAATGCACACGCTAACTTAGCAATTTTGAATTTTACATGAAAAAAAAATTAAGAAATATGAATAACAACATAAATTTTTAGAAAAAAATATATAATTGCTAAAAACTATAATGATTGGTTTTAAACCGCAAAGAATCATTACTATTAAGGGGTCTTTAACATTTTAACAGGGTAAGAAAATTTCTTTAGTAGAAATATCATTAAAAATATTATTTAAAGATTGATTTATTTAAAATTTTTTGCGCATATATTTTATTGTATATGCTATCCTACCTTGGTAAAACGTGTTACATATCTCCAATACCTAATTGTTTGCAAATTTTCAAATAAATGTAAAAAATAGCACGACATCGATGTAATTTAGTAAAAATAGATCCAAAATAAAGAACTGTTCAGTTCATAAAATGATGAAAGAGATTTTATTGTCACAATCTTATTTAAAATTAAAATCTTAAAAATAAAAAATAAAAATGTATAACTTAATTATTGAATAATGGATATCAAATCGTTCCCATCATTTTATGAACTAAACAGTTTTCTCTATTTTGAATTAATTTTTTCTATTCAATTCCATTGATTTCATGCTTTTTCAACAGCGCACAAGCTGTTAAAAATGCTCTTTTTCGAAAATTTGAAAAATATCAATTATTTGAGATATCTAAAACTTCGTAGTGGCATAAGATGGCATATGCAATCACAAAGATATGTGTAAAAATTTGAAATAAATCAAAGGTTAAAGAAAAAGTTTTTAATGACATTTCCACTAGGGCATAGTTTTTCACCATGTTAAAAAAGCAGGAAACCCCTTAAATAATTGAAATTATAATTAAAAATTATAATAATTGACTTTTTGATAAAGAGTCATTGGTAATGGGGGGAAAAGTAGAGACTAGTTCCTAAAAAAACAAATTTAAACATAAAATATTTATAATGAAAACACCTGCTATATGATAGATATGTGGAATGAAATTAAAAATTTTATGAAAATATATTAATTTTTAAAAATAAAAGAATACTGGCCGCAAAAAAGATTCAAAACCAAATATACGTATATCATAATAAAAGAATATGATATGATGAATACAGAGATAGATCTTTTAACACATCTTGATTGTCTTTACATTATGTATCCATAAATTAAAAATTAAAAACTCACCACCAGAGTCCGCTGACTTGAAGCATGTAAACAAGGCACAAAAGCACGAGCAAAATTCGTCGGAAATCCATGATGACGAACTCACCGGGACTTTGGAACCTCGAGAACGGCATCGAGGAACAAAAACGAGTCGACGCCGTCCAAAATGTTCTCCTTTGTGCGGGAAAAAGAAACAATTTGAAAAAAAAAAAATTCCACCAACTACATCAAATATTGATTTTCCGACCGATAGGAGAAATTATTTTAAAAGATTAATCAAATTTATTTTTTTTTTAACGCAAATAACTATTGATGAGACTTTTTCTCTTTTTGCTCACAAAACGTGGTCATTAAATTGGAAGGTAATGAATGTAAATCAGGGTATGGATGGGGGGCTGGGGGAGGGGGAGGAGGGTTTTTCTACATTTAATTATTGTTATGCTATTGTTGGGGCTTGATTTTGAGCCTTGGTTGGAAATATTTCGAGCCCGATGCTCGGTCGGGTTTTGCGTGACGTAGGGAATAATGTTGTCGGCTTGTTGCGGCTCTTTCTTGTGTTCGGTGTTTCTTTTTTTTCCCCGGCATCCCTACTCGGCTCGTCTTATTTTTCCCTGGCATTTTCCCTGGCGAGTGACATTTGTTGGTAGAAACACTCGCTCGACGGGGCCTATACAGAGGCGGATTTATGGTTTTTTTGCCGCCTGTGGGTTGTACAAAATTTGCCGCTCTCGTCATATTCTAGGCTGATTTTCTTGACAAATTCATTCCTCAAATTTGCCGCCCCGTGCTATGGCCAACTTAGCCCTCCCCGCCCCTGTAAATACGCCTCTGTCTTCAAGTCACCCTTTTAGTCACCCACATTCTCACATACTTTCTTGGTCAGCCCTCCCAAGCTCACACATTCTCACACAATTTGTCGTTATATCCGAGTTGGTTCCTTTTCATCCACCAAACGAGAGTGACCTTCACTCACATGCTCACGCACTTCCTTGGCCACTCACATACTCACACACTTTCTCGGTCTCCTCCCATGCTCACACACTTTCTCGGTCTCCTCCCATGCTCACACATTCTCAGACAATTTGTCGTTATATCCGAGTTGGTTCCTTTTCATCCACCAAACGAGAGTGACCTGGAGTGAAATTCACTCACATGCTCACGCACTTTCTTGGTCACTCTTTTGGCCACCCACTGACCCTGACCCGGTCCTTCACTCTTTAGGTTACTCTTTTGTTTACACTCATGCTTATACACTCTCTTGATCACTATTTTTGTCGCTCACTGACCTAGTCCCTTGTTCTCTATGTTACCCTTTTCTTCATTCACATGCTTGCAAGCTGCTTTGGCCGCTCACATGCAGGGCCGTAACCAGGATTTTTACCTCCTCCACTAATTTGAAATTCGATAATTTTATCATGTTCTTTGTTTCCATCTAAAATTTGCCGCCTCCTAAATTTTGCTGCCTGGGGCAGTTGTCCTTCCCACCCCCTTTAGTTTCGTCCCTGCGGACATGCATGCACACTGTTTCAGACACTCATATGCTTGCAAACTCTAGGTCACCCTTTTCGCCGTTCACTGACCTTTATCCTCGTTCGCTAGGCCACTATTTTGATCACCCATGTGCTTGCACATTCTTTTCGTCACTCCCATGTTTACACACACTCTAGGTCGCTCTTTTGTTTCCCCCATCGCCCTGCTACTTCACCCTCTAGGTCATTCTTCGCGTCATTCACATGCTTGCACACTGTTTTTGTCACTAAAATGCCTGCAGACTCTCTAGGTCACTCTTGTTTGGTCGATGAAAAGGAACCAACTCGGATATAACGACAAATTTTTATCACTTTGTTTTCCCGAGAAATTCCTAAGACTGGAGCGGATGACATCCAGGTAATATCCGTCTACTATTACTACGACTACTACTACTACTTGACCGCACATGCACCTCGTACACATTCCTCTGCGGAATTTCTAACGAATCGGCATATGTCGGAATATGGAATGTGTGTTCTGAGTGTATGTGTGGCCCCTAACGTATTTACGTTGTTGAGTTGCGCTTGTTTTAGTGTTCATGCTGCCATCTGCTTTTCATTTTCTGAAGTAAAGATGGAAATGCTTGAATTTTCACGTTATGTCAGTATTGTGTTGTAGGTCCGCCTGCTCTCTGCGGAGAGACTTTTTCAAATGGGAAACCGGCTTTCCATAGGTAAGATTCGTCTGTTGTTCTACAGCAGGGGTCTTCAACCTTTCTTGTGTCATGATCACTGCCTGTACCCATCATCAAACGAAGAGCACGCTTACGGCAACTGTGACATACGTATGCCTGAAATCCGCATTTGATTGTAATCCTCGATTGCGATTTTTACAGGGGGTGTTCAATTGAAACGTTGATCAAGTGCGCGCGAGCACGAAATCAGGAATAAGCATTGAGCTTAGCTCTTAGCTCTTGGGGCAGCACAGCACCATGGTGCTCACGAGCAACAGGTGGAAGATGGCTGTTCCACAGGGTGCATCCTGAAATAACAGTCCCTTTATCCTGAAATAACAGTCCCTTTATCCTGAAATAACAGTCCCTTTATCCTGAAATAACAGTCCCTTTATTCTGAAATAACAGTCCCTTTATCCTGAAATAACAGTCCCTTTATCCTGAAATAACAGTCCCTTTATCCTGAAATAACAGTCCCTTTATCCTGGAATAACTCGCGAACCGTTGACCCTAGAAGCATACTTCTAATTGGAAAAAATATTCAAACAACGTGTAGACCTCAGATACGTCATTGATATTGCAAGGGGCTGTATATATTTATTAGAATAAAATAATTAAATTTTTATTTGTCACTCTTTTCTAAAAAGTTATCGCCCTGTGTCTTCTGCATCCAACAGAAAAAACTCCATGTTTTTGAATGCAATATTCGCTGGGATATTTAAATTCCAAAATCGCTGAAAATGAATTAAAGAACGAAAGATAAACTAACGGTATAAGTTTACTCCCTACGCTTCTTATCCTCTTCGCTCCAGAGGGGCACGTGCGTGTACCTCATTTTCAATCCCTACTATTATCCCTACCTATTAACTAGCTACAATTCCCGGCACTGCACGGGTTTACTTTAATTACTGGGAGGATTGAAAAAGTGACAAACCATTACAAAGGAATAAACTATTATACACAATACGGGTGGCATTAAAGAAGTAACAAACCATTATAAAGGCGCATGAACCATTGTAAAGGCAAAGTATACATTCCGATTGTGATTGTTGAGACTCAGAAACCATTGTTGCCCGACGGCTTTTCGCCCATTTCGGGCATTTGCCCAGCTCTGACGAACTTTTAAAGTAGCCTATCTTTCAAGTCGGGTCACGTTTGCTATATATGAAAATTTGTTTTATATACAAAAATCAATTTTATATACATAGATAGGTAGTGATATTTATACGAGATGCGTAAAAATATTGAAATAAATCCAGAAAAAGGATTTGTGTGTGTGTGTGTGTGTGTGTGTGTGTGTGTGGAATAGAATTCATCCATTTAACTGTGATTAAAATAGCATTGCATTACTAATATTTAATAAAATTTTAAGTGCATCAAAGCAATACAAAGTAAATCTATCGTACACTTTAGATTTTGAAAAATACTTAATTTCATTGAAAATCAATAGGAAAAGTTTCTTGTCAGTTTTTTTTTTGTCTCGAAATTAGAGTAAAAAAATGAACGAGACGCCCATCAAAAAGAATTTAGAAGAAAAAACTGAACTCAATTTTGTCAGATCCAATTCCCAAAATTTTCGGAGCCCGATTTGAAAGAAAAGGTTCGACTTGAAGTTTTACATAATTTCTTTGAAATTCGATTTTATAGTTTTTGTTAAATTAAACTTACAGTTTTTCAAGTTTAACTTATAATTGTTTTCCAAATTTAATTCACATTTTTTTTAAAACTTAATTTCCAAATTTTTTAATTTGATTTATTTTTTTAATTTATTTATAATTTTTTTAAACTTGATTTATATATATATATATATATATATATATATAAAAAGTTCTTTAAATTAAATTTATGATAGTTTTTTTGGATTGAATTTATGATAGTTTTTTTGGATTGAATTTATGATAGTTTTTTTGGATTGAATTTATGATAGTTTTTTTGGATTGAATTTATGATAGTTTTTTTGGATTGAATTTATGATAGTTTTTTTGGATTGAATTTATGATAGGTTTTTTGGATTGAATTTATGATAGTTTTTTTGGATTGAATTTATGATAGTTTTTTTGGATTGAATTTATGATTGTTTTTCAAATTTAATTAATATATATTTTTTTAAATTTGATTTTTTTAAATTCGATTGGAAAAATATTAAAAAAATACTGCACCAAAATTGCTCACATTTGAGTCGAATTCAAATTTTTAAATTTTATCGTTTTTCCACGTTTCAAGAATTTTTTTTTTTAATTTTCTCTTCAACATTTCTACAAAATTTCACCGATGAATCTTCTTTTCAAGCCAAACCAAGCTAAATAACGCGACATACGTGGGTAGTCCTTAAATTCGTAAATAGTTTAAAAACTCATACAAATTTGAGGAATTGGTGTGTTTGTGAATGTGGTTTGCGAAACACTTATTCTCACGAAGGGAAGATTTTTTTCTTACGGAAAAAAAATTTCACTTCAAATTTTTGTCGATAGAGGGCTGTGCACGATAGCAAATCACTGGAAATATGCAAATGGAGTCCTATAAAATGCAGCATGTACATTACTCTTTTCTGTTTGTTTGTTCATGACTCTTTTCTGAATTTTCCTGTTACTGGCCTAACATAAATTTTTTCATTGTGATGTTCACATTGGTGGATAAAGTGCCGTTGGTGAAGTGGTTTTACCTCAGCCCACGAATCGACGGCTGAAGCTTCACGAACGTTTCGGACACAGTATAGATTCAAAGAGGATTCAGATCAAGAAGTCTGTGATTTTCTTCCTTACAGCACCCTCTATTGACAAAATTTTTAATTTTTTTTCTGATCAAAAAATCCTTTTTTTTTTGGAAATTACTTTTTTCCAAACCTCATTCAAAAGGGTTTTTTCAGTACAGAAAAGAAAAATTACCATCACGATGAAAATCTTATGTAAGTGCCAGCAACAGAAAAATTCAGAAATGAGCTGTTATATTCGTACACCCAGCATTTTATTGTACTATGCACAACTTCCATACAAGTGGATTTCCGGTAGCCCCTGAAGACATCACAGCTCTTTACGCTGATGACAGCGCTCTTTGCTGTACGGATAAGAAGCCTAGTAAGGCGCTTTCAAATTTACAGGAATTGGTGGATCTGGTCAAGCCCTGGTGTGTAAGAACCCGTGTTGAGTTAAACGCATCAAAGGCAGTATTCATGTGGTTTACAAATAAGATTGATCTACCGTTCAGTGCTCACATTGTAGTGCAGGGCACACCTATCTACCCTGTCCCATTCTCAAATCTCTCCCACTTCAACATGCCAACTTCTTCTTTCTTGCCCACAAGTCTGTCTTTTCCACACTTCTTTCGAAATCTCAGGCTGCCGGCCTTTATGTGCCACTGGGCGCACGAGCAATTTTTCTCCCTAATCATTGGGTACAGCTATACATTTTAGTCAAATGGCTTGTGCGTTGCATCGAGTTGATGGCTGTCTTCATGGGGAGAATGACGCGAATGATTCGATACTTGCGAGCAAGGGGAGCTACCACTACAAATCTCAACTTTTCTGACACAACTCTTCCTCTTTTGAGGTAACGGAAGTAAGTTGCTTTGCATCAGTTCGGGTTTGTGAGCGGTTCTATCTATCTATATACCCTGTCACGCTCACAAAATATCTTGATATTGTTGTGGATAAGTGGTTCAGTTTCTGTACATACATTTAGTCATATTTAACCACATTTAATCAAATTTAATCATATTTAATCGCATTTTATTCGATTCATGTTGCCCTGAGGACTACTCCATCCACTGGTCTGATTGATCAGTATGATTATGTTATTTTTCTTGACAGCGAAAATTTTTTTTTCTTTTCTTGAAAAAAAAATGAAAACAAAAAAGCCCTTTTGGGTGTTAGGTGAACCTACGTATTCACCCACTTAATGTTCATAGTCATCATGGCAAAGCGCACTACTGCTATGGGAATCGGCAGAGTAATGATGAAGGGGGTTTGATGGCTTAATAATGCCCATCGCGGCCCCAAATCACCAATTATGGTTTACGGTTACTATTTATTTACGCTTGGATACGTTTTTTACGGTGTTTTTTTTTAGCCGCATTCGTAGCTGTTCTGGAGCGATTGTTTAGCTCCCAGGTTGATCACCCATCTGCATTATTGTAAGTTAACTCTTTAAACAACCTACCCTGTTTTTAAATATTTTCATCAACTTCAAAATCATCTTTTAATTGTCATAAAATTTCAATTCGATTCAATGCATGTTAATATATGAAGTATATCATTATTAGAGTTCGGTTTATATGCACTTAAAACGGGGCAAAATATGCACTTAAAAACGTTAAACTATGCACTAAAAATGCTGAAATATGTACTTAAAATTCTGGAATGTGCCCTTAAAATTCTGGAATGTGCCCTTAAAATTCTGGAATATACACTCATAAAACGTTGAAGTATACACTAAAAACGGTGACATGGGCACTAAAACACTGAGATATTTTATTTTATTCATTTATTTCAAATAATTACAAGAAAATTAAATATTTATATAGAAGTACAAAACAACCAAGGAGACATTAGTCCCATACTGGTTGTTACAGTCAAAATGTTTGTGTATGTTAAGATTGGTACAATAAATTAAAATTCTTGACAGATAGAAAAATTATAATTAATGAAACAAAATTAGAAATATGTATTATAATGATAAGTGAAAAAAAAATAAACAACAGAAACAAGAAAGAAAATAAGAGGAAGGGATGAGAGAAATGTAATTGAATTTAGCATAACAATAGGTGGTGGCAAGATATATACAATTGGTGTGAATAATATATATGTAACGGGGTTGAAGGTGCTGTAACACTTATGCGATATGAGAACATGTGAGTCAACATATGCGGAATACAATACTGTACATCAGTGCCAATGCAATGCATTAGCAATTGTCCAATTTTTTCTGAGCAAAAAGTTGGATATGTTATTTGACAGAATTTTTTTTTTTCACTTTTTTCTTTTTAGTTCGTAGATTGAGCTGATAAAGCAAAGGGGAAAAAAATTAGAGTTATGTTTAAGAGAAAAAGTCTGAGGATGAAATTAAAAGTGGATCTCAATGTCTGGAATTTGGTAAAGATGGAACTTAAGATGTTTTTGAAACTCGAGAATGTAGTTGCCTCTTTAATCTCAATGGGAAGGGTGTTATAAAATTTCGCGGAACGAGAAAACTGAAATGTTTTTTGAGTATAGTTTTATGGACCAAAGGTTTTGAATAAGTGGAATTAAGGCGAGCGGATGTGCGAGCTGAGTTTGAGGTTAAAGTAAATTGATTCTTCTTAATTATCATTACTGATCTATAAAATATAAGTAACGTAGAGGTAGGATCTGGAGTTGGTGGAAGAGTTCTTTATAGATACATACCGATAAAAGCTGAAATATGTAGAAATATACCATGAAATCAAAAATATGATCGCAAAATCAAAACAAATTCTCTAATATCATATGCCGTGGTATGGCACTAAAAATTAAATATATACGCCAAAAATATATGCATTTGAAAGTGTCGGAAAAGTTTTCGCACGAAAATTGTGAAAATATACATTTAAAAAATACGGAAATGTGCATAAAATAAAAAAATATGCCCTAAAGAACGTGTATAAGCATACTGAAAAATATACGCGAAATTAAGAAAAAAATGCATTTAAAAATGTTAAGTTTCTCTAAAAATTAAAAATGCGCACAAAGAATAAAAAAAAATATCCAAATTAAAAGCATTGAGGCATGGCTTGACTAAAAAAAGGAAAAATACATGCAGTAAAACGAAAAAATAAGTGCAAAGAAATGAACACGTGCACTTAAAATTATCAATGATCAATAGTGAAATATTTTCTTTTAAAAATTTAAGAAATTCAATGAAATTTGAGGAATGGAAAGTTTAAAATAATGTTGAAAATATTAGTGCAATGCAATTTAACAGAAAAAAATGTAAAAGCATACACTCATTTCAAAATTCCGGTGATTTTATGCATTTATATGCACTGACTATAAAAAGTGCTGAAATATGCAACTGCTTATGCACTCATGCATTTGCATATAATCCGGGCTCTAACCATTACGTTGCATCTTGTACCAATAGATCATGTTAGGAAACAAAAACAACCGTTCCAAGACTAGTATCGATACCATCAAAAATGTTGTTTTTTTTTTTTGCAAAACATTTATATGTTAGCACAGGTGTATGCTTTTTCGTACAAATCTCCTGTTTTCCCCCAGACCCGTAAAATAAGTGTGGGAGGAAAACGTCTATTTAATGGCTTCGAAGAAAAAGGTCAGACTCATATTAACTATAGATGCTTAAAAAAAATAGCATTTATTAGTTTCTCTAACATTTTTCTATTTAAAGGAACAGCAACAAAATTCTGGAGAGAAGTAGAAAAATTTTTACGGCTGGGGTATTTATTTTCCTTACTGGGTTATGACGGCCATGACTGCTGTCCCGGATATTCTCTATTTGGAGACTTATGCCTATTTATTCGCGTGAAAGAGATCCACAGAAAACTGAAACTGTTTTTAGGAGAAGGTTGTGCGTATGTGAAAGTAAGTAAAAGGAGAGGGACTATAGAGTACGTGAACTGGTGAGGGTGTTTGATGTCTGTCAACGCTTTTCCTCACGTACACCAGACAAGAAACGAATTTTTCTTTCCTTTTAACGTCTTCTCAAAACGGTGATTTCAAAATTTTTACGAAGCTTTTTATAACTTGTCTTTTTCATCAGTGAGCACGCAGTATGAGTCTGGCCTTCTATTTATTTCGAACCAAATAATAAACACCTCAAGGCGTTTTACTGTACTAAGTTCCAAGTGCATGAAAAATATCTTTTTCCTTTTTTTAATCTACGTTATTCTACAAATTTTAATTTTTAAAATACTTTATGCCAGTTATTCCCAACCTCCTTTTGACAAGAATTTCATCGGCGACACCCCCCCCCCCCACGACACAGAGTGACCATATGTCCCGGTATTTGAGACATCCTTGATTTTTCCTTAATGAGCATGCTTTAATTCCTAGAAATCAATGGTGAATGAAGTCAAATTATTTTTAGATATTTAGTTGGCAGAACTGTGTTTTATCATGAGATTTCAAGTGATCTTGGTATTTTCGTGTTTTTTTAGTTTTTTACCTGTAATTGGTTGTACTACTATTTATTGGAGTACCAAAATTGTTATTCAATTGCAGTAGTATTCTCTGTTCTAGCGAATACCTGTGTAACTCTTCCACAATATTTCTATCCCCTCCCTCATCCCGATGTTTTGAGAGCCCTTCAATTTTATTCAGTAACTTCACTTCTTCGTCAAAAGAGCTTCATAAACACTAGCGTTACTAACTGTTCATAATGAAAAAATGTAGACATTTCCCCTATATACAGTAGAGCATCAATTATCGGAATACCGATCAACCGAAACATTGGTTTACCGAAAGCGTTCCAGTCGGCAAATTCACTGCCTTGAGACGGCTATGAAGGGGTTAGAAAAACAAGAAGAATTTTCTGTCAAAATTGCTGTCTTTAAAACGTTTGCGAGATTTAGCGACAAACAAAAAAATGAGTGTCAGCTCTGAAGCAAAAGAAAATTTTGGGCTTCTTTTCCTAAACCAAATGCCTACTTTAGTGGTCATTTTGAACTTGTCAAACTAGCCTAGTAAGTTTTCTGCGTTATTTGTAAGACGCGTAATAAAAATATATAGTTTTTTGTTTAATATCACTGTTTCTATGTTTCATACTCTTCCTACGACACTGGTACAATTTTTTTTTCGTGTGGATGATCGGTTATCCGAATGTCCTCAGTCCCGAATTGTTTCGGATAAACGATGCTCTACTGTATTCACATATCGCTCATCATTCTGTTGTTAACTGTTAAAAAATATATAAAAACATTTTAAAATATGTTGATTCTTTTTGAATCCTCCCCACTAGCGGTATAAATATTAACTTGATCTGTTCATTATTGTAAATGTTGAATTCGATACCGTTACATTGTATGACACATGTATAGTAAGTAGCTGTTCTGCTGAGAATTGAGGCATTTTTTAGTTTTGACACATTTACTTACGCTGCGAAAAATAAAAATAAATTTCTTATATTCACGAGCGTTTTCATTTTAGGTAATCTCTCGTGACCCTTCCCCCCCTAATTTAATGGACTCGCACTTTGAAAGCCACTGCTTTATGCTATTTCTATTGCAGGGCAGTTCGAAATTCACATACAAAAAGGTAGTTTTACACCATCGCTCCAGATTTATTGGGATTTGGTTTCTCTGTGGGAACCCTTCAATGTATAGAAATCAATGATTTAAGCATCTTCAATTCAATTCAATGTGATGTTCTCTATCTTCCCAAGAAGTTTTTACTACATTTATAAAACATAATGTGCGTACATATAATTAACGGAAAATTCACCGGAAACAGTTCATTGCCACGCAATTTACCGATTGCAAAATTCATCGACGAACAATTAACCGGCATTAATTCGTCACCAGTGAGTGAGTGATCGAATGAGTTGGTGAAGGAACTAGCGAAAAAAGCTATAGTGAGTGAGTAACCACATGAGTGGCCGAGTGTGTAACCGAGTAAGTGAGTTGCCGAGTGAGAGATTGTAAATTAGTGACTCTCTCACACCTTCACTCACTTTGCCCATTTACCCACTTGCAATTCATTTTCTTTATCACCTCCTTTGCTTCACGAGACTGGCCGCTTTTTTCATCCTCTAAATAGTTAGTCTTATTTCATGAGTTCAAATCTTCAAGATTCTACAACTCACTCGCTCATCTGCTGTCACTTACTTACTCATTTGCTCACTCACTAACTTCCTGACTCGTTTGATCAATCACTCACTCACCTGCTCATCTACTCACTCACTATATCACGTTGAATGATGTCATTAGATGCATTTTTTCCAGCGGAAAATTATCCTTTCGGTGAATTCATTGGCGGATAATTTTACGATACACTCATATATATAATATATGGTGCCCTTATGTCACCCAGAGCAAACTCAATATTAGATTTTTGCCTTCGCTTCGTTGAATGCGTTTTGTCACCCACATATTTGAACCTCGTAAACTCTTTTCCAGAATGAAGCATGAAAATACTGATATTTTCCTTTTATAACTTTAATCCTTTTTTATAGTAATTATTTTCACTGATCTCACTAGAAACGCAATAGTTGAAATCCCTAAACCTCCCCCCCCCCCCCATGCCATATCTTTTTCACGCCGTTTAGTTCGCCGCCGTGCGATCGTGTGGGCATCGTGCTGAACTCTCAACGTGAGAGTCGAGGTTCGAACCCTGTTAGTGGTGGTCAGCTAAAGTTAGTTTTCTGCGGTTTTGAATGCGAGCCAGTCTCCCATTTTGAAAAAGTCTGTCCGCAGAGCGCAGGCAGACCTTCAACGCGATACTTACATAACATGAAAATTCAGTCATTTTCCATATTCACTTCAAAACAAAGGAGGCAGATGATAGAACCAGCAAGAACACGAAACAAGCACGACTCCGACAACATAAATTCATTAGGGCCACGCATAGCCCTTTTTAGACAAGAGCATTCTTTTTCTTGAAATTCCCAAAATGTTTTTACATTTTTGATGCTGAAAAAAATGCATTAAAAACATAAATGTCTGCAAACCTTTACTTTTAAAATTTTTTTTTTTTTTTTTTTTTTTTTGTGAAGAAAAAATTCACTTCGTTGAAATTTCTTCAGCCAAGACGATGCAAAGTATATTCATCTTCACATACAATTTTTTGCATAATTTTATTTCCAAATATTATGTAATAAATCACTTTTATCGGAGGCACTTTCTCCTGGAAGTCATCTTAAATACACCTGAAAATTCGACTGCAAATGCTGCCCTCTGATGAATCCCTCAAAGTCCATATTCACCATATTTTTAACTCAAAACTTACACAACTCTTTAAATGAGTGCTTAACTCCCTGAGGGCGAAAGAAAAAATTCTACACAGTGAGAGAAAGCAATCCATACATTTGTGGCACCAGGGTCTGAAAGGGATACGCACACACACACCCTGCCTATTAACATAATTACTCTCAAAAAGCCTTCCCCCCCCCCCCCAGACTCTTAAGATCCCCATGCCTCAC
This sequence comes from Pholcus phalangioides, assembly GCF_987345545.1. Lineage (NCBI taxonomy): Eukaryota > Metazoa > Arthropoda > Arachnida > Araneae > Pholcidae > Pholcus > Pholcus phalangioides. The sequence goes on along the minus strand of NW_028301608.1, from coordinate 86,081,617 downwards.
CCGTGTTGACCCATATTTTAAGACGGCCCTGCAATCAATGTAAAACTAGCAAGAAATTACGGTGTTTGTTCCATACATCCAGCTCTTTTTAGATCTGGGGTTTCGAAACGAAATGCGCGTGCACCATACGCTCGGATAGAACGATGAGGCCCGGTAGCTGGTAGAAAGCTGAAATATATATTACAGAGACAATCTGCTGATATGACATCGTTGTTATATGAGGTAGGAGGGTAATAATGGAAGACTAGAGGAGGGAAGACATTTGAATCAACGGATATCATCTTAAAACACAGGTTGAACGAACTTGCAAGTCGAAATGGTCCTCGTGGTTGGTAGGTAGGTAGGTAGCAGGTTTCCATCAGCCCTGATGGAAATCTCTGGTTACCTATTGTCCCCGAAGAAAAGAAGCAAGAAGAAATACATGACATCTCGTTCTAGATTCTTCTGTAGTCGTCCATCAGTTAGAGGGTGATAACTATGGATACCTTGCTGCAAACTCGTCGACTTGACTCTTGTAGAGGATAGGTATGGTGGGGGGGGGGGGGGGGGTTAAGAATGAAGATAGCAGCCAGGGTGAAGGTAAGAGCAAAGAGAGTCCGAGATTCCACGACAAACACACACACACATGCACGCACAATCATGGAATCCCTGCCACCGGTCTATGCAGAGATACGAATCTTGACTTGGGAACGTTGACAAGCGACCGACCCGAGATGGGTCGCTCTTCTTCTTCTTCTTCAGCTCCTCCAACAGAATCTTATCTACTGGTCTTGAACCACAACCGTGAGAACTTTCCTTTCTTTTATTATTATTATTATTGTCATTCCGGCTGAGACAGTGCCTGTGCCGTAAACTACTCGATCGACCATTTTTCGTGAGTTGTGACGATGGTAAGTAACCTCTGGAGACACACACGCTGTTTGTACCTGCGGTGAAACTTGTCAACGTGTCTCTTTACGCAATTCTCTTACGAGTGCTTTCCCCCCCCCCTCCTCGCCTTTTTAGGTTTCCACTGAAAACCCACGGTCATTTCCAATTCTCTACTACCTTTATCTCCACTTCAGAAAATAACTTAAAATAACTTATTTCGGTACTTAAGGGCCAAGGTCCATAATCATTTCTCTGAGTTCGTGCATTTTAATAGGCCCGTCCAAAGCACCAGTTTTCACGAATAAACTGACATTAACCCTTAAATGAGTAGCTTTGGCACGGGCTTAAGTATTCAGTGTCCGGTGCAAAAAGCTTTGCGGTCCTATGAAACGGTGTTTCCTAATCCTCCAGTCTCCATAGCGCATGCCAGGTTTACATTGGCACCTGAGTATGACTATCAAACTACTATTTCATGGTCATAAAAAAACATTCGACAATAAATTTGGATTATGGTGCCATTATGCTCAAGTGAAAATTTGTAAGTGTGCTCCTAGGCACTAAAAGGTTGGGGCTGCCGGGGCTAGAGAACCGATTATCTTCCCAGGGCCCAACTTAGATACAATTTCAACAAGCGAGGGCGAACCTTTGAGGAAGGCATTATGCCTCCTTCGTGTAATTTTGAATAATTTTAAAATAAGGATATAGCGCCCCCTCCCTTCCTGTTCAATGCCCGGGCACTAGATCCGTCTGCATTATTTTCTTGGCTTGAACAACCCTAGACGATAGGGTTCGATGCCTGAAAGGTCTTGGCATACCCCCCCCCCAAATCCTACAGCAGAGCCCCTGGGCTAGGATCTTTGGCGGGCCCCACCATAGGGAATTTATAGTATGAAAAAACAAAAAGTGATAAGAGTCGTCCCGGGCTAGAGCCCTGTCAGCCCCAACATTAAGTCAAACGTCGACAACGTTAAAGTAAGTAAAGTATTTTTATATATCCCATTTTGCGGTCCCTAAAATTTTGGGGGCTGGTGCAGCCACACCCTTCGCACTTGCTTAGGTCCGGCCCTGGTCATATTCTTTTCATTTTATATTTTGAATTCGCTGGTAAATGTACCAATTAACAACAACTGTCTGTTTGTTACAGAGCAAGTGCGGCTGTGATTTCGCTTATTTGTTAAAATGTTTTTCCTGCATTTCTTTTTCTTTTTACAGCTGGGCCAAAACTGACTATTAAAATATTTTTAATTTTATTTGTGTTTATAGCATGTCAAAATAACCTTTAAAAAAGAAAAAAATTGATTAATTAATTTGGGTTGGCATCATTAGTAGGACCTTATATTTAGGTACACATTCAGGTCTCAACCTGCAAAAAGAATCATTAAAACCCATTAAAAAGGAGGTACACTTGTAGCTATGGAACGAAGAGCCTATAGTTTGAATCACAAAGAAACTAGTTAGTATCCCGTAAGCTCGTAAATTGTTTGGAAATTCATAAAAATTGACGGAATTTTGGTATATTTGAAACGGTTTGTGCGAAAAAAAATAATTCTCTCGAAAACTGTAATTTTTATTGTACAGAAAAGAAATTTGGTTTGAAGTTTTGTCGATAGAGATCGCGGCACAAAAGCGAATCACTGGAAATATGCAAATCAGAGCCCTTTAAAATAAGCCTATGGTTTAGCAATTCATCAATAAAAGTTGAAAAGAACTATGCTGAAATCACACAAATTTTTAAATTTTATCGGTTTCCACCTTTTCAAATTCGTGAAATTTTTAAAAACAGTCCCTTCAACGTTCCTACGAAATTCCATCGATGAATCACGCTTTCAACTCAAACCAAGCTAAATAAAACGGCATACGTCCCATAAATTCGGAAATAGTTTAAAAATGCATAAAATTTTCAGGAATTGGTATATTTGAATACGGTTATAGCCAAAAAGTTATTCACACGAATTTTTTTTTTTTTTTTTTTGTCAGAAAAGGAATTAATTTAAATTTCTGTCAATAGAGCTGCACGAAAACAAATCACTGGAAATATGCAAATCAGTCGTATAAAATGCAGGCCGTCCGATATACAGCTCATTTATGAATTCTCCTGTCACTGGCACTCACGGTTTTGATTGTGATGTTGACATTGGTGGATGAAGTCCCTAATTCACGGTTACCAATTGAATTGGTAATAAAAAACGGTTCCCAATTGAATTGGTAACCGAATTCGAATATAGCGATTCCTTCAAGTTTTTATGAAGTTTTAAACTATTTACGAATTTATGGGACACCTTGTATGTATTCATTAAGTAATATTACTTCAATACATTTGTTTTGCGTGCGACTTTTGAGGCTTTGCACGTCTTCAATAAGTCCCTGTATAAGCAATGCAATTCGAAATATATAGGCTATTTTTTTAATGATTTTTCCGGCTTTCGCAATACGTGTCATTAACTATGAGGAAGAGAAAAGCAACAGCTCGAAAAAAAAATTGGACATTTAAGCTATTGTTCGTTTGATTTTACGTGTCGACGAAAAACTGTGATGCAAAATTTTATGATGGATTATTAGAAATTGTACACGTGATGTTTTTTAATGCGCACAAAGCAGGTTAAAATGATGCAAAACCAACCATAAAGATGGAGGACTTGGTTGGTCTTTTACAACGACACATATTAGGCAAGCTGCACAAAACCGTAATGAATAAGCTATGAAGCACGAATTGTGCAGATAAGATGAAGACCACAGACTAATTTTAAGGAAAATACCGGGTGTCTCATAAATCCGTAAATAATTTAAAAATTCCTAATAGTTGAAGGAATTGATGTATTTGAATGTGGTTGGGAAAAGTTGTTCACACGGAAGGGAATTTTTTTTCCGGTAACGGAAAAAAAGAATAGGTCAGATTTTCGTCGATAGTGGGCGCTGCACAGAAGTAAATAACTAAATATGCAAATCAGAATCAGATATGCAATCCGGGTGTACAATTAATGACTCGTGTTTACATTTTCCTGCCACTGGTGTGTTTTGTTTTTTTTTTCATTCTGATGTTGACAATGTTAGACAGAGCATTATTGATGAAGTTGTTTTGTCTCAGACACGAATTGCCAGCTGAAGCTTCGCGAGCGTTTCGGACACAGAAAGGATCGAAGAAAGGTTGAGGTCCGAAATTCTGTGATTTGCTTTCAGGCAATACTCTTTATCAACAAAAACTTTAAATTTTTTTTCTGTACCAAAAAAAAACAAAATAAATAAATAAATTCACCCTTCGCGAGAATAACTTTTTTGGACCGCATTGAAATATTTTAATTCCTTTAATTATTATGAATTTTTAAATGATTTACGAATTTATAGGACACAATGTACATTAATTTGAATAGAAACATTTATTTAATAAACGGGAGGGGGAAAAAAGGTTGAAAATCGCAAATTTACGTAAAGTTTAAGCATGAAAACTGTTTTTTAACACCTTTTACCACAATGGAGAAGAAAAAATAAATAAATAAAAGAGACGTTTCAAGAGAGAAAGGTTAAAAGGGAAGGGGGGGGGGAAGCTAAAACAACTAGAATAGAAATAGAAGAAGGTGAAATGCATAAATAAATGCGTGTCAAATTAGTAGCAAATTTTCACGGCTCGCAGCTAAAAAGGAAGAGGATATCACTTTTCAACGAAACTGTGGTTGCCGCCCTTTTGCAATACAACCACATCCGTAAAAGGCTCTTCTCTCACAAAGAATAATAAAAATATGTTGAAGAACTGAAGAAAAAAAATGGCGTCGAGGTGAAAATTATGTCGAAGAAACCAGCATGAATGGGCTCTTGCATATAGTTCTAGTGGAATTTTTTTTTTTTCTATTTGAAACCGTCCGAATTCCAAAATTCCTCAGCCATAAAAAGAGCCCGGTTCATATGCAAATGCATGAGTGTAATTGTATATTTTAGCACTTTTTTATAGTTAGTGCATATAAATGCATAGAATTAGTGCATATTTTTAGGGTTTTTTTCTATTAATCACTTTCTAAAAATGTTTCCAGGATTATTTTTAACTTTCCATTCATCAAATTTCTTCAATCACTGTAGAGTATTTTTTATTTTAGGACATATTTTAAGGCATTTTTAAATATGCATATTTTTGCAATTCTAAGTTATGCACGCGTTCTTCATTTGTTGCGTATATTTTTTCGTTTTACTGCATGTTTTTTTCTTTTCCTCTTTGTTAGGCCATACCTCAGTGCTTTTAATATGAGTTTAGTTTTTCTTTCATTTCTTGTGCACATTTTTCATTTTTAGAGAAATTTCAGTACTTTTGAATGCATTTTTTTTAATTCCATATTTTTCAGTATATTTATACATGATCTTTAGGGCGGGCATATTGGGGCACTTTTAGGAAATATTTGTATTTTATTTTATGCATAATTTCCGTATTTTTAAATGCATATTTTCACAATTTTCATGATTTTTTTTTCTCTCTTTCGACATTTTCACACACACACACAAATGCATATTTTTTGCGTATACATTTCATTTTTAGTGCCATACTTCAGCACATGATATTATAGGATTTGTTTGCATTTTTCGCACATATTTTTGATTTCAGGATATATCTCGACATACTTCAACTTTTATGGGTGCATATTTCAGCTTTTTTTCAGTGCATATTTCAGCGTTTTAGTGCATATTTTGCCACTTTTAAGTGAATGTAATCCGAGCTTTAGTCCTTTATATAGTGTGCTCCGTCAATACAATGTTTTTCATGTATTCTATACTTTTTTTTGCAGATTTCAATAAGATGTATTATTATCATGGGAGACCAAATTTAATGCGAATGCAAATGCACATAATTTGTATATTTTCGTCTTTTTTTTTAGCATTAATGCATATAAATGCCTAAAATCAAAGAATTTTTCAGAATAAGTGCATATTTTCGAAGATTCGTTTAAGCTCGATCATGTCCGGGTTCTAATTATTACCTTACGCACATAATAAAATAAGTGACTTATGGTGAGGAAAAAGGTAACTATATACTTTCAGAATCCAACAGAGCTGCCCATGGAACCGCGGCAATCTTTAACCATGCGCCATTGCGCTTGGCCTCATATCCATTAGGGATCTACATAGTGAAATCTGGTGCTATGATTTTTCAGAGTAAGTACGTACCTACTTGTATATAATCAGCACTGTATTTGGCGCACAACAGGATAATGCATATATCCTTGAGAATGTCATTCATACTCACCATCAGAAGGAAATGAAAGTTCAGCTAATGAATCAAAAAGATTTCAAAATTGATTCCTGATAGTTATGATTCATTATTAGAAAAAACAACAACAATTTTAAGAAATTACACAAGTCATTGGAAAATCAAGTTTGAATGCAGCTCTTGGCAAGATTTCCAAAAATAGGAAACTTCCCGGGACTCAACCACGTGGAGGTGATGGCTGCAAGTGTTCGAGTCCCAATTAATTTTGTTTTTTGTTTTTAGTTAGAAAATCATTTAAAAAAGAAAATCTAGTTCGAATTTAAGTTTATTTTAATTTCAGTAATTGAGTTGGTAATTGAATTAGTTTATCAGTTAAAATCGAGTTGAAGTGAATTATTGCAATTTTTTTAATTTTATTTTCTAGAACTATTAAGACTAGTTTAATTATTCAATTGAGAAAGTCAAGCTTAATTAGTTAGTAATTCAATTAAGTTAAGATTAAATTAGAAAATTTATTTGAGAAAATTGGGTTAAGTTTGAACTGATCAAACTAATGAATTATTTTAAAGGTTGGCTTTTAAAATTTAAAATTATTTTTAATTTGAAATTTAATTTTTTTCCAGATTTATAATTCAAGTTATATTTAAAGACAATGTGAGAATACTTACCTATACTTACCTCAAGGGGGCCTACTTACTTTTAAAACAGGCACCGAAAGAGACGGCGGAAGCACAGCTGGTAGCGGCTGGGCCGGTAACTCCTCGGCTTCGGATCTGAAACGAGATTGAAAAGCAAAAAAGAAAACAAGATTAAAAAATAATGATATTAGAGAACATTGGCGTACACACAAGGATAATTCTTTCGATTCCATTGTCCGTTATATATGATCATGAAGTGATAGCATCTCACTCCGAGATGAACAGAAACTTGTCCACCTGGAAAGAAAATCTGAAGCGGTATTGTGTATGATGCAAGATTCTTAAATACACTGGAAATCACCGCGAAATAGTCATACGGGGTAAGTAGAAATGAACTCATGAAAAAGCCAGTTTAATAATTAACCAAATTTTTCTAAATGCAAATCAGAACAGATATAGATAACTCAAATATACTGGGCATGTTAAAATGGGTAATCCTATCAATTATCTCATAAAACAACTTTCATGACACAATTATTGGAATCATTATATATCTTTTATTAGTAAAATTACATTATGAATATACTCACTGGGATAGCCCCGGAATACGCAGACATGGAGGCGGTCTGCGGCCGGGCATTTCTTGTTCTGTAAGTACAAGTCATAACTGTCAGACATAAATTCAATCAATCAAAGCGAATCTTATACTCGCATCTAAATCTCCATACTAGGCAAATTTATTACATTAAGACTAAAAGCGAATGTTTTAGGGAACAGAGAAAAATTCGTATTCAATTACGGGTGAAAAAGCCGTGCATAAAACAAATTCATACTAGTTTAAACCGGGATAGAGTTGTTAGTGGGCTATAGTTATTAAAAAACAATAATAGTTATTAGTAGGTTTTCTACGACTTCGCATATTTTCATGCATTTCGCATATTTCGCTATTTTTACACGATAGAGCATTTTTTCATGATCGTCAGAATTTAAGGCATATTCTTATATTGTGGAGCATTATTTTACATACTTGTATTTCAACATAACAATGAAGAGGGATTTTCTTCCTCCCGAGCTCTCTCTCTCCTTTTTCATCCGCATTTCCCTGCTACAAAGTACAGCGATGATTTGACAAGCAGTGCCAACTTAACACATGGGCCCAGCACGTGCCCGGGTTGCCTCGAGTGTAGAGGAGGGCCCCGAGAAAGCGAGATTTTCGTGCAATTTGTGGCAGCGGGTATGTATATTGGTAAGCAATTACAGTAACATAAGTATGGGGCCGCAGAACATCACTCTCCCCGGGGACCCATGGTGTTGAGACGGCCATGCATAGAACCCGACAAGAAGGAACCTCACTGAACACGGATCCAGTATGAGGACCCATCGCCTCTCCTGAAGCATGGCGTATAAATAATAATAATTGTTATTATTATTATTTATAGCGTAGGTTCGTTGGACCGTCCCGTATTTTACACAGACCTATTTTTCCCGTATAATTCGGCTGTTGGGTGGAGTCATAACCCCTTCCCCCATTCAGAATCCATGCTTTTCCCAGGGTTTCAAACATCGTATTTATAAAAAAAAAAATTCATTATATAAATTTAGTTTTTACTTAATTTAGTTCAATAAATAAAAAGGGCCTCGCTTTATCCAGGACCCCTCTACTTTCGAGGGGCCCTGGATAAGACGACTACGAGAATATTGTGACCACGAAAAGAAAATATGACCATGGGCTGGAAAAGACATGTCTAGAGAGTGAGACATCTATTTCTTTTTATTTCATTTAAATATGATAAAATGACTCGTTAATATTTTTTTTTCCAAAAATGGTCGGAATATGTATGCGTGGCATTTCATCCATCCATTATGGCCTACATTCGATAACTTTTTAAAAAAAATGTAGTGCATGTGTCACCGCTAATAAATAAATCCCGACATCACCTGAGGTTGAACTCGGGGCGGATCATCGAGACATTTTTCTTCACGAAGACCTCATTCGATTTACAGCCTAGTTTGCTTTTTTTTTTCTTTTACAGCGTGCACAGATACCGTTAGGTCATTCAATCAGAGTTTCTTACGTCTTTCTACGAAACATACCATTCTTCGAACAAAATTTCACATTTTATAAGATTTTTTTGTACACAAAAGCCGCCGTTGTGAGTGCATACATATGCATAAATGACCCTAACGCTCAGGTGCACAGCCTGCGGTCCGCTAACGGTGTTCCGGAAGGCTTACAATATTTCTTTTATAAAGATACGGGAAATGGTGATCCATGATGGATATCTCAAACCATCACCAAGAAAATTGTCAAATGCATGTTACCAATTAGAGCCAAAAAATTGTCAAAAGCAATTAAAATTGTCGAGTGGTTGTAAGAAATGATATTTTTATGAAAAAGTTAGGACGGCCAAAATTATGAGAATATCCAGTAAAATACGGGTGTCATATGGTCCAAAGCCATACTAGGCCACAATTTTTCAAATTTTACAGTGGGGGGGGGGGACAAAATCCCGTTTGACTCTCCCCCTAATCAAATGTTCCTGTAAATACGACTGTTCCCATAAGATGACTTTTTCCTCTTTTTTCGCCCCATAAATCCCATGATTGATCATCGGTCAAACCAGAACAATCCCATTTACGATCATACAGGGTGTTTCAAAAAGAATCACCCGATTTGAAATGCGTATATTACGAAAAATATTGAACATAAGACACTTAAGATTAATTTTATATTACATGGCTAATCATAAAGTTATTTTACAAACCAAATTAAAGGTACTGAATATGTCCACTTTCGGATGCACGGCATATGTCTTGAGGCATTGAGAGCGTGGTTGCATCCACTGCTTCCTCGGCTGCTGTTATGCGTATCTTCAGTTTGTCTGATGAACAGTGATGTTTAACTGAATCGTCAGGTCCCGTACGGCCGATCCATCGTTTAGGAATGCGATTGTTCAAAAATTCTCGAACGTCCAAGCTCCAGTGTGGTGGTGCCTCGTCCTGCTGGAAAATGAAGTAATCGGAATCGGTTTCTAACTGCGGGAAAAGCCAATCTTGACAAACACTGAAGTGGAAGCCGTAGGAAGAGCGTTACCTGTCGGCAACTGCATGAAACTCGAGATTTCCCTCTTTCTACAAAAATTGTTCGATCAAAACGGATTAAAAGCTGAATAGTTATAATTTTTTTTTAATCAATGATTCTTTTTGAAACACACTGTACATCGATACTTCCGATCTACGACAGCAATTCTTTTCAATACTAAGGTAAAGAAAAATTAGAGTTAAAGCTTTTCTTCGCGGCACGCACGCGCACACACACACAATCGTTACTAATCTGAATTTTTTATCGGTTACAAATCATTAGCGATTGATTGTTTGTCACCGATCATTGTCGAATCGGTGCTCGTGCGTGTCGACTCAGATAATAAAATTGATCAGCACCGAGAGAGAAAAGGAAATTGTGGTTCCACCACCCCTCTAAACTAATAATACCAGTCGGAGGTTTTCCACTTTTAAAAAATTATACGTAGATAAATGATATAATTAAGCACAAAACAAGGTCTAGTACGCACTTCTACTATGTGATTTTCATAACCGATGGAATGTACAAACGGATTCTTTGATCATTCACATGCTTCATACACACTTTAGGTCAGTCACTTTTGCTCGCTCACTGACATGGTTCCTCACTTTATATGTTATTCTTTTGATCACAAACTTGCACGTTCTGTGCTCACTCTTTTAGTTATTCACATTCTTGCATACACTTTCAAGTCACTCTTTCGCTTACTCACGTGCTTGCACACTCTTTTGCTTGCACACTCTATTGCTCATTTACATGCTGAAAACTCTCTAGGTCACTCATTGGCTTAGTCCTTCGCTCTCTGTGCAGATACGACAGATTTACGGTGGACTAAACAAATTTTGCTGTCCTTTCTCCATTTCACTAATTTTCTTGGTCACTCATCATCAAATTTTCAACCCCCCCCCCGAACTCGCAGCCCTGATCTATATCCCACTAAGCCTGCCCCCTCTTGTAAATACGCCACTGCTCATAAATTGACTCTTTTTTTTCCCCTCTTTTAAATCCTTTGGCCGATCTGAACAAACCCATTTACGATTATACATCTGCTATTTCCAATCTGAGACACATATTCTTTTCAACACTGAGGTAAGGAAAAAGTAAGAGTTAACGCACTTCTCTCTTCGTGGCAATCGTTACTAATCTGAATTTTTCATCGGTTACAAATCATTAGCGATTGATTGTTTGTCACCGATCATTGTCGAATCGGTGCTCGTGCGTGTCGACTCAGCTAATAAAATCGATCAGTATCGGGGGAGAAGAAAAAAATGGGCGTTGCACCACCCCTCCAGACGAATAACACTAATCGGTGTTTTTTCCACTAGTAACAAATTACACGTCTAAAAAAAAAAGCATAATTAGGCTCAAAACAAGACCTTGTACACATCCACTGATTTCATAACCGATGAGAATGTACACACACGGGACAAAGTGAGGAACATTAAATAGCCCGGGACACGTTAACCTCCGTCCACCCCCAAAAAGAAAAGAAAAAAATAGTGGGTAGGAGGGCCCAAATTTGGACCCCCACAAAAGAAAGTTAACGCGCCCCACAGAAGAAATATATTCGACTTGACAACATGATTACAGGTTTTTTGCGGTGACTTTTTTTTTTCTTTGTACGTTTCTTAATTCTTTAGCTGCCGAACTGGGCGGATCTTTAACAGCTAGGCATCATACGTCTTCATTTGAAGCAAAGTGAGGGGTGAGTCGGGTGATCTCGATCCCACCATCACCATCATTCTCCCCTCATGTCGTAAATAGCAAGGCATCGGGGATGGTGGGAGTCCTCCGAGTTACCTGTATATGCAGTTTGGCGGAGGAATGGAGAGCAACGCAGCACACAGGTTACCTTCGCTACTGGGTAATTACCCGAGTTCGAGCGCGTGAAGGGGTGGGCTTTTTTTCTTACTATTTTCATTTTCTTATTTCGTTTCGTATACATGTTGTGCATCATGTGCGTTTACATACGCATGCGCGAGGTAGAGAGAGTGGTGGTCAGAGCGAGAAAGTTGGAACCCCGCTAGGTGTGAGGTCGGTTGAGTATTCGTGGCATTCATGGCCAGACCAGGTGGTCCACCTTTTCTCTCTTTTTTTTTTGGGTCCAGGGGGCGACTTCTTTTTTTTTTTACTATTTTTGTGTGTGTGACCTCCGAAACACGGAGTATCGTGTAATTCAGTCATCATTATCTTCAGCTTCTCTGTGAGGGAGATAACCACTAACTTCACTGAGAGAGAGAATATGTGTTGCCTCCTTTAACCTACCCTCTCCCGATATTCCACACATTTTCGGGCATTACAATAGCCCATGAGAATTTTTTTTTTTTCCACTGTATAGGAATTGGGAGAATTTTATTTCAATACGGATGGGAGGAGGTGGATAGAGAGAGAGAGAGAGAGACCGAAAAAAAGAAAAGCTTTTTCATGTAAATGGGATGCAGGGTAGAAAAAGAGAGAAACCGGGCATTTTACTCCGCTTAATATATGAATTTCTTTGATGGAATGACAAAAGTTTTTGGATTACTGACCACCAACAGCGTGGGTATTTTTCATGGGGACGAGAATTTTGGTGTAAATTGAATTAAGATCATTTTGCTCTTAGTGAAACACCTGATTGAAGAGATTCTTCGTTAGCGGAAAATCTCCCGTGTTAACGGACACTTTTTGAAATTACGTCAATGTTACAGGGTATCCCATAAATTCGTAAATGGTTTAAAAATTCAAAAATAAAAGGAACTGATGTATTTGAATGCTGTTTGCGAAAAAGTAATCTTCACGAAAGGGATTTTTTTTTTCTTCCTACAGAAAAAAAATTTAGGCCAATTTTTTGTCGATAGGGCTCACTGCACGAAAGTCCAGCAGGAGTGGACCTGAACCTTTCTTCAATCTCTTCTGTGTCTGAAATCTTTCTTAAAGTTTCAACCGGCGATTCGTGGCAGTTGAAACCACTTCACCAATAGTGCTTTATCCACCAACGTCAACATCACAATGGAAATCTTATGTGTGCCCCAGTAACAGGAAAATTCATAAATGAGCTGTTACCGTTACCGTGAAATGAAACCTCGGCCCTAAAGGCCGCATCTTCTCCATCTTGGGTGTCTATTTATGGCCTTTAGGGCAAAAACAATTACAGCTATGCGTATTATTGTTAATTAAATAAGCATAAATGAGCTGTTAATCGTATACCCTGCATTTTATAGACCATTTATAGACCAGAATTTGCTTTCGTGTAGCGCCCTCTATTGGGAAAAGTTTGGGGGATTTTTTTGAGTTGTGCAAAAAGTGTGTATCGTATTGTATAGGCCTGTGTACTGAACCCGCATTTAATCTCACATACTCAAATATTCGAATTTTATTGAAATTAATACATACTCTGTTGTAAGCATCACGTAGAGAATTCCGCACATATTTGTTAATTATTAGCTCAGATAACTGACAGTTAGATTCTGTAATTTAATATGAGAATCATTGGCCTAGCGCCTAGCCCATAAAATGCAGTGAGTTTACTCAATGCTCTCGAAGTTGATACTCCAGTAATAAATAAGATTACTACATACTGGGGTTTTTCCTTGGACCAGCGATTCTCAACCGGTGCTCCGCAGAGCCCTTGGGGCTCCATGTGCACTTCACAGAGGCTCCACAGCCGCTCGAGGAAAATTAAATAAATCAATAAATTTTATAAATAAATAAAAGAGACCTAAAAAGGGTTCCGCCATATAAATTATATACTGAAAATGGATCCTCAAGTAAAACAAAGCTCGGCCATAGAAATTATACATTGAAAAGGGCTCCCATGTAAGAAAAGGTTGAGAACTGCTGCCTTAGACAATATCATCAGTCTAAGGGGTTTTATGGCGCGGTAGCCGTGGTCGATAAGACACTCGCCTAAAGTGCCAAAGGATGTTTAGAGGTGTCGCGAGTTCGATACCCGGTTCGTCATTGTCAGAAAACTTTACTGACACAGGGAGTACAACAGAAACGGCGACATGACCGCAGAAAAGATTGTTACCGCAGGGAGTCCCACATTGAGGGGTTAGCGTATAGGAGTGTATAAAAAATAAGCCTGCCGTTCAGAAACGGCAATAAATTGTAGGTGCCGGTCTAATTAGTCCTAGTGTGCAGAAAATGACTGTGGTGCGACAAAAATGATGAAATGAACTAAGGGGGTTCATGCAAAAAAACGTCACTTTCCTCTATTAATACAGCAGATACCGAAAACTGGCTCAGTGAAGATGTAGCTGTGTTTCAAGGAAGAAAAATTCATCCATGCCCTCACGGGGACTCGAACCCCGGTCTCTCGTTTGCCGGACGAGTGCTCTACCATTAGGGTATCTGTGTTGAAAGGGGTTTTATCCCGAAGAACCTAAAAACATTAGGTTCCCACAAGCTTTTCAATGGACAATAACATCGTCCGTGGTTTTCCTGTAGATCAGTTGTTCTCAACCTTTTCGAACCTGCGGTCCGGTTTCATTCATTTTTGTGAGTCGAAGGCCCGATCAAATACACGAACAACGGAAAATGAATAAGGAAAAATGAAACGGCTAATCACTCGCGGCCAGCTATGAATCATATCAGGGCCCGGTGGTTCAGAAACACTGCTGTAGATTATACCATCTAATAGAGATTTCTCGACCTCCTTCGGCTTAGCTTAGCTCTCCAACTTCCAATTTTTCGATAAGTAAGCAACTCATCGAATTCATGTTTTATCTTAATTTTATTCAATTGATTTAATTTATACTGACTCTCTGAGTACAGCTTAGGCTGTATATTTTAATATATTTTATTGACACGCATATACACGAACATTTACACACCCAACTATCGCGTACAATTTCTAATCTTGTTGATCCAGCTCGTACGAAGTAGCATCGAACAGGGAGGTTTATGAGAGTCAATAGACTCGGTACGCCCTGAGAAAATGTATCTACCTTAATCAGTTGAGTTGATGAACATCTATGAACTTCGTGAAACCTTTAGTTTAGATGCGGTCACCTGAATTTTACGGCCAAATAATAATTTTTTCCCTTGTATAAAAAAATGTATGCCTGATTTGAAATGCCACCTCTCTTTTACGGACGAATGTTTTTTGTCTCGCCAGGGTCCGCAAAAGAGAGGTTTTACTATGATTCATGAGCTATACATATTATATTCCATATTTAACCTGAAATTAAATATTATTCATCACTATTTTTTTATCTATGTTATCATATTCATATATCATTAACGACATCACTATTGACATGTTGCATATCCAGCCTCTTACTCATCGTATGGTGACTCTGTCATTTATTCATATCATCATATTATCGCTTATAATTAGTTATCATCAATATACTATATCTATTAGTTCTTGCGGAGGTGGCTGTTAATTCTTGGGGTAATGATGTGTTGTGGCGACAGTGTCCACCACTGGATGAAGCTGTCTGCGTAATAGAGAAAAGAGCGCGCCTGCGCAAACCAGACAGTCATGCTATCCGCTTATATCAACGTAATACATTCTTGTAGATTCTGTTGCGTTAGTTATATAATAAATGTTTAGCTGTGTTTCAATTGTAAAAGAAGTGTTGCCTCATTCCTTCATCACAATATTTCCAGGCACATTTCAAAATTTTTTGCCATCTTAGATGATGGCAAATTTAGATGACTCTTTTAAATTGTCATCACCCCCTCGTTGTCTAATAATAACCATGGCTTCAATGCACTACTGCATTTAATTGGCAGAGCGATGATGGAGGGGGGGGGGGGGGTATGAGCTGCTGAAATCTCATCTACGGCACCCCGATATACGAGTGAAGGTTCAAGGAAGGTGTCGATGAGATCAACAGTCTCTGAAAACGATGTCTCGTAGATTGAGCTTGAAATTCGTAAAGCTCAATTGCATGCGAAATAAATGCAGTAAAAATCCGTTATAACGAGAATCTCGGTATAACGACTGATTTTCAAATAGCTAAAGTTAAAGATGCAAAAAGTATACCGTTATATCTAGTTGGCAGTTAGGAAGCATTCGTTATAACTTCAAGACTTCTCAAAAATGCTCATTTTTCCTTCCCTCTCTGCAAGAATTGAACATGGTGACTCTTATCATGGAAATGGAAGACACTCCTGGAAAAACTACTCGGTGGAACAAAAAATTGGACACAAAGAAGTCAAGTTGTTTAACCCGCCCCCCCCCCTTCTTCCTATTTTTGATCTTCCTCACTACACATGGGTTATGTGATTATTTTATTTGAATTTAGTCTAGGACTGAAAAAAAAACCGACTGAAAAGATTTTCTGATCAGCGGGAAAATACACGAGTCCGTACAGCAATGGAAGTGAGCAGTTATATAATAATTGAGACTTTCAATTGCTCAGTTGGTCGACTTAATCGCTTTGTTAATACAAATTTCTATGCAAAAAATGTTTTGGAGAATTGACGGATGTCAGGCGAAAAATTAAATTTCATGACTGGAGTTCTGTTTATGGGTTAATGTTAGACCGAAATTATCAAAAAGACATTTTAATGCAGTTAAAGTTGAAATTTTCTATAATATCATAACCTGACAGAGCAAATTATGGAAATTCACTTGTTACGACAAGTCCGTTATAACGATAATTTTCCTCGTGATTGTGAAATGTCGTTAAAACGGACTTTTACTGTATTCCCCCCCCCCTTTTAAAAAAAAACACGTCTTTTCTTTACTGAACTCACCCATATTTACCGATACTGCATTCGAGATCGATTTTTAAAGATTCGATTTTACCGAAAACTTATCCAAGCAAAGAGGGAAAAAAAATCAATCCACATAATCTCCTATAATCTGTTTCCTACAACGATTTTTTGTCCTTCAAAATATTTCTCAAAAGGACTTTCTGAAAAGTCCCAAAAAACCGTGAAATCGTACACAACTAGTGAACACGAGAAGATACACCCCCCCCCCCCACCATCTAAATACTAGTGTGTCACACTCTCTTATATTTTTCAAGATTATAACGCTACGAATTTGAAAGGGAAGGATTACAGGGGCTATTTTTCCTCTTCCTCCCTTAGACTAGATCATCATCACTTGGATGAACGCATTGAAATGTTGAACTTTGACAAATATATATATATTACCTGCTTTCTAGTCCACTTGACTTGAAGAACCACTACCATCTCCAATTATTCTACACTCGGAAAATTCTTTTGGGATCAGTTGAACCGTGTTACAATTTAGAGTCGATAATCTCCAATCTCATGTTATTACTATAGATGAATACTGGTAAACTCTCTTTTAGAGTTGTATTCACAAAACATTGAAAGCGTAATCCATGTTAGGGTTCAATGGTAGGTGCGACCATGTTTCCCGATTTGAAGAATTCATCCCGGTTGATTTTTGTTATTCCGGGAAAATACAGGGTGTCCCATAAATTCGTAAATAGTTAAAAAATTCATAATAATTGAAGGAATTGATATATTAGAATGCAGGTTGCGAAAGGGTCATTGTCACATTCTCTTCATATTATTATTATTTATTATTTTTTAATAGAAAAAAAATTAGTTCAAGTTTTTGTTGATAGAGTGAACGTCAATCCGGTAGGAGTGATTGGACCTAAACTTTTTTTCAATTTCTTCTGTGTCCAAAACGTTCATAAAACTTCAGCGGGTGATTCGTGGCTGAGGTAAAACTACTTCACCAATCGTGGAAGTCCACCAATGTCCACTGCCGTCATAAAGCATGGCCCCACCCGGGCACGGCCAGGAAGCTCACAAAAACGAGAGCTGATTGAAATTTTCGGAAAGGTGCCATGTAGGACCTCAGGAAAAATTACTTAGCCCGGGGGCACGTGATGCTCTTAAGACGACCCTGCCAATGTCAGCACCTCAATAAAAAGCTTATGTAAGCGCCAATAACGGGAAAATTCAGAATGAGCTGTTAAACGTTCATCCGGCATTTTATGGGACTCTGATTTGCATGTTTCAAGTGATTTGCTGATTGTGCAGCACCCTCTATCAACAAAAATTGAACTGATTTTTTTCTGTGCCAAAAAACTCTCCATGAGAACAACTTCTCTTTGCAAACCGCATTCAAGTATACTAATTCCTTCAATTTTCATGAACTTTTGAACCATTTACTCAATTTGTGGGAAACACCCTGTACATGTGCCCACATCACATGCCGATCTCATGGTGCTTTTTCCGGTCGATACAATTTCGAATTGAAAGCACTGTGAACAATTTTTCCCTAAATCGGCGATATTTGGAGAGAATTTCTAGCTTATTGAGATCATGTAAACTCTCTGTACGTATTGATCCACTCTGGGAAACTGAAAATACTTACTACTATATAAAGACACAATGGCATTCCAAAACTAATCTTTATAAACATTTCCGCATACATATTCCTTATCATTCAAAATGACATTAAATTACAATTACCTCGAATACATCAATTGAAAAAAAAAAAGCAAAATTCGGAAAAAAAAGATTTCAACATTAAACTACATTTAAAAAAAAGAACAAAGGAAACACAATCGGTATATCACATGCCATTGAACTAGGGATGCAAAAGTATTAAAATCAAAATGTCCATTGGGAGAACGAAAATACAATAAAAATCCATAAATACATTACAATAAAATACAATGAATACTCCGAAAATAAAAATCGATTTGGAAATTCATTATATAGCTAATTTCCAACCCAAGCTTACACAAACAGTGACGTCATTTTCATGATACGCTAAAAAATTAACAAATTACATTTATACGTATAATATTTACATAATTTTTATATTTTAATTCGAACTACACATATATTTATTCATTTATATATACTGTATATATATATATATATATTAATTAATATAATAAGAATTATACGTTATTACAATGGCATAAGTCGGGGATTATCAAATCGGAAACAAAATTTAGCTGAGAGATTGATCTCTTAGGCGCCAAGCATGGCTTTTTTTCTCATGGGGGGGAACAGTACTGAGTAATGCTTATTCGACGTTTCTGAGACATAATGCCCTTCCCCCATTCCATGTAAAATGACGCACTACCGTGAAATCAGAAAATTCTGTCATCCACAGACTCCAAATTATATATAGAAAATTTTAGATGCCAATACCGATCTTCTAGTCGCCATGGTGACTTGGCGCTTGGGATTCGTCGAGCCCTAGCATCATAGGTGATTACAGGGAAGGTGTTGGATCCCGTTAGTTGAGAAAATTGTATTATTTTTGTGGCGATTCCCAGATCTGTTATTTTTCACGTGGTTATTTCGCATTGAAGAAATCATGTCTTATAAATAAATGCTTAAATCCTTAAAATTTCACAAGGGACAGAGTAGGGGGGGGGGCATGTTTGGTGTTTGCATACAAATAAAATAAAAACTAGAGATTTTGTGGATTGCATAGATGACCATATGAGACCTGTTTTTCCGGTCATTCCCGTATTTTTCTCGCCGATCCGTTTTATTTATATATGTAAAAATGCCCCGTTTTCTACCAACGAAGCTGTCACTTGAATTTTTTTTTTTTTTTTTTTGTTCACTGAAATCAAGATTAAAAATTATTTTGCAAACTTATAAAAGAAAATCGTGACGAAACCTCACATATTTGTAATAATTAACTTTTTTTTTTTTTTGTAGAATTCATTTTAATCAACTGTGATTAGCAGCAACGCTCCATTTCCCGCCATTGTCAATTTTTCAGCTGTTTTAGCAATAATTGGCAACTTGGCTTACTTTTGGGATCATATCTAGCGACAGATGATGATTTTCGTTCTTAAAATTTCCCCATATTTTTGCTGAGGAAAACATGGTCAGCCTAGAATTTCAAGGATTGAAAGAGTATTTAAAAAAACATCGGAAGAATGTGGTTTCAGACCGGGAGATTTTAATAAGGTTTAAAAATCGGAAGGCTGCCGGGTAAATCGAAAGTATTGGCACCTGTGACATGGCGACTAAAAAATCGAGATTGGCGCCTTAAGTTTTCTATTTGAACTTGCGAAATAAGGATCTAAAAGATGGCACCAAATTTTGTGATTTCTTCGTCTCTTCCAACATGAGAACGGCACATAAAGCTCCGAATAAGTCGATAAATATATTATTTAGGACAATTTTTTTCGAGGGGGAAAAAATACATGCTTCGCTCCTAAACGGTTGGCACCTAATTATTATTCGATTTGTCAACCCCTGTTATTAGTCAGTGGAATGATTTGAATCTTACTGTAAGAATCGAAATGTAGCAAAAGCTCTTTAAAGAAGGTCCCTTTTTTCCCCGATTCCTATCACATTAGGTTATATCTGTTAAAGTGATGTCTTTTCAAAAGACCAGTTTTAATGTATTTTGTTCATTTATATTTTCTATCTTGATTAATTTGTCATAAAAAAAACTAAATTTTACTAATCACGCTGGACAAAGTGTAATTGAGTCCGACATGAAAATATACAGTTCCGAATGGTTTTGACTTGCTCAACACGAATTTATCACCCATAAAAAAAAAATTTATTGGCTTTTTGTTGATGAGATATTACCCTCCTAACAGTTAAAAACTGCTTTTAAGACTATTTATATATGGTGAAAAAAGTGGTGAAGACCATTGGACAACGTTACGAGGGAAAATGGTCAACCTCGATACTGACTGACTTGTTCGGCAATTGTAGGAGATGCTCCTTATGTCCAATATACAAGCACAATGCAAAACGCAGCCGCCGATAGATGAACTATTGTGCTGTTATACATTTGCACTTCTATGTATTTCTGTTATGCATGTATATTAATGTTGTGCTTTATACAGGGTGTTCTGTAAGTCCTGATTCGGCCTTTATCTCATCAGAGAGGTATGGTTCTATTTCAAGAAAAAAAAGCTCAAAATATATATATTTAGGAATCACTCTGCACCAGTTTCGAGAGTGAAAATACAGCGTGCCATAAAAGAAAAATAGATCTAAATTTTTATATGTCCCCTTGTTCTCTAACTTTCAGTTGGAAAGCTGTTGTCATTTCTCTCCCGAGCCCGAGGCCAAGAAAAAAACTCCATGTTCCTATGTGCACTATTCGCAGAGATATTTCGATTCAAAAATCGAAGATAGGAGGGAAGAACAACATAAATGAGGGAAAGAAGCTTTGTCCATTGTTTATGCTGTTCTTTCCCACCTTTTCTTGACTTTTTGAATTCAAAAATCTCTGAATATTGCACTTGGAAACATGGAATTTATTTTGTGGACATCAAGTCAAGTCAACAGGGCAACAACTTTCTAATTAGAGGTTAGAAAAAAGGGGGACCGTATAAAAATTCAGACTTTTTTATTTCACGACACACTATATTTTCACTATCGAAACTGGTGCATGTTATTTTTGAACACATTTTGAGCATTTTCCAAATTAGAGCCATACCTCTACGACGAACGGTTGACGAGATAAAGGTCGAATTAGAACTTACAGGGCGTCCAACGTATTCGTGACGTTTCTATATACTTGAGTTGTTTTTTCTGTGTATTTATTTTGTTTTCTGTACACTAACTTTGCGTTTCAATGTATTATACTGTGTTATTATACGTGCAATAAATGTACAACTTCAGAGAAAACCGTTGCTAATACAGCTTCTTTATATTTAAATTTGTGTTCATCATACCAATTTACATAAGAAATGACTATTTTTGTTTCAGACGCAGGAAGTTTGTCAAAATTTGTTGTTCAGTGTAATTCTATAGTGTTTATTTTTCTTTTCGATAGTTAATTAGGGAACTGGCGTTCCCATAATTGCTTCAGTAGCGTATCTTCGGATACCGAATATAAATAGCATTTAATTATTCCAAAAAAAAAAAAAAGCTGAAATATTTTCAAGAAAAATGAAGAAGTTTCAAAACTTTTCTTCAATTTCTGTCCATGGAATGTCACACACGACTCTTTTTTTTTCTTCTTTTCAACTCCGTTATAACTGGAGTTTTTCCTATAAATATTTGATGAATAATTAATTCATTATAGCGTGGGAATGTATGGAATCCGAAGATATTCGTCGTCTCTATCTTAATAAGATGCTGCTATAGAGCGTTTTTTTTTTCCCCTTTCAGACTACAACGTCGTCGTTTATTTGTCATAAGCACGTGTTGACGGTCCTCTTCACCTCACAGACTTTGCACTCGACCTGGCAGCACCAGTGGAATGTGCAGTTGCAGCGCTCGATCTCCATCCTCGTCTCGCTCTTGTATCCCCTCCCGCAACATAACAGGTCACACCCGTCGACGCTTATGGACGATTCGTTACAGACGCGATTTTGCGTACCCGGTATACCGAGCTTAATGTTCGGCACGCAGAAATCGGGAGAGTTCTCGAAGTAAACGAGATCCTTTTTGGAAGGCGGCTTGTGTTCCGGCTGGTAGGGCTTCAAGAGATACATGGACTTTGTCCGGACGACGTTGCCACGGTTGGTTACCAACACCTTGGACGCGCCATCGAATCTGTCTTTCAAAGAGTTGCCGATGTCTCGGAAAGACGGGAGACGCATCCAGCATGTTTGGACGGTACAGCTCCCGGACATGCCGTGGCACTTGCATTCTCGACGCATGTCTGATGCAACATGCTGGAAACGAGAAAAGAAAATTAAATTTATAATTTCAAGGAATAAAATGATATTTTATTTTTAAAAAAACCTACCTAATAAAACAAACCGGTCAATAAATTAGCAAAAATATATAGTAACTAACATTAAATCACCTGTCAGACTCTGGTGCCATAAATGTGTGGGGGTTGATTTTCCTATTGTAGAACTTTTTCTTTTCACCTCAGGGAATTAAGCCCGGAATTACATGAGGATTTTATAAGTTTTGAGTAGGAATAATGATGAATATGAACTTTGGGGGCTTTCATCAGAGGCCAGCGCTTAAAGTTGGACTCCCAGAGAGGTTTTTAAATGTAAGAAGGGGAAACTGCCTCTGGGAAATGTGTGATTTATTACATGAAGTTTGGCAATAAAGTTCTGGGGAAAAAATTGTATGCGAAGATGAATACACCCCACATCATCTTGGCTGAAAAAATTTGAATGAAATAAATTATTTCATCACACAATGGAAAATTGAAAAAATATGATCTGACATTTAATGTTTTTTTTATTTTAAGTATCAAAAATGCAAAAATGCAAAAAAAAATCTGAAAATTCCAATGAATGCTCGGGTCTGAAGGGGTTGATGACAATCAGAGGAACAATAAAAGAAAATTGTGCTAGTTTTTCACAAAGGTATGTGAGTGACGCAATAGTAAAGATGCTCATATACCGGGTTCGATACCGGGAAAAGACAGATATCTCCCCACTGAATCTGAGAGTGACAACCGATAGATAGTACTTCAATATACTCTCGCCGGAAGTCACTTTGACGCAGATAGAAGTACAGAGTGCCCCATAAATTCGCAAATACAGTCGAATCCCATTTTAACGAATACCGTTATAGCGAAAATCTCGTTCTAACGAACACCTTTCTAATCTCCCAGCTAAGTTTACATACAACAATGAAAAAAAATTTGAATAACAAAGTGGTTATCCGGTCTCTTGGAGTTCGTTATAACGGGATTCGACTGTAGTTAAAAAATTCATAAAAAGAAAAATTGAAGGAATTGTGGTATATCTGAATGCGGTTCACAAAAAAATAAAGTTATTCTCCAGAAGTTTTTTTTCCACAGAAAAAAATAACTCAGTTTAAAGTTTTGTCGATAGAGGACACTGCCTGACAACTCAAATATGTTAGTTAGTCCTATAAAATGCATGATGTACGATTAATAGGTCATTTCTGTATTTTCCTGTTACTAGCGCTTACATAAGGAGTTTATTGTGATATTGGCATAAAGTTGATAAAGTACTATTGGTGATTTTTTTTACCTCAGCCACGGATCGTCGTCTGAAGATTTATGGACGTTTTGGATACAGAAAAGATTCAAAAGGGGTTCACAGGTTCAATCACCCTGCTGGACAGATGTGCAGTGCTCTCTATCGACAAAAATTTGAACTTTTTCTGTACCAAAAAAAAATCCCCGCTTTGTAGAAATAACTTTTTCCTCAAACCACATTCAAATATACCGATTCTTTCAATTTGTATGCATTTTTGAACTATTTACGACTTATGGGACACCCTGTACAGGATTATTTGAAATGTTTCTTCAAATTTCTGTCGCGTTGTTTTCTGAGAATCGAGCGAGAAAAGAAACGAATCGAAAAATATTGCCTTAAAGCGGTTTTCTCCTCACGAAACATCACATTAAGGGAAAAACGTAGAACCTGCATCCAACCGGAAAAACTGCAGAAAACAAATAAAACAACGCAGTCTCATCTCTTCATCCGACAAAAAAGATTGAAATCAAATGTCTCACCTCATAATTGACATTAATGAATTTCTGCATAATTTCATTTTTTCTCATGAAAATCATAATAATATCATCCTCTATCCTAATTTCATCATATTCACACAATGAAACACAATGAGATGTTTTTTGTTATAATTTCAATTTAACTAAAAACTAGTTTTGTGAAATAATCAGTTCATTAATTAACATTTATTATTACTATATGTGGGCATTAATAACTGCTCATTAATCATATTTTCTCATTAATGTTTCTTAAATAAAGAAAGTTATCTCAAAATTACTTCATAGGAAACAGAAAAATTGCAAGTAATAGAAATATTTAATAGATTTTTCAGATTTTCAGTTTGTCACACCATATATCTTTAATCACTGAATCTTAATAAATGTAAATTTAATAATTTATCAAGTTTCAAACGTTAAAGGAAATGTGATTAAAAATTCAGTAAACGAATATGAAAAATTTATAGGCGTTCAGTTGCACTGAATTTCATGGTACGTTTCAGAAATTTTTCAAACATTTAAACTATTTTTATTATTTTAATAAATGAGGTGTTCATAAATGTGGTGAGTATTATTTTTTTATGTAAAATACAGGTTGCCTCATAAATTTAACAATAGTTTAAAAATTCGTAAAAATCAAAGGAATTAGTATACATATGTGAATGCGATTTGCAAAAAAGTTATTCTCATGAAGCGGGATTTCTTTTGGAACAGAAAAAAAAAATTAATTCAAATTTTTTGTCGATAGAGGATGCTGTGCAAAAGCAAATCACTGAAAATACACAAAACAGAGCAGGCCTTCTATAAAATGCTTAGCGTACGAATAACAGCTCATTTCTGAATTTTACTGGCGCTTGCATAAGGTTTTCATCGTGACGATGACGTTGCTAGATAAATCACTATTGGTGAAGTTGTTTTACATCAGCCACGAGTCTCTGGCAAAAGCTTTGCGAACGTTTCGGACACGAGAGATTGAAGAAGGTTCGGAGACGCAATCAATCTTGATCCGCTTTCATGCAGTGTCCTCTATCAACAAGCATCTGAACTTTTTTTTTGTTGTACTAATAAGAACCCTTTAAGGAAATAACCTTTTCGCAAATCACATTCAAATATATCAATTCCTTGAATTTTTATTTTTCAACAATTTACGAACTTATGGGGCACCCTGTATTTCTCTCATTTATCAGTGCGCTTCTATTAAGAACCCAGCTCTGGAAAAAGCCAATAATTTTCTCTTAAAAAATATAAGGTATCCCAGTAAGAAAAATTGTCATTGCAGACGAATTTTTTTTTTCTATTTCTCATCAACCATAAAATTTCCAATACCATAAAGATTAAAAAAAACATCCTTATGATAACGTAAAATGGATAAAATTTACCAAATCAAATCAATAACAATCTCAAAAATCGTTTTTCTTAAAATAATGTCCAATTACAATCACGGAAGAGACACACACGTGATCAAAGAAGAAGGAAAAAAAAGAAGATATGTACACACATATATTTAAATCAGTCTGAAGCGGGTATCCAACGGAAAGTTAATCATTATGCAAATGATGGATCGCTTCAAACTTCCCGGAGACCATGGAACGGGTCACCGCAACCACCGTGACAAGAAAGTTATACGGATCAACCAATTGAATGTAAAACAGGATCTTAACAAAAAAAAAAACTGTCGATCAATAACATTATAGACTGGCAACACACACACACACGTAGATAGATAGATAGAGAGAGAGAGAGAGGTGTCTAGCAGATGTCTTACCTTGACACCTTAATGTGACAAATAACCCCTGTAGGTGTTCCATAGCCTTATGAACACCATACCATGATGGGGCCCACCCCTGAAGAAGAATTCGTTTTCTTTATTATTATTATTATTATTTCCTGAACACACGCGGAAGGTTCGAGTGCTTTGCACCTTTCGTGTTGGAAAAGAATAAGAAAAAAAAATGGCTAGTGTGTGTTGCTTATAGATGTATAGAGTATGTCCGTGATCATGGAATGACTGTTGGGTAGCATGTGGAGGTCATTCATGATCGCAGCCGATTCGATATGGATGCGGTGTGGTCCGATTTCACCACACGCTCTTTTTTTCTTTCTTCCAGACTCTTTTTTTTTTTTTTTTTCTTATTCTTTCTTAAGGAAAAGAGAGAGAGAGAGAAAGCAATGCATCAGATAAGAATAGATCTTTGGATGTATTTATAGAGTATAATTGCTTTTTTCCCCCCGCGTCTATTTTTCACTTGTGGTGATGGTCAAGGTTAGAAATTTCTAGAATTTTTCTTTTTTTTTCTTAAAATAACTTATATTTGTATTCGATTCTGTCGGTCGATGTGATGGAATGGAGAGAGAATTGACTATTACATCTGCATTGACTATTACGTGCGTGCACCTCGTCCGTATTCCTCTGTGTAATTTGTAACAAATTGATATAGGTTGTGCGTGTATGTGTTGTAAAACTAACGCGAAGTTTATTTTCCGTGTAATGCTTCTTATACAGGGTGATTCTAAATTTATGGGACAAACTTCAAAAATGTTACGTAATTTTGACTAAAAAAACAAGTATTTTTGGTCATAAAATGTGTAGTAGAATCGCAATAGCAAATACGGTAGAAGTTGTCTTTAGGGAGTGCAAAATAACATTTCATCAAAAGAAAATATCCTATTTTCAGATATATTTGGCGCAATATTTTCTATCAACCACTCGAGAGTGCAGGGGGGTTGTAATGTGGTAGACGTCTCTTTATGGAGCAACCTGGTAATAAATTTACCACATTATACAGCTTGTCATTGTTTGTGTGTGTGTGGGAGGAGGGTTCGTTTGATTTCTCCGTAAAATACGGGACAAAGCAATTTTTTGTGTATCATTCAATTCTTGGGAGGAGTGATCGTCCTCATCGCCCCTCTCTGGATCCTTTTTTGGCACAATGACTTGCGGTAGAATTTATTCGCGTTACACAGGTTGCACAGAAAGTATACCACATTACAACCTTCGAATGATTGATTGCACACATCGCAACAAATACGATATTTTCTTTTAGTTGTTTTGTTAGCACTCTTTAAAAACACCCCTCTACCACCTTTGCTATTGCGATTCGACCACACATTCTATGACCAAAAGTGCTTGTTTAGGTGTCTTATAGCACCTCTTATAATTTTTCCCATGAATCACCCTGTAGTACTGCCCTTTGAATGGAATTGACTAAAAAATTCCGAATAGTTTTAATAAACATATTTTGAATTTTTTGTTTTCATGGGTTGCTTTTGAATTGAATATTCTGGTACCATCTATTATTATCATTTTTTTCGCTAATAAGGCAGTATCTCAAAGCGTACGTCGTAATGGCGGGGAGCGCTACACAATAAAATCTGGTGCCATGATTTGCGAGATTATGTAAATATGTAAGCTGTTATTTTCAGCTAAGCAGCAGGCCCCAGAATGTCTAGCTTTGAAAGGGCCTCCGATGGTGTTAACACGACACTGCATAGAATCCTCACCAAATGAGGGGTCGACATTACTCATGAAATTTTTGTTGACTATGAATTTGCACAAAAAAAATCTATTCAATAAATAGGAGTGGTCTGCTTCTCTTTGATAGAGATGATTTAGCTCCTTAGAAAATTTACCACGTGAAAAAATTTTAAAATTCATAGCTGGCCCTTCGCAGAGTATTTTAGTATTTGTCGAATACATTTCAGATGGGATATTGTTGCAAGAAAATGCTTTTGAGAATTTGAATTCCGTGATCATGGAATACACGGTAGTCAATTTTTAAATTTTTAACGAATAGAAAAAGATAAAACATTTTTTCGATATACTTTTTAACAAGTAATTTCACTCCTGAAATAAAATTGGAAAATATTATCTTGACAAAATATGAAATTTAAAAATTATTTTCTTTATTTAATTGCTGAATTTTTTAAATAGGAAATTGGTAATTTATATTACATTTATATCCGAATATAATTATTACCTAATCTCTCTAATTTTCAATATACGAAAATTTTTCAAAAATATATTCAACATTTTTTTTAGTTCATAAATTTTCATTTTACATACGATATCCCCTTCTTATCATTTCGTAAACAATATTCAGTTTCTTTCCGTGACCACCAACGGGTGCACTTTTCGTCAGTGATCGGTAGGTGTTCCTTTAATAGTACCAATAATAATAATAATCCGAAGAAAAGACGAAATAAGGGTAAAAAAAAAAAGGTCATTACAGCCCGAGGATTCATAAATGTCAGAAAAGAAACGAAAAAATAAAACAGCAACCACCACCACCACTAATAGAGTGATTTCCTGGTTTACTTGTTTAAAAACCCGTTCCACTTAATTTCAGCGACAAGTTTCGGAACCTTCGATGTTCTTGAAGAAGGCGAGTAATTACAGGAGGAAACTGAAGGAGGGGAGGGGGGGGTGATACCGCCACTTCTTATTGAATAGGGGGTCCCGACCACCCAAGATACGCACACTCACTCACTAGCGTGTGCAATAAGCGAAATACATATCATATAAGAAGCCCTTCGAGAGAGATCAACATGAAGGATGGACGACGGACGGGAGGAATGAATATACACAGGAAAAAAAAGAAAATTTATAACTCCATTTATTTTCGCGAAGGGGGCCCCCCCGACCAAACCCCTCCCTGATGGGGAGACCCTTCTTGTATGTATATGAAGAAAAAAAAATTAACTCGTATTGGAATAAATAATGAAGTTCATTATATATTCCAGACACTCATTCGAGGTGGGGGGGGGGGGGGAGGGTCGCTCCTTTCTTTCTTAAGAACTTCCTATCGTTTTGTGTGTATTTTATTTATGTTCTTATGAACTTTAAGAAGCGTTTACTGAGAAATGTGCTGCTCGTGAAATGACTTTTTTCATAATTGGGTAGGAAAGAGAGTGATCTTTTAGAGAATTAACATAATTGGCGATTAGGGATGAGCTTTTTTTTCCCCCTCTATGTCTTGTCTGTGTAAATCTCTCTCTCATTTTCTATTTGCTTCCCCCCCCCCCGCCCCCTTAAAGATGGAAATAAATAAATACTGATAAAAATTAAGACTTGACTTTATCTATAATGATGTACGAAAATTGTGAACGGTCATACTAATCGATAATTTCGGTGCATAATTTTTAATAATCGGATTATGTTATGTCTTTAATCCTCTATGGTCCCTTGTATATTTGAATATACAGGGTGTCCATTTAAAAATTCATAAAAATCGTAGGAACTGGTGTATTTGAGAGAGAATGCGGGTTGAAAAAAAATTTATTCTCACGAAGGGGAATTTTTTTTTTTGGAGAGGAAAAAAATTAGTTCAAATTTTTATAGATAGAGGACACTGAACGACAGAAAATCTCATAATCATGGGCCTGTGAACGTTTCTTCAATCTCTTCTGTATCAGAAACATTCGTAAAGCTTCAGCCGGTGATTTGCGGCTTCGCCAATGTACTTTATCCACCAATGTCAACATCACAATGAAAAACCTATGTAAGCGCCAGTAGTTCAAAATTCAGAAATGAGCTGTTAATCGCACAACAGCCATTTTATAAGACTCGAATTTGCATATTTCCAGTGATTAGCTTTCATGCAGCACCTTGTATTGACAAAAGTTTGTACTAATTTTTTCTAACCTCATCGAAATACACAAATATTCCTCCGATTTTTATGAATTTTCAAACTATTTACTAATTTATTGGGCACCTGTAAGCACCCCGGAGTCTAGGAGCCCTATCGGTCTCCTTCTACTCCTCTGGAGACGGGACACCCTGTGGGAATCACGGACCTAATCTACGCTTCACATAAAAAGGTCGCGCACATCATCACAGGGCAGGACATATCCCGAGCCCCAGGTGACCATGGTGACTAGAAAATCTATTTTGGCTCCTAAAATTTTCTGAATGTGATTGCTAAATTGGAGTCTATGAAAATAACGCAAAATTTTCTGATTCCCTGACAGCGTGTCCTTTCAACATAAGAAAAGTATATAAAGTCCAGAAAAAGAAGAAAAAAAAATATTTAGGACCCTTTTTCTTGAGATTAAAATCATTCTTTGCTCCTAAGAAACTTGGATGGCGCCTTTTTTTCGATTTGCCAGGCCCTGCATAACCATGTATAAAATTTTCAAAATACAGTTACATCCATTCAGAAAAGAGATAAATTTCTCAAACCTCAACTTGGGGGATATAATTTTTGTTCATCTTTAGACTATGGCATTAATGAATGAAGAATAATTTTCAAAAAGTGTAATATTAAACACATCCAGAGACACCATCTAGGGTGGGAACATGAACCCAGTTCCCACATGGTCATATCTTGGTTAGGAGAAACCCGGTGATTGCCTCCCACGTGCACAATGCAAATTAAAATAGTTATTTTTCTTTACGTGTGTGTTTCCTCTTTATACATAAACCCTTCTATAACTTATTAAATATTATAACGAGTCAATATTTTCTTTATCTTAATATATATATTTTTTTTCTGTTTAATCTTTACGCAATAAGATTTAGCGTGGCCATAACACCAATTACAAGTTAGCTTTTAGCAGGGCTTTGTGCCACCCAAAGAACCTTGGGATAAGATTTACGGGCGTTTCGAGATCGTTTCCAAGGGATTAAGAACTGATAAAAATGGGCAGGAGAGGTTTTCCTCTCGTTTTCATATGAATGTATGTCTGAAATGAAGCAAAAGAGGAACACGTGACAACATGAGGCATGTCTTGAGCAACTTGTGGAAGATAATTCCACAATTTGCAAGCTAATTGATTGTATTATTTAATCAAATAGCCTTTACACAGGCTGACTTTTTTTTTTTATTTTACGTCTTTTATCGCGTTCGAATCTTCCCTGGAAAAAATTGCTATTAGCCTTTTTACATGTTTTTTTTGGTTGAATTATTATGGTTCGTAACTTGTGAGCGTGTAATAATAATAATAATCCTTATTTATGGAGATAAATACAAATCGAATAAAGGGTGGTTGCGTAAATTGTCTGGGGGAAATTATTTGGAAAATGTTTCGTGTTTTTTTTTCATTTCATTACATTTGTGTATGATTGTTCAATAGTCTTCAAGGTTATTATAAGTATTCAGTGCATTTAAATGCAATCAAATTCGTTTGTTACGACACATCGGTTATAACGCCAATAACAGCCGGTCGTGGCCAATTCCCCTAAAACGGAAATGCTGTGAATGAAAAATGCTCTTAATATACAAATACAAATACAACGCCGCAACAGGCAAAATGCCCAACGAGGTGGCTGAACGAAAACTGAAGACCTTCGATGTATCGACGTGTTTCAGGACTTTCGCTTCTGTCGTGATTTTCCGAGAAATTCTTTGAATTTTTCTTATTTGAAACCAACCACTGAACATGGTAACATTGACAGAGTTCCTAGAAGCCGTGAATCTCCAATGGAGAAAATTATTATGAGTATCAAGTGTTGCTGCTCAAGTTTATATGGCAATCTAATTCAATGTTTCACAACCATACTACGGGTCCCTTGTGGTCCGAGGCTTTTCCAAGGGGGGTCACTAAAGGAGACTACTTTCCATCACATGAAAGTATAGCTATTATACAGGGGCCATAGAGAGCTGTGAAAAAATTCAGGTGTGAATAAATAAAGCTTCTGAGTCAAATATGGTAAAATTTTGCAACTGGTACTTTCATATAATCCAGCACAACTACCCATAAAACCAGGGCCACCTTGACGCATGGGGCCCATCTGAGCATGGTCGGGTTGAGAACCACTGTAACAGTGTATCGGCAGCGTTTAAATTTGCCGATATAGCCGAAACGCGTTGCTTACCTCTATTCATTCTTGGACAAAAAAAAATGTTAATTTCAAAAGTACTCCAAAGTTTGTATAAGGAATTCAGAATTTTCCTGTACTGAGTGCCAGATAACGTTGTAACAAAGCTGCTTGTGTGTGTGTGTGTGTGTGTGTGTGCTCATTAGATTCTGTATCTGTATCTTCAGTTTATTTCTAATGACCCAAATGCTGTAGCGCCATCTATTGTAAAATCGTCATACCAATTCTTTTCCCCTTTAAAAATAAATTGATACGTATGACCATGTTGTTATATACGAGTGATCAATTTTGATTACTCACCGTGCGTCCAGCTTCGTTGTTGTGCCTGTTCATGATGTATCTCGGGTCGCTGCCCCGTTCTCCAGCGTCAACGAAAGCCCGAGCGAACTTGCGCCCGAATTCGATGTTGTCGCTGCAGCCGCCCCATTCCCATTCCATGTGGTGATGGTGCGACCTGGTGCTGATCGCTCTCCTGTTGGGGCGTCGCCTGTAGTCGCAGCCGCAGGTCGCTATGGATCCTTCGCTGCACGCCCTTGACACCGCGTGCGTCACTCCAGCGCTCGTTATAGCGTACACAAATGCCGTTTCTCGGCATCCTAACAAAGAAAAAAAAGATAGCCTTGTTGTAAAAATATCAATAATTATCGTCCATGTCCAGTTAAATAGAGATGCCGCTGTACTCTAATTTACCTGGGACCCATAGTATTCAAAAAATCTGTGGGTCCTTTATGAGTGAAACTGGGCTCCTCTGGAAAAATATCATCTTGAAAAACAGTATGCCTCCCTTTCCCCCCCCCCCATAACTCGCTATGAATTTTTTTCCAGCATGCCCCAGGCCTTTTATCACCTGCTTATATCCCTTCCTTGAGACAGAACTGTGGGCCATGTTCTGGGTAGGAGGAGGAGTTATCCTCTCTCTCTGTGAATCACATAAATAATTTATTTATAAAAGCATGTTCTATCCAAAGGTCCATTTAATTTCATTGTCTACTAGTAGGAAAAGCTTGCAAAGAAGCCCGTTTAAAAAACACTGAGAATTTAACATGTGGAACGTAGCACTATAACAAATATAAACCAAATATACAGTTGATCCCGCTTATAACGTTCCCATTTAGAACGTTTTTTCCACTTAGTGTAACCGATTTTCATGGTCCCAACTCTAAGCAATTCTTATTAAGATTTCCCGTTTGAAGTGTTTTTATGAAAGTTTTTTGAAAAACGTTATATAAGCAGGACCCACTGTAATTAAAAGTGAAAGGCACACATTTATATATTTACTAATAAATCAATCAATAAATTCCCTTCTGATTGATTTTTCATTTTCTTATAAGAAATCTTAGCTCTTCCAATAATATATTCTGATTTAAATTTAAAGCAAATGAGATTCCCTCTTTCTCTCTCACACACAGTACACACTCTCTCAGACACTTATCTTCCGATTCCCTATTCATAGGAGCAAGGATTTCGTATAAATCCTTGCGAAGCGATTTCCTGGTTGAATAATTTTATTTTCTCTCCCTGATGGTTCACCACTCTGATCTGACGCCATTTAACGGCCACATATTTTCACACCTGAACATTGGAGCTATCATTATTATATCGGATTTGTGTTGATGAAACAAGTGTGTGTATGTGTGTGTGTGTGACCAGCATTTAGCATGTTTTTTGTTCAGTAGGTGGTGCCATTTATCTAGAGCCGCAACTAGATACTTTCTCAAACGGGAAAAGCACACATTTTGGCATAGAAGCAGTTATAAAGAGTGAATTCGGCGCCTCTTCTAGTCCAGAGCCAGAAGGGGGGGGGGACGATAGACCCACCTGCTCTCCCCTCCTCCCTAGTTGCAGCCCTGAATCTACCCTCCAAATTAGTAATGCATGGATTTGAAATTTAATGTATACATATTTGTGTTGTAGGTTTGTGTGATTGTCAATTAGTGACCAACAATTTCTGTGGAAGAAATCCTTCTGCCCCTCCAAAAGCCGATACTGCGTACATGCCAGTCAGGGACACCGGAAGTCAAAAATGTTTGGTATTGCTCGAGTAATAAACATAATGTTCACTTGGATATGTATGAAGACCATACGTCACACGTTCAACAAAAATGTCTCGTTTTTAGTAAATCTTCCATCGCCCGAACTGGGGAGGAGGGAATGAGCTATATTTGAAATGATAATTGGTGTTGCTGAGCAATACTATTCAAATGATTGATGTTGCTTTAGCAACATGAGCATATATGTTCCGGCGTCTTTGCCAGTAGTTTTTGCGATGAGATGCGGTGACTACCACCTAGATGAAAAAACTGCGGATATTCAACGTAGAGTGTTTACAGATTCGCGAGTGTTTTTTGTTTTGCTTCTTTTAACGATTTCGGAGAATGTTTTCCACTTTGAACAGGCCTTCCAAATCCTTTACGATTTTTCAAAAAATGCGCATTTGCAATATTGTAAGAACAAGGCGAATTTGCGCAGTATAGGCCACTGTCTTTGAATGCCGGCAGATAGCCGCGAAAGTACCATAATTTCCGATATGTAACCGGAGGAGAGAAAATCCGCAAAGGAATAGAAACTCTGAAATTCTCTTTGAAAATTCTGTACACGGCCCCTCATTAAGGGAAACAACTAAATATATTCAACACCCGCATGTATATTAATACAATGGCTTTTCTTGAGGGATGGGGGGCGATGCGAAAAAAATTGAAGAAGGGGGCCGAGAGAGAGAGAGAGAGAGAGAGATTGAGCAAAAAGCTTGGGAAACTGGGAATTAGGAGGTTGATAAAGACGTTGAGAGCACGAAATCAAGCACGCTTATGTGCATCGGTGAGTATTGTGGTTCTCGCGAGAAAATACAGGTTGAAGCGGCGTGGATTATGGAATAGCTCAAGCCAGGGAAGAAAGGCAATTATGATTGCTTTGGGAAGACAATGACTACCCATACACAACTTCCTGCGTACCCTTATAGCGTGGGAGGTCCCAATCATTAGCGTAAGCAAGGAGGATGGGGTTTGGGGTTTTAACTCCCCCCCCCCCCGAGCCAAGATTATAGTGTTAAATTGCAGAAATAACGTAGCCGTCCCATCCCCCTCCCCCCCGCTTGAAAACCCTGAATGCGCCTATGGTCCTAGTACTCTTTGTGAAAGAGCAAGGGCCCTCGGATAATTCCTCATTTATAAAACACTGATCTATATTTTATATCAGAACACCCAGGAACTCAAAGATCCTAATGAGATATCATTCAGATCGAAATCGAATTCAGAACACCAATTAAATATTAAAACACATTCAAAAACATGATTTTTCATGAATTCCCATGGACACGTCAAGAACGCACATTCTCAACATTAGCGAAATATCAAACGTAGGTTATCTCATTTCCACCCATGATTTCTAATTAAACTAACGAGATAATATAATAATAACAAGAAGAATTTTGTTATGAAGAATTAATAAGAGAAGAATTATATCCGTCCGAAATTCCAATTTTTAATATTATTATTATTTTTACCAAGATATATATATATATATATATATACATCGCAATTTGCTATACGATATTCTTTACGATCCAAATACAATAAGTGAAATAGTAGTAATAATAAGAATAAAGAGAGAAATCGTCTAAAATGTATCCATTCACGTCGCAGGTATCTAAATTAATTGCATCGTTTCTCGTGGATCCTAACGGGGGTTAACATTTATCATTCCATGTGAGTGTTTCTCCCCCCCCCCCCCACCGCTATTGCTCGAAAACATGGTGGGAAAGTCACGAAAATTTAGCACTTACCTTCAAAGTGGGGCGAATAAAGAAAAGAAGAGGAATTAAGAAGATTTCTTCTGACATTCCAATGCCAATTTCGGCCCGCGGAAGGCCCCGTGAGAGAAGTCCCAATTAAGAGCCCTAATGAAGCGCTCTTTAGAGCGATTCCCGCCATGTCTTCATGCATTATGTAAAAATAATAATAATAGCAAAATAAAAATAAAAATACTGTTCGTCTTATTTTGTATGGATGGTTACGGAGGAGGCTACCGCGGGTGGCCTTTAAGACATTCATTGCATCGTCTTTTAAGTTAAAAAATAATATATTATATTCACTTCCTTCCCTACGTGTTTTTGATTTTTTTCCCCCCTACCTTGTATGTCTGGGATTAAGAAAATCATCTTGATGGAGTAGTTATCATTCATTCTTTTCGAATCAATCTTGTGGCGGTCGATTTCTATGATTTTGAAGAAACGAGAAATTGAAATATAACCCAGTTTATACGGAGTCCCAGAGACTTCGTCAAAACGTAGGAAATCTTGAATTTCCCCCAGCCCCCCATATACAACTCTCACAAAATATTACAAAATTCTGGTGTTCTATAATTACTAGGGCTGTTCCGATTATTCGATTAATCGGGTCGGCTAATCGATCAATTGTTAATCGCAGTTAAAAATTGTACTTGAGTTAATCGACTCGATCAATTGGATTAAAATTGCTATCAAAAGTTTGGGAATCAGCTTGATTTGTTTGAAAAATTTGGAAAAAGCGATTAGATGTTTTACAAATTATGTTTTTATACATAACATATTACAAATATTTGAATCAATATTTTGATCAAATTTTTTGACAAGTCGATGCAACGAAAACTGATGATTTAAGTTTCAAATTGACTTTGATGGGAGTTTTAGAAGACATGACCAAAATTTATCGTCTCCAGTATGAGTAGATGCCGCTGTGGTGGTCGAGTGGTTTATAGTGACGGACTCGCGGTGCGAGGATCCGGGTTCGAACCCCACAGTGGTGGTCGGCTGAAGTTGGTTTTCTGTGGTTCCCAACTTCAAGGCGCAAATGCAAGACGATCTCCCCGTTAAAAAGTCTCGCCACAGAGAGCAACAGTCCTACAACGATAAATCATTCAATCATAACACTTCACTCATAGTTAGAAAAACTGGTGGCAGATGGCAGCACTACACATAACAAGCATTACAGAGAAACAAAAAACTTCACGTCAGGTTTCACTACACGTACACGCACATTCCAGAAAATAAATTTTGCAAGCTTCAACTAAATTAAAACGATGAATCATAAAAATAGAAATTTTTTGAGGAAACTAAGAGGCACATTTCGGACTGATGAATCTATTGTTTTTCCTTCTTAGTAATAGAAATTGCGGGGAGGGAGAGAGGCCTAGAGTCCCGGTCACATGAAATTTAAACAAATACAAATAAAACGCCACAACAGGCAAAATGCCCAACGAGGTGGCTGAGGAAAAGATGCCCATAAAAATATGGATGTCATATATTTCAAAAATACAGCAATCCAATTAAAAATGCAATTAACACAAATTACAAACAATATATACACATGATAAAATATTATACAATGCCCATAAAGAATACTTATGGTTGTCTTATTCTAAGAATGGATAGCTTCTCGATTTACCCCAACATGTTTATCGTATTTCTTTTCTTACAAAAAAAATGATGCTCGTACATGCGCAGTGAATATAGCATACCGGGGTATAAAAACATGTCAAATATTCTAAAGAAACCTGCATGAGACAAAATTTTATACAGATTGAAATTACAATGAATGAAATTACATTAAAAACTCAAGTGAGTAAGATCTTCAAAATATTCTTTTCAAGATTTTAAAAAAATGTAACTTTTTTTTGTGAGAAAATCTTTTCATTGCTTTGCAGAGAGAGAGATTGGTTCCTATAATTCAAACAAAATAGATAGTATTGAGCTCAGTTCTGCTAAAGTTTTCCAAAAAAAAAAAACAACTGATGCTGTACATGTTTCTTACAGTATTTGCAGACTTGTACCCTGTCAAATGTTTTCAATGGACTTCCCTACGGTCCAGATATAACGATGGGAACATTGAAAGGACATCTGGTCACTTTGCCTTGCTGCGTCTGCTGCATTAAAAGAGAAAGAGGCGAAAACACCGACCATTTGAGTGCCCACTCTAAATGGTCATTAACAATGCTTATTTTCGTATCTGTCAACAATCACCAATGGCTCCTGTAGTGGAAACAAAGATTTTTTTTCCAAGAAAGTTTTATTAAACTAAATGAATTAAATTGTATTCTTAATCAGATGTGTATCAATCAGTCCGTATAAAAGAGTCTCTGAATATGTGAAAACTACATTTCATTCCGATAATTGGAATCGCATCTCTGAATGCTTCGTGTAGTTTTCTCCCTTCAAAATTTAATTATATATTGACAATTTTCAATTTTTTTAGCTTTTCCACCCTGAAAATAATAATTTCATGAAATATGGGCTTTTTCTCGTAATTTTATTTTAAATAAATTGTATTAATTCACATTTACTGGCAAAAAAAAAATATGCTTCATTTTTTTAGTTTATTAAATAAATTTTGGGAAAAAACACCTAGACACTTCTTTTTTTTTAGTTTTTATCACTTAAACGATATGTTTAACATTGTTAAAACTTCAATACTTGTATTCCGTTATTTTATAAAGTATTAAAAATTATAAAAGAAGTGAATATTTAAATGCTGATCACTATGATATCAATTAAATTCTATGAAATATACCATGTGATACATAAATATTCATCTCTATCAAATTAATGATATTGAAAATTTCAAATTTAAGAAAAATCTTTTCATAATTTATTTATATGTTAACTGGAGAAATGCCTATTAGTTTGATGACTAATTAAATTCGTAAATACTGAATGAATTGTTATATTTGAATGCGGTTTGCAAGAAAGTTATTTTCACGAAGGCAGATGGTTTCTTTTTGAAACAAAAAAAAATTAGTTCAAATTTTTGTCTATAAAGGACTCGTATCGACCTGACTGGACTGAACTTCTCTCTCTCTCTCTTCTGCGTCCGAAAGGTTCATAAAGCTTCAGTTGGTGATTCCTGCCTTACGTAAAACAACTTCACCAATAGTGCTTTATCCACCAATTTGGAAACCTTATGTGAGTGCCCAGTAACAGTAAAATTAAGAAATAAGCTGTTAATCATACATCATACACCCTGCATTTTACAGGACTCTGACTTGCATATCCCCAGTAATTTTGTTTTGTGCAGCGCTCTCTACCTTCAATAAACTTTGGTAGAAAATTATATTTTCTGACAAAAATTCGATCCTTTTTTTTTTTATACTGAAAAGAATCCCCTCTGGTTAGATTAATTTATTCCCAAACCACATTTAAATATACACCAATTCCTTCAATTTTTAAACTACAGTCGAATCCCGTTTTAACGAATACCGTTATAGCGAAAATCTCGTTTTATCGAATACCTTTCTAATGCCCAAATTAAGTTTACTTAGGCACAATGCAAAAACCTGGAATTTCTTTATAACGAAGTGATTTCTCCAGTCTCTTGAAGTTCGTTATAACGGGATTCGACTATATTTACGGATTTATGGTACACCCTCTATTTTGAAGAATGCTAAATAATATTAAAGATCTTTGATGGTCCCAAGCTTTGTCATCTATTCTCGAAACCATTTTTTTCTTCCAGCCATTTTGTTTTGTTTTTTCCATCCTTTTTCATTACATCGTTAATAGGCACAGTAGAGGGTCGTCAATTTCGCCGCCATTGATATGAAAGTTAAGGATCGTCGTCACCCCAGGCGTTTCAGTTCAAGTTTCTAAACAGGGAGGGCGGTATAATCCACAGACAACCTCTACTTATATAATTTGCTCGTCTCTTTTGGTTGGAGAGAGGAGAAGCTTGTTAAACAGTGATTCGATCAAATACATGCGTTTTACTTCTTTCTTTTTCTCCTCTTTCTTCCATCTCTTCTTATAATTTGTTTCTTCTTCTTTCTTTTGCTTTATCTTCCCTCGCGATTATTTACAGTTCCCCCCCCCCCCCCGAGTTCTCGCGACCATTACGAATATTTTATTCGTTTTAAATATGAGGTAAATGGGAAGAAAATGCCAATCTTTGTGTTTCCAAGCACTTTGGATCGTGTATCCACCTCATAGGCGCATTTATCGTTTTGCCGCCTGTGGGCTATGCAAATTTGGCCACCCTTCTCCCATTCTAGTCTAGTTTTCTTGATCACTCATTCCCCAAATTTTCCGTCCTAGGCTACAGCCCTTATAGGCCCCCGTAAATATGTCTCTGTAGTCACTCACATACTTGAACACTCTCTAGGTCACTCACATACTTGAACACTCTCTAGGTCACTCACATACTTGAATACTCTCTAGGTCACTCACATACTTGAACACTCTCTAGGTCACTCACATACTTGAACACTCTCTGGGTCCCTCCCATGCTCACACACTCTTCAGATCACTCGCATGCTCAAACACTCCCTAGGATTACGGACGGATTCCACGATAAGATCTGGCGAAATGATTTATGACAATAAATATGTATATTAATCCGAAAGAAAATACCTTTTATATTTATTATAAACCAAAATTTCTGTTAATTTCAATACTTTTTGAAGGGTGGTAACTCAAAATTTCTTGAAAAGACTATTTTTGTACCCCCAAGCCTATTGTGCTCCCCCCCCCAATTGCCAATCCTGGTCCTGCGTATGCCCTTGATCAAGAGCTGGTGACTAAGCCTTCTTTCATTTCTCCCTGGGGC
This sequence comes from Pholcus phalangioides, assembly GCF_987345545.1. Lineage (NCBI taxonomy): Eukaryota > Metazoa > Arthropoda > Arachnida > Araneae > Pholcidae > Pholcus > Pholcus phalangioides. Next base: position 86,041,133 of record NW_028301608.1, on the reverse strand, counting down.
TATGATATGCTATTGAGATGACAGTAGGGACACACTTTTCTTTTTTTTAGTTCCGCTGACAGCCTTAATGCCATCAAGGGTTCCGATGAACAGCTTTAACCGCTTCGCTTACAAGGTGTCGGCGAGAAATTTGATGATCTCTATTTGGCGAATGGGAAAAAAATTTGGTAACCTCGTCCTAAACTAACCGCATATTAGAGAAAGGTAAAAAAGTTGAAGGGGAAAAAAACGAAAGAAACAGTATAATACATAAGTGCAGATAAGAGATAGAAATAAGAGAGTGTAGTAGTAGTAGTAGTAGTAGTAGTTATATACGTAGTAGATTTCTCTTTCCACCTCTCCAACCAGTTCCCTTTTGCTCTTATACGTATATAGTAGTAGAAGGATACAACATATGGGGGGGGGGAAGTCACTGATAATTGTGTAGAAATAAATGGAAGGTAAAGAAAACAACTTCTCTCGTAGGGTTACAACAAAACCTGACGGCGATAAGAGAGGAAAGAAAACAGAGAGAGCTTGTTTGATTTTATTCCAAAGGCGTTTGGACGCAATATTACGTCATTGATCGTAAAGTGGTTAGTACCATCAAGGATTTCGACTCTACGTTCGAAAATCCCTGATCTAAAACATCAGACAAGTTCTGCTCGGGGGAAGATTTAAATGAATCCCATCTCGTAGGTCAGAGGAGATTTAAATTGAATAAGGTCTTGTCTATAATATTATACAGGGTGCATAGCAAACAGGAGTTATGGCATTTTACTGGCGAACCATTGATCCTAGAGAGGCGTACTTCCCATTAGAAAAGTTTTTAAATAACGCGTAGTACTTAGATGTCATTCATATTTCAAGGGGGTTGCATAGTTATTAATATAAAAATAAATTAACTTCTTATACGGACACACAGTGTGCTCAAAAATCCAATCAGAAAGTTGTTGCCCTGTCTCTCTTGATGCCTACAAAAAATATCCATATTTCTATGTGCAGTATTCGCTGAGATATTTGGATTAAAAAAATTGAGAAAAATTGTAGAGAAACCGCATTTAACGCTGTTTTTCCCAAAATTTACTCCGTTTTTCGAATATCTCAGTGAATAGATACGTGAAATTTTTTTTGTTGGCATCAAGAGAGACAGGGCAAAAGCTTACTAATTGAGTTTTGGGGCACACGGGAACTGTATAAAAAGTTAATTTTTATATTTTAATAACTGTACAACCCCTTGAAACATGAATGAAATATCTGAGTACTAACGATATGTGGAAACTTTTTCCAATTTTTCTAATGCACGTCTAATATCAACAGTTCGCCAGTAAAATGGCATTCCCTACTGTTTGTTATGCACCATGTGTAGTATGACTTTGATATTTTCTTTAGTAAAATTGCTTTTTTTTTCACTTGTACGGCTCCAGAAAATCGAATTTATTACACAGCCTCCTGGCTGTCACAAAGAAGTACTAACTCAATTTTACAGAGAATTTTAGCCAAAAGGTGTTTAAACACGTTATTCACAATAGCAATTATACAGGGCGTTTTAGCTCAATATGCTCAACATGTTCTTTACGGTAATATCTCAGATCCGCACGTGTTAAGCAGCAAACTCTCATTACTCCCAATAAAATATGATAAATGAAAATAATATAATAGTTATGATTATACAAAGCCACATTTTTCCTCTTCGAATGAATTAAAAAATTAAGATATACAGTTGGCTGCCACAATGTGCCGAGTACATATGACGGCGGCACACGGTGATTTAATCGTGCGTACCGGGTACGTAAGACGGTGCTGAGGGGTTAAACGTGCTATAAGAGAAGTACCTAACTATGATATTAGCCAATTTTCCATTATGTGAAGATATACGTGCCCTGTAACAGTCTATTAAAACAGAAAAAGAGTAAAAGGCTTCTTGTTGTTTGACACCAGCCTACCGATTACGGCAGTGTTTCTCAAAGTGTGCGTCGAGGTTACTGGAAGCATTGCAGTGATCTGATGACGTTGGTGTGGTGTGTGTTTGTTAAGTGCTTTGAAAAGGTTATTTTTTAATCCATTATAAGGAGCCATTGATAAGCATTATTATGTTAAGAGAGCTGTGGATGGCAGAAGTTTGAGAACCGTTAGATGTATAAGACAATCACTGTCCTCTCGCGTTCACAAGCAAATACCAAAAGCCCTGAGCGATACCATTCCTATTATCGTTCCGAGTTCGACACTTTGTGGAATGAAATAATGCAATTTATACTTGTTATATTTTCGCAGTAACGGTAAATAATGCATTATTTGCACATTAATAATGCAAATAAAAAATCTTAATTGTCAAGTTTTGATCTTGTGAATGAATTCGATTTTTCCCATTTTTTTTTCTAAATTGAATTCGTTGATTGATGGTATTAAAAATTTGGAAAACATAATTTCTGGACTTCGTAACTTTTCATGTGGTTTGCATTAGTGTAATGGTGTGATGTTTTGAACTGTGACGAGATAACCGTCAAATAATCCTATTATACCAGTTTAAATTACCTAGGCACGAATTCAGTTGAAAAAGGGAGAGAGGGAGAGAAATCTATAAATAAGAAGGGGTCCTCCAGATAATGGTTCAACCGGCTCATTTGTCTAAGATCACGAATTCTCTTCTTTTGACAAGGGACCCTGGAATGTCAGATGCTAAGGAATTCGCGTATGACGTCCTCGGCTGACGAGGGCAACGTTGTCTTTTTCTTTTCCAAAAGAAAAAAAGAACTAAAAAAAAAAATCTTCTCCCTCCAGAAACTTTCTATCATCAAACATCAAATCCGGCTTCAGTAGCCAGCTGAAAAGGAATGATGGCGTCCAATCAAGATCTTGCCATCGCCACCGCCGCCACCACAACCAATGCAACAGCAACTACAACAAGTGGCTGCCGCCTTCATCAACTTCTCTTGAGTTTTTTTTCAAATATCCCCTTTCATATGTAATATTTTTTTTTTCTCATTCAGATTCTTTTCTTGCGAACAATTGAGGTCGACACTATTCCAGAAAAAAAAAAAAAAAAAAGACCACCATGAGAATATTTTGGTTGTGTCTTAGTGGCAACACACAAACGTGGGATCCATTCGAAGAGGCACACAACTCAACTAATCTCTTCTCATGGCAGCAAAATGGCTTCTCTTAAGGTGGTTGGAGGGATGGAAAGCTCTACGCTCGTCTATTTAAGATTACATCCTCTTAGTTTAGAGCAGTTGACACCTTATCTAAGTCAAAGATAAGCTAGTGTTTAATGCGCCCTCTGTGTTGACTCTTCATTTCTTTGAGTCTCTTTTCTCTTTTACTCGTATGTCCGACCTCCCCTCAGCATCACTTTCTAATGTTTCTTGTCTGTTTTAATGCCATCTTATTCCTCCGAATATACTTCTTTTCTTTTCCACTCTTTGTGCTAAGTTTAAGAATGCGTTTTTCTTCTTCTTTTCCCCAACTTCTTATCACCATTAACATGAATATTGCGCTTTAGAGAAGAAGAGATACATGCGTAATAAATAAAAACTCGGATGAATTATTATGTCGCAAACAGGCTTCGTTGTTTTTTTTTTTAATAAAAAAAAATGTATGTCTAATAATAATAAAAGATTAGCTGTCAGTGATGTCTCCATTTTTTTTTTCTTTTTGCCCTTTCACTTTTCAATGTTTTAAAAGCTTTGTTATTGTTATATTGACCTTGTAAAATGTGAAGGCCTGAATTAGAAGAGAGTTGTTTCGAGTCATAATGCAGTGTTACGTGCAGCGAGAAGAAAAGGGGAGTTTTTCAGAACACTTCCATTTCTTTCCTTTCTACAATATTGTGGTTTCGTCTTAGGACATTCATATTTGTTGATGTAATGTAACAGATTTCAGCACATACTTTCACCCCTACGTGATACCGAAACCAAAGAAATAATTTTCTTTATATCGTGAGATTTTGTTTGTGTAAAGATCTGAATTGTCATTCCAGCTACGGCAAGGAAGTCATTGTCCAGTTACGGCAAGGATGTCATTGTCCAGCTGTTCAAAATCAGCCCCTGTCTAATAAGCTCTGGCAACGAAAGATGACCTTCGTGTGACGGTCATGAGAAGTGGCATGAGTCCAAGATTTTTTTTTTGGAACTCGAATTTTTTTTGTGGGTATGAGTTCCTCAGATTTATTGTCTCGCATTACAATCGATATGTTTGTTTTCATAATTCCAGTCTCTGAATGAAAATTCAAGAGAATTCCGAACTAGTTATTTAATTATTATTATTATTATAACCTTCACTTGCTTTAGATATGTGTAATACAGTCGAATCCCGTTACAACGAACTCCAAGAGACCGTAAAAATCACTTCGTTATAACGAAATTTCGTTATAAAGGAATGCCAGGTTATTTAAAAATGTACCTATGTAAACTTATCTGGCGGATAAAAAAAAGTGTTCGTTGAAACTAGATTTGCGCTATAACGGTATCCGTTAAAACGGGATTTGACTGTATTGCAAATTCTGAAATCGTAATTCAACTCTCTTTCTAACTTCTACAAAAAATGTCTTTTAGAGATGATAAATTGAATCAAATTCCCAATAACAAAATGAAATGCAATAGTGAAGGAAGAAAATTTATTTAATTAAATTTTAGAATGTAAATTTTTTTTCACAGGAATCGGACCCAGGTTTGACTCGGAGATCTGAACCTTGTATTCAACTAAGTACAAAGTACTACATGAAAACGTATTCCGTTACTTGGCAACTAGACAAACTCTTGAGATAACCAAGCAGAGACCCCTAAATAAAAATAAATTTCGCATCTTGCGTTTCGGTATTCTTAAAGGCTAAACTCCTAATTAATTTATTTTTTCTTCCTGATCAAAGAAATCAGTGAAAAAGTCAATAAGATCCTTAAGTCAGGAAAAAGCGACCAAAGTCTATTTGTATCAAGTACTAAAGAAAATTTAGCTTAAATGTTGATATTAGGGGAAACATGCCTAATATCACATACCTGTTTTCAGGTGATGTAGTTTCTGTAGCTTCGTAGTTGTTGTCTTAACTTGTTGCTCTGAGTTGTCACTGATACAGTGCGGATGTGTGTGTTGAGATGATTATGCAATTTTTTGTATTTTTTTCCAGGCTCATGGAATATTTTTCAGTGTAAACTTCAGCTACGTATTAAAAATACAAAGATAATCAGAAAAAAAATTGGAAATATGTATAATCAAAACATCGCTCTCGTTCTCCCTAGTTTGATTCAGGCCAAGTTTCTGGGATCTTATGTGCTTGAAATCCATCTGAAGCGGTCACCTCTTTTCGAGAATATGTGTCTAACATCACACCACTAAATAGTAAAAAAATATCGTACGTTGCAGTATTTGTGTGAATTACTCCCGCATTCTTTTACATTTATTGTTTTTCTTATGTTTATAGATCAAGCAAATGTTAATTTGAGTCGGTTCATGTTTGTAATTATTCAGGTTTTTGTGAATTTCAGCCTAACTATAAAATTTTATCTAAGGGCTTAGGAAGTTATAAAAAGTACTTTATCAGTTAATAATCAACATTTTTCCACAGTCAGCTATTTCTCATTACAAATTTCAAATCTGAAACAATTTTTGTATTTCAAATGTATGCGATATTAGGGACACTGTTAGAAAGATGGCGATTTCGAGGTTGGTCTTTTTTCTCCACAAAATTCGATGTTTCGATAATTCAATGTCTCTTTTTTGTGAAAAAAAAGTGCATTTGTCTTTGAACATATTCCCTGAATCATTTCTCTTCTTTTCATGCAATCCAGCAACTTGTTTAAGAAAAATTTAAAATGGGTTATATTAGACACGTTTGACCCAAGACCCAAAATCAACGACAATATAACCAGCTTCGTGACCCATAGGAAAATGGGTTTTTTTTAGCGAAACCAGTGACACAATAAGTCTATTTATTTATAACAGCACACCTCATAGACTAGGACCCCACCGTCGCCGCAGCGGTGGTAGGTTGAAGTTGGTGTTCTATGGATCCCAACTTCGAGGAGCAAATGCGAGCCAATCTCCCCGGTAAAAAGTCTCACCACAGAGAGCAACAAGCCTACACCGATGCAATTAATCAATCACTACACTTCACTCGTGTTTAGAAAAACTGATGACAGATAGCACCACTACACATAACAAGTATTACACGGAAACAAACTTCATGTTAGGTTCACAGCACGTACACGCACATTCCGGCATTTACCGAATCGTTAGAAATCCCGTAGAGGAATGTGTACGAGGTGTATGTACGGTTGACTAGTAGTAGCATAGGCTCGCTAGGCTAACACAGGGTTTTCACAAGGGAGGAAGGGGTTACATTTTTTTGAGACAGCCTGGGTATATATCGGTTCCTATCAATATCACCCATAGCAAGAGTCCCTGGCTACGTTTATATTATTACGACCCATTCCTGAACCCATGCAAATCACCCCCAAAGCAGAATGTTTTGCGATGTTCTGCAACGAGCCCTCAGCTGACTAAAAATGTTCTGCGGTAAAAATTCACATATACATAATAGCGTTTTCTACACTATTCTTAAAATTCTTCCAGATTGTTCTGCAACAGCACTGGTTGTTCTGCGACGTACGTCGCACATTCTGCTTTGGGGCAAATCACGTTTCGGTCGTGGCCCATAGCTCAAGAATCCTTAGATGTTAGTGGATTTGAATAACCTATTTCGGAAGACCTTGCGACCCAAGTTTGGGTCGCGACCCATAGATTAAGAACACTAATTGTAAACAGTCCTCTGAGGAGTTTAAACTTGGATACTACAATTGACAAAGCAGAAGTTGATTGAGGCACAGCAGAAAATGTTTGAACGTTTGGAACTTGATTCGAGTTTTATACATAGGAAGTGTTCTACGAATAGAATAAATACTACTGGCAATATTGATATATTTTTTATTTAGGCAGTCTTATATCACTCCTTGAGGAGTGCCTTGAATCGCCGCAGTTCCAGAATCAAGTGTTCATGTTACTACTTATGTGTGGACTTCATCTCATTTAGATATTGCCATGTAACGGTGAAACAAAAAGTGTTTGAACCTCATTACAAGAAGAAAAAAAATAGAGACTGGGCAATGAATGTCTTTTTTTTTTGCCCAGCACCCATATTACGAACTAGTTCAAAATGAATTTCCTTGAAATAACGTACATTAATCATAGAAAAATGGAAAAACGTGATTATTAGTGATTCGACTACTGTGCTACCCAATCCTGGAGGGTGTTATTTACTCTGTGTGCGTATAGACAAAATGCAATTCACATTTTTTTGTGCATTTCCAAGGGTGTTATTAGATTGCTTGACCCACATCGAGTGTCCTCTGGGTGCTACCGGCGATGACCAAGGTATTATTATTATTATTACGATAGGTATATCTTTGCACCTGCTCCCGTCCATTTTCGATCCCTGCGATAGAATAGAAGAGGAAAAAATGTCCCTCGAAGGTGAAATTCCGACAGTTTTTCAGAAAGCTCTTTTATCACAATTCTATCATCAATCAATATTTTGAGAAGCAAAATGTGAGTAAAAACCACCCTTAAAATGAGACGTTCGCCACGCGTATTTTGTACACGACACAGATAAATTGCAAATGTGACACGCAGACCATCGGAATGAAATATAGTTCTCTCATATTAGCTCAGAGGTTCCCTTCCAGACGCAATAATTGGTACATATCTTAATTAAGAATACAGTAAAGTAGTAATAATAATAATAGTAATAACAACCCCTTGCAGCTCGGTATCATTTTCCAGTTTCATCTCTGAGAATAACCAAAATAAACTGAATTTTTTAGCATCAGGTGTCTCGGCTGGTTTCTAATATTAGCTCGTGGAAACTCTAATTGGCCAAATATATATAAATATAAATATATATATAGAAATACATAAATATAGATTATCTTCGCCATCAGTTAAATAGCAATAAGAAAATAAGCAGGATAGCCCTAAAAAACCAAAAATTACTAAAAGCCGCCGTCCCATCTTTACACTAGGAAGTGATTTCCAGCCCAAGGCGTGAAATTACAATGAAATGGAATCTCGTTTGATTTAATTTCAGGAAATAAGAGACCACTTTGATTTTTCTCTGAATGTGTTTGAATCTCTGAAAAAAAAAATTTAATCAGGAAATAAAGTGTTGTTGTTTTGGTAGGGGCGTTGAACTGTATGGACTTCGTGGAATTTACGATAGTTCAGCAAGATATTGATCTCAGCGGTCGAACTTGGGATTTGAGCTGTAGGAGACCATGTTTTATTGTAATATATAAATACCATTGCCATCGATAAATATCTTATGAAATGATATCGAACCATTTTCATTCCGTTATAATAAATTTCTCTGCTTTTTCCTCTGAGATTTAATCGGAAAAATATCAAATTCTGATTGTGCAATTTCGGATAGTCTGATTATTCATTTGATTATTACTGAATGAATTAACTGGCATGAGACCATGTTTTATTCTGTGCTACAAATACGCATTTTGCATCTATCAGCAATTATCAACACTATCTATATTTTTTACGTCTATAATAAAATTTTCTACAGTTTTTCTTTCTCAATCCTTACTCTTTCTTTAAATATTTATATTATCATTCTCTGCTTCTCTCCTTATTTTTTCTTTTTCCTCTGCTTCTCTCTTTATTTTATCTTTCTCTGCTTCGCTCCTTATTTTTATATTCTTTGCTCCACTTCTTATTTTACCATTCTTTGTTTTTCCTTTCATCCAATTATGCGATGCTTTTCCCATTATTTTATCCTTCTCTGCCTTTCTTTCTTCGCGTGTCTCCTTATCTTGCCATTCTTTGATGTTCTCCTTATTTTGCCATTCTTTGATTTTCTCCTTATTTTATCTTTTTCTGATTTTCTCCTTATTTTATCTTCTTCTGATTTTCTCCTTATTTTATCTTTTTTCTGATTTTCTCCTTATTTTATCTTTTTCTGATTTTCTCCTTATTTTATCTTTTTCTGATTTTCTCTTTATTTTATTATTCTCCGATTTTTTCCTTTTATTTTATCGTTCTCTGATTTTCTCTTTATTTTATCGTTCTCTGATTTTCTCTTTATTTTATCATTCTCTGATTTCCTCTTTATTTTATCATACTCCGCTTCGCTTATTATTTTCATATTCTCCGCTTCACTTATTACTTTTATATTCTCCACTTCTCTTAATATTTTATATTCTCCGCTCGTAAAGGCTGTGAGCCAATTCTCCACTACTCCAATCATTTATCATTCTCTGCGTCTTCTTATTTTATCATTCCCTGCTTCTTCTTGTTTTGTCATTCTCTGCTCCTTTCTTCATTTTATGATTCTCTGCTTCTCTCCTTATTTTCATATTATTCGCTCGGCTTCTCCACCACTTCGTGTTTTATCCTCCTCTGCTTTTCTGCTCCATCTTTCTTCGAATCTCTTCTTATTTCATAATTATCCGCATATCCTTTTTTTATTATTACCCACATCTGTCTTAATTTCATCTTTTTCTCTCTCTCTCTCTCTCTCTCCTTATTTTATCATTCTCCGCTCATAAGGGCTGTGAGCCGATTCTCCTCTGTTCCGATTATTTTATGAGATTCTCTTCTTCCCCCTTATTTTCTCATTCTGTGATTCTCATTATTTCATCATTTTTCCGCTCGTAATGCCTGTGCTCTGCTCCTCCGTTTTTCCTATCACGACATCTTCTCTTCCTTTTTTATTTATCTCTCGCATTTTTTTCAACCCTCTCTTTCTCTCCCTCTTTTCGTCTCATAAGCTTTATCATCCTCTTTTCATTCCTCTTCATCTTTCGCTTCCTTCTCATCTGTTGAAAGCATTTATATATTTTTTTTTCTTCCTTTATCTTTATCCTTCACTTCATTCTCCTCTCATATCTTCTATAAGCGTCTATATCTTCTCTTTCTTTTCCTCATCTCTTTCTTTCTCTCGATTCCTTTATTTCTCCTCTTCTTCTTGAACACGCATTTCATTTCAGGCGAGCTTCCCCAATCACTTCAGACCTTCTTTGGAATCTGCGAAGCCATAATCCTCTTCTTTCCTTCCTTCCTTTCTTCTTCTACATATCTAAATACTAAAGTCATCCACTATCGCGTAGCTTACATTCTCGGCTATTAGCGGTGTTTACGCTGCGTTTGCGATTGCCCTTATTTCTTTTCTCCTTTTTCATCCGATACACATGCAGCAAGACCCCCACGGAGACAAACTTTCGATAATCTTTTCTTTTTTTCGCAGAAGATTCTACTTTACTCTCTTTTCATCTCCACATTCCATTTATTTTGCACTTCAAGGGAATGGATATTATACACTGAAAGGGGTCATGGTTTAAAATGGAAAGGGAGTATGAGGGGAAACATTTTTATGTAGAACTTCGGCGAAGGAGGAAAAGTAGACGAAATCGGGCGTTGGTCAAAAACGACGAAGTGCAAATTAAGTGAGAAAAGCAAAAAAAAAATTCTTACTGCTCTGAGCCATACCCCGTTCAAAACTCATAGACATGAACCCCAAAATTCTTCTTCTTTTTTTCTATCTTTCTCTCTTCTACTTTTCCTCGATTCTTTTCTACGGTTGGAATAACTTTCTGTAGCGTGAAAATCGCTAATGACGTTTAAGAAACGCCTACGTATCCGCTATTGGAAGGGGATAAACTATTTCCTTATTGTTTGAAGTGAAAAAAAAAAATGCTCTTAAGAAGAAAATAACTTTTTCTTTCTCTGCTTCTTCTTTCGCCTCCTCTTCCTCCTTCTTTAACAATCACCCATTCTGAATCGTGGACCCCGAAAAAAAGAGGAGGGGATCTTAGATTCCATTGAAATATAAGATGTATATATGGAAAGCATAACATCGAAAGGTCAGGGACGGAAGATTTAAGAAAAAGGTTTAGACTTTAGACATTCAAAAAAAAAATAATAATGAAAAATGAGTGTCTTCTCTTTTTTTTTTCTAGGTATTGTAAACAATATTTACAGTCAAACTCGGTTGTAACGACACCTCGGTTATAATGTCAATAGTTAATGATTCCCATAGAGAATGATGTTAATGAGCCTTGTTTACAACGTCGATGAAATTTCAATGACCTCGGATATAGCGACACATTTTTCTTCACTTTTGTTTCCGTGCAAAACGATGAAGTGCGTTAAAATTAAGTAAATTACTTAAAATTAAGTAAATTTTGGTGTTTCTGGAAAAAAAATTGGTGTTTTCCCAAAATATATCTAGAATTACAGCTCTTCACATTTAGGTAATGTTAGTCTGTTGTTCTAATACCTAATGTTGAAAAAACCAAAAAAAATATTATTAAAATTATTACATGTTTGACGCTCTGACTTTTTCCTCATTGACAAGACCCCTTCACGGAACTCTATGGTATTTTCCTTCAAATTTTGTCCTAAATTATGCAATAATGAATATCATAAACGGACACACGCTTCCCTGAACGGGGGGGGGGCGAATCTCCACCTCTTCAACGCCACTGTCCACCTATTCCAGTAATACGGGAGGTCGATCGCCCCCGTATTCGCTTATGATGAAAATGTGGTGTTCAATCCTTCCCTTGCCCCTGTGAAATACATTTGGAATTTATGCAGATTTTCTGCATCCCTATATTTTTCGTCGATGGTTTCTAGAAGCAATATTTGGTGATTTCGCCTACAGTTGGCAACATTTTTGGCAAGAATTTACGATATGCCCCATAATAATGATCGCAATTTCCTGTCCATTTATCGATCAAATTTTGTCATGCAAATTATAATGAAACAACAATTTATGTAAAGTATTTGATTGCATCTGATATTTTCCGAAAAAAAGGTCTTGAAAGCGTCGACCTCGGCGGTAACGACAACTCGGCTATAACGACAAAATTTCGCGAAATGTTAGATATCGTTATAACCGAGTTTTACTGCATACATGTGTTAAGAGGGCATTTTTCTCTTTCTTGAACACACCTTTTCGTATCCAGTTGTGCATTACTATACTAGTGTAAGTGTTTATCAAGTCGCATTCTCACCTCTCTGAACGATTTTGCCGAATATATTCCTTCCTCGGAGATGGTCTGTAGCTGGACAGTTCCATTTCCTTTTCCTGAACTGGTGTTTGCATTCCAGGACAGCCATCTTGACGCCTTTCGCGACGGCACTCAGAGTTCCTGGATTGTCACCAGCTAACTTCCTCTGCTTCTTCCTTAGCGGAAGGCTCAGGGAAGCCGGAGATAAGGACTCATCTTTCGTGACAGCGTTTGACCTGTGGAAGTCCACTATCACATTCGAGTTCTGTTCTGAATATGCTATGCCCCTTGAGGAAATAAGCAAATACAATGTATTAATATGATTCTTCCATGTCTCGGCAAAGAAGATATCTATATATAGAAATAACGAAATATAAACACAATCATATAGTAATAGATTATGAAGAACATTGAAAGTTCGATTAGTTTTTGACAGATTTGAATCACAATATACAGGATGTATCCTATAAATTCGTAGATAGTTTAAAAACTCGTAAAAATTGAAGTTATGAATTGAATTATATATTTGAAAGCGGTTTGTGAAAATGTTACTCTTACAGCAAAATTTTTCTTTTGTGGTCACCGTTGGGACAAAAAAAAATCGTCCGTAAATCAGGGGTGACCGTTAATCAGGGGATTTGAAATGCATATTTTTATTATACAACTGGAAATTATTATTTGGCCGTAAAAGAAGGGTGACCGCATCTGAGGGGCTGTCCGTTAAGAGAGGTTTTACTGCAGTTCAGATTTTTGTCGATAGAGGACGTAGCACGAAAGAAAATCACTGGAAATATGCAAATTAGAGTCCTATAAAATGCCGGGTTTACAGCCCATTTCTGAATTCTCCTGTTACTATCTTCCCATTGACTACCACTTTATTTCACACCAACTCCGGTCATATCGCCATACAGAAATTTAAATTTCCCTGTTACTGGTACTTCCATAAGGTTTTCATGGGGATGGTGACCATTGATGGGTAAAGCACTATCGGCGAAGTTGTTTTACCTCAGCCACGAATAGCTGGCTGAAGCTTGAAGAACATTTCAGACACAGAAGAAACTGAAGAAATATTCAGGTCCAGAATTCTGTGATTTGTGCAGCGCTCTCTACGACGAAATACGAATTAATTTTCGTTTCAAAAACCCCTCCTCATCGTGAGAATAACTTTCCGCAAACCGCATTCAAATATGCTAATTCCTTTAATTTTTTATCAATTTTCAAACTATTTACGAATGTATGGAACACCCTGTGTATAAGGAGACCATATAATACTAATGAATCCTAGGTCGAATGTGGCTCTCGGAGGCACTTTTTGTGATATGATAAATCAGAGGAAAGATTTTTTCAAATAGGAGACCGGGTCACATTCGAGACTCGAAGTTGGAAAACCGCAGAATCAAGTGCGACTCACATTCAAGCTGAAATAGGCTTTTGTTGTTGAAAGAACTTTTAACAAGAGTTCCTTTGAAAAAAAATTGTTAAAATTCCTTACTAAACCAATTCTTTCTTTCAATCAGAGTATCCTGAGATTTGGATTATCCATAATAAATGCAGATAGGACATTGGTAAAAACTACATGAAGTCTCACAGAGATTTGTCATTCGATGAATTATGACCCCGATTTTTGTGTTACGCTAACTACAACGTAATCACTGAAAAAAATATTTCGAAATAACAAACAGGGCTGCAACTAGCTGGGAGTAGTTGCGTCTGGGCCGAATCGTAGGGCATGGAATTAACACTTTCCTTGGAGCATTCGTTTAACATTATGGGCCCCAATGCGGAAATCTGCGACTTCCGCCGCAGAACAATCTGGAAGAGTTTTAAGAAAAGTGTAGAAAATTGTATTACTGCAGAACATTTCCAGTCAGCCGAGAGTTCATTGTAGAACAATGCAAACCATTTTGCTTTGAGAATTATAAGTGGGGGAGGGGCGTCAAAATTCATGTATGCAACTGGTGACGAAGTGAGTTTTAGAATTTCGTTGTTATCATCTCGGGAATCCACACTCCAAACCCAATGACAGTAGTGGTCGGCTGAAGTTGGTTTTCTGCAGTTTTCCAACTTCAAGGCGCCAATGTGAGCCGGTCAGCCATTTGTAAACGAATCTCCGCATACAGCAAACAGACCTCCACAGCGACACTTAAATAACATGAAAATTCAGGCATTCGTCATTTTCACTTCCAAATATGGAAGACAGGTAGCAACATTCACTAAAACACTAAACAAGCATAACTATGACAGAATAAGTACGGTTAGGATCACTTACATACACTCAGAACACTCACACATTCCTGCATGTACCGGCTCGTGTCGATGTGCATGGGGGAGGAAGGGGGGAGGGGTGCATGTACGGTTAAGAAAGTTTCAGTTATGATTATGAACTGCATTCTATGCAAAACCCCTCAAGTAGTCCTTGACATGATATCGAATCACTTCGGTGAACTCGCAGTCGAAAAGGTTGAGCACCCGTGAGCACCCGTAATGTAGATGTGCCGATGACGATTGTTATAATTGTTTCTCGGTCCAAATAACCGATTCCCCCTCCACAAAAAAAATTGTGCTGAAATGTTTATACAGTAATTGAAGTTATCTTATGCACCATATAGGCTATATGCATAGACATGTTGGGAAAAAAAAAACTTACTTTCTCCTCGACTTCAATAATTTGTGTCCATCAGGACACATTTGTAAGTGACTGAGCTCAATAATGGACGAAACACAAACTATGGCCAGGAAAATCATCCATGATGTCATCCATACACTGAAACGGAACCATTTTCTTTCTGTTTCCCACAAAAGAAGATTTCTCGGATAATATTTACTTCCCACAAAATCCCTTTACCAACAACACCCGAATGTTGATTAATAACATCACACACACACGCAGCAGCAAAATAGTTCAAAAACAACGTTAGAGTGAAATGACACGTAGGATTTACGAAAAATTCCTTAAAGGAGATAAAAAAAAGAGATAATTGCGTGCGTTCTCGTAATTATCCCGAATTTGCTCAGCTTTGTCAGCTGCTGCCAAAAAAAGAGTCGTGACTTAGACAAGCAATATCATGTGCAAGTGTTACAACAACCGAGGACAAAAACCGCAATTTGAATTCCTTTCATCATTATTATTATTATTATCATCATCAGTATTTCGAGATGATGTGATAGGTTTAAAAATAATTAAATATGCTGCGGAGTATTTCTCTTATAGGGTATAATCAAAAACACCTCATGACCACGAAAAGATCATCGACAGCCTTATGACGTCAGTTCCGGTGATTAAGCAATTTCACAATGCTAAACGAAAAAAATTACGATCGTTAATTTTTAATGTTCGTGGAAACACAAAAAAGAAACTGTTATATAGCCGAATCCCGTTATAACGAACTTCAAGAGACCGGAGAAATCACTTCGTTATAATGAAATTTTCGTTATGAAGGAATTCCAGGTTCTTGCATTGTTCCTATGTAAACTTGTCTGAGCGATTAGAAAAAGTTCGTTAAAACGAGATTTTTTTTTTTTGCTATAACGTATTCGTTAAAACGGAATTCGACTGTTGTAATTTGTGCTGAAATTTTGAGTTTTGAAAGTGACATAAAACCCTTCTAACTTTTAATTGGCAAACATCGAAATTTGCCAATAAAAACTTCTTTTAGGAGTCATATAGAGTACAGTCGAATCCCGTTTTAACAAATAACGTTATAACGAAAATCTCGTTTTAGCAAACACTTTTCTACACTTCAGACAACTTTACACAGGAGCAATGCAAATACCTGGAATTCCTTTACAACGAAATTTGTTACATTGTTTTGTTACATTACGGTGCTATTACAGAGAAATGATTTCTGCGGTCTCTTGGAGTTCATTATAACGGGATTCGACTGTATTAGTAATTAATATTTGAAAAAGGGGGGGGGTTGCCTATAAGTAACATAGCCAACCCATTAGCAATATACAAAAACGAAACTAATGTTGCCTGTAAGCAAAATTGGTGAAATAAGGAAGATAAGCATAAACCATGAGTCAGAATTCGAATTTTCTTTTCAACTTGAAAAATATAACCACATAAACGGTAAACGGCCTATGGCCCGCGGGCCAAATGATCCCGTTGATATAACCCTCGACCTAAAACTTAATTTCGTAAAAATGAACCATGCGGCACATTTATTGATGACTTAAGTGACCCGCGTGTTGCAGTCCGACATCATTCAAGTGGCCCACGGCTAACTTTCAGATTACTCGAGGGCCCAGCGGCATGTTCACAGATCACTTGAGTGACTCGCGTGCACAGTTCTACATCACATCAGTGGCCTGCGGAACTTTCGATCATTTAAGTGATCAGCGGCACATTTACAGATCCCGTAAGTGGCCTGTGGTGCTATTCCAGATCACTTAAGTGGGCCCGCGACACACTTTCAAACCAATAAAGTGGCCCACACCCTCCTTAAGATTGAGAAGTCCTTGATCTAGGTACTACAGTAGGCTACTTGATAATATAATAACATACACATTTTGTTTTTAGCTCACTTTACATATAAAAAGCTTCGGTATGGTTTCTATGTGGTACAAAACATGAAACTATTTTGCATTTTGTGAAGTGATTTTTGCAGAATCAGCCGCGCGCGATTTTAGTGCATGTTCAGGTCAGTGGTGATACGAATCATTTTGAGAGCCCTCCGTAGGGAATGGTAGCTTCGTCTTAGGTTGAGGTTCCAAATCGAAAGATTACTTACGGCTTTCTTCTCTTCCTAGCAACCATAAGATTATGTAGGGCCGTACAATCGTTTAGTACCTGTACTAGTACTGGCAGGACGCTACAGGGCCAGCCAGGCTTGGATCTTCTGTGGGATCACTATGCAGGATTTTCACGCACCTCTCCTTAGGGAATTTACAGCGTGAAAAAACAAAAAAAAATATAAACCATCCCGGGCTGCAGCCTTGTGTCAGCCCCACCCTTGCAGGTGGGGGAAGGGGGTGCACGGATTGAAGACTCCTCGTTTAAGGAACACACGCGAATTTGCTGTGAAACACAGAAAAAAAACCGGATTTTTAAACTTCAGTTCAAAGTCCAAAATCAATATTTAAATGATCTCGCAAACGCTTTTAAAATCTCAAGGAAAACTTGCTCAATGAGGGCGCGACACGTGCACGACAGTGTTATTATGCTTTATTTAATAGCGAATATAATGAACGTTAAATCTTCCCACTTTACGAGGAACGACGAAAAAACGCTACGTAAGATCTTTTATCCGTCCCCAAAAAAAAAAAAAAAATGCTAAATGATTGATGTTAAACTAAACGCTCACGGTCAACCGCTCAATTTGTTGCTGCTGTTGTTGCTCCGCAATCGTCCTCACTGAACCCCGGCGAGCTTTCGAAGGACGTTATTGCGGTGGTCATTAGGCGAGTCTTTGGTTCAAGTACGAGTTGAGGACGAAGAGGTCGACGATAACGCAGACAACGCAGACAATCGTTGGCGTTGGTTTTTTTTTTTTAATATAACGTCATTCATCATTCGTTGCACGTCCTCAAAGGTCTCTATCAAACAGCTTTGGGATATTTCGAGGAGAAATTAGAGCTTCTTTCTATTCTGTGAGTGAACGAATACCGAATAATGGGTGATTTTCATTGGCAAATTATTTCTCAAAAAACTTAAATCCACAGTTAAACTTTGAAAGATATTTTGGAAATTTCACTTAAATCATATGTGACCTTAATTAAGTACTTAATAAGTTCATACCGGCCAACTTTCATAAGGTAAATATCTCGTAACTTCCTTACGAAAATCCGGGAAACGTATTTTCGCATGACAAATTTTTCTTTTCATGACCATAAATAAGAATCAGCATAAGCACCAGTACATAAAGCGATCATATTACAAATATTTTACGCGACATTCTTACATCTTTCGTCGCGATAAATTAGGAATATTGCCCGCAACCCCGCCATGTTTGTTTACGTTCACAGATTTGGACGACTTTGACCACCGTTCAATACTCAATACATGGCACCACACCTAAGTTCGGGCGATGCGACGTCGCAACAGCTTGTTCATGTCAATAGAGGGGTGAGGAGGGGTTACTTTCTAAAGGAAAGAAGCAGTGGCAGCGGAAAAACCACTAAAGCAATGTTTCTTCCGTTTTTTCAAGTTTTTATTTTTTTCATGTTGATGGCAATTATTGAAACCCATCAATATGAATTAATAATCCGGAAGCCCTGTAAACGTTTGGATATCCGGCATTGCCGAACTAAATCCGTGAAGTTGGCAGGACTGTACATTGAATGAGGTATAAATACGCACATGTATTATATCAGCCACCTCGTTGGGCATATTGCCTGTTGTGGCCTTGTATTTGTATATACAGCAGTATATACGAGTTTAAGGTCGGGAATTCTATTCAGAAAAGTACAGTAATTCTACCGGGCCGCGGGCTTCCAAAGGTTGAGAACCAGCATTCAAAAACCCACTAAAAATTTGGGAATTCTGGAAGTGGCTAAATTTTTAACTCAATTCGTTCAGCATTTTTGTCTGACACAGAGGGTATTTAAGTGATAACATATTAGAAAGCAATTTTCATGTGTATATATATGCAGAGTGTGCCCGGTAAATCCTAATTCAGATCTCTGCAGCCATTCGTCATATAGAGGCATGGTTCTAATTTAAAAAATTCTCAAAATATATTCAATTATCACTCTATACCAGTTCCGATTGTAAAAAAATAGTGTGTCATAAAATAAAAAAAATCTAAACTTTTATACGTTCTCCCTGTTCAATAACTTTCGACTAAAAAGTTGTTTCCCCATCACTCCTGAGGGCAAAAAAAATTTCACGGTTTTAAGTGCAATAGTCGCCGAGATATTTGAATTCAAATCCGGAGAAAATTTAATAAAAAACAGCCAAAACTCTAATGGACAACGCTTCTTCCCCTTGTTTATGTGATGTGTTCTTTCCTCCTTTTCTCCGATTTTTTGAATATAAATATCTCAGCAAATGTTACACTTACAAACATGGAATTTTTTTTTTGTAGGCCTCGGGAGAGATAGGGCAACAACTTTCTAATTGGAAGTTAAAAGACTAAGGGGCAATGTACAAAATTTGGGATTTTCATTTTAAAACCCACGATATTTTCACTCTTGAAATAAGTAGAGAGATTTCTGAACACATTTTGAGCATTTTTTAAATTAGAATCGTGTCTCTGCGGTGAACGGTTGATGAGAAAAAGGGCGGATTAGGACTTGAGAACCCCCTGTGTAGTGAAACACCGCTACAATGATACCCGATATAACGACATATCCCTCTACAACGATATTTCTCATATCTTGTTTGGAATGGCTTATAGCCTAATGTTAAGCTCCTCTCGATACAACGATATCCTTTACTACGATAAATCCCTCTATAACGATATTTTTGAAGATTTTGTTAACTGCTACTCTTCTATAATGATATTTGTTTATATTTCACTCGAAAACCATCCTACCAAAAAATCCCTCTTTGTGAGAATTTTTAATAATCCCTATTCAAATATACTAGCGTTTCTCTCATAAGTGGTTCACGACGATGGTAAAGGTGATCCGCAGGCAGACTAGATAATTTTAATTCTAATTAGATGAAAAATTATTTTATTGGTATTAGTAATATATTCTAATTTATGGGTTCAAATACAAAAAAGTAGACTTTCATACGTAGGGGGTAACCATATGTGATCGAGGAAAATGCTGTAAATCGAAATACTAAATGTGGAGTAAATTGTAGCCAAAAAAATGCAATTTAAGACAAATTTGCTGATTAATGATGAAGTTGCTGAAAACGAGGAGGGTAATAAAGGGCAACAAGTCACAGTTAACTAAAAATGCATTTCATGAAAAAAAAGGCATTAATCATGATCGGGGATTATTTTCACTGAAAAAAAATACGGAAACTGTGATCTGAAGTACGATAAAATACGGGATACTGCCAAATTGTTTCCTTAAACATTAGGACAAGTTCCTAAAATCACAATTGTCATTGAATTTTCTGAAAATTATGAATTAGTGGTGCAAGATGAAGGACTATTGACACTCGCAGTGAATTTTGAGATGCAGTTCACAGATAAAACGTTAATCATGACACATATGTATATGATAAGAATTTATATAAATCCATAATTATCACAGTATAATTTATAAGTTATGGAAAGTCATCTTCATTCACCATTTCAAGTAAAGATTACAAATTCGAATGAGCTTTGTCGAAAAAAACGGGACAATGGTTTAAAATCGGAGCGGACAAAAATACGGGAATACGGGACACATGGTTACGCAATTCATACTGTAAGTTGGAGGTCCGCCGAATCATCTCAGATATTTTACTTTGGATTCAGAAAGGTTGAGAAACGTTCCTAGAGACAAATTCTTTTAAATTTCATGAGTTTTCAAACTATTTACGAATTTGTGGGACGAAAGCATAGAAAAAAGAAGTCATTTAGATAAAAACAATGTAAAAGAAGTCTTTATTCGGCAAAAAATTACAATAAATCAAATATGAAATAATTTCAAATTTCACGGGACTTGTAAAAAAGAATTCGGAATTGAAAAATATGAGCATATTTTAGTTTTATCATTTCAGCACTAATTTAGAGTGACGTATGAGCGATTTAATGTGTATGTGCGTGACGCAAATGTACTAAAATGACATAACATCAGTGCAGTTAAAAAGAAATATAATCCGAAACCTCTGTGCCTCATTCACTCACTCTGTGGCACAAATTGCGCCGTGTCACGAGTTCATCCCCAAAGATTATTCTTTTGTTTTTTATCGTTTTTATCTGTTATAACAGCATCCGTCGTTATGTGTCAACCTTCCTTTTAAGTAAAGTAAATGGGATGATTTGCTGTGGTGAGAGCAAAGGACGTCAAGGATTATAACTTGCTCTGAAAAGCGAGAGAAAATAACGCGATGGAAAAAAAAAAATTGTCGACAAAAAAGTGGTGTACACGCGTGAAATGCGTACGCGAGTGTGTCTTTCTCTCTCCACTGACAATGCGACAACTTTTTTAAATCTTGGCTGAAGGCCTATAACAACCAACTGCATAAAATCACACGCGAGAGCTTTACAATTTGTAAGTCTGGCTTGAAGTTCCATTGCAGTGAAGGTGGCAAATGGGCTGGATATAAAGAGTGGAATATCTTTACCACACACAATATAGTTCATGTGGCTTCTAGAAAAGTTATGAATGTTGCAGGAACAAATTTTTTGAAAGAGCTGTAATTGTAGTGCTTTTTAATCACAACACTGAAGCCTTTCTTATCAGAGGATGGAGCCTCATATAATTGTATTATCATTTCAATATATCGAAATTAGATTCTTGTAATGTTCATCGAGCGCTTAAAGAGTAAATTTGGTGCCTCCACAGGTGCCTGAAGACCCTAAATTGCGGCCTCAAACTGTTGAGACTTCATGTAATAAAATCACTTCGATCCACCGAAAATTTCGTTTCATGAGAAATTCGTCAAAGAAAAATAATTTGCTAAACGAAGTAAATTAACGGAAATGTAAAATGAAATTTTTGTGTAGAGGCTGACAGTTCATTCTATATATACGTAGTACTCTATTATTGTAATGCACTGCAATGTTTCTTAACTGAAGTCGAATCCCGTTTTAACGAATACCGTTATAGCGAAAATTTCGTTTCAGCGAACACTTTTCTAATCCCCCCAGATTAGTTTACATAAGCACAATGCAAAAACCTGGAATTAATTTATAATTAAATTTCGTTATAACGAAGTGATTCCTCTGGTCTCTTGGAGTTCGTTATAACGGGATTCAACAGTATTTTGAACATAGGGACTGATCGGCGCCTTTGCTTGGGTTTCCTGCACATTGTTCCACGGTGGTCAAAAAAGCAAAAACAGCAGAATGTTCGATTTCATCTCTTAGAAAAAGTGTCTTCACGTTTTATCAAACTGCTCCTTCCACTTTTCGTAAGGTTTTGTAGACCATACCTATACAGAGGGACATAGGCTTGGTTGAGGGGGTTCAGAGAAGAGCTACTCGAGCCGTCTCGTGTGTACAAGGAGCTTGCCACTGTACGGTCGTGTGGGCATCGTGCTGGACTCTCCTCGTGAGGATCCAAGTCGGACCCCGATCGGACCCCGTTTACACACAGTGGTGGACTTAAAAATGTGGAACATAGATGGCATCATTAGGAAGGGGGTGGAACAAGCACAACTCTGGCAACATAAATACGTAAGGGCCATTAATACACATACCGCTCACCCAACACGTTCCAATGTGTACCGATTCGTTAGAAATTCCTCACTGGAATGTGTACGAGGTGCATGTTCGATTAAGTAGTAGTAGTAGTAGTAGTACACGGGCTTGAGCTATGCAAACACCAAACATGGCCCCCGCTCTGTCCCTTGTGGGATATAAGCAGGCTACCTTGCGGCTGGGCCATGCTGGAAAAAAGAAAGCCCACTAGCCACCAAGACCACGGGCCGACCTCCGACCCACGCAAAGGACTACAGACACTAACACCAAACATGGCCCAGTTGTGGTGTCGCAGAGAATTTTCCTCTAATAGGGTTGTTTTAATAAATGGAGTATCTTACCCCCGGGGAATAGTAAATTCCAATACAATTGATAAGTTTAAAAAAAATGTGCAATAGCGTGTGTGTGTGTGTGCGTGTTCTCTATATAAATCTACAAATTTCAGATCGATCGCCACCAAATTTTGCATATACATTCAAACCTCGTTAATGAGTCACTCTTGGGAGAGCAAAAATATGACTTAGTAAGCAGAATGACTCGTTAAATGGAGTAAGCCATAGCTGTGCCAATTCCTACCTGAGGACAATTGGGACTTCCAGAACGTGACACGGTAAGCGGAGTGACGTGTTAACCAGGTGACGCACTAACGAGGTTTGACTGTATATCAAATGTGACCCGACTTGAACGATAGGCTACTTTAAAAGTTCGTCAGAGCAGGGTAAATGCCCGAAATGGGCAAAAAACTGTCGGGCTACAATGGGTTTTTGGGCCTCAACATTCACTTTCGAAACGTTTATTTTGGTTACCGTGGTTCCCTAGCAATGCGTTTCAGACATTCATATGCCTTTACAATGGTTTGTCATTCCTTTAACGCTACCAGTATATTTTTATAATAGTTTATGCCTTTATAATGGTCTGTCACTTTTTCAATCATCCCAATAATGAGACTTTTTGGATAGACGTCAGAATCATACTCAGGAAAAATAAGAAAAAATAACTAACAGATAATTCCAGCATCCCTGAAAATTTATGAAAGAAATAATTGCAGAATTGATAATTCAGAATTATAGAATTGATGGAAAATTCAGAATTGCAATGGATTGCACTTATAACGTTCCCACAAAGAGTCAGGCAAAGGATGATCCCCCATAGAAATCAGTGTTAAAATTGCCGATTTTACTGTAGAAATGCGGAAATTTTGTGAAGTTTTCCGCCTCATCAATAACTTCAAAAATTGTATTGAATTCTCTATTTTTGAAATATTGAGTTCGCTTAGAGATATACGAAGTCCAGGAGTTTAAATATGAAGTAATTAGCTGGACCTACTTTCGAGTTGGATATCCATGCAATAACATTGATTTCAACTTTTTATTTATATCTTCTCAAGCATGAAAATTAATGCCTCCTTATTGTCTTTTAATACTGAACTGCATAAATTCATGTAGTTTAGGATGTTTTAAAATTAATTATGGGCCCGTAAAGTGCATCGAAGAAATTCCACAGCTTTAACTAAGCATTTTTGGAAGCAGCGAGATATCACGTGATCCAAAAAGCTTCATTGAAGAAAACCAAGGCAGCGCTGGGAATTATAGCTAGTTTTATCATAATCATTAGCTTTTCATTAGTTTCATTTTAGTGTGTGTTAGTTTTTTTCGTGATAATTGCTCTTATTTTTGGGGGTTGCTGTCTTTTAGTTATCTTTGACATTCATATTTTTTCATGGACATCTTTTTTCAGCCATTTTGACTGTTTATATTTATATTTAAATGAAATTACCAACAAAGAGAAATCGGTGGAATATGAATTTACAATATGTAGGTCTAATCTTCACCATGTATATGTGAATACTATTACTAATGATTGCGGTATACACTTTAATAGTTTTCATTCAATTGGAAATCAGATTTTCAAGTCTGCCTATAACGACCACCAATCTCATCTTTGCACCCACCGTCGCCGCAGTGGTGGTTACTGAAGATGGTTTTCTGCGGTTCCCAACTTCGAGGCGCGAATGCGAGACGATCTCCTCGTTAAAAAGTCTCGCCGCAGAGAGCAACAGGCCTAGAACGGTATAATTATTCATTCATTACACTTCACTCACTATGAGTTGAGAAAAAACTCATAGTTTAAAAAAATTGATTGCAGATGGCAGCACTACACACAACAAGCTTTAGACAGAAACAAACTTCACCGAAGGTTCACTATACGTACACACATATTCTAACATGTACCAATTCATTAGAAGTTCCGCAGAGGAATTAATTTAGACGAGGTGCATGTCTGGTTTAGTAGTAGTAGTAGTAGTCTCATCTTTGCTAACATAAGTTGCGAAACACTGCTTTCATGTATTTGTTTTCAATATTGTGCATAATTATAATTTTCCAAATATGCAGTTGGAACACTTGATCGCGGAACATTTTGAGTAAGTGTATTTTTCAATTATGTTTATTATATATCTGAATGTTTATCGACTAGTATTGTAAAACTGACATAAAATACGGTGACAAAATACACTCTCCGGCCAAAAAAAAGCATGTTTTAGCGCTTTATTAGATCATCTTTAATACAAAATCGCACTCATATTGGTCGTGAAAATAAACAATAGATGCAATATCTCAACACAGTTTAGAAGCCAAAAATTTACATCGATGTTTTATTAAATTTTCTTTTTTGGTCAAGACTGAAAAATTTGGGGGTCGAGAACATAGAACACGGTTATAAATTTATAGAATTTTAAAGTTGTAGGGGGGGGGGGTGGCAAAAATTCTAGTTACGACCCTGCCTTCAGAGTAGCAAACATTTCTAAGTTGGTTCATTAAACATGCTGATATACTCGGCTGACTTGATTTTGTTCACTGCAAAGTATTGCTGACCCTAAACCTGCCCTAAATAAAACTACTCGGGTTATAGCAATTCCTTCTGAGGCTTGCACAGTGGCAACATGCAACTACTACTGCACCAATTCGTTTTACAAATTACCTTTAGGAATATTTACGATGTGCATGTATGGTTTAGTGCAGGGTTCTCAAACTTTTTTAGCACATGGCCTCCTTATGACCATATTTTTCTTCTCGTGACCCACCTCGTCTTACCCAGGGCCTCCCACCTTCATGGTGGTGCCCTGTTATTGAATTGAACATATTCAAAACTCAAATTTATAATGAGCAAAACTTTTATACGAAGTACAAAATCCTGGATAATCAAGCGGAGATGAAGTTCGGGAAGATAAATTCACATTCATATGTGGGGAATCGAACCACCAACCTCTCATTATCCGGGCTTTCGTACTTCGCGCGCCGGAGTGACATCGACGCGACACACGTTTCTCTCAAAACTTTTATAAAGTCGATCTCTATAACCGTGGTACTGGGTCGGGCACGGATGCTGAAGGTGGGGGGGGGGGGGGTTGGTCATTCCTCCCAAGAGCCGAATAGTATCATAAAAATGAGTTTGTGTAAAATACGGTACGATCCAACGAACCTATACAATAAACGTATCTCCCAACACATTATTATAGGTCCGCACCTACCCTGTGTGGGATACTTTCTTCTTGGAATTCTATGCATGGCCACCTCTCCAAGGTGGGTCTCCGATCAAAGTGATGCACTGGAGCCTCCATATTTAACGGAAAGTAACAGTAACAGCTTACATATTGAAGACGAGGACCCTATGAACACGAGGACTTCCAAGCCATGCCCACATGGGGACATAGGCAGAAAGGCTTCCATAAGTACGCTTGTGTCTCTAAAATCACTCTTTCAGTCATTCACATGCTTGCCCATTTTTTTAGTCACTCAGATGCTTGCACAGTGTTTTGATCACTCACATACTTGCACACACTCTAGGTCAGTGTTTCTCAACCGTCGGGCCATGACCCGGTACTGGACCCTGACATCAGACAAACCGGGCTGTGAGTGGTTCATTTTTACCCATTTATTTCCTTTTAGTCGTGTCATTTTTACCCATTTATTTCTTAGCTGTCCGGGCTTTCCACTAACAAAAAAGAAATGAACCGGGCCGCGGGCTTTCGAAGGTTCTCTCTCTCACCGACCTGGTCCCCCGCTCTGAAGGTCACTCGTATGCTTGCTCACACCCTCGAAGCAGAATATGCCAAAATCTGCGACGAACAATCAGTGCTACTGTAGAATAATCGAAGAATTTTAAGAAAAGTTTAGTGTAGAAACACTATTATGGGAATATGTACTGTCAGAAACATTTCCAGTCAGCCGAGGGTTCGTTGCAGAACAATGCAAAACATTCTGCTTTGGGGTTCATGCTCCAAGTTACTCTTTTGCTCACACTCACGTGCTTGCAAACTCTCTAGGTCACTCACTGGTCCTTGCTGTCTGGGCTGAGGTGGATTTATTGAGGGTTATACAAATTTCATTCCCCCTTTTTCCAACTCCACTAATTTTCTTGGCCACACATTCCTCTAATTTGCCCCCCCCCCGAACTTGCTGCCCTGTGCTATAGGTCTCTAAGGCTCAACCCCCGCTCCTCCCCTGTAAATACACCACATGGGTTAAGATGGTCCTGATTCCATGGACAACTCTGCTGGATTCTGAAAGTGAGTATGTTGTCACATTTTTTTCCACCATATTTCACTTGAAAGCTTTATTTCTTCACATCTTTCTCTCTCTGTGACCCCCCCCCCCCTTCACCACTGACGTGGCTCCCCCTTTCATCTGATTTTGACCCATGACTTCTTTAAATATGAACCTCAAAGGGTTCACATGGCCTCCAGGTTAAGAACAACTAAACATTAGAGGTAGTGATATACCGTGATAACAATGTATGGTGATTTTTCTTTTGGCCAAGCAGTGTAAATCATTGACAACCTAGGGAAACAAGCGTACTCTATCTCAATTACAATGGGAAAAAATCTTAGATCTTGACTATCTGTATGTGCGGAAATTCGTTGTAAACGGAAGGATCTTTTTTTAGGAACAAAAAAACAAAGCCGCAGGAAACTCTCCCAGCAATGGAATGATAAGAACGCGAATTCCCGAAAAATGTCAATTCTTCGCAAACATCGCAAAACAAGAATGTCAAAGTGATGCCGTATCTTTCGGTGGTTTTTTTTTTTTCTTTTTCCTCCAAAGATCTTTACTGATAAGATGAGATAAGTTCCCAGCGCAGTAATGTATGCCGTTAAGGGTTCTTATACAGGAACGATTTTATTTTATTCCGTCACCCTGCGGATATTTTGCTGCCGACAGAACCTGTCGTTAAATGGTAGTATAACAAGCGAGGGAGTCATCGCTTGAAAGATACCGACACTCTCAGGGCTTGGAGGCTCGTCTGTACTACATAACAGGTGGTGTAGATAAGTACTTTTTTGGGAACTAGCAGGTCTTTGTGCCTTTTAACATATTACCTGGATAAGATATTGCTATACAGGGTTTCTTATAAATTCGTATAAATAGTATAACAATTTATAAAAATTTAAGGGATATGTAGATTTGGGGGTATTCTTCCGTTATAACCATGCCATACATTTTCCAAACAAAAATTGGCACATTTTAGTCTGTTTCTTTGCACCCGCCTTCTATCAAAAAAAAAAGAACAAATTTATGAAGGTTTCACGAAAATTCGCCAAGGCAAAAAAGTTGCCAAACCCCAAAGCAGAATATGCCGAAAACCCCAAATCATTTAAAATATCTCAATACCGTATTCACTCTACTCATATTGCAAATTTCATTTCCAAGTTACATTCTGGCGAAAACTGTGACGTACGACCAGTGCCGTCTTCAGGCATGGGCCCGGGGACCTCAAGCGAAGAGGGAACTCACAAAAATGAGATCAGGTTGAAATTTTCGAGAATTTGTTTGGTAGAGCCTCCGAAAAATCAATTGGCCCGGGGCCCATGATACTCTTAAGACGGCCCTGCGTATGACGTAGAAAAATAAGAAGAATTTCAAGGGTAGTGTTGAAAACACTGTTATTGGAATTTTTACCGCAGAATATTTCCAGTCAGCTGAGGGCTTGTTACAGAGCAATGCAAAACATTCCGCTTTGGGGGCGCAAAGTAGTATGGTTATAACGGAAAAGTACCATATTCGAATGCGGTTTGCAATAAGGTTATTCTCACGAAAAGGGATTTATTTTTGTGCAGAAAAATTTAGTTCAAAGACTCAGGATGCTATAAGCCAAACCGGCAGGAATGATTGGACCTGAACCTTTCTATACAATCTCTTCTATGTCCAAAACGCCGTCTTGAACCTTCAGACGGCGTGTAAGCCAGGCTTTATGTAAGCACCAGTAACAGGAAAATTCACAAATGAGGAGTTAATCGTACAGCCTGCATTTTCTAGGACTCTGATATTTCCAGTGATATGCTTTCGTCAAGAGTCTTCTATCGACAAAAATTTGAATTAAATTTCTTTCTGTAAAGTCAAAAAACGTCCTCTTTTTTGTGAATAACTTTTTCTCAAACCGCATTCGGATATACCAAATCCTATCAGTGTAAAATACTCAAATCAGAGTCCTGTAAAAGGCAGTTTGTATGAGTACGCGGTCATTTCTGAATTCTCCCTATTACTGGCGCTTGCATAAGGTTTTCATGTGATGTTGACATTGGTGGATGAAACACTATTGATGCAATTGTTTTACTTCAGTGACGAATCGCCGACTAAAGCTATACGAACGTTTTGGATACACAAGTGATTGAAGAAAGGTTCAAGTCCAGAATTCTGTGATTTTCGTTCGTGCAGTGTCCCTCTATGGACAAAAATTTTAAGTAAATTGTTTTTCTGTACCAAAAAACAAGTCCCCTTTCATGAGAATAACTTTTTAGCAAACTACATTAAACCTACCAATTCCCTCAATTTTTATGCATTTTTAAACCATTTACGAATTTATGGGATACCCTGTATGTACCTATTCAAAACGAGAAAATATCGTGGAATTAATCTTAAGCAAGCGTTGTGTCAATCTCATTCTCGGATCTTATCGAGATCTTATTCATTAGGGTTTCGGACTGGCACTGGTCTGGCGGAAGTCACTTACCTCATCATTAAAGAAATAAGAAAAAATATACACATATTCATTTATTTATAGCGTCGCCGATCAGAATTACCATCAGGAGTCACCCATTAGAAACGAAATAGATACGCTAATAAGAGAGAGAGAGAGCCCTGGGAAGGAGGAAGGGGATTTGGGCCACACTAAATATAAACCTGGCGATGAGGCTCCATAAACTACCAGAGAATTCCCTTCGAGTAATAAAATAAATAAGTTTTAACTCGTGCTGCGTCGAGATGTTCACGAAGAAAGATACCACAGCGAGAAATACTTTCGCCAAAGATTTATGTAAGTTATCCTGCAGTTATGCCACATGGGAAGCCTTCAACAGATTCTGATTTGGGGATCATTCCGTGCTTAATTTACGTGTAGTTTCTTCATCCGACTCGGCTCTGGAAAAGAGTGGGGGGTAAGTTATATCGACTTATATGGTTATACCTGTTCGCGGAGGAAGACTCTCACGAAATCTCTTATTTATAATTCACATTCTACCTAATTGTTCCAAAATATATCGTGATGTATCAATAGGTTTCCCACGCAAGGGGGAAAAA
The DNA here is from genome assembly GCF_987345545.1 of Pholcus phalangioides. NCBI lineage: Eukaryota > Metazoa > Arthropoda > Arachnida > Araneae > Pholcidae > Pholcus > Pholcus phalangioides. Next base: position 86,011,319 of record NW_028301608.1, on the reverse strand, counting down.
TATACAGGGTGATTCAGAAAAGATGGGGAAACTTTAAGAGGTGATAGTACACACCAATACAAGCAATTATCATTAAAGAATGCATGGTCTAACACAGTGATTCCCAACGTGGGCGTTAACGCCCCTTGGGGGCGATGGAAAGTTCCAGGGGGCGGTGGAAGCTACGGGTATAACATAGGATCCTATGGGTTATATTGCGTTGGGGGGCGATGGGAGAAAAAAATTTCTGAAGAAGTGGGCGATGGGACAAAAAGGGTTGGGAAACTATGGTCTAACACGAAACGCAAACGCACTAAGGCGTTTAGAAACGGCCGCTTTGCAAACGTTAAAACAGCATTCCTGTTGAAATTTATCGGGAGAAAAAGAATTGCATGCAAATTTAACCTGGGGAAGAAGAAGAAACCGTATGCAAATCTGCGTCACAGTTAATAAAAGGAGCGGACGTCAGCCCTGTGAAGTTATTCCAGCGTGCAACCGTTCGAAAAGTTGTACCGTACGGAAAAATGGCACATTTTAGTAATACTGAAAAAGCAGATATGCATTTCATTTACGCATTCATTGCGCAGACATGCATTTCATTTACGCATTCATTGCGCAGACATGCATTTCATTTACGAATTCATTGCGCAGACATGCATTTCATTTACGCATTCATTGCGCAGACATGCATTTCATTTACGCATTCATTGCGCAGACATGCATTTCATTTACGCATTCATTGCGCAGACATGCATTTCATTTACGCATTCATTGCGCAGACATGCATTTCATTTACGCATTCATTGCGCAGACATGCATTTCATTTACGCATTCATTGCGCAGACATGCATTTCATTTACGCATTCATTGCGCAGACATGCATTTCATTCATGCATGTCTGCTTTTTCACTATTACTAAAGTAAAGTGCGCCATTATCCCGTAAGTTACAACTGTTAGAACGCGCGCGCGCGGTTGCACGCTGGAATAACTTCACAGGGCTGACGTCCGATCCTTTTATTAACTGTGACGCAGATTTGCATACGGTTTCTTCTTCTTCCCCAGGTTAAATTTGCATACAATTCTTTTTCTCCCGATAAATTTCAACAGGAATGCCGTTTTAACGTTTGCGGAGCGGCCGTTTCTAAACGCCTTAGTGCGTTTCGTGTTAGACCATACATTCTTTGAGGATAATTGCTTGTATTGGTGTGTACTATCACCTCTTAAAGTTTCCATATCTTTTCTGAATCACCCTGTATATTTTGCTCCCTTGCGTGGGAAACCTATTGATACATAACGATATATTTTGGAACAATTAGGTAGAATGTGATTTATAAATAAGGGATTTCGTTCTTTAAGAGGTGATATCCCTCATTTTTTCTGAATCACCCTGTATATTAAATAATTTTATACTGGAAACGAGTCAGAATCGAATTCGATCATTAAAATGATTAAGATATAACTAAATAATTATGATTTTTGTGCTATTTAAAGACAGATTTTTGCACTACTTTAAACTTTTTAGCTCAGTCAGATGATAGGCCCCTAAAATCATCCTAAAATCAATGAAACATCTTTGGCAATGATTTACTATATATATTCATAACGCACAGTTTCAATATGATTTGTATGTTACTTGTATATAGCATTTAAATTTGATTTTCACTTTATCTCAGAAAGTGGAGCCCACCTGACAAAGCCAATGCCATATTCTCAATCAGCGCCCCAAAATCACTGAATTATCATTGACAGTGATCTACTATATTTGTTTATAGCTCACAGTTGCAATGTGATTGGTATACATTCCTATCGTTGGCGTACGCAAGTAGGGAGGAGGGCTTCTGACCCCCCATAATAGTATTATTTTGCAGGAAGAACGTAAACAATCCCCCCCCCCTTCAGAAGAAAAAAAAATTAAAAACCTCCCTCTCTCGAGAAAATTGTGCGTACGCCTATGATTACTATTAAAATTTAATTTCCACTTTATCTCAAAAACTAAACGTGATGGTATTTTTTTAGTTTTTTTTAGAATAATTAGCATCCAAAAAACTGTAAATAACGCTAATTATTTTTAAGAAAGATTTTTCATCGCAAACCTGTTTTATTAATGGGTCGTAAGGAAAACAAATTAAATGTCTTTCGAAGTCGCTTTGTGATCTATGATATTAAACTAAACGTTTATATGGCAGGGATTGAAAAATAGAAAAAAAATTAGACGCCAGTCATACTTTTTAGAAACCATGTATTTTTTTCCCTGTGAAAAACGGGACAAAATTAGTTTTGCTCTCCGACTTTTCAAGGTTTTGCTTACATTCTTCCCCATTAGTAGACAAATTGACGCTAATTCTGAAAATTTTGTGTTGCCCTCAAGTTCCAATTTAATCGCACATGAAATATAATTTATGCGTCAATTCCATTTTTCTAAATTTTCAAATTTTCTGATTTCATAGTAGTCCATCTTTCACCATATGAAGGGATGACTTTCATCGTAAACCTCGCTTCACTTTCAAGGAAATTAAAGCAAGAAGAGTTCTATGAAGAATTATTGTTACACATTTCGAGACACAACCAATCGATTTCTTCTTTCCATGTCTCGGAAAAGTTGAAAAAAATTATTTAAGACCGTTTTTTTTCTGAGCGAAAACCATGAAGTTTGAGCTCCTAAGAAATTTGAATGGCACTTAAGTATTTCCCCGATTTCTCAAGCACGGCTCGCCATACTAACCAGACAACAAATCAGTTTCATTTGTTTAATTCTCTGCAAAATTCTTTATGTAGAAGATTATTTGCTGATCTAATGCTATCAAAATCAACGTGGATGACTTATTTTTTGCCCCAAAACCAGCTGAATTCGACAAAGACTGAATTTAGAAAACCGAAAAACATCTTGAAGCTTTATAGAGATAAAAATAAGATGCTTTAAAAAATAAAGGTAAAATCGCGAAAGGTAAAATAAAGCTTTTCTTCACCCAAAATATAATTTTAAAATACGGTCAAAACTTTAGGGATGACCCAATATGAATATTCAATAAATAATATTGATACAGTCTTACACTGAAGCCAGCATTAATTAACATGGGATATCACATCAACTAAAAGAAACAAGAGAGAGAGAAATAAATTCATAATGAATACGGTATATTTTTCTAATGACTCGTTTCTTTGTGACTTACGACTCGTTTAAAAAAAGAAAAGCATCGCTCATATAATTTATTAGTATCTTTCTACACAGGGATTGAAACTGTCTTTCACAAATTACTGCGAATCGGAAACACGTGGAAAGCAATACAAGCTCATTTACATGTAAAGTACTTATCATTATTAAAACTCCTTTCAACTTTTTACTTGCGGCTTCCATGTTCCTCACTCTCAGATCTGCTTCTTTTTCTTTCTCTATCATCTCTAATATATTCTCTACTATTCTTGTTTTCGTGGTTTTCCCCCCTCTTTCTGTTTACAACTCGTTACTTTTTCTTTTTTTTTTTCGTATTAGATGCATGCATGCCCTTGTTACATTCGGTAACAATGTATAATCGTAAAGTCACGATTTCATCGTAAACCTCGATTCGCTTTCAAGGAAAAGAAAAGCAAAAAGAGCTCTATGAAGAATTATTGTTATGCATTTCGAGACACAACCGATCGATTTCTTCTTTTCTTCTCACTTATTCTTCTTTTAATTTTCTGTTTTGTTGGTTTTTTTTTTCTTTTAATGTAATGGCTCCCAAAAAAAGCAATGTCCAGTAGAATTAATAGCTATTAAAATGATTTGGGTTTCAGTTGCTAGAAAACAATTTATATAGACAGCTATTCTTTTCCTTGCGTTATAAGATCCATTTGTCAAAGCGCTTTTCGAACTAATGCTTTCGTGTTAAGTGGAAAAAAATCGGGAAACAGTGCTAATCAGTATAACCCTATTGTTCATTTTTCTATGTATTCATTTCGCACTTTTTTCTATGTATGAGCATGCTCTGTTCATTTTCATGGAAATATACTTTTATGTTTTGCAGTGTGTATATACATATGTACACATACAAGGTGTCCCCGTAAAGTCTTAGATAGTTTAGAAATTCATAAAACCTGAAGGAATCGATGTATTTGCACGCGGTTTTTGCGAAAATTTATTCTCACGAAGGGGGATTTTTTTTCCGGTAAAAGAAATTTATCCAAAATTTTGTCGATAGAAAACGCTGCACGAAAGTAAATCGCTATACAAATCAGAATCCTATGAAATGTACCGTTCAGAGTCCTATGAAAAATATACCGTTGCTGGGTGCAATATTAACAGCTCCTGTCTGAATTTTCCTTACTCGTGCTTACGTAAGGTTTTCATCGTGGTATTGGCATTGGTGGATAAAGCAGTTGTTTACCTCAGCAACGAATCACCGCCTGAAGCTTTACAAACGTTTCGGACACAGAAGAAATTGAAATAAGGTTCAGATCCAAAATACCGTGATTTGCTTTCGTGCAGACCAGAAAGTGGGCGACCATCTGTCCCAAGACCCGAATTAAATGTGAAAAATAGGTCTGTGCGAGCAAAATATTGGACGATCTATCGAACCTACAATTGATCCTCCCGACACATCACTCTGGGTCCATGCCTATTCTAGGCACGGTTCAGTGAGCTTCCTTCTTGAGAGCGTTTTATGCATGGCCGTCTCTACATCATGGGCCCCCCGGGCAAAGTGATGTTTTGGAGTTCTATACATTGCTGGAAGCAACAACTTACATATTTATATTCGAAAACCATAGCACTAGATCTCATCATAGCGCTGGACAAATCATAGGCGCCAGGTCACCATAACGAGTAAAAAATTTGTATTGGTGCCTAAAATTTTCTTTGTGTAGTTACTAAACTGCGAGCAGTACAAAATGTTTGGAATTTATAGCATCATATCTGCCAACATGAAAGAGGGTCATCGTGTTCTGAAAAAGTTGAAAGAAACATTATTTGAAATCTTTCCTTTGGGTAAAATTTTTTTAGCCCCCAAAAATTTTTTCTGACGACTGATTTTTTTCGCATTTTGGCCAGCCCTCATATAGACCCCCCCCCTCCCCCCATGGATATGAGGCCCCTTGGCAATGTCCACACGAGGCTATTGGTTAAGATTCCCTTGGTTCTATGAAAATGCTCTGCTGGATTTTGAAATGTAGTAACATTTTCCCCCACCATATCTGACTTGAAAGCTGTAATTTAGCGTTTCTCAACCGGTACTCCGCGGTGCCCTTGGGGATCCGTGTGCACTTCTCAGGGACTCCGCTGCCGCTCGAGGGAAATAAAATAAATTAGTAAATTTGATAAATAAAAAAAAGAAGCCTATGGGGTCTCCGCAATTGAAATTGTATACAAAAAAGCGAATCAAAAAAAGGTTGAGAACCGCTGCTCTAATTCTTCACAGTTCTCCGTGGTACCCCTTCTCCACTTGTCTCTTCTTTCATCTGATTTTCACCCGTGACCCCCTTGGACTATCCCAGGACAGCAAGGTGGCAGTATGGACCGAGGTTGAGCACCACCGCCATAGAGTCTTTAAACCAAAAAAAAAGTGCAGGAAAACTACGAAGAAAAATAATGATAGATAAAGTAAGAAATTTTGCCATCTTCGTCTAGTACGAGAGAGAACATAAAATGTCGTCTTATATGAAAACAAAAAATAAATCAAATGACTGCTTCAAAACGGTATAGAGAGGCGTGAGTTTTTTTGTTTTTTTTTGTGTTCCCCCTTTATTACAATGGCATAACTGCGTTCCGTCACTTTCATTGCACTCCATATACAAATATAAAAAAAATAATAAAATAAAATGGCGTGTTATTGCCTGTTCCGAGATTAACCAAGAAGCTCTTAAACATAATTAGAGATCAGCTTTAGCGCACATAAACGTCCACAAATTCGTCGCGGCCAGCATCGTAAAAATACGAGACCGTCGTCAAAATGACGCCCCGAATTCGAAGTTTTTTTCTTCTCCCATCTTTTCTTTTGGTTTTATAATCTTTCTTTTCGTTGTTTCTTCTCAAGAGAAGTCCTTACTGTATTTTTATTTATTTATTTAACTTTTAAGCGTTTTATTTTCCACCCTGTGGACAGACAATGTTATTTCCAACTTTGTCGAAACCACCTGCGACGTATATAAATGGTAATGACAATAATAATTCTACCCGGATACGAAAAATAATGTCTATTTATATAGTTAACACTGTTTCCTCAACCGTTCTGAATCTAAGGACCAGTAAAATGTCTGAAACAATTCGACGGATCGCAAACTTACAACATGATGGTGTCCCGTATTTTACGGGTCTGTCAGTGGCCAGATCTTTTTTTTTTGTTCCGACTATTTTATATACTTGTCCCGTTTTTTTCAACGAAGCTTATTTGAATTTGTAATGATTACTGAACTAGTTAATGATGATAGTTTTTAGAGCTTATAAATTATATTTTGATAATTATGGCTAGATTTAAATTAACAGCGATTTCCAGTAATCCCTTTTCATTTCCTTAGAGTTTTTCAGCAATTTTATCAACTATTGTTGATTTATGGATACGTTTTGCCAACACTTATGGCAACATTTTCGATGGCAATCGACGATGTCCCATATTATGCTGTCTTTAATCCTAGCTTCCCGTATTTTCCTTAATGAAATATGGTCAGAGAGTCAGGACGAATGTTTGCTTCAAGAAATACATCTTTTTTTACTGGGGTTTGCAGCAGTCCTTTATTTAATTTTGCAGTGTTTTGCAAATTTGTCGTAATTGCATTTTTGGCTACAAGTGATATTTAGGGTTTCAATTTTCAGCATTTTCCTCGATGAGATATTACTGACATCAAGTATGAAGCTGTAATTTTTGTTTGAACCCATTAGGATGTTACTAATATTAATTTCACCAATTTTATTTTATTACTAATATCTATCACAACAATCAATTTTACAAATGATTTGGAAGTAAGTTATCAAGTCTGCCTGCGGACCACTTGTACCATCGTCGCAGACCACGACCCATAGTTTGAGAAACGTTTATATAGAACCATGAAAAAGGACGTTCGAGTTCCTAGGAATTGGCCGAATCGTGATGGTTTTCCATGATGCAAATCCGTCACTTATTTAAGCTTAGACAATAACATGATTATAGGTCAAAAGCAATCTTCAAAAGTTGAATATTTTAAACTTGATTTAACGTTAATTATTCATGTTTTTATTGCTAAATCTCATTTCATGAAAATTTTGTCTCCAACTAAATTTTTTTTCAATTAATGCGGTTATTATTTTGAAGAAAATTAGTTCAGTTTTTGGGGGGGAAAGTACATGGAGAATTTGAAAAAATATACAAAAACATGTTCCAGGTTTCATTTTTAAACGATATTGAATTTTCATTGTTCGAATTGAAAATTTTTAGCATCCTCCCTTCCCCTAATAAATCCTGGAGCGTCTTTTAATCTGGAATCTTTGACTCAGAGCTGTCTTAGTTCATGAGCCCACCCGAGCATGAACCGGAAGCCTTGTGGTAATAAAATTATGTACTACGTAAGATTTTCGAGAGTAAAAGTGGGAAAAACGTTAGGCATTGGTACTTCCAGCTTCGTAGGGCTCCGGAACATCACTTTCTCGGGGTCCGTGATGCTGTTATGACACCAATGCTTTAATTGGACGAATATTCTACACAAGGGCTTCTCTCTTTCTATAGCAAATTTCTAGTGTGAAAACAACAAATAATAAGATTCACCCCGAGCTGGAGCACTGTCATCACTTACTAGGGGCAATGATTTTTTTATGCATACATATCTTTAATTATCCGCTTCGTGTGATTTCACCCATGTATATCATACTATTTTGGCATAAATATTTACATTTATTATACCTCAGAAGATGTTACGGAAATAAAACTCTGAGTTACCCGACAGAAATATTAAATATCAATATTAGAAAGAAATATATTGGGGTTTTTTTTCCTCAAGAATTCAGTACGTTTTCTTTGTAGAATGTTTTGTGTGGTCGCAAAGGCATACGTCAGAAAATAGTTCTGCAAGGAAATATATTTTGTAACGAAACTATTTTTTTCACGAACAAAACATTTGTGTCAATGTGGCTGCTTTGGCGAATAGAAATGACATGAAGTTCTCATTCGTATGTAGAAAATCTGAAGATTCATGTGTATCCATCACTTGATGGAAACATACAAGTATGATGACACACTTTTTTTTCCCCAGCGTACCGTATATTCAACATCGATAAAATCTATTCCGTTGAAGGCGAGTACAATTATTCCTTTTTAAGTCTTTTTCTCAACCTTGTTGATAGATTGGTATTTATGCGGTCTTATCGTCATACTGTTCACGAGCTGAAATGCTGAAGAACTTATAAGTGAATGAATTTTCAAATTCCCACGGTTTTCATCTGTGCAAAAAAAAAGTAGTGAAGATTTCATTTTGTAGGAGTATCGGAGACTCATGTTCTCAGAATGTCCACCAGAAACGAAACGGCATTTGTGACAGTTATTTAAATTATAACCACAATATGTGTCGCTTTCTTTGGTGAAAGGCTATATTGTCCAGTAACAAGGTACTGTGGTCGTCTACGAGGAAGTCCCGGCGTCTGGCACGAACAACACAGGTAGAAGAAAAAATAACATAAAATAAGAGAAGAATAGAAGAAAGAACTCTTGCAATAAAACATCAAAAAGGCCGCGATCGCCCGAACGCGTGAGCCATGTGTGTGTGTATTTACCTATGTCTCGACCTTTCTTTCAGGGCTCACTATTGGGAAGGGGGCATTTTTCAGCACTCATCGCGTCTGTTTTTACACACACACACACAAAATACCACTTGATTTGTTCGCCGGAGGTGAGAATGTGCCGCTAGAAGAAGTGTGTTCTTTTCTTCTGTGTCAGTGTTTGCAGCACAGGGTGTTGCTGCCTTCCTTCACATAGTTTCTTTCTTTGTGGCCAACTATCCCTCCTTCATTTTCTACCATTCTCAATATAACCGACATATCCTTTACCACAAAAGGACATACCGAAGAACACCTCTTGACTCAAACCGGCGCCCACGGGTTCGCAGGTTTATAAGTACCCATCTCGTACGTTAAAATACCTTTTGTAGAGCACTTTATAAACAAGTTGGAGAAGATATTCTCCCACAGCCTCCTAGACAGCAGCTGTTTCGAATATGTCTGGAGTCTTAATAATAATAATAATAATACTGTAATAATAACAAGAAGAAAGGAGGAGACAGTGACGAATTTGTCGGTGAACATCTAATTTCGTCCAGCAGGCCTCGCTGTTTCTAGAAAAAATGTAGGACAGTCTTGCATTATGGATCTCGATTCATTCTTCAATAGGTGCTATATTGTTTTATTATCGATATGACGACCGGTACCTTGCTGCAAACGACCTTCTGAAGGACATACTTAACCACTTGAGTCTAACCGATTTAAAAATACGTCAATTCTGATTTAATAATAAACTACACACATGTTCGGACGTGGTTTTGGGCAAAATAAAGAAAATATCAGATATAAATCCAGTGATGGTGCAGTGGAAATGCGGCATATATGGAGCAAATGATATACAGCACTAATTTAGGTACTAGGTACACGTACAGTATATGACCGCAATAATAATAATGTAAGCACTATGTAAGAAAAAAAATTTTTTTTTCTTTGTCCTTGGGTTACAGTTGTTATTTCTGTGTTTGTTCGGCCTGAATAAGCATGAAAAGGGTGATAATTCCCCTCAAACTTTGGTTTTGTGGTGAAGGAATTAATATTTGTGAATTAGTCATTACTACTGGCTAATTGGGTGATTGGAATATATTGAAAGTGACAAAAAAAAGTACTTTTCGCACTCTGTGATAACAATTTTAAAAACTGTAAATAACTTTTAGAAATAAGTCACGTATCTCAACGTCTCATAGAAAATAAAATCAGAGTTAAAATAGAAAATTTAAAAAACGTTTCTCATCTTCATTCCCATACGCATTTCATGGTTTAGTTCCCCGAAAAGTATAGTTTCCATAATATTTTCGATGTGTTCTCCCTTATATACAATCGATCCCACTTATAACGTTTTCCCGCTCAGCATGACTTATTTTCGTGGTCTCATATAACTAGAGTAATTCTCGATAATATTTCCCGTTTTCGCGCTTACAAGTTTTTTGCGACTGTTTTTTGAAAAACGTTATAAGCGGGATCCGCTGTAGATGCTCAAAGTCTAGAATTCTTGGGTGAAGGTGCTGCTTTGAGTAGGCACAAATGCTTTATTTGAATTTTTCGAGACGTGCGTGAAAGGTGCGATGTATCATACGGAGAAACATTGGAAATGGTATTTTTGTATAAATTATGTTTTTCCACAAAGTTAAGATGGTTCAGCGATTACCTATGAAGCCGTTAAGCATGCGAACAGAGATATCACAAGCATATTTATCGGTCTTTGACATTTTTGGGAAGTTCTTCGTATTGGATAAACATGTTGGGGGGAATCGAGAAGCTATTTATACTTAGAATAAGACAATCATAAATACATTTATTTTATGCGCATTGTACAATATTCTATCAGGTAAATTGTTTGTAATTTTTGTGATTGCATTTTTAATTGGGTTGCTGTATTTTAGCAATATATGACATCCATACTTGTTATGGGCATCTTTTTCTCAGCCACTTCGTTGGGCATTTTGCCTGTTGTGGCCTCGTATTTGTGTGTATTTGTATTCCATATACTTTCCTGTAATCAAAATATTCAACATTCTTTGAAAAATTCTCGAAAAATTCAAAGACAGCATGGGTGCTTACCCAAAAGAGCACCTTCACCAAAACATTCTCGACTTGGAGGAGCATCTTTTTAAAATTATTACAGTGTGAAAAGTTATTTTTCTTCTGTCATTTTCAATGCTCCGGTCACCCAATGAGCCAATGGAGATGACCAATTCACAAATATATCTGTCTTTTTCAGTCGTAACTCATTGTCTGCATAGGCAGAGATAGACTGAATAGATATAAAATTTGTTTCAAAATATAAATTATTAATAATATATCCCAATATATTATTAATTATTATTCAATTTTATTATCACAAGGCCTCTGATTCATGCTAGGGTGGGCTCATGAACCACAAGATAGCTCTGAGTCAAAGAACACGGATTAAAAGACGCTCCAGGATTTATTCGGGGAAGGGGGGGGATGCAAAAAATTTTGAATTCGAACAATGAAAATTCAATATCGTTTAAAAACGAACACTGGAACATATTTTACCCCAAAAATTGAACGCATTTTCGTCAAAATAATAATCGCATTAATTGGAAAAAAAAGAATTTTTTGTTGGAGACAAAATTTATATTTGTCGTAAATATTGAAAGTCTGTGGGGGGGTCACGATCATTATTGCTGGGGGGTGGGGGGTGTTACGATGATGATGATGATGATGTCAATTCATATATACATGTAAACATTAGATCAGATGCCTCCGCCTTTGATGCTTGGGGGGCAATGCTCCCCCGCCCATATCTCCGCCCATGGTGGCCTGCTATCCATGGACAAAACTCATGTAATATAGGGTGCTATAACAAAAACAAGAGGAGTAATCCGCTATATCTTGAAAAGCTTTTAAAATGGAGAAATTTCCCCGGGATTTATATTACATGAAATTCAGCAATAAAATTCTAAAAAAAATTGTATGTGGAGATAAATATGCCCTGCATCATCTTGGCTGAAAAAATTTGAAGTGAATTATTTTTTCACAAAAAATAAATTTCAATTGTGAAAAAAAAAAAAGATTTCCTGCCATTAATGTTTCTAGTGCATTTTCGAGTTTTAAAAGTTCCAAAATATTTTGAAAATTCCAAAAAATTAATGCTCTGGTCAGAAAAAGTTATTGCACTAAGTATTCATTTTTGAATTATTGCACCTACATCTTGAAGATTTCAAAAATTCCAAAATTTTTATAGAGGAGAATTTTATATGATTTTTTCAAGGATTTGAAATAAGTTTTCAAACACCATAAAATATTTTCGACAAAAATATAAAAATTTATATTCCATATTATGGCAGAACATATTTTTTATTAATTGTTATACAATTGAATTTTCTGGAAATTTTTTTCCCACACACACATAAATGATTGAATAAATTGATTAATTTAGATGAACCAATGGCCATTGAAAACTAACTGAAAAATTTATAAATAACCGATGTTTCGCTAAACAAAAAAAAAGATGGTCTTATTTTAAAAATAATAATAATAATTGGGACACTCTCTCGTCAAACTCACTTAGGGCGGTATTCACCGACATGGTTTAAACTATAGTCACAATTTTTTGATGAGAGATCGACACGGATTGGTTAAATTCAGGTTTTTAACCAATCGATGTTGATCTCTTATCCAAAAATTGCGACTACGGTTTAAACCATGTTGGTGAATACGGCCCTTAGAGAAGCAACTAGTTTTCTGCAAATCAGTTATTTAAAGGGAATTGATGGTTATGTGTTTTTTGGTTGAGACAGAGTTTCTTGTTTGACTAATTTCTTGAAAACTCGAAAATTTCGTATTGCGATTATGGTTTAAACCAAGGGTGCTGAACCATTTCATTGGTCCGAAAACGTTTCGCGGGCCACTTGAATGATCTAGAAAATGTGCCGCGGGGAATTTAAGTGATTTGTAAATCTGTCCCGGGCAATTTAATTGATCTGGAATTGTACCACAGGCAAATTTAAGTGATTTAGAAATGCATTTCTAGTCATTTAAATGATCTGGAAATGCGCCGAGAGCCACTTAAGTCCACTGTAAAATGTGTCGCGGGCCACCAAAGTGATCCGAAATCGTGCCGCGATCCACTTAAGTAATCTGCAAATGAACGGAGTCACTTGCGTGAACCAGGTGTACCGCGAGCCACTCAAGTGATTTGAAAATCTGCTTGGGGTTGTTTAAGTGATCTGGATATGTGCCGTTGGCAGCTTAGATCAGCGGTTCTCAACCTTTTTCACACGCGGAGCTCTTTCTGGTATATGATTTCTATGGAGGATCCCCGCGTATGCTTATTTTTTATCCATTTATCAAAGTTACTGATTTATTATTATTATTCAAAAATACTTATAATTATTTTTTTGAATTTACTGTTTTTTTGTTTTTTTTTGTATTTTGCTCGAGCTGCCGCGGAGCCCGTGGGGAGTTCACACGGAGCACTGATTGAGAACCACTGGCTTAGATGATCTGGAAATGTGTTGTGAGCCACTAAAATAATCTGGAAATGTGTTGCGAGCCACTAAAATAATCTGGAAATGTGTTGCGAGCCACTAAAATAATCTGAAAATGTGCCACGAGCCACTTAAATGATTTTATAATCTTTCGTGGGCTACTTGAATGGTTTGTTTATTTTTTGCGGGCCACATCAGACGACTCCGAGGACCGAATTTGACCAGTGCACCATAGGTTGAGCCTGTATGGTTGAAAGCTTGGCTTCCCTGTTAACATCATAACATAAATGGCTTCACACCGAGACAGATCAGTGATTTATAATCTCATCCTTACAAATCTCGTCAGTGAGAAATTACTGTCTGTACTTTTGTTGGGGCAGGATTTTTCTTCGAAGATCTTATGAAAATAATCAAAAATTTTGGAATTGTTATGCAAATGAGAGCGACTTCATGTTTCCTTCATTCATCTCCCAATTGATCAAGAAAGTCTGCTGTAGCTGTGATTCCCACGTCTACGGAGACAGTCGAAATTTCTCAATCGGATGTGAAGGCGCCGATGGTGATCTTAACGAAATAATTATCCTTCCCAAGTCCCTTCATTAGTGAATATTTTCCACTTTTCTTTTTCCAACTGTGGCTATGAAATTTCATGCATCGGGTGGCGCCATGTTGTCGTAATGGTGGTAATAATCATGAGCAGTAGCCGATCGAAAAATAAAAATAAAATATACAGAAAAATCTCAAACATTTTCCATGGAAAAACATCGTTGGTGATCAAAGAGATACCAAGAGAAAATATTCAATTTTTATTTCCTTTTTTTTTATGTTTTCCTCACCACCACCACCACCAATTTTAGCTTTGTTTTTTCATCTACTAATCGAATGGGTCGGTATAAAAATAATAATAATAAAGTCGATGAATAAGTAAATAAAAGGAAATGAATTCGTCGGCATCGATGACATCGTGACATTAATTCGAATGATGAATTGCAAATGCCCTCGGGTGACGTATTTCTCCTATGGCGAAAGGAGACAGACATACAGGTTAAAAGAGAGGAAACACATTAGAGAAAAAAAAACTATTTAATAGCTTTTGACACCTATATTATCTGCGTATAGCTGCGAGATAGCACGCCTTTGGTGGTACGTAAAGGAGTCGGAAAAAGAGGTTTATACAGCAATTATAATAATTATTATAATTACCGGTGATTAAGAAAGATCTTTGTAGATGATATTATATCAAGAGAGCGAGTCGAGATGTGCTCGTTCGTTTCGGGAGGTGACATTATAAACGTCTCCCCGACTCTTTGGTAGACTCTGATGGCTTCGAGATAAAACCCTCGCTGTAGGTCTAAATTGAAATACACGCCTTGCCGAAGAGAGTTTTGCGTTTTTATTTCATTATTATGATTTTTTTTTTCCATTATTATTTCTAAATACATGTACAGCTAAGTAATGTTACGTGTTTAGCATCGGAGTAATTACAAGAGAGCGCATTCCTATGCGTGCGGATCGTCTTTTTTTCTTTCTTTCTTATCCACTACCTCCTCCAATTCAAGATCAAATGAATCAATTTGCGCGTTTTCTTCTTGTAACGCGAGTTCTTTTTTTTTCTTTAACAATCATAACAACGACATTTGATTGCAGCGAGAGAGGAAAAAAAATTGTTCGTTTCCGATGTAATATTTGATTATTGTGTCGTTTGTAATTGGTCTTAATAGAGACCTCAATTAATAACTTTCAAGGATGAAAAATAGGAGAGTACACTATTCTCAAATGCGGGATACTAAAAGGTTATTTTACTTCACGGGGTATTATTATTTTCAATCAAACCCTACATCATATTCGTTTTGTGCCTGTTTTTATTTTAATTTTTTAATTAAAGATACTTTCAAAAAAACTCATTTCGAATCTCTCATGCGCGTATAACGACTTAAAAATTAAAAGTCTATGTCGAAAATATATTGCACGCATATTCATGTATAGGCTTACAATTGATTTTGATCCTGATTTTATGAGTTTTCATATCGCCTGCGAAAGATTTTATCTGTGTATTTCACATACACACACATATCGTACTTTTATTAACACCACCAGAGAAATTTCTAAATGATGTTTATCAATGGTAGAACAAAATGTAATATTTGAGTTACATGCAATTTTATAGAAGAAAAATTATGAGTGTCGTAAAGTTTTAAAAAAACAGTGTGTCTCACTTATAAAATTTTCAAAAAAAACCGCCATTTAAAAAACGTTGTAAACGACAAAACGCTTTAAACGGGAAATCTCGATCAGTATTAGTAGGAGTTGGGACCATGAAAATTAATTACACTAAGAGAGAACACGTTCTAAATGTAAACGTTATAAGCGGGATGCATTAATCAATTTAATGGATAATTTTCTTTGATGTTGCAAACTAAATAATCACATGAAATTCTAGATGTGTGTTTGTAAAACTTAGAATTTCAGTAATTATATCGTTAGTTAAAGCAATTACACAGGCACACAAATGATAAAATTCACTCATTTTTTTATAAGTTAATCGTCAATGTATGTTATGTTTCAATTCATTTGGTAGTACTAAAGCTTAAAGTGTTCATTTTCTTTTATATATGTATTTTTTTAAATTACAATTGATAAGATGTTACATTTCAATCATTTCCAATTGTTTTACAAAAAAAATTTCATGTTGTTAATATAAAATTGTTATATAAAAAGTTTTACAATGTCTATATAGTAAGTTCTTTTCATATTAAGGGACCTCCTACCTTTTAACATGGTAAAAAACTTTCTTATGTAGAAATATTATCAAAACTATTATTTATCCATTGATTTATTTCAAATTTTCACCACATATATTGTGTTCTATCCTATGCCAGTGCAAAATTTTACATGAGACTTCAATATTTAATTTTTCACAAATTTTCAAGAAAAAATGCATTAAAAACAGTTTGCGCGAATGATAAAATAACACGACATCAATGAAATTGAATAAAAATTTATTCGAAATCAGAAAAATTCAAAATCAGTTCATAAAATAACGAAAAAGATTTGAGATCCATTCATAAATACCTAGATTATAATTTTTTGTAAAAAAATTTTAAAATTTTAAATTTAATTTTGAATAAGATTGAGTCGATAAAATCTTTTCATAATTTTATGAACTGAATAGTTTTCTTCATTTTGGATCATTTTTTATTTAGTTACATTGATTTCATGTAATTTTATCATGCTGTTTTTTAATGCGTTTTCTTGAAAATTTATAAACAAAAATTACGAATTGAAGATATGTAAAATTTTGTACGTATATGTGGTAAAAATTCGAAATAAATCAATGGATAAATAGTATTTTTAATAATATTTCTACGTAAGAAAGTTTTTTACCATGTTAAAAGATACAAGGGCTCTTATAGAAGGGCTCTTAAGTGAAATCATAAATTAGACCTGAAAATATGCATCATGGTTTTTAAGAAAAAATACAAAAGTTAATGAAACTAAAAATTTTGTTTTTTTTAATAAATCCTCTTATAATCATTTCTTACAAAACGAATTTCTGGATGTTGCATTGTATCCTAATTCCAGCATTACAACACCACTTTAGTTGTTTTATTTGTAGTTATTTTTTTTTTTATCAAAACCCAAACTAGTAATGCATAACTGACATGACCAAGCTTAACAAGCTTTTTTTTCTGTAATGGTAACATTATATAATGGTGAGTTTCTTAATTTCTCGAAAACTCATGGTATATTGTCTCAAATATAACTAAAACCTTAGTCAAAAGCCATACTATTGTATTGGAGATTTCTTTTTATTATAACGTTCCAGTAAAATCATATTTCATTCCAATTAGAGTTTTTGTAGGCGTGATATCTGGCCTTACAACTTTCCTCATACTAAATATTCCCATAGCGTTAACATTACAAGCACGAGCTAAAAGAAAATTGTTAATCAGGAAGAATAATATTTTTTTTTTTAGGTGATGGCCTAGTTTCCTTCACACAGATCTAGTTCAAAAATACCCGTGAGAAATTATATCACTATTATTACTCCATTTATATATATATATATATATAAAATTTAAAATAATTGACATGGCATTGCTTTCTTGTTTTCTTTTTCGATACAGGATTGAATCACGGAAATTCTATAAAATATGCATAAATTGCAAAATTGTAAATACACAGGGACTGATCAAATAAGGAATTTAGAAATTTTAAAATTCTATAAGTGAATCGTTTATACTTGAACGCTTTTCCTTTGAGACAAAGCGGAAATAAAACTTCATAAATCACTTAAATTATTTTCAATTCATATGTAATCACCACATAATTGCGTAATTGCATCAGCTGAAATTTTCTCAGTTTTCTGGACATTTCACAAAGTTTCAAATCTTAAAAATAGACCCTTCATAAAATACAAATTTATGAAACCAAAATTTCGTTGCTTTTGTACAAAATTAATTCGATTTTTTCGCTTCCCCCCCCCCTCCCAAAAAAATTACTTATTTTCACAAAACTCTGGATAATTTTCACAAAAATAGGACCAAATACAAAAAAAAGTCTGAAAATTTGCATAATTCATCTAAAAATATTCATCTCGCATATATGAGTCATGCTTAACTTTTTTTTTTATTAAGTGAAATACATTTTTTATGTCACTACAAACTTGCAGCAATTTATTACCCGCCAAGGATTGTTTATCTATACGCAGCAATTGGCAACTTTACCGACAATTGGCAACATTTATTGGAGAGAACAAACAATATCCTCCTGTTTACGCGATCTCAATTTCCCGTATTTTTTCTCACTGAAATATGGTCATCGTATAATCATACTGAAATAATATTTTCGCGTACAGTATTCGACTTCATCTGATTATAATTTTGATACCCAAAAGGTCTTGAAATCGTCAACCTCCGTTGTAACGACACCTCGGTTATAACGAAGAAATTTCGTGGAATCCTAGATGTCGTTATAACCAAATTTGACTAGCCTTACTTTCACAAAATTATGGATCATATTTTCACAACAATAAAGATCATTTTCACAAAAATAGGACCTTATATAAAAAAAAGTCGTTTCAGACCCCATGCAAATTAGTTCAAAAGCAAAAAATGCATAAATAAAAATACATATAAATTCCAAGAAACCACAAAAAACCTAGTAATATTTCTAAAAATATTTCTGTCGTTTCCTGATGTTCCCAATAATAATTATCTATTTGAAGGTAATTTTTGATTCAAAGAGGTAAAATGAAAATCAGTTACGAATTTTTTTCTTTCAATTAATGATCTATGATTATGAAAATTCTATAATCCCGTGCATATTTGAGTATTCATGACAATTTTCACATGGTCAAAAAACACACTATACTAATTTAATTTCAATTTTTTTTTTGGTATTTTAGACAGTCCATTTGGTGCCATTTCCCAATGGCAAAATGTGGCTATAAAAGTATAATATATACTTCGTCATCTAGAAAGAGTTGATCCTTATAGTCAGTGTCATTTTCTGAGAGCTACAGAAATTTTACATGTTCAAAAAGATCTCTAAAAATCACACCGGAGAGAGAGAGAGAGAGAGAGATTCATGAGATATTGGAAATAAAAATCAAGATCAAGGTAAAACCTATTCAGCTTTGCTCAGAAAGATTTTACCTGTTTATAGATAACAGTAAAATCAAGGTAAACTGATATATTTTACCCTTAATTATAACCACTTTTTCTTATCAAAAATACACTCTAATTAATTAAATTCTTGAGCTGATATATTATCTCTTTTTTTAAAAATATGCTAATAGCACCAATTTACATCCGTTTTTGTAAAAATAAATAAATTTTAATACGTTTTTTATTGGGATGAGCCATAGAGAGTTAAGATCAAACGTGGTAATAAAATGCAATACTGTATTTGCGATTTTTTTTTTCTCCGTTCACAATTAACTCAAACTATTTTTTAATCCACGTGTAAGCATCACATAATTGTGTAATTATATCAGAGGTCTGTTCAGTTTTCTGGACCCTCTACAATCTGAATAACGGACACTTCACAAAATACAAAATCAGAAATTTCGTTTCTTCTGTGCAAAATTAACTAGATTGTTTCGCTTTCCCGCAAAATTACTTACTTTCTCAAAATTATAGATCATTTCCACAAAGGCAAAGATAATTATCACAAAAACAAGACCCTTGTAAAAAATGCCTGGATAGCAATAAACGATCCCTGTATATACAAACTTGTTTAAAAGTGAAAAAAATATATAAATTTCGAAAAAACCAGAAAAAACACCTAATAATATGCCTAAAAATATTTGCGTGGTCATATATTTCTTATAATTATATATTTGAAGGTACTGTAATTATATACTTAAAAGTAGATAAAGTGATTATCAGTTACGGATTTTTTTTCATTCCAATTAAATTTAGCTTTCATGGTTAATTCAATTAAATTATTTGCATAAATTAATATGATGATAATGAATAATATATAACTCACCACCACCTGGAACCTTTGCCCCGACTCTTCCCGCCGGCATTCCTGGCATTCGTCAAATGCTGGAACACGCACAGTATTATCACAGATATCACAAAAATATTATTCGTAGAGTTATTCCTTTGTCGGATACAATTCCAACGGTAATGTGAAGAAGTCGAAGATGAGGAGGAGGAGGAGGATGACCGTCGATGATGTTCGGCTCGGATGAAGTTCATATCTTCTGTCCTAAGAAAGAAGGACACATTAAGGTCCCTGCACTCATTCACGTATATAAAAACCACGCCTCCACCCACTACCACAACAACAATTTATATATATTTATTATATTTCTCTCTTATTATTTTACACCAAGTCGGGAAATCAATGGCCTTCTCATCCGGGCAAAAAAAAAATAATAATAATAATAAGCAAAATTGGACATGAACAAGTGGAAGAAAGTTATTATGTGTTGGCCGGAGTGGGAATGATTGGATGAATGAATGAGACCTCGAAGAGCAATCCACCATCTTTCAGGAGGGACTCGACCCGATACCCCCCCGCTCTTTTCTTCCTCCTCAGTCTCCACGCCCACCCTGCTGTACATTCAACCAATTTGGCGCTTGTTTCTCCCAAGACATTCTTCTTCTCTCTCTCTCTCGTCTTTTTTCGGTTTTCTTTTAAGCGTGGCTGGACAACAGGTGTCCGCCAAAGGGACATTGGAGCTCCCCCCATCCTCATATTTATCATTTATTAATGAAGGGAATTTTTTTGCTAGGAAATGTCCATATAAGAGATAAGCTGATGATACCTATAAATAAGAAAGCTATTTTCTTGAGAATATATCATCAAAAATTCGCTTTACTCTTCGTGATTTAATTTTCTCCTCTCATGCAGCTTTGCAATTATTATTAGGGCTGGGAATCGATTAAAATTTCTAACTAGTTAGTCAAAATTTTTTAATCGATTAATCCAGGGATTGATCGAATTTTTTTCGTAACTCTTTAAGTGTAATATTAATTGTTGCTACAAAAATATATTTTATTCATTTTTCATGCACCTATTCGCCAGATGTAAGCAAATATAAGAACAGATTAAGCAATTAAAGGCTAAACCCGCTCGAAGCAATTTAATATACTGTGAGCACGCTGTATTTTGTCAAAACTTGGAATTTCTTCACTTGGATCTTGTCGTTTATTTTAATCAGTTATTTTAGGAGTCATTGATTTCGGAACTGCATTCGATCATAGTATTCCTTGGTTTCTTGGAAACTCCTCCCAGATGTTAGTTGGGGGATAAGGGGGAGAAGAGTTGATGCTTCTTCCGTTTACGGAAACTGCTGTTCATAGTGGAGACAATAAATTTTGGTCTTGTCTTCTAAAATTTTGATCAAACTCAATTTGGAACTGAAATCACCAAATTTTGTGAATGGACTTGTATTTCCTCTAGCCAAAAAATTGAATCAAAATATATTGATTCAAATATTTTTAAATATGGGTTTCCTTATCCAAAATGTTATATATATAAATATAATTTAAGACAGCTATATCCCGTTTCGCTAACTAAACCAAGTTTAATTACAAACTTTTACGCGAAATTTTAATTGGATTGATCGAGTCGATTAACTCAACTACAGTTTTTTACTGTGATAAAAAAAAACAGTTGATCGATTAATCGGACCAGCCCTAATTATTATTATTTTTTTTTCAAGGGGGAGCCATTACCGTTGCCTATCATTTATGTTTGGACTTGTTTGCTTCTAGTTCGATAAAGATCTACGAAAGATTCTAGATTTAGGACATACAGGAAGATTAAAAATTATATACAAGTCTATAATTAAAGTTTGTGTCTTCTGAGAAATTTATATCTTCAACTGTTAATCAGAAAGCTATAAAAAAACTTAATGTCTTGGAAGAACGTCTGAATGAAGGACGGGAAAGAAAAATTGAGAGCAAACATATCAAAACTGTAGAGGTTGTTTTCTATGCGAAACGTATTTCACACTCTGTAATTTTTTTGCAAACATTTGACTAAACTGCTCATGCTTCCATGGCAAGGTATCATTGAGGAAAAGCATTGAGTTTACAAAATGTGTTTTACTGAAGAAATTCTTTTGCAAACACGGTGATTGAACACTGATAGCTATGCAGAAAGTTTTGGTCATGGTCACCCCCAAAAGGGGTGAGGCTGACATGATTCCAGCCCTGGGGCCCGGGACGGTTGTTGTCATTTTTTGTTTTTTCACGCTATAAATCAACTATAGAGGGCATGGGGGCCCGCCAAAGACCTCTGCCCAGGGGCCGTGCTGAAGGATGTGGGAGCCATGGTTTTGGTCTTTGAAGGGAAATCGAAAATTATCCCTCATTCTTTCCATCAAAACGTTCCTAAAATTCCATAATTTTCCGAATTTTCATAATTTTCTGATGCTTTAGTAGAGTGGTTATCAAAGTGTGCGTCACAGCTTCTCTGGGGAAGGGGTCTCCGACTTAAGTCAGGGGCATCGCGGTGACCTAGCGATTGCGATATTGACGCGTGCCGGTTTAGTGCTTTGACGCGATTCCTCGTTGGAACATTATGGGATTAAACGTTGAATAAGACAAGGGGGGAATCGCGGGTAACAAAAATTTGAGAGCCACTGATTTAGGCTGTAGACAGCTGAGAAAAACGTGAATTATAGGCACTTTGTATATTCTGAAGATAAGAAAAATCAAAATTTTGTATTTATACAATCACTTTTGATCATGATTTCTATGATCATCATATTTTCGATACAATCACAAATTTTCGTTCAATAAAACATTAGGAACTATTGAAACATAGAGCTCTCGAAAACAAAAATTCAGTTGAAGCAATGAAGCAATACCAAATCACCAAGCTTATAAACCCTGAATATTTTTATACTATTATAATTATCCGAAATAAAATATATTGAGATGATACATCTGTATGCATCTATAGTTTTTTCGAGAAATATAAGTGTATAGATGTATAATATAAAGTTTGTGTACATAATAAACTAAATACTTACATATAAATCATAAATTTCAGGGGCGCGGTAGCCCGGCCGATAAGATGCTCGTCTAAAGTACCAAAAGGATGTTTAGAGGTGTCGCGAGTTCGATACCCGTTTCGTCCTTGTCAGAAAACTTTCCTGACACAGGGGTACAACAAAAAACGGCGACTTGACCGCAGCAAAATATTGCTACCGCAGGGAGTCCCCCATCGAGGGGTTAGCGTACCAACCTCTCGATGAATATGAAAAACAAGCCTGCCGTTCGGAATCGGCAATAAATTGTAGGTCCCGGTCTAATTAGCCCTCGTGTGCAGAAAATGGCCGTGGTGCGACAAAAATGATCATAAATTTCATGATTTTTTTTAAATCAATTTATATGAGCATTGAGGGAGAAATCTTTTAATGCAGTGGTTCTCGAACTTTTGTCCCTCGCAGCTTCTTTGCCTTATTCATGGTTTATCTGAGACTCCCTAGAATAGTTTAGTAGATATTTTGCATTAATAAGAGAACCACGTCAAACATAAACAGGCACTCAAGTCAATATATCCAGCTCGTCGCGACGCCCCTAACAAAGATTGACGATGCCCCTAGGAACCGCGACACACAGTTTGAGAAACCCTGTTTTAATGAATAAATATCTGCTCAGATGGGAAAATGTTATATAAGTCACTTTTCCCAAAAAAAGTAAGTTGCTCCGCATTCTGGAGTCTCGTTCTTTAAAATTTTGTGAAACGTGGCGAAATTTAATCGCTCTCTCTCTCTCTCTCTCTCTCTCTCTCTTTTAAATTATGAGGAAACAACGGAGGCAAATTGTAATAAATCAAAAAACCACAGCATCGCATGTTGCCAAAATATTATTTACAAATTCGCCATCGTGAAATTTTAAAAAAGTGACATAACATTTTGCCATCTGAGCATAGAAATAAGATTCCCTCACGTTAACTTTGCCCTTTTTTTCTTTAAGCTTTTGAAACCGTTAACCATTGCTTGTATGGGTATGTAATATAATGTGCAATATAATAATGAAAGAAATTCATGAGCTTTTCATTTCCATTACACGATTTTCTAATACTCGATTGAAGAGGGAAAGTTGAAGTACATTTATTTTTCATTGTGTTTTTTTTTAACTTTAAATTCCCTATTTTATTTCAGTATAACATCAGGATAATACATTCAGTGTAACTAATTCTTTAGCTTGTATATAGGCCTATTCAATTTCTAGAGTTTTCTCTTTCATGTCGGTAATATTCCCATATAAGGGGGGAATTTCGAGAAATACTGACGAAGAGCAAAGAACTAGAGAGGTTTGTTATGCGTGAGACCTTTCTTATAAATATGCGGCGCTAGACCATGCAAACAAAGCAATAATACGAAGGTTTTAGTAACTGGCTGAGATGAATGCAGAATCCACTGAGGAGCACTGAGTTTGTGGGGAAGGCGGGGGGGGGAGAAACACAAGGAATTTCTTCTTCCAGTTACTAATCTTCAAAGGGCCTTTTAAATTGAAAGTTGATTAAGATGGTACACAAAACTATTTTCCTTTCGATGTTTTATTATTTTGCAAAGATATTTAAAAACATTTTTATCGCTTGTGGGGGGGGGGGGGGTGTAACGGACTCACTGTGTCCCTTTCTGTGATGACCGCTTCTCTAGATGCGAGATGATATTTAGGTAAGAAAATTCAACTGCTTTTGCGGGGAATTGAACCTACGACCTCTCACATGCCGGGTGAGTGAGCTAGAGCACTATGCTATAAAATAATGTTTTTCTCAAACGATGGGCCACGGCCCATGGCATGAGTTAAGTGATTCACTGATTCGTTCTTCCTCATTTATTTTCCATTAGTCATGTGTATGACTAGGTCATCCAATTACAAAAAAAAAAGATCAACTGGGCCGCGGGCTTCAAAAGGTTGAGAACAACTGCTATAAAAGACACGACGATCTCACATCATCTTATATTATGGCTTGTTTGGGATCGCCCATGAACAGTCAGGCCAATGGAAGGGAAGCTCTAAGGAAAGACGTTCGTTGCTTCTAGAGCGTAGTAGTCTAGCGCGCTCACCTGGCATATGAGAGGACGTGGGTTCGATTCGCATAAAAGCTGTTGCATTTTCTTTCCGAATTCCTCTTCGTATCAGTCAGTTATTAACGCCTTCGTATGAATAGCGAAAATTGGCATCATGTTCAGAAAAGCAATAATAACGCCCATTATTGAATAAGAGTTCTTAATTAGTTTGTGGTTTTAACATATATTTTTCAATGATGATTCTCGCCGCAGTTGCAGACGAAACATCTGGTTATATTTTGATTTTTTTTGGCAATGGTGTGACAGCTAAGTAGAGAAGGAAGGACGTGTTCGTGTTATTAATTGATCATATGAATAATGTACAAAAAAAATAGTGATTATTTATAGTAGTTTGTCTGATTAACGTGTAAAAACTTTCAGGACTGGGCCGTAAAATCATAGAAGTTCAATTTACCTGGCCACGCCGGGGGTCTCAAAAAAGCTTGAGAAACTTCGTTATTAGAGGGCTCGGTCCCATGGGAGCTCTATTGATCCGAGAGTTCCAGTATTGATTGAAGCATCTCATCACACACAACCTTTTTCTTCTTCAAGCGTACTACATACTCACGACTGAAAAGAAACGCATGCTTCTTTAATATATACGTGGAATAATGATTTCATTTTATCGTGAACCGACGCCGGTCTTTCAAAATTGCAATTATAGGAAATATTTGCAATTACAGGAAAACGCGACAAACATCAGCATCAGCGCCAGTTCCAGTGTAAACACCTCGTACACTTTCATGTTGATCGGCTTTATAGATTCCTTTTGACTGGACGATTTGTCTGCTTTGCACCCTCAACTTCTCTCTTGGGATTCCAGAAGTCCAGACACCCAGCGATACACCACTTGGGAAAATATAGCACCTATTTGTTTTTCCTTGGTGGCGGTACACTTTCATGAAAGTTCTCTTTTACTGAAAGTTCTCTTTACTGCACATTGGAGACTATTGGAGGAAGTATCGATGAGTTGCTAAGGGATTTCGATTCTTTTACTGGGCACGATGGCGCCCTTTCCAGACAGATAAAGGATAATCAAGTACTGTATTTCCCGTTACTCTTTTAATGATTCCGACTTTAGTATTTCTTGGAAACATTTAAAATAATCAACTAATTTATCTGTCAGTAAGATATTACTAATTTATCGAATATTTTCATAAACGCCGAAAAAAACAAAATTTCTTTGGGGCTGTCGAGAGAGCAAGAAAGGCTATAACTATGAAATATACACAGCATTAAAATGAAAATATTAAATGTCTCGTTCAGGGCCGGAACTAGAGGGGAGGGGCAACTGCCCCGGGCGGAAAAATTTAGAAACACCGTTATGGAACTATCAAATTATAAAGTTGGGGGGGGGGGAGGGGGGTGACAAAATAATGTTTGCCCCTTGCGGCAAAAATCCTAGTTACGGCCTTGGTCTCGTTAGTTACTAATACAATGAGTTATTCGCTCGAATGAGGAGAGTAGGATATAGGAGAAAAACTTCAAAATATTGGGGACTTGGATAGTTTAATACAAAAATAAGCTCTTTTTGATAAATTTCACTTTTACAGGAATATGTATATCATACAATACTTGCTCAACCCCATGCCCTGCATCCAAATGCGGTCCGCGACCTCAAACCTAATTTTGTAAAACTGAACTGTGAGTGGCACATTCAGGCCTATATATCACTTAAGGGACCCGCGGTATATCCACAGACAGGGCAAGATCTTTTATCCTGCAAATTACGCGGCCTCACAAGGTGCTAACTGAAAGGAAACCAAACGATTTTTTAGGGTGCCAATTGAAGAGGAAGGCGATTTTTTATCACCTAAATATCATTCGCTTACTTTTGAAAATGTCCAGAACCTGTCCTGTTTACAGATCACTCGACCCGCGACACAGCACCAATGCACTGAAGTAGCCCGTGGTGCAACTGCACATCACTCATGTGGCCCGCGGTACATTTTCAGACCACTCAAGTGACCCGTGACACTTAAGATAACTTGAGCATCACAAGGCACATTTTCAGATCACTCAAGTGACATGAGACACTATTCCAGATTATTTGAGCAGCCCGTGGTACATTAACAGAGTACTTAAGTGACTTGCGTTGCAGTTCCACATCACTTGAGTGACTCGCGTTGCAGTTCCACATCACTTAAGTGACTTGCGTTGCAGTTCCACATCACTTAAGTGACTTGCGTTGCAGTTCCACATCATTTAAGTGACTTGCGTTGCAGTTCCACATCACTTAAGTGACTGTAAGTCCAGACATGGACCACGCTCTGTCCCAAGAGGGATATAAGCGATTTACCCCAAGAGGTTGGCCCTCAATCCCTATGATTGAAGCTCTAATTAAGTGACTCGCAGCAAAGTTGAAAATCACTTGAGTGATCCATGACACAGTTCCAGAGCACTTAAGCGACTTATGCTGATGTTCCTCATCACTTAAGTGACTCGTGATGATGTTCCTCATCACTTAAGTGACTCGTGATGATGTTCCTCATCACTTAAGTGACTCGTGATGATGTTCCTCATCACTTAAGTGACTCGTGATGATGTTCCTCATCACTTAAGTGACTCGTGATGATGTTCCTCATCACTTAAGTGACTCGTGATGATGTTCCTCATCACTTAAGTGGCCCACGGCACAGTTCCATATCACTTGAGTGACACGCGGGAATGCTCCAGGTCATTTAAGTAAGTGTCCAGCGACACGTTTCCAAATTAATGAAGTGGCCCGCACTGTCAAAAAGGTTGAACACCCTTGATGCATACACATACGTCAAATATATGTCAATGTATGATGCTGGACTCACTTTTAGTTAATTATTATTTTCTTAACTGTATACTCGACTGGTGAATGCATTTTTCTGAATGATTATTATTAAAAAAAATTTAATATTAATATGTAGTTATACTCGCTTATATATGGGAAAAAAATTCAAAAAATTAATATTATAACAATATTAACAGTAAATATACAGTATAATACATAAAAAAGGAGGTATTGCAAAGAAGAAAGCAGAAAGGAGCACGTGATAGTGCAAGAAAAACGTATTGCTTACTTGCCGTATCGTTTCATTTACTCCAACTCAAGCTATTGTCATCACCTTTTTCTTATTGGTTAAATTTGCTTCTAGCGGACGTTAACTACTATTCTAATCACCAGCGAAATATAAAACTTTGGGAATTATATCATCAGAGGATTTCGATACACAGGGGATCCCGCTTATAACTTTTTACAAAAAATCGTCATGAAAAACGTTGTAAGCGAGAAAACACTTTAAACGCGAAACATTTATGAGAGTAAGTTAGAGGTGAGACCACGAAAATAAATCGTACTAAGTAGAGAAACATTATATGTGGGAACGTTATAAACGGGATCGACTGTATGTATATAAATATATATGTATTAAATTCACAAACCCATTTCCAGGATTGAAGTAAAACTCTAAGCCCAATTTTGCAGATTGGAATTAAAACGGCATTTCTTAAAATCAACTTTTGAAAGTCGCGTTATAGTGAAATCGCGTAAAGCGAGGGATACCTGTAATGCAATTCGTATGTCTTAATCACATTTTTTTCTTTAACACGTGCTATATACAGTGGATCCCCCGCTTATAAAGTACCCATTTAAAACGCTTTCCAGCTTATAACGCTCCCATTTAGAACGTTTTCCCACTGGGTACGACTTATTTTCGTGATCCCAACTCTCACTGAATTTCCCGTTCAAAGCACAACATTTTTAGTGATGGCGTTTTTAAAAGACGTATAGATGGAACACTTGAATGGTTATTACCTGCTGACACATCATGCAAACGAAAGAACACAAAAGGCTTTCTGCTTAATAGACGTTTCATAAACGGCACATTAGCATCATCAAATGTTCATTATCTAATTTCCCTTCATATTTGTTACGGTAAACGTGATAAATCAGTAATTATGCAAAATCGCTGTTTATCAAGCATAATCATCAATCATCTCAGCAAATATGATAAATTTCATTGCATTTATCATTTTATCAGAGATTACGCTTCATTCTCAAATGGTGTTGGTAAGTTTGATAAATATGGAAGAAATCAAACCTAAACAACAGTTTAATTTAACCACAGTTTCTCGCTCGCACATGATATATTCGCACTACGTGTATATTTTGCCATGAAAATTAAAATAAGTGTGAAGATAGAAAAATAAAGTTTTTTATCGGCCTCATTGATGTTGACTTTCTTCATATTTATCAACACGTGCTAAAGTTATTGAAAAATAACGATGCTTATGTGTGTGCGTGTAAGATTATTATGTATACAAATTATAAAACATCTCTAGAGAGGTACCTAGAGATCATCGAAAGTGAAATTGGTATGCATATTTGTGTTACTCTATTGTGGTTCATTTTTGTGAATATTAAATCAATTATCGTATTTTGATTTTTGTTTTCTGCTTCAAAATTTCAAACTACCTTTCTTTTTTTTTTAATCAATCTCCTATTCTCTCTCTTGCAGGGCCGCAACTAGATGCTTGGTCAGCTGGGGCAAGCACGCATTTTATCGCCCCCTCTGGTCCGGTGCCTAGGGCACCAGACCCGTCTGCTCCCTCCCTCCTAGTTGCGGACTTGCTCTCTCTCTCTTTGCTTACGATTCTGTATTATCTGACAACTTTCTGTGTGCTTGTTTGTGTTTTGTCTTTCATACATATATACAGGGTGCATATAGTAAGCACGGGGTATGACACTTTACTAGCGAACCGTCGAATCTAGAGATATACAGTATTTCCGATTAGAAAAAGTTTCGAAATAACGTTTAGTATTCAGATATGTCATTCATGTTTCAAGGGGGTTGTATAGTTATTAAAATAAAAAAACTTTTAAGCAATTCCCGTATGCCCCAAAAACCCAATTAGAAAGTTGTTGCCCTTTCTCTCCTTATGCCAACAAAAAAAAAGTTTCACGTTTCCAAGTGCAATATTCACTAAGATATTCCAATTCAAAAAACGGAGGAAATATGGGAAGAAACAGCGTTAAATGCGGGTAAAACGGTTTTTCCCCCAACTTCCTTCTTTTTTTTTCGAATTCGAATATCTCAGTGAATATTGCATTTAGAAACATGGAATTTTTTTTGTTCGTATCAGGAGAGGCATGGCAACAACTTTCTAACTGGGTTTTGGGTCACACGCGGACTGTATAAAAAGTTATTCTTTGTATTTTAATAACTATACAACCTCTTGAAACATGAATGACACAGCTGAGTACTACACGTTTTTTCCTAATTGGAAATATCCGTCTAAATTCGACGGTTCGTCAGTGAAGTGTCATACCCCCTGTTTGCTAAGCACCTTGTATATCTTAAGAAATTGTATGTATAATCAAGAGTACTATAGGAAAAAGCTCAGAAATATCAATAAACAACTTTTTTCAGACAACAAATTTATTATTTTATGCACATACATGTACTACTCGACTCTATTCAGCTGGATTCCAATATGTAACAAATAGTTAATTCACGCATGCCCTGTTATGATTGGTCGAGTAAAGCTTGAGTATCTGTATCAACATGCGCATACCAATGTTCCAACCCTGGAGATCGGAACAATTACTGTACCAACATTTTTTTCCCCATGCTATAAATTCATTACAGAAGGGCCCGTGAAAAATCTGGTTTGGGGGCTTGCATAAGATCCGAGCCTAGGGGAATTGCTTCAGGGTGTGGGGAGGGGGGAGGGGCATGGAACCGGTAGTGGACCTCGGTAAATGTCAAAATCTGTCAAACCGTCTGTAAATTTTACAACATTCTTTAATGCTTCTTAAAGTTCCAAAATATGGGAAGTTAGTTATTATACTGGAAGTTAGTTGGAAAAGCCTTTGATTATACAGTAGACGCCGCTTTTCAGACTCACAGATATTAGCATCATTCGGGTATGTTATGACTTTTGCAAAGTACGGAACAGACCAATATCATGACATGGGAAAAAATTAGTTTATAGTTATCATAATGTCGGTTTGTTATCAATTTTTTTTCCGTCAAAAGTTTTTTATTTTTATTTTGACGCCCTTTCCTTCAGTTCTTGGTCAGTAAATAATTCGTAAAATCAATTAATAATTATCGGATTTCCTCGTGATGTGATCACATTAAGAAGCGGCGTGCACTGTAGAAAAATATGCGCAAAGACATGCAGTAATTTGTTCCCCCTCCCCCTCTTCCGTGGCTTGAAGGGAAAAACGCCGGATTACTGGACGGGCAGGATTATCGAGATTCTACTGTATATATTTCGAGAAAAAAATTCTCAAAATATCTCTCTAGTATGAAATACGAAACGAACCCGAGAGTCACATCCTGGATTCATTTGGAAAGGTCACCATTCCTGCGATGACGACGCATTTTTCAGAAATCATTTAAAATGCATCACGCGCGTGTATAATAACACGGCAATTTACAAAAAAAAAGGAAAGAAAAACACGTCATTTTATTTATTTTTAGTGGGAAGGTATCTAGCGGAAATGGCACTCCCACTGTATAAGCATAATTACGTACCATCATTGCAATTCGCAAATAAAATAAATCTATGATAAGAAAGAGTGCGAAATAGGTGGGAAAGATCAGGTGATGACGCAATTGCATCGAATAATGATGAGCAAAAAAAAATGGTGACTTTCGGGTGAATATTCTTTCTTTTTCAAGAATGTCTCGGCTAACACCCACTATAATCAGGAGCAAACACATCGCCGGAATAACCACGTAATAATTTCTTGTACTTCAATATAATAAAAAAATATATATTAAACTATAGAAATAGTACAAAAAAAAAATTAAATCGTAGTCACGCAATTTCCATTGACCCAAAGGAAGAAAAAAAAAATTAACGAACAAAAAAAAAGACATTAAAATTGATATGCCCCCTTGACAGACACAAGGCTACTACTACTACTACTACCACGTGATGAAGGTGCATGGAAGTGAGAGCGTAGACATCGACTTGGGAGGTGTCTATGTATAACCGGTGAATCAACTTCCAACAGCAATGTTGACTTGAGACACCCTAAAAGCAAACTGATAGCATGTCTGTCTCTAACCCCCCCCCCCCCAACCCCCCGCTTATTCATTCTCCATGGACATAAGAAAAATACTGAAAGAAGGTAAGAGAGAGGGTGAGGACAAAAAGAATTATTTTTTTTTTCAAGTTCATAGTCTGAAAGATCTCAAACCAATGTCCGAAGACCTGCCCGAGGCGAGGCGGAGTCTTGGGTCGAGACCACGCCTTGAACTAGCTCGACGAGTACCTGTTGGCTAATGAGAGACAAGAGGGAAAAACTATTTTCCCTTTCGTCTTCCCTTTTTGATGGATTTCTTCTATCTTTAATTCTGCTTTTCGTAGAGCTATGACTTGGCGATGATTGGTGAAGGATAATTGGCGATGATTCGGCCAACAAGATCGTGAGAAATATGATGCTTTTTGTATAGCAATTTCGGTAATCTTGTGATACGTGAATAGGCAGTATTTATTTTCATTCCAGATATGAGGATTATTGATTCGTTAATTATAAGAACGGATTAATGTACACTAAAAAAAGTGGTGAAATATGCTCTAAAAAATATGTAAATATGCACTTAAAAATTCTCAAATATGCACTAAAAAATCCTGAAAAAGTTAAAAATCTCGGAACATGTACCAGAAATGGGAAGTATGCAATAAAAAAATCACCATGAAAAAAAAAAAATTTAAATACATGTTCATGTATTTTCTATTTCTTAGTGTATATTCATTTACAAAAAAATATCTCCACGTATGTACATACTGTATATGCAAATGACAGCTACATATTTTAAATTTCGATATTTTTAATTTCTAGTGCGTTGTAACGAAATACCAGTAACAAAAGAGAATTTTGACACTATTTCTCAAAAAAATTGAACGCGCTTTTGACGTAGTTCTAGAAATAGTCTTAGAATAACACGGTTGATATTTGGAAAATACAGTATCACAAATTTTTTTTGTTAATTCACTAAATCCCACCTGCGGAAAAAACCGATGTTATGAAAATATTTTATGGGCAATTATTTATTTGGAAAATTATATTTAAAAAAAATAATTGAGCTAAACCAGGGATTTTGATTGAATCATTGTTATTTTACTGTTTCCAATGGTCACTTTCGTCGAGCTACCAATTTTGCATCCTTCATTAAAGCGTTTACACGCCAGAGAGTTTCGATGAAATTTTAAACTTGCTAAAAAATATTGCTTTGTTTTATTGACCCCAATATGTAGTTTGATTAAAATAACCGCGTGAAAAAACGATCGCGTAGTAAAAACTATGCAGTGTATGCATCTTCCCTCAAAAAACTTCATTTAATAGTAGAGAGAAAATTACCTCATTTTGGTTAAAAAAAAGTGTTGATTTTTTGGGAATTTTTTTTTTTTTTTCAAATATATCTCATCAATTTGAAAAATCTGGTGATAAATTTGCCAGTATAGGACAAATATATTACGTAATAGCAAGGTTTCTCTTCACGAACAGAAAAAACGCCAATCGTGAAAGAAGACGATCAAACTTGGCTTCTAACAGGATTGAATACAGGTACGCAAAATATACAGAAAACTGGATGTTGTGAAGATGAATATGGCCTTTCAACAACACAATGTTGTGTCATGAATACTGTGTACTTCGGTGCATTCTCAAAAAATGACAACAACCTCACCCCCTCCTCGCTGAGGGGATAAATTTACTTTCGTTCGGTGTTTGGCGCGTAACTGACCGTTACAAAAATGGCACGTCACTAAATTTCGAAACGATAACGATAGGCGCGCAGATAGACTTGGAAGTCTGGGAGGGGGCGCACGATGATGTTGATGATGCCAATTCATATATGCATATATACATTAGATCAGTCGACTTCACCTTTGACGCAGGGGGGGGGGCAATGCCTTACCCCCCGTCCCCCATATCTACGCCCATGGTCATAATTCCCTTAATATTCGTCCGATACTAAAACGGGAAACACTTTTTTCCATATTATTTTTTCACAAGGAAGCACGAGTGTAATTATTCGGGTGGTCGATACCCCCCCCCCCCCCCCGTATATATATATATATATTTTTTTTTTTTTTTTTGTTCCAAACGAAAATTAAAATATGCACCGTAATCTCTAGCATTCCGTTTCCAAGAACAGAATATCTCGTTTAGCGCTGTAGGTGCACAGTTTACAAGAAATACGATACCTATTGAAATTTGTTTCGGATGGAAGACATACCTCTCACGCAACGTTTTTCCTATGAGCTTATCCAATCATATTTTTACATTTTCCAGACCTTTCAATCCAAAAATACCCAAAATATTCAAGAATTTCGAGTAGTATATCTATTTGTCTACATTAACGTTTCTCAACTTCTCTGAACTCAATCATCAGCATCAAATATGTTTGCAAGTGCTGAACAGAACACGATGTAGTCAAATATTCAAAATATGTTTGCCGAAGTACAAAAGATGCAGAGATGGGACGGGGACGGCGGTCGAAACATTGCCAGGCAAAAGAAAAATACAACTATGAACAGGCCATAAACACAAATGTGTATTGTTTGGAAGAACAAATATATAACATGGCGCTGCAAAGAAATTTCAATGAAAAATATTTGCAAAGTACCATAGGTACTGCAGAATTGAGGGGGGTTGCAACATATTTGCAGGGCCCTACAGAAAAATACAACTGGGAATAGGTAATGTGAACAAGAGTGTGAAACGTCATGTTTACAAGCCATTTATATGGTGCTGGTCAGGAGATCTAGTATGTTAAAATACATTTGCAACAAGAAACAAATTGAAACGTGTTTGGGAAGATAGAATGTGTATGCGGGAACCATAAGCGGATACGGGCTCTTCGAAACAGGGTGGGGGAAGGAAATCATCGAGTGTATGTATAGTGATCGGGAGGGAGGCATAAATCTCCCCCGTATCCCCCTTCGGAGGAGAACACAACAGTATTGCAGCAAAATACAATTTGCTCTCTATCCCATATTCTGGTAGGGCACCTGAGGGCCGCCCTTGACTGTGGAAGCAAAGCTCAAAATAATTGGGGGAGGGAGGAGGCCTCAAACTCAATATTTCTATAGGTATTATGGAGAAGTGGCAAACATTACGCAGGATATAGTTTACGTTTACGATAATAATCAGTAAAATATCTAAAACAATTCGACAGAACATATACAAGTAGTACGTAGGTTTCATCTCACCCAAGACCATAGGGAGAGGGAGGGACCAGGCAGGGGGGGGGGCGCCGGTCCCTCGCCGAAACGTTAGAAATGACCGATTTTTATGGAATAACGTGGCATGTCCCCCCCCCCATATCCTGCAGCAGGCCTCTAGACGGCTATTTTGCCGCTGTTGTGGTCAAGTGGTCATAGTGTCTGGCTCGCATGGTAGGAAACCGGGGTTGAACCCCCACCCCCCCGTCGCCACAGTGGTGGTCGGCTGAAGTTGGTTTTTTGTGGTTCCCGACTTTGAGATGTGAATGCGAGCCGATCTGTGATGTGAGCCGATCTTCCCGTTAAAAGGTAACAGAGCAACAGGCCCACAACGGTACAAATATTTATCATTACACTTCACTTCTGAAATATAGATGGCAGCACTGAAAAATCAGACACAACACTATATATGCACTCAGACTGTTAGGTGCACACACTCACATTTCCGGCACAACTCACTCAGTAGAAAATTTCCCATGGCGAGTGTCGTCTTAAGGCATGGGCCCACCCGGGCACGGCCCAGGGACCTCAAGAGAAGAGAGAGCTTCACAAAAAACATCTGGCGGAAATTTCCAAGAATTTGCCTGGTAGAGCCACAGAAAAATTACTTGGCCCGGGGCCCAGGAGCCCCGTATGGTGATAGACCTGAGTTATGCTCTGTTTGAAAAAAAGAAAGACTGCTATTTTGGACGGCCTCTGGGTTTACGGCATGGGCGGAGATAAGGTGGAGTCGACTGATGACTGATCTAATGTATATATGAGCTGACATCATCATCGTGCCCCCCCCCCCCCCAGACTTCCAAGTCAATCTCCGCCTATGGCTTACGGGGCCTATATAGTGAATTTTAATGTGAAAAAAAATAGCAAGAATTTTTCCAGTGCCCTAAGGCTAGAGCCCTGTTCCCAAGGGCGTAGCGAGGGGGGGGGGGACTTGGGGGTCTGGTCCCCCCCCCCGAAATGTGAGAAAATGACCGAAAAAAGGGAAAAAGATGGCCAAATCCATTGTTCTGTCACTTTGGTTCCCCCCCCCCCCCGAACGAAATTTCTGGCTACGCCCCTGCCTGTTCCAATCTTTTGGAAGCCATGCAACCTGGTTTAGTCTAGCGCTTTCTCCCCCCCCCCCCCCGAAACACCAGTTGTCTTCTCCGGAAGAAATTTCTGTTTGAACCCATTTTGTGAATGTTACTAATACCTGGGGCATGCCACATTGAATTTTTATTAAATTGGAATAGAATTTCAAGTCTGCTTGCGAACCACCTCTGATCTCCTCTAATCCAGAATCATAAGTTGAGAAACTCTACTCTATGTTGTATCTAAAAATTTTTTCGTCTTGTAATAAAATTTGAAACCGTATGGGGGCGTTGCCTAACCAGCTAGTCATATTTTTGAGAGAGAATATTCCACAAACTTTTTTCTAAATTCGTAATGGAGTGCGAATAATAGCTGATCATCATGAAGTCTGGAATCATTTTCCTTCATTAATTATTAATTTTCATCAGTTCTAGAGATAATATTTCTCTTTCAATAATTCTTAAATTATTTCTTTCATCAAGGTGGTGCATGTCATTTCTGCATTTCCGTAATTATCTGAGCTTGTTGGAGGACCAAGAGGAAAACCTTCAATGTTGCCCACTGGAATGCTTTGAAGACCCTTCCCTCCTCCTCCCCCCGTATGGTGTTTAACAGTTCAATTCTAATAAACAGTTCTAAAACAGTTTAATCTTCTCAGCGGCTATACAAAGAAATTCCATGTTTGTCTTTCCGAAAATACCTAGTCTCTTAGGGAGTCTCGGTTAATCAATGGAAAGAAATTGAGTTTTATAACGCGTAGCCTGTTTCATTTATACAAATTTATGCTTTTCTTCACTCTGCAATAGAGTGTGAATAACCTATCACCGTATTCGTTTTTACTCTTAAAGTAAAACGAAAAATGTTTAGCGAAAAGAGGGAAATTGAGCTGTGATAGTTTCATTCCTGTAAATTTATAATCAGATTGAACTTCACAATAAAAGCTTTTTACGGCCCGTAATGAAAAAAAAAAAAAAGATTAAAAGTAAAATTTGAGCCCTTCTTCATTATACCTTTCAGACCGGAGCATTCATTTTTTTGGAATTTTTAAAATGTTTTTGAAAACATAAATATATGTCAGCAAATCTTTATTCTTTAATTATTTATTTGTGAAAAAATAACTCCTTACGTTCAAATTTTTTCATCCAAGATGTGTAGGACATATTCATCTATACAAAGGTTTTTAACAGCTGGCTGATGTGAAGATATATTTTGGAAAGAGAGAAAATTCAACTGCCCCTGCAGGGAATCGAACCCACGTCCTTTCACTTTCCAGGTGAACGCCCTAGACCACCAGACTACAGAGGCAACAAATATCTCAATCTTTCCTTGGAGCTCGTGTGCAATGGATGATGTGACCTAACTCAAGCCAAAGCTCACAATTGCTGACAATACCACCAGATGGCGACTTATCAGAGGATGATGTCACTTTCCGCTATCCATACAAAGGTTTTTAACAGCTGGCTGATGCGAAGATATATTTTGGAAATAGAGAAAATTCAACTGACCCTGCGGGAAATCGAACCCTCATCCTTTCACTTTCTGGGTGAATGTACTAGACTACAGAGGCAACTCTTCTAAATATATCTTCGCCTCAGCCAACTGTTAAAAAAACCTTCGCATATTCATCTACACATACAATTTTTTCCAGAATTTTATTGCTAAATTTTATGTAATAAATCACACTTTTCCCGGAGGCACTTTCTCCTGGAAGCCATCTAAAAACCCTTTGAAAGTTCAACTTCAAGTGCTGACCTCTGATGAAAGCCCCCAAAGTTCATGTTCACTATATTTCTAACTCACAACTTACACAATCGTTCAAGTCGGCTCAACTCCCTGAAGTCAGAAGAAAAAATTCAACAGTGAAAAAAAAGCAACTCATACATTTGTGGCACCAGGTCTGAAAGGGTTGTACGACAGACGT
Source organism: Pholcus phalangioides (assembly GCF_987345545.1). Lineage (NCBI taxonomy): Eukaryota > Metazoa > Arthropoda > Arachnida > Araneae > Pholcidae > Pholcus > Pholcus phalangioides. The sequence continues at coordinate 85,973,411 of NW_028301608.1, read as the reverse complement.
TTACCCTGCAATTATTTGAAGACACATTTGTGGAGACATCAATAATTGAAATTTTTTAGTTTTTTTTTTTTTTTTTTGTAGGTTATTACCTATTTCTTTGAAGAATTAGTTATTTTAGCATATTAAGGCAAAAAAAATCCAAGAATTTCAATCATTGAATTCTCAGAAAATTTTCACTGAAATGTTATGCTGTAAATTTGTAATGAAAGAATGCAGAAATTTTACTAGCTGATAATTTTTTTTTCATTGGGGGGCTATACAGAAGTCTAAATTTATATTTTTTTTCACAACTGTTACCTTACAGGAGTGCCACTACCACATTCCCTTCTTTTTATTGATCATTTTTCATATTTTTCTTTAATTTTAGAAACTGTAGAATTTTTATTCTTTTTAGATGCTCTTCGTGAAACCTCTGTACATTATAAAATAAACCCGTTTTTTTTTCATTTACAAATCTTTTAATTTTATGACATTTTTTTGATTAATAAATAATGCTACTATCAAAATTTATTTAAGTTGCATTAATAATATATATAATATATATAATTTTTATTGTTGAGTTATCAATTCAAGGACTTCATAACGTAATCCTCGTCTCATGTAGTTTAATCATGTGCTGGATAACGATTCCAACTTCAGTTTGACAATTGTACTGAGATGAAGCTGAAGAAAAATTCAACACGTGAAATAACGTCACACTAGAATATGAACTTGATAAAATTATGAATTTGGAAAAAAAAAACTATTTTCATCAAATAAACTTTAACGTTAACAAAATTTTCATATAATCTAAAATAAAATTAATATTTTCTTCAGTGGCCACAACTATGATTTTTGAATCTAAATATCAACAGAATTAATGAAAAATTAGATTTAAAAAATATATATATTTTAAAACTTTCATGATATAATCAATTTAAGATACTATGGAAGTGACACATTTCTTCCAATAAGAAAAATTTTATACATAAGATGGAGAAAAATTTTCCATCGATGAATACTTGAACACCTATTTTTTTCTACCCAATAATGAAGAATAATCGAAAATGAATTTTATGAAAAAAGTTCAGCATAAACTTAAACTTAATTTGGAAGAATCAAAAATATTTATTCATATCAACTAGTGTTTGAGCAAAACAATGCATAAAAGAAATTTCAAGCAAATACAATCTAACAAAATTCATAAACAATCTATTTACACATATAAGTAAAATTCATGATGAAAGGCAACATTCAAATTACTTGTAACTAAATTTTTGTTTCCTTCCTTATTGATAAAAATAGTTCGTTTTTCTCTATTCAGTAATACCACACAATGATATTTTAATAATCAGTATTTCCATAAAAAAACAGTTGAAATATCCATTTTAAACAAATTTAATACAAATAATATGGATCAAACACAAACTGCAATTCTATGCAATACATATCCCCCACCCCTGCAGATAATTTTGAAATGACAAAATTTTAAATCTTAATTTTGAAATTCCATTTTCAACAATGAAAGGACTTATAAAGCTTCACAACATTGAAAATTATGTTTTTCAACTAATATGTACAAAAAATAGCCTAGTAACACAGCTATCCATAATTTTTCAAGCATTTCACATCAAGATTGAAATGAAGGATTTAACACAGCTACCTACACACACAAGTTCCCAAATTACAAATTGTCACAACACACTGCTGCAATGATAAATAAATATCTATGAAACATGTTTGAAACTCTTAATAAATACTTAGGTATTCATCCATCCATTAAGTCAGATTTCTGACCAGTTATTGCTCTAATTTTTGTCACATTTTTAGTCACCATGAGTAGTGAACAATGCTGATGAAATCGAGGTTGAATTGCATCTCTCTTTCCCCCCCCCCCCTCTCTCTCTCTCTCTCTCACTGCCCATTTACAAATTACACATTTCGAATGCTTATTCAAAGAAACCTGCCTGATCACTATTACTTTTTTCAGAGAAAATTGATTTCCTAATAAGGTGGTTACCAAATAAAGGCAATTTAAAGAAACTATAAATATTCAAACTGAACAAACTGCAAAAATATCTCACAATTTTTTTCTAGAATTATTTATACTACTACTGTTGACACTCGTTATAACAACACAACACCCCCCCCCCCCGTTATAGCTATCGTTCCATTACAACGACAGGTAGGATATATATATATATATATATAAGTACCAAATGTTTCCATAAAACAAATAAAAAATATGTCAATATGTTTTGTCCCTTTTGATGTAATGCCCTTCCAATACAGCATCCTATGTTTGGAGGGATGATGGGGGGGTCATTATAATGAGCGTCGACTGTATTATTTTTCTCTATTTGTTTGTGAAATATAAAAACTAAAGAAATTTGATACCAATCCAAAGGAAATAATTTCATGCAAAAAAAAAAAAAAAAACACTTGTTCTGAGAATTATTTGCTTGATGGAAATTCAGAGAATTTGTTACTATTATTATGATTTACATTGGAAAGCATATTCCAGGCCAGTGGCATCGGAGCCAGTCTTAACGCATGGGTCCACCCAGGCACCTGAAGAGAAGAGGGGCCTCGCATAAATGAGATCCAGTTGAAATTTTCAATAGGATTTACCAGGTAGGGCCTCCGAAAATTCACTTGGCCCGGGGGACCCATGTTATTCTTAAGACGGCTTTGATCAGAGCCAGAGGTTCTGCAGGTACTCGAGTATGCTCAGTATTTTGAAGCACAGGTCCAAATACCCCAAAAAAGTTATTCATAAATAAAAATTTCTACATAAAGCTCAAGCTGAGCCCTCACAGGTCACAACAGGGAATGGCAGCATACAGGTCTGGTGACTCGGAACAGGGAGCCTCTGAATTAGCCCTTTCCCTTGCTTTTTCCATTTGTTCACCATTATAGAGCTCACATCAGAATGCACGCTTGTTCTGGGTGAGGAAGTGTATTTTTGCACCTAGTTAGTCCCTAAGCATAATCATAATAACTAAGTTATAACTATAATTTTGATCATAGGCCATAAGCATACAAAGACCACTTAACTGTTCAGAATTTATTAGAGGTACAAGCAGCTTGAATTCTGTTTTTTATAAGGCTTAATTTCGGTTTTATTTCATTTATAATTTATTGGCAATATGAAAGATGGATTCAACTTATATTTTCACAAGAATTAGTAAGAAATAAGTCTATATGTTTTTAAAAAACATTTTTAAACAAAAACAATGATACAATTCGTACTGTTATAATGAATAGCAATATTAGTGTAACATCAAGTGAAAAACCTGTTCAAATTCATAGAGAACAGGATACAAGCTCTTACAGTGATTGGACGGAATGATGCAAAGCTCAGACAATTTAGCAGAAATTATAATTGTAATTGTAGTATTCTCGCCGCTCAAAATTAATTTGAGATGCGTAGGTTACAAATCGTTTTTTTTTTCCATTTTTATCTTGACAGTTAGATGCTTTTTAAAATAATAATTTAAAAAAATGTAATTTTAATCAACATTTCCATCACAGTCTCATAATTTTATTTAAAAACCAAACTGAGCGTAAGTCACTGAATACTTCGAATTCAGATGATCATCTCATTACCATCATCATCAGGATAATCGCTGAAGTTAGCATCATCAATGGTATGTGAAATATCATCATTTTCAGCAGATATAGTATCTGGAATAGTTTTCATACAAATATATTAGAAGTAAATAGATATCACAAACATCCTATAACCATGGAAGTTAAAGTCCTATAACCAGTTTTTAAAAAAAGTCTTTAATCAAACCTTCACACAAACAAATATGTTTTTTTTTTCTTTTTTATAAAACATCGTACATTAAGAAATCTTTTCTATCCCTTGCCATCATTGAAGATAAACAGTGAGACATACCCCCAAACAGCAGAGGCATACCCAGGGAAGGGGGGGAGGTGCTCAGGGAGCCTGTGCCCCAAGCTGACCAAAAATTAGAAAAACATTTAATATTTTGGTAGAAAAATCAAAATATTGAAATAAGCCCTTTAACATGCTATATTATTGTTATTATGATATACTAGGCCAATTTCTGTTAATTTAAATGCTTTTTCAAGGGTGGTAACTCAAAATTTCTTTCTGTAATAAAATTTTTGTGTCCTCTTCCAAAGGTTGATCCTGCTAACACTCCTGATAAATAATGTTTCACATACAGTAGTTTTGACTATTCAAACATTTATGAATTTCAATGAAAAAAATGAAGCATTAAGAATATGTCCTAAAAATAAGTTTTCTGATACTGTGTAAAAAACAAAACAGAATATGCAGTATAATGTATTGTTATATATGGTAAAAGCCTTGTGGGGGAGAGAGAAAACAGAGCTAATAAAATATTCTTTGATTAAGGTCGTAAGCAGCAGAAGATTTTGGAAACAGATCTCCTCCACCCTTGAAATAAGAGCAAGAAAATTTCAAAAGAAATAACCACTGTGGGTGTAATCATGTGATTAACTTAACCATCTCACCAACTGTTCCACACAAAAACAAAATCTTTGCTATAGCAGCTACTACTACTATTTTTTCCACACACATATCTCGTACATATTTCTCTGCGGAATTTCTAATGAATCAGTTATATGTCAGAATGTGTGGCACAGAGTATATACGTTTATGTTGTCAGAGTTGTGCTTGATTCGTGTTCTTGCTGGTGCTGCCATTTGTTTTCCATATTTTGAAATGAAGATCCTGTTATGTAAGTAGTATCATGTTGAAGGTCTACCTGCTCTCTGCAGAGAGACTTCCTAAAATGGAAGACTGACTTGCATTCAGGCCTATGGTAGTACTATAATACAAACAACAAAAAGAACTTACCTTCCACAACCTCTCTCTGATTATTAGGCATATCTGGATCATCTAATGCTTCAGGATCTTGTTTATCATCACTTGAATCTGCAAACTTGCTACCAACAGGAATTGTAAGCTCTTCTTCATCTATCTGTTTTTCTGGATTTTCATCAATTCCATTCCCATTCATTTGAAAGACTGAGATCAAGGGAAAACCAAAAAAAGCAGCATTTCAAAATATGAATATAAAATGCATAAAAATACACATTTCCTTACATACCATGATGCCATAAAAAGTTGCCAGAGATAACTTTTCCTTAGAAATACATACACGTTCAAAAGTTTTTCAAACCATTAATCATACCACCGCCACACAAATGTTTCTTAATTTAGTAGTAAACTGTTCTGGTTAACGAGTTTCTTACCTGAAGCAGCACCAGATATATTAATGGATGGATTTTTAGACAGCTGATCAAAAAGGTATGCTATGTGCTTTTTCAGTTTGGATATATCTTTGAGTGCATCAAGATTACAATTTGACAACCCCAGATCATCAGCTCCTTTGCCCAAGCAGAACCTCAATAAATAAGTAAGAGAGACATTCAGTTTTTCTTCCCAACCCTGAAAAGAACAGATAGAAGTTCATTACAACTAACAAAATAAATGCAAAAATATAATTTTGTGTATTCAGTATTTTTTTTAAAAAAAACCACATGCTAGTGCAGTATATAGATATCCTATCCCTGCCGCTGCTCAGTCGTGTGGGCATCGTGCAAGACTCTCGCCCAGGTTTGAACCCCATTGACGACACAGTGGTGGTCAGCTGAAGTTGGTTTTTTTGTGGTTTTTCAGCTTTGAGGCACAAATGTGAGCCGGTCTCTCATTTGAAAAAGTCTCTCCGCAGAGAGCAGGCTGGCCTACAACACGATACTGACAAAACATGAAAATTCAAGCATTTCCATCTTTACTTCAGAAAATGAAAGCTAGATGGCAGCATGAACATGAAACAATCGCAACTCGACAACATAAATACATTAGGGACAAGCATACTCAGAACACACATTCCAGCATGTGCCGATTCATTTGAAATTTCGTAGAGGAATGTGTACAAGATGCATGTTTGGTTGAGTAGTAGTAGTATATCTATATCAGAAGAAAAATTAATAAAAAAAGGATGAAAATGGTTCTGCTATTGATATTTATGCACTATTTCAATTGTCCGGAACTTGCTTTAATTTAAAGTAGCTTGTATTGAGCTAGGCATCAAAGGAAAAATTTTCTTTGATATTGCATAAAAATTCAACATGTTACTGTATAATTATACTGTAAAGACTATTACTTAACTTTGTACACGCAAGGTTAAGTAAGCAAGGTGCATGTGTACATGCTCCTTAGACACATTCCTCTGCCAAATTTCTAACAAATTCATACATGCAGGAACATGTTGCGCAGTCATAAGGTACATATGTTGTCAGAGTTATGCTTGTTTTGTGTTATACTATCTAGGGCTGCCATCTGTCTTTCATATTTTGAAGTGAAAATTGCAGCTGCTTGAATTTTCATGTTATATTAGTATTGTGTTGAAAGTCTGCCTGCTCTCTGAGGAGAGACTGAAAAATACTTGTAAACGTTCCTATTTTGAACTTATCAAAAAAATTTGTAAGAGCCTATTTCCTTCTACCAATGATTGTGTGAACAAGAACCTATTTTTATTAATCTATCATTAACTAATGATCACTAAGTAATTTTTAGTTAACACAGAATACATTTAAAAATTTATTAACATTATAATTACTAGATGATTATAAATCCCTTGACAGTTCTATGTTCCAAAAATTGATTATCAAATAACAAGGAAGAATTAAGCATTTCTATTCCAGACTTTTATCAATTCTGTAAATCTTGGATTTTGCCAGTCTTCAGACTATTACCATGGCATGTGCAACTATGATGTTAAAACTTAAAACATAATTTTTTACAAGATAACAAAAAATAATCAAATTGATATTTGCAAGAATGATTGAATCGAAAAAACAAAATTATCATTTATACTATATATTTTACCATTTTACAATTAATTCATTTCCAGATGGAAAAAAAATTAATGACAAAATAAAAATCATGCCTGAATTGAATCAAAGTCAATGTCTGGATAAAAACATGCTGAAATAAATGAATATTCATCTTCTTTCAATTTGACTGCCCACCGAAACAGAACAAATATCAGCCGAGTAGCAGCACTCAGAGCACAGCAACTGTTTTCCAGGGTTATGGTAAGCTTCGCAAGTGATTCTGTCAATTGAAGGATCTGAAATTTGAATAGAACTTAGTGAATACATGCATCGCGCACACACAGCTTCATATTAATTTTCATATACATATTAAAAACATTTTGCTACTGAAATGTACACATTTTTTATGTACTTTAATGTGAAGTTTAAAAATTATTTTGTAAATTAGAAAAATGTTCGAAAATTGCATATTGTTTGCAAACAGAGGACAAGTTTGTAAAAACATGTTGGTATGTGAATTTGAAGTTCATAAAATTGAGCAGCGACAATATAATAAATGAGAAATATGATTTTGCAATAAAATTTTAACACAGTATAAAAAAATAGTTAAAAAAATGACTTGAATGAAAATTTCAGGATAAGCAAAGAGAAACTTTGTTCTATTCAGCCATTATTAATTACAGGAAGGACAGTTAGAGTCATATTGCCATATAATATTCCATATCTGTCATAATAACTACAACTTAATTTATTGAATAACCACAGTAAAACAAAACAGGCTACATTCAATACAATTTATAATTAGTTGGATGCAGAAATTAAACTTATAGCAATATTATTTATCTTTTATACCATTGAAAATTAGGAGAGTAGGTACATGGAATGAAAAAGTTCAATATTTGTTCATATAATGCAAAAGATTTCGGATACTTTATGATTAAAATGAAACAAATGCATACATGTCTATGAGTTGCTTCTAGTAAAGTGTCAAGATTATTCAAAGGAGTTGGGGTCTTATCTTTCATTTTTGTTAGCAATCGTTTCTGCACAACTCTGAACTGTTCTGCTCGCTGACCAAGAAGCATCTCCATTTCTTTCACTTGGGACCTGTTCTGTAGGTAAATACAGAAGAAAAAAATATTGTATAGTCCTAATCTAATCAAAATGGTTAACATATTTTCATTGATTCACTGAAATTTGTAGTGATAATTATGGATATTACATACTTAGTCAGCCAGGACAAGTGTGTATTTCGGCACCCCATTGTAATATTGAAGCAGAGGTTGAAGGGTGAAATTTTTGCACCCCCCTTGGTCCGGAACCCCGGGCACCAGACCCCCCCCCCCCCCACTAGTTGCGGCCCTGTATAAAACACATACTTGAGTCTCTGAAAAATCATCTCATTTACTTACACTGAAATGTTCTTCAATCACATTGAAGTATTCCTTCAATGGCAGTGATGAACTATGTATAAATATCAATTTTTCTCCCTCCTCTTTTTTATATTTATATTTCAACCTTCTAACCAGCTCTGCAAATACCAACCATAATGCAGCAAAAGTCTCACTCTGCAGCCTGTATCTAGCTACAGAAGAAACAATAACAGTTCTTTTAATATAATATACACGCAATCTGGAAATAAAAACCAGGAATTAAAAACTATATTGATTTTGCATATTATTTTAAAAAGCATAAGATAAATGCAATAATTCAAATTCTAATTTCTTTATTGACCATAACTAATTAATGACAGATCAGTTTAACTATGAAACTTCATCGTTATTTCTTACTAAATATCATTATTCAAGGAGTCTTTTTAAGGTTAAATTTGAATTATATATATCAGTGGTTTTCAAACTTTTCCCACCCGTGGTTCCCTTGGTTTTATCATCATTTACCAGAATTCCCAGAATAGTCTAGAAAAGAATTACTTCAAAGCACTCCACAGACAAAAAGAACTTCAACTCCTAGCAATGCCCTTAACAGGGGTTTGCGATGGCCATAGGAGCTGTGACACACACTTTGAGAACCCACTGTCATACATGAATAGAGCATAAAATATATAATGCATTTTTTTCAAGCTAATTAAATTTTCTCTAAATATATATATGCAGGAAAGAATGGCCTACATTTAGTGCATGTATTTTCATGCATAAAACATATAACATATAACAAGCATATACATATAACAAGTTATATTCAGAGTTTTATAAAATTAGTAAAAATATACTTGATTTTCATATATAGCGAAAATCCTATATAACCGTAATCACCTACATAACGGTATAACTCTCTTACTTTCTTGTCTCAATGCACTTTTCATAGTGTTAATATACTTTATCTATAATGGTAAATTCTTTATTATGATATGTTTCTATAGCCCCTTGAGTACTGTTATGTAGGTGTTTCACTGTATATTTTTGATATTTTAAATGATTGTTTGAAGGGTTTAAATATAGATCAGACAATTTATTATTTACAAGATGACTTGGAAGGAACAATGGTGACTTGCTGGCCCCCATAATATTCAATTCCCATAGCTCCTCCAACCACTGAAGTGCTATCTGGACCAAGGTCTGTGAAATAGAAAATAAATTGAGACATTTGATCACATACATCAAACAAATTTAAACAAGAAAACTTTTCATTTAAAAACTATGATTCTGTACATCTGAAAACAAGAATGCCTGAATATGACAAAAGAAAAGAAATGAAAACATACTAAAAAAAATAAAATCAAACCTGCATGCTATAACGGGTTAAATCGTATGGATAATGGTTCTCATTCCATATTCTCTCTCTCTCTCAATTATTTTTTTAATATAATGAATATTTAAGTTTGGACTTATTACTTATGAACACCATCTCACTAATGTTGCAGATCTGAAGGAAACAAATAAGCAAGAGGATTAAAATGAACGTTGCAGTTTTTTTTTCGACTTTTTAACAAAATCTATGTTGTATACAAATGTAATATCCTAATGCTATACTATAAATTACCTAAATGTAATTTAACAAGTAAACAATCAAAAAAAAAGTCTGAGAGATTTTTGAAAAAATTCACCTGAAAATATTTCACTAGATGGTATGACTTTCTTGTTCATATCAAAAGTAAGTTTGTATTCTGCATTTTTTGATGGTGGACAAGCTCTAGCAATCAAACTAAATGGAAGCACCGAAGAAGTCTCAAATACCCTTGGTGTCCCTAATTGACAGGAAAAGCAATCTAAGTTAATAACGATTCAAATTAGAAAATTCCTAGTAAGCACTTACAGAAACTGATTTGATGACAATGGAAAAATGACTTAAATAATTCTTTTTTTCTTCTTTCAATACAAAAAAAAAAATTTTTGAAAGCTATAGGTATATCTTACTGAAAATTGTTTCCAAATACGAGTGATATATATTTGAATGATTTCTTTCTTATAGAGTAAATAAGTACAATAAGGATTTGTTAACAATTTGTTAGCTTCAGATTCAATTAATTGCCAAAATTACTAGCATTCTTGAATTTTTCAAATTGGCAATCAAAAAAGAAAAATTTTAATGAGGTTCATGGTCATTGAAATACTGAAATTTTTGAATGGTTGAAATGCTAACTAAAACCACGTAAAAGATTTTATACATAATCACTTCCTTTAACCCTTTCCGACTTAGTGTGCCCAGTTTGGGAGCACCTAAAAATTCCCTTTTCAAACACTGAAAATAAATGATAAATAAAATGAAAATTAGTTTAGGGATTACTTTGAACCTTCTTCTTCAACACTAGATAACAGCACCACACAAGTGCATCCATATTTTTGGATTGTGTATATTTTTTGAAAACCCTTATTTTTCAAAGAAATGGATTTAAATTTCAAAGAATTTTTTTTAATATAAAAAAGGATTTCTGGAAAAAAAATTCTATGTTATTTTGTAGACTAATCCCTTTATTCTGTATAAGTTTTAACTTTTTACATTGAAAGCTTCCCTAAAATTGAGTACCAAATTCAAGGTTGGACACACCCACAAAATTAAAACGGTATGTGCAATCTTTACAAAATTATACTTGCATACTCCTCTAGGCCTGAATAGACTCTGCCCACAATTTTTTTTTTTAATTCCAACTTTAAAAGGTAGCAAGCCAGAAAGAGTTAAGACAGCAAAAAAGAAAAAAAATAGTGGTAATCCATATACTTTGGTTTTTTTATTTTCTCATCCATAACTTATCCGTTTCAAGCAAGATTAGAGTGATATCGGTTATTTTTTTAAGTGTTTTGAGTGATTTTACATTTTTTATTGCTATATAAAATAAAATGTATGATGCAGAAATAGGTATAGATCATATGTTGTTATGTGCTGTCACTTAAAATAAATGCAAAATTAAAACTTCAATTTTTATACCTTGGCTACTTGTATATACTGCATGGACGGTCAGCTTGAGACTTGAAGGCATATATACAGAATCAGGAAAAACTGAAACAGAAATTTGCATACTGTCTGTGATGGAACCAAAGGTGAACACGGTTTGGGCAGCTTTGAATGGTGGATCAGCATTTAACATCAACCTGACATCATGAACAGTCGTTGAGCATTTGATGTTCATCTACAGAACAGATATAATAAACATAGTTTATTGGATATATCAAGATTTAAAAACTAATTACTATGCATAATTTGAATATAAGCCACATCCTACTTCACAATCAAAAAATGATTTGCCAGTAAAATTGTCAACCTAAGATTTCTGATATTATTATGTTTAATAAGTTTATTTTTACAATGCTGTGAAGCAGTTTTTAGTCTCATCATCCCAATTTGAAAAAATTTAAAAATTAATCTAGCATGATATAGGGGTATATGGATTTCTTATAAAAATTACAAAAAAAAATCAATGGATTTTACTCAAGGTATATGGATGTAATTTATATTTTATTATTTTACATTCCATTATATCCATGATTCCTCAATATAGTTTTCATTAACTTTTTAATGGCCGAATTATATGATTTGAACTGATTTTCTAAATCGTTTTTCGCTATTTCCCCTTCTGATCCTTTAGTTTAGAGCAGGGGCCAGCAACCTTTTTGGATGTGGGTCAAAATTAACCAAAATGTGTGTATTAAGATGTTTCGGGTATATACTTTATAGGCCCAAATATAATTATACTTTATTTTCGGAACTCAAGTGGATCACTTGGTGATCCATTTCATAGGTTGGGCCTGGTTTGGAGCATAGTTTCTCAAAATTTTTGTTCAATCGCCCTTTCTGTATAAATTTTTTTTTCTCTCATCACCCCCCCCCCCCCCAACTCAAGCTTACCCATATGATCCTGTGTTATATTAGTCACTTCTATCGCCCCTCCCCAAAGACCATTCTATCGCACACCAGGGGGCGATATAGCTCACTTTGAGAAACACTGATTTAGAGATATAAAAAAAAAAAATTCTTGAATGTTTTTTGGACTTCTCCATGTCCATAGAAGCATTAAAATAAAAAAAAAATTAAATTTTATTCTTCCTTTAAAATAGATGACTTAAAGAAATTAAATTTATGACATAAGTGCTGAAATGAATGAAATTTTTGTTTCGTAAATGAAGTTTGGAATCTCGTGCATTCAGAAAAAACAATTCAAGTGCTTTCATGTAGGAAAAATATTTTTTTCTAATCAATCAGGCTGTTTGTTAAAAGGTTAATTAATGTAAAGAAAAAAAGTTTTAAGAGGAGAAGCAAAGGGAAGAAGAAAAAAAAACATTACCTTCACTGATACTGATGGGACTTCACCAAAAGAGCCCAAACATTCTCTATTATCTGCCACCTGCAAGTCATTGTTCAAAAAGTCAATTTTAATGATGATACTTTTCTGCAATTAACTGTAATATTGCAAGGGTACATTTTATCTTTTTTTTTATGTTAAGAACAAAACTTTGTGACATTATAATATGCATTTGAAACATAATAATATAACAAGACTTAGACTCAGAAGTTCCTATGAAGAAATTTGAAAGTAAAAAAAAATTTAATGCCTACTGCTACAGATTAATGGAATATAGCATACAAATGACTTACACTGGAAGCATGTGCATGTTGAGGCACAGCCACACTGACGGTAAGCTCATTCCCAAGATTATGTGTACCAAGTAGATCTGAAACCATTGAAATACACAAAAATCACACACAGTGAGTTAAAAAAAATATTTTTGAAGCTTAAACTCCAATATCTATCAAATCATTACTGGTCCAACAATTTAAGAAAAACTTTAATAAAATCTTTTTAATTATAAAATTTATGATATTACCATACTTGCTCAAGTTTTTTTCTTCACAACTGATGCAGTTTTCAAATGTTTTGAAGAAAAACTTTTGAATGATAATTTTTTTAACCAAAGCAAATGCACATAAAATTGAAATTGTGAATGGTAGAAGTTTAAAAAAAACAGACTTTATAAGTATTATTTATTTATTATGATTTTACTTTGATTTGATGCCTTTATGATCTTCTTTAATTCTTTCATTTCTTTTTCTGCTTCAATAAAATTTATAGGCTTTGGTTCAACCATTGGGGCAACAAATAAAGATGGTTCTGTGCCAAGATAACAACAAGCCAAATGTCCTTGAGGTGACAATAAGACAAGCAGACCTTTCACATCCCTATAAATTAAAAACATTAAAAAAGTATAAGAAATTTTTTAAGAATACTCGCAATATTAATACAAGAACAACTTTAAGTATATTTATCCTTTGAAATATATTTATTCTGCTAAAACAAACAAATAATAAGTAGAGTACAACAAAAATCTAAGTTTGGAATAGACGAAACTCAAGTATCAAAGAATTATCACTTTGGAAACCTCAAAATTTGGACATGGATGAAGATACTACTAAGTGTCTTCAATTTATTACAAAAATGGGCTGCATTATAACTAACTTTACTTTTTTTTGGCCCAGAGACTTTTTCCGTGGGCCTCTTGAAAGAGATATTATCATGTAAAATAAATTTGTTTTTTGTGGGGAGCTGTGTGACTCTTTTCTATTATTTATATAAATAAAGGTTATTTTCCCACCTGTAATTTTCCCCTGAGTTAATGGCAAATAAAAAATTTAAACATTTTTGGATTTTTTGACAGATTTTTCCCTACATTTTTTTAAATCTAAGGATGAATTATTGATAAAAAAAAAATACCACAACACATACATGAATGTGGCTCTTTCCATGCAGATAGGACGGAATGGCAACTGTGCAGCCCATTTCAGGTGGTCTTCACAGTAAACCAAAAGAGTCTGCTTCAGAGTTGCTATCAGAATTATAGGTGAGTTATCGATACCTGAGAGAAAACGAATGAAAAAGTGATGAAAACATATTTTGAATATTTTTTTTTAATACATGATGATGACGATAGAAAACAATGCATTGAGAATTAAAAAAAATAGTTATTGCAAAATAGTACCATTTTTTCAATCATGGCGTATTAAGTCTTTTGCAGCTGGTTTTTTTCCCATCAAAGTAGACTTGCCCAAGTTTTGACTACTTTTTTTTTTCTCCTTTTTTCTATATTTTTACTCTTTTTCCTCCTCACCCTTCTATATGACTTAGACTTGTTTTTCAGGTTTCTGCCTCTCACGAGATCTTTCATTTCCTTCTTCACAAATTCAAAACATGCCCATACTGCCCATCTAAGCCATCTTTGGCTATCTTGGACTTTAGAGAGTTAACAGGGCCACAGCGTGCTGCCTTGGGCAGACTTTTTCCCTGGGCCTCTTGAAAGAGACATTATCATGCAAAATAAGTTTGTTTTTTGTGGGGAGCTCCCATTTGGCTCTGGGCCCCAGAGCAGTTCCCCAGTTGCCCCAGCCTAGTTATACGCCTGTGTATCAATTTAAAAAAATGACAGATTCACAGGAAAATAAGACACAGCAAACATTAAAATTTGATAAGAACATTTAAAGTTGAGACTCATTCATTCCGAAACCTTACAACATTTGTAAGAGAGTATCTATCATACATATGAAGTATTTTATGAAATTTATGAAAAGAAAACAAAAAACTAATAGAATTGCACATACCTTCATTATGTACAAGCATGCAGCTCGGTGTAAAATTGAATCTCTTAGAAAACTTTCTGATACCACTTGAGCTGAGGGCAAACAAAGACTTGTGACCTGATCAAAAGAAAATTCTATTAAAAATCACGTGTGTGTGTGTGAGGGGGGGGGGGTAGGAACAAAAATTTTAGCGTGAAAAATCTAGAGATATGAAGATAGAGAATGAAGATATAGTTTAAATAGCTTTCTAAATGACAAATTAAATTAAGATAATTATTTGAAGGAAAGAAAAATAAGATGGAATTTATGTAAGAGTGAAATAAAACCTATGCAGTAGGTCCTTATCGGGGGAACCTGATGGTTGAAAAGTAGGCGTTTTTGAAGGATGACTAATTACACCACAAATGTCAACTCTTGTTCCTCGACGCCTGCCTTCTCAAAAACAGATTGGACAAAAAAAAAAAAAACATATTGAAGTAGTACACAACATTTGGAAAATATACAGAGCTTCAGGTTATAAGGATTTGAACGATGCATGGGGTTCCCTCGACGATGGACCAATGCATAGGTTCTATTTCACTCTTGCATAAATTCCATGTTATGTTCTTTCTTTAAGTAATTATTTTCTGTGTATATATTTTTGAACGAACAATTGAGCAGCACTAGCACTTTTGTCATTGGAAAAGCTATTTTAGCTATAATTCTTCATTCTACATTTTCATATCTCTAGATTTTTCACATTGCAATTTTTGTTCCTACTATATATCATGGCGTGACAAATTCTTTTGTGATTTCACAAAACATCTAGGCACTAGAAAATTTTTTTGGGAGAAAAAAAAGGTTTTTTCAAAGAAAAATATATTATAAAACTAATATTTCTTTCACCTTTTCCAGGACATAGTGGCCCCCTTCCATGTTGATAGATACGCTGACATGAATTCCTAAAGTTTTGTGTTGTCTTGACTCCAATTCAAGGGTGTAGCGAGGGGGGGACTTGGGAGTCTGGTCCTCCCCGAAATGTGAAAATATGACCAAAAAAAGGGGGAAAGATGGCAAAATCTATTGTTCTATCACTTTGCACCCCCCTTCCCCCAAACAAAATTTCTGGCTACAGTCCTGCTCCAATTTAGTAACCACATATAGAAAATTTTGGGTGCCAATCCAAATGTTTTAGTTGCCATAGTGACTTGTCGCCTGGGATTTGTCCAGCCTCGACATGTATATAAATACATTGTTTTTTAACCAATAAAATAAAGTTTATCTTTAAAGAAAGAGTGAAATATAACAAAACTTTATAAGAAAAAAAAACTTGCTCTTGCACACCTCCTTAAACATATTTACTTTCAAAAGTGATTTCAAACAGCACAGTAAACATTCCTACCATCGGTATGATCCAAACCTAGCAAAGGTATAGGAAGTGTTTTGATCTGTGGATGCTCAGCTTCAGCTTTATGTAGTTTTGATTTCTGAATTAATTTCCAGTGGTCTTTGGCTACTACTGCTTAAATGTACATGCACCTCGTAAACATAGAATCTCTAACAAACTGACAGGGCTTTGTTAAAAGGCCTTATGGGCCCCAGGGCAAATTAATTTTTCCTTGACTTTTTAATATTGGCAACATTGCAGAACCACAACATACCTAACATTACTATAAGAGGTAGACACTGGCCTCTTTCATTCAATGAGAAAATTTCAGTTCCACTTTCACCTGCATTGTAATTCCAATCCATCTATTAAAAAATAGTTAATATATGTAAAAAACGTGAAAAAAGAAAATTAATGTAGAAGTAATAAAAAAATAAAACAGTGCTATAATCTCCTGTAAATAAGTCATATTCAGAAAAATGATGGAGGAAAAGAGAATTTTGGTAGATCATTGATCAAACACATGTAAAAAAATGCTTGCTCACCGAAACTTTCTTTCCCTTGAAATTCTTATTCATTTCCTCCTCGCCACTTTCATCTTTAGCTGTAGCTAAAGTCTGAAATCTGTTGGTTGGGAGGGGGAAGGAATTTCTTTAGCATACACAAAATTTTTTACCAACACTTTCAGTAGTTTAAAATGAAAATTTCATCAAAAATATAATGTTATAAAAAAAATATTTTTTTAAGCATTCTTTGGCAAAACAATTTTCCATCAAACAAATTGAATAAACCAATTTACATTTATTCAATTCAAGATTTCTTTTTCTTCCAAAAAAGTAAAATTTATTATTCTTTATTTATTTTTCAAATTAAATAAAGATTGTGTTTAAAAAAAATAAGAAAAATTGAAAAGTTAAGTGATAGAACAAGAAATTTCCCCAATGTAAAATAATGTGTATCTAAAAATAATTACTTAAATGAAGAAATTCTCCACAAAAGTGTTTCAAACACTGGCAAAAAAAATTTTAAAAACAATGTATATACATGCAAATAATTTTTATTTTACAAAGTTAAAATTTATTTACTGAATTGAATTATAAATTTCAGATAAAACATAAGGCATGTTGCTTATTTTCTGTGATAAAATACCGTAATTGGACTGCTAAGAAAATGCAACACAAACCTGTAGCTTTCAACAGAATAAGCTGAAATTGTAACAATTGAATCTGTTTTCTTGACATAAGCAATAGGACCAGGAAGAAGAGCGTTTGGCAAATAACGACTGAAAGCAAATGTTTCCTGCTCGTAAAAATTCAGAGTGCAGTCCAAAGATTGAACACAAATAAGATCTCTATCTGTTGATAGAGGGGAAAAAAATCATACTCAATACCTTTATCATACACATGCTTTTCTTTACAAAAGTCCATTGAAAAATTAAGAACTGTTTCATTTGTACTTCAGTTAAAGTTATACATGAAAGAATTCACAGTCAAGCTTCTTTACATAGAGCTTTCAAAACTCGTATTTTCAATATCTGTAAGTACTATAATCTGTCATGCAATATAGTAATATTGATGACAGTGAGCGATTGATCTGATGAGAGAAAAATAGATCATGCAATATTACATGATCTATTTTGCTATAAATCATACTTCTATCACTTGAGCTAAAATCAATTTCCAAAAAAATTTTGAGGTATATTAAAGTTTGACTCTGTTTTTAAACTAATAGTAAAGAAAGCTGCTTAATTCTTTTGGACAAGACATAGTGATATACATCTTATACAGCAGGGGTTCTCAAACTGTACGCCGCCAAACTTTGTCAGGGGTGCTGTGGAAAAAGTTTTCAAATGACAAATTCAGTTTCATAAAATGTCATGATTTATTTGGTTGTAATATAAATTAAAAAATAAAGAAATTGATATTTTGTGCCAACTCAATCAGAAAGTTTTTGCCCTTGGCAACAACAAAAACTTCCCTGAATTAATGTCATTTTTTTCCAAACTTTTTTCCAGTGTTTGAATTGAAATATCTCAGTGAATAACTGCGCTCAAAAAAATTAAAATTGTTTTTGGTGGTCTAGGGAGAGAAAGGGCAAGAACTGTCTAATTGGGTTTTTTAGCACACAGGGACTGTATAAAAAGTTAATTTCTTTATATTTTTATGTACACTACCCCTCAAAGTAATAACATTTTAAGAAACTGTATGTTATTTGAAAACCTTTTGTAATTAAAAGTATGCTTCTAAAGTCAATGGCTGCAATGATGGACAAATATGGACACTATGGACAAACAGTTTGAATCACCCTGTACAATGGATAACATGTACACAGTATCAACTATGTGTGAGAGAGAGAAAACACAAGGGCTTACCTTGAACGCCACCAAAAGGTCCCACAACCATCGAGAAAGCATGTCTCTGTAATAAATGCTCATAGTTGAGGGCAAGATTGTAATATGTTCCGTGTTCAACAGTTCCTGGGACAGCTTCACAAGAATATACATTAACATCAGTATTAATTAATAACAAAAACCCTCATAATAATTGTACATGTCTGAAGACAGAAAAATTCAGCTATACTGAAAACGCTAAATAATCACTGACTTTATCTAGGTTCTCATATTAGTTACATTTTTAAACTGCAGTTCTCTTTAATAAAAACTGAGAAATATCTGCAGCAATGGGAAGCTAATGTATCAATGATTAAAATTCTCACATTCATTTGCATTATACTCATACCTAAACTAACAGTATTCACCTGTTATTGTGTAAATTGATAACTTGAAAGGATGTAATATGGCGAGATGAATTTGTTTGGAGGATCTACAAAAGAAAAAATTAAACAGATCAGTGCAGTTTTGATTGAAAAGTAATTCTTCACTAAATTTAAGATTTAATTCGATTTTTTTAATTTTTTAGACAAAATACAATTGATTGAATTATGACATGAAACTTACGCAACAAATAAACCAGCAGCAACATGTATGATAGGAGCACTAAGCTGAGCTTCCAGAAGCAGCTCATCAGCTCTGAAACCAGAATATGACCCATCTTCTTGTTTACTGGGTTGGGGTTTATAAATTCTTAGAAAACCACTATGACTGCCAACAACTATTTTAACTTCAAGTAAGAAAAAAAACATTTTTTTTGTAAAAAAAAATATTGTGTTAAAGTATTTGCAAGTGTCACTTATATATTCACAATGTACACTATTTCCAATACTATGTAACAAAAAAACACTTTGTTCTGGATTAGAAGTAGTTATTTCTGTACTCGCTTAGCCTGAATAGTTATGAAAATAATATATGACTATTATTTTCCCCCAAACTTTGCTTTTCTGATAAAGGAACCAATATTTGTAAATTGGTCATTTACCATTGGCTGATTGGGTGACTGAAATATTGAAAATGATTAGAAAATAACTTTTTGCACTGATAATCATTTTAAAAAACTTCAAATCCCTTTCAGAATATGTCATGTTTCCCAGGAAACAAAATTAGAGTTAAATTAAAATTTTTAATTCAAGAAATGATAGGACTTTGTCCATCTTTATTCCCACCTACACTTAATCTTCACGTTTTAGCTCCCAAAAATAATCTCCATGATATTTAAACTTGGTTGTCCCTAATATTATCACTCAAGAATAAGTTGGGAATTCCTAGGTGAAAATGTTTGGTTATTTTTTTGAATAAGCACCAATGCCTTCTTTGAATTTGTCGAGAAAGCATGGAGGATGTGATGTGCCAGCTACTTGTTTTTTTTTTTTTTTTGGCATTCTACTTTTATACAGATTTTCATGTTTTTCCCCACAGCTCAAGATGGTTTCTATCCTGTGATTACCTAGGAAGCCATTAAGCATGCAAATATATCTGAAGCTTCTTTTTGTCTTTGAGTTTTTTGGAAAGTTATTTTTATTCCCCAATCTTTACTGTAGTCCAATAAAACCTCTCTTTAAGTCTTTATTGCAGAAAACCTAAGAGAAATATTCTAGGGGTTTTAATGCTGCTGATTTCTCACCTAAAGGTGTGACTAATTATTTAATGTGACAAAATTTCATGTATAATTTGGCAGCATCAATACTTTTTAAAGATCAGTGATGTAAAATATCCAAAATGTTAGTATTTTTTTTGGAAATTATAACATCACATGATGCAGTGCTAACTAAGGAGAGGCTGTGACCAATCATACCACTGGATATACACCCACAGTTTTTGAATCTCAAATCAGCTATTTTTTTTGTTTGGCTAAACTTTGGTTTTAGTAATAGCAGTGGCGTCTTAATGCATGAGCCCACCCGAGCATGACCAGGGCCCTCAAGAGATGAGAGGCCTATGAAAAATGAGAAGTAGTTGAATTTTTCAAGAATTTAACAGGTAGGGCCTTAGTAAAATCACTTGGCAATAACAAAAACATTTGTTCTTCCAAGCTCAAAAGCAAAGTTTAAACCATAAAAGTGTCATTTTCCACCGTTTTTAGTCGCACGCGTAACTCATAAGTCATTTCAAAATGAGACACTGGTTAACCTTGGAACAAAAATTGGGTTATAGTTCATAGGTGGCTAATAAAAATAATATAAGGCTTAAATTGTTATCATGACTTGCTATGCCACAGGCATCCATTGTGTCAATCACAATTTTAAGTTTCCAGAAATGAAACATGCAGTCGAACCCCAATTTAATGAATCAGAAGAAACAGACAATTTTATTTGTCTAATCGAGGAAATCGTTAAATCTGGAATTGATCAGAAGCATACACACACACACGTGAAATGGCAAATTTTAAAAGCTATTTATTTTGGGGGTTGCTGTTACAATTTCTTTCTGACAACAATGAAAAAAACATAACTTAAGGATAAAGTTAGAATGCATGAAAAAATAACTAGATCGAAGTTCGTGTGATATGTCCGACACTTTTATCAAATTATGTCGAAATTGTAATTTTTTTGCTAATCAAAAAATATTTTCTCTTCAGATGGCCCGCCATTCTTCACCTATCAAGACAGAACACTAATATGAAGTAACTTCATTTTTTTTACTGAAATCTAAGAATGAGGCAGCACAATATTTTATGGTTTTGGTGTTATATCGATTGCTGAAACCCCCAAAGCAGAATGTGCCGAAATGTGCGATGTACGTCGCAGAACAACCAGTGCTGTTGCAGAACAATCTGGAAGAATTTTAAGAATAGTGTAGAAAAACGCTATTATGTATATGCGAATTTTTACTGCAGAACATTTTCAGTCAGCTGAGGGCTTGTTGCAGAACATCGCAAAACATTCTGCTTTTGCGGCTGAAACCTTCCGACATAGGCTATACCAAATCTATAGATTTGTGTAATTGAATCAAAATTTAGCCAGAGCTACATTAATCATATTCAAATATGAATTTCAAACAAATTTTACTCACACACACAAAAAAAAAAGATAACAAACCAGATCCATCAATGCTGTTGTCGATGTTGGCTACACATAGACAGCCTTTGTCAAACACTTCACCATCATTACCACAACTTGTACTCCACCAATCCCGAGCTTTGAACAATGACATCTCAGCGCATTTCAGAGATCATATAGTTTGGGCATCTTCATCAGCTGAAAGAAGAATGTTAACAGAGTGGGAAAAGAAAAGAAAACCTTCACGTTATTGAACAATCTTCTCATTTAATCAAATTTTTAAAATAAAATACAAGCAAATGATTATGACATTAATAACAATCATTTTTTACATTGACTATTATAAATATATACACCGTATATACTCGTGTATAAGCTGACCGCCCCCCCCCCACTTTAGCACTACCAAAACCGCAATAAATTGAAAACCCGTGTATAAGCTGACCCCAAGAAATCCGTGCATTTCAGAGAAAACAACTTTTATATTTTCATGCAAAATGAATAGCTTACGGAAATTCACAATAGAAAATGATTCAAACTTTTTAATCCGTTTCTTCTGAGTCTCCAAGCTCATGGTAATCCATTAGATCATCATAGGGGGGTGCAGCATCTTTGTTTTTATCTTCACCTGGGATGTCATCACCATTGTCACTTTCAAACAAGATATCATCTTCAGTTCTGTCCATCGCATTGCTGATGCAACACTTTTTGAAGGATCGCATGATGATTTTGGTGGAAATAGAATTAAATGCCTCATGTACCTATTCGCACACTAGGACAATGTCAGGTTTCAAGACACCACTTTTTGTAGTTTCTTTATCATTGGAACTTTCCCATTCAATCCACAAATTCTTCAAATAGTCTATGAGAGGATTGTTGATTCTCACATCTAAAGGCTGTACAATGAACGTTAGCCACCACCAGCCAATGATGTTTTCGATTTCTTTGCCTCGGCATTGACATTATCAGGTCTGTGGGGTTTGAACATATCCCATACCAATAATGCTGGTTTCTCAAACACTGCTACAAAAATTACTACTGATTGCGAGACTTGATATTTTTTCCATCAAAAACTGACCTGAGTATAAGCCAACCCCCTACTCGGGGAACAAATTTTTCCAAAACAAAACTCGGCTTATACACAAGTATATACAATATATTTCTTTTGTGATATTTTTGAAAATTATACAAAGGAAATCCATAGGTTTAGTGGCACTGTGCTTGGGAACCCAGTCTTTAGTAGAACAAAGCTAAGCACCCTCAGAGTTCATCAATCACTTGCTCACTCAAATTTTCTTGTCAAGAAATTGCATACAGCAAGGGTACTTAAACTGTGTGTTGCTACGTCCTTGTGCACTGCCAACCATCGACAGGAGTGCCGCAGAGCAGTTGAAAAAGTATTTAGTGGCTTAATTAGTTGATGAATAAAATCATATTGATGAGTTGGTTCAAGATTCAAAACTCTGTTTTAAAATATCAACATTTTAAAGATTTGCTTTGTATTGGTCTCAATAGGGAGTCTGCTTGCATTGAATTGCAGTGGGAAGTGAAAAAGAGTTGGGTGTTGGGGGATATTTAGAGATGTGGTTTCTACCATTCTCCAGATGTACGTAACTCAAAAATGCAATTTTTTGGAGATGTTGTTGTCTTGAACCACCTCGTGGATATAAGAAATCCATTGCTTTTATGAAAACTCTTTTTGTTTGTTTTTTTAAATTCATCAATGCTTGCCGGGAAGGAAACATCACCCCACCCAACATCACCATAAGCCAGTTACACACAGAATTCTCACAATGCCAGTTGAGGGTAAATTACATTTCCTTTGAATAAAGTATGAAATGCAAATCTTTCACCATTGAAATAAATGATTGAAAAATTGAAATTAGTTTAATTGCATCAAATTAACACGTGACTTGAGGGGAAAGGGGGGGGTGTTTAAAAGAAACCTCTAGCACCAAGACAGTGGGGGGGGGGGTCTATTTTGTTGTGGACAGATTTGTACTTTTCTCAACGAATCACAAGAAGCAATTTTACATAATTTTAATTCAGTAATGCCATTAATGGTGTTTGTGAGATTGTGTCTCAGCTTAAACGTTACCTTATTGATATTTTTACCCGGATGAGACGCATATCCAGCTCTGGCATCAATAAAATAAAATAACAATGCCGGTCACAATCATGATCCACCTCATGTTCAGATCATGAATGTCACAGCAACCGTACATTCAAGAAAATCTCTACGTGAGATGTCTCTTCATGAATGAATCAACAAAGCCATCAACAAAGTGACTTTGATATGAAGCTCAACATGAATATTTTAAACAACGGCGTTTTTTGCTGGTAATGCACCAGAGCAATTTTAACTTACGTTACCATGGTTACATCCAAGTACTGCACTTCACTTCTCGAGAAAAAAAATACATATAAAAAAATAAATGTCGAAATATATAATTCAGTTTCAACTCAATTTTTTGATTAATATTCAGTGTTCAAAACAGAAATTAATGAGTAAAATTTTACTCTAAAAAAAAAACATGTGTTTATGTTTGAGGTCAGTGGAAGTCACAGCCGAACGGATCAGGGTTTTTTTTTTTTTGTGAAAGTCACGTGAAGTAGAGATAGTGTATTTTGTATTGTAACGTGAACTATTTTGTATTGTGTTGTCCAGTGAAATATAAAATACGTTTTGACGCTGCTGAGCTATGGGAGAAATTTCTCTATAGTGTCTATATAGCTTGATAATAGTACGATTTCCCAATGAGGATTGGGCAAGTTTTCTCGCATAATAAGTCAAGCGTGTAACCAACGATTACCAGTAGATTCATATCCAAGAGACGTTTTAAACATAATAATGAATCGTTCAAAACGAAAAGTGTTGTCAATACAAAGCCATGTAGTCTCTGGGTATGTGGGAAACAAGAGCGCTTGTTTCCCTTTGCAGGTGAATTTCTAATTATTATTGGGCTTCTCCACCCATTATTATTCTCAGTTGTCATATATATATATAGGGCTATGTATTTCAAAATTAATTTTCATAACACTTAGAAAAGTAATTCTGTGCAAAATTGTAAACTACCATGTAGCGTTGTAAAATTGCATCACAACTTTAACTGTTCTAAGAGCGAGTTTCAGCCAATATTGTTGGAAATACAATAGGCACTTCTTACATCACAGATAATGTTATCATTCAGATATTATTATCTCTTTAGCTATGTACAGAATTGACCAGTATCATGGCATTGGAAAAAGGGGAGCTGCTATAGAAAATTCCCTTTTTGGCAATGTGTTGGTGATTTTTCTCTTTGGTGAGAAAAAATTTTCAATAGCATGACAAGAAGTTGCCAAGAGTGAAACAGTCATGCTTTTGGACATCTTTCTTTCCAAAGGAAAAAATCTCCAAAAAAGTATAGGACTATGACTGTTAAAATGAAAGAAATGACAAATTGAGTTCACAATGTCCTGATCGGACCATAGTCGCCACTATGATTCTGTGTATGCGTAACACTTCCTTTGCAATTCCTTTCTTCTAGTGAAAGAATGTGTAAGGTAAAATAAATTCCCTTTCTTCCGTTTGTGATCAGTTTCTTGCACCTCACGACATTCACAGTTGCTCGACCGGCAGATTTTCACAAGAGAATCTGTAGAATGTACAGCGCATTGTAAAAACTATTGTACTTCGTAATACACAGTATACAGTTCCATTCTAACTCCTCACAATTTCTGAATTAAAAAAAAAAGATTTATCTTGAAAGGGAGGAGGGAAAAATCCTGTTATACACAATTGCAAAAAAAAATTCATGATTTAACATTTTTATGTGAGAAAGAAAAACGTCCCATTTCCATTTGATTTTTTCAGATATCGTCATCAATCAGTTATTGTTATTCCAACCACAAGTCCTGATGTGCTCCCTCTTTAATGGCATACGCTGTATATTGCAACCGTGTTGTGGACAAGATCACTCCATACACTCATACGCGACTTCATCTCATTCTTTTTTTTTCTTCACATCAGCGCATAGGTTTTGATTTTTATGTCGTCATGTTCCATATACATAGAGCAGTACCTATGGGTAGTGAAGCCAAGCTTGGGTCTTGGCACCTTCCTAGAAAGATGGGTCACATGAATCCACTTATGGTGCTGTTATAAATGTATTTAATGTCCACTGGTTTCATTAACCTCGAAAACCAACTCTAATGCAATTTTAAAAAGCTTATCATCAAAATTTTAAAAAATATGTGATTCAAGTCTTATCAATATTTTATATTTTTTAAAACTCCATATTTAAATAATTTTTCCTCTTATTTACCAGCTGCTGGGATTTGATGTTGATGCGATAAATTCGGTGCAATTCTCAAACCATACTGGTAAGAGTTTCCTAACTTTTTCTTTCATTTGCACATACACATATCAAAGATCTTTTCAACAAAGGCCAGGGTTTGACAAATGATTATTTAGAAAAAAATCTAGGCTCCAACCAAGACCAACGGTTCTGAAACTGTGTGCTTCAGTGCCTGACACTTTTGTCAGGGGCACCTCAAGAGCGGTGAACCTGACAAAGGTTTTTCAAAAACATTCTTTGTTAAACAACTCTGTGGAGCCAGCTGAGCTTGCAGATAAGCATTGAATAGGGAAAGCTGCACCTCAGGTAGAAAAAGTTGAGAGAGCCCCTGATGTAGACACTTTTTGGCCCTGTTAAAAACAGTCTAAAATAATGTGTCTCAACTTTTTGAAGGCATGTTGATCCCTCCTTTCATGTCAGTATAGATATGCTGATATAAATTCCAAAATTGTTTTTGTTGGCTTTTCAGATTCCAATTTAGAATCATGTATAGAAAATTTTAAATACGATACCAATTTTTCAGTCATCTGGGATTTGTCAAGCTCGGTCAAAGGATATAATTTTCTTTATACATTGACATTGCAGTTTAAAAACTGTTGAACCCTTTTCTTTACAGCGTACAAGCATATGAAAGGACAGGTTTTATGCGCGAACGACTTAAAGGATTTATTTCAAGGGCTGAAACTCAATAATCTGCATCATTACTCTCATGTACTAACAGGTATATATATGTATTTATTATTCAAGTAGTAATAAGCATCATTTTTATTCGGTTTCTAGGGATGATGTTATACCAAGGTCTAATTACAATTATAAGAACTTTTTTTTCACCCATGCACAAACCAGTTATTACAGCGTGGCCACAGCCATACAAGATTTAGAAGGCATGGTGCAAGTCTCTTTGATGCATCAACACGAAATTGATCCTTACAAGTAGTCATTTCATTGCTTGTCTTCTAAATCATTGCAACTTTTCATCTCGTCCACATTATATGGGAGCTCAGCAAATCACTCGATTGAGAATGTCACATGATATTGGCAATACGTAGCATGCTTTCTATGGAACCAACCTTTAACCCAATCAACTCTGATTTCAATATCACGTTATGATGAAATACCCTTATGATTATTAAACACCCTATGTATAAACACTGCACTCAGATTTTACCGAATCAACTCATATGGCATGATGTTAACATTCTTGCCTTTAGTTCTGTTAATGTGAATGTCACGCGCCATGCATAAAAGTTTTGCATTTTTTTTTTATACTTGTTATCCTTACATTACTGATTTTTTTTTTGTCAATCTCGCTCTGTTACATTGATAATGTAATGTATTCCAATACTTGTGAACCTCTGATGAATGAGATTAGAGTTGCAAGTTTTTTTTCTTTTGTGATGTAATGATCCAAAATATGGGATTTAAATTATTAAGGAATTATAGGAATTCACGGGAATGTTTCTCATGATGTTTCAAATTTTCTTATCACTTCTATAATGTTCACCACCACACTGTATTTTGAGGTTGAAACAAAAAAAATCTTGAAATATAGAGAGATTACTTTTTTAGTGATAGAATTAATGGAAGATGAGCAATTAGCAATGAAAAAATATACCATGGGACTATTACAAGTGATCCTTACATTTGGCCATTCTGACTTTGTTTCTCGACATACCGATAGGTATGACATAACCTCGACATAACCTCCGCTAGGATCATAACTAGGATTTTTCAGAAGTGAGGGCACCCTCTCCACAGTAAAATATGGCAATTTAATAACATAGTTTCTTTTTCTGCTTAAAATCTGCCTTTCCCCCTCCCTCTCACCTAAGTTTTGCTGCCCAGGTCAATTGTCAACCCCCTCTAGTTCTGGCTCTGACAATACAGTTCTTTTTTTAATACTTATTGTTTTTTTATTTCCTTTGCTACTGAGGAAGGAATTTCATAGAGGTTGAAAATACTACTACTACTAAACCAGACATCCATCTCGTCCATATTCCTCTGCGGAACTTCTAACGAATTGGTACATGTTGGAATGTGTGTGTACATATAGTAAACCATGAAGTTTTTTTCTGTGTAATGGCTGTTACGTGTAGCACTACCATCCATTTTTCTAACTATACGTGAAGTGTAATGATTGAATAATATACTGCTGTAGTTGCTCTCTGTGGTGAGACTTTCTAATGGGGAGATCGGCTTGCATTTGCGCCTTGAAGTTGGAAACCATAGAAAACCAATATCAGCTGACCACTACTGTGGTGGGGTTTGAACCCGGTTTCTCGTGATGCGAGTCTGTCACTATAACCACTCGACCACCACAGCGGCAGGTTAAAAACACTGGAGTGTTACAGTTACTGCTATATTCTTTTGAGTTCATCCACATTTCTTACCTCTTATTGGAAAGTCCTGAAGTGTGCCTGTGTTAGTTACTATTCCATTTTCTGTAAACTTTACGTGCATTGTTTTTATTATTGAAAAAGTAAATGCAGAGCGATTTGTTGGAAGTTAATGAATGAAACTGTTTTTTTAAAAAGTTCAATATTTCTGAAAGGAAATAATAATTTGGAAGTTTGTTACTGAAAAAATTATTTTGCCCAAATGAATTTCAGGTTATGTTGGATCAGCATCATTCCTTTCTGAGGTGGTTCATGTGATTAAGGATCTACGTGAAGTTAACCCTGACCTTTGTTTTGGTGAATATTTTCTTCAGACGTTAACTTACGATTGAGTGTAGTATCAGCATTATTAATATGAAGAAAGTAATAAATTATATTTATTGCCTATTATATCATGCTGTGAGATAATCATGATTCATGTACATAGATTTTTTTTTTTGAATATATTTGTTTTTTTTTTAATTTCAGTGTGTGATCCTGTCCTAGGTGACAACAATAAAATGGTAATTTAAAGTTTTGCCTCTCATTCAGATTATTTATAATTTGGAGGTTTTGTTATTTTTCCCTTTCATAACAAAAGAAAATATTTCTTCAGTTTTCAAGCAATACACTTGTTAATATTATGTAGGTGTTCCATTTTTAGTTTATTAACATAATAAAAATTTGTCTTTGACTTAGTCTAGTACTTTTTGCGAAGGAAAATGATGAAATAACTTGATACCAACAAAAATAATTGTTCTTACTACATTGGAATTTGAAAATAAATTCAGTTAGCTACCATGTATAAATTCTGTGTAATGGACATGCAATCTAAAAAAATTGTTCATGCATTGTTTTACACAGTCTGGCCAGCTTATAACGAGCCCACTTTTAGCAAGAGTCTGTTTTAAGTGAGCAAAGTAATGTATTTTTTTTTTTTTGGCACGGAATGCCTAATTGTCATGGTAATTTTGTCGCTTTTAGGGAGTAAATCTTTCACCGTAAGTAGGATTTAATGATGTATTCAAAAGGAAAACGTTGAAAAAATGGGAGAAAATGGAAAATAAATGAAAGAAGAACAAAAGTATTTGAGTTCCTTTCACCACTTATAATATTGTGATAGTGTACTTTTTAGAAGGGATAACTGTCATTCAAATGGTTGGATAAGAGGCTTATCACTCCTCTACATTTGCGGTCAATGTACGGGAACAGCAACACTGGAAGGGACAAATAAGCGTCTAAAATGAAGCTAAGAAACTGACCAATCAGAATTTTAAAAAATGGCTAATTCAACAATGCTCTAACATAACATAACATAATTTATTTGTCCCCAGTCAATTACAATAATACTATACAAATTAGAATTTACAATTAAATTACATATATTGCAATATTTGAAAAAATGAGCTCCTCATTATAAGTGGATCTGACTCCATCTATTGAGACACATGACAGTGATGGCACAGACATTGTTTATAATATTTTTTTCTCTTTTTGCTAGTATGTTCCAGAAGATGTTCTTCCTGTCTATAGGGACCATTTAATTTCATTAGCCAATGTATTGACACCAAATCAGTTTGAAGCAGAGTAAGTATTGTTCCTCCCGCTCCCCCCTTTCAAACTATATGCATAGCCTATTGTGCCCATGTCATGTACATGATGATTAAGGTGGAAATTTTTGTTTCAAAATACTCTAGAATAAAAAACACTCGTCAGAATGTTTTTAAATTTTACATAAAGGACTCGTGTAACAATAAGATTAATGTAGAAAAAAATTATTACAGTCAATGGTTGTTTTTTCCGAACTCGTACGGACTTGGTAATTAGTTCGTAAATGGAAGAGATGAAAAAATGTGGGAAATAAAAAATTATTTGATTTAGTCATTTCCCTTTATTATTTCCATAAAATCAGTTATTTTTGTTTACTTGATTGCAACATTTTGGTAAATATAAGATTTTGTAGAATTTATGCAAGATACTATTTCACAAATCTTGCCTCTCTAAACTATTTTCAGGATGGTAGAACCCCACTGGAACCATTTGCCACACAGAAATGACCTTTTGCTGATCTTTGATTAAAGGGCTCAATGTAATTTTTTTTAATCCCGTACTTTTTGGCGATTTCTGTCTTTATAAGAGTTTGCACATTAATTTCTTTCCAAAATACTTTTTTTTCATCCACTGTGAAGCACAATATGCTTTCTTGACATTACAAAGAGGAAAAGTAGATGAACAGCAGTTGGCTTAAATAGTTCCATGGACTCTACATTTAGAAATAGCCTATTACCTAATGTATCATACTATTTCTGAAACCACCAGTTTATCCAATCATAATGCACAAACAGTGAATCAGGTTCTCAATGCATCTTCAATTCATGATCACCCCGCCAATAATCGAACTCTCCTTCCTGGCATGTGTTTGCAAAACGCCTGTATGTTGGTGATGACAAATTGGTAAACTCTCTACCTCCCTTCTTTCCCTTTATTTTTCTTTTAAGACACGTAGAACGTCCAAATTGCAGTTTACTTTTGATTACAATAAACTTGGAGGTGACTGAAAGAATAGAGTAGATGAAAAAGAAAGCAGTGAAAGAAAAGAAGTTCATAAAATAGAGAGGATTTTAACATTAGTTCTATGGCATGCTGTTTGGAACAGAAGACTAGTTCATATAAAAGAACATGTGTAAAATTATGCATCAGCTGTATTTGTATAAATACTTGGCATTTTTTTATTTATAAATATCTTGTTGCAGGCTATTAACGGGTATACCTATCAAAAACACTGATGATGCTTTAAGAGCTATTGGAATTTTACATGAAAAAGGGATTGAAACTGTCATTCTATCAAGTTCAAAACTTGGCGACTCATCGAACGGAGTACTCTTCGGGAGTTCCATCAAATGTATGCATTTCACCTTATTTCATAACAATCTGTTCATTCTTTAGTGAATCTAATGTTCGAGCAAATTTTAATTTATTTTCAAAAAAGAATATAAACCAAAACAAACAGAAATACTGTCAAATCCTGTTATAGCAAACTCCAAGAGACCAGAGAAATCGCTTCATTATAAAAAAATTTTGTTTTAAAATAATTCTAGTGTTTTACATTGTTCCTATGTAAACTTATCTGGGAATTAGGAAAGTTTTCATTGAAACAAGATTTTTGCTATAACTGTATTAGTTAAAACAGGATTCTGCAGTATTTCAAAAAGCAATGAAAAACAAAATTTGCACTCAGTTTTTTTCATGAACTTAAACAATGCTTATATACTTGAAATATAAAAACATGGGAAAAATAATAATGCAGTAAAACCTGTCTTTAACAGCATATGTATTAAGCAGAAACCTATCTTTATGTAATCCTTCCTTTCTTGCCAGTGTGAGTTCTACTTCACCCACCCTTAGATTAGCAAAAACTGTTTCCGTACTTCATGCTGTCATTTTAAAAAGCCATGTGTAGCAGAGCATTTGCTTTTTGAAATGGTGACAAAATTTTCCTGAAAAGCAGGCTTTTCTACGTTAGAAATCGGTATAAGTGTTGGATTTCCAAATGATGTGCAAGACCTACAAAATTGTATGCAAGCTACTTTCCACAATTGCAGTACTGAGCAGGGCTGGAATTAGAGGGAGACAAAGGGGGCAATGGTCTGGGCGGAAAAATTTAGAGGGTTGGTGAATTTTAGGGGCAACAAAAACACTGTTGTAAAACCCCTAAATTTTACAGTCATCTGGGTAGCAAAATTTGTTTCCTCCCACCCCATTTACAAAAATCCTAGTTACAGCACTGTTGCTGAGGATTACATAAACATAGATAACAGTGTACAAACTAAGATGACACTACAGATACCAACACCCTCATTAGAAATTTTAGAGAAAGCCCCCCCCCCCCCCTCCCGTCAATGCAAATGAATAGTGCGGGAGGGTGAAGTTTTATACAGAGATGTTGTGGAAATCAGAATTTTTAGTAATTATAAAGTAAATAATGTACATTATTTTATCTATATATCTATTCTATAATATAAAATCACAAACAAACTCGAAAAGGGCCTGTTGCTAAGCAACCGAGTGACGGAAGTCTGTTACGGAAGTGGGTTCGATTCATATATCGATATTCACATTCATATATCGATATGATATCATATATCGATATTGGGTCGATATTCACATATCGGGACCCATTTGACCCATCGGGACCATGTTATGTGCATGTACCAAGAGGCTCCTACATCCTACAGCAGAGCCCTTAGGCTGGAATTTAGATTTCGAGCCCCCAAACCAGCTTTTCAGGGGCCCCTCTGTGATTAATTTATAGTGTGAAAAATCAAAAAGTGATAAGAATCGTTGTGGCCCCTGTCAGCCCTTCCTTTGTGGAGGGGGGGGGAGGTCCATGCCGAGAGGTATATATATGTATAATATACACACACAACAGCAGTGCTCCCAACACAGGGTCGGGGTACCCGGGGAAGATTTCACGTATAAGTAAAAAGTTTTCATTTCCAGGGGCCCTTGATGGATCTCATTGTTTTCTTGCCGCTTTAACGTTGAAAAATTTCGATAGCGGAAGCAAAAGATATATCCAGTCTGGGGCCCCACCAAAAGTAAGCGAATTGGTGTCCCGGGTAATTGGTTGGGGGTCCTGGATTTTATTCGTTGGTAAAACGAATACAAATGAAAATTTTTCATGGCACTCGCTCCGGGGGATGACCGACAAGCTTCCAAGTCGGGGGCCCCATGTTTACAGGTTTCATTTTGGGGGCCCTGGATGAATCTCATTCTTTTCTGTTGTAGAATTTGCAACAGCGGAAGCCCGAGATAAAGCCAGTCTGGGGCCCCACCAAAAGTATGCGAATTGGTGTCCCGGGTAATTTTTTGGGGGCCCTGGATTTTATTCGTTCGTAAAACGAATACAAATGAAAATTTTTCATGGCACTCGCACCGGGGGATGACCGACAAGCTTCCAAGTCGGGGGGCCCCATGTTTACAGGTTTGATTTTGGGGGCCCTGGATGAATCTCATTCTTTTCTGTTGTAGAATTTGCAACAGCCGAAGCCCGAGATAAAGCCAGTCTGGGGCCCCACCAAAAGTATGCGAATTGGTGTCCCGGGTAATTGGTTGGGGGCCCTGGATTTTATTCGTTGGTAAAACGAATACAAATGAAAATTTTTCATGGCACTCGCTCCGGGGGATGACCGACAAGCTTCCAAG
This sequence comes from Pholcus phalangioides, assembly GCF_987345545.1. NCBI lineage: Eukaryota > Metazoa > Arthropoda > Arachnida > Araneae > Pholcidae > Pholcus > Pholcus phalangioides. The sequence continues at coordinate 85,939,893 of NW_028301608.1, read as the reverse complement.
TCGGGGCCCATGTTTACAGGTTTCAATTTGGGGGCCCTGGATGAATCTCATTCTTTTCTGTTGTAGAATTTGCAACAGCGGAAGCCCGAGATAAAGCCAGTCTGGGGCCCCACCAAAAGTATGCGAATTGGTGTCCCGGGTAATTTTTTGGGGGCCCTGGATTTTATTCGTTCGTAAAACGAATACAAATGAAAATTTTTCATGGCACTCGCACCGGGGGATGACCGACAAGCTTCCAAGTCGGGGGCCCCATGTTTACAGGTTTCATTTTGGGGCCCTGGATTTTATTCGTTGGTAAAACGAATACAAATGAAAATTTTTCATGGCAGTCGCACCGGGGGATGACCGACAAGCTTCCAAGTCGGGGGGCCCCATGTTTACAGGTTTGATTTTGGGGGCCCTGGATGAATCTCATTCTTTTCTGTTGTAGAATTTGCCACAGCCGAAACCCGAGATATAGCCAGTCTGGGGCCCCACTAAAAATCTGCGTATTGTGTCCCCGCTACTGGATGTGGGGCCCTGGATTTTATTCGTTGTAAAATTGATAAAAATGAAAAATTCTCAGAGGGGGGTGTCCGACAAGCTTGCAGGTCAGGGCTTCATGGAAATGTTGGCAGGTTGTAATTCGGTGCCCCTGAATGTATCTCATTGATTTTTGTGGTTTAACATTGTAAAATTTGCAACACATCGGTAGCCCAAGATATATCCAGTGTGGGGCCCCACTGAAATTCAGCGAATTGAATCTGGGGACCCCCATGGGGGAAGTTTTCTGGGGATACTTGATGAATCTCATTTGTTTTTTGTTGCTTTATTATTATTTTCATTAAAATTCGCTTCTTCAGTAGGCTGGTGCTTTCACACGTCCCTTTCCCCTTTTCCATAGCACGCTGATGAAGTGGGACGAAATAAACAAGATATGTCCGGGAGAGAAGTGGGGGGGGGGTTGGCCGCCAAAGGCGGCAGGGGGGCAGAGCCCCCCTAGTATATATATATATTTAAATATTACTTTATTTTCAATTAATTTATTTTTATTTCAACTACATACGAAATTGTTACACAATTTTACACATTATACCAATTGAACCTTTATTAAGTGGAAACCTGTGTTCAACAGAAAAAATCTTGGTCACTTGTGATTCCATTGAAGACAGGTGTTTTACAATAGCAATTCATTTTAATACAGAAGAGTAAATAATCCTTTGCCTTATATAATCACACACTATAGACAAACATATTTTTTCATCTGAGCAACCCAGAGTGAAGATTTGGTAGCCAACCCAAGTGCCATCCCCAGTCAGCCTGATAATATATATCCTCTGAAGATGGCACCCATTGTTTGTGTCAAAATGCATTGGAAATTTCATGGTTTTTCCTGTATTTGCTTTTTTTTGTTGGTTTCCTTCTGTGGTTATTCTGTATTTAAAAATTTAGTATTTCATGGAGGGTAATGAGAACATTTTCACAAATGTTATGGGGGAATTAATTAAGAATTTTAATTTTTTTGAAATACTTATTTTTTGTTTTGTTATTATCACTTTTTTTTAACAGCAGGAGTAAAGATTTCTATCAAAATGGAAATTCCATGGTTGGAAGCCAATTTTATCGGTACTGGTGATCTTTTTGCTGCTACTGTGTTAGCATGGATGAGCAATCTTGATGGTGATCTCAAAGTTAGTTGTTTTACAAAACTATTCCATACTCAAAAGTAAAACTAAAAAAAATGAATAGAAATTTTAAATCATGATCGAAAAAATTTCTCATCAATTTAGATCATACATGCTCAACCCATGGCCTGCAAGTCAAATGTGGCCCTCAGAATCATGTGATGTAGCTTGTGACCTCAAACCTAATTTTGTAAAAATGAACTAAGCACCACATTTACAGATCACTAATGTGACCAACAGCACATTCCTACATTACTTAAGTGAACCACAACATATTTACAGATTATTTAAGTGACCTGCTGTGAAGCACCACATCACTTAACCCTTACCGCAGCAATCAAGAAATATCTTGTCAAACTTGATCTGCTTTATTTCGATCACCCCAAAATATCTTGAGTTCTTAACACGCTTTTATTTCAAGTGCGGCAATGCGGATCAGGAAAATTTTCAAAACTGCTTAAAGGGTTAAATGGCCTTCAGTGCAGTTCTACATCACTCGAGAGAGGTCCACAGCACATTTCCAGGACACTTTAGGGACCCGTGACATATTTACAGATCACTTGAGTAACCCACGATACAGTTCTAAATCGCTCAAGCGGCCCATGGCCTGTTTTCAAACCAAAGAAGTGCCCAGCATTCTCCTGAAGGTTGAACACTAAAGTGTGGTGTTTTTTTCTCAGTCTACTATTTAGTTTCACTTTTGATAGCAGTCAATAGCATAAATTAAAAAAAAAAAACCATTGTGTCTACCAAAGGTACTTTAGTTGAACTAAGCCAGGATTACACTGTAAAAGTTTATTTACAAAACTTGAAAAATTCGACTAATGAGCATATCGGTAACCAATAAGCTTATTGGTTGTTATTCTAAGTTTTATTAAAGATCTTTTATCTAACTTTTACTGTAATCCCAGCTTAAGTTTATGTTTTTTCAAGTAGTCATGCTAGCTAACATGTAGATAAACTCAACATAAAATGTTTATAAACTAGTTCAGTTTAATAATTATAGAAACATCTATAAATATAAAATAATATGTATAAATGGTAACATCTATTGATGATTCACTTGCTGAGAAGATTCCTGTGCAAAAAATTTTGCAACACTGCTGCCAATCTGAACAAGCTTCTTTGAAGTATACAGTACAAGTCTCTCTATATATAAAAGTATGTCTTATAACAAGAATCTTGCTATTATGATTGATTTTCAATTTACCATCAATGCTAATGTTGGAGATACTCATTGCTTACAATGAGGAATCTATTATAATGACAATTTTTTTTGCTATTGTGTAACTAACCCACTGACTTTTGGTGAAAAAGATTTCTTTCATTGTTTTCTACAAATTTTTGCTAAATATTATATATGCTATTGTTTTGGTTTTCAATTAAACCAAATAAAAATACTTTTTTTTCCTCTTGTGTTGCTCTTGCATCAATACTTTATTTTTTTTTAAATTGAAAAATTTATAGTAAGCTTTTGAAAAAGCTCGGTTAAGATCATTATTTAAAATGAAGATACAGTGAAAGACACAAAGTTATTAATGGGATCCATCCTCGCATATAGTTCACGGCTAAATTCAGAACCAATAAGACACTACCTTTTCTACACATCCTAGTAAGTAAACTATAACAAGTTTTTCTACAGTGTACAGAAAATCATTTTTTGTAGCATTATCATCACATCGCAGGTCCTACTATTGAAATGTCACACAAAATCTCGGCTACTCATCCTTATGTCTGTAAAGTGTTCGACATCCCCTCTGGCAGTGACTAGTTAGAACAAAAACTCAATTTTTCATTCTTGCAGTTGCTAAAGACAGGGAATTTGACTCAGAAATGGGTAACAGCATCATCTGAAAACCGATGAGACCTAAACTTAGAATCATCCTCCACAATAGTAAACATGTTTCTGTATAATTATATAGTTTTAAAATATTATTCCTCTATAATTATATAGGTTTCAAAGGTTTATGTGGTTAATATAAATTTTGCATTATTGTTGTAGGCTTCTTGCGAAAAGTCTGTGAATACTTTGCAAAGTATCCTCCAAAGAACATTAGACTACGCTAAAGGTAAAAAAATTTATTTATATGGGTCTGGACAAATATTTAAAACTTTACATGCCTGAGTTAATATTTTGCATTCTAATGTCGGTCATGTGGTTGAAAAAATACATGCCAGTCAAAATTTTTAAATAGATTTTTCCAGCTCTGGTCTCTACGATTTCTTTTATTGTGACCAAAAATTTTACCCCACATCAGGACAAAAAAAAAAAATTCCATTAATACAGTAAAACCTTCATTATCCAATATAATTGGGATAAGCCAACCTCAGTAAATTGTAACTTCCTGAATCTGCATCAATTTGAACGTCCTGCATTGTCTATAATAGTTATAATCTGATATAGATATAATTTATTTTTGTATGTCTGTGTGTGTATATGTTCTCTATACAAATCAACAATTTTAGATCGATACTAGCCAAAAATTTTGCAAACAGGACCGGACTTGAATGATAGGCTTTTCTAAAGTTTGTGAGAGCTGGGAAAATGCCTGAAATGGGCAATAAACTGTCAAGCAACAATGGTTCTTGGGGCCTCAACAATAACTTTTGTAATGCTTACTTTGATTACCATTGTTCCCAAACAATGTGTTTCAGACATGTATATGGGTCATTCCCAAAAAAAATTCAGAAACCGTTTCTGTGACTTTATAATTTTTTTACAAAATTCCAGAGCACTCTGGTGGTGATTTTAATTTTTTCTTCTAATTCTTCATTTAATTCTCTTTCATGGCATTTCTTAATTTGTTTCCGATGGTATCTATTATTATTTATTTATTTTTATTTTTTTGAAAAAATTTAAAGAAAGACATGGTGCAAATCTGGATATTTTTTTTTCTGAAAAACTTGGAATCACGTTTTATATATGTGCCATAGATAAATAAAACTGACAATAAAATTTTCAGTTTTTCGTATGAAAAAGTATTGTTTTTTCCATCTTAAAATGTTCACTCTGTTACGGTCATTTGGGAAATATATTTTTATACCAGATTAAATCTGATAACACTTTTGAGCTCATTGAAAGGTTTACTTTTAATGCTTGATCAATAATTTTGGATTTGACTTTTGAAAAATGACTTAAAATTCATGTTATGTCTTCAGTATCAGATTTTTCACTGTCAGATGTCAACTCTGTTACGTCATTATCATAAATAATTGAATTTTTTTTCATCTATATTAACATCAAGTGATAGTACATGGAGATATGCTTCAAAATGTAATAAAAATTTTCATCAATCATTTAAATTTGTAATGAAAAATATTGATTTAGGCTAATTTATCCACTCATTTTTAAATATTCCAAAAACTCCACCAATGCAACAGAATGGAAACTGTAATTTAAAGTTTTCTTAGTTAAAAGGTTTTTGCAGTTTTAAGTTAAATTTAATAACTTATCTATTCAGTTTAAACCCTTTGCCACATTCTCCATCATTTTATTTTGTCAGTTAAATGCAAAAGTTAAGTAGTACAGTTAAAGTACAATCTCTTTTTTACCCCTTTCTTTCAAACCAAGCACAACTCAGGTCTATTGCCATCTATGGGCAATAAGTAAAATCACTGCCAGACACAGATCCAGGGATATATGTCATAAGGGGCATTTTAGTATGAGTAAAGGTCATTATATGGCAATACATTCTGTATTTTATGTGACAGAAACTTAATTTTCCTATATTATTTTTGTTTTCAGGCTCTACCCCACCCCACTCTGGATCACTAATGTGAGAGGCATAAACACAAGATTTATATCAACATCAAATTAATATTCAATTTCAACAAAAAACGCTGAAGTAAAAGAAAAATCATCCTGATAATATAATATACAGCTAAGCAAGACCAGTATCCACTTTGACCAGATTTTAAATATTTTACCAGACCAAAATTCAAACTACGAGATGGGGGGGGGGGGTTGCGTGTTCTTTGAATTTCCTTATGGGGGTGGATATTTTTCAAAGGTTATATAGAAAAGTCTGGGTGACCAATCACATTTTGCATATAACTTTTAAGAAACTAAAAGTGTTTGTACATAGCCTATTTAGAATATTTGAAATATCTTTTTCTCAGTTAAACGTTTCTGTGCACGCTGTTACAATGATGTCCACTCTGTTACGGGAACTAAGATGATGTTCTTTTTCTTTACAGCAATATTTGTTTTTGTAACCGAGTGGACAAAATCCATGGCCTTTAGTCATAAAACCTAAAAAATAAAATATTATTACAAAATAAAAGTGAAAAATGTTTATGAAATATTAAACTTCAAGTCATTGGTTATAATTTCAGATCAATTTTATTTTGAAAACTTAACTCTGAATTTTTCGTTTCGAAAATTTGGAATGTACACTTTTTTGAGAATGACTCATGTTCCTTTACAATGGTCTGTCACTTTTCTTATGCTGCCAGCATATAGAAAAAACCTTGGCAGAGCTGGATATTTTTGCTAGTTGAATATAAAAAATACAAAAAAAAAGACATAGAAAATTTATTCATTCTTTATTTTGCAGCTGCATCATTGTGTTTTTCAACAGCTTTATTTTTATGAATAGCAACGTTCTAGCTGCTCTAACAGTGCGATTCCTCAGAAGCATCGCTTAAAAAAATTTCCCATGATTATTTGCACTTGGTAGGATTTGCAATTTTCAAGGATCAATAGAATAATTACAGACTGACCATTATTTTCTTACAAAAAGAAATTATCTCTGAAAAAACAAGTGTCAAAGTCTGTTTGAAACTGTTGATGTTTAACAAGCATTTTGGAAAAAATCAAGATTCTACTGTATTCGTATTTTAATGTTTTCTTACTTTGAAATATTTGGTATTGAATTGTGCATACTTAATTATTTTGATCCATTTCTAGATGTGCAAGTACATCAATATGTGAAATTTACAGAAGTATTTTTTTATAATCATTTGAATTTCAGAAAATGCTGGACCTGACGGTGCCCTTGTGCCAGAGCTTTTGGAGTTACAATTGATTCAAAGCAAGAGAGACATTGAAGATCCAAAGCCACTATTAACTGCCACTATTTTATCAGGAGGTATTATCAATACATATTTTTTTCTCTGCGATGAAGTTCATTGTGATTTACTCTATCTTTATGCGGTTGTGATTTTCAGAGTTTTCATAGAATATTTGCCTCTTTTTAACATTTTTTTGTTAAAATGTTTTTTTACACTTCAGTGTCCATCATTTATGTAGGCTGAGTGTATATGTCAACAAAAACTTGAATAAGGTGATGTTAAGTATGATTTATGATGCTTTTGTACCCCCTGAACCAATGAGATGTTATCCTGAACTAGTGAGATTATAATAGAACATTTTTTTTATTTGCCCACCATACAACCTACAATTTACCAAAAAGGAAAACGTTTTCATATATCCTAATGCCGAAGTGTTAGAAACTTTAAATTACTGCAACCATCAGTTAATTATGCCAATGAAAAATTATTTAAAAAAGCTGATATATTTTTAAATTCTAATGTAAATGATCAGATTTGATATGCTTAATGAAATGAAAAATGATAGAACCTTAAAATTTACTGAACCTTAATTATTTTCTGTTTTTCTAGCTGAAAATTCAATTACAGAAACATTCCCGCAAGTGTCATAACAAGCAAGAGAGAAGTGTTTGAAAAATTTCTGCAATTTTCAAAATGAGTGTTCAACTATAGAAAATGGCTGCAACAGTAGGTGTATACTTTGGGTTTTTTGATTATGTATGTTGGACAAAAAGATGATATTTCTTTTCTTGTGCATACCATGCTGAATGTTTTTATTTATAATTGTTTTTTTTAATTATTTTTAATTTTATATGATTTATTTATTTTATTTATTTTCAAATTATTAACTATGAAATAAAAATAGTGTATCGTTGTGTTTCAAGAAATTTCCAAATGCAATTCAAAATGTTGGAACCTTTTGTTGGGTATCTTGATAAAAATATTTATATGCATACTCCTCTACACAGAAAGATTAATTTGTTCCTGAAAGTTACATTTTGACCATCTCCTATCTCAAATTCAATTTTTTTTCCTGTATACGAGTAAAATGATTGAAACTTTACATTAACTTGTCAAAGAGTCTGTTTCAGATATTAAAGGAGTTTATCACAGCTTTTTCACCTACATCTCATACCTGTTAGTTAAATATTTACTCTTCAGTTGTTGCGTTTGTTTAACAAGTATTTCTCACTCATGATGTTAAATTACTTCCAAAAGAAAACACCCACCAAAGTCAAAGGACCACTTTATATATCTTTTTCTCCTCTTTATGTGGAGAAACTATATTTTTAATGTTGGCACTTCCTTCATTCCATTTAGTCTTAGAAACAAAGCATCACTATGTTGTGAGTTTCCTTTACAATCAGAACAAACTGCTATATTTCATCAAGGTATCACTTCTTCTGGTGCAATAAACATTCACAAAATAATTTCACTGGGAAATATGACTGCAATTCCTTTAAAACAGGGTTGCACAACTTTTAGCCTGCAGAGTGGTTCCATCCACCCTGTAAAAATATCAGTACATACAATAACTGCATCAGTTTATGAACTGCTTCCAGTAGCCATATGTAGACGACAGCAGACTGACAGTGTTGTTCACTCTTTCTGCTTTACATGTATGTGCACACAGCGCCGTCTTAACGCATGGGCCCACCTGGGCACCTCCAGAGAAAAGGGGCCTCACAAAAGTGAAATGTGGTTGGAATTTCCAAGAATTCACCACGTAAGGTCTCAGAAGAATCATTTGGCCCGGGGGCCCATGATGTTCTTAAGATGGCCCTGTGTGCACATGCACCCAGTGAATTTGTATACCTTTTCCTTTCTAGAAATAATTTTATTCTTCAAACAGGACTGACAATACAGACCTCTAGGAAGCAATTCACCAGATTGGCATAGTTCGTATCACAATGCACCACAATTATTAATGCAATTATATAGCCCCCACGCACACACACCAAGGCTCTCCCAGGCATTATTTGAGTGTATCTATGCATTAAGACAGTTCTGTCTTGGTGTGCTTCGTTCAGGTTTTTACTGTTCACATAGTTGTGTAGTGCATTTGTTTCCTTTTTTTAATCCAAAGGGGGTTAGATCCAACAAGACAATAAATTTGTATCATGGTCCGAAATCAAATGTAAAAGTGCTAGAGCCCCCGACACTCATTTTGCTAACATAAATGGGCACTTGTGCTATTCACTCTTACTATTTCATATTTTGTTTTCGACCATGATGACATCTTGCAAAAAAAATTGTTGCCTTGGTGAGTTCTAGTTTTTTTTAGAAACTGTAGAAGTTTGTGTGTGTGTGTGGCCAATCTTTTTTGAAATACCCAGTATATTGTCAAATTTAAATGTTTGTTTATTGGTTTAAACACCAGTGCAGAGCAAGTTATTGTTTGCTTCACAAGTGTGTGTGTGTTTTGCATTTTTATGTGAAAGAATTATACTGAATTATTTACTTAGTTTTTTCTTTGTTGATTTTATATATTTACAATTTATCTTGTTAAATTTGTAGCTGATAATTTTGGTTTTATATAATCCATTTTTTTTTCACTTTACTTAAGCACTAACAGCTGCAGTAATTACTAACAGTCGAACCCAGATCCTATGAATCAGTTGAAACTGACATTTTTATTCATTAAATCAAAGAAAACTCGATACAAGGGGTTGAGCTCAATGCAAATATTCATATGCAGACTTCTAAAAAATTGTTAAATTGAAAAATTTGTTAAATCAGAGTTCATTATTTCTGGGTTGGACTGTATTTTATTTATCAAAAGTCGTGTTGTCTCATGGGTACTTTTGTTAATTGGTGCAATTTCAACAAAATATCCCAATATCAAAATGGAAATCAAAGTGCATCAAGATGTGGGCGTTATCCTTTTATATATTTTTTAATATTATATGGATAATTCTAATCTGCGTGCTTGTTAATAATTGAAATAATAATTTAATGCAATAATTTGAATTTTTGTCTAAGACTGAATGATTACTTGTGGTTGTTGCTCAGTGAGGTGCATTTAATAATTTTTGGTAGTCTATTCTGCAATATTTATTGGTTGCTCATTGTAATTTTGAAGAATTTGCATCAAATGAGATGCATTTATAGAATGTATTATCATTCATTATTGTTCCATAATTATAATTGTGTACTAGTCAAAGACTTTATGTTCTTAGAAAAAGATATCCATGTAGTCTAACATATGTTAAAATTTTGTTCACATGTAGAGAGCACTGTCTCATTAGCATCGAAGACCCTTGTGTAAAGTGATGTTCTGGGGGTCCTTATCTGACTGGAAGTGCGCCTTCTAAATTCTTGCTTCTACTTTTGCTTTCGTGAAATTCATTATACTAAAACTAATTAACAATGAGGACCCTCCTATGTGATTGAGCAGAGGTCTGTCCAGCCAAAATTCTGGTTCCCTCACAAAATTCGTCTGAAAAAGAAGCCCTTCACACACAAAATATAAACAAACTCACATTGTTTTTCCAAACAATGAACATTTGCACAGAAACAGGACCCTGTAAAAAAGTCTGGATAGACATACTAACTGAAACTCTTTAGCTGTTCCCAGGTTTTCCATGCATTAAGATAGCCCTGCGTGTGGAGTGAACCCTTTATATATTGACATCAATCAACCAATACTGTTAATAATTTTTCCATAAATGTTTTTTGTAACGTTTAAACATTCTATGTTTGGTTTTTTTTAGTTATGTTGTGTATTTTTTTTAATATGTTTATGAATTGTTTTATGTAAAGAATTAAATTACAGAAATATTATCTTTTTACTCAGGTCTTATTTATTTTTGCCTATACTTGCCACACATTCTGTGATTAAAGATGGATAATGATGTTAATGAAAAAAATTCATGATATTGATTGGTTAATAACATAGTGTATTGATTATTACAGTGTATCCTCCCATAAGAGACATACATTAACAGACCCACCAGTGTCCCATTAACAGACACTTTTTGGTTTACGTCGACAGGCCTCAATATATTTTACTATCCATTAACTGACACTCTCCTTGTCAGCAGACAAAATATTCTGTCCAAAGGATGTCCATTGTCGAGAGGATCTACTGTAATGATCAAAACCAGAAATAACCAGATAGATGTATTTATTATATGTAAGTGTTGTGACTATAACAATTTTGGTGTTTGAATGTTTAATGGTGTAATGAACCTCCAATATCTTGCAGTGTTGTTCACGCTAGTTACTGTATTGAAATTGTGATTCGATGGTGAACAGATGTCTCATTTTTTTGTTATCCATGATATTAAATTGTTAAATTATTGACAATTGTTCAATGCATATAAAAAAACTTGATAAGCCATATTTTGATATCAAGTTTAAGCATGTAATAAGAAACACAAGTTTTGAATTTGTTTTTCAATACTGGAAAATGTCATGGTAACATTTATTCAGAATTTAATTCATAGTTTGTATGTTTTGTTTTAGTCAGTAAATTGAATTGCTAAGCATAAGCAGAGGTCATGCCAATAAAAACTCAAGATTAATCAATCAAAATCAGATTATTGTATCTGTGTACGAGCTTGCTTGTTGGTTTGTTCTGAAATGATTGAGATAATTGTTCATCATGTAGCAATATGCTAGCTTGAGGAAAAAGAATTATGGTGTTTGTTCCCCCCCCCCCCTGTCAATATATTTTTAAGCTTGAGGTGTGCTTTGGTGATGCAAGCTTGCTAAGTCTTCCAAAATATTTTAAAATATTTTATTTTCTGTTGTTATTTGTTAGCTAGAATATAATCACAAATTACTGAAAATAAAATATCAATGTAAAATTCATATCTAAGTCAAAATAAATTGTATGGAAAGTGCAAATTGATGATATTTGTATTATATTTATGAACATTGAGATAGTTGAATAAATATTTATGCAGTTGACTGGACCTTCCCTTCTTCTGAAGTCTGAATTTCAAAGTGTATTTTATTCATTGCATTATCATTGTTTTCAGGTATAGTATAAGTGTTCACACCATAGTTAACATTATTTCTTGTGTATAATCTGCATATACCAATATCATTACTTGAAAATGTCAGTCGATAAGCTGCTGCAGCATATGATCCGCTTATTTAAATTCTTCTAATTGTTGTCTTTATCAGCAATATGTAATTGTAAGGAATGCAAGGGGTTGTTGATCAGGTTCTTTTAGGAAAACATTGATTTTTCCGCTCACATCTATGCCTATGTGTAATCTATGAAAAGTTTTTATTTTAATATTTATTTCAAAATCTCGGGAAAAAAAGACTGCAGATAATGCTCAGTGGTTCCATGCTAAGAAATTACAATTTTTTGTTAATCTGCGGATAATATGCAGGGTATTGGGGTATATAGATTAAATCAGAAAGTAATGTGCCATTTAATTAAAATTTTTGACTAATTGAGGCTAATTTTTTAAAGAATTTTCTTTGAGGCAAAATAGATAATATAAATCTTACATTATAAGTATGCCGCACCAACGCATTCCATTATTAATGTATGAATTAATATCTTCAGAAGTATTTTATTTTGCATTATCATTAATGCCTCACATCTACACTGCTCAAAACAATTAGGGGAGCACATGGTTTTAACAAAATTACGCAAAGATGTATACCGATAAGTAACATAAAATGAATCATCCATAATTTAAAGCCTAGCAGGAAACGGAAGAAGAAAACTTCATATGCAAATCAAAGTTCATGACGTCAAAAACCAGAAAAAGGAGATAAGGGCAGAAATCGGGATGTTGCAGAAACGTCTGTTTTACTGCCGTAACTGTGAAATTCGATTGCGCAGTATTTTTTTTTTTTTTGAGACAAGGTGACTTGAGGATGTCTCAACAACGTGATTTACCGGAATCCATGGCATGGCGTGTTATAGGCAGACTGGAATCCGGGCAAACACAACGTAGTGTCGCGGACGCTGTTGGAGTCGCCAGAAGTGTTGTTGCAAGGCTGTGGAATCGATTCCAAGAAACAGGAAATGTTAGACGTCGACCAGGGCAAGGTCGGCCACGCGCCACTACAGTAACTGATGACCGGTATGTACGGTTAACAGCCCGTCGAAACAGAACAGAGAATGCTACGCAGCTGCAAAGACGGTTGCTCTTGGCAACAGGACGAAGGGTGTCCAGCCAAACAGTACGTAATCGGCTTCATGAGGAGGGCTCTATGCACGTAGGCCAATGGTCTGCATTCCGTTGACCCCACGCCACCGTGCGGCCCGAAGAAGATGGGCTGCTGAACATCCAGATTGGGAGCAACATGATTGGAGCCAAGTGCTGTTTACAGACGAGTCCAGATTCAGTCTGGAGTGTGACACCCGACGTGTTCTGGTATGGAGGGACAGGGGCACTCGAAATAACCCCGCATTCGTTCGTGAAAGGTCACAATACAGACGAGCTGGTTGGATGGTATGGGGTGGAATCAGCATAGGCGGACGTACGGACCTGCATATCATTCGGAATGGCACTTTGACGGCCCGAAGGTATGCAGACGAGATACTGCGACCTCGTGTCATCCCTTACGCTGGAGCCATTGGAGATTCCTTTGTTTTCCAGGATGATAATGGCCGACCGCATAGAGCTCGTCTGGTGGAGAACATGCTTGAAGCTGAAACAATACAGCGTATGGAATGGCCAGCGTGCTCTCCTGACCTGAATCCAATCGAGCATGTTTGGGACATGCTCGGACGACGCATTGCTGCGCGACCAAGGCCGCCTGTTACTGTCCGAGACTTGCAGATTGCACTTCTTGAGGAGTGGAACAGTATTCCCCAAAGTCTGATCGATAACCTCATCGCATCCATGGCAAACAGGTGTGCAGCAGTCTTAGCTGTTCGAGGAGACCACACGCCCTATTAAAACTCATGCATCATGTCTAAACAGTACTTTTTTTTATCGTTTACATGTAACCAAATTGTTGCCCTAAATCATCTTTCCATATTTTCAAAGAATTAAAGCTTAATTCCAAATTTTTTTACGTCTTTTTTCTGTATTGCGCATTGATACGCGTGTACTATCCATTGTATGCCAATACGTGGCTGTCTCGCACGGTTTTCTTCACTTTTTTGCTTGCTCCCCTAATTGTTTTGAGCAGTGTATTACATTTTATAAATTTTTTGATGGGCAATTCACGTGAAATTTTTTTGAGACAAGATGGCATTGAATCTATAGGGCATGATGCAAGAAAGCTCTACTAAAATTAAGTTGATTCATTCCTTAACCCTTTACCTGTGTCGCCCGAACCTAGTTTGGACAACTGATTTTGACATTGTAATCACTTTTTTTTTGGAACAAGAAAATTTCTTTTTTATTTTCACCTCAAAGGCCAAATTGAATTTATCTTTTAATGAACGAAATTCAACAGTTCACGTGCACTTTTTCTGAAACATATTCGACAGTTAAGGTGTTAAACAAAATTCGTTGTAGAGTAAAAGCCTCCCAGATAAATAGAGTAGTACTCTATTAGACTTTGGAGTTTTGGTTTTAGAGCAAGGTAAAAAAAACAAAAATGGGAGCATTCCGGTGAAACTTTAGTCTAATACATAGAGTGCATAGGAAAATAATAATAATAACAACGTGATCTTCACGCATTCCCAAGGGATCAGCATGATCCGTCCAGGGAATTTGTTAGTGTTAGTAAGCATCCATGCCCGAACCGGGATTCGAACCAGGACCTGCGCAGTGAGAAGTTAGTTCCCTAACCACTGCACTGCCAAGCGGCAGTGATAATAATATATAATCCCTTTATATATTATTAATTTATATTATTTATTTCATTCTGGAATAACTCATGAATCGTTTATCCTAGAAGCATATTTCTAATTGGAAAGAGTGTCCAAATAACGAAAAAAATTCCATGTTTTCAAGTGCAATATCCGCTTAGATATTTGAATTCAAAAATTATTGAAAACGAAGGAAAGGGTCGCATAAACGAATGGACAAGCTCTAAGCTCATTCTATGCTTGATATATGCTGTTCTTTCCCTAATTTTCCAATTCAAATATCTCAGTGAATATCGAACTTAAAAACATGGAATTTTTTTTTTTGCGCGCAGAAGAGACGGCAATGACATTTTAATTGTTTTTTTTTAAACAGGATGACCAATTAGAAAGCTACTTTTTTTATTTCAATAACTATACAACCCCTTGGAATACGAATGACGTATCTGAAGTCTACACGTTATTTCGATGCTTTTTCTAATTGGAAGTATGCTTTTAGAATCAGTGATTTGCGAGTTATTCTCTCTCTCCAAGATAAAGGGGCTTTCTTATGCACCTTTGTGTACTCTACTGTACGCGGATATTTTGACGTATGCGACCAGAGGCGGATTTACAGATCTGCGCTTGCGGGATATTTACATTTTGCCGCCCTTCTCCCGTTCTAATTTAATGTTCTTGACCACCAATTACTAAAATTTTATGTAGTTTTTCATTCACATTAAATTGCTGAGAATTTTAGAATCAAATAAGAGAACATTATGAAAATCGATCCTTACGCTGAGCACTCGGGCCAGGATTTTTCACGGGCCCAAAAATTGAAATTTAAAAAAAGTTAAGAGATGCGTCTCTCCAAGCTCCCTCGTAAAAAAAAATGGTGTGGGGTAGGGCATGATATATATAGGTACACTGCAGTTTTTGTAATCACTGTGTATGTGATTAGTTTTTAAAATTCTCTCATGATTATTTTTACTCATCCGAGGGCTAGTCAGCCTGCTCTACCCCTGCATTAAAATTTTCACCTTGCCCCTGTTGAGTTAAAAAATTTGTGTGCAATCTTTTTGCCTGTGGCCTGCATATACCATATTTAACTCCGTTAGCAATAAATACGTTGTTTGTGACGAACCTGTAGGCGCCGACGTCAACGACAGAAACGTGATAAGACAAAAGAAGATTGCGTAAAATTCTGATGAAGTACATCAAAAACACCTTGTCGCGAAATAAATAGTCTGATAATAATCTAGCGCATGCGTATTTAAATTATAATATACTTTCAGTCTTAATCTTCTTGTGTATGAATCTGTATCATCAGTGCTTCCTACAGCACAACGTCGAATCGTCTCGCTATCAGTGTCCCATCTAATCTACAGTATCGTCTGTTATATCGGATTGACGCAAGCTGTATTTTCATCCAATGAAAAACAACGCACAACCCCTTCTTAATTAATTCATACTAAAGTAACTATGGAAAAGAGGTTTTTCGTTTTTTCAAATGCAAAAAATGCACAAAACTTTTTTGGAATGCAAAACTCATTTTGACTTTTGATATTGTGAACAAAGCAGCGGATCTTAGGTAGGGGTGAAATAAACAACAAAAACGAACCGTTCCCGAATTCTAATGATCGCATCCATGAGAGAAGTTTATGAAAGTCACCCCGATTATTGTAAAAAATGCTGTAGAACTTGGTTAATTCGAACTTTTACAAACTCCCCTTGAGTTTTCTATCCAATTTAATGTTAAAATTTCATGTTTAATTAGAATTTTTTGGATAATTTGAAGTTGGAGGAGAAAAATCATGATTTTTTAGTATGGAAAAGTTTTTTCTTTAACCTTTTAAAAAGCCAGACACTGCTTTTCCGATCAATTTGTTAAAGAAATTTTCAAACACAAAAAGGTTTTAAAATTCTGTTTTTCTCTACTTTTTTTTGATAATTTAATGCCCGTTTTGACATTGTTCAGCTGGAGTGCATCGAGAATATGTACCACTTGATACCGATTATGCTTTTAACTTATAGATCAAGGTGTAACATTCATGATCTGAATCCTTTTGTCAGCATTAAGAGTATGAAAAGTATCGGAAAGTTCAGATTTTGTAATACGTTAATGAAAATACATTTCCTTTAATAGCAGAAGAATGATAAGCAAAATTCGGGAAATAGTGTCGTAACGGATGATCACACATGAACTTTTCCCTAAATCAGGCTTTGGACATCGTCAAGAAATTCTGCAGTGATGGTGATTCAGAAAAAATGGAATAATGCAGCCAAGATAATTATATTATAATTATAAATTATTAAAATTTTTGGAAAAAAGTTTCATAACCGATGACAAAATTTTAATGATTGGTAATTATTATCATGCATAAATATCGATGATTAAGTATTTGTAGTCAGTTTACGGATCCGCGATAGATTAATTATAAAAAGCGGGTTTGTTCACCACAACCCCTCTAGTTCACAGATAACGTGCGTAATCTTCAAGTGGAAGTCCTAAAGCTTTTAAAAAATGTGTGTGCAAGCAAAGCAATGACCAGATATTTTTACCACGGTCCTTAGGGAAAGTGCTAATGAACTATTGTGGCCAGTTTTGCACACATTTACAGAAGTAGTGTTGCTGAGGGTATCGTCTCAGGAGATAGGAAGCTTGCTGATGTTGTTCAGATATTTAAACAGGGTAGTAGAGAAAACGTGTCGAATTATCGTCCAGTGAGTTTGACGGCTCCCTCAAAAATTTAGGAAATTATTGTCAAAGAACCACTGGTGAAGTGGAGATGGACGAAAATAACATACTGTCGGAAAACCAGCATGGGTTCAGGAAAGTGCAGACCTGCCAACTCTCCCGATTTAGGCGGGAGACTCCGGATTTTTCATCCTTCCTCCCGCTCTCCGGATTTGTTAAAATTTCTCCGGATTTTGGCAGAAAATTATATTTCACGTTGTCGTGGCGTCAATAATTACCGTCGACGTTAGGGAAAACACCCGTAGAGGACAGCCGTAGTCATTTTCAAATACAAATACAACGCCACAACAGGCAAAATGCCCAACGAGCAGCCGTAAAAAAAGTCTTTGTGACCGCATTTATGCAACTGGCAAAGACGCGACTTTGTTTTCGTAGCATTTATCGGCAATCATTTATCAGGGGCATGACCTTCGTTGCCGAAATGTAATCGTTATTGTATTCCATTAACAGCCGCGCGGTAAACACGGTTTTTCGTCCGCAGCTTTGTAATTTGAATTTTTTTAAATCGTTTCTTCCGATTAAACATCTTCAGAAAGAAAATAGAAAACTTTACAGCTAAATATAAAGCTTTTAAGAATTCATATACCCAAGATTATCATCAATCACTGATAGCATCCACGAAAGGAAACACTTATAATTTATGAACAGTATGTAGATGTGATTTCTCTATTCTGCATGGAAAGACTGGCATAGAATTATATTCTTCTCAGGGACAATGCAGAACGTGCCTTGTGGGGGGGGGGGGGGAAGAATGTAACCTTTTCTTAATTTATTAAAAAATTTTATGATTTTTTTTTTTGATCGAGCCTATGAGTGTCGAGGAGGAGGGGGGGGGGAGAAATCGGGAGAATCTCCGGATTTCTGGATTTCAAATGTTGGCACGTCTGAAAGTGGGCAAGTCACGTGCAACCAACCTCCTTTGCTTCTATGATCACGTGACTAAGGTATTGGGAAAAGGTAAAAACGTCGACATTGTGAACCTTAATTTCTAGAAGGCATTCTATCGAGTCCAACATGGTAAACTCTTGAAGCGTTTGTTGAACTGGGTAGAATCGTGGTTGCGAGATAGGTCACGGTGAGTTATGGTGAAAGGGGAATTTTCGATTGGACGGGTGTTTAAAGTGAGTAGAGTCCCTTCACGAAGTTTCCTTGGTCCCATTTTTTTTTTTTTTTCACTTTTGATCGAAGTGGTTAAAACTTTCAACGGGGTGGATAAAATGATCCATGAGTTATTAATACATCGTCAATCAACTGCTTCGAACAAGGGGACACCAGTATCAATTGGTAAGGTATAATTCTAGGTGGTGTTGGTGAAGTCTTTCTCTAATAAGGTTGTGAATAAATGGAATAGATTACCTCCGGGGATCATGAATTCCAACACAATTGACACTTTTAAAAAGAAATACGATAAACATATTGGAATTGGAATAAATCGGAAGCTATCCCTTCTTAGATGGCATATGAGCAGTATGTATATTTATATTTTATAAGTACTGGTTTTTTATTACTCTTATTGGGTTGCTGTATTTTTAATATAGTTTAGACATATATTCGACAACCATATTTTCATGGGCTCTTTTTTCAGCCACCTCATTGGGAATTTTGTCTATTGTGGCGTTTGTAATTGGATAATTCGAACTTTTTTTCCCAGTGACGAATTAACCAAGTTCGACTGGTTTTTTTTTTTTTTTTGTATGGTTAAATAATTTCTAACTTTCCTTTTCTAAGGTGTAAATTAGAGAGTGATCTTATTTTCCCAATGATTTCTAATCACACTCGATCTAACAAGCTGAACAGATATATTTTTATCTTTATATACTGATAAAGTGTCGCGTATTTAATTAACACTAATAATTATGAGTCGTGCCAAAACATTGCATCAGCGTACGGAAATTATGGAAGGGGTGTTGAGGTTCTCTTCCACCCCCGCGCCTAGATTTCAGAGTGATGGGGGACCCCCCCCCCCCCACTCTTGAGAAAATCCTGCGTACGCCTATGGGCCGTATACTAAGCAATAGTGGGAAACTTCTTTTTTTCCTCCGGTGATTTTTCTGGGTGCGGCTTATTTACCGGAAATTATGATAATTTAAATGTCATCAAAAATATTAATCTTACGTCTCATTAACACGTAGGAGGACGCTACTGCATAAGCCAGAAATTTTTACGGTCCCCACTTTGATTTCCTAATGCAGCAAATGCATAGCGCAAAAATTTGAAAAATATATGAAGTTGATCCCAAGTTCAGCCTCTCACACTTCTATTATTGTTAAATCTGCAAAATCCCATATAATCTAGTTTTAGCTAGTTTTTTTTTTTTTCACCGTGATTCTTTTTTTTTATTATTATTATAAAAACTGATTCAATTCTTCCACTCTATGAAATATAGTTGACGCTCTTAACTGAGACTAATGTTGTTAAACATTAAAAGGGGAGGAGAAAAAAAAAATCCAAGCGATAAACACTTGCAAAGCTGTGAAAATATCTGTGGCTACGTGTTGACTGAATTCCAGCTCGCCTCCCCAACTGCCCATATCTGGCGTAAAGATTGGAATCGACAACTTAGTGCGAGGTAAAACTCGCTACAAAAAAAAATAATGAGAAGCAAATTCATGAAAACATATACGAGAATGCACATAAAAAAATTAAGTTATACATCGTTTTTCATTGAGTAAAAAAATCCGTCCCCCACCTACATGTACTTATATCTGTATGAAATCGGTGACGGGAATGTACTCAGTCAGGTCTTCTCAACAGCAATTCATAAGAGGCCGTTCAAGTATTGTCAGCCGATTTTTAACCATTTCTTTGGCTCCCTCCCCAGCCTTTCAGTAAAACACTGACCTCCCCCTCCCTTGTCAGCAAACTTTCTTCAGCTCTACCCCCCCCCCCCTCCTAACGCATATTGAGATCAGAGATGCACGCTATACCGCTCCTCCAGATCAAAAATTTATTTTTTTTATTTAAAAATTTTGGAAGAAATTTTAATTTATTATAATCAATTTTTCCGTTAATTTCAATGCTGTTTGAAGGGTAAGAACTCAAAATTTCTTTTTAAGAAATCATTGTGACCCACCCTTTGAGTCAGCCATCTTCAACCTATTGCTCGACTATTTAAGACCCATTCCAAGCCATATATGCTATACCCATGGCCCACGCGCCAAATGTGGCCCTCGAGGGTTATCTCACGTGACCTACCACCTCAAACTTAATTTTGTAAAAATGAAGTAAGCGACACATTTAGAGATCCCTCTTAAGTGACATGTGGCACAAATGGGGAATAATAGTTCATGTGCCCACAAACTTGGAAAAGGTTCTCCCGTTTTCAGAATTCCCAGCAAAGATTTTGCTAAGAATATTTCATATTTTTATAAAGGGTGGTTGATGGCTTATATAAGTATCATTTAAACACCGTTCCCCTCCTTGTGAACAAGTTAGCAAACCCTAGCCGCCGCCCCCCCCCCCCATCGATGCTAACGTAATACTTGAATTACCTCTAAGCGTGAACTTGCATCACGTTCATCAGTATGATCCCCTCCCCCTCAATATTTGCCCCTATCTACAAAGCATCCTAGAAATATTGAGTTTGAGACGCCTCCCCCCCCCCCCCCTAATACTCTATTTTTCTTTTTTTACTTCCTCCTACCGGTTTGACGAGTAAAAAGAGAAAAATACAGTCTAAAGTGCTGCAGTGGATAATCTGCGTGCACTGTGTACACCCTCCCGGCGCGAGTAAACTACACCCTCTCGGAATCAGAAACAGGCATGCTCTATATTCGCACCCTAACACGGAAATTGAGGTACCTGCCATTTTCACTTCCAAATATGGAAGGCAGATGGCAGCACTAGTAGAACACGGACACGCATAACTCTGTCACCATAAATACGTTGGGGCCATACATACACTCATAACACATTGCCACTCTGGCACGTTAGAAATTTCCCAGAAGAATATTCGATGGGCATCTGTGGTTAAGTATTAATAGTGATGCCTCGAAATTCGACGCTAAAATTCCTCGGGATCACGCTTGCATGAAATTTCCGGATGGACCTGTACGGAAAATATTGTCCCTCAATTCCAAAACGGATTGGTGTCGAATTGCGAGACACCACTACACGGACTTGGGAGGGTTTAAGTCGAAACATTCTGAACGAACCGACTCAGATTCGAGCCAGAAGAAATATCAGTTGGTAAATAAAAAAATACTACAACGCTGCCAACAAGTGCACTCAAGAACAAATTAAAAACCAATGTATCCACAATTTAATCCATACGTAGAAAGGCCATCAACCTCATGTTTTATTGCACATTTAACAGAGGAAAAAAATACACTTGCAATAAATACCCTTTCGACACCATCAGTTGCGAATTTTCTTGTCGTACGCTCTGGCCTCACGAACTCATTAAAAAAAATCTCTCATGTGAGAGAAATGTTTGCACATCTGCACCACGGCCAGCGATAACGTCCCAACTCCGAAATAACCTGCTGCTATACGATACAATTTCTACCAGCTCATCCTCCCACAAAAAAATAAAATAATAATAAATGAAACCGAGTTTTCTGCTATTCGACGCTGACCAAACGCGTCAGAATTTCGTCAGAGTCAGCCCGAGTTCCTGAAAAAATAAAATAATAATAATAATACGAATTTGTGTAATAATCAGAAAGGATAAAGAAAAAAAATTTCTGTCAATCGAGGAAAAATTTTGTCAGAAAAAAGTTTGAGGTGTCTTTCCAAAATAATGTGTGGCGCCTCTCCACTGCAGCTGACTCTCAGGATCTGTACGATCTTGATCTGCCTGCCAGCATACCATGGTAAGCGATCTCTTGTGATATATGTACTATCAATGCGTTTTGTGTGTGTAAACATTCTTTGGATAATTGCAGCACGTGAATAGATGGATCGCATCAGCTCAGTGTATCTGAATCCCATTTAAAGTTACTGGCCATAAATGTGAAGGGTGTTTCCCAAAACAAAACCGCGGCGGCTGCTTGTATCCAATATTAGGAATAGTGCATCGTGCAATTATTAGCATTAAGGCCCGTAGCCTCACGCTCAAGGATCACGAAAGGCCAGAACAGAGGGGCGATGAGTTCACTTCTTGTTCGTGAGTTCATTTCCATTCGCGAACAACCCGATGTACTCAACTGTCTTTCTTAGTACCGCTAGTTAGAGAAAAAAAATAGTTCCGAAAAATTTTTATTCTACAGTAAACGCCAGAGTGACGTAGGGGTAAGATGCTCATCTACCTCCGTGAAGGTTTCCGTCAGGTCCCAGGTTCGAACCGGGGAAAGAATATATATAACAAGATATTTTTTCCTAACGAGCTTGAGGTGACCACCGATGGATGGCACTTTCATTTCCAACCCAACTCGTTAACGGCAGTGAATTGCAGTATAGCTATATGATCGGAGTTGATGCGTGGCGCAGTAGTAATTAGAGTAAGTTTTATTACTTTATCGTTTGTAGCCCGCGTTTACGGTGATATGAAGAAAAAAAAACTTCTCACGCGCCATTTACAAAGAAGAAAACCGGTGAAGACGACCTTGTTATTGACAAACAATGCTTCTGATCCTCCCAGCCACGTGGGAGGGAATCGGTTATGAAAAGTTTGAGCTATTCGTACGAGTATACAGGGCGATTCTAAATTCATGGGACAAACTTTAAGAGGTGATATAAGACTCTTAAACAATCATTTTTGGTCTTCGAATGTGCGGTCGAATCGCGCGAATAGCAGAGGCGATAGAGGGTGGTTTTAGAGAGCGCACAAAACAGCACTTCACTGGGAGTAAATATCATATTTTCAGACAGATTTACTGCAATAAGTGCAATCAATCATTCGAGGGTTCAGGGTATTGTGATGTGGTACGCCTTCTCATGGTGCAACTTGGGTATTGCAAATTCTACTACAAGTCAATGTACCGCTTGATCATTGGCTCAGCATGATGGTCCTCGCACCAATAAAAAACTCAAATCCAATCCAAAGGTGCATGGACCCTCGAATGGTTGACAGCACATATCCGTCGGAAAAATATATTTGCTTTTGGTGAAGTGCTGTTGATCACTCTAAAAACACCCTCTACCCAGGCCCGTCATTTAGGGATGGGGGGGCGTTGCTCCCCCGGCTTTTGAAAATACACTAAAAATGGCATATATATATATATACACACACACATACATACATCGAGTACATGTGCTTTGCCTCCCCCCCCCGAAAAAGTTGAAATGATGGCCTGCCTCTACCACTTTTGCTATTCGACTGCAATATGCTTATTTAGGTGTCATCACGTCTTAAAGCTTGTCTCATGAATTTAGAATCACCCTATAGATAAATTATACTATACTATAACAACGATTAAATTTCTTGCCTGTCAACCTGCCTGCCCTCTAGTAACTCCTAAGGCGAAAAATAACGTACTAATTTGGAGAGCCGCATCTGGACTCAGATGGCATGCGTCTATACACAAGCATGAAAACATTTTGAAATGCAGATAAAAACAAATTTGTCTCGGCATGTTATCTCAGTGAGGATTCTATGAATCTCAGTCTCTGGTTTTTCCCGCCATTATTCATTCAGCTATGAAGTCAGCTCTCAATTCTGTTCAAGCTGAATAAGAAAATTGAATGTTTCTGTTACGCCCGTTAAAATAAATTATTTTAAGTACTATTTGGTTGTAGCTTACAATGTCTACCTCTGTTTAGTTTGAATTCTTTTAATAATTCGCAGCAAACAGATCAATGTAAAGTTTCTTATGAAATGTGTAAGTTTTTAGGAAATTTTATGCATTTCTATTATTTTTTACATGAAAACACTTTGTTCAGTACTCGTCACGAGTTTCGGAACGAATTTAGCGACGAATACCAAGATACCGCTGCATAAATTAAAAATATTCTATTAATTAAAAAAAACGTGAATTTGAAAGTTTTATACCCCCCTTCCACCACTCACTTAATCATTACAGGTCTGAACACCTTCTACACCAGTGGTTTTTAACGTTTATACTAGGCCACAACAACAGTGATTGACATACTCGAACCCTCCTTCAAATTATGAATACATAATACGTGGGAGAATATTTTTATCAAGGAAATTTTCTCAAGCTTGCTTGATTTCTTGATAAGATTTCTTTCTCGCAGCTCCAGGGATGCTGGTAAGTAACCATTTCTCTGTACTGAGCATCCGCAGGAGCATTCTGACATACTTTTTATGTTGAAAAGAAATCAGCTCTCGAATCAGCGCAATACTAACCATTGGATACAGTTCGAGACAAGAGCAGATACAAACTTCTCGAATAGGGGTGGGGGGCGCAATAGTTCCGCCCATGATTTAAGAGCGCTCGCAATCAATAACATTATCAGAGACGCAGACTTGACGAAAACATTGGGCTGAAAGTTGTCAGTCTTCCCGTATATACGGGACGCAAGCCTGTACGCAGAAGGTGAGGGTTGCATTGCATATCCGATGATTATGTATATCAGCTAGGGGATGATTAACGGTTATCCCCCAGAAAATTTATTGGGGGCTGAAATAGCCTCAGCTCCAAGGTTCCGGCGTTACGGGTATGATTTTTGACATAATCATCGGGTACGATTGGACATAATTAGGTGGAAGTTGCTTACCCTGTATTATCAGAGACAATGAGTGCGATACGAACTGTCAGACACTGTTCAATGAGAAAATAGAAAACAGAACCACCAAAACCGCAGCTTCTTTCAGTTGGAAAAAATAAAACTTTTCCCGCTATAAAAAACCGCAAATAAACTTTTCCCCGCTAACTTTTGCTTATAAATGCGATTATTATTTCTCACTCTCAATGATTGAATTCACTGTTATTATTTATTAGCCATGCCATGGACATACTGGTCTCCTTCCAAATCGACGACACGTGAAGACAACGTAGAGATAACGACAGCCGTCTTACAAGGCGTTTCACTATACTTCCGCTGCATGATAAACGTGAGTACAGTATTCACACGTCATTACATAAGTGTGTGGGAAAATATAGTATCACGACAGGAGAGCTATCGATAGTTTTACGGCTAATAAAAAAATTTAATAAGAACAGCTAACAAAACTACCGAGGTCATTTACACATATCGGGAACGATTTTGGCAGAACAAATAAAATACGTACGTAAAGCAAATAAATTATTTTCTAATGTTTTTTTACTTGGTAGCCTCGTCTTTAGACTGTCATGTTACAGCTGCATTTCCAAGATATTACAGCTTTCCATAAAATCACACACACTCACAAGGGGAAGAATTTCCCTTCATTTCTTTTTCACAGTTTTCCCACAGTCTATCCAAGGTAGCGTGCCAGGTTTTTTCCCGGTTCAACTCAATCTATTTATATTGGGGGGGGGGGGAATTCCCACACCCGTGAAATTACATTCTCGCCACTACGTTAATGAGCTCTTTCAATAAACGTCACAATCATCATCACTGAGGGATAGGTACAGGATGATCCCCATAGAAATCAATGTTAAAATTGCTGATTTTACCGTAGAAATGCGGAACTTTAGTGAAATTTTCCGCCATATCAATAAGTTTAAAAATTGAATTCTTGATTTCGAAATATTGAGTTCGCTTAGAGATACGAAGCCCAGAAAAGTAAATATAGGCCGCTGTGGTGGTCGAGTGGTTATAGTGACGGACTCGCGATGCGAGGATCCGGGTTCGAACCCCACAGTGGTGGTCGGCTGAAGTTGGTTTTCTGTGGTTCCCAACTTCAAGGCGCAAATGCGAGCCGATCTCCCCGTTAAAAAAAGTCTCGCCACAGAGAGCAACAGTCCTACAACGATAAGTCATTCAATCATAACACTTCACTCATAGTTTGAAAAACTGGTGACAGATGGCACCACTACACATAACAAAGCATTACAGAGAAACACAAAAAAAACTTCACGTCAGGTTTCACTACACGCACATTCCCGCATGTACCGATTCGTTGGGGGAGGGGAGGGGAGGGGTTTGTAGCAGTAGTAGGTAGGGCCTCCAAAAAATGGCTCGGGGATTCTTGATGTTTCTTAAGTCAGCCACCTCGTTGGGCAATTTGCCTGTTGTGGCGTTGTAGTTGCCAAATATAAAGTAATTAGCAGGACTACTTTTGAGTTGAATATTCATGTAACAACATTGATTTCAACTTTTTATTTATATCTTCTCAAGCACGAAAATGAAAATTAATGTCTCCGTATTGTCTTTTGATTATGCAACTGCATCAATCCATATAGTTTAGGATGTTTTGAAATTAATTATGGGTCCATAAATTACATTCAAGAAATTCTGCAGCAAGAATTTTAAAGCACTTTTTGAAGCAAAAACAGGCAGTTCGATAACTTCAACTTTAAGAAAATTTTCGAAACATCTAGCACCCATAAAAAAGAAAAGAAAAACGATTCATTTCTACGTTTCTTTAATTTAGATTTATGTCTTTCATGAGTTGCGCAGGAAGTTGCCATATTGGTTACCTTGTCTACGATTTGTATGTGTTCCTCAAGAAAGAGGGGAAATATCACGTAATCCAAAAAGCCTCGCGTACTGTATATTGACAATAAACAATTTTTAATTTCACAAAAATTTTGGGGTTTTTAAAATAAAATTCATAAAATTTTCTTTCAGAAATCGAAAATACTGATTTACTTGCCAATTTTTTATTTTCCCTTTTCAGTGTTTCAAGAACAACATGAATCTGGATTTGAAGGAAAATTTCTCGTGCGTACGTCTCGAATTAATCGATTATATATTTTTCGTTATATATTTTCTTTTCACTAACTTTCTTCTGACATTGCATAAAAATCCACCAAATTTTTTTTACTCTTAATAAAAAGATTTACTTTATGAATGCGAGTTTAAAACGTAAAATTTGCCGTGCAATTTTATGGCACAGGCTTATAGGCTTCTTATAGGCTACCAATCTTACGCATATGATCTAAGAAAAAAATATTTCACAGTCTGCTTATATTTCCATTTAATTCACGCAATCTACGCGAACGAATATGAAGGGTGTCCCATAATTTAGTAAACAGTTTAAAAATTCATAAAAATTGAAGGAATCAGTATACTTGAACACGGTTTACGAAATTTGCAAGACTGATTTGCACAATTCCTTTTTGTTTTCTTTCGTACAGCGGCAGCTTTCGACAAAAATTTTAACTGAATTTTTTTCTGTACCAAAAAAAATCTTCATGAGAACAATTTTTTTACAAACTCTATTCAAATAAAACAAAACCTGTCAATTTTCATGAATGTTTTAACTATTTACAAGTTTGTGGGACACGCTGCACTTGGTTTCTGAAATTTTGTATAAATCAAGACTTGTGGTAGTGACATGGTTCCCTCCCCACATCCTGTAGCAGGGGCCCTAGATTAGGATATTTGTCGGGCCCTCCTATATTGATTTTTTAGCATGAAAAAAAAATAATAGTGAGAATCGTCCAGGGTTCCTAGGCAGGAGTCTTGTCAGCCCCACCCTTGTGGGGCCATGGATAGAAAAAAAAACAAGTTAGACCTATCCGAACGTAGTTTAGTACAAAAAAAAAACAAAAACAGAAATGATTCTAAAATGATCTAGTAGGTTATGGAATATGGTTTCTGACTAGTAGAGCAGAAAGTTGTAGCTGTTTTCACAGTTGCAACAGATTTGTGCTTGGGCAAAAAATTTTAAAAAATGCGGCCAGCATCCCCAAAAAAAATTAGTTTTAAAATCAAAACTTTTTTGCAGAATTAAGTTTTATGCCTGATTATACATGGGTAAAGATAAAAGATTGTATTAAATCAAAAATTAATTTAAAAATTTCTTCAAGAATTCTTTTAAGCCAAAAAATTTTTAAGAAAGAAAATCTATTCCAATATAAATATAATATATATATATCATATGTATAACCATAGAATATATATATCTTTCTTCCATGTGCATATAATAAAATTTTTCCCCCCAGATGAATACATAATTTTCCAATGTTTTTGTAACTCTCATTTTTCTTCTTATTCCTCTTAATCCTAGACAGGCACGCAGGAGATGAGAGTTGTTCACAGTATGGTAGAAAAAGTATGCCTTCATTAACTCATTATTCAACTACTAAGTAACATTAATAGCAATCTATAAATTGTAAATATTGTTCTGACATCAAACTATAATGTCTAAAAAAAGTATATTGAATTTGAGTGCATAAATTTGCAATTTTGTAAAATGTAATAATATTTATGTGCATACATTTCTAAATTCAACTGTGATTAGTGAAATGTTAAAAAAAGAGGAATTTTATACTGATTCAGAAAATCCAAATTTACAGGCACATCCAACAGATGATCAAATGATGAATGCATTGCAGGTAATTTTTTCTCTCTTTGTGTTACTGTGTCTTCAGTCAAACTGTATATAAAAAATTGATTTTCTGTATGTGCGTCTGTGTTTCTGTTCTCTATGCAGATCTACAGTTTTAGACCGATCTCGCCAAATTTTTCATACATATCATGCGTAAAAAATTTTTTAAAAAAAATTGTTTTTTCACATACTAAAATGATACTAACATTACTTATGACATCAATTAACAAAGAACTTTTTAAGAGTGAAAAAAGAATGATTATATTGAAAAAAAAAATTATGACATAACAAAAAGTACTAGATGAAAATAAGATGGCATGAAGAAATTATGAATTTTTTCTTACCATGAAAAAAAATAGAGAGAGAGAAGATTAGTCGCATGAATTAAGATTAATTAATAAAATAAATATATGGTACAGTAACTTAACTTGTCTCCCCCTTACATGCTACTGTATGGTTATATGGTTATGCATAATCATTAATCTTCTTGGTGAGTTTGATCTTAATTTTATTTTGCTTTTATCACTTTCATCAGCGATTATGCATAATTCTCAAATGAAGTTGGTAAGTTTGATAAATATGGATGAAATCATATGGAAATATCACTTCAATTCAAGCACTTATTAGTTTTGCCCATAGGCAGGGCCAACGTCAGGCCTGAGGAAATGAGGCGGCATTTTTTACAACAGATGTGTTATTAGTGTTTCTGCATTTTTTACAACAGACATGTTATTAGTGTTTTTCTCTCCCAGATTTCTACAGATTGAAATCATTTTGAGAGGAAAGCACGCGAGCGGGTGAATAAGCACAAATATATTCAATGCTTTTGAAATGCTATTCAATGCTCAACTTATCTCAATACACCTCTTTTCCCGCACTTCCAAAAAGTGCCGCCAGTCCCAGTTGCACCCATCCTTTGGGAAGGTTCAAAATTGCATATGTAATAGAAATCTGGGTGCATATAGTTCTCTAAGTTCACATCTCTACTCTCTACAGAAGCTGGTTTCCAAAATTAGGTTTCTTCTCTTCTTTTTTAAAGGATCAGATTTTTTTACTCTTTATCAACATTTTACCAGTTGACTTTTCTTTTGGCTGAATCCCTCAGCAAGTTTGATTACTTGTTCATCTTCCGACAGATGTCCCTTTCAGCCAACACCATACTTCAGATAAACCAAGAATCAAGAGGAAAAAAGAATCGTTTTCGCTAAGAATCATTTATCAGCCCAAAAATCTCACTTGCATAGTCTTTAGTAAATCAACGTACATATCTTTTCTAGCCTTCAGGTTTTTTATTTATTTTTTCAAATAGAAATATTATATATCAGCTGAATACAATCTATTTGCATGGAATAGAATGTTACCCCAATGAATAGGAAGTACAAGCCTGCCTACAAGTGCTACTTTTGCTGAAAATCATTTGTTAGCCCACAAATCCCACTTATTTGTAGTCTTTAGCAAAATGACAAAACCATGGCTGTGATTTCCGTGGCATGGCAGTTATAATGTGGATCAGGAAAATTTTGAAAACCGCTTAAAGTATTTTTTACACTTATTTAAAAGTGTAAAAAAATAAAATTTTTTCTGACTTGTAAATGTTGCCTTTAGTCATATTTAGCAACATATGCAAACATTACCAATAGAATTCATCATTCTAGACCAAAGTTTATGCACTTTGTCTGGTAAAGCTAAGTAATTCATTGGCAATTTATCAAACTTACCAGTAACAGCTGGAGATTATACATAATCACCAGTAAAGGTAATGAATTTGCAATATTTATAAGATTTACCAAAATGTTCAGTGATTAAAAATAATATAACAGGCAATATGCATAATCACCGGATTTATCGCATCTACTGTAAAAAATATATGAATCGTATTAAAAACATAATAGCGGAGAATGTGACTGAAGATACTGTAAAAATAATAATTAGATTGATAAGAGGATAAAATAGAAAACATCTCTTAATGGGGGGGGGGGGGGGGGGGAAATAGTTTATATTAGCTTTACATAAAATAAATTAATGAATAGCAGGCAATATATAGATACAAAATATAATTTAAAAGTGCATATAATATCAGAGGTTTAGATCAGAAGGGGTATAAAACACACTGCACTTACACCCCTTGTGCTTTAGACCCTTCATATATAATATTCAGAAATGCAGAACATCAAATACATATTTGAATTTCCATCACTGATTATGTATGAGCGTGGTCTCATTAACAATTTAAAATAAAATTTCATTGTAGTGTCTACAAAAGGGATGTCGGCTACAAATGCATCCACCTCTTTGTGAAATGGTGAGAGATCTGAGTAACAAAGAAAGCAATAAAAGCATCGTGACAGAAACAATAACTATAGTTCCTGAGTGTTCCGGCAGCCAAACTGAACCACCAGATCCATATGAAAAAGAAAGTGATTCAAAGTTTCTCTCAGATGCAGCTCCACCAACATCATCACAAAGTGAAGCAGACATGTCTCCAAAGTTCCTATCAGATGCTGATCAAGCACAACGGCCACAGCCACCATCACCAAGTGAAAATAGAGCATCTTCAAAATTCCAACCAAATTCAACCCAATCTCAACAAAATGGAAAGGATACAGCACCGAAGTTTTTATCAGACATGAATCAAAAACAACAGCCCACATCACCAAATGGAAAAAACGATGACTCAAAGTTTATTTCAGATGCAGCTTCCCATAGCAAAAATGGAGATGAATATGATTTTAATTACTATTATGCACCAGATAACACAAGAGCTCATCAAACAAATGTTAGATCAGGATCACCACCTAGTGCTGGCAGTAATGACAAACCTGCATATTTATCAGCTTTCACTCCTGGTACAAGAAAGACAGAGAAACGATCAATTCGTGATGAAGATGCACAGTTTCTCTCTGATTTTACAGCTGAACCATCATTTATGGGACAAAAGAAAACAAGGGATGGACAAAGTGTGCCTTCGGAAATGGATAAACAAGATTATTTTTACTACTATGGAGCACCTGTCAAAAAAACATCAGAGGGACAAGGAGATTCTGAAGATAAATTCCTATCAGATGGCCAAGCAATCTCTAGAAGGAATGAACCTAGACAGATTTACAAATATGATACAACTAAAAAATATAAATTGACAGCATCAACACCAAAAAAGAAATTTGCAGCAAGTATGACACCAGAAATTAACACCATCACCACAGAAAAGACTAAACAAAAATTAAAATTTCCAAACAAAGGAATGACATCGAAGATTTCAAAAAAAGAAGCATTGATTGCAAAGGAAATATCTTCAAGAACCCTACCAATGAGTTCAGAAAAATACACAACTGTAACATTCCTAAAAACATCAATTACAAATCAAAACACAGAGCCATATACAACATCCTTGGCCATTCAGCAGCAGGAAGAAAATGGCAGTGATTCGAAGGAAAATATAAATGTAACAATAAAGCCTGATAGCATTCCGAATTCAACAAGTTTTTCAAGTGACAAAACAAGTAATAATTCATCTATGAATGGGATTGAAAACTATGGCGAATCAACAACAATCGCTGTTACACCAGCCATGGGGCTCAAATATATGAATACAGGAAACTCTGCACAGACTATTTTTGAAAGTGTAACAACAAATTCTGATCCAGTTTTTAATCAAACAGACGCTCCTGTATCAGGTGAAAATAATTTAACAACCTCACAATCTCAGGAAGATGCCACACTCAATCCATCAATACAAGACTCTACTGCAACCACAGCAAATGGCAGTGATTCAAAGGAAAATATAAATGTAACAATAAAGCCTGATAGCATTCCGAATTCAACAAGTTTTTCAAGTGACAAAACTAGTAATAATTCATCTATGGATGGGATTGAAAACTATGGCGAATCAACAACAATCGCTGTTACACCAGCCATGGAGCTCAAAAATATGAATACAGGAAACTCTGCACAGACTATTTTTGAAAGTGTAACAACGAATTCTGATTCAGTTTTTAATCAAACAGACGTTTCTGTATCAGGTGAAAATAATTTAACAATCTCACAATCTCAGGAAAATACCACACCCAATCCACCAATACAAGACTCTACTGCAACCACAGAAAATTCTCCAAAAGATAATGATGATACAGTAACAAACTCAAACCTATTAACAAACATGGAAGTTACAAATGCAACAGAGAACCATACGGGCACATCATTTTCCAAGCAAATAAATACAACCAGTTCACAAATGGCTAGTGTAACTTCAACTTCTGAATATGAGGTTCACGATGGAAGAACAGCATTAAAGACAGAAAATGAAACAAGCCCAACGAGCACTAATCTTCAAACAGAGAAACAAACAGGTTCATTTACTGAACAAAGTCGTACTTCAGACATGGCAAGTGAATACTACAGGGCCGTAACTGCAACGACAGAAGATTTACCAGAAGTCAGAACAACAGCATCATCAGAAGAAGCGGGGGGTATTTCAATGAAATACGATAATCACAGCAACCTCAGCACACTAACTCCTGCAAAACTTTCAAAAGAAGATGATGAAAGTATCACATCATCACTAATTATGGGTGCTGTTACAACCAATACTCCACCATACACAGACAATACTCAAACAAATGTTAAACCAGCGATAACTGAAGCAACTCTGACACCAAGTGTACTGTCCAGTGCAACAGAAATTCCACTGAGTGATACAAATGATGCAGCACCTATATTCTTATCAGACTCAGTTCCTTCTCAACTGGCAAAAACTTATGCTACGGAATATCCCTCCTCAGCTTCAGGAGATGAAAAAGATACAGTTCTAAGGCTCTCATCCGATTTAATTGAATCAAATAAAAATCCATTAGATCTAACATCTACATCTGATTCAATTGGATCACCACGATTCACAGAAGCAGAAAATCTAACAGCTGTAAACTTTTCACCAGATTCAATTGAATCAACGCCGTGGACAAAAACAGAGAACCAAACACCTCTGAAATTATTATCTGATTCAACTGCATCAACACAGTTCACAGAAACTGAAAGTACAACAGATCTAAAATTTTTACCTGATTATACTGAATCAACACAGAGCACAAAAAAAACAGAGAGTCTAACAGCTCAGAAATTCCTGTTTGATTCAACTGCACCAACACTTTTAACAGAAACTGAAGGAAAGAATACTTCACAGAGATTCTTATCAGATACAACTGAACCTACAAAGTTCAGTGAAACAGAAAATCCTGTGGCAGAAAAGTCCTCACCTGATTCAACTGTACCAACACTGTTCACAGCAACAGAAAATCCAACGACCCTAAACATTTCACCTGATTCCACTGAATCAACACAGTGGACAAAAACAGAGAATATAACAGCTCAGGAATTCTGGTCTGATTCAACTGCATTAACACAGCTCCCAGAAACTGAAGGCAAGAAAACTTCGCAGGCAGTAAAGTCCTCACCTGACTCAACTGAGCCTACAAAGTTCACAACAACAGAAAATCTGCTGGCAGAGAAATTCTCACCAGATTCAACTGAGCCTATACAGTTCACAGGTACTGAAAATCCAACAGCTCTAAAGTCTTCACCCGATCCTACTGAATCAACACAGTGGACAAAAACAGAGAGTGTAACAGGTCAGAAAATTCTGTTTGATTCAACTGCACCAACACTTTTAACAGAAACTGAAGGAAAGAATACTTCACAGGCAGGAAGATTCTCATCAGATTCAACTGAACCTACAAAGTTCAGTGAAACAGAAAATCTTGTGACAGAAAAGTCCTCACCTGATTCCACTGAATCAACACAGTGGACAAAAACCGAGAATATAACAGCCCAGGAATTCTGGTCTGATTCAGCTGCATTAACACAGCTCCCAGAAACTGAAAGCAAGAAAACTTCACAGGCAGTAAAGTCTTCACCTGATTCAACTCAAGCTACAAAGTTCACAACAACAGAAAATCTGCTGGCAGAGAAATTCTCACCTGATTCAACTCAACCTACAAAGTTCACAACAACAGAAAATCTGCTGGCAGAGAAATTCTCACCAGATTCAACTGAGCCTATACAGTTCACAGGTACTGAAAATCTAACAGCTCAAAAGTCTTCACCCGATCCTACTGAATCAACACAGTGGACAAAAACAGAGAGTGTAATAGGTCAGAAAATTCTGTTTGATTCAACTGCACCAACACTTTTAACAGAAACTGAAGGAAAGAATACTTCACAGGCAGGAAGATTCTCATCAGATTCAACTGAACCTACAAAGTTCAGTGAAACAGAAAATCTTGTGACAGAAAAGTCTTCACCTGAATCCACCGAATCAACACAGTGGACAAAAACAGAGAATATAACAGCCCAGGAATTCTGGTCTGATTCAGCTGCATTAACACAGCTCCCAGAAACTGAAAGCAAGAAAACTTCACAGACAGTAAAGTCTTCACCTGATTCAACTCAAGCTACAAAGTTCACAACAACAGAAAATCTGCTGGCAGAGAAATTCTCACCAGATTCAACTGAGCCTATACAGTTCACAGGTACTGAAAATCCAACAGCTCTAAAGTCTTCACCCGATCCTACTGAATCAACACAGTGGACAAAAACAGAGAGTGTAACAGGTCAGAAAATTCTGTTTGATTCAACTGCACCAACACTTTTAACAGAAACTGAAGGAAAGAATACTTCACAGGCAGGAAGATTCTCATCAGATTCAACTGAACCTACAAAGTTCACAACAACAGAAAATCTGCTGGCAGAGAAATTCTCACCAGATTCAATTGAGCCTATACAGTTCACAGGTACTGAAAATCCAATAGCTCTAAAGTCTTCACCCGATCCTACTGAATCAACACAGTGGACAAAAACAGAGAGTGTAACAGGTCAGAAAATTCTGTTTGATTCAACTGCACCAACACTTTTAACAGAAACTGAAGGAAAGAATACTTCACAGGCAGGAAGATTCTCATCAGATTCAACTGAACCTACAAAGTTCAGTGAAACAGAAAATCTTGTGACAGAAAAGTCATCACCTGATTCCACTGAATCAACACAGTGGACAAAAACCGAGAATATATCAGCCCAGGAATTCTGGTCTGATTCAGCTGCATTAACACAGCTCCCAGAAACTGAAAGCAAAAAAACTTCACAGGCAGTAAAGTCTTCACCTGATTCAACTCAACCTACAAAGTTCACAACAACAGAAAATCTGCTGGCAGAGAAATTCTCACCAGATTCAACTGAGCCTATACAGTTCACAGGTACTGAAAATCCAACAGCTCTAAAGTCTTCACTCGATCTTACCACACAGTGGACAAAAACAGAGAGTGTAACTGGTCAGAAAAGTCTGTTTGATTCAACTGCACCAACACTTTTAACAGAAACTGAAGGAAAGAATACTTCACAGAGATTCTCATCAGATACAACTGAACCTACAAAGTTCACAGAAACAGAAAATCCCTGGGCAGGAACTTTCTCAACTAATTCAACTGCAACAACACTGCTCACAGCAACAGAAAATCCAACAGCTTTGAAATTCTTGTCTGATTCAACTGCTTCAACACAGTTTACAGAAAATCCAAAAGCTTTGATATTTTCATCTGATTCAACTGCTTCAACACAGTTTACAGAAAATCCAAAAGCTTTGACATTTTCATCTGATTCAAACAAACAAGCACAGTTCATGGAAACAGAAAATCCAGAAAAATTCTCATCTGATTCAACTGATGCAACACAGTTTATAAAAACAAAAAGTTCACAACCACTGAAGTCCTCACCTGATTCAATGGTGTTGGCACAGTC
Source organism: Pholcus phalangioides (assembly GCF_987345545.1). Taxonomy (NCBI): domain Eukaryota; kingdom Metazoa; phylum Arthropoda; class Arachnida; order Araneae; family Pholcidae; genus Pholcus; species Pholcus phalangioides. Next base: position 85,903,600 of record NW_028301608.1, on the reverse strand, counting down.
AGCAGCAACAGAAAATCCAGCAGAACAGAGTGACAAAAATGATGACGCAGTGACAAAGTTTCTATCTAATCAAGCTTCTTCTCAAAATTTTATAGAGACAACAAGCTTATTTGTGAATACAGAAGTTGTAACAACATCAGGACTTCTATCAGAAAATATGTCATTCACAGGAACAGAAAGTTCAGAAACTACGTTACTCACAGCGACAGAAAGACCAACAGAAAATATTCAGTTTGAAGTAACAAAAAATATAATAGAAAATATGCAATCTAGTAAAGCAGAAAATCTACCAGAAAACATGCAATCTGACGAAACTAAAATTTCACAAACCAATATAGAAATTGAGAAGACTTCAGGGATTACAGATGCTTTAACAAAGTCATCAGTTTTTGGCACTGGCACCAGCAAATTCTTCAGTACTTTCAATCCTCAAATTGGATTCACAACTGCTTCAAGTGTGACCAGTGATAGTGAAGGATTTGAAAATACAAAGGCACATCCTACGGAAACATCAACAGACATGATAAGATCAACTGATTTTGAAAAACTTTCTGAAGAATCAATTCAAGGAAGTGCTTCTGGAGTACCCAGAACAACGGTCAATGAGAATAACTATCCCACACTTACAACGCATTACGACGGAAGAATCAAAAGAACGAATGAAAATGGAAGTGCAGAAATAGGTTACATGTCCAGAACTCTATTCTCAACCGCATATTCTAACTCTGAATCAGAAGCAGAAAAAGAATATTTGAACACATTGTTGCTGTTAGATGAGGAAAGTGATGTAACAACAGTAAATAGTTTTTACTTTGATGGAAAACTGTCACAGAGGACAGACAATTCCACACTACATGATTCATGGGTAAACATGAAAGAAAATGAATTGACTGAAAATTATTCGAGTAATAAATTTTTACTTTCTGATGAATTTATAAAAGAAAATTATTCATACGGACAGAGTGATGCAGAGAACAAGAAATTACAGACAGGTGCAAAGTCTGATATACTATTCCAAGAGCATGAAAACAAAATTAATGCAACAGAAGAAAGCACAGTTGTAGCTGACAGTGCATATGTGACCAAAAAGATCACCACTGTCTCCGAAAAATCAACTTATTCATCTCAAATAAGTATGGAAGATAATGCAACCCCAATAGATGATAATGAAAGCATGGATGAACAATACCCATTTGGAAATTTCAAAAACCAGATGCAACAAAATGATAATTTTGTTACTGAAACAAGCAAAAAAGAAACAATTTCAACAAGATCGCAAAACTCTACCTCTTATATTATCTATTCATTTGATGATGAAATAAAAACTCAGGATGAAAATGAAAAGAACAGTTCAATCTCTTTATCACAAACTCCTTTCAGCCCATTTATTTCTGATAGTATAAGTGATACGGAAGAATCGACACAGACTACTACCTGCAACCCTGGTTCAATCACAAATGCACCTTATAATGGGCAGACAGTAACAACTAGTGATGTACCAATGAATGAGTCAGATGATGGAATGGCCCAAAATGAAAGTATAACATCAGAGAAACAGACGACTGAATCTATCAAAGAAATGCAAAATGAGGATAATATCATAACAGAATCAAACTCAACAACCATAAAAAACAATTACTCTACATGGATAATGGACAACAATTTAAAACCGACTGAAAGTACAGATTTAACATCTACAGAGGATAATAACTCTGTATTGACAGTAGTTAAAAACTCTGCAACCGTGCCAGACAATGATTCAGTATTGACATATGAAAACAATTTTATCTTAACAGATAATAAGAACTCAAAATTTGAAGAAGACGCTCTACCAGAATATTTTGACAATAAAATGCCAATACAAAGCAACCAGGTTGAGAAGCAAACAATGATAAATGATAATTCTATACACTCTACAGATAACTCAATAACAAAAACTGATATTGATAGTGGTACAACAAGAGAAAGAAATGAACAAAACCCAGAAATATACAGTGCATATAACAATATTGAAATAGAAAATACAGAAAACATGATGATGTACATCAATAATGTAACTATGGAAAGAGAAATTATTGATACAACAACAGCTGGAAGTGTCCAAGCTATCAGTATTGATGACATAGATATGACCACCATGCCAGTAATGCAGGACAACTACATCTTTAAAATCTCAAGTGAATCAATGGAAAATTTCATCAAAACAACTCCTGATGACACAACTGTAACAAATTATTACAATAGTAAGTTTGCAAGTAATTCTGAAGAGAACATAGACAATGACAAAGAAATAGCTGTTACAAACAGTGTTGAACAGATGGATACAACATCCAAGCCTGATGATGCATTTTTTAGTAGAATTACTACCACAGAAAATGACATTATGGGGACTGATAAATTAACTACAATTCTTACTGAAGAAGAAAAAGATCTAAGAGATGATAAAACCAGTAAGCAAGTACATCTCACAACAGCCAATATTGCTCCTCAAAAAATCAGTGGAAGTGAAAAAACAACTGGTATCAATGGAGATGACATATATTATGCATCAACAGTGAACAAAAACATCTTTGGTACTTCAGAAAGACCTATAATGGGTAATACTGAGGAAACTACAAACAACATAGCAGAAACAAGTACTGTCACTATAACAAATGAGAGCAGCTTAGCTGAAGCAACTATAAGTGATACAACTGCAACACAGAATATATTAGGTGACAGAAAAAATAATCGTATGGAAAACGTCAATAAAAATGAAGACACAACAATCGCTACCAACAGACAACCAACAACTACAAGTCCTAGTATTGGTACTGAAAACTTCACAAAAATGTCAACATCAGCAACAGATGACAGTACTGAAACAGTGTATACAGCTAAAGAATACAGCTATGGTGAAGCTGAAAATGGGAATAGAGATTCCAGTAATGGTGGAAAACCAAGTAGTTTCACCATGACAACAAATAAAATCAAAGATATCAGACCCACTATATCCACTACAGAACTTGTTCAGAATAAAGAAAGTGAAAATTATATTAACACTTCACCTACAATGGTAACCAATTTTCCAGTCATAGATGGTACTGAAAGGGATGGCAAACTTGAGAGTGGAACAACAGATGCATTAGATTATCCTGTAAATTTTATATTTCCTAAAGTGGCTTCTACGATGACAAAAGTAAGGAACACAATATTTGTTAATGAAATAGCAGGAAAAAAAATTAGTACATCATCAGAGATGGAGGTAAAAAACTATTTCGATGAAAGCATCGATGAGCAAAAAAGTACATATCCAATGAATAGTTTCACCTCTAACTCAGTGCCTAACACCAATGAAAATGAGATTGATGACTTCAAAACCACAACAGTAATAAGAAAAGGAAGACCAGCTGCTTATGGATATGAAGATTATTTTATGACTGAAAACCCTCGCATAGAGAATGCATTACAAGCAGAGATTTCACGATCTGAACCGACTACTGCTCCAGACAATATCAATGAAAACACAAGAATTAATGAAGCAGAAGTGAAAAATGAATTCTCAACTGAATCAGATATTATAACCTTATTGTCGGAAAATAAAAGTACTGAAAATGGCATAATCAACACAGATTTATTCCAATTTGAAAACACGAGTAAACAAAGGGTTGAATCAGAAAACAGTAATAATGAACAAAAATTACATTCTATTAAAATGGGTTTCTTAAAAGATATGCTTAGCCCTACTAGTACAACAAAATATCAATCAGACATAACTGAAAATAATTTGGATTTCCAGACATATTCGGCTATGGAAAAAAGTATATCAACTTCCACTGAACCTAGAAGAACAAACAGAAATTTTGAGACCACAACTGCATTATCAGATCAACAACCCATAAATCAGAACAATATATTTACAGAAACTGAAGATAGCATTTTTCAAAATACAAAACGAGCAGAAATAAGTGAAAATGAGCAAAAAACTGATGTCAACTATACAGAAGACTTTTCAAAAACTGACTATAACAACATAATTAAACTTGAAAATGAAGTATTGGCTGAAGCGCCAGTTGACACTAGAGAAAATTCAGAAAATCAAAACAAAATTATTCCCCGTATATCAAACAGTCAACAGTTTTCTACAGCAGGTACCACCAATCAGCAAGAGGATGCCACAGATATAATTCCTCCAAATGAAATTTATAATACAAGCAAAATCAATACAAATACTTCACCAAGTATGTTGGACATAGCAAAAAGTGCAAGCACTGATAATGAAACTGAGAGCAACAGTTTGAACAAAGATACTCTTGAAGCAAGTTCAATAACTGATAATCTGACACCAACTGAAGTCATAGCTTCTTACACTGATACTTCACATTCAGGTATAATCACTGAAACAAATTTGAATTCTAAATCGAGTAGTCAAAATATCAGGAGTGACAGCCAAATATTTGAGACTGAAACTATAATATCTGCAAATAAAGACAAATTTGAAAATTTTTTTGAAGAAACTGATGCCACATGGTCAACCACACAGTCATGGATATCACCAAATTTAGGAAATGAAATAGATAATATCACAGAGGGAATATCAACAACAGTAGAAACAATAACAACACACGAAAAAACAGCTGCAGAAGACATGGCCACATTGATGGCAGCAATAACAGACGAAACTGCAACAAGTGCAGAAAAAATAGTCACAACAATGGCAACAACAGTAGACACAATAGCCACACCAGCAAAGACTAAAACAATAGAACGAATAGCGACAGCAACATCAAAAGAAATAGATGCAACAATTGCAGAAGCAGTAGCCACAACAATGGCTGTAACAGCAGAAGAACTGGAAACAGTATCAGTAGCAATAACTGAAACTACCACAGAAACAATAGCTGCAACTACCACAGAAACAGTAGCTGCAACTACCACAGAAACAATAGCTGCAACTACCACAGAAACAATAGCTGCAACTGCACCGAAAGGAGTAGCTGCAACAACAGCGAAAGAAGTAGATGCAACTACTCTAGAAGTAATAGTACAAACATCAAAAAGAATAGCTGCAACCGCTGCAGAAGAAAAAGATGCAACTACCACATATGCAATAGACACAACAACAATACCTGTAGCTGCAGAAGCAATGTCAACAGGGGCAAAAAGAGCTGCATCTACCACAGAAGAAATAACAACAACATCAGAAGGAATAGCTGCAACTGCTGCAGAAGAAATAGCTGCAACAAAAGAAGTGTCTGAAACTACCACAGAAGTAATAGCTGCAACCACCAGAGAAGGAATAGCTGCAACCACCAGAGAAGGAATAGCAACAACATCTAAAGGGATGTCTGCAATTACTGCAGTAGAAGTTTCTGCAACAACAGCAGAAGCGCTAGATTCAACAACATCAAAAGGAACAGCTGCAACTGCTGCAGAAGAAATAACTGCAACAACGGAAGGAGTAGTTGCAACATCAGAAGCAATGGTCTCAACTATTGCAGTAGAAATAGCTACGACAACAGCAGAAGAAATGGATACAATGACAACATCAGAAAGAATAACTGTAACTCGATCAGAAGGAATAGCTGTAACTCTAGCAGAAGAAATAGCTGCAACAAAAGGAGTATCTAAAACTACCACAGAAGTAGCAGCTTCAACCAAAAGAGAAGAAATACCAACAACATCAGAAGGAATGGCTGTAGAAATTTCTGCAACAACAGCAGAAGCACTAGATACAACATCAAAAGGAATAGCTGCAACTGCTGCAGAAGAAATAACTGCAACAACAGAAGAAGTAGTTGCAACTGCTGCAGAAGTAATAGCCGCAACATCAGAAGGAATGGCTGCAACTTCAGAAGGAATGTTCCTAACTATTGCAACAGAAATAGCTGCAACAACAGAAGCACTAGATACAATGACAACATCAGAAGGAATAGTTGCAACAAAAAAAGGAGTTTTTGAAACTACCACAGAAGTAATAGCGGCAATCACCAGAGAAGGAATAGCAACAACAGCAGAAGCCATAGATACAACATCAAAAGGAATAGCTGTAACTACTGCGGAAGAAATAGACGTAACAAAAATGGCAGTAACAGCAAAAGAAATAGCAGAATCTATTATAGAAACAGTCACACCAACTGCTGAAGCAATGGCAACAAAAACTGCAGAGAAGATAACAACAGCAGATACACTAGCTCCAAAGGCAGAAGTAACAAATTTAGAGGAGCAAAATCAATTTCCTGGGGATAAATTATATACTAGATATTTATTAGAAAATCGTCCTTTCAATGAAAGATTGTCAGAAGTGCTCAATGAAAACACAGAGCAGTCCCAGTATGAAAACTACCATAAATTCACTGAAGTATCTGAGCGCTCAAATGAAATAATCAACTATACTCCAACTAGTGCATTTCAAGCACTGGATGTAGATTCAATAACAATAAAAACTACAGAAACTAGTGTAAGCAAGGATTTGAACACCGCAGCATCGAAGCAACAGCAAAGTATCACTGAAGAACCAATTGAACACTCAAAATATGAAACCTTCATGGTAACAGAAGACACCACTTCTAGCAAAAGATTCTCAAACACTGACAAATTATATACAGCATATGATAATGCTGACACCCAAACTAGAAGCAACTATAAAGTGACCGAAAAAGAGACACTGTATTTGCAATATAACTCAGAAGAGCCAAGTTACCAGGACGTTACTAATTATGATACAACATCAAATATTGATATTCCTTCAACATCTACGGTGATTGATAAGGAAGACTCTGCAGATTCTTCCCGCAGCAAGAAAGAAGATGTTGATCAGCAACTCACAACAAACAGGGAGAGGAATTTTGAATATGAAAATTCAAGAAAAGAAGAAAAAATAGAGACTGAACAAAAGCCACAAAATGACATGACAGAAACTAAAATTGAATGGAGCAAAAAAAATATTGCCAGTGATAATTCAATGACTCAAAATATGATGCTCATACCTAGTACTCAAGCTAACACAGTGCCTTTCAAGAAAGATGTAATCAGTAGTGATCAAGTAGGTGAAAGTACACATACCAGTTCAACAACTGAAAAATATATTCAACAAATCTCTGAGGTCATGAATACAAGCCCAACTACACAAAATTCAATGCTGACTGAAGCTAGTAAAACATCTTTGCCAAAGGGAAATTATGTTTTTTTAACCACACCGTCCGCTAAAACTATTACAGAAACAGTAACAGAAGAGAAATATTTCACACTCTTTGATACATTGAGTTTAGAGGAGATGATCTCTCAATCAACATATAGCATCAAAAATTTCATTGAAAACAGAGTAAATGAAGCTGATGTAATCTCAACCACAATGACTGAGAATGCCGAAAATAACCCAATAGCTACAGAAGAAAATATCTATAGATTAAATGAAATAGTCACTGAATCAGAATACAACTCCACAACCAGAGAAACATCATCAAGATCATTGGAACAAAAAGATGAAGCATCAAAGACATCAGAGAAAAATAAAAACACTTCAGGAAATATACAACAAATTTCCACAACTGGATTAACAGATTATTCAACTGGAAGTAGTCCCATTACAGAACAAACTCAAATTCCAGTTACAATAGCTGAGGTGGTTTCATCCAAATCAAATGATGATCAATATAACAGTACACCAAAAGAAAAAACTGACATCGAGGCCTCAACAACTGTACAATTACCTGAACAAAATACAGAGGAGTATTATTTAATTGAAACACATAATGAGAGTGAGAAATCAGAAGTTACTGGATTTGACCAAACAACACAAAAAATGATTACTGAAACAAAGTTCACAACTACTGAGTCCTTAACTTCTGCAGGGCTATTGAAAGAATTATCTACCCAATTGACTACTCCAATGATTATATCTTCAGAACTTAGCATGAAAGATGAAATTACAAAAGAAATTAACACTGAAAGAACTGCTGAACCTGCTGCAACAGGACCAGCTCTTAGCACAGCAAATTCTGGAAGATCATCATTGGAAAGCAATAATATTGATGAAAAAATTGATTCAAATACTGTAAGTAAAACTGAATCAGAGTCCTCCAAAGAAGAAACTCAGTTCAAACAACAGCTACAAAAAACCACAGCACCTACAAAGCCATATGCAACTACAGCAGAGGAAAACCAAAACATTGAGGAAATGCCAACAGATAATGTGGTGAATTTACTAAAGACGTTATTAACCACTGCTTTACCTCAAGCTTTTTCTACCAGTTCAAGTCAGACAGAATCACAAAAATCATCAGGAAAAACCACATCCGAAATTCCAGCTGTGATCAAAGACTATGGTGATTATAATATTTTGCTGAAGGATCCAGATTTCAAATCATACAGGCAGAAACTGAGTGAAGAAATCACAGACTTTTTTGATTATATGCAAAAGTCTGGGAAAGACTTCTTTGGAGAGGAGTTCTTTGATTTGCTGGTTGAAGTGATATATGGTACAAACAAACCAGAAGATCTTCTGAAATACGAAATTGATGAAAATTTGTCCCAGGAAAATGAAATAGGAACTGTCCAGGAAAATGCACTGCTTGATTCTAAAGATCAGAACAAAACAGTAGAAGTATCATCAGAAGCATCTCCAGCAGAAAAAAATGATAAAACATCAGTACGCCCGAAACCAAGTAACATTAAAGATCTGGAAGAATATTACTTCAATGCAATTATCGATGAAATTGGGAAGTCCTCCTTTCCATCACTAACTTATGATGACATAAAACAAATAGAAGATGTGCTTCAAAATGGATACAGATAATTTTAATGCATCAGAGCTACACCATCATTAATGAAGTCATATATATAAGAGGCATTTTAAAGAAAGAGAATCCTAAGCTGTCATTTCACTAACATTGCTTATGTGTCAATCGCATCAAATAGAAAGAGTTGTAAACAAGTATAAGAATAAGTTGTATGAACTTATTGTAAAAATACACGAAGAGAACAAAAAAAAAAGTATATTCATGGAGTTTGAGTATGTGCCTATAGATTAGTGTAATGGTATCACAGGTATTCTACTGTATAATCTTTCTAAAAAACTAATTGCATGTGGCTAGTATCATTTGACTATCAGAGTGCCAGAGTTGAATGTATTTTCTCAAGCTAGTTTAGGAGAAAAAGTTGTACTAATAAAAATATTGTGCTTTTTTCCCCTTTTTCTTCTTGTGATTCATTATGCTACTTATTTACTCACACAAATTTTTATGCAACATATATAAAACTACAAAACTTTGATATCTTGAAGTGCTTTCGGAAATTTATATTACTCTGAACCACCAAAAAATTTGAGTCACAGAATCTGAATTAATAGCATATATATGAACAATTGACATGACTTTGAAGCATCAAAAAATTTGACTTATAGAAGTTTGACTGCCTCTCAAATACTCAAATTTTATTCACTCAGCTCAAAAGATTGCATATCCATTATTGCATTTTCCTCAGGGAGCAAATGAACTGGAAGTTATCACAATAAAGTCCCAATCACAAGAAATTTTTAGACTTCTTGGCAAAATCGATAGGGGAAAAACCAGTAACAATATAAACTGATATTCCTTTTTTTTACTTCGGTTTTTCTTATTTCATTTATTATACACATATTGCAAAATATACTTCCCATTGAAGGATAGACCTCTTTCCGAATATTAAGCTGGGGTCAACTCTCAGGAAGAAAAGTCTACTAGTCTCCACTGAGAATCAAACCCAGTCCTCTTGCAATCTGGGCAATCATGCTATCCATATACGCAACAGAGGACATGACCATTTCTTCTTTATTTACGCTCTATAACGTGACACATTGAAGTAGAGGCATAGGCGAAGATAAACTACTTGAGAGGCTGAAAAGGGGCACGATAATGAAAGCTGGATGATGAATGAAGGCATGATGATGATTATGTCAATTCATATTGTATATGCATGCACATTATATCAGTCGGCTCTGCCATTGACACTGGGGTGGGGGCAGTATCTCCGTCTATGCATAGTAGTCCCCCTTCAACAAATGACCCCTAGGTGGCGGCAGTAGAGAGATTGAGATGATTTTTTATTTTTCTTCTTCTCAGCCCAAGGTATAAAAGAAAGACTTTTTTCTGGATATTATCTTGAAGTGAACTTGGAAAGAAAAGTAGACTAGTCTACACTGGAAATCGAATCTTGCAATCTGGGGAAGAACTGTCTGTGGGCAATTTGGTGAAGTTAAGGTGAGGCTACTATACCCCTACTTCAGTGTGTCTGTCACACTATAGAGTGTAAATAAGGAAGGAATGGTAGTTTCCCCTGTGGTGTATATGGATAGCGCTTGTTCTGACTTCATGAGGACTGGGTTTGATTCGTGGCGGAGACTAGTAGACTTTTCTTTCTGCATTTGTCTTGGTATAATATCCAGAAAAAAGTCTTTCTTTTATACATTAGGCTGAGAAAAAATCAAAACTCATCCCAATTTCACTATACTTCCCATTATTATTATTATTATGAGTGAGCATATATATGCTTGCGCACACACGCACACCTACCTGTAAATTATCAACATACGAGAAATGCTGCAAACCTCAATGGATTTTATAAAAAGTGATTAAAAATGAGCAGTGATTAATGAAATGAGGTAAAGTAGATATTGAAAAATGAATAAAATGAGATTAAGTAAAATGAGGAATACAAAAACCCAATTTAACAAAACTTGTTTTAATAATTTCTTTTATTTAATTAAAGAAAGAAGAAATAAAAATGATATGTTTGAATTCACCATATTGTCCGATGCCAAGGATCTCATTTTTTGAATTTAATATTGTCTTGCTGTTCCAGCTCATCTAGTTTTTTAAACCTTTCAATGTCAAACATGACTTTATCCATACTTGCAACCCTTTTGGTAGAAGAAGCTATATTATGTGAAAGAAAAACAAAAGAAATGTGGATTGACTTGTGAACAATCAAGTGAACAAAATTTGCATGAATTATTAAAAGATAATATAATTATATAATTATACTTCAAAACATCTAATTCATACAGTAGAAAGTCTGCAACCTGCAACCAATTTTTCAAAAATATTGCACAATTGCACAGTTCTATTTTACATAATTTAATTTATTTATTTTTTAATATTATGGTAGGAAATAGAAAAACTGCAGGGTTAACCTATGTCAGTGTTTCCTAACCTGTGGTCCATGGACCCCTGGGAGGGGTCTGTGAGTAGTTTATAAGGGGTCCAAGGGATCATTTTCATTTATTACCATTGCAATGGATGACACATTTTGCACTATGAAATTGTAATTTATTCAAAATTTTTATGTGACACAAATTATAAAAATACAACAATACACTTTGCATTTTATTGGAGGGTAATGTCAAAATTGTTCTTCTGAAGTTATGGGGGGGGGTGGTTTGCAAAGTATTAGTCTCTACTACAAGGGGTCCACATCATCAAAAAGGTAGGAAAACACTGCCCTATGTTATGTTTCTTGATTTAAAAACACAAAAAAAGAAAGTTAAACACATTCTCTCACTAAAACACTTCAACCCGCAAACAAATATTTGATTTGATTTACAATCATAAAACAGAGAAAATGCTAAAAGCATAGGTCCTTGAAGCAGACAATGACTGAGTACTGCATTTGCCCTTGTAAGTAAAACTATTTAATATACATATTCTCCACACAATACACCGAACAGTACAATGCCAATTGGTTTTTATACATGAATCAATAGTGTGGGAATGTAAGAAAAATGAGAGATCACTGTAATTTATACAAGTAAGTCTTGAGGAAAAAACTAAACTTTCAACTGGAGATGCCAATAAATTACCTTATGAACCTCAGAAGTCTGATCATTTTATCATAGTTACTTAATGACAAGAACTACCCCATTCACTTAATATTTTAACTTCTGATAATGATGGCATGCCCCAGAATGGCAATGTAAAATTATATTTGCCTAAAACTGTGAAAAAGTGGTTGAAAGAGTCATCATTCAAATACTTGGGTTACCATCCACCAAAACCCCTTTTAAATCCAATCAATAACCAATAGAACTTGTCACAGAGATGTCTGAAGAGTCATTTGATTTCTGAATCAACTGAGGATATTGGTGTAACATTGATGCAAACCTAGCTGAAAATGAGTATTGAGATATCACATAATCTCATGAAATAATGCATGATGAACATGTTTTTTAATTGATAAAAACTGTTTTTTCGGGTTCAAAGACCGTCGTCCGTTTGAGTTAGTTCTCAACGTTTCCCCAACACTAGTGGTTGGCATCATCAGGAGAATTGATAAAGTTTTCCGGAGTCTCAGGTTGTATTTATGCACATAAGTGGCTTGAACTACACTATTGTTTTGCGATTGGTCAGTTGATTCTATGGCTGGCAGCGTATTGTAAACAGTTGTTATGCTGGTAGAACCTGATTGGCCGAGAGATGTGGAGTTATCTGATTGGCTGTTGTCGTCATTCTGTTGCTGGATCTGTTGCTTGAAGGGGAAGGTTCTTGTTCTTCTGAGAGCTGGTGTGCAGGATCTGCTCAATTTCAAAGAAGATTTCAGCATATTTATGAGTGTTATGTGCTTGACAAGCTGTGATCTTTCGAATCAGAAGTAAGAATTACAAGCATGTGAAGTGTAACATTTGTAATAATTTTTGTGAGTCTGCCTTCTCTTTGTGGAGACATTTATTTGTCTTTCATTCACGCCTCAAAGTTGGAAAACCAACTTCAGCCGACTTCACCACTGCCTGTAACGATTGCAGCCAGAAACCTCTCAAAACACCATCAGAATAATTAATTAGTATGTCTGTCTTTAAAAAGATAACAATAAACCTTTGATGATGAAACTCAAAGCAATAAAAAAAAAATTTCAGTTTTTGGCTAACACAGAAGACAAATATTGACCTGGAGTTTGACGTCGACGTGGGGTGATCTTTGCTGTTGTGGGTTTTGCAGGAAGATCCTCTTCAAAATCAAACTCATTTGGCTCTTCCCTGACAAATGATAGAAAAATATACATGAGATAAATTTCAATTAAAATAAATTTTTGTAATAAAATTCTCAAAAATAAGGTACTCTCAAAGTGTGATCTAATCACAAATTTCAATATCGCATAGTAGTATTGGGATCAATGATATTTATCATGATTGCCATTATTCCTGATTATCACTATTCACAAATATAAACTTTTAGGCCGAAAAAATTCACATTTCTTTTGCTATTATGGCAACCTGGGATTTGTCAACCCGCTTCTCAATGTGTTTATTAGGTTTTTTTTCCCCATAAATTTTTTTATTGTGATGCCCATAGCCATGGAGAGTAAGATGTAATGTTTTTAATGTCCTATGTCAAAATGGTAGGGCAGGACTTGTCAAATCAAAAAAGAAATTACATTAGGTTTAATTAGATTAAACAAGGCAATTTTTTTTTAGGAGCCAAAAAAAAATTTTCCCCTGAGAAGAAAGACTAAAATAATTTTGTTTAGAGTTTTCCAAGATTTGGAGAACATTTCCCATGTTGGTGGAATAGAACAGTGTTTCTCAACTGCCAGGGTCCTGACATAATCCCCCATGAGGCAGCAGGGCCCCCTAGGCTGACATCTTTGGTGGGACTCTCTATAGAAAATTTATAGCAGGAAAAACAATGACGAGAACCATCTCAGGTCTCCAGATCGGAGCCCTGTCAGCTCTACCTTTGTGAGGGAAGGGTCATGGTCAAGCCCTTGGTAGAAAGTTTTTTTTCTGTCTGGCAAAATAAACAAATAGTACTGAGCCACCAATCATTATTTTAATAGGTGCCAATATCATTACTACATATTACATTGCATAATTTGCCAATTTTTATTTAAGAAGGCTCACAGACAGAATAACTGTTCCACTCACAATTTCATGATACTTTGGTTTTACTTGTAATATTGACAAAATTATAGTCTGCAGACCAAGAAAGAATATCATTATATTCAGAGATTTATCCTTATATTGAATATTTTTTAGCTAGATTTCACTGTAGACCTATACAGTATGTTTGCCAACTGATACTAAACTTCACATGCACCTCGTCCATATTCCTCTGTAGAATTTCTAATGAGCTAGTGCATGTTAGAATGTGCATGTACATGTTGTGAATCTTACATGAAGTTTGTTTGTGTAATGCTTGTTATGTACAGTGCTGCTATCTGCCATAAATTTTTCTAACTATGAATGAAGCGTAATTATTGTATCGTTTCACAACTGCTATGATTTGGCATACATAATCTAATCGCCATACTTCCATCTCATGCCTCTGACTCGAAAATTGCTTAAAACTGATTATGTTAGCCTATATGGCTTTAAGCAGAGGTGCACAACCTTCTCAGACTATGAGCAAAATATGCAAAATGGCTACTACTCATGGGAGTACAAACTGGTGTACTTATCATATTGTGTGGATTTATACTTTTTGATAGGGACACCTTTCTTGGGCTGGGTGCCCGTATAATGGTACACGGCTGTGCACCCCTGACTAAAGCCCTGCTTGCACCGGTTTGGTAATTTATTATTAATTAAATTTTAAGTCGTCAAGTACTTTAGAATGTGTGCTAGCATCAAGGGCTGTTCACACAGGTTTAGTTGTTAAGCAACTTAGTGGTCAAGTAGAATAGAGTCCAGCCTATTTTTTCGATTAAGTAGGCACTAAGTGCATGCACCAGTAGGCATCAGGATTGGTAGTTTTTGGCGCATGACAGTTTTTGATGGAGGGTTTTAGACATGACAGTTCAAACTGCCTAAACCTTAAATATTTCTTTTCAATATAAAAATTCTCATTGGAAATGCACACATTAATTGCATGTACATAAAGTGACTATGTTATACTATACAAAGAATACTTAATATGACTGTAAAATAATTTTGTACTCTCTACAGAATTATTTTGGACAATATGTTTTTTTTTACGTATAAAATATGCAATTTGAATAGAGCATAGCATAAAAGCTGAAGGAAAACTGGAACTATTTGATATTCAATTCTCAGCGTGATTCTTGACCTTCAAAAATTTCTTCAACTGCTTATATATGTATATAGATATAAACATCTAAAGGACTTTTTAGTCCTACAATTCAGCATTTTGATTGCTAGATATATTCTAATGTTATACACAATAAGTCTTGTTTTAAGTATCATGTGATTATCTAGATAATTTAATAACAAAAAACAGCATTTCATGTGTTATAAAAGAACTTTTTAAACAGCTATTTATTATAAAAAGGGTACAGCAGATGTTTAGCATTGCTGGCTTGTTTTTGATGCTTAACAAATCCCCTGTATCTTATTCTTAGTGCAAAAGTAAGAAAGATTCAGTTATGGTACATTTATTAGCATTTATATAATGCAATAGTTTTACAATTGTAGCTGTATCTAACTGGCAAAACAATACTTTGGGTATCAAGTCCTGCCAACTCTGCCTTGATTGAAAATACTCTTTAAAACTTTGGAGTTATACAATTCGAACTAATAAATTTTTATGTGAGAATAAATGAGTTTAATAGTGTGTTAACAGATGCTATGCAAGAATTTTTATATGAGATAAAATTTTGGGCGGATCAGAAAATTTAAAATATCAAAATAGATATTTTTCTCAATTATAATTCAAAATATAAAATACTTCAATCTACATAAAAGTAAGTGTTCTGTTATTTAGCATATCCATCAGATAAAAAAACTATTTGACAACATTGGTAATAGGTTTTTGATTGCTTTAATATATACTGAGTTGGTTTCTGAAATCAAATACCTAACTCTAATTAACTCTAACTCTACCTATTACACATATTTTTAAATAAACAGGCTCTATTTCGCTTAGTCAATTGAACAAAGGTAATCAGTTCAGTAGTTCAGATAAAATGGGCCATAAAATTATATATTATCCTTTCTAGACTCTTTTTACGTTGAAAAATTCAAAATTGTAAATTATAATTAATATTTTGTTTCAATTATGGAAAATGAACCAATTTTTAAAAATAAAATGTTATAATATGCAAAAAAGTTAGTTTTTCATCATGTTACATACCAATTGTGTTCAAAACATAATCCAAAGTATTCATTTAGGTTTTTGCTGGTTTAAACCAGTTTTTGACAAGTGTCATGTCAAAAAGCCAACTCTGGACAACGCGGCTTCATATTATCTAATGAACCTTTACTACTTCATTACTTACGTTGGGACAGACTTAAGAGCGCTTTGACTTAACAGTAGTTTAACTACTTAATCACTTACCACACGTAAATGTCTCTTTGGAGTTTTGTTTCTACTAATGTTATTATACTATGTTTGTTTCATTAAAATAACGGCTTTTGACAAAGAATGATTATTTTATATGCTGTGGATACTTATACAAAGACAGACGTTTATTTGGTGTATGGCAGAACAAGAAGTGACGTCACTTCTGTGTGTCCAATCTACAAATACAACACCACAACAGGCAAAATGCCCAGCGAGGTGGCTGAGAAAAACATGCCCATAACAAATATGGATGTCATATATTTCAAAAATCTGACAGTGCAAGCACATTGGTGACAAGTGGATGAGGAAACAGCATTACCCAAGTTGATAGAGGGTGTAACTAGCAATACAAAATTTGATAGTTAAAATCTTACACGCAACACTAGTTTCTTTTTTCATCTCTCCTAAGTTTGTCCTTGTGATCCCCCCCCCCCCCCCTACTTACATCTTTGACCTTTTTTGGATGATTACTGATTTGTAATTTATTTCACTTGTATGAATTCAAAGTTAATATTAGGGGTTCAGTCATCCCTGGAGGACTCGTCTTGACTCGCATGGCCCTCAAAAGGGTGAGGCCAACTGGGCTCAGAATGATTCACATCTTTAATTTTTTTAACACTATAAATTCACTATAGAGGAAGCCTGCCAAAGGTCCTTGCCTAGAGGCCCAACTGCAGATTGTGGGGGAGGGACACATATAGCACGAGCCTTCATGACAATTGATTTATTTTTAATAACTTATACAGTCGGCCCACCCCCCCCCCCCCTGTATTCGCAGTTTTTTTCCTTTATTGGAATTTTTTTTTCAACTCTCAAAAATCGTCATTCATGCGTTTTGTTTACAAAATTTTAGTTGTGCATATTTAAAATGGCTCGCTAATGACATTACTGTCATCACCAGAGCCGTGGCAGCCCCCAAGAGAGAAACAGTCCTGTTGGGTTGGATTAACTTTTTGCCACAATGTGCACTAAAGAATACAACCACTTCTACAGAGTAAATTGAAGAGACTATAAAAGACATTGTCACGTTAGCGAAACAGGTGGGTGGAGAAGGGTTCAATGATATGGATATAGAGGAAGTCAAACAGCTAAATTAATAGCAATTCAGAGGTGTTGACCGAGGAGGAATTAATGCAGGTTGACTGCTCCTGAAACTGAAGCGGTACCAGATGAAGATCAAGATAAAGAAGTAGAAGACAGGTTCACCATGAGTAACATAGCAGAAAGGCTTCGCACGTTCAAATCAGCAATGGATTATTTTCATGGCACAGATCCCCATATGGTACACTTCACATTTAGAAAAATTGGTAGAGGAAGCCTTGCCATCATATTACAACATACTTGATCATATGAAGAAGACACGACAAACAGAAATCACAAAGTTCTTTCAGAAAACATCGCCAACAATTGCTGCACCCTCTTTTACATTTCGTTCTATCCTCTACGTCACCCTGCTCTTTCCCATGATGTTCAATAAACGAGATATACAAGAAGAAAACTATGGTTTCGGTTATTTGCGAATTTCTTGTATTCGCGGTCACCCCCGGAACGTAACCCCCGCGAATACGGGGGGCCAACTGTATTCAGTGGTGAAGGGATATAATGTGCTTGTTGCGTGAGGTGGAGAATCAGTGAGCAAAGCAGGCACACCCCACCTGCGCAAGCCGTCATTAAAAAAAAAAAGTTAAATTGCATGTGCCCATTGTAATATAGATGCAATAATTATTTGTTTATGTTCTATGGCAAGCTTGCACACATAAACTAAGCCTGAGACTTTATCAAATCTGCTGTACATCAAATAGGCCTAACCGTCTAGTGTCATGGGTCTCTAAAAGATACAGCAAGGAGCATGACATCTGCTGTACAGCAAATAAATGTCCGACTCCGTATAAGTATCTTCTGCCTATTTCATACAGGGCTATAATGCACCACCAGCAGCAGTGCACCACTAGGAACATACAGAATAAGGGGCGAATCAAGAGCTCGCTGTTGGGATGGGTGAGTTTACAAATTTCTAAAAAAATTAGTCTCAGAATGGGGGTGACCACAGTATCCCACATTTTGTCTCGAATTTTCCGTGCTAGTCCCGGTTTTGTTTTTTTTCTTCATCCCAACTTTTTTGAAAAATCCCCGGTTTTACCTGCTTTTTAGTCAAAGTTTTCTTGAATTATCACATTTTGCTTGGGGGGGGGGGGGAGACAACAGCTGTATTTTAATAAGTGAAAGATATCAACATGATTCATCATCGTGACAGAAACAATATTAAATAAAAAAGACCACAGTCAACTACACATGCACCTCGTCTACCTATAGAACCTCTAACACAGCGATTCTCAACCTATATTGACTCACGAAACTCTTTTTAGTTTTTAATTTCTATGGAAGAGCCCCGGAGGTGTAACATATCCATAGAACCCCTGGGAGTAAAGGTCCGAATAATGGGTCTCTAAATGTAATTTGTCAATATCCTTTCAAATATTTTTAAATCATAGATATTATTTAAGTTTCTTTCATTAGCGATTGATGTGTGTCGATCAGTTGTCTAAATCTGATTGAAAATTCAAATTTTGATTGAACATATGCTGTAATGAAAAATTATGTAAATTTTCTTGTTCTATGATGATTGGTTCCGGCGGTTCAGCAGGGGCAGAATATTGTTCCTTTATACCGCTAGTGTGCTGTAATCTTTGCTCTTGTTCTCTGGTTTTCATTCACATTTAGCCCCAAGTGCCTTAGGGCATTCGTCCCCAGTTGAAACCAGATACGTCCCGATGTCATGATGCTGTAATCTCTAAAATATGTTTACTGTTCATTCATCCAGATGTCAAGTAGTTTGATAGTGGAGATCCATCGGCTACTGATCTGGCATGAGATGATTGCTCCGGGAAGACACAAATTGTAGAGTGAATTCAGGGGCATGCTTGGGTTGACGATTGCATGGTCCGCGTGTCATCAGACACGTGAAAAAGGATTTTGATTGCGTGCAGGGTTGGGTCTTTGTCAGGACAGCGATGAAAAGTGAAAAAAAAATTAAATGATTGCAGAAGTTAAAAAATGGTTTTAAATATTTCACCTTTGTTCAGAAGTTAGGATTCTCAGAACCTGCTTCATGAAAGTACAAGTTCAAATTTTTAATTCTTTTGATTTTTGCCGTGACGGTTTTTCCCATGGTTTTTCTCACTATGGCAAAAAACTTGCCGATTCTGATTACGTCAGTTACCTAACTTCATTGGTGTTGTGCATATCTTCTAATGGAATTATTTCATAGCAGATTCTCAGGTCTCTTTGATCAGAGGAGCGAGTGTACGTATCAGCATGAGAAGGTGAAGTGGTAAACGTGAACTCCCTGATGTAACGCATCTGTTGATGCAGGAAGGAGGACTATTTTCCCGACAGAACGTCATAAATTAGTGAGATAATTTATAAATGCGATGTTTTTGCTAAGACTCTAACACTAAAGGCTTTAAAATATTGAATCTGAAACAAATTTAGGAACAGCTTTGGTATAAGGGTCACGCCAAATTGGTGACTTTTTTCCGACGATAAGTTGCCATCATTGGCGCGCTCTGGTTTGTTCTTGTTCTGCTGAGTTGTCGTTGTTCCAGAATGTTCGTAGAATTCTGCCAGTCGGTGGCGCTGACTGTTGTTTTTCCGTGTTCTTAGCGTCCCAGCGCGTCTTTCAAAAGGGTTTTCATGGGTTTTACTGCCATTTTCAAACTGGTTTTCTTTTTTTTCAATTCTATCCTCTCTATTTTTTTCTTCCAAATGACGTCACTTAATAGCCGCAGTGTTTTGAAAAACCGTTGGGATAGTAGTTCATATTTTCTCTTCCTTCCGTATATATGATGTAGTGTGTGTGTCGGATTAATTGGAATTATTTTGGATATCTTTTCCCTCAGGTTGTACCTTTAATATTTTCCAATATTTATTCTTTTCTACATGCAGGATGCCCCTCATCCTTTTTATTTTATTCCGTTGATTATTTATAAGAACCCGGATTCTCGGAAAGAGAGTCCGGGTTTTAATTTATAATAAATAGAATATTTTTATTTATACAACAGGACCGTTGTTTATTCACAACGGTCCGGGTTTTATTTAAACCCTGATTCATTTTTTTTTTATCCAGTTTTATTTTTTAAACACTCCTCAGCTTATTTTTGTTTATGCAATTTGTTTTTACTGTTTTCTATGCTGGCGACTTTTTTTTTTTCTGGCGCACATAGTGTCTGGCGGCTTTTTCTCGGGCCGTCTGACATATTTGGTGCCGGAAAACAAAGTCGCCAAAAATCGCCAACCTGTCCCTTATACCAAAGCTGTTCCGAAATTTAAATTGAAAGTTGTAAATGCTCTGTGGATTTTAATTGTTGGAATAAAAATAGATCTAACGGAAAAAATTACTTGCATTTACTTGTTATCTGCATGTGATTCTTTTAAAGATGCTAAACAAACCGTAGATACAAAAATTAATGTTGCAAAGAAGCGTCTTTAAAAAAAACAAAAACAAATTTACTGATTTATTTTTTTCGAGTGGCCACAGAGCTGGGAAGTGTGCAGAGCCCCAAGAGCTCGGCAGAGCACTGGTTGAGAACCACTGCTCTACTGCTCTAATGAATTGGTACATATTGGAATGCATGTGTGTACTTCGATGTAGTTTGTTTCTGTGTAATGCTGCCATCTAATTTCCAAACTATGAAAGAAATGTAACGAGTGAATATTTGCACCTTGTAGGAATGTTGCTGTCTGTGGCAAAAGTATGAAAGACTGAATACCAAGCAGAGGTGTGAAGAATCTGAAATAAAATCCACATCCCTCTAATGAGAATCCAAACACCAATCTCTTGCAGTCTGGGTGAGTGCTCTACCCTTAACAGCTACAGAAGACTGATATTTTCTCCCGTTGATGTGAGGAGTTGGTGGTTTTATTCCCTGCAGAGGCACATGAATTTTCTTTCTTTCATACTTTTTTTTGCTGTGGTGGTAGTGAAGTGGTCATAGTAACGGACATGCATCGGGGGACCCAGGTTTCAACCCCGCCATCACCACTGTTATGTTCAACTGAAGTTGATTTTATGTGGTTTTTAACTGTGGTTTTGGGCACAAATGCGAGAGAGAATGTTGATCTTCCTGTTAAAAAGTCTCACAACAAAGAGCAACATAAGAAGAATTAAACAGAAACAAACTTCACGATACATACAAGCAGATTTTGGGATGTACCAATTCATTAGAAACTCTGTAAAGGAATGTGTACAAGGTGCATGTACAGTTAAGTATTAGTAGTCTTTCATACATTGCATGCACAGTGGAGACTACTACTAAACCAAACATGCACCTCGTCCATATTCCTCTGCGAAACTTCTAACGAGTTGGTACATGTTGGAGTGCATGTATTGAACCTTCTGCGAAGTTTGTTTCCGTGTAATGTTTGTTATGTGTGGTGCTGCCACCTGCCATCAATTTTTCTAACTACGAATGAAGTGTAATGATTGAATAATCGTATTCGTATCATTAGGCCTATTGCTCTCGGTACTTACGTATCGAACGGCGAGACTTTTTAATGGGAGATCGGCTCACATTTCTGCCTCGAAATTAGCAACCACAGAAAACCAACTTTAGCCGAACACCACTGTGACGACCGGGTTCAAACCCAGGTCCTCGCGAGCACAGTAGAGACTGACATAGTTTTTATCTACAAACAATATTGCCAGCCATATAGTATAATCAATTTTGAGCATTTTTCAAGAATAGCTTTGGCGACAATGTCCACCGTATAGGATACTGCCAAACTACGATTGGTATTCGTTGTCCCGGCGAAGCTTTTTCTTGTGGTTAATTTATGACCTTACTCTTTATCGTCATCATCTTCTTCTTGAGATTTCCGATCGCCACACTCCGGCTCGTTGGCTGGCAAACTTGGCGATCTCCGTCCTGGACATTGCCATTCAATATCTAACACTCCTACAGTATCTAAAGTTTGATATAATTCGATGATTTCGGATGGAGAGGGTTCCCACACGTCTCCGGTAGTGATCTCGTCATCACTGCAATTGACGCACCAGTTGTCTTCACCGTTCGTTCCTTTTGACGCCGGTTCCACGCCATCCATAATATCAACGGACTTCATTTGTGTGTAGGACCATTGTAAACAAAGAAAGAAAAATCAAAACAAATCATTAGGACGGCTTCACTTACTTGGACTTTTCGTACATACAAACTGAAAAGATCGAAAATAAAAAATTTCGAATTCATAACCGATCAAAACACAACACTGAAAAATATTTTCTTTGTTGATTTGCCATATAATATTTTTTCTAATCTTTCAAAAGTAAAAGGAAAATACCGGTATAATAAAAATATATCGTTTTTTTCAAAGAAGCTTACTTACTTTATTTCTTCAAGATGTACAGAAAACTGGATGTTGTGAAGATATTTATTATTTTAGATTTGATTTTTTTAGGAGAGGAAAAACTAATTTCTGCCTCTACCGAGAGTCGAACCCGGGTCCCTCGATTGCCGGACGAGTGCTCTGACAATTAGAGCTACAGAGGAGATGGAGGTTTTTTTTTCGCTAGAGCGTATAAAGCCGAACAGAACCGTGCAATGGACAGCCGGAGTATTTTCCGAATATTTGTATTGCCGAACGGAATATTTTCTGTATACCTTGCATTAACAAGTGAAGAGAGACATCATGTCATATATATATAGTCATCTGGTGGCTTGTGAGCTATTAGCTGATCGTGTCCATAGCACGGTTCCGTTTGGCATATATACGCTCTAGTGAAGGAAAACCTCTATCTCCTCACTCGTCCGGCAATCGAGGGACCCGGGTTCGACTCTCGGTGGTGATGAGTTTTTCCTTCCTTAAAAAATCAACATCTCAAATAATAAATATCTTCACAACATCCAGTTTTCTGTATATCTTGCATTTATTTCTTATCTTCATCCTGGTTGTAGACATACACAATTTGCATTTTTGTATCTACTATTTTGATTTCAACACTTTCAAATGTCCAATATAAATAAAATTATATATAAGTACATTTTAATTCACTTTTTCATCACTTGACCACACAACTAACAATAAATCCGGGACATTGCCGTTTCTTTTTCCGTATTCCTGTCCTTCTGAACTTTTTAATGAAATAAATAAACTTACTAACATTTACGATCTTCACTGCAACCATGTGTGGTTATTCGCGTCAGAAATTTAAGTTCTTTTTCAGATTTAGATTAGCTCATTATTTTCCGTTACTTTTAACCAAACTTTAAAAATACAGTTGGTGATTTTTCCAACGTTTGGCAACTTTTTTGGCGACAGTTGGTGATGTCACGTATTTTTGAATCTTGGAATTGTTTCATAATTTTGCTGAAATAAGTTAAAATTTAGATTGAATTTAGACATTTACATTCATCTTATTTTGATTATATCATGTTGGTTAGCATATTTCAGCAGTTTTAATGGCAGCCAGCAATTATTTTGGCGATGAACTGAATTTCTCTAGTGAATTATGGTCATTGATGTATAGAGAGTTTTTTTTTTATGAATCTTCAATTTTCTTAAGAGAACAAAATTAAATTCTGTGCGAGGATTTCAAACTTGAGTGAAAAGTTAAATTTTTGAAACATGAAAGAAAAATATCCCAGAAATGTCAAAGATGAAAAGTCCCGTTAGATTGGTCGTTTCCAAAACATACATAAAACTGAATTGAAGGATCTACTAGTTTTTTTTTTCTTCACGATACCATTGGCATTTCTTTTTTTTTTTCTTTTAACATCCTAAAATCCTTTCAACGTTAGCGATCGCGGTGGACGTCGATAAGTTTTTGGGTGCGAAATGTTTTTAGGACGTGTTTCATAAGTTTTTTTTTTTCTTCTTCTTCTTCTCCGTTGTTGTTGTTGTTATTGTTGTTTGAAAAAAAAAAAAAAAAATCGACATCCCGATGCCATTTTGTCGCCCGCTGATTTTCTTTCGTTGGATGCAGATTTCTGCCAGACGACAGCGTCTCTCTTTTTTCATCGATGCCTGATGTACGGTCCCTCAACGAAGAATTGTTGGTTTGACGGATGCGTCCAAATAGACGCAGTCTGGCATTCGGTCGCCTGTCCGGCTGTCGGATGTCTGCTGAGGCTGGATTTTGTTTTTTACTCACCTGGGAATGAATCGTTTTTATTTTGAACTTTTTAGTGTCGTTTTTCTAATGTCAATTGATTATTTTTTAAGCCCGCCGAATTTCTACTACTCGTGTAACTTTGCCTTAGCTACTACTCAGGCGTAGAACTGGTTGGATCGCGATCAGTAAGTGTTTTTTTTTTTTTTTTTTTCAATTCAAAATAATAGTGTTAGTGTTTACATTGGGATTCTCCCACTTTATATCCCTCAAGGATGACAAAGATTGACAAATAATTCTAGTTTTTCCTCTACCTTAAATTAAGATTTCTTTTTTTTTAATTTCATGTTCATAAAAATACTGTGATAAATATTCAAATATTTGTTGTGTAAACTCTTGGTATTCAAATATTTGTGATGGCTTCCTGAAGTTTTTTTTTTAATACGTGGAGTAAAACTGTAAATTTTACTATTAAGCATTAAAATTTTTTTTCTTATTCTCATATTCATAAACTTGTATCTGGCCCAAGCCCACCGATATTTGCTGCAATCTCCATAATAAAAAATATTGGGTTTGAGACACTCTGTGCTGCCTTAACGCCCACTTGGACATCCTTCGGGGGCCTCAAGTATAGAAAGGGCCTCGTGATAATGAGATCTGGCCACAATTTTCGAGGGTAAGTATGTAAATAGGTGTGCATGTATTTCCAAATTTGTACGGGGGCTCTGGAAAATATTGCTGGCTCTCCCCCAAATCTTGATTCCGCCCAAGATTTCTAAACACGTTATGCCTAATCTTTTCTATATATGATAAAAATCTGTTCACAATCACAAGGAAAATTTTTGTTATAACAAAGTTCTCACTAAAAGCGAATTTCCGTGTTTCGCTCTGTCTGGGGAAAAAATGGTTGAACCAAGCTGCTTTAACCCTGGATACTAACTCTACGTTTCAGAAATGCAGTCAGTAATATAGGTCCCAAAGTAGAATATGCTGAAATGTAGGTCGCAGAACAATCTGGAATAATTCTAAGAAAAGTGTAGAAAACATTATTATGGTGATTTTTACAACACACAACAGAACATTTCCAGTCAGCTGGGGGCTTGTTGCAGAACAATGCGAAGTATTCTACTTTGGGGAATACACGTAACACATACAGTTTTATTTTAGTTGGTATTTTAGGGTTAACCACACTAAAATGTCTTTTACATTGTTTTGTTTAATGTTAATGATTGAATAAAACTCTTGTGGTCCTATAGTTATTCACAAAAACGTGCTGTTCTCAGGAAACAAGAAAAATCACTTTGTTATTATCACGTCTGGGTCACCAACTTTAACTTCACAAAATAACATGAAAATAAACAATGAAAATTTTATTCATACAAATAGTGAAAGAGAAGACTTCGTTGAGTGCGAACGGGATGACGACCGACTGGTTTTTTCCCTCTCAGAAGTGTGCATTTTCATTAACGACTGCAGCACTACTCTATAGTTATGAAATTGAGTTTTGGTCTTGCAACAGTGAATTCTGTAAGACATTTTTGCATAGAATTTCATGTTATCAAAGCAATTTTGCCAACCAACTGAACAAGTAAAGGGCTCTATTGCTATTTACTTCCACGGGGGCGTCAACAATTCCCAGTTAATCTGAAAGTTTGTAAGCACGATTTCTTCAATTAGTCCGAAACTACCAGATTCTTTAGGTTTGGGCTAAAATGCACTGTTCACCTCAGCATCGCCAATGTAAGAAATCACCAACGAAATTTGGCGATGCAATTTATGGGCTAGTAACTTACCCATCGCGCATTGCTGTGATCTCAGAAGAAAGGAAATTCAAGGAAGTGTGTGTGTGTGTGTGTAGGAAAGGAAGAAAAAAAAACTATGCCAGAGACCTTCGCGGGAGTGTACTCAACACCTTCCCAAAGTTTCATGGCGATCGGATGAATGGCGTAGTAATGCATAAAGGACAAACAGACAGACATACATTTGTTTATATATATATAGATTATACCCATATTACTCAAATGTACTATTTAACAAATTTTAGGCAAAATACACCAATTTTCTAGTCACCATGGTGACCCGGCAACTGGTGTTTACCATGCCTTGCAGTAAATTATAAGTACATTTGCTTGAAAAAAATATCTTATTTAAAAGTTGCAATATTTTCCAATATTTACAATATGGTTACAATATTTATCATAATCTTTATTTACTTACCAAAAGTAAATATTGGCTGTAATTTAGATCCAGAGTTTTCAAAAAGAAAAATGACTGAAAATATCGAACCATTCTCAACTGCAAATATCAAAATATCTTCGACTGGAAATAGCAAACTTTCCCAGATTGAAAAATACCAAGCCATTCGTGACTGAAGATATCAATTCATTATTGACTGAAGATATCAATTCATTATTGACTGAAGATATCAATTCATTATTGACTGAAGATATCAATTCATTATTGACTGAAGATATCAATTCATTGTTGACTGAAGATATCAATTCATTATTGACTGAAGATATCAATTCATTATTGACTGAAGATATCAATTCATTATTGACTGAAAATATCAGCCAATTTGTTTCTAAAAATATCAGTCCATCCTTGACTGAAAATATCAGCCCATCCTTGACTGAAAATATCAAAACATCCTCGACTGAAAATATCGTCCCATTCTCAACTGAAAATATCGTCCCATTCTCAACTGAAAATATCGTCCCATTCTCAACTGAAAATATCGTCCCATTCTCAACTGAAAATATCAACTCACTGTTGACTGTAAATATCAACTCACTGTTGACTGTAAACATCAGCTCATTTTTGGCTGAAAATATCAAGCCATTCTTGGCTGAAAGTATCAAATCGTACTAGATTGAAAATATCAGCCCATTTTTGACTGAAAATATCAAACCATTCTTAATTGAAAATATCTGTCCATCCTCAATTAAAACTATCAGCCCATTTTTGACTGGAAATATCAGCCATTTACAACTGAAAATACCAGACTGTGAAAATATTATCCTATTTGTGACTGAAAATGTCAAACCATCCTTGAATGAAAATATCAGACTCTTCTGAACTGAAAATGTCAGACTCATTCTCAACTGAAAATATCAGCTCATTCTCGACTGAATATTTCATGTTTGAACAAATCTGTTTATTTATTTACAGATGAATTAATTTATGATTTATAAACTCATTTACTAATGAAAATGCCAAATCCTTTTTTGACTAAAAATATGGAAAATATCACACGTCTTGATATTTTGAAAATAAAAAAAAATATCCGTTGCAGTTAAATCCCGTTATAACAAACTCCAAGAGACCGGAGAAATCGATTTGTTACAATAAATTATCGTTATAAAGGAATTCCAGGTTTTTGCATTGTTCCTATGTAAACTCATCTAGGGGATTATAAATGTCTTTGTTAAAACTGGATTTTTGCTATAACTGTATTTGTTAAAATGGGATTCGACTGTATATATTGTGATATATATATCAACGAACCCTGATAGTAACAACCGCGCGACACTGACGCTATAGCATCATGAGGGCATTTTGAAATTGTTTATCACTGTTCTACTTGGAGGTCATACCTGAAGGCAGAAAAATTGTCCTGATTATATCTGACTAGCTTACCTGTCGCGCGTTGCTGCGATCTCAGAAGAAAGGAAATTTGAAGGAAAGGAAAAAAAAATAATAAACAATGCCAGAAACCTTTGCGGGAGTGTACTCAACTTCCCAAAGTTTCATAGCGATCGGATGAATGGTGTAGTAATGCATAAAGGACAAACAGACAGACATACATTCGTTTTTTTATATATAGATTTACAATTTCTTAAGGATTAATCATCAAATATAAATTAATCATTCTCAGCTCAAGTACATCGTGCCGATAGATGCTTTTCATTTTTCAATCATGTGATAATACCTACCAAAGAGTGCTGGGGTAACCTGGAGGTTTGTTTCCTGAAACTTCTAAAGTCATTAGGATTATATTCATATGTTATGATATTTATTACTTTTATAATATATGTTTTTATTATACATGATATTTATTACTTTTTATTGCGTGATATAAATTAAATAAATTTTATTTTCATTAATTTTATTAATCATCCATTTATAATTAATCACCAGGAATTCGTTTTATAAACCCTAGAATACTAACTCTACATCTCATAAACATAGTCTGTAATACAGGCAACATACAGTTTTATTTGAGTTAGTATTCTAGGGTTAATGTATGTTAAAATTAAATTTTAATTTTTTTTATGTCGGCATTTATGATTGTGAGGAAATGACGTCAATCCGAAAAGCCTTCAGTGCAGCTTTTTTTAGTCACTGATGGCATATACACCCTTCCAATACGCATAATTCCCTTTTGAAAGATAAATAAATTTTGAATATATAAATAACTTGAGAATAGAGAAGGCAGGCTGTCATGACTAGAGTTCATAATAAATTTCATACCTTGAGGGCTATTATGGCATGTTCCAGACTTCTTTGAAGTATACGTTTCGTCCATTACTGCAATGTACATCTTCAGTGCTGTTTTGGACAAGCAAGGAGATGAAACGACCTCCTTGGATGACTGTTGTCCCCTGACACTTTTGCTGGAGATGTGGAAAGAACAGTCTCGTCATTGTGACGTCGAGCAAGTGACGTCTTGATGCTGATGGGAGGTGGCAGCTTCTGATTGGGTAGGGTGGGGATCAGAGTCTTCAAATTTGAACGGGGATCCAAATTCACAAAAGATTATCTAACTGTCAAGTGCACTTGAACAATGGCACCCGACAATCAGAAATACCAAGATCAAGATGGTCTCTTCTGAATTCAGATCCCCTCCCATTCAAATTTGAAGACCCTGATCCCGACTCACCACATCAGAAGCTGTCACGTCCCATCAACACATCACTTGTTCAATGCCACAACTACGAGGTTGATCCTTCTGTGCCTCCAGCAAAAGCGTCAGTGGACAAAACATCTGCTTCAAAGAAGCGTGGAACATGCCATTATAGCCCGAAAGGTATGAAATTTATTATAACTTGAGAATAGTCTCACCCAGATTAATATTTTCAAGTTATTTACAATAGTAGCCTTTCCAGATAGAATATTCCCCTAGATGAGAAATAAATAATATTCTCTTAAAGATTATTACCGAGAATTTTACATCTCTAGATTAAATGTATAAAGCTTTTGAAACATACAAACTTAAAATGAGTAGTCCTTAAATGCTCAAGGGTTTTTTTTTTTTTTTTTGAACTGATAGTTGTGTTCATAATTTTTGTGACAAGTATTTTTTGAAGGCTAAAAAAACTTAAAAATCTAATTCAAATTGTACTGCTTATACAGGACCTTAAAGAGAATGTATGGAGCCTCAAAAATAGCACATAAAATAAATGTGCTGAAGTAGTATTACTTCTCAAATATATCGGTCTAACTATCTTCTTTGTGATTCAAACTATGGAAGAAAAAATTTTGGATTGTAAGCTTCAAAGTAAAAGAAAATCAACAAAAAATTGCTCTTTACACACATGCTCTGCAACAAAGTATTTGAGGATGGTGTCACTCTCCGTTATCAATACAAAGTTTTTTAACAGCTGGCTGATGTGAAGGTATATTTAGGAAAGAGGGAAAAATTCATTTTTCCTTGCGGGGAATCGAACCCATATCCTGTCACTTGCCAGGTGAGTTCACTAAACTACAAAGGCAATGAATATCTCAATCTTTCCTTAGAATTCGTGTGCACTGAATGGGACTGTACATGAACGGTCAGACCTAATTCAGGCCAAAGCTCATAATTGCTGACACTGCCACCAAATGGTGACTTATCCAAGGATGATATCACTTTCCGTTATCCATCCGAAGGTTTTTAACAGCTGGCTGATGTGAATATATATTAAGGAAAGAGATTTAGGATAGCAACTAGGTACTTGGTCAGCCAGCTTAAGTTTGCATTATGATCTTCCTGTGTAATGTTGAAGCAGAGGTAAAAGGTAGAATTTGTTGCCTGAGGTCCTAGAACCCACTTGTCCTTCCCTAGACACAGCTCTGTAAACCTGTATTGGTCCTGAGGCACTCTCTGTCTTCTCCAATATTTACCAGTATTTTGATTCTACGCTATAGATCAGTTCCTCAACTTGGGAGCCATATGGCCCCAATATACACCAGGTGGGGGACTACGGGCGAGAACAGGTTGAAGGGAAGCCATCACAGGCTGCCAAGGGGACCACAAAACTCCGTAGAAATAATTTCAGATAAAAGAAATGAATCTTCACGTGAAATATGATGAAGAAAAATATGAATACTTTCAGAATGAAGCAAAACTGTCCATAGAGCCTGGGCCATGTTAACACATGTGCCCACGCAAATATAGCCTGGGCCTTGAGTGCATAGAAGGGGCCCACCTTAGTGAGAGAAACAGATTTGATACTCTTTTTTTTGTAGAATAAGTGAGTAAATTTGCATACAGGTACTCCCAGCAAGGTGTGGGGCATGACTCCTACGGGGGGGGGGGCTGCCAGGCCAGCAAAAGATCCCTCGGGGGGGGGCTACTTCAGGGTGTGGGGTCTATAGAGGGCTGATGCTGCTAAAATGGTCATGAGTAGAACCGATCGGGCCTCCAGGTCCATCTTGATGATGATGTAAAGAATGGGGGGGGGGGCCCAAGATGATGATATCAATTCATGTACAGAGCAGGGTTTAAGCTGTGGTCGCATTTTTTGCAAAGTGCGAAAGAGAATCTTAGAATGCGAAAGAAGTAGTAGCCACTTTCGCAAAAATGCGTACAGGAGGAACGAAACGAGAAGACATCCAACCATAAATCATTAGCATTGTAGCGTTTTGCTAAAGCATTTCCCCTCATTTTCGATTTTTTATCTAGTTTAAACCCAGATACAGGGTGTCCTGTAAGTGCTAATGCAGTCTTTATATCATCAACCCTCTGTCATAGAGGTATGCTAACAATTCAAAAAATGCTCAAAAGTCATTCAAAAATTTCCCTGTACCAGCTTTGAGAGGGAAAATATGGTGTGTCACAAAAATAAAAAAAATCTCTAAATTTTTATATGGTCCCCTTGTCCTCTAACTTCCAGGGGGTCATTCAAGTATTACGTAAGCAGATTTTCAGCTGTTTTTGACACCCCCCCCCCCCCCAGCAAAATTTTCATCAGCAGCTTGGAATATTTCATATCTTCAAAAAGTGGTGGTTGATGATGTAAGCGACCTTCAAACCCCCCCCCCCCGTCATCAAAAGTCAGCAAATTCGGAACCCCCCCCCCCCCCGATGCTGACGTAATACTTGAATGACCCCCAAGTGGAAAGTTGTTGTTCTGTATCTCCTGAGGCAAACAGAAAAATTCCATGTTTCTAAGAACAATATTCGCTAAGATATTTGAATTAAAAATCGGAGAAATAGTATGAAAGAACAGCAAAAACTAACGGACAATGCTCCTTTCCCTCATTTATGCAGTCTTTTCCATCTTTTCTTGGATATTTGAATTTGAATATCTCGGTGAATATCAAACTTAGACTGTAATTAAGAATAACTAAGTTTGACTAAGGATAAGTAACAGGAGTTTCTTAAGTGTCATGTACAAGCTAGCATTGCCAAATTAAATGATATTTTAGTTCTACAATTTAGTATTTTGATCGCTAGGTACATTTCAATGTTATGCACAATAAGAGTATCTCAGTGATTTATCTAGATATTTGATATATCTGGGATATATTTGTGATATATCTGAGATATATTTGTGTTTCTGTATTTGTGTATATCTGTATATTTTTATCTAAAGAAATCAACATTATATATATGAAATGTAATGAACTTTTTTAAACACTTATATATTCTAAAAAGAGTACACCAGATGGTTTATATCAAAGCACATATATATATAAGCAGTTGAAGAAATTTTGGAAAGTCAAGAATCATCTTGAATCAGAGAATAGTTGAATGAATCAAATCATTCCATAGTTTTCCTTCCAGTGTTTATGCTATGCTTTATTCAAATTGTATATTTTATAAGGAAAAAATTCCATTTATATTTTGTCCAAAATAATTCTGTAGAGAGTAGAAAATTATTTTAGAATCATATTAAATATTTATTCCTTGTATAACATAGTCACTTTGAACATTACATGCAATTAACATGTGTATTTCCGATGGGAATTTTTATATTATTTTGACAAAGGTTTTTGACATGACAGTTTAAACCGTCAAAAACTGCCGTGTGTCAAAACCTGCCAATCCTGCAATAAACATGTCTCGAAAGGAAAATATTCATTCCACATATTGAATACATTTATATAGAATTGCCTATATTTTAATCTCTAATACAAGATCTTGATTGAAATTTGTTTTTTCCAGTGAATTTGAGAGAATAATTCAAGCTTAGTAAAGCACAGTAAAATTTCCTCTAACGGCTACCTCTGATAATGATAATCTCCGAACAATGACCAAATTTTGTTATAATCAAACTGGTCTCATGGACTTAACATTACAAGCAACCTCAGAACAATGGCCACTTTGGACATGGAGTCGGGGGAAAATATGCATATCGTGATGAGAAAAAATAATTTTCAGGGAGTTTTCCCATATTGCCAGAAGATGTCATAATCTCCTAGAACTTTATGGGGGAAAAGATTAAGTATGCTTTCTTTTCCTGGGTACAAATGCCAGATGGGTATATTGAAGGCAGTAGAGAGGAAAACACTTGAAGAGATCATATAAGGGCTAACAGAAGACGAGTTATAAGATTGGATTGCTAGAAACCAGGATTGGCAAGGTTTTGGACAGTACGGTAAAAACCACGATTTTTACCATACTGTCCAAAACCTCCTATTTATAACTATAAGTGAAAAACTTTGCAATTTGATGAAGAGGTAACTTCTATAATCAAATTATAAACTTTATATTATATAAATTATATTATATTATTAAAATTACATTAAATATAATAAAATTTTGAAATTCAAAACAGTATGTGCAAAGGGTTACTTGACTGATATCAGGTTATCAAACAATTGAAAACTGAACTGTCTTGAGGTTTATTAGATTTATGGAAATATGAAAGATACAAGAATGGGATAGAAATTTGTCACATGAAAATTAGAAAAAAGCAATAGATATGACTACAGAATGAAATTAAACTTACGTAATAATCGAACACTAATAATCAAGTGCAGCTGCGCCTTTTAACATTTGATAACACGTAATAAATTTAGCTGCCTTATCTGTGCCAAGATGATTTCTAAGATAACAAAAATTGAAAATATTCTTTCAATTGATGCATAACTTGGGGGACACAAAAATAAAAAATGTGTTAAAGACAGTCTTTTGATATAAGCCTTTTTCTAGTGTTTTTTCTTATTGCTGTCCCCCATGTGATAGAATTGTAAATATAGCTTGAATTTATTCTGTGAAGTATTAGCTTCTAGCCTCATAAGAGCAACAATTTAAATTTAACAAAAATTTTGGTTCTTGAAGTCTTTTATCATCGTGTAGGCGTAATCAGTGTTTGTGAAATTGTGTTCTGTTAGTTATGTGTAGGTGCTACATATTCGCCTCATTTTCTTTGGATATTTTTCTTTATTTATAATTAGTTTTTGAGAATGTAAAATAGAAAGTTCACTTGAAAATTTAAAGAAAAAAGTTTGAAAAGTCAAAATAGAACAATTTGCATTAAATAAGCACTACACCATTGATATTTATTCACATCATTATATTGGTATCTAATAAAAAATAATATTTATGTTTAGTTTCACAATAATGCAATCATTATAACTGTGGCTATGTGTATTTGGTACCTTCAATATAATGTATTTTTTAAAGATAAATGTTTGGACAGATTTGGCAGGGTTTTGGACAAGCACTGTCCTAAATACAGTACCTGCTTCATAATCATACATGAAAAATAAGATGTGAAGTAGAAATAACATTTACAACAAACTAAAAAATTGAAAACAGTGTTTATGTAAACAGTTATATGAGTGATATTAATTTACTATCAGATTTCCAGCCTAAAACCATAAATTTGGTGAAACAATTAACTTAGAAAAAAACCAAATGACACCTTTTTGAAATATTTTTGATTTAGTTAGCTTTATTGTTTGCTAGTATTTTTTTTAATATGTTAGTGTTATGGGGGAAAAAAACAAAGGTTTCCACATAACATTTTGAAACCTGGAGGTTTTGGACAGTTTTTCCCACGTATCCTGTTCAAAACCCTAACCCTGCTAGAAACCCTTTGTTTATTAGGCACTCCCTACATCAAGGGATGGTTTAATCCAAAAAATGGTGCTTGCAAATAGGAATAGAAATGTTCAGGGTATTAATTTTTTAAAAGGGATGTGTCAATCTTTTTTTTTTCTTAATAAGGATGTATGTCAGCGCTTATGTCTTCAGTTATCAGATTGGACTTGAACATCCTGGAAAGGTCTAGTTGAAGGTTCTGTATGAACAAAGAGGGGGCTGGTGCACCATCTTGATTTGTATCAGTGTTTCTTGCTACTTGTGTTTTACCTGATCACTGCAAGCCAGAATTTTAGGATGTCATAATAAAAACTGAAGATTGATTAATCAATTACTATAATATTAATATAATCAATTATATAACTATCGTAATCAGTAGAATGGATTGTCATTTCACAATATGTTGATCAGAATTTTTTTTCCAGAAATGAAAAATGAAACTAACCTTTCCCAATAGCGGCACATTTTCATGGCCCCGTTAGTGGCTGTTGTTGGGAGATTTCACTGTATTTTATACTTAATATACTTACTAAATATATTATGGTGAAAATATTGACCATCATCTTGAGATTTTTATCTTTTCATTTTGATAGATCAAAAATGTTAAGCAAATATATTGAGCTAATTTTATTTAATTTTTACCTTCTCCCCCCCCCCCCCCTTCTTCATAGGTGTAATATAAACTCAGGCACAATGCAGAACGGCACATATCCTTGGATGGCTTCATCATCTTTGACGCAGAAGAGCTGGCCACCTGGTTATCAAGCCAGTCTTACCGATCTCTTCTTGAAGAAAAATCCATTGCATTTTAGCACTGGGATATCGCAGTTAGCTGCAGCCTCTAGTTATATTGAGAAAATGTCTGCAATCAACGAACCGCCTCCACCGCCGAAATGTCCTCATCCAGATGCGAAGGACAAACCTTATCCTTGTGATATTTGTCAGCAGTACTTAAGCCTGTGCAACACTCTCAGAACGGAGGGCTCTTCAGCCAATAATAATGTACAGCGAATGGCTAGCAGCCCAATAGTTACGAACTCGCCATCAGAAAAGCCTATGAACCTCATGCCGAGTGCATCAAATGTGAATACAGTGCCGACCTCATCAATTCAGTCCACGATTCATCCCCCTCCTCCTCCTCCCCCTCAGAATCAAGTAGTACCAGTTTCTTTACCCAACATGTCTATGGGAAAACCTAGGCCTCTGCCAACAAAGCAGTTTCCGTGCCCGGTGTGTCACAAGTTTTTTACTCAGAAAGGAAATCTTAAGACCCACATGATGATTCATACTGGAGAAAAACCATATGCATGCCAAGCATGTGGAAAATGTTTTACTCAGAAGGGCAACGTCGATACACACATGAAAATTCATACAGGAGAGAGAGATTACGGTTGCGACGCTTGTGGTAAACGATTCACGCAGAAGGGTAATCTGAAGACACATATAAGAAGTGTTCACACGAAGGAAAAACCTTTTGCCTGTGGTCTTTGCGGCAAGTGTTTTTCGCAAAAAGGCAACATGCAAACTCATTTGAGGACACATAACAAAGACGATAGATTCCCTTGCACTCTGTGTGGCAAAACTTTTTCACAGAAAGGAAATCTGAAAACTCACATGCAGCGTCACGCTGGTCAAATACCCACCAAACGACAATTTGGTTCTCGTTTGGCCAATCGAACTTTTGCCAATCAGCTTATGAAACCGGTGCACCCAACTCCTCATATGCCCCCTTTTCCGATGCCTTCTCCTGTTCCATCACAAGCGTCGACCACTTCACCCTTGCATTCACCGACTACAGCTCAGCCCGTGTCTGTGACTAGTCAGACCAACAGGCATGCCGAATTACAGAGTCCACGTCAAGGTCTTGGCCACACTTACTCAGATTCTCCAGTGGATTTGAAACCACCTGTTAGCAACCACATATCTCGACCAATGTCTTGTAATCAACCTCAAGCTCGTCAGAGTTCCCCAAGTCCTCATCAGTCTCAACTCTCCAGTCCATCTTCAGAGGGCGAAGAACATCCTCCACGTTTCCTGCCCAGCAAATTGTTTCAGGGCAATAACAGCTTACAGCAAAATCCGCACCAGCTGAACGAGCCGATGTCACAGATGCACATCCACAACAATCTGATGTCGAATGCTCATCAGTCCAGAATAACTAGCCCCATACCCATAGCTGCTCCAATGCAGATGCCTAACCATGATTCTGATTCTCGACCTTTTTACTCTGCACCACCAACTCCTGTGCCCGGCCCGATAACTCAAGTTTCTCGATGGTTACCTCATGGACCAACTAGGCACTACGAAAGCTTTCAGTCTCCAGCGGGTCTGGGTTGTTACAGCCCAATAGCACCTACCACCACACCTTTGTCTCGCTTGTCACTTCTGGCAAGTGGCTCAATGAATTCTCATCATAACTCAGTCGAGAACAACGATGAACAACATCAGAAAGATGATCACAACAATGAAAATAATAATAGTAATAATAATGCTAACAACAACAATAATATGGAACATCCGCAGTCTCAAGAACATTATCAATCGCCTGCTAATCCAGACTTTTCTCAACTTCTCGATTAATGTTTTAGCAGTTAATATATGACATAGATTTAGATGTGGTTTCTGTAGGAAGAAAAAAAATAAGCGATTTAAATTAGTTTTTATTAAGGAAACCTGAAACTGCATGTAAATAATTTTTTTTCATATAGTTATTCACATCACTTTATTGTGTTTGTTTTGTTTTTTTTTGGTGGTGGAAAATTAGAAATCGATCCATTTAATGTGATGTAGCCTTGAGCATACGTTTACGATCGCCTCGCTTCTCATTACATACAATCATGCATTATGTTTTGACTTTTGATTTTTCGCTTGTGTACGTGCAGGAGAAGAAGAAAAATGGTGCACACTTTATATGTTGTTCCATCTCCTTCATGTTGTATATTTTTCTTCATTCGAAGTTATTTTTTCATATGACTGTTGCTTTTTGAATTTTTAACGTTGCTAAGATGTATTTGAGCAAATGTGTTCATGTTTTTTTAAATGTTTTATTATATTTGCGTATGATATATATACATGCATACACCACACTCATATAGATATATATATTAACTAAAATGTTATTTTGATGAATTTGTTTAGTTCCTAGTATCAATTTTGTTTTCCTTCAAAAATGTGTTTGCCTGCATTGTGCTTTGCTTGTAATTTCAATGCACCAGTCATTTTAAATTTAATCTTTGACTCTGCAAAAAGAAATTGTTTCCCCAGTATTTTTAATGTAAATGATTTCTGATCATTGAATCGTGAGTCTTGTTAGGTTTGTGCCTTATTTTACTGTTGGGAGAAGCTATTGCTTGCACTATTTACTTTGTTATATGCTGGTTTATTGATTACTTGGATTTTTTAGGGCATGTGAGAAAAGCAACAAAATCCTCTTGTATATGTTTGGTGTCGAGTGCAATTTTCTAACGTTATTTTTCTTCCTAGTTTTTGCAAAAACTGATTTGAAAAAAAAGAGCAAAAGTCTTATCTTTGCATCCTGATTATTGTTAATTTTGTAGAAGCTTGAATGGAAATTAGATTTAGGCCTTTTTTCTGAAGTCTTGCAAATTTTGTTTATTCTTTGAAGTAAAAGAAAAAGATTATTATGTTATGTATTGTAATGAATAAGGGAAATTGATAAGGAAATTGCACTGCAGTTTCTATCCGTGCTTAAATCCATCAATCTTACCTTTATTACTTCAGCATTGAACCGAATATTATCGATTCTTTTGCTTACAATTATAGTTAATCAAATTAAGTTATCGAATCTGACAAAGAATTTTAAGTGAAATACTTTTGTTTTAAATTTCTTTTAAATTACTTAAATGAAAATATTACATCAGTAGATACAAGTAAAATTGTGTTGTTATGTGTTGTTTTTGTGGAAATTTAATTTTTTGTTTGGTTGGCTCCTATTTTACAATGTACTTTTTACGTATTATTTGTATGGAATCTCTGAATTTATAAATTAGAAAACATTTTTGCTGCCCCCAATAACTAATATACGTTATGCTTTTGCTTTAGACATACAGCAAGGTTTATTGTTAAAAAATTTTAAATATTCTTTTTTTCGGCTTATAAAATTTTGTTGGGAGAAAAATTTCATTGTGTAAAATCACATTTTAAATCAGTGTATTAACTGAATTCATACATTATTTCTTATGTTTTTTGTGCTAGTAGAATATTGTACCTTCCAGTTTTTTTAATGTTATTATTATTTTTTTTTAATTTACTTGCTTATACCTTTTTTTCTTTTGTTTTAGTTCCTAGATCCATTTTAAAAACAAAAAAACACATTTAATTATGCTTTGATTTTAAACTAAGGCTATGCATAGTCAAAAAATCTCGAACAACAACTTTTTTTTTCGTTATTATATACACATATTTTTTGTTACTTCAGTTCCTTGCGTTTAGTGTAAAAAATGTTTAGTCAAGTGATTGCTGTAATTTCTGTAATCACTTATGTTTGCCATAGTGTAGTGGTTCCCATCAAATTTTCTATTTCTTAAGGAAAATCCTATCTTTTTTTCGATTAAACGTATGAGCCTAGGACAAAAAAGGGGGGGGGGGAACTCCAAGATATAGGCATGAAACACTTTTTTTTAATAATTGCATGTAGTTGTGTTTTTAATTTGTTTTGAAATACATTAAAAACCTGAAACCTTAATGAATGCCACTTTACAATTACATTATGCTTGAAATCTACTGCTTTTGAACTACATTTCCTCTAATATGAAAGGAATGCCACCCAAGCATTGCAAAGGAAGAATCCTTATTTCATCCCACAAAATAAAGCTTTTTGTTGTACAATTCAAATCATTACATTTTTTG
This sequence comes from Pholcus phalangioides, assembly GCF_987345545.1. Classification (NCBI taxonomy): domain Eukaryota; kingdom Metazoa; phylum Arthropoda; class Arachnida; order Araneae; family Pholcidae; genus Pholcus; species Pholcus phalangioides. The sequence continues at coordinate 85,864,125 of NW_028301608.1, read as the reverse complement.
AATTCCTTGTGTCTAAAATTTTAATTTTTTTTTTTTTAAATAATTTGTTCCTTCTACTTTTTCCTCCTTTGGAGAGTTATGTATTTCAATCAGAGAGTTTTTGATAAGTTTTGTTTAGATGTAATATAGATTAATTTTTCTTGTTCATTCAAAAAGAAGCACCTTCTTTGCTTTGCATTACAGCAATGCACATATATCATGTGGAATAGTTGGTTTACTGAAGTGTTTATTCATTCAGCTATTCATTAAATTTGAACATCAATGTCTGGTATTTTACATGTTCACAAAAAAAAAATTCAACATTAGCATATGATAGATATATTGATTGGGAACCACTGACATAGTTTCTAAAACTGAAAGTTTTGCTAGTCTGAACCACCGTTTATGTGAATGAAATAGTTAAAAATTCTGGGAACTGTAGTTTTTCCAGTAATTTTCAACTCCCAGATTTTGTAAGCAAGGCTATAAGGTCTGTCTAATATATCTTCAATCTACTGTTTCATTACTCTACAGTATTTTCTCTTTATATGCACATTCCATTTTTGTGATGAAATTCACAAATTTAAGCTTCTCTTCTGTTAGTAATCTTTGAACATCATGTATTCAGATCACAGTTTATATAACTGAATTGCATCAATCTTGTTTATCTTTGCAGCAGGTTTATGATTAACATGCCGCATTGTCAATATGTACCCTATGCAATCAAACATTCACAATTTCATTATACTTTTTTTTTATGCTTGATTTTATTTTAATGTGCCAAATCGATTACTATTACAGTCGTTTTTTTTTTTAACTTGTTTAATCGATATGTTTTTTACCTTCTCTGCTGCACAAAAGTCGTTTTTGTTTGGCTTAGTAAATGTTTCAATAATTTGTGTTATAGCTTTTATTTTGCTATAATGGTAGCTTTTTTTTGTTAGAGAACGGATGCTGAAATGTTCATGTTTTTTTTCTAAGTGTTTATGGATGCAAAACATTTTTCCCTATAAGTGAATTTTATTATAGCTAATTAGAATTGTAGAATATGTTTTGTTCTCAAAATTTGCAATTTCTTTTGTTGAAAAATCAAAATTGTTTTGAGTTTACAAAAATATATATAATTTTTTTAATTTGTAAAATTGCTTCTATCATCAAATGTTTCAACTAATCAAAATTGGACTTTCTGTGGCAATGTCAAAGAGTTTTTCTTGATTTAAAGTTTTTAAATACTTATTTTCCCGTAAATTGCTTATTTTATTCCTTTGTAAGGACAGTGCAGTAATTGTTTTCACAATATTATAAGAATTTATTTATTACTGTATGAAACCAGAACTTTAGTTTAATAGAGAGCGGCTATAAATGCATCAATAATATCTAAATTTGTGCATTTTTTTATAATTATCAAGGCTATTTGATTTTTGAATGTGTTTTTATTATCATTGTTTAATACATTTTTTTAAACTTTATTTTCATGTTCTGTAAGGTCCGGATATTATCTGCTTAGCAAGAAATACATGATATTCATCACAATGTGTGTGTTATGTGAATTTTATTCTGATAGTTGCATACATAAGGTAGTTACGATATTTAACATTTATGCTATTTTTTGCTTGGGAATGTTTAACAGCCCTCCTCCACCTCCTAGCTTTTTTTTCTTCCTTTTGTTCAGCAAATGTGTTTCAATTTACTCGTGCACAAAACCTTCAAAAATTTTATCTTGGTTTACCTTTGGGTTCTAGTTAAATATCTTTTAAAACTATTATTATTGTTTGAAACCAATTTTTCTTTTAGGCTAGATACAAAAGAGTACAGCATTGAGATGTGTGTGAAAACATGCGGATGAATACATGAAGAGGGGGAAAAAAGTTTTTGGCTTGCAAAAACCAGTTGTCACAACTTGTAAACACTCAGATCAACTTAACAAATCGAATGGAGCTAATATGAATTTTTTCCTTGCTTTTATTGGCCTAATATATCAAAACAGCCAAGAGGTTGAACAAACCGGGTATTTTCAATGAGTGATGGTTTTTGTTTTGGTTTTTCATTTTATCGTTGTGGGTAGACCTATTCAGTTCTTCTCACACATTTTTAACTCATTTTTTAAAATCTTTTGATCTCTATTTTTTTAATATCAAAATTAGAAATTTTTTGACATAATTTTATTTTTCAACCCCCACCAAAGTGATAAGAAAGTACTGATTTGTGTATCAATTCATAAAATTTTTAATGTCAGGTATAGCTACATAAGAGATAATATGCAAAAATATATGTCTCGATCCTTTATAAATTTAATAAAAGATTCATAATCTTACTGTTAATTTCATTTAAATTTTGTGTTAATGCATGATTCATGTAAAGAAGCTGAGAAATTTCAATCCCTTTTTTTCCCGTCTGAAGAAAAAAAAAATTTTTTTAACTTGAAAAAAATGTCATGTAGGATATGAGCACAAAAAAAATTGTATAATATATATATATATATATATATTACGTATTTATATGATGTGTATATTAATTGGGAAAAAACTAAGAAACCTCAAACATGTTCTGTTAAAAAAAAATAAATCATGTAACACTTTTTGAATGTCCTGTTATTAGCTAGAGTTTCTCACAGCTGTATGTATAATACATACGAGTGATTATGGAGCATGCCATTTACCTCAGTAGATTTGTTGAAACATTTTCACTTGTGCATTTGAGCAGGAGTCATGAAATTTTTAAAACAGATTGTAATTACTTCATTTTTAACTTTACTTTAAGTTCGCAAGTGCTGGAATGTATGTATGTGTGTGCGTGTGTTTTGAGAGTATGTGAGAGTGATAATGTGGACACTGAGTACCATGTGTAGGCATCAACTGTCTGTGATACGAGAACTTCCACCATATGTCTCAAGGTATGCAAAAATTGTAAAATGACAGAGCAATGGGAAAAAAAATTGAATGTACTTTGTACAGTAAGTCAGAGTTTCGTGCCATGGAAAAACAAAAATATTTAAGAAAAGCTTTTTGAACTAGGAATGACAATTGAAGGGACTTGCATGCCTCTCGATACCTCATGGTTATCCAAATTTTAATTAAATATCTGGAGTTTATAAGCGAAAATTGCTGATTGTATGAATTATTTTATGTATGATTCTTTTGAGGGGGGAAAAAATTATTTTGCTGTATCTGTGAATAAGAATTTTGACATTTTCACAATTTTTACTGAAGGTTTATGCTCGTATGCATCTCAACATTCTTATTCAAGAATAAGGTGACACTGCCAGTATTATCACGAAGATGCCACCAGACTAATTAAATATTATTAATGGGGGGGGGGGAATTGCATGTTTGCCTGCTATTCCAGTATTGGAAAGCAGTTAAAAAAATTGAGAGCGTCCCCATATAGTTTTAATGTTAATTTTGTTAGTTATTTATTGCTTTGTGAATTTTATTGATGACTTTCTCGATAAGTTTGCAACACAGAAATCATTTACATTTTAAATTTATACCATTTTTTCCTCTTCTGAAAACGATGTCGCAAGAGGACCTGGGAGTGATTCCCAGAGGATACAACTAGATTTTTAGCCAAAGTTTGCCTTAGCATAATATCTAGAGAAAGTCTCTACCCAATATATCATTCTTTGAACATTGGTAGATATTTCAATTTGGGATTCTTCTATTTTAAAAAAATGGCCAACCTTTTTTCCTCAAGCATGCCAATATTGCGACCAAACATCTTTCCATCTTAGAAATTTTTATGTATGCTACTTAATATTTTTCAAGATTGCTGCCTACAGTTGTTGATAGAGCTTGGGTAGTGTATGAAATGAAATATTGCTGCCATCTAGGACAGGTTTGGATCTAATGTTATATGTTGGAGGAGGGGGAATTAGTGGGAGTCAGATGTATGTTGAATATATATGTTCTGTATTTTACAAGATGATACCATTTTGATGCATTGTATTTCTGGCTCGTTGAGGCGGTGATTTTCCCCCAGATTCTCACCTGATCTGAGGTTGCGAAAAGTCTGATATATAATTTACCTGTATTTCAAAGAAATTTACCAGTGTCTTGATACTTATGAATATACCAGTGTCTTTATACTATTTTGCAGGCTGCAATATATATTTGGTAAACCATTAGGTAGAATTTTTTTTAATCAACAGTTCTTTCTCTCTCTTACCAAGTAATAACATGGAAGTCGAAATTCCCCCATTTTTGAATATTTCTCACCATTTTAACCATTTTTCTGGGGAGCCCATTGAATGCTATATGTAGAACCATGTGGTGCCGCAGGTTGGCTATCCTTGTTCTGAATCTTAAATGTCCAACTGGTATTTTGCTAGAGATTTTCTGGTGTTCCACAGCATCAAAAGTTGTAAAATTTTCATTAATGGTGTAATGAAATTTTTTTTTAGAATTATTCGTATTGGTGTTCCACACAGACGTCTTATGGCCATCAAGAGTTCCACACAAACAAAAGCATCGGAAATCTCTGTTCTAGATTACCACTCTTATATACATATGAGGGGTTCACAACCATAACAGACTAAATCCATTAAAAAAAATATGGGATAGTTAGCTCAGGAGGTGCAGCAACATCTGTTCTGTTCACTGCCATAGTGAGTTAAGTTCGTAGTTCACCTACTTTCTCAGGGGTGGGGTTTGTTTTCACAGCTGGTGAATTAATGCATAAAACTTTTACAGCCATACTGAACCAAGTCCATTCATGATATGAATCATCGGATGATAATATTGTCAACGGTAGGTACCTAATATTGCAATGTAGCTGGGGATGTTTCAATAAAGATTGCATCACATCAGCAACTTCAAACTCTATAGACCGAGCAGACATTCTCCTGGCAACAAAACTGACATTACAGACATTATTGATCACGTATAGTCATTTCCAGCTTATCAGTCACTATTCCAGGAACGATAATGCTAATGGAAAGTACAGTACCTTCACCCTGATCTTTTGGAAGATGTATGACATTTATGTAGAGGAATATGTGGCAAAGCATAAGATCTCAGTGAAAGAAAAATTCTATTAAAAAATCTTCAGCACAAAATTTGACACTTTAAACCAATAAATACAGATACATGTAAATTATCCATGAAGCTTCTAACAGAAAATGATGAAATCACTGGAAAAAGTCTTGAAACTAAAAAAGAGCTCCACTTACAGAAAACACAGCAGGCTAGAGATAAAGCCTCGTACATTTGAATTGCAAAAAGCTCTTCCTTTTCCTAAGCTTTCAACATCCATAGCTTATTACAAACGCAATCTGTATGTTTATAACTTAGGGGTATATTCCTTCATGATAATGTGGAATACATGTACATTTGTGATGGAAGGGAGAAGAGGTTCTGAAGACATTTCTAGCATTGTTGTGAGAGAGCGAACCTCTAAATATAAGGAACCTCTAGAATTGATATTTTGTACAATGATTGATTTATGACAAATTGTAACATTTTTTATTCATTGTATATTGATTTGTAGTTTAAAAATATACCCACTGAAAATATTTCAAAATAGAGAATTTTTCATAATATAAATCATAAAATGTTCTTCACTTATACATTGTAGCATCATATTTTTTCACTTAGAAGCTTCAATTCATAACCATAGTGAACCAAGTCCTCATTATTAAAGAAAAACTATAAATTTACAACAAAAATACTGATTTATTATTTGTCAAAGCAGGGCACTAAAAAATATAAATGGATTTGGTCTACTATGGTTGTGAACCCCTCATACTCACACATGATAGAATTAGAAGGGATCATTATCAGGTTCTCATGAATATAGAATTTTATTTTATGCAGCCAATTGTATACTGTATCTCTTCTCTACCTGGTTTTGTAGAATGGGGGAAATTTTTTTTCTTATGCTTATACCCAGTGTCATTTCCAGTTCAAAAAGCTCTGTGTTGTAATGTAAGTTTTGAAAACTGCCATCTTTGTAATAAAAAAAAATCGCAAAGGTACATTTGAATGTGTAAAATTTTGGGAGAAAAAAAAATATTGCATGCTTTTACATGTATGTGCAAGTGTATATGTATGTACGTAATGATGCCAAGCTAATCAGTATTTGGTATATGCAAAGCAATGAGGTTTATGCACAAATGAAAATTTGTAGCGGAAATATGGGTATTTCTTGTAAAAACTTATTTAAAAAAAATTCAGAATAATATACATATATATTAAATGAAATCTAATAAAAATATTGAGAGTAACCTTTTAATGGCCAATGTTCCCAATTGGGAACATCGGTTTTATTAATTGGGGGAAAAATATATTTTTCTTACATAAAAGCACTTGATTTTTTCCCCCGCTGAATGCATGAGATTACAAACTTAATTTTCAAAACAAAAATTCTATTCATTTCAGCACTTATGCTATAAATTTAATTTTTTTTAAACAAGAATAACATTTAAAGTCCAGAAAACATACAAGAAAATTTTTCCCCGTAATTTTATGGTTGATATTTCTAAGCTAAAGGATCAGAAAAAATAATGGGAAAAAATTCAAATCTTCAGTTGGTAAAAAGTTAATTGGGCATATTTTTATGTCTTCAAAAATTAAATTATGTATTGATAATGTAAATGGATTTATTTTGGGATTTTAAGCATTATCCATTTTATTGATAATCAGCAGAATGTAGCATAGTAAAGACTATTATCACTTGCATTATATATCCATAGCTGCCAAGTCTCTAAGATAGCTATTCTTATCTTCGGTACTTCCAAATATTTCTTAAACATCCTTTTTTTTTGGGGGGGGGGCATTTTTGGTTAGGAAAAGATCGAATCTGTCAATTTCGCCTCTCAACAGTCTAATTAGCAAGATGATTATGTATTAATCAACTACACGTGGGCTGTTTCAATGAATCTTCTATTTTTGATATCTATGAGGATTGTTTTGCTTGTTATGATTTTGGTTCGAGTGTGATAATGACAGAAGATAATTTTTAACTTACTCTTGAGAGATGGTCGGAATAATATCTTGTTTTTGTAACGGTCAGCCGACCCATGCATTATAATATAAAATAATTTCTTGGCCAATTGCTGATCATTTTCATCAATTTGGCTAAACTTTTACCCCATTTTAGTGAGGGTTTTTTACTTCTTTTGATGCAGTTTTAGCTCACCATCAGAATTGTTGACAGTTTATTTCACTTTATAATAGGGGAATCCCTATGGTTTCAATATCATTTATGAAAAATATTAAATTTGATTGGGTAGGTTTCTTGAATAAAATTCGGATCCATGCAAAACTGTGTTTCTTATTCCATAAGGTTGGCAGCTATGTAATATATCTTATGAAAATACTTAGATAATTTGAGATTACTAGTTATATTTCCTAACCCTTCGTGGGTTGTAACATGGGCCGTTTATATGGGAAATAAAAAACCGGTATTTTTCACCTGACAACTAAGAATTGCAAATGATTGTGGGAAACCTCTATAAATCCACCAAAAAAGATGGTGTATAAAAAATACATTCCTATCAGTTCAAGGGGCTAAAAAGTCACCAAGCAAGTTTTTATTTAACAAATTAATCACCATTGAGTCCCAGTCTTGCATATGTAAATAGGGTCAAGGCTATAGCGTATTTAATGAGATATCCCTTTCATGATTTCAGCGGTTTCTTCTTCCACTTTATCATTATGGATTCTAATCGATTATTTCTACAAGGTATTTTCATGGTAGAATTCTAAGAGAAAATACACTGGCTTCAAAAAAGTTAAGCACGCAACTGCCTTATTTTACATAATGACACTACTTTAATGTTGTCTCTATGAATTGGGTGGTTGGTGGAACACAAACATGCAGTACTTAGGCATACAATCCCTTTATGTGGAGCCCCTTCAACACACAATACTGGCATAAATTGTCTTACCAAGTGATGCTACAGCCATGGGTGTAACAATTGTGGAGGTTGCTCGGCTACTATAGCAATATACCTATCATCAAAGGGGATGGAAACCTCAAGTCGATGGTGCATAGGTACAATTGCTTGAATATTTGTTTCCATAATCAGTATATTGCTATAGTAGCCAAGTGGAATCGATGAGCGACCTCTATGAGTTATTATATGCATGGTTGTAGCATTACTTGGTGACACAATATCTGCCAGCACTGTGTCCCAAAGGCTCCACGTGAAGGGACTGAATGCCCGAGTACCGCATGTATGTGTTCCACTAACCGTCCAAACTAGAAGGGCAAGATTAAAGTGGTAGTGTTATGCTATATAAGCCTTAGAGCATGTTTAACTGTTGGAAGCTAGAGTAGATTGGGTTGTATAGAGCAGGACTTGACAAATGCCAGGTCAACATGGCTACTAAAAAAAATTAAATTGGCACCTAAAATTTTCTATGTGTGATTACTGGCTCAAAAAAAACAATACTTGGCTCATTTGTCAAGCTCTGGTCTAGAGTACCTCTTTCATCATACAGGCTTAATATAAGTTTGATAAATGTTCAGAGTGCTTAAAATATGCTGTGAATTTAAGTGTCATTTGGGTTTTTTAAGAATGCATTCAAAATTGAAGATTTTCATTTCTGTATGCCAACAAAGATTGCTCTTGGTGATTCCACTAAATCTGGTGTGAGAGATTTTATGATCAAGTTAATTTTCAATGGGCAGAAATTTTGTTAAAAATAATGGTCAGAAGCAGCTGAATGGTGTGAATAAATTTCTCGCTTCTATACTATCAAGGGATAGATCTCGGAGTTAGTTGGGAAAATAGCTTAGATTGTGTTGTGATCCACCTACAAGGATAACTATTAATAACCTCAACCTGTCATATTAATTGACAATTAATAGATTACCAAGCATCTCAGGGTGATTTGCAGCTTTCTTATTTTAGGATTGATATTCTATATCAAGAGAATTCTGCGTTACAATACCTCTACTTTTTACGGATTTAAAAAAAAATCACTCACATTTTGATGCTTAAACATCAACCAACAAAGTGTATGTAAAATGTTTAATGGCACTAAATATTATTTAGCTCTTGATAAAAAGCAAGAATGTGAAATACCTCAATAGATTTTTCTAAACGATTTTGTGGGTTCAATGTCGCCAGAGAATATTAAATAAAATTATGTGGTTCTTTTTTATTCGACATTCAGGTCCGTGTTAAGACTGAGAACGAATTGATGTAATGCAGCAATATACATTGAGGAACTTTTTTTTGTTTCTTTCGGGAAAACAGGGTAGACGGTTGTGCAGGCTTATGGACCTGGTATGTATATGTGTGTGCGTCCACGATATGAATCTATGCTTAAAAAAATATCGTATTTTTCCGCTAATTTTTTTTTAAATCAAATTTTTGTTTTCAGTTTTTTCTAAATACAATATAGATACGAATATTTTTATGCCAATTTCTAATGTTCCCATTCATATTTAGTTCCTATTATTATTTTTTACTAGTTTTTATTAGTAGAACAGCATTTTTTTTTCAACGATTAAAAAAAACGGTTTCATTTCGGATGAAAAAAAAAGTTAAAGAATGATCTGATTTATTTGTACATATAAATGCAATTGTACAGTGTTTGTAGATACTTAAGCTGCTGCTTTGCAGGCTAAGGTAGTGCTGGTTTGTGGATTTTGTACCGAAGATTTGTACAGGTTGTTCGAGAGAAGAAAAATATTAAACCACTGCGGTGCCAATGGAAATTTTTTGTAGCTTCATCTGTGATTGTTCTGTAGGCCGTTCAGTTTTGAAATGAGTTACGTTTGTTGTACGTGTGTTGTGTGTGCCAGTTTTAGTTTTTTTTTCATTTTGGCACTCGGGAATATGAATTGTGATTTCTCTTTTGCTATATATATATATATATATAGTTTTTTATTCGCAGCTACAAAAAAAATGTCGAAATGGGAGTTTTCTTGTTTTTTTTTATTTGAAGAATTCTAAGCCGTTTTGTTCTTTGCTTGCTTAGGTTATAAATAAATACTTATATGGTACTTGCAATTGTTTGTAGTGTTTGGTAATTTTTTTTCTGTTTTTAACTATTGTTTTTATTATTATTGAAAGTAGCGTATCTGACAATTCAACAAACACACAGGACAAAAATAATACCGAATTCGTAACTTTCTGAAAAAAAAAATTGTCATGTATATATGATGAAAAACATTTAGAATTAAATTAAAAGAAAGTGAAATGAAAAGTTGTTGGAGTTGTTCTTTGGTAGTGGAGTCACACTTTTTCTTAGAATGGAATAGAGGGCGTTTCTCAAAAATTGTTGTCCCCCTTCCATAGAACTATCTCTGCTATTGAAGTATAATTCTAAAACTGTTGGCTGAAGAATTATACTTCAATTACAAAAACATAGGTTCCAATTTACCCAGAAGCCTCCTGATTTTTCAGCCTCGTTAAAATCTTTCGGTCGGAAATCAGATTCTTCAGATTTTTTATAACTTCATAGAAAGATCCCTAAAAGTCCTCTAATTGTGCTTCGTTTGAATGGAAAATCCCTAAAGAAAATATCTCTTCAGTCCTTGCAATTCTAGGCTAACAACGTTTTTTTCAGGAAAAATATGGGAAATCGCAGGATTTCAAGTACGAAAAATTGGTAATTGTTGCCAAATATGATGCTAAAAGCAAGCTAAGTAGCCAATTATTTCTAAAAAATCAGAACTGTGAAGAATACATCCCGCGAAAATGGGATTTATATATGGTCACCCATTGCAACCCCCCCCAAAAACCCCCCTGGGTTTTTCCTTTTATTTGTGTGGCATGTTGCCTTTGATGCAAAGTATGTCATCACATGATAAACTATAGATTATTCAAGTATGCAAATTGACATCTATGCAAAAAGTTTTCAAATAACATGCTTCCACTTTGGTGGTACAGAATGCTGTAAGCACCCACTACACCCTTAGCTATTAGGCCACTGGCCGTTTTGCAACATGCTGACTATCTTGGAATTTCTAGTCCTATGGGAAATGTGGAAAATTTGGATATTTCTGGACGGACCCAGATTCAAGAAATTGACAATTTTATTCATTAAATTCGGATCAGATTGATCAGGAGCGTAAACACACTCGAAGTGCGAAATTTCAAAAGCTACTTACTTGCGGGTTGCTGCCACAACTTATTTCTGACAGCAATTGAAAAGAATATATAACCTTGAAAACAAAAATCAGGATGCATGAAAAAATTGTTTGGTACGTCCAAAATGCTGCTTTTATCAAATTCTGTCAAAATTTTAATTTTTTTTCTAATTGAGAACCGCTTTCTCTTCAGATAACCTACTATTTTATACTTTTCAAGACTGAGCAAACTTACTTTATTTCTCTACTGACATCAAGACATGCGGACAGCTCAATGTTTTATGGTATTGATGTGCACCATAATTTCTCAAACTTTTCTGCCCTTAAATTTTTCCCCTATCGTCCCCCCAACTCAAGCAATCCCATGCTATACCCGTGGCTTCTATCAGCTCCCGGACCATTCCATTGCCCACCGGGGGCAATACTGCCCACTTTGGAAAACACTGGTGTACACCAATTGGCCACTGAAAACTTCCCTCACACACTTTAAATGAGGAGCTTATTTTCAAAAGGGAACATCTCCATCTTCGCTAAATTTGCAGTAGAAGTAAAGAACGTATTCCTCTACGAGAGTAGAAAAATAGCCCAGCATGTGTAGGAATGGTAGAAGAATATTTAAATAATATGTTTCTTGATCAACATTCAACAGAGTTGTCCATATTTGAACTTTGGAAATGCACCGTTTTGAAAGAAAATTAGTGGAAATGTTGCAGCTTTTGATTAATATTTGAGCTGGTGAACTCTGAAAAAAATTAGAAATTTCTTACCTGTTGAGTCCAAAAGGTTTTAACTAGAACAGGAAGGTATCCTTACTGCCCTTTCTTCATTAAAATTAGAAACATGATCATTTTATAGTAGAACTTCCCATAATGGACACTTTTTGAATTATGCCAATAGGACTCGAGATATTTTACTATCCATTAACGAACAAAATTTCTGGCCCCCTGGGTGTATGGCATTAAGACATAGAAAAATACCGAAGTGTACGGAAAAAGTGGATATGCTCCCTTTTGATAGAAACAACTAACTTTACATTGTAATTTCTTCTGAAAATGTTCCTATTTGAATAATCCCTGTCGCATAATCTGACACAGCTTATCTCAAACATTCATAAACTTAAATGCATTTTGGGAAAAAGTGGAAGTGTTCCCTTTTGAAAATAAGCTCTCCCAAATGGTTTAATCATGTCCTTTAATCAAAACAAGAAAGATTCCTACTCCCAATTATTTTTCTTTTTTTTGTTTCTAAAGAGCTGAACGTTGAATCCTGAGAAGTCAAATCTTTGGATTGCGGTTTTGGGTGACAGGAAATAAGAAAAAAAAAAATTTAAGTCAAACATTTTTACTTATTAAATAGTGGTTTAACCTTTATTTTCATCAGAGAATTTCAGAAAAAAATTGTTAAATCACAGTTCTCTATATATCTGGGTTTTCCCCCCAACAGGGTTGTGAATAAATGGAATAGAACAATGAATACCCTCAAGTATCATGAATTCTGCCCCAATGACGGGTTTACAAAAAAAATGCAATACTTCTGTCGGGATAAGTCAAGATGCTGACCATACTTAAATGAAGACAATCATAAGCTTTATACGCACTATGTTATATATATTTTTTTTCTCATGTTTCGTTTTTTCCCAAAAATTTATTTTGGGTGTTGCTGTATTTTTGAGTATACAGGGTTTTCAAGAAGAATCATCCTATTTTAAAACATAACTATACAGCTTTTAATCCGTTTTGATCAAATAATGCATAGGTAGAAAGAAAGAAATCTCGAGTTTCAAGCAGTTGCTGACAGGTAGCGCTAACTCTTTCTTTGGCTTCAGTGTTTGTCAAGATGGCAACTGCCCTCTCCAACTTCAAATTATCCAAAAAATTTAAAAAAAATTGAATTGAACACAATAAATTTTAATATTAAATGAGATAAAAAAACTCTAGAGGGAGTTCGTAAAATTAATTACCCAAAATTCAAGTTAACTAAGTTCTATGGTATTACAATGTTTTTAGCAAAACATTAATCATAATGAATTGCCATGCTGTTGCTGTTCCAAGCAAATGATTTCTTAGAAGCATCTTTATTGCTTATTTTGACTTACGAAGTCTCTTTGCCTTCACTCTTTAATTGGTAGAATAATTTTCTCATCACTACAAATAAAAAATCATCACCAAGGAAATCAATTGGTTGTGCTGTAATTGCAAATAATAATTGTGTACCGATCCTATACATGTTAGGAATGTCTAGAGCAGCTAACACAACCAGTACGTAAATTACCTGCAATTGAAGTGTCGGGGAGGAATGCTTTTTCTGTCCAGCCAAATCAAAGTTAATGTTTGTGTGACTTTTGCATAGCTCAAAATATGTGCCATCTCTTTCAATCACTTAAAACACCAGAAGCAAAAATGTTTTCAATCCACGCTGTAATAAAGGAAGAAAGATATAGTATAAAAAAGAACAAGGCTCTTAGCCACAGCTTGTTTTTAGTGTCCTGAAAAATTTGCTTTACGGACTTGAAGCATTCTTCCCCCGACTCTTCAATTTATCATTCATTATTTTTTCAATTTTTCAATACAAAGAACAAAACACATTGAACGCAATCACAAACTTTATTTCAAAAACATAAACAAAGATAACCTTTGGAAAGGATAAACAACATCAAAACATATAGCTTCACAAACTTTTAGGGCTATTGAACAAAATACTTAATTATATCATCAATGCAATAAATGAAGAATGGGATAAAAAAGTTCCAACGTTCATCTCATTTAAATCTACGCTAATTAAATCAAACATTTTCGTCCGAACATTAACAAGAAAGTTCATGCATTTCCACACCCAAATTCATAATTCGGAAATTACTATCCATTGGAATTAAAATTCAAAGCTAAGATTGACGATTTGTAAGATTTAAGAGTACAAAGGATACAGCTATTTAGGAAGGTAGAATTGGTGCATTTATTGTAAAATTTTGTTACCAAAAAAAAAAAGTTTTTTTTACAAAGTTATGGAATATGATGCTCATTTATAAGTCTAGAATTTACAATTTATATTTTTTCAACCCGTAACTGGTGTGGTGGTGTCATTTCGTACCCTATGCACTGCTCGTATTGCCATCCCAAGAAAGAAATGCATTTTGTCCATTGTGTTATAAGACCTTTCAAGCTGATTGTTTAAACGTGTTTGAAAAATTTATGACATTGATCAATGATATAAAGGGAGGAAAAAATTGAATGAAGTTTCCATGGGGGGCAAAATGACCACACCACTTGCGCAAGGCTTTTTTTTGACTGACTGCCGAAGTATTCAGATCAGAATGAAGTCTTGGAAGAGCATCGTAATTTCAAAAACTATACCAAATTAATCGTGAAACACTAGATATCTGAGGTTGACCATGAGGACAGTGCTGTTAGTGACCGTACCAATGATTTGTGTGCTCAACATGTTGCAGTATTGTTCACGAGGATTTCGTTTTGACTTCTTAATAAGCTTGTGAAAATATAGATATTATTTGAATTTGTGAATTTTATTTTCTGAATATATATTAAATCTATTGAATGCATGTTTTGGTGAAATATCATTGAGAAAATAATTAATGATAGAAAAATTATTTAGCGACTTAATTGATGAATGAAGTCATGCAAAAAAACCCATTGCTTTTATGAAAACCCTTTCGATTTTTTGAAATGCATAAATACTTACTGGGGGGGGGGGGGGGAGAAATGGTACAACGATGCACAGTTAAGGGTTAATGGCTTTTTCAACAATCCAAAATAATTACAAGTAGAATCACACACTTCCAAACCAAATAGAGGCAAAAATAAAAACTTTCACATAATAAGAAAATGACCATCTTTCTTTCCCACCTGGGGAAACTGACACGACTTTGTTATGGGAACGAAAGGTCCAGATAAGTGGTTTTCAATGGTCTTTGAGATGTTTCACACCAATGAAGCGGGAGGCTATGACAGAGTTCACCTTCATTCCATATCGGTGCCCTTGCCAAAGGGGCTTTCGGGTAGGTATTAATTGAAACACGAAATAAGCTGGTCTAGATAAGATATTGCATTAGAGCGAAGTGGTCCCCTAACTTTTATGCCACTGCTAGAACTTGATGGAAAGGGAGTGATTGACTTGACCCTTGGGTAGGAAATTTTTATTTCTCAATACACAGGGTGTTCTGTTAGTCCTAATTTAGCATCCCGTTTGATGGCACAGTGGTGGTCGGCTGAAGTTGGTTTTCCAGCTTCCAGGCACGAATGCAAGTCTTCTCCCATTTGAAAAAAAGTTTCTTCACAGAGAGCAGGCAGACCTACAACATGATGCTGACATAACATGAAAATTTTTTTTATTTCTATCTTTACTTCAGAATATAAAAGACAGGCAGCACAAACACAAAACAAGCGCAACTCAATAATATAAATATGTTAGGATCACACATACACTCAGAACACACATTTCTGCATGTAGCGATTCTTTAGAAATTCCGCAGAGGAATATGTACTAGGTGCATGTATGATTAAGTAATAGTAGTCCTAATTTAGCCTTGATCGGCCATTCATTATAGAGGTATGGCTCTAGTTTTGCAAATGCTGAAAATCTGTTAAAGAATCACTCTATACTAGTTTCGAGAGTGAAAACACAGTGGCAAAATAAAAAAATTCATACGGTACTTCTGTCCTCTAACCTAATCTTCCTCTAACTTCAGATAGGAAAGACTAGGCACCAACTTTCTAGATGCCAACAAAGAAATCCCATGTTTCTAAGCGCAACATTTGCTTTTCAGTGAATATTGGGGTATATTTTACCAGTTTTCAGGTCATAAAAATCCTAGCCCTAGTAATTACACTCCTCTCAAAGAAATTTAAAGGGGCAATTTTGTAATTATGTTTAATGAAAAAAGAGAAATGTTCTTTAAAAAAAACTGCCTAAAATTTAAAGGACTATTTTTACTCCCAGATGAAAATTTCGGACTAAAATTGAATTTTGATGCATGAATTGTGCATCTAGATGCATATTGGTGAACACTGGGTGCAACCATAAGGCATAATGTGAATTCTCCACATCAAAAGGACAACTAGCAATATAAGTGGGTAAAATGACAGCTAGAAAGACAAATCTGTGAGTAGTACAAAAAATTATTTCTTATACACAAACAGTGAAAGGATTTTTTTTACATGATGTTAAACTTCAACAACTTTGTTTAACTTCCATTAACTAACGGTGAATGCAATATTTCAGTTTATATCAATATCATAAGCATTCAATATTCTTTTTAAATGCCATCAGTAGGGCTTGACCTAAAGACGAAACGTTGTTGCTGATTGGTTAAAAAACCTGAAAAATTCAGGTTTCTTAGCCAATCAGCAACGTTTCATCTTTTAGGTCAAATGAAATGGGAAGTGTTTCATTTCTTCGTGAATATAAATCCTAAATATACGGTTGGCACTCCTAGTATACATAACGAAAGACCATTACAATAGGTCCCAAATTTTTTCCCATTTCTGCTACATTATTTTTTAATCTAACACAGGCCTACATATAATGACTGGTATATCATTCAATCCACTGCAATGTCCGAACTAAGCTTCTCGTCCCCCGCCCCCTCCAAAAAAATGGACAAAATCCGACATTGAGTATGTTTTACCTTAGCTTATGATGCTTAGGAAAGAAAAGATAAAGTGTTGTACTCTTACGGAAAAACCCTGAGGTTAAGTAGCACCCTCACTGGAAAAAGAACCATAGTAAGGCGCATGAGTTGACTGGATGGTTTTGAATATTTCTTTCCTCGCTTACCATTCTAAATTCACAATGGTTGATTTTTCGCACAATTTCACTTAATTTCTTAATGAGAGAATATATTACACAGTATATACAAATACAAAGACATAACAGGCAAAATGGCCAACGAGGTGGCTAAGAAAAAGATGCTCATAACAAATATGGATGTTGTATATTTCTAAAATACAGCAACCCAATTAAAAATGCAATTATAAAGACTAAAACTATACATACATGACAAAATATAATACACTGCCCACATAAAAAATACTCATGTTTGTCTTATTCTAATTATGGATATGCAGGCAAGTGAACTTATGTTTTCATTCTGAAAATTATTCATTCAACATGGCTGTCTTAAATGAACTGAGCGCTTTATCTTTAGATCTTAAATTTAAAAATCTGGTGGAAGTTGATGTTGAAAGCCAAAATAGTCGAATCATTCCAATGAGAAATTTGCTGACTATAATTAAAAACAAACTGTGATTCAATGATTCTTGAGAACAGTTTGGGTTTTTTTTTTGTGTGGTCAATCATGAGAAGGGAAATTCTAACAGTTTGAAAAGGTGAAGAAGCTAAAATTTATGCTTTTTTAAACGTTTGATATAACGACCTCCTGGTATAATGTGTTTTCTGTAGAATGAATGGGCTTTTATAATGAGCATCGGCTGTGGCAATAGAGCAGTGACTCTTACACATACTACTGTGGCACTTGAGACGATATTGCCTCTGGAATAAAATTAAATTGAGCATACTTAGGTGTTTTACAGTGCCTGGAAGTTAAGCAGAGGTGCCTCAGGGTATTTAAAACTTTGTCATTCCAAAGGGTGCTACCAGCGTAAGAAGTAAATGAACCCCTGGTATGCCATAAATGACTGAAATAATAAGTATGACACTCATTTCAATCACAGAAAGCGTATCATATAATGCAATAACTTTTAACTTCATTTTATACATAATTTCTATTTTTCTAATCAGTTATATAATAATTTCTGATGTATATACTGTACATATATAACGGTAGCTCAACTTACAAGAGTCCTGACTTGAATATAAGATGCAAATAGCGATGGCAACTTGTGGGAAAATTTGTCCATGTGGGTGATTTCTTAGCATTTGTGGGAAAGTTTGAGAGCTCATACAAAAAAATAATTTTTTTGATGGAAGAAAAAAATAAATGCAGTGCAATACTTTTTAAGTGTAAAAATATTTGACTCGGGTAGATGCAGCACCTTTTTCAGAACATATGTGAAATATTTACTCAAAGGGGAAATTTTTAAGGGAAAATTTTGCTTGACGAGGTTACCATCACTGGATACAAGAGATATTTGCAAAAGCTCCAAATTTCGAGCAAATATCTGACTTTCACGATGAAAAAAATAACCATTTGACTCAGGACAGCCCTAGCATTTTGAATAAAGCTACCAGCAACGTCAGCCAGTGCACTTGTTCTGTAGTTCTCTTCAAATGTTTATAATTATAAAATATTGTTACCTCCTTATGCCAGAAACATGAATGCACAAATTTCAAGAAATTGGGAAATGGATTTCAAATGTTTACTCCTGATTATGAATGTTATTTTCCTAAAATGCTTTTCAATAGTGGTTAAACATTCACATTTCTGACAAAACTTAGCAAAATAAGGGAAATATATATATATTTGTAACTATTTGATAATTTTATTTGTCTTTCATCAGGTCATTTCTGAGAATATTTTTATGTATCTCTAATACAAGGTTTGTTCAAAAAGTATCCAACCATTATTTTTCATTCATAAACCAATGAAGCTAGGGATGCATTATTTGGTGCACATATGCAATGCATGCACCTAGAGTGCATGCTTGAATTTTTATTTGCCTATAGAAGCTGCTATTGCCGATGTGGAAGAATTGAGAAAGTGTGAGTGCTGTCACATTTTAATTTTTGCCAAAATGACAGGAAAAACTTCAAAAACACTACTGCATCAAATTTTGTGTACAGCTTGATGATTTCAGAGTGGAAACAATCAGTAAACTTCAGTAGACCTTCGGAAATGAAAAAATGGGCACTGCACAGATAAAAGAGTAGTACAACAACTTCAAAGATGGCAGCATATCAATGGAGATTGAAGTATGTCCCGGTAGGCCCTCAACATCCAGAAATGAGATCATTATTGACCAAGTGAGGACTCTGGTAATGTAGCAGGATTGAAGCTACGGTCGTATTTTTTGCAAAATGTGGAAGAAAATTTTAGAATGTGAAAGTAGTAGTCACTTTCGCAAAAATGCGTACAGGAAGTACAAAACAAGTAGACATCTATCCATCACTCATTAGCATTTTTCTAAAGGTTTTTTTCCCATTTTCAGTTTTTTGCTAAATGAATTTTTTTATCTTCAATCCTGTGATGTAGGATCATCGAACCATGATAAGAGAACTCACAGACAAGGCAAGCATTAGAATTGAATCCATTCATTCCAGATGATTTGGGCTTCAGGAGATATTGTCATGCTGACCATCTTCTTTGACTCCAGTGGCGATCACACACAGCATGGCACAACCCAGGGGCGTAGCCAGAAATTTCGTTCGGGGGGGGGGGGAACCAAAGTGACAGAACAATGGATTTGGCCATCTTTTTCCCTTTTTACAGTCATTTTCTCACATTTCGGGGGGGGGGGGGGGCAGACCCCCCAAGTTCCCCCCCCCCCTCGCTACGCCCTTGGCACAACCATCACCAAGGAGTACTACCAAACATTCTAAATCACATTTGGCAGCTCCATCACGATTAATGCAGTAAAGCTTGAGAGGCCATGTGGAAAGTTGCTCATTTACTGTCGTGAAAGTTGCCGTCAGATCCCGAGAAAGAATACAGATAACAAGACATTTTTTATTATGAGCTTGAGGCAACTACTATGGCACCTTCATTTTCAACCCAACTCGTTAATGGCAGTAAATTGCATATAGAAGTGGTAGATTGATGCAGCAGCGTTGTTCAAGTTTTTACTGCCATTTTGTCAAAAACTAAAATGCAATACAGCTCACACCTCTTCACTCATTGATGGTCTGCAGACAGGAAAAAATTCAAGCAGGAACACTAGGAGTGGCTACATATGTGCATTATATCATGCCTCCTTAGCTTCATTGGTTCACACACAGAAAATTATGGTTGGATACTTTTTGAATAGGCCTCATATTTACTACATTGTGCATTAAAGTTCAATTCAAGTTTGTGAATAAATATCTGTTCCCTATATCTGTGATCGGCAGATTTCACACATTTTTAGGATTGTCTTTATTGACTGAGGGCCTTGTTATCCAAGGAGACTCCAGACCATTGCCCATGGTTAATAGAAGCTCTCCCTCCAAAGATTGAACTCTTCTTTCTTTTTTTTTAACTTTTACTAATCATTACCTTTTATCAAACAATAATTATATATATATATATATTCATTCTAACTTTTTTTTAAATTTCATCTATTTTTTTATAGAAACACGATTAGATTCATTTTACATTCAACAAGACCTTTTTCAAACATAAAACAATAGCATAAAAAGCTTTGAATTTTGCTGACGAGAAATCCAGACGTGTATGATTCCAGATGGCAAGGGTCTCAGAAATATGCTTCACGTGGAATTAATGCATATGTAATTTTTACAGGGCGTTTGATTTTGGAGCATTGATCAAGTGCCGGCGAGCATCAGCTCAGGCATGACCATTAAGCACTCACACTCTTAGTGCTTCCAGGAGCACCATGGTGCTCCGAGCAACAGGTTGAAGACTGCTGGTCTATTACTTTAAATATATAGTAAAGGAAATGTAAATTAAAGATCTTAACAACTTAACAATTCCGCAATGTCCATGCGCTACGAGATTAACTTCAGATTTTTTTAAAATTTCTTTCAGAGAATATTTAAAAAAAATCGTTTTGAATTTTCTATTTTGATTTCCACTTTTTGTTTCTCATTCATTATTTTCATTCATTTTTTTCTATCAGGGATTCACCTCTCATTTAGAGTAATAATGCATTGTTAATATATGAAACTATAGCAATCTGATTTCTCTCTTAAGATGGTAAAATGTGAATTTAGATTTTGAGATACTAAGATCAAAGTACAGTCGAGCCCATTTACAACAAAATCGGATAATACAAAGTATCAGTTATAATGAATTTTTTTTTGTCCCTAAAAGAGAGAACCTGCAATACCAAAATAATGTTAAAATTATCACATATAGGCATCTCTCGCTTCAAGCGCAATTAATTCATTCCACAAAATATTCACTTAAAGTGAGTTAAATTTAACATGGGTAAGATAGGGACAGGAGTTTTCTTCAGAAGGCTAAGGAAAAGGTAACCCCAACTTCCAGCAATAGAATAAAAAATTTTTTAATGAATTAATTATGCGAAGTTATAAGTAAATCTCGTGAATAGAGATGGAAGGCCATTTCTATAAATATAAAAAATTTATATTTATAGAAAA
This sequence comes from Pholcus phalangioides, assembly GCF_987345545.1. Taxonomy (NCBI): domain Eukaryota; kingdom Metazoa; phylum Arthropoda; class Arachnida; order Araneae; family Pholcidae; genus Pholcus; species Pholcus phalangioides. Next base: position 85,842,873 of record NW_028301608.1, on the reverse strand, counting down.
ACCTTCCATCTCTATTCACGAGACTTACTAATAAGTTTGCATAATTAATTCATTCAATCCAATTCATTTAGCCCAATATATCAAGGAAACACATATTTCTTGGTATAAAACCTAGAAAATATGTTTCTTTGATATATTGGGCGGAGAAAAAGCAGTCTATCTTTATTTATAATATCCCACCTGGGGGGTCATTTGCTTAAATTAAGAGAGATGCTACTGCCTCTACTTCAGCGCCCCATGCTATAGTGCATGAAATAAGGAACACAGGGTTGTGTCGCCAGTGGTGTAGATGGTAGCACGCTTGACTGGAATGCAAGAGGGCCAAGGTTCGAGTTCCAGTAGAGACCAGGTGAGCTTTTTTTCCAAGTTCACCTTGGCATAAAATCTGGAACATGTTTCCTTGAAATCTTGTCAATTTAGGCTATATGAATAAATTTTATTATTTTTCACCTGTCTTCGCTACTTCTGATCCCCAATGCAGAATGTTTAGCACTCTTCTGAGATGAGTCCTCGACTGACTGGAAATGTTTTGCAGTAAAAATCCCCATTCATTGTGAGTGTTTTTTTGCACTTTTTCTTAAAATTATTCCAAATTGTTCTGCAGTAGCGGTAATTGTTCTGTGACGTACGTCACAGATTTTGGCACATTCTGCTTTGGGGCTTCCGATTTATTCTAGTGTGTGAGTGTGGATGTATTCTTTCCCAAGAGTCTGATAACAATTTTAATGAAAAGTCAAGATTCAGCTGACAAGTAGCATTCTTCGTCTCTTTATAAAAAATTTAGAAGAAAAGCTAAAAAGATTCTGAATATTCCAGGCAAAAATTGACATGTTTAGGACCATTAAAATTTCGATGCCGTTGTAGATGTGTTATCAACAGATGATCATTAGTAAGATCTAGTAAAATGGATTTGAGCATTTCCTTCCATGCTGTCTCATCAAATTTCTAAAATTAGATTTTCAAAATCGGGTAAAGTGAGGGATTCCTGCATAACAAATTGCCATATTTATGGATGTTTGACACAACAAAGGTTTTGGCAAGAATGCATTTTTTTTTTTTTTGGATTAAGTTGCATTAAATCAGAAATTATCTTTCAGGATCAAAATTAGATTGCACACTCGAGATACTATTCCAATAAAAGGGCCACGGGTATGTTCTGTCCGATCCACCTGTTGCTAGATGGCAATCTTCACCCAGATATAGATACTGCTGGTTCTGTTCATTAACCATAACTACTCTAAATAATAAAAAAATCGGCAAAACGAATTTCATTATGGCAGTCTTTCTATTCCTCAGGACTGACTAACAGTTTGACGGACCACTTTTAGTAGTAATGTGGTTTGGCCATCAGTGACTCTCTTGCCTCAGTCAATGTTCCGTGACTTTCCAGAATAGTCCAGTCAACAACTCAGGGATGCCATTGACGTGTTATAATGCGTCAAATACCTTAAATTTCGGGGAAGGATGCATAAAAATTTGGTTCACGCGCCCTACGGGATGCGTTAAAAATATGATTTTCTAAGGTTTTCCAATTTTGAGTTGGCTATTCCTTTGAAAAAAAGCTTTGGTTGCCACAAAAATCGCACAGACATACAACACAAATATGTATACATTAAATTTCAAATCCATGAAAAACCAATTTGGAGGATAGATTCAGGGCTGCACTAGGGTGGTGGTGAGAGCAGGTGGGTCTAGTTCCCCAGGGCTCTGGAAAAGGGGAAATCATCCTTTATAACTCCTTCTACATTATACGGGGTGCCAAAATGTGTGCTTGCCCCATTTGAGAAAGTATCTAGTTGCAGCCTTAGATGGCACCACCCACTGAACACAAAACACGCTGAATGCTGGGCACACAAACACACTTGAGTTTCACCAACACAAATCTGACATAGCTCCCATATCCAGGTGTGAAAATATGTGGCACTTAATGGCAACAGATCAGTGGTGGACCAACAGGGAGGTAAAATAAAATCATACCAGGAAATCGCTTCGCAAGGATTGGTATGAAATCCTTGCTCATATGAATAGAGAGAATCGGAAGGAAGACTAGTCTGAGAGTGTGTGTGCTGAGAGAAAATCTCATTTGCTTTTTAAATTTAAATCAGAATATATTATTGAAAGAGCAAAGATTTCTTTTAAGGAAATAAAAAATCAATCAGAAGGGTATTTATAGATTGATTTATTAGTAAATATATAAATTTGTGCCTCTAACTTTTAATTGCAGTAGATCCTGCTTATAACACTTTTCAAAAACTGTAATAAAAACGTTGTAAGCAGGAAAACACTTCAAACAGGAAATCTTAATAAGAATTACTTAAAGTTGGGACCATGAAAATCAGTTGTACTAAGTGGAAAAATGTTCTAAATTGGAAAGTTATAAACGGGATCAACTGTATATTTCGTTTAGATTTGTTATATGTGCTACATTCCATGTTAAATTCTCATTAATGGGCTTCTTTGCAAGCTTTTCCTACTAGTAGACATGAAAGTAAATTAACCTTTGGATAGAACATGTTTTTAGAAATGAATCATTTTTGATTCACAGAGATACCACCTCCTTCTACCCAGAATATGGCCCGCTACCATCTCAAAAAAGATATATAAGCAGGTGGTGAAAGACCTGGGGCATGTTGGAAAAAAAATTCATAGAGATACCAGTGAATTATGGGGAAGGGGGGCATACTTTTTTCAAGATAATTTTTTTTGAGAGGACCCAACTTTCACTCAAAAGGGACCCAGATTTTTTGAATACCCTGGGTGCCGGGACCCAGGTAAATTAAAGTACAGTGGCATCTGACAACTACTTAAAATCACAAAACAAGAACACATAACATTGACAGGTTACCCTTAACATAAGACTTAGAAAGCTACTAACTCAAGTCTATGTGAATATTGTTAACATTTGTGATTTACACGAGCAATTTTCAGTTTACCGTATTCCGTCGTATTAGCCAGCATGGTAAAAAAATCAGGGAACACAAGCTATTTGAATGTGGAAGTCCGGTCCATTCCCGGCATGTCGGGAAAAGCGAGGTTCAATAAGGATCGCAGAGCACTTTGAAAGTCAGGCAATTGATTCATATTAATTCCTGCATCTCTGGAAAATATGCGTATTCCTCATATGCTGGTCCCTGTTTTTTTGCATGCCAACTGATGCGGGCGAATACAGCAATTAGCATTGATTTTTCAAGTCTGTCTGAGGACCGCCTACACCAGTTTTCTAAACTTTTTGTTCCATGTACCGCCTTCTTCACGATATTTTTCCCTCATCACCCAAACTCAAGCTGATATGGATCCTATACTAAATCCTAACTTCTATTTCCCATGATCATTTCATTGCTCTGGTGGGGAGGGGGGAAATATTTCCCGCTTTGGAAAACACTGGCCTACACCACCTCTAGCCCTTACAGACCATAGGTTGAGAAAAGCTGTTTTTCCCAAGTGGATTCCTCTCATAAAGCTCATGTATTTATCAATCATGCATAACAAATATCGGATATTGGGAATGTTTTTCCACATTCCAGTGAGACTTCATTATATCTGGGCTCGACTATATTCATTGAACTAAGTTGAATTTAAAGTACGTGTAAAATTCAATTTATATCCGCGATATACAGATACATATGCAGTGGCAGTGTGAATGAAGCACATCAAAATCTTTACGATATCACTCAATAACATTCTTTTGACGTCACATATTAACATAAGCTAGGGGAAAAAGTTTACATCTAATTTTTCATATTTTCATGATCTTTCAGCTGTTTTATAACAGTCTTACTTCATAAAAACTGATTAAAGTTGAAAAAAAAAGACATCTTGTATTATAAGATCTATTCTAAGATAAATAAATAAGAAATTAGAAGGGAAAGGGGTGAACAAGCATAATAATATTTGACGAGCGGCACAGTTCACAAACGAAATCACAAAGTTCGAGTAACAGTCAGGACTAGAATATGAGGACGTATTAGGAAAAAAGACTACTTTGGTTGCTAATAGTTGGTATTTAATCAACATCTCACACATTTGCTTAGAAGGCATCATCTATCACAAGTGCCAAAAGTGACAGTTCAATGCAATGTTGATCGCTTCACTCTTCAAAAACAACATTATAAGCGTGCCATCATTACATCCGTGAAGCAAAAAGAAAAATATAGAGTAAGAGCAAATTTTGTTCTATACTGTCGAAAAACTGGCTCTTGAGAAATCTGAGTTTTTCTTTGAACATTTCACTTCATATTATCTGGCCAGTACTGTATGTAATATCTTTGGGTAGAGCCTTCAAATAAACGGTCCAACCAATTCGGCAGACCATCGAGAAGGTGTTCTTGAAACAGAATGCTATCGTACAAGCTGTCTTCTTCGTTCTTGGAAAGATTCCCGCATTCTAGATCACTGTTATCGGTCTCGCTGTTGCTCTCTTCGAAACCCATGAATTCTCCACTGGTGCCACCATTACTGCTACTACCGCCGCCACCGCTACCAGGTGCAGAAGCTGGGTTTCCTTTCTTAGTCTTTCCCTTGGAATTGAGTTCGGCATGCTTGGCATGATACACACAGAAGTACTTGCGGTGTCCATTAAGTGAGAGAACAGTGCCAATGCAATTTCTGGGGTTTATGTTAAGCTCCCGACGCTCACCCAAAGTTTGCAGCAACAGACGACGATACCATTCCAGGTTCTTCTCGACAATCAAGAAGGCAAACATGAGAGTCTTGTTCTTCCTGTAGGGGTAGACAATGCGATAAAATGTGGGCAACAGCTTCAGTTTCGATTCACCATCGACTAATAACACAATCGTCCGGCAGCCTGGCTTAAGAAGTCTAACAAGACCATTGTAAGTTTCACCTCGCAGTTCGTGCACATGCAAACGGTATTCTGGCTTCGCTTTTGTGTTCACCCCTGGTACTTGTTTGCCTTCTTTAGAGTATTTCTCTTGAATACTTTGTTCTTCTAGCTGGACAAGGTAGGACATGACGTATCCCACCAGAACTATGAAACCAATAGACATTATCACAGAGACCACTGGCAGGATCTCTTGACGAGTAATATTATCCCAGAGCAAGTCTCCCATAAGAGTGAGGCGATTAAGGATTCTTGTGAATAAACTCAGAGCATGTTCATCCGTTAAGAGAGCAACTTTGGCGTCATACTGCAGGGCATCTGTATTTTCCATGAACTCTTGCATGACGCTCCTAAGCTCTTCTTTTGTTGCGTTGATGTCATCGTCGATACTCCATTTCCTACTTAGCCATTGGTATTTGACCCTGTCATGCTCTTTCCTCCATAACACCACTACGTGCAACAAGGGTTCATCTGGCGCATCTTGACCCTGGCACAGGGCCTTGATAAAGTCCTGCTGTTTTTCTTCGTACAAAAACATGAACCTTGCACGTCCTGTTGGCTGTTCAGAGTAACGGATGAAATCTCGCATGACGGCTCTTGAAGCGTCATACTGGTTTTCGTTTTTGGTCACCAATATGACGCACAAGAACTTCTTGGCTCTCACTATCTCCGGCGGGCACAACTGGTCAAAGAGAACTTGTGAGGAAAGCCTTGGCAACATTAAAAACTTGTTGGATTCTATGACATCTCTCATGACTTGAGTAGACAACTCTGTCATGCTTACTGTGGCGACGGGTCTAGAGTAATCTTCATTGAAAACAAGCAAAGATTCCATCTGAGAATGAACGTTATATCTCCTTTTGATTTCCTCGGTTTCCGGAATTCCCAAACGGATGTGACCGAAAGCAACTCTCATTCTGAAACGGTAAGCCAGGAGCAAGTACCTCAATCGAATCGATTCTGCTTTACTGAATATGAGCGCCCTAACTCTGTTGTCGTGCCATCCCTGAAGAAATTCCTCAAATGTGGAATCGGTGAGAGTCTGTATTGTTCTTGATGGTATCATGCGGCGTGTAAAGTCCACGACTTTAATAAAACTCAACTGGGGTTCTCTATAATGAATCGTGCGGCCATCTATAACCCCTATAAGATATGGCACAGAGCTCACACCGATTTTGTGAGCCAAAGCACTCTCCTGCTGAGCATGAATAGCTGCAAAGTCGAGACCAAGAGGTTCTAGTTCTTGCACAAGGTTCTGCCAGACAGGTTCAGCATGTAGGCACGGAAAGCAAAGCTCCGTATAGAATAGTATAAGATATGGTTGGAAATTACTGTTTGGAAGTATATGGTTCTCATATGCTTTAGCTGTAACGGTAAATTTATGATAGAGAGAACCCTGGTTAAACTTGAAGTGGAAATTGTACCCGCCTTGACTGAAAATGGATTCGAATGGGTCAAAATCGAATCTTTTGAATTTAGTGTAATCTGGCTGTTGACGAAAGTTAGGAGTGTCTTCTGTTCTACCATATCGATCAAATAACCTCCGTCTTTCAGGGTCCATTAACAGCTCATAAGCTTTGTTTACTTCGATGAACTTGGATTCGGCATCGCCATTCTTGTTCTTATCGGGATGATATTCTCTAGCAAGCCTTTTGTAAGCGCGTTTTATATCAGGGATCGAAGCAGACTGAGAAACACCCAAAGTTTTGTAGGGATCATTGAGGGCTGAAACAATCAAAAACAAACAAAAACTTGATAATATAAAAAAGAACAGTCTGATTGCTGCCATCATTTAAAGTTTATTAACACATAAAATAATAAATAAAATCTTCAGGAAGTTCTAAGATTCTCCTGCACACAAAGTCTGTGGTGATTCAGGCTTGCCTTGGTGCAGGCTGAGACACAGCTGGAGCAGTAGTTGCAGCTGCCGGATTCACCTCGGGCTGAGAATGGAGAAGCCTTGTACGTTTCCGAGTGTAATGCTGCCAGTGAAGTATCTGTTGATCATCAATGAATTTGGCACACTGGGCGCTTGTTATCTCCCTGCGAAAATGCTCATACTGCAGCAGTTCAAGAAAGAAAAGGCACATCGGGTACCTGGAAGGAGATAGAAAACAAACCATTAGCACAAAGTCGGAGAATTGTAAGCAGAATAAAATCTCTTTTCAGATCATTATTCTCAATTCAGTCTTCTCTGTAGAAGATTTTAACCATCTCTTCCACCTAACCCTTACTTTGCACTTCGAAAATTTCTTTATTACAGAAACTTATTTGAACAGTCTATCTAATTTTAGCCACATCTCTTGCCTTCTTCAAGTACACTTTAACTTTATTCATAGTGTTGCTAGTTTTCAACTGAAATTTCTTTGATGAATGCATTGTCCCAGAGTTTTCTTTCATATTTTGTATCTGCTATGCCGTTTTCATTCTATTATGGTTATTATCTGATGAATATTCATCGGTGGCAAATAAAAGCAGCAAAAACCTAGATATGTTATATAGATCATCATATGAATCTGAATACTGATGGAGTTTCTTCAAAGGGACAGCTTTGAAAGGAACAAAAATTGTCGGCATACAGCAAACACCATAATGAAACCTGTTCTTCCACAATATTTATATTACCATAAGAAAAATTTCCATTTCATGAAGTTTCGTAACCATATTAATGCAAAATCTCTCTACAGCAGCGAAAAGATGACAAGTACCCTCATAGTAGGTAGAACTTAGTTTTATCTCTAACCCAAAAAAACTTACAAAGTTTATATTTTAGATAAGTTCAAATGCCTCAAGTTGCATTAAGAAAAAGTCATGAAATTTCAGTAACCTGAGATTAACCATTTGGGCACAATTCTACGTCAAAGTAGGTTCATGGTCAAAATTCACCACATCCCTTGTTCTACTAGTAATTTTTTTTTCTTTTCCCCCTCCTAAATTTCCATTTACTAGATTTTTTGAGTTTTGGACATGCATACATATGTATTACATACAAAAGCATATTTGTATATCTTGTGTTAACTGTGCTGTAAACAAATATTTTTGTTCAAATTTTGGTCATTTTCTGTGTATATATGACTATATTTATGTACCCTGAGATACAGGTTCCAGCTTCAAGCATAATAAATATATTATAATGTTGTCGTCTTCTTCCCAATTATCAAAGCTCAAGAAACAAGTACAGCAATACCTCGGCTAACAAACATTTTTGTTGATATGGATGCATGCGATAAACAGCCGCATCGCGAGCTGAATTTCTGTGCCAATCAATATCAGAATTACTACCACTCAAGCCCAATTAACTTACGTCCACCTCAGAATCTTTTTTCCAGATGTATCTGCACTTCTCTTTCTGAAAGTTTTTGAGCCATTTCATGTAAAATGAAAGATTTGATTAGTAGAAAATGCATTGAAAAACAAAGTCCATGTTTTCAGACCATGTGTTCTTTCAGTGCAAGACTCATCACATCAAACTGAACAGTCTAGGCATTCCAGGAGCTTATTTTTTTCTATCTGCATGTATCGGACACAGAAATGAGCTGACCAAATCACAAATGGATGGGGACAACTATGAACTCAACTAGGTTTTGTCAACACTAGCTTTAGCGGATTAAAGCTCTGTTGGCTGTGTAACATAGTGTGAAATGAAAAGATCTTTAATATTTCATCTTCCTGCAGTTCATTTTAGTCTTCAGTCAGTTTTTGCTGTTTTTATAACATTCCTTGATATTTTGAAAAATTAATCTTTAAATTTTGGGTAGCGCCTGGAATGAATTAAGCAATTTTTCACAGAAACATATAGGAAATAGAATTCGGCTAAGAAACGCGATTCCAGAACCAATTATCTTTGTTAGCTGAGGTATCACTGTATATATTGTCACATCTTTCAAAATCAACTCAGATATTTCTTGTAGACAAGAAAATATAACATTGTATTAAAAAATGTAAGGGAAAAAAATATGTTAATAGCAAATGAGCTTACTTCAAATACTTGGCATATTCAGGTTTTTTCCAGTACTGAAGATATTTCAAATAGCTTACAAAAGCTTTGTCTTTGAGGTAACCTCGTTGAGCAAGAACTGCAACGATAAATAAAAAGTAATAGTGAATAAACTTGAAAGAAAAAATTTCATTTTATTCATCAAATTCAGTGGATGCGAGTCATGTTGAGCTGATGATATTGATGTATTCCTATTCAGTACTTTGAAGCAGACTTTGTTAGACTATTCTTGGAAAACCGCAGGTGACAAAAGTTTGAGAATCATCATGAGCGGAGGTACAGAGAGGTGGGTCATAGGGGTATCGCCCCCCCCCACCCTAAAATCAATGATGCATGCTTGTGACATAATGCACCTGTATGTACAGTGAAACTTGTCTAAGACTGACACTATATCAGATGGAAACCTCTCAAACAAAATCAAAATATAGTCTGTTTGATGATTAGTGAATTGATTTGCACCTTTATAAAATGGAAATCTGTGTAAAACAGATTATTATTCCAGTCTTTTAATGTTCCAGTCTCGTACAGGTTTCACTGTATTGGCATCACCATGCCCCACCCCCGGGATCTTCAAGCCCATCTGCTTATGAGAAATTCAATGAAACTGCTCCTGAAAGTTCATCCAGCTGCAGTGACTACCTTGCATTTGTCATGCCTGATATAGTCTAAGAGCATGACCCATTTTCCAGGTATATTTCAGTTATTTCCCCGTAATTTTGCCTTCCCAAATTTTTATTATAAAAACTGTCCATATTTTCACAGAAACCTACATGCATTCAAATTATTCCCTGAAATCAAACTACTACCACTAAACCATACATGTACCTCGTCCATACTCCTCTGCTGAACCTCTAATGAATTGGAACATGTTGGAATGTGTGTATGTGTAGTGAAACTTGAAGTGAAGTTTGTTTGTGTAATGCTTGTTATGCGTAGTGCTACCTACCATCTGCCACCAGTTTTTTCTGACTATGAGTGAAGTGCAATGATTGTATATTGAATAATTGTATCGTTGTAGGCCTGCTGTTCTCTGTGGCGAGACTTTTCAATGGGGAGATTGATTTCAGCTTCAAAGCACAAATGTGAGCCAAACTGATTATTATGACCATGAATATTCATCTCACAAATCAACTGTGATTTGCAGTAACACTTCATTTCCTGTTGTTGGTGATTTTTTTTTTGGAAATTTTAGCAATAGCCTAATTGGAAACGGCTTAGTTTTGGTATCATATTTGGCAACAGTTGCCAATTTCCTATACTTTTCTCAAGAAAACATGGTCACTTTGTTGATTGCATAGACTAGGAGATTTTCGTTAGGGTATTTTTAATTCCACAAAGCACAATTTGAGTATTTTCCTATAAAGATAATAAAAATTTGAAGAATTTGGTTTCTTCTGACTGGGGATTTTCATGAGGCTAAAAAAATCGAAAGCAGTGTAACCTATGCCTTTAATACAATAGTAATGCCACTTATAGTCTGTTTCAGGTTAACTTTGCAGTGAAGAGGAAGCTACGAGGGAACCGCATCACTCGTTGCTATGACAACTAAAGCCTTTTAACCTATGTATCAATGCGCGGCCTCGGTAAGGTATGGCTGATTCTCGCCAACCTCGCAGAAAAAAAATATTTTTTTCGTATAACGTAATGCTTGTAGAAAAAATTGCAGTCAGTAACAATTAGCTAATGAAAAAAAAAACCATCGTCGATACTTTCATAAATTAAAGTGCGGTTTTCGAAAAAAAAAAAAAAAATTTTTATTGAAAAGTATCTTAGTAACTTCTATTAACCCGGTTTTCATGTTTGAATTTGGGAATAGCCCCAAATAATAATAATAAAAATGATAAGGAAAAATTTAGAATTCTTTTACTCACTTTTCTTGCCGAAATTTCCGTCGCTCACCCCCCTGAACGCATATACGTCGATGCCACTTATTATCGCTACAGTTTTAGTCATTTTTTACGGATTCCCATTCTATAGAATCCTGACTTCAAGTTGTAGAACTATCGGATTCTCTATTACTTATTAATTGTTGTTGCTCCAACATGTGCTCCATCAGGCCATCTGCAATCCAAAATTCCTCTTCCTTTCAATAACGTGCTTTATGCATTATTGCCAAAAAGAACGGAGAACGTTTTAGCATGTCTATCTCTAGTGAAAAGATACAACTGTCACAGAAGGAAAAAATACACTGCAAGCCTAAACCATTGTGGGTCTCTCTCTCTCTCTTGCTTATTTATATTTATCTGGAAAGACAGCCTCTGTGTGTGCTGTGGGGGAGAAGTTGGTGTGGACGCAAAAGAGACATTACTTATGCCAACACCCTCCACTATCGGCTATTGGAATTCAGAAACCACCCCTATCCTACGAACACGGCAAGAAATAGATAATTAAAAAAAAAGGGGGGCGCCGTAATAAAGAGTGGAACCGTAACCTACACCCATAAAGAGAGCCTCTCACAATGGTATCGGCGCTGTCATGAAAGAGGGACACTTCCTGTAATCTATGAGTGAATATCTGAATTCGTTGAAGGCTATTTTCGGAAGAAAAAAAAACCTGATTGAATATTCGTCGTAGGCCTATAACTACATTCAAAACTCAATGGAAAACTCAACAAAATGACGATATAATATATATATATAATTGTGCAACCAAAAAAAAAAGCACGACAGTGATATTGGCAGGGAAAATTTCTTGGAAATCGCGCCAAAATGTTCTTGAGCTCGCCATGGATTTTTGATAATGGTAACCAATATTTTTTCTAATTTAAAAATTTTAAACAAATATACATTGGTTCAAAACGGTATTTTTTCAGTATCTTTTTCGAAATCATAAAAAAATTTGAAATATTCTATATAAATGATCATCAGAAACCTCCGATGTATGGGAACTATATTTTGCGGCGAAGGAATACACTCTCTACCTTTCTCTTCACTGCAAAGTTAACCTGAAACAAACTATAGAATAGACATATATCACCTTTTTGGGTCCCTGGAACACTTAATGTTGAAAACACAGGATCCTTGATAAATAAAAACATAAAAGAATTGTATAGGGCTTGTGAATTAAAAGTTTGCACATTCCCCCCACCAAAATTTTGGGTGTTTGTTACACTATAGTGTGTCAGTGACATTAATTTCATGGTGAGCGAATATTTTATCAAACTTGACAAAAATTTGCTTCAAAATTGCAAAAAAAAAGTCAAGATACACTTACAGTTCAAATAATGTGGGTTGGCTAGGCACTGTATAAACTCCAATTCTATTTGAAACCTAAGCCGCTGCTGATCATCACTTTCTGCACCAAACATACAATAGATAACGTAAGAATAAAAAACCAAATAATTTTTCATATGAATCATGAATTAACAAAGAAAACACAAGCATGTTTAAGAAAAAGTTGGCAGGACATGCCTTGCAATTCAGTGCTCAAATTCCTCAGGAACTATACATGCATGAAATTACTGGGTAAGACTTGAATGGAAAACACTGTCCAGCAATACAACATTCGCTCAGAAACAAATTAATGTAGAATTTTGTAGAATATAGTATAATCCTTTTTTCCTTCTTTGGCAACTTTTTTGTGTAATTTTCTGGCATGTTTTTTTTTTGTTTGTTTATGCGTGTATCGTTATATATCATTTCCCCAGAATGCTATTGTTTTTCCTGTTGGAATATCTCATTTCGGACTTGTTCTATCAGGTTATACATTTCATGATATTTTTATTAATGTTTGCATACCAGCCGTTATAGTTTTAATCCTGTGATCACATTTTTATTGAACCCAGAGACTGTTTCTGACCAAACCCAGACTATTGTGTTTTAACCTTAGAATACTAACTCTACATCTCAGAAACAATGAACATATCGGTATTTAACACATGGTTTTTATTTTTTTATTTGTGTTTATATTCTAGGGTTAAAAGTTATTTCCATTCCAAAGAATATTTATTTACATATAAGAAGTGGCCATCGCATTATTTGAAAGGAGTCCTGGTTTTCATTATTTTCAATTCCGTATCTAGTCTAGAATGTTATATTTTTAATCTTGATCCTTTATTTATCCTGAGAAAGTCATTGTATTTGCCGTTTATTTTTTATCGTAATTTTTTTATTTTACCAGCCATAGCATTATTCCTTTTTTGGTGGTTTTTTCTTTGGTAACAAAGACGTCTGAAAGCATGAATATTATATGTATATGTAATTATACAACTATTGCTGGTTGGTAGTGCTACATGGGTTTACTTTCCAAAATTAAATTGCAGATTACACATTATTACAAATGGAAAAATACTCCCATGTGCTTCTTATCGCAGCAGCATGACCAAGTGCCTTGGGATGGGAGATCCAAGTGTCTTGGATGGAGGGAGAGGGTAGGTACAAACTTTTGTTGGTCTCCAATATTGGAGGAAGGGAAGAGAGATTGGTCTTGGAGAGGAAAATAGAGTGTGTGCACACGGGAAAAAGAGGGGAGGTAGAATTCCTTGTCTTATTACATATATACATATATATACATACACCAAGTATATGTTCTTTGCAATCCCCCCCCCCCCACCCCCAGAAAGAGTTTAAACAACGGGCTTGACAACTTCACATGATGCTTTCTGAAATTTTTCTCGCTATTCACTAAAGGAAAAAAATCTCCACGACATCACCAAAAGGGTTTATACTATAGCCGTTCCAGAAAGGAAAAAAAACAATCTCAAAAATCTCATTTTTTAGGAGGCAAGATATAAATTTTTCTCGAAAAAAAACTTTATATATAAATTTTTTTTAACTTTTCTCAGACAGTAAACCGGTTAATATAAAAAAGAAGGTACAAATACCAATTTCAATTTGCATTGCCTCCAAACTCTCACTTAGTAATCACATTTTAAAAACTTTTACGTGCAAATACCAATTTTTTAGTCACCAGAGACCTTGGATTCGTCAAGAGAACTGTCTTTAGACATTAACTTTCTTTTTTAGATGGCGTTGAGGCAGATAATCAACGGATTATGTGCTACTGGTCACTTATTGGGATGACTATTGGTACAATTTTGAAATTGGGATGATTTAAGATCAATTCTTAATCTTTTTCAGCGGATCATATTTTTTTCGTGCCCCCTGCCCTATCCAGAGCCTCCTCTACCCTCATCCAAGAAGTGAGGTACTTTCTACTTACCAAATTTAGTCTAATCGAAACTAAATTTATTATGAATGAAATTTAATAAATCAGATCAATCTCTGGAATCCTGGCTAGGCACGGATTCAAATTGTGGATTATCATCTCTCCCAGGAGTCAAATTATATGGTAAAAAATGGTTGGTGTAAAATACGGGACGATCCAACGAACCTGCACGATAAGTCGACCCTCCCAACACATCAACTGTTGTTATGGGGGGGGGGGGCCCTCCATACTTCCATTATAGTCATGAGGACCCAGGTCATGCCCACATAGACCCAAGGGTTAAGATGGCCCTGGTTCTAAGGACGGATCTGATGGATTCTGAAAGTAGTAATATTTTTCAACCATGTTTCACTTTTAAAGCTATTCTCTTCACAGCTCTGACTCCATTCGCCACCTTGTCGTGAGATTCACCTTTCTTCTGATTTTCTCTCGTGGCCCCCCCCTAGAATATCCCAGGACCGCAAGGGAGCCATATGGCCCCAGGTTGAGAACCACTGATTTAAATTGCATTCGATAGTAGCTTGGCATTCCTATTTATCCTTGCGCGACTTTTTACTAACCCCCAAAACACTCCCACATAAAACTTGGCTGGTTTCATCACCAATTGGCAGCGTCCCAATATAACCGATTAGTACTAATATACCTCACACTTTAATTTCATAATTATCCAAAAAAAGGTTATGCTGCGACTTAAATGTACATACCTTCACATGAGTCATGCATATTTACTTTTTTTTCAAAATTTAAGGCAAAAATTTCAAAGAATTAAAATAAGCGTCATTAATTAAGTAATATTAAATCCTATCCTAAATAAACATCGAAGGCCCATTTCAATTCCTATCAGTTGAAAATAAACATGAATATTGAAGTTGTGTTTGATTTATTCAATTTCAGATTTAATAAGAGTTTTCTCTTCAGTAACACGTGCAACTTAAAGAGTAAATATTTAAAAACCTAAAAATGTGTCATGAGATGTTTCCACGACACTAAAATACTTCGCAATTTCACAAATTTTTAGAACGAAGCACTGAAATACCAACCTTTTATCGACATTGTTCAAACCCAATGCACTATTCCTTCCCATGGCTGGGCTTACTTGAGTATCCGGTTGCTTCGCCCGCCCATAAGTGGAGCGCTAAACCTCAACTAACGGTAAAATCCTGATCCTACTTAAAATTAAAAGGGGTCATTCAAGTATAACGTCAGCATCGATGGGGGAGGGGGGGGGGGGGTCCGATTTGCTGACTTTTGATGACAAAGGGGGAGGAGGGTGGGGGGGGGGTTTGGATGATGCTTACGTCATCAACCACCCTTTATGAAGATATGGAATACTCTTAATGGCATCTTATTCGGTGCGTCAAACACGGAAAAAAAAACTCTTTCGATAGTTATTGGGCACCTGAACTAACATTCTTCCTATTGATAAGTCCCCTACAGAACCACTTTAGTGATCTCTAAATGTTTCACTGATCCTTCAAGTGCTCTGGAAATGTTTCCGGGCCGCTTAAGTGCTCTGGAACTGCGCAACGCATCACTCAAGTGACCCGTAATTATGCCGGGGATCACTCAAGTAATCTGGGAATGTAATGTTCCGCGAGTAACTTGAGTGATGTAGAACCGAACCGGGGGGCCGCTTAAGTGCTCAAAAATTTTGCCACATGTCACTCAAGGGATGTCTAAATGTGCCACGGATCGTTTAAGTGTTCTGGAACTGTGTCGCGGGTTACTTAAGTGATCTGAAAATGTGCCACCGGCCACTTAAATGCTCCGCAACTGTGCCACTGGTCATTTAAGCGATCTGTAAATGTGCCGCTTAGTTCATTCTCATGAAATTGAGTTTAGGGGGGGGGCAAGCCACATCACATAACCTTCAGGGCCATATTTGGTCCGTGGGTCAAGGGTTTACTATATATATAGCTTAAAGGGTGGGCCGCAATGAATTTACGGAATGCGGAATGCAAAAATTTTCGCTGAGATCTGCCCTCAGGGCTATTACAACGGCTTACGAAAGGCCTGGCGGGCTAATGAGAATGAATTTCTTAAAGAGAAATTTTGAGTTCTTACCTTTCAAATAGCATTGAAATTAACAGAAATCGACTATAATTACATATAAATGTATTTTCTTTCGAAATTTTAGTTTTTTTAAGAAATATTTTTTTACACTAAAAAATATATATTTTTCGTCTGGGGGGGAGGCACACGAGACCTCCTCGCGCGTACGTTTCTGATCCCACCAAGATGTGTTAGAAGGTAGGGGGCAGTGCTGACGAAATTTTACTGACAGGGAGGGGGGTCAAAAATAGCTAAAAATTTGCTTACGTAATGCTTGAATGGCCCCAAATGAGGCTTTTCGAATAGACGTCATAATCAGCATCACTCTGAGGGAAATTTTTTTCCTTACACTGAAACATATACAAACATACAATATATGTCTCTTGTTTTTTTTCCCATCCATTTTGACGCGCTTTGACCAGTTGCCGTCGAAATTCTCAGAATACAAGAACAAAGGTTGCCCCCCCCCCCTCAAGCAGGGTATTCAAATACTATTTTAACCATGACTCGGCTTGCTCCAGGATAACATGAAACACAGTCCGAAAAGCCGCTCTGGAGAAATGAAACTCCAACATCCATTTTAAGAATACCATTGTTTGTTCACCAACAGCTAATGCTATATACTGAAGTGGGGAGGGAGGGAGGGAGGAGGAGGTGTGTTGTCTCCCTTCCATTCAGAAATGAAGAAAATAACGAATGACACTCAATACTGATTCCTGTGGCGAAATCGACTTTGGCAAAAAAAGCAACGCTCAGGAAAAAAAAGAAGATAGGTAGAAAAAAAAAAGAACCTCTCGCTTTGCTCTAGGCAAAGTAATAAAACTGACCAGACTGTGTGAAAAATTCATTAAAAGCGAAGGGAGACGAATCATTATTTGTTCTTTTTCTTTTCTTTTTTTTGTTGTTTTTTTAGAGGTTCTGTGTTAGTGGGTAAAAATTTTGTGACAGAGGGTTTTTGTTAACAATAGCGGCGCAATTTGCTGTGGAAATTAGGAAAAATAATTTTACCCATTGTGTGCGCGTAAGCGTCCTCCTTTCTCGGTTTTCGAACCTGGTTTCCCACTCTGAAACATACCTCCAATCACCGTCGGAATTCCCAGAATACAAGAACCCAGCAAGTCGTCCTTAAGCAGAACAGATGCCATTCTAACCATGGCCCAGCCCGCCCCAGGATAACATGAAAAGACAGTCTAAAAAACAACTCTGGAAGAGGAAAACTGCAACATTCATCATGAGAATACTATCGTTTGTTCACTAACAGCAAATGCCGAGCACTGAAGTGGGGAAATCTCATGGGGGGGGGGGGGGGGGAGGTTATATCTTCCATTGACAAATAAAAAAAATGGGGATGAACAGGTCTTAATGCTAATTCCTATGGGGATTTATAAATCTCCTCCGGCAAAAAAGTAACGCCCCCGAAAAAAATACCTCCTGAGGATAGAGCTTAACGAGACTATTTAAGCTTTAAAATACCAATAAATGTAATAAACGACAAAATTCTTGGTCAGAGAAAGCTTTTTGTCATGCTCCAGGCAAAGCAATAAAACTGGCCAGACGGTGGGAACAATTCATTGTAGGCGAAGGGAGACGGATCATTATTGTTCCCTTTTTCTCCCTTTTTTAGTGGTTCTGTTTTAGGTGGAAATTTTTTTTGTGGTTGCGTCATCTATTGTGAGAATTCTCGGAGAATGTAGTAATCCTACATTCCAACATGTACCCACTCATTAGAAATTCTATAGAAGAATATAGACAAGTTGCATGTGTGGTTTAGTAGTACAGTACTTGCAGTGGCATGATAACAAAAATATTCCATCGCCTGGACGTGCTACTCACGTACACATAAATTGATAAGCTTCACGCAACACATTTTTTTCTCTGTTTACCTCTTTTGGAAATATGGTGATATATGAAGAAGCTGTAAACTGCTATGCTACTGAACCATGCACGTGACTCGTCAGAATTCCCCCACTTCTATTGAATTGGTGCATGTCGAAAAGTTTCTTTTTTGGTTGAGTACGTATAAGTGTGTGTGCATTGTAAATTTAATATCGCGTGAGTGTATTTAAAATGTTAGAATTTCGTGTTTGGGAACTACTTCCCCAGGAGAAAAAATTGAATGTCCAGTTTTTAACAAATGCATGCCGTGAAGGTTTAAAAGTGTGTCGCATGAAATGAGAAAATACACAACAATGACACACAAAATATATTTTTGGTTTCTCGAATAATTTTAGCATTTAGTACATATGTACCATATATCAAATGCTAAAATCACTCATATGAGTGCCTTAAGATGAAAATGTTAAAACCTTTTCTGACGCTGATTTAATTTTTCCTCTATATTTAATATGTATTTTTCTCTATATCAAAATTCAGTTTCCTCTATTTATAAATTTCAGCAGGGGGTAGAAATTTCACGCTGTTATTCGGAGCCTTTTTAAGAGCACAATGGCCCCCAAGGGTCGCAAATAAAAACAAAAATTGGCACTATCACCCGGAGCAAGTATAAATTTTGATGGCCCCCCTTCTGGTTACTTTGGACGAACGAAAAAAAAAAAAAACTTGGTGCCTTTCCTGGTCCAGCGCACCAGAACCTCCTGCCCTATCATAGTTGCGGCCCATGACACTCGGCCCTGGACAAAGTAATTTTTTTCTGAAGCTCCCAACTCTTTAGAAATGCCTGCCTACCAATTTACATGATTACTCTAAAAAATTCTGAACAGATCTTCTTATTTTCATGAAGCTTCTCTGCACTTGAGGCCCCCCCCCCCTTTTCCGGGAGGATGCTCGAGTGGACCCGTGTGTTAAGATGACACTTTCTGCTATACAGTATAACATGTTATATTGTTATTACAGGACGCAGCTGCTCTATATTATGTACGGGATCAAGAAATTCAAGAGAAGAAATGCGAAACTTCGATTATGCATATTGATAAAATCCAAATGAGGAAAATTTCATTCGTAATTCAGTTCCAATAATTTACATTTTCCATCAGTTTCGAATCCGTATGTTTGCAAAATGAAATGTAATGAATACAAATAATCTATTTTCAGATTTTTAATCAATAGGTTAGTCAAAATTTTGATCACTTTTTACCCTTTCTTGTTTAAGTTTTCTTTGGCTTCTTTTTAATTATTTGATAGGGGTAAAAACTACTTTTTTTTGCTATCAAGTCATTTCAAATTTATTGCTACATCATGAAATTATTCATTTAAAAATCCCTAACAAAAAAAAACATCTGCTCTCGAAATAAATTTTCTGTGTTATATTTAGACGCAAATGTAGGTGCGACAATTGTTTCCCCCCTCTAGCAGAATCGTTTTTTTCCCTTATAATAATCTTCAGAACAGTTTGAGAAATATTCGGTGAACCGAAAACATTCCCTGAAACGGATGATCATTTGAACCTTTACATGTCCAAGTATATGAAGCGGAAACTATTATTTTCTACTACTTATTTTTCTTTTTTCTTTGGAGAAATGATAGCAGTAATGTTACTAGGCCCTCATACTACTTTCAATGAAGACAAGTCAGTGGGAAGACATTAAGCGTAATGGTGTTGCACTTTTATTTATTTTTTTAAACCTACTGATAGGTAACGTTGAACAAAATGAGTACCGAACACTCATCTATAGTTAACTACTGGTCCTTGAGAAGATGCAGTTGAAAATCAATATCATTATCGTTTAGTATAAAGACAATATCTATGTGGTTCTTGTTTTCTTTTTCCTCGCAGACAAAATCTATAAATGCTGTATACATATACACACAAAAGTCCGAAGTTCGTGACTATTACATTAGTACAGTTGGAAACTATTATCTAATACAACTCTCTATCTTCTGTTTTTTTAATCTTTCCCATTTCACTTCGCATGAGTGAAATTGAATAGATACAAGGACCTTGTAATGATTCAGCATGAAAAAGAGGGGGGGGGGGGGAGAGAAACTCAGCGAACTTCAAAAGAGGTGATGACAATCATTTCTTTTCTGTATTTCGGCTGGTTTGTGAGAGTTCATTCAGAACTCAGTTGATATTTTATGCAATGTTGAAAGGTGGAAAAAAATAAATACAACACCAATATATCACCACTGATAACATTACAGAATTACTTTCATGATGACAGTTAATGTTCTTTACGATCTGTTATACCGATTTCAATATCTTATAACGAATATATTCAAAAGAAAATGAATGTGTCTTACAATCTGAAGCAGATTTTGGTCGGTTGGGGCCCTTAAATCCGCTTCTGCTAATAACAACTTAATACAGGGATTGAATATTATATCTTGGGAGGGAGATCAGGCATATCGAATGTATTGCGTCTCCACTACTCCATCTGGAGACTGATTTTAAAGTGCAACCTAATGGGCCGCGATACGTTGGTTAGGAAGTGTAGGTCTAATCAGCAAGCAGTCCAACCTGAGGGTCAGAGGCGTCGGAAGCGTTTCTAAACTGTGGGTGCTCGTCTTTAGTTTTATATCGGGAATTTTAATTTCTGAATAAATTCTGGGGGTGCTGGGATCCATGCCACAAATCACTATGGGTGCTTGAGCACCCACAGCACCCCCGGCTCCGACGCCACTGCTGAGGGTTAAAGTGCTTGAGACCCTGAAATGCTTTATTACGGGGGCTCAACTCGATTGAATTGTTCGCAGAACCGAAGCAACTACGGAGGACGAGAGGTAGGTCCGGTACCCACCATGGCCCCCACATCCTAGAGCAGGGCCCTTAGGCCGGGATCCAGGGCCGGTCTTAGACCAAGTGGCGCCAGGTGCAAAAGCAGTAGTCAGCGTCCCCCCCCCCCCCAGGCGCAAATCGTGTCGAAGGAGGAAATTTTTGCTAGTCATTACTTTACTTGTCCCGTAAAATACGGGACAGATTTATTCTACCATATTATAAGGCTCTTGGTGTGGTGATCGTCCCCATCACCCCCCCCCCTCTTGGTTGGATATTAAGGGACGAAGAAGTCGGAAAAACTTTCTTCCTAGAATGGGATTACTGCTATTCAACTTGTAAACAAGCATAAAACCCAACTTGTTTGATTTAACTAACAGATTTAAAAACATTAAAAAAGCAAAACGTCACACATTTATGCAGGGAATGCATCACGAAGAATCTATCTTCTTCATACTCAATTTAATTGAATTTTATGGTAAAATACGCAGAGTGCAGCATAACGTACGAACTAAGCTGCTAATAAAAGTGGTTAAATTAGTGATATTTTTCCTTATGATTTCTTTCATATTTATAGAACTCACGAACTTCATTTGAAATTATCCCTTTTAGATCCAGTACTAAGAAACGGAAGGGGCAGGTAAACACCAGCTAAAGCACCGGGACCTGCAGATTGGGCAGGCCCCCCTAACTATTCTGAGGCAACTTGGGCGGTACCCCGAGCCGAATGGGGGGGGGGGGGCACTTGTAAATCCTCTTTTTTCTGAGCATAACTATTTCAAGGAGACTCCAAGAAAAGACTGCTTCCGAGAAAGCAGGCTACGACCCTGGAGAAGGGGCAGAGCTGTCTTAAGAGCATCATGGGCCCCCGGGCAAAGTGGTTTTTCTGAGGCTCTACCTAGTAAATTCTAGGAAATTTTAACTAGATCTCATTTTTGTGAGACCCTCTTCTCTTGAGGCTTCCAGGCCGTGCCCGGGTGGGCTCATGCGTTAAGACGGCACTGTGAAGGGGGTTGTTTTTTCTCTCTGTATATTTTTTTTTAACCTCGGGGACTTCGGCTTAAATTTCAACTATAACGCACAATTCTTGAAGTTTGGGCTGAACATCCCTGAGGTTAAAAAAAGAATATCTCAAGCGAAAAGAAGCAACCGCACGTTTGTGTATACAGGGTGCTATAAAAGGATTATGCATAATCGCCGGTAAAAGTGATAAATGTTGCGAAATTTATCAAACTTACCGAGACGATTGGCAATTATGCATTACCGATATGCTTTACCGATTCAACGCATTTACCGTAACATACATAGATACTGACTAGGAGCCTCATAGGAGGCTTTACCGTCGTTACTCACCGGGTATCTGGAACAAGATCCATGAAACTCCAAAAAGATGTTCAGTTGTGTATATGTACGGTTTGTTAAAATTTTTCATACACACATATGTTGCATTCAGGGGCAGCTCGAGACAAAATCTCTACTCGAGTGGGAGACCAATTTTTGGGCTCCCTGACCTCCCCCAATTAAAAAAAAACCGTTTGTTTCTTTCGCTTCGTTCTGAGATGCGTTCTAAGAAACAGCGATATTTTAATCTCATCTCGGTCATTTTTCATGTATATTTTATAGATATTTTTTTATAAATACGTATCTTAAAGATATTTTTCTAGTAATGTATATTTAACGCGTTTCGGCGCTCCTTCTCATTTGGCGCCCAGTGCAGTTGCACCGGTCGCACTGCCCTAAGACCACCCCTGCCGGGCCCCTCTATATTGAATTTATAGCGTGAAAAAACCAACAAAAATGATAATTGTCCCGGGCCCTTTCAGCTCCACCCTTGTGGGGGCCATGGGTACGCCAGATCAGGAAGGGTACTAAATTCACTCTTTTTTCGTTCATAATTACGGGGAGGGGCGGGGGAGTATCCCTGATGACATCAAAATGAATACTGGGTCCAAGTTTTTTTTTTCTAGTTGCAGCCCTATTCTTCCTAATATATAATCTTCCGCACAAACAATTATTCATCTATTGATTTTAAATTTTGCACATAGAAAGTGAATCATAAATTACTTTTTAAAGGTAGCCCTTATGTGATTATTCAATTTTATGGACAGATTGCTTCAAGTATGTAAAGAAAGTTATCGCTTGCCCAAAATGCTTTTCCCGTATCGGCTTAGCTAGTCATGAATACGTTTTTCAACATAATTTTATAGCCAAAATATCTATTCTCGGCACATTCTTTAAGAATTACTAATTTAGTAAATTATAGATTCATGTTCTATGTTTAAACCTCCTATGGAAGACACTAGACAGATAGATATGCGTATAGGCGATCACACGCAAGGGCATCTTAACGCATGAGCCCATTCGGGAGGGGGGAAGGCATCATGATGAGATCTCGTAGATTCTCGAGATTAAGCATGCAAATTTGCGATCACTTTCAGTCAGGTGCCCCCCCCCCCGATGTTCTTAAGACGGTTCTGAGAGTCCCACTTATAACGTTTTTTTGGCTTAGTACAACTCTATTTTTCGTGGTGCCAACTTTTACTACTAAACTCATGGAGATTTCCCGTTTAAAGCATTTTTCCGCTTACGTTTTTTATAACGCTTTTTTTTAAACGTTATAAGCGGGATCTACTGTATTATATATTTACCCTTTTCATGTATATTTCACAATCAAAACAAAAATTAAAAGAAAAAAAATCACAACATTACGTACAACAAATCTTTAATCCAATACAATTCACAACATGTACAACAAACTGGTTTTTTTTCATCTTTATCATCGTATATTTATTTATGTATAATATGAGCCATCATTCACCATAAAATAAAATCAAGGAAAAACAAAAAACAATCGCCATATCATTTAGTCCAAACTTTTTTTTTCGTTGAGAAATTTTTTTTCATCCAACAAATTTTTATCTTCCAACATTAAACTCCGGACAACAACAACAACAAACATGCAGGAAGAAAAATTTACATAAAATGGAAAAAAAAAAAAATGTTTGGGCGGAAAAAAAATTATAATAGTCACGGTTATAAAAATCGTTTTGTGATTCAGACACGTACCGCTATATAAGATAGAAATACTGACTAAGATAGAGAAACATAACAAAGAAAAATGGCCTTAACAATGACGAACAATGCAAGAGCAATAAACTGACTTCTTTTTTTTATGTTGAGTATAAAAAGGGTATGACGGGGCTTGTATAATACTATGACTCATCTGGGTCTGTAATTACGTGCGGGTGAATACCTGGAGGTTGAGGAAGGTTTTCTGAAGCGTGCAAGCAATAAATGATGGACATATAAGAAAAAAATAAAAAAAAGAACCTGTTCTCTGACGCCAGTTGTGGTTTGCAATAGTAGCATCAGGTCTTTTCTTGACGTTCTCATGAAACGGAAGCTGTTCATATTCACACGCGAGATCACCCATTTTAACTACAGGCCAGGGGATTGAAGACCAATACCATATAAGCCGCAAAATATACGTTCATTACACTTCGGTGGTGATGGTTTCAAAGAAAAAAAAAAAATTGGAACCAGTTTTTCACATATTTGAGGTAAAACAAGTACAAACTTGCTCTTGCACTTTTGAATGGAGCTTGTGAATTTTGTGCGTGAAAATAAAATTAATACCAGTTCTTCATGTTAAGCTCCCAATATTTAATTCCTGAACCTATTATATGCATATTATTATTATTTAAAAAAAAAGCTCTTTTATTCTTTTAACTCATTGAAATACAATAAAAATTATTTCTTAAGTTTAACCCTCTTAACTGTGGAATATGATTTGGAAAATGGAAGTCTTTTTTCCCCATTTTAATTTCGTGTATTATATCAATAAAAAAGATTAAATTAAATTTGGTTTTCACAGTGAAAAGAAAACTAAATTTTCCCGTCAAGGGGAAAAAATGTGTAGTCACAAAACAATGTATTTTTCAGTCGCCTGAACACAGTTTGGACGTCACAGGTAAGGGGGTTAAGGCCATGGACACTGAAATGAACAATACTAAATATTTCTAAGATAGATTTATGTAAGACTCAAATCAAACAGACAAAATTTTAAGGACACAATTCTATCAAACTTGGTCATGTAAAAAGTGCACAAAAAATTCAAATTTCAATTTAATAAATTTTTGAAATAATAAATAGTGATGGATTTTGTATGAAAAATCATTAAAACAATTATTGAAAATGACAATTTTCAAAAATACTAATAGTAATTAATGCATTATGATTATAATATTTGATAAAATATAAATCACAGAGAAGTGAATACATGAGTTAAGGATGTGTGAGCAGATTGGTACATTTTGATGAAATGTTAATGAAAAATGAGTTGTGACAAATGGGAAAAAAGTTTGTGTTGAAAAGCATGAAATCATCTGCAACAAAATTGAAACTTATGAATTATGAACAGCTATACTGCTGAGCAATTTTTTTATTACCATAGATACATTTGAATGAAAAAAAATATCATACCTTTAACAGAAAATTATGATAAAATGATTTCCTGTAAAGTCTGTATGAGCGAGGCATCAATCTTCATTAATGATTTCGATTCGAGAATCTGCTAATTGGCAGCTAGTTGATTGATGCACCAGATTTTTATTCATAGCTTTAGATTAGAATTTTCAGCTATTCCAGTTTAAACTCTTGCTCTCAAAAATTATAGTATCAGATCTGATGATCAAGAGGGTATTGGGCTTTGTCCAGGTGGGCTTAAGAAGGCTCTGTGAAAGCCTTGTTCAAGTTATTAAGAAAAATGCAATAACATTTCAAACTCATTATGCATATTATGTAGGTTAACTGTCACTGTGGCACATTTTTCATTGAGGCTTACATTTTTGAAGCTTACATGATCTTATTAAATCAAATATGATTTTGCATCTTAAAAATTCATTATCACAGTGATTCCCACACCAGGGAACACAATTTATAGGCAGATATTTGGAAAATGTACTTAAAAATGCTAAAAAAATGTTAAATGGTGCGACATGTACAAACATCAAGTCAGTGTTCATCAGCAAAGTAGAATATGCTGTGGTGTACATTGCAGAATGATCAGTGCAGCTGCAGAAAATCTGGGAAGAAATTTCAGAAAAGTGTGGAAAACACTATTATGGGAATTTTTACCACAGAAATTTTCCAGTCAGCTGAGGGCATATTGCAGAACAATGCAGACCATTCTGCTTCGGGGGTGTTCACTTACTGTTTTTTTTACACAGTATCCAGAACAAAAAAATAGAATGAACAATGAAATAGAATGATAGACATTGTCAATTGTCAATCCATTAAAAAAAAAAGATTCAATAAGGTGCATCGGATCAAGATCTGATACGTTTTAATGCATTGTTCAAGATCAAGAGCGACCTTTAAGAAATATCACTAAGACTAAAACAATTTGTGTCTGGCGTAATAAAAACTACCAGTTCCAGCTAAAAACACTTAGGCAAGAAATTTAAATTAAAAAAAGACCACATATAAATTAGTTTCATTTGTAGCCTAAAAATGTACACATATCTAGTAAAAAGCCAAAATAATACACATTTTACAGCATACAGAAAAATACATCAAATGGAACTAAAAAAAAAAGTTAACAAGGATATTAAACTTGTAAATAGAATAACAAAAAAAAAAAAAATCACACAAATAGACAAACTAAATGCACATCAGGTATAAAGTCAATAAAATCACTATAGTTGTATACAAAACAAAGACTATAGTCATAGAAGAAAAAATAAAACTTATTACATTCTCATAATACTAAGCTATACTCATGTAATATAACTAGACATAAATTCCATTCTTTCAATACGGAAAAAATAATGAGGAAATGAAGGTTTCTAAAAGATTGACTACTTCTCCATAGCAAGGGAGGAAAACTGACTAAAACAAAGAGTTATGCTATGAAAAGAAAAGAAAAAAAAAATATATATATATATTTGAAAATTATTTTGGACTGCATTTAAACAATTAGATCTTAATTTGATCATTTTGCTGCGACCATTTTTCATGATACATTTTACTCATGAGGGTTAACAAGACAAGGAATAAAAATTTTTTGTTTAAAATTCAATACCCTTTAATAACAATACCCTTCTTCAATCCAAAAAGGAAATGCCATAGAAGGGAAAACATTTATAGGATAGTCATTATCTGGAAACATTCAGGACTTATCGTACCAGTCACTGCAACAGAACGGATGCTATAAAGCACACATTATATTGAGTGGCAATTGCACTATGCAGTCACCTTGGTACCATCTCTTCCATAAAAGAAAATTCCGGTCATTCTGACAACTAAACCTATTCATCACTCATGAAACTTTGGACTGTATTTTTGGTACATAATGTGGATGTCTTATCAATTAAATCTACTGTCCCCCCCGCCCCCAAACAACTTTCAGGTTCTAACATTTTTTTCATGAAAAACTTCAGCTCTACAAAAAACAATCATGGTACATCATATCATCAATATTTATGTCAAGTCACATCCTGCTCAGCAATCACCCTGTCATTGTAAAATACTTAATCATCACAGCTTTGAACGAACGAATTGAGAAATGAGCATTAATACCATAAACTAACACACATTTGTACAGCAGAGAATCTAAGGCTGATTACATCACTGCCTTTTCTGGAAACCCTACATAGTTCTTGCCTATATGAATGATTAAAAAGCCCCACTTTACAACCTTAATAAAATGTGGAAACTGTGCATAATGAAAACATTATGGCGTTAAGACTGCGATAAAATCATGCTAGGTCAATCAAATCTCTGATAAAAATTCAATTATGCTCATTAATTAAACTGATGACAGTGTAATATTGGCAGATTATGGGAATTTTATGAAAGAAAATATGATTCATGGAAAAAAAAACCACTAAAAACGATATGAGAAAAAATCCAGTAGGGAGGATTTGCAATTATAAAAATCTTGTTAAACAGGACATAGGAGAAAAAAAAACTATCACACTCTACTTGTACAACTAATTACAAAAAAGAGATACATAGAGAAAAAAAAACAAATAAATAAATGCACACGTGTATAGAAAAACTAACTAAAAGTACACAATCACTGAAATCCTTATTTTTCAAATTTATATGATCCCAGAATGTCTTTTTTAATCCTTTGACTGCGGGAATAGTCAGAAAAATGCTTCTCTTTGCAGGAGTGTAAATGTTTTTTTGTTTTTTTTTCAGTTTTCTTTTGTGAAAGATACATGGCAATCAAACTCAGATGTTGCAAATACAATACAATCGTAAAAAAAGTGTGATACAAACACAGAATCTGGGTTAGAACTCACAATCACAGATAAAATAGTGATTGGGGGCAGGCAGGCACACTACCATTACTCGATTAAATGTACACTTGTCTTTTCCAAAGTACAAGAAAACCTGTCAGAGAACAGAGAAATTTTTAATAAAAATAATAAAAACTAGAATATATGTATGGTAAGGCTATCTGTATACATCATTTAAAGAATTTCAGAAAAAAAAAAAATTCTAATCATCATAGGTTGATTGAGCAGCCTACAATGTTCATCACCTGTGAATGATGGAGCACTCTAAGGGTTAAACAAAGAACTAGGCTCATAGTAATGGTTATTCTTTTTTTTTTCATGTGCACAGATCCGTTTTTCCTGGAAGAACCATTTATGACAACAATCAAACTAAGCTGCAGAAAAATAATATATAGATTGGGGGGAAAATGATTAATATAAATTGTATAACCACAGAAACACAACCAACCGAAACACAATTACACATTTTCAAATAAGATTATTAAAAAAATCAGATCTCAACCTTAAAATAATTTCCTCCATTTAACCGCTTCCCAGGATGAGAATAAATCCTTTCGAAAACTTGAGACACAAACAACGATATATTCAGATTTTTTTTATATATTTCAATACCTCTAACAGCAATAATAATATAGTGTGGTAGAGTCTCAATAATTTAAGTCTTTAAAGTTCAAGGTTTTGGATAATCTGAAGTTTTCATGGTAATTTTCAAAATTCCTTCCCAAAACCTCAATCTTTGTTTTTTTTTGCACCGATAACACGTTTTGTTTTTTTTATGAATGCCAGTAATTTTAATTTGAAAAGAACTCCTTGCTAGGGTCTAAAGGGGATCCTGATTCCTAGTATGGGGTCTTTGGTGAACCGGCAAGAATTTTTTTCACAGGCATACGCACTATAGTAATTTATGGTGCGTAAAAAAAAGAGCACATTTTCATATTGGCTGCCCAGGGCTGGAACCCTTGTTAACCTTCATTATATAGAGTAGGCAGCCCAAATCTAATGAATTAAGCCAGTGAATCAAGAACTACTAAGGTAACAGCAAATATGAATACACATGTTTTAAAAAAATAAGTTAGAATATTTTCATCAGATAAGAACCAGCCCAGTGCCAAAGGGATGGACCTTACATATTTTTTTTATTTTTTACTACTCGCAATGTACGATATATTTACTATAAAATAAAGGAAGTTCCCTTCCACCCGTTCCATGGAAGTTGTTTTTTTTGATAATCCAAGTTTTCAGTAATTCAGAGGTAGTCCCAGTCCTGCTCACCTTGGATTATTGAGACTCTACTGTATATATGTGTATATACCAGGTGTACAAGTATGAAATGCGGATTTCAGAAAACAGATGGTGCACCAATGCAGTTTGTGCTATAAAAATTTGACACTGCGCCATCTTGTTGTGTCATCAACAAGTGTCAGATGCGCACGAGTGATAAATTGGAAAAGTGGGTGCATAGTGTTGTATTGTTGTGTTCAATATGTCGAAAGTTATACTGAACAAAGAGCATTCGTGGACAGCATTAATTTTTTTGTTTTCATTTGAAGAAAACTGCTGCTGAATCATACCGATTACTTCGAGAAGCTTATGGTGAACATGCTTCATCGCAAGATACGTGTGAATGATGGTTTCGGTGTATCAAAAGTGGCGACTTAGATGTTGCAGACAAGGAACATGGAAAACCGCCAAAAAAAAAGATGTGGAATTGGAAGCATTGTTGGACGAAGATGATACTACACAGACACAAAAACAACTCGCAGAGCAATGGGGCGTTAGTCAACAAGCTGTTTCCAATCGCAATGCCCCATGACAATGTGAAATGCTTCTTGACAATGTTCAATGGTCAATGTGCAATGCTCCATCACATACGGCAAAAGCGGTTCGCGGCACATTGGAAGCACGCAGCTGGAAGTTCTACCCTGTGCGGCTTACTCACCAGACTTGGCTCCTTCCGATCACCACTTGTTTGCATTGATGGGTCACACACTTTCTGAGCAGCGCTTTGGTTCGTACGAAGATGTGAAAAAATAGTTCCATGAATTGTTCGCAGCAAAAGGGGAAGATTTTTACTGGCGTGATATTCACAAATTTCAGGAAAGATGGGGGAAATGTATAACAAGCAACGGGGCATACTTTGAATAAAGCACTTTTTATCATTCTTCTAAATTTAACGTGTTTTTTTTGAAAAAAAATCCGCATTTCATACTTGTACACCTGTATATATATCTATCAGTATCAATTAACTTGGGAAAAAAAGAAATGGTTTCACTATCAATTTGATGCATTCAATCACAGTGAAATTGAGCAATTACGTTCATGAAAAAAAAAAACCAATCAATGAAATTTTACATTCACATCACATGAAACCATTGACAAAAGGCAATTGTTTCATTTTCTTATCTCATGAACATTAAAGTTCTGGAATGCTGGAAAATACGAGAATGGTGTGCATGTAAAAAAATGGCAGATTTGCTTTCAATGACAGTCAAACTTTCCAATTAAATAACACCCATTCGAAATTTTTGTTGTGAAAGTGCCAAACCAAAAAAATAAATAAATCAGGTAAATATTATGTCACTAACAGTACCCGTAAAAAATTTTAGAGTAATTCTATCTTGTATGCTTAACTTCGAACAAGCTTACCGAAACAAATGATCACGACCCCTGCTCTGTAAGGAAATGAATTGCCACAAATAAGTTTCAACTCTTGAACTATATAAAATGTAAGAGAGAATCGATAAAGAAGCAGATTTGCTGCTTAAGTCATTGTCTAAATCCGCTCGTTCATTGAATGCATACCCAAAGGGAAAAGACTGATGTACAGTTTCCGTTAGAAAGCTATAATATAGAAAGCGCAATGGATTTATTCACTTTTTATGTCCTTTTACAAGCATTTAAAAAAAAATCTTCAAAATAAAAATTAACGATCAACATTTTCGAGCATCAAGTTTTGAAAATGGAACAATGGTAAAATTTAAAAAAAAAAAAAGAGATAGGAATTTTGAATGTATAAACATTTAAAAACTATAAGAACTTCAATATTCAGAGGTTGGACTCAAATAAATCATTTCAGTTTAACCCTTAAGCTGCACAAACTGAAAAAAAAAAAATCATAGCACCAAATCTCATAATCACAAGGCTCCTGGGCCATGCCTGAGTTAAGACAGCTCTGTGCGCCATAGGGAAGAAAAACATTTTCCTTCTTCTTCCCCCTTTATCACAAATCATGATGGAGCAATTCAGCAGCCTATTATAAACTAGTTGTCTATAACTGATGGAAACAGTTTAAACCAGGGGCCTTCAATGCATGGCCTGCTGAGCTCTATGATAACATATGTTTGGTATAGAAGGTGGCTTGTAGGACCTCTGTGGTAGCCACTCTAGGAGGGGGTGCAAAATCAGAGTTAAAAGGGCAAAAAAAGGAATTCGTCAACCAAAAAAAACCGTGGTCCCAAAATAGGTCCCACACAGGTAAAGATTTTTTCTAGAGCCTTCCCTGCTAGTAGGAATCATTAAAATACCCAATGTGGTTGAATGATACCTGGTTTAACCCTTTAACACCAAAGCCAGCACAGATAAGGAATACAGGTATGTTTTGGAGGCGTTTGTGAACAGCGGGAAAGGTGAAAGCTCTCATCAGAGGTGGGAACCAGAAAAACAGGTCCAAGTCCCACAGGAGGGTGGAGAGAAAGAAAGTAATCATAACGTGGACCAACCCACTTTGAGAAGAAATATGTGAATGTTAAAGAGTTAAGGGTTAAATCAAGCCCAACACCCACGGGTGCATAACACTTCCGACGCCTCTGCCACCGAAAGGGGTAAAAAAACTTCTACCCATCAGGGTCGTCTTAAAAGCATCATGGAGGCTCTCAGGCCAAATGGTTTTTCTGAGGCCCTACCTGGCAAATTCTAGAAAATTTCAATCAGATCTCATTTATGTGAAGCCGTGATCATGCAATAAGACGGCACTACTGCTACCCGTAAAAAAACGCAAATAATGCCCATCAAAATCAATGGCAAAAAAATTAAGAATAATACTTTATGAATGAAAAAAAAACATTAAAATCTTCACAATAACATTAAAAAAAAAGCAGAACTCTACAGACTTCTACTTTAAGGCAAGCATACAAAAAAAGAAGAAAAAAAACGTTCAAAAATATAAAAAAGTATAAAATAAACGCAACACAAAAAAATGCTAAAAAAGGGAGATTTCTACAAATTAATTTTTCCCTAATGTGCATAAAAGTCCTCGATTTTCCTTGCATATGCATGAACAAAAAATTACGGGAAAGGGAGGGGGGGAAAGAACCAAAATCTCTGTCATCCCTACGTATTTTTTGTGGTATAACTTGCATATGAAACCGGTAGTAGAAGACACTGGTGCAACACTGTCTGGTCTGTCCAAAATCAAGTGTCATTGAGAAATTTTATGGCACACAAAATAAGGAAAACTTGTTGGAAAAACAACACACACATACACTCACACAGACAAATGGTGTAAAAAGTCTACTCCAACGAGATTCAAACTTCTTCACAAGTTCAAAATCTTGATTCTTTTTTCACTTCAAATACAACAAGGTTTCATCGGGAAAGAAAAATCTAAACATTAGAGTCATCATGCAGTGTTCTTCCGATAAAATGACATACTATTTTGATTTGATAAAAAAAAAAAAAAAACAATACAAAGGACTTTGCTAAAAGCAATATTATTATATTTTGTAAAAACCATGCAAACAAGAGTCGATAAGGAAAAAAACCCAAATTATCAGTCGTGCTCACTCGCTGAAGATTCAAGCTCATTTTTTTCCCTTTTATAGTTCTCCCGATAGGTTATTATGGCTCTCCAGCATGAACTCTCACTACACTCGAAATAAAAATTAAGATGGAAAAATAAAATAAAATCACAGTTAATCCTAAAAAACGGAAACAAAAACATAAAAAAAATGTCAATTTTTACAAGCTGCTAGTTCACAAACACAACGACTGTTAGAGACTCTGGAGTATGGATAACATCGAGAAATCTAAAGTTTCGATCTAAGCAGGAATACACACGCACATGCTCTATCAAAATAATAATAATCACAACAACTTCAGCACACATCGGAAATCAATTTGGCAGCTGATTGGATGGTGACAACAAGAACAGATAGGTGAGCTCTTATCAAATCGAGTGGCTCGGAATCCTCTTCATTCATCGACAGGGATGCCAATTCATCCATTAGACCAGGAAACATGTCATCGGCGGATGGGATGCTCTCGCTCGGCGCCATGACTATGTGTCTCTTGAAGGTGTTACGAGGTAATCCATTATGATCCAGAAACGAGCGCTCAAGCAACATCAACTGATCATTGATACGGCGCACAGTCATCGGATCTGACAAATCGACACGTTCTTGAGTGGAATGAAACTTGTAAGCAGCAGCCGTGAAATTTTTTATAGCGGATTCGAGATGAGAAATATCGATACCGAATCTTCGGAAACCTATTCTATTGTTGAAGTCGCTTGCATGGAGTTTATCATAGTAGTTCTGGAGAGTTTGAGCATAATCAAAGAGATTGAAAGGAAGAAACAGTGAATCAGCTAAATCGCGGAGAAGTTCCCCCAATACTCGGACAACTGTAGCATGATAAGAGAAGGTTGGATCCACAAATGTTTTGATCAGGTGAAAATTATCGTATTCTGTATGATGGAGAGGATAAGGGATATCTGATATTTTATTGTCATGGACGTATGTGATATCGATTGCAGGTATTCCTCCAAAAACAAAAAACGGAGCATAGTTACTTCTCATGTCCATCTTGCGGATCTTAGGCCTTACCGATTGCATAGCATCTTTTATGTATCTTTCCATGAGCTTACTATGGTTATGATGTTTCTCCAGTTTCAAATCCAAATCATCCTCAAAGTTTTGAGGGGAAAATTTCCCAGAATGCTCAGGATATAAGAGCTTGGAAACATTTCGTTTCATTGGAAAAGTAGCGAGCCAGACATCGTATACGGTTTTGAGACCTTCTTCTCTTTCTTGGACATTCGGATTCATAACCTCTTTGGTTGCATTGAATATAGCATTGAACAAAAGTGGAGAAGCAGCAACACTAAGAGATGCATTGCCAGAAACTAAAATATCGGTGTTGATGTAAGCCACAGCTCGTCCATGTAACACTTTTAAATTCTCTTCCAACCATTCTGTAGATCCGATCAAATTGTACTCTTCCGCACCCCAACTGCAGAACATTATAGAGCGCCTTGGCCGCCAACCACGTTTCAGCAAATGCCCAAATACCCTGGACAATTCCATGAGTGCAGCTGTTCCACTGGCAGAATCGAGTGCTCCATATGCCCAAGCGTCTCTGTGACTGCCAATGAGAATGTATCGATCCGGTTCAGTTTCGCCACGTAGTGTCCCAATCACATTACATATGGTCTTATTCGCATACTGATTGTAACTGTGTATCTGTACCTTCCATGATAGATCCTTGAACTGCGGACCAAGCTTATAGGTGAAGTTAAAACCTCCTTGCCATGATTCTGGAGCATCACGGCCACCAAGAGAGCTCAATAGCTTGTACGCATCAGCATAGCTTATAGGCTGGACAACGATTCGTGGCAAGACAGTAGCGTGGAGCGATAATCTGTTAGCATCTTTTCTAGCTGGATATCCCGGCGTTAGCGGGTCACCCACGCCATTCCACATGACAGAATCAGACTTGACAGCATTTTCCGGAAGCCACCAACTGCTTGGATAGGGATCTGCTTTTAATATCGGTGGGTTGTACTCTTTCGGGTCAGGATACAAAATCAATCCAGCAGCCTTGGCAAGTTGGGCATTCCACGCTTGTTCATCAGCGGTCAGAGATGATTGTTTAGCGATAAGTATTTTGTTTTCCAGCGGGATATTTAATTCTCGCAAGTACTGCATATCAGCGAGGCTTGCATGGTTGACAAACACTAGTTCACCAGAGACATTCCCTGGCATGGAATACGCACTGAACGGCTGAATAGCGTTTCTCTCCGGCTTCGCCATGAAAGTGAATACATTCTCAGTACCATTTTTAACGACCCTCACAACATTCGGATGCTCTTTGTTAGGATAACTTAGAAGAACGGTGTATTCAATGATTTCAACGTTATCGAGACCATTCTTACTCCACTCCGTTTGAACGGTTTTAGCCAAATACTTATCGATGGAGGTTCCAGCGACATGGTACTCGGAGCTGAACAGCTTTATGTACTCCTCGATTTTGTTGGAATCGACGAGATCAACTATCTTCTTGCGTATGTAGGGGTTCTCATCCTGAACCGAATGCAGGGCGACGGCGAGACTCGGGACGCATTCGGTGTGCTCCGTGTGGAGGAAGTAACCGATGATGAGGCCCAAGAGACAGCCGAGGACCGCTATGCCGAATCCCGCCACGATGAGGTTCCTGTTGGACACGACGCGTATGTCTTCGGTCGTCTTCTGGTAGATCTCGACGTCCCCGAGCTCCTGGTCGCC
The DNA here is from genome assembly GCF_987345545.1 of Pholcus phalangioides. Classification (NCBI taxonomy): domain Eukaryota; kingdom Metazoa; phylum Arthropoda; class Arachnida; order Araneae; family Pholcidae; genus Pholcus; species Pholcus phalangioides. Next base: position 85,807,340 of record NW_028301608.1, on the reverse strand, counting down.
GCCCCAGGTCACTTGATCGCACTCGGTGCCGTCCTCGTTCCTGTAAGGTCTGTACTGTGCCGACATGATGCTGTTCTCGGCCGAATTGTAGGTTTTCACCATGAAGGCTGGATGTGACGACGGTCAATTACAACGAGACGACGATGACAACAACAACAAAGATCGATTGAAATGACGTTTTTTTTTTTGTTCCTTCAACAACACACAAACGAGAAGTTTTCCCGGGCATAATTCGATTTTTCGTTCAACGGAAGTGCTCCCAAAGCGAACATTTTGAACGGAAACGCTATTAATTTATCGATCAACAATTATTATTATTTTTTAAATGAATCACCCACAGCACCGATCCGTCAAAAAAATCGCAAGCACCAGCACAGAAGGGTCTGCGGAGCATCAGCCAAACAACGAGACCGACGGTGACGTCTTTTCCGTCTGCGGCCAGATGACTCATTTTCATTGAGCTCTTAAAACTGAAAATAGGGAGTAAATATCTGCGCTGCCTACACTAGATGGCGCTAGTATCAGATATTTGAAAAAAAATAAATAAACAGTGGCGACATTTTTAAGCACTGCAGACGAATGCCATCACAACTATCAACATAATGGTCAGTTTGGATATACATAACCATATATTATTCGTAAGTGAACGGGACAAACTGAATCACAGTTGTAGATACCATGACTGACCATATTTTCTCGAGAACTATACAGGGGGTTGATGCACCAAATACAGGATATCACCTCTAATCATTTCGGAAAATTGTTTTGTTACGATGATGGAATTATGGAAATCAAATTTTGTTACAGTGACACGTATCCTACAGATAAACCTCTTATAACGGTCACCCCTCTTTTACGGAAAGAAAATAATTAAGGTTTATTTCGAAGTTGGTCGTATGAAACCCTCATAATAATCAGATCAGATTATAATTTTCGATAATAAGTATTTAAACGGATAGAGGCAGGTATTTCTAGCCCGGTGGTGGTCCTCATAAAAATCACTTTGCCCAAGGGCCTCTGATGCTCTTGAAACGGCCCTGAGATGCTCTGAAACGGTCGTAAGTACAGTGGGAACGGCCCGTGTTCTGTCGTTGCGTAGAAAATATATTGGAGAATCTCTGGCAGTCATGAGGTATCATCTGGTAGCAAGGGAAGCTATACAACTGGGGCGAGGCCTATTTAGATTAAAAATAGATTGGTTGTGTTATATACAGTATTGATTCTCCGTGGCATGGGGTGTAATTTTCCCCTTGCTGAATGCAATGTGGAAGGACGAGTGGCACGGGCTATTTTGGCTTCTGTTGAACCTAGGGAGCCGAAACGGCCACTTCTCCATAGATTCCGAGAGTTCCTAGTAGCTAACTATACAGAGAAAGGGTCGTAAAAAGCTGGTAGCAGGTGTTTAAACTGGCTTGCAAGGTACGGTATGCTAGTACTAGTCGTTTAAACTGGCTATACAAAAGCAAGGTTCATTCCTTGCCCGTTGTAATGAATTGTGATGAAGCCCAATGGTCAGGTTTTTATTTATGCATTGAACAGCTCGAATTGGAGTTCCGGTGAGAATTTCTTTCCGTCCGGAAAACCTAGTTCCAACTCTCCGGAATTCAGTTCAAACGAGGTCTTTTGCAATTTTCCGTTCCCGGGAAAAATTCTTTTGGGAAATTCACTGTTACTAGTAACGACACAGTAATTTATTGGAAAAGAAATAGAAGAAAGAAAAAAAAAAGATGGGTTAGCGGTGTTGCGTTCCAGTTTCAAACTCTAAACTATAGTTTCCCAACCTTTTTTGTTCCATCGCCCCCTTCTTCAGGAATTTTTTTCTCCCACCGACCCCCGATTCAAGCGAACCCATAGGATCCTATGTTATACTCTTAGTTTCTATCGCCCCCTGGACCATTCCATCGCCCACCAGGGGGCGATATTGCCCACTTTGGGAAACACTGCCCTAAACCATAGACATAAGATTAATCATTAATTATATTGTATCTACGCCCCAAACTGTATCAGCCTACTTGCCGACTACAAATCCTAATACTGTAATATAATGTTAAAAACTATGCAAAGTGCTTGTGAAGCAAAAAATAAATGGAATCTTTCCTCTACCATGGATACTAATTTTTATGATTTTATAACCACGTTTGGAGAATGTAGAAACACGAAAGATGAACGCAAGAGAGATAAAATGAAAAGAAATACCGTATTTCAAGTAGAAAGACTTCTTAGGTAGGTCTCGTAGAAACTACATGGCAACTAGAACAATAGACCAACGAACCCATTAGCGGAAAAATTTTTGGTCCCGTGGTTGCCCGTTATTAAGAGGTTCTATTCTATAAGGATCAGTCAGGCAGTTGTCCATTAATATTCAATTTTCTTCGTTTCAAAAATTAATTTGAAATGTATGCAGAATACAAAGGTATATTTCCCCACAAAGGCCATGGAGAGGAGGTGGGTAAGTGGTAATGATTTGAGACGGCAAATCACTGCTTTTTGTTATGAAAATTATTCCCTCATTGCTTTTTAAATTGTCTATTCGTTTAATAGATTTGAGTTAGAGCAATTGTAGCGAATTTTTTAGTAATTGAATTAAAAATGTGGCACACAACGGTGTAGATATTGTTCAATGAGTATTATTCATTTCATTTATAAAATAAATATCGTGATCCGCTCTCGCGACAATTTCAGGTCTTTTTTTTTCCTTTTTTAAGCAGTTATTTGTTGAGTTAACTATTTATATTTTCTTCTAAATACATTGCCTGAGGTAGGTACAGTATATACTTGCTGCTACTACTACTAAACCACACATGCACCTCGTCCATATTCCTCAGCAGAACTTTTAACGAATTGGTGCATGTTAGAATGTGTGTGTATGTGTAGTGAACCTGAAAAAAGTTTGTTTCTGTGTAATGCTTGCTACACGCAGTTCTGCCCTCAATTTTTCTAACTGTGAGTGAAGTGTAATGATTGAATATTTTTGCAGGTCTGTTGCTTTCTGTGGCGAGACCGGTTCGGATTCGTGCCTCCAAGTTCGGAACCGCAGAATACTAACTTCTGCCAACCGCCACTGTGGCGACAGTGGGGTTCGAACCCGGGTCCTCTCAATGTCCTTCACTATGGCCACTCGACCACCACAGCGAACAGTAGGCCTATATATTTGCTGCTGAAGATTTCAAAATATTTCTAGACACTTTTTTTTCAAATTCAGCTCACACTTTGCTGAGGAATTCGGGTACGTGAACGAAGTGGTATTATATTTAATTGAATATTCCGTTTCTTTCATAAAAGTTTTGTTAAAAAAATTCATGTCTTACGCAAGAAGATAATCGAGCCCTTATTTTATTTCATTTGTTTCGGGTCAATAAAAAAAAATGCGACGTCTTACAGCAGAAGTTTTTAAAATATCAACAATTAAATTTGGAAACATTACATTAGTAAGATAACAGTTGACGTTAGACAATAGTTTCAAACAGTCATCCCAACACGGCATTGTTATTAGGTGAAAAATATGAAATTTTGGAAACCATTTTTTGTCCGGAAAATAAAAAAACAAGTCAGATTCGAACACCATTCGCGTACCTTCATCTTATTAGACAGCCATTTTTGTCCAATCAAAATTCTATTTATCGTTTGCACGAGGAACGGACTTAAGAGTACATAAATTCCCAGGAACGAAAAAGTAAGTTTTATGCCCTTATTACGTTTATAGAATATCTTGATAATTTCTCTTAGTAACATTTGATTGTTTTAGAGAAAGACACATTCGATTCTGATAGTTGGAGGAAGGTGCGATCAAACGACTGTCATGGTCACAAATTACACAATACGGTCTGGAGGAAAGAAAAATCTTTTGTGTATGTTCAGTAATAATTGTAAATTATTTTGATAATTTATATCCTTACTGATTCGTCTGTTATAGTGTTTCCCGAAGTAGGCAATGGTGATATAGAGTTGGGGAGATATAGAAGCTATGAGCATTGTATAGGATCCACTTTCGTTGGCCGTCTTAGGTAAGAAGGGGGAGGGGGCCGATGAAAAATAAAAATTCTGAAGAAGGTGGCGGAAAAAAGAAAAAGTTTAAGAAACTTTGGGATCAGATATTGAGATTGATGAGGATAGAAAAGAGTAGGCGAGGCTCGCCTACGTATCAACATTATTGCATCAATACATAGTTATAATCCATTCAGTATGCAGGGCCGTCTTAACGAGTCCCGGGGACCGGTGTTCAAGTATTATTGGCGACCTCTTGAGACAACCACTGTAAGGGTACTTATGTCCCAGACAATGCTACGAAGCTGGACTGGAAGAGATCTCTGCAACGACAGAGTTCCGGCTGTCATTAATAGTATTGAGATCCTCACTCTATTCTTCTGAAGAACACCTCTTTCGGCGTAGTGTCCCTCTCCATAGGGGAGACTAATACAGTCGAGAACAGACATTTAATTACAATTAAAATGAAAATTATTAAAATAGGTTTGAATAAAATATTAGACCCATGTACCGTAAGTTAGTAATAATCGTAAGTGCGTGCGTCGTGGCTCCCAGGGCGTTGCTAATCTTTGTCAGAGATGGGCTATACATATTGATGCATGTATATTTAGTGCTTTGAAGTGGTTCTTTATTAGGCTTTTTGGAGTCGCAGGTAAACGATGACTGAGGTAAGGAAGCCGCGGGTGGAGAATGTTTAAGAATCACTGAGTGGTAAGAATCACTGTAAGTGGTCAGTTGAAACTGTTACAGACATTAATGTTAATTACTGGGGTTCAAAAAAGCTGAGAGACCCTGACATAAACGAAACTCCAGTTATGGCGATCCCTCTTTATTCGAGCGGTTCTGGGGGAATGATCAAAACCACCGCGATCTATAGCTAGATATAGCCATCTAGCCGTGGATGACACTGACAGAACACACTCATAGCCTTTCTCGGAATTGTATAGTAATACTCTGTACTGTACTTCACATTGGGTTTTGTTTCTGACCTCATAAAATTTAATCCTATGAAAAAAATTAAATTCTTGACAAAAGCTTCGTTGTGTCTGGATATGCCTAAGCATGGCAATTCATTATATAGTTGCTATATTTTTGATATTGTTCTGGTATTTCAAGTTCACTGGTACTGAAAAAAATTCGTTACCACCGATTTCATTATAAGCGGGCACTTGTATATGAATAAAAGAAATTACTGACCGTAAAATATTCTCACCTTCATTGGCAGAGATGGTCGTTCAGAAAGATTTCACTGCGCATTAAAAAAATTAAGTATATCAATTTTAACGGAGTCCTGTTTGATACATAACAGGGTCCGTTCGTATTATTACTACGATTAGCTCCTCTCAACAGCGTTTTGACTCGACTAATGTTTGGTCGCTGTTGCAGTCCATTGATTCTCAATTGATTTTTTTTTCTCGTAATTTTCAGTTACGCAGGACTCGTATCAGGTTCGATCAGGCAGTGTGAGATGCTATCGTTGCACAGGTCGAGGACTTTCGCACGGATTCCTCAATGCTATTTTGGAATCGTAGACGAGCGTTTGGCTCTGCGCAAGGACAAAAAACCGCGACAGATCCCAGTGGCAAATGGTGGTACGTTTTTGTTTACAGACACATTTATTTTACTCCTTTTCTGTCAGCTTTATACCTGCAATGTCATCATTAGTATAGTCCTCCAATAACGAGATGAGACTTGGCTTCGTCTTGTCAGGTCACGTCGAAGGATTTTATTCAATTCTTTTAGGCAAAACGATTGCGCATCGAGAATAGCTCGCCAGCGACTGAGCTTTCATATTTGGCTTATCCATGGTTCCTGTATTATAGACAAAGGACAGACATGGGGGGGGGGGACACATTAACCCTTTAAGTATTTTTTAAAATTTGCCTGATCCGCATGATAACTGCCACAGTGCAAATCACTAAACCTTCTAGAAAAAGACACCCATTTTCAAGAAGAATATATTTTTTTCTTATTGTGTGAGCTGATAATGCAACCCCCCCCCCCTCCCACTATACTTCCTCGAAGGGAAAGGAAAAACATCGTCTCTTTTTCTCCTTCTGTTGTCAGACTTGGAATAAAAGCTGATTCCACTCAGTTGCAGTTGATCTACAAGTTAGGGGGGGGGGGGGTTGGATGAGTGGGTGGAAAACATGTTTGACTGTGGAAGAAACGCAATATCTGGACCTGGCATTGCCGAAATGAGAGGCAAAGCCCTACCAGTATACTTACTGGCAGGATTGCAGCATGTGATTTAATTTATACCCACTATGGCCTCAGGGCTGGGAGGGGGGGGGGTGCATTCTACGGATTATCCTTTGAGAAAAGAATAGAATCGTTTTTACGTTGCTATAACCAAGTCTTCTTTTGTGTCGGAGAATTATTTCTTCTCCATAATAGGGATTAACCTCTTCACAATCACGGGCGTAATATTACGTCCAAACACCAGTGAAGTAAATTCAAACAAGTTCTCTGTGTTCTTTTTTCTCTCTCTCTCTCTCCTCATCATCGGGAAGCTTTGTTGTAATCCTATCCACGCAAGTTGCGCTTACTTTCTTTCCTTTTTCTTTTTTCTAACGTGCGATTAGGTTAGGACAAGGTTACCAGATTTATCATCGATTCGTTAAATAGAGTTGAATAGAGATAATCCAAATTTCTTGCCAAAAGCTTGAACCAAAAGCTTGGCCTAGATACTTGCCTAGAAGCAAGTATCTAGGCCGCCACTAGATACTTTGTCAGCCGGGACTAGCACGCCTTTTGGCGCCTCCGTGTAATGCAGAAACAGCAGAGATTTTTTTGGCATCTCCTGTATTCCAGAGCCCGGGGCACCAGATCCGCTTTAATCACCTAGTGTAGCCCTGGTTCAAGTCCCAAAATGTTTCAGATTTTAATAACAGTTATGTCCGTTTCACGCTTTCCAAGAATAAGTGATGTGCAATTTCGTACGTCACTGCTTGTCACCATCTTTTTTTTTTCTTTCTAATTTCGTACGAAAATAGACACGAGACCAAGACCATAGCTGTATCGTGCCCCTAGTGAGTTCAGTGAAAAAATTATATTATTGACACATAGGTGTGAGAGAACGAAGGTGGACATTCACCCCTTCCCTCATCCAGCTCACTATGCACACTCTCTGTGATCCATCTCCTCCGTTTTAGGAGCCTGTATCGTTGCTTATGACAAAGACGAAGGTGTATAAAGTGGTTAACACATCACCGATTTTCAACAAAATTTCAGTTTTTCATGTATGAGAAATGACATAACGATAATTTAACAAACTTTACCGATTTCCCTTTCTTTCTGAATAATATTCAGGAAAGATGAACACGCTTCCGGGAGGAAGCATCCACTCGGTTGGACCCACACACGACCCGATGTGTCCGGCCTCACGTCACACCACCAACGGCGTAAGTCCTGATTCACTTTCATCAAGAATAACACAAATCAATCAAATACTGTTTTGAATTATATACTGTATTCAGTGTTTTTTTTTCATAATATTCCAACTTCTCAGGACAGTCTTGGGTGCCCAAGTATACATTGGGTCCTCTTGAGTACAGTTTATATATTGAATGAAATGTGTCTAATTTATGCGCATTAATACAAATCTTCAATAATTTTGAGGCTACCAGTTTAGCTATCACCCTTCAACCCTTTAAATGGCACAGAAGAAACCACTAACCCAGTGCCGTATGTTTTTTAATGAAGTCTGCTTTCTTCCGATTTTCAGCAGACGCAAACTAAGAGATGTAGGGGGGAAGGTTTTCCATTGAGAAATCTTTTTACAAAATATCTGGGATTATCAATGCTAAAATAACGGGCTTTTAAGGAGGTGAGATATCTCGTCAATGCCGATTGCCGATTGCAAGACACCACTCTCTGCATGTGAATGATGAATAACTTCATATCGTATGGTAATTTACATATTAATGATTGAAGGTTTAATGATATAAGCTGGTTACCCAGAGGGTTTGGGCCATGGTGGAAGAGCGATGCGACGTCCGAAGCACCTCAGCACCGAAAGAATCAACCTCAAGAGGACACAAAATTGAGGTTACATCGGGCATCTGCTTACGAACATACGCACGTTGCCAGCAGGCCTAAAAGGGAGCCCAGGAAAAGCTATAGACATATACAGTATATACATATATACAACGCTGTACATGGGCTTACCCAGCGAGGGGCAGATTAGTAATTGACACACAGCACAGACGTATCAATTTAGTATCGGTGAGTTACCCCCTCTGTTTGTAGTCTGGTCCCCTCTGGGTACGTACTTGAGACTGTATGCAACAATTACAAAAGACATTACGAGTACCCAAGTTCGAACCCCACTGGTGGCACAGTGGTGGTCGGCTGAAGTTGGTTTTCTGTGGTTCCCAATTTCGAGGAGCGAATGCGAGCAGATCTATCTATTGAAAAATCTCGCCACAGAGAGCAAAAGCCCTAAAAACAGTAAAAATATTCAACCAATCACAATCCACTCATAGTTTGAAAAATTGAGATGGCAGCATTAAAAAGTTCACGCAAAACACTATATACTCACTCAGACTGTTAGTGACACTCACTTCCGGCACAACTCATTCGATATCAAAATTGCCCATGGCGATAGACAGGACTTGCGCGCTCGGTTTGAAAGGGAAAAAGAAAGAAACGAAGAAAGAAACACGTAGAAAGCCGGATGAAGTTTGATAGTAATCATGAGAAAATAGGGGATTTTTATCTCTTATCTCATTTTTTTTAAATTGTTTTTATATTATAAGTACAAATTAATTTTATGAAGCTCTTTTTTTTTAATTCTTATATAAGGGCAAAAAGAAAAACCACAAAGAACGTGAAATTTCCACCAACATCCGTTTCGAAGTAGCCTTCTCTCCCGAGGGGACCTGTCAAGGAATGAGTGCTGGTAAGTGATCGATGTTATCCTTCGTGTGAAATCATGTCTAAAACATTACTTCACGTCACTAAAAAGCCTTCAGATCCGGATAAGACTTCCCTAAACCGAGCCTTGACCAGTCATTTGAACATGGCAGTGACTAAAGATGAGAGGCTACAAGCCGGACATGGTATCAGCACATATTAACCCTTTGGCTGCTCGAATAGTCGGAGATATTTTCCCTCTCCGCAAGCAAAAAAAAAAAATTTCCCTTTTTTCAAAATGAAAAATACATGGAAATCAAACTCAAACGTTGCAAAAATTCACAAATTCAATAGAAACGATAGGGGGGTGGGGGGGGGGGTGAGATCACCGCATTCTATGTCATTTTAAGAATTTCGTCCCGATATAGCAATTCAAGTCATCTCTCCGTGATAGAGCAGGCCACCAAGACCATCATCTAAAAACGACGGGAGCAGCTCAATATACAGTCAAACTCGGTTATAATGATTTCGCAGATTCCATGAATTTTTATCGTTATAACCGAGGTGTCGTTCCAACCGAGAATGCCTTTTTCGAGACTTTTTTTTGTGACGAATGCAATCATATGCGATCAAATGCTGTGTAAGAAGCTGTTATTCCATTGCGATAGGGATGACCATATTTTGATCGAGTGAAAACGGGAAATTCGTGTCATAAATATGAGATATCGCCAATTCTCGAAGAAAATTCTACCAACTGTCAGAGAAATCGCCAACTATTGTTAACGAATAAATCCTGGCGAGAAATACAGGACTAGAATATATATATGTACTGATTTTAAATGTATTTCACAAATGGGGGGGGGGGTAAAAAATTAACATGGCAAATAAGTGAGATGAATATTTTTCTAGTCATATTAATTTTTACATAAACTTATAAATTATGCAAAATACCCCATTTCTGATTCTGATAAAGATTAATAATTGAAGTAAACTTCTTCCAAAAAAACCAGAGAGAAAACGGGGCATTTTTGTAATGGATGAAGTCCGAAAAGGTGAAATTACGGGAAAGTAATGTCCCGTATACTGGCCATGTTAATTAAGAGCACGTCGCAGCTCCAAACGTCGGGCAAACTTCCTTATTTTCATCGTTAAGCATCAAAAACGCCATAAAACGACGAAAAATGTGTTGTTATATCCGAGTTCGTGGCATTTAAGCAAAGTTCATTAACATTATTCTCTTGGCAAGTGTTCTTAAATGTTTTCAGCCGTCACCCAAATTCAACAAGAACATTGGCTTCGCCAATGACTGTTTTTTTCCCCCCGAAATAAGTGAAACCGGTCAAGCAATAAGTGCATTTATGCTAACTTATGGACTGTAAGTGAATTTGTACAAGGAAGCCGCTGAGAATCAAGTCTGGGCTTGATTCACCCATCATAGTTCAAGAATCCCTGGCTGTAAGTAGATTTGTACGACCCATCTCCAAAGCCCCCGTGAATCAAGTTTGGGTGATAACCCATAGCTCAAAACCCTTGACTATAAGTGGATTCATACGACCCTTCTCAGAAGCCGTTGCGAATCAAGTTAGGTCGTGACCCATAGCTCAAGAATCCCTGGCTGTAAGTGGATTTGTACGATCCCCTTCGGACTGCCCTGCTACCAAAGTTTGGGTCTAAGGCCCATAGGTTAAGAACCCCTGCTCTATGGGGGGGACTAGTCCAGACCAGCGGTTCTCAACCGGGGGCCACATGGACCCCCTGTCATCCTGGGATATTCTAAGGGGGAAGTATAAATATATATACACGTCTTTGGGGCCGTTCAAGTATTACGTCATCATCGATGGGGGGGGGGGGGTTTGGATAATGCTTACGTCATCAACCACCCTTAATGAAAATGTGAAATATTCTTAATAGCACCTTACTCGGTGCGCCAAAAAACGAGGAAAACCTTTCGATAGTTTGTGGGCACTTGAAGTAATGCCCCCTATTGATAAGTGGACTATAGAGACACTTTGGTGATCTCTAAATGTTTCGCGGATCCAAGTGATCAGGAAATGTGTCCGGGCCGCTTAAGTGCTCTGGAACTGTGCCACGCATCACTTAAATAATCTGAGAATGTGCCGCGGGTAACTTGAGTGATGTAGAACCGCACTGGGGGCCACTTAAGTGCTCAAAAACTACGTCACATGTCACTCAAGGGATCTCTAAATGTGTTCCGGATCGCTTAAGTGTTCTGGAACTGTACCATGGGACACAAGCGATCTGTAAATGTGCCGCTTAGTTCATTTTTACAAAATTAGGTTTTAAGAGGGCATGCCGCATCAGATAACCCCTAGGGTCATATTTGGTCAGCGGGCCAAGGACCTTTATGTGATTTATCATTGTATGGCTTAGAGGGTGGGTCGCAATGAATTTATTTAAAATAAATATTGAGTTCATAGCCTTCAGATAACATTGAAATGAACAGAAATTGATTATAATAACATATAAAGGTACTTTATTCCGAAATTTCAATTAAAAAAAATTGTTTTGCATCAAAAAAATAAATTTTTGATCGTGGGAGGGGGTACGAGGCCCCCCCCCCCCAGTGTACGTCTCTGATCCCACCAATATGCGTTAGGATTCAGAGGGGCAAAGCCGATGACGAAATTTTGCTGACAAGGACGGGGGGTCAAAAATAAAATTTGCTTACATAATACTTGAACGGCCCCTTAATAATATTATTGTTATTACCTTGATCTCACAGGTGTGTACCCAGGAAGGTCGACGAGCACCTGCTACTGCTGTCCTCGTGGTGCCCGTTCATCGCGCTGGGCTTCTTCGGAACAGCAACAGGCGTCTGGGAAAAGCGTCAAGCAACAACAGCATCAGCGAACGCAGCTCCACCAGAAAATGCCAACTCCCAACAAGGAAAAAGGTGTCGAACTTTTTTCTATAATTGCATATGATTATGACAATTAAGTTTTTTTTCTATCTCGTTACAAAAGCAAAATATTATTATTTTTTTAATTTTAAACTAGAGTGTAATTTTCTATTTACAGTTGTTGGACATTCGCTGACACTCGCGGATTCCGGCCCGAGAAGCCTGTTCTACCCGGACAAGCTGTTCTTCAGCGCTCTGAGGAAAAATCCTGAATATGACAGGAAGAAAAAAAATCCCAGGTGTATTTCATTACTAAGTGATAAACACATACGCACCGATTGATATACACGGTGGTCATAAAATGACTTTGCCGATGTACTAGTCTTGAGCATACGCCGGACGGGAGGGGGGGGGGGGGTCTTCAACGAATGACCCGCTGGCCAGATTTGGTCCTCGGAGCTTTTAATCGTAGCACGCTGGTCATTTTCTGAAAATGGTTGAAAACATTGAAAAAACAATTTTAGAATATAATGAAAGAAATAATTTCGGCATAATATCCATAATAAATTTTTTTTTGATTAATTACTGATTAAATTAATTAATTCCGAGATTAATTTTAATCTGAAATCACTTTAAATGATTCTGCAATTATTTATTTCCGTTATTCTGAAAAAAAAACAAAAACATTTTCGTTCTCAGTGTATCATGAAATCATTTCTTTCAATAACTATGCAATTATTCATGAAATCAATAGGCTTTCTGGATATTATGCCGTGGTGAACAGGTGAAAGTGCTGTTTCTCTTCCCCCCACCAGGGGGGAAAAAACATCATCCATCAGAACTAGTGAAAAAAAATTATTTCAGAACTAATCAAAATTCATAATTAATAAAAAAAATAATTTCAGCATGAATAGAAGTCTCCGATTAATTTTGTCCCTGTTTAAGTCTAGGATCCGTTGCCCCCCCCCCCCTTCTGTTAAGATGCCACTAAATTACATGCGTTGATAGCCCGCGTTTTTCGTGGGAAGTTTGAATTTGGCTACCGTGCCTAAAAGACCCCTAGCAAAATCGACGAATGCGTATGAAATTCCAGATACGGACAAATGTACGGACTTGAAAATCGGGCCAGGTCTCCCCTCCCCCTTTACACTTCCCATTTATAGTCATTCATCAATTCACTCGTCATGAAACTTTTCATTACAACATCAAAACTGTATAACAGGGGCCATGACTAGGGTGGGGCAACCGGGGGTAATAATTACCCTTTCAAGGGGCCCTAAGGAAACGTCTGCCCCGAACTGGGAGAAGGTAAGATGCGTCCCTGGATGCACATCCTCCGGCCTGCGAAAGGTGTTTCGGCAGAAAATTATATTCTGTGGTTAAAATAGAATGTTTATTCCCCATCTATATATGAATTTATTTATACAGATAGGAATTCCTATTTATTCCCATATAGAATCTCCTATATAGAATATTATATATAGGGATAGAGCAGGGACCATATTCTGGTCTGGTGGTGGTAGAAAATTATAAATGAACACAACACGATGAAAGCTTATGTTGACCATATTTCCTTTCTAAAAATACGGGAAATTTAGATCCATACGGGATATCACCAGTTTCAAACAAAAAATGTCAAATGCAAGTAAAGTCAATTATAGCCAGAAATTGTCATAGGTAAGTAAAGTTGCCAGTTTTAGCAGAAAGATTGTTAAAGGCAAGTAAAGTTGACAATTACAGACAAAAAAAAAATTGTCAAAGGCTTTAATTTAGGCCATGGAAAATAATCCCCATTCTGATTGATTTAAAATGTTACTCACGTGAGCCTCATTGGAATAGGGAAAAAAATTTGCATATTTAAAAAAAAGTTAGGACGACTAAAATTATATACGGGTCATATGGTCACCCCATGTATATAAGTTTCTGGCCCGCGGGCAGCAGAATTACCGCATATCTGGCCCGCGGACTGAAAAGGTCGCGCACCCGCTGCTGTATATTACCGAATTTAAGGATTTTCCCACAAGTTTTCCCCCCGATGAATGAACTTCATCTAGGAATCGGCTTGAACTGTGAAAATGAAACGGGAAGTTTATTTTTAAGTTCACATTTTGGCACACGTACATGTGCCACGAGTGTCGAAATGTTTTTATTTCAATTATTGACCGAACCATTTCGAATTTTGGACCTCAATGTGTTTTTTACTTGATTTAGGCACGTCCTGCGCTTGACGAAGCCGATGTCCATTCTGAAAAAAAAGAGGACAGACTGATCACGAGTCAGTGTCGCACGTGGAAATCCCGTCACTTCCTGATGATCCGCTTCCGAAGAAACAAAAAAGGATGAGACGTGAACTCACAAAATTGATACGAAAGCGAATAAAACATCGGATTTTCCAGAGAAAAATCGTGCATTTATTCGTGTATCTACAGAAGCTTGAACTGTTTATCTTGTCAAAGCATGATATGTGTAGGGTTTCTTTACTCCTATGGAACATATTTTCTCATGGCCATGGTCTTTTAAGCCTCCCCATCCAGGAGTGAGACCCTATTTAATAATAATATCTAATGATTTTTTTGAGTAAATTTTACGGACAAAATATTTTACAAATTAGGTCGATCTACGGAGAACGAGCTAGGTGAGGACTCTGTATAGGGGCCGGCACAGCATCACGAGTTTCAAACAACGTGAAGTGTTCTGGAGCCCCCACTAACTGGAAGTTACAGATTACATCCTTATTTTCGAAAATTATGGTACCAGATCTCATCATGTAGGACTCTCCTGCTGGATATAACGGGATCGGCCTATCCGTTAGGATGACCCTAATTTTATTGTGAGTTGTATTCTGGAAAAGCACACTCACACTTATATCACCATATATTCATTAAAAGCAAGGTTTCCTAAACTTTTTTGTTCCATCGCTCCCTAAAAGATTTTTTTTCTTATCGCCCATTAACTCAAGCCAACCCGTAGGATCCTATGTTATATCCGTAGCTTCTACCTCCCTCACCCGGACCATTTCATCCACTTTGGGAAACACTGATTCAAAAGTTTTATTTCTTCACACATCCGAATATTTTTCACAGCTCTCCGTGACCCCCCCTCCCCCCCCCCCCAACCACTTCTCATGGCTCCCACCGCCGTGTGCGTTGGCTCTATCGTATTGGTATCGTGCTGGACTCTAATTGTGATGATCTAGGTTTGAACGCCGTTGACTCACAGTGATGGTCGAGTGAAGGTGGTATTCTGCGTTTCCCTACTTCGAGACGTGAATGAGAGCGTCTCCCATTGAATAGAGTCTCTCCGCAGAAAGCAGACAGACGTACAGCACTATACTGACATAACATGAAAATTCAAGCATTTACCATCTTTACTTCAAAATACGGAAGACGATTGGCAACACCGTCAAGAACACGAAACAAGCACAATTTTGACAACATACATACGTTAGGGTCACACATACACTCGAAACACGCATTCTAGATATATCAATTCATTAGAAATTCCGTAAAGAAATGTGTACGAGGTGCATGTGCGGTTAAATAGTAGTAGTATCATGGCTCTGCTTCACTTTGATTTTCACCTGTTCCCCAGGAGAACGAGACTGGAGGCATATCTCCGAAGGTTGCGAGAACCACTGGTATATTCTATGGATATAACTTGACAAAACCGGGTAGAGTTTATGAGAAGGTGTGCTTCTCAACTAACGAAACGTCTGCATCTGGAGCAGCCATCTTCACCCTGTTCTTCCCTGATGCTCATGCCAGATTTCGTGCTCGCGAGCACTTGATCAACTCTTCAATTAAATACCCAGTAAAAATATCTTTCAAGAATTACGATTAAATGCAGATTTCCAGCATATGTATCTAAACGTTGCAGTGTTTTTCAAAGTGTGCATCGCGGGTCCTAAGGGCATCACCAACTTTTGTCAGGGGTGTCGCGGTGAGCTCGAGATATTGAATTATGTGCTTAGTTATGCTTTCAAATAGTTCTTTTATAAGTGAAAATATCTACTAAAGTATTCTGGGAAGAAGCGTATGAACCATGGCCGCGGGTGACGGAAGTTTGGGCACCACTCCCGTAAGGCATACAACGCTCAACTCATGGTCCGCGGCCCTAATGTTGCCCTCGGAGTAATATGATGGGGGGGGGGTGACCTGAAACCCTAATTTTTAGATAATGAACAAAGCGCCACATTTACGAGCCACTTAAGGAACCCGCAGTGCAATTCTACATCACCCCTTTCACCAAAAAATTTATCGGCCATTCCCTACAGGCTACTACTACTACTTAACCGTACACGCACCTCGCACGCATTCCTCTACGGAATTTCTAACGATTGGTACATGCCGGACTGTGCGTGGATGTGTTGTGAACCTAACGTGTAGCTTGTTTCTGTATAATGCTTGTTATGTGTAGTGCTGCCATCTGCCATCAATTTTTCTAACAATGAGTTAAGTGTAATGATGAATAATTGTATCGTTGTAGGCCTGTTGCTCTCTGTGGCGAGACTTTTTAACGGGGAGATAGGCTCGCATTTGCGCCTCGAAGTTAGGAATCCCCTACGTAGGCTGAGGCTCATTCTGATTTTTTGTTAGTAAATGCCCTGAAAACACTTTCGGACCCTTGTTACGATATCCACTTTTAACGAATTCAGTTTTTTTTTTAAATATTATATAAATATTTATTTCGTTTTTTGATGTACTTAGTGTTGTTACTTATGCCAAGATGCCGAGATGTTAATCGTGAATAGTAATATCTTTGTGAAATTTGTTGATAAACAAGCATTCAGATTCTATTCAGATGTTTTACATCTCTTTATTTGAGATTTTTTTTATCTCACACGTGTAACAACGATTTTTTCAACGTATAAAATCATATAGTTCATAGTAGACTTCAATTTAAACGCGCGCCGGGGAGAGTAGAAAGAAAGCAAATGGACTGTTCTAGTTGGATGGGAAAACCTTGGCCAAATTTCAACGCACAGCCAGCCGGAGAAAGATTGTTACTTGATCGGTGGTAACCCGTAGTTGTATTTCTTGCGCTTGCCCAACTTGCACAGCAAGAAGAACATCGCCTTGCAATAACTGCACCTCCATTCCTTGGTTGCCTTCATGAACTTGAGGAGGCACTTGCGGTGAGCGTATTTCCTCTCGTCCGGGCAATTACAAGGCTGTAGTATCTTCCTGGAGTCGCACAGCTGTTTGCAGAATCTGCACTTTACCATCGGTGGTGGTTTTGGCATCTTTCTGGTGAGTACGTCGCTCAATTTCGTGCCTCTAACTCGTTTTCGACTGACACGGATCTAAAAAGAACTTCTTTCGATCGATGGGAGATGTTTGTCTTAAGAAGACAATTAATTTTGTTTGCTCAGTTTTTTTGTTTTTTTTGTCTCAACAACTCAATTACAACGGATCAACAATGAGAATATTTTTGCTGTTTGCGGTTTGACCTTCATCAATCTTATTGAAAATGTGCTGACAAAAAAAATATTTACAATAGCTTTGAATAAGATTTTTACAATTTCAACACTTCTTATGCGGGCGATTTTAAGTTATTACGGTAAAAGCGTTTTATCCTTTCTTCCAGGCACAATACTGGAGCAATATTGCAGCCCTTCAGTGAGACGATTATTTCATACCCACACCCCTCATCTCATTTTCGTTTTCCCACCTATTATGAATCATTTTACAAACTTTTAATAGACAAATATAGGAGTAAGGGGAAAAAAGAAAGAACAAAAGTTTCCCCAAGTTTAATGTGTTAGATCGGAGTTCTTAACCTTTTTTGCCCATCCGTGGACCTTTTGAAACAATGAAACGTAAGCTACGGACCACTTAACCCCTTGAGGGGTGGTGATTTTTCTACGAAACCGCCTGTCCAAAATGTCTTTCCTCTGCCGGGTGGTGGTTTAGGGGGTGGTTGCTTTGGAAAAATATGTTTTTAAAATTCATCTAATTCATCTAAAGCTATATTAGACGGCAGCACAAAATTATATACCTTTTTTTTAATGACTTATATATGAACAAACATTAGTTACAGGGAGATTAATAAAATTTTGATTTTTCTCATTTGATCTCCAAAATATGTGATCAATAACCTGGACAAAACTTATTAATTTTTCAGGTACATGCTCCTTTATTTGCTAAAATCGTAAAACTAAGAAAAATTATTGGTAACTTCTATATATTTTTTTCAAAGTTTTCAAGTGGTTTCATGAGTAAACTCCCGCCTACTTAGAGCTAAGAAGTGTGACATTTTTTTTGTTGCGAGGCTATAATGTGATATGATTGCAAGTGGGGAACCTGAATTATGTTTTCGGGGAGGCTGGTATCCTTCCTTTTTTTGAAGAAAAAGGCAAAACGTAACATCCACGTCCCAGTGAAGTGCACATCGTGATGATCAGTGGCGGATGGAAGTCGGTCGAGACCCCGGGCGCAAAAGAAAATATTAGGGCCCCTTAAACAGGAAAAAAGTGTTAAGTTTAGGTTTTTCGGGGCCTTTTAGAAGTCGGGGGCCCGGTTCGCCCCCGTTAAATCCGCCTTAAAGATGAATCTTTTCCAGTTTCAGAGAGAAGCCCCACTGAGCAGTTACCATGTGCAGAACTTGTTCTTATCAGAAGAATGTTGCATGTTTTCAGAAATTTGATTTTTAAAAGTAAGAAGAAACGAATAATATGAATGAAATTTGTATACAAATTTTTATTGAATAATTCTAGACAACTTTCTGTAATTTATGATTTTATTTCACACATTTTGTTGTGCTCACAATCGACAATCGCGAGAAAAATTGACGTTATAACGATATAACGAACCTCTCGCTATAAGCGAATTTACATTATTTTCTCTGTCAGGTCATAAAACTGTAGAAAATTTCTACTTTATCTGCATCAAAACGACTTTCGGATCATTTCGTTTTCATACTAACGAATAAACAAAGCTCTAGTCATGAAATTGGTTTTGGGGGTCTCCCAGCAACTAATTCCCTGGGAAATTTTTGCATAGACTTTCGTATTATCAAAGCAACATTTTTCTGCTTATCGGAAAGTTTTTAGCTCGATTTTTTCAGTCATTTTTAAACGACTTTAAACAGCAAGTTCTAGTCCCGTTGTCTCTAAAGAAAGACCAGTTTACATGTGTCAAGTCATTAATGTGGTTAGCTAAATTTTAAGTTGTCAAGTAAGCTACTTTAAAATGTATGCAGACGATACGGGTTACAAGGGTTTAGTTCATAAGTGATTAAGTGATTTAGTATTTGACATTTGCCATTTATTTCACGTCCTTTCTGCCTATAAAGACTTTAGGGCTGCTTCGAAGCAAAATTGACTTGATTTAATAATTTAGAAGTAGAATAAAGTCCGATCTATTTTTTCGATTAAGTAGGCATGATGCGCATGTCCTAGTGGTGGGCTTTCATCCAATGGGCTTTTATTAAATGATTTAAACATGTGGACACATTTTCGAGCATTAATAATTTAAAATTTATTTAACTATTATCACACACCTAATACGTGTAAGCGGGCCTTTAGTCACTGGGAAAGACCAAAAAGTCGGATAAAAGCATTAAATATCCCATGTGTATTGTGGGGAAGCCTCAACACGTAAGGTTGGGGGAGGGGGGGAGGGCAAAAAAATTTTGCTTTTTCTGTGTCCGTTCTTTGTTAAATGTACCTCAGAGTAATTTTTACGAGGTGCATGGGCCATGATATGAATCATCATGTTTAATTCGTGGAGAGAGACGGAAAAACTGGTATTTTTGAGAATTGTTTCGACGTTCTAGCGGATGCTTTCCAATTTTCAACTCGATATAACCGAATATTTTTTTTTTATCTTTAACATTAGCTACTTGACAATTATTTTCAAATCACTCGTTATCGTACGCAAAATACGCTCAAAATCGTACGAAATAGAATCAGAATAAGTACCAGATTTGTCGTTTTTTGAAAGTGAATGGAAATTGTTTTTCATTTTTCTTTATAAATATATTGATGAAATCATAAATGATTATTATATATATATATATATATACTATATTTATCTTCTTGATATAAAACTAACATTTTGAAAATTCATCGTTACCATAATATACCTTAAGGCGTTCATATACAAAGGCGCTGAACTTCCCTCTCAGAGATGTAGAAAAAAAATTCCTCATCACATTTCACATTCATATGGTCCAGACGTTACATTTATCAAGTGATTTCATTAAATATTGCAGAAAATAAAAAGCACCCCATCAAGCAGTTAACAGGAAAATACTCGGCACATAATAATGTGTAAAAATATAATTCTTAATATAATTTATATAATAATGCGTGTGCACCTATATCAACAAAAATGTTTGTTGGCCGAATCTGCATTCGTTAACCGAGGCAGAAAAATCACAAAAGAATCTTTGTTAGCTGAGGTATCACTATAACTTCAGTCCCTTGTCCAACAATACCCTGATGTGCATAAAATAGTGATGGAGTGAAAAAAAATTACTGAAGCTCTTGGGGCGTGGTAGCCCGGTCGATGAGATACTCGCCTAAAGTACCAAAGGATGTTTAGAGGTATCGCGAGTTCAATACCCGGTTCGTCCTTGTCAGAAAACGTTTCGGACACAGGGGTACAGAAAGACCAGACGCGCCTCCACGTTAATATTCGTGAGAACCTCTAACGTATTGGAGACGCGCCGGAGACCGTTTATTGAGTAAAAGAAAATCTGACTGCAAGAGCCATACAGAATGGACACAACCGTGGAAGACAATACTGTCCCATCACGAGTCCAAGATTCTTGGATAGATATATGTGAGAAAAGGAAAGGTGACAGAGCAGCGCGTCCGCTTTCGAGGGAGCTTGGTGTCCAGACCTAGGCTCCCACCCGGGCCGTCCGCGCCGGGGAGCATCTCTGCTGGTCGTCTGCCAGAGAGTGATGTCTCCCATCTAGCCGTTGCTAGAGAGCGCTCCCATCCAGGAAGCTGGAGAGCCAAGTTTTACCAAGGGGGGACACCGCGCCGTCCCTCTACGACGGTTACAGAAAGAAAAAAAAAAAAAAAAAAAAAAAGATTGAGCGAAGCAGAGTGGCCGTGCTGTGCAGATTTCCAAAATGATGAAAAAAAAAAATAGTGCAAGAAAGAACAGTATACAAATATACAAAATGTACAGGAGATCCTATAATACACACTATATACACACGATAATACACATGTGATCCTATAGTTACGGCGTCGACATCAGGAGCTTACACAAGCCCTGGGTGTGGTGAGTGGGTGAGTTGGTCGTATCGCATCTCGTTGAGGGGTTTCGGATTACACCAGCATAAAATGTTGACCGGTGGAGCGTGATCTGGTAACTGGCGGGTCAAGATCATCCGTATTTCCGCTGTCAGAGTCGCTAGACGGTGGGTCAGACATGGTATCTTGACGTAGAAGGTGCGAAAAAGCTTCCAAGAAGTTAATTAGTGCAGCAATTTTGTTGTAGTTGAAGGGGCTGCGCATCATACGTCGTTTCCACGCATATTGGTGCACGCTCCAGTCTCCCAAGAAGAAGGAGTGGTACGATTCCGTAAGGGTACATATGGAAACGTAGTGATGGAGATCGCCGATTCCCCCGCAGGCGCAGAAGTGGTTATTCGAGGCCTTAAACCTCTTCAAGTACGTCGGGAAGGGACCATGTTCCGTGTAAAAGATGATTTTCGTCCTTGACCACACCTCCTGACACAGAGTAATAATACTATAGAGTGCGCGCGAGGGGTTACAATGTGAAGCAAAGATCTGGAGTCACGTGACTCCAGTCGAAAGGCTGGTCAGGGAATCTCGCTGGCAATGCTTTCCTTATGGCTACTCGTATGACGATCTACACGCGCTGTCTTATTTTTGATTAGAATGGCCAACACTTGCGCAGCTTTCGGATGTTCTGAGCGGTTTAGGAAAGGGGGACCAGTATCCTTTCACAAGGGAATACTTTTTTGCTTATTCCCCTTCTTATAAATTAAAAATTGGAATATTAAATTGACGATGCAATGGATTTCTGACGTAATCTCAGTTTTTAACGACTCCATTTTGGATTTAATTCAATTAAAGTTCCAAGTTTTGGTAAAATTCAAATGTCATGAATCATTATTAAATGTTTTAATAGAATTTTTGGCAATAAATGATTGAAATTGTAAGTTTTATGAAGTTTTAACTGAAATATACGTCTCCGCAAGATTTGGCGAGATTTGGCGAGCTAGTGAGTTCATTCGACTTTTGCTCAACTTGGAAGAAAATATGCTTTTCAGGAGGAGAAATTTATGAAAAATATTCTATTTAAATAGAATGTGAGGAAAACTCCCCCCCCCCCCCCCCACTCTAGACAATTGCAGTTTTGCATAAAAGTGCATAACAACCTCTAAAAATAATAGTATTTTTACCCCTCTTCACACCTGAGATAAAACTATTACAGAAAAGAAATTTTTTTATTCATTAATTTATGTTTGTTGTATGTGAAATTGCCGCTTCAAACAAGAAAATTAATTATTCAATTGATTTTTTGAGTCAATATCTGTACTAAGACCTGAAGTCATATATTGTGTACCTCAGATGTTATCTTGAAAAAGAATCATTCTAAAAACGATTTAATACCTTAAATTAAGATTAACATATGCATACTTTTGGAGCGAAGAGATTACATGTGTCATATATATATATATATATATATATATATATATGACATGTGTAAATATTATATTATATATATGAAATATTATATCCTAAAATATTATATATATATATATATATATATATATATATATATATATACACACTTTAAATTATTACATATATACTCTACATGGAATTTTAATTCTTATAATTTAGAGAAATTGATGATGAGATTCTGTAATTTTCTTGAGTAAAATCTATTTTAATCCTGAAATATTATGTAAGTGTTTACAGTTTTGTGTGATGAGGTTATAAAAGGTTTTTCAGGAATGTTAGAAATGAAACTTTTTCTTATTGTTTGAATATTATTTCATGACTGAATATGGTATGAGTGTGAATGTGTTACATTACATAACATAATATGATGCATTATAATTAATTATACATTAATTATGAGTATATAGAGTAATTGTAATGTTCTGGAAAGATATATTTTTGTTTTAATAACCCCTCGTATAAATAAATTTTCGAAATTAAAAGCGACAAAGTGAATGAAGAGAATATTTAAAAATATAAATGAATTAGGCTTTACAACATATACGTTGTTCCGTTTTCCAATATTTGTTTATTTTATAGAATTTATTTTTTCAAATCTGATACTCCCTAAATATTTCACATAAAAATGAGTGAAATTCATTGAAAAAATGAAGGAAAGTTTTCATCAACTTGATCGAATTGAGTCAAATTTCGTTACAGCAACATCCTAGCTTCTGCGAAAACGCGCCAAATGTAATAGCGCAGAACCTGTTCTTTCCCCGACAATACTGCTCATCTTTTCTTCACGTTCGACAAGTTTTATGAATAGCGTGCGCGGTCTATTTATATCTTAAGTCTATGCCTCCTGACCACGTGAGACCGTTGGGACAATGAGGTTAACGTTGGTGGAAGTCTCCTCCGCATTCCATATGAGTTGCCACCTGCGGAGGACCAGCGAAGCAAAATGTGACTTCGCGTGCGAAGCTGGCAGCGGGAGAGTGATGGCAGAAGTGGCTGTCGTGGCGCTTTTTGCTAGGGTGTCGGCCTCCTCGTTGCCTTTAAATCCTTGGTGGGCTTTAATCCATGAAAGGCGTATGCGTGGGTGCAGGAGGAGGGTATTGCGAGTGTCGTTCACCAGTTGGGTTCGGTTGAACGGGTTTGATATGGCGTGGAGGGAAGAGAGGCTGTCAGTGAAGATCATAGAAGGTTCAGAGCATGATGAAGCGAAGCGGACCGCTTGGAGAATTTCAAAAATCTCGGCTTGGAAGATCGAGTTGAAATTGTTGAGTCGGGAGCTCCAGTCTTGTACTCGGACATGGTTGCGGAATGCCACGAATGCAGAGGCCACGCCGTCGGAGTTCTTGGAGCCATCTGTGAAGATCTGCCACTGTTGCTCGTTGAATGGCGCCTGGAAAAGAGCAATTTGGTCCGTGGGCAGCTCCTTGGACGGGTGCTGGGGAACGCTGGGGACCGGGCGTTCAAACCTGTCGGCCAGGAATCTCGTATTAAAAAACGTGACGTCTTCCCTGAACCTAAGCAGCCGAACCTGGCGATTCTCCGCTTGCAGAACGAGGCCCAGAGGAGGGTTGTGGGTGGCCAACTGGAGTACCTTGTTCGACGTGGACCTGTATGCTCGAGTGATGAACAGGAGGTGCGGGCGCTGAAGAGCCTGAACCGCCCTTGAGAGCCTGACGCCGGGGTCGGAATACCATATGGATGCACCGTAGGCCACTTGCCTGACAATTATCTGACGATAGAGGGTATTCCGAAACGGACACAGGGGTACAACAAAAAACGGCGACTTGACCGCAGCAAAAAATTGCTACCGCAGGGAGTGTCCCATCTAGGGGTTAGCGCACCAACCTCTCGATGCGTATAAAAAACAAGCCTGCTGTTCTGAATCGGCAATAAATTGTAGGTCCCGGTCTAATTAGCCCTCGTGTGCAGAAAATGACCGTGGTGCGACAAATGATTAATATAATTCTTAATATAATTTAATAATATAATTCTTAGCCAAGCTCATGGACCTCATGAAATCTCTTCAAATGAACCCCCTGCGTCAACTACATTTCCAGTCGAGATAATTGGCTATTGGTGGGAAACACACTGGTTGTAAATTTCCCAGCATCAGCATTCCACGAGATGGACACCGGATGAGATCTTTATAGAAGCCCTTTCTTGTGATCAGGGCCGCAACTAGATGCTTCGTGAACATGGTGATTTTGGCTCCCCCGTGTAATGCTAAAGAAGAGGTTAAAGCATGTATGCTCTACCCATGGCCCGCGGGACAAATGTGTCCCTCTGAGTCCTCTGATGTGGACCGCGACGTCAAGCCAAATTTTTGTGAAAATAAATTAAGCCACACATTATACCAGATCACTTAAATGGACTGCGGTGCATTTACAGATTACTTAAATGAACTGCGGTACATTTACAAATCATTTACGAGACCTGGGCGTTGTTCCGGATCACTTAAGTGGTCCGCAGCACATTCAAAGATTGCACTTAAATATCACTTAAGTGGTACGTGACATATTTGCAGATCACTAAAGTGACAGGCGGCAGATTTCCAGATCTCCTAAGTGGTCCGCAGCATATTTCCACATCGATTCAGTGACCCGCGGTACAGTTTCAGATCAATCTCATGACCCGAGACACATTTAAATGTCACTTAAACAGCGAGCGGCATATTTACAGATCACTTAAGTGACCTAGGAAACATGGCCCCCACAAGTGTGGGACTGGCAGGGCTCTGGGGCCCGGGTGATTCTTATAACTTTTTTGTGTTTTTTCACATTATAAATTCACTATAGAGGGCCCGTGAAAAATCTCACCAGTTAGCTCAGCAAAGATCCCATCCTAGGCGCCCTGCTGCAAGATGTGGGGGACTATGCTGGGCGTTGTTCCACATCACTTAAGCAGTCCGCGGCACGTCCGCTCTTCAATCAAGTGGTCCGTAGCACACACACACATTTGCAGATCTGTTTCTTCACATTATAAATTCACTGTAGAGGGCCCGTGAAAAATCTGATCAGTGAGCTCGGCAAAGATCCCATCCTAAGGGCCTTGCTACAAAACGTGGGGGACCATGCTGGCGCTGTTCCAGATCACTTAAGCAGTCCGCGGCACGTCCGATCTTCAATCAAGTGGTCCGTGGCACACTCGCAGATCGCCGAAGTGACCCGCGGCGCATTTACAGGTCGCTGTAGTGACCCGCGGCACATTTACAGGTCGCTGAAGTGACAAGCGGCACATTTTCCAGTTCGCACTTAAATATTGCTTTAGAAGTAGCCCGCGGCGCATTTCCTGATTACTCGAGAGTGTTCCACGACACGTTTTCAAACTAATGAAGTAGCTCGCACTCTCCAAAGGCTTGAGCGCAACCTTGGGTTAAAGGGGGCGGGGGGGGGGGAGGAGACATTTACGCCCTCATCTGGTGCAGCACCCAGGGCACCAGAAACGTCTGCTCCCCCCACTCCCTTCCCCGTTGCGGCTCCGCTCGCGACGATCACAATGCTCTGATAACTCTCGCAATCTCCATTCCAATCAAAACAAATGACTTTTTACCTCTTCAGAGCATTTCACGTACTTACGATCTACGAAAGGGAGTTGAATGAGTGAGTGTCTAGCATCAGATACAACAGAAATATCTGAAAAAACAAAAACTATTTTCGTTGAATAAAAAAAAGAGGAAGGGAATCTATTCATATTTTCAGAAGTATAAGAAAAAAAGGTCTCTTTATTGCAGAGAAAAGAAATGTGTGTCACACCTAAAAAACTTACGGCATGGGGAAAACAAAAGGAGTGTGCGCGTTACGCACGATGCACGGACGTGTCGCGGGGTCATGCCACTTGTGTTCCTTCGTACGTACATTTCGCGCCATTCTTTTCCCTTACAAATGTTCTTATTTCGTACCACACCCCTCTTTAAGATCCACGACTCTACAAACATTTCCTTCTCCATTATGTTTGGTGATAAAAGAAAAAAAATGCGTTTTTAAATTCGCCAGAGCATAACGTCGGCCCGAGGAGAAACATCAAGACTGAAAAGAAAATGCAAAAAACTAACTCGGCAATTTTTCGGCATCCGAAATCCTTAATAGTTTGCACTAAACGGACTTTCGTGGCGGCGGATTTCGCGTCATCGCCATCATAAAAAAAAGGTACGGCGTCATTCTCTTACTATTTACTGTTAATTTGTTGATTATTAAAAAATGATTGTGTGTGGGTATCAGAGTAGATGGAAAGGGCGCAGTCACATATTAGGGGGCCACGATACGGGAGTTAAATACTATAATTAATTACAAAAAAGGCTTTCGCGGCCATCGTAATCGTATATCGATGTATATCGATCTGAATTCTAATTTACAATAATTACGTATATGTTTAATTTTGAGTCTAACTGCTTAATTTTTTCAGGCTCTGGTGCCACAAATGTGTGTGGGTTGTTTTTTCTCACTGTAGAATGTTTTCTTTTGACCTTAGGGACTTAAGCCCTGACTTAAAGGATTTCATAAGTTGTGAATTAGAAAGAATTAGAAATATGGTGAGCATAAACTTGTGGGGGGGGGGGGTTCATCAGAGGTCAGCATTCAAAATTAAACTTTCAGGAGTTTTTTGGAACAGGAGAAAAAAGTGTGATTTATTACATAAAATTTAGCGGAAAAATTGTATGTGAAGATGAATACACCCTGCATCATGTTGATTGAAAAAAATTGAATGAAATGAATTCAATGTTCTCTTGCCAGAAATTTGTTTGGGAAAAAAGGATAAAGGAAAAAAAAGCAAGAAATATCTTTTCGAAAGAAAGTTATAGAAGATTATTCCACGGTGATCCCACCAGACAGACAATATGACCTTTTTGTGTGTTTTTCGTCAATTTTCCTCGTGATGATTGTGAACTCCCGTTATAACGGATTTCCACTGTATGTTTTAAATTCGTATATAGTGCTCACAAAATGAGGCTTCGAATCTAATTCGATTCTGAACTATTCAGTCCATGATGAAACACGAAACCCCTGAAAAATACTCAGATTCTTAATTTTGAAATAATGATAATAAGATAACTTCAATAATGTTTTTATGCTAAACTTATGAAATTTCACATCTTATCGATTTCAGCTTCGGTTAAAATCATGCGAGGCGGAAAGAATGCGGTCAACGATCCGGTAATGACTTCTGGTATGTGATACCGGTTACACCTGGTCCAGAGAGATTCGAGCATGGGATTCGCCTCTCCTGGTAGGAAGTATAAATCTCTTTAATAAACATGATTCCTATTAATATTTGTTTTATTTAGGTACCGGGTCTTCCAAAAAATTCTGAACGTTTTTGGTAGGCGTATGTGTTTCAGTTACTTATATCATTGCCATCTTTTTATCATAGAAAATATTTAATTAGCCTATAATTGACTTGAAAACAATAAAGGTTAAAAAAAACTGGTTAAAAAAGGTTAAATTGTGCATCGGGAAGGCAGAAAGAGTTTTTCTTAACCCAGTACGTCCTAAAACAGTTCTTTCTCTTGAATGTGGTGAGAAATAACGAAAGGATGAGCACCCATTGCTTTACGTGAATTGACAATTCGTCGATTTGGAAAGTTCAAAAATTTCAGTCTAGAGCATATTTAGTTTGCTCAAAAAAATCATTTGAATGAGTGGAAAGGATGGATACTCCTGGGAGGAAGGGGATTAGATTAGGAGTTGGGGGAGGGGGGCACGAGAAAAACATGTGCTCCAAACAGAAAGTGCATAGGTGAAAAAACAAAGTTGAGAAACACTTATCAACCTGTAGGTCCGTTGACCCCGGGGGTCAGTGAGTACTTTGGAAGGGGCCCGCGGGAAAATTTTTATTTACCACCATTGCATGAATGACACATTTTGTGTTGTGAAATGGTAATTTATTAATTTTTTTATGATATGCAAATTATAAAAAAACAATACATTTTGAGTTTTATGTGATCGGACGTCGAAACTGACCTCAAGAAACTACAAGAGTGTCTGTGGTGCATTGACCAGCTCCACGATTTTTCTAAGTGCAGTATTCACTGAGATATTCGAATTAGAAAAACGGAAGAGATTTAAGGAAAAAACAGTGTTAAATGCGGGTAAAACGGTTTTTCCGCATTTAGAAAGCTGCCTTTTCCCAACTTTCCTCCGTTTTTCGAATTCGAATATCTCAGTGAATATTGCACTTAGAAACATGGAATTTTTTGTTGGCGTCAGGAGAGACACGGCGAAAACTTTCTAATTGGGTTTTGGGGCGCACGGGGACTGTATAATAAGTTAATTTGTTTTTATTCTGATAACTATACAAACCCTTGAAACATGAATAACATATCTGTTTGTTATATCATATATAACAAACACGTTGTTCGAAAACTTTTCCTAACTGAGAGTATGTCTTTAGTATCAATGGTTCACCAGTAAAATTCCATACCTTCTGTTTGCTATGCACCCTGCATGGAAGTTAGATATACGGTCTACAAGTAGTAAAGATACAAGTGATAAATTTATCAAACTTACCAAGACCATTGGTGATATGCGTAATAACCGATTTATCATATTTACCGAAAAAACCCACTATGAAATACTGATGTTGTTTTGCTTCTTAATTTTATTTGATTCTGCATTTTTTTATTGAAAAACCACCCGTTATTTATTAAGCTTGTAAATGCTTGAATGATGATCCATGTGTTCGGCAGGCAGGTACCAGCTACTGGCGAGTTTCCTGCTGGGCTGTATCCAGTTGCCATGGACTTTCACCGACCGCATCCTAGAATTATACAGCGCGACTCAAATGCATAGATGTCGGATCCGGTACAATGAAACCAACGACACTTCCATCGGAGAGAGTCAGTACCGTCCTCTGGTTGAGGCGCAGGGTAGAAAGCTGTATGCTTCGTGCGAGATGTACGTCGATCCTACAGATCACTCCTTGGGAACTCGATCGTGCGTTCACGGGTGGGAATTCATCAACGGTGACGAGGAATGGACCCTGGTTACAGAAGTAAGTGCCGCCAGCAGTGTATGTCATTCAAACATTATGGGTTTTTTTTTCTTTCCATTTTGTAGAGGTGATATTTCAGTGGCGTACTTGTCAATTCTCTACCGCCACCGCCGTGATTCAACCAATTTTTTGTGAAAAGGTCTAGCCGATTGTTCATTCCATCACTGCCGTCTGAAAATCATGATGTCCAGACAATCTTCTGGAGACCTCTATTCAGCAGGAAATGTGTATGTGTGTGTGCGCGCGCAGCTTAATTTTCCTTTTTAATTGTAAATAGAGCAAGCTCTATCAGCCATTTCCAATTTATTTCTTGCCTTAGTTAATGAGATTATTATCAGCTTGAAAATTTGCATTCTTACTTTCAAAATTTTATTACCAGATCTGTAGCAAGAACCCCCCCCCCCCCTCCCATGCACCCGAGGTCTTCCCGGCTGTGTCCAAGTTAAAACCACACGTTGTATTCACTTTTTATGAGCAGTTCTAGTCGACTCTTATTCCACCATATCACCTATGGTACAGACTTGCAGTTCTGTTTCTTGGAGCTAGTAGTGGTGACATTTTATAAGGAAGTTTGGGCACACTCTTTCGCTGCACTAGATGGTGTTTGAACGCAGATGGAGTGGGTAACACATGACCCACTCCCCCACAAGGTTGCTGTTGACTGGACTCCAGCCCGGGGAATTCGTTTTCTACCTATAAATGCGAAGAAGGATTGCTAACCCCTTAAACATGCATATGAGGTGTGTCACTTGAAATGCGTAAAAGGCTTGAGTACCCTCTTCGCATGTTTTGCACTTTTTTCATCACTTCACTCGTTTTTTCCGCCATTACGGACCATTTTCCACGTACCTCTTGGGGAGTTTTGTTTTTTTCCTACAGTTTTGTCTCTTGGAACTAATAGTTGCGCCATTTTCCAGGAAGTGTTCAAAAGCAGTTTAAGAGTGGGCACATAACCTAACCAGGCCGTCAACTGCAGTCTGAATCGCAATTCAGTGAGTGCTCGGTGATTAATTCGGTGAATTTTCTTATTTTTTGCCATATATTTGATTGACCAAAGATATGTTTTTACGGACAGATATCGATAAAATACTAGCAAATATATGTATATACACACACACAACACACATCGTTTATACACACACAATACATTGATGGTTTCTTTTTTGTTTTCTTTTGCGTTCGCAGTGGAATTTAGTTTGCGAGAGGGAATATCTGCTGAAACTGCTGCCGTACGTGTATTTCTCTGGGACGATAATCGGATGCGTGGTCTTCGGTTTCATGGGTGACCATTTCGGTCGCAGGAACAATCTGTTCCTGGCTCTTCTATTCCATACGGCCGCGGGTATCGGCTTGCATTTCGTATCGACGTTTACGCTCTTTGCTGTGGGATATGCTCTGCAAGGTGTGTTCGTTGCGGTGAGTTATCAAACTAAATAATTTATAACCTGAATTTCAATTAACGTGTCTCATGCTGCGATATGAAAAAAAAAATCTTTCCTATGGAAATATTCCGCTGCACCAGCCATTTGGTACTCGACCAAAGCTGAGATGGATGGACAGCCTCCAAAAGGACCTCAGTATTATGCGAATCAAAAAGTGATGTCTGGAATCAAGTCAACATGGAATGAAGTTAATGAAAAGGGTTTATAAAGGATGATTCCATAATTCCCTTTGAAGCATTTAACTGGCGAACCGTTGCTCCTAGAGACATACTTTCAATCAGAAGAAAATATCCAAATAATGTGTAGAAATCAGATACGTCAGTCATATTGAAAGGGGTTGTATAGTTATTGAAAAAAACCTTTTTATACGGACACCCTGTGCTCAGTTAGAAAGTTGCTGCCCTGTCTCTTCTGAGGCCAAAAATAGAATTTCTACGTTTCTAAGTGTAATATTCGCGGAGATATTTAAATTTCAAAATCGGAGATAAGTTGGAAAAGAACAGCATAAATGAGCTTGTCTGTTCGTTTTTGCTATTCTTTAAAAATTTTCAATTTAAATATCTCGGCGAATATTGCACTTGAAAACGTGGAATTTTCGTTCTTGGCTTCGTGAGAGACAGGGACAACAAGTTTCTAATTGAATTTTTGAGGACAGGGCGTCCATATAAAAGCTAATTTTTTTTAAAATTTTAATAACTATACAACCCATTGCAACATGAATGACGTATCTGAGATCTACACGTTATTTGGATACTTTTTCCATTTGGAAGAATGTCTCTAGGATCAACGTTTCGCCAGTAAAATGCGGAAAGGGCGATGAAGTTATCGCCGTGTAAAGTGGATCCCGATGAGCACGATTCACTTTCGTGGTTCCAACTCTTACCAAATACACAACGAGATTTCCCGTTCAAAGCGTTTCGCGCTTGCAACGTCTTTCACGACGGTTTTTGAAAACTTTACAAGCGGGATGCACTGTAATAATGGAGTGTATTCAACTGGCTCCGTCTAAGGACAAAAAAGCCTTTGAATTTCTTTATCAGAGTATTTTCAGAGGAAAATTCTACACTGAACGAAATTCCTTCGCGGAATTCACCAAGAGCACCGGAAGGACCGCGGACTACAGTTTCCAAAAATCATTTGCTTACATTATCATAATCAGCACGCTGTATTATCCTTCATATAGCATGCTCTTTGTTAGAGCTACTTGGAACACCAGGCTGACTTAATATATATTATCACTATAGCCGATTCCTGTTCTCTATCTGCATTTTCTTAATGATTTCCGACTCATCACTTGGAGTGGAAACCTATTCTCTGCTCAAAGATGGATGACGACTCCGCTCCCCCCCTATAGGCGTCAGAGGCATACGCTAGTGGGTACTCAGGGATCTCATGTCCTCCGCCAAGTTAGAGTCTGACAGGGGCTTCGCTTTTTTTGGTAGTTTCAAGCACTATTTGATGTAAGACTAAATTACGAATTGAATTGAATTGATTGATATTGGTTTCCCCGCCACTCTAAAGCTAACAATGACGAGCTTAGCTCATGGATTTAGCTTTTTCTTCTACTTCTTGTGTGTGTTTGTACCATCAATATTTTCAGTGCATTGCAATGGTAGGTCGTAGGTTCACATGGAAAGTTTGTTAAATTCTCACTAATTCCATATCTTTTAATTCGACACAGGGTATTCAATGTCTCTGTATAATTCTCTTGCTGGAGACGATATCTTACCCGTATCACTTGAAATCGATTCTACTGATGGCGGTTTTCGCTCCCATCGGTACCATCACGCTTTCAGTACTCGCTTGGCTGATTCGCAACTGGAGGTATACGCAAGTCGCCGTGACGTCACCTGGGATAGTGTGTATAGGATACTTTTGGTAAGCTAAAAGCGTATTCTTAGTATTAAAGATGGAATTATGGCCAAGACATCAAATTCAGATATCTTTATTTTTCTCCCCTACAGGCTGATTCCTCGCTCTCTTCCATGGTTGCTGGTGGAGGGTCGCCTATCCGAAGCCGAAGACCAATTGCTGAGATTCGCCAGGTTCAACAAGACCCTACTTCCACAGAATTTTCGACTGCACCTGCAGCATTTTACCAAAGCCATACGTTCGTGTTTGGGTCCGTCGGGCTCCTGTCATAACCTCGAGTCGGTCACTTGCTCTTCAAAAGTTCGTCGCTATACGTTTACGCTTTATTGCATATGGTGATTGAACATTTCCATTTTTCCATTTCAAAGGTTGAAATTTGAGAAAAGATTTTTACTCTCTAAAAGTCTATTCGTTCCTTAAATTCCGCCAGGTTCGTCGTGTTCCTCGATTCCAGTTCCTCGAAGGTCAACGTCCCGGAGCTGGAAGCCAATAAATACGCTCTTCTTTTCGTGAATGGTCTCATGGATCTGGGAATGGTAATCCTGTTATACTTCATGGCTCATCGGTGAGTTCGATAAAATTCATTGATGCAGATGTAGGGTGGAAATAACTCTATGTAACTTTGGAATTATGATCAACCCATGTCCCTCGGAGTCACCTGATGTGCACCCTCCCCCCCCCCCCGCAAATCCCAAACCTAATTTTGTAAAATTTCATTCAGTGGCACGTTTCCAGATCGCTTAAGTGACCCTTTGGTGCATCATTTGTATGACCCGCGTGACATATTTCTAGATCAGCCAAGTATGCGGCACATTTCTAGATCACTTGTGTCCCGCGACACATTTTCAGATAATTTAACTGGCAGGCGGCACTGTTCCAGCTCACTCAAGCGACCCACAGCACATCTGCAGATCACTCAAGCGACCTGCGGCACATTTACATATCACTTGGGTGATCCACGGCACAGTTCCAGATCACCTAAGTGTCCCATTGAACAGTTTTAGAACACTCAAGTGATCCGCGGCACAGTTCTAGATCAATCGCACGGCCTGCGGCTCACTTGTAGATCACTTAAGTGATCTGCAAGTGAGCAGCTGTATTCCAGATCCCTCGATTAAGCGGCCCACTGCACGTTTTCAAATCAATGAAATGGGCCGCACTCTCCTAAAGGTTGAACACCCTTGGTTCATATAAATGACGTAAACAGGGCCGTAGCGAAGGAAGGGTACCTACTTCTACTAATTAACCGGAAATGAAACTCGTAAACATTCCTCTATTAAATTTTCCAACGAATTGGTACATTCTGGAACGTGTGTTCTGAGGGAACGTGCTACCATTACGTATTTATGTTGTCAGAGTCATGTTTGTTTAGTGTTCCAGTTGTGCTGCCATCTGTATCGCATATTAGAATAGAAAATAGCAGATGCCTGAATTTTCGTGTTGTGTGAGTATCGTGCCGAAGGTCTATCTACTCTCTGTGGAGCGACTCTTTCAAATGGAAGATCGGCACGCTTTCGTGCTTCGAGGTAGGTAAACTTACTTCAGCCGACCACAAGTGTGCCGTAAGTGGGGTTCGAACCTGGATCCTCACGATGATAGTCCAGAACGATGCCACCGCGACCGCACAGTAACAAGGAAGTGGGGTGGGGGGTGCGACCAACCTTCCCCTAAATTGTGAGAATATTATTGATTTATATAGAACCACACGAGGTTAAGCTTACTGTTTCCCCACTTTCATTCCCATCGATATTAATTTCTAGCTGCGGGCCTGTAGCTAGGGTGTAGATGGCTTATTTGAGCTAACCTTGAGTGCATAACAATTATTATTAATTGTTTATAAATATTTTACAGATTGTTTTTTTTTTTGGTAATTTATTGTGTTTTGTGTATTTAAGGTTCGGTCCTCGATTCGTCCAAGCAACATTCCTTATCATTGGTGGTCTGATGTCGATTTCATCATCTTTCATCGAGTATTACATAACTCAATTGGATGACGACGATTCTCCAAGTGATATACAACTTCTTCCTAAAATAAATATTTATCTCACTTTTTTTTTTAATATTCAGGGGCTCCGAATGTACCAGAATTTATAACAAATAAGCGTTTATTCTTGAGTGTTCAGGGGGAAAGTCCCATTATAACCAGAAATAACTTTCGGAGGTCAAAAAAGCAAATGAATAATTGTACATACAAGGCATTATTGTGTACACCTTCCTACCAAACCCGAGGGTCATGAGGTGGTTTCTTCCCATGTCTAGTCGCTTAAATCCCGACAGTGTGCAGTTTTCTGACGAGACGAAACGGGGATACAAGAGCTTCCCCCACCCCCCAGTCAATAGAAGACTGATTCGTGATAAAGTGTTGATATCTTATTATCCACAGACGTCTCCTGTCTAGATCAGATTTTGGAGCTTGGAGCATACCTGTAAGAGCCACTACCAGCTCGTGCTTTAGTGGGGGTTGGAACATAGTGCATGCTGGTTTTCGATTCTGTAAGTCGGCGCCGTTGCTGATTGGTTAAAATATCTGAAATTCAGGTTTTTAACCAATCAGCAACTGCAGTATCGGAAACCAGCGTGTGCACTATATTCGTACCTTTAGCAGGTGAAGTGTACCAGAGAGGGACGCGCCGCTTGGAGCCGGATGATTTACCTTTGCAAGTTGTGACTCTTTCTGGACCGTGGTCCAGTTTGGTTTAATGGATAAGCTAGTTTTGTTTGAACAGATCACCTTTGGCAATGATGCAAATTTATGTTCTTGAAATCACTTCTGCGTGAATATTCATTGTAGCAGTGGCCCTGAAACCTTAGTTACCCCTCAGTTCCCTTTCCTCAGTCAACGTTTATTCTGAGGGGTTACGAATAAACGTTGAGTAAAAAGTCGCCACGACATCCCTAGGAGCCGTGACGCACACTTTGAGAACCATTGCCTTACACACGGGGCTGTTTATCATATCACTCCATAGAGTAGCATTGGAAGGTTCCAAGGTGATGAAAAAAAACAATTGAGGGGGAGAGAATGGTCGGACAAATAAGTATGGGTGTCACTAATGTACAACATTACTAAATAATGCTCTATAATCTTGTACTGTAATTAGACATTTTGAGATCCCAAAATGTTTTGGATGATGATTT
This sequence comes from Pholcus phalangioides, assembly GCF_987345545.1. Classification (NCBI taxonomy): domain Eukaryota; kingdom Metazoa; phylum Arthropoda; class Arachnida; order Araneae; family Pholcidae; genus Pholcus; species Pholcus phalangioides. The sequence continues at coordinate 85,771,531 of NW_028301608.1, read as the reverse complement.
TCCAATGATCAACTTCCAAAATTCTCCACTAGCGGAGCTGCTGTTTTTTTTGCATCTAAAAGAGAAATATCGTCTGAGAGAGCTGCACAGTTCTACGTCCGAAAGTTATTTCAGGTTGAAGGGTTTTCCTTTTAACCCAATATGAAAAAACAAATTGATTTTATAATTTGTCCTTTTACAGGATCTAAAGTGTTGGCAATAAAGCTGATGTCTCCTGTCCTCACGTCTGTCGGTAAAACAGTGGTTCGGTCCATTATCCCAACATTATTCTTTTTTTCCATTAAGGTCTATCCAACAGGAATAAGGTATGAATAAGATTCTCCGTAATCCATAGAAATTAATCGGTTAACAAATTGTTCGTTTCATGAATTCAAAAATTTCACGAATCTCTGTGTTATTCGCAGTACCATTTAACCGTAGCTGCACCTCGTAAACATTCCTACGCGGAATTCCTAATGAGAAGTATGCTTTCTTCGGGTACGAACATAGTGTACGCTGGTTTCCGCTGGTACGTTGATGATTGGTTAAGAAACTTGAAATTCCGGTTATTAACCAATCCGTAGCGGTGCCGATTCCGAGAATCGGATACCTGCGTGAACTGTGTTCGGGGGGGGGGGCTATAACAAAGAATCCTCTCGCTCTCCCCCTCCCCCTCCCAATCACTTGAGAAAATCCTGCGTATCCCTATGACTCAATGAACACAGTTTTCTCGTAGGGTTTCATTTGATACAAGATCTTACTTGTTGTCTTCTTCGCATAGAAATAGAATCACTCTACGTCGTACACAGCGCTGTTACCTCAAACACTTAAGCCGGGTTATCCTAGGAGTAGAATTTCTGCGCCGTGTGCAGCGCGAAAAAGCTGATTGGTTAAAAACTTGAAATTCAAGTTTTTTTTGAACAATCAGAGTTTTCACGCTGGACGCACTGTAGAAACCTGCTTCTAGGAAAACCCGGCTTTAAGTTTAATCAGATCTCTGTCCGCGTTTTATTTCAACACCGCCCCCTCCCCTCCCCTCCCCTCCTTCCGTATGTTCTCGTAATAATGCCTTCCGTGAAGATTTATATTCTATGTAAATGTGTGTATTATACATAATGCTTACATTCATGTGCTGTATTACACAGGTCCATAGGAGTAGGGCTTTGTCTTTTCTGGGGAAGAAGTGCTTCGTTGCTCGGACATTACGTGTCTTCTTTGGTGAGTTGGTGTCATTATTTTATCTATTTTCTTCGATGACGAGCTACTTTGATGAAAACAACAAATTCACATTTGATATCGTGACTGGGGCTTTGAACGCGTTGTTTCCCAAAGTTAACGATATTACCCCGGAGATGGGGGAGAGGGGGATTCAAGTTTTGTTGAAGGAATCGTCTTTTGTAAACGCCATTTCATTCGCAATGACCAAATTATTTTTTTTGAAACAAAGATTTTATTATTATGTATATTTTTTTTATTTTCTTCCAGGATATCGATGAATATTTCTTGCCTAAAGCCGTAAGTGGTACGTTGTGCGTCATTGGTGGGTGTCTAACGTTTCTGCTTCCAATAAGCACTCGTCGTCCATTGCCCAATGTTTGCAAGGAGGTCGAGCAAAACATAATAATCGACGGTGGCATCAAGAGCACCCGGGATCATTTCCAGAGCAGGCTGGCGTCCACAAAAGCCCTGATCATGAGCTCGATACGCAACAGCGCTAACACAAGTTACGGCGAGCAGTTCAGTAGGACTCTGACGACGGTCGGAAAGGGCAGCTGTGGAAGATCGGGACGACATGACGTCGACGACGTCAGCAGCGAAGGACTGGTCACTTGTTACAGTCCCGATCTGCAGGCCGCGAGATCGATCAGCTCGGTCCGCAAAGAGTCGGTCACCATCTCGAGCACAAACGCTTACCCCGAAGCTATACCCGGTCCGAGCCGTCAAATGACCACTGATACAGGATACGGAAACGACAACCTTTTCGGTCTTGGTTGCGACATCGACGACAACGAATCTAGATTGACAGACTTGGAAGACGAACTCACTAAAATATGGGGAATCGAAAGGTTGGCTGATGTGAGGTGCAACGATTCTGCACAAAGTTCCCTCAGGGACTTTCCACGAGGGGACGTGCGTGATCACTTCCACAAGATGAACGAAACAAGCTTTTGATCCGAGTCTTTATTGCAACGTTTCTCAACCGGAGTTCCAAGGAAACCCTAAGCATCACCGAGACAGCACTCAGGGTTTCGCGAGTGATAGTGATGAACAGCAGTGCAAATATAAAAAGATGATGTAAATAAAGAAAATTGATATCATTTCAAGAGACCATGGGGACCAAATAAAGACCATGCACAAAGTAATTATTACACCACGTACAATAAAGTGTCACTGTATGAACACAGAATGCAACGCCATGTTTCGCGTAAACTTGTAATTTGAAATTTCATTTCGGTTCAAACTTTGCTGGCTCTCCAATAAAGATGCAGCAATAAGCGTGTAGTCGTTTTCGGCGACGACACAGTGTCGTCCCAGCAAATTTTGAACCGAACTGGAATTTTAAATTAGTTACAAGTTTACGCGAAACATGGCGTTGCATTCTGTGGAAGCTGTAATCATTCAAAATATTTGTAGAAATCACATGTCGTAGTTACATAACAAAATTCGTACATCTTTTTGGGCCATACATGCATTATAATCGGTGCAATGTTGGCAACGCGGGCTTGCGTTTGAGGGCCCGACGCTACGATTCTTGCCAATCCCTGACGAGGCCAGACGAAGTACATCGAGTTGATATTCAGCAAATGCCGGTTTTTTTCATTGGTTTTCCGAAGATAGGGCGGGGGGAGCCCACTTATGTACTTATTTTCCACAGTTACATTCTAGCTACCGGAGCAAAGAACGTGGTCATAAGGTCCCATAGAACATCGATATTATTTCGAGAACTACCTACTTCACCAAACACCAACTCCGCGTGGACTGGAAATGAAGACATCATCTATCTATGGCCACCTCAAGTTCGTTAGGGGAAAATATCTTATCATCTACATTCTTCCCCCCAATTCGAACCTGAAACCTGGCGGCAACCTTCACGTTGGTAGACGAGCATCTTACCACCACGCCACTCGGGCGCTAAGAAAGGACTGCCTGGAACATGGATATTGTGAGGATTCATCAGAACACGGACATTGCTGCAAGGGATTCCCTAGAACATAAAGGGTTCCCCACGAACAAAAGGTTGATGAAAAACGCTACTTTTATAGTAATAATATTATACTGTATATAAATATGTCGAAACTTTCATGCAGCTCTGAAATGGTGATATGCGCAATTGTTTTTTTCATGGAAAAATCTTGAGCAAAATGTGGAGTTTATACAATGCGTGAATATGATTTTAAATACTGATTGCGCACATTTCTGAGACAATCCACATAGCAAGGCCAGACTTTAAATTGTTAGGGATTCTGGGTAAAGCGAGTATTAAATACCCGAATGACTTGGGTTAAAGAGATGTATGTTGAGTTTGTCAGTGAATGATTTTGTGTGTTGTGTCAATGTAATTGAACTGAAACTACTCCGACATATGTAGCGCCGCTCGTTGTGGTGAACGTATTTCATCGAAACTTAGTATGTATGTTATTTGGACCATAGGAAAAATATAACTGATATGGAAACAGCGCCACTTTTTCACCTGGCGGTAAAAAATTTAACTATTTTTTTTTATTGAATCTTTCTTTTTTTTTCCCCCATGGTCTATATACCCTATATATATATATATATATACCAAGTTTCATCAAAATACCTTTATCAGAATAGGCGCTAGATATGTGTGAGTAGTGTCGGTTTCTTTATAAGCACCCTGTATTTACTTTATAGCCTGTCCGTGAGCTGAAATAAGTAATCAGTCTGATTCATCACCGATCACAGGATTCCTTTATTATTCGAATCAGGTTTTAATGTCGTATTCTAAAGTTCGATATATACATACCAAGTAAAAGGGGTAAAATACCACATTGGTATTTTTGTGGATATTCTCTCCAAATGTTCATTTCGAGTTTATAAAGGACTTCGAAGGCTGCCGGCCACCTGTTTAACGCTACCGAGAAAAAGATTTGGATCAGGATGGAAGCATCTCGATTGCTCTGCAAATTCTGGTATGCCAGCCGGAAATTCGGTACGTGGAACCAGTTCCTGGATTTGATTCACGATCCCCGCGAAACCTGTATCACCAGCACACTGTGAACAAGAGAACAAATTAAAAGCAATGATATTTAAGAATAATTATAGCGGCGGAGGGGGGGGGGCACAACCTTTTCAGTTCGCGGGTCAGATTGCGTGGTATTTCTGGTGCTCGCGGGGTCGGAAAGTGGAATATGGGATCTGGAATTTTTGCCCCCCCCCCCCCCGACGTTTTGTCCCCGGTACGTTTAGCCATCGGAAATGTCGCCCAGGACATTTTACCTGCCTTGACCGAGTGAGTGAGTGACCAAGTGATTGGGTGAGTGTGCCGGTGAGTGACCAAGTATTGGGTGAGTGTGCTGGTGAGTGACCAAGTATTGGGTGAGTGTGCTTGTGAGTGACCAAGTGATTTTGCGATTGACTGTATGAGTGACCAAGAGAGTGACCATGGGTGATCAAGTTAGCGACCATGTAAGTGACCATGTAAATTAAGATTTATTTTCATGGTTTATAAATTATGCTATGGGGTAATTATGACTATCATAATTAATTATAGCCATATAATATCTCACATATTTGTCAAATATGTACGATTTGGTGAATTGCATTTTGACTAGCAGTACTCATCATTTTTCACGACTGGCGATTTCGTGGAAATTTTAGCGATAGTTGGCAACTTAACTTGTTTTCTTAGTGATTTTTTTTTTGGCTGTAATTGACTTACATTCGATAATTTTTGGTTGCGATAACATTTGACAATTTTTTGGCTGTAATTGGATTTCATTCGTAATTTGACAATTTTTTTGGCTGTAATTGGATTTTATTTGCCTTTGACAATTTTTTTGGCTGTAATTGACTTACATTCGATAATTTTTGCTTGCAATTGACTTTATTTACATTTGGCAATTTTTTGGCTGTAATTGGATTTCATTTGTAATTTGACAATTTTTTTGGCTCTAATTGGATTTTATTTGCATTTGACAATTTTTTTATCTCAAATTGGATTTTATTTGCATTTGACAATTTTTTCGGCTGTAATTGGATTTTATTTGCATTTGACAACTTTTTTGGCTGTAATTACTTACATTCGATAATGTTTGGTTTCGATTGACTTTATTTACATTTGACAATTATTTTGGTTGTAATTGACTTACATTCGATAATTGCGATTAACTTTATTTACATTTGACAACTTTTTTGGCTGTAATTGGATTTTATTTGCAATTAACAACTTCATTTGTTTTGAAATTTTTTTTAGCTGTAGTTGGATTTTATTTTCATTTGAAATTTTTTAGGTGTGATTAGATTTTATTTGCATTTGAATTTTTTTTTTACTGCAATTCGACTTTTCATGCATTTGACAATTTTTTAACCTGTAATTAACAACTTTACTAGTATTTGATAATTTTTCCGACTGTAATTGGCAACTTTCGTTTCATTTGACAATATAATTGAAGATATTCTATATGGATCCCGTACTATTATTATTATGAAGGAAATATGGTCAGCCTAGATATTTATCATTTTGGTAGTACTATTACTTTCTTACCGGAAAACCTTTCGCAGGCCGTAGGTTGTGCACCCCTGAATTATAGCATCAAAATAATTGATGATGACTATGTTGCCGAAACAACTGAAGTTTTGCTCTTGTTTGAAATTTCAAAATACAGTCAACGCTCTTTATAACGATCCCTTATCGACAACGGACGTTATATCGAGTGGTCGTTACATCGAAAGGAAAACATATAGAACAGGGGGTTCTTAACCTATAAGTCACAACCTAAACTTGGGTCACAGGGGCTTCCGAAATGGGTCGTTCAAATCCACTTACAGGATCAAAACATATGGATCACGACCTTAACTGGATTAGCAGGTACTACTCAAATGGGTCGTGCGAATCCACTTACAGCCAGAGGTTCCAAACCTATAGGGTCGCAACCCAAACTTGAGTTGCAGGGGCTTCCAAGAAGGGTCGTTCAAATCCACTAACAGCCAAGCTCTTGAGCAATGAGTCACGACCCAAAACTTCATTCATATGGCTTCCAAGATGGATCGTTCAAATCCACTAACAGCCAGGGGCACTTAAGCCATGGGTCTCAACGAAAACTTGATTCACAGGGGCCTCCGAGATGAGGCGAGTCACGACTCACGACCGAGTCGTGATTCTCAGGGACTTCAAATGAGTCATGACCCAAACCTGATTCACATAGGTTTCCGAGATGGGTCGTTCAAATCCATTAACAGCCAGTGGTTCTTGACCTATGGGTCTTAACCAAAATTTGATTTGCATGGCCTCCAAGATGGATCGGGTCACGACCCAAACTTGATTCTCAGAGACTTCCAAGATGGGTCGTTCAAATTAATTTATAGCCGGGGATTCTTGATCTTGGAGTCCCGATCCAAACTTGATTCACGGAGGGGCTTCCAAGATGGGTCATTCAAATCCACTAACAGCCAGAGGCTTACGGGTCACGACCCAAACTTGATTCGCAGGGACTTCCAAGATGAGTCGTACAAATTGACTTGCAGACAGGGATTCTTCAGCTAATGAGTTACGACCCAAACGTGATTCACGGGGACTTTTGAGATGGGTCGTTCCAATCCACCAACAGCCAGAACCTCTTGAGCTGTAAGACCAGACTCAAACTTAATTTATATGGGCTTTCGAGAAAGGTCGTTCAAATCCACTAACAGCAACGGATTTTTGAGATGAATCACGACCTATGTTTGATTCACGTGGGCTCCGAAATGGGTCGGAAGCAAATTGGCAAACAGCTATGGATTCTTGAGCTACGTCATGAACTTGATTCGCAGAGGATTCTTAGATAAGTCGTATAAATGCACTTATTGCGTCACTGGGTTCACCAAAACAAACAGTCCCATGGGTCGCGAAGCTGATCTTGCTATTGATTTCTGGGTCGCGGCTGAAAAAGTTTAAGAATCCCTAATAAAGCTTTTTTTTGTTTTTTAAATTTGCAACTCCTCTATCTCATCAATCGTTGTAGCGGAACGGGTCGTTATAACGCATGGTCGTTAGAACGAGTATTGACTGTATTTTTTTTTATAAATTATTTGACGTACATGCAGGGGTTTCCCGGAACTCTCCCGCCGAAATGAGAGGAGCGATATATTGTGCGTCAAAAAAAAGAAAAACTATTTCAGCAATGGATCTTAGGGTCGCAAATGACTTTTTTGTTTAGCGCATATTAACATGGAGTTTAAGGCACTGGCGCGAAAAAAGAGAGAGAAAATTAAGGTCCCAAATCAACCCTGGGAATGATGGCGGGAGGGGGAGAAATATTTTCTTTTCACACACAACACATAATAACGTTAAAGCAGGAGTTCTTAACCAGGGGGCCCATGGAAACGGTCCTCGTTTTATGGAAATTTCGCTTCCGGCATATTGCCTGCCCTGACCAGGTGAGAGTGATGAAGAGAGTGGGTGAGTGGCTAAGTGTGAGTGACTATGAGTGATCAGGTTAATGACTATGAGTGCCCACGTGCGTGATCGTGTGAGCGACCGTATTAGTGATCAAGTAAGTGTGTGAATGACTAAGTGATTTCGCGCGTGAGTGACCTATTGAAGGGGGAGAGTGAGTATGGGTGAACAATTGAGTGGGTGGATGGGCGACCGTATGAGTGAGTGACAGCATGTCGTCATATGAGAGACCAAGTGAGTGTGATCACTCATACGGTCACCAACTTCATTACGAAAATAAACACTCATTCGGTCACTCATACGGACACTAACTTGATCATTCATATTGTCATTCACTCAACCATACAGTCTTTCACACTTATTCATACGGTCGCTCTATCATACGGTCACTTTCCCAATCACTTGGTAACTGAGTCAGTAACTTACTTGGTCACTCAGTCAGTCACTTACTTGGTCTCTCACACCGGCCGCCGCTTAGCCCGAGTGGCGTGGTGGTAAGATGATCGTCTACCACCATGAAGGTTGCTGTCACGGTTCCGGGTCCGATTCAAGGGAGGATATAGATAAGACATTTTCCCTACAACAAACTTGAGGCGACCACCTTATAGACAGCGTCTGCATTTCCAACCCGTCTCATTACTGGCAGTAAATTGCAGTATAGCAATATGGCCAGAGTTGGTGTTTGGTGAAGTAGTAGTAGTCAGTCACTTGGTCACTCACTCGATCATTCATACAGCCAGGGCAGGCGAAATTTCCTTATGCCCGGACCCCTTGATGGGGGGGGGGGGTCCTTAGAGAGATTTAAGGGGAATCCGTCAGCTTGAATGGGAAAAAAAACAATTATTGCTTTTTTTTATTCATGCCGAATATAATTGTAAAATTGTCTGCGTTGCGTTAATTTTATTGGCACGGGGGTAAAAGCGTTTCGAACCCCTGCGTTAGAGAGCAAAAAGGGTACGGTATTCTTACCCCCCCCCCTCCCCCCTCCCACCGTAATTTCCCGGTGACTGGAAGGAAGAGATTTACCTGTCGCTTCTCATGATGTGAGCAAACGTGCTGTATATATATTTTGGTGTCTTCAGAGAAGCATGCTAATACACGTATCCCTCGAATAAGCAGGTTGCGACCCATGCTACCATCGAGAATTTCTTTTCATACGCCTACTATCTCCTTCAATAATTTTGGCGGTAGAGGTCTGGGGGGGCACACTGTTTTTCGGAAATGTTTAACTAAGATGAAATAAATAAAGAATGCTAATAATTAAGATAAATTATACCAAAAGAAGAATACTTATGAATTATCAAGATAAATTATACCAAAAGAAGAATACTTATGAATTATCAAGATAAATGATACGAAATGAAAAATTATTGAGATAAACCATACTAAATGAATCAGAATCGAGATAAAAAGAAGAATCAAGATAATTTACACTAAGTGTAGAATTATCGGGATAAATTATATTGAATGAAGAATGACAATAAAGAATTATTAAATTATACTAATTGAAGAATGAAGATAAATGATACTAATTGAAGAATGAAGATAAATGATACTAATTGAAGAATGAAGATAAATGATACTAAATCTAGAATATTAAGGAATTATTAATATAAATTGTATTAAATGTAGAGTACTAATGTAGTAATACTTAATTAATATAAATTATTTTAAATTAAGAATTGTTAATGATAAATAAATCAGAATCAAGATAAAATGAAGATTCAAGAAAAATTATACAAAATGAAAAATTATTAAGACGAATGGTATTGAATGAGGAATGCTAATAAAGAATTATTAAATTAAATTATACTAAGTATAAAGAATTATGTGAATTATACTAAGTATAAAGAATTATGAAATTATACTAAAGAAGAATGAAATTAGTTTATACTAAATGTAGAGTACTAATGAATTAATATAAATTATACTGAATGAATAATTATTGAGGCAAATCATTCTCAATGAAAAATAAATCAGAATCAAGGTAAATAGTGAAGAATCAAAATAAATTACACTAAATGGAGAAATTATATATCATTATAAATTATTTTAATGAAGGATTATTGAGATAAATCATACTAAATGAAAAAATACTAATAAAGAATCAACATAAATTAAACTAAATGAAGAATTATTAAGATAAATTTAAACTAAATGAAAAACTATTAAGGTAAATTTTACTACATGGAAGCAAATTTTCCTCACCTGCCGTATGATGACGAACGGATCGAATGTTGTATTGAAATTCTGAAAAAAATTCGAAAAAAAAAAATCTTATATGTAAATAAGATAGCAAAATAAATATAAATTGCTAAGAAAAATTATTTTCGTCAATTTTTTGTAATTCCTTTGAATATTATTCTAAAATTTTATTTATCTCAACAACATTTTTATACCTAAATGGAATCTCTAGCCTACGTAGTCTATGGTATGACTAACGCTTTTGTTCTGTATTATTCTATTTCCAAAGGATGACCATAAAACGACTATGAAACTTTAAAGAAATAATTGTGAAATAACGGTTAGTGAGAATAAATTTAGCGAACAATAAATGTCTATCTCACTAACCGTTATTTCACAATTATTTCTTTAAAGTTGCATAGTCGTTTTATGGGCATCCTTTAGAAATAGAATAATACAGAATAAAAGCGTTAGTCATACAATAGACTACGTAGGCTATGGTGTAAAAATGTTGTTACAAAATGAATAAAATTTTAGAATGATTCAAAAAGGAATATTAAAATAATATTTCTTTGCTAAATTTAATTTAATAAATTTATTTCAGGGAGTTAGTAAATTCTGAACCATTACTTGATCGCCAATTTAGTTATAAATTTCACCGATACACGGCAGAATGGCCGTAAATTTTAAAGCATAATGAAAATGAAATAATGTTTTAAATTTCGAGACAATGCACAAATGCTAACGTAATCATATACAGGGTGTCCCATAAATTTTTAAATGTTTGAAAGTCCATAAAAATTCAAGGAATTGATATAATGTATTTGAATGTGGTTTACAAAAAAAAATTATTCTCATAGAAGGGGATTCTTTTTCTTTTGTGCAGAAAAAGAAATTCAGTTTAAATTTTTGTCGACAAACGGCGCTGCACAAAAGGAAATCACTGGAAACATGCAAATCCGAGTCCTATAAAATACAAAATGTAAGATTTACAACTCATTTCTGAATTTCCCTGTTACTGGAGCAAACATAAGGCTTTTCATTGTGGTGTTGACGTTGCGAGAAAAACACTGATGGAGAAATTGTTTTATATCAGCCACGAATTCCATGCTGAAGATTTACGAACGTTTCAGACACAGAAGAGATCGAAGAAAGGTTCGAGTCCAATCTCACTCTAAATTTTTAAACCATTTACAAACTCATGGGACACCCGTGGAAATAAAGCCACCCAATATAAGATCAATTATTTATCACGAAATTATCCATATATGAAATGCACAGAGGTGCTCTAAATTTTACTTACGCAAAGATCTATGTTACTAACATCCTCTTTTACGCACTGAAAGTAAAAAAAGAAGAAATATATAGTAGGAATAAACATTGCAGTGTGAAAAATCTAGACATATGAGATAGAGAATGAAGAAACAAATAGCTAAAATAACTTTTCAAGTGACAAAAGGCTCTCTTGTTCATTCTAATATATATATATATAATATTTGAATGAGAAATATATGAGAAATATATATATATGATATTTGAATGAGAATAATATGAATTGAGAAAAATTCATCGGAATGGAACCAAAAACGACGAAAAATGTGAATCCGAAGTCTGCGTTTTAATCGACATTGTAAGCAAAAAAAAAATTTATTATACGTATATTATTTTCTATGATAATCAGCCTGGTTTCACCAATTATTGACATTATAGCAGAGGTGTTTTTACGACCGAGGTCGTTATAACTGTGTTTGAATTTACATCTAAACATTACACAACATAGTTAGACTACTCTTAAAATTTTACTATAGGCATAAAAAATTAAGGAAATAAAGAACAAAATGCACGAAGCACGCGAATGTCTCAAATGAAGAGAATCATTTTACGAAGTAAACAATTAATACAGTATTAAAACTCTGGAATGAAAATTCTGTATACTGTATTAATTACCATGCAATGTTATAACAACCGAGGGTGCTTATTTTCAAAAAGAAACATCTCCACTTTTTCTCGAAACCCACTTTTCAATGTTTTTTGAATCTTTAGGATGAGCTCTGTCGGATTATGCATCAGGGTTTAATTCAAACTGGAATATTTTTTTTAGAAATTACAATGTAAAGTTGGTGGTTTCCAACAAAGGGGAACAAATAAACTTTGTTCATTTAGTTCGGTATTTTTCATTCAAAAGGGAACATAACAAAGCTGTTGTCCTATTTGCGTTAAGGGTGTGGTGGTGGTGGTGTGTTTTTTTTTAAATTGTTTCAGGAGCGCTTTCAAAGTCGAATTTTACGGAAGACTCTCTCGATAACGGACACCCATGGGGCCGAAAATTTTATCCGCCAATGAGGCATGTCCTTTAATGGATAGTAAAATATATCGAGTCCCTTGTCAACGTAATTTAAAATGTGTCCGTTAGTGGAGGTGTCCGCTATCAGTAATGTCCGTTATGGAAGTTTCCACTGTAGAACGATCGTGTTTCTTATGGTACTCACGAGAGAGAGAGAGGCAAGGTTACCTTCCTCCGCTAGGTGTGGTAGGAATTTTCATTTTTTCAGATTTAACTAGTTCCACGTTTAATCAAAATGTAACATTTGCTATCAAACGGAACATTTTCAAAATTTAAATGTAGATAACGTCCTCGAATGTCGATCAAGAAACATAATATTTAAATATTCTTATACCACTCCCGTATGCTACCTCTGTTGGGCTATTTTAAAAAATCACTTTTTTCAAAACAACCCATCCCGGAGGAATATGTTTTTTTGCTTCTACTGTAAATTTAGTAACTGTGGAAATGTTCTTTTTTTTTTTCGAAAATGAGCTCTTCAAGTGTATTATACAGTACAAAGTAGAGTTAAGAAATTCCATCTGATATTCGGTAACCGAATACAGAGAAAATATCAGATAAAGATAATATTAGAGAATATACATCGTTTTACATACTTACCAGAATAGTATTTACCATTCCAGAAAGAAGATTTGGAATCTTTGAATTCAAAGTATTGGCAATAGATTCAGGAAGACCTCCGAATAGTAAATCGTAATCGGACTTCCCATCAACAAGATCACATACAGCTGAAACAAGATTTAGACAAAATGATTAAATCATAATTATTCCATTTCAGTTTCAGTAATATCTGACGACAAAATATATTGCATTTCTGTTCCATCTACTATATGAACATACGGTATTATTCAACTAGATTATAATAATTATGCAAGAAATAATCTGCCGTATTTAAATTTTTAATTACAGGCAGAGTACAATTAAAATACCTATTATACGACCTTCCTAAATTTTCCTCATTTAAAATTGAACAGCAATCATTGAATATGTCAAGAATTTTAATACAACAACAATATTAGATTTTTTTTCATGGCATGTAACCACTGACTCAGGTAGATGCATATTCGGACCGGGTCTATAGACTCCCATAAGCTTTCCTGTTCGATGCTGCTGAGTACGAACTGAATGAGAAAACCAAAAAAATTGCCAAAATCAAAATGTAACCAATCAAAATTACTGTACTTTTATAAAATCTGAATTCGGGTGTTCAGTGAGAGCTTTTGACGTTGATGTACAGGATGTCCCGTATATTCGTAAATGAATTAAAAATTAATGAAAATTGAAGGAACTGCTACTACTACTACCACTACTACTTAACCGTGCGTGCATCTCGTACAAATTTCTCTACGGAATTTCTAACGAATTAGCACATGCCGGAATGTGCGTGTAGTGAACTTGACATGAAGTTTGTTTCTGTGTAATGCTTGTTATGTGTAGTACTGCCATCTGCCATCCGTTTTTCTAACGATTGAATAATTGTACCGTTGTTGTAGGCTTGTTGCTTTCTGTGGCAAGACTTTTTAACGGGGAGATCGACCCGCATTTGCGTCTCGAAGTTGAGAAACACAGAAAACTAACTTCAGCCGATCACCACTGCGGCGACGGTCGGGTGTGAACCCGGGTGCGAGTCCGTCATTATGACCACTCGACCAAATAGAAGGAACTGGTATATTTGAATACGGTTTTCAAAAAAGCTATTCTCACGAAGGGGGGATTTTTTATTTTTTGGTACGCGATATTAGTTCAATTTTTGCCGATAGGGGACGCTGCACGAATGCGCATACCACGCAATATGCAAATCAGAGTTCTTCAAAATGCAGGACGTAGAATTGGCGTGGTTACGATGCTACATTTAGTTTCATATCGGAAGCAGTGGCATTCATACGCATAGGCGTAAACTTCTATAGGGCCCATGGGCCCGAGCCCCCCCAACATTTTTGAAGACGCGGCTCAGCCCCCCCAAAAATTCGTATGAATATGGCTTATTCATTTTGCAATGATGAAAATTTTTTTTTTAACCAAAAGTTGTCCTAATTATGAATTAGTTAATGGAAACAATCTGCACAAAATTTTAGTTCTTTTAAAAAATCTGGATGGTCTTTGGCTTTCTTGTTCCATGACAATACGTTTATCTCATTTCTTCCCTGCCGTTCAATCCCCAATTGCACCCTCCATCGGTTCCAATCGGTCTCCATCGGTTACTGCCAGAAGGCACGGCTGAGAGGAAGATTCTTTGCGGTGTTGAGGGGGGCTCTTTCTTCTTTGCCTGTGGCAAAAACTGAGTGTCTCTCGATGGAGTGTCTCTTCTTTTGTTCACTGCGACCGGAGGACGGCCATGGCGCCGACATGAAAATAAGCCCAAAGATGCATGGTGGGGGGAGGGGGAAGGTTGAATATTGGGAAGCAATGATATTGAAACCGAAATAAATTACACTCTATAAAGAATAGGTGCCAGAACCTAGAGGCTGAGGCCATTTGAGCCCCTCCCCCCGCAATAAATTTTGTAAGGGGACTGAGCCTCCCAGTAATTACTGAAAAAAACCATTGTGCAATGCATTCTCCCTCTCCTTTGTACACGCTTGAATCCCGTATATGCGGGAGGACCAATAACTTTTAGGCCCCCCCCCAATGTTTTTTTGAAAAATATTGGGGAAAAAAGCACATTCTAATTGCCCATTCATAACAGATCTTGAGGACCGATGCCGAAACATTTTTCAAGCCCCTTTATAACAAAATTTGACTGGGGGTGGGGGTAGAACATAGGCGTAAACTTGTATCCGGCCCATGGGCCTGAGCCCCCCCCCCCAACATTTTAGAAGAGCCGGCTCGGCCCCCCCAAAAATTCGAGTGGATATGTTTCTCACACTTGGCTCAGAAAAAACTTTTTGACAAAAAATTTCTTTAAATAGTAGAAATCCATCTGCTCGAAATTTTATTTTTTTACTTTTTTTCAAAATCTCAACGCACTTGTTCTGTGACAATAGTAGTCTTATCTCCCAATCAATCCAGCATCCATTCATCCTAAATTGCGTCCTCCCAGAGTGGTGCCTGAAGGCACCAGTGTAGATAACTTGGGGGGGGGGGAGGGATCCTTTCTCTTGCTTGCACTGTCGGTAAACTCAAGAGCATCTCTTCCTTCTTTTGTTGAGTGTGACCCTTGGGGATGGGGGCATGATACAACACAAAAAAAGAAAAAAAGTGGGAGGAGGTAAAGTGAACAATGATTAAGCTTATTAACAAGTTCTTCACAACAGAGGCGCTGACATGAAGAAATTAACATTGGGTGGGGAGAGAGCGTTGAAAGTTGCTGGCCGTCCCCTATATACGGGGATGAAATGAAGCACATACGCAGGAAACAGAGGACGCACTGCATTGTTCTTCTGAAAACTATTGGGGGGGGGGGGGGCTCAACCACCTTACAAAATTTTTTGGGCTCAAATATCCTCCACTCCTAGGTTCCGGTGCCTTTGAGGGGAATCAAATAAATAATAGTAAAATAAAATTAACACAAAAAAAAAAGAAAATAAGAAATGAATGGAAAATTTCAAAGCCCCCTGAGCCGGGTACCATTGCATTCTAATACTAGGAATATGAAATTTCCTCCTTATAAATCAGGGATTCTCAAACTATCTACGTTAGCAGCACTCTTATATAGAAATTTTAAATACGGTATTTCAATAAATGTTGAAGAGAGGTTAAAAGGTGAAATTTGCGTCCCCCCCCCCTGGTCCGGCACCCTAGACATTTGACCCCTCCCCCCAGCCCTGTTTCCAGTACTCCAACACTTAGGTAGCCAGGGCCGGAACTAGGTAAGAAGGCAGTTTTCACAGGCGGAATTCTTGTGGGGACTGCTAATTCTGGGGGGGGGGGTGGAAGACGAAAAATATCGTTTCGATCGTTTTTTTTAGTGGAAAGAGGGTGAAAAAATTACATACTCTTCCCTCCCTCCACGACTAAAATGATCCTGTCTCCGTTGGACCGGGCTTTTGGACAGATCTTTCGCGAGGACCCCGATTTTTCACAGGGAAGTGCTGGGTCCGGTGACCGCAAAGAGGGGGTTTTACATACCCTGTTTACGTTCGCAGCACTGTTAGAAATTTTAAATATCTTGCGGCATCACAGTCGATCTCAAGGAGGCATTTCGATGCTTTCCCCCCCCCCTTTCCCGACAATAAAATGATCTTCACTCCTAGTTACAGCCCGTCTGTGGCATCTAGTGGCGTGTTTCCCGGGGGGGGGGGGGCATTCAGCGAGCTATAAGCACGGCCATGGACTCCCACATACTGGAGAAGGGCTTCTAGCCTGGGATCTTTGGCGGACTTTTTATTCCATGTATTTTTTTTTTTTCATGATAAAGGGGCCGCACCTTCTGCAGCTGTCGAAGAGCATTTCAATAGGGTTCAGTTTCGGCTGCTTCAATGCAAGTTTACTGAAAGCCCTCTAATACTTATAATCAATAAAGCGTAGTATAAAATACTTTTTTTTCTGTTAGACATATCAATAAATTAATAAAACTTACCATGTTTTATTTTTTTCAATCATATTTAAAATTTATTTAAGAAAAATTTAAACTCCATTTGGCTTGCATACTTGTAAAAGTGACAATATTTGAATCGAGTTTTTAATAAGAAATTTATTCAACTAAAAAAATTATTATTTTTCTAATTTAAAACCTGATATATGACTCAATATATGAGAGTAAAATAAATCTTAAATAAGTGACATGTAATTTGATTTTGGGGGAAATATACACTGTATCATAAAATATAAATAAATACAGGGCTCGACAAAAATCATTAAAAAATTTAGGCACCAGCCAAATTTTGTAAGAGCCAAGCATGGTTTTTTCACGAGAAAAGTATCTTAAATAATCTTTTTTCAACCTTTCTGGGAATTGATGACCCCTTCCCAGGGCCGCAACTGGATACTTTGTCATCTGGGGCAATTCGGAATTTTGGCGCCCCTTGCATGTAGAAGAAGCAGTTAAAGGGTGAATTCGACTCACATTCTGGTCCAGCGTCCGGAGCACCAGACCCACCTGCTTTCTCTAGTTGTGGCTCTGCTCCTTTCCATGTTGGAAGACAATTATGAAATCGGAAAATTTTGAGCCATCACTAGATTCTGATTTAGCAATCACATATACAAAATTTTAGGCGCGAATACAGATTTTCCAGTCACCATGGTGACCTGGCACTTGGGGTTTGTCCAACCCTGGAATAAATAAAGATGCATATACTGTTCTGAATATATTTTTTGTATATAGTCATTTTCATGACCCCGCCCAGGGGATTTCGGGATTCATGAGATCTGGGGGATCTTGGGAGGATATACGCAGATTTACGGCATGACTAGATCTGAATAAATTGCCTATGGCGATAGACCGGAGTTGTGCTCGTTTCAATGAGAGAGAGAGAATGAAAGTATATTTTTACTTGGACCGTGATCAAACTAGAATGGGGCTCAAGGGCAAAGGCTACGCCCCCAACAATCAAATAAATTTTTGTTAATTAAATGCTTTTGGGAAATTGGCACCAACTCAAAAATTCTCTGGAAGAAATTCCGTGTCCCCCCCCCCCCAAATAGATTGGTTTTCTTGGGTACGCTCATGCTCAGGGGTAGTCCCATTCCAAGGGCGTAGCGAAGAGGAAGACTTGGGGGTCTGGTCCCCTCGTCCGAAATGTGAGAAAATGACCGAAAAAAGGGAAAAAGATGACCAAATCTATTGTTCTGTCACTTTGGTCCCCCCTGCCGAACGAAATTTCTGGCTACGCCCTTGTCCCATTCACTTTGGTAACAATACATTAAATGATTGTTATACAGTCGAATATCCTGTTATAACGAACTCCAAGAAACCGGAGAAAACACTTCGTTATAAAGAAATTTCAGATTGTTTGCATTGTTCCTATGTATACTTATTAGAGGGATTAGAAAACCATTCGTTAAAACGATATTTTCGCTGTAACGGTATTCGTTAAAACGGGATTCGCCTGTAATTAGAGCCCGAATTTTCCACTTAAAAAAAATGGCTAAATACTATGAACTAAAACTGAGAAAATATGTGCTAAAGAACAAATAACCAAGCAAAAAACGCAAACGCATTTTTAAATGCATCTTTTCTATTTATCTCGATGCATATTCATTTGCAAAAACATTCTCATGCAAATGATTTCTACATGTATTTTATTTAGGAATTTCTAGTTATTAGTACTGTAGCTGCTCACTAATAGAAAGAAAAAGTTGCTCGAAAAAGAAGCAAACTACACGTGCACACAAGTAACAAAACATGAATAATGTCAAAAATGGGCGGATTTTTCTCCTGAGATTTTACTTCTTTTTACTTGAAAAAAAAGAAATGACAAGCAAATAAAGCACCCGGGCTTCGGGTATGGTCCATGTAGCTAGAAGGTCCTTGGAGTTGAGCAACAAAACTATTTGAAAATATCGAATTTCCGATTCGATAAACGATGTTGCCTGATCCATAAATCCATGGAAGTGAGCATGAATGTAATAAGTTCAGACTTTTAATTGTTCAGTTGGTCATCTAAACCGCTTTGATAATACGAAATTCTATGGAAAACATCTTATACTCTTAGAGAATCAACTGATTTGAGATCAAAAATCAATTTCACATGACTAGAGTTCCGTCAATCGTTAATACGACGTATTAGAACGAAATGATCTCAAAGACGTCCCAATGCAGATAAAGCAGCAATTTTCAATAATTTTATGTCCTTACAGAGCGAAACGTGAAAATTCGTTTATAATGAGAACTACGTTACAGCGAAAACTTTTCTTGTGGTTGTGAGCTGTTGTTATAACGAACTTTTATTGTATTTATGAGCAATATTAATTTGAAAAATTAAAAAAATTTAATTAATCTTCCGCACAACTTGAAAATTTGCACTTATTCTGAAAATTATTCAATTACATACATTTATACACACATTAATGCTAAAAAGAGGTTAATTTATATAAATGCAACAAACAGGACTAATCATAACAAATTTATAAATAGTGCAAAAAAAAAAAATGAATAAATCAAAATTAAAAAGGTCAATTTCCCGTGACCTTTCATTAAATTAAGTTGTATAATAACCAAGAATGGCCACTGAAGCTGTGCTTTCCAAAGTGTGAAATATCGACCCCTGGGGGAAGGGGTCGATGCAATTGTCCAAAGGGTCGATAGAAGCTATGGGTTTAGTATAGGATCCTATGGGTGGTCTTGAGTTGGGAGAAATGAGAAAGAAATTTTTTTTAAAGAAGAGCTATGGAACACAAAAATTTTGGGAAACTTTTCACTGAAGCAGCGGTTCTCAACCGGTGCTCCGTGTACACTTCCCGGGGGCTCCGCACCCACTCGAAGAAAATAAATCAGTAAATTCGATAAATGAATATAAGAGGAGAGCGTACGGGGCTCCACCATAGAAATTTTACGCCGAATAGAGGCGGCCACTGATGCATATTTGTGTTTGAGTACAGGTGATCATTTGTGGAGATTTTACTGTATTTAGGAAAATGTAATGGAACCCTTTGTATATATCTCCCTATTACGTTTCTGACCTTACTTATTTGTACGAGGTTTTGCTTCAGTTGCTATACATTTCTATACATTATCCCTGTATACAGGGCCTAATTTCTTCATGGGCAAATGAAGCCTTTATAACTTTGAGCCCCCGAAATTCAAACAACATACATTCACTGACCAATTAACATCTTTGACTCTTGTCGCAAGAGCCTCCTAATTCCTGCTTTACCCAGGGCCCTGCCTGTATACACTTCAATTAATCAACGTTTTCACTTCGATTCGAACTCCCAAGTCTTTGGAAAACACCTTTTCTATCAATCGAATCACATAATTTTTCAATTGGTGAAAACGTGTCACTGAAATACAGTGTTTTACGGTTTTCAAAAACCCATCATGAAGAAACGTTTTAAGCGGAAAAACTAAGCGGGATCGACTGTAGTTTCTCATGCATATTTTTTACTGAAAAAGTAATAAAATTTAAGATGATTGACTGGTTCAATCAGGGCTGCAACTAGATGCTTGGTTACCCGGGGCAAGCGCGCATTTTGACGCCCCCCTTGTAATGTTGAAGGAGAGGTTTTAGAATGAAATTTGCACCCCATCCGGTCTAGCGCCCGGGGCACGAGACCCGCCTGCTCCTCCCTAGTTGTGGCCCTGTGTTCAATGTCTTTTGACAGGTACTGAAATAATTATTGAACGGGCTACGGTATGCTGATAGCCAGGGCTGTAACTGGGATTTTTGTCGCCCCCACATTCGATAATTTTGTAACGGTGTTCTGTAAAGGACGTTTTACACAACGTTTAAATAACACTTTTTTTTCTGTTAAATCTTCAAATGAATACCGTAAAATTGCTTGAGACTTTAGCAACAATAATGTTATGATAGTATTATAAGTATATTTCTTCTCAAGCATAAGATTTTGAATCAAAACGACAGATTTTCACAAATTTTTTTTTTCGGAAACGTCTGTAAAAAAAAAGTGGGGGGGGGGGTAATTTTCGGAAAAGTTCGTTTTTCAGTACTGCTTTCGCATTTATACGACGCGTCGTATAAACGAGGTTCCATTAGAGCCTGAGCCCCCCCAACATTTTCAATAAGTTTACGCCTATGTTCATACGGGAGTTCATTTTTTCGAGTTATGCACGCTGACCGCAGACTGTAGGGAAGAATATTATCCACAATTTCACAGCACGTGTAGGGACGAAAGCGAAAAAACCATCAGCTCAGTTGCGACAACGTGAAATAAATAAAAGATCTAAATTTTTGCTCGTAATGCGAATCATCGCTCGTTAATCGAATCAAAATTTGTTCAGAATTTTTTTCTCGTTATGCGAATTGCTCGTTAAGAGAAGTTCCACTGTATTTGCAAGATCAGCACAAGAAGAAAGGGGGATCAAGTGCAGTGAATGTAACAAATGGGCTCATGACTTGTGCGACGGTGTTGATGAGGACAGTGGCAGGTTCGTGTGAACTGTATATTAGTAAAATTTGTTATGTTAAGAGGCACCCAAGTTTGCAGCTTTGAAAATATTCATATGCAGATCTCCTAAAATATGTGGCGTATTTCAAATTCCAATACTGCAGAATAAACGCAAACATCGTAAAACTCAAATAAATATTACTTATTGCATTTCTTTCTATTTGTCACATAGTTATTGGCCAGAATCACTTCAAAAAAACAAAAGTACCCCATTTTACCCACACTTCCCCTACTTATATTCTTAACGCGCAAAATATTTGAATTAAATACAGTTACCATCATGAAAAAATATTCAAACTGAGAGAATATTTCACTCAGTTTTAAACTGAAAGTCATGCTTGAATATCGTCTCCCCTCATGCTAAAAGCACGAATGTGCAAATTTTCGTTTTTTTTTTTTACCAGCTGGTTGGACACCTTGTTTTGCCATCAAAGTTTTGCCCGAAACCAAATGTGTATCCCTATTGTTACAAAATATTTTAGGAAAATAACTTCCATAGAGTAACATGGGTAGAATGTAAATATTCAAAAACGTCATTCCCCCAAGTTCTTTTTTCCTCAAAGATATTGCACATTCATGCTTTTGGCATGGGGGGGGGGGGGGGGAAGACGAAATAAGATAGAGAAATTTCTTATGCTTACCGAAGCCCCAAAACAAGGCCAAGAATGCCAAAATAATAAGGTTTCTTGTTCCGTTTTCCGACATCATTTTCATAAAATATAATTAGAAAGACTATTCTCGCAAGAGAATCGTTTCTAGAGCTTCTCCTAGCGGCCTGAATTTCCCAAAACAAATTGCGAACAACATATCGAGATGCATTAGCTTTTTTATTTATATATTTAGTATCCCGTAGTCTACGAAAACAACCTGCAGGTCATGACTTTGTTTGTCTAGCAACGCGTGTTTATGACAGATAGCACGAGCAGTTCTGTTTATCACGACCAGCAGCTGCATTTTTCCTGGTAAAATATACACCAGAAAGGTACTAATATTACATCTGAAATTTTCCGAACATTCAAGGTTTATAGGTTTATATTTTTATGTTTTTTCATGACTGAATGATCTATTCCATAGGACGAGATGTGCAATATAATTTCTCAAATCTCACATATTACAGCGGGACCAACAGTGACGTATACAATATATAGCACCTCGTATATCGACAGGTGCGTGTGAAATCCTGACGTATTAACGTTTTCGATTTCATAAAAGTGTTTTTGCCCGCGCACTGGAAATATCCCCAATGGCTTCAAATGGATAAGAATATGTTCAAACATACGAGATGATGTTTGTGATGCATCAAGTGGTGATCCAATGTCGCGTCTCAACGGGTTCGAGTCACACAAGGACCAGAAAAACTTCGGAAAATGTTTATTCATTCCGAATATCAGTGTTCAGATTTTCATGACGTCTTTGTAAATGTATTCAAATGAGTTTATTTATATTTCTTCGACCATAAGGGAATATTACCATATTGCTAAATCAGTGTACGACGTAAGTGCCCGAGTGGTGCGGTGATAGCAACCGAGAGATGCCCAGGCTCCGTCACACTCGGTGATGTAAGCACATTGTCCCTGAGGACTCGGGTGCCTCCGGGGCAACCTAACCATTTATTGAGCTTGAACAAGATATATATCATACGGGCAGGTGCCATTATGTGCAGCACCAGTGAACAAATATAAAGTTTATGATCGAAAAATGATATGATTGTGGAAAATAAATCGCAATTATAAATCACTAGCTATAATACCCGGCGTTGCCCGGTTTTCTTCAATGTGGCTTTTTTGGATCACGTGGTATCTCCCTCCTTCTTTGAGGTACATACAACCGTGTCTAAGGTAACCAATATGAGGACTTCCTGCGCGATTTATGAAATAAACAAACCTAGATTTAAAGAAACGTAAAAATGAATATATATATTTTTCCCTTTTTTAAGGGGCGCTAGGTATTTCGATTCTTCCCCCCCCCCCCGTTTGAATTTCAAGTTATGCATCTGCCTGTTTCTGCTTCCAAAAATGCTTAATTAAAGCTGTGGAATTTCTTCGATGTACTTTACGGGCCCATAATTCATTTCAAAACAGCCTAAACTATGTGAATTCATGCAGTTGAATATTAAAAGACAATACGGTGACATTAATAAATAAAAAGTTGAAATCACTGTTATTACATGGATATCCAACTCAAAAGTAGGTCCGGCTAATTACTTCATATTTAATGTCCTGGGCTTCGTTCTCTAAGCGAACTCAATATTTCAAAAATTGAGAATTCAATACAATTTTTAAAATAAATGGTGTGACAGAAAACCCCGCCGAATTTCAGCATTTCTACAATAAAATCCACAATTTTTACACTGATTTATGTGGGGATCATCCTTTGCCTTACCCTCAAAGTGATGCTGATGATGGTGTGTATACAAAAAGCTCTCATTGCTGGGAGGATTGAAAAAGTGGCAAACCATTACAAAGGCATAAACTATTATGCATATAGTAACAGGATTAGAGAAGTGACAAACCATTGTAAAGGCATATACACGTCTGAAACGCATTGCTAGGGAACCACGGTAACCAAAGTAAACGTTTCGAAAGTGATTGTTGAGGAACAAAAACCACTGTTGCCCGACAGTTTTTTTACCCATTTGGCGCATTTGCCCTGCTTTGACGAAATTTTAAAGGGGCCTATCGTTTAAGTCGGGTCTTATTTGGTATATATGCAAAATTTGGCGACGATCGATCTAAAATTGTAGATTTGTATAAAGAACATACACACACAGACAGAAAATAAATTTTATATGTATAGATATAAATATCATCGACTTGATAAAATTTGATCAACTTCTCTTCAGGGATTTTCATTGATTGATTGTAACTGATTCAATCTACAGCCGGGTTGATCTAATCGATGCATCGCGTGTGGTTTGATTCGAATTTTGGCGAATTTCGCACATTCGTCAGATATCGCTATATGTAATCACCTTCTCAGTGAGTCCGCGTGAATCATATCTATTCTCGACTACTCTGGCTCCCTCCTTCTTCCCCCCTCTCTAAACAGATGTATGTCTCTGTCTGGGTGTACTCGACATCTAAAAGCCCGTTTACACGTGGTAACTTCTTCTTCTTACCAGGCAGGGACCTGGGCTCTGTCCCGCTAGGGATATTAGCCATTTACTCGGCTGAGTTAGTCCGTGCTGAAGGTGTCCGACCTACACGTGGTAACTAAATTTCAAGTTACCGATTGTTCAAAAACCGTCCACACGGTAAGCTATTAAATAGACGCAGGGCCATCTAAAGAGTGTCATGGGACCCCGGGGCCATTTAAATTTAAAATATTTTTAAATTATATTAATAGGCCCTTTTTTAATTTTTTTTCGAATTTTCAATTTTTTATTCTGAAGAAATAATTTACTTTGTTGGAATTTCTTCAGCCAAGATGATGCAAGGTATGTTCATCTTCACATAGTTTTTTCTAGCATTTTATTAACAAATTTTATATATAAATCACATCTTTTCCTCACACCTTTACTTTCTCCTGCAAGCCATCTTAAAAAACCCTAAAAGTTCAACTTTAAGTGCTGCCCTCTGATGAAATTCCCCAAAGTTCATATTCACCATATTCCTATCCCAAAACTTACACGATCCTTCAAGTCAGGGGCTTACTCCCTGAGGTAAAAACACATGTCTACAGCCAGAAAAAGCAACACACACATTTGTGGCTCCCGGGTCTGAAAGGGCTATGAGAGAATATTCACCTCAGCAACATACAAAGTGTCCCATAAATTCGTAAACACAGTAGAGCATCAATTACCGAAGTAACGACCAACCGAAAGCGTTCCAGTCGGCAAATTCACTGCCTTGAGACGGCTATGAAAGTGGTTAGAAAAAGAAGAAAAATGTGGTGCTGTTGTGTGTGTGTCCAATTGCTGTCTTTAAAACGTTTGCGAGAATTTTAGCCACAAACAAAAGAGTCTCAGCTCTGAAGTAAAAGAAAATTCTGGACTTCTTTTTCCTACTTCAATGGCCATTTTGAACTTGCCAAACTATGCTAGTCTATTCTCTGTGTTATTCG
The DNA here is from genome assembly GCF_987345545.1 of Pholcus phalangioides. NCBI lineage: Eukaryota > Metazoa > Arthropoda > Arachnida > Araneae > Pholcidae > Pholcus > Pholcus phalangioides. The sequence goes on along the minus strand of NW_028301608.1, from coordinate 85,746,338 downwards.
TATAAGTCAAGTGATACAAAGTGTACACAGTTTTGTGTTTAATATCACTGTTTATATATTTCGCATTGCTCCTACGACACAGGTACATTTTTTTCCCCGTAGGTTGGTTATCCGAAAAATCAGAATTGTTTCGGATAATCGACGTTCTACTGTAGATAAAAAATAAATAAAAATTGGAGGCATTATAGAAAATTTGAAATGCTTAGCGAAAGTTATTCTAATCAATTTCTGTTAATTTCAATGCTGCCTGAAGGTTAAGAACTCAAAATTTCAGTTCAAGAAATTCACTGCTACCCACACTTTAAGCCACATACGGTAAACCCTTGGCCCGCGTACCAAATGTGGCCCTGGGAGTTATCTGATGTGGTCTGCACCCCTCGAACCTAATTTTGTAATAATGAACTAAGTGGCACATCTACAGATCGCTCAAATGACCCCTGGCACAATTTCAGAGCATTTAATACAAATACAAATACAACGCCACAACAGGCAAATTGCCCAACGAGGTGGCTGACTTAAGAATATCATGGATCCCCGAGCCCCTACCTACTACTGCTACACCACACATGAACCCCCCCCCCCGCGGAACCCCCCAACGAATCGGTACATGCGGGAATGTGCGTGTACGTGTAGTGCAACCTGACGTAAAGTTTGTTTCTGTGTAATGCTTGTTATGTGTAGTGCTGTCATCTGCCCCCAGTTTTACTAACTATGAGTGAAGTGTTATGGTTGAATGATTTACCGTTGTAGGACTGTTGCTCTCTGTGGCGAGACTTTTTAACGGGGAGATCGGCTCGCATTTGCGCCTTGAAGTTGGGAACCACAGAAAACCAACTTCAGCCGACCACCACTGTGGGGTTCGAACCCGGATCCTCGCATCACGAGTCCGGCACTATAACCACTCGACCACCACAGCGGCCCTTGGAACATTTAGAAATTCCTTGAGTTTTGCATGTGGCACAGTTTTAGAGCTCTTAAGTGGCCTCCCAGTGTGGTTCTACATCAGTCAAGCAAGTTATCCGCGTCACATTCCCAGATTACTTAAGTGATTTGAAGCACAGTTCCAGAGCACTCAAGTGGCTCGCGACATATTTCTAGAGCACTTAAGCGGCTCAGACACATTTCCAGATCACTTAACTATCCGCGGAACATTTAGAGATCACTGAAGTGGTTCTATAGGGAACCTATCAATAGGGCGAATGTTGGTTCAGTTGCCGACAAACTAGGGAGAGGTTTTTCTCGTTTCTGGAACTCCCAGTAAGGGTGCCGTTAAAAATATTTAATGTTTTTATAAAGGGTGGTTGATGGCCAAATCGGAACCACCAACCCCCCCCCCCCCCTGATGCTTACTGAATGACCCCATATTTAAAGAAATTGGTCGATTAGCGAAGTGGTCTGGCCCGTCACGAATTGGCCGCAGTTCGCTGTTTTAACATATACACGGAATCTTACTTTGTAAAGGGGTCGTTGGCCTGCATTTTATAGGCACCGGGACTCCACGGAACCCAAAAAGGTTGGGAATCCCCCTGATTTATGCGTTGAAATTGTGTAAAGTTTCGGCTAATTTCATTTGTGGGTTACATTAAAAAAACCATCTTCTTTCTTCGGGATTTCAGTAACAAATGAATTGATAGCTTTAATAAATTGTTTAATCCTGAGATAGATCAGGAAAATTTATTTATACATAAACAATATTTTAATTTATTGCCGACATTTATTTGATGGCACACGTCGTGCAAATTCGATGGCGTAACAAACATAAATATACAGGAATATGTAGAAAAAAAAAATTAATTCACATCAATTTATTGAATATTGGCTTCTGTGGATAAAGTTCTTCTTTTTTTTATTCATCTCTTCATATTCATTTATTTTTTACAAATGGAAGCACAAACGATTGTGGGGGGAAGAAAATTCAAAGAAAGTCGGTAATTTTATTTTTTGCCTAAGCCGCCCGCTGCTCCGGCTACGCCACCCAGGCCGCCGGCGCCACCGCCCGCGCCGCCACCTAGGACACCCGGTGCCGACTGGATGACGCTGCTCGCTAATTCCACGCCGTTTCCCAAGAATAAAGCTGGATCAGGATACCAGCATCGAGCGAATTCCTTCTTTTCCGGAACGTACACCGGTGCGTCGACCTGTGGGTACATTTTTTGTATTTGGTCGGCCATGTCGTCGAATCCGGTGTCGGCACCACACTGTGAAGAAGATAATAACGATAAAATTCATAAAAATATATTGGAAAAAAATCGGAAAATTTTTTTGTGTGTCAATAATATCGATATCTTGTACGATATTTTTGTCCATGCCGCTTGATGCGACCGCATCGGGGGGTTTCAAATAACAATAACCGAATGGTAATTATATCCGAGAAAGTCCCGTTCGAAAATACGGTGACCATGCGTCCCGTCTGGTTGAACGGCTCGCATGCTAAACCTTTAGTGATAAAACGAGGCAATTGTTGCAACCACATAATTGGTTGAAAAATGTGTTCAATCGTTTCTTTTTTTTAATTCTATTCTAAAACGGGCCCCCCCCCCCCCGTTTTTTTTGTTTCCTTTGATCTAAAATTCTGCATTTTTGTTAATCAGCCATAGCGAGGTGTTAGAATGCAACTGTATGTCACACCCATAGTTCTCTTGAGAAAGTGTCTCTGGAAAAGAAATTTGGAACTGGCCGATTGAAAGAAACTGATCAAAGAACTGAAGAAAAGCGCTTTTATTTTCGTCATTTGCCTTCACCAGGAAGGCCATTGCAAAAGCACCTCCACACGTATATGGATCACGGTGAATAACCTACTACGAAATGATTAGGACATTAAGGACGGAAATGTTTATCAACAAGAGAGGGAGTAGAGAATACCTTATAGCCTCCTACATAGTCTTGTAGCCTGATAACGATAACTTACATGGAGAAAATTAAGTTTTCTTATAAAATTTATCTTCAGAATGCGCAAAAGAAACTTTTGACGGCAAGAAATTTGATAGCATTATCTGAAGTTCTCGCTAACAAAAAAAAACACGATTTTTTCCCCTGTGTTATGGTATTGGTCCGTTCCTTGCAAAAGTGATAACAATAACCGTATGATAACATCATCAGTGGTTCTAATAAGCGGCAACGACTGCATTAGGTATCTACTGTGTTACTTATTCATTTATCAATAGCTAAAGAGTCGAACTTACTTTTTTGATGGCTGCAAATGGATCCCAGGTAGAGTTGTAGCCCTGTAATATATAAAGAACGATAATATACTGCAAATTTATAACCAGAACAGATATGAGACCATTAAATTATTTACAAATATAAATTTATAAAATACACGAAAGACATAATGTGTCAGTCGTTGAATAAGTTGATTGTACAGGGTGTCCCATAAATTGGTAAATAGTTTAAAAATTCATAAAAAATGAAGAAATTGGTATATCTCTAAATTCGGTTTGGGGGAAAAAAGTTATTTTCTTGAAGGAGGATTTCTTAAATCAGAAAAAAAATTAGTTCACATCTTCGTCGATAGAGGATGCTGCATAAAAGCAAATCACATAATTTTGTAAAACTGAAACTTTCTTCAATCTTTCTATGTCCGAAAGGTTCGTAAAGCTTCAGCCGGCGATTCGTGGCAGAAGTAAAACAACTTCACCAATAGTGCTTTACCTACCAATGATCATCACCACAATGAAAACCTCATGTGGGCTCTAGTAAGGGGTCATTCAATTATCACGTCAGCATCGAGGGGGGAAAGGGGGTTTCGGATTTGCTGATTTTTGATGACAAGGGGGGAGGGGGGTTTGGAGTTTGCTTACGTCATCAACCACCCCTTTTCAATGATATGAAATATTCTAATCTGCTGATGAAATTTTGCTAACGGGGGGGGGGGGGAGTGTTTTGCTGACAAGGGGGGAAGGAGTCAAAAATGGCTTAAAATCTGCTTACGTAATACTTGAATGGCGCCTAACAGCAAAATTCGGAAATGCGAACCCTGCATTTTATGTGACTCTGATCTGCTTATTTCCACTGATTTGCTTTCATGCAGCGCTTTCTATCGATAAAAATTTGAACTTATTTTTTTCCCCATTAAAAAAAAATCTATTTCCGTGAGAATAACTTTTTTTGCATGCTGCATTCAATTATACTAATTCCTTCCATTTTTATGAATTTTTAAACTATCCACAAACTTATGGGACACCCTGTATATTGCAAGTCAAGGTTAAATTGGCTACTTACGCAGATATCTACGTTCTTTGCGTATTCAATGACGCACTACAGAAGGGTAAAAAAATACATTTATATTAATCCGAATATAATAAATATAAATGGATATAATATATACATTTATACAGAATGCATAGGTAACAGGGCTTATGGCAGTTTATTGGCGAACCGCTGATCCTAGAGGCATAATTCCAATCGGTAAAAGTGTCCAAATAACGTGTAGTACTCAGATTGTTACTCATGTTGCAAAGGGGTTGTATAGTTATGAAAATAAAAAAAATACGGACACCCTGTGCTTTTACCGAATTAAAAAGTGTTGCCCCGTCTGTGTCTCTCCTGATGCCAACGAAAAAAATCCCACGTTTGTGTAAATGCAATATTCACTGAGATATTCGAATTCGAAAAATAAGTGGGAAGTTGGGAAGTTGGGGGAAAAACAGCATTAAAATGCAGTTTAAACGGTTTACCCGCATCTCTAATGCTATTTTTCCCCAAATTTTCCTCCGTTTCTACCGGAAATTTTGTTCAAATTTTTCTATCATGGCCTAGTTCTTTGATCTCTTTGTTGAGACAGAACCGCAGGCCATGTTCTGGTTAGAAGGAGGACATTTTCCTCAAACTTCAGTCTAGAATAGGAAGATGGATTCGATCGGTAATGTTGATTATGTTTAAAAATGTCGATAAACATGAAAAAAGCTAACATTACAAGACTGATAATATTTCATACGCGTTCTTATGTGTGCTTATTACACTTATTTTAATTTCATTTTTATGAGAAAATATATGGCAGTGCATCCATCACATACGGGAGAAAGTGATAAGTGATTGAATTTAAGTGATGTTTCAGCGTGTGATTTCTTTCATATTTTATCATACTTACCAACTTTGACCGGGAATCGTGCGTAATCACCGATAAAAGTGATAAATGTAGGAAGAAAACGTAAAAAATATTCAATTTATCATCAAATTTTTGTGCATCGAATGCATTCCCGTGTATGAAGCTACTTAGAAATATTACTTTACATGAACTTTGTTATCAATATTGACTTACATTAATTTCATATATGTAAATGTAATAGTTATAGTGCACTTTTTTTACACTTTGGTAATTAATACATATTATGTAATTAATTGTCGGAATCTTTTATGCACCAATTACTTTCCGATGCGCATTGTTTGTAAAAAAAATTTCATTCTAGGATAATCATTATTAAAAGTGTGCAAAATCTGAATAGTTAACTGTGTATATCTTTGATGCCGGTAGAGCATTAAGTATTAGTATGCACCGTATTTTTATTATGTGAGTAGACATATAATTTGTGCGCCGCGTGAAAGAAACCTGGTTAAGTATGATAGTGACTGCCATATTAAACTTATTGTGAATATTTATAATACTGCAGTAATATCAAGAAATGAAATATTTCCTTTTGAAAATAGATGAGGTAATAATGAAGGTGAGATGCGTAATAATTATTCTAGAACGCTCTGGCTTATGATATCGCTAAACATAGTCTGTAGATATGCACCCGGTATTGATTGGTATCGTTGTTAATCCTTGCAGCGGCAATCCCAAAATATCTCTCGTTCTTAAAACCCTCTCTATCGGCGACCCCCGAGCACAGATACCATTGTAAGTTTTCTTCTCTTGATAACACGCTTTCCTACCCCCGTCCTGTCCACCTGCCAGTGGGCGGAGTCAGCTTCTGTTCAAAGTCCGATAACAGAAGGGGAAGAGAAAGGATGGGTTTTCCTTTCCCTTCGAGATCGTATACGATTATGCTTACAGCATAAATAACAGAAAACTATATTTTTTGTAATTTCCTTGTTTTATTATTGTTATTATTTTGCGTTGGGGAGGGTAAAGTTGATCATTAATCATTTTTGTCGCACCACAGTCATTTTCTACACACGAGGGGTAATTAAACCGGGACCTACAATTTATTGCTGATTCCGAACGGGAGGCTTGTTTTTTATACTCGTCGAGAGGTTGTTGCGCTAACCTCTCGATGAGGGACTCCCTGCGGTACCAATTTTTTCTGTGGTCATGTCGCCGTTTCTGTTGTGTACCCCTGTGTCAGGAAAGTTTTCCGATAAGGACGAACCGGGTATCGAACTCGCGACATCTCTGAGCATCCTTTGGTACTTTAGGCGAATATCTTATCGACCTGGGCTATCGCGCCCAGAGGGTACAGCATGAGGATTCCTCTTGAAAGTAAGTGGCAATTTGTAGTTTTTGTGATTTCCCACATGAGGCAGTTTTAATGCGGATCAGGAAAATTTTTATAAACCGTGTTATGATCGAAGTCATAACACATACTTTATGTAAATTATATTATTGTTTTAGATGGCTATATATTATACATAAAGTGTAGGTGATGTTTTTCTTTTTTTTTTCTCGGCTGGTGAAGGGGAATTTTCTCACGGATCGTGGGAACGGAAGTTTGACCACATGGCCCCCTCGGACATTCCTTAGATGGACGAGGTCCACTTTCACTTGGGAAGGGGTCGGGTGGTCTAGGTTCCTGGAAACTATCCGTGACGTAGATCTCATCCAGCACGCTGATTGACTTAAAGTCCCACTCCAGGAGTACTATCTTGTAAGTTTCGCTTCTCTCGGGGCGATTCTTGATGAGTATGTCGAGGTGTTAAGATGTAGTAAATTAATGCTTGAGCACGACTTCGATTTTCGTGCTTGTGGTCTGTGTGAATAGTAATGAAGTATTGAAAGGCACGCCGAAAAAAATGGGTATCGTTGTAATCTAATTTTATTTATATCATATATATATTTGTGATTATGTAACCAAGGAGTCAAGTAATTATTGTTTTTTTCACAATCAATGTCCTATTCGTGAAGTAAATGTAAAACTTTAAGAATTCTAATCGACTCGATTCCTCTTTCTGGAAGTTTTGTTTGTCTTTTGATATTTTTAGTATCGAGCGAATATAACAACCGCATAAAAAGTTAAACAACCTTAATGTGTATGGGAAACGTATGGTGTAAACGTAATCCTTTTATGTTTTTTTTTTCTTCTTAAAAAATGGGTTTTCGTCAACGTTTTTGTACATAAAAACATTATGAACATGAAAAGAGAAAAAGGAAATGTAAAAATTCTTACGTTGATAGCAGCGGAGAAAACGCCCAAACCTCCTGCTCCGCCGACGATTCCTCCTAATATATCTCCAAACGGACTTGGTACACCGGCAAGAGCAGAGCTTTGAACTTGTTCATCGGACCAAGAGTCTTCAGCGACATCGCCACTGTTATATGAACTGCTACCGTAATCAGCACTTCCACCACTACCGCCAGAACCACCACTGCCGCCAGAACCACCACTGCCGCCTGAACCACCGCGGCCTCCACCACTGCCACCAGCGCCACCCCCGCCTCCAGCAGCACCACCCCCACTGCCGCCAGCACCACCTCTTCCGCCACCGGAACCCCCACCGCTCGCAGAACCACTGCCGCTGTAAGAACCACTGCCGCTGTAAGAACCTTTCCCGCTTCCAGAAGCACTGCCGCTCGCAGAGCCGCTACCGCTGTAAGAGCCTCTGCCGCCTCCAGAACCACTGCCGCTTGCAGAACCACTGCCACTGTACGAACCACTGCCACCGGAAGACCCACTACCACCGAAAGAACCACTTTCACTGTAAGAGCCACTGCTGCTGAACGAGCCACTACCGCCACCACGGCCGCCGGCCTTACCACCTCCAGACATACTACCACCGCCGCCGCCGCTGCCGCCGCCAGACATTCGACCACTCATACTACCTCCGCCGCCGCCGCCACCGCCGCCAGACATTCGACCACTCATGCTACCACCGCCGCCGCCAGACATTCGACCACCCATGCTACCAGACATTCGGCCACTCATGCTGCCGCTGCTGCCACCACCACTAGTTTCGTAGAAAGTGTATGAATATTCTTGGCAATCAGCTGCAAAAATTTAGAGAGAGAAAAAACAACAATGCGTATAGAATAAATTATTTGTATATCTTAAGCCGGTATTACACTATAAAAGTTTGATAAAATTTTTTTATAAAACTTGAAAAATGTAACCAATAGGCAAAAATATGTTATAAATTCGAGCGAACTTAACTGATCCGCCTATTGGTTGCATTTTTCAAGTTTTATAAACGAACTTTTATCAAAATTTTATAGTGTAATGTCGGATTTACACACACATACAGTAGCGTCGGAGTCGAGGGTGCTGTGGATGAAAAGCATCCACGGTAATTTTTGTAAGGGGCCGATTGCCCACAGAATTGAATCAGAAGTCAAAATTTTTCGTATAATACTAAAGATGAGAACCACAGTTTCGAAACACCTCCGACGCCCCTGCAACTCATAAACATTCAACACAAATATTTTTATTGTCTGTAACATAATAAACAATCTGAGAAATACAGGAAAAAAATTTGGTTGTGTGTTGTGTGAATTATTTCTAACAAAAAAGGAAAAATCTTATATTTAACTTATGTTAATTTCTTCCTGGTTTCTCAAGTTTTTTCTCTTGGGGGGGGGGGGGCGTTCAAGTATTACGTCATCATCGATGATGACAAGGGGGGTGGGGTTTGGATAATGCTTACGTCATCAATCACCCTTTATGAAAATATGAGTTGGATTCAGAGGGGCAGAGCTGATGACGAAATTTTGCTGACAAGGGGGGAAGGAGGGGGTCAAAAATTTGCTTACGTAATACTTGAACGGCCCCTTGTGTTTGGGAACGGGAATGAAACCAGCTTAAATGTGGTGTTTAAAATCTGTACGTTTCTATGACCTCTTGACTTTAAAGTATGAACAGAAATGTTGATGGGTTTTCAAAAAGCATTTGAGCAGGTCGAACATAGTAAACTCTTGAGGCATTTACGTAAAATAAAAATAATTCAATGCAGCTTGTGCTTAGTGGGATGGATTCGTAACTGTGTGGGATAGTTCATAGTGTATGGATCGGATGAAAGTCAGTGATGAGGTCTCTCATGGCGCAAGCACAAGATATGAGCACAACTCTGACAACATAAATACGTTAGTGGCCACTTGCATATACATACATGCACATAACACTTTCCGACATGTACCGACTCATTAGAAATTCCGCAGAGAAATGTGTGTAAGAGGTGCATAATCTCATCGCCCCCCCCCCTGACTCATGCGAACTCATAGGATTCTATGTTATGCTCGTAGCTTCTACCCCTCCCCCCCCCAGACCATTCCATTGTCCGGTTTGGGAAACACTGCTCTAGGCTAAGCCAAGGTGCTCAACTTTTAAGCGAGTGCGGGCAACACCACTGGTTTGAAAACGTGTCGCGAGCCACTTAAGTGATCGATAAATGTGCCATAGATCGTTTAAGTCAGTGTTTCTCAAAGTGGGCAGTATCGGCCTCTGGGTGGTGATGGAAAGGTCCGGAAGGGACGATAGAAGCTGCAGGTGTAACATAGGATCCTATGGGTTTGCTTGAACTGACGGGCGATGAGAGGCAAAAATATTTCTGAAGAAAGGGGCCGATGGAACAAAAAGTTTAGGAAATTCGTATTTAAGTGATCTGTAAAGGTGCCGATTAAGTGCCGAATTGTGCCTTGGGTAACTCAAGAGATCTATAAATATGCCGCGGGTCACTTGAGTAATCTGGAACTGTGCCTCTCTTCACTAAGTGGATTTGGAAATGCAACTCGGGTGACCTAAGTGCTCTGGAACTTTGTCGCAGATCATTCAAGTGATCTGGAACTCTGCTGCGGACCACTTGAGTCACGTGGAAATTTTCTGTGAACTTCTATGGCACTTGAGTGATTTTGTTAATGTACAGCGGGTCACTTAAATTTGTCTGTAAATGTTTCGCTTAGTGCGTTATTAAAAATTAGGCTTGAAGTCACGGTCCACATTGCATGACTCCGAGAATCACATTTGGCACGCGGGCCATGGGGTGAGCATGTAGTATGTTCTAGGAAGAGCCCATTTCCGAAACTGGTATTGCTTTTTATCGATAAGCTCGATCGAGATGTCCAAGGGTAGTAAATACACCGGGTGACGTAAAATTAATCGCTTTACGATCAAGGACGTAATATTACGTCCAAACTCGTGTGTAATGAATTCAAACAAGTTCTCTTTGTTTCCTTTCTCCTCATCATCGCGAAGTTTATTGTAATCCTATGGAACAACTTAAACAATTTCTTTTTTTACCTCCGTTTATTTCTATACTCCTATTAGTGATTTTTTTTTCCTCATGTGATGTAGATTCTAGTACTATATACATATAAGAGCAAAAGGAGAACAGGTAGGGAGAGGGTGAAAAGAAAAATCTTATTCGTACGTAGTCTCTTATCAACTTATCTATTATAATTGCCGTCGTTTCATTTTGTTTTTGTTTTCTTTCTTTTCTTCTACTTTCCCTTTTTCTAACGTACGGTTAGGTTAGGACAAGGTTACCATATTTATCGCCAATTTATCAAATAGAGATCATCCGAATTCTTTGCCAATAGCTTTTAAGCGAAAGGGTTAATGAGTGCAATCAAGAATACTGGCAACAGAGCCTTCATGGAATGCGGTGCTGTGTAAAATGTAAAATTAAATAATAAACTTCCATTAAAAAATAATTATTATATCGTGTGCCCCTAAAAAATTAATGCGAGTAAATTTTTAAAATTTCTCTCAATTTGTATGTAGTTGGTAACGGAATTGGTTTCGTAATCGATTTTGAATTGACGGGATCTTGAGCAAGTCGGCATTTTGGGAGGTTCTCGGGATTCTCGAGTTTTCGGAATTTTTGGAGGTATCCCCAAATCTATTGCAATCTATTTGTTAGTGTGAATGTGATAAATCTGGTTTTCTGCATAACTGTTTTGATAGTTTTGATAATTATGATAAATTTCTAATAATTTTAATTTCACTTTTACAGGTGATTATGCATAATACTCAATTGTCGCGTCGTTGGTGAATTTGATAAACATGATTACCGGCGATTATGATTTTTCCCAAGCGCCGTTGGTATATAAAAATAAGCTATAAATCATGTATATAAACATGATAAATCATACTAAATTCATCACATTTACCGGTTATTATGTATAAACACCATTTAGTATTGATAAATATGATAAATCGATTCCAATCCAGTGATAAGAGTTATTATTTAGATGACCGTACTTGAGACAGAATCTGAACCAGATATAAAAAGCTCTGATTGAACGAATTTTTACAAACATACCCGAACTCGTAACTCCTATAATTAACTCCCATTTGACAAATATTGAAATTGGATCTCCATATATCGAACTCCTATTCGACAAATTTTATGACCGCACCCCGATATAATGAATTCTTATTTAACAAAATGCTTGATTTAACGAATTTTTACAAGTTTTGTGCCCATACAATGTCCCCAATACAAATTCTACAATCGATATAACGACCTCCTATTTATAAATTTTTACGATTGTATCCCGATATAATTATAATGTCTGTAAACTATCATTTAACAAACTTAACTGAGGCTAAACCGACAACCAACGACGCTTGGGTAATATACATAATTACCGGTAAAAGTGATAAATTCGTCAAACTTAAACGGATTCCCAACGGTGAGCGCACGTTGGGAATCACTGATCTAGACTTTAGACTTTAGAGCAGGTATTTTTAACCTGCTGCTTGTGCGTGTACCGTGATAATTACGTGATTACTCACTGAAGCACTCAAAAGTTATTAACTCCTTATACAGAGTGTTCTGTTAATGAACCGACAAACTCAAAGGGTTGCACAGCTGATGTACCGACAGCAATATCCGATGAGGCGTTGTCCGCGCCATACTACCTTCGCCACGATCGATCGACTACTACGGGAGACGGGGACCTTCCATCCAGCACGGCATGATACATGGAGACCGCGCAATGTACGCACTCCTCAAACGGAAGAAACCGTGTTGCAACGGTCTCATAGAGCGGATTGTCGTCGCTGCGGCAGACATCAAAAGCATACCACGTATCTTCGAGCACCTTCGGGAACTGTTTTTACGACGTTGTAGACTGTGCAATGACACCAGTGGCTGCCACTTTCAACAACTCTTGTAATAATTAATCAAATAAATCTTTTTGTAGTTATTAATTGTACTTTTTGTCGTTCCAGCGTGACGTCGAAACCTGCATGAGTTTTTTTGCGATTTTCACCCTCTCAACGTGGTTTGCGACACCATGTTCCATTGCAATTTTTGTTCCTCTCGATGTCTACTAACAACCCTCTGAGTTTGTCGGTCCATTAACAGAACACCCTGTATTGTTATACCATTAATCGACTTCCCGAATATGGAACTCCATTGCATTCAAGGAACATAATTAAACTGATGCGAGCTAGAGAACAGCGTTTCTCAACCCTTCCTGGACAAAAGAAACAACCAGTAAAATGTCTGAAACAATTCGACTGACCACTTTGCGCCCCGTATTACGGGACATTCCTGTGTTTTTAGTTGTTCCGACTTTTTTCATACATTTGTGTCCATTTTTTTTTCTATAATGCTTATTTGCATTTTTTATGTTTACTAAAATCGTGAATAAACTGCGTTTTCGTAACTTATTACGATAATTTATAGCTATAAATACACAAATATTCAAGTTATAATATTTAACAGCTTTTAACGTTTTTTCCCAATTTTTCAGTGACTTTTAACTGCAAATGGAAGTTTTTCCCAATTTAAAGCAACGTTTTTGATGCAACTGGTGACGTCCCGTATTTGGGATTATATTATTTTGTTTTAAGTGAGTAAAATTCTCGTTGATGGCGTTTTTTTTAGTGTCAGTGGTGTGTGCGTGTGATAATTTACAAAGGTATTTTGGCGATTCTAATGTTATTTAGTGATAAACAAATATGACTTGTACTATTGTCAGGCCCGTCTTGACGCATGGGCCCACCAAGGCTTGCTAAAGATGTTCCTGAAGAATGATATCAATTCATAAAACACGACAAGCACACTACTTTCTGCGCCACGCATGGATCAATGCGTCGGGGAGGGCGAATTAGTGAAAGTAAAGGGCGTTCGATGAACAAACATTCCGTATTTTACGGGATAAAACGGTCATTTCTCTATTGTTTTTCTGGGTTTTTGATGGGCATCCTCTCTCCCCCTTCTTTGGATCCACACTTATTTCTGGTCCGCGAATGGTTTCCATATCACACATCTGGTAATAACGAAGTCAGCGCTTTTCTAAAGTGACACCATTGTTCAAATGAATCTGAAAAAATTCGATTAAAAACTATCAGAAAGTTCAAATTGAAATAATCTGACTCGAGTTGGCTTTCAATCAACCGCTTTCATCTCAACCCAATAAAATCAAACTAATTTTCTTATTTCAATTGAAGTGGATTCGAGAAAAAATGTTCTTCCTCATAAAAAAAAAAATAATAAATAATGGAATTACTTATTAATTAAAATTTTTAAATGGTTGAAAGAAGTAAACGCCAGCGAATATGCAGATACTAATGACCATAGGCCCAACCGAAAAGATAATTTTGTAAAGAGTTCAGTAGAATGGGCAATACAGTGATTGCAAACTATCGTAATTAACGAAGTAGCAAAGCGAACTTATTCGGTTCTGTCAGAGCAGTGACGTCACGCATTACGTCAGCTGGTACCGACTCCGACGGGTCATGGAACAGCCCTTATTACATAGCCCTGGATATGCATAGACGGTGCTCGCGACAATTCGAAAAATCCTGAGGATCCTCAATTCTAGAAAATCTAGTCATTCGCTAGTTTATTTCATCATGAATCATGTCCTACCTTTCCTACCATGTTTCCCAAATCGCCTACAAACAGACTGTACGCTTAAATAATTATTTGTGACACGTATGCTCTGTTCATGCTGGAATTATTACAGTTCGATACGATAAATCATTTTCCCACGAATCTTTAAACTAGGAAGAGATTCACATAAAACATAATTCTTTTCTTTCTGTGAGTATGTGTGTGTTTTTACCTGCATTCCAAAGAATGACCAGCAAAGTGATAGACATCCCGACCAGCTTCATGTTGGTGCGTTGTAGGTACGAAAATTTTCCACACAGAGAGAATTTCCACCAGGACCTTCTTCTAAAAGGACCCGCAAGAAGAAGATGAAGAGGACCGACCAGCGGGCGTGTGTTTGTGTTCCGGGTGCCACAACCTTAACTCCCTGAGTTAATTAGGAAACGGCGCAATTTTAACGAACCCAGTCGTAAATGTTTGCCCAGTTGCCGCTCTAGTTAATAAAAGCTGTGCTAACGCGCTCGAATAATAATAATAATAGATAAAAAGACTTCTCTCGCGCAATCCCCAAGCAATACAAGCAGATAGCGCTGCTTATGAGCGGAACTATTTCTGGCATGGCAGTCTGAATAACATTACACAGTTTTCCTTGTCTCTACGTCGTCATGATCTACGCTAAATCTCAATTTTGTTTCCTCCAATATGAACAGAAGCATACGTGTCACTAATAATTATTTAAGCGTACAATCTGTTTGTAGGCGATTTGGAAAACATGGTATGACAACCTGCGGTGAAAACGAACGCAGTAAACATTAAAACTCGGGGGCAGCTCCTGAAGAAGGCGCAAAGACCCGCGCCTGGAAAAAATATTGGATTTGGTAAAATTAGAATAGAAATATTTTCGGAAGTGCTGATTAAATAAAAATAAAACGTGTCCCGTAAAATACGGGTCATATGGTTATCCCATATTTTCTTCAAACACCAAAGTTCGGCGGTGCGTTTCAACCGCGCTTCAGAAGTCAGAAACATGGGGGAAGAGAGAAAGGAGATGGTTATTGCACATGTCATTATGCTTATTCCAGCAAGAAAAAAAACTCGCCCATAGATACTTATGTGTTGCCATCTATTTTCTAGCTTTTAAATCTATTCTTTAATTCTTTAAAATCTTTTAAATTAGAAAATATTGAAAGAACAGTGAATTTTTTTTCACAGTTTTGAAGAAAAAATGATTGCCGATGGCAACTGTTGAACCAAAATGACGATTTTCAACGTTGCTTAAGACGTCGTTAGACTAACTATACAAATAATTTAAATTACGTTGATGGGCATTTTTATTATTTTTGTTCTACGTAGATGTATGGATAAAGTGAAAAACAATTTGGTTTACAAAAATAGCAGATCACCCACAGCCAGTGTCCCATTTTAACATCAGTGAGCCGTGGGCAATGTGGGAACCATGGGATCCCCTTGCAATTGGAATCAAAAATATTTGGTTAGTGAATGAATTGTATGTTTAATTTTTTTTGGGGGGGGGGGGGGCAAAAAGGCATGAGTACCACGGCAACCCGCTTGCCCATGTGGGAATCGGATTTTGCCCGAATCATAATACAATGCACAACGATGTTTTCGCCCCGCAAAATTTTTTGTGTGACTAACCAAACTGCAATTAAAAATTACTGAGTTAGTCTGAGTTAGTTGAAAACATTGTGTTTTATTGCTCTCTATTGCTTCCTAGCTCAGAAATCACTAATGACACTGAAAATGATGGAATCCTCTTGAATATGGTGGAGGAACGGTGGATGGGTGGATTTTCTTGACTGGCAAACACTTCGCTCTTTCATTGGTTCAGCTGCCTCTGACTCCTCTCGAATTCGGCTATGCCCTGTATACAAGCCCTTTGGAAACTCTTCCCAATCACGAACTGCGCGCGAGGAACATGGCCTAAGGAGGGAAAAAAAAAACGCTGAATAAGGCGGCGAGTTTTTTAAGTACAAATTATATAAATATAAATTATACGCACAACTATACAATATCAAATAATATTGTTCTTCGGTATAGGAATTAAATTACTTCTATCATACGATCCATAGGAAAAGAAAGTGTGATCAAATGAAAAAGATACGCGGTCTGCCATAAAAAGAAGCAGAACATTTTGCATCAAAAAACTCTGGTATTCTGTAGAGCAAAGATTCCTGACCTATGGGGGATCACGACCCAAACTTTATTAGCTGGGGGCTTCCAAGATGAGCCGGACCAATCTACTACTTCTACTAATCTACACGTGCATCTCGTCCACATTCCTCTGCGGAACGTCTAATGAATTGGTACATGATGGGCTATGAGCGTACGTGTTGTGAATCTAACGTGGAGTTTGTTACTGTGTAATGCTAGTTATGTGTAGTAACTCCGGCTATATCGCTATGCGCAATTTACTGCGGAAACGAAGTGGGTAGGGAACGAAGGCGCCATCTATCGGCTATCACCTAAAGTTCATTAGGAGAAAATATTTTGTTATCTATGTTCTTCCCCTCGTGATAACCCTGGACCTAACAGCAACCTTCTCTGTGGTAGATGAGCATTCTACCACCACGCCGCTCGGGCGGGCTCTTGAGCTGTGGGTCGCGACCCAAACTTGATTCACAGGTGCTTCCAACCATCGACTAAGGATCCCCGTTGCAACACGTTGCAGCGTCTGCATCATGACATGAACAAATGCTCTGGAATGTTGACTGCGGTTATCACGTATTTGGGCACGATAAATCCCGCTTCCATGCGCGCATCCCAGCAAAGAACTAATCCTCCCGTCAAATTTCGCTCGGAAAGAGGTTATCGTCGGTAACTGATTTGAATGACATAGTGAAGGGTTAGCTACTCTCGCCGAGTTCAAGTCCTTCCTCAAGAATGGAGGGGTTGCACAACCTCCGACAAACGGGTCAGATGCGGTCATCCAAAATGTTCCATCCGGTCCGCGAAAGTTGTTCCAGTGAAAAATCAATGTCAAGTATCAATAAAACGATAAATGCCCAGGCTGACCGTATTTCCTTCATAAAAATACGGGATGTTGCCAAAAAAACCGTTAAAAGCAAGTAAAATAAAGTTTAAAGCCAAAAAAAAAAAAAAATTGACAAAGGCTTGAAAAGTTGCTATTTACAGCCGAAACCATTCTTCAAAGGTTGTTACAAGTAAAGTTGCCAGATAGAGCGGAAAAATTGTCAAAGGCAAGAGTGAGTGAAAGTGCCAACTATCGCTAAAATTGCTGAAAAATCGTCGATCACTGAAAAGGATGCAAGTTAAAATGTAATTCATCCAAAAAACTTATACGATGGACAAATATGTGAGATGGATATATTTATACGATTATAATTAATTATAATAATTTGAGTCATAGTTGTCATAATATAATTTATAAGTTATGAAATAATGTAATCTTAATATTCTTGATTTCCAAAATTCACCTAAACCTTGTTGAAAATGAAAGGAAAAACGGGAAATTTTATAGAAAAAGTTGGGACGGCCATTCCGCAAAATCGTTACCCTTTATACAGGGTGATTCAGAAGAGATGAGAAAAACTAAGAGGTGATACTGCACATCAATACAAACAATTGTCATCATGGAATGCATGGTCTAAGAGGAAACGCAAACGTGGTAGCGCGTTTCGAAACGGCCGCTCCGCAAACGTTAAAACGGCATTCGTGTTGAAATTTATCGGAAGAAAAAGAACACCATGCATGCAAATGTAACCTGAGGAAGAAGAAGAAACCGTGTGCAAATCTGCGTCACAGTGAATAAAAGGCTTTTTTGCTTTGATGAAAATTGTTTGTTGTTGTGTGTACTACCACGTATTAAAGTTTTTCCCATCTTTTCTGAATCACCCTGTATACAAGTTTCTGGCCCGCAAGTGGCAGAAATACCGCATATCTGGCCCGCGGACTGAAAGGATTGTGCACTACCTACTCAAGAAGGACATACGCGTCTCTTTTATATTTTATCGTGGGGGTTATTGTTATCTTTTCATTTGATCAATCCTTATATTAACCGATGGAAAGTTCGGTAACTTTTTGTTTCACAGCTCAAAACAATTAGGGGGATATGTATTATTTATTTAAATTTATTTATTTGAATTTATTAAATTTTGTTGATGATGATTTTTAACTAGGGCTGGGAATCGATTAAATTTTTAACTGGTTAATCAAAAATTTTTAATCGATTAATCGAATTTTAATCGAATACTTTTGTGACCATATAATATTAATAGATGCTATAAATGATATAATTTATTCATTTCACTCACCTATTCGGTAGAGGTAAATATATATAAGAATAGGTAAAGAAATTAAGGCTGTGTGTGTGTGTGTGCCCGATTCAAGCAATTTAATATATGCTGAACATATTAATTTTCAAAACTTGTAATTTCTTCACTTGGATCCTATCGTTTTTTCAAACGGTTATTTTTGTTTATTATTCACAGCTTTCGAAACTACTTTCGATAATACTGTTGATTGTTTCTCTAGAAACTTCTCTCGAATGGTACTTGTGAGGAGATTAGCTGATGCTTGCCAGAATACGAAAGACAGCTTCATAATAGAGACAATAAATTTTGGTCTCGTCTTCTAAAACTCTAATCACGCTCAATTCAAAATTGAAATCATCAGTTTCCGATGAATCAAATTCGGTCAAAATTATTGATTCAAATATTTTTTAATTTAGTCAATTATCCAAAATGGTCTGTATTAAACATGATTTATAAGACATATCTAATCAGTTTTTTCAAACAAATCAAGTTAATTTGCAAATTTTTCATAATAATTTTAATCGAAATTTAATCGATTTGATCGAGTCGATTAACTCAACTAAAATTTTTAACTGCGATTAACAATTGATCGATTAATCGATTAATTGTACCACCCCTATTTTTAACATCTCGGATTGTGAGACACAACTTTTTGTGAATACGTGACAATGTTCTTTGTCAAAGTTTTAATGAATTAAAATGTTTAAAAAAATCACAATTAAATAAAAATTACATTTCTTCTAATCGTTTTGAGCAGTGCAATAGCAAAGCTTTGATGGGATGCGTGAAGTGCATTACCACGAATCCTATACACAGGGTGCATTCGTTTGGTCACACCCCGTCGTCCAAAACCCAATTGGGAAGTTGTTGCTCTGTCTCCAAAAAAGAGAAGAAAATCTTTGTTCGTAAGTGAAATATTTTTGCTGAGATATTTGGATTCAAAAATCGGAGAAAATGTGAGAAAGAAGTGCTGTCCGTTAGTTTATGCGGTATTTCAAGTGCACATTTTGTATTTCAAGTGCACATTTTGTATTTTAAGTGTTTATTTTTGCATTCATAAGTGCATATTTTTGCATTTTCAACTGCATGCAGTCGAATCCCGTTATAACGAACGCCAACAGACCGGAGGAATCACTTCGTTAAAACGAAATTTCGTTCTAAAGAAATTCCAGGTTACCTAGCATTGTTCCTATGTAAACTTATTTGGGGGATTAGAAAAGTGTTCGTTAAATCGAGATTTTGCTATAACGGTATTCGTTAAGACGGGATTCGACTGTACTTGCATATTTTTAGAGCATATTTTGAAACTTTTTAGTGCATTACCACTACCCAATCCGGGCTCTAATGATTATCTATCTTTGAGATGTGTTCACGAATGACATCAGTAGGGGGCTATTACAAATGTTTACCAGCATATCCGGGAGGCAACAGATCATTGAGCACCGCCGAGTCTTTTTTCCTCCTCATCCTAGACAAGACCGTTTTGAGGTCTTTCTTCTCCTGGGCCGATTGGTACTCCGGCAAGCCCGGTCTCACAAGTTCTGTGGTCGTCGCCTTCGTGGGACACGCTCCCCGGACCGGATGAGGGCAGTAAATCGGAGGATTGGTCATAACGAGATCGTTGACATTCTCGGACGTCGACGGGTCAGAGTATTGAGATGGGAGAGGAGCCAGCCTCTCGGCAGCGTTAGGATGGCACATCAGGCATTTGTGGGTACCGCGGCCGTACGTTTGGCCTATCTCGCGTTCGAGATCCGGACAGTGTCCGGTGTATCTGTAGGTAACATGAACAAAAATATGAGATATAATAAAACTACTACGGCTTTCACTAATGCGTGCGTGTGATTTGTCATTTGTCAGAAAGAAGGTTCGCGGCCTTTGTAACATAGCGGTCAAGCGCGCTCACGCGGCATGTGACCGGACATGAGTTCGATTCCCCGCAGAAGGGGTTGAATTTTCTTTCCTGAATTCATCTTCGCATAAGCCGGATACTAAAAACCTCCTAACGTATTTATGTTTCCAGAGTTATTATGCATGTTTCATGTTCTACTAGTGCTGCCACCTGTCTCCTACATTTTGAAGTGAAACTGGCAAATGCTCGAGTTTTCATGTCATGGTGGGGGTCGTGTTGAGGGTCTGCCTGCTCCATCTGCAGATAAACTTTTTTGAAATCGAAGTTCTCATTTTCACCGACTTCAGCTGACTATAAGTGAACGCCGCCTACGGAATTATCCTCTAACGGGACCTTATTTCACTGCGGATATTTGTGGACTATGGCCCTATTTAACATGTGCACTGTGAATGCGGTCAGTTGAGAGAAACTGATCATGAGCTGAGACAAGGGTTATTTTTTTACTTTGCCCATATAGGAATTACTTTCACTTCAGGAAAGGAATTGTAAAATAAGGGCTTCAAGTAAATGGATCATAGCGGCTGTTACGACCAGATTCCAATAAGCAACGTCTACTGTATTCTGTTTATGGGAAATTCACCGCTAAGAAAATTCACCGACAACTGTTCGACACGAATCAGTGAGCCAGTAAATGAGCGAGGAATGACCGAATGAGTGGACATAGTAAATGATACAGTAGTTGGTGAGCGACTGTGACAGAGTGGTTAGTGTTGGTGGGTGAGCAAACTAGTGGTGAGCGACTTAGAGATAGAGAAAGTAACCTAGTGAGTATTGAGCGACCTAGAAGTAGACTAAAGCACCTGAGTGGTGCAGTGGCAAGATACTCGTCTTCCACTAGGAAGTGCAGTCAAGGTCCACGGACCCGAATCCGGGCATAGAACGTCAGAAACAAGTTCTTTACCTACCGAGAATAGGGCGACCATCGATAAATGGCGCCTTCATTTCTCCCCCCCCCCCCCTCCAACACCACAGGTTGGAAATTGCCGTGTGGCGATATATGACCGGAGTTGGTGTGCGGTAAAGAAGTGGTAGACTAAGGGATCTGGTGAGTAAAGCGAGTGACAAAATGAGTGACCTAGTAAGTAAGTGCGTGGCCTGGTGATGGAGTGCGTGTGACAGAGTGAACGACCTAGTCAGGGAGCAATAGTGTGAGCGGCCTAGTTAATGTGTAAGCGAGTGAGAGTCGGCGATCTAGTTGGTGAGTGAGCGAGTGACAGAGTAAGCAGTGTATAATAGAGTGAGCAACCTAGGGAGCTGATGATAGAATGAGTGAGCAAGGGAGTGAACTAGGGAGTAAATGAGTGACAGAGATCAAGCGAGTGACCAGCCTACTGAGAGAGTGATTGAGGGACATAGTGATCGGCATTGTGAGTGAGTGACCTAGTGAGTAAGTGACCTGGTGAGAAAGTGAGTGGCTTTGTGAGTGAGTGATAAAATGAGCAACCTAGCGAGTGAGTGATACAATGAGCAACCTGGTGAGAAACTGAGTGACTTAGTGAGTGATACAATGAGCAACCTAGCGAGTGACAAAGGGAGCTACCCATTGAGTGAGTGATAGAATGAGCTACCTAGGGATTAACTGAGTGACTATGGAGTGAGTGAGTGAGTGAGTGAAAGTGTGCTGGAGCGCTCTCTAGTGACTGGCCGGTTTCGGTCATTCATCCACTCACTCGTTCACTTGTTCACTCGATCATTCATTCACTCGTTCATTTGTTCATTTACACGTCGAACTGATGTCGGAGATTGTTTGTCGGTGAATATTCCCAACGATGAATTTTCCATTCGATGTTTTTTAGCGATGAATTGTTGTTGGTGTATTTTCCGGACACGACTATATTCAACCGCATTGGGGGAATCAAAACTCTGGCGTGACGAGGGATCTGTCGTCACGTGGAAAGAATCCTAAATGATATTGTTATTATATTAGTGTCTTTTTTCCAAGAACATTTCCTTAATTTTTCGCATTACTATCGGAAAACCTTGAAAGAAAAGAATTAAAAACGACGATTTCGACAGTTTTTTGTTCTTGACAAAGAGCGGAATGACGCAGAAATGTCTCTCCACAGGTGAACAAACGCCAAAAATTAATTACGAAGAGAAGCGGAAAAGCCATTTCCTCGCCCTCGGT
The DNA here is from genome assembly GCF_987345545.1 of Pholcus phalangioides. Classification (NCBI taxonomy): domain Eukaryota; kingdom Metazoa; phylum Arthropoda; class Arachnida; order Araneae; family Pholcidae; genus Pholcus; species Pholcus phalangioides. Next base: position 85,724,071 of record NW_028301608.1, on the reverse strand, counting down.
TCTATTCCAATTAAAAAAAAATAAACAAGTTGGAGAAAAATGGTCCGAAATTCTCTCATCGTTTCCATCGGACGAAAAGATATTATAATATTGCATCTAACGACCGCCTACTTACATTCGGCGTATATTCGCAGCTGGTGGTTTCGTTTGCGTAAATAGTACACACGGGGAAAAAGGTGAGCAGAATTTCATCACTCAAATAAATAAGAAGCATTCGTGGCCGTTCCTGGATCTTGGCTAATTATTTAGGAGCGAAAGCAGTTTATCTGATCGAAACGTCACAACAAATTCCGTTTTCAGTGAGGTTTCGCGATCGGCAGTGCCGTCTTAACGCATGGGCCTACCCGGGCACGGCCCGGGGGCCTCACAAAAAGGAGATTTGGTTGAAATTTTCTATAATTTACCTGGTAGGGCCTCAGAAAAACCACTTGGCCCGGGGGCCCATGGTGCTCTTAAGACGGCCATGGCGATCGGTTCGTCGAAGGTTTGTTCATCTTCATCAGTCAAATCACAGGCAATGAAAAATATTCATTCAGGCCGAGGGATTACACTATAAAAGTTTTGAGCACTTTGATAAAACTTGAAAAAGGCAAGCGATGCTCGTATCGGTTACATTCGAGCGAACGTAACCAATAGGCTTATTGGTTGTGTCTTTCCAAGTTTTGCGAAAGATCTTTTATCGTAAGCAATAGTCCGAGTTTAACTATAAAAATTTGATAAAAAATCTTTTACAAAACTTGAGAAAAAAACAGCCAACAAGCCTATTGGTCTGATTCCCGATGCGTTTATTTTTCACGTTTTGTAAATGAAATTTTGTGAAACTCTTATATACACTATAACAGTTTTCTAAAAGTTCTTTTATAAAATTTGAAAAATTCAACCAATAAAATTATTGATTGCATTTGCTCGAATGTAACCTATGAGCTTTATTGGTTTGATTTTTCAAATTTTACAAAAGGGATTTTATCAAACTTTTATAGCGTAATCGTGGCCTCAAACTCGGAATATGGCTTGGAGGGTTATTTGATGGGGGACTAAAAGAATGAATTTTATAAAAATTTCCAATATTGCTTACATATTTACATTTGGAAATCGTAGTACCAGATCTGCGTATGGATGAGGCCCACGGGTTATGCCAACATAGGCCCATGGGTTAATATGGCCCTGGTTCTATAGGGACAGCTCTGCTATATATTCTGAAAGTAGTAACATTTTTTTCCCCACCGTATTTGAGATTGAGAGATTTATTTATCTTCACACCTTCCTGTGGCACCCCTTCACCAATTCTAATGGATCCCCTTTCATTTGATTTTCACCCGTGCGTCCTTTAGAATATACCAGGACCGCAAGGGGACCATATGGTCCAGGTTGAGAACCTCTGCTCTCGAGTATTCCTTGAAAGCCCATGCAAATGTGACATGAATGTTGTAGCAATCTTATGTTATGTCCAAATATGGTTGGCTTATTTACTTTTAACAGTTGACATAATAATATAATAGTAAAGGAGACCAATCAGAAATTTGGAGAGAAAGTAGAAATCAGCCCTATACGCGGTGATTAGAAATCCCTAAATACCCCTTCAAAATGCTATATACTATACTTTTTAAGTCGATTTTCCTCCGATTTTCAGCAGGTGCAAACTAAGGGATATAGGGAGAAGTTGTCTATTGAGAAATCGTTCTTACAAAATATCTGGGCTTGTCAATGCTAAAATAATAGACTTTTATAGATGCGAGATATTCGGCATTACCGCTTAAAGGGTTAAGGGGGGGGGGGAGAATTACAACTGAGTAAGGTTTTGATGTTTAGTCAGTTCGCAAATAAATGCTATTAACATTTAGGAACCACAAGCTGTGGGGCTCCTAGGCGTATGCCTAAATGTTTTATGTAGAAATCAGTCCCTAAGTGTCTTGTATAATTTCTTAAAAAGAAGCGTGAATGAAAAATTTTTTTGTACACAATCTCACACTTACCCAGGGAGATAATACGGTTCAGGAGTACGGAAGGTCTCGTCGATCTGCTTAGACATGACGGCTATTGAACAAGTTCAGGATAATGATCACTGCTTGAAAATAACTATCTAAAGACTGCTCTAATTGTATGGACTATTTGCTATCTACGATAATTCCTGTGAAATAAATTTTGTGAAGCTACCTAACCTAAAGAAACTCAAGCTAATGAATCGAAATCGGGGTTTTCTGATTTAATGTTTAGAAACAGGCATCGGCAACAATGGAATTCAGTAAAAATGGTACTGTTGTATCTTGATGTATGCTAATAATTTTATTGTCCTTTAGTACATCCAAATATCAGGGTAGCCTTTATCAGACGCGGGGCCCGGTGAGGAGATAATTTCGGGGCTCCTTAGTCCCGATTTTATATATATGTATATATTTTTGCAAAGATTCATGTATTATCACAAAATATAAAGATATGCTGGAAAAAATATATATAGATACAATCAAATTTAAATTAACTCAAAAATTAATGCCAATTTTGAATCTATGGAAATTTAGAACTGAAGGAAATGTTAAATTGATGAAAAAAATCATTTCAAAACTAATGAAAATTAGGACCTAATGATCTGAGACCTAATGAAAATTTGGAATTGATGAATAAAACAATAAGAGGTAATGGAAAGATATAATGCCAGCACCGATGAAAATTCAGAATGAATGAAAAAATAATCCCTTAATTGAAGGAAAAATTCAGAAAATTTATGAAATAATTCCAAATATACGATAATAATTCCTGAATTGATGAAAATTTTACAATCAAATCAATTGAAGATCAGACACCTTGTTTATCCGAATATGAATGCATATTTTTTCACTTCTACATGTATTACCGCAAGTGCAGGGCTCACCGCCAGATCACAGGGCTCAGTTCTACCGCACTTAACCCCCCCCCCCCCGCCCAGGGCGGCACTGCCCAATATACGATATATTTTTTGCTGACTTAACTAAATCTCTTTCTATCCGTCTACTCGTTTTTCAGCCATTAATATTGGATTTTTCCGGCCATCAAAACTCGGATAGTACTCACAAGTTGATGATTAATGCCCTCGACAAAGATATGGGGCTAACAGGACTCTAGTCCGGGGAACTGAGATGACTCTTAGTTTTTGTTTGGTTTTCCCACACTATGAACTCATTATAGTGAAAAATGTCTTCCACAGATCACAGCCAGAGGCGTATCTATAGTTTATTATAGGCCATTCGTTTGATCATTCACATGTTCACACAACATGCCATTTTTCACATACTATCACTCTCTGTCACTTTTTTGGCCATTCACGTGCTTGCACGTGCTCTAGGTTACTCACTGACTTGGTCCTTCGCCCTTCTGTTTTATTCGCATGCCTTCAAACTCTCTAGGTCACTCTTTTGATCACTCACTGACCTTTTCCCCCATTGTATCGCAGAGTCGCATTTATTTAGGGTTATACAAATTTTACCACTCTTCACCCATTCCACTAAATTTTTGGCCACTCATTCCTCAAATTTGCCACCCTGGGCTATAGCCCGCTATGCTCCCCTGCAAATACATGCCACTGATCACAGCCAGCCTAGTGACCTTATGCATCATGTTTGGGGAAGGAGGTATGCTTCGGGCAATAAATTTTGTCATCCAAAAGAAGTAAATCTACAGGGTGTTTTGTTATTGGACCGAAAAACTCAGAGGGTTGTTAGTAGGCATTAAGAGGAACAAATATTGCTATGGAACATGGTGTCGCAAACCACGAGTGAAAATCGCGAGAAACGCATGCAGGCTCTGAGTCCAGAGGAGACGAAAGGTGGATGTCAGGTGATCGGTGAATGCGTTCGTGGGTTCACTTACCATATCTCACGTCACCTTAAATCACTCGTTTATGCGATGCCTGTGGTCACACGGGAGGATCTCATAGCAAGGGTTGTCATCGCTGCGGCAGACGTCAAAAGCATGCTCGGTATCTTCGAGTGCATCCGGGAATCGTGTGTGTGTTTACGTCATTGTAGAATGTGCAATGATGTCAGCGGCCACCACTTCCAACAACTCTTGAAATAACTAACCAAATAAATTTTTTAGTGATTATATTATTATACTTTTTGTCGTTCCAGCGTGACGTCGAAACCTGCATGCGTTTTTCGCGATTTTCACCCTCTCAACGTGGTTTGCGACACCATGTTCCATTGCAACTTTTGTTCCTCTTGATGTCTACTAACAACCCTCTGAGTTTGACGGTCCATTAACAGAACACTCTGTTACAGGGTGAATAGGTAACAGGAGGCATTTTACTGGCAAACCGTTGATCCTAGAGGTGTACTTCCGATTAGAAAAAGTGTCCAAATAACAGGTAGACTTCACATACGCCATTCATGTTACAAGGGGTTTTATAGGTTGTATAGTTATTAAAATGAAAGTCCCCGTGTGCCCAAAAACCTAATTAATATTTTTTCTGGGCTTCGTATCTCTAAGCGAACTCTTCAGGATTTCAAAAATATAGAATTCAATTCAATTTTTTAAATTATTGATGGGGTGGAAATGCCCTCTCTTTAATTCTCAGATAGAAAACCTGGGAGGTTCGTGAAAATACCAAATTTTTTGCAACGCAAAGAGGTGTTATATATACATATATATATACTGAAAACACACCCATTTCCTCACAGTATTATCTCTTTGTGAAATGCATTGAGTACCCTTATTTTTCTATAAATAAAAAGACTGGTATACATAATTGTGTGAGTGCAAGGAGGTGTGATCCATGCAGGTCTATTGTGTGAGAGGGTCTACTGTGTCAGTAAGGAAGGCAGTAACTTTACTTGGATATAATCAGTCCATTCTCAAGGAACATTCTAGTACATCAGCTTCTAAAATCCCATTGATAGGGCGTTGCAGTTGTATTTTCCGTTCCCGCCTCTGACAAGAGCTTTCATCTTCTTCCCCGTTGGTGACTTCGGCCGATCTGGGCATTATAGAGTTAAATCATTTCTTTTGCTGCTAACTCTTCCTATTCTGAAGTATTTTAATTCACTGACATACACGCACCTAAAACAAAGGAATTTTTCACTCAACCTGGAGACATTACAAAATTTTGGCTGTAGATCGCATAACAATGCTTCCCCCCCCCCCCCAAATTTTTATGCAATAAATCTAACTTTCGAAATGACGGGAGCAGTTTAACGGTTAAGAATTAGATTAGTATTCAAATATTCCGCGAGGTGCCCTCTGTGATCTAAAAGCACTTCGGTGACATCCTATAACCTCTGTTATAGGATGTCATCAAAGGATGTTCATCTCCGGCCCAGAGGTTCTATCCGGCCCTCGCGGAAGGTGTTTCGGGTAGAAAAGTATCAAAATACAACACAATAAATGTCTAGGCTAAACCGACCATATTTTCATTATATAAATACAGGAAGTCGCAATCCATATGGATTAATGCCAATTATGGCCAAAAAAAAAAATGTCAGATGTATGTCAAGTTGCCAATCGTAGTCAAAAAAGAAATTGCAAAAGGCAAGTAAGATGCAATTACAGCCAAAAAAAAAAAAAAAATTGTAAAAGGCAAATTGTCAATCACAGCTAAAAAAATTTAAGTCAAGTGGCATATTACAGCCAATAAATTTTCAAAGGTAGGGGAAATTGCCAATCTTTGCCAAAAAATTGTGAAAAGCAAAAAATTTATATCATGAAAGTAATTTTGATTCTTGATGTCAAAAAATTCATGTAGTCTTCGATGAAAATAAGAAAAAAAAAGACATTTTATGAAAAACTTGGGATGACACCAAAATTATGGGAATGCTTTGTAAAGTACACGTCATCTTACATATACAAGTTTCTGGCCCATGCGTGATAGAATTACCGCATATCTGGCCCGCGGACTGAAAGGCTTGTGCACCCTGTCCCATATGGTCGTGACATACCAGTTGGGAATCACTGTAATAGTTATTTGCCCTGATAAGATTTTAACTGCCCAAAACGACTCGTGACGCTACTGATCTCACGGCACTGAAAGTGCCACGCCATATCATTTGGGAACCACTGGCATGGCTATCATACATCATTACTCAATATTATTTTATTATATGAGACTCTTTCAACTAAACTGATTTATTTAACCCATAATATTACGATTCAAGTTGGTCTTTCTTATTTTAAAAAAGTTTGATTAATATCTAGTTATTCATTTCCATTCAATCAATTCAATATGTTAATATAATAATAATTTTTTTTTTTAATTTATCACGTAAAAAATTAAAATTTAATTAAGATATTTACCAATGAATGAAAATTAGGCATGACAAAAAAATAAATTAATTAAATACACATATAAATCGTTCAATATCGAATTTTTATTCGCTGATGACTTATTGTCCTATGTAATATGAATCCACGGGTTTGTCTGCGAGGCTCGTTCAATCCTTTTGTAATCTTCGTAGCGGTGTCCTTTTTCGATCGCCCAAGCGTTCCTAAATTTCAAGTGGAAAAAAAAAATATTGATATTATTTCGCAGTTGCCACGAATCATTTGCCCGACCATCACTCACCTAACGCCACTGAAATTATAATGATAAAAATTGAAAAATGCTGTTGCTTACGATCGATACCTCGACTTTACTTCGTGATAAGTATGGTTGGCTGATCCTGATCCTCTTTTCCCTTACGCAAACCTTTGTAGAAATTCTTGTCGACATCCCTCAAGTAACCCGGGCCAAAGGTGTGGGCACATGTCTCAACCAAACCATGCTCAGGATGTAAATCTGCTCGATAATTAAAATTGTTTATTATTAAAAAAAATTGCTTCGGAAATATGTTAACGAAAAGTGCTGTTCACATTATACGATTCGCTATTAGGCTTGAATTCCTTTTAGGAAAAGAAAAGAATAACCATTGTTTTTTTGAGGCGATACGGAATATCTGATTACCTTTCTTCTTGTACCAAGGCACTGGCATGCGGTGCGGTATATCTTGTTCGAGATGGTTCCTGTATTTGCTCCAAGGAACTTCTTTTGCGGATTCGATCATCCTGTGCCTGAACAGTACATCGACCGTGAACCTGTTGCCGAGTGTTCTCTGGCGATCCGCAGCAGAGACCATCTGGTCCCAGTTCCTTGACCCACCGGATGGATCGTAAGCCCGGTTCAGTTTGTTGGGGCCCATCACTAATATGACAGGAGGTGGACAAAAAAATTTTTGCATATAGTTATTGATTAAACTCAAAGATCAAAGTCTGTTACTGACTATATCATATAATGAGAAATAGAAACGAGACTTTTAAGATGATATAACTTATACAAACCAACTACACTAAGATTTTTGTTATAAGCCATCTCACGATGATATTTGAGAGAAAGTATGTAAATTGGCGATATGGTACTTCCCGATAGGAGGAAAGTACCCAATGTCACTGTTGAGACGACCCCGTGTTTCAGTTGATAGTTTCTCAGTCTCGTATTACAATGGAACCTCTCCTGTTTCAACTTTTTTGATCCCCGTTTCCTGAAATAGTGCTTAAGGTATTTCACTCCCCGTTATCAGACACTCTTGATAGCGGACAGTAAAATCAGGCAAACTATTAATTTTTGGTCATAAACCGAGAATTTATCTTATTCGACTAATATTGTGTTTAATCCCAAGCTCGTATTGGTAAATATGATAAATCGTCAACTAATTTACTTAGTTAACTGAACCTAACTTTAGTCTAGGATGGTGAATTCCAATGGTAGCGTTGGCTTTGTTTGTTGATACGTGTGAAGAAGACCAACATTACAAAACTGATAATGTTGTTATGAATGTTTCCAATGCAATTATGAATGTGCTTCTTCGCACTTACTTTAATTTAATTTTTATTGTAAAATACGTGTAGTGTCTGTATCATCTACGGGTACAAATAACTAATTGGCTTAATGATGAGAAGAAAAGTTTCCATATTTATCAGACTTTCCAACTTCATTTGGGAATTATTCATAGTCACCGGTAAAAGTGGTAAATGCAGTGAAATTTAATCAGACTTTCTTTATCGAGATGATTGATGATTATGCATAACCACCGGTGTATCACTTTTACAGTAACATATGCATGTTGACATTAAAATGTATAGGAACCAATTGCGACCGAAGCCAAATGTATAAATGGGAATGTCGTATAAACGAGGTTCCACTGTATATCGTACCTCCTCACTAGCGGATAAAATGTTTGGTCTCATGGTTATTCGTTATCGAAAGGGTACTGTATCAATTATTTTTTTATATATGAGAGCTAAATAATACTTTAAGGAAAAAAATACAAAAAAAAAAACTTTCACACTGGAAATATCTGAAACAAAATGATAAAAGCTAATATAACTGAAAACTTACTCGTATTCGCAATGTGGTACGTAGTCTTGGGGTGTGCCACGCTCTTGTTCAGAGGGAGATTCTCCATGGAGTTGCTTTTGACACTCTCGGATCGTCTTTGTTTGCTTTCCTTAAACCTGCCAATTTTCAGTTGGGGATCCTAAGGAGAGACAGAGAAAGAAAGACATGGGAGAGAAAAAATACATATCAACGACGAACAAAAAATCAGGCGAGACACGAATCACCAAAAGCCACATCGGACCAATTAAATTTGTCATAAATATGTCTTATCAGGAGACCAGCATCAAAGTGTATATGTCAAATTTAATCTAACTTTACTTTTTGTCTTTCTAGATTTTGTAACTTACGAGAAGTTCCTATTTCTAATAATAAGAATTTACTTTGAAATGGATCGTGCGGTGGTAAGTCACGCTTAGAATACTGACGAGCATTCGTATGATACTTACGGATTGACCCTGTCGATGAATATCAAGCACTTGTTGGAATTCACTCACTGCTGCTTTGCATTCATTCGGATAGTTCTTGCCAACCACGTAATGCTTTCTCGGAATGCATCCTATGAATAAATACAATTAAATAAATAAATAAATATATATATATAGAATCGTCTATATGAAAACACAATCAGTTGAATATACACACTCAAATTAATAAGACTTTTTTGTTAAAATTCTGAGAACTGTCGATGAATATTTGCGTAGATACACGTGTACTCACCAGAGTATCCAGTCACCATTGGATCGCGAAACTTGACGATTTTTGTTTCCCGTTCGTGTTTGTTCATGAGATATTGTTCCTGCCGCTCCAAAGCCCGCGCATTCGAATCGTCCAAAATCGGGGCCAACCTATTTCCCGCAATCGGATGGTTCATCATAAGCCTTCGTGTCATTCTCCCATACGATTCTCCCATCTGGAACTGCCTCTTCGCCCCAAAACCAGGTACGTACCCGGTGTACCTGCAGAAAAATTCCTTCCGTTAGTCTTTTCCCCGTGCATTTACGAACACAATTGCAAATTGTATGCCTCTTAGAATAAGAAAATCAAATTAAATCCAAAAATTAAAACGGCGGGGAAGGGGGGGGGAGGGGGTAGATGGAATAGACACTGATGTATTTCTTATTGACTCACCCGGCAAGCAAATGAGGTTCTTGGCTGGCATGAGGATTAACTGGCTTGTACGCTTCCCTCTTCATGATCAACCGATTTGATACTGTGAAATGCTCCCTCACGAAGTTTGACTAAAAAAAAAAAGAAAGAAAAGAGGCGGCTACCTTTGTCCCTGACCTTTGAGTTGAATGAACTGTAGAAAATGAACTGAATCTATTGGAAAAACTAGACTTGACTAGACATTTCTCATTGTTAGATCCCCAACAATTTATCGCATGGAAGAGTAACAGTGTAATCTTAACTTTCTGTTAATCGCTTTATTGGAAAGGAAAATTTTGTTATGAGGCTTTTCGAATAGACGTCATAATTATCATCAGCATCACTCCTGAGGGACATACACTGGATGATCCCCATAGAGATCAATGTTAAAATTGCCGATTTTAGCGTCGAAATGCGGAAATTCAGTGGAGTTTTCCGCCACATCAATAATTTTAAAAATTGAATTGAGTCTTTAGTTTTTGAAATATTGAGCTCGCTTAGAGATACGAAGCCTAGAAAATTAGATATAAAATAATGAGCCAGACCCACTTTTGAGGTGGATATTTCATGCAATAACATTGATTTCAAATTTTGGTTTCAAATTTGCAAAATTGTCTCTGTATTGTCTTATATTATCCAATTGCATCTCAATCCATATATAGTTTAGGATGTTTTAAATTAATTATTGGCCCGTATAAATTACATCGAAGAAATTTTGCAGCTTTAATCAAGCATTTTTGAAGCAAAAACAGGTGGAGCATTAACTTGAAGTTAAAAAAAAAAAAAATTCGAAATTTCTAGCTCCCATTAAAAAGAAGAAAAAACGATTCATTTCTATACTTCTTTAATTTAGATTTTTTTCTTTTATAAATCGCACAGGAAGTCGCCATATTGGTTACCTTGTATGCTCCTCAAAAAACGAGGGAAATATCACGTGATCCAAAAAGCCTCATTGACTGTACAAAACGGTCAGACTGAAACCGAAAGTTCTTGTATGCACAGAGGTGGTTTTGCTACCTGTGGGCTTCATAAGTTTTACCCCCTCTTCCCTATTCTAGTCTAACTTTCTTGACAACTAATTCTTCGAATTCGTCGCCCTAGGCTAAATTTGTCTAAATTAGCCCCAGCCACTATAAATATGCCTCATTATTATTCCTCAAATTTTCTGCTTTGTGCTTAGCCCCTGTAAATACACCTGGGTCTACAAGTCATTCTTTTGGTCACTCCCATGATTGAACACTTGCTTGATCATTTTTGGTCACTCTTTTGCAGGGCCGTAACCAGGAATTTAGTTCGGGGGGGGGGGGAACCAGTATTTCGGAGGAGCAACACAGGAATAAAACAATTGATTTTACTTTGCTTTTCCATAGAAACCAGTCATTTTCTAACATTTCGGGAGGGACCGAAATGTTAAACATCCTCCCTCTCGCTATGGCTTTGCTCTTTTGGTTGTTCACTGAAATTTTCTCCTCATTCTCGAGGTCATACTTTTGGTCACTTCGTACTTATACCATCTCTGAGTCATTCTTTTGGTCTCTTCCATGCTCATATACTCTCTAGGTCACTCTTTTGGTTGCTTGCTGACTAGGTCCCTCACTCTCTAGGTCACTCCACAAGCTTGTATATGCTCTAGGTATTATTTTCGTCACTCACATGTTTGCGATATTTTTTGGCCACTTTCCAGGTCGTTCCATGATCTGGTACTTCGCTCTTGGTCACTCACATGCTTGCACGCTGTTTTGGTCGCTCACATGCTTGCACTCACACGCTCTCTAGACCACTTTTATGGTCGTTCACTGACCTGTTTCTTTGCTCCCTAGGTAACACATTTGGTCGTTCACTGACCTGTTTCCTTGCTCCATAGGTCACACATTTGGTCATTCACTTAATTGGTCCATCCCTCTCTAGGTTACTCTACTAATATCTCCCATCCTCACACAGCTTCTAGGGGACTCTTTTGGCCGCTCACTGATCTGGTCCTTCGTACTCCAAGTTACTCATTTGCTTATTCACATGATTACACACGCTCAAGATCACTCACGCGCTTGGCCACTCACTCACCTAGTTTTCTCTCTCTAGGTAGAGGCAGATCTATCGTTATACCACACTTCTCCAATTCTAGTAATTTTTTTTTTATCACTCATTTCTCAAATTTGTGGCCTCTTCGAAGTTGCTGTCCTGGTCGATAGTCTGCTATGACCCTCTGTGAATACGCTTTCCTGCGTGTGTAAAATTTATAATTATGGTACGCCGCCGCAACACAAACCTTTATTGCAAGGCCTTAGTACTGACATTCATTATGAGCATTGACATCAGAGTCAGTAATTACGGAACTGAAAATTATTTCAAAAGAAAAGAAAACGATCCAGTTATAGTTTACGTTGAGCTGCAAACGTATTCTAATAAGGACAAAAATTTATTCCTTTTTTTTTTTTGCCCTACTCATATCTTATCTCTTTTTTTTCATCTCTATTATCTTTCATATATTTTCACCTTCATATATTTTTCTTCTTTCTTATTTAATAGAAAAGCGTGATTATTAGAAAATTTGTAGTTTTGCATTTAAAGAAAACTTTAAAGCACGGATGCTCAAACTTCAGGAAAAGGCGGGCCACTTCATTGGTTTGAAAACATGTCTCGGGTCATTTAAGTGATCTGGAACAGCACTGCAGGTCAGTTAAGTGATCTGTAAATGTACCGCGGGCTGCTTAAGTAATTTGGGACTGTGTCGCAGATTACTCACGTGATCTGTAAATATGCCGTGGCGAGACTTAAGTGGTCTGGGATTGTCCTGCGAACCATTTAAGTGATGTAAAACTGCACAGCGGGTCACTTGAGTGTCCTGGGACTGTGCCGCGGGCCACTCAAGCTGTGTGTTAATACTCCGCGCCGTGTCATTCGAGTGATCTCTGATGTGCTGCTCAGTTCGTTTTTTCAAAATTAGGCTTGAGATCGCGAGTGACACATCAGACTAGCCCGTGGGCCACATTTCGTTCTCTCCCGGGTCATGGGTTGATTATGTATGCCTTAAAGAACTGTCTGGCCACAAGAGGATACGGGAGGGGGATGTCTGTGACACGGTGTCTATAGTGTATGATCTATATTATCACTATATAGTATCTATAGTGAGCGGTGGAGTGACGTAGCATATCTTTGCCCTTCCGCCCATGACACTAACACACACTTTTTTTGGTGAACGTGGGGGAGGGAATGATCATCACCCTCCCCCTTTGTACAGGGCCGTCTTAACGCATGGCTCCACCCTGGCATGACCCGGGGACTTCAAGACAAGAGGGGCCTGACAAAAATAAGAAATGGTTGCAATTTTCGAGAATTTTGGGGCCCCAAAAAAAAATAATTTGACCCGTTGGCCGATGATGCTTTCAAGACGGCCCTGCCTTTGTGTATCATCCTTTGTATGTGTATCTGGAAACAGACTAATCCAAAATGAATGGCACTCACAGCATTAACGTGAACATGAATTATATAGAGCATTAAATTTATTCATATTTGAGTTGATATTATTAATTAAATAACACTCTTCTCTCTCTAAGTTTCTGAAGCATCTTTCTGATTTTATATTTTGATTCAATCTGTACTGTTCCTTATGTGCAACCAAGCCCGTCATTTGGGGGGAAGGGGGGGGGGGTCAGAGGGGACTGTTGCCCCCCCCCCCCCGGCTTTTGAAAATACACTAAAGATGATATATATATATATATATATATATACATTGTGAGTACATGTTCTTGGTCCCCTTGGGCAAAGTTGAAATGACGTCCCCTGGGTGCAACATTTTTCAAACCCTATTATGTATTGGCGCGTAAATTGCTTTCTTGGATCTGACTTACAAAAAAATGGTACTTGTACTGTCATCTACCGACGAACATTAGAAACACAACTGGTTTTCTGACTTACTGTTAGATGGCAGCATGCGTTTTCTGATCAGTGATCGTTACTTCTGTTTAGTTTATTGACACAAATCAGAAACGGCAGACTCGCGCAGAACGTATAGTTAGATTTATTGATAATAAAGTATGCTTTAACCACGAAAATGTATAAGGGATTTTGATTGTAAAAACGAGACATTGACGAATGTGACTTTTCGTGACCGTTATACAAAAGTCATATTTTGCTATCATGTCCAGCACGACCGAAGCCTATTCTGAACTACCTTGCATGAACAAGCAATCTTGGATTCAAGATCCACGGAACTGAAACCTGGTGTGAGACCACTCATTTGCTAGGTGACTCCCGGAACTGCTGGAAAATGTGGACAAAATCAACTTGACTGTCCCCGCTTGAGAATGAATCCATGGTCACGATAATAACAATCATATCAAAATGAATTTAATAAACAAAATGTGCTACAGACTTTTTATTTCATTCATTTACTAGACTTTCATGATGAATTTATTCTAAATTTTTGTTAATCAAATTCATTAAAAAAAAACAAGAAATGTCAATATTTCGTCCGTGCCAAATATTTTGACGTCACATGCCAGCGTTTCCAAACGACGAATGAAATGATTAGTTACAACGACTATTTGGTGTACAAATTTGAAGAAATCAGTTGTGATTGGTCGTCCGGGCAAAATAGCCGCTCTCGTGTTCGGAAAACCCGAACGAGCCCCAACCACTTGAAATTCTTAAGAAGTAAATAACTCCTCCCGATGCAATCCGCCATTTGCGATTTCTCCGTAAATTTATTCATCCGTGGCGTCCATTTTAGCAGTTATTGCAGTCATGTCTACGTAAATTCGGCCAGGACTAAATTATTTATATATTTTTTTTTGTGAAGCTGTCATATATATACATAAAAAAGGGTTCCATTTATTCGTAAGAAGTGCTTCAGGTGGAGCTTCAGATATCGTTCGTCATCTCGCAAAGAAGAACACCCAATGGCTGACACCGAAAAGCTAAATATAGACAGCATCATCGCACGTCTCCTTGAAGGTAAAGCATTTAATCAACGAATTAATAAATTAGTGCATCTTAATTGATTCGGAGCGTTTTCGATCGAGCGCGATTCGCATTCCTGCGTTGCGTCATCTTAATTAGCATGCCTTGAACATACTTGGCTAGGAATCGGTTGCGTTCATGAGCTTGCAAGGTGCCCTTGTAATAAATGGGCGACCTCATGACGAAATAAATTTCGATAATTTTGACAGTGATCGTCATGGGCCCGCATGTGGGAGGCAAAAAAGGACGCCCGGGATGAGATCTTGTTTTTGTTTTTCTCCCAATAAACATTCATGAAAGGGTCCCCCCTCCATAGGGCGAAAATGTCCTGGGGGCCCCCCCCATTTCGGGGTGGGGGACCAGGATAATAAAAAAAAAGTATACCTAGTTTGCGTGAAGTTAGTAATGAGAGTTTAATTCTTGGTGCATGAATAAAAGATTGTTTTGTAGTATTGTATTGTAAGAGATTGTTTTAGAAGTTTTTAGTTAGATTGAAACAGTGATTGTAATGTTTTGTTTGCCATAAATTGAGAATTTATGTCATCGCACTGAATAAAAACATGTAAACTACGATAGAAAGGTTTTGGAATGTTCGGGCATCGTGAATGTGCGATAGAACTTAGTAGCTCCCAAATCTTTCTATCATAGTGTGAATGATGACTGCAAAAGCCTAATGTATTTCAGAAAATGTGTGTTTTGGTTATAGAAAGAGTACTTAAGTTAAATGTTTTGAACATTCAACAATGTGTGCCAATGGTTTTTTTTTTATGCAGAGTGGTGACGAATTCTAGGTGCCAAGTCGCTGTGTCGATTAAAAAATTGGTTGTTCCAACCTGTAAAATTTTCATTGTGTTGTTTCTAATTTAGAATATGTACAAAATGTTTGGATGCAGTATATCCACCAACAATAGAAAAGTCAAAAGAAGAATTGTTTTGGCTCGGTTCTTCTTGGGTGAAAGATGTCAAGGCACCACAACAATTTTTTGGGAACCTATAGTTTTTTCTTTTTTTGCAGTTTGTTGAGCCCTGTTTTCATGGGAATTTAAATGTTCGGTCCAGGGCTGTACATAGGGACAACTGTTTTAATGCTCTTGGTACTCAGTTTCACCAGGGATTCTCTGGTGAGCGAAATGGAAAAATTGTGATCCAGATGTACTATCAACTACAGAGTTCCATAAGATTAACAGCGTCCCCCCCCCCCCAAAGCAGAATATGCAGAAATCTCTGTGACATACATGGCAGAATAATCTGGAAGAATTCTGAGAAAAGTGTAGATAGAGAACACTATTATGAGAATTTTTACTGTCGAACATTTCCAGTCAGCTTAGGGCACGTTGCAAAACAATGTAAAACATTGTTTTGTGGCAACAGCCTTGGTGTGTGACTTCAATCACAAGTGATCATTGATATTTTCTTGTGAAGGAAATTCTGTGCATTAGAGAAGAGTTATGATTAGTCACCATGATGACAAAACCCAAGGTAGTCATGGCGACCAGAAAATTTGTATTGGTGCCTTAAGTTTTCTGTGCATGTTGTTAATGCGGAACAGATCCAGATCGCCAAGGATGGCATAATAGCTCTGGGTTGCCGTACCTTCTCTCTCACTTCTAGAATCATCTATTCCAGGTGGCACTAGAAGCGGGGTATTCAAATGGCGTCTTCCTTTTTGTATTATTTGAAATAGTGTCATTTCGTTGTCTAATGCATTGTTCCCAGTTCTGTGCTTTTTCTTGGTTATTTCAATTTTTGCTAGTGTTGTGTGCTGGCGTTATATCGTTATACATTACATTTTTTTTTTTTCATTGATACAGTATTTCATATTGTAATCCTAGCAAACAGTTTCCTCCCAATCAGGTTAGGTAATTTTAAAAAATTATTGGCAAATAGTAATTAATGTTGTAGGACTTGACCATCATATCCTCTTTTTATCTCTAACTTACTATATTGGAACTGTGATTCATTTTGTTAAACCAGTAACAGTGCAAGTGTTTTAAAGAAAGTCTTTCTGGATATTATGCCAGGACTTGAACTAATTTAAAAATTTAATAAAATCTAGGGTTTAAAAGTTTCTTAGGAGAGCCAAACATTTTTTTTTATTTGAAGAAAACGACGGCATGGTGATCTGTGGGATTTGTAAAGCTCTGTATTATTCTGAGGTAAATTTAAGGAAGAACAGTTTGTTGTCTCTGGCATTTGCACCTTGGTCCTCCAGCATCTCAGCAAGTGCACTGACTATCATATCACACAGAGACATGACCTTTCTTTCGTGTTAGCATGCACAGTCATATAATAGTTACATGTATTTAAGAAATGCAAGGTTTACTGAAAAAGTATCTTCAACTGTTTTTCATGCGTTAACTAATGAAGCTAGGGAGGTGTTGTTTGGTGTGCATATGTAGGCGATCCTAGTGGCAGGGGTGCAAGAGCTGCGCCGAAACGGTTCTCTGGCTACACAGTGCGCCAAGGCATCGAATCCCTGCGCATTTGCGCCAATTCTAGTTTGTGGTTCGCGGAGGTACCGCTGCTGGAGTACGGCAAATACACTTAATTTAGGAAAAAGAAACATGAAAATTTTTTTCACAGGACGCGTTCTTTTCGAGATACGGGGGGGGGGGTTGCGGGAGAAACTTCAATCTTTTTTCACTTCCCACCATCTACCACAATCGCGTTATCTCGTGACCTTGGAAAATAGTTATACTACCTTGAAGTATAAAGTCTTGTACGGTTATTGGTATAACCGGCGGGTTATCAAAGTCCCTGAATGAATATGCTAAATTTTCCGATTTTGGACACCATTTTTTCTCCTGCTGGTTATAGGTTATATACTGAAAATAATGGTAATTTTGCGGCTGCCAACCTGTGTTCAAAGACTGCATACATCGAAAAGGGGATTGGTTTACTTGTTTAAATTACCGAAATTTTTCGGAGATCGTTGGGGAGAAAATAGGATCTGTAAAAACTCCAGCTAAAATATTCATAGTTTTGTCATCTAGCCACTATATGGTCGTTTGGTTATCGTCTGCGGTTGCAGATCGTAACAATTTCACATCGTAAAAATCCGGATTTGGCGGACAGAGCTGGCTCGAGGGGAAAAGATCTCTACCCATGCAGAACCTTTTTTTTTGGCGCTACTGACCACGTTTCTTTGGTCGACAAACCTTTTTTTGCCCTTTCAACTCCATTTGGCACCTCCTCCTTGAGCGGCGCCCAATATGGCCGCACGGTCCACCACTGCATTGGTGAGGAAGGAGGGGCATGCTCTTAACAATAGTCAGAGGAAGGAGTTTGTACTAGGAGCATGCTCATTTCACATAACTTCTGTGAGATACCTTTTTTATATTAATGCCCTAACTTTCCAAAACATGTTGGAGAGAATGAAATGTTTGCACCCTTTCTTGTTTTTCGCACTCCCTCTTGTGCATTGCTTGGATAGGGTACATTACTCCCTCGTGTATTGCTGGGGGGGATGTTTAACATTGTATAACCAACAGAACTATTGATTATGTGTGATGAATGGGTTGCACTAGAATGCAAAGAATTACAAGAAGTGAAATCAGTTCAGAGAATAGATAGATATTGGGCAGACATATTCAAACTTTGTAACCTTGAAAGCAGCCCTAAGTTCAAAATTTTGCCAGTTTTGGTGAAGGTTTGCAGAAGGCGCTGCGTCTGAAGGTAACGCAGACAGTGAAAGAGACAGTGAAACATTGTTAACAAATAAATAAAAGTCTGTTCGAACATTGAAAAATCTGCCCATCCAATGCTTTAATGGAATAAGACATACAAAATCTTATGTTCAAGGGTATAAAAAATTTGAAAGAAATTGTCATTGCTGTACTTCTGAAAGCGACTCGTGATTCGTAATCTATTAACATGCTATTAGGTTGAGAATTGTTTGAGTAAATAAGGTAGTTTTATTATATTCTGCACACACTTTTTTTGCTATATCAAGAGGAATAAGATTTTGGTGTTCAAGCAGCAGAAATTCTTGCTGCCTAGGTTTTCAGTATGCATGTTGGTTAATTTGAAAAGAGTCTAATAATTTTTATTTGTCATTTCAGTAATGCACGTTTTATTTGTGACAGATAAGATAATTCAGAAAAAATTTAAATGGATTTTAATTTGTGAAGGAAATTTATATAGAATTATTTGTTCCAACCATTTTTGGCAAAACTTCTGGCGTTTCACAGAAAAATTACTCCTTATATTACATATATAGTTCGTGTTTAGTTCTGTTCCATTTTCAAAATTTCTGCTCCAAAAATGAAATTTGCTGCTCCAAAATGGATGAGGGGCACTTGCACCCCTGTAGTGAGCATGCGTGAATTTTTTTCCTGCCTACAGATGCTGCCAAGCTCTGTCACAATTGGGTTTTTGACGAAAATAGGAAGAACTTGAATGATTCAATTGTGTTCGTGATCGAGCTCTGCCAATTATAACTCAGAACTCCTTGACAGTTTGGTGATGGTTGTGCCATGTAATGTATGCTCGTGATGAACCGCACCATTAGAGTCAAAGAAGATGGTCAGCATGACTTTCACATTGAATCTTTTGAAGACCATATTGTCAGTCAGTCAATAGAATGAACAGATCCGATGCTAATGCTCATCTCGTGTGCAAGTTCTTTGATTCAACAATCATGCATAATAAAGGCCCTCACTTGGTCAATAATCTTATTTCTGGATGTTAAGGGCCTACTAGAACATACTTCACTCTTCACTGACCATCTTTGATGCAGTTGTATCCCCAAAGCAGAATGTATTTTATTGTTCTGCAGCCAGTCCTCGGCTGACTAGAAATGTTCTGCAGTAAAAAATCCCCATAATAATGTTTTCTACACTTTTCTTAAAATTCTTTCAGATTGTTCTGCAGTAACACTAATTTTCTGCAACGTGCATCTTAGATTTTGGCATATTCTGCTTTTGGGGTTGTACCACTCTTTTATCAGTAAGCTCATTACTTAGTCTTCAAAGGCCTGTTGAATCTTGAATCTTGTTTCCACTCCAGAATTACCAAGCTTGACACAAAATTCAATGCAGTAGCATCATTGTCATTTTGTCAAATACGGAAATGCAATATGCCTCTCGCACTTCCTAACTCGTCAGTAGTCTGCTGACAGCTTCTGCAGGCAGGGAAGAATTCAATACACAAATCAATCATGTATGCTAGGATTACCTACATATTGTGCACCAAACCACACCTTCCTAGCTTCACATGTTTATGCACAAAAAATTATGGTGGAATACTTTTTGGACAAACTTTGTGTGTCTGTATGCATATTGTTTTGTATGAACTTTTTTTAAAATGGGTTGTGACTCACTGATACTAAGTATGCCAGTGAACTCTATGTTACAATTATTATTTTATTAGTGTTTCTCAATTTGTTGTTTACCACGCGGATCGCTATTATGTGCCTTACAAATTCAAGATACAATTATCAGTATTCCTCGGAACATGTAAATAGGTCTTTATATTTTTTTCTTTGATAAATTTGTCCGCATGTTTTTAGAATCCTGGCTGTATTGAATTTCTTTTGTCTTTTACAGGCTGAGATGAAAGTTTGGTAAAAGTTCTTTTATAAAACTTGAAAAATGCCACAAACAAGCGCATTGGTTAGATTGGAACCAATGTAATTGGTACAATTATTCGTTTTTTCTTCAAGTTTTATAAAAGGACTTTCATCAGACTTTAGTGTAAATCCGGCCTTATGTGAACAATTGCTATACTTTTTTTTTCTCTTCGATTTATGACCCATGATATTTATGTATCGCCTTTCTTACATTTTCAAATTTTTTTATATGTACAACAGTATAGATGTACCTATGAAATGTATATGTATTATAACAGAGCTGGACAAATCCCAGGCGCCAGATTACATGGCAATTAGAAAATTGTATTGCCATCTAAAATTTCTAAATGTGGTTGCACAGTTGGAGTAAATTTTTAAATTTGGGGTCTAAGGGCAACACAAAATTTTCTGAGCTCATTAGGCTGCGTCTTTTTACATGGAAAAAGAAAACATTGTTTAGGACATTTTTACGTAAGCAAAATACCATACTTAGCTCCTAAGAAATTGGGCTGGCGCCTGAATATTTTTTCTATTTGTCAAGCCCTGACATATATAATGTATATAAAGTCGCAAATTGGATAAATACAAGAAGAAAATTAGCATCTGTTTCCTTCAGGACTTCATATGAAAAGAATATGATGTACATCATGAAATTAGGAGACACGTCTATTGTTTTCTGTCATTGGTGAAGATGGTTATTAATTTAAAATAACTGAACCGATATACATTGCCCATTAAAAAATCAAGCAAAATGAAGAAAATAAAATATTCCTGAATTTCAAGTCAGAGTTGCTTTGTAAAGCTTATAGAACATAGTTTTTTTTGCAGGAGAACACAATGCAGATCATTCACGTGATTCAGAAACTGGTGAGTCGAGTCTTTTCTACAATGATTCAATCTACATCGTCAAATTTACTGTACTGTTTATCGTTTATCAACTTTGACAAACCAATAGTTTGCAAGTCTAGATAATGTGGCTCATCCAAATAACATATATTTTGCACAAGGAAATCAAGCAGTCAATACATAGTTTGAAAATTTATGGTTGAAGTTAATTAATGAAAAACCCCTGCAAACTAAAAAATGAAAGCTTCAAACACATCTATTGAACAAGCTTCAACTAAAATCATATTTTATCCAGTCATTGTCTTTGATGGTCACTCTGTCAGATTTTGGATGGTTTGAATTTTAAATTACGCAAGATTCATGGCAAAATTATATATAAAAAATGGTAGTTGCTTCATTTTACAGAGACTATTTCAGCCTATAAAAACCATTACAGCAGTAAAACATTATTTTTACTACAGGACTTGATGAATCCCAGCTGTTGTTTACATTAAAAAAAATTGGTATGCATGTAGGAAATTTTGTGATTTGAATGGAGTCAAAGGTTAGTGAAAAAAATTTGCCTGAATTTATATTGGGACATATCTACAAACATGCAGAGGGCTGAACAAGTTCTGGAGAGGAAGTCAAAAGAAACATTACTCGCAGCATTTTTCTTGGGAAAAAATTGGTTGGCACAAAAATATTTTTTCTCGAATTGTCAAGCCCTGTATATAGATATGATATTTGAAAGAAATGTTATGTTATAGACCCGAAGAGAGAAAACCTGATCAAGTTGATTTTAAACACTTGAATTTTTATTATTGATTCAACTTAACTTTCTCGCATCTGTTATTTACAACCAAGGATAGTCCTCACCGACGAATTTCAGAGTTGAAAATGAATGTTTTTTCTTCTTTGCCTCTGAATTCCAGTTTCTTTGCAGACGGGAACGTGGAAGAAAAAGATGAATTCGGAGATGGTGAGTTTAGGGCAATTCTGCTGTCGCTGCAATGGTTCTTTTATTTTCCCTTTGTAAGATTTTTGTGAAAATAAGCACATGAATTATTCCATCTAATATTTTTAAAATACTCATTCAATGTTGACTGCATACAAGAGATTCTATACATATATGCACTCGTTTCCAATTTTTTCTTTCAAAATGAAAATTGTCAAATGAAATATTGGTCACAAAATTTTTTTGGGGTATACCTTTCATGTAATGGAAGCAAAATGTGGTCGTAGCAATTTACTATGAGTAGTCGCAATCAGTACTGAGATGTGTATATCTTGCACATCTCTATGATGGTTTAGGTGACTATTGATTGACACACTAGGTTACAGCATTTGGTAAGAACCCAAATCACTATTGTCTTTGCTTGGCTTCTATTTCTATATATAAATTGAGTTTTTCTAATAGCCCTTAAATTTTTTTTCAACTTTATCAGGATTTAATAATCAATTTACTATATAAATATAGGAACTTTAAGGTATCAATACAGATTTTCTAAATTACCTGGTGCCTGGTATTTGTAAAGCCCTGATGTAGGGACCACCTATTCCTGATGGAAAAGATTCAGCCATATATTATGAAGGTGGCCCATCTTTTGCAACAAGTCTACATGGGAATCTTCAGTAAGTTTGGGTAGTATGCATCCAAGCTGCTTTACAGTTTCAGCAGAATGACGTCCCTTGCCAAACTTCCAATACCAGCATTAAAAAAATGATAGCCTTTTTTTTTAAGGATCTCTCTCTTTCCAAGGGACTTGGGTCATTCTGATTGGTGTCATAATCTACAGAATTTGTTTTGGGACATGCTGATGGAGGGCGATCTATTTTCTAAAAGTCGTGCACCATCGTACATCAGTAAGGCATCATTTGATATGGAAATTGATGAAACTTCTAGGGTGTTGGTGGCCATTTTCCATAATATAAAGAGGTATGTATACAGACATACATTTATGCTGGGGATGACAACCACCTCCAATACTAGATTGTGATATCATTCATGGGTGGCGTGAAACAAAATTTTCCCAGAGCGAGATCTATTTTCTGTGCCCCTCTAGCGTATAAGCTGTTACCAGTATAATGACCCAGAGAACTCACAAATTCATATGCACCAGGGATCTTCAATGCATGACCTATTGAGATCTCTGGTGACACATGTAATAAAGTGTAGTGGCCGGTGAATCTCATTAAAACGTCAAATGTGGACTGTATTGTGCCAGCGGTTGAAGGTGTGGTATACTGCATGCGTATGCATGGAAAAGTAGTATTCGCTGTAAATTATTCCATCTGATACATTTATAGTTTGAGTTAAAAAAGCATGTTTTAGACATTTTTCTGCAAGTTCTTAATGTCCCTAATTAGGTGTCCGTGTGGTTGCCCAATTCCAGAACTTTCCTCTATAATTCATACACCAGGGTAGGGTATTTCTGTAGTAAATTTCATTACATTATGACCAATAGTTTGGATTTTTATTAGCAAGATTCAGAGACACTGACTGAATGGTACATGCTGTGTAGATTATATATCGGGAGTTAACGTCATGCCATATTTTCAATTCTGACTTTAATCCAGAAATGTAATTTAGAAGTGTTAGTTCATTTTTTTCTTTCAATAGTTTAAGTCTCAGCTTCGAGAGTTCTCCACTAGACTGTGAAATCACTATTTCTCTGTGGAAACAATTCTGGTAATACTTTCTTCTTGAAATGACAATCGACTTGTACTATTCTGACTTTAACCCTCTCGTATAAGAACAGATACAGCTGTGATTGTTAATTGCAAGCAATTGATATAGCTTTTGAGAAGAAAACTCATTCCAAGGGAGGTTTGAAGATATTTAAGAGGTCATTGTAACGTCAGCATCGGGGGGGGGGGGGTTTGAAGGTTGCTTGCGTCATTAACTACTCCTTTTTGAAGATATGAAATATTCTAAGCTGCTGGCGAAATTTTGCTGATGGGGGGGAAGGGGGTCAAAAATGACTGAAAATCTGAAATTGATTGACCTGATAGGTCAATCAAATCTATCATAAATTTTGTTTGTTGAATTCTTCATGTAAACAAAGACACTTGATTAATGAAATATAAGGAAAATATTGTTTTTGTAATTAAAATAAGTGATTCCTATTTCATTGCAAATTAGTGATGCAAAAAAGATTTTTGTGCAGTAGTTTTTAAAAGTGCATTTCCTAAATTTACATATTCATTTGTTTTCCCTTTTCATTGTATATAGTTAGAGGATCGAGACCAGGAAAGAATGTGCAGTTGACAGAGGCAGAAATAAGGGGACTATGCTTGAAATCCAGAGAAATATTTCTGAGCCAGCCCATCTTACTTGAGCTGGAAGCACCGCTGAAGATTTGTGGTTAGTTTTATTCAGTTTGCTTGTGGTAGTTTGTGATTTTTCCCAACTTTTACTGTGGTCTGTCCAACAGTGTCTCATCGCAATATTTATTCTTTTTTTTTTTATAATCATGGTTTTTTCAATGAGTCAAATATTTGAGTCTTCATAATCACTAGGCAGACTTTATTTCATTCGTGGTCATATTTTCAGTGAAGTAGGAAACTAAAGTAAATCTGATCACTCGCATTGTAAAGGTTATTGAAAATTCTGGAACTCTACTGTGGTTTTCTAGTAGCTATGTCTCTTGAGAAGGGAAGTTAATTTTACTGGGGGGGGGGGGGGAGAGAGAGAGAGATGTCATATGTGTTGTAATGAGGAAAATGAAACAAATCTCTGGTTAATACTCAATAGTTTGCATATAATTATTTCTGAAATATGTTGCAATTCAGTACCAGAAAAAAAAATGCATGGTTTAAGCTATTAGATGGGCTTGACAAATCGGGAGGGGGAGGGTGGGACAGCTCCAAAATAATTTTTTTTAAGACTTTTCTGAGATTTTATGGCTTTTTTATAATCTTTATATGTCAGTAGATACGCTGCTTAAATTTTGTTGTCAGTTCAATTTATCAATCATACATAGAAAATTTTATTCCCCAGTTTCAATTCCTTGGTTGCCGTGGCAACTGTATGCTAGAGATTTGTATGCTCGGCCATTGGTATATAGTTATTATAAAAGCTTTTTCGAATTCTTTGAATTTTATAATTTTTTGAAAAATACATTTTATTTCTTTATATTTCTTTATTATAATAAATTTATAAACAAGTATTTCTGCTCTTCTCCTGCAGTTTTGCCTCTAAAACAGACTTTACATAATTGCCAAGTTTCTTGGATTTTCGGGACACCTCCCAAATTTGTAGTGTCCCTTGGAAAATTATCTCCCAAATTTTGTCCATGATTGCAGAAAAAAACCCTTTATTTTTTGGGGGGCGGGGAGAAAGTTGTTTCCAAACAATTAGGAAAAGGTCTGTTTTCATTTTTCTGTCCAAAAGTGTCACAAGCATAATACTGTAAATTGTCGCCATTGCATCAAATAAATATTTTTTGAAGGAAAAGACAAAATTCACCAAACAGCCAGTATTGATTCACCATTTGAAATTGGTGAGATGACTTGTATCTGCTTTAACCACGTGGCCTGTTTCAATACTAATTTTTCTGTTGCCGTGATTGAGAGCAGTAATGACAGGTAATTTAACTTATTGGTCCCAAAGCAGAATGTTTTGCATTGTTCTGCAATGAGCCCTCAGCTGACTGGAAATGTTCTGCAGTTCCCATAATAGTGTTTCCTACATTTTTCTTAAAATTCTTCCCAGTTGTTCGTAGTAGCACTTATTGTTCTGCGATGAACGTCGCAGATTTCTGCATATTCTGCTTTGAGGCCTATTGGTTGGTTATGATTTATGATTGCCTACTTGGCTAATCTGTGTTGGCTTGCATGATGCATCGTTTTTTTGAAAGGGAAGAATTCCTACAATTTTACTTTTACAGTGGACTGTTACTGTATGTGTGCAGAAGTTTATATTATTTAAATAGGCCTTTTCAAAAGACTTCCAGTAATTCAGCAATTTTTGATAATCCGGCACACTCTGATGTTATATGTGCCGGATTAGTGAGTCTACTGTATTAATGAAAATCCCTACATTGTTTGTCGAAAATCCCTTTTGTATTTTTGTGTGGAATTCAGATCTGTGCTAAAAAATTCCTAATTCTCATTGTTCAAAGTTTGCAGCTATAGAATTGTACCAATTTTGAATGCATAAAATTTTATTCATCAGATTCTCATTTTAAAAAATGTATAAAGTTTTTTAGAAGTAAGGTTACATAAAAGAATGTTTTTCCTGTTTTCTTTCTCTAATCTGAAACATGATAATTGTATAATTATTTTTTGCTTGTCTCTACTATTATCTGGAAGCATGACATATCAAAACTTGATTTGTATCTTGAATTTACAGGAGACATTCATGGGCAATACTACGATCTGCTAAGGCTCTTTGAGTACGGAGGCTTCCCTCCTGAAAGCAATTATTTATTTCTCGGAGATTACGTCGATAGAGGAAAGCAGTCATTAGAAACCATATGCCTGTTGCTTGCATACAAGATCAAATATCCAGAAAACTTTTTCTTGCTCCGTGGGAATCATGAGTGCGCAAGCATAAACAGAATTTATGGTTTCTATGATGAGTGTAAGTAATGTTTTTACTTTCAGTAATTCATTTTTTTGTTAAATGTTTATAGTAATGATTTTTTTTCCCCCAGTTTTCTAATTATTATGCAGTAATATTTCTCACTATTGTTGACAGTAGTATTTATTTTTTTAATGTCAAAAGTTTTCAATGTGCGTGAAGCCAATTTTTTTTTTAATGACCAAAATTATTATGGAGAAATTCTACTGCTGTTGTCATAGAAATCTGTTATAAAAAATGAAATTGGCTTTCACGTGATAACTCGTTACTTACTTTTGTTCGTACAATGCATAGATTTCTTTGCAAATGATGCATTTTGAAGTGGAGTTTAATTTTTAATTTTGATATTTGTTTGCATAGGCAAAAGAAGATACAACATAAAACTGTGGAAGACATTCACAGACTGTTTCAACTGTTTGCCTGTTGCTGCAATAGTTGACGAAAAGATATTCTGTTGTCATGGAGGTGAGTGAATGAAAACATGTTTGGTTGAATTCTTAAATGCACCTACATTTGTCTTCAAACTGCTGATTTTGATACACGTGCAGGACTTGGCTAATCAAAAATCATAGGTGCTAATGCTTCTGATTTACCCAGAACTCTTCCAATGTTGTAGCCTTATTAAAATCTTTCAATCAAAAACCAGATTCTTTGTATCTTAAAAGAAAAATCCTCAAGGTATACTTTGCGAAAATGAACAGTCTCTAAAAAAAATCTGTCAGTTCTTGCAACTTTAGGCTGACTGTGTTGCCTCAAGAAAAATACGGGTAATGGCCAAGTGTTTTCAAAAATGGAAGTTGTCAGTTTTTAAAATCGCCAAAAAATTCAAATAGCAGGAATTGAAGCTCTATTGCAAATCAATAAACAGTTGATTGAGATTAATTCTATTGGGGGGAAAACGTTTAACATGACAAATATGTGATAAAAATATTGGTCATTATAATAAATTGGTCATTTATAAATTGGCAAAATAATTTTAATTGATTTCAATGCAGAACAGAAATTCAAGTAGGCTTTGTCAAAAAAATGGGAGATCTTATTAAAAAAGTTGGTGGTAGAAAGTTTGGGATAATGCATCAGTGTTCCAGAAAAGGGGTCATCAATATAATCCCCCAAAAAAAGTGACATGTTTTCTTTGGTAGCAAAACATTTCGTCACAGGACAAACTACAAATTTTTTCAAGTCCAGGAATTGGCACCAATGCAAAGTATATAGAGTAAAACCTGCTTGTGTGCAGGGGGGGGGGGGACTGTAGAGACCTATAAAAAATATTGTTATAAATAGGTTATCGTTTCGGGCAGTTTGAATATTTGCATTATTTCTATTAAATAGGAATTCCACCAGGACCAAGGAAAATAGACAAGTTTATTGTTATAGACAGTATCGTTATACACAGGTTTCACTGTATAATGTACTAACATACTGTTAAATCTTTGTTTACCGTATCCCCAATATTGGTAAGAGGTAGGTGTGTGTCTCTCTCTACCAAATTCCTGTAAGTCATAATCTGAATAACCACTGTTTATAATCTCTGTCGCTAAAGAAAAGTGTGAACAGTGCCACTTCCTATCTGAGGGACATTGTTTCAGCCTTAATGGCAGTATAGCCCAATTCACATTCTGGTCTATGATTAATCAAATTTGGTTAGAAGTTGCAGACCACATCAAATGATTCTTAACACATTTGGCTCCTTTGCCATGGGTTGAGCATGCACTATGATTCAAAGGTGCCAATGACATGCTATAGTATGTCAAATACCCAAAATTTTGGAAAAGGACATATAAAAATTCGGTTTGCACATTCCCACAGGGCACACTCATTCCTAGTTCTAAGAAGAAAATAGTACAGGGTAAAAAAACTCCCAGATTTCCCCCTTTCTACCGCCTATCATGATTGTATGACCTTAAAATATAATTTCTGGTTTGAAATACAAATTAAGCCCTTTACTGTATATTATATCAGGGTTCGCACATTCCTTGAAAATCCTTGGAAAAAAAAGTTCATTTTCAAGTCTTTGAAAGTGCTTGAAAAATCGTAGCAGTCCTTGAAAAAAAATAAAAGCATTTGAAGTGCTTGAAGAGATTTTTCTGCCTTAAATTTCTTTTTCCTATTCCCCGTTCCTCTCAAACGTTCAACCCATACAAAAAAGAGCGAAGCAATAGAAATGAGTTGCGGGACGTATGGTCACGTGAACCGGAGGTATTTTTCCTTAGTGCTTGTTACCTAAAATCTGGCAGCAAAACACGATACCGCCGCGGGAAATGCAGTTGGAAAAGCAAGGTTTCTATAGTCCGTTTCAGGTTAACTTTGCAGTGCAGAGAAAGGTAGAGAGTGTATTCCTTCGCCGCAAAATATAGTTCCCATATATCGGAGGCTTACGATGATCATTTATGCAGAATATTTCAATTTTTTGAATGATTGAAAATGAATACTGAAAAAATAGTGTTCTGAATCGATCTTTATTCGTTTAAGAATTTTAAAATAGAAAAAAAAAATGATCACCATTATGCGTAAAAAAAAGATTTTTCTCAGTGAGATTGGCGAGAATCAGCTATACCTTACCGCGACTGCGCATCGATACATTGGTTGAAAGGCTTTCGTTGTCATAGCAACGTGTGATGCGGTTCCCTCGTAGCTTCCCTTTCACTGCAAAGTTAACCTGAAACGAACTATAGAATATATACCGGGGTCCGGTTCCCCTTCATTTATTGTCAAATGCGGCGGATTGACTTAATTAGACGCACACGGCCAAAGGGTTCTTCAATCATGGTTCAGTAATAAACAAGCTGACCATATTTTCTCGATAGAAATGCAGGACATATATTCAGTAAATACGGGACAAAACCCCCGAATTTTGCGCTAAATAACTAACTTTTTCGGTAAGGGGCCGTTAAAGTTTTACGTCAGCAAAACTCAGACACACACAATAATGAAAGTCTCAAACATGAAGTTGCCAATTTGCAACAGAAAAAGAAACATATTTAAAGTAGACATTGCCCACAATATGCATTGTAGGGTTAAATTTCAAATCCATGCATTAGCAATTTGGAGGATAGGTGGCACCATCTACTGAACACAAGCACACTTAGGTTTCACCAACACAAATCTGACATAGCTCCCTTATTCAGGTGGGAAAATATTGTGGCAGTTAAATGGTGGTACACCCACAGTTGTGATCCATCAGGGTGGGAAAAGAAAATCATTCCACCAGGAAATTGCTTTCTGGGATTTATATGAATCAGAAGATAAGTGTCAGAATCGCATTTGCTTTAAAGTTAATGAGAAAACATAATTGAATGAGCTAAGGTATATAGGTATATATATATATATATATATACACACCTTAGCTTAAATATATATATATCTATTCTATAATATAAAATCGCAAACAAACTCGAAAAGGGCCTGTTGCTAAGCAACCGAGTGACGGAAGTGGGTGAAATTTTTGAGTGACGGAAATCTGTTACGGAAGTCGGTTTCGATTCATATATCGATATTCACATTCATATATCGTACATTCATATTCATATATCGATATGATATCATATATCGATATTGGGTCGATATTCACATATCGGGACCCATTTGACCCATCGGGACCATGTTATGTGCATGTACCAAGAGGCTCCTACATCCTACAGCAGAGCCCTTAGGCTGGAATTTAGATTTCGAGCCCCCAAACCAGCTTTTCAGGGGCCCCTCTGTGATTAATTAATTTATAGTGTGAAAAATCAAAAAGTGATAAGAATCGTTGTGGCCCCTGTCAGCCCTTCCTTTGTGGGGGGGGGGGGTAGGTCCATGCCGAGAGGTATATATATGTATAATATACACACACAACAGCAGTGCTCCCAACACAGGGTCGGGGTACCCGGGGAAGATTTCACGTATAAGTAAAAAGTTTTCATTTCCAGGGGCCCTTGATGGATCTCATTGTTTTCTTGCTGCTTTAACGTTGAAAAATTTCGATAGCGGAAGCAAAAGATATATCCAGTCTGGGGCCCCACCAAAAGTATGCGAATTGGTGTCCCGGGTAATTGGTTGGGGGGTCCTGGATTTTATTCGTTGGTAAAACGAATACAAATGGAAATTTTTCATGGCACTCGCACCGGGGGATGACCGACAAGCTTCCATGTCGGGGGCCCCATGTTTACAGGTTTCATTTTGGGGCCCTGGAAGAATCTCATTCTTTTCTGTTGTAGAATTCGCAACAGCGGAAGCCCGAGATAAAGCCAGTCTGGGGCCCCACCAAAAGTATGCGAATTGGTGTCCCGGGTAATTGGTTGGGGGGTCCTGGATTTTATTCGTTGGTAAAACGAATACAAATGGAAATTTTTCATGGCACTCGCTCCGGGGGATGACCGACAAGCTTCCAAGTCGGGGGCCCCATGTTTACAGGTTTCATTTTGGGGGCCCTGGATTTTATTCGTTGGTAAAACGAATACAAATGAAAATTTTTCATGGCACTCGCTCCGGGGGATGACCGACAAGCTTCCAAGTCGGGGGCCCCATGTTTACAGGTTTCATTTTGGGTGCCCTGGATTTTATTTGTTGGTAAAACGAATACAAATGAAAATTTTTCATAGCACTCGCACCGGGGGATGACCGACAAGCTTCCAAGTCGGGGGCCCCATGTTCACAGGTTTCATTTTGGGGCCCTGGACGAATCTCATTCTTTTCTGTTGTAGAATTTGCAACAGCCGAAGCCCGAGATAAAGCCAGTCTGGGGCCCCACCAAAAGTATGCGAATTGGTGTCCTGGGTAATTGGTTGGGGGCCCTAGATTTTATTCGTTGGTAAAACGAATACAAATGAAAATTTTTCATGGCACTCGCTCCGGGGGATGACCGACAAGCTTCCAAGTCGGGGGCCCCATGTTTACAGGTTTCATTTTGGGGCCCTGGATTTTATTCGTTGGTAAAACGAATACAAATGAAAATTTTTCATGGCACTCGCACCGGGGGATGACCGACAAGCTTCCAAGTCGGGGGGCCCATGTTTACAGGTTTGATTTTGGGGGCCCTGGATGAATCTCATTCTTTTCTGTTGTAGAATTTGCCACAGCCGAAACCCGAGATATAGCCAGTCTGGGGCCCCACTAAAAATCTGCGTATTGTGTCCCCGCTACTGGATGTGGGGCCCTGGATTTTATTCGTTGTAAAATTGATAAAAATGAAAAATTCTCACAGGGGGGTGTCCGACAAGCTTGCAGGTCAGGGCTTCATGGAAATGTTGGCAGGTTGTAATTCGGTGCCCCTGAATGTATCTCATTGATTTTTGTGGTTTAACATTGTAAAATTTGCAACACATCGGTAGCCCAAGATATATCCAGTGTGGGGCCCCACTGAAATTCAGCGAATTGAATCTGGGGACCCCTATGGGAAAGTTTTCTGGGGATACTTGATGAATCTCATTTGTTTTTTGTTGCTTTATTATTATTTTCATTAAAATTTGCTTCTTCAGTAGGCTGGTGCTTTCACACGTCCCTTTCCCCTTTTCCATAGCACGCTGATGAAGTGGGACGAAATAAACAAGATATGTCCGGGAGAGAAGTGGTGGGGAGGGGTTGGCCGCCTTTGGCGGCCAGAGCCCCCCTAGTATATATATAAACAAAATGTATAATCCATCAGAAAATTTATAGATTAATTTATTAGTAAATATATTCATGTGTTAAATTCTCAGTGCTAATGGGCTTTTTTTGTAAGCTTTGTCTACTGGAGACAAAGTAAAAGAACGAAGTTATAAGCTGGTAAATTAACTTTTTTTAATGATGTATTGGATTGAACAAGTTTTTAAAAATGAATTATTTGATTCACAGTGAGAGATACCAGTGAGAATGATGGGAGTGCATCATACTGTTTTTGAGAATTTTTTTCAAGGGGCCCACTTTTACTCAAAAAAGACCCAGATACTAATTTGCATCCCAGGACTGGTAAATTAGAGTACAGTGCCATCTCTGATGATTAGTAAAGTCAGGGTCCTCTTCAGCAGATACAATTGGGACCAAAAGTACAATATCCATTTCAACTGTCCAATGCTGCATAAAAATTTAAATACTGTTGTGGGTGTTAAGGATGCAAAATGCTGCAAGATTGTGTATGGGGAAAAATGATTCTTATTCCTTATTTTTGTTTTTCTAGGTTTGAGTCCTGACCTGCAGTCTATGGAACAGATCCGTCGTATTATGCGTCCAACAGATGTTCCAGACCAGGGTTTGCTGTGTGACCTGCTGTGGTCAGACCCA
This sequence comes from Pholcus phalangioides, assembly GCF_987345545.1. NCBI lineage: Eukaryota > Metazoa > Arthropoda > Arachnida > Araneae > Pholcidae > Pholcus > Pholcus phalangioides. The sequence goes on along the minus strand of NW_028301608.1, from coordinate 85,691,410 downwards.
GACAAGGACGTGATGGGTTGGGGTGAAAACGATCGTGGTGTCTCTTATACATTTGGTGCTGATGTTGTTGCGAAGTTCTTACACAAGCATGACTTAGATCTTATTTGCAGGGCACATCAGGTATGCTATTCAGTATATCATACTTATTATACTTATATCATTTTAATAACAAAATGCTTTTACTGGAACACTGACATTCATGATAGCTCATTGGTACATTGAAAGTTATTTGTCTGATGAATTTTTTTAATTGTATGAATTAACCTGTTGAATGGGAATGAAATTTTACGAAAGACAAATAATTAACGGGGCATTCCAATAATGAAAAAGTTTCTTGTTTGGCTTGCAACTAGTAAATGTTTTAAAACTGCAAAATAAAATTTGTTTTACACATTTGGCTAGATTTCGGAAATTTAAATAGTTGATGTACCATATATTTTTCATGATCTGACATTCTTTCTCATGGGGACTTTTGCTTTTAATGACAGGTTGTTGAAGATGGTTATGAGTTCTTTGCCAAGCGTCAGTTGGTGACATTGTTTTCAGCTCCAAACTATTGTGGAGAGTTTGATAATGCTGGAGCAATGATGAGCGTGGATGAGACTTTAATGTGCTCTTTCCAGGTAAGAATTTTAATAAAAATGTTGATGTTTCTGCTTCAAAATGCTGCAGTTTCTGCTTAATAAAAATTCACTTGTTATACATAAACTAATTTAACCGCAACATTTTATTTGTGTCACTGTGATGAAGGAACGTATTCCAATTAATATGACTGGAAATCAGTCAATCAAGTAAAATGCAGATTCATACTTGATGAGCTTGTGATTATATGCAGTAGAACCTCTAACTGATAACTTTAATAAATGTTGAATTATCTGGGTAATATTCTCATGGTTGGCATAATACTAAATTCAATGGGAGGATAACCGCTTTGAGACACTGCACATGATAGCTAAAGCCTCCTTAAGTCAACTATGATTCACATTGTGTTGTGACAATTTCTCATAGTTGCCTGTGGATTCAGTTAATAAATTTACACATTTGTCTTGCACATTTCAAGGGGTTTTTTGTCAAAATAATTTGTTGGTCGAAAATACTTATACAAGTTGTACCTTGGGGGGGGGGCACATTTAATTTTTGGGGCCTGTGAACTATGGTAGTCAGGTTAGTGCGGATAATATCTGAAATTTTTAAGCGATAGATGGTTCAATAAGCTAAAAAAAAAGTTTTTCAGATTGAAATTTCCAAGTTGGAAAATGAAAGTTCTTCTAACGTTCGGCAATTGCGTTGCTCATTTGCAGATAAGAAATATTTCGATTCATGTTTATACTTTTTTATGCAATAATTTGCATTTTAATTTTATTATTGCAACTTATTATTCAAAATTGTCCATGAATTGGTATGTTTCATATTTCCCCCCCCCCCCCCCGAATATACTTCATACCTTGAAGATAGGGTCATTTTCCACTTTTTAGAGCATGGAAACATGATCTGGGAACTACGAAAATCGCAGATAAGCCCAGTTATATTCGACAATCACATTACTCATTTGCAAATAACAGATATGTAGATAAGCTTGTTTTTTCCACCATAATTTGAGATTTGGAAACCTTTTGTAGAAAATTGCGGTTTTTTTTTTTTTTTTGTTAATTTATAGATAGCATCAAATTGTTCAATTGTATGTATAAGTACATGGCATAAATTATGTTTAAAAATTTGGAGGGTGAGAACAAATGAATCTTCTCTAATTTAACATTTGCTTAAGTTGACATATTCATCGATACTTTTGGGGTGTCAGGTTATTAAGGTTCCACTGTCTTTTTAAGCTTTTTTTCAAAATGTTGTGTGTTTTTTTTTTTTTTTTTTTTTTTTTTTTTTTTTAATTCAGATAGTTGAAATCACTTTCTTTGTAGATTCTGAAGCCTGCAGACAAGAAGAAATTTCCATATGGCAACACCATGAACTCTAACAGGCCAATTACTCCTCCGCGTGGGCAAGTCAATAAAAAGAACAGCAAGAAATGAAACAGGTTACCAAGGACTGTGATATAACAGTTTGTGTCAATTCAGTATCAACAACTAAATAAATTCTGTTTCTAGTTTTAAGATATATTTCCTTGATGATTGTACATTTTCTTATATGTTTTATTCAATTCTTTTCTTCTTTTTTCAAACCGAAAAAGAAATACTTGCTCAGAATAATTTCAACTTTTTTTTTTGCTATGAATTTGCTACTAAATTGGGCTTTTCTTCCTTGCAGCAAAATCAACAGGGTATTTTCTTTTCTTTTGGATAATGAATTCCTTTTTTGTAATTAATCAAATCTGTTATGCATAATGTATTGCACATAATGAACAATGTGTGCTATATTGTGCATGATAACATAGCTACTGATTAACTAAATTATCGACAAATGATTTTCAGTTAATGTTACTCTTTATCATTCTTTGCAAAATCTCCCAGACAAGCAATGCTGCAATAAATCCTCATGCATTTTGTACAAAAAAAATCGTGTATATGTTTAGAAAATATTGACGTACATGTTTTTAGACGAGTATTTTCTTTGCTGGTCGGATGCGTTATAATATGTGAGCGTTTTGGACTTCCCGCACACACATAAGTAAATAATTTGATTTTTTTTTACAGACCTAATTTTTTGAACAATTTTTTTTTTAGGCAAATAATTTGAGTTTTTATAAAATAGGGGTGGGAGAACATTTTCATCTTGATGTCAATGCATTTATTACACATGTCCATTTTTCATTTAAAAGCCTCCAGAATTGTGCTCAATACAGAAATCATCATGAATGCCAAAAACATAACAAATTTATTTCGAGAATTACAATTGTTAGCAACCTTACCTGGAAATGACACAAATCTTCCTCATGAAAAAGAATCTGTATAATTTTGGTTTTGTGCATATAAAACATTAGGCATTATATATTTTTTCTTACTGTGCTGCCTTCAAGTTTAGTGGAAAACGAGCGAGAAGTCAATGCTATTGACACACACAGAGAGGGGTGGTTATTACTGAAGTAAATATTTGTATGCTTGTAATTCAAGCGGCTTCTTACACACACACACACAAGCTTAGATAAGACTGCTTTTACATACCGCTATGAATATTTCTGAGTTAATATATCACTGATGGTAATCTCACCTACTCTATTCAATCACCAAGATAATTTTGTTTGAAATTGGAAAATTTTTCAAATTGATTTTTTTTAAATTGAAATCAAAGGATGCCCAAGAAAAAAATGCAAATGTGTAAATCGTGTAAAGCATTGGTCTGTAAATTTTGCTTTAGCAATTGTGTCAACCCTGTAGTTTGACAACCGAGGATACTCCTTAAATTCTTGTGTACATGTGTATTTATTTTCTTCGATATATTATATATATATACTTAATTTCTGTGTCAATTTTTTTTAAATGTCTCCAGAAATGCAATAAGTATGAGATTTATTTTTTCCTATTATATTTTAGCTTTTTTTAAGTCGCGGAAAGAACTGATACTGTTATGAATGTAATTATGTAATGTTTCTTACAAGCACATGAATTTGATGAATTTCAGTGTCTGGATATGGTTTATTTTTTCCCCCGAAATTCCATGTGTGCGAAAGTGATTCGAAAAGATTGCGATTGTATTTTTGTAATCAAGCGCTAAGATGAATTAGAGTTGTGATTTTGACAAGTTCTATTGCACTTAAGAGAGATAGTTGGACGCTAGCAGTAAATTGAAAATTGGTCTGGTCTTACACAAATTGGTTGGGGTTACAAACATTATTTTGGGAAGACATTTTAATTTCCACAGTACTTCGTTTCTTCCCTTTTCCCCCTTCCGTTGCTTTTTTTGTGCTTCAATTTTTTTTATATATATAATTATGGTAGATTTTTGGTGTTTCTTTATGGTGTCTCGATGTTTTATACTGTGTTTGTTATACTGATTGTCCACACACGCAAAAAAAATTAATGCCTGTTCTTTATGAAATAGTTTTCGAATTTGGTAGTTCCCAAAGCAAACCGTCATTTGCGAGGGGAAAAAAAATATGCTCTCATTTTTTTTAATGTACAAAAAATAGTTTTAAGCCATTTCAAGTGATCCTTCATTGTAAAGTCATTTTATCCTTTGGGTGGAATAAATATCTTGATTCTTAAGTTCTGACTGCATTATTTGGATTGATATTTTTAAAATAACTGAAATAGATCTCAAGATTGTTTAATGGTATAATTAGTTTACAGGGCTCCTACTTTTTTACCAAATCCTATCGACAAAATTTTTGTAATTAATTACAATTGAGGAGAGAAATCTCATTGATATATTGCCAAATAATACAAATGTTGTGGATTGCAATTAATTATTTTGCCAAAAGGAGAAATATAATTTTTAAGGTTATTTGGGGGGTTGTATGTGGACCATTTGGCGTGTTAATTTTTCATTTGCTTAGTTTGATGGTTCAATAAGTAGAGTAGTCATTAAAAACTTCTGGATGGATGGAAAAAATAATTTTGTATTTGCTTTTCAAGGTCTTGGACCGTAACTAGCAGTCATCATTCACAATTATGGTGCACATTTTGTGTATAGGTGAAACAAAAGTTCGCATAACAAAGTAATTGCATATATATGCTTATTCTAGGTTTGGTGATTCTGATGGTACCCAATAGCATTCAATTGTCTTCTCTATTTTTAGGGCATGCAGAGGCATAAACAATATTTATAATTCTCAGCAAAGAGCTAGCAATGAAAGTGCTTCATTCGTCAAAAACGCTGGCATCAAACAATAAACACATCCCTTTTTAAAAGGAGGATGGACAGCGCAGTAAAACCATCTGGTTCACTTTGAGTTATTCACATTGGACCTTGTAATTTACACATTTTACACTGTGCTTTTGGAAGTGGTCTTGAAAAAGAGCAGCATATTCTTTAAAAAAAAAAACTTGCATGTCTTCATAGTCTGCGGTGCACTGTCAAAGAGAATTGACAGACTGTGGATGACTCCAGAAAAGGATATATATTTATTGGGAGGAGACAAAAAGAACTATTTGTGGTTGTGCTAGTACACTGTTTTGCAGGACTCCCACTCGTGTCTTATTTTTTTACCAAATCCTATCAACAAAATTTGTGTAATTGGTTTTAATTGAGCAGGGAATCATCGATATATATTGCCAAATATATTATAAATGTTGTAGGTTGCAATTAATGATTCTGCCCAAAGCAGAAATTATATTGTTTTCAAGATTACTTGGTGGGAGTGTATGTGGACCATTTGGTTTATTGTTCTTTTGCTTTTAGTTTGAGGGTTCAAAAAATTTAGTCATTAAAAACTTCTGTTCGGATGGAATAAATTTTGTATTTACAACTTGATAATCTTGGACAGTAACTAACATTAATCATTCAAAACTATGGTGTAGGTTTTGCATATAGGTGAAACAACAGTTTGCATAACAAAGTTTGAATACATAGGCTATTCTAGGTTTAGTGGCTGATGCTACCCAATAGCATTCAATTGTCTTCTGTATTTTTAGGGCATGAAGAGACAAACAATATTTAAAATACTCAGCAAAGAGCTAGAAATAAGTGTTTCAATTGTCAAAAATTATTGTACTGGTATTGATCAGTAAAATGTAAACAGATCCGTTTAAAAAAGGATGGAAAACACAGTAAAACCATCTGATTCACCATGGCTTATTTACATCAGATCTTGTAATTTACACATTTTGCACTGTTCTTTTGAAAGTGGTCTGGAAGGAACATTATTCTTAAAAAAACATCTTCATAATTTACTGTGCATTGTCAGTGTTTTGACACTCTGCACTTTGACTCCAAAAAATATATTGTGAGGAGAGGCGAAAAGAATTATCTGTGGTTGCTAGTTCACTGTTTCGGTCAAAAATTGTTTTTGTAGCCAAGTCATTTCTGTCATTTTGCTTTGACTCAAGTCAATCTTACAGGATACTGAAATGGTATGAATGTATACTTTTTCTAATTTTTTAAGTGGGAGCCCTGGGTTAAACTCAAATAATCTATACATTATATTAAAGTTGATAGCCAGTTTTTTTCGTTTTAAATTTGTGGTGTATATCGTCGCCTCTGAGGAAGCAAGTCGAGAGTTCACAATGAGGGGGGGATTGTAGTTATAACAGACTTTTCGTTGTTAGCAAATTTTAAATTTTTTTGTTCTGTCAAGTAAAAAAAAATTCTTTCATAGCTGTACATTATTATTGTCTTGGTTCATTTTGCTGAAATCCAGCCTTTATTGAGTTTTAGTCTTGCAGAATCAACTCTTCTGTTCCTGTAAAGAAGTTTGTATTCTACAGGGTGTTTAAAAATTTTCGCTCCTATCATATGAAAGTTTTTTTCAAATGAATAAAATGTTATATTTTCTGTTAAATAGTTAAAGGTCATGTTTCAATTCATAAGCTTAAATAAAAAGTTTTATCGTAAATTCCAAGTTTTTTTAATGTTGAAAATGTTGGTTTTATCCCTTGACACGTAAGCGTATTTTTTTTACCAGATTGCTCGAGACTATAAAACTCAGCAAGAATTAATGTCTGATATTGCATTTATGATGTTGTTCTTGAGTTCATCAATCGTACATTGCAGTAGACCATATTTTTAAGATAGCCCAAAATTTTGGTGCTGGTCCACTATTAAACCTCATTTTATTCATGAATGGTGCTTAGATTCCACTGTTGATGCCAAAGTCTACACAGATATTACTTCATTTCATTGTTGAACAGTGACGAATGGTACCCCTGATTTATACAGGATAGTGCCACACTCATGCCAAAAAAGAATGCTTTCAATTTTTAATAAAATATTTTGTTGATCGTGTCATTATGCGTGGACCTAAGCTGCCTCTTTACCGAACTTGTAACCCCAGAACATTTGTCTTTGGGGCTTATCTTAGAAATGTGGCATACTACAATAAAACACATATGATAAACTCAAGACTATCATCAATGCAATATCAGACTATGCTGGGTATTTGTGAAAAAGGCCAACATTTATCGTAAATTCTGAGTTTTTTTTTTTTAACTTTTATTAAAAGTAATGTTTCAATTCATAAGTTTAATCTGTTATTTTCTATTAAATAGCTCATAATCATTTGAAAAAACAAACTGATTTGCACAAATTTTGAAACACTTGTATCCCAGAACAATTTGGTGCACTGACCAAACAAAATTCTATGTATATGGAAAATTGACTGTATGAAGATACATTGATGTTTAGGAAAGCAAATTCATCTCTGTCCTCACAGGGACTTCAAGCCTTGTCTCTCATAGTGCTCTATCACTAAGCTACGAAAGCGGGTAGACTATTTCTTCCTTGGAACAAATGTATATATACTGAATGGGTCTCCCTATGTGATGGATGGCAGTGGCAATGATGTCGTCAAACACTGATTATAGAATATTTCATTTTAGGAAGCAAAAAGATACAGGTTTTAACTTTGAAGACCCTACTCTCTCTCAAGAGAGGAAACTAATTATCCAGAATATTGATTTTTCTCAGAACTTTTCTATATATCAATGGTTTAGAATTAAAACCTAATAATTTTTTGTGTTATAGATTAAGGGAACCTTGTATCTCACCTATTGTATATATTTAAAAAATAATCAAAACCAACTGCTCTCTATGAAGTAAAAAATGAACCATATACGTGTTGTTCTATGGCTATATAACAAGCCTTTTTTAGTTCTTGTGAAGTTGGGAATTTTTGATATATAGTGAAACCTTGATATAATGATGCTCTGCAAACCAAGAAAAAAATATATCCAGAAGCAACATTGTCACGTTATCAGATTTGTGCTATTGTTGGAATCTTTTTTAAAGAAGTTTACAGTATTGCACTTTCTTGTCTTACACAGAAAGAGGGGGGGGGGGGATGCCCTCGTAAGAACAAAAACTGATGACAAAGTTGACGTGAAATTCTGAATGATTTTGAGCAAAAAATATTTTTTTCAGCAGTTTCAAAAATCTCAAATATCATGGGATTTAATGTAAAGGATATTGTATCGAGACTATAGCAAATTCCAAACATGAAAAAATATTATTGTAGCGAGGGATTTATCATATCAAGTATCGATGTCTCACTGTACAAGGTTTTCATTCTAAGCCATCAAGACATAATATAGTTTTGTTTTTCTAAAGATTGACTTCATATCACATCCAATCATACAAGTTTTACATCTTTATACAGAGGTAAGAAAATAAATGAAGGTACACGATACTCTCTTAAATAGGAGTTAAATTGTATAACAACCTAATTCGTCTGAAGCATACGAACGATTATAAGCTATTGCAACTAACAAAGTATTTGGTAATGATAACTGTTCTGGGTACCGAGAATGGTTCTAAAAACTGCAGTGGATTCCGTTTATAACAGGACTTTTAAGCAGTTTCGTAGTCTCAACCATTAATATAATACAATCATTGATATTTCCCGCTTAAAAGTTTTCTCGTGTTTTTTCCTGATGGTATTTTGGAAAATGTTATAAGCAGGATCAACTGTTATCAGCATCTATCTGACAGTTATTTATGCTATAATTTATCTTCTGGCAGTTGCATCTAAATTTGTGTGGCCCAGAAGAAAGCAATTTATTCAAATTTTTCACTATTACTCAATTGTTTGTCTATTAATGTCATGAAATATGTTAGGTTTTCATGTGACATCAAAGATTCCACAAAATTTTGTCGTTATAACTGAGGTTGATGTTTTCAAGACTTCTCAAATACTTTTTGCGAAGTTCTCATTTCTTTATGATTTTAAGGGCAATCGTTTTAATCGAGAAAAGTATGGGAAATAGGGGGATAAATAATATGGGACATCGCTGGCTCTCATTAAACATGTAGCCAAATGTCAACAAAATTACCAAATATTGTTTATAAATAACCATTGGTGATAAAAACAATTCTCCAGCAAGTCTGCTGAAATGTATTTCACAGGAAAAAAATTTAACTTGGCAAATACACAAGATGAATATTTATAGTCATATTTATTATAATAAAATTTATAAACTATGCAAATCGCCTTCATATTCCTGATTCTAGTAAAAATATGGGAATTAAAGCAAGATTTGTCGGGAAAAAAAATGGAACATTTATAAGAGGTCAGGAATGGCTGAACACGAAAATCTTACGTGTGTAGTGGTCATGTCAATAAGCAAGTCGGAACGCCAAACATCCAACAAATCTTTTTTTTTCAATTAGGTATAAATACAACAACAGGCAAACATTCCCTGGATGTAATCAGCTCTAATCTTGAAAATTTCTTATTAAAACCCCATTGTAACAAACAGCATTGGGGAAAATTTTAAATTATATCCGAGGTTGTTGCGTTTTATCAACGTTACAAGAAAGGTTCATTAACATTGTCTGTGGGAATCTGTCTGGACTGCCAATTGATATTATAGCCCTAGGTGACATTATAACAGACTATTTCCCAATATAGAGGATCCTTCCCAGCATTGCCCAACCGGTTACATGGCTAATATCCTGGAAGAGAGAGAGAGAGTCCGGGCCTTGTATGCGTGTGTGTGGTATGAGAGAATAAAACTAATTACATTAACCATAATGCGAAAAAGTTTTTTTTTTGGATTGCAGTGTGTGTTTATTCATTAACGTATCTGTTCTCTCAAGATACGTCAAGCTTACTTAAATGTCTCACGTATGTGAATATTATAGGGTTTTTAAATTTTAATAAAAAATTATGGCCGGGGGGTTTGCTCTGAAGAGTTAATGCCAATCCTTCAATGCAACAGCAACATAAAAACCAAACACATTTCAAATGGGTGTGAAATAAAAGCATTTTAGATTATATATTTATGATACAGTCTGTGTTCCAATAATAACCGAACAGGATTATCGATTCAAAACTCTATTTCTTTACGCTTTCGTTAAACATGTTTGATCCAGAGCTGAGCGATCTGTTAATGTCGTGGGTCACCTCATTAAGAACGTGCCACTCGAGTAATTTATAAATGTGACGTGGAGCAGTATTTAAATGCTCCAGAGCTGAGCGACGAATTATCTGTAAATGTCGCGGGCCACTTCATTTATTATTCATTAATGTTTTATAATTATTAATTGTTCTTTCATAATAAAAGAAATGAATTATAAATTTTAATATCTAAATAAATAAACAATGTACTTATTTGTTTCCTGAGAGTGCTACATTCATCATATAAATTATTTTGATCTGAACGTTATTGCTAAATACGCATTTCAGAAAAAAGACAAAAACATATATAAAAAAAATATATAATTTATTTGTTTCTTTTACATTGATTTTTTTAATAACAAAATTGGTCATTGTTTTTCTTGTCAAACGAATGAAATCGTAGGTTCCTGTGGATTAAAAAAAAACAATTTCAAAAAAAAAAAAAGGTAAAATTAAACAATGTAATTTTAAAAAAATGCTACTAAAAGAAACTTACGCTCAAACGATCCATATGTATACCTGCCAAGTCTCCCGAATTTTAGCTTCATCGCTCGACCTCCCGAAAAGTTCTTAAATCTCCCGAATTTTTACAAAAATTCCTAATTGTCCCTAAAAATTCCCTACTTCATTGAAAAAATATCCCCGCTTATGAAAACAATCCCTAAGGCATTTCTTGTGGGGCATGAAGCCAACACCACACTAAATATATATTTCTATAATGTTAAATACAGTATTTGATCGTCGTGCATGAAGCCTCTTTTTTTTTCTCTTTCGAAATGACGTCACACGTCGTAAATGGAGAAATTCCCTTTTTAAGGAAGTTTTACAAACCCTCTGATTAAGCTGACCATATTTCCTCGAGTGAAATACGGGACATCGCCAAAACTGAACAAAGATGCCAAATATTTCCGAAGTTACGAAAAATCACAAAGGCGGGAAATAAAGCATTACTGCAAATTGTAGGGGATCAAAATGAATTCCACAATAAAAACGTTCTCCTGATGCGTGGGTGGCAGAGGCGAAAAAAGGGGACAAGCGAACTGTTTCCCTTGCTTGACCTACTTCTTGCTCAGTGTGTTGCTCTCGCGCAAGTGAGAAAAAAAGTTTCTCCTTTTTTATTATGTGAATTAATATTGTTAACCTATGTAAATAGTTTTTAAAAATTAAATGAACTTAAATATTATCAACCGTTTCTTCAATTGGAGTCAGAATATACATCGTCCTCAATGTGTACCACATAACTATACCCCTCTTGGGTGAAAGTGAATAAATTTATATTCTTCTTTAAAAAAAATATATAATGTGGCTCTGATCACAGTATTCGTAAGTTCTACCTGATCATTTTCATCCATCGTTACGAAAGCTATGAGCTTTAAAAAAAGCACCTCTCTGAATGCCAGATAGATAAAAAATTATTACTATTATACTCCCGCACGTTGCGTCTCTCTGTCTCTCCCCGTGGATTTGAGTAGACTGAAGCGCGCATGCGCTAACTGCGCTCACCCCCCGTAAAAATTATCCAATGAGCATCTACTTGCCACTTATATGTGTGGACACTTTCAAGAAGAATCGGTAAGTTAAAGGCCCGTTTACACGAGACAAGTGCTTTAGTTGGCAACTTGATTTTAACTTACCGATTCTTCTTGAAAGTGTCCACACGTATAAGTGGCAAGTAGATGCTCATTGGATAATTTTTACGGAGGCGAGCCAACACCCCCTATAGATAAGATCTTATCTATAGGGGGCAAAGCTGCATTAAGAGCGGCTTTGATAGGGGGTGTTGGGCGAGCGCAGTTAGCGCATGCGCGCTTCAGTCTACTCAAATCCACGGGGAGAGAGAGAGAGACGCAACGTGCGGGAGTATAATAGTAATAATTTTTTATCTATCTGGCATTCAGAGAGGTGCTTTTTTTAAAGCTCATAGCTTTCGTAACGATGGATGAAAATGATCAGGTAGAACTTACGAATACTGTGATCAGAGCCACATTATATATTTTTTTTTAAAGAAGAATATAAATTTATTCACTTTCACCCAAGAGGGGTATAGTTATGTGGTACACATTGAGGACGATGTATATTCTGACTCCAATTGAAGAAACGGTTGATAATATTTAAGTTCATTTAATTTTTAAAAACTATTTACATAGGTTAACAATATTAATTCCACATAATAAAAAAGGAGAAACTTTTTTTTCACTTGCGCGAGAGCAACACACTGAGCAAGAAGTAGGGCACGCAAGGGAAACAGTTCGCTTGTCCCCTTTTTTCGCCTCTGCACCTACGTAAGGGGGGCGAGAGATGACGCCACAGGGGAAAAAAGAATACACAACATATTATAAACTTATGTAAGTCATCGAGAAGAAATATGACTTCTCTATTTCTCCTCTAAGTTGTAAATATCGATTATATGATATTTTAATCGAAGTTAAAGAGGAGATAAATTATGAATTATGTAAGCCGAAAATACGGGAGAAGATCCTTGGCATTCGTAGGAAATTCTAAGGGTTAAAAATTAAATAATAAAAATTCATTAAACAAAAATTATTTCCAAATTTTCGAAATCATTATTATTTTTTAATTTAATCTATAGAGATGATATCTTTATGTTAAATACAGTATTTGATCATGTATTTTTACAACAGATGGCAGCAAATTCGTTCTGGACGAGAGAAATATTCGAACCCCCCCCCCCCTCTAATTTTTAATATATAAATCCTCCCCACCTGATATATATTTTTGAATCTTCAATTTTTTTTCAACTCCTGACATCACGTCGACAGAATATTCCATAGCTTTTTCCAACATCGAATAATTTTTAGCTTGTTTGTTAATTTAATTTTCATTTCAATACTTTAACAAACATTCATGGCGAAGATGTTGGTAATCCCAAAAATTTGTACATGTACACACCAGATGGAAAAAGAAAAAATTAGACGTGAATAAAAACATGATTATATTTCTGTAATTTTTTCTTACTTGATGCAGAAATTTTTTGATTAAAAAAATAATAAGTTTTTAAATTTTTTACGGGGTGGGTAACGTCGCCGGGTATCAGCTAGTAATTAATATAATCAATGAAGTGACCCACCACACATTTTTTTTTTTCAAATCACTGAAGTGCCCCGCCACATTTACTGGTGATTCGTCAGCCGAATCAAAGGAACAGACAGATGTGGCCCAGCACCAGACTTCAACTGGGCTCTGGGAATGAATTCCACATCTCTTAAGGGCGGTATTCACCGACATGGTTTAAACTATAGTCACAATTTTTTGATAAGAGATCGACACGGATTGGTTAAATTCAGGGTTTTAACCAATCTATGTTGATCTCTTATCCAAAAATTGTAACTACAGGTTTGAACCATGTCGGTGAATACGGCCCTTAGAATACTGCATCCATTGATGTTAGGAACATGAACGCACTTGGAAACATGCACGATGAAAAGATATGATTTCTTAACAGTTCCCCTATTTACTGATGTCATAAAAAAGGTTTTGGGTCTACTGAAGGCTGTAAGTTTTGTTTTTTCGTAAAGTTTTGTTTATATAAATCACCCAATCAATCCTTCTAGAAACAACCAATATTAATAATGAATGAAACTGGAGACAAAGCTGTAAGTGAAACATTTTTTTTATTATTTATATATAATGTGAACTGTTATTTTTATCCTATAGCCAAACCAACGAGAGAAGTCAAAAACTTACAACCTGATTACGCTGCATTATGATGAAAAAAACATGACACGAATTAAAGTGAAAAAAATTCCATATTTTTTTTATTTTTTCAACTATGGTTTCAATTTAAAATTTTTTTATTTAGGTAACTGATTCGGACACTGCAAGAAGAATTGTAGGACAGAAGCAAATTAATTGTAGATGTGAGTAAAAACATATATTTCTGTAATTTTTTATTTATTATTAATTTTACTTGATTTACATATGGATCGCTTGGACGTAAGTTTCTTTTAGTAGCGTTTTTTTAAATTACATTGTTTAATTTTACCTTTTTTTTTTTGAAATTGTTTTTATTTTAATCCACAGGAACCTACGATTTCATTCGTTTGACAAGAAAAACAATGATCAATTTTGTTATTAAAAAAATCAATGTAAAAGAAACAAATAAATTATATATTTTTTTTATATATGATTTTGTCTTTTTTCTGAAATGTGTATTTAGCAATAACGTTCAGATCAAAATAATGTATATGATGAATGTAGCACTCTCAGGAAACACGCAAGTACATTATTTATTTAGATATTAAAATTTATAATTCATTTCTTTTATTATGAAAGAACAATTAATAATTATAAAACATTAATGAATAATAATAACCTAAGATAAAATGTTAATTAATGAAGTGGCCTGCGACATTTACGGATAATTCGTCGCTTAGCTCTGGAGCATTTAAATGCTGCTCCACGGCACATTTATAAATTACTCGAGTGACACGTTCTTAATGAGGTGACCCATGACATTTGCAGATCGCTCAGCTCTGGATCAAACATATTTAACGAAAGCGTAAAGAGGAAGTTCTGAATCGATAATCCTGTTCGGTTATTATTGGAACAGACTGCATTTCATATTATATTTATATCTGCAGTGCACAACTTTTCCAGTTAGAGACTTATGGAATGGTTGCTGTAAACCAAATTGCACATGCAGCTCATAGATATTCCATAGGGGAATTTATAAATTAGCAAACGTGGCAGAATTTTATGTCGTGTAAGTGTTATGTACTTAATATGAAGTTTGTTTTCTAAGGAATGTGTGCCTGTTACACATTGTTGAACTGCTGCCACCCCACTTACAAATTTGGAAGCGAACAACTCTGGAGGTTATTTTGCCCGATTTATAATGTGTGATTACATGTGGGCCTGATGGCTGTAGCACAAACCAAATTACATCCAACCTCTATTTTTTCTTTTTATTTGCACATTTATCTTTGGCAACAAAATATTTCACCCTGTGACAAGCTGCCAATCGGCACCTATGCAGATGTTGTGTACCCCTGGCATACATTGTAAGCATAATATTGGCAGTTGTAAATAGAGAAACTTCAATTTTTACAGCAATATCTCCGACAGAAAAAAACTTTCTTGAGAACTCACACACCCAAAAAAAAAAAGCTGTCACGGATCTACATATTTTATTAAATTCAAAGCAATTTTCACTAATTTGCTTAAGAATGCAAAAAATAACAGATCTCTCAACATTGATTTTTAAAAATCTCACGATACTTTAAATGGTCAGTTGGTTCAAACAAATGCTAATAGATATGTGCTTGTAGAGCTTATTGCTTTACTTATCAAACTGATGGGCCACAACTGTGCCAGATCAGCGTTGAAAATTAAGATCAAATGCAACTAAACATACAGGGTGGTCATAAAATAACTTAACAGATATATGAACCCCTAGTGGTAGGAAAATCATCGAATGGAATTCAAGATATAAGTGCTTCGAAGTATGTACTCACTGCTATGGTTTCAGCAACAAAATTTCAAAAAATTAAAATAACCCTCACTTTTATACATTGCTAAGCGATTATGCAGTGAAAAACAATGAACAGCATTCAAATGGTTACTGTAGCACCATGTATGCTGACAAAGAAAGATGATCTCACCAAGGGGTTGGTGCGCTAACATCTTGGTGGGGAGGACTTCATGCTTCAATAATGTAGCCTGCATCAGTTGTTTCCACATATTTCTTTGTCTGCACCTAGTGCCCTGAATTTATCATGCTATAGGTACCATTCATAGGTTTTGCAGTGCACTGAGCACATTGCAATGCATAAAAAATCATGTGTTGCTATTTAAATTTTTCTAAATATTTTTGCTGTGGCCATAACTGTAAAAGTTAGGTTTTTGTTTTCCTGCTCCAATGCATACTCTGAAACATCTATATACATTGGCACATGCAAAGAGGGAACCCCCAGCCGAGATTACAATGTTATTTTGCAGAAAAAAAACTTAAACCCCCCCTACTTCA
The DNA here is from genome assembly GCF_987345545.1 of Pholcus phalangioides. Classification (NCBI taxonomy): domain Eukaryota; kingdom Metazoa; phylum Arthropoda; class Arachnida; order Araneae; family Pholcidae; genus Pholcus; species Pholcus phalangioides. Next base: position 85,675,484 of record NW_028301608.1, on the reverse strand, counting down.
GAAGAAAGAATTGGAACCACCCCCCCCCCGGAGAAAACTCTACGTATGTCTATATATATATATATATATATTGAATTTATTCACATTTGTCCACTTTTATGGGTGTTAGAGCACTCGTATACATCAGGGAAGTTATTTTATGACCCACTCAGAATAACTATCAATACTATTCCAATCTAAGATAAGAATTTTTTGAGAATAAGACACATTCAAGATGTGCAATAATAGCAGTATACTCGTTTTGTTTTTCCCCACCGGGATATATCACTCTGAAAAACCAGAGACAACATTAAAAATAAAATAATTTACATTACAAAATAATACTAAATCCACATTGTGCTGGGCAATAATGTAACATAAAATGTCATCTGCCCAATATCAGATTCATTCAAGTATCAAATTTTGAAATATTGTACACGAAATACAAGAGAATAATTCATAACATAAAAGAACCAACTGGTTATTGCCAAACTGACAGAATCAAAACTTTCGATGTACACATATGATGTGATTGAGGTGTTCGATATAATTTTTTATAACTAAATATGTAACAAATTTGATCACGAAACGAGAAAACAGATAACAATAAAAATTCAAAATCTTCCTCAACAACACAAAATTACAGTTGCACAACTTCCAAAGACAGGAACAAACCACTATTTCCAGAAGTATATGGTAATATGATTGAAAAAAAATAAAATAAATAAAAGGACGCAACAACTTTTCCTTTTTTTCCTCTTTGGGTAATAAATAGCCCATTTCACACTAAATCCATTGTAATGGGGTCTTATGGGAGGAGCAAAATTGAATGAAGATGAAGGAATGAGATGGGGGAAGAGGATAGGAAAGAGTTTCTTTTTTTTTTTTAAACCTTCAAATAGCTTATGATCGCTTTAAGATACTGAATCTTTGAGCGCTTCAGTGTAAAAGTTACGCAGATCAATTCTGGGCTTGTTTTCAAAAAGAGCAGCTCTGTTTTGCATTTCACCTTTTTTAACCCAATGGCAGTATACTCTGAACGCGCAACCATCTATAACCTGTGAGAAAAAGACAAATGCAGACTTAGTGTACATATATAAATAGCCACTTTTTAAAATAATATACCACAGCATTAGGAAAAAAAAAGAAAAAATCATAATAAAAATATACAGTTGAACTCAATTGCTTTAAACAGAAGGAAACGATGTTATTTTGACATATTGAATGTAATAGAGGTTCTATTCACAAATGTTTGACTGTACAGAAGTGTCTCAAACTTTGAAACCCGAATTTGAGATGCTGGAATTTTTCAAATTTCTCTATAATATCTCTTAGTTTTCTGCCAAGAATGAGTTTCAGTGTCTTTTTGCCCCTACAAACACCAATAATTTGAGTTTGAAGGGGGTCTTGATCCTTAGACTGCGGTCCTCTGTGGATCCCTACGCCAGAATTTCACACACTCTAACGTAGTAAATGTTAAAAAAGAGAGAAAAAAGTAACATTTATATCGTCCCCAGTGCCGAAGCTCTTGTCAGAAGACTGTGGCTCATGTGTTCATTCTAGGCAATTGTTTAATGAATCAAGTTCTTGAATTAACCGTAGAATACTAACTAAAAAGAGAACTGACAAAACTGCATGTTAACTGCCTATATGTCTATGTTTCTGAGAAGCAGAGTTGGTGTTAGAGGTAATGGTTCTAGCATTAAAAAATGGTCTAGTAGAAAGATGGAAAAAAAAAATTGTCCATGCTATTGAGATGTACACATTAAACAGAGATGCAGTAAAGTGTTTGCAACAGAAACAAAGAAAAGCTACTTTCAAAAATATTTAATCTAGAAAATAATCAAACCATCACAATCTTTTCCGGTACTGCATAAAATTGATATATAACATATGTCGCAAACATCAACACAAAATAAATCAATTTGAATTTGTTAGCTAAACTTACCTTACGCAATGTTTTGACCTTGTATGGGTCAATTTTCGCAATATCAATTGACAATGGTTCTGGTGTATATTTCAACCTCTTCAGCCTTATCATTGCTCTCACGCACATTATACCAAACTATGGAAACACACCAAAAAAATAACTAAAATGATGTCATTTCAAGCTACAGCAATAATTAAATCGCAACTGAAACTAATCCTATCATTCAACTTTATGAAAAATAACACATGCATTTCATAGAAAAATTATGCACCTGGAACGTTTTCTTTGCATTGAACTTTCTGCCTTTTGTAGTCTGTAAATAAAAAAAATATATAAGAATGTATTAAATGTGAAAAGAAGTGCAAGTTACACCTGGCACCATTTGGTAACATATCCATGAAGCATTGTCTCCTGAAGCAATTGCATGTATTCTACAATTGTTTCAGGAGACAAGTGACATTTGCTAGTTCAGCAGTTCTCAACCAAGGGCTCTGTGTGCACTTCCCAGGGACTCCACGAGGAGAATAATATAAATCAGTAAATTGATACAATTAAAATAAATGTTGATATTTTGCACTGTTCTATCATAGAAATTGTACACTAAAAAGGACTCAGTGAGTCAATAAAGGTTGATAACAACTGGTCTAGTTTCCTTATGCAGGGATGCAACTTCAGTCAGGGCAGGAATGTATTTTGGCACTCTTATAATGTTGAAGGAGAGGTTGGGTAAAATTTGCACCTCCTCTGGTCTGGCACTGGGACACCACTCTCCTGCCTAACCCCCCTCCCCCCAGTTGCAGCCATGCCCTTATGCATATTTGCTACAAGTTTTGTGATGATGTATTGACCAGACTTTCACTCTAAATTGCAGGTGCATGTAGCAACATGGCTTAAACTGTACTGATATTGTTAATTGAACTAATATTCAATACTGAAATCTTTACCATATACTGGGTGCATAGCTAATTCCCCTTCCTGCAAATTACTGGCAAACCATTAATCCTAGAGGCATACTTCCAATTATGAGTCCAGATATGGCATTCATATTGCAAGGGGTTGTATAATTATTAAAATGAAAAAATTAACTTTTTATAGGGGTACCTTGTCTTAAAACACCCAATTAGGAAGTTGTCTTGTCTCTCCTGAGCCAAAAAAAGAAAATTCATGTTTCCAAGTACAATATTCGTTGAGATATTTAAATTCAAAATCAGAGAAAAGTTGGGAAAGAACAAACTAATGGACAAGGCTTAATCCCTCATTTATTCTGTTATTTCCAAGCTTTTCTTCTATTTTTAAATTCAAATATCTCTGAGAATATTGCACTCCCAAACAGGAATTTTTTTTGGCCTCAGAACAGACAGAGCATCAACTTTCTAATTGGGGTTTTCAGGACAGGATGACCATATAACTTTTTAATTTTAATAAGTATATAACCCCTTGCAACATGAATAACATATCTGAGGTCTACCCATTATCCTTAAGATACTTTTTCCTATTCGAAGTACGCCTCTAAGATCAACCATTCATCAGTTATTTGTGGCAAGTGCAGTTATAGATATGCACTCTGTATGACGAGTTCAATACCTAATGGGGGGTAACTATGAATCTCACACACACACAGAAAAAATCGCCAGCATCCTAGAAATTTCATTCAGAAGTGTGCATTACGTCATTCAAAATCAGGGATGGGATCATTGTGTGCTGTACGTGAACTCCACACAAGCTACAAACCAAAAACTCTGCTGGAAAGATGCAACTGTCATGTGGCTCTCTTCTCCCTACATCAAATTTATAGCCTTGACTTATTCCTGTGAGATTTTTTTATTTATTTAGTAAAATGAAAAAAGATCATGAAAGGCAATAATTTCAAAAAGAAAGCAGTTTCAAACTGGTTACACAAAACTAATTAATTTTCTCTACCGGTAAGAATAGTGCATTCTGATAAATGGTTGAATTCCTTTAGTGGTTATGTAAAAAAACAAACATACTTTCCATTAGATATGCATAATGTAACTATTTTTGATTCAACTACATATAGTTTGAAAATATAAATTATATTGTTCAATAAATGTATAAAATAGGGGAACTATATAGCAAGACCTATGTATAAATACCTCCCCCCTTTAAATTATCACTCACCACAATTTTGAAGAAATCATGAGCAAGAGCATCTGATGCACTGATACGTTTTCCAGGATCTACTACAAGAAGCTTTCGTATCTGAAAAATGAAAACACGAGCTGATTGTCAGAAATGAAAATTTTTAACAAACTATTTCAATTAGGCTGCAGTAGACTCTCAATAATCCAGCCTTTTTAAGCAGGTTCTCTGGGGTCATTCAAGCATTACGTCAGCATCGAGGGGGGGGGGGGGGTTCCAGATTTGCTGACTTTTGATGACAAGGGGAGGAGGGGGGTTTGAAGGTTGCTTACGTCATAAACCACCCGTTTTTGAAGATATGAAATATTCTAAGCTACTGACGAAATTTCGCGGGGAGGGGGTAAAAAATGGCTGAAAATCTGCTTACGTAATACTTGAATGGCCCCTCTACGAGTATAGCAGAAAACGTCATTGCATGCCTGTGCACAGAAGTTCATACTATTTTTAATGGGCATTTTCAATTAACTTCCAGTAATCTGGCCTACACTGGTCTGATAAGTAATGGATTAGCAAGAGAGAGTCTCTACTGTACTACAAAAAAAACTCTTCACTGAAATGTGAAATCGAAAAAAACTGAAGTGTGAAATTATAAAAAGTACATGAACACACAAAATATATAGAATTTCAAAATCAGAAAGAGCTTAATTAATGGTCGAGAGTCTTCTATGTCTATTAAAAAATTTTACGCATATAGAGAAAAGTAAATTACTAAATATTAGTTACACATAAAATTGAGTCAGAGATAAAGGTTTAATCAAAGATGAAAGTTGTAATTTCATCACTATGTTTGAAAAATTTAATCTAAGCAAATTATAATTTATATTTTTATCTAAGCAAATTTATAGGTGTATAATCATAAATCCAATATAGCTAAGAATGCAATGCAGATCCAGCTTTGTTAATGTTGTTATATGATATTAACATCAAAATATTTAAAAGGCACAAATGTATCGAAAATATATACATATATATACAAATACGTTTAATATGAGATACTAAATTACCAATCAATAAACAGGGCTTGCAAATTAAAAAAAAAAAACCTTATGTGCCAGATAAATTTCTTAAGAGCCACGCATAGCCCCCTCCACAAGAAAAACAGTCCTAAATGATGTGTGTCCCCCCCCCCCACCCTTCTCAAAGTTTAGTGACCCCCTTTTCATGTTGAAAGAAGCATCATTATGAAAGCGGAAAATTTGCAGCAATCAAATATAGAAATCTTTAGGTGGTGTAATGCTGATTCTATAGTCACCATGCTAACTTGGCAACCAGGATTTGTCAAGCCCTGAATTACACCAAATATTTTTTAGACAGAGAAAGAAAGGGACAAATAAAAGAAACTTACCAGGTCTTTTGGCTGATCTGTTATATCATCCCATTCTGGGCTGCAGAACTTGTACTCACCATCCATGATGTTACGCAACATTATCATTTGCTTTCTATGCCAAAAAGGTGGGAAACCAACTAGACTACAATAAAAATGAAAAAAAATTTACACAAAAAACCTTTGAAATAGAATCTATCTATCTATCTATATATATATATATTTATTTATTTAAAATTGATTGTATGTCTGTGTGTGTATGTTCTCTATACAAATATACAGTTTTAGGCCGATCGTCACCAAATTTTGCATATATACCAAACAGGACCCGACTTGAATGATAGGCTACTTTAAAATTTTGTCAGAGCAGGGCAAATGCCCCCAAACGGGCAAAAAACTGTCAAACAACAATGGTTTTTGGGCCTCAACAATCACTTTCGGAATGTTTACTTTGGTTACCGTAATTCCCTAGCAATGAGTTTGACGTGTATATGCCTTTACAATGGTTTTTCACTTCTCTAATCCTGTTACTATATGTATAATAGTTTATGCCTTTGTAATGGTTTGCCATTTTTTCAATCCTCCCAGTAATGAGACTTTTTGAATAGATGCCATAACCATTATCAGCATCACTTTGAGGGTCAGGCAAAGGATGATCCCCATAGAAATAAGTGTTAAAATTGCCGATTTTACAGTAGAAATGTGGAAATTTGGTGGGGTTTTCTGCCACATCAATAATTTTAAAAATTGTATAGATTTCTCGATTTTTTAAATATTTATATAAGTTTGCTTAGAGATATACAAAGCCCAGGAGATTAAATATGAAGTAATTAGCCGGACCTACTTTTGAGTTGGGCATTCATGCAATAACATTGATTTTAACTTTTTATTTACATCTCCTCAAGCATGAAAATTAATGTCTACGGAATTGTCTTTTGATATTCAACTGCATAAAGTTATGCGGGTTAGGATACTTTAAAATTAATTATGGGCAAGTAAAAAGTACATCGAAAAAATTCCACAGCTTTAACTAAGCATTTTTGAAAGCAGATGGATAACTTGGGGGGGGGGGGGGGGGGAATCGAAATCGAAATACCTAATGCTCCTTAAAAAAGGATAAAAATATATATTCATTTCTACGTTTCTTTAAATCTAGATTTGTTTATTTCATGAGTCGTCATATTGGTTAACTTAGACACGGTTTGTATGTCCCTCAAAGAAAGAGGGAGATATTATGTGATCCAAAAAGCCTCATTGAAGAAAACCCGGGCAGCACAAGGGTATTATAGCTAGTACACAATATACGAAAAATAAAAATAAAATAACAAAACAGAAAATACTTACAGGGTATACATTATAACTCCACATGCCCACCTGGAAAAGACAAATAACAACTTCAGAAAAATTTTTGTATGGACCATTTGAAGAAAAAAAAATGTCTCTAGTAATACCAAAATAGTCCAGCTACCCCTGCATTTTTTGCAAACCAGCAGCTATACAACAAATTAGGAATTATTTATACTATTCAAAACCTACAAATTAGGATCTAAATTATGTATTGATCAGACGGTAAAAATTATGCTTTCACAAACACCCACAAACATATAAATCCTTAATGGTGCAACAAGAATAGAACAAAAGATGGGCAAGTGATACCTAATTTTTGAAGCGTAGTGCTTCACAGAATCATTTGTAAAATTATGAACACACGTGATACTTTCTTAAATAAACCATTTCATAAAAGTACCACCACAGACAACGTCACAACTAGATGCCTGGTCAGCCAGGACAAGTAATGTCCTTTTAATGTTGAAGTAGAGTTTAAAGTGTAAAATTTGTGCCCTCGCCCCACTCTGGTTCAGCGCCAGGAGCACCAGAGCTGCTTCCCCCACCCCTCACAGTTGCAGCCCTGACTATAGATATAAATTCCTAGATATTAAATGCGCATTTACGAACTTGTGAAAACACTCATAATTTAACTTACACATCCACTTCTTTTCCATATCCATCCGCATTTTCATACATAGATGCCCGAAGGAGTTCAGGTGCCAAATAACCTGGAGTGCCACATAACTCTGGGGAAATATTAAATTAAAAGAAAATTGTAAATTCAAAACAGTTTTTTTAACACCACACGATTTAGACTATATGTTGTTAAAAAATAAAATAATAATAACTATATGGTTTAGCGTTATCTTCCCACTTACCAAATAATTTTTCATCGGGTGACACCACTTGAGCAAACCCAAAGTCAGTCAGCTTGATATTGAAGTCATCATCTAATAGAATATTTTCTGGCTGAAATTAAAATTGATAACCACATTAGATATAATAGACATCTGAGGATATCAAAATTTTAGAATAAAAACTCCACATGTAAAAAAAATTTACTCTACAAAAGCCAGCAGCTCTCTGATAATTATGAAAAATTTCAGCTTGATATTAACCAAGCTTAAATTTAATTAAAAATTTAAGCTTTCCATAGAATTCCCTAATTCTTTATGAATTTTTTTTTTCAAATATAAAATTTATATTTTATTTCAAATGAAAGAAGAGAAAGCAGTGCCATGACATCAGGAATGATTCTGAACAGGACTGGGTGAGTACAGTGGGAAAGTCTCAGGAAGGCACTGTTTTCAAAGTACTTACAATATTCAAAATGTAAATGGTGATAGTGCAATACAGTACGTTAATATAATTTTAATACTGTATTCATCTGATATTTTTATTGCATTGTAGAATTTGAAATAATCTTTATGCAAATGTGTAATTTTCATAATTTATGTCTATTTTTTAAATTTAATTTAACCTGCAATGATATCTCACTTCCACGTCTCTCCAAACCTCTTATTTTAGCATTGACAAGAACAGATATTTTGTACAGTTGATTTCTCAATGGAAAACTTTTCCCTACATCCCTCAGTTTTCGGCTGCTGAGAATCAAAAGAAAGCCTACTTCATTAAAAAAGATGTGGCATTTTGGGGGGGGGGGGGGGTTTAGTGATATCCAATTGCAGCTTAAAGAGTTAATTATAATAAAGTCTTTATTATACAAACTTTTGGTTATCTGAGGTAGGTCTGGTTGACATTAGCTTGGATAGGCTACCATCAAAAACAATTAATGAATTGAGAGATCATTTCTAATCAAACTGATAATAATGGATAAAGAAACTGAAGTTTTTATTTAAACATACTAAAGAACAAATAAAAAATAAAATTTACTTTAAGATCCCGATGAACAACATTTTGCGAATGAATGAATTCCAAAGCTTCAAACAGTTGTTTCATCACATTTCTGCAATCACAATTAACAAAACTGAGTAGGCTGAACCATATACAATAGTATTTTCTTTTGATAATAAAAGTAAAGAGAAGAAGATATTACATCTTGTGAGGCCAGTGGCGTCGGAGCCGGGGGTGCTCGAGCACCCACGGAAGTTTGTAGAGCGGGTTCGAGCACCCACAGAATTGATTCAAAATCGAAATTTCCTACATGAATCTCAAGACGGGCACCCACAGGTTCGAAACACTTCCGACGCCCCTGTGTGAGGCTGCTTTCCCACCCCAATTACCTGATTATGGCAATTTCGGGACTATTTGCCCAGAACAGATGAGATATGTTGACGTTCATGAGAGAATGACCAAATTTCTATGCTCTACTTAGCAATATCTTTAGCATATTTGATTTTCATCATTAAAAAAAATTTAATTCATTTTTTTGATAGGAGCCATAGTTTGACATTTTGAGTTAAACTTTTTCCTTTTTTTAAAAAAAAAATATTCATGAGCTAAGTAAAATAGCAGTCCTATGTTTAGTTGCAACACTTTTAACTCAAGAGATGAAAGAAAATTAATGTTTTGCCATTGTTTAAATTCTGTTTCAAACTGAAAATTAACCTGTTTTTTCAGAACTACATCAAATGACTGTGGCGCAATGAAGTGAACTGAATTAATGTTAATGTAGTCATGATTAAAAATATTTGTATGCATACACGCTGAGTCAAAGCAGATATATCACTTAGAAACAGACATTGTACATACATATAAGCATACTAAGGGCTGTAGCCAGATATTTATTTTGAGGGTGGGGGGGGGGGGCAACTGTCATTTTAGGACGGCGAAGAAACAAATAGAACAGTGGACTTGAGCATGCTATTTCTTATATATTAGTCGTTTTCTAACATTCTGGGGGCAGACACCCCCCCCCCTGATAATCTCCCTCTCCCAGCTATGATTTTAAGCATGCTTATGAAAGACAAGCAATAAAATTGTTCAACTCAGCAGATATATAAAAAAAGATCAAGTAATGTGAATACTTACTTTGTTTTCTTTTCAGATAAGGCCACAACATTAGTAAGATAATCAAAGAGTTCACCGTGTTTACACCTGCGTAAATTGATAAAGCACATATTTTTTACATGTGAATATGATTTAGATACATTTCTGCGGTATGTAACAAAAATCTGCAATGTAAAACTGAAAATGAATAACTCACAATTCAAAAACAAGAAAGATGAAAGTTGATGACTCAAAAACATCATGAAGTTCAACTGAAATACAAAGTGAGTAATATGTTAGTTATTTTGATGGTCACCAGGACTCAGATTTCTATGACAAGTGATATTTTGGGCATTTTCGAGCAATCACATTTTAAGAATTTAAAAAAAAATTGATCATATTTTTTGGTCATTTATCACCAAAAACATTTATCTGTTGGCATAGATAAAATAACAAGATAAAAAAAAGACAAGAATTCTTTAAAAGTAAATTTTGTACCAATTAAATCTTTTTCATTCAGGGAACCTTCTACTTCCCAGATAACTATTACTACTTTTTTCTGGGGGTGACCTGTTGCTTTCGAAGTGGAACCTAGGGTGGCACGCCAAGCACTTGCAAAAGATCTTACTCATTCCAACACAGAATTTTTGGGTTCAACGTGTTTTCGTCATGTCTAAAGTAAGAGCTGTAACAAGGTTTTTTTTAGGAGGGGGGACTTCATTTTGCAGCTGCCCTTTTCCTGCTATGCGGTTGTGTAGGAACATTGTGATGGACTCACATAGCGAGGACCCATGTTAGAACCCCACTGCATAGTTGGTGGTTGGCTGAAAATTTAAAATTCACGCATGATGTGATAGGTGAAATAAATAAAATTAAAAAAAAACCCTGCCAAGTTGTTTGCTTCCAAAATCAGAAGACAGCATTTCACAAAACGCATAACACGCATTCCACAGAAACGACACATGCACCAATTTGCCAGAAGTTCCCAGAGAATGCTTACAAGGTGGATGTGCAATTAAATAGTACTCCCCCTTCACTGCAGAACATCAAATCTCTATAACAATGTTTTTTGCATGTTTTGAAGTAAATAAATATATATATTTTTAATTTTTATCTCTAAAATTTGCTGCCCCCTCAATATTCCTATACAAGGTAGTTGCATCCCCCCTCCTTTTTCTGGCCCTCCCCAAATTTGAGTGCTCAGAGACAAAAAAAGTGAAGGAACTTATTCTACATGAAGAGAATATTTTTAGTATTGATGATACTGTTTTCATTTTTTAAAATATGATAAAGGTTCTAGTACAAAAGTGATTTAATGTGAAGCAATATATAAAGCTGTTCAGCTAAAGTGACAGTTAACGAGGCTGCAGAAACAAAACTTTGGCTTTAAAACAAGGCTTCCTTGAAGAAACTAACTCTTATGGCGGTTTTCTTTTTTGAACATTTCACCATACATTTTGATAATTTAGTGCAATTCCAGAATATTTTAAAAGAAAATTATGTATAAGGTAAGCATAGGCGGAGATAGACTTGGAAGTATGGGGGGGGGGGCACGATGATGATGTCAATACATATATACATTAGATCAGTTGACTCTATCTTTGACGCTGGGGGGCAATGCCCCCCCTCTCGTATCTCCGCCCATGAAGGCAAGTGTGATTTCCATTTCAATTTTGACTCAGTTTTAATTAAAAATCGTTTGAATTTTTTATTAGGTGAATTGAAGCATTTACTGTTTAATTTTTAATTTGATAAGATAACAAACATTAATTGAGAAAGAAGGTAAAAAATAATGCAAATTTAAAATTTGCATTATTTTGTAATATTTTTGTTTTTTGGATCATAAATGCTTGCATATTTCTAAAATTTTAAGGCCATACAAATCTGAGCCCTAATGATCAAAATGATTTTTAATTCAGAATAAATGTTCTGAAATGAATAAATTTATCATCACTAAGTGAATAAAACCATTAAAAAAATATATATATAACAGGATATTTTTAAGACAGATGATTTTAAGACATTTAGCAACAATGAAAATATGCTTCATTAAAAGAATCTATGGAAATTTGGGCACTGGTAAAATTAATCATTTATACAGTGTTTTGTTTTCAAAAGTTTTTAAATAAAAGGATCAGCAAAATACTGAGCAATACACAACACTAATTTTTAAAAAATATAATAGCAAAATCAAACTATTCAAAAGTGAAAAAAATAACAAACTAGTTTAGTATAGCTTACTAATAAATGGGTGCCCTGCAACAAGTCGCAAAGTGTTCACTTCTCTAACAGTTGCTTCCCTGAGGCTCAAACCTTGACTAGAAGTATCTTCGGAATCGGCACTTATATCAATTATCTTGGCTGCAAATTCTTTCCCGGTATCTTTCTCTACACATCTTCTGACTGTGCTACTGACACCTCTAGTCATAAAATGGATAATGGGATGCATTGTACTTCTGTTCATATGAGAATATCTCATGAATGATGATTGTACGTGCATTTGAAAAGATTCAAGAAGCAACAGATGATTTTTATTATTGGTATGACATGCATTTGTATCTTATTCATAAAGTCTTAACATGAAAGTAGGTCATTATGTCTGAAAAAAGTAAAAAACAAACATTATTTTGGACCTTTTTCTACAGGTAAAAAAAATTTTGTGGTGCCTAAAAAATCGTTCTGGCGCCTAGATTTTTTTATGATTTGTCCAGCCTGGCATAGGGTGGTCATAATTATGGCATGTTTTCTCAGCATGTTCACATATTTTTAGCTGTTCTGATTTAATTAAAAAAACCCTTTTTTGTATTTTCAACAAAAAGCCTAACATTTTTTATCCTTCACTGAAATCAAAGAATTACAAATAGAAGTTATTTTGCCAATAACTTCATCTATTAACATCAATCATAATTTTCATTAATAAATGAAAATTATGATAGATGTTAATAGATAATAATTTTCACTAATAAATGAAAATTATTAACATGTATCATAAAGTAAGCAAAGTTGCATCATTTCCAAAAAAATCTCCAATGACATATTTATAGACATGATTTTCATTAGTAAATGAAAATTATGTAATAATATAAATAATGAATACTGTGCCACATATTTGTCATACTAAACATTTTTTTTTGTAGAATTCATTTTCATCTACTGTGAGAGAGAATTGCAGTAGCACTTCACTTTCTGTCATTGGGGACTTTTTGGCAATTTTAGCCATGATGCAACTTGCTAACTTTTGGCACCTTATTTGGTGACAATTGCCGATTTCCAATACTGGAAATCCTATATATGTATAAAATTTCCATATTTTTCCCGAGAAAACAATCAACTTGGTATTGCAAGGACTGGAAAGAGGTTTTTTTAGGGCTGGGAATTGATTAAAATTTTTAACTGGTTAATCAAACTTTTTTAATAAGAGATGATAGTACACATCAATACAAACAATTTTCATCAAAGAATGCATGGGTCTGACATGAAACGCAAACGCTGTAGCGTGTTTCGAAATGGCCACTCCGCAAACGTTAAAACTGCATTCCTGTGTAAATTTATCAGGAGAAAAAGAACATTATGCATGCAATTAACCTAGGGAAAAAGAAGAAACAGTGTGCAAATCTGCATCATTAGTGAATAAAAGGCTTTTTTTCTTTTTTTTATATTTATTTTTATTTTTTGCTTTGACAAAATCATTTGTTTTTGTATGTACTACCACCTCTTAACGTTTTCCCCATCTTTTCTGTATCACCCTGTATACATTTCTGGCCCGCAAGTGGCAGAAATACAGCATATCTGGCCTGCAGACTGAAAAGATTGTGCATTACCTACTCAAGAAGGATATATGTCATTTATATATATTGGTGAGGTTATTGTCACCTTTTCATTTGATCAATCCTAATATTACCAGATGGAAAGTAACTTTTACCACACTTCTCAAAATAATTAGGGGGAATATGCATTATTTATTTAAATTTTTTGGAAATTTTGTTGATGATGATTTTTAACTAGGGCTGAAAATCGATTCATATTTTTAACTGATTAATCAAATTTTAATCCAATACTGCTTCTGACCATTTAATAGATGCTATAAAAATATAATTTATTTCGCTCACCTATTCGGTGGAGGTAAACATATATAGTAATAGGTTGAGAAATTAAAGCTGCCCGATTAAAGCAATTTAATATGCTGAGCATAATAACTGCCAAAATTTTTTGTGTCTTCATTTCGATCTTATCATTTTTTTTTAACGGTTATTTTTGGTTATTATTCACAGATTTTGATTCTACTTTCGATTATACTGTTGACTGTTTTTCTAAAAACTCCTCTCGAATGGTACTTGTGAAGAGATGAGCTGATGCTTGCAAGAATACCAAAAACTACTGTTCATAGTGGAGACAATAAATTTTGGTCTCGTCTTCTAAAACTTCAATCACACTCAGTTTGAAATAAATTGAAATCATTAGTTTTCAATAAATTGAATTCTGTCGAAATATTGTTTCAAATATTTTTTAATTAAGTCACTTAGCGAAAATGTTCTGTATTAAATATGATTTATAAGGCATATCTAATCAGTTTTTGAAATAAATAAAGTTGATTTGCAAATTTTTCATAAAATCGAATTGATCGAGTCGATTAACTCAACTAAAAATTTTAACTGTGATTAACAATTTATTATCTGTAAATTGTTTTACTGTAAAATTATCTTTATTATCGATCTATTAACCCACCTGATTGATCGATAAATTCTACCAGCCTTAATTTTCTTTAACGATTTTTTCATTTAAGCAAAGCACAATTTGAATATTTTTAGAGGTTTTTTCCATAAAGATATGAAAAATCTGGTTTCCAACCAGGATAAGGCTTAAAAATTGGAAGCATGGCACCCATGATATAGTGGAGCCCTTGAGAGATTGACCAGATGACATATATACCAGATTTTAACAATCTATCAATGACTTTTATGCATAATATTATTTTATACTATTTCTTTATGTATAATATTACCTTCCAAGAACCTCTTTTGGTTCATACTTTGCATAAAAATCCCTTGCTACATTCTTATCAGGTAGCTCATCTGTGTCTTCTTTGTGTGCTGATACCATCTTTCAAAATAATCTTTGAAATACTTCTATATAGAACTGCGGCATACAACTTACTCTAGCCCACCAGACAAAATGATGACAACCTAAAATGCAAATGACTGAATTATAAATTAATTTTAAGCAATAACATAAGTTTCTGAAACCATACACATGTAAGAGAGTGATGCATTTATGTTCATGAATAAAACATAATTATGTGACACATATATATATTGAGTTTGTTTTAAACAGCATTAATGAGCAATAGCCTATTAGCTAAAATAATGAATTACATACTACTAATTAACCTTACATGCACCTCCTAAACATCCCTCAAGGGAATTCAATGATGAATTACATACTGATAAATACAATGGCATATTGTTGTGCATAATATGAATGTCCTGGAGGTTGGAGGGGCATGGTGCTTTATAACCTAAAAATGCTATAACAGGGCAGACTTAACTTACATATACAGTTGATCATAGGCATACCCAGAATTCTCTCAAGGAAGGGGGGGTTTAAGTTTTTTCCTGCAAAATAACACTATAATCTCAGCTTGGGGGGGGGGGGGTTAAAACCCCAAAACCCCCTTTGCATATGCCAATGCAGTTGATGTTTGTTATAACAACTAATATAGGATAAGTCCCAAATGTTTCATATAACGACTATAATATATGGTTTTCTTTCAATATAACAACCTTCCAAACATGTCGGTTTTCAAAGGGATGAAGGGGGTTCTTATATCGAACATTGACTGTAGAAAAAAGTGGATTTCATAAAATAATGGGGTGCATGATGTTGCCTGCAATACAAGGAGACTATGTACAGTGAAGCCTCCCATAACAGTCACCACTGAACAACGACCACATTTTCTTGGCAGAATGGGGTGCATCTTTTTGGATTAACATTGTGATCAACTTCTGAACAAGAATTTCTCCAATATTGACCACTTTCGAACATGGAAATGAAAGAAAAGCGATACATATTATAAGTAAAAATAGTCCTCAAGATTTGCTCTAAACAAGTTTTTCTTCTTTGAATCCTGCAAGCATAAAAGACTTTGGGTTCTTCCCTACATAGTTTTTAAAACATTGTCCACAGATCCCGGGGGTTTCTCAAGTAGTTGCTAACAGGTGTACTAGACACACTTTAAGAAAACAACAAGGCATAAATTAGGGTTGAAATGTGACACGGCTATGTCATAGCCCAGGTAGTTCTTTTGTTTCCACGCTGTTTGAAAAAGGATGTTCGGATACGCACCAACTAAAAATACTGGATTGGATAAGTTAACGTAGAAAAATAGCTGATTGTATCCGAAGGAGAGTCTGATCTCTTAAAGAATGCACATCCATGATACAAGGATTATAGCACAGTACTACCTATTTTTCTGCATGAAACTGCCATTTTTTTTGCTAAAGACAGCTGCATTTCATATCTAGAACTTGACAAATTGTTAGTTGAGTGAAATTAACAATAGAAAAAATGTGCTGAATCGCAAGATTTTCATGCAAAAAAAAAAGTAATATCTTCAATGCAAAGTAAATATCATGCAAAAAAAAAAGTAATATCTTCAATGCAAAGTAAATATCATGCGCTAAAAAATAGCATCTTTGAACTGGTCAAAGTATGCATAGTTTGATGCATATTTATTTCAGTAAAATTTTATGTGCAATCAAAAATTTCAATTTCTTATAGATACATATAATACTATAATAGCCAATAGGCTTATATATATTTTTGGGGGGAATACTGAACCTCTTAACAACTGTAACCTCCCAATAATAACCATATTTTCTCTGTCCCATCAGTGGCCATTGTTGGGAGGTTTCACTCCATAACAAGGTTTAAACTTTACTTATTTTAAAACAAACATTTGATACTCAAATAGATCATAGTGCATTTTTGAAAAATTACATTTTATTGATAATTTTTGCCAAGAATTGAATCGGCTTGGTTATGTTTTGTGGGAAATGCACCCTTTGTTATAATACTTGCTTCCATTCAAGTCTACTACCATCACTAATGGTTGCTGGTTCGATTTTCCCCCAGGGGAATGAATTTTCTTTCCGAAATTTATCTTTCCTTGTTATCAGGTGAAGATACCATACTTTGTATAATTAGCAGAGAGGTTCATTATTTCATAATAGTTAATAGTATTAAGTTAGCTCAGGCTAGATTAATGCTTTTGCACCGCATGCCAGAAGCATGTAAACATTTTGAGCAGGCATGGATCTTTTATCGACCAGAGGTCAAAACAGAAATAATTTTTTCAATACAGGCATATAATATTTGGTGATATTTGTCTCTCAGGCATCTATTATTTCCAGTTACATGCCCGATTGGACATGTAAATTTTTGAAAATTCATCCAAGCCTGGTAGTATTTTCATTTGCAACAACCCCAGAAGGCATGCAATGCACTTACACTGGAAAAGTAATAATAAATAAAAACAATGATAATACTAAATAAAAATAGATGGTAAGGAAAATACTTCATATACAGAGCCAGGTCTACATCTTCAATAGGGGAAGAAAATCCTGCGTAGGTGGCGCATACCAGTTCTGATGGCAGACTGTTCCAGATTCTGGCAGCACAAACACTGTTCTGTGTTTGTGCAAAACAAATCGTCAAAACAAATCACTTCTGCAGGGCTAGAGTCTGCTTTCTCGGGGCCCTGGGACAGACTTTTTCTTGGAGGCCCCCAAAATGTCTATAATTATGCAAACTAAGTGTATATTTTTGTGGGGTACCATTCAGTTTGGGGCCACAGTTGCTCCAGCCTAGTTATGGCCCTGCTCTTCTGATCGAAATAATGCCTACGTATGTTGGCTTGTCTGTCCATGATCTCAAAGAAAAGTTTTCCGATGGTAGACAAACCATTTGGTGGACTAACACATCCTCAGATCTGCAGCGATAGGTATTGAGATCTGCATGGTAGGTAGCCCCAGGACCGCAACTTCCTGGGTAACCTCAAGAGAAAATTATGATCGTAATTCTCTCAAGGGAAAAGAATACTCAGATTTTCAATCACTCTAGCAATATTTTATGATTCACAACCATTTACAAATAATTTGAAACAAATGGTGCACATTATTTCTCAGATTAATTTGTCCCAATTAATTTTGAATTAAGAATGCATGCAATACTGAAAAAAAGCTGCCAATATCTTTTTATCCACATAATGCTCAAAAAAATTATTTTCCAACTGACAATAAATAATAAGAGATTAAGAGCCAATGCTTTCAAATGCATGAAGCGAATAATTCAATCATTACTATAATAACACCCACTAAACTATTACCACCATTTCGGATTTTGATATCACCTTGTGTATTTCAAACACAAGTTTATGACCATGTAAAATAAAATGAAAGTTATGTCACGCTGCCAAAGAAACAACAATGGGGAAACAACAAAAAAGTTGGACGCATTTAAATAAAAGTGAAAGAAAGAAAGAAATTAATGACTGTTTTGTTGCGAAATGTTCAAGGGCATAAAAGTTATAACGGGGATCATTACCATTGAAAAATAAATGAACAATTACCTCAGGAACTTGAAGTCATCGAATGATTTGAGCTGTGTTGTGTCATCTCGAAAATGAATCATCGCATTAATGATCTTTAGTTAACCAAAGAGGTAAAGGCTCACCAATATCGGACACAACAAAATATCAACAACAAAAGTGAAAGTACCATGACGACGGAGGGACGCGCCTTTTTGGCACTCGATATCATCCGTGATTTTGAAATGTATCACACCTCGCGGCCGAGCGACTGCTCAATCACGTTAGGGCAAACTTACAACAATGACATGTTGAAATTTTGAAACTAGAATTTGATTCGCTCAAATGAAAACTCATTTTAAAATACTTTTAGTATATTTTTTCTAATTTTTCGAATATTTTATGATCATTTCATTTTCTTTTGTGAGATGAATAATTTTTCCACGGGATTAGGAGAAATTTTTTTTATGATATTCACTGGATTAATCGTTATTTAATATCTTAATCGTTTTATTAAATTTGTAAACAGTGGCACGTGTTACTAAAAAGCTCTCATACCAATAAACATTAAAATTCGGCCATTTACTTCACGTCCATAAACATTAACAATCATGTTATAATTTTTTGTTTTGAGTGTTATCTATGTGAGTATATTTTCCTCTTTATGAATCTGTTAATGAGTGCATTTGATGGAAGAGTTGAAGCTATACATATTCTAATGTCGGTGGACTCGTTATTTATCCATTTGTTTAATGATTAATCGCATCTTTGCATCCATACATTTACGGGCAGGGCCGCAACTAGACACTTTGTCATCCGGGACAAGCACGCAATACAGCGCCCCCGTGTAATGTAGAAGGCGCAGTTAAGGGGGTGACTTTGGCGCCCCCACCTGCATAGGTGGAGATAGACTTGGAAGTCTGATTTCGATGATGTCAATTCATATATGCATATATACATTAGATCAGTCAACTTCACCTTTGACCAGTGCCGGGACACCACACCCGCATTTCCCCCCCTAGTTGCGGCCCTGTTTACAGAGGAGGAGCTAAGCAAGATATAGCCCAGGGTAGAAGGTTCGGAGGGGGATGGAAAAATTGAGGAATGAGAATATTGAAGTTAGAATGTGCCGTCGGTTACTCACTTCAGTGATCTAAATATGTGTTGCTTAGTTCATTTTTGCAAAATTGGGTTGAGGTCATGGGCCACATAAGATAACTCAGAGGATCACATTTGGCCCATGGGTTGAGCATGCATGATATAAATCATAAATCTACATTTACCTGGAGAATGAGTGAGTTCAGGGAGCAACCGTGCAGGGAGCAATAGTGTGCAAGCATGTGAGTCATCACGAGAGTTTAAAAACACATGATGGCTTGAAAAACATTATTGTCTGCAGTGAAAACCTTTGAAAGAGCTATAGGTCCAAGGCAATCAGTTGGGGACTAAATATTGCTATATATTTGGTGCAATCTCGCTTACAGAATCTTATAGCCATGATGATCACCTAAATAATGATATTACTTGATACACTATTCTATCTATAACAATAAAGCCGGGTTTTCCTTGGAGCAGGTTTTTGTTGCTTGGCATGAACCGAATAGGACTATTTTGCATTGACAGAAACATGTAACTTTATCGCGCTACACATTTGTGTTTTCCTAGTGGTTTGCACCAGCTGTTCTTTCGCCAGCATACTCCGGTCTGAAGGGAAGGGAAAGAGGAACAGATGCAGTATGGTCTGCCATGACTTTGCGACTTTTTCTCAGCTGTAAGTTGCCAAGCACTCTTGACGTAATGTACAGGCATGAGGCATATTGCACTCTGTAGAAGAACAATCATATTGCTTTCCTATTGGTGAATGGACGGCGTTTTGCGATGCGCCATTCACATTGCATTAGATGTAGAAAATCTGCTCTTAGAAAAATCCAGCTTAACTCCTTTATATAGCAATATGTTTCTCTGGTTCCTTGAGTATTGTTATATTAGCGTTTCAACATATTTATGAAAAGTGTGTAATGTGATGAACAAATGGCAGGATATGTTTTCATTGACATCTTGGCATTTGATATTTTATTATTATAACTGTGTCATTATACTCATCACTTTAATTTCTCTGCCATACCTTTAATTCTCTGTCAGACCTTGATATAACATTCATCATTATTAACCCTAGAAGTCTATTAACCCCATACTAACTCTGTCTCAGAAACATAGATGTATAGGCAGTTAACAAGTGGTTTTTTTTATCAGTTTTCATTTTAGTTGACATTGTAGGGTTAATTGCTCAACCTATGTAATGTCTCTTTAAAGGTATTCTGCCAGCAGAATTACATAACAACAAATCTGTCTTGCTTGTTATATGAAGATCTGACTGTGTATATATAAAAGAAGTTTGCTGTTTATTAGTTTCTTAACCCTTTGTGGTTTAAGCGTTTTGATCTTTTCTCATGTTCATTCAATATATTTCATGTTTTTTCCTAAGTGTATGCCTCGTGAAATCCCAGTTTTATAACCATGTCAAGAATCATAGTGAAAAATCTACCCAAGAAAGTAAGAGAGAAAAGCTATGCAACTTTATTTTATTTGTGATTGTTTGATTAGATTTTTATAGTTTTGTTGAATTTGCATGTGATAAATTTATGAATTCTGCTAGCGGGGAGTCCATTGGCCTAAGACTGTTGGAAATATCTGGAGGGCTCAAAAGTATTTTTTCAGGAGAGGAGCTCAATCCCAGTCTTTCTAGACATGTTATGAAAATTTTGGAAAATATTGAGGTCCAGGGATGCAAGTTGACACCTATGCTTCGTGCAGATCTTCATTAATAATTGTTCAGACATTCTCACCCCTTGACAGTGTCATATACTTCAGAAAAATTCATCTAAAATGGGATTTTTTTCCCCCTGTTTAATATTGTTGTTTCTCTTAATATAAAGGTTAAAAAGATTGTTTTTTGTAAAAAAAAAAGACGTATTAAATGTAATAATTATATTATATTTACTATTTTGACATGCACATAAAAAATTAATGGATTACAGTCATATTTTATTCAATTACAGCTAAATAAACCACATTTTGAAGCTAAATATATTATAAATTGATGCTAAATTCAATACAACAATCAGATATTGCAAAAGAACCAAAAAGAGAAACAATTTTCTATATAATTTGTAAAAAGTAACAAGGAATTAAAAAAATCAGACTAACTATGCAAAACACCCATTGCCAATGCGGGCCTTTATAGCTGACCACTTACTTTATCCTCTGCCGAAATGGAAAAATATAGAACCACTATCACCATACACCATATATGAAGTTAGTGAATTAGGTATTAAATACCCATCCAAAAAATAAAACAAACCCAGTTCAGGCTTCACAGAATTAAAACACAAATTTTTCTTCCCAAACTGAGTTTAGACATCTCAAATACTGCACTTTTGAGTTGTCCGAACTGGACTCTGGCGACATTGTCAAGGGGTTAAGGTAACCAGTATGGTGTAAGAATCTTTGCGTGAACCTCTGACCCCATAAAGAATTTTTGTGCCCATTGTGTACTTTCACTATGGTCATGAATCGAAATAATCTATTATCTTGCTCAGATCTGATCTGTTGAAGCCGATCAGAGCTTGTGGTAGAGTGAAATTAGGGAGCAGGAGATAAACTTACTTTTATTAGAGTTTTATTATTATTATTTAATCTGCAATGCGTTCGTTTGTGCTTGTCAAGCTTGGGGTCATGGTTGCCACAGTTAAAGGGAAAAACAAAAACCTTCAACTGAGTTCAATTCCCTCTATTGTATGAGGATAGTATTCAAGAACTGGTAGTAGAACATGGCCAGGAGTATCACCTGTAGATGAACTGATGGATCTCCTTTGCATGCAACAGCAAGAGCTTCTGGTGGGTATCTTGTCTAAGGGAGAGAGAAGTGAGTAGAAGTCCCTCATTTCAAATGAGATTAGAGCATAGTTTCCCAAACTTTTCGTTCCATCGTCCCCTCCTTCAAAAATTTTTTCTTCTCATCTCCCCCCTTCAAGAAAACCCATAGGATCTTACACTAAATCTAAAGTTCGACCGCCCTTCTGGACCATGCCATTGCCTTCTGGGGAGGGAGGGACGATATTGCACACTTTGGGAAAACCTGGATTAGAGAGATGTATAGAATGTGGGAATCTGTGCAAAAAAAAAAAAAAAATTTGTAGAGAAGAACCAATCAAGCAAAGCTAGCAATGAATGCGACCGATGACAATACAATTTCTCATTTCCAAGAAATCGTAAAGGAGGTGGCAAAAGCAAGTGTCATTGATAGGTTTTTTTTTCAAAGTCATACAAAAAGAACAAGTTTGTAAAAAAAAAATGAGTCTGTAAATTGTCCTAAATGATAGTCTTATGGTTTAGAGAAGTTAATTTGTGAACATTATCATATAATATGTTTATTTATGGTGTTATTATATTTTATTGTATTATTGATTGTATGCTGTTTTATTAGTAATTTTTATGTGAATAAATAATTGTGGAACAAATTATATGAGTTTTCATTATTACCTATGGGAAAGTTTGATTCAATATATGAGTGATTCTGATAATGAACATGTTGTCAGAAAAGATTGAACTCGTTAACAGAAGTTCCTCTGCATATAAAATGGCTATCACAGTAGGCTTTTTTAAAACAACTTTCAACTCATCTGAGAAATTTCTCAAGAATTGGTGTATCCCGTGAAGTGTTGTATGAATATGTAGTCATTAATTAGACCTTATAGCACTTAATTAAAGCAGCTGAATTGAAAAACAATTTAGGTGTTAGCTAGATCTTTTAGGACCCAAAAATTTTTACCCCCTTCCCCTCAGTCTCCGAGGAAAATCATCCAAAATAAGTTTCTTCTTTTCTGTGGCTTATTGACTCTCTTTCATACTGATATAAAGTTTGAAAAATTCATGTTTTCCCCAGGAACTACTTTTGTAACCACACATAGAACATTTTAGGTGCCAACATGGTTTTTGCCCTTAATGTACCTGGTATTTATCAAGCCTTGCCCTTAATGTATTTATAATATATGAGGCATGTGTTAGTGCTATCATCTATCTATAAAATCAGCATCCGCCGGTGTATTAATTATTGTGTTTGCAAGTCTGCTGGCTCACTAAAGAGCACATGAAATCATTGTTGTTCTTGAAAAAAAAGTTACTAGTGATGGTAATAGGGTACCGTCTTGTTAATTCAAGGTAAATAGGAATGAAACGTCCTTAGATTGTCCAAAAAAATAATGTAAAAAATGAATTTTTTTGCATATCAAATGAGTTTATACACACTAATAAAATTTTATTTAAAAAAAAATATGTTCGTATAAAAATAATTTTTCTTTTTGATCTTTCAATTTTTTTTTCTAGATAACATCTAATAAACTACAAGAGATATTTTCCACCAAAGGCTGTATCACTGATCTGCAGTTGAAATACACAAAAGATGGAAAATTTAGACAGTTTGCTTTTGTGGGCTACAAAACTGATGAAGAGGCCAGAACTGCGAAGGAGTATTTTCATGGGACATTTGTAAATGCATCGAAAATACAAGTATTCTTATATACAAATTCTTATATGCAAATTGATTGTCAAAGAAAATGTTTTTTGTGTGTTTTTAGGTGTAATCCTATTTATACTTCCTGGAGGTGGGATGGAGTATGATATATTAGTGTTTGTAACAAGCTGCGTTGAGTTTATGTATGTTTGGAACAAACAGATGCTTAAGTAAAAATCAAAGTTGGATGGTCTTTGTCTGGAGTGCATAACCTTTACAGTTTGTGGGCACGGCCATCTTAATCGCACCGTGGGCCCCCTGGCCAAGTGATTTTTCCGAGGCCATACCTGGCAAATTTACATGTATGCTCATTAAAAATTTCAACTTTATCTCATTTTTGTGCCCCTCTTCTCTTGAGGCACCCAGGCTGTGCCGAGTGGGCCCATGTGTTAAGAAGGCACTGCTTGTAAGCTAGATGGCGATTTTCCATGTAGCGACAAAGTGCTGTTTTTTAAATTTCTGATTAATATTTTTTTTATGACCACCTTCCATGTGCCAGATAGATCTTTTTGGCATTTTGGCAGTGCTTGGTCTGCTTATCCCCTTCCTTTTTATACGCTTTTATGTGTATCATGCACCCATGGAACAGTGTATAAAAAGTATTTGGGAAAAGTATTCAAAAGATCTTTTGAGGATTTTAAAGACCTCTAGAGACTAAATTTGAGGGCATTATTGAATGTGGCAAATGAGTTGAATTTAGAAGCAAGAAATTCAGATATAGCTCATTGAAACTGACAAGAAGGAATCAGGGTAAAATAATTAGTTTGCTCGTCAGCAAACTAATAATGACCTGATGGAGTTTGAATTGAATCTGTTTGAAAGTAGCTGAAGAAATAAAAAAAGAAAAGAAAAGAGGAAGAAAACCATAGAGAGTTGTGGGCACAGATATATTTTCATTGAGAAAATTTGATTCTGGCTTTTAGTAAAATTCGCGATGACCTGGCGGGATTGTGCCCACTGTGTACCTTCACTATGGTCATGGATCGAAATAATCTATTATCTTGCTCAGATCTGATCTGCTGAAGCCGATCAGAGCTTTTGGCAGAGTGAAATTGAGGAGCAAGAGATAAACTTACTTTTATTAGAGTTCTATTATTATTATTTTTTAATCTGCAATACATTTTTTTGTGCTTGTCGGACTTGAGGTCATGGCTACCACAGTTAAAGGGAAAAACAAAAAATCTTCAACTGAGTTCAATTCCCTCTATTGTATGAATATTTATTGCCAAGTTTATTGTATGGAATGGAATGATTAAATTGTAATGGATCCAAAATTATTTGCAGGTAGAGGTCTGCACTAACCTGGGAGATTCGAACAAACCCAAGGCTTGGAGCAAGCATTCTAGAGAAAAACAGATTTCAGAGCCAAAGTTGATAGAGTCAAAAGATGAAAATGAAATCGTGAGTCTGCTATTGATTTTGTTATTATATCTGCTGTATATGTTTTCAGCTATTCTTGTCACATTCAAAATGAAGTCTGAAAGGAATACAGTGGATCTTTAAAGTTTTTCAAAAAACGGTCACGAAAAAACATTGTTAGTGAGAAAACACTTTAAACGGAAAATGCCTATGAATATTAATAAAAGTTAGGACCACCAAAAATATGCCATACTAAGTGGGGAATATGTTCTTAGAGGGAATGTTATAAGCAGAATTCACTGCATAAGGTACAATCCTTCCAACGTGAAATTAAACTTGGCTAATAGAATGTCAAGAGATTCCATTCTTTTCTCTCATGATTCCCTCTATTCATTCTTTCTCAGGTAAAGTAATTGTAATTTTCCTCTTCTCATTAAAATTTATTAAAAAATAAATTCAAGATATAGTG
The DNA here is from genome assembly GCF_987345545.1 of Pholcus phalangioides. Classification (NCBI taxonomy): domain Eukaryota; kingdom Metazoa; phylum Arthropoda; class Arachnida; order Araneae; family Pholcidae; genus Pholcus; species Pholcus phalangioides. The sequence goes on along the minus strand of NW_028301608.1, from coordinate 85,649,829 downwards.
GAATGATCTTTTATAGAAATAAACAAAAGTGGCAGCTATAAGTATACCTTGAGGTTTTTGTCATAATTGCTACCCAGTAACTTGTCTTTATGCGTAATTTTTATATTATATACATTAGGACCAGGGTTTAAGCTACGATCGTATTTTTCACAAACTGTGAAAGAAAATCGTCGAATGCGAAAGAAGTAGTAGTAGCCATTTTTGCAAAAATGCGTACAGGAGGTACGAAACAAGTAGACATCCAACCATCAATCATTACATTAGCATTGTAGCATTTTGCTAAAGCTTTTCCCCCCATTTTCGCTTTTTTGCGAGAGGAATTTTTTATCCAGCTTAAACCCTGATTAGGACCTTGATTATCCATGCATGGATTAACTAGGAAGTGGATTAACCATGCTACAAAAATTTCAATTTCGTGTTCAGCTCTTACCATGTTTTTTTTTCATTGGTTATGAAAATTTTGTGAAGCTTGCAATAAAAACACACATTTCCATGTCAAAGAACGGGATTTCTTCATTCTTTTACAGTCCCCCCTCACATTCTCAGAGCTGAACTCCCATGTACAATGCGTTGAAACAGCAGCGTCCATATGTATGCATAAGAACCGAACATTGCCTTGAGGCAATCGCCATGTGAAGACAGCCAATTACAGGAAATGCCGGACAGTTAGTCAAAATATATTAAAATTTTTTTTTTGCAACTGAAAGATAAGGCGCAAGAATAGTATAACTTCAGATGTGACCACATAGCTCATCAGCTGGACCAGCGCTATTCCTTGTTTGTGTCATTCTCTTGGTACATTTTATAACTCTGCAGAATGGTTGACAGGAAAATGGTAGTCATGTTTTTTGGTTAGATATGATCACATTCCCCAACATTAGTGTGGTTAATTGAGGTTCTACTGTATTTCTGTCATCAAGAAAACCCAGTACTGTATATTAGTAGCATTGCTATCTTTCAAAAAATATAATATTTTTATTAAATTTTTTCTCATGAATAATATGAATATATACATTGGATAGTAATTTTAAACAGGTAAAATACATAAGTCTTTGTTTTCAATTTTATTTTAATTTTTTTTTCACTTCCGGCAGTATAACCACGTTTTGAGATTAACCATTTGAGATTAACCTATCCATGTTCATGTTCCTTACCATTAGCCCGGATAATCGAAGTTTTACTGTTCATCATTATGAATGCAAAACAAATGCAGCAATCAACACTTGCTTTTATGAACCCGTTCGGGCGTGAAAAATAGTCCATAAAATCGAAAGTTTGTGAATGGGAAAGGCATATAGAAGAATAGTATATTAGTCCTAGATAAGCTGCAGAATTATCTAGGACCAGAAGATTAGTTTATAAAAATGTGTAGTTCATGAATTAGAGTTTCATAAAATCCAGTGTTGAGACTGTATGATGCTGTAAAGTGAACACATAAATATTTCGGTTTTATAAGAGACAGTACATTTTTTGATGATTATACAAATTTTGTTTGCAGCAGAAGGATAAGAAAAAGAAGAAAGATGGTGCCAATAAAGAATCACAGGAATTTCCTGAAGAAGTAACTAATTATATATATTTCTTCCTGAATTTTTTGCTATTTAAAACTAATTATTCCAAATATTTGAGCAAATTCAATATAATTAACAGTATTTTTTATTGTTTTTTTTAAATCCTAAAGCTATTAAAAGACACTAAGTTTAAAGAGTTCCTTGAAGTAAATAAAGTTCGAAGTACCAAGCCCATGTGGGGTGATGATGGAGTGAATCTTGAAAGCAAAGATGATGAAAGGAAAGAAGTCGCAGAAGAAAATGAGTCCTCTTCAGGTGCTTGATTATATTCCTTTCAAAAACATTTTAAGTTTTGAATTCAGAAATGAACTTATCAAATGAACACTTTTTGTATTATTTTAACTCACTTATTACTTGTATTTGTAATTAACAGGATTCTTGTCTCTGTTAAATATTAATCTTTTTTTTTCAGCTCAAATTTATTATATTTTTTCTTATAATACATACTGTAATCATACATAAGATGTAATTGATTTTATAGCAACATTACAAATTAACTATGCTTTACAGATGAAGAACTGGATGAGAGTTTGAACATGGCAAAAAATAAAGCGGTCTCTGACAAAGAAGTATGAAGAATGAATTTCTCAACTAACCTCTTTTTTCCTTAAAATATTAGTGTAATTCAGTTTTCTCATGCATTTTGCATGTGTATAATATGCAGTTTTGGTATCTATAGATATGAGTAAACTACAATTTATGGGATGGGACAGAGAAGTCCATCAAACACTTGATTTTATAAATAACTTCAATTTAGAAATTTAGAAATTTATTTTATGCAAAAAAAATTATTTTTGTTTACTTCAATATTTTTTTCAGTTTAAGGAAGAGAATTCTTAAATTTCTTAATGTAAGAAAAATCTATTTTGATTATATATACAGATATTAGGTTTGCAATGTTTGAAAATTTTTTATTGTTTAGATAAACTGTTTTTTTTTGGGGGGGGGGGGGGTGTTTAAATTGGTAAATAATGTGTTTATTGCATAATATTTTGGAAGGGGAAAATCTCAAAATTAAAATACTTGGGAAAATTTTTCTCCAAGGTGTTTTTACGCGCATGATTTAACTTGTAAAGCCAATAAAAATTATTGTATTTTTGATTTCTTCAAAATAATTCACACTGATTTAGATCTTAAAATTTAACTTTGACATAATGTGAAATTCGCCTATTTTTTTTGCAGCCAAATTTATCACAGAGTAATTTTTATTATTCTGTTTTTCAAAAAAAGAAAAAAAAAATAGGGGAAAAGTGTCTTAATCTTGTTTTCACAGCGAATGAATGTAAATATGTTAGTGTGGCAAAAAGGTGATATTTATTACTATTTTTTAATTTTCATTAGTACTTCAAAAGTAAGATATCCTCATCTGAAGTTAGTAGTAAAATATCTGAAGCAAAAACTGAAAAAAAAGAGAAGTCAAACGATAAGAAGGTAATCATATATCAATAACTTTGCATTTGTTTTAAAATTACAATTTGAAATTATTCAATAGCACAGTACTTTCATATTGAAACCAACAAAATATGTAGTTAAAAGTATTTAAAATTTTGGTTGTGCTTTTTTAATAAGAACTTTTGAATGAAAAAAAATATTTCTCATGCTTATTTTATGATGATAAATCATGGTACTAATTTACTAATCATGGTACTAATTTACTAATCATGGTACTAATTTACTAATCATGGTACTAATGATGTAAAAATCATGGAAAGTGTTTCATTTATCATACAAGTAAAAGTCACTTGACAAACTTGCATGTTATTCTTGAAAATTTTTGTGCTAAATGATAATCTTTCACTGTTTTTTATTAGTAATTTTTTTGAATAACTTTCTCTTTCAAATGTGGTTACTTGAATATTTTTTTAATTTAAGGAAAAGATTTTAGATGATACATTCACTGTAAAGCTGAGAAATCTTCCATACAACTGTAAAAAGGTAATTTGACTAGAAAATGTTATACACCAGTGAATTCTTTTTTTTAATACCTATATATTCTCATATTGGGCATGTGTGTTTTAAGCACCTATATCCAGATCCTTATTCTTAATACCTTTAAAATTTTGTGTTTATAATGTTCATATGAAACAGAACCTTTTTGCTATTCATTTTTATTTGAAAGTTATATAAATATGTATTTGCAGAAGGAAATCAAGAAGTTTTTTCATCCACTGAAAATAGAAAGTCTCAGAATTCCTCCTAAAATTAGAGGTGAAATTTTTTTTTTATCCACATATTATCCAATTGAAGTAATAAAATGAAAGCTGATAAAAAAAAAAATTATGCTATTTTGATTCCATAAATAGAATTTTTACTGTGCGAATGCTGTAACAATTAATTATTTAAAATTGTCAATATATATGATGATAGACTGAGGTAGCATGTGATCTGAAAAAGTAAGAAAAAGCTTTGTGGTTAGTTTATTAACTTCCTGTTACATGTTTGGAGCAAAATTGTGGTTTGAGTAAACATTCAGAACAGCTTCAACCCATAGGTCTGTCTCAATCTGGTTAGTCCTCATCAAATGCATTAAATCACCATGACACTAAATAGTGTGGCATAAACCGGTAGCATTGTTAAAACATTGGATATCATGTTCAAGTTTTATTTTATGTATCCCAAAATAATGAAAACTGCTATTTTCTCATGGCTCCATGCATTGTGCTTTAAATTTTTTGAATATTGTTTTACATAACTAGAATGGAAATAATTGACATGTTTTTTTAAGTTTAATCACTAAGTGACATAATCATTTACAAGGCAATCTGTGCTCTTCAGTTTATGTGAACGATGATGTCTTTAGCATAGATTTTTTATAGCTTTGCTTGGTTTACAACGTTTTATTTGCTGTTGATAATAATATATATTTATTTATTTACTTATTTAACAATGCAGGAATTGCATTCGTCAAGTTTCGAAGTGAAAAAGAACTGAAACAAGCCCTGAATAAACACAAAAGTTTTCTTGGTGAGTATATAAAATAAAATAGGGCACATTAGTGGTGGCCAGACGTCACAATCGGTACACTCAGACATCACTATCTCCACCTATGGAACTATTATTATATTTTTAGCATTGCATGTTCACAAGAGTTTGAAGTTTTCATTTCAAGAGCTCACAAGTTTTATTTGTTTTAGAAAAATAATCTAAACAGGTTCATCTAGATCCTATGACTTTTTCCTTTCTAATCTTGTTCACAATGATGACGTCACTCTCCGCTATCATACGAAGGTTTTAACCACTGGATGTTGCAAAGATATATTTTGGAAAGAGAGAAAATTCAACTGCCCCTGCGGGGAATCGAACCCATGTCCTTTCACTTTCCGGGTGAACGCCCTAGACCACTAGACTACAGAGGCACAGAATTTCTCAACCTTTCCTTGGAGCTCGTGTACACTGAAAGGGACCGTACATGGACGGCCGGACCAGACTAAGGCCAAGCTCACAACTGCTGACGTTGCCACCAGATGGCGACTTACACAATGATGACGTCACTCTCCGCTATCATACGAAGGTTTTAACAACTGGATGTGTCCCTTTCAGTGTACACGAGCTCCAAGGAAAGATTGAGAAATTCTGTGCCTCTGTAGTCTAGTGGTCTAGGGCGTTCACCCAGAAAGTGAAAGGACGTGGGTTCGATTCCCCGCAGGGGCAGTTGAATTTTCTCTCTTTCCAAAATATATCTTCGCAACATCCTTCCAGTTGTTAAAACCTTCGTAATCTTGTTCAGCTCATGTTTTTTTGGAATCAGCGCTGCCGGTTGTGGCATCACACTAATGCGCCCTATAATGTTTTTATGTGATTGTTCTCTGAAAATAAAGGGAAAAGGTTTCTTTTTCCCTGGTAATTCTATTCATATTTGTCCTTGATTCATGTATCAGTAATTTTTGCTCATTTATTGCCAATAATTTTTTTAGAGGGTCACAAAATAGATGTTGTGAAACATGAAAAGCAAAAGAGTAATGACAAATCTGAAAACAATGAGGTATGCAGTGTCTGTGATTCTATTATGCAATACTTTATTTGAACAATTATTAATCTTAGGATGAGGAAAAATTAAAGCTAATAAAAAGAACTAAATAGATGTTTGAAATAATTGCATATACAGTCTGGTATAACAACCCTCATGTTTTCACAGAAAAGAAACATATTGAAAGGTCATATCAAAAGTTTGAGAAAAAAAATTAGCTTCCAAAGTCAAATTCATATTTGGATGGAATAAAAAACTATATTATATTCATTTTGTATTATGTAAACAGTTGCAATTAAAAATAAAAGAAAATAATAATGATAATAAGAAAATGATAATAAGAAAATAATAATGATAATAAGAAAATAATAATGATAATAAGAAAATAATAATGATAATAAGAAAATAATAATGATAATAAGAAAATAATAATGATAATAAGAAAATAATAATAAATTGTAATGATTGATGGCATGCAAAAAAATATGCAATTAAGGTATAATATTACCAACTACTGATGCTTAACATTATTGTTTTTTTACTGACTAATGCGACTGAAGCAGTAAGAAATTACTTTTTGGGCAATGGAATAAATAGAAGATGAGCTAGTTATTAAGCCCAATATATGGAGAAGTGACAACAGGGTATATTTTGAAACTTTATGAAGTTCCTTCCTCATTTGCAAAAGAGACAATCAAAATTAAAAATTAATACAATAGAAATAAGAAGCCTTTGATAGTAGAAGTTGGTTGCTTCTCCAGAAACAAAATCAGAAAAAAAGAAGAAAAATACTTGTATTGCATCAAATTCGGTTTATTACTATTTCTTTTACTATTAGGAAAGAATTTCATCAGTTTTGCATATATTACTCATTCGAAACTGAATCAGTACAGTGCAAATAATGCTGCAATTCACATTATCCACGTTCTAAATATTAAACTGGTAAAAAAAATAGTTACTTTGTTAATCACACACATTACTTATATTTTTATGTGGTAGAATTATTCTTTGAAATGTGTTAAGAAAAATTTTTTCAAATGACGATAACTTAAAAAATTGCTTATAGTCATAAAAAATCTGAATTATGTGTGCTGTAACTGAGACATTTTACTGTAGAATGATGCTGCGAAGAAGAAAGAAGAACAAGAAATGTTAGCAGAGGTGAGAAAACTGAAAAGTTTATACTAAAGACATTTAATTAAATTTTTTATGGTATACAATAATTAGCAATTATAATTATCATTTGAAATGTGTTATAACAACAAATGTTTTAACACGTTTCAAATGATAATTATTATTGCTTTGTCTTTCCTTCTTTGAAAAAGAAGTCCTTGTATGAAGTCCTTGAAAAAGTCCTTGTATGAAGTCCTTGAAAAAGTCCTTGTATGAAGTCCTTGAAAAAGTCCTTGTATGACATGTATCTATATAATTATTGATCACATACTTTTATGACGTATTCTATTACTTTACAGTCTGGAAGGATATTTATCAGGAATCTGTGTTTTGATGCCACAGAAGAAGAACTGCAAAAATTATTTTCTAAATATGGTAAATGCTTTAGATGAGCCAATTTGTGATCGAAATAGTGATTTTTTATCAATTTTTTTCATTATCACTTCTTTCTGTACTTTGTAATTTACTTATTTATTTTTTGCTTGAGAAATAATAAAAGAGTTTATAGAGAAAATAACAAAAGTTTATGAAATTTTCTGAAAAATATTTAAAATTAACTATCGTGTTGATAGATGCTTCTGTTTCTCGCCAAATTGAATCGCGTCACTTCACCTCATGACATTACTCATAAGATTCACCCTTAATTTTTAATGACTAAGAAGATATCTTTCTATTTGATATGTATGATGTATGTATGAGCATTCATGAAAGTCAATAGATTCACTGATAAAATAATTACACATTTGACAAATCGATGTGCATGCTTGTTTATTACGCCTACCACTATTCTTTAAAGCATGGGCAATATAAAGCAAGTGTGGGAATACAGCTACTTTAACTCTTTTGCAACAATTTTAGGTTAAATGTTTTAGTTTTATCCTCTTCCCACATGAACCAAAACTCACTATTGAAAAAAAATTTCCATTGATTTGTGTATATTGTATGTCAAAATACCCTTTAAAGATGTTTTTTTAATTATTTGATTAATTAGTTTGTGTATCTTTGCCAGGACAGTTTGAGTTAGGTATACATGTGTGTGCCTTAGATCTCTTAACATGGGAAAAAGAATAATTAAAAACCATTTAAAACCTGTAAAAATGAGAGCTAAATATATGTGTTCCTCTGGAACCAGGGCCACAACTAGATGTTTGGTCAGGCGGTGCAAGCACACCTTTTGGTGCCCCCTTGTAATATTGAAAGAGAGGTTACAGTGTGAAATTTGCTTCCTCTCTGGTCCAGTGCCCTAGTTGCAGCCCTGTCCGGAGCTGATGTGTTGACAACAAATTTAAGTATTGAAAACAACATTAAATGACAGTATTTCAAAATGTAGTTTGTTATTCTTTAAGGTCCTCTCGCTGAAATACATCTTCCTATTGATCCATATACAAAAAAGTCCTTAGGTTTTGGTTTTGTGTCCTTTTTGTTTGCTGAACATGCAGTGAAAGCATTTGCAGAACTGGATGGGACAATTTTTCAGGTAAGAATGTGCATTCATGTTTTGCAAATAAAGAGAATTTGTTGTAACCTGAGGGCAACATAAAGCAATCTATTCCTAATTATTATTATTATTTTTAGGGTCGTTTGCTACATTTGATACCCTCTAAACCTAAGAAAGAGACAACTCTTGATATTGAGAGTGAGTAGTGTTTATATTTCCAGTGATTGTATATATTGCTCTTTCTTGTTTTTTTTTTATTGTTTTTAATGAAATATTATTTTTTATATAAAATAATTAAGTCTCAATAAACTTTGTTGTTTTTTTGCTACTAGAGTAATGCAATGGCTTTATTCCCCCTGTAAGAATTAGCTTCAATATTTTGAATTTTTAAATTTATTCTTTTTATGGACCTTTTTTTTTGCTTTTTTTTTTTTTTTTTTGTTGATTCAAAATTTTATGTTAGAATTCTTATGATTGTCTTTTTTTCCCTTGTTTCTTATGCATTTCCGATAATATATTTTAGACTTATCATACAAACAGAAAAAAGCAGCGAAATTAAAAGCTTTAGGAGGAAAGTGAGTGCCTTTTTATTTTTATATTAGCATTGTATGAATTTCTTTTATCTTCATTTGCTATGAAATTTTTTAGCAAATAGACTGAAGAATTGTTTGTTATTATCGAATTTAGTTAACTAATGTTTTATGTAAGTAAGTGGATATCTTTTATGTTTGACAAATTAAATTGTTTTACGATGATGGCAGAGGAAAAACTGATGAAACACAAAGTGTTCAGGTGAAAAATGCTAAACTACACTCTTCTTGACATTGTATATGAATATATTAATTTTGTGTTAAAAGATGAGAAGTTTTATATCTATCATTGTGAAGTAGTGTCCTGCACTTTGATGCACATGTATGAAATTGCCGGATAGGCTTATATGGAAAATATTATCTTGCAACTTAACATTAATTTAACAATGAATGGATTTGGGATGAATTGTGAGGCACCACTGTCTGTATTTCATATATTGCTTCATAAATAAATAGTAAGATTAAAATCTTGTTAGAAATATACCATGGCTCTACTAGTAATCATGTAGTTTCAATTGGAATTACATTATCAACATATTTACTTATTTCAAACTGAGCTATATTGGTGATTTATACTGACTCCCTATTTAGTTCCAGTCAATCATCATTTAATTTCATAATTTTTGTCGTACAATGGTCATTTTTTACACACAAGGGCATTAGCCCGGGACATACAATTTATTTTTGATTCTGAACAGCAGCCTCTTTTATACTGACCGAGAGGTTGGTGTGCTAAACCCTCAGTGTGGGACTCCCTGCTGTAGCAATTTTTTTCTGTGGTCATGATGCCATACCTGTTGTATCTCTGTGTCAGGAAAGTTTCTGACAAGGATGAACCAGGTATGAAACTCGCGACACCTATAAACATCCTTTGGTACTGTAGGTGAGTATCTTATCTACCTCTGGGCTACTGCACCCTTCAGTTAATACAGTCAAACCCTGCTAAGGCAAACCTTCAGATGCACTGACCAAAATATTTGGTCGTATCATTAAATGTTATTGGAGACCCAAATTTTCAATCCTTGAAGTTTGCTGCAACTGGGTTGCAGCAAACTTCAAGGTTAGAACAGTTGCAGCAACTGTTCTATTGTGAAATCGATAATGATATAAACTGGATTTTCAGTTTTAATTATTGATTTGATCATTTTGATTATTTTTGTCACACCATGGTCATTTTGTGCTTAAGTGTTAGTTATTTGAAGAATAATTGTATTTTGGTGGATTTTTTTTGAATATCTTATTATCATATATAAATCTTGTCTTTTTATTAATAAGGCATTATTTAATTTCAGCTCGTATAACTGGAATACCTTATTTCTTGGTTTAAATGCAGTAGCTGATGCAATATCCAAACACTACAACATTGAGAAATCTACTTTATTAAATGAAGTGAGTTTTAAAATACTACTTGTTTCACATTTGCACAATAATTTATTTCATTGATATTTGTAAGTATGCAAAAGATTGTTCATGAGAAACCAAGTTCTTTGTTCACAATACTAACATTTCACATTTGCATATGCATAAATATAGTAATTAATTAATTTAGCTGTAATGATCGATGAAAAAAAAAAACCAAGTCAATGCCTTTTCTAATTTTACAATTTCACTGAAAAATATTATATTTTTTTAGGAAGGTGATGAGAGCTTAGCTGTTCGAATGGCACTTGGTGAAACGCAGCTGGTCATGGAAACAAGAGAGTTTCTTGTAAAAAACAATGTGCAGTTAGATTCCTTCAGCCAAGCCGCTGCGGAACGTAGCAAGACCGTCATTATTGCTAAAAACTTACCTGCGAAGACATCATCCACTGAAATCCATGATCTATTTTCAAAATATGGTACAATATCTCGAGTTGTACTTCCACCATCAGGCGTCACAGCTCTGATAGAATTTCAGGAATCGGTCGAAGCAAAAGCTGCATTTCGAAAACTATGTTATTCTCGTGTGAGTGAGTTTCTTGTACTCTTGTTTACACTATTGCATGGAAGGCATTTGAATCATGATGATAGATTCGCTTTTTGCATTGCTCATATAAATTTTTAATTAGCGTATGTTAATAGTGAAATGTTTTAATGCTGAAGTTGAAATATTTATATTGTGATTTCTCATTATTATTATGAAGCTTTCTTTACTTTTTTTCCCATGGATTTAGAAAATATAATTATCATTATTATTTACACAAATAAGTCTTATGTGATGTATAATCAGTGTTTTTATGATAATTTTTTTTCTTGCATGCATTTTTTAACACCATTTATGATGTCAAAGTTTTTAAGTTTTTTATGCCACATTATAAAAACTATTTTTAAGCTGCATTAAGTGGGGGGGGGGGGAACCGATTTTGGATCATTTTTCATGATACAAATAATAGGTGATGAGTGTCAAACTTGTCTCTCAAAATCCAGAAGAAGAAAAAATGAGTTGAGCTCTTTCCCTCTCTTTCTCCTGGTAACAAAAGACAAAATCTACTCAGAACAGTATTATCAAATTAGCAAAATGCTTATGTTAGGTGTTAGATTGAAACTACTTGTTGGACATGCTTGTTTCATTCAGTGTACTTTGACTTCACTTGAATAAGACAACCATAAGTATTCTTTATGGGCATTGTATAGTATTTTATCATGTGTATATATTGATTATAATTTTTGTTAATTGCATTTTGAATTGGGTTGCTATATATTTTTTTGGAAATATATGACATCCATATTTTTATGGGCATCTTTTTCTCAGCCACCTCGTTGGGCATTTTGCCTGTTGTGGCGTTGTATTTTTATTTGCTTTTATTAAGTTCAAAAAATATTATAGATAGACTGTCAGTACTATTGTATCTTTTTGCTTCCAAGAAACTTGTCTATTGTGTTGAATGTTGTAACTTTTTCAGTTTGAAACATGATGAGATCAGGTTGGTTTTGTGTTAAATCATGTGGAAAATGTTTAGTGTAATGCTTTATTTGTAATTTCTTTGTTATTTTTTTCTTTTTTTGTTGTTGTTGCTCCAAATCAAGTTTGGTAGTGTGCCCTTATATTTGGAATGGGCACCTATGAATGTTTTCAAAGAAGATGCAACACCACCTGTAAGTTTCTGCAATTTCTTATTCATCTGTTGAAAATGAAATAAATTAATGCGCAGCCTGTTCAATAGCTGTTCACATATTTAAAATTATTATTAGTGATCAGTGAACAATTCCCCCCCCCCCCTTGTTTTTAGTTAAGAAGTTAATTTTAATGATATAGTACCTGGATTATTTTGATATCTCATTCTTGTTCATCAATTTATGGAAAAAAAGTTTATTGATTGATTTGGAAATAGCTGCATTCACAAATTCAAAAAAATAAGTAAAGTCTAGAGAGCAGTGGTTCTCAACCTGTGCTGTTTAGAGCTTTTAAGTCATTCTCGGGAGAATGAATAAAGCTTTAATAAAACTAATGAATAAGAATCAAAATGGCTTTGCAGAGTTTTTTAATTGTTTATTTTACTTTACCTCACCCTCTATTCCCCCCTCCCCCTTCACTGCACTGCCCTGCTAGAGATCAAGTATTTCTGTATGGTATTCAACATAATTATTTGTCTAATATATAGTTTCCACATTAAAATTTTAAAATAGAAGAGAAAACTCTTATATAAGGATTCATAAAGTTTTTAAATTTTTAATTCATAAAAAACACTATTGATATTATGGACATACAATAAAAATTAAAACACAAGATATTATTGACATTTTCATGAAAATTTACATGAATATATATAATTTCATTTTTGAGGCTACTGGTGAGGAAAAAGAAGCCAATGAAACCTCTAACAATACTGAAATTGATGAACAAGCTGCAGCTGATGAAGATGAACCTGTGCCTCAAGTAGGAACAACCCTATTTGTGAAAAATCTTAATTTTGAAACAACGGAAAAAGATATGGAGAGGGTAAGTAAAAAAATCTCTGATTTTGACACATTTTTTGCTAAAAATTATTCTCAATGTTATTTCCTTGCACTGTGTAAAAAATTTTGGTAATACCAATTTGATTTTTGAGCCAGGAGACACCTAGACCACATTGCCTTACGGTGATAACGTAACCATTGCCCTTATAGACATGGGTACCTCTGGAACATCTTTAATTCAAGAAATATTCAAATATAATAAGTAAATTGTCAAAATTATGTAAGAGGACAATCCATTAGCAGCATTAACACATGTGTAAAGAATCATTAAAATCATGTTAATTATCTAGTGGCATACTGAATCTCCACGATATCAGAGCGTCTTGTCATGCTAATTGAATTGCTAATTTCTTAAATCTAATGTGAAATCATCCATATAAATTGTCAGTGATTGCTTTAATAGTCAAAATCTGCCAAGAATCATCATTACGATGCAAATTTTGCATACATCATAGTCCCAGTCTGGATCAGTGCCATCTTAACGCATAGGCTCACCCAGGCATGGCCTAGGGGCCTCAAGAGAATGGGGTGGGGCTTCTATAAAAATGAGAACTGATTGGAATTTTCAAAAATTTGCTAGGTAGGGCCTCCGAAAATTCACTTGGCTGAAGGGGTCATGATGCTTTAAAGATGGCCCTAGTCTGGATCAGCAGGCGTTGGTATTGAATATTAAAATGTCTACATTTCTTTGCCTCTACTTGTAAGGCAACTAGTTTTTCTCCTATCCACTATTTTGTCTTAAATTTGTGTATGTGAATGTATTCTGATTCCCGCCTGCATTCTCTTATAGCATTTTAAAAATTATGGACCGTTATATGCTGTGTCTATATCAAAAAAGAAGGATCTTCATTCAGGTTTGTAAACATTATGAAAAATTTCAGGGATAATTTTTTTCCAGTTATGTAAAACATTGCTCAAAGTATTTTTCAAGCCTTTTCTTGAAAGTTATTGGCTAAAAGTTTCCTGAACTGAGTTTCCTTAACTAAAAGCATATAGATGATGCTTGCTAACTAACTGTTTGTGATTGTTTATTACATGATTCAAAAGATTTATGTGAATACATCATCATACATAAATTAATTTTCTTTTCCTCTGAAGGAAATATGCTCTCCATGGGTTTTGGTTTTGTTCAGTTTCGTCAAAAGTCATCTGCAACCAGGGCCTTACAAGATCTGCAGCATTCAGAACTTCAAGGCCATAAACTTGAATTGAAGTTCTCCAATAAAGCCACCATGTAAGACATTATATTTAATGATAATTTTTAAGAACAGACAAGCATAGATCATTCATTAATTTGTAGTGGTCAGTAATGCATCACTATCAGCAGGCAAAAAAAAGCAAACATGTACAAAGCAGGGTTGGCAGGTTTTCAACGCATGGCAGTTTTTGATGTAAAAAACTGTCTGTCAGAAACCTCAAATATTACTTTTACATTTATGAAATTCCCATTGGAAATACACATGTTAATTGTGTGTAATGTTTTAAGTGGCTATGTTAAACAAAGAATAAATACTTAATATGATTGTAAAATAATTTTCTACTCCCTACAGAATTATTTTGGACAATATATATGTATTTTTTCTGGTAAAATATACAATTTGAATAAAGCATAGCATAAAAGCTGAAGGAAAACTATAGAACTATTTGATATTCTTCAATTCAAAATGATTCTAACCTTCCAAAATGTCTTCAACTACTTCTTTATGTGTATAGATATAAACATCTGCTGTGCTCTTTTTATAACAGATCAGTGTTTAAAACACTCTTTTTACACCATATATGTAATGCTAATTTTAGTTATTAAATTACCTAGGTAATCACTGATACTTAAAACATTGCCCTTATTGTGCATAACATTAGGATATATCTAGTAATCAGAATACTAAGTTGTAGGACTGACATGTCCTTTAGTTTGTCAGTGTTCTGATTGTATATGATGCTTAGGAAACTCCTGTAGCTTATTCTTAATGCAAAAGTAAGAAAAACCAAGTTTGACTATGATGTGGTATATTTGCTAGCATTTATATAATGTAATAGTTGGTTTTCCAATTGAAGCTGTATCTGAACGTGCAAAACAATGCTTTAATTATAAAGTCCTGTCAGCTCTGCTTTGATTGAGAATACTCTTTAAAACTCTGGATTTTAAACAACCAACCTAAGCTATATTTAGGTGAGAATGAACTAGTTTAATTATTGTATTAACAGACATTGTATGAGAATTTTTATATGAAATAAAATATTTTGGGCAGATCACAAAATTTATAATATTTAAATAGATATTCTATACTCAGTAATTATAATACTAAGATAGTTTCTGAGGCCAAAAACCTAATACTGATGCCCTATCACATATATTTTGAAGTTAACAGTTTTTCAATTGGTTTCAGAGTTAAGCCAGAAACCTCAAGAAAAATGGCCAAAGCGCAAGAGCAGAAAACATCAAAAATTCTTGTTAGAAACATTCCATTTGAGGTTACAGAAAGAGAGGTCAGAGATCTGTTCAAGTAAGTGTACTGTATCAGTTGAAAGTCTGATCAGTTTTAGAATTTTTCAAAATTTATAGTTGAGCTCATTTATTCTAAATCATACACAATTTTATTCCCAGAGAATTCGGTAACTTGAAGTCTGTGCGGCTTCCAAAGAAAGCAACTGGTGAAGGCAGCCATAGAGGCTTTGGATTTGTGGATTTTGTGTCGAAAAGTAATGCAAAGGTGTGCAATTTTTTTCTGTTTTATTGTCTTGAAAGCAAAAGTTGATGAAATTTGACTAGTTAAGAGATAAGTAATGTTGGTTTTAAATTTGTTTTCCTCTTCAGGTATAAATTTGATGGTAATGCTACTTTATTGAAATGAAAATGAACATAAGGCATTAATGTTGTTTTTGCTTTTAATTCTGATTGTGTTTTTATGATTATTTTTTAATATCTGAATTCATTCATATCTCAATTAATATCTCATTCATAGGAATATGATTCTTTCAGTGTAGAATTTAGAATTTCTTGTTAGATTAAAATTAAGTTTATATTAGTTAAGTAAATGTTAGGAAGATAAACACAAAAAGAAAGCATCATTTAAATTTCATATAGGGGAGATAATTTTATAAAGGTTTTTCATATTTTTTATGATTCAAAATACCTCCATAATTGAATGAAATTTCAAGCAATGGTTCCATTAATTATCCATGACACATGGTAGTATTTTAGTTGTTTGTGTCTTTTCATGCTAATCAGTCTGGTTAATATTGTAAAGTTCTGCTAATATATTTTGAAAACTTCTTTGCAGCTTCAAACCAAATGAAATGTATGAAAAATAAATCAGGAGTATTTTTTTTTAGACAAAACTTTCATTAGATTTGGCAATCTGTATCAATTTTTTTATTTACTAATAGTTACTTATGTATCAGAATTATTGGAATTTTGAAGTAAGGAATTCATCGTATAATAATCTCACTGCATTCACTTAACCAACCTGCAGCTTGGCAAGCTTGTGTTCAAATCATAGAGAAGGATATAATCATAGTCATTGGGATTCGACTGAAACTGGGTTGAAGAACAGCATTTAAAGTGTTTGAGTTAATTTATACAGTGATACCTCGGCTAACAAAAATGATTTGTTCCTTAATCCTGTTTGTTAGCCAAAATCTTTTTGTTATCTGAAACATGATTTCCCAGAGTTTACTGAGAAAAGTTTTTTTTTGGAACACCAAGAGAGCGCTATAAAAAGGGCAAAAACTAATTGAGGGCTAAAATGAACAGCTTCAAAACTGGATAAATGAGAATTTACAGGAAGATGAGAGACCTAATATATTTATATTTTACACTTTTGTGTGTACACTATATACACAACCAACACTAGCTTTAGTAGCTTAAGCTGGTATTGGCACAACCCAGTTGAGTTCGTAGGTGTCCTCATCCATTTGTAATTTAGTCATCTCATTTATGTGATACATGCAGATGGAAAAAATAAGCTCCTAGAATGTCTAGATTCTTCAGTTTGATGCTGTTTCTCGGGCTGAAAGAACGCGGCTCTGAAAACATACTCCCCTTTTTTTAATATATTTTCTATATACATTGAGATGGTTCAAGATGCATGAAATGGTTCAAAAACTTTCAGAAAGAGAAATGGAGGTACAACTGGAAAAGGACTCCGAGGTGAACATGAGTTGATCGGCCTCGAGTGACAGTAATTCTGATGATGATTAGCACTAAAATTTAACTCACAACGCGGCTGTTTGATGTTAGCGTGTGCACCTATATCAACGAAAATGTTTGTTGGCCGAATCTGCATTCGTTAACCGAGGCAGAAAAATCACAAAAGAATCTTTGTTAGCTGAGGTATCACTATAACTTCAGTCCCTTGTCCAGCAATACCCTGATGTGCATAAAATAGTGATGGAGTGAAAAAAAATTACTGAAGCTCTTGGGGCGTGGTAGCCCGGTCGATGAGATACTCGCCTAAAGTACCAAAGGATGTTTAGAGGTATCGCGAGTTCAATACCCGGTTCGTCCTTGTCAGAAAAATCGGCAATAAATTGTAGTTCCCGGTCTAATTCGGTCCTGCGACCCGGGTTCCTGGGTCGCAGGTAAATAAGGATAAGCGACACGTGGGTAAATGATTTCTTAGGTGAGGTGAGCCAAGAGTTTGAGAACCACCGAGTCACGCTATAGGAGGAAGTTGTTTACTCATGTCATAGAGATGTTGGTATGACTGAGTTCAAGCACCCACTTTTCGTGTTGTTAAATTTTTTAAGAGTTGTGTGTATGCGTTCTTCATTCGCTTTTGCTTGAAAGCAGGGAATTTCTAGGTCGTTGTATTAGCCAAACACATTATTCATAAAATGGTCGCCATACTCCAAGGAAAGGGGAAAGAAAAACAATCTTCAATCTTTTCCGGTTGCGTGGTCTATGATTGCAAAGAGAGTTAAAAATTCCGAACTACCCCATCGTCTCGAACTTCCATCCTCTCTCTTGACGCTACTACTGTCGATACTTACGCCATCTACTTATCACTCTTTCCAGTAATGTAGTAAAAGATCGGTGGTGAAGAGAAGATAGGTGGGGACTTAGGCCCCAAGGGAGGTTTTCAAAACCCTTGGTATTGCATTACAGACTCGTAGTCGTAGTTGGGGGGTGATTCGGAGTCGGGTCGTTGAAAAGAGATTATTTTAAAGTCACTGTGGACTCCCATCCGCACCCCCTTCCACGTCCAGGTTAATTCCCAGTTTTTAATTTCCCAATCCGGTGGCAAACAAGAGAAAACGGGGAGACAAAAGTCCGGGTTTTGAGTGTTAGTATCAGGAGTTCGGGATTACAGCTGAATTATTGATACTCCGACGGCAGAAACAAATCGGCCGAACAGGAGGTGGAACGACCCGATTTGTGTCCTTGTTTGAAACGAGGCAGGAAATAGGAAATCGCGTGTCTGTTTTTCGTTTTGCTTCTCTCTGAATTTCTGTGCTAAAATGAAGCGTGTATCTACGATACTTGCTATAGGTCGCGCTTAAAGCGTTCTAAACGTTGTTTCTCCTTTCCCCCTCTTGTCCCGGATCGCTGCTCGCTCATACTTTACTTATTTATTTGCTTCATTCGGGTGAAACCCGTCCTGCATTTTAGAACGGAAAAATTCCAGAGATGAAATTAAATATCTGAGTACTTAAGTAGAGTTCATGTGCTATTCACGAGATGCTTGAAGACTGTTTCATTTCGAAAATATTCGAATCGAGAGGAAAACTCTATTGATGGTTTAAGATGTAATTGATACATGTACTCGATTTTTTTTCTTCTATTTATATAATCAATGAAGCAATTTTTAGTGCATGAATTTTTCATTTCGTAATTCGAAATTTGCCATTAATTTTTACGGACTAGAGCGCAAGAAAGCAGTTGTTATTTTTCTCTCATGTTAATTGAATGCGAATAATATTAGTTATCGGTTGATTGTAGCTTATCAACCATACGATGCATTCAACGTTTAAAATTTTCAAATATAAAACTTTTTTAAAGACTTATCAGTCTTAAGAATTTCAACAAAAAAGTTATTTTAAAAGTAACGTTTTTTAAAATCGTTATGTTGACAGACTTTTTTTATTGTAATGACTGAAATAAAAAGTTTCTGGAAGTTGATCATAGGTTTGTGCGCGCGTGTCGCGATGTTAGTAGGAGTGGGATTTTTTTAACAATATGACTAGAAGTCAGGTGAATGAATAAATGTCATACATCATTCCAGACTAAGCAGAAAGATATCAGAGGATTCAAGTGCATGAGCACAGCCATGCGAAAGTCCCTCCAACGTAATTCTCTAGCCAGTGATCAAGTTGACTGATCACATGCAATATTTGATTATCTGTATTGTAAATAATAAAGTTTGATTATACGTTTTCTTGAAATTGTTACTAAATGGGGAAAAAGTACTTACACGCTTTGTTGTTCCCCCCCCCCCCACCATCTAATAAGCTGGGGTATTTGTGTACATGCTGTTTTTTGGATTTAATTTGTATAGCTTTTGCCATTTTAATGTATGTTAATTTCGGAATTTTACAGAGGGCATTCAACACCCTATGTCACAGCACTCACTTGCTTGGAAGGCGTTTGGTACTTGAGTGGGCGAACCCGGAAATGGATGACGTGGCCGAACTCAGAAAGAAGACCGCCCGAGAGTTCTATGTTGGTAAGAAACGAGCAAATTATTATTATTCGAATCGGTGGACTGATTTGTGAAATACAGTATTTGGGTATTTAAATAATATTGTCCATTGATAATCTAAAGCATAGTTTCCCAACTTTTTTTGTCCCATCGCCCCCCCCCCCCCCAACGTAATCAAACCCATAGGATCCTATGTTATACCCGTAGCTTCTACCGCCTCCCTGGAACATTCCATCGCCTCCAAGGGGGCGTTAACGCCCACGTTGGGAATCACTGATCTAAAGTATAGGTCATCAAACGAATGCTCACAGGTATCTTTCACTTCAGATAGAAATTGTTTGCATACAACTCTGGTGAATTTAAATTATATTCCCATGTTATTCCAAGGGTTACAGTTTCCAACTCTACAATTCTTTTTTTAAATAATGCATTTTTTATCGTTGTGAAAGTATGCTAATGGTATTTTTCGTGTTCTTTAATGTTTATTATGATCCAGAAAAATTTGTAGGTGGAAAAATGTCAACGAACATCTTTTTTTTTTTCGTTTGAGGAAAATTCGCTTGTTTCACCTACAGTTCATTAAAAATCGAACATAAACTCTAAGGGTTCCCAGCGACTCGAATTATGGAAAATATAAAGTATTTGGCAAAGGTCAGGGAAACATGCAAATATTTGATGAAAGTCAGAAAAATTCTGTCAATGAAAAAAAAATTAAACTTGGAAAAACATTTAAAAAGTATAGATTTTTTTTTTTTTTAATTACAGTGTATCCCACTTAAAAATACCGTTATCAAAACTGTTGTAAGTGGGAGTATCAGTAAAAGTTGGGACCGTGAAACATGTCGTATTAAGCGGGAAAACGTTCGAAGTAAAATCGTTATACACAGACATACGCAGAACTTTCTCGAGGGGGGGGGGGTCGAAATTCTTTTCCTTCTGAGGGTGGGGAGTTACGTTTTTTCTTGAAAAATAACACTATAATCTTGGCTTGAGGTTCTAACCCCCCCCCCCCCCCCCTTGCGTACGCCAATGGTTATACATAAGCGGGATTAGAGTTGCCAACTGCTACGGATTGCCCATAGTTTCTAGGACGGCCGCTCTCAACTACAGAGCTACGGGAGATACTCGCAATAATATGGAAATTATTTTTTCTACAGACTTTTTTTGAAAAAAATTTCATTTCTTTGAGTTTCTTGTAGTATTTTAATTATTATTATTTTTAAAAAGCATCGATATTTTTACCAACTAGCTATACTTAGAATGCCTAAAGAACCTTAATAAGATAATTAGGGTCGGTGATCGAATTTACATATGGATCGCCATCAAGATTGTTGCGACGCAACATTGCAAGGAATGCGCTGAATCTTTTATGTTTTTTCAAGAGATCTGTGTGATCTATCTAGAAAAATTGTTGTGTTAGCATACTGTACACATTCATTCCTGAACTGGGATTCGAACCCAGACTTGCACAGCCGAAGACTAGGATGTTAACCGCTCCACGGCCAGGTAGCAATACTTCACCCTTTTCGTTGAAATAATGAGCTAATTCAGAACGAACTAATTCCATGTGTGGGTGTGTCTTAAACTGAAGTATGAAGTATTTCGATTTTTTTTGAAGTATGTGACATATTAGTGACAATAGCTAGTCTTTGTGCTTCGCCGACCGAAACTCTTCTACCTATTTCGGTCATTTATCGGATTACGGCAAATCTGACATAGCGAGTGTGCGGAGGAGATGGGACGAGGTTTTCTTCATCGTTTCTTCATTACATTTAGGAGACTGGGAACGCGTCGGTTGCGGTCTCTCACAAGACAGCTTTGGCGAAGTGTAAAACTTCTGTAGAAAAGTATGACGGAAACTCTTTTACTCGTGATGCATAGTTTTCTGCCAACTTATACTTTCTTGTTACATTTTGAGGGAGGAAAAAAAAGTAAGTGGGTGTATATAAGTAGTCAGCATGTGATTTATGTCTCTTTTAAACAACGTTGCGTGTAGCTTGTTTATGGGTTATGTGTGTTGTGTGCGGGGTAGTGAAGGTTCTTTTGAGTACACTGGGTTTTGTGATACGTTGTTGAAATTGCTCTCAGAAGAATTTTTTTCCTCAATTTTTCTTGTGTAACACTGCATGATATGCACTCGCGTTGCGAAAATTGTATTATAGACTGGCGGTGGATCTCGAGCAAGTAAAAGTTTTGGGTGCCAAGCAAGAGTATGTTTCGCTCAACTTTTTTTTTTCTTAGCACACCTTCTCTTCAGAATTTGTGGGTGATCAGTTATAACAAATACTGAATGTATACTCGTTGTTGTTGTGGGTGTAGCAGTTTGGTGGGAGTGCTTTAAGTTGAACGCGGTTTACACTGAGGTTTTTTTTTTTTCGCTCATCCGCATTCTTTGGTGGTGGTACTTTTTGAAGGGAACCCCGTTCAAGAAATTAGCTTATAGATGAGCTGAAGAGGGGCGTGTTTCTTTGTGTTTACAGACTTTTTTCGTAATATTGCGCCAGTTTGTTATAGGATCTATTATCGTAGTAGGCTGGGTGCACTGGTCATACTGTTACAAGGCATACGATGTGGTGTTTGTATTTTTTTTTTTTGTGCAGGTGCACGTGTTTTTGCGTTGTTGTTGATCGTAGTGATTCCGTGAGGGCGTAATGTGCTCTGCATATCCGTGTTATGAGGCGGCGCTATTAAAAATTTGGCGGAAAAAATCTTAATAGCTTTCTGCGCAATTGTTGCCTTAACGTGAATATTTGATTAATTTGAAATTGATTATATAATTTCAAATTTTCCAAAGATTATTGAAACGGATTTTAAAAAATTAGCTTCATTTTTTTTAGTTACTCATTAAAATTTCTGACACTTTTATTTTTCTAAAATATTGAATATTGGGATACAATCCATGAGAACAGATTGAGAGAGAGAAAAGAGTTGTAAAGATTCTGATAAAAGACTAATTTAAAAAAAAATAATTATACAAATGATCAAAAATGTTTTTTGAACATATATTGCCAATGCCATAATTACTGATACAGTAATTTTATGATAATTGTTAAAAGAAATACGTTATACTTTTCCGTTGTCTTAAATATTAAAATATTTTTTTTTAATTTTTATTGATATTTTTTGTTTTCTTTTCAAGCCTATTCAAGATAGAATATTTTTAAGTTCAAAATTGACAATAGAATATCAAGTGAATAGTTCGAAATTTCATTAAAGCTAGGCTATTCGATTTCCTTTTCTTTGAGATTCGTATCATTCGGCAATTATTTAGAAAAGTTAATTTATTTCGCTCAAGTAGAAAAAACTGAAATGAAAAGGGTGCTCTTTAAATGAGCACTGCTTCATATGAGACAAGCTTTCTGAAAACTCCAATCTTTTCCACAATGAAAAAAAAAAAAACCCCTTAGGTGCTAAAGCTCATTGAAAATGCATCTTTCAAATTCATATATCATCGGCATCTTAACCTTAAGGCTTGTCTTGTTCGTTGTATCATTATAAATCAAGTTTTTTTATCCCTTGAGGAGGACAAGGAATGTGATAAAGCCATACATAGTATTAAAAAATATATTAAATTTTTCCAAAAGAACAGCTGCACGGATAGTACAGTCAAATGGCCGCACCCATGTCAGAAGCAATGCAACAGGAGCCATTCCAAATTTTTTATTTTAATTTTTTTCCCGCCCATAAAAGTTGATATTAGTTTTTTTAGAGACAGAGCAATAGTGAAAAAAAAAAAAGCGTAGGAGCGGCATGTGAAGTGATTGAAGGCAAAGGGGCGGAGATAGAAACAATGCTGAAGGCGATTTCTTGAAGGAAACAGAAAGGGGGGGAAACATGCACACTATTTTATTTTTATTTTTTTTCTCTTGAGACAGCCTCCGATCATTTGTTATGTCTGAAACTGTCATATAGCCCAATATGATTTTTTTTTTCCAGTATCAATACTTAGATTTAATACGCTTATAAAAAAAGAATCTTACAAAAGATTTTTTTTGCATTTATATTTTGTTTCAGGAAGCTATATAGGTATAGTTTTGCAGGGAAAAAAGGGCACAAGAGATTTTTTTTTCAAATTAACAATTTCTAGATAAAATGAAACCTCGCTACAACGATACTCGGTAAATACGATACCGCAACGATTTTTTTTAAAAATCTTGTTTGAAATTGCCCATTGCCTCCCCAGTTTTTGTTCTTCTGAGGAAATACAGCGACATTGGTATTTTGCACCGCTCTCCCCCCCCGAAAGCGTTAATGAAGTTGCCACTTTCTGTGAAAACACAAAAGTATAGTGTGGTTAACTCATATATGTGTATACCTAACTGAATTTTTTTAACTCAGTAGTTAGTCATAACTATTTACGGCCGTTAAATGCTCACAATTTCATTTTCTGGTAATACCGTAGGCCTACTAACAACGCTGATTCGGAAGAGACACCTACAGCTGCACACTTTTAGTAGTGCGTGGTGATGATGCTGCGATATCTACAGCAATGTTTTTCCTTAACATGGAGAATGTCATTATAGTATCAATATTTCACATTTCGCGTTTATAATCATCGATAACCCTTTCAGGCTTGGAGTTAACAAACCTGAGTGTTGTTTTTTAATACTTTTTCTCGCTACAGAGAAAAACTATTATTTTTTTTACCTTAGAGAGTTCAGCCCCAATTTCAACAATAACACCAACACAGTCTTTGAAATCAGGGCTGTTTTCCCGGAAATGTAAAAAAGTATGTATATTTGAAGCGAGAGAAAGCAACACTCGCATTTGTGCGTGCACGGTCTGAAAGATACAAAGGAATTTTTTCAAAGTGTTTTGGGGACGAATCGCGCACCCCCCTGCACTTTAGAGATTCTTCTGAATATTAACGTGGGAGTGTGTTTGGTTTGCATGTCTTCCGTGGACACCAGAGGTCCGAAAGAGGGTTCTATTAAACTTCGAAAAAATGGTGATATGTTTTTTTTCTTGTTGCTCAGGAAAATGCGGTAAAAATTACCGTAAATTTCCATTCGATTTGTTAAAACCACCCATTCCAAAAGTCATAATATGAATCAATACATAAGCTCTCGAATTACATTAACATTAAAATTTGTCAAACAAAAACAAATGTTCAAGAAATTGCAAAAAGTTTGACTAGATTCATGTGTACGCCGATATTCTGTTGCTCGTTTTCCCCCCAGTTCTATATTCATATATACTGAGAGACTACTATCAACACCACCTATAGCAACAGTTATAGGAGCTAGCTTATTTTGGCTGTAGATGGCTGTGCTACTATAGGTATTTCTCGCTTTGCGCGGTCTCACTTTACACGATTTCGAAAATTTTATTTTAGCATCGTGTCGTTACCTGCGAAATTTGTCCTGGAGTTTTGATGCTCGTCCTGGAAATGGGCATGCAAATTGAAGATATGATGCATATAGAGCTATTAGTTGATTGTTGACGCCGTCCATCTACGGTGCCTTTCAACATATATATACGCTCCGAGGTTGAAATATTCTATCTGCTTCCATAGCTTAGATGGTAGAGCACTCGTCCGGCAAGCGAGAGACCTGGGTTCGAGTCCCCGTGGGGGCAGTGATGAATTTTCTTCCTTGTAATCTTCATCTCCACAAATAACCAGTCTTTCGATGAATCTTGAAGATATGATGTTGTTAAAATGACAAAATCCGTTGGATTTTATGATTTAGATGAGACAGATGTGGGGCAAGCGCTCAAATCCAATTCACCAGATCTCACTAATCAGTATCTTTTAATAACATTGACAATGCTATCAGAATTTTAATTAAGGAAAAAGATTCTAATGAAAGTAGAATTTATGTATTTGCGAGGGATATTTAGAATCCTCTGGCAATTCTGTTGGCATTGAAGTTTTCATAGAGACGAAGAATGCAGCTTGCCACCTGAATCTCGACCATTTCATAAAAAAAAGTTATCAACCAGTTGTCATACCAGGATCTTCAGGAAAGAAAACATCTACACACACCAGAATTGATCGGAAGTACCTACTGAGAAGACAGAAGTAAAAATTATTCATTAAGTTCATCCATAATAGCTTTAATTTACGAGATTTTTTATTTAAAAGTTTGAGTTCAATTCTCTCTCATCAAAAAAATTATTTTGCTGCTGGAAAAAGTTGGTTTATTTTATTTTTTATCTTTCTCTGAACAAAATCCCAATCCCCATCTTACCGATGTTAAGTGTTCCCACAAAATCATCACTTCAGAGGTGATGATTTTGTATGACCAATTAATCGCGTAAAGCGAAGGATGCCTGCATTGGCGTACGCAAGAGGGAGGGGGGGGGGTGTTTGAGATTATAACCCCCCTCCCCGATGCAAGATTATAGTGTTATTTTGCAGGAAAAAACGTGAACTCCCCCCCCCCCCTTCAGAAGGAAAAGAATTTTACCCCTCCCCCCGGAGAAAATCCTGCATATGCCTACATATGGATTGCCTGTCTATATTTTTTAAATATCTAGAAGCTGTACTGTCACATTGCGTTATTGGTTACAAATGTTTCAAGCTAAAAATAATTGTGGAATTATGGTATCACGCGATTAGTTACGTGCGTTCTCGAGCTCGACTAGTCAAGGGTATTAATGCGTATTGTCGAATTCAAGGATGAAAATTCCTTTCGCAATTTCAGCCAAGTATCTAGCTTTAGTACACAGTGTCATTAGCTATTTACATGAAAAATAGAAGCTGTTCAAATGTTTGTTTTGAATTTCAGCGTTTTCAACTTTTCTTACTTGAAACTATGATTCGAACTTTTGCCTCAAAAACAAAAAAAAGAACGAAAGAAAAGAAAAACATTTTTTTTTCCTGGGAGTTTTCCTCCTTGATACTCTTCTCAACTTTCTTGACGTTCGCTCATCCATCATCGCCGTGTTCAGAGTCTTGTCTTCATTGAGTGAAAAATGTTCCTCCTACGCTACTCGATGAGCACATATATATCTTTGTTTTTCTTTTGCACTTGTTTGGTTTCGTTCTAGCTTGAGAGTTTCTTCATGGAAAACACAGGAAAACGTGTTCTTGTGTGTGTCTGGATCTACGTCGTGTTTTATGGAAAAACTCGTGTTGTTTCCTGAATTCTTTCGAGGAGAATTTCGCTTCACGTCAAATTTTTGCGCGCTAAAGGATGACAAATTCTATGTTGAGGCTGCAACCGTGGAGGAGGAGGAGGAGGAGGATGATGAACACGTGGATCTTTGGTTTTTCTTCCTCTTTGCTGAGAGCGTAAATATTTATCCTCGTTAGCGTTTCTCGAAACCTGCGTTCATTTGTTTTATTTTGACGAGTGCTAGAAATATGTTTGTGGAATTTTTGACTCTTTTTAAATTGTTTTTTCCTCTTGTAATAGCAAAGTATGAGTGATGATGCGGAAAAATGTTGTTTAAGTGAGGTGGGAAAAGCGTGATAGTTTTGAGAAACTTTTTGGACGTCTTATTTGAAAACTCATCGTGGAAAGGAAATATGTATAGACCTACTGTATTGAATTCAGAACCATATGAATATATACGAAAATATAGAACAAAAATGTTTAATTTCTGTATTCTTTTAAAATTTTTTTGGAAGATTGACCACAGTGTTTACTTGTATAAGAGTTCCATTTAAAAAAAAAGGCTGTTTGTGTCAATGCAGCCTTCACGCCTATTTCCTAATTTCTCAACCAAAATTTTTATGTTAGGAGAGTCTACGTAGGAGAATAATTGAGTAAGTCACAAAAGATAATTAAAAATTAACTTACAGTGCTAATCACTTCAAAACTATTTTTATTTCTCAACACAGTCTCCATCAATATTTGTGCACTTATTCCATCGTTTTATCAGCGCCCCAGCTCCATAAAATTCTCTTGGGGTACATGAATTAAATTTTTACGTTTCCCCCACAGAGATATAGGATATTTGACATGCTCCGTCTTTTTACTTACAATAGCCATTCGTAATTTTTAACTGCATGCTCGTGAATACCAACCATTATCACGTGCAAAAACATCCTCCCCCCCCCCCCCCACTCATACCAGAAGCATAAATGTGCAAATTTTCACATTTTTGGTTTATCAGCTGGTTGGATCCCTTATTTTGTTACCTAAGTTTTACTAGAAACACGAATGTGTATCCCCTATTGAAGCAATGTTACAAAAAAGTTTAGGAAAATAACATCCAAGTGTAACATGGATAGGGCAAACATTGAAACTTCATTTCCCGAAGTCTTTGTTTCCCCAAAAATTTGTACATTCATGTTTCTGGCACAAGGGGAACGATAATAGTCTCCATCTATATTTCATCAGATTGTTTAGGCAATTTTTCGTATTCACTGCGGTTTGGACCAGTTTCAGATTTTACTAAGCAATCTTTCGCTGGTGTAGTGCTTATGGTGGTGTGGCGTGGCTTTTTCCCAAAAATTAAGGATTTGCAGTGAAACCTCTCTCCCCGGCGGGACAAATAAAAATTCGTCCGTAAAAGATGGGTGACCGTTAATCAGGGGGGTTTGAAATTCATAATTTTATTATACAAAGGGAAAATATTATTTGGATAAAAGAAGGGTGCCTGTTAAGTGGGGGGGGGGGGGTTACTGTGTATTCAAATGGGACTACTTAACTTTACATGCACCTCGTAAACATATTTGGTGAATTTTAACGAATTGGTACGTGTGCAGAAACGTGCTGTGTGTGTACGCGTGGCCTTAACGTATTTATGTTGTGATGAATTGTGCTTGTTTTTGGTTATACTGGTGTTGCGATCTGTCTTCAATATTTGGAAGTGAAAATAACGAATGCCTTAATTTTCATAGTTTGTGGCGACAACGTCCACCACTGGATGGCGCGGACAGCACCATATGTTATGTGTTGATTATTGATCATGTTTGTCGCACCGCATTCGTTTTCTGTACTCGAGGACTAATTAGACCGTCACCAACAATTTTATGCTGATTTCGAACGAGTGTTGGACATTTATTTTTTTTTGTACTCACCGAGAGGTTGGTACGCTAACCCCTCGGTGTGGATCTCCCTGCTGTAGCAACTTTTTTCTTTGGTCATGTGGTCGTTTTTTTTTGTTCCAACTCCGCGTCAGGAAACTTCAGTTTTTGTTGTATTTCCGCATCAGGACAGTCTTTTGTACTTTTGGCGAGTCTCTTATCTACCTGAGCTACCGCGCCCATTTTCATGCTATGTAAGTCTGTTTGCGTTGAAGGTACTGCTCTCTGATTAAAAAAAATTAACATTTGCCGAGACCGGCTCGGCAAATGTTAACTCACTGATTGAAATAAGGTACAAATTAATGAAAATCTCAACTATTTTTAACAATTTGTCTGTCAGCCTGTATTGGAGTTTTAATGATCACTGTTATGATTGGATTTGTGAGACTCGTGGATTTGATTTCGAAGACTAAGCTATAACTTTACTGCCGGGCTATCGCAATTCCAGTGGTATTCGAAATAAGTTGAAAAATCCTCGTAGTCCGTTAGTACTTCATAAAAAGAAGAAGAGAATGTAAAAAATCTCAGCAGATTTTCGAAGTTCAGCAGCGCATTATTTTCTGACTTTCTTTTCTTCGTGAAAATCGAATCTCATTGGTGAAAGCTCACTGAAGAATCAAGCACCCCGTGAATCTGTCTTACTTTCAATACGCTGAGACTTTTCATTATGTATTCTAGCAGCTTGAGTTGAGCTGTGTTGAGCAACTTTCGCCTCATTACAGTCAGGTGTTTCATTCAGTCTTGTGGCTATAATGAAAGAGTGAATCTGCCTTCAGGCAAGACGGTTTGTAACGTCTCACCAAGCTTACATCCACGGCTTATTCTGACGTGACGGGACGGGTCGGGTCCAGTCTGTCTCCGACTGCATAATAGACTTCTGATTTGACAGCGTGAAAATGATTGAAGACGTATACGTAGTTTAGGTATACCACATTAACCTCAAGTGACTCTAATAAAACATGATGTCCAAGAAAATTTTTAGCTTAACCATGCGTTGAAAAATAGTTTCTTTTTAGATAAAAAGCAATAAAAATGTATATAATATTTTTTTGTTTTCTTAAAAGAAACTTGAACGAAATTTTATGTCATTAAAAATGAATTTATCGTGAATTGTTTCTTCTTTCATATTGGCCGAATTGTGATCGTTACAATTTTTTCTCCATAAATATATCTGACCTTACGGCGCATGCTGTGCAGATTCGCGTGAATTCATTCTAACAATCCTGTGAGCATGATCCGTATTTACGATTCCCTTATAAAATCACGATTCGGATGCATTCGTCCTCGTTAGCACCTGCAACGTCAAGTTGATGCATTAAGTTAGCTGTTCGAGATCTGCATACAGGAGATGCAGACATGCCTTTTTCCTTTTATATATGTTTTTGCGCAGCTGCTAATCTATCATCCCCCTCAAATATGAGTTGTTTTAGTTTTCCGCGAATTCATTCCAAACAAATTGGTTTCCCTGAGATGGAGGGAGGGAACCAAAATGTTTCCCAAAACTGTTGATTTTGCTCATCAGAGACAACAAGAATGCAAAATTGGAGATTAAGGGGAGGGATAGTATCCTTCCGGTTGCCACTCGTCATACATATTTTTCCTTATCTCTTGTACATGCCTCTGAAAAGGCTTGTTAAAGTTCCTCAAGGAGAAAGCCTATATTGTGTCATTCTTTCACCTCTCGGATCCTTAGCAATTTGTCTTTGGTGAAGACATCTTCGATGTCATAGTGCTGGTTCGAATTTCAGAATTTTTTTCTGGCAATAAATATGTGAGAAAAGAAAAAATTTATTAATTCCTTTGTTATTTTAATTTTCGCACATTGCAGTTTTTCAGTACTAAGTAGAGCTTTGGTAGAGAGAAATCATCTTTCCGTGAGTTTATTCGGAAAAAGTATGTATGAACCTCGGGATCTTTTCCACGGCAGAGGTGAACGAAGTCCGGCCTATAAACTAAATAAATATTTAGTTATTTAGTTTAGTTATTAAAATGTTAATTAGTTATTGTAAAATGCAATATAAGATGTGAAGTGGTGAGTATATGAAGAAGATTGTGGTTAGCTAGGAATGTATTGATTAGTGTTCATGAAAAAGCCTTTGTACCAATTTAAACATATATATCTCTATATCTTTGAAAAGAGTAGATTCCTGTGTATATTGATAGTACAAGAGCCTTTATCCATGCAGTCGACGCTCGTTATAACGACCTCACGTTATAGTGACCATTCCGTTACAACGACTTGTTTGATAAGTCTTAAATTGCTTTTTTATAACCACTATCACATATGTTTTCCTTTCGGTATAACGACCACCCGAAAAAACATTCATTTTCGACTGAAAAAGGGGAGTCGTTACGTCGATTGTATTTGGTGTTAGAAAAGTAGTTATTCAGCCTTCACACGACCTGTAAAAATAATCGTGGGTGAAATATAGCTGAAAATTTGTTCTCCCATAGTCTACTTACTACGTGAAGCAGTGAACTCTCAAAATTTTGTCACCCGTGGCTCCTTTGCTCAATTTAAGGTTCTCCTGAATATTTCAGTAGATATTTTCACTTATAAAAGAACCGGTTCAAAGCTTAAATAGGTACAAATCAATATCTCTAGCTCGCCGCGATGCACACTTCGAGAAACGCTGGCACAAAGGGCTGTTTTAGTAATAAGTAATTTCTTTTCAGAAAATACAGTGTACAGTATTTCAGAAAATAATTTGATATCAATGTGTCCATGATAGTGTCTGACAGTGGGCCTACTCTGTTGTGGTCTTAGGATTAACTTTTTATTTCTCCGTATTGTGTACAGCACGCGGTGTAGGATGCTTGTATTTTGTACATTTTTATTACTTATGCTTTAAGTTTTGTTTTCCGATTCTATTGTTCCTCAATTTCTTTTTTTCACATCTCGGATTCCTAGTAATTTGTCTTTGGTGAAGACATCTTCAATGTCATAGTGCTGGTTCGAATTTCAGATTTTTTTTTTTCTGGAAGTATGTGAGAAAATTTTTTTTTATTAATTCCTTTGTGTTATTTTAATTTTCGCACATTGCAGTTTTTCAATAGGATGCTTATATTTTGTACATTTAAGCATGTACATAAAGCTGCACATTACTGCATGTTGAGCTTTTTTGCGCTTATTCTATTGCACTTGTAATTTGGCTTCGTACTATGGTCAGCCTGTATTATCGATTTTTTTTGGAACAAGTTGGTGATTTTTAAAAAAAATTAATATGTTATTGGACAGTGACTGTATTGAATATATCAACGTTTTTTTCATACACAGAATTCATATAACGAAGTTTCTTCTTTTCCTGTTTCTATCCGTGTCAGAATCAGAACAAAATTTTCCTTAAGTGTTTTTACTGCCCTTTTTAATTTGAAATGTTTATTATTTCTTTATTATCCATTATTTCTTTTTATTAAAAAGCATTTTGCAAAAAAATAATCAGTTGGTTTGTTAAAATTAAGGAAGCTTAGGCGCGCTCCAAACACGTACTGAAACTCGTGAGGCTATATTTTCATAACTGTTTTCAATATGACAAAAATGTAGGCTCTTTCAAATATATATATATTTCTCATACCTTGGATATCTTTTCACAACATTCTGAGGTATTCTTCAACTTTAGCCAATTTTGGTAATTGCAAAAGAATAATGAAAAATGACTAAAGCTTAACGTGGATATATTATCCTCAGATTATCATGCTTAACATGGATATATTATCCATACACTTTATGTATGGTTAGTGAATTCTTTCTCTCTCAATTGTTTCTTCTCAATCGACAAAGCTGTTTTGTTACATGGTCAGGGCCGTCTTAAGAGCATTATGGGCCCCCGGGCCAAGTGATTTTCACAGAGGTCCCACCTGGTAAATTATCGAAAAATACAACTACTTATTTTTCTGAAGCCCCTCTTATCTTAAGGCCTCCGGGCCGTACATGTACAGGTCGGCTTAACGTCTTATCCTACGATTAAAAAAATGTGTAAATGCAGGTTTTTTTCTGCAGTAAATTTGTTTCTTGAGATTCCTGTTTGTACTGCATTCTGTGCATTGAACTACCAGATTTGCTAGTACAGCTTCACCGATGCTGCTGACGGGGATTTTTCATCCATCACGAAAGAGGTGTTAGGTCAGCGTACGCTATTGATTCCCGCATCGCGATAATTCCTGTAACAATAGCAACAATATCCCTTTAAAGACCCCGCTGGTCATTATATAATACATATTGGGAGGGGGGGGGAAATAAAAGGCTATTCACGCAGTCCACGAGTGCATGATATAGAAGCCATTTCTGGTAGTGGCGACACACTCATATAGAATAAATATGAAAAGGCGGGTCGGGTAGGCGGTGCCTCCGAAAATCGCAGCCAAAGTTATGGCCACGGCATTGCGAATTTCAAAGATTACAGTGGAACACCAGTAGTTCCTAATGCTTCGGGACATTCCCGGCGGCTGGCTGTTGGAGCAGGTTTCTGCTGGTGGTGTGGAAGGTGGGTCGAGGAATGCGTCTTGCCATCTGCCTCATGATAGAGATTGGATGGAATGATCTGGAAGCCTCCCTCTTTCCTCTACCATCGCCACCAGTGTTCAAGATAATTTTTTTGGAAGCGAAGAAAATATCATATAAATATAGAAAGAAAAATGGGGACTTTTATATACGGGCATTCACGTAATGCAGGTGAGGTAGAGGAAAATGTTTTTCTGGCGTCCAATGAGGTCCTGCCGTGAAGCGAACGTGCTTCGAAAACTCAATGAGCCGAAACTGTTTCCGACCTGACTGAAGGAAACCTCTTTGCAATGGTTTGGACCTTTTTTTTTTTTTTAATTTCTGTGCTTATTACACGGGCATTGAGTGATGGTGTCTTCCGCTGAAGCGGATTGGTAAGACTTGGATCCCTCCTCCCGGTTGCATTGCACCTTTCGAAGTGATTTTATCATTTTTTTTTTCCTTTCGTCTCTCTTCAGGTATGAAAGTGCTACCAATCTGATGTCGTGCGGGGTGACCCAATGCCAAAGTGAAAGGTATAGAAGTGGTTGGTGGTGGTGTGGGGAACGAATAACATTTTGTAGTTGGAAGTGGGGGGGGGGACACATCAGTGGTGGGTATTGAGGCAGTAGTGGATAGGTAGGTCTTTTTTTTTGTGCTTCAGGTTTGTGTTCGTTCTTTGGGAAACAAGGCTGGCTCCCAACCGCGAAATAATCACTCATTCCGTCCTTCCTGAAGGCCTCTTTCCCCTGCCTACCTCTTCTTCGATTTAGAGATGAGGAGGGCTGGACTCTTGTGCTGGATGATTGATACGCAATGTTCGATTGATAAACTGCTACTACTGGTTTCTACAGCTTCTGTCGCCCTTTCCTCCTGCTGCGGATTCGCTTTTGAGAGTTGAATGAAATATTAAACCTTCAGTTTTCATTTTTGTGGGTTCGGAACTACAAACGGTGGAAATGGTACTTGGAAATGCATTATTGCCATCGTGGGGGCTTTTTTTTGTGAAAAAAACTTCATTTTCTTTTAATGAAAACAACAGATTTATTAAATGGGGATTTAGTGATGTGCTTTTGCTTTTATTCAAGCTCAACTTACTTAATTAACAAGGCATTTACAGTTTATTTGTTCATTCGAGGAGAGAAAGGATCTTCGATAAGGTTTTCGCTGGAAACTTATTCAGAAAGAGAGAGACTAGCTTTCTCGAAATTGAAAAACCAGAGTGAATTACATCGCAGTACACCCGTATCCAATGCAGAGAATAATCATATCGTTAAAAATGCGTAATACATATTTTTTTAACATGTCATTTTTTCTGCCAGAATTTGTATCATACCAAAAAAGAATGAAAAATATGAACCTCTCTTGAGATTTGCATTACAACGTTTGCTAACGTAGATTAAATCTGATGGTAACATCTAGGCATTTTTTTTTTCTCGAGCACCTGCGTTAAAGCATTTTAAAAGAAGATGCAGACACTTCTTTACACCAGAAATATTTTTCGTGTCTACTTAGTCTAGCGGCCGTCTTTTGAGTTTGTCAAGATATTTTCGACAAACTCGAAGGACAAACGACGAGGCGAGACACAGCGAGGTGGAAAAATTTTGTGAGAGAAGGAGGCTTTGCCTTTTTTTTCCCCATAATTTCCTGAGGGCCGAAATGTTAGGGCTATGTATGACAATTAGCCCGAATCAAACAAATCAAATTTCAAGTTAATCATCAGAAGACAAGTTTAAGAAGACAAAGAAAACTTTCTAAAATGAGACAATCATCAGTTCTTTTCGTAAGATCCAGTTCGGATTTCCACTTTTCGTTGCAAAATATTTGTATAACGAGTTCGCGCACCACTCCAGTAACTCGCAGTCGTTTCTGCCGGGTACGGTCTCTTTTGTAGAGTCACTCAGTCCATTATCACGGACACTTGTCTTTTTTTTCATGGTTCGATGTCGCATCTCCTTTCTGTCCATCCAGTGACTTCAGTCTTGATCCCTTCCTGGGATTGTACGCTATCTTTAGAATTAGTTCAGTTGCCGAAGGAACGCGTGTCAAAAAGTTGGTGCTTTGGCGTTCGACTCCGGACTTTCATCCACCTGGTCACATATAGATGTAACGCTCCAAGATGAATACTTGCGATCTTTTCGGACGTCTTGTTCAGGTTCTTCATTCGGGATATCCTTCTCATTCAATTCTTCGATGGTCTCACACCGTCATGTCAGCCTCTACAGCAGGTGAAGATTTCGCCGAAATGGAGAAACACATATTTGATAAAAGAAAAAGCAATAAATTTGATCACGTAAGAATATATTCACTGTATCTCTCACACATTCAATGATACTGTAATTTGAACAATAGAACAGCTCACTTCTGTCTCTCTCAAAAACTCTTGACCCTCTTGTTAGTTCCTTCCTCTGATTTCTATTGTATTTTCACATGCTTGTACATAATTGTTCAATTAAACGATTTCCAAATTCTGAACTTTGTTTTCTGCATCTGAATATAATTTTTTTCTTTTCGAAACATGTCTGTTACGAAGTTTGAGAGAGAATCTTTTAGATTCTACAGAGATAACTCCAAAGTCTATCGTAGGTGGCCAAATCAATAGGAGTTCTATTATTTGAGCAATCAATGAAGTAATCAATACAATCTTTTTGAGAATTGAATGTTAAATTGTCAATAAATAATGTGTTTGATAATATTTAATAACAATAACATAAAATTTGTAATAAACTAACATGCATTAATAACATGTTAATAAATGTATCGTATATACAGAATCTATATACGAACCTGGTTAATTGCATGTTAAAGGGGACCGCAAAAAGCGGCCGAATTATTTAATTCAGCTAAATAGGATCCATAAGTTGACCAAAGATAGTTTCTTACTGTCAACATTCACGTACGATTCTATTTATGGAACTTATTCTCAAGCTTTGCTAATCATTTGAGAGGTATCACACACACATACACTAGGAACTTATTTTCATTCGTTAATTGTAATTCTAGTACTTTCTATAACTTATTGGGTGACGTAAAAAAAAATGTCAAAATTTTCGAATTGATCCAGAGGTGAATTAATGGGATACATCTGTTGGGAGCTATAATGCGCACTCAACTCATTTGGCTGTACAATGTGGAGATAGACGTGAAATCATCAACAAAAATAATATATTCATGTTAGGCCGATTAATTTTTTTTTCTTGTTTTTGGACCTAAAAAAAACTACAAGCTATTTCTAAACTATACTCACTAAATGTAGCTTGTAGCCTACAATTCCAAGCTGTTTTGTTAGATTCATACAGGCACTAGCAAGCTTTTTACGGATTTAGACAGCATTCTTGGTTATGTCGCTTTTTCGATCACGAATCTGCAATTTTTCCAAACCATCCAACCGTTTATTTCTCTTGCAAACTTTTGCCTCGTTCTTTTCTGATGGGAGCAGCGACAGTTGCCTTTCAATTTTTTTCCCCTAAAATGAGGAATTGTCATCGAAATCGAAGTTCTCCCAAGGATATTAACTACATGTTTCTCTGCAGCTGTTTTTTTATTTGATGGTTGATACTGGTTGAGTTGTGTTGCATGTCAGTCTCTCGAAGACGACACAGGTACGGATAAACATTGATGTTCTCTTGGCTAAAGAAAGTTTGGTTCTAAATATTTGGCCTGGAATGGAGGACTTGCTTCAGCATCGATACTTGCGGTACAGTTTCTTGCGAAACATCTGCAGGCATTTACTGTTTTTGAAAATTCAAGTGGAAATAGAAGGGGGGAGATGCTAAAAATTAAATCTCTGTTCTGAACATACTGACCATTCTAACATCTGATCATCATTTCGTAAATAGTTCTTCAACCTTTTTACGACTGCGTATCGGTGAAAGTAGTTGCAAATTTTCGCGAACCGGCGGAAATGAAAAAAGATAATTTGTGGACCAAAAAAAAACCACAATAACATAAATAATTTGCTAACGGACAAAAAAAATGAATGTAGATAGAAATGATTCACAGACTTGCTGACGGCTGAGACAGAAATAAAAACCATAATAGAGATGATATAATATTTAATGAATCTTAAATTATGTGGCGGCTATATGAATTGCTCGGAATGTTTCGCGGATCAGCTGTAGAACACTGCTTTGGAGCCTTCTGGGAGTAAAGGAGGGTTGCATGTCCTCGAAGTCTGACGTCGGATTCAGTTGTTTTGATTGGACAATTGAAGTAGTTGGATTTTCGAAAATATATTTTTTCACTGCTCTAGTCTGAGAACTTTTTGTGCAGACGTTGCAGTTTTCAAATCTTGGGAATTTACGTAATACAGTGAAACCTGACTAAGTTGGACACCTACTGTTCCATTAAAATCTTCCGATGTTCCTAACACGACCATGGTTTTGCAATGAAATTCGGGCTCGCAATGCGTGATCTTAATGACTTTGGCTGAGGATCATTCGAATGCAGTTAATAAAAAAATCTCAATTTTACTCGAAACAAACTATACTTATGCGGTTAATTCATTCATCACTAATGCGAGAGACATACTCTCAAATTTGGCTGTTTGGATGCCAGTAGCTCTTATAGTAGAATAGGCCTGCAGTAATGCGCGTTGGCAGGCATTGCGAAAAGAAAAGCGGTTTATCCCTGAAGAAGGAGGAGGTGATCACGGTAGCGTGACTGACGTGTTATATTCTGGCCAAGGAGAGGTCTTGGAGGAAAATAAACTAAAATGCATAGAAATGAATGCTCACCAGCGACTAAGAATATCGCGCAAAAGGATCAAGACCTGTTTTATTTTGGCATCAAATTCAAAGACAGTGTATCTTCGTGTGTCACGGTTCTTTTCTCATTCCGCAGCGAGAAAGATCTTTTTCTTAACGCGTGCTATCAGGTCTTTCACGAAAATGCTCTTTCTTTTCTTTTATCTCCCAAGAAACAAACGTTCTTATGTATTTATTCGTGTCAAGATAATAAATTTATACCGAACGATTGTCTGGGAGCAGTCGCGTTTGACGGTGGGTTTTAAATATCAAACACGTGGTAAACGACAGATGAAGAATGTACAAATACCGCGTCGTCGTTGAGAATTTATGGTGACTTGAAAAATGTTTCAGCTTTTCGGTCACACTACACACGCGTGACCCGCTTGTAACAAAGTTGGAAAAAACAGCGAAAATATTTGTTTTTTTTCTGAATTTTCTCAGGGGTGGGGGGGGGGGGGTTACGTTTTTCCCTGCAAAATAATTCCTCTATATAATTTCCAACGAATGAAAACATGGTGGAATGTGCGTGTATGTGTTGTGAACCTAACGTGAGGTTTGTTTCTTAGGAATACTTGTATGTTCAAGTAGTGCTGTCATCATTTGTCTTGAGAATAATTCCGAATCGGACAACTCAGTATATTAAGTTTTGCTTGTTTGTGTGTAAATGTTGTAGACTTGATTGTGGTGTGTTGTGTGCTGTGTGTGGAGACTGTATTACTGTATACAGTGCGCCACAAATGTTTATGCCCCACAGTATATTTAATAAAATTAAAAATAACTGATAGATTTTATTAATAATTTCATCCAAAAACAGAAATTATGCATTCTAGAACATATGAGGTGAAAGTTTCATAAAACTAAAACTTCAAAGGAAAAAAATTGACTTTTTCGTACCTCAAAAGTATAGGCACAGAATCAAATTTATGCAAATTTCAATATGCGACATAGATTTACGTCACAAAGAGTTGTTTCGCATTGTTGCTACATGAACCTTGAATGTTTTCGTGATGCATGGCACCCACACCAATATCCACTCGGTGCTCGAACAAGGAGGTATATTGGATATGGGTACTGAGGTCACACAAGGTAAATCTGTTTCTCAAATTTTTATTGAATTAAATCGATTTAAACGAAGCATCCATAGGGTGCTGGCACGTGGTGAGCATTATTAACTAAAATCGAGACCTGGAAGATCCTGAGTGACCAGTTAACATGACGACAGAAAAATACTAATACTGGCTCAGAAACAAGTACATTCCGCTTGTGAAATAAAACAGAACAGAATAAAATATTTTTCGAGAGAAACTATTCCTAGATGAATTCGTGAATTCGGCTATTCTACAAAAGTGCAACGTGATTAGTGTATCCTTCTCGAAACAACTATAAGTAAGCGCAGTTAGAATGGACGCGAGACCATATGCCATATTCAGGGAAGTGGCTGCGTTTATACTCTTCAGTGAT
Organism: Pholcus phalangioides; assembly: GCF_987345545.1. Lineage (NCBI taxonomy): Eukaryota > Metazoa > Arthropoda > Arachnida > Araneae > Pholcidae > Pholcus > Pholcus phalangioides. The sequence continues at coordinate 85,610,844 of NW_028301608.1, read as the reverse complement.
GAAAAGAAGTGGAATTTATATATGAACGGCCCAGAAGATTATTCTTATTATTGGCATGATCTAAGAAAGATTCCACGAACTTTATTCAGTGCACAGTAAGGTGGAAGTTCGGTGATGGTGTGGAAAGCGTTTATTTATGATGGACAGACCTCATTGGCATTGTTAAATGGCAGTCAGGATTCAGAAATGTACCAAAAAAACAACAACTTGAAAGCCATTTATTACCATTTTGGAAAAATATTGGTTGCTTTAAACTGGATTTTTCAGCCAAATTATGCTTTCATTCACACCTCAAAGTCAACGAAAAAGTAGTTCTGAGCTAAAAACGTCTCGGTTCTGGATTGGCCAGCCTTCAATCCGAACCCCTAACTCCATAGAACCCTTACAAGTGTCGTTCATAGCAGAGGAAAACCATATTTTTCGGTTTTATTAGTGGAAAATGCAATTGAGAAAGCACAGTTTTATTCGTCAGCATTAGTGTAAAATCTTGTAACTTCGATGAAAATACGTGTATTTGATGAATCGAAGTTAATAAAAGCAATGGCGATCACATGAAATTTGTGCCTAAACTTTTGTGGCGCACTGCACAATCTGACGTGTATGCCATGTTATAGATAGCTTTTAACCCTTTTTTTTTTAAGTGTTTATTTGCAATTCTTGTGTGTTATTGCGTTCAGAATTCGAATTCGATGGATTATTTTTTAACTTCAAATTATCTTTTTTTACTTTTCAACGTATTTGTTTTGGTTTTCCTTCCTTTATTTTACTTTGTTTTTCCAATGCTAAAATATGTTAACATATTCTGCTTCTTTTTCTGTAGGCGGCCCTGTCAAGAAGTTGACGAAATCCAAGCTCCGGGAAGACGTGGCACTTGCATCAGCCAAAAGAAACGACCAACATTCCGAGTGATTCACCTTTTTACATACGGTGGAGAAGGAAAAGCGAGTCGATAAATCGGGAATTCGTGTTACCCTATGCTGTTATTTCAAGTTCTTATTTGGCATAAAATGTAGTGAAGTTTGATAATTTCAGTTTGATTAGGACATCTACACACATTATGCCTACGAATTCGCCAAGCATCATGTATGGTTTTAAATAAATGATTAAATATCCTATTTGACGCGCCACTGTAGAAAGAATAATTATTATTATTCCTGATATTTTTAAGCACATTTTAATTCCGAAAAGACATTCTCAGAAGTATTCAGAATAATTATTTTCCATGCCGGTAGCTCCGGGTCACATGTCGAGTAAGAAATTTTTGACGCTGCAGCTATGGCCACCGGTTGGGTTCGAACCTGGGTCCGCGCAATGCGAGTCCATCACTATGACTACATGACCGCACAGCGGTATTTCGATTAGTTTAGCTTTTTCGTATCGCAACTTCATAAAAAAAAAGATGGCGATAGCTTACAGCTTTTTCGAATCCATATTTAGAATAATGACAAGTCATATTTTAAATGTAAATTTCGTGATATTTGTGAGATTTCACGTCCACATCATTCTGTAAAGGTGGAAATTATGGTAAAACCTCATTTGTTGAGTTAATTATTTAGGCCACTACGCTTATAAAAATGCTGAGGTATTTTTTAATTTGCCTAAATCGTGAAAAAAATTATTGTTTTTTAAAATCCACGAACCTTCAACCTGTTGCTCGCAAGCAATATGGGTGCTCATTGATGTATTGAAGAGTGCTTCATATTGCTCGATACTCAAGTCCGATTTCATATTCGCGAGGTTATTGATCGTTCTCAAAATCGATTACATCCCCCTCCCCACATCCGAAAATTCGATCCATCCAGCATATGTCAGTTACCACAAAAGGTGCTCTTCTTTTGATGATAGAGATAGGTGGGCGCTTTGTAGATTGCAATTCAAAAGTCCCATCACACAATTTTTCATATAGTGGAATATCTTCTAAAACTTAGTTTACTTTTTTGCCCGTTTTAACCGGTTTTTAAAATGTTTCTGATCCGCATTGTAAGTACCACATTGGAAATTGCGAAACTTTCCGCCAACTGCCACCTATTTTAAAGATTTTTTTTCCCGATTGCGAGTCGATAACTGCTCCCCCCCCCACCCCCATCAAGAGAATTGACTCCGATGCTGGACTGGAATAAGGATGGTTATAATTTCAGCTATAGTCATTGGATACACTACTAAACCAGATATGCACCTCATCCATATTCCTCTGCGGAACTTCTAACGAATTGGTACATGTTAGGACGTGTATGTATAGTGAACCTTCCGTGAAGTTTGTTTCTGTGTAATGCTTGTTATGTGTATTGAGGATCCGGGTTCGAACCCCACAGTGGTGGTCGGCTGAAGTTGGTTTTCTGTGGTTCCCAACTTCAAGATCTCCGAGCCGATCTCCCCGTTAAAAAGTCTCGCCACAGAGAGCAACAGGCCTACAACGTTACAAATATTCAATCATTACACTTCACTCGCAATTTGAAGTATAGATGGCAGCACTGAAATTTCATACATAACACCAGCTACACATTCAGACTGTTAGGTGTGCACACTCACTTTGTTCCAGACTCTGCGACGAAGCTGGGCTGGAAGAGATCTCGGCAACGGGATAAGTCCGGTGGCAGAGACCCTGGCGTTCATTCATGTTATGTGTAGTGCTGCCATCAATTTTTTAAAAACTGAGTTTTTTTTTTCTCCACTTATAGCGAGTGAAGTGTAATGAATGAATAATTGTAACGTTGTAGGCCTGCTGCTCTCTGCGGCGAGACTTTTAACGGAGAGATTGGCTCGCATTCGCACCTCGAAGTATGGAATCGCAGAAAACCAACTTCAGCCGACCACCACTGCGGCGACGGCCGGACCAGACTAGACCATTGGATACACTGCAAAAAAAGGTTTAGCTTACGTTGGACTGCTATATCCAATAGCTACAGGTGAAATGGGCTACTTGAGTGACGTCAAAGGTTCGCCTGGAGGCTTTCTGCTATAGAAGGTGGTGGAAAAACACGCGCAGTATTTCTTTTTCTCTCTCCGTCTCTTAGTTACAATATAAAAGTTTGATAAAAGTTAATTTGTAAAACTTTAAAAATGCAACCAATAACACTATCGGTTACATTTGCGTGAATGCAACCGGTACGATTATTGATTGCAATCTTCAAGTTTTATAAAAGAACTTTTATCGTGTAGTCCCGGCATTATCTAACCTCTTGAAGAAAGGCCAATTCCTCCCACTGGCAGTTCAACGATTTTGGGGGGGGGGGGGGAAAGAAACACGTGTGACTGTAAAAACAACTTCAATGCGTTTAGATCCCGTGATATTTCGGGGTGACTGAAATAAAGCAGATCAAGTTTGACGAGATATCTCGGGATTGCCGCCGAAAGAGTTAAACATTATCAAAAAGTCGTTTCCAGTGTAGTTCTTAAGCAATCGGAAGTCACCGATCGCGTTTATGCGAAGAAAGCATCAATAAAAACATTACGAACTTCGGATCTTATTTTTTTTAGTGACTAATGACGAGTTTTTGGATCGTCGTATCTTTTACAAATCGAATCCAACGAGGGATAAAATTAATTGATAACTTGATTATTTCAGTTTCGATAGTTACTATCGTGATTTGAAAGCGGGAGGAGAATTATATAACGCAGTGGTTCTCAACCTTTTCTGAGTGTATAATTTCTATGGCGGTACCCTTTAGGCATCTTTTTGCGTTTGTTTATCAAATTTACTGATTTATTTTATTATCCTCGAGTGGCCGCGGAGCCCCTCAGAAGTACACACGGAGCACCGGTTGAGAACCGCTGATATAACGTTTCCTCTACAGTTGCAGAAGAAATTATAAGACCTGGTGAAAAAAAATGGCGATTATTAAAAAAAAAAAAAACCGCCAGAATTTTTCCAAATTTTTTTTTGACTATGATGATTAATAGTAACTTGAAAACTTATTCAAAAAATCCCCCCTATACTTTTTCAGTAAACTTTATTTTTCGATTTACAGTGTAATGCAATTCGAAAAAACTATATATAAGGCCACTCCGCCATTTGCTCACGTCACTTACCTTATTTGCATACCCTCATAGCTAGCCATCATTTCTGGGCTGGGCTTCTCAAAGTATTCGATGTGGTTGTTTTCCGCGAAGCTGTGTTTGCAAAGATGGGATTAGACTTAACGTTTTAGCAAAATTTAGTGATATAATTCCGTGTTTAATATTTCAATTTCCTACATTCTGCTGAATGATGCATGGTGAACCTCAGTATGTGTGAGTGTAGTTTTAAGCCCCGTTCACATGTGCAAATATTGCGGTAGCATTGGGAGGTCTAGCACCCGCTTGACGACTTTTTTCCTTCGTAAGAAAAGGAATGGAGAGCAGTCATTGGTGAAAATTCTTGAAGCGGGTTTAAAACCCACTTTTTCTATTTCCCATGTGAATGGGGATTTATTTGAGAATCCATATGAACACTACTAATCAAGGCCGTTGCAGGGCGGGGGGACTTGGGGGTCGCCCCCCTCCCTTGAAATGTGAGAAAATGACCGAAAAAAGGGAAAAAGATGGCCAAACTATCACTTTGGTTTCCCCTGCCCCGAACGAAATTTCTGGCTACTTTCACTAGCAGAATGTACTTGTTTCTTGCCAGTATTAGTATTTTTCTGTCGTCATGTTAACTGGTCACTCAGGATCTTCCAGGTCTCGATTTTAGTTAATAATGCTCACCACGTGCCAGCACCCTATGGATGCTTCGTTTAAATCGATTTAATTCAATAAAAATTTGAGAAACAGATTTACTTTGTGTGACCTCAGTACCCATATCCAATATACCTCCTTGTTCGAGCACTGAGTGAAATTCTGGCCTGCTACTAATATCAATTACGATGGGTGAATAATTATATTAAGTCTGCTTGCGGACCACCTATGCCATCGTCCTGGACCACCGCTGGTCCGCGGATCATACGTTAAGAAAACGCTGGTATAGAATATTAATATTCTATACCACTTAAGTGATGTGAGTTGATCTGTGACATTGCCGCGGGCTGCTTAAGTGAATTTATAAATGTGTCGCGGATCACTGAAGTGATCTGGAAATGTGCCGAGGACCACCTAAGTGATCTGGAACAGCATGAACGGACACTTGAGTGATATTTAAGTGCGCCGCGGATCACTAAAGTGATCTGAAAATGTGCCGCAGACTGCTTCAGTGATCTGGAAATGCGCTGCGTGTTCATTGAATGAATTTGTAAATGTGCCGCGGGTTACTGAAGTGATCTGAAAATATGCCGTGAATCCTTTAAGTGATCTGGGACAGCACCGCCGGTCACGTAACTGATCTTCAAATGTGCTGCCAACAACTTAAGTAATCTGGAAGGAACAGAGCGCCAGGTCACTTATCTTTAATGTACCGCGTGACACTTAAACAATCGGTAAATGTACCGCGGGCCACTTAACTTACAAAATTAGGTTTGAGGTCGCGAGTCACACACACATCAAAGGAATACGGGGGCCACATTTGCCCCGCGGGGCCATTGGTTGAACATGCATGCATGCCTTTGACAATATGAGGGAGGGAGCGAGAAAGATTTAGTGCCAATGGGTAAAAATAGCTTGGGGGAAAAAAGAAGTTTTTGATTCATTTTTCCAAGCCCCCACATCCCAAACTTTGTAGCCTACATATCAAAAGGTTTCTGATTTATGGAGGGGACAGAAACACATTGCCACTCACACACACTCTCTCATCTTTTTAAATGCCTCACTGCAATCTCAGGCGGCCGTGCTCTGTATGTAGTAAATGGAAGTTCCGCCCCATTCTCTGTGCGCTCGCGCTATCCAACTTCGCCATCACGGACGATTCCTGAATAACTTGGTTTGAGCCTCATTTGTTTTACTGCCCGAGCTATCACAGATGTTAGAAGAGAGAGAGGAGGAACTAAAAAAAGGTGCAGTTCTTGTCTTGGTAGGGCTTTGTCCGACAGTTTGTTTAGGAGCTAGTTTGTAGCTTTTCTCTCTCTCTCTATCCATCTCTTTTGAGAATTTCGGGTGGATATTTTCTTTTTATCTTTTCATACGCAAGTTGTGTGTTTTCTCATTGATTCCCATCAGGTATCGATTGCCACCTGCTATCCCTGCCTCCTTCCAACACTTTTTGTGGCTCTCGACCGTGGGCCCATATCACCCCCCCCCCACTTGTGGTCTTGAGATGTTCTAAGACATCTTTTCCCAACCTATGGTCCGCGCAGGTAGTCCGCAGGCAGACTTGATAAAATTATCCACCCGTTGCAATTTATATTACCAAGGGCCGGACAAATCCCAGGTCACCATGGCGACTAAAAAACTGATATTGGCGCCTTAAATTTTTCTTGTTGTAGTCATTAAATTGCAGGCCGAAAACAGCGCAAAATGTTTGGGATGTATAGCAGCATATCTGCCACAGAGCCGCCCTTGGGGGGTGTGCGACAGGTCACGAACTCCTAAATTACACAGGTTATCTAGGTGGTCGTGGACAGGTGCGGTCGCTGCAGGCCCCGCTGTTTGGGGGCTCCTACACTTACGGTAAAAGAAGTGAAAAAATATAAATTTTCTACTTTAAAAACCGATTTTTTTCGAACAAAGTAAGGTGTCTGAGATTCAACTGATTTGATTCTGGAATTCTCATCGATTCTGGAATCATTTCTTTCGATTCTGGAATCATTTCTCTCATTAATTCTGCGTTTCAATCAATTCTTGAATTATTTTACTAATTAGTTTTCAATTTCTATCAATTCTGAGATTTTTCTCCCATTAGTTCTGAATTTTCATCAATTTTGCGATTTTCTCTCTCTCATTACGTCCGAATTTCCATCAATTCTGAGATTTCTCTCATTAATTCTGAATCTTCATCAATTCGGGGATTTTTTCTTTTATTAACACTGATTTTTTTTTTTAAATTCTAAGATATTTTCTCTCATTAATTCTGAATTTCTATGAATTCTGGGATTTTTTTCTCCCTCATTAATTCTAAATCTTCATCAATTCTGGGATTTTTTTCAATTCTACGATTTCCCCCCCCCCCTCCCCCATTAATTCTGAGTTTTCAACAAAATTTTGGGTTTTTTTCTTTTATTAATTCTAAATTTTAGATATTTTTGGGCATTCCTGCATATTCTGTGGTAACGCCTGAATCTCTTCGGATGCCAAATTCTCCTCCCGCTACAAAATACATAAAATCGTGGCAAAGGAGCCGGGAAATTATTCTCGTACCAGGGCCCCGCGTCTGATGAGAGCGGCCCTCATCTGTCAACATAAAAAGGGGTCACTATGCCCAGAAAAAGTAAAAAAAAAAAAAAAGCAATATTTTCAATTTCTTTCTTCAGGTAAAAATTTTTGCACCTACAAAATAGTTCTGGCACCACGATTTGCCCAGCCCTCGTAATATCCATATGGATTCGGATTAAATTTATTCAACTAGAATGCCGGAAATTGTGATCTTAACTACGGGATGATTTTCTAAATTTTGCCAAAAATTGCAATTTGTTGTTTTAAATCCAATTTGCTAATTACTGCTGAAGGGCGTGGAAATAAAGGCCTGCTACAAATCGCAGTTAACAAAAATGAACGGTATATTAACTTATCGAACTGCGCCGCGATGAATTGTAACTATTTCCCAAAAATACGGGACATTGCTAATTGTCAGCAAAAAGCATTGCCGAAAGTAGGCACAATCACCAAATTATAATTGTTGAAAAAACGTTAAAGCGGGCAAATACGCGAGATAAATATTTATGATTTTTGCCACAATTACCATAATATAATTTATACTATGAAAACGCTGTGTATTACGAACAAATTCAAATAAATATCAGTAAAAAAACGGGACAAATGTATAAAGAATGTCGGAACGACTAAAATTACAGGTATGTCCCGTAATACGGGACACAGGTGGTCCGTCTAATAATTTCGAATATTTGACTGGTCTTTGTTTTCAGAAAGGTTGAGAAACACTGTTCTTAAGAGAGTGGGATTACACTATAAAAGTTTGACAAAAGTCCTTTTATAAAACTTTTATAAAAATCCAACCAATAAGGTTATTGGTTACATTCTAGAAAATGCGATTGGTGACCTTATTGGTTGCATTTTTCAAGTTTTATAAAAGGACTTTTACCAAACTTTTATAGTGTAATCCCGGCCTAAGGCAGTGTTTCCTCAAACGTTCTCAGCTCATGTGGCCCCCCTTTGAACACTATTTTCCACTCATGGTTCCCCTGATTATCCAGGCCCCCCCCCCCCCGTTCCAGATCGAAACTTTCTACTTATCGAATTGTATTTAATCAACCCTATAAGATCGATATCTGGAACCCTGGTCCAAATGTGCCCATGTATTAGGTGACCCTAGTTCTATGGACAGTCCTGCTGGATGTGCAATGCTCTAAATGTACCATGTTGAAACGGATATGAGAACTTTTTATTATATGTGACATCTAAATCTTAATTTTGACTATCATGGAGTGGGTTTCGGCAAGCGCGTACGTTCAAAAAGGAGCAGGGGCGGGGGGAGGGTTGCTCTTGTAAATGTTCCTTGACTATGGGCGGTCAGTAAGGATTGTCCTCTTAAACGTTGATCAAGCACCGGAGTTCGGGATCGCGATCGACCGCTGTCTTCAGGTCCTGCTGGGTGATGAGTGCCTTCTTCTGTTTCGTTCGCTCCCTGGCCGCGTTGCAGGACAGTTCGGCAATCTCCGTCGTCATGTATTCCATGACTGCCGTCATGTAGATGGCCGTCTTGGGCTCCACGTTGCCCTTGCAGACGCTCTTCAGGTGACTGAGGGGGACGTTGGCGTCGAAGCGCTGCTTGAAGTGATGGTGATGGAGGTGAGCGGAGGATTGCGGCTCCGGCACCTTGGGACCGGTTGGCTTTTCGGTCGAATCCGGCTGCTGCTTCTTCTTCTTCTTCTGGGACTTGCCGCCGTCGCTCTTGACGCTGGCGGACGACTTCTTGGTCGAGGTGCTGGCGACGGATTTCTTGACCGCTGTCTTCTTGGTGGCTTTCGTGGCTTTCGGCGTGATTCTCGCCATGTTCTGACGGAAGGTGAGAAGCCCTTTGTGTTTACCTGTGTGGTTGATTTTTGCGATTCAAACTGGCGCTTGCTTGTCCGAAACTGCTGTCGACGATAAACGGCCGGGAAGGAGAGCTATAATGAGAAGTTCTGTGTTCTGAAAAAAGACGGATTCCAGTTCGCCGCGCGCTATGAAGCCTGTCAGATCTCGGGCTGTTATCGTGGGAGACTGACGTCTTTTTAAACGGCTCCCACGATTCAAAACAATTATTTTCCCTTCCAATTTTTCGCGCGAAATTTTAAGTAATTAAATAATGAACGCAAGCACAAAAGCACAGCGAAAAAAAATCTTCATTCACGAATTACTTCCCAATGAGTCGTTCGTGGGGGGGGGGGGGTTGCGTATCTCCGCCCATGGAGTCCTTGAAGAGGAGTCGGCTGCTGTCATTTCGTTAATTGAGTTGTCATTGAGCGCAACAGGCCTACAACGGGCCAATACAAGAATTACCAGAAACAAAACTTCGCGTTAGGTTCAGCACGCACATTTTCCAGCATGTCCCAGGTTTTCTTTGACCACCACCGTATATCATTAGCCTTATCTCTTCATTGAGACAGAGCGGCGGCTCATGTGATCTGGTTAGGAGGAGGGGGCAGAGGCTGCTGCCATTCAATCTCTGATGATGAGCAGATGTTTAAAATCGTAGAAAATGTGAACGTGTCGGAAATGTGGGGGGAGGGGGAGGTGTCGGAAGTGAAATGAAGTGATGTACAATAATCGGATCGGGTGAAAAGGCCATGGAGCCAAAGAGGATAGGTTGTTGACCGTTGGACATGAGAGCATGTCGAACGCTCTGGTTTAGGCGTGTATGCAAATAAATATGAATATAAGTTATTCTCGTTGGCTCTAGTGTATACTTAAATCGTAATATGTCTAGGAGGCCAAGTGAAGCGGGGGGGGGGGCGTATACCTCTGGTACGAAGGGTCCATTAAGCGGCCGATTTAAGATCCCACAAGGGTGGGGCAGACAGGGGCTCCAACCGGAGGACCATAAGCTGATACAGATTCGTCGCACGCGGTGGAGGGGGGGAATCACCGAGGGTGCGTGTAGTGAACGGGGAAGGGGGGGGGGGTGTTGAATGTCCAACTCTGTTCTGCTTTTTTTGCCAAAATACAATTTTTTCACTGAACGATGGGGCGATTGCCCTCCCTCGGTATCCGCCTATTCTCGGGACAATTGTCATCTTTTTTGATAGTATCTACTAGTTCGTTAGTTTCTGATTCGTTTTCGTTAAAATTATGTCATGTTTTCATTCACAAAAATTTCGAGACTATTTATAGACATTCCCGACCTTCAAATGGGATTCCAACGGTGAAATCTTCATAAAGGCTCACAATGTGCTGAAAACAGCCCAGAAAAAAAAAAAGGATTGGCTACATTCACTCGCATGAAATTTTATAAAACTTTTGGTGTAATCCCGGTTTTGGCAAAATTGTACGGGGTGCCAAAAATGGGGGAAAAATCGAGTTAGGGATGAAATTAACAAAAATACAAACATTATGCGGGATGAAATTGGGAAAAAGGCAAAATGCATACACCGTATGCATGCGTAAATGAATCTCAAAAACTGTTCAATTTCATCGCGACAACAAACGAATATAAACATATCAGGTTGCAATGCCGATTGTAAACTTGTACGTGTTTAAAATTGCACATATGTTAAACTTGGTGCCATTAGAAAAAGTGTTAAGTTGGGGTTTTGTGCGCGCCCGCCATTGAATCCGCCTCCGGACCTACTATTGCAGAATTAAAGTGTTCAGCAAAATTAATACTTATTTTCGCTTCAAAAAATGTAAATTATAAAGATTTCTTAGAAAAGGGCGGTAAAATCCAAAATTTCCGAATTTATCCCATCAAAAATGGTAAATTTCGCATCTCTCTCGTGAATACGAAATTTACTTATCCCTAGTTATAAAAAAAAGATCATAATGAATACACGCACTACAAGAGAGGAAACACTACTGTGTGTTCAACTGGATGCCTCTCTACTCGAACGTTGATTGGCTGAGAAAGTGGGTGCAAACCTCATTCGATTCGCTTTTGCAGCGGGAATGGGCGCGATCATTCAAAACTACTTGTTCACGCCCCTCCGCGTTGTTGAATCGTGTGTTTGAGCGCCCTCTATCGAGTCTTGCTTGATTATGTGTTTCTCGTCATTTACATAAAAAGCAATACAGGGAAGCTTCTATATGACGATAAATCATCTCTTTACAACGATGACATTTTTTTTTGTAAATATCTTGTTTGGAATTGTCCATATAGTGTAATCGCTGTGTTCTTCAATAGCTGGTCCACGATACATTCCGCGCAATTCATGTAGCCGCTACGTAGTTTTAAATTGAATGAAAATAAAATACAGTATATTTACTGTTTATGTATTTTTTTGCTGGTCCACAAATTATTTCTCCAATTGCTGTATTTTTGCCGGTCTTTAATTAATTTCTTATGTTTATGCATTTTAAAGTTAAACATCAAATGTATGCCTGTATGTAAATTACAGCAGGCCTATTTCTCTTTTTTGTATATTTTTTGCCGGTCTGCAAATTATCTCGTTTGTTTATGTTTTTTTGCTGGTCCAGTAATTATTTCTCCTTTTTTTACCCCTGCAGGGCCGCCATTTCAACTTTTTCCGGGGGGGGGGGGGGGGGGGGCAAAGCACATGCACTCAATGTATGTATATATACATACACCATTTTTAGTGTATTTTCGAAATCCTAAATGACGGGCCTGTACCCCTGGTCCGAAAATTATTCCTCCTATTACGCATTTTTTACTAGTTTGCAGATTACTTCTTTTGTTTATGTTTATTTAGATTGTAGATATTTGTCAACATATTTGAAAATACATTCATATTTGAAAATACATTCATATTTGAAAACATATTTGTCAACAGTTTGTGATTTCCTTTGTAACATGAATCGTCTCTTCTGTCAAACTTCACCACCGCATTCCCTTGTATAGGCCTCGGCCAAGCCATATTGTATAGATAAATAAATAAAACTCTGCTGATTTTCCAATCCCCACCCCCCTTTTGGTTCGAAAATTATTTCCTCCTATTTCTGTGTTTTTGCCCATCTTCATTCAAATTAATTGCTCATATTTATGAAATTTAGACGTTAAATTTATGCCTATATTTAAATTGCAGTGGGGCTATTTCTCCTTTCTGTATATATTTTTGCTGGTCTGCAAATTGTTTCTTTAGTTTCTGTTTTATTTTTTTGCTGGTCCACTAATTATTTCTCCTTTTTTTCCCTGGTCAGGAAATAATTTCTTCTTTTTTTCCCCCTGATCCGCGAATTATTTCTCCTATTCATGTGTTTTTTTTCCTGGTTTTTGCAAATTACAGTATTTCTATTTTTTGTATATTTTTGCCAATCTGCAAATTATTTTATTTGTGTAGTTTTTCCCCTGTCTGCAAACTATTCGCGATGCGAGGATCCGGGTTCGAACCCCACAGTGGTGGTCGGCTGAAGTTGGTTTTCTGTGGTTCCCAACTTCAAGGCGCGAATGCGAGCCTATCTCCCCGTTAAAAAGTCTCGCCACAGAGAGCAACAGGCCTACAACGTTACAAATATTCAATCATTACACTTCACTCACAATTTGAAGTATAGATGGCAGCACTGAAATATCATACACAACACTAGCTACACACTCAGACGGTTAGGTGTACACACTCACTTTGTTCCCGACTCTGCCACGGAGCTGGGCTGGAAGAGATCTCGGCAACGGGATAAGTCCGGTGGCAGAGACCCTGGCGTTAATTCATTCATTGTCTGCAAACTATTTCTCCCATTTTTTTTAAACGAAATATTTAATTGCATCGCACAACAGTGTAATGCAGTAAACTGTTTTTCAGGGGCGGAACATCTGACTGAATTTTATTTATTAACATATTAAAAAAAAAAGGACAGGACTAGTTGTCCCACACTTGTCCTGTCATTTGGTAATGGTTATGTGCAGACTTATACTGCACATAAGTATAGATCATCCGAGATGTTACGGGGGTTAAAAATTTAGTAGTAGGCTACTTTAACCTATTCACAACCAATTTTATTTTCTCAGGAAAAAAAAAAGTAAGTAGGCCTTTAACCACTTTACGATCAAGGACGTAATATTACGTCGAAACGCTCGGGAAATAAATTCAAACAATTTCTCTCTGTTTTCCTTCATCTCTCCTCTTCATCGTGAGGCTATGTTGTAATCCTACGAAGATGTTCGTAGTCCCTTTTTATAATGCACAGTTAGATTAGGACATGGTGACCATATTTATCACCCATTTGTCAAATATAGATCATCCGAGTTTCTTGCCGATCATTCGAATAAGGGGCCATTCAAGTATTACGTAAGCAAATTTTCAGCCAATTTTGACCCCCTCCCCTCCCCGTCAGCAGTTTAGAATATTTCATATCTTCAAAAAGGGGTGGTTGATGACGTAAGCAACCGTCAAATACCCCTTGTCATCAAAAGTCAGCAAATCGGAAACACCCCCCCCTCTCGATGCTGACGTAATACTTGAATGACCCCCTAACTTGTAAGTGAAAAAAGGGGGGGGGCTAATAAATAAATTAGGATATAAAGATCGATAATATGTTGAAAGAGGAAAAAAATTACCGAGGGAGGAGGGATTACAAAGGGACATGTGTCCCATTGGTGTTTTTTAGTGGGACACATATGTACCAGTGGTATTGTAATAATGATTAAAATGCAATGAACAACTAAGTTATTTTTATTCAAATAAATTTTGTGTTAAAATATTAATAAAATAATAAAACGCCCGTGGATCACGTATGTCCCAGTGGTAGCGAAAAATGGTTAAATCTAAATATAAAATTGGTTTTCTCTGTGTGTATGTCACAATTCACAAATCTACAATTTTAGACAAAACACAAATTTTGCATATATACCAAACGGGACCCGACTTGAACGATAGGTTACTTTAAAAGTTTGCCGGAGCTGGGCAAACATCCGAAATGGGCGAAAAACTATCGGGTAACAATGGTTTCTAGGCCTCAACAATCACTTTCGGAATGTTTACTTGGGTTACCGTGGTTCCCCTTAGCAAAGCGTTTCAGACATGCATATGCCTTTACCATGGTTTGTCACTTCTTTAATGCCGCCAGTATTATGTATAGTAGTTTCTATGCCTTTATAATGGTTTGTCAGTTTTTTTCAATCATTTCAGTAATTGAAGAAAACCCGGGCAGCGCCGGGTATTATAGCTAGTAAAATATAAAATACAAGTACAATGGATACATTTTTGTGATAGCGATAATGATGATATATTAAAATAACATAACAAAAGAAATGTATTTTTGGAATTTTTATTTTGAGCGAATGAATTTACAACACTGTCACTATGTACAAAATTTACACATTCTCTTCTTCTCAAAAATTTACACATTGTATTCCTATGCAAAATCGAAACATGAAACGTTCACTTTTAAATATTGGAGGTCAAAATACACCGCGTGTTTCACGAAAATTATCCGCCGGGAATAAAAATTCTACAGTTGATTCTCTGAAATTGATGTAAAATATGAAAAGAAAAATGTGTAATATATCGTAATTTCCCGCAAATAATCCTCACGTGCAAATTTCATTCATCCGCTGTGAAATCTCAATAAAGAATATGAGGTGTTTTTGGTCCCAATCTTTTTCCAAATATTAAAAATATTCTATCAAAATAAAATCACGTTTATGATTAAAATTATAAAAATTGAAAATATTTCTATCCAATCGGCCCACTCGTCTCATTTGCATAAAATTCTCTTCATATTTTTGAACGAATTGTTTTTTTTCAATTTTTTTCCTTATAACTTTTTCAATTTGTCAATTTTTTTCCCTTCAGTGCATTTATTAATTGTGCTTTTCACCCTCTCTATCTTGCAAAGCCTTGCACAGCAATTGGTAAATTATTTATTTTTATTCTATCTCTGAAAACACAAAGAAGCTGAGGATAATAAGGTCAAACTCGGTTATAACTACAACATAATGACCTCACCTATAACGTCAACGATTGGCTGTCCGAACTATTGAACATAATGCTAATGAACCTTGCTCATAACGTCAATGAAAGACAATCAGCTCGGAAGAAAGGCAAATTATTCGTTCCTCCCGTTTCAATAACGTTTTTCCAAGAAATTCCTGAAATTAGAGCTGATAATATCCAGGGAATATCCGTCTGTTGTTCTATCCATGCCCAACGTTGGATAAAAAATGCTTATTGCGTGTTTTAAATTCTGAATTGCTCATTGACATGACCGCTATACGGGACATTCCCGTATTTTGCCCTTTCTGACTATTTTGTACCAAAAACACAAATTCCCAGTTTTTTCACCGTAACCTGCTTTAATTCCCAATCTTTACTAGAATCAGGAATGAAAGTGATTTGCGTAATTTATATATAACTTGTGTTACAATGAATATGACTATAAATATCCCACTTCACATATTTGTCAAGTGTTCATCTTTTCCCGTGAAATACATTTTTTAGCAGACTCGCTGTAGTATTTTCCCCTACCAATTTATAAGTGATACAGTAGGCCTATTTGCTAATTTCGTAGACATTTGGCAACATGCTTGGAGAGAATCGGCGATGCCCCTAATTAAAATCCCGATTTCCCGTATTTTTTTCGATCAAATTGGTCACCCTAATCATAAAGAAATAAAAACTTCATGCAAACTATATGATATCCTCATAATATATTTTTCGTCAAAAAGGGCCTTGGAAATGTTATCCCCGGTTGAAATGACACCTCGGTTATAACGAAAAAATTTCGAGGAATTTTCGATTTTCCTATAAACGAGTTTGTATGAGCTAAGAAATCAAGATTTTTTTTTTTAAACTTATATTCCTTGGATTATATGCAGGAAATTACGTAATTAAAAGCATGCAAACCAGTAGCATTTGCGGCACATTTTCATGAAAACTTGTCGAGATATCGATAACTAAATTTTGATTTTTGCTACTTTGTGCGTGTTCAAAAGCGTCACGGCCAAAATCGTAAAAAGTGAAGAATAAAAAATTTCAATCATCCATATACAGGGTGTCCTAGAAGTGATAATGCGGCCTTTATCTCTTCAACCATCCGTGGTAGAGGTAGGGTTCTAGTTGAAAAAATGCTCAAAAGGCATTCAAAAATCACCCTGTACCAGTTTTGAAAATGGAAAATACAGTGCATCGCCAAATAAAAAAACTAATTTTTTAAATGGTTTTTTTGTCCCCTAACTCTCAATTAGGAAATTGTTGCCGTGTATCTCCTGAGGCCAACAGTAAAAAAAAATATCCATGTTTCTAAGTGCAATATTTGTCAAGATATTTGAATTCAAAAATCCGATAAAAGAATAGCAAAATATGAAAGAAAAGCAAAAACGAACGGACACACAATGCGCATTTCCCTCATTTATGCTGTCGATCCCCAACTTTTCTGCGATTTTTTGAATTCGAATATCTCAGCAAATATTGCCCTTAGAAACATGGAATTTTTTTAGTTTTCCTTCGGTTGATACAGGGCAACAGCTTTCTAATTGAAAAGTAGAGAACAAAGGGACCGTATAAGAAATTAGATTTTTTTAATTCTGCAAACTTACTGTACTTTTCACTCTCGAAACTGGTTCCGGGGAGTTTCTGACGGCCTTATGAGCATTTTTTCAACTGGAACCATACCTCTACGACGGATGGTTGATGAACTAAAGGCCACATTAACGCTTACAGAACACCCTGTATATCGACGAATTTTAATGTAAATATGTTATAGGCAGTGCCGTCTTAACTCATGGGCCCACCCGGGCACCTCACAAAAATGAGAATTAGTTCAAATTTTGGAGAATTTGCCTGATAGGGCCTCAGCAAAATCACTTGGCCCGGGGGCCCATGATGCTCTTAAGACGGCCCTGGTTATAGGACAATTTTTCTCTCTCGATTCAATAGAGAGAAGAAAAAATTCACTAATCGTTTTTTTCTAATTTAAGGGCTGTTTTAATTTCTAATAATTCTTCACAATTACTATTTTACAGGAATGGAACTATCGCGAACCCAATTTCGGTTTCAAACTTTTTCATATTTTACTTCACTTTTAGGATCAACAGTATAATTTTCTGTTTTCTTTTTGTTTTTCGGACATTTTGTGAAACACCCTGTATAAATTAAAAGATAAAAATTCAAATATTTTCAATTTTTAACCTCACTCGATTTGAGAATTTCACCACCTTTCAATTTCTATGGCTATTTTAAACTGGTCAATCAAAGTCTTCGAACGCGATCAATCGAATTTGATTACAGTGGATCCCGCTTATAACGTTTTTTTTAAAAAAAAATAACGTTGTAAGCGAGAAAACACTTTAAACGGGAAATATGAATGAGAATTAGCTTTGGGAAAGCCAAAAATAAGTCGCACTGAGCGGCAACGTTATAAGCGGGATCCGCTGTATAACAAACAAATAAGAATTTTCATTAGCACAAATGATATTGACCATTCACGGCGCCATGCGACTGACTGATAAGCTAAAATCAATCCAATCCATAAGCAATTACGCCACTTGATTCACGTCAGGAAACTAAAATTCAATTATTTTCTTCAGTTGTAATTCATAGAAACTATTCGTAAATTTCAAATTTAAAACACAGTAAAAAGATAAAATAGTGAATTACCATCGTAAAATATTGCTTTCAAAAAAAACCCGATGAATTTTAAATTATTACTTTTGGTTCTTTTCTGGGCCACTTTGGGAAAATGAAAAATTGTTTTAGGGCCCCCATCTGGAGGGGGAAAAATTAATTTTGGGCCTCACTCGAAATGCAAAATGACAGCTTTGAAGCTCATCTTCCCATTTGAAATGAGAAAGAAGAAGCTGAACCACATTATGTATAATAGGGGGTTCAACCTTCAGGAGAATAAGGGCCATTCCATATTGATTTGAAAGCGTGATTTAAGTGATCTGAAATAGTGCTTGCTGAAGTGATCTGTAAATATGCCGCATATCACTTAAGTGATCTGAAAATGTGCTGCGGAACACGAGTGAGATCTGGGCCAGTGCCGCGGGCCATTTAAAGAATGATCTGTAAAGTGCCATAGGTCGCTTAAGTACTCTGCAACTATATTACGTTGATCTTTAAATATGCTACGGGTCACTTAACAGATCTGGAACTGTGCCACGGGCCATCTAAGTGACCTGGAACTGTGCCACGGGCCATCTAAGTGACCTGGAACTGTGCCACGGGCCATCTAAGTGACCTGGAACTGTGCCGCAGTTAACTCAAGTGATCTGCAAATATGTTATGGACCACTTGTGTGACCTGTAAATTGCCGCGGGTCGCTCAAGCGATCTAGAAATATGCCACGGACTACTCAAGTGAAGTGCAAATTCACCACGGGTCACATACGTGATCCGGAAATGTGACGCTTATTTGATTTTTCTAAAATTAGGTTTGAGGTCGCGGCCCACATTAAATGACTCCGAGGGCCACGGGTTGAACATGTATGACCTCTGCTTGCGTAGGCGTAAACTGTGTCTGCCAGATGCCCCCCACCCCAATATGTACCACCATCCCCATAATCCTATACTTTTAAAAATATCAGGTTTCAGGCTACCCCCAACGTTTTTGAGCCCTCCCAGTATTTCGAATAGCTTTACGCCAGCAGTATGTCTGCCTGCTTCGTGGCAAAATACTATTGAAATCAAACCGCAACAATATTAAAATATTCATTCACGTTGGCTCGAAATCGTTTGTTGGGCTGCATTCATAGCTGTTCTAGACCGCATACGGCCCGAATAACCCTGCGGGTTAAACACTGATTTTGGACCGATAAAATTCGGGAACGTGGTAATATGGCAAAACAACTGGATGGTCGTTAAATGTCGGATACTTTCAGCTGATTTCATAATAAATGCAATAGACCAGGTGTGTTCAACCTTTTCGAGACCGTGGGCCAATCAAGTGATTTGATAACACATTTTTTAAGTGGAGTGCGCCACTTTCCGAGATCCCTTTAGTGACTTTGGGTGCTGTTTCATCAGATCATTTGAGTGGCCCGTCGCACATTCTCATTTCAATAAAGTCGCCTGCGGCACAGTTCTAGATCACTTGAGCAGCCTATTGCACATCCTAATTTCAATTAAGTGGCCCGCGGCGGCACATTTATAGATCACTTGAGCAGCCCATGGCACATTATCACTTGAATTAAATGGCCCGCGGCACATTATCACTTCAATTAAGTGGCCCGCGGCACATTGCCAGATCGCTTAAAGTGTCGGTGATACATTTCCAGATCACTGCCTATGACACATTCACGGACCACTTAAGTAACAACGCGGCACATTTACAAATTATTTAACCCCTTTAAGTGGTTTTTAAAATTTTCCTGATCCGTATTATAACTGCCACATTGGAAATAACGTGTTGAGAACCCGAGATATTTCGGGGTGACCGAAATAAAGCAGATCAAGTTTGACGAGTTATATCTCGGTATTACCGCTGAGTTTAAGGGTTAAGTGGCCTTGCGACACGTTTTCAAACCAATGGAGTGGCCCACACTCTCAAGGTTAAGCATCCTTGCCATAGAGCAGTGGTTCCCAAACTTCTTTTTGAAGCGCTACGCCCCCCCCCCTCTTTTGACTAAAAATTTATCGACGATCCCCTACATAGGCTAACCATTGCTATATTTTGCCAGTAAATGTGCAGTCCCGGAAGCAAATATATATACATACATACATTGGCCTACGCAAAAGGGGGTTTTGGGATTCTAACGCCCTCTCGAGCCGAGATTATTTTGCAGGAAAAAACGTAACCCCCTTTGAGAAAATTTTGCGTACGCCTATGTATATATATTCTTAACTTGATGTATTGGTTATTGTACAAGTAGAATTTGATAAATTACATTGTATGATACATTGTAATTAGCTCAGCTGAGTAAAGGCATTTTTTAGTTTTGATACGTTTTTAAAGTAGAAATGAATTTCTTATTTGGACGTTTTAATTTTGGAGAATCTTTCCCCCCCCCCAAAGTTCATTGACTCGACCTACACTTTGGGAACCACTTTCCTATAGAGTATCAAGGATTCCCAAATCCCTCCATCGAACCTCCTAAGCCGGAATTTTCGGTGGGCTTTTTGGCAAGGACTTCTATGAGACCTTGTGAATTTATGACCTAAAAAAATGTGGCTGCCGGGCTCCTGGCCTGTCAGGATCCTGGATCCTGTCAGCATCCTCTTCGTGGAAGCCACGCAAAGTGTAGACCATTTTTTTTATATTTCACACATAAATTTTTCTATTAATGAATCACAGTTTCAATATCTATTGACTTGAGAAAAAAAATCCATCAGGGGGCGTCTCAGACCCGTTTTCCTGTCGTCAAATTATGCAAATTATTGTAGTTTCCGTGAACGCCGCAGCACGAATCGGTCTGCGGAATGAGGTGGAAGAAAACCAAGAGGAAAAAGGAAAAAGTGTCAGCATTATTATGCGAGTGTTATTACTGTACATAACTCTTGAGGCACGGAGAACACTTCACTATTAGTTCACACCACTTCCATTAAAACACCAGCAGTGTTTCTGGTCACCACACGGGAGTGTCGGAGCTGAGCTGTGGCGTTTGGTGCTGCTGAGGCATGTTCGGATAAGCTTCTTGAGCGCTCCTGGAAGCGTACCCGTCCATGGACGCCTGGATTTGGATGGCCATACCATTCTTCGGGCTGGATTGGTGGTGACGGACGTAATCTCCGTTCGGTGCCATGTATGGTGCGTCTGAAGCCAGGTTGACGCCTCCTATGGGGGGTAGGTAAGCAAAACGAAATATAACTTTAAAAGTGTTCTCTGTCTCAAAAGTTTATAGAATCTGGGAAAAAGTGGTTTTTTTTAGACGAATGAAAATAAATGTGGGAAAGAAAAATATTGTATTATACAGACCAGATGGCATTCAACAACTCATTTAGAAAAAAATATACAGTATATATATATATATATTTATACCAAAACAAATAGAAATGAAATTTCTGTGCGTCCTCTCTCTCCTATCCAGGATTGATAAAGATGTGTGTGTCCATTGAACGTGGAGACCGCCCATGCTATGACAGAACTTCTACCCTGATGTCTGCTGAAGTATGAGCCTAGATATTTCCTCAAATCGCGACAATTACCTTATATACGCATCCGAACCATCCAACACAATCTATTGCAGAAGGCCTCCGCGCGAAGCTCGTGACGTTAATGAAGAATGTTATCTCATTTACAGCTATTGGATATTGCCGCTGTGGTGGTCATAGTGACGGACTCGCGATGCGAGGATCCGGGTTCGAACCCCACAGTGGTGGTCGGCTGAAGTTGGTTTTCTGTGGTTCCCAAATTCAAGGCGCGAATGCGAGCCGATCTCCCCGTTAAAAAGTCTCGCCACAGAGAGCAACAGGCCTACAACGTTACAAATATTCAATCATTACACTTCATTCACAATTTGAAGTATACATGGCATCACTGAAATATCATACACAACACTAGCTACACACTCAGACTGTTAGGTGTACACACACACTCACTTTGTTCCAGACCCTGCGACGAAGCTGGGCTGGATGAGATCTCGGGAACGGGATAAGTCCGGTGGCAGAGACCCTGGCGTTCATTCATTCAGCTATTGGATATTATAGGCTTACTACTAAAAAAGGGTAATGATGCGCATGCGTTGGCCTGCTATATCCAATGGCTATAAGTGAGATGAACTTCTTCAATGACATCACGAGCTTCGTGCGGAGGCCTTCTGTTATAGATGGCGTTGGACCATCTAAGTTACATTTCTTTTCGTCTCTGAAAAGAACACTGATTCATTTGTTTCCGTGAGTTACGTGATTTCGAGCGCACCCTCACCTCTCGAAATATTATTTTTAATGTGCTTGAATATGATGTTTTGAGAGGGGATAATCGACGGATAATTTTCATGTGAACCACAAAATCCGTTTTATTTAAAATTCTTTTTAAAGTCGTATCTGGCGATATATTCAAACTGGAGACCCGAAGGATTCCATAAACAAACAACACATCATCTCCTAACCAGATCACATAGCGCAGTGCTCTGTCTCAATAAAGAGATATAAGCAGATGATCGAAGAAGACCTGGGCCATGTTGAAAAAAATGTGGGCATTTGTGTTATGATGCTGACGTGAAATTTTGTTCTGCTCGTTATAGAGCTGCCATCCGCCATCAATTTTTTAAAGTGAGTGAAGTGTAATGATTGAATAATTGTACCGTTGTAGGGCTGTTGCTCTCTGTGGCGAGGCTTTTTAACGGGGAGATCGGCTCCCATTCGCGCCTCGAAATTGGGAACCACGGAAAACCAACTTCAGCCGACAACCACTGTGTCACCGGTGGGGTTCGAACACACAAACATACCTGGGTCTTTTTATCAACCTATCATCGTAGTAATCGTTTATCGAGGTCTTCCCGAACGTGCGTTGGATGGTAAGGCGCCTCACTGGCAAAAACGCGATAAATCATACTTTTGCAATGATTTGAAGCCTTTCGAAAACATTCAATATTCTATAGGCTTACCTTACAACTTCAATCTCAAATTTCTGTTAACCTCGTCCACAGAAAGCTGCGTCGTTTTTACTCGTCGTGTAAATAAAAGAGATTCTCTCGCACATTAATTCATCCTACTGCATTTATATAGGTTTCAAGCTTTGCGTCACGATTACGCGTTTAAATTTGCATATAATCAATAGTTTCTGTAAACTTTGGACACTTAATTTTAACAAATTAACGTTATATATATATATAAATACAATTTTTCTTATTTTATGAAAAATGCTCTTTAAATTGTCGAAAAAAATTATCTTTAAATTATTTTGAATGTTCTTCTCTCATTTTCTGTGAAAAAAAAAAATGCACTTCATTACACCACGTGCTACAGAAGTTATACAGAAAAAAACAAGAGACTTTTTTGGGACGTAGTGTAATGACCAACCGCCGGTCAATCGTGTTCATCCCGAAAATTCTCATTAAAATAACTACGTATACGTTGTTTTGTGGAAAACTCTGCTCACACTCGATCAACCGATATAGGTTATTTATAAATATCCCGCGTATTTGGTTTACGAAAGTAAATTATTGTAGTGGATACTGTACCATTCGCCATGGATGGCATGCCAGCGACGGTCGGTGGGTTTTGTGAATCCAGCGGATGTCCGTCGACGCTAGCTGGTCCGATTGGCATGGTACCCGGAAACACGGTCATCTCTTGAGAATGATTAGCGAAGTACTCATAAAAACCTGGATGTGGCCCGTATCCGAAATCATTAGGGCTGCTGGAATCTGGAACGTGAAAAGTAACGAATACATTAGCGAGTTCATTAAAAATAAAAAAAATGTATACATTTCTCGTTCACATCTCTGTAATTACACTTCGTACATGTTTTGGGTCGTTCTGAAATCTTTAAGCCCTCTTTTCCCCGTTAATGTTTGAATGATGGGGAAAATAAAATTCAAAACTTGTATTTTTCGAAGTAAATCCTCGGTTTATTGTTACAGTTTTGAAGTATTTTTCGGGCTTTTAAAAATTCCGTTCATGTGGAACAGCGGTGTACAACTTTTGCAGTCCGCGGGCCAGATCAATCCAATACCGCGGCCCATGTCAGCTCTGCCCCGCCTATTTTTCAACAAAGAAATGGACAAAATCCTTGTTCTTTTGTTTGCCAAAAGTGTTTGAAATTAACTCTTTATATTAGAGGTTCTTAATCTATGAGTCATGACTCAAACTTGAGTCGTAGGAGCTTCCAACGTGGGCCGTTCAAATCACTTTTGATTCTCAGGGGAATTCTGTGATTAGTCGTAGAAATCCACCTACGGCAACGGATTCTTCAGCTATAGGTCACGACCCAAATTTGATTCGCAAGGGCTTCCAGATGGGTCGTACGAATTCATTCACAGTTTTCATTCACAAATGCACATATTGCGTCACTGGTTCCACTAATTTTGAAAAAAAGAAACAGTCCAACGAGTCGCGAAGCTGATCTTGCTGTTGTTTTTTTGCGTCGCTGCTGAAAAAGGTTGAGAACCTTTGCCTTACATTGTAGAATTCGGTTGATAGGCACGAGCATATACTGTAGTTGATTATAACAGTTTTATTATTATTGACCCGACTCCTTTTTACTTCAACTGCTTACATTTTTACAAAATGAATAATTTTATTTCTAATTATGACCAAATATGAATTCGCTTAAGCAGATTGTTTTTCAAACATTCGATATACAACGATTTTTCAATTTAATACCTCCTTTTTCCATGGAACAAGAAGGATCGTTGTAACGAACGTCGACTGTATATAAGCCGAAACACGCATCTACAAAAAAAAAATGCTTTGCTACTTTTGAGATGACCTAATATAGTTCAGACAAAACACTTACTCTCATCACCACGAGGATGGATTTCCAGTAAATGTTTAGAAAAAGAAAAAAACAATACAGATTTCACAACGGTGTTTTCACACACAATATCCAGTATCCGAATGCACATTTCTCCAATTCTCATCTTAATAACATGCACGTAATTAGTGATAACAATACCCATCAAACAACCAACCCTACTTGAATATAGGACGTTTCTCAGAAACCACAAGAGACAAAGGTGATTCAAGACGTCAAAAAATTTACGCAACTGACCATCACCACAGCAAATCGAAAAAAGAAGAACATCATTATTCATACAATACGATACTCTCCATATTGTCGATATAAAAGGTAATAAGCCATACTATAACAAAAATTATAATAAAATCAATGCATTCTACATATGTGGCTCACCTTCCAGTAGTCTTAATGAAGACATAAAAGAAAAGAGTTATTGAGTAACGCGTGAAGAAGGTCGGAAATCTCAAGAGCCATTTTTTTTTTTCATGGATTGAAAGTTCATGAATACATACATGCATGGTGTTGGTTTGGTTGTTCTCGCATGTAAGCATGTTACGCTCGAGGCCTTATTTCACAAGTTTGTAAACCGTGAAAGAATTGTTCGTAAGAATGAAGAAGTGGGGGAAGGGGAGAAGTATGGAAGCTGTGATGTGGTCATCTGCCACTTTTGATTGATTAACATATCCGAAAAAAAAATTAAGAAAATAAAAATTAAGAAATGGATGTAGATCTTTGAAGACGAGGCGGGTTTCGGAAGAGGAGGTGTCAGAGGCAAAACGTGAGGTTTGTTGGGGCCTTACATTGAAAGGTGGACTCATGGGAGCCCTGAAGAAAACCACGATAAAAAAAAAAGGCCTTAATGAATGAATGAGGCAGAAAAAAAAATTATAAGAAGAAGAAGAAGCGAAAGTAATGAGGAATGAACCCTTCGGGGCGAATAAAAATATAATGAAAATGATGGTGAAAATCGACAAAAATCTGAAGCTTCTGTGGATTTTCTTTTTTGTTATTTTTATTATTCTTTCATAAAGAACTGGATCCGACCGACGCTAGGCCAATGAAAACAACAAGTCACTCTCAATCAGCGCCCAGGCACGGCCTACTTGAATTTTTTTTTTTGGCTATTTCTTAAATGCGGTGACGCCATCGTGGTTGTTTGTCTGGAATAACTCGAATTGTATGTATAATTTCTAGATCTTTCTCTTTGACATCTTGACTATTAATGTCAAAATTGTGACTAACTGCAAGTGGTTTTACTGCAAGTCAACATACGAAGTGGAAGACGTAAAGCATAAAAATTTATGTAGAAATAATTGTTGCTTTGGGTTGAATTATTCGTGAACTGAATTGTTCTGAACGGTATACAAATTTTGTCATAGGAAGGCCCTTCACGTCTTTACTATCTCAGACATAAAAGCCGGATGCCTTTCGGTATATGCGAGTCCGCTGATGACACAGCTCAGCATTTACCATGAATTTCGTTAGGTTTGTTGGAAGGGGGGGGGGGGGGTTCCTTAGTGCGGGCTGGACAAATCGAAGAAAAAATTAGGTGCCAAATAAACAGTCCCAGATATAAGGATGTTTTTTTTTACTTTTCCGGAACTTTATGACCTCTTCCCATGTTGGAAGACACATTATTAGGGAATCAAAAAAAAAATTGTGGTTATCCGGGATGAACAAATCTAGTCGCCATGGCGACTAAAAAATTGGTATTGGCTCCTAAAATTTCCCCTGAAGCTACTAAATTGCAGGCTGAGAGCAGCATAAAATGTTTGGAAGGCATAACAGTGCATAATTCGTGGGGAAAAAATCAATCTCTTTTGTTTTTACATTGCCATATATCAAATTTTTATTTTCTAAAGGGGTCCGCGAACTTCAAGTCATTGGTGCAAAGGGTCCGTTGGCAAAAGGTTAAGTACCTCTAGCTTGGGAACTTGTGAAGGACGAGGTGGTACCTAACCCGGTTATGTAATATTTTGTGGCAAGTACGATTATCATGATTTCTACTGTATATATATATGCTCAATTGACAGATCCAAAACTAAAAATATTCTTGATTAACAGGACATACGCTCGATATCAGCTTTGACCACGCACTGATCCGAGATTCATTTCGCTGCACCCCATTTTTAGATTCCCCCCCCCCCCCATGTGACTTTTGCCGAATATTTCACATTTTCCCTCACCAGTTTTGATTTTCCGGATTTTCCTCGTCTCTGGCAACCCTGCTATAGAAGTTCAAGCTAGAATTGTAAACAGTAAAAATGTATAATAAGTGTTCAATCTAATTTAATCCCTTCCTAACGGTTCCTAATTTGCAGCCCACACTATTCACATTTCCACATCTATTTTATTTCTGCTATATAAGTTATAAATAACGAATTTCGCCTCCATAAATATGAAAGAAATACAAAGGGAGGGGGGAAACCATATTTTCTCTTAACATGAATTTATATATAAAGTTTCTGAAATAATATTCTCTCCATCCATAAAATTTTAAACACCGATGTAGAAAACTAATAGACGGATATCAAGACATTTTTTTTCCCTCCTCCTCATGTACTAAATAAAACAAGAAAAAGCTATTTCTTTGAAAATATTTTAGGACTTTGAATAAAAAAAAATATATCCCTATAATTACTCTTCTTCGTCCGTCCCGAAATCGATTTCTTCTTATGAGTTTTTAGACTTGAGTATCTTGTTAAAAATTCCATGAGAATTTCGCGTTGTAAGGAAGACTTCTTATGAGAAGTAGCCTCGTTTCAATGGTTTTCGATTAAAACTTCCGGAAAGTCCAGGTATATTTTAGTTCTTATAAGGACCAAAGCCCCCCCCCCCCCCTCCCACTATAATTTTTCAGTAGCTTCTTTGTTACTCGTCCAAGAAGATTCTCTACAGGAAGAAGTAACAAAGAAAATTTTTTCCTTTAAATTTTTTTCTTATAAGTTTCTTAAATGCGATGAACACGCTTTTTCGTCATTTTTTACTTTTTCCCCCTACTATTTTTTTTTCTCCTTTTTTGGCTTAAGAGATCGTGATTAAGCGAGAGCAATTAATTCTTTTTTCTTGAGAGGAGGAGTGAGATACTATCTTCAGACTATCGAGTCACGATTTAAACGCCTCCTATTTATGAGCACTTTTCCCCCCTTTCGTTGAACCATGATGAAAACTATAAGGATCATAAACATCACTGTACATTTCCATCAAGCTCGGAAAATAATCATATTGCTTAGTTGGAAGCAGAAGTTGAAGTCAGATCTGAACTAAATATTGGAATCTGATGAGTCGCCCGAACGTTCCGATTATGAGCGATTTTGACTGAAATTTTTCCGACCTATTTCTCAAAAAAATTTGTAGAGAAAATTAATAGACAAAGACGTTGAGCATGGATGATGATAATAACTTTTGTCGCACCACTGTCGTTTTCTGCGTGTGGGATGATCAGACCGCGACTTTTAGTTTAGAACCGATATCAAATGATTTTCCATGTACATTTCACACGCATACCCCGGTTATTTTCTAGGTAATTTCTAGGCCATGGAGATTTTCCACGGGATACCTGTTACGGACATTCTGCAGGTTAGACTGAATAATCTCCAGGTTGTTCTTGAATATGGATATTTTTCACGTGATTAAAGAATCATAAATATTTTCCACAACGGAGATTTTCCAGCGGACTCCAAGACCCATATTTTAAACGGGATACCAATACCATGGATATTTCCCAGGTAATTCCTAACTGGCCGGCCCAGTTAATCCGGCTAATACCCGAATTTCGGACTTTCGCTGGGCCCTGCATGTCGATCCTTATACAGTAAAATCCCTCTTAGCGGTCACCCCTCTTTTAAGGTCAAATAATAATTTCCCATTATATATAACAAAAGCATGCATTTCAAACCCCTGATTAACGATCACCCCGTCTTTTAAGGACGAATTTTTTTGTTCCGTTTTTGTCCGTAAAAGAGAGATTTTACTGTATACGTATCACTAAGATATCGATATTCAGATTTCTTTGATCGCCAAGCTTACAT
This sequence comes from Pholcus phalangioides, assembly GCF_987345545.1. Classification (NCBI taxonomy): domain Eukaryota; kingdom Metazoa; phylum Arthropoda; class Arachnida; order Araneae; family Pholcidae; genus Pholcus; species Pholcus phalangioides. Next base: position 85,582,370 of record NW_028301608.1, on the reverse strand, counting down.
AGTTAACCATAATTATATCATAAAAAATACGCCCACGTGGCTATGCCCCCGAACCATAGGGATCAATATATATAGGGGCTGGCCAAAGCACGGCGAAAACCCGAATTTCGGATATTGGCCTGTGTCAACTGGACCGGCCAGTTCGTGAACTGGCAACATATATATATTAATAATCTTATTTGTGTCATTATTTTGATATTTTTTTATTTAAGTATGTGCATCATACTCAAATACTGAAATTAAAGTTGTATTTTTTTGCCTTTGTAATTTTAACTTGTTTCAAGGTACAAGACCCAACGTTGTATGTACCTTGAAACATTTTAACCCTCTCTTAAATCCGTATCTTAGGGGGTTATAGTAGAACAGAAAGTTAATTTAAATATCACCCGAACTCTCATATAGTATACAGATACTAAAAATCAATTCAGTGAAATTTTACGGTAAAAACTCTGAGACTTGGAAAAAGAAGTTTGGAAAATAACGTGTTCTCCAAGGCATAATAGATTTCACTAAATATACAAGTTTATAATAACCACGGAATTTCTTCTATTTTTTTGCTCCTCACTCTTCACACATTTCTCTCTCCTCTCAAAAAATATCACTGTTCCCTTCACTAGAAAAAGGTCAAGCATTACGCGACCATATATCATATCCTTTAGGATAGGAGGGGGGGGGGGAGAGGGGGAGGGAGAATCCAGGGACAGCGATTGACACGAAGGGACACCATTTGCCCGTCGATATTAATCCTTAAAGAAATATTACCTCTGTCTGGCTCGGTTTAATTACATCGATACTTTCCCCGTTCAATCTCGTGGAAGACGCTCTCTCTTCAAGGCTTAATCGAGGGTAAAAAAAAAAAAGTACAATGTTGGAGCAGAGGGAAAAGAAGATGGGAAATATTTAACAAAAAAAAAAAAAAGAATACATGTATAAATCCCCATCCAGATCTTCCTGTTTAGGTAGTGGTTGTGATCCAGGGATCAAAAATCTGTTTCTTTTTTTTTTTGCTTCTCCTACATACGTTTGCCATCTGTCTGCCCTTGCGCCCTGATCCTTAAGTTGCGGATCGCGTGTTGCGGATCACGCTAATGTCTGATGGAGTGCTTTCGCTGTATGTATCAGGGCGAACACAAGGGTGCGATACTCATGTCTGACATGTACCATAACTTGTACTACTCTCATTCTCTCTCTCTCTTATACAGGATACGATCACCGCCCTTGGGTTAAGGTAGATAAAAAGTGATGGGGAGGGGGGGGGGTCGCTCGTTCTTCCCCCACTAGGTAAATGTCTCATGGGGGGGGGGGGTCTTAAACCCATCCCTCCTGGCATCAAATATGTGTACAATAAAATATAGTGATTTATAATCATTTTTTGAAGATCTTCGTATGGCTTTTAAAATGGAAATAAATGGATAAAAATGCTTTCATTGATTATTTTTTTAAAGAGATATCGGTTCGTGGGGTTCAAGGAATGCATCTGTTGATCTCGTAGATCAAGCCTTTGACCCTTACACTACAAAACTGATTAATGAGTTTTTCTTTCCTATATACTGGTTCATTTTGAATATCCCATGTCAGCATAAAAGAAGTAAGTTTCAGACATTGGTGACTGAGGGCTTTAATTAATATGATATAGCCTACAACAGTGTTTCTTCAACCTTTCTGACAACCATTACCAGTAAAATGTCTAAAAAAATTAGACGAACCCCTTGTGTCCCATATTACGGGTTACGTATTTATTTTTTCTATATATTTATCCCATTTTTTCAACGATACTTATTTGAATTTGTAATATTAACCGACGTTGTGAATACACACAGCTTTTCATAACATAAATTATATTATGATAATTAAGGCAAAAATTATAAATATTTACCTTACATATATGTCAGGTTTAACGATTTGTCCTCATTGTTTTTGGAGTTTTAAATTACGATTTGTGGTTGTGACTACTTCTGTCAATGTTTTTGACGACAACTGGCGATGTCCCGTATTTTACGGATTATTATTTAAGATCCAAATTTTGTTTTTTTTTCTCAATGAAATATGGTCATCAGATCATTTCAATATTTTTCGTGAAATACATTTTCGTTTACTGCGATTTGCAGTAGCCCTTTATTTCCCACACTCTTCAGTAAATTTTAGCAGTAATTAGCAAATTGCATTTAAAGCAATGAATTGAAATTTTTGGCAGAATTTAGTGAGATCCCAAATTTGTAGGATCGCAGTTTCCTGCATTCTCTCCGATGATGTTAGGTGAACCTAAGTATAAAGGCATAATTATATATTTGAACCTACATGAATAGTACTAATATCAATGACAACGGTAAGTAATTTTATCAAGTCTGCCTGCGGACCATAGGTTGAGGTACGCTGATATACAACAAGGGCGCTCAACTCTTTGTGGAGTGCGAGCCACTGTATTAGTTTGAGAATGCATCGTGGGCCACTTCAGTCATCTGGAAATGTTCCTCGAGCCAATCAGGTCATCTGGAAATGTGCTGTGGGCCACTTGAATCATATGGGAAAGTGCCGCGAGTCACTCGAGTGATCTGAAATAGAGCGTTGCCAACTTGAGCCATTTGGAAATGTGTCGCAGATAATTTAAGTGGTCTGGAAATGTGCCAAGAGCCTCTCAGGTGATGCATACTGTGTCGCGGGCAGCTTGAGTGATCAGAAAATGTGTCGCGGGTAATTTAAGTGGCTGTTGGAACACTTCCAAGCGTTTATTGTCTTCAATTAAACTGTTTCTAATTTTTCAAACAATAAATTTCACTTTAAAAACACCGTAAGGATTCCAGTGTAGGGTCTTGACTTGAGGACGAGCCAAAAACATTGCCCCTCAGGGTTCCGCTCGGGAATGAAGAGGTGCTTACAGAAAGGCAGGAAGTCCATATTAAACTACAACAACACTTTCATCATTAGTGTTTGGTTACATTAATACTATCTTGATTATCCTGTCTAGAACAAATACGTATGTCACAAAGATCTTCACACAATAAGGCAATTTGAGCCAAATTCACCCTCGAAGAAGTTGCAATGTTTTGGCTCTTGGGAGCGAATTCATGTGGGTAGTTACGGCTGTGGCCCGACAAAGCGCACCTCTACCTTTTTACTTTAATTAATTCAGGAAATGTAAAGCATTACATATAAGTTATATCATGATATTTTCAAACTAGAGCAGGATTTACTGCAATAATTATGTTTTTAGAAAGATCTACAGGGCTATTACTTAAAATCCCAATCAAAAGTTCTCCGTCTCTCCTGAGGCCCACAAAAAATACCCACGTTTCGAAGTGCAATATTCGATGAAATATTTGAATTGAAAAATTTGGAAGGAACAGCAAAAACTGACGGAAAACGCTTCTTTCCCTTATTTTTATGCTGTTCTATCATAATTTTCCTCCGATTTTTGAATTCAAATATTTCAGCAAATTGCACTTAGAAACGTGTTAATTTCTTAGTTGACCTCAGGAGAGGCAGAGCAACAACTTTCTAATTGGGTTTCTGAGGACAGGTGTCCTTATGGAAAGTATTTTTATATATACTATATTTTAATAACTATACAACACCTTGCAACATGAATGACGTATCTGAGGTCTACGCGTTATTTGGATATTTTTTCTAATCGGAAGCATACCTCTAGGACATGGGTTTCCACTTGGTGTTCCGTGTGAGCTTTTTTGAGTTCTGCATGATCAAATGCTACGGAACCCTAAAAAATCCTGGAACCCGGAGAGTTTTTGAAGAAGAAAAATTTCTTTTACCGATGCTATTGGCAAAGTTGTTCTTTATTTTTAATTTTAAGGAGAAAGTGTCGTTAAAAAAAATTCAGGCCGCTTCTGTAACTAAACAACTTGGAAACCCCAGAAGTTGATAAATGTCATTCTTCATTTCATCAGGAAATTATAAGCTGTAAAAACAATGGTTTTTTGCCGCTGTGGTGGTCGAGTGGTTATAGTGACGGACTCACGATGCGAGGATCCGGGTTCGAACCCCACAGTGGTGGTCGGCTGAAGTTGGTTTTCTGCGGTTCCCAACTTCAAGGCGCAAATGCGAGCCGATCTCCCCGTTAAAAAGTCTCGCCACAGAGAGCAACAGTCCTACAACGATAAATCATTCAATCATAACACTTCACTCATAGTTAGAAAAACTAGTGGCAGATGGCAGCACTACACATAACAAGCATTGCAGAGAAACAACAAAACTTCACGTCAGGTTTCACTACACGTACACGCACATTCCCGCATATACCGATTCGTTGGAGGTTCCGCGGGGGGGGGGGGGTGCATGTGTGGTGTAGCAGTAGTAGGTAGGACCTCCAAAAAATGGCTCTTGGATCCATGATGTTCTTAAGTCAGCCACCTCGTTGGGCAATTTGCCTGTTGTTGGCGTTGTACTTGTATTTATTGGGAAATTCTTTATCCAGTAGTGATATTCTTGAAAGTGCTCCTTCTCTCCATTTTATTTCACCTGCACTGACATGTTTCTCTGCGTACAGAATTTCGACATCTTAGCGAGATGACAAAATAAAATGCTACCTTATACAATATACGAAATTTTTCTCTGCTTAGCAAAAAATTTTGCACTCTGGGAGCATTCTCAGACTCTAAACGTCCAGACTTTTTAAATCTATTCACCATGATGTCTATCTTAGTTACTTTTGTACATAAACAATAAAAAAATTCAGCTGTAAAAATGTGCCTTCTCGAAAACATTGGAAATAAGTACACGGTACAGTAATAAATTACATGTGAGAAACACATCACTGAACTGGTATACGTTCTACCACCTATAAGGTAAAACCGTTATAATTCTTTGCTTGATATTGGTGACTGGTTTCTAATAAATACGCTGCATAGAAAAAAATCAATGTAGTATGATGTTAACCAATATTTTATAAGTAATAATATAAGTTAAATTGTCAAGTTTTTTTCAAAATTTTAACGGTTGCTGTTTGTCTAAAGTAAACTAACATTGGTAAAATGCGCAAAAAAAACAACCACAAAAACTTTTTCATAATCCCAAAGGTTGTATAAGCCGGGATTAGTCGATTCTGGTGTACGTTTTGTTATTTATTACAAATGCGCGTTATAGTAATGCTAATTTACCGGATACAAATAACAACTGCTAAAATTTAAACAAACTTGACAATTTAACTAATATTACTAATTATAAAATATTTTTTAATATCATACTGCATTAATTTTGCTTAATGCGGCAATTTATTAGAAACCGGTAATCAATTTCAATTAAAGAATTATAACAGTTTTGTTTTATATGTGACAGAACGTGTTACAGTTCATGATGTGTTTCTCATATTTAATTTATTACTATAGTGTATTTTCAACGTTTTCTAGAAGGCACATATTTAGTGATAACATTTTATTTTTCCCCGCTTATAGTTTTTGGAGACACTATTTTTTTCCGTGGGTGAATAAGTTTCAAAAGTATGGACGTTTAGAGTCTGAGAATGATTGATAATGCTTTCCTGCACACAAGTTTTTACTGAGCAGAGAAAAATTCCTTGTATTGTGTAAGGAGCATTTTAGTTGTCATTTCGCACAGATATCGAAATTATGTGCGCAGAGAAACAACAAGTCAGTGCAGGCGAAATAAAAGAAAATGTGCCCACGATTTGCAAAAAAAAGAAGGCACATTTCATGTGGGAATAAAGTTGTTTTTTTTTGCTCGCGAGCAACCAAGTGCTCACCATGGTCCCCCACAATTGGAACGCAGGCTCCCTATACTAAGATCTTGTGGTGGGTCTCCTCTGTAGGGAATTTATAGTGTAAAAAAAATTAAACAAAAATAATACGATTTCTCCCGGGCCACCGTGATAGAGCCCTGCCAAGCCTACCCATGTAGGGGGTTATGGTGGTCACTTAAACCATTGAGGATGGATGCTTGTTTAACACCTCCTAGAAATAGAAGGTCTCCGCACTCTGCTTTTGACGTCAGTAAGTAGTCCATTTTCCTTCGGAATATTCAGGGGAAAAAAATTCTCTGCTCGTACCAGTATCATCGTTGTGAGGAAAAGAAATGATCGGGTTCAGAATTGGCGATTTCTATGCCCCACATTTAATTACTTTGCGGTATTCGTGAACCAATCATGAAGATTCTCCGCCAAAATAAGAAGAAACGAAATAGGATGCTGCGTTTCAAAATGTGGCAAACTTGCTAGGTAGTCTGAATGACATTTGTGGCAAACAGTGCAGAGGCCTTCTATCTTTAGGAGGTGCTGGCTTGTTTCGTACTCAAGAGATTTACCGACAACTCAGATCGGAATCACCCTGCAATTCAATGATTCGCATCATGATTATTTCAGTTTCAGTCCCTGTACGGGTGCTTTTCCTCCGGTGATGGTTACAATCAAAGATCTCGATTCGTGAAATATGCCTCCCAATAGCCTCACGGAATATTAAACTTCGTGGCTACGCATAGACTCTAGAGCCATCTTCAGAGCATCCTGGGCATCCCGGCCAAGTGATGTTCAGGTGCACCTATCTGGTTGAAATTCACAGCTTACACTTTACATACTTTCTCTTGAAAATCATACTGCCAGATGTCAAGTAATGAATTTACAATGTGAAAAAAAAAAATGATGAGAATCATCTCGAGGGCCCCAGGAGGAAGCCCTTTCAGTCCTATTCCCGTTTGTGTGAGCAATGCGGTTACCTCAGTTTCATAGGAGCTTCCACGATAAGATCTGGTGCAATTATTTATGGCAATAAATATGTATCTTCATGGTGGTATACCACCAAGTCCTCTTTCATTTTGCCCTGAGGCTATGATGCTGCTGAGACAGCAGTAGGGACTTTTATTTGGATAAATATTCAAAAATTTGTTTGAGTTCCGTAGAACAGCCCCATTATCATCAAAGGTTGCGAGAAAACAACTTTATAAATACCAAGTATTCTGCGAGATACTTTACGTTGGAAACCCCCTGCTCTAGTATCAACCATTCGTCAGTAAAATGCGCTAAGGAGAATATTAAGTAATCACCCTCACTCCCTCTCTGTATTTTGTATGACCAACGTCATAGGCTCACCTGAAAAATATGGATACGGCCCGTTATGATGTCCCTGTACATCTTCCATGAGACCATCGGCTCCGAGACCCGCTCGTAGAGGCCTCATAGCTCTCCGGGGATTCCTGAAGAAATGCCGCCTCGAACCCAGAGTACTCAACTGTTTCATCCGCCTCTCTTTAGATCTTCTATTCTGGAACCAAACCTGCAAATAAAAATTACATACTTATATTATTCAAAGGAGATTTCTTGAGCTACCTAAAGCGAGGGCATTCTAACTTTAGTGGGGAAGAGCGGGCCACTTCATTGATGATCTGTAAATGTGCCATGAATCACTTAATTTATATGATAATTTACCGCAGGCCACTTAATTGATCTGTAAATATGTCGCGATCAATTGATTGATAGGTAAATGTATTGCGGGCTGCTCGCGTGATCTGGAACTTCATCACAGTTCACTCAACTGATCTGTACATATTCCGCGGGCTACTCAAAAGATCTGGGACTGTACCGCGGTGATCTGTCAACACGCCGCAAGTTACTTAAGTGATCTGATAATGTGCTGCGGGGCACTTGAGTGATCTGAAAATGTGCTACGGATCGCTTAAGTGTTCTGGAACTGCGCCGCGGGTCACTTAAGGTATCTTAGGGAATACGCGCAGTTTGAGTGCTCTGGAACTGTGCCGCGGTGATCTGTAAATATTCACGAAGTACTCGAGTGATCTAGGAATGTGCCGCGGGGCCTTCTTGAATGACCTGTAAATGTGCCGCGGCTCACCTAATTGATAATGAAAAATGCACCACTTAGTTCATTTTCACAAAATTAGGTTTGAGGTCACGTGCCACATCAAATAACTCTGAGGGGCCACATTTGACCTTTCGGAGGGCTGCATTTGGCCCTCAATTTCGAGCCACGGATTCAGCATGTACATCCTAAAGAACCCAATAACAAAAATATCACTCAATCCACGGAGATCCCTATTTTTCTATTAAAACAAAAAAAAAAACCAAAAAACAACACAATCACAATAATAGCCGTTTGTACTTTACACGCCCCACACACACACAGATCTTCATCATTTTTATCTTCCTCCATTTCCTTAATATAATTTTTCCCGAATCAAAAATGCGTGCGGTTCGTGTGCGTAATTTAACGAGCGCAATACCGCATATAAAATGATACGCAATACTCTTTAATTCACATGGCGCTTGCTTAATGAGTACATCGGACATTAAATTGGTTACTGACGTACATTATATACTCTACCATTTTTTTTTATTTTATAAACGTTATTTCTCCATCTTACGCTAATACACACACACATATATATATATATATATATATTTGGTTGAATAAGTAAAAAAAATGTAGAAAATTCACAACTGTGCTGAACAAAAACACTCTCTACCATTTTTTATTTTATTTTACTTCCTCCATCGCGTGTATGAAGGCAATAAGCATCGCAAAGCAAAAATCCTGGCAATGAATATTCCAGGACGTATGTACGTACCTATGGTCTCTCTCTGTACCCCTTCATTCCCGTCCATATTCTCCGCACACACACACGACGCCTTGGGAAAATTTCTGGCACGCAAAAAACCCATTCCGAAAAAGAGTTCCATTTTTTTTTCCTTCTATCTTATGAATTAAAAAAAAAATATTATACATAAAAGCCCCCCTTCAATTTTTCTCTTTCTGTATCCCGTTGGTTTGTATGTATGATGTGAAATATGCAGCAGCGGCAGACCCTCCGAATAAAAGTGTTTTCTGCTATTTTTCATTTTTTTTTTTGGAGAATTTAGGAGATCTCTGGGATTTTTTTTTGGAAGGGGGGGGGGGTTAAAAAAAAAAAGGAGAAATGGGAACTAAAAATGGCGGACGTTCGGGCGGAGATTGCGTGATCGGGAAAGAGACTCGCATTGGACGCAAATGAAATTTCAAGAAGTCATCTTTTCTCTGAAGGAAATAATAAAAGAAAAAAAAAAGTTTTTTTTTGACTTCTTGGCCGCATACGAAGTGTTTTATTTATCTCTGATGTTGTTGTTGTTTTTCACCATTTTATTATTTGTTGTTTTTTCGGGAAAAAACAGCAGGAAATGATGTTGAATAGCGAAAGTTTTTCTAAAACAAAAATAGAATGTCATCGATGTAAACATGGCTCCCCCTAGAAACGTTTCCGTAATGTGTTTGATTTAATTTTGGTCATTTATCGTTCGAGAGAATTTTTTTTGTTTATCGTTTAAATCGATATACAGTCAAATCTCGGTAAGTCGAATGTGCAGCGGCCTACAAAAAAAACTTCGAGTTATCGTTAGATCGACTTATCGGAAATTTCGATTTCAGAGTGAGGGTAAAGTAAGACTGAAATCTTTACAGTGCTGGTATTTACGAATATGGTATTAGTAAAATATGTCAGACTACTTTAGATGGGAGAAATTCGGAAAGAGAAGTAAATTGAATCATATTTAATTATTGAATGAGAATATTCAGAAATAAACTAGAAGTTATTACTGTATTATGGAAATGGACACATATGCATGGTACCTCGTGCAAATGAAAAGAATTAAATAAAGTGAATACAAGATTATTTTCTGTTAAAAAATGCAATGGTTTTTTGACTACCTAGTCATTCCCTTTTTGCAAGCGGAAAAAGGAATCTGCTAAATGCTAAATTATATTGCTAAATGATAGATTCTATTGCTAAATGATAGACTCTATTGCTAAATGATAGGTTCTATTGCTAAATGATAGATTCTATTGCTAAATCCTAAATTTTACATAATTTAGGATTTAGCAAATTAGGATTTTTATATATATATATATTCAGCAAATATATATATTGCTGAATGATATTTTTAAATTTCTCTCATTCCCGAAAACTTCGAGTTGGTGGAAAATTTTAGCACTAAAAATACAAAAAAAAAGTTCTAGAGCTGAGTAAATACTTTGACTTAAATAGGTATTCGAGTTCGACTTGTCGAGAATTGGCTGTATTTCTGATTTTGAAAAATCCATTAATACACGCAGAAGCGGACTGAGGTCGGTTGAGGCCCGGGTGCAGAAGAAAATATTGGGCCCCCTAAATTTGAAAAAAATTGTAAAGTTGGGGATTTTTGAGTGCCCTTCTAAAAACTGGCTCCAGGGTGCACGCCCGCAGTTAAATCCGCCTCTGAATACACGGGGTATCAATATAACTAACGCTCCTTAGTTCTTAGCTGTCCATAACTGTAGTTAGGGTGATCAGAATACTCGGTTTGAAAGACCTGGTCATTTTTTTTGCCCCACAACTTATTAGATACACGCATACGAGTATCTGATAAATTATACGATGCTAAGACTTTTTTTTGTACCACTTTGTACCCGAATTGCAGAGTGATGTGGTAGGAAACTGTTTTTGATCAGCGAGTACCTAAGATTCTTTACCAGAAATTATACATTCCAGCACAAAATCCGGCAAAATTGAAGGACACCAGTTTTTTGATTCGGAATAATTGATTGATGGTTCCCGGCATACCGGATCAAAAAGGGGTTTTTATATTATTAACCAGTTATGATTTTATTAAATTTATTCACCTCATGAACCACTTTCTCATGTTGAAGAAATGGAAACAATATATACGTTTAGTTAAGTACTTTTTTATAATACCTAAATCGCGGACTACCTGGGATGCTTGATTGGCTCAAAACGATAAAATAATAAAAGGTACTTTCAACTCACTGCTGTAGGGAAACACACATTTTCCGAAAGATTTATTTATTTCGGGAATATATTAGAGCAATAATTCACAATCTTACTTACCTTTGGCATCGTTTTTGGCAAGGATTTACAATTTTTCGTAATTTCCCATACTTTTCCTCGAGAAAATATGATCAGCCTATTTACAAAGGCATATTTTTAGGTTTCATAAATGCATTTTTTATGCAGCATATTCTTCCGGTTTTTAGGCCATAAAAATCATAGCCGTACTTATTACTTTAAAATGATACGTTTCAAAATTGTTGTAGGTTTTGATGGACACCGGTTATTCTTATAATGAACCCATCATTGCGTTCTTTTTACGAACGAATGTTATTTCAAGGTCAAGTTGTATCGAGAAGACTAACTACACGTAAAGAAGGGTTGAATATTAAACTACGCGCTAAAGAAGACTATTAAACAGCTTTGAAAAAAATTAAAGAAAAAACGAAAATTACTATGGAATGAAGATGACCAAGTTTTGAAAAAAATTCGATTTTTCCTTCGTGCCATGAAGTGCATGGGAATGAGTTAATAGAACATTAGAGCATTACACAAGTAAAGTATAGATATGTAAAAAATAAATTCTCACGCGAATTCCCTAAAATTTCTCAAAGTACGAAACAAAATTACAGTGAACCCTCGATATAACGATATTCCGCGGAGAAAGAAAAAAAATATATCGTTGTAGAGGAATTATCGTTATATATCGAGAGGCAACATTACCATCACTTGCCATCAAACTTATTCTGTTGTTGGCATCTTTTCTAAATCGGCGTTGTTACTACCACCAAAAAATGCGCTTTTAAGCAATTATTCTCTGCAATTTTTTTTTAAATTCATTAGTTTATTAAAATAATTCAGTTAGATGTATTGTGAACAGGTTTGTCACACACACACAATACACTTTGGTTTATCACACAAAAAGTAGCGATACCGAAACCTTCATAGACACTTTCGGTGAACAGGTGGTACCAAACAGTGCCGTCTTAAGGCATGGGCCCACCCGGGCACGGCCCGGGGGCCTCAAGAGAAGAGGGGCTTCACAAAAATGAGATTTTTTTGAAATGTTCGAGAATTTGCCTAGTAGGGCCTCAGAAAAATCACTTGGGCCGGGGGCCCATGATGCTCTTAAGACGGCCCTGGTACCAAATACCGATATTATTAGACGTTCTCGGAAGAACTGAAATATGTGACGAGTTTAAAAATATATTGAAGGATATTTCGAGCGAAATATTAAAAAAAAAAAAAATCGTTGTATATATAGCGGTTTCAAAATGTCCTATAAAACAACGTTACAGAGGGGTTTATCGTAGTAAAGGATGCTGTATCGAGAGTTTAACATTAGACTATAGGCGATTTCAAACAAGATTTGAAGAACATCGTTGTGGAGGGATTTATCGTTGTAGGGAGGTTTCACTGTTACTAATAATGTTAATCTAGAAACTACCAAATATTTTGGCGAAAATCATGAATTTTTTAAATCGAAAAAATATCGATGAAAAAAAAATATTTCCATGGATTTTATTCACGTTATAATTCTCAATTAATCTTACTACACTACACGCAGTTAGAAATATTGGATATATTCTGGAAAATATATCGAAAATTTCTGTGTGTATTGTAAATTTTTGAAGGCTACATTCAATAATTTTGTGCTTGCTATTTAATAATGTGGTATTTTTATTTAAAATTAATGAACAGTCACCCATTAATATATTCATCTATAAAAATATTTTCTTCCGAATCTGCATATGCATTCGTGACCAGAAATTCTTCAGTTACGATTCGCATAAATCATGGCATTTTGCATGGAAATTTTGAATAATTCAACACGCTTATCAAAAGGAGAGAGAGAGAGAGAGAGAGAGAAAAAAAAAAAGACAATTGAATGTTAGAGCAGTTTCCCATAGAAAACCTTAACGATTCTGTTTACGATTTTCCTCTCATTCATACGCAGCTGCTGACTCTGCACCATCCACTCGTCACAAAAATACTGCTACGTACATAAAATACATTGGCAAAACACAATTTATGTAAATTTTCTTGTACGTGTGTGATTACAGACCTTCCGTCCCGAGAGGAGTAAGAAAACAGGGGAAAAAAATTTTTTTACTTAAAAAAAACAACAACTTTTATTATTATTATTTTTCCTTATTTTCCAGAAAATTCCCGAAAAAAAAAAAAAAAAATTACGGTGCAAGAGAAGAAAATATGCAAAAAAGAAAACCCATTTAAAGTCCGCGTTTTAACTACGTTTTTCCATGGACTTAAAAATTCTCCAACTCGTGTGCAAAAGCATCATTTATTTGCTCCTCTTCTCTTACAAGATGCCTAAGTCTCGAAGATTTCTCTAGCATTTTATTCAAAGGAAAAAAAAAATAAATAAATAAAAACATGAAAAACACGTGCATAAAGAGAAAATGGGAGCTAGAGAAGAAGAAGAAAAAAACATGTAAGAAGAAGCAAAAATGAAATACCCAGTGATGAATTATTTTAAAAGCAACCTACAGAAATCCTAAGCATCTGACTTAATGAACGAGATTTAAATTTTTGAAAACAAGGCAAAAGCAAGCAGCACACGCTCCTTTCTCAAGAGAAAATATTTTTCCTCTCCGAGAAAACAAGAGTAAAAAAAATAAAATAAGGTAAAACTGTAGTGAGAAAATACACGTGTGTGTACTGTAGTAGGGTTTATGGGATGTAGCGCAAAAAGGCGTGCGAGAGTTAAGTTCGAGATGGCGTATAAGCGGGAGATGAGGCTGCTGCTTTTTAAGAATAAAAAAAAAAAATAGGAATTTTTACGGAAACGCCTGCAGAAAGTAATATATATATATATCGTTTTTTTTTTATCTTCCCCCACATGGAAAACGAATTTTACTTGCAAAAAGCAGTTCTTTAATTTCTCGTTGTAGTTGTATGGGGCACGTAATCTTCCATGTAGTAGTAATAATAGTAGAAAGTATGTGTGTGTATTTCCTTTTTTATATATTTCGAAATACAGTCAAACTCTGTTATAACGACATAGAAGATTCCACGAAATTTTGTCGTTATAACCGAGGGTGATGTTTTCAAGCCCTTTTTTTGACGGAGAGTATTTAATTACAGGCAATGAAATACTTTCCACGAAGTTTTAATTTCTGTATGATTAGGGGGTGACCGATTCGATCGAGAAAAATATGGGATATTGGGATAAAATTAATAACGGAATAATCTCCAATTTTCGCCAAACATGTTTGCCAAATGTTGACGAAATTACCAAAAACGAAATTTAAATATACCTTGGCGAGAGAAACAAAAATATGCTACAGCAAGTCTGCTAAAATGTATTTCACGGGGGAAGAAATGAACTTGGTAAATATGTGTGGGATGGATATTTATATTCATTATACCACAATTTATAATTTATGTAAATTACGTTCGTTCTTGATTCTAGTGAAGATTGGGAATTCAAGTAAGTTTTGTTGAAAAAATAAATAAATAACGGGATATTTTAAGCGGTCATGTCAATGAGCAAGTTGGAGCATCAAACATGTAATTAATATTTTATTCAACGTTAAGTGTAAATAGAGCACAAGAGAACACATTCCCTGGATGTGATCAACTCTAATCTTATGAATTTCGTGGGAAAACATCACCGAAACGGAAACCAAAGTGAAGAAAATGTTTTTTATTATGTCCGGTTGCTTTTCATTGACATTATAAGCAAGGTTATTAACATTCTCTATAGGAGTCCGGAGAGAGCCAGTTACTGACGTTATAACCGAGCTGCCATTACAATCAAGGTCGTTATAACCGAGTTTGGCTGTGCGTACACATTTTTCTTGCAAATTATTGTTTCTATAGTCGATAAATATTTATCGTTATAAAAAAAACGTCAAAATTTCTTAAAGTGGACTATAGACAACGTATTATCTGGGGTTTTCCACCCTTATAAGCTGTTGGGAGTAAATTTTCAATACTTTTAAACAATGAATGCAATTTGTTTTTAAAAATAATGCATGTTTTATGCAAGTAGAAGGGTAGACGACCTAAAGCGTGACCCAACAAACCCATTAAGATTTAATTAGTGGTGATACATATCACCACTAATACTGCCGGAATACGTACTAACCTCAAGAATCTTACTCCATTTTGTGTATATTAAAATGTTAAAAGAATCAATGCTTTCGTTCGTTTCATTATGTAAATGGACAGGAGCAATCGCTGCGACTTTTTTCTTTTCTTTCGTGGATCAAATAGGATTTTCGTTGCGAATTATATTGGAGTGATTTATCTCTTAAATTGGCAAAATTTGCATGTGCGGATTACAAGCAGGAAATAAATTTTCGAGAATTTTGTACATCTTTCATTGGAAAAAGTTCTTGTGTAGGCAGTTTTCACATAATTATGCGAAAGCTGATGACCGAATAGTAAATCAAAGTTTAAGAGTTTTTTTTTTTCATCCAGCCGATTCATCAAACTTTTTCTGGGACCTACATACTCAACTTGCAGAACTTGAATGGTATTCGAAGTTCGATGTGGCCTGCGACCTATCATCAAACGTTAATGAGCTGATTTATGATATTAATTGAAATCAATAAAATGAGAATGGCATATTTTTCAACGCGTGTGGTAGGCTCAAAACCGGGTACAGTATACGGAGAGGTGTCTTCTTCCTCACGAATATCCACAGACACATTGGCGTATGCAAAGGGTTTACGCATCGGGTTTTGGGGGGGTTCTAACGCCCCCCCCCCAAGCCAAGATCAAAGTTATTTTGCAGGAAAAGAACGTAACCCCCCCCCCCCCCCGAGAAAATTCTACGTGGCCTACGCCCATGTTCATAGAGTCCCTCTTTTGAATGCAGCGCTCACACTCCCCCTTTTTTTTCATGATTTTGATTAAACACGAGCACACATCGATTGAGAATTTCCATTATAGTTTCCATTACAAATGACAGTGCATGTTAGGTAAAAAAAAGCTGCATTTAATATTAACATTAATATATATATTCCATTAAACAATAACGATTCCTATTGGTTCTAACAAAATCGAGGTTTCAAACCATTTAACCCTTTTACGATCAGGGACGTAATATTGCTTCCAAATGCCAGTGGAATAAATTCAATCCAGCTGACTGTTTCCTTCAGCCTCTTTTTTTCCTCATCGCGAATCTTTACTGTAACCATATGAAACAAAGTTGTGTGAGTGAGCTTTTCCCCCTCGTACTCCACGCCCTCTCCCCCACTAGGGGGGGACTAGTCATTCTTCCGATTTTTACCTTTTGCAAACTAAGGGGTATAGGGAAAGGTTTTACATTGGGAAATCATTTTTGTAAACTATCTGGGCTTGTCAATGCTAAAATAAGAGGCTTTTATGGATGCGTCATTGCCGCTTAAAGGGTTAATGGGATTCTTCTTCCTAGTATTCATCTGCTTCGGACACTTTCATAAATTTTCAGGAAGATTTTTCTGAATTTTTACTGAATTAGTAATTTTTCGTTGTCTCAGTTTAGGTTTTATTTCAATGGTATGCCTTTATTAATCGATTTTTCGAGTATGTCTATTATAAAGTAATTTATTAGTCGCATAGTCACAAACTTCCTTGTTAAAAAAAAAAAAATCGTTTTTGGATTAAATTTTTTAGATATTTGGATCTGGTTGTTCCAGACGAAAAGGGGTTAGTTGTTTCATGCGACAACTTACCCCCAACACTTTTTGTTAAGATGCCACTGTGAACAAGTGGCAATAGCACAATAGACAAAATCACTGTTCAAAAGTGGCCATAAGTAAAATTCAAACAAATTGCAGTCTAATTACGTTGTCAACATTCGTAATTTTCGACTGTAACAAGCAAGAGAAGTGGGATACATAAAAATATCTGTATAAACCTAAGTAAAAAATTACTTCAGCCCTTTTTTTTTTATTTTGATGGGCAGGTTGACAATAAAATAGAGTTGAAGAGAATTAATGATAAATTTTATAAAGCTTATTTAATTCTACCATTTTCAATGTTTTATAATGAGTGAATGTCTAATTAGTGTTGAGTGACAACGCACTCCATGGTCTGAGACAACTTGCCCCGTATATGATGTTGGTTGTCACATTCGACAAGAAATTTGTAAAAATTTATATTTCATAGAAAGAGTGATTTTTTTTTTTTGTATACGCAAAAAGCTCTAGTACATGCTGAATGTTCAAACTTGATGTAGATATATCAAACATTTGAACTGGTTTGAATTACATACCCGAAATTAATTGAAATGCAAAAAGTATGACAACTATCTCGATCTTCCCTATAGTTTGTATATTGAAAACTGATGAAGAATCAATATTAATAAAGATTCTCGAATATATCAAACATCAAAAATGAAATGAAAATCATTTTTAATTACAATGATCACAATACCTGAGTTTCACTTTTCATTAGTTAGCGCCCTCCAATGGCTCAACAGAGAACAAAAATAAAATAATTAAATGTACGTATTGAACACAACTTGAATACTTAGAGGCCAGTACCTACTCTCAAAAATGTATTTATCTTAACCTAGTAGCATATTTTCTATTAATTCCAAATGTTTTACATTCAATAATGGTATAGAATACTGTATAGTGGTTGATGTTTATTAACAGTTGACGTGTGAAGCTTAATATTCGATTAAGCGAGAAAAAGTGGTTTAAATTATCATATTAAACGGGAAAACTTTAACATTGTCTCTACGGGAGATATTTCGGTGCTGGAGGATTTTATCCGTTTCAGTGGGGTTATACAATTAAGCGAGGCCGACTGCGCATGGTATGAACTCAAGCATTCACATTGCGAAATTTCGTTCATGAGTAGGATTATAACAATGTTCTTTTTCTCAGAGAAGTGAAATATGCATGTGCGGATTATGAGCAGGAAATTACATAAGTGTAAAAGGGGTTTCCGCTTTCACACTGAACAAACTCAAATTACTTAGGAAGAGACGAACGCCAACCACAGACATGAATCTATCAAGATGACTACAGAATCTGGTTCTCTGTCTTGCCGTTGCAACATGATAGAAGTTTGTCTCGCATTGTATTTTGGTATTCGGGAAAAGAAGAAGTTAATAAGCCGAGATGGTTGGCTATGAAAGAGTGAACTCACCATCAAGATGGGACAAACCCCCTCCCTTAAATCTATCTCCTCTGGCTCTATCAGTTATGGTAGCAGTAGCCTGTAGTGTGGCGTGCAAGAAAGAAGAAGCCTTCTTGGTGGTGGTGGTGATGATGAGAAAGAAACACCGTCTGTGAGACAAGACAATCAACAAATGGAATTCTCTCATTTTTCTTTTCTATGGTTCTTTTTTCCTCATCAATTTTTTTTTTCCTCTTAATTTTTCTTTTCAATTCCATTTCGTTCCCTTTTCCACAATTGCCGAGTTTCTTCTTCTTTCCCCTCCTGTAGGTGATCAATAATTCGTATGTCAACTGCAGAATTTTCCCAAAAAACGTACAGCGTATGGGCATGGGTTCTTCCCCCACTGGGAGGGGTGGGGGAGGGGAAGAGATAGTCCATAGATGAAGAACAGGAGGAAAATGAGTCCGGTATACATCCATCTATAAGACCAAGATAGGTGTCTGAGCATACACGGGTCTTGAGAAATATAGAAAAAGCTGGAAACGTAGAAGAGATGGTCGAGGTCCACCCACGGGTGACTCGGTACGCGGCTTGCATATGCTCGGCACAAGTCCACACAGAGAGGGGGGGGGAGAGGGGGGGGGCGAAAGAAAAGAGAAGAAACGCAAAAGACCGTGGGAAAAGCACGAAGAAAGAAGGCGGAGCCTTGGCCCTCACGATTGCGAATGACCCCGGCTAGACCCCATACCAGCCGTAACATAACATGAACACAAGAGGAACTTCAGGGTCCACTTGTGGCTGGTCCTAAAACATCAATTAAAAAGCAGCCAGACACACACACAACATGGAAATACAGTCTGCCTTCCGTTTTTTCTAATTTTTTTTCCTTTCTGTTTTGGTTTCGCCTTTATCTCCATTTTTTTACATCTGTCTTTTCTTTTTTCGGCTCAAACAAAAAGGAACATCTCCACACGCATTTATAAATTTCTTTTGTTGTACGCGTACCGATGTGCTGTTCGGAAAATCTCTACTTTTGGTACTCGCAGGGCCGTCTTAAGAGCACCATGGGCCCCCGGGCCAAGTGGTTTTTCTGAGGCCCTAGCAGGTAAATTATAGAAAATTTCAACCAAATCTCATTTTTGTGAGGCCCAGTTTCTCTTGAGACCTCCCCCCCCCCCGGGCCGTGCCCGGGTAGGCCCATGCGTAAGACGGCACTGGGTACTCGTTGTATGTTTTTGTGACTGAGTGACTGAAATTCCACGTGTGAAATGATTCGGAGAAATGGTGAGAGTAATACCCCCATGTAAATTAGTGTTTCCTCAAAGTGTGCGTCACGGCTCCTAGGGGGCGGGGGCGTCGTTAACCCTTGTCAAGGGCGTTGCGGTGAGCTGGAGATGCTGAGTTGTGTGCCTATTTATACTTTGAAGAGGTTCTTTTATATGGGGGAAAATATACAAATACAAGGCCACAACAGGCAAAATGCCCAACGAGGTGGCTGAGAAAAAAGATGCCCATAAAAATATGGATGTCATATATTTCAAAAATACAGCAACCCAATTAAAAATGCAATTAATGAAAATTATAAACAATATATACACGTGATAAAATATTATACAATGCCCATAAAGAATACGTATGGTTGTCTTATTCTAAGTATGGATAGCTTCTCGCTTTACCCCAAATATCTACCAAACTATTCTGAGCAGCCGTATGTGAACCATGAATTGTGCAAGGGAGACGCGAGTGACAAAAGTTTGAGCACAACTGTTGTAAATGTTTGTATAACTCCGGGATTACACTATAAAACTTTTAGGAAAGTTATTTTATAAATCTTGAAAAATGCAGCTAATAAGCTTATCGGAAATATTCGAGTAAATTCAAAAGATCCGGTTATTGGTTGCGTTCCTCAAGTTTTATAAAGAAACTTTTATAAAACTTAAAAATGCACTCAATGAGCGTATTGGTTGCATTCGCGCGAATGTAATGTCTGATGTAAATGTCTGTCTTGCATATATGCCAGCATTTCATGATATTTTTTATACCGAGACGTATTGTGGTCAAAAGAATAACAGCGATAGGGATTAATTTGAGTGAATAGTATCCTCAAATGGACAGTGTTTGTCAATAACACTCAACGAAATGAAATTTCGGATTAAAGAGAGTTCGGGGTTGCTTTCATACACCGGGGGGGGGGGGGGTCCTCTCTCTGAAAGGAGATGAAATCTACACTTTCCGGCACACGGCATGAGTAGCCTATTATCATCATCTCCTGTACTTATAACCAATTTACATTAATATGAAAATTTTGTATATGTAAATTATATAAAGTATACGCGTAAATACGCCTAATATTTTGTATACATGCGTGTAGTTTTTTGTATCATCCTCTTGTACTTTTTCTCCCCGTTTTATTATTATAAAATATCAGAGAATTTTATAATTATTTTCCCTGTACACTTTTTGAGAAAAATATCATAAAATTCTCCGATCCAACCCTTTATGGCAGATATCACTTTTAAGTGATACGTCGAGGTTAGGATCAGTTTTCGAAGTGGAAATTACAAACAACTGGAGAAAAAAGAGCACGCACGCACACACATATTAATAGATTTTTTTCATAATCATAATATTGATGTTTCTGGTGATTATATTGTGTAGAACTACAATAGAACTTGGTTAATTGGAATTTTGGTTAATTCGAACTTTTACGAACTCCCCTTGAGAGGTTTTCCATCAAATTTAATGCTAAAATTTCTTGTTTAATTCGAAATTTTTTGGATGTAGAACTGTTTTTAAATTGCGCTTCTCTGTTGCCATGAATTCTTATTTTCATTTGAATAATTTTGATTTTTTTTAGTGTTGACTTCTGTTTTTCACACTAATTTTTACTAGCATTTACCAGAATGAGTCATTTTTTTGATCGACTCCTTGGTAAATTTTTTTCTCATTTCTTTGTACTGTCATATGATAACAATAAATTTGATTTGATTTGAAAAAAAAAAAATTCGAAGTCGGAGGGAAAAAATTAATGATTTTTGTATGGGCAAATTTAGTTTGGAAAAAATTCTACAAGAAGTCACAGACCGCTTTTTTTCGACCAAGCTGTTAAACAAATTTTTAAAGACTATTAAAAATTTGAAAATTCTGTTTCTTTCCTCTGCTCTTTTTTTGATAATTTAATGCCCATTTTAATATTGTTCAGCTGGGTGCATCGAGAACGTTCACCACCTAATACCGGTTATGCTTTTTCAACCTAATAGATCAAGGTTTAACATGCAAAATCTGAATCCTTTTGTCGCTTAAGAGTATGGAAAGTATCGAAAAGTTTTCAGATTGTAATACGTTAAAGAAAAAACATTTCCTTAATATAATAAGAATGAAAAGCAAAATTTGGGAAATAGTTTCGTAACTGATGATCATGAACTGTTTTCCGTAAATAAGGCTTTAAGCATGATCAACAAATTCTGCAGTGATGCTGATTCCAGAGCAGTGGAATAATGTAGCAGCTAAAATCAATTATTATGATTATGAATTATTAAAATTTGGAAACAGTTTCGTAACTGAGGATGAAATTTTAATAATTAGTAATTATTATATCCGATGTGAATGTTGATGATTGAGTTGCAGTCATTTTACAAATTCAGGATAGATTAATTGGATAATTCAAATTTTGGGTAATTAGAACTTTTTTGCCCCCAGATCTTTGGATTTCGAACTAACCAAGTTCGACCGTATATGTCGATATTTCTTACATTGACAGGTAACGATTTCGAAAGAGCCAGACATTGCCCTCGTTGCTCATAAAAATAAGACAATTGTGTCTATTTTCATTGTGCTTATTGTTATTTTAGATGAAAAATGTGAAAACGTTTTTTTTCGCCCGCCCTACTCTTTTATTCGAAGCGTGTACGGTTTTGGTCGCGAAAACATCATCTCATAGCGGTCATGTCCGTGCATTTACTAGTGTTGTCTCGCCTTCGTGCGCATGGCAGTAGCCTACCGACACAAAAGATTCCTCTGAATAAATTGGTCCGCTTGTCAAGAGATCCACGAACCGTGCAGACGCGGTGACACTAGAGAGATTCTCTCCCATTTCCTACATGTGATGAGAGAGAGGAAAGCCTGTATGGCTCTAAATTTTGTCTCCACACCACATAAGTACACATGCACACGGCAGAGGCGGGTTTATGGCGTTGCTGCCTGCGGGCGCTACACGAATTTTGCCGCCCTTCTCCCATTTTAATCCAGTTTTCTTGACCACTCTGTCTTCAAATTTGTCACTCCTAGACTATAGCTCGCTCTGCCCAGCCCTTTGTAAATACGCCATTGTCTCCAAGTTACTTTTTTTGGTCACTCCCATATTCGAACACTTTCTGAAGTGACCTGCGGCATACCTGTAGATCATTAAGGGACCCGCGACGCAGTTCGAGAGCACTTACGTGACCGTGGGACAGATCCACATCGCTCACGTGCCTAGCGGTACATTTCCAGATCACTTAAGTGTCCGACGACATATTTACAGGTCACTAAAATGACATATGGCACAGTTCCAGAGCACTTCATTGCTCCAAAATGAAGTTCCACTCCAGAGACGAAATTCGCGGCACATTCCCAGATCGCTTAAGTGGCCTGCAGCGTATTTACAAATCACTTGAGTGACACACGGCACACTTCCAGAGCACTTGAGCGGCCTTCTGTCTTCAAGTCACTCTTCTGGTCAATCACATGCTTGCACGTTTTCTTGGTCACTCACTGACCGGATCTCTGGATCTCTAGGTCACTCTTCTTGTCATTCACATGATTTCCCGCTGTTTTGATCACTCACATGCTCTAGGTCACCCATTGACTCTCTGTTATTCTTACCGAGAATGGGTTGTTCCTTGATTTATCCCACTTTTTTTTTTTAATGTGGCAATTGTGTTAGGATTCACTACTCCCCCCCCCACCCCCCCGGAGGAAAGCTATTCCATTTATTAACAACAGTATTAGAGGAAAAACTTCCTACGACACCTGGAGTTGTCCCATAGGCTACTAAACGATACTAATGACCCCTTGTCGAAGCAGTTGATTGAAGGTGCATTAATAACTCATGGTCTATCCTATCCATCCCGCACGCGTAAGCTCTTCAACAAGAGCACGCGTAGCTCTTCTCTGCACCCCCCCCCCTTCAACCAAGTCTGTCTCTCTGCAGGTATGGTCTCCAAAACCTTACGACATACTCCAGTCCAGGACGAACTAAGATTCGGAAAAGCGGAGAATGATTTTAAGAGAACGCGAAAATACCTTCTTAGGAATGAAACCAAGCATTCTGTTCGGTTCTTTGACTACACTGAACAGTGTTGAGAAAACCTAAGCAGCTTGTAAATGAGAATTCTCAAATCGGTGAACCTAGTAGGGATAGTAACACCTTGTAAGTGAAACGCGGGTTGTTAGAACCAAAATGAGCGACCATGCACTTATCAACACTAAAGGCCATGCTCCATTCATTAGCCCACGCTGCATTCATATTCAAGCTCGTCTGGAAGCAAACTACATAATTTAATTTTGCCATCCTGGGCTATAGTGCACAAAGCGTCCCCGTCCCCCACACTGTAAATACGCTTCTGGCCGTAGATAGAAAACAATGACGTCCACACCGTAAGATCTTACGTAAATAACAAAAATACATGCGGCAAATTACATCACAAAACATCCTAAACATCACAGCATATAATATTTCAACGTAATTAACATGCGCATTTCTACGCTTAATCAAATCCACAGACCTTCATAGTTTCACTATCACATTCGCCAGCACACACACAAATACAAAAAAAACAATTAATTCCATTATAAATATCCATTATTTCTTTCAGAACTAAAGAACACATCTTTTTTGGGAACTCTATTTATATCTCTTACGCATGAAACATATATTTTTCCCCCCTATTAATTAAAATAACTTTTTACCCGATAAATAAGATAATTTCCTACCGAAACTATCACAAAATGAAATTTTAATTCAATCTTAATTAATTTTTGAATAAATTTTCTCAACAAAAAAAAAAAAAAAAAAAAACTAGTATATACAACATATCAGCGTAAAAAATGGAATTTAAGAAAAAAAAGTTTCTAAGATTAAGTTCTTAAGTAGGTCCTCATGGAGTTGGGAAGACATTTTTCCATCCGTATGCACATAATACGTATTATCCGCGGAAGATTAAGTTCCTTTTTTGAAACAAAGAGGGAAACGGAATCGAACCCTTTTTCCCCGCTTCTTGATATGTATTTAAAAAAATGAAAAGGGGGAAAATATATATATATACATATGCATTAAAAATGCTAGAATTTTTGAGCATTAATTATTTTTCCCCTCCCGATTGATTAAAAACCCGGCAAAATTTTCACTGGGAATAATTAAAAACTAATGTCTCCGAAGATAGAGAGCAAAAAAAAAGGATTGATATAATGCACATTTCTTACTTAATGCTCTCTTATAACAGTTGGGTTCATTTTTAATTAATTCAAAGTTCTTTTTTTTTTGGAGATAATACGTATAAGTAATTTTTAACGTGAAAAATTCCCTTCGAAATAAGATATGTAAAAAAATTATATACATATTTTTTCCTTCGTTTTTCGCATAGGGGGATTTTAATCATTTATCACAGTCGTATTTGAATATATCGCGGGTGGGGGGGAGGGGGGGGGGGAAATACCAAATGGAGATCTTTGTGATTATATTCTGTTTTCGTTTTTATTTAAAGAAAGAGTGGAATTTGTCTCTTAAATCCGCGATTACCCTTTTACTATAGCATAGCATCGTTGAAATTTGCAGGTCCCTCCACTCCAGATTAGTGAAAACAAATGCTTATAAAATAGACAAAACGAAACGACGAATCTCTCCGCTAATTATATGAAATACAGATGATTACTGAAGATTAAAGATGATTTCGGAAAGAAAAGTCACATTCCTTTAGGGGGGGGGGGGGCATTCTAACCGTCAACCTCTCATTGTCCGGATTAGTCCTCTACCATTAAGTTACGGAGGACTGACATTTTCTCACCGTATTAACAATATGTTGTTTAGGCTGAACGGGGCTGCGCAATAGAAAGCTTCCTAACTCATCAACTACTCGTAACGTTAGGAGGCAGTCACGGTTCAGCCCAAGGAACATATTGTTATACGGCGAGAAAATGTCAGTCTTCTGTAGCTCAATGGCAGAGCACCCATCCGGACAGTGAGAGGTTGGTGGTTTGATTCTCCACGGAGGAATGTTACTTTTTCTTTCCTAAATCATCTTTGCTTTGCATCCAGTCATCTGTACTTCAAATTGATCATTTTGTCGCAGCATGGAAATTTTTATGCATGCGTAGACTCAATTAGACGATGACATTTATAGTTCAAAGACCGTTCCAAACGAGGGTGTTCATGTCTGTGAACCAGATTCGAACCCAAAGTTGTCAAATCGGCGGTTGATGCGCTAACCAGTCGTTAACCACATGGCTTTGAAAGGTTCAATTAAATTTTTTTTATTTCTTAGATTTTTTAAGATACCAGGGGGAAAAAACACAATTTTTCTGGAGTGAAAAGGAACAAACTATCCAACAACAACAACTATTCATGCAGAATTTGTACCAAATTTCCTATCATAAGAGATAGTTACATTGAATATCGTAAACTGAAGTTACTTTGCCCTACGCTTCTACAATTTGGTTATTTATAAGAAATTTCTGGAATATCCCATGTGATGAGCTTTTTCACTCCATACCTATCAATCACATTACAATATTGTTTTCATGAGTTATTTCTCCACCATTTTGTTTTCAGCCGGTAACTAGTAATGCCTCTCAAAGAAATCATTTTTTTTACTGTGAAATTTGTTCCAGAAAGAAGCTCCCAGTATCAGCCAGAGATTAAAACGTGATAAAGGAAAAATATTAACGTTCGTTATATTTCGATACCAATATTAATGCTTAGTTCACTATTCATTCACCCGAAGTGTGTGGTTCGTTTTCCCACAGAGGCATGTGAATTTTCTTTCTGAACTTCATCCACCTTCACTGGAAATATGTGAATCAGTCTTATAGAATGCGGAGTAGACGATTAATAGCTCATTTCTTTTTCCTGTTTCTGGCATGTGCTGTTGGTGGATTGGTGAAATTGTTTCACCTCAGCCATAAATCGCTGGCTGCAGCTCTACGAAAGTTTCGGACACAGACGAGATTGAAAAAAAGATTCAGGTCCAATCACGCTTGATTTGCTTGCTAGTAATGAGTAATAAGTTATTTCGGCCTTTTTTTTATTTTGATGGGCAGGTTGACAATAAAATAGAGTTGAAGATAATTAATGATAAATTTTATAAAGCTTATTTAATTCTACCATTTCCAATGTTTTATAATGAGTGAATGTCTAATTAATGTTGTATGACAACGCACCACGTCTGGGACAACTTGCTCCTTATATGATGTTGGTTGTCACACTCGACAAGAAATTGTAAAAAATTTATATTTCATAGAAAGAGTGATTTTGTATCCGTAAAAAAGCTCTAGTACACGCCGAATGTTCGAACTTGATGCAGATATATCAAACATTTGAACTGGTTTGAATTTCACAATCGAAATGAATTGAAATGTAAAAATTATGAAAACCATCCCCGGTGTCTCCCTTACTAAGTGGGATTGACTGTACACCAATCCCTTCAACTTTTATGAATTTTAAAACTATTTACATATTTATGGGACACCCTGTATTTCGAAATATCGTCATTAAAATTTCCAATACAAATTGTAATGGTGAAATTACCCGGTAAATAACACACACTGCAGAGATGACGAACAACCAATTTAAAAATGGGCAGTTTTTAAAACGAATCATTTTTACCTCAAAACGAAACAAAATACAACGATACAAGCCCCGAGAGTTTACAAAACAGTATTACGGAGTAACATACACTAAAAAAAGTGAAAATAAAATAAATCCGTTGCGTACAAGAAAGACAGAGAGAGAGAGAGAGATCCATGGATCTGCAGTGAGATCCTCACATACGCGGTATCGGAGGGAAGCGCGCAGATTAGAAGCTAGAGCAAGAATAAAAACGCGAACAGGGCGTGTGCATCAGTCCCCTAAACCATCCCCTAGAACCGACGTACCCTGTACTTACGATACGCAAACCTAACATTAACTTTAGGTGAAAATTACACACTTTGCTTGTGGTCGCAGGAGGAGGTAGTGCTTTTTCTTCGTTTTTTTTTACTTTAATATTTTTTTAAATAACTATATGCTACAGACATACACTGTATATATATACAGAGGGAGTCGGAGGTGGGTACCACAATGACACGACACGTGCTTATTGCCTAGGAGGGCTTTTTTTTTTACCTACATATGCGGATTTATATTATTATCATTACTGTTGCCACACGACAAGACATGAGAAAAAAAATGTACACTCGCAGGTTATAATATAGGACTTTTTTGCGGGGGATAAAATAAGGATATGTACGTTTGGTATTTTTTTCATTGTATGGAGGTGTAAGAAAGTAAAATGAAAATTACGGAGCAGGATGCAGTAGCATTTTTTTCTCCTTCTGGGTTCAAGACCACATTTATTTTAAATAGTTGGAACCTGTATTTGGTAGCAAGCACAGTTCCTGGTGTGAGGCTATTGAGAGAGAGAGAGAGAGAGAGAGAGAGAGAGAGAGAGAGATAATTCTCCATGTTACTTATTCATTCATTTTTTTTTTCTGTATAACATGGTGGTCATGCTTCAAGTATCTCATTTCAACCCTTCCGAAAAATATTCTTACGCTTAGATACTTCTTAGATATGTAACGCGGGAAGGAGAAAAAAAAAATACATTGTACATATGTATTTAATAATAAATTAACTGGAAAATATGTAATTATACTACACTGAAAGTGAGGAGAGGGTAATATAAGGTTACAATTTTGGTCCCGTGTGGTCTTGCCCTACGATTTTGGATTATAATAGCGTTCCGGAAGGAAGTCGAGACTTGATGAGTTTTATCTTTGATGTGTGTCGGAGGTGTCCGGCTGTCATTAATTGATTTCAACGGCCGCTACTGCTATAAGGACTTTTGTATACTTATAGTCATTTTCTTTGGAATATTAGCTTCGTTCTAGGATTTTTTTTTTTTTTTGGCTCGAGAGCATTCCAAGCCTATGTGTAAATCCGGTTATTATTCCATTGATATCTAACGATGAAAAAAAAAAAGATTTATTACTTGTTCAGCGCTCTGACTTGCTCATGGATACGGGACATTCTCAAATTTTCCCGTAATTTCGCTCTTTTTTTCTACTTTTTAATATAAAAATACCTCCGGTTTTTTTGTATACGAAGCTTACTTTAATTTTATCATCTTTACATATTGGGGATGAAGATAATTTGCATAATTTAGAAATGGTATTATCATTTGACTATGCATGAATAGCAATATTCCTCGAAGAAATGTGCAGTGTTCAACCTTTTCTTCTTGTGAATATATTTTTATTCACTGCAGACTTGATATGGCCTCTTCAAACCTAAGCAAAAATTAACCATAGAAAAATAATTTTTCGATTGATTTGTGTTTATTGTATGTCAAACTGCCCACTAAAAATAGAAAAAAAATTAATTAATTAATTTAGATAGATATCTTTACTAGGACCATTTACTACCACATATGTGTATCTCTTAGGTCTTTAACTTGAGAAAAAGAATAATTATAAAACCCTTTCAGAAAATTAAAAACCATAAAAAATGACAGTATACGCATGTATACCTCCCGAAGAGAAGAGAACACTTTGCCTGTGCCGAGGCTGTTTATAAGCAATGATGAGCAATTTCACTGACAATCGATGAGATTTAGCAAATTTAACGTGTTTATCTTCGCAATTTCCCACATTTCCTCGGTAAATTATGGCCACTCCCAATCGTAAAGAAATTTCAATTTTTTTCAAAAATTTAAAACTGCCGTATTCGATCGCATCTAAATATATTTTTCACACATGAAAAAGGTCTTGAAAACATCAACCTCGGTTGTAATGACACCTCGATTTTCACGGCGAAATTCCATGTCGTCATAACCGGGTTTGACACTGTATATGGACTATATAAAAATGGATTTTTTCCCCCTCTTCGGAAGTGGAAAAAATGTCCCCGTATTCGATTATTACATCCCAATTAAAGATTTAAAAAAAACAATAATAATCGATCTGAGGGATGATAGAAACGGAAGCTACGCTCAAAGAAAAACAAAAAAAAAACGTTGCACACAGAGACGAATTAATTTTGCTTTTACAAGCCTTACAAGGGGCGTGTCATTTATTTTTCTTTTCTGTTGTTATCGATTATTATCCTCAAAAAAGAATAAAAATAAAATAAAGAAAGAATACGCCAAAAAAAGACCAAGAGGTTGCGTGAAGAAATATAGGTGCAGTAACTATTAATTCGAAGAAATTGCCCAGAATTGAGAGAAAGTTATGCCGTGAAAAAGTCAAACTCTCGCAATTTAGGGTTTCCTCTTCTCTCTCCACACTAGTTTTATCTGTAGATAATGATAACGACCATTTAGCATTTAGTATTCGTAGTATACAGGCCTTATTTTCTTTCTTAGGTAATTTCGAGGCTGTAAGGGTGGCCACCGACAGCGATTACGCGGTCACCGAAGTATAGAAAGCGTTTTTATTAGGGGAATCAGTACCTAATAATTTGGAGCGGTTTTGATGGAAGAGAATATCTTCTCTCTCTGAGATTTTGTTGTTGTTGAAATAATAGACACGGAATCTTAATAGTTTAATTGGTTGACGCGAACAACATCGTACTGCATTTTTTAACGTAAGTATTACCAACACGTTTTATTTGGTTTTTTCCCCCAGGTGTTGAAGAGTTAATATGCTAATTACTAGGCTTGTTTATCGTAAATACAGGTTCACTTACCCTCGTATCGGGACATTAGCTGAATATTAAATTCAAAGATGTACGTCTGGTGTGACTGCATTTGCCTTTTTTTGACATGCATCCAATGGGAAAATTTTATGAGGCAGCCAGAAACGTTATTGCAGTTTTTTGCTTTTCAGAAAAATACAAGTGTACTCAATATTTTAGAGAGTGTGGGCCACTTCATTGGCTTTAAAACTCGTCACGGGCCACTTAACCCTTTAAGTGGCAATTAGAAATCAATAAATCCCCCCCCCCATCAAAATGCCATACATTTTTTTAATGTGGTAGGCTTTTCCTTCCGATTTTCAGCAGGAGTATAGAGAAAAGTTTGAGAAATCAACTTTACAAAACGTCTGGGCTTGTCAAAGCTGAAATAAGAGGCTTTTATGGAGGCGAGATATCTCGTCATTGCCGCTTAAAAGGTTAAGTGATAATGCGCCGCGGACTACTTAAGTCATGCGGAACTGTGAGGCGGGCCACTCGAGTGATCTGGAACAGCGCCGCCGATCAATCGAGTCATTCATGCTCAACCTATGACATGCTGGCGAAATGTCACCCTCGGAAAGTCATTTGATGAGGCCCGCGACTTCCAACCTGATTTTGTAAGAATGAACAAGCGGGACATAACCAGATCACTTAAATGACCCGCGGCGAATTCGTAGATCACTTTAAAAGATGAGCAGCGGCTGTGTCATATCACCTGACTAACCCACGGCATATGTATATATCACTTGGATTGACTCGCGTCACAGTTCGAGATCACTTGAGCTGCCCACAATACATTTATAGCGGGGCCATGGACCCACGATTGACTTTTTGGATGCTTTCACCAATTATTAATTAATTCTGAATTTTCTCTCATCAACTCTGGAAATTTTTTCCACCGTTAGTCATGGATATTTTCATCTAATCCATAATTATTACTTCCATAAATTCTTATTTTTCATCAATGCTGATATCATTTATTTCATCAATTCTATAATAATTTCTTTCATTAATTAGGAATTTTCATTGGGGCTGGAATTATTTGTTTCAGTAATAAATTTTCATTAGTTTCTGGAATTGTTTCTCTGATTAGTTTACCTCCAAGTGCTGAATTTTCATAAATTTATGTGTTAATTTACAGTCAACTGTGTATTTAAAAATTTTTGAATGGATATTTCTCAGTGTTTCTGTATATTCTGAAATAATAGACGCCAATTTCCACCCCCCCCCCCCCCCGTACAAGATATATAAAATCGGGGCAAAAGAAGAGGTCCTAAAAAGTTTTGGTGCTCTGAAATCGGTGAGACGTACCTCGCCCCACGTGTAGTAAGGGCGGCCAACACCATCGTGGTATCACATCATGAGATAACGATGGTGGCGGGGAGGCCCTGTGTGACGGTTCCCCCCCCCCTTCCAATTGATTTTCACCCGTGGCCCCTTTAGAATATTCCAAAACCACTGAGGGCGGGGGGCATGTGACTTCAGGTTGAGAATCGCCTTTTTCACGATCAAAAAAGGGCAAGAAATTTCTTGGTATTGGTACCCTTCCTTTAGTACCCAGTTTAAGGAGAACGAATACGTGATGTTAATTGGCATTTATAGTAGGCCTATAGGTTACGCAAAAAATTTGTTCACAGTGCCTTGTAAAAACGCATTTCACTATGCATTTTGTCTGTGCTGAAGGATCATTAACGTGGATCGTTGTTACTGACCTGTATAACTCGCATGTTGAGTCCAGTTTCCTGAGCGAGTTGTTCTCTGATATGCCTCGTAGGCTTAGGCGTTGCGGCGAAGGCTGCTTTCAGGGTCTCTAGTTGCTTGGCCTTGATGGTTGTCCGCGGCCCCCTGCGTTTCGTACCGCCGGGACCGCCGTCGTCACTGGCGCCTTGTCCAGATGAGCCCTGCAGACACGAATCCGTGGCCGACGAGTGCACGCCGTCCACTATGTTGGACTGTTGACCATTGCCGTTCCCAGTAGGACTGTTCACTGCCGAACCACCCGAAACGGGATCGTTGTGTAGATCCCGATCGCGTTCGATACTGGAATCCCTCTCGTTATCCCGCTCTGCGGGAGAACCGGGGTCAGTACCTGGCATTTCGAGTGATTCATCGAACTCCGGCGAATCCACAGGCGAACTCGAAGAACAGGCTATTGGAAAAAAAACAAAAACAATATTCGTTTTTTAATGAACATGATAGTTTAAGAAAACATAATAATTTAAATTACGCACGTTTTTATAAAAGATTATTGAAGTTACCGGAGATGTACAGTGCTTTCCAAATGAAACGCGCATTGGGGAATTGCAGCCAATTGACTACGGCAGGCGGGCCACCAACTTATGTAATTTAGTGGTATCTTATAGAAAGGCCCCCCCCCCCCCGAGTTAAACAGGGGAAAAAATAATTAAAGACTTCATAAAGAAATTATTCCTTTTATTAATTATCAATTTTTATTAGTTCTTAAATAATTTTTTTCTCAAATTCTTAAAAAGTTTTTTGATTAATTACTGATTAATATAATTAATTATGATATTAATTTTGATCAGGAATCACTTTAAATGATTCCTTAATTATTTATTTCAGTAGTTCTGAAATTATTTTTTCTTTCTGAATATAATCTTGAACTGAGTTCTTTTCAATAATTATGCAATTACTCTTTTATTGATTGCGAGAAACAATTTTTCTATCAGAAATTACAAAATTATTTCTCTCATTGATTATTTTTGCCACTAATTCTGAAATTATTTTTTTTCATCGATTGTGAGTTTTCATTAATTTGTTCCATGGAATTATTCCTTTCATTTATTGTTTCTTTCTTTAATTTTATAATTGATCGGCTTTCAACCATTTCTTGAAAATGATCGGCGGGCTACGACAAAGCTCCGAGGGCCAAATGTGGCCCGTGAGCCATAGACTACGGTGACACTGGGAGCTATTTTCAATGGCACCAGACTTCTATTCATGGGGACATTTCTACAGGGTGTGCGAAAAGTCAGTAGAAACTTTAAAAATGCATAAAAACCGGAAAAATAACCGAAATAAAAAAAAGGTTTGCAACGTTAGCATCGCGAGGTCACAGGAATTTTTTTGATAGGAAAAAACCTCAAAACAGTCGATAGATGGCGTTCAGGTCCAATCACTTCTGATTTCTCTGACCCTCTATCGACAAAAATTTGATTTTTTTTTCTGAACCAAAAAAAAAAAATCTTAGTGAGAATAACTTCTTCACAATCCGCATTCAAATATATCGGGGTGCACAATCTCCGACCCTCGGACCAAATAAGGCCCGTGTTCCGTTAGAAAAGTGTCAATACGCACAGCACGATAAATAACAATGCCGCCCATATTTCTTCCATAAAAATACGGTATATCGCCAAAAAAGTCATCAGTTGTAAATTATAACCGAAAAAACTGTCAAAGTCAAGCAAAACTGTCAATTGCAACCGAAAAAGTTGTCAAAGGCGGCAAATTCCCAACAATCGCTAAGATTGCCGAAAAATCACCAATCGCGGAAAATGATGCAAGTCAAAATATAATTCGTCAAAAAAAAAACGTACGCCGATATGTTTGACAAATATGGAAATGAATATATTTATTTGACTATAATTAACTATGATAGACTCAGAATTATCATAATTTCATTAATATGTTATGAAAATAGTCTAAATTCCAAATTTCACAAAAATTCGACTAAGCCTTGTAAATAATATAGGAAAAACGGGACATTTAATTAAAAAGTTTGGGACGGCTAAAGTTACGGGAATATCCCATAAAATACAGGTCATATGGTCACTATTTATATACAAAGTTTCTGGCTCGCGAGCGGCACAAATTACGCATATCTGGCCAGTTGTGCATTTCTGTGAAACATACCAATTCCTTCAATTTTTAAGCATTTTTAAAATATTTATGAGGCACCCTGTACTTTTACGGTAGATATAATTTCAAATACAATCGATCTCGCTTATAACGTTCCCGCTTAGTGCGACTAATTTTTGTATAACATAACAACAGATTAGAACTAGAAATAGTTCTCAGAAGGGGTAAATGTTTTTTCCCCTTTGCCGTCTTATTCAAATTTGCCGCACTAGATCGATTCCAAAAAAATGACATTCAAAAAATTATTCTCGTATCGGTGTTATATTATATAAAGCAACGGTTCTCAACCGTTTTTGACACGCGGAGCCCTTTCTGGTCTATAATTTCTATGGCGGAGCCCCTGGGCCAATTGTTTTATTTATTCATCAAAGTTACTCATTTATTTTTACTATTTAAAATATTTATAATTTTTTTTCTTCAAATTTAGTGTTTGTTTTTTGTTTTCATCGAGCTGGAACCCCTAGGGCTCCGCGGAGCACCAGTTGAGAACCGCAGATATAAAGGAATAAGAGGCGGTCTTTCTCATCCGCCTCTGAATCTATTGATACAAAATTCAAGCCGCAAAAGAGTGACACGGACACATAACGTAAACAAATTGACAGATTTTTTGACGCCAGCGTCAAGCAGCATTTAAAGGCGGCTTTTTCGGACAAGAAAAGTCGGATTTCCCAACTGTACTCATAGGAATTTAATTATTCACAGAACAGCCAATACGATGCTTTCATGACCTTTGAAATTTCGGAAAAATGAAGCAGTAACATCGGGCACAGTTCGAGTCAAAATGTCTCGGAGCGAGTCAAAAAAAAGCTCTAATTATAGAGGGAAAAATAAAAATTCTTAAATTTGTAGCTGATAACCCTGTGCATTCTAGAGTTACAACAGCAGAAAATTCAATTTGCCTCCCAGCACGTTAAACAATCAACATGTAAAAGATTTTTTTTCTGTGTGTGTGTGTGTGTATGTTTTCCCTCTACAAACAACATCCCGTATAATGTAAATATTTATTGGAATAACAAATACATAAATAATTCATATTAAATCTCTGTATGTACCGTGATGTTTGTTAATAAATTTAAAAACACTACATAAAATAACTATGGTCGGTGAAAAACTACGGCTTTATAATTCTTATAGATATTTCCCCGCTTATAACGTTTTTTCAGTTGAGATTTCTTTAAAAACCTTATAAGTGGGATCGACTGTATATCGCTGTACATAATCGATTTTAGATGGTGTGTGTGAACGCGTGCTTCTCCAAAATTAATTTCAATTTGGCTTCGATATGAAACGAATGAAATTGATTTGATGATTTGAAATCGATACCGATTTCGAGATTTGTATTCACTGTATTCATAAAAATTTCACATTGGGGTTAAATTTTCGTGACGTTCCGTGGAGAATCAGAAAAATCGGCCTCGTAGAGGCATTCAATTACCAGACGCAATCAGAAGTAGCTACTGCATCCAGATTCAATATAAAATCAACAACTTGGGAGAGAGTGAAAACTTCACGCCGCTAGTTGGATATGCAAATTAATGAACTGATTTGCCGCTCCATTATCTTGTTTCCTCCCCCCCCCGCAACTTTTCATCGGGAGGAGGGTCCCCCCCCCCTCTTCTCTTGAGAGACGGAGGGTTTGATGGTTAATCTCGTATTGCTAAAAACAGTTATGCGTCCCCTCTCCCCCGTTTGACCCTTCTGTCCCCACGACATCGGGTACTTGTACCTCCCGCAGGGATAAAGATTATTCCCGCAGTTTTCGACAAGTACTGTGTTTCCCCTCCGCTCATGCATCATTCATATGGTGCTGCTGTACCCTGCTCGTTCGAAGGTATAGTCGGATACTGTACATATACACACACATACATATGTATCTACATACACATGTATGAAACGGTACAGCTTTTGTTGTTGTACCTACTTCATAAAGTTTGTATGAAGACCCGACGTCGGCATGAGACAGAACTGGAAAAACAAATAGAAAATTGCTACAGGTGTTGCTGTCGTGTGGACAAAGTCGATACTTGCAGATCGATTGGCATTTGCCATAAAAATACATTAGTGATAGCAAATGTAGATAAAGTTTCTTGGTTTAATTAATTAATTTTGAAATTTTGGTACCGATATTTTAGATTTTGATCACAAATCCCAAGAACATGAGGAATTTCGATCGCTGTCTACAATATTCTGATACACAGGCTGCACAGCTAACAGCACGAACCGCAAAACACTGGCGAACCGTTGATCCCAGAGGCATATTTCCAGTATGAAATAGGATCCAAATAACGTGTAGAACTCAAAAATACTCCATTCATATTGAATTGTATAGTTATTAAAATAAAATAAACTAACTTTTATACGCCCTGTGCTCAAAAAGCCAATTAGACTGTTGTTGCCCTGTCTCTGTTGATGCCAACAAAAATAATTCCATGTTTTTAAGTGCAGTATTTGTTGAGATATTTGAATTCAAAAATCGAAATTTATGAAATTTTGTGATATTTTATTATAAATTTTATTATAAATCGACATTTTATGAAAAAGTTGGGACGATCAAAATTACGGGAATTTCCTGTAAAATACGCAGATCATGCCGTCACTCAACATATATATATATGCAAGTTTCTAGTCCGCGAGTGGCAGAATTAACGTGTTTGTGGCCCTCGGACTGAAAAGGTTGTGGACCCCTGCGTAAACTCTTTGATTCTATCTAACATAATAAAGGCATACTATGGAAAACTATCTTCGCTATAATGCTCTATTTTCGTGGAAACGATTGATCTTCCAAATGCGGTCTGGGGGGAAATTCCTGCGCACTTCTAACGGATATGTGATACTTGACTCAAACAAAAACTGTCCAAATTGTAGTAATGCGTCTAATCAAATATTCGATTTATTCCATACGCTTATGGAATGTCCGTTATTCAATTTACAACGTACTGCATATTTAAATTCCTGTTTTAAAGCTAACACCGAAAAAATTTTCTATCTTTTATAACAAAGTCCTCCCAGTTTCAAATCCGAAATCTGTACTTTTTTTTTTGCAATGACACGATCAAATTACTAAACCTTTTAAATTGATCTGTTCTTTATTGTACATACGATATCGACCCATGTCCTGTATTTTTGACAACCATTCGCACGTGTTTGGCCCCATAAACGAAATAAAAAAATGATGATAATGATGATAAATAAAGATAGACTAACCTTTTTTAAGTGAGATTAAGGAAATGAATGAAGTAAATGAATAAAAAATAAGCATATCACACAAATACCCACTACTACTACTACTACTACTAAACCACAAATGCACCTCGTCCATATTCCTCTGCGGAACCTCAAACGAATTGGTACATGCTGGAATGTACGTGTTATGAACCTGCCGTGAAGCTTGTGTCTGTGTAAATACCTACTGTAGGCCTATTGACCACAAGCCCGAAATTTCTCGAAAAAGAACGACAGATTTTTGGCCATCATTGTATAAAATCGCAAACTCACAAGCGTGATATAAACGCATCAAATGTAAAACAATTCAAACGAAAACAGAAATTAAATGCTAAGTAATCGAAGAATAATTTTATTTATATGTTCCCTTTTTCCCAATGAGTTCATAATCTTTTTCATTGAAATTTTGCGTCATTTGAATTTGTTTCATCTATTTTTCCAGCCTTAAAAATTTTCCTTCTCTTTCCCTTTCTTTCATCATCGCCCCCTGAACGTTAATTAAACTTTTATGAATGCATTAAGAGTCCATTAAATTTCCTTGATGAGAATTAAATTTCTTTGATTTTTAAAACCATAATATATTGATTGAAATTTTCATTGTTCGGAAAGAGACAGTTTCTCCGATCAATTTTCCATCTAACATCAGTTCGAGAAGATGACAAATCATCACCTTCAGTTTTTTTTTCTGGTATTAGTTTGTGCCGCCTCGAGAAGTTCTGTGACCCTGGGCAGGGGCGTGCGTACCCAGGATTGGCCTTTGAAGTGGGGTACAACGAATTTTTTCTGGATAATTTGCAGTTACGAAAAAGTCTTTTAAATTAACAGAAATGGATTAAGATAACACGAAAAACGGGCACGCGGGCCTTCTGTACTCCTCTCTGCATACGTCTCTGGGCCCCCGAGGACTCCAAAATTTCCCACCCAACTCTGATTGTTGGAAATTGCCGTATGGCGATATATGACCGGAGTTGGTGTGCGGTAAAGTAGTAATGATAAAATTATACTCATCCGTTTTAATCGATATGAGAAATATTCATATATGGGCTCAAATAAAACTATATTTTCTTACTTAGGTGAACCTTACATCATCGAGGAGAATGAGGAAATTGCGATCCCAAATGCGGGATATTACTAAATTTTGCCAAAAATTGCAAATTTATTACTTTAAATGCAATTTGCTATAACTACTAAAATTACTGAAGGGTCTGGAAATAAAGGGATGCTACAGGCACTTTCAGATCACCTGAGTGCATCGCGGGACATTTCCAGATGACTCAAGTGGCCAACGCCCTTTTTCGGATCACTTGAGTGACTCGCGGCACTTTTCCAGATGATTCAGGTGGTCCGCGGTACATTTTCAGGTGACCTGATTGGCTCGAGGAACTGAAGTGGTCCGCGATGCGTTCCCAAACCAATAAAGTGGCCCGCGCTCTCCAAGAAATTGAGCACCCTTGTTGTATTTAATAGGTTGAGCTTTCGTCCGCAGGCAGACTTCATGAAATTATTTGCCATTCCAATTGGTATTAGTACTATTCATATGGGTACAAATTCAATTATGCCTTCATAATTAGGTTCACCTAACATCATCGGGGAGAATGCAAAAAATTGTGATCCTAAATATGAGATGTCACTAAATTTTACCAATAAAAAAATGCAATTTGCTGATTACTGCTAAAATTTACTGAAGAGTGTGGGAAATAAAAGGCTGCTACAAATAGCAGTAAACGAAAATGTATTTCACGAAAAAAAAAATATCCAAATGATCTGATGACCATATTTCATTGAGAAAAAAAAATTGTATTATGAAAACGCTGTGTGTACTCACGACTTATAAGTAAATATTACAAATTCAAATAAGTATCGCTGAAAAAACGGGACAAATTTGTAAAAAGAAATCGGGACAACGATAATTACAGGAACATTACATTACTTCCTGTAATGAACAGTCCGTCAAATTGCTCCAGACATTTTACCTGTCCTTGTTTTCAGATAGACTGAAATGGTCAACCCATCTCGTACTTTTTTTCTTATGAAAAATCCTTGGTAAAAAAATTAAATTTGTGCAGATGTGGAAAAAAGGAAAACATTAAA
Organism: Pholcus phalangioides; assembly: GCF_987345545.1. Lineage (NCBI taxonomy): Eukaryota > Metazoa > Arthropoda > Arachnida > Araneae > Pholcidae > Pholcus > Pholcus phalangioides. Next base: position 85,543,420 of record NW_028301608.1, on the reverse strand, counting down.
CACTTGAGGATCAAAAAAAATCTGAAAGTGCCGATTTACGAAGCGTCGCGTGCGGCCCTCGACGACATTTGCCCATACGTCACTGGCCCCACAGGTACAAATAGTATATTACTATACGGTTTTTGTGCAAGCGTACGCGCGCCATTTGCACTACAAAAGAACCTCGGTCACCGGGGGGGTCTTCACCCACAGATGTCACCGACTGGTTTCGAACAGAGGGATAATTGTCCGCAAGGGAGGCGGGAGGGCACGTGCCCTCTTTCATAGAGCAAAACCCACGATGTTTAGTATCCTCCGCGGGGGGTTTATACACAGCATGACCAAGTTCTTCAATGAAAAATCGTCGGGGTCTGGACACAATGAAGACCCAACACTTATTGACTTCTCGACAATATAAATGATGAATACCCCTTTTTTTTATGTACATTCAATAGAACGCGACTGGAAAAATAAATATTTATATGGATTTTTGTGATAGATTAATTCCAGGCTTTCTGAAACATTTGCGTCTGAAAAATGAATTGTCTAGTCCATGTAGAGATTGATTAATCGAATATCAAATCTTGGAATATCTCTATTCTATAATATAATATCACAAACTCTAAAAGGGCCTGTTTCTGTGCAACGATATGATGTATGATTTCAAATCAGACATGGAAAATGAAATGAAAATTATACTTAATTAGTAATTGCAATGTAGTCAACCACTCTCAAGATGATCACGAAACTTCAGGTTTTTACTTTTCATTAGGAAAGTTAGCGCACTCTGTTAGCTCAACAGAGAACAAAAATAAAATACAGTCGATCCCGGTTATAACGTTCCCCCTTATAACGTTTTCTCGCTTAGTGCGACTTATTCTCGGGGTCTCAACTCTAAGTATACATATAATTCTCATTAAGATCGTTTTCCCGCTCACAACTTTTTTTCATGGGGTTTTTTGAAAAACGTTATAAGCGGTATCCACTGTTATTAAATGTACGTATTGAAGACAACTTGAATGCTTAAAAGCCAATACAGTAGAACCCCAATTATCCGAACACATCGGGACCAAAGGGTGTTCGGAAAATCGATTTCGAAACTAATTCGATGAAGCAAAGGAATAAATTGAATTTAAGATGAATTCGTCAGGCGGAAAAAAATCTGCCCCCTATTCACACGTTTGTTTGCTTGTCAGTCGTTTATAACAACATACACTGTACCCGGATCTGCCCCCTTACTTACATATCTACAGCTTACAGGTATGGTATGTACAATTGTTGGAAGTGAATTAGTGTACAATAGAGCGAAGCTATCGAGTTGGGAGAAAAGAGGATTCAAGTTCCAAGAAAATACCAACTGTTGAGCATCATTGACTATAGAAAACTTAAAATAAGTTAGGTTAAAAAGGTGTTCGGTTGTGTGTGACCGAATTGTTCGGATAAACGATGTTCTACTGTACTTATTCTCAAAGGTATTTTTCTTTTAAATCTTAACTTAGTATAACATATTTTCCATTAATTTCAAATGTTTTATTCAATAAAAACATGTGTATAGTGGTTGATGTGTATGGGCAGTTGACTTTTGAAGCCTAGTATTCGATTAAGCGGGAAAAGTAGTTGAAATTATCATATTAAGCGGGGAATTTCACAATTGTTTTTGTGGACAAATTTTGGGGGCGCAGGATTTTATCCGTTTAAGCGGGGTATTCGTTTCTCGGGTATTCGATTAAGCTGGGCAGACTGTAGGCTACTGTGCATGGAGTTATGTCATTATGATTAGGGGGTGACCACATATAAATGATCGAGAAAAATGAGGGGAAATTGGGATCACACGTAAATAAGGGAAATCACCAATGCTTGCTAGAAAATTTGCTAATTGGCAAACATTGGTTATTAATGATATATAGAGAGAAAGTCCGATAAAATGCCTTTCAAGGGGAAAGAAATGATGTTACAAATATGTCAGATGACTATAGTCATATTGACTATTATACAATTCATTAATTATGCAACACAGACCAGTACTTTTGAAAATTCAAAATTTTTGAAAGAAACAATTCCGGAATTGATAATTCCAAATGGATAATTCCTTCAATAACTTGAGGGGGTGGGGGTCCTGTTTGACTCGAGGCTCTGGGTTCCTTTGGGCCACAAGTATAAACAAAAATGCTTTTAGTCACCCTGAGCAAACATCTAGTTGCCCCCCCCTCTCCCCCATAATGAAAAAAGGGTGTGCGTTTAACGCCTTAAAATCATCAAATACCTACTCTGCAAATAGATCTGTCTTTCCCTATTTATGAGTTCACGGCGGAGTCCCTTCGAGATTAAAAACATTAATTACTCAACATTAATTTTTTTTTGTTTTCAAAGTTGAAACTCAGACGCCTTGTTTAATTCATATACAGTATACATATACAATGGATCTCGCTTATAACGTTTTTCAAAAAACCGTCATGAAAAAAACGTTGTAAGCGAGAAATCGCCTCGAACGGGAAAAATCTTGATGAGTATTACATAGTAAGACAGTTAAGACCACGAAAATATGTCGCACCTACACGGTAAGTTGCTTCTCCGACACATCGCCGTGTGTGTATGGACGCATCCGCCTGCCTCCTCTCCATTCGCAGCTGAAGATATCTGCACCAGATTCATTCACAGCTGAAGATAACAGCCTTCACTCCATTTACAGCAGAAGATTTCTGCCTTCGCTCAGGCTCAGATCCGGGGTGGGGGCAACTTCGAAGAGCGAATGCGAGCCGATCTTCCCCGTTTTAAGGAATCTCGCCACAGAGAGAGCAACAGGCCAACAATAGTACAAATCTTCAACCATTACACTTGACTCATAGTTCGAAGAATAGATGGCAGCACTATAACACAGGAAATAAAACCTTAATGTTAGGGTCACAACACGACTCAGTGCAACAGGTACACGCACTTTCCAACACGCACTTTCCAAGTCGTTAGAAATTTTGTAGAGGAATAGTAGGGGGGGGGGGGTGTCACGTAAAATAGCCTACGGGATGATTCCAAAAGCACCCACGCATTCACCCCTACCGACACATCGTCCTGAATATGCACCTGTAACAAACAAACATATATTGCCTCATTGTAATGAGTTCCTTTTTCAGAAGGGAAGCTCCTTTTCTTAGGGAAAAAATAAAAATAAGTCGTTTTATATCCGAGGTCTTTTAATCGACTTTATATGCAAGGTTCACTAACATTATTCTCAATGGGAATCAGTTTGCTGACTTCATAGGCGAGGTGTCGTTATAACCGCGTTTCAGTGTCTTAAAATTTACCAAGAATTGTTTTAGGAGAGTAAATTTTTCTTTTGGTTAGGAGCGGGGCGTTACCAAAGGGGTTGGAAAGGTGGTGTTCTCGTGGTCGATTGATGACCATCCCGTGTGTGTACTGTGAACATCCCGTTGTACACCTAGTACTTATTTTTTTGGGGCTTGAGATGGATTGATTATCGGATCCATAAAAGAGGCGGGAAGTTTCTTGAATCCTTTTTTTAAAAGACAGGGAAGGGTCATTTGAAGTGTTTTCAGGGGTAAAAAGGTCTGCCTCGAGGCATTTTTGGCCGCAAGTCAGATAGACAAAGGCCTCAAAGGTTGTTTGGTTCCTCGTCGTGTGAGAAGGGGGACCAAAGGAATTTGGCTTTCGGTCTGGGGGTGAGAAAATTTCTCATCATTCATCGATTGGCACTTCAATGAACTTTCTTTTCTTGTTCTCCTATGACTTTTTCCATAGGAGAGAGTTCCTTTACCCTCTTCTCGTAACTTGCAGAGCGTGTTCCATCTGACCTCACATTCATTACATGCATGGTTTTTTTCTTATACATATTCTTTATTACTTCTTCCGCCATTATTACCTATCGTTTTATATATGTATGTATATAACTTTTTCTTTTCACGGAAGGGGACAATAAACACAGCCATTGAAAATTCCAATCAAAATTTTCACACGGTTAAAGAAATATGACATTGGCATTGAATATAGCTTTTTTTTAAGTAATTTATTTTGAAAAATAGATAATTGGGAATTTTTGGTGATTGCTGCGCTACCGCTGAAACCATTTTCTACATTTCATGAGCTAAACCAAGGGTGCTCAATCTTTGGTACAGTGCTGGCCACGTCATTGGTTTTAAAACGTGTCGTGGGCCACTTAGAAGTGTTCTTGAGCAGCACCTTGGGTCACCAAAGTTATCTGTATATGTACCGCGAGACACTTGATGAGCTGGAAGTCAGCAAATCACTCAAGTGAACTGTAAATATGCTGTGGGTCACTCTCTCTCAAGTGATAGGGAAATGTGCAGCGGCCATCAGTAAAAACGCCGTCTATCATCTAAATGAGCTTAAAATGTGCCGCGGTTATCTGCAAATATGCCGAGGGTCACTTAAATGATCTCAGAATGTGCCGCGGGACACTTAATTGATCTGCACATGTGCTGCGGGCAGCTTGAGTGATCTGTAAATGTGCCATAGGCCACTCAAATGACGTGGAACTGCACCGCGGGACACTTGAATGATCTGGAAATGTGCTGCTTAGTTCATTTTCACAAAAAAAGGTTTGGATCGCGTGCCACATCAGATGACTCCGAGTGCCATGGGCTGAGCATGTATGAGCTAAGCTATGTTTTTGGTCTTGTCTTCAGAACATCGTGGTCCGAAACCTCTAACGTGCCCTACAACGGTCTTAACATAGAGCAATAATAATAATAATAATTAACTAGTGATAACTTAAATAATTATTACAATAATTAATAAAACGCATAACTATATATCCTTTAGTCTGTGGGCCTTAAGAACATCGTGGTTTGAAACCACTTACGAGCGTTTCGGTCCTGAAATGGACAGCCGAAACGAGTAAACCAGTGAAAGGAAAAATATAAATTTGTCTTTAAAAACGTGTTAAAAGTTTCTTTGAATTTTCCTTAAAAATTTGAATAGTGAAGTGGTGCTCAGAAAAGGCGCATAAGAATGAGGTGCTCAGGAAAGGCGCATAAGAATGAGGTGCTCAGGAAAGGCGCATAAAACTGTAATGTTCAGAAAATTACACATAAAATGCACAGAAAGTGGTGCACAGAAAATGCACATAAAAATGTGAAGCTCAGAAAACGCATATAAAATGTATTGCTCAGAAAACATACATTAAAATATAGTGCTCAGAAAATGCATATGAATAAAGCGCAGAAAAAGGAGCTGAGGAAATGCATATGAAAAAAGCACATATAAATCAGAGAAAGTGGTTCTCACAGAAAACGCACATAAAAGTATTTTCTTGGGTCTTGTACTCAAATGAATAGGTTCTATAATGCTCTACGAATTAGACCACAGAAAGTGGTGGTGCTGAGAAAATATGTAGAAAGTGGTGCAAAAAAACTTAACACATGGGAAGTTTTCTTTTGTGAAATATCCTTTTTTTTAATCGTATCAAAAATCATTATGCAATAACGACACTCACCTTGGTGATGATGATGATGGTGGTGATGCTGGAACTTGGTGCTGGTGATGTAGTCCTCCTTGCAAATGAAACGGTTCTCGTCTAACACATAAAGCTCTTCGCCCGTGGACAACTGCTTGCGGCACAGCAGGCAAGTGAAGCAAGCCAAGTGAAACACTTGACCTCGGGCTCTTCGAACGAGGTCCGTCGGTGATATCCCTTCGGAACAGCCACCGCATTTCGTTCCGAAACGCCTAGGCAAGCACACGGAAAAACAAACTGAGTGTGAGACAACTTAATAATAAATCTACAAGAGTATGTTAAAAATGTTTTTATCTCTCTCCCTCTTAGACATTACTAGGCCATGCACAGAGACAGGACCTGGAGATTCGAGATCAACCGAATCCGGTCATCGTTTGGCCTGTTACATAGCGCAGAACGGAATTTAACAAAAAAAATTGTTGGCAGCTTATAAATTCCGGGTTCTCGATGGCAGTTCCAAACACCTCGGGAATTTATTCATACTGCAGATTTTAACTATTTTGAATGTTATGTATCGTGAATTTGATTTCCATGTGATATCTCAACTGTAATTTTTACAGTCCCATGGTTTCCAACCTTTCATGCTTCAAGCAGCTGTTGAAAATGCATAGGAGCTTTGCGCACTGTTAGAAAGCTGCTAAAGACACGTGCGTAGCCCTAGAAAGGTGATAAAGAGACGTGCGTAGCCCTAGAAAGGTGATAAAGAGACGTGCGTAGCCCTAGAAAGGTGATAAAGAGACGTGCGTATTCCCAGAAAGGTGCTAAAAAGACGTGCGTATTCCTAGAATATGCGTAGGAAGTTTGCGTCTCCCCAAAGATTTGTGGGACGCGTGTCCGTTAGAACTGCTATGTGCCCCCCCCCCCCGCTCCTGGAAAGACGTTGGTTGCTTGCGTACTTTTAGAAATGCGTCGGAGGTTTGCGCGCCCGCCTTGAAATACATGGGAGACAAGTGTGCCTTTAGAAATGTGTGACAGGCCTGTGTTCGAAATGCTAGAAGGCGTGCATACTCGAAAAGCGTAGAAGGCTTGCGTATCCATAGAAATGCTTGTGAGGCTTGCTTAACCCCATAGAATGTGAGAATAACCAGAAATGCGCAGGAGGCGTGAGTAGGCAATCTCTCTAGAAATGTGTGAAGAGGCTTGCTTACACCGTAGAAAATCGTGGGATGCGTGTACACCACCGAAAATGCGGGAGGAACTTGTTTACCTCTGGAAATGTGTGCATACACCTAGAAATGCGTGGAAGGCTTGGGTATCACTAGAAAACCGTACTGCTTGAGAGAAGTTGGTGGCTTGCGTGACTCCTTGAAATGCATAGGAGGCCAGCGAAACTATATTGCTTTTTCGCAGTAGGCTACCTTCAAAGATGCGTGGGAGGTTTGTTTACCACTAAAAATGAGTGAGAGACTTGCGCTATTCTAGAAATAATTGGAAGCCTCACTTATCCCTTGGCATGTGTAAAAGGCTGGCGTGCATCTTTAAATGCACGGGAGGCTTGCGCGTCGCTGAAAATGCGTATTAAGCGTGTATACTCAAAAAGCGTGGAAAATTACGCATCCATAAAAATGCATTGAAGGCTTTCATATCCCTAAAAATGCATGAGAGGATTGCTTAAATTACCTTCCTAGCAATTCTTAAACGAGTACCATTAAAAATGCGCAGTGCACCTGCATAGCCCTGAAAACACGTAAGATATTTGTTTAGCCCCTTAGAAAATGACTTAGGACTCGATATGCGTAGGAAGCTTGCGTGCTCCAGTTTATATCGCACAGCAAATGCTTTGCATTTTTTTGTCATTACTACATAATAGCTTGTCTCTTCTCCGCTTTTGTTGATTAGTTCTCGCAAATAACACATCACGTACCCTAGAGGGTAGGGGTACCACAGGCTGGGAAACACTGATCCAACACGACCCCCCCGAATAAAATTGGCCCTCCAGAGATGACTGTGAAGATACGGTAGGTAGAAAAGCCAGACACTTTTCCCTACGTTAATATTCACAAGGGACCTCTAGATGCAGTACTTCTAGATACAGTAGGTAGGAAATCCACGGTATGTACAGATTTACACTTAAGAGAATAAAAGAAAAGGTTTGCTGTTCTCAAGGACTGCACTTTTATTTCGGTGGCGAATGCTAAATTGACCGTGTCTATGGCAAGAAAAAAGTAAGAAGCATCATTTTTTCTTTCTGTGTGTAGCGCAGGTGACATTGTACGCAGTACGCACGCTCAGTTGGTTGTTACCAAGATAATGACTGACTTTATACCTGACTTTTTTTATGTGACTTGAAACACATGAAACAAACGTTACATGTTTTTTTTATTTTGTGGATTCATGAGACCGTGGAAGTCTTTATTTCTAGATCGTTTTTTTTAAACTGGATTTTTGTGCTTCGTTTTCCTTAAGGATCTGGAACTAAATGCCCTCCCCAAATTATGAGCCATAATTATGTGGTCAACTGAGGCAATTATTTCAATGACTATCGCTAAACTACTTCCAGATGATCTTAAAGGAAAAAAAAAAAAAGGTACAGTAAAACTCAGTTATATAACGACATCGAATATGTCTTCAAATTTTGAGGTGTCGGTTTTATAACCGAGGTGTCGTTACAACTGAGGTTGACGTTTTCCAAGGCATTTTAAACTGAAAAATATACTCGGATGCAATCAGATACAAAAATGTTGTTCCACTATAGTAAGTAGTCTCGATAATTCGAGTCTCGGAAGTTCAAGATTCCAGAAAACCCGAAGAGCTGGAATTTTTCATAATTTGCCTCTCAAACCTCTGTTCTGTTGATTCTCAAAGTAGTACGCGTTTTATTCCGTTTCGGTTGATCCTTCCAGCGAATACGAGTAGGTGGATAGATAGAACCGCTCACAACCCCGGACTGATGCAAAGCAACTTACTTCCGTTACCTCAAAAGAGGCACGGTTGTGTCGGGAAAAGTTAGCAAAGATTTATAGCAGTGTCCCCCCCCTCCCTTGCCCCGCGCTCGCAATTATCGAATCACTCGCACCGTTCTCCCCATGAAGACAGCTATCAAGTCGATGTAACGTACAAGCCATTTGACAAAAATGGATAGCTAAGCTCAATGACTAGGGAGAAAAATTGCACGTGCGGACGGTGGCACACAAGGGCTGGAGACCGTAGCCTGGGATTTCAAAAAAAGTGAGAAGACGGTGGGGAAAGAAAGAAGAAGTTGTTGGCATGTTGAAGTGGGAGAGATTCGAGACTGATCTAAATACACAATATATACAGGGACTTCACTGTGACGGGAAATGAGGAAAGCACTGTGAGCTTCCGTTCACAGTGCTGGGCAGTTTTGCTTCCCTTTTTTACGGAGCATGCAATATACACACACACATGAAAACATGAAAACACGCAGACTCCACTGCGACGGGAATAATCAAACAGAGCCTCCGTTCACAGTGATGGGCATTCACATTTGAATTACTCACATATGTTATCCACATTACATAAATTTCCCTTTTTTATACAATACTTTTTTAAGTTCCAGTTTTAAGGTCTTGATCCCTAATTTAAAGTCGGTCTCGCTTATAACATTCCCACTTACAACTTTTTCCTGCTTAGTAAGTACGACTTATTTTCGTTATAGATTAGGGATATGATTATAAATACAAAGTTTCTCTCATATTTTGTCAGGTAGAACTTTTTTTTTGCTGTAAAAGAATTTTGAATTCTGTGCAAACTTCCCGTAGTACTTTATTTCAAGCTTAAAGGATTATTTATGAGCGAATAATTGGTGATTTCGCCAAAAATGCTTCCAATTTTGCGAGAATCGGTGATGCCCGTGGTTCGTACGTGGTCCCACAACTCTAACAAATTCTTATTAAAATTTCCCGTTTAAAGCATTTTCTCGCTTACAACGTTTTTCAAGACGATTTTTTGAAAAACGTTATAAGCGGGATCCACTGTATAGGGATCTGTATATGTATCTGTATGCACCAAAGCAGAATACGCCAAAATCTGCGATGCGATGTACGTCGCATAACAATTAGCGCTACTGCTGAACAATCTGGAAGAATTTTGAGAAAAAGTGCAAAAACACTACTATGGGGATTTTTACATTCAGAACATTTCCAGTCAGCCAAGGATTCGTTGCAGAACAATGCAAAACATTCTGCTCTGGGGTATGTAGGGATCCGCCAGAATATGCATACAGTGAAATCTGTACGAAACGGAACGTCAAGAGACTGAAATAATATTCCGTTTCAGACAAATTTCCGTAAAGGTGCAAATCAAATCACTAATCACTGAACAGACTGTACTGTAGTACTGTATTTTGCTTCCGTTTAAGACAAGTTTCCGTTTCATACAGTGTCCGTCTTAGACAGGTTTCATTATATACAGTATATGTGTATATATATAAATGCTGGCGTCTTCGGTGGAACCCCAGGCCAGAATTTTTCACGGGCTCCTCTACAGTATATTTATAGTACGGTAAAAATAATTATGATGTTCATACCGGGCCCCAGGAATATAAGAGCGCCTGTTAGCCAACCTTATAAAGAAACCATAGATCTTGTTAGTGAGCTATGCCGTTGAATTGAGAACAAAAAAGGTAAGAACATGCAGGTCTAAGCCCCCTCCCACCCTAGAAGTCGATTTCTATTGTATTCGAATAATCCAAATTTTCAGTAATCCGAAATGCTCTCGTTCATCTAGTAGGCTACTATCGAGATTTTACTGCAATTAGGATGACTATATTTTATGGAGAAAAATACGGGAATATCAAATACGGACATCACCAATTCTCGTCAAAAATGCTACCAATTTTTGGCGAAATCATCAATTATTGCCTATAAATAATCCTTGGCTTGAAATAAACTGCTACAGTAAGTTTGCAAAGAATTCAAAATTATTTTACAGCAAAAAAAAAAGTTCTACATGACAAAATATGAGAGAAACTTTGTATTTATAATCATATCCCTATGATATAATCTATAAATTCTGCAAATTATTTTCTTCTAATGACTTTAGCAATTGAGTTAGTACAAGGTTCATCGAAAAAAACGAGACATTTCTTTGGGATTTTCAACGTGTCAAACGGGATCAGAAAGTAAAAGAAACGGAATCAAAGTGACGAAAAATGTGTTGTTATACCTGAGCTCGTTACGTTTTCATTGTCGTTATAAACTCGTCAAGGTGTCGTTACAACCGTGTTTGACTGTGCTCTTAAAGTGAAATCTGTCTTATACGAGACCTTGTAAGATCAATAGAGTTTCCAGTCATTGTGCCATACCGTTTTTGGCTTACGGTATATTGCTCTCTGCAACGGGTCGTAATCCACTACCTCATTGAGATGGCCATATTCAGAGTTCTATAGTTTGTCATAGTGGGTTATAGATAGCTCAGTATAAGGGGTAAATCCAGGTTTTCCCTGGTGCCCTCACAAGAGACCTTAGGAACTCTCTTGTTTTGCTGAGATTATAGCTATGGCTAGCGTAGGACCAGACCGGGGCTGCACATATCATAATTGGTCAAAGTATATATATAACATAGATTTATCTAGCATGACTAATATTTAAGGAGAGACGATCTTGAGGAAATGTGATTTTGGTGAGCACACCGAGTGCCATAGTCTTAGCATAGTCAGTCTACAATACAGTTTGGGTTTAAAGAGTTAAATAATATAGAAGTTAGCATATAATATTATAAACATATGACATTTTTAAGCAAACTGACAGATTTTATAAATGTGTAAATGTAGTTTAAAAATTTAAATTAAAAAAAAAATTGTATATCTGAATGAAATTTGCCAAAAAATTGTTCTCATAAAGGGAAATTGTTTTTAGCTCAGGAAAAAAATTAGTTTAAATTTTGGTCACTAGAAGGCGCTACAATTAAGCAAATCACTGTTGTTTGTCGAGAGTCAGATTAGCAACCTTTTCTGAATTTTCATGTTATTGGCGCTTACGTAACATTTTCATTGTGATGTTGACCGTTGGGGATAAAAGTACGATAGGTGAAGCTGTTTTACCTCAGCCACGAATCATCGACCGAAGATTTATGAATGTTTCGGACACAGAAGAAATAGAAGCAAGGTTCAGGTTGTAAATTCTGCGACTTGCTTTTGTGCAGCGCCCTTTATCAGCGAAAATTTTAACTTTTTTTATTTTTCCGTATATACTGAAGAAATCCTCCTTCGTGAGGATAACTTTTTTTGCAAACGGCATTCAAATATGCAAGACAGACAGGATTCTTCTATTATAGAATCCTGTCGGTCTTGCGAGGGGACCATGGATCTGTATCCATGCCCCCCCCCCCCCACCCGCAGATATTGTAGAAGGCTGCAGAACGCCTCAGCAATGTACTGAAGATATTCAACGTCTTATAGAAATTGAACTGATTCAGGCTGTGTCTTCCGAAAAAAAAAATTTTCTTCGCTGAATTTTTTCAGTTTGTTTCCTCAATTCTTTTACGCCTAAACTTTTTAACAGTCCCTTCCCCGCATACGCATCTGACTTACGTACGCTCCTATAAGGAAATTTCTGTACGTTATTACTCACTGTGTATTTTACTTTACACAGCCCAAAACCCATAAATTTCAAAAAATGGACAAATTATGCTTTTTACTCGTCTTGAAATGTCTCGAACATTTGTACTTCACCTTCAACTAACAACTTGGCGCTCAAACAATGTAAAACTAACAAGTTGTTCCACTCTAGCTTACCTTAGCCTAGTTTATATTAATTATGTTACTTAATACTTATTACAAAGTAGCCACTGACGTAATATTACGTTCAAACGCTAGTATGATGAATTCAAACAAGTTCTCTGTTTTTTTACCTCTCTCTTCATCATCTAGAAGCTTTCTAGCAACCCTATCAATTGAAGGTGCTTTTTCTTCCCCCTCCCCCTTTCTCTCTATACTCCTATTAATGATACCCCCCACACATATATAATGCATCTTTCCAGTACGTATTTTCATGTAAGAGAACACGTTGGGTTAGGGTGTGGAAAAAGACTAAAAAAAATTCTCTCTTATCTATTATACTGTTTGCCACTTAAATGATCTGAGAATGTGCTGAGAACCATTTAAGTGATGTGGGGATGTTCTCCAGGTCACTTGAGTGATCTGTAAATTTGCTGCGGGCCACTCAGTTGAAGTAAAAGTATACCGCAGGCCACTTAAGTGTTCTGGTAATGTGCCGCTTAATTCATTTTTACAAATGTAGGTAGATTTGAGGTCGCGGGCCACAGCAGATGAGGGCTACATTCAGATCACGGACCATGGATTGAGCATACATGCCATAGAGAATGGCCACGGAGCGAGAAAAAAAATCCCTGTGGACTTGACAGCAGTCACGTGACAGTTTTATTCCTCCTCTAACGGTGTCCCCATACATCATACAGGGTGTCCTTTGTATGATATCACTTTGTGTCCAGCCATGAAGATTGTGTATTTAACGAAATGGTTCTCGAACTTTCGTCACCTACGGCTCGCTTGCTCAATTCATAGCTTATTTGCGGCTGCCCAGAATAGCTTCGGCAGATATTTTCCCATATAAAAGAACCACTTCGAAGCATAAAAAATTCGCACACAAATCAATATCTCCAGCTCACCGCGACGCCCCTGGGAGCCACGACAAACACTAATTTGACGAATCATCATCATCATCTCGGCATCTTTGTGGCGTCTTCACCATTTAGTGACATTCCGATGGACCATTGTGTTTGGCTGGACATGGAAAAAAAACCATGGTTTGTGTTTAGATGACGGATGACGACGGCGACGGTGCGTGTGTTTGCGGGGATGCCACAATGTAATCAGATACACGAACATTAATATGGCATGGGGGTAATTTCAGGCAAAAAAAAAAACCGAGAAAGTTGGTAGCGACTCATTTACGATGTTAATACTTCCGATCGAAAATTCATCGGCGCAGATTCCTTTCAACTCTTATCTGAGAAAATTGAGGGCTCCCCTCGATGGAGAAGTGATTGCTCTCCATATTTTATTTCTTTTTACCTGACGGGGGCTCTTCAACTACTGGGCGATGTAATATACAGCCGATATGCGGCCGAAATAATGCTAGTGATACGAAAACCCGTTATTATGGGGAAGCCGCACCTTAACTCGCCGGCCCATTTCGTCCTTTTTTTTATATTTTATCTTTACTTTCCGCCCTTTTTTTTATATATGTATTCTTTTTGGCCTATCCCTCCAGCAAGCACGGCATCGAGCGTGACGGCATGCGTTCCTACAATTTTTTTTGTTTTGTTAATATTTATTGTTATTATCATTTGGGCCGCTTATCTAAATAATATGCGACCAAGGACACAGGCCACGACATAAGTTTGGGGACGGACTACCAGCTCCGCGATTACGCGCTGGATTTTATGCTCGTATACGTAGCGTTTAGTTGTGATGTTCTGAAACAAGTTGTGGTAGGACGTTTGCTAGCACGCAATGGTCTCTCCCCGACAGGGCTGATTTTGCTGCCCTATACACGTACAATATACACGTGACAGGGCTCTCGGCCTAGATGCCTGAAGATAGGCAATAATTTTGCTTTTTCCCACCATTAGTTTAAATACCTCAAAATCAATAGGGAGAGAGGGCTCGCTCTCAACTCGATCGGGTGGACATCGAAAACCCAAGAGGACGGGACGGGGGGGGGGGGGGGGTCCTCTTTATTATTTGTGAATTTTTTTTTGTTAGAAGAGCTGTTCTGTCGCCCTTGTCTAGTCATAGGCAGAGATATTCTGAGCAGTTCTTACGCCGATTTTGCCACAACATAATCATTCACTGCTGGTATCGATAAACTAGATCAGCGGTTCTCAACCGGTCCTTCGCGGAGCCCTTAGGACTCCTTATGCACTCTCCAAAGGCTCCGCGAGTCAAAAAAGGTTGAGAACCGCTGAACTAGTTAATTTTGCATCATTATTTTTTAGATGCCTTGAACCCTCTACTTCAACCTTCACTCCCATATCGGGGTGCCGTGGATAATTTAACAGCTCTGACTTTAACAGCTCATACCCCCCCCCCCCATCATCGCTCTACCAATTAAATGCAGTGGTGCATTGAAGCCATGGTTTGTATAAGAGAATAGGGGATGAGGACATGTAATGACATTTAAGAGTCATTACAAACCACCTCTAAGATGGCGAAAAATTTAGAAAAGAACAGTGACTGAATTACATCTTTACCCCGGGAATGACCAGCAACCTCCACAGGTACTCATGGATATCATATATTGATGATGATTGATGCTAACTAATTACATATGATAATATAATATGAATAAATGATAATCAAGTCACCATACGATGAGTAAGACGCTGAAAATGGGCGATGCAACATGTTAATAGTGATGTGATTAACATTAAGAAGTCTTCAACGAATATGCAAATACACGAAAAATACAAAATAGGATACAAATTAGGATTTTTTTTTTCGTATTTTTCGTGTATTTGCCTTATTCGTTGAGGACTTCTTAATATTCTTGGGCAAAGTTGATCAACTCTTCCGTTCGATGTGATTAATGCTATATGAATATGGTAATGCAGATTGTGTAAATAACATAAAGGAATGGTAATTAACTTGAGGTTAAATAGGGAGTATAATATGAGTAAGTCATGAAGTATTTACAATGACCTACACGTCAAAGATCCGGTACATTGGGTCTGGACATTCGAGAAAAAGTTTAGGCTTTTAAATCTAAAGGTATCAGTGTTATTGAAATTGCACTGTCAGAGTTGAGAAGAGAATCACAGCAGTTTCTAGTTATATATAGATCTGGTTTTTCAGATGCATATTACCTTTTCATAATACGGTATATTTCTTTTAAATTTAGTACGCTAATTAACGGTGTATCGAAAAAATTGTTTAAACCTCACTTTTTTTTAAAATTACAGTTATGTATGTGCACATATAATATTTGCATGTGTCGTGTTAATTCTCTAATGTTAAACAGTGCAAGTAAAAACAGTATGCAGGGTCTGTCCAGACTTTTATGTAGGGTTCTGTTTTTGTAAATATTTTCCTGATTTTTGTGAAAAAGGTCATCAATTTTGTGAGAAAGTAAGAAATTTTGTGCGAAGAGAAATAATCTAGTTAATCTATCAAAAAAAAAAATTAAATGCAAATTTGTGATTTCATTAATTTTTATTTTGTGAAGATCAGCAATTTTGAGAAGGTTCCGGAAAACGGACCCAGATTTTGGATGGACAGACCCTCTGGTATCCGACGCGTATACACGAAAGGACTTCAAGACGCGCGCCACATTCCCTCCGATTCCGATGCGTTCATTTTGAAAAGTAACGCCGATAATTGGTTTTCGAAGTAGAAAACCGTATTTTCGATAACGCGGATACGTTTGTGTCGATTTTTGGCAAATGACGTTCATGAAAATTAAAATGACTTTATAAGGAGTTCTGGGAGAAGTCGTAATTTTGAAGAGTAGCGTTAGAATTTAAAAGAACCAGTCACTGGTGCCACGGACCATTGAATATGAAAACCTACTAGTCCGCAGACATCATGATGGGTCCGATAAATCACAACTGTTGATTTTGTGTTGAGGTTTAAAGAGGCTTCTTTTTTTAAATTACATTTTCAGAAACCATTCCGCAAAAGAAGAATTTTTTCTAAGAAGATGTATACTAAATGAGTAGTAGGTTTTTGTGCGGCTTAAATGGCTTGCTAAAATTCAAACGGCAACATTAATTAAGAAATAATTAAAACAAAATGTTTTCATAAATGCACGTCTTTATTTTTGTTTTTTAGCATATTCAGCAAACAATAAGACATTTTTCAGGCTGCCAAGACAGACAAAAGAAAAGGACTCTGGAATGTGACATCTATGCATCCTCAGGAATAAGGACGGAAGGAATCACCCACATTTTTGTCAGACAGAAAAGATTGCTGATATTCACAACTCAAAGTGATATTCTAGTACAAAATGCTATGTTTCAGACAAATATTCAATAAAATTTCAATTTAATTTAGGAGAGCATAAGAGATTAGGGGTGGCATGCAAACGACGGAGAAATATTGATTCATCGAATGGATGCTAAATGGTTCATGCGCCCGTTAGTGCACATACTGTAAAATGCAAAGCATATCAAAATCAGTTTCGCTCATAAATTTTTTGAATTGCGGCAGATGCGGTTTTCTGAATGTTTTTTTACAGCAAATAAATGATTATCATTCGACATTGAAATGGCTGACAACATAAAACGACTGAGAATGGACTATTCTCCTATAGGAGATTCTTCCGTGATCAATGCATCATGGGGGAGATTTTCAGCTACTGGTCCCGCGGACCACTACAATTTTTTCTCGGTTGTCCGATGGTTTAATTAGTGGTCTCGGACCAGAGGACCACCAATGATTTCGAACGCTGTGAAGAGCATACGTAATTTTATGAAAATTTGGAAATTAATGAGGGAAATGACTCAAAATAAATGAAAATCCAGAATTTTTGTAAGAAATAATCTGAGTTACTGCGAGAGAAAGTGTTCAGAATTAATGAGATAGATAGTTCAGAGTTATTGAAAGAAGTATTTTCAGAACTAATAAAAATTCAAACTTAAAAAGAAGAAATAATTTCAGGATGAATATAATAGTTTCGAATCCAAAAAGATATTTAGAATCCTTGAAAGAAACTATTTCAAAATTAGACCTCATTAAAAATATAATTTCACAAATTATCTGAGAATTCCCGAAATAATTTCTAAATTGGGCCTATTAAAAATTCAGATGTAAAGAAAAAAAGTAAATTCATCTGTATAAAAGCATCTTGAAAAGTACTTATGCCTATAACTAATAGCTTTAATTTCTTCTCACCACACTATCGGTAAGCTATATACGTCACATAAAGCAGTATAGTTATCCATAGTTTACTGAGTTTACATAATAAAGTTTAGTCTTGCATTGAATATGTCTTCAGAGGTAAATCCTTTAAAAATATCCAACTTCTCTAGAAGGCCAACTTCTCTAATAAACAACGGACTTATAAATTCATAGGATATAAATAATTCATAACGGATATAAATTCATCATGAAGAAAGTTGTAGAGAAATAGAATTCACAGCTTACAACATTACACTCTGTTTATGTAACTTATTCTTTTTTCTACTAATTTTTAATTTTTATTTTGGCATAAAAGAGCGGTTTTTTACATGCCTGTCAAAATAAAACACATTGCATCACGTATCAACGTTTTTGAATTTTTTTAGGAAGTAAAACGTATAAAAAATTGTTATCAGGCATGTGGTTCTTGTTCCACAAAAAGTTCTAACAGATCAATTTTTTAAAATATTTTCTAAAAAGAGAAAACATGATAAATATATACCGGTTCAAATTGAAGGAGTCGGTCATAAATCAATCGAGTTCATATAGGTCAACAACGTATTTGTGAACAACAGTCAAATATTTTGTTGACCTGTATGGACGATTACATATTGCCTATTATAACTGCTCTGATAAAAATGATAGATAAATTAGCAAACTCGTTTTTCTCTTATTCCAAACAACAAAATATATTTTCTCTCAGTTGAAACTTTTCCAAATTTTCGCAACATAATAAGTAACGTATTACGAAATTATTTCGCGTATATTTATGAGCATATATGAAATCTAAAAAAATATCAGAGCTTCATAAAAATATTGAAATCCTAACTAAATAGAGAATTCCAGGTCAATCGAGTAACACCTCCATCCAGAACATCGGAAAAAATAAGTTCATTTAATTAACTTTATAATTAAAACTCCTAATACACATTTTTTCCCCGTTTATTAATCAAAAATCAAATATAGAAATTTATCATTGAAAATCCTTATAAGTTTTTTTTGATTCTAACAAAATTCTATTACAGACGCTCTATACATCTTATTAAACATAGTGCGATATTAAATTAGGTAAATTACGCAAAGTTGACAACTTCTTTTTCTGATTTTGTTGCCATGTATTAATTAGGTTAATTAAGCCTCAATATAAATGTTAATTCGTTAAATATAAATTTTGATTTACTTTGAGAATTTCGAAACTAACGTTCAGAGCCAATGAAAGCCATCCCTCGAGTGAAACGAATTGATGAGCCATGAGATAGGAACCGATCGATCCGTTCGGAACAATTCTGAGTTTATAGTTATGATGTGTTGTCCAAGGTCTGATTGAGACGTCAAATTCAGAAATGAGTTCTGAAGTTCGAATAGGATCTAGAACTTGATAGCCCGTGCAATCCCCGAGTGTATACCCATGTATGTAATACTACCTGTATATTCGTACAGTTGCGTGTGTGTGTAGGAAACCGAGAGAGACGCAATGTGTTGATAGGAGGGTGATTGAAACTGCGAGAATAACATGCGATTACCTCGTACATAGAGATATACTCTGCAGTACATTGCACTTGGAGATATGAGATGTCATCAGAACATGACCAAAATCAATGGACTAACAGTTTGGAATTTATCTTGTGTTTTTAACTATTAGAGCATATGTAAAGTGTATGGTAAGTAATGTTATTACAGTGTATCCCTTGCATAGCATTGTTTCTCGATCTTTCTCTAACGGAAAGACCTGTAATGCGTCTGAAACTCTGAAGTAATCAAACTGGCCACCAAGGTACAGCAAGAAGAGTGATGTGACCATATGTCCCGTATTTTGAGGCGAAATTTTGTATTTTCACGTATTTTTCGACTTTCTGAATATACGAAATCATCAGTTTTTTTTTCAACGAAGCTCACTTGAATTTATGATCTTTAATAAAATTGTGAATGGAGATAATTTTCACAATGAAATTATACTGTGATAATTCCGTGAATTGCATCTCAATTCATTGCGATTTTGAATAGCACTCTTATTTCGCACCTATTGCTAATTTTTCGGTAATTTCAGCAAACAATTAGTGATTTTGCCGACTTATGACAAAACTTCGGTGACAATTGGCAATGTCTTGTATTTTCTCGTATCCGAAACTATGATTGTTGCATCAGGAACTCAAATAAAGTGAAACCTCGCTACAACGATACTGGATATAACGACATAAATCTCTCTACAACAATTATTTTTTTCAAATTTTGTTTGGAATCGCCTATCGTCTAATGCTAAACTCCTGTCGATACTACGATAAACTCCTCTATAACGATATTTTTAAGGACGTTTTGAAATCTCTATAACGGTATTCTTTATATATTTCGCTAGAAATATCCTTCAATATATTTTTAAACTCGTCACATATTTCACTTCTTCCGAGGGCGTCTAATAATATTGGTACCTGGTACAACCGAAATTGTATCTCTTTACAGGGGCAATACATCTAACTGAATTTTGTTTATTAACTAATTCCAATTTATATCACAATTAGATTTTTTTGCGATCTGTAAATAATCAAACGCGTGTATTTTGGTGGTACGAACAACGCCGATTTAGAAAAGATGACAACAGCATCATAAATTTGATGTCACGTGATGATAATGTTGCCTCTCGATAAAACGATATTTTTCTTCGTCAGCAGAATACCATTATAGCGAGGTTTCACTGTGTATGAGTTGTACTCACTACTACTACTTTTACTACTACATAACACACTGCCCATAACACACATCACTGTGTATGAGTTCACCGATAACAAATACGAATACCAAGGCCACACAACAAGCAAAATGCCCAACGAGGTGGCTGAAAAGATGCCCACACACATAAAAAAAATATGTGTGTGTGGATGCCAAATACAACCAAAATACAGCAACCCAATATACAAACATATATATCACGTAAGAAAAATCTAATAATTAGTAGCTACTATATAACACACTGCCCGTAAAAAATATTATTGGTTGTCTTAATCTAAGTATGGATAACTTCTCGATTTATCCCACTTCTTTTTGAACGTGTTAATTGAACGTCGATAATAACGTCTCCTGTTGGACAGTATCAAAACTGTGGAAATATTCATTGGAATAGCCGCTAGATAACATTGAACCCTTTTCTCAGCATTGTGCAAAGTAGCCCCGGATTACGATATACTTGAAGAGTATCTGCGTTTTTATTTATCAAAAACCAACGTGAGTATTCACTAAAAACTTCCGCCGCATCAATTATTTTCTCTATTTATTATTCCTCCTTACCGAAAAAAAATGCTATTTGTTTTTTCCTTTCAACCCCCACCCAGTATACTTCAATTATATTTTCATATTCGCTGGAAAATCATTCACTGCCATATAGACCCACTTTAAAAAAGGATTCCTGTCATCGTGTTTTTCATGCATCATACTTCGGAAATCCTCATAATAATCTCACTGTGTTCAATCATAAGAATGCTTCAAAAGACAGAGAAAACAATGAAATTACGAAACAAAAAAAGAGAGAGATAAGAAAAGAGAAGCATTTCGTGTATTTTTGATGAAAAGATTAAAGACATTTTTTTTTTTTTATTCCGCCATCTCTCTCTTATAGACTGACCATTTAAAGTCAAAAGAAGCATAAATGTTAGGAAGTGGACCAGTGCTTCCAATTAATCATAGATCGCGGGAGAATCGCTCATTCACGAATAAAAGAACCTTTCATCGAGTTATTTATTTTTCCTCAGTTTTTCTTTCAAAATGAATAGCCATTATGGGCGATTGCTATCAATGATGAATCTCAAGAAGAAGAACATTACGTAAGTACAGTGCAACTTATGGCACGATTTGGGTTCCTTTAAAAAATAATAATAATAAAAAAAAATTCATTGCAGGAATGGATTCAAAGCATACATGAGACAGATATGGATTCATATTCGATTTATGGTACGTGTATTTATTTGCTCAACTGCATTCTTGAACCCCACAATAAATTCAATCAAATATCTTTGAATGAGCGTGAAATTTTCATCTTCACTAGAATGATGTTTCAATTAACGTATGGTTTTTAGTGCGTAAAATTTATCGGTTCCAATCGATGGCGTGCATTTTTGTAAGTGGAATTGAATTCTATATGATGTTATAAGTGCTGCATTATTTTCAGAATCTGAAAATTAATTTTTATATATAATTTCTTCCGCTGGTTTTCTCTTCTCTATCTTGGATAATCAAAAGCTGGGATGCACAATCTTTTGAGTACGCGGGCCAGATGAGCGGTATTTCTGCCGCTCACGGGCCAGTAAGTTGTATGCATAGGGGGACCATATGACCCGTATTATATACTTACATTCCCATAACCTTTACCGTCCCAACTTTCACATAAAATGCCAGTTTTTTTTCTTTTATTCTCAACGACGCTTACTTGAATTTTTGAAAGGAAGAGAAAGATTATTTTCATATTTCAGAATCATAGTGATCATAATATAATTTATATCATAATTAATTACAGTGCATACACTCGCTTCCAAAATTTTAAGCACGCGATATTACGACACCACTTTAATCTTGCCCCTCTAGATTGTACGGTTAGCGGAACACGCGTGGTACTAGCGCATACAGTCCCTTCACGTGGAGCCGTCGGCACTCAGTACCAGCAGATAGTGTCTTACCAAGTGATATTGCAACCTTGGAAGCAACGGTTGTGGAGGTCGCTCGTCGATTCCGCTTAGATACTATAGCAAAATACACCGATTACGAAGACAATTTCTAAGCGAGTCAAACAGCTGACCGGAGACGGGTCCAGTCAACCAGGGTTACCACCCTCATTTGATGATCGGTATATTGCTATAGTACTCAAGCGGAATCCACGAGTGACTTTCACCACTGTTACATCTATTGATGCAGCATCACTTGGTAAGACAATATTTGCCAGTGTTGTGTGCCGAAAGCTCCACATGAAGGGGACTATGCGCCCGAGTACACGCATTTGTGTTCCATTAACTGTCCTTCCAACTCAGAAAGACACGGTTAAAGTGGTGTCGTTATGTTATATAAGCCGTCGCGTGCTTAACTTTTGGAAGCGAGTGTATATAGTCTTATAAATATATTCATCTCCGCATTCTTGTCAAACATATGTTTTTTTATGTCAGGCCTTCACGTTTTTTTGCAAACGATTATTTGAATTATTTTTTTACCGATCGTGACCTGTGGTAGCTCTCTATTTTTCCACCATTGGCGATTTTTCAGCAATTTTAGCCCTAATTGGCAGTTTTACTTGTCTTTGACAGTTTTTCAGCTGCCATTAGCAACTTCATTTGCATTTGGTAATTTTCTGGCTGTAAATGTTATTTTTTACTTGCTTTGCCAATTTTTTTTTTGCTGTGATTGGCAACTTCACTAGCATTTGACAGTTTTTTTTGGTGGTAACTTGGTGTCGTACTAAGCGGGAAAACGTTCTAAGTGGGAACGTTATGAGCCGGATCGACTGTAATTCATGCACGTATTTAATGCACGACTCATTCAAGGACTGAAAGGGTTGTGCAGGTGCACCCCTGCTCTACACAGTATTTCTCGGTCTTATTGAGATCAGGGCTCGGTAAATTAAAATTAAGACAATAAATAAGCGAAAAAAAAACCAAAATTAATTGCAATTAATTTACAATTAGTTGCAAAAATTTTGACATGGTTTAAACATTGGTAAAACACATGGTTAAACATTACATACATTTGCAGGTCCTGCACCGAAAAAAGACCCCCCCCCCCCCACCCAATAACTTTTTCGCAAACGCCATTTAAACATACATATTCCTTCAAAAAAAAGATGAATTTTTAAACTGTATTTACGGGAATTTATGACACCCTGTATACATAGTAACTGCTGCCATCTATATGTTGATCAGATCCAAACATGATACACTATCATATATATATATGTATTTGGATATTCAGAATCCAAAAATATATAATTTATATCACGTTCAGTTTTTTTTTAAATTTTTACTGTTTAAATAAATCATACCAAAACACATTATTGATGGTTGAATATTGCCATATTGCCGTTATTTTTTTATTAAAGTACTACCTAATCTATTTTACAAATGTATAATTATTTATGTCACGTACAGTTATTATAATGTAAATAGTAGGGGTTTCTAAAATTAGACCCATTGCAAATGTGTTTAGTGTCGTATGCATCTTCGTTGTTGTTTGTTGCACTATTTTATAGGGTATTCACAAAACGATAATGTTGATACTAGTCTTAACAGTACTTTAATACTTGCTTTCACATACTTTAGTTTTCTTAAAAATTAATTACTCACTATTTTTTTTATGATTATATAAACTAACACCGCAATAATTAACTAATAAAAAACGGTCAACTAATATTGTTGTTGACATCTTCGTCCGTAAGATTTGTTAATGAATGGACTATTTTCCTCACGGTATAATCAGTGATGCATTTATAGGGAGGCTTAGTGAACTATAGCCCAGGGCAGAAAGTTCAGAGGGGCGGAAAATTTGGGAAAAATCGGTTGCCAAGAAAATTTGTAGAATGGGAGAAGTGTGGAAAAATTTGTATTACCCTCAATGAATCCACCTCTGCCCAGACAGCCAGGGACTTGGTCAGTGATGTGGCCAAAAAAGTGTGATCTAGAGAGTTTGCAAGCACGTGAGTGCGCAAAAGTGACCTACACAGAGAGGAACCACGTCAGTGAGTGACCTAGAGCGTGTGAATAATCAAAAGAGCGATCTAGAACGTTTGCAAGCTTGAGGATGACAAAAACAGTGACCTAGAGCATGTTTAAACGTGTAAATGATCAAAAGAGTGACCCACAAAACTAGGAATCATGTTAAGGAGCAATCAAAAGGGTTACCTAGACCGTGTGCAAGCATGTGAGTGACCAATACAGTGGGCAAACTTTGGAGTGACCAAAACAGTGTTCAAGCATCTGAATGATTAAAAGAGTGACCGAAAGAGAAGAAAAGTGACCAAAACTTAGAAACACAGGTGTGCTTGCAAAAGTGGGGGGGGGGGGCAAGCGGGTTATAGCACAGGGTGGCGAATCCGAGTAGTCAAGAAAATTAGACTAAAGTGGGATATGGGCGGCAAAATTCGTGTAGCCCACAGGCGGCAAAACCATAAATACGCCTCTGGGTATGATGGATGTCGCGGGAGTCGTGACCCGTCGATTAAGAAACCACTGTTCTAGATGAACGTTTCTCTACCCAACCTTCCTGAACCCAAGGACCAGTGAAATGCTTGAAACGGTTCGACGGAGCTCTTGTGTCCCGTATTACGAGACATTCCTATATTTTAAGTTGTTCTAGATTGTTTTTTACATTTGTCCCGTTTTTTCAACGATGCTAATTTGGATTTGTAATGTTTACTAAAATCGTGAATAAACAGCGTTTTCGTAACTTATCAACATAATTATAGCTTTAATGATACAAATTCATCTTCCATATTTGTCATATATTTCAACATTTTTCCCTCAATGTTTTAGTAATTTTAACTACAGTTGGGGGGTTTTGCTGACTTACAGCAACGTTTTTGATGACAATTGGCGACGTCCAGTATTTTACCGTATTTAAGATTCTGGTACCTTTTATTTTTGATAATGAAATATGGTCATCAAGCCATTTACATGTTTTTTTCGTCTAATAAATTTTTGTTTAGGCTACTCAGATTTGTAGCAGGACTTTGTTTCCCCGCCCCTTTCATTCATTTTTTCAATAATTAGTGACCAAAAGAGTGACTTAAAGACATAGATGTCATCGTAAACTTAATTCATCGTTAACTTAACTTTTTGGCCACAATTAGCCATATTCCGCATTTAGGATCGCAATCTGTCGCATTTCCTTAATTAGGTATGGTGAACCTATAAATATCAAGGTACAATTTTTTATTTGAACCCATGTATGGATATTACTAATATAAATTAAAAGAATTGAACAATTTTTCATTCAGTGAGGCCGGGATAACAATATAAAAGTTTGATAAAAGATATTTTACAAAACTTGAAAAAACATCCAATAAGCGCATTGGTAACAGTCGTTCAAATGTAACTGATGCGATTATTAATTCCATTTTTCAAAGAACTTTCAACAAACTTTTATAGTGTGATCCCGGCTTCAGCGACATTTCAGTCAAATTGAAGCCGATTCTTAGGCCGGGATTACACTATGAAGGTTTTATAAAATTCTTTTATAAAACTTGACAAATGCAACCAATACGCCAGTCGGTTGCGTTTGCTCGAATGTAACCGATGAGCTTATTGGTTGCATTTTAGAAGTTTTATAAAAGAACTTTTCTGAAACTTTTATAGCGTAATCCCAGCTTTAGCGAAATATCAGTCAAATTAAAGCTGATTCTTACCGACATTACAAGTCAGATTGAAGCTTATCCTTATCGACATCGCAGGATTCGAAGTATGCCTTCGGACCATCTATGATCTATGCCAACGTAGCGTACAACCTCTGGTCCGCGGACTATAGGTGTAGAAACGCTTTCTAGACGGATCACTTTCAATTAATTTCCCAGTAAAAATTATTTATGTAGGAAATAATTCGCGAAACGATGCTATCAAAAGACAAATAGATATTGCTTTAAACTTAATTTCGCCAGGCCAGAATTTGGGAAATTCCAGAAAATATAGGTTTGGATTAAATTTAAAAGAAAAATAAAATATATACATACTTCGAATATACCAAAAGGGTGGCCAACAGCTGGCCCGCGGGTCGCATATGGCCCGTGAAATGATTTTGTGCGGCCCACGAAAAGGTAAAAAAGTACCGTGAAAAATTATTATTTGAACTATCGGGTTCCAACAGCAGATTTCTTGATTAACAAACTGCTTACAAACTCCTTATTTCTAGTGACGAAATTAATTTAATAACAAACTAATTTATTCAATTAATAAGTGAGCGGCTTGTACACCGATGTTGCACCACTGATGCGGCCCGTGACGCTATAGCTGACCATTAAGTTGGACCGCGAACAGGAAGAAGTTGGTCACCCCTGGATTTTACTGTAACAACACTTTTACTGTAACAGGGTCTCCCACAAAATTTGTTTGATCATTTGTTCCCCTCATAGATGTTTTCATGACTTTTATCAAATACTTGCATATTTTACTTATTCCTGTCAAATATTTTATATTTTCCTTGACCCTTTTTCATTTCCTTGACTTTCCAGGTCAACGGGAACTTTTTTTTCCTCCGAAAATACTCGATATTTTCTAAATCAAACCCTCACTCTTCCAAGATCATTATTAGCATTATTATTACAGTCGAATCCCGTTTTAACGAATACCGTTATAGCGAAAAAAAGCTCGTTTTAACAATACAAAAAAACCTTTAATTCCTTTATAACGAAATTTCGTAATAACGAAGTGATTTATCTGGAGTTCGTTATAACGGGATTCGACTGCATAATTAATGTATCAGAATTTTTTATTTTATTTTGATAACAACGTGCTAATGTTTTTAAGATTGTTTTTATCTTAATATTCTTCAAATTAAATAACATTTCTTTTCCTTTTTTTGAAGAAAATATTTCACGATTGATTATGCAGTCGAATCCCGTCATAACGAACTCCAGGAGACCGGATAAATCACTTCCTTATAACGAAATTTTGTTATAAAGGAATTCCAGATTTTTGCATTGTTCCTATGTAAACTCATCTGAGGGATTAGAAAAGTGTTCGTTAAAACGAGATTTTCGCTATAACGGTATTCGTTAAAACGGGATTCGACTATAGTTCATTTTAGAACATATTTTCATTTTTAACCACTTCATATACAAGGTTTTGGCAACAAATTTGAATTATCTCTATTTGACGAGTCGGCGGAAAATCCGGTAACCTTGTCC
Organism: Pholcus phalangioides; assembly: GCF_987345545.1. Classification (NCBI taxonomy): domain Eukaryota; kingdom Metazoa; phylum Arthropoda; class Arachnida; order Araneae; family Pholcidae; genus Pholcus; species Pholcus phalangioides. The sequence goes on along the minus strand of NW_028301608.1, from coordinate 85,516,273 downwards.
TAACCTAACTACACGTTACAAAAAGGAAGATAGAGAAAGAAAGAAAAATATAGTATAAAGTATAATATAGATAAGGTATATATAAGAGTTTTTAAGTCCCTCTTTTTTTCCCCCGCACCCTACGTGTACTCTTTCCCTCTTACATATATACAGTAGAACCACCACAGAGGGAGTTAGCGCACCAACCTCTCGGTGAGTATAAAAAAGGCAAAAATGTCGAATGCTGCCGTTCGGAATCGTCAATACACTGTGGAAAACGACACAACACAGAAAAGGACCGTGGTGTGGCAAAAGGTATCAAAAGCATGTTTTCTTCATTTTTGCGTATATTTTTCTTTTCTCTCGGGCGATACTTCAGTGCTTTTTAATAGGCATATTTTTCTTTTTAGATCATATTTCTGCTCGGGGGATTTTTTTCAATGCATATGCATTTTTTTTCCATTTTACGTGTATTTTGAATATGGCTATAGGGTCCCTTTTTATTTCCTTTTACGCTGTAGGGCATATCCAAGAATTTTTATGGCATATTCAATATATTTAAATGCATATTTCGAGATTTTTCAGCCTTTCTAAATGCATACTTTCACAATTTTTATGAATTTTTCTAATTTCTTGCACTTTTAAATGCATCTATTTTTTTCGTTTTTGCGTATATTTTTTATTTTCAGCGCCATACTTCTTCATTATTGGACAGATTTGTGTTAATGTTTCGCACATAGGCCTACATAAATAATGTCGATTTAAAGATAGATATTGCAGATTTATCTTTAGTTTTAATGCAGATTTATCTTTAGTTTTAATGCAGATTTATCTGTAGTTTTAATGCAGATTTATCTTTAGTTTTAATGCAGATTTATCTTTAGTTTTAATACATATTTCAGCGGTTTTAGTGCATATTTTACAACTTTTTTTAGCACACATCGTCCTGCTTATGCCAGAAACATGAATGCGCAAATACTAGGGGGGGGGGGGGGGGGCAAAGGAACTTGGAAAGTGTGTGTGACGTTTGAATGTTCACTCTGCCCATGATACTCTGTGGATGCTATTTTCCTAAAATGTTCTGTAACATTGTTTCGATAGGGCGGCACTTCTCAACCTTTCTGAATCCAAGGAGCAGTAAAAGGTCTGAAACAGTTTTACGGACCTCTTGTGCCCCCCCCCCTCCCGTATTACGGGACATTACTGTAATTTTTGTTGTGCCGATTTTTTTTTATACATTTGTTCCGTTTTTTTAACGATGCTTTTATTTGAATAAGTCGTACCTCAGCGTTTTCATTATAAATTATATTATGATAATTATGGCAAAAAAATATAGATATTTATATATTTCACACATTTGTCATGTTCAACACTTTTTTGCGCAGTTCTTCAATAATTTTAGTGAAAACTAATGATTGTGCCTTCTTCCGGATACATTTTTTGTTCACATTTGGTTTTGTCCTGTATTTTACCCTATTTAAGATCCCCGTTTACCATATTTTTCTCAATGAAATATAGCAATCCGATCAATTGAATATTTTCTTCGTGAAATGTATTATTATCACTGGATTTATATCAGCCCTTTAGTCGCCCCCTTCAGTGATTTTAGAAGTAATTAGGAAATTTTATTTAAGGCCATTTGAAATTTTTTTGGCATAATTTAATGATATCCCGTACTTAACATCGCAGTACCCGCATTTTTCTCGATGATGTATAGTAGGGGTTGCTCATTATCTCTCGAGTCGTGAGCACTGCCTATGCCCATCATCAAACGAAGAGCACCTCTAACGGCAACGTTGACATCAAGGATACTGAAATTTGTATAATCATAATCCTTGAATACAATTTTTGTTGATCAAGCGCCCGCGAGCACGAAATCGAACATGAGCACTCTCGGTGCTTCGAACAGCACCATGATGCTTGCCGACTTTTAAGCCACGAGCAACAGGTTGAAGATGGCTGATGTATAGTGAACCTAAGGTACATTATTAATTGAACCTATATGGGTAATAGGCTTACTAATACCAATTACAACGGTTTCAATTAAGTGGGAATTAAATTATCGAGCCTGCCTGTGGACCACTCATGTCATCGTCGCGGACCATAGGATGAGAAACACTGGGATAAAGGGGCGCAGAAACGCGTTCGCGTTCCTGGCAAAACTAGGAAAATAAAGGATCCAATCAGCCGATACACCAAAAAAAGTGAAAATTTGCACATTCACGCTTCTGGCATAATCATCATCCTCATAACATAAACCGGGGATGCAGATGATAAATATCCATGGAATGGGGGGGGGGGGGCAATCGATGATATAAAATATCACATGGATTCGTGTGAGAGCTGTCAAGAAGAAGATCGTTAAAACAATAGTTAAGCTACCGGAATGTTAGGTAGCCAGCTTGTAAAGCATGACTGAAAATATCGGTCTCGACACTAAACTTTTCTTCGAAGCACCTGCGGATACGCGAAGAATCGAAGTAGTAAATACATACTCTGTGTCTGATCTTTTTATTTTTCCTCCTCCCCTTATTAGGACATAGCTTATAAGTGATGGGAGGAGAGGAGAATGGGATAAACTAAATCGATATAAGTAGCCAGAAGCTTACAGATAAAGACCCAACAACAACAAGAAGCAATGCTTCTTGTTTTTCTTATAAGCTGCGTATATATGTATAAAATTGCCGAGGCGAAATCAAGTGGGTGCAGTTTTTTGATCGCGTACACACATAACATATATAGTTTAATTCATCATTATAATAACTGTTATTTGTTCGATGGGAGCAAGGTCTGTCGCGTGATTATCCAATTTTGTGCCTTTCTCGATTTCTTTTTTTTTCTTTTCTTGCTTCTCCTTTCATTGCTTATTATTTTTATTTTAACTCGAGGGATTGCCAAGCCACTGTTCTTTTTTATCCTATAAGAAGTCAACTCTGTAACAAGCTATAACGTAGGCTACTGCTACTATTAACGCCCGATCGCAATGTTGTACAGCGGACTTATATCTCTTTAGTCTCAACTATCGAAAAAAAGAACATGATAAGCTTGAAAAAAAAAATTCATATTTGTTGCTTTGCTTGTGTAATCTCGAATTTTGCTTGTAATTTCAAATTCACCTTCTAAGCTTAAATTTTGCCAATATTCTTAAATTTTGCTTGTAATCTTAAATTTAGCATTGTGATATTAAATTCTGCTTCTTCTCTTAAATTTTTGCTAATAATCCTAATTCCGCATGTGATTCTAAGCTTAAATTTTCCAAGTATTTGGAATTCAGCTAAATTTTGCTAATAATATTAATTCCACCTTTTAAGCTTAAATTTTGTTTCTTGTAAATCTTGTATCTTAATATTACTTGTAAAAATCTTTCTTCTCTCCTTGTAATCTTAAATATTTCTTGTAATATAAAATTCAGCTTCTAAGCCTAAATTTACTTCGTAATCTTGCTTTAATTTGGCACGTGATCTTCAGTCAACATCAATTATCTTTGTAACTTTAACGTCTGCTTTTAAGCTTAAATTTTGCTTTTAATATTCAACCAAATGGGATGTATGGTCACGGTTCTTGTAAACGGGACTTTTTCCCGAATAAAGTTATCATACAGTTATTGTTATCATAAACCTCGAGACCGGATGTGATCACATTAGGCGGCGTAGACTGTATAACTTTTTTTACTTTCTTTGGAACCAAAAATTCACCAATCGGACTTATCCAAATATGTTTCATTCCCGATTTTTGACTTTTAACAATATCGCCAAGTTTTGGAATAAAACTGCAACTGTGTTTTCCAAAAAAAACCGGGAAAGTGACCTCAAATACCAAAACCGCGGATACCAAGAGCCAACTGTATTGATTTCGCGGCATATGAAAATGTCGTCGAACAATCGTTGACCGAAACACAGTTTTCCTGACAAAAATCGAAGTTGGAATCAGTCGCTGCCGGCGATAGCGCGGCTTTTTTGCAAAAGGCTTGGACCTAAGAAGTTAACGCGTTATCGATATTTACTAACGGTATTTACTCACTCTCTCAGATACGAGCTGACATCCTGTAAGGAGTCGTCGGAAAACATGAAGGAGGCATTATATAACTCGGGTGCTTTTTCTACTATTTCCGCATACTTTATTCTACATATAGTCAAACTTGGTTATAATGCCATCGAAGATTCAACGAAATTTTGTCGTGGTAACCGAGGTTGAAGTTTTTAAGACTTTTGATGAAAAATAAATACGTAGCATTACCGATTCTCGCCAAATATGTTGCCAATTGTCAGCAAATATTGCTTATAAACAAGCCTTGGCGAGAAAAGCACCGCTACAGCATGTCTACTAAAATGTATTTCATGGGGGGAAAATTAAGCATGACACATACGTCAGATGAATGTTTATTCGAAGATGATGTTACTCTCCGTTATTCATTCGAAAGTTCCGACAGCTGGCTGATGTGAAGACGAATCCAGGAAAGAAAATTCATCTGACTCTTCAAGGAATCGAACCCACGTCTTCTCACTTGCCGGATGAGTGCGCTAGATCAATTCACCACAAAGCCAACGAACCTCTTTTCTTAGAGCTGTCCATGTAAAGTCCCGTCCACTGCACACAAATGTAAAGGAAAGAAGTTCATTCATTGCCTTTGTAGCGTAATGGTCTAGCGCACTTATCAGGTAGATAAGACCGTAAGCATAGTGAGGCGACCACGAGGTACGGGAGCGCATAACAGAGAAAAACCGCGAAAACAATTGTATTGTTTTGTTATTCTAAACTGCGCATACTCGAGAAGCGAGACAAAAAAGAGAAAAAATTCCCCCAACGAGGTGAGAGAGTTGAACAAACATGTTTTTGTTTCACCTTGATCTGCTGATTTCCACTATCTGCTAATTGGTCCGTTTTTTTTTTCTTTCTCTGTTTTGTGGAGGGATCATCGTCATCACACACCCACACGTTTCAGAACCCCTCCGGCCATTTTCTCTATCCTTCTCCTTTACTATGTGCGGAGTTCTCTCTTCCTCCATCCCTATGCATTGTTTTTCCCTTCCTAGTCGTAATTCTTGTAACTCTAGCACCTTTTCGCTCTACTATGAACACAGCCTAAAAGATGTGGGTCCTTAATTCCCTGCAGAAGCAGTTGAATTGTCTATCCTGGATTTATCTTCGCATCAGCTAGCTGTTGAAACCTTCGTATGAACAGTGCCTTCTTAACGCATGGGCCCATCCTGGCACTACCCGGGGAGGGGCTCAAGAGAAGAGGGGGGGGGGGCCTCACAAAAATGAGATCCGGTTGCGATTTTCGAGAATATCATAAGCATGCAAACTAGCCTAGTGGGTGGTGGGCTTCAGAGAAATCACTTGGTCCGGGGGGGGGGGGGTCAATGCTGTCCTTAAGACGGCCCTGCGTATGAATGCTTATAATCGTATTCATTATGCTACAATTTATAAATTACGAAAATTACCTCCAGCCCCTATTCTAGTAAAGATTAGACCTTAAAAGTAGCCTAATCTTCACTGAAAAAAAAACGGGACATTTTTTATAGCGAAATAGTCAGCGAATATAGTATAGCGAAGAGCAAAATACTAGAATGTTTTGTATACTTGCTACGCCAATGAGTAAGTCGGACGGAGCATCAAATATATAATAAATATTTATTTTTAAATTGAACAACATTCTCTGAATGTGATCAGCTCCAATCCTTTCTTAGACAAAAGTCACCGAAACAAAAGCAACGAAAGATTTGTCGTTACATCCGAGTTGGTTCCTTTTCATAGACGTTATGAAGCAAAGGCTCATCAACATTATTCTATATGTCTATACGAATCAGCCCAAACGGCCAATTATTGACGTTATAGCCGACGTGTCGTTACGACCGAGCTCGTTATAACCGAGTTTGAGTATTTCTGTCCTGATTGCTGTTTTTTCTTGTATCCGTTAGGCCGTGGGGGGAGGGGGGGGGAAGGTTCCCGTGTATAAATACGATCGTGCATTAGGACGGCGTGAAGAGTGAAGCATCACCGCCGTTTGGGTAACGGCCGTCATCGTGAAATTTTCGATTAACTGGTTATAGCTCACAATAGCCATGGGCCATATGGCCCCCACGTGACCCTGGAAAAGGGGGGGGGGCACGTAAAGCCAAGTAAAAGGAGATCCATGGTAGGTGATTAAAGATTCCACAGAGACTTCCTAAAAACATTATGTAAGTGAAATATGGTGAGAGAAAGTGTGTGACTATTGGAATTTTTTTTTTCTACTATTAAAATAGCCTATAGTATAAGGGTGCTCAAAATTTAGGAGAAAGTGTGCCACTTCGATGGTTTGAAAACGTGTCGCGGGCCGTTTAAATCATTTGGAACAGTGTCGCTAGTCTGTAAATGAGCCGCGGGCTGCTTGAATGATCTTGAACTGTGCGCGGGTAACTTAAGTGATGTGGACCTCCACCGCGGACGGCTTAAGTGCTCTGCCGCTGTGGTGGTCGAGTGGTCATAGTGACAGACTCGCGTCTCGAGGTCCTGGGTTCGCACCCCACCGTCACCACAGTGGTGGTCGGCTGAAGTTGGTTTTCTGTGGTTCCCAACTTCAAGGCGCGAATGTGAGCCGATCTCCCCATTAAAAAAATCTCGCCACAGACAGCAACAGACCTACAAACAGCACAAATTGTAATTCAATCATAACACATCACTCACTTCACTTCTGAAATATAGATGGTAGCACTGAAAAATCACATACAATAGATACGCACTCAAAAGACTGTTAGGCACACACACACACAGTTACACTTCCGGCACAACTCACTAGGCAGTAAATCGCCCATAGAGGGTGATGGACCTGAGTTGTGCTCGGTTTGAAAGAAAGAAAGAAAGCTTAACTGCTCTGGAACTATGCCGCAATAAAGTCTGGTCTTAAAAAAGCCGGTCTCAATGGGTCGGCAAATGTGCCGCTGGTCACTTAGATGATCTTTAAATATGCCAAGGATCTGTTAAGTGATCTGGGAATGTGCCGCTAAGTTCATCTTTAGAAAATTAGGTTTGAGATTAGGGGCCACATCAGATGACTCCGGGGGGCATACTTGGTCCGCGGGCTAAATGCTGGTTACTATGCATAATCACCAACTATCTCGGTAAGTCTGATAAATTTCCCTCCATTTATCACTTTTACCGGTGATTATGCATAATTCCCGAATAAAGCTGGTAAGCATGATAAATACATAGCCTACTGTATGGAAGAAATCATGCGGAAATATCACGTAAATATTTATAATAATAACACAATCACCACATATTCCCAAGAGATCTTTACGATCCGTCCAGGGAATTTGTTAGTGTTAGTAAACGTCCATTAAAACACTAACAAATTAAATTCAACCACTTTTCAGTAGCCTATGGGTGCGCTCAGGGCCGGAACTAGAGGGGGGGGGGAGGCAGAGGGCAACTGCCTCGGAGGGGGGCGTAAATTTTAGGTGGGGGAAAAAGAACGCCCTTGTAAAATTATCGAATTTTAAAGTAGTGGGGGGGGGGGGGGAGCGGCGGCATAAATCCTAGTTACGGCCTTGGGTGCACTGCGCATATTTTGCCATAAATATATGAACTATTAGTGAGAACATGACAAATCAACAAAACTTGTGGTTTTCAAAATTAGTCAAACCAATGCAATGGTGTCTTAACGGGCAGGTCTACAGGGCTTGAGCCAGATTCCTGGATGAAACATGGGTCATGAATAAAGCCCTGATTATATGCAAATGCATATGTGCATATTCATTTGCATATAATGGCCTTTTTTTAGCATTAATGCATATAAATGCATAAAAGCAAAGAATTTTCAGCATATGTGCATATTTTTGAAGGTTTATTTAAGTCAACTCAATTTTGTTTTTTTTACAATTTTTCAAGTAAATATTGTCATAATATTTTCATAACATCGGTTCCCCCCCCCCCCCCGCAGGTGAAATTTAGTGAATTAATACATATTTATAAAGTATTTTACGAAATACTAACCGTTTTCTTGTAAGGCTATTTCTATAGATACGTCAAAGTGTTAAATTTTTTTAAGAAATAGTGTCCAAATTCATTTGTTACTGCTATTTTCGTTATTGAGCAGCTACAACAAACTGAAAATTGAAAAATGCCTCAAAAAAAAATATGTAGAAGTTATTTGTGTGCATATATATGCGGGTTGCGGGTATATGTATATATATGAGGGGATATTTTTTTGCAAATGAAAAATACATATGCACTAAGAAATACAAAAGATGCATTTTTAAAACACATTTGCTTTTTTTTTCGTGGGGATTTTTTTAATGCATATTTTCTCATTTTTTTTATACATATTTCGGAATTTGACTTTCACGATTTCTAATGCATATTCTGGGGTGTTTAATGCATATTTTGGAATTTTCAGTGCAAATTTTAGCCTTTTAAGTGCACATTTTGGTATTTCCAGTGCTTATTTTTGCATTCATAAGTGCTTATTTTTGCATATTTTTAGAGCATATTTTGCCACTTTTTAATGTATATAATCTGGGCTCTAGTCATGAATAATTGAAACATAGCTTTATTCTAAAATTATTTATTTTAGTTATTTCTTTTCCCTAATTTTCAGTTATCTCTTTCATTAATTTTCAGTTATCTTTTTCTTTTACTAATTTTCAATCATCTCTTCCTTTCACTAATTTTCAGTTATCCATTATTAAGTTAATCAAAGTTTCAGTTTTAGTAATTTCCTTCATTAATTTTCAGCGATTTATCATATCACCGTATGAGGGAATTATTTACTGGTAAATGTGATATAAATTCGAAAAATTTTTAAGATTACCAAAATAGTCATTGACTGGATTTCTCACGTTTAACCATCGAACATTCATGGTTACTACGATGATGAGCACACCCTCCGCTGTGCTCGCGAGCAACAGGTTCAAGAATACCTGTTTGTTAACAACAAAAATGATTCGATTTTTCTTAATCGGTTAGAATCGTGATCCTGCTCCCCGTTGTTCGGTATGAATGGATTATTTCAAAAGGGCAGAGCTAGAAATTTAAGATAAAGGGATTCGAACAGAGCTTATATCATCTCCAAAATACCATTAGACTCTTTCCGGGGAAAAAAAGAAAAAATCCCAAGTGCTAACAACTGATAAAGCGATTTCAGATAACAGCTGCTCAAGGAATCCACGTGACCACACAATGACGGACAAAAAACACAAAAGCGCGTGGTGTTCCCAACAAAACGTCCGTCAAAGGATGAGCTTTCTCTCTCTCTCTCGACGCAACACGTTGTGCGGCACTTGATGGCGATAAGAAAGTGTGTTTTGACATTAGGAGAAACTCGCGATGCACACCTTTCATTTCATAGCCCCCACAATGCTGCGGCTGACAGGGCTCTAGCCCTAAGGCCTCGGACAATTCTCATCATTTTTTTTGCTTTTACACGTTATACATGAACTATAGAATAATAGCCCGTGAGAAGTCTGACCGGGGGCTCGCGAAAGATCCCGGCCTAGGGGGATCCTACTCCTGGATATGGGGGCCCATATCTGTTTAAGTCGAAGTTTTCACTCATCCCCCCCATAACGTTTTCCGTATTTTTATAGTGTTATAAATTTCCTTTGACTCGAAGTTTCCAGGAATGAGAGAAATTTAAAAAATAGCATTTAGCATTTGGCAATAGAATTCAGCAGATTCATTTGTCTGCTTGCAAAAAATGAATGACTTAATCACGAAAAAGAACAAAAAAAATGGAGAGGCGGTCAGAAACCATTGCATTTTTGACAGAAAATACACTTTATTCTATATGTCTATACGAATCAGCCCAAACGGCCAATTATTGACGTTATAGCCGACGTGTCGTTACGACCGAGCTCATTATAACCGAGTTTGACTATTTCTGTCCTGATTGCTGTTTTTTCTTGTATCCGTAAGGCCGTGGGGGGAGGGGGGGGGAAAGGTTTCCGTGAATAAATACGATCGTGCATTAGGACGGCGTGAAGAGTGAAGCATCACCGCCGTTTGGGTAACGGCCGTCATCGTGAAATTTTCGATTAACTGGTTATAGCTCACAATAACCATGGGCCACATGGCCCCCCACGTGACCCTGGAAAAGGGGGGGGGCACGTAAAGCCAAGTAAAAGGAGATCCATGGTAGGTGATTAAAGATTCCAGAGAGACTTCCTAAAAACATTATGTAAGTGAAATATGGTGAGAGAAAGTGAGTGACTACTTACCGTACACTTTATTTGTGATTTGTTTCATATATACGAGTATCATGTATATGCTTCCGTTTCTTCCATAATTCTACAGTATTATGTCTAGTTCATAGTTCCCCAAACTTTTTTTGTCTCATCGCCCACTTCTTCAGAAATTTTTTCTCCCTTCGCCCCCCAACGCAATCTAACCCATAGGATCCTATGTAATACCCGTAACTTCTACCGTCCCCCCCTGGAGCATTCTATCGCCCCCAGAGAGGGCGTTAATGCCCACGTTGGGAATCACTGGTCTAGTTCATTTCTAAATCTTCTCATTCAACAGTTAAATATGAATTTATTTATTTATCTTTCCGAATTTCTTCATCTAAAATAAGAGTTGACATATTTTACTGATACGATATATTCGTAAATACACTGTAAAGATTTAAAAATCTGATTTTATTCTACTCTGAAATCGGGATTTCCGATAAGTCGAACTGACGAGAAGTTTTTTATCGGCCACTGCACATTCAAGATTTGACTGTTTTGATTTGTTTTTCGTCTGACAGTTTGATTTTGATATCGGTAACTTCATTCAGTTTCCAATCTGCAAGGGGTAGTGGAATAGTTTGAATAGAAGCAAAAAGTGTGGGGGCGGGGGGATCCGAACACGTGGCCCTGATTAGGATCACCACTTGCTACACATAACAAGCATTGCACGGAAACAAACTTCACGTCAGGTTCACACAACACGTACATTCCGGTACGTACCAATTCGTTAGAAACTCCGCAGAGGAATGTGCACGAGGTGCATGTACGATTAAGTAGTAGTAGTTAAAGTGCGGTTCACTTGGTTGATTTGAAAACCTTTCGCGGGCCACTTGAGTGCTCTGGAACTGTGCCACAAGCCCACTGAATTGATCGGGGAATGTGCCGCGGCCACTTAAGTCACGTGTAAAAGTGTCGCGGGTCACTGAAGGGATCAGGAAATGTGCCACGGGCCACTTAAGTGATGTGGAACTGCACCGTGGGCTATTTAAGTTAATTGTGTCACACGTCACTTAAGTGATCTGTAAATATGTAGCTGGGTACTTGAGTGATTTGCAAATGTGCCACGAGTAGCTTAAGTGATGTCTCAATGCGCCGTAGACCGCTTCAGTAATGTGCAACTGTACCACGGGCCATTTAACTGTTCTGTAGATGTGCCGCGGATCATAGAAGAAAATGTGTCGCGAGCTGCTTAAGTGCTCTGGAACTGTGCCGAGCGTCGCTCAAGTGATCTGTAAATATGTCATGGGTAACTTGAGCATAGGCGTACGCAGAATTTTCTCGAGGGGGGAGGGGTTTAAATTTTTTTTCCTTCTGGGAGTTTACGTTTTTTCCTGCAAAATAACACTATAATCTTGGCTCAAGGGGTTTAGAACCCTATTCCCCCCCCCCCCTTTGCGTACCCCAATGAACTTGAGTGATATTTAATTGTACCACGGGTCGTCTAATTGTTGTGCAACGGATCACTTGAGTGATCTGCAAACGTCCCACTTTGTTTATTTCGACAAAATATAGTTTGAGGTCGCGGGCCACATCAGATGAGTCCGAGGGGGGCCATGGGCTGAACATATATGCTTTATACGACGTAAAATAACGTGACAAGTCACATTCCTTACAGAAAACTGAGCAAAAAACTTGTATTGTCTTACCTGAAGAAGTCTTTCCTGCAAAAGAGTTTACCGTCCCTAGAGAAACACTTGTCAGCCAAAGTGCTTTTACAATCCCAACATTTGACGCATTTCACGTGCCACGCTCTGTCGACGACGCTCAGCAAGAAGCGATCCAGTATAGGCCGTTCGCACCCGGCGCATTGCACCAGGGTCTTCATCACAAACGCCAAACAATATATATATATTATGTACAAAAAACACAATTATTATTTTTTCTTCAAAAAATAACACGCGTTTGAGAAATTTCTGTTTTCGGAAAATTTAAAAAAAAAAACGGAACAAAAACTGGAAATATATCTCGCAAAACGGGAGGGGGGAAAGAGAGAACTCGGCGACGGAGCCTTTCAGCTCCGCTCCGTTCAGCAGCGGGTACTAGACTGAGTGCAACCCATTCAGACTCCTCCATTCAGCAGTTGGATGGGCGGGGCTTCTCTCCGAGTAGGACGTTCCCTGCGTGCGATTGGTCGAGGGCTTGTCAGTCAATACGCGACAGGTCATTGCTTCACGTAACGTGGGAAAACAAAAACAAAAAAATATTTCAGGTAAGAAATGTTTTCTACAACCTGAAAAGAAAATGTCTCTTTTCTTTGACACCTAAATATATATTCATTTTATATTTTATTCTTTTTTTTTGTCACGTCTTTCACTTTCAACAAGTTCTTTCAACTAGAAATATGCATTGTATGTATGTGTTTTTTTTCTTTTATGACAACCGTGTAGTTCAAAAAAGGACAAAAGACGAATGCGTTTAACACATGTAAAAATATGTGTGTGCATGATTCTGAAGGTGTGGCGAAACTTGTGTGCGTACCATTTCTAGAACGGTTTCACACACGCATAAATATCCCCTGCATAAATTTGTTGTAGGGTCTACGTGCACAAATAATGGGCCGGACCATTTTTCCAACCAAACAAGTTGGTCCACGAAAGATTAGCAAATCATTCGAGTGGCCCGCAAAGGTTTTCAAATCGCTATCAAGTTGCCCGTAGCCTACTCTGTAGAAGGTTGGGCACCACCGCACCTCGTGTAGATCACGGTTTTCTAAACTTTATAAAGCAGGCCTACTGTTTGAAGCCTTAGTTCTTTCTCCTTACGTAGACATCTTGTTAATTTTGATCATTTGATCATTTTTGTCGCACAACGGTCATTTTCTGCACACACGAGGGCTAATTAGACAATTTATTGCTGATTCCGAACGGCAGCGTTCGAAATTATTGCCCCTTTCATGCTTATGTTGGTGTGCTATTCCCCAGGGGCGGGATTCCCTGCGGTAACAATCTATTTTCTGCGGTCATGTTGTCGCCGTGTCTGTTGCACCTCCACGTCTGGAAAGTTTCTGATAGTATGAATCGGGTATCTAACTCGCGAAACCTCTAAACATCCTTCGGTAGCCAACATTAGGCGAGTTATTGTTTAATTTTGATAAGTTAATGATGTTATCATTAAGTGATACTGAGACAAATTGTGGCAGAAATTAAAGAAAATAAAGCAAGTGGCTACGATCGAATTACACCTAAAATGATGAAAATTATCTCTCATTACCATATAGATATAAAAAAGGATTTAGTGGATTCCTCAATAACAAATGGAGTATTTTATTCCGAACTAAAAAATTCCCTCGTACATCCTATATTTAAAATTGGAGATTCCAATGATACTAACAACTATAGACCTATCTCAATTCTCCCGATTTTTTCAAAAATTTTAGAAAAATGTATGAAATACCAACTGCTCAATTTCCTGAATCATCAAAAATTCTTTGCAACCAATCAATACGGATTCCAAAAAAACAAAAATACAGATATGGCAATTCTAAAATTAACGAGCTTGATAAACAATGGAATAAATAAAAATAAATATTCAATAATAGTTTCTTTGGACCTAAAACGCGCATTTGATTACGTGGATCTAAACATTTTAACAGAGAAATTATATACAGCCGGTATAAGAGGAAATATCTTGGAATGGTTTAAATCATACTACTACACTAGAAGACAAGCAGTCATAATAGAGAAAAAAATTAGCAATTTTCAAGGAGTAAAAAAAGGCGTCCCACAGGGGTCGGTCTTAGGGCCGATACTATTTTTAATTTACATAAATGAACTGAGTAAACTAAACCTAAATGGTAGCATTATATCTTTTGCAGATGACGCAGTTTTATATGTTGAGGATACAGAAACACATAGTTTGGTTAAAAGAACAGAGAAAGACCTAACAAAAATTAATCACTGGCTAATTAAACACAAATTAAAAATAAATACACAAAAAACTAAATTTATGTGCACGAAAACAAGAAATATAAATGACATTGCAGAAATCCACGTAAAATTACACACTCACTGCCAATCTCAAACAATATCAGTATGCAATTGTGAAGAAATAGGTAGAGTGTTCAATTATGAATACTTAGGAATAGTTCTACAAGATAACCTAAAATGGAACATACATAGTAAAAAAATGATAAAAAAAACTCAGAATGTATTCAGGAATCATTTATAAACTTAAATACATAGTTGATAATAACTTCTTGAAAGATATCTTCTATGCGTGGGTTTATTCAAATATAAATTACGGAATATGTGTCTGGGGAGGAGCATATTATGAAAATATACGCAATCTAGACAATCTTTACAATAAATTAAGAGAATTAATAAATGTTCCAACAGAAAACAAAAACATACAGTGCCACATATTGATACTGACATTGACAGAACTACATGTACAGAATTTATAAATTTATCATAAAAAACGAAGAATGGTTAGTAAAAATTGAAAATAGAATCTCGAATAGGTATAAAAATATCTATCAAGTGCCTAAAAGTAACAAAACATCATTTCAAAAAAGTTTTTGTTACAACGAACCAAAAATAATGAACTTCATCTACTCTAGTAATTACACAAATAGTTATAAAAATACAGATTACGATGTCTTTATTTTGATCAAAAACACAGATATTAATACAGTAGTTTGAAATAAGTTATTGAACCAATGCATATTAATTATAAACTAGAATACATCTAATGAAGAAAAGAGCTGTTGCTGCGGGAAAAATCTTGAAATAAAAACCATATAGGCCTGCTGGAAGGACTTCTTAGTCCCTTGGGGCTACATAGTGTAAGTATTATATGTGTGTGTGTTTTTTGTGTCGTGTAACATATGTTTGTTTTGTATATTGTATTATATATTCGTACATTGTAATTTGCTGTTTGTTCGTTTAAATTAAAAAAAAAAGTGACGTAAGTGATTTAAATTGAAGACAACTTGTCACATCCGATTTCGTGCATGTGCGCCAAGTAAGGCTTGATTCCTTATCACAAAATTAAAAATTTTTCAGTGTCGCATATTTCCAGGGTGAAATTTAACTTTCATGGAACACCAATTTGTTTGCCTACCCTTTCCTTGTATTCCATAAAGTAATAAAAATAATAACATGGCCAGCTCAGAAACATCTCTGAATTGTTGAAATGCAATTTAATCAATTGATATTACAATGCTATATGATAATTTCCATTATTAACTTCATGGAGATTGTGTTTTCTTTCCAAATCAAAGAAGGCACTATGGCATCGGCGTAAACACTGCAAGCCTTCAAAACTTGGCTTTTTTTTAACCTTTATAGCGGCATTGACGAGATATCTCACCTAACTTGATACCTTGTATTTCGTTAATTACATAATATCTCACCCCCTTGAAACCCTTTTATTTTGGTATGGACGAGTCCAGCAATCTCTGTGAAGGTGTCTTTACTCGCACAAACTTGTTTTCCAACCCTCGCCCGCCCAATCTGTCATAGCAACTGCCAGTAGACAGAGTCAGATTTTGATCTTTATTTGATATCAGAAGAAAAGAAAAGAGACGGTGTTTTTTTCTTTCGCTTTGGGGTAGCATAAGAATATGCCTAAAGCATGGGTTTCCAACAAGTGTTCTGTGACAGCTTTTTTGGGCTTCCGCTTAATCGAACACCACGGAATCCGGAGAGCTTTCATGTTACTATAATACCCGCAAAGCTGATCTTTATTTTGAGTTTTAACGAGATAATGCCTCTTAAAAAAATCAGCAGATCGAAAGAACAACACAAATGAGGAAAAGAAGCGTTGTCCGTTAGTTTATGCAGTTTTTCCAAATTTTCCCTCGATTTTTGAATTCAAATATTTCTGCGAATATTGCAATTAGAAACTGTGGATTTTTTTTTTGTTCTCAGGAGAGAGACAGGGCAACATGTTTTAATTGGGTTTTTGAGGACAGGGTACTCGTATTAAAAAAGTTTATTTTTTTATTTTTATGATTATACAACCCCTTGCACCGTGAATGATGTTATCTGAGGTCCATACGCTATTTGGATACTTTTTATAATTGGAAGTAGGCTATGTCTCTAGAATCGGAACGGTTCGGCAATAAAATGAGGCATGGGTGAATTGAGTAATCATCCTGAACATATATGTAAGAAATATCACGGAACAAGAACTACTGCTGTCACCTATCAAATAAAAAATGCAACTTTTGTGATTCTTCGACTGAGATGACCGGTTTTTGATTGGTGCACTGCATAGAAAAGTCAATGTAGTATGACATTAATAAATAGTTTTTGAGCAATAAAATAGTTGAATTGTAAAGTTTGCTTAATAATTTTAACAATTGATGTTTGTATACAGTAAATTAATATTAGTATAAAATGCCTTTTATAAAATTGAATTTTATCTGCCTTTAATCTTCTGCACTTTCATCAGATCACATTCCAACAATTCTTGATGTTGATTTCGAAATTCCCATACAACAAAAAATCAAAAAAATTACAAACTGGCCACTATATAGGCAAGTGCTTACAGGAATTGAAACACCAGATAATGCTAGTGAGTGTACCATAGATATAGAAAATGAAATAAACTCATTAACACAAAAATTGCAGGACACTGTTAATAATTCCACTCGGGAAAGGTCAAACGAAAACAACCCATTAGCACTCCCCAGATATCTGAGGGAAATGATAAGAGAAAAGAATAGGGCTAGAAGAAGGTGGCAAAGAACCAGAGATGCTACACATAGGCTCAGATATACAACATTACGAAACAATACACGTCGAGAAATCAGGGAGTTTACAAGTGAACGATTTCTAAGGTTCCTAGAAGATGCTAATTGTGAGGATGGGTCGTTCTATAAAATTTATAGAGCACAGAAACCCCGTAGCCAAAGACTTACATCTATACATGGCCCGCATGGACTGGTATATACAGATGAAGATAAGGTAGAAGTATTTGCAGATACCTTTGAACTGCAATTCTCACCAAATACTTCAAATGTTCAGGTCGAGAGAGTGCTTAGAACTATTAATGAATATTTTGATAACCCTCCACCTGAAACACAAACAGCTCTCACTCCAACAGATATCAATGAATTAAAAACAGTAAAACATTTGAAAATTCGGAAAGCATCTGGGCATGACCTAATTTCAAATATGGCACTGAAGAATTTGCCCAATAATATTTTAGAATATATTGTCAAAATTTTTAATAGATTGCTGGATCTCAAATATTTTCCATCTAACTGGAAAACAGCAATTGTTAAAATTATACCAAAAGCTGGCCAAGATTTGCACTTTCCAAGCAATTGGAGACCCATCTCATTGCTTAGTAATTTTGGAAAGTTATTCGAGAGAGTTGTAGTAACACGTATCAACACTTACGAAAAATCTCATCCAACAATTGGGCCCGAACAACATGGATTTAGAGACGGTCATTCTACAACCACACAATTATTAAGAGTTATAGAAACACTCCAAGAAGCTATAATTTATCATGATACAGCTGCAGTTGCACTGTTGGATTTAAGTAAGTCATTTGACAAAGTGTGGCATGAGGGGTTGCTCTATAAAATGATTAGAATGTCCCTACACTACAACTAGACGAATTAGGTCATCTATAGTGCAAGACAGTGTTTTAGGACCTTGCCTCCACAATTATCACATGAATGATTTTCCAGTGGCCATTAAGGGTATTACTGCGCTGTACGCAGACGATTCAATGATAATTTGTGCAGATAGAAAACCACAGAAGGCATTAAGTAATTTACAAGAAATAATTGATCAAGTCGAAACATGGTGCGAAAACAGCAGAGTTAAACTTAATGCAGACAAGACAGTATTTATGTGGATCACGGGAAAATTAAATCTACCCCCAGATGCTGGAATAGTGGCTGAGGGAAAATTCATTGAACCTGTTACAAGTACTAAATACTTGGGAATAATAATTGACAAACGATTGACATTTGTGCAACAACGCAATTATGTAATACAAAGAGCTGACGTAGCAAAACACACTTTAAAACGCATACTAGCAAGCAGATCAACATTGACTATCAAGAACAAATTAAATGTATACAAAATGGCTATCAGATCCATACTTTTATATGCTGCACCAGTGTGGCTCTACTCGAGCAATCAACACATGGTTAAATTAGAACAATATCAAAACAAAACAATAAGAGCTATGCTGGGAGCCAATTGGTTCATCAGGAATAGAAGTATAAGAAACGATATAGGAATGCCCACCATACACGCCTTTGCTCAAAAGCTGGCTAATAATCTCTTCCAAACTCTTGAAGAGTCAGAATACCAACATCTTAGGGAAATATCCACTTACCCAAAAGATCAGATATCAGCTTTTTCCAGACCCAAAAACTTTCTGGTTATGAAAAGACCGGAGGCACCGGGATTGTGAAAAATGTATATAAAAAACTACATTGTATATATAGTGTAAATAATTAGACCAACTGCAAAATATCAAATTTTGTAGATAATATATAATTAATCAAATAATCATAATTAACTGCATTTAATAACATATAATCGCATTTATTAATATGATATATAGTTGACGCTAAACATAAAAATGGGAATAGGTAATATATGCATTATGATGAATGATTAATGTTAAAAGAATAGCATTAATTATAACTTAATGACGTCCTAACAGGCTGATGAAGTGGCGTTCTGTCACTGTCCTGTTGAGGGACTTTCTGCTTTTTATTTCCTCTCCAGCCTGCTTAAGCTTTCTTTTCCCCCAGATTAATAACCCAGTATGGGTAATATTAAACTCTAAGTAGTTTAAAAGTAAAACATATACAACCATGGCGAAAATCGTACCACTAGTCCAGGATGGCTAAGAAATGACTCATGAGTATGCACTGTTTGCCAATTTCAGTCGGAACCCACAGTCCACTAAGTCATATTTAGGATTTAGGAAAACTAATTCTAGTTCGGGTTTAAAAGACATCTGTATACAGAATCAAAGTATACTTGACTCTTGCGCGTCTTATTAGTGTTTATTCACCGCGTACAGAGACAGCAACTGTTAAATCTTCAAAGGGAGCTTGACAATTCAATTAATATTATTGCTCAAAAGATATTTATCTATATCATGTTGTATTGACAATTTTGTACTCGGCGCATCAATCAAAAACCGGTCATCTCAATTTCAATCGAAAGATCACAAAAGTTCTGTTGTTTATTTGATAGGTGACAACAATAGTTCCAGTTCAATGATGTTTTACATGCAATATACGTATATATATACTGTAGGCCGCACGTTTATTTTCAATATTTTCCGGAAGGCACATTTTTGGGGATAAAATAAGCCTACTCGCTTCGGCAGTACATGTACTAAAAGGTCAGAGAATGGCGCTTTTTCATAGCACTTTCCTTTTCCCATGGTCCATAATTATTATACTGACGAGACCTATAAAACGCCCTTTCTGATGGTCATATTCCCCTAAAACTTGGTAAAAACTTTGCGTGAAAGTGCAATAAAATGCGCTACTTTTTCACCTGGCGGTCGAAAATTTAATTATTTTTGTTCTTGCATGAATTTCTCTCCCATGGTCTAATTAAGATATCTTGAAAATTTGGCTGTTGTGTTCGGACAATAGCCTACTCAGAGTAGACCTACGGGAACTTTAATTTTTTACACCCTGTATATAAAAAAAAATGTGGTATAGCTCTATTTTTTTAAATCTTTTTTTCCCATCATGGAATTCATCATACCATCAGAGCATAACCTCAAATCACCATCATCATAGGAATACGTCACGCCACAACGCATGCACCAAACGTGTATTTATTATAGACAAAGCAATCCATCAATCGCATCAGTGACTGACGTACGAAGGTGGAAAAATTATTTTGTTTTTTAGTCCCGTTTATATAATACGCAGCACGTATAAAAACAGGAGCGATCTTTTCCATAATGTACACTTGCGTGACAATATTAAAAAAATAATAATAATGTGCGCATGAAAAAAAATTCAAATAAACTAAATAATTCAATGCATTTTTTAGGATGTATCGAACTGAACGGGAATTTCTTTGGCTCTTTTAACAATTAATTCATATTTTTAGCAGTTAATATATTGATGGATTCAAAAATGGATTCTTAGTCATCTTAAATAGGTCATAAGAAACAAGTGTGTAAAATTTGGGATAGATCGAATGAAATTTGGTTTGCAAGTGACATTTTTAATCACTGATCATTTTTGTCGTACCACGATCTTTTTCTTGCACACGAGGGATAATTAGACCGGGACCTACAATTTATTGCCGATTCCGAACTGTAGCTTTTTTGATACTCACCGAGGGGTTGGTGCGCTTACCCAATACCTCCTAGAAAGCGTAGTGGTATCCAGGACAGGCATCTTCAACCCGTTGCTCGCGAACTACCCAGTGTGCTCGATTCTCGTATCCGATTTCGTGCTCGTGAGTACTTGATCAACAATTCCAGTTAAATAACTTGTATTGCATTGGAGGATTGCATTCAAGGATTGAAATCATCCAAATTTTCTTGCGCATTCGTATGTCAAACTTGCTGTAAGGGTCGCTCTTCTTTTGATGATGAGTACAGGCAGTGATCGTGACTAGAAAAAGGTTGAACACCTCTGATCTAGGAGGCATTGGCTAACCCCTCTCCCTGAGGTAGCAATCTTTTTCTGAGGTCATATCATTGTTTCTGTTGCATCCCTGTGTCGGGAAAGTTTCTGACAAGGACGAAGCGGATATCAACTCGCGCGACATCTCAAACATCCTTTGGTAGTTTAGGAGAGTATCTTACCAACCTGGGCTACCGCGGCTCTAAGATTTTTATTAATTATAAATTTAAAAAAATTCAAGAATGTAGATTTGTCTCATCATCAGCTCAAGGGGATAGGGGACGTTCAAATCATCCAAAATGACGAAATGTTTTTTATTACACCAAAAACTAGCGAAATTTGCGTAAAATATTTTTCAACAAACCGTATTAAAATCTGTTTGTTAGGGTGGGATTACACTATAAAAGTTTTGTGAAAGTTCTTTTATAAAACTTGAAAAATGCCACCAATGAGCGTATCGGTTACATTCAAGCAATAAATGTAACTAAAATGCAACTAATGGGGTCATTGGTTGTTTTTTTGAGTTTGTAAAAGATCTTTTATCGAACTTTCATAGCGTAATTCCGGCCGCCGCTGTGGTGGTCGAGTGGTTATAGTGACGGACTCGCGGTGCGAGGATCCGGGTTCGAACCCCACAGTGGTGGCCGGCTGAAGTTGGTTTTCTGTGGTTCCCAACTTCAAGGTGCGAATGCGAGCCGATCTCCCCGTTAAAAAGTCTCGCCACAGAGAGCAACAGGCCTACAACGTTACAAATATTCAATCATTACACTTCACTCACAATTTGAAGTATAGATGGCAGCACTGAAATATCATACACAACACTAGCTACACGCTCATACTGTTAGGTGTACACACTTACTTTGTTCTAGACTCTGCCACGAAGCAGTGCTGGAAGAGATCTCGGCAACGAGATAAGTCCGGTGGCAGAGACCCTGGCGTTCATTCATTCATTCAGTGTAATTCCGGCTTTAGTTATATTTTTCTACTGCGACTTTTATCATTAAAAAGTCATGGTTGTCTACGGGCAATAATATCTCCATTTCCAGTTTCTCCGTTTTTGTTTTTCGTCACATAGGGAAATTTCGAATGTCAGTTTGTGACGAAAAACAAACACGGACAAAACTAGAAATGAAGATATTATTTCTGTAGTATCGTAACCATAGTATCGTAATTATAAAAGTCGCAGTAGAAAAATAACTAAGGGCCCTTTCACACGGAGCGGATGCGGGTCCGGAAGAAGTTTTAACAATTGGAATATACTGCGCCTTTCAGACGAGCCGAAAAATCTCCGCACCTAGGAAATGTTCATGCGGGTCCGGACGTCGTCCGCATGTGTCAAAACCTAAGTGCGGGCTCCGCATCCGCACATAGAAGTTTTGACAATAGGTTTATTCGGAGCTGTTCAGACGATGCGGATGCGGAGCGAATTCGTCCGCATCTTTGGCTACTTTTTGAAGGTGATTTTTCACGGAATTTTTTTAATTATTTGCCATAAATACCCTTAAAAACACCATATGATGGTCCTTGCTCATTAATATAATGTACCTACATACGTGTATCCCTTCGTTTCCTTCTGAGATTGAGATATAGAAACTTTAACTGCCTTTTGTCCATATTTCACAATTTTATACAATAAAACCTGCCAACAAGGGCCACTGACGGGACCAAAATTATAAGCCGTTCTGTTCATTACGAATATTTAATTGACTAAATACTTTAATAACTTTTAAATTTAATTTAAAAATATTAATTTTTTTCTTTTTAAATTTTTAAAATTATTTAAAAAATTATAAATATTTGAAATATTATTTTAAATATTTGTTATTTTTTTAAATATTTATTATTTTTTTAAATTTTTAATCTTTTAATTTTTTCAAACTTAAAAAAAAATTCTTTTATTAAACAATGTTATCCACGTACGGTGTTCACTCATGGCCGGATTAAGACGTTTGAAGACCCTAGCGCTTGAATATTTTTGGTGGTTCCCCCGATACCTACAAGTTTATTTTACTCAATATTCAGTCTATAAACTTAAAAAATGAAATTTTATATTTCAGAAATGACTAATCTAAGGATGGGATTTCACTATAAAAGGTTTATGAAAGTTATTTTATAAAACTTGAAAAAAGCAACTAATAAATTTATCGGTTGCATTAGAGCAAATGCAACCGATAAATTTATTAGTTGCTTTTTTTTAAATAATTGTTATAAAATTTTTATAGTGTAATCCGGCCGGGATTATACTATAATGTTTTATAAAAGAACTTTTATGAAAGTTGAAAAATTCAACCAATAGGCGCATCGGTTGCATTCAAGAAAATGCAACCGGTGCACACACACACACACACATTTTGTATTAAAAAAATTCAACCAATAAGATAATATTGGTTGAATTTTTCACGTTTTATCAAAGAGCTTTTACAAAACTTTTATAGTGTAATCCCGGCCTAAGGCTGGTATTACACTATAAAACTTGAAAAATGTAACCAATAAACACATCTGTTACATTCGAGCGAACTTAACTGATCGGCCTATCGGTTGCATTTTTCAAGTTTTATAAACTAACTTTTATAAAACTTTTATACTGTAATCCCGGCCTAAGACAGAATTGTGATGTGAATATTTCTAAGCACAGACATTTTGAACGTTCCCACCCCTCCCCTTTTTTTCTACTTGCAAATTCTTTGATATCTCCTGAATTTTGTTTTTAGGAACATCGAATGTTTTGGATGTTTTTGGATTGGATTTTTCGAACATTGGATGTTTTTGGAATTTTTCTTTCATATTTTTCCGGAAAGACGGATTTTTTTTTTCAAAATGTTTTGAAAATATTTGAAGACATTTTCTCCCATCCACTACTTGTGAGGATCGGAATTAAGACATCTTTATTCCCATATTCTATGTGGCTCTAGACTAAACCACCAAAGAATGCCTCTAGGCTGCCTATGGCCACTGAATCAGGGGTGAAGGAGAAAAATAATTACAAAAATTGCGAAAAAATAGTTTTTATGCACGAATTTCAACCTAAAGATGCGGGCGAAACACCCGCATCTTCAGTGCTCGTGTGAAAGGGTATGCGGACCCGCTTCCGCATCCGCTCCGTGTGAAAGGGGCCTAACAGATTTTGATGCGGTTTGTTGAAGAATATTTCACGCACATTTCATTATTTTTTTGTGTAATAAAAAGCATTTTTGTCATTTTAATGATTTGAACGTCCCCTAAAGCTGATGACGAGACAAATCTACATTTGGTGATTTTTTTTGTTAGTATTAATCTCGATTTCTTTTTTTATTTTAAATCCAGTGCCGTTGTTACAAGTGCGTAACTGGATTTGGAGACGCCGTGGAAAATAAGCTTTTTTTTTTGACAATAGGATGAGAAGGTTGATGGGCTGAGCCAAGAGGTGGAGGGTTCAGTGAAGTGCGTGAAATGCGTAATGAAGTGAGGTGAAGTGACAATTCAGCTGAGAGAGAGAGAGCTGAACGTTTCTCTCTAGTCTATTTCCTCTCGGCGGGTGGTTCCAGTGGCGGGTCACAGGGAGGTGTCGCAAAGGGCGTGAAATACACGATTTCTATACAATTACGTACGGTAAGGGGCTATAGGAGAGAGCAATCTGTGTGGATTGAGATTCTCTTCCCCCCGCTCCCCACTATTCTCTTGAATTATGAAAACCCCTTTTACCATGGATGTTGGCTGACTTTGGCGAAATTCCTGGCAATTACAATAAAAGTCTGATATAACGGCTTAAAAAGAAAATCTCGCTACAATGAGTGATTGCAAGTAGCTAATTTTAAAGATACCAAAAAAAAAAAAAAAAAAATTCAATTATAGCGAGTTGAAAATTAGGAAGTATTCGCTATAACGTCGAAGAAAAAATTCTCAAAAAAAATATGACAGTTTTTCCTTCACTCTCTTAAGAAATTGGACACGATGACTCTCATCATGGCACGCGATGTTTTTCGTAAAAATTACTCTGAGGGACTTCTAACAAAGAATGGACTCGGAAAATTCCATTTTTTAATCTCCCCAAGAGACGTACGCAGGAGGGTGCTCAGAGAGCCCGTGTGCCCCCTTCCCAAGCCGACCAAAAATTAGAGAAAAAATATTAATATTCCAGTGAAAAGAATGAAGTATAGAAAGAAAATATCCTTTGTATCCAAAATTAACAAATTTCTCCTAATTTAAATGCTTTTTAATGGTTGGTAACTCAAAATTTTTCGGGGAAAAAAAAATCCCCCCCCGAGCCTTTTGTGCCGCCCCCCCCCCTCTTCCATAGGTCAATCCTGCATAAACTCCCGATCGCCCAACCCCTTTTTTCTATTTTGAGCTTCCCCCACGGTACACATGGAATATATTATTATTTTATTCGACTTTTGTCTCTCGGTGACTAAGGACTAAGGCACTATAGGACTAGAACTTGCAAGTCGTACCCGAATGACCGAAAAAATCGTGCTAAAAAGCTTTCCGATCAGCGGAAAAATGTCGACGAGTCCATACATTCACGGAGCATTGATATAATAATTGACACTTTTTTATGATTCAGTTGGCCAGCTGATACTACGAAATTGCATCCAAAAAAAATCTCAGAGAATTTCAGAGACAGATCGGAAAAAACTTGTACATATTTGATTCATAAAATGGTTAGGAAATCGCCTGTCACAAGGAAGCACCAAAGAGCTGGAGAAGGGAAGCTGAAATGGGCACGTGTTTTAATGGAGACAAATAGCTTGGTATCATATTTATTGTTGCAAAAAAACAGATCTCACATGTTCCAGACGGATGTTTTCAGCAGACAGTAAGGCAGAGATTCGATAATGGTATGGGAAGCATTTGCATCCAATGGTCAGGCTTCCTTAACTTTTGAAATTGGTCGTCAAAACTCTGCTGTTTAAAGGAAATCCTCGAGAACAACTTGCTACTGACAGGAGAAGATTTTAGGAGGACTAAACTTGACATTTCAACATTACAACATGAGATCTGTTGCCACAAAAAACCAATTTCATCGCGAAAATGTGTCGGTTTTAGACTGGCCACTCATGAGTCCTGACTTGAGTCCTATTAGGAATGTATGGGGCATACTCACGATAAATGTGTATGCAAAAGAAATACAGTATCTTTCTACTGTTGATGACTTTATCGAGAGTTAATGTTGATGTTAAGAGCTTTATCGAGGAAGCATGGTACAGTTTTAATGACGAAATCCTGCAGAATTTAATCAGATTCATCCAGGATGGTGTGTTTGAGGTTGTTAGAAAAAAAATAAAAAGTTTCTTAACTATTAAAAGCCTGTAATTTTGGTAAATCTGAATTTTCTCTAAACTTTAGAGATAGCTATCTTTCGTATTTTCGACACTATAAATATTCTAAAAATGTTCTTTCGTAACATTTTTTTCCCCTAGAAATGCTTCAGGTATTATTCATTAAAAGGTGCTAATTTTGCTCACCGTATTTTTCTTCTCTCTCTCTCTCATTTTAGGAAAAATGCATTATATAAACTTTTGAGACGGACTGTAAAAATGTAGTAGCAACATTTTCTAGCATTATATTCCACTCTAAAGTACAAATTCATCGCAGCTCTTTGTGGTTCCCTCTTTTATCTGATTTTCACCCGTGGCCTCCTCAGGATATCCCAGGGCAGCAGGGGGGCCACGGAGATCCCGGTTGAGAGCCATTAATCTAAAAGACGTTTCAATGCAGATAAAGCAGCAATTTTATAACCTGACAGAGCAAAAAATGGAAATTCGCTCTTAACGAGAGGTTTGTTATAACGGCAATTTTCCCTTTGATTGGTGAACTGTCGTTGAAATTTCATTTTGAAACAAAAAAAAATCTGAATTCACGATTCCTTTATACTTTACTTCTCAGAGCCGAATAAGAAAGTTCGCGGAATTCTAAAAAAATTCAACCTTATTTAAACTACATTTTAGTACTGTGGTTCTCAACCTTTTTTGTCTCGCGGAGCCGTTTTCAGTATATAATTTCTATGGGGGGGAGCCCTGTTTGACCCGAGGAGCCCCTTTTTGCAGGGCCGCAACTGGGGGGGGGGGAGCAGGCGGGTCTCGTGCCCCGGGCGCTGGACCAGAGGGGGCGCAAATTGTATTCTCAAACCTCTCCTTCAACATTACAAGTGGCGCCAAAATGTGCACTTGCCCCGGGTGACCAAGCAACTAGTTGCGGCCCTGCCTTTTAGTGTAAAATTTTTATCCGTGCAGCCCCAGGGAAGTGCACACGGAGCACCGGTTGAGAACAGCTGTTTTTTTAGTATATTTATACAAATAAATACAAATACAAGGCCACAACAGGCAAAATGACCAACGAGGTGGCTGAGAAAAAAGATGCCCATAACAAATATGGATGTCATTATATTTCAAAAAAATACAAACAACCCAATTAAAAATGCAATTACAAATAATGAAAAAATGTATATAAATGTACATGATAAAATATTTATTATACAATGACCATAAAGAATACTTATGGTTGTCTAATTATAAGTATGGATAGCTTCTCGATTTACCCCAACATGTTTATCGTATTTCTTTTTGAACTTGTCAATATTGTGTTAGAATTTACTACCTCCGGTGGAAAGCTATTTCATTTATTAACAACCCTATTAGAGAAAAATTCCCTCGACACCATAACCACGCATTGTCCCTTACCAAACGATACTTTTTTTTTTTTACGCCGAACACAACTCAGGTCTATCGCCATGGGCAATTTACTACCTAGTGAGTTGTGCCGGAAGTGTAAGTATGTGTACCTAACAGTCTGAGTGCGTATCTAGTGTTGTGTATGATGTTTAGTGCTGCCATCTATATCTCAGAAGTGAAGTGTAATGACTGAATATTTGTACTGTTTGTAGGACTGTTGCTCTCCGTGGCGAGACTTTTTAATGGGGAGATCGGCTCGCATTTGCGCCTTGAAGTTGGGAACCACAGAAAACTAACTTCAGCCGACCACCACTGTGGTGACGGTGGGGCTCGAACCACCAAACGATACTAGTGTCCCCTTGTAAAAACAGCTGATTGACGGCAAATTAATAAATCATGGTCTATCCTATCCCTACCGTTAAAAATGTTGAACATATCTACTTCGATCATATCTACCCGACATCTGCGTCCATCCAATGTAAACATACTCAAAAATATGTAAAAATAAAGTCTCTCTTCATAACTCAAGCCTTGTGTGTCAAACAAGAGCACACTTAGATTTCTCTTCGCCCCTTCAACCAAGTCTATGTCCCACCGTAGGTATGGTTTCCAAAAAACCTTACACCCTTACAGCGTACTCCAGTCCAGGACGAACAAAGCTTCGCAAAAGCGGAAGAACGACTTTAGGGACAACGCGAAAACACCTTTTCGGAAATAAAACCGAGCATTCTATTCGAATTTTTTTACCACCGCTGAACTATGTCCAGAAAACCTAAGTCGCTCGTCAATGAGTTAAATAGTTTATTTAAATACATTTTAATTGCGAATTGAAATCGGAACCAATACTTTAATACTTCACCACGTATTTATACTGTAAAGAAAATTGAGCCGTGTTATTTCAGTTCGTTTTTGCGAATGAAGTTAAAATTTTTCATGTGAAATATATTTTCACAAAAAAATATTGTTTTGCAGAATTTTTGATTTTAGAAATATTTTTTCAAAATTTGTAATTTTTTTTTTTTTTTTTTTTTTTTGTGGATTGAGAAATTTTTTTTTTGATCAAAAAGTTTTTTGCAAATGAATGCAAAGTTCTAGACTTGAAAATATTTTTATTTAATTATTTGGCATAAATAAGAAATTTACGATTTGGAAATTGTTTTTTCATTCTTTTTTGCGAAATTTTTAAGTACCTATAAGAATTATCTATTATAAACATATGTGCTGCCATCTATCGACACCTGTACGAAATAGACACAAAATTCTATCTAATCCGAATTGTGTGAGGAAGAGATTAAATGAAATACTTTACGAAATATTTATAAACCGTTAATTTTAAAAAATCATGCTATAAGTTTGACTACAAGTACCCATTTATATTGGTTTGCAATCTATCACTATATACTCGGGGATTTTATAAAATTTAATTATAATCAATAGTCCTAAAAATAATCTCTAAATTCTAATGGAGACAAATTTTATTCCTAATACAGTCGAATCCCGTTATAACGAACTCCAAGAGACCAGAAAAATCACTTCGTTATAACGAAATTTCGTTATAAAAGAATTAAAGGTTTTTGCATTGTTCCTACGTAAACTTATCTGAGGGATTAGAAAAGTGTTCGTTAAAACGAGATTTTCGCTATAACGGTATTCCTTTAAACGGAATTTGACTGTACTGCATTAATTTCAATTCCCAAACACCCGGGGAAATAAAAAAAAGGCTACAGAATGCAAGGGTGTAGAATCACGGATTTTATACGTAGAAAATTACGGTATCATTATTTTTTATAATGATTGTATCCACATTTCAGAGTATCATTCATGAATCCTGGTTAGATTAAATCTCAGGCATCATTTTTCATTTAAAAAGAAGTAGTTCTTAAACAGTAGACCTATTTTATAACTTTTGCGCCATGACATGGAAGAAATTATATAATCCTGTAAGTCTTAATGCGGCGTTTATCTGATCAATCATAATCACATTATTTATAATGATAAAAAAATAGTCACCCTGCATCAGTTTCCAGAGTGAGAACACAGTGTGTCTGTCACCAGGGCCGTCTTAAGAGTATCATGGGCCCCCGGGCCAAGTGGTTTTTCGGAGGCCCTACCTGATAAATCCTAGAAAATTTCAACCGGATCTCATTTTTGTGAGGCCCCAGGGCCGTGCCCGGGTGGGCCCATGCGTTAAGATGGCACTGTGTGTCACAAAATAAGAAATTCTAAATTTTTATTTGCTCAACTTGTTCTAAATAGAATTACAAAGTTGTTGCTCTGTCTCTTCTCTGAGGATATTAAAATAATCTACGACAATTTTCAGCGCAGACAGTTCAGAGCTATCACATGTGCAGTTATTCAAAAAATAATAATTCCCGGAAATCCAAAAGCTCTTCACGATCATGTCATCAAAAATGGTAACACTACAGCTCTTTGACGGTTTACCGTTACTTCTCAATGATAGCAAAGATTCAGATTGTAGATTTTCGATATTTTTTCAACAGAGAAGAAATTAGATATTCTGAAAGATAGCGAACACTGGCTAGGTGATATGGGACTTTTAAATCTGCACCACAATTACTTCAACAGTTGTATACTATAAATGCAATGAAATGCGGGCAAGTTTTCCCACTGGTGTGTGTCTTCTCATGGCAAATAGAACAACAAATACCTACATTAAAATGTAGCAAATGAAATCCGGACGCAAGCCCCTCAGCATTTTTCCAGTTTTTGAACGTGCGTCTCTATCTGCTATGAAGCAAGCGTTTCCACAATGCATAAAAAAGAGGACGGCCTTCTTCTCAGCCCAAGATATCAAGAAAACGGATATTTTCTGAATATTATGCTAAGGTGAGCTCGGAAAGAAGAGCCATCTTGTCTCTGCCGGGACATGTTCAGCGCCTCACGACACAGTGAGTGAAATAAGGAAGGCTGGGTCGTGTACCCAGTGGTGTAGATAGTAGGATGCTTGCCCGGTATGCAGGAGGGCCTAGGTTCGAATCCCAGTGGAGATAAAATGACTTTTCTTTCCGAGTTCATCTCGGCATAATGTCCAGAAAATATCTGTTTCCTTCCAAAGAGGATGATGCTTTTTGGAATTTTTCCAGTGTTTATGGCTTCGAGTGTAGGCAAGTGGATTGCAAGTTAAATATAGACAGTGATTTTGCATTGAACATTACAAATTCAGCTGCATTAGTATTCGTACCAGCCAGACACATAGTTGAAAAGTTTGAAGATTTGATAAATAGCGATTACTACAGAGACAATGAAGAAGATTTACATGTGATATTGTAAATTATTTCGATTATTTATAAAACACAGTCACTGTGCTGAATTGTCTCGGTCTGAACATTCGTGAGACCCTAAAACCCTAATAAAAAGAATTTCACGTTTCAAAGTGCAATATTCGCAGATATGTTTGAATTCAAAAATCGATAAGAAGTTGAGAACGAACAGCATAAATTAATGGACAACGCTTTCTCCCTCATTTATGCTGTTCTTTCCCAACATTTCCTCGATGTTGAATTCGAATATCTCAGCGAATATTTGGAAACGTGGAATTTTTTTATTGGCCTCAGGAAAGACAGGGCAACAACTTTCTAACGGGGTTTTCGAGCACAGGGTGTCTGCCACAAAAGGAAAAAGAAAAAAAAACCTTTTTATACAGTGTATTTTCGTTCCCAAAACCGGTGCGAGAGATTTTTGAATACATTTTGAGCATTTTTTAAAGTGGAACCATATCTCTACGATGAACGGATGAGATAAAGGCCGAATCAGGACTTACAAGACACCTAGTATAGAATTGACCCTTTAACCGGCATATCTGAGAAACTACTAAACCACCTATAAAATTTAGTGTTCTTTTTCTTTTTTTTTAAGAAGTAGGTTTTCTTCTGATCTTCAACTGGTGCAAAGTAAAACGGAATGGAAAATATATTACGTTGAGCAATCATTTTTACAGAATGTCTTTGCTTGTTATTACTGAAATGAAAGTCTTTCAATAAGGCGAGATATCTCGTCAGTGACGGCGAGAGGGTTGAACAAAATTAACGAAACACGCGCGAAAATCGCCATACTCGAACAGAATCGCCAAATCCAAGTGCAAAACATAATCGTTCTAGTTTTATAAGAGGCGTATCCTAATCCGGGACAGGGACCCCTTAATCCAGTTAACAGCTTCTCTCTCTGGGCCGTCAATCACGGGCATTATAACCTATTACTTCCGGAAACTTTCGCTCTCCCGATCGATCGAAAACCATGTCCGGCTTTGCATATCCTTATTTCTCCACCACACGAACCCCATCCCCCCTAATACTTCTAACTGTGAATGACTGGAATGAAGTGTGTTGAGGGAGAGAATGTTCTCCAACATTCGAAATCCCAGCATTTTCAACTTCCCCCTACGATCCATGGATTCATTGTCTTCTCCGTGATCAGCAGACTCTTCCCCCTTTTCTCTCTCTCGCGCGTTATCTCCTGTTCCACTTAAATCCAATTTTCTGGAAGCTTCGACGTGAAATTTCACTGCGAAATTACCTCACTAAATTGAAATAGTCTCTCTCACCCCCCCCCCCCCTCACATGCAGTTGATTTGGAAAATCAAGTGGAAATTGCCTGAATAAAAAATGTCT
Organism: Pholcus phalangioides; assembly: GCF_987345545.1. NCBI lineage: Eukaryota > Metazoa > Arthropoda > Arachnida > Araneae > Pholcidae > Pholcus > Pholcus phalangioides. The sequence continues at coordinate 85,484,223 of NW_028301608.1, read as the reverse complement.
AGACTTTTTGAATTCTTTTTGCTTTGAAATAAAATCTTTTGCAGAGTTAGTTGCAATACATTTTTAATATACGTGACACGGAAAATCCTGATTAGTAGAAACCGGATTATATGCGCTAAACCAAAATATGGACAAAAAGTCGCTGAAATATGCACTAAAAAATACTGAAATATGCAATAAAAATGCCGAAATCTGCAATAAAAATGCCGAAATCTGCAATAAAAATGCTGAAAATGCTTAAAAAAGCTGAATTATGCACTTAAAAATGCTGAGATATGCTGTGAAATCAAATATTTATGCGAGTATTGAAGACAAATCCATCTAATGATGGCGAAGAATAGCACAAAAAATGGAAAGCATACGCAAAAATGAAAACTAAAATTAGCATTTAAAAATACCGAAATATGCATGAAAAAAAAAACTATACCTTAAATTTCTTCAATGTGCCCCTAAAGGCATATATACACTATACGTATGTTGAAAAATATACGTGAAAGAGGAAAAAAAAATATGCATTTGATGAAAAAATGCTGAAGGTTTCCCTAAAAATGAAAAGCATGCAAAAACAAAAACAAATTGCATAAAAAGAGAAATATGCGCAAAAAAGGAAAATATGCATTTTAAAAACGCACTGAACTTTCCTAAGCAAAGGAAAAATACGCTGTAAAACGAAAAAATATGTGCAATAAATGAAGAACACATGCATTTTTAAATACTCCTAAAAATAATTTAAAAATACCTAAAAATATGCATCAAAAAGTGCCTAAAAATGAACAATAGTCAATGGTAAAATATCATCTTGGAAAAATTATAGAAACGTGATTAAATTTGAAGAAAGGAAAGAGATACAAATAAAATAATCTTGCAAATATTAGTATAATGCAAAGCAATAGAAAAAAAATGCTAAAAAATATGCAGTTATTCTAAAATTTCGGGTATTTTACGCATTTATATGCATTAACTATAAAAAGTGCTAAAATATGTAATCGCATATGCACTTATGCATTTGCATGTAATCCGGGCTCTACTGACTAGTATCATTAGATATTTATTATTATTGTTACGCGGTAAATGCGATAAATCCGGTTATTATGCATATATAATCGCTAACCTCTTTGGTTAGTTTGATAAATTTCCTTAAATTTATCACTTTTACCGGTGATTACGTTATTCACAATAAATACCCAACCGTCATTGGCAAACATGGTAAATCGTACTAAATTCATCACAGTCGGTTGTTTTGCACAATCGCTATTTCCTATTGGTCCCATTGTCGAAATAAGATTTGTTGGTTAGATGACCGTACTTGTGAGAAAGAGTATGAATCCGGTTATAATGAACTCATATTTAACAAATTTTTCCAAATGTCCCCGAAAAAATTGTTATTTGACGAATTCTAAAACGGACCTCGGTATAACGAACTTGGGATATTCTTTGATCTAACGAATTCTTATAAGTTCTTGTGTGTATATATATGATACTGCCAAAGCCCGAAGTTGGCCACTTCGCGAAGTGGGCAGCCCAGTTGGCCCGGCGAATGTCTGAAATTCTGGTTTTCATCGGGCCTTAGCTGGTCCCTATGATTCGAAGTCATCGCCGCGTTGGCGCATTTCTTTGTGATAATTATGGCCATTTATAATTAAACATAGAATAACCATAATTATTGTGGTTAGATATGGCAACCCTAACAATCAAACGAATCTGAATATTGATATCTTAGCGATACATACATATATAAGGATGTATAAGGATCAACATATAGGGGCTTGCCAAAGCACGAATTTCGAACATTGGCTTTGTCATCGCGAAGTGGCCAACTTCGGGCTTTTGCAGTAACATATACAATCAGACCTCCAATACGTAATCTATGAACTACGCAAATTATATTCATCGTTGATTTTATAATGGAATTAAAGCAAGCTTCGTCAAAAGACAAGATATTTTTTGAGAATTTTCTAGGAATTTCTTGGGAAAAAAAACGGAATAAAAAAAATAAAGTAGCAAAATATCAGAGATTGTTACGTTTTCAGCGATGTTATAAGCAAGTTTCACTAACATTGTTGTTCTCCATAGGAATCAGCCAGTGATGCTGAATGATGACGTTTCACCGCATTGAAATGCGTGTGTTATAAAACTGAGGTCGTTATATATAACCGAGTTTGACTATATTTGATTTATTTTGATGACTTATGCTACAAAATACCAACTTCAGTCGACCATCACTGTGGCGGCGGTGGGGTTTGAATCCGGGTCCTCGTAATGTCTTTTGTAATTGTTGCATACCCCGGGTGGGCCCATGCGTTATACGACACTGGTAAGGGGTTAAAATAATTGCAGAAAATGTAGAAAACAAAGTTTCGTCTGTAAAATTCAAAACATGGATGTAATTGAATAGACTAATTTGCAAAAAACAGTAATTCTTGATGCATTGTATCCACTAGCTCGTAAACAGAAAAATAATGGACATATGTATCAGTTTATAGTTTTTTTTACTGGTGCGGCTTATACACCGGAGTGTTGTCTCTGGTGGGGCCCGCGATGCTGCAGTATTATGTTCGCCGTTGAGTAGTGAGAGGCTGGCCATTCCTGACTTATATGCTATTACATTGAGACTGAAACAAATCGATTAGAGAATTATTTTCAAAACCTAATCAAAAATATTTATAGAGAAATTCTATATGCGAAACATTCTAATGCCTGGATTACACTATAAAAGTTTGAAAAAGTTATTTTATAAAACTTGAAAAATTCAATCAATAAGCGTATTGGTTACATTCTCTCAAATGTAACCGTTGCTCAGCGATGTAACTAAAAATGTAACTAAAAATAATCAGCGATAAAATCAGTGTTCAGCGGTGAAGAAAAAAATAATTTTTTAGTTGAGATTCTTCTCGTTAGAGGTCGACATTAATCTATAAAAAAGTTCGATGTAAAATATCTTTTATAAAACCAATAAGTCTAATAGACTTATCGGTTTTATAAAAGATATTTTACATCGAACTTTTTTATAGATTAATGTCGACCTCTAACGAGAAGAATCTCAACTAAAAAATTATTTTTTTCTTCACCGCTGAACACTGATTTTATCGCTGATTATTTTTTCTATTCATTTAATAGCTTCACTTACGAGGAATCTCGTCAGAGAGCAACGGTTCTCGACCGGTGCTCCACGGAGCCCTTGGGGCTCCAAATTCCCAGGGGCTCCGCGGTGAATCGGAAAAAATACAATAAATCAGTAAATTTGATAGATAAATAAAAAAAAAGAGATCTACAGGGGTCCGCCATAAAAATTATATACAAAAAGGGCTCCTCGAGTCAAAAAAGGTCGGGAGTCGCTGTCCTAGAGAGTATTAAGAGATATATAGAGAAAGCTCCCCCTTTTTTTTTTCCTCTCATCATCGCGACATTCGTAACTCGATGAATAAAGTAACTTATTTTTTAAAGAATGTAACTTATTTTTCTATTGTATAATTATTACTTCCTTTTGACCCTCGGAAAGCAAGTCGATATTGTTTATAACGAAGGGAAAACACTCTAATAATTTTTTCTCCCTCCTTTTACTTCCTAAATTTAGACAAATTTACCAGTTTCGGAGATTTACCGCTGGTACTTCAACTATACGTCACCATATTTTTTGCCAAAATTTTTTTTTTCCATCAATAGAGGGATAATGTGTGCCAGTGAGACACCTAAAAATGAATGTACAGAGTGTCCAATAAATTCGTAAATAGTTTAAAAATCGACAAAGGGGTTTTTTTATGATAGAAAAAAATCAGTCCAAATTTTTGTCGATAAAAGTCGTTGCAAGCCCTTTATCTCTTGTATAAGTTCGACAAGAGTGATTGGATGAAAATTTCTTCAATCTTTTCTGTGTTCGTAACGTTCGTAAAGTTTCAGCCAGCAATTCGTGTCTGTGGTAAGACACAGCCAACAATGCTTTATCCACCAATGATCAACATCACAATGAAAACCTTATGTAAGCGCCAGTAACAGGAAAATTCAGAAATGAGCGCTTAATCGTACACCCTGAATTTTATAGCACTCCGATTTGCGCATTTCCGGTGATTTGTTTCGTACAGCGCCCTCTACCGAAAAGAGTTGAACTTTTTTTTCCTGTTGCAAAATAATAATAATAGTAATCCTCCGTCGGTCGTGAGAATACGAAGTATTCGCAAACCGTATTCAAATATACCAATTCTTACAATTGTTATGAATTTTTAAACCATTTACAAATTTATGGGGCATTCTGTATTTTTATGCAGGCATTACAAATTGATCAACAGTATCCCGTAAGTTAAGAGAGCTCCGAACGAAGTCAGAACGAGTCTCTGCCTGAATTCGAACAAATTCCAAGCCGACAAATGGATTTCCCGTCTCTCCGCAACAGATTTCAATAACAACAGCGTCTTTTCACTGACCGCTCCCGACGAAACGGCGCGTATATATAGATCGACGTAGGCCCGTCGAATCCGTCTCATTTTCGTCGAGACGTTCGACGCCAAAAGGATGGCCGAGACGGTATTCCACAGAGTGGACAAAGTCGTTACTATCAACTGGACCGTCTTCGAACCATCGCTACGAATGTTTATCATCTTCAGGTACATCGTCAGGAACACGAACATCAGCAAGTAGTTGATCGAGATCGCTATTGCTATCGACAATGACATGGCGGATTGAAAGGTACGAATCTTCGTTATGACACTCTTATATCTTAGAATAAGAGCGATTAATAGCTTTCTTGACTCAAAGATACGTCCGTCTTTCCCGAGACGTTTGACCTCTCCGGCTATTTCATCGAGAATTTTAGATAGGCGGTAACAGGCGGCACAAAAGAGAAGCGTGCAGAATGAAGGTAGCAATAAGAAAATTGCGTTCAGCATCGAAGTCATGACCAACATCATCAAGAAAGAGAGTGCGAGGTTATGAGCGTCGTACCCTAATAACCAAAATTTTGTATAATACCTGTCAACAGGAAAAAAGCTCAATTTCATCCAAACGATTTGCAAGGTTAAGCTCTCAACGATTATACCTCCGATCGCGATATTCAAAGCTATCTTTTCTTTTCCATTGACAGTGCATTCGTTTTCTACACCAGAAACGGCTCTCTTTATGACATCGGCGTTCCAGTAAAGTACATGCCACAACAACATAGACATCAAGAGCACGAGAACTGAAATCAACAAGCTTTTCCAGCCTTTATCCAAATCCTGGTGGTATTTCCTCACACTCGCAATTGCAATGAACACGCAACTTGCATGGTAAATGACCGCGAAGACGAAAGAGACGATTTTCCGCCAAACTTTGTCGAACTCGCTATCGAATCTCAAACCGAAAACTGCCAACAGTTTGAACATGGTTCTGCAAAATTCAACGGTATCGCCACCAGCAATCGAATTCAAGTTCTTGAATCTTTGATGTGTTGACGATTGGTCAGTCTTCAGTCGGTTATTGTTTAGTTGACGATTCCATTCCCGTGGAATAACTACGCGGATGGAAGCATCAGCCGGCTGATTGGTATAGATTTCGGATCGAAGAATCTTCATTACTTTTTATAAACTCAGTCTTCTCTTGAACGTTTGAGATAGCTGCAGCATTCTCGACGAAACCTATCGTGGAAAATTTGGACTTCCTGACAATAATTCCTTACAATTTTAAGAAAATTTGAGCACGAGCAAGTGACTGCTCGATATCGAATCCATACCTCGTATTATGTCGCGAAATAAGTGGGCTGTAGGTGATGGTAAGGAGACAAACTTTTATTGGCACTCCTCACGGACAATCATTTTCACACAGCCATACATCACCCAATATAGTATTTGTGATGAACCGCACTTTCAATAATTAAAAGTAAAGAAAAAGCTTTTCCCCACGTGGCCGAAATTTTGATTGATGCCTGCATCATCGATACATTTTAATAAAACTAATGGTTTTCTAGCACGTACTATATTTTTTGAATAATCTATATTCCTTCACCTATTGCGACGCTACTGGTTTCTTTCTTTTATGATGTCATGTTCAGGAAATTCTTTTAAATATCGCGTGTGGCCCTTGGTTGAATAATTTCGCGGACCGGTGGAGAAATAGGAGAATAATTTGCGGACCGCCAAACAAATTTAACAAGAGGAAAAATAAAGGGGGGAAATCATTTGCAGACCGGCATAAAATAAATAAATTATGGGGAAAAATAAAAGGAGAAATATTTTGAAGCAGAAAATTAATGGGAGAAACAAAAGTATAAACGTATGCAAACAGGGGAAAAAATAAACAAGAGAAATAAATTTACGGACCAGCACAAAATAAATAAATAGGGAAAAAATGGGAAGGAGAAATAGTTTGAGGACGGCAAAAAAAGAAAATAAATAAACGGGAGAATATAACAGCTAAGACAGAAATTAAAACCAATATAAAGACGATATAATACTTAATTAAATTTAAAACTATACAGGGTGTCCTCTAAGTCCTAATTCAGCCTTTACCTCTTCAACCGTACGTAGGTATGGTTCTGATTTAAAAAATGCTCAAAACATGTTCAGAAATCACTCTGTACGAGTTTTGAGAGTGAAAATACAGTGTGTCATAAAATGAAAATTCTAAATTTTCGTACGTCCCCCTGCCTTTTAAATTTCTAAGTGATGGGGTTTTTCGAATGAGGCCTACAAGAAAGTCCATGTTTCGAAGCGCAATATTTGTTGAGATATTTGAATACCAAAAATCAGAGAAAATAGGAAAAAGAGACGAGCATAAACTAACGAACAACGCTTCTTTCCCTCGTTTATGCTGTTCTTAACCTAACTTTTTCCCATTCTTGAATTCAAATATCTCGGTGAATATTGCACTCAGAAACATGAGATTTTGTTAGTTGGCCTCAGGATAGACGGGGCAATAATTTTCTCATCGGAAGTTAGAGAACGAGAGAACCGTATAAAAATTTAGATTTTTTTATGACACACTGTATTATCACACTTTCAATTTCGTTCGAAAATTGCAAAAAAGTACGAAAATCTCTGCTCGGAGGGGTCCAAATTGAACCCCTTGCGTGCAACAGTGAATATAGGTAGGTCTGATTTCAGCATGGCCAAGTTGTGACATTTGCCCTGGCATCCCTCCATAATTTAGGAATACCCAAATTTAAATGAAATCTATTTGCTGACTGATCAAATTGTCTTCGACCCTAGTCATAAGTATCATAATTAATGAAAATTATCTTCATCCGTGGTTTAGATTACAAATTCAATCAATCTTCGTTAAAAACTCAGAAAAAAAATCGGTATTTTTCTTAAAAAGTCACGATCAGGAGGAATGTCCCGTAAAATATTGATAATATGGTCACCTTACTTATGACGCGTGACTTCGCAGCTTCTCGTAGACCAGCGGAACCCTTCGGGCTCCATGTGAAATTCCCAGGAGCTCCGAGGAAGCTCAAGGAAAATAAAATAAATCAGTAAATTTGAATTTTTTTTTCTCTCTTAAAAAAAGGCTATGGAGCTCCTCCATAGAAATTATGTATCAAACAGTGCTCCGCGAATCAATGAAGGTTGAGAATCGCTGCTGTTTTGGTTACCCCCGTGGTCGAAAAGTTTCTTGGTCACTCCTTTGGCCACTCGCTGACCTGTCCGTTGCTCTGTAGGTAACTCCTCTATGCTCACACATTTTAGATATCATTCTTTCGGTCAGTCACATGCTCACACACTTTCTTAGTCACTCTTTTAACTACTCACTCACTCTCTAGGTCACTCTTTTAATCATACACATGCATGCACAGTGTTTTCGTCACTCACATGCTTACAAACTCTCTACGTCAGGGGTTCTCAACCTGTGCTCCGTGCGCTTTTCCAAGGGGTTCCGAGGCAGCTCTAGGGCAATAAAATAAATGTAAATCTGAAAAAAAGAGGCCTATGGGCTCCACTATAGAAATTATAGAGTAAAAAAGGGCTCCGTGAGCACATAAAAAGGTTGAGAACAGCTGACGTAGACGAAACGACTTTCCTCAATTCACGATGAAAATACAGATATACTTCTGTCGGATCTCATTAGGCAAAATGGTAGGGTACCTGAAAAAGAAAGAGGGGCCAAAGAGACTTCAACTCTACTCGGCACCCAACCACAAAGTTCCCAGCCAACCTCCCGAACTATTCAACGAATTCGTTTGCGTCTCTTTCTTTTATAACCTCTGAACAATGGTATCATATGGTCAAAAATAGTCATATAGAACAAACAAAATCATATTAAGTGTTGGAAATTTGATTGTTTGCTAATAAAGCAAGCTGCTGCATCAGCAACAAAAACACAGTATTACTGGCGCCCTACTATTTATTACCCGGCCTTTCATTCAAAGGGTTGACTAAATTTTTTTAATGTTACTATGTAGTGAGAAGATGAGATAATATTAAAAAACTTGACAATTTATTAGTGTAGGTGACATCCTTACACATGAGCGGTGCAAGATCAACTGACTAGACATGGTGCCCTATAAGTTCTAATGTGGCTTTTATCTCATCAATCGATCGTCGTAGAGATATGTTTCCAATCCAAAAATGATCAGAATGTATTCAAAAATCGCCGTTTTGAAAGTAAAACTGAACTGAACCTTTAATGATTTGCACAATCGTGCCTATCAGTACACCAGTGGATGGCAAGTACAAATATTAGTAATTAAATTATTGGAGATACACAAGACAGGAACATATGCATAAGGTTTGAACACAAGAAATATAAATGCATAATATAGTTTCGAATCCAGATAGATTTAAAAAATAAATAAATAAATAAAATAAATAGAATAAATAAATAGAATAAATAAATAGAATGGCGCATGGGCAGAGATATGGAGCAAACAACAACAGAAAGGGCGTCGAAACTACTGCCCCAAGAAAAATAGAATTTTTGATATATCCTCGATAAATCGAAAAAAATGTAGACACATAGAAGGAGAGGGGTTGCTAAACATTAGATAAAAGTTTGATCGGGAGTAGGTATGGCGAAGGTATTTAGAGATATGAGTATGTCTTTGAAGGGCAAAGAATGTGCATTCCTTAAGAAGGTGAAAAAGATCATTGTAGCTATTTAGTTGATTGCAATACTGACAAGGTTCATCAGGGTTAAATTTGTGCAATATACCTTTGTTAGTATAAAGTATAAAAGGGTAAAGGCGAAGCCTGGCCATATTCTTACGGACCGCCAAGGGGAGATTGAAGAGAAGGTAAGACTGTAGGGATAGCGAAAATTCAAAATTATCGGCAAAATGAAATAATGTTGAAGCAGACAATCGAGATCTGTCTTCTTGGAGAGAGATATCAGTAAAATTATAAGTAAGGGATGTTAGAACTACTGGAGTGAGGTAAGGAGTGGGTGTACACCATATATCAGGTCGACCGCAGTTATTCAGAAGGGTCTTGACTGAATTTGCCCAGTTTTCCGAATCTGTGTGCCGGCAGAGTTCAAGTAAGCAAATTTTTGGTAGACGGTTTTCGTCCATTTTTTGAAGCCTAAGCCAGTACGAGATAAGTTGGTTAAACATTTGAGTGGCAATGGGGCGGCGACCAAGCTCAAGTCTAACAAGATAACCAGGACAATATTTGCTCAGATTTAGTAACTTTTTCAGAAAACTCGTATGGACTCTTTCCAGCATATCAGCATAGAAGAAACCCCAAACTGGTGCAGCATAACATAGAGTAGATCGTACAAGGCTATCGAATAATTTGAATGCCACACACAGCGAGGGGTTTCTGGAGCTACGCAGTAAGTCAAGTAGTTGGTTCATGGCCGCGAAAGCCTTTTTGAAAGTAAAAATACAGTGTGACCCAAAATGAAAAAAAATTAAATTTCTATATGGATACCTTGTTTTAAAAAAACCCAATTAGAGAGAAAGCTGTTTCCCTGTCTCTATTTTTTTGAGGGAAAAAAACAAAAAAATAGAACTCACGTTTCCAAGTGACGTATTTGCTGAGATATATGAATTCAAAAACAGAGGAAAGTTGGAATAACGCGCGTGCGCGTCTCCAGAATTTCACGTAGGTTTTATGATTCAAAAGAAAACACCACCCTCTTCGAATAAAAAATTTTCCAAGAAAAAAAATTATTTTATGACTTACAGGAAAATATTGTGTAGGATACGAGACACGTAGTCACCCCAATGATTTCCAGATTTTAGGCTTCCTTACCACCACATGGAGTTACAACTCCAGCTTCTTCTTTTAAAAATTCAACACTTAATGAAACCCCAACAGATTTCAGTATTAAACAAAACAATGATTAGAGGAACCTTGCTTGAAAAAATTCCATATTATGGTTTAGAATTTTGCATAGTATACCTAAAATGCTTTGATAATAACACATGAACATTTTGTAACAAATTTTACGTGGATAATCAATTATTCAAATTGATTGATTGGTATTAGAAAAATAATAATAATCTCAACTATTTCTTTTGTTCTAGTCTAAAAATTTGTGCAAAAATTTTTTGACTTATAAACGTTATGGAAAATGGCGAAAATCTAGCGCAACCATGGGTTTGATACAAGAAACATACCGAAGCTTTCTTTCTATGAAAGAAGACTTGACGAGAAAAACGACGAATCATAATCTGAGCATTTTTCAGACAGCGATGCCCCCCTAACATCTTGGAGCAGGGCTCTTAGGCTGGGATCTTTGGTGGGGCCCCTGTATAGCGAATTAAAAAAAAAAGATAATTCTCTATACATCTCGGTCCACAGAGCTAGTGCCGGGTCAACTCCACAACTGGGGATGGGGGGGGGGGTGAATTCATTAATCTATTGTACAAAAAACATTGTTCTATTGCAGTGTTTTTCGACCTGTGGTCTCCGAACCCCCGAGGGTCCATAAGTACTGCGTAAGGGGTCCGCGCGATAAATTTTCATTTACTTTTCATTTAATATCGTTGCATTAATGACATATTTTGTGCCAAGAAATTTCAATTTATTCAATTTTTTAATGATATGTAAATTATATTAATTATAAAAAAACAATTTATTTCAGGGTATCTTCAAAATGGACCTTCTGACGTAACGGAGGGGATCCGCGATATCAAAAAGGTTGGGAAACACTGTTCTATTGTATCGACAGGGCCGTATTTAGAGCATCATGGGCTCCGGGCCAAGTAATTTTTCTCAGGCCTCTACCTGGCTAAATTCCGAAAATTTCAACCGGTTGTCGTTTTCGTGAGGCCCTCTTCTTTTGAGGGTCACGCCCGGTTGGGCTCATGTGTTAAGACGGCACTGTGTATCGACAAAAAAAAAAAAACCCAGATATTATCTAATAGTGTGTTGCGTCTCTCTCTAGCACTCTTTTTTCCAGTAAAACATGAATATTCCGCCTACTTAAGAGTGCGGAAAGAAACATTATCGATTCAATAACAACGATCAATACGCCAATAATTTGCATTACGCTGAAAGGGTGCCACTGATGCTCGGTTTTAAGAAAAGTAAGCTGACATAAGTGACTATTTTTCGTTTATTGTACGCGGGATCAAAGAATATAAACGTCATATTTCATCTCCGTTCGCTATAGATAGTTCAGGGATTACAGGGCATCAGTAGAAAAATAAAAGGGTACCTCTTTGTTCCTAGATGGCGGGCAAACGAGATAATCTCAAATTTCCATGTTTTCTTCGCGGCGGTACAGCCATCAAAACCATGCCATGGAATCAGATTGATGTCGAGGATGTCGGGTACCCGAGCTTGTTCCGGAGTTTGCTTTGTGTTTTCCGTGTGTGCGGTATCGATATCATCAATGATGAGAAACTTATCAAGGCCTTTCTGAAACCTTCAGCGATTATGTTCCAGCTGAATTCCATGTATATTTTCTTGATGCATGCGGTGACATTCGATGCCGATAGTCAATCCGCTTTCAGGATCGGGCTCGCGTGGTTTTTCGTCAATTGTTTCTGCCTTTGGGTAGTCTTAATATTGAAATCAAAGACCTTCAGAAGCTGCATCGTGGAGCTACGGGATCTCAGTAAAGCAGTGAAAAGCCCATTAAAAAAGAATTTTGATAGGAAAGTTATTTTCCTAGCCTTGCTTTTCTCGATGAGTATATATCCGAGTATGGTGATATATTCCATCTGCTCTGGAAATGGGATTTACAATCTCGGCTTGTTCATATTCGATAAAAATCCGGAAGACCTTAACCTAGCCGTGATGATCATTCTCTTCTGCTTGGGGTTGGCCTCCGTTGAAATGATGACAGTGGTGTTCCCAACAACCGTGACTGTCTTCATATGCCTGACTTGTATTCACTTGCATCAGATTCTCCAGCAATTCAGGAACAGTATGTCTACAGATATCACACACGTCTCTACCGTTTTGAGTACGCATAAAATGATCTTAGTCGTGATCAACAAGATAAGGGAAGCCTTTTCAGAGATTCTGTTCTTGCTACTGGGTCTAACTTATGGGAATCTGTTCTTATTCCTGGTTATCATATTGAAGCAACCAGTAATATTATACGGAAAAGCAGTGCCATTGCACTGCTTTGTTCAAGTGCATCTAAGTCTATCGCATTATTAAAAGCCGCGGCCGAGCGGAAACCGATCGAGATGACTGCATGTGGAATGTTCAGTGTTAAGAAGAGCCTCATTATGTCTTCTGTTGGTGCACTCTTGACGTATGGATTGTTGATCATAAATATAACTAAGAACTGACAAGATAGAACATGTGACATGAATGTCGCTCTCCACCTGTTAATACAAGATATACAGAAGACTGGATGTTGTGAAGATATTTAGTATTTGAGATGTTAATTTTTTAAGGAAGGAAAAAACTCATCTCTGCCTCTACCGGGAGTCGAACCCGGGTCCCTCGATTGCCATTGTCCCTCGATATCTTCACAACATCCAGTCTTCTGTATATCTTGTAAGATAGAACATGTTCGTATCCGCAAAATTATAACTGTCACGCTTTTAGAAACACAAATGTGCTGTTCAGTATTAGTGCCTTTTCAATATTTAAATTTGATAATTTAATTAATGCATTCAAATCAGTATAAGAATATTTTTCCAAACGCGAACGGCAGCGAAGTCCCATTAGCACAGTTCAGTTTTGGTGAATTCCGAACGACGTGTGTATTCGGTCCCATTTCAACCCTCTATGGTTCACCCCCCATAAAAACGTATTGAAATTTTATTTTAGAAAATACGAATGCAAATGAGTGCTATTAGCATATTTTTAATTAAAAAATTACATCCTCACAGCAATTTGCTTAATTGGAGTGGAACTTTTTAATTAGCTAAAATGATTAATTAAAGGTAAAAGGGGTCGTTCAAGTATTAAGTCAGCAAATTTTTAGCCATTTTTGACCTCCCCCGTCAGCAAAACTCTGACCCCCCCCCCGTCAGAAAACGTACGCAGGAGGAGGGGGATAGAGGGCTCGTGTGCCCCCCGCAGATGAAAAAATATTTTTTTTTAATTTAAAAAACATTTAAAAAAATGTAAAATTTCGAAAAAAAATACCTTTATATATATATATATATATATATATATATTATGTTATTATAATCAATTTCTGTTAATTTCAATGCTATTTGAAAGGTAAGAAATTCATTGCGACCCAACCTTTAAGACATATATGGTAAACCCTTGACCCGCGGGCCAAATGTGCCCCTGAAGGTTATGTGATGTGGCTTGTCCCCTCAAACCCAGTTTCGTAAAAATGAACTAAGCGGCACATTTACAGATTCGCTTAAATGACCCGTGGCACAATTGCAGAGCATTTAAGTGGCCGGTGGCATATTTTCAGATCACTGAAGTAGGCCCCGAGGCACATTCAAAGATCACTTAAGTAACCCGCGAGTTAGTTCCACAACACTTAAACGATCCGTGGCACATTTAGACATCCCTTGAGTGACATGTGGCAAAATTTTGGAGCATTTAAGCCCCCCCCCCCCTGGTGCGGTTCTACATCACTCAAGTTACTCGCGGAACATTCCCAGATTACTTAAGTGATCCGTGGCATAATTACGGATCACTTGAGCGATGCGTTGCACAGTTCTAGAGCACTTAAGCAGCCCGGACACATTTCCTGAGCACATGAAGGGTCCGTGGAACATTTACAGATAGATGAAATGGCTTTGTAAGGGATTTATCATTAGGGACAATGTTAGTTCAGGTGTGCCCACAAACTAGTGAAATATTTTCTCGTTTTTGGCGGCACCGAGTAAGATGCCATTAATTTCATATTTTCATAAAAGGTGGTTGATGGCATAAGCATCATTCAAACCCCCCCCCCCTCCTCGTTGTCATCAAAAGTCAGCAAATCGGAACCCCCCTCCCCTCCCCTCCCTCCCGATGCTGACGTAATACTTGAATGACCCCAAATATACAGTTTGCCTTGATTTTAATGTTTTTTAAACAAATGAAATCTTGATTAGCAAAGTTGAGCAGGTTTCACCTTCAATTTTACTTCCAATATCTTTCTTTAATTTTGCATGATTCTATAAATCTTTGAACACGTAAAATTTCAGTAGCTCTCAAAAAAAGACAAAGAATCAACTCTTTCTAGATTTAAAAAATTCTGGCATATTTCACATAGCCGTATTTTGTACTAAAATGACACTAAAAGGTGTACTTTCCAAAATACTAAAAGAAAAAAAAAGGGGGAAAAGAAATAGGTATAACGGGTTTTTGATCATTTATTTGCCATGTAAATCCAAATACATTCTATACCAGTGTTTCCCAAAGTGGACAATATCGCCCCCTGGTGGGCGATGGAATGGTCCAGGGGGCGATAGAAGCTACGGATTTAACATAGGATCCTATGGGTTCACTTAAGTTGGGGGGTGATGAGAGAAAAATATTTCTGAAGAAGGGGGCGATGGAATGAAAAGTTTGGGAAACTATGCTCTATACGGTTTAGACTGTCCACTTATGAGTTTAGACATTTTTCTCGCATTTCTAGAAGAATACTAAACGAGTCGCTCTGAAATTTCGGACATACAGCATGTACCCTATGTTAGTATTCACCATTTCCAGGAAAAACTAGCCAAGGGGACCGGCAAAAAATTAAATAAGGAAAACATTTTGTTAATCAACCCAGTATCAGAAAAAGCTGCAAAATGACGTGTAACTTTAACAAAATATTGTACTAACTTTGTGCAATACATCTGTACGTTTTCGTGAGAATAGCACGTTATGTTCACGAAAATTTGTTTTCTATAAAAATTACAATTTTCATTTCATGTTTTTTTGCTTATAACATGCGGAGTTTTCAACTAATTTTCATAAAATTTACAGAAAACGTGATGCTAAGTATCAGACACACTGCGTAGAAATTCGAAACGGGACAAAGCATTCTTTAATGAGATATGAGTAAGTGATTATTAATTGTTCATGCGCAAGAAATGTTAATTTCTTCTGCGTGGTAAAGACTTCGAAGATTTTTTGGCAGGGCTGGATTGAGCATTAAGCAAAATAAGCACGTGCTTAGGGCACCAGAAAAAAAGGGGCACCACAAAAATTTATCGAAATGTTTTTTATGCAGAAAAGTTTTTTCAAGCATCCGGCAAAACATACTGGAATTTTCGATTGATTGATTGTATAGTTGAAAACCTTTATCAGAAAGATGGCACAAATACAGAAAAACTAATAATATCACTAACTACGTTACGATCACGTTAATGCTAAGTTTTTGGAACGAGATTTCGTGCAATTTACATAAAGAAAGCTTAGGCCTTCTTAACAGCATCGTAGGGCCCATGAACAGATTGATTTTTCCGAAGCTCTTCTACCTAACTAAAAATCATCACCTGCCAATTTGCATATTAACTGCCGCAAATTATAAGCAGCTCTAACTGTCATGAATTCTTCTGGCTGTGTCATGGCGAGACCCAACGCTTTGCGGATAAACCAAGCTTTACAGAATAAGGACGTGAACTTGAAAACTTATATTTTATAATATGAACTTGAAAAATATATGCTAATACTTATGATTCATTAGCGGATCAACTGCGAGATTTTAGGAGGCGTTGCAATGAATGGGGCGCAAATGGGCGATGATGAACTCAGGAGCGTTATCTTATGGTTAATTGTTATTACCCGCGCGAGACAGATTCTTCGCCCCTCTGGCGTATAAGCCGCACCAGTGTAAAATAGCACAAAAAATTCGCTGCTGTGTTCCTAGCCTGATGAAATCATCAAAAATCGCAGTTTTCTCTGCGAGTCACTCAGTCCAGTATTCTCTTAGTTTAAAATTTTGCATTAAAACTTATTTCAATTTTTTTTTTGCAATTTTTGTAATTAGTTTTCTCCTTCATCCCGGATTCAGTGCTCATATGTTACACAGCCCGGAGCCACCCTTTTGTGGTTGAATCTAGAGGCCCCTAGAATATGGGTATAAAGATGCCTTCAGTTCGATCTTCACGAGCAGTCGATTTGAAAAAATATCTTAAAATATTTCCAAAGATTTTGAAAAAAAAATTGGAAAATATGAAAGAAAAATTCTTCAAAAAATTCCATTGGGGGGTTGCTCCAAAACCATTCAAGTGCTTAGGGTCTTAATCCGGCCCTGCTTTTGTGACATGCAAGCTGTATATAGTCAAACTCGGTTGTAACGACATCGAAGATTCCACGAACTTCTGTCACTATTACCGAGTTGTCGTTACAAACAAGGTTAACGTATTCAAGATCTTTCAAGTGTAAAAAATATAATCAGATGAGATGAAAACAGCGTTTGTTGTTTTATTGTAATTATGGTAATCATATTTGATCAGGAAAAATACGGGAAATCGAGATCACAAATACGGGACAACGTCAATTCTCGCTAAAAATATTGCTAATTGTCGGCCAAATCGCCAATTGTTCCTTAATAATAATTCTTGTCAAAAAAATGCAGTGATACGGAATAAGAAAAAAGTAATAATAATAAGCCTCGCCATGGAGAGCAACAGGCCTACAAACGGTAGAAATATTCAATCATTACACTTTACTCACTTCCCTTCTGAAATATAGATGGCAACATTGAAAAATCAGACACAACACTGAATACTCACTCACTCAGACTGTTAGGTAGTAAATTACCCATGGCGGTAGACTTGAGTTGTGCTCCGTTTAAAAGAAAAAAAAAGTGCTACAGAATGTTTGTAGTGATTTAAAATGTATTTCACGGGGGAGGAGTTACACATGACCAGGGCCTTCCTATCAGCATCACAGGCCTCCTGGCAAAGTGATTTTTCTGGAGACTCTCTACCTGGCCAGAAATACCTGCTGTATAATACGGAATAACGACAAAAGATGTGTCGTAAAATCCGAGGTCGTTGCGTTTTCATCGACGTTTTAAGCAATGTATTTAATATCGTTTCATATCTTGTAAACTGTCAAAAGAGAGGTGTGGCTGAGAATGTCTACTCTTGTGATATTTGATAATATGAGTTGTGAAAGAGTTTTTTACTGTTATTACTACAAACGCACAAACAAATAATTGGTTTTCAATGCGATGTTTTCCATACATAAACGGAAAACATATTGAAAATCTTCCATTTCGTAAAGAGCGTCGAATAGATCCTCTTCTTTCGAGACATGGCGAACAAACACGATGTTCTTCAAATGCCACGTTCAGTTGTCGGCACAACAACTGTTATTAGAGTCATTCCAAGAAGTCGCCGTACAAATCCATTCAAGACCTTGCTTTGGGTTTTCCGTACATGCGGTACTGATATTATGAAGAGAGAGAAACTTTGGAAAACTTTTCTGAAACCAACATCCATGATATTCCTTTCTAGTTTCTTGTATGTTATATTCTTATATCTATCGAGATTTAGCTCTAACAAACCGGCTTTTAAATTTGTGATTGTGTGGTTCTTCGCGTTGTGTTTCTCTATTTGGATAGTCGTCAAGTTGAAGTCAAAAAAGTTGAGAGAATGTATCTTGGAGTTACGAGATCTCAACGAATTTCTCAACAAACGTCCAAGAAAGAGTTCAGATGGAAAAATCGTATGCTTCGCTTTATTATCAGCGTCTTGCATGTATCCGATTATGGTTGCAATTTATCTCATCACTGGAACCGGGAGAAACAAAATCCGTCTATTCACATACGGGAAAAATCTTGAAGACATGACTTTTGCCATGAAACTATTGGTTTTCTCTATAGGGTTAGTATCCATTGAACTGGTAACGATGCTTTACCCAACTGCAGTGACGGCTTTCATATGCCTCATGTGCGTTAGTCTGAATAAAATCTTTATGCTGTTCCGGAAAAATATCACCACTGATATTACGTCGATTACCGATGTTTTCCACACGCACAAAAGGATTCTGACCGTAGTCCAAATGATAAGAGAAGCTTTATCTGAAATTCTGTTCTTATCTATGGCTCTACATTTTGGAAATCTGTTTATTGTCCTCTTAATTATTATGAAGGTGCCAGAACTACCAGATAGATACGTGGAGGAATTACAATCGATTTTTATGGTAGTTTACTTACTGGGTTCTTTAGGCAGTCTCATTTTATGTTCGGCAAGGGTGCCGCGAGCATTGGAAGATATCAGGAACGATTTAAGGAATTTGTATGAACTTTCACTCATGAATGCGGACGCAACACCATCTGTGGCGTTGGTAAAAGCCATGGTCGAGCGAAAACCAATCGCTATGACTGCGTGTGGAATGTTCAATGTTGGGAGAAGTATCATGATGACGTCTATAGGTGCTTTTTTCACGTACGGACTACTGATTATAAGTATGATAAAGGACCGTGAAAAATGAATTACTGAAGAGTCTCGATAATCCGAGGTAAATGGAACCGATGCTAACTCGGATTACTGAAAAATTACTCAAAAAAAAGAAAAGACCCCCTCCCCCCTCGCGCGGCTTTCCATAATAATGTAGGAAAAAATCCCTTCAAAACACTGAACAGGCAGAAATCATTGTACTAGTAGTTCTCAAGGCATGGTCCACGGGATTCTGGCTTTGGTAGTAGCCTATAACTTGGTAACCCGCAGATCTGTTAATGCAGCTTTGCGCAGATCTGACTAAAACGCCAAATGTAGCTTCCGTTATGTCAGCGGTTGAAGACCCCTGCACTACACCAATTCCTCTCGACGCCCCTGGGATTTGAGATCTGTAGAGGGCAAAGTCACTCGATAGGTAGTAAAACCTTTCTGCTCGTAAAACTTGTCAATCAAATCCGAGGTCAGTTGCACTCTGAATTCCCTTCTCATCAGATGAGTTTTACTTGAGCCCGCCATTAAATACGCCTCAATTTCTAGGCAGTTTTTAGATGCTTTTCAACGTTTCTTTTTTTTGTTAGCGAATTCAGATTAATTTCTTTTTAAACTTGTAATGAATGATGATAATTTAGTGCAAAATATTTTTTCAAATGCGAGCCAGAGCACCTATTTAAACGGATTTTCACAACTCTTATTTAGAACTATTTCCGTGTGCTCAGTTGGAACCAACTAGGAAGACAGGTTTGAAAACACTTCTACTACATTTGCGAAATAGGGTTTTGATTATTTACAAAAATCTAAATTTTCATGCTTCACACTAAGCATGGATGAAGTGTGAAGAAAAAATAATGCGGGGCAGTTATCTATCAACAATAGGTATTATTAGAAAGTGGAGAGGGGAGGGCCCTGTGCAATTCGGACATAGAAAACAAGTGCGTGATTCGGATTATCCGGAACCTTGAACTTTAGAGACTCGAATTATCGAGTCTCTACTGTAGAATAGTGTTTCGTCCTTACGTTAAGTCTACATCAGTGTTCCTCAACCGCCGGACCGCGGCCCAGCACCGGGCCGTGAATGATTCGCAGTTTCATTTTTCTCATTAATTTTCTCGTTGTGTATATGACCGGGCCTTTTACTTACGCAAAAGAGATTTACCGGGCCGCGGGGACCTCCAAAGGTTGAGAACCACTGGTCTACGTGTGTGACTTTTGTTCAACGTGACCAACCACTTCACGAAGAAGATCGCTATTAAAATGTAATCTATTTGCTCTGAAATCATTCGTTCCTTCACATTACACAGCGGTATTCGCCAGCATAACACAATAAATGGATTCTTGTTAAGAGAAATGAATAAATACACGAAAGATATACAAAATGCTGCATTTTTCTCTCTTATACTATTATTTTGAAAGAAAAAAGAAAATTAGGCTTTTTACTATTTCTATGCAGTTTAAAATGTTTACTCTGAGATGGCTTACCTTTTGTGCAAATAAATAAAATGGTAACATGACTTTTTCTGAGTTACTTTGAATAGATTTACAAGCGTTGCAATTTTTTTCCCTCTTTTTAGTGCTATATGGTACCCAGAATGCCAGAAACGCGAATGTGCAAATTTTTTCCTTTTTTTTATCAGCTGGTTGGATACTTTATTTTGCTTTCTAAGTTTTGCCTGAAACGCGAATATGTCTCCCTATTGAAGCATATGTTACAAAACATTTTAGGAAAATAACTTCCGTAGAGTAAGATGGGTAGAGTAAACATTGAAATGTCAGAGTTCCCACGTTTTTTTAATCCAAAGCACATTGCACATTCGTGTTTCTGGCATGAGCGGGGACGATATAAAATATACAACCAAATGATACTTGAAAATCGCTTGTTAGACCTTGAACTCGAATTAGTTCAGAAACAGCACACGAACATGTGATGAAGCCTTGTGTGTTATATTATTATTGCAATTGCTGTATCTTCCTCGAAATCAACAACGTGGATGCCAAAGTTATGTGCGCAAGGGCCAACAGAAATAAAAAGATAATAATAATAATAAAGTTTTTTTTATTAGCGTTCTCTTCTGTTGACTCGACACATTGATTTTTGAATTGATGTGTATTATAGGAATATGTTTATCTCTTTTTATTTTTTGGAAAATTTGTGTTGTGAGTTACTATTTTCAATAAAGTTTATTGAAATCGAGCTCAATCATAGAAATTTCATACAGTGCAATATCGGTTAATAACTTTTTATTTTATTTGTTGAGGTTGATTAATTTTACTCCGTGGTTTTACGTCAGTTTCAGTATTTTTGCATACGAAAATAAATTAGTTTCGGTTTTTAGCGTCATCTATTCTTCAATTTTGATATTACTTTCTAATTTTACACATATAAATTCTGGTCACATTTTTTTTTTATCACTTTCTCTTTTTTTTTATTAAAGAAATTAGTTTCTTAATAACTTACAAAATAATTGATTATTTTCATAAGTTCTGCCCACTTATAAAATAATCGGATACACTTAGAGGTATCGGATACATAGAGCGGTACAATAAAATATTTTACGCCATCACATTAAAAGGCTTTAACTACTAGTAGAATATGGCAAAAAACTAACAAGGCTTACAAGCATTAAGTTTTAATGGGTGTTAGAAAATAATTATGTACTAAATATCTCTTTAATTGCTAACAATATTCTACAATGAAAAAAATTGAAATACACCAATTAAATATGTATTTTTGAGTGTAATAGATATTTCATTTTTTTTTACTTGTGTATAAAATCAATGCTTAAGGGAAAAAATTGGTTTTAGGGGATTGTTTTGTTCTATCGATGGTTGAAAATGTCCATTCACGTCGTAATCCAAAGTTTCAATTATTTCTGGTTGATTACGGCCAAAGTCACCGAACAGTCAATAACTTTTTCCTTTTTGATGTCAACTATACAAACTTTCTTTTATGTCCCCCCCACATACAGCCGCAGAGCCCTAGGGCTGGGATTTTTCATGGGGCTCTTCTATAGTAAAAAACAAAAACAAAGTAAAAATCGTCCCAGACCCCGGGCCGGAGCCATGTCAGCCCCTCCCTTGTGGGAATCGCATGGCCCCCACAAAGGGTGGGCTGACAAGGCTGCAGCCCTGGGGCCCGGGATGATTAGCCCGGGTCTGGGGTCCCAGACTAGGGGCTATGCTTCAGGATGTGGGGACCATGGGGAATCGTGCTTTCGCTCACCCATAATGGTAAGTTTAAATTTATTTGCACACTTGTGTAGGATGCCAAAAGTCAGTTTTCTGTATGTCCTTCACGTACGGAACATTATTGCAGACTGAATAAAAGCTTGAAATGTAGAGAGATGAAAAAAAAGCTTAAGAAAAATAATGGGATGAAATTAAGAGCTGCACAGTTGCAAGAAAAACACCATAATCTGATAGTTACACCTTATTTTGCAGGTTAACAATGAAGCAGTTTCAATAAACCTATTTTTTAAATGAGACAGGGAGACCTACCCTCCCAGATAATCAGCACACAATGAGCTGCGCCTGTCCAAGATAAGAACCCAGAGGCCCAGAGGGTGTTCAATTTGCAATGTTGGAGGTGTCCAAGGGGTGACAGATTATACTATATAATCCGCGGATAATATGCAGGAAAATACTGTACTTGGTGGAAGGAGTGCCATGACCTCAAAGTGAGATGACTGTATGTTAAATCATGATTGGATGACCCGACACTCTTTCGCGAGTGTCCTTGATACAAAATTTGACTGATGTAAAACTGTATTGTATAATATCTATGGTAATAATTTTTGCGTGAACGGAAGAAAACTTTTCCTGAATGAATTGAAGCCATTAAAGAAATTACAAATGAATATTGTTGGAAGCGAGCGATCGATTTCGGACAGTCACAATGAAAAATCAATACGTGACTACTATTCATGACTGATATTAGAGTGATTTGAACATTAGACGAAGAGCTTCTTACACGAGAGATATCCAACACACACTTACATAACTTTTGTTCGTCGTATCCTCGGCCGCTTCGTATCTAGTAAAAAGCCGCAAAAGAGGCATGGGGCTGCAAGTTTAGATTTTTGAAACCCCAAGAGATAAATAAATGCTCATGTCAGCAATATCAGAAAATTAATTTTTTGTTCGTATTGCATAAATGGACGATTATTATCGATTTTTTTTTTTTCAGTTTCTTTTTTGTAATGACCGCAGTAAATGTGTTATGAGCTGTATTTTCTGCAGAGCATTGTAAGTCGATTACGTCTTCTCTCGACATGGTGAATGAACGAAATAATCTTCAACTCCCAAGTTTTCTTCTTGAAACAAAGACTGATAAAATGATTCCACGAAGTCATCGTTATCGGGAGCACCCGAATTCTTTTCAGACCTTGTTTCGGGTTTTCCGTGTGTGCGGTATTAATTTTATGAAGAACGATAAACTTCTGAAAACTTTTCTGAAACCTGAATCGATGTTATTCGAGTTGAGCTTGCTATACATTTGTTTCGGGTATTTTATGACATTCCGCTATTATCTATTCATTTTCAATATAGCGATAGTGTGGCTCTTCACTTTATGTTCCTGTCTTTGGATGGCCGTGAAGTTCAAATCAGAGATGTTGAGAAACTGCATAGTGGAGCTGCAAGATCTCGATGGATATCACAACAAAATCACGAAAAAGAGTTCGAATGGGAAAGTTATTATCATGGCTTTGTTTTCTTTTGTGATTTGTTATCCGATCCTGGCGGTATATTCTTTTTGCTCTGGGAACGGGAAACACATTATCAACCAACTGCTGTTGGGTAAAGATCTTGGAGAGCTAAGCCTGGCCACGACATTATTGCTTGTCTTTTTAGGGCTGGTTTCCAGTGAATTGGTGATGATGATTTTCCCAACATCGGTGACTATTCTCATATGCCTAACGAGTTCCCATCTGGATCAAATCTGCAAAAATTTTAGGAAAAATATCGCCACTGATATCATGCCACTTACAGATGTTTTCCGAACACACAGAAGAATCCTTACTATAGTCGGCAACGTAAGAGAAGCTTTTTCAGATATCCTATTCCTATCTTTGGCTCAATATTTTGGGAACCTTTTCATGTCTCTCGTAGTACTAATGACAGCACAAGACCTGAGAAATAATTATGTTTTGTTAGCACACCTGTCCTCGATAGCAGTTTTTTTGCTGAGTTCTTTAGTTGGCCTCATCCTGTACTTGGCAAAGGTGCCGCGAGCGTTGGAAGACATCAGAAACGATTTTCGGATCATGTATGAAGTTTTACTCGAGAAATCAAGTGACTCTCAATCCGTGGTATTGGTAAAAGCCATGGCCGAACGAGAACCGATCAACATGACTGCATGCGAAATGTTCAATGTCGGGAAAAGCCTCATTATGACTTCTATGGGGGCTTTTCTCACGTATGGATTGCTGATCATAACCACTAGGAAAGACTGATAAGGTTAAATTTATTTCATGTGATCACATCGAGACTCGGGGTTTCTGATAAAAATAACCAATTGATCACTGTATTCCAAAAATAAAAAATACTGGTTGTAAGTTCCATGACCATACGTCCCATTATTCCTTAAGAATAAATTTTTTTTATGCAGGAAATTGAGAGGAGTGCTTAATGCAGGGGTTCTCAAACTGGTCACCGCGGTACCCTGGTACGCCACCAATCTTTGTCAAGTTCTCCACGGAGTGGTGACACTGACAAAAGTGCTTCGAAGCGATTCTTTGTTACACTGGTCTGGTGAGCCGCGAGTAAGCGTTGATTAGGGAAAGGGGTGCAGCAGGTGAAAAAAATTTGAGAACCCCTGGCCTATCGTGTATCACGAATTACGATATTTAACGTGCATTAAGTATCCGCTAAGTTCCATATAAAGTCTTGTGAAAGTCTTTCGGCCGAAGAGCTGTGAATGTGATCAGTGCAATTAACTGACCAAGAACTGAGAAAAGGGACTTTTTTCTTCCTTACACATGCCTTTACCATGAGGGGAAAGCCATTCCAAAACCACTGCTACACGCACATGAATCATAGCAGCTATTACGGCTCGATAAGGACATTGCGAACTGAGTACGGAAATTTTTGCCAACAAGAGAGGGGAAGCTCCTTCCGACCTCAAATATAGTTTTGAAGGTGGATGACAATAAGTTATAGGGGGAAAAATGAGTTTAGTTCACCTTCGGTTTCACAGAATATCTGAAAAACTTCCGTCGAAAAAAAAAATCGATAACATAAACCGAAGTCCTGATAATAAACGAATTTTTTTACTTCGGTATGATATGGGTCCATTCAATCCTTTGCGAAAGTGATAACAATACCCGAATGATAACATCATTCGTGATTATAATATGCGACGTCTGTTGTATTAAAATCTGGAGTCACAAGCAGGCGCGGATCCAGAGACTTTCGATTCGAATGTGACTGATTAAAAGTAGAAATTTATGAAAAACCAAGAAAATTTAATAAATTTTTTTATCTGCCTCTCTACCCATCTTTTTGAGGGTCTCTTCATTTAATATTGCTTAGTAATGCGCGATTGAATGATTGGTGATTCCATGGAGAGTACGCACGAATTTGTGCAAATTAATGTGATATTTTGTCTGAGTAAAGCAGGTGTCTCTTCAACTTTCTCGTGTCGCGAGCACTGCCTATGCCCATCATCAAACAAAGAGCACCCCCCCCCCCATACCCCCCTTACGGCAACTCTGACATATGCATGCCTGAAGTCTGCATAAATGTGATTCTTGAATACAATTTTTATAGGGTATTTAACTAGGAGCGTTATTCAAGTGCTCGCGACCATGAAATCGGACACGAGCAAACAAACACTCTTGGTGCTTCAGAGAGCATAATGGTGTTCGCGAGCAACAGGTTGAAGATGGATAGTGTAAAGTATTTATATGCAAAATTTTGTCTGCGCAATGATGTCTTTGTAGGTGTACGTAGTTTTCATATTATCCTCTATGTCAGTGTTCTTTCAATCATTTTACAGCGCGAACCGTTTTTCCTGTAAAGCAAAAACCCACTGTTTTCAGAAACCACATTCACACACACACAAATATAACCAATCCTATAATTTTTTATGAATTTCCAAACTACATATTTTTATGAGTTTATGAGGCACCCTGTATATATATAAGGAAAAAAAACTTAACAAAATTTTCTTCAGTGCTAACAGTAATATAACTGGTGGTAACTTTTTCCGATTCGTCATCGCCACAGAGTAATAATACTTTATATCTTAAGTCTATGGTCATCGCAGTGGACTCAGTGCCGTCTTAACGCATGGGGGCCTCACAAAAATGAGAAGTGGTTGCAATTTTCTAGAATTTACCTGGTAGGGCCTCAAAAAAAACCACTTGGCCCGGGCCCCATGATGCTCTTAAGACGGCCCTGAGTGGACTCCACATAGGATCGCATCAGAAAACAACGGTACTTCATTGATGTAACCCTATGCTCTTGACAATAGGAAGGCCCTGTGAATTGGGCTTCTTAGCAGAACTCATAAGCTATACAAAAACCGCAAAGGGGCAAACATCCGGGTGCCTTTCTCATTGCGGGGGAGGCGCTTCAAATTACGAAGTGTCAAAAAACCTCTGGATTGCGGAAGGGTTACATGAATTTGAAGGAAAAAAATAGAATGAAAAAATAATTGATCAATTATTTGCCACTTCCATCATCACTCTA
This sequence comes from Pholcus phalangioides, assembly GCF_987345545.1. Lineage (NCBI taxonomy): Eukaryota > Metazoa > Arthropoda > Arachnida > Araneae > Pholcidae > Pholcus > Pholcus phalangioides. Next base: position 85,457,864 of record NW_028301608.1, on the reverse strand, counting down.
CCAATTAAATGCAGGAGTGTATTGAAACCATGGTTGGTATAAGACAGCGTTTCTCAACCTATGGTCCGCGATGATGGTGTAGATGGTCCGCAGGCAGACTTGATGATTCAATTCTAACTGAAAAATTATTAAACCATTGCGGTGTTGATACATATTTATACGTTACTACATGTATAACGTATGAAGGTATAATTTTTAGATAACTCCATATTGTTATTACTAATAGGCCTACTATTAGTAATAACGATATGGAGTTATCTAAAAATTATACCCTTCATACGTTACATGTAATAACGTATAAATATGTAACAAAATAGCCTGTAGCAATAAAGATGTATAGGAGGTTCACCATACATCATCGAGGAAAATGCAATCTTAAATCCGGGATATCGCTAAAGTTTGATGAAAAATGAATTCATTACTTCAAATGCAAATTGCTGGCATTGCTGAAGTGTGGGGAAATGAACGACTGCTACAAATCACAGTTAAAAAATGTAGTGCACAAAGAAAATTATTGAAATGGATAGATCACCTTATTTCATTGCGAAACATAGTAAGTGGAATCTCTTAAATGGAGTAAAATACGGGACATCGGAAATTGTCTACGTCTGGCACGGTTTTTGGTGACAAAATCACCAATTGTTATTAAAATTGTTGAAAAATTGTGGAAAAAAACGTTGAACTTGACAAATATACATATGTGAGATGTATATTTATATTTTTCCAATATACAGTAAAACCTCGTTAAGTCGTCATCCTAATAAGTCGTCACTCCGGTTAAGTCCTAATTTTTCTTCAGGCCCTTCCACCTCTCGCAGACAACAATGTTATTAAACCCTCGTTTACTCGTCGCTAATTTCTGTTAACTCGTCACAATAAAAAAATTTGAAAAAGAGGAACAGACTGTTTTTATGGCTTCCATTAAAAAAAGAACTTGTTAACAGCATTGCTATATACGCTTAAAAGTCACCATAAAATCCTATGCACCTAAAATAGTTTAAGTAACGAAAGTTACGCTGGGGAAGTTCATTTACAGACTAAGGTTTTTGGAACGTTGGGGATTGTTCAAGCTAGATTTCATTTCTGTATGGGCTCTACTGGAGAAACCGCGAGACACCTAGGCTCTGTCGCAAGAAGCAACGTGAGCACTTCGCCCGGGGGGCACCAGGGCTTCTCTGGCAAAACCGAAATTCATTGATATGTCAAAGATTACATATGGTGCCAGGAAATCAAAAATTATGTAAATCGAAGAATCAAATTAATCAAGTCAAAGTGCAACGGACACGGATAATAAATAATTATAGAAAACATGGGCTCTACTAATTTAGGACTTGAAATTTAAACAAAATATCTTTGTTGAAAAAAATCAGTCATTCTTTCCCAAGTTGAGGTCTTCTGTTTACTTTTCCCTGCCCAGGGCCCCTCCACAAAGTCAAAAGTGTTCGAGATTCCTTTGCAGTTGCATCATGAACTACTGGTGAAGAATTCAAACACTAATATTAAATTTGATGTATATGTAAAATTGATGTGCAATAGAGAGTTTCTATTATGAAGAAAAGCGACTTATTCAAACAGTTGCTCTGTTAGTCTAAATTAAAAGTTACTGGTATAAATCAAAGTGTATTAGACTTATTACAGTACATTTTACCACAATAATTTAAGTAATAAGAGATTAAAAAAAAAAAAAAAGGTAGAAAATTGCTATTATTTATTCTTTCGCGATCTACAAATTTTATTAATATTGTTATTTTGATTAATAAATTTCATATTACTTTAAATTTATACGATTTTCACAACATTATACATTGAAACTGACGGCACTCCGCTTAAGCCGTCATAATTTTTCGATAACTTGAGGTGACGACTTATCGAGGTTTTACTGTATAAATTATATACTACATATATACAGTATCGTGAAAACGACGTGTATTCACTACTTTAGTAAATAGTATTGAAAATTCAAATAAACAGAAAAAATGAGACAAATATATATATATATATATATATAAACCGATACACCAAAATTAAAGGAATGTCCCTTAATAGGGACTTTATTTCTTTCAGGCATTTGGGCGTTTTCAGGCACTGAAAAATCACACACAACACTAGATCAGCACTCTGACTATTAAATTCCCCGACCCCCCCCCCCCCCCGCGACACAACTCACTAGGTAGTAAATCGCCCATAGATGGCGATAGACCTGCTGCTCGGTTAGAAAGAAAGAAAGAAAGTGACGTTACGAGCTTCGCGCGGAGGCCTTCCGCTACAGATGGTGTTGGATCTGCCCGATGCACTTAGTTGCCTTGCTCAGTATTTACCGCTACTTACATTTGTAAAAACTAGTCCGGAAATTTTTTTTCTACATCAATTGAAGTAAGTTTCATTATTTTAATCGTTTTGGGCCAAAAAATGGTTCCAGGGCTAAAGTAGCCCGCGTTTACGGTACAAAGTATCCTCAATTCGTAATTACTTAAAAAATCAGTAACATGAACAGCATTATATGAGTTTTGAAACTATTTTTATTTTGCCAAGAATATTGGAAATGGCTGATCAATGAAGATTGATCTGTTCCATCTCCTCTATTTTCGTAATCCTTTTTGATCTGACATATCGACGAGGAGAGCGTTAGAGAGAGAGAGAAAATGAATAATGTAATTATATTTTGTATTTTGTAATGTATTTTTTTTATGAATAAATGGCGAGGGGGCAATGAACCGATATTATTTGGCGATGTGGCCTGGGTATCCCTAGGTTTGACGGATCATGTTATCTCTAGAAACAAGAAACGTTTCCAATCGCTTTCCTCGCGGTTGTACCGTTATCATGCCCTGCGACTGGAGTAACGTCGAATATCCGAATTCGTTTCATACTCTGCTCTGGGTTTTCCGTGCGTGTGGCATCGATATTATGAGCGAAGATAAGCTTTGGAAAACGTTTGTGAGACCTGCACCGATGATGTTCCTGTTGAGTTTCACGTACGTTTGTTCCCTTCATCTAGTGACATTCAGATATCAACGATTTGTTTTCAAAATGGCGATTGCGTTGTTTTTCACGGTATGCTTCTGCCTCTGGATGACTGTGAAAATCAAATCGAAGGCGTTGAGAAACTGCATCGGGGAGCTAAATGATCTTGGTAAGTCCCTCGACGTACCCTCGAAAAATGGTTGGAATCAAAAAATGATATTCCTCGGTTTGTTTTTCTCGTTGAGTTTGTTCCCGATCATAGTAATACATTCACTTTGCTCCGGAACAGGAAGACGTATTATAGACTTAATTTTACTCGGGAAACACATCGAAGATACAAACCTGACCACGATACTGTTGCTTTCATTCTTGGGGATAGTGTCCATAGAATTGGTGGCGGTAGCTTTCCCTACAGCAGTTACCGTTTTCATATGTTTGATTTGTTCTCATCTGAAGCAAATCTTGAAGAAGTTCCAAAAAAATGTCGCCACTGACATTACGTCGGCTACCGATGTTTTTCACGTATACAAAAGAATTCTGACCATCGTCGACGGGGTAAGAGAAGCGTTTTCGGAGATCCTGTTCTTATCTTTTGCTTTACATTTCGGGAACTTGTTTATATCTCTCGTAGTCATGGTAAAGCTACCGGAACTAGCAATTGAGTACTCGCTGGTATTGCATTTCTTCTTATTAGCAATTTACTTACTGACTTCTTTGGGAAGTACCATTCTATGGTCAGCAGAGGTCCCGCGAACAATGGAAGGAATCAAAAAGGATTTACGGAACATATATGAAGGTTTACTCGTCAATTTGGATGCAACACCGTGTGTGGCGTTGATAAAAGCCATGTCCGAGCGAGAGCCTATTAGCATGACCGCATGCGGAGTGTTCAATGTTGGTAGAAACCTCATAATGACTTCTATGGGTGCTTTTCTTTCGTATGGACTGTTGATCATAACCATGCAGAAGGACTGACAAGATAAGATCTATATTTATTATCAACTTTCATGCTTACGAAAAAATACAGGATGCCCCATAAATTCGTCCACAGTTGGAAAATTTATAAAAATTGAAGGAATTAGTTTATTTGAATGCGGTTTGCAAAGGAGTTATTCTCACAGGGGGGGGGGGGGGGGGGGTTCGGACAGAAGAAAAATTAGCATCTACAATTTTTTATTTTGCGAAGTCAGTTGGACCTAAATGAACAACCAATCTAGTTTCAAATAATACTCATTTAATAATCAACAATAAGTTTTAATGTTTTGTGACGTTTCAGATGGTATAATGATTTGTAATCATGGTAATCAAACTAAATCTAAGTAATGATGCTATCAAACTTCATGGTTCCAAACTGTTTTATTGTCTATCGAAAATTCAAATTTGTTCACCTGCTTCAAGAATGTCATGTGTGTACAGCAAAGTAGAAACTCAAACACTTATTGCAGGAAAGTAATTACAAAATTTGAAGAACGTAGATAGGACAGAGAAGAAATAGCCATAGAAAATGATTTGACGAAGAGCTATCTCCAGATAAGTTATTGTGAACAGAATTCTTTTTGTTAGGATCAGAAATTGAAAAATTCATTTAATATTGTCAGAAGAAAAATACAGTAAAAGTCCGTTATGGAGATAGTTCACAATCACGCGGAAAATCGACGCTATAACAGACTAATAGAGGTCATTCAAGTATTCCGTCAGCATCGAGGGCAGGGGGAGGGGTTTCGGATTTGCTGACTTTTGATGACAAGGGGGGGGGGAAGGGGGTTTGAAAGTTGCTTACGTCATCAACCACCCCTTTTTGAAGATATGAAATATTCTAAGCTGCTGACGAAATTTTGCTGACGGGGGGGGTCAGTGTTTTGCTGACTGTTGCTGACAAGGGAGGGGAGGGGATCAAAAATGGCTGAAAATCTGCTTACGTAATACTTTAATGGCCCCCATAGTTAAAAGCGAATTCTCGTTTTTTTTGTTCTGTCAGGTTAATAAAAATTGTAGAAAACTGTTACTTTATCTGCATTTTAAAGATCTTTCCGTTAAACTAATATTAACGTTAATTAATTAATTCCCGTTCTAATATTAACGTATGAATGAAATGATCTCACAGCAGTAAATTCAATAAGATATTTTTTCATAGAATTTTGCATAATCAAAGCAATTCAGTCGACTCAGCCAACTAAACAAAAGTTTCAATTATCGCGTTTCACTTCCATGGCTGTTTGGATTTGTCAACATTTTTCCCGATAATCAGGAATTTTTTTTAGCAGAAATTGTCATTCGGAAACGACTTTGAACTGCAAGTTCTGGTCCCGTGGTCTTTTGGTAACTGAAAGAGACTAAAGTGCAATGAAATCATCACATAACCCATGTGTGTAGAGTGGGAAGCCCAAAAACAGGAAGACGACGTTAAAAATCTGGCTCTTCTGTATATATTCTTTGTTAGACGTACCGCAGCAATTTTTATGGGGAGCATGTGCTATGATAAGACTCCTTATGTTCAACTCTTGGAGAGAGAAGGGGAAAATCTCGCATTTTTAAAAATTCTTTTTACATCATAACTAATGCTTCTTCATTTTTAACTCGTTACAACCAAATATTTTTATATGTTTTACATTAGCTATTTGACAAAAACTTGCAAATCATTCGTTATAAAGATTCTCGTTATAAGGCGTACTCGTTATAACTGCCTTTTACATGATATCTAATGTAAATTATGTATATATACATACATTGGTACCCCGAGTTTTGCGCAAGTGTTTGTATAAGAAAAAAATTCAATTGGGAGCTGAAAAATACTTCGAATTTCGAGAAAATATTTGACTCACGAGCTCGAAACGAGCGAGGAAAGAGCTCATTTTCCTCAGATATACAAAAGCTTGGTGTTTTGACTAGGTCGAAGCCGATAGTAATATTATTTGGATTGTACTGTGTAGCCGAAGAAAAGTTATTATCATTGTTTTTTGCATATAAATACATTTTCTGTTCTAAGAATTTTTTTAAATCAATATTTGATGTTCTAGGACTTATGGAACGAATTTAAGGGATTAAAAGATTTCTTACTACTTTGGATTAGAAAGTTTGTTCTTCTTGCCACCAGTTTTTCATAAAAAATGTTTAAAGCACATAAGTAAAATTTTCAGGAACGAATTACACTCGCGACTCACGATACCGTGGTGTTTAGTTTCTTGAATATATTTCTTCTCTAATTCTGGCATATTTTTAATCCCATCAACTCGATCATTTTTCCTTTCACCTTTGACTGAAATGATAGATCGACATAAACACTAGCAACCAAACCACAATTACGAAATCGATATTACTTTCATAAACTGTTAATGTAATATCAATATTGAACAATTCAAAGGAATAAAAATGTGCTCAAAAAATATATGGATACAGTTTGATAGCTGTTAAGCGTTTATGTGTTTCTCTTATTTATTTGTGCACTGGACAAGGACAGAGAGAGGCTGTAAACAGCTTGAAATCGAGAGAGTTTGTACTTATGAAGCCATAAGAAACTGAAGAGTGTCTCATCATAAACGTTTCCTTTTTTCGTGTGAGAATGATGCGAAGAGTTCAAGACGGGGCCAAGCACCCGAATCCGTTCCGAAGCCTGCTTTGGATATTCTACGCATGCGGTATCGATATTATGAAAGAAGAGAAAGTTCTGAAGACTTTTCTGAAACCAACGGCTGTGATGTTCCTGTTCAATTCAGTCTATTTATGTTTCTGGATTACACAAATGTTCACCCCGTTTCCTTTTGTCCATAAGCTGGCGATGCTGTGGTTTCATGTTTTATGCGTCTGCCTTTGGCTCACCGTTAAACTCAGATCAAAAGCGTTGAGGAACATCATCACTGATATCAATGATCTCTGTGAAGCGGTGAGCGAACCCTCGAAGAAGAATATCCATCAAAGAGTCGTATACTTGACAATATTTATATCGGCGTGTATACTTCCAATCGCGATTGCATATTCATTTTGCACGGGGAATTGGAAACAAGTCGAGCCATTCACATTCAATAAAAGCGCCGTTGACACCGATTTGGCCGTTCTTATACTTCTCTATAGTACGGTCTTTCTAGCCCTGGAAGAGGTTTCAGTGATTTTTCCGACAGCAGTCACTGCTTTCATATGTTTGGCGTGTGTTCATTTGGATCAGCTTCTCGATGAGTTTGGGAAAACCCTCTGTGCGTATACAGCTGATACTGCTCAGGTTACACGTATTTTTCGTCAGCACAAAAAGATACTGAATGTTATTGATAGAGTAAGAGAATGCTTCTCTGAGATGCTCTTCTTATGCTTATCTCTACATTTCGGAAACCTGTTCAGTTTTCTGGTGGCCACTACGAAGTCGCTGAATCTGATGAGTGAAAAAGGAAGTCCAGTTCATCTGACTTTGGTACCGATTTACTTATTGAGTTGCTTGGGCAGCCTCATCATTTGCTCGGCAAAAGTACCGCGAGCGTTGGACAGAATCAGAAAATATACTCGGGATAGATACGAACTTTTACTTGAGAATTCGGAGGCGACCTTATCTGTTGAAATGATGAAAGCCATGGCCGAGCGATCACCAGTTAAAATGACTGCTTGCGGAATGTTCAATGTTAAGAGAAGCCTCATAATGACTTCTGCAGGTGCTTTTCTTACGTACGGGCTGTTGCTCTTAACAATTATCAAGGACTGAAAAGAAATAATTTTGCTTATTTTTGGAAATAATTTGAAGTTTCAAACGTTACATTATTTGGAAAAAAAGTTTCCGTTATACTTGAGTAAAAATTGTTATTTCTGTGTTTTCTCGTCTTGAATAATCATGAAAAGATGACGATTATTCACCTTGAAACTGTTTTCTGGTGAGGAGATCGATATTTGTGAATTGGTAATTCCCCATTGGGTAACTGGGATATTGAAAATGACAAAAAAAACAACTTTTCACACTGATGGTAATGTTAAAAACTAAATAATTTTTTAGAATATAAGTCACGTATCTAGACGTTTAACAGAAAACAAAATTTGTGTTAAAATATAATTTTAAATTTAAGAAAAAAAAATTATGGTAGGCTGTGTCATAGGCATGGCCACAAGTTTTGACGTGAATAGGTTTTTTTGCGTCTTGAATAACGTGGTCAGTAATGGCATAATTATAACATTATCATCGGCTTGATCTGTGGAATTGCTAACAAACGAAGCTAATGTGGTCTATTTTCGTGGTAAACTGTTCGAGATGTAGCAGAAAACAATGTTTTACGAATCGGGGCAGTAATCTTGGTACACAGATGGGACGAGATATTAAAACTGGAGTGATGTCATTGGGGATATGTCTTTTCAATGTGCATCTGACGATACCAATGCTTTTGATTTGCGCTGCTCATGTTTTGAGATATGGCGTAAAATAATTTTTACGAATAAGGGCAGTGAGCCTAGTGCCCCCCCCCCCCCCACCGGTTTAATTATCTCTTCCAGTCTGGGCACCAGGTCTGCTGCCCTGATTTGTAACAAATTGTTTTACGCTACATCTCAAAAAGTACACAGTGCAAGTCAGAAGCAACAGTGTCGTCAGATGCTCTTTGCAATGGTGCATTCAATAATATCACTCCGGTTTCAATATCTTTTCCCGTCTGGGCACCAGGCCCGCTGCCCTGATTCATAACAAATGTTTTTCAGAAATATCTCGATCAGTTAGTTCACAGCGAAAATAGAAACGACATTGGTATCGTTTGTTAGCGATTCCAAAGACAAAGCCGATGATAACGTCATAATGAAATTATGTCAGTATTATGTTTCAGTACCTAAACCACGCGATTCCAGGAAAAAAAAACATATTCACGCCAAAACTTGCGGCTGTGTATATGACACAACCTGCACCAATTTTTAAATTTAAAATTTTATTTTCTGTTAACCGTCTAAATACGTGACTTATATTTTAGAAAGTTATTTACAGTTTTCAAAATTATTATCAGTGCGAAAAGTTCATTTTTTGTCACTTTCAATATTTCAGTCATCCAATAAGTAAATGGTAAATGACCAATTTACAAGTCAATCGCACCACAAAAACAAAGCTTGAGACATAAAGTTGCTGTATTCAGTCTTTTTTTCAATCGTAGACCATTGGGAGATGTGGTCTGCTAACCAAGAACAAAAATCGTGTTACATAGTGTTACTGAAAGAAGTACAGTCGAATCCCGTTTTAAAGAATACCGTTATAGCGGAAATATCGTTTTAACGAACACTTTTCTATTCCCCCAAATACGTTTACATAAGAACAATGCTATGCAACCTGGAATTTCTTTATAACGAAATTTCGTTTTAACGAAGTGATTCATCCGGTCTCTTGGCGTTTGTTATAACGGGATTCGACTGTACATGCATTTTTCAGAACTCAAGTATTTAATGGAAATATAATCTCGGAATTGATGGAAATTCGTATCGAATGTAAAATAATCTCAGAATAAGATTCTCCCTCAAATAATATCGGGAACCCTGCTTGACTTAGAGTACTGGGCCCCATTGGGCTCAACCGTAAGAACACCACTGTGCAAATCTGGCTACCGCGATTAGACTAGTTGCCCCTCCCCCCGTCTTGAATAAGAAATACCAGACAGATACCCACGTTAATATTCCGTACGGAACCTCTAACGTAAAGGGTATCTGTTGGAAAAGTACTACTAAACCACACATGCATCTCGTCCATATTCCTCTGCGGAAACTCTAACGAATTGGTACATGCGGGAATGTGCGTGTAATGAAACCTGTCGTGAAGTTTGTTTCTGTGTCATGTTTGTTATGAGTAGTGCTGCCATCTGCCACCAGTTTATCTAACTGTGAGTGAAGTGTAATGATTGAATAATTTATCGTTGTAGGCCCGTTGCTCTCTGTGGCGAGACTTTTTAATGGGGAGCATTTGCACCTCGAAGTTGGGAACCACAGGAAACCAACTTCAGCCGACCACCACTGCAGTGACGGTGGGGTTCGAACCCGGATCCTCGCGATGGGAGTCCGTCATTATGACCACAACAGCGGCTGTTGGGAAAGTAGCAACACCCTCTCGTAGCCCACCAATCTATCCACCCACCCCACCTGACCAAACATTAAAACACCTTTTCAAAATACAGTATATGAGGGTAGAAAAAAAAGGGAAAAGCACAAAACGCAAAAAATGCAAAATTAAGCATTTGTGGTAATATCACAGTCCAAGTACATGTGCGTTAAAAAAATAATAAAAGGGGGGGGGGGACAATTATGGTGAACACAAAGCAATGGAAAAATTAAACGTCTGTGGTAATCACAATGAAAATGCACGTCACAGTCCGAGAGAGAAAAATAAAAAAATATGGAGAAGGAAATCCCTCAAAATATCTGAAAAGTAGAAGACCACACCACTGTGGTTTAAATGTATCACGGGCTACCAAGGGTGCTCATATTGAAATGTGGCATAGGCATCGGAACATCTGGGGAGGGGACTCAATTGTGGCCATTTCAGTCCCAATAATTTCTGAAAAACAAAAAAACAATGTAATGAAATGATTCCCTCTCCTGCTTATGCTCTTGAAACCCGTACATACAACCAATAAGCCTATTGGTTACATTCGGAATGTAACCGTTACGCTTATTGATTGCATTTTCATGTTTTATAAAAGAACTTTTCTAAAGCTATTATAATGCAATGCCTGCTTAAGAAATTTATAATGCACAAACTCTCTCCAATAATTTTATTTGGTAATTATGAGCAGGGTCCTAAATAATGCATATTCATGTTTAAGTGAGTTGAACAGCACAGTTAGAACGTTAGTATATTCAAAATCTTTGGCATTTTCATAATGCACTCAAGTTTTTATGTAAAGCCGAGATTGCACTATAAAAGTTTTACGAAAGTTCCTTTATAAAACTTGAAAAATGCTACCAATAATAATCTTATCGGTTATATTAGGCTTATTGGTTAAAGTTTTCAAGTAAACGACGTTTTATCAAACTTTATCGCGTAATACCAGCCTAAGAACCAAAAAACAATCCGAAGAATATAGGATACCAAAATCTGTCCTTAACAAAGCAAAATTATTTACTGGGTATGAATGACTTACAAGTGAAACACTTCGCGAGTATAAGTGATTACAATATATTTATCGATAATCATATACAAATTATGTCGATCGCATCATGCAGACCGAAGATTTATATCGTGTTGTAACGACATTATCGATTTTGCTTCATAACTTAATTATTTGAGATCAACCCTATTCGCTGGAACTCGTAAAGGGGACAGATCCCATTCAGAGGCCCATCCAGAGTCAGCCATGCACAACTGCTGAGGAATTCTAAATCCCGCAACTTAATATGACAATCTGATGAGATTCCAGTGCTTTGGCCTGCCTACAGAAAGCAATATTTCTATAAATACTATAGAAAGAATAAATAAATAGAAAAATTATGTTGTGACTCACACAAGAGATAAATAAATAGGAAAAAAATTTGCGGACCGGCAAAAGATAAAAAAAGGAACTAGTTTAAGGACCGGCTAGATGGATTGAAAAAAATATTTTGCGGACCAGCACGAAATTTCCACGGACCAGCGCTTCAAGAGAATTTCAAAAATGTTGAAAGAGTAGATGAATATATATACCACATTTTAATGCCCACAATATTTTCATCGCGGCTCCAGCATCAACTTTATTTATTTATTGGACTGAGCGCAATACATAAAACACACAATCAAAACAATCGAGAAAGATACGCAAACAAAAAAAAAACCACAAAAAATGACATTACGATGGCCACTCTGTAACCCAAGGGACTAAAAGTCCTTCAGAAATGATCTTGAGTTTTTCTTTGATAGAAAACTTTTTTTCTTTCGAGGCCACTACTCGTTTTCACACTGAAGAAATGTGAAACATTCCTAACGCGTAGCACAGTTTTCATTTGTTTTTCACACATCGTATTGGTTAGAATTTCTCTTCCCCGCAAACCATAGAAGAGCAACCCTTCTTCCCCAACAGTTTAGAAATTTTCAGTTCTATGAAACCGATTTTACGAGATCATTTTTGGAACCTTCTGTACTCCTTTGTTGATTTTCAGAAATTTGTTTTGAAATCGTTACAACGGACTTTACATTTCCTAATATCGGAATTCGAAATACATTGTTTCTCTTTTAACTTATTTAAGGATTAGAAAAGTTATCGTTACAACAAGATTTTCGCTTTAACGTTATACATTGAAATGGGATTCGAAGGTACTATATTTTGGACGAGAAAAGGGAGTGCTTGTTTTTTTCTCTTTTCCTTGTCGTAAGTTTTTCATGATACACGTAACCTTCAGGTACGAGCAAAACTCGTCATTCACGATACCATTGTATCTACTTGGTTTTTTTTTAATATTATCTTCATTCTTCTCTTATTCTGGTATATTTTTAATCCCATCAACTCGATCATTTTCCCTTTCCCTTTTGACCGAAATGATCGATCGATATTAAACACCAGCAACCAATCCTCAGTAAAGAAATCGATATTGTATTACTTTCATGAACTTTTAATGTAATATCAATATTGAACAATTCAAAGGACTCAATATGTGCTCAAAAAATATGTGGATACTGTTTGATAGCTTTAAGCTAAACGCTTAACAGCTATCAAACTGTATCCACATATTTCATGTATTTGTGCACTGGACGAGGACAGAGAGAGGCTGTAAACAGCTTGAAATTAAGAAAGTTTGTACTTATGAAGCCATAAGAAACTGAAGAGTATCTCATCTTAAACGTTTCCTTTTTTCGTGTGAGAATGATGCGAAGAGTTCAAGACGGAGCCAAGCACCCGAATCCATTCCGAAGCCTGCTTTGGATATTCTACGCATGCGGTATCGATATTATGAAAGAAGAGAAAGTTCTGAAGACTTTTCTGAAACCAACGGCTGTGATGTTCCTGTTCAATTCAGTCTATTTATGTTTCTGGATTACACAAGTGTTCACCCCGTATCCTTTTGCCCATAAGCTGGCGACGCTGTGGTTTCATGCTTTATGCGTCTGCCTTTGGCTCACCGTTAAACTCAGATCAAAAGCGTTGAGGAACATCATCGCTGATATTAAAGATCTCTGTGAAGCGGTGAACGAACTCTCGAAGAAGAATTTCTATCAAAGAGTCGTATACTTGACAATATTTATATCGGCGTGTATACTTCCAATCGCGATTGCATATTCATTTTGCACGGGGAATTGGAAACAAGTCGAGCCATTCACATTCAATAAAAGCGCCGTTGACACCGATTTGGCCGTTCTTATACTTCTCTATAGTACGGTCTTTCTAGCCCTGGAAGAGGTTTCAGTGATTTTTCCGACAGCAGTCACTGCTTTCATATGTTTGGCGTGTGTTCATTTGGATCAGCTTCTCGATGAGTTTGGGAAAACCCTCTGTGCGTATGCAGCTGATACTGCTCAGGTTACAAGTATTTTTCGTCAGCACAAAAAGATACTGAATGTTATCGATAGAGTAAGAGAATGCTTCTCTGAGATGCTCTTCTTATGCTTATCTCTACATTTCGGAAATCTGTTCATTTTTCTGGTGGTCAGTACGAAGTCGCTGAATCTGATGAGTGAAAAAGGAAGTCCAGTTCATCTGACTTTGGTACCGATTTACTTATTGAGTTGCTTGGGCAGCCTCATCATTTGCTCGGCAAAAGTACCGCGAGCGTTGGACAGAATCAGAAAATATACTCGGGATAGATACGAACTTTTACTTGAGAATTCGGAGGCAACCTCATCTGTTGCAATGATGAAAGCCATGGCCGAGCGATCACCAGTTAAAATGACTGCTTGCGGAATGTTCAATGTTAAGAGAAGCCTCATAATGACTTCTGCAGGTGCTTTTCTTACATACGGACTGTTGCTCATAACAATTTTCAAGGACTGACAAGAAATAATTTTCCTTGGAAAGCACTTGAAATTTTAAGCATTATTGAAGGAAGTACGCGGATTTTCTAAATTAATGAAGATTCATATTTAATGAAAATATAATCTCAGAAGTGATGGAAATTTTCGTATTTAACAGAAATATATTTACCAGAATTAATAGAAATTCATATTTGATGAAAAATTTCAGAATTGATAAAAAATTTGTATATTCAATGAAAAATAATCTCAGAATAAGTGAAATTCTCAAATAATATATGGGACTGAGATATGGGAATACCATAATCTTCACACAATATATGGGACTTCTGTTTCATTCGAAGGCCTGGGCCCCGTTGAGCCCATCCGTCAGGACGCCACCGTGTTAATCTAGATACTTGATGGCTCTCCGGCTTCATGGATTTTTTTTTCTTTTTTTGGCCTTTAATGTCTGAAAAGAAGAAGACCCCTGGTTTAAATGTATCACGAGCCACTAAGGGCGCTCGTATTGAAATGTACACTGAAGAGCCAAAAAAACTGGTGCACCTGCCTAATATCGTGTAGAGCCCCCGCGAGCATGCAGAAGTGCCGCAACACGACTCGACTAATGTCTGAAGTAGTGCTGGAGGTAACTGAGACACCATGAATCCTGCAGGGCTGTCCATAAATCCGTAGGAGTAAGAGGGGGTGGAGATCTCTTCTGAACAGCACGTTGCAAGGCATCCCAGATATGTTCAATAATGTTCATGTCTGGGGATTTTGGTGGCCAGCGGAAGTGTCTAAAGTCAGAAGAGTGTTCCCAGAGCCACTTTGTAGCAATTCTGGACGTGTGGGGTGTCACATTGTCCTGCTGAAATTGTCCAAGTCCGTCGGAATGCACAATGGACATGAATGGGTGCAGGTGATCAGACAGGATGCTTACGTACCTGTCACCTGTCAGAGTCGTATCTAGACGTATCAGGAGTCCCATATCACGCCAACTGCACACGGCCCATGCCATCACAGGGCCTCCACCAGCTTGAACAGTCCCTGTTGACATGTAGGGTCCATGGATTCATGAGGTTGTCTCCATACCAGTACACGTCCATCAGCTCGAAGCAATTGGAACCGAGACTCGTCAGACCAGGCAACGTGTTTCCAGTCCTCAACAGTCCAATGTCGGTGTTGTCGGGCCCAGGCGAGGCGTAAAGCTTTGTGTCGTGCAGTCATCAAGGGTACACGAGTGGGCCTTCGGCTCCGAAAGCCCATATCGATGATGTATCGTTGAATGGTTCGCACGCTGACACTTGTTGATGGCCCAGCATTGAAATCTGCAGCAATTTGCAGAAGGGTTGCATGTCTGTCACGTTTAATGATTCTCGTCAGTCGTCGTTGGTCCCGTTCTTGCATGATCTTTTTCCGGCCTCAGTGATGCCGTAGATTTAATTTTTTACCGGATTCCCGGTATTCACGGTACACTCGTGAAGTGGTCGTACGTGAAAATCAAAATTTCATCGCTACCTCGGAGATGCTATGTCCCATCTCTCGTGCGCCGACTATAACACCACGTTCAAACTCACTTAAATCTCGATAACCTGCCATTGCAGCAGCAGTAACCGATCTAACAACTATGCCAGACACTTGTTGTGTTATATAGGCGTTGCCGACCGCAGCGTCGTACTCTGATTGGTTCCATATCTCTTTATTTGCATACGCATGCCTGTACCAGTTTTTTTGGCTCTTCAGTTTAGTAGTTTTAGGCAAAGCGAATCGTAATAAGCACTAACTATGCTCTGTTTGTGTCGCATTTTATATGATACAGTGCCATCTGTGAGTGAAATTTTCACCAATCATTTTCGGGCAAACGTCACTTTTTAAGTATATTGATTTCAGTCAATTCTATTTTAAAAGAGTCAAAATTAACTTTTCGTCCTTTGTTTTTCAAGTTAACGAACTTATTTATTGAATATAAGATTTTGGAATGAAATTATCAATTTCGTGTTATAATTAATTAAATTACTTGAGATCTCACCCTATTGGCTGGAACTCCATAAAGGGGACGCGGAACAAGCAACCGGGAGATCCTATTCAGTGCTGATTCACCACTGCTGAGAAATTCCACATCCACAATTTAATGAGTGATTTTGAAGTAATTCCGGTGCTTTTTGGTCTGATTTAGAAAACTATATTTCAAGAAAACAATAGAAACCTTGAGCTCCCTGCCATCCTCAATCAGTTCAGTAGGGCGAAGGCCCTACAGTTCAAATTGAAACTAAATAATGACAACACTGAGTATAACGACTCCGTCGACATTCTAAACGAAAACATAACAAACACAAACATTTGGTTGTTGTGCCGCGGAATGTGGCGTGATAGTTAGGAAAAAACCTCGCTCGTATTTACGGGCTAAATGGTTCGATATCGATTGCATTCTGGCTAGACGAGCCCTCCATAGAGAAATCCGCGATTTTAGAAAAAACCACAATTAACAGCACTACAAGAGACCAAGAATCAATTTAAAAATATCTGTAGATCCAAAAAATAGCCTTCTATCGAAATCTACGAGGAAAATTATCCTTCGCCAAAGGCAAAGAATTCTGGACATCGATCAATAGTTTCCGAAAATCTAAAAATATATGAGTTAATATAACCACGGATCAATGGTACAATCATTTCAAGGCAATTTTCTCGCGTGAAACAGCTGAAACTATTTCACATACACTAACCGTTTACCAATATGACCCTTCCCTAGACGCGAATATATCTAACATAGAACTGAAGAATGTTATCCGTAACTTAAAACCAAATAAATCACCGGGCAGTGATGGGTTACTGAATGAATTTTTGATCAATTCCTCGGATATAATCTTGGAAAAAATTCTTCTGCTCTTTAACAATGTGATCTCATCTGGTGAGTGTCCGGCTGTATGGAGCGAAGTGATCGTCGCACCTATTTTCAAGAAAGGGGATAGGGACCTCCCTGCTAATTACAGACCTGTATCACTTTTAAATCTAATGGAACGGATCTTTTCTTCAGTTCTTGCCAAGAGATTGGAACAATGGGCTGACCGGAGAGAAATATTACCAGAAAACCAAAATGCTTTCAGGAAAGGAAGGAGATGCCTCGATCACATCTTCACCTTAAACGCTCTTATACAATTACACACTCGCCGCAAAAAAGGAAAACTATATACATGTTTTATTGATCTGTCCCAGGCATTCGATTCTGTAGACCGCTCTCTGCTATGGAGCAAACTCCAATAAAACAAAAATTCTGATCTTTAGGAAGGGCGGAAAAATAGCTAGTGGCGATCGCTTCACATGGAAGGGACAGAATATAGAAATTGTAAACGAATACAACTATCTGGGTACAATTTTTTCCACCACCGGAACGATGGAAAACTATCTCTGCTGTAATGCTCTATTTTCATGGAAACGACTGATTTCTAAATGCGGTCTGGGGGAAAATTCCTGCGCACTTCTAACGGATATGTGATACTTGATCCGGACAAAAACTGCCCTAATTGTAGCAATGCGCCAAATCAAATTTTCGATTTATTCCATATGCTTATGGAATGTCCGTTATTCAGTTTACAACGAGCTGCATATTTAAATTCCTGTTTTAAACCCAACACTAACCGACAAAATATTCTATCCTCTATAACAAAGTTCTCCGAGCTTCAAATCCGAAATCTGTACTTTTTTTGCAATGACACGATCAAATTACTAAACCTGTTAAATTGAACTGTTCTGTATTGCTGATACGATGTTGACCTATGTTTTGTATTCGAGCCAACCATTCGCACGGGTTTGGCCCCATAAGCGAAATTAAATGATTGGTTGATTGATCAATTCTCTTGAGTCAAAATGAACTTTTCGTTCTTTGTTTTTCAAGTTAACGAACTTATTTATTGAATATAAGATTTTTGAATGAAATTATCAATTTCGTGTTATAATTAATTAAATTACTTGAGATCTCACCCTATTGGCTGGAACTCCATAAAGGGGACGCGGAACAAGCAACCGGGAGATCCTATTCAGTGCTGATTCACCACTGCTGAGAAATTCCACATCCACAATTTAATGAGTGATTTTGAAGTAATTCCGGTGCTTTTTGGTCTGATTTAGAAAACTATATTTCAAGAAAACAATAGAAACCTTGAGCTCCCTGCCATCCTCAATCAGTTCATTTATAGCTCATTTCAGACATTACAGACTTTTCTGGAAGGCTCGGCTATCAGAAGTACTCGCACCGACTTCTTTACAGCCGAGTCCTCAACGCGAATCAAGGTTCGATACGCCAACTGCTGGTGACTTTCACCGGAGTCACTATGCAAACACACAAAAATCCGGTGTGTTTGCATAGCAAACAGGGCGTGTGGCGTTCTACTGGCGAACCGTTGATCCTAGAGGCGTACTTAGAAAAAGGTTCCAAATAACGTGTAGTACTCAGATATGCCATTCATGTTGCAAGAGGTTGTATAGTTACTAAAATAAAAAATTAACTTTTATGTGGTTCCCCATGTGCCCCAAAACCCAATTGGAAAGTTGTTTTGTCTCTCCCGATGCCAACAAAATAAATTCAATGTTTCTAAGTGCAATCAATATTCACCGAGATATTCGAATTCGAAAAACGGAGGAAAGTTGGGGAAAGAAGAGCTTTAACACTAGAACGGCCGGAGCATAATTTTGACTGCTTTTTTATTTAGAAAACGCTATAATCTCGTAGACGTACACACTCCATTTTTGGTGACCTTTCATTATTTCTGTATTTATCCCGTGTACAAAAATTTAAAGACATTAAAGGTTTTGTTCGGGAGATATCGACGTTTATACCTAGAACGGACAAGAGCAGTCATTTTCCACGGTTATCTGCAAATTGCATATGTTTTCTCCTTGTGGTGGGCGTTGATGTATATTTTTGCTTTTAGGTTTATTTTCGTCCCAACAGCATCATAACCCCAAGGTAAAAATGAAATGAGGGCTTAGGCCCTACCTCTTAATTTACATATTTATTGCCACAAACTATTGTGCCAGATCTTATCATGGAAGCCTTCCGGTACAACTGAGGTTCATGTGCCGTGTCCAAGTGGGATTCGTGTATTAAGATCGCCTTGGGTGTCCCGTAAAGAACCCGTGAATCCTGCAATTCAAGAATCCTCTCACTTCTGGTGGATAAAAAATTTCCAAAAGCATCCTTTTAACAATTTATAATTTCCTGATAAAACGGGGAAAATGACATTTCTAAAGTTCTCGAGCTTCTGGTTCGAAAATTCGATGTGAAAAAACGTAACGTTACTGCTTCTAATTTCTTTGGTCACCAAAGTGGTCTGATTTTTTTTTTTAAACGCGACACTATCTCGTTAAAATTCAAAATAAAGAACATTGAACATTGAAGGACCGGACACACCCCGCTTCCCATCTCAAGGAGATATCAAAGCGTTCCCGAAAGATGGGTGCATCCGGAATTTTATTAAATATGTATATATATATATATATATAAATTTGTATAACAGAATAACAAGTCCAATTACAGAAGTATAAATCAACGGAATAATTATGATAAATCGTGATCTAAGAATCGAAATCTAAATTGATATTAGCTAGGCACGTCCGGACTCGATAATCAAATTCCGTTGGTGGCGGTCCGTCCACGTTCGTTGGATGTCACTATTCGTGTAGGCCGTACAACGACGAATCGATGTCGTGTTTGCGTCACATGTCCTTGTCCAAGTCAGCCAATGTTCGGACACCCAGATGTTTTAGCTCATTCTAGGCACACATTCCTGTTCCATAAGCATCCTAGGTCTTAATTCTCCTGGGCAATTAGGAGATTTTCATCATTCCCGAAGCTACATCGGCTGGCTAGCTGGATTATGGGTGGCATTGATTCACCTCGTTAGCATGTTAAGTGTTTATAGTTTCTCCAATAAAGTTCGCCGTTCAACGACGTATCAGTTTCGTGAATTTCCAGTACCCATACGTGGCCGCAAGTTGTAGACTCTCCCTGGTATCAGCTTTACTGGTTTGGAAGGCTGAAATTCATCCTGCTTCTTCCGTAGTCCACCCTTCTTGTCGTGCAGCAAATATAGGTTACGGTCTAAAAATTGAATCAAATTTTGAATGCGCGAGAAGTTCATCGGACATTTTAGTATTCTTCTTTTGAATGCCGTCATCTGACTTTGTGACATCTGACCAAAATGAAACGCTGATGTGTGTGGACATTGGCAGACGTAATGCCATAGCGAGCCCGTAACACCACACTTACAAGCATTGTGAGATGATCGTCCAAAGCGCTGCAAGTATGTCGGAAATGGACCATGCTCAGTTAAAAGGATTGTTTTTGTTCGCGGCCATACACACTTGCGCAAAGCCACTCGACGTTGTATCTTGTAGGCGTCTTTCGTTTAGTTCTTGTTCCATTCAACTTGCCAAAGATGAAGCATTCTGTCTTTCAAGATATTGCGGGCATGACTCCTCGGCCAAGGTAGAACAACCAAGTCTTTCAATGTTGTCGCTTCCTTGGCAAGTTGATCCGCTTTTTCATTTCCAGCAATACCTACGCGCGCTTTGACCCAGACTAACCTTATGTTGTCGTGAGCGCGTAGGATAAGACGAATACTTCGTACGTCAGGGTTAGATGAACGAGGATCTTGTAAGGCTAGGAGGCCAGATGAGCTATCTGTCAAGATTGTTACTGGACAAAGCATCTCTTCCGCACGTTTAACAGCATTGAGTATCGCAAAAATCTTGGCTTGGAATACGCTATTCTTTTTAGCTAACCTTCGACGCCATTGCTCCTCTATTGAACCATCTTCCGCTAGTACCACATACGCGCAGCCAGTAGCCGTTTCTGTTTTAGAGCCATCAGTGAATATTTTCTTAGAGCCCGAGGAATCTATATTATCAATACCAAATGGCATTATTTGAGACTTGGTGAGATCTGTGCTTGGGTGAAACAGCCATTGCTTATGTCGCTGCTCAAATTGGTTTGACGAAATTCTCTGCTCGTCCAATATTATGTCCTTTTCAAGATGTAGCAGTCTGGTCTTAAGAGCCTCGTACTCCATGTAAATACTCAAAGCTGGGTTGCCTGTGGCCACATACAGAACTTCGTTCGCGGTTGTAACGTATGCTCCTGTAACATATAGAAGAAAGGGACGCTGTGCGATATCCAGAGCTCTCTTTTGTTTTTGAGTTGGGTGCTGATAACTAGTGGCGCATCCGTATGAAAGTTGCCTTTGTACAATAGTCTTATACAAGATGTTGCGAAAGGCTCGCTGCATTCCCCATTTCGATCCGGCCAATCTGCGCCGTAATTGCAGTGTGCCATTTACTTTGTCGACCTGTTTTTGGATGGGCGAGATAAAGTTCAATTTACTATCAAAGTACACACCAGGGTATCGTATTATCTGAGACGGTCGAATTCGTATACCTTCAATGTAGATCTTAGGCTTCATCTTTTTTCTTTGGGTGCGGCCACAAGAAGCGGGGTTTTTCTACTTCCATTTGTAGTTTATTATTAGCCAGCCAATTGCTCAATTTTCCGAACACTGTCTGTGCTTCATCCGTTATTGCCATACGGTTTTCGCCGGATATAGCATATACCAGATCGTCGGCAAATGCCTGTAGATATACCCGCGGGCCCCAGTTAATCTGTAAAAGCGTGTTAAGGACAAGTGACCACATCAAGGGGCCGCTGCATGAGCCCTGTGGACACCCTTTCATCTGCTTTTTCATGGCTATTCCTCCGTCTGTG
The DNA here is from genome assembly GCF_987345545.1 of Pholcus phalangioides. NCBI lineage: Eukaryota > Metazoa > Arthropoda > Arachnida > Araneae > Pholcidae > Pholcus > Pholcus phalangioides. The sequence continues at coordinate 85,436,292 of NW_028301608.1, read as the reverse complement.
GACATCATTATATATCGGTCTGAAAGCATATTCTCAATAACTCGCGTCAGGTTTCCAGGAAGTGGCAGTTGGCGAAGTTGATTGATAATTATTTCATGGCGCAGCGAATCGAAGGCTCCACGAATATCTATCGTGACTATCGCCGTCTGATAGCCTTGTTGATGCATACCGACAATTACTTGCAACAGTGAATCTATAGCTTTCTCAGCTGACCCTCCAGCACGAAATCCAAATTGTAGAGGACTTAGCCAGTTCATGCACTCCAATTGATACATAAGTCTTTGTACTATAACTTTCTCGTAGACCTTACCTAGAGTGAGTAGTAGGCAAATTGGACGATATGAGCGTAGCAATTGTGGGTCTTTATTTTTCTTAAGGAATAGCAGGAGCTTCCCCTTTTTAAAATGTTTAGGAAAGAGAGATAATTCCAGGAACCTGTTGAGAACTTCAGTAAACGATTCGGCATTGGCTTCGAATAATGTCTTTAGTATGGGAACAATATTATCATCAAAGCCAGGTGCTCTTCTATTCTTGTGACAATACTCCTGATCTCTTCCACTGTAATTTGCTCGTCATCTGGGATTCCAGTTCTAATTGGTTTTACCAAGGATATTGTGCCCGTAGGATCTGGGTAAATCGTATCGAGTTGCTGCTCCGCCGCTTCCAATATTGTGGAATTGTGACTCCCGCTTTGCATCATCAAAACTTGAGGCGGTACTCTCTTGCTTTTGAAACCAGAACGGTATGCGATCCCATAAGGGTTGTTTCAAAATAAAGAACAGCTTTGCGAGTACCAGTAACAAGGACGTTTTCTTTGAAAGCCCTCCGGGTTCTGGGTTTTCTAAAGGTTCCTGGTGTTTGATCATGTGAAAACCCAAAGAAAAGTTATTACGGCAACCCAGGGTTCCACGGAACACAAGATGGAAACCTATGGAATATAGTCACTTTTCTTCTGTTGAATAAAAATTATTGGGAATACTGCTGCTATCTACACTGACGAACATGAGTAATTTCTGTGTCTATTGTAATCTAAACGGTTCTAATTCCCGTTTAACTCGTTATGGGTGGCCGTACAGGGTGCCACTCTGGAGGAGCACCGAAACCGAGATGAAAGGACGAAGTAATCTCATCAAAAGGGTTAAATTCAGTTTCATATTAAGTGTTTTACGAGTTTAACGCAGCGTGAATCGCTTCGCAGAAAAGCTTTCCAATAGTACACAGACCTATGTTAAAATTTCCGTCCTCTGTTTCATAGCATAAATATTATTAACCCCCATACAGTAATGCTTCCATTTTATGCATATGTTGAATGCTTTCGTATTCTATAGATACCACATGGAGAGATCAAACTTTTAGGATTATTAAAGCGTCGATGTCATTTCACACACCATGCTTTAAAAAACAAGCGTTTTTGTTTAGATAATTCATATTATTCAGCCAGCTTGTTGGGTATTTTACTATTGTGGCCTTAGATTCCGTATTTGAAAGAGTTCGAATAAGATCGATTTTCTCAGTATCACAATTGACTTCATTAGAATAATGGAAGCTCCTTCATCATGTTCGGTGAATACGAATGGAAGAACACACACACACACCTTCGTCACCTTAAGCGTGACATTTCCCAAAAATTGATATTTGTGTGCGTGTGAGTGCTTTAGCCATTCATATACAACATTTCGACAACCAGCTAAAGGTAAATATTTCGTTATTGTCTGATACTGTATATTGAAACCAGCAGGTGTTAAGGGGTTCGCGAAATGCGTCATGTTCAACAAAAAAGTTACCCTATAAAATTGTGTCCCCGAATTAAATGCATCCAGATTAATGTAATACGGTGTTGAGCACCTCCACGGCATAATGAGGATCGCGAAAGTGTCCTCGATGCCAGAGAGCCATGTCATACGCATTTCCGCAACTTGTGCGAGCAGAAGAAAGTCACCAACTTTCTGTAATATCTTTGATAACGGTAGGAGACTAGATATAGTCTTGCTCGCCATCTTTTTCTGCGGAATAGATTTATACCCTGCCGATAAATCCTATAGTCGCAAGATCTGCCACGCACTGTCGTTATTCTATTTCCTCGGCAGCTTCGCGATCTCCGTGATCGTCGTTGCTTATCCTCTCGCGTACGCCACGGAACTCGGCGTCAAAACACGTATAACTTCGTGCGCCATAATTTTCGTGAATTTTTCCCTGTGGTGTTCGATGCAACTCAAAACTAAGCGGATTGTAAAGTTGATATCTGACAACAACGTGCTGTCGAGAGCTTTTGGAGTCACCGGCAACACGTTGATGTCCAAAATAGTCATGGTTAACACGGTCGTGTGGATCATAGTTTTCATAGCGACCCAGTTGATCAAGATCCAGGTATCGAAATCGTTGCTGATCATGAAGTATTGGGTTTTTGCCGAAACTGAGAGCGATATTAGAAGAGAGAAATATTTTGCACTTCTGGCAGTCAATTTGCTCGCGTTTGTCGAAGTCATGGTGGTGCTACCGGCTACAGTCACGATTCTCATATGCGCTCAGTGCTGGACTATACGCAACATCTTCAAAGCGATATTATCGGGTATTAATTCAAAATCGGACTCGATAACCAAGCAGGAAGTGGCAAAGATACTTAAAGCTTTTCATAAAGCAGGGTCACTGGTGAAGAAATTAGATGATGTCTACTTCTTGCCGTTGGCGATAAACGTCACGTTTTACTTCTCTATCATTTTCATCATAATGATAGCACTGTCGAACAGGTCACACTTGATTTACAATCAACCTTTGATTTATACGTTGATTGAAAGTTCAATAGCTTGCATTGGACCCATGAGCTTCCTATTTTACTTTTTGTTTACTGTCGGAGAGATACCTCTCGTGGTCGGTGAAGTACGAGAAGCTTTTAGAGACCTATATGAAGATATTCTGATCAAAGCCGATGATGGAAATTCGAAGATATTGCTTGCGAAAATGCGGATTGCGATGGAACAGGAAGATCTGCATATATCTATTTTGAATATGTTTAGAATAGAAAGAGGAGCGATTGTGACATTTTTCGGAGCACTTTTGACTTACGGTTTGTTAATTATAAATAATTTTTAAAGATTGATTGGGACCAAAACACAACTTGGTAACGATGGATCAAACGGTTCCCGATATATTCAGGAGTTAAATGAAAACTTGACCCAAAATCATAACCGATTTCCATTGCATAGAAACCGGCACTTTTCGAGTTAGTGATTTTATGTCATAGAGTAGATGTGGTGAGAAATTTAAAAAGCTGATGGTCAACATTCTCCTCTAGTCATTGTTGTACGCTCAGCACTCTTGGCAATATTTAACTGTAAAAAGAGCAACGTTCTCTCTAATTTATTTTTTACCCACTTGACAAGGCAATTTTCTTTCCATATATACACCAATGGTGAATTTCGGTACGCACACCTGTACAGCTTGGCGGGAACGTTAGTGAAGAATATAATGTTTCTCGTGTAATGAAAGAGCACAAATATTTCAAAAATCATCATGGGGCTAAATCATAGTTTCCCAACCTTTTTTGTCCCATCGCCCCTTCTTCGGAATTTTTTTCTCCCCATCGCAATCTAACCCATGGATCCTATGTTCTACCGCCTCCCTAGAACATTCCATCGCCCCCAAAGGGGCGTTAACGCCCACGTTGGGAATCACTGGGCTAAATGATATATGGTCGACAGACGTTTTCTATGCAATGTGTAAAATATCTGAAATTCTTATAAAGCTGTGTTTTTATTGAAATGCTTCAAACTATCCTGCAAGTTCAGGGTTAAAAATACTTTTTCTTTTTTGGATTTATCCGCTGAACTTTGGAACAGCCTAAAGGTTGAAATAAAAAAAATGGTTATATTTTGTAACACACCATGTTAAACTGAGATAATTAAAATGCAAACACTTAAACATTTTAAAAAACTTGATATTTCTTCTAATTAGAAGTAATTTAAAGTTTATTATATATCATTGAGAATGCATATTTTTTCACCCGATCTCTCAAATTTAATTCAGCATTAACGAATAAACTAACGAACAATAAGAAACAAAGAAACAAACTTCAAACAAAAAATATGAACATCCAAAATGTGTTTATGTAACCATGAAAGGTTGTTGAGCCCAAATTAACTTCATTGATTAACATTTTTCTTGTAAAGATAAGTGCTTTTATTCATGAGGGCACCTGCCCTTTGTATGAAGTAAATGTCTGGTGGTGATTCAGTATTACATCTGTGGGGGGGGGGGGGGTGTGCAGGGTTTCTTAATTCACTCGAACAAAAAAGGCCATTCAGCATCAAATGAAAAACATTGTTTTTTGCCCAATTGATGGATGCATTTATAGTGATTTGTTTCTGACTTACATGATATTGCTTAATAATTTACAAGGGTGGTAAATGAAAATTTGATTTTTGTAGCAAAAAAAAATTATTTTCATAGCAGCAAAAACGTTGTTTTTGTAGCACTCTAAGATTTTAGCAATAAATAAAATACACAGTTTCTATATACATATATGCAGCATAACATACACAGGATTACTTTTTACTTCAAAAAACTGTCCTTTCCCCAAAGGCACAAAATGCAGATTTCCTCTAGAAGAGAAATAATTTTTTCATAAAAAGTTTTGAGAGATTTCTTTGATACTTATATTTTTATATTCCCTACAATATCAACAAATGAGAGGCCAACATACGGTATTTCAGATTTCAAAAATAATTTGAAAATGAGTGTTTTTAGATTTAGCTTGTAGACTTGGTAATCACTAATTAAAAAAAAATGACCAGAGGAAAGATTTGATACTCTCATTACAAAAGAAATTTTTTTTTGCTGCTGATAGAGGTACAAGTTCTGCTTTTGTTCTCTGTAGTTTCAAGCATTTTTGAATGTTTGATCTTGCTTCTTTTACCGCAATTTACCCATTTCATATTTAAGATGAGTGTTTCTTTTTGAGTTACCTTCTCATCATTACTTCAGTTTGATTAACATACTTTGAGATGACTTCTTTTGCTGCGTCATTCTTGGAATATCTATTGGAAATTCTAATAAATTTTATAGTGATTAAAAAAAAAAAACTATAGACCTAAATTATTTTTAACTTAAATTATATAGTAATTTAAAAACTATAGAATTAAATTATTTTAAATTTAAACTATAGAAATCGCAAAACAATAGAATAATGATTGAACTATTAGAAATTTAATACAAAGATTCTATTTTCACAAAAAAATTCACAATCCGAGTACATCTGTTTTCACTCCCTATTTTTCACTGATTTGTGATTGCTGCATATTTTTTATTTCCAGCATCTTCAACAGATTTTCAGTCTTCCTTTTTTGCTTCCAAATTTTCCATTATTCATTTTCTACTATTCATTCTCTTGATATGCCATTTTCTTTATTACCATTCACCGGCATGTTTAATGTTCACTGGAAAATGGTTTCCATATGAGCACAGAGGCGTCTTAACGCATGGGCCCCACACAAAAATGAGATTTGGTTGAAATTTTCTAGAATTTATTTGGTAGGGCCTCAGAAAAACACTTGGCCTGGGGACTTCATGCTCTTAAGACGGCCTTGGATGAGCATTAATTAAAATCACTTTGTCTAAATCAGCGGTTCCCAAACTTTTTTGTCTCGCGGAGCCCTTTTCAGTAAATCATTTTTATATCGGAGCTCTATTTGACTCGAGGAGCCCTTTTTGTATATAATTTGTATGGCGGAACCCCCGTAGGCCTTTTTCATTTATATATCTATCAAATTTACATATTTATTTTATTTTCCTTGAGTCGCCACAGAGCCCCTGGGAAGTGCGCATGGACTCCGCGGAGCACCGGTTGAGAACTGCTGGTTCAGACTATGGTCAGCATCGTTATGGTCGTGGTTTTAACCACTCCATAACGGTGACGACTTTCAGAATCAAAAACCAACAGCAATTATTCCCATACCCAAAGTTTAAACATTCATTTTCAACCACATGCACGGCGCTGGTATCAAGAAAAACCTGATAAGAGGCCACAGTTTTCTAGGATAAAATATAGCACAGGAGCAAACTGGGAAAATCAAAAAATCTATTTAAAAAAATCTGACCTCTCCGATTTCACTACTTTTTCTCATTTTGTCACTTTCATATAATTTAGCAATGGCTTTTTGTCGCAACTCCTGATGGTGAAGACTGATTCGTCAATGCTGTTTTTCATGTATGATAATACATTCTTTAGCAGACTTTTTCATTCTTAAAGAACACATGAATGTTTCGTTAAGTACTGCCAGTCAGCAATGCCGCTGTGGTGGTTGAGTGGTCATAATGATGGACTCGCATTGCGAGGATCAGGGTTCGAGCCCCACCGGCACCACAGTGGTGGTTGGCTGAAGTTGGTTTTCTGTGGTTTCCAACTTCAAGGCGCGAATGCGAGCCGATCTCCCTGTTAAAAAGTCTCACCAAAGAGAGCGACAGGCCTACAACGTAACAAATATTCAATCATTACACTTCATTCACAATTTGAAGAATAGATGGCAGCACTGAAATATCAAGCACAACACTAGCAACACACTCAGACTGTTAGGTGCACTCACTTTGTTCCAGACTCTGCCACGAAGCTGGGCTGGAAGAGATCTCGGCAACGGGATAAGTCTGGTGGCAGAGCACCTGGTGTTCATGTCATGCCAGTCAGCAATAATCGATGCAATTTAAAAAATAGTTCACGTAAGGAAAGCGTAAATAAAAGGAGTCAATTTTTTTTTCCGGGAAAAAAAAGCTAGAAACAGTGATTATAGAGGTTTTTTTTGTTGCTCAGTAGATGAGCGGCAATTTGCATATTTCAACTACATTTTATACATTGTCGGAAGTCTAGGCATCAAATCCTGGGAAAGGGGCCTTAAGCTAATTCCATTTGTGTCTCAAAGAAATAAAATTGCGGGAAGGACAAATGACGTTATACAAAATTCAACTTGTTGAAGCAATTTCAAAGTTCCCTTAAAGGAAAATTGTTTTCTGTACAAGATGTTGCAGAATTGAAGAATTTCAGCATTTTTGTAGCAAAATGTAGCAAACGTTGAAAATTGCAGCAGTTTGTAGCAAACGTTGAAAATTGTAGCAGTTTGTAGCAATTTTAGCAGATTTTCCACCACTGAATTTGGGCCTACATTGATACAAAAAACGAGCAAACTCTACTTTTTCATTTTCCGTATTAAAATTTCAAGTTCAACAGTATTTATGTGGGTGCAACTTCTATTATTAAATCAGCAATTAGAAATAGAATTTAACCCTCAATATAAAAAATAATTTCTCAGTTTTTTATCAGGGGAACCCCAGTGTCCCGTTGTCATAAACTCCAAATACTTGGTGCAGTTATACCTAAGTTTAGCTCCCTATATTTTTCTGCAATTTTTCCCATGCACACAAAATATATAAATATAACCACCATCTTTCTGAACTGTATCTAGGGATTGGGTTCAAGTCTATATTTACCAGATCTTTTATATTTCTTTTAATCTAGAAGCTTCCCATATTTCAATAAGACATGTGTAGCATATTAGGTTATTTTTACTTCATTATCACTGAAGTTAAATAAAGAAAACATGAAACCTAAATTTTTCGTGAAATCAATGTTTTAAAAGCAAAATCAAGTGATTTAAATTCGCTTAACAATATATAGAACTTGTTCTTTTAAATAAGCAGCTAATAAAATCTTTCAATATTAAATACTACATTGACATTAGAGTAGACTAGTAACAGCAGTAAATTATGATTGTATGACTACAGAAAGAATTTTTTATATACAGGATGCATCGCAAACAGGGCATATGGCATTTACTGGTAAACCGTTAATCCTAGAGGCATACTTCCAGTTAGGAAAAAGTATCCAAATAATGTGTAGTACTCTGATATGTCATTTATGTTTCAAGAGGTTGTGTAGTTATTAAAATAAAAAAAACTGACTTTTATACAATCCCCGTGTGTCCGAAACCCTTATTAGAAAGTTGATGCTCTGTCTATTCTGAAGGAAAAAAAAAATTACATGTTATAAGTGCAATATTCACCGATATTCAAATTTGAAAAATGAAGGAAATTTGAGAAAGGAGGAATTTGAAAGAAAATTAATGAGGGTAAAACGGGTTACCCGTGTTTAAAGTTCTTCTTTCCCCAACTTTCTTCCATTTTTCAAATTTGATTATCTCAGTGAATATTGCACTTGTAACGTGGAACGTTTTTTTTGTTGGCTTCAGAATAGACAGAGCATCAACTTTCTAATAAGGGTTTCGGACACACCGGGATTGTATAAAAATCAGTTTTTTTTATTTTAATAACTATTCAACCCCTTGAAACATGAATGACATATCAGAGTACTACATATTATTTGGGTACTTTTTCCTAACTGGAAGTATGCCTTTAAGATCAGCAGTTTACCAGTAAAATGCCATGCACCCTGTTTGCTATGTATATTAAAGTTTCTTCCATTACTTCAGGGGCCATTTTTTTTCCACTTCAGAAGAAATTTCATAGCCCTGTCAAAAATACTGCATATTTATACATTGTCATATAAGAACATTTTTCTGCAAAAAATTAGTAACCAGGGCATCCATAATTAAAAGAGACTATTTTAAAGTAGCCTTCGGGTGAAACCAGTCATCAGAAAATTGTGAAATTTTGTGGAGGACTTCATGAAGTGATGGGAATTTATTTCAGTGCGGGAAAAATTAGTTGCACATGTCACCACCAGAGGGCGTTTATTAATTAAGAAATGGAACATTTAAGCAAATATTTAAAATTTTAACAATTATTAAACACTTTTACAATTGTTACTGCAACAAAACATGTTCCACGTGATGGCCATCATTTTCAGATACCATGTGAAATTGCAAAGTGGCACGTTTCACAACTGATCGAAGTGTGTGCGGGGAGATGTTCAGAACGTAGCGCGAAATGCTGCCTTTAAGGTCAGGTAAAGTTCTTCGATTGTCATGACTTATCAGACGTTTCAAATGCTCCCGAAAGCATAAATCGCATGGATTAAGGATAGGAGAGGCCATAGATTAGGGAAGTGCTGGCTGATGACATGTTGTTCTGTAAAATGTGTTTTAAGCCCATTCTTAACACACACTGAATGAATGAATGAACGCCAGGGTCTCTGCCACCGGACTTATCCCGTTGCCGAGATCTCTTCCAGCCCAGCTTCGTGGCAGAGTCTGGAACAAAGTGAGTGTGTGTGTACACCTAACAGTCTGAGTGTGTAGCTAGTGTTGTGTATGATATTTCAGTGCTGCCATCTATACTTCAAATTGTGAGTGAAGTGTAATGATTGAATATTTGTAACGTTGTAGGCCTGTTGCTCTCTGTGGCGAGACTTTTTAACAGGGAGATCGGCTCGCATTCGCGCCTTGAAGTTGGGAACCACAGAAAACCAACTTCAGCCGACCACCACTGTGGGGTTCGAACCCGGATCCTCGCATCGCGAGTCCGTCACTATAACCACTCGACCACCACAGCGGCTCTTAACACACACTGCAATGTGTGGAGGAGCTGTCTTGCATACAGATTGTGTCTGCAAGGCAGTGACGTGTTTGCAGAGCCAGAACAATTTCATTGTGTAACAGCAATGCATATCGCTTCCCGGTGATCGAACATGTTACTGGATTTATCGAACGTAACTACTCGTAGAGGTAGGGGCAGAGAATGAATGATGCAGTAAATAAATCGAGACCATACCATCACTTTTGGTGAACGCAACAGAACCTCTAAAATAGTGTGCAAATTTTCTGGTTTCCAAATTCAGCAGTTGTATCGACTGCACCATCCAAGTGAAAATGTGCTTCGTCTGTCCAGGGGATATTCCAAGGCCATTTTGAATCGACTTCAATGCGAGCCAGAAACTGCAGTAAGAACCAGAATAATCATGTGGAAGCAACCACTGAACAAGTGAAAGTTTGTACGGATAATATTGGAGGATATTCCGCATGATCTTATGGACTGTTGAACGTATCCTATCCAATGCCTGTGCTACACGTCTGACAACCATGAGAATTTGAAGCTGTGTCTTCTTCCACCTAAAGCAAAACCTCCTTTACTGCATCTATAGAAACGGGGTTTCTTCCTCTTCCAGGACGAACAGCCAACAATCCTGTGGTTTTAAATTTTGTTATCATACTCTGAAGGTTTTAACATTCATTGGACCTTTTTGAATCCTCTTCCAAGTTTGATATTTCCGTAGAGCAGTTACTGCAAATTGCTGTTTTGGTAAAACAATTTGATCAAGAAAGCACGATCTCGTAAACTTATCGCCACTGTGAGCAGCAAACACACTGAGAAACAAGATCTCTGTGAATGTTTCTAGGTTTTATGACAGTTGCTGCAAGGCATCACATAAGTTTACATGTTTACTACAGGCATCCAAAGTGAAATGCCCTCCCTGAAACAAATTCCCATCACTTCTTGAAGACCGCCTCTAATTTTCACACTTTTCTGATGACTAATTTAAAGTAGCCTACAGGCGAAACCAGTGTCTTTTAATTATGGACGCCCTGTACTTATGCGTTTTCACCCAGATTTGAACCCTGAAACAAAAAAGCACTGGAATACACATTTCGGAATTATCAACATTTATTAATCTGGAAGCCTTGTACATGTAAATGGGAAGAGAAAAAAATAAATGCACACATAAAAGAAATAAAATGATTAATTACACCTGGCACATTAAAAAAAGAAATCTAAGTAGATTGGGATACAGCAATATTGTGCATCAATGAAACATTTTGAAGACACACTGAGTGTGCACATACTCTCATCAGCATTACAAAAGTGTATGTGTTTTGTATTGTGATTCCACAGCTCTTTCACATACTTTACACAGGACTATAACGTTCATCATTTCTTAAATTTTGTTAGGGAGGAAGATTTTTCATCGCTAATGTTTTTTTTACAGCTATTCTAAACAACACGGCACAAGATAATAATTTCAATAAATAACAACTGATGTAGAATTTTGAACGAATCAAAGAAATCTCAAAAAAGGTTCAAGTATTTGATTTGCTAAAGAAGAGTTTCTTGTGCCAATATTCGAAAAATGCTCCAAATAACACACACACACACTTCATTATCAAACTAACAAATAGCAGCTCTGTAATTGGAAGCTCTAAACTTATTCATTCTGTCTCCTGCAGAAGTTATAAAACAATTATCTACTGCAACACCCTTGAGCTTATTATAAAATGGCAGAGGTTGAAAGTTCTACAGTTAAAAAAAAAAAAACAAGAAATATCTCCTTATTTTTGAATGGCTTTTGGAATGGAAATGAAGAAAACCACATAAAATGCAAGAAATACCTACATAAAAATATGACCTCCCTTCACGTCATCATAATTGTTCACTAATTTGTTCAATACAAATAAAAAATTTGTTCTCTTCAGGAGTCCACTATGCTCAAAGTTTGACACCTGTCATGGAAAAAGTTATGTTCATCTAAAATTTATAAAGTTCAAAAAATGGCACAAGCCTTTTCTTAAATTTCATCGGGAATCAAAAACTAAAGACATTGTTGCATTAAAATTTGGCATTTAACACATTATAAATACTGACAAGAGATTCTTGTTTTCAAGTCCATCATCGGATTGGCAAATCCTGTTGAATCCAAATGAGGAAAACTTCATTTTCTCAGCTTCGGTGGAGGCCATTTGGCTGAATTGCTTCTAATCCGTTTGATTTCTTCCTCCTGTTGGGAGAAGAAATCAATTTAATGGTGATGGAAGGAACATTAAAACTGCAAATTTCAAGACTTTTTTTTCTTACAGTGATTACTCTAACTCAACACACAAATAAATCTGAGATTTTAAAGCATTAATATAAAAAAAGGGATTGCATTTGGAGAAAAACAGTACATGTAAAATTTTAAAAAGAGGGGTAATGTCAATGGAAATTTAAAATCCATTAAAGAAGGGGTTCTCAAAAGGTGCGACAGCAACCTTTGTCAGGCCCCCCACTCTGCAGCACCCAAACAAAGGTTTTTTAAAGAGACTCTTTGTTAAACTGCCTGTTTGCCACCTGGCAGTCTAGTGGTTAGGGAGCTAGCTTCTAACTGTGAAGGTCTGTGTTCGAATCCCGGGTTGGGCATGGATGTCTACTAACACTAACAAATTTCCTGGACAGATTGTAATGATTTTTTGGGAATACATGCTGATCACATCATTAAAAAAAACCAAAAAACCAAAAAAAAAAACCAAAAAAAAAAACCCAACAAAAAACACAACTGCTCCGGGAAGCCGCAGGCAAACTTTGATTAGAGAAATGGGCAAAAGCGGGTGGAAAGAGTTTGAGAACTCCTGCATTAAGGTATATTGGGACGAGTGGAAATCCAGGGTATATGGAATCCATTATGATGTTTAAAATTCAGTTAGCTTCTCAGAATGGCCTCTTGTAAAATTTTACTTTAGTACTTTCTCTATTTTTCACTAAAAATGGTGCTTGGTCTGATAGCTGCTCATACAAGGTTACAATAAGCATTTATATGGAGATTTACATTTGTGATTATGCTGCTATCTGTTGTGCCCTTTATATTTCAATTGTTTCTGAAAGTTTGAATTGATCTAATACTGATATTTCAATTTCAAGTTCTATCTTTTTTAATTATTTAATCCATCATTTTAATATAATTTTGATATTTCTTCAGGGAGGGTAGGAATTAAGAAGACTACACACTGTTCCCCCTGTTTTTCCTATGATTGAGCAAGTGAAATCAATGAATATACACTAATGTTGTACCTATTTGCATTGACTGTATCAACTGAATGACGAAACTGAAAATAAAGTCGGCCCTAACTACTGCTATAGATCTAAAAGATGAGTTCCAGAAATAGAGGAACAAAGAAACCTCTTAGATATAGTGTTAAAAAAGTCATTCCAGAAGCAGAGGTTAGTGAGCGGATTCTTGTCAACCACACAAATAAAAAGTCTGTAAAGATATTTGTTAGTCAATTAACCAAAGTTAAGATTCGTTGAGAAGCAAAACTTAGAAAAATTATTGGTATTACATCTATCTTCGAATGGCCTAACATTTAAGACAAAAATATGATCATAAGTAATGAAGTTCTGTCATTTCCTTCACCTTTCAAATTTGATAGCCTGGGAAAATTTACATTTCCCTCATATGATTCCAGCTAATATTTATAGGGTAACGGGGGGGGGGGGGGGGGGGGAGGAGGAGGGGTGAGTTTTTTGCATCAAACGTTGTTAATTGGCTTTGTACACCAGAATAAAATTTTTGGGTTTTTTATAGTTCAAATCAATTTCTTTTTATTTTGTTTACACTTCTTAAGAGAGACCATTACTGATTGGTTAAGGACAACTCCAGGTTGTGGCGTTCATGTTGAGGTAAATTGAAAAGCTACCCATACTTAAATGAAGAAAACCATAATTTTTTTTATGTTGCAAATCCCAAATGATACACAAAAAAACTACTATTTTCTGTTAATATTATTAACTGAAGGAGACAATACACACTTGAATGTTTTTTTATTCTCACTCACATTCACTGGCATATGCAAGAGAGGAAGGGGAATCAAGATTCAACAACTCTAAAAAAAAACAGTCACTGAAAGAACAAATAATTAAATAATAAAAGTAACATTTACCAGCTGTCTGACTTTGTTGACATAATATTTGTGTTTTGCATCAATATCCCTAGCTTCTGCCTCGAATTTCTGCTTCTCCATTTCCACTTCACTCCCAAAATTTGCTAATGATTCCATATAGCTTTGTTGAGAATGCATACATTCATTGATTTTGTTTCTGATTTGATTTCCCAATGACTCGAAAACCTAATTGCAAGAAAATCAAAGCAATTTGATTCCAGAAAATTCAACGAATCACAACCATTAAAACTGCACTCATAACCATTAAAAATAATTAACACTACTATTTTTTAAGAGCTTGTAAACTCACATCAAGAATGCTCTTTTCATGAGCCTTCATTTCCTCTTCATATGTCCGCTGCCTTTCATTCATTACTTTTACTGCTTCCTCTCTAAATGGGAGGGGGGAGGGGGAGAAGAACTCATTAATCACAGAACTTCATTGTTAAAAAAAATCAAACAGAAGCCAGATGTCTAAATTAGAACACTGGGAGATATAAAACAACACATTTCAGAAACAAAAAGTGTATAGCAGCAAAGAAATAAAAGATAGACTAATACAGCTGAAATACAAAAATTATTTCAATCCATCAAAAAATTTGCTGTACAGATATTTGAATAAAGAATATCTTTATAAAGAAAATCATATACAGTGAAACCTTGATATGATGATATTCTGTGGAGCATGACAAAATACAGTTATAGATAAATTATCGTTATATCATCATCACACCATCAAGTTTATGTTACTGTTGGCATCTTTTCTGAATTGGTGTTGTTAGCACCACCAAAAAAATTCACTTTTGAGTATTTATTCACTGCAAAAATTTTTCATAGATTAGTTGATGAACTAAGTTCAATTAGAAGTGTTGCCCCTCCTCCAAAATATCAAAAAAAAAGGTACTTATGTATATTAAAGAAGTACATAATCTACATTAAACAGATATATTTAAATTCAACTGAATTAATAAAAACCCCACACAATAAGCACTCTATAATAAACATTCCTCTGGGGGAATTTCTGCCATGGTACATGGAGGAAAGCATTGTGTATGTGTATATGAATAGCCCCGACATATTTATTTAATCAGAGTTATGCTCGTTTTGTGTTATACTGGTGCTACCCTGTCTTTCATATTTTGACATGGAGATAGTGGATGCTTTAATTTTCATATTCTGCTCTCTGCAGAGTGATTTTTTCAAATGGGAGCCTCACTTGCATTCACACTTCAAAGGTGGGAAAACCAACTTCAGCCGACTACCAATGTGCCACAAATGAGAGAGATTCAAACTTAGATTCTCACCATGAAAGTCCAGCATGATGGCCCCATCACGCAACTGCACACTGCCTCCACCACTATGAAACACACATTTTTTTTTTCATAACCATTGCTTGGGTTTGTTTGTTTCAACTATGAAAAATAATACTGTAATAAATAATTATTGATACTTACTCAAACAATACTTGAAATTCAGAATCTCTTTTGTCTTCTCGGGCCAAAGAATTTTTGACAGATTTTAAAGTTTCATTGACAATCTGTAGATCAAGCTTTGCCATAGACTCTTCCGTGTCTTTACCATTTAGTTGGCTAAGCATGTTGAGAGTTGCACGGTCCACCTCCTTAAAAGATTACAGCTCATTATAACAAAAATAAGTTAACATGCACTAGTTTGAGAATAACAAGGGCGAGGGGAAGAAATGTTTCATCAGAAAACTCGGCTATAATCGAATGGGAGATCTACATGGGAGGAAAAACTTTTCTCCTAAAATCTCTGAAAAAAAGAAGAAAATTTTATATGGGGAAAATGTTTCTTATTGATTTTAATAAACTCTGATGAGAAATCATACTAGCACAAAAAACACCTTGAAGATAACATTCTCAAGATATATTTTATCTAAAATAAAAACATTGTCTAGTTTGACCTTTTCTATGTTTTCATAATCACTATGATAGGTAACACCATTTTCTATTCTTTCAATTCTTATTGTTTAATGTACTGATGTTTAGCGAAAAGGGAAAGCTGCATTTCTAGATACTCTAATCAATTTGAAAAAAAAAACGTTCACACTTTATAGACGTTTTGAAAAAAGGATAAAAAGTACCAGGATCACCGAGTTTAAATGAATCAATATACAAACAAAACATGTATCATAAAAAACATATAAACATCACTTACCAGAGCATTCCTAACTTCAGTAGCAATTTTTCTTGCCTTTTCTCTTGATTTTCTGAACATTTCAATTCTGTTGAATGAGGAAAAGTTTTGTTAAAAAACGGGCATGAACAAACTAGTGATTTTAACATTATAAGATCACATAATTTCAAGACAATAAACACACAGAAATGTACCGTTTCATTTGCTGATTCTGAATCGCTTTTATATCACTTCTTTTTTTCATGACATTATCCAAAACTTTCTGATGGCTCTTGAGAATTTCGATGTCAACTTTCAGTTTTTCACACTGAAAAATATGATAAAAAAAGATAAATCAGTAAATAATAAAAAGAAATATATACATATAACCAAACTGATGCACAATGAAACCCCTACAAGTAGATACAGGATAAGGTAATAAACCTGTTAAATAGATAATTATCTAAAGTACCATTCTATTTCTAAAATAGAAATCGGGTATTGGTAATACCATAAGCAGTGTACATATCACATTAGAACTATGCATTATAAATACATGCAAAAGATCATTGGCAAAGATATTTCAGTGATTTTAGTCATTTTGGGATGCTTGGTCTTGGGATGATGGAATCTAGTGCTGATTTTTTCAAATTGATTTTAGTTTTTAAGACAATGTATACTCTCAACAATGTGATTTGCATGTTACTTATATATAACCATTGAATTTAATTTTCACTTTATCTCACAAACTAGAGACAATCTGACAAAACCAATGCCAGATTCGGAATCAGCATTCCTAATATTCTCCAAAACCATTAAAATTCACTTAAGAACATAATTTTCCTTGTGTTTTTTTTAGCAGTGTAATTAATATGAATCAGGATTATCAAGGTTTTGGACAAAATTGGCAAAAACCAGAGTATTTGCAATGTTTTTACCATATTTGTCCAAAACCTTCACCTCATAACCATACATAAAACACTGCATGAATTTAAAATATGCATAAACAGATTAACATAGTGAAATTAAAAAAAAAAAGTTAAACAATGGAAAAATTGACTGCTGTTTGTTTCAGCTATTTGAAGATGTCTATGGTAAACTACTCAAAATAGTCGAAACTGATATCAACCAGTGCAGTTTAAACAGGTTTTATGCACAGCTAAAACCACCACTAGTCAAAATGGATGCACCTCTATTTTATTAACAAAAAAATTCTGATGCTTGTTAAAAGTAAAAATTGATTTGAATTTAAAATTTAATATCAGAAAAACAGTTAAAACTATTACTACATAAGTTTTATGACCATTTGACATATTTCAATAGCTTTTGCCCCTTTTCAATTGGTTTTGGATACTTTTGATCAGTTAAAATGACAACCCAGATTTATATCAAAGAACCAGATACACCCACTTCATATATATCTTGTGACACATCAAAGATTAAATGAAAAGGACGAGTAATTTCATTTTGCTTTATAAAGACAAATCTAACAGCAACTAGAAGTAATTTTTAAATTAAGTGTTTCTTCATCTTTTGACAAATAGTGACAACAAACCATACATGACAATGAAGAACATGGAAATGAGAAATAAATAAGGAAAATAAAAAAAGTAAATTTAAATTTTTTAAAAATTATAAAATATATTACAGCCAACTCTCTTGTGGTATGACTAATGTGGAAGGCAAAAGTTGGGAAACCACTGGTTATACATTATAGCACATCTTTCTGCTATGCGGCAAGCAACAGACATGACATTCTTAAAAAATACAGTATTCTTCCCAGAGTTATCTCAATTGTAAGAACTAACCATCAATTTTTGTGACTGCATGGCTAGGATTTTATCATTAGATTGAAGAACCACAACAAGAGTTTATCATATCATGCTTTACACAAGCTAATAATGTTTTTTCATACCAACCAGCAGCAAAAACACCAAAATATAAAACCGATCTAAATTTGCAACTAAAGTAGACTCAATAATCTGGCCATGTGCTAGTCTGGTCCTTCTAGTAATTAGGTGTGTTTCTTCCAGCATAGAGGAGGAAAGCATGTCTATGTGCAGAAGTTTATATTATTTAGATGGACTTCTTTAACTAACTTCCAGTAATCCGGCTATTTTAGTAATCCAGCACAACCTGGTCTGGTATATGCCAGATTACCAAGAGTCTACTGTAGTAGGATAATACAGAAGTATTGATGGATTTGAGGAAAAGGAAGAAAACACAGGATTGCCATGGAAAACATACCTCGGCAGAATCTTCACTCATCTTCTGGGTCATTTCTTTGACCTTCATGTTCCATTTTTTAGTGACTTCTTCTTGCTCAACTAAAGCTTGCTCTGCAAGAGACTTGGCTTCATTCAGCTGTACTTCTAGGGCTGTAAACCTCCTACTGTCCTCTTCACATTTTTCAACAGCTTTCTTCAGTCAAAAACATACAATATGAAATGATAGAAAAAATAAAAAAACAAAACTGCCAAAAATATTTGTTGTTTTATGTATATCAATTAAGTACAATAGAATCTCGAAAATCGGAGTCTTGAAAGTTTTTGGATAATACGAGGTAATGAAAATTTTTGAATTCCCTTCTTGTGAGAAACCCTCTTTCTCTCTTTTTTTTTCCTCCAAGAATCCAACTTCTTTATTTTTTTGCCAAGAAAATACTATGTAATACATATATTTTGTACAGTAGTTTGTTTTAAAGGGACTAGGCAGCTCCCAGCCCTTTATAGCTTTTAACTGCCTTGTCAATGACTTTACATAAACTTGACTTTACTATGACTTTACATAAATTGCTTTATAAGCAATTGGGGGGGGGGGGGGGCAATGCCATTGTCCACCATTACAAAGAAAACAATCAAACTTTTTCCTCTCTTAGCAACCCTCCAAAGTAAAAATGGTCCATTCGAGGGAGTGATATTTTATTATAACAATTACCCATTGTGTCTCAGAGTCCTACACCATCAATCCCACCTCAACTCTTCTCAATCCCTCTCTCATCTTTGCATCTTTTTCACATTCTTCATTTTTTTTCAAACTTATCCCATGGCACCATAAGATCTCTACTCTGTACTGTTTGTAATCTCAGGGAGATAATGCAAAATTATTTCAAAAATAAAAAAAATAAAAAGTTTTTTCTATGCTCACTAAGTTTGAACTATGGTCAGACTGTTACTAACAACAGAAGCACTGTTTTGAAACAAAAAAATTTGACTATTTCTTCAAGTAATGAAAATTCATATATATCTTATTCAAAAAAAAAAAATACAGTAAAAGCATGCTAGTCCTGCCTTTTGCTTGCCTTTTTCTTTTCAAGTAAAACCAACATTTGAAGCATTTTTTATTATTTTTTAGATAATTTGAGTTTTCTGATAATCCGAGGTGGCCTCGGTCCCATCTACCTCAGATTATCACAGCTCTACTGTAAACATGTTACCATCACGCATAAGGACATAAATAAACAATGTTTGCAACATTGAACTTGACATGATTTTAATTTGTTTTTGTCCTCAAGAAGAAACCATTTTCTTCATTTTAATTTCAATATTGTGTAGTTACATTGATGCCATGTCATTTTATCATGCGGGCAAGCTGTTTTTTTTATGTTTTTTTTTTAAATTTTCAAAAAATAAAACATTGGAAATATGTAAAATTTTTTACTGCCATAGGATAACATATTTAATCAAAAAATATGTCAAATTTTTTATTGCACTTTTGCTAAAAACGTCCTCGATCTGATTCAGGTACGTTCGTTGAGGTCGACCCCTTCCAACTCTCCCATCCACACTCGTCTTGTATGCTTGTTTCGTCTATCTCCTTCGTTCATCCTCTCTATATATCCAATCATCTCAACATACCTTTTTAAATCCTCAACACTACATCTTCTTTCATTCTATAACGCTGCTTAAAATTAACTTGATAAACTTTACTTAAAGTTTATCAAGTTATTATTTTACTTGTTGTCTTACGGATATCTAGCTCCCTTCTCTGGGAAATGTGCAGAAGACAAGTTCACTGTAAGTTTATCTGACGAGATGTTAGCCGCGTCCTCCGGCCCAAGGTAGGCCGTCTCGTGGGACAGAGGCCCCAGGAGCATCGTCTTCGGATGGTCGCTTCTGGTGGATTGCTTCAGCAGAGATGACCGATGTTAAATGCAGATGGAGAGAGGTGGCCACGGGAGAGTCGCCATGAGAGGTAGTGGCCCAGGAGCGTCGTCTTCAGAGGTGTGGTCCCTGGTGGATGGCTCCTAGCAGTGTTGACCGATGTTGGATGGAGAGATGCCGCCTCTGGAGAGCCGTCATGAGAGGTAGTGGCCCAGGAGCATCGTCTTCTATGATCTGACAGAGTAGAGGTTGATGCTCCTTAGTATGGAAAACATTGCAGGTCCCCCCTCCATGTTCTGAGAGGAGACTCGTCTTTTGCGTCTATCGACCCTGAGTACCTTAAGAAAAAAGCCTCCTTTTTGACAACTTTTTCCCAAACTTCCCAGTTTCGACCCACATGATTGGCCGCAGAAGTGTCATGTGATAGCAGCGTGAGAATTTCACCCTTTTTTTTCCGGAAAAACCAGTGAAAAAGATGACTTACTTGGGAGGGGACGGGAGCAAGAACAAAATAGCCAAAATGCGTGTCAAAACAGGATTTTGTAAAAACCTGGAGTTTTTGTGCGCCCGCACATGGTATTTTGTGGAAGATCCACACTCAAGGGGCCAAAGAGCCGCGGTTTGCCGACCCCTGGTTTAGGGTGTTCTTTTTTCATTTTCATTGATTTTCGAATATCTAAGCAAATATTACATTGAAAACATGTAATTTTTTTTTGTTGGGATCAGGAGAAGCAGAGCAACAAATTTCTAATTGAGTTTTTTAGGACAAGTTGATCACAAATAAAAAGTAATTATTTTTTTTAAACAACTATGCAACCCCTTGAAACATGAATGATGCATTTGAGGTTTAAACATTATTTGGATATTTTTTTCCCAATTGGAAGTATGCTTCTAGGATGGAAGATTTGTGAGTTATTCCAATATAAAGGAACTTTTCTATGCACCCTGTATGTGAACAGCACTTTAAAAGCTCACATGTAACTGTGAGATAAAAGTGCAAAGCATAGTGATCAACTAATAATTAACAAAGTTAAAATAGGCAGAACAACCTTTTCTATATTTTGTTTCTTCTTTTCCCAAGCAGCCTTGACTTCTTTTTCTAGCGCATCAGTCTTATACTGTTAATTAAAAACAAAAATGAAATCAGATAATTCAACCAATACGTACATTGCTAAAATTTGAAAATTTTGATACAACACTTTTGACATTAGAAATATTGTACAGCAGCTTCTTTATAATGAGCTTCAATTAACAAAATTTTTATCAAAAAGCTCATATTTTCACTGACTTACATTGAAAATTATTTCCCTAGTCAATTTTTGATGGAGAGAACTGACTACATTGTGTAAAGCCTTGACTGTATTTCTTTACTTTCATCACTCTCACGGCTCAGTGATAGGGATGGGACAAATAGTGATTTAGCTGAATACCAAATATTCAGCTAATGTTTTAGTCGAATATCACAATTTTCTTAAAACTCATCACAATTACAAACAAAATTGGGGGTTTTTAATTTAAAATAAAATTATTGGTAATTTCAAATGATTGATATTGAATTTTAATTATGCAATTTATTATTTAAACATATATTAAAAAACTGGTAACTGAAAGATTTTTATTGCCATGATACTGACAGTCAAATTAAACAATGATATATATTATATTTTAATATTACAGTGATACTTCGGTTAATGGCAATAATTTGTTCTGGAATCACATTCGTTAGCCAAAAAATGATTTCCCATAGGTTTCTATGGAAAATTGTTTGATTCATTCCAGCTTCCGCCCAAAATTTAAAAAATAAGTTTTTTATAACACCAAGAAATACTGGAAAAAAGACAAAAACTGAGTGAAGGATAGAATGAACAGCTTCAAAATTGTATAAATGAGAATATACAGTAAAGAGGATGCTGAAGATCTTTTCATTTTCCAGTATGTATACAGCCAACCAGTGCCATCTTAATGCACGGCCAAGACCTCACGAAAAATGGGAACTAAGTGAAATTTTCCAGGTAGAGCCTCAGAAAAACCAATTGGCCCAAGGACCCACGAATCTCTTAAGATGGCCCTGCAGCCAAAACCAGCTTTAGGCTACTAAAAAGCTTGTGTTGATATAACTCGATCAAGTTCATTAGTGTCCCCATCCATTTGTGATTCGGTCAGCTCATTTCTGTGGCTGACACATGCAGATGGAAAAGATAATCTCCCAGACCATTCAGTTAAATGCTAAGAGATTTGCACTGAAAGAGCACATGCTCTGAAAACATACACTACCTTATTTTTAATGCATTTTCTATTTTGGCTGAATCTTTCACTTTATACGAAGTAGTTCAAAGAATTTCAGAAAGAGAAGTGTAGGGACATCTAAAAAGATTCCGAGGTGGAAATGAGTAAGCCGCGCTCTAGTGACAGTAATTCTGATGATTATTGGTGCGAAAATTCGGCTCACGATGCAGCTATTTTATGTTAGTATGTGCATTGATATCATTGAAAATGTTTGTTAGCTAAAGCAGAAAAATCACGAAAAAAAATCTTTGTTCGCCAAAAAATTTGTAAGCAGAGGTATCACTGTACTTACAAAATCAATTTTTTTTCTTCAACACTTGTTACAATTTTACATCAAATTAAGAAAATGTCAACCACTATTTACTCTCAAGTATTAATGCATCATAAAATTTATGACGTTTTTCTATTCTAGATGTTTTTCGCCCCTTTCAGTACCTCAATACGTTTCTTGTCTAAGTATATTTTTCAGTTAGTGAACTTGTGTAATTCATGCTTCCCCATTATTGCGGTAGAATTCTATTTTCAGTTTCGTGTTTTACTTATCCTAGAAATTCACCCTGACATAAACTCTAGTACAAGAAAGGGATAGGTATGCACCGCACAATAAACCATAATCTGTAAATTGTTAACTTATGAAAAAAAAATTCCAATTAATGTTTTAAAACTAGTTTGTTGTGCTTAGATTTACACAGATGTTTGGCTAAACCAAATATTTCGCAAAAGGACCAAATAGGCTGAATACAGAATAGCAGCTGAATGTCCGTCCCATCTCTACTCATTAACATTTATAAATATGCAGCGCTGTCACACAATTTGAACATATCAGAAGCCCAAACATAAAACTTTAATGTACTGGAATTATATTTAACAATTTTCATACATTGATATGTATTCTTTAAAAACAGAGTTTAGAAAAAAAACTATTCCTGCAATCATATGATACATACCCTATCAATGAAAATATTATCAGTGATCCGATACTGAAGCGCCATATTCTGCTTTGCCAGCTATATAAAGGGTGCACAAAAAAAATCATTAATCGAAGGTAATTAATTGAAATTGATGTAAATTGCATATTAATCAATTCAAAAAAAAACTAATAAGAAAAACATTAGAGTAAAAAAACTGACACAATTAGATGAAATGCCATAGTCAAAATAATACCTCTTTCTCACACAATTTGGTATCAAAAATCAATCAAAGCAGGTGAATACAAGAAAATTTATCACAAAACATTCATATGTGTGACCTGTCACTTTCTATCGAATTTTAAACAATGACCAGTGAGTGTATTATACTTAGTGAGAGATTTATACTTGTTGATATGATAACCGCTCCTCTCCTCCAAGAAATGTCAAAATATTTATGTAGCATGATACAGCTGATTATTTGATCTAATGTACAGGTGTGAATTTTAATGTTGACTGATTTATGTAAAACTGCGTGTTAGCAGTTGCTTTCCTTATATGACCAATAAGATGGGCTCAGAAAGATACTGCAGTTAGATTTCACAGCAAAACATGTCTTACTATTTCTTCATACTGTTTCCGCTTCTTCTGCAGCCCCTCAATCTCTCCTTTCAGAGCCGCAACTTCCCATGGAATTTTTTTATCTTCTTCTTCTGAGATGATTTTCAGTTCTCTCTACAGAAATTCAAAAATAAATAAATGACAATCAAGAAAGATCAAAGTCTTCAAGGCAGAGGCTGATAAGTCAATAAGATTCACAAGAAATCAAGAGCTCTTTCTTGTCATAGTGACCTTGATGCACATCTGCCTTAATTATATTAAACATGTAAATTCCTCATCTTGCCAATGCCACTATAACATCTATAATAAAGATGTACCAAATAAACATTATAGACCAGACAACACTAAGGAAATGAGACATAAGAGCATAGAAGGAGCAGGATTTGTAAACAAATCAGACTTTGTTTGCACATGTAATAATGTGTAATACAGTGAAAATCCTATACACCAATACCCTCTATAATAATATATAATGACTATATAATGATATATTAAAAATATCTGGTCCATATACACACCTATCATAGTGTTAATATACTTTATCCATAACGATATGTTTCTATTGTCCCTTGGGTATTGTTATATAGGCATTTCACTACATGTAAATAATCATACCTCTTAAATACAATATAGTAGGATCTATCATACCAATCACCTATTAATCGAGCCATGTAGCCCAATCAGTTTAAAAGTCTCTCTGCAGAGAGCAGGCAGTCTTTCAACATGATACTTACATAACATGAAAATTCAAGCATTTATCATCACCACTCCAAAAAAAGGAAGCCAGATGGCAGCATCAACAGAACACAAAACAAGCACAACTCTGACAACATAAATACATTAGGAGCCACACATACGACTCAGAACACACATTCTGAAATAAGTATAACAATACAGTTATATACAGGTGTATATCCCTCAACAGCGATATTTTTTCTAGGTCGGCAGGGTTTTGTTATAACAAGGTTTCGCTGTATTTGAAATAAAAGCGAAAACATTGGGATCATGTTACACACATGAGACAGACTATTTTATGAGTTGGATGTAAAGTTCCAATCATAGTTACTGACTTGAAATGAAAGTTAAAGTTAATAATTATACGTACGATGATCAACAATGTATGAGGCTGATATCATAGAATTGTGGACATAGGTGTAACATAATAACTAGAGCCCGGATTATATGCAAATGCATATGTGCATATGCATAAAATCAAAGAATTTTCAGCATAAGTGTATATTTTTGAAGGTTTATTTAAGCTCGCTCAATTTTTTTTATAATTTTTCAAATAAATATTGCTAATATTTTCATAACATCGTTTTTTTTCACCACAGGTGAAATATAGTGAATTAATACATATATTTATAAAGTATCTTACGAATATTAACTGTTTTATTGTAATATTACTGGCTATTTCTAGAGATATGTCAAAGTGTTAAATTTTTTTAGAAATAGTGTCAAAATTCTTTTGTTACTGCTATTTTCATTATTGAGCAGCTACAATAAACTAAAAATTAAAAAATGCTTGAATAAAAAATGTGTAGAAGTTATTTGTAGAATATTACTGGCTATTTCTAGAGATATGTCAAAGTGTTAAATTTTTTTTAGAAATAGTGTCAAAATTCTTTTGTTACTGCTATTTTCATTATTGAGCAGCTACAATAAACTAAAAATTAAAAAATGCTTGAATAAAAAATGTGTAGAAGTTATTTGCATACACGGTATATACATATATTATATGAGGGGATATTTTTTTGTATATGAATTCATAAGTGCATATAATCCGGGCTCTAATGATAACCCCATTCTGGCACAATTCATCTCATAGAACTACATTAGAAATACCATAAAAGAAATTCCTAAACCCTCTCTGATATTCCCCCAGAAAATATAAATTTCAGTTTTCAACAGGGTGCAAAAAAGAGGATAAAAAGTTCTGTCACGGAATCAGTCTGCAACCTCGATTTTTAAAATAGGCAATTCTAAGGTGGCAAAACATCTTGTTAATGCAGAACAAGGCCATCTTGAATCTTGAAAGAATCATGGGCTCCAGGGAAAACTGATTTTTCTGAGGCCCTACATGGCAAATTCTTGAAAAACTCAACCATTTCTTTTTCAGGCTCGGGTGGGCCCATGCGTTAAGACAGCACAGATGCATACATATAACACATGGCAAGAATGCTCATGAATATTGGTGAGTGAAATATATCTTTTGGAAGAGGTAGAAAAAAACATTGAGAGAACGGGGACAAAAAAAAACCAAATATAAATACAATATGAAGAATGAAAGTGATGGTGATCAGAGCCATAGCTAGCCATTCCTGTGCAAGAATTTGAATTTAGGTTCTGTATGGCCCCCATTTCAAGTGGGCCCTGGGCAGATGCACTTGTTGCACCCGCATAGTTATGGCCCTGGTGGGGGGGGGGGGAAAGAAAGAAGAAGTCAGATGAAAATAAGAAAGTTGACATAACATCAGCTAAAAACAGGAAAAAGCAACATGAAAGAAATATAAATTACCAGATATTTTTCATTTTCTTGAGCAATTAATAGCATCAGTTTTTGTTGGCGAGCATGCAATTTTTCTTTTGTCTTGGCTTTTGCTTCCTCTTCAACGAAAGATTCTTGATTAACTCTGAATAACAATGAAAAAGACGAATAACTCAGTTCAACTATATAATACGATACAAAAAAGGTAAAAAAATCTCTGGCCACTCAGCACTTCGAATAGACTTCAGATAACGGCCCTTTTTTTTCACAAGATTGTATGCAGGATTTACCACTGAAAAGGGTGCACATGGTCTTGAGGAGTGAGGGAATAAGTAATCTTTTCCAGAAAAATTTTGAGTCACTGACCTTCAAAAAAAATTTTGAATCAACAGAAATTGATTACAATATTTTCTTTTTCAATATTTTAATTTAAAAAATTTCATTTTTTCAAAGTCTTGGGGGGGGGGGGGGCTTATACTCCTCCCTACATACAACTCTGATTTTGTGAAGTGGCCTGACAGGTCAGCCATTTCACAAAAAGGCTAGACATCTGACATAATTTAAAAAAAAAACCCAGCAATGAAAATGTAGGTATCTTAATGACACACTTCCCTTCAGTGAATGCACAAATTTTATATTTAGATATTAGAGCTGGTCAGATTGAGTAGTCGGGTTGGTTGATCAATCAATTGTTAAATGCAATTAAAAATTTGCTTTCTTTCTTTCCAACAGGGCAAGACTTCAGTCTATCACTATGGGCAATTTACTAATGAATGAGTTATGCTGGAAGTGCAAGTATGTGTACCTAACAGTCTGAGCGTGTATCTATAGTCCGTTTCAGGTTAACTTTGCAGTGAAGGGGAAGCTACGAGGGAACCGCATCACTCGTTGCTATGGGAACGAAAGCCTCTTAACCAATGTATCGATGCGCAGCCTCGGTAAGGTATGGCTGATTCTCGCCAATCTCACTGAGAAAAATATTTTTTACGTGTAACGTAATTGCACAGTTAAATTAGTAATAATTATAGAATTGAAAGAAAACCATTGTCGATACTTTCAGAAAATTAAAGTGAGGTTTTTGAAATCATTTGTTTTGTTTTTTGATTAGAAAGTGTTTTAAAATTCAGAAAAAATAATTATCTTCTATCAGCGTGTCACTTACTCTTCATTGATGTGATGTGATGTGCTGTAAGTAACACTAAAAATTTCAAAAAACAGGCATATGTTTCTGCAATGTTTCCCTTCCCTCATTTTTTTACAAAAAAAAAAAAATCCAAACAATATTATGAAAGCAACGTATAATTTTAAAATACTGTATATTAACCATGACTCTCAAAAACTTGGGGATTTTTAATTTTTTCTTCAATTTAAATGGAAAAAATTAATATTAAATAAAATTGAGAAGAAGCAGATTAACTCGGTTTTCACGTGTAAATGCAGGAATAGCACCAAATAATAATAATGATACGGAAAAGTTTAGAATTTCTCTACTCACTTTTCTCGCCAAAATTTCTGTCGCTTGACCCCCCCCCCCTTCCCTGAACGGTATACGTCGATTCCACTTGTTTACACGACAGTTTTTGTCTTTTGTTACGGTTGATGTGCGGCTGCTCATGGTTATTACGAATGATTCTTATCGAGTTTTGTTTACAGCGAGTATTCAAAAACCAAAAATATAGTATTTAGGAATGGAAGAGTAGAGAACTTTAGCGTGTCTATCTCTGGTGAAAATAAAGACACAACTGTCACATAAAAGATGAAAGCCCAGACCACTGTGGATCCCCCCCCCCCGCTCTCATTTATTTTATCTGAAGAGACACTAAAGGCAAGGGGCATCGGGAGAAACAGGTGGGTGGAAGATCGCGTCTGTTCGTGTGAGTGGAAGTCGCGACTCTGTCAACACTCTCCCTGATCGGAAACTAAAACTATCCCATAAACATGGCAAAAAATAAACAATTAAAAAAAAAGGAAAACCTAACCAAAACTTCTGCACCCATAAACAGCCTCTCACAATAGTATCGGCACTCTCGTGGAAGAGAAACACTTCCAGTAATCTATGAGTGAATATCTGAACTCACTGAAGCCTATTTTTGGGAGAAAATAAAACTGATTGAATATTGGTTCTTATGTAAGCCTATAACTGCATGTAAAACAATGAAAAATTGTATCGTTATAGAAAATTCAACCAAATAACGAAAAAATATATATATTACAGTATACAATTGTGTAACGGAAAAAACATGACAGTGATATTGGAGGGGAAAATTTCTAGGATATCGCGCCAGAGTGTCGTTGCCGTTGCTATGGATTTTTGATAATGGTAACCATTATTTTTTACAATTTAAAAATTTTAAACAAGTAAACATCGGTTCACAACGATGTTTTTTCAGTATTTTTTCAAAATCATAGAAAAAATCGAAATATTCTGTATAAAGGTTTATCTTAAACCTCCGATATATGAGACCTATATTTTGCGGCGAAGGAATATACTCTCTACCTTTCTCTTCACTGCAAAGTTAACTTGAAACAGACTATAGTGTTGTCTGAGGTTTTAGTGCTGCCATCTATATTTCAAATCGTGAGTGAAGTGTGGTGATTTGATACTTGCAGTTTATTCAAATTTGTATTAAAAATTTATAATTTAACTCGATTTATTTGATCAAAGCGATTAGATGTCTTAAATTATATAATCCTCTCATTTCAGAAGAGACCATATTTAAAAATATTTCGAATCAATATTTTGATCAAATTTTTTGATATGGCAGAATACAAGTTGATTAGAAAAAAACATGATTATTTCAGTTTCAAATCAAGTTTCATGAAAGTTCTTGAAAACATGAACAAAATTTGTAGTCTCCAATGTGAGCAGCAATTTTCTTATTTGGGATACATCACTCCCCTCCCCATCAGTACCATTTAAGAGCAGTTTCAAGGGGGGGAAAAGTAACAGTATGAAAATTCAAATTAGTATGAAATCAATGACAAACCTAAAATAACTTGGTAAAAAAAAACGACAAGCTCAAAGTTAAGAAATTCCAAGATATGACAAGTATGTTCAGCATATAAAATAGCTTCAGAAGCAGGCGGACCTCATTTCTTTAATCTATTTCTCTATTTGTTTACCTCCAATCAGCAGATAGATGCATGAAATGAATAGAATATATTTTTATAGCATCAATTAATATTATATAAACAATACTATGAATGATTAGCATTTGAAAATATTAAGATTAAAATGTGATTAATCAGTTGATTAACTGATTAAAATTTATAGATCGACCAGTTAAAAATTTAAATCGATTCCCAGCTCCATTATATACCTTGAAACATTAATTTAACTAATAGGAGAAAAACCAACAGTTTTATTTCTCAAATTGAGGAAATAGTTGAATCAGGGTTGAACTGAGCCCAAATATACACACGGAGACTAAAAGAAATTCATTAAATTTTAAAGAAATCATTAAATCAGTGGTTCTACTACATTTCTGCTTGTTCATTTAAAGCAAATGACTAATTTATGAAGAATACATTATTTTCTATATTAAAGTGAGAATAGTACCTTACCTTGAATAATTTCATGCATTTACACTGATTAATATCTGCATTTGAAATCATCGGTGGTCCACTGGTCCAAGACCACTGAATAAACAATCGTACCACCGAGAAAAAAATTGTGGTGGTCAGCGGGACCAGCGGTGAAAAATTTTCTCTTCCCCCTTCCCTGCGGTGATACATGTGGTAATTGCGGAAGAAACTTCTATGGGAGAATCACCGATCCGAGTCATGATTTGTATTAGTTTTTATATTATCTCAGCTGTTTAAGTGTCGAATGATAAATGTTTATTGCTGTGAAAAATATTTTAAAAACTGTGCCTTCGCTGAAATTCAAAAATTTATGAGTGAAACTGATTTTGATATGTTGTATTATACAGTATGTGTACTAAGCAGTCCATTAAAATGTAATTTAAAAAGGAATGACTCTTTGAACCTCTACACTTGTTTATCAATAAAGCCACAGAATTAATAGTGGTGAATTTTATAAAATTTGACTGAGTTGTAATTGTTTTCTATGATTTTTTCATCCCTTCATGGTATATCACTCTTCTAAATTATAATACAGAATATTTAGGAAAGTCAATTATTATGGTTCAGAACAGATTCCGTTTAGCAGACCACTCATAATGTCTGCGGACTAGTAGGTTGTCAAATTCACTGGCCTGTTGGACCAATGACTTTTATTTTTCAATTCTAACGCTGATTGCGTATATTATAGGCTATAGTAGCTGAATACTTCTTTTTCAGAAACAAATTATAGATAAATAGAAAAAACAAAACAATTATTCAACCAATATACAGTGGAACCCTCCCACAACAAACACATCTCATTACTATTACAGTTATAAGTATGACTCTTCAAAATATGGTACAATACGTTTAAGCACAAAGAGCTTTGAGTTTTATTTTTTAGCTTTGTTCTGAGTTTGGATTGTAGCAGTTACTTTGGAAATGAATGACTTTAAGTGCCTTGCAGTGAAATTATTTTTTTTATCTAAAAGAAGTTGAAAGCTGCTCAGATCAAAGCTGAATTGGAATAAGTTCATGGGGAAATTCTGTATCATCATCAATAAAGACCATTTATTTTTAAATCAATGAATTTAAATGGGCTGCTCAGTCACAGAATAAGAGGAGTATTATGGGAATCCTGTTTAGGCCACCAACTTGGAAATCATTGGAAAGTACCATCATGGAAGATCACAGATTAAAGTTGCTTGAGATAGCTGATGTTGTGGGCATCTCAATAGAACAGGTTCACAATAAAATTCTCCATAAGAAATAGGAAATGAAAAAGCTTTGTGCAAGATGGGTGCCACAATAGCTGACGATTGATCAAAAGTGAATGCAAAAGAAATTAGTCAATATTGACTCCTGCATGATAATCCTGAATGTTTTTGGCATCAATTTTTGGACTGTGGGCTAAGCATAGATATTATTGTATACTAGCATCAAAACAAAAGTCAAAGTAGTGGTATAATATGGTGAAACAGCCCCAAACAAGGCAAAGGCTGTTTTGTCTCATGGAAAAGTGATGGCCATGTTTTTTGGAATTCTCAAGACAAAATCTATATAGACTACTTCCAGAAGGGTCAGAGAATAACTGGAGAACTTTATGCCATATTTCTGGGAAATTTGACAGAACAGCAGTAAATGAAACGGCAAAGATTGACAAACCAAACAATTCTATCTCCCCAAGCCAATGTACCATCTCACAGACATACTATTGCAATGGCCAAATTGGTTATGCAATTATCAAAATTTCTTATGCAATTTCCATGATGATACTATGGGCTTTTCCAAAGATTTCCAAGGTGGTGGCCTAAACAGGACGCCCATAATACTCTTCCTTTTCGGTGGTTGAACAACCCATTTAAATTCATTGATTTAAAAATAAATGGTCTTTATTGATGATGATGCAGAGTCCCCATGAACTTATTTCAATTCAGTTTTGATCTGAGCAGCTTTCAACTTCTTTTAGATAAAAAAAAAAAATTCACTGCAAGGAACTTATAGTCATCCATTTCCAAAGTAATTGCTATAATCTGAACTCAGAACGCTAAAAAATAAACCTCAAAACTCTTTGTGCTTAAACGTATTGTGCCATATTTTGAAGAGTGATACTTATAACTGTAATATTTTGAAAGCAATCATGTTACTATCTTAATATTATAAATTAGGCTTTGCACAAATCTCTCATCAACCAAATTTGATGGATTTGGCCCCACATGATTTTTTTTCTCACTACCAATATTAAAAGTTTCGCTTGGTGGAAAAAAACTTTCATCAAATTAGGTCATTGCAGTTCTAAATGACTTTTTTGAAGATTTAGAGAAAATGTAGGTAATTTTACGATGGGATAAAGAAATTTGAACATCATTGAAAAAAGTGTGATGGAGCTTGAAGGAGACTATGTTGAAAAATGAAATAGAATTTTTCCAAAAAAAAAAAATTAAACCGCACATACTCATGTGTAAGCCAACCTCCCTCACTTCAGAATCAAAAAAACCACAATAAATTGAAAACCCGTATATAAGCTGATCCCTAAAAATTTGAGCATTTTAGAGGAGAAACAGTCATATATTTTCATGCAATAAAAGTTAAATAAAAAAAATTATTCAAACTCCCTAATTCCTTTCTTTTTCTGATTCTCCGAGCTCTACATCGAAAGAGAATACAGTGTGGCATCTTTGTGTTCATCTTCAACTGTGCCGCTGTAGTGTATTTAGATTTGTAAACAAGAAATAACGACTAAATATGTGGACAATGAGACAGACTCAAGACCTGCTGCGTCCGTTTTTCTACTGACATCTTTACTCTACCAAACATAAACAAAACATAGTGTTGCCACACACTTGCAACTAAATAATAAGGATGAACTACATAATCGATATACAATCGATATATCATATTCCTCCCCCTTTACAAATTGAGTCTTTCTGGAGGTTTCATATTTCTTCGGGTCTGTCGCACAGCTAATGGTGTGTCTGGGGACTTCAACACAGGATCATGTCCTTTAACAGCAGTTGGTTGTGTCATGGTTGAACTTTCCACCTCTGGCGATGGAACATCACTGTCTTGAAGTGATGGTGCTTGCACTGGTTCAGGAGTTACTTCCTGTGATGGTGTTGGTATTATCGCTGGAGTTAACGCTATGCTTGGTCCAACTGGACGAATCTGGTCACTGTGTCTCCTCCATAGCTGATTTTGTACCGATATAGTATACTGTAGTTCCCCGTCTCTGGAAACAACAGCACCAAAAACCTACTTTTTATATGGAGATCCGTAGTCTCTTACAGCCACTTTCTGTCCCACCTCGTAAACATGATCAAGAAATGTAACTCTCTTTCTGGTCTTTGCTTCTACTTCTCTGACTATGTCAGGCCGTGATAAGTCCAATCTCGTGTGCAATTCCCTTTTTAAAAATAATGATGCTGGACTATATCCAGTAGAAACCTGAGGTGCTCTTCTATAGGCAAGAAGAAAGATATTGAGAGCTTTCTGTTCGGGTAGGTTTTTACTTTTGAGACATCGTAATGCTTGCTTCAAGTTGAAAACATGTCGTTCCGCCTGTCCATTGGGAAGCTGCATGATAAGGTGGTGAAGTGAATTGTTGTATTCCACATGACTTCAGAAACTGTTGCATCTCTTCCCCCACAAACGTACTTTGATTGTCAGAGACTATGGTACCTGGCATTCCATAACGTGCAAACAAAGAGTCCAGAATACTGATCAATGTCTTAGAGTTCATATTAGGAACGATGTAAATTTCTGGCCATTTGGAATGAGCATCCACAATAAGTAAGTACGTCTTGTTCCCATACATGGCATAATCTATATGAATTCTTTCCCATGGTTTTGAAGGATATTTCCAGTAATGAATGTCATTTTTAGGTGGAGAACCTTTGAACTGAGCACAGCTAGGACAATTTCTGCAAAGTCTTTCAATATCTGTGTCAATTTTTGGCCAGTACACATATGATCTTGCTAACGCTTTCATTTTCACAATTCCCATGTGACCCACATGTAGCTCTTCCAAGATTGAATTTTGAAATTTCTTGGGTATGTAGACTCTAAGTCCATTCATGATGCACCCACTTTGTAAGGAAAAGTTTCTATCTCTTGCACCTAAAGTGATACCTTGGCGTAATTTTTCCAATGTCGGCCTCAATTCAGGGTCTTGAGAAGAAGCGATAGCTATTTCTTTGTAGCTCATAGGAAGTTTTGATATGTGTTCCAGGTGATGCAATGAAACACTGTCCATTGAAAACAGTTCTTCACAAGCAAGTGGAAATCGTGACAGACAATCTGCATTTCCATTATTTTCAGATTTCCTGTAACAAATGTCAAATTGAAAATTTTGCAGGAATAGAGCATAGTGAAGTAAGCGTGTAGCACATAATCCTGGTAACTTTGATTTTTTTCCAAATATGTGTATCAATGGTTGGTGATCTGTGATCAATGTGAATCTACGTCCCATCAAATAATAATGAAATTTTTCGATCCCCCATTTTATGGCTAGTGCTTCCTTATCAATTTGGCTATAGTTCCTTTCGCTATTAGTCAAAGTACGGGATGCAAAAGAAATTGGGCATTCTGATCCATCAGGAAGCATATGTGAGATGACGGCACCCAGTCCTCGAGGCCCTGCATCCACAGCTAACACAATTGGCTTTTGTGGATCATAGTGTACCAGAATTTTGTCCGACGCAATTTCTTCTTTGATTTTCCTGAAGCTTCCCTCACATGCTTGAGACCATTTAAATTTTGTATCCTTCTTTGTGAGATCATGTAAGGGTGCAGCAATTGCAGATAGTTGAGGAAAAAACTTTGCATAAAATGTAGCCATTCCGAGAAAAGATTTCAATTCTTTCACGTTAGAAGGTCTTTGAATTTTCAAAATAGCTTCTACTTTGGCACTGGATTTCTTCACACCACCTGACGAAATAGTAAATCCTAGATAGTTGACTTCTTTGGCAAAAAATTCACACTTCTTAATATTGAGATGTAACCCATTTTCCCGTAAACGTTGGAAAACAGTTCTCAACTTGCAGAGTAACTCATGCTCATTTTCAGCAGCTAACAGAATGTCATCAAAGAAAATACATAGTCCTTCAATGTGGACACTGAGTAAATGAATAAAACTGAATCAATGTACTTTTGCCAGATAGCAGGGGCAGCATTTATTCCAAACATCAATCTTTTCGGTTGATACAGACCTTTATGTGTATTTAATGTGAGCAGCTTTGATGTAGCTTCATCAACAGGTATGCTATGATATGCAGTGCGAATGTCCATCTTTGCAAAAATTTTTCCTTTGGACAACTTGGCAAACAGATCTTCTGTTCTTGGTACAGGATACTGTGGCACTTGTAATTGAGGATTGACTGTATGAGAATAGTCAGCACACAGTCTAAGTGAACCATCTGGTTTTTTGACTGGAACAACTGGTGTAGCAAAGTCAGAAGTTTCTACTTTTTGCAAAATACCTTCCACTTCAAGGCGCTGTAATTCTTTTTCCACCATGGGCTGTAATGCATAAGGAACAGGTCGAGCCTTCTGGAAGACTGGCTGTGAATGTTCTTTGAGAACTAATTTAGCAGTGTAATTAGATGCTTTCCCCGAAGTTTCAGCAAAAATATCTCTGTACTCATTAACTAGATCCAAAACAGCTTCTTTTGTAGCTTTGACACTTTGTGTTTTTACTTGGTGGATGCGGTCCCACTTCAGCGACAGAGACCCTATCCATTCGTGTCCAAGTATTGAAGAAAAGTCTTGTTCCACAATATAAACAGGCAGTTCCATTCGCTGATTTTCGTATGCAACAGCGACTTTGACAACTCCCATGGGAACAATAATATTCTGACTGTAGGTGTGAAATTTAACGTTGGTCTTGCTGAGAGGCTTGTCCGAAATTTGTCGAAATGTAGAATAGCTCAACAGAGCCTTTGCACTACCTGTGTCGATTTCCATTGCAACTGGATGACCTTCGATCAATACTGTAGTGAGCAGCGGATGATCACTTTTTATGTGATTCAATGAAAAAGTCTCACCGACATCCTCTAATTTGTGTAGCTTGGATTTACTTCGGCACACTTGTTGAACATGACATTTTTTTCCACACAGTTTACAATGAAGATTTTTTTTCCTGCAAGAAGGAGCCTTGTGATTTTCATCACCACAACGGTAGCATTGTATTTTCATTGTAGAAGGAGCTTTAGCCTTTGGTAATTTGGCCTTAGCTTTCTTGTTTACCTCTTGCGTCGTAGATGGCTTGAGTTCATTCACGGACGTGAAAGCAGTATTCTTTGAATGAAGAATATCTTGAGTACTTGACTGTGCTTGCTCTATTGCCAGAGCGAGTTTGAGAACCTTATCCAGATCGGGATCATCTTCTTCGAACATTCGGTCGAGCATGATTTTATCTAATAATCCACTAACGAAGATGTCTCTGAGCATCACCTTCAGCTGAGCCTCTGGGTAATTACATGGAATAGCAAGACGCCGTAATGCTGAAATATAACTGGAGATGCTTTCCCCTTCCCTCTGTCGCCTATTTAGAAACGTATGACGACTTGGAATCACGAGAGGTTTCGGCTTCAGATGGGCTATCAGACGATCCTTGATTGTATCAAATCGTGACGTTTGATATGTCTCTGGATAGAGCAAATTCTTGAGAAGCGAAAATGCACTTGTCGGCAACAACGTAACGAAACTAGCCACCTTTTTCTCTTCCGAGTAGCTGTACAGCGTGGTCAAAGTTTCGAATTTGTCCACGAAATCTTCTACGTCCTCTCCCTCCACGTATTTTTCTAAATGCGGCGATGAACTTGAAGCGGTGGAATTCCCCAGTAGTTGTACAATTCTCGTCTGGACCTCCAAGTTCTGACGAAGAAGCTCCTGCAAGTCGGCCATAGTGATAGGAAGGAAAAAGAAACCGAGACGATCACCGTATCACGACGCTGCTTAGACTGTAAACCGGGCTTCGTTATACGATGCCGCGTAGAGCGAGAACCGACTGCACCATTTTGTAGTGTATTTAGATTTGTAAACAAGAAATAACGACTAAATATGTGGACAATGAGACAGACTCAAGACCTGCTGTGTCCGTTTTTCTACTGACATCTTTACTCTACCAAACATAAACAAAACATAGTGTTGCCACACACTTGCAACTAAATAATAAGGATGAACTACATAATCGATATACAATCGATATATCATAGCCGCCATTGCCATTGTCACTTTCAAAGAGGATGTTGTCTTCAGTTTTGTTCATTGCGTTACTGATATGACACTTTTTAAAGGATTTGATGATGATTTCAATGGTAACAGAATTCCATGCCTCGTGAACCCACTCGCACACCTAAGCCAATGTCAGGTTTCTTTAAACACCACTTTTTGTTTCTTCTTTATCTTTGGAACTCCTTTATTCTGTCCATAAATTCCTTAATCTTTAAAATGCTCATTGATGCTCACATCTAAAGGCTATAAAATTGACATAAGTCCACGGGTATCAAAGCCAACAACGTTTTTGACTTTTCGCTTTGGCTCTGACATCATTTGTTCTTGGGCTTGAACACAGCCACACAAATTTTGCAATGAAGTAAGCCAATGATGTCGCAGATCTCAAGCTAGTCATGCAGGAGGCCGTGTAGCAATACAATTTAAAGAAGTGGGGGTCGATATTTTCTCCTCAAAAACTAACCCGTGTACCATGAATAAGCCATCCCCTAAATTAAGGAACATATTTTTCAAAAAAAAGAAAAAAAGAAAACTAAGCTTATACATGAGTATTATATATAAAGTAAATATTTTTTTACCTTATTTATCAAACGATCCTCGTATTTCAACTCACACAAGTCTGAATTTTTAGAATGCTTCTTATTTTATTTATTTTACTTCAGAATCTCACTTGTGCAATCGCATAGCTGCCAACTTTTGAAAATGAAAATTCGGGAGATTTTCGCGCAAACCCGTATTTTATGCTAAAACCACTCCCTAATAAATACAATAGGGATTTTTCCAAATAAAATAGGGATTTTCCAAACATAAAAAAGTTAAAGCGTAGGGAATAAAATCCCTACGCAAAAAACAAGTGAAATCGGAGGCCAAAACTTCAATGATGTAAAAATAAATATTGTGTTCAATCAGAAACGCTGTGAACAAACATTCTGCGCGAATGACCCCAAAATCATCGGAAGATGAAGGAAAACACTGTCAATTTTTGAAGAACACTGACTTTTTGTGACACTTGCTTGGTGGTTTTTTTTAAATTTCACATGAGTGATGATGGCAGTCTTTCCATGACCGATGTTTATGTCCGTAACACAACTTGTACAAAAATTAAAAGTCGGCCCTCTTCTGGAACGTTTGATGAAAGGAAATTCATCGGAATAAGTATCTTTAAAATTGATTAAATATGTTTTGCTTATCATTATTTATGCTTTGTTATATCGCACGTACGTAACTTCAACAAAAGAAATTTTGACCATATACGCGTCACTAGAATCTTCAATTATTATCCAGGACTGTTGGCTGCTAAGCCATTTCCCTGCACGATAAGACAAACAACTTTCTTGTTACCATCAGAGGGTTCGTAAAACTTCCTTAAAAAGGGAATTTCCCCATTTACGACGTGTGACGTCATTTCAAAAAGCAAAAAAAAGAGGCTTCATGCCCCACAAGAAATTCCTTAGGGATTGTTTTCATAAGCGAGGATTTTTTTTTAATGAAGTAGGGAATTTTTAGGGACAATTAGGGATTTTTGTGATTTTCGTAAAAATTCGGGAGATTTAAGAACTTTTCGGGAGGTCGAGCGATGAAGCTAAAATTCGGGAGATTCCCGAAAAATTCGGGAGACTTGGCAGCTATGCAATCGCAATTGCATTTGTGAATCGCACAAAATGCAATCGTGAAAAAAAGTATTTTGTTTAGCTTGACATCTTACCAAATAATGAGAATCCAAATCATATTTATCCAAGTTTTTATCACATTACCATTTACCTTCTGCATATTTATAATAAAATAAAATCTTACCGTGGAGTTTTACCAGGTTGTGTATCTTCTATGTTTTTATACTTAGTGGAGATCAGGTTCAAATCCCTATGATAGCGGGCAGCAGACTCTCGCCTTCGAGCGCTGTGAATCTCAGCTTCTCTTTTAGCAACAATAGCACGTTCAACCAAGTCCTTTCGATTTTGCGAAACATAATACTGTGAAAGTGACATGTCAGCAATATGTTGAACTTATGAACCTGTAAAACAAGTTGAATTCAATGAGTCTTCATACTACTACTTCACCACACACACCAACTATGGCCATATTGCTATACTGCAATTCCCTGCAGTTAACAAGTTGGGTTGGAAATAAAGGCACTATATATTGGTAGTCGCCTTCAGCTTGTTACAGAAAATATTTTGTTATCTATATTCTCCCCCCCCCCCCCAGCTCAAACCTGGGACCTGAGGACAACCTTCATGATAGTAGGCGAGCATCTTACCATCACAACACTCAGGTGATCAGTTGGTAACAGGGTTTAAGCTATGGTCGAATTTTTCACAGAATGCAAAAGAAGTGGTAGCCACTTTCGCAAAAATGCGTATAGGAGGTACGAAACGAGTAGACATCCAACCATCAATCATTACACTAGCATTGTAGCATTTTGCTAAAGCTTCCCCCCCCCCTTTTCACATTTTTACGAAAGGAATTTTTTAACCAGCTTAAACCCTGGTTGGTAATGAGTAAAGTCTGATTAAAAGAGTCATTGTAACACAGGGTTCCTAACAAAATCTGCTTGTTTACTTCCCTGAACAAAATATTCCAGATCCAGACTTTCCATGAACAAAACGTCGGAAGAAAAATAGAATTCAGAATCTTAACATGTTGTCCACCATAGCTCACAATAACCTTCCAAATTGTTGTTTCGACGAAGCCATTTCCAAATCGTTGTTGAAAGACTTTGACAGCTGGCCAATGCCTAGAAAAAAAAAACTTAACAGCCTCTGTGGAGTTTAACCCATCTCATCTCACTTGGAGGATAAGTATGGTAAACTACACTACAAAGGACTTCTTTCCTAAGAGCTCACGAGTGCTGAATGGGACCATTCCGACCATACATGGCAGTCACACCTAACTCAGGCCAAAGCTCACATTGGTGGCACTGTTACCAGATGGCGACTTATCCAAAGATGATGTCACACTCCGCTATGCATATGAAAATTTCGACACCTAGTTGACGTACAGATAAATTAAAGAAAGCAAATTCAACTCCTTGACCTGCTGATGCGAGGTTCTGTCTGAGTTAGGTCGGCTGTCCATGCATGGTCCTGTTCAATGCATAGAGCTATAAGGAAAGAGGTTTGCTGTCTTTGTAGTGTAGCTGTACAGCTTGCTCGCCTGCTAAATGAGAGGACGTGGATTCGATTCCCTGCATAGGAAGTTGAATTTCCTTCCCCGAATTCATCTTCACATCAACCAGCTGTCGAAACCTCACATACTTCTCTGACTTTTGCCAAATACTTTATTTTCCCTGACTTTCGCAGGTCAGGAGGGACATTGTAATAGCACTGCACTGGGGGGGGGGGCACTACAAATATGTTCCCTGATTGCTGTGCTAGGTAACGATGCACCACACATTAAGAGGCCGAGCCAAAGTTAGTCCATGAGTCAAGGCAGTCCTGCACATATCAAAACATTATAATTGATCCTCTACAAAACATATTGGATACGTACAAAAATAAATATCGGCCAATTACGTGAAAGAAATGAAATATAAATAACTTTTTACGCAATAGGAATAATTATGTGTCAATTTTTTTCCTCATACTTCATGAAAAATACAAATTAAAAATGAATTTCAATACAAACCCACACTATGAAGATTCTTCCACTTTCGCGGTCTTTCCAATGCAAATGCTATGGTCTTTCCGCCTACACAAGTAAACATGAGATGGAAAATGATTAAAAAAAAATTGAATTTACTCTATCATTCTCGATAAGTGATTAATTGTTTTTTATGTAAATTAAATTATGCTTCTCATGAGAATTTGAAATTTTAATGAAAACAAAATCTCATTTTTAGTTTTTCAAGAATGGCAACAATGAAGTTGTAATGTACTATATTGTAACTGCATGGTGGCAACGAATCCCTGATGCCGATTTTTAAATTCCCTCTCCCAAGATTGTTGATTTTTATTTCAATTATGTGTTTAAGTTGTTTTAAGTGAGTATAGTTATATTTCTCGTAAAGATTAATTATAAATATGCAAATAATTATAATGATATCATATTCTTTACCACAATTAAAGATCCGTATTAATATTTTTACATTATAGCGTGTAACTGATTTGATTTGACTCCAGGGGCTTGCTTTTCTCCTGGGGCTCCCCCCAAGGACAGGATCTTTAACGAAAGCCTATTTTCAGTAGATTTTAAATGTAAAAAAATGAGTCCTGTGGGCCCCAGGCTGGAGTCCTGTCAGCTTACCCTTAAAAAAGGCCTTCAAGAATTAGTGATATTTGGTGAGAATTCGCAATATGTGTTGCTTTGCTCTTATTGAAATTTCATCCCCTTTACCTAAACATGTTTCACTGGCTAAGATACCGTTTGTGGGGTTGCGTGAAATTTGGCGATAACTTTGGTCGCCAACTGACTATTTTGGCGCTTTGGATCTTTTAAAATTTTTCATTGGCAACAATGTTTTTCAAGCCAACACGTTATCATATATTTTAGTGCCATTTTTATTTCTGATTGCCACCCGCGTCTTTATCACCAGTATTTTAAGGCAGTTTCACATGAGTAGTGTGTAGCTGCCTTTGGGTCTCATCGTGTTTGTTCATCATTGAAATTTATCGAACGAAAGTCCAAAGCCCTTTTCGTCATTGTGCATTATTTGCTTGTAAACTTTTCAATTTTTTATGGATGAGCATTGTTGTGTCAGATGAAAGCTTCTCACAGAAGTTGGCATGATACTGGCAAAAAACAATGTATTTCTTGCCCGAAATATGCTGTTAGCATGGTTTCAAACAGTGATTGCACCAAAAAAGTCGGTTAGCATTGGGTTGTCAGACTAAGAACCTAAAATCCAAATGTAATGGGTCAGTGGATCTTGTGGCCAATGATTTCCTTCTTCATTGGCCCCAGAAATCTTCCTCGTGATGTTCTAGCTTGACAAGAACGAATTGTCAAATTCTTTGTCAGTGAGCTTGATTTTAACTATATTAAAGATGTTTGGCGGGAAAAAAAAACCTTCTGTATCATGAATGGGCTGAAGCCTTGGCAAAATGGAAAATCGCCAAATTTGGTGCAACCTTGCTTATGGAACCTTAGTCATTTCAGTGCAAGGAACAGCAAGAGTATAATCTTTTTTGGAGATGTTGTTGCTGATTTTTTTTTTGGAACAGTTTCGGTATAAGGGACAGGTTGGCAATTTTCAGTGATTTTTTTTTTCAGCGCCAAACATGTCCGACGACCCCATCAAAAGTCGCCAAGGCTGTTAGACACATTACGGGTGCCGAAAAAAAATATCGCCAGCATAGGAAATAATGAAAACAATATAAAAAATAATTAATAAATAATTAAAACCCGGACTCTCTTTCCGGGAATTCAGGTTCTTTTAAATAAAATAAATAAAAAGGATACAGGGGCATCCTGTATGTAGAAAAGAATAAATATTGGAAAATATTAAAGGTATAACCTGAGGAAAGAGCTATCCAATAATCCGACCCATACACTACATTATATATACACAGAAGGAAGGGAAAATAAACTAATCCCCAACGATTTTTCAAATCATTCAAACCACCGCGGCTATAAGGTGACGTCATTCGGAAGAAAAAGAGAGAGAGAATGAAGACACGTTTGAAAATAGCAGTTGGAAGTTTTAAAAGAAGCGCTAGAAACAATAGAAAACAACCACCAGTGCCATCTCACTGTATTTTTTTAAACAAAGAATGTTCTAGAACAACGACAACCCAGCAGGCAATGGCAACTCAGAACACCACAGTGCGCCG
Organism: Pholcus phalangioides; assembly: GCF_987345545.1. Taxonomy (NCBI): domain Eukaryota; kingdom Metazoa; phylum Arthropoda; class Arachnida; order Araneae; family Pholcidae; genus Pholcus; species Pholcus phalangioides. The sequence goes on along the minus strand of NW_028301608.1, from coordinate 85,393,560 downwards.
GCGCTGGCGGCTTATCGTCGGAAAAAAGTCGCCAAGTTAGCGTGTCCTCCCTTATACGGAAGCTGTTCCGTCTTCCTGACGTATAAATAAATATTCTCTTAAGTATGAATAAAAACTGGGACTCTTTTTAAAATAAAACGGTCGGGGTGTGCAAAAATGTCTCGAAACAGCTAAAGTATAATCTTTTATGATGATGTGGTGACAGATTTGGTGAGACAATTGCCAAAAAGCACTATGAGATGTCACCAAAAGTGAAACAGTCATGATTTCGGACATCTTTCTTGCCAAAGAAAAAAATTGCCAACATATTGTCAAAAAGGGATAACACTATGACTGTTAAAACAAAAAAATTGTAACAAAAAACTAACAACGTTCTCAAACTAAATAGGGATCAATATTATAAATAAAACAATGTTATAAATAATACATATTATAAACAAAACATTCTAGATCAGGGGTTCTCGAACTGTGCACTGTGGCGCCTCCAACCTTTGCCAGACAGATTCGTTATTAAACTGCTTTCAGGAGCCGCGGATAAGCGTTGATTAGGGAAAGGCTGCTGAGGGTGGAAAAAGTTTTAGAGCGCCCGGTTCTAGACTAAATAAGGAATCAAGATTGAAAATATAACATCCTCGGCCAGAGACGGGATTGAAAATAATAAAAACCAGGAGTCATAGACAACCATCTCTTCTGATGAAAAAACATTATCTGGAATATGAATATAAAAAAAAACTATTAATTAAATATATAAATATTTAATTATAATTTTTTTATAAACCCAGACTCTCTTTTAAATAATCAACGGTCAAGAGAAAAAGGTTTGGTCAAAAATAATCTCTGGGTTCAATAAAACACAATTGCGGGTAATAACGACCAGTATGCAAAAAATTGATCAAAATATAAATATGAAAGGTGTACAACCTGAGAGAATTCATATGCAATCCTGGGAACAAATTCCAAATGACTGATACAATGTATAACAAAAAAGAAGGTCAGAAAATGTGTGTGCATATGCTAACGTATAAATTCAAATGTTGCAGCTTATTATAATTGCAGCTAACTCCTAGAGGTGAAGTCACTTTCAGACTATAACAAATAGTATAAAAGAAATAATAATAATAGCCAACGAAGGAAAACAATGCCAGTGGAAGATAATGGTCGACCATCACTGACCAGAAGGAAAAGCTCCATCAGGATAGAAAGGAAGTCGCCAAAAGAATAAGGGAAAATACACCAAAGAATAATAATTGTACTGCAGCTGCTCCACAGGTTTTCTAGGTTCAATAAGAACAGGATTGTGGGATCAAAGCTCCAATACAAACCAAGAGTGAGCAACAGTAAAAAAAAAGAAATGACAAATCTAGAAGCCGAAGGATATAATAATAATAGCTTAGAGAAAAAAAAAGGCAACAGAACAAAATGGCAATCACAAAAAAAATGTCATCATAGAAAAACAAGATTATACGATAGCCGTTCCTCACTTTTTATATATTTGTTTTCATTTCAACAAGATCTTTCAAGAGAAAATGTTTTCTCGTGCTAAATTATTTTGATGATGTATGCAAACTATGTTTGTGAGAAAAATGCTGACACTAAAAATTTTGTGAAACTATTTCCTGAACAAAATATTGGATGCACCATTTTGTCAAGTATAGTCCTCCAACCAAGCATTAGAATAGACTTTTACAGGGTGATTTGCTATTGGGTAAAATAACTTGTGGGAGGAGGTACTCACTCAAAGGTGAATCAGAATTGCGTGCAATGCAGGGTTGGAAATGTATTTGTCATGGGATAGAGGGCCTTATTGGAACATCAGCAAAACATTTGGGCAACTTTTCAATAGCAAACTTTATATTGTTCCTTCTTTTTCATAGGCTTTAATATAGTAATGTGCAAATATGTTTTCTAAAACATAAATTGACAATATTATTCAGTTTCTTATACAAACATTTATGAGTAAGAATACCTAATTTGATCCACACTTTCTTTTTTTTTCCAGCAGAAGAGAATTGTACGAGAAATAGCCTATTGATGACCATATGAATCAGTTGTTCACTCTAAAATTTTATGGAATAGCCTTTAGGTAAGTATTTATGAAATTTACCTTATTTATAATATAAATCTTTTACAGACAGATGTTTGCCTCATGAAAATTTGTCTGGGTGAGATTTGGGGGATCAACCTTTGGTGGAAAGAGGTGCACAAAAAAATTTCTTTCCAGAGAAATTATCAGTTAACACCCTTCAAAAAGCATTTAAATTAACAGAAATTGGTTAATGTAACGTACAAAGGGTATTTTCTTTCAATATTTGGTTGGCATCTTCATAGCTCAAAGAACTGCTTAGTGCCAACAAGGTGCAAGCAAATCAATAAAAGTTGAAAAAGAGTACATCTTGTTGGCACTCTGTAGTGCTTTCACCTCTGAAGATGCCCGCCACAGCTGCAGGTGAATCATTAATGTGATATGATTAGAAGATCACTGTCAAACAGCCCAGTAAGTCCTTTTACTTAATGTTCTATGAGAATAGGCTACATTAGGGGTTCTCAAACTTTTTCCACCTGTGGGGAAGGGGGGCCCTCTCCCTAATCAATGCTAATCAGAGGCTCCACAGAGCAGTTTAACAAAGAGTCTCTTCAAAAATCCTTTGTCAGGACTGCTGCTCCAAGGCACCCCTGACGAAGGCTGGCAACGCACAGTTTGAGAACCCCTGGGCTACACAATAAAAAATAATGCTTGCTTTATGTTTGTATATACTTAATGAGTTGAATTTTTCTTTTTAGAGAGACATAGCATTTTGGAAAATTGTTTATTCTAAAGTAAGTCATCCATTATATGATTATGAATTATGTAGAAACAAAGTGCAAATAAATAAAATGACTGAATTGAAACACACTGAACAGTTTAGTTCTTTTATTCAAATGAGTTGAGGTTGCTGCTAAAGTCTGTAAATAGCATTTGATTTCAAACTTGAATTATCGATTATCATGTTACGTGTGGGAGGAGTCAGAATCTTTTTCCTGTAATTAGTGTCATAACTACAATTGTGCAACTAGATCAATGTCGCAGGCCTGGCTGCAAATTGGTTACTACTTTTATGTAGAAAGATCTACATCTGAACCCCCTGCAGTTTGTGGTTCAGCTTTTTTTCCCTCTTCATTCTCTTCAGTATTCACTGTCTAAGGATGAACACATAGGAAGATGGAAAGCAAACAAACAAGGGGAGAGGAAATCCAAGCAGCGAAATCAAACACTGATTCCATTGCATCTGCATATAGGGGCGTGTACCACAGCAGGTGGGAACTCTGTGACAAGCGATAAGAGCAATGCATTCAAGGTATTTTGTTTTCGCTGTAAAAGTTGAGGTAAAAAATGTCACTATAATCATATATGTTAAGTTCTCGACGTACTTCAAAATGGTGTGGACGATCGAATGGAAACAGCAGATGCCGAATAATTTTCATACATTTTCCTTCAAACTTTTTTTGTGTGCACGTGCTTAATCAAACCAAAAATGATTTATATTTTGAGTTTTAATCTGATTTATCATGCACTATGTGTGGGAAAATGTATTTGAGTAGTCTGAATTGAAAATCATGTATGTTTCTGTGGAAAAATTGGCAAGTTTTATTTGTTTCTTTTCTGTGTGTCAATATTTCCATACTGGAAACGTACAGAATGTTTTTTATGCTGGATTTTTGTGTGGTAAGAAAATGGGACTAACAAATATTTATATAAATAAAGCTATTGGAGCGGGAGGGGGGGATTTTTCACTTCTACCCTCCTGCCTATGCTAATACAGTCGAATCCCGTTATAACGAATGCCAAGAGACCGGAAGAATCACTTTGTTATAACGGAATTTCGTTTAAAGGCATTCCAGGTTACCTAACATTGTTCCTATGTAAACTTATTTGGGGGATTAGAAAAGTGTTCGTTAAAACGAGATTTTCACTATAACGGTATTCGTTAAAACAGGATTCGACTGTAGTACAAATTTAAACGGTAGGAGAGTGGGCTTTGATAAACTTGATATTTTTCTCAAATTTTTTACTTATAAATTTAGAAAATATTATTGATCTTTTGAGAAGTGATCACACTCAAGTGCTGCGGGAAAAGATGTATGTTGGAAAGTGACCAGAATATGAGGAATATTTTGGTAGTTATATTTAAAAATAGCGATATTCTCACAACACTATTATTTCTAAACTGTTGTTTGAGCAATGGTTTTTATAATTATGAAAATTTTAAGCATTCTTTAATTTAAAATACTGTAAGTCATATTGACGACTCCAAGAGAATCAGAAGTAGGATTACATTAAAGCTTATTTAATAATTTACAACGTGAGGATCGTTTTCGCGACCCGAGATAACATCGTGTCTCCGTCTCTGGCGTGCGTAGACAACTCATTAAAAAATAACATGCCATCGTGGAGTTGTACACTTCGTACAAGAAGGAAAAATTTGTACTGAGTATGGAAGTACACTATGGTATGGCGACGCCATCTGGCGAGTGAAATATGAACTGAGGGCGCCGGCACACCACAGGTACTCCCCCCAATGTGTACTGGAGGTACAGAGAAATTAGGATGATTACAATGTTTAGACACAATCACGATATTTAAAATTAAATCTAACAGTTCGTCCTGAACGAGTCGTGACACCAGATTTTTTTTCATCGCAGTCCTTTTTGTTCTTCACAGTCATGTTCGGAAGATTTGATGCCGTTAGAGTTAATGGTTGGTTTTGGTCGGAGTTGGTTTCTGCAATGTCCAAGAAACATGGTTTAACTCTGTCCAGACTGACAGTTGATCTCTTGCCATTTACATCCAGAGTGATTAGTTTGTCAGTCCGAGACACAACTGGATACGGGCCATCATAAGGTGGAGTTAGTGGAGGTTTGACGCAGTCAACTCTGAGGAAGACATGAGTGCAATTTGACAGTGCTGGATGTTTGAAACATGTAGTAGAACCTGTAGAGTGAGTTGAAGTTGGTACTGGCTGCAACTTGGCCATAGTGTGGCGCAGTTGTTCAACAAAGCTGCTGGGATCTTCAGCTTGGCACGGTGTCGACGAGCACAACAGTTGACCTGGTAGCCTAAGGGTGGTGCCATACACTAGTTCAGCACAAGTACTGCGAAGATCGGTTTTGTAGGCAGAGCGGAGACCTAGTAACACGATTGGTAGTGTTTCAGTCCAACGCTTGTTGGAGTGGCACATTAAAGACTGTTTTAGCGAACGGTGAAACCGTTCCACTAAACCGTTGGATGCCGGATGGTATGGAGTTGTTCTAATGCGCCGGGCACCAAGGAGAGCTGTAAGTGCCCTGAAGAGGTTGGACTCGAACTGTCTGCCCTGGTCTGTGGTAATATTAGACGGGATGCCGAATCTTGAGACCCATCCTGAGACAAATGTTCGAGCAACTGTGTCAGCAGATATATCTTGAATAGGGTATGCTTCTGGCCATCTGGTGTATCTGTCGACACACGTTAAGAGATATCTGTAACCGTCTGATGGTGGAAGTGGACCTACTAGGTCTATGTGCACATGATCGAATCTTGCAGAGGGCAGGTTAAACATCTGCGGTGAACTGCGAGTGTGTTTGTTCACTTTACATTTTTGGCATTGGGCACATGACCTTGTCCATTCTGCAACATCTTTCAGCATAGAAGGCCAGATGAAACGCTCCTGGATTAGTCGTTTTGAAGCACGGATACCAGGATGAGACAGGTTGTGAAGGAATGTGAAGACTTGACGGCGCAGTTTATGTGGCACATACGGGCGAACACTTCCGGTGCTAGTGTCGCAGATAACATGAGTAGAAGGTGACAGTTCGAGTGATTTCCAGTGTAGCTGAGAGTCTGTCTTCTTCATCAGGTTTCGCAGCTCTTCATCTTCTGCCTGAGCTGTAGCAAGTTCTGTGTGGTTCGGGCATTGGAGATTAATTTCATTGATGCGGGACAGTGTGTCAGCGACTACATTGCTAGAGCCAGAAATGTGTCGGATGTCAGTACTGAACTGGCCAATGTAGTCCAGATGCCGAAGTTGGCGAGGAGAGCAGGAATTGGAATTCTTCTGAAAGGCGTATACCAGGGGACGGTGGTCAGTGAAGATTATGAAGTTGGTGCCTTCCAGGTAGTGGCGAAAATGTTGAACCGCTGAATATATACCCAGGAGCTCTCTGTCATAGGTAGAGTAGTTACATTCGGCAGGCTTCAGTTTGCGAGAAAAGAAGGCCAAGGGCTGTAAACCAGAATTTGTGTGTGACTGAAGAACAGCACCTATAGCAACGTTAGATGCGTCGACTGTAACTGATAGCTTATGATCGGGAGAGTGATATGTTAGTGCAGCAGCATTGGCCAAATCTGATTTAGACTTCTCGAATGCTGCGACAGCAGAGTCTGTCCAAGGAATAGGTCGTTTGTCGTTCTTCTTGGAATCTTTGAGGAATTCATGTAGTGGTGCTTGAGTGTGTGCAGCTTGTGAGAGGAAACGTCTGTAGAAGTTGAGCATTGCCAGGAAACGTAGGAGTTCGTTGATTGTCTTTGGTTTTGGGAACTCTCTAATAACCTGAACCTTCTCTGGAAGGGGTTTCACTCCGGTCGAAGTAATAAGGCATCCTAGGAACTTCACTTCACTTCTTCCGAGTACACATTTTGATGGGTTGAGTTGAAGACCATGGTGTTTCAATCGAGAGAAGACTTGGTGTAGATGTTGAACGTGTTCTTCTTCACTGGTTGATGCTACCAGGAGATCGTCAAAGTATGGGACGCAGAAGTCGAGTCCAAAAAGGATTTGGTGCATGAATCGTTGGAAGCTTTGGCCAGCATTGCGGAGGCCAAACGGCATGCAAGTGTATTCAAACAGCCCAAAAGGAGTAGTGACTGCTGTTTTTGGGACGTCTTCTGGATTCACTGGGATTTGATGATACGCGCGGGTGAGATCCAGAGTAGAGAAGATCGTCTTGCCATGAAATGATTGCGTGCAGTCTTGCAGATGTGGCACTGGATAACGGTCGGGCACAGTAATAGAATTCAAGCGACGGTAGTCTCCACATGGACGCCATTCGCCGTTAGCTTTGCGAACCATATGCAGAGGACTTGCCCAAGGCGATTTTGATGGTCGAATTATTCCAGCTGACATCAGAAATTCAAATTCTTTTCGAGCTATCTTCAACAACTCAGGTGACAGGCGCCTAGGTTTGCAAAAGACAGGCTGTCCTTTAGTTTCAATGTGGTGATATATTGTCGAAAGTTCTGCTTTGTTGGATAGCTGAGATGGATTGGTTATATCCGGATACTTCGCGAGAACTTCATGGAACCGAGAATCACCCAAAAGAAGACTGATGGTGGTTGACGACAATTGAGAGCTAGGTGGTTTGCCAGAGGAAGAAAGGTTAGTGTTACCATCAATGAGACGAGAGTTCTTGGCATCAACTAATAGGTTGAAGTGTTGCAGGAAGTCGATCCCGACGATAGGTTGTTGTACGTCTGCCACGATGAATGTCCATGTAAAGGGACGGCGTAGTTTCAGGTCGAGGGTAAGTCTTTTAGTGCCAAAAGTTGGAATTTTCGTGCCGTTCGCGGCAAATAGAAGCAAGTCCGCTGGCGTTTTGGCTTGAGGTACGAAGTTCTTCGGGAGCACAGAAATATCAGCACCCGTGTCTATAAGAAATTTTGTTTTTGAAGTCTGGTCGGCCAAAACAATTCTGTCGATATAGCGATCGCTGTTGTGGCCGTTTAGCGATCGCTGTTTCAGTTTTCCGGCTGGGCGCGGTACTCGCATGGAAGGTTACATTTCCTGGCTCTTGAACCGAAGTTCGTATGGTAAAAACACATACCGTTCTCCGGCTCTTTGTACTGTCGATTTCTTGAGCTGCTCCTTCGGCGAAAGTGGGGGCTACGGTCGTAGCTGCGAGATGCATGGACGACAGCCGTTAGCTCGCTCACTTGCTTGGTTAGTTGTGCCACTTGCCTCGCCAGTTCCGATTGTTGTGGTGGCACCTGTATAGCAGTGACCTGCGCCGGAAGGGCCAGGTCACAAATTTTGTCGGCGATGGCTGCCAGCTGGTTGAGGTCGCCTCCCAACGCGGCGAGGACGCTTTGGGTAGTGCTCGGCAGTCTGGCGAGCCACAGTGATTTGAGTAGAGGTTCTCCCACACTACCTCCTGATAACGCACGCATACGTGTGAGAAGTTGTGATGGGCGTTCGTCACCGAGTTCCAGTCCTTGTAGCAGGGTGCGGATACGCGAGGTTTCGCTTTGCGAGTGCAAGTCGATAAGTCGTTTTTTCAGAGCCTCGTACTTGTTCTCTGTTGGCGGGTTAAGGATGAGATCGCTGGCCGATGCGAGAACGTCCGACTCCACAACCGAAACAACGTGATGGAATTTAGTAGTGTCCGTGGTAATGTTTGCGAGTGCGAATTGCGCCTCCACTTGGCTGAACCACAGAGTTGGATTCGCTTTCCAAAACGGAGGGGGTTTTACTGCTACGCGGGCGATTTGCGCCGCTGGTGCGGGAGAATTTTGGTCGTCAGTCTGAGGCATGGTCGAGAGGGAATATATATTATATGACGAAAATAATGCTGAATAAATACGGACGGCTTCGTTTCAAACGTTTAACTAGAGTGTTATGACATGAAGAGGAAAATTAAAGTTTACGGATGCACCCGGATTGATATGAAGACAACGCTGTGGCACCGTAGCGGTCTCTCGGTATGAGGTCGAAACTTGTCGCGTGTAGGAACACGGAAAAAGGTCACCAGTTGTAAGTCATATAGACGACTCCAAGAGAATCAGAAGTAGGATTACATTAAAGCTTATTTAATAATTTACAACGTGAGGATCGTTTTCGCGACCCGAGATAACATCGTGTCTCCGTCTCTGGCGTGCGTAGACAACTCATTAAAAAATAACATGCCATCGTGGAGTTGTACACTTCGTACAAGAAGGAAAAATTTGTACTGAGTATGGAAGTACACTATGGTATGGCGACGCCATCTGGCGAGTGAAATATGAACTGAGGGCGCTGGCACACCACAATACCAAGCTGATTGATAGTTTCTATTCAATACTCTCTGCTATATTAAATTATCCCACTATGTGTGCTATGTTCCTTGCTTGTAGCTATATTCTCATCTCGCTTCTATTCATTCTCATTCATCGCTTTGCTCACCGCTCCCACTATGTTCTTAGTGTAAGAGTAAGGTGCTCGTTATGCTTTCTGTTGCCACCTTTTACTCTGTTTTATATTGTTACCTATAATTTTTTCTGCTTGTGACCATACTTGTTTAATCTTATGCTTTCAAAAGTTTAATTTTAGATGGCTTAATTTACCACGTTTATATTGATTAGGAGCTTATATAAATGTTTGCTTCAAAAATCACTATTTCAGAGACCATGAAAGTTTTCATGTAGTATTCAAATGTGAAGTGATTAACTAATTTTTTTGATTAAATGAAGTGACTATTGTGTAGAAACTAAACTGAATGTACTTAATGTTTTTACTTCCATACTCAGTTCCATACTTATTTTTTAGGTTTGACTTTGCGCCAAGGGGTGTAATGAATGCTGAATCGTAGAATCGAATGATCTGATGCTGTGGTTTGAAAGTTTCTTCATCGTCAGAGAGAAGGATAATTATTATTTCCCATGATGAATTTCATCACTAGTGTATCTTTAGCTCTTAATTATGCTGTTAACCAGGCTATATTTGTCATTAATTTCATACTACGACTAAATCATGATTTTGTGTCTGGCCTCTTACATACACTGAAATTTCTGATCGATCATGTTGTAATGACCTGCCATGCTGTTCAGCACATAGCAAATTGTTATGCTCAAGATTTTATAATATTTCTGGATGAGTTTGGTGGGGCCATAATATTGGTAATCAAGTTTATCTCGCATATTATGATAAATATATTTGCGAGCGTGACTGACCAGCTCAGTCTGATTTATAGTTTGTTTTCTGGGGTTTGTTGCTCAATCAGGAACACTATGATAAACATCATTGGAATTCTGTCATACGGAATCCAGTGTGTGCTTTATTTTCTGAACTTGACTATATCAGCTTTTCTATTACTTTTGCAGTTCATACCAGATAGTTTTATACTGCTGTACGAGTTTTTTGTTTCTTTGTGTGTCAGGATATGTAGTTCTGTGAGCTATTCTTTTTTTAGTGTTTGTCATTTCATCTATAGTGTTAGATCTTTGCTTCATGAAAGCATCAAGAGCATTCCACCTAAAGCTTATATCGGGTTGGTTGTGTTAACTTTGATTTACTATGCAAGGAGAGCTATCTCCCGATATTTGCAAAATTTGTTTTCTGCAAGCTCAGTTGTCATGATTCGAGTGCATAGTGTTACCACAGATTATATAAAGCATTTTTTTGCTATTTTTGCAGTTAAACTTGTATGTGCCTTCATAGTTGTTTTTGACTACATGTGTGTTCTGGGGAGAAGTCCTGCCGTCTTATTTTCTTATTTTCGTTCTCGTAGAGGTTCAGTCTCTCATGTTTTCCCTAGTTCTAGTACACAGTCTTCAACAGCTGCTTCACGCTTCAGGTATAACAAAGTCAATAGCTCCTTTTGTTCAAAGTTTAAACATAAACTCTTCTGTAATGAAGAAGATAGTGACGATGAAGATTCCCAGACTCTACAAGCAGAGTTAATGAGAGAGAAAGATCGTCACCTCTGTGTTGTTTGTCAAGATCGTGAAAGGAATGTAATATTGTTACCGTGTAAACACCTTTGTTTATGCCAAGAATGTTTCAGAACATTGCAATGTCAATACTCGTGCTGTCCTATGTGCCGTCAGCGCATACGAGATACAATTAGCGTGTATATGTGAATCTCTATTGGATTCTTTTATGTTGTGAACCAAAGTTGGTAGTATTTTTTTATGTGCAATAAAGCCAGTATATTTTCATCAATTTGTATTCACAATTTCCATTACAGATTGCATCTACATTTATTTTTTGACTATTGTACATTCATTGAATGGGGAGGATGAAGAGGTATATTTCCATTTCTAGGAAAATTTTAAAAAGCATGCATTTAAAATTCTAAGTCATTTTAAATGCATGCTACTGCATAGTTCATTTGTATAGCTAATAGTTCTTGTATAAATATATCTATGTGTGTTATGTCTGTTTACAAATGGTATGCATAGTAATACAGCGAAACACAGATAGTACAATACTCAAAGGACATGCGAAATGTATCGTTTAAAGGAGTTATCCTTATAGGTAGAATATATTAATACTATGAAAAGTGCATTGGGACCAGAGAGTAACATCGCTATTCAGGCAATTAGTGATATAGTGAAACGAGTTCTTGGGGAGTTTTCGGGGGGGGGGGGGGTGTCGTCGTCTCCATAAGCTGGATGAGAAAACTTATTTTTTCATCATTATTTGTTGAATATTCTCAGTAACTGACCACTGCCAACTCAATCCATCACTAACCTTGAAGTGGCTGTGTTGTGGCCTTCATCTTATTGGTTGGGGGGGGGGGGGTGTGTCTCTGGCCTTCATCTTACTAGCACAAAGAGTCAGTGGAACCCAAAATATTAAGAATGGCAGTCCTTGAGGGTATTGTATAGGATTTTCATTGGTGGCTCCCTTGCCCAATTCATGATTCATCTGTGGCTCCCCAGAATAGTTAAATAGATATTTTAACATAAGATAGCCACTTCAAGGCATGAATAGGCACACTAACTAATTTCTCCATCTCACCGCGACACACACTTTGAGAAACACTGTTTTTAAGGTATCCTTCTACATTTAAAACATTTTGAAAAAAAATAGTGACTGTTTTTATTTTTATGAAAACCTCCATTTCTTGTAATTCCAAAACAGGCCTTGTCTTGTTTATATGACACTTGGAATTGAAGTTGTATCCACTTCATTGTTGTGATTTTATATATACAGTAATCTGTTAATAAAAATTTTAAACATGTTTCACGAAGAATGCTATTCAACATTTTACCTGATTTTGAAACATGATTTCTAAAAATGTATTTATTGTATCATTATAAAATTTTAATGATCTATCTTATATGGTTGAGGTTATGAACAAAAAATCTAAGGTCTATCATGTAAGGGGATATAGGCTCTTTGAAGGGAGGGGGGCAATTTTTCCACCTCCTGCTTATGGTAATAATACAAGGGGAAAGTTGCTTTTACCACCCTTTCCTCTTGTATCTACCTATGGTCTATCACGTGTATTTGTCTAATACGCTACACATTAAATGAATTTTTTGAAAAATTGGCATGTACGCAATAGATTTGGATGTAACGAGCGTACCACACTATCCTTTAAATTTTGGTTCATAACCTGTGTCATCACTAGCTGAATGTAGTGTGAAAATATATAATGAAACATTTCATTCTTAGAATTGTTTTGCAATCGTGTTTTTTTCAAATATTACATGAATTTTGCTTAAAACTTGACACAAAAAATAACTTTTTCAAAGAAAATGTCATATGTTGGGTTCGTTTCTACTATTGATTGGCTTCAATCACAAGCACTGCCACTTTTTTGATAATATTTGATTTAATCAAAATTTTTAACAATAAACATTAAAATATTAACACGTTCTCCTGGCTTACAGGGACCCTGTTAAATTACCTCCCGAGTCTACATGAGTCACTCTCTAACTGAAAACACACCAAGCATCTTTTCTCTTCTCCGTGGAGGACCTTTCTCTCCCACCCACGCTTTCTAATCCCATCATACCTCTTCCCAATGGTGAAAACTATTGCAGCATAGGTGGACCAAAATTTGTTAGTTTTCACCATTTGAGACATTTTCTATCGAAAAATGTTATTAAAGTTCGCTCCGTTACCATTTTATAGAAAAAGTAAAACTTAGGAAGATAGTCGGATATCTTAACAGCAGCTCAAGATATTCTTTATATCTAGTTTTTCCCCTTACTTCCCAAACCCGTTTCATAAAAAAATCTCTGAAGCATCTAATCTATGGCAATATCATCCTCGGGTACTTTAATTATTAAATCACACAGGAGAGTGAAATTAGAATCAGGAGATTGTGAAGAGAGGGTAGTAATTCAAGTCAATCACTGCAGCAGATGATGGAAAGTGCACGATTCAAGCATATTTGAGAGAAATGTAAAAATAATCAGTGTGTATATATATTTCATTTGGAAATTTCTTGATGAGATAGATTAGTTGCTACAAAATAACGCGTAATGAGTGATTATAACACAATAAGTAAAATATTTAATGCATATTCATACACCTATTCATTTGATTTGCAAAATCATAATACAGTCGAGCTCGGATATAGCGAAGTTGTACGGGAAATAGAAAAACCATTCGCAATATTGGTATTCTTTATAAAGGAATGACAAATACTTAAGTTTAATGCAAAGAATATGCTTAATGCAGCGTTCCTCAACCTATGGTCAACAGACTTAAGATGGTCATCAGACGGACTTGAAAAGCAAATGGTAATTAAAATAAAAAATTGTTCATGCATGTCACAAATATTAACTGTAACCACATAGGTTTGGGGGAAAAACCCCTCTATATACTACTACTAAACCACACGTACACCTCGTCCACATTCCTCTTCGGAAATGTGCATGAAGTTTGTGTATAATGCTTGCTATGTGTAGTGCCACCATCTGTTATCAGTTTTCCAAACTATGAGTGAATTGTAATGATTGAATAATTGTAGCGTTGTGCTCTCTGTGGTGAGACTTTTAATGTCGAGATCAACCCGCATTTGCGCCACAAAGTTGGGAACCAACCCTCTGTATTATGTCGGTGTTTCTCAAAATGTTTGTCATGGCTCTTAGGGGCGTCGCTAACCTATGTTAGTAGCAAGCTGTCTATATTCCTGTTCAGTGCTTTGAGGTGGTTCCTCATTAGACCATTCTGTCCTCATTAGACCATTCTGAAAGAGAAGGGGGGTTGGACGGATAAACGTTGACTGAGGCAAGAGTGTCCCAGTTGACAAAAGTTAGAGAACCACTGCTGAGTTAGAAGAGGTATGAGTTACAAGAATTTCGACTAGGAAGAAAAAAATGCATAGTGGTGGAGGAAAAGATGTACGCACATACATAGTGAAAGAGGAAGTGGAGGATAGAGAAAATGTGTGTGGCCGGTCCAATTAGCAGATAGTGAAAATCAGCAGATCGAGGTGAAAATAAACAGGCTTGTTCAAATCGCGCACCTCGTTAAGTGGCTTCTTTCTCACTTTCGCCTCGCTCTGTTTTCATCGCTATGCTCTATTATACACTCCCGTACCTGTTGATAGCCGCACTATTTGCACGACCTAAGTGATCTATCGAACTGTTAGACATTTGAATGGTGTTCTCAACTAGTGCGAATAGAAGCCGATCCCCAGTTAAAACGTCGCCACTGAGAGAAACGCCTACAACGGTGCAAACGATCATTACACTGCCCCCATGGTTTGAAAAATAGACGACAGCACTAAAAATTCACGAACAACAATAGATATGCACTCAAACTGTTAGGTACACATGCACACTTACGGCACAACTCTTTCGGTAGTAAACTGTTCATGGCCATAGATCGGAGTTGTGCTCGGTTTGAAATAATTTTTTTAATGGTTCCGTGAATCAAGAAGACAGCTCTTACGCCGATCCCTCTTTATTCGAGCGGTTCGTGGCTGTCCACCAATGTCAACATCGTAATGAAAACCTTATGTAAGCGCCGAGTAACAGGGAAATTCAGAAATGAGCTGTCAATCGTACACCCTAGGGTTATCAACCGTTCTCCCTTTTGATGTCATTTCAAGCGTCGTGCTAAGTTTTGTAAATTTCGCCTTTTGTCCTCCTTTTCAAGTCTCCGGAATTATTTTTCTGAGGAAGATATAAGGCCTTCGCACGGGTTGCCACAAACGTCATTCAGACTACCAAGCAAATTTGCCACATTTTGAAACACAGCATCCTATTTCGTTTCTTCCTATTTTGGCGTAGAATCCCTGATTGACTCACAAGGTGATTGGATGTGGGGGCGTAGGAATCGCCAATTCTGAACCCGATCATTTCTTTTCCTCACAACGATGATGCTGGCACAAGCAGGGAATTTTTTTCCCTGAATATTCCGAGGGAAAATGGACTATTTACTGACGTCACAAGCTGCGTGCAGAGGTCTTCTATCTATATAGAAATTGTTGCTCCAGCCAGCACCTCCTAGAAAGCACGCATTTGTCCCCCCCCCCCCCCCGGCATTTAGTTTTAAATACGTCACTAGAGGAAGAATTCTTTCTGGTCCAGTACCCGGGGCATCAAACCAGCACCTCCTAGAAATAGAAGGCCTCCGCAGACTGCTTGTGACGTCAGTAAGTAGTCCATTTTCCCTCAGAATATCCAGGGGGAAAAATTCCCTGCTCGTGCCAGTATCATCGTTGTGAGGAAGAGAAATGATCGGGCTCAGAAATGGCGATTTCTACGCCCCCACAGTGATTTGATAATCACTATGCGGTATTTGTGAGCCAATCAGGAAGATTCTACGCCAAAATAAGAAGAAACAAAATAGGATGCTGTGTTTACAAATGTGGTAAGTTTACTAGGTAGTCTGAATGACGTTTATGGCAAACAGTGCAGAGGCCTCTTATCTCTAGAGCCCCGTTCACATGTGCAATAAAATATCCCGGGAAGTTCCCGGTAACGGGCATTTTCGCTACAAACCATTCACATGACGTTTAGTATATGCCGGTAATCCCCCTCTTCTTTCCGGAAGTCGTCACTGGTTACGTGGGTTGAACGGAAGTGATTAAATGCTCGTATGCATTTGCATATTTTGGCATTTTTCAGCATTAATGCATATAAATGCATAAAATCTAGGAATTCTCAGAATAAGTACATATTTGTGAAGTTTTTTTGAAGCTCAATCAATTTTTTCATAGTTTTTCAAATGAATATTGCTCACACAATATAATATCGGTTTTTTTTTCTCGCAGGTGGGGTTGTTTTCTTTCTTCTAAATATCAACAGTTTCATTGTAACGCTATTTCTAGAGATAGTGTCAAAAATGTTAAGTTCTTTTAGAAATAGTCTCGAAATTCTTTTTTACTGGTAATTCGTTACTAAACACAGCCACGACTAACTAGAAATTAAAAATGCTTAACTAAAATGTATTAAAAATGCTTAACTAAAATGTATTAAAAATGCTTAACTAAAATGTATTAAAAATGCTTAAATAAAATGTATTAAAAATGCTTAAATAAAATGTATTAAAAATGCTTAAATAAAATGTATTAAAAATGCTTAAATAAAATGTATTAAAAATGCTTAAATAAAATGTATTAAAAATGCTTAAATAAAATGTATTAAAAATGCTTAAATAAAATGTATTAAAAATGCTTAAATAAAATGTATTAAAAATGCTTAAATAAAATGTATTAAAAATGCTTAAATAAAATGTATTAAAAATGCTTAAATAAAATGTATTAAAAATGCTTAAATAAAATGTATTAAAAATGCTTAAATAAAATGTATTAAAAATGCTTAAATAAAATGTATTAAAAATTATTTGTATATGCATATGTGGGGATATTCTTTTGTAAATGATTAACAAACAATGCACTAGCAAATAGAAAATATGCATTTTAAAAACAAATATTTGCTTTTTTTTCCATAGTGATTTTTTAACGCATATTTTCTCGTTTTTGGTACATATTTTGGAATTTCTAATTTTTTTTCAGGATTTTTTAAATGCAAACACAAAGGCCACAACAGGCAAATCGCCTAACGAGGTGGCTGAAAAAAAATACCCATAAAAATATGGATGTGTGCAAAGATAATACATATGTATTTTAGCATTTTAAGTGCATATTTTAGCATTTTTAAGTGCATATTTGCATATATTTAAGTGCATATTTGCATATATTTAAGAGCATATTTACATATATTTAAGAGCATATTTTGTCACTTTTTAAGTGCATATAATCCGGGCTCTAGTTATAACTCATTAATTATGGGTCAAATAAAAAAAAACTGAGAATACTTTTCCATATTAGTTTTTCACAAGGAATCACGTGTGCAATTATTGGGCGGTCATTAGTTACCACCCTGTATATGTGACTAATTACGTAATGAACTCGAGTACTATTCTTAATTACTCATGTGGATACGGTTATGGTGAGCAAGGTCGATGAAAGAAACCTTGCCAAAACCGTTATTTTTCAGGATGATCCATCCAATCATTGATGCGCATTGACTCTGCACAACTCAAATAGGAGTCTCATTTCGTGTAACGACGTCGGTCCCGGAACTTACTAAACGAACTCTCATTTTGCTTTTTTTTCTCCCACATCTCTTCCGGTTGCTTTGGCTTCTAAGGATCACCATCCACCGCACGACTCGATTCAATAACACGAATGACTGGTCTTTAATGAGCTTTCTTGGAAATCTGAACGACATTATTATACGTCTCATTCGATCCAGTCTGTTTGTACGCGTGTGTGTCAGTGACAGCCTAGGAAGCTCGTACATCAGAATCATTCAGGGGGTTTTTTTTTGTTTAATATAAATCTTTTTGACTTCTGTATCCAGGATCGTCTTTCTTTACCATGTAATAGTGTGTGATCGTGACTGGATTTTTTTTGCACCTTCACTGATGGCATGAGAAGAATCAGTCGCGAGACTAATTTCTGAAAATGAGTTAGTGTAACGGGGGATGTAGGTTGATAGGCCTCATCGTGGTGCAACTCGGTTAACACCACGAGCAGATCCAGAGGAGGGCGATGGGGGGCGATCGCCCCTCCCAAAAGCCAAAAAGAGAGGGGAATTTATCTGTCCCGTAACCTAGATGTGCCTGCCTCGACTTTATTCGCAGCGGAATATGTATGCCTCGGCTTTCTTCGCATCTGATGGTGTTTTCCCGCTGAAGAAGTCTGCCTCATGTTTACCTAATAGCCCGAGTGGGTATCTAGGTTTCTGTGTGGATTTTTTTGTGCTGCCACCTACTATATTTGTACCGTTGTAGCTCTGCTGCTCTCTGTAGCGAGACATTTAACGCGGAGATAGGTCCGCATTCGCGTTAGAAAATTACAGAAAACCAACTTCAGCCCACCACCACTATGCCATTAATGGGGTTCGAATCTGAATTCTCGTGATGCCCACACGACCGCACATCAGAGCAGCTCTTAGGGGTGTTGTGCTACAGGTCGATCACACCAAGCCCCGTGTTTTTTTTTGGGGGGGGGGGGGGAGAGTGCACTTACGGTATAATAATTTCTTCCTAAATTCTGAATTTTCGTCAATTCTGGAATTGTTCCGTTCATGAATTCTGAACTTGATCCATTTTTGGAACTGTGAATTTTTCTGACAAGTTTGAAATTCAGAATTTTCATCTCTCTCTCTCAGTTCTAGAAACACAGTGTTTCTTTTCATTGTTTGAATTTTCACGAGTTCTGGAATTATTTCTTTCATTTATTCAGAATTTTCATTAAATTTAGAAGTACTTCATTTATTCTGAATTAAAAAAAAATCTAGAAGTATTTCTTTCATTTATTTTGAATTCTCATCAATTCTGAAATTTTTTCTTTCAGTTATTCTGAATTTTCGTTAATTCTGAAATGATTTCTTTCATTTATTCTGAATTTTCATAAATACTGAAATTTTTTTCATTTATTCTTAAAATTTTTTCATTTATTCTTAAAATTTTTTCATTTATTCTTAAAATTTTTTCATTTATTCTTAAAATTTTTTCATTTATTCTTAAAATTTTTTCATTTATTCCTAAAATTTTTTCATTTATTCTTAAAATATTTTCATTTATTCTGAATTCTCGTCAATTGTGAAATTTTTCTTTCATTTATTCTTTATTTTCATCGCTTCTGTAATTACTTCTTTCATTTATTATGAATTTTCATCCGTGCTGAAATTATCTCGGTCAATTATTTTCTCCTTTTTCAATTCATCGATTCTGAATTTTCATTAGTTCTCAGGTAATTTCTTTCATTACGTTTGTTATATATTCTCAATCGGTTTTGGAATTGTTTCCTTCATCAATTCAAAATTTTCTTCAGCTCGACATTTTCATTATATATAATTTTTTTTGTTAATTGACATTTAATTGTGGCTATATATTTATTTTGTATAGATATTTTTTAGCATTCGTTTATATTTTGTTATAATGTATGAATTTTTTGGGTCAGTCGAAATTATTTTCGCCACGTCTGGGTAGGGTAGCCTTGCTGCATATCAGTAGGCTGACCATATTTGCTCGAGAAAAATACGTGAAATTGAGTTTCGCAATACGGGATAATACGATACATCGCCAATAATCACCAAAAACAAGCAAAATTGCCAACTTGCGCTAAAATCACAGAAAAGTCGTCAATCGAGGCTAAAATGGAGCGCCGCTTCAAATTGCAGTGAATTAAACAAAAACAAAAAAAACATCACAAATATATAACTATGTGAAACAAATACTGTTATAGCGAAAATCTCGTTTTAACGAACACTTTTCTAATTCCCCCAGTTATGTTTACATAGGAACAATGCAAAAATCTAGAATTCCTTTATGACGAAATCTCGTTATGACGAAGTGATTTCTCCTGTCTCCCGGAGTTCGTTATAACGGAATTCGACTGTATTCGTAGTCGTAATTATCTTAATGTAATTTCTGAGTTGGGAACATAATTTTAATCGTTGATTTGAAGAATAAAAGTCAAGTTGGCTTCGTTGAAAATGCGTGAAAAACCGGAACATTTCTACAAAAAAGTCAGGGGACAGCCAGAAAAACAGAAAAAACCGGGACTGTCCCGGCAAATACGGGACGTATGGTGACCCTACATATCAGACTTTCTTTGCACCGCACAGTGGAAAGGAAAGGTTAAAAAAAATATTTGTGAAAAGAGATGAGGTAAAACGCGAATATGCTGATGAAATACGACAGAAAATGCAAGTTGAATAAAGTCTGGAATATAATTCAAGTTTTCGTTTGGAAACTCCATCTCGTAAAATGTAGTCCTTTCATCTCTAATGAGAACAATGAAAGAGAAATCGTGTCATAAAAGGATTGAAGCTCCATCTCCTCTGATTTGAATCGACATTTCCAGTTTGATTCTTTTTCTTAATCTCGAGACTCCCAAAAAACCCATTTTATGGATTTTCTTATGTCTTGACATTTATCGACTTTCATTTCTCAAGGTTTCGTAAAGAGAAATGGGCGGCAACGTAATGGTACCGTTGAGGGTCTTGCAAAGCAGATAGAAGCGGCGGCGACTATATGATCCAATTTCCTAGTTAATCCTAAAAAGATGCTGAAATAAATCTGGATCTTTAAAAGAACAAAATATGGGAATTCTCTCTCTATTCGAATTTCCATTTTGATCTCGTTGCGTTTTTGGCGAATCTTTTTACAGATCACGTCTTGTTAGTGAAACCAAAGTTACTTTTACGGAGAGGAGGATTATAACTACGATTGACGGTTGTGCATTGTTTTGGAATCGGAGAGATATGGAGGGTTTCAAGTTATCTTGGCTCTTATCCAAGAGACTCAAAACAATTTGTGAGATCTTCAGCTATGCAGGAAATTTACGACGATGTTACGGGGGCAAGAATTTATAGTTTATTGATACAATACAGGATGCACAGGTAACAGAGCGCATGACATTTTAATAGCGAACCGTTGATCTTAGAGGCACAGTTCCAGTTAGAAAAAGCATCCAAATATCGTGTAGTACTACTCAAATACGTACCTGATATATCTATCACTCATGTTACAAGGGTTGTATAGTTATCAAAATAAAAAAAGAATTAACTTTTTATACGGATGTCCTGTGCCCAAAAACCCAATTAGAAAGTTGTTGTCCTGTTCCTCCTGATGCCAAAAAAAAAATCCACGTTTTTAACTAAGTACAATATTCGCTGGGATATTCGAATTCGAAAAGCGAAGGAAAGTTAGGGGAAAAAAACCAACATGAAAAAAATGTGGGTAAAACGGTTTATCCGGATTTAATGCTGTTTTTCCCCAA
Source organism: Pholcus phalangioides (assembly GCF_987345545.1). NCBI lineage: Eukaryota > Metazoa > Arthropoda > Arachnida > Araneae > Pholcidae > Pholcus > Pholcus phalangioides. The sequence goes on along the minus strand of NW_028301608.1, from coordinate 85,372,587 downwards.
CTTTCCTTCGTTTTTCGAATTCGGATATCTCAGAAAATTTCGCACGTGGACTTTTTTTTGGTTGTTTCCCAGGCCAACAAATTTCTTATTGCTTTTTTGAGGATAGGAGGTCCGTCTAAAAAAGTTAAAATTTTTGTTTTAATAACTATACAACAACCTCTTGCAACATGAGTGACATATCTGAGTACTACACGTTATTTGGATACTTTTTCTAACTGGAAGTTTTCTTTTAGGATCAATGGTTCACCAGTAAAATGCACTCTGTACCCCTGCACCTTGTATATAGCATATATGTTACGTTAAATGTGATAAATCGGTTATGTATAGTAACCCAATTATTATGCATACTTATCAATCATCTTGGCAAGTTTGATAAATTTATCACCTTTACCCAGCGAATATGCATAATACTCAATCGTCGCTGGTTAAATTTGATAAATATTGAAAACATTATCATTTTTACCTGCAATTATGCATAATAATCGAATGTGGTTGGTAAATAAGTACCGTATATACTCGTGTATAAGCCGAGTTTTTTTGTGGAAAAATTCGTTCCTCAAGTGGGGGGGAGGGGGGGGGGTCGGCTTATACTCGGGTCAGTTTTTGATGAGAAAATTTTGACCCCACAATCAGTAGTCATTTTTAAACCAGTGTTCGGGAAACCGGCATTATTGGTATGGGATATGTTCAAACCCCACGGAACCGATAATGTCAAAGCCGAGGCAAAGAAATCAAAAACATCATTGGCTTTAGCCACCATACCAGGTGGGCTAATGTCGAATGGAAAGCCTTATGTGCGCATCGACAAGTCTTTCTAAGATTATTTGAGGAATTTGTGGATCGAATGGATGAGTTCCGATGATAAAGAAACTACAAAAAAAAAGTGGTTGCCTTGAAGAAACCTGACATTGGCCTGGTGTGCCAATGGGTACATGAGGCGTGGAATTCTGTTTCCACCGAAATTATCATCCGATCGTTCAAAACGTGTTGCATCAGCAATGCAATGGACGGAACTGAAGATGATATCCTCTTTGAAAGTCACAATGGCGAATTCCCTTATGGCTGTGGTTCCTCAAGCGTTTATCACCCTTCTAGCCTCCTACATAGCCTTGCAGCCTGATAACGTCGCCACAGTAATGGTCGGCTGAAGTCGGTTTTCTGTGGTTCCCAACTTCAAAAGCGCAAATGCGGGCTGATCTCCCCGTTAAAAAGTCTCTCCATGGAGAGCAACAGGCCTGTGCAACGATACAATTATTCAATCATTACACTTCACTCATAGTTGGAAAAACTGCTGGCTGATGGCGGCGCTACACATAACAAGCATTACACCGAAACAAACTTCACGTCAGGTCAACAACACGTGCACGCACATTCCAACATGCCCCAATTCGTTAGAAGTTCCGCAGAGGAACGTGGAAGAAGTGCATGTGTGATTTAGTAGTAGTAGTAGCCTGATAACGATAACTTACAGGAAAAATATTAAGTTTGGTTAAACCTTACGTTCAGAATGCGCAAAGAACCTTTCGACGAAAAAAGAATTTGATAGTAATAAGTCCCGATAACTATAAACGATTTTTTTTTCCCACGTTACGGTTTTGGTTCGTTCCGTTTCCCACAAAAGTGATTACAGTACGCGAATGATAGATAACATTATCCGTGAATTCTAATAAGCGGCGTCGACTGTATTTCTGTAAACAGTCTTCGTATAGTTCAGATACAGCAAAGATATAAAACATTTATCTGTAACAATTTCAGTACCATTTCATAAAATCCTGAAATTCCAACTGAATAAATAAATGCGAACTCTATTCCTCTACTTACACATTCATTTGCAATTCTGAAAGTTCCAGTCTGAAGTTTTTGAAGTTCCTCACTGGAAGGAAAACAACAAAGTTATTAGTACTCGAGGGAAGAAAATCCATAAAACTATGTTTTAGTTTATGAGCTGAGCCAGTTTCGATGACACACAGATAACAGCACACAAACATATAGATATACGTACGTATATCTACGTGTTTTACAGCGGAGATGGAATTCTGGAGAAGCATCTCAATATCTCGTCGGTCGACTGTAAATAGTCGAAATCTTTCGAGTAAAAATCGATACGGAACAGACAACAGAAAACACGTACAGTATGGAATGGGAATACACGTGAAAATATATATCATTTCTGGGATAGTATGTAATAAAATAAATCCCATTTTTCTCGTTCTATCTTCTACCTACTTATTAATTTTTTTTTAAATAATATCTGAGCTTCCTACAATGTAATAAAAAAAAGTTGTCATTTTTTTTCATGAGATTTTTGATTTTCTATCGAAATAAAGCGGACTATTTTAGAATCCCGATAATTCGAGTCTCGAAAGTTCGAGGTTCCGGATAATCGGAGGGGGTGCTGGAGTTTTTCGGAATTTCTCCTCGAAACATCACTACTTTTTTTTTGTTGCCGAGAACGCGTTTTGTTTCATTTTTTTCTACGAATACCAGTGATTTGAGGTTGAAGAGACGTCTTTTTTTTTTGCCAGGTACGAAAAGGGTCTTTTGGGATATGGTCTTCGGTGAACCCCAGGCCACGATTTTTTATAGGTCCTTCTGTAGTAAATATATAATGCAGTGGATCCCGCTTATAACGTTTTTCAAAAAATCGTCATGAAAAAACATTGTAAGCGAGGAAACGCTTTAAACAAGAAATTCTAATGAGGATTTGTTAGAGTTAGGACCACGAAAATAAGTCGTACTAAGCGGGAAAACGTTGTTAGTAGGAACGTTCTGAGCGGGACCGACTTTATAAAAAAAGTCATATTTTCATATTGTTTCTCCGTGGCTTTGACCTTTGAAAACCAAACACACCCAGCTTCCCATCTCATTGAGATATCGAAGCGTTCCTAGAGGATGGGTGTGTCTGGAAATTTTATTAAATATCTTCAGAATAATAAATAAAAATATTACATATAGATTGCTCATATAAATTCTTCGTGGCCGGACAACACCATCTGTACGCAGGCCCATCTATCAGCAGGGCCGCGGCCGGAACTAAGGGCAAACAGGCGGGTCTCGTACCCCGGGCTCCGGATCCAAGAGGGCGCAAATTTCGTTCTTAAACTCTTTCAACATTACGGGGGGGGGGGGGAGAACGTCAAAATGTGCGCTTGCCCGGAGGTAATGGCTTGCCCCGGGTGAACAAGCATCCGATTCCGGCCTTGTCTATTGGTGTGTTTACCATATTTCACTGTGGTTTTTTGCGGAAAAGTTGTTCGGGGTATTTTTTTTTTGGAGCAGAAAAAGTTTAGCTCGAATTTTTGTCGATGGATGGCACTGGAAACCACTCCGGTAGAAGAGATTGAACCTGAACTTTACTTGTTTTTTTCTGTGTCCGAAACGTTAGTGAAGCTTCAGCTGGGTGATTAGGGGATGAGGTAAAAAAACTTCACCGATTGTACTTTATCCACCAATGTCAACATCCTAATGGGAAGGTAAAAGTAAGTAAAGTGCCAGTAGAAGGAAAATTCCGAAATGAGCTGTTAATCGCGTGCCCTGTATTTTATAGGACTGTAATTAGTATATTTTTCAATAATTTTCTTCTTTGCAGTGAATTCTATCGACAAAAATTTGAAAAAATTAAAAAAAAATCCTATTCCATGTGAATAACTTTGAATAACATTCAAATATAATATAATAATTCCTTCGATTTTTATGAATTTCTTTTTAAACTATTTACGGATTTACGGGACCCCAGGCATTAATCACACATATTTTTTTTATTTGAAAAGATGTTTTTACCATAAAAATGTGTACATAAAACGCATTTAGTGTACGTATCAAAAACGTTCATTACCCGTAACCTCGATTGCATATTTCATTACACTAAAAATTAAAAAATAAATTCTCCCGATATTCAACAAATATGACACGTCAAGAATGCAAAAATTACAATAATGAGATCAGAGAAAATATATCAACAATGTAAGCTTGGAGCATTTGAAATAAGCTATCATATTGTTTGCTTTTGTGATAGTATCATTTGATGTGCGATTGATACCGTGTGATTTGAGCGTTCTTTACGTATTCCAATCAAACCTTGTTTTTCGCTTCTTCTTTTTCTTTCATCGCAAAATGTGTTTCTCTATTTTGAAGAGAATCTTTACCTGTTGTACAGGCAGACATGACGGGAAGTGTCAAATGAACTACGAGACCGTTGAAGGAATGAGTGATATGAATATCCTGCACGACCGACACAACGACGAATCCGAGAAAGACGTCCGAAGAGACTTCAAGAGTGAAGCCTGGAGAGTGACGTCCTTATGTGACCTGGTGGATGGAAGTCCGGAGCCGAACGTCAAAGCACGAACTTTGGAACGCGTTCCTCCGGCAACTGACCTAATCCCAAAGATAGCTCTACCGCCGTGCAATCCCAGGAAGGGTTCAAGACGAAAGTCATTAGATGGCAAGGCAGGAGATGTGCCGTCGTACCAAGAAATAAAGACAAGTGCCCTCGATAACGGACTGAGTGACTCTACGAATGAGACCGCAACTGCCAGAAATGACTGCGAACTAACTGGAGTGGTGCGCGAACTCATTATACAAATATTTGACAATGAGAGGAGGCAATCCGAACTGGACCTTACAAAAAAACCTGACGAATTTTCGATGGTGGAAAATCTACTTATGACGTACAAACTCTTCGAGTCGCTCGAGTATGATGAAGCTTGATGTGATATGATGTGATACGGGCAAGCACTCGAAGCTTGATGTGATATGATTTGATACTGGCTACCGTTGCAACTTGTATTTAGGCCCTCGGGGGGGGGGGGACCTCCTCATTGTGTCTCGCCTTGCCGTGGCGAGGAGGCTTGCGTGTACCCATTCTTTGAATTAATCGGCAAGCTGAAAGGATGGGTACCAAACTAAGCAGACACACACACACGGACTGACCGCTCATAAACTTCTTGAAAATCTTCATTCCAATGGGGAGAGGGGCAAAGAAGTCTAGTCTTTATTTCTGTATATTTACGTGTATTTTTTTCCTTTATTACTATCTAATCCAATGACCTTAATTTAAGCCCACATTGAATCAATCATTCGTAAAAGTTTTATAAACACAAATTTATGTGAAGTGCGTATCACCCGCGATAACGTAATCAATCAAGGTGATGACTGTGAATTCGGACTACTATGTATGTATATACAATGAAATAAACAGACGATTGAATTGATTTCACGATTTATTTTGATGTCAATGTTAGCTGTCCTCTCGAACCCAAAACTGTTTCCCGTATGGTTTTTCTTCCAAGCATGTAGCATATTTAGTACAGGCTGCTCCATGAATTCCTGAATTGTTTAAAAACTCTTAGAAATTGAGAGAATGGGTAAATATTTGAATGCTGTTTGCGAGAAAGTTATTCCCATGAATAGGTATTTTTTGGTATACGTAAAATATTAGTCAAGTTTTTGTTGATAGAGGGAGCTACAAGAATGAAAATCACTGAAAATATGCAAATCAGAGTCCTATAAAATGCAGCATGTCCGATTAACATTTCATTTCTTAATTTTTCTGTTATTTTCGGATTACACAAGGTTTTCATTTTCATGTTGACATTAGTGGATAAAGTACTTGGTGAAGATTGGCGAAGTTTTACCTCAGCCACACACGAATCTCCACTGAAGCTTTACTAACGTTTCGGACACAGAAGAGATTGAACAAAGGTTTGGGTCTAAGCACTTCTGCCAGACTGGTTTACAACAAACACCCTCTATCGACAAAAGTTTGAACTTTTTTCCTGCACCAAAAAAAAAAAAAAAAAAAACCCCTCCTTCGAGAGAATAACTTTTTCGCCAACTGCATCGAATTCTTATTCCTTCAATTTTTATTAATTTTTTTTTAATATTTACGAATTTATGGGGCACTCTGTGCAATTTTCTTGCTTCAGTCCACATTGCACTACCTGTTTTCCGTACATGTGACCTGTGTATTCAGATGCGCCGACTTGATGAAAGTATTGGAGGAACTAAAGTGTTCCTGTAAATACGAAATTCATGTGAATATCTAGAAGGTGGCGTGGCAATGTATATTCGTGAATAAGTGGAGTTCCGGTGCCTCTGCCTGTATTTTTCATACTTCCAAAAGTAGTATGCACAAATCTTTTTCGTTCGCATATTTTCAAATTTTGTCCCTGAACCTGTAAAAATCCACCAATGGACATAAAAAAAGTGTAGTTTGCATTAAAATATTAACCATTGCGTAAAGAAAATAGTCAAAAATCTCAGTCATAGATGACATTATATAAAATATGAACACAAACAGTGCATCATTAATGTTTATTTCGATTTGCGTTAACACAGAACTACTTCATTTCAACACAAGCAGCCTTTGTAGCTCGAGCTATACCAAAACGATACTCGATTTCAACCCCCTTTATGGGCTAAAATCATTTGTGGAAGAGTCTGCACCACTTCCATGATTCTTGTCTTCTCAGTTTCCTGATGTTAGTTATACGTGAGGGGTAAACTTTTTCTCTTAAACTTATCCCCACAAAAAGAAATCAAGAGGGAGCTAATTATGGAGATCGAGGTGGCAGTAAAAGGGAGTCCTATAGTCCAGTTCATCGACCAGGGAATTCTCGATACTATTTATCTCAGATATTAATGCCGAGATGAACTTCGGGAAGAAAAGTTATTTCTTTTCATCGGCGATCGAACCATGATCCGATATCCAGAAAATCCCTTTCTTTGGTATGTTGCAGTCTGGAAAAGTAATGTTTGTTCGGAATTATAGCGCTGCCGGTCGTGACGTCGAGTGGTAACGTCGGGTGTTTTTATAATACTGCGCCATCTATGAGTGAAATTTTGAACTTTTTTTTTTTTGATTTAAAAAACAAAAACAACTCTACGCCATGATAAGTATTTTCGTGCAACCCGCTCTTGTTTATGTCGAACGGCTGGGGTTTTCTATTAACTTTTAAAATGTGGCATGGACTTTTCCTAAACTCTGTGAATTGTATTTGTATATTTTCTTCTATGTTTTTTTATTTTTCTGAGAGAATAACGGGGCTGACGCAAATTCAAGAAGTATCGGGCATTTGTGGGAAATGTTTTCCAAGTCCAGAAGTTACTTGGAAAAGAGAAATTTAAAAATTACCAGGAAGATATATAACTCTTCGGATTCTGACGATGGTGAGAAGAATGAATAACCAATGCACGTGAGTCGCATGGTCGTACGTCAGCAAGAACTGACGCGTTCCAGAATATCGTTTTTGAGTGATCCTTCAATCTGTTTACACATGAGTTGAAAGCTGTTCAAATAATTTTTCTCCTGGCATTAAAAACTTACAGCGTGAATCTTCGGTACATCTATTTAGGGGGGGGGGGGTCGTCTCGACATTTATTTGCTGTGTTGCCCAAAGGATATAAACCAGTATAAAAATTGAAAAAGAAACCACTTTACAAATAATAAGATTCCTGTTTACCATTTTATGAAACTCTAAAAAATGACTTACTGCCGAGTTGAGCTAGAACACGACTCAAGGCCCCGTTTACCCGCATAAAGTGATTAAGTAGTTGACTAAATTTTTACTTGCCGAGTACACATTGAAACGTATCCGGACTATACTGTCTGTTTAGTTGGTGATTGATTAAGCGCGATTTAGTTGTTTAGTAAATGAAGATGATTCTATTTTTTCCGTTAAGTAGATCAATGCGCATGCGCCAGTAGGCTTCCTATAAAAATCATCCAATCAGCGTTCATTAAATCCACTTAACGTGTGGACACTTTTTTTGACAACTTGTCAACTTAAAACTTAGTTAACTACTAGATCCCCTTTACCGCGTGCAAATGGGCCTTTACTCTATTCTGGGGGGGGGGGGGTGTCAAAATTATTTCTTAAAACAATTTCGACAGAAAAATATTTTAATTGAAAAGAGTTGAAGATCATGAACCACTTCACTCACAAGCGTTTGGCAAGAAATTTGGATCACCTCTATTTAACGACTAGGCGATAAATATGGTAATTTTGTCTGAACTTAACCACTCGTTAAAGAAACCAAGAGAGAGGAAAGAAAACACACAATATAAAAGTAAAAATATAATAGAGTTTTTCTTTCATACAGTCCTCTTTTCACCCTCACCTTATGTGGTTTTTTTTGTGGTCTTACATTCATACAGTGTGATTCAAAACTCAACCTATAAACATTTAGGCGCACCAACCTCTCGATGAGTATAAAAAACAAGCCTGCCGTTCGGAATCGGCAATAAATTGTAGGTCCCGGTCTAATTAGCCCTCGTGTGCAGAAAATGACCGTGGTGTGACAAAAAAAAAAAAAGATCAAATTAAACATTTAGGGAGGTAGAAAACACAAAAATAACAAAATAGAATCACATAGGAATGTATGACTGGTCACCCCAACCTGATCAGCTGGAGGATGAACAAAGATGCAGAAATGACAAACCAATAATGGGCGGAAAAACTCTTTATTTAGCGATATTTTACACGATGACAGTACGTTCAGTTTCACAACAAGTGCTCAAAGTTCTTACCATCCTCAGTTAGGAACGCTTCACAACGGCCACGCACTCAGTTGTCAAAAGCTTTTAAAAAATTCCCGGCATTTTGCGGACGTTTGCAGCGGCGACAGAGATTCTTGCAGCGATGTCGGTGTCAGAGTGGACCATGGCTTTCAGGGTTCCCCACAAGAAGACAATTTTTCCACCCATTATTGGCTTATCATTTCTGCCTCTTCGGTTATACTCCAGCTGATCAGGTTGGCGTTTCCGGCCATACATTCCTATGTGATTCTGACTTGCTGTTTTTGTGTGTTCTACCTCCCTTAAAAGTTTGTACGTTGAGTTTTGAATCATCCTGTATAGTAGAAAGATACACATGTGAGAGGGAAAAAATATTACGTAAATAATAAGGTTGCTATAAAGTTTCGCGATGACGAAAAGAAAGGGAAGAAAACACAGATAACTTATTTTAATATATTCACCTAGAGTTTTGACCATGGGCGGAGATACGGGCGGGGGGGGGGGCAATGGCTCCTCCAGCATCAAAAGTGAAGTGGACAGATCTAATGTATATATGTATATATGAATTGACACATCATCATCATCGTGCCCCCCAGACTTCCAAGTCTATCTCTGCGTATGGTTTGGACGAAATATTATGCCCGTGATAGTAAAGAGGTTAAAAGCCAAATGACAGAGCTTCGTAAAATTTGGTTTCCATTTTATTAAGAAAAACTTGATTCAAAACTTTTGTATCGATTTTGTGCTCCACTTTTACAACTGAAAGTAGATGTGTTTTATTCAAAAGCACGTAAAATTCACCGACCTTCAACACAATATTTGCAATTAATGAAAACTCGGTCATTTAGAATTTTCACTTTAGATGATGGAAGACAGATGGCCGCACCAGCAGAAGAAGAACCAATCATAACTCTGACAACATAAATACGTTAGTCCACACACAGGGACGTATCAAGGATTGCACCTCTGTAATGGGCACATCGAGTTTGGGAGTGGGTACAGTAAATTTTATAAGAGGGCTTAAGGCCCCCCCCCCCAAGGAATTCAATTATTTTCTATCTTAATTTCTTGTCCTCCATGCAGAGAATCTGAATCTTGTATGTATGTATGGAATTTCATGGGATCTCTTTCCATGGGACGTCCAGCAACTATGCCGAAAGATGAAAACTGTCAGAAACGCATTGAATAGAAAAAATTATTAAGAGTGCCTACCATACCATACTATAGGTTTGGCAGCCACAAGACTATTATTTATAGTAACAGGATTGTTTAAAAGTTGGAGAGAATTTCTTTGATCGAAAAATGGAATAGAATTTCTTTGATATTTGAAATGCGTTTGCGTGTCGCTCCCGATATTATGGCGTGATATTTGTGGCATGTGTGCCACGAGTTGGCCATCTCTGCTACATAATACATGGTGCAACATATCATTGTGTAACATTCAAAATTTAAATCTTTTTGCCGTCATTAAAAGTACGGAAAATATCAGGAAGTTCAGATTGGCTAAATAAGGCTTTGAACATAATCAAGAAAGGTCTGCAGTGATGATGATTCCAGAACAGTGGAGTAATGTAGCGGCTAAGATTAATGATCATAGTTATAAATGATCAAAATTTAAAACTGTTTCGTAATTGACGATAAAATTTTAATAATTGATAATTATTATCCTATATGTGAATGTTGATGATTAAGTTTCAATCCGTAGTCATTTTACGGATCCGGGATAGATTGATTAATTGGATAATTCGAACTTTTCCAGTGACATTAGACTTCAAATTGGTCAAGTTCGACTGTATATGTTTTGGTTTAATTAAACATCGCGTGCATAAGATGGTCGTGGCACGAAAAAATCATCAATATACACACGCAGATGTGTGTAGAAAGAAAATTCTCCCAAAAATCCTAACAAAAGACCGCATTTCTTCCATTCATACGTCGACATCCGTTTCAGAGAAGAAAAATGAAACTCTTTTCAACAAGTTGAACAATATGGAGATGTGAATAGAGCTCTATTCACAAACATGCAACGGGTATTCATCGAAAAATGCAAAACAGCACATATTGCACTTTTTTCCCTTTATTTATGACAGTTTTTGGATATTTCATACGTTTTCGAAAAGAAAATAAGAATATCATTTTTTTTCCCATTCAAACATTTCTTACATTATTCTGATACTTGAATTTTTTCTTTTTGTTGAAATTTCAAGTAAATAAAACTAATTGATGTATAAATAAATTTAAATTTATCTTCAACGACATCATTAGAATGAAATGTTCTACATGGAAGACGGATTTTAATAACTTAGTTTAATGTGTAGCTTGCCGTATTGTAGATTCATTTTTCGAAAACATTCTCATACATATATGCGTATTACACTCAATGTCCATTATAACGACCTCCATCGTTCTATGGGAACCGGACGCTATATTGGGAAAACGTTATATCGAATGTCGGAAAAAATTAACTTCTGGGTGGAATAAAAAATTACATTATTCATTTTGTTAAATTGAATTTGTAAAATGAAAGTTCGTAGTATCGGGGTACGATCGTAAAATCTGTTGAATGCGCGTTCGTTAAATCGAGATATGATTTCAGAATTCGTCAAAAAGGAGTAAATTATAGGAGTTATTTTGGGTTTGTTTGGAAAAATTCGTTGAATCAGAACTCATTATATCCGCTTCAGATGGTGGTTCACACGAACGGCCATCTGAATGATAGATGGGACCAATGGGGGGGGGGGGGGTTCTAACGAACCCCTTTAGTTGTGAGTAAAATTTGAACTTTTTTCAAAATTTAAAAAAAACAGAAAAAACTCTAGACCGTGTGGATACGTATTTTTTTAGTGCAAACCGCACCTTTTTATGTGAGTTGGTTGATTTCTTATTAATTTTTAAAATGTGTCCAGGACATTTTGACGACAACCAACCTTTTTGATGAAGTGGACCCTCCTTTAAGGCTGCACACATACTCCGGTATCGAAAAGGTATCTAACTAAAAGGATAATTATATCCTTTTAGTTATATCGTTTGACTTTTGCTAGTTTCTCTTGAGCTTTATTGCATTTCTTGGTTTCAATTAACAATGTTGGATATTTTCTCGATGAGGTATGGAACCAAGATGGCAACAATTGAATAATTTTTCAACCAATTAGAATCAAGTCTGAATGCGGACCACATGTCTAATCATCATGGACAGCCCGGTACTGGGCCTGAAACGGGGCCGTGAGTAATTCATCGTTTTATTTCCCTTCATTCATTACTCATTAATCGTGTTTATGTCCGGGCCTTTCACTCAAAAAGAAAAATTCAACCGGGCCGCGTGATTCCAAATGTTGAGAACCACTGCTCTAGAGCAATGATTCATCACGTGCCATCAGAAAATGAAACTAAAAATGCAGAAGTGGGTATACATATCATCGCAGAAATTATGCAGCTGTAATTTATTGGTTCTTATAAATACACACACACACGTCTTGTTGCATGCGAACAGACTGATCAGTAACATTGTATTCCTCTGATTTTTTTCCCTCCCCATTTAAATAAATAGAACTTTTCGTGGAAAGCATTCGATAGCGATATCTTAGAGTAAAGTAATCCTTTACTTTAGCTTCGGGGCGCTTTGCCCAAGTCGAAAAGGCAGAGAGAGAGAGAGAGGGAGCTCCTACGAAGAGCCATTTTATTTATTTCTACATTTTGTACCCTTTCCAAGAGAATCTTCGATCTCGAATTCGCGGAAAAGATCCCGTAAATTGAAAACAGGCTGTTTGTTCCTCTTTTTATTATTATTCTTTCAGTTTGATCGTTTGCCTTGACTTTTGCTCTCCCTCCTCTGGAGCTTTATTTCCGCCAGATTTATGGCACTTTATTTATGTCTTTTATCTGATCCGAATTAGAATGAGATCTTTCAGGAACAAGAGGGAAAGCGACTTTCCGCTGTTTGTCTTTCCGGGACAGTTAAAAACAAAAAGAAAAAAACAAAGGGGTTCTCTAGTTTATTTACTTTACTTACTTCCTTTTGTAGAAAATACCGCCCATGGCACGATATCAAGGAAATCGGTCGATATCCGCGTGTGTGCTTTTCCGCGTTTCCAGTCCCTATTTCTAATGGATCCTTTAGTTTTTTCAGATGCTATTCATGCCACATCGTTATACATTGGTGCAAATCAGGGTTGATTTTTACTATGTAGGTTTGTTGTGTGCTAAAATTATCCTGTCATTATCCAAAGGAAAAATTATGTCCACCATTCGATTATAAAAGTCTCGACAATTGCATTAAAATAAAAAAGTTCAGCTTCCGTAGTTGTCATCGGCTTTGTTTTTTGGAAACATCCGCGCAACATTTCAACATTAACCCATTTGTACTCATTTGAATAAAGCGAGGAATTTGCTTTCTACAATATTTGAGCTTTGTTGCTAGATGCTGTATATTTTAGCACGTATAGATGACAACCTTACGCGGAGATTTCAATCGAAAAAAATTCTCGAGAAGCTATTTTTGGTTTAGAAATGAACTCTCTCTTGAAGTTTATGTATTTTATTATCCCGGGGGTATTTTTTGTTTTCCACCTTAAATATTATCGACATTATAATATTTTCATGCAAGAAATTCTTTTGTAATTGTCTACTTCGATTACAGTTTAATATGCATAACTAACACAATTTGATTTCGTTTCACTCCAACTTATTATAAAATATGTCGTCATATTTTTCTGTCCTCAATTGAAGACACTTGCCAACCAGTGTCACACAACCTGTTTTGATGCATTAAAAGAAAAAAAAATGCCCCTTAGACCAGTGGTTCTCAACCGGTGCTCCGTGTGCAACTCCCAGGAGCTCCGCGGCGACTCGAGGAAAATAAAATGAATCAGTAAATTTGATAGATTAAGTAAATAAGAGAGGCCTACAAGGTTCTGCCATAAAAATTATGTACAAAAAAGGTCTCCTCGAGTCAAACAGAGCTCCGCCATAGAAATTATATACTAAAAAGGGCTCCGCGAGTCAAAAAAGGTTGAGAACCGCTGCCTTAGACTATTTTTAATTGGTGACCGTGACAATAGATCGTTGGATAAGTTTTCTTCTCCCTTCCTGTTTTCTTTTCTCCTCTTTTTAAAAATTACATAAAATGAACCGGAAAAAGAGTTGCATTAAAAAAAAATCTTTTCACCCCCTATTCATAGGTGTTCATATAAACGGGGCATGTAAGAACCTCCCAACAGATAAGAGGACCGAAATATATACGATATCTTATCTTGTTATCTATATAGGAGGTGAAAAAAATACAAAATTTTATCTGTAGGTGCGTGGGTTGGGCAGGTAATGTACGACCCCTGGTTTTGACATCGTTGCTATTTCTCTTTCTCTCCTCTCTCCTTTCTTAAAATCTTCAAAAACTGGTCTTAATCATTTTCTCTGTCGTAAGTTGTTTTTCACTGCCAGGTCTTTTTCGGCTATTTTTCTTCTCCAAAATAGCATGAGTGGGACTGTCTCCGATTTTTTAGGATTTTTTTTTGAAATGGAAAAAGGAAGGAAAGCATTCGAAACAAAACTTCACATTTCATTCGGATGTAAAAAACAAATGAAACAAAAAGTGAAATCACACGAAAAAATTCGTTCTTCCATTTTTCAACTATTTTTTTGTGTAATACAATCAGCATTGTGTAGGTATGCATAAAACGATTACCTCTAGATGTATATTTCAGCAAAAGTAGTTTAAAATAAAAAGGAAGGTAAATTTGTCCAGTTTTTTCTTTCCCCCATTTATGTGTTTCTAGGGTCCAAAAAACTAAAATTCGTTTATAAGGATAAGTACATTATAACGACAATCTTCCCTCTGATTGTGAACTGTCGTTCTAGCGGACTTTTACCGTACTTAATTTAAGGTTCTTTAACCAATCATCGCACTCTCACACTCACGCAGCGCAAAAAACCTACTCTTAAGAAAACCCCGCTGTAGAGTTGTATCTCTGGTGCATTGGTATGCAAGAGAACTTGGGATTGATCCCTGGTGGAGACAAGTAACTTTTCTGCACTATTATTCAGAAAATCCCTTTCTTTGATGCAACGCTGATATCATTTTACCAAATATGTTTGAATTCATGGGATTAATTGATCTGATGCCAATTAATTAATATAATCTTATCTAGGGCGTTGAATTAATGGCCTAAAATTTTTAGGAGTGTACGCTCCTGGTGAAGCGTCCATAAAAGGACTTCAACTCCCGATGGTGCCTAGAAACATTCGAGTGCAGTCATTACCGCGAACCAGGAAAGGATCGCATTCGTGTTGCATTACTCCGTATTAAGTTTTAAAACTCAATCTATTACTATCGAGAATTCTCTATGCTTTTAATGCTCCATTGTCCTTCGGAAACACGTTAAAGTGAAAACATTCCTGGTACATGCATTCACAATTAAGAGTTGGGTGGAGAGCCATTTCGGACAATTGAATTTATCAACAGAAAGTGTGCCTTGGTGGAAACTTCTGATAATTCCATGGAATTCCGTTAAAATTTTCAAACGCGGGGTGTTTGCCTAAGAATTTTGTGTTTTGAAGCGTTCGGGGAGATTTTGAAACGAAGTTTTCTTGAAAGTTTTCCGTCTCGTAGCATTTGATCAATTAGCGTGACGCATAGAAAGCAATCATTAATCAAACATCGCTCACTCGGTCCGCTTCGCACACAATCTCTTCCCTCCCAAATATATATCTGCTTATTTAACGTGGCGGAGTAATGATTATGAAATTAGGAAATGTACGCGTATAGGAAATGAGGCCTGTCGCTATCGTAATTAACGAGCTTGTAGCTACTGATAAGTAGGGCGTTAATACAACAAAACTGATGCACGACGAGCTATCTCTGCCGAATGGTGATGCTGCCATGTGAGCCGAACACGCTACTATCATCATTATTATTACGGTGCAGTTACTTGAGCGTTACTAACTTCAAAACCTCCATCTCCTATTATCATTATCACGTGATTCCCGTATAACATATGCTAACGCTTCAACTATGATGCTTTCCATTATGTGATCTGTTTCTAGAATGATCCATTTTTTTTTTAAACAGGAGCCGTATTTTGGAATATGAAGCTTGTCGTCTCGATGGCGTGTAAACTGCGCGTAATTTTGACGATCTGATCGATAGCAGGAGAAGCTTGGAACAGTGTTATGATGATACATTATAGTCTTAAGCTGTCATTACATGCTCAAATGGGGTTACGAGAACACCTAAATAATCACATCTATTTGAGTAATGCGTAGATTTATTTAAATCAAACTATTGCGCCTAGATACGAACTAACATGGGTTCTATGTCCGTGAATACGGTGTGTCAGGTATATGTCAGGTGAATACTTTCCGTATTCACCCGGAAAGTGAAAGGGCGTGGGTTCGATTCCTCGCAAAGGCAGTTGAATTTTCTCTAATTCCAATAATTAATCTTCGCAACAGCCAGTTGTTAAAAACCTTCGTATGGTAGCGGAGAGTGTAGTTAGTTAGTGTTGCGCACAACCTGTTCCCAGCGATGCGGAAGCATTTGGAAACCGCTGGCACTGCTTAATCTCTGGATTGTGTGAAAAGAGCGACCTATTGCCTGACATGTTTTCGCTTCCTTCTCTGAAGCCTCTTATCTACCTTGTTTTTGTTCGGTGAGGTAATGGAAATGCACCGCAGGTTTCTTGTAGTCTTTGATGCAAACTTGTTTCCTTCCAAATTCAGAAGACAGATGGCGGCACTAGTTTAACACACACACACCAAGCATTTCTGAGAAACAAACTTCACGTTAGGTTCATACCACATGCACGCACATTGCAATATGCACTCATTTATTATGAATTCCATGGAAGATTATTCACAGTGTGCCTGTGTGATTTAGTAGTAGTCCTTGGTGGCACCGTCATGCATTGCGACCTCTAGCATATTCAATTCTTAAGCAGTTCCTCTGCTCTTGCTTCGTAAAAATTGCGACGGTATTCCGACCGGCTCGTCCGCAACTTCTGTTCCTGTCACTGCTCACTCGCGTGAGGGAGGGCGTTCATTTGCTTTGCTCTGAGGGAGGGCAAGGATTTAACTTGCTTGTATAAACGAAATGGCTTGGTTCCGTTCCACGGCTTCGCAACAGCACTATTGCCGTAATTAAAGAATCCACCCATGTATATCATTGACGTTATAGCCGAAGTGTCGCTACAACCAAGGCCGTTATATCCAAGTTTTACTGTGTACTCGTATACCACATAACTCCGGCATCTTCAACCCGTTACTCGCGAGCACCATGGTGCTTCCTGAAGTACCCAGAGTGCTCGATGTTGATGTCCGATTTCGTGCTCACGAGCACTTGATCAACGTTCCAATCAAACACCTTGCACAAATTGCAATTCAAGGATTTAAATCTGTGTTTCTCAAAGTGGAAATATCGTCCCCTAGGAGGGGATGGAATGGTCCGGGGGGAGGGGGAGCGATAGAACCTATGGATTTAACATCCTATGGGTTCACTTGAGTTGGAGGGGGGGGGGCGGGCTGATGAGAGAAAAAAATTTCGAACGAAGGGGCGATGGAACGAAAAATTTGGGGAAATATGGATTAAATCATCTTGATTTCCTGCATTTGTATGTCAAACTTGCCGTAACGGTGCTCTTCTTTTGATGATAGGTACAAGCAGCGCACGTGACTGCAAAAAGGTTGAAGAACTCTGACACAACGGACGACGTAACATAACATCTCTAATTACTTCTGACAAACTATTGCATTAATTCTTTCAAAGGGGAACCCGGGTTACATTCTCCAACTCCCAACCCTATCTCATCTGTTATCACCACAAAATCTGTCGATCTCTACAGTAAATATATTGCTATATTTTTGAATATTTGTATTTTTTTTTCTTTCTGACTCAATAATAAAGTGTTCCAGCCTATGCCACGAAGGTGGGCCGGAAGAGATCTCATCATCGTGACGAGTCCGGCGACAGAATCTCTAGCGTTCATTCATTGTATGCTAGTACAAGCCGTAGAAAACAAACGCCAGGAAAATAACCCAAGCGATGCTTTCATAATTTCACGGCAATGATTTTTCCACTACTTACACAGAAGCAGGTTCGTATCACTAAACAAACATCGTCTAAAAGCTAAAGAAGTAAACGTAGAAATGCAAACCCAATTACTTCATGGTCCGCCACACCCTCAAAAAAAAGTAACTCACTCAACTTTGTTTCGGATGAATTCAGACAGCACATAAAATAGCTGAGTAGTAAAATAAATATCTTTTCCTATAGTGGAAAGGTTTATGCTTGTGTGGAGTTCTCCAATGAGGATTCACATGCAAATTTTACTTTACAGTTCAAAAACTTCTCCCGTTCCCACCGCGAGAGAGAAGTGATAGATTGTTTCTGAGAGTCATCCTCGAAAGACTCTCAACCAACAACAGCCTGATTCACGATCGAGGAACATCGACAAAAAAAAGAAACGTACAAATAAGTAAAGAAAAAAAAGGAGGCAAAATGTGCTTAAAATCTTGAAAACTCGCATAACTTTACGAAAGACTTTGTATGTTCAGTGGGAAGAAACAAACGCGAGTTTTCGGTACCGCGTCAAAAGTGATTGATGCAAAGGCTGTCCTCACATCCTCCCTCATGGATAGATAGATGTTACTAAATCCACACATCCTTTTTTCTATTTCCTTTTTTTTTTCGGGAGTATTTTTTCCTCTTTTGTCGATACACACACACACACACATATACGTAGTCCTTTGAGAGTGAAAACGCCCGCCTTTTATATCATGCTGCCCGAGTCATTTCTCTTTCTTACGATCGTTTTTTTTTCCCACAATCCGCTTACATTTCAGAAATTTTGTTGCTCTCATCGGAAGTACAATGGACATTATAATGCGTTGTGTTTAGAAACTATATGCGCCTAATGGAATCTCCCAAGCGATCACATGGCTCTTTCTTTCTTGGAGTTTTAAAGAAATTGATGACATCCGTTTGTTGATTGGTCATGGTTTGAGCAAGAAAGTGTAAATATAAGTATTTCAGAAATAGACTGAAAATGCAATTCGACGTTACGTATTAGGGCTATTTGTCTATGCAGTTTGAACTAATGGATTTTTTAATAACTTTTGAAAAGAAGAATTGAGTTGGTAGATTGATCTGACGTCATTACCGATACAAGCAAGAGACCGTTCAAGTATTACGTAAGCAAATTTTTAGCCATTTTTGACCCCCTCCCCCTTGTCAGCAAAATTTCGTGATCAGCTCTGCCCCTCTGAATCCTAACTCATATTTTCATAAAGGGTGGTTGATGACTTAAGCATTATCCAACCCCCCCCCCCCTTGTCATCAAAAGTCAGCAAATCGGAAACCCCTTTCCCCCATCGATGATGACGTAACACTTGAACGGCCCCCAATACGGGGTGATTCCATAATTCCCCTTGTCACATTTTACCAGAGAACCGTTAACTGAGGTAAATAAATAAATACCGTAAATAAGAAATAATTTGAAAACCGGCAAAAATTAAATAAATAGGAAAGATAGTGGAAGGAATCGAAAATGATGCAGCGATACAATGGAACATTCCATATTGGACAACTCCCGTTAACGGACAGTTTTTCAAATTACGTCGATGGGTCTCACAATGTATTTTACTATCAATTAACCGACACTCTCCTCGTTATCGGACAAAATCTTAGTCCCAAGAGTGTCCGTTATCGAGAGGTTCTACTCTATATGAATTGAGTGTGAAATGTATAGCGGATCGGCATGAAATATACTCCCACGGACTAACAGTAAGAACACCGAGATATAAAAATTTCAATTTTAAGAGTAATAATCATGTTTTACTCGAAGGGAAATTTCTAGCATCGACGTTTGTTGTTTGTGCGTATTTGGACAACGTCCCAAACATGCCATCAGAAGTTGTCACCGGAGCATCCAAGTGTAAGGAGGAAATTGAAACACATCCTGACGTTTGAATATTTTTTCCCCCTTACCGTGCGGAAATTTGACAGGCATTCGAAATCGCGAGTTTGTAACAAAATAATAATAATAATAATAATACAAAAAAGAGAAATAGCTTACAAAGGACGAATTTTATACCTTCTCCCTTTTATTTTTGATCCCGTATCAACACCTCTAAGGTTATCCAGGACGTCGTCGAGAACTCCAGGAAATGGTTTTGTTTCAAAGCTTCGATGGTGCAAATTTGACACTTTCTTGGGACGTGGGATCGATACTTCTCATTTACTTTTTCTAATTAAATACACTCTCGTGAAGTGAATTTCCCGATATAAAAGTTATTCCTTGCCCCCATTACAGTGAAACCTCGCTACAACGATACTCGATATAACGATAAATCCTTCTCCAACGATATTTTTTTAAATTTTGTTTGGAACCGCCTATAGTATAATCAGTAGTTAAACTACTCCCGTTACAACGATATCCTTCACTAAGATAAACCCCTCTATAACGATATTTTTCATGGGGATTTCTCTGAAACAACTATAATTATATATATTTTTTACATTTAGCTAAAAAAAGCCTTTTGAATTTATTTAATTTTGATTTCGTCACTTGTTTTCGTTCTTCTGAAGGCGTCTAATAACATCGATATTTTGCATATTTAGCCATAGGAAGTTATTGCTACTTTCTGTGTAAGACAAAGGAGTGCGCTACGGAAAACTTATTTACAGGGACAATGTGTGCGTTTAAGTTAATTTTGTTAATAAACTAATCAATTACAATTCTTATGCGGCAAATAAATACTTATTAAGAAGACACCAACGAATAAGGCAAATACCCGAAAATAAAAAGTCCTAATGCATTTCAACACCAATGGGTACCGTCTTCAGAGGAAAATTTAACCACTAGTCACGCTGACCGAGTTTCCCACTTGGGTTGAAAACCAAATCTTAGTATCTCACGCAGGCTCATACCTTCATTCTTCCGCTTAGCAAGCGAGTATTAAGATTTGGTATTCAACCCAAGTGGGAAACTCGGTCAGCGTGACTAGTAGTAAAATTTTCCTCTGAAGACGGCACCCATTAGTGTTGAAATGCATTAGAACTTTTTATTTTCGTGTATTTGCCTTATTCGTTGGTGTCTATCTAATAATACTTGAAAGCGCATTTTCTGGTTGTAACAACAATGTCGGTGCAGAGAAGACGGTAACAACAGCATGCATATCTGATCACACATAAGGATTAAATAGGGTTATCATTCAGTTTACACGCGGATATAGAGTGGTATGTCCGGAGGTGAGATCTATTGTACAGGTTTGTGGATCGTTCTGTATTTTACACAGACCTATTTTCTCCATTTAATCTGGCTCTCACAGAAAGAATAATCACCCCCCACTGGATACGTGCCTGGTCCAGGGTTCAAGAGGATCGATATTATTTATATATTTTTTTCATTATGAATTATTTAGATTTAACTAAATTCAATTCAATTAGTAGATAGAATCTAACTCCTGCATCAGGGTAGACGAGCCCTAGTTAAGACGCGGGTCACGATAAGAAAATATTATCAAAAAATGAGCTAAAAAAAGAAGCACTGACCTAAGAGATATACCCTAACAGTCTTGATCGTGAATATTTGGTATCGATATTGATTTAAAAATTATTGATACAGAAAAATCAATCAATCATCAATTTACGATAACAACAAAATGAATAATAATTGAGTTCTTTGTTCTTCGAAGATGCAATTTCCAAAGTATCCGTAGCTTCTAAATAATATAAATTCCTAGACAAATTGTGGCAATATCACATCTAGTTATTATTATTACTATTATTAATCTTCTTTTGTTAACATTGTTTTTTTTTGTTGCCTTTCATTACAACGACATCCCTATGAGGGAAAAAAATTGGTTCGAAATCTGCGGTGAAAAAAAAACAAACAAAAAACAAAAATAAAAACAAAATTTTTTGGGAAAGTACGGAAAATGTAATTTCCTCTTTTTGTGTATGGAAAAAAAGAAAACAAAAGAAGAAAGAAAACATCAGCAGTGAAAAGGAGGAAAAGACAAAAAAACAGTAACTTTTTCGCCATCTAATGAAAAAACTGCTAGGAATTTCCCCAATTTTTTATTTTTTATTCTCTTGTGATGTTGATGGAATTTTGTTGGAATCATGATTGTTGACAAGTTGAGTTACTGTTCTAGTTAATCTGGACGAGAAAAAAAAATGTATACAGTATAGTTGTTTTTGTCGGGAATGTTCATTTCATGTCAAATTTTTTACAATTTTTTTTTGATCAGTTGTTTCTTTAAAATCATCACATAGTACTGCATATGAACAGGGTGGCCCTTAAATTCGTAAATAGTTTAAAAATTCATAGAAATTGGAGGATTTGGTATATTTGAATGCGGTTTGTTAAAAAGTTATTCTCGCGGGAAATTTTTTTGTACCCCGTTTTCCTCAAAAAAAAAAAAAAATTATTTTTTTTTTTGACAAAAATGAAACAACAGAGAGCCAAGGAAATCAGTCCGGCAGCAGTGATTGGATCTGAACACTTCTCCAGTCTCTTTTGTGTCCGAAACATTCGTAAAGCTTCACCCGGAGATTCGTGGCTGAGGTAGAACAGCTTCATCAATACTGTTCTATCCACCAATGCCAACATCACAAAGAAAATCTTATGTAAGCTCCAGTAATAGGAAAATTCAGAAATGAGCTGTTAATTGTACACCCTGCATTTTATAGAACTGATTTGCTTATTTCCAGTGATTTGATTCCGTCTCTATTGACACAAATTTGAAGTATATATTTTTCTGTACGGAAAAGCAAAATCCTCCTTCGCGTGTGAGAACAACTTTTTCCACATCAACTGCATTCAAATAAACCTATTTCTTCAATTTTTGTGAATTTTTAAACTATTTACGAATTTATCGGACACCCTGTACTTAATTGAAGTTCACCGTTCCGGGAGTTTCGTGAAAGATACTACTGTATTACTTACACAACCGTACATACATCTCGTAAATATTCCTCTCCCGAATTTCTAACGTATTGGTACATGCTAGAACCCCAGGGCTGTCATTTCAACTTTTTCCGGGGGGGGGGGAAGAACATGTACTCAATGTATGTATATATATATTTGTATATATTTATACAATTTTTAGTGTATTTTCAAAAATCGGGGGCGGGGGTAACGCCTTCCCCTACCCCTCCCCTCCCCTCCCCAAATGACGGGACTGGCCAGAACGTGTGTTCCATGTATATTGTATGACTACAAATTATCTGATATGTCAGAGTTACGTGTGTGCTTTATTCTGTTCTGATATCTGAGTCTTTCCGTATTTGGGATCATTTAAGTATTACGTCTCTCAGCAGATTTTAAGTCATTTTTCAACCTCCCTCCCTTTTAGCCAAACTCTGACTTTCTGCCCCCAACGCCAGCAAAAATTTCGTTAGCTATGCTCCCTCCCCCCCACTCAATGCATATTTTGATGAGAGAAGTACGGGGGGGGGGGGACAGACGAGCCCCCTGTGCCCTCCCACAGACGATCACAATTTACTTTTGATATATTTAAAAAAAATTAAATTAAAATATCGGAAGTACATTTATATACCGTTATAATCAATTTCTGTTCAATGTTCAATTTCTTCAATTCTGTTAATTTTAGTTCTATTTGAAGGCTAAGAACTCAGAATTTCTGTTTAAGTAATTCATTGCGAGACACCCCCGTAACCTTTTTGTGCCGCCTCCAAAGGCCAATCCTGCGTACGCCTGTGATTGAATTGCCCTTCGAGAATATACAAAAGGAGTCTGACCGTCACTGTCTAACACTGCTATTGTGAACTTTGCTATGTATTCACGGGGATTACTTTTCACATTTTTTCAGCTGGTGTTTTAATCTTATTAATCACTGGTTTAGGTTAAGCATTAATTAAAGGAGTGGTAGGCTATAGAGATTGGCGTTGCTAGTATAGGTGCGAAGTACAGAACATTGAACTCTCGTCTTCCTCATCGTGATATTCCGAATTCCAGAGATGTTAATCAATCAATCGCAAAATGGTTTGCTTGAAAACAACCATTTGAGTAATTTGAAGTGATTATTTTCTATTTAGCTACCCATGCGATTAATGGAATTATTGCGGATGCGTCTAGTCTTGGCTGGCCAATGATTACCAATTCAATTCCGAGTACAAGGGGTTGGGGGAGGGGGGGGGGGCACACCACTCATGATAGAGTATTTAATGGGAATAGTAAATACATACGCCCAAAACGTTTGCTCCTTTTTTAATGTCCCATCTACGCAAAAACCAGTCGCTTCACAGCTTTCCACGACACAAGGAAATTATTTTCACGAGTAGAGGTTTCTTTCTTTGTCCCGTTAATCATACCAGCTTGTCGTCTCGTTCATGTCCTTTAGTAGCATAGACGTTACGGGGGTGGGGTGGCGGTGATCCCCCATTTATAAAAAATTGTGCCATTAGCATAAACAGCATGCGAAAGTAGGCAATTCCATCTGATCACCATGCACACCCTCGGTGAACCACATCCCTCCCGTGCGAAGTGTAAATATCCGCTTATGTACGGGATTCCAGAAAATCACCCTAAGACAACGCATGTGACACGCTTAGTAGACACAAAAATAGTTTAGCCTATTCCTTTCTATACGTGAGACTAGACGGAGAGGGGCTATAGATGACTGGGGGCTGGTCTACTAGAGAAGGAGAGGTCTGTATAAGATATATCAAAAGGGGGGATGTTAGTTCAGGTGCTCACGTCCTAGGGAAAGGTTTTCTCGTTTTTACAATGCCGTTAAGGATATGTTATATATTTATAAAAGGTGATTCACGACGGAAGCATCAGTCAAACCCCCTAAACCCCCCTTCTTCTCACCAAAAGTCAGCAAATCCGAACCCCGGATTCGCCCCCCCCCCACAACCAATGCTGACGTAATACTTGAATGACCTTTTTTCAAGCGATTATGTAATTATTGTGTGAAAAGTTTGCTTGTTGTCGTGAAAGTTGTACGGTTTCACGGTTTTATTCATGTATGTATAGTTGTATACGCTTCTTCAATTCTCGCGTTTGAATGCATATTGCCGAAGGTTCCTCTACGCACCCTACAACGGGGGGGGGGGGGCTCAACTCCTTATATGACCTGGCCCTCTTCGCACATGTTTTTTGTAACTGTATGCGAATGCACATACATGACTAGGGTTCCCTTTGGTCCCCTGAAAGGGGAACCCCAATGATCCTAATTTTCTTTCTCCTTGTAACACAGAATTTTCTTCGGCATCACAACGGTACTCCTTCAACAGGCATTGTTCAGAAACAAACTTTCCGTTAGGTACAAAAAACATACACGACACATTACGACATGCACCAATTAGTCAGATGCTCCTCAGAGGAATGTTTACGAGGTGAATATGCGGCCCTGTAGCAGTTTCTTCAACTGTGATTCTTGGAATGCGAATTTAAATCATGCACAGCTCTGTTCACTCACACAATAATTTCTAATGCAGATATTCTTGGTAGAGGAAGTAATTTGACAATATCTTTTGTCATATAATCATTGTAAACAATGCCATGAACGACAGCAATTAATTAAAAACGTGATCAATTAAGAAAATGATGCGTTTGGGCTGATTATATATTATCTATGTATCTTTTTTTTTATGCGTGGTCAAGACTATCACGCAATGCAATAACCAAGTTGTCTTGACTTCAATCAGAGGATACGTTAATTGAAAGCAAGATTGACACTCGCACAAAGTTGGCCATATTTCTAATTCCCGTACTGAGTAAAAAATCAAAATAAATTTATTTTTCCTTTGAAGGTCTAGTGATTCAACTTGAACGAATTAATTAAATTATTTTTAATCCGGAATGAAAAATAATAATGGCAATCAAAAAACAGGGTACACAAACTCCGCCCCGCCGGCCAAATGCGGCGCGTCAGTTGGTTCCATCCGGGAAACGAAATGTGTTCCAGTAGAAAAGTATAGTACGCACAACGCATTGACTGCATAGGCCGACCATATTTCTTTCATAAAAATCCGGGAAATCGCGATCCCTTACGGGTTATCACCAATTATCTCGAAAAAATTTTCAAATGCAATTAAAGTCACCAAATACAGCCTACAGCTCAGAAAAAATTTAAAAGCGGTGGATTTGTCAGTCATAGATTAAAAAAAAAATAAAAAAATTCAAACGTGAGATAAGTTGCCAATTTCAGCCAAAAAATTGTCAAAGTCGATAATTTATATCATGAATATGTATAATCTTAATTCTTTATCACAAAAATTCAAGTAAGCATCGTAGAAAATAAGGCGAAAGAACAAGACATTTAATGGAAAACTTGGACGACCAAAACATTACGGGACATTCCTGTGAAATACGGGTCACCTTAAGTTTCTAGCCGGCGAGCGGCAGACTTGATAAACTTGTGCACCCCGTCAAAAACATTCCATAGAATTGAAAAGAAAGTAATTCAAGTGAGAAATTAAAGATGAATACTGCCAACTATCAAAAAAAGTTGATAAAATGATAGCAAAAAAAAAAAAATAATAAGTATTACACTTTTTCCTCAGTTCTGAACTGTTAAATATAATAAAATCGCAAAAGCATAAGAATTTAAGCCTTAGAATCGATAGAAAATGACTCGTTCTCGAATAAACTATTAGAAAAGCTTTGAGAACGAGTGGGGGGAGAGAGAGGAGGGATTATAAAATTTCCTTAAAACTTGAAATGGCGGTGTCTGCAAAAATTCATTGCAATTCATGGCAGTTGAGAAATGAATGCGTTTTAAAAGAAATAAAGGAGAAAAGTAACCTCTTTTCTTTATGTGCCCATTTCCTTTCCGAGGAGATTGACAGCATGTGCTTCGTAGGCTGACATGCTCCACTTGAATACGTTGGTTTTCGGCCACTTACACATTGGAAATGTCTTAACATCGTTCTCTCGTTGGATTCGCAACTAAACAAGAGTCTCCAGTACGACATGTTCACTGTCTCCGTTTCGACAGCCGTCGTATATATAATTCGGATGAAAGCGAAAAAAAAAAGGGGAAAAAGAATGTGAACTCCACTCTTCGAATTTTATCCCTTTTTTTTTATGATGGGAAGTATTTTTTGAAATGTCACGAGTTATTTCGTCCATTACATTCTGATGCATATCATGCACGTCATTGCTTTCTAATGCTTTCTTCTACTTAATACCTTCAATGCATTTTTTCCATGCTCTTTTTTTTTAATAAAATACTTTTTTTTTCTACCCCATGCCGAAATTCACCAAAATTGGAAACAGGTTTCTACTACTACTACGCCGTGCATGCACTTCGTAAACATTCCTCTGGGAGATTTCAAACGAATTGGTGCATATCGGAAAGCGTTGTGTGTGTGTGTACCATATGTGGTTCGAACAAGTTGATGATGTCAGAGATTTTCTAAAATTGGCGATGTCTGACAGCATTTAGCCTGAACGATTAGGTCATTATGAATTTACTGGCGTTGCGCAGAACGTCCGTGTTAAATCAAGCGTTCAATTATACTATATGCGCATAAGTTAATCGTCCAGTTGTAATCGTCGATATAAGATTGGAATCTTGAATTTTTGATTCGTCAATATAAGATTGGAATCTTGAATTTGACTACGAACTATCCATCCCTGCCAGCAGCAATTTCTCGGCATCTCTCAATGTGTAAGTAGGCACTGCCTAAATCATGGTTTCTATCTCTTTCAACTTGAACCTGTTCATTCAACTTGTTCCTGTGAAGCCGGATCCGTCTTGGCAACAGAACGAGACGGATCCCGATAATTCTCCTCATGGGCGGATATACCCCCAGCGTCAAAGGTGGAGTCGACGGATCTAATGTATATATGTACATATGAATTGACATCATCATCATCGTGCCCCCCAGACTTCCAAGTCTATCTCTGTCTATGATTCTCCTCCTCATACCAAGAAACAATCAGGTGATAGGATTCCATCCAGACTATCACTCCCTGCTACACGATCAAGATCGAAAGCGAACAAATAAATGTGCTCCTACCGTGGGCGACAACTTCTCAGGAACAAGTTGAATTAAGAGGGTTCTGAAGGAATCAGGAGAAAAGAGATTATTCCAGTTATCGAATTTTTTTTATATTCTTCCAGTACAGGATTTACTTGAACAAAGACGTTTTAGCGATTCAATAACAATAGACGGTGTGGTACATTAGTACACCGCAGTTACGCGATATGTGGGACCAACGATAACTGCATAAGTCGAATTCCTTTTTTAGGTCGGAGCATGATTTTGAATGTAAATCCATTCAGATATTCGTTGATTAGGACAAACATTTAGGATAAACGCGTCTTTTTACGGTTTTTTTACTATTAATATAATGATTATGATATTTTTCTATGACTTCATAAAATTTAAGTTGTCATGTGTCTGCAATCATTTAAAAAGGCTGTACTTCCTAAAATATGTGCGAATGAAACCCCTTGCTAAATGCTTTGAATGTTTTGATAACACCATGCTCCATCCCCAGAAATACGATGCTTTTGTTTGGAAGCGAGAAAACACATTTTACCCGTGGGATGAAATTAATTAGGGGTTGCAGATCAGGTGCATTGTTATCAAAGAGCGTCTCATGAAAATATTTTTTTTGACTTGAAATAACGCTAGAATTCAGTAAGGTTAGTATGAAATTGCGATCTTTTCTAAAAAATTGGCAGATACCATAGCAAGTCTTTAATTCCCACTTCTAAAAAACTTCAGTTTCATCTTTTATACAGTACATACTGTAGTCTCAAAAAAATAAGTAGTTTCATTATATATGGTGTGTTCTGTGATAAATGAAATAATTTTTTATTTGATCATCATCTAATAATCACTACTATCTCAGCAATAATCTGGTGATTATGCTTGAATATCAGAAAATTGAGTTTTTTTTTCACCGAAAATCACGTCACTGCAAAATTGCTCAACTCAGGGTAGCGAAAAAGTCTGAAGAAACTTTCTACATTTACATTAGGGACTGTTTATATAATTTCGAAGGTAAAACTGTTGCGTCGAAGCCATGGGTGCTCGAGTACCCCAGTATTTTTTGGTATTCGTCCAAGCACACCAGAATTTATCCAAAAATCAGAATTTTTTTCACATGAAGCTCAAGCGGAGCACCTACAGTTTTAGCCTACGGATCTAAAACACTTCCGACGAGCTTTGGAATTTAATTTTCTCCACTTAAACGTTCAAGCACCATGCATAAATCAGCGAAGCGGAGTGAAACGTACATAAAATAAAAATTACAAAATGAAAATTAATTCTCAATTAGCATAAAGATATTAATTTCATCAAAAAAGAAGTATTGGGTGTGATATAATATGGACAAATAACTATAATAAAGTCAAATACACTGTTAGCGAACTAAATGCCGAATTTTCTCGTAAGTGTAAACTTGTATCTGGTCCATGAGCCAAAACCAATATTTGTCACCATCTCGATAATAGCTATAGAAGTATTGGGTTTGAGCCCTCCCAATATTTTCAATATCTTCACGCCTTATTTGACATTATTTCTAATTTGATAACGCACGAGTTGGTTAAAACCGTCTCTATTTCTTCCAAATTATTCCAATAAACAATCCCTCCAGCAAACAACAAGCAGGGAAAAACAGTTTTGAGGGAAAACGTACTTTTCTCTTATACAAAAAACCCTAGGTTTTTCATTCTTAACTCAAAACGGCGCACACACTTGGCAAGCGAAAGAACGGTATTTTGCATTCCTTCCATAGATTTTCCGACGTAATATCACTTCAGAAACATTGAACGGCTTAATGTTTAGTATCGAGAGAAGAAACTGTTATTATTCACCTCAAAAAAAAAAAAAAAAAACTGAAAACCAATCGGGAGTTATGTTCTGTAAGTTCTACGGGGTTTGTGCTAGTATTCCTTTCTTTCAATAGTTATCAACATTTTCTGATTACAAACACTCCTTAGAAATGCCACGTAAACCAAATTTCCGGCGTGGAATGCAACGATCACGTGATTTCGTATCAGGAAATTTCACGTCGTTTGCAGTCAGTGGCTCGATGAGTTTAAATTTCGATGCTTTTAGTGTTGTGGAAGATGATGATGTTGGTGGTAGGTACGGTAGGAGCTGGGGCCGGTGACTTCCTACCCTTACAAGCATAGTGGCTTATTTAGATTTTCAACGACCGGTGCTTGTTCGGAGTGCTGCATTCATTCGCCCGTGGTTTGGAAAAGATCTCCGCGACTGAAGGAACGACGGAGGAGGAAGCAAAGCAACTTATTCCGTCTCTAAGAGTCCCTCTGATCATTAAACTGGGAGTTTCAAAGAGAGTTACACAGGATTGAACACATAAAAGCATCGCGAATGACCAGCATCTTAATTCTTCACCGAGAGAAATTACTCTACGGTCGAGGATTAAAAGCCGGCTCTAACATTTTCTGACTGCTTACGGCTTCTGTGTTTCACAGAGAGAGAAAGGGGGAGTGTTTCACAGAGTGAGAGGCATACTTACATATAGAATTAGGTGACTTGTATTTAACAATTTTGAAATGACTTTGAACATTGTATGGACATCACACGTTGGTGGTTATTTTTCTACGATAACTTCATTTTCTTATGTTTCTTGTACAAAAAATATAATATGCAGTCCACGCCGCGTAATGTAACCACATCGAGACTGATTAACAGTATTAATTTGGGAAATGGATTGTTGTACAGGTAGAATTTGATAAAATTGTATTGCACCTTATGGTATATAGGGTTCATAGGTAACTGGGCGTATGGTATTTTACAGGCGCACCATTGATCCTAGAGGCATACTTGCAGTTAAAAGTATCCAAATAGCGTGTACTCAGATATGTCATTCATATTGCAAACGGTAGCATAGTGATTAAAATAAAAATGTTACCTTTTTATACGGGCACCCTGTGCTCAACCCAGCTAAAAAGTTGTTACCCGGTTTCACCTGATGCCAACTAAAAAAAATTTCACGTTTCTAAGTAAATATTCATTGAGGCATTTCAATTTTCGAAAAACGGAGGAAAATTGGTGAAAACAGTTTTTTTTTGCATTCACTTAAAATGCTGTTTTTCCCAAATTTTTCTCCGTTTATCGAATTCAAGAAAACATCTCAGTGAATATTGCACTTAGAAACGTGAATTGTTTTTAGTGGGTATCAGGAGAAACCAGGTTCTTGAGCACAGGGTGTCCGTATAAAAAGTTAAATTTTTTTTAAAAATTTTGATAATTATACAATCCCTTGCAATATGAATGACGTATCTTAGGTCCACACGTTATTTGGATACTTTTTCTAATTGGAAATATGCCTCTAGGACAACCCTTTTCTAGTCGCGATCCCTGCCTGCACTCATCATCAAAAGAAGAGCACCTTTTTCGGCAAGTTTGACGTACTGTGTGCATGAAATCAGGATGATTTTAATCCTTTGATGCTATTAGCACAAAGTATTTATTCGGGACGTTCATCAAGTGCCAGCGAGCACAAAATCCCACACGGGTATCGAGCAACGCGGATGCTTCAGGGAGCATTATTACGCTCGCGAGCAACAAGTTGAAGACGTCTGCTCTAGGATGAATAGTTCGCAAGTAAAATGCCATATGCCCTGTTACCTATGCACTGCGAGTATAGCTCAGCTGAGTAAAGACATTTCTTAGCTGAGACGTATTTTGATTTACGCTGCAAAAAATAGAAATAAATTTCTCGCATAGAGAACCACTTGCCCCAAAGCTGCTTGAAAGATGCGACTCTTAATGCAGCTTTGACTTGCCCTCCCCCCCCACGAGTTTAATAACTTTGGAAACAGCTGCTCTCTAGGCCATGATAACTATTTTAGTGTATAATGCACCTTTTCACGTCAATTGGTTGATTTGTTATTAATTTTTAAAATGTGCCCAGGACGACTTCTTGTCCACCATGTATACTGACCAGGATTCGGTTCTATGACAAAAAAAAGTAATTCCACACATGAAAGAAATTTTTTTCTACACGTGTTCAACACGGAACCGCCACATTCGCAATGGAATGATCATTCTCTCCGACTGGAAAAATTTGGAGCCACAAAATTTCATGAACGATAAACACTCAAAATCTCGAACTATGACTTCTACAAAAATAATAGCCATCAAAATACCCTTGACAGTCGATTCATACCGTCTTAATGCTCCATGAAAGCCAACCGATATCGACGTGAAAACCTCGAAGCTATAAATCGACCGTATATAAAACCTAGAGCATAAAAATAAACTCAACTTCATTTCCTTTTCCAGTGATAAGTTTTCTTTTCTAAGGAACAATTCCCGTTTTATTCGAAATTTTAATCTGAAAAGCGTCGCGTCCATTTCGACTTCATTAGAATCGCACAGAAAATATAAGAAAAAAGTAAATGGCATTGTGTTTTCTCTCTCTATATATTCTTAAGAATGTTCGATTTTTCCTCTTTTTTTCCTTACTCCCGATAAGGTTTTTGCGATTTCCTGTTTCTGGAACGATATCAAAGGCAAGAGAAAATCGCGCAATTTTCAGGCATTTAAATCCATGGGGGAAAATAATCAAATTTATTTATTTTATTTAATTTATTTTTTACTTAAATTTCCTTGGAATCGATTTCCTGTCGCAGGATCGTGGAAGCGGGAAAGGAAAGCAATTTCTCAACATTGAAATTAGTGTATATTTGAAATCCTGTTATATATATCGATTTCACTTTGCGTTTATGATTTATATGAGGGGATTTAAATTTTCGCAGTATTTCGAAATCGTTTTCGCGCTTCATTCTATCACTATTTTGTAAAGGACAGAGAAATTTAGTTTTATTATTATTTTTATTGCGCAGCTTTCGAAAGATTTTTCAATTACGTTTCTTGCAAAAGTTACGATAAAGTTTTTCATTTTGAACTACGGAGTACATTTCAAGCCGATACTTGGATTTTTTATCAAGTATCAAAATTATCCATATGGATCGCTTGAGCTTTTAGAGTGTGAGGTCTTCAACGAGTGGCCCGCGGACCACATGAGGGGTCTCTCAAAGATTTTTACAGAATTTATGCAAATACTAAAAAAAATCTCTCAATAAAAAAATGTGCCATGAAATTGGTAAAGGAAGTAATTTCAAATTTTATTCCACAAAACATATCAGAACTAATGAGAGAAATAATTTCAAAATTAATGATACTTTTTTAGAATAAATGAGAGCTAATTAAGTGAAGAAATAATAAGTGAACAATTTCGCGGACCGGCATAAATGGGAGAAAAAAATTTGAGAACAGTCTAACATAAAAAAGGAAATATAAAAGAGGAAAATATCCGCTAACCCACACTATACATATCATATTTCAAAATTTACTATCATTAAGGATACGTAAATTTTGTATTTAAGAAATGGATGCGATAAATGCGAAATTTGTGAAATAAATGTGAAATTTATGAATTATGACGAACAAAATGCGAAAACTTGACTTTTGACTATTTTTTGGTGAAATATTGATAATTTGGTTTTGAAATTGAAAATTTGCAATACTTTATCTCAAGTACTTGAGCCTCGCATCCTATTATATATGTGCTTAAAGCCAGTATCCTCTTGCATAAACTAAATCACCTTTTTGCATGCGATTGTTTTGCAAAATATGTGTCTAGCTCACGTAATCTTCCTTCAGTTTTGAAAATAAAGTTCTAACCCGTATAAAACTCGTATGACAAAATAACATGTATTCGGTTGACTTTTATGGCTGAGCTCTGTAAGGCCGGGTACACACTAGCCTGAGAAAATAACGGAACTAATCTATAATTTGAAACGATCAACCTACCCATTCGCACAAGTTTTATGGAGTAAGTTAATAGTCTTGACATCTTTTGAACATCAAAGTCAAGGCATTTTTGAAAGAAATACAATAATTTGACAAATAAAAATGGTGAATTGAAGATGGGAACAATATTATGCTAAAGACAGCAGTAAATAATTATTCCAATAAATTGACTCTACACATGAAATGAACCGGCAACGGTTGCCGGTTCATTTTGAGTTCGACTCTTTCGTCTACAACAGCGAGTAACTCCCGCTATAAAGAGTTTTTCTTTGTTTCTGCTACTGATGAAGGAACTTCATATAGTTCCGAAACGCGTATAGCCGCGGTTCTTTTGCAATATTGGATTCATCTACGTATGGCACTATGCAGCACAAAAAGAAACAATGTATGATATCATACTACACATTATTTATTTTCATGCTGTTCACCAGTTTGAAACAAAAATCAATTGTAATTGAAAAATCAAGAACAGTTTTGGTTCGATTCGACAGATGGCAGCAGGGGTCCCAGCACAACGATTCTATAATTTAAGGAAAATTTATGCGCATTTCTCTTCTATACAAAAAATATCGTCGGAACGGGAAAGCGAATAGAATTTGAACTTAGGCATCAATGTTTAAAGAAGCAACATTATATTTGTCCTTCTGACACGCTCGGATCTTTTGAAGAAATCTACGGTTCCGAATCAAATGGAAAGGGGGCATGATATAGTGGAGAATTTTATTTATATATATTTTGAGATTGCTTTTTTATTCAATATGAATTTCGTTATTTCTGAACTTTTTCATTAAGTATAACTTTTCATTAAAATTTTGAAATTATTTTTTTTATTAAATATGTGATTTACATTTTATTTCCTCAATTTTTCTCGAATTAAAATGATTTTTTCAGCACAAATATAATTCTTCTTTAATTCTGAAGACGTTTATTTTAATGTATTTCTGGTCATTCTTTTTTGAAATTATTTCTCTAATTTTGGAATTATTCCCCATCAATTTAAAAAAAATTTGCCTCATTGGTTCAGAAATTTTTTCTGAAAGTAAATATGAAATAACCTGTTTCACCAATTCTTCATTGAGGTTCTTTTCTTAGCATTTCTATGAATTCTGTACCATAACTTGTAACTACTTTCGTCAGCAGGCTACTGTAATAAAGAATCGAGCGACATATGTTGCCCGGGGTCCAAGCGTTTAAGACCTCTGGTATATGCTGAAAAGCGTGGTATTTTCACTGCTCGTAATGCAAAAGAAAATTACAATGCTTTCCACTACTTTGGAAAATTCCAATAATATAGTATTCGAATAAAAATTATTATACTAATAATTTTATCTGTTTTTTCCCGTTCTGAAAATCTGTTCACAATTACTGCACATGATCACTCTTTTCAACACTAGGGCTGATAAATTATCTATCCCATTTAAATTTCTCAATCAATTCATTAATCAGACTAACAGGGCGGAATGAAATCTTAAGCTGTTTCTGACGGAACAGATGTCATACGCAGGTATCATCCGCATAGAAAGGCTCTCAAAATATATTAAGGATTAAGTCTAATGAAGGGAAACGTGAACTAATGAATGAGGCAGTGGATTTCTGGATTCGCGTTGAGTGTTGACAACATGACAGCAGCCGTAACGGGAGTTTTCAACGATAGCCTCTCTATCTCACTGCTGATGCCAACTTCAACCGAATGCCACTCACTAGTCCAAAGAGAGTTTTGAATAATTTGACGTGTTTTCCTTCACGTCGATCACAAGGGTAAAATTAACTACCGAAATATTATCTCAATATTTATCAACTAATCTAGCTAGAAAAGTAGGAGGAATCTTGCCATATCTAAATAGATGTCTATCTAAATATTTAAAATGTGTGGGAAAAGCTAAAACACACTTTACAACATTGTTCTTCAACCTTTCTACAACTGTGAAAAATGTTTTCTCGAAAACTAATGAATATTTTTGAAAAATTCTTTTTGCTTCACATCAAAAATAGGCATCCACACAGGCTGAGAAGTATAATTGAATAATAATAACGTTTGGTAATTTTAAAACTACTTTGACATGATTACTGCGTTTTCTACATTTTTGCAATTCTTTCCATTTCAGTGAAATAATTACTTATTTCTAATTAATCTTTCCAGCTTTTACTGATGTTTCCTACTTTTCTGATTGTCTGTCTCCAAAATAATAATGCATCACTCATATTTATTACGAATAATATTTAAAAAATAATAGTAATACCGAAACACATTCTAAACAAAATATTGCCGTGAAAACTTGGGGGGGGGGACACTTAATTGAAGTTTAATATGGAAAAAATCAAGATTTTCACTCAAAAAATAATAAATTATTCTCTTATAACACAAAACAATAAAAATAAACAGTGCAAATAAACAAAATCTATGATTTGTGGGCTTGATCACCGATTGAACACTACAAATCGGAATGAAATTTTTCATAAGAAACAACCAAACTCCACTGACTATTAAATATTTACAAATTTGTACTCGCAATACTACAAACACTTAAAAATATATATTATTTCATTCTCGGAATTAATTTACGTTTATGTACAGTTACGTTATGTCCTAAAATGCACCCACACCTTATGGGTAGTGTCAATCACTGTAAGACTAAGGATGTGCTTATTTCTCCCTTTTTTGTCTCGCTAAATTTTAGCAAAGTCAAAACCTCTTTTGGCAATGCTCCCTTTTTTTAAGGCAGTTTTTTTGTGGGTAGTTCTCTTATGGAAGATATTAGATGATCTGATGATATAAAGAAGATAGTTCATCAAATCTTCATTAGTTGTTTGTCGTGAAATTTTTCTTGATCTATATTCTCTGGCTTGTTTATAGTCTTTATGCCTGACTTCCAACGGGAAGTAGCAAATGTTGTATAACATCTGCACCATGAACCAAAACTTTGTGAACAGTAACTGGCATGTAAAACCAACTGTAAAGTTGCACATGAAGCTTTGTAGTAGTGTTTGCAAACTCTCTAAATTTTTCGACATCTATTTCATGTTAGAGGCCGTACGTTGGCCGGATGATATAAGACTGGCTTATGCTGCACAGCACAACTCGCTGGTTCTATGTTTTTCCAAGAGATTTTTTGATCTTCGAAATTTTTTGAGGTCTGCTCTCCGATCTTTCTGGACTATTTTGGATGGAACAGCTATTTTCCCTTGTAACCATGCTGAATTTTTGTCGAGGAAACGTGTCAAGGTCTTGTTACTAGATCTCCACTTTTTTGATAAGAAACTGAAGAAACATTTGATTTTCAAACGAAACTTACTACTCTTGACTTCCAGGCTATGTTCAAATTTTGACTTTTCATCAATATATTGGATTAACAGGTCTGCAGACTTTTTAAAAGGC
Source organism: Pholcus phalangioides (assembly GCF_987345545.1). Classification (NCBI taxonomy): domain Eukaryota; kingdom Metazoa; phylum Arthropoda; class Arachnida; order Araneae; family Pholcidae; genus Pholcus; species Pholcus phalangioides. The sequence goes on along the minus strand of NW_028301608.1, from coordinate 85,335,921 downwards.
AACCTCAACCCACCACTAGCGCAAATAACGTCAAATACGAGTCACACATAAGGCCATTTCAAAAATTTGTTACGTAAAAAGGGGTGGCTGAGGGTGGCTACGCATAATGCAAAATGTTCACGAACAACATGTAGAACATCCAAAAAAACTTTTCACGATTGAACAGAGTTAAACTTTTTTTATAACTCACTTTTTGTGCTCAATACTACTCAAAAATGAGCCAAACTTCAAGGACGAATTACGAAAATTATTTCCTCTTCCCGGAGCTTGGAAAATAACGAACCGAAAAGGACAGAAAACTAAAAATGAATAGCAAAAAGAATTTCATAGTTCCACTCAAATGCAACCGAATGACAACCTAGGGAAGTTAAGCTTTTCATCACATTTCGGCGAGAGCCCCATCTGAGTCAGTCATTACCCTCTTTTGACCCCCCAGAACCCCCTCGATGTACACAAATATCACCTCAAGATGCACCAGACATTTCTCTATCCACCCATATGGTTTTTTTCTCCGAAGCAAAAACTTGACTTTTTATTTTTTTCCAGCTAATTTCCCGATTTGGACCGCTGTGCGCCGGAGCGGATGGACTTGCCCAGTCCCGGTGCAGCGCCGAACCCACTTCGGACCGCAGCCCGACGGGCCCGGCCCTCACTGACTGGCATGAGTCCTCGGACCAGCTGGTTAAAGATCACTGCTCTAGCGAGCTATCCAATCAACTTCAAGCTTCTTTTCATTGTGTATGCATGTATTTAAGATTTGATTTATTTCCTCTTTTAAATGAAAAAGTTACCAATAAGCTTGTCATTTAAAATTAACTTATTCCCCGTTTCACTGGGTATAACTTTCCCCTCTCCCATCAAAATTCAATTTATTATTTCTCTGGGAACTAACATATATTTCGTGAATAATTAATTCTCTCATCCCTGAAGAATCTGTTTTTTTCTTTCTTCATCTCCGTCATTAAAAGCAAGAACATGTGATTAGTTTTTGGTTTCGATGACACAAGATACATATTGATGCGACGAGTATGTTGAATGGAATAAATTAATTTTGTTCGGGTTTTTTGGGGGAAAATATTTGCATAAATTTGCAATATCCAGCCGGCATTAAGAATAATTAGCATTTTTTTCCCCTTTTCTCCTTACCGTGAAGATATGTGTATACGGAATTACTTATTTTTCATAGTGATTTCTTATGAATTTTAAAAGTTCCAATGAAACATTACTCGGGTAAATGTTGAAGTTGGATACTCGTGGCGAGGTATAATAAAAGAAAATTAGAGTTATATTGCTTAGGAATTCCGGAAAGTGATCATGTAAGAGTACGTGGATTAATATAAAGAAAACATGACATAAAAAATCATTTTTAAAAATATAATGCCACTCTCTTTATAAATCTGTTAATACTTTAAGATTAAGTTCCATAATTGGAAATATATTGAAAAATTATAAGTCCATTGTGTCCCATGAATTCGTAAATAGATAAAAAAATGTATAAGAAGCGAATGAATATTGGAATGCGGCTTGTGCAAAACATTACTCTCACGGTGGGAGATTTTGTTTCATACAGGAAAAAAATAGTTTCCATTTTGGTCGATAGAGGGCGCTGAACACCAATCCGACAGGAGTGGTTGGACCTGAATCATTCTTCAATCCCTTCCGTGTCCGAAACGTTGAAAACGTGAATTTCCGTTGATTCGGGGGTGGGGTAAAGTTAGAGCCACACTCATGTCTGGAATGGTGATTGAAATATAGTGGAGGAAGACGGCTCCTTTGACGATGTGGAGGCTGGAAAGCCCTGGTCGGTTTCTTCGACTAGCCTTCGAATACCTTATAGCATAGGTTCCCAACCATTTTGGAACCAGCGCCCCCTTTTTTAGTGCACGACTCCATAGCGGCCCCCCCCTTCTCCAGGTAAACTATATTGTACATAGTATATATTGAAAACAAGGACAAATTTTTAAATTAATTTATTAATTTATGAGAAGGTAATAATATGTATTTTTCTCACAGTATTTGATTGAAAATATATATGCTATTTGGAAAAAATGAGTATAATACCATTAGTGAGATATCTGAGCTTGATGTGATGAAACTAATTTCTCGATGTCTGGTGCTATTTTTGTCATCAATAAGCTTAAATATCCGCGTTCCACTATTGACAATCTGTTTCTTTTCTTCGTTAATAGACTGGTGACTACGCTAAATCCTCTCTCGGCTGAATATGATGATGGGAATGCAATAAAAAACTGTTTTGCTGCAGCCCATAAAACCGGATATAATGTTTGAATTTGACTTTGTAGCCAAAATTCCTGATACCCTTTCTTAATTTTAATTTCAACTCTTCATTTGTTGAAAATTCTATCAACTCTTCCTGCAGCGATAATTTTGTTATTTGAGGAAGGTTCTAGGAACCATTCTGGAATAGTCATGTTGGCTACATCCTGAAATCTATTCGTAAAATCTTCTGTCAGTGCTTCCAAATGCTGGCAATAAACCAAAATGTCGTCATCAGTTGTTTCAATTGAAGAAATCATTGGAAACTGATAAAATTGTCGTCTACCAAAGTTTTGTTTGTAAAAAGCAAGTTTTGACACGAACGCTGAAATAATTCCTTTTGCTTTGATAAAATTCAAATCATTACCTCGAAGTTGTACATTCATTTCATTAAATTTAGTATATAAATCGGCCAAAAAGGCGCAATATCACTCTTAAATTTCAATAAATTCTCTCTTAATGAATCATCCTTGTTTTCAAAAAACTTTGTGGCTGATTCAAAGAGTTCGTAAAATCGTTTCAGACAGGTACCTTTTGACAACCAACGAACTTCTGTATGTAATAATAAACGATTGAAGTGTCTTCATCGTTTTCATCACAAAGATTTCTAAATATCCTGTCATGGAGAGCATTGCTTCTGATCTTGTTAACTGCTTTAATTACATATTGTAGCGAGCGATGAAAGCGATCACTAAGATTTTTTGCGACCAAATGTTGTCGGTGAATCATACAATGCACGGCCACTAAATTTGGTACGACTTTTTTTCAGGTAGGAGATTAATATCACCGGAACATATTGTGTTTATTACAATGAAATGCCTTTATGATTTTACCAGGGTTATTAAAATCAAAACAATAAAAGTAATAAACACATTCTTACTTTTGGTGGTAACAATTTACCCTTGATATGAAGAAATTCCGAAATACATTGGTTGGTATTTATAATAATCTTTAACCTCTGTCCACTGCACTATTGTACCACCCGGGAAATATTGCCCCGGAAATTTAAGGTCTATATGACCTTGAATTTTCTGCACATGCTTAAAAGGGCGGTACCTTCAACGCCAACTCAATAGCCTTGTTTACATGGGAAATGTACAAATAAGCGGAAACCGCCATCCACCAAAGCCAAAAATTTTTTGCTGAACAGGGAAAACTGGCAACCCTGTTTCCTTATTCCGCAATAGCAAAAAATCGCAAAGGATTATGAGAAATAGTATGCACCGTGAAAATCCCCAAGAGGATATGTAAATACAGTAGTTTTCCTCCTCTTTCTCTACTAGGAAAACAGTCATCAAGCAAGTGCCTGAACTCTCAGTGATACCGCAATATTGAACATGCAAACCGGGCTAATATGACTTGAACAAAAAACGCCCCCCTCAGACTTCTCAGCGCCCACGTTGGGAACCACTGCCTTATAGCCTCCAACATTTGACGATCATTGTTAATAGTGGAACAGCCACACTACTTTTTCGTTCATGACCAACCTTTGAACGCAGACTATTGGGACAGGATGGACACAATGTGTGTTCAGCTTTAAACAACTTCAACAATACTGCTTTATACACCGACATCAACGTCACAATGAAAATCTTATGTTAGCGTCAGTAACAGGAAAATCCATGAGCTGCTGATCGTACACCCTGCATTTCGACCTGACTTTCATATTCCGAATGATTCGGTTATGTGAGCGCTATCTATCGACAAAATTTAAACTTTTCTTTTTCTGTACCGACAGAAAAATTCTCCTTCGCGAGAATAATTTTACGCAAAATGCATTGAAATATATTAAAATACACTAAAAAATACATAGGTTGATGTTAAGATTAGTATATATTTTAAATAATAATAATTTTTTTTTCTATACATAAAAACAGCCTCCTCGTACTATGTTGATTGCGTTAGAGTGTTTTCTCAGTTAATGAGTTAAAGTACTTGACCAAGTTGATGATAGAGAGAATATGCGGAAACAAGCTGTGAGTTATGCGAGTGTAATATAGCCATGTTAGGGCTCCTTGAAATTCCAAGCTGACTTATCCGCCATCTTACGGAAAAGTATGACGTCAGTGTTATCAGTATAGCCAATCGATGTTCCTTATCCTGCTTTTTTAACGATTAGACGTCGCTTTGAACAAACAACTGTTTTTGCCTCTCCAAGGACGATTAGTCATTTCACCTATCTGGGCATACCTTAAGCCATGCTGAGCAATTCGGGCAAGCACACTCACAATTACACCACAGAAACAGGCTTTTCTACCCTGGAATCTCGCACAGTATCAAGATTCACTGGGTCGAGACATTGTTTCGTTTTTTTAGTTTCAGCAGTTACGACGGTAGAGATAGATGCTTTTCTCGGCCCACAACATATCAAATTGTTGGTATTGACTTTTCGTATTATTAGTTCGAGAGTTTGATTCCCGGCAGAGACAATTAACTTTCGTGTGGGTACCTAACACTCTAGGTGCATGTCTAGTGTTTGTGTGAATTTTTAGTGCTGTCATCTACGTATATTTCAAATTGTGAGTGAAGTGTAATGATTACAGCACGGATTATATGAATTTGCATATTTTGATCTTTTTTTAGCATAAAATCAGAAAATTTATGCAATTTTGGGCACATTTTCGAAGTTTTTTGAGCATCAGTCACTTTCTTTTTCGTAATTTTTCAAATAAATATTGCTCATAATGTTTTCCTAACATCCTTTTTTTCCGCAAGTGAGATTTAGTGAATTAATAGAGATATTTGTAATACTGTATCTATTTGTATGAGTTCATGGTGATATTTGTACCTAATACTACCATCATAGTAATGTTTATGTGCGTTCCCAATAGTATAAAAAATGGAAATTTTTGTAATGTAAATAATGTATGCCTGTAATTCAAATATGAATGTCCAGCACTGCCAACAGAGGCTCTGTTTGATTATTCCCGTCGCACTGCAAGCTCTGTGTTTTCTGTGTGTGCATACTGCATATGCTGTAAAATTAAAGGGAAATAGGATTGCTCGGCGCTGTGGATGGAGGCTTTGTTTCTTCGTTTCCCGTCACAGTCGAGGCGCTGTATATATGTAATTTGTATACATTGTGTATTTAGACCATTCTCAAATCTCTCCTACTTCAACATGCCAGCTTCTTCTTTCTTGCCCACGAGTCTTTTCCACACTTCTTTCGAAATCCCAGGCTGCGGTCTCCGGCCCTTATGAGCCACTGGGCGCACGTGCAATTTTTCTCCCTAGACATTGGATTCAGTCACCCATTTTTGTCAAATGGCTTGTATGTTGCATTGACTTGTTCGCTGCCTTCATGGGGAGAACGACGCCAGTAATTCGGAACTTGCGAGCACGGGGCAAAGGGAACCATCACTATAAATCTTTGCTAACTTTTCTGACACAACTCTGCCTCTTTTGAGGTAACGGAAGTAAGGTGCTTTGCATCAGTCCGGGGTTGTGAGAGGTTTTATCTCTCTATCCATCTAATATTGTATCTTCCAAATATCAATCCGTTTTATTGTAAGGCCATTTCTAGAGATGTGTTAAATTTTTTTAGAAACAGCAACGAAATTCTTTTGTTACTGGTATTTCCGTAAGCTAAAAATTAAAAAATACTGAATAAAAATTTTTAGAAGTTATTTGCATATGCAAGTATATACATATGTGGGGATATTTTTGAAATGAATATGCACTGAGAAATAGAAAATGTGCATTTTAAAAACATACCTGCTTTTTTTTTGCATGGTGATATTTTTTAATGAATATGTTCTCATTTTTGGTACGTATTTAGGAATTTTTAACCTTTTCAAGATTTTTAACTTTTTCAGATTTTTTTAATGCATATTTTGGGTTTTTCGATGCACATTTTGGAAATTTCAAGTGCATATTTTGGAATTTTTAAGTGAATATTTTGGCATTTTCAAGTGAATATTTTGGCATTTTCAAGTGCATATTTTGGAATTTTTAAGTGAATATTTTGGCATTTTCAAGTGAATATTTTGGCATTTTCAAGTGCATAATTGCATGTTTTTTTTGAGCATATTTCACCATTTTTTTAGGGCATATAATCCGGGCTCTAGGAATAATTAAATATTTGCACCGTTGAAGGCAAATTTTCCTGCTGCTGTCGCTTACATAAGGTTTTCATAGTGATGTTTCCGTTGGTGGATGAAGCGCTGCTGGTAAAGTAGTTTTAATTAAGCCCGAAGAATCGCTGGCTGAAGCTTCACGAAAGTTTCGGACATCGAAGAGATTGAAGAAACGTTCAGGTCTAATCACTGTTTCGTGTAATGTCCTCTATCGATACTATTTTTAACCTCTTCAAGAATAACTTTTTCGCGAATAGCATTCAAACATACCACTTTTTTCAATTTTTATGATTTATTAAACTATTTACGAATTAATGCGACATTCTGTATTTTTGAATGAGTCAGAGAATCTGGTAAGAATCAAGAAGGTTGAAAAATCAATCGTTACATTGTAAATATTCATTACGACATCGGATTCGATGGAGCTGAAATCTTTGCTGTTTTATACGCAATAACAAACTTACATCAATAGAGTGGACCCTCGTCTAAGTAAACGTTTGTTTTACCGTTTCATCAGCTATTCCTCGAGGGAGATACAAGAGCGAGGAGGATTTATTTCTGTAACAGCAAACATATCGACGGAATGGAATCAGTATCAATCATCATCATCATCATCATGTGCGTTTAATTTGAGCCGAACCCAAAATGGTATTTCTACTGAGATGAGATTCTTCTGAATATGTCAATCTTCCAAAAGCATTATCACCCATTATCGCTATCATCTACTCAGAGATGAAACATTACGGTTTGTCAAACATCTTTTACTCCCACACACTTAATACCGAGATAATAAATAGATCAGAACTCACGTTGATTGGAATTTACTTTAGACATCTTGAAAGACATTGCCTGATTCAGGTTGAATAACTCGCAATTCAACTGCCGATATTCGAGACTCTAGAAATAATTGACGGATATGTTGGAACCTAGTGATTTACAAGCGCATTATTTAATGAGTGATGGAGAGTTGCATTATTCAAAATGATGATGCTGTTGGGATAATCAGCTACTTTTACTGTTTGAGCGCGAATTTAACTTTTGAAAAATGAGTATTTATTAGGCGTAAGTTTCGTAACAAGTCCATTGAAAGATTGTTTTTAAAAAATAAATTTTAAGAAAAATATTAATTATTATCATAATCCCGACATGGAAATACTTCGTCATCGAAGTTAATTCATACCTCTTAATTTGATAAACATTTTAAGGGATCATATATTATAGTGCACATTCGGGATGTAGGGAATACCTCTTTTGTTTTCCAAATTATTCCAATTTGAAACATGGTATAGACCTGAAACTTGTATTTCTAAAAAAATTTTGTTTCTTGTCTTTGCATTGACAAGTGTATCGTATTTAAATGTAAATATTATAACTATGAAAGAAGGCATTGAAAAAAAATTATTATAAAGAGTGTGGGGGGGGGGGAGGAGTTAGAAATGAAGAAAACTAATTCGAATTGATCAAAAACAAGATTTAATGAGTCTATGACAATGAAAAATAAAAATTTCATCGTACGTTTCTTGTAGTTAAGGATGCGGTACGGTATCATAGTCTATTTACAAGTGTCACACGAAAATGTAATCTTCCTATTATGTATCACAACCGTCAAGATGGGCCTACAGAGAACAGGACACACATTATTTCTAGACCTTTCTTCTTTTATCTTACTAAACGTTCCATTTTGAAGAGATATTTTAGCCCAACTTAGAAAATAATTATAGTATCCCATATACATATTACCCAGTACACTATCTGTGAAAAAATCGCGTTCGTTCTAACCGATGAGAATAGCAAGGTGAAAATTAGCTCAGCACAATAAAATACGTGATGCTCATTGTGTTTAGTTTCAAATTAATGGGCACATTTCCAATAATTAATAAACACCTTTGAAAACTTGCAAACTTGAGTAAACTTGAGTAAATCTATAAAGTGGAAATCAAATCTTAGTCTGTAGCAGTTATAATGATGGTGAAAACCGAATGACACTGACTCTATAGCCCCACTGAGGTATCTTAAAGTTGTTTATCACTATTCCATTTAGCGGCCCCACCTTAAAGCGAAGGAAACTCGGTATATTTCATATTATCCGACTATTCCATAATATCCTAATGTACTATGTATATGAAAAATTTAGTAAATATGAAAATGAAGAATTTATAATGCGTTAATTTATTTAATGAAAATTAGAATTTTATAAAAATATGAAAACGAAAAACTTTATAAATATGAAGAAAGATCGAATAAAAATGAAATTAAAAAAATTAACCAATTTGAAAATGAAAAAAACTAATGAATTTTTGAAAATTAACAAAAAACTAAGATCGATATTGAATTAATAAAATTTTTAGATTGTTATTGAAATTTCGAAAACTTAAGAATACCAATGAATGAATGAAATTCTAAGATTATTATCGAGAGAGAATTGATATAGTTTTAAAGTTATTATTAAACTCAAAAAATTCAACTGACTTTTAAAAACCCAATTAAATCTAATAGATTGAATTGAGTATAAAATTTTTTAAATTAAAAAACTCAACATTTACTAGTGGTGCTCATATTTATTAGAATATTCCTGTCAATTGAATATTTCTCCTGAAACCTAACTGAGGAATTTTTCTGTTAGATTAGTAATTAAATTAGCCGTAAAACTATTTTGGGAAATGAATGAAATGCTTCGTAGTTAAAGATGTCTAATAAACTTATTCAATTTCAACGAAGTCTTTGAAGAGCCATAAATCGAATCCCAGTTCTAGAGAAGTTCTTATGTGTAAGAGCGTACTCTTGAGTTATATGCTTACCGTTAAGAAATCGTAAACCATGAAAAGGTAGAAATTTACTCTTAGTGCCCGAAGTCCTCCTCAAAGGATGAGAAAGAGAGCTATCGGCTTAATTAGCTCAGAGAGAGAGAGAGAGAGAGAGAGAGAAAGAATGAGATTGTGCTCTTTAATATATGCTTGTTCTTCTTCATTTACGTAGTAATTCTCCCGTATTGTATATACTAATTAACGAGAAATGCGATTTGGTGCTTTCGGATAATCAATATCAAAATCCTGACCGCTAATGTTCGTATTAATTAAACTTATTTTTTTTTATTATTTATCTCGGTTAGCTGTTGCAGAAAATTTTGCTAGGTATTTATTTCAGGGTTAGTCTACCATTCTCGAAAGTTGCTCAATGCTACCGTCAACAAAGAAATATCGTGGGGAGAAAAAATATTGATTTTTTTTCGGATAAAAGAAAAATCTACTAAATTGCTTCTTCCAAAAAAAAAAAACCATTCATAATGAAAAAATTAATTAATTCCTTCGCAGCACCTGAAAATATTTTCCGTATATTTCTTTTTCGATTAACTTTTAATGCAAATGAATGGTTGGTATGATATAAGTTAGTGTTCTTCAGCCTTTTCTGTGAAAACATTAGATGAAAACAGTGAGATCAGACCGGCAGAAATGACAGAAATAATTTGCGGACCTGCAAAAATAAATAAATTAGAGTTATAATTGGTAAAAAATGAATAGATAGGACAAATAATTTTCAGAACGGCAAAAGATGAATAGACAGGTATAATACTTTGAGGACCGACAGAAACATGAAAAATCAGGCAATATCTTTCTTCTACAATTCAGAAACAAATAGAATGATTGAAACAACACTCGGTGTCTGATAATTAATATATACCGTCCGTTGAAAAGCACCGTTATAAATATGTACGTACTCATATTGAAAGCGGTTCTGTTTCGGTTGGGAAACTATTGTTGTTCAATGATAGTGGCGCCATCTAAACACATGTAGGGACTAAGCCGAAGATGCTTGTGCATGCGTTCTCATGAACGAGTTCATTAATTTCTGGTAACTGTACCGTTTTTTTTCTCAACGCTTCCTCCCCATATTGAATTCTTGAATGTTAAACGATATCGTTACATCAGAACTTTTGCTGCCATCTATGAAATATAGAAAATACTGAAAAATATTTATGCCTGCTTTAAATAAGCTGCTGCATGAAGAAATAACTATAGTAATTAACTAAATAAATATAGTAAATATTTTAGAAAAATAAGAATATTAGTTAAATTATCAAGTTTGCCTAGTAATTTCAACAGTTGCTGTTCATGTATGGTAAATTAACACCAGTAAAAAACCCGCAGAAAAATAAATATATGTAAATCATCAGCGTCATATACAGTCGAATCCCATTTTAACGGGTACCGTTCTAGCGAAAATCTCGATTTAGCGAACGCGTTTCTAATTCCGCAGATAAGTTTACATAGGAACAATACTAAACCTTGGGATTCCTTTTTAACGAAGTGACTTCTCCGGTCTCTTGTAGTTCGTTATAACTCGACTCGACTGTATTTAACAATTATCCTAAATTGTGATGAAAAAAAGTCAATAATCACAGAAACATTTAAATTCTGGTTGGAATTGTTGTTCATCACAATTTTGAAAAGTTAAGGCCATGACATTGCAGAATTACTCCTCTTATTTTATAACATACAACCATCGACTGCTAAAATTTCGCGGCATATTTCATAATAGATTTATATAATACTCGTACTATTGCTAATAAAATATTTATCTCTTTCATATCATATCGTATATATAGTTTTATGCGGTACATTAATCGAAAACCAGACACCAATATCAATCGAAAAGTTATAACAGTTGCGTCTTTTATTTGTTATATGGCAACAGAAGTTACGGTTCTGTGATGTTTCGTAAATGTAATATAATGCTGTGTTTCTCAACCTTTTGCTGCTCGTGGCTCCCTTTGGACCATATTTTCTTCTCATTGCTCCCTGTCATATATATCCAGGGCCTCTACCCTCATCCAAGAGTGAGATTCTTTCTACTTATCGAATTGAGTTTAATAAAAATTAAATTTACAATGAACACAAATTGTATAAGTAACATTGATGAACCGGGCACGGATCCAGAAGGTGGACTATCATCATCCTTCCCAAGAGCCGAGCCGAATTATATGGAGAGAAAAGGTCTGTGTAAAACACTGGACGATTCTCCCACACGCACACGTACCACCATTTTTGATCACCATTTAATGCTAGAAATATAGATTTCTCTAGTTATCCGTCATGTGTAAAAAAAAAATAAGATTAAACTTTGATTGGAAAAGTAAAACAAATAAAGATGATTTTCTTCCGATAAGTCTAAAGTGGAAATAATAATTAAGAACAATATATAAAAATTGAAATTTCAAATTATTTATGTTTAAAAATTAATTAAAGAAGCATTAAAAAGAAGTCCATATCTGTCAACATTTCTTTTGACAGATAAATTCAAGCAATGTTTGATAGTAATAATAGAAAATAAGTATATAAAAAAAAAGGAAAATATTTTTACTCTAAACCAATACTTTTCATTTTAATTCCGAAATTCTTATCATTTTTGTTTTTCATCTTTTTTCCCTCGATCAACGTTCCAATTTCTTAAAAAACCCAAGAGATTAGTTTTTCCTTAATTACTTCGTGTTTACTGAATAAACTTACAATTTGTTCAGGCGATGTATTTGTTATACATATGCATTAAAAATATATTTTTCGGTTATTATTATTTGACAGAGCTTTTGCCACTGTATTTGCGCATTTGAAAATCCAAATTAGTTTTTCTCATCTTTTGTTAAAAAAAAAAACATTTCTTTTTAAGTAAAAGCAAAAATTACCCTACACAGCAATGAAATTGCGTTAGACATGGAAATATACAATTTCGATCTGCTGAACACTAATATCACTATAAAAAGATTTTTCGGCCCTTGTTTTTGATATATTACCCTGTTAACAGTTAAAAAGTGCTTTACGAGCATTATTGCATGGGTGCAAAAGTGGCAAGGAGCATAGAAAAACGTTACCAAAGTAAATGATCAACCTCGATAGCGGCTGACTACCTGTTGAAAGAGATGCTGCTTGATGATGTCCAGCAAAAGAGTATTACAGAACGAAGTACGTGTCAGACGTCGATGAATGAATTAATTGCGCTAATAATACATTTGTTTTTGTATGTATTTAAGTTGTGTTTTGATATACACAGGTTAGTAAGGAAAGTCCCTAGGCCACATTTTACTGATGAATCGTTGATCCTTGTAGGCATACTTCCAATTAGAAAAAGTATTCAAATACCGTAGAACTAAGATACTCTTCCTTCATATTGCAAGGGGTTGTATAGCTATCAAAATAAAAAAAAATTGACTTTTTATATCGGCTCCCGGTACTGAAAAATCCAGTTAGAAAGATGTTACCCTGTCTCTCCTGAAGGAAAAAAACCAACGTTTTATGAGTGCAATATTCGTTGAAATATTTGAATTCAAAAATCGGAGAAAAGTTGTGATAGCTGCATAAACTGACGGACAACGCTTCTTTCTCAAATTTATGCTGTTGTCTCCAAATTTCATTCAATTTTTAAATTCAAATATATCAATGCATATTGCACTTAGAACGGTGGGATATTTTTGCTTACCTCATAAAAGACAGGGTAAAACAACTTTCTAATTCGTTTTTTAAAGACCAAACTGAAAGTTGTTTCTCTTAAATTTTCTATACAAATTCTTGCAATATGTGAATGGCGTATCTGAGTTCTGCACGTTATTCGGATACTTGCTTCTAACTGGAAGTATGCCTGTAGAGGATCAACGGTTCAACAGTGAAATGCGGCAAGGGGAATTATAGAATCACCCTGTATATTTGTGTTGCTTTTCGTACGTTCGTTTTCTATATACTTATGTTGTGTTTTAATGTATGGTATTGTGCTATTAAATGTGCAGCTTCACAGAAAACTGTATCCAATACAGCTTTTTTTTTTATGGTCAAATTCGTGTTATTATGGTCTAGAAATGACTATTTTAGTTTCGGACGAAGGAACATTGCCAACCTTTGTTGTCCAGTTTTATGATAAATTGATAAAAATATCTTCATTTTCTTCTCGACTGAAGAAATAAGAACAAAAATAAACACAGAGATAACTGTGATAGTTTTCTTTTCCTGGAAGTATTGCGTGAGAAAACCCCTGTGAAATATTTCCATTTCGAGTAAAATGTATCTTAGAGGTTTATTCGTTGGGTTCATTTGGTGGGGCATGAGAGAATTGGGAATTCTTCCGGAACTTGACTCTTCGAGATATTCAAACTTCAATATACCGTACGTACGGAAGACCCTCATGTTTCCTAGTTTTCTTCGGATCAGGAAGGGATATAAACCGAGGAAATGTTCTACGGCTGTTCCTATGAGAAGATAAGTAAATGTGCGGTTCGTATAACGTGGTAAATAAAAAAAAAAAGTTCTTGTTATGTAGCGGGCTCTTTTTCCGGACTTATCATGCTTTCCGTTTGATTACTTCCACAGAATATTATCTGTCTAGTGAAGGAATTCCGCATCCCCGTTATTACAGAGCTCATAATATTGAAATATTCACTTATTTGCAACTAAGAAATGTTTACGAATTCCAACGCGTGAAACTTTTGCGCGTTGAAATTTTTCAACTAAAAACATTTTGTTTTTGCTTTATATGAATTTTTTGAAATACAAGGTGGGTGATAAGTCTCCACATTTAAAAAATTAATAAATAGCACTTTTTTTTAGATTCGATTACATCTAAATGAGTGAAAGGGTGTTTACATGAAAATACGATAGTTTAATTTGACATAAATGAATGAATTTTATTTGTGTGACATTTTATGTTGTGCCGAGTTATCTTGTGAGTAAAATTTTGAACTTCTCTTAAATTGAAAAATTGGAAACTCGATAAATTTCAGTTAACAAAGACTAAGATTATATTATTGAAATAATGAACTTATTAAGATTACAACTGAATGGATAAAATATTTTAAATTACAGTAAACTTAAAAAATTCAATTATTATTTTTTATTTATTCAATATTGTTTGGCCGAGGCCTATACAAGAGGATGCAGGAAGTTATGTATGATAAAAATGACGGTTGATGATACATGAAAATTCGGAAATCGTAGTACAATCTACAATATTTGATGCTAGGTTGTTCCAGTCGTTAATAGTTGTTGGGAAAAAGCTAAATTTATCACAATCTGAAGAGACAAAGATGGGCTGTAATTTTTGAGAGTGATTGAGTCTAACAGAGAAATGAGAGGCTTTAATTAGAATGTTGGAAGAGTCAAAGTGTCGATATTAAAAAATCCCTGGAGGATTTTGAAAACAAAAGTTAAACGACAAATAAGTCTAAAAGAGGAGAGCGGTTGATTTAAAAATTGCAATTAAATTTAATAAATCTAACGAATAAGAAATTTTTAAATAAGAAAAAAAACTCTAAATTTTTTGGTGATTTTTGCTTATACCATGGTGAGTAAATGCTTCGAAAAAAATAGTTAAATTTCCATATAAAACTTTTAATTCTTCAAAATTTTCATTTAAATCAAGAAACCCCTAAAATTTATATATATTTTTGTAGTCCTCGTGGTATTTAAAATAAAAACGCCAAGCTCTCCTTACCTCGGTTACAATCATATATATATTTACTCGAATACTCCTGTCAATTGAATATTTCTCTCGAAACCCAAACCGAGGAGTTTTTCTGTTAGGTTAGTAAATAAATTAGCAGTAAAACTATTTTGGGAAATGTATTAAATGCTTCTTTAACGAAAAAGATGTCTTAAAATACTTATTTAATTTCTACGAGGTCTTTGAAGAGCCATGAGTCGAATCCCAATTCCAGAGAAGTTCTTATGTGTAATAGCATACACTCGAGCATACCATATGCATACCGTTAAGAAATCGTAAACCATGAAAAGGTAGAAATTTACCTTTAGTGCTCCTCAAAGACTGAGAAAGAGAGCTATCGGCTTAATTAGCTCAGAGAGAGAGTCGGAATGAGATTATGCTCTTTAATATATGCTTGTTCATCTTATCATTGGATTGATAAAATTTTAAGATTATTATAACTTCAAAAAATTCAGTTGGGTTTTAAAAACTAAATTAAATCAAAGAGATTAAATGAGTAGAATATTTTTTTAATTAAAAAGAACTGTGTGTGTGAAAATATTTTCGTGATCTTCCGTTCATACCATGGGGAGTAAATATTTTGAAGAAAATATAATATTTATCTTTCTACCAGAGCACTTTTCGCTGGCCGTATGGAACCCATGGTAGGATGCATTTGGCCTACGTGCTGGAGGTTGTGATCACACCTCGTGAATACAAATACTTCGTGAGGTGTGACTTTTTTTTGAATAAATTCAAGGAAAGTCTGTTTTAATCATTTGTGATACAGTTGAACTGTTCTTAAATTAAAAAAAGTTAACTCTACGTCATAGTGAGTACAGGGTGGTCAAAAAGTCCGTAGAATTTTTAAAAATTCATGAAAACCGAAAAAATAACTAAAATTAAAAAGTTTTCAGGTTTAGCATCACTAAATCACGGGAATTTTTTTGACAGTAAAAAAACTATAAAACAGACAATAGATGACGCTAATAGAAACGAATTGGTGGAAATATGTAAATGAGACGGTTATATATATAAGAACTCACGCTCCTAATCCATAAACAGTTACCGTTGTAAACCATGTATGTGAACAAGGATGCTGGCTGCGGAGGATAAAGCTTTGTTGGTGAAGTTGTTTTACGTGAACCAGGAATCAGCGACCATTGATTTGCGTAAATTCTGAGTTCAGAAGAATGTGAGGAGTGGAAAAGGGCCTATAACAGCGACAAGCCTCATAAAGCTTGTTTAGCTTTTTCTAGAAAAAAAAAAATCCTTCAAAAAAACCAAAAAATTATCTTGTGAAAATCTCAAAAATTATTTTTTTTCGTAATCGTTTTTCCACATTTAATCGTGAAAATCTCTTTCTATCATTTCTGGACTTTGAAAATAATTGTACTAATCCTATCTCTATTTTTCTCACGGCTTGCCACTAACATTTATTTTTGTGCGTAAAATGTATTTCTCTCTGGGTTCCAGCCAATAGGAAAGCAACCCTACGTCTCAGTCAATACGAGACGAACAGGGTCAACATCAAAACGTTGCCCGACCGGGCTTCTTCACAGTGAAGCTAATAATAATAATACTGTAATAATCACTAGAGGCAGTGGCGGCATTTTACCATCGTTAAATTTAAATTTAATTTACACCACAATCTCCAGAAAATCGTTTTATTCCCCCGATTGTAACCAAAAAGTAAAACTTTCCCAATTCATACACGCACTTACACATACATTACTCGCTTGTCTTTCTCTTCACTGCGGGGAAACAAGATCCCCAGCCCGTATGGTTACAGATTGCCCGCGTTAAGGGCCAGACATCACCCCAAAATTCTAATTCTGGTTCTGGATTTTATTCATTTTTAAAGTTTCTATGGACTTTTTGCCCATCCTGTAATTTTAGTATAAAATGGCATATCGATTTGGTTAGTTTATCAATTGGTGAGGGACAAATGCAAGGTTATGGTATCGCAGGGAATTTTTCTCTAATAGAGTTGTTAATAAATGGAACAGCTTACCCCCGGAGGTAGTGAATTGTAACACAATTGACACGTACGTTCAAAAAGAAATACGATAAAAATGTTGGGGTAAATCGAGAAGCTATCCATTCTTAGAATAAGACAACCATAAGTATTCTTTATGGGCGTTGAATAGTATTTTATCAGGTGTACATATTGTTTATAATTTGTGTTAATTGCATTTTTAATTGTGTTGCTGTATTTTTGAAACATATGACATCCATATTTTTATGGGCATCTTTTTATCGGCCATCTCGTTGGGCATTTTGCCTGTTGTGGCGCTGTATTTGTATTTGTATTATGAAATTGTAATGAAGCTAATAATGTTGCTCTATTTTTATGGATAAGGGGAATAAATTAATTTATCGATTGCTGTGAGTTATGGATGGAAAAAAACAATAACTTCACATTGTATAGTTTTTTCTTTCAAAACCTCACGTGGATGTTCAAAATAAATCACTATTCTCAGCCAAGGAATAATACGGAAATACTTTCGGAATGACAGTTTATCAAACCAGCATGGCTGCCTATTCCACTGCCAGCGGGATTCATCTGCCACAGTACAACTATGAATGTTGCATCGTGGCTTAAAAAGCAATTTTAAAACAACATCAAAATTAATTTTGATAATTTTTCTATAATCGTTACCTTTTGTAGATCTAAGAATTATTATAACTTTAACTATTTATATTTATCTTTTCCTTGGTAAGAAAATCATCTCTCTTATTTATTTATTTTTTATAGTCGACAAATTTCTCCTCCCATTTGTTTATCTTTTTCGCTGGTTCCCATGCTATTTTGCCTATTATCTTTAGCCGCACAAATTACTTTTCCTATTAACAGTAAAACTTCTCATTTGCAGAAGCCGTTGGGACAAAAAAATTCGTCCGTAAAAGAGGGGGTGGGTGACCGTTTATCAGGGGTTTGAAATGCATACTTTTATTACACAAGGGGAAACTAGTATTTGGCCGTAAAAAGGGTGACCGCATCTGACGGGTGTCCGTTAAGGTGGGGGGGGGGGGGGTTATTGCATTTTATTACCGGTCATACCATAATTCCATCTATTTATCTTTTGCAGTATGAATTTTTTTTTCCTATTTGTTTATTCTTCACCGGTCCGAAAATTATTACAATAATTTACCATTTGAAGGTCTTCAAATTATTTTTCCCATTATTTTATTTTTTATTGGTCCGCAAATTATTTCTGATCCTGCCCGCACGCGATTTTATATTTTTGCTTTTGAGGAGTAGGAGAAAGCTCGTCTCTCACTTTGTTTAGATGGAGATGACAAGTCGATCTTTTGAAGTGTTCTCATCACAGTGACAGCTAATTATGATCAAAACAGATGGAAAATTATTTTTAGGAATTTCAAAGGAAAAAATATATTTTTTTAATTATGTCTCGAAAAAAAGTGCAAACTCCAACAACTTCTCGAAAGAGGAATCGAATCCTCAAATGATGTCCTCAAATCCTCAAATTTCTTATAATCCCATCAAAAATGATGGGACAGCTTGAGCGTGAAAAGAGAGATTAAAAATAAAAATAATTTGAATAGTTTTTTTCAACACAGTTTTATGTACAAATAGTATTTTAGTAATTTTGATTCATATTCTTCAATTTTTTTTCCATTCATTTCCAAAAGTATTGTATTTTTCGGTCCATACAATCATTTATGGAGGTCATTAATTTTTTTTTGAGTGAAAAACACGCAAAACGGTATTCAAATAACGATTGGAAAATTTTCTTCAACGTTTATGGTTGAAAAAAACAACAAATTTTCAAAATATTTCATTTGAATAGGAAAATATATCATAATAACACGTGGATTTTCACTCTCACGGTTTAATGAGCAATTATGTGAGCAAAAAAAATTTAATAAACATATCTCTGTTCAAAATTTCACATTTTTACGTGTTTCAGTCATATGTGCTCATTCGAGATTGAGAGTAAGGGAAACTGTTATATACCCCTTGACCATAGTAAACCTTCAAACACTTGAGGATATTTTTAATAGTATTGCATTCTAGCTGGTGTGTAAGGACTGCAAGAGATTGGAAATATGTAAATTACATAACCTCACAGCTGCATAGGCGTAAACTTCTATAGGGCCCATGGGCCCGAGCCCCCCCAACATTTTTGAAGACGCGGCTCAGCCCCCCCAAAAATTCGTATGAATATGGCTTATTCATTTTGCAATGATGAAAATTTTTTTTTTAACCAAAAGTTGTCCTGATTATGAATTAGTTAATGGAAACAATCTGCTCAAAATTTTAGTTCTTTTAAAAAATCTGGATGGTCTTTGGCTTTCTTGTTCCATGACAATACGTTTATCTCATTTCTTCCCTGCCGTTCAATCCCCATTTGCAACCTCCATCAGTTCCAATCCTTACTGCCAGAAGGCACGGCTGAGAGGAAGATTCTTTGAGGTGTTGAGGGGGCTCTTTCTTCTTTGCCTGTGGCAAAAACTGAGTGTCTCTTCTTTTGTTCACTGCGACCGGAGGACGGCCATGGCGCCGACATGAAAATAAGCCCAAAGATGCATGGTGGGGGGGAGGGGGGAGGTTGAAAATTGGGAAGCAATGATATTGAAACCGAAATAAATTACACTCTATAAATAATAGGTGCCAGAACCTAGAGGCTGAGGCCATTTGAGCACACCCCCCCCCCCCGCAATAAATTTTGTAAGGGGACTGAGCCTCCCAGTAATTACTGAAAAAAACCATTGTGCAATGCATTCTCCCTCTCCTTTGTACACGCTTGAGTCCCGTATATGCGGGAGGACCAATAACTTTTTGGCCCCCCCCCCCAATGTTTTTTTGAAAAATATTGGGGAAAAAAGCACATTCTAAATGCCCATTCATAACAGATCTTGAGGACCGATGCCGAAATATTTTTCAGGGGGGGGGGGGGCTCAACCGCCTTACAAAATTTTTTGGGCTCAAATATCCTCCACTCCTAGGTTCCGGTGCCTTTGAGGGGAATCAAATAAATAATAGTAAAATAAAATTAACACACAAAAAAAAAAGAAAATAAGAAATGAATGGAAAATTTCAAAGCCCCCTGAGCCGGGTACCATTGCATTCTAATACTAGAAATATGAAATTTCCTCCTTATAAATCAGGGATTCTCAAACTATCTACGTTAGCAGCATTCTTATATAGAAATTTTAAATACGGTATTTCAATAAATGTTGAAGAGAGGTTAAAAGGTGAAATTTGCGTTCCCCCCCCCCTCTGGTCTGGCACCCTAGACATTTGACCCCTCCCCCCAGCCCTGTTTCCAGTACTCCAACACTTAGGTAGCCAGGGCCGGAACTAGGGAAGAAGGCAGTTTTCACAGGCGGAATTCTTGTGGGGACTGCTAATTCTGGGTGGGGGGGGGGGGGGTGGAAGACGAAAAATATCATTTCGATCGGAGGAGGATTCGGGGAGAGGGTGAAAAAATTACATACTCTTCCCTCCCTCCACGACTAAAATGATCCTGTCTCCGTTGGACCGGGCTTTTGGACAGATCTTTCGCGAGGACCCCGATTTTTTACAGGGAAGTGCTTGGACCTGTCGTAAGCGTAACTTGTATTAAGTCGTATGTTAAGTGCATTAAGTCGTAACTTGTATTACCTGTCGTAACTTGTTTTAAGCCAATGGGATCGAGACTCCCCCCCCCCTTATTAATTTCGGAGAGCTGGCTCAATCTTCCCCTCTTCCCCCCCCCCCAAAAAAATCGCATGGACACGTTTTCCACACCTAGACTCGGAATAATCACGTCACGTCAGTACAGTGAGTTTCGGCCTTTATACGAAGCTGTGACATGTTAAAAAAAAAGTGGCGATTTTTCCACAAACACTTTTTCCGGCCATTTTACAGGATGCGACCTCTATTTATCGGAAAATACTGTAATTTTTTCTATGTTCCATTGCAAATTAAATTGGGGAATTTTTCTAAAAAGGATGTAGTATTTCTTACTTATGTTATTCAAAAAATTGTGTTTATTTCAAAATGAAGAATTATTCTCAATGTTTTAATAGGGTTCCTCCTTTCCCGATCAATTATTTTTTACGGACGAATTTCTATTTGTCCAGCCGGTGACCGCAAAGAGGGGGTTTTACATACCCTGTTTACGTTCGCAGCACTGTTAGAAATTTTAAATATCTTGCGGCATCACAGTCGATCTCAAGGAGGCATTTCGATGCTTCCCCCCCCCTTTCCCGACAATAAAATGATCTTCACTCCTAGTTACAGCCCGTCCGTGGCATCTAGTGGCGTGTTTCCCGGGGGGGGGGGGGGCATTCAGCGAGCTATAAGCACGGCCATGGACTCCCACATACTGGAGAAGGGCTTCTAGCCTGGGATCTTTGGCGGACTTTTTATTCCATGTATTTTTTTTTTTCATGATAAAGGGGCCGCACCTTCTGCAGCTGACAAAGAGCATTTCAATAGGGTTCAGTTTCGGCTGCTTCAATGCAGGTTTACTGAATACAATCACCATTTCCTAATTAGAAGGACGGGGAGTGTATAGCGTGTCGCTTTTATGTGGGGAATATGTCACCTGGAGGCATCCGTCCATATGGGGACCCCCCTTCTGATCCTGAAAACTACATTCTTCTTGACGCCGCCGGTCAAGGCTTTAAAAGCTTTTGTGCTTAATGGATGGCCATCCGTGAAGGACGCCGACATAGATGATCCTAATTGGAATATAAAGAAATTACGGTGGTGAAGAAAAATCTAGACGAGGTTTGTGATTCTGCAAAATAAGAATAGCTGTGTTTGGAGCCACTTGAAGTAAACTCCTTGTTTTTCCACTGAAACCCCCCCCCCCCACCCCCCACAAATGTTGAGATAGACAGTTCCACAGTATTTTATGGTTTGTGTGGACCACATTCGGTTGTGCACGTACAGTATAAACCTTCTGTTAGTAAAACATGTTGTATTACAAGAAAACGGAAAAGTTCCTCGTGATTCCGCACAGTTTCCTGACAGAAAAAGTAAGCAATATTAAATATAGTTACACATTTTTGATAAATTCCTGCATTTTAAGCATTTTCTTTAATGATAATTTATTCAGAATCTTCAAAAACAATCTAGATTTTGCAGCCCTCTAATACTTATAATCAAAAAAGCGTAGTATAAAATAATTTTTTTTCTGTTAGACACATCAATAAATTAATAAAACTTACTATATGTCTTATTTTTTTCAATCATATTTAAAATTTATTTAAGAATAATTTAAACTCCATTTGGCTTGCGTACTTGTAAAAGTGACAATATTTGAATCGAGTTTTTAATAAGAAATTTATGCAACTAAAAAAATGATTATTTTTCTAATTTAAAACCTGATATATGACTCAATATATGAGAGTAAAATAAATCTTAAATAAGTGACATGTAATTTGATTTTGGGGGAAATATACACTGTATCATAAAATATAAATAAATAAATACAGGGCTTGACAAAAATCATTAAAAAATTTAGGCACCAGCCAAATTTTGTAAGAGCCAAGCATGGTTTTTTCACGAGAAAAGTATCTTAAATAATCTTTTTTCAACCTTTCTGGGAATTGATGACCCCTTCCCAGGGCCGCAACTAGATACTTTGTCATCTGGGGCAATTCGGAATTTTGGCGCCCCTTGCATGTAGAAGAAGCAGTTAAAGGGTGAATTCGACTCACATTCTGGTCCAGCGTCCGGAGCACCAGACCTACCTGCTTTCTCTAGTTGTGGCTCTGCTCCTTTCCATGTTGGAAGACAATTATGAAATCGGAAAATTTTGAGCCATCACTAGATTCTGATTTAGCAATCACATATACAAAATTTTAGGCGCGAATACAGATTTTCCAGTCACCATGGTGACCTGGCACTTGGGGTTTGTCCAACCCTGGAATAAATAAAGATGCATATACTGTTCTAAATATATTTTTTGTATATAGTCATTTTCATGACCCCGCCCAGGGGATTTCGGGATTCATGAGATCTGGGGGATCCTGGGAGGATATACTCAGATTTACGGCATGACTAGATCTGAATAAATTGCCTATGGCGATAGACCGGAGTTGTGCTCGTTTCAATGAGAGAGAGAGAATGAAAGTATATTTTTACTTGGACCGTGATCAAACTAGAATGGGGCTCAAGGGCAAAGGCTACGCCCCCAACAATCAAATAAATTTTTGTTAATTAAATGCTTTTGGAAAATTGGCACCAACTCAAAAATTCTCTGGAAGAAATTCCGTGTCCCCCCCCCCCCCCCCCCCAATAGATTGGTTTTCTTGGGTAGCTCATGCTCAGGGGGTATCCCATTCCAAGGGCGTAGCGAAGAGGAAGACTTGGGGGTCTGGTCCCCTCGTCCGAAATGTGAGAAAATGACCGAAAAAAGGGAAAAAGATGACCAAATCTATTGTTCTATCACTTTGGTCCCCCCTGCCGAACGAAATTTCTGGCTACGCCCTTGTCCCATTCACTTTGGTAACAATACATTAAATGATTGTTATACAGTCGAATATCCTGTTATAACGAAGTCCAAGAAACCGGAGAAAACACTTCGTTATAAAGAAATTTCAGATTGTTTGCATTGTTCCTATGTATACTTATTAGAGGGATTAGAAAACCATTCGTTAAAATGATATTTTCGCTGTAACGGTATTCGTTAAAACGGGATTCGCCTGTAATTAGAGCCCGAATTTTCCACTTAAAAAAAATGGCTAAATATGAACTAAAACTGAGAAAATATGTGCTAAAGAACAAATAACCAAGCAAAAAACGCAAATGCGTTTTTAAATGCATCTTTTCTATTTATCTCGGTGCATATTCATTTGCAAAAACATTCTCATGCAAATGATTTCTACATGTATTTTATTTAGGAATTTCTAGTTATTAGTACAAACAACATACATTCACTGACCAATTGACATCTTTGACTCTTGTCGCAAGAGCCTCCTAATTCCTGCTTTACCCAGGGCCCTGCCTGTATACACTTCAATTAATCGACGTTTTCACTTCGATTCGAACTCCCAAGTCTTTGGAAACACCTTTTCTATCAATCGAATCACATAATTTTTCAATTGGTGAAAACGTGTCACTGAAATACAGTGTTTTACGGTTTTCAAAAACCCATCATGAAGAAACGTTGTAAGCGGAAAAACTAAGCGGGACCGACTGTAGTTTCTCATGCATATTTTTTACTGAAAAAGTAATAAAATTTAAGATGATTGACTGGTTCAATCAGGGCTGCAACTAGATGCTTGGTTACCCGGGGCAAGCGCGCATTTTGACGCCCCCCTTGTAATGTTGAAGGAGAGGTTTTAGAATGAAATTTGCACCCCATCCGGTCTAGCGCCCGGGGCACGAGACCCGCCTGCTCCTCCCTAGTTGTGGCCCTGTGTGCAATGGCTTTTGACAGGTACTGAAATAATTATTGAACGGGCTACGGTATGCTGATAGCCAGGGCTGTAACTAGGATTTTTGTCGCCCCCACATTCGATAATTTTGTAACGGTGTTCTCTGTCAAGTAAAGGACGTTTTACATAACGTTTAAATAACACTTTTTTTTCTGTTGAATCTTGAAATGAATACCGTAAAAGTGCTTGAGACTTTAGCAACAGTAATGTTATGATAGTATTATAAGTATATTTCTTCTCAAGCATAAGATTTTGAATCAAAACGACAGATTTTCACAAAAAATTTTTTCGGAAACGTCTGTAAAAAAAAGGTGGGGGGGGGGATAATTTTCGGAAAAAGTTCGTTTTGCAGTACTGCTTTCGCATTTATACGACGCGTCGTATAAACGAGGTTCTATTAGAGCCGGAGCCCCCCCAACATTTTCAATAAGTTTACGCCTATGCACAGCTGAATGTTGCTTCAGCTCTTTGTGTGTCACCTGACCTCGACGGAAATTTTGCAAGTAGGCACGTTTTAGTAACAAAATTGTGCGCTTGTTTTTGTCGTGTTTCTTCTCTACATTGCAAGTTTAGTGAACTATATTTAGTGTATAAATCGGTTATTATGTATATTAACTGGTTATTATGCATACTTACCAATATTTGATAACCTATCATATCGTCGGTAAGTGATTCACTGGCGATATGTACCATACTTACCAAGTTTGATGAATTTACCACTTTTACCGGCGAATATACATAATACCCAAGCGTCGTTGCGAGATTTTATAAATACGAAAAAATTACCAACTTTACTGGTAATTATGCATAATAACCAAGTGTCATTGTTAAATTTGATGAATACTTGAAATTTATCGAAATTATCTGTGATTATGCACGATACCGTAGTGAATTGTTGAATTTGATAAATATTAAAGAAATTCTAAGTGAGTCTTGTGTGTGCGATAAATATAGTCGAACCCTGATGCAATGCTAACAAATTTTACGATCGTTCCCCACCCCGGTACAACATGAATAATAATCGCATTTATCATACTTACCGTAACATATACAATCTATTTAATCACCTGATGAACCATACCAAGTGCTCAATTATACCAAGCACTGTAAATAAAGTTGTTAAATTTTTTCAAATGGTGGACCTTGAAACAAAAATAACATGTACCTTGGAGCAGTATAAAACTTGAAATCTTCCTAGTTTATCTTCGAATACTCAGCATAAACTAACTTTTAATACTTTTTCTTTTGTGATTAATTTATGGTTTAAATTTCAGTTCTGTACTACATCACTTACCGGCGATTATGCATAGCGCCCAAGCGTTGAGTCGTTGGTTAATTTTCGATCCATGGGTAGTCTATGAACAAATCCATATTTTACTTGAAGACGGTGGTATCCTATATATTATGTTCCGGAACTAATGAATATGTTACGGTACATGTGATAAATCCGGTCGTTATACATAATAACCGGTTGTTTCGCACAATCACCAAGCCATTTGGTAAGACTGATAAATTTCCCTAAATTTATCACTTATACCTGCGATTATACATAGTGCCCAAATGTTGTTGGTAAATTTCCGTAAATTAACCACTTTTACTGGCGATTACGCATAGTACCGAAGGGTCGCGTTGTTGGTGAACACGAACATGTTGGTCATTCTATATGATATACTACACAATGATAATTCATTCACGTATTGTGTCATTATACCGGGGTACGATCGTAAAATTTGTAAGCATTATATCAGGGTCGGACCATATTCATCACACATACTGGTCTCATTTGGAATTTTTTCAATATTTATCAAATTCACCAATTACACTAGCGTATTATGCATAATCACAGATAAAGGCGACAAATGTCAAGCATTTATAAAATTTACCAACGAAACTTGGGTATTATGCACATTCGATGGTAAAAGTCATAAATTCATCTAACTTACGAAGAAGATTAGTAAGTATGCATAATAACCGATTAACCACATTTACCGTAACACATATACTAATCAATCATGGTACTTTTTATTGGAATATATATAATTTATACTAAAAAAACACTCATTATATTATTTTCCCCAGTAATATTTTTTTTGTCGTTGTAACTTTACCCCGTTTCAAGGGGAACAAAATTACATGTTTCAATCAGTGTAAGAGACCCTATGTTGTACCTTGAAACATTTTAGCCCTGTTAAATACATCTCATGTCTATAGTAGAACAGAAAGGTAATTTAAATATCACCGATTTCTTATACAGTATACAAATAATAGAAATGTGAGTTCAGTGAAAGTTTGCGGTAAAAAACTGACTTTTATAAAAAAAGTTTGAAAAATAATGTTCCAAGAGATGTTTAACAATCTCCCATATTCCTTATAAAAAAAAAAGCGACGCAGTCAAACTAACGCTTGTAGCCATAAACGTATGTAACAGGTATGGTCAATACATTTTATATAAAAGGTCAGAAACGTTATAAAAATATATCTTCGGAGGAAAAAAACCCATGCACGGTAGGGGTTTTATATATTGGATATAACAATTGTTGGACGATATCGCGTTCATAAAATTTGATAGCTGGTGCTTGGAGAAGAATGGAAACGCCTTGAACGACGCATCCAGCAATAAATACTCTTGTACGAATCGGAAAATACTTACCGGTACTTCTTTTCGCAGTGAAAATTCACCATCAACTCGGTAAAAGCATGTGAATGGCACGGAATACTTTCACGCTTTTAGAAATACTCAACCTCTAACAAAGCTATATAAAAAATTTCAATGATATTTTCCCCCCGCGTAATTATTTACATAGCTGAATACCCTCGTTTCATAAAAGTGACGAAAAATTTGGGGAATAGTTTATTCGTGCGTGAAGAATTCGGATAAATATCATTTCCTAGACGCACGTAATTAATTTACACCGTAAAAATACGAAACGTTTACACACACTGTGTATGGAATCATTTATAATTTAATACTAGTAAAATATCTCGAATATATAAAAGAAACGTAAATTTATAAGTTTCATTTGTGTGAATTCCGTAATTAATGGTTAGGATGCAATAAAAGATGAAATAATAAGAATTTTAATTTGTCAAAGGTGAGATTTTGAAACAATAAATTGGCGGGGATACGGAGAGAAATTTTGAAGAAAGAAATTCCCACATTTTCGAAATTTTTCCCGAACATCTGTATTGTAAAATTAATGAAACGTTTGAATATGTTTATTAATGTATTTTTAAATTTATTTGAAGTTGTTGATGTGATTAACGTGGGAACGAGGGACGTTTTTGTTTCTTTTTTTTTAGTTGGAGTGGAACGTTAATTGGAACCGTCGTTTTCCACGCAGGTGTTATGTTAATTGTGACAATAGCTGTGAGTCATGTGCGAGTTCAAGTTATGAATTGAAGAAATTCGGGTGACTTATTCCTTTGTGAGATGTGCTTGATATCATAAATGCATTGTGTAAAAAATGTGCACCCTAACATACCGTGTCTGGCCCAAACAAAGCCAGTCCGATAAATCATTTGAAAGCCTTTAACAAAAATCATACACGCATTCACTGTGTAATTATTTGCATGAGGTCATACAGTAACCCCAGCACCTATATTTAATAAGATTTGTATGAATGAGAGATACGAATATTTTGCAATAGTAAATATATTGTTAGTATTTTGTGATTTGTCATTTATATATTATAAATGTTTCAATATCATCGCAAGTATATAAAAATTCCGTTATAAATATCTCTTCGAGATCCTTGGGGGAAATCCAAAGAGTAGAATGACTCCCAAAATTACTCTCTAATCAGTTCCATCGGCGCTCAGTTTAGGCAGGAACTTAGCTGAATGATAGTCTTGCCACTGTGTGGTCGTGAGGCCACACTGATGGAACTCGCATCGGAGGGACCCGATATCGACCATGACACCCCCCCCCCCCCACACCGCTTTTGAAATATAAAATTGCTATATTCTGCCTTTTTATTCGTAAGTCATTATGAAATGATTCCGATCACAAAGGAAGAAAAGTCAGGCTGCACAGTGACATGACTTTTGTGAGACATAAGTGGGACTGAACTGATTAAGTACCATAATTAATTGAAAATATATTGATCAAACTGCTTTTTGCTTCCTACAGGTGTAACAGGGACTCATGTAACAAATGAATTCTTCATTGATTTCTTGAGATTTACTTTTTTACATGTCCTAAGCCAGGGGTTCTTGACCTTTTTTCTGCCGCTACCCAAAATCAACAGAATGGGCAACTTGGCTACCCACCGGCCTATTTTTAATAAATTAATGATTCTTATTAAATATTTCTGATTAAAAAAAGTGTGTTTTGAGAAGTTAGTGAAACCAGTTCACGGTACCTTAACAGGTGGGCCAACATTGCTTAAGCTTAAGACTTCGAATGAAACAGAGCCCCCTCCCCCCTACTAAATTATCGAAATCTTTTACTCTAATTCTGAAATAATTTCTTTCATAAATACTGCATTTTTATTAATTTTGGAATTTTTTTATTCCACGAGTTCTGAATTTTCGTTAATTCTGAAATTATTTCCTTGATGAATTCTGAATTTTTATTCATGCTGGAATTATCTCTCTTATTAGTTTGGGATAATTTTCCATAAAATTCAGAATAATTTTCAAAAAATTTAAATAATTTTAAAAAAATTTAAAAAAGTTTCAAAAAATTAAAATAATATTTCAAAAAATTAAAATAATATTTCAAAAAATTAAAATAATATTTCAAAAAATTAAAATAATATTTCAAAAAATTAAAATAATATTTCAAAAAATTAAAATAATATTTCAAAAATTTTAGAATAATTTTTGATTAATACTGTAACCGTATTCTTCCATCGATTTCAAATTCGACCCAAGTTTGGGTCACGACCATTACGTTAAGAGATAGATCTATCCTAAACTAATGCCAAATAATAAGAATCAAATATGCAAAAGGAAAAGAATCAGTATTTTACCAAAAAATGGCATTTAAAACAATTTTTTATCTTCCGGTATCACACACACACAATAAAGTCATACGGTAAAGAATACTATTTGGTATCTGACCGTAACTCTGTGCGTGTGTGGGAGAATTGATTCCATTTGCGAATATTTATAGACATTTTCTTTCGAATCTCGCTCTGTCAAAGTGACAAATGGCTGTGCAATTCATTCCGGCTGTTTCCCGCTGACAGGTTATTACAGATCCGGAGGAAAAGAATAAAAGAAAAGACACCCCCTTTTGAATAAAACCAGTTTAAGTTATGGGAAGTCTTTGCACGCGCCGGAAACAATGCATAGTTTTCAGAGAAAAGGGTTGTCAGACTGAAATTGATGCCTGCGCTACTGCATGGATGCAGTTTCGAGGATACGGAAATCTACCGAATGGAAGAAAGATGGTGGAAAAACTGGAAATAGTTCAACAAAACAAACGGTGCTGAAGGAAAAGCAGCTTCACACTAATTTTTTTTTCTCGCATTTTTATGACAGGGTGTTCATACTGTTTTCAAAATCAACCACCGGTGAAAGTTCCTGATCATCAGAAGTCGGATAGATGATTTCCATAACGGCAGAAATCGGAAAAAGGATTTTCGTGCAGTCAGAAATAGCAGAAATAGCAGACCGGCAGAAATCTGAAAAATGATTTGCACACCAACCAAATTTGGGGAAAAAATTTGCATACCAGCAGAAATCGGATATTTAATTTGTATTCCGTCAGAAATGTGAGAAATGATTTGCCGGCTTGCCAGAAAATAAACAGGAGAAAAAATATATACAGTTGTAGTAATTAGTGAATCGGGGCAAAAAATGAATAAATAGGAGAAAAAAAAAGAGCAAACAGTAGAAGTCATTCAGATCAAAAATAAATGATTACGGGGAAAATTGACGAGTAGAGAAGAGCAATTTGCGTAACGATAAAAAATAGCAAAAAGAAATAACTAGGTGAAAAATAAATAGTAGAAGTAATTTACGGGAAGGGAAAAAATAATTAAATAGGAAAAACGATTTTTGGAACGAAAAATAAATGAAAGAAATATTTTTTGGACCTGCCAAAATAAACAGTAAAAGTAATTAGTGGACCGGCAAAAATAAGTTAATGAACAGGAGAGAAAATAAATAGTAGAAGAGTAATTTGAAGATCAATGCATGAATTGGAGCAAAATTAGGTAGTAGAAGTAGTTTGCGGACCGGCAAAAAATGAGTAAATGGGAAGTTGATTTTCTGATCTAAAAAAAAGAAAGAAAAAAAATACAAAGAAAGAAATGAGAGAAATAATTTGCGGATCAGCAAAAAATAAACAGGAGAGAAATTAAATGCAGTGATCTCTCACTTTGTACACTCTCTCACTCATACGTTTCTCTCAGTTGTAAGACGATTTTCGGCACTCCCGGTCAAAGATATAGCATAATAATGCTATTGACTTACACGCCTCTATCACTTAGCGTCTGTTTTCCTTGTTCCCTTGCACCGACGACGCATAAGTGAGAGATCACTATAGTGGAAATAAAAACCAATAACCCACGATGTCCTGTAAGTGTTGATGAGGCCTTTATCTCACCAACCGTCCGTCGTAGAGCTTGATTCTTGTTTTAAAAAATGCTCTTGATTAAATTGGAATCATGCCTCTACGACGAACGGTTGATAAGATAAAGGCCGCATTAGAACTTACAGGACACCCTGTTTATGACATCCCTATTTTTTATGGACATCTTTTCTTCAGCCACCTCGTTGGGAAATTCGCCTTTTGTGGCCTTTGTATTTGTATGAGAATTCAAGAAAATTATCTGATTAGATTTCTGAACACCAATTAATCAAGCTGTGTTGATGACGATTTGGTTCACGTTGTTCTAAAACAGTTAAACGTTATTAGAGTAATTTGAAATAGAAGTGGGAGAGAGTTGCCCTCTCTGATCTGATTTCTAATAGAGATATCGTAAGATGCACCAGCACTAGAATGGGTTTCGTGTGTATATATATATAGGTAAGAGAGGAGAGAGAGAGAGAGAAGCCGCACCATTCCGTGATTAGCAACGCGAACAGTGCCATCGCCATCGAGTTGATGGAGCTAAATGTCGAAGAGCTAACTACTAGAGTTCTCTTTTCTACCTAGTTTGGTAAGAGAATCTACCACTTTACAGTGACAGAGACGAGAGTGAGTGAGTTACCACATGCTACAAACACATCACGTCGAGCTAATTTCTCTGGGACAATACCGATTACTCCTCCGCTCATTGAAACGTCAGGAAACTTCTCAATTATATTTGGATGAGTTTGCCTCGGCTCTAGTTTGTTACACAATGATGATGAGTGGTCTCGGATACTGCTTGGTGTAATATAGGTTGCGGTGAAATACTCTTGATATCTCGTTCAAAGTAATTTACTGGATGACGACGACAATGAGATATTCGATATCAAATGGTGTATTTGTTTTAGTTTGAATAAGAATCCACCGCGAATAGTATAATGATATGATTTGTTTGCATGCTATTGTTAATACATTTCAGTGATATTTTTGTTATACTAGAAACGCCTTCATTGATGTTTGGTTGAGATTACAGGAACGAATCGTTCAATAGGAACACCCTACTTATGTGTTCCAAATTTCCAATTAGCTGTGATTGAATGAGTTTCAGACAAAATACACAGCATATATCTCAAATATGGTTTTCTGTATCAATCAATGTGACTTTCATCATGGCGGCTGTCATCATATGGCATATATTCCTCGTAAAAATTACACTGAGAGCGGCACTTGTAAAAAAAGAATGAACACACACAGAAAAGTCACATTTTTAGCGTATTCTGCATAATTTTGGGCTTTCCCACTATATATGTATGGGGGAGGGGTTATGTCAGGGGTCTTCAATCTTTCAGACCGAATGAGGCTTTCCACGAAGTCGCGGGCCACCTAATCATATCGCAGTATTCTCGGTTATTAAAACATGGTTAGCCAAATTTTTGTGAGAAAAGAACACTCTTATTTACTCTGAATTTGTCTCTTTCATTAAATTAGAATTTTTATTTATTTTCAAAAAATTTCCTTTCATTAATTGATTCTTTTGAATTAAATAATTTATTCATTCATTAATTATTTTTAACTGATTATTTCTTTTATTAAGTCTGACATCTACCCAATAAACCTGATATTATTTTTTCATTAATTTTTCATTTTCATTAATTATAAAATTATTTCCCTGAAAAGCTCATAATTTTTTTATGAAATGTTTACTTTTAACAATTCTGAAATCACTCTCAATAATTCTGAAATTATTTCTTTGAGTAACTGTCTTTTCACTAATTATAGATTTTCAAAAATTATTATTTTTTCAATATTTCTAAAATTAGTTTTTTCATTAAGGTGGTTTTTAGCATTTCTTTAAAATTCTTTTAACTATGTATACCTTCTGTATGCCTAATTTGTTCTCTCGAAATATATTAGAACATAGATTTGGTATGTTAGAACATTACCAAAATTAGAACATAGCCCTCAAAAACAATTTTGTCTCCGGCTCCTCCGAATTTGTAAGACGGCCTAATTTATCAAATGCACAACATTACTATTGAATATGGAAAGTCTCTTACAGTTCTAATTACAGAAGTACAAATTTCAGTGGACAGAGCTCTTCGACTAATTTTTTTTTTGGAATTTATTCGCTTTCTACGCAAAGTAGCTATTTTCTAAAATTGGTCAGCGGGCCACAGAGAAAAGCTCGAAGGACCACATTTGTCCACGGGCCAAGGGTTGAAGACCTCTGGGTTATGTGATGATTTTACTCGACTTTTGTCTTTCCCGGTGATCGAGACGAAGAGAATTTGCAGTTTGATGTGGTTTCGAATGAATGTGAAAATATCGTGCTAAGAAAACTTCCCGATCAGCGGAAAAATGTTGACAACTCGAAACAGCCATGGAAGTGAGCAGCGATATAATAATTGCAGATTTTAATTGTTCGGATAGTCGACTAAATTGCTTTGATAATAGAAATTCCATGCAAAAGTCTCTTGGAGAATCAGCTTCGGTAAGACCAAAAATCAATTTCATGATTAGATTTCTTTTCATTCGTTAGCATTGGAACGTAATGATCTAAAAAAACG
This sequence comes from Pholcus phalangioides, assembly GCF_987345545.1. Classification (NCBI taxonomy): domain Eukaryota; kingdom Metazoa; phylum Arthropoda; class Arachnida; order Araneae; family Pholcidae; genus Pholcus; species Pholcus phalangioides. Next base: position 85,302,619 of record NW_028301608.1, on the reverse strand, counting down.
TATTAAAGCAGGAATTTTCTACACTTTTATTACCAGACAGAGAAAAAAAGTTGAAATCCACATACAAAGAGATGTTCGTTTAATGATAATTTTCATCTTGATTGTGAAATGTTGTTATAACTTTTACTCTATTTTACCGTCGCGTCCTTTCTTCATGTTACTAAACCTCCATGTTTGGAAATACAGTACTGTAATCACAGAGATTTATCAAACGTTTGCAACAGCGGAGCCCTAAATTGACTTTTGAAATAAAATCGCTTCCACTTTTCGATTGAGAAAGAATTTTCACTTGATTTTAAAACGATTTCCTTAAAAGTCTTCGAAAGGAAATTGATGATAATTAAACACTCTCCACCGTGTCTCATTCGTCGCTTGTAACAGTGGTTAATCACGTGCTCCAGACTAACGTAAAAGTGATGTTTATGGAGTCAGCATGGAGAAGTGAGTGCTCCTAACTCTCTCTCTGTGTCTGTGTGTATAATGTCATTCTGACTCTCTCATTCCAACACCAGAGTAATTAGTGGAGGATGAGCCATTCTACGTCCGAGAGTTGCGTTAAGTGAACCACTCGCACCAGGATACGAGCTTTTGTTGCTGCTCCTCATTCTGGAGTTAATTTGCATAGACAATAACAGGCGTGGCGACTAACACACGAAATGAAGTGGATTGGGTGAATGGATCGATATTTTATTGCTTAATTATTCTGTCCAGTAAAAATGAATTTTACAAAACAGCATAGATGAAAGTGAAAATAAATTTCTCATCATTAGAGCCCGAAAGTTTAGCCACTAAAATTGCTCGAAATTTGCACCAAAAAAAAGTCATTTATAATTAATGGTAAAAAGGAAAAATAACCGAATTCTACGATATTAAAGGTCCAAAAACTGCCTAAAATTTTGGCTGCGCTCATTTAATCTAATGTTTTAATAATATATTATAATAACTGAATTATTAGGCAAGTTAATTTGACATTATTATGAAAAAGGTAAAGTGTTTGCGATCACTCAAGATTAGGTAAGATTTCGATTAAATCGAATACTTGATCTGTAATTAGCTAACAATGCGAAAAATAGTGCGATATGATATTAAAGAGTAATTATATCAAAATCATAACGTTTTCAAATGGAACTATTTAAAGAGACATTTTCATAATAACGACACATTTTTCAAAATTTTCAAACATTAAGCTTTGCATTCGGTTGGTCTACGCAGCACCTCTTTGAGATGGAAGGCCTCCGCAGACTGCTTGTGACGTTAGTAAGTAGTCCATTTTCCCTCAGAATATTCAGGGGAAAAAATTCCCTGCTCGTGCCAGTATCATCGTTGTGAGGAAAAGAAATAATCGGGCTCAGAATTAGCAATTTCTATGCCCCACATCCAATCACTATGCGGTATTTGTGAGCCAATCGGGAAGATTCTACATCAAAATAAGAAGGAACAAAATAGGATGCTGTGTTCAAAAATGTGGCAAATTTGCTAGGTAGTCTGAATGACGTTTATGGCAAACACTGCAGAGGCTTTTTATCTCTAGGAGGTGCTGGTCTACGTCGATTTTAAAAAAGATCGCTCAATTTCTGGACTTGATTTTTGCGTGTCAAAAATTACTTGCCTTGATTGTTTGCAGATTATTTATCCATGGTGTAAAAAAATGAATCAAAGTAACGTGCGATCTTCTAGGGCTAAAGCCCTGTCAGCTCCCATCCCGCCCTATTGTAGCTATGATGTCAACCGATGGGCTATTAAGATAGTCTCCGGTCAGCTATTCAACTGCAATGCTATGCAATACACGAGAAACACATGAGAAGAAACAAACTCCTGATTTACTTTCAGCTTTTCTTGTACTGTGCATGGGTTTCTTTCGTTCAGAACTTGATGCGAATACGACGGTATTTTCATTGCCATCTGAACGCTACGTGTGGCAGAGATGAAGTTTTTTGTCACTTCTATGACTGACACCAATTTTTCTATCTCTCAGACACTTATACCTATTTGTGTCTGAGTAGGGTTAGGAATAGGAAGGGTTTCTGATGGAAATAAATACTAAATGTTGAAAATTTCAGAAAGAGAATTATTTATGATATTCAAAGAGAAGTTCTCATGCTAAAAATTTATAATTCTATAGAAAATGGTCTATAAAATTCAATAATAAACATAAAACAATATCAAAATAAGCATTTACGCCAGACAAATCTGAAAAAAAACTTTTTTACCAAAAAAAAAAAAAAAAATTGAAAATAGGCAAAGGAAAGGCATTTATGACATTTTGACTAAAATTCCGGGCTCTACTTATCACTTTAGTAGAGCATGAAAAAGTGTCTAGACTTCTTCACACTTCAAATACTAATCCAGCTGTAATTATAATTTTGAATGCAAATGTTAATTGGGCGTTCAAGTATAAAATATGAATTTACGTATTCATATATTTTTGTAACAACGGTTGACCAATTTTCAAGAATGAAATTTTTTGATATGACCTTTTTTTTAACATCAGTAATGAGGTTTTTTTCACCATTTATTAATTTGCATTGGTGTTCTAGATCGTTTGCATTTCTTTATGCTGCGAATTTATGAAGACCACTCTCACGAAATTAGACAAAAAAAAAAAAAAAAAATGAACAAAAGAATAATGAAAAATAAACGTCAACCAAAAATTCCAAAAAGAAAAAAAAATTCTGAGGGACACTTCCTTACCTGCTGATAAATAAAACTTCAGCCATGGAATAAAAGTTCAACCATGTTAAAAGATCGGCAAATCCGACGAGGCATTTTTTCTGTTTCAGCTCTTAACTTGATATTAATGCTTGACAATCGCAACATGTTTCATCTATTCTGGTAACTCATTTTCAACTTGGACGAGCACTGATACTCTGGACAATGTTTTTGTAAATCGCATTTTTATTTGTGTTTCTTGCTCTTTTTTTCTCGTCAATTTCATGGGGGACATCAGATTTATAATTTGCTTTTGTTTTGCTAGAGCAAAAGTGGCACTGTCAAAGCAAAGTCTTCAAATTAAAAATAATCGCAGCTTGATGTTGCAGCCAAAAAATCTGCAATTTTCCAATTTTCATGCCCCCTGCCTCATGATCAAATCTTCCTTTTGGTAACCTGATGTTAGGAGAATATCAGTTTTATATGCTTTTTAACACTGCTTTTAAAATATGTAGTTTTCAGAAATAATAGAAGCGTCTAAACTATAACATGTGGTAAAAAAAGTGAAAATAATTTCCAATTATATATTTCCTCACAAAAAAGTAGTCACTCTCCTTGTTTTCCAAATGTCATGAATGTAAAAAAGAAGCTGGGGAAAAATTCCATCTGTCTATAAAATGCTGATAAAAAAATATTTAAAATTATGAAAAAGAAATATGGAAGTATACCGATCCTAAAAGAAAATATTTTTGAAAATAATAGAATATATTTTCGTTTTAAGATAGAGAGCTGTCACTTCAAAGTTTGGAAAATGGGTTGTGGACAGCCAGGAACAGGACATTTTCTTGAGAAAAAAAAATTTGTTCGAGTAAATTTTAAAAATATATTGATGAAAAAGTTATAAATAGAGTTGGGGCACGTTAGAGAAAATACATTTTGTGGGATTTACACAGCTCTTTTATTTTATCTACTGTCCTATTGTGTGTCAAGAAGACAAAATTCATTTCCAAAAATTCTGAAGCTCATTTAAAGTGTATAATTGAATTCACTTTTAAATCAGTAAAACTGAAAGTTATTGAAGATATTAAAATATATTCAAGCTCAGTTAAAACGACATAAAAGATTCCTTGAATTTTTGTCTTTGTAACCGAGGTATCATGACAACCGAATTTGCCGTTTTCGAGACCTCTTTTTTCGACGAAAAATGTAATCAGATGCAATCAAATGCCTTACGATTAGGGTGACCATATTTGATCGGAAGAAAACGGTAAATTCAGGTCATAATTATGAGATAGCACCAATTCTCATAAAAACTATTGCAACTGTTAGAGAAATCGCCAAATATGGCCAACGAATAACTCTCGGCGAAAAATACAGTACTTACTAGAAAATATGCAGCGATTTAAAATGCATTTCAGGGAAAGAATTAAACAATTGGAATTGTTGATCAGGGAAAGAATTAAACAATTGGAATTGTTGATCAGGGAAAGAATTAAACAATTGGAATTGTTGATTAGGGAAAGAATTAAAGAATTGGCAAATAAGTGAGGTGAATAGTTATATAGTCGTATTTATATTTACACAATTTATAAATTGTGAAAATGCATTCATCTGTAATTCTGGTAAAGATTAGGAATTTTAGATTAAAGTTAATTGGAAAAAACCGGGGAAAACGGGCTGTTTTTGCAAGGGAAAAAGTCGGAAATCGTGAAATTATGGGGAAGATATAGTTCTTAAACATCCTTTTCCCCCATTATTAGTCATTAAAAACGTCATAAACGGCGAAAAATGTGTCGTTATATCCAAGTTGTAGAATATTCATTGACGTTATAAGTAAGGTCAATTAACATTATTCTTCATGAGGATTAGAACAGACTGCTAGTTATAACCAAGGTGTCACTATAACTGAATTTGATTGCAGTTAATAATCTATTTGTATAAGTGTTTTCTCGATCATTAAGTAAGTATGATGAAAGTAATAGTATATATGTATCATTTGAAGACAAAAAAAAAAAAGAAAGAGGAAACCTCTTCAGCCCAGAAAGTTGTCTTCACAGCATAAACACAAGTACTGCAAAGAAACAACATTGCCGTTAACGATGTAAAATTTACGCTTGTACGTAATGAAAGGTGAAAGGAAACTACCCAATTTTCTCTCTCTCTTTCCTCACACCTGGCCAGTCTGAATACAGGATTCGGACTCATTTAATATATTGAAGGAGAGTATTTTCTGCATAGAAGAGGTTATACTTCTGCTTAATCGCAGCTGCGCCTCCTGAACATTTCTCCGGTGAACTTCTAACGAGTCGATTACATGCTGAAACGTGGTGTGTGTATATATATACGCGTGGTCCAAACGTTTTGTATTGTCGGAGTTATGCTTGTTTAGTGTAATATTAGTACTGCTATCTGTCTTCCTTATTTTGAAGTAAATACGGAATGCTTGAATTTGCATAGGAGAGGCACTAAGTAGATTAGCTTGTAGTGCATGCTCGCACTAATCGTTTGTTTTCATCGAACCATCTATTTCCAGGGGTGCACATTGCACAACCGTTTTCAGTACGCAGGCGACATATCTGGTATTTTTTTCCACTCGTGGGATAGAAACTTGTGCATAAAAAGAGTGACCACATGAACCGTATTTTACGGGATATTTCCGTAATTTTGACGTCCCAATTTTATAAATAAAATATTCCGTTTTTCCCACTATATTTTTAACAAGGCTCAGTTGAGCTTTAGAAATTAAGAAAAAAAGATTACTTTCGTGACTTATAAACTGTATTATGTTATTTATAACAATTTATCTTAACAAATTATAATCAAATAAATATATTAATCTTTTATTTGTCAAACATACTTTTTTTTTATGAATTACATTTTGACTTGAAGTGCTCATCACTTCCTGCGATTGGCAAATTTTCAGTAGTTTTAGCGATAGTTGGTAACTATATTTTGTTACTGGTACTATACTGGTAATTGCATTCGATAATTTTTTTGGATGCAACTGACAACTTTAATGGCCTTTGAAAAATATTTTTGCTGTAAATAGTAACTTTACTTGCCTCTAACTATATTTTGGCTGTGAACTTCATATTTACTTGACTTGATGACTTTTCCAGCGATGTCCCGAAATTTTATGAAAGAAATTTGTGATGTTTAGGCAGAACATGATAACTCCAAAATCATATTTTTGAGATATAAGAACTTTCATTGCCATTTAAAAATCAAAAATAAAGCATACACACGAATACAAATGAAAATATCATACACGTTGTTTAGCCGTACGCACGTATTTGTGCATTTATCTCACTTCTAATTAGTTATAATTAGCAAGACTTACTTTTGGATCAAAAAGTCATTTTTTGGATATATGTTCTGCCGAAGCATCATAGAAATATGGTCAGCCTAGGTATTTATCGTTTTGTGTGCACATTGATAATTTTATACCGGAAAAATTTTCGCGGGCCAGATGGGACCCCTTGGCGAGCCGTATTTGGCCCGCGGGCCGGAGTTTGTGCACTTCTGATCTGTTTAGAATAAATTTTTCATTTGGATATGGTATCGACTGATATTTACTCGGGATAACATTAGCCTAAATGTACTTGATAATTCCTTAGAAATTCTTCCTAAATACAGCAAAAGGATGTAAACAATATCGAAGGGAGCATGTTGTTTTTGTGCTCAAGTAAACATCCTCACCCAAAAAAATGTTTGTAAGCATCTGCAGCTGTTTCTCAAATGTTTTCTTCAACGTCCACAGAGTTCTATACGCCGCGTACAAGTAATATTTATCTTTGAGCTTGTGATATTCCTCCGAAAATCTTCTGTGTAATTTCTGAAATTGAACGAATAATATCGTTTGATAACTCCAAAATCCGCGAAATTGTGTTTATTTATATATTTTCCGGTGAAAATTCTCATTGCTCCGAACAAATGTTTACAATCAAGGCTACGCTATCGATCTATTCTCGATGCGGATCGGGAGAAAATTTGTACACATCTCAACGAGAACACAAATTCTTTGAGGTACGAAAGAGTTCATTTAAAGAGTAATTAGAATTAAATTATCGGAGCAAAATAAATTACGTCTCATGTTTACAGTTCTAATTAAGAAGATTGGTCTTATGAGAGATTCCGGAAGAAAACACATGCAAATATATATATATATACACATGGAAACGTTTGATCTCGCGCCGGATTCCGCTTCTAAGATTTTCCAATGCAAATCTCGGTAAATATTTTATCGGAAATCTCCAGGGACCGAGGAATAGAGAAACAGAAAGAGAGATGCGTGAGACTATCTCTGTAGCAAACACTACACAGATCTTCCTCTTACATCGAAAAATCCTTTAATTCCGTGGGTTTCCTTAAAACTACTTCAGAGTAGTTTCGCATGTCGTATAACAACGTGCTTTCAAATAACATATCAGGGCACACAATTTACGAAACGGTGGAATTAAGTCGTGCCGACATCGAAGTAACTTACGTTATCGTATTGCTCAATTCAGACGATATGGCAAGAACGCTTTGGATATATTTGGTCTCTGAAACGCGTTTTATACGTAGAAAAAGAACAAAACTTTGTCATGTAAAGGTTTAAAAAAGTCGAATAACTCATTTTTCCTTCAAGGAGTGGAAAATTCATTTGTGATTGTGTGAGTTTTTAATCTCATATTCTTCTGAGACCCTATACGTACAAATTTGGGAGTTGCTTTTTCTTACTGTAGATAGGGTATATACATTTTTTAACCTCAGGGAGCTAAGGTTTAAAAAAACATACTTCTTGCGACTTAAGGTATCCGACCAGGTTGGGAACATTATTTTGGAAGAAAATAACTTTTTTTTTTTGTTTTCATTTTTTATGAAAGCCCTATTCCTTGTAATTCCAAAACATGCCCGGTTTTGTTTGTGTCATGCTAAGAAACAAGGTTACGCTCATTACAGTCGCTCATTAATAGTGTTGCGTTTTTACATGCAAGTAATTTGTGAATAAAAAACTTCAAGCCGGTTTCATAAGGAATGTTATTTTTGAAATTTTATTTGAGTTTGAATCACATGATATCAAAAAAATCTATCGATTGCATTATTAAAAAATATCCAGAGGACCAAGAGATAGAGAGAAATAAAGAGAGGAAGAGAGAGATGCGTGATTATATCTCTGTAGCAAACACTACACCGATCTTTCCCTTGCACCGAAAACCCTTTAATTTCGTGGGTTTTCCTTAAAATTACTGCAAAGTTGTAGTAGTAATAGGCATATCATATAAGAATGTGCTCTCGAATCCTGTATCCGGGAATATTATTTACAGAATGGTGGGATTAATACATGTAGACACCAAGGTAACTTACGTTATAGTCTTCATTGATCAACAGAGACAATATGGAAAGAATGCTTTGGATACATATGGCTTCTGAAATAGGCGCGGATCCAGGATTTTTTATATTGAAGGTGTCTATTGGTGAGACCCAACCTAGTGTCCGCAGGTGCCAAACGTACTTAAAATATAAAAATTAAAAATTGAAATTAATTAGAAATTGAAATTAATTAGAAATTGAAATTAATTAGAAATTGAAATTAATTAAAAATTGAAATTAATTAAAAATTGAAATTAATTAAAAATTGAAATTAATTAAAAATTGAAATTAATTAAAAATTAAAGGTAGTTAAAGATTAAAACTAATTAAAATTTATATTTATAAAAATTACATTTTGCCAATAAGCACACACACTTATTTAAAAAATTGCTTTGCAACAACTTATGTTGTAACTAATGAATTAGCTGTTTTTGATTATAAATTTGAACGTTTTTGCCGGCTACCCTTGCAAACAATACAGTACGAAAAAAAAGTTTGAGGTGCAGACTGAATAATATGTGTTATATTCATAAACATTGTAAGGAATTCTGATGCACATTACCAGCTAAAAATGTTTTTTTAATAAAAGTATCACACATGTGCAATTGTCCAAATAAATGAAAACTTTGCAGATGAAAAGAGAGCAGAATATGAAAAGCATATGAAGAATTATTATTTTAAAATATTCCTAGAATCCTACATCGTCCTTCCCTTGAAAAAAATTAACTCTCATAGTTAATTGGACAAAGCAATGTCCACAAATAAAAATTCATCCAGCTGTATTCGATAAATGCTTTTTACCGGCTTTTCAAGTCAAAGTAGGTCGATTCTTTTCATATAAATTTAATTTTTTGATCCCTGTGAAAGTATTAATCGTTTCTCTTTGTAACGTTTTGATAACAATTAGGAAAAATAATATATATAAAATAAAGATGTTCGGAACCATAGGAAATGAATTCTGAGCTAAGTCGAATACCAGACGATCCTTGAATATTTGAATAAAAAAAAATTATCTAAATCCCTTGACCATAATCATTTACTCATGCTCTGCTTAGCTTATGCACTGGAAAGGTTCGGAGCCACTGCTGGAAACTCAGGGTTCCACAGCCGAACTATGCTCATCCAGCAACTTTTCGTGTTCACGTATACTCTTCGAGGACTTGGTGATTTGTGAGGAACATTAAGCAGTCTTCTTTCAGTTACTCACGTTCTAGACAGTTAATTTATCTGTTTGTGAACAATTTTATAGCACACAAAACTCATATCTTGTTTTAAAATGAAAAGAAGTACTATAGTAAAACAACCATTGGTGACATGTCTGAATTTACAAATTAATACCTTCAACTTCCTAATTTACCTCTTATAATTTTCAAACGTGACGATAAAATTGAAAAAAAATGCATTAAAAATTTCCAGTTTTGTACACCCGATTTATGAAAAATTTTCGTTGGAAAAACCCATATTCTTTGTCTTTTTGCAAATGAAGTTTCCCATACTACTACGTATAGAGTCAGACTTTCAATAGTGATCGAGATTCGAGAATTTTCAGCCTTGAGTGAAGGTATTCGACTACCTTAGAAACGATGCGTATTATTTATTTAAATTTGTTAAATTGAATTTATTAAAATTTTGTCGATACTACGTTGTGAACACCTAACAATGTTCTTTGTTCATATTTTATCAATTAAAATGTTTAAAAACTACAATTAAATAAAAATAACATTTCTTCTAATTGTTTTCAAAAGTGTATTTATGTGTGAGTAAAGAATCACACTGCTTTTATCAATGTCACACCATGTGACATTTTAAACTTTGAAATCGAGAGACATTTGTGTAGGTTTTGCGTTTTTGATAAAATTTGAAAAGAAAAAAAGATTGAAGACATACACACACATTCAGATACACACATACATTCCGGCATGTACCAATTCCACAGAGAAGCGTGTACGATGTGCATGCACGTTCAAGCGAAGTACCACCTGAACACATCGTGAACAAAACCTGCATATATGCACAGTTAGGTTCCACAATTATCAATTCCGCCACAGCTATCTCCTCCGCGGTAGAACGGGCAACCGATTTCCCACGGGACTATCTGCTTAAATCAACTTGTGTGAGATAAACCCTGGGTGTGTCTCGATTCTCTCGGTAGTAGAATGGTAGTAAATTTCTTCTGAGGTGATAGGACCAGGCATGTGAACGGTTGGTAAAGTAAAAGTGTACGTAACCAGAGAAAAATAACTGCTGCTACTTAACCATACATGCAAATACAAATACAAATACAACGCCACAACAGGCAAATTGCCCAACGAGGTGGCTGACTTAAGAACATCATGGATCCCTGAGCCATTTTTTTGGAGGCCCTACATACTACTGCTACACCACACATGCACCCCGCCCACACCCCCCACCCCCGTGGAACTCCCAACGAATCGGTACATGCGGGAATGTGCGTGTAGTGAAACATGACGTGAAGTTTTTTTTGTTTCTCTGTAATGCTTGTTATGTGTAGTGCTGCCATCTGCCACCAGTTTTTCTAACTATGAGTGAAGTGTTATGATGGAATGATTTATCGTTGTAGGACTGTTGCTCTCTGTGGCGAGACTTTTTAACGGGGAGATCGGCTCGCATTTGCGCCTTGAAGTTGGGAACCACAGAAAACCAACTTCAGTCGACCACCACTGTGGGGTTCGAACCCGGATCTTCGCATCCCGAGTCCGGCATCTCGTATACTTTCCTCTACACTCTACGGTATTTCTAACGAATTGGTACACGCCGGAATGTGTGTTCTGAGTGTATGTGTGGCCCTAACATATTTATGTTGTCAGAATTGTGATTGTTTTGTGTTCTTGCTGGTGTACATAGACGCCATACTGGGAAGTAAATATGGTAAATGCTTGAATTTCCATGTTATTCAAGTACCGTGTTGAAGGTTCACCTGCGAAGGGACTTTTTCAATTGTAATACCATTCAATAAATGATATCATTCGTGAATTTCAGATCGAACATCGTGAAGCGAACTGCATGGCATGAGCATTAAAATAGTAGAGTAATCACCTATAATATACATGCTGAACCCGTGGCCCGGGGATCAAATGTGGCCTGCAACCTCAAACTTAAGTTTGTAAAAATGAACTAAGCAGAACCTAACCAGATTTTTTAAGTGACACGTGACACATTCCCAGACCACTTAAATGATCCACGGCATATTTACAGGTAATTTAATTGAACCCCTGCACATTCACAAATTAATTAAGTGACTTGGAACGCTGTATATATATATACACACACCATTCCTAGTGTATTTTCTAAATGACGCGCCTGGGCCTGTAAAATTGTATGCCCCTCCCATAAGCAGAGAGGAGGGAGGTCTAACTTTTTGTCCACAGAGTGTATTTTGTTCGAATTATTACCTTATAAATATCAGTTGAAATACTCGACTGCACCGCGGAGTGAAATCTATTCATCGATCATTAACCAACTCGGTCGAGTGATTCGCCTACATTTTCACGCTAAGCATATCCATTCGTATATGCAAATTCCTCACTGGGTTCTGCATGGACAGTCATACCAAATGTAACAGATACCTTGTTCATACACGGAATTAATGTTACTTGGTACGATGGATTTCATCAATTTATGTCAACAGTTGTTGAATGCGTTTTCTACGAACACGTGAAACTTGAGTATTTGGGGGCAAGTGGGGGGGGGGGGCATTTCTCTGTGAGTGCTCGCGATATCGTTGGTTGATGCACATCAATATTCAGAGGACGGAGGGAAACATTGTTCATCAGGTTAGATTTCGCGGAGGAGTAGTTTTTTTCGAGCTATTCGTTGTCTCTGTAGTCCAGTGTGGTCTAGGACGTGGGTTCGATTCCCCACAAGGGCAGTTGAAATTTTCTTTTTCCAAAATATATCTTCGCATCATCCAACTGTTAAAAATCTTTGTATAGTAATTCTTTTGTCCGGTGAATATACAAGGTGGACCAAAAGTCCTGGAGACATTTCGAAAATGAATAACAAATCAACCTATTGACATAAAAAGGTACGGTGTATAATAAAATACTTACATTGGTCTAGAGTTTTTTGATTCTATCAGAACATCATATCGTCTCCCCTCCCCCCCCCCATGCCAGAAAAATGAATGTGCAAATATCCAAAACGTGGGAAACGACGTTTGAATGTTTACTCTACCTATGTTACTCTACGAGCGTTATTTCCCTAAAATGTTTTTTGCTAACGTTTCAATAGATGTTGGGAATCGTAAAACGGTTTTTCTTCATTTAACGTTCTTCTTTCCCAAATTTCCTCCAGTTTTTCGAATTCGAGAATATTATACTGTTAATTTATTATATATCTCTGTGAATATTATACTTAGAAACATGGAATTTTTTTTCCATTGGCATCAAGAGAGACAGGGCAACAACTTTCTAAATTGGAAATTAGAAGACAGGGGGTGACCTTAGAAAAATTTGCATTTCTTATTTTGCCACGCACTGTATTTTCACTCTCGAAACTGCTACAGGGTGATTCCTGTTGAGCATTCTTTAAATTGGTGCCATAAAAATTTTCAAACTCACTAAAATTATTGTTAATTACGCACAATCACCAGATTTACCACATATACACACACACGCACGCACTCACATACGCACGCACACATTTTTTTTCAGAGCAAAATATCATAACGTCTCACTCATTTCAATGTTAACGGGTAAACTTGACGTTCAAATGAAAACTTCTTATTGCTGGATATTTTTTGCTAAAAAAAATGCTTTAATGACATTTCAGTATCAATATAATAACAATTTCAGGTCTCAATTTAAAACAAAAATACGTGTTTCAACACATATATATAAGCGTTCAACATTTTCAACAAGCTTGGCTCTTTATTTAGACACAAAGAGGTGACAAACTGGAACGGTCACTGTTTGTGCCCTGCGTCTCAAAAATTTCATTGAAACGAATCATTTCTTTTTTATTTTGCTCTTAGGCATATGTCAGTGATTTGTAGCATGCATTTTGTATTATGAGAAACTATTAATGAATAAAAATATATAAACCTGTTTTTATAACGGCATAAATTTGCAAATTTTTCATCATTTTCAACCTTTTCCCCCCAAAATTATCATGCAAATAAAAACAAACAGTAAAATGGATGCTGCAAATCATTGATAAATGCCAACAGAGTAAAATATGAAAAAAAAAAGATGCTTTTCAATGGAATTTGAGACTCTGGGCACAAAAAATGACCATTCTAGTTTGGCGGCTCTTGGTGTTTAAATAAATCACCAAACTTGTTGAAACACATATTTTTTAAACTAAGAGACCTGAAATTGTTATTATATTGATACCAAAATGTCATTAAAGCATTTTTAGCAAGAAATACACAGTGATAAGAAATTTTCATTGAACGCCATGTGTGTCCTTGTGAGAGATTTCTGAAAGACCCTCTACATACTTCTTAAATATCGAAACCCTAGGACAAAAATAATGCAACTAAAGTCATTATTATTTCTTACTTCTATTCAAAATAATAGATGCTGAGGGTATTTTTATTTCTTACTTCATTAATGGTTTTGCTTTTCCCTCTCGAATGTTCTGTGAACATGTTAATTTCATACGAATGCGTAAAATGTATTTATATAACTTTTTTGTTGAAACAGCTTGAAACTCTATGAATATGTAAGTATAATTATACTCGGATAGAAGAACGAAAAAATTTGTTTTTTGAAAATTTTAGTTACCAAAATCACGCGATGTTATTAGCATTTCAGAAGCATAAACTTCTCGCACGGAATAGGATATCATGCCTTAAACTTGATGAGAAAAACACCGAGTTCGTTGAGAAAACATTTAAAATTAGCATTTTTTTGTTCACATTTTCTGTTTAAAACATAGGAAGCTCCAAGTTTCCAAAAGTTTGAATTATTCAAGCTTTTCCAATATAATTGGACTTGTATGCGATATGGCGATTATTCAGCCGTCGAGGTATGGTGATGGCTTTGCATCGCAAAAGCCCGGATTCAATTACCATGACCGTATAATCATGTTCAGCTTCTATGTTTGTTTGATTCGCTCAAGCGCAAATGGAGGAGGCTTCCTTTTCGAAATTCATTGGAAAGAATTTTCAGTGAAATTTCGCAATTGGGGACCTTTGATTTTGAGAAATCAATGGCACAACTTACTGAATATATTGAACGCCACGCACACTCAGAAATTTCACGGGATCGCAGAAAGGCTCAGTCGGCGTAAGAATCTCTCGTGCCACAGTACACACACTGACACCGTTGTCGGTTTGCTCGGGAATGATGAATAAGTGAAATATAAAGCGACCGAGATTTTGGTAAATGATGACTATATGAATAAGATGACCGAGCTGCTAGTAAGTGAGAGTTGAGTAAAGTGGGTGAGCTGTTGGTAAATGATGGCTAAGTAATGGAACCCAGCTCGTGGTAAATTTTCGGCCGAGTAAGATGACCCAGCTGCTGATAAACGATGGCTAACGAAGGCGAGTGAGCTGTTAGTAAATGATGAATAAGTTAGGCAACCGAGCATCCGGTAAATGATGACTGCTAAGTAATGAAAATGAGTGATCGGTAAGTGGCCGAGCTTCCGGTAAGTGATAACTAATTTAGTCAACGGAGAGGTAGAAAAATAACCGAACTTCTGGTAACTGATGACTAATTTAGGCAATCGAGTGGTCTGTGAATAACTGAGGTTCTAGTAAATAATGATTAATCTGGACAGCCGAGCGGTCGGTAAATGACCAAGCTTCTGGTAAATGAAACGTGACCGTTTTGCTTATAAACGACGGCTTAGAAAGGTGAGTGAACTGTTGGTAAATGATTGCTGCTAAGTGGATGAAACCGTTCAGTAATCAATGGCTAAGAAAGATCTTTTGGTAAACTATGGCCATTAAAGGCAACACACAACACACCGAGCTGCTTTCAGACGCATTGAAACGTTGCGTCATACAAAACAATGTGGACAACAACGACAAGCTTGTCCAAAACTGTCTTGTTGTGTCTAACCAGCATGCGCCCAGCGTAAGACAATCAAGCTGCCGGTAAATCATGGATACAGAGTAATGAAACCAATCTGTTGGTAAATTATGGCCAAGTAAGGCAACCGAGCTGCTGGTAAACTCTGGCTACTGTAAGGGAGCAGCCAGTAGAAATCAGTAGCAAAGAAGACACGTGTCCAAAATGTTTTACAGCTACTGCTATAGTTAATCCAAAAAAAAACAAAGTTACGAAAGTTTAACGCGATAAAAAGATTATATTTATCAAAGTTTTGCAAGTTACTATCAAATATTTTGGGAAAAACATTTCCTCTAAAAGAAATCGAAGAAAATTCCCGATTAAAACGCTCCCAATACCAACGGAAACATCGAAAATACGTCCTAGTGATGATAACAAGACATGTCGTACGCATATAATACGTACGCGTACTGTTCGACATTCTTTGCTGTAATAAGCGAAGGATTAAATAGAAATCCTAAGGAAGAGGAAGCAGCAAATAAATCTCATTACTTAAAATTCTCTGGCAAAGATTGTTAATCATATTTCATGTTCGCTTTATTAAATGCGAGTGGGGGTTCGGGGAAGACCTTGGTACACAACAAAGAACGGTATTTTACCGAGGACTTTTATGCCCCTACCGTTTATTAATAAATAAGTCGGTCGGTGGGAAAGAAGGAGGGTCTTCCGAAGATGACATAAAGATGTTTTTAATAAATCTTCGAACGAGCAATTACTTTCGAGCGTTTAATCGCGTTTTGTAAAAGCCTCCTCGTAATAACAGATGCGTTTGTAATCTCCCTTTTACCTCATGAATTACGACGACCCCCCCCCCCCACCATAGTATAACTTTTACTTTCTTCAATATCTTTTACAAAAGATGTTGAAGTAATAATATTTATGAACCATTTCGTGCATCTCGTCTTTTATTTTTTGATGATGAAATAGCAATAAAATTTATTAACGTTTTCAGTTTTATAGGGTTATCTATTTTTTTTGAGAGGATGAAAAAAAAAAGAACATTATAACAGAATGATCTTTTTTTCCTCGTTGTATTGAAGTATGTGCCGCAACTAATTTGGCGTATACATAACAAGAGGGGGAAAAAATTGATATTTTTATACAGGGTGTCCTGAAATGGACTGACGGTTAATTTTTTTTGTTTGGAAAGCGATGTGAGGAAAACGCTTCGTGTTGAAAGCGTAATTATCGCAAGAATTTAATAGAAAAACTATAAATTTTATTTTTTTATCTATTTTATTCCTTAAAATTATATTCAGCTGTTCTCTTGTTACTGAAGAATCTTACTGATCGATGGATAGCATTGTGAATTCAGCGGACCATAAACAAAAAAATAAACACAGCAGTGTTTTAAGGCTGGCCGTTTTCACATCAAAATATCAAAACACAGATGGCAGCACCTGTAGAACACGAAGCAAGCATAATTCTGTCAACATAAATACGTTAGGACTAAATATATACACACACAGATTGATCACATATCATGTTGAATTTCACCAAGGGACCCAAATATTCATACGCCAGCAATGAAACTGTAGTTGAGTCGGGCGTGATCAAATCACGGGGGCCTATTGAAATTCGGAATCTTAATGAATCGAGCATCAGCGTAACTTTGAAAGAGAAGAAGATTCGAGAATACATATATATGTATATAAATATTTTTGATGCGGAGAAGAAAGTAATTTTTGATGCCGGAATCCAGCTGACAAAACAACCAGAAAAAAATGGATATGTATCAGTTTATGAAGGTGGGGCCCAGGGTAAGCTTCTGGCTTCCCGCCCCGTCCCGAAGGACATCCTGCTTTCTGTAGATCAAACGTCGAGAGGGGGTTAGTTAAGTAAATCCACTGAGCGAAAACAAAAAGCCCGCAAAATTGAGGTGCCCCCGATTTACATTTGTCTGAATACTATTATTAATTATTTTATCGGGGGGGGGGGGCGGCATCAATAATAAAACCAGCATATTAACTTAGATTACCAAAGATCAAACCAATATGAGATCATATTATTATCACAGTTCGCAATCGAAACATCTCTACAGTACATGGTAATATTCACTAACAACAAGTCAAATTCCAAATATGCAAAATTCAAATGCAGTGTTAAAATTTTACCTTAAATCAGTATGTTAGTATTCAACCATTTAAGTGTTAAAATTATTTAATATTCATGTACATACAAAAAAAAAAAAAAAAAACCCACAGATTTTACAAAATTATTATTCTTTACCAATACAAAGTTATCTTCATTGTCTCTTCCCGTACTATATTATTCAAAGCTTTATCCAAAGATGTACATGTTCACATACCAAAGTTTGTTCTCCACCCAAAATTTCAAGTAATTGCGCAAATATACCAGACCAGTTCCTTCAACTGGTCCAGGGTAAACGTTTAACGACTAAAATTGATTGCCGGTATTTCACCATATTACTTATTACGGAGGCATATCTGCGAGTTTTCCGAGTCGTTCTACTGGTGCATGTTATACTACGGATTCTTGCCCATAGTGTGGCCCCATAACATTGCAGCTGACCATTATGCTGGCCCTTGAAGAGTGAGAATTTGGCCACCGCTAAATTACACCTTCACCAAGGGACCAGAATATTCATACGCCAGCAAATGAAACAACAGTTTAATCGAGCGTGATCGAACCATGGCGACGTATTGAAATTCGGAATCTTAATGAATCGAGCATCAGCGTAACTTTGAAAGAAAAGAAGACGACGTTCAGCGAAAAGAGCGATGCTCAGCGAATTTCCAAAAGGAACATTGAAGAAAGAAGATCAAAGGGTTAAAATGAACGGTGGAAGAATTCAAGTGTAAGGATCCTTTCAACTCTTTCCACCCTGAATAAGTAGGAGTCATCAATCATAGAAGGTAAAAGTACAAGAGAAAGAGAGAGAGAGAGAAAAAAATGACACCGGGGGTTAAAGGAAGAGCTCAGAAAATGCCTTCGAAAATACCTGGAAAATGCGTTTTTTTCTCCCAATCCTTTGCTGCATTTCCCCTCTCTCCTCTGAACGTAAGTATTTTACTGTATATCATAAGATTTACACCAGCAACTCCATCTGATTTCTTGCTCCTGCGTTTCACCAAAGTGATTTGTCATTCCCATAGTTCTTCTCCTCCATTTTTTTTTTCATTTCATTTAAAGAAAGAAAGTATAAAAAAGATTCTCCTTTACTGCTTTTAATGCTAGTAAATTTATCACTGAGAAACAATATGGCCTCGCTATTTACGATGTTTTTCCTTCATATCAAGTCAGGTCAAGAGCATCGATCTCGCCTATCGATGTTTTTTTTTTCTCATTTCGTAACATTGAAAAGATTTTTTTTTAAAACTAAAACGAACGAAAAATAAATAAAACATTTAAGGAAAAAATCTCGAAAATATCGTTATGTTCGTATTCATTATTGAATTAACACTGGAACTACTGAGCTGTCATTTTGATTGCAGTTGGAAATTTCGTTTTTCTCATCCAGATTTTAAATACACTGTGAATGCATTTTTTAGGAGAGAAATGAAATTATTATTTTTCTCTTCTAAAAACAGAGTATATATAGAATCGCCCATGATTCGTTACATTTCAGGCGTAAGCAAACATACAGGGTGTGTCAAAAAAAGATGGGCTGATTTCTAAAAGGCGGTAGAATGCGTTCAAGTAATCTATATCTTTACAACTCAACTATTTTGACATCATTATACAATTACATGAGAAATGATGAAATTGTTTGTCTGTTGCAACAACTTAAAAACAAAAGCAACAGAATTTCGACGACGTTCATTCTCACGTTCTTTCTGCTAGTGCATTGAGTATTAGCTTCAATCGTAAAATCTCTTGACTACTCCAGTTGGGATGTAGGCGGATGGGAGGGGGGGGGGGCGGAATCCTAAGGACTCAGGGCACTTGATCCCCCAAAGAATTTTTTGTGAAGCGTGCCCTCAATAATTCATGAACATACAAAACAATGCGCCCACCCACCCCGCGTGTTTTATCGAATTTTTTATATACGAAGTCTTTCATCCCTGGTAACCCTTCATCGCTTTGGCTTATCGGAACCCCTGAGTTGGAGTGGTGTCACTTGATTGTCATGGACATAAATTTGGTGTACGGCAACTTCCTTTAACATATGCTTTATATGATTATATATACAAGTTTTGGGCACGTGCGAGGAGCAAAAATACCGCGTATTTGACCCGGGGACTGAAAAGTATGTGCACCCTAGTGCTATGCAAAAGGGAACTGGAGAACTAAACGTTGTGTCGAACTTCATTTCGACAATGCAATGTTTAACACACCTCCAATACCTTTTTTTGCAAATTTTCTTAAATTATTAAATAATAACTAATACATTAATAATTTCATACATTGTATAATTAATACCTTGCGCGTGTGGTAACATAGCATGATATCTTTTAGTGATGTCAAATAGTCAATGTTATTGAATAAAAATCTATCCAAAATAAAGGAACTATCTATTCCATGAAATAAAGCAAAATATTTGAGATCTGTTTTTTAATACTATACTTGGTTTGTGAAAAGTTATTTATTTTCAGTTTAAGAAATAATAATAAATTTAAATGAGGTTGAGCCAATGAAATTTCAAAATTTTGCCTCATTTGATGAACTGAACAGTTTTCTTTATTTTGAATCAATTTTTTGTTCAACTACATCGATGTTATATTATTCTAACATGCACACAAAATGTTAATTATGCATTTCTTCTCTTAATGTTTGAAAATTCGTAGAAAAAAAAGACCTGCAGATAAAACACAGCGACATATAATGCACACCAAAAATTCCAATGTTTTATACGCAGGAAAATACGATAAAAACAAAAAACAGAAAATTGCATGTTTTGTTTGGCACAGCTTCACCTAAATGGTCTGCCAAAAAAACCAAATCAAAGCATGTCATGTGCTCAAGAGCTGTTGCCATCCATCTCCCGAATTAAAAATGAGAAACTATCCATTTTCATATACATATAATATTTTCTGAGTGGGATTCTAAAAGTTATTGAATATTGTTCAGTATGAGAGAAAACCTTGCAATATTCGACAGACTCGGATGATGGGTGTGTTTAGTCACGGACATCTCATCGTATTTGATCGTTATTTGAATAATAAATTCCTCCGTTGAATCAATAACATAACATGCTACCAACGGATATCATAACGGTTGGCATTTGCCCAAGCTTGGGCTCCTAATGTCAATAAACGCCTATTAAATTATTGGACTCAATTATACACACAGTACATAATAAAATTTATCTCTTAAACTTCGCGGCTTAACCATGGTCATAGCCGAAATAATGTTTGACGTCCCGACCAATCTCATCGAAGAGACGCTGAATCGTATTTGATATCTGATTATTCGCGAGGCTAATTGCAGTGGGAAGGAATCTTCACTTATACAGATGTGAGTGTTATGGCAAGGTATTCGACTGGAAATGTCTATGTACGTGGTTGGAATAATTATGATAGTTGATCCATTCCAGAGATCAAACATGACTTTCACGTCATCTAATAAGCGTTTTATTATTCATCCTATACCCCCTTCCTTTACCGTAAAAGCACCTCGTGCACATTCCTTAGTAACGTTATTCGAAAAAATAATTTTGAAGAGTAATTTCACTCCTCTCTCCAAAAATTTAAGGAGTATTTTTTTTAAAAGAGGTTCATTTTTTATGAAAAACAGAGAAATAACTAAAAAAATTACCTAAAATGTGAAGGAGTATATTTACGCCTCACCGAAATTTGAAGGAGTAATATTGAATTTTGATGCGTAAATCACGAAACTAGATGCGTATCGGCGAACGCTGTTCTTTTGCGTGTATTTCTAACGAATCGGAACATGCAGGAAGGTGTAGTGTTTCCGTTTTTATATCTGGCTCTAACCTAAACAAGGTGAATATAATATAATCACGAGAGTAAATAATTATTAAATTATTATGTCAGAGTTATGGTTATTTCGTGTTCTTGCCGGTGCTGCCACCAGTCTCGTATTTTGAAGTGAAGATGGTGAATGCTTGAGTTTTCATGCTATGTGAGTATCATGTTGAAGGTTCGCCTGCTCGCTGCGGAAAGCCTTTTTTATATAGGGGGTATTCTATCCCCCTAAATGATGATTTTTCTTGAACTGCTGATTTTTGAAAATTATCTAAACTATTTAAAGGCACGATTCCCCTAAACACTCCACTCGGTGTTTTTCACAACAGGCGTCCCAAAGGAAACATGAGATGGCGAATAGAAATTTTTCTTAGGAATGGTTCTAAAGGTTCTTCAGGAAAAAGATTCTTAAATTTAGCTCTTACAGCCAGGGCCGCAACTAGAGGGGAGCGAGCGGGTCTCGTGCCCCGGGCGCTGCACCCCAGGGGGTGCAAATTTTATTCTCAAACCTCTCGTTCAACATTACAAGGGGGCACCAAAATGCGCACTTGCCCCGGGTGACCAAACATCTAGTTGCTGCCCTGCTTACAGCGGCAATGACTAAATATCCCGTCCAATTTGATGACTTTCATTTCGGCAATCCCGAAATATCTCGCCTCCTTAAAATCCTCTCATTTCGACCTCTCATCCGTAAAACGTATTTTCCTTCCCCCTCCAACCTGTCAATTAACTGTTAATGGGCGATGACAGCTTTTATTTAAAGTCTGATAACAGAAGGAGAGAGGCGGTGTGTTTTTTTCTCCTCGTTCGTGGTAGTGGAAAATGCGTACGGTATAAAATAATAGAAAAATATGGGAAAAATTTGTCTCCTAGTTGTTTATTATTATTATTTTCGGTGTTGGGAGGAAAGCGTTTATCAGTTCACGCAATCGGAAATAATAACCTTCTTGGAAATAGGTGGCAATTTCTAGAATGTTTAGTGATTAATCTGTGTAGTTATAATGCGGAATCAGGAAAAATCGATTGAAGGTTTAGTTGAAATATGTAAAATAAGTAAATCAGCAACACAAGAGAGAAATTCAGCTGTTATAACTCCCCCGTAAAATGATTATAAATGAAAAATGGAAATTGAAGATGATTTTTGTACGGCTTTCAATTAAAAAATAAGAAAATTGATAAAATTCGCACCACGCTCTAATCAACCAACCAAATTGTACCAACGCTTCAAAAAATTATAAAATAAAATATTGAGTACATTCATCTCACCTAGAAACACATGAAAAAAAATTAGCAGTGGAATGCAATTATTAAAGTCGTAAACAATTGTTAAAAATCACAACAGTTGGTTATTTATTGCTTCATTTCACCTATAAAAAACTTTTTTTTCACTTTCTTCTCCTTTCTTTCCTTCAGCTATTCCTAATTTCTATTTTCTGTCCCAGAAGAAATAGTAATTTCTCCTTTTATCTCTTTGTCTGTGCTGTACTTGATCTGTAGCCACTAGATATATATAGCTAGTATCCTTATACCAGGCACCTTAACTTTATCGTGTGTTGTTTGAATGACGTCACTCTAAAACTCTAGGGCCGCGGGATTTTTTAATTCATTCTTGGGCTCTATTGGCATTCAAATTATTAATATTTATATATTTTTTTTGAGTAACCCATAATAATTCCGCCGGATTTTCTTATATTTTTGTGCATATTTAAATGAATATAATCAGTGATAATTTTTTAAAACATTTTGAAGATGTCACCTTGGGATGTTTTCCTCGGGAGATCTAGAATCACAGGTGATTCAACTTATTTTTTGTCAATTTTTACGAATATCTAAGTGTTTCTTTCTTAAAACATTTCATTCTTGGCGATTGAAAAGTGAAAAAAAAAATCAAGGATTTCAATCGCCTATATCTCGGTGGATCGTTAAAAGGAAAGAACGACGAATTACATCATAAAATGAAAATATTCACAACCAACAGTCATTAACATTTTATTTATTTTATGTACATCCAGGGCTTGAAAAGTGGATATTGCACGCACAATTCGTAACTCTTCTCAGTTGATTTATCGAAAGTAAAGCAAAGATGGGGGAAACAAATCAGAACAATGTGAATTGATTTTTCATTGGTTTTCGTGTGCGTCTATTCCAGTGAGAAGCCTGTTTGAGATGATACACACACACACATACACAAAAAGAGACATTTATATTTACAAAGCTATAGCATTCGAATCTTGACGAGTTTCCCCCACAACACACGAGACTAGACAAGAAAATTCCGTCACAGAAACTGTCATTGTGATGATCCATTGCATGAGGTTTCCGTGTGATCTGAGCGTCCTTCTTGTGGTACAAATAGCCATCTATCCATTTGATTGCTGCTTACTTAAACATTATCGTGTAGCTAGATACGGCCTGCAATGGGGAAGAGGACTCGACCAATGACTGGAAGAAGTGCATCGAAGGTTCTGAAACCCCAGCAGCCGGAATCCGGAATCACAGCCGACGACGACGACCTCTCCGATGTCATAGTGGAATTTTGTCGGTCTAACGAAACCGTTTGATGGCTCCCCTGGAAATTCACAAGCTGGTTTACCTACAATCAAGAGTAAAAGACAAAAATATAGACTCAACTTAGGACCAACAATATACCAACTTTATCATTTTATCAGTATTCTGCAGGTCGAGTCGTTGCTGATTGGTTAAAAACCTTAATTGTGAGTACTAACCACAGAGTAATAATACTATAGAGTGCGCGCGAGGGGTTACAATGTGAAGCAAAGATCCGGAGTCACGTGATTCCGGTCGAAAGGCTGGTCAGGGAATCTCGCTGGCAATGCTTTCCTTATGGCTGTTCGTATGACGATCTCCAAGTGCTGTCTTATTTTTCATTAGAATGGTCACCACGTGTGCAGCTTTCGGATGTTCTGAACGGTTTAGGAAAGGAGGAACATTATCCTTTCACAAAGGAATACTTTTTTGCTTATTCCCCTTCTTATAAATTAAAAATTGGAATATTAAATTGACGATGCAATGGATTTCTGACGTAATCTCAGTTTCTAACGACTCCATTTTGGATTTAATTCAATTAAAGTTCCAAGTTTTGGTAAAATTCAAATGGCATGAATCATTATTAAATGTTTTAATAGAATTTTTGGCAATAAATGATTGAAATTGTGAGTTTTATGAAGTTTTAACTGAAATATACGTCTCCGCAAGATTTGGCGAGATTTGGCGAGCTAGTGAGTTCATTCGAGTTTTGCTCAACTTGGAAGAAAATATGCTTTTCAGATGGAGAAATTTATGAAAAATATTCTATTTAAATAGAATGTGAGGAAAACTTCCCCCCCCCCCTCTAGACAATTGCAGTTTTGCATAAAAATGCATAACAACCTCTAAAAATAATAGTATTTTTACCCCACTTCGTAACGGTTATGTTTGCATATGCTGATAAATACAGCAAAAGCCAACATGAACTAAGCCGATGAAAAAAAATCTCTCTCTATCTTCGCATTTATTATTAATTTAATTTTTATGGCGAAATATGTGTAGTGCACGCATCTCATACGGACAGAACTAAGTTGTTGAAATAAAGTGATATTTCAGCATGGATATTTTCCATATTCATTAAACTTACTAACTTCATTTTGAGAATTATTCGATTCATTCGTAAAAAGTGATAAATGCTACGAAATTCATCAAACTTACTAAAAATATTGGTAATTATGCATATATTTACCAACTATTATGCATAATTTCTGAAGATAACGCGCACTACGGATTTATCAAATTTACAGTAACATAAACATTATATATTTGTTGTATACAATATTTTGTTTCCTGTGTGTGTATAGATATTTAGAAAGCTATTAAAAACTGTGCCAAAAAAATTTATTTCATGAAATTTATACTGTTTATATTCACTTCCTTCAAATATTATATATTCAATTAAAATTTAAAAACCCATGTGTTAAGAAATTATTAAGAATTATCACTTAATGGAAAATAAATAAATTCCGTTTTCCAATATTTGTTTATTTTATAGAATTTATTTTTTCAAATCTGATACTCCCTAAATATTTCACATAAAAATGAGTGAAATTCATTGAAAAAATGAAGGAAAGTTTTCATCAACTTGATCGAATTGAGTCAAATTTCGTTACAGCAACATCCTAGCTTCTGCGAAAACGCGCCAAATGTAATAGCGCAGAACCTGTTCTTTCCCCGACAATACTGCTCATCTTTTCTTCACGTTCGACAAGTTTTATGAATAGCGTGCGCGGTCTATTTATATCTTAAGTCTATGGTACTAACATAACGTTTACACGACCGAAATTTCAGAACGATTCGTCTAGTGCAGTTTTTCAAAGATACTTTTAGTCGTGCACCCAGATATTTTGTTGACTTCCATGGACCCCCCCCCCCCCCGTCACATTTATAGCAACAGAAACTACGGCGAGCGAGAATGTTCTCAGAAAATGGAAAGCATTCCATCCAGTACTAGTAAATAGCAATGCTTGGACTTCCTGAACTAAAACAACGTTTCATACTCCTCTCTATCGAGAGATATCACCACAAGTACAATTTTTGTCAAATAATAATAATATTACTACCGCAGTCTACCAAAGTTGCGGCGGTGTTTTTGAGCATTAATTTAATTAAAACTTTTTTTTTTCAAGCAATTTATTTAGTATTAGTATTTATATTTTATCAACTCAGCTTTAATTTTTTTTATAATTCTACAATTCAGCCATGGATCCCCCTCACTAAAAAGGCCGTGGACTCCTGGGGGGGTCCAGGCACTCCCAGTTGTGAACCACTGCTCTGATATTTTTCTAGTAATTCGAGAAAGTTAGGGTTTTAACTCCCCTCAAGCCGAGATTATAGTGTTATTTTTCAGGAAAAAATGCAACCCCCCCCCCCCGAGAAGAAAAAAAAATTGAAACCAAATTCTGCGTACGCCTATGTTCCCTACGTTGTGAATGTGTACAATAGTCTTGCAGATCGGATGTAGATATTGAGTAACTGTCTTTTAAATACAATGAATTGATGTGGTCGTTGTGGTGAGGCTTTTTCAAAGGGAAGATAGATTTGATGAATATATAAAAAAATTTGCTTGCTTTTTTATGCAAATTCTATAATAATATAAAATTTGCAACTCATGTATTACTCTGTCCATCTCGGATTTTTGAGTTGTAAATGCAAAGTCACAGAACATGATTTCAACGTCACCGATCAGATCAAATTAATTGGGGGCCCCCCATGTCAAAAATATAGAGGCCTAAAAAAATTTTGAAATTTTTTTCACCATTTCTCTCTCTGGAATTGTACAGTGCATAAATCCGCACTTTTTCATAAATTCTAAGGCTACGTTTCTCATTGATATTTTGATCGATTATTTTATAAATGATAAATTATATATATACAATACGTATAAATATCGTGTATATATATATTAGGGTGGCCCTCATTTTTTGATGTTTTAATTTCAGTTCGCCCCTAATATTTTTAATACCTGCAACCAGTCAAAATTATCATTAGTTCTTTTAAGTTTATTTCACATTTATTTCTTGAATTAATTTCAAATTTTCATTAATTTTTGTTATATGCGTTCGTTCATATTTTATGTGGCCACAGTATTTTTCCGATCGTGCTCGCGATGACCGATATAAACTTCACACCAACTAAACTTTATTTTTCTGCAAATCGTACATGACCGGAGTTTCGTAGAGATACCACCAATCCAACGTAATTCCACCAACGGAACCGGTTTTTGAGTGAAAGGAAAGTTTACGTCATTTCCGTTTCTCCATTTCACTTTTTGTCATTGAGGGAAGGAAAGTATCACGTCATTTACGCGTTTTTCTGACGCGCATTTGAAAATTCGCACCCTTCACAAAGAAGTTACACTTGAAAAAAAAAAAAAAAAAAAGACTCTATTTCATGTTATACTCACAGAGAGGTGGTGGTTGAGTCCATACACCGTGATCGTTGCAAATCGACACAGATTCTCCGACGAGCACGTGACCTGCATTGCAAGTGTATTGAACGAAATCGCCAGATAAATACCTTCCCGTGTCCAGAACTCTCCCGTTCAATGGAGTCATTGGAGGTTTGCATGTTATTGCTGAAAATGAAAAAAAAATAAAGGAAAAAAAGTTTGTTTCGTGATCTATAAAATCGAAAATGAACGAGAGATTATCTGAAACATTCGATTTTAACAAGAGGAAACAAATGAAGACAAATGAAAAGAAAAAAAATCACGAAATCCCTAACGCGTTTCGACACGAACAATGGGTGCCGTCTTCTGAAGATAAATATATCCACATCACGCTGATTGCTCGCGCTAACTAGACGGGTTTTCAAAACTCATGGAACATGATTTTGGGGTGATAGGAAATAACTTGACAAGTACAAATCACCACAATACCCATGCCCGGAACTCAAGTAGTTAAGTGCTAGAGAGTGCTTTCCAGCGAACGCAATAAATACAGTTCACGAGATATGTATGTTGTTTACGTCGATGTTATCCCTCGGTCACTATACATCGATGATGAGAAGCCCGTGTCACTATTGGCGGCTGCAATTTTCAGCAGTTGCTGTGATATCTCTGTGTAATTGGAAGTTGTTGAATAAAAAAAGTTCCTTAAATTCATCGCTGCCCTTTCAGTCTGTCACTGTCCATCTTGATTCTCACCATTTCATGACACGGCACATACCGCCCTCTAGCGATTAGCCACTTTAGTTCCGGGCATGAGATGTACGGTGATTTGTGCTTGTCTAGTTGTGTCCTATCACCTTCTAACGTCTGCGCCATCAGTTTTGAAATACCCGGCATTTATCCTCCGAAGACGGCACACATTGTTTGCTTTAAAACGCGTTAGGAATTTTGTGGTTTTGTTTATTGGCCTTTTCCCTTTTGTTTCCTTCTGTAATTATATCAGGCAAAGGATCATTTACTATTTCTCATCCGATACTCACCGTAACCACCAATAGTTAATAATTATACATACGTTTACAAGTCGGTAACTTTTCAGACCAGTTTCCCGTTTTCTGGCAGTTGCTGTGCGGTGGTCCGACGAGCTTGAATCCCATCGGACAAGAGAAATATACTCTTGTACCGTATGACTTATTCCTAGTGCTAACGTGCAGATGGATCGAGTCTGGTGCAAGTGTTGGACAATGGATAACTGGAAGGAAAAGAATCATCAAAAGCGATCAGTAAAAACACAGGGTGATTCCATAATTCCGATTGGCGCATTTTACTGGTGAATTGTTGATCCTAGAAGCATACTTGCTATTGGAAAAATTATCCAAATAACGTGGTAGAGCTCGGATGCTATTCATGTTGCAAAGGGTTTTAATCTGATTATTAAAATATAAAAATTTACTTTTTATACGGAGACCCTGTCTTCAAAAACCAAATTAAAAAGTTGTTGTCCTATCTCTCCTGAGACGAACATAAGAAATTCTACACTTCTAAGTGCAATACTCGCAGATATATTTGAATTCAAAAATTGCAGGAAAGTTGGGAAAAAACATCATAAAAATCAGGGGGAGGAAGCGTTGTCCGTTAGTTTATGCTGTTCTTTTCCAAATTTCCTTCGATTTTTACATGCAAATATCTCTACGAATATAGAAACGTGGAAGCTTCTCTGTTGTTTCAGGCAAGACAAGGCAACAAGTTTTCCCAGATGGGGTTTTTAGGACGGTGACCAAATAAAAAGCTATTATTTTTTTATTTTGATAACTATACACACCCTTACACCATGATTGATGTATGTATGTGAGGCCTACACGTTAGTTAGATACTTTTTTCTTAGTATTGGAAGTATGTGTCTTTAGGATCAACAGTTCGCCAGTAAAATGCGGCAAGAGGAATCCATGGAATAACCATGTATACCTGTATAGAGTATAAGTATTGATTGCCACTCAGTATCATGGTCCCCACATCTCACAGCAGTGCTCCCTATGATGGGATGTTTGGTGGGTTTCCCAGGCCAGACTTTTCATTGGTCCCCTCTACAGGCTGTCCGAAATTGTTTGCACAACAGATATCTCAGCAAGAAGTATGCTCTCAAAAACTTTCCAAATAACGCGCAGTTACTTAAGCCCAGTTCACATGTGCAATAAAACACCCCGGGAAGTTCCCGGTAACGGGGATTTTCGCTACAAACCATTCACATGACGTTTAATTTATGCCGGTAATCTGGCTCTTCTTTCCGGAAGTCGTCACTGGTTACGTGGGTTGAACGGAAGTGAGACGGAAGAACGGAGTGAACGGAAGTTGGCCGTCTTGATTCAAGATGGTTGACGAAGGAGCTTACAGTAGTTTTCGCGGCACAAAGGATTATGGGAGAAAACGGTGTCGACCACCAATTCACCCCAAAAAAGATGAGCTTTTCTCCCACTTTTTTTCCCCCTACGAGGGGAAAAAAGTTGCCATGCCGGTAATTATCACCAAAGTGACACCCAATCTAACACATGTGAACGGGGCTTTAATGCCACAAAATTTGGTTGAGGAGTAAATACATAAAAAAAATAAAGAAATAGACTTTTCATACAGTTCCCCATGTGCTAAAAGTTCCAATTATTCAAATAAAGATCCCGCTCTGAAAAGTTGTTTGCAGAAATAAAATTCGTACTTATTGAGATAGTAAATAACTACCATTAGCAACTTACAACTGTGTTTGGCATGTTTTCGTTGGCTTAAAAGTTGTCATTTCGAAAGGCATTCGAGAGGTCTACACAAAAAGTTTTTTTTCCACTTTTTTATGAATATTCAGTAACCGCACGCCAACTGGAAACTTTCTGTAACTAACGTGCATTCAAAATAAACGGTTGCAGAGATATACGCTGTGCAAACAATTTGGGTCATCCTGAATGGTGAGCTTATATTGTGAGAAAACGAAGAAACAATAATAATATAATGCAGAATCCTCGTGATGAAGCCCTGTCAGACTGTGTGGGGCCATGCTCTGTGTGAGTGGACATTCTTAATAAAAAAAAAATCAATTTTTTTCCCCAATTTTCCATGCATATGTCAGAGGCTCATAAAACGATTATTCTACCCCAGGAAAAAGTAAACGAGGTAATGGGCACTTCTTCTTTTGAATATATCTAGGAGTTAATAAATTCATCTAAATTTAAAAAAAAAAGATTACCTGCATGTGTCATTTTTAGTTTAAATTCAAATTTTCAATTCAAAAATTATTCAATTAAAAAAAACTTTGAATTAATTTTTTTAAAACGTTTAAAATTGTTTTTAAACGTATATGAATAAATAAATACGTGGTTACAATGACCTCTTCGCTCCAGAGGTACCTTTGTTGTTAACGGTTTTAAATGGTTTTGGTGATTTTTTTTTCAAGTTGAGAGAACTGAGGTACACATACACACATACGAGGTTTGTTCAAAAAGTATCCGACCATGATTTTTCGCGCGTTGACGAATAAAGCTAGGGATTGGTTCGCTAGGCGTGGTTTGGCTCACGTATGTAGCGTGCATGCTTGAAAATTTTCCTGAAAGCAGAACCTGCCAGTCGTAGAAGAAGCCTGAGAAGTCTTGAAAAGAAAATGAATAAGTGCCTGTGCTGTTTGGCATACCAAAATGAAATTTTTCTTGTCATACTTTCACTTTGTAATCGTTTTAAAGAAATCTCTGGCTATCAAATAATTTTTAAAACATTATATTTGGCCCATCAGCTAAGCAATATAATCTGCTTTATAACCCTGTTGATGCCCTTGGCTAATTCCGATAGACTTCCATCGAATAATTCTTCTGCAAATTCACATTTTGTATCTATTCCCCTGAATTCATGGATACTAGCGTGTATAAGAAAACCCATTACTCCCCTCTTCAGTGAGAGATGATATAATGACGGGTAAAAAAAAAACAATTGAATTTAACAAGGAAATAAAGATTTCTTTTCAGGATTTTTATTCCCATCTTAAATAATTTTTTTTTACAATCCTCTTTTTTTCAAATTGGATTTCCTGGGAAAAAACCAAATTACTCATTAATTTGTTTCCCCCTTTCATAAGTCAGGAAGTTGATTGAGTCAATTCCCTATTTCAGATGTCCCCTTTCCTCTCTTATCCACTTATACGGAGTGCATTCTATATCAGGTCTGTAAGAAAAGAATTTTAATGACTCGTGGATTTGTACTACATTTCTCGGAAGCCCCTGTGAATCAAGTTTGAATCGCGACCAAGAATCCGCTGCCGTGGTGGTCGAGTCGTCATAGTGACGGACTCGCATCGGGGGACTCATAAGTCTCAAAGAGTGACCGCCAAAACCTATTGTGCCCAAATATTTTACCATCAGTCTGAAAATTTGTTTCTACAGATAGCTCGCATTGAAGCAACTATAGCGATACCGTAATGGTAGCAAGAGCCAAAGCCAATAGGCAGAGGATTAGAGATTGCTTGATATAGGCCAAAAATTCATAATAAAGAAGTTTTCTTGTTCGTGTTATTTGCATACTCATTAAAAAGCCACTGTCGTCGTCGGTGGTCATAGTGACAGACTCGCGCCGCAATGTCCCGGGTTCGAATCCCACCGTCGCCACAGTGGTGGTCGGCTGAAGCTGGTTTTCTGTGGTTTTCAACTTCGAGGCGCGAATGTGAGCTGATCTCCCCGTTAAAAAAGTTTCGCCACAGAGAGCAAAAACACTACAAATGTTCAATCATTACAATTTACTCACAATTTCAAATGCAGACTGCAGCACTAATTCACGCACAACACCATATACGCACTCAGACTGTTAGGTACACAAACTTAAACTTCCGGCACAACTCAATTGGTAGTAAATTGCCCATGGCGATAGACCGGAGTTGCGCTCTGTCTAAAAAAAAAAGCTCAGGAATCCCTGGCTGTGAGTGGATTTGTACGACACATCTCAGAAGCCCTGAGAATCAAGTTTGAGTCGTGACGCATAGCTCAAGAATCTCAGCATTAAATTATTTCATAAAAGTATTAGACCGGGATTACACTATAAAAGTTTTATAATTTTGAGATTTGAGTAAATGTTGGAAATATTTTAGAGCAATAATTATTTAAGGCAAAGGTGAACATCCTCCGGCTCAGGAGTCAAATATGGCCAGCCAAGGGGATCCATGTGGCCCACGAAAGGTGTTCTGATAGAAAAGTATCAATACATACAACGATGCATGACTATTCTGACTATATTTCTTTCATAAAAATATTGGAAATCGATATCCATACGGGATATAATTAATTATCGCTAAAAATTGCAAGTAAAGTTGCTAATTGCAGCCAAAATTATTGTCAAGGGTAACAGGGCCTTCTTAAGAGCATCGTGGGGAGGCATCGGGGCCAAGTGATTTTTCTTGAAACCTTCCCTGTGTGGTAAATATATACGATTACTTTCGAAAATTTCAACCAGATCTCTCATTTTTGCGAGTCCTCCTCTTCTCTTCAGCCCGGGGAACTCATGCGGTAAGACGGCACTAAAGGACAAGCAAAGTTACCGCATATAGAGTGTGCACCTGTGCATTGTTTTGTCAGTGTCAAGGGCAAGAGAAAAATGCCAATTACAGCCAAAATTATTTTAAGAAACATGGGAAGTTTCCAATCACAGCCAAAAACTTGCCAAAGTCCAAAGAAAGCAAGAAAGTCCAAGAAATTATCAAAAGCAGGAAAAGTTGACAATTACAAAAATAGTTTGACAATCAACGTCGCCTATTACAGCCAAAATTATTGTCAGAGGCAATCAAAGTTGCCAATTACATTCTAAAATATTGTCAAAGACCAAATACAGCCCCAAAAAATAAACAAAGCAATTTCCTCTCTCTCTCTCTCTTATTGATTGTGAAATAATTTCTATCAGAAAATACAAAATCATTTCTGTCATTGATTTATAAGTAATTTTTTATATTAATTCTGAGAGAGAAATTGTTTGAGAAACTCTAAAATTATCCATTTAATTAATTCTGAGTTTCGTCAATGTTTTCCGAAATTATTTCTTGCATTTGTTCTAGATTAAATCGGTTTTTAACGTTATCAACTATTTTCTCAATCGATCTTCGCCGATCATTTTATCGGCGGGCCACGACAAAACCACTCCCACTGCATTGATCACCTTAAGCTATCTGGGAATGTACCGCGGGCCGCTCGAGAGATTTTGAACTGTGCCGAGCTTCCCTTAAGTGTTTGGGAAGGTACCGTGAGTACCACTTATCTGGAAATCTCGAGACGGCTAAGTGATGTTCGGCCGCTTAAGTGATCTATATACGCCACGGGTCACTTACCTAAACGCTCTGGAACTGTGTCGCAGGAAATGTGTCACGCCGCAGGTCACTCAAATCGTGCCGTGTGCCATTTCAGCGATCTGGAAATGTGCTGCTTAGTTCAGTTTTGAAAAATTAGGCTTGAGGTCATGGTTCAACATGTTAGGTTAGTTCGAGGGCCACATTTGACCCGCGGGCCATGAGATCAGCATGTATATTTTACATTATGCCCATAAAATAATATAGAGACATTGAAATAAATAATATAATATAAATTTTTTCGGATATTTTTCTCATCACAGTTTAAATGAAAGAAAACGTGGGTTTTATGACACAGTTAGTCAATGTGTTACCATTTGCACGATACAATAATGAATTCTGGCTGTCTTATTCCAGCTTTGGCATTCGTATGAATTAAACCCGTTTTGCTTTCTCATCTCTCATTTCATTCATTTCTCTCCGCTCAGCACAGTGTTAGCTCGTTCTTACTGCGCAATAACTCATTAATTTCCATCTGCGTGTGTGTGTGTTCTTGTCCTTAATGGACTTGTTTGTGTTTTTGACTCTGATGTTAATGGATGACGTGGATAACAGATATTCCTCTTTTATCTGCTCTGTGTGTGTGCAATGTGGGTTTTAATAGACGTGTGTGTAATATTTTCATCTCAACTCACGCTTCCCAATCATTTCTCATCTGTTTTTTTTCCCCGTCTTTTTCCCGACCATCTGTGAAATGGTGATTTTTGCTGAACTTGCGATTCTCTCCCGATTTTCGCGTGCGCGGGGGGCAGTCACGAGGTCTTCACATCTTCCTGCTGATGTCAATCGATGGAGATGATCTTCCGGGTAGTGTTTTTGATGGAAATTTCTTTTATTTCCACGCTCTTTCAATGTTTCATCATTAAATGCATAACAGGACTGACCGAGCACAGGAGCGGATCAAGGACGATGTGATGGGAGAGAAGAATTGTGGGTAGTTAGTTTCATCGTCCCGTGTTATACGGGACAGGAAAATTTTCCGATATTATTTGGTTCTTAGGAGGGTGTGGTCGATTCCACCGCCCACCTCTGAATACTCGCCTGAGAGAAGGCAAACATCCTTTGCTACGAATGGAGCGAAAGCTGGAATCTTCAGCTGAGATTGAAGGGGAGGCAGATATTTTCAGCTGAGAATGAAGTGGAGGCAGATATTTTCAGCTATGAATGGAGTGGACGCAAGTATCTTCAGCTACGAATGAAGCCTAGGCAGACGGCAGACATCTTCAGCTATGAATAGGCGGTTCCAGAGCGATGTGTCAGAGAAGCGATTTGTTGTATAAGCATCGGATCAGCCAGTATTATACGTAACAGACAAATTTAGCCCTTGGGATGGGCGATCGTCACCCCCCCCCCCCCCGGATCAACGCTTGACCAAGCACGACTAGTCTCTGTCTTTTACGTTTTTACGAGATATAAGCCCATTGCCCTAGAAGGCGTGGTTGTGCCAGAGAAAATTATGAGTTACAAGAAGAAAGAAATAGTAATTGGGGTCCCTATCAAGAGACCTAAAAGACCCCTAGTCACGTGTGTGTGCATTCATATACAATGACTAGAAATATGTGCGAGGTCAGACACATAACGAAGAGAATCAGGTTATACAATGAGTTCGGGGCTCCCTATTTTAGGGTGCGTAGAGGACCTTGTGCCAATATGCATTCAAATGCGAGGTTTAGAGAAGCGTTTACGAATATGAACAAAAGTGTGGGACCGTACAATAAAACCAAGTGTGGGATCTAAGGGACACAGTCATGTTCATTTCAAAAACCATTTGCGGGTGTCGGGTATACCGAAAATAATCAGGTTCTACAAGTGTTTCAGGAGGGGGGTTATGTTCAGTTGTTCAGAGGAGCCAAACATTAAATACAGTGGAACTTCGGTTTACGAGGGAATTGGTTAACGAGTGTTTCGGTATACGAGCAAAAAGTTAGAGCAAATTTTCATTCTATAAACTAGCGATGATTTGCATTACGAGCTAAAATGTTGGACTCTGTTTACGTCAAGGGTGTTCAACCTTTAGGTGAGTATGGGCTACTTTATTGGTTTACAAACGTGTCGCGGGCCTCTTAACGGATCTGTAAGTGTGCTGCGGACCACTTGGGCGATCTGCAGTTGTACCGTGGGCCTTGTTGAGTTATCTGGAGTTGTACTTCGGGGCCGCCCTAAGTGCTTGGGAGCCGCGGGCAACTTAAGCGGTATGTGAATATGACGCGGGCCATTTAGGTGATCTGCGAATGTAATGCGGGCTGCTTTCTGTGCGGCAGAACCTTTCATACACTAACTTAATTCGATATTTTAGAAAATCAGCTTTCAATATTAACTATTACTTCAATGCCACCATTCTTACTTTCACAGTGCGGTGCTTCTTCAGACCACTGACCCGATGCCTGGCAAGTGATCTCTTCTGGACCTACCAATATGTAGCCTTCCATACAAGCGAATCGTGCCTTGCTGTGCATCTTGTTACCTTCGACTGCCATGACGCGATTGTGATCAACTGATTGCAGAGCCGGACAGTGGACATCTAAAAAAAGAAGCACAAAAACAATGCAATTAGCTATCACATATATCATTAATGCGTTTATAAATCATGATAGCCTAGTTCCCACTATCATAATGATTACTCCTTTCCCGATAAGATGAGCAATTATATATCATACGTATGTACACGAGTATAATTCATGCGGTTGGAGATATTCACAGCCGGTGGTACATTAGACTTCAACCGACAGACGTCCATGTCAATAACTTATGTATCTGACTAGAGTGGACATCTAACACGCGTTACGGATATGGCAATGCAACTTGACGCAAATGCATTATTCCACACGTGAGCCAGATATATTACATTCATATGTTGCTTTCTCATACTAAGAGTACAATTCATGCATATAGGATACTACTCGAAACTGCGCTAGTCCCAGCTACAAGTATACGCATTTCTCTTTACAATCGAGGTCGCTACAATCTCTAAAATTATTCTGAAAGTATCTGGCATGTCCGGTAGCTATTATACAAATTTTTTGCTGATAATTATTTTTCCCAATTCAACTCTATTAGAAACAGGAATGAGATTTAAAAGAGTCACACACCCACACACACACACACACACACATGAGCACGAGACATTATTTGACATAATGGCATTAATTTAGACAATATTGTAGATCAGGGGATTTTCAAGCTTTTTTGAGTCATGCATTGCCTGTACCAGGAATTTTCTGAATTTTTCGAGGCATTTTGGCAATATCCTAAATCGGTGCTATAATAATCGTATGTCACTGCACAAAGCCCAAAATTTGCCGATTCGCGACGGGGCCAGCCACTTCGTGAATTCGCCAATTTCGTTAAATAATGACCAATTGGCCAGCTAGTTCGCGAAGGAGCCGGTGATCCCTTGCCAAAGTCCGACAACAAAAGACATGATTTGTGATCGTCAAGTTTGAGTGTTTTTTCGTGATAGTTATTTCCACGTTAGCTATGGGGAACCATTAAACTGCAGTCACGATACGGTAATATATTTTTCTCCAAAATGCAGAAACTGCAGAAAAAACTATGTTTATATAATCATTTTAATAGCTTTTTCTTTCCAATTTCACTTTCGTTTCCTCATCACGTGGAGCTAATCCAATACACAGCTGCTGCATATAGACATGTACAGTATATCACGTTGCGATTAAAAAAAATGGATTTATCTCCTACCGGAGCATCTTACATCAGCACACCAAGCTTTGGCCAGGGATCTCCACTTCGTGAAATAGCCGGTGAAAGTCCGAATTATTTCTGCAATTCGGATTCGGCCAAAACTCTTGGCCAGTTCACGAAATGGGCAGCCCCGTCGCGAATTGGCCGCTCTACGGGCTTTGGCGGTAACATGTATAAATAAATAAATATAAATAAATGTATGTATAAATACATATATATATTTTTTTTTGTCAAAATTAACTCAGTTTACTCAAATATGACTATTCTGGTAATTTTTAAATTTTTTTTAAATTTCCAAAAACATACGCTTTTACATTATGCAATCACTGAAAAAAATACAAAAAAGAAAAAATTCAAAAGGAAAAATACAAAAAAAAAAAGAAAAAAGTTACAGAAAGGGACGCACTGTGTGCCTCCAAGGGACACTGAGTCCTCCGAAAAAAACCGAAATAATTCAAGTTTAGTGGCCGTTAAGTATCCAGTATAAACGCACACACTCACACACTCATACCTCGTCATACTTGAGCCAAACTATTGAAAACGTTTTTTGATTAATTAGTTGTTTTTGTGCCCTTTAAAAGGAAATTAATTAATTAATTATTGCCAATATATTCTTACTAGGAACATTTGGGTTAGATACACATATGTATACCTCAGGTCTTAACATTTAAAAAAATAATCATTAAAAACCAATTAAAACCGTTAAAGGCGAACGAAGAGGGTAAAATATATAAAAATTCGATGTGCGGTACAACAGTTCAAAGCGCGTTGACAAAAAATGAAGCGATTATACAGGGTGTCTTGTACGTGTTAATGAGGCCTTTATCTCACCAACAGTCCATCGTAGAGGTATAGTTTCAATTTAAGAAAATGCTCAAAAGGTGTTCAAAAATCACCATGTACCAGTTTCGAGAGTGAAAACACAGTGTGTATGAAAATACAGTATACAGTGTGTACAATACATTTGTAACAAAATTAAAAAAAAAAGCTAGATTTTTGTACGGTCCTGTTGTCCTCCAATTTTCAATTATAAACTTGTTGCCCTATCTCTCCTGAAGCAAAAAACCCCATATTTCTACGTGCAATACTCGGAGATATTCGAATTCGAAAAACGGAGGAAATTTTAGAAAGAACAGCGTTAGATGCGGGCAAAATGTTTTTTACGCTGTTAATCGCATTCAACGCTGTTCTTCCCTAAATTTTTCGAATTCTAATATCTCTGTGAATATTGAACTTGGAAACATGGATTTTTTATTTGGCATCAGGAGAGACAGAGCAAAAATTTTGTAATTTGAAGTTAGAGCACAGGAGGACGGTATAGAGATTTTTTTTAATTTTGTTACACACTGTATTTTTACTCTCCAAACTTGTACAAGAAAATTTTTGAACGCCTGTTGAGTGCTTTTCAAATTGGAATCATACTTCTACGACGGACGGTTGATGAGATGAAGGCCATGCTAGCATTTATAGTACACCTTGTATAATCACATTTACATAAATAATCAGAATGTATGTTAATTCTACACGAATTTCAAATCATCTTAGAAAATATATTCTAATTTATCTTTATTGATTTAATTATTACAAATAAGAAAAACTCATTATCAACCTGTATATTTATTTTAATAATAAAATATGATATAAATAGCTCTGAAGTCTTGTTAAGAATAACATCTTCTATAATGAATACTTTCAATATTCCGGCTCCCACTGAAATAACCACACGTCATTCCTTAAAGCTACTCTTAGATCCTAATTTGTAATTACACAAACAAAGTAATAACATAATTAAGAGTGGGAGAAGAGGGGGTGGGGGGGCCGCCATTGAGGAAAAAATAGCGAAATTCCTTCATTAAAAGTTTTCAACTCTGTAATAGTTATTGAAACGCTCTCTTTATACGAAACGGCAACATTCGAGAACTGAGAAAAGAAGAACTGGTATAAATTTTTTTCTTCTTCTTAAACAAGACGAAAAAATAAATGAAAATTTGTTTAAAACTAATTATGCATGAGACCCTCGATCTGAATTACAGAGAAACTTAATTAACGTCATTGAGAGAGGCTACGTATGCTCGGATGCTTTCAATTATGAACTAACTCTAAAGGCTCTCGATTCAATTTCCGGCCCATGGAAAAATTTAAATAATTTATAATAGAAAAAAAAAAATAAACGGAGAGGTAAAAATTTTCATTGAGAGCTCCTCCTTTTCCTTCTTGTTCAAAGTGAAAAGGATGTTTTCGAGTAAATATATCTTTTAGAGCAGCAGTATATACTCGTATCGGTATTTAAAGCTTCTTTGAGAGAGTGCCTATCGAAAATTTAACACTAATTGAAACCTCTTAGTTGCAGTTTTTTTTTGCCAGATGGGGGTTATGTGTGCTGGTTTGAACTTTTGCTAAGAGTTCGTTTCACTTTGAACTTTTCATTGGTTTTCTTGAATAAAGAATTTAACAACGTTTTGGAATTTCTATTTTTGTATGAATATAATTTTTCCCCCTCAAAGAACGAAAACAAAGCAAATTACTTGGAAAGTAACTGGAAATGGTTGGAATTTCGAGAGCTTTTCGTTGTGCATTTATGAGTAGTAAGGACTTCGAAATTTTCTCGAAATAAATGTTAAGACTCATTTTTCACTCATCAAAGGAAATTTTGTAAAAAAAAAACTATCTTGGAATTGTTTATTTTCTTTGCGTGATGATTAATAATATTAGTGGATCGTTTACAGCAGCGTTTTTAAACCTTTAACACCCTTTTGTGGAACTCTTGAAATAACTTAAATGTTCTGGAAAGTTCTTGAAAAACAATATGTGCATTTTTGAGGACACTTAAAGTAATCATCATGTGTTCTGAGAAATCCTTGAAATGATATACTTATACTGAACAATCCTGGAACGTCCATGGTCTATGATGAGAAAAACATCTATGACACTAAAAGTGCCCATGGTCTATTTCATGAAAATGCCCGTGGTCCACGTGTACGAGGGGAGAGAACTCCGGCATTTCACTCGCACCTAAAATGGTTGCTTATGGCATAGTGAGCCATAAACATTTTGACGGGATTTATTAACTAATTAACTAGACTCTCTATTTAATAAAATACTTATGACATTCTTCATGTTTTGGAAAAGAGTATTTATATATTCTTTCATAGACAGTGAAATCAGCGAAGATGGAAACTGCTTAAATAGCTGCAACGTGGACTACAATTTATTACCAGACCAATTTGCTTCCCCCCCCCCCCCCCAATGCCTAGTTCTCATGGCTGATGGTGGATTAATAGAGTGGTGGACTAAATAGTCTCTAGCTGTATATTATTTAGTTCATATTCACAGGTATGACATATTGCACGATGTTGGCATTAAAAAGTATTATAAATAAACTCATACTCTACTGAACTATTAAATGTTCAAAAACCATATATTTCCCCCAGCTCCTCAGTCGTTTAGAAAAGGTGGCTCTCTTGATGGAGGTGATATAAAATATAGAAAATAATTCATATCTTATTGAGGAGGAAAAAAATGATTCCATACACGCACGCACATGCAAAGGTAGCCCCCTCTCTCGAGAAGTTTCAAATATAACTACATAGAGTATATTTATTCTAAGGAACGCTAATTTAAATGCTGAATTTTATTACGTCTCAATTCGACGATGTTGTTCAAAGACTTTGACTAGTTGTAATAACTTTGGACTCCAGATTCATGCTAAGAATACAGAAATATATGTCACTCTGAATAATTATTCGACAATCACTCATGCACTGTCAAGCCTTTTACACTGTTAATATTTATATCCTGTAAAATCTGAGAAAAGAGTAATCCGATGGTATTTCAAAAGAGTTATCCCATTACAGAGAGTGCATCAAAGACGCGGCGCGTAGCTCATTAACTACAGTTCCTTTGAGCTTTACTTTTCTGTTAATTGCAAAGTATTATGACAAACGGAACTAGAGTGTATTTATTTGTGAAGTAAACAATGCTTTTCGTTTGCCAATTTCGTTTCGGACGGAATATTTTACCAAGAGATAAGTGATGGAGTATATATGAGAGATAAGTGAACGAATGTTGTTTCACAAAATGGACGGAAATGAGAGAGAGAGAGAGAGAAAAAAATGTATTATTAACGTATTGAAGACGAAGGAAAAATGTTCACTCGATTTTCTTATTATTTTTATTAATTATTTTATGCCTTTCGTGTTCTTAATTTATGGC
Source organism: Pholcus phalangioides (assembly GCF_987345545.1). Lineage (NCBI taxonomy): Eukaryota > Metazoa > Arthropoda > Arachnida > Araneae > Pholcidae > Pholcus > Pholcus phalangioides. The sequence goes on along the minus strand of NW_028301608.1, from coordinate 85,261,483 downwards.
AACCACTCGAAAAATTGTTCATCGATTACGAGGAGGGAAAATACTCCCCAGCCGCTGCTACTAGTTACTTAAGAAAGAGCATTTTGTTTTTCCTTTCTTCGTAAGATACATTAAGCCGACCCTGAAACAGAAAATGTTGATGTCAAAATGCAAATATGCGTGAATTCTTTACAGCAACGTTTCTTAACCTTTTTCTACCCGTGGCCTCCTTTTAACCTTTTAATCATATTTTCTACTCGTACCCTCCGTCTTATCCCCCCCCCAACCCCCAATTCAGGAGTTTGAGACCGTTTCTATTTATTGAATTGACTTTTTTAGCGAATTTATTGTGGAAGAATAAACAATTCTTTGCCTCATACACTCACAAGTGGAGAACAACTATAAAGGCAAATACAATGGAACTTCGGTTAACGAGCTTAATTCGTTTAGTGAACGTGCTCGTTATCGGAATCACTCGTATATCTAACCGAATTTCTTCATGGGAAACAACTGAAACTTAGATGATTCGTTCCATTCTAGTTATTCATTCAGATAAAAATGACTAATGGAAGCGGTATGCAATCAATAGCACAAAGCCTTTGACAATTATAATACCTTTAGACTCGAGATTCTTGCTAAGAATACAGAAATATATGCCATCCTGAATAATCATTCGACATTAGTTTAATAATATAATAAATAATACAATGCAATAAACTTATAATAAAATATTATAATGACCTTATAATAAAATATTATAATGATCTTATAATAAAATATTCTAATGACCTTATAATAAAATATTATAATGATCTTATAATAAAATATTCTAATGATCTTATAATAAAATATTCTAATGATCTTATAATAAAATATTATAATGATCTTATAATAAAATATTCTAATGATCTTATAATAAAATATTATAATGATCTTATAATAAAATATTATAATGATCTTATAATAAAATATTATAATAATCTTATAACGAAATAATACAATAACGTCATAAATAAACATCAATACAATAATATGTTTGCAAATTAACTTTCTTCAAACAATGAAAGAGAAAAGAACTATTGTTTAGTGTGGCCATCTCTTCAACCCGTTGCTCGCGTGCACCAAGAGTGCTCAATGCTTGCGGCAGATTTCGTGTCCACGCGTACTTCATCAACACTTCAGTTAAACACTACAAAAATTGTATTTGAAGACTACAATTAATGCAGATTTAAGCATACGTAAGCCAAAGTTGCCGTTAGAATTGCTCTTCGTTTGACGATGGGGGAACGGGCAGTGCTCGCTATTGATTTGAGAAAGGTTGAAAATCCTTAGTTTTATTTATTGTTTTTATTAGTTTTTAAACCATTCATTTATGAGTTTATGGAAAACCTTATGTTTCAGCAGGCTAGATGTTTTTTTCTCACTGAATAAGTAGATTGCTACCATTGGTTCCACACATAGAAAATTATTTTTCTTCATGTGTACAATCACCCTCCAGATTTTGTCGGTAAAATTTAGGACTGTGTGTTACTTACCTTTGACTTCCATTGTGATGTCATTGCTTTCACCGTGAGGCGTGATGCACGTGAAGACACCGGAATCGTGGTTCTTGGCATAATACACCGAAAGCCTGTATTTCCAACTCTTCTCTTCCGGGGACAGCGCCCAAGCACTTGGATATTGCCTAGTTTGGACACGCACAGGTAAGATGTAAAATAATTTTGTGAACATAATTACAGAAAAAAAGACGTTTCTGTACCAGATCGTACGAAAGACACCTCAAGAAATGAATCGGGATTTGCATAGTTACGTACACACGTACATGCACTTTATCGTTGACCAATAGCTAATTTAGTGCCCTTTAGTCCTGGAGGAAACTTTCAATTACAAAAAATATTTCGCATAACACCATCTGACCCACCTTAATGCTCGACTGGAAAGGTACGTTTACACATGAGGGAAAATGCTCGAAATTCGCAAAAATTCAATACGTTTCAGAAATTCAGTAAGTTTTGTAAAGAGAAGGCAAGCTTTCACGGCCAGGGTTTGTAACAGTAACCATACTTTTCGGGTTTTTTTTTTTTTACAAGCAGAAGTTTTGTCCACCACTGTGGTGGATATCATCGGCGCAGGTGTCGGCACGCAAGGAGAAGGAAACGATCTCTTTTGGAAGATCGTGATCTACTGACGCTTTGGCTGAAGACCCGGAAGAATTATAAGACGTCTTAAAGTGTGGGGGGGAGGGGGGGGGGTTGGTGCACAATCTAGGCTTTACATGGTTTCCTATGGGGAAAATTCCCTGCTTTTTTTAAACATTTAAGGAAATTTTCTATTCACTTTAAGCATTCATTTTTTTACTTCAAATACCTTGGATATTTTTTAACAATTTAAGACAGCATTTATGATTTTAATTGGTTTTTTTTCCTCGAATTTTAACTTCAATAGCATGCGGCTTTTTCAAAAAGCATTGAAATTTTTACTCCTACTTTGTGCCATAAAATTTCTTTAAATAATTTTAATTAAGTTTGTGCTAAAGTATGTAACACCTTATTGGTGAAAGGCACGCAAAGTTTCAAGACATTTGAGTTAGTGTTGTTTGGAAACATGTTCCTTACATATCTGAAAAAAAAACTCGGTTTTGAGAAAAAAAACCCATTTTAATGGAAAACATTAGCGTATACATATAATGCCTGCCAGCAGTTTCTATTGAAATACGTTAGATGCAGAAAATTTTATAGTATTTGAAAATCGTTAAATTCGAAAATATGTTTTGTTTAGAACATTTGCGAGCACCAACCCCCTTAATATACATATCAAAGGGGCTCTAGAAAACATTATAGCCACTGAATTTAGCCACATCCTTGTTTCAGTCAACTTAGGCCGGGATTACACTATAAAAGTTTTGTAAAAGCTCTGATAAAACTCGAAAAATTCAACCAATAAGATCACCGGTTGCATTTTCTCGAATGTAACCAATACTCCGATTGGTTGAATTTTTTTCTAGATTTATAAAAGATCTTTAATCAAAATTTTATAGTGTAATCCAAACCTTAGGAAAAATCAAGCTCATCTTTATAACGTGGAACAAGTGGCGTGTCAATGTTGGTGTCACGTAGCGGCTTCTGATAGGGTGGGTGATAGTCTTCACGTTACTTTTTCCACGTCATAACGACGGTTTTGATGCTTCAGTAGGCTAAATCACGGTCTTCAAAGTAGGGCACAGGGGTACAACAGAAACGGCGACATGACCACAGAAAAAATTGCTACCGCAGGGAGTCCCCCATCGAGAGGTTAGAGCGCCAACCTCTCGATGAGTATAAAAAACAAGCCTCCCGTTCGGAATCAGCAATAAATTATAGGTCCCGATCTAATTAGCCCTCGTGATCAGAAAATGACAGTGGTGTGAGGTGTGACAAAAATGATCAAATGATTGGTCTTTCAAGTAGGCCGTGTCGTTTCTTTTGCCGCCAACTGCACCGTTGATTTCCTACACAGTAGCGGACAAAACGTCTGCTTGTAAAAAAACGTCCCGAACACAACATAACAGCTCGAAAAGTATGAACAATCAGTAAATTTTGTTTGTTAAGAGAATGATTTTTTGTTTATAGCAAGAGAGTCAGTGAGTAAAAAATATTTTAGCAGACACGTTTTATATCAGGGGTTCCTAACCTATGGGTCGCAACCAAAACTCGGGTGGTCAACGAGGGCTTCCGAAATGGGTCATATAAATCCACTTACTGCCAGGGATTCTTGAGTTAGGAAACGCCGACTCAAACTTGATTCTCAGGAGCTTCCGAGAAAGTTCGTCTGTGACTCACAGGTAGCGCTGTAAAGCGAGAAACCCATTCGACGTAGCACATAAAATGTAACACAAACTGTACATAATTAATGTTTATGACAATTTGCGTGACATAAAACTACTATATTTCAACATGAGCACCCCTCCACCCGTTTAAAAGTGGCCCGAGCTAAAATGGGAGCTTCACATTGAAATGTGGTAGTTTTATGTAACGCAAATCTTCATAAACCTTAATTATGCATTTTTTGTGTTGCATTTTATGTGTTATGTCGAATTTTTTGTTTTATAACGCCACCTGTGAGTGATATTTGAAATTTTTTTTGCCAAAATAAAACTCTAGGCTATGATAAGCATTTTAGTGTAAATCGCACCTTTTCATGTCGATTGGTTGATTCGTTATTAATTTTTCAAATGTGTCCCGGATTTCTCGCTCACCCTTTATTTTTTATTATTATAATCTAAAGTTTCCTTCAAGACCTATCGTTAGGGAATTAGTTATTAAACAACGATTGAGAGTGGATACTCTCTGTGTATTGCGCACTTAATGGTATGAGGTTGAGCCGATAGGAAATTAATACTTACCTGTGAGTAGGTGTCCAGCTCCATTCCGGGTTTCCGAACTGCCTCTGGAACAGGCAATCGAAATTAATGATGGATCCAGGAAACACGACAACGGAACCACTTTCCGTGAGCCCAGCGTCTCCGGAAGCGACGTGATAGAGGATCGTCGGAGGAGCATCCACTAAAATGAACAAATTAAGACGCTCCAAGTTTCTCACAAATTATCTGCAGCGGTCATCATATTGTATTAGAGCTGATATATGTAACTCAAAACGGTTTGTGGAAAATTCAACGCCACGCAATTCCTCGGCAAAGTCACTGAGTGAGTGAGTGAGTGAGTGGATGAGCAGGTGAGTGAGCCAGTGAGCAAGTGAGTAAGTGACCGATTGACAAGTGAGTCAGGAAGTACAAGAAGAAGATGAACGAATAAATGAGAGAGTTAGTGATTTGAGCAAGTGAGTAGATGAATAAGGAAGTGAGTGAGTAGTAACTGAGGAGTTGTGTGTATGTGTGTGTGTAGTGACTGAGCAATTGAGCGGATGAGTTAGTAAGTGAGGAGTTGTGTGTATGTGTGTGTGTAGTGACTGAGCAATTGAGCGGATGAGTTAGTAAGTGAGGAGTTGTGTGTATGTGTGTGTGTAGTGACTGAGCAATTGAGCGGATGAGTTAGTAAGTGAGTGAGCAGGTTAGCAAGTGAGTGAACGAATGAGTGAATGAGTGAAAAAATGATCAAGTGAGTGAACAAATGAGTGAATGACTGAAAAAATGATCAAGTGAGTGAGCAGGTTAGCAAGTGAGTGAACGAATGAGTGAATGAGTGAAAAAATGATCAAGTGAGTGAACAAATGAGTGAATGACTGAAAAAATGATCAAGTGAGTGAGCAGGTTAGCAAGTGAGTGAACAAATGAGTGAATGAGTGAAAAAATGATCAAGTGAGTGAGCAGGTTAGCAAGTAGTGAACAAATGATCAAGTGAGTGAGCAGGTTAGCAAGTGAGTGAACAAATGATCAAGTGAGTGAGCAGGTTAGCAAGTGAGTGAACAAATGATCAAGTGAGTGAGCAGGTTAGCAAGTGAGTGAACAAATGATCAAGTGAGTGAGCAGGTTAGCAAGTGAGTGAACAAATGATCAAGTGAGTGAACAAATGATCAAGTGAGTGAGCAGGTTAGCAAGTGAGTGAACAAATGATCAAGTGAGTGAACAAATGATCAAGTGAGTGAGCAGGTTAGCAAGTGAGTGAACAAATGATCAAGTGAGTGGGCAGGTTAGCAAGTGAGTGAACAAATGATCAAGTGAGTGAGTAAGTCGCTCATGCATACGGTCACTCACACACTCACGCGCTCACTTATATACTCAATCACTTGGTCACTCACACACTCACTTATATACTCAATCACTTGGTCACTCACTCACTGGTGACGAACTGTTATCGGTGAATTTTCTTATAGATCATTTGCATGGCTGTGAATTATTGTCCGTGAATTTTCCGTAAATCAATTCAAAAATGAAAGCAGACAATTTACGACGAAGTATCGATTATGTATAAATATTTTGAAGCATCCTATATCTTTAAGTTATCTGCGTGTACTTTGTAACCCCCGTTGAATCAATGAATCTTAAAAGAAACTTACGCGAGAAATTTCTTTGCATTGTGGTCGCCTCGCAGTTTGGAAGATCCGACGTCCATTCTCCGTCGTCGCACTGTATGGTTGCGTTCCCGTCAAACTTGTACATGCCCGGTTCGACGCATGTAAAGTGTATCTCGCTCCCGTGTGGCATCGACATTTCCATGTCGACTGGTAACACTTTGCCGTCCGTCGTCCTGCCTATGACTTCGGCGTCCGTCAGTCGGACTGTGCATCTCTTGAGGACTTTCTGGAATCTGTCTGCGACTGCACGATAGAAAAAAAATAGTATATATGAACTGCATATTTGTGTCAGAACATGCTGCTATTCTTCGCAATACATAAAAGATTTCCACAGCTACTACTTTACCACACACCAACTCCGGTCATATCGCCATAAGGCAATTTCCAACTAGTGGAGTTGGGTGGGAAATGAAGACGCCATCTGTCGGTGGTCGCTCCAACCTCGGTAGGTAAAGAACTTGTTTTCGATGTTCTTTTCCCGGATTCAAACCCGTGGACCTTGACGGTAACCTTCATGGTAGAAGACGAGCATTTTATTCAATAGTTGACTGATGCAAAAAAATTTAATTCTGGAAAGAAAATCCAAGTGCATCTGTAAGAAATCGATCCCACGTCCTCTCACTTGTTGGGTGGGCGCGCTTGACCACTACGCTACAAAGGTAATGACCTTTTTTTGTGATTATTTTTTTTTGAGTACGTGCATACACGTACGTTCAGCAAACGCCTGAAGTGTACGCTGAACAAGATCGTACATGGACAGTCGGACCTAATTCAGGCCAAAGCTCACAATAGCTGATCATAAGGGATACGTAAATTCCGTATTTACAAAATAAATACGACAAATGCGAAATTTACAAATTTTAACGAATAAATGCGAAAAATTGATTTTTTTTTGCTACTTTTTTGCAAAATGCCGACAATTTGAAGTTTTAAAAACGGAAATTGATCAGTTCTTGCGCCATGAGTCCTATTGATGTCTTTAAAAGCCAATATTCTCTCGAATAAACTAGATCACCTTGTTGCATGTGATTGCTTTGGAAAATACGTGCCTGGTTGAATAATATTCCTTGTTTCTGAAAAGAAGTTTTTGGTCATAAAATACGAGTTCAGTTGACTTTCGCTTCTGAGTTATGTGAGGTAATTATGGAACTAAACTGACAATTTGGATCAAACCATCTATTCGCGCAAGTTTTGGGGAGTATTATGGAAAAATAGCCATTAACAGGGAGCTTTACAACTTTTCAAGATGGACAGCTATATTAATTTAATTGAAAAACAGCCATACTCATAGTTAGAAAAAAATGACAGTTTTTTTCTGACTATGAGCAAAGCAAATGCAAAAATTTGTTTGAGGTTTTTTTTGCGAATAAATAAAGGCGAAATTCTCGATTTCAAAACTTTTTTTTTGCGAAATTTCGACTTTTTTATTAGCAAAATTTATGTATCTCTACTGATCATCTTTGGATAAATCGCCACCTGGTTACAGTGTCAGCTATTGTAAGTTTTAGCTGAAATTAAGTCTGACTATCCATGTGCGGTCCCGTTCAGCACATGCGAGCTCTAGGGAACGAGGTTCGTCCCCTTTGTAGCGAAGTAGTTTGGTGCGTTAACCACCAAGTGAGAGGACGTGGGATCGATTCTCCGCAGAGGCAGTTGCATTTTCTTTCCTGACTTCAATTTTCACAACAGCCTGTTGTGAAAATTCAAATGCCTCTGCGAGGAATGGATCCCACGTCCCCTCACTTGTGGGTGAACGCACTAGACCACTACGCCACAAAGGCAACGGCAACGTATGCATGCTGGTGTCTCTTCGATGTTTAAAAATTCTCATTGAGAAAATTAGTCGACAGTCACATACATGTATTCCCATATATATTCTATGTTAATTGCATTTTTAATTGGGTTGGTATATATTTTTTGGAAATATATGACATCCATATTTTTATGGGCATCTTTTTCTCAGCCACCTCGTTGGGCATTTTGCCTGTTGTGGTTTTGTATTTGTATATTAATACACGCAGTACTCACTGTCATCTACGTTGCAGAATGGTCCCACCCAGACGCCATCGAGACACCTGATCTTACAGATCCTCTTCTGCTCCTCGGGACCCAAGATGCCCAAGAACTGCACCTCGTGGACGGTCGCAAAGTCGTTCCTTCCGTCCCCGCGTACTCCGGTCCCAAGCAAAGAGCTACCATTCACGAGGACTTCGGGTGCAGAGCAGCCTTCTCTCCGCACCGAGCTTATTCCGTGCCCATCTTCATCTGAAAATAACAATAAGTATCAAATTATTAGGAAACTTTACTATGTATACATTACATGATGATTCATTAGATATTTCAGCGAAAAATTCATAGGAGGCAGAAGACACTCACTCAAATAGCTTTCGTCATAGAATGCATGGTCGAAATTTAAAAGTGAAAGCTAAGAGCAAGGGTGCACACACACTGCACAACCTTCGTCCCGTGAGCCAAATGCGGCGAGCCAAGGGATTCAATCCGGTCCACGAAAGGTGTTCCGGTAAAAAAAAGTATCAAAATACACAATAACTCAATAAATACATAAGCTGACCACATTCCTTCAAAAGGGAAATTGGGATCCATATGAGGCAACACTAATTATCGCCATAAAAAATTATCAAATGCAAGTGAAGTTGCCAAACACAGATTAAAAAATTGGCAGAGTTGCCACCTATCACAGAAATTTCTGAAAAATTGTCATAAGCGGGAAATATAGAGTTGCTGCAAGAGTCGCAATTGGGGGAAAATGTAATTCATAAAAAAAAACATGTATATTTTCATAAATATGAGTGTGATGTACAACTCATACAACTCTCACTCGTATGTGAGATGAATATGTTTAGGTATATGACATGATGAATTACGATAGAGCAGGAGTGGCCAACCTTTTTTGCAAGCCATGCCACAATCAGGATTGTTTTCGATGCGCGTACCGCCTCACGAATTTTAACATTCAGACCAAACAAGCAATGTCTCTGTTCCTGCAAAATATTGTTCGGTTGTCCTTTTATTTACGTAAAAATGTTCCGTTTGTCACTCTTTCGTGCAATAAATTGTTTTTATTATACGCAATGCATATTGTGTTACCACCTCACGAATTTTAAGATGCAGAACAATGTTTCTGTTCCATAATCTTCCCTACACCATGGTGGGCATAGACACCAGAACCTGAGGACCCAAGGTGCTTGGGTTTCCTCTCCCCAACAAACTTTGTACGAGGGCTTGCCCCTCCACTCCTAGGAATTCATGGATATACAGTGCATGCCCCCGTGCTGACGAACCTAAATCTCATACACATGGGACGTCCGGAAACTATGCCCAAAGATGGAACACCGAATAGAGAACGCATTGCGTAGAAAGTCATCACATAATTATTAGTTTAAGAGTGCCAACCATATTATATATAGATTTGACACCTTGTGAGACCATCATAAGAAACAATTCCTTTCTCTCTTCTTTGATACATAGTTTACCAAACTTTTTGTTTCTCATCACCTCTTTCTTCAAACTTTTTTCTTCTCATCGACCACTAACATACAAGGCAATCCATAGGATCTTATACTAAACCGAAAAATTCGACTGCCCAAGATCCTTCCATCGCCCACTTTGGGAAACGCTGGTTTAAAGAAAATAATAAAGTTAAAGAATAGAATTTCTTTTAATTTTTGAAACGCGTTCGCGTGCCTTTCCCGATACCATGCGTACATACGCGATGGCATACGTGCCATCTTTGGCACGCATGCCGCGGGTCGGCCACACCACTGCGTAGATTCATAATTATCATAATACAATTTATAACTCGTGAAGACAATCTTAATTCTGGATTTTAAGAATTCAAGTGAAGCTAGTGGAAAATAAAGGAGAAAACGGGAGATTTTATAGAAAATTTGGGCGTATAGAATTACTGAAATATCGCGAAAACTATAGGTCATATGGTCGCCCTACGTATACAAGTTTCTGGCCCGCGAGCGACGTAAATGCCGCATATATCTGGCCCGCGGACTAAAAAGATTGTGCACTTCTGGGTAAGAGGGTGCCGAAAAGTTGGAGGAGGTTATTTTAATGCACCCCCCCCCCATTCACGAATAACTGATGTGTGAAATAGATCTATTCTTAAGCAGACATAGAGCTTCTCCTGCGTGATTATCCTAAAATTTGATGAGAAACCCATGTGTACAGAATTCCTGCAATTGCTTTAGCTGTGCGCGAAATTCTCCAAATGTTTCTTCTAATTCCTTCGTCATTGCTGTGAGCCATGCATTATGGCGGACATTTGTTTTACGGCACAAAGTGCTCGTCTTGTGGCTGAGCCTCACCAAATCTACTTCGCAAGCCAGAAACTTATATATGGGGTGGGCACATATATTTTACGGGGCATTTCCATACTTTCCCGTAACTTTGCCCATCCTCCGTTACATTCCTTACATATATTGTTGGGTGTTGGTACATTGAAGTACAAAAGCTTGTTTTTTCTTGCTTTCAAACCGAGCACAACTCCGGTCTACCAACATGGGTAATTTACTACTGAGTGAGTTGTGCCGGAAGTGTGCATGTGTGTACCTAACAGTCCGAATGCGTACATAGTGTTGTCTGATTTTTCAGTGCTGCCATCTATATTTTCATAAGCGAAGTGAGTGAAATGGTTGAATAATATTTGTACCATTGTACGGTTGCCGAGAGACTTTTCAATAAGGGGTTCGACTCGCATTCGCGCCTCGAAGTTAGGAACCACAGGAAGTATAAATGCTGCACATAACTACTTTACGATTAACAGATAACAGCAAATATGTGCGAAAAATAGTTTTTTTAAAAAAAATATTAATTAATTAAATCCAATTAGAATGTTTTAACTCTTCTAAAAGTGTTTACTGTGTTTCTGTGTGTAAAACATCGCTTATACAAAACGTTCCCTTACAAAAATGTATGAAACAAATTATAGCTTTCTTTATTGTAGAATACAAAAAATATTCATTATTATGTGTTATTCAAAATATTTGAATTGAAATTTTTTACTTTTATCGCAATCTTATAGCACTGAAGAACTTTCAAGTACCGTGTAAATTAATTCGTTGTGTACTAAATAATTTAAAAAATAATTATATTTTTTTTTGTTTTCAGTCTTTAATATTGGAGCTAAAATGACCAACCAAAAATTTACGTGATAATTATTCCAATTTTTCATAATGTGTCAGTGCAAAAGTTAAATCTAATTCCTATGCGCAATCTTCAAAATTTAGATATAAATAATGCTATACTCAAACCAACCTTTTTACAAAATTATCATTAAAAATTTTAAAAATTCTCCCAGTTCTTGAAAACAAATGAAAGTCAATGATTCTTCCGGGGCAAAAACAACCACGTCACTATTATTGATATATTATAGATGTTCAAAGAAAATCTAAAAGATTGTCTGGATTCTGCAATCGAATTAACACTTATGAAAGAAAAATAAGAAATATATTTACGTAAAAATAAATAATGGTGGTGTTTTCTATCCTTTTATTGTTATCATTATAGTGAAACAAGCAATTTCTTAGGAAATAAAAAAGAACTTCAAGAAGAGGTAGAGAGAGAACAGAACAAAACCGAAAACCACCATTACGAATCAATAGCCGCAATTTCTTATGGCGTATCCATCGGACAGGAAAGTGAAAATAAAATAAGTGAATTCGAAGAAAAACTCAATTCTCTTTTATTTAATTTGTCTTTCCATATTATTACTAAAGGATAAAAAGCAATTCAGTTCACTCTTTTTTTTTCACTTTCAATCCTTTTGGGACTTTTTTTTTTCAATATATATATATACAATGAAATTTAAAAAGTTCTATTCCTTGAAAGCAAAAAATAAAGTCGTTTCTTTTTCATTGAAGTTTCTTAGAAATTTATCGACTGTTTATTCTTTTTTTTTTTATAAGGTGTATAAGATTTAATTTTTTATTGGGGGATTGAATTTTCCCGGATTAACTGAATCTTCAATTTTTCATCCGATTTCATGATCGATTATTGATTGTCACTCGTTGTTTTTTTTCATGTATAACATATACGAGGTGTTTTAAGGGGTCTCGTACCTTTTAACATGGTGAAAAACTATGCTCTAATTAAAAATACTATTTAAGTATCGATTTATTCCTAATTTTTTACATATGTTCTTGATTGTATGTGCTATCCTATGCTGGTATAAAGTTTTACATATCTTAGATACTTAATTTTTTTTGTAAGTTTTCAAAAAAATGCATTAAAATCACCTTGCGCGCATGACAAAATACCATGACATCAATGTAATTGAATAAAAATTTATTAAAAATAAAGGAAACTGTTCAGTTCATGAAATGAAGCAAAAGTTTGAGATTTTATTGACTCAATCTTATTTAAAATTTAAATTTAAATTTTAAATTATAAATTACAAAATAAATTTTGCCCGGGTGGTAAAAATCCTAGCTACGGCCCTGCTTGAACGTTTCCAAAACGTAGTACTCCGAAGTTTTACCAAGTCCCCCTGGTTCATCAGAAATGGGTATATACGCAGATATATGAGGTGTAGACATGAGGTAAGCAACACTAAGAAAACTCGGAGTTTTTTAAATAAATTTGACAATTAAATTTTATATTTTGAACTTCTTCGCTCCAGAGGTACACATACGAGTACCTTTTTTAACGGTTTTTAATTGTTTTTTTTCAAGATAATTTGAGGTATGCGTAAGAGTACCTAATTAATTTCATCATCGTCGTCGTCGTCGTCATCATCATCAGCAACCATTTTCAATCACTGCTGGACGAAGGTCTCCTCTAATTTTTTTCATTTTGCTCTGTCCGAGGCTTTAGCCTTTCAGTTGACTCCAGTCACTTTCCTGATCTCATCAATCCATCTTGCCTGGGGACGCCCTCTCGGACGTTTAACACCACGGAGGTACACCAGATCAATCTAGAATACGTGTGGTCCATTTGTTGTCCTGTCTTCTTGCAATATGTCCGGCGCATTCCCATTTCAGACGTTCAATTCTTTTCATAATATCATATACCTTTGTGTGGTTCCTTATCCAAGAGATTCGTTTTTTGTCTCTTCTTCCTGTGATGCCTAGCATATGCTCCTTTGTGTTGACTGTAGCCTGTGTATCGTCTTGCTTGTGAGTGTCCGTGTTTCAGCCCCATACGTCAGTGCTGGAAGCACACACTGGTTAAACACTTTTTTTTCCGGCATAAATGGCATGTGACTCTCCAGAATTACACAGGTTTTGCCAAAAGTGCTCCATCCAATCCTGATCCTTCTGTTTATTTCATAATTGATTCCGTTGCCAATGGTAATTTTTCGTCCCATGTATACATAACTTTCTACTTCTTCTATCTCTGTGTCGTTGCTCTTCAACGCAAAGGGGGTGAACATAACTTTAGTCTTTTGCAGATTCATTTTCAAACCCACCTGAATACTTGCCTTCGCAAGTTCTTGTATCATTTCTTCTAGTTATTCTAGGTTTACTGCTGATAATAGCAATGTCGTCTGCAAAACGCAAATGGTTGAGAAATTCTGCAATTAATTTACTTTAAATTAACTCCAATTAATTTGCTTCTTACTTTTTAATTAACTCCAATTAATTACTTTTCTCTCACTTAATTGATTTACTCTAATTTAAATAACTAATTTATTTAGTTAAATTATTTTTCACTTTTTTTTAAAATAATTTTATACACAATAAACACAAATCGATTGAAAAAAATTTAATCGCCAGTTAATTACAGATTAACTAAGAAAAAGTCGTGTTTTGGCTCAGTTTCGAAGAGGATAATGTCTACCCTCGTTCCCACCGGATAAAAAAAATATTAACATTCTAAACATTATAATTGCAGTTATATTCGCTCATCACACTTCCTACACTTTTCAATAGCTTCGTTATATTCGAAACACATTTTTCGCGTATAGATTTTTTATGCATTCAAATTTATCGCTTGTTCTGTTATTGCATAACGGGACCTGTCATAGCTGTCTTTTTCCTGGTACAGTAGCGCTTGTTGTTGGCAAAATTCTGATTCCAGAACAAATAAGGAGCCAAGCCGGTGATTTCCAACGGGGGGCCCACGCCCCACAAGGAAGCAATTTCATTTTTAAGGGAGCAATTTGAATTTTTCCATGAAGGCTTTGAACCTTACGAACTTCCATAATTTTTTATACCAAATCAAAGTTTTAATTTTTAAACAATTTCTAGATGACTTCTATTTTCTCTTACAGTGGTAGGGGTTTGACTAAGGGTTCTTAATGTTTTGTGTTCAAAGCAAGATTTGGGCCAGTAGGACGAAGTCCACGGACCCCCCCTCCCCCCCACGTGCCAATAAAATGAAGAAAAATGAAAACCCCGAACTTCTTTAAAAAGTAATATTCCATGTATATCAATGTAAAAACAATGAGTTAGTAGTTAGCTCACGGACCCCCAGAAGTCTCTTCGAGGATCCCTGATTGAGAACCACTGCTTTTTAACTAAGTAAAAGTAGACAGAAATAGGTTTTAAAATTTAAGGAGGCAAATCTTATATTTGCAAAAAAAAAAAAATAATAATTGAGGGACTTATTAAGTTTTACCTGGAGGGGGTACACACACGCACGCACACACACACAAAAGCATTTTTTGAGGTTTTCGTCGAATTTTGTGGAAGCCGCGCACTAGGAAATGAATGATATGTGTACGGAATGCTTTCAAGTCATCTGATCTAAATGCTATACTTCGTTTTAAAACGGTTTCAGACTTTTTTTCTCCCTTTGAGAATACATATCAATACTTCAATGTATTGAATGTAGTAGAAGATTATTGTCCCTTTTCTTGACCAGAAAACACAAAATGTAACGTCTTTATGTGCAAACCTGTCAAACGCACTTCATATATGGGGTCATCATTCATCCGGGATCCTGATGAATTTCCGGTGAAATTTCTTTTCGATCTTTTAATATTATACCCACCAAGATATAGTATTATTCTGCTTTAGTATTTCAGCAATTATTGATGAAGGAAAAAAATGTCATCACGTGCTCAAAAAAAATTCTATTAACTTTCAAATAAGATCCAATGATTTGCGCCACTACATTTTTGGCCATATTAGGCCAAAATGCAAACCGACTAATTTTTAGTTTGTAATTAGTTTATCATTAAGGATGCTTTAAATTAGCTGAAGTGGGCATATCTATATTAGTAGAAATTTGATGCCGTGATTCAACGAAATATTAACTGCGCATGGCTACGAAAGTGGCCATGCGTTACCGGTCAAATTGGTCGGTGAGATCCTTTTATGTATAACTAAAAATATCTCGATAAACTTTCTTTTATATTTATGATAGTTGGACAGCGTAATATTTAAGCATTTCTAGGAAAAAGCCTGAAATTTCCACATTATATGCGATCTGGTTCGTCATGAAAATCGAGATAGAGAAGATCAAAAACACACGGTCAACATGATCAGCGTGGTCCTTCTAGAGTTAACAACAGGGTGAAATGTAACAGGAATTCCTCATTTCAGAACTATGGGATGCTACACACCTGATAATTCGGTTGTAACAAAATCTCTGGCGGATTTTTTTCACATAACCTGGTTATTCACTGTGCCGATATGCGATGGACATTCCGTTTCTCAGATTTACCGGTTCCGGACTATTTTCTCCAGGATTATCTATGTATCTATCTATCTCAGAGGGTATAGCTCCAAGTTTGCACCTGACACAAATTTAAGACTGCCGTTAGACGTTTAAAGCATCATGTAGAGTTTGGAATTTCCGTAATATGGGTTATTGTGCTTCATACTGGTTTGTGTTGATCTAAAATTGGTAGGTAACTCAAGTGACTCCATAGAATAGTGAAGCAGAAGGAAAAAGATTAAAATTTTATATACCTGGCAATGATGATGGCTCATCAGTTGGTTTTGGACGTTTCGGTTTCGCCGTTGGTCTTGGCTTTTTCACGAATTCTAAATGAGAGAAAAAAAGAGATATAAATTGTGTTTCACCTGCATGATCAATGAAGATGCTGGAATAATTTTAAAAAACAACAATAAGAAATTTTGAAAATTTGGCTATTGAAATTATTTGACTAACATATTGCTTGCAAAATTCTGGACATTATGCGTATACGGTAGTTATTATATTTCGTAGGGGAGGGGGGGGGGGGTAATGCATATGCCTTCTGGAAGAAGAAATTGCAAGACATCAAATTGGGTTTTTTGTGAGTAGGTTACTCCCAAAGGCCGAAGTTCGGCTAACTCGCGAAATGGCAGGCCAGTTCGCGTATTGATCGAGAGTTTTGACCGAAGTCCGATTTTCAGAAATGATTCGAGCTTTGGCCGGCTAATTCACGAAGTGATTGGAGATCCCTCGCCAATGTTCGATGTCCTGATGCAAGATGGTCCGGTAGGTCCTAAATCCATTTTTTTTCCATCGCTAATGTGTGAAACATGACTATATTTAGTAGTTGCATTGGATTAGCTCCTTGTGGCAAAAGGGAAAAAAGAGAAGTCTGAGAAAAACTATTTATATATAATATAGACATATAGTTTTTCTGTAAAATTAAAAAAAAAATTATTACCGCATCGTGACTGAGATAAGACGTGTTGCCATAAATAATGTGGCCATAATTATCACAAAAAATACGCCAAAGGGCGATGACCTCGAATCAAGCCTCTTCTTTTCGGTCTTTGACGAGGGATCTCCTTTCGCTTCGTGAACTGGCTGGTCAGAGCAAGGGATTCTTACATTGGCCTTTTCAATTCCCATTGAAATTACCCACTTCACGAACTGACTGATTTCGGTCTTTGGCAGTAACATATACAGGGTGAAAACTTTTGAGCCGGGTTTTCCTAAGAGCAGGTTTTCTGGACTTCGAAAAAAATTCGGTGTTAAGCCTGTCCCGCCTCAGACAACTCTTAAACCGTTGACTGTGGAAACATACTTTCAATCGGAAAATACATATTTACGTAACGTGCCAATCTTAGATGTGTCATTCATTTTAGGAAGACATACAGAGATAGAAAATGCAAATTTTCATACGGTTCTGTTTCTACTCCAGAGGTTTTTAGAAATGCCCTAATTTGTATTAAACCTGCCAGAGAGAGAATGGAAATCACTAGAATTTTTGCAAAATGCCCCACCTGTCTTCAAGAAAAAAAAAATTTTTTTTCGATCTTGTGTACAGTTGACGAATGCTTTGCCCTACAACACCGAGAATAATAATAATTTAAAAAAAAAAAGAGGGGGAAGAGAGAGAAATACTCTTCCTATAAAAAATATTTCTTCCTATTAGTTATACTATAGGTACGTATGTATAAGTACTTTACTTATATTTCAATACTATCCGGAAAAGGAAGGAAAAGCCACCGTCTTTCTCCTTCTGTTATCAAATTTGGAACAAAAACTGACTCCACCCACTGACAGTTGATCTAAGTTCGGGAGGGAGTGATGGAAAACACGTTATTAGGTATAAACTGCCGTACAGAGCTAGATGGGTTCAACATTGCCGAAATCGGAGGATTTTAAGGAAACGAGATAACTCGGAATTTCCAAAATAAAAGGCATCATGTTAGACGAGATACCTCGTCGTTGCCGCAGTAAAGGTTAAACCACCTAATAATATGAAGAAAAGTCCAGATACGATCAGTAAAATAAAAAACGTTGGAATATTCTACATTAGAGAACAAAAAGATAAGCAGAAAACAACAACTTTTTTGGCAATAACACGGATTATCTAAAAATGGCAATTGAAAGTAACTTCACCCGACTTTCTAAACTATACCTCTTTTTTAGAAAGGCGAGTTTAAGTGATTTCTCGTGGAAGACGGGGGCCACACTCTTGTATTCCAGTTAGAAACATACTTTTGCGAGGAAGTTCTTAACCCTTTGATTGGCAATCATCGAAATATTCAAAGAAGAAAATTTTTGAGAGGTTATATCTAACAAATGAGCAAACCTGAATACTAGTGCTTTACCAAAAAAAAAATTGTTATAAAATTTAAAAAAAAATGAATCAGAGAACAAACTATGATTTTCATAGATCTTGAATGACATAAAAATGTCATTTTTAGTTTGCCACTTTACTTTTTTGTCATTGTTGAAGAATGCACACAGCAATATGTCTTCTCCACACACGATATTTCCCTCCAAAATGCAATAATCAAAAATCGTTCTTGCTCGGCTTGTCAAGGAATAGCAGACACATGTACCCTTGAGCCATTCTGCTGGTACTTATAAGAACTTCATGAACATCTCACAAATAAGAACCGAATCTTTAGGAGTTGCTTGGAAGTATCAATGAATCCGA
Organism: Pholcus phalangioides; assembly: GCF_987345545.1. Taxonomy (NCBI): domain Eukaryota; kingdom Metazoa; phylum Arthropoda; class Arachnida; order Araneae; family Pholcidae; genus Pholcus; species Pholcus phalangioides. The sequence goes on along the minus strand of NW_028301608.1, from coordinate 85,243,191 downwards.
AACGAGCTCTAAATAGAAAATGCCTTTGCTTAAAAAAATAGAAGAAAACCATGTTGCTTAAGAGCACCACTGACAAAGAAGGTGTTAAACATACGAGAATGCAGTAAATGTTTCAAAAAGTTACTTTTATGAACTGACAAGAGAATATTTATTAGCTTGCATCTCATCTATTTACATTAATATTAGGATTCCAATGTTAAATATTTGTTGACAGTGAATTCATTGTATTATTCATTACTCCCCTACACGATATACTAGATAACAGACATTATTATGAATGTATGCGTTTATAAAGGTCGACGAGTAACTTATGTTTTACCCGACGAACCAACGAATAAGCGCTGGAAACTTCGAAATACCAGCAATTCCAATGCTGTCGACAGATTGATAAATTACAGAATGGAAATTCCCAGGTAATAAGTTTCCTTCCCGTTTGATTAAACCTCTATTTCCGGCAAGTGATTCGATTCGTTCAACGTTCGGAAACATTTTCCACGAGTATAAATATTTACGAACGCGGAACGAGCCAAAAATGTCAACCGTGAAATGTCAACGCGAGTGAGACATTCGAATAAACAGTCCGGGATATTTGATATTTTGAATTCGTTGCGGCGAAGAATCGAAATTTCCGAAACATTTGCTTAATTCGAGACATAATTATCCGGAAGAAATATCGTTCTTCGACAACTATCATTATACATTCAAATACACAAAGGCTCCTGCAAAAGAATGGAGTTATTCGACTGGGGGAAATAGAATTCATGTCAGCAAATATTCGAAACAAACTCATGAAATTCATATTGATAACGGTTTTCGTTGGATATTGATCTTTGAAATTCACGAAATTATATTTTGATTTGAAATTGAATAGAAGGCAAGTTTCCATTTAGTAAAACCAAATAGAGATGATTTACTTGACAGATGAATTGAAAATCTGAAAAGATCTGGAAAATTCAAATTTGGTTACGCAGTGAATCCTCGCTACAACGGTACTCGATATAACGAAAAATCCAAATTCAACGATATTTCTTCGTCTACTTTGGAAATGTCTATACAACAATGTTAAACTGCTGACTCTCGATGTAACGATAACCCCTGTACAACGATATTTGTTCTTGGTTCGTATGGCATCGTTATATCGAGGTTTCACTGTGCTCGTATATACAGTGCCGCCAGGTAAATCTTTTTTACTTTCACCTTCTCATTTTTGAACTGTAGGTACTTCTTATCACACATTTCCAACTAGAAGAAGTATGTTAAACAACGTTTATATCCGTTTATTTAAATTAATTGACAATATTTTGCAAGAAACTATGTACAACAAAAAAAAAAAAACCAATATATATTTCATAAATAATGACTTCTCTTTTTACGAGATCATTAAACATCACCCATTGCCTCGAACAAGGAAGAAAATAGTTATCGGGAAAATAATTAGATATTTATTTATGCTTATTGAGTGATAAACAGTTCACGACCAATGCCAGAAGAAAAGAGGAAGTAATAGAAAATTCTAGAAATTTCCTCGACGCAGAAATTTTCCAATTAAATTCCAAATAAATTGTCATTCTGGACAAAAAAGTTCACAGCTATAAATTATAAGTGGAAGGTGTATAAAAAAAATAAAACTGTAGTTATAGTGATACCTCGGTTAATGAATACCATTGTTTGAGAATTTTTCGGCCAACGAGGATATTTTTCCCGTGATTTTTCTGGCTCGCCTAACGAACATTTTCGTTGATGTGGATGCACGTGCTAACATGAAACAGATACGTCGTGAGCTGAATTTTCGAGCCACTCATCATCAGAATGAATGTCACTTGAGTACAACTAGCTCATGTCTATCTTGGAATATTTTTCAAGATGTACCTTCCACTTCTCTTCCTGAAAGTTTCTGAATCATTTAGTGTAAAATAAAACATTCGGCTAATACAAAATACATTAAAAAAAAGAGCCTTTGCGTTTTTTTCAGAGTGCACTTTCTTTCAGCTCATGACCCTTTTTAGCAACGAACTGAGAACAGCAAGGCCATTCTAGGAGCTTATCTTTTCCATCTGCATGTATCAGACACGTAAATAGGCCGCTGTGGTGGTCGAGTGGTCATAGTGACGGACTCGTATCGCAAGGACCCGAAACCAACCATGACCCCCCCCCGCTCTGACCCCATAGGTGATATAAGTTTGTCACCCAGAGGGTTTGGGCCATGGTGGAAGAGCGATGCAACATCCGGAGCACTTAGCACCGAAAGACCACCAGCGGGCAAGACGACAAAAAGATGAGGTTATATAGACCCGTGCGTATGCACGTCGCCAACAGGCCTCGAAGGGGGTCCACGAATAACTATAGACACACATATATAAGAGAGATATATAAATATATATATATATACAAACATATAAACACTCAGGCATATAATATATACAAGACAGGCGACGTTGTCCATTGACAGTAATGGGAATCAAGGAACCACATTGTCTGTCAGAAGCCGCACACAAATACACCGTGAAACAACCCTCATCTCCTGCCAGAGGATCATAGTCTGAGTCTGATGAAGGGTTGTTATCACCTTGTGAGGGAATTGAAACATATATATATATATATATATATATATATCGCGAGGACCCGCGTTCGAATCCCCACCGGCGCCACAGTGTTTGGTCGGCTGAGTTGGTTTCCTGTGGTTCACAACTTCTAGGCGCAAATGCACAAGTCAAAAAAGTCTCGCCACAGAGAGCAACCGAGCCTACAACGGCACAAATCTTAATCATGACACTTCACGCACAGTCTAATGATAACAGTTGGCAGTACTACTCAGAACAACCATTACACAGAAACGAACTTCACGGAGGGTTCACTCTGCATGTCTGGTTTAGTAGTAGTAGCAGTAGTGAAACCTCGATATAACTATACGGACCAAGAAAAAGTGTAGTTGTAGAGGGATTATCGCTATATCGGGAAGAAGCATTGTTATCAGTCGACACCAAATTTATGCTGTCGTGTTTGGCATCTCTTCTGAATTGGCGTTATTGGTCCCATCACAAAGTGTGTTTTTATAATTGATTAATTTATTAATGAAATTCAGTTAGTTCTTCCACTATGTAAAGCGGTTTACTACACAATACTTTTGTGTACTACACAGAAAGTAGCTTCACGGCAACTTTATTTAAGCTTTCGAACGGTAAATAATGCAAAATACCGATGCTATTAAAAACCCTCGAAAGAACAAACACTGATGAGGAATTTAAAAATATATCGAAGGTGATTTTTTGAGTGAAATATATAATATCGTTGTAGGTTTTCGAAACATCGTAAAAAACATCGTTGTAGAGAGGTTTATCGTAGCAAAGGATATCGTTGTATTGAGAGGAATCTAACATTAGACTATAGGAATTTCTAAACAAGATTAAAAAAATATCGTTGTAGAGGGATTTATCATTATATCGGGTAGCTGTAGCGAGGCTTCACTGTACAATTATACAGGGTGTCCTGTAAGCCTAATGAGGCCTTTATCTCATCAACCGTCTGGCGTGGTGGTATAGTTTCAATTCACAAATCACTCAAAATGCGTTAATAAATTACCCCGTATCAGTTTCGAGAGTGAAAATACAATGTGTAGCAAAATAAAAAATCTAAACTTTTATACGGTCCCCTTGCCCTCCAACTGACACTTAGAAAGTTATCCATATTTAGACAACCCTAAATATTTTATGGGAATTGCATAATATTTTATCATGTATATATGTATTGTTTATAATTTTCGTGATTGCATTTTTAATTGGGTTGCTGTATTTTAGTAATATATGACATCCATATTTGTGATGGACATCTTTTTCTCAGCCACCTCACTAGACATTTTGTCTGCTGTGGCTGGCCTTGTATTTGTATAAAGTTGTTGCTCTGCATCTCCTGGGGCCAGCAAACAAATTTCATGCTTTTAACTGCGATATTCGTTGCGAAATTCGAATTCATAAACCGGAAGAACGTTTGGGGAAAAAACAAACGGAAGAACGGAACATTTTCCGTTAGTTTTTGCTGATCTTTCATAAATTTTCTCCGATTTTTGAATTTAAATGTCGTAGCGAATATTGTACTTAGAAACGTGAAATTCTTTCTGTTGGCCTCGGTATATCCAGGGCAACAACTTCCTAATTGGTTGGAAGACAAGGGGACCGCATATAAATTTAGATTTTTTATTTTGCTGCACACTGTGTATTTTCACTCTCAAAACTGATACGGGGTAATTTATGAACGCCTTTTGAGCATTTTTTAAATTGAAACTATACCTCTACAATGGACCGTTGACGAGACAAAGACCTCATTAACACTTATAGGACACCCTTTATAGCAAAGCTCCTCTTCGAATGAATGGCATGCTTACGATCTGTATAAGTAAGTATAACTTATATCTGTAAAAATTCCTTTTGTAACCCTGGAAGTATGTTTCTATATGATCAAATGATTAAAATTCAAAGAGTGGTCAGGTTTCATTTTCCTTCTGAATGAAAAATCATATCAGACTTTCAATTAAGAATAATATGGATTCAGTGAAACATTATTTATTTATCTGTTTTGATGTTAACGGCGTAAGTTATTATTTAGGACTTTACGTGGAAAAAAAAAGAAGAATTAATTTTATGCGGTTCTAAATAGCGTCGGGGACTCGGTGTGACACATGCGAGTCGAGTTTCTTGACGGATTGCACAACGGCATACCTTCATCGCTATAATTACGCCATATATCTTTCGTGTCCTCGAGGGCGGTGAATCTAATCAGCGGCGATAAGCCACATGCCTCGTGAGTTTGTGTGTGTTGTGCCTCGAGACGTTGTCTCTCTTCTCTGTACGCAATCAATCAACGAGTTGCGGCACCACCAAAACACACGGGTTGGTTTCATCTATCCGACGGATGCAAAAGTCACCAACTTTATAACAGCCAGCCGGGAAAGCAATAGGCATTACTACCGCTTTCCCAGTTGGATGACGGGACATTTCCAGCACATATGATTGCAAATGAAGTCAAATGAAATAACCTTGACTCTGTAGCATCGCATTAGTAATTAGATCTTTAAGTTGATTGACAAAGTTCAAGTCGAAGTTACTGCAGTCTACAGTTAAGTAATTGATTTACGTTTATAAATACAAGGGGTGTCACGACTTCGGAGTCTTCAAAATTTCAATTCTTCAAAAATGACTGCAAAAACATTTCATTTAGCTGCAAATTAAATGCTGAAATTTCGTGTCAATAGGTTGATTGGTTCTTTTAAAATAAGATAGATAAGGTAAGATAATTTTATTTAGTTAAAACAGATACAAAATATTTTGGGGCTATGCTAGCTTGTGAGCTCGAAAAAATAAAAATTGCTACATGTTTGTTGGTACAAATACTACCGAGAGGGGGTTGAAAAGAAAAGAAAAAAGAAATATGCATATATGCTATTGCCAAAACCCGAAATTAGTCGGTTCGCGAACTACTATATCGATATTAAAATTTCTTTGATCGTTAATTTTAGGCTTAGCAAAACCTTAATTATAAATGGCCATAATTATCACAAAAAATACACCAACGTCACGATGATCCCGAATCACAGGGAGCAATTTTTAGGGATATATAGATATCGATGTATCTGTGGGCTGGCAAAAGCCCGAAATCCGGACATTGGCCGGGTCAACCGGGGCGGAAAGTTCACTAACTGATTTATTTCGGTCTTTGTCAGTAACATTTATAATATAAAGAAAGAAATGGTAACCGGCAGGGAGTTGATAGACTTAAAAAAATTTGGCATTTATCGATGTATGCGAGGTGAAAGAAGAATGCATTACAATGTCAAATAGATAATTTAAATCTTCTTGAGTTAACAACCATGATTTTGGTACCTGTATAGTATGATGCCTAAATTGTGTTCCAGATTTATGTAACTTCAGATTGAAATGACAACTTCTTTTATAAAACATTTTTAAACATACAAATGTTGTAGAGAGAGTATGTATAATTGATTAAAAGTGGGAATATATGCGCGATTCTATTTTTACTCAGGATGATCCGAATGAAGGGCTTCCATGTGACGAAAAGTGTAGAAAAAGTTAGGGCCACGCACATGCATACACACATACAACAACACTTTCTGGCACGTACCGATTCTTTGGAAATTCCGCAGTGTACGAAGAGCATGTCGCTTTAGTTATCCGACTACGTTGCAAATGTATTTTAGAAGAAAATATATTGATATTTATTTTTTATGAAATTATTGCGTGTTGTGATTCCAGAACGGGTTTTGTTTTGTTTATGTGACGCTCAGAATTGAAGTTGCATCCACTTCAGTGTTGCGTTTTTACATAAAAGTAATACCTGAATAAATATTTTGAACGTGTTTCACTAAGAATGCTATTTTTGACATTTTATTTGGATTTGAAACATGAAATCTGTACATCGTGTTATTACGAAATTTTAATATAATATTTTGCTATATATTTTTGGGGTCGTGATCTAAAATCTAAGATGTATCACGTGTATTTGTTCAATTACAGTGCTTTATAGACGATACGTAGGATTTTAATTTTCAAAAAATTCACACGTATACACTAACAGATTTGAGTGTAACTTATGAGCATATTATAGGAGCTTTTAAATTTTAATTCATAACCTGCATCATTATTATCTCAATGTACTGCAAAAATAACAAAACACTCTATTGATAGAACTTTTTGCAACCGTGTTTCGAAAATTACACGAATTTTGCTTAAAATTTGACTTAAAAAATGATTTTTTCAAGAAAGTAACATAGGTAGTCTAAAATTTATAATTGTTTTCAACATTTCGGGACACTTTCTGTCAAAAAATGTTATTTAAGTACACTCCAGTACTATTTAAAAAAAAAGCGACAAAAAAGGTAGTCGGATACTTTAAGTAGTAGTAGGTTATTCGGAAACCTATATAATTGAAATGGACAGAATTTTTTGCCCTATTAGGAAAGGAGAGGTCTAGTAGGTATTTCCAATGGTATATATAATATATAGGTGATATCAGTATGATCTTCTTTGCATTAAACTTCATGATTTCTCTCCGTCACCGAGGAGTCTCAAGTTTTCTTAATGTTATCCTCGCAAAAGAAATTTTCCACTTCGAGACATTAATAGTAATTTATTGCTCCTAATATAATCCATCATTCCAAGAAATTTCTGTTTATCTTCAAGGTGGGCTCATTTTTCTTATTTTCGCCTTAATCTTTTTGGTCACAGGAGGCGATTAAAAAAATATTTTAAAGCAGAAATAATAATAATAATAAAAAAGAAACTCACGCACAATATAATATTAAACGTGAGAAACTTCAAATTAAACTCGAGAGTGTTTTTCCAGGGGAAATTTCCTGGAAATATCTCGAGCAATAAATCACCAAGGTAATGGAATATATTAGGGCGGGGGAAATGGATTATACATATTCCAAGTTCTCTTATACTCTATATATAAAAGGAAAAATTTTCAAAGATATATATTTAAATTATTTTTCTCCTTTTTCCAAGGTTTCGTGTTCTGAGAAATTGTTTACTTTTATTTGTTTGTCTGAGAAACTTGATAATTAATTAAAGGGCATTTTGAGAAATGATCAAATAATGTTTAGTTTCCAAGAGAACGAGAGGAATAATAGTTATAAATTACAATGGATATTTTGTTTCGGATGAAATTCCTATCAAATTACCCGCAATTTTGTTTTCCCAATTAATTTAAAAAAAAAACAATTGGATGATTAAGTTTCTAATTTATTTATTTATTACGGATAAAATGTCTTAAATATGGAAATTCGATACTTTTGTAATTATTATGAATTACGCTTAAAATTTCTGTCGGAAAAATTTATTGAATACAGTAACGTGTTGTCAAGAAATAAACTCAATTATAATTTTTTTTCATTGGCAGTAAAATGTTTCGATATAGATCATTCTGATTTGCTCAATGTGAGCAGTTTATATTACTGTATTTTGAATGAAAACCGAGATATTTAAAAAGTTATCGAGTGAATAACCATTACTTAAAAGTCATTTTGTATGAAGCGGTTTCTTTGCATACTCTGGGAAAAAGTCCAATTTTACGGAAGAATTACAAGCTGAACTTCACTAAGACGCAATGCAAATTTGTCACCTTTGCGAACATGTCATGCTTTACGGCATTCAGCGGCACAAAACATCAATTATAAGTGGACACTGTTCAACTGGAATCGAAGGGACAAAAAATAAGAATTACAAATAAACCATAAAATTAGGTAATTCTACCTACCTACCAAGTTTCTTATCGAAAGCTGTCGACACATAGGAAAATAGCTAAACAAATGCAATTTTCAGTCGACTACAAACAGATGGTTCGCAAAATTCTTATTTGGTAACACCAGTCTCACTGTACAGCACAGGGATCTCAAATCAACACCCCCTATAGATAAGAGATCTTATTTATAGGGAGTTGTTGGTCAAACTCCCCTGGAACCTTCAAAATTATTTCTCAAGTGAACCACTAACTATTAATAATTGTTATTAAAAATATGTTAATTAGTAATTCAAATTTAGTTAAGTAATTAAAATTTGTTAATTAAGACTAAAAATTGATTCTAAATATCTGGAAAAACTGTTCAATTGGAATTGAAGGGGAAAGAAGTACTATATAAATAAACCATAAACGTGGTTTGATTTTTAAGTTCTCCAAATGACCTGTAAGTTCAAAGTGATTGTCACAGGCTTTAGAATACAACCCATTTTAAACTCGTTCCATCAAAGAACCTGCTGACAAATAACGCGATGGACATATTGCAGTTTAAGAATGTCTGAATGCATTCCCTTCAATTCCGCTTTAAGTACTGAAGAAAAATTCAAATTTTTGAGCGCATTTAGTGACGTACCACCCTTTCTCATTGCTACGAGTGTGTTCATAGGAAGTAGATATTTTTCTTTGATATTAATTTGATACATTTTGCCACTATGCACAGTGGTCCAAATTGGGAAATTGGCTGAAAAAAAATAATAAAAAACGAAGTTTTTTTGCATCAGTGAAAAAACTATATCAGTGTGTTGAGGCGGCAATGCAGCTTTCCACAACTCCATAATAATTAGAAGGTTTTAATTCAAACTAAGAAAAAAAATTGCATTAATAAAAAAAAATTAATCAAACACTTGCAAAATGTTAAAACGTTAAAATTACTAGTTGAATAAAACGACCAGCGCTAGTACACATAAAATCAAGTGAGCAACAAGAAAACAGCATTAGTCCTCTTATATACGTTTGAAACAACGCTGTAAAAATTAGCATATTCACAAAGAATCGAATACAGGAAAAAGTCAGCCTGAGTGACGTGATAATCCTTTTCTTTACCGAACAGTCTCACGTCACAATCCTTTTCCACAGGTCGGTGTGAAGTATCTGAGGTGTTTTATATTTTTCAAATGCTATTTGTTTGCATCGGAAAGCATCGGAGGGTCAAACTAGGGTGATAACACTCTAAAATGGGATTTTCGCTTAAATGTGAGGAAAAGCTTGAATTTCTCAGCTTATTACTGGGTTTTGCTTGAGTGAAAGCACAAAATTATTTTTCATTCGTTTTCGGGTTTTTCTTCTTTTTGAATCTTTGTTTTTAAGCTTTCTGTAAAATAAATTGTTTTAGAAAAAAATACTTGAAGTTTTACTTTTTTTGAGTGATTTTAAGCACAAAACGTGACTTACGAAAAATGTCCATCTTTGCCCCACCGTGAAACTTCTTTCCAGATGTTCTGCATATTGTGGGTGGAAGCGACATATGACCCATCGCCGCCCCAAGCCGCTCCGTTTCTTGTAATAAATTTTCAAAATTAACTTACGTATTACTCGAATAGTGTTAGTGGTGGATTGGGCTTGATTTTTAGAAAGCAAATAAATCTGTTAACCCTTTCCGGCGCGGTGTTCCCATAGCGGAACCACATTTTCAAAATTCCATTTAAAAATAATAACTAATTTTTGTACAGTAATCATTTATATCTTATTAAATAGCTTAAGATTTAGATTTTCTGTCAGAAATGGCAGCATCAGGGTGTGGGTCATAATCCCGACAGACGAAATCCCGACACGGTCGAATTTAAAAATTCAATTTCGCCGTATAAGCCGCACTTCACGATTTCTGTCGGGATTTGAATTTCTCGCGGCGAGGGGCGTTGGGGCGCCGATGAGAATGATAAATTGCGATCAAATAAATTTTTCAAATTTTAATTTCGCCGTATAAGCCGCACTTCGTGATTTATCTCGGGATTTGAATTTCTCGCGATGAAGGGCGTTGGGGCGACGATGAGAATGAAAAATTTATTTGATCGCAATTCATCAAATTTTAATTTCGCCGTATAAGCCGCACTTCGCGATTTCTGTCGGGATTTGAATTTGTAGAAAGAAATTTGAATTTGTAGAAAATTCGAAGCGACCTTGTTTTTCTTCATTTTCTCCCCTCTTTCTTGTTTACTAGAAAAGGGGTGACATCAGCCATGGTGTTGAAACATCTCAGATGTGTATTTGTGGAGGGGTTTCGGGGGGTTAGAATGGAATACACAACATATGCTATTTATTGTCCAGCACATAACCATTCTTTCATTCTAGTGGTTTTAGAGCAGCTTTTTCTTTTGACTACTTTCTATGCTCTCTCTCTCTATTCCTTTAATTTTTATTTTCTGGAATTTATTTTGCTTTGGTTCCCCCCCCCCACCCCCACCCCCCGATTATTGTGCATTTATTACTTTTATTGGTGGTGAAATGCCTATAAAATTCCTTAGTACAGAGGAAGCAATATTATACAAATTTCAGAGCTTCTCTCGGATCCGGAGTCTAATGCATCTGATGATACCCCAGATAAAAAAAATAAAACAAAGCTTACTGCATGGATTATGACGAAAATGGTGCTGATGTATTTTAACACTGCCTAATGCCTGGATCCTCTCGACAATTTCATATGGTTCAGGAGAAAAAAACCAAAACACAGATTTCAAGGAAGAAGTGGGACCATCTCAGTAAATTCTACCAATGCCGGATACATCGCCAATCTTGATGTTCTTATTGTTTTTTTTTAGTGCCACTGATGGAAAATTTGGCATTTCGAATAAATTTATATGCCACTCAAGAAGGAAAATTTACACTGCCATCTCATTGAAAAAGATTTACCAGCTATCAATATGCTTATAGCCTACGAAATCGGTGGAAAGGGAATTTTTCAAACAAAATGTTGCTTTTCCTGCATTACACCCTAGGGAAGCTTTCAGTGTTCTACGTGTGCGGTGTGCGACCACCTGTTGTTCGCTGGATTTTGATGAAAATAAAAGAATAGTTGCAAAACATATTTATATGAGTCCTATGTATCAAGTATATGAAGTTAGTTCGGCGCCAAAATTTTTATTTTTATTTAGTGCCCCTCAAAGGGGATGAAAATCTCATACACACAAAATTCAAACATTCCCTTGAGCTTACAAGCATTAAACTTCATCTGAATATAAAACATTTCATCAATAGCCTGTTAGAAAATTTAAAATCACGCAACAAGACTGTCGTGTTTCCTCGAAAGGAATTCGTCGTGATTACGAGGAAGAAAAGATAAACCATGAAAAAATACTCCAACAAAGATCAGAATTGTCCAACATATTCATTTGAAGAGCACGAACCCTCAAGTAGAAAGTCTTTCAGATGCTCAGCACAGGCAAACTTTGCTATGCAGTACAAGCTAATGCCAGATCATCCGGGCAGCGCATGATGATGAAGTTTCACCATCGTTTAGATAAATTTTAAAAGCAAAGATTCGTATATCGGGCGGTTTTTTTTTAAAATAAATTTTTGATTCGTAGAAAAAAATCATATGCGCGTAAATTAATTTAAGCAATCAAATAATATATTTTTCAAGTGTTTGTTAATTTTTGTTAAAGTGTTTGCCAATATGTTTGCTAATTTTAAATAATCGGTGGTTTCTCTTATTTTGTGTTTGAAATTCCACTCTAATGTAAAATATCTGATCAGTAATCCAAAGCGAAAATACAAACTATAATTTGCGATTTTACATAGTTTTTTTTTTGAAGAGTGTTTTGTTAAGGAAAGATATTAATTTAATAAAGGTATTAGCTAATTTAATACCATTGAATTGTTGTACAAAGATAATATTGCGAGATTCATTAAAAAAAAAATAATCTCATTTTTTGATTTTCGGACAAAAATTAATTTCAACTGCTTTTTTAAAAACAGTAAATTATAATTACTTGAATGAAATCAAGTGAAAAAAATCACTATTTCCTAATAATGACCTCTTTTTTTTGTGTGACGTCATTAAACAACATCTAAAGCCTCTAACAAGGAAGAAAGTAATTATCGAAAAAATAATCGGATATTTACTTATGCGTATTGAGTGATAAACTGTTTCCGACTAGCGCCGAAGAAGGAAACGATGGAGTAAGAGAAAATTCCAGGAATTTCCCGGACGCTGTAATTTTCCAGTTAAATTTCAGATAAATTGTCATTTGAAATTACTTCCGTAAATATATATAAAAATATAAAAAAGAAGCTAGAAATTTATATGACAGTCATTTTTGCTCCTAGAAAATACCACGGGCTATAATTTGAAACGATCATTTTCATGATGGCGGAGGCGGAGTAGGAATTTAAACGCCCGGATGTTTATTTCCTTAAAAAAAATATCTCTCTTCAAGCGGGAAATTACTTCTAAATTTTACCTTTTTTTTAGAGAGAGGGGAAAAAAAATTTGTTTCGTGAGTCGGAACTCTTTAAATTTGATTTGTTTTGTGAATTACTTTCACGGGATGTAAAAAGACAATGCTGAAACTCGTGAATATTTAATACCAAATCCCCCCCATTCCCTCCTCGATTATTATTAAATGGGATTTTTATATTTATTTTTCGAATAACGTCGCGATTTAAAGTCTTTTAAAACCTTTTAATTTTTTTGGATTCCACTTTATAAAGGGGATTGTTTCAGTTCATTTAGATTTTATACATTTTTATATGAAAAACCGTTTCTCGCAGCTTTTGAGATTTATACACCGAGTGGCCACTTTATTATGACTACCAAATAACTTGTTTCATAGCTAATGACACGCATTGAAAGCTGACAAAAAATCATTTGAAATATATCTATTTCGTTTGAATTGCACTACTGCATACTACTACTTAACTGTATGTAAACATTCTTCTACGAAATTTCTAACGAATTGGTACGTGTTGTGAACTTAACGTGGAGTTTGTCTCTGTGTAATGCTAGTTATGTGTAGTGCTACTGCCATCTGCCGTCAATTTTTTCAGCTAATTCGAATTACACTGCTTATCTTTTTCACACCTGAGCCAAAACTGACTGTATCAAATTTTTTCTTCATTGATTTGTATTCACTGTACGTCAAAATACCCTTAAAAATTAACCAGTTAATTAAGTTAATTTGGGTGGATATCGTTACTGGAGCCATTTGCGTTAGGCATTCATACTGTGGTGTTTGGTCAGAACATAACTCCAAAATCACATTTTTGAGATATAAGCATTTTCATTGTCATTTGAAGATGAAGTGAAACACACAAAAATGCAAATAAAAATATCGTAAATCAGCATGTTGATTAGCCGTACGCACGTATTTGTGCATTTATCTCACTTCTAATTAGTTATAATTAGCAAGACTTACTTTTAGATCACAATGACATTTTTTGGAGATGTCATGTTCTGACCAAACACCACAGTTCGCGCCATGTGTGAGGTACACACAAATAATTAATTTAGGTGTACCTCAGATCAGAAAAAATAATCATTAAAACTTGGGAGGGAGAATAAATTAAAATTTTTAACTGGTTAATCTCTCTCTCAATACAGTTTTAATCGATTAATCGACTGATTAATCGAAAATTTTCAAATTCTAACCTTTTACAACAAATATGATATTCATAACTGTGTAATATTAATTGATGCTATAAAAATATTTTCACTCATTTCACGCACCTGTTCGCTAGATTGAAACAAATACAGGAATAGATTAAGAATTAAGGCTGCCAGATTGAAGCAATTTACTCATAATATGCTGAAAATATTTGTCAAATTCTGGAATTTCTTCACTTGGATCTTCGTCATTTTTTAGATAATCAGTTATTTAGTTTTGTCTCTGATTTCTAAACCTTTCCGATCTTCATATTGTTACTCGTTTCCCTAGAAATTGCACCCAAGTGGTACAAAACAGTGTTTCTCAACCTATGTTCCGCGACGATGGCATAAGAGGTTTGCACAGACAGACTTCAGGTAAAATTCTTCACCCGTTGTAATTGATATTAGCAATATCCATATGGGTTCAAACAAAATTGTACCTTGATACCATCGAGGAGTGTGCAGGAAATTGCGATTTTAAATACGGGATATGTCACTAAATTTTGCCAGAAAATTGCAATTTATTGCTTTAAATGCAATTTGCTAATTACTGCTAAATTTGCTAATTACTGATTAAGGATGATGCATGAGATTTTTTGTTGGGGTCAGAAAGTACAGAGCAACAACTTCTAATTAGAAGTTAGAAAACAGGGGAACCGTATAAAAATTTAAATTTTCTATTTTATGATACGCTATATTTGCACTTTCAAAACTGGCACAGGACGATTTCTGGATACATTTTGAGCATATTTTGTATTCGAACCATACCTCTACGACAAATGGTTGATGAGATAGAGTCTGAATTAGGATTCACAGGACACTTTATATACTACAGTACTGCTACTACTTAACCGTACATGCACCTCGTACGTATTCCTCTGCGGAAGTTTTAACAAATCGATGGCATAATTTATAACAATCGAATGTGTGTGTTCTGAGTGTATGTGTGGTGCCCAACTTATTTATGTTGTGCTTTATTCGTATTGATTGTGCTGCCATCTAACTTCCATAGATGGCAAAATGGACTGCGTAACACTGAAATATGTCTTTTTCTACACTTGACACCATTGGCACAACCACAGTGAATATAATTAATCATCTTCGGGGTTTTGAGTTTAAAATCCCGATCTGGTTTCCATGTTCAACACGAATAAAAGTTAAATCCGACTCTTTGAGGGGAAATCGAACTCCTTTTCCATTAGCCCGAGATTCCGTCCTTTTCAGACATTTTCATAATCACGCGATGCTTATGGTCATTCGAGGAGGAATTCGAACATCTCGAGTATCGGGTAACTCGTGATAACAAAGCTTTTATCAGAAAACGATGTTCTCCAAACAATTACGATACAAGAGAGGGAGAGAAGATTATTGCACAGCAAATATTAAAATCGATAATTTAAGCTAAATTGCGAAATGACCTTATGGGATGTCCTGAACTGATTTTGATGACACGTCATTAATCTATACTACAAATACACCATCAATAAACCAGATTCGATCTGAAATCGAAAATTTTCTTCGATTCTGAATATTTCTACGTAGATAATGACTTTCAGCTACAGTAATTTTCGGTAAATAAGATGCTCACAGAAAAAAAATACCGTAAAATATAATTTCTTTCTAGAAACGCCACGAAGAAAGCAAATGTCACGCATTCCGTCAAAGATATCACATTCCTTCATAAATGTCGCGTTCGTACAGAAATGTCACATCCCTTCATAAATGTCGCGTTCGTACAGAAATGTCACATCCCTTCATAAATGTCGCGTTCGTACAGAAATGTCACATCCCTTCATAAATGTCGCGTTCGTACAGAAATGTCACATCCCTTCATAAATGTCGCGTTCGTACAGAAATGTCACATCCCTTCAGAGATGTCACATGTCATAAGAGATGGAATGTTTCTTCAGAGATAGTCACATTCTTTCGAGACGTCACATTCCTTCGCGATTTCACATTCCTTCGCGATTTCACATTTCTTCGCGATTTCACATTCCTTCGAGATGTCACATTCCTTCGAGTTGTCACATTCCATCAGAGATATCACTATCGGAGATAACACATTCGTTCAGAGATAACACATTCGTTCAGAGATAACACATTCGTTCAGAGATAACACATTCGTTCAGAGATAACACATTCGTTCAGAGATAACACATTCGTTCAGAGATATCACTATCAGAGATAACACATTCGTTCAGAGATATCACTATCAGAGATAACACATTCGTTCAGAGATATCACTATCAGAGATAACACATTCGTTCAGAGATGGAATGTTTCTTCAGAGATAGCATACTGCTTCAGAGATGTCACATTCCTTCATAAATGTCGCGTTCCTACAGAAATGTCACATTCCTTCAGATTTATCACATGTCATAAGAGATGGAATGTTTCTTCAAAGATAGCATACTGCTTCAGAGATGTCACATTCTTTCGAGACGTCAGTCATATTTCTTTGAGACGTCATATTTCTTTGAGACGTCATATTTCTTCGAGACGTCACATTTCTTCGAGATGTCACATTCCTTCAGATATAGCCCCATTCCTTCATTTATGCCGCATTCTTCCAACCCTCGCGTGCAGAAATGGGGCACTTACTCTCAAAGATATGACACATTTCCTTCAGAAATGCAACATTCTTTCACAGACGTCACATTCTTTTGGAAATGTCTAATTCCTTCAGAGATACCACATTCCTTCAAGATGTCGCAATCTATGAAAATGGGCGCGATAGCACAAGTAAGATACTCGCTTAAAGTACCAAAGGATGTTTAGAGGTGTCACGAGTTCGGTACCCGGTTCGACTTTGTCAGAAACTTGCCTGATACACAGGTATAACAGAAACAGTGACATGACCACTGAGAAATATTGCTACCGCAGGAAGTCCCGCACCGAGGGGTCAGCGCACCAACCTCTCGGTGAGTATAAAAAAGGCTGCCGTGTTCGGAATCGTCAATAAATTGTAGGTCCCGGTCTAATTATTCCTCGTGTGCAGAAAATGACCGTGGTGCGACAAAAACGATCAAATGATCGAATTACTGTATATAAAAGATGTCACATTCTCCTTCAGGATGCTACATTCGGTCGTACAGAATTCTATACGCTGGATTCACTTCCAGGTCAACAAAGACAAGTACACTGAACATGAATCTCCAAACCCTGAATGAAAGCTGATATTGCAGTTCAGCAATATCAGCAATATCATTCAGCATTCGAGCACAATAATTAATTTATATGTCTATCTGTCCATTGAAAGTCTTTAAGTATCGTAAAGCACCACATTTCCCCTACAGGGAAATTTCGGAACTCTTTTTTTAATCGTGTAATCCTTCTAGTGTATATATGTCGTGCTATTCCGGTTGTTAGATCGAGTTACAAACGGATTCCAGTTAAGTCAGTTCTGAAATATGGTAAAACTGTATCAGGGATTCTTAACATTTTGCGTTACACGGACATTTCTGATAATAAAATGATGTTCGCGGAACTACTCCACTCCCTCCTGTTTCGATAAAATAAATGCCATGAATCCCTTTACAAAATAATATTGACTTCTTAACAGTGTAAAAACAGTTTGCCAAAGAGATTTTCCCTGATTAGTAATGCTGGGATGAGCATTGGAAAGAAAAGTCTGTGTTGTCTCTTACGGGAATCAAACCCTGGTCGTTATGCAATCCGAGCAGGAACGATACCAATAGATCACAGAAACACGACCGCAGCCGACGATGCTCATTATAATCACGGAAAATGTTATTATTCGGGTATTGCTATCACTTGCAAACAACGGAACAAACCAGTATCATAACATATGAAAAATAATAATTCGTTTATCGTTATCGGGACATTGGATAATGTTATACTTTTTTTCTATCTTTCTATCGAAAGTTTTTTTTTTTTTTTGCGCATTTTGAAGCGAAGGTTTAACCAAACTTTGTTTTCCCTTATAAGTTATCGTTATCAGGCTGCAACACTATGTAAGAGGATACGTGTTTTCACCCCCCCCCCCAACTGCAAACAAACATTGCCATATTTAACTACGCCATTTGTATTATATCTAACGCCTCACAATCACTGAATAACAGAAATGCAGGATTTTCGCTTAAAGGGAGGGAAAAAAAGAAGCTCCTTTTCTTTTTTTTAGAATAAAATATATGAGAAAATGAAACGATTGAACATTTTGTAATCAATAATGGGGGGGGGGGGGGAGGAGGAAGAAAAACAGTAGTCCCGTTTACCGTTCGTCTCACTCGACCAAACGTGTTGTATGGTCATCGTACTTGCGAACGGTATTTTTAAGTTACCATTAGGTTATTGTTATCAGAAAACCTGAGTCCCGAAGTGATCAAATTAAGCAGCGTTGACCGCACTTGCTTTCTTATAACAGTCAACACTAGATATAACGATCCTCTTCGTCCCCGTCGAAAACGGACGTTATATTAGGAGCGACGTTATATTGAAAGGAAAACATATATGATAGTCGTTGTATGAATACGTTTGGAACTTATTCTATCGGTCGTTGTAATGGGATGGTCGCTATAACGTATAACGTGGGGTCGTTGTATCCCTCTTAATTGATTGATTGCTAGCCCTCTCCCCCCCCCCCCTCACCAGATAGCAACAGTAGAGAGAGAGAGAGAGAGAGAGAGAGAGAGAGAGATGTTATTTATCATCATTAATATAAAGCAAGTTTCTTGCTTTGATGTGTTTGGAGTTACAAAAATAACATATCTCCTCTCTGTCTTTCTCTCACTATTGTCTCCATCTGGAGGAGTCTAATAACGCAAATGGTTGAGTCTCTGCTGCATATTGGTTAGTGCGCTTACTCGGATAGCTACAGAATCAGGATTCGATTCCCGGAAGAGACTATAATCTTTTCTTTTCAAAGTTGATCTCAGCACCAGTATGTGTGTAAAAGTGATAAACCGGTGGTTATGCATAATCCTCAATCGTCTCGATAAAGAATGTTTGATTAAATTTTCACTACATTTTTCGCTTTTACCGCCGATTACGCATAATTCCGAAATAAAGTTGGAAAGTCTGATAGATATGGAAAGAACTTATAACCTCTATTCTCTTCATTAAACCAATTAATTATTTTTACCCACACATGATACGTGCACTAAACGTATTTTTCAATAAAAATTAAATTAAAATAACTGTATGAAGAGGATGAAAACACATCAGTCTTGTAATGTGGGCTTTTTTAACAAACAAAACCACAAAACCAACATTACAATTCGAATTCACCATCCTGAACCACAGTTATGTTCTGTTAATTAAGTTATTAATCAATGGTTTACCTTATTCACCAATAAGAGTTTGGGATTAAACATAATCTTAGTTGAATATATAGTTGACATACATGATAAATTCTCGGTTTATGATCAAAAATAGTAAATTAAAAAAAATGGAGTTTGCGTGATTTCACTGGCCGTTATCGAGAGTGTCCGCTAACGAGGAGTGAAATAAATTTAAGCCCCATTTCACGGAAACGAGGATCAGAAAAGTGTCTGTTAACCGAGAGTGTCCGTTAAGGAAGATTCCACTGTACTCGGTGAGAAATTTTTATTTGGAGGAAAGGAAACAAAAATATGTTGATTCCCGCAGGTTTGAATTTGCCGCAAATCCCAAAAAAATAATACACACAAATATGTATAAATCACAGCTTCATCACTAGAAACTACAGCGTGTGAATAACCAAACGAAAATAAAAGCATAAAACTACCGTTCTTTGGTGTCAAACGCAAACACTAAAAACCCACAGATAAATATTTGTATTAATTAAAAAAAAATGCCTTGGACAAATATTTGGCATCTTTTTTTCCCCCCACTAACGCAATCAAAGACAAATGAAGTGAGTTCCATTCTAAAACACTCGCATGCCATTAAAGCAAACAAATCCATAAAAATACGTATCGAGCTCCCTACGGCGCAATTCAAATTTTCACAATGGAAAATATGCCTTCAAAAATAAAATCACACCGAATTGATATTTTCGCTCCGGGGGAAAAACTCCATAACTTTTGTCGCATAAAATATCAAACATTGTTTTTAAAAAATGAAAAAAGATGAAAATCTCAAGAGAATATCTAGTTAGAATTAATTTAAATACATGAGATGATCGAAATTTCATTTAATATTTAGTACAACAGCTACGAAAGTTCTTATAAAATTCTGAAAAGAATCGCTCAAATTGAAGGCAAAATAATCTAAGTTTCAATGCTCGAAATGGAATACTCAAAGTATTTTTATATTCGATATTAAAATTGAAATAATTTTTTAAGCTTTATTGTGCGTATTTGTCGATCCTTATTCCTGTGAGATGTGTTTTGCGATGAATAGAGAGAGAATTTATAAAGAGCTTTTCATCACCGGTAGATGATGGGTCTGAAATTCTCTTATGACTCCATGCATTAGGGGATTAGATGTAGGGGAAATTATGCGAGTTGATACATTTGCGTCTTTCCTACATTAATTGATTTGCTACCAAGGGGTTTGCGATATATATTCTCCAAAACTGTTGTGTATTTTTCATATAGTATATCTCTTTTATATTCTGTGGTTATTCACATTTGTAGTTAATTGATGCTCTGATCTGATGCCTTTTTACTTCTCTTATTTTATCTTTTCATGCAAGGAATATGAAGGGTCTGTCTCGTAAATACCGTCGGATACTTTAGTTTATAGTTTACATATACGAGCAGATTCCACAATTCCACTTACCGCATTTTACTGGCGAATCGTTGATCCCAGAAGCGTACTTCCAATTAGGAAAAAAAATATCCGATGGAACGTGTGGAATTCCGATACGTTATTCCTGTTGCAAGGGTTGCTTTGTTAATAAAATAAAAATGGTAACTTTTTATACGGATACTCTGTCCTCAAGAACCCAATTTGAAAGTTGTTGCCCTGTCTCTCCTGAACCCAACAAAAAAAACTTCCACGTGACCAAGTGCAATATTTGCAGAGATACTTGAATTCCAAAATTGGGCAATACGGTTTACCGAAAATACATCGCCATGAAATTCACCGCTAAGAATATTCACCTCATAACAATTGTAGGAAGCTATCGAGCAGCTGCTGAAAACGAAAAGATGTATCGTGACTTTGTGCTCGAGTGACGAGTGACTATTTGTGAACGTTAATTCGAACAGTAACAGAGTAGAGAATTGATCGAGAAATGGAGAAGTAAAGTAATCGTATATTTGAGGCTACGTATGTTAATGTTCTATGTTCGAATAAAGTTTGTTTTTGAAATCGTTGGAAAAGCCCGGAATACATTGATTGAAGCCACGGCCATTTCCTTGGGAGCCAACACAATTCACCGATGACAGTTCGACACGAGTAAGTGAGCCAGTAAGTGAGCGAGGAATGACCGAGTGAGTGAATCACTAGTTAGTGAGTGAGTGAAGGGGTTAAAAATTGGTTAAGGAGGAGTGACAGAGTGAGCAACTTAGAGCTAGAGTAAGTAACCTAGTGAGTGAGTGTCACGATGAACGACCCAGTGGTAGGCTGAGGGATCTAGTAATTGAGTACGTGACAGAGTGAGCGATCTAGTTTGTGTGCAGGTGAGCGGCCTAGTGAGTAAGTGATATAATGAGCAACCTAGTTAGTGAGTGACAAAGAGAGCGACCCAGTAAGTGATGGAATGAGCTACCCAGTGATTGAATGAGTGACCTTGTGAGTGAGTTGGTGAGAGAGAGCTAGCTCTGGTGACAGGCCGGTATCGCTCATTCACTCATGTCGAACTGATGTCGGCGAATTGTTTTTCAGTGAATTTTCCCAACGATAAATTTTCCATTTGGTGAATTGTTTTCCGATGAATTCTCCTGGTGGTGAATTTACCTAGCGGTGAATTGCTGGCGCTGATATTTTTCTGGACACGGAGGAAAACTTTGGAAAGAAAAGCAAAACGACGGAAAGAAGGCTTTGTCCGTTAGTTTATATGCTGTTCTTTCCCGACTTTTCTCTTAAAACATCGAAGTATCGCAATAAGAGCTTATAAAGGCACTGCGGCCATTTCAAGCTGCTTTCCTATGTATAGGACGGAAATGTTGCCTCCGAAATTTCACCCCCTCCGCTTGCCCTACCAGCACGATTGACTTTATGAGTGACCAACTGAGTGACCGTATTAGTAAGCGAAAGTTCGTGACTATATGGTGGAGTAAATTACAATATGAATGATCGAGTGAGTGACTGTATGATTTATAAGGAACTTTGTCCGTTAAGTTTAGATGCTTTTCTTTCCCAATTTTTCTCTGATTTTTAAAATCAAATATCTCAGGAAATATTGCAGTCAGAAACATGGAAGGCATTTTTTTGTAGCCTCGGGAAAGACAGGGCAGCTTCTTAAGATTTTATCGACAGGAGTTTAACATTAGACTGTAGGCGATTCCAAACAAGATTTGGAAAATATATCGTTGTAGAGGCATTTATCGTTATATCGAGTACAGATGTAGAGGGATTTATCGTTGTATCGAGTACAGTTGTAGAAGGATTTATCGTTGTATCGGGTACAGTGGTAGCGGGATTTATCGTTGTATCGAGTATCGTTGTAGCGAGGTTTCACTATACCGAAATTGCTATCTGGGTGATCCTTTTCTGATATTTTGTGTAAATTGTGCTCGTGAGTCAAAAAAGTTGAGGACCCCACTCCCCCGTCCTTGGTTCTCATACGGTTTGGAATAAACAAAGGGTACTTTAATTTTGGAGTGTTCGGGCCACTTCTTTGGTTTGGAAACGTGGCGTGGGCCACACCTGACTTATCTGGAAATGTGACAAGGGTCACTCGAATCATTTGAAAGTGTGTGTAGCGGCCCATTCGAGTGACCTGGAAATGCGTTTTGAATAAATCAATTAAATGTCTGAAAACGTGGGCCGGTTAAGTGAGTTTTGAATGCGTCACGGGTAAATTAAGTGATATGTTAGCACGCTGCGAGCCACTCCAATGATCTTGAAGCGTGCCGCGGTCTACTCGAGTGGTCTGCAAATGTACCACGAACCACTTAAGCCAGCGTTTCTCAATCTATGGTCCTCGATGGCGTATGTGGTCCACAAACAGACATTCAATTCTAACTGAATGAAAAATTACTCAATTGTAATTTATGTTACTAATACCCATATGGGTTGAAATAAAAATTGTACCTTCGTACTTTGGTTCACCATACCTCACCAAGGAAAATGCGATCCTAAATATACGGGATATGACTGATCTTAGCCAAAAGATGTGATTTGTGACAAATTTCCTAATTACTACAAAAATAGATGAAGAGTGGGGGGAAATAAAGGGCTGTGCTGGAAATCACAGTAAACAAAAATGTATTTACCCAAAAGGAAAAAAAAAACATTCAAATGAACACCCATATTTCATTGAAAAAAATAAGGGAAACTGGGATATTTTTAAATACAGTAAAATACGGGACATCACCAATTGCCCTCAAAAACTCTGCCAAAAGTTGGCAAAATCCCCAATTGAAATTGCTGAAAAATTTAGGGAAAAAAACGTTGAGCCCAACAAAATACGTAAGATAAATATTTGCATTTATAGCCATCATTTTCATAATAATTATGAAAATGCTGTTTACTCACGATTTTAGTAAACATTAAAAATCTGAATAAGCATCGTTGAAAAATCTGGACAAATGTATAAAACAATTTGAATCAGCTGAAAATGTCCCTGATACGAGACACAAGTGGTCCGTCAAACTGTTTCGGATACTTTACTGGTCCTTGGACTTAAGTGAACCGTTTGTAGCTTTAATGATCTAGAAATGTGCCGCGAGCCACTTGATGGGCCACTTGCGTGGTTTGGTTATCGGTCGCGGGCCACATCAGATGATTTAGAGGGACATATGTTGGGAAAGTATGCAATAAACCCGAATCCAGATCCCGACAGCAAAAAGAAAAAGGTGGCAAAATTAGTAATTATCCACATGCGTTCGTTTAATGCGTACAGAGAATGCAATAAACGACTAATAAATTTGATGGCCTTGATGTGGAATCCGTGGAGAAAATGCTATTTTTCCTTTCCATCTAATGATGGATGGAGATTGATCATGTGACCGAGGATGTGTTTAGATTGAATATATTCACGGAAACTGTGTTTTGTGGACTCTCTTCTTAAAAACCGATCGATGAATTTATTTATTTCTCAAAATAAAACCGCTCTGAGAATTGAAATGTAAACGGAAAGAAAGAGCTTTTACTGAAAAAAAACCAGAAAACGTCGCAGAAATCCGCGTTTTCACTTATATTTTCAGACATACAAAACTCTTATCCAGATTCTCGCTACATTACATAAGACTGAAAAACATCAAACACGCAAGTCGAATTCTGTTATTTTCTCACTGAATTTACTCGGGGGGGGGGGGGGGTTCGATTATTTTTCTCCTCGATATACAGGGTGTGCCATAAATCCGTAAATACCCTAAAAAGTTCGTAAAAATTGAACGAGTCGGTTTGCAAAAAAGTTTTTGGTAGGGTGAGGGAAATGAGGCTTAAATTTTTGTCGACAGACGGCGCTGCACGAAAGTAAATCACTGGAAATATGCAAATCAGAGTCCGATTAAATGCAGTGTGAACGATTAACAGATCATTTCTGAATTTTTCTGTTTTTTTTTGGCGTATACGAGAGGCTTTCATTAAAAAACCCATAAATCCGCCTCTGCCTTGAGAGCGAAGGATCTTGAGGTTGGCGAATGACCAAACCAAAGGCATAGAGAGCAAGGGACCAGCTCAGCGAGCAATCAAAAGAATGGCCCAGTGAATTCGCCACCATGTGAGTGACCTAAATAGTGATCTGGGGAACAAGGGACTAGGTCAGTTAGTGACCAAAGGAGTGACCTGAAGAGTGCGTGGGCAAGCATGTCACTGAAAAAAGAGTGGCCTAAAGAGTGGGAGGCCAGGTCAGCGAGTGGCGAAAGAGTGTTTAAGCATGGGAGTGATCTACAGTTTGTGCATGCATGTGAATGACCAAAAGAGTGACGTAAAGAGCAAAAGACCTAAGACCTAAAGAGAGAAAAAGCAGGTTGGTGAGAGACCAAGAAAGCCTGCAAGCATGTGAGTGACCAAAAGAACGACTTCGAGACAGAATTGTATGGTTGGGGGTGGGGCAGGACTATAGCCCAAAGCAGTAAATTTCACAATCCAAAAGAGTGACCTAGAGAGTGGGAACCAGGTCGGTGAACCCTTCGTCTGAGAATAACTTTTTCACGAACCACATTCAAATATACGGATTTCTTCCATTTTTATGGATTTTTAAATTATTTATGGATTTAAGGGAGACCCTGTACGCAAATCGCATAGCGAGTTTTACGTAAAATGTCGTACAAGAAGAAGTTTTTTTTCTACGCTTGACCGTTTTCTAAAGGTCGGTATTTCTATTCGGAGAATATCATATTTTATACCACGAACACTTTTATAGCCGTGGAAGCGAAATATTTAAATTTATACTGCACAAGAGATTGTTTATGTGGAAAATATATTCAATTTGTGTTGCCCGTTTTTTTTCTTCTCCTCTTCTCCTGCCGGATATTACTTTCAGGGAATCTCAGTAGTTTTGTATCCGCGAAACAAGATTCGTGTTGATATTACACAGGATAGAATCTCTGGATTCTTTGTGGATTGGCGGAATTTCTATTACCGCACAGTGGATACAGTACACACACAACAATATCTCTACATATGTATTTTTTTTTTAGTATTTTGTGCTTAGGGGTCATTCAAGTATTACGTCAGCATCGATGAGGGGCAAGGTTTCGGGTTTGCTGACTATTGATGACAAGGTGGGGGAGGGGGGGGGGTTTGAGTGATGCTTACGTCATCAACCAACCTTTATAGAAAGATGAAATATTCTTTATGGCGACTTTACTGGGTGCACCTAAAACGAGAAAAAAGTTTCCTCAGTTTGTGGGCGTCTTGAGTTAACATTCTCCCTAGTCTTCTATATTGTCAAATGTTCCAGAAATGCGTCGCGGACCGCTTAAATGCTCTGGAACTGTGCCGCGCGTCACTCAAGTAATCTGGGAACGTGCCGCGAGTAACTTGAGTGATGTAGAACTGTAGTGCGGTCCGCTTAAGTGGTCTAAAACTGTGTCACATGTGATTTAAGGATCTCTAAATGTGCCACGGACCGCTTAAGTGTTCTGGAACTGTGCCGCGAGTCAATCAAATGATGTGTAAATGCATCGCGGATCACTTTAGTAATCTGTGAATGTGCCACGGGCTTACTTGAGTGATCTGAAAATGTGCTACGGGCAGCTGAAATGTTCTGGTATTGTGCCACAGGTTTACTTAAGCGATCTGTAAATGTAAAGTGATGCTTATCTCTTTATCTGAAAATGCTTAGTTCATTTTTACAAAATTGGGTTTGAGGTGACGAGCCAAATCAGGTTTCACCGAGGGCCACATTTGGCCAACCGGGTCATGGGTTTAACATGTATGACTTAGAGGGTGGGGCCGCAATGAATTTCTTAAAGAGAAATTTTGAGTTCTCAGCCATCAAATAGCATTCAAAATTAACAGAAATTTATTATAATAACATATAAAGGTATTTTCTTCCGATATTTCAACTTTTTTTTCCTAATATATTTTGCTTCTAGAAAATAAATTTGTATTCGTCTGGGTGGGGGGCAGGTTCTCGTGGGGCCCCCCTTCTTTCCGAATACATCTTTGATCCCAGTATGGGTTGGGGGGGGGGAACCTGACAGAGTTACACTCACAAGAGGGGTGGGTCAAAAATGGCTACAAATTTGCTGACGTAATACTTGAACGGCCCCTTAGAACGTTAAATTTCAAAATTTTATGGGAATCTCTCGACCACATGAAATAAATTGAATAGTATCAGAAAACAATTCGGTATCATGATATGAATAACGTAGAAAATCTATTTCCACCTTTTAAATTTGATGCTTGAAGCATACTTTATGTGAAAATGTTGGTAAAACGTTTAATGCAAGTGGGGTGATCGTATGACATTTGCTTTTACGGGACCTTCCAGTTTTTTTTAACCGTGTTGGGTTTTTATTTATACAAATGCTCCGTTATCTCCCGTTATCTTCAACCCCTTTACGATTATGGACGTAATATTGCGTTTAAACGACATGAGCGAATGAACGCGAGAACTTTGCCACTGGACTTATCACGTTGTCGAGATTTCTTCCAGCCCAACTTCGTGGCAGAGTCCGGAACACTTTATTTTGTGTCAAAAAAAACGAAAAAAAAAACATAACGTACAAGATTTTTACAGCATATTTTCCCCGGACAATTAGACCACTGCGTTTAAACGGCAGTGGAATAAATGCAAACAAGTTCTCTGTGTTTTCTTTCCCTTTTCTTCACTATCGTGAATCTTTATACTAACTTCATTATATCTACGGAAGTTGCTTTTTCTTTCGTTAATTCCTTTCTATACTCCTGCTAATGATTTTTTTAACATATACATTCGAATCCCTTTATAACGAACTCCAAGAGACTGAAGAAATCACTTCGTTATACTGAAATTTCGTTGTAAAGGAACTCCAAGTTTTTTGCATTGTTAACTTATCTGGATGATTAGAAAAGTGTTCGTTACGCTAAAACGGTATTCGTTAAAACGGGATTCGACTCTATAATATATCTTTCTATTTATAAGAATAATGATTCTGAATTAATGTATCTTTCTTATTTATATACATGTAAAAGCGAAAGGTGAGGGTGAAAAGAGACTAAAAACACTTTTACTACCTTATCTATTATAATTTTTAAATTTTTTCCCTTTCTTCCCTTCCTTTTTCTAACGTGCTGTTAGGTTAACACTAGCTTACCAGATTTATCGCCGAATCGTCAAATAGAGATAACCCAAATTTTCTGTCAAAAGCTTGTATGTGAAGTGATTAAACGATTAACCATTTGGGACCCTGGTGCCACAAATGCGTTGGTTGCTTTTTGTCACTACTACTTACCGTACATGCGCCTCGTACACATTCCTCTACGGAATTTCTAACGAACTGGTACATGCCGGATTGTGTGTGTATGTGTTATGAAACTAACGTGGAGATTGTTTCTGTGTAATGCTTGTTATGTGTGTTGCTGCAATCTGCCATCTTGCTGGTGCTGGAATCTGTCTCCCATTTTTTTGAAATAAAGATATGACAAATGCTTGAATTTCCCATGTCATGTAAGTATCGTATTGTACGTTTGCCTGCTCTCTGCGGAGAGATTTTTTTTTTAAATGGGAGGACGGCTTGCATTCGTGCCTTGAAGTTGGAAAACCGCGGAAAACCAACTTCAGCTGACTACTACAGTGCCGTTGACAGGGTTGAATCTGGATCCTCATAATGTGATTCCCGCACGATGCCCACACGACCGCACAGCGGCTACTTTTTCTCAATGTAGAATTTTTTCTTTTGACCTGAGAGAGAGTCAAGAATAGTGTCTAAGTTAGCAGTATGGGGGATCACGAACTTTGGGGATTTTCATAAGAGTGCATCACTTAAAGATGAACTTTCAGGTTGTTTTTAAGACGACTTCCATAGGAAAGAACCTCCGGGGAAAAGTGAAATTTAGTACATAAAATTTAGCAATAAAATTCTGGAAAAAAATTTTATGTGAAGATCAATATATACCCTGTATCATCTAAGCTGAAAAATTTGAATTTATTTGTTCACAAAAATGCACATATATATATACACACACACACACACACACATATATTGGAAAATTTATGGAAAAAAAAGAACAAAGATTTGTTAACATTTATGTTCTTTGTAATGCATCTTTGAGTATCAGAAATGCAAAAAAATTTTGAAAATTCCAAAAAAAAAAAAAAAAATGAATGCTCAGATCTGAAAGGGTTAATTGAATTTGTTACCTGTATTGTGAAAATTGTAGCAGAAAATGATTTTCATTTCATATGTTGTGGCAATTGTGACTATAAATTTTAATCTCATTAATTTCTCATTTCTCTTCACTTTGCAATGACTCTTGATTTTCTGCTAATCACAATGGTTTCATGGATTTCAGCGATAATTTTCAAAATTTTTTGCGAAAATCGTCCGGTATTTTACCGTTTTCAGAGATTCGATTTGCTTGACAATTTCTTCGTGTTTTATTGATAGCCTTACCGTAAGCGATATGCATAATTTGGATCGCGCGTATATAGAGGGTGTCCCATACATTCATAAATTAAAGATTCGTTGAAAGACTGGTTATTTGCGGAGATGGAGATTACACATGAGAAAAAAAATTCATCACTGACCCCACGGGGACTCGATATACGCTCCAAAGTTGGAATGTTCTACCCGCTTCCATGGCTTAGATGGTAGAGCACTCGTCCGGCAAGCGAGGGACCGGGGTTCGAGTCCCGTGGGGGGCAGTGATGAATTTTCTTCCTTTGTAATCTCCGTCTCCACAAATAACCAGTTTTACAATGAATCTTTTATTGACAAGTAGAGAGGATATTTCTATATGCATTCGTGAATATATATAGTTTAAAAATATTTAAAGAATTCTTTTTTTCAATATATATATACGGTTTCCGAAGAAGTAATTACGGTGGAGGGGGAAATTTTTTTTTGTTTGGAAAAAAAATAGCTCAAATTTCCGTCGAAAAATGCAGTGTCATAAAATGCAGTGTACGGTAAACATCTCATTTCTGAATTTTTCTGCTACTATCGCTTGCGTAATAGTAGCAGCATGTGTGGTGTAGCATTTTCATTTCATTCCGTGCACCGCCCAGGCTCTATCGACCATTGTCAATTTTAGCCATTGCCCGGATGAGGGGCTAGGCGATGTCGGGTACTTTATTATGCATATAAAATATAAAATACATGAACATTGAATATAAAAACACATTATTTAAAAAAAAAAAAAAAAAGTATATACAGATTTAAATATTTCTATTATACAATATACAATTTATTCCGATGAGCTCTTCTGATGTCCTTTCCAGCTTTATTGAGCCCGAGCCCCCTGTTCCTCTCTGTGGCCAAGCGCCAGGTCCTGGACCCATGTCTTCCCTCGTTGGCTAGTGTGAGCCCTTCGTGTCACATTGGTCCGACCAGGTGCCAGGTCTTTCAGCATGAGGGGAGGGGGTTGTTCGATTATTCAAAAGCTCCTCAGCTTTTGATTGGGTGCTTCACAGTTTAAACACTGATCATTGGGACTTTGTTTCTTCATTACTCTTTCACTGGATCATCCTATTTGAAGTCAGAGTCAGAGTCTTCCCATATTTCGACCGCTTCTTCTCTCTCCGATTGCTCTCCCTCTGTGTCGTATTCTTCGTCTTCTAATTCTTCTATTTCCTGGGAGAGTACCCTATCGACGCTGTCTTCGGCTTCTGCCCTTGCTCTCAGTCTTTCGCTCCTCCTCAGTTGTTGCGTTTCATGTGGGGTCTGGATGGTCTCATCCCTCTTGGTGTGGAGATGTTCCTGGTTGGCCTCTAGGAATTTAACCAGGTCCTTAATGGTTTCCAGGGCTTGTGGTGTAGCAGTAGTAGGTAGGGCCTCCAAAAAATGGCTCGGGGATCCATGATGTTCTTAAGTCAGCCACCTCGTTGGGCAATTTGCCTGTTGTGGCGTTGTATTTGTATTTGTATAAAGGTTTGATTTTTTGATGGTGATATAGGTGGATAAAGAACGGTTTTGAAGTCTTTTACCCCAGCCGTGAATCACCAGCTTATGCTTTACGAACGTTTCAGACACAGAGGAGTGGAAGAATGAATTGCACAGGTCTTTGTACTTTCATTATGCACACGCTATTGACAAAAAGTAAATTTTTTTCATACCAAAAAAAAAAAAAAATCCTACTCGTAACAAGTCACCTTGAACCACGTAGGAGTAATTGGACCTTGGACCTGATCCTTTCTCCAACCCCTCTTCGTGCTCAATGTTGGATTGTTTCCACAGAATGTATATAATAGTGCATAGCTAATTAGTGCAAATTAGCGTGTATTTAATCTTTTTTTTTTCGTTGGTTCATATTTCATTTTTCTCTTAGTTAATCCTGATTGTATGTATCCTCAATGTCTTCTGATTGATTGTTTTCATAGAATGTATATAATTTTTATATCATGTATATAATCATTTGTTGAATAAATAGAAGATGCTCTCCGACATGACCCTGCCTCCTAGGAGGTGAAGAGAGGAAGTTGTCTTGCACAATAGCTCTGGGC
This sequence comes from Pholcus phalangioides, assembly GCF_987345545.1. NCBI lineage: Eukaryota > Metazoa > Arthropoda > Arachnida > Araneae > Pholcidae > Pholcus > Pholcus phalangioides. The sequence continues at coordinate 85,212,154 of NW_028301608.1, read as the reverse complement.
GTGAGCGGTCATCAATCAATCGATCACCAACCCCTCTTATGTTTGAAACGTTCATAAAGCTTTAGTGGGCGATCCGTGGGCCGACGTAAAAAAAAAAAAAACTTCGCTAACAATGCTTATCCGCCAATGTCAACATCATAAAAATCTTACGTAAGTGCCAGTAACCGGAAAATCCCGAAACGAGCTATTAATCGTGCACGCTTCATTTTATAGGACTCTGATTTGCATATTTCCAGTGATTTTCTTTCGTACAGTGCTCTCTATCGGCCAAAATATTAATCATTTTTTTCCGGTTCCAAACAAAAAGAAAAAAAAATGTGAGAAAAAATTTCCGCATGATTCAAATATACGAGTTTCTTCAACTTTTGAGATTTTCTAGACTATTTGCGAATTGGTTGGAGGACAACCCGTACACTCAGGCAACAAGATGCTCATTTCATTCATTCTAATCAATGTTAAGCTCCCATACAATTTACTTGATGAGATTTTGAGATCGTCATTTGCAAGAGAGGAATTTTAATTTGTGATATTGGGCAATGTGTGGAGGTCGTATTTACGGTAATGAGCTATGCTAATGGACAAATAAATACCCCGGTATCATTATGTACTTTAAATTTTCAATTACGATTCACGAACGCCACTCGTTCAACAGAAGCGTGTTTCTTTGTCATTTCGTGTTAAAAATAATAAATTTAACGACTGAAACTGCAAATAACACACCTCCGTCGTGGCACACAAAGGCTAGGGGTAACGACTCCTGCCGCACTAAATCATCCGAAATGTTTGCTGTGCCGCGCCCAACGATTCAGTACCGAAAAGTTTTAATCTAAATGCTTTTTTCGAACTCGACACGGAAAAGAGTTCTTAGAGGAAAGCCCCCCCGCCCTGCTGATTACACGCCTTTTACAGCGTTTCTACCTGGCGAGATACTAGAACAGCAACATATTATGTATTTATATATCGGTTTGTAGACCGGAGAAAGAGAGATAAAGTGCCAGCCGGGATTTGTGTGTACCGCGCCCATTAAGGGCGTTCGATGATCCTGATGGCCACTCAAGATACGGGGCTAATCGTACAGGGCATCCCATAGATTCGTAAATAGTTTAAAAATTCATAAAAATTGAAGGAATTGGTATATTTGATTGCGGTTTGCGATAAAGTTATTTTCACGAAGGACTAAGTTATTTTTTGTACAGAAATAAATTCTGTTCAAGTTATTGATAGAGGGCACTGCACGAATGTCCGACAGGAGTCATTGGACCTGATCCTTTCTTAAATCTCTTCTATGTAGAAAATATTCGTAAATCGTCGGTCGGCGATTCGTGGCTGAGATGAAACACTGCTTCAGCAATAGTACTTTATCCACCAATGTCGACATTGCGACGAAAACCGACCAGCCCAGGCTACCGAATTTGTTAAGAGGCCCCTGAAACCAGTGGCGCATCAAATGGATTTGTAAGGATTGTACAAGAATTTTCACACCAGTAACCGGAATATTAAGAAATGAGTTGTTGATCGTGTACACACATCTCCTGCATTTTATAGACTCCAATTTTCATATTTCTGGCGATTTTTCTTTCGTGCAGCGTCCTCCATCGGCAAAATTTAAACAATATCTTGATGTAAAAAGATTTTCTCTTCAGGAAAATAATTCACAAACTAATTTTTCGAATTTTTTTTACATTTTTTATAAATTTGTTAAACTATTTACGAATTTATGGAACACACTATATGTACTAGTTTGTTTTTAACTTTTGAAAAAAGTAGTTTGAAATAGAATAATTTAATTTTACAAATTATAAATAAATAAGCAATGGTGCGTAATGGAAAAATGATTTAACTCCCGTTCCACACGTGTCTCCGCTGTGGAGCCCAACTAAGGCAGGGGTTTCAACCTTTTTTAGCCCGCGTACCCTCAGCTGGCTCGGGTCCTTTAAGCGTACCCCCGATCCCGAATACACCAGGCGTTTCCTCCAAAATTGGTTTCACCCATTTCAGATTCCGCAAACTTTTCTAAAAAAGTATATGTTGAGAATTAAATTTTAAATGGTCTATTTTTTCATTATATAGTTTTTTACTTTTGAAGTAAGCAAACAAATTAACACAAAGATTGGAAAAAATTAATGTGATGTTTGGGACTGTAGTACTGAATACCAAAGTTTTGAAAAATTAGGCTCAAAAGAGGATAAATACAAACTCAAATCCGGAGATGCGTTCAATTTGCTTCTATGTAAGTATATTTATAGAAGCAAATTGAACGTTTATTTTTTATATAAGTATACGAAGAAAACGCCCGTTCAACAAGCTCCGTGCTAACAAACGGCAGCAAAAACATGGCTTTTTTTTAGAAAGTTCTCTATATTCGCCCACGGCGTGCCCAAAAACTGACTAGGTTCACCATTCCACCATTGAAGAGAATCTTCAGAGTGGTATCTGATGCGAGCTCTAGTAATTTCTCCTTTTCTGGAATCGACAATGAAGCCGGTTCAAAATACTCTTCTTTGAAAGGATTAGATATGTCCACCGATTACCCATTTCCGGCTCTGAAAAATAATTTTCAAACGAGAATTTTAATCCTTCCAAGTAACCGACTGTTAAACTTAGCTCGGCTTGTGACAAGAAATCGTCGAACATATCCAAAGATCTTCTCGTGCCGAAGTTCGAACAGCCACGTCAGGACTTAACCTGGGACAACCACCTGGCTTTCGGTGTGCGAACGCAAAGCGTTGTGAAGGATGCCATGTCTTCACACAACAATTTAAACAACCTATATTTGGTAGGATTCACCTTGCTAAAGTTGACGACTTTGACCGTTTCATGAAGAACGTTTCGTAAATTTAGAGGCCAAGGTTTCAGTTCAAGGCTCTATCTGTGAATACAGTAGTGAGTCCATTTCATTTTGGGGGCTACTTCTGCTACTCGTGCACGAAGGCCTGAGTAGCAACTTTCCGTGAATTTTCCTCTACCTGTGGTGAGCTCAACACATTTTGACCATTGAATTCCTTTTTCAATGAAATAATGATCAATTGCTTCAAATAAGCCTTTAACGGTCGTACGACCCCTTCAATAGGTAACAAAAATATTTTCTTGGAATTCTAAGTCTTTCAAGTACTTATCAATTATAAGTAGCACAGAATATTGCGCAACGTCGGTACTTTCGCGACTTGGATAGAAAAAATATTCACAACCTTTGACGTGACTTATGACTGTGCTCTCAACATCGTCTGACGTGTCCTGTATTCTTCGAGGTTCGAGGCACTGTATTATTTGATAGAGGTATAAACTCATTATATGAGCGCTTTCCTCTGCAAACGCATGCATCTGTGACAGCATCTTTGATGCACGGTGAAATTAAATTTTCACCAAAATGGTGTGATTATTTTCCTCGTTTCGCAATATGATAGCTAATATAATAGGAGGCCTGGGTAACTCACAGTGAGCTTCCATTTGACAGATTCAAAATATGTTTTCAAATTTACAGGTGCCCGGTACTTCATTTTGGTGTTTCAGTCAACTTCCGCGCAGATCCAGTTTTTAGCCAATGATCTATAGCGTAAATCTAAAACGTGAGTAGTAGGCGCTTGGTAGTAAAGTTGACGTAAAAAATTGTAGGAATAACACGGGAACGAATCAATACAAACACCCACAGCAAAAGTTGAACACAACACGAATTAATTCATTCTTCGTTTTTTAATGCATATTCGTCAACAATCAAATCCAAAAGGCCGAAGAAAAGTGAGCCGAGAGGCAGGAGTGCCCGAATCCGGATCATAGGTTGGACGCGGGCGGGAGTAGGGAACCCCTCTGCTATAGAAGATTTTATTGATAGGGTGGTTAATATATTACTACTGACAATATTAGTAAAAACCTCTAATTAATTTTTAAAATTATTTTTTAATCTTTTTAATTCCTTTTTTTTTAGATAGGTGGCCACCATTACCATTTTCTTTTCGCGTACCCCCGTAACAGCCTCTAACAACCCCCGGTTAATAACCACTGTTCTAAGGCTTCCTACCCTCAACCAAGATCGAGACCCTTTCTACTTATCGAATTAAATTTGATCAAAGTAATTGAATTTGGTAAATTTAGATTGAATTTGATAATTTGAATTCTCTAAATTTATAACGAGCAAAAATTTGTCAGTGTTTTGCTGACTTTTGTTGACAAGGAGGGGAGGGGGGTCGAAAATGGCGGAAAATCTGCTTACGTGCTTACGTGATACTTGAATGGCCCCATACGAGTAAATATGTTAGGGCTGCATATTACACTCATAACACATATTCCGGCATCTGCTAATTCGTTAGAAATTACGTAGAGGAATGTGTACGAGGTGCATGTGCGGTTAAGTAGTAGTCTCATTTAATCATCAATGGACATGATAAATCGATCACGATCGAATGGTTACATAAGGAAAGGGGTCAAATAAAATCTCTTCTGTTTCATTCAAATTCTTAGAAAATGCCAATCACATTTCATACAGGGTTTCCTGTAAGTGCTAATACGGCCTCCATCTTATCAACCGTCAGGTCATACATAGAGACTATAGCGAGTTTATCGTAGTATCGAGAGGGATTTAACATTATACTATAAGTATTTCCAAACAAGATTTGAAAAAATATCGTTGTAGAGGGATTTATCGTTATATCGAGTATCGTTGTACTGAGGTTTCCGTGTAATTATACAGGATGTCCTCCTGTAAGCGCTAATGCGATAATTATCTCATCAACCGTCTGTCGTGAAGGGATAGTTTCAGTTCAAAAATTACTCAAAATGTGTTCAAAGATTACTCTTTACCAGTTTCGAGAGCGAAAATACAGTGTCCAACAAAAAAAAATAAATATATATATACATGCTGTCTCCCAATTTCCAACTAAAAAGTTTTTTGCCCTGTTCCTCCGGGGGGCAAAAAAAATTCCAAGTTTCCAAGTGCAATATTCGCAGAGATATTCGAATTCAAAAATCGGAGAAAAGTTGGGAGAGGACAGCATAAATGAAGGAAAGGAAGCGTTGTCCGTGGTAGTTTTTCTGCTGTTCTTTCATAACTTTTCTCCGATTTTTGATTCAAACATCATGGCCTCAGGGGATACACGGCAACCACTTCCTAATTGGAAGTTAGAGGACAGGAGGAACCGTATAAAAATTTAGATTTTTACTTTGTGACACACTGTATTTTCATTCTGAAAACTAGCGCAGGGTAATTTTTGAGCGCCTTTTGAGCATTTTTAAAATCAGACCCATAGTTCTACGACGGACGGTTGAGAAGATAAAAACCGAATTAGCACTTACAGGACACCCTGTACGTATACTGAAGCATAAAATATTATCCACATAAAATATATAGATAATTGATGTAAAGCGAATTCTAGAATTTCCCTGGAATTTTCTCAGCCATGTTGAACATATTGCGGATCAGGAAAAACGACAGATGCTTTATAATTTAAAGATTAAAGTAAAGATTTATGGCCTGTTAAAAATATTTCGAGCGAATACATATTTGAAGGGGAAAAAATCTTGAATTTTATTTTTGCAAATTATCATAAAAATACGTTCATTTTTCTTCCAATAAAACCAGTACCTTCGTACCTTAAAAGAAACCACATTTAAGACCCACGACGAAATTTCCCATCATACCTCAAAAGCATGTTTATATGTTAAATTCATAAATACAGGACATACATAATTAAAAGACCCTATTTTAAAGTAGCCTACAGGCGAAACCAGTCATCAGAAAATTGTAAAATTTCGTGAAGTGATGGGAATTGGTTTCAGGGTGGAGGGATTAGTTCACATGTCGCCACCAGAGGGCGTTTTATTAAGAAATGAAACATTTAGGCAAACGTTTACAATTTTAACAATTGTTAAACACTTTTACAATTATTACTGCAACAAAACGTGTTCTACATGATGGTCATCATTTTCAGATTCCATGTGAAACCGCAAGATGGCATGTTCCACAACTGACCGAAGTGTGTGCGGGGAAATGTTCAGCACGTGGCGTGAAATGCTGCCTTTAAGGTCAGGTAAAGTTCTTGGTTTGCCACGACTTATCAGACGTTTCAAATGTCCCCAAAGCCAAAAATCGCATGGATTAAGGTCCGGGGATCAGTGCTGGCGGATGACACATTCTTCTTCTGTATAAAATGTGGTTTTAGAACATTCTTAAGACACACTGCAATGTGGGGAGGAGCTCCGTCTTGCATAAATATTGTGTCTGCAAGGCAGTGACGTGCTTACAGAGCAGGAACAATTTCGTTCTGTAACACCAATGCCAATCTCTTCCCGGTGATTGAACATGTCACTGGACCTGTAGAACGTAACTCCTCGTATAAGTAGGGACCAAGAAAATAAATGATGCAGTAAATAAATCCACACCATACCGTCACTTCTGGTGAACGCAACGGAGCCTCTAAAATAGCGTGAAAATTTTTTGGTTTCCAAATTCGGCAGTTGTGAGTATTGACTGCACCATCCAAGTGAAAATGCGCTTCGTCTCTGTCCAGAGCATATTCCAAGGTCATTCTGAATCGACCTCAACACGAGCCAGAAGCTGCAGTGAGAACCGGAGTCGAGCTTCATGTGGAAGCAACCGCTGCTCAAGTGAAAGTTTTTACGGAGAATATTCCGCATGATATTATGGACAGTTGAACGCGGCTCTGCAAGCACGTCACTGCCTTGCAGACGCAATATTTATGCAAGACGGAGCTCCTCCACACATTGCATTGTGTGTTAAGAAAATGTTCTAAAAACACATTTTTTACAGAAGAACTTGTCATAAGCCGGAACTTCCCTAATCTATGGCCTTCCCGATCCCCGGACCTTACTCCATGCGATTTTTGGCTTTAGAGACATTTGAAACGTCTGATAAGTCGTGACAATCCAAAAACTTCACCTGACCTTAAAGGCAGCATTTCACGCCACTTGCTGAACTTCGGTCAATTGTGGAGCACGCCATCTTGTGATTTCACATCGTATCTGAAAATGATGACCATCACGTAGAACATGTTTTGTTGCAGTAACAATTGTAAAAGTGTTTAATTGTTGAAATTGTAAACGTTCGCCTAAATGTTTCATTTCTTAAGAAAACGTCCTCTGGTGGCGACATGTGAACTAATTTTTCTCTCCTGAAACAAATTCCCATCACTTCACGAAGTCCTCCACAAAATTTCACAATTTTCTGATGACTGGTTTCGCCTGTAGGCTACTTTAAAATAGTGTCTTTTAATTATGACACTCCCTGTACATACTATAAATTAATTATTTTTTTTTTGTGGGGGGGGGGGGGAAAGAAGGAAGTGTTCCACGTTTTACCAATAGCCGTTTACCTAGCGTATTACGCATGGCAACTGGTAAAAGTTATAAATTTCACGTATTTATCAAATTAACCACACGTATAGGTTTGAATAGTATACATAATCACCGGTAAAAGTGATAAATTTTCATTACAATTTTTCAAATTTACGAACGGCATTTGGGTATTATGCATAATCGCTTTTAAAAGCGATAAATTTATCAAACTTACCAAGACTATTGGTAAGTAGTGTGCATAATAACCTGATATTAACCGTTTATTATGTACAGCAACCGATTTATGATATTTACCGTTACGTATGTATTGTATTTATATATATTTTTTAAGGAAAATTCATGTCGAAATACTTCAAAAATAAAAAAAAATATATATTTTTTATAATTAGTTTCTCCTCCCGTAAATACTCACGGCTGTAATTTATGACACGATTTCCCGGAGATGCCATTTCCTGCCCGATGATACTTATATATTTTGGTGAAATTATCCTGATTCCCTGGAGCATGGAATATAAACGCTGAAGTTAACTTTAAAATTCGAAATTAACGTTTCGAGCGAAATACATTTTTTTATTCATTTTTTCTTCTTCACGTTATTACTTTCAGAAAATGTTTCGGCCTTTGCCCGGAGGAATAGCGAGGATATTTTAATTCCTTTTCCGATACGTTCCTAATTTTATTCCTTTTCGTAATTTCGTAGTTTGCTCGGAGGCAGAAATATGAGAGTATTTTGCGAGATTACTTCGGAATGTGCATTTTTTTTTTAAATTCTCTCTTTTCATTGTAATATTTCTCTCTCTCTCTTCAAAATTAAATGATGATGAGAAAATGTTCGTTAGATACAATATCAATTCATATGGATAACACATTTTCGATTAATTGAGTTATTACGATCAGGTAGAAAAAAATACAGTCCACGCCTGTTAATGTGATCACATCGGGACTCGGGGTTCCTGTCCCAATTTATTACGATTTATCATGTTTACCCATGACGCTCGCTTGAGATTAAGCATAATCTCCGGTAAAAGTGAATTCTTTTTAATATAAGGTATTTATCAAATTTATCAATGACACATGTGTGTGATACATAATCGCCCGTAAAGGTGATAAATTTTAGGTAAATTATCAAAATTACTAAAATTCTTGATAGATATGCGTAATAACTGCATTTATCACATTTGCCGTAACATATCTTTTTGTCGGAAATTGAAAAAAATATATATTTCTGATTCTTGTACATTTGCAAGGATTTTTTTTTTTTTTTTTGAATTGTCAACTGGATTACATTTTTAATTTTGTTAAAACATTTCAACAAAATTCAACATTATATAAATTGAGAGAATACAGAAATATTAAAATACTGTTATGGGCATCTTTTTCTCAGCCACCTCGTTGGGCATTTTTCTTGTTGCGGCTTTGCATTTGTATTTATACAATCTACACTGGTGAAATAAATTATAAGAGAATTTGCATATTTTATCGAATTTCATGAAAAGAACTGAACTGAATGTAAAACCACTGCTTCTAGACAAAAATGCAAATCTTGTACGTCAAATACGTAAGCTTACACGTGTGTATAGGCGGAGCCAGTAGAGAAGCAGGCTTATAAAGTGCGCGTAAGTTAAAAAGCATTTCGTTCGCTAGCACACCTCGGCAAATTTCTTGGTGTTATTTTGCAGCAATCGGTTAATTTTCAATTGTAACAGTGAAAATGAGTAATTACCAACGTGTAGATGATGGAATGAGGTGGCGAATTGTGGGGAGGCTAGAAGCATGCCGATCTCAAGTCCAGATTTGTAGAGAGTTCAATTTAACGCCCAGCGTCATGTGTGACTTATAGAAACAGTTCCAGGATACCGGATCCATCGAGAGAAAGCCTGGGCAAGGTCGTCCAAGAGCCACGACGGCCAGAGAAGATCGCCATTTGTCGATTATAGCGAGGCGTAACAGGAGTGCTACAGCTTCTCAGCTCTCTCGTGACTTGTATGCAGCCACAGGAACCCGTGTATCAAGGGTGACTGTTTCCAAAAGACTTCATGAGAGAGGGTTGTTTGCAAGAAGACCTGCTGTTTGCGTCCCGCTCACTTCTACGGACAGGAGAATCCGTTTATCATGGTTAACGACATTGAGTACAGAAATGTTTTTCAACAAGGGAAGGAGCAAGATATCACACACCCCCTTACCCTTTTAACCATTTACGTAGTCTTACAGCCTGATAACGGTATTACGGGGAGAAAAATAATTTTGATTAAACCTTAGCTTCAGAATGCGCGAAAAAAAGAAACAACTTTTGACAAAAAAAATTTCATAACATTATTATCCATAGTCCTATACAGGAATTTTTTTCCGTGTTATGATATTGGTCCGTTCCGTTCCTTGCAAAATTCATAAAAATACCCGAAAGTTGGGAGAGGACATTAAGATGCTCGTCTAAAGTACCAAAGGATGTTTAGAGGTGTCGCGAGTTCGATACCCGTTTCGTCCTTGTCAGAAAACTTTCCAGACACAGGGGTACAACAAAAAACGGCGACTTGACCGCAGCAAAAATTGCTACTGCAGGGAGTCCCCCATCGAGGGGTTAGCGTACCAACCTCTCGATGAGTATGAAAAACAAGCCTGCCGTTCGGAATCGGCAATAAATTGTAGGTCCCGGTCTAATTAGCCCTCGTGTGCAGAAAATGACCGTGGTGCGACAAAAATGATCAATGATGGGAGAGGACAGCATAAATCCGAGAAAGAAGCATTGTGTGTGTCCGTTTGTTTTTGCTGCTATTTCCCAACCATTTTTGAATTTAAATATCGCAGTGGAAATTGCAGTTAAAAACATGGGAATTGTTTTGTTGGGCTGAGAAAACACAGGGCAACAACTTTATAATTAGAAGTTAGAGAACAAGGGGGACCGCATGAAAAACTTAGATTTTTTATTTTATGGTATACTGTATTCTCGCTCTTAGAACTGGTACAGAGTAACTTTTGAACGCCTTTTAAAATTTTTTAAACCGGAATCACACGTCTACGATACAGGCTGTTGATGAGATGAAGGCCGCAGTAACTTTGCTTAGTCTGTTACGCAGTTTTCTAAAGCTTCGTGATCGATAAAAGCTGTGAAGCGTGATGAACATAATGTGAACACTCAAAACCACAGCCTACTCAAATGCGACCAGCTACACTGACTACAGCTGGTGTTATACAAATACAAATGCAAGGCCACAACACGAAAAATTTCCAATGCGTTGGCTGAGAAAAAGATTCTCATAAGAAATATTGATGGGGGGCGCGGTAGCCCAGGTCGATAAAATACTCGCCAAAAGTACCAAAGGATGTTTAGAGGTGTCGCGAGTTCGATACCCGATTCGTCCTTGTCAGAAAACTTTCCTCACACAGGGGTACAACAGAAACGGTGACATGACAACATAAAAAGACTGCTACCACAGAGAATCCCACACAGAGGGGTTAGCGCACCAACCTCTCGATGAGTGTAAAAAACAAGCCTGCCATTCGGAAACGGCATAAATTGTAGGTCCCTGTCTAAAATTAGAACTCGTGTGCAGAAATGCAGAAAATGACCGTGGTGCGACAAAAATGATCAAATGAGAAATAGGGATGCCATATATTTCTAAAATACGGCAACCCAATTAAGAATACAATTATAAAAACTATATATATATAAATAAAATATTATGGTCAAATGTGTGATATTCAATAACTGAGAGACAGGTGACAGATAATCAGGAAACAAAGATTATTCATTGGATGGCCTAAGTGTGTTGTGAATAAACGAAGAGCATAGTGAAAGTAATATTGTAATCGAATATTTCTTTGAAGAATTCGAAATGCATATTCCTATTAGCTAAATACATAAAATATTACTACTTCACCAAACACCAGCTCTGGCCATATGGCTATATTGCAATTTACTGCCATTAGTGAGATGGGTTCGAAGTGAAGGTGCTGTCTATCGGTGGTCGCCTCGAGTTCGTTAGGTAAAATATCTTATCTATATCCTCCCTTGGGTTCGAATCCGGGACCCTGACAACAACCTTCACGATGGTAGACGAGCATCTTACCACCATGCCACTCGGGCACTTATAAAATATTACTGGCATTTCATCAATAATGTATTTCGTGTAACTGGTGGATAAAGATTTCATTCATGAATAACTGTCCCTCTTGTCGAAGCGATTTATACTTGAGTATCAAAGTAACTCCCACTAAAGTACCTCCACTAACGCGGAGATTTGACGAAAACTTGGTAGTATAAAAGTAATACAAATACCACGAGTTTTCGAAACTTTGTTTCAAACAAGTGCGAGAAATTTAGCGAATAGATATTTCGATTAATTCGGACGGATTGAAGCAAACAACGAGCCCAGTATTGAACAATCACCGTGACAGAAAATACGTGTTGGCAATTCGAATTCGATATCATTATCTTTTCGAATGGTGAAAAATATATCCGATTATCTTCATTCAAACGACATGGAAGTGTATTTGATATTAATCTGATATTCCTTCAAATCAGTTAATCCTAGCATTAGTTCATATCCTAGGAATTTCATCGAAACTTCATCATAACGCTCTACTTTTGGTAACACTAATGATTAGAGTCCGGATTGTATGCAGATGCGTAAGTGCATAGACAAGTGCATATTTTAGTACTTTTTATAGTAAGGTGCATATAAATGCATAAATCACCGGAATTTTTAGATAAGTGCATATTTTTAGCAATTTTTCCATCGATCGCATCGTACTAATGTTTGCAAGAGATTATTTTTATCTATTTGTTCTTCAAATTTAATCAAATTTATTAAATTTTTTTTCAAGGAAAATGTCTCACCATTGAGTATTATTCATTTTGGGGTATATTTTTAGGAATTTAAAATGCATATTTTTGCACTTCTTATATAAACTCGTGTTAATTTTTTTGCGCATACTTTATAAGTTTTACTGCATGACTACATTCCTTTCCTCTTACGTTAGACCATACTTTAGTGCCTTAATATGTATATTTTTCCATGCATATTTTCCTTTCTTAGCGAAACCTAATTTTTAATGAATATTTAAAGAATATTTATTATGTATTTTTATATATAAACATTTTTAAATGAATATTTTTTCATTCCACGAATATTTTTCAATATACCTATAATGTGGCATATACTTTGTAGGGTATATTGAAGAATTTTAATAGGCATTTTTTAATCCATGCTTAATTCGGTATTTTAAACACACATTTCACAATTTTATTCTTTTTTCGGCACTTCAAACGCATTTTTTCATCTTTTCGTACATATTTCATTTTTAGTGACATACTTCGGTATTATTAGCCAGTATAAGTGGTAAACTTGGTAAATTTATCGCACTTAATACATAAAAACCGGCTTTATCACATTTACGAATGTTTTAACAGCTGGCTGATGCGAGGATATATTTAAGGAGGAAATAGAGAAAATTCAATTGTCCGGGAATCGAACCCACGTCCTTTCACTTCCCGGGGGAACGCCCTAGACCACTAGACTACAAAGACAGCAAATATCGCGCGTAGGGGTTGAAGCAAAGGTAGTTGAATTTTCTCTCTTATTTTTGCCAATATCTTCGCATCAGCCAGCTTTTAAAAACCTTCGTCTGGAAAGTGACATTATCCTCGGATTTATTACATTTATCTTGTAGCATTTCCATGTAATGAGAATATTTATTGGTCTCAAAATCATTATCGTAGGTAGCTGTGATAATGATAAACTACACCCAGTGACAAAAAAAAATTAGGATCACTCTGCTACTCACCACTAATATCGTGTGGGACCTCCTCTTGCTTTTGTGACAGCAGATATGATTCTGGCATGGACTCAACAAGTTGCGGAAACCGTTGAGAAGGAATGATAGCCCATGCTAACGAAATTGCAGCTCGTAATTCTCTCAGATTAGAAGGCGGTGTTTCGGAGCTTTTAACATCGTCCAAAAAATGCTTAATTAGGTTGAGATCGAATGACTGAAATCTCCGGCCCCGTGGGAGAGTGCATTTTCCTGCTACTTCACCGCACACCAACTCCGGTCATACATCGCCATACGGCAATTTCTAACCAGTGGAGTACGGTGGGAAATGAACACGTCATGGTGGTGATCGCCCCAGGCTTGGTAGGTAAAGAATTTGATTCTAATAATCTTGACCGGATTCGAACCCCTGGGCCTTAACTGTAGCCTTCATAGTGGAAGACGAACATCTTACCACTTCATTCATTCATTCATTTCCTGCTGGAAATAGCCGTCATCCTCAAGAAACACTATGGCCATAAACGGGTGCACGAGGTCAGCAACGATGTGATAGGCGCTGGCATTGACGAATATTTTTCTAGTGAAATAAGGGACCAAAACTATACCAGGAAAATGCTCTCCCAGACCGTGATTCCGCCGATAGACGCTTGAACAGTTGTCATGTGGCATGCCAGATCTATGGGCTGCTTGTGCCACACATGGATCCTGCCATCAACGTCATGGAAGATATCCTGAAATCTAATATCCTTCCCATGGAAAAGAAATCCTGACTCGTCAGTTCAGGCAACCTTCTTCTATTCATAAAGTGCCCATTTTTGACATTCTCTAACTCACAAAAGCCGTTTTCTTCGGTTTTCCAGCGAAATCAAAGGGACTCATTAGAGCTAATTCGTTTTAGGATCCGACTTGTAAAACGTACGGATATGCTTTGAGATGATCCTCAGTTGTATTGCGCTGCAATTTGGTAGCTCTTCTGTTGCTGCACGCAATGCGTGTCAATGGCCCGGCACCTCCTCTTTTGATCAAAAGTGATTTCCGCCCACTCGAAGTTTTTTGGCTAAGCTGCCATTCTTTTTGAAGACACGAGATACTCTTGTACGAGAAAAGCCAAAAAGGTTAGCGGCTTGGGAAATACTGGAACCACCCCTTCTGGCGCCCATAATCATGCCGCGTTCAAAGTCCCTCGTTTTCCCCATGAACAGGCAAATTGCAACGTTAACTGATACTTCTGACCAGGTGAAAGTTTTTATCAGCAGATCCGGTTTATTACGACAGCGCACGTGCTGCACGGAAGAGTCGAAGTTTTAGTGATAGGTGTTCCTAACTGTTTGGCCTCTGAGTGTAAATTCCATCAGTTATCGTCGCCAATGTTTTTTAAAACGTATTTTTAACTTGCGTCGGAAGACATTTATTTTTCCTCAGGAAGTAAAATGGGGAAAAAAAAATGTTTGATGGGCTCGAAAATTTGCTTTTCTTCTGGAAATTTTTTCTCCCGCCAAATAAATGGGAAAGAGCCTGAACTTTCCTATTTTTTTCTATTCGGTTGCTTCTTTCAGTCAGAATTCATTTACTTGCTTTTGTGAATTAATTTTCGACGCTCGCTTTTCCTCTCAGGATGGGAAAACTCTTTTCTTCTTCCTCTTCCTTTGCTTTATTTTCTCATTTCCTTTTCTTTCACGAGTTTTTGTTGAAGGTGAATTCAAAATCAGTGTTTCCCACCCCCTTCACTCTCTTGAAGAAAGTGTTTCTTTAGGGAAGTTTAAAGTATGTGCATTTGAAATACTCCTTCAAGTGCTTCTATTACTAAACAAAATAACCAAACACAAGAGAATGAGATTATTTCTCATAACTTGTGGGAACTGAATGGTGAAATTGAATGTCTGAGAAGGTGCCGATGTATCCGTGCTTGTCATCAGAAGTAATCTACGTAATCTACGTAGAAGTAATCTACTTATCATCAGAAGTAATCAGTATCTACGTAATACAGTGCACGTCGCTTAATGTCATCACATTGGGACACGGGTTTTCTGACAATAATAACCAATTGATAACTATGGGATGGATGGGGGATTTTTGCTCGGCTAAGATATAGGAAATCAATAGCCTTTCTGGATATTATGCCAATTTGAACAAAAAAAAGGTGTCATCCCGGGAGAAAGAAACGACATTTTTTTCCTGTTCACCTCATAATAATGTCCAAAAAGTCTATTGATTTTAATTGATAAATATATCAGAAAAAACCCGGTAGTAAGTACGATGACCATGGGTCCCGTTAGTTGAACAGATTGTACGAAAACAGGACAATCAGGTTTTTCTTTTCCACATTACTCGTTTCCAGATGTTGAATTGTACCGTTTTATCCCCATGTTATACTAAAAAACCGGATATTTTCCCCTTAAAACTAAAAATCCTTTTTTTTTGTTCAGAATTTGTGAGCAGTTAAGATGAAAATATCTGATGACGATACTTTTCAGATTATTCTACATATAGGCTACGTTCCATAGATCCCTTGTGGAAGTCCTCTGTCCGAAGAATTGTGAAAGTAGTCAGTTGAAAGAAACTGATCAAGAACTGAAGAAAATGATTTTTTTAACATCTTACACACTCAGAAGCAACGCTATACGTAAATGGATCATAGCGGCTGTTGTGGACCGATTAGGATATTGTGTACTGAGTATTTTTGTCAACAAGGGAGCCTTCTGACTTCCTACATAGTCTTGCAGATTGATAACGATAACTTATAGGGGCTAAATGAGTCTGGTTCAACCTTAGCTTCAAAATATGCAAAAAGTAATGAAATATTCGACGAAAAAAAATTGATAATAGAATATAAACCGAAGTCCTGATAACTGAAAACTAATATTATCTCGTGTTATGATATTGGTCCGTCCACTTTGTAAAAGTGATAACAATAACCGATTGATAACATTATCCATGATTATGATGAGCGGTGTCTATTCAACCCATGCGGCTCCACGTAGAACGCCAAATCAGCGTAAAGAAAATAATATTACAGTAATTGAAGAAAAATGATGTGTTAAAATAAATATGTTTTGCCTGGAAAATTTCAGAACTATGTATATCACTGGATGGAATAATTTGCAGATGAATCAGTTGTTTTTGGTGCATTGCACCTAGCTGGAAACATAATCAGTTATACAATGAATACAGTTTGTATCAGTTTATGAAGTAGGGCACACACACAGGAGATAGAATGTTAACGACTAAATTGGCCGTATTGACCATATTACTTATGGCGGAGGCAAATCTGCAAGTTTTATGGGTCATTTCACTGGTGCGGCTTATGCAACGGAGTGTAGCCCCTGGTGCAACCCGCGATGCTGCAGCTGACCATTACGTTGGTGAGAAGTTGGCCATCCCTGATCCTGATAATTAATTGGAAAAAAGATTCAGACTGATTTCTACCCCAGAAATCAGTCTCGACATTTCTTTATTCCAAAATGACTTCTCATTCGATGAGTCTGTGCATTATAATGGAAATATATTTCTTTAATGTTCGAAAATATTTTTTACCACAGATGTTTCTTTGAATCCCAAATGACTCCGTTCGGTGGAGCGAGCAGTCTAAATACGTAGTCCAAACAAAAAAAAAAAAAAAAAACAGGCTGAACATTCAGCACAGTATGAATGACCTTATTAATTCTGAATTTATTTTCCTGGTACCATTTACCCGCAGGAAGCGAGAGCGTATTACTTTGATGGCATGCAAAACTCACGGCCTCACGCATCTATTACTCACATATATGTACATAAGGAGTGACTAATGGCTAACCTTCATGATGTATGGTACTGTATAAGTGCTCTGCGTGCGTTTCGTCTAATGACTCTTTCTGTGTCCGTAAACATCGCGTGATCGGTGAGATTATCGTTTCCCAGACTGACCCGACATGTTTTGTTAATGACCAAACCTACTTTCCTCCTCCAAAGTATTTAACTTACTTCGGGAGGGAACACAAAATAGAAGAAACTACAACTTCATTATTCTGTCCAAAAACTATAGAATCATGAGTATACAAGTCTGGTTTCATCAATTCTAGCTGGTAAAAACCGAAATATACTTCAGCAAGAACACAAAGATTTATTTTACAAATGATTATGCATGTGCTACACCGAGTTATGGTTCACAATATAGTATCAGAGGCCCACAACCCCCTTTTCAGACCGAAGGTCAGATATGCGGTGATTCTGTTGCTCGCGGGCCAGGAGCTTGTATATATAAAGTGACCATATAACCCGTATTATATGCCCGTTTATTCTCATGGTTTATAAATTTTTTTATAACCATGTGTTCACCAAATTTTTGCCTGTTATTTTCAAATTTACTTGCCTTTGACAATTTGTCTTTATGGCTGTAGTTAACGACTTTACTTGCCTTTGATATTTTTTAGCTGTAATTTACAACTTTACGAGCATTAGACCAGTGGTTCCCAAACTTTTTAAGACAGAAAGCATTTCTCAGGCAAAAAGTTCATCGTGGAGCACGAACGTTCACAGGGACGTCGAAAGCAGCACTCGACCTGGATGCAACTAACATTTAGTTTTTATATATATCCTAACTATACGTCCCGATTTCAACAAAAATACCCAGTCTTTGGTAAACGAAAGTGCAATCTCATATTACATAATTTTTTTTTATTGTTGACAACTTTTTTTTTCTTGCACCAATCTTTATTTGATCGTAGGAATGATAGATAATTTTACCTGTTCTTTTCCAGCTGTTATTCCGTATCCCTGAGGGATTCTGCAACTTTTAGTAGAAAGACATGGGCATGATTGCAGATGTTCTGAAATGATCCGGAGACCAATAATAGGGTCATTTACCTGGTTCTGCCCAGGGTTAATCTGAACCCAGTGGAATGGGTCAGAGAAAATTCTTTTACACCACTTTACGTTCCTGACCTATATAGAACAGTTCAAGAAGGCAAGCCACCACAAATGCCTACGCCGGGTAGTAGGCAGCCAACTTTATTACGCAACTGCATGCCCCGCACGCAAGCCAATTCCACGTGGTGAAACTAAGGGTAGAATTAATCGAAAAGTGGTAGTGAAAAATGGTGAGGGTCCAACAATCATCCATGACCCTGGGGGCGGGGAGGTGTCTCACGAGATTTATTGAGGACAACCTGGAACAAGTTAATGATAAACGACCTCCGGTTACTAAGAGGATAGATTCACTTCCCCCTTCCACTCAAGAACTGTGTCTAGAGAATGGAGACGCAGAAGATTTCACTGACAACGATGACAACTTGGACTTTCTCAAAGCTGCAAAGTCGATGCACAGCACGAGGTTGGATCCCTGTCAGCCTATGGGGAGGCATATTCACGAATTAAGAGCTTTGATTATAACCATCACCAGAGGAAACGCCCCTGTACAAGGACTCTGACTGAATCTGAAATAATCATGGTACTAATCACCCGAGCTATCAGTGAAAATATCTTCTGAGTACGAATGCAAGCATCCATCCGCAATAGTTTAAGTGAGCACGATGACCCCCCCCCCCGGCTCTAGTTATTATTTTTGTTTTCTTTACTTCGTAAATTCACTGTAGAAGAGGCTCATAAAATATCTCAGTCCGGGAAGATTTTCTTCAGATTGCGTGTGGCTATGGGTGAGCCCTGAGATACTCGCAGGAAAAGGAAAAATTATATTTTTACATGAAATGTGTTCTCTAACTTTTTGTCCTGCGATAGTGGGCACATTCTGTTTTATCACACTTGCACAGACTTGTTGTTTCTCTGAGAACAGAATTTCGTTATTTGTGACAAAATGACACGTGCTACCTCATACACTATGGGGATTTTTCTCTGCTCAGCGAAAAACTCTGTTTACAGGGAAGCATTGTTAGTCATTCTCAATCTCTAAACGTCCATACTTTGCAAACGTATTCACAATGAAAAAATTATGCCTTTCTTTATTACTTTTGTCCACAACCAATAAACGGGTAAAAATAAAGCAGGATCTCAATAGATTCTCCAAGAGGATCTGAGCCTTTTTGATTTTGTTCTTGGTAAGACTCCTGAAATTGAGTCTTTCACCCATGGGGATACTTAGGTGCTTAGTTTCAGTCCATGGCGCGATATCTTATTACTCAATGATGATCTTCGTGTTTGATGGGATATGTCGGTTTGCGAGCCATATCATCACATATTTCTTCACGTGCAACTTGACAATTCATCTTTCGGCATGTGCGATCACCTCCTGGAGGTTACTTAGTGCTTTGAAAAGCTTCCTGTCGGTTAAAATTAATATAACATCGTCAGCGTTTAAAACCGGGATGCCCTTTGGTATCATAGGATATTCATCCATGAAAATATCGTCGATCATCTGGCCCAAGTTGGAACCCTGGTTAATTTTCTGCGGTTATACGTCTTTTTTCTTGATAATGAGTCGTTTATCTTGACCTGAAATGTCAGAAAAGATAAGTATGTACTCAAAAATTTGATTATGATTGAGGGGTAGCTCCTATTTATCATTTTGAAAAACAGCGTTTCATGCCAAATTTTATCAAAAGCCCGACTGTGATATAAAAGGGCTGCAAAAGAATAATCCTTGTAATTTTTAACAGCTTGAAGGCAATCGATTATTCTAACAAGCTGATGAACTCGTTTTGAAATTCGGGCTTTTTCACAACTTTATTTGCATTGAGCAGTTTTTTTCTTAGTAAATTTGACAATTTCTTTTGCGATAATTGGTGATATCCCGTATAGCTCCTGATTTCCCGTATATGTATGAATTAAATATGGCCAGCCTATATATCTTTCATCCTGGTGCATGTATTGATTGATATATTGATACATTACACGGAGCGTATTGAACCCTCTTGGTTGGAAGCATTTGACTGCGGGCCAGAGGTTAATCCATAAATTAGTGAATAGTTTGAAATTTCACAAAAATTCAAGAAATCGTTATATTTGGACGCGCCGCTCAGGTGGTTGAGTGGTCATAGTGACGGACGGACTCGCAAAGCGAGGACCCGGGTTCAGACCTCATCGTCATCACAGCGGTGGTTGGTTGATGTTGGTTTTCTGTGGTTCCCAATTTCAAGGTACAAATGCGAGCTGATCTTCCCGTTAAAGAGTCTCACCACAGAAAGCAACAGGATTGCAACGGTGCAATTAT
Organism: Pholcus phalangioides; assembly: GCF_987345545.1. Taxonomy (NCBI): domain Eukaryota; kingdom Metazoa; phylum Arthropoda; class Arachnida; order Araneae; family Pholcidae; genus Pholcus; species Pholcus phalangioides. Next base: position 85,191,936 of record NW_028301608.1, on the reverse strand, counting down.
TCAATCATTACACTTCAATCATAGTTAAAAAGTTGATGGCAGATGGCAGCACTACACAGAAACAAAGTTCACGTCAGGTTCACTGCACTTTCCAACACATACCATTCGTTAGAAGTTCCGCAGAGGAATGTGGACAAGGTGTATGTGTGGTTTAGTAGGATAATCGGATGCGGTTTTCAAAAAAAGTTCTCACGAAAGGGAATGATTGTTTTTGGTATAAAAATTAGTTCAGATTTTTGTCCATAGGGGGCACTGCAGGGAAGCAAATATGTGAATCACAGGCCTTTAAAACGTAAGGTGTGCGATTAACAGCTCAATTTTGAATTTTCCTGTCACCGGCGCATACATAAAGTTTTCATTGTGATACTGACATTGGTGGATAAACCACTGTTGGTAAAGTTTTACCTCAGTAACTGAAGCTTTATGAACGTTTCGGACGTAGAAGAGATCGAAGAAAGGTCCAGGTCCAATAGCATTTGATTTGCTTTCGTGCAGAAATCCACTCTATCGACAAACATTTGATCTATTTTCTTTTCTGCGCCAAAAAGTAAAAAAATCCCCCTTTGTAAGAATACCATTTTTCACAAACTGCATTCACAAATATACCGATTCCTTCAATTTCTATGAATTTTCAAACTATTTACGAATTTATTGGACATCCTGTATTTTTAAAGCCTGCAACTCAAGTTACAACACCTTTCATTCGATTTGACTAATGTTACTTTTCAAATTCGTTACTTTACCCCAAAAAAAAAACGTTAAATATACGAAAAGATCATTTTATTGACTCAAAACAAAACTGAAATATAAATTCTTTACGGAATGAAAGCTTTTATTACTATTATTAGTTTCGTTTAAAAAAAAAAAATTCAAAAGGAATCTTCCATGAAAATGAATTTAAAAAGAAAAAATCTCAGGAAATACGTGTCTAGGGTTCCTTTATATATTTCCCAACGCGATATTTTCTCGTGGAGAATAAAGATGACGATAAATAAAAAGGAAACAAAAGACTAACTCCTTATTACTTTTAAGAGATGCCTGTCAGGAAATGAAGAGGAAAAGAAAGGAGTATATATATATATAAGACGTTTTCTCTATCTTTCTTTTCAGAAATAATAATAGGAAGGCGGAAGATCCAGAGACGTCAGCAACGAACAGAAAATTCCAGTAAAGTCAGAGTAAAGGAAAAAGCACTCCATCTTCCTGACATTTATTAAAAGTAACTTCATATGAGAAGGAAAAACAAACACCAGTAAAAGGATGCGCAGTCTTCAGCAAGGATCGGCAGAAATAGTTCTTTTAAAATAAATAAATAAATAAATGATAATAATAATAATAATATATACTAGTATAAGAGCATTTGAAACCAAATTGCTTTCAGGGCTGGGTGTTGTTGTATGCATATGTGTTGATGGAGAGCGGACTCCCCCACACCCTATCACATACTTTTCTTCTCTCGAAAAGAAACGAAGTTATGATGTAAATTATCCGTCCGTAAGGCAATTTTACCTCAACGGTTGAGCAACGCTAAATAGTTACAGAAAAAAAAAAAAACATCTGATGCATGATCCGGTTGTTATGTTAATTTTTTGGAAAACGAAACATTTTTCGTCTTTCTTCGAAACCGAAACCATCTTTTTGCTTTCGGAAAAGTTGCTTCATAAATATTCATTTTTCTGTGTGTTTTCGTCTTATTATCTTTACTTAAATGGCTTTTGCTTCGGAGAAGTCGTCGATGATTTCTATATTTTTATTTGTTCTTTCCCTCCCGGAAAATTTTCAAGTTTTACTCATTAGAACACGATTGTTTAATGGATAGTTTCTCGTTTGAAATATAAAGAGTTTGTCGATTGTACTTGCTCATGCAATTTCTTTTTTGTTTGGTTTTATTATGGGATTGTATTTTGTATGTATCATGTTCAAAATTACCATAAAAACCGAGTTACAGTTAAACCCCGATTTAACAAAGCAGTAGAATTTGGCAGTTTTGTTTGTTAAATTGAGGAATTCTTATAAAATATCGGGCTTAGATTCACACAAATATGAACGCAGAAACTTCTAAAAAAATTTGATAAATCGAGGAACTTGATTTCGTTATATTGGGGTACAACCGAATACAACTCGTTGAGAGATTACAGTAATGGCAAAACAATAAAATAAACAAATAAACCTGTTTTTTTGTTCCTGGTTAGAAGTTGTTCTTCCCGTGTTTGCTTAGCCTGAATAATTATGAACATGATGATTATTCTCCTAAAACTTGACTTTGTAATAAGAGGGATCGCCAAGTGGTCGTACTGCCGGATCCACACCGCGAAGATCCGGGTTCGAACTTCACCGGTGCCACAGTGGTGTTCGGCTGAAGTTGGTTTTCTGTGGTTCCCAACTCCGATGCAAATGCGAGCCGACCTCCCCGTTAGAAAGTCTCGCCACGGAGAACAACAGCTCCACAACGTAATATTCAATCATTAAACTTCCCTCACAGTTTGTAAAATAGATGCTAGCACTATGTCAAACATTACTTAGAAAGAAACCTCACATTAGGTTCACAACACATACACGCACATTTTCCAGCATGGCCCAGGGCTTTGGCGTACGAGCTTATACCTCTGCCTTGAGACAGAGCGGTGGGCCGTGATCTAGTAAGGGGAAGGGGGTTAAGAGGAATCGATATTTGTGAAGTAGTAATTCACCATTGGCAACTTGGTTGACTAGAATCGTGAAATCGAAAAGAATTAAATTCGCATTTTTAAAGCACATTAAATGGACATTAAAAAATAATAGCTGCAAAATTAATAAACTGCAAACTTTCAAATATACAGTAGGTAAGTCACGCATCTAGACATTTTTCCAGGGAATAAAATTGGAGCTAAAATTATAATTCAATAAATGATGGGACATTTCCCATCTACATATTGTATATCCCAGAAACATTTCATTTTTACGTTGTAGCCCTCCAAAGATATTTTCGTTGTCTTCTGTGTGATATAGAAGCTGCAATTAACCGAAAGTGAAGGTGCTCTTCTGAGTAAGAGCACCTTCGACTCGTAACTAGTGGAGATCAGCGAGGAAAATGTTATGTGCCTCTTGGAGAGACATCGGCGCTCCATTTTTTGCATAGATTTTTGTTTTTTTTACAAGCTCCAGATGCTTTTAGATTACCAAGGAAGAATCCTTAGATTACCTAGGAAATCATTACGCATAGCAAACAAAGATACAACTTGCTTTTTCAGTCTTTGCGGGTTTTTTGGTTAATTCTTTTTATTCCGAATTCTTTTATTAATCTGATATTTAAAAAAAAAACCCTTATAATGTTTGTCACAAAAAACGTAAGGAACATGTTGAAGGCATTTTAATGCTGCTGCATCTAGAACTGTGACGAACTATCTAATGCGACCAATTTTTTGTGTATAATGGTGGCATTAGTACTTTTTGGAGTTCAATCACGTGAACTAACCAACTATTTTAAAATAGAACTGTTTTAAAAATTGTAACGTCGCACGACACAATGCCGAATTAGGAGAGACTGTATCCGTAGTTTTTGGTATAATATCATATATCTATTTTTTGTTGGATGCAACTTTGGTTTCGGTAATGAGAGACAATTTGATTAGTTTGATGATTGATTGGCTGTACGCCCTGTTTTAGTTTCAATTAAATACGGACGCCTTATGGGTATCCATGATTTGAGAAATCACTAATTGATCACTTTAGTAAAAATTTACCATTCATCGCATATATTCGAAAAACTCCCTTTCAACTCACATAATTTTAGTTATATAGCCAAAATAACAATAATGCGTAATTATAGGCTACCGAGTTCAAAAGCAAAGTTTAAAATATAAAATAGGTATTTGTATTATATTTGTATTCACAGTCTCTCCTAATTCGGCATTATGTCGTGCGACGTTACACTTTTTAGTTTGAAATCATTGGGAAATGAGGCTGGCTAGCCGGGGAAAAAATCGTGTGACAACGTTATTCAATGATGTTTAAAATTACGATTGCCATTCTGGAAACTCAGAAATAATAGTGATGATAAGAAAAACCACTTGTTTGTATCGATTTTTATGATTTTGTCTTCGTTAAGTTTTCCATGGGTTGCAACAAATGAATTTTCATCACCGAAAAACCGACTGCTCTGGTTCCGGACTTGAGAAGAAAGTCCGGAACCAGAGCAGTGTGCATGTTGAAGCATATTCTTACGTAGAATATTATGTTACTTCAAACATTTCTTCAACTTTTTCAACAGAAACAAATTACATACTTGATGCAGTGCGAGTTGTGGCATTGTCATGGTAAAGAATAACGCTTTTTTGACCCTTCCTTGGGACACCTCTTAGGAATCTCGAAAAAGCACTACCGGGAAGCGAACTAAAGTTCACTATTTCTCATTAATCACGCATTCTTATAACGAGTTCCTATTGATTTCTTGTCATTTCATCGCACTCGCACACTTTCATGAAATTTTTATACCCTTTTAAACATGACAACAATTTTCAAAGCTTTCAAACTTATGATTGTTTTCATAATTAATGTGATCGACCTCAAAGAACTCAAGGCCTTCAAAAAAGTAGAGTCAAACTTTCTCACTTGTGGCATCACTAATCGAATTGTGATCAATAGGCTCAATAGAAGCGGTCGTTGACTTCACTTCATTTTAAGCATTTTCTATTTCTCTACTTCACGCCGGGGAATATTATCGAGAAATACTAATTCGATTATCACCACAGACGTATGCCGCCATTCTGTACGATCATTATATCCAAATATTTTACGCTAAATTAAATTTTTCCATATTTTCTCCAATCGGTAAATTCTATTACGAAGATACGTGAGCGATAAAATTATACAACTTTACCAGGATTATTTCATCTGTTGCATAGAAATGAGAAATTATTCTGTCTTTTTATAGGGATATTTGCCACTCCTGCTTTTGTTTCAGGGTCTAAATTTCATAAGCTAAATTGAATCCGACATTAGAAGATTAAACTGTGTATACGCATTTACGTTGTGTTTTTAAGTATAAATATAAAAAAATATATAAACTAGAAAGACAAACCATAAACGATACCGAGGGAAAAAAGCTTTCACAAAAATCGAATGGATATCACTAGACAGCAAATTTTGAAAATTTTTCTGCGTCCTGAATAAAAACAGTCGATTCCATTATAATTCGGTGTGCTGAACACTATCTCACCATAAAAAAGCTGGATTGACTCCGGTTTTCTTTGTAATTGCACATTTAATAGCTATACAGTGGTGCAATGCACACAAATACTTTGAAACACAATGGAAAAACTGATAAATATATATATAGAAACCTCGCAACTATATGGGAATACAATATTAATATATATAAAACATAACACAAATACATGAAAGCACAACAGAAAATGCATAGGAACACAAATATGCTACAGCACTATAGTTCATTCATCCTTACCATGACAATATCTTCGATAAAAAGGCGGATAGAACTTATTCATGGCGATATTCGTGTTTAGCAGGTTAAAACCATTCAGAAATATGTATTTAATGTCAAAGTCGGACGCACTGTGATTGCTGTCCATAGACAAAGCACGCAAAACACTTTCTTCACACTTTATATGATAATATCTCAAAAACAAGAGCTAATAAAACTCCGTCGCGGTGATATTCGTATTCAACTGATCAAAGTATTTCGGAGTTGTGCATTTTCATGTCGGACGTAATTTCATCGTTCCCCAGTGTAATGTTGAAAGGCTTTGAAAAAAAATATATGGCAATAATATATTTTGTACGTACATATAATTTCCGCCAAAACTGTTTGTGAACATTCCGGAACAAAAATTCCGAAAAATAGTGTTGATTTATATTTTTCTGTGAAAACGCATGATTTACATATCAGCTAATTGGATGTGGCTTCCGTGATTTTATCACTTACTCAGTCTAGTTATACTCGTAAACCTACCTAGAATAAGTTCTCTTTTATCTGCTATAATTAATATTTAAATATTCAATAGAACGACGTGATTTTAAAACCTTGTCCAAAGTTATTTTCGTAACGAAAATTTTAAGAGAAACCTCCATTATATACCATCAATACTCGGAACTTAAAATTCTTAGTAGTAGTAGTAGTAATGAACTACCATTTGATCCTTGAAACGAGAACAACATCAAGACAAAGTTCACTCTGGAGCAAACAAGATTATATTCGCCTTTTACGTATCTTTTTCTATCTCTTCGGCGTTGTTAACCTCTCGTACGGTATACTTTCGTGAGTCTTCTTTTAATCCATAAATGGCCACTAATACTCTAACAACCCGTGGAAACAAAAGAGCCTCGTTGTACCATTAAACGCGTAGTGGGATTAAAGTTGATGTTCCGAATGCCATTTTCCTCGTCGAATAATCCGCTTAAAATTATGAAGTAGAATATACTGAGAACTTGTGTCATTTTTGGATGGGAATAACGTAGAAAATCATTGGACAATATTAAGAAATATTGAAATATTAAAAAAATACATAGGGCAATTTGTAAAAAAATCTATGAAAATTGAAGGAATTAGGATATTCGAATACGGTTTTCGAAAAAGTTATTTTTACAAATGGGTTTTATTTTAGTACAGAAAAAAAAATAGTTGAAACTTTTACCGACAGAGCTCGGCTTTATGAAAGCAAATCACAAAATTCTGCATCTTGACTTTTCTTCAATCTCTTCTGTGTTCGAAACATTCGTTAATCTTCAGTCGGTGATTCGTGGCTGAGGTAAAACGACTTCACCAATGATGCTTAATTTACCAATGTCAACATCACCATAAGCACCAGTAACAAGAAAATTCCGACATGAGCCGTAAACCCATTATTTTATGACTCTGATTTGCATATTTCCAGTGATTTACATTTTGCAGCGCTGTCTAGTGACAAAATTTCAGCTAAATTATTTTTCTATACCGGGAGAAAAAATCTCTTTGTATGAGAATATCTTTCCCTCAAACAATATATAGAATGTGATGGAAGTGGTATACATGTGTATCAGCCCATTGATTGATTGTTAACAGTCGAATAAATCGGAATTGCTTCTTACTAATAAAATACTTAAAAAATTAGACATTCATTGGGCACAAATGATGATTATGATACTTTTCTTTCTTTCAAACCAATCACAACTCAGGTCTATCTCCATCTATGAGCGATTTACTACCTAGTGAGTAGCGCCGGAAGTGTAACTGTGCACCCAACAGTCTGAGTGCGTATGTGGTGATTATGTATATACAGTATGTATATATAGAGTATAGAAGAGTTGATCAACTTTACATTTTCCTCTGAAGACGGACCCATTGGTGTTGAAATGCATTAGGACTTTTTATTTTCGTGTATTTGCCTCATTTGTTGGTGTCTTCTTAATATGTACATAGAGTATGTATGATTGATACTGAGAAGGTTTGTCGATTCTTCATTTTCACATGGTCTTCATGCTACTTTGATATTGGCGTATACAACACCAGGCGTCTTTAATCTTTCGGCCAGATTGTGGGCTAAATTAAAAGTCTTCAGGGAACCCATGGGACATTAATTCATAGTGCGACATCGTGATATTTAAAAATTGTAAGATGAAATCCAGAATCACAAGGGCCTAATCGGATATACAGTGGCGTCTTAACATAAGAACCAATCGTGCGCCAAGTCATAGGTGGTTGCAGAGATGGGGGTGAAGGGGACGATCACCCCTTCCGTTCAGTAAAAAATTGTTTTATTGGCATAAGTGCAAGAACAGAGTTGGAACCCCCCCCCCGCGCAGGCGCGCGGGGGGGGGGAGCAGCCTGCTTACTCCCTAAGTTAAACGGGGGAAAGGGTTCAATTTCCTTCCATTTATTATCGATTTCGATAAATTCTGAAACCATTTCTTTCATCAATTCTAAAAATATTTTTGATTAATTATTTCTTTTTTCCACAATATTTCTGAAATTACTTTAAATAATGAAATTAATTATTTCTTTTTTCCACAATATTTCTGAAATTACTTTAAATAATGAAATTAATAATTTCTTTTTTCCACAATATTTCTGAAATTACTTTAAATAATGAAATTAATAATTTCATTAAAAATAATGAAATTTCTTCTTTCAGAAATTCTAGAATTTTCTCAATTATGAATTTTCATCAATTCTGAAATTATTTCTTTCCTTAATTCTAAAATTATTTCTTTCGTAAGAGTGTTTTTCACAATTTATGTAAATTCTGTTATCGTGTATGTCTTTCTTGGATGCCGACTCTCACAAGATATGGAATGCGGGGCCCACCAATTTGTTTAGACGGCCCCGATGACGTATCAAATGCACAGTGTTACTGGTGCATAGAAAATATCTCATAATTCTAAGTATCAAACTATAATCCGCAGCGTCCGGCCTCTCCCCCTCTCTCTCTCATCGTTTTATTTTTTTTTTATTTAATAGCCCTTTGGACGATTTCAGCTATTTTCTGAAAATAATCGGTGGGTCAAAGCGGAACGCTCCGATGGCCAAATGCAACCCAAGACCAATGCGTTGAAGAGTCTACCATTAGGGTAGAATGATGCATAATTGAATACTCAAACGAAAATACACAATCCTACGTATCTCATGAGAAATTAATTCCTTGTTCTTCTAATGAATAATCTAAAGCTAAATATAAAAATTAAACAGCCATCAGTAAAATTTCAAAGGAATTCAGAAAAAAATGAATCCTCGATTAAACTTTTTGGGCCAAAAAATAACTTTCTTGAAACAATGAAATTTCGCAATTTCTAGACGAGCTTAAATCAAGTTAATATAAATCTCGAAAAATTTCGAAGAGATCACGTTTTCCTTGAAAAAACAAAATCTAAAATAATTGTTTTTATGTCTTCTTATATTTTTATTGGATAATTTGGAAAGGAAAAACAATAACCATTTGATAGCAGTTATTCGGGGACAATATATTATAAGGGTAGTAAAACGTTATTTTCATTTTGTTAAAATGCTAATAAACGACACCATCGAAATAGTTAATCACTATTAATGATATGGAATATCAATATCTTGCTTGCCTAAATTTAAGTTCCACCATTATTAATAATACTTGGACTATCAGGGTATTGAAGGCTATTGGGAGTTCTCTAATGTGGAATGAGAGTCCGTCCATCTGTATATGGAATGTCTACTCATATATAGGAAAATAAGAAACGAGTTTCCTCCCCTGGTATGCGGAATGATATTCAATGACTAAATAATGGCAGAGGAATTCCGATTCGAACAGATCGGTGAGATGAAAAAGTTATTAAAAAATAGTTATATTGATTCCCCTTGCCACATTTTACTGGCGAACCGTTGATCCTAGAGGCATACTTCCTGCAGTGCCTTAAGACCATACTTACATTTAACGTGTAGAATTCAGATACGTCATTCATGTTGAAAAAAAGGCTTGTACAGTTATGAAAATATAAAATTTAACTTTTTATATGGACACCCTGCCCCCAAAAACCCAATTGAAAAGGTTTTTCTCCTGTCTTTTCTGAGCCGAACGGAAAAACTTCCACGTTTATAAGTGCAATGTTTGTTTAGAAATTTGAATTAAAAAATTGGTGAGAAAACCTGGGAAAGAAGCGCAGTCCATTAGTTTTCATGACTTTTCTCCGGTTTTTTGAATTCAAATATCTCAGGAATTGTTGTATTTAGAAACGCGGCAATTTTTTTTGGACTAAGGAATGACAGGGCAACAACAACTTTCTAATTGGGTTTTTAAAGACAGGTGCAATATAAAAAATTAATTTTATAATTTTAATAACTATACTGCTCTTTGCAACGTGAATGACGTATCTGAGCTCTACACGTTAGCTGTATAATTTTTCTAACTGAAAGTATGCGTCTAAGATCAACGGTTCACCAGTAAAATGCGGCAATGGGGATCAAGTAATCACCATGTATATTAGGATCAGTCCATGAATATTTTTATTACATTCTGCAAATGTAATCTGAATGTGTGTAACTACTTACATTAATTTGAATACCGACTTCAAAATGGTTTGTTCACACGATTTTTTTAGTAGGATATTGAATGAGAGCCGGACCCGCTTTTATTTGGGTAAGTGATAAACTGATACCCCGCTTATACGGATAAATTCCCATGGAACCAAGATTTCTACCACAAAGACAATGTTAAAGTTCACCGCTTACTATGATAATTTCTGAATATTTTTCCCGCTTGATCGAATATTGGAATGAATACATATTAACCACTATGTACAAAATGTTTTTATTCGATAAAGCATTCAGAAATTATATGAACTATGTAAACAGTTAAGAGACTTAGAAGAAATCCAGACCTGATCACTTTATTTTTGTTCGTTTTTTAGCCCATAAAGAAAGCAGTAACTTTTTCGATGAATGTAAAAACCTCAACAAACCTGCACAACTTCCGTGGTTTCGCGCAATGTCTTAAAATTAGAAAAATTAGAAAATTCAAGCTCAGGTACCAAGCATTATACGAAAAATGTGAGTGAAATTGAAGAAATTTGACGATACAATGGAAGCGTGAGCAGAAAACGGAAGAGAGAATCCAATTTCGACGGTGTCGACTAATTTCTATTGCAGGGGTGGCCAACAGCTGTCCCTCCGAAATGCATACCAACTCACGATGGCACCTCGAAACTTCAGTCGACTATAGGCTATATGCAGACCTTAATATAATTCCAAAGAGCAAAAATGTGTCTTATTTGATGGTCGGGTTCATATTGTGCGGTTGAACGACGAAGTTCCATACATTTCTAAATTTCAGCATGACAAGAAAGTCCACGTTGAAGCAGGCTGAGCCTTATTCAAACCAATATATTCTGTTCAAAGAAGGTATATATTGTATAATGTATTCTTACGTAATAAGGATACATGCATTGCAAATCTGATTTCGTGTAATCTTATGGACGTACTGGAGCACCAGGTAATGGTGCGTGTGAGCATCGTTTCACATCTACAGGTATTTTGCATACTTCGTGTCAAGCTAGTCCATCTTATCTTGGTAACGTCACGACAATCGCATGGATATAATTGATCAATATTATCCACGCCACTGGCTTTTGACAAGCTTTTTATCCCAATAATAAAACTACTTTCGACATCTACCGGTGCGTGAATCAATTCCTTGAGCATCTTTTGATCCGTGTGATCCCCACCAGTTCCCAAATGAGATCAAGAGAAAAATAAATGCGGAAAAACGTGGGAAAATTTTTGTTTGTTTGTAAAATTCAAACTTTGTAAATAAATGAATAGAATAATTTGCAGAGGAAACTGATATTTTGGATGCATTGCATCTAGCTGGGGACAAAACCAATTAAACAATGAATATGTATCAGTTTATAAAGAAGTGGAGCTCAGGCTTAAATCTGAACTACATACTAAATTTTCCGTACTATTCATATACTTATCGTGGAGATAAATCTATGAGCTTTCTGGGTCATACTACTGGTGTGGCTAATACTCCGGAGTTTTGCCCCTGGTGTGGTCCGCGACGACCATTATGTTGGCTCTCGAACAATAAGAAGTTGACCACTTCTGTTCTATTGCAATGGTTTTATGCTGAAAGAGTGAAAAATGCCTCGATGAACCTCACCACGATTAGGCAAACAAGCAAAGGAAAATCACCAAAGATTTTAAGAACTGTTGAAAAAATATATAAAAACACATAATTACGTACATATATATTTTTCAACATAAAAGCAAAAGCTATACTAAAGTACGTTGTTCCCCGCATAATCGGGTATTATGTGCCCCGAACCATTGATATCCATTTAAGCGAGGCTGATTTTTTTCAATCTCCCCCCCCCCTCCCCTATGAATTTTATACAATCACGAAAACATCGACTGCAGATGCATTTCCGAAAACTCTCTCACGGAGATATTTGCGCCGCATCTTTATTGAAATTCCACGTAGGAGGAGAGAAAGGATCTAAAAAAAAGGTGCTGAAAGCAAAGATAAAACTCAATTCTTGCGAGATTGGTAGGCGTAAATAGCAGAGAGAAGACACGCGCATATCCATCCGGAAGAGAAGAAAAAAAAAAACGGGATAACTCGATCCACACCATCAGAAGAACTCCCTTTTCGTACATCTCTAGTAAGGGAATAAATACCGAGCAAAAGCAGTGACTTTGTGCTAAGTATTCCATAAAGTATCGTATACATCAGGCTGCACTTAGGTCCGAGGCACCTGATACTAGAGAGAGAGAGAGAGAGAGAGAATCTCGATATTGTGCAGCAAGCTGTCGCATCCCCCCAAAAGAAAATTATTCTCGGCAACGTGACGCGATCAACACATAGTGGAGAAGAGAGCGGCGGCACTCGGTGAATATTGGCAATTTACACTAAAGTAAAGATGCATTTGCCTCGGAAAAGTTAATATCGTAACTTCTTATGACGACGTCACGAACAGTAAGAGGAAGATATAAAAAAGCATTTCTTACCTGCTTCGACTTTTTTTTAGCTCCAACACTTTTTCTGATCCCGATTCCCGTGGAATAGGGCTTTAATGTATTCCATTTCCCAGTTATGCGGACACTCTCGATAGCGGACAATAAAATCAGGAAATTCTGATTTCTTTCCAAACTCCAATTTATGCATTTTTGATTACACATAAACCGATAAACAATTCAACTAAGAATATTTTCAATCCTAAAATATCGTTGGAAAATGGGCAATTACAGAGAGTTAAAAACGCTGTAGTCGTATAAAAAAACAAGATTCCGCTGTATATTCGTACCTCCCCTCGCCATTAGCGCACATTCCTTGTTAACGGACAAAATTTTCTGGTCTCATGGGTGCCCGTTGACGAGAGGTTCTACTGTATCTAGTCTATAAACAAATACGCATTTTACTTGAAGACGGTGGTATTCTATATTTTATGTATCGGAACTAATGAATATGTCATTGTAAATGTGATAAATCCGGTAATTACGCATAATCGCAGAAGGTTTCGGAAAGTTTGATCAATTTCCCTAAATTTATGTATTTGTATATTTTTATATTATTATTTCCCTGGTGATTATGTATAGTGCCCAAACGTTTTTGGTAAATTTATTAATCACTAAAAAAATTATCAATTTGTCATTATGCATAATACCAAAGAGTCGTTGGTGAACACGATAAATCGTACAAGTATGATATGCTATACATGGTAATTGATGCATACATTGTACCATTATATCGAGGATAATAAAATTTATCATTATATCCGGGTCCAACTATATTCATCACACATACTAGACTCATTTGGTATTTTTTTTTCATAGTTATCAAATTTACGAACGATGCTTGGGTATTACGCATAATAGCCGGTGAAAGTGACAAATGTATCAAACTTACGAAGATGATTGCTATGTGTGTATAATAACCGGTTGTCATATATACTAACCGCTTTATCACAATTTGTAACAAATGTAATGGTGGGTTCGAACAGTTCAAAATTCGCCACAGTGGCGGTCAGCTGATGTTGATTCCCGATTCCGTTAAAAAGGTCTCGCCATCGAGAGCAACAGGCCTACAACGGTACAATTATTACACTTCACTAACAGTTAGAAAAATTGATGGCAGATGGCAGCACTGCACATAACAAGCATTGCACAGAAACAAACTTCACGTTAGGTTCACAGCACATACATGCATGTTCCGGCATGTACCAATTACGGAAAACTGGCTGAGTGGGTCCGAGGGTAGAGATGAATTTTCCTTTCCTGGAACATCGATATCTCCTCACTCGGTCAGTTTTCTGTATCTGTCGTATTAACAAAGGAGAGTGACGGCTTTCGTCATGTACCAATTCGTTAAGAAATTCCGTGAAGGAATGTGTACGAAGTGCATGTACGGTTAAGTGGTAGTAGTATTCGACGCAGCTTATTAAAATGATGAATAATGCCATCATTCGGGTTTTGTTATCATTTTCGCTAAGTACGGAATGGGTTCGTTATATCGTGGGGAAAATTCGCTTATAGTTATCGGGAATTCGTTTTAAATTATCAATTTTTTTATAATATCAGTAATATCAGTAAAAGAGGGACATCGTGCTGTGATGTTGTTTTAAGTTGGGAAATAATAATTAGACTTGATATAAGCATCAATATATTCAATAAGAAAATACCATCTAGTGATATTATCATTCCTCTTTATTTATCTAAAAAAATATTCGCCCCATAAACATTTGAATGAAAATGCACTGAAATATCGATTATCGAAATTCTTAGGTTGCGTCACTTTTTATACAAGCTGAAACGCCATTTCTAAAAAGAAATATCGAGATAATCGTAGAAATCGGCCAAAATCAAGATTTTTAAACACCAATGTCGCGACGAATTTTCATTCAAATGTTACGAAGGGATCGAGTTTTTGGTACAATAAATATATAGAGATTCATTAATTTCACTAGTGTGTGAGAATCTATCACAGCTGAATTTTCCTATTTTTGTTGATATATTTTCATATTTTATTTTTAGTTGAAAAAGCATGGAATTATTTTTATTTGTTTCAAACACTCTTCGTCAAACACACTGTATGCAGTACAAGTCCGTTATAACGAAAGTTCACAATCAGAGGGAAGATTGTCATTAAACAATTTTTTTTTTGGACTGTGTAAGCATATAAATGGAGAAAAAAAACAAACTGGATAAATTTACCGTCCCTTTTCTTCTTATTTCGAACTACTTTTGCTTAAATATACATCTAGAGTTAATTGCTTATTCATACAAATTCTTGCGATTTCATTTTTTTGTGTCACTATAATTTTTCAAATTTGAATGAAATCTTAAGCTTTATTTCGAATGCTAATTGCCCCCCCCCCTCCTTTCTTTCCATAGCAGAAAAAAGAAAAGCCTAATAAACATGAAATTTTGGCGTAAAACAAAAAAAGCCGCAAGATCTGGTAGTAAAAAACAACTTACGACAGAGGAAATGGGTAAGACATTGCCCTGAGTTCAGGTTTGGAAGATTCCAAGTTAGGAGAGAAGGGGGTAGGGGAGGATTTTTTCACAGGGAAATAACAACGATGTTAAAACCAGAGGTCGTGCACCACCTGCGCAACCATCACACCCGCAGATAAAATTTTGTGTTTTCCCACATCCTATACAGGATAATGCCTTGAAGTTTCGACGAAATCAGAGTTGTGATATCAGGCTTCAAGAGGAACAAAAATTGCCATGGAACATGAAATCTAGCAAACCACGTTTAGTCGATGAAAATCACAAAAATACTTATGAAGGGTGTGACGTCGAGTGGGACATAAGGCCAATAATAAGTATAAGAAAAATTTATTTGACAGCATGATTACGACACATCCTGTGGCGTACAAAATAATGTACAATAACAAGTACGTACAAAATAAGTAGAAAAACGTAAAATAAGTAAGTACAAAAACCGTTTACTTGACAGCACGATTACAGTACAGCCTGTGCAGCACAGTTCAATGTCAGAAAGTAGACGCAGAGAAACGATTACAGGAGTTTAAGGTTGCGGCCGCGTAATTATTCTCATTATTATTAATTATTAGTAATTATTCTCATTGCAGAGCAGACAGTGACGGAATAACGATTGTCGGACGCGCTCAAAGATACCGGTCGTCCTGGCTATGTCTACCGCAGGACGTCTATTTTTGACTAATACACTGACTAAACAGGATTTGCGATACCGTATTTTATGGCAATTTTTGTTCCTCTCTTGATGCCTAATATCAATCGCCCCCTCCGAGTTTGTCACCAGTTCAAGGCAACACCCTGTATAGATAACAAGAAGATAAAATACAGCATGTGGGCCTCTTACCTGTTAGGGGCTTCTGACATGTTACTCGTTTATCAACACCAATGAATAGAGTGAATATATTTTTAAAAAAAAGCTCCTCTTCCCGGTCCACTTTATGTATAATTCTTAAAGAAGAAAAGAAAACGCGTTTTTTTTTTTCGAGAATTTCCGTTGTCGTTATAGCGAACGTGTTCTGATTTTCATTCATAAATAACTCGTTATAAGCGAATAGTTTTTGTATCGTTAACATTAGCCGTTGACAATCACTTGCGAATTACTCGTAATAGCGAGATTGTCGTTATAAGCCATACTAGATTGCAAAGGACTTTAACTGTATTTATTTATTTAAAAGCTGATGTCAGAGTAACATTAGTAGTGACGCGCGACGGCGAAATTGTTTCGTTGCAAAATTCACTGGAACGTGAGACATCCCTGACATATTTACGATGTTAATTTAGAGTTTCGCAAGGAGGAAATTCATTTATGAATTATCCAAAGCTGAAAATGCCTTTTGGTTAAAAATTCTTCCCGAGAACCTTAAGCATCAAATTTAATAGCTTTTGGGATTATTTAGTACACGTCTATTTGGGGTTGCAGTGTATGAGCTTTTCCACCTTCTTACTAGTTACGAAATAGTTTATTATCACCGACTTAATTAGTTATCTGATAATGCTATAAGGAATGTCAAAATGACACCGTAAGATGCATGAAGGGCAATTTTAGCGCATATTTATACACTTTTTTTTTTATAGTACAGTAGAACGTGTGTAAGTTGAGCGCACAAGAGTTCTTTCCTGACAGTAGTAGAAATTATAAATGGAATAGTGTGAATTAAAATGTAAATTACGTACAATGCCGCATTATCATTTAATTTAAATGCATTGTTCCACATTGATACGAATAATTTTTTAATACCCATTTGTATTGTGGATGTGCTGATACGTTTATGTAAAATAATTGTTTAATTTTCCCATGTGCAGCATGCACATCAGCGTATTTGCCTGTTATAGTTATGGCCTGTTATGGCCTTGTAGTTGTATTTAAAATATGTCCAGCACTTCTCGTATACCCTGTATTTTAGCCTTTGTAGTGTATGTGTTACTGCCAAAGTCTGGAGTGTGGCCACTTCACGAATTTGCCGAGAGTTTTGGCCAAAGTCCGATTTTTAAAAAGGGTTAATATTTGTGCGGCCAATTCACGAAGTGGCCGGGGATCCCTAGCCAAAGTTTTGATGTTCTGATGTAAGACGGTCCGGTAGACAACGAATCCTTTCTTTTTTTTCATCGCCAATGTGTGATAGATGGCTATAAATAATTATACAGGCTTATATAGTTTTCTCTCAAATTTTGGAGAAAAAATTATTACCTCATCGTGACTGCGGTTTGATGGGTTGTTATACGTAACATGGTTTTATGGGTTGCCATATCTAACGCGCACATAATTATCACTGAAAAATACGTCAACTTGACGGTGATCACAATGATGAACAGCACAACGATCTTGTATTATGCCTTCTGTTATCGGACTTTGGCCAGGGAGCTCCGGCTCACGAAATTGCTGACTAGTGCTCGAAATTCGGACATTGGCAGGGACAATTTACAAAGAAATTCGCAAATTTGCGTATTGGCCAGCCACTTCGCGAATTGACCAATTTCGGGCTTCGGCAGTAGCATAAACGAATAAACAAAAGCGTGGAGTCAACTTAGGAACTAAGCCGGTCTCGATATGAAACAACATGCGACCCCGTAATGAGATTGAAAAGAGTTGTGTGTCATTAATGACAACTCCACGGATGTAGCAGCGCCGGACGGCGTAGGTTGTTACACGTCAATTATTCATCAACGTCGTGAGCAGAATGAAAATAACTGCGAACGAGAGCACTATTCTTTATGGAATAACAAAACCAACTAAAGGGGGATTCCTAAGGGTCATATTAGCTTCTTGGGCATTCGCAAAACGATTTCCTTCGTTCTGTGAAAAGTTTCTTTGAGAACTACTGTCACATAAAATAAAAAAAATTATTATATTCTATGAAACAGAGAGCACTATAATTTTTTCCCCTCAAATTTTGTAACTTAGGAACGCTACAAAAGTCAAATACTATTTTTACGCAGTAGGCGCCGCTTATTAGAATCATGGATGATGTTATCATTCGGATATTGTTGGCGCTTTTGCAAAGCAAAGTACAGAACGGACCAATATAATACGAAAAAAATTGTTTTTTTGTCCAAAGTTCTTTTCTTTTTTGAATATTTTGAAAATAAAGTGAGTTGAACTGGACTTATTTTTGCTCTATAAGTTATCGTTATCAATCTGGCACGACTATGTAGGACATGCAAGCTCAACAAATGATCCGCGAGCCAACTGAAGATTTTGATTTCAAAACCATTTAAGTGAGCTACGGTATATTTCCAGATCACCACGTCACAGTTCCAGATCACTTAGGTGATCGTCGTCACATTTACAGATCACTCAACTGGCCCGCGGCACATTCCTTAATCATTTAAGTGGTCCGTGACGTATTCTCAAATCATTTGTGTAGCCAGTTTTCAGATCACTCAAATGGCTCCACGGTCATTTAAAGATCAATTGAGTGACCTGTAGTGCAATTCCACATCACTCAAAAAAGCCCGCATACTTTAGTATACTGAAAAGCGTTTTCAGGTCAGTGAAGTGGCGTATACTCTCCTAAACGTTGAGCGCCCTTGCTGTAGGAGGTCAGAAGACTCCCCTTTTTTTTGACAAAATAACTCCGTACTTATTTCCATAATGTCCTAATCGAGTCGCGTAATATCAGTTATGATCCATGTACGTGCATATAGCACTTCTTTTGCAATTTCTCTCCTATAGTGAAGGCAAGTGTAAAGTTAGGAAGAAAGTCCCTTTCTTTATTTCATGGCCAGTTTTTTCCAACTTTACCACATTCACAGTTCTTCGGCAGGAAGACTTTTACAGCGGAATTTATGGAAAACACTGTAATATTTGGAATACAATATATTTAAAACACTGGAATATATCCAAAAGTGTCACTGCACGTGGTGCGAGGGTGATTTCCATTTCAGTCAAGTTCTGAGACAACATGATGTCTTTGGTGTATATCAAAAAAAAAAAAAAAAGATTTCATAAAAGATCTTCCTAATGCATCTTTTGCGAGAAAGTGATCAGTGATGTTAAAATCTAATATATATATATGCGAAGCTTGGAAGAAAAACCGAGAAGATATCAATTTTAAGAATGTAAAGCATCACCATTGATGATTAAAAAACAAAAGGGTTTGATTTATACAATGTTTTCACTGTGATGTTGACATTGGTGGATAAAGCAACTGGTGAAGTTGCTTTACCTCAGTCACGAATCACCGGCTGAAGCATTACAAACGTTTCAGACATATAAACAGTACGCCATCCCGATCTATCACTCAAGCGATTAAATATCGATTGTTATTTGAGCCAGGATTGTGTTGGAAAAACTTTTAAGGACATGAAAAATTACAAACCCGTACCGTACAATACCATACGATACAAATATACAACGTTGGTGTCCTACAAATCCTAATGCGGCCTTTACCTCATCAACCGTTCGTCGTAGAGGAAGGGTTCTAGTTTAAAAAATGCTCAAAATGTCTTCACAAATCACTCTGTACCAGTTTTAAGAGTGAAAATACAGTGTGTCACAAAATAAAAAAACTGAATTTTTATACAGTCACCTTGTCCTCTAACTTCCAATTAGAAAGTTTTTGCCCTGTCTCTCCAAAGACCAGCAAAAAAATTTCATGTTTTCGAGTGCAGTATTCGCTAAGATATTTGAATTCAAAAATCGAAAAAAGTTTTGAAAGAACAGCTAATTTAACAGACAACGCTCCCCCCCCTCCCCATTTATGCTTCTCTTCACTTAAAAGCATGTGATTTTTTTTTGATGGCCTCAAGAGAGACAGGGCAACAACTTTCCAAATGAAAGTTAGAGGACGGGGGTATAAATATTTGGATTTTTTTGACACACTGTATTTCCACGCTAACAAACTGGTACAGAGAACTAGTTGTGTCCTGAACACATTTTTAAGCATTTTATTTAAACTAGAACCATACCTTTGTATAACGAGAATCGATTGATCAGACAAAGACCGCATTAGGGGACTTACAGGATACCCTGTATATAAAATGACCAAATAATAAAAATATTTCTTACATTATTACAAAACGTTCTAACACAGAAGAAATTGGAAAAAGGTTCAGGTCCAATCACTCTCCAGCGTTCTCTATCGACAAAAATTTTAACTATTTTTTCTGTACTAAAAGAAATCCCCGTTCGTGCGAATAAATTTTTCTAAACCCCCGTTCAAATATCCCTTCAACTTTTATGAATTTCAAAACTATTTACTAATTTATGGGACACCCTGTACAATTAATGAGCATGATTTACTGATCATGTGAAAAATAAAAATCAATATTGGTATGATTCAAATGCATAATAAATCCGTGCTAGAATTTTTGAAAGCTTCACGGGCATGTCGAGAAGTAGAATGAAGCTGATCTTACGCAACCGATTGCGATGGGGGGAGCAGTGAACAGCTGCAATTCTATTATAGTAAAGAATGGCACTGCTACTACTTAACCGCACATGCATCTCGTGCACGTTCCCCTGCGTAATTTACAACTAATCGGTGCGTGTGAGTGTTAGAATATGCATGGTCCTAACCTATTTCTGTTGTCAATTGTGCTTGCTTCGTGTCCTTGCTGGTATTTCCCATCTGTCTTCCATATTTTGAAGTGAATATGGTGAATACTGAGAAAATTACCAACGGATAGGAAAAATATAAAACTCGTAATACATTTCGCAGCGCGCCATGGCTAAGTTAATTACGAGCGGGAGGAGTTGTAAGAAAATTCGATTGGACCAATCGGATAACTCCATTTCGCAAGCAGCCAATCAAGGCGTTAAAGAAGACTTGCATGCAGACACTCAGTTTTATTCCGGTCAGGACGTTCGACTTAGGCAGACGTGCATTTTTCTTTCTGCTGAGCAGGCGAGAGTTAATCAATCCAAGTGGGATCTTCGGTCCGCGTGTGATTTTTCTTCTCTGGAGACGACACCCATATAGCTTGTCTACATGCATCAACAGGTTTGTATTTTCCTTGTATTTGCCTTATCGGTTGATGATTTTCCGAGTATTTTAGGCAAAGTTTTATCTACTCTTCCATAAGGTGGTAAATTCTTGAATTTTCATGTTATGTAAGTATCATGTCAAACGTATGCCTGCTCTGCGTCTGTGGAGAGACTGGTTCGCATTTGAAGTTGGATAAACCCCCGGTACAGCCAACCATCGCTGTGCCGCCAACGGGGTGAAAGAACGACACTTTCTTTCTTTCAAACCGAGCACAACTCAGGTCTATCGCCATTTATGGGCGATTTACTACTACCTAGTGAGTTGTGCCGGAGGTGTAACTGTGTGTGTACATAAAAGTCTGAGTGCATATTTAGTGTTGTGTTCGATTTTTCAGTGCTACTACTACTACTAAACCACACATGTACCTCGTCTATATTCCTCTGCGGAACTTCTAACGAATTGGTATTGGCTGGAATGTGCGTGTCCGTGTTGTGAACCTAACGTGAAGCTTGTTTCAGTGTAATGCTTGTTATAGTGCTGCCATCTACCACATATTTTTCAAACTATGAAAGAAGTGGAATGTTTTTGATTATTTTACTGTTGTAGGCCTGTTGCTCTCTGCGACGAGACTTTTAATATGCGGATAGACTGCGGGAGATCGGCTTGCATTCACACTTCGAAGTTGGGAACCACAGAAAACCAACTTCAGCCAACCACCACTGCGGCGACGGTGGGGTTCGAACCCGTGTCCTCGAGATGCGAGTCCGTCACTATGACCACTCGACCACCAAAGCGGTGATTTTTCAGTGCTGCCATCTATATTTCAGAAGGGAAATGAGTGATGTGTTATGACTGAATTACATTTTTGCTGTTTTCAGGTCTGTTCCTCTCCTTTGCGAAACTGGGGAGATCGGCTCGCATTCGCGCCTTGAAGCTAGGACCCCCCCACCCCAAAGAAACCTACTTCACCGACCACCACTATGGCGACGGGGGGGGGGAGGGTTCGAACCCGTGTCCTCGCGATGCGAGTCCGTCACTATGACCACTCGACCATCTTAGCGGGGGAAAAAAACGACACTGCAATATGCAATGCTAATGGGCATCATTTCTCACGAAGAATGGGCTGTGAAAGCTAAGAACTTTAGTGACTCAAACTGAAGTCATCGGAACAGAAGGGGTTAATGTCTACTCATAGATATCACCTGCACGAGCCAATGCAATTGTATTTAGGAGAAACGATCGAAATTAGAACATGAAAAGCGCTTCGAGTCTTTCGATAAAAATCTAATGTACCGAAATAATGCATTTATAAAAGGTGCAAGTCGCTGGCATCAAAGCGCGACGGAATAAGGCATTAGGGAACGTATTTGAGACAGAAAACCATTATGGAATCAATTGATGGCGTTATCTATTATCAGCATTTTTGGATAAAAATCCGTTCTGAAGTGCCGGCATCAAGCATATCATCAAGCATATTATCCGATTTCAGTCTCAAATAAAACAAAGGAAAAACCAGCCATTCATTTATCTTTTCAAAATAACAAAATTCAATTGAATATTTGCGATGTCAAACACGTAGGAAGTTCAAGATTGATAGTTTTTCACTCGAGTTGACAAAGAAAAGTATATTAAATGTCCTAAGATGGAAAATATCGTATAATTTCACGTTGGTAGGTATCATTCAACAGTCATCAGCGATATAGAAGATTCTTAGAATTCCACGAAAAGAAATAAATAAGATACTGTATATATGCTCTCTCTCGAAGACTTTAAACTTGCTATTAAAACTCAGTTTAGTTCTTATATATGTAAAAATAAAACTGAAAGTATAAAAAGAAGATAAGCAAATTATATGGTGGGTTGGATTTAGTAAAGATAAATGAAGTGCAAGCGATGGCAGAAAAGAAACAGGTATCTCGTATCTAACATACAAGGATACATACATACATACA
Organism: Pholcus phalangioides; assembly: GCF_987345545.1. Classification (NCBI taxonomy): domain Eukaryota; kingdom Metazoa; phylum Arthropoda; class Arachnida; order Araneae; family Pholcidae; genus Pholcus; species Pholcus phalangioides. The sequence continues at coordinate 85,169,113 of NW_028301608.1, read as the reverse complement.
TACATGTATACAGGGTGCTTAGCAAAGAGTGGGGAATGGTATTTTCCTGGCGAACTGATCCTTGAGGTATACTTCTAGTTAAAAAAAGGTTTCTAAATAAGAGGCCGTTCAAGTATTACGTAAGCAAATTTTTAGCCATTTTTGACCACCTTCTCCCCCCTTGTCAGCTAAATTTCTCCATCACTGCCCCATACCTCCTAACGCATAATGGTGGGATCAGAAACGCACGCGCAAGGAGGGGCATGGGGGCTCGTGCCCCTCCCACGCCCAGACTAAAAAAATATTTTCAAAAAAAATTAAAATTTCTAAAGAAGATATCTTTATATGTTATTATAATCGATTTCTGTTAATTTCCATGCTATTTAAAGGGTAAGAACTCAAAATTTCTCTTTGAAATATTCATTGCGACCCACCCTTTAAACCATACATGGTAAATCATTGACCCGCAAACCAAATGTGGTCCTGAAGGTTACCTGATGCGGCTTGCTCCTCCCCCCCCCCAAACCTAATTTTCTAAAAATGAACTTAGTGGCACATTCACAAATCGCATAAATGACCCGTGGCACAATTCCAGAACATTTAAGTGGCCCGTGGCACATTTTCAGATCACTGAAGTAGGCCTCAAAGATCACTTTCACATTCAAAGATCACCTAAGTAACCCGCGACACACTTACAGAACGATCCGCGGCATATTTAGAACTGTGCCACATGTCACGTGGCACAATATTAGAGCACTTAAGCGGTCCCCAGTGCTGTTCTACATCACTCAAGTTAATCGCGGAACATTCCCAGATGACTTAAGTGATCCGTGGCATAATTACGGATCACTTGAGTGATACGTGGCACAGTTCCAGAGTACTTAAGCGGCCCGGACACATTTCCAGAGCACTTATTTTTTTTTTCGAGATCATTAAAGTGGCTTTGTAGGGGACTTATCAATAGGTAGAATGTTAGTTCAGGTGCCCAATAACTATGAAAGGTCTTTTCCGTTTTTGGCGCACCGAATAAGATGCCATTAAGAATATTTCATATCTTCATAAAGGGTGGTTGATGACGTAAGCATCATCCAAACCCCCCCCCCCCGTCATCAAAGGTCAGCGAATCGGAAACACCCCCCCCCCCCATCGACGCTGACGTAATACTTGAATGACCCCTAACGTGTAGTACTCAGGTATGTCGCTCTTGTTTCAAGGGGTTGTATAGTTATTGAAATAAAAAAAAATTCCATGTTACTAAAATGCAATATTCACTGAGATATTCGAATTCGAAAAACGGAGGAAATTAGGGGGTGGACATCGTTAAATGTGGACAAAACAGTTTTTCAGCATTTAGAGTCTTTTCATCCTAACTTTCCTCCGTTTTTCGAGTTCGAATATACCTCAGTGAATATTGCATTTTAGAAACATGGAATTTTTTTCGTTGGCATCAGAAGCGGCAGGGCAACAACATTCTAAAATGTTTTGTAGCACGCAGGGGACTATATAAAAAGTTAATTTTTAAATTTTTTATTTCAATAACTACACAACCCCTTTCAACATGAATGACATATCTGAGTACTACACGTTATTTGGAAACTTTTTCTAACTGGAAACATACCTCTAGAATCAGTTCGCCCCAATAAAATGCCGTACCCCCGTTTGTTATGCACCCTATGCATGTGTCTTACGGGCAATGTGATAAATCTGCCATATTATATATATAATATGGCAGATATATGACAGTAAAATTATACTATTACCGGTTATTATGCATAGTCACCGAACATTTTGGTAAATTTGATAAATCACCCTGAATTTATCACTTTTGCTGGCGGTTATGCAAAATACGCAAGCATGCTTGTTGCGGCCCGTTTTACATCAGCGCATCGAATTTTGACTAGGGATCTCCAGCCACTTCGCGAATTGGCTGGCCATAGTCCGAATTGTTTCCAAAAATTGGACTTTGGCCATCACTCTCGGGCAATTCGCGTAGTGTCCGCACTTCGGGCTTTGGCAGTAACATATATATATATAATCGAGAGAAAGAACAGAAAAGAAAATACCAAGAACATTATATAGTGGATTGGACATAGTGAAGATAAATGAAGTGCAAAAGCAATAACCCGAAAAGAAAGAAATATCTTATCTTTTTTCTGTTTTTTACTTCTTTCCTGAAACATCATTATTCGTACTGATAACTCGAAGATTTAGTAGATGATAACAAAGTTCGAGTACAAAATCGATATCGATTCGTAGTCGTTAAGAACTCGTTTAATGTGGTTTGTCTCCGAATATATATACTACGTGGAAACCACAAGATCAAGATTAACATTTTTTTTTTCAAATTCAATAGATGGAGCTAAATTTCCTTCACTGAACAACAACGAAATCGCCCCCGACATGAAAATATCATATTCCGAATGATTTTGATCTGATGAACACGAATATCACCATAAAATATCGTTTTGAAGATATTATTACTCTGTTAACAGTTAAAAAGTGCTTCACGAACGTTATTGTATGGCGAAAAAGTGGTAAGAAAAATAGAGAAACGTTATCAGGAAAAATGATCAAGCAATAGAAAACGAAGTGCATGTCACAAGCCGATAAATGAACTATTATGCTGCAATACATTTGGGTTTTATATACAGGGTGATTATAATTAAGTTATCGTACTCTGAGTAGTTTTTCCTCAAAAACAGTTTATCCGAATAGAGCCAAATTTTCGGGATATCTTAATGGGAGAGAGAGATTTATGAAATGAAAAATTAGTTTATTTTCGACCACCAGGTGAGAAAAGGTATAGCTATTTTATTTGAATATTCTTTTTCCCTATGGACCGTATAGCAAATATCATATACCGAGTTTGACTGGAATGTAGAATATAGCGTATATACCATTGAAACTTGGTATATACACTATATAGGAAAATGTAATAAAAAAGCGAAACTTTTCCACCTGGTGGTCGAAAATTGAACTATTTTTCTTTTATTTAATAATTGTCTCTCCCATGTGTCTCGATATCTAAAAACTTTGGCTGTATTTGGATAAGCAGTTTTCGAAAAAAAACTACTCAGAGTACGGAAACTTTAATTATAATCACCCTGTATTTGTGTCGTAGAAGGAAATGTCAGTCCTCTGCAGCTTAATTGCAGAGTCGCCGTTCGAATTGTAAGAGGTTGGTGGTTGGATTTCCCGCAAAAGCATGTGAATTTCCTTTCTGAGAACACAACGAGAGAAAAACACGATGTACATGCAATTGAATACATTATATCGTACAACGTCCAAATAACAACTATATAAATTGTATTTGAAAACTATTCTGAAATATCTTCAGCATTTAGCAATCATTTCCTAGCAATATATATCGTCCCCTGCCCCCCCCCCCCATGCCAAAAGCACGAATGTGTAATGTCCTTCGAAAAGAAGAACGTGGGAAATGACGTTTGAATGTTTACTCTACCCATGTTACTGTAAGGAAGTTATTTTCCTAAAATACATTTGGAAAGTGTTTCAGGGATACGCATTCGTGTTTCAGGCAAAACTTAGATAGCAAATTAAAGTATCCAACCAGTTCAAAAGGGGGGGGGGGAGGGGAATTCGTATATTCGGGCTGCTGGCATGCAGGGGACGATATGAAAGTTTCCCCCAAAACTGTGGAATATGCTTCCGAAAAATGCATCGAAAATGGAAGTTTTTTTCCCCGTTTAATTTTGCTCATTATATCAATAAGAAGATTTAAAAAAAACTGAATTTGACCTTTAAGGCGAAAATAAAAATCAATTATTCTTGTCACAAAAAGTAGAAAAAAATTCATCTAATAATAAGCACTGTTTTTTTTTCTCTTTTTTGCAGTTGCCGAACTCAGTATAGGTGACGCAGGTAAGAGGTCAAATTTATACTAGAAATGTGCGATGATCATGTCGAATAAACTTTTCGATACGGCGAGCGATGTACATGTTGTGCATATTCCACGAAATACACGAATAACATAAAATATACAATTTTTAGGGTAAAAAAAAAATCTAACACGATATTTAATACTATATTAGTATTAACTAATATTTATTACTATAAGCAAACAAAAGTTTACTCACTCCGGCGTCCACTAACAGTCGCGACCGCGTACAGTAGGACGACAAGAACACACAGTATATACACAGATTTCATGTTGGATAGGATAGCTCAATTTGACGTCAATGAACGAAACAATAAGCATCGACGTTATTCATCCCGTCATCTAACTCACGAATAATAAACGTATAGAGTAGTAGTGGAAACGAACGTTGTCGAGCTCACGTGCGCTTTCAACGTAAACAACATTAGTATATTTGAATATCGCGTATGTTGTCCGACTGGAGATCTCTGCGGGGGCGAGAAAAACAGTGACACCAATGAAAAAAAACAACTTTTCTTTCAGTTAGCGTTAATCCTCAGAAGATCGTCACACCGTGGCACTTGGCTCTCGCTCGATGATATATGGTACCACAAAACATCCCGGGATATTCAAAGAGCGAATCGTGACCGTCGTCTTATTTCTCGCCACTACTACCACCACCGCAAGAAGTACTTTACACCCATTCCGCATGTGCGAGTTCCGAATTGAAAATTGTTTTCTTATAATGTTTTGGTGTGTTTCCTAGTGGAAAAATGCAACAGTAACGCTCACGAGGCTCGAAGTCGATTGCCACAGCCAGCCAGCCAGCGAGCGAGCGAGCCCAACCAACTAACATCTATCGTATCCTATTCTCCTCATCATCCTTCGCTTCTTCTACCTTTGACTGCTGACGTCACGGGCCCAAGGCGCTGTGGTCGTCGGGACTTTCTTGTTAGGGCGAAAGGATTACAAAGATTCCCACAGACGGGCGCGGAACATACGAACATACACGCAAAAAATAAATAAAATAATAATATATATATTTATTTTATTTTATTTTGTCGTAAGAGCTTTGCTTTTAAGGGCCTGCATACTGTGAATAATATAAAAATCGATTTTTTCTTTCTTTTCCCCTATGAATGTAAATATTTATACCCGATATTTTTTTTTTTTAAGAAACGGATTTTATTTTACGATTCTTGACGTAAAACTGAAGCCACGAGCCTCGAGTTCAGAAATTTGAGAATGGATTTTCCTTTCCCGATAGAATAACATTTTTAAGTATACTAAAACCGGAATGATTGAATTTTATTTATTTATTTATAATTACAATTTATTTATTCATTTAATTATAATTTTACTTATTTATTTGGTTATGGTTTTATTCGTTTATTCATCTATTTTATTTTTGTGTTGTTGATAATTTTGTTTATTTATTAAAATTTATAATTCAATTCATTCATTTTTATTCATTATTGTTATGGGTAAATAACTGGAAAAAAAAAGAAAAATGCAGAAGGGCTCTATATGATTTACGGTGCTAAAATTCTTTTCTCAGTTAAGTTAACTCATTCTTATACAATAAAATATACTTCCTTCTTTTGGTGTTATTTTGGGTGATACTATACGTTCATATAGATGAGGGGTTCGCAACCATAACAGACCAAGTCCATTTTTTTACAAAAATAGTTAGCTCAGCGGGTGCAGCAACGTCTGTTCTGTTTACTGACATAGTGAGCTAAGTTCGTAGCTCACCCACTTACTCAGGGGTGACGTTTTTTTCACAAATGGTGAAGTAATACATAAAACTTTCACAGCCATACTGAACTAAGTCCATTATTGGTTAGAATTTTCATTGCCTCGTTGCTATTTTTTATTATATTGATCATTTTCAAGTCAAAATGAGTTGAAGTCAAATGAGTGATTTTGAGTCTTTTGGAGGGGAATATGTTCCTGATTCGTCATATGAATCATCGGATGATAATATTGCAACTTAGCTGAGGACGTGTTTATAGATGTTTGAATAAGGATTGCATCACATCAGCCACTTTAGAGTCTAGAGGCAGAAATATTCGTGGAAACAAAAATTGACATTGCAGATATTATTGATCACAAAGTCATTTCCAGCCTATCGAAGTCACTACTCCAGGAAAGATAATCCTAATAGAAAGTATCTTCACCCTGATCTTTCGATTCGGAACATGTATGACATTGATGTAGAGGAATGTGCGGCAAAGAATAAGATCTCCGTAAAAGAGAAATTCTGTTACAAAATCTTCGGCACAAAATTTAATGGACACTTTAAACCAACAAATACAGATACGTGTAAGATGACATATCCATGAAGCTTTTAACAGAAAATGATAAAATCACTAGAAAAAGACTTGAAACTAAACAAGAGCTCCACTTGCGGAAAGCACAGCAAGCTAGAGAGAAAATGAAAATGGATTAGGATAAAGAGGATATAACCTCGAATGACACTTACTGCTGTACATTCGACCAAAAAGCACTTCCTTATCCTTAGCTTTCAACATCCGTAGCTCATTATGAACGCAATCTATATGTTTATAACTTTGGGGTATATTCCTTCAATGATAATGTTGGATACATGTGCGTTTGGGATGAAATGGAGGGGGAAAGAGGCTCTGAAGACATTTCTAGCATTGTTGTGAGACACCTGAGAGAGAAAGTCTCTAAATATAAGGAACTAATTCTATATTCCGATGCACGTGGTGGTCAAAACCGGAACATCAAAATGTCCTTCCACCGTTGAAACTATTCAATAGTACAGACATAGAGCAACACAGTCAATTGACCTCAAATTCCTGGTGAATGGAGGGGAATAATTAAGAATGCAAAGAGGAGATGCCCAAAATTTTGATTTTGTTTCTACCACAACTTTGGAAGAAGCTGTCACTAACAAAAAGGAGGACATTGGTAGAATTTGTTTCAGTTGGTTGAATATTAGATGGCTGCGAGTTGTGAGAGGTTGTCCCTTCATGTTTAGAGTTCAAAGATACTATCAATGGAGGATCTACCTTTTCAAAAAATAAATTTTGAAAAGCAGGTTCGTGGACGAAAGTTGCTTTTTTTGTCTCATGTAAGTCAAAATGCATTGTACGTGGACCATAGAAAGATCACTTTGGCAAAAAAAAAGATATGATGGATCTTCTCCCATACATTCCACCTATACATCATGTATATTTCAGAATCTTCCAGTGGAGGCAAATATTAGGCTCCAAGCTACTTCCATTAGAATTGATAAAGATGATAATACTCTATGCAGTGATTGATTTACGACAAATGGTAGCATTTTTTTATTCATTGTAATTGATTAGTAGTTTAAATATACCTAATGAAAATATTTCAAAATCAAGAATTTTTCATAATATAAAATAAATTATAATAGAACGTTCTTCACTTATACATTGTAGCATCATATTTTTTCACGTAGAAGCTTCAATTCCCAACAACAGTGGACCAAGCCCTCACTATTAAAGAAAGACTATAAATTTACAACCAAAATACTGATTTATTATTTGTAAAAGCAGGGCACTAAAAAAATGGTATTTTTACTAAACTTTGACATATTTAATTCCTTTACACCACTTGAACTGAACTAATTATCTATCCAAAACTTTAAGGCGTTATTATCCATAATGAAGATAAATGGACTTGGTCTACTATGGTCTATTAAGATATTTAAAATTGAACGAATAATTGCAAATAAAATTTTATATTCACCTTCATACATTCTTCTATGAGATCTATCTTTCTCTCTCTCTTGAGAATACTTAATCTTAATTGCTTTCTTTTAATTAAGATCATGAAAATTAAAATGACTACAGTGAAATCTCGCCACAAAGATACCCGCTACAACGATAAATCCCTACACAGCGATACATTTGCCCAAGAAATAACCAAAGGTGGGAGTAGAAGAGAAGACATATCGAGGTAGCTCAAGTTTTTGTAGCAGAGAAGTATAGAACTAAAATTTAAAATATAAATTGTATGTAAAAGCAAAAGAGGAAGAGTTGAAATTAGTGTGAGAAAAAAAATTAGTGTGTGCACATATATATACTTGTATATATAAAATATATTCTGTTTATTGTATCGTAAGAGCTTTCAAGTGCCTACATACTGTGAGTAATATAAAAATCTATTTGTTTTCTATTGAATTTAAATATTTATATCATATATATATATATATATATATATATATATATGATATAAATATATGATATATGTATGTAAGTATGTTTGTTTGTTTGTATATTTATTTATTTGAGAAAACAGATTTAATTTTACGATTCTTGACGAAAAACGGAGGCCACGAGCCTCGAGTTCAGCAATTTGAGAATGGATTTTTTCCTTCCCGATAGAATAACATTTTTGTTATTTCATTTTTATTCTTTAAAAACATCTGTTACTTCATTTTGAATTTTGTATCTTACAGAAAAATACAAAGATCATCACCCAAAATAATATTATGTAATTATCACATTAAAATCCAAACTAAATCTGTTATATATTTATTTTTACTCTTCTAAAAATCTTTTGTACTCCATTTTTTTACAGAAAAATACGAAGATTATTTATTATTCAATAAAGAATATTATTATAATTATCACATCTGAAAATACTAAAGAGTCGCGTAAAATTAAACCTCTTATTTATCTTTATTCATCTAGAAATCTTTGCCACTTTCCATTTCGTGCACCTTACATAAAAATACAAATATTATTACCAAATAAAATAATCAAAATTCTCACATCTTGAGATTCTAAAGTTTCTTTTAATTAAATCTTTTATTTCTAAAGGACGTAAAAATTACTGAAAAAAAATTATCTCGAGTCCTGAATAATCCGATCAATGCTCAGTTAATTAACTCCTAGGAATTATAAATCGAGGGAGACGGTTATGAAATGCGCATCAAATAAAGTGCAAAGTGCTTCAAATCTGGTCCGAATAATATTCCCCTCTCCTCTTTCCCAATTTGAGCGTACTAAATCCCGTATTCTGTTAACCCTGGCGTACCTTATCTGTTCCATCTATTCATACATACACAGTAAAGTTGCTTCAGCCCCCGCGGAAAATCACAGATCCGTAGGAAAAGCGCCCACTCTAGCATTACTTACCGCGGCTCAGCCATCGTTAATTAGGGAAATCTGCTTTTGGTGACCATTTGCGTGTGCCGTACTAATTAGCTCTCAGCCGCCATTAACGGAGTAATGCACAGACACACACACAGACGTACGGTGAAGCCATTTAGCATTTTCCTCTCATACGAAGTTCGGTATTAATCTTTAGTGCTTATACGGCAGCGGAACTTTACGATGATTAAAAATAAGAAAAAAATACCGAACTGATAACTTGGGCGAGGGTGGAAATTTTTACTTTATCTTTTGAAAGAGAGGGAAATGTCCGACTATTAAAAGGGTAATTTTCAAACTTTTAATGGTTATGTTTTCAGCGCAACACTTAACGTAATTTCTAGATTACGTTTTAAAGCTTTCTCTCTCTCTCCAAATATACGCATAAAGCTATATCTTATTTGTTATTTTGTGTATCGTTCAAATTCCTCTTATCTCGATGGAGTTTCGATCGATTTTTTTAAGATTCGACCGATATGAAAATTTAGTTTTCTTTAGAAACAGTGTGAGTTCACTTTACAATTATATAGAGCGCAAATGAACAACTCGAGTAAGAATTAATGTGCATATCATGTAAGAAACGTTATACATAATTGAGTTATAAAAAAAAAACCTACAGCTCCTTCAAGGTGTACGGATTGTTTTGTCTGTTTTAAATATTTCTCAAAAAGTAGTCCGAGATCAAGAGATCTTAGTGGCTATATAGCCTTTTAATGGGAAGCCGCGGTTGTGTACGGGTGTTGTTTTCTCATCACGAGTGTCCAAGTTCGAACCTCTTTGTCGGCTCAGTGGTGGTCGTTTTTTTGCGGTCTCTTATTTGATAATACCTCTTTGCAGAGAACAGACAGACCTTCAACATGATGCTTACATAACACGAAAATTCTGGAATCTGTGTTTTATCTCTGTTCCCTTCTAAATATGGAAGTCAGATTACAGTACAACTAGAACACAAAGTATGCATAACACTGACGACATAAATTCGTTAGGGTCACACAGTAACTCGTTATAAATTGCCCAGAGAAGTATTTACGAGGTGCGTGTACGGTGCATGTTAGTAGTAGTGGTTCAATAGGCGGATCTGAAATTTCAGAACATCAGTTGAAAATGTTTCTTCCACTGTGCCTCAAACGCAGATTGATAGTAGAGAAATGAAGGTAAATAACTTTTTCTTTAAACTTTACGATTATTAAAAAATATAACTGATAAATCGGGAGAGTAGAAATTTTTACTTTATGTTTTGAAAGAGAAAAAATGCCCGACTATTAAAAGGGTAATTTTCAGTTTTAATAGTTATACAAAAAGAAATATTTTTTGAGTGCATTGAGAAAGAGGAAAACCAACAATTACAACTGGAATTACAAAAATAAGACACCAAACAGCTGTTTTGAGGCATATAGCACCTTCTTTAATAGATGGTAGAAAGTGTGTTATAGCGCAGACTACTCGCTTGAACACAATATCAACATCCGTGTGTTTTGTTCAAGCGAAATAGTCTGAGCTATAACAGACTTTCTAGCTCTGAAGAAGAGATTGGTGAGAAAAGGACAAACGAAACACCGCTATAAGAAACCAGCCAAAAAATTGTCAAAGAAAAGTGAAGAAAGTAAAGTTTTCACTTCTAAAAAAATTGTTAAAAGCAAGTGAAGTTGTAATCTATAAAATTGCGGAAAAATAGCCAATGGCGGAAAATAAAAGGCTACTGAGAGTCGCGCAGTGGGTAAAAATATAATTCACAAAAAAGAACATATGTTTGACAAATATTATGAGGTAAATATATTCATATGACTATACTTAATTATAACAGAGACATAATTATCATAATACAATTTCTAAGTCATGAAAATAATCTTAATTCTTGATTTCAGGTAACAGAACTGACCACAGAACTTTCTCCGGCAGTGGTGGAGGATTCTAGCGGTACTTGCAGCATGGTCTTCCTGATATATGAATATAGAAGCGGCTAGCACTGCAATAGAAGACGTGTCGCCACAGAGAGCAACAGGCCTACAACGATGCAATTATTCGATCATTACACTTCACTCATAGTTAGAAAAACTGATGGCAGATCAGTAACACCACAAGTAACAAGCACTACACACCGCATCATCACCACAAGTAACAAGTACTACACAGAAACAAACTTCAGCCAGGTTCACAACACGCACACGCACATTCCAGCATGTACCAATTCGTTAGAAGTTTCTCAGAGGAATGCGTACGAGGTGCATGTAAGGTTTATTAGTAGTAGTAGAAGGCTTGTGCCCAGTCCACAGCAAGACAGACATTATTTTCTCTAAGAAATTCGATTAATGACGACAAGATTTTTCTAAAGATTAGTGTCATCTATAGTTACAATCTATATGAGGAAAAACGGTTTTTCTCCATGAACAGACAAAAATAATAATTCGCCTCTCCTCTAATCCAGGCTAAACAAGGCCAATATATATCTTCTTTTTTTTTTCAAAAGGAGAAGAAACTATCTTCATTTCTTGTTGTTATTCCCATACTCAGCAGTCAAGTATAACCCAAAAGGTAAAAAATGGAAATGGAAAAGCCAGTATTTCTAGAGAGACGTAAAAGAAAATCTTACCGCATACATACACACGTGGCAGCAACGACCAATAGAAGGGATCGTTGAGTCGAGTCCCCGTGGGAGCTTTCACTGTGATTAAAAGAGTCCCTTTCAGCGAGAGCTTGTCGAAGCTGCCGGGACTCATATAAACCCCTGTCTTTCTCTCTTTCTTTTATAAAGAGTTATACATACAGTGTATACTGTATATACTTCATTCATTTTTTTTTCTCTCACTCTCTCTATTTTTACGTCTCGAAGGAAGTGGATCGAAATGGTCAGTGAGTGCGTGTGGAGCACTCGAACAGAGCCAAAAGTGCTCTTTCGAATGTCCGTACTTTACGACTACATCTTGACAGATATGAGCAAGGAAAAACTTCCGGCTTCGACGTGGAAATATATACATAGGAGTATAACTCTTTCGTAATGGGAACGGAGACTACGTACCATATATGTCCGAATATTATACTCTTTCTCAATTTTATGCGTGCCAATATTATTTCATTCTGTTTTAGAATACTGGTCCTTGTATTGGTATTTTGTCACATTTTGTCAAAGGGACACGTCACTTCGAATAACCTCGTAGCATTAAAAAGGAATTTGATGTATAGTCATACCCAAATTCACGCGATATCGTCGCAATTTTTCTGAGAAAACTTCTTGGTTCTTGAATAAAGCAGAATTCGCGTAAGCGTTATGGGGATTAAGGTATCCAACTATCTTTCTTATCACTTTTCTTTAAAATGGTACTGGAGTGAACTTTAATAACATTTTTTGATAGAAAGTGTCTCGAAATGGAGAAAACTGTGATAAATTTTGGTCGACCTATGACATTTTCTATGAAAACGTCGTTTTTATGTCAAATTTTAGGCAAAATTCATGTAATATTCGAAACATGATTGCAAAAGATTTTGTTAATGAAATGCTTTGTGATTTTCACAGTGCATTTAGCTAGTACTGTTGCAGGTTATGAACCGAAATTTAAAGGATTGCATGATATGTTCATAAGTTACATCAAAATATGTTTGTGTACATGTGAATTTTTTGAAATTTCATCCTACATTTTGTCTATAAAACACTGTAGTTCAAAAAATATATGTCATAGACCTTAGATTTTGGTTCATAACCTCAACAATGTATAGCAAAATATCACCTTAAAATTTCGTAATGATGCAATGGATCAATTTTTCAGATCATGTCACAAACTCAAGTAAAAGGTCAAAAATAGCATTTTCTTCGTAAAACACGTTCAAAGTCTTTATTCGCGTACTACTTGTATGTAAAAACGCAACACTAAAGTGAACGTAACTTTGATTCTAAGCATCATATACACAAAACAAGGCCTGTTTTGGAATCACAACAAACAGGGCTTTTATAAAAACTGAAAAAAAAATGAAAATCCATATTTTCTTCCAAAATGACGTTTTCAACGTAAGTCGGATACCTTAAAGCTGAGATGGGAACAATATTTCAATTAACTTTTGCATTAATTAACATATACAAAATTCTCAATGCGTAAAACTTCCAGACCACATGACTAGGATAATGATATGGGACCGCTCGATACTTTAATGAGAGTTGCATCGAACTCCGGTATTTTTCATTTTGTGTCTACTTAGTTCTGGTACGTATCCTTTTTGAACTTGTCAAGGTATTTTCAACAAACTCACAAAGGATAGTTACACTCAAGCCTCCTCGCCACGGCAAGGCGAGACACAGTGAGGAGGAAAATTTTTGTGGGAAAGGAGGCTTTTTGACATTTTTTTTTTCTTTGCCAACCTTTCCCAAAGGCCAAAATACAAGGGCTTTCCGTTTCAACTAGCCCGAATCAAATCGTATTACATTAAGCTACAAGTTCGTCACATTCCAGTGATTCAAAGAGTTTGTACGTCATAAGAAGATGGTCTACAATCGAAATTTCGTCAGTTTGTTTTGCCAGATCCAGTTCGGATTTCCTCCTTTCATTGTGAAATACTTGTATCACGAGTTCGCGCACCACTCCAGTGAGTTCGCAGGTATTCCTGCTCGGTGCGATCTCTTCCGTAGAATCACTTAGTCTCTTATTCAGGACCTTTTTCTTTGATTCTTCACCCGATCCCACATCTCCTACTTTGCCATTCGATGGCTTCTGTCTCGATCCCTTCCTGGGATTGTACGGTGGTGGATTTATCTTTGGGATGAGTTCAGATGCTGGATGAACACGATCCACAGATTTTACGTCGGTGTTCGGCTCCGGCCACCCATCCACTGGCTCGCATGAGGACACGCTCCATGCTAGGTTCTTGAAGTCTCTTAGGACGTCTTCTCCAGGTTGATCGTTCTCTTGGATATTGTCTTCGCTGACATCACAATTCAGCTCACGGCTGCCTCTACAGCAAGTCAAGATTCTCGTAATAATGGAAAGAAACATTTTCGGTGGGAGAAGAAGCAAACAACAACGTGTTGGTTTCGTAGAAATAATAGTTCGTTCGATTACGAAAATCACGTAAGTCAGTTCACTGTATCACTTCAAATGATACTATGAGCTTAACAATGTGATACATCCCGTTAAATTCTCACAAATTACATTGTTGCATTTTTTTTTCATTGTTAAACTTGATCGACGGGAAGAAATTTTAAGTGGCATAACAAATTGCGAAATTCCTTCATGATGAAAGACACTAGTTGAATATTAGCCATTATACAGACGCCGTTCGTTATAACGACTCTCTTCGTTCTACAGAAAAGCGGCGTTATATTAGGAAGTACGTTCAAAAAAATCTTTTTAAAAAGCATTCATATTCGTTCAGAATAAGAAATTTAATTATTCAGTTTGTTATAATGTAAGTAGTAGCAGTAAAAATGCGTCAGGCTAGAAAATAATAATAAAATTAGAAGAATTAATCATATGCTCGAACCTGTTAATCGAATTCTACAATAAGAAGCAAGATTTCTTAACCTTTTGCGGCCGCTACCCAAAGTCAACAGCAATATCAGCTTCGCGACACATGGAACTATACAATACAATACAATACAAATACAACGCCACAACAGGCAAACTGCCCAACGAGGTGGCTGACTTAAGAACATCATGGATCCCCGAGACATTTTTTGGAGGCCCTACCTACTACTGCTACACCACACATGCACCCCGCCCCGCGGAACCCTCCAACGAATCGGTACATGCGGGAATGTGCGTGTACGTGTAGTGAAACCTGACGTGAAGGTTTTTTTTGTTTCTCTGTAATGCTTGTTATGTGTAGTGCTGCCATCTGCCACCAGTTTTTCCAACTATGAGTGAAGTGTTATGATTGAATGATTTATCGTTGTAGGACTGTTGCTCTCTGTGGCGAGACTTTTTAACGGGGAGATCGGCTCGCATTCGCGCCTTGAAGTTGGGAACCACAGAAAACCAACTTCAGCCGACCACCACTGTGGGGTTCGAACCCGGATCCTCGCATCGCGAGTCCGTCACTATAACCACTCGACCACCACAGCGGCAACTGTTTGCTTTTCAAAATTAGTGAAACCAGTAACACAATAACTGCATTTATAACGGACTGTAAATGAATTCGTGCGACTCATCTAGGAATCCCCCTGTGAATCAAGTACGGGTCGTGGCCCATCGATCAAGAACCCCAGCTGTGACTGTTCTCGCATGACCAATCTCAGAATCCCCCCTGCGAATCAAGTTTGGGTTGAGACCCATAGCTCAAGAGCCCCCTCCCTGTCTGTTAGCGATTTCAACGATCCCTCCTTGGAAGCCACTGTGACCCAAGTTTGGGCCGTGACTAATAGGTCAAGGACCTCTGATATAAAGGGTCAATGCCAAACACACAATTTGTGCAAACACAAAAACAAGAATTTCGTTCATTTCTCTCTGAAAAACAGGTGGAGCAGAGCTGCCGTTGTGGACTTTGTATTGGATTGAACAATCTATGTAGATCGCTATATTGGATCAAAAAATAACATGGTATGAATAGGGAAAAATTTGGGACTTATCGTTCCGATCGTTATACTGGAACGGTCGCAATAATGGATGGTCGTAATAACGAGCGTAGACTGTATTAAAATTATTACTGTGATATTAACGTATATGTTTTTGTTGATTAGCAGATTACAAAATAAGTAATTTCAAAAAGAACATACAAATTACAGCTGATTACTAATGGCACTTGTCATATTCATACTTAATCCGAGATTTGAAACCTGACCTATAATTAGCGGACTTCAGTGCCCTCACCAAGAATTTTCTGGAGTTGGCTCACAAATACCGCACGGCGATCGGATGTGGGGCATAGAAATCGCCAACTCTGTGCTCGATTGTTTATTTTTCGCACAATGATGATACTACTTCATCACCAAACACCAACTCTGGCCATATCGCTATTTACTGCCATTAGTGAGATGGGTTGGAAGCGAAGGCGCTGTCTATTGGTGGTCGCCTCGAGTTCATTAGGGAAAATATCATATCTATACCCTCCCTTGGGTTCGAACCCGGGACCCTAACAACAACCTTCACGATGGTAGACGAGCATCTTACCCCCATGCCACTCGGGCACTTCAATGATGATACTAGCACTCAGCTACCAAGTGATTATATCAGGAAATTTTTTTTTTTATTTAGAGTGAAAAAAAAATTATATCAGGGATTTTTTCACTCTACTCTGTATTCCTTTTCACAATCTACTATTAGAGGAGTTTTTACACCAATATTCCTTAGCTACATCTATCTCTTCTCACATTTATAGAAATTTGTCCGTAGGAAGGAGACCGACCTTTTCAGCACGATACTTAGGAGGAAGTGGGAGCTCATGGGACAAATTTTAGTTTTGAAATAAACAAATTAAGGAAACATTTTATTTTTCTGGATATTATGCTGTGGTGAACTCGGAAAGAAAAGTCATCTTGTCTCCGCCGGGACTCGAACCCAGGCCCTCTTGCATACCAGGCAAGCCACGGTCTACACCACTGGAGACACGACCCTGCCTTCCTTATTTCACGCAAAGATGACTTTTCTTTCCGAGTTCACCTCAGCGTAATATCCAGAAAAATAAAATGTTTCCTTGATATCTTGGCTGAAAAAAAGCCATCTATCTCTCTAAGCAAATTAAGTTGTCTTTTCTCTTTTTTTATTGATAATCACACACATTTGTGTTGTATGATAAAAATATTCAAAACGAATAATTTCAGCTGCTTTTTTTTTTAGCAGTGATGATCAATTTTACACATCAACTTTTTTGTCCCATCAGACCCTGACCTCGGTGTCCAATGGGACAAAAGAGTTGATTTATAAAATTGGAGGAAGACAATACGATTAGCACAAAGAGCCGAGACTCCGAGGTCGGAGTCTAATGGGATAAAAAAAAATAGATTCACAAACAATGGACAACAAACACTATGAAAAACTCTTTTAGCATATTTTCTCAAGAGTTTCTATGCCTAAGCTAAAGTATAATGAAATCGATGCTTTCTAGTTTCAATTGTTGTTAAACTATGGTCTAGCTTTGATGTCACTTTCAAATATTCAAGTTTTGCTTCTTGCTTGAGAGAAAACACTTTGTTAGGCATTAATCTCTAAGTCTCACCACAGAGGGCAACAGGCCTACAACGGTACAAATATTCAATCATTAAAGTTCCCTCACAATTAAAAAAAAAAACAAATGGCAGCACTGAAAAATCAGATACAACACTAGATACGCACTCAGACTGTTAGATACACACACTTTGTGTTAGACGCTGCCATGAAGCTGGAAGAGATCTCGGCTACGATAAGTCAGCACCTCCCAGAGATAAAAGGCCCTCGCACGGGTTTCCAAGTTCATCTGTGGCGTCATGAGAGTAGTCTGATAATACTACCTAGCAAGCTCGCTACATTTTGTGTGAACCACAGAATACTATTTCGTTTCTTCTTATTTTGGCGTAGAATCTTCCGGGTTGGCTCACTAATACCGCGCGGTGATCGGATGTGGGGCATAGAAATCGCCCAATCTCCTATAAACGCTTTAAGAGTTTGCCACGTTGACTTGCTACTTGTGGACTACTATGTTGGACTACTTTACTTGCCTTTGACAATTTTTTTGGATTTTTTTTTTTAATTTTCAACTCCACGTGGCTATGAAAATTTTTTGGCTGTTACTGACAACTATACTTACTTATGACAATTTTTTGTGCTGTAATTGGTGACTTTACTTGCCTTTGACAATACAACTTTATTTTTTGTCAAATTCACTTACCTTTAAAAATTTCTTCGTTGTAATTTTCAACTTTACCAGCGTTTGACAATTATTTGGTGATTAGTGATAACCCGTGTGATTACCATTTCCCGTATTTTTGTTAAGGAAATATGGCCAGCCAAAACATTTATCATCGTGTGTATATTGTTACTTTTCAACCAGAATACCTTTCGCGGTTCAGATTGAAGCTATTGGCGGGCCTCATTTGACCCGCGTGCTGGAGGTTGTGTATCCCTGATATACGCTATCACAATTTTACTGATTTGAGATTGCCAGTAAAAAACAGTCGGCTTCCATATAAGTGTTTTTTTCTTTCCGTATTGTAGTAACTTTTCACTTGGAATTTATGAATAAAAGACGACAAAGTTTTGAAACAATGAAAAGAATAGAAAAAAAAACCGGACATAAATTAACATGAGATGACATTTTTTTGTTGCATTTTATCTGTTTCTCTTGAGCGTATAATATTAATTTTTAGCTCGTAATTACCGACTCCAAATCTCACTAAACGTGAAATCTCGACGATGTTTACATTTTCCAAAAGGTCGCTTAGTTATAGTTTCATATAAATCACTCCGTCATCTATAATTGTGTCTACTCTAATTAGTTCAGTATCTGGTGCAGCAACAGAAGGATCGGATCTTAGTGTGTAATCGGTTCCACTTTACGCACCTTCGGACTTGGAATCGCCCACTAATTACTCTGATGGTAGAGTGAGAATCGCAATGACAGTTTCTACACAGAGTGAATGAGCAAACTCTACTTGCCGACTCCATAAACATCACTTTACCTCGGTCCGGAGAATGTGATTAAGCGTTGTTGGAAGCGGGGATTGAGGACAGCGGAGAAAGTGTTTAATTACCATCAATTTCCTCCCAAAGACTTTCTAGAAAACGGACGAATCGTTTTAAAATTAAGTGGAAATTCTTCTTTGATCGGGGAAAGTCAAGGCAAATTCATTACAAACCGATTGAGCGAACATTCATTGGATGTTTTTTGGTTAAAGTGTCTTTCCGAAGATAACTACTGTTTTCAAATTCGTTATAATCACCTTCTTTCTGAATCGAAATCAATTCCAAACAAAGATATTTGCGGGGTGATTATTAGGGCTAGAATTTTTATGACCAAAAACCGACAGAATATATCCACAAAAAATGCATTTATGCTCTAAAAAACCCTAAAAATATGCCGTGAAAGCATTAATAGCAATATGGCTTTATACATGACTACTCCTCCTAACCAGATGATGGCCCGCCGCTCTGTCTGAATGAAGAGATATAAGCAGGTAGGCAGGTAGTCGAAACACACCTGGGCCGTGATGGAAAATGTGCTTGTACGTGTTGTGAACCTAACGAAGTTTTTTTCTGTGTAATGCTCGTTATAGTGCTGTCATCTGCCGTCATTTTTTCTAACTATGTGCGTGGTGTTAAATAATTGTATCGTTGTAGGCTTGTTGCTCTATGTGGTACCGGGTGGGGGGGGGGAGTACCGATGTTCACAATGGAGATAGCAAATTTTGGATTTCTAAAACTTCCATCAAACTCAATTTAAAACTGGAATCATCACCAGTTTTCTTTGAATTGGCTTGTATTTCCCCTATGATGAGAAATGTAATTGAAATATTGATTCAAATATTTTTAAAAACCATCACATATATATGAAATGTTCCATATAAAAATATAACTTAATGCCGATATCACATTATAGAAGTTCGATTTTTAGTGTATATAAATATTTTAGTTTTGTTAAAGATCTTTTATATTAAACTTTTATATTGCAATCCCGGCCAAAGAAATCTATTCGGTTTCGTCAAACAAATTAAAATAAGTTATGAACTTCTGATAAAAATTTCAATTGCATTGATCGAGTCGATTAACATAATTGAAATTTTTCAACTGCGATTATATAAGACAACCATAAATATTTTTCATGGGAACTTTGTAATATTTTATCATGTATATATATTCTTTAGTTTTCATGATTGCATTATTAATTGGGGGGTTGTTGTATTTTAGAAATATATCGCATCCATATTTGCTATGGGCATCTTTTTCTCAGGCACTTCGTTGAGCATTTTGCCTGTTGTGGGCCTTGTATTTGTACTAACAAAAGATCGATTAACAGACCAGATTAATCGCATTAGCCCTAATTATAATGAAACTAACCGTATTCAGACCTACGGATAGCCTTTCCTGGTTGATGTATTTAGTCAAAACTTTATACACGGTACATAAGGAAATATCCTTCATCCTAGAATAACTCGCAAACGGTTTATCCTAGAGGCATACTTCCGATTGGGAAAAAGTATCCCAATAACGTGTAGAGATGAGATAAATGTAATAATGATTAGGAAGTTTACTCTTGCAAGAATTGCTTGGATGGCAAGCAAACTTGCCATTCACACATCGCAAGAGGTTGCTATATATTAGGTCACCTTTTCTTTAAAAAACCAACTAGAAAGTTGTTGCTCTGTCTCTCTCTTCTTCTATGCCCAACAAAAATGAAAACCAAATTTTCAAGGGTGATAAATCGAAAATCGCTAAAAATTAGGGAAAGAACAGCATATGAAACGTAGAATGAGTTTGTCCGTTAGTTTATTATGCCAGGGCGCACAATTTTTTTTTCATCCGTGTGCCAAATATGTGGGCATTCTGTGGCTCGCAGGCGTATTCATAAATTGCGTCCCGTTTTTTCCCTTATTCTTAATTCTTCTAAATCAAGAATAGAGATTATTTTCATGACTAATGAGTTAACGCCTTTGATAAGATCTCTTGGTTGTAATTGGCAACTTTACTTATCTTTATACCGGTGTTTCTCAATCACCTGGCATTAGTCAATCCTGGTCGTGAGTGGATCACTATTTCATTATTTTACATTTGTTGCTCATTAGTCGTGTGCGTATAACTGGATCTTCCATTCTCAAAAGAAAAAAGAAGTTTCAAAAGGTTTTTTTTCTTTCTCTCTCTCTCTCGCACGTGCGCACACACACAACGGTGATGCAAGAATGCAAGAAGAACAGCGGTGAAGCACTGATTGGCGAACGCTCTGGAATATTCCAGGCATATCGCGAACCTCCCCAGCAGCAGTCAAAGCCTTGCGATTAGTTCTTTTCACAGTCAAGTGCAGTCTCATACACCAGACTCTTCAGCTGTCCCCACAAAAACAAATTAAGACACGACAAGCAACAGGACCACCTCTCCCGATCCAGCTGCCGATGCAAGCGTGCAAATGTTTTTTTGACTGGGCAACCGCCTGTGCGGGAGGACACTCACCATACATTCGTGCCGCCTCTGTGGTACTTCCGTTTGCAACTCCGTAAATGATATGAATGTCTGCTTTTCAGTATTACTGAAGATTATTCTGAAGATATTTAATAAAATTTTTACAGACACACCCATCCTCCGGGAACGCTTCGATATCTCAATGAGATGGGAAGCGGGGTGTGTTTGGTTTTCAAAGGTCAAAATATTACTGAAGTGCGCCATTATCCCGTACGTTACAACTGTTAGAGCGGTTGCACGTTGGAAAAACTTCACAGGGCTGGCGTCCGCGCCTTTTACTCACTGTATCGCAGATTTGCTTACAATTTCTTCTTCTTTTTCCCCAGGTTACATTTGCATGCATGGTGTTCCTTTTCTCCCGATAAATTTCAATAGGAACGCCAATTTAACGTTTGCGAAGCGGTTGTTTCGAAACGCGCTGGCGCGTTTGCGTTCCATGTTAGACATCATGCATTCTTTGATAAAAATTGTTTGTATTGGTGTGTACTATCACCTTTTTTGAAGTTTTTTCCATCTTTTCTGAATCACCCTGTATTAACCACTAAAATGACTCAAGAGATAAAAGTCATCTAGCGCCACATTTTTTTAAACATATCACGAGGAAGATTATTTTGCATACAATTCATCAAAAAATCGTATATAGAGTAGAACACTTTTGCTTTAGTTTCTACTATATTTAAACAAATTAAGAAACGAGGTTTGAAAAAATAAATAAAATGTCAATAGTTAGCGTTGAATAAAGTTTAAATTGTATGTATTAATAAAACAAAAAGTTTTAAATAGCAGTTGCTGATTTCTATTGCGATTAAAATAAGAAGGCGTTTCTATCTTCCATTACTCTTGCTTCCGTACAGGTCGCTGTTTCTGTTCAGGGAGAGGGAGTCCACCATTGGATATTTCAGTCTTGATCTGACGCACGGCTGCGTTACCTTTTCAGTTCGCAGGCCAGAAACTTGTACAGTCGAATACCGTTATAGCGAAAAAATATCGTTTTAACGGGCACTTTTCTAATCCCCAGATAAGTTTTCATATTAACAATGGATAAAACCTGAATTCCTTTATAACAAAATTTCTTTACAACGAAGTGGTTTCTCCGGTCTTTTGGAGTTCGTTGTACTGAGATTCGACTATATTTTGAGTGACTTGTGCATTTTACAGGACATTCCCGTAATGTTGATCGTCGCAACTTTTTCATGGGAATGTCCAGGTTTTTCCCCCTTATGTTCAGCGAGGCTTACCTGAATTTTTGGGGTAAAAAATTAATATTTTTATGACTTATAAATTACACCTTTGACACAGTATTTCTTGACTAATTTGCACCACAACGAGCATTTGACAATTTTTTGGCGAAAATTGGTGAAAACCCGTATGGACCATGATATCCCGTATTTTTATGAAGGAAATATGGTCAGCCAAGTATTTATCTGCTGTGTGTATTTAGAGAAAGCGTATTCTCTCTCCACCACTACTACTTAACCGTACATGCAACTCGTACACATTCCTATGCAAAGATTCTAACGAATCGGTACGTGTCGGAATGGATTGCGTGAGTATGTATATGCATGGTTCCAACGAATTTATTTTGCCAGAGTTGCGTTTGTTTCGTGTTCTTGTTGCCGTGGCCACCCGTGCTCCATATTTTGAAGTAAAGAAGTTAAATGCCAGAATTTTCATTTTATGTATTTATCATGTTAAAGGTCTCCCTGCTCTCTGCGGGGAGGCTTTTTAAAAACTTTTATACTAGAAAGCCTTTCGTGGCCGGATAAAATCCCCATGGTGGACCTTTGAAGACCGGACACACCCCGCTTCCCATCTCAGAGAGATATCGAAGCGTTCCCGAAGGATGGGTGTATCCGGAAAGTTTTATTATACATAACAAAACATTGTCGCCTGGGACAATGGCAACAAAAATAAAATACATATAAAAACGATCGTCAATCTGAGATCAGATGACAGATAATTAAAATTGAAACAACAAACGCGCCGATAATCAATCAAAATCATAAACAAGATTATACGATGATGGCTTAGTATGAGTGCATTCTCATAAAGAATCTAGTCATCGTCAGTTAATCGAATGATTGCCAATAATCTAAATCCAATGATTGGTTCCCATGGCGGTCCGCATTTGGTCCACGGGCAGTGATTGAGCATCGCTGGTTGATGTAGCTGTTTCCTTCGTTTTCGGGATTTGAAAATTCAGATATTTATCCTCTTCGCTCCAGAGGTACACACATTTGTGCCTCATTTTTAGTGGTTGCTGTGGTTTTTGTGGCTTTTGTCTAGGTTTTTAATTATTCGTTTTTTTTTAATATTTGAGGTATATGTAAGGGTACCTAACTCAGAGGTCCAAGTAGACCCAAATTAAATATTTTCCCCCCCTTTTTCAGTGTGCTTTTTGTCATAAAATAAACACAAATCAATAAAAAAAATCAAGTCCGTTTTTGCTCAGGTTTGAATAGAATATGTGAATACATTGCACTTGAAAGTATTGATTTTTTTCTGTTGTGCACAGGTGAGACAGGGCAACAACTGTCGAATTTGGTTTTTTAGCTTGACCAAATAAGAAGTATTTTTTAAATATTCTAAATAACCATACACCCCCCTTGCAATATGAATGGCGTGTCTGAGTTGTGTGATAAATGATACTTCCGTGGTTTCGTAATATCTGATGATTGTGACTTATGTTGGTCTTATCAAGAGATTGAAGAGTTGCGATAAAAATGAAAAAGATCTGATCAATATTGTAAAACAGCTGCTATTGGCCGTATAATAGCGACGATGGGTTCGTGGTTGAGGTCCAGTCCAGATCTGTGCTAGAGACTTTTCAATTCAGTGAATTGGCGCGTAACGTCCATGGAAAAAGATGGCTACAACACAATGTATTAATACGATATGAGCTCCCGTTTGTTTTCTCATACTGTCCAAGCACGCGTAGTTTCGCGTTTGCAGAAATATTCCGTTTTTCTATACGTATTCTACACGTAATGCGAAAATTGAACTATTTTAGGTTTACATACATAACCAGGAAAGATATGCAACACTTAGTCGATTCAAGTTGATGTAATTTTGCATGAAAGTAATCGTGTAATAATCCGTTTTAAGTTGATGTTCTGATTTTTTGAAACAACGGGAAAAAAGCAATTCGGCATTTTATGACGCGTCTAATCTACTTTATGCAAATTTTCTGCCATCGATATGCTCAAGAAGAACCTCTTATAGGATGGAAATGCAAATCACAGCCAGCCATGCTGTGAATTTCGTCTTTTGAATTTGTGCATTTCATGAACTGCACTTGTAAATATCCGGGACGTTCTAACTTTTGAAATAAACGTGTACATCAAAAAGAGTAATTATTTTCCCAATGTTTAATAAGATTTCCAACTTATCGAATAGCTCAAATGACATCTACGTCATATTTGGTTGATCTCAATACACGTTTCTGCATTGAACATTTAATATCGGCTGTCCTCGAGCCATCACTCGATGCACACATATTTTCCCTTGCAATCTTTATTAAACACGTTGGTTTCGACTTCTAGTTACGTTCCCAAACAGGAGAAGTTTAATATTCACAAACTAAAATTTAGCAGTTGGTTAAAGTTTGAATAAGCAGATATCGTAGCTGTTTCACTCAAAAGCACTAGAGACATCAACTAAAACGGAAAATGTTGAATGTTGCTCGTGGCACAATTATACGATGAGACGTCCTCTCGACATTTTGTTCCATCAGCTAAACCGCATCATTACGATGGCACTCGTAGAGATGCTAATTAGCGGGTTGTTATTTCTTATTTCATTACAAAACAACTCCAAAAAAGTAAAAGCGTATCATTTTTACAATGTCGCTATAATAAATGAAATTGAATCCCGATTCTAAAAACATCCTAATAACGCCAAATTACACTTTATGAAAGTAGAAAACCTCCGAATTAATGCAACACGTGCCATACACGAAACCGTTACCTTTCATATTTCAAGAGGGCTTCAGCTAGGAAATCTGATTAATATAATTAATACGAGAAATTTTTTTGTTATCAGTAATACATTCTATCAGTTACAATGCCGATAATTAATTATCAGGGAAAAACACTGATGTTGTTAAATCATTAGCCAGTAAATCACGAATGAGATAGTTCATGGAAGGGGGAATTACCCGTATTATTGGATAATAATACTATTTTTCATTATGATTATCTAAGGGATAGTTAGTTACAAGATAATACGGACAAATCTGACTTTTTTGCCCTTACAATGCGATTCAATGTTATCTTATTCTTTTGGGGATTAAAACAATCCCCGTTTATAAAGAGCGTAATTTGCATTTAAAAAAACTGTTACGATTAGGGAAATATTTTTTTTTGTTTTCCGTGTGAATACGAATAATCTACAGCTAATTATTTGTCAATATAAGTTGTTATATTTCTTTAAAAAAATGAGGATTATTGTATCATACACGTCTAGCGTTAAAATCTTCGGATAATTTTTCTATTTTTTTTTGCACAATTTTTACCCATTATTAAAAGAAATGTTTTCTTAGCTTATATTTTTTTTAATATAAAAAAAGTATGTGATAATAATCAAATTTTCGCGTAATAAATATTTTTATAAATAATGGAAATTCTTTTTCTTCTTCAATATTATGAATAGATAAATAATGAGATATCATTATGAGATAAGTACTAAGTTTTGTTACCCTTCAACTAAGAAAAAAAAATGCAAATTGATGTTTCTTATTATTATTTAATTTTTTTTAATAATATTTATTAATTTTATTTGAGATGTATATTTCGTTACAAATTATATATTTTTTTGAATTCTTGCTTTCAAGATAATTTTACCAGAAAGAATATTTCACTCAATTATGATGCAGTGAAACGTCTCTTTTGGGACAAAAAAATGCGTCCATAACAGAGGGGTAACCGTTAATCAAATGTTTTGAATGCATACTTGTATTTTTTCAAAAAGAAAATATTAATTGACCGTAAAAGAGGGGTTTTACTGTATATACATGTAATATATTTGTAGATATCAGTTGTAAATCGTTTTGTTCTTAAAAATATGAATTTTGATGTATTCAAGTTATTGAGGGTGACTGATGTCGATTTTTTCTAAATGATTCTAGGGTGAATCGGTTTTACTGTTTTTGTGCCAATCGGTTAATTTGTTCTTTTAAAATACGGTATAACCCTTCTTAACGGACACCCCTCAGATACGGTCACCCTTCTTTTACGGCAAATTAATATTTTCCCCTTGTATAATACAAGTATTAATTTCAAACCCATGATTAATGGTAACCGCTCTTTTACGGACGAATTTTTTTGTCCCACTGGTGACAGCAAAAAAGGAGGTTTTACTGTAATACAAAGAAATAATGAATTTTATTATAAAGGTAAATATATGCGAGAAAAGAAACATTTGTGAAACGCGATTTTTTTTTTTTTTTTCAGATTGCAGTTTTTTCAAGTTCATCTGTAACATTATATAAAAAAACTACTGCACCAAAAATTCCGAAATTTAGCAGAAATGCTTATTCGACATGTGTTTAGCAAACTGGACCCCCGGTTTTGAAATTGAGTAATAGGACAATTTTTTTAAAAAATGTTAAATATTTAGATTTTTGAAATTCGAACTAATTTTTTTTAACTTTAAGAACTCACAAAATTCTAATGAATGCTCAGATATCCAAGTTCGAGGCTCGTTTCACTAACACACGTTGAATGAACATTTCTGCAAAATTTCAGAATTTTTGGTGCAACAGTTTGTTTCTTGAATCTGCATCGTCTTTAATTACTGCAATCCGAGGAAAATCGTTGTGTTTAAAAAGGGTTTTATACATTTACACTGTAATTCATTACTTGTTTCTTTTGTTTTCAAAGAACAAATTAACCAATTGTGGGAGACAAAATTTTTTGCAATTGATTTGCGAAAAAATTTAAAATTTTTAAGGTCATTTCTGAAGCATCGACTTCGGTGGGTCATAACAACCTTTAATATCATAATATAAAGAAAAATTACTTTACGATGGTATGAGATCGATCAAGCGGTTCCGCGGAACACTCAACCATTAATTACTAAAGTTTTTATTTCATGTTGATTATTCTACCAATTTAGGCTAAGACGAAAAACATAGTACGGTCCACGCTGTAACGACACCTTGGCTATAGCGACAATAATTAACGGTCCAGACAGATTTCCATAGTTAATGTTAATGAACCTTGCTTATAAAGTCGATGAAAATAAACCAACTCGGATACGACGACAAAATTTTTGTCACTTTGTCTCTGTTTCATGACGTATTCCAAAAAATAAATAAATTTCGGCCGAGATTATACTAGGTATTATATATATAATACCGGCCTAAGGTAAGGTTGGAACTGATCGCAACCAGGAAATTTTCGTCGGTTGTTCTATTTATACCTGACGTTTAACAAAAATATGCATTGCATGTTTAGAATTCCAACTTTCTCAATGGGGGGGGGGAGGGGGGGCATGACCACTATACAAAACATTTCCGTATTTTGCCCATTCGGGCAATTTTGCATAAAAATGTCCCCTATCCCTTTTTTTAAATAGAGCATATTTTACTTCCCAATCTTTACTAGAATCAGGGATGAAGATGATTTGCATAATTCATAAATTATGTTAAAATGAATGCAACCATGAATATTTGCGTCACATATTTGAGAACCTCCTTTTTTCATGAAATTCGTTTTTTCTTTTTTTAGCAACTTGCAATATCATTCTTTTTCTCACAAAGGGTTAGTTATAAACAATATTAGGTACAATCAGAAACAAATTTGGTAAAAATCGGTTACTTCTCACGTTTTAATTAACACACAATTTGTCCTATTTTTCTCGATCATTATGGTCAACCTATTCACAACTAAATGAAAACTTCAAGCAAAAGTATTTGATTCTGATTATAATTTTCTTTAAAAAGAGGTCTTGCAAACACACACATCTCGCTTGTAACGCATCTGTTATAATTTCATAATTTCTTGGAATCTTCGATGTCGTGATAACCGAATTTAACTGTACTGTATTAGCGTGCGATTCCCTCTGAGAGGTCTCATTTCAGTGGCAAAGAATAATTTTGTGGAGATAGACTTTGAATATGAACTTCTCAGAAAAAAAAAATCTTAATACGCCATCTAACAATTTTTGGATGACTTTTTAGTCATGCTTTACCTGTGTGAATATAGACGGGGTCCTGGGGAATATTGTTATTTTCGGAAAGCATCACCGAGTGGATGACTCTCCTTTCCCGGTACATGATGTTTTCTTTCAGAATCCATTATATTTTTCAATGGTAAATGCTATTACAACGATCTGCCAGTTTGTCTAGCTTATGCCTACAATTATTCAATCATTGCATTTCACTCATAGTTAAAAAAATTGATGGCAGCACTAGACATAACAAAATAAGCATTACACAGAAACAAACATCACGTTCATAATACTTACACGCTCAATCTGGCATGTAGCAATACGTTAGCAATAACGTGGAGGAATGTTAATCCAGTAGTCTGCCCAGCCTGGCCAGTATTTCTACCACAAGTGAGCGGTTAAATCAACTATTGTGAAAAATAAAATGTATTCAAATAATTTTACTTCTAAGAAAAATAGTAGGTGGACTAGTACACATTTTAAAAGTTAATAACAAAATCAACCAACTGAATTCACACAAAAAGATCAAGTTCACACTAAAATGTTGGCTTAGAGTTTTGTTGTTTTTTTGATAAATTAAAAATGTTTAAATTTCCTCACAGATGGTGCTGTACAACAAAAAAACTCGACAGAACACAAAATGCGAAACAAACAATGCATAATTGATGTTTATGAAGATTTCGTTAAATAAAGCTATCACATTTCAATATTAGCGCCCTTTTAAAATCGTGCCTTTTTAAAACGGGTGCTTATGTTGAAATATTGTAATTTCATGTCATTTATGTTCAATTGTCATATGTTCAATAGTTATAAACATTAATTATGAATTGCATGTGTTGTATTTTATGTGCGTTATGTCGAGCTTTTTCATTTTACAGTGGCCACTTTTGAGTGAAATTTGTACTTTATTTCAATTTATCAAAAAAAAAGCAAAGTCTATTTCATGACAAGTATTTTGGTGTATGCCACACCATTTTATGTCAATTGGTTTATTTGCTACTAATTTTTAAAATGTATCCAGGACTTCCCATCACCACCATGTATATTTTTCATACAAGAAAATACATCATTTTTGTAAAAATCCAACACTGTAAACACATTTTATACGGTCCTAAAGAAGAATTACAAGAAAATGTAAAACAAAATACTAAAATAAATTACTTCAATGTATCTGAACACAAAAGTAATTTAAAAAAAAAAAACTCTTTCCTAAAAAAAATCAAATATTGAATTTTCTTTCTAGAATGTTCATTAATCAGAACAGAAAAAGACAAGAAATTTCGCATTCTACGTATAAAACTTAATTTATTATTTTTTTAGTCATCAACAGTATGAACGCATTAAAAAAAATTGCCCGCGTCGAGGTTCAATGGAAATAAGAAAAATTACATGCCAGAAAATGCGAAAGCCCCGTCTTACCGTGATCACGACGTTACTTCCCATTTAACTTCAATGGCGATTTCTCCCATAATTCTTCAAAAAAAACAACCATTTTATTTAATTTTTTTTTCCCACTCTCTGACATTCTCTCGTTTTGGACTTGAAATGGTTTTTTGGGAAGAATTTCATTTTATTTTTTTGAATATTCATAATGAAATCATTTTCTTCTTGAATTGACTACTTTCTCTCTCTCTCTTACTTTTTTTTTTTTTTTTTTTTTAATAGAATGTGTGTGTGAAATTTATTCCGAAAAATTTATGCTGTTCTCGTAGTTCAGTCAGTACAGTGATATACCTCGGCTAACGAATATAATTCCTTCCGGAATCTGGTCTGATACTTGCAAGCGCGGGGCTGGGGGGGACCGCTACTATTAAGTTTTGCTAATTTTTCCGACACCACCCTGCCTCTTTTGAGGTAACGGAAGCAAGTTGCTTTTCATCGGTCCGGGGTTGTGAGCGGTTCTATCTATCTATCCTTCCGGAATCACGTTTGTTTGCCGAAACGCGATTTTACGTACGTTTCTATGGAAAATCATTTAATTCATCTCAGACTTTGCATTTTAAGATAAGGTTTATAAAACACTACAAGAGCACTGTCAAAAAAGATAAAAAATACATTCTACAAATGTTTATTTTTCATTTTCTGTAAAATATACTAACCTCCGGCCCGGCAAACATAGTTCGCCATACGAGGTTCCCCGAAAGAAGCATTTATTTTCTGCACAAAAAAAAATCATCATCAACTTTACATCTTACCTCAGGGAGAAACCATTAACAACTCGCGAACAGCAATTTAGTGTCCCTGGGGGTTTATAATAAAAACTTCACATAAGTATTATATTTTGCATTGTAATTATCACACTGTAGATATACATTCACATATCATCATATGAGTCCGACAATCATTTGATCCTTCAACATAAAAAAAAAAAAACCTTTACACATCAGGTCAGCTGAAATATGCAAAAGCAAATCAGTCCGTCAATCAGCTAACTTTCCATGAGATCGAAGAAAACTGTGGCACAAGCCACATTTCAGTCAATTTTATGCATCATAACTTACAGTATTAGATATTAACATATATTTTATATGCACTGCAATACACATGCTATCACGAACTGGAAGATCACATATTTTCGTAAAAAGTCAGTATATGACGTAAATTCAAAAAAAAAATTGTAGTAATGTACATATTTATATTAAAATTCACAGTATAACTCAGCAACACAAAAGATTCAAGTGAGAACTTTACATTGAAAAAAAAAATGGTATATGATAATCCAGTCTAAATCAGCAAATCCTTTTCGTATTCATCAAATGCACTTACATTAACACCTTACAATTATTCAAATAACTTTTCAATAATATCTACATATCTATCATAATATGTATTCATTTAAATCTTGTCAAAAATAAGATATTAATGGTGACGTATATAATATTCCACATTTTCTGTAAAAAAAAACTGGTTGGCGTTTAACGAGATTTGCAACTGGACTACTCATTTGGAAGAAGAGAACGAATGTAAAAAGAAAAGTTACAAAAAAAAACCAATAAGAAAAAGGAAGCCATCATTCACAGCTTCATGTTCACTAAGAAAATAAGTCGACCTGCGTTTATGCCGAAATTGTAAGTTGGTATATGCAACAAGGCCGCAACTAGGGGGGAGGGGAAAGCAGGCGGGTCTAGTGTCCTAGACGCTGGACTAGAGGGTGCGCAAAATTCACTCTCACGCTCTTTCTACATTGCGCGGCTGAAAATATATCTATAGTTCGTTTCAGGTTAACTTTGCAGTGGAGAGAAAGGTAGAGAGTGTACTCCTTCGCCGCAAAATAAAGTTCCCATAAATCGGAGTTTTATGATGATCATTTATACAGAATATTTCAATTTTTTTAATGATTTTGTGAAAAAAAAGGGAAAAATATCGCTTTGAACCGATGTTTCTTCGTTTGAAATTTTTAAATTAGAAAAAAATATTGGTTACCATTATCCAAAAATCTATAGCAACCACAACGACACTTTCGCGGTGTCCAAAAAATCGTCCATACCTTACCGAGGCCGCGCATCGATACATTGGTTAAGAGGCTTTTGTTGCCTTAGCAACGAGTGATGAGGTTCCCTCGTAGCTTCCTCTTCACTGCAAAGTTTACCTGAAACGGACTATAGTTGCGCCATAGGTATATGACACGTGCTCAATGGCATCATGCCCCTCAGCTGAGATACAAACTTTCCCCAACATGATTCTTTACACAAGGCCTGAGATACTGTTTCACAAAAGTTTTGTGAAGCGTTTCAGCAGTTGAATACAAAACGTCATTTGCCATTCTACTCAACACAACTGTTGAAAACGTCTCAACATACTCATGGGTTTGATAGATTAGAAAAAAAGTGAAAAAAAAAAAACTTTCCTTGCGGTAAATCAGGAAAATTTGCTGTCCTTTACCTCTGGGAGCTCCCATCACACTGAAACTACAATGGATGGTGCAACATCCTCAGGTGGTTTGACAACGGCAATACTACTTTACCGCACACTAACTCCGGTCATATAGTATCGCCGTACGGCGATTTCCAACCAGTGAAATTGGGTGGGACAGCGGCAATAGCAGTATTCATTGCTGTAGAAAAAGAGATGCTCATTAGCGTATTTACGGGGGTGGGGGCGCTTAGCAGGCTATATCCCAGGGCGGAAAGTTCACAGGAGTAGCGAATTTGAAGAATGAACGACTGAGAAAATGGGCGAAATTGGATAAGGGCGTTAAAACCAAAAGTCCACCTCTGCCCAGAGAGCCTGAGGGACTAGGTCAGTGAGTCACCAAACGAGTGCCGTAGTGTTTACAAGCATATGAATGACCAAAAGAGTGACAAAAAAGAAGGACGATCAAGGTCTGTGATCGTCAAAGGTGTTACCTTTTGATCATTTCTGACCAAAAAGAGTGACCTACAGAATGTGCGAGAGCATGTGAATGTGTGTCAAAAGAGTGACCAAGAAAGAAAAGTAACAGGTCGGTGAGGGACCAAAAGAGTGACCTGGAGAGTGTGTAAGCACGTTAGTGAGCGAAACAAATGCGTAAAGCGTGTGCGAGTATGTGAATGTGAAGGAGTGATCTGGAAAGTATGTGAACATCGGAGTAAGCAAAAGAGTGCAGAAGCATGTGAGTGACCAAAAGATTGACTTGGAAACAGAGGCTTGTTTATAGGAATGGGGGCCAAGTGGGTTACAGTACAGGGCAGTGAATTCGCGGAAGCAGTGGTGAAGAAAATTAGACTAGAATGGGAGAAGGACGGAAAAATTCATATAGCCCACAGGTGGCAAAACCATAAACACGCCTCTGGAGCTACTGTATGTCAACTTGCCCCTTATGCTAAGTAGCTTCGGCCTCCCTCTACAGCAGATAATTTTAATTTGCACTATGTACATAACCATTATCAGCTTTAGTCTATTAAAGTTGTTGTCGAGTTCGTAAGGTGTCCCCATCCATTTGTGATTTCATCAGCTGATTTCTGTGTTTTATACCTGCAGATGGAAAACTTAAGCTCCTAGAATGTGCAGACTGTTCAGCTTGATGCTGAATCTTGCACTGAAAGAACGTGTGGTCTAAAAACACAGTCCCCCCCCCACCCCCATTTTTAATGCATTTTCTATTATCTGAATTTTTCATTTTATCATTTTTGTCGCACCACAGTCATTTTCTGCACACGAAAGCTAATTAGACCGGGACCTACAATTTATTGCCGATTCCGAACACGGCAGCTATTCTTGTACTCACCGAGAGGTTGGTGCGCTAACCCTCGATGAGGGACTCCCTTGCGGTAATAATCTTTTCTGTGGTCATGTCGCTGTTTCTGTTGTACCCCTGTGTCAGGAAAGTTTCTGACAAGGATGAATCGTGTATCGAACTCGCGACACCTCTAAGCATCCTTTGGTACTTTAGGCGACTATCTTATCGACCTCTACCGCGCCCTAATTTTACATTTTACATGAAATGGTTCAAAATTCTTTCAGAAAGAGAAGTTGAGGTACATCTGGAAAAAGATTCTGTGGTGGTGGTCATCGGGCTCAAGTCAGGCACGGACTCAGAAAGGGGGAGATGGTGGCGATCGCCTCTCACAGGAGCCTGATAATATAAGAAAAAATTAACAACCCCGTAAAATACAGGATATTACTTCGCGATTACACAACCAATCGCCCGTCCTAACACATCACTCTGAATCCGCGCCTGACTCAAGTGACAGTAATTCTGATGGTGATTAGCGATAAAAATCAGCTCAGCGACGTGAGTGTTTTGCGTTTATCGCGTGCGTACATATCACCTGGAATGTTCGTCAGACGAATCCGTTTTCACGTTATCCGAGATAGAAAAATCACAAAAAGAATCTCCGTTATACGAAAAATTCGTGAGCTGAGGTGTTCGTTAGCCGAGGTATCACTGTGTGTAAGTGAGTTTGCTTCGATGTCTGCGGAAACACATTTCCTACATATATCCACGGGTTTTCTTCGAAGTACCCCATCCAGTTCTACCTACTGACTGGTGCTGTCAAGCTGATCTAATTTAACCTCCCTTGGGAAGTTTTAAGAACTTACAAGTTTCTATTCTCCCGATTTTTTCCCCTTACGTCTTTTTCAAGAAATTGTACGTGTGTTGGGGACGTAGAAGAATTTTTTCTTTCTCTCCCTTACTATGTGGCCCATTCGTTTTCTGCCTTAACAGCCGACTCAGACTCTGCTATTGAACGGTTTTGATGTCCCAAACATCTGTGACATCGACCGTTACGACTTTCATACCTCAACGGAAGTTGAAGAAAAGGAGGGAGTTCCTAAATTTAAAGAAATGACAGTGGCTTTTGAGAATAAACCAAAAAAGAAATAAGAAATATACACTGTGTATGTGTGTGTGTATATGCATGTATGTTTGTGTGGATGTATCCTTCTTCAAAGACTCTAAAGAAAAATGTTCTCCGTCTCTCTCTCTCTCTCAGCTTCGATGTATTAAGAAGTTTCAAGAAAATTCTATGGGAATTTTCTGTAAGAACTCGTACAAAACACCCGTAGGTGGCACTAACCAAAGATGAGATATAGTTTATATTACGCTCTGAAACGTTGAAAGAAAAGTTTCTACTCTACAGAGAGAGAGAGAGACCTTTTCATTTCTAGTTATAGTAAATTGCTGTTGGACTAACATACGTGGTAAAATTTTAGATCGTAAAGAAGTTCTTTCATATAAAGGATATTTCGACAAAATATATTCGTGCAACTGGATATACTTGGAGAATTTTATGGGAGAGAATTGAAACGCGTTGGTATACTACGTATCTAACATATCAATACACAGGGTGCATAGGTAACAGGGCGTATGTAATTTAACTGGTGAACCGTTGATCCTAGAGGTATACTTGTATCTAAAAAAGGTATCCAAATAACGTGCGGTGCTCAGATATGCTATTCATGTTGCAAGTGGTTGTATAGTCTTAAGTGTAATATTCGCAGAGATACTTGAAATTCGAAAAACGGAGGAAAGTTGGGAGAAATAGCATTACAATGCGGATGTTTCTGCCGGGAATCAAACCCAGGTCGTCTTGCAAACCGGGCAAGTGCTCTACCACATACACCTTTGGAGACGCGAACCTGCCTTCCTTATTTCAAGCATTGTTGCGTGAGGTGCTGAAGTAGAGACATTTGTAGTCTCCCTTAACTTCGGGAAATGCCTTCCCCACCCTGTGGGATTGTAGAGAGAATGAGACAGCTTTTTTTCTCAGCCCAGGATATCAAGGAAGCTGAGTTCGCTTCGGCATAATATCCAGACGAGGCGTATTGGCCCTGTTCTCTGCGGAGATACTTTTTTGAATGGGATACCGACTCGCAGTAGCGGCAGCAAGAAAAGCACTACTGAATTCTGAAAGGCATTTCACGTGGAAGACTTTTGTTATAATATCAAAAACGTATTATCATTCACGCTTAGCATCATTAGAACTACAGAAAACCAATGTATAGACATACAGAAAATCATTTTCATACATGTTACTGATAAAGTCCGAAGTGCGGCCAATTCGCTAAATAGCTGAGAGGTTTGACCAAAGTCCGATTTTCAGAAATAATCTCGGCTTTGATCGGCCAAATCGCGAAGTGGCCGGAGATCTCTGGTGAAAGTTCGATGTGCTGATTTGAAAGAGAAAAACTAGAAAAATAATAATATAAACATGTGTAGTTTTTACTGTCAAATTTTGAAGGAAAAAAAATTACTATATTGTGACTGCGTCTTGATGGGTTGCCGTAGCTAACATGGAATAACTATCATGAATAAATCCACCAAGCATGCCATCACCAAGTTATTCCATGTTAGCTACGGCAACCCATCAACATGCAGTCACGATGTAATAATTCTTTTTTCTTTAAAATTTGACAGAAAAACTACATGCCTATATTATCATTTTTACAGTTTTTCCTCTCTCGTCACATGGAACTTATCCCATACCGTTACTCTTCATTTATTTATTTATTTACATTTGTGAATAGCGGGTTAGCACTTACATCACAAAGAGATGAAAAAAAAGACACCGACTGGGAATAAAGTAAAGTAAAAAAAAGGAAAAATATTCTAAAACTATTAAAAGAGGTGTATATAAAATTACGTAAAATATTACATTTGATAAGTTTTTTTTTGCGGAGACCAAGTAAGTTCTTTGTAAATCTTTTTTGTGGCTGTTCAAGAGCATTTTGATATCTTCAACTCTGTTGGGGGTGGGGGGGACCACACAGGTGAAGCATATTCTAGCATGGCTTTGACAAATGCTAGAATGCCTGAATAAGTGTCAAGTTGCTGCATTTTCGATATGTATGGAAAAATCAAATATGATAGTCTATTGGCACAAGATGAGATTTCCCCCGTAATGTGGCTTGAAAAATTCAAAGAGAAATTATTTAGGATGCCGAGATCACGGTGTTCAGTGACCGATGGAAGTCAGTCGTTACCAATTGGGTACTGACAGCCTGGGTTGCTGTACTCGAGATTAAAACACAGTTTTTGAGAGTGGTATATGGAGAAAGTTCGTTGAATTGACGCCATCTGCGAAGCTCGTGGTGTCAGCTATATACAGTCAAACCTCGTTAAAGAGTCACTCTTGGGAGAGCAAAACTATGACTTAGTAAGCGGAGTGACTCGTTAAACGCAGTAAGCCATAGCTGTGCCAATTCCTGCCTGAGAACAATTGGGACTTCCAAAAAGTGACCCGGTAAGTGGAGTGACTTGTTAACCGGGTGACGCACTAACGAGGTTTGACTGTATAGCCATGTATCACGCGTTGGCAATGAAAAAAAATGGATTTGATGCCTTCCGGACCGTCTTAAATCAGCACATGAAACTTTCACCAAGGACCTCCTGCTACTTCGCGAATTGGCCGGTCAAAGGCGAAATCATTTCGGAAAATCGGAATTTGACCAAACCTCCCGGCTATATAGCGAATTAGCCGCACTTCAGTCTTTGGCAGTAACATATATAACATTGGTTTTGTGTATGTCTATACGTTTTTGTTTGTATTGTTTTTTGTACGAATTATTTGCCTGTGTGTCTGATCTTGGGGTCCCCGTGGGGAAAGATATATCATAATCAGCCGGTTACCTTTCAGTTAGAAATTCCTTGGAATATGGACTGAGTCACCGTCGGTTAGGATGTTAGGATGATGTATGTCTATACGTTAGATTTTTGTAGTTCTAATGATGCTAAGCGTGAATGATAATAGGTTTTTTATATTATAACAAAAGTCCTTCGCGAAATGCCTTTCGGAATTCGGTAGTAATCTTCTTGTGGCCGCGACTGCGAGCCGGTATCCTATTCAAAAAAGTATCTCCGCTGAAATCAGGCCCAAATATACTTTTAGGAAATATACTTTTTCTCGATATTGTGCTGAAGTGAACACGGAATTCTTGATATCCTGAGCTGAGTAAAAAATTTGTCTCTCATGCTGTATACAATCCGACTGGGGGCGGGGCATTTTCCGAAGTGAAGGGAGACTACAAATGTCTCTACTACGGCGCCTCACGCCGCAGCTCTTGAAATACAGAAGGCAGATTTGTCTCCAAAGGTGTATGTGGCAGCGCAGTTGCCCGGTTTGCTAGCAAACCTGAGTTTGACTCCCGGCAGAGACGAGATGACTTTTTTTTTTCAAAATAACCTCGGTATAATGTCCATTAGGTATTGTATCATTATATCGGGGTTCGACTATATTTATCGCACACTCTAGACTCATTTGGATGTTTATTTTATATTTATCAAATTCACCAATTACACTAGAGTATTATTGCATAATCACACATAAAAGCGAAAATTTTCAAGTATTTATCAAATTTACCAACGACGCTTGGCATACTCGCCGGTAAAAGTCGTAAATTTATCAAATTTACCAAGACGTTTGGTAAGTATACATAATAACCGATTTATCACATTTGACGTAACAGCTATTTACTGTAGCCGAGTGACAAAACATAACTGTATACAGCAGTAATTGAATAATTAGGGGGGGGGGAACTAATTGAAATTGAACTGCACGTAAGCGTAAAAGGCATTCCTTTAACTGCTCATGATTCTATTTCGTGAATTCCACGCATATCGATAACATTGCGAGCTGTATGTCATAACATATCACTCGAAACCTCTCCGATATTTTATTGGACTCGTAACGTCACGAGCATTAACTTGCTGAAAAATCCATTGCCGACTTCATTCTGAACTTGGGATAATGGTTGCGTATGAAAAAATAATACTGAATGAATAATGCAATTTTTGGTTCAGTTATAAATGTGATGTATATACGCGCGACAAATTTTATAAGAATTCACAGCGGATTCGTTGAGGATCATTTTCAATGAGAACAGGCACGGGAGACACCAGAAAACAAACCACGCAATAGCTTCGATACATTCGATATAACGCAACGTTTCTAGCCGTAGGGTATCATTATCCTACCGCTATCCCCGAAATTTTAAAAGAAAAATATCAATAAATCGCAGAGACACGTCCATTAACGGCACAGTATGATACGAGCGAAGAAAACTCGAGGTTGTAACTATTCGACATCGTTCCGCTCGTCGTGCGCTTTCAGAACGGAATCAAATAATTTAATAAATTCACCCCTATATCTGTCTCCCAAATTAAAATCACTTATATTCTGAAAATAAGCGATACATTTACAAGCGTATGCATAACAAATATTCTGGGGTGAAATTCTGTCGGCGATGGGATTCACCGATGCGAAGTGAAATGGGTAATCAGTAGTGGCACAAAAGGTTTTCGCTGGGATGAATCGAACTATGGCAGTACAATGAGAGTACGCGCAACGGCGATTATCGGTGGTAGTTGGGCTCGGCACCTGACAATAGAAATTGCGATAAATTTTGTCGACGTTGATCTCGGAACCGTTAGTGTGATCCGATATTTTTCCAATATATCTAGTTATCATTTGCTCGTAGAGTGTGTACTGCCACCGGCATTTTAAAACGAGTCCATGACAAAACTGGAATATATTGGAAACAAAAGCCTTGAACAAATGGAACATTTTTGAGCTCGTTACGCACAATAGCAATGGCACGTTTCCATTATTCCCATTTTTTTGAGCTTTTGTTTTTTTAATCGTCTAAATTAGGGAGAACTTCGGCTCATGGCCGACACAGACGATATTCTAATGGTCCGCCAAGACACTTGGATTCGATTGAAATCAGCATTCCATTATCTGAAACTAATAATGGAATTCTCGTCCAACTCGGAATCATGCGTATAAAGTATTAAATATACAGTATGGATACTAACAACTGCTCAATAATCGCCCGTTCTTTGTGAAAAACTAATATGGAAAGGTGTTTTCCGCTTTCGGATCGGGTGAATATTCACGGAGTTTTGATATTTTGCGACATGCTATGTTCGTAACGGTCAGTTTCGCACCAAACACCCAACAGAAGTATATTTGGCTCGCTGTAACGGGTTGTAGCTGTTTGAAAATTAATTGAAATGTTCAAGTGCATACGGTGCATACATGTTCGCTACGAAATCGTTTCTTTACCCTGTCTTTCGAATTAGATAAATAAAACAGAGAAATACTTTTTGAGAAATTTTAAAATTTCATTGAAGATGTTGCGCGTAAAAAGCTTTAATGAAAAATATAGAAATGATATATAATATAGCCTGACGAAGGTGACTATATATATATATTTCTCCACTTTACCTCCTTTCTTTCTTCACTGAGAAAATGAATGCTCCATCCGAGGAATCCCCATATGACGAATTATATTCGCCGGGTAAGTTACTCATACTACTTCGGAGCTACGATTGGTGCTACAACAGGAATGGGCAGCAATGCCTCAACTGCTTGTTGACAACCTTGTACTCCGCATGGGTAGATGATGTTAATCCTGCATAGCAGTCAGGGGTGATCATATCCCCTTACTATAGGCAAGATTTTTCTTGCCAGTCACTTATCACATGAACGTTTCTGTCTTCTGTCCAATTGTGCTCGAAGCTAATTTTTCAATAAAGTTCCTTTTTAATTCTTTGGATTTTCTTTTTTTTGGAAAGTTTTGTTTACTTTTCCCACGTCTTGGGGACCTTATGGCATTATTTGTGACGATTTGGAACACTTTTGCACGACGCTGCATTAGAAAAACCGTCTCGTCCTTAATTTTTGCACACCCTGTAAATTTACTTCCCTTTTTTTACGAGAAATATTTTGACAGCTTCGAAATTTATTTTAGCCTACATGATTCGTGCAGAACTTGGTAATTTTTTCCAGGTGGAGTTTCATTCGAGGACGTATTTATATGTGGGGGTGGGGCGGTTGCCCCGGGCCTTCCTCAGCAGAGACGCACTTCAGGCTTTCGCCGTTCTATAAGCACTACTAATTTTTCCATCCCTTTGAGATGCTCTTATATACATCGTGTTTGATTTTTTTTTTCCCCGAAAAATCTTTCTTCACCTCCGCCCCGCTCTCAGGTTTCAAAATAAAAAAGTCGTCTATTGCTCTTTGTTATTCTAAATATTGTTAAGAATATTGTTCCACGCACACTCTATAACATAAATGAAATGAAGCAAAAATTTTGAACTGCATATATTAGACTTCATCACAACAATTTGCAACGGCGATCGATATAATTCTACACGCTCATTGCGTTAATCGAGTTAATTGTGTTGCAGAATTACAATCAAAAACCGTGATGCAACATGTAAATCTTCGGAAACATCTAAGTTGGAACTGGAAAAAAAAAATCTCATCTCAAAAATTGGTAGACACTCTTTATTCATTCAAGCGGTACAAATCAAATGAGCAGCAGATGTTGTACAACTTGATCAAAGTAAAAACATTTTTATTTTTGGGTATAACAACCAAAAAATTTGAAAGCGAGGGGAAAATATTGAATATCTTTCGCTTTCTCCATTTCTGTGAAAGTTGCTGCATTATTACCACTAGGGCAAGGATTTTTTTGACCAATCAACAGAATATGCTCCCTAAAAAATGAATTCGCGCGCTAAAAATTTTTCGTATCAATTTTTTCGTATAATCTCTTACGTATATTTTGCATAGTAATGTATTTTACATTATTTTAATTTCCAGAGGTTAATATTAATTCCAGAGGTTTCCCTGGTCTAGGGGTATAGTAGCTGATAGTTTCAATTGTAAGGGGTGCTTGGATAGAAAAAGGCTGGAACACGAGGTCGAAGCTTTACGGGAAAAAGTTAGGGTGCTAGAGGGTCCGGTTATAACGGACCCTCTGGTCGTCGAGCCACCTGTTGATGAAGAAGCAATCTCCACGAACAACGACATTTTAGAGGGCGAATGGGTGGTCGTGGATGAGGTAGAGGGGGATAGTGATAGGGGTTTAATCATCGGCGATTCTATGGTTAGGGAACTTGGGAACCGAGTGTGTAGGGATTTTCGGGGTTTCGAGCGCTGTTGTCTTCCTGGGGGGAAGATTGGCAACGTTCGAGACGTTTTTCATCGCCGAAAGTTGCCCTTGCGGGTGATTCTGTGGGTGGGAACAAATCAGGTAGGAGCGAATATTAGTGAGTCTCTGTCAGAGTACCGGGATTTACTATTATCCGCTAGGGAGGGGGGTTCAGATGTGGCAGTGATTCCAGTGCTGCCAAGGGGTAGTAGGGGATATAGGAGTAGGATCCACCAATTCAATATAGGCCTGAAGGACATTTGCTCCTCACTTGGGGTCACGTTCTTGGAGCTTCCCGCATTTACCGATAGGTGGCTTCGTTCGGATGGGATCCATCTAAATAAGAGAGGGGTCTGGGAGGTTTACGATAGTCTTAGGTCAGGTTTTTTACTCCCAGACCACGTAGTCGGGAATGCGGGTTAGTTAATGATAATCACAACAGTACTGACGGGGAATTACCCACCTCTGACTTGGATGGCTTCTCGATTGACAACAAACCACCGGGCAAATTAAAATGTGTGTTAATAAATGCCAGGAGCTTGGGTAACAAGAAAGATTTTTTAGAAACTATGATAGTTGTGGAGGACTTGGATCTTATAGCCATTACAGAATCTTGGGCAAACGATGGGGATGAATCTTTCTTACACATCTCCGGATACGATACTTTTTTGAGAAATAGATCTGATAGGAAAGGGGGTGGAGTGTTGATATACGTGAAATCATGTTTGAAGGCTAGAGAGTGTAACGTACAGAGAAGTGATATTGAAACCATATGGGTTGAACTTGAGAACAAAAGACGTCATAAGCTTATTGTTGGGGTTTGTTACAATCCACCGAATAGGGATCAAAACTACATCGCCAAAATGCACGATGAAATTTCCTACATGTGTAAGCGAAAGAGGGTTCTCATACTAGGGGATTTCAATTACCCGGGTATTGATTGGGAGAACCTTTCATCTGGAAATCAGTATGAAAGAGACTTTCTTAAGTTGGTGCTCGAAAATTTTTTGTATCAGCATGTATCAGAAGCCACTAGGGGTACTGCTATTTTGGATTTAGTTCTTACTAGTTCTGAGGATCTAGTTGAACATGTTTCGGTGGGGGAAGAGTTTTCTTCCAGTGATCATCGTATCGTCAGATTTCACTGTAACTTTTCCTCGGGTAAGGTTGATAACAAAAGATTGGTTCCTTGTTTTCGGAGAACTAACTTTGATGTTTTGCGAAGAAGGTTAGCGGAAGTTTTCAAAGACCGGTTGGAATCAGTAGGGGTGGTAAGTCAATGGGAAGAATTTAGTACGAAGCTGTCCTCTGTTTTGCACGACGTCATACCCTTTGTTCGAAAAAAGCGTGTTTGTACATCACACCCTCTATGGTTCACGGATAGCGTGCGGAACCTTTATCTTGAAAAGAAAAGAGCATTCAGAGAGTATAAAAGTGGACGAGGTGACCTATCATTGTTTACTGATAAAAGAAGACTGTTGAAGAAAGCGATAAGGGATAGTAAAAAGCAAGTTGAATCTAGGTTGGCAGATAACATTGGCTCTGACCCAAAATCATTTTTTCGATACGTCAATAATGGATGTAAGGGGACAGTTGGCCCCCTCTCGATAGGAGGCTCAAAAGTAGAGAGCAATGTAGGCATGTGTAGTGCTTTCAATGACTTTTTCGCGTCGGTTTTTAATGGAGATAATGATATTCGATATACGGGTGTTGCATGGGGTAATAAAACGCTCAACGATATTCAAGTGGAAGACGTGGAGGTCCTAAATCTTCTAAGAAATGTATGTGCAAGCAAAGCACCAGGACCAGATGATATCTATCCCAGGGTTCTCAGGGAAGGTGCTAATGAATTGTTGGGGCCAGTCGCACAGATATACAGGAGTAGTGTTGCTGAGGGTATCGTCCCGAGAGATTGGAAACTGGCTAACGTTGTTCCGATATTTAAGAAGGGTAGTAGAGAAGTGGTGTCTAATTATCGTCCAGTGAGTTTGACGAGCTCCCTCTCGAAAATTTTGGAAATTATCATCAAAAGGCAGTTTGTGAAGTGGATAGACGAGAATAATGTATTGTCGGATAATCAGCATGGGTTCAGGAAGGGGAAGTCATGTGTAACTAACCTCCTTTGCTTCTATGATTACGTGACTAAGGCTTTGGGTAAGAGCAAAAATGTCGACGTTGTTTACCTTGATTTCCAGAAGGCATTCGATCGGGTCCAACATGGCAAACTCTTGAAGCGTTTACACGAGATTGGAATAGGGGGCAACTTGCTGAATTGGATAGAATCGTGGTTAAGAGATAGGTCGCAACGAGTTATGGTGAACGGGGAATTCTCTGGTTGGACAGACGTCACAAGTGGAGTTCCTCAGGGAAGTGTCCTTGGCCCCATACTTTTTTCACTTTTTATCGATAAACTCGATCAGGGTATCGATGGAATTACTAGCAAATTCGCAGATGATGTGAAGCTAATGGGGGTAATCGGGAATGAAAGCGATAGGGAGTTGCTCCAGACCAACTTAAACAAGATTGCAGCATGGGCAAATGAATGGAGCATGACGTTTAGCGTAGATAAGTGCATGGTCGCTCATTTTGGTTCGAACAACCAACGGTTCTCTTACGAGTTGAATGGTGTCACTATCCCGGATGCAACTAGAGTCACCGATTTGGGAATTCTCATTGACGAGCGACTTAAGTTTTCTGAACATTGTTCAGCGGTTGTCAAAAAATCGAATAGAATGCTTGGTCTCATTTTCAAAAAGGTCTCTTCGCGTTCTCCTAAAGTCATTCTTCCTCTTTTTCGAGGCTTAGTTCGTCCTGGACTGGAGTATGCTGTAAGGTTTTGGAGACCATGCCTACAGAGGGACATAGACTTGGTTGAAGGGGTGCAGAGAAGAGCTACGCGTGTCCTTATTGGCACACAGGGCTTGAGTTATGAAGAAAGACTTCATTTTTTGAATATGTTTACATTGGATGAACGCAGGTGTCGAGGAGATATGATCG
This sequence comes from Pholcus phalangioides, assembly GCF_987345545.1. NCBI lineage: Eukaryota > Metazoa > Arthropoda > Arachnida > Araneae > Pholcidae > Pholcus > Pholcus phalangioides. The sequence goes on along the minus strand of NW_028301608.1, from coordinate 85,124,510 downwards.
AAGTGTTCAAAATTTTCAATGGGATGGATAGGATGGACCATGAACTTTTAGTACACCGCCAATCGACTGCTTTTACAAGGGGACACCAGTATCGATTGGTGAGGGACAATGCAAGGTTATGGTGTCGCAGGGAATTTTTCTCCAATAGGGTTGTTAATAAATGGAATAGCTTACCCCCGGAGGTAGTAAATTGTAACACAATTGACACGTTTAAAAAGAAATACGATAAACATGTTGGGGTAAATCGAGAAGCTATCCATTCTTAGAATAAGACAACCATAAGTAATCTTTATGGGCATCGTATAATATTTTATCATGTGTATATATTGTTTGTAATTTGTGTTAATTGCATTTTTAATTGGGTTGCTGTATTTTTGAAACATATGACAACCATATTTTTATGGGCATCTTTTTATCAGCCACCTCGTTGGGCATTTTGCCTGTTGTGGCGTTGTATTTGTATTTGTATTTGTATTTGTATAAAAAAACTAAAAGTATGCCGTAAAAATCCAAAAATGTGTTTTTATAAATAGTCTTACCGTATTTCCTCTGGAAAAATACGGGAAATTACTGAAAATCACCAATCATTGTAAAAAACGATGAAAATATGCCTTGAATTCCAAATTATAAGAAATATCCTATAATTACTAGAAAGCAGGGAAAAAATGCCTTAAAATTGCTGAAAATCATGAAAAAATTTTCTATCATTTTCTAAAATAGCGAAATATACAAAAAAAACATAAAAAAAATATGCTAAATCGCAGAAATCCTTGCCCTATAGTTATCACCTTCAAAAAAAACACCAAGTTATACTATGTTTGAGTGTACATTTTGTGAATTCGGCTGCATTTGGAAGTGACATAATCAGTTTTTAAAGCATTACCACTCCTAAATTATTGGTCAAATCATGGGGAGGAGGAACTGAAAATATTTTTCCATATCAGTTTTTCACATGGAATCACGTGTGTAATTATTGGGCGATCGATAGTATCCATCGTGTATAATGTACACTTGCCATGTATACATGTCTAGATGAGAAGGAAGCTCTGGCGTTGGTGTTGAAGTGAGAGATTTCGCCACCAATAATGATAAGGATGGAAATGGTCTTTGTCAAGCATTAGTGTGTTCCGGAAATTCATGAAATTGCTTCCCCTAACCTCGAAGGCTATTCAACGCATGTACTTAAAGACCCAGAGATACGCTTTTAATACATATTAGCATCCTTATTATTTCCAGCATATCTCTACGCAAGAGTTCAGTATCATTCTAAATGCCTTCTCATTTACTGGGAGAGTAGGATATGTCGAATAGTTAGCGCTTTCTCTGTCTATATTCTCTCCTTCTCTCGTATCTACGGATGGAGATACGAGAGAAGGTTTTCGCATTATATGGTATGTAAGAAATTTCCAACCGTGTTCGTGTGAAAGTCAAAATTAGCTTTTCTCAAAAGTTCGTGATATGCATCATGAATACATGAATTATTTGCATTCCCGCTTCCTGATTACGACGCATATGCGAGACCACCTCATACGCATTAAAACTTGAAAACATAAACTTTGAAAATTCTATATTCAGGAATCCAACTTGTGATAGATATTACATACTGTGTCAAAAATTGATTAATAATCTTCAGACAGTATGTCATCCTTGAAATAATATGACGTATAATAACGTTATACTGCGAAAACGGGGACCGATTTGAAAAAAATAAATTCGTACATGTACATTTATAGTCTTTTCTTGACAGTTTTCAACAAGAGAAGGCTTCACGTCTGTGCAGCTAATTAATTGAAATGTTTAATAAAGTCCTATGATTTCGACGTTGACGTTTTCTTTTCTGATAAAAAAAAAATTCAAAGTTTTCTGAAAACAAAAGTGAATGAAAATTTAATTATAGAATGAAAATCAATGAAAAATGTTTTAATAAGATAATTAATCGCGTAATTATTACCGTCAATCTGAGAGATTATTTCAATTCTGTACAGTTTTTGTCAATATTTTTAGGCAATGTAAGAGATTTTTATTTCTCAATGTCCGGATGACTACGAAGGTTTAGCTAAACCGAATGGTTTTTCTACTGTTGAATTGCTCGTTTTCGAGATAACTATAGGTTGAATGTAGAAGATTTTCCTGCCTCAACCATCAATCTAATTCAAAGCAGAGATTAAATAAATTGAATATAAATATTCAAACATTCAGTATATAGTGGGTGATTATAATTGAAGTTCCCATACTCTGAATAGTTTTTTTTTGCAAAAACTACTCATCCGAACACAGCCAAATTTTCAGGATATTTCAATGAGACTAAAGGAGAGAGATTTATGGGGGGGGGGGGGGAGAGAATAAAAAAATAGTTGACTTTTTGGCTTTTTGGCCACCGGGTAAAAAAGTGGCGCTTTTTACCTCATTTTCCCTTTTCCCCCCATGGTCCATAAAGCGTATATACAAAGTTTCAATGGAATACGTCCACCAGAACGGGCACTATATAGGTCTGAGTAGTGACAGTATACTGACGGACGCTACATTGGTCTGAGCAGTGTCACTATAATGAAACAACTCGGACCTCTGTTGCATCCGTTTTGGTGGACGCATTCCATTGAAATCGGTATATACGCTTTTTACGGACCTGGAAAAAAGAAAAAACGATGAAAAGCGCCCCTTTTTTTTACCTGGTAGCGAAATTTCAACTTTTTTCTTATTCCATAAGTCTCTCTCCCATGATGTCATTAAGATATCCTGAAAATTTGGCTGTATTCGGATGAGTAGTTTGAGAAAAGCTATTCATAGTACGGAAACTTTAATTATAATCACCGTGTAGCTATATTAAAAAAGAAAGGAAATGTAAAAAAAAAAAAATGTTACATATTATAGGTATAGCTATAGTTATACCTATAATATAGGGTACTCGCTATAATACCCGGCGCTGCCCGGGTTTTCTTCAATGAGGCTTTTTGGATCATGTGATATCTCCCTCTTCCTTTCAGGGATATATAGAGTGTTCAAGTTAACCAGTATGGCGACTTCCTGGGGACTCACGAAAGATACGTTTCACATACGCATATGCGTATCTGAAACGTTCCCTAGGGAACCACGGCAACCAAAGCAAACATTCCGAAAGTGATTGTTGAGGCCCAAAAACCTTTGTTGCTCGACAGTTTTTTGCCCATTTGGGGCATTCGCCCTGCTCTAACGAAATTTTAAAGTAGCCTATCGTTCAAGTCGGGTCCCATTTGTTATAGTATATGCAAAATTTGATGACGATCGAGTTGTATAGAGAGCATACACACACACATATATACAAAATCAATTTCATATACAGGGTGATTATAAAAAAACTATCCCGACATATGGGCCCTTAACTATCATACCATTCACAGAAACTGAATGAAATTTTGGCATAAGGTATTTTGATGTATGCGCTCAAGAATGATGTGGAAAACAACAGTGTCACTCTAACAGTTACGGTTACAGTGAGAAAATTTCGAAAATATCAAATGGCAACACCAAGTTTTTTGTATTGGAATGTGATCTCCATTGTGAAAAACCCTAAATAGCGTTCGAACGGCAACTGTAGCATGAAAATCACCTGCGGTAAATAGGCTAAAAGTGAGGACAACCAATAAGGACAGAGAAGCAGCATAAAATAAAGCATTTCATTGTGTTTCACAAATTCTCCACATGACCTTGTGGAGGACTAATCAGGCTGGGATCTCAGCCGAAGAAACGGTGTGACGAATGAAACGAACATTAATGCTCTGGTAAAGTCACGGCAAAGTCCTTTTTACTTTTTCCTTGCCTAGCTCCGGGGATTTTCGTGCTACAGGTGCCATTCCAACGCTATTTAGTGTATTTCAGTATGGAGATCGCATTCCAATACAAAAAACTTGGTGTTGCCATTTGATATTTTCGAAATTTTCTCACTGTAACCGTAACTGTTAGAGTGACACTGTTGTTTTCCATATCATTCTTGAGCGCATACCTCAAAATACCTTATGCCAAAATTTCATTCAGTTTCTGTGAATGGTATGATAGTTAGCGGCCCATATGTCGGGATAGTTTTTTTATAATCACCCCGTATATAGATACTACATGATAATAAAGGGCATTATTATGTAGTACAATGATGTATTTTTTGGATAATAAATTCTGAAGTTTGCTATGGCATTTGCATACTTTGCACAATCATCAGTGTTACATTCAAAAATTTAACAAGATGAGAAAGTAAGTATGCAGAACAAATACTCTAAATTTTGGAAGTTTTGACCCCCCCCCCCCCTTAAAATTTGGGGTCCTTGGCACATGTCCGGTTCTCTTATGCGAGAAACAGGTAGAGGGAATATGCCATTGTTGCGAACTTTTCATATAACGGAAAGTTCTTTTCATTTCCGAAATTCTACCCTTTCACTGCCAATGTCTCCTTTAGGAGAATTATGGTTCATTTTGCTGGTTCCCGTCAAATGCGTCTAATTATTTCGCGATGTCATCTTTAACCTTCTGCTGCTAGAAGAGTAGATTGACCATCAGTATAAATTGCTGTTGATTATTTGAATGGCGTATCCGCTTTCACTCCTTCATTAAGATCGGGGGAGGGGGGTGCAGGGCTTTTCAACCTTTGAAGTACACTGGGCCAAATTAACTTTCTATGAAGCCCGTGGGATACGAAGTAAAGTTGCAATTTTTAGAATCAGAAGAAGTATCCAGATCCACGTAAGACTGGAATCAATGTACAGTCTTGTATCGACGATTTTGGGACACTCTGTACTACCGTGATGGAAATGAGTTTGTTTTTTATATTTAATCCGATAACATTAGACCCCGATTTCATAGATAGGATGCCTAAATCATTTAGTCATTGATGCGAAGCAATAAATAAAAATCTTCATTAATTTGCGAACCCTTTTTTTTCCCAACCGAGCACAACTCAGGTCTATCGCCATAGGCAATTTACTACCTAGTGAGAATTTGCGAACCCTATATAACTTTGGGCTTGTAGGCACCCTTTTCTAGAAATGTCCCTCATCCGCAGCAACCACGTGTCTTAATCGAAGTACAAAATCAGCGGCGACGTTCTCCAGCCTTAATCGGAATGGTGAAATGGTTTTTCCATGAGTATTCCAATGATTGGCAGATTTAAGTAAAACGTCATCTGTTGGTGAAAATGTGTACCACCAAAAGTCTAAAAAAAGTGGGTAAATAAATTATTTACTAATAATAACAACAATTAGTAATTAATTAATATTAATAATAATTATTAAAAAAATAATAACAATAAATAATTGTAATTAAAAAAAAGTACTTAACTTTTTGTATATTTATATTTCATAAAAAATGATTAATTATATTGCTGCTTTTCTTGTAATTATTAACGCTGTCAGTTAGTGATGGGGGAACAATATGTAGACTCTTATTTATTTCGTGCCGAAAGTAAATACCGTGTTTAAGCCGAATTTTGTTTGTGGAAAAATTCGTTCGACCCCCAAGTGGGGGGTCGGCTTTTACCCGGGTCAGTTTTTGATGAGAAAATATCGACCCCGCAATCGGTAGTCATTTTCGTAGCAGTGTTCGAGAAACCGGCATTATTGGTATCGGATATGTTCAAACCCCACAGACCTGATAATGTCAAAGCCGAGGCAAAGAAATCGAAAACATCTTTGGTTGGTAGCGGCCTAACGTTGATTGTACAGCCTTTAGATGTGAACATCATCAAGCCTCTCAAAAACTAAGGAATTTGTGGATCGAATGGATGAGTTCTGATGATAAAGAAACTAAAAAAGTGGTGCCTTGAAGACACCTGACATTGGCCTAGTGTGCCAATGAGTACATGAGGCATGGAATACTGTTTCTACCGAAATTATCATCCGATCCTTCAAAAAGTGTTGCATCAGCAATGCGATGGACGGAACTGAAGATGATATCCTCTTTGAAAGTGACATTGGCGGTGACAGCCCAGATGAAGATAAAAACGAAGATGCCGCACCTCTATGACGATCCGATGAATTGCCTGGAGACTTAAAAGAAACGGATTAAAAAGTTTGAATCATATATTTGCCATCGTAAATTTCCGTAAGCGATTCATTTTGCATGAAAATATAAGATTTTTTTTTCTCTGAAATGTGCACGGATTTTTTGGGGTCGGCTTATACACGGGTTTTCAATTTATTGCGGTTTCGGTAGTCCTGAAGTGGGGAGTCGGCTTATACACGAGTATATACGGTAATTGCGATCCTACTGCGTCTACCAATAGTTTTTGAAACATTAAATATTTTAATTTTTTTGTCTCTCCCTCTCTCCCGTAATTGTGATCTTTCGAAGCGCATACTGCATTTTTACTTTGGACATATGTGACGTTGGACTTGATTTTTGTACACTCTACGCAAACACGAACGCGTGCTTTACACATACAGGTACAAACTTGTCTTTCTTCTTCATAATGCCTCAGAAAGGCTATTTGTAGTTTATCTGACAGCCTCATTGGGGGCTGGGAAACGACGAAATAAATTAAATTTTGTTCTGTTAGGAGAATTTTTTTTTTCCGATGAGTAAGATGCTGTTTACATCTTTCCCTAAGTAAAGCTCACATAACGATGGCTCAAGTTGTTAACCCATTGAATTGAACGAACTCCTAGTTAATTAGATAGTTTATAATGGCCTGAGAGAGATTTGGAATAATTCACACCATTCCGAGAGAAAAGGTGTCCTAAACTTATTCAGGTGTTGAACGTGCACCAACCAGATGTTGAGGACATTAAAGGATTTCAAGCGTTAACAGGAAGGATGCGCATTCATTGAGAATTCAATGACTCCTTTATTCTGCGAAAGCCTTTCATTGAAGAAATTCTAAAGCGAAATTTAGTACCATTTTACGGTATTTTATGATAATACACCGCAGTCTGTATATACGCATGAACACGCGTTGGACTTCTCTCTCTTTTGATATGAGTCAACAACAGAAGATTGATTTGAATCGCGTAACTTTGATCGATTAGCATTAACTATGCTAACTAACTGACCATAATGATATCATATCTTGCTTCGGAACTATTGATTTTCCAAGTTCAACGTATCGGATAACATTAGGCCCCGATTTCATAGATAGGATTCCTAAATCATTTAGTTATTGATGCGAACGGGGATTATAATAAATTCAGACGTAGCGCATCTCGCCAACATGCTCATTACCGCGAGTTCGACGTTTTAAAGGGAACCCCCATCTCGACTATTACATCGGTTAATATTATTCGACGAATTCCGCCGATTTGATTTCAACGTTTCGCGGAATCGAATGCAACTCATTAATCTCAGCCGTACACCTGGAAACCGTACAACAATTCAGTAGTATTTAAGCATATTCATACAAAACTCGGTGTCAGACATACTGCTGTGATCAGATCGGTTCAGGCGAAGATAAACATAATAGTTAACACATCTTCTTGCACAGATTTTGACTTTTAGATTTTTGTTTTTGATAACAACAATGGTCGATCTATGCTCAAAAGGGCCAGCATCGATAGATAAGGGGTGGGGTTTCGGGGTTTCGCTGACTTTTGATGACAAGGAAGGAGGGGTCGAATGATGCTTACATCATTAACCGCTCTTTATGAAAAGATGAAAATTTAATGTTAAGAATATTATTAATTGATTAATAATATATTAAGATGGATTCCATTAAGAATTAATATTTCTTAATGTAATCTTACTCGGTCTGCCAAAAACGAGAAAAGCCTTTCCCTAGTTTGTGGGCACATTAAATAACATTCTCCTATATTGATACGTCCTCTATAGAGCCACGTTAGTGATCCCTAAATGTTTCGCGTATTCTTCAACTGGAAATGTGTCCCACGCTCTCAAGTGTTCTATAAATGCGTCGCTGGCCGCTTAAGTGGGTCCGGAACTGAAGTCACTCAAGTCATCTGTAATTATGCCACGGATCACTTAATTAAGTGATCTGGGAATGCACCGCGGATAACTTGAGCGATGTAGAGCTGCACTGGCGGAGGGGGCACATGTTACCCAAGGTCTCTAAATGTTCGACCAACTGCTTAAGCTTTCTGGAACTGTGTCGGGGGGGGTCACTTGAGTGATCTGAAGATGTGCCGCTTTGTTAATTTTTTACAAAATTAGGTTTGAGGTGACGGGCCACATCAAATAACCCAGAGAGTCACATTTGGTCCGTGAGTCATGGGTAGCATATATGGCTTAGAGAGTGGGTCGCAATGAATTTCTTAAAAAGAAAATTTTGAGTTCTTAGCCTTCAAATAGCATTGAGATGAACAGAAATCGATTATATCAACATATAACGGTATTTTCTTCCGAAATTTTAATATTTTTAAAAGTATTTTTGCATCAAAAAATAAATAAATTTTTCATTGCCTGTGGAGGGGGCAGGTTTGGAGCCCCCCATGCCTCTACCGTGTACGTTTCTGATCCCAATATGCGTTAGCAGGTAGAGAGGAGAGCTGACGAAATTTTGATGAACGGGGGGGGGGGGTCCGAAAATGATTAAAAATCTGCGGAAGTAATACTTGAACGACCCCAAATTCAGCAGGCGCCTACTCTTTCGACACGACTACTAACGACCTGTACAAAACGATTTCTGTCCTGACATCAAGGGATTCTAAAAAATGAACCATATAACAATAAATGCAGCGTGTACGATTAACAGCTGAATTTTCCTCTTGCTGGGGCTTCAATTTTTGAACACCAGGTGAATAAGTGGTGCTATTTTCGTTGCATTTTTCTTTTTCCCACGGTCCATATAGCTTATATACCAAGTTTCAATAGAATAAGTCAACCAGAACGGGCGCTACAAAGGTCTGAAAAGTTTCAATATAATGACATTGAACAGACCAATGCAGCTCTCTTCAGTATACTGGCACTACTTATACCTATGAAGCGCCCATTCTGATGAAGGTATTCCATCCAAACTTGGTATATAAGCTATATGGACCATGGGAAAAAAGCAAAATACAATCTAAAAGCTCCACTTACTCACATATGGTCAAAGATTGGACTAGTTTTTTATTGCATGAATCTCTCTCCCATGGTCTCATTGAGAAATCCGGAAAATTCAGCTGTATTCGGATGAGTAGTTTTTCTCAGAAACTACTCAGAGTACGGGAACTTTATTTTATAATCACCCTGCACATATACGAATTTAATTTTTCAACTTGGTCCTTTACACAGTAAAACGTCATAGTATGCCATATTATTTCAGGGATGGCATGTTGTCTGAAAGTCATTATTCTATTTTTACCTGCGTTTAATATTTCGTATAATGATCATGCCAATGAGCAAGTCGGAGCGTAAAACATGCGTCGGATATTGTTTTCAACTAGGTACAAACAGAACAACGAACAGACGAACATTCCCTGGATCTTATCAGCTCAAATTTTGGGAACTTCATGAGTAAACGTCATTGAAATGGAAACAAAAGTAAGACAAAAAATTGCAGTCATATCCTAAGTTGTTGCTAAAGAAGGGCTCATTAACATTACTCTCTATGGAATCAGTCCGTATCGCTGTTATTAGAGTTGTAGCTGAAGTGTCGTTATAACCGAGTTTGGTTGTATCGCGGTTTTTTGTTGTTGTTGTTTTTTTTTTTTTGCCTCATGTATTTACGAAACTTTTTTTTGGAAAAATTCAAGAGATACTCAGAAAGTAGAAGTTCTTAGAAACATTGTTGCAATGATGAAAAATACACAATGATTGTGCTTAAAGTCATTGCCAATGGCTTGTACTTCGGCTGCTTGTGCTACATTATTGAAGCAAGCACTGATTATTGTACGTTCAAACATGAAAATTGGTAGTTATTCTTAAAAACATGAGAGGGAAATGTTTCTTTTAGTGCTTGATGGGTTAAATTTTTCTTCTTCTCCTTCTTTGTGGAAAGAATTTGTTTCTTAAAACACGCTAATTGGATGTTATGTTCCATTGTTTGAAAAATAGGGGGGTGGGGGAGAGAATGTTGCGAGCTTTTGTTTGAGGAACAAAAAAAACTAATTGAATGCTTGATATTTCGACGATGTTATTTCCAGAAAAAAACGTTTTGATGCTGGTACATTTTTCCAAAACTCTTCTCACAATGGATCGATGTTAGTTAATGTAAAGACACGTTTTTCAGAAAAATTATACAAAAGAAATTCTTGCAACCGTATTTACAGCTTAAGGTATCGAGTTCTTACTTTGAAAACCACTTTTTCTCTTCAGAAAAAATTTCGTGAAGTATGAAATTCTGCCTCAAAATTTTCATATTGATGTAAAAATAATTATTATTCTGTGATTTCAAAAAAAATCATCCAATTCAAGTTTATTTTCAACAGTAAATATATATTAAATATACAGGATGGATGAAAATATTAAATATACAGGGTGGATGAAAATATTAAATATACAGGGTGGATGAAAATATTAAATATACAGGGTGGATGTAAATATTAAATATACAGGGTGGATGTAAATATTAAATATACAGGGTGGATGTAAATATTAAATATACAGGGTGGATGTAAATATTAAATATACAGGGTGGATGTAAATATTAAATATACAGGGTGGATGCTATTGACCGCCCAATAATTATACACGTGATTCCTTGTGAAAAATTATTACGTAAAATATGTTTTTCACTTTATGATCGGATGGATATTTAGGGACTTGTAACGTTTTGATATTTTCTGACGTGTCAGTTTCTTAGCATTCAGTTACGCGCCAAACACCCAAAGGGAACAAATTCTTCCCCTGACAGTGGGTTTGCCGCTAATGGAAAATAAACTAAAATATTCAACCCCGATAGAAGCCAAATTCAGTTATTTTCTTTCACGATTAGCGCTTTTTCGTCTTAGTATAGAGTGATATTAACCTTTTTATTACGCGATACCTTCACTCTACAAATCTGGTGATAAATTTTCCAATATAGTGAAGCATTAACCAAACAGGATTTATTGGAAAAATTGTTTTTCCAAAATCAACACACTTTTTTGCCAAAATGTGGTAATTTTTTTTCCTTCGCTGTTAAGCGAAATTATTTGATGGAAAAAAAATTGGTTTTTGTAGCTTTAGCGTTCTTGATTGCCTCGGGGTTTTAGCATTGCTATCAATTTGAAACGCCAAGCTATGAGTTTGGGGCAAGTTCTTTGAAGTTGGCAAGATTCGAAAGTGACGTCATCCTTTTTTTAACGAGTTATATAACTCCATTATTGTTGGTCAAATCAAAAGAATGAAAACACGTTTCCATATTAGTTTTCCACAAGGAATCACGTGTGTACGTAAACAGTATTGGACGGTCGATGTCTTTTCCCCGGTTTTTAGACAGAATGACTTAAAATAATTTATAAGCAAGTTGCGAAGTGTGGCGGAAAATTTATTCAAATGAAATTGCGATACATTCAGGGCTATGCAATAATGTCTGTTTCAAGACGGACGCACCGGAGTCGGTACAAGCTGACGTCATGTGTAGCGTCATTGCTCAAGCAGAACCGAGAGTGCGACCGCTTTGCTACCCTGTTAATTACGATAGTTTGCAATCGCTGTACTGCCCATTTTGCTGGATTATTTCCAAAATCATCTTTTCGATTGTTGCCATTAGTATTTGCATATTTATTTTGGCTTGCTTCATTCAACCATTTGAACATTTTAAAATTAGAAATTTTGCATTTTGTAATGAGGTAATTTTCACTAAGAATATTTTTTTCTCGGATCCATTTCAGTTGAATCACGTACTTAGTTAAATTTTATTGGGTTGATTGAAAGCCATCTCGAGACAGGTAATTTCAATTATCTTCTGAACTCTCTAATAATTTTTTATTATATTTTTGTTCTTATCTGAATTAGATGTAGCTTTTAAAAGCTTTGAAAAAAAAAAGTCGCTATTAGCAATATAACTGCAACGTAAATACATGGAAATCAACATACATGCAAAGGTTATTATCATTTTGAATGCTAATATACATATCAAAAGGTATATACAAGATATACGGAAGACTGGATGTTGTGAAGATATTTATTATTTGAGATGTTAATTTCTTTTTTAAGGAAGGATAAACTCATCTCTGCCTCTACCGGGAGTCGAACCCGGGTCCCTCAAATGCCGGACGAGTGCTCTCCTCAATAAATATCTTCACAACATCCAGTCTTCCGTATATCTTGTATTAACAAGTGAAGAGCGACATTCATGTCATAAAAGGTATATATGATATGTATATTACTTACCGACTATGTCTTAGATTCAATCCATTTCTTAGTTTTTGCTTATAAAAACATTATTCAAATAACCCCACGCGCATGCCCGTGACACTAACACCCACCCACGAACGAGACATCACTCAATTTAAACAGTAAAATAAGCAACTAAAATTTAAAAAAAGGACGTATTTCCCATGTGCTGATACAGTATCAAAGCAGTGACATCACGTAGTAGTTCCGAGACCACGCCCACTGAGCCAAGGTGGTAAGTGCGATTTCTAAGGTACGAATTTCTAAGGAACTATATAGCAATTACTATATAGCATTGGATTTATCACCAAATGTGCCAAGATTTGTTTGGGTTTTTCGATTAGGAGCTTAGAAATTCTATTCCAAAGTGCCGTTAATTTACAACGCTTTTTAACCCAGCTTTTAATCAAACTAACATATTCAAAACATTTTTTTTCTCTTATTTCATTCTCAATCATTTCTTTAGCGGCCAGAGGGTGCTGCCACAGAATCCACAATGAAAATAACAAGAGGCTAAATCAGCGGTTTCAGCATTCAATCACAGTGAATTTTAGTGGTTCAAAGCTTGTGGTACGATCATGCATTGTAAGACGGAAATCGCTTTTTTAGATCTGCTCTGTTACTTCTTAAGGTTTTGCCCATGAGTTCTACATCACCTTGTATACATTATACATGTAGATAATTTTACCTTCGTCGCATCAAACTTATAGAAGAACTAGCTATAATACTCGCCGCTGCTCGTGTTTTCCCCCATATACTTACTGGCAGCGTTAAAGAAGTAGCAAATCATTGTAAAGGCATGTATATGACGGAAACGCGTTGTTAAAGAACCAAGGTAACCGAAGTAAACATTGCAAAAGTCATTGGAAGAGACCCAGAAATCATTGTTGTTGTTTTTTTGCCCATTTCGGGTATTTGCTTAGCTCTGATGGTTTTTTAAAGTATCCTATCTTTCAAGTCGGGTCTTGTTTGATATACAGTATATGCTAAATTTGGTGGAGATCGGTCTAAAATTGAAGATTTGTATAGAGAACATACACGCACAAACACTTAGAAAATCAATTTTATGCGTATAGATATCTTTATAAATACATTTTTAATTTATTCCGCAAGTTATAACTCCATCTATTGTATGACAATGTATATATAAGAGACAAGCTATCTATAGAAAAATGTCTCATAATCTTCCGAAAATGTACCTCTAACAATCTTTAATGAAAGGAAAACGGGATCTTAACGACTGAACGTCTCTCGTGTCTCATTATAAAGCGTGCATCAAAGAAAAGGTTCGTGTATGTGGAAATTTGAAAAGCATTTCGATGTGCGTATGAACATTGAATGTTCCCGTTCAAAATGGGAGAAAATTTATAAAGGAAAAAAGCGATGTCCTGATATTTACCGACGGTGAAGGAATTTCAATAAACGGAATTGTGAAGCGGGCAGGAAAATGAACGAGGGAATAATATGTATGCGAGGGTAGTAATGTAGCCTTATATCGACGGGCATTCATCTAGAGCTGGTCTTGTACTTCATGCGCAAATTAATGTAACAGATGCTCATTTCTTCATTCGCCGTTGTAGAGACGCGTGTGTGTTTCATTACATGTCATTAAAAAGGAAGAAAGAGTTCATGCGAAGTAATTTGTATTCTTCCCCCCCCCCTTTATCTGCGATAAACATTTGTCATTTTCAGTGAAAAATCAAAAGGACATGAAACGCGTAGGTATACGCTGAACTATTAGGACATATACATAGGAATGTAATTCGGGAATAATTCGCGAACCATTGATCATAGATTGATCAAGCATATTTCCTGCTGACAAAAGTATCCGAATAACGTATATACCTCAGATACACCATTAATGTTGCAAAACTACAAACACCTTTCTTAAAAACTTGATTTGAAAATTTGCTGCCCTGTGTCTCCTGGGCCTTACAAAAAAATATCATGTTTTCAAGTTCAATATTCGTTGAGATACTTGAATTCAAAAATGACACAAATATTAGGGTGCCTGCAGTTTCATTTAAACATATGGAACACAGATGGCAGCACCATTATAACGCGAAATATATATAACTCTGACAACACAAATACGTTAGGACCACACATTTTCACAAAGCACGCTCCTGCATGTACCAGTTCCATAGAAATTCCGCAGACGAATGTTTATGGTACATGTTTACTGTGAATGTATGGTTAAATAGCAACAGTATTAGCATCGGATGGTAAGCGACAACTCCAGCCTGCGGTGTACGTATATAATACTTTCAAAACCCAAAATCGGTCAGTTCGAGAATTGACCGGTATCGTTGTAAATTTACCAAATCAATGTCCGAGTTTTGCGCTTTGGGCAACCAGTTCGGGAAGTGGCTACTTCCAACTCCGGCCACATCGCTGTGGGCAATTTACTGCAATTTACAAGTAGTTAGAAATGAAGACGCCATCTATCGGTGGTCTCCTAAAGATTGTTAGGGTATTCGGATATCTTATTTATATTCGTTCCTTGACGAAGTTGGGGGACCGTGTAAAAAATTAAATTTTTTTTATGTTGCTACACACTTTATTTTCATTTTCAAAACTGGAACAGGGTAATTTTTGAACGAATATTGAGCGTTTTTAAACTGGAATCATAACTCTACGACGGATGGTTGATGAGAAAAAAGCCCTGCTAACGCTTACAGGACATTCTGTATAAAGTTTGTTACCAATTCGATTTTTGTTGGAACTTCATAATGCTCTAAATAAGCTAACTTTGTACCCACATTGTACATGAATAATAATATCTGCAAACATATTTGAATAATATGCTTATCTAAAATCATATGTTGAAAATACAATTCAGAAATTGCACCCAATTTTTAAATAGAAAAAAAAATTATACTCTAATATCTGGATAATCAAATGCTGTAACTATTGTATAATTCGTCCAAGTATTCAGAAAATGATTCCATTCAATAAATTTCAAAGGAAAAGGGGGGATTCACACAAATATATTCTTCCAACAATTTGCAAAATCACGTGGTAGCCTATATCACAAAATACATATTTCTAATATTTATTTCTTTAATACATCTCTTTCTCAGAGAAATCCGGTAGAAGAGATGAAAAGCATGTAAATGGAGGAAATGAAGAGCTTTCAAGAGGAAGAAGACGTACACATCTATGTGTGCGTGTGTGTATATATATGTATATATATACACATGCAGTATATATTCCAGTATTAGATATAAATATGTATACACGAAGATAAAAGTACATCCGCATCTTTGTTTGGTGAGAGACTTCTTCTCGGTTTGTACGTAGAAGTCCATATCTTGGGAGAGTTTCTATCGATGTCCTGTTTCTCCTGTTAAGCTTCGGATGTTCGATTTTCGATACTCTTCTAGTTGCTTGTTACAAAACAGAATCTGCGAAGAATACAAAACCGATTCTTTGCCTTTTGAATTCTTTTCGAAAATGAATGCCACGTGTGTACGGAAAATAAACAAATAAAAAGAATCGGAGGCACATATCAAAGGAAGTTATCGGGTGAATCTTCATAATTCTGTATCTTATGTGTGTGTGTATGTTTTTTTCCGACTCTTTTCATTCTATTCCATATGTATACGTCTTTCGGCTTTTGTTTTTTTTTCTTTCATTTCTATATACATTGTGACTTAAAAACAACTGACTGTTTTTAACCCTTAAATGCGTAGCTTCGCGCGCGCGTGTGTGTGTGTCGAATGTGTTCTTCAACCCTCGGTCTGCTCCCATCAGCCGAGGATGATCGGCGTGGTAGCGTGATCGATCATCCAGGGATGATTAAAATTTTTTTTAGTTTAATGGTGGTCGGAATGAATGGTGGTAAATTGGATGGTGGTCAATCAATGATGGTGTGAATTGGTGGTCAAATGAATTTTAGAATGTTTATTTTGCTTTCCGTGGTTTTCAAACAATGCGTTTCTCAACATACTTATTCCTCCAGAATGATGGTTTTTTTTTTGTCATTTCTTTAATATATACATCTTCTTGTACTTTTTAATGTATGTTTTTTGTGCGTTCCTGCGTGCGTGCAAATCTACAATTTTAGACTGATCTCTGTAAAATTTTGCATATATATCAAACAGGACCCGACATGAACGATGAGGTATTTTAAGAGTTTGTCCAAAGTGAGCAAATACTCGAAATGGGCAAAACAACCTACCGGGCAATAATTGTTCCTTGGCCTCAACAATGAGTTTTGGAACGTTTACTTTGGTTACGTGGTTCTCAAACAACGCGTTTCAAACATGTTTATCCCTTTACACACGTTTATCACTTCTCCAACGCTTCCAGTATATTGAGAAAACCCGGGCAGCACTGGGGGGGGGGGGGGGTATTACAGCTAGTACTAAATAATAAAGAATCCTCGAATGAAATATATCCCAGGTTTTCCTGACGTTGACTTTTACTTTCCCTTTGCATCACTTCTGACATTGAAAAGAGAAGGCAGTCTTCACGGCCGGAGTTAATAATAAAGTTCATACTTTTAGGTTGTTATGCCGTGTTCCAGGCTTCACCGAAGCAAACGTTTCTTCCACTTCTGCGGTGGACTTCTTTGGTGCAGCTTCCGACAATTGAGGAGACGAGACGAATCGACCTCCCTTTTTTCGGTCGTTTCGTCTCCTCGCTTGTCGAGAACTGCACTGAAGATGCCCACTGCAGAAGTAGGCGAAACATCTGCTTCAAAGAAGCCTAGAACAAGGCATAAAAACCCGAAAGGTGTGAACTTTGTTACTTCTGCCACTGATTTCTCTTCTTAGCAGATTCAAGGTTAAAACACTAATTTTCTTATAAGTTCTCCTGATGGCTGCGAAAAGACGAAAATTGAAAGAAAATGGTCAGAAATAATGTTCGGCTAATAAACCACTTGAGATTCTCACTCAAAATGGAATCTATTCCTGAGCCTACTTGGATAAAAATGACTTGACTAATGCAGTGTGATTGATCCCTTAAGAGACACGTCATAATGGCTTTTGTTGGAGACATTCAATATACGGCCTTAATGATATTATTAACGTGACGGTTGATAAATTATTCATGTCGTCATTAAGCTACTTTAGTTTCCGTCGGTGTGCAATGGCTTCTAATCTTCTTATCTCTCCGACGCATTTAATTTCGTAAGGACGGGTTACGGTTCTCAAAATTATCGAATTTTTCGGTATCGCGGTATCGCACATCCTGTCCATACTCATTAGTATATTTTCTGATCAGTACTCAAGTTGTTTCCGCTGTAAAAAGTGACACTTTAACGCTATCAACATTCATGGTTGCGGCATCACTTGATAGACAATATCTGCTAGTATTGTGTGCCGAAGGCTTCACATGAAGGGACTGTACGCCCAAGCACCACGAGTTTGTGTGCGGCTCAAACTAACCAGCGGCTCCCTATGTGAGGGTCGTGTAAATGAACTGGGGTGCGGGGGTCACGAGAGATTTCCCAATAATGAAAACGTCCAAAAAAGAAATTTATTTTTAACAACGAAAGGAAAAATATGTCAAAACAAAAAAAATGCCTCAACTCTCTCAGCTGAACAGCTACTTACCATACATGTATCATATCATGTTATTTTATCAAATGTATAATAATCAACAGATCAGGTTAATATTTATACAGGGGATTCAAAAAGAATCACCAGGTTTTTAAAATATATTTTATATGATTTTTTAAAAATTAGCAACACAGAGAGCGATGTACATGTGCAATATGTATGTGAATGTATAAGGGAAATGACTATATTTTAGATTATGAATAATTGGTAACGCTAGTGTGTCATTTATGAAGCTCTCTTGATGAAGAAGTAAAGTTATAACAAATATTTGGAGGGCTTAAAAATATCGGAAAGAAAGAAAGCTTCAATACTAGAAGATATTTCTATGATTGAAAAATAATTTTGTGTAATAAAGCAAGGATGTTGCTGTGCCTCAACCATGAAAATGTTACGCACGTTCGATATAATATAACAAATAAGAATTACTCTTCCTTCAAAATGGAACCCAAAAATATTTTTATATAGCACAAAGGATATCTTCGAAAAAACCTTTATCAGGGTCGGCGCACAGTTTGAGAACCCTTGATATAGTCTATACCTGAGGTTTCAAAACGTCTCGCACTGCAAGGAATTAGTGTCAAGAAAACTTGTTCCGTATTTTCATTTCCAGGGAAAGAAGAAAAAATTCAAAAAATGTTTTTGAAACTTCCAAAACTTTTTATTCTGATGATTTTATATTAGTTTACATTTTTGTTTCAGAATTATTATTATTTTTTTGTTGTTTAAGTCTAATAACGTTAGAAATGGAATGAAACAAAGCTAATTACTGTATACAAAAATCCCGAAACCGACCGAAGCTATTATTAATTGACGTTGGTGATACCATCTACAGTAGAACCTCTCGATAACGAACACTAAAGGAACCAAAAATATTGTTCGTTAACGGGGAGGAATGATATACAGTTTAAATTCGTTTGCACGACTTCAACGTTTTACGACGCTTGGCTTTGGTCGCGATTGGTTCGTATAAATTTCTGTGGATAAGTGATACACCGGTGGTTATGCTATGCAGAATCATTAATCGTCTCGATACATAAAGAAAGTTCGCTTACATTTCATTACATTTATCACTTGTACCGGCGATTATGCATAATTCTCAAACAAAGTTGAAAAGTCTGATAAATGTGGGAAAATTTGTTTACGGAGATTTCGCCCCTGACATTTCGTCCCCGGTACATTTCGCCCCTTCCCTGACCATGTAAGTGACGAAGTGAGTGGGTTAGTAACCATATGAGTGAAAGACCGTAAGACTGACCACGTGAGGGGAGGAGTGACCACATCAGATACCAATTGAAGGGGTGAATGACCGTATGAGAGACCAAGTACGTGTGGTCACTCAACGGTCGCTAACTTGATCACTCATAGTATCACTAACTTGATCACGAAAACGGTAACTCATCGGTTACTCATATAGTCACTCATATGGTCACACTTGATTATTCATATGGTCATTCAATCACCCACACAGTCACTTACTATCACATTTGCTCATGCGGTCACTGACTTGGTCACCCATACTGCCATTCCCTCCCTCATACAGTCAATTGCACTCAACTGGTCACCCATACGACACTCACTCATAATGTCACTCACCCACTTACATGGTCACTCATACGGTCACTCCCCCTTTATATTGTCACTCATGAGCTCACTCGCCCACTGATATGGCCAGCATACGATCACTCACCCAATCACTTGATCACTAACACAGTCAGTCACTTAATTGGTCAATCAGTCAATCATATATTGCTGTCCCGAAAACTGTCACTTAATTGATCACTCATTCGTTCACTAATATGATCAGGGCAAATTTTATCCCGGGCGAAATTTCAGGAGGCGAAATGTACCTGGGACGAAACATACCGGGGCGAAATGTCAGAAGCAAAATTTTCGGACCCCGGAAAAATTTATACATAACCTTCCTTCTCTTCACTAAGCCAATTAATTATTTTTACTCGTGTATGATCCTTGCACTACATATATTTTACAATGAAAATTAAATTGAATTAGGTAAATGTGAAGAAGATAACATTCATATAAGAATATTATATGAATAGACTATTATATATTATATTATATAGACTTGTAATGTTAGCTTCACGCATTAACAAACAAAACCAACATTATCATTCGAGATCGCCACCTTATACCATAGTTACGTTCAATCAATTAAAAAATTAATTAGTGATTTATCATATTCACCAATACCAGCTTGGGATTAATTAAGCATAATCTTAGTTGAATATGATAAAAATTCTCGGACTAAAATTAATAAGAGTTTGCCTGATTTTGCTGTCCGCTATCGAGAGTATCTGCTAACGGGGAGTGAAATACATTGAGGTCCTATTCCACGAGATCAAAAAAACGTCCATTAACGGGGACTGTCCGTTGGGGAGAGGTTCCATTTAGAATTTTCAATTCTTTTTGGCATCACTGTCATAGCAGAAAATCACAATTTCAATTATGAATCAACCCTCGAAGGTAGAAAAATAAATCACTTGATAACAAAAGTAATATTATTAACAACATCAGTTATACATGCTTTGTGCTGTATCTACTCAATATAAAACCCTTCGATCTCGTCCTTAATTAGGGATCGATAAATGTGCCTTACATTAAAAAAGCCATATAATAGGTCAAAATTGTGAATCACGTGGATCTAAAGAAATGAGAATTTTATTTCATTTTTTTTTCTCCCCAACCGATTCACATTGTAAAGATGTATCCAAATAAATCCGCGCCACCGGCGAAGAACACAAACTCCTTCACAATCTTTTTGAGAGCTTTCAACTGAAGCTTTTTGAAATACCCCCTAATTAGTTGGCTTTTTTTAAGTTTTTTCCTTCTCCAAGCCGAAAGAGAGAAGCATCTCCTGGTGTACTTTTTATATTTATTTACTTCAAAGACGAAATAAGAAAAGGAATTTTCTGCTAATGATTTGGAAGAAGCGGAAAAAAGAAAAGCTTCAAATGTCTGAGAAATTTCGGGAAGAGTATAATGAACGTAACAATATTTACATATTTTTTTAAAAGAATTTACATATTTTTACTTTGAATTTCTAATTGGGTACAATATTCATATTTATTCGCACGTGTGAGTTGGAACTTTGGTTAGAGGTACGAAAAAAAGGGACCTATTTTGAGGAAATTTGTGTTTGATCAAAAATGTTCTCAAATTACATACGTACACACTTTAATATTCAAAATATCGCTTCCATGTTGATGAATACGCCTTTCATGAAAATGGCAATGATTGGGATGATTTCTAAAAATAATTCTCTAATCGATTCATACTCAAGAAAACTTCAAACGTTAGGAAAATCTAATGGTACATACCGGGTGTTTCTAAACTAACGGGCTCTAAACTTTTAAGGGTAGTAAAACTTTTTTTATGAAGTATACAGGCACTAGAGGGCGTTTTTGAACTTGATGTGTTGAAATATCGTTTTATCTATTGGAATTATTCTTTGGATCTTCTATGATATGTGTGTGTGTGATTATCAGATTTCAATAAGATGAGACTACGACATGTCACCAAGTCTCGTTGATATATTATCGCAGATTCTCACAAAATACCATTAAATCTAGCAAAACAACGGAAATTTACAACAAGAAATATGAAAAATAATCTGCGTGAGAATCTCGTGCAATGTAATTGAATGAAAATTTATTTAAAAAAAAATGAAATTGCGTTATAACAGCGCAACCAATTAGAAGCTGTCACTGTGACGTCACAAAACTTTCGTGCGTGTGCGAAACCATGCTCGCGTGTGGCCAGGAGAATGCGGAGTCACGGGGAATAGGGAAAGGTAATAAACTGTATTTGTCCGACACATACCGTCCAAACCCCCTCCCCCAACTTGGTTTTCCTGCACGGCCGAACCTCTATTGACATCCTCCCCACTACAACCACAACCCATCCGATTCTCGAACCTTCATCACAGAATTAGTTAGAGAAAATAGGACAATCTGGTTTTGAGGAAAAAGAAAGCGTTTCATTTTTTGGAATGAATTTCCTCTCCCTCACAGAAATTCACTCTTATGTCTTACGCTTTCACTGTTTCACCTCAAATATTCAGTGCATGTATCAGTAAAACCTAACAATTTGGGCACTACCCACCTATTCTGGACACCTTTCTACGTACATTGGAAGCTTTCGAACGGAATTGCGCATATAACACAGAATATCCACTATATCAATATTGTTCAACCTTCAGCAGAGTGCGGGCCCTTTCATTGGTTTGAAAACGTGTCGTGAAACACTTATTTGATCTGGGACGCTTGAGTGATCTGTAAATGTGCTGCAGGTCACTTAAGTGATCTGGAACTATGTTTCTATGTTAATACACTTGAGGAATCTTAGATTATATTGCGTAATCCTTTAAGACAACATAAATCTGCCACAGCACCGGAACGTCGCGTCTTGTCATCACTACCGGAGAAACCAAATCATTAAGGTATCAGTGACAAAAAGTTACGAGTTATAATTTAAAACTATTCTGAAGAACTCTATTTAAGCTCTAACAATGGCTGGATGCCAAACAATCCTGAACGCTTTTTCTTCAGTTTTTGAATCTTTTTTTTATAGGTTTTGTTTTGTAGCTACTACCTACTCAGTACTACAGCACCACGGGAAGATACAGAGAAGAGGGCGAGATGAGGACAATCACCCCACCCTTGTTGAGAAAAAAAAATTGTACAGGGTGTCCCATAAATTCGTAAACAGTTCAAAAATTCATAAAATTTGTTGGAATCGGTATATTTGAATACGTTTAGAAAAAAGGTTTTTCTCACGGAAGGGTTTTTTTTGGTACAAAGAAAAAATAAGGTAAAACTTTTGTCTATAGAGAGCGCGTTGAAAATCATTGTAAATCACTGTAAAGTCAGAGTACTAGAAAATGAATGCAGGATTACCAGCTCATTTCTGAATTTTCCTGTTACTTGTTCTCACAAAAAGTTTTTATTGTGGTGTTGACGTGGTGGATAAAGTACTAGTGGTGAAGTTGCGTTACCTCAGCCACGCTGGAGCTTTACGAACGTTTCAGGAACAGAAGATATTGAAGAATGATTCGGGTGTAGTCACCCTTGATGTATTTCGTGCAGCGCCTTCTATCGACAAAAATCCAAATCAGAACATTATCTGTACCGAAAAGAAAACTTCTCCGAGAGAGTAACTTTTTCCGCAAACCACATTCAAATAATTCCTTCAATTTTTATGAATTTTTAAACTATTTACTAATTTATTGGACACCCCGTATTATATTTGCCCCATTCGTGTTAAGAAAAAAATCTATTCCAAACAAAATTTAGTTAATGAAAGTGTCGAAAATTTCATTTGAAAGGCTCAATGCAAGTCTTGTAAAATTTAGGATTTAAAACATTTAAAAAATTTGTCACACTTAAAATTGCTTGTCACGTATATTCCTTTATTTTTTTCAGTGCACGGTCAATTTAACGCACAAAGACCCAGTTTATATATTTCCTTTTTTTGTTGCAGGACGTGATCATGATTTTTCTTTTGGTTTCTCAGCATCTAAAGTACAAAGCGAAGTATTTTCCACGAGCGAAGAGTTAAGCAAATTACATTTTTCTTTTCTTTTTTTTTGTTCCAACGTTTACCAAAAGACTTTTGTTCCTGGAATTGGCCGTAAGAAATCTTTTTGTCATTCTAATCATGAGAAAGTTACGTGAGAAATCTGCACCATTTAATCCCCTGTTTCGAAAGTATCAGACCTGGTGGCGAAATTTCCTTGAATTTCATTCTTGGAAAAGAAATACGCAGTTTT
The DNA here is from genome assembly GCF_987345545.1 of Pholcus phalangioides. Classification (NCBI taxonomy): domain Eukaryota; kingdom Metazoa; phylum Arthropoda; class Arachnida; order Araneae; family Pholcidae; genus Pholcus; species Pholcus phalangioides. The sequence goes on along the minus strand of NW_028301608.1, from coordinate 85,100,945 downwards.
TTTTTTTTTTTGTTCTGTTTTTTTTGCTTTAATGTCAGGATGCATTGTTAGAATAGAAATGGCTCAATGTAGGAAATGTTTGCCTTTCTCCCCGTGGGCATTTATTGTTTTCACAAAAGCCATATGCTCGTACATATTAGGAAACACAATACGCGTAGTCCTTTGATGCTCACAACATCTGTGACATCTGCAGTTGAATAACACTAGATTTTGTCTCAAAACGGTTATGTGTTTTCTTGAAAGCATCGATGCTCGGTTGAATCTGAAATGCTATGCTGGGCGCTATCTCAGTAAGAATTACATCTTTGACTGCCAAGTTCTTTATCTTTATTTTGAGAGAATTTCGGTCTCATACAAGATTGTTGCTCGTATTTACACCATTTAGTCTCATGTCTGGTGTTTGCGACACATTTCTCTCTAAATTACTGTAATTTCTGGCCTGTTTATCCGCGGTAGCGTATATATAATCCGCATGTTATCCTATTCCATTCATCAAATAATGAAGTATTGAGAAATGAAGGAGAGTGTGTTTATATCACGTTTTTATAAATAAAAAAAATTACCGATTTTTTCTTTCACTCGCATTTACATAAGCCTTTTATGAATCTTTGAAAAATTATTTTCCAGAAATCGATTATGAAAATGTTTATTTCTATTTCAACTTCTCAGAAAAATCAAAGCTGCAGTTAAGATGCAGTGGTAACCCGCCCTGAGAAATTCTGATTCTGTCACGTAATAACTCATGGATTACATATGCAGGAAAATATGGTATTTAAAAATCACGGTTTCATTCAATATTTAATGGTAGTAAAGGCACCTTTTTCATATCGAGTATAACAACAATTTCGGTTTGGAAATGAAAGTTTTGACATTTTCACGATTTCTCTTCTAGCAACTACATTAGAAGGTGTGTAATACTATTACTACTTAACGATACATGCACCTCGTGTACAGGGCAGTGGCGTATTTGCAAGGGTGGCTTAGCGGGGTATAGCCCAGGGCGGCAAGTTAAGAGGGGGCAGTAAATTTGAGGATTGAGTGGCCAAGAAAATTATTAGAATGGGAGAAGAGCGGTGAAATTTGTATAAACCTGGATAAAACCGCCTTTCACCAGAAAGCAAGGGTGAGTGACCTAGAAAGTTCGCAAGCACATAAGTGAGCAAAAAAATGACTTTTAACTGACTGGTCGTGAGAAAGCATGGGAATGACGAAACGAGTGACCAAGAGAGCGAGGGACCAGTTCAGTGGTTGACCTACAACGTGTGCATGTATGTGAGTGACTGAAACTGCGTGCGATCATGTGAGTGACTGAAACATTTGTGCGATCATGTGAGTGACTGAAACAGTATGTGAGCACGTGAGTGACAGAAACAGTATGTGAGAACGTGAGTGACCGAAACAGCGTGCGAAAATGTTAGTGGCCAAAACAGTGTGCATCAATCATGTGAATAACTTAAAGAATGACTTTAGAAACACAGGCGTACTTGCAAGAGGGGGAGTCAAGAGGGGTATAGAGCGCAGGGTGACGAATTCGAGGAAAGAGTAATCAAGAAAATCAAACTAGAATGGGAGACAGTCGGGTACAGGGTGCCGCACAAATTCATAATAATTCAAAAATTGAAGGAATTAGCGCGTGAATGTGGCGTGAAAAAATTATTCTCAAGAGGGGGGATTTTTTAGTCAGAAAAAATGCTTAAAATTTTTGTCGAATTGTCGTTGAATGTCCGAAACGTTCGTAAGTCTACAGCCGGTGATTCCCAGGTGAAGTAAAATTACTTCACCAATATATAGTGTGCATGTGGGACCCTTACGTATTTATGTTGTAAGAATGATTGTGTGTCCGTGTTTCGTAATCTACTGGTGCTGCCATCTGACATTTTGAAGTGAAAAATGAGAGGCGCCTGAATTTTCATGTTATGTTTGTATCGTGTTGAAGGTCTGCCCACTGTCCGCCGAAAGTATGAAATATAGGATGAATATTGAGCCAAGAAAACAATCATGATATCTCATCATATTTTTGGTAGCTATCCTAATGATAGCCATTACAGGGTGTTTCAAAAAGTAATCCCTCTAACTATGAAATGGCATAACTCGGAAAAAATGATTGACAAAAAAGATGAAACAAATAATTCGTTTAATGTGCAGACCCGGAATTTGAAATACGCTAGTTTGTGAATATAGTTATAACTTTGGATAACAGCTTGCACCACAGTCCTTCAAAATGGTTGTTAATACTGTCTTCCGCAAACATGGGTCAAATTCCATCAGATGGTTCCAAACTGGTCGCTTTGACTAGCAATGATATAACAAAAGCGAAAAGAGTTCAAAGTCACATTTCCCTGAAATGTCTTCGCTTTGCTGTTCAAGCTGACGCAGTGTTTGGGGAGTCTTCCTGAAAACAATGATCTTAAAAAAAAAATGAATGACCCCCACAGAAAGAAGTCATGAAATGAAAGGACTCTGACCTTTAAAAACCGGACACACTCCGCTTATCATCTAAGAGAGATTTCGAAGCGTTCTCTAAGGATGGGTGTATCTGGAAAGTTTTATTATAAACAACAAAACATTGTCGCTTCAGACAAAGGCAACAAAAAATAAAATATAAATAAAAATGATCGTCAATCTGAAACCATATAACATATAATTAAAATCTAAACAACAAACGCCAATGTGCAATCAAAATTATAAATAGGATTATAAGATGATGGCATATTGTCCATCCCATAAAGAATCTAACAATCGTCAATTAATCTAATGATTGTTTAAAAAAAATGAAAATAAAAGGACTGTGCCGCCACCTAGTATTTAAAATAGTTATTAATTTCTCAAACCGGTGTATTTAGAATTCCAGTCCTGCCCCATTTAACACATTCCACTTGTTCCTTCTCTTTCTGTCTATATATCACTGTTTCTAAGTTATGCCATTTTCAAAGTTAGGGAGTCGTTTTTGAAACACGCTGTACATAAATCAAACATCACACCTAATCCCTCATCGGGTATCTTTGAGTATAATGAATATCTTCAATAATTTATTTACCAACATATTTTCACCTCCGAAATCTCAAGAAAAATAACGTTAAGAAATCAATATTTTGGATACATAAATACTGTGTATTAAATTTGAATACATTATAAGTTAATGTACGATTTATAGAAATGTTTGTACATAAGTTGAAATACACGGATGTGAAATCTGAATAAAACAAAACACACAAAAAGTTCAAACTTTCAAGTTTTCAATGAATAATTCGAAATAATACAAATTCTCTCAAATTGTACTAATTTATTTTTTTACCCCTCGAGCATCAAGTTCTCAAGTAGACACACAGACAAGTTGATAAGTTGATATTTCTTCTTTTTTTTTAACTTCAAGTGTCCTCAAACAGAGTACTTGCTAAGGAAAAACAAACAGAAGAGAGTTTTCCAGCGAACTTCAATCATCAAATTCGAAAGAAAAACTCAATAATTGTAAGACATCGAAGACAATTCTTTGTCTCTTTTGATCCCCCTTTTTTTTTCATTGTTGATACGCGTAGAAGAGAAAGAAAAAAAAACCCCAAATAATACAGTCAAACTCGGTTATAAGGACATAAGGAAAATTCTGCGAAATTTTGTCGTTAGGGGTTATTCAAGTACTGTATTACCTCAGCATCGATGCGGCGGGGGGGGGGGGTTGCCGTTTTTGATGGCAAGGGAGGAAGGAAGGGTTTTGAATGATACTTGCGTCATCAATCACCCTTTACATTAAGTGCTGTGCAACTGTGCCGCGCGTGGTTCAAATCATCCGTAAATGTGGATCCATTACGTAATCTAGGAATGTGCCGCTTGTATCTTCAGTGATGTAGAAATGCACTAAGGACCGCTTAAGAGCTATGAAACAGTGCCACATGTCACATAAGCGATCTGCAAATGTGCAGATTGGTTCATTTTTAAAAGATTAAGTTTGAGGTGGCCGGCATATCAACTAACCCCGAAGACCACATGACCCGTGGGCCATGGGTTAAACATATATGGCGTAGAGGGAGGGTCGCAATGAATTTCTCAAAGAGAAAGTTTGAAAATCAGCCTTCAAATAGCATTTAATTAACATAAATTTATTATAATAACATATAAAAGTATTTGAATTGATTTGAATGCAAATTATCAAGCTCACATTTAAGTAATCAAATTGAACAGTTTGTTTCTTTCGCTGAATTTTATGACTGGATGAATTCAAAATGGATATCTTCTTTTTTGTTCTCTCCCCCTCTTTTGTCCCTTTACTCCTATGAAGAAAATTATACATTCAATATATGAGCATCACGTTCGTATAATTAGATAATGAATGATGGTGGAGAAAATGGTAATTTTAAATTTGAAAATAAAAATTGATCTAATTCAAGAAATTAAAATAAGTAACAATGATAATACGTATTTCACTTCTGATATTGTTGATTCGCGTTTCATTTTCGTTGGAATAATTACTTTATTGAGAAACAATTCAAAATTGTTCGTCGAAGGGAATCACCAGTTTTGTATTTTTTTTTCAGTCTAATAAAAATATTAATTTTTTGCTTGTATTTTTGAATATTTATTTAAATTCAACTGATGTGTGTTGTAAAAGGCCTATACTCTTCATCTTATAGAATTTACATATTTCAAGTGATTTTGCAGAGTCCTCTATCGGTTAAAACGTGAAATAATATTTCTTTTTCTGCATTAAAAAAGAAATCCTCCTTCGTGAGAATTACTTTATCGTAAACCACCTTCAAGTCAAACAATTTATTCAATGATTATGAATTTTTAACTTATTTATAAATTTATGAGACACCCTGAACTTTCCACACTCAATGACGAGATCTTTCATTCGCCAAAAATACAGTGAAGTTCATATGGATTATCATTTAAAAATTTGGAACCAACAGAAAAACCAATTCCAGATCACTACAAGTAGAAATCGCATTCAGTTGTGCACAGACTGGATGCATCGCCGAATCACCGAAAGGAACTTAGAAGGGAGGAAAAAAGTGAAATAAATCATATCATTCGATTCCATACAGCTGTAATCGATTTTGAAATTTATCATCATTCTCTTCCATAGCAATCGATTCATTAATACTTGCTAATCGATGAGTAGAAAATTTATATCTTCGTTCTCCATACGTCTCTCTATAATTCATGCGTATAAAAATTTCCCCTTTGATAATTTATCCCGAAAAAAAGTTTCAGGAACACGTTTTTGGTAGAGATGCATATTAATTAGGACATGGCACAACGCGATGCTCTAAGAATAACAGAAAAAAAAAGTAAAACTTTATCAGACAGGGAAAAAAATTATCGTATAATTATTCATATCCATTTCTTTCACGTTCTCGCGTCATTCATCACTTCTATACCAGGGGCTTGTATTACAGCGTGTGCTGTTGCATTTCCAAGGAAACTTGTTTAGTTTCGGGAACAGGAGAGACACACAGAGTACAAGATTTTTAATTAAAATTTTTCGAAAGATTCCACCCCCCCCCTCTTTTTTTGTTTTCTTTGAACTAACAACACGTGGTATAAATTTCCCAAATTTCTTTAAATAAAACTCCGTGACACGTAATAAACTTTCAACACAATCTAAGCCAAAACGCAGTCTTCTTAAATTTTATGCCCTTGAAGAGTTTCCCTTAAATTAACGCTTTATTTAATCGGCAGTTAATCAATTAAGTGTCTGTCAATCATTTTTTTTGGGCACAATTAGTTGATCGTTTTTTATAGGATTTCGAACTATCAGAAATTTACCCTGAGGTTATACCGGGCTTTTTGTGTACACCGTCTGCACCGGGGCGATTAACCTTCGGTCCGCCAAGAACATAGACGCCGGAATGTAATTACGATCCCTACTTTCTTAGTATCTCAAGAAGCATTAGCACGCGGGTAATTTGTTACTACGAACAAGAAAGATAACTAAACGTCACGAGGGGCGGAGTTTTCGGTGAAATTGAATTTCGAAATGCACCATCGAAAAATTGGAGAATTTTTTAGTGAATCAATAATTGATTCCAGGGCCCAGATTCGTTATTATTATTTCTTGATGCACCTGAACCGCATTTGATTGAATCAGAAAGATAATAAAAACATTTTTAGTGAATCGATAAATGATCGCAAAGATGAAAAAAAAGAAACCGCGGATGTGAGAGGTAATCGAACACACAACCCGCAGTACGTGTGCTAACCCTAGCTCCAACTGCGTATGCTGGATTCTGTGTCGGAAGTGAAATGAAGTGATGTATAATAATCGGATCGGGTGAAAAGGCCATGGAGCCGAAGGGAGACAGGTTGTTGACTGTTGGACAGTCATTGGTTTAGGCGTCTATGTAAATAAATATGATTATAAGTTATTCTCGTTGGCTCTGGTGTATACTGAAATAGTGATATGTCTAGGAGGCCAAGCGAAGCAGATTCAAGTACAATTAAGTATATTTATTGTTGAACGTCGCCAGCAAAAATCTCACTGAGTGACGTAATGGTTCATCACTCATTTCTGCCAATCACGATGCACTAAATTTCTATAATGTAGCTAGGAATGTAGGGGTTGTTTACAAGTCGCCGAAATCGGTGGGCTGAGGCTATTTCGGTCCCCAATTAATTTTGTGTGGGGGGGGGGGGTGAACCCCACTCCAAAAACAATTCATGAATATTCAATGGAACACACCATTCCACCTCCTGCGTACGGGCTTGAGTCCCATATATGCGGGACGAATGGCGACTTTCAGCCCCCCTCTATGTCGGGGCCTCTGGCCAGGAGAATCCATCCGGCCCGTGAAAGGTATTACGGTAGAAAAAAAAAGTAACCCCAGTAAATTAGCTGACCATATTTCCTTCACAAAAATAAGGAAAATCGAGATTTTTTGGTACATCGCCAATTATATCCAAAATAACTGTCAAAGGTAGGTAAAACGGTCAAAAAAAATATTTTCAAGGATAAGTAAAGTTGTCAATTATAGCTACAACAATTGTCACAGGTAAGAAAAATGATGCTGAAAAGTTCACCAATGGCTGAAAATAGAAGGGCTACTGAAAGTCGCAATGGATTAAAATGTAATTCCCCGAAAAAAATATGTAGGCCTACATGTGTGATTACATTACATTACATCTGAAGTGTTCTCTAACTTCAAATATTTGAGATGAACACATTTAAATGACTATAATTAATGAATATAATCGGAATTTAAACTGTCATGATGTTATTTATAAGTTACGAAAGAGTAATCTCAAAGCTTGATTTCAGTGAAGAATAACAATTCAAGCTTCGTTGAAAATACAGAAATAAAAAAAGCCGAGCGGCCAAAGTTACGGGAATGTCCTGTAAAATGTGCGTCACATGGCTATTGCAATTACAATGGCTTTTGCGGCATTATTCCTTTTATATGGTCTATGGATTGAAGTGGTAGTGCACTCCTGGTCTACACTAAAAATTTGCCGTACTCGATTTTCGATAGTATTGTTTGTTGTTATTGAAAACCGATGACACCAACTGTATGAAATGACGTCCTTAAAAATATTTCATTATATTATTTGAATTTAGTGATAAGCTAATATAAATTTTCTACTTACGTTTACATTGCTCTCATTAATTATAATGACTCAAAAAGTAGAAAAATAACGCAATATATAAGGTGTCCTGTAAGTACTAATTAGGCCTTTATTTCATCAAGCGTTAACCGAAGAGGTATGGTTTCCATTTAAAAAATGCTCAAAAATCGCTGTGTATCAGTTTTGAGAGTGAAGATACAGTGTGCCATAAAATAAAATAAAAATCTAAATTTTTATTTGCAGCCTGTTCTCTAACTTCTAGTTAGAAAGTCGTTGGCATACCGTTTTCCTGAGTCCAGGAAAAAAAACATTACACGTTTCCAAGTGCAGTTATCCTCAGCGGTATTTGAAGAAAGTGGAAAAGAACATCTCAGACTAACGGACGACGCTTCTTTCCTTCATTTATGCTTTCCTTTCCCAATTTTTCTCCGATTTTCGAATTCAAATATCTTAGCTATTTCTGCACATAATCCGTCTTTACATAGAAAAAACAAGCATTCTAGATTAAGTATTTTTTCACAGGGTTTCACAGACCACAGCTCACACATTCACTTACTCTTTCGTTCTCTCACTCAGTCGGTAACGCACTCGTTCGCTTATTCATATTTTTTCATTCGACCATTCACTCAGTCACTCGCTCGCTCTTTCACGCACTTCCTCACAGTCGGTATATCATTCACTCGCTCATTCTCTGGGGCCGAATTATTGTCGGTGATTTTTTTCAATTTGATTTTTTTGTTCTGGACTATGTCATGAAGCTGGGCTGGAAGACATCACCCCCTGTGGTAGAGTTTCGGCGTTCATGCTCATGTCGGCGAATTCCCGTTTTCGGAGAATTCCGCGGCGATGAATTGCTATCGGTGAATTTCCCGGACACGATGATAAACTCCATGACAGTAGGTACGTGGATTATTACCTTATTACCCCGCATTAGCCGGCATACCACAAAACTCGACGGACACCAGCTTTTTCGAATGCTAGGGTCTGGTCCATACCCAGCATGCCGGGAAAAAACGAAGTTCAACAAAGATCACAATGCATTCAGTCAATTCGATGGATTTGTAGAATGAAGATATTTAAGAATTTTTTTCCAGAATCTATGATTCGAATTCAAGTGCATACTGGATAATACGGGAGAATACATTATGGTGAACTTTTATTCCTCATGTTTACTGGAATTGTGTTATTCTGGCGTAAAAAGAAAGATGTTCAAGATTTTCCAGCATAATATGTTTCGCAAATAACAAAGACTTGCCTTAGAAATTTATTTTCTTTAGAAATATAGTTTCCCAGACACAACTGCAGCGTGAGGCTGCCTTTTTGTGTCTTGGAAGAAGTGTTACATCGATTAAATTTTTTTAAAAATAAAGAAATATGGAATTGTTCCTCGGGAAGATAGCGACAAGTTTTATCATGGCCGATCATGTCACCCGAGATGACTAAGGAAAGACGGAAGGCAAAAAAAAAAGTCCCGTTGCGTACTTTCATTAATGCACTTCTTAACGGAATTTAAGCGTTACATGCAATGTTGTTGTCGCGAGTCCCTAATGCAGGATCCATTAATAATACTTTTTTTTTGTAAAAGTTTAGTATAATTAAGTAGGAAATTAATGGTCCTTGCAAAGGCAAGACTGTCTTTACTAGTTTGTGTGCCTCTTCTTTTTACAAAGTAATTAACTTTTCTGCACATGAAGAGCTAATAAACTCCGAACGCGTGTACTATATTTATAAGCGACGTAAGTGCTGGAGACAGACGGAGAGCATCATCGTCACACCAATCAGTGATGAAATTCGTCTTCTTCCACTAATTGAGAAGTTTCTGATGCATAAAAGAGATGCATGGTGTGTGTGTTGTTATGCCTATGTAAGCCTGAACGTGACGTCATTACAAGCTCTTAGAAATATGTCTTAGATCAGGGGGGGGGGGTCTTCAACACATACCCCACGGCCATACATACACTAGAACCTCATTTTAACGGATTAATAGGGGTTGAAGGTTGTCTGTTATAATAAAAGTCTGGTTTATAGCAAATAATTATCATAGGACTGTATGCCAAAGGGTACAAGTACATCAATAAAAGTATTGTAGTTGACAAAAAAGTGTTTAATACACAGGATAATTATAATCAATGTTCTCGTACTCTGAATAGTTTTTCCCTATAAAGCAAAATCTTTAGGATATTTAAATGAGACCACAAAAGAGAGATTTATGAAATGAAAAAATAGCCGAATTTTTTAGTACCAAGTATAAAAAGCGGCGCTTTTCTTTTTTCCCATGGTCCATACAACGCATTTACCAAGTTTCAATGAAATATGTCCACCAGAACGGGCGATACATAGGTCTGAGTAGTTACCCAAAAATTTCTCGGTACATAAATTATTAAATATAAAATAAAGGTACGAGAAAAATATATGGTGATAACTTCATAAACAAATAAGTTATAAATTTTCTAAAATAAAATCGAATGTGTACGCGTGTCGAAGCTAGCTCAATACGTTACGAGATTGGTCGTGGACGACTAGTATGGCCGCTCCACCATTGGTAATGATCGCCAAATATTGTTGGCTGAGCATTGAAGGGTACACCCCGTTTCACATCTCAGAGAGATATGAAAGCGTTCCCGAAAGATGGTGTATCCGGAAATTGTATTGAAAACAAAGGAACGTAGCCGCTTCAGACGAAAACAAATTCATATCGTCATGGAGCATCAACAATCGTCAATCTAAAATCATATAAATATTGTAGGCTAGAAGGCTGGTCGAAGAGAACGACAGGACCTTCCAGCCCCTAGCCTAAGCCAAAGTACCCACTTTCCTCCCTGATGTTCCAATCCATCTGGTCACACATTGATCGAAGAACGCCAACAGTCGCAGCACGTGTTGGCGTATTAGTATCCTTAGAGAACGTTCTGGAAGCAAATATTCTCAATGGAACATGTGTGTAGCCACCCTATGCCACTCGGGTTCAAACCCCACCGTCGCCGCAGTGGTGGTCGGCTGTTGGTTTCCTGTGGTTCCCATCTTCGAGGAGCGAATGCGAGCCCATCTCCCCGTTAAAAAGTCTCGGCACAGAGAGCAACAAGCCTACAACAATAATTCATTCAATCATTACACTTTACTCATAGTTATAAAAACTGGTGGCAGATGGCAGCACTACACATAACAAGCATTACACAGAAACAAACTTCACGCCAGGTTTCACTACACGTACACGCGCATTCCAACATGTACCGATTCGTTAGAGGTTCCGCAGAGGAATATGGACGAGGTGCATGTCTGGTTTAGTAGTAGTAGTAGCCTATGCCGCTGGGGCTTCATTGCAGCAGGGGGAGGGCAAACATTGGAAGCACATAGTTGCGAATGACTATTGGACACAGCTATTTCACCAAACTCCGACCACATAGATGCACTGCAATTTACCGCCGTTAGAGTTGGGCTGGAAATAAAGGCGCCATCTCTCGGTGGTCGCCTAAAGCTTATTAGGGAAAATTTTTCTTTCATTTGTCTTCCCCGGATCAAACCTGGGATCTGACGGCAACCTTCATGGTGTTAAAAGAGTACCTTACCACCGCGTCACTTGGGTGCTTATTGGACCAGGCTGGACCCATGCTTAACAGTTTTCGTGGCGGGCGACCAAGACGACGCACCAAAAGATTCTACAGTTATCGCAAACGAATACCCTCGTAACTTCGCAACCAGAGGCATTACTCCATATGTAATCTACACCGAGTCCAATATTCATCGTAGGATTGCTCACAGGCTGGACAGATGGACTTTTCAATGCACAATCAAACTTGCGAGAATCGGTTTTTCGATGGAGTTTTGAAGAAAAAAAAATTCCTGTGATTTCAGAGCTTTTTCGATGCAATAACTCCTTGTCTTGCTTTTTATAAGCACCACAACCACTTTGCTATCTTCACTTTCGGATTTCACTCCATTTTAAATAATAGAACTCGCATCACAGTTGTGTGTGTATACTCATAGCCGCCCGTGTATCGTTCTTCTGAATTGCTCATAGATAACAACACCCTGAAATAGAGTTCAATTCTAATTTCCCCCATATTGTTATATTGTTCGGCAGAGGATATCCTTCAAAATAAAACAGATCTTGAAAGCTTCCATCCATGTTCTATTTACAAAAAAAAATGAGATTCCCGCGCAGAAAAATTACGGGTAGAAAATTATACTTCCCGCGTAGAAAAATTATACGTCAAAATCACATTTTACCTAATAAATCGAAGGCTTCGAGGATGTTATTGGCAGATTCTTCAAAATAAACTTCTGAGACACTTCATAACACACGTGTTAACTTGGTCTTATCCATTTTCACATTACCTGCGTATTCTTACCTGACAGCGAACTTTACCAACATTTCCCCTGCATCAAGAAACTCACAACATTTTTAGTTCACGGGCCAGATGTGCGATATTTCTGCCGGTAGCGGGCGAGAAGCTTGTATATAAAATAAGGTGACTTTATCACCTGAATTTTTATGAGACATTCCAGCAGTTTTCTCCGTCCCGACTTTCAGTGTAATGTCCAGTTTTTCCCCCTTATTTTCAATGAGACTTAATCAAACTTTTAAAATTGTGAATTAAGATTTTTATAGTGACTTTCTGAATATATTAAGATAATTTTGACTCTATCGGAATTAAAATTGTATTCACACAAAAATATTTATCTCACGTATTTGTCAAACATCTACTTTTTTTTGGTAAATTACGCTTTCACACATTGCGACTCTTGCTGTGACCCTCTGTTTCCCGTCATAGTCGATTTTTCAGGAATTTTAGCGATAGTTGGCAACTTTATTTGCATTTGACAATTTTTTTGGCTGTAACTAGCAACTTCACTTGCCTTTGACATTTTTTTAGTGGCTATCATTGGCAACTTTATTTGCATTTTGTTTTTTTGGCTGCCGTTGGCTACTTGCCTTTGATATTTTTAGGAGGTAATTGACAACGTCCAGTAGAGATCCCAATTTCCCGATATAAATCAATTTCCCAAAGTAATTTCCCAATTTTTCTCCCAATATTTTTATGAAGGAAATATAGTCAGACTAGTTATTTACTGTATTGTGTAGTGTATATCGATGCATTCCTAGCGAAACAACTTTCGCGGGTAGGATGGAACCCCCTTGGCGGGACAAATGCGGCCCGTTGATTGTTTGATTGTGCATCTCTGCCATAAATCATCTTTTAAAGTTCAAACCAGAATAGCCAATTATCACGGTTAAGCTTCTTTTCTTACAACGTCACCCATTTCTAGCCGAAAAATAATGATTTTAAAAACCATTTCTTTTGGTTGATATTTTTCTTGAGAATTCCAAAATTAATAAATCGTCACCAGGGTATGAGATAATGCAATGAAATTGCGTTGATATTGAAATGTGCCCAACTAATTATATTGTATTCATTCTTGATAATCCAGGAGAGAAAAATATATTCTAAGTAACTTAAACGCAAAAAATTTGCCAATTTATTTTCTTCAACTTTTCCACGTGTGCAGTTCATGCAATTCTTGAAAAATTGTGGCTAAGAATAGAAAAAAAAAAATCTATTTTTCTCCCTTCTTTTCCGGAAAAAAAATGGGAAATAGGAAACGAGATTCTTGAAGTCATTTCAGAATCCCCCTCTCTTCCCGATTTTCTTTTTTTTTTTCCTTTGAAAGTCTCACGTTTCAGGTCTAGATCAGGAAATCTCTTGATCTGTTGCATATTTCATCAAGAAACGTTGGGCGGAATACTTATATAGGATTGGCGGGAAAAGAGCCTATATATGACCAACGCCTTTGCGATTCCCTTTTTAGCTTAATTTTTTTACCCTTTTTCTGCCCGAAAATTTTGAAAAAAAAAAGAGGATAAATTTCCAATAAGTTTTGCTAAACATTTTCAATTTTGTGCGGTTCGTTTACCTAATGCAAGAATATCGAGGAAACAATCGATTTCAGATTCGAATAATACGAGCGAATGCAAAATTGGAATTATAATAAAATAGAGAATTTTGATTTTGATCATTCGTATATCGGGATACCGTAGATCAGCGTTTCTCAACCTATGGTCCGTCGTGGTGGTGCACAGGCAGATCTAATAACGAAAAATTTGTCCGTTGTAATTGTGATACTAGTTATATTCACGTGGGTCAAATAAAATTGTACCTTTAGGCTTAGGTCCACCATACTTCATCGAGGTGAATGCAGAAAATTGACATCTTAAACAGGATATCAATAAATTTTGCCAAAAATTGCGATTTATTGATTTAAATTTCATTTGTTGATTACTGCTAAAATTGTTGAAGGGCGTGGGAATGAAGAGATGCTACCTACAAATCGCAGTGAACAAATATGCATTTGACGAAAAATATTCATATATTTCAATGACCATATTTTATTGAGAAAAAATACGGTAAACTGGGATCTTGAATAATAATCCGTAATATACGGTACATCAACACAATTGCCATCAAATACATTTTCAGAAGTAGCCACAATCACCAATCGTAACTAAACTGTTGAAACTGACAAATAGGTATATGTGAGATGAATGTTTATAATAATTTTTGCAGACTCCTCTCTCTTCTCTTCTCTCTTAACTACTCAGACTCCTCAAGTATTCAGACTTCTTAACAGCAGTCTGATTAGTTTCAGTATACCGACACTGCTCAGACCAATGTGCCCCCCCCCCTCCCCGTCTGTATACTACACTACTCTGCAGCGCCCGTTCTGATGGATGTATTCCATTGAAACTTGGTATATACGCTATATGGACTATGGAAAAAAGAAAATGTAATAAAAAAGCGTCACCTTTTCCCCTGGTTGTCGAAAATTGAACTATTTTTTTACTGCGTGAATCTTTCTCCCTGATATCCCGAAAATTTGGCTGCATTCGGATGAGTAGTTTTTGAGAAAAACTATTCACACAGAGAACGGGAACTTTAATTATAATCACCCAGTACTTAACCGTAAATGCACCTCGCACATATTCCTTTCCGGAATTTCTATCGAATCGGTATATGTCGGAACGTGTGGTGTATGTATATGCGCGGACTCAACGTATTTATGTTTTCGGATGTGATGTGTGTTTCTACTTCGTGATGGTGATGCCAGCTGTCTTCTTCATTTTGAAATTAAGATGGTAGATGCTTGAATTTCCACATCATGTAAGTATCGTATTGAAGGTTTGTGTGCTCTCCATGGAGAGATATTTGTTTGGAAGGGGGATCAGCTTGCATTCGCGCCTCAAAGCTGGAAAGCCGCAGAAAACCAACTTCAACCGACCATCACCGTGCCGCCAACTTCGAAAGTGGGTCCTCACCGATCATTGATATGTTGGATGAATTGAGAAATCGTGTGGTTCCCTCACTATAAGCCGTTACTTTTTGATACCTTTAGCCTGGACGACACCCTGTACAACTGAGTTTACGGAAATTTTGCCTCCTACATTTCACCTGCCCTGACCGTGTGAGTGGGTGAGTGACAAAATGAGCGAGCAAGATAGTTGGTGGGTGACCGTATGAGTGGAGTATGTGACTGTATGAGAGACTAAGTGAATGTATTCACTCGCACGGTCACTAACTTGATCACGAAAACGGTCACTCACACTTACTCGTACAATCGCTCACTAACTTATACTGTCAATCACACACTCTTTTAGTCACTTATACAGTCACTCATACGATCACTAACTTGATTACTTGCACGAATACTCATACGGCCAGTCACTTGATTATTGGCCACTAACTTGATCAGTGATCGTATTATTCATATAGTTACTCATACGATCACTAACTTGATCAGTGATCGTATTATTCATATAGTTACTCATACGATCACTAACTTGATCACTAATATGACCACTCAAACGGTCACACATACGATCACTAATATGACCACTCAAACGGTCACACATACGATCACCAACTTGATCACTAATATGACCACTCAAACTGTCACACATACGATCACCAACTTGATCACTAATATGACCACTCAAACGGTCACACATACGATCACTAATATGACCACTCAAACGGTCACACATACGATCACCAACTTGATCACTAATATGACCACTCAAACTGTCACACATACGATCACCAACTTGATCACTAATATGACCACTCAAACGGTCACACATACGATCACCAACTTGATCACTAATATGACCACTCAAACGGTCACACATACGATCACCCACTCACTCATAGGCACTCACTCAGTCATACAGTCAATAATACGGTCACTCATACAGTCAATAATACGGTCACTCATACAGTCAATCCCACGGTGACTCAGTCAATCTTACGGTCACTCACAGTCAATTATATGGTTACTCACAGTCAATTATATGGTCACTCATACAGTCACTAACAGTCAATCATATGGTCATTAATATAGTCACTCACTCACTCATATGGTCACTCATATGATCATTCATACGGTCACTCATATGGTCAGGCGCAATGTCAGGGGCGAAATATTGGGTGCGAAATGTCGGAGTCGGAATTTCCTTATCCCATGTAACTGTTCTATTCCATTTAATAATTCTACAAAATCATCGAAATTAGAGATTGAGCTGAAACATAATTCAACACGCCGTTGGTAGAGAAAAACCGAAATTATATACAAAACTCACACAACAATTTTCTTCATTGGTAACATCATAAATATAACATTGAATATTTTGTTTTTGGAAAAAAAGAAAAAAAAGTTCCAAATTCTCAGAAACTCTTTTCAATTCTCTTTGAAATCCCAAATCCATTGAAAAAAAATAGAAAATTGGGAAGAAAAATGTATTTATATAAAGAAATAAGAGAAATCTTTCCTCCGTGAAATGAAGAAATTCGTCTTTTGTTCGTTGAGGGCAAAAAATAATTAATTTTTCGGAACAAAAGCGATGTCTTCGTCCGTCGATTTCCATATTTTATTCGTTTCCGCAATTTCTCTCTCTTTTATATTTTTTATTTTCCATCTTTCTTATTCAATTTAACATCCGGGTTCTCTTACGGAAATGAAATTTCATCCGCGACAATGTCTATCACAGCTGCTACTCACTTTTAAGTGCTTTCCTATTTATTTATTTTTTTTCTTCGTAATTATTAAGCCCCGTATTTCTTTTATAGGACTTTCGTATTTCCCATGAAAATTTTGAAAGGACTGACTGTTTTATTTTTAGTATAAAAGTTTCGGATATGGAAATTTTTTTTTTCCCCTTGAAATATTTTCCTAGAAATTTATTTTTCCCCACCGTGGTCTTTCAAGTGTACGTAGCGTCGTAATTGGACGGAGAATTTCGTGTTCCAGATTCTGAGAAATTACGCAAATTTCCTAGGAGAGAAAAAATATCATTGAATAAGACTACTGTTCATGAAAAATAGAATATTCCTTATTTTTTTCAAATTATATTTGATGGTGAATGTAGGACAAATGATTGGCATTTCAAAACGGTACGTATGCGACACAAGGTGTTTACAGTTATTACTATCCAACAGCTCAACGTTTCTCAACCATCCTGAACCCAAAAATGTCTCAAAGAATTCGATGGAAAACTTGTGCCCCGTATTACGAGATATTTCTTCATCTTTGGTTGTTTTGAATTTCTTTTAACATTTGTCCCGTTTTTTTTTAATGATGCTTATTTGAATTTGTAGTGTTTACTAAAATCTTAAATACACTGCGTTTTCATAACTTATTATCATAATTATGGCTATATATACAAGTATTCATCTCGCATATTTGTCGCAGGTCGATTTTTTTCCCTTAAATTTTTCAATGATTTTTATCACATTTGAGGATTTTGCCGACTTACGGCAACGTTTTTGGTGACAATTAGCGATGTCTGGCATTGAAGATCCCAGTTCCCCTTATTTTTCTCAATGAAATACGGTCATCCTATCATTTGAATGTTTTTTCGTCGAATGTATTTTAGTTCACTGCGATTTGTATCGGCAATTGGCCCCATCATCCTTTTTAGCAGTAATTAACAAATTTGTCGTAAATGCTTACTATACTTTGGCTACAATAAGGGATATCCCATGTTTAGGATCGCAATTTCCTGCCTTATGAAATAAATATTAAATATGCATTAATATAGAATTTTCATTTGAGTCATCATGGATATTACTAATATCAATTACAACAGTTGAATAATTTTTCATTCTGTTCAAATTGGATTATCAAGTCCAATTGCTGACCATAGCTTGAGAAACGCTGCAATACTTTATTCCATGAAAGGATGACGTCACTATCCAATATCCATACGAAGGTTTTTAACAACTAGCTGTTGAAGAAAAGGAAATCCAACTGCCTTTGCAGGGAATCGAACCCACGTCCTTTCACTTTTTCACTTTCCGGGTGAACGTTCTGGACCAGTGTTTCTCAACCACCGGACCCTGACATCAGTCAAACCGGGCCGTGAATGATTACTCATTTCATTTTCCCCTAATTTATTTTCTATTAGTCGAGTTCATGACCGGGCCTTTCACTCACAAAAATAATTCCGCCGGGCTGCGGGCTCCCAAAGGTTAAGAACCACTGCCCTAGACCACTAGACTCAAAGGCAACGAATCTCAATATTTCCTTGGAGCTCGTGTGCACCGAAAGGGACCGTACATGATTTTCCGCAAGAAAAGGCAGTTCAATTTTCTCTCCTTCCAAAAAATATATGAATTCATCTTTGCGACACCAGTTGATAAAAACTAAGGAAATAATATTAATTTTGAAAAAATTATGAGAGAGAGAGATTTGAATTTTCATGGCTTTCCTGGATTCTATACAAAGTGATTCAAATTTTTTGTCCATAGGACTTTAGAAGTATACAGGGTGATTCAGAAAAGATGGGGAAAACTTTAAGAGGTGATAGTACACACCAATACAAACAATTGTCATCAAAGAATGCATGGTCTAACACAGTGGTTTTCAACCTGGGGCCATATGGCCCCCTTGCGGTCCTGGGATATTCTAGGGGGGCCACGGGAGAAAATCAGAAGAAAGGTGATCCACGACAGGTGGTGAAGTGTGTCATAGAGAGCTGTGAAGGGGAAAAAGCTTTAAAAGTGAAACATGGTTGAAAAAAATATTACTACTTTCAGAATTCATCAGATCCGTTCATAGAACCAGGGTCATCATAACCCTTGGGTCTATGTGGGAATGACCCGGGTCTTCATGTCTATAATGGAGGGAGGGGGACTGCACTATATCGGAATCTGGTACTATGATTTTCATCTGTTACTTCCAGCTAAGTATGGAGGACCGCCAGAGCAACGGTTGATGTGTTGGGAGGGTCGATTTATGGTGCATGTTCGTTGGATCGTACCGTATTTTACACAGAGTGTTAATGATGATAATCCGCCATTTTTGAGTCCGTGCCTAGCCAGGATTCCAGAGATTGATCTGATTTATTGAAATTTCATTCATAATAAAAAAATAGAAAGTATCTCAATCTTTGATGAGGGGAGAGGGGGGGGGCATGGATAGGACAGGGGGGCTACGAGAAAAAAATGTGATCCATAGGGGGCCATGAGCTGAAAAAGGTTAAGAAACACTGGTCTAACATGAAATGCAAACACAAAACGCATTTCGAAACTCCGCAAACGTTAAAACGGCATTCCTGTTGAAATTTATCGGGAGAAAAAGAACAGTATATGCACGACAATGTAACCTGAGGAAGAAGAAGAAACCGTAGGCAAATCTGCGTCGCAGTGAATAAAAGGTGCGGACGCCAGCATGTTTGAGGCACGGAAAATTAGAATTTTTTGGTTTTTTTGGAAGTTTTTGTTTTTATGAAATCTTCACGTCATATATTCTAGAATATATGTACATAGTTTCTGATCTTAGGTAAGATTACTAACGAAATCTATTTGTGCCCATTCTGACTGACGTTGCATTTGCGCAACGCTTTGCTTAAAATTCCTTTTTTCAATTAATTTTCATGCAAATTATTTTTACGAGATTGAATTTTTCGAAATTAAAAATGTTAATTGCATTTTTTTTACAAGGAAATTGAACTTTTTATGACTTTTAAAAAATGAAATTTTTGGAAACATTATCCTGATTGTTGTGTGATCTGGAACTTTTTTTCCCAAAACCATGAAGAAAAAAAAAATTTTTTTTTTTTAAAAATGGAAAAAAAATTTTTTTTTCCAAATCTTTTTTGTCACATGACACATGAGGTTCCCCAAAAAATAATAAAAAATTATTTTAATTAAAGTAATTTAATTATTTATATTAATTAAAAACTCATTTAATTGATAATTTACATTAATTACAAAGAAAAAACATGCTAAATTGATATCCAATTCTCTGAAACTTCTCAAGTATGTTATTTAAGTAACCAGTTATCGTATATAAAGAAAAGTGTAATTTGGTCATAAATTGAAAGAACAACTAAAAAAATGTGTTAATGAACCATTAAATGAAAATATAATAGAAAATAAACATTCACAATAGAGATACAAATGTATAAATTAAATTACGGTTTCATTAAACAATATGACCGCGGTTTCTTATTGAATTCATATTAATAATATTCGAGTTAAAATTGCAGATGTAAAATCCCGATAAGCCTCATAATCGAATAATTAAAAATAATTGGTTTTTAATTTTTATCGGATACTCATCGCGATCGAATTCCAAAATAAAAATTAATTAGCTGAATATTCTTTATTCCGTTATCTTCGAAAGAATTTCTATTATCTTAGCACTGAATTAAATTCATCGAATGCGGATTCATAACTCACTAATTATAAAGGAATTCACCTTCTTTTATGTATTTTAGTTGGGGGGGGGGAAAGCGGATTTATATTATGTATTAAGATTTTGGTTTTTTCTATTTCTCTGTGAATAAATTTTTCGTTGAGAGATCGTGCTTTCTTTTTAATTAACGGACTAGTGTTAAAGATTAATTATTCGAATCTAATGATGAAGAAACAAAGGAAAAATATGGAATTTTTCCGAGTAATAGTTAGCAAATTTGTTCTGATTAAAGAGGAATCGCGTTTGTAAAAATTAATCTTCTTTTTACATGGACAAAAGAAAAATGATAATGAATATGAAAGAATGAAAAAATTTAGGGAAATTGATGTAAAAGAATTTCAAGTTTATCTTGTATAATAAGATGCTAACGTTATTCCAAAAGAAGTAAAGGTCAAACACGAACTAATTTTTTGCATGTTCTCATATGGCAGGGGTTGCTCAATCTTTTTATTCCGCGGGCCAGATATGCGGTATTTCTGTCATTTGCCGGATAGGAGCTTGTATATAAAGAATGATTAATGATCCATATTTTACTGAATATTCAAGTAATTTTTGGCCGTCCCAATTTTTTTTATGAAATGTCCCGTTTTTTTTTTTTTTTTCTGTTTTCCACAAGGTTTTGAATTCAGGAAATAAGGTTCTTTTCATGACTTATAAATCAGTTGACTTATAAATAAATTGACTTATAAATTATATACACTATAATAATTATGACTATATCATGATAAATAACAGTCAAATAAATATATTCAACTCATATACTTGTGATACATCTACGTCTTTTTTTGGTGATTTACATTTTGACTAGCGGTATTCATAATTTTATTTGCGAATGGTGATTTTTTAGCAATTTTATCGATAGCTGGAAACTTTACTTACACTGTTGAAATTTTTTTGGCTGTAAATGGAATAGCTTAACCCCCGGGGTAGTAAATTCTAGCACAATTGACACGTTTAAAAAGAAATACGATAAATTTGTTGGGGCAAATCGAGAAGGTAGCCATACTTTTAATATGATAAGTCAATCACAAATATTTTATATAGGCATTGTGTTCTATTTTATCATGTAGGCCTATATAATTTCTTTAGTTTTATAATTGAATTTTTAATTAGGAGTTGCTGTATTTTCGAAATATATGGCATCCATATTTGTTACTGGCATCTTTTTCCTCAGCCACCACAGGGCCGTCATTTCAACTATTTCCGGGGGGGGGGCGCAAAGAACATGTACTCTCAATGTATTTATAATTATATATATATATATATATATATATATATATATATATATATATATATATATATATATACCATTTTTAGTGTATTTTCAAAAGCCAGGGACCGACGACCCTCCAAATGACGGGCCTGAACCACCTCGTTGGGCATTTTGCCTGTTGTGGCCTTGTATTTCTATTTGTATTAATTGGCAACTTTATTTTGAAACTTTTTTCGGCTGTAACTGGCTACTTTATTTGCCTTTGGCAATTTTTTTGGCGTTATCCCGTATTTTCATGAAAGACATATGGTCAGCCTAGATATTAATCGTGTTGTGCGTATATTGATACTTCTCTATTGGAACAACTTTCGCTATCCGGAGGTTGTGCACTTCTGGTATATGGTATTTAGTTTAATGTGGTACGTGTTAAAGAAAAGAAAAAGGGCATATTTCCATAAACGTGCGTACGAATAAAACGTTATCTACAGATACTGTACCAGAATTAAAATCAAGAGAACCCGTATCCTAGGACCGGGGCCCTCATGCAACGATCCTTGGTGTGCCCCCCCCCCCCCCGGCCGAGATTTTGCACGTGGTCGTCAAAAATTTGGAAAAGAAGTAACAGTGACAGATCACACCGGGCACTTAAGGTAGAGTATATTTTTGACCCAATTCCCCCCTCCTTTTCCCTCTGAGAGTTATGACCAAAACGCTATCTGCCGATACTGTAAGCACAATTACGTTAAAATTCTATTTTGTGGATCACCCTCCAAAAAATAACTTGATAACAAATGTGAATTCCGTAATACCTATAAAAGTGTTTTATCTATACCCGTAAAAAACCGATCTATAAACTGAAAATTAATGAGAAAATAGCCGAGAAAAAGAAAAGACCAATACATGTAATTATGATACGGGTGTGAAGGCATATCCCCAGACACCTTTTATCTTTTGAACTGTTGGTGATAGCAATATATAAGGCCGTTGTTTACAAATTAATAACATTATCTGTGATTTTAATCAGCAGCGTCTACTCTAGTAGCAACGTTTAAATTTTTCGTCCACCCGTCAACGTTCAAGTCTCGTCAACTCGCGATAATTGAATTTATACTAAATAAGGGCATTGACAGTTGACAATGGGACTAACATCCATTTCTTTAGCAAAGATTTCGTCTCTTAACGAGAACAACGACAAGAAATTCAGCGAAGAACGAAAGGCAAAGAAAGTTCGAGAGAAAGTCAATGTTTGGTCTAAAACAGCATCAAGCTATTCGCGAGTAAAAAATAAAAATAAACGTATACACACACAAAAGAGAAGTAAAAAAGGTTGCTCTCGAAGACTTTTACATCAATGTAAGCAGTGGAACGTCTACTATATTTTTTTAGGAAAAGAGAAAAGTATTTTTCTTCTTCTTTTACTCTTTTTCCCAAATTCACGCAAGGGATCAGTGTAATCACACTGAAAGCCTCCTCGAGTCCTGGGCTTTTATTTACTCGGAGCAGCTAAATATAGACAAAGAATAGTAAGTGTACCGCCATCCGCCATCCATTGCGCGACCATCCAATTGATTGGTCTAGTCTCATCTTATTGGACTGATATAGAAGAGTTTTGCCCTTAACATGATCATTGTAAATATGTGTATAAATCACCAAGGTTAGAACTAAATTTCACAAATACGTACATTTTCCTGTGACAGTCTCCTTTACTTGCATGGGAAGGTGGGACGAATGTCAAGGGCTCACGAATTTCCAGCACCAAGAATTATTCAATATATTTATTTTCTGATCTTGTTGAGTTCATGAATGATGTTTGTGATATTGAAGAATGTGACAGAATGTGGATTTAAAAAAAAATCAAACGTTATAGTGTGGAACTTCGCTTATATGTTCAAAGTTATACGACTTTCACGTTTATACGACGTTTCGGTTCGATCGCAATTGTCTCCTATACATTTTTTATGTTAACATAATTCATTTATTCGACGTAAAACCTTAATTTTTCGACGTTTTCACTTCGACTCGAACTCCAAATCTTTTGATAAACGTCATCTATATCCATCAAATGCGCATAATTTTTGTATGAAGTAAAATACGGGGCTGAAACAGTTCTTCTTGCATATTGTCACCGAAATTTAAATAAATTTTAGGGTTATTGCTGATTTACATGAAAATTAGCTTTGAGCTGGCTGATAGCCGTTTAGAGAGGACGCTTGAATGATTTGTTTATTGCTTGTTTTTTAGAATACGCAGACACGGCGAGTCCCAAACGCATGGGTTTCAATTGTTTTGACGGCCATTTTGTCCTTTCAGAATTTTTTTCTAAAAGTGTTTCAGCTTATTGGGGGATGCCGGTCTGCTTATAAGAGGCACATACGGCAAGTCCTTCCGATCATTTCCTGCAGAATTTTCTTTCTTCCTGGTGCTTTGCTTGCTAGCCGTGTTCAGATCTGCTGTTCGTAATGTCGAGGAAACAAAAAGCGCTTTCTCTAAAAAATTTAGATATTTTTGGAAAAATTCGACAAGAATTTTAAATTAATGACGAAAGTTTGCGTTGAAAAACAGTCGAATGTCCCTGTGTCAACCTTGAAAACTATTATAAAGCAGAGACACAAAATCAAAGACCAAGCTGCTGGTTGCAAATCATCTACTGCCATAAAAATGAGTCCAAGATGGAAAATTTTCCCAAGTCGAGAAATTTTGTTACAATTTTTTACTCAATGTCGTACCGCAAATGTAATGTCCTGCTAAATTTTATTTCTCAAGTGATTTAATGTTTTCCTCTCAAATATGATTGAAATGATATTTTTTTCCAACCGAATTGGAGATGCAATCAAAACACGTTGAGTTTTATAATATTTTGTATGTCTGTGGGGGAGAAGTATTTTTTGTTTTAAATTCTCAATTATTCGAGTTGCACATTTACAAGACGTTTTGACTCGGCCTCTCTTGAATGTCGCATGAACGAGGTTCTGTTGTATTTCAAAATATATTTATTGAATGTTTTTATACCTTATTGAACAGCAAAACATGAGATGACATTCAGATGATATAACTTGGAAACCGTAATAGATAGAAAGATGAAGCATTTGGTATTCTTGATGGGCTGGCCTGGAACTTTAAATACGCCGGTCTGCAAAATTAATTATAATTGCAACTCATAGATGCCGTATATATACAATCGTTTCATGTCACGACTTCGTTCTTTGGAGCCATTTGAAAGTCTCTGTTTACAGCAAGTCCTCAAATGTAGTATCAGCTTAAACAGTTGATCTCTAAGGCATGCACATCCATTGCAGTAGAGAAGGAAAGTAGCTTTAAAATCAAGTTTTTAATTTTGTCATGTTCTTACTGATAAAGGAGACTATTTCGAATCAATAGCAATGTGACTTCACTCATGTTTGCAACATCTAATATCACCCACTGTTTACAGGGCACATAGGGACGGCGCACAGAGACTGTGGCACCGTCTACTAGTTGAAGTTGCAACTAGTTTCCCAAAGCGGCCTATTAGTAATTCCAGGCCTATTCATTCAACGAACTACTGTTTCATTTTTCTATCTATCACAGTTTTCAGGTTATGTCATCTCAGAGGGGGGTTCCTTTGTGAAATGTCCTATAGCTTATATTATACGTACAGTAAAATTTCGATTAGCCGTCACCGTTCGGACCAAGGCTGTGACAGATAATAGAAATTTCTTAGTACATATGTACAGTAATGTGATTTCACTGCGAGCTTGGGAAGAAAATTAAAATAAAATCCTTTAAAAGTGAAATAATACATATATGTAGTATTTAGTTTTACACGCACGCACACATATATATAACGATCAATATAGGCTTCAATATAAGGCCGGTTCAGGCAGTGGCGACATTGAAAATAGCGGCCTTTATGTAGCATCTCTTCCAAAATTCTTTGACAATCATTAGATGAAAGCAAGCCTTCGATAAAAAGCTTTCCTGTAACGCCGCTTCATATTTTGCCCTGGCCCGCAGGCTGGATAAATGGAGTTAGTGTTGGGGCATTGTCCATTAACAACAGTGCTTCCTGCGGCAACTGCTTTTCGACCATATGAGCTCTAACTTGAGGCACGAAAACGTTGTGTAACCATTCTGAAAAAATTGTTTGGTCCATCCAAGCACTTTTTGGGTATAATAGTTCACACTCAATGCGTTGCGTTCATGCTTAAACTTTTGAAAGCACGGGGTTTTTGGATTTTCCAATTACAAGCAGGGGCAATCTATGATTGGCGGTGGCATTTGCATAGACCATAGCAGTAATCCGATCTTTTTGGACCTTAAAACCTGGGACTATTTCTTCCGGTTTTTTTTTGTAGACCATGACGGATAACAGAAATTGACGGTTAAACGAATGATAGTTAATCGAAATTTTACTGTATATCAATACCTCAATGAACGATAGTGGAAGCTCCAAAAAATCCTGTTTGAGCAGGGCCCAGATTTGTGAGAAACTGATCCTGCCTTGTCTTTGATATCATATATATTGCGTATCGAAGTGAGAAATCGGAAATGAGCGAGCAACTTTGTAGTGGCACAAATACATGCTCAGAGTCAAACATTCCACTACAGTATATCTTCCCACGCATGCCAGGCTTACGAATGAGCAAATTTTCCCTTTTTTGTCAGCTACAGGATACCTTTTTCTAAGTTTTGCCTGAGACGAGAATATGTGTCCCCATTGAAACACGTGTTACAAAACATTTTAAGAAAACAACTTCCCTAGAGATCATGGGTAGAGTAAACATTCAAACGTCATTTCCCACATTCTTTTTTTTTCCCCCAAGGGTATTCGCATTCGAGCTTCTGGCATGTGAGAGGGGACGATATAAAACTCGACATACGATCAAACATATATCTCTATAAAACTATTTTTGGATGAAACCTTTCGAATAAATACAAACGGGGGAAAAAATCCATTTTTGAACAAATCTCAGTTTTTCTTTCCAATATAATATCCGTATCTCCTGTTTTCATAGAGATTAATGATGTCATAATGAGATTTGGCACGTACGTGCAGAATAAAAATAACCATTTATATGTCTTCTTCCAATAATATTCAGCAACATGATGGATGTAGTTTTTTTTTTCCTTCGCCCCATAACGTCGTAAGTAAAGCGATTATCGAACTTATTAAGTTAATAGATCATTCGGAAAAGCATAAAATATAACAGTCGATTGATTATATTCGCGTGATTCTCTCTGTTAGCTAGTTATTCATTCACACTCTAATCAGAGAGACATTAGCAGAATATTCAACCATTAGTAACTCATAGTTATTTTATTGATGTTCTATCTAGTAAATTGCTTTTCTATTTCGTTCTTGTGTTTTGTGTTTCATTTTAAGTTGAAGTTCATAATTGGATTCTGAATACAGATAAAAAATCGACCGCTCAATAATTACACACGCGATTCCTTGTGAGAAACTAATACGGAAAAGTGTTTTCTCCGTTTTAGGATCGGACGAATATTTCGGAAGTTATAATGTCTTGAAGTATTTTGACCGTCAAGTTACGCGCCAAGAGCTCCCAACGAAAGTAAATTTCTACTCCCTGCGAGCGGGTTGCATGTTTTTGAAAATGAATTGAAGTACATATTCAATCTTGTTAGAAACCAAGTTGAGCCCCTTCTTTCACGATTGGCGAGTTCTCTCTTCGTGTAGTATGATTGTTATAACCTTGTTATTACGTGATAGTTTCGTCCGCTGTATTGGCAAATTTATCGCCAGATTTGTAAAGTGTTACCGAAATTAGATTTATTCGAAAATATTTTATACAAAATCAACACTTTTTTTTGTCAAAATGAGGTTATTTCTTCTCCTTCACTGTTAAGTTAAATTTTTGGGGTGAAATGCAAATAGTGCATGCGTGTTTACTGCGAGATCGTTTTATTTTTATTTTGTCGTTTGAATTAGACCACATGTTGATCAATAAAGCGGGGCAATATTTTTTGAACAATTTCAAAGTTTCATCGGAACTGTTACGTGTGAAAAGCTTCAATGAAGAATGTAAGAACGGTAACTTGACGAAGAGGTGAAGAGTGGAAACTAAAAATAACAACAACGATTCTATCAGAAACATTTAATCGAACTGATTATTTTATGAATTGACGTATTCAAAATATTTAGGGGGTTTCGGAATTTTTCCATTGATTATTCATCCAGCCAAATTTCGTGTCGAATTCTATACGTTGCAACAAAGATTTTTCCTTTCCATGTAACTGCAATCAATTTTATATAGCTGAAATTTTGCCTGTTATGAACCCGTGCTGTATTGTGCTGTCCCTTTTCACAAGAAATATTTTGACGACTTCATTCCAGTCTACAGGATTCACGCAGAACCTGGTCATTTTTTCAGATGAAGTTACATTTGGGGAGGGGCGTATTTATAGGTGAGAGATGGTTGCCCTGGGCCTTTCTTAGCAGGGTCGGACTTCATGCTCTTGCCGTTTTGGGCAATTCTAATTTTGCGACCCCTTTGAGATGCTCTTATGTTTCGGTTTCTTGATTTTTTCCCCAAAAAATCATTCCCCCCCCCCCCAGCCCCTAGCTATTAATTTAAAAAAAAAAATGAAGACATCACTTTACTGTTTATTCTTCTAAATATGGTTATGAATATAGTTTCACAAACACACTCGAAACAAAAATGGGATGCTGTAAAAATCTGAAATTGTAGATCGATATTCACGAACATTTACATATATATATATCAAAAATCGGGGAAAAGTTATGAAAGGACAGCAAAAATTAATGGACAACGCTTCCTTTCCTCCTCATTTATGCTGTCATTTCCCAACTTTTCTCTTATTTTGAATTCGAATATCTGAGCTAATACTAATTGCACTTAGGAACTTAAATTTGTTTCCCTTCCTTCCTTCCTCAGGAGAGACAGGGCACCCCGTATACATAGGTTTAAATCGACTAATGCATATCTCTCAAAAATGTCCCTCCGAAAATGTCTTTATTGCAATGCATTACATATCCAATTAAGCGCAGCCGGATTGATTAATTTGATCCGGATAAATCGAACTTAATAACGTAATTTCGAACATTTTAGATATGGTCTAAAAATAAGATGGCTCCACAATATTTCCTTCCAAAATGTCGATATGATTCATTAATATTGCCTATGTTTTTCCTTCTTTATTTAATGATGGAAGGAAATCGGTCAAATAAATATGGGTAACTGTTCATTTATTCAAGACACTCAAGACTATGAATTGATATTTTATGAGAAAAATTTATGTCAAAAGTTCATATTTAAAAGGTAAAATCACAATAAGAATAAAAACGTCCTATGGTTGGTTATTCAAAGGAATTTCAAAATGTTACTTCTTCAAACACAACCGTAAGGTTTACTTCGAAAAATGGTATTTTTCTTCTAGATTTTATTTGAAGTCTCTTATGAAAAATAAATTGTTGTATTTTATTTACAGAGAGGAAGAAACGGTATAAATACGACTGAAGAAAGTGATTTTTCTCCAAAAAATGAATTTTAAAATGGGATTTTTTCGTATTATTTCCGGGTGAAAAAAGGATTAAAATATTTATAGCGCTCAAAATGTCGGCAATTACCATACGGATATGAATGATAAAAAAAAATTAGTTTTTTTTTTTAATATGTAAAATTAAAATTAATTATGCGTAGCATGTTACGTATAATTGAGATAAGCCACTTTTTTTGATGAACGTTGAATAAAGGGATAAATATCTTTCCTGGCATCTTTCCTTGGAATTGTAATGATGATTCATTAAAAAAAAATAAGGGACAAAAAAATGCTGCTCGCTCATTTACATAAAAACCGTCGTTTTCCGTTTAAAAAAAAAAGGTGAATAATGCAAAATGATGTTTTTTGCGTCGAAATTCTACAGTATTCGGGAAACATGTATCTGAGCCAAAAATTAATTCCATTTCCGCATGTATTCTTGAATTGTTTCGGAAAATTTAATGTAGGAGAAGAGTTCTATTGTTTCGGTAGAAATTGCATGGAAAGGTTCCCAATATAACTTCTCTATAATGTTTTAAAAAATATATCACTAATTCTACTCATTGTTAAATATTCACAAAAATCCAGCAAAATCATTATGGGTAATAAAAAAATGTAAATAATAATATTTTGAACTCCAATAGATGCCAAGAATGAATTTAAAATCCCGTAATCTCTTCCCCTAACGTGTTAGAGTCACGTCATTCAAACAATACATGATCACGTACAGTATAAAGAAAGAGGAAAACAAAGAGAAATAAATAGTTTCCAGAACAGAGAAGCGGGAGAAAAAAAGAATAGACGTTTTTTTAAAATATCGCAAAGAAGCGAGAGAGGCAATCAGTAGCCGCCTTTTATCAATTTTAATAATTTTTTGCGGCTTTAATATAATAGCATTCCACCGCTAACTTTTTTTGTTTTTAATGTGTTTCTGGGTGAGATGAATATACTTAAATTTTTTAAAAATTTTTTGGGACTACTTAATGGAACCCTTTCCTTGTTGTCAATAACACTGTTATGGAAATGGAGTAATATTACATTTATATTTTGAATTCACACCATTCGAGTCTTATTTTTGCCAGCCACTTGTAGGGAACATTCGGTGAATCTTCCCGTTCCATCCACCAAAAAACTGCTAACATTGCAGCATTCCATTTGCGTTTGTATCGATGTTTCATTGCACGAATGTCCAGGCGGAATCGCCCCTTATAACAAAAAAATTATGGTCCAAAATCACCTCTGTTTGATTTTCTCAGTACAGTAATCTCGAAATTACGCCATAGGTGGGACAGACAATAGGCGCTTAAGTTGAGAAGCAATTTTGCATACGCATTAAATATTGATTAATTGGAGCTAATATTTCCGAAAAACACCGGTCTTTTAGAGAAAAAAAATGCAATCAAAACTGCAGGTTTTCCTGCATAATGAACAAAAAAAAATTAAAATTTTTGAATTGCTCCAAAGCATATGCAAATAAACTTCATGTATAGTGCAATATTTGATAAAACTTTCGGTCCGACAAAAAGAAACTTCTTGTGTTGAAGCAGGATGAGATTCCTCTTTAGTTTTTGTTTCCTTGCTTAAAGTCAAGTTAAAAAACTTCGAAATTAATTGGAGAGGCAGTTGAGTGACCGCGTGTATTGCCATTAAATATTAAACAGCATCATTTTGAACGAATTTTTCAAGATCGGCAATAATATTTGACTCAACATATTAAATGGTGACCAGTTCAATCAATCCTTGAAAATGGAAGCTGTCGCTGAAGCCGTGATTCCAAATGGTTCAAATTGATCTCTAAAACCTCTGGCAAAGTTTATATTTTTATCTTGGCTACAATTCGAATTGACCATGCATCCTTACCTATAATTATTCTTACCTGATTATCGCATCACAATTCGAAATCAGCTATATCCCCATAAGGATTACGAATTATTCTCAATTCAAAACCAGACATTTTTCATAGACAAACGCGTAACCCTGAAATCGCGTAAACCGGGTTGACATAAGTCGAGGTATGATTGTACTTGAGTCTTTTGGAGTTTTTGGTACAAATTTATATGTAAGCTCATTTTTGTCCACGGATTTTATGATCCCCGGTTTCATGTGGAATGATGGTACCACAATTTTTCTAGCCATCACCAGACGTTTGCATTCAATATTCTTTTGTGCCGTGTAATTGAGTTGTTCGTCGAGATCAGTCGTCCTGTTTGTAATGTACTCTTTTTTGCGAGGCTATCCTACTCACAGATATAGCAACAGTACTTTGTGCATCCTATTTTGCAAACCGTTTTGCATCACATTCTCTGCCTCAATATATTCTGTATCAATATTTTGTACAACTGTTCTCATTTCCAGCCAGCATTGTACCCCGACTGCTATCTACATTTTCTGTCTCGAATCATATTGAAGGAATACTTAACTGGTGGGGGGGGGGGGGCCTGTCTCTGGCTAGAATTTTTCCTGACACAATAAACACGTCCTTCGACACACAATGTGCTAAAATCACTTCAATGACAGAGCCTGGTTGTGTTCGGTTCGTCCCTATTTGCAAACTGGGAAAAAAATCGCAATCATTTTCGAAATATCGCAATCATTTTCGAAATATCGCAATCACTTTTGAAACATCGCATGCCAACTATTCATGTTCATTGTAGCTGATGACACTTAGAACCCGTTCAAACGCGGGGAAAATTTCTTCAGCAAAGGGCTGAGAGCTACTGGAAATACCAAGCTTACCTATGGGCCATCTTTGAGATAGAGCGTGTCGTCAGTATTATGGTTATAGCCAACCGCTGATCCCTTTCCTGTGCATTTTTAACGATTTCCAAGACGTCATTTGGAACGGCAAACCTCTTATTATGCAAACAGAAGAAGCGATTACGATGTGGAGTTTTCGAAAAAAAATTATAAGAAGCTGACAGTTAATTTTACTTCGGAAAATTCATAATGGATGTTAACATTATCTCTGGAAACCTGTTATTAATTAGAAAGCGGGTGACGAGCCTGCTCTTCTTTATGGGCACATCAACTAAGGCTGTGCATTTGCAACCGGAGCAACATGTTATTTGTTAGTTAGTATTATGTGATAGTAAATCCTTAAAGATTGTTTTTGTTGGGAATTGAAGACATATGCAAATATTACATTAATTTATGAATGTCTCAATTATATATACAACATATTATCGCATAAATTCGTAAATGGTTCAAACATTGAAGGAATTGGTGTACTCTCACGAAAGGGGATTTTTTTGGTGCAGAAAAAAAGTTCAAATTTTTGTCGAGGGGGGGGGGGGCAGGCTGCACGAAAACAAATCACAGCAAATATGCAAATCAGAGTTCTATTAAATACGAGGCGTGCAATTAATAGTTCATTTCTGAATTTTCCTTTCACTTTTGCTTACTTACATAAGTTTTTCATTGTGATGTTGTGACAATGGTGGATATAAAAGATACTGGTGTAATCGTTTTATCTCAGCCACGAATCACCGTAAGCTTTACAAACGTTTCTAACATACCAGAGATTGAAAAAAAAAATCTCATGTCAGAATTCCACGATTTGGTTTAGCACAGCGTCCTCTATGTGCTCAGTACATCTTGAATAACGAACAACAGTAACGTGCTCAGAGAACAAAACTCCGTGAAAAATGACTGAAAACGGTAAAATTTGGATAACAGTAGTTTGTATTCTCTAGTTCTTTAAGTTGCACTGAATACTTCAAATCAGTGAATTTCAGATGAATTCGGGAAAATTCTAACATCCAGGAAAAAGATTCTCAAAAAGAACTTCGAGTAATACATATTTAAAAGTGGAAAACTCGTTATTCAATATCTGAAATCAATCAAAATTTGCAATTTTCATGTCACGCCAAATGTATTATTTGCATTGTTCTTTTTTTTTTTGTTATGTAACATTTAAAAAGAGGAAATTTTTCTTACGTGCAAATATAAGACAAGATGTTACTTACGTCTGAGAATTTTACGTAATGGAATATTTATTCATGAGAAATTTATTTTTTCCCTTCATTTCTTCATCTTTGATTTCTTAAAATCGATTTCTGTTATTATTTTTTTGCAATCACATCCGTTGGACAATTTTTATCTTTTCTTCTTTGAAAATTTGCATGCGCCAGATCCAAGCAAATACGTTTTTTCCTAAAGAGCGTGCGAATTTTTATCCAATTAAACAATCGATCGGGTCAGAATTTATTTATTTGTATTCACACCACAGTCTTCGAAATAAAAATATAATTCTCAATGCATTTGAAATCAAATTAATGTTTCATTTTCTCGTTAATGTTTTTTTTTACTATAACTTGGCGAAATTGGTATTTCTTATTGTTGGAAGAAAGCTATGAAGAAATTTATTTTCCTCAATCGATTTTTTTTCATACCACGTTAATCTGCTAATAATAACAAATAGGCTAACTATGATGTTATCCATATCTCATCGAGAAAAATATAGGAAATTGTGATTTTAAATACTAGAAAGTACGTTAAATTTTCAATTCTTGCCAAAAAAAAAAAACAAGTTGCTCAACGTGAGAAAAATTGCTAATAAATCGCCAGTGCTTGGGTTCGGCAGTTGAGGGCTTCATCAAATTGCAGTATTCTATTTTTTACGAAGTATACTTAAAATAGATCATGAGTAAAGGGTCATTCAAGTGTTACGTCAGCATCGATGGGAGAGGGGGAGTTTCCGATTCGCTGACTTTTGATGACAAGGGAGGAGGGGGGTTTGATAATGCTTACGTCATCAACCACCCTTTATGAAAATGTGAAATATTCTTGATGGATCTTACTCGGTGCGCCAAAAACCAGAAAAATCTTTCGTTAGTTTGTGGGCACCTGAACTAACATTTTCCCTAATGATAAATCTCTTACAGAGCCACTTCAGCGATCTCTAAATGTTTCACGGATCCTTCAAATGCTCTGGAAATGTGCCCGGGGCGCTTAAGTGCTCTGGAACTGTGCAACGCATCACTCAAGTTATCCGTAATTATGTCGGGGATCACTTAAGTAATCTGGGAATGTTCCGCGGGTAACTTGAGTGATATAGAATCGCACCGAGGGGCCGCTTAAGTACTCTAAAATTGTGCCACATGTCACTCAAGGGATCAAGAAATGTGCCACGGGCCACTTAAATGCTCTGGAATGGTGCCACGAGTCATTTAAGAGATGTGTAAATGTGCCGCTTAGCTCATTTTTACAAAATTGGGTTTGAGAAGGCAAGCCAGATCACATAACCTTCAGGGCCACATTTGGTCCGCGGGTAAAAGGTTATACCAATATCTATGGCTTAAAGGGTGTTTCGCAATGAATTTCTTAAAGAGGAATTTTATGTTCTTACCTTTCAAACAGCATTGAAATTAACAGAAATCGACTATAATTACATATAAAGGTATTTTATTTCGAAATTTTAATTTTTTTTTAAATGTTTTTTATATTAATTTTTTTTCGTCTGGGGGGGGGAGGAAGGCACACGACCCCCCCCCCCATGCCCCCTCTCACATAAGTTTTTGATCCCACCAATATGTGTTAGGAGGTAAGGGGGCAGTGCTGACGAAATTTTGCTGACGGGGGGGAGGAGTCATAGCTTTGCTTACTTTTGCTGACAAGGGGGGAGGGGATCAAAACTGGCTAAAAAATTTGCTTACGTAATACTTGAACGGCCCCTAATGCTTCAAGCTTATATCCTTCAATACATTGTGACGATTATTAGTATTTTACTGGACATTCGCTTCTTTTTCCGTAATTTTTCCCATTCCGACGTTTGCACTAAAATTTCCCGATTTTCCCGTATTTCCGACGAAGACGAAATTTTTATTCTTCAATAAAATCAGGTTAAGATTGTTCCCATAACTTTCAAACAATATTATGATGTTATTCAAAAATAGAAGTTTTGCCTGGTTTTAATTTACAGAAAATAACATGTTTTTAAGACAAATGCATTTTTTAATTTTTTCTGGTTTACACGTATCGGCTCCATTGTAGAGCCGAAACGCGTAAAAAAAGTAAAAAGAAAAAATGCATTTGTCTTAAAAACATGTTAATTATTTTCTATGAATATTACGATGATTATAACTAATTCATCTTATGGTTTTTGTCGACTCCCTAAGAAACGCTCTATTTCGGACCGTTGGTGATTTTTCAAAGAATTTCACAACTTTGCTCATGTTTAGCAATTTTTTTCTGTGACAATTGGTGATGTCCGATATTCTAATGTACAAGGTGTCCCGTAGTTACGTAAATAGTTTCAAAATTCATAAAATTGAAGGAATTGATACATTTGAGAATGCGATTTGCAAAAAAAAGTTTGTAAAGTTTTAGCCAGCAATTCATGTCGGAGGTGAAACAACTTCACCAATAGTGTTTCATCCACCAATATAACATCACAATAAAAACCTTATGCCAGTGCAAGAAACAGGAAAATTCTGAAATGAACGGTTAATCGCACACCCTGTAGTTTATAAGACTCATTTTTTTTCATATTTCCGGTTGCTTGCTTTCATTTAGCGCCTTCTATCGACGAAAATTCGAACTATTTTTTCAGTACCAAAACAAATTACTTCTTCCCGCGAAAATAACTTTCTCGCATTCAAATATACCGATTCCTTAAATTTTTATGAATTTTCTAAACTATTTACAAATTTATGGAACACCCTGTATTTACGATCTCAACTTGCCTAATTTTTCTCGAAGAAATTTAGTCGCGGTAAAAACATGACAAATATGTCAGATGAGAATATATTTACATAGGAAAACCCCTCTTAACAGTCACCCCTCAGATGCGGTAATAGTATATACATGATCATATCTGTGCCCCCCCCCCTCGGGCTCAGATATGATCATGTAGCAGGTGGGGGTCTCCCAGATATGATCATGTATATACAGACAAACCTCGTTAGTGCGTCACCCGGTTAACACGTCACTCCGCTTACCGGATCACTTTTTAGAAGTCCCAATTATCATCAGGCAGGAATTGGCACAACCATGGCTTACTCTGTTCAATGAGTCACTCCGCTTATCAAGTCATATTTTTGCTCTCTCAAGAGTGACTCATTAACGAGGTTTGACTGTACTACTTGCGGTCACCCCTGTTTTACGGCCAAATAAAAATATCCCGGCAAAAAGCCTACTTGAATAATGTAGTAAATTTTTTCTCTCTCGTCACATGGAGCTAATCCAATATAGCTACTCTATATAGCCATGTATCACACGTTCGGACTTCGGCCAAAACTCTCAGACAATTCACGAAGTCGCCGCACTTCGGGCATCGGCAGTAAACATATATACCATTTATAATCTCTATTTCTTGTTTTTTACGTTTATGATATAATGCGTCTCAATGTTCTATTACAATAGAATTGACGAACGGGTAATGCGATATCCATGTTGAATTGTATGAGAAAATTCTGCACAAAAGAAATACGAGTACATTTATATGTAATGAATACTATCTTAGTTGTTTCTCGACCTCTTCGTAATCGAAATAGTTTCTGTCTCTTGTTTGTTTACCAACTGGCGGAGATGATAAGAAACAAAAATATGGAAAATTGATTTTTTTTTTCATACTTTCTTTACATTTTTCTTTCAGATTCATTTGGTCTCGAAAGTACTTCGGTTACGAGATCA
This sequence comes from Pholcus phalangioides, assembly GCF_987345545.1. NCBI lineage: Eukaryota > Metazoa > Arthropoda > Arachnida > Araneae > Pholcidae > Pholcus > Pholcus phalangioides. The sequence continues at coordinate 85,064,293 of NW_028301608.1, read as the reverse complement.
AGTAACATATGAATCGATCTTTTTTTCCCTATCGAATCTTTTACTTTGCGTCGAAACAACTTTAGTTCTTCTATTTCATTGTTTACCGTTATGCTATTTCCTAAATAATATCCGAAAACAAGAATTTGAATTCTTTTTCTCGTAGCAATTTAAACAAAAATCTGAAACAACTGTTATCATGTTTCAGAAAGTAATTTACCAAAAATGTTGATGCATTTTTGCTATTAAAATCTATACGAAGAACACAATTTTTCGTTTTAGATTTTTTTGGACTTGTACGTGATTGAAATACATTGATTTTAAATTACAGATATGTGAAAAGATAAGAAACTTTTTGTATCGAAGGGAAGCTGAATTCAAGAAATTTTTGCAGTCTTGGTAATCTTTAAGAAATATAGGTTATTTCATAAATTCGGGTGGCTTTTTTTAAAAAAAATCATTAAAAAACCAACGTGCTGATGTGAAGGGGGGTGCGGTTTGAACTCAGACATTTTTGTAAAAAAAAGTTTGATTTTTCGACATCAGAAGAAATAGTTAAAATTCTCACCAATAGTTAGTGCCATGTTAAGAAAATACATGGAACACATACAGATTAGTATGCATCAAGCAGTCATTTTCACTTGAAGAATGTAAAAATAAACCACGAATGTGTTACGATGTTTCTACAACCTTATTCGAGAAAATCCTGAAAATCATGGTGGGGGGGGGACCATTTACTCTTGCGTCCTGCATACCGTAGTCTATATCACAAATATCTCGGCTTACGACTTCTTTCAGCTCAGACTAGGTGAATGTACTTTACACCTTGTCTGAGCTGAGAGATGTCATGCACCGCAAGATCTCTGCTATCGACTACGACATGCTGTACGTAAATCTGATTTTCTTACATGTGATGGTGAAAACGTCAAACATTTGTGATGTTTTTTACATTCTCAAGTGGAACGAATGCTCGCTGCATAATCTAGATACGTTTCATGTATTTTGTAAACGAGGTGCTACCTATCGGTGAGAATTTTAATTATTTCTTATTCTTAAGTTAAAAATAAGACACTTTGACAAGTCTAAGGGTGCAAACCACATCCCGGTGCGTCAGTTCTTTTGATTTTTTATAATTTTCCAAAATCCCCCTACATTTCGGGAACAGCCTATAATTATGCTTCGTTAGTATCTTTGTACGCGTCTGTTTTCTTCTCTGCGGTCTCTATCACCAGAAGACAAATTCACTTTCGTTTTTCAACCGAAGGAGTTGAATAGTGACCTTAGAGGAAGAATAAATGTATATAGACATCGCGTCTAAGGTGGCGAAGGAATTTTTTTTGTCATTTCAAAAATTTTCTAAAAATGCAAATTAAATTTTCAACATTTCTAAAAATGCTTTATGTAAAACACTTATTGTAAGCCCCACGGGCACCAAATTGCTGAGGGAGGGATGTTAATGGTGCTCCCTGGGGGTAGGATGTATTTTTTTTTTCATTGAGAAAATAAATATTCCCTCCGGGGAGCCCCCGTGAAAAGAATAATATTCGCCGGTCCGGAGTAAGTAACTCATAGTGTAATTAGAACGTAGGAACACAGAAAGGGTGTGGTTGGTTGCACAGGTTGTGATATTCCTTCTGGGAGCTCGAGAAAAGCAGCATCCACAAATGTTGAAGCTGCTATTTATCTTTTTATCTTTTAAATTTGAATATGATAACGAGAAAGAGTATAAATGTTCACAATTCTCAATAAACCAATTCGCATGACAGAGGCATGGGCGGGTAGGCAGGCATAGGAGCGGTCCTGCCTCCCCCCCCCCAAAGCCACCAACCAAAAGTTAAAAAAATATTATTATTTCCCCGTTGCCGTAGGCTTTCACGGCTGGCTTCCCGTCACAGCCCACTAAACAATTAGAATTGAATGTCTAGTCTGCCGTGTTCCAGTTGAATATAAGGAATTACCGGGCTGTTTGGCCTTGGGGTATTCTATCTAACGTTTCACCTGCAGCTGTGACGGGCATCTTAAGAGTTTCCCGCCACGGCTGCGGGTGAAACGTTAGACATAATTAAAAAACTACGGCCGAACAGCCTCGTAAGTCCCTGTTTTCAATTAATATTTCCGTAAAAAAATTAAAATATACCGAAACAGGTAAAGGTTTTTCTGATGTTTCTTAAAATATTTATACAAGACTGTTGTTTAAATGTAAATCATGAAATAAGAACCTAAAAATCGGTCAGCCGGTTGCTGTGGCAACACCTGCTACTCTATAGCTCTGGATCCACATGTCTCTCATGTAGAAAATTATGTTTTCCTGTGGATGCAATAGAGAAGGTTCGCAAGTCATGTATAGCGTAATTTGCACACTATAGCCGTCATTATATAATTTGCAAATCCATGAGGTATTGATGGAAGAATGTCACATCTCCCAGTATTTTTTATGAACAATGGAAAAGCTTTGACTACGAAAACACCTTTTCTGGATTGTTAATTTCAGAAGGGTTCCCTGATGTAGATATTGAAGAAATTGAAGAATTAAAATAAATAGCAATTCAGAAATCGACAGAGGAGGAACTAATCGAGCTGACTGCTTCTGAAATCGAAGCAGTACCTTATGAAGATAATCAAGATTGAGAATTGGAAGACAAGTTCACATTATGAGCAGCATAGCAAAGGCTTCGCGTAAGTTTAAAACGGCAATGGATTGTTTCCATGAACTAGATTTACCTGTGGTACGTTTTTCACGTGTAGAAAAATCGGTAAAGGAAGCCCTACCCCCCTCCCCCACCGTTACTATACTCTAATAAATTAACCCGAATTTGGAAGAAACGACTAACAGACATTATTTTTTCTTTACAGAAATCATCGCCTTGAATTACTGGACCCCACCTCCTTCCCCCTTCCACTTCTTCCACACAAAGCAGATACTGTAAAAATGAAATGCCTAAAAAACAAAATTTTAGGGTTTGCATTATTCGGGGATTTTTCGTATTCGTGGTCACCCCTGGAACGCAACCCCCGCCAACACGGAGTGACGACTGTAGTTTATTAATAAAATTCAATTGGTTGTTCTAAACTACAAAGTTGTTTACTACACAGCATTTTCTTGTACTACACAGAAAGTCGCATCACGGCAACTTTATTAATAGTGTCGGAAGGTAAAGGGGTAGTGCAAAATACCGATGCTATTGAACACCCTCGAAAGAACAAACACTGGTGAGGAAACTTAAAAATATATTGATGGTGATTTTAAAAGTGAAATGTAAGAAAATATCGTTGTAGTGGTTTATATATCTATAATAAATATCGTCAGTCGTAGTACCGTTGTATCGCGAGGAGTTTAACATTGGACTATAGACAAAAGATTTCAAACATGTAAAAAAAATCGTTCGTTGAGAGAGATTTCGCTGTATTTATGTAACATGATCTTACTTTTGCCCAACATGATGAACAGGAAAGATTTTGGCTGCATGTAATATCCGTGCGACCATTTGTCGAAAAATAGTAAGTGATGTTCAACCACTATCTCTTCATAAATCATTGTTCTCATTTTTGTCGTGTCTGATTCATCAGAAAATCTATTATCGACTTCATACGACGAGAGTAATTTCTCTTCAGTTATGTCATCTACATATTCCTGTGGGATGTATATTCGAGGAGATAAAAAATGCTCTGGACATATTATTATTTTTTTTCTTTATAGACTCCCTGGTCGATTGCCAAAACAGGAATCGAATCGATTTCGATCTCGTTTGCAAAGACCTGTATGAGAATGGATGGGGCAGATTCATCACACACGCAGGGTCCACATTTATAATTTATTCCGACATCGCACGAGGTTCTACTTCCATTAAACACGGTGTTGGATCCGCTTATATTATGCATAACCATCTTGAATTTTTTCTTCTTGGGCGAAATGTTTTCTCTAACGGATAAGAATAGATAAGCAACCTTTCGTATAGGCTTTTTTCTGTATTTTTGTGGGGGGAAAAACTTCAATATAGTCAATTAACTTCCATGAAAGGCATACATCTCAAGGGAATATCCGTGTGCAAAATCGAATTACCATTTTGTCGTATGGAAAAGAAAATCACAGAACAGGGTTCCCAGCAAAATCTGATCGATCCAGATTAAAACTAAAAAAAAACTTCTTATTAATAGAGCATACGCAATGTCAGCATGTCAGTCGATTTGACTAAGCACTGGTCCAAGTATAGACAAACACAATAACATTCCCTGATTCTACTGCTACTACTTAACCGAATACGTGCCTCGCTCACATTCCTGCGGAATTCGTGTTATTGCTGACGGACGATGTCATCTGTCTTCCATATTTAAAAGTAAAGATGGCAAATGCTTGAATTTTCGTGCTATGTAAATATTATGCTGAAGATCTGGTTGGTCTCTTCTGAGAGAGTTTTTCAAATAAGTGGCCGGTTCTCATTCACGCCTCGGAGTCAGAAGACAAACTTCAGACGACCACCACTGTCAGGGCTACTAAACCACACATGCACCTCGTCCATATTCCCCTACGGAACTTCTAACGAATTGGTATCAATCATCATCAGCTGTCAGGGCAATATAATAAGGACTGTTTCATGACACACCCTGGAGTCGGTACAAGCTGACATCGTGCGTGACGTCACTGCCCAAACAGAACCGAGTGCGAACGCTTTATTACCCTGTTAATTGTGGTAGTTTGCAATCACTGCACTGCCCATTTTTAGTGAATTATTTCCAAAATTTTCTTTCGGTTATTGACATTAGTATTTTTACATTTATTGGCTTGTTTCGTTCAGCCATTTAAACATTTTAAAATAAGAAATTTTGCATTTGGTTGTGAGGCAACTTTCCTAGGAATATTTTCTTTTTCTGATCCTTTTCAGTTGAATCACGTAAGTTAGATAACTTTCATTAGGTTGATTGAAAGATAACCAAGGTAAATAATTTCAATTATCTTCTGAATTTTCTAATAATATTTGATTAGTAGTAGCTTTTGCAAGATTTGGACTTCGATATTACCAGTACAACTGCAACATAAAAGCATGGGAAGCAAATATAAAAACTCCCAATATCCTTATATAAAACGTGCCAAGTTATCATTATTATTATTTTGAATGATAATATCAGAAGACATTATTATTTACTTTATTATATCTCTTGGATTTAATCCATTTCTTAGCTTATAGATTATAAAAAAGATGATAAAAATACCACATGTGCAAACTTGTGACAGTAAAGCAATACCATGAACGAGATATCACTCACATAAAACAGTAAAATGAACGACCAAAATGTAAAAAAAAGCCCCCGTGGCTCTAGACGTTTCGGGTGTTCATGTCATCTGCTTTTAAAGTGTTGGAGTTGTAACGAAACACAATAGCTCCGAGACCACGCCCACTACTTCACCAAACACCAACTCTGGCCATATCGCTATTTACTGCCATTAGTGAGATTGGTTGGAAGTGAAGGTGCTGTCTATCGGTGGTCGCCTCGAGTTCGTTTGGGAAAATATCTTATCTATATCCTCCCTTGGGTTCGAACCCGGGACCCTGACAACAACCTTCACGATGGTAGACGTGCATCTTACCACCATGCCACTCGGGCACTAAAAAAAGTGATGCCAACAGCACGCGGTGTTCCCAGGTGGTCACCCTCCAAGTACTAACCGCGCCCGATGCTGCTTAACTTCGGTGATCGGACAAGAACCGGTGTTTTCAGCATGGTATGGCCGTTGGCGGAGACCACGCCCACTGAACCAAGATGGCAAGCGTGACCTCAAAGGAATGAAACAGCCCTCGCTATATAGCCCTAAACTGCTATGCCGCCAGTGGGGTTCAAACGTGTATCCTCACGATGAGAGTCCAGCACGATGTCCATACGACCGCACGCAGCAGCATTCTCTCTTATAAGCAAGAAATGCAGTCGAACCCAGATATAACGAAGTCACTCGGGAACGTGAAAAAATCTGCAATATCCAATATTCACTATAAAAAAAAAGTAAAAAAATAAAAATAAAACGGTATGCAAAACAGCCATTGGTTGTAGCTCTAACACTGACGTCACAATTTGCACAAATATAGCGACTGAGCCAGCCTGGGGTACCCAGGTTTTCTGAGGCTCATGAACGATGAAATCGCAAAATAGACACTTGACGTTGACTCGAACGGGACCAATGACTCTACGAAGATAAAAGTTCGAGTGAGTGATAAGATGCGTCTGCAGTTGTCAAAAGAGTGTATTAAAGAAGTATTTTTTCTTCGTCTCACTCACACACTAAAATGCAGTCTTCAATCATATACTCAAAAGCAAAGTTTCAACTTTTTACTGAGATGATCGATGATGCTGACCAAGTTTTAAGACGGGACCAATTCGTCTTCCTGTGTGTGTGTGTGTGTTTTCATTCTCTATTTGTTCGTGTGGATTTATTTGATCCTTTAAGATTATTTTTTAAAAAACACAACGAAAAAAGAGGATAAGTTCATAGATTTTCAACCAGTTTCAGAACTTACAATTTGACTATCGATTAGTTATAAAGGGCAATTGTGAATTATTAGAAATGATTTTGAGACTTTTATTTATGCTGCAATATATTGGAAATGTTTTATTATACAACAAATAAAACACCACACTAATCTGAACTACTTGAATATATATTCAACTGTATAATCGCAGTCACAGTATCTCCTTACTTGGTATTACGTCACGCTATGTTAATACCATAGACTTAAGATATATAAGATATAAGTATTATTACTCTGTGGTTAATACAGTAAAACCTGTCTTCAACGGAATCGCAAGGGACCGAGATTTTTTTTCCGTTGAATACAGGTTTCCGCTTAATAGAGGGTCAATTGGCATAATGTGTGAAATTCTGTAACGATCTCGTATGTAATTGAAGTAGAGTATAATAAAAAGAAACAAATTCAAATGTACATAAAAAATAATGTTCATTATTTACTCTATAATTACTAAATATTTCAGTTTCACAGCATCTGTATGAAACTTGAACCTGCACCACACTGTTCTTCATCTGAAATGACCATATTTACGTTGTTTTTGATTTTTCTGAAATTGTCAATGAGGGGTGTCAATATCTGTCGTGTCAGGTTAAGTTTGTACATTCTCTCATCCATGTTTATGTAATACACATGAGATAATTCAGCATGAGGACCGTAACTAGGATTTTTGTGTGTGTGTGTGGGGGGGGGGGGGGCCAACATGATTTCGCTGCCCCGTAAAATTCGACCATGTAAAATTAGATTATTTTCCCGCGTAAAATTTGCTACCTCCAGGAAGCAGCTTGCATACAATTTTTTAGGTCCTGTGTGAAAATCAGTGTAATGGAATTCTAACCATTACACTGATTTCTCCCGTTTTGAACGGGATACTTGATCGAAAAATTTTGCTACAATTTTAGAAAGCAACTGTTTCAGTACATGTGGCATTTGAAAAACCACAGCATCAGTTATGGTAACGGTTTTTACAAATCTAAAGGTGGATGAAGTAGAACTCGCACTGAGAAGTCATTGCATTAAAATTTCGATAGAAGAATTAATATTTTGTTTGATCCTATGGTCAATTGATCGCGAAACAGTCGAAGTGTTCGTGTGAAATTTTCTGTTAAAAGATAAAATTTTCCTTTCCGTTTCCGCTTTTGACAGATTCCGTGTAATCCAGGTTTTTAATGTGTATTTTGGCATTGAAATCCCGTTAAAGACATGTTTCCGCTTAATACAGGTTGCATTGAATACAGGATTTACCGTATTTGAATAAAACCCACCATTTTGCGTATTTCATATGACCGATAACCGAAAGTATGAAAGCCACTATTGCACAGAAAAATCTGGTAACTTTTAATCATTTGTCACATACTTATAGATTATAGATGAAAAATCAGTGACAATAAAACACCTATAACATGTTCCCCCTACATTTTCTGTACAAAGATAAAAAGAGGAGTTTAATCGTATTATTTAATATGACATGAATGTCGCTCTCCACTTGTTAATACAAGATATACAGAAGACTGGATGTTGTGAAGATATTTATTATTTGAGATATAAATTTTTTAAGGAAGGAAAAAACTCATCTCTGCCTCTACCGGGAGTCGAACCCGGGTCCCTCGATGGCCGGACGAGTGCTCTGACCACTAAGCTACAGAGGAGATAGAGATTTCCCTTCGCTAGAGCGTATATGTGCCGAACGGAACCGTTCAATGGATGGTGAACCGATCAGCTAATAGCTCATGGACGACAAATAATAATAATAAATAACAATAAATATCTTCACAACATCCAGTCTTCTGTATATCTTGTATTATTTAATGTTGAATACAAGGAGCCCCTACAAAAGACAAAAACATGAAACTAAAGCTTGTTCATTATTAAACTTATCTTTGTTTGTATGCCTAACGACTTCCTGCGTAATCCCAGAATCAAAAACAATCTTGAATTTGTAGAAAAATATAAAATCTAAAACAAAAATGTCCAATGTTTCTCCATGATATATACTCTATACCTATCTCAAAAAATTTGAAAAAAGCATTAGTGCTTTCTCGAAAAAGCACATTTACCAAGGAATTCTTGACTCGGAGCATCTATATATGTGAGAGAACACATCATTAATATCATGGAGATTATTTTTGGGGGCTAAAACGTGTAAATGAAGTGCATACGAGAATAGAAATGGGTAAAAATCCGATTTTTTTAAAATTAAAATTTTATTTCAACTGTAATTTTATTTTCTTTGAAACGCCCAGATACAAACACAAACACCACATAACAGGCAAATTGCCGAACGAGGTGGCTAAAAAAGGAATGCCCATGAAAAATAGACGTCAAATGTAACCAAAATACAACGACCCAATATGAAAGCATAAACAGTCGGACTCACTTATAACGAACACGGATGTTGCGAATTTTTACGTATAACAAAGTCTTCACCGTGTCCCGTGAATTTCGAATTGCTTATTTATACTATTTTGATCTATAATGAACTCTGATTTCAGTGAAATACGCCTATAACGAATTTTCGACCGATTTACAAACATGGAATTGTCACGAATTTCTTTGTAAATCTTATCTAAATCTTCTTATTTTGCAAATTTACCTGCAGCTGATAATGCCCCCCCCCCCCACCTTCTTTTTGGAAGACATTCTAGTAAGGCTGTTTTGAGTACTGTAAAATGCTATAGTGCTTCTTCTTTTTCTACTTTTCGCTGTTACCAAATCACCAGGTTTTAAGTATTAGACGTATATTCATTCGAAAAGTTATTTTGCAGTCTTTCATATGTTTTGTTAGTGTGAATAGTTTTATTCATTTTTTATCAATTAAACTGTTCCAGTCGTCACTCAATCAGTCAATTTCATAAATGATCACTTCACGAATATCATTCCCTTCACCACAGAAGCAAAGTTTGAGGGGAATAATAATCAGTCTTCACACATAATTATTCAAGCTAAAAGCAACCACAAAAACAACAACTTCTAATCAAGAATATAAAAAGTGGTTTTTTTTTCCGTTACGTAGTGTTATTTGTAGACAAACTGCAGAAATAGTGGAATATATTTGGAGAAACATTATGAAATACTACAATTTTAGTAACATTGTCATATCAATTTTCGGCAATTTACTAATCTTTCAAAGCAAGTGAAACTGTATATTCACACAAACAAAATATCGAATTCTTCTTTCCCATTAAAGAATGAATTTCGGTCCCAAACGAAAAAGCAATAAACATCACAAACACGCGGTATATCTTTCACTGGTAATTTTCATTCGATAAATTGAAAAACCAACATATCGATTTCACGAGTACCTGTCACACAATATCAAATCTTTCAGAACTTTGCAAATCTTCAGGGAATACAAACACTAAAAAAAATGTGTAAGAGGAAATACACAGTAAAATGAAAGTTGTTTCGTATTATCTTGTAAGACGAGGACGAGAGAGAAACAATATATCCGTGTTGTTTTCTCGTTGATCCACGGGGCCGTAAAAAAATACACTGGGGGGCGGATGATATGAAAAGAGAGATATCAGATCCATCTCTCCCTATAGCAATAACCTCGCGTATTAAGAGTCTTTTCTTTGCTTATCACTACTCGCGCAAGACTGGATACACGTCTTATGTGGAGATTGAGATTTCATGCAGACATGTGTGCGATGAAGTTCCTCGACAAGTTACACGCTGCTGAATCCGCAGCTTGTGGACGAGTACAGAAAGGAAGCACATGTGTTCTCTGATGTAGAGATATTTATTCCTCATTCTTTTGTACGGCTCATTTATTTTTAGTATCCATAAGGAGAAGAATCCAGGTTTCCTCATTCGAGTCTCTCTCTCTCTCTGTTCGGTTATTGATCCTGTTTCTTTTTTCTCCATCCAAGCGATTAGTACTAAAGCATTTCTGCTCACAAAAATTTCGTGTGGGAGGAAACTGATGTACCTTGAGCATAGTAAACCTCGAAACACTTGAAATAGTGTTACCAGTACAGTGATACCTCGACTAATGAAGATATTTCGTTCCGAAATCACTCCAACATAGAATTTTATTCTTAAAAAGGGTTGTCAGTCAGTAAGTTTAAAAACCGCTGGAGGTGGGTTGGGGGGGGGGGGTTTGACGTGTGCATCCAAACCAACTAAGATGTTCATTAGCTGAGTCAGTATTTGTTAATCGAGGCAGAAAAATCTTCATTAGCCGAAAAATGCATCAGACAAGTTGTTCGTTAGCCAAAACTTTCATTAACCGAGGCGTATCGTTGTATTGCATTCTGGCTGATGTTTTCGGTGTGCAAGAGATTAGAAATGCATAACCTTGCAACTATGTTTTACAATTTGTTTCAACTTTTTGTCTGGGACCTTGATAAAGATCACACCAATAGGCAAAGTTTAGTAACAAAATCATCTGGTTTTTTCTTTGTCCCTTATCAACGTTACAAGTTTAGTGAACTATACATATATCTATTATAATATAAATTATATATCATAAATAACATAATTATAATAATATATTTCTGTTGTACCCATAGGCGTACGCAGAATTTCCTCTGGGGAGGGGGTGGTTTCAGATTCGTTCCCCTTCTGAAGGTGGGTACGTTTTTTCCGGCAAAATAACACCATAATTTTGGCTCAAGAACCTTCCCCCCCCCCCCTTTGCGTACGCCAATGATTGTACCATATTTGGTCGCAATAGTGGCACGGCTTGAAAAAAAGGTTGGCCACTCCTGTGCCATAGTATGCCTATATCATAGGGTTAACAAAATCGGATCCCGTGTTCGGGACAAATTTGTACATAAACAATAAGATTATTTAAACAATATCAAACCTTTTAACAGAATAATAGAAACACAAGAATAATACAAATTTAAAAATTCATACTAGTACCAATTTACGTCCTCTTTTTAAAACGGGTACCTTGCGTTTTCTGGATGCTGGAAAGCAGGATATATTACTTTCCGTGGGTGGGTAATGGATATTTTCCCTGACATAGTAAGAAGAACGTTAATATGAAATAATACCCTTCATGACAGCTCATTTCCGGAATATCCACACCCTATGGCGTTGCAAAAACGATCGGATATATTATCGAGTTTTCATGTAGAAATGGGAAGAATGGGAATTTCATTACTTGTGTCAACATTTTAAAGCCCGGCGCACACGGGAACATCATATTACGTACATGCTTAATAGCTTTTAATATCATTTCTTGAAAGATGTTCCATCTGGTACTTTATAAAAGAGCCTCCTCTATGTCATTTATCATTTTCGTCTGTCAGGCTTTCCGTTTCGATCAACTAAAGTTGATACGAGTGTAAATTTTCTCGATCACTCTATGATATATGACCTCATACGTATCAAGTTTGAAAATCATCCTCATAAGTGAGTTCCATTTTTTTGGCATTCTGAATATTTACCTGCTTGTGTACGACTACTATGGTTGTAATTTAGTGAAATAAGGAGGAAAATAATGTTACGAGATGCAGTTTGACCAATACATGCATCATGTCGAGTCCGAAACCTGAAAGTCGAGAGATCCGTCGAATCTTCAGAATGGTTCTTCACCGGAGTATTTGTAAACGTTATTTTCGAACTCGTATGAACATAAAATACTCTCCGAAGAAACATGCGGGCTTCTGGGCCAAAAAAAACGAGAATGAAGAAGCTTGCAAAGCCGTGAAGTCCGATATCCTTTTAGTCTTGAAGGTTTTCTCCTGCCTTGGCCTACCTTTCAATGACAGTTTGCCCTTTAACAAAAATAACATTAGCAAATCTATCATTTCCGTTGCGAGCAAAGTTACGGAAACTGTCTTGAACGTCATCGCTTTATACTTCATACTCGTCGGAATCTTCTTGCAACAGATCCGCGTGTCTTTCAGTATGATATTTATATTCATGATGGTTCAAATCTTGATGGTTTCGTTCAAGTTTTCGATGTGTCTGACTCGTCGCAAGATCAAGAAATGCATCGACGACGTGCTGGAATTATGCCTCGACGTTACACCGATAACCACGACGCCACATTCCAAGCTGATCGCCTCTGTCGTGGCCTCTAATATTTTCCCGGCCGCTCTGTTTGTGTACTACCTTTTAAAATCGGTCTCTGATCCAACGATCATGGCTAATCGGATAACAAATGTATATTTGTTTTTCGGCAACTTGAGCGACGAATCACGGAGAAATCTTTTCCCGTTCGTATCTCTATTACACATCGTGTACTTACTCCACACGTTCGTGTACCCCGGGCTGTCTGGTCTTTTGTTCTGCGTCATCTTCAGTAATTTCTCGAACGTTTTGCGGCGTTTCCAGACTAACTTACGGCTGCAGGTCACAGACGGATCTGCCGACACCCAAGGACTGTTGATTCTCGTGAAACAACTCGACAGAATCATTGCCGTGTACCACAGTATCGAGGAGAGCTTGTCGCCGTCTATCTTCTTACTATATTCTTATTTGCTGTCGTCTCAGTTCACTCTTCTCGGCATCGCGATCATGCGGAGACATTCTATGAAACACTTCGATGAAATTGCTGAACCGATAATTTTTAGCACGCTCTTCTCCGTACATTCGATATCGTTGTTTCTAGCTATAACGGTTTCCGGTGCGAAAGTGTCGAATACCGTGCAAGACGTCCGTAGGGAAAGTAATGCCCTCATGAGAATGTATTGCGCCACACCTAGGTATGGGCTAAAAAACTCGACGCCAGTGATGTGTCTGGTGGAGTCTTTGCGGACGGATTTGACTTTCACTGCCTCTGGTTTGTTTCGCATCAACAAACAATTCGTTTTAAAAGTCATTGGAATCTTCACAACTTATGCAGCTCTCATCATGCAATTCAATAACTAAATGTGAACCTTTCTAATATTTATATGATAATATTATGATATAATATTATATCACGTCGAAAAAGGATTATATAATAATCGTGAACATTTTTTATGGTTTAATTTTTCTTAAGGCTGATGGAACTATTGAACAAAATTGATCTTGGTTCGATGCATGTTTCGCTTTCCAAAGTATTAGGAAAATTATATATATTTTAGGAGTGTAAAGAAACTATATTCACGTACATTGTATCTAAAACTTCGAAATAGTACATGATTAATAGTACATAAATAGTGCATACGAAATAGTACATACGAAATAGTACATAAATAGTACATACGAAATAGTACATACGAAATAGTACATAAATAGTACATACGAAATAGTACATAAATAGTACATACGAAATAGTACATAATACTGTAACTCATCTCTAGGTAACATTGAGTTTTCTAGTGTTTGTACTTTTCTTATGTTTCATTTTATTGGTAAATTTTCTGGTATAATTAGTTCTAATGCTTCTCATATGTCCAGAGAGGGAAAATCATTGAATTCAATAAAGCGAATTTTAATTCATAGAATACTGTTTGCCAGTGAGTTACAACCAATTCTTCGATATTGGTGTGCTATGAATTTTAAAAAAAATCAACTTAGTAAAAGCATTGGAATTGTTCTGGTGAATTTCAGATTCAACATTCAAGTTGCCATCTCAGAGATCTCTGGGAGACATTCTTGGTCACAATGGCATAAAATTTGGACCCACGGGCACAAAAAAAGGAAGAAAATTGTTAAATAATGGCTTCACTTAAAAGTGATGTATCACTTTTGGTTTTAAACAATTCTTTCCATTCGAAATTTTTTTCCCAGAGTCTGAACGTCGTGATTAATATCCCTAAAACAGTGGAAATAAAACTTTTGCCACCAGTGGCTCCTTTACCCAATTCATGGTTCAAGTGCGGCTCCCCATAGTAGTTTGGTACATATTTTCCCAGTCTAAAGAATCACTTCGTGCCTTTGTTACCGTTGGAACTACTTCTAGAACCGTCTGAGATGAGCATATTTAGTGTGGATATTTTTCTACATAATACACGCATATTTTATTTTTGTATGTAGGCGGAATATTCAAAAGTGGAAACATTCAAAAAATACATGTATATAATTTTTTTGCGTTGGTTATGATCACAATGATCACAATGCAATATTACAAAATGTTCATGATACTATGTTACTTATATGTGTTATCATATATACTATGTTATACTATGATACTGCATAATACATATCATCGATTTGCCAGCAGTAAACACAGTCTGGTAAACAATCCCCAAATTTAACCAAAAAATTTAATTTTTCGTAGTTAATACTTTGAACTATTTTCGTATAAGATGGGAAAAAAATTTTGAATGATGACCTTTTGTTATTTTTCTCTCTGAGAATTCCTAATAAAATACACTTGGATGCATTTCTAATTGCATAAGAGGATAACTGGGTTCAGTAGAAAAATCTGTATCGTTCCGCAACATATCCGTAATGTATAAATATAAGAAAATTCCGGTGAAGGTACAGTTTAAATAAAAGTGAAATTTCAATTAACTTCTTATAAGATAACATGTTCATATTTTCAGAGCGATACGGGTACGCCTCGAACACTGATATAACTTTTATATATTTATTTTGGTTACTTTTAATACTTCATTCTACTTTATGTGACTGCTTGCCTTCAGGGTACTTTTTTTTTGTAAAAAAAAAAAGACCATTTTTGATAAAACGAATGTGGTTTTGGTTTGGATATGACATACAATTAAGAAAACAAATGTTATTTCATGAATATTTTGACAAAATATTTTTTGTCACTAATTTCGTATCTAAATTGGCTTACAAGGTCAACAATATTGTCTAAATAAATAAGTAAATAAAATTAGCATATTTTTAGTACTTCTGCTAGACATTGCTCACTAACAACTACTGCTTGTATCAACGTGTTCTTCACAAATATTATTGCTATATCACATTGTTATGTGCAATAAACTAAAAGTTTTAGAATACTATGTAAAATTTCTGAGATATCATTTGTTTACGTGAAAAAGTACACATTTTCCGTATAAGAAAAACTTAATTTTCTCAATCTAAAATCAGTTTCAAACGTATTGCTTAGTTTTTAGTTTATTGCACAGCTAGTGCTGTTTAAAATATAGCGGGAAAGTTTCATGGAGATATTTTGAAAAATTCTGGAGAAATCAAGTTTTCCGTGAAGTGAAAAAGCAAAAACACACAAATCATCAAAAAACGCATTCAATGATTTTAGACTAACAGCATTGAATTCGTTTTACTTAATTCACAATAACTTTGCTTCTAGATACTGTAGGGATGAATCGAAACAGTTTTTGGATTCTAGAATAACAGCACTTTCAAATGAACACATAAAAATGATTTCAAAGTTTTGTGGAATTCGTCAGTTTGAAGGCAGACAGTCATCTTATGAATGATTCTGTTCAGTGCTTCATCCCAAAGAGACAATTTTTCAGAAATTTATAAAGGCTGTACTGAAGGCTGAACACAGTGGATGTCTTCGCAAACATAGACGTTAGGAGCTTTGTAGTTTTCAGTTACAGAAAAGTTTTAAATTATATCTGCGGTTACTCAAAATGATTTACTAAGAGGTCATATACATAATGCATTGAATAGCATTAACGCTAGGGTTACCATTCGCTTCCTTCTGCGTGTCAGTTGAAGCGTCCTCCTAAGTTTTGGAAAATTCAAACTTTTGTCCTTCTTTTCAGGTTTCTGGAATTATTTTTCTTTTTCGGGGATTTTTTTTCTTTCACTCTGCTGGAACACATACACTACATGAGTGTTTCTGTGGGGTTTTTTTTCCACAAGTGGATCACACTCTTTCACCACTCGTCATCGAAATTCGCAGAATACAAGAACGCGAATTGCCTCCTAGTAAGACAGACGCTATCTGCCATGGCTCGGCTTGCTCCAGGATAATATGAAAAAAAGAAGTCCGAAAAACAGTTCTGACAGAACAGAACCGCAACATCCACTTCGAGAATAATATTTGCTCACCAACAACTAAAGCGTTTACTGAAGTGGGGAGAGAGGGCAGTTCCATCCATGGCCCCCCACATCTTGCAGCAGGGCACTTAGACTGGGATGTTTGGCGGGATCTCTAGTCAGACTTTTCACGGGCCCTACATAGTAAATTTAAAATTAGTGTGAAAAATCAAAAAAATAACAAGAATCGCCTCGTGCCCCCGGGATAGAACCATGCCAACTTCACCCATGCGGGGGCCCATGGTGAAATCTTACTGTATAGGCCCGCCCAGGAACGGCCCGGGGACCATAAGTGCAGAATGAGCCTTATGAAAATGAGATCTAATCAAATTTTTGACAGTGAGTACGTACAGTAAAGTGGGTAGCAGGTATTTCTGGCCCGGTTGGGGCAGGGACCTGATAAATCACTTTACCCAAGATCCTCTGACGTCATTAAGACGTCTTTGAGGGAGGGGAGGAATCATCTCTTCCATTCGAAGTATAAAATATATTGTGGTCTATATACAGGGTGATTATAAAAAAACTATCCCGACATATGGGCCCCTAACTATCATACCATTCACAGAAACTGAATGAAATTTTGGCATAAGGTATTTTGATGTATGCGCTCAAGAATGATATGGAAAACAACAGTGTCACTCTAACAGTTACGGTTACAGTGAGAAAATTTCGAAAATATCAAATGGCAACACCAAGTGTTTCATATTGGAATGTGATCTCCATTGTGAAAAACCCTAAATAGCGTTCGAACGGCAACTGTAGCATGAAAATCACCGGCGGTAGATAGGCTAAAAGTGAGGACAACCAATAAGGACAGAGAAGCAGCATAAAATAAAGCATTTTATTGTGTTTCACAAATTTTCCACATGACCTTGTGGAGGACTAATCAGGCTGGGATCTCAGCTGAAGAAACGGTGTGACGAATGAAACGAACATTAATGCTCTGGTGCACGGCAAAGTCCTTTTTACCTTTTCCTTGCCTAGCTCCTGGGATTTTCGTGCTACAGATGCCATTCCAACGCTATTTAGTGTTTTTCAGTATGGAGATCGCATTCCAATACAAAAAAACTTGGTGTTGCCATTTGATATTTTCGAAATTTTCTCACTGTAACCGTAACTGTTAGAGTGACACTGTTGTTTTCCATATCATTCTTGAGCGCATACATCAAAATACCTTATGCCAAAATTTCATTCAGTTTCTGTGAATGGTATGATAGTTAGGGGCCCATATGTCGGGATAGTTTTTTCATAATACCCCGTATATAAAGTTCTCTTAAGGAGTATTTTTTGTCGCTATAGTGACGCCATCTATAGTGAAAATTGAGAGAAATTACGTTACGAAGAGGTGCTAACTCTTCGTAAGACGCGTCCTCCTTTTTTCAGTTTCCGAATCTGATAACTCTAATAGTTAACGCTGACGTAAGAATTATGCAATTTGAAATTGGCGCTAAAAAATCGGTATTGAAATATAAACAGTACTTGTGCTGTCATCTAACAGCTATTATGCGAAATTTGCGTTCTTCGATGAGTCACTAGATGGCAGTAAGAATTTCACACTTGATCTGTGAAATGAGTTTCAGTTCACTGCCGTTAGATGCCAGCACCATTGATTGTAGACATCCAGAATATCAATCAGAAAAATTAAGTTACGGTCGTTCTGGTCTTTTGTTTACAAAATCAAAATATTGATGCCAACAGGTGTTTGATGGTTTGTAGTTTATCAAATTAAATCGTTAAATTTTAAACATTTTTATTTTATGGGAAATTCGCCATAAAAAAAAATACTAGAATCAATTTCTTTTAAACTCTTGAGTCTATTTTGTACTAAACATATAAATATGATACGTGTTGAGAGAAAGATATAATGTGTAATCGCAACAGCGATTACACCACAGCTAATGTGTTGATTATTGGATACTCATGCATCATCGTTACCCCCATAGGCGCTGAAATCTAAAGGGTGCTTGACCTTCCACCCCCAATTAATTTGGCGATTTAACTGAGCACCCCCGAACAGGGCCGTCTTAAGAGTATCGTGGGCCCCCGGGCCAAGTGGTTTTTTGGAGGCCCTACCTGGTAAATCATAGAAAATGTCAACCGGATCTCACTTTTGTGAGGCCCCTCTTCTCTTGAGGTCCCCGGGCCGTGCCCGGTTGGGGCCCATGCGTTAAGACGGCACTGCCCCGGAATAATTGTTCACCAGTACAACTTTCAGCCCCCTTTAATGTTTCTTTCATGTCTCGGGCTACCATGAACCCCCCCCCCTCCCCATCTCTCCTTAAGCCGGGTTTGCCTAGGAGCAGGTTTTCTGCAATAGGAATAGCCCAGAACGACGCTTAGGTCGTCCACTCACGGATTGGAAAAGTGGTATGACTGTTTTCTTACAAAGCACAACACGCCTCCCGCTAGCACTTTATGTTGGCCGTGATTGGTTGACTGCTTCTGGAGGGTTCAAATGCATCATGCGCCACACGTTTCACCAATCTCCTCTTTACTTTTGTTTTCTTTGCCTTTCTTTTTGTCTCCCTGATATTTTTGCAATTTTACACAGTGCCAAAAATATCATGCAGCGCAGAGAAACATTCTCCTGTGAAAAGTTGGCTATATGATGAGTAAAACAGCAACAGTATAATCCCTTTCGGGGGCATCGTGGCTATGTTTTTCTTTGGCGAGAAAAATGCCTGAAAGTATGACAAGAAGTTGCCAAGAGTAAAAAAAAGAAAAGAGAAATATATATTCATCCTTTTGAAAGATTTCCAAAAAGATGAACTATATATTCATCCTTTTGGAAGTCTTTCTTGCCGAAGAAAAAAATCACCAAGGCATCACTAAAGAGAGATACTGTGGCTCTTTAAAAGCATGACGATAGAAAAATTAACGGCAGTAACAAAACATTATTGAGCAAAACGAGGGATTGCGATTAAAAGTAAAACATCTTTAGACCACACACAAAATTGAGAATTATAAAAATGCAGGATTACCTTTTTAATAATGCAACGGTCATTTGGAAGAAAAGCTCTCTGGGTTTGGTCAAAAACATGATTGTGATTGCCGGATCAAGCTTATAATTGCTAGTATGCAAAAAGTTATCAGAAATAGAAGTATGAAATGCACCAATCTGATGAAACAAATCTGAAATGAGATTTTGACAAGAAAAGAAATGCAACATGCTGGAAAAATAGTATATTCAATACAATATACGGAGCGATTCAGAAAATATGGGAAAAACTTTAAGAGGTGATACTGCACATCAATAGAAACAATTGTCATCATAGAATGCATGGTCTAACATGAAACGCAAACGCACGCTCTGCAAATGTTAAAACGGCATTCTTGTTTAAATTTATCAGGAGAAAAAGAACATCACATCCATGACAATGTAACCTGGGGAAGAATAAGAAACTGTATGAAAATCTGCATCACAGTGAATAAAAGGCGTAGATGCCAACCCTGTGAAGTTATTCCAGCATGCAGCCACATTCTAACAGTTGTAACGTACTGGATAATAACACACTTTAGTAATACTGAAAAAGCAGACATGCATTTCATTTACGTACATTCGTGCTGCCTCTGTAGTACTTCCGTTTGCAGCTCTGTAAATGAAATGCATGGCTGCTTTTCCTGTATTACTATGGTGCATTATTATCTTGTACGTTACAACTGTTATAACAGTTGCATGATGGAATAACTTCACAGGGCTGGCGTTTGCACCTTTTATTCACTTTGATGCAGATTTGCATACAGTTTATTCTTCCTCTCCCCCCCCCCCAGGTTACATTTGCATGCATGTGGTGTTCTTTTTCTCCCGATAAATTTCAGCAGGAATGCCGTTTTAACGTTTACGGAGTTGTATTTGCGTTTCATGTTAGACCATACACTCTTTGATGACAATTGTTTGTATTGGTGTGTACTATCACCTCTTACAGTTTTTCCCATCTTTTCCGAATCACCCTGTATAAAAAAAAATTCTAATGAACTGATGCTGTCTATACAAAAGCCTATTATTACTAGCAACCTCTAGGGAGTGATGCCATCTTCTGACAATAACCAGCAGTAAAAGTGGGAATGACAACCCCTGTTTTCCCTCAATTAAATATCATCAGCGAGTCATTTGAGTGGTTTTTTTTTAGTGAAATAAAGCTTTGTTTACTGAAATGTGAGCAGTAATTTATGCTTCCCCATAAATTTTTGTATTACATAGTAAATTGCATTATTTTTGCCACAATAGTTGATATCCCGTATTTTGGACTGCATTTTCCTCTATGCTGTATTGTAAACCATAGTATGAAAGTGTGATTTCATTTGAAGTCACTGTATATTACTAATATCAATTACAACAACTGAAAAAAAAAATTCATTGAATTGTGTTAGAATTAAATTATAAATTATCGCTGCAGACCACCTGCGCCATCGTCGTGGATAGATATGCTGCTATAGCTGTTCCGATAGCATCAAAACCAATAGTGTAGTTATTTTTGAAACTTAACAAATTTCCCTTCAGTTTTCTATAACTCAGAAATTTCATCCATGCGATCCCGGAAGGCAAAACAAAGGTAAGAAGTAAAAGTATTAAAAATGACTAGATTAAGGACTATTTCATGGGGGGGGGGGGAGGGGTGGCTGTGTTTATGTCACGGGGACAGAGTTGCTAAAGTGTTTTATGCTCTACTATCACCCACTTTCATTTGGTAGATTAGTCAAAATTCACCCTGTCTATACATTTATTTCTCGTCTCATTTCCAGCGAACAACTGTATCTAATAAGATGTTGAACAGCTTAGATGAAGAACTGTCAAAGTTATCCACCAATGATTCAATTTATGGAATGCTGTCTAATTTCGATATTGAGAAGAAAATTGGAAAAGGCCAATTTAGTGTCGTATACAGAGCAAAATGCAAGTCTGACAACAAACTTGTTGCATTGAAGAAAGTTCAGGTAATTATACATAAGCCTTGATTAATACAAGTTTCTATTGAATTCGGAAAAAAAAATGTGATAACCCAATTTAATATAATATAGTGATATCTCTGCTTAGGATTTTTTTGGTTATCAAAGATTTTTTTTTTCATGATATTTTTACTAATGAGATTTTTAGTTGACATAGATGCACATGCTCATATAACGTAGCAGCACATTATGAGCTGAATTTTTACATCGTAATATTGTAGTCTTAAGGCTCCAATTAATTTATTCCTGTCTCAAAATCAGCCGCGCTTTGGTGGTGATAGTGACAGACTCGCATCATGTGGACCCGGGTTCAAACCCTACCAGCGTCATATTGGTGGTGGGCTAAAGTTAGTTTTCTGTGGTTCTTAACTTCAAAGCACTAATAATGTTAGCTTATCTCCCTGAAAAAGTCTTGCCCCAGAGATCAACAGGCCAATAACAGTACAACAATATTCAGTCATTAGGCGTGTAGTAGAGTCTCAACAACACAAAGTGACTGAGACTATTCTGTTCTGCGGCATCTATCTGCACCTTTTAGATTTCTGATACTTTCTGTGTGGTAAGTAATAACCGCACCATGTACTGTGCAGCCAGTCTGGTTCCCAAGCTAGAAGACCCTTCAAATTCACATGAATATGGTATTTAGGATATTGGATATTTCTTAACAAGATCTGTTTGTATGACTTTGATCTGCACCGATAGTTTCTTTGACATAGGTGTTTGAAGTGGGTAACCTGTTTTCCTGACGTTTGGCCAGTCTGATAATAATCAAACTCCTATGCACATAAGTAGCCTGCCAGTGAATTTGTGTTAATAAAACATATCTGTATGCACAACCAACAAAACATCGACCAATCACAGCACTGGGGGAATTTTCCTGCAATGATTTACAGCCAGCTACCTATTACAGAGTAGGGCTGTCATTTGGGGGTCAGACTTTTCAAAACATATTAAAAATGGTATATATATATACACATACATTGATTGCATGTTCTTTGCCTCCCCCCCCCCCCCCGGAAAAGGTTGAAATGACACTTCTGTTACAGAAGTAGACCATGGTAGCATATAGCTGCATTCACAAAATTAAAATGATAGCAACAGGAGAGCAGAAAATAGAGGGGAAAAATTGTGTATCATAATCAAGATGAAAAGAGATTTAGGAACGATTTGCAATTTAAATGAAGAAAATGATGAACCAAGATGTTAAAAAATAAAGTGTGGGAGTGGGGAGGGGGAGAAAATCTGAAATTCCCTCACTTCTCCTGTTAGTCTCCAAAAAAGGTCTAAGGCTCTCCTCTGTTCCATTACTAGCCCTCAAGATAAGGCTTATTCAGGAAAGAACCTCATAAAATTCCCGAAATTTCACTATTGCTTCCAGCGATTTTCCTGCCGATGTCCAATTTTAACATGTTGAGTCAATATGTATCTACGCACACCTCACCTTGATATATCCATGTAAGGAATAAATCATTTTCAACATAGCAAGCAGCCCTAAGTTACTGTCTACATTTTCTGTAAGAAAAAGTTATAAAAATCTGAAAACAACTTAAAACAGAAAAACACTCTAAATTTTTATTTGTGTTGGGTACTTCCTGAAATACAATATGTGTTCAAAGTGTTTGATAAATCTTTGTAATTTGACATGACGCTCTCGACTTCTTGATTGGTTTTGTGGTAGCCTACCCAATTTTAATGGCATATTCGTCACAAAAACACTATCCTAAGGGCCATTCAAAAAGATATGAGACTAACATCATACAGCTGAAAAATTAGTAAAATGCTGCCTGCTTCATGAGACAGACCCTTCTTTATTGTTTGCTAGACCTACAACATAAAGTAATACCTAGACAAATCAAAAGCAATAGAGTATTTCAGCAGAAACATCCAGGAAATCTTATACCAAAACAGTTGTTTCTTTATTCAACATTATTTCATGTTGAGTACAAAATACAAGTGCACATTTGTCACTGTCTGATAATGCATTTTTCTTTTCCAGATTTTTGAAATGATGGATTCCAAAGCGAGATTAGATTGTATGAAAGAAATACAGTTGTTACAGGTTAGTGCAAATATATGTTGCGGGTAATGTTCGAAATTATGCAACAATAAAAGAAATTTCATTCAGTTGCACGAGTAGTAGCATTGATAGTGCTAGTATGATATCAGAGGAGGGCTAGAGGCTTAGTAGCTTTAATGATGGTTTGTTTATAGTGTGAAAGACATTGTATTGCATGTGTTGATGCCATAGCCTTAAAGGTTTCTAGGTGCATTCCAAAATATGTTTGAGTATGGTGAGGTACTAATTACCTGAGTTGATTTGGATCAGACCCACCTCAGATAACCAAAAACTTCAATAATAAAATGGAACTTATTAGATTTTTACATTATTTACAATAGTTTTATAATGCTGTGGGGAAATATGTCTGCACAAAAACTCTTTTAAATTACTGTTAAGGACGATATTCACTGACATGGTTTAAACTATAGTCACAATTTTTTGATAAGAGATCGACACGGAGATTAGTTAAATTCAGGTTTTTAACCAATCTATGTTGATCTCTTATCCAAAAATTGTGACTACAGTTTAAACCATGTCAGTGAATATGGCCCTATAAATGTATTCTTGCCTAATAAAAATAGCAGGTGAACGCAGTTTAAACTTGCTTTGATTAAAGTATTCTATCTTAAAATTTCAATGTCAAAGATTAAGTCTGTACGTACCTTGGAAAACAATGTACTTTGAACAATTGTCTTTGATGTCTTGACCATCCTGTACTTTCATGTAACATAAAAGGGCTAGCTACATGTTATGATTGTAGTTGTTGAACCAGTTTGTCACAAAATGCAACATTTTTTTTACGTCTTTTTACTGTACCCACTTTAAAGTAAATTTGTGAAAATAATAGAGCAGATATCCCAAAAAGTTTAATGAAGGTCCTGATGTACAGTAATATCATTCACATAATCTTAAGTATATAACCCTTATACAAAAAGTTTCTGGTTGTAATCCTGAATAATGAAATTTTTAGGATTGTAATGAGACTGTTGATTTCTTTTTAAAGTAAAAGTTTTGATCCTTCTACTTAGTGTTTGCAAATATGTATCTAGATGCATGATTCATGCATAAAAACTGTTTTACTCCTTCAAATTTCAGGTAATTTTTTTTCAGTAGAGTTATTTCTCACTGATGAAAAGAAAAATACCCCTTAAAATTTTGGACAGGAGTGAAAATGTCATTCAAAAAGTTATATTTTCAGAAAACACTGCTTCTATTTGCATCTTTATGCCATCATGAATTATAATAAATGATATACAGTAGACTCTGGACTATCCAGCCTAATGTAGCGAAAGGGCAGGCCAGATAACTATCCCCCTTCTCATTACCATTATAAACACCCTTTTTTTATTTAAAAACCCATTCTTATTCATATATTCTGAACTCTAAGTACAGGCCAGTACTTTAAACCATGTTTGTTATGTACGGTATGGTTAATTCAGAAAAAGGAAAAGTCTATGTGTAAAAATATTGTACACATTTCAATATAAATTTCGTTATGCCTAATTTAACGGTGAGAAACATAAAATCATGTACACTGTACAGTATGAATACATACACACTTTTAAAATAAACAAAATACAGTGAAATCTTGCTACAAAGACACTCAATATAACAATAAAATCCTCTACAATGGTATTTTTCAAATCTTGTTGGAAATTGCTTATAGCCTCTGATGCAACAAAATCGTTCACTATGCTAAACCCCCCTCATAACAATATTTTTGAGAAAATTTTAAACTGCAGGGCTATTGTTTAATATTTTGCTGGAAATATCCTTCAATATATATTTTAAACCCTTCACATATTTTTTTTTCTTCCAAGGACATCTTACAACATCAGCACCACCTGATCGCTAAAAGTGTTGATGAAATTTTCAATATCACAGTTTTTTGTGTGTTACACCAAAGTGTATTGCAATGAACCATTCCACAGGGACAATACACATCAAAATGAATTTTGTTTATCAACTAATTATTTAAAATTTTTTGTGGCGAATAAATACAGTACTCAAAAGGACATGTTTTGGTGTTACCAACTATGCTGCTTTAGAAAAGATGCCAACAAAGCATAAATTTGATGGCACTTGATGATAATGTTGCCTCTCTATATCAGTGGTTCCCCACCTTTGGAAGCCTGCGGCTTGGTTGATTTCTTTTATGTGAGTGGAAGACCCGGTCATATGCACGCACAATGGGGTATAAATGGGTAAAAATTAATCGGTTAACCATTCACAGCCCAGTTTGACTGATGTCTGGGCCCGGTGGTTGAGAAACACTGCTCTATATAATGATAATCCCTCAATATCCTGAACTATATTTTTACTTAGTCCACAGAATGTTGTTATATTGAGGTTTCACCGTATTCATGTAGACTTAATTTTTACAAAATTTATTTAAACTTATTTCACTGTTCATTGTTAAATGATTGCACAAATTGTTTTGCCAATACCTTGGCAAAGTAAATTATTCCTCATTTTTATCTCAGAGAATTAGTATTATTACTTAACTAGGCCAGATATTAAGAAGGCTGGGTAATTGAAAGGCTACTGTACATGATAAATATGCAATGTGAACATGACACATGTTTTGTCAAATGAAAGGGGGCGATAGACGAGCCCAAGGGGGAACCTAAAACATCGAATTAACCCTGTCATATCTTTAACTATTTTTAAGTTATGGTGGAAAATTGATTATGGAAGAAAAATTCATGAAGTCTGAAAAAGCCTAAATTTGTGAAGTTTCTGAGAGACCTACATGCAAACTAAGCTCATGCTTGGAAAGAGCAGAAAAATTACTATAAAATGACACTAATTTCATCAAAATATCTGGATTTAATGGCAAGCTATAAGTGCTGAAAGATTGGTAAAGTTTAAAATCTCCAAAATTTTTAATCGTCAATTCCACAAACACCCTTGTTGCTACAATCAGTCAAATTTGCCAAAAGCTTTTCCATTGCAACAGCTCTCAAAAGACTCTGGAGTGAATCATATCGGCAATCTAGTTCAAGAGAAATTTAGCCTGTTGTTTGCAATGCATCACTGAAATCAGCATTTGTGTCAAAGTAGATATTCGATGAAAATTCAGAATTGACTGATTTTGGACAATTTAATTTTGCAAAAAAAAAAATCATACAAGGTGACATTACCTCTATCTACAGGATATCTATATTTAATGGCCAGCTTCTAGCGCTGATAGTTTGGTGACAATTCGACATTGACTTGTCACCCAAACCTACTAAAATTACTTTTTAGTAGTTCTACATAACTGGAAATGCAGATTTCAGTTATGTATTGCAAACAAAAGACTAAATTTCTCTTTAACTAGATCATTGATATGGTTTATTGAAGGGTCTTTCAAAAGCTGGTGCAATGGACAAGTTTTTGGTAATTTTCACCAAGTAGCTAAAAAGGTGTTTGTGTATACTTGGCAATGAAATTTTTTCAGACAATTTGGTTTTGAACTTCGCCAATCTTTCAGCACTTGTAGCTCTCCATTAAATCCAGATATTTTGATGAAATTAGTATTAGATTTTTTGTGCTTTTTCCAAATATGTGCTTAGTTTGCGTGTAGGTCTTACAGAAACTTCACAAATTCAGTTTTTTTTTTTCAGAGTCTGCACATTTTTCCCCATAATCAATTATCCACCATTACTCAAAAATGGTTTGAAAATAAGACAAGGTTGGTAGGGTATTTCATGTTCTACTTGGGCTCATCTATTACCCCCTTTCATTTAGCAGAACATGTCACATTCACCCTGTGCACAGGGTGTCTGAGCTAAAGGATTAAAAAAATAATGGCTTATAATGAGAGAACCACACATTATTCATTTTAAATCTGAGTTCCAATCAAGAGCGCAACTCCAAGTTTATTTGCAGCTTAATAAAGTTCAATGTGAGTGCCAATAATGTCTCTGCAGATGTCTAAATTTTGTTTTATCTATTTCCAAGTATTTAGTAGTGTTTAATGTGTTATTAGATCAACTGCTGCAGAAATACAGTGTTATTAAACAGAATTACTGCAAAAAGCATCTCAAAGCAGCTGTTCTACATTGCGCAACGTTGATCCCATGTGGAGCGATTTCCTATTGATGGAGAAGCCCTTCTATTACTACTTTACTTCTGGATACCTTTAGCTTAGATACCCTGTGTAATAAATAATGTAAAAAAATAATACATAAATTGACTTTTTTATAGACGTATAAAAAATCGAATGTCCTCACTACATGTTTCTGTCAGGTCAGTGATTGAGAAGCTGTAACATGTAATTACTCTTATACTTGATATGATGATTAAAAGCACAAAAATGTATGTGGTGATTCTAATCTCATTTGTTCATGGTGTTTTTTGAATTTACAGCAACTTAATCATCCAAATGTAATCAGGTATTTGGCATCATTCATTGAAGATAATGAATTGCACATTGTTTTGGATCTTGCTGATGCTGGTGATTTGTCGCGAATGATAAAGGTGAGTATCTCGAATTTTATGTGATTATAGACATCCCTCACGTTATGCAATTAACTTTTTCTGCAAAATAATTGCAAAGGATAAAATTGCATGTAAAGGCATAAAGGGAGTTGAATTTATCATGGGTAAGATAGCGATTAGGGGGGGGGGGGGATCTTCTACATTAAAACATAAAGTTTATGAATTATTCAAGCTTATAAATAAATCTGGTGATGAATAGAATTAATAAATATTTGTTAGATGAATGTGAATTTAATTAATACTATTCTATAAACGTTATACAGGGTACATAGTTGGTACCTTGCACAGCAAATTATGGCGAACCGTTGATCCCAGAGGCATACTTCCAATTAGAAAAAATATCCAAATAATGTGTGGACATCAGATATGTTACTCATATTGCCAGGGGTTGTATGGTTATTAAAATAAAATAAAATAAACCTATTCATTGATATATCTGACTTTGAGCGCAATACAAAAATAATTAAATAATATTTCACCACATATTCTGCACTTTATAAACAATGTAGTTTTGTTGTTTGTGCTTATCCAGTTGTGTTTTTTTCTCCGAATTCACGTTTTGACCTAAATTTGGACCTATTCATAAATTTTCACTTGAAAAAAATATCAGTGAATACAAATAACAAGTGATTATCAAAATTCCATATGTGCAGTCTTGTCAAATAGCAACGTGCCACTTTATTTCTAGATTCAACTAGTGTCAAAAAAATTAGTTTTTCTGACTTGTGTTTGTTAATAATGATTTAAAACTTTTTACAGTATTTCAAGAAGCAGCAGAGGCTGATTCCAGAAAGAACGATATGGAAGTACTTTGTTCAACTATGCAGTGCTCTGGAACATATGCATTCCAAACGTGTATTGCACAGAGGTACGGATTTTAATGTCATCTTTATATACAGTCAAACGATTTATAATGACTTCCAAAGATCCAAAAATGTGGTTTCTATGTCCAGAGGTTTACTATATGTGATCTAATAAAAGGGCATCCTATGAGATGGGACCAAAAATTTTGTTAGTTATATGTGGATGGTCGTTATAAGCTTGGTTTTACTGTATTTTTTCCTTTTGTGTATAAATGAATGTGCGAATATAAGTCCAGATGTGTTCTTATTACAATAAAATTAACTGGATGTATATGGAAAAATTATACTGTAGATGCTGCTTTTTTGGAATCACAGATAATGATGTTATTTGGGTATTGTTGTCACTTTTGCCAGGTATGGAACAAGCGTATATCCTAACATGAGAAAAACTTTGTTTATAGTTTTCAGGCTTTTGGTTTATGCTATAAAATTTTTTTCTTCATCCGAATTTGTTTCTGTGCATTTTGAAGCTAAGTTTGAAGCAGACATATTTTTTAAATCATATATTATCGTTATCAACGTGCAAGACTATATAGGAGATGAGGTGTACCCTTCTCCCTGTTGGCAAAATTTTTCATACTCAGTTCATAATGTCTCAAACAGTGGTAGTAGTAGCCACTGCAATCCCTGCACATGTATAGCTGTTTGTAATAGACTTTCTATATTGAACATAAATGTAAGATTTAAAAAAAAAAAGAAAAGAAAACCTTCTTTCAGCTGTTGTTCAGTTTCTTCCAGTTGACCAGATTCACTGTTCCTTAGCAGAAAATGCTTTATCAAGGAATCAATGATATTTGCATATAGTAGAGGAAAAAGTACACAATATTCACGTTGAACAGTTCTATTTTAACTCCTTGCAATGGCTGAATTAAAGAAAAAGACATGATCTTAGCTTAAAAAATTCATTTTAAAACACTGTAATAAAAGAAAAACGTAAATGAGTCAATGAATGCAATAGCATGATTGAAAATTTTACAACCAGTTTTATACATAAAAAACAGCTGTCCTGTTCTTTATGTATAAAAAATGAGACGTAGTGTCATTATACAGTAGAATGTCGATAACTCATTAAGTGGATAACTCACCTACCCAGATAACTCAATATTTATTATTTTCATGGTTGGCATAATACTGAATTCAGTGGGGTGAAACCTCTTTAATTAACTCGACATAAGGTAGCTGAATCCCACTTGAGGCGACTACAATTCATAATGTGCCATCACAAGTAATTTTTCAAAATCATCCCTGGAGTGGCCAGTTGAAAATTTTCACAACATTTCTGTTGTATATTTCAACAATTCTTTATTTCATTGTTTTTTGTCATATGTAGGTCGAAAATACTACCTTGTACCTTGGGGGAAGGGTCACTGTCCTGCCCATTTTTTGGAGCCTAGAAAACTAGACCTGTAGACTACAAAAATCACTGATAAGCATTGATGATATCTAAAATTTTTAAATGAGAGATGGTTAAATAAGCAAAAAAAAAAAAATCTTTTTACATCGAAATTTTCAAGTGGAAAAAATGAATTTTCATAACTTTAGGCAATTGCAAAAGGCTTCATTGCAAAAAATGTATTTTTATTTACTTATGTTTTTTTTACCATAATTGTGGATTATTCTGAAACTTTTCATAAAATGTTACCAATAACTTTTTAAAATTAATTTATATACGATGGAATATAATTGTTCAGCTATGTATAAGTAGGCTAATGTACATAGCATAAATGGTGTTCAAGAAGGAGAGATCAAATGAAATGTCACTAACGTGACATCTACTTCAGTCAACATGCTAATTATTGCTTTTGGGGGTTTGAGTTATCAAGGTTCTACTACATTTGCTTCTGGATTTCCTGTGAATATAGTATCAGTTTATTATGTTATTATAGATCCAGAGATCACATTAAGTAGTGTGCACAGTATTTCTTGAAATACTTTATGCTGGTTCTACCTAGTTGAGTAAGATAACACAAACATAGTGAGCCAATTGAGCACCACCTATACCTAGCTTCAGAAAAAGAGCATCCCTATAACAATTTCGAGTATAGGATTTTTAGGAGACTCCAGAAAAACTCATTTTGTATACATATCCCCATTGATGTCAGGTGCTGGAGACTCTAGGAGTATGGGTCTTTACATTGTATGATACTCAAAAGCATTGTCTGTAAATAAGGTGTCACGTTTTTTAAGGTATTTGGTTTTGCTAATATGTATCAAAGCATATACATCATTTATTCAAAACTGCATTTTTTTTCCAGATATAAAACCAGCAAATGTCTTCATAACTGCAGAAGGTGTTGTCAAGCTTGGAGATTTAGGTTTAGGTCGCTATTTCAGTTCCAAGACCACAGCTGCTCATTCTTTAGGTATTTTTAAAAAAAAATTGGTCTTATACTTCAGCTATGCACACACACTAAATGAGCCAGACACTTTCAATCTATTGTGTTTATAAACTGTTTAGAAAAAATTGTTGGGGTGATAGTACTTATCAAGAATAATTATGTATTGTTCATGATGGATATTATATTTACAATGGGAACCTATATATGGCCAAAACTCACTCAGAGTGATAGAAAAGGGTAAAGCAAGTTGTCCATGGTAAAGTTTCATCTGTGAAAAAAA
Organism: Pholcus phalangioides; assembly: GCF_987345545.1. Lineage (NCBI taxonomy): Eukaryota > Metazoa > Arthropoda > Arachnida > Araneae > Pholcidae > Pholcus > Pholcus phalangioides. The sequence continues at coordinate 85,032,965 of NW_028301608.1, read as the reverse complement.
AAGTGATGTGTTGGAATCATAAGTTGCACAATCTTGCACAGATCAGCAAAAGACTCAAAGTGATGTCCAAGGGTGTTGCTTCACGGTTCACATCGGTAAATGAAAAACTTATTTACTAACCATGCATGCACCTCTTACTCATTCCTCGACAGCAGTAGTTCTTAACCGGTGCTCCATGAATAAGCAAAGGATGAGAACTGCTGCTCTACAGAATTGCTAATGAATTGGTGCATGCACAAATTTGTGTGTTATGAGTGTATGTGTGGCCCAATATATTTATGTTGTTAGAGTTCTGCTTGTTTTGTGTTCTTGATGGCGCTGCCATCTGTCATCCATATTTTGAATTAGAAGTGGTAAATGCATAAATATTCATGTTATGTAAGTATTTTGTTGGAGGTTTTTTGTAGGTGAATAAAAGACTGAAGTACCTTCTTGTATACTCCTGGTGTTGTATTGATCTTGATCTTATCCACTGAAACAAAGATTCTTGCAAGATCTTCCGCAGAGTCTACAAATGTCGTACAACAATTATTTCATGTGCCCCTCTACCCACAATATGTCAAAAAGACACTGAAGTGACATCATAAATGGGGGATCTATGTTTTTCTAAGTTTTTTTTTTTTTTTCTGACGCTCAGAGAGAATTGCGATCATAGGTCTTATTGTAAATATTGTTTGTCTTGATGGGTACTATCACCCCTCCTAGGCCTATATGTGACAGCCCATATTTTCTTTGAAAACTATGAGTCATGATGACAATAGTTATTTGAAAACTTTATACAATGCTGTCACACAAAGTGAATTCTGATACATAGCTGTTCATATCAACAAGAGGTATAAAAATGACCAGAACCATTTCAAATTGTCTTTCACTTGAGAGCACTGTAGGAGTCTTCTACTGATAAAACACTTTTCTAGCAGATATATAATTATACCTACAACCTTTTTCAAGTAGTTTTGTCAGTTTATTGGACTGTTAGTCACTTGATACTTTCTGAACAGTATTTACGAGATATCCTTTACACATATAAATGATCGGATTTGAAATTTCCAAAGTTGTGTTCAGAGCCCATTGTGCCTCATATTTTTTCATATGATAATTTTACAAGTATGTTATTATTCTCAAAGAGGAAAAAAAAAACATTGCATATAATTTTTTTTGCAATCGGTGTGCTTACTTTTGTCAATAATAATTTATTTTTTCTTATAGGGAACTGGCTGTTCGTTTTCTAGCATGTTACTTACTATCCAGTAAATACCCATAACATTTTGAAGATTTCCAGTAAATTTACTTCATTATGTAAACTTATGTTTTGATTCAATTATTTTAGTGGGTACACCATATTATATGTCGCCTGAGCGGATACATGAACATGGCTACAACTTCAAGTCTGACATCTGGTCTTTGGGGTGTCTTCTATATGAGGTAATACTTCTAAATTATTTGGTTGTGCTTTTTAACTGATTTATCTGCCTAATCCGTGAAATATTTCATTGCGCTGATGGAGGAAAAATGTAATAAATAACTGAGCCATTTTTTCAATTTTTGTTTAAATGACCATGTGCTTCCATTTATCATTCCAATTTATTTATTTTTTTATTAATTTGCGAATTAAACTGGAACTTTGAAATTTATGATCAAACTGAGGTAAAGTTGCTAGTGCAATCAAACTTGGTTAATATGAGAAAGGTCAAAACTCCAGCATTTGTTAGTGTTAACCCATCACTGAAAGAATAAAGCTACAAAAATTAATTAGCATTTTAAAATGGAGTCATGCAAATCAGAAACATGCCATAATACATTGTAATGAGCACATCATTTATGACTTGCATATAAAATTAAATTTTATTATGCAAGTTTATCAGTTTATTGGACTGTCAGTCAATCAGAATGGTCTTTACAAAACATCCTGTACTTATGAGTTACTTAACTCAGCCTGGTCAATATGATTCACTATACAGGAGTTCCCCTGAGGGAGAAATATATTCTTAAGGAAAACAAATTGCATTCTACCCCAGGGAGCACCATAAGCATACCACAAGTAGCGATTGGGTTCCCCTGAGGCATACAATAAGTATTTTACATTCTTACATTAAAGAAAACATCCTGTATTTTAATGTTCATATATTATATAAAAAACCCTTTTTTTGAAAAAAAATTGGAGGGGGTTTCTTTTTCATGGATAGTATTGTATATAATTAACAAATTACTCAATCCTTTTACTCAATTTATGATGAGAGTGACCCTAATGATGATAATGAACCAGTTAATGTAGCTCATTGGGATATATTAGATGAGAGTAATGGAGAATTTAATGGTTTCTATAATGAATAAAAAATATCTTTCTGTTATATCTCAGGCCAGAATTACACTCATAAAAGTTTTATAAAAGATCTTTCATAAAACTTTTATAGTCATCTCGCGCAGCCTTAAAATAAAAAAATATCTTTGTGAAAACTGTTTTCCCAAATTTTATGTCCAAAAAATGAGGGGGTTTCTTATTTTTGTTAAGATATGGTACTTAAAGGCATGTATGCATTCATGTGTGGATCATATAAGCATTCGCTATTGGTTGTTTAGTAATTTGTATGGTGTTGTGAAACGAATCATGAGCTGTTTGAACTGGACCACCAGGAATCGTGTTTTCAAGGAACACAAAGGAAAGAAAAGGAAATTTGTGTACCCATGAACATATTAGAACTGCTGCAGGGGGTTATACATTAGAAGATCAGTGCGCTAATGTATATGCGCCTTAAGGCATTTATATGCATACACATATAAATACAAAATACGAGGCCACAACAGGCAAAATGCCCAACGAGGTGGCTGGGGAAAAAGATGCCCATAACAGATATGGATGTCATATTTCTAAAAATTCAAAAATGCAATCATAAAAACTAAAAACTATATATACACATGATAAAATATTATACAATGCCCATAAAAAAGTATTTATGGTTGTCTTATTCTAAGTATAGATAGCGTCTCAATTTTCCCCAAAATTTACTACCCTTGGGGGTAAGTTATTCCATTTATTAGCAACCCTATTAGAGAAAAATTTCCTGCGACACCATAATCTAGAGTTACCAGAGTATCTAGAGTTACCTAGAGTATCACCATAACCCTTACCAACCGATACTAATGTCCCCTTGGAAAAGCAGTTGATTGACAATGTATTAATAATTCATGGTCCATCCTGTTGTAAATTTTGAATACTTTGATCATATCTCCCCAACACCTGCTACATCCAATGTAAACATAACATTATTCAATGTACATACAACATATGCATGTGTATATAAATATTTACACATACATGTTTTACCACATACATTATATTTTACATTTGCTTATATAATTGAACTATACAATCCACCCAAACACAATTGGCTGCCCAAACCATACAGTCTCAGTGTAGTCCAACTTGTTACCTTTAGAATTACTTTACTGATATTTATTATATTTTATTACTGCGTGTCTCAGAAAAACTTGGAAATTTAATTATAATTGAAATGAAAATTACTCATGTATTCCATAAATATCTACAATATTCGCATCGGCTTGAATGAAATATCAGAGCATATAATACTACTACTACTTAATCGTATATGCACACCTTGTACACATTCCTGTGCCAGATTTAGATTGTTATAATTGGTTCTGAATGTAAGAGTCGCAGCTCCTAGCTAACCTATGTCAAAAGTAAGCTATCGACATTCATGCATACCTGTTCAGTAATTTGAAGTGGATCTGCATTAGACTATTTTGGGGATAGTCTAATAGATAGCCACTGTCCCAGATGGCAAAAGTTTAAGAATTGCTTTGGTAAGTGATTCATTGAAGTGATACAGACATTTTAATGGTCCTGTTGGTTTATAAAAACTGGGAAACACTGACATAAACGAAACTATACTTATGCCAATCCCTCTTTATTCCAGTGGGTCTGGAAATAAACAGAACACTATCTATAGGTAGGAGTTCCACCTATAGATGGCACTGACAGAATACAATCATAGCCTTTCTCAGAATATAAAAGTAGTTCTTCACATTTGGACTTTGTTTCTGAGAAAGATAACTCTTGGTTTTATAAAGCATAATCCTACGAAAAAAAGTGGGTGTAGTAGCCTAGGTCGATAATCGCCTAAAATAATAAATGATGTTTAGAGGTGTCACGAGTTCGATACCCAGTTCGTTCTTGTCAAAAACTTTTCTGACACAGGAGTACAACATAACAGAAATGGCAACATGACCACAGAAAAAAATATATTGCTACCGCAGGGAGTCCAACACCCAGGGGTTACCTCACCAACCTCTCGGTGAGCATATAAAAGGCTGCCGTTTGGAATCTTCATTAAATTTCAGGTCCCAGTCTAATTAGTCTTTGTGTGCAGAAAGTGACAGTGGTGCAACAAAAATTATCAAAAACAATCAATGAAAAAATGTTAGATTCTTGCCAAAAACTTTGTTATATCCAATATTCACAAATATGGCAATTTGTTATAAGATATTTTCAAAATATTATTTTGATATTTCAAGTTTACTGGGACAAAAAGCATGTATGCAGTTTTCCATAATATCTGATTTTGTTATGAGTGGGATCGACTGTATCCATAAGCATTTTTTTTTTTCATGCTTTTCAGATGGCTGCTTTGCAGTCACCATTTTATGGTGAGAAAATGAACTTGTATTCTCTTTGCAAAAAAATTGAACAATGCGATTATCCTCCCATACCAGCTGACATATACTCGGATGATGTGAGTTATGATTTTCAGATTTTATGTGCAAGGAATATAAACACTACAAATTCATCAATTTTTCTATATGCATGTTTTAATTATTTTGGTTTCTTGCATCATAAAATTTGTAATAGAAAAATTTCTGAAGTTATGGGTTCAAGAAGCCTATGAATTTGCATTCTAATGAATGGATTAGTTAAATATTTGACTTTATTTTTCTTTACAGTTGAGAACGCTGATAGCAAGCTGTATAAATGCTGATCCAGAGAAGAGGCCAGACATATCATTTGTTCTCGAAGTGGCCAAAGGCATGTGCCTTAAAATGAAAGTTGACACCTATGACTAACGTTGTTTGCCTGGAAAAAAGAACTTATTCTACAGTTGGATCAGTTTTTATTTCAGCCGAAATATTTTTGACCATTCTATCTTAGTGGTGCCTGAAAAATATTGAGAATGATGCCATATTTTTTTATATTTAAAAAAATGTATATATAGTGATTATATAAATATATATTTTTTCAACGATTTTTTCGCTTGCTTAAAAAATTCCTGTTGGGCCATTTAGTAAAACTAGTCAAGATTTATGAAATTCTTTTCGAAATCATTATTTTGTTTGAGTTTATGTTTTTACATGATTGTGTAATTAATGTACAGTAGAAACTCTAGGACTCCCTTTGACCTGGATGATTCAGAATTTGTGAATTTTTCTGACTGCGGATCAGTTTTTATTTATTTCCTAAGTTTTCAAATCTGAAGCAGTAATATGCCTGTTCGACATATATTGATTCATATTTTATGGGAAAAGATCATTACAGATCAAATTATTTATAAATAATAAAACGTGTAAAAAATTCTCTTAATTCACTGTTTATAATTTACATTCTGTTGCTATTAATATTTAATATACTGGGTATCCAGATCAATTGTTCCTAATTTAAAACAGTGATTAAGATTCAGCAATGTCATTCAAAGTGATATTAAAATAAATTGGTTGCCTAACTCAATTGACAAATTTTCTGAAAGCGTCATTATGTGCTGCCAATGTTACGAATGAACAAAAGGAAAAATTTTAAAAATGATATCACCATAAAAGAAGGTGCAAATCAGTCTGAAGATATGTAAGTTTTCATCATCGATGAACCTGATTTTTACTCCAATGTCATTTTTTCAGATGAGGTAACATTGTATGTGTTAAACATGGTTAATCTTCATGAAGAAAGAAAATCTTCATGAAATTTTTGAAGTGCAAAGAAGCAATCTTAAAATGAATGTGTGATTTCACGTGATAGAGTCTTTGGGCCATTTTTCATCTGGACAACAAAAAGAGGCATGTGAAATTGAACTAATTTTTTTACAAAAACTTTTTGATTGTTGCTTTTGGTTTATATACTTTTCTCATCCCGTCTAATTTCTTGTAAATTGATTAAAAATGGAGACATTTAATCTGGACACCCACTATAAATTGCTTTACTTATATTCCCTATATATTTTTTGCTGGAATTGCTTGGAACACATTTGTTATTTTCTGTTGTTTCATTGACTAGTTTTTCTAATTTTGTATGGATTTCTATAAAGTGTCATAATCACTCTTTCTTTCACACTACTATAATGATCCGTCCCAAACTCATATAATCAAGGAACTTGTTTGATTAGAATTTCCAGTGTTCTTTTATTATTTCAACTTTCTCCACTTTCTGAATCAAATTTCTTTTCGATTCTAAACCATGTCATGAATTTTGCAGTTGCACAATCTGCTTGTCATTATTAATGTCCAATATTTTTTCAATTTTATCATGTTCTTAGATTCAGTTTTATTATACTGCTGATGTATCTCAAACAGATCGAAATTTCAGTGTTCATTCAGTATTCACATATGTTTTAAGTTTGGTGGAAACATCAAATTTGGTATCGCAGTGACTGCTTTCAACTGGTGAAGTTGTATGTCCCGAATTATGCCAGTGTGCTATATTCATTGAAGCAAAAAAATCTTAAGCTTGTTCAGCACTCCAATGTGCATCTTATGTATTGTATCATCATATTCACATTGAAGTAATCACACTTTTTCTTATGGTAATTGGCAAAAGTGAATGTTCTGTTCAGCAAACTGCTGTTGGAGCAAAATTGTGTAGATCACAAAATGCACATATCCATGATTTACAAACATTATTAATGTCCAATATTTTTTCAATTTTATCATGTTCTTAGATTCAGTTTTATTATACTGCTGATGTATCTCAAACACATCGAAATTTCAGTGTTCATTCAGTATTCACATATGTTTTAAGTTTGGTGGAAACATCAAATTTGGTTGAGTGCAGTTCAAGGTCAAATTCTGTCTCATAATGAAAATATTTTGCAAATATTTGTTGCGCATTTTTTTGCTCAAACAAGAAAGAAAAAGATAAAATAATGAGAATGATTGAACAAAAAACAATCACAATTGATTTTGGATGAAAAAAAAAAAATTAAAAATCTATATTTTAAAAAAACACATAACCTGACAAATGTGTCTGGGTTAGTGACTTTCTGCTGTATAGCTATTTTATTGTATGAATTTTGAGTTATAAGTTTGATTTTTTTAAAAGTATTTTTATCAAATATTAATTCAAAACACGAATTTCTCTCTGTGAAACATTTTCATAATTGTGGCTAGAAAATGCTGCAGCTGTGATGGGAGATTCTATGCAGAGAGTTTGGAGGGAAAAAACTTTTTCTACAGTATTAAGAATGCCAGCAGGAAAGAAAAAGTCTGTTTAAAAAAGGTAGTGATGGAAATTAGTGTGTTGGAATCGTTAATGCAAATTTCTTTCTCATTTGTTGTGTTTTCAAAGACCAATCAGCATTTACTTTTGAAAAGCTTCTTGTAAATTTATGGGTAAATGTGTAATTTTTATATCTGTATGCTGGAAGTAAAAGGCACCATGTCACAAAAGGAAAATTTTACATCAGAACTGTTTAAAAGGATTTTTTTTAGTATGCTTTTTTGTGGAGCTTACTTGTTTTATAAAATGAATATCTGTGTCACTTATTGAAATAGGACTTATACCTATCCTATGTGCGTCCTATACCTATGTGCAGTGTAATGAAAGTACTGCTAATTGATAGCATTTTTCCAATTTTAACAGAATTAGACATGGTGCCATTTCCTCCATCTTACAGATATGCATTGTGCAAGCTATTTGTGGATTGGTAGTTAGTTCAATTTCCCCCTCTATGTTATTTATATAAGATGTAAAAGCTATATGAATACTTTTTAACTATTTCAAAAATTTTAACTATTTCAAATATTTTTTGAAATATTTCAAACTAATGCTGTTAGTTTCAAAAAGTTTTGAAAATTTTTTTTATCATTAAAAAAATGAGTGCACATAACACATGTATGCTCAAAGCTTATTTTTGCGAACTTCAACAGCTGTTAATGAAATTTTTTTCTGTTTGGAAAAGTTTCATAGTCATCAAGGTTTCCGGGTGAACCAAAATATTAAGAACCTCCAAAATAGTGTAATGCATAGTTATTCTATTGATTTTTTTTTAATTGTAAAAGTGTTTAATCATACAAATTGATATCAATATACTGTGAAAATCAATTACCAATGTTATTATTTAACTCTTTTGTAATAAATCACTGTTTTGTCAGTTTATACGAAAAGAGAAAAAAAATTGGTGCCTCCCTTTTTGATTCCATCTTAACAAGGTTTGATTATATTTTCCTATACTGGTGAAATGAAATAAAACACATATCATATGCTTTTCTGCACCAAAAAGTGCCTGATAGTGTACAAATACATTTTTATCACTGTCGCATGCAGGCAGTTTTTTGAGCTTACACTACTGCACTGATCTGTATTTCCAGCAGTATTGATGAAGAATACTATTTTATGTATAGAATATTATATTATCTTACCAGTTTGTAATTTTTTTCCCTGGGCTAACTGAGTCATATACAAACTGTTATTTGCTTTCAAAATTATTATGAAAGCACAAGTTTTATAAATATTCACCAGCAAAATGTTTAAATTAATAAATAGTTTAATTCCAATGTTTATGTGACTTCTGTGACTGGAATGGATTTATTTCTCCTACATAATTTTGTATCAAACAGACACCGATTCAGAATGTTTCGTCGTACTTCCCATGAGTTTTGTTGTGCTTATAAACGAAGTAGATGTATCAGGAATGGTCATTTACTGGATTCTATTCAACAAACATATAGTTTGGTGGGGCGGGGGGTCAATCAAAGGTTAGTAAATTGTATAATACATAACAAAGTATCATTTGTAATTAAAAATGCAGTATGAATCCCATTATTCAAGCTGATGTGGACCAGACCTACCTCTGGCAATACAGACGTTATAGAATTTTGAGGTTAATTGAAATAAATAAAGGCATACCCAATGGATATTGTTTTTCCGATTTTTTTAATGCAATAAAAATTTCAAATGTAATAAAATGTTCATGAATATAGCATAATGTTACGTACCCTTCAGTTTTTCTTTACATCTACTCAACCGTACATGCAAGGCCGTGGCGCGAGGGGGGGGGGGACTTGGGGGGGTCTGGACCCCCCTCCGAAATGGGAGAAAATGGGAAAAAGATGGCCAAATATATTGTTCTATCACTTTGGTTCCCATTCCCTGAATTATATTTCTGAAACGGACTTGCGTATGTGCCTGTTGTACAAATTCATTCCTTTGCGATGAATCACAGTACATGCTGAAATGTTTTATGAGTGTATGTGGGGCCGTTGGTGTCAGAATTGTGCCTGTTTCTTGTTCTTGCTGGTGCTGCCATTCGTCTTCCATACTTTAAAGTGAAGATGGTAAATTCTTGAATTTTCATGATTTCTTTACATCTGCGCAAATTTTGATCGCATCTGCAGACTGGTCAAACAAAAACTGGTGAACAATTTTGCTCACCGGTGAAGATGAGAGGAAAAATTCAAGAACCAACAAAAAAATGCAGCATTTTATCTATAAAATCCAGTGTTAAAAAAAACAAAATTTCTGATTAGTACGACATATTTGTTGCAAAAAAGATCATACATTGTGTGGCCAAAAAAAAAATTGTTGCAGTAAATAAATTGAACTACTACTAAACCACTCGTACATCTCGTAAATATTCCTCTGAGGAACTTTAAACGCTTCGGAGCACGTCGGGATGTACTATGTAGGTGTTCTGTACTCAAAATGAAGTATGTTCAAGAGGTGGTGCCACCTGTCCTTCGAGTTTGAAAGCAAACAACTTGACAGATTATTTTCGCCTGTTGCATTATGCGTGAATTTTAAATATCGACCTCATTGTGCTCTCTCAGTGGAGAGACTTACAGTATTTGAATAGGAGATCGGTTCGCGCGTTTTTGCTCCTCATAGTTGGAAAACCACAGCGGCTGAATAAAAATTCACTATAGTATTGTCTGCCTCCCTAGTGTGTGTGATGAAAGGAGGGAGGGAATACTGAATATTTCCAAGTATTTTTTTACGTGATTCTTGATACTGATTCAGGGAAATAGTTATTACATTTCATAGGTCTTTTTATTAGATTGTACGATGGTCCCTACCAAAAATACTAATTCCCTCTTTCTCCACTGAGTTTTTGGAGATGGTTATTTTAGGTTGATATCTACAGTGTGTGCCGTCTTGACGCATGAGCACAGTCGGGCGCGGCCCGATCGCCTCGAAAGAAGAAAGAATGGTCTCACAAACATCAGATCTGATTGAAATTTTCCAAGGTAAGCGTGTAAATTTGTAGGCAAGCATTTTTACCAGGTAGGGCGTATATGCTCAACAAATGGCCCACGCCCCCAAACTGAATTTTGTAAAAATGAATTAAGCAACCCACATAACCAGATTTTTTAAGTTGTGTGTTCGCGGTACGTTCTTACTTCATTTAAGTGACCCGCGGAGTGTTTCTAGATCACTTTAGTGACGTACGGCTCATTTACGGGTCACTCAACTGGCTCGCGGCAAAATCTTACTTCACTTAAATAACCTTAAGGCATATTTTCAGTTCACTTAAAAAAAATTGAGTTCAATTAAGTGACCCCGAGGAGCATTAAAGTGACAGATCATCTAAGTGACCTGCGACATATTCACAGTTTTCCTAAGTGACCTGTGACATATTCACAGTTTTTCTAAGTGGCCTGTGACATATTCACAGTTTTTCTAAGTGACCTGTGACATATTCATAGTTTTTCTAAGTGGCCTGCGGGGCAGTTACAAAGCACCTAAGCGACCTGAGGCACATTGAATCCGTGGCACATTTACAGATCACTTAAGACTCGCGGTGATGTTCCAGATCACTTAATTAAGTGGCCCGAGAAACATTTTCAAATCAATGAAATGGCTCGCACGCTTCGAAAGTTCCTTAAAGCCTTAGAAAACTCACTTTGCCTGGAGAGTCATGATGCATTTAAGAGGGCTCTGGATATCTAGACCCTACAACAGAGGTTCCCAAATGGTGCATCACGACGACATTCCCTCACTATCCACAATTCACTTTATTCTGCCTATTCCCTCCCCGTCATATATTTCCGATCGTAGTCAAAAACACGAATAAAATTCGAATATCGTGAATGAAAGAGGAGACGTTTCAAAACATTGCAAATCAGTTGGAACGTTTCCATGTGTAGGAGAGGATTGACGTATAACGAAACGCACACTACACTAAACTAAAGCAGGGGAAATGTAGATTTCCCATCCTCCTCCCCACTTCTTATTTTCCTACGTTGCGAAGTAGCATGCATTTTCCGTAACATTCAATTGACAATTCAGCACACGTTTGCATTGACCGGGAAAAACGAAACCGTACAAAAAAAAATGTTTCCATCCAAAGAGATGTTTTTCGCCCTTAATTCAATAAGAACCGCAGATCTATTGTGGGTTTCAAATTTCTGCGGAAATGCTCGTTGTAACAGAAACATGAACCCCCACGTATACGTGAAAACAATCGTGTACCACGTTCGATTCTAAGTTACCATCAATCGATGCGGTCAATTTCACTGTAAGTCGTATCGAGTTCTAAATAACGTGACTGGGCGGACAGCCGCGTATAATGCTTCTAACACACGTAACCTATTTCTTACGCAGCGTCTGACGCGAAAATCAGAAGATTTAAGTTCGATAGGGATTAAAATGTAAATTCTAACAATTTTTTCAAAGTTTAATTGTTTGATATAAGCAACTCGGTAATAACAATGACAAAGCCCGCCATTTCAACTTTTTTCAGGGATGGGAGGGCCAAAAAACATATACTCAATATATGTATACAGGGTGTCTTGTAAGTCCTAATTCGGCCTTTATCTCATGAACCGTGAGTGGTAGAGGTATGGTTTCAACTTAAAAAATGCTCAAATTGTGTTCAGATATAACCATGTACCAATTCCGAGAGTGAAAATACAGTGTGTCACAAATTTAAAATATTCAAATTTTCATATGGTACCCCTTGCCCTCTAACTTTCTGTTAGAAAGTTATTACTCCGTCTTTCCTGAGGCCAAGGAAAAAAGTTCCACGTTTCTAAGTGAAATTTTTGCTGAGATATTTGAATTCAAAGATCTCAGAGTAGTTGGGAAAGAACGGCATGAACTAACGGACAATGTTCCTTTCCCTCATTTACGTTTTTCTTTCCCAACTTTTTTTCCAATTTTTGAATTCTTATATCTCAGTGAATATTGCACTTGTGTATGTGGAAACATGGAACTTTTTTTTTTGTTTGTCTAGGGAGAGACGAGGCAGTAGTTTTCTAATTGACACTTAGAGAACAGAGGGGCCCGTGTAAGAATTTAGATTTTTTTTATTTTATGACACACTGTGACATTTATGTATATTTTATGACACACGGGTGTTTCCACTATCGAAACTGGCACAGAATTATTCCGAAACGCATTTTGAGCATTTTTTATACTAGAGCCAAACTGTTGATGAAATAAAGGCCGCATTAGGACTTACCCAGGCCCCACTCTTTGTATATATTTATATTCCTCCTTATTTCTATTTTATTTTTTAAAGCCGGAAGGCCTTCCCTGACCTCCCTTCTTCCTAAATGATGAGCCTGACAACGACTCGGACATAACATCAATATGTGACTGTTCCGACTGATTTCCATAGGACAAAGGTCTCCAAAGTTGTTAAACTATTTTCAAATAGTCTATAAGGTTTTCGCGGCCATCATTTGATAAAAATTGTTTTTTCGGGTTCGAAGACCGTCGTCCGTTTGAGTTTGTTCTCAACGTTTCCCCAACACTAGTGGTTGGCATCATCAGGAGAATTGATAAACTGGATCAAAGTCAAGTTTTCCGGAGTCTCAGGTTGTATTTATGCACATAAGTGGCTTGAACTACACTATTGTTTTGCGATTGGTCAGTTGATTCTATGGCTGACAGCGTATTGTAAACAGTTGTTATGCTGGTAGAACCTGATTGGCCGAGAGATGTGGAGTTATCTGATTGGCTGTTGTCATCATTCTGTTGCTGGACCTTGAAGGGGAAGGTTCTTGTTCTTCTGAGAGCTGGTGTCCAGGATCTGCTCAATTTCAAAGTTTCTTCTCTTCTATTATAGCTGTTTTTGTGCTTGTATATTTCAATAGCCTCTCTGTAGATTCGTGGGAAGAAGTGGTCAACATTAGCTATTACCTGTGTTTTGCTGAACTGTACACTGTGGTTTTCGTAAAGCGCCTGCTCTGCCACCGCCGACTTTTCTGTTTGGCCCATTCTGCAGCATCGTTCGTGCTCTTTTATTCTCGTGGCCACAGATCTTTTTGTGGTTCCAATATATACCTGACCACAGGTGCACGGTATTCGGTAGATCCCCGGTGTTGATAGAGGGTCACGGTGGTCTTTTCGTAAGCCTACTCACACCAACAGATATGTGCATAAGCTCTCCAATCATCATCCTCACCAAAAACGAGGCGTACTGAAAACCTTGATCGAGAGGGCAAGAAGACTATGTGAAGGAAAAGATCTAGGTAAAGAGATTGAGCACTTAAAATCAGTTTTCCGCTCTAATGGGTACACGAAAGACGACATCAAGAAAGCCTTACGCTCCATCAAGGAATCACCAACGGAAAATGAGCAGTCACAATCAATTGGAAAAGCTGTGCTGCCTTTTATCCCCGGAGTGACGGCAAGAATCAGCAAGGTCATGAAAAAACATCGTATAAAGACCATTTTCAAACCAACCAGAAAAATATGTGAAATGCTGCGATCAGCAAAAGACCACCGTGACCCTCTATCAACACCGGGGATCTACCGAATACCGTGCACCTGTGGTCAGGTATATATTGGAACCACAAAAAGATCTGTGGCCACGAGAATAAAAGAGCACGAACGATGCTGCAGAATGGGCCAAACAGAAAAGTCGGCGGTGGCAGAGCATGCGCTTTACGAAAACCACAGTGTACAGTTCAGCAAAACACAGGTAATAGCTAATGTTGACCACTTCTTCCCACGAATCTACAGAGAGGCTATTGAAATATACAAGCACAAAAACAGCTATAATAGAAGAGAAGAAACTTTGAAATTGAGCAGATCCTGGACACCAGCTCTCAGAAGAACAAGAACCTTCCCCTTCAAGGTCCAGCAACAGAATGATGACAACAGCCAATCAGATAACTCCACATCTCTCGGCCAATCAGGTTCTACCAGCATAACAACTGTTTACAATACGCTGTCAGCCATAGAATCAACTGACCAATCGCAAAACAATAGTGTAGTTCAAGCCACTTATGTGCATAAATACAACCTGAGACTCCGGAAAACTTGACTTTGATCCAGTTTATCAATTCTCCTGATGATGCCAACCACTAGTGTTGGGGAAACGTTGAGAACAAACTCAAACGGACGACGGTCTTCGAACCCGAAAAAACAATTTTTATTTTCAAATAGTTTAAAATTCTAAAAATATCTAAGGAATTTGTATATTTGGATGAGGTTAGCAAAAAATGTATTCTCACGCGCGAAGAGTGATTCTTTTTTTTATATATAGATGACGCTCACGAAAGCAAATCAAAGTCCAAGAAGTGCAGTGTGTACGATTAATGCCTCATTCCTGAGTTTTCCTGTTACTGCCGCTTGCATAAGGTTTCCATTGTGATGTTCGCATTGGTGAATAAACAACTATTGAAGTAGTGCTACTTCACGAAGGTTTTTAACAGCTGGCTGATGCGAAGATCTATTTAGAAAAGAGTGAAAATTCAACTGTGCCCTGTTAGCGGGGAATCAAATCCCATCGTCCTCCCACTTGCCGGGTGAGCGCCCTAGACAACTAGACTACAAAGGCAACGAATTTCACTGTCCTGAATTAGGTCCCGTTCAGTGCATATGAGATTCAAGTAAAGATAAAGCCCACAATTGCTGACACTGCCACCAGATGGTGACTTATCCGAGGATGTGATTACACTCTGCTATCCATACGAAGGTTTTTAACAGCTGCCTGATGAGATGTATTTAGGAACGAGAGAAAATTCAACTGATTTTGGCTGAATTAGGTCCTTGTGCTCTGGCCTGAATTAAACCTGACCGTCTATGTACGGTCCCGTTCAGTGCACACGAGGCAAGTTCGAGACATTCGTTGTCTAGTGGTTTTGGGCGCTCACCCGGCAAGTGAGAGGACGTGGGTTCGATTCCCCACAAGCTAAGTTGAATTATCTCTTTTTCCTAAATATATCTTCGCATCATCCAGCTGTTAAAAACCGCTATCCAGCTGTAATAGATAGCGGAGAGTGACACCATCCTTGGATAGTGTTACCTCAGCCACGAATCACTGGTTGAAGCTTTAGGAACGTTTCGGAAACAGAAGAGATGGAAGAAAGGTTTGGGTTCAATCACTACTGCCAGACTTTCATGCGGAGCCATCTATCGACAGAAATGTAAACTTTTTTTTTTGTACTAAAATCAACCCTAATTCATGAGAATAACTTTTTTTACAAACTTCATTCAAATTTATCAATTGCTTCGAATTTAATAAACACACTTTTTTAACTATTCACGAAGTTACGATGGAACACCTTGTATTTTAAATCTTTCGAAACCTTAATACTCTGAAACTGTGTTTCAAAAATTCGGTTATAACGAAAATATTTCGTAGTCTCTTTAAATGTCGTTATAATCGAGTTAACGGAACGTAAATTAATTTATACGATCTTAATGCATTAGAAAAATCGTGTTTCTGTCGTTACGTCTTCACGAAATATACACGCCCTTTAAAATTAGCAAATATCAATAGTGAAAACTTTGAGTTCTTCTTTTATAATTGATACCTTTCTTGATGCAACGAGAGGAACAAAACAATATAAATAGAAAGCTTCAATATGGAAAAAGCAACGTCAGCTCTGACGTTACGAGAAGAATCTGATCCAAGCTCTGATTACCCCAACAACAACAACAAAAAAACGACGATAAAAGCGGAGAAAAATAGAAAGAAAAAAGACGCTCTTGTCTCTTTGGTTGATTCGAGGAAAAATTTCTTTCAGAAAAGTTACGGGAGAAAAAAAAAAAGAAGAGATTTTTCGAGAAAAATTTGCTTTTTAAAAAAAAATAATACGCGAGAATCATTTTGGGAACCAATTAAGAAGTAGCTCAAGAAAAAAAAACAACAACGGGAGCTGATGAAGAAGATCATTTTCACTTTATTGATCGGTTGTTTGCGATAAGAACAGTTCAGTTTCCTTTTTAATGAGCTGTAAAATAATCATTTCATAGACTTCATATATTTTGAAGGGGGAAAAAAGTCACTAATCACTAGTCGAATTTGAGATTCCATAGCCCAGGAGGATCCATTTATGTATGTTTGTCTCATTCCGTGATTCCAAACGTGGGATAGGATTTTTAACGGGGCAATTTGAGTTTTTAAGGGAGAAATCGCATGATTTATGAAAATTCATATTTAACGGAAAAATAATTTTTGAATTATATAAATTCATATCCAGTGAAAAAATAATAATTCGCAATTTAATGAAATGGCATATTTAATGAAAAAATAATTTGCGTATCAATGAATTCATATTTACTATTAAAAAAAAAGATCTCAGAATAAGTAAAATTCCCCAGTAATGTAGGGCTCGTTATTTGCCTCGAAGCCCTGGACTGAACTGAATTGTTCCGCGGCACATATTTTTTGGCCGTTATACCCATACAGCGACATATTTAACTCTTACAGCGGCAATCCCGAGATACCTCGTCAAACATGATCTGCTTTATTTCGGTCACCCCAAAATATCTCGGGTTCTTAACATACTTCTATTTCCAATGCAGCAGTTATAGTGCGTTCGCGAAAATTTTAAAAAACCACTTAAGGGGTTAAGAGTGTTTTAGTTTTGACTAAAACTAACTTTTTAGTTAGACTTGGGACCGGTTAAATCTTATTAGAAAGAAGTCCTAAGACAATGCCAGACTATATATATATAAACAGTTCAGAAATCATTTTATTGATCAAAAATAACGACATAAACTTTATGACAAATTCGCAGAGTAAGTTCTGTGGTAAGAAAATATCTCACATCAGATCTTGTAAAGAACAAGTGAGAACTTAGGAAGTAGAAAAGAACTTGAATGACGTTAAAGTGTTTGGCGACTTTGTCTGACACGAACGAACAAGGAACAAAACATTGAAATGTTTGGAAAGCTGGAGGACAAAAGTGTAACAACCTCAGACGACGCTAAGAGAGGTTTCATAATTCCTTTTACCTCATTTATTGAAACTTACATCATTGTAATCAATATCAGGACGCAACAGTTTTACCCATGTAAGTACTCATAAAACATATTAACAGCTGTCTGTCTGAACGATAGTTTATGACAAAATTGCATAGACCATATTCCTATGTTTTTATTTCATTGCATAGAATTACAAATTCTATCGACAATGT
This sequence comes from Pholcus phalangioides, assembly GCF_987345545.1. Classification (NCBI taxonomy): domain Eukaryota; kingdom Metazoa; phylum Arthropoda; class Arachnida; order Araneae; family Pholcidae; genus Pholcus; species Pholcus phalangioides. The sequence goes on along the minus strand of NW_028301608.1, from coordinate 85,015,370 downwards.
CGCAAGTGTTCACAAACTTGACTTTTTTTATACTCAAGCCGGGTTGTAACTAATAATAATGGCGACAAAAAAAAAAAGATTGGACCGGCATGAGGGAGACTTTGCTTAACGTTGCCCTGAAGCAGATAAACCTCCATGTACTTAAACGTAACTGTGATGCAAACCTCAATAGTTCATTAAATAAATTTACCAATTTTCTGGAATCACATGATGACTAGTTTTAAACTAGGATGATGTCACTCTTCGCTATCCATACGAAGGTTTTCAACAACTGGCTGATGCGAAAATGGATTTAGGAAAAAGGGGAAATGCAACTGTCCTTGCAGGGAATCGAAATAACCTTTTCTTACTTGTTTCTTAGTGTTTCTCAACCGCCAGGCCAGCTCACCGGTTTACTTTTACCCATTTATATCCCATTAGGTGGCCGTGTGACTGGGCCTTCGCATAAAAGAAATCAACCGGGCCGCGAGCTTCCAAAGGTTGAAAACCACTGTCTTAGACCACTAGACTACAAAGGAAACGTTTCCCAATCTTCCTTAGAGCTCGTGTGCGCTGAACTGGACCATTCATGGACGGCCTTTGTAGTTTAGTGGTCCAAGGCGCTCACCCAGCAAGGACGTGATTTCGATTCCCCGCAAGGGTATAGTTGAATTTTCTCTCTTTCCTAAATCCATCTTCGCATCAGCCAGCTGTTGAAAACCTTCGTAATCTGCAACGACCGTCGGGGCTACCAATATGTTAAAACAAAAAAAAAAACCCCAAATCGTCTCAACTTTGGGCTGAAGCGTGCACAGTTGACTGATTTTAGATTATCGTGCGGAATAAGTATTGCATATCAGACATAAAACGAAAACATAAATGTTAAGTTCTGAAATTCTATTTTGTTTTATTTGGTGATAAAAAGATTTAGGTCAAAATAAGTTTATTGATTGCTCATCTTCAACAAAATCGAAATTTTATGTTTCCGATGCGGAAATGTTTCGGAAATAAATAATATATATATATATATCGAGAGATCGAAATACACTGGTCAGTTATGTCTATGATTTATAGGAGTGGGCCTGGCCCTTATTTCGATTCTTTCAGGAATAAAACTGACCATTTCCGTCTGAAATAAGATGTCAGAACCAATGTATTTTTCACAAAAAAAAAAATGAAGAAAAAAATATTTAGACCGTAAGATATTGTATGAGATTTTTTTCCCCCTATTGGTCCGATATCCAGACCATTTACTTTCATCCCTAAAATCGCCGGGGTTTCACCGAGTAAATTCGCCATTGAACAAAACAGCTCTCTCTACTTCTACGTGCATTTCCAGTTCCACGATTCTCTCTTATTTAGTTTTTCGATTCTATTCCTCTCGAATAGAGAAGAGAAGAGACAAGAATTGTCTGACATGGCTTCGAACAGGACGCTTTCTGCCAGAGGATGTCACATTCGTTGAGCTTCGACACATCCTAAACGATATTTATATATATCTGTGCGTATATATTCCGGCTACCATAAATTTTTTATTTACATCCAGTGTGTGTGTGTGTGTGTGTGTGTGAGAGAGAGAGAGAGTTCTTCGTGTATTTTGAACTGTATAGAAAGATTCAAAGATTTCACGGTCAGAAATGCTAAGGTGGAGCAAAGAAATGTTTGGAAATGATGGAGTTCAAAGACACTGTTATTGTCGTTTACATAACATCGTGATTGTATACAGGAATGAGTGAACGCCAGAACTTTGCCACCGGACTTATCCCGTTGCCGAGATCTCTTCCAGCCCAGCTTCGTTCGCGATTTACGTGATTGTATACAGCATACATGCTCAACCCATGGCGCGCGAAGGTCAAATGTGGCCTTCGAATTTGTCTGATGTTGCAAGTGACCTCAATCCTAATTTTTGTAAAAATTAACTAGGCGGCACGTTTTTCCAGAGGCGTGGCGTAATTGCAGATTACTTGAGTGACCTGAGGCACATTTACAGATCGATTGAGTGGCCCGCGGCACATTTATCCTGGAATAACTCGTGGACCATTGATCCAAGAGAATCATTCTTCCAATTAAGAACACACACACACACGCGCGCGATTCCCATTCGCAATACCATCAATAAATAGCGCCCTATTTTTCCTAAGGGTGTTCTCAGGATCAAACTTTAGGGGGAAGGGTATATAAAACGTTTGAGGGAGCGAACACAATTAATTTATCCCAGAGAAATTTTGAATTGACATTCTTCAAAAAGCCATTGAATTGACAGAAATTGATTAAAATGGCACATAGGCGAGTAATAAATCAGTACAAATTACGCATGTGTACGCCAAAATGCATCAAAATCATCGAGTATTTTAGTTTTGGTTCTGGCTCTCCGTCGTAGGAATTGGAAATTACAATTCCCTAGTAAAAGTGTTAAAATTTCTGCGCCCGGAGAACTTTGTCTATCAAGCCGAGCTTCTCACCACCGTCGAAACAACTAGTGAGGCCTCAAGGCTGAAAGTCCCGGCCCACATCAGGACGGACATCTTCTCGGGAAAAACGTCCATCCTGAACCCGATTACAAGGTACCAGAAGGCCCGAAAATTTCAACTGCTCCTCAGGCACCTTCAACTTCAAGATCTGAGAAAAAGATCACGAGGGCTTGTAGAGAATTAAGAAGCTGGTCACTGTGCAAAAGAAGCCACCAAATATGGAACCCCCCCCCCCCCCACATGAAGCCCCCACCTGCTCCGCATCCGATGCAAAATTCAGACGCTGAAGAGAGATGCTCCTCGACTGGGAAGCTGAGTGGGACGATCCAGAAGCCTCTGGCAGATCTAACCACAAGGTAATACCTCGAATCAAGACTGTAAACAGCAACTGGCCCATGGAGGCCATAATTTTTATAAGGGGTCACGGCCCGTTTTCCGCCATGCTGAGAAGGTTTAAATCTCTCCCCAGCAACCACTGCAGCTGGGGAGAGATCAGAACCAAGCTTCATCAAACCACCTCTTGCCAGCGTTCAAAGAAATTTCACTACCGAGCCCCCATCAGAAGCTCTTGAGAAGGAATGGATGCTAAACATCCTAAAATGACCGGACTTCAAGAAACTTTCGGGAAATTTCTGGAAAATAACCTGGAGAAAAAAGATAATCATAGATAATCAGACCGGGTCTAGACGAGGAGGGGCCCAGCGCCTTTTCAGTAGAGCTTAGACCAGAGGTCTTCAAGTTTTTTCTAGCCGCGAGCACTGCCTGTACTCATCGTCAAAAGAAGAGCACCCTTACGGCAAATTTGGCATACGAATGCATGAAATCAGGATTAATCTCAATCTTTGAATGCCATTTGTACAAGATTTTTAAAGTGCTCGCGCGCACGAAATCGGACACGCGCATCGAGCCCTCTGGATGTTTCAGGGAGCACCGTGGTTCTCGTGAGCAATTGGTGTTGAAGATTCCTGGCCTAGACGATCGGCCAGACTGAGGGGAAAAACGACAGTTCCTTCTTGCTGAGGACTCTGAGGAATTGATTACTGTCAAAGGGTTTCTTAATTTTACCCTTAACAACCTCCTTCCCACACTAATTTTACTAATAATACACTAATTGATACAATAATTTTTGTTATTAGTTGACTCCTTTGCTCATGTCACGATGATTCATATCATTTTACAAAGGTTCTTAATTTTATGTATCTTATCTGTGTACCTTTATACTACGTATTTGTAATTTGAGAGAATGAATAAAATTTTTCCGACACGGGCCACAATTACAAGAGCATAAAAGCATGTAAAGCAAAGAGAAAAGAGCATAAAAGCGTTTGCTGGGGATTACAACAAAGACTTTGCTTTGATTGCATACTAAGAAAAAAATCTTACGATACTTTGTTCATAGATATACATATATCATATTTCCAAAGTGATGTCGGTTTCCCCACCACTCTAGAGTTAATAATGGCAAGCATCATTTAACTCAGGGAGTACGACATCTCGGTGCTTTATCGCATTTTTTTTTAATGATGGAAAGGGTTCCCCTGTAGGACTACTCAAAACCATCAGTAACCGCAACAAAAAATGTCTGTAGAGCCGTTGCTGATTCTTCTCGACGTACAGAAGTCTTTTTTCTTCATATTTCCAACCTTCACAAAGTCCTCGGGACTCTTCAAAAACAACTACAGCAAAGTTCCCGGAAGGCAGATTTCACAGTCTTTTTAAAATTTTTCCAAGTCCAAACGTTTTCTTTGCTACCTTCACGGGATCTGAAAACATCATCCACGTATGAAAGCTCCTGAATACAGTCACAATCGTCATCATCGTCTTCGTTCAAAATGTTTCCCGGATCACTAAACAGTTCGTCGCAAAGGCTCTCGAGGTCTCTTGTTTTCAGTACTTTGGACCAGGGAATGAATGTTTTTCCGTAAGGGGACCAAGGATCACCAGTCAAGGGATCCATGTAAGCGAAATGAGGGCGATGTTCTTCCTCACCACTCGCGGATTTCTGACGTTCAACTGCTTCTAAAACGCTGAGCTCCAGTGCGCGAAGCAGCATCTCTTCTTCCGTCATGTCCAAGACGATATTCGGCTCAAGCATGAGCGTATTTTTATTTCCAGATGAATTCACTTCCATCACTTTCCCTTCTTCATCAATGTCTTCATCTTTCTTCAGTGGAAAGAAAGTCTTTTTTAACTTTTTCTCATGCCTTCTCAAATTTTCCATGCCTTGATCCCAAATGTAGTTCGCTGCGGGATATACGGCGTTGCCCGAAACCGGGGATGGATTGCTAGATGTCGATGGTAAGGGTTCTTGAGGAATGCCATCGATGGCGTCGAGGTAATATGTCCTTGGATTAAGTAGGACTTTTCGCTTCCAGTTGTCTATGAAAACATTTGTACGCCCAAAATTAGGCTCGTTTGGCGAACAAAAACTCATCATACATACAGTTCACGGTAAATAAGGCTTAACCGTAAATAAAGGTCACTCAAAATAAAATGCTTCGATATACGATGCTTATCTCAACTCAAATGGTGGGCTCATACTGTTTACGCAATTGTTAATAGAACATTCGAAAAAAAAGACTGTTGGATAGAATATATGAATTTACCAAGTAAGTGGTTTGTTTGATTGAATTGTTAGAAAGTAATAGTGGATACTTATTGCGTTTGTGGTGGAATTTACGTAAATTTGAATGCCAAATGGAAAAAAAAATTTCCAGCTTTTTTGTCCCATTCCCTTCACCGAATATTTTGCACATAAGAGAGTTTACTTCTGTGGCTTCCATATTTCGTTCCGAAAAGTGAAGAATCCACGTCCTAATTTAATTCCAACCCAGGAGTGGATAACAGGATCCTATGTTCGGATCCTTGAATCCGAATTTCAAGAACTATTACTTATATTTTAAAATAATTACAGTATAAAAAAAATAAATTAAAACCCCCCGAGAAAAACTACAAAAAATGAGTCATAATACACAACCTTTTAAGGTTGTCAGCAAAATTTCTACTTTATACACTTACCGTGCAGTAGAATTTTGGTGAAAGTAACACTTGTTTGCGGCACGTTTGTAGTTACGAACAAGAAATAAAGCAGCATCACACTAATTGAATACGAAAATTTATTATGAAAAAGGATAATAAATACTGTAAATTGTACACGTGAAGTCTATTAGGGGCAAGTATGACAAGAGTAGTTCTGAGAGAAAGTACGGGAATCTTCTGTTAAGGATGATGAATCTTTGTACAGACTCAAAAATCGTATCCAGGCTATATGTTAAGGTTCTTCGTCATAATTATAGCCCAGAAGTTCAGGCACTAAAAATGGAAGAAATCGGCAGGAAAAAGGGCACTAGAAATGCCTACAATAGGCACTAAAAAAAAAGGCATATATAATTTATGGAAGAAAACATAACTAAAAACTATGGTGTTAAGGGTGTCCACAAACTGCTGCAAAAAATTGGTTGCACTAAATCTGTGCACCGTTTCAATTATAGTTTATAATAGCTGCATTATTATCCAAGTTAAATTGGTTTCAAGACCAAAATAAAATGTTAGTGGACCCTCGGGATTGGGTCAATTTCAGGGCCACCATTAGCAGATGCGGAGCACGTAGAGAAAATGATTTATGGAGCTCCTTCCAGTTGCGAATAATTCTTGCTTATTTGTTGTATTATTTTTAATAATCATTATCATTTCTATAGTTGCAACATATAGCTACTTTGTTCTTTTTCTGTAAAAAAAATTGAGCTTATTTTTAAAAGACTACTACTCCTTCAAGTGCGGGGCCCTATCCGGCCAAATCCCTCATACACACCCATGAGAATGACTCTGGCCAGTTTAACCGAATACTAAATATTTATGTGAAATATATAGAGCCATAGTTGTTTACAGTGCATTAATGGTGTAAATAATGAAATCGAAACAACATGGCGTCCCAGAGCCCTGTCTGCTCTCATCCCGCTTTGTGTGAGCCAGAAAACGTCAACTGATGACCTCTTGGGACAGCCATCGGTCAGCTATACATATGCAATGCAATCCAATGCCGGAACCGCTGTGGTGGTCGAGTTGTTATGGTGACGGACTCTGATCGCGAGGACCCTGGTTCGACCCTCACCGTCACCACAGTGGTGTTCGGCTGAAGTTGGTTTTCTACATTTCCCAACTTAGAGGTGCAAATGCAGATCGATCTCTTCGTTAAAAAGTCTCACTACAGAAAGCAACAGGCCTACAACGGTACAATTATTCAATCATTACACTTCAATCACAGTTAAAAAAAATTGATGGCAGATGGCAGGACTACATTTAACAAGCATTACACAGAAACAAACTTCAGGTTAGCTGCACGTACGCGCACATTCCAACATGTACCAATTCGTTAGAAGTTCCGCAGAGGATCATGGACGAGGTGCCAATTAGTCCAATGCCTGAGTGAGACATGTTATGTGAAGCATGTGGAGAAGCAAATTTGTAATTTTTCTCTGCTTTTCTAATATGGGCTACGTTCATCTGAACGTCTAACACCATCCGGTCAAAGCAAAGTTAGGAACACCAAGTTCCCTATCTCTCAGATCACTTATTCGCGTTTAAATGGTCCTGAAAGGGGAAGGGGTTGCTTTCGCATGATAATCCAAACTGAGAAATTTTAAAAAGAACAACTATTTTGTTTTCGATGCTCAAAATATCTAAGTCTTGCATAATATACAAATACAAATACAACGCCACAACAGGCAAATTGCCCAACGAGGTGGCTGACTTAAGAGCATCATGGATCCAAGAGCCATTTTTTGGTGGTCCTACCTACTACTGCTATAACACACAAGGCCACGGATGCTTTCGGCAACGTCTACAGAGTGACGGCCAAGAGAAGAGAAAACACGGCCCAGATCATCATGAGAGAAGAAGACCAGACGATGGAAGAGGCCATAGCCAGGCAACTCAGAACCCTGTACCCGACTGACGAGGCGGAGCTGGGAAGAGAAGCAGACGAGGAGGAAGAAAGGGGCCAGAACCACCAAAAGCCCCCCATTGGCCCGATGGAACCGAACATCACCCAGAAGGAAGTACAGCGGTCGCTGAGCAGTACAGGTAACAAGAAGGCTCCGGGTCCGGACGGGCTTACCGTGCCCATATTGAAGGCGATTAATGGCAAGCACCCGGAGCTCCTGACCGCTCTTTACAACAAGTGTCTGGAGCTGCGGAGATTTCCCAAGGTCTTCAAGAGGGGAAAGGTTATTCTGATCCTAAAGCAAGGAAAGCCAGTGGACGACATAAAGTCGTATCGTCCAATCACCCTGCTCCCACACGCCGGAAAGATTCTGGAAAGGATCCTAGTCCAGAGGGTGATGTACCATTTGGAGAGACACCAATACTTGCACCAGAATCAATATGGTTTTAGAATGGGAAGATCGGCGGACGAAGCACTCTGTGACGTTGTCGACAACATCAAGGAAGCCAGGACACAAGGAAAGCACGTGGCGCTGGTGTCCATCGACATCAAGGGCGCATTCGATGCACTTCGGTACACCAACTTGAGAAAGATCTTTGCCCAGATTCCCGCACCACAAGATCTAACACAGACTTTGATGCATCTCCTGAAAGACAGGAAAGTGGGCATGGAGCTGGGAGGTGAGCTCGTGGAACATGACCAAACGAGAGGTAGTCCGCAGGGCTCGTGCTCGGGCCCCCTTATGTGGAACGTCACGGTGGACGGCCTACTTAAACAGTCCTGGGAAGAGGGAGTACGAGTCCAGGCCTTTGCGGACGACATACTCATAGTCATGGCCACAGAGAAATGGAAAGAGATGGAAGGAAAGGCCACCAGGACTCTGGATCAGATGGCCAATTGGCTACACAACAACGATCTGGAGCCGGCAATCGAAAAAAGTTCTTACCTGTGGTACAGTTCAAGAATCAAGAGACCCAAGATAAGGATGAAGGGAACCAGGATCCCATGGAAGAAGACGATGAAATATCTTGGGGTCACTCTGGACAAAGACCTGGACTGGATATCACACGTAAAAACCCAGGGAGCCAAGGCGAGCGCTAACCTTCAAACATTGGCGAGCATGGCAGGCCCAAGATGGGGACTAACGCAGAAGCTCAGAAGGATATTGTACGACCAGGTGGCTATCAAGATAATAACATACGGAGCTGCTGCGTGGTACCAGGACCCATCAGAGAAGCTCAAGAGGCAGCTGGACAGCCTGCAGGGAGGTTTCCTGCACCTTCTCACAAGAGCCTACCACAAGACGTCAAAAGCAGCCATGCAGGCCATCGCAGGAGTTCCCCCACTGAGTCTTCAGACGGAGTATGTCGCCAAAGCAGCCATGGTGACAAGACTCAAGAGGAACATTAGTCTGGGGGAGGCCCAATACCAGTGGAGTGAGCTAGAGCAGAGAAGGATAGGCTGGGATATGCACCCCGCCACCGACATCCAGGAGAGCCAGATCATCACCCTGGAAGAAATGGGCCCTATCTCATACGAAGGAACCACCATATTCACAGACGGTTCTAAAACCCAGGATGGAACGGGTGCTGCCTTCGTGAGATACGAGGATGACGTAGTAACCCAGAAGTGGAAGCAGAGGATATTGACAGGGTGCACGATTTTCCAGGCGGAGCTCTTCGCTCTAAGAGAAGCGGTAAGCAGCTTGGAAAACACAACGACCCAGTCCAAAGTATACACAGACAGCCGATCCAGCCTGGAAGCCATAAGAGACCCCCTCACGAGACACGAGGACGCCAGGACCGTCCGCAGGGCTCTATTAAAAAATCCAAACATCCAATTGAACTGGGTTCGTGGCCATGTCGGAGAAAAAGGGAACGAGGAGGCGGACCGATTGGCCAAGGCAGCAACCTTGAGCCGTACGATCCTCCTGGAAAAGAAGATTCCAGCAGCGACTGCAAAAAGGATAATAAAGATTCACATCCTTGGAGAGTGGCAGAAATTCTGGGACCACCCCGCCACACATGGGAAGTTAATCCATAGGGTCCTGCCCAAAATACAGTGGAGAGAGAGATCTTGGAGCAGAGAGAAGACGATATTCTTCTCGGGCCACGGGCCGTTCCCCACCCACTTCCTCCGCTTCGGGATCTCAAACAATGACAAGTGCCTGTGTGGAGGAGTCGGAAGCCCATTGCATTACGCAACAGAGTGCGAAAAGACCTCAGATTTCCACCTGGTTAAGCCGCTCCCTCAGTTGGAGCATGAATGGTTCAAAAGGATGGAGAGAGATGGAAAAGCAATGGAAACCATCAAGGACCTGGTTAAATTCCTAGAGGCCAACCAGGAACATCTCCACACCAAGAGGGATGAGACCATCCAGACCCCACATGAAACGCAACAACTGAGGAGGAGCGAAAGACTGAGAGCAAGGGCAGAAGCCGAAGACAGCGTCGATAGGGTACTCTCCCAGGATATAGAAGAATTAGAAGACGAAGAATACGACACAGAGGGAGAGCAATCGGAGAGAGAAGAAGCGGTCGAAATATGGGAAGACTCTGACTCTGACTTCAAATAGGATGATCCAGTGAAAGAGTAATCAAGAAACAAAGTCCCAATGATCAGTGTTTAAACTGTGAAGCACCCAACCAAAAGCTGAGGAGCTTTTGAATAATCGAACAACCCCCTCCCCTCATGCTGAAGGACCTGGCACCTGGTTGGACCAATGTGACACGAAGGGCTCACACTAGCCAACAAGCCAACGAGGGAAGACATGGGTCCAGGACCTGGCGCTTGGCCACAGAGAGGAACAGGGGGCTCGGGCTCAATAAAGCTGGAAAGGACATCAGAACAGCTCATCGGAATAAATTGTATAATAGAAATATTTAAATCTGTATATACATTTTTTTTTTTTTTTTTTTAATAATGTGTTTTTATATTCAATGTTCATGTATTTTATATTTTATATGCATAATAAAGCACCCGACATCGCCCAGCCCCTCATCCGGGCAATGGCTAAAATTGACAATGGTCGATAGAGCCTGGGCGGTGCACGGAATGAAATGAAATGAAATGCTATAACACACATGCACCGCATTCGGCCACCTCACTTCCGTGTCTGATACATGCGGATGGAAGAGATAATCTCCTACAAAGATATTTCTCAACCGCCGGAAGCCCGAGGCCCAATTGATTTATTTTCTGTGGGTGGAAGGCCCCGTCATACCCAATAGTAATTGGGAAATATATGGGTTAAAATGAAATGGCGAATGACTCATGACCCGGTTTGACTGATGTCAAGGTACAGTACTAGACCGCGGACCGGCTGTTGAGAAACATTGTCCCAGAATGTACAGACTCTTCAGCTTGATGCTAAGAACCTTGCAATGAAAGAACGCGTGCTCTGAAAACATAGGCCTACTTTGTTTTTCAATGAATTTTTTATTAGCTGAATCTTCCATTTTACATGAAATAGCTCAGTGTTTCAGAAAGAGAAACGTAGGTACGTCTGGAGAAAGATTCCGAGGTCGGCAAGAGTTAATCGGGCTCTAGTGACAGTTATTCTGTTGTATAGATTGGTTCCAAAATTCATCTCACTAGATGGCACGTGGACACCTATCAACGAAAATTTTTATTAGCCGAGACAGAAAAATCACGAAAAAAATCTTCGTTAGCCAAAAAATTCGTAAGCCCAGGTATCACTATATTTTTTTTTCTCGGAAATTTCCAATGGATTTGTTTCAGAATTTCAGCACTGAAATGTTTTTGTTGAAAAAAAAGATGTTTGAATTCGGGGTTTTACTGGATCTAAAAAGGCGATATAAATTTGTCGAAAAAATTTCAATGTCCACAAAACCATTCGTGCCGTAAAGGGTCAATATCATAGATATTCATCAATTTTTTAAACAAGAGCATTTTTTTTCAATCAAAGTAAAACAATTTCATATAAGGCTACATTTTTGTCAAATTTTGCATAAAATAAATTCGGAAATAATTTTCAGAATAATTTAATATCACCGTTCTTTCTTGACGAAGTCCAATGTGAATCTTACGGAAGAAGAAAAAAATTGACCATAGTGAGTATAGTTTCTTGCAAGAAAGAATTTTCCCACCGCGGGACAGTAAAAATTGACCGGAAGCGTTAAGTGAAACAATATCGGTCAAGACAATTTTTTTCTTGTTGTATCTTATAGGTTATTATATAAGTTTGCTCTCTCCGCTGTCCAACGTCCAACCAAGACCTTAACCGGAAGGCGTTAGTGGCAACACCTGGCTTAGATATTGGTATAGGAAAAGCAGCAAAAAGCAATAGTAGCTGTAGGAGGTCGGGGACGGCATAAAGATGGTTCCAAGAGCAGAAACGAAGCTCTCCTCTGGACGACGTGCATCGGACATCGCCTGACGTCCGCAAACGGCTGTTACTGACGTCTTGTCAAGGGAAGACGCCAGAAAAGAAACACCTAAAGGGATTGGAGCAAGGAATGAAAAAAAAAAAACCATTGGAAAAAGGTAAGGACCCCGTAGGAAAATGCCAAAGATTTCTCCTTATAACCTTCAAAAAAAAAGCGGAAGTGTTAGAATAGGAAGAAGAGGAAAATCTTGGTGCTTTCAATGTCCGATATCTTGGCTATAATACGGGAAAGTTCTGGTACCAAAATCGATTTGGTTCCCTTTTTTTTTCTGTCGTGTCATTTTTTTTCCCCCGTATTCCTAGTGATTTCTCTGTCTTATTATTTTATTATATTTATTTATTTTTTTTATTATTTCGCCAATTCCCGCAGACGGAATAAGAAGAAAGTTCCAATTTTTGTAACCGTGTTTTCTTGGCGCTATCCTTTCGCAATTTATCTGTCATTTTGTGACAGCGGTGCGAAGCCCTTGTATCACTCCGCCAAAGCGTTTTTCCTTTTTCTTATTCCATTCTTTTCTTCTACCTGTCCATTTTCTCACCGGGAATTTCTGTCTTATGTATATTTCCCGTTTTGTTTCTTTTCTTGTACTTGTTCGTCTTTCATCGCCGTTGCCATTTTGAGAACAAATGCTTTGTGATTTCTGTCTCGGGCACCAGAAACGGTTTGTATAAGGATTGTGATCTTTCTTTCTCTCTTTTTGCTGTTCCGTTTCCTCTTTTACTTTCGAAGACAGATTTGGATATTGCACATCATGGACATGGAAAAAAAATATTTGAATTTGTTTTTTTTTTCTTACATTCTCTAATCTTTTCTATAGTTGTGAGGAGAGTATTTGGATGGATTGAGATCCTTCAAGAACATTGAGAAGGTTCCCTTATACAAAAGCATGTTTTTGAGGAATCTCATACCTTTTAGCACTGTCAAAAAGCCTGAAAAACTCTAAAGAATTATCATTAAAATTATTATTCAGCCATGGATTTATTTCAAATTTAGTACATATATTTTCGATTTTATATGCTTGCTATACTACATGTCAGTACGATGTTCTTCATGTCTCTAATACGTATTAGAGTGGATAGAATAAGAGTGGATTCAAAGTGAAGAAAACCGTTCAATTCATGAAATAAGGTAAAGAATGGAAGCATTGACAGAATCCGATTTAAAATTAGAAACTTAAAATTTTTTAAATCAAAAAAAAAGAAAAAAGAAGTAACAGATGTCTTATAAAGCGAATATTTTTTGTGTTGAATAGATCTCAAATATTTTATCTCATTTGTTAGACTGAACAGTTTCCTTCATTTTGAATCGATTTCGTTCAATTACATTGATGTCATGCTATTTTATCATGCGCGCAAGGTGGAAGTGATGCATTATATTTATAATGTTTGAAAATTCTCAAAGAAAAAGTATTAGAGATATCGAGAACAATGTGCTGCGGCATAGCATTTTTACAAATCTGTTATTAGTCTCTCATCACCAAGTTATGTTATCACTAGCGCTCGGATTTCTATGACTTTGCATGTTTCGCTATTTTTACGTGATAATGTATATTTTCAAAACTTTAAGGCATATTTTGCATGTTTTTTAATTTTCGATAAAAGGTAAGTTCCTCCCCCCCCCCCCCCCCCCAATATTCCAATTCCGCCTCTGACGAGAGCTCCTAGGGCTAGGATTTTTATGCACAAAAAATGGAACGTCGTTGCTGATTGGTAGTAAACCCTGAAATTCAGGTTTTTCAACCCATCAGCGGTGACATTGAATTTTTGGAGCATAAAAGTACTAGCCCTTCAATGACACTGGTGTGTGATTAATGTATACATTAATCATTTGAATCGGTGTTGATGATTCCAAAAATTCGTGGTAAAAATTGGTAAATGGTGGAAGTAGAATTTTTTAGCGTTTGTGGGAAATTTTGAGAGTTTTTACCAAATATAAAAAGAATTATAAATTTATTTTAATTAGATGCACGTGCTTTTCTAAAGGCAAACACCGGACTTCGCTAGGTATTTTCATCAATAGATGGCAGCACATTAATGCCAAACTTGTAGAGAAAAACTCAAAAGGGAAATTTTGGCTGGATGGGATTAGTTGGTTAAAATGAAGAATTTTTGTTCATATAATAAGTAATGGTTCAAAATAATTTAGACTGCATCAACTTCTAATTATCATATTATTTTGGGGTAAAACTAATGTTATTTGAGATAGGAATGAACAAATTTTTAGAACATATTTTTCGTTTTATAGGGCATATTTAGTTTTTTAAGAACATATTTTAGAATTTTTTAGAGCATAAAAATCCTAGCCCTAGTTATCACTATTTAATGCTAAATATTTATTATCAATTAACATTAATTGTAACTGCAGGGTGTACTGGAATATCCCTTAATCGTGGAATAACTCGTGAACCGTTTATCCTGGAAGCATATCTCAAATTGAAGAAAAAACAATTCCGCATATAACGTTTAAATTTCAGATACTTGATGAATATTGCAAGAAGTTGTGTTATTATTACTTTTTTTTTAGTTCACCCGTCCTAAAAAACCTGAATAAAAAGTTGTTTTGCCGTCTCATGAGAATAAAAAAAAAATGATGAGATCAAATGAATCCGTGCATTTAAGTGCAATATTCGCTGAGATACTGGAATTCGGAAATTATCGGAAATGAGGGAGAGAACCGCATAAACTGAAGGACAAGATCATTCTACGCTTCATATGCTATTCTTTTTACCTTATTTTCAGCGATTTTCTAAATCAAATATTTCAGTGAATATATCAATTAAAAACATGGATTTTTTTTTGTTGGGAACAGGAGAGACAGGGCAAGAACTTTCTAATTGGGTTTTTAGGACAAGAGCTGATGAAATAAAAAGTTATTTTTTTTAATTACTCTAAAACCCTTGCAATATGAGTGATCTGCGTTTATTTGGATATTTTTTTTTCCAATTGGAAGTATGCCAATATGATTAATGGTTCTCGAGTTATTATGGGGACTTTCCTATGCACACTGTATACCAGCGGTTCTTAACCTATGGGTCGCGACCCAAACTTGGTCCGCTCCTTCCCCGCACACCAACTCCTGTCATATATCGCCATACGGCAATTACCTACCAGTGGACTTTGGTGGCAAATGAAGGCGCCATACATCGGTTTTCACTCCAATTATGGTTTGCGGTTACTTGTATAAATATTTCTGCTTCTGGTTTTTCCAGTTAAGTAAATTCTTCGATAAATCCCAGATTTTCCCGAAAAACCTAGGATTTACGTCTTCGGACTCTTACCTTGACATCTACGTATGCTGCATAATATTCCGATATGTCTGTAAAAGTGTTTACACTGTTATGATATTAATAGTGCGAAAAAGCTGTATTTTCGAGGTCCAGGAAGTTCCGAATTTCTGGGAGGCACACACTGAACGTGCGGTTATTTTGTCTAATGGATATATAGTGTACGCCATTCAATTTGACCGCATCGGGACTCGATATCGGATTCTGATAACAGTAAACGACTGATAATTTTATCCAAAACACCGGTTGTAATTAATATACTGTAACCATTCGTCTCGTTTGGTAGAACGGGATGTATGTAAAGAGGATAACACTCAGTTTTCCTTTTCCCCAAAAGTGGTTTCAAGATGTGGAAAAAAAAAAATCTGTCGTGCCGTTTTCTTTCTATTATACAGGATATTTTTTTCAGCTAAAATCTTTTTTTCTTAATTCAGAAACTAATTAAGGATTATTAGTAGTCACTCATCAGTGTTGGCAGGTAATCAGCTGATTTATTAATTCCGGGTATAAGTCTCTTTTCTAATTCCGTATAATGCAAGGAATCAGATTCCCGTTGGCCGTAACGAATAGTGTACGATGAATGTTATTTTCAATGTAATGGATGTACCCATAATTTTCTTTTATTTATCATTTTTTTTGAAGAAATAATAGAGTAGGTTGATAATATTATTTATTATTATAATAAAATATCATCAACTTCATCGCTGCAAGAATCACTAAAACTACGATTTTTTTCCTATCCCGGTTCAAAATGTACAGGGCGATAACTAGGTGAACTAAACACTGCGTCGTTTTTATTTTTTCCCGGGCTGTGAGGTTTTTCGTTAGTGCCCATGTGAGAGAAAAAGGGCAACTCGACTCTCTCGTTCACGTCAATTCAGCTCTCAAGTTGAAGCTACGATTTGAGTATACCCGGTTGAGAAGGACCTTAGTCACTCTTCCGGCCCTCCACATGTTTTCACACACCCCCTAGGACACTGTTTCCTTCCCTAGCTCAGTCATTATTTTGGTCACTCACATGCTTGCGCACTTCAAAAAAGCTTTTCGAATCATGCTTGGGGTTCCCCCTGATGACGACCCACTGCATAGGTTTTATTTCACTCTCATAAAATTCAATTTTGTTTTCCCTTTCCTTAAAATATTTATTTTTGTATATATATATACAAATACCGAAATAAATGTAGGAATCTATAGTATCTTCATAATAGAAAAAGATTTTGCAATTACTAACATTGGCACCTTTCTTTATTTTAATATGATGTTTATGAGTTTTTTGAATACATTCGTTTGCGAGAAAACATGATGTTATTGATAATTTTGAAAAGGTGATATTCTGAGAAATTTGGAAATGCATAGTTTTGCTGAAAATTTCAAAAAACATGACTTTTTTGAAAATTTTTAAATTTCTTTTGTTGAAAAATTTATAAAAAAAAACCATAATTTAGTAGAAAAATTAAAAAAAGAACATGATTTTGTTAAAAATTTTCGAAAAGCATGGTTTTGATCAAGATTTGATTTTTATTTACCAAAAACGTGTTCAATATCAATGATGTAGTTTCATTATTGGAAAATTCGGGTATTCCTGACATATGTGTGAACTCATTTCATGAGTATAAAACTATCATGACTAAATTTTTTTTATTTTTTTCGACCATTTCTTATGTTTTACTTTAATTCCAGACAAGCAAGCGTAGAATTTTTATTCCTTTGGTTCATGAAACAACTCCGATACGAGCAGATAAGAAATTGCTTCTCCTTAATTGACGACTTTGAAGCTCAACTTGCGGAGGAAAAGAAAAAGGTAGAAAAACACGGAAATCAAGAAAAATTGAGGGCGAATGCAATTTCCATAAAAATACGTTCACTTTTCTAACTTTCTAAAATGTAGTTATCATCTTAGACATATATGTATGTGTTTGGTTTAGTTCAACGTTATTTTCCTCAAATGACGGCATTTATACAGGTTCTCTTCAGGTGTAAGGATGGGAGGGAGGGTCCGCTCCTAAACACTATGGGATCAAGGGCTCAATAAGAATGTCAGTTTAAGGATAAAGTCCCAATGATTAATGGGACGAGAGCGATTTATATGTAATGCCCTTGTAAAGCTTCTCTTCGCTTCCTAAGATCATGCAAATGAGGGAATTCTTAAGCTCCAGGATTTCCCTCAAGGGAAATTCTTCAAACGGGATTCTGGAACTCCTGGAAGAAAATATATATATATATATATATATATGAGACGAGGAAAATAAGAATAAGAAATATAAATCCTCTTTTTTCCCCCTCTTGTCTTTTCTCAGTCAGCTGCTAAATCCGTGAGGAAATTTCACTGCTTATATAGTTACTCAAATCTTCAAAATTTGATAAATCTTCGAACATTTTTTAAAGGGATGGAATATCTTATTTTAGCGATAACTTCGTGTGCATATTTATGATGTATTAAAATTCTTTTTTACTCTGGGACACTTTATTTTGAAAATAGCAGATGCAATCTTTTGCTGTTTTCACAAATATTAGTGAGAAAGTTTATAATGCGAACATTAAAAATTAATTTAAACTCTAGAAGCTTGTTAAATTTCTTATATTTAACGTACGTTAAGTTTTCCTGTAATATTTTTTAAAATTTAGAAAATTACAGATGAAGAAACGTACGTCCAGTGAAATTCCGAACTTCCAAGCCTCTGAATAGAGTTTTTTTACGCAATAATATTTATTTATTTACATTATTTATGAATAGTAGGCCGGCACTTACATCACAAAGGGGATAAATAGACATGAAAAATACCGACAAACATACCACAAACATACCGACAAATACCACAAACATACCGACAAATACCACAAACCGACAAACGAATAAGATAAAATAAACAAGCAAGTAAAATAAAAGAAATAAAAATGTTCTACAGCTATATTGAAAGGATTTTCTTTTGATATTTCTGTCCATTGCACGGAGCCATTTAGCATATACATACGCTCCAAGGAGAGGAAATTCTATCTCTCTTCATAGCTCAGCTGGTAGAGCACTCGCAAACTAGAGAACGGGGGGTCAAGTCCCCGTGAGGGCAGAGATGAATTTTCCTCTCCTGAAACAACAATATCTCCTCATTCAGCCAGTTTTCCGCATCTGTTGTAATGAAAGAAGTGTAGACCTATATAAAATTGCTTAAAAGAACACAATTGATAAGCTAAAACCACAACAATCACCAGCTTAGAAATGATAAAAACTGTGAAAAAATTCTTCGAGAAAAAATTAATTAATTTATTAGAAAGCATAGCATATCGAAGACGCGGTGACAGATCATGGGTTTTTAAGGCAGCCTTGGACTGATGGATTGTGGGCTTCGTTATAATCTCACCGGGTAATGAGTTACATATGCGGGCTGTGCGAATGAAAAAAAGCTATGATATCTTGTGTTATTTCGGCAGAATGGGATTTCCATAATAAATTTGTGGGCTCTTGTTGTTGAGTTGATGTGAGTGAGAGGATCGACAGCTATATGATGTGTTCCCGAGTGGCATGGTGGTAAGATGCTCGTCTACCATCGTGAAGGTTGATGTCAGGGTCCCGGGTTCGAACCCAAGGGAGGATATAGATAAGATATTTTCCCGAACTCGAGGCGACCACCGATAGACAGCGCCTTCACTTCCAACCCATCTCACTAACGGCAGTAAATTGCAATATAGCGATATGGCCAGAGTTGATGTTTGGTGAAGTAGCTATATGATGTTTGCCCTCTGTTATTTTGTAGAGCAATACTAGACCAAGGAAGAGTCTGCGCCATTCGAGTGAGTGTTGATTCCTGTTTTCCAGTCCTTCTCTATAGGATTTTTCGTGGAGACGAGTTAAATGTGTTGTAAATCGTTTTTGTGGCTGTTCAAATATTTTGATATTTCCCACTCGGTGAGGAGACCATACTTGGTGAAGCATATTTAAGCATAGGTCTTCCAAATGTGTGTTGAATGCCTGAATAAATGTCAAGTTCCTGCATTTGCGATATGTGTGAAAAATCAAATATGATAGTCTCTTGGCACGAGCTGAGACTTCACCGTAATGTCCTGAAAAATTCAAGGAGATATTTATGGGGATGCCGAGATCACAATGTTCAGTGATCGATGGAAGGCAGACCTTAAAAAATTGAGATTTTACCGTATTTGGTATAATACTGTAGACACTTTTACAGTGGTATGACAACTAACATTGCATTTTAATAAAATGTATACATGTTGCTGAATAAATTCAACATTTGGGAACTTAGCGTTATGGCGAGTGATTTCGCGAACCACTAGGTTGCAGATGTACATGTAAATTTTGATACAATTTATTGGTAACTCCCTATATATTACAGATTGGTTTCTAACTAAAGGAATCATAATTTTAATGAGTATTTTGTATCGGGACTTTAAGCAGGTCCTCTTTTCTTTTAATATACTAGTTTTCGTATAAATGTAAAAGTATAAAAGAATTTTAATAATGACAACTTTTAGATTCCAGGCCTAAAAATCCGGTTTACTCTCTATGGTCACGTGTATATTTGAATATACAGGGTGATTATAAAAAAACTATCCCGACATATGGGCCCCTAACTATCATACCATTCACAGAAACTGAATGAAATTTTGGCATAAGGTATTTTGATGTATGCGCTCAAGAATGATATGGAAAACAACAGTGTCACTCTAACAGTTACGGTTACAGTGAGAAAATTTCAAAAATATCAAATGGCAATGCCAAGATTTTTGCATTGGAATGTGATCTCCATTGTGAAAAACCCTAAATAGCGTTCGAACGGCAACTGTAGCATGAAAATCACCGGCGGTAGATAGGCTAAAAGTGAGGACAACCAATAAGGACAGAGAAGCAGCATAAAATAAAGCATTTTATTGTGTTTCACAAATTTTCCACATGACCTTGTGGAGGACTAATCAGGCTGGGATCTCGGTATGACGAATGAAACGAACATTAATGCTCTGGTAAAGTCACGGCAAAGTCCTTTTTACTTTTTCCTTGCCTAGCTCCGGGGATTTTCGTGCTACAGGTGCCATTCCAACGCTATTTAGTATTTTTCAGTATGGAGATCGCATTCCAATACAAAAAACTTGGTGTTGCCATTTGATATTTTCGAAATTTTCTCACCGTAACCGTAACTGTTAGAGTGACACTGTTGTTTTCCATATCATTCTTGAGCGCATACCTCAAAATACCTTATGCCAAAATTTCATTCAGTTTCTGTGAATGGTATGATAGTTAGGGGCCCATATGTCGGGATAGTTTTTTTATAATCACCCCGTCCATGGTAGATACAAGACCCATTATACCAATTTATTTTCCTTCATTTTTTTATGCTTTAGAAAAATATCTTTTCGTCACATTTCATCATCTGGAGTTTTATTTATTATTATTTTTTTTAAGTTTTACTCAATTGAATTTCCTTAAAAGCATTAAAGGTTTTATTAAATGCTTATGCATTATAACGACCTCACAAAACTTGGCAGACTAATGCACTGTAATCTTGCCCCACTTTCAATTATATATCTCTGCAGAATCTGTGCATAACGAACCTCTAATGACGAATTTTTCAATGGGACGAAATCTTATCGAAATATCACATTTTCGTGAATTGACATCAAAACTTATTTTGGTTGAATTTCACTCTCAAAGAATTCCTCGATAGTACGATCCCACTTCTTTATATGGGCAGCCGGCTGTATATTAATAAATTGGGATTCTGAAATTTCGAGACCAATGAATCTGTCTTAATCACTCTTTATTCATGAATTTATTGACGTAACGGGAATATTATATTATTTTGATTCCACTATGCAGAAGAAATCTACACTACCATAAACTGGGGTAACTGTAAGACTGAAGGGGATAAAAAAAATTTTAAGACAAACATAATTTTCATAATGTTTTATCAATTATTATTAACGTCATTATTTTCATAATGACGCTGCCGGGTTCGAACGGGTTCGAATTCCGGTTCCGGCATGGATGTCTACTAACACTAACAAATTCCCTGGACAGATCGTAGCAATCTGTTGCGAATACGTGCTGATCACGTTACTTCATTTAAAAAATATATATTTGAAATTATTTGGCGGGCTGAGTTTTCGTGCGATCGTTAATTTTCTTGCTCTAGAAGTGTTCACAAAAATTATTAGAATATTCTGAGATGATTAAATACTTTCTGAGTGATGTTTCCAATTATTGGTGCCTTGTTTCTTCTATTTAGTAGTTGTCATAACTTTCTGAAACCACTTAAAACTTTGATTAGTCAAAATCGTGTGTTAATTGTAAACAAACAAGTGAGTCGTCCAGTTGCAAAACTTGTGTGTTAAGTGCCATTCAGCTTTCCTTTTTTTTTTTTACAGAAAGTGAAAAAAAAAATTTGTAGAGTGTATTTTTCGAGCTGACCGCTTGTTAAAATGTCAATGTTATGTCGTTAAAATGTTAAATTTCAAGCATTCAGCTCGGAAAATGCACTCTGCAAAAACCTCTCTTCAACTTTTTGTAAAAAAAATCTGTATGGGGCACTTAACAAATTTCGCAATTGGACGACTCACGTAAGTATTCAATTCATACTTTTACCACACATTATAAGTTTACTGTTTGGATAGATTCTGTACGTAAATTGTTTTTTGTACGTAACGTGTTTTTTACGTAAGTAAATGTGAACATATTACATTAGACTGGGAACATAAGGGCATAGTTGGACATAGAAGGGACAGTGATGACCCTTCACAGTTTAGTGTCGGAAACTTTGTTATTATAAAATACGGTGGAATTTTCCACCCTGGTAAAATAAATAAAATGTTTGACTTGAAATTCGAAGTTGATGTATGCAGAAGGCAGGACAGAATTGGAAGTGGCAAAACAAAAACCCCGTTCACATATGCAAATATTGCGGTAGCATTGAGAGTTCTGACACCCGACTTTTTTCCTTCGTATGGAAAGAAATGAAGAGCAGCCATTGGTGATAATTCTTGAAGCGGGTTTTAAACCCGCTTTTTCTAATATATCTTATTTAAGTATCGATAGATTCTCAATTTAACTCACTATATCTATCGTACTTCTTTTTAAACGTATCAATTGTGTTAAAATTTACGACTCTCGGGTGTGTGAGCTATTGGATTTATTAACAACCCTATTTGGGGAAAAACTCCCTGCGACGCCACAACCTGGAATTGTATCTTACTAAACGATACCGTTGCCCCCTTTGTCGAAGCAGTTAATTGACGGTGAATTAATCACTCATGTATGGTCCATCCTATCCACCCCGTTGAAAATTTTAAACACTTCGATCATATCCCTCGACATCTGCGTTCTCCAATGTAAATATACTCAATACTCAAAGTCTTTGTTCTTAGCTCAAACCTTGTGTAAAAACAAGAGCACGCGTAGCACTTCTGTGCATCCCCTCAACCAAGTCTACGTCCCTCTGTAGGTACGGTCTCCAAACATACTCCAGTCCAGGGCAAAATAACCCTCGAAAAAGCGAAAGAATGACTTTAGGAGAACGTGAAAGGACCTTTTAAAGAATGAAACCGATCATTATATTTGGTTTTTTGACCACCGCAGAACAATGTTCAAAAAACCGCTCGTCAATAAGAATACCTAGATCCGCAATAATAATGCCATTCACCTCATGAGTGAAACGTGGATTGTCTGAACCAAAATGAGTGACCATGCACTTGTCGAAGCTGAACGTTATGTTTCTTTCATTAGCCCATGTCGTAATCATATCCAAGTTCGTCTGGAGCATCTCCTTATCGTTTGGATTCCCGACTATTCCCATTACCTTCACGTCATCTGCAAATTTTCTAACAAACCCATCGATGCCCCTAATCGAGTTAATCGATATAAAGTGAAAAAGTATAGGCCCAAGGATACTTCCTTGCGGGACTCCACTTTTGACACCTTTGCAGTCAGAAAATTCACCTTTCACCATAACCCGTTGTGACCTGTATCTCAACCACGATTCAGGCCAATTCAACAAGATGCCTTAATCTCAATCTCATGTAAACGCTTCAACAGTTTACCATGTTGGGTTCGATCGAATCGTTCTACTATTTCCCAAGGCCTTAGCCACATGGTCATAGAAATGAAAGAGATTGGTTACACATGACTTTCCCGCTTCTTGAACCGATGCTGATTTTCGGACAATATATTATTCTCGTCTATCCACTTCACCATTCGCATTTTGATAATAATTTCCGAATTTTTTGAGAGAAGACTTGTCAAACTCACTGGACGATAATTAGTCACAGCATCTTTACCACCTTTTTTAAACATCGGAACCACATTAGCAAGCTTCCAATCCCTCTGGGACGATACCCTCAGTAATACTACGTATGTAAATCTGTGCAACGGGCCCAACAGTTCATTTTCACATTCTCCAAATAATCTAGGATAAATATCATATGGTCCTAATACTTTTCTTGCACATGCATTTCTTAAAACTTTTAGGATTTCCACATCTTCTTGAATATCGTTGAGGGCTTTATCACCTCCATAACACATTCCTGCTTTGAATATCACCTTCTCTATAAAGAATTCGAGCGAAAACGTCATTGAAAGCACTATACATGCCTACATGTCACTCTACCCTAGATTCTTCTATTGAGAGGAGACCAACTGTCTCCTTACACATTATATTTACGCCAGTTTATATTTCATAACACATTCATAACGAAATATCATAATTCTCCTCAAAGCAAACGATGTTATAACACACAAAAAACAAACGCTTATATTTTTAAGCAAATAAAATGAAAAATAAAAAGATACGTGACAAGTCTTTATTTGCAAACCATGAAAAATGACTAGAAACACGCCGCTGAAGGAAACAACCAAAAAAAAAAAGCGCACACATAAATTCTCTTGTTCAATGACGTGCCGAGGAAATATGCTCGAAACTTATGTGTTTCGAAGTCAAGAAAGAACCTATTCCGCAGAAGGAAAATAAGAAATATATCTGGCACGAGTTATGATAGAACGTGGAAATAAAAATTCAACTCATATCGGAAGATATTATAAAACGCAATGTGCAGTGAATTCAGAAAAAAAAACAACTTATTTTTGTTTCTTTCACAAACCGTATATTCTGTGTTATCGAGAACTTTATCCACACACACAATAAAGTTGGTTTTTTTTCCGCAAAGAAAGGAAACTTTATTTACGCATAAAGATTAAGGGAATCGGGGAAATACTAAAATATGTTATATGTACCATTGGGCTTTTCTGGAGATTCCGAAAGGAGAAATATTCTGTAGCGAAATGCTTCGGAAATTTTTGACGGCTCTATAAATGGTTCACGCTTTTATATAATGTCTTTGTTTAACTCGTTGGCTTCACAAATAGCTGGAGATTTAAGTACTCGCACGTGTAAGGAAAAGTTTTCTTTCGGTTAGGGTTATATATCAGTAGAGATTCGTAAATTTTGCAAATGAAAAATCCTAATTTCACAAAAGAAAAATTATCAATTATGAACTTTCGCATACATTTACAAAATTGAAAAAATTAAAATTTTCAAGTTTTTTCATTCATTTGCAAACATAATCAACATTTTTCAATCAAAAATTTTCCGTTCATCCCCACCATATTTTTCAAACCGAAAATTTTGCCTGAATTCGCATAAGTACATTTTGAATCAAAAATTCTGCATTAATCGGGAAATATATTTCTCAAATCAAAAATTTTGCATTCATTTGAAAAAAATATTTCTCAAATCAAAAATTCTGCAGTAATAAATTCAACATTTGGGAACTTTACGTTATGGTGAGTGATTTCGCGAAACACCAGGTTGCAGATATACATATAAATTTTAATACAGTTTATTGGTAACTCACTACATTTTTACAATTTGGTTTCTTACACAAGGAATTTCAATGAGTATTTGTATCGAGACTTTAAACAGGTCCTCTTTTCACTTATTATACTGATCTTCGTATAGATGTAAAAGTGTAAAAGAATTTTAATAATATGACAACTTTGATTCCAGGCCTAAAAATCCGGTTTACTCTCTACTGTCACGTGTAGACTATATTTGAATTTACATGGTAAATACATGGTCAAAAGACCCATTATATCAATTTTTTTCCCCAAATTTTTTTGGTGTTTTAGAAAAGTATCTATCCGTGCCATTTCAAATGATCTGGAGGTTTAATTTGGCCAGTGAAGGCCAGTGTAAAAAAAAACAAGATTGAAGCCGATCCTTAGTTAAGGCTCTCTCAAGAAAAGACAATTCCCCATTTAAACTAATCTCACATTGCTCACCAAAATAGGTTTAGAGCGAGACGACTCGACCTGGCAGTTATATATATGTGTATAAATGTATGTATATGTGTAATTCTCTTCCCTCTATTTAAGTTCTTCATGCATTTCATGCCACAATACACGTGCGTACTAATATTGTCGTATTCATGTTGCTCACCGAATAAGGTGCTAAGCGAGATGGCACGGGTGATCCCTAATTGTGTATATTCCCCCACAAAATATTTCTATTTTGTATATTTTCATCAAATCCATGGGAGTGAGTGAACTCAACCCAATAAAACTGAAGCTGGCTTCTAGTACAATAGTTATCAAACACATTTGCTCACCAATAAAGTGTTAAGCGAGCTAACACGCTCCGATTTTATATTTCACAATAAGATTCTCATTTCGTTTTTTTTCTTTTTTTTTGTATCCTGTGTATATAATATGGCAAGTGTAAGATAACAGATGAGATGGCATGGGGGAGGGCCTCAATTGCTTTTGAAATATACCTTCATCCTAATATGTGTGCATTCATCCGTCTTAATGAAACCCGAAACTTTTCTCCAACTCCCAAGCCCATCTCGTTTATAATCACCACAAAATTTGTTAATCGCGACAGTACCCGATTGTCCGGGGAAAATGTGTGGTAAAGATTTTGTATTTTTTTTTTTCTTTTTGACTCAAAATAAAGTGTTCCAGACTGTGCCGCGAAGCTGCGCTGGAAGAGATCTTGGCAACGTGATATGTTCAGGGGCAAAGTTCTGGCGTCCATTCATTCATTCATAGTCCCAGATGGTATCCCAAGCCATATTGTCAAATTATGTGTGCAGATGAAATTTCCAACTATATCTTTAAATTATCTTCAACGTCTCATCGAATACCTTCCGCTTGCCTTCCGACTAGAAAATTAATAAAATAATACCTATTCACAAAATATTATATTAATGACCTACCATTATCAATCAATTGCTCCATTAGACTTATCGCCGATGATTGCGTTATTTATCAAAGAACTTACAGCGGATCCTGCCAAGATTCTTTCCAGCACAACTTTTACACTATGTCCGAATGGTGCTCCTCTTGGCAACTACCCGTAAACATCTCTAAAACAGTCTTCATGAAACTTACCCGAAAAAGATCTGCCCTCGAATTTCCTTACTCAGTTGATAATTCTTTACTCACAGAGGTTTTCCATTACAAATACCTGGGTGTGATAATTTCTGCCGACCTCCACACGGATTACATATTTCAAAAATTCCTTCAAAAATTTTTTTTCCTCCGTCGTAACTTCAAATATTCTACCCGCCACTTCGACATCTATGCTTCCAAACTTACATCCTTCCTGTCCTCTCCTATGCCTGCGAAATTTGGGATTCCCTATACACCAAGCACTATAGATAAGCTGGAATTTACCCAAAATAAATCTACCCGCTTTACTTGAAACGGCTGGTCTTCCTCTGTTTCCATCACACAGCTCAAATGCCAACTTAAGATCCTCCCCCTGACTTTCCGTAGATATATCGCTCACCTGTCATTACTTTTCAAAATTATCCTAATAACTCCCAAAAATTGAAACCTTTCTTTGAATCCACAGATTGCTTCAAATTCATTTTTTCCCCTCGTATAATTATTGATTGGAACAACCTTTCATCAAATTCCTGTAGACTGTACCTCAATCTCTGATTTTATATGTAGCATCAATCGCCTATGTCATATCCCGTCACCGCACCCTCCTGTATAGGCCTTGGACAAACAATATTGTATAAATAAATAAATATAGGCTATGAATGCCTTTTGGTGTTTCGTGTGGTTTTCATGGTGTTTCAATATTTGAGTTTTAAAATTATTTTTCCCCGTTAAAAATTATTACCCCTCATTTTCGAAAAATATCCTTTCAAAATTTGGGAGAGGAGTGAAATTGCTCGTCATAAGAAACATTTAGAATAACACTGCGTATGTAAGTTGTGTTGCCAAGGATAGGAGCATGTATCATCATTTCAAAGATTCAAAATTAGGTAACACTAGCTAAAAGCAATTAAAAAAAAGCAAAAAAGATCACAATGTATCCATATTGAATCCATATCCTATGCTTTTAGAAATTCCAAGTACCTAGATCAACTCAAACCGTCAATAGACGATCCCACGCCATCTATAGCAGAAAGAATCTGCGGGAAGCTCTTGACGTCACCGAAGACGTTATTTCAACTAAGGCGATTGTAGTGGCTACAATTTCAACTATAGTCATTGGATATACTGCTATATCCAATGGCTACAGGTGAAATCACTTTTTTAGTGACGTCACGAACTTCACGCGTAGGCCTTCTGCTACAGATGGTGTTGGCAGAGCAGTCTGCTACACCCATTGTCTAAAAGTGATAAATAAAAAATATTTTTGAATTTTTGAAAACATAAAATTACGATGGAAAGTTTCACTAATTAATTCATTTCCTTACTTAATTAAATTTAACATGTTGAATTTAAATTTTTCAGTTATGTGGCTAATAAAAAAATTTAATCAAAGTTTAAGCTGTTCAAGTTTTTATATAAATTTTAAAAAAAGCAATTGAGTAAATATGAAAAATTTTGCGATTGACTGTTGAAATGAGCAAATAAATGACTTTCCGTTGAAAGATGAGATTAATATAATTTTATTTTCCAGGCCATCAAGTTTCCATCTTTTCAATTTTATATTTCCCTGTTTTTTATTGGAAAATACTCTATAATTTTTTTTTATTATCAAGGAAAAATTGTGCCTTACATCGAGAAGAAAAAGAGATAAATCTAAAGTCAAACTAATTTAATAAAATGTTCAACTTATCTCGTTTCCAGATCAGACTTTGAGATAGAGTTCATAAGACGTTCGTCTGAGACTACGTCTAGGAACGAAAATTCCACGGCAATCGATAGAGAAAATTGAGTTTGGTTTGATACGCATTTATTTTTATTTCCCTTTCAAAAAAATTCAAAAATTTTGATTTTACTACACACAAAAGTCAAATTTCGAAATGATGCGTGGCATTTTGAGAAAAGTTATTATAAAGTGTTATTGTGATCTCTTTTTTTGATCGAATTTTGTAAGATTTTCGTTATAACATTATAACTGATTATACATATAATGGAAGAGATGATCTGATTATCTTTGAGGAACTTTCGGCACATGTACGACAAGCTTATTAGTAAGTTAAAAGGTGACTTCTTTTTTGGCACGAGGAGATTCAGGGCATCAACTTTCTGGGTTTTAGGGGCACACACGGGAACTGTATAAAAAGTTACTCAATTTATTTTATTTTAATTACTATACAACTCCTTGCAACGTGAGTGGCATATCTGAGTACTACACGTCATTTGTGAAAATTTTTTCTTATTGGAAGTGCAATATCTCTAGGACTAACTGTTCGCCAGTAAAATGCCATAACCCCTGTTTGCTATGCACCCGGTATACATTACGGTAAATGTGATAAATTGGTTCTCTCTTATGCGTAGTAACCAGATTTCAATCGTAATTATCAGTATTAACCAATCGTTTTGGCCGATTACTGAGCATAATCTCACCAATCATCTCGAAAAGTTTGATAAATTCATCATTTTCCTGGTGATTATGTATAATATCCAATTGTCGTTTGAGAACTTGATAAATGGTAAAAAAATTAGCACTTTCACCTGCGAAAGTACATAATACCCAGACATCGTTGATTATAGTTAAATGGGAATTATTTATATCAAGATGCAGTCATAAAATTAGTTATAAATAGAAGTTCGTTATACCGGGTCGTACAATTCCTTAATGTACTTAGATTTTAACATGGGAAACGCGCACATTCGCGAAGATCACAACTACGTCATTAAAGATCGAGGGAAATTCTAACTCCGAATCTAGCTCGTGACGTAGTAGCCGAACATTACAGATTCGGAGCTACGGCTGTTACGTTTGGAAACTTATCGCCAAACACCGGGTTCATTAACGATATCGTTTTCATTTCGTAATGACTGCTCGTGCGATAATATTACAAGGACCTAAAATTTCATAATAATATAATATAACATTATTATCATAATAATAATGATATACAGTCGCCCCCCCCCCCCCCCCGTATTCGCAGTTTCTATAATCGCGGTTTCCGTATTTGCGGTTTTGTTTCCTTCATTGGAATTTTTGTTTTGCAACACTCAGAAATCATCATTCATGTTGTTTTTTACAGAATTTGAGTTGTGCATGTTCAGGATGGCTCACTAATGACATTACTGTCGTCACTAAAGCCGTGACAGCTCTCAAGAGAGAAATAGTCACCTCGGGTTAGTCACCCCTTAGCCACAATGTGTGCTAAAGGACACAACCATTTCTATAGAGCCAACTGAGAAGAGACTATAAAAGACACTGACACTTTAGCGAAACAAGTGGAGAAGGGTTTAATGATATGCATATAGAAGTCGAACAGCTAATTAATAGCAATTCAGAGGTATTGACCGAGGAGTAATTACTGCAGGTTGACTGCTCCTGAAACTGAAGCGGTACCAGATGAAGAAAATCAAGATAAAGAAGTAGAAGGAAAGTTCATGTGTAACACAGCGAAAGGGCTTCGCACGTTCAAATCAGTAATAGATTGTTTTCATGACATAGATCCCTCTATGATATGCTCTTCACGTGTAGAAAAATTGGTAGAGGAAGTCTTGTTAACATACTCCAATATACTTGATGATATGAAGAAACAGCAAGCAGAAATCACAATATTCTTTCAGAAAACATCGCCAACAATCGTTGCATCCTCTTTTACATTACCTCTACGTTTTTCCTGCTACGTTTTCTTATGCTGTTCAATAAACGAGATATACAAGAAAAAAACTCTGGTTTTGGTTATTTTCGGATTTCCTGTATTCGCGGTCACTCCCGGAATGTAACTCCCACGAATACGGGGGCCCCACTGTATAATATACTAACACAACGTAAAACAAAAAAACATGTTTCCAACTACGTTATTAGTAAATACCCCTGCAGACCGAACTTGGTTCGGGGTGAGCCTGCGGCCCGCAAACGGCTTCGCTCCTCCGTCCGTTAAAGGGGGTTCCTGCCCCCGGACTGAAAATATCAACTCTGCTCTTACCACAACCGGAAATATGGCAAAACTGATAAATTGAAAAAAGATGTTCCAAAAACAGACCAAGGGTAACACTATTCAAAAAAACTGAGCGGATTTTCGACAGATTCGAACCCACAACCTTCATTATTGAAATTATATGCTCTAACCATTACACCGAGTGACACATGACGGCCGTACATAAAATTAGGTATATCTATCATTAAACGTTTCCAACAAATATTGGCATCGAACCAACATTCGCCGGAAAAACGCTCGCCAATAACTATGTCACGCATGCTCATTACATAGAGGCCGGAAGTCACGATCGGGTGTGACGATTTAGTGACGTAATAGTGATCTTAGCCAATGAGGCACATCCCATGTTAAAAATCCTATGTAAGGTATGGAATTACGCTACCGGCACCGATTGTAAAAATTCGAGAAAAAAGTTTGTTATATCGGGGTCTGGTTTCATGCTTTTAGAAACTTATAAAAATTCTTTAATCAAAAAATCTGTTACATGAAGGTTCGTTATATCGGAGTACGATCATAAAATTTGTTAAATGAGAGACAAAAAAAAAATCTTAAATAGAAGTTCGTGTTATGGAGGTCCGATTTCAGATTTTGTCAAATAGGAGTTAAATATAGGAGTTATTTCTGGGTAGTTCGGAACAATTCGTTAAATCAGACATCATTATATTCGGTTCAGACTCTAGCGCACAAATACGGTCATCTAAATAATGAATTTTATCACGGCAATCTGACCGATTTATCATATTTACCAATAGGAAATGGCGATTATGCATAGTAACCAAATGCGATGAATATTTAGTACGATTTATTTTCTTTACCAACGACACTTGGGTGCCATGCATTATCGCTGGTAAAAGTGGTAAATTTAATGAGATTTTTCACTTATCGAAACGGTTGGTTGTTATGCAAAATTAACTGGATTTATAACATTTACCTTAACATTTACACGAGAAGAACCGAAACCATCGAAAAGCAATATTCCGTATCAAAACGATCCCGTTCGAGAGATCAAACGATGAAAAAATATAAATACATGTATATACCCTGTTCGGAACCTGCATGCACCAGTGTGGTGGTTTGTTATTCTCACTATGGAAAAATAATACTTTTAACCTGAGGGAGTTAAGCCCTGACGTAACTCTTCCAGACCCGAACATTCATTTTTTTTTTGGAATTTTCAAAATGTTTTTGTATTTGTGATACCCAAAAAATGTAGCAAAAACATAAATGTCAGAAAATCTTTATTGTTTTCGAATTTTATTTTTTTTGTATATATAAAGAAATAATTCATTGCTTTCAAATTTCTCACCATGACCATGACCATATTTTGTGGGCTGGGGTCACAATCGCCGCTGTGGTAGCGGACCATACCCCCTTCATCTCTCTTCGCCACCTGCTTAGCGAATGTGCGTGAAGCCATTAGCGTTGATGTGCAGATTGTTCATATATTTACTCTTCTTATAAGAGCTATCGTAAAATTTTTGGCTTGAATTTCTTCAACCAAGAGGATGAAGTGTGAATTGTGAAGTTAATTGCATGAAGTGTGAATTGTGAAGTTAATTGCATGAAGTGTGAATTGTGAAGTTAATTGCATGAAGTGTGAATTGTGAAGTTAATTGCATGAAGTGTGAATTGTGAAGTTAATTGCATGAAGTGTGAATTGTGAAGTTAATTGCATGAAGTGTGAATTGTGAAGTTAATTGCATGAAGTGTGAATTGTGAAGTTAATTGCATGAAGTGTGAATTGTGAAGTTAATTGCATGAAGTGTGAATTGTGAAGTTAATTGCATGTTAATTGCAAGTGAATATATTCGTATTCATTTGCAATTTTCCCCAGAATTCTATTGCTAAATTTTAAGTGATAATTCTCTTTGATGAAACTCCAAACTTACAAAATCCTCTCATTCAGGTCTTAGATCAAAAGAAAAAAATTATATTGTGAGAAAAAAAAAATCACTCATTACACATCACTTATAGTTAGAAATCTTTATAGTAGATGACAGCACTACATATAGCAAGCTTTACATAGAAACAAACTTTAAATTAGGTCCGCAACACATTCCTGCACATTCCAGCATGTGCCAGTTCGTTAGAAATTCCGTAAAGGAATGTGTACGAGGCGCATGTACGATTAAGTAATAGTAGTAATGAGAAAAAAAGCAATCGACTCATTTGTGACGCCAGGGTCTGAAAGAGTTAAAGGAATAGTTGAAATTGAAATTTAAGTGTTTAATTTTGAGAATTTTTTAGATGGTTTCAAGGAGAAACTACCTCCAGGAAAGGTGTGACTTATTACATAAAATGTAGCAATTATATTCTACAAAAAATGTGTAGGTGAATATGAATATACCCTACTTCACCCTGGCTGAAACATTTGAACAAAGGGAATTATTTCTTCACAAAAAGAAATTTAAAAAAATAACGGATTCATGATATTTATGTTTTTAGTGCGTTTTTTGAGTATCAAAAATGCAAAAACGTCCCAAAAATTCCAAAAAGAGATGAATGCTCGGGTCTGAAAGGGATGAATATACATACAATAAATTGAAGAAAACAAAAAGAGTATCACTTGACGTTGAAACTTGGCAAGAAAAAAAAGGAAAGAAAAGTACTTAAGTTTCAGACGTTGAATGGCTCAATCCAAGGGGCAGTTTAAAGACGGGAAATTGAGCTCCAGGACGTTTATTCGAGACGAAACAAGAAGAGAGAGAAGAAAAAAAGCTCGAAATGAAATAAACTTTGACGCAATGATTTTGAAGGAGAGTAAAAGAGAGAGAAAATAACAAAAAGAAGGATCAAGGAGCTGGGATTTAAGGAAGCAAACGGTGAACTTGAGCGAAAAAATTTCACCATTTTCCCCTACCCCCCACAAAACGTTATTTTTTCCCCCATCTGATCCTCTCGTGTTCCGGAATATCAAACCCTGGAGCTTTGTGAGGGAGTTTTCCAGGACGTCAGCTTGAAGTCGATGCAGCGGTAATGGCAGAAAATAAGGAGAGAGAGAGAGAGAGAGAGAGAGCGAGAGAGATTTCTACTACCACCACCACCGGCTCCTAAATACCGTCGTCAGCTTTATGGCCCTTACTACTGGTCCATAGGGGTCCGTAACTCCTTACCACATTAGAGTGAAGGCGGCAGCAGCAGCAGCATTGGGAAGGGACGTTTCTTATGGTGGTAGCACGTGGGTTCTAAGACCCTCCTCCCCACCATTTTCTTTTTTCTATCTTTTCCCACACCCTATCCACACGTTTCTTTTGTTCATCGAAGGAAAAAACTGGAGAAAAGACTGAAGTTGGGGGGATGGGAAGGTTAGTTACTAGTAGGATCGGTGGGGTCCGTGATCAGACTTACCAAGGTGGACTACGAATGCGTGAGAGAAAGAGAGAGAGAGAGAGTTATGGATGGCTTTGACGGGTACCCGGAGTTGGGGTTACTAGAGTTTTAAGTCTCTGGGGATGCCTGCATTGAGTTTTGTGGAAATCTAACCCTTTGTCTTTAGATTTTCTGGTTTTTGTTTTACTTTTGGTTCTCTCTCTCTCTCTCTCCCGCTGTCTTTTGGAGAGGGTAAGACTTCTTTGATGAGAGTTTGTTTGCAGAAATCATGTAAATCGTGTTATTTTCGTAACAGACACCTGGAAACTGCTTGATATTGATCATCCATACTTGTTAGATGAGCAAATATTCAATGCACGAGGTACATGCAAATGCTCTGTCTTTACTGACAACATTCATCCTTTAGCTCATCGGAATGTTTCGTTAGTAAATCGAACACCTTCCGGCACCGTGGGATGCCGCATATTTTACGTGAAGTATTTCATGCTTTTGTACATCGCTTGTGCCCTTTGAGCCGCATTGACGAGATATCTCGCGTCCTTAAAATAATATTTTAGCATTTACAAGAACCGGATACTTTATAAAATTGATTTCACAATGAAATACTTTCCCTCTTTGCTTTACTTTGCAGTTTTTGAGAATCGGAAGAAACCCCACTTCATTAAAAAAATGGCATTCTTTTTGAAGAGGGTTTTAGGGATTTCTCCTGTGCCGCTTGAAGGATTATATCAGAATGTAGAGATGTGGCCCATCCTCAGATCTACGGGGTGATTATAAAAAAACTATCCCGACATATGGGCCCCTAACTATCATACCATTCACAGAAACTGAATGAAATTTTGGCATAAGGTATTTTGAGGTATGCGCTCAAGAATGATATGGAAAACAACAGTGTCACTCTAACAGTTACGGTTACAGTGAGAAAATTTCGAAAATATCAAATGGCAACACCAAGTTTTTTGTATTGGAATGCGATCTCCATAGTGAAAAACACTAAATAGCGTTGGAATGGCACCTGTAGCACGAAAATCCCCGGAGCTAGGCAAGGATAAAGTAAAAAGGACTTTGCCGTGCAATTAATGTTCGTTTCATTCGTCACACCGTTTCTTCGGCTGAGATCCCAGCCTGATTAGTCCTCCACAAGGTCATGTGGAAACACAATAAAATGCTTTATTTTATGCTGCTTTTCTGTCCTTATTGGTTGTCCTCACTTTTAGCCTATCTACCGCCGGTGATTTTCATGCTACAGGTGCCATTCCAACGCTATTTAGTGTTTTTCACTATGGAGATCGCATTCCAATACAAAAAACTTGGTGTTGCCATTTGATATTTTCGAAATTTTCTCACTGTAACCGTAACTGTTAGAGTGACACTGTTGTTTTCCATATCATTCTTGAGCGCATACCTCAAAATACCTTATGCCAAAATTTCATTCAGTTTCTGTGAATGGTATGATAGTTAGGGGCCCATATGTCGGGATAGTTTTTTTATAATCACCCTGTATATTAAACTGGTCATTTCAATATACTGTCAATTTTATAACACCCAATTTTTGATAATTAAATAGTTAGTAAATGAACAGTGCTGTTCCATGGTCAAGTCGAATTTTAGCTGGGCATTCATCTAAATATGTACTATCTTGTAGAAAAAAAAAGTTCTAAAAATATACTAAATTTCAAATGTCAAGAAACCTCTAAAGATCAAATTCTTTCACAAATAAAATAGACATAAAAATTGTACACTTTTTCCCGTTTAGCAATAAAACTGTTGCAGACTAACCAGAGAACACACGAACCAGAGAGTAAATACATACTTCAATTTTCTGATTAGACTTTTACATGATATACCCCTATGATTAGATCAAAACATGCCTGATAAATGACTAATAATATGTGTGGGAATCTCTCTCTAACTTTTTATGGTCGTGGCACTCCTGTACGGTGTGTAGGCACTTTGGGAATCACAGCTCTATCACAGTTGACAGCATTTATGCGAAATATTATTTAAAATTTATTCAGTCCCGTCCACGTGTTTGTATAATTTCTGTAATACTGCATTTTTTCATAACATTAGCTCAATTAACCTTTTAACGGCCAATCATCTGTTTAATTAATTAGGATCAAAAGTTTCACCCATTTCAGCATTTACGCCACATATTTAATTTTCGAAAAGGAAGAATAAGTTACATTATTATAATTATTATATATTATTTTATTATTATTAATTATAATATTTTGTTTTTGTTTTTAATGTTGTTAAAATTCCCAGGTCAAGATGGATGTGGGAAATTTCAGAAAACGTTCATGAATATCAATCCTCCGCCGATATGTTTAAACTAAAAAATAACAAGGAAAAATTATCATTTTGTTTAAAATTATGATCGTTTGGTTTATTAAGAAAATTAGTCCGAATCTGAATTCGGCTGAAAGTCTGATTACATAGTGAATGTGACTATACAGGGTGTCGTGTAAGTTCTGTTGTGGCCTTCATCTCATCAACTGTTCCTCATGCAGATAAGATTCTAATTTTAAAAAATGTTCAAAATGTGTTGAAAAATCACTCTGCTCTGGTTTCGACAGAGAAAATATGGTGACACGAAAAATCTAAATTATGGTCCCCTTGTCCTCTAACCACCAATTAGGAAGTTGTCGCCCTGTCTCTCCTGAGTGCAAACCAAAAAAAATTTTTTTTCAAAAATCCTAAAAGTAATTATAACAGCATAAAAATGAAGAAAAGTAGTGTTTTCCGTTAGTTTATGCTGTTCTTTCCGAACTTTTCTCAGATTTTTCAAATTCAAATATCTCACCGAATATTGCACTTAAAAAGATGAATTATTTTTACTGGCCTCAGGAGAGACAGGGCAACAACTTCCGAATTTGAAGTTATAGGACGAGGGGACCGGATGAAAATGTAGAATTTTTTTTCATTTCGTGACACTATTTTTACTCCCAAAACTGGTATAGGGTGATTTCTGTACTCATTTTCGGGCATTTCCTTAATTGGAACTAATACCTCAACGACGAACTGTTGATGATATAAGGGCTTCTATAGGAGTGACAGGAGACCCTGTATATCATATATAGCCAATACCAGTCGTTTTACCTGCACTCGAGTGGCGGAGTGGTAAGATGCTCGTCTTTCACTACGAATGTTACCGTCAAGGTCCACGAGTTCGAATCCGGGCAAGAACATCAGGAGAAATTTCTTCAAATACCGAACCTGGGGCGACCACCAGTATAGATAAAGTCTTCATTTTCCATATAACTCTGCTCGCTGGAAATCTAAATGACGGTATATGACCGAGATTGATGTTGCGGTAAAAGTCTGTTCATCGCAAGGATCACTAAGTTATCATCAATAAGGACGGTTATACCCAGTTTCCGGATGACCAGATGTTTTTGTCGGTTGTGTGAAAGATGCTGCTCACAATTTGGGAAGACGTAAATTGCCAAGTGTGCGTCGTTGCAACAACTACCTGCGATTATGACGATGAATTCAGAGCGGAAGGTAAACACGAAATAATTACTTTTTTGTACCGTCAAATTCACGACTATAAAGCTCAAATGCATTGCTAATTAACTACGTTCAATATAATTTCATCTCCCACAAGTACTCTTGGCACTCCTGGTCGATCCCACGGCACCCGATTTGGAAAATTACCGGCATAATTTATCAATCTATCTGGACTTCAATAAACCATCTCAGCTTATTGACGCATTTCATTGAAATCAGTTCAGAACTATAAGTCTCTCTCGGTTTGCATCAAATACCTACAACAGCTTAAATGATATGAAATATCAAACTTCTATTTATTTTACCCACATTCAATATCTACTTTGGAAAATTATATATTGAATCTTTTGTTTCAGAAATTTAAAAACTTCTTCTAAAGGGAAAATGAAAAGAAAAAAATTT
This sequence comes from Pholcus phalangioides, assembly GCF_987345545.1. Classification (NCBI taxonomy): domain Eukaryota; kingdom Metazoa; phylum Arthropoda; class Arachnida; order Araneae; family Pholcidae; genus Pholcus; species Pholcus phalangioides. Next base: position 84,977,672 of record NW_028301608.1, on the reverse strand, counting down.
GTAATTTCAGATAAAGTTGTAAAATTTCTTTGTATCAAACTCCTCTTTCTTTAATATTAGAATGATCTGGATATTCAAAGAAATTTAAAAAGAGAAGGGGAAAAAAAAAAAGAGTCATTTTCCTTAAGCTTATTTCATTTCCTTTCCTCGCACAAAGACAACCAATTTTCTCGCCATATTGCATTTGCAATAAAACCCCCTATTCTACTATCACACACTTCTTATTCTTTGAAAACCATATAATACAGAAATTTCTTTTCTAAAATTCTCAAAATTTTTGTTTCTTTAGCTCAATATCTCCGAAATAAGAGAAATTCTATCTCATTTCCTTTTTATAATATGTTAGAAATTCTTTCGCGTGTGTGGCATCTGTGACTCTCTCTCGATCTTTTTGCCTCTCATAAATATAATATAAATACGGAACATACATGGAATTCATTTCGTGGAAATGGTACACTCACCGGACAAGAAATTAGACCCGCTGTGTTAAGCACCAGAACGACAGAAGAGGTCATTTTGACCTCAAAGCTAATTTAACATGCGATTACACACAAACGAATTATGTCAGGTCTTTGAAATTTCATGACTTTTCTCATCCTCTTGAGGGCTTTTAAAATATTAAAATATGAATTAGTTTAGTTTCTTAGTTTAGTGGTAAAATGAAGTTCTACCTGGAACGACGGTAGTGATAATTTAGACCGCTATAGAAATAGTTAACCAATATGATTGCAAAACATGCTTAAATAGACAGTCGTGTTATGCGAACATTAATACTGAGGGAGCAAATAGATTTGCTCATAGATTTGCTCTGAGCAAATAGATTCCATCATACTGTCTGATTTAACCCAGAACCCGTTTTGCACTTTTCAAAGGTACACTTTTGAAGAAGTACATCGTTATATACGTTATTTTCAATTCATTTAGCGCGTTTCTATGGATTTTTGCGCTTTCACTTCATTGCATTCGTTTTTCCAATGTCATGCGATGAAAAAGAAAAAAATCTTCATGTTTCATGACTTTACCCAAGGACAGGGCTCGAAATGATTCTTATCATGTTTTGTTTCTTCTTGCTATAAATTCCCCATTAGGGAAAACCGAGGCCCCACCAAAGATCTCAGCATACGGGCCCTGCCGGATAATGAATGGGAGCCATTATTTAACCGAATATCATGTATTCGACTGAGTAAAAAAAAATTCACAGTCGGTAAGCAGAGAAAAACTAGGTCTTCGATACTGTGTACACACAAATTCGAAATCGCGGACAGCAAAGGAAAATTTCAGAAAGAAATTATGGGATTTTTTTCCCTACTAATTAGTGTCGTCGATGTTTTTGATAAAATGAATTCATTCAGTGCAAATTGAGATCGGCATCGAAAATCTGTCTTACATATGTATTTTACATTGCTCAGGATTGGGTGGCTATTCACGGTTTTTTCAGTCCACACATACAATCTCATTGCAAATTTCTCAAGCGTGTAATACTTCAAACCTTGTCAGCGGATTGCCAAGTAAAATTAAACCACGAATTACAAGGGGGCTCAAAAAGTCATAGTGAAACATTTTTTTTAAAGTAACAAAACACAGGATTAGTATTTGTCATAACAAGCCCTTTCGTTCCAAATTCAAAAAAAAAAATGGTACATGAATTAAGGATTCATCAAAGCAGTTTTAAAAATATTTAGGTAAATAAAAATAATTTCAGTCAAATTTCTCCTATTACGATCAAAATGATCTTCGCCGTCGTTCTAGGTAGTCGGAAGGTCACTTCACCGTCGAACGGTTTGACCATTCGGTCAAAACCGTTCAGCATTGTACATTTTCATGTCGTATGCAATTTAGTTGTTGTATTGTATAATTCCACTTGACAGTATCATATGTTAAATAAAGGGACTTTTTACACTTTTTTTCAAACTTCAAACTAATGCAATCACTCTTTTGAGAGTGTTTTGTATGGTTTCACGATGCTTACTCTGTACCGACCACCTTCACATAAACTTGGTTTAGGTAGGACTACACTAATTAACTTCCTGAAAACAGGGAAAAAAATTGCTAGGTACACCAATTTCATCAAATGAACAACTCTAATTTTTTTTTTTGTCTGAGCAGTGTATATGTGATGTCGAAATTTTTTTTTACCATTATTTTTCAATTATCATTAATCAATTATATTTTGTGTAAGTATATAAAGCCGAATAGTTGGCTATTGTACTAATGTAAGATGAGAAAGGTTTGAATAGGTTTGTTTATATATTCCCGGTACTGAAGCCATATTATTTAAATATACCGCATCTCATATGAAACTTCGATAATTGTTATTTTAATACAGCAGGAAAATTACCATTAATGAAGAAAAAACAAGTATTTATTTCGAGAGAATTATTTTAATCAGGAGGATAATTAACATTGATGTACAATTATGAAAACAGCCTGTTTTATTTCAATTAACGAGCGTATCGACCATTTGAAAGGGAAGTCTGGGTAAAAAATCTTTGTGTGTGTGAACATAAAATGCCGAATCCATCTTGAAAGAAAATGACAATGTTTGTTTTTGACGTTTGTCGTCTCTTGAAATGATTTCTTTCATCTCTTTTTCCTTCCAAATGAACGCACCAACTAAATTAATTAAGAAAATACAGCCATCTTTTCTCAAAGGAAACTTGTCCATTTATTGAATTATAGTTAATTAACAAGATAAATAATAGGAATTCGATTGGGAATGATTCGAGAATATTGTATTATTATTTTTTTAAAAAGGCTTCCACTCATATTGTGTTTTAACTAATTTAAATGCACTGGTTATTAATTTATTTTCTTTCAGTAGAAAAAATAATTATTATCATGAATTTTCATTGAAATTATATTAATTTGCACTTTTCAATTAGTATTAAATGGAAATTCAGTTTTAATAAATATGGATATTCAAATTGATTTTTTGTGCTTTTGAGTGAAGTGATTGTAATTTATGAATAATTTGATATAGCATATGCAATTCATTCTCGAGGTATTATATGAAATAGAAAACATTTTTGTGAATTTAAAAGCAGCTATACAAGTTAAAATTGCAATTAATTTGGTGAACTTTTATCAATGCATAGTAATGATTTGAATAAAATGATTTATATTCACTAGTATAAGTGGATTTGTGGGAATTCTAAAGTTAAAAAATTGTAATGGTTCACAATTATGGATTTTCTATTTTATTACAGAAAATTAAAATATAAAAAAATGAATTCAATTTTTTTTCATTGTATTATAATATTTATAATTTTATTTAGTTATCTAAATTCAAAGTTTCATTTGCTGTGGAATTTAATTTCGGTAATTCATTTATATCCTAAGGTAAATCTTGCATTAAATTTAAAAGAACCGTGGTTATTTAAAAGAAAAACTTTAAGGACTGATAAATTTAAAAATGGAAACTTTCGAAAACTAAGTATGGTCATAAATTTTGATTGAAAAATTTTCTCAGATTTGCCACTCCCTATTTGCCACTTATTATCTGTTTTCCATTTTAAACTTATAGTTTTTGCTTTTCTTTTAGTATTCGGTTTAAAGTATAAAAATATATTTAAATATTTAAATTCATATTTTAAAATGAAATTCGTTGATTATTCTAATTTAAATTCATTTTTTTCAATTAAATTAGTTGAATATTTGAATTAAAATTTTTGGATTAAATTAGTTACAATTTATGAATAAATTTAAATTCCAAATCTAGCGATTGCATTTCAAAAATTATGTGTGGAATAAAGGTATAAAAAACCTATTCTGCTTGTAAAAAAATTTGCTTTAGTTTATAAAAATGTACGTTGTGCGACTAAATTTCAAAATCTAACTGCTAATGTCTACCGCATAAACGTAAATCACGATAAATAATCATGTAATATAAATTAACATTGACTCAGTTATAAGATTAAATATCAATTTATTACTCAGATTTGCTAAGCATACCAAATATACAGCTCTGAAATTGGTTGATTGTAATGAAATGCCCTGAAAATATAGGCTAGTTTTTAAAAAAAAAAGATTTTTAAACGTAATTATAATTTCCACAGCCATTGAGTTCTATTATAAACTAGCTGCAAACCACCGCTTCACTCGTGTGGATTCGGTATATAAAATTTAAATATCAATCAAAAAATTAATGAAATTAATCTGAAAATTTGTCGGCGATGGTTTCCCTCATATAACATTCGAATTCCTCATGGCATTTGAAATTCCGTGAAAATTCCGTCTTTTAGTGTGAGTTTCTATATTATAAAACATAATACAGACCAAATATCATATTTCTATAAATAATAGACTTCAGCGGTAATAATAGACTTCAGAGGTTTCGGTTCGGCATTATTTCCTCTACATAACTTTTGAAGCCCCCTTATGACCCCTTATGAAAACCCCCATTCTTAGAGAGAATTCACCTTCATCACAAAATGAATGAAGCTATTGCCTAAATTTCATATTTATTGCTTCAAGGGTTTTGTCTCGGCGCGATTTCCCTATATACCCCCCCCCCTCCCCTTATAACTCACCTTATATATAGCAGTCGAATTTTGAAAAACCTTACATCATAAAATGAAAATGAAGAACTTTATTCCAGAATAGGTGAAAGAAGTAGTTCTAAAATTACTTTTAAAAAACATTTCAGAATTATTAAGAAAGAAATATCTTTCAGAATTAATGAAGTTTCATATTTCATTAAAAAAAATAATTTCAGAATTGATGAAATAATAGTTTTACAATTAAGGAAAACGCATATTTAGTAAAAATAATAATTTCAGAAATGACGAAATTTCATATTTAATAAGAAAAATAATCTCAGAATAAATAAGATTCTTCAATAATGCACAGTCCCCTTTTGATTCGAAGCCCTGGGCCCTGTTGAGCCCACTCTTTTGCACGCCTCAGTCTAACTCTACACCTCGCAGCATGACATTTCGACTCCTCGGGCTTCCTGGAAAATATTTTTTTTTCAAGCCGCTGACTGCGAAATTTCAAAGATTTTGTCCCAGTATATATATAATACCCCATTCCCATTGGAAATTTCGATTTTCTTGAACTTACTAAAGACATTGAACTCAGTTGTTCCTTTTTCTATCTTCTAATATGAAATGCATCTTGTATAGAAAGCGCAAAAAGTAAAATATAAAGGAAAGTCTCGATTTCGAATAAAGGTGTGAAATGCCTTAAAAATAGGGAGAAAAAAAGGTAAAATAAAAGGCACTCATCGTAACGGGGGAAAAAAAATAGAAGGGCTCGGAAGAATGCGGAATTCCTGAGGGCGATTCCATTTTCCTTGTCGCCGTCATTCGAACGCCCGAAACTCGTTAAAGAACTTAAAAGCCTTCACTGGTTTTGGTTTTTTTAAAACTTTGGGAAAATAAAAAAGAAAAAGAAATAATAAAAGGATTATTTTTAGGGAAAGGATTTTTTTCCCGCGATTCCTTTTTCTTCCCTGAAGCCGATTCAGTATGAAGTAAAATAAAAAATAAAAATGTTTTATTCATAGTGGATGATTTCACAGAAAGAGGTGACGAAAAAGTAAAAACTCCTTTAGTTTTCTTAGGGGGAAAAAAATGAATCTGATATTTTTCCCGGGATATAGACGGGACGAAAAAATCTAAAGATTTCTACAGGTTCGTTCCGATATAGAAGAAGTTTTTTTTTTGTTCTTTCCCATGAAATTCGTATAGACGCATTATTAAAATGACCATCATCATTTCTATCTTTTTTATGGAAATGGGTTAGAATTTTCCTGTCTTTTTCCATCATATGTGTGAGAATTATTACTATGGGAATCCCTTTTTTTTGGGTGGGAATGACACCGATGAATATGAATAAAACCAATAACGTCGGTTGGATTACGATTTTTTTCTGTGTGCAATGGAATTTAAAATTAATTTAATTATTTATCTCAATTTAAAAAAAAAAATTGCTTTAGATCTGGGTGTAAAATTAAGCTCAAAATGATGTATATTTTCATGAGACAGAAAAAACATTGAGTTAAATCAGTTCAATCTTTCAATTCAAATTTATGGATTGAATCAAACGAATCTTTGGAATCGAGTTTTTGGATAATATTAGGTAAATATTCGAACGCAATTTTTTTAAATTAAATCAGTTCAATATTTGAATTTAAATTGATTGATTTAATTAATTGGATTAGATTAAGAGAATATCTGTATTTGAAGTTTTGGACTGAATTAGTTAAATATTTAAAACTTCAAAACTTTGAGAATAAAAAAATAAAAGGATTATTTTTAGGGGGATATTTTCCCATTTCTTTTCCCACCCTAAAGCCAATACAGTGTGAAATAAAATGAAAAATAAAAATGTCTTATATTCGTAGAGGATGATTTCACAGAAAGAGGTGGCGAAAAAGTAAAATCCTTGATTTTTCTTTAAAAAAAAATAAATCTGATATTTTTTCCAACATATAGACCATATTATCACAAAAATTAGAAACTTTGCCTGGTTTTAATTTATACAAAAATTTGCCACGTTTTCAAGACGTTTGGCCATTCGACCAATTGAATTTATTTGTCTTGAAAACGTGGCAATTTCTGTATAAATATAGACCATATTTTCCAAAACTTTTTGTTCCATCGCTCCCCTTGTTCAAAAAATTCTCTCCTCATCTACCCCAAATCAATCCAACCCATAGGATCCTATACTAAACCCAAAGTTTCTACCGCCACCTTAGAAACTTTCATCGCCCCTCAGGGGACGATGTTGCCCACTTTGGGAAACACTGATGCATGCGGGAAAAAAAACTCAAGATTTCTACAGGTCCGTTCCGATAGAAGATTTTTTTTCAATTCTTTCCCACATGAAATTCGTATAGACACATTATTAAAATGAACGTAACCATTTCTATCGTTCTATGTAAAAAAATGAAGGGTTAAAATTTTCCTGTATTTTTCCATCATATATCCGTGAGCATTATTACCATGGTGGTAATTTTTTTTTGATGGAAATGACACCGCTGAATATGTATAAATATATTAACATCGATTGGACTATGATTTTTTCCAAGTACAGTGCAATTTAAACAAAATTTAATTATTTATTTTAAAATTTAAAAAATTATTTTAGTTCTGAATTTAAAATTCATCTTAAAATAATGTATATTTTTTGAGACAGAAAACAATTTGGATTAAATCAGTTGAATCTTGGAATTTAAATTTTTTTATAGAAATAGTTAAATACCTGAATTAAAGGTTTTGGACCAAATTACTGTAGTTAACTATTTAAAACTTTAGATGAATTATTAAAAAATTATCTTCATCTCATTTCTACCTTTCTATAGAAATGGGTTGGAATTTTCTTGTCTTTTTCCATCTTACCTGTGTGTCGATGTTGATGATTTAATTTTTTTTATGGAATGATGCCTTTGAATATGTATGAAAGAAATACGATTGAACTATGATTTTTTTGTGCAAAATTAAAAAGAATTTAAATATTTTTACAACTTTAAAATTTATTTTTGTTTTGCATGTAAAATTAGTCTTCAAATAAAATTTTGTTATGAAATAACACTTAAAAAATTTAAGATACATTTTAGCCAATGCGTATGATGGATGAAAAAAAAGCAACAAAACATGAATGTGTACAATTTATGTAAATAGAGATTTGAAGCTGACCCTATTCACACCTTACTTATACCGTACACGCACCTCATGAACATCCCCCTGAGGAATTTTGAAGCAGACACTAAAAATCGTACACATTTAGCTTTGAATTGCTTTTTGGCGAAACAAAAGCTAAAAGTGTTAGTTGTGTGTGTTTTGTATGTGTGTTCAGTTGCGGTTTTTTTTTTGTATGTCCGCCTAAACCGCAACTAAAAATGTCATCGGTTTCAGTTTCCTGTATCGACTTTCATCCAAAACGTTCACGTCATCGATTGCAGTTTTCAGTGTACGCCTGGGCCAAAACTAAAAGGGTCATTGGTTGCAGTTTTCTGTATCTGACTCAACCAAAACTGAAAACGTCATCAGTTGCAGTTTTCAGTGTACACCTAGTAATTGGTTGCAGTTTTCTGTATCGGCTTCATCCAAAACTGAAAACGTCATCGGTTGCAGTTTTCAACCTCGACCTCAAGATGTAAGTTTGAGTATTCAATTTTTTCTCTGTGATGAGATTTTTTTCATTCCAAAATTTTATTTGAGATGTGTGAAGATTCAACATATGAAATTTGTGCTTGAAACAAAAAAATTGTAATTCGTATTTCAGAAGTTTCTCCTCCTTTTCTTGTGGGATTTACGCGATGGCCAATTCTCTGGTGGAATTTGACTTTATATGTTGCAACTAAATCTCGATAGATGTTCGAAGACAATGATGGCGGTGGTTGAGAAAGAGACGATAAATCGTTCCTTTCCGCCCTGACCCCAAAAGACTCTCTCGTTCTCTGTCCATGGTTTCGATCGTTAAGAGTGACGCCTTTAATTATCGGATCTTCCTTTCTATGTTGTTGGTCCTAGAGCTCCATGTAACTCATCCTCTGGGACATCGCGCGGAAAATTGGGTAGAAGAGGACGAGGAGGAAGAGCACTCTGTGTGCTGAAGAGCATTCGTCGGTATCTTGATCTGATAGCTTGCCTTTAAGGCATCCCGCACCTGCGACAGCCGAGTGGATAGCTGCTATTAGGTTGCATTGCCATATACTACACACCCACGCACGCACGCACAGAACAAACTCTCATTTCACTGCTGCAAACCTTACTCTCCCCCCCCCCCCCTTCACGTGCCAGATCCAATCACATTCGCACTTTGTTTCTTGTACCGTGGACTTTTAGGTACGTAAAAGGAGAAGCGGCAGTTTTGAATGCCCAGAGGAAACATGAAAATTTCAGATTCGTTTCACACAATAGGAGAGAGAGAGGGGAAAAATCTCAATCTCCTCGGATCGAGGGCAGCAAATTCGCAAATTAATGTTGTTAAACGAAATTACATGAGGAAAAAAAAGCATGACAGCCAGGGAAAATGAAGTTTCCAAAGAAAACTACGAAGTTTGACAAAAGTTCCGAAAACTGATTGTTTTGTTTTCTGGGAATAATGATTGTAACTCCTGTATTGAATGACGTACAATCAGAAAATGTACTGTAAAAATAAACTAAGATGTTTCCGTTTCAAAAGTGCTTTCAGCGAACAACCAAAAATATCGAAATTTATTAGATTTCATGCAATTTGGAATTTACTCCAACAACTTGCATTATTTTGAAAATTTTCATAAATTCAACCAAAGTAACTTCGTTGTCTTTCGTTAAGGTCTTCTGGTACTACTATTAAACTACACATACACCTCGTCCGCATCTTTTCCGAGAGACGAATTGGTCAGTCCCGTAAAATACGGGACGATACAACAAGCGTACACAATAAATCGCCCCTCCCTACCCTGATCCATTCCTGCCCTGAGCTAGAGTTCATTGAGCTTCTCTTTCTTGTGGGGTTTCGGGTTCCAGGTTGGGCCGTCTCAACACCAGAAGTCCTCGGGCAAAGTGGTGTTTTGGAGGGCTCCCATATTTAGCAGGAAGTAGCTATTAATACATTTGCCTACTTACTCACGAAAATCACAGTACCAGATCTCATTATGAAGGCCAATGTTTGTCAACTTGGGCCATGTGGCTCTCTTGCAGTCCTGGTCCACAACAGAAAATCATATGAAATGGGAGCCACGACAAAGGAGAAGAGGGCCACAAAGAGCTGTGGAGAAAGCAAGAGAAAAAGATAAAGATTTCAAATGAAGTATCGCGTGAAAAAATGTGACTACTTTCAGAATCCAGAAGAGGTGTCCATCAACACAAGGCCGTCCAAATCCATGTTCCAATGTGGGCAAGAGTGCCTACATGAGGAGATCTGGTGCTACGATTTTCGAGTGTAAGAATGTAAATATAAATATGTAAGAGCTGTTATTTTTCCAGTTAATTATGAGGGCGCCAGAACTTCACTTTACTCGGGGACCCATGATGTTGAGACAGATATGCATAGAACCTCAAGAAGAAGGAAGCTCACAGAACTCAGCCCAGGGTAGACACTGACCCAGGGTCCTGTGTCGGGAAAGGCCATTTATCGTCCCTTCCGAGGTTCATTGAATTTTTAGATATTTTACACAGACCTATTTTTCCCTTATAATTCGGCTCTTAGGAGGGATGATCATCCCATCCACTTCTAGATCCGTGCCTGGCCTAGGGTTCCATAGCTCGATCTTATTTATAAAAGTTTTTTCATTATAAATTTAGTTTTGAATGAATTCAGTGCAATAAGTAAAAAGGATCTCTCTCTCTCTCTCCTGGGTGAGAAGGAGTGGGGGGGGGGCTGGATAAAACGGCGGCCATGGGCTAGAAAAGTTGAGAAACATTTAAGTAGGCCTTCTATGGGCATGATTTCCCCGGGTCATGTCTGGATTGCGCATTCGTTGAGATGGTCCAAGATCTATGAACGGGTCTGTTTTATTCAGAAAGTAGTCGAATTTTTTCCTCATCATATTTAACATTTCTTCACAACAGAATTTTTTTCACAGCTCTCTGTCCCCCTCCCCCCACACATTTCGTGGCTACCCTTTCACCTGATTTTCTAAGTGGTCCCCTTGACGACCGAAGACCGCGTGGGGGAATATGGACACAGGTTAAGAAACAATGGTCTGATTGGCAATAAATTAAAAACTAAATTTTCAACGAACATGTTTTAATTAAATAAAAAAAAAAAAGAAAATGAACTAAAAATAGGAAATCAATCGAAATTTTTATCGAAAATTACATAACGTTGAAAAACCATAATAAAAATATACATCGATAAAATTTCAGAATATTAAAATTTTGCTTCTTAAAATGAATGAATGCATTTATATTAGAGAGAGAGAATTCTTAGAATCTTATTAACGTTGTGTATTTACTTCCAATATTTTCGACAGAGATTTTTATCGATTCTTTCAATCAAGGGAAAAAAAAATCGTAATCGAAAAAAAATATGCAAAAATATACAAATAAATTTCCATTCTTATTAATAAATAAATCGATGAATAAAAAAAAAAAAGAGGAAATTTTCTTTCAATTTCTAAGAAACTGTTCCCAACATATACTACTTACTCATCGATTCCGTGACCGAATGGAAATTAAATAAGAAAAGGAATTTTTTGAGTTTTCTTCTCGAAAATTCCTTTTTTTTCCCCCATGGCAAAAGAAATTCCCAATGAATTCTTTCATGAGAAATTATCTTTGTTTTAAATTTGAAACGGAATGAAAAGTTTCGTGAAATTATTATTATCTTTCCTTCATTTGCTGGTGGACCAGAAGCTGTATTCGAAGTCGTTGTATCCTGGAGTTAGGAATGTGCCTCAAGAAAATTCGGAGTAATTTCTTCTTCGTCGTTCATTTCCAAGTGATACCTACACCTGCGTTCCCTGTATTGATATCATCAAAGATTTAATCACCGAGTGATTTTGGAACAAAGAAAGGGATCGATACATTGAAAGGACTAAGAAATATTCATTATTATGTTCAAAATAGGACATAGGTTTTTTTTTTTCTCATCTTATCCTACTCTTCGAAAAGAAAAAAATAATTGCGATGTTATTAGGAATTGAATTTTGTAAGAAAGTTTCGAAACTGACATGATTACTACTCATACTCGATCCAACGTGAAAAACTTTTTAATCATAAACATGACTAGAAATGAGTTTCCACTGTTATTAAGACGACTGCCTGCGTTCGGTCTGGTTTTTTTTAAAAAAAAAAATCTTTTGGATAGTGATATTAGTTTGGATATGGTATAAAATTAAGAAAATAAATGTTATTTCACATGTATATTTTGGCAGAAAAAGTTTATATTGCCAATTATATGTCCAAAATTGGCCTATTTTCTATACTTTCTAGATATTACACACTAAAAACTACTTCTTATATCAACATGTTCTTCACACAGATTTTTGCTATGACATTGTTCTGCGTAAGGAATTAAAAGTTTCAGAATACTATGGAACAGTTTTTGTGTGTGTGTGTGTGTGAGATATGATTGCATGCATGAAAAAAATACAAATTTTTCGCGAAAAATACTTGATATTCTTAATACAAATGAAAAAAGTTACGAACGATTAGTTTTTAGTTAATATTGCACAGCCACTGCTGTTTAAAATACAGTGGGACAGTTTCATAGAGATATTTTGAAAAACGTTTGAAAAAATCAAATTTTTCGTGAAGTAAAAGAACTCCAAATCTTCTGAAAACGCATTCAAAGATTATCAAACTAAGATCAATAGAACTCGTTTTACTTAATTGGCAATAACTTTGGTTCTAATTGTTGTAGAGACAAAAATAAAACGGTTTCGGATTTTATAATAATTGATTTTTTCCAATAAAGAGGAAAATCCGAATGTTTTGACTAAATTGTGACTTGAAGGCTGGCACAGTCTCCTGTCAATATATTCATTGAATACTGTGTATTGAATACTCTCTACACGTACGAGGTATAATCAATGTATGTATTCGAGGACAAAAATTTTTTAGAAACAGAAATTCTATCATCAGTATCAGATTGGTTTATGTTCGATATTCTCAAAAGCATCTACACATTTTCTCATCCCTTCATGTGTTTTAAATCATACAGACTGTTGTTTTATCGAAACACCATTTAGTTACACTTTTTATTTCTCAATTACCATAGTTAAGACTGGAAATCTGATTTCTTCTGTTGACCCCTTTAAAAAGTCAGTAGAAGTCAGAGCAATAGAGTAAGTTTGATGATATGAAATTTCACCTGATATTTTGCTTAAAAAGTTCAATATTCTGTTTGCTGGGTGAGCTGGTGTACTATTGCAATGAAGCGACAACCCTTGAGTTCCAGTTTTAGAATACATTTTCGACCACTTTCTCAGAACCTAAGATAATTTGATCTATAGGTACCGGTCAATTCTAAGTGTGTTCGTTGGTTTTCCAGTAATACTCTTGGTACGTGGCCTCCTATACAGAAGAAAGAAGCCTTATGCCAGTGGCGTCTAAAACGTATGGAGCCAAACGTGAGGAGCCCGGTGACTTAGAAGCGTAGCAAGGCCCGATGACAGTAATATCTGATATTGTGATTTCTGAGAGCAAGTATATGAACTGGCAGCTAATACTACCCAGTAAGGGCCCCCATGATGCTCTTGAAATGGCCCTGCCAACGGTATCCCATTCATGTGAGGGAATTTCCGAGTTTGAGCAACAGGCCAGCTGTTATTGACAATCTTATCACAGTTGGGACATGTTCCAACAGGATCTAGCAGTAGACACTACTAAAATCTCTGTGCTCACCATATAATTTTAGATGTCTTTGGAAATAACAACCCAAGGATGTTGTTATATAGTTATTATAGGTTAAAGATGTTGTTTTAGATGTTTTTGTCCCAAAAAGTGAGCACAGAGATTTTAGTAGTGTCTACTGCTAGATCCTGTTGGAACGTGTCCCAACTGTGATAAGATTGTCGATTTCCATAGGGTCCGTAGCCAGAAATGTATTTCGGAGGGGGGGGGGACATTTTAGAAGGGCAGCAAAGTCACAGAACACAATCGATTTAAGCATGTTATTACCTATGTACTGGTCCTTCTCCTTCACCCATCTCGCTCCAGCCTTAATTTTTTGTACATTTCGATAGCACTGACAAAATATATTTTTATCTTTTTTATCATGATATCCATTACTTTCATCATCATCATTAATATAAAACATTTATTGTTTTAATCTCTTATCCCCAGATACTATAAGGGTTATTTTACCCTTACACCGTAATGTTTCACTGCAAAGTCAACGACATACCCCTGATGGAACATTGAATTCTATCAATTTGAAACTACATAAAAAAAGTACATTGCATCACAACTAAAAACAAATGATTTCATATAATAAATTGCATCAACATCTCGATTATAAGACTAATAAAACTCTAACATAAAGAGGTACTTCAATTCATAAGAATCTTCGTAAAGCGATATAAGCAACCACCGTATGATAAGATTTAAGGAGAAAAATTTAGCAGTAAGAAAAGAGAACTAGGTGCAACGCATTTTGGCAGCTAAAATAAATGAATCGACCACCTGGCACGTTCTGAAGGCTTAGGAGAAAATGAGCCCTTTGGAGACCCTTTTCTTTTTCAATACATACTACAGCTGGTGGTGTTTGTGACTCTCCAAAACTCTCTCTTCTCCACATCCCAATACTTTTTCGTTGCCTTAACTCTCCATCATTCCGATTTGCCCAGTGCCACTCACATAGAGAGCACAAAAAAATACAGCAGAGAGAGAGAGAGAGAGAGAGAGAGAGAGAAGCTCTTGAAAAAATCATCATCACCTCTTGACACGGCGTGTTCTCAAGCGAAAAGCCATCAGGTTCTCTTAGATTTGGTACCTTGCCAAAGCTTCGTCTGTAGGAAAAGAAAAGGAAAAAATGGGAAAAAATAACAAAACTTGAAAAAAAAGAAGCTTCATGACGACATCAGTTACAAATGGGCTTCCGGAAATCAGTGCATCCACTGGGAACAAAAAAGGAGCTGAAGTAGGCGTAGGCGGGTTAAACAAGGTGGTGCTTCAGCTTGATGGGGAGTTGAAAACGTTTCAAAAAAGTCCAATATATTATTTCTACTATTTCTCTATATATTTCATTTTTTTCCCCTTTATTCCCCATTTTTTTCTCATACAGTACCGGAAATTACAAAATAAATACCTCTTGGCTTATAATAATCGTTTTTCGATTTACTAGCAAATTGAATAACAGGATGGTGAGTATTGCTAATGAAAATTTTAAAGAGTAAATTGAGTCAATCCCGAATGGTTTTGATCTGCTGATCATGAATTGGTACCATGAAAATGTTTTATTTTTTGGTTCCCGTTTAGTCTTTCAGATCCGAACATTCATTCTTTTGGAATTTTCAAAATATTTTAGCATTTTTGATGCTGAGAAAATGCATTGATAATATTTTGTCAGATAATCTTTATTTTTCAATATTTTTTAATTTTTTTTTTTTGTGGAAATAATTCAGTTAGTTCAAAAATTTTTCACCAATATGATGCAACGTATATATTTATTTTTATACAATTTTTTTCCAGAATTTTATTGCTAAATTTGATGTAAAAAATCATACTTTTCCCGAAGGCACTTTTTCCTGGAAGCCATCTTAAAAAAAAACTAAAAGTTCAACTATGAGTACTGCCCTCTGATGAAAGCGGCCAAAGTTCTTATTCACCGTATTTCTAACTCAAAACTTACACAAATTATATTTCTACTTTCAAACTTCAGGGAGTTAAGCCCTGGCTTAAATTCTCCGAAGTATAGTATGTATAATCAAATTACATAAGAAATGCCTATTTTTGTTTCGGACAGAATTTCTTTTTCAAAACTTTTTTGTTCGGTGTTATTTATTCTGTATGAGGTAATAATGCATGGAAGCTGTGATTGATTAATTCTATGCACTTTCTATGTAGAGAGAGAGAGGATATAATTAGCGTTATTAGTATGAACAGTAGTTGCACACAGTTATCATGTATCTGAAAAGAATACGCATTTCATGTTTAAATTCGAAATAAAAGAGAAATATTTGAAAAATATATCAGACAAAAGAGTAGTTCATCCTCAGATAAAATAATTTAGGGGGATTCAATTTGCAAAATATTCACAAATCATTTAATAGAAAGATGTCAGTTTATAAAATTTTCGATTATTGTATTGGCACTATTGCTCTATAAAAATATTATGTATTATTCTCTTTTAATTCAATTTTGTTTTCTTACAATAGAGGAAATGACAAAATAAATGCTTCATATATTGTAATAATTGCTTTTCCATTTAATGATAAATTTAATATTAAAATGGTGAGTTTAAAGGAGTAATCAGTCATTTATCACGATAGCAGATTTTGTCAGACAATAATGAGATATAGGAAACCAATTGGCGTAATTAAAGTGATGATGATTCCTGACAGATTTTGCCTATCAAATAATCACTGCCAATTGAAATAGACAATTTCAAATGAGATGAAAAATTAGCGATTCAATCAGCACGACAGGACAATCAGTGCACAAATTAAAGTGATTCTAACGAATCGTTAAACAAGTGTTGATATTTTGATCGATCGCCATCTTACATAATTTTGACGATTTAATTTTTTTGTATTTAAATATTTATAGAACAAAAGGTGTTCCTAAGTTAGTCCCATGTGCGTAAGGGCTTTCGTCTATTTTCATGTCGCTAAGTTTTCTGTCCTGTTCTCTATTAAGTATTCTAAAAGTTTTGTACATTCGAAACATCTATGAGTTTACAGTGGATGTATGTGACCATTAGCATTCAAATAGCTCCCGAATATCGCAGTGGTAATATGCTCGTCTTCTACTATGAAGATTACCGTCAAGGTCCACGGATTCGAATCAAAAACAAGTTCTTCACCTACCGAGCCTGGAGCGACTACCGATAGATGGCCCTTTCATTTCCCACTCAACTCCACTGGTTGGAAATCGCTGTAAGGCGATACATGAGCAGAGTTGGTGTGCGGCAAAGTAGCAGCATTCAAATAAGAAAAGATACAAATCAAAGCATTTTCTTTTGTGACGAGGCATGAGAAAAAAGAGATAGGTGAAAGATTATATATATATATATATATATATATATTTCATGTTTAATGACTCAGACAAGAGATAGCAACGTTTTCGTTCCGGCGCTCACTCATTATTATACTCTTGTCTGTCATGAACCCTTCCTGATAATATCCGGTTGCTTATTTATCTTCTTTTATCTCTTCCGTTCTTTCAAGTGATCTCTCTGTCTTTATCTCTGTAATATCAAAAGCCGAGACAAGCTTTTACGTGGAGAGGTGACATGTCACTATTAGCCATTTGTCAGTATTTTTTTGTTCTTTCCTGTTACCCTTGAAACACACGATATTGTATTCGGAATCGCTCTCTACTCCTCCTTCAATACAATCTGTCTGTGTGTGTGTGTCTCTCTCTCTCTTTTACATCTTCGATTTTCACTCCTTTTTCCATTCTTTATTTCGAGGCGTGAAAATTCTCTCATAAGTGCCTGGCCATATATCATGCTGCTGGCGGTAACTGGAAAATAATGGTATGATAAATGGCCGATACGGAACACGTCCTCGACACACCACGCTCCTAACTTTCACTTACTTGACTTGTAACAGCACCTGATGTCTCCTTTCTGATACCTATTGTTCCTTCGGAGAAAAAAAAATTGGCATCTTATTCCAGTATTAGTGATTGGAAACGCGCGGGGGGGGGGGGGGAGGAAATATCGCGATGAGTAATACCGATTACTCCTACTTTTTGGAGTAAGCCCCTCCCTGTATCGTGCGTCTCTTAAAAATATTGAATTTTTTTCTTCTTTTTTTTAAGGATTTATTATTATTATTTATTTTTTTTGTATCCAGCCCTAATGGGAGACAGAAAATCGTTCGATGCAATTTCCTCTGGGGGGGAGGAGGGTGACAAATCATTGTAAGGCATATGCATGTCTGAAACGCATTGCTAGGGAACCACTGCAACCAAAGTAAATGTTCTGAAAGGGATTGTTGAGGCATAGGAACCATTTCGCCAGCTCTGACAAACTTTTAAAGTAGCCTATCGCTCAATCCGGGCCCTGTTTGGTATATATATGTTACGATGATAATCAATTGATTAATTAAAAACGGGCTCTGACTTGGTGAAAGTAAAAATGAAAACGTTTACAAATCTTTTTCGGGCTTTTAACATCTCACCTTGGTGAAACCTAGGTCTGACCGGTAAATCCTAGGTTTTACCAGCCTTCGGGTTTTTGCCGTAACATATATAATAGTAGAAAAACAAATATTTTTCTTACATGAAAGCACTTACTTTTTTGTCCCTAACGTGTGAGAAACTTAATTCACAAAATAAAATTTCCATTCATTTCAGCACTAGCGCCATAAATTTAATGTTTTTAGATCACCTATTTTTAAGCAAGAATAAAATTTACTTTTTGTTACTTCAATTTTAATTTTGTTCCTATCGACATGGACAAGTCCAGAAAACATATAGAAATTTTTAAGGGATCTACGGGATCATTTTCAGACATTTATGAAATAAAAATATATACTTCAATTTTCAACCACCAGGTGGAAAAGTGACGCTTTGTATTGAATTTTCCTTTTTCCCATGGACCATATAGCGTATATACACCAAGTTTCAATGGAATGCGTTCTCCAAAACGGGCGCTACATAGGTCTGATCAGTGTCAGTACACTGAAACTACTCAGACCTATGTAGCGCCCATTCTGGTAGACATATTCCATTGAAACTTGGAATATACAGCTATATGGTCTATGGGGAAAAAGAGCCACTTTTTTCACCTGATGGTCGAAAATTGAACTTTAAAAAAAAAAAAAATCTCTCATTAAGATATCATAAAAATTTGGCTGTATTCGGATAAGCAGTTTTTGAGGAAAAGCTACTCAGAATACAGAAACTTTAATTATAATCACTTTGCATTTTTTTAAATTTCTTTTTATGTTTTTTTTTAACTAAACTCTTTTTCATTGTTTTCATTTTATACTTTCATACGATATACTATTTGTTTTTTTATTTCTGTTAAAATTTGAAAAATATTGTTTTAAGGTAGATTAAAGATCAAAATAAGCTGTTTGAACCAAAAAAAGAACATATTTTAAAATATATAAACCAATTAAAAAAATCCAAATCTACATTTTTATCAAGACGTGGCAATGAATTAAAAAAAAAATTGTTATTTGACATATCTTTAGCAAAATATTCTCAGAGATTGAAACCTACTATTTTTCATCGGAAGCTTAAAACCCATTCAATGTTAAAATATTTAATCTTTTCTTCCACACATTATTACACACAAAACTATCTTAATTATTATTCAAACGATTAAAAAAAAACGTTCCAAACAATGTAATCTGAACCTACAATAGTTTTAACATCATTTCATTAAAAAAAAATCACGGGTATATCAGGTGCGAGTTTCATTAATGAATTTATGTAACTTTTTTTTTTTTTCAAGTTTCATTAGCATTAGGGGGAAAAAAAAGTCAATTAAGTTTCCTCTCGAACACGAAACCAAATGTTTTAATGAAATAAGTAAAAGAAAAAAATTAACTTTCAAAAGAATTAAGAAATTCCGAGGAAAAACGTTTTCAAACAATGCAATTGAATAGTATTTTTTCATCCCATTTTTTTTTTTTTAAACGTTAACGTTTTTCTTACGTTTCATTCATTAACTTAGTATGTTAAAAGAAAGACAAAAAAAAAATAAATAATCACACTTCTGCATAAGAGCGATTAGTTCAATCGCAGATTTCATGTTAATTAGCGCCATATCATTTCCTTTTTTTCATTTTTCCAAGTGAATTTTTTTGTAAGAATGACGAGATTCACGCTTGTGTGTAATTTACGTAGCACACTCATTTTTCACTCGAGCGCTATGCGTAGCTCTGATACTAGAAATAAATTGCAAAAAAATGCACTTTTTTTTTCTCTCTCTCTCTAAAAATGCATGCGTATACATTGCCTCATTGCTTGTCGGTATAATTAGAAATTATCAACCAGTAACCTGACCACTAATTAATGTTTTTTTTTCCACCGTCCTTAAATATAAATTTTTTCATCTAATTATTTCGTTCTTTTTCATTTCGATTCATGAAGACGAAGGTTAGGGTTTACAACCTTTCCAGTTCATGAGCCAGATATGTGGTATTTCTACCGTTCCTGGGCCAGAAACTCGTATACATGGGGTGATCATATGACTTTCCCGTGTTTTACGGGATATTATGGAACTTTTGGCTGTCCCATCTGTTTCATTAAGAGATAGAGAAAAAAAAATTGTCCCTTTTTTCCTTTATTTCCGACGGTGCTCAGTTGAATCTTTGGAAATCAAGAGTCAAGTTTATTTTCATGCCTTATAAATTATATTGATGTATAATATGAAATTATATTATGATAATTATCTTACAATTGTTGTCAAACCATGTTGTCATTCATCTCACATATTTGTCAAAAAAAAGAGGTTTTTTGGCTAATTACTTTTTAAGTTGCATTACCTCCCTTTTCCGAGATTGAAAATTTTTCTGCGATTTTAGCGGTACTTCGCAATTATCCTTCGACAGTTTTCTCGAACGTAAATAGTGACTTTGCTTTCCTTTGACATTTTTTTATCTGTAAATGGCAACTTTACTTGTCTTTGAAAAAATTTTGGGCTGAAATTATAGAAACTTTAATTGCCTTTGACAATCCTTAAACTGTAATTGGCAATTTTATTTGCCTTTGACAATTTTTTTTTGGCTTTGAATAGGAATTTACTTGCTCATGAATTATTTTTTTGGTGGTTATTGGAAACTTTACGGGACTTCAACAATTTGCACTAGCTGAAAATTTAAAAACCCTTCTTCATTGTAACAGATATGACATTTTTGAGAGGGTTTAGAAATTTCTGCTGTATCGCTCAAAGGGTTAAGAGAAGCCATGTTTTTGAACAACGGTTGTTCCGAAGAATAGTGGTTGCTCTTTCAAAAACATTTAAATATTTTTAAATTCATTTTTCAAGTCATTTCTGTCTTGCCAGCTTATCCAATCCAGGGTATACTTAAAAATTAGAGCCTAGTTAGTCAAATTTCTCTTTTAATTTAAATGTGTATATTGTGTATTAGCAATATAAAATGTGTAAAATGATTAGAATTCCTAATTACATATTTTTAAGGTCTAAAACTGAATTTAAAATCAAAGTAAATGTCCGATGTGAAGGGAAAATAAAAAAAAAGTATCATTCTCTCTCTCTCTCTCTCTCTCTCTCACTCTCGCATAGTAATCCGTAAAATAATGTCCATATTTCTAATAAGAAATTTGCATATTTTACCCCAAATGAACTTAAACATTTGATACTCGAATAGTTTTAGTTAGTTAGTTATTTGATAAAGTTCATCGGTGAATCAAATTGCACTCTCAGATCAAAAATCATTAAGGTTACAAAAAAAATACTCGCCCAAATTCAAACCAAGAACACAATTAACGCAACAAAATCTATTTGTTTTTCGGCTCTAAAAGAATGAAAAAATAAAAAATTATAAACAAAACTAAAATGTAAAAATTTAGTTAACCTACACAATATTAACATTCTTCATTTCTCTTTTTCTTTATCCTTTCATTTCAATTGCTCTTCTGAGAAATAAGCAACTGCTTGAAGCTATTAGATTTATTTTTTCTTCACTTCTGTTCATTTATTTATTCATTTAATTATTTACATCATTTAATCTCGCAGATTGACGAGGGGCTTCTCGTTGAGATGCTCCAGTGGCAATTCAGAAGAATTAAGAAATTCCGAGGAAAAAAGTTTTCAAATAATGCAGTTGAATAGTATTTTTCATCCCTTTTTTTTAAACGTTACATTTTTCTTACGTTTCATTCATTAACTTAGTATGTAAAAAAAAGAAAGAAAAATAACAATAAAATCATCTCACTTCTGCACAAGATCGATCAGTTCAATTGCAGATTTTATGTTAATTAGCGATGTATATCATGAAAACGTTCGATTAAAAAGAACTCATATTCACCAAACAGTAATCCATAAAATAATAACTATATTTCGAATCAGAAATTCGCATATTTTACCCCCTAATGAACTTAAACATTTGATACTCGAATATTTATTTTCCTTTGTTAGTGTTAGTTTATTTTGCTGATATTTTTCAGCCAATTTATTTGATTAGGTTCATTGGGGAATCAAATTTCACTTCAAATCATTAGGGTTGCAGAAAGAAAACACACCTAAATTCAAACCAAGAATATAATTAAATTTTAACATATCTACAAAATAGATTTTTTTATGGCTCCAAAAGAACAAAAAAATCACAAACAAAACTAAAATGTAAATTTAGTTTATATACTATGTTAACATTTTCTTTCTCCTTTCATATCAATGGCTATTCTCAGAAATAAGCAATTGCTTCAAGCTATTAGATTTGTTTTTTCCCCCCTCTCTTCTGTTAATTTATTTATTCATTTATTCATTTACATTATTTAATCTCGCAGATTGACGAGGGATTTCTCGTTGAGATGCTCCAGTGACCATTCAGAAGAATTCTCTTCAATCCACCCACATGCGTTTCCTTCGTAAATTTCTCTTAAAAACCACGGCACAGCCATTTTCTTCTCTCAAGATTTTTCCTTTTGCTTCTCTCCAAAAGTAGCCGTTCTTTTACTTTCTATTTATTTATTTTTTTGCATTCGCATACACATACTTGGCGGCTTATCCATCCGACATTAACGGCTGCTCTCAATTAACTCAATTCACTTTAGGGAATTGCTTCGGAAAAGTAAAGTCTTCTTCTATTTTTCCCACTAAAACCTCCGCATCTCATTCCCGCGACTCCTCTTTTCTTATTCTTTTCTTAGTTCTTCGATCTTTATTATTCTTTTTTTATCTTCTCTTTTCAACCGCATAATGAAGTTCTTAAAGAAAAAAAAAAAAAGAGCCAACACCGCATAAACTTAAATGGATATAGCATAATAATAGACTTGGGTATCATAAAAGAAAATGTACGAGGAAAACTTACTGCGCGGTAACGTTAACGGACTATTGGAATAGCCTCTTGGGCAGCTGTAAATTCTAACAAATACGTGTTATAACAGTGCAATTACTTGGTGGAGCTGTTCACTTATATCTGTGGAATTTCAAGGCACAGATGTGTATCATCCTACTTATGATATAATATTTGTTTTTATTTTTATGTTCATTCTGAATGTGTTGTGAGTTTTCCCTTTCTTTTGTGACCGTTTCCATTTTGAAACGAAACTTTTGTCACTGTAAGTTATATCGATATGCATGTTTGCTCATGTTTCCAATTCAATCATTAATTTGTTGAATCATTCTAATTGAAGTATTCCTTCTCACAGCCCTTTGGAAAGGGAACCAGTAGCGTAAGGTGCATCAAGCATGGTTGGTATGCATTTCAGACCACTAAAAAATTATTTTAGGCACAAAAAAAAATCGTCCAAAATTTACCAATAAAAGCGAAATTTGCTTGCGTATAAAAATTTAATGAGTGTATGAGAAAATTTCCATTACTCGGTTGAAAATCCATGACAAAGTTTCATTAAAAATTGTTGGGTTACGCTATCCGACAATTGAATAGCGTAATATGAAAACGTATAATATGTAACCGGGGCTGTATTTACTTCCTATACGCCATTGGTAAGTGAAGTATTTTGCTCCCGCATTTCCATTTTAACCTCAAAAATGATAAGCGATGTACATATTGCAAATGAAAAAAATTAATGTTCCATTTTTTTGTTGTGTTAGGTTCACGTGCACTAAATAGGATCCTGCATATAAAAATTCCTGATTCTAATAATGAATTTTACATTCGCTATGCGTGAGCTTCATAACTATACTATGTTGCCAAAAGTATGTGTTCTTTTTAGAGTTTAAACATTTTCTCGAATTTCCAGAAGAATACTGGGCGAATTGTTTTGAAATTTAGGTCATATATACCCTATTTTGGTAAATCACTATTTCCATTGAAAATTTAGTCACGAGAGCATTTAGAGGACTAACAAAAAATTAAATGAGAAAAAAAAGGTTTCTGATTAACCCTGTGTATGATAAGAAACTGCAAATAGCTTGTAACTTTTAAAAAAAACATTATACTAACTTTGTTGGAATACTATTGTGCATTCTCGTGATAATAGCAGGTATATTCACGAAAATATAAACACTTTCTATAAAAACTCCAATTTTCATGAGGTGTTTTAAACCAATTTTTAAGAAATTTGCACAAAACATGACGCTATACATCAGATATACTGTATATAGAAATTCAAAATGTGACATCATTATTCATGGAGGTATGAGTATTTTTAGTAAACGGTTATTAAATACGCTAGCGCAAAAAAGTGAATTTTATTCATCATAATTTGATTACCATATTATATACAGAGTGTTCTGTAAGTGCTAGCACGGCCTTTATCTCATCAACCGTCCGTCGTACAGGTATGATTCCGATTTAAAAAATGCGAACAAGCGTTCAAAAATTGCCCTGTGTCAGTTTTGTGAGTGAAAATACAGTGTGTAACAAAATAAAAAATATAAATTTTAATACGGTACTCATGCGCTCTAACTTTCAATTAGAAAGTTGTTGTTAAAATAGGAGTCAAAAATGGCTAAAAATCTGCTGACGTAATACCTGAACGGCCGTATGCTGAAACACTTCTCTTACATTGCATCAGCGTCTTTGCGCATTCGCATAATGCTGTGTGCTTTTTCTCGAAATAATCAATCAGAAAACAATTTCAAACCAATTGGTTTAAAATCACTTATTATTCAGTTACTTTCAGCAAGTTATGCAATTACATCTCACAATATCACGTATAGCTTTCTGAATTTTCAGGAAATTCAACTGCCATTTTCATATAAGTTGCACTATATATCTGAAATAAAATTATGAAACATAAAATTTATATTTCTTGCGCATGCGGAACGAATAATAATTTACTAAATATATTTATATTTCATTGAATAATGATTCGTCAAATTTTTAATTTCTGTACAGTATGTATCATGTATAGCGTCATGTTGTTTGTAAATTTCATAAATATTGGTTGAGAACTTCACGTGTTATAAGCAATAGTCGTGAGATGAAAATTCGAATTTTTATAGAAAATTTTTTTATTTCCTTGAATATATATAAACGTGCTGTTCTTACGAAAATGCACACAAGTATTGCACAAAATTAGTACAATATCTTCAAAACTGAAAATAATTTGTAGCTTTTTTGTGATACTGAGTTGATCAAAAACGTTTCTTGTTGTATAATTTTCCGTCGGTCCCATAAATGCAGTCATGACTTCATAACGATTCGTCCTGTATTTTTCTAGAAATTTGAGAAAATGTCCGAAATCCAAAAAGGACACGGACTTTTAGAAGCATAGTGATTTCTGTGTACCATTTCAATACTTTTAGAAAAATTTCGGCCGTTTGTTCTCACCGGTAATTTTTTTACTTGTTTTTTTTCTAACAAGGTCAAATTACTTCTCCATGTCCTAAACACATACCAACCAAGTTTGGTGCTGTTTCAACCGCTGTGTTTCAATTCCCGACAGAACTCTGAATATTATTTATTTTGAGCCACCATGTTCATTATAAGAATTTATATTAACGTAAAAAATTTGAAAAGAAAACCTTGCAAAGTATTTCAAATTCAATAGGCAGCAAATGTGTGTGGGGTCACCAATTCGAATACCACGAGAATAGAGAGATATAAGTTCTCTAAAAATTGTATCTCCGTATTAAGTGTTAATTTCTGCCACTATACCTCGATGGCTGCACCATGGATACTTCCTATATACCATGGATGCACCATACACAGTAGTATAAGGACTAAGAAGTATTTGTATAACTAAAGGGATTCGAAAAGATTGCAACGGTTCGAACAATTTAAAATTTTAGTCTATCATGTCATGATAATATAAACTTGCTTCACGTATTACAAAAATATATCTATCATCATCATCATATGAACTAATCAGATCTTATATAATGACGGATTACATTACAAATGATGAAACCAAACTTCCAAGATTTCCAACGGCATATTTCCGTTTGGAAGTATTTCTATTTTAGTTACACACAAAATAATCAACAATGAAACTTATTTATTAAGACATAAAAAGTTGAAATAAGCAAATGAAATAAAGATGGGCTCGAAGAGAGAGATTTTCAAGAGCATTTTCTAATCTTATTTATTTCTTTTTGTCTTTTTTAGTTCTTGCCGAGAAAATGATGAAATATTTTTCCTCTTGAATATTTTGAAGAATTTTTTGTTTTTCTTTGGGAAAAGAATTCTACGAATGTCACTTTTCAACCCGTTTTCTTCAGAGGGGGAGGGGGAGAAGACAAAATAAAATAAAGAATTTGGTTCGAAAAACACGAAAGCACTTCTCCAATTCAGTTTTGCACAAGAAAATCCAATGACGAATCAGGTGAAGTGGAAATCGCTTTAAAAGGTTAAAAAAATAAAATAAATGAAAAAAAATAACTTTATAGGTTTTTTTGTATTGTTATTATTCTTTATTTATTTGTGTATGTCATTTGGTGAGATTAAAAATGGCAGTTTCCCCGCTTCCTTATGGTCCTGAACGTGCGGGAAAAAAAAAATCGATTTGAATTATTATTTATTGCAGCGTATGTGTTTCTTAATTACCTATATTTTATGCTTTACACCGACTTGACTGATGTGCGTGATATTGCGGTATGCCACACAAACGGTGTATTTGGTAATTTTGAGGGCACGGGAAGATTTTAACTATGTGTGAAGCTTGAGTGGGAAGGGATCATTGGTTATGTAAAAGCTCTTTCGAATACCAGGACTGACCTACGTGTAATCGTGAAAACGTGAAATTGTAACATCAACAACACGTCTACAGGCAATCGATGTTATCTATCCTGCTTATTTTTAACAATTTCTAAGACATCGCTTGGAGCGGCGACCCTGTTATTAGCTGAAAGATGGATGACGAGCCCGCTCTCCGATATAGGTTTGCATCAAGTTACGTCATTTCTTTCTAATTATAGAGCATTTCAGCGTTGTGTGGTTTTTGCTCAGTATATAACACGCTTATGAACGCGCTTCGATAGAATTCATTCTCTACACACAGGCATCTGGTGCTATTATTTCCAGTTTGGAAGATGGATAGATAGATAGAACCGCTCACAACCCCGGACTGATGCAAAGCACCTTACTTCCGTTACCTCAAAAGAGGCAGAGTTGTGTCGGAAATTTAGCAAAGATTTATAATGGTGGCTCCCCTTGCCCCATGCTCGCAAGTTTCGAATTACTCGCGTCGTTCTCCCCATTGGAGATAAATTGCAGCAATTGTATCAGGTGAAACATTCGTGTATACAGGGTGTCCCACAATGGACTCCCTGATTTTAAAATGAAATAACCCGAAAACAGTGATCGTTTGAAGAATAAAAAAAGTGACGTGTTTATTTTGTAAGGCGTAAAAACCAGATACAGAAGTTTCAAAATTAGTTATAAATATCGCCGACAGGTGGTGCTGTCTGCTGTAGTCGCAATATGGAGTCCGACAATTGTGGTACTACTGCTTAACCGTACATGCGCCTCGTACACATTCCTCTGCCGAACTTTTAACGAATCGATACATGCCGGAACGTGTTCTTAGAGTTATGCTTGTTTAGTGTTTTGCTCGTGCGGACATCTGTGTTTCGCATTTTGAGTTAAAGATGGTAAGTGCTTCTACAAACTGTGCTTTGCAAGCAATCGTTAAATCACATAAGAATCGAATCAAAAATGCGCGCCTTTCGCAGTACACAAATCACACAAACTATCGCTGCTGAACGGTACGTTCCAGGTATGGAACAATTTGTCGCCTGGGTTGGAAGATCGACGAGGCGCTTCGTGGTTCATGCAGGGGGGGGGGGGGAGACCAAACCGTACCACAACGGTTTTTGCCTTTCTCGAGAAACACTTCAAGGGAGTAGAGTCATTGCATTGAATTGTTCCACATTTACTTCTACTACTTAACCGTAAATGCACCTCGTACACATTCCTCTACGAAATTTCTAACGAACTTGTGCACCTAACGAAAAGTTTGTTACTGTGTAGTGCTGCAATCAATTTTTCTAACTATGAGTGAAGTGTAATGATTGAATAATTGTACTGTTGTAGGTCTGTTGCTCTTTGTGGCGAGTTTTTAATGTGGGAGATATCGGCCCGCATTGGCGCCTCGAAGTTGGGAACCATAGAAAACCAACTTTAGTTGACCCCAACTGTGGCGATGGTGAGGATTTGCTGGAACAGGCAGGAAATGGCCCTCCATGCTCGCCCGATCTTACCTCCCTGCAACTACTTTCTGTGGGACTAATTGAAGAACACCGTTTTTCGGAACAATCCTGCAACACTGGGGTAGTTTCAAGATTTGATCTGTGAGGCACGTGCGTTCATTTTCGTTGAGTCACTACAGAGGGTGACTGGAAATTTCATTCTTCGTTTGCGCAACGTCGGTGCTGTGAAAGGAACACACTCTGAATTGATTGTGATGTGACTGCAATGACTGCAATGACTGCTTGCAGAACACAGGACTCCGTACTGAGACTACAGCGTGCAGCTTCTCCTGTCGGCAACATTTGTAACTATGTTTTATACTTCTGTATCAAATTTTTACGGCTTTTAAAGTATAAACACACCGGTTGTTTTATTCTTCTACCGATCACCATTTCCAAGTTACTTCATTTTAAAATCAGGGATTTCTTTGTCGGACACCCTGTACGTAAGGGAAACATATATACACTTGGTGTGTAAAAGTTACAATTTTTATAAGACACATGAGCAGTTCAATAATATAAGTGGATTCAATTACCCATATAGTAAAAAATTTAAGGTATTCGGCTACGTTGAAAACGTCATTTGAGAAGAAAATATCAATTTTCATTTTTTATGAAAGTCTTGTTTTCTGTAATCCAAAAAGATCTTGTTTCTATGACGCTTAGAATCGAAGTTACGTCCACTTCAGTGTTGCGTTTTTACATACAAGTAATACGAGAATTTTATAGTTAAAGTTTTAAAACGTGTTTTACGAAGTATGCTATTTTTGACATTTTACTTGATTTTGAAACATGATTCCTAAAACTCGATTCATTGTATCATTACGACATTTTGACATGATATTCTGTTATACATTGCTGAGGTTATGAACCGAAATCTACGGTCTATTACATATATTTGTCTGATTACAGTGTTTTATAGACGAAATGAAGAAATTTAATTTCCAAAAAAATCCACACGTTCTCTAACAGATTCGTGTGTAAACTTATGAGCATATCACACAATCTTTTAGATTTTTATTTAATAGCCTGCACCATTATTACTTGAATATACTGTGAAAATAACAAAACATACCATTCGAAGAATTTTTTGTAATTGTGTTTCGAATATTATACACGAATGTTGCTTAAAATCTGACATGAACGTCGTTTTTGTTAAAAACGACTTTTTCATAAAAAAATGACATAAGTAGTCCAACATTTATTGTTGTTTTCCTCATTTTGAGACAGTTTCTATCAAAAAATCAGATTTAAAATTCCCTCCCCAGTAACACTTTATAGAAAAGTGCTCTCGAATGAATTCAAATACCCCTTAAGAAGTTATATCTGATTTCAAATATCCAAAATGATCTTAAAATTTTTATTTTCAGTATAAGAGGTTGTGATGAATGACGATTTCATAAAACTCTCTGTGTTTGTATACACCGCGCATATATTCAAAATTATTTGCATATTATCGCAGTTTATCTCATTCATCAAACTTTTTCATGATTACTCTTGTATCTTTCTCATGTATTATCTTATTTCTGCACAACTTGCGATTGTATATTTATCTTTATTTTTACAATATCAGCGGTATGGTTCTTTTTCGTATTCTTGATTATTATTATTTCTTCTTTATGAACAAATAATGTATCAAATTCATGTTACATTGCAACTGCTATAGTTGCAATACAGAAATGGTGTGTATTGAATCTCCATTATAAATTATTCCCTGACATTCTTGAATATAATTATATGACTGATGCCAGTTCTACAGTATCTGTAGTGCCGACTGAACTTGCTCACACCAAATTTTGGCATGAACTCATCTTGTATTGATTATATATCTCTTATTAGTGTCTTTCGATGCGTAACATTTTATAATGTTTGGGGTTTTTGGGTAGCTTAACATCAGCTATTTTTTTTTCTCCTTTTATGACTTATAATCGCTTATGACTTATTACTTCGCTTGTATTTTTTTTTTTTTTTTTTGTGTTTTATCTCGATGAACACTTATTTTGCGAAGATTTGTAAAGAATCCTCTCCTGGCTCATTCTCTACACATACATACACTACACACAACTCACGCACATGCAAAAACTTGTCTTTCTCTTTCACATACCATCCCCAGTGAACTGTAAGTCGCCAGACAGCCTGCAAGGACTGGGTTGCGACGGAAACGTTCAATTCTGGTCTGGTTAGACTATTTACCGTATATCCCTATTCATTCACCCTTGCAGGCCCCCTACTCGATGTGGTTATTACACTGATGCATAAATGCACTTCAAAATACTCATGAGACTTGAAAGTGAATCTGAAGACGTTGGAATTCTTCCCGTTTTCAACACTTAAACGATCATCACTTTTACGGTATTTGCTTTTTTTGTTCCCATAGTTTCTTTCTCCATATGTGGATTCAAGATAGCAGTAGACATATGCCGTGTACGTGTAAGTACGATTCAGGTTGGGAAAAGGGATGACATACAACGACCAAAAAAATAAATAAATAAAAAGGACAAAGAATAGGCTTTACTAAGTCCTAAAAAGGAGTATTTATAGCTGGTATAATGGGTTTTTTTGTGTTGTTTCTTTGTTTTATAACTGCTGTTATTTTTCCGACTCGGGGTTCTTATCTTTACTTCCGAAGAGATTGGTAGGAGGAGGAGGGCTTCATAGTATTTTTTCGACTTAAGCCCCGGCCGTAAAAGTTATCAACTTTCTGACTCTTGTTTTACGTTTTTCGGAGGCTTTTGTTTAAAACCGGACACGCCTCTTTTCTCTGTGTTTGTATGTCTTGCCCACGGCTTACTTCACCTTACTTCTTTCACAGGTGCTCTTTATATATTATATATATATTTCTTTTTTCTTTGGATGATGGGGGGGGGGGGCTTTGTTACTAGAGACAGAGAAAAGCAATAGCATTCCTTTTTTGTGTGGAAGAGAATTCTCTTCTCCTCATGTTTGTCTTTTTCTTTCTCCATCTACTTGGAATCTATATAACACATATTACGCCCACCCACAAAAGAAGCTTCGAATTTCTTGGAAAGTAGAAATAAGAAATGAAGAAGGGGTAAAATTGAGAGCAAAATTTTCTGCTTATATCTAATTTTATACGAAAAAAAAATCCTAACAATGGATGCTGTTGTATTAAAAATAAGAATAACTTTTTTTTATAAATGGAGTCATGTGTTTTTCTTTCCGTTAGAGATATTTCTGAATTTTAATGTAGAAAAATAATCTTCAGTATTGTAAAAATATATCTTTTTTCATTAATAAACCTTCGCTAATTAATTTCTGTTTAGATTAATGAAAATATTGCAACGCGAGAAGAGCTTTCTAACATTAACTTGGTTTTGTAATTCATCCCATTCATTTCCGGATGGTAGTCCTGATCGGTGCTGCGGCGATTTTTCGGTTATCCCCGTGACCGCCTCACAATGGTTGTACTGTATGTTCAGGGGGTTTTGTCACAGTGGTGGTCAGCTGAAGTTGGTTTTCTACGGTTTTCCAATTTCGGGGAGTGAATGTGCGAGCCGGTCTTTCAGTTGAAAAAGTCTCTACGCAGAGAGTAGGTAGACTTTCACCACGGTACTTGCACAACACAAAATTCAGGAATTTGACATATTTACTTCAGATTACAGCAGCATGAGTATGACACAAAACAAGCATAACTTTAACAACATAAATACGAAAGGGCACGCATTTAGACACACACTCACAACACGTTCCTGCATGTATGAAAATATTAACGAAGTGCGTGTGTGTTGCTTGAAACTCCACTTCCATTTTTGTCATATCTTTTGCTAGGCAAACGACCAAGTTGAACACATTAATGTGATTTGAACCCATCTTTGCGAAGGAAATTATATCGGCCATGAATGCGCAAATTTCACCTTTCTTATCAATTGGTTTGGATCCCTTATTTTGCTATTTATGTTTAGAATGAAACATGAATGTGCATCCTATTGAAACATATGTTATAAAATATTTTAGGAAAATAACTTCAATAGAGTAACATGGGTAGAGTAAGGATTCAAACGTCATTTCCTGCGTCCCCACCCCCCCCCCCCCCTAAGGACATTGCACATTCGTGCTTCAACAGTTTGTGGCGCAATCTATCCGAAGTTGTATTCAATTTCACAAACCACGGTATTCGAAATTCCATGCCTGCCCATCCCACAAACTACATGTTTCGTATTTCAATCTCTATCAGTGTTTCCACAAGTCATGTCAATTCAATGTTAAGAGAGTTCTTTCTGAAATACCCTGTACATCTATACAAACTAAATATACATATTCCTCATAATAATCTCAGAAAATAAATCTCATAGTTATTAAAAAAATTTATTTCTCCCCTCGAAATGAACTGAGAAATAGAATTTTCTGAATGTTACGACGAAACAAATCTTTAAAGGGAAAAGTGATATTTGTCTTCTGGGGGGATAGAACCCGGGTCCCCTTGCACACTGGGTAGTATAGCGCTAACCAAATACACCAGAGACACGCTTTTCATTTCTTTATAACGCGCACTTTACACCTCAGGAGGCGATAGTATTAAGGGAATGCATGGTGATTCTTACAGAACCGGGCCCACCCCTTTCCCCCCATGAATTTGTTAACAACTCGGTAGATTAAATGCAAGTAACAGATAGAAAGCTAATTGAGATCTGTGGTCATTGGTGAGCGAATGTATGAATAATTTTCGGATGTCGAGTCTTGTTTAACATGTCAAAAGCCCTTGAAGAATGCGAGTATTTTTCCGTACAAGTGTCCAGGAAATGACAGCTATTGATAAAGACAAACGTGTAAACCAAGGTATACTGCAACGCATCAAGGAGAAAATGAAACATCGAGTAGCCACGTGCCTTCAAGAAAACGGACCCACTTTCAACAACTGCTCTGATCACAACTAATGGCACTCGAACGTACAGCGCACAATCAAAGGTCAGTTATATATCAAATACATGATTATATGTATGGCATCTTTTGTAATACGCCCCATTTTGTGGAGCCGGTTCTGTATCAATCACCTTGTACAATCGCCTTCTGGGGTGGAAATTGCTGTAATTTAGAGAGGCTGCAATGTCGCCACTCATCGCTTCACGCAAATAATGCGTATTATAAGAAAGTTAAAAGTGTGCATGTAGTGTATTGGTTAGTGCACGTACCCGGTATGCAACGGGACCTGGTTTCGATTGCTGGACGACACAAATCGCTTTTCTTTCTTAAGATTCGTTTTGCATAACATCTTGAGAATGCCAAACGAAACTTTCCTTAACTAAGCATCCTATCAAAGATTTTCTAAATTTTGGTGCTTTTTCCAAGTCTCACAAAGTGAAAACTTTCTCCGGAGTTTTCCCACTTCTATTCAACCGTTACACCAGAGCCAAGTCTAATCAAGGCCACTAAGTTAATAGTATATTTCGTCTCCTCTTCTATTTCGTTGGTGTCTTTATATGAAAGAATCAAAGGCATCACAGTCAGTCAATCTCTCGTTGCAGCACCAATAGTTCATTGTATGTCTTACAAATTGTCTTACATTACTGACAAATGACCCTTCACTCGGGGAGACATTATCTACAGCAGTATTCCTCAAAGTGCGAGTCGCGACTTCTAGGATCGTCGCCAACCTTTGTCACGAGCGGCGCTTCGAGCTGGAGACATCGATTGTGTACCTATTTGTACTTTGTAGTGGTTCATTTATATGGGGAAATATCTACCAAACTATTCTGGGAAGCCGCAGACGTATCATCTATTGGGTAAGGGAGCCACAGGTGACAAAAATCTGATAACCACTGATCTAAAGAAATGCAAACGCGGTGCGTACATACGGTTTACTAGTAGAAAAGACGGGAAAGTTCATTTAAACCCCCACTCTTCATTTTTGCCATGTCCTTGCTAGAGAAGTTGACCATCTCGGATCCATCGCCATGTCATTTGAACCATGTTTGCAAAGGACAATTTCACCACTGTTTAAAAGTCTGTGGCACCATTTATTAGCCAAAATTGTAACTAATTTCCCAAATCAGAGTATTCGAAACTCCTGCCCTGCTCATCAAACAAGCTATTTGCTTCGTTTTCCATGCTATGAATGTTTGCAAGTCCTGCCATTTCAAAGTTAATGAGTCCTTTCTGGAACCCCCTGTACATCTATGCCCAAACTGACTCATTTAACACTAAACTTCAAACCAATGTGAATTTCGAAAATGCATCTCATAATCGTTTGCTCAGGTTTTTAGTGCTTTCTATTAACTGAGCAAAGCTTTTCTACGTCTTGGTGTCTTTCCCAAGTCTCACAAAGGAGTTTTCAACTTCTATTCGATCGTTACTCCAGAACCAAGTCTAATCAAGGCCACCAAGTTAATGACATATTAGGGGTCTCCTCCTCCTCCTCCTCCTCTATTTCGTTGGTGTCTTTATATGAAAGAATCAAAGGAGTCAGTCAGTCAGTCAGTCAGTCAATCCCCCGTTGCAGCACCGATAGCTCATTGCATGTCTTACTGACAAATGACCCTTGACTCGCGAAGACATAACTCAAACTGACTCGCAGCTCTCGAGGATTCGATTACCGATTGTGTCGCGCACGATCTACTTCTTTTTTTTCTTCTCTCTCTTGTGTTTTTTCTCTCTTATACTACGTTCCTTATTTCTCTTCTCTTCCAGGGAATGTTGGTTCCTTTTTTTCTTCTTTTCCCGTTCAGTTTTTGGTTCAGCCCAGCTCTTTAGGGTTCTATGGTGCTACTACTTCTCCTTCTGCAAAATCAATGCCCGTTCGAATAAGGGTAGTGCGAGCTGTCGCTGTGCCCTATCCTTGATTTTTCCTGCAGCTGTGACCGGATCCTTCTTTCTTTTTCTTTTTGTATTAGTGCCTTTTTCTTGTTGGCGCAAGTTTCTTCCCATAAAGATTCCTTTTTATTTCTTCGGGGGCTCCGTGGAATAGCTGTGACTTATTTCCTCCGTGATGTCCAGCATCGAGATTGAAAACTGTCCATCATTTGTCCGTGAAACTAAGGAACAAAATGAAAACTCTTTGGGAACTGTCGATCCTAACCATGTGGATCGAAAATAATAACTTAGAATTCATTATACTTTCCACATTTTTGGCTGACGTTAGGTCTGCACAACGCTCTGTTTAAGTTTTTTAAACTAGTTTTCATGCTAGTTTTTGTATGAAAAACCTATTGTTAGAACGACCGTTGAATGGGGAAACATTCTTAGTGCTATCGCAATTTGAAAGATGGAGAAAAGAAATTTTTAATGAAATTGCTGTATGATCATTGTTCTAAAGTCATTGTAAGGCGGATCATTGTTGAAAAGCCATGGTAAAACGAATCATATTTTGTTAATCATAAATTGTTTGTTTAAATGGCATTGTTATATTCTCTCTTGAAATTGAATTTTAGATATTATCGTTGAAATCACCATCTTAAGATGAATTGTTCAAAAAAAATATCATTTCCCATTGTTATCGCTTTTTAAATGGTGAAAAAATTCAATTTTTAGTGGAGAAGAGTGAATTTTGAATTTTTAGGTAAGTTTAATGAAATTAATGTTAAGAAGAGAATTGTTAGATGAATATGAAAAAAAAACATTTATGTGTCAGATTCACTTTTAGAAAGGTGGAAAATTAAATGTTTCATAAATGATCCTTATTTAATAATTGTCGAAAAAGTAAATGTTAGATAAATCAGTGTTGAGAAAGCGATTTTTAGTTGAATCATTGTTCGAAAAGTCATTGTCAGATGAATCATTGCTGGAAAGTCATTTTCATATGAATCATTGTTGAAAAAGTTAATTCCAGAAGAATCATTGTTGAAAAAGTTAATTCCAGAAGAATCATTGTTGAAAAAGTCAATGTTAGATGAATCATTGTTGAAAAAGCTAGTGTTAGATGAATCATTGTTGGAAAAGTTATTGTTATATCAATTATGGTTGAGAAAGTGAATGTTAAATAAATAATTGCCGGAAAAGTCATTGTTATATGAATCATTGTTGAAAAAGTCATTGTTAGATGAATCATTTTTGAGAAAATCAATGCTAATTGATTCATTGTTGAAATGAAATTTATATATCTATATATATAAAATTGATTTTCTGTGTGTCTGTGTGTGTGTTCTCTATACAAATCTACAATTTTAGATCGATCGTCGCCAAATTTTGCATATATACCAAATGGGACCCGACTTGAACGATAGGCTACTTTAAAATTTCGTCAGCCCAGGGCAAATGCCCCAAACGGGCAAAAAACTGTCCGGCAACAATGGTTTTTGGACCTCAACAATCACTTTCCGAACGTTTACTCTGGTTACCGTGGTTCCCTAGCAATGAGTTTCAGACATGCATATGCCTTTACAATGGTTTGTCACTTCTTTATTGCTGCCAGTTATGTATAATAGTTTATGCCTTTATAATGGTTTGCCACATTTTCAATACTCTCAGTAATGAGGCTTTTCGAATAGACGTCATAATTATCACCAGTATCGCTTTGAGGGTCAGGAAAAGGGTGATCCTTCTAGAAATCAGTGTTATAATTGCCGATTCTATTGCATAAATGCGGAAATTTAGTGGGGTTTTCTGTCACATCAATAATTTTAAAAATTGTATTGAAATCTCGATTTTTGAAATATTGAGGTCGCTTAGAGATAGATATACGAAGCCCAGGAGATTGAATATGAAGTAATTAGCCGGACCTACTTTGAGTTGGATATCCATGCAATAACATTGATTTCAACTTTTTATTTATATCTTCTCAAGCATGAAAATTAATGTCTCCGTATTGTCTTTTGATATTCATTTGCATAAATTCATATAGTTCAGGATGTTTTTAAAATTAGTTTTGGGCCCCGTAAAGTGCATCGAAAAAAATCCCACAGCTTTAATTAAGCATTTTTGGAAGCTCAAACAGGCTGAAATAGATAACTTGAAGTTCAGGGGGAGGGAATCGAAATACCTTGCACCCATAAAAAAAAAGGGTGGGGGGGGACTATTCATTTCTACGTTTCTTTAAATTTAGATTTATTTCTTTCATGAGTCGCGCAGGACGTCGCTATATTGGTTAACTTAGACACGGTTTGCATGTCCCTCAAAGAAAGAGGGAGATATCGCATGATCCAAAAAGGCTCATTGAAGAAAACCCGGGCAGCGCCGGGTATTGTAGCTAGTACATATATATAAACTGTTGAAATAAAATTTTTATGCTTTTTATTGTTGAAAAGGTCTTTGTTAGAGAATCATTGTGTGTGAAAATCATTTTCAGTATAATTGTTGTTTGAAAGGTTGAATAGTGAAATGCCCATGAAAAACATTATTTAATTCATTTTTGGAAAAGCCATTGTTATGAATATAATTTTTAAAAAGATCCTTATTGACAAAAATGTTTTTCTGTATGACATTCATTGATATAACCAAAAAATTTATTTTCTCTTTGTTTGTGTTCTGTGTACACAAATCTAAAATTTCAGACCGATCATCGACAAATTTTGCATATATACCAAACAAGACCCGACTTAAAAAATAGGCTACGTCAAAAGTTCATCAGAGGAGCGTGAATGCATAAAATTATCAGAAAACTGTCGAACAACAATGATTTGTTAGCCTCAACAATGACTTTTGAATGTTTACTTTGGTTACTGTGGTTCGTAATATGCGGGAGGGAAATCTACACCTATTGTTTCAGATTATACAGGAATCCGAAGAAATACCATACAAAACATTTTAAATACACAAAATTAAATATACATTAACACAAAAATTGATGAAAATTCAGCACTGAAATTAATTTTCAACTAATGAGAGAAAACGATTCCAGAAACACTGATGAGAATCTTATAATGGATGAATTAAAAATAATTGAAAGTGCCATGGAAAATTCAGAATCAATGAAAGAACTAATTCCAGAATGGATGAAAATTCAGAACTAATTCCAGAATGGATGAAAATTCAGAACTAATGAAAGATATAGTTCCAGAGTGGATGAGAATTTAGAATCAATGAAATTAACAATTCCAAAATTGATGGAAATTCTGAATTACGGAAGAAAAAATCCAAAATCGAAGGGAACCGGCATCTATTGTTTCAGAATACACAGGAATCCTTAGAACCCATACAAAAAAGTTTTAAACATACGAAAATAAAGGTAAATCAACACAAAAATTTATGAAAATTCAGCACTGAAGGTAATTTTACACTTAAGAACGAAACAACGGAACTAATTAAATTTTAGAATAGGTGAATTAAAAATTATTTATAGAAATAGTAATTCTACACCACCATTAAAAATTCAGAATTGATGAAAGAAATAATTTCAGAATGGATGAAAATTCAGAATTAATGAAAGAAATAATTCCAGAATTGATGAGAATTCAGAATCATTGAAAGTAATAATTCTGAATTACGGAAAAAAAAATCCAAAATATATGTTTCAGACATGTTTACGTTTATTCCTTTACAATGGTTTATCATTTCTTCAATGCTCCCGGTATGTATAGAGAAAACCTGGGCAATGCCATGCATTATATAGTTCGTTTCAAGTTAACTTTGCTGCAGTAAAGGGGAAGCTCTACGAGGGAACCGCATCACACGTTGTTATGACAACGAAAGCCTTTCAACCAATGTATCGATGCGCGGTCTCGGTAAGGTATGGCTGATTATCACCAATCTCACTGAGAAAAATCTTTTCTTTCCGTATAATGGTAACCAATATTTTTTCTAATTTAAAAATTTTAAACGAATAAAGATCGGTTCAGAACGATATTTTCTCAGTATTTTTTTCAATCATTCAAAAAATTTAAATATTCTGCATAAATGATCATCGTAAGCCTCCGATACATGTAAACTATATTTTGCGGCGAAGGAATACATTCTCTACCTTTCTCTGCACTGCAAAGTTAACCTGAAACAGACTACAGGTAATTACTAATATTTAGATAAGAACTTAGTCTAATCGGTCTTGTACCGTAGAAAAATCAGACGTCAACTGCGGTACACGGATATAGTTCGATCAAACTTAAACGAATCAGAATCACCCTTAAATTTTGATTATATAATACATCAGGAATTAATTAAACTACAGTGTATTTGACACTACGCGCCGTGAATCCAGCGGAATAAAATTTCGATTCATCGAGTTTCTGGCGTTTGGATGCGGATCAAATCGAAAAACACGGAAAAAGTAATAAATACCACGAGTGTATACTCTCTTTGCCACGTCCACATGTATCTGTACAGCAGTGAGAATGAATACACGTCAGAATGGCATTGGGTTCGAGTGAAAGACGTCGCGTGCATACGTGCGTGCGTCGGAGACCGAAATCCATGACGTTCATTAAAGTCGAAAACCCTTTTCTAATTAATGTAGATGATTAAGTAAACGAATGGCGGTGCATCCTCCCTCACCGCTACATAATAACGTCGCGGCCCCTCGTATACTTACTCGTGCTACACACATACTGGAGCAGTGATTAATTAGAGGGAGCGGCCGCGACACGGTCTGAAACACAAAACGATACGATAAAACTGATGTTAATCAGTTTTATGGAGATTTATTGATACTTCTTGTTCTTTGCTATGCGACGTCTCTGATGCCACCAAAAGAGAAGAGGATTCGTTCGTGCCGTCTCGTTATTCCGAGGATTATAATGACTGACGGTACCCGAAGACCAATCAATTTCTCAATGAGAATGTTCGAGGAAATCTTTGACACTATCACGTGATGTGCGTCAAGGCCACCCTTTATCAGACGCTTTGCCCTGGGCTGAAATAATAGCGGGACCAGGTGCGTATAAACAATTCTGGGGCACCAAAAATGTTCAGGACCCCTTTTATCTCGATTTTATACATTTTGTAGAGTACTTGTTTCCAACTGGTGTTCCGCAAAACCATGGGGTTCCATGACAGTTTTTTTTGTGGTTCCGCGTGATCAAATGCCATGGAACACTTAAATATCCCGTAGCCTGGAGAGCTTTCAAAGAAGAAAACTTTCTTGTTGCTGATATTCGCAAAGATTATCTTTGTTTTGAACTTTAACGAGATAGTGACGCGTTTAAAGAAAATCCAAACCACCCGGATGACTGACCTAGAGAATGTGGAAGCATTTGATCGATCAAAAC
The DNA here is from genome assembly GCF_987345545.1 of Pholcus phalangioides. Lineage (NCBI taxonomy): Eukaryota > Metazoa > Arthropoda > Arachnida > Araneae > Pholcidae > Pholcus > Pholcus phalangioides. Next base: position 84,937,743 of record NW_028301608.1, on the reverse strand, counting down.
AGTTTGCAAGTATGTGAGTGACCAAAAGAATGACCTGGTGAGCGAGAGCCGAAAAGAGTGACTTAGAGGGTGTGAAAACATGTGAACGACTTAAAGATATAACGACACATACACATATTTACGGTATGGGAGGGAGATGCTAAACACAGGCAATTGTCCGGAGGGGGGGGGGTAATTTCGGGGAATGTGTAGTGAAGAAAACTAGACTAGAATGGATGAATATATGAATTTTGGTAAAATTTGTATAGCCAACAGGTCACCAAACGATAAATCCGCACCCCCGGATGCGGCCCAAGTAAATTGCTCGAATTTCGTGGAAAAATTGGGAAAACATCCTGTTGAGCTGAATAAAAGTTTTTTATTTCGGTGGTACCAAGGATCCTTTTAATTTTCCAGATAGTGGGCACATTCTCTTTAATTTCACCTGCACAGACCTGTTATTTCTCTCCGCACAGAGAGTTTCGATATCTGTGCTGAATGAAAAAAAATATCATACTACCTCATACAATATAGGAAATTTTTTTTCTGTGGAGCGGAAACTCTGTACACGGAGTACCCTCACTCTTAGTCCTTCTCAGACTCTAAATGTCCATATTTTGCAAACTTATTACTTTTACATGAAAAATTATGTCTTTCTTAGTTACATACCGGCATTAACATCAGCATAATATAACATTTCCAAGTCCATAATCAACAAACAGGTAAAAAATAAATTTTGTCAGCCAAAATATGCCTTTTAGAAAATAACTATACAGTACAGTATGCATTATATTGAGAAACCACTCAACTGAGATAGCTTCTGCCACCTATCAAATAAAATCACAACTGTTAGTGATCCTGCAAAATAGAATTAGTGAGGAATGATGTGAGCATAAAAAGCAATACAGTATGACATTGACAAATATTTTTAAAGCAATAATATAGATTGAATTAACAAGTTTGCTGCAAAACTTGAACAGTTAATATTTAAATGTAGCAAAAAAAATGGTGGTATTACCGCAAAATGAAATTTTTTTCTATGATTATAACCAAAATAAAGATTATAAAAAGAGGACTTTCTTTCTTTCTTGCAAACCGAGCACAAATCCAGCCTACCGCCATGGGTAATTCACTACCGAATGAGTTGTTCCGGAAATGTGCGTGTGCACCTGAAGTCTGAATGGGTATCTAGGTGTTTCTAGTATAAGTGTGGATTTTTCAATGCTGCTATCTATTTTTAAGTGATGGGTAATGATTGAGTATTTGTGCCGTTGTGAGCCTGATGCTCTCTGTAGCCAGACTTGTTAACGGAAAATCGGATCGCACTCACGCCTCGGAGTTGGAACCAGATAGATTGCCTGTTAGAAGATCTACTAGAATAAGACGTCAAGTACACCCAGACAGCGACCTCATACATCTGTTTAGAGAGGAGAAAGAAGATGAGAAGCCACAGCAGTTGAGAATGGATATGATCCTCCTCGCGGGCTTACCGAGAAACTAGATACAGGTAGCAATTGCTGACGAATGGTTTTGGACAGAATCAAACCACGTGGTGCAGGGATTAGATCAACCCAGATGCAGTTTGAATTAGTTACTATCAAACAATGGAAACTGTCAATGAAAATCCCTGAAAAAAGGCAGGTCAAATTTTATCAAGAAATATTCTCGGTTATGACGAACATGTGATTTATAACCTGTGATTCATTTACCTCAATCACCATTTTTCGATCATGAATTTTATATTTGTTTACTGGCGATGTGCCTAATGGCACCTGTCTATGTCTATATTTCTTGTTCAAGCTCAATAAATGGTTAGGTTTCCCGGAGGCACCCGAGTCCCCAGGCACAGTGTGCTTATATCATCTAAGTGTTACAGAGCCTGGGTGTCTCTCGGTTTCTATCCCTATCACGGCTCGAAGTTGGTAACCACAGAAAACACACTTCATCCGACCACCACTATCCCTATGACCGCACGGCGGAACAGCGAACGTGAAATGTGACTGTATACAAAAACATAGATGCATTAACTAATAATTAAGAAATCAATACGCACATTCCCTCATCAAATATGATGGAGTTCATGTAATGAAACGGGTTAAAAAGTCATATAAATGTGAGAGCATGATCAGACTCATCCCAGTAATTTTGTTCTTCCCTCATTTTCTACGAAGGAATCGTTAGAACAGCCAACGAAACATTTTTTTCCCCCTTTCTTCCACGGGTTAATATTATGATGATGACGATAGTTGGAGATCGTGTTAGTTGCTCGCGTAAAAACTAAAAGAAAAAGGAATGTCCCAGGGACCATAACAGCCCACGGGTACCTAATGATATCAACGGATGAGAGAAAGAGAGGAAAGAAAAAATAAAGAGCCTTAAGGTTCTCTTGGAAGAAGAATAACGAAATAAAAATGATAATAATATAAAAAAAGAAAGAGGGAACCGATCCTCGTTAAACGAGCCTTCCGTTCGTTACTCGGAAATAGAAGCCGGAAACGATGTATTTTTCGCACAGTCTTTTGAGAATAACTTGGGCTATTGGATATGGGAAGGAAGAGTCCGACATCCCTCGCCCGCCTTCATCCGCTTCCTAATGCTGCTTTTGCCTGTTTCCAATGGTTATCATCTGCTTCATATATGTGCCTTTTCTTTTTTACTAGCTTCGTCTTTTATTCTCATCAACCATTGCAATGAATATCGGGAGCTTTGGGACGCAGGAGAGGAAAGAACAGGACCAGAATTATTCGAATTCTTATTTAGAAATTCGGCTGCTGCAGCTGAAGCAGGTAGGAGTTTTGGCAAATTTGTTTTCGTTAATAACATACCATATTTTAACATGTATAAGGAACCGCCTGACTTTTTGGAATTAAAATCTGGAGGAGAAAAGGTATTTTATCTTAAGATATAGAGAAAAAAGATATTTTTAACATATTTTTTTATTCATCATAAAAAACCATTAACTCCCAGAGTGCAACCATCATCAACAGGTGATATGATTAGCAGGTCATTTATGAATTTTCCTGTTTTTGGTACTGACATAAGGTTTTTATTAAGATGTTGATATTGGTGGATGTTGCACTATTGGTGAAGTTGCTTTACGAACTTCTCGGACAGAGAAGAGACTAAAGAAAGGTTCATTTCCGATCGCAAATGATTTGCTTTCAAGCAGTGCCCTCTTTTGACAAAAATTTGAATTTTTTCCTGCACCAGAAAGAAAAAAAAATCATTCTTCGTGAGAATAACTTTTTCACAAATCGTAATCAAATATACAAATTCCCTTAATTTTTATGAATTTTGAAGTCAGACGAGATAGATCCTCTCTGTAATGTCGGTTTTTTTGCACATACTTATATGTGTGAAAAAAACCAACATTAAAAAAAAATGATACTTTTAATTATTTTTCAAATATTTTAGGATACCATTTCTTGATCTAGAACCACTTTAGAGTCAACATCCCCCCCCTCCCCCCGCAAGAGCCACGGCACTTTCATTTTTACTGACACCTATATAGGAAGTGCGGGGATTATGGAATAGTTGGGTAATATGGATTACCAGATTTTTTCCGCCTACAGGTATGGGCCCCCAGTAGAACAGTGATGAACCACTCTCTTCAAAATGCCCACGTGATGTTGCACAGTCAATGTCGCTCGGTTGTCACCCCATCATCACGGTTGCTATAGGAGAATATTTGTTTTCCCCACTCTTCCGGAAATTTACTCAGGAATTTTTCAAAATTACTTATTAATTATTGGAAATGTACCCAATAATTTGAAACTAAACACAGTGTACATCAAAGGTGTTGCATCTTATTGTATTGTGCTCATTTTTTATCTAGTGATTCTCTCCGATTAGAGGAACGCTATTTTTCTCAGATGATGTGTCAGGTATTATGAAATACTATAAATATTATCTGAGTTGTGCTAGAATGTCTCTCCAAGATAGAAAGTTCAGGAAGATAGGAGAGGAAAGGTCTAGAAATAATGCGTGTCCTGTTCCCTGTGGGCCCCACCTTGGCTGTTTTGGTGCAGAATGGGAAGATTGCATTCGAGACTCGTAAAAGGCCAAATGGCCTTTCACACCACCGCATCATCAACAACAAAAACATTAAATCTTATCTTTGACCAATTCAAATTATTTAGTTTTCATTTTGACCTCTTTCTATTTCATATTACCTCCCGAAAATTATTTTTAATGCCATTTTTCTTAGTTATAATACTGTTTTTAAATACGATTCACGTGAAAAATGCAGAGAGAAGAAACCTAATTTTATAGAAATGCAGTATTTTCAGGTTTCTGTCATGTTTTAAATTGAAACAATTAAAAAAGTGAAAATAGTATTCCTATTACTCGAAAAAACTTCCTTTATAACTCAGTTGAATATAACTTTATTACCGAAACGTTTCAAAACAAGCATAATCGATCTAACGACACTCTTGGAGCTGTGACGCACACCTTTTTGAGAATCACTGCGTTAGACGCATTGAAGTCAAAAATATGTTCAAAATTTTTTCAATATGTTGAATCAAGTTTAAGTTTTTAATAAATCTGAAAATTAAGGCGCGACATTATCGAGGACACATAGAGTGAAAATTTCTTATTACTGTATATTTCAATGACATTTTAGTATCAATATAATAACACAATATTTCAGGTCTCTTAGTTTTAAAAATATGTGTTTTTAACAACCTTGGCACCTTATTTAGACACCAAGAGTGGATTTTAGACACCAATAAAGTGGAACGGTCATTTTTTGTGTCCTGTGCCTCAAATTTCATATTGAAAAGCATCTTTTTTTTATTTTTCTCTGTCGGCATATATCAATGATTTCTAGCATGTATTTCGTATTATAAGAAACCATTAGTGAATTAAAAAAATATAAACCTGTTTTTATGACATAAATTTGCAAATTTTTCATCATTTTCAACTTTTTCCCCCCAAAATTATCATGAAAATAAAATCGCGCAGTAAAATTGGTACAAAAATCATTGATATAGAAAAAATTACCATTCCAGTTTGGTGCCTCTTGGTGTCTAAATAAGACACCAAGCTTGTTAAAAACTCATATTTTTCAAACTAAGAGACCTGAAATTGTTATTATATTGATACCGAAATGTCATTAAACCATTTTTAGCAAGAAATGCACTGCAGTAAGAAATTTTCATTTCAACGTCATGTGTCCCATTAAAAGAACATGATCGATCCCTTGTTAATTAAAAATTAATTTCAATGAAAATAACACGTAAGAAAAATCAATAATATTAGTTACGAGGCAGTAAAAAGTTTAATTAACCTAAATTATTCCTCGGCTATAAATTAAAATTAATTGAAGACGCTAACTACAATATAAATAGAGTTAGAAACGGTCATTAAACGCATAATCAGGACTCACATTGAGGTCAACTTACCATAAATGCACATTAAAAAAATATATTGACCAGAGGCTGGGAGTCTTCGACCAATTAATAATAAAACCCAATCACGCGCATTACATATTGTGTGTAGCTAATATTTTAATTATTATTATAAATATTTTTTTCAAAAAAAAAGAAACAAACTTTTCCGATCAAGCTCGCACGGGATAGATAAATTACGTTTCTCCCCCCTAGGGTGTTAGTTATCCTTGTTGGAAGAATCGGGTAGGGCGCCCGCACTGCAAACCCTCCTGCCGCCCCCCACAGGAAAGCACAACTCGGGGAAAGGGGGGGGGGGTGCATCGATTTCTCTTCGACTATCGGTAATCGATGACGTAATGACGATAAATTATCTGCGCTGTCGCAATTAATCGATTCGAAAACGGCGATTTATAATCTCGAAAAATGCCGTTTTGCGGAAGTAAAACCACGTGAAATCATGAAAACAATTGTCTTTCGCTTCCCTCGACACCCAGTTCGTCTACCCAGGGTTCCCTCTCCCTCCGCCCCCGGGCAATTTAGATACATGTGTGAGTGACTTCAAGTAGAAAAGATAATAATAATGGAAAAAAAGAATTTTTCAGCACCCCTCCCCCAGGCGAAAATTTTGTACTGTACGATCCACGGATACCTCCCCCCCCCTCTTATTATACTCCACGTCCAATCGCTGATCGTCTCTCTCGGTGCTCCCCACGCTCTCCTCCTCCCGGATGATAAATTTTTCGACTTCGTCGCTTCATGATGAAAATAGTGCTTTTCGATTTCATCGTTTCGACATCTTGTTCTCGTGTTTTAGTGACATTCTTCGCTCTTTTTTTTCATTATTATTATTATTTTTTACTTGATTCTCCATTAAAAATGGTTGGTTGTAGTTCTCCGTCCATGAGAACAAATTTATTGCTGTGTCTCTGGCAATTACCTACTGCCTTACTGTGCTCGTAAAGAGTCGTTTCCGGGAGATTTATCGCCCGAGAGCGCAAGCAATGAAATGATTATCATCCTGTTATACGTAAATCACACAGCAGGACAACATTTTTTTTTGTCGTCCCCGATCACGAAACGTACCTTGTAAATAAAGTGTACGATAGAAAAATTTATTGTTCGTTTTTATTCATTTTTTTCAATGCATCTGTACTTAGGGAGAGTGAGCTGAATTCGGAATCGTACCCAGCGGAAGAACATCGTGAGTGTAAGTATAAACGCAGGGCGATTCTAAATTCATGGGACAAATTTTTTAAGAGGTGATATACGACTCCTAAACAAGCATTTTTGGTCATAGAATGTGCGGTCGAATCGGAAAAGTGTTAGAGGGTGTTTTTTTGAGAATGCACAACAGCACTGCACCAAAAGAAAATATATATTTGCTGCAATAATGTGCGATCAACCGTCAAAGCGAAAGATACTCATGCCACATCGCCATATGGCAATATTGGCTTATTGTTCTCATGGATTGGATATATATATATTTACCTCTGGCAATTTATTCATAAAAAAGCATAAATTACAATTATAACAACTATAAAATCATAACCTAAGTATAAACTCAGTTGCGAGATCGCAATCCACGTATACAATCGGATCGCAATCCACGTATACAATCGGATCGCAATCCACGTATGCAATCAAGCATATAATCCTACATTCCATATTAAATCTTAATTCGAATATAAAATCTTAAATCACGTATTGAAATCAATAATAAATCAGATAAAATTCATATAATCGATTTCATCCTAAATTTAAAAATCGTTTTTAAATTTTCGATTTCCATGGCATTATATTGTTCTCGTGCCATCAGTCAGTCTTCTTTATGGTTGATCAGTTTCTTTTTTCTTTGTGAGCGGCGAGGTGATGTAATTTGTATTTGTGTTATTGGCTGATATGGCGTCTGTGGGATCACTTTGTCTTCATTGTCTTCGTCTATTCATCTAATTATTTTCTTGACTTTATTCACTCTACTTTTGTTTTTAAAAATCTCTCTGATCCAGAGTGTGACACTTTTAGCAGCGGGCACAGCCATGTGATTCAGATGTGCAGTTAATTTACATGTTGTCAAGCAATAGACGAGAGTGCCGATTTCACCACAAAGGCAATGATCCGTTTTTTGAAGCGGTGAAGGTAATTTGGAAAATGAGTGATCAACCATTCGAGGGTGCAAGGTATTGTGATGTGGTAGGCCTTCTCATAGTGCAACCTGGGTAGCGCAAATTCTACCACAAGTCATTGTACCGCCTGATGATTGTTTGGCGCAGCATAACCTTTATGGTCCTTGCACCAATAAAAATCAAACCCCTATCCAAACTGAAAGCGTATATGCGTCCTCAAATGGTTGACAGCACATATCCGTCGGAAAAATATGACATTTGTTTTTGGTGAAGTGCTCTTGAGAGCACTCTCCAAAAACACCCTCTAAATCTTTGCTACTGCTATTCTACCACATAGTCTATGATCAAAAATGGTTGTTTAGGTGTCTTTTATCACCTCTTAAAGTTCGTCCCATGAATTTAGAATAACTCTGTATAAACCCTGCCCACAAAGGTTGGTAGCAATTAAACCGACCCTACTCAAACGTATGTAAAGCCCGTTCTGGTCAACATATTTCGTTGAAACTTGGTATACAACAGATTCGGAAAACTGGCTGAATGAAGAGATATCGGTGTTTCAGGGAAGAAAAATTCATCTCTGCCCTCGCGGGGACCTTCCATGAAACACCGATATCTCTTCATTCAGCCATTTGCCGAACCTGTTGTATTGACTGGGAAGAGCGACGTCTTTCTGTAGAAACTTGGTATATACGTTATCTGGACCATGAGGAGAAGAAGAAAACTGCACAATAAAACAAAAATTCTAATTCAAATTTCAAACACTCGGTGAAAAAGTGACCAAGAAACACAAATTAGAAACAAAAACAACTTGAGATATTTTAATTCAAATACCTCAGCGAATGCACTTAGAAACGTGAAACTTCTTTCCTGGCCTCAGGAGAGACAGAGTAATACCTTTCTAATTGAAAGTTAGAACGCGAGGGGGCACATAAAAATTTAGCTTTCTTATCGGAACTGGTATACAAAGGTTTCTGGATACAATTTGCGGATTTTTAAAATTGCAACCTCTGTCAATTATAAAGTTGTTGCCCTGTCTCTTCTGGGCCCAACAAATGAATCCCAAAACGTTTCTAAGTGCAACATTCGCTGAGACACCTGAATTCATAGACCACGAGAAAGTTGAGAAAGAAAAGCATAAAAGAGCAAAGTGTTGTTCATTAGTTTATGCAGCTCTTTCCCGACTATTCTGTGGGTTCCGAATTCAAATATCTCAGCGAATATTGCAGTTATTAACGCTGGGATTTTCTTTTATTTTTTTCCGGAGAGACAGGGCAACAACTTTCTTGTTAAAGACAGGACGTTAGAAGACAGGGGGCCGTATAAAAATTTAGATTCTATATCTTGCGACACACTGTATTTTCACACTCAAGACTGATTTCTGAACACGTTTTGAACATTTTTTTTAAATTAAAACCATACCCCTCTACGACGAACGGTTGATGAGATAAAGGCCGGATTAGAACTTACAGGACACCCTGTATACAAATTTGCGTGTTGTTTTCCTTCTGCTTTGATCTTATTTTCCGACTTGTTTTTAGGATTGAGAGAAAGATAGATACGCGTGGATTTCCTTTTTGCCTTGTAGCGTGTGATGTTTTGAGGATCGATTGCGAACGAAATCCTCGAAGAAGAATCATTTCATTTTATATTCCACGCTTGACCAAAAACAATCCATCTCAAAGAATGTGCGAGAGAGAGAGAGAGAGTCTCTCTCTCCCCTTTATTTTTTCCTTGGCTGGCAATAAGTTATTGTGGGAGATCCAGATAACTTATCAGGATCCCCCCTTCATTATTTTTTGTGAAAGAATGTGTTTATTTCCTTCTGTCCAATGTACTTAAGAAAAAATTCTTGTTTTGTAGGTCTTTTTGGGTATAAAAATCTTGCCAACGTGCCTGCTGATGAGCGATGAAATGGCAAAGAGTTATACATAGGTTTTAGCCACAAATCTGCCTCATGATTCTATCATAGCTAATCACAGCCATATACATGATTCATTTCACATATCTGTCAATAATGACATGAACATTTTTTCTTGGTTGAATTCTTTAGTTTTGCGACTTGTAGCTTTCTATTTCCCGGCATTAGTTTTTTTTAGAAACTTTATCGATAGATGGCGACTTTACTTGCCGACGATAATTTTTTTTACATAATTAGCACCTTTTTGATTGCTTTTCCCATTTTTTTGGATGTAATTGATATTTTTGTGTGAATTTGACAGTTTTTTCTACTTTAATTGACAAGTTTGCGTGCATTTGACAGTTTTCCACTTTAATTGACAACTTGCCTGTGACAATTTATTTTATTGTAATTAGAAACTTTGCTTGTCTTTGGTAATTTTTACAGCTCTAAATATCAACTTGCATCTTGTTTGCTATAACTGGTTCTAATTCCCGTAAGAATATGGGTTTCTCGTATTTTTATGAAGGAAATGTAGTCAACTAGGCATTTATGGTATTGCGCGTATTGTTTCTACAGTACATTTCTATCGGAACATTCTCCGCGGGCTGGAAGGAACTTCTTGGTGACCTGCATTTGACTTGCGAGCCGAATGTTATGCACCCCTGCCGATGAGGATTACTTTGAGAACTAACAATGTATAGTATTTTCTACATACGTTTTTGTTTCTGCTGACGAAACCTGGTAAGAATTTTATTTGGTTACGTTATGCCTTTGAAAATTCCCCACTCTAATTCACTTCTGATCCCTAAATGAATATATTAATCTTATTCACTTCCCGTGCTGAAACCCGATACTGTACCTCGGAAGCCCTTTCGTGAATCCTGACACTCCACTTATAAATTCGAGTAACAAAATAAATTTCGGAATGTTTGATCTTCAATGGAGGTATAACACCCTAAGAGCCCGAAATTGACATGCATAAAAAATATGATTTTCTACGTCTTATGCGTATGCAACACATATGGTGTGAAAGGAGAGAACACAGAGTGCCGAGAACGGTTTCGAGAACGGTTGATTGAGTTTCAAGAGAGATTCGCTCAATATAGCGAGATAGAGATGATGAAAAAAAAAAAGTAATAGCAAAGAGAAAGATGGCGGTAAGTGAAGGGTAACTCGGTGTCAAGAAGTCATGTTCGTTGAATGAGTTCATCAAGGCAACAACTCCCGTCTTCTCTCTCACTCCACTATCACAGTAGAGCTCATTACCTATCGCCATTCTGTTGGGTCGAATCGAGTTTCCATTGGAAAGGGAGGAAAATCACCAGTCGCAACACAAAAACGCCGCAGATAATTGAACGGTAGCTAAAGTCAAGTACCTGAGGTGAAAGTACAAATGATTCTGGGAGAGTGAGAGAAAGAGCTCTCTTAAACCAGGTCGTATCAAAGATCCAAATGAAGAGAAAAAGCTCAATCCGTGATCATTTTCTCTACTTTTTTTTAAAAATCTCAGTACATCTTGCATCATGGGTGTTCGACGCATGTCCCGCGTCTCAATTTGGCCTTGGAAGCTGTTTCTCGTGACCCGCCGACCATTTTTAGAAAATGATTGAAAACATTGAAAATACAATTAATTCCTCCAGAATTAATGAAAGAAATGATTTATGAATTAACGAAAAAAAGAAATAACTCTAAAATCAATAAAACAAATTATTTCAGATTAGTGAGGAAAAAAAATTCCGTATAAATCAATGAGAGAAATAATTTCGTAATTTGTGATAGAAACTATTTCACAATTAATAAATTCGTGATTGCACATAATTATTGAGGAAAAATCATTTTAAGTTATACTGAGAAAAAAATAATTTCCGAATTATTGAAGTAAATACTTAAAAAACCATTTAAAGAGATTTCAGATTAAAATAATCAATTTAATTAATCAGTAATTAATCAGAAACTTCCCCAGTATTGGTGAAAAAAAATGATTTCAGAAATAATCAAAATTGGTAATTAATAAAAAAAATGTTATCAGAATACATTAAAGTATTGTATGTATTCTTGCCCCCAATACAACTCGGAAACCCCATTGGTCCCTTTTATCAATGTCACTGTAAATTACATGAGTTAACCCTTGTAAATTTGGATTCTTCTTACAATTATAAATACTTTAGTATGAGTTGGTAGCCAGCGGGCTTCTCGGACAATTTTAGTCTGGCCCGTAGTATCTGAAAGACGCCTGTCTTACATGATTCGAACAACGATGTCAACAAACTAAGATACATACGAGTATAAATAAACTTTTCTATCATTATTAGTATATATACCTTGCAGTGTACCCATCCTCAATTCTTCCGAAGTTAAGTTATAGCGATCGTTAAAGACGAAATTAACAAACTTTTCAGGAGATACAGTATTTGGATTGAGATTAAAATTGCTAGTATTTCCTGGATTTGACAACCTCGAAGTAGCTCAATTGCTTGTAAATTGCCGTTACAAACTGGTTGGAAATCACTGTCCTAATTATTAATTTCAATACATTTTCATCTCAGAGGTATCCCTCGACACCGATTCGGCAGTCCAAGCATTAAATAGTCATATATCAATTTTCCATATTGCCATGGTGGCATTCGCTCTCACATGGGAATAATAATACTGTAATTAATCCTCCAGCATAGCAAAAATCACTAAACCCTCTGCTTATAAAGTGTCATATCTTTTCTTTTATGCAGAAGACTTTCTTCGATTTTCATCAACTGCAAATTGAAGGAAATACGAACAAGGTTGTTATTGAGAAATATCAGCTTTTCACACAAAATATCTGGGCTTGCCATTGCTAACATAAAAAGCTTTTAAGAAGGCGAGATATCTCGTCAGTACCAGTGAGGGAGTAAACCCTTACCATTCCAGAGGGGTTTCTCCGTACTTCGTTGGAACAGTTCGTACTTCATAGCGCCTTCCCCGCAACGACGAAGTTCCCTGAATGTTTGTCCCTTTCCGTTTTTTCCATAGCTCATCAGTTCTGCTAAGAAGCCGAATTTCACGGAGGTCTTTTTATTATTGGAAGGGGCCGTTGTAAAAATGAAGTACACCGTTGTTTCCTGATAACCCCACCGGCGCCACAGTGGTGGTCGGCTGAAGTTGGTTTTCTGTGGTTTCCAACTTCAAGACGCGAATGCGAGCCGATCTCCCCGTTTAAAAGTCTCGCCACAGAGAGCAACAGGCCTACAACGTAACAAATATTCAATCATTAGATTTCACTCACCGTTTGAAGTATAGATGGCAGCACTGAAATATCAAGCACAACACTAGCTACACACTCAGACTGTTAGGTGCAGAGTCTGGAACCCTTTTTCCCAGACTCTGCCACAAAGCTGGGCTGGAAGAGATCTCGGCAACGGGATAAGTCCGGTGGCAGAGCCCCTGGCGTTCATTCATTCGTTGTTTCCTGATGCGGTCCCATGTTGAGGTTCACTCGACATAGGATCGCAAAAGGTTAAGAAACAATCGACTGTGTGGTATGTGGCCGATTTCTGATTACTGAGAAAGAGTCATACCCAGGTTTTTTGATGTCTTTCCATTTCTATGTTGTATCAATTTGGCTATTCGGATTTTAAAAACAAAATCTATAAGCAAAACGAAGGAGAGGTTAGCCTAATTGACTCGCTTTTTATACAAATACGAATATACAAATGCAACGCCACAACAGGAAAAATGCCGGCTGAGAAAAAAGATGTCTATAATAATAAAAGATGTTTAGTGATGTTGCGAATAAGCAATCGCTTTTTAACGAAATTGTGGTAGATTGACACTTGTTATATGACACGTACTGTGTGATAGCATTTGTGGGCAGATATGAGTGTCGGTAGACTAACAAGGTATATGACTATTGGGCGGTAACTTAAAGGGAGAGGGTGGCACATTTTTGGCGAAAATGATTTTCCCCTCAAGGCACTATGTCTTTTTTTTTAATAATGAAATAAAATTTCAACTATATACTGGGACCGACCAAACTTATTGGGACGGTTCTCATGAATAGACATTCGTTTGAATAGTGAAGTGCAAAGTGAGTAGACACGAGTTGTTTTACGGTATTGGCGGAGTATGTGAATATACAGAGTGTACCCTGAGCCGTATCTCAACAATTCTAATAACAGCCGCGTTCACATGGGAAATAGAAAAAGCGGGTTTAAAGCTCGCTTCAAGAATTTTCACCAATGACTGCTCTCCATTTCTTTCCTAGCTTCAATCATAGACTAGTTATTTGTATTCTATGATTTTTTTTTTTATGTGTGTACTCGCGAAATCGAATCTTTATTTTCGCTCTTTGGAGCAATAGTGATCATCAGTGGACATAGATGAGTCCAACATCCACTAAAATAGTCCTGAAAGTGGCAATGATCGGAAAGAAAAGAGATAGCCCTTTACGGTCTTATGTCTAGGTGAAATCGACGTCAGGAAAAAAACGTTACTTCGTTGTTACAACGGCCTCTTACGATTACAGGAAGGCCTCTGATAATTAAGCTTCTTGGCAAACCTCATGAGTTATTCAAAAAACCGAAAATCTAGCATTGACGTGCCTTCCTGTAATCGTGATTGCGGGGGGCGCTATCAAGCACGAACTATAAAGTACCAACAAAGTGCCGAAAAAAACCCTTTGAACGGCAAAGGTTTAAAATCCCTTCAAAACTCTGTTGCATCGTGAATGCAAATATCTTCAGCTTATTAAAATCGAACTTTTGCTGATGATTCGCTTTTTCAAAGTGATTGTGCCGTTGTATATAGCATCCCATAAATTCGTAAATAGCTTAGAAATTCACAAAAATTGAAGAAATGGAATTTGAATGGGGTTTACTTAAATAAAAAGGTATTCTCACGCAGAGCCATTTTTGTTTCAGCACGGAAAAAAATTAGTTAAAATTTTTGTCGATATAGAAGGTGCTGTACAAATCACTGATCATCAGCAAATCACTGAAATATGCAAATCAGAGTCCTATGAAATGCAGTATACGATTAGCAGCTCAATTCCGAATTTCCTTGTTACTGGCGCTTGCACAAGGTTTTCATTGAGATGTTGATATTGGTCGATAAAGCACTTATGCAAATACAAATACAACGCCACAACAGGCGAAATGCCCAACGAGGTGGCTGAGAAGATGCTTATAACAAATATGGTTTTCATATATTTCAAAAATACAGCAACCCAATTAAAAATGCAATTACAAACAATATATATACATGATAAAATATTATACAATGCCCATAAAGAATACTTATGGTTGTCCTATTGGTGAAGTTGTTTTGCCGGCTGAGGCTTTACGAACGTTTCAGACACACAAGAAATCGAAAAAAAGGTTCAGATCCAATCACCTGCCGGACTGGTCTTCCTGGCCCTCTATCAACAAAAATTTGAAACGAATAACTTTTTCGAGAGAAAGATTGTGGTTTTTAGGAGAAGATTGAGGCTCCCTGACACTTTCAGGTGGTCTTTTCTTGGCGAGGAGATAGAATTGGTCAACCATTATAAGTATTTGGGGATTAATTTTCACTACAACGGATCTTTCACACAAGACGTATAGACCAAGCCTACTTCTTTTCCAAACTGCGTATCAATTAACTCCTGTACATTGAGACATTTGCCAAATTTTAGAGACAAAATCAGTTTTTGATTCTACTATTCTCCCATCTTTTCTCTTCGGCTGAAAAGCGAATTGCGTAACTTGGAACTGAATGGTACACTTTTTTCTTCTCTGGACTGCTTTTGGAATCCCTAATTGATATTTTCATGTGAAGAATTTCGCCCAAAAATTTCCGTTAGCAATCCTATCTACAGATATCTCGATTCCTCCTTCTACCCTGAGCCGTATTTTAACAATTCTAATAACAAGACCTACATATATGGTAAGTCATTTTGCAGGCTCGCTGTAATTTTGCACTCGGTTGGAGCCTACTGCCCCCTCTGTGACGGGCGATTTCCACAGATTTCTTTACATTTCTTTTGCACCTGCCCTATATTGATCTCCCTACGTGATCACCTTTTTCCCAGGTCGGGTTTGCGATTTTATCAATTCTGTAGAAATACGCATTGGCAACTCTCACATGCAAATTATGCTTGTTTTGTTATATCAATTGTATATATTTGTTGATTTGATGCTCTTCTCACATGTCTTTAACGTGTATATATTTCAACGCAAACTCCCTTTTTCTGTTGTTTAATGTAATTTCGTGTTCGTTCGTTCACGGGCTTCGGCCTATATAAAGCAGAAGTAAAATATCATTATTCTTTTTCACAAACACCGCACTTAAATCTATTGATTCCTTCAATTTTTTGAGTTTTTAATCTACTAATGTGTTTATGGTACACTCTGTATATTCACATACTCCGATGATGCAATAGAGTAAAGGAATTTCACGTTCAGCAATTTTCGCTTACTTAATACATAATGCGAGTTAAAATATCCAGTGAAGTCTCATGAAAAGAACGAATCCTTTAGGAAAAACGACGATGAATTGCTGGTCAAGACTCACTCGTCATCCTATAATAGCTAAGGATTCACGCCGATAGACGAGAAACAATTGAGACAGTTTCCAGAAGTTTTGTGAGGAGAAAAACTTACAGTGAGCGGGGAGAACTCCTTTGATAAATATGATTTGCGGCAAAGGAAGGGGTCCTAAATAGACCTTTTTGTCTAGCTCCTTGATCGAACGATCTCCTGTGACGTGATCCAATCACGGATCCCTGATGAGTTTCGTACAAGTTCGCTGATGTTTCCTGCCGCGCATGTCCATTTGCCATTCATTCGATGCCTGATTGGTAACCTGCTGCTGAATGGAAGGCATTGAGGAAAACATGGAGTATCGGTCGGTGGGTGAACGAATTCACCTCCAACCGAAAAAAGTAACATAAAAACGGAATATAATTTTGTTTTCTTTATGGGAGGGAAATGCTCATGTACGGTGTGATAGTCGGGTTACGTGCTCTGAGCAACCAAAGGAAAAAAAACTCTGTATAACTAAGGTAAGTATCGCCGTGCTCTGGGCGACCAGTTTTCATTCACTTCGAAAATAGGAAACTCCTAACACTCATGGCCGCTGCTCTGTCTCAATGAAAATATTTTAGCAGGTGGTCAAAGACATGGGTCATGCTGGGAAACGTGCGTGTGTGTTGTGAACTTAACGTGAAGCTTGTTTTTGTATAATGCCTGTTATAGTGTCCTGCCATCTGCCATCAATTTCTCAAACTACGAGTGAAGTGTAATTAATGATTGAATAAATGAACAGTTGTAGGCATGTTTATCTCTGTGATGAGACTTTTTAACAGGGTAATTTTATCTTGGTTACACAGGGCACGGCTAGATTTACCTTGGTTATACAGACGTTGGTCACTCAGAGAGCACGACTAGATTTATCTCGGTCAGACAGAATACGACTATACTTATCTTGGTTACTCAGAGCACAACTAGATGTATCGTGGTTACTCAGAGCACAACTAGATGTATCGTGGTTACTCAGAGCACAACTAGATGTATCGTGGTTACACATAGTACGACGAGATTTATCTTGGAACACACAGAATACGACTATATTTATCTTGGTCGCACGGAGCATGAAGAGCTCAGAGCACGATATCATGATAATCGATATATAACCATGGACAATTTCATTCTATCATGCCACGGTTATAAAATTATATTACTTTAACCATATGAAACATACGTGTCGATATCTGAAACTGATATAGGAAGCGTTAAAATTACATCCCAGTGTGGTGGCTTTCCCATAATTCCACCCGCCGTTAAAGTTTAGGCTATTAGCACTGTACTCGGGTACCATATGATCGGTCCTTCGAGAACCAGAAATGTAACGAATACGTCTGGCCTTAAATTTGCAAAATCTAATCCCGGATTCGATTTTATGTGTTGACTGGGAATCAGAGCACGTCCTTTTACCCTGACACACACGGCGAGCTTTATGAAGGTAAACATTACGTCCAGTCCATTTCAATGGACGTCGAATTGCGGCTCATTGGTTCGGTCATCTTCCCGCCTCCGCCGCCGGTCGGCTTGATTTAATGTCATCTTCGAATAATCCGGCCGGTGTGTAATTATGATGGTTATAGCTAGTGGCTTCGCGTGACATTGCAGATTACCGTTCTCATAAATCTGAGATGCATGCTTCGATAATTCGAGAATTCATGTATGCCGGATCGATGCTTCTTCATAAGCTTATACATCTGAATATCTATCCATCGATTTCTAAACAAGTTATGGCCTCCATTTGAATTGATTTGAAATTCGGACAATGAAATTACTACTCTCTGTCTCTCTTCGGTTCTATCGAAAGCCTCATTCTCGGATCACTTCTCGATCGCGATCTCGAACGTAACGTCGGTTTGGACACTTCTTGGACTTGACAGCGCAAGTGTATGTAATGACGGGCAGTCTAAGTTTCTCTCGACATCAAATTGATTTGTATTTGTTTGACCATGAAGAGAGAATTCGGAGGAATTCGTCGTAATCAAATTTTCTTCTCCCGCTACGTATAAAATTTCTTATACAAATACAAAATCTAAGTCCACAATAGGTAATTTTTGCCAATTTATCGTTAAATACTCTTCAAAATTCAATTAAATGTTTAAATTTTTTTTAGGTAGGGTTAACTGTTGTAATTTGAACATAGTAAACCTTGAAACACTTAAAATTGTTCCAACAGTATTGCATTCTTAGCTGATACTTTTTGTCTGTGACCTTGACAGATCTTACAAGGCAAAGTTTAGTAACAAAATCGTGTTATTGTTTTTGTTGTGTTTCTTCTCAACACTACAGGTTTAGTGAACTATAATTAGTAATTGTAATATATGAAGTTACCTGATAAATCAAACCAAGCAATGTGAATAAAGTTATTAATATTTTTTCACAAATGGAACAGTATGAAACTTGAAACTTTCCTAATTTATCTAGGAAAAATCAACTTTTACAAATTTTTAACTCTTCTGCTTTAGCTTTTTAATTCATTTTCTATTTTAATTTTTGTGTGTTTCTATACTTCTCTTCTCTTACAAAAACTTCAGCTATATCCAGCTTCAGCTTGTCTTCCATTTACATTTGGTTATCTCCTAGTCAAATTTGTTGGGAAAAAGAAAAAGTTTAAATTTAACTTTGTGTGGATGCATCCAACATAGACTTTTCCTAGCAGGAGAGGTCAAAATATATTTTTCGCCCATCACTTCCAGGTACAGTATAACGAATGATGACAACAAGGACGTTGTATCTCTAATGCTATCACTTAGTATCAAAGGAATCGACAGAACTAAAAATGTAGAAACACTATCCTTCCTACAAGTATAATGTAGAATAATTATGCATTTACGTTATAAATATATACTAGTATATATATATATTATATATACTTTCCTACTTCTATTATTATCACTTACTTATATGTATTAATAATGATATTTGTTTGATTTTTAACTTCCATATATAATTTATGTTATAAATATTCCTTATATTTTTCCCCAGTAAACTTCGTTTTTTCTATTTGCAATTTCAACCAGTTTCAAAGTACAAGACTCATGTTGTACCTTAAAACATTTCAGCCCTTTCTAAAAATCCACATCATTATTGTATGAAAGAAAGGTAATTTAAATTTGATATGATAATTTCACACAATATACAGATAGTAAAACCTGTTAAAGTGAAATTTTACGGTATAAACTAAGAAAATAAAGTTTGAAAAAATAATGCTCTGAAGTACAAGTGTCTCCCCCTACCTCAATTTATTCCCGCCTAAATTTGACACCCCCGTTAAGTTTTCCGCCAAAGGGGCGGTTGCCCTCTTTGTCCCTCTCTAGTTCCAGATCTGATCTTAGAGGAAGACGGTAAAAAACATCTCCAAGATAATCTCTCTATCTCTCTCTGGATGCTCTGCGTGGTCATCAGTCATTTCCGATAAATATCATGCCATGAAAAAAAATTCTAGTGCTTCACATGATAACAAAATGAAGATTTCATCAGAGAATATACAGTTCACACACATTTTTAAAAGTGGACCTAAATGTCTTTAATAACCTTTTCTTTATCATTTAAGGGGGATAAATTTTTTTAGCAATACACATTTATTAAATTCTAAAAGAGACGAGTAAAGTGTTTTTATAACCAAACATCTAATAATTCATTACAATGGTACTTGAATAGTCTTTAATTCGAATTTCTGAAATGTAGCTTGAGATGATTACTAATACTACGTATAAAAAAAATTACACTCGCATATTATTTGTTATGAATCATAAACCCTGCATTATTTGAAATTATATTTTTTAAATGTTTTCCTTTTTTCTAAAAATAGAGCAACTCATAAAATTCGTAAATAGTTAAAATAATTCATAAAAAATGTTGAAACAATTGGTATGTTTGCATGCGTATTGCGAAAAAAAGTGATTCTCATCAAGGGGGATTTTTTTTCGTACAGAAAAAAGTTAGTTAAAATTTTCGTCGATAGAGGACGATCCACGGAATCAAACCTCATAATTTGGAACCTGAACCTCTCGTCTATCTCTTTTCTGTCCGAAATGTTCGTAAAGCTTCAACCGGTGATTCGTGGCTGACGTAAAACAACTTCACGAATAGCGCTCTATATCCAACTATGTCAACATTCACATAGAATTGAAAACGAAGCACTATTATGCATCATATTACATCTTCAGCATCTTACTTATAACACAGTAATAACTTTACGGTCATTTATTCATATGCATCAAATTATCACATATTATTGAATAGCATCAATTATCATCAACATATGTTATCCTCTAGTTCCCGTGGATGTGGCTCCCAAGATAAAAATGTGCATTTCCAGTCTCTCTCACATTTCTTTTCAAAAATTTTCGCCATCTTAGAGATGGTGTGAGAGGACTTGAATCATCATAGTCCCTAGTCACTTATATACCAACCATGGCTTCAATGCACAACTACATTTGATTCGGAGGGTGATGTTCGAGGCAAGTATGAGCTGTTATAGTCTCATATACGGCACCCCGATGTACGAGTGAAATTTCAAAGTATAATGTTAACATCACAATGAAAACCGTATGGAAGTTTCAGTAACGTGAAAATTCAGAAATGAGCTATTAGTCTGACACCCCGTATTTTATAGGATTCTCATTTGCATATTTCCAGTGTGATTCGCTTTCTTGCGTCGTCCTCTATAGACAAAAATTTGAACTAAATATTTTTTTTTCTGCAAAAAAAAAAATCCCCTACGTGAGAATAACTTTTTCGCAAGCCGAATTCAAGTATTTCAAATCCGTCAATTTTTTTAATGAATTGCAAACTATTTACGAATTCATGGGACACCTTGTAAATACGCTGATGGAGTTTGATCGTAAGAATTTGTTCGATTTTATGAATGAAAAAGAAAATATCCTGATCCCACGGTTACTTTGGATATCGAAATAAATTAGCGGTTAGGAAATAAAACGCATTTCTTCCACACTGCTGTCGACGTTATATTACGCCAGAAACACCCAATCGATTAAAGAGATATTTTTCATATGCTTGAAATAAATTAAATTCTGTTCTGTTATTATGTAGAGAGACCTCTCAGTGCGAGAGCTCGATACTAATTTATAACCTTTCCTCACGATACGTAGAATAGCTTTCTAATAGAACAAAATAACAGAAACGCACGTACTTATTACTAGTACCACAAAAAAAATTGAATATAAATTCTTTAAAAATATTTCTAATTTGTTTTCTTGTAGTTAATTTTTCTTTTCTTTTTTTATTGGAAATAAAAGCCAAAATATTTCCTTATTCAGATCAGCTAAAGAAAAGAATTTCAGGGAAAAAAGGAAAGAAAAATAAATTCGTTCGTTATCCGATAACTTTTCATTAAAAATAAATTGAAATAATTTCTCAATTTTTCCTTTTCTTTTGCTTTATTTGCTTCAAAAAATCATTTTTTTTAAACAAAACAAAAACACATTTCTCATAAAATCTAATTTTGACATGAAATATTTTACCAAATTTAATAACGTATTAGGTTTTTCTTATTTTGAATTTGATTATGCGTATTCATTATTATCTTTATAAAGTATGAGAAATTTTGTAATTTAATAAAGTTTTACATCTTTTGTTTTGGTTGTGGATTCATTCCTGGATGATGACAATAATATTTGGGGCAATGATTATGGGGTGAGTGTACTTTTTTCATTCCTTTTTCTTGTTTTTATACTTCCTTCAATTGAAATCGGAGTTTTTGTACTTGGGTATACAGTGTAACCTCGATACAACGATACTCTCGATCCAAGAAAAAATACCGTCGAAGAGCAGAGGTCTTCAACCTTTCAGGCAATGCGTGCCAAACTCAAACTTCCCATGGAGCCCGTGGGCCACTTCATCGAATACAAGTGCAGAGGCCACATTTGTTCGGACTGTGCAAGTGTCCCTCGCTTTACCCGATTAATTAGTTCTGTGAAATGATCGCGTAAGACGAAATCGTGTAAAGTGAGTTGAATTTAACATGGGTGAATATAAGATAGGGAGGAATTTTCTTCAGAAGAATAAAGAGGTAAACTCAACTGTCAAAGGCAAAATACAGTCAATTCACGCGATAAGCCAAATTCCAATATCTTGAATATCTATTTAAGTCGAAGTTTTCACTCAGCCCCAGAACTTTTTCCATATTTAAGTGCTAAAATTTCCCCTTATTTCGAAATTTTCTTCCTTTAAGTCGAAGTTTTCGGGAATGAGAGAAATTAAAAAAATTAGCATTTAGCAATAGGATTTTTTCAGCATTTGACAATAGAATTCAGCACCTGGCAATATAATTCAGCATTTGGCAATATAATTCAGCATTTGGCAATATAATTCAGCATTTGGCAATATAATTCAGCATTTGGCAATATAATTCAGCATTTGGCAATATAATTCAGCATTTGGCAATATAATTCAGCATTTAACAACAGAATTCAGGATTCCGGTATATAATTCGGCAGATTCACATTTATCTGCTTGCAAAAAGTGAATGGCTTTCTCACGGAAGGACAAAAAATACAGAATCAAAAATCAGTGCATTTTTTGACAGAATAGTCTTGTGTACACTTTATTTGACTCGATTAATTTACACAGGTATCGTGTATATGCGTCCGTTTCCATAATATAGTATGTACGTCTAGTTTACTCTTCTAAATTTTCTCATTCAATAATTAAAAACGATTAAAAATCTTCATCTCCAGAATTTTGACATGTTTTACTAATATAATATTCGCAAATAGCGCTATTATTGTAATGCATCTTTTTTTCCCCTATTCTGAAATCGGAATTTCTACAAAGTCTAACCAACGATAACTCGAAGTTTTTGTCGACCTCTGCATATTTGACTCATCGAGATTTGACTGCATATACTTTCTGACACGTACTAAGGCAAGCTGAGCTGCTGAAAGATTAAAATCTGTGATTTGGTCTCTTGCCTTATAAAAAAGTTAAGTACCAAACATTTTTGTTAAGGGCGACAGGAATTCAAAGTTTTACAAATACAGGTTTTAGGTTTCTATCACTTTCAAAATTGGAAATAAAAAAGGATAAAAGTGCTATTCCTCAATAATACCCGCACTTGCTATACGTATGTATTGTTATGACCGAATTTCAGAACTTTCCGACGATCTCGTTGTTCCCCGTATCTATCTATCTATCCATCCATCTTCGTTTTTCCTCTAGAAAGCAGGATCGAAATCGATGTTCGAAGGGTAAGTGGAGAAATGGATGGGAACGGGATTGGGAGAGCGAAAGATAGGAATGATCGTGAGATGGCGCTTGGGAGCAATACTTGCTTGCCTATTTTGCGTCTCCCGCTCGCCCGAGACCATCTAAACAGCCTTTTCCCACTCACCAAAAAGGCCACGCATTCGTTTCCAACTAAGAGAAGTCCCGTCAGAATTCTTGCGCTCAAGAAGTCAGCTGAGTAGTTGGTGGTCAACGGGGAAAATAATAATAATAATAATAAAGGAACAGTGTCATTGTCGAAAGTTCGGGAAAGAGAGACGGTGGCTCTTTTTTTCCGCCTCTGTCGTAAACTTCTTGGAGTTGTAGAGACGACAGCTGCTGATATTTTTCCACTAACACCCGCTTTTAATGAGAATTTTCAAACTTTGGAATTTCGAGAGTTTTTCCAGCATAAAGGTATTACCGATACCGGAGACATAATTTTTTTTTTTTTTTAACTTCTCGGACTCGAAACATGTGAGGTGATTTTATTTTCCTGGACTTCCATCACGAAATGTGAGACATAATGCTTCACGTAAAATTTTACTATCCTGATTCCGGTTCAGATTACTTTGTATTTCTTTCATCTTACCGTACACCATCAGGCAGTAGAAAATGACAGCTATACGTCAACGTCTGAAACCAGCGGAGATATCAACAAGGAATAGATTGATGGAGCATCATCGCACCAAAGCTTGGACTTGATGGTACGGCGGTGTTCAAGTGAAATATTAGCCGTCGAAGCAGCATATCAGTAGTACACTATAGGTAATTATACGCATATCAAAGAACATATCACTATCTTACATAGGTTAACCGTTCGTTTCGCTTCATAAATATTTCATTGAATAATTATTACAACTGAGACGAAAGAAGATTTAGTTCAGATGTCAGCCGCAATTGCTACTTTGAGATTCGCTCGGACATCATATGAGAATGTGCGAGGGTTGCAGTACGTGTTCGACATAAGGTAGAGATATAAGACTTATAAAACTGCAGTATTTTCGTGTTTTTCAATTTCCATATGATGGTGGAGAGACGTTGTCGGAGGAGGCATAAGTTGCGCAATGCCCTGTTTCTGGCAGTCGGCAGCTGCGGTTTCTTCGCGTGTCTCTCGTGGTATTTTGTGGTGTCGAGCAGAATTCATTTCCAGTCGGACGCTAGTGTCGATTCTCCTCCGTCGACGAGAAGGACAACCCGAAACACCCTCAGAAAAACCTCGCCGTCGACGTCGTCGTTAGTCAATAATGGTAGTCCCCAATCTCAGTCGAACCGTGAGAGATTTCGCGACAGTTATCGTCGACGTCCCCACGACAGTTTAACTCTCGTGTCTCCGAACTGGAAGACTGATCAGTACATAGTAAAGGCGTGGCTGCCCCGGGGAATCAAAGAGCGAGTCGAAGTCAGCAGCAGCTACGAGACGGCCGACGTCTATGGCAAGATCATATCGACCGAATATCGTGGTTCGAATTCCTCATCGTCTTATTATTCCCGACCGACGTCGACGGTTTGGACATCGGCCAACGTTTCAAACTTCTTGTCACCGGCGAGTTACGACAGCTCCAACAAGAAGAAAAAGAAGAAGAGCGTCGTGAGCCCGCCTGTCAAAAGACTACCGCAGGCATTAATAATAGGAGTGAAGAAGTGCGGCACGCGAGCCCTGTTGGAATTCCTGAGGGTCCACCCGGACATCAGGGCCTCGGGTCCAGAGACCCACTTCTTCGACCGGCATTACCAGAGGGGACTCGAGTGGTACAGGTGAGTGGTAAAGCTAGCGTGCATGTGATTGATGTCTCTGTAGTCGCGGGCGAAGGTGTATTAATGAAATGTCGCGTGGTCAAGGCTGTAGCGAACTCTTTAGAGGCACATGATGAATGAGCTCCTATTTTTCTTCTCCCTCTTTCTCTTGCCATGTCTCGCGCGAGACATTGAATGTGTCTCGTAAATAAAGAACAATGGCCATAGTCGTGAGCACGAAACAATACAGATTATCATGGAATTTTCTTTTTATGCTCCCAGGCGATGGTATTTAACACAAAATCCACTTGATGCGTATAAGTTTTCTAAGTTTTTGGAAAATATCAAAAGCATGACATGATAAAACATAATGCATACTATTCATTATGATAAACATATGCATACATCGATGATTAATTTCAATTTATAAACAAAAATAATTGATTAAAATTATTTTTCGTTTGATAAAAAATTTCAAATATGGAATCCGATATAGGAAAGTAATGTTTATGAAATTTGTATCGAGAGAAAATCATTTTTCTTAACCCTCTATGATTCATCCCCATTAAAATGTATTCAAAAATTTTTTTTTAGCAAATAACGCATATAATCTGTGCTGTTAGCATAGTATTAGTTGAAACAATACAACTGCACAGCAATTCAGTTAATTAGAGTGGAATTGAACTTTTAATTAGCTAAAACAATTAATTTAGGGTAAAATATACAGTTCGTCTTGATTTTAATGTTATCTATAAAAACAGATAAAATCAAGCAAATTTGAATAGTTTTACCCCTTTCATTTTACCTCTGACTTTGGTGCGATTTTGCGAATTTCACTTTCTCTGACGACGTAAAATTTCAGTAGCTCAGAAAATGAAACTGAAAGTAAATCAACTCTTTCTAGATGAAAAATGTTGTACTTATATAGCCGTATTTTGTACTGAAATGACATCAAAAGGTGTACTTTTTGAAATACTGAAAAATTTAGAAATAAATTTGTATATTGTATCTTTTGACGAAGTATTTGCCATGTATATGTACGAGACCTATAGGGTTTAATTTTTGGTAAAATTTCCGTATAAATATTTCATCAAAAATACCTACAATATACCCGTTAGATAGAACTCCAAGTATTGTTTAAGTAATTCTATTTAGATTTGAAGTGAACCTTTAAAAATGAAATCACAAACCATTTAAACAGTATGGCAGAAGTCATTCAACTCAGACAGACAAACATGAGTGCTGACCACCCATAGAGAGACCATTTTGTGATGGCATGCGTTCTTTCTTTCCCAAAGGGATAGATGGTTGTGGAGAGCCATTTAACTCGCAATAAAACTCAATTAAACACTGTAAAATTTTAATCATTTAACTCACAGTTATTTTTTGTATGAAATAGTCATTAATTTTCAGCATTTGCTTTTCTTTCAATTTTCAGAAGGTGCAAAATAACGGAAATACAAAAATGTATTTCTCATTGAGGGATCAGCTTCAAAAAATATCTGTGCTTGTGATTGCTGAAAGAAAAGGCTTTTAGGAAGGCGAGATATCTCGTCATTGCCAATGAGAGGGTTTTAAAATTTGAATAATGATTTTAAAATAATTGCAAGTTGGTGCAAAATGTTCAGATACCAAACAGATATAGGCATTTCTTATGTTATTTGTATGGAAAACGTATCCTTAATTTTTTGAATTATTTCTATCTGTAAATATTTCACCAACAATATTATACCCGCTAGATACTTTCACTACGATATACCCGCTAGATAATATAATTTAATTACTAAGTATATTGCTAACTACTAGCGCTGGGAATCGATTAAAAATTTTAATTGGTTAAACAAAAATTATTAGTCGATTAATCGACTTATTAATCGAATTTTAATCGAATATTTTTGAAAACTAACCGTTCGTAACAAACGTAGTATTGGTGACTGACCATATGATATTAATTGATGCTTAAAAATATATTTCATTTATTTCAAGCACCTATTTTGTTGATTTGAACAAATATGGAAATTTATTAAGAAATTCTGGTCGCTCACATGAAGCAATTTAATACGCTGAATATATTTTGTCATATCCTGGAATTTCTAAACTGAGGGATCTCTTGCCGTTTTTTTTCTTTTAAAAAAACCATTATTTTCGGTTAGTCACTGATTTCAAAACTACTTTCGATCTTCATACTGTTGCTTGTTTCGTTTAGAAACTGTATGAAATATCCAAGATGTGGAAAGGGTTCCGTTCCCAAAATAGTACTGGGGGCACAGGTTTCCTGAAAGGGAAAATTGATGTTCACAGTGGCGATAATATATTTTGAGTTCTTATTTTAAAACTCCAATCAAACTCAGTTTGGAACTGAAATCCTCCCCAGTTTTCATTGAATCGACTTGTATTTCCCAATCCCAAAAAAAGAGATTATTGATTCAATAATATTTAAATATGGTCACTTATCTAAAATGTTATGAAGCGGAACATCATTTAAGACATCTAATATGTTTCGTCAAGTAAATAAAGTTAATTTACATACTTTTAATTGAAATTTCAATTGAATTTTAATCAGATTGATCGAGTCGATTAAATCAACTAAAATTTTTTTTACTGCGATTTACAAATGATTGATTAATCGATCAGAATCGGATCATCCCTACCAACTGCTAAGTATAGTTTAAATTAAAAATTTGGAATGATTCATTAAAAATTCGAATTTGTTAATGCGGATTATATACCGCTGTGTCCAACCTGTCCCCATTTTTTATTAGAGATTGGTATATATAAGTACATAGTAAAATGAATTAGAGTAAAAACAAAGTTTTTATTCACAGATGACGCATGTGAGCGGAAATGTCATTCCCTGAAATTTCCACATGCGGATTATACACCACTGCGGACTATACGATGAGATTTCTTCTTTAACCTCAGCTGTTAAATTCTTTTTTTTCGAGCTGATAGTTTTTTGCATTGAAAGCCGGAAAAATCATTTAAAAAAATCTATGCCGAATTTTACTGCTTATACAGGGTCTTTAAGGGAACGTGCAAAGCCTCGGAAATCACATATTATATAAATGTATTGAAATAATATTACTTGCCGAACCAATAGCAACGTCCTTCGTGATTCAAACTATCGTAAGGAAAAAAACCGGGTTGCAAACTTCAAGGTTTTAGAAAAAAAAAAAACATGCAAGCAAACATTTTAACAAATTAGTGAAATCGCAGCCACACATGCTCAATTATGCTCTACATCAGGGGTGAACAATAGCTGGCCCGTGAGATGATTTTGTGCTACCCACGACTAGGTAAAATTACTGTTTATTAAATTGATTTCCTTATCATTATTTAAGCCATAATTTCCCACAGCAGACCTGATTAACAGACTATTTGTATTCATTATTTCTAGTGACGATAGTAATTAGCTATGTTGTCATCACAGTAACAAGAAACAGTAATTAATTCTCGATGCGTCGCCTCTACTAGCTGGGAACCACAGAAACAATGGATATGTATCAGTTTTATTTATTTATTTAAGCAACATTGTTGGTCCTGGGGCCTATACAAGAGGATACGATTAAAAATGACAAAGATATTGTTTGATATTAGACAAAAAACTAGTGATATAGTGGGAGATTCGACTATAGAGCTTGGGAGTTTGTTCCATTCACCAATGGTATGAGGAAAGAAGCTGTATTTAAAGCAGTCAGTGGAAGCAAAAATAGGTTTTAATTTAAGGGAATGGTCGAGTCTCCTAGAGATGTAGGATGGTTTGGCTAAGATACCAGAAGTATCTATGTTGAATTGACCATGAAAAATTTTATATAACAATGTTAATCGAGAAATGAGACGAAGAGTAGAGAAACGGAGGAGATGAATTTCGTTTTTAAGTTCGGACACGGAAACGAAAGATGACCAGAAGTCGTGAGAAAATCGGGTGGATTTATTTTGGATCGATTCGAGTTTGCTTATATTACTGGAGGTGGGGTCTCAGCGGCGTAGGGAAGAGAACGGGGAGATATAAGTTTAGTAACAGAGTAATCTGATATCCATAGTGGAGTGTTTAAGGTTGCGGCGGAGGAAGAAAAGTTTGTTGAGACACTTCTGGTAAACGTAGTCAACATGTTTGTTCCAACGTAGGTCGGCTGAGATTATGACACAGAGGTATTTGATTTGAGAAATTTGGAATAACATTAAATTATTGATGGAGTACGAGTATTCAAGAGGAAGAATAGCATTTTTTATGAAGTAGGGGGAGCCGAGAGAAAAACTTTGATGACTAAAGTGTCGTTGTTCACCATATTACTTACGGCGGACCCAAAGCTGCGAGTTTTCTGGGTAATTTTACTGATGCGGCTTATACGCTGGAGTGCTGTTCCTGGTGTGGCCAGTGTCGCTACAGCTGACCGTTATGTTGGCCCTTGAATAGTGAAGAGTTGGCCGACCCTACTTTATAACAAAGAAACTGTTAATTGGGACATCTACCCACAAATTCAAACAAAGAATATGACCTCAGTATATATGCGAAGGCTATTCTAAATTTTTATCTTCAAACTGGCTACAGTAATGAACGTTCACAAATCCCTTTGCACATATGCAAAGGGATATATAGGTTAAAGTAGCAAAATTCCCATCTGCGAATTATACAGAGGAAATTATGTTAGTACCCCAAAAACCTTATCTTCGCAATAACACCTCGGTTATAACGACACAATTTCACCATTCCTTGAATGCCATTGTAACCGAGCTTAAGTTTGCATATGGTAATTAAATTTTATATCAAAAGGTGGTACTGGTGTGTGTTTAATTTTTTTTCCCGACTACAGGGCACACTCTGAAAAATACGATAAAATATGATTTTTGTTAAGTCACGCGATTTTTTTTCTCTGGAAATAAAATTCATTTTGTTATTTTTTTAACACTAAACAAAAAAGAAGAAATAAATTTATTACGATGCTCAGCTTTAACTAAAAATATTGCTTTTGTTCAAAAGCGGTAGGGAAAAAAAGAGCACAATATGCATACAAAACGCGCGCATATTGTATAATAAGGAAGGAGATAAAAATGTCAAGATAAATGTCCAAAACACTGTTTCTTTGTTTGCTTTTAAACACGACCGCTTTTAAATAAACTAAACCGGACATTTCTTGGAACGACGATCCAGGACATTTTTTTTTATGTTTTTTTTTTTTCAGGCAGCTTCACACTTCAGAACTGGGGAAAAACTGGAACTTAATGGCTTATAAGAAACGAAAAGGAATAACAAAAAAATATTTTTTCCCATTTTCTTTTAAAAGTACCAGAAGAACCGTGAAATTATTCCGTTTCTTTTCCGTTATTATTTTTTTTTTAAGGCTATTCTCTTTTGTCATCTCGCAAACCACTATCACGATTATTTACAACTACCGTTTTATACAATCCGTTGCTTTTTATCTCCTGGAATGAATCTAATTCGGCATGGCTGTATTTAGGCATGTGCAGATTCACTAAGCGGAAAATACACCCGAATTTCATTTCCGAAAATACTTTTATAGTGATAGTCAGGGCCAAATATTCATAATATATATAAAGATATTGGGTTTTAGCATGAATGAATGAACGCCAGAACTTTGCCACTGGACTTATTCCGTTGCCGAGATCTCTTCCAGCCCAGGTTCGTGGCAGAGTCTAGAACACTTTATTTTGTGTCAAAAAAAGAGAAAACGAAATTTTTACAACATATTTTCCCGGACAATTGGGTACTGTTGCGATTAAAAAATTTTGTGGTTTGGTTTGAGCCATCATCTCCCCCACCCCCAATATTCCCAATAACTTCACGCCTAATGCATTCGTGCCAATCAATTATTTTTTTGGATGCACACAATGAGAAAAAAAAACAGTAGATCATAACTGCGATAATTGGAATAAAATTTAGAGTATGGGCGTCTAAAATTCGACTTTTCAGAGAAAGAAGAAACTGTAAGTGCTTCAAGTTAAAATATCTAAGTTATTTAAGCTTTGTTTCAAAAATTTAAATTATCTTTTAATTACAAATAAAACTTTTAATTTCAATAAATTTCTTATATATTAATAATTAAATCCACGGCCGCAACTATATATATAGATGCTTGGTCAGCCGGGACAAGCTCACATTTTGGCACTCCTTTGTAATATTGAAGGAGATGCTTAAGGTTGAAAAATGTCTGCCCTTCAAAGAATTAATTGAGCTATTTTCGCTCACATCACGCATTAAAATTCTACATAAAATTTACTGGGAATAATTTGAAAAAAAGTCTTATTTAATCAAGTACCGCAAACGTACTTTTGCGTACTTTTATGAGAAAACATAAAAATTAATAAATTTATATTTATTCTGAATCCAAAGACAAAATTTACTCATTAGAAACTCATTGAAACTCCAAGAATCACTTCCCTCATTTCCTAGTTTTTAAAAATCGTGATTATCCACGTTATATTGCTTATACGTATGTTGCTATGTTTTGCGTAGCATAAAGATAATTTATTTCTACCTTTTTATTTATACGTTGCTACGAAATTTTCAATTAAAGTGACATCCCTGAGTTTGTACATTTGTGACCAGAGGCGTACGCAGGAGAGAAAATAGGAGTTCCCTTCTCAAGGCGATCATGAATTTAAAATATTTTCAAATATTCTAGTAAAAAAAATTAAAACACCAAAAGGAAATACCTTGAAACTGTATGTTATCCTCATTCCTTGTGAATATGAAATGCTTTTTGAAGGTTAGTAGCTCAAAATTTCTATGCGAGGGATTCCCTGTGCATCCCAATGTGCCCTACTCTAAAGGTCAATCTTACGTACATCAATGCTCGTGACCAGAGTGTGGGGTATTGTAACGTGGTAGGTCTTCTCATGGTGCATCTTGGGTAACGCCAATTCTACCACCCGTAATTATACCGCTTGATAATTGTTTGGCGCAGCATAAACGTTGATGGTCCTGCACCAATAAAAACAAACTCCAACCCAAAGGTGCATATGCACCCTCGAATGCTTGATGGCAAATATCGCAGCAAATATATCGGAAAAATATATTTGTTTTTAGTGAAGTGTTCTTGCGCGCAATCTCCAAAAACACCCTCGACTGCATATTATATGATCAAAAATGCTTTGAGGTGTCATATATCACCTCTTGAAGTTTGTCTCACGAATTTAAAATCACCCTGCATTACACGTGAGAAAAACCATCATTAACTGCAACCCGTTCCGCCACCTATCAAATAAAACTGTTACAATTCTTCGATTGAAATCAGCAACCGGATTTTAACTAATATGCCGTATGAAGAAAAACAATATCATGTATTATTAGCTAATATTTTATGAGCACTAATATTGGTTAAATTATCCAAGTTTGCCTCGAAATTTTAACACTTGTTATTTGTGTCTGGTAAAACAACGTTTTAATAAAACTTCCGAAGTATAATCATTTCGACTTTCTTTGATCGTAATCAAAAGCAATACAAAAGTTGCTTAAAAAATATTAACTAATATCATGTGATATTGCTTTTCATTCGGCACATTGAACAAAATCCAGTTTGATGATTTCCATAGAAAAATTGTAACAGTTTTATTTGATAGGTGGCGGACAGGGCCGTCATTTCAACTTTTCCGCGGGGAGGGCCAAGAACATGTACTAAATGTATGTATGTATGTATAAGCCTGGGGGTTGTCCCCTGATCCTCCCCCCCTCCCGAATGACGAGTGGAGTTCCAGTTCATTGATGTCTCTCTTTTTTATATGTGAATATAATACTGTATTATATAACTGTTTTCAATATTTTCCAGAAGGCATATTTTTACTATCTATCGGTTACGGACAAAAGTCCCTAAGAAAGGCACCACCTAAAAGTTTACAAAATATGGACCTTTAGAAGTTGAGAATGCTTCCGTGAGCTTTCTGCTGCGCAGAATAAACTCCCCCATATTGTACAAGGTTGCACGTTATTTTATCATTCCTCTCAGATATCGGAATTTTGTGAGCAGAGGAAACAGGTCTGTGCAGGGGAAATAAATGGCAATGTGCCCCCTATCTGGGAAAAAAGGTAAAAGGTCAGATTTCAAGTAAGAATAAAATTTTTACTTTTACCGCGAGCATCTCGGTGCTCATCTTGCCCCCCCCCCCCCCGCCCATCCTGGAGCTAGGCCCCTCAAGACTGAGATCTTTAGTAGGGTCTCCTCTATAGTTAATTCTTATGGTGTAAAAAAATCAATGAGGGTTCAACCCGGTCCCACATGATAGAGCCCTGCTAGCACTACCCTTGTAGGAGTCATACTGCTCACTGAAATCATTGAGGATAGTGCTTGTTTCTCCGACAACTCAGATGAAGATCCATAGCCTAGGCAGTAGGGCGCCTAGGCAGAGTCTTTGGTGGGCCCCGGGTCAGACTCTTCATCGCAATTCTTTTGTGTCATCAAGGGCTCCGCAAGAAACTTAACGTTAGAAAATCCTTATATATAGAACAAATTAATATAGAAAACAGGTCAATCAATATATTATACGCTCCAATTTTCAATATGTGACATGAAAGTTTTCCTACTTCTTGTTTGTGACGCTATTGTGTTATCCGACAATGTCATACTGAGATAAAACTCTTATCAATGAAAAGTTCGAATTTTTATCTTTCCAACGAAGAACATTGTCTTCTCATGTCTGGTATAAAAGCTATTCAGATTCAAGCTTTGGCCTGTTTTCACGACGGTCAAAAATTCATGTCCATTCATAAGATGTATTCACGGCAATATTGGTAAAAAAATTTAAACGACATATTCTTCAAAATATATAAAATATTTCGCTGATAGATAAAAACTGAAAGGGTGCAAAACCTTTTCAATGCGCGGGTCGGATATGCGGTAATTCTACCGCTCGCGGGCCGTATTTATTGGGTGACCATGTGACCTTATTTTACGATAATTCACGTAATTTTAGTTGTCTCAATCCTTTTCCTAAAATGTCCCGTTTTTTTTCCCACAAGTTTCACTTGAATTTTTTTAACAGCAAATGGTGTAATTTTCATGACCTAAACTATCGCTTTTGATTATAATTTTTGATATAATTGGCAACTTTAACTGCCTATGACTATAATTGGCAACTTTAATTAACTTTGGCAATTATTTTTGCCGATGAAGGCAACTTTATTTGCCTTTGACGACTTGTTAGCTGTAATTTTGACAACTTCACTTGCCTTTGACAATTATATTCAGCTATAATTAGCAACTTCAACAGACTTTGACAATGGTTTTTGACTATAATTTTAGCAACTTTACTTTCAATAATTTTTCGCGAAAATTGATGATATCCTGAATGGATTCGGATTTCCCGTATTTTTATGAAGGAATTATGGTCAGCGTAAGATTTTATCGTGTTGTGTGTGTATCAATACTTTTTTTACCGGAGCACCTTTCGCGGGCCGGATAGAATCGAGTAGAACTTCTTGGCGAACCGCACTTGGCCCGGTGGCCAGAGGTTGTGCACCCCCTGTAGTAACTAATGTTTAAATTATAAACATCACATACTAATATTTCAAATAATTTATTTATTTTTCCTCAAAATTGAATTTTCATAGGGAATATGCAAGAATATATAGAAAAAAAAATCATATTTGAGAAAATTTTACTGACTAAATTAATAATTTAAACGCGTGTTTATAAGCTAATAACATCATCTGAATTCTCTCATGAAATATTCACTGAAGCTGTTAAAGAATGTTTAAATTTATGACGTCATATATTTTTTTCGACGTTCTTGGATACAATCTAAGAAGTAGTTGCAGAAAGGTTTGACGACATGAATTTTTATTTGATTTCTCTCTTTCCCCCCCCCCCCCGCAACTACTCGTTTAAAACATCGTAAATTTGCCATGAATATGAAATTTGAAATATCTCGAAATTAAATTTATTTTTACACGGGCTAAATTTCTCTCTCGAGTTCATTAAATCGCCGCCGCTGCCGTGAACTTGGAAGTTCCTCGTCGACATTTCGCCCAAAAGTTCTGTTCGTGTGTGTGTGTCTTTCTCTCCATGCCCCATCCACCAATCCTACCCTAATTTCTCCGAGAGCGAGAGAAACATGATTTCGTTATACTCGAGGAAATACCGTCTAAAACGTGTGCTTCTGCAGGAAAATCGTGAAAGTAGAAGATGCAAGAGAAATTAAGACTTTCGCGGAAAAGTAATTTCTATTTTAATAGCTTTACAAACGTAGGCTTAATCTCAAGTGTGGAGGGGGGGAGGGGGGCTCTACACAACCATCTCTCTCTACCACTCTTGCTCTCTATCTCTCTCTCTCTCTCTCACTGGAATCGCGTCACAGGCTTCGCATCGGGATAAAATATGTATTTCACTAATTTAGGTTTCATAATTTGGCCTCCCATCATTAAAGTGAAGTCATTACTATTTCTCTCCTCCTCCTTGGAGGTTGAAATGCAATAAACCATTAAGACGACGTGGACTCGCCCGAATTTCGCTCCTGGATGCGAGCGTATATTTTAGTACGATACTTGGTAGAGAGCGTTAATGCATAATGTTGTCATCATTAGATGATATCTGTTACTGCCACTTACAATATTCATGGACAAGTTCGTGGTATTCAAAAATAGACATGGAATGGTCATTTCATGATACGAAGCCACGTGAGCATTTTCATATTTTAATGTCTTAAAATCTGAAGCAAAACAATGAAACCACCTTCTTTTGATACAGCGTTTGTCAAGTATCGTGCCCTTGTGGAACCCTTGTGAAAAATGCCTAGGCTTTATACTATATATGGCAGTGTTTCTCAACCTTTTTCAGCCCATGCATTCCCCCCCCCCCATCACTCATCTCAGATGAAGACCCTTCCTACTTATCGAATTAAATTTTATCAAAACTAAATTTATAATGAACAAAAATTTTACGAATAAAAACGATCTCCCGAGACAGGCATGGATCCAGAAGGTGGACGAAAGGCCCTCCCAATGGGTATGAGAGCCCAAAGCCATGCTCACATGGTCCCTGATTCTATTGGACAGCTCTGCTGGATTCTGAAAGTAGTAACCCATTTTTCTTCCCACCATATTTCATTCGAAAGCTTTAATTATCTTCATAGCTCTCCGTGGCTCCCTCTTTCACCTGATTTTCTACCGTGCCCCCCCCCCTTAGAATATCCCAGGACCGCAAAGGGCCATATGGATCCAGGTTGAGAACCGCTGAACCAATGAAGTGATGCAAGGATGACGTCACTCTCCGCTACCACACACACACACATACGAAGGATTTATGTTCAACTGGCTGTTGCGAAGATATATTTTGGAAAGAGAGAAAATTCAACTGCCCCTGCGGGGAATCGAACCCACCTCCTTTCACTTTCCGGGTGAACGCCCTAGACCACTAGACTACAGAGGCACCGAATCTAGGCAGTGTACACGAGCTCCAAGGAAAGATTGAGAGATTCGGTGCCTCTGTAGTCTAGTGCGTTCACCCGGAAAGTGAAAGGACGTGGGTTCGATTCCCCGCAGGGGCAGTTGAATTTTCTCTCTTTCCGAAATATATCTTCGCAACAGCCAGTAGTTAAATCCTTCGCAATGAAGTGATACCAATGTTCTAGAGGGAAGGAGTGCACTACCTTTTCAGTCTGCGGCACATGTGCTATTTTTTTTTTACATTTCCAGGCCAGAAACTTCGATGCCGATCTCTATTCAAAATGATGCCAATCTCTCCACAGAGAACAACAGAACTACAACGATAACAAATATTCAATCACCACAAATCACTCGCAGTTTAAAAAATAGATGGCATCACTGACATTCCCGCACCACATTAGATACGCACTCAGACTGTTAGGCACACATGCGCACTTCTGGTGTAACTCGTTTCGGTAGTATACTGCCCATTTCGATAGATCTGAGTTGTGATCGGTTTCAAAGAAAAAGAAAGTGGTTTTAATGATTTATACATAATTTGAAAAATAGATGGCAACACTAACAATACACATTCTACTATATATGCATTCAGACTCTTAGGCATATACACGCACTTTTCCGGCACTACTCACTCAGTAGTAAATTAGCCATGACGATAGATCGAACTTGTGCCCGGTTTGAACGACATAAAGTGGTTTTAATAGTTTGGCTCGAAGATTATTTAAAATAATGAAATTTTCTTAACAATTACACAACTTAATGTATACTTCCCTCAAATGATTTTATTATACACCTATTACATCATCTAATAAATGGAAAAAATATATAATAAAATCATTCCAGTGATTCATTCGATTTATTCTAATTTAATCGTAAATTCAAATCCATCAAAAATGAAAGACCTCCCCCCGTCCCTCGTATGCATTTAATTTAATGTCAAAAAATGAACAAATAATAAAATCAATGAACAGAAATAACAAATAATGATAGTAATAATGAAATAATTTCGTCATGAAAACGAGGAGCCTCCCGAATAGAAAAGTTCTTAGGAATGTTTCTATTCGAATGGCCATTAAATTTAGTATGTTAGTTTCGAAGTCCCGCCATCTTTAGTACCATTCGCCTGATGAATACTTAGGCATGTTGCCAGGGCAAAGAAAAATGCACATAAAACGAGAATATCATTGTCTTTTTATTTATTCTCATTTTTGCTTCCCATAGGAACAATTCCATGAAACGATTTCGGAAAAACTCGATTTAAAGCTGATGAATTTGTAAAAAAAAAAGAAGACGAAAAAGACCCTTTCTCTCTCCCATTTACGATATGCATGCATCGCACGAGCATTTAAATCGCTCTAAAGCTCAGAAATATAATTAGGTTAACTACATATTGTTCAGTGAATGTCACATTTAAGTGTAGTTTATCATCGATGATGTGAAACACATTTCCAGCTTAAAGTCTGCTCTATCTTGATAACTTATTATTAATGCGTACTTATAACATTATTTTTTGATTCGATGGGAAGTTTCTCGTATAAATGGGGGGTTTCATTCGTGTGGTTGAGCCCTTATGTCGAACCCAATTTAAATTGATGAAATATTTTTTTTTTGAATATTTATTAAACCATTTCGAAATAATTCGTTGTGTGATGTAATACTTGAATATTTACTAAACCATAAAATAATCCATTGTGATGAATGTTGTAGATCAGGGCGTGCACAACTTCCTGCCCGCGGGTGAAATGTGGCATAATTAGAATTCCATCTGGTCCACGAAAGTGTTTTTCGGCAGAAAAGTATCAATACGCAACACGATGAATACCTGGGTTATAACCATATTTCTTTTATTTAAAAAAAATATGGGGTATTGTTTTCGAAGACACCGATGTTTCCAATTACAGCCCAAAAAACTGTCGAAGCAAAGTAAAGTTGCCAGTTACAGCCAAAAAAAAAAACTGATCGTGAAATGCACGTAAAGTTTTTATGTTTCTTCTTAAAGGTGGAAAGATTGTTGTCAAAGTTGTCAGAGACAAGTAAAGTCATAAATTAGAACCTAAAATATTCTCAAAGGAAATTAAAGTTGCCAATTACAGCCGAAAACGTCAAAGCAAAGTTGTCAACTACTGCTAAAACTGCTGAAAAACTGCCGATCGTGAAAAATGGTGGGTACCACGAGTCAAAACGTAATTTTACCAAAAATAAAACGTATACGTATGTATGTTTGAAAAAATATGTTGCATGTATATATGATTTTTTTTACTACAATTGCTCACTCACTGCTCGACAAAAAATAAATCATGTTCATAAGAATGATTTTAAAGTACAATATTGGAGCTGGGGATTCCGAATCTGACATTGGTTTTGTCATATTATCTCTAGTTTTCGAGCTAAAGTGAAAATAAAACTTCAATGGTAATACACAAAAAACATGCAAATCACATTTTTGACAGTATGCATTATTGTCTTAATTATGTATCTCAAAAACTAGAGACAATTCGGGAAAACCAATGGCAGATTCGGAATAGGCTTCCCAAAAT
Organism: Pholcus phalangioides; assembly: GCF_987345545.1. Classification (NCBI taxonomy): domain Eukaryota; kingdom Metazoa; phylum Arthropoda; class Arachnida; order Araneae; family Pholcidae; genus Pholcus; species Pholcus phalangioides. The sequence continues at coordinate 84,898,919 of NW_028301608.1, read as the reverse complement.
CATCCTAAAATCACTGAAATATCTGTGAACTAAATCGGCGTTCAGCAGTGTTATGATAGTCATAATCAACATAATGTATAGTTTTTTATTTATTTTATAAATTTATAAGTCATGAAAATAATATGAGTTATTGATTTAAAATATTCAACTGAACCTTGTTAAAAAGGGGGGGGGAGGGGGAATAGGGCATTTTAAGAAAAAGTTAGGTCGGCCAAAATTACGGGAATATCACGTAAAATATAGGTCATACGGTCGCTAAACACGATACGAAACCCTCACTTTATACGGCATTGTCTCTTCCTTAAGGAAGAGATTTAGTTTAAGAGTAGGCCAAAAGAAACTATCTTCATACATAGAAATGAAAACCTGGAAACCACAATCAGTGATACCGGGGTTCAAATGGGTAGTTATAACCCACCAAACCCCCTTCATTATTACCCTGCCGATTCAGCAGTAGTAGTGCACTTTGACATAGGAGACTGTATGCATTACGAGGGTTAATCCGCAGATTCCTGAAGGGTTGTGCGTGTTGTTGTTGTTGCTGTTTGTGGTTTTTTTCCGAGGAAAATAGTTTTAATTACACGTGCCCAACCAGGACTCGTAGATAACTGATAATATAATTAATCACGAGAGGACACGAATAACGCGATTGAATAAGTATAAATGCGTAGCAACTGACTAGCTGAGGCAGATGCATTAGCTCAGGGCGTACCGAGTCTATAGACTCCCATAAGCTTTCCTGTTCGATTCTTCTTCGTACGAGCTGGATGAAGAAGTTGAGAAATAGTTTGTATGGGATAATTGAGTATGTGAATGTACGTGTATAAGATGGGTGTCGATAAAAGATAAAATTTATGGCCTAGGCTGCTCTGTACTCAGCTTCTGCTTCTTCTGTACTCAGAAAGTCAGTATAAATTATATCGATTGAAGTCATTTTAGAAAATGCTAATTCGATAAGTTGTGGCTTAGTTATCATAGAAATTTGGAAGTTGTCAAGTTAAGCTAAGTACGAAGGAGGTGAAGTATCAAAATTCAAAGAACTCCGAGTAAACTCACTGCATTTTATTGGCTAGGCTTATGGTTTTCATATGTAATTACAGAATCAAACTTGAGAATTGAAGTAAAAACTTATTTTTCACGATTCGTAAATAGAAAAATGCATAATTAATGAGAAATATTTCCATAATTATTTGCTGCAACTTAGCGGTGATCCCGAATCATGCCTTCTTTTCGGATTTTGGCCAGGGATCACCAGCCACTTCGCGTTCCCGGCTGACCAGAGCCAGAAATTCGGACACTGGCCGGATCATTTTCGGGCTTTGGCAGAAACGTATGCATTTTAACAAGTCTTGATACTGATTCTTTTAATTGCGAATACTAATCTTGAATTTTTCAAGATTTTTGTTCGTCACGTCAAAACATGAATTGTTTCATGTTTTACACCTCATTTTAACAGCAAAGGTCAAACTTTTTGGAGAATTACGTGAGCCGCGCTGTTGGTACAGAGAAGATTCTTTTCGGCACTTGATTAATCCGCGTCAGGCGATTCGTCTTCTCTCTCTCTCTCTTGCCAGAAGTAACGCCCAACATTAATTCTGTACCTCTGTGTGTCGGTTAAATGTCTCAAACATGCTTTGCTTTAGCAGCAGCGGAACGTTGTTGAGAACGAGCGTGCCACGCAAACGTATTCTAACGACTTCGTATTCATGCGCATCATCCCTACGACTCGTTTCCGAGAAAACACGCAAGACCTCGTTTCACTCGACGTTTCATCCCGAGAAATTACGTTTTCGTCCTCATTTCCTGCTTTTTAGTTCCAACTGAAATAAATAAATAATGTCTCTACATGCGCGTTGTATGGACTAGTTAGTAAAGATGGAGCATTTCCCAGGCAAAGTACTTAAATGTAAAGAAAATATTTTCTGGAAAATGCGTTATGGAAATTCTCAATTTTCACGACATTTAAATTTTCACCAGCTGAACTTTGCTTCTTTTCATGATTTGACCTAGAGTTATTTCCAAGTCGAAGGCTTCGATTTAGTTCATCTTTTGAACATGAATCAAATACAATATGATGAAATCAGATCAGGGCTGGACATATCTTCGTAAATTGACATGCCCGGTCGGGCATGTAACTTAGGAAAAATACATGCCGGAGAAATATTAGTAAATAATCAATAAAAAATTTGAATCGATTGAAAATCAAAAAATGATCAAGCCATCAATTATAATTTTCACGCTGTTGATCTGTTGATATAAAGGGCTCAGTCGCACCCAGTGAAACAACTAGGTACATTGTCAGCCGGGACTGGCAAACATTTTGGCACCTCCCCTCCCCCATTTAATTTAGAAAGAACAGCTAAAGGGTGAATTTGGAGACCCCTCTGCTCCAGCGCCTGGGGCAATGATCTTCATTTAACCAAGTCCATACTTAGCACAAGGCGCTGAGAACTTACTTAAGTCTTAGCTTGGGGATCTGGTCGTCGTCGTCCCCCGAAATAAGGAGAAAATGACCGAGAAAAGGGAAAGAGATGGCCAAATCTATTGTTCTATCAATTTGGTCTCCAAAATGAATGAATGTGCCCCCCCCCCCTCCGAACGAAATTTCTGGCTACGGGCCTAGTTCTAACAGTTGTAACGAACGGGATAATAGCGAACTTTAGTAATACTGAAAAATAAGACATGCATTTCATTTACGGAGCTGCAAACGGAAGTACCACAGAGGCAGCAAGAATGTATGGTGAGCGTTTTTCTCACAGGCGGTTGCCAAATCCGAAAAAATTTGTTTACATCGCAGCTGTGCGAAACATAACTTCATAGGGCTGGCGTCCGTGCATTTTATTCACTCTGACGCAGATGTGCATATGGTTTCCTCTTCTTTCCCAGGTTACATTTGGATGCATGATTTTTTTCTGATAAATTTCAGCAGGAATGCCGTTTTAACGTTTGATGAGTGGCCGTTTCTAAACGCTCGTTTACGCTTCATGTTAGATCCATGCATTCTTTGATGACAATTGTTTGTATTGGTGTGCACTATCACCTCTTAAAGTTTTCCCGTTTTTTCTGAACCACGCTGTACACAGGCTACGTAACTACCAGCGCACACCGCATTTCACTAGTTAACCGTTGATAGCAGAGGCATACCTCCAAGTAGGGAAAAGTATCCAAATAACGTGTAGAACCCAGATACGCCATTCATATTTGAAAGGGTTGTATAGTTGTTATCAAAATAAAAAATAATAATAACACCTTTCTACGCAGACACTCTGGCTTCATAAACTCAATGAGAAAGTTCGATCTACTCTATCTCTCCTGATGCCAACAAAAAAAAATCTTGTTTCCAATTGCAATATTCACTGAAATATTTTTTAATTCAAAAAATTGGGAAAAATTCGGGAAAAACAGGACAAATGGGGGGTAAAACGCATTTTACCCGCATCCTTTCTTTCGTGATCATTTTTCTAATTTCAAAACATTGCATGTGGCGTTTGTTCAGATTTTTTTTTACTTTCATTGAGAAAGTTAGCGTTCTCTATGGACTCAACAGATAACAAAATAACTTTCAAATTATGTAGTTCAAATGTTCTGAAGACACCTTGGACATTTCAAAGTTCGAAGTTTAGGATTTTCATAGGTCTTAACTGGTAAAATTTCCCACAATTTCCAAATCTTTTTTTCTACTAAAAATATTATATATGTTATATATTTACAGTTTTCGTTTGTGTTGGAATAGTGAGAACATTAGCATTGTCTCTAATGGAGAAATTTAGGTTCCACAGGATGTTATCCGTTTAAGGAGTATCCGTTTATCCGTTACCCGATTAAACACGGCCGACTGAAATTGGATTTTTCTTACTCCTCCCAGCATGGAATTAATTAGCACTAGATTCTTCACCATTCATTTGTACGACCAAGGAAGACAAAAAAAAAGGGACGGATACGTATCGATCGAATTGGAGTTGAGTACAATACAAGAATACAGGTTCATTTTTCATCTCGCTTGTCATATTATAGACATCGTATCATATCGGAGAAACGAGGGAGTTTTCACGGAAACAATAAACGAAATTGCAGGAGTTTTCCCAAGAACACAAGATGGTGCCGAGCAAAGTGTGACAAGTGAGAAGGGGGGGGGGATGGGGTAAGCTTAGGGTGGTCGAAGAGTGGGACGAGAAATGTCAAAACCTCAGACAATAAAATCCTCGGTGGAATATGTTTATGAGGTTACCCCCAACGAGAAGAAGATCTTTTCGCTTAAATAAACGAGAATTCTGCGAGCTTAAGGGAGAGACGCGGAGCTTATACTCGCACGGATGTATATACACACATAGAGATATTATATTTGGTAACAAATGAATTATTCACGGCAGCACATCCCGGCTTTTAGGAGGCATATCTCGCCCATTACTGTAATTACTGCGCGTGTTAACCCCTCCGCCTGAGTTTGTCCCGTGTAACTTTTGCTTTGGTAAGTGAGGGGTAAACAGTGGATTTTGTCACCTTTTTAGCACAAGTGACCTCTATGCAATGGATGTTTATCTCGCTCGAAGAAAAAATTCACTTACAATAAAAGCTCGTGATAACATACTTGTTATCACGATACGTTAGTACTAATGGGGGCTGAAAGTTGTCCATTATAATGAAAGTCCGGTTTATAACAAATAATTATTATGGGAGGGAGATGCTAAAGGGTTCATCGCGAATGTGCAGTGAATGTCTGTAAAAAGTGTCAAATAAAAACAGCTTTCAACATAGGTTGAATTGAAAAATATGTATACGTATAACACTGTATTGATATTTTCCCTGCCTGGCGAGCGGGCTGAGTTATGCAGCGCATCAAAACAAGGCGAAGATCGATGCTAAACTCTTGCTTGGAAATGCTTTTTGAACGAGTTAATACTCTTTTAGATACTAAAAACGAGTCATAAACTCGTCAGATATAAATTTTGCACTTTTTGAGAGGTTTTACATTATTTATATCCACAAGTTACCGATATACGATGCTTTTTCGGTTAGCTTTAAGGGGTGGTTGGTGCATGATCTTGGATTCCCATGCTTTCTTATGAAAAAAATCTCCTTCCTATAAGGAACACTTAAAAATAAAATTTTATTCACTTTAGGCACTCAATTTTTTCTTTCAAATACTCTATGGGTATTTTTATACAACTTAACAGAAGCATTTAGGATTTTAATTTTTGGTTATTATTTTCTCGAGTTTTGACGTCAACAACATGTAACTTTTTCTAAAATCTCCGAAATTTACCCATAATTTCTGCCATAAAACGTTTTTAAATAACTGCAAAAAAAAAAATCCTTGTGTTAAAGTATGTAACACCATACTGTTGAGAGACACACAAAGTTTCAAGGCATTTGAATGAGTGGTGTTCGAAAAAATGTTCCTTATCTAACAAAAAACTTAGTTTTGAGAGAGAAGCATTTCAGTGGTAAACATTGGCATACATAATGCCAGCTAGCAGTTTATATTAAAATGTTTTAAACATATTTCTAGTACAGGGTAGAGGGAAAAACTTGAACACACTTAGAGGCAGAAAATTTCATAGTATTTGAAAATTGAAAATTTCGAAAAGGTGTTTTTTGGAAAATTTGCGTACACCACAAACACCCTTAAACTTTTCCGCACCACCTTACTTCTTTAGGAATCACTCGTATCATTTCCAGGGAACATTTAGGAAAATAACGTGAAATAAAATATCATAACTTAAAATAAATAAGCAACTAGATTCGCGGAAAAAAATATAGCCTTTTTACCAAAAATATCTTTTTTTTATTTTTCATTTTATTATGTGGAAGCGAAACCGAATCAAAACCACACAATCCAGTCAATTCGACCTACGAGGAAAAAATCAAATGAAAAGTCGAAGAAATGAGAGAAATGAAGTAATGGATATCATCTCTCTCTTTCTACGAGATAAAGATTAAAAGATCTCTCTTCTCTCTCCCGAACACACAATCACTGCCTCTCTCTCTCTCTCATATTTTCTTTCTTTCCTTTCATTATTATCTTATCTCTTTTGATGTTAAAGATCACGTAGAGTCGCGTAGTCAGTTTCCATTCCTGCTTTAGGGGGGTTTTTTCATCACTTTTTTCCCCAAACATTAAAAAAAAAAAATAGATTTTGCTTCTGTGATGTTATTGTAACTAATTAGAATTTTTGCGTGATAAGTCCTCGAACAGAATAACATTGTTTGATAACAGATTGGTATGTAATGGGTTTCTTAATTGCTTATATAAGACGGATTTTGTGATTGAATTCTGTATCGTAATCGTTTGCACGTTTTAGCTAAAGAGACATTTCACGAGCAATTTTCATATACAGGGTGTCCTGTAACTGCTAATGAGGTTTTTGTCTCATCAACCATCCGTCAATTAATTACTTGATTAACTGAGTATAACTATGGTCCAGGATGCTGATTATGAATGGCAATGTTGGTTTTGTTTGCGCATGTAGATACGTGTGAGGAAAGCCAACATAACTAATGATACCAAGGTTATTAACAGCTGGCTGATGCGAAGATATATATATTTTGGAAAGTGAAAATTAAACTGCCACTGCTGGGAATCGAACCCACGTCATTTCACTTTCTGGGTGAATGCCCTAGACCACTAGACTACAGAGGCAATGAGTAACTCAATCTTTCCTTGGAGCACGTGTGCACTGAACGGGACCGTACATGGACGGTCGGACTCAATTCAGGCCAAAGCTCACAATTGCTGACGATGCCACCTTATCCGAGGATGATGTCACTCTCTGCTATTCATACAAAGGTTATTAACAGCTGGCTGATACGAAGATATATTTTTTCGAAAGAGTCATCCTCGGATAAATCGCCATCTGGTGGCATCAACAGCAATTGTGAGCTTTGGCCTGAATTGTGTCCGACCGTCCATTACGGTCCCGTTCAGTGAACACGAGCTCCAAGGAAAGATTGAGATACTCGTTGCCTCTGTAGTCCAGGGCGTTCACCCGGAAAGTGAAAGGACGTTTGTTCGATTCCCCGCAGGGAATTTAAATTTCTCTGTTTCCAAAAGATATATCTTCGCATCAGTCAGCTGTTTATGGATTACGTTCGTATGGATAGAGGAGAGTGAAGTCTTCCTCGGATAACTCTAAACGGCTGGAAGGGTGCTTGTGTTTAAATGAGGTAGTTTAAAGTACGCAAATTGCCATAAGCATTAATTATGCACTGTTTGCGTTCCATTTTGTGTGTTATGTTGAGTTTTTGTTTTACAGCTCCACCCGTGAATGAAATTTTAACCTCCTTTTTTTTTCATTTATGAAAAATATAAAACAAACTCTAAGCCACATCATAAGTATTTTAGTGCAAACGGCACATTTTTTTATGCCAATTGGTTGATATGTTGTTATTCTTTAAGCTGTGTTCAGGACGTTTCGTCCACCCTGTATTTTAATGCCGTTTCGGGAAAATTCAAAGTATATTTTGCCACTTGTCACCAAGAAGAAGGATGTAGAAGCTAGGGCAGGTTATTCGTACATGCAGTTGTAAATGTAGCTTCAAAGCAGAAGTTTTAAACCTTTTTCTAATCGCGAGCACTGCCCATCATAAGAAGAGCACCCTTACGGCAAGTTTAATATACGATTGCACGAAATTAGCACGATTTCAGTCCTTGAATGTACTTTAATTTGCACAAGGTGTTAAATTGGAACGCTCATCAAGTGCTCGCGAGCAAGAAATCAGACACGAGCATCGAGCAATCTGGGGAACTTTAGACAGCACGGTGGTGCTCGCGAGCAACGGGTTGAAGATTATTGCTTTAAAGTGCTCTCCGGCCCAGAAAACCCAAATGGTTGGGGCACCTTCTGGCCATAGGCGGGAATTGACTTGGAAGTCTGAGGAGGGCACGGTCATTATTGCTGGGGGAGGGGGCACGATGATGATGTCAATTCATATATATATGTACATTAGATCAGTCGACTCCACCTTTGACTGCCCCCCCCCCCATGTATCTCCTCCCATGCTTCTGGCTTAATGTCAACCTTCTGGCCAAAACGAGTAATGGCATAGATTCTTATACATTTCAACATAAAACACGACGTGATCCTGACAAATTAAAAATTATCCGATATCACGAAACTACAAGTGTATGTATGAAATGATCGCACGTAATCAATCTCATTCCAACAAGGCTAGGTTTGATACCGTCGCAAAAAAAAAGTGTTCCCAGAGATGCACAGACGGTCCACACGCATCTAGGGAACCCATTGATCCATCGAGCATTAAAACTTCTCCTCCGGGAGGCAGTAGTTGTAAAAACCCCAGCTTATATAGAAGTCGCGGATAAAAAGCCGTAAAATTCGCGGTCATCCAACCGGGTGCCAACATTTCTCTTCTGTAGCCACTGTACGTGTGTGTTCGACCCCCCACGCAACATACCGTGTGCCTGTCCATCAGAACATATTTCTCCTCACTTTTTTCTTTCGCTCGTTCCCTCGATGCTTTTCTCTTACTGTACCGTTATAACACAATTCCTGTTCCTGGTCCATTTTTCTTGTTTTGTTTTGTGGCATTTCTTCGGTTGGAGAATCTCTCTCTCCCGTTCAAAATGACTACATGCTTCCCCCGTCCCTTGTCCAATATATATATACAGGCTTTTCTTTTTTCTTTCCATTTTTTTTGCAAAATCGATGATAGCATTTTGTCAAGCTTAGCTCGTTAAGCTAGAAACCGACTTCTCCCGCTAACAAAAGACCCGTAATATGTGGCTATCGTTCTTCTACGTCCTCACCTCCGATTTATATATATATGTATTATCCATTGTGTGTCCCGCTCTGTTTCCTTTCCAACATCCTTCTTGTGAGTGGAACATCATTTTCTGTCTGGTAGGTTACCTTCTAGTTTTCCTTTGGAATTCGACCACTACGTTAACTATACGTCTAACCACGATCGATTATTTGAGGCCTAGATGTTGGATTATTTATAGGCAATTCATCGTATAGCTGTTACCATGTGTCAGATGTATTTTTTGTATGCAGAAGTAACATGGAATTGTGGATAGGTAACGGTATGCTAATGTTTTGAAGGTGCTCACACGTGACTATGTGAGAGCACCATAGGCGGATTTACGGTTTTTTCCGCCTGTGGTGTACACAAATTTTTTCGCTCTTCTCCCATTCCAGTCAAATTTACTTGACCAATCACTCATTCATCAACTTTTCCACCCTGGCCTGCTTTAGTCCACTTATACCCACTGGAAATACTCCTCTATCTCTAAGTCCCTCGCACGTTTGAACTTTCTTGATCATTTTTTGATCACTCTTCGGGTTTCTCCCACGCTTACACACTCAATAAATCACTCACTCTTACGTGTACACACTGTCTAAATCACACTTCTCATCACTCACTGATCTGGTCACTCACTCTACCGGTCACTATTTTGATCATTCACATGCTCTCACACTGTTTTGGTCGCTCCACAAGCTTGCACAATATTTTGCTTCAATAAAAAGTAACAAGCCTTGCCTCAACATACTTAATTTATTCAATTTGAATAAATTTACTTTTACTTAATCATGTAGGGTGCCTATAAAATCACAATTCAACTTTAAATATGAAAATATAGAGGATAAATATTGATAAAATTTACCTTTAAAAAGAAGTTGATAATATTTGTGCACGCGCACACAGACTCTTACATCACATATGGCTCCACTTAGTGGGGGTTTTCATTTTAAGTATGTATTACGGTTTTTTTCTATTCCGACCATTTATTTGTTCTCACATGCTAGGCAAGCTACATTTCTGATACGGTTTTTGTGCATTTTCCACAAGCAAACGTCTGACAACCACATTACCTCTCTGATGTTTCAGTGAATCTCAGAGCTTCCGTTGTTTCGAAGATGTCATTGTAGCTTTTGCTGGTGCTTCACAAATGCTGGATATTCTTGATGTATAACAGCAGTTTTGTAATTCCTCTGTTAATGTCAGTATGAAATCATGACGGCTGATTCTCTTTCTAGTTGTATCTTTCAATACCATTGTAAGAGGTTGCATCGTAATTCTCCTCAGCCATAGATTCATTGTCAGAAACATCACTTAGTATTGTAGATATCTCATCTCGTCAATGCCGCTTAGAGGGTTTAATCATACAATATTACAATTATAACATTAATTACATTGTTATACGGAATAAAATAAAAATTCGAAATATTATTCTAAAAAATCATTGTAGTTGAAACACGCACGTATATATTCTATATGCAAGGTGTCCTGTAAATATTAGCACAGCCTTTATCTCATCAACCGTTGAGTAGAGGTACGATTCCAGTTTAAAAAATTCTCAAAAGGCGTTCAAAAACTACCCTTGTACCAGTTTTGAGAGTGAAAATACAGTCTGTCACAAAATAAAAAATCCAAATTTTTATGCGCCCCCCCCCCCATCTTCTAACTTCCAATTATAAAGTTGTTGTCCTGTCTCTCGTGATGCCAATGAAAAATCCCATTTTTTTCAATCGCAATATTCACACAGATATTCGGATTCGAAAAACGAACGAAATTTGGGAAAGAACAGCGTTAAATGCGGGTAAAACATTTTTTTCTGCTAGCACTTACAAGACAACCTGTAGCCTATATATGCAGTCGAATCCCGTTTCAACGAATACCGATATTGCGAAATTCTCGTTTTAACGAATACTTTTCTAACCCTCCCCCCCCCATATAAGCTTACAGAAGACAATGCAAACAATGCATAAACCTGGAATTTCTTTATAATGAAATTTCGAATGAAATTATAGCGAAGTGATTTCTCCGGTCACTTGGAGTTCGTTATAACGGGATTCGACTGTATAATAGCCATTTCTACATACTGTGAACGAGCCCCCTGTTTCTTAGAGACACCTTTCAATGCAGATGGTATCATGAAGTCTGACTAAAACAAAATTCACAAGAAAGCCTTTTCCTCAACTTTGATAACAGAGACTATAGCTAAAAAAGAAATGGTGTTTTGATTGTAAATACATGAACTAGTGTTGTCCCCGCGAATAGCCCTTGGCGTTTTTCGCTGGCCGAGTAATATGATACAACAAGTTTTATTTTCTTATCTGTATATTACTGGTGGATTATGTGCTATGCTGTGTGTGTGCCATCAGCGAATGATAGAGAATAAACCTAAAAGTGAAAGCATCGCCCGCCACAAGGAGAAAATATACACAATTAACATGCAGCAGTCAAAATGACTGCTCTTGGCCGTTGTAAGTATAAGAATGGATTCACGTGTACAGACACTCGCCGTGTCGTGTCAGACACGACAAAAATTCTTTAACATAAAACCAATGAACCTGTCTATCGTATCGTGTCTGCGGAGGCAGACATTTTTATGTTAAAGAGTAGTTGCCGTGCCCGCCACGACACTGTGAGTGTCTGCAGAAGTGAATACATACGAAACGTCAGTATCTCCCGAACAAAACCTTTAATGTCTTCAAATTTTTGCACAAACAGAGAAATACTAAAATAATGAACTGTCCCTAAAAACTGAGTGCGTACGTGAAATGCTGTTGAGTTTGTAGCATTTTCAAAATGAAAAACAGTCGAAATGTTGTTCCGGCCGTTATAGTGTTTAGTAAGCAAACCGAGTAATAATATTTTTCAGGCATGTAAATTATTGTTATTCGGCATCTATTATTTTTTTAAGTTACATTTTGGCGATTAAGTTTAATCTTTGGAGATTTTTCCACAATATGACTGGAGTTCATTGGTTGCATTTCTCTTCGTGTTTCACTTATTTTCATGAGCTCGTCTGTAACAGTTTTTCTGACTTCTAGTGTACCACTTCACCCCGCACAAACTCCAGTCATATTGTCTCATACAGCAATTTACTACGAACGAGATGGGTTGGAAATGAAGGCGCCATCTATCAGTTGTCACCTCAGGCTCGTTAAGGAAAAAAAAGTGGGGTGTACTGTGGCGAGACTTTTTAAAGGGGAGATTGGCTCGCATCTTGAAGTTGGGAACCACAGAAAACCAACTTCAGCCGATCACCAATGTGGCGACAGTGGGGTTCGAACCAAGAACCTCGCGACGCGAGTTCGTCAATATCACCACTCGACCACCACAGCGGCTTGAATTAGTGTCTGAAATAACACACATTAGTAATTTTAAAACATAACTGCCTATACTACTTAGTCGTAAATGCACCTCGTACACATTCCTCTATGGAATTTCTAACGAACATCATGGTGCATGTCGGATTGTGTGTTCTGAGTGCACATGTGTCCTTAACGTAGTTATCAGAACCGTTGCGTGTTCTTGCTTTCATTCCGCCATCTGTCTTCCATATTTTAAACTGAATATGGAAATGTTCGAATTTTTTGTGTTTCGCCAGTATCGTTTTGTAGGTCCACGGCGAGACTTTTTTAAATGGGAGGCTGGCTCGCGCATTCACGCCTCGAAGTTAGAAAACCGCAGAAACAAAACATTGCAGACCAACATTGCACGTCAACGGGGGGATCGAACCTGGATATTCACGATAGTCAGCACGATGTCCAAACGACCGCGGAGCGGCTAAGTGAGTGAGTGTATGGGTGACTGTATGAATGACCGAGTGAGTGATCGTATGAATGACCGAGTGAGTGATCGCATGAATGACCAAGTGAGTGATCGTATGAGTGCGTGAGTGGCTGGATGGTTGAGTGAATGACCATATGAATGATTGAAAGAATGGCCGTATCACGACGCATGTAAGTGCGTGACTGTACGAGTGATTAAGTGGGTGATCATACCACGAAATATCACGGGGGTATACATCCAATTCACTTGAACACTCACAGAGTCGCTCACGTGTTCACCAACTTAGTCGTGACCTCACAGCGGCGAATAAGAATTACGATCTCTAACAATTTATTTTATTTCTTACACAATAAAAACCGAAGGAAACTTCTCAAATCACACAAAACTAAATCCTCAAAAAATAAGATTTAAAAATACTTTTTTCTTGGTAATTATTCAGACTATTAATACCGAAACATTCGGTTCCGAAAGCTTGGGTTTTTTTTTCCAAACATTATTATTACAATTTAAACTGGTTTCATGGCAGAAAACTCGACGCACTCAAGCGTCCGGAAAGTTTCCTGAAAAAAACGAAACACGAGTTTCGAAACAACAACAACGAACAGGACGTTGTTTTTCTTCCGATCTTTTGCGTTTTGGTCTCTTTTACAAAAAAGAAGAAAAAGAAACCAAAATAAGACCCAAAAGAAAGCAATTTTTGGTCGAGACTTAATTGTTTTGCAGCAATTAACGGAAACCATCAGGAAAAGCAGTTTCCGTGGGAAAACTTTTGTTCCTTTTTTAGCCACTTCTTTTGTCTTTTCAAAGTAACGATAGCTTTCGAATTTCATTTTATTTTTTTACAGACGCACGTTTTTCCATTCGTTTCTTTTATTCAAAAGAAACAATTTGTTTCGAATGTTTCTTACGATTGTTTTTCCTCATTTAAGAGAATGAAACAGTCATATACTTGAGTTCACTTTTCTTATATTCTTGATGGTGCGTTGATCGTGAGCTGGAAAAAAATATATATATTTTATGGTAAATGTGATAAATACGGTTATTATGCGTAATGACCCGTTATTATATGCATAATCGCGAGCATTTTGGCAAGTTTGATGAATTTCTCTAAATTATTCACTTTTGCCGGACGTTATGATGAATAGCACCCAAGTGTCAATAATTTTAACAAGTACTAAAAAACTATCACTTTTATCGGTGAATGTGCATAATACCCAAGCATCACATCTTTGGTAAACATGATAAATTATACTTATATGATATATTATACATGATAATTCATACTTATATGGTATACTATACATAATAATTCATACTTATATGATATACTATACATGATAATTCATACTTATATGATATACTATACATGATAATTCATACTTATATGATATACTATACATGATAATTCATACTTATATGATATACTATACATGATAATTCATACTTATATGATATACTATACATGATAATTCATACTTATATGATATACTATACATGATAATTCATACTTATATGATATACTATACATGATAATTCATACTACTACTACTTAACCGAACATGTACCTCGTACACATTCCTCTTCGGAATTTCTAACGAATCGGCACACGCCGGAATGTGTGTTCTGAGTGTATGCTTGGCCCTAACGTATTTATGTTGTCGAGTTGCGCTTGTTTCGTGTTCATGCTGCCATCTTTCTTCCATTTTCTGAAGTAAGTATGGAAATGCTTGAATTTTCATGTTTTGTGTGTATCGTGTTGTAGGCCTGCCTGCTCTCTGCGGAGAGAGATAATTCATACTATATGATCATGTATAGTATATCATACAGATAATTCATGCTATACATGATAATTCATGCTATACATGATAATTCATACATGTATTATATCAATATATCGGGGTACGATCGCAACTTGATATCATTATATCTGGGCGGACTATATTCTTCACACACTCTAGACTCCTTTAGAATTTTTTTCATATTCATCAAATTCACCAATTACACAAGGGTAGTATGCATAATCCCAGATAAAAGGGCCATAAATTACAAATATTTATGAAATTCACCAACTACACTAGATTTTTATGCACATTTTCCGGTAAAAGAGATAAGTTTATAGCATTTATAAAATTTATCGACTCTTGATTATTATGCTATAATCTCCGGAAAAATTAAATTTTTTTTTCAGTATTTATATCAAATTTAACCAACGACGCTTGGATATTATGTATATTCACCTGTGATCAATTTATCAAACTTACCAAGACGATTAGTAAGTATGCATAATAACCGATTATTATTATGTATAACAACCGATTTATCACATTCACCGCAACATATACATATTGACTGGAATCAATGTATTCTACTACTTTTCTTAGCACTTTTCTCTAATGAAAGTCTTCATTAAAGTTCTTCATTCACTTCCGCTGGAGTGGACTTTAATAACATTTTTTTGATAGAAAACGTCTGAAAATGGTGAAAAAATAATAAATTTTGAACTGCCTACGAAATTTTCTATGGAAAAAGTCATTTTTATGTGAAATTTAAAGCAAAATTCATGCCATATTCGAAACACGATTGCAAAAATTTCTATGGATGAAATTTTTTGTTATTTTCACAGTGCATCCAGTTAGTAATGATACAGGTTGTGAACGAAAACTTAAAGGGTTGCATGTTGTGCTCATAAGTTACTAACGAATCTGTTGATGTACGTGTGAATTTTTGAAATTTGATTTTCATATCGTATACATATACTGAAATTAGACAAGTACATGTGAGAAACCATAGATTTTGGTTCAAAACCTTAAGAATGTATGGTTAAACATCAAACTAAAAATTTTTAATGATGTACTCAACAGATTTTCAGAAATCATGTTTTTCAAACTCAAATATAATGTCAAAATAGCATTCGTCGTAGAACGAGTTCAAAATTTTTATTCACAGATTATTCGATGTAAATATGCAACACTAGAGTGGACGTATATAACTTCAGTTCTATTTGTCATATAACCAAAACAATGTGTAATGTTTATAAAAAAAGCAAGAAATTGGGCTTTCACATAAAAATCGAAAATACAAAAGTCGATATTCTCTTCCGAAATGTCATTTTAAGCGTAATCTTATACCTTGAGGCTAAGGAATATTCATGTGGAATTTTAAAATTGTATAGTTAGAATTATTACACAGCAAGACCATATTAATCTTTAAGGTCTTCTTAAGAGTTTTCGAGAGTTTTCAGCTATTCTTGTGGGCTTATGTTTCCGCTGTTGGTGCGTCTTTTTAACAGCTTAAAATAAACATTGTATGTAGATATGGAAAAATTGAAAGCACGTCAGTGTAAGCGTCACAAGTATCTAAAATCATGGTTTAAAAAGATGTGATTCATGCTGGATATTCTAAGAAAATACGGAGTAATACTACAACGATTCAATAAGTCTTAAAGTAGACCCTGGACATGAATGTACAGTATATGGACGAAAAATGAATAAGGTGTCTAATGGTCATATGGTCAATTTCCGTGTGGTTTTTTTTTTAATTTCACACTGTTCAAAATTCTGTCTGTCATATGGGTTTCTTTAGAATATTTGACAGATTGCTTTTATGGCCAGGTAAGCTATATTCATTGCGCATGTGCGACTATCAATTATTTTTTTTTGTCAGAAATTTCATGTAATCAGATCTCTAGAACCCCCTCCCCATTTCTATTCCCTAAAAAAGAAAAAAAAAAATTTATCCGTCCGAAATATGTCTACATTACCTTAAAAAATATTTTCAGTCTCTGATTGATTATTTTAATTCAGTTAAAGCTTAGGAAATTAATTTTCTAGAAGAACTATATTTCTTTTTGTATTTCATTTTCAACTACAATTATAAGCTATCCATACTTGAAATAAGACAACCATAAGTATTCTTTGATGGGCATTGTATAATATTTTATCATGTATATATTTTGTTTGTAATTGCATTTTTAATTGGGTTGCTGTATTTTTGTGTGAAATACGTATATGGCATCCATATTTGTTAAGGGCATCTTTTTTCCCAGCCACCTCATGGGGTATTTTGCCTGTTGTGGCCTTACATTTGTATTTGTAATAAAACAAACTAAATTATTAAAGTTGCTTAACTTAATTGCATTAAAACTAAAAGTTTGCTTAGTTGAATAACTTTTTTTTTAAATCAATAAGTTCTCGTTAAAATGCATGTTAATTGGTTGAGGATTTCATTGGCCGTATTACCTTCACCTGTTGGCGATATGTTCGTAGACTCTTTTAAAAGAATGCATATTATTCATATTTTGCGTTGAGATATATCGCGGATCATTTCTTTTAGCAACGCTTCAAAGAATTTTTCAACATGATCTGTTTTTCAGAATTTCCAATACAGGCCTCAGCAAAAACCACTAAAGCTTAGCATGGCCATATTAGCCTCACTTACCTTAAATAAATGGACACGAAATTCAGTTGTGGATTTTGTATACGGCCCACTTTACAGCGTATCTCAATCAATATCCTTGTCAAACAGAATGTAAGAAAGAGGGCAGTCACTTGTAAGTAAAGTCCAACATTACGGCACCGGTGGTAATGATCCGAATCCGAGGAAACTATTTTATACGTGTGTGTGTGTGTATGTGTATGGTGAATATATGGTGAGAGAATAAAAGCGGAAAGATTTATAACATACGTAAAAGACTGCTAACTGACTGTTCGTTTCGCTGCAAACGAGGACGTATCGGCTCAGTGACTTTCCACCTCGTAATGAACGGACAACGGTCAATGGTCGCACGAACACATTAGGGCTATGCGTTGGCCCGAGAGAAATATCCCAAGACAAAACAATAACCTTATTCTACAAGTAAAAAAAAGAAAAGAGAGAACCATAAACAGAGCAAAAGGAAAAAAGTATAGTCAAGGTATTCTTTCCATTCTCACGCGCTTCTCTCCAGAAACAGGAATAACATTGATAACCAGGCTATGATCAACGTGAAAGTTAATCTTGTCTAACGTAATTTTTTCTGAATAAATGAATCTGTTTTGGTAGCAGTCTACGTATTTGCTTCTTATTCTCTAAAATCATTAGCACCAAATCTCACCTTGAAGATGTATCCTATGAATAAACATACATAATCATATATATATATATACATGTGGTATTAATTATAACTAGGTCTAGGTCTTTTATGAACTAACAATCGACAGAATATGCTTCATAAAAATTCATTTATACTGTACAAAACTGAAAATATGCTGCAAAATAAAAACCTGAAAATATGATTTCATATAAATAGTCTGACCATACTTCCCCGAGAAAAATACGGAATATTACAGAAAATCGCCAATCGTTGTCAAACTTGTTGCCAAAGGTGCAAAAGTAAAACTGTCAATAGTACCACCGAAAAATCGTAAATCTGCCAAAAACTATCTCAAAAGTAATTAAAATTTCCGATTATTGCTAAAATAGGTTCTGTATTCTAGAGAATCTCGGGGCTCACAAAACTAAGAAACGTTGACATAACCGAAATTGTGGCTATACCGACCGAATTCGAAAAAGGGAGTAAATTTGGGAAACAGAATTAAATGGGGGTAAACGGTTTATCCGCATGCAACCATTGAAACATTCATGTCATCCGAGTACCACACGCTATTTGGATACTGTTCTGATTGGACGTATGCCTCTAGAGTCAATGGTTCACCACTATAATATCATACGCCCTGTTACCTATGCACCCTGTATAACGTAGCGTTTCTGACGGTCCGCGAACAAGAGTGCGTGCATGCGTGCGTGTGCGCGTGCAGAGTTTTTGTTTTATTAACTTTTAAAGTATTAGGAGAGGTAGAAAACACAAAAACCAAACAGAAACATAATTTTATTTTTTTGTGCATAACTGTGCATGGTAAGAACTTAGAGCATTTGTTTTGAAACTTAACGTGTACGCTTACTATCCTCGTATAAAGTATCGCCAAATAAAGAGTTCTTCCAACCATTATGCGCTTGTCATTTCTGCATCTTTGTACATCCTCCAGCTGATCAAGTTGGGGATTCCGGTCATAAATTCCTATGTGATTCTGTTTTGTTTTTGTATTTTCTATCTTCCCCTAAAAATTTGTTCGTTGAGTTTTGGAACACCCTGTACTACATATAAAATTAAAACTTTTGTTTGAAAAAAAAAAAACCCTCAGAATCTTTGAAAAAATATCCTAAAAGTAGTAAAAATTAGATTACCAGCATAATTAAAAATTTTATGTCTATTCTTTGATAATGTATAAAAATGTTCACTTGTTGGACCCAAGAAACCCCCATTTTACGGTACCGTTAAATGACACACCCTGCATGAGTTATAATAAGATTAAACTAGACAGTTTTTTTTTTCCTGTGAGGAAAGGGAGAAATTTAAAATATCTTTCAAGGGGTTGGGGGAATATATTCCGGGAAAGAAAGAAAGAAGCCGAGAATTAAAAGGATGGCGGGGGACACACAAAAGACGAAACCAAGCTGAGGACACGGTGAAAAGAAGATACATAAGAAAGAAATCAATAGGGAATGGCGGAGTATAATAGAAAACCGGAAGAGAGAGAGTTGGTTGAAGTGACAATTCGGAACATTTCATTCGATTAACCTGCTGTTCCCTCACCTTCTTCTTTTGTCACCTTATAAAACTTAATCCGATTTCCTCCCTTTATCCGACCTCACGTTCGCAATAAAATGAAAATAAGAAAAAAAAAAAGCTCAAGCGTGTTATAATTTGGACACGTGACCGAAAATCCGGGACGGGATGAGACCAACCTGGAAAAAGAGAAATAAATGAATCATGCTATTCTCAGACTCCAGGATGGATAGGATGCCGAGGTGTGTTGGGCGAATTAAAACAAACGTGGATCGCGTTAAAGTTACGCCAAGAGATTCATGTGGATTTAAAACGGTGGTGTTCTTATACAAGGGCATACATACTCAACCCGCGGTCCAAATTTTGCCCATGGACGTCATCTGCTATGGCCCGAGACGTCAAACTTAATTTTGTGGAAATTATCTAAGTGGCATATTCTCAGAGCATTTGAGTGACTCGCGGCGTATTCAGAGATTACTTGAGTGACCCGAGGGTATTTACAGTGTGTGACCTTCAGCACAGTTTCAGATCATTCAAGTGACCCGCGACACTGTTTCAGATCACTCAAGTGAACCACGGCATATTGACCAATCACATGAGTGACTTCCGGCAGAAATTCAGATCACTCAAGTTACCCGAGGCGTATTTTTAGGTTACTTAAATGGCCCGCGGCACGGTTACAGATCACTCAAGTGACCCGCGTCAAATTTACCCAGATTTTATTTGTAACACATCACCCGTCACCACTTTCAAATTTCACCACCGCATTCCCTTATGTAAAGGCCTCGGCCACAATATTGTATAAATAAATAAAATAACTCTACAGCGCTCTTCTTGATCACTCAATTGAGTGGCCCAGGACACGTTTGTAAATCAGTGAAGAAATCCGGAAAGGAACAATACCATTCTGGAAGAAATGAATCACGCAATGAGATGGTCAGGCATTAGAGAAAAAGTCACAACAAGAGACTGTGGTGGATTTAGAATTCGTTCTTTCTTTCAAACTGAACAGCTCCGGTCATTCGCCATGGGCAATTTACTACCGAGTTTTGCCGGAAGTGTTAGTGCACTAACATTCTGAGTGCGTGTATGGTGTCGTGTCTGATTATTTCACTGCTGCCATCTATATTTCAGAAGTGAAGTGAATGATTGGCTATTTATGCTATTGTAAACCTGTTGCTCACTTTTCGGCAAGACTTTTCAACGGGGAGATCGGTTCGCATTCGCGGCTCGGATTTGGAGACCACTGAAAACCAACTTCAGCCGACCACCACTGTGGTGGAGGTGATGTTCGAACCCGGGTACCTGCGATGCGAACCGTCTCTATGACCACTCGACCACCACAGTGGCTGGGTTTAGAGTAGAGGTGCACAATTTTTTCACCAGATACGCGGTATTTCTGTAACTCGCGTACTACAACCTCTGACAATAAAGTTGGGTGAATGAAGTCAGAACGGCCGATCTGGCAACACTGGCGAAGCAAAACGCTGCACATGCGTAGTGGCAGGTGTTGACCATCTGCCGCCACCGTTGTTTAGTTGAGCGTCGTTTGTGTTCCGTGAAAGACTTGTTTTACAAAGTGTTTGTTTAGTGCGTTGGTTCTTAACTGAGAACAGGAAAATGAACGAACAGAAGATCAATTTAAAGTTTTGTTTTAAGCTTGGCAAGACACCGAAGAAACTCACGCGATGCTGGTACGTGTTTATGAAGATCAAGCACTGTCCATGAAGTGTGTGTACGAGTGGTTCACCCGTTTTAGAGAAGGCCGGGAAAGTGTTTCTGAAAGTGTATCCACAAGGAATTTCTACCTGAGGGAACGACGATGAATGCTGCAAGGTACATTGAAATTTTGACCCGTTTCATGAAACGTCTACGCAGGGTACGACCTCAGTACGCATAACAAGTTTCATTGTTTCTTGTTCACGACAATGCTCGTCCTCACACAGCCAATATCGTCAAACAGTTCCTGACAGAAAAGGGGGTGGTACAAATTGAACATCCACCATACTCGCCAGATCTCAATCCTCCAGACTTCTTCCTATTCCCACGACTCAAACTCGCTTTGAAAGGAAAGAGATTTGACGATATTCCTGACATCCACAGAAACGTGACGAGGCTTTTGAACTCCATCCCAAAAGAAGACTTCTAGCAAAGTTTCCAGGACATGTATAGGAGATCTCAGCGGTGCATAGTAATGGGAGGTGACTATTTCGAAGGACAGTAAGGTAACTTTCGATAACATTTCATCTACGTTAATATCACAGGACTATTCAGCGAACTTTATTGCCAGAGGTTGTAGAAACTCGTACATAGAGAAAGGGTGGCCTTTCTCTATCCTTATAGTTTCTTTCCTTATTCTCGAAGCGGCTTGGTTGAGTTTTTAAGGTCAAGAATTACGATTATTTTCATGATTTACAAATTATATTATGATAATTACGCTCTAAATTAGTGATGGGCAGGCTATGCCCTGCGGGTCAGATGTGGTCCGCTTAGAGGTTCTATCCGGCCTGCCACAGATTAAAAAATAATGGTATAGAAATTTTAAATTTCGCTGTTTTTTAATTTATTTTTTAAAAGGAATGATTCTTTTTTTTTCCGCATATGGAAAATATAGTTGTGAGAATATAAATTGATTTAACGACTTTTTGCACAAAAAAGAGAACACATATGCAATATGAATATGCATAAAGTTGTTAAAAACAGCACTTACTGTATTTATTTTTTCCACAGTTGTAAATGATGCTACAGTGTCTCATTTGCAATGCACACAAACGTGGCATTTCTCAAATTATACAACACGCATTCCGCCACTTCATTTCTAAGGATAGAATTCCAGTTATCGTATTACCCGCTGTTTAGCAGGCATGCCGAGAAAGTGCGACAGAGACCAGCATGCCAGGAATACTCGTATTTTCCGGCAAGCTGGGAAATTCATGTCACGGATTTTGGAAAGTTCTTAAATACTGTATTTTCATTTTAAAAATCCATTGGATTGGTTAAATGCATATTATGAATACTTTAAAAGAGTACAGAATGTGTTCAGTTTCGTTTTCCAAAAAAAGACTTCGCGTCCTCCCAAAGTTATTCTTTCACTTTTCTGAAGAGCGAAGGTGTTGGGAGGATATGATCGAAGTGTTTAAAATTTTCAACGGGATGGATAGAATGGAGCATGAGTTATAAATACAGGGTGAGCAAAAAATCCGTAAAAACTTTAAAAATGAATAAAAGCCGGAAAAAAAACCAAAATAAGAAACGGTTTGCAGGGTTAGCATCGCTAGGTCACGGGATTTTTTTAAGACGGGAGAAAAAGCTAAAACACAGCCGATAGATGGTACGAGTAACTTCGGTGGAAATATGCAAATGAGACGGTTATAAGAACTTGCGCTCTTAATCCACCGTTGTAAACCGTGTATGTGGACCTGCTGCAATCTGCCGTTGCCGGATTTGTGTCTCGCCTGCAATGTGTTATCCCCTGTGGTAGTGGTCACGTGGTGCACATACTGCTGTAATAAACGATTTGGAGGCATTCTGTTCGTTACTTGTGTATCTTTTCTTTGACTTGTGCACTTCAGTGACACCTATCGGCTGTTTTTCGAGTTGTTTTTCCCTGTCTTAAATTTCCGTGACATAGCAATGCTAATCCTGCAAACCGTTTTTTATTTCGGTTATTTTCCCGGTTTTTATTTATTTTTAAATTTTTGACGGACTTTTTGCCCACCCGGTACATCGTCCATCCATTGCTTCAACAAGGGGACACCAGTACCGATTGGTAGAAGACAATTCCAGGTTGTGGTATCGCAGAGAGAGTGAGCACCTCCGGTGCCCATCAATTCTTACACAATCGATACGTCTAAAAAGAAGCACGATAGACATAGGGGCATAAATCAAGAAACTATCCATACTTAGATCAGACAAACCATAATATTTTAAGGGCAGTGCATTTATACTTTATCATAATTATTGTTTTTTAATTGCTCTTATTAGGTTATTGTATTTTTGATATAGTTTAGGTCAGGGGTTCTTGACCTTTCTCAGCCGTGACCCTACATCAAAAACAAGATCAGGTTCGTGGCCCGTGGGACTGTTTGTTTTTCGGAATTATTGAAACCGGTGACGCAATAAGTACATTTACAACTGACAATTGGACTGTAAATTGATTCGTTGGAAATTTCTGCGAATCCAGTTTGGAACGTGACCCGTCTCAGAAGATCCTGTGAACAAATTTAGATCGTGACCCATAACTCAGGAATCCCTCGCTGTAAGTTTATCTTTTCTCAAAGAATTTTCGATTGATTTTCTTTTTCCGATGAATCTCGAAAGCCCCCACATCAAGTTTTGGTCGTGACTCATAGCTCAAGAATCCCCGGCAGCACACTAATGGATTCGTACGACCTTTTTCGGAATCCCCTGAGAATCAAGCTTAGGTCATGTGACACATAGCTCAAGAATCCCTTGCTTTTTTGTGACCCATCTCGGAAGTCTCTACGAATCAAATTTGTGCCTTGAACCCATATCTCGAAAATCCCCGGCTGTGAGTTCATTTATAGACTTGAGTGTGAGTTCATTATTATATTTTTTCACCCATTTCAGAAGCCCATGTGAATCAAGTTTTCATGACCCATAACTCAACAACTCCAGACTGTAAGTGGATTTGAACAACCTATTTCGGAAGCCACTGCTACACAAGTTTGGGTCGCGATTCATAGGTTAAGAACCCCCCCCCCCCCCGCGTGGTGTAGGTATATATTCAGCACCCATATGTTTATAGGGCATCTTTTTTTCAGCCACCTCGTTGGAAATTTTGTCTGCTGTGGCCTTTGTATTCGTGATCCCTGTTAAAACCTTGATTTTCTCAGCATGCCGGGGACCGAGCAGACCTCATAATATTGATAAAGCTGATGTCCCTCAAGTTTCACGGCATGCCGGCGAATGCGGGTATCGAGGTATGGTCCTCGATTTATATAGTCCTCTAAGGACGAAACCTTAGAGGACTATATCAATGCTTCATTAACTCAACATCAAACCATAGTAAAACCATTCAAGTAGAATCTCATAGATCATTTTTGCCTACCGTGGTCATTTTCTGCACACGAGGGCAAATTAGACCGGGATGTACAATTTATCACCGATTCTAAACGGCAGCCTTTTTTGTGCTCACCGAGAGGTTAGTGCGCTAACCCCTCGATGTAGGACTCCCTGCGGTAGCAATCTTTATTCTGTGGTCATGCCGCCGTTTCTGTAGTACCCCTGTGCCAGGAAAGTTTCCGACCAGGACGAACCGGGTATCGAACTCGTGACACCGTTGGTACTTTAGGCGAGTATCTTATCGACCTGGCCTACCGCGCCCAAGTTGTATCTCTTATATATCCCATGTATAATCACTATTCTTAACGTTCACCAATAATAATTATTATTCTTTCCTTCAATCCCACAATCCCATCCACCATTTTCTCATTACACGAAGCGGCCACTTAAAAAGCACGAGTCCCTCATTGTATAAATCACTATTAAAAAAAAAAGCAAGAATAAAAGATCATTGTGATTAATATTAACGGGGTGTCTGTTTTCTTTCTTATCTTACTCCTTATCTTATTTTTGCTCTCTCTTCTTTTGAAGAAGAAAAAAAAATTCCCCGGAAAGGAGAAGAATTGATAGATACATGGCGGGTATCGAAAACTCGATCCGTTCCATTCTCTTGATCGAAATTTTATCGAAAAAGCTCTTTTGTGGAGAGTTGATGTTACGCAGTTTTGCTCTTGTCCCCGGTATTTTAACAGTGACCGGGGCTATTCATTGCCTTGTTATCGTTTTAAAAATGGGCTTCACAAGAAGAAGCTCTTGCTCTCTCTCTCTCTTTCCTCTCTCTCTCTTTCCTCTCTCTCTCTTTCCTCTCTCTCTCTCTCTCTCTCTCTCTCTCTTCTAGTAGCAAAAATAGCAGTGATGTTAATGAGAATCTACTGAGCGGAAATCGCTGTCTTTGCAATTTATCTTTCTCCTGAAAACGCTCTCCCGATCCTCTATTTAAACTCTGCCTCTCTCTTTCTTTCATTAATTGAAAAAAATAAATAAAACCCATAAATTGTTTTTTTTTCTAATGGCTGTTCCATTATATGTTTCGATTATATATCCTCTTCTATAATCACGTTTATATGGTCATCGGGTATTACAAAATTCTAACTACAGTAGAATCTCTCTAATTCGGACACTTCTGCCAATTTCTTTTTTTTCTCAAACGATAGATTTGACATTTTTCTTACTTTTGACTTACTTCTTCTGTTACATCAGTAATTTTAAGGAGGTTGGTGCACGATCTTGGCTTCCCTTGCTTTCCTATAGGAAAAATGCCGCTTTTTTAAGGAAGATTTAGAAATTTACTATTCACTTTTAGGCATTAAATTTTTTTCTCTAATGCTATGGATATTTTTATAGAATTTAACACAAGCATTTAAGATTTTAGTTGTTAATTATTTCTCTCCCGAATTTTAAAAACATGCAACTTTTTCAAAAATCACCAAAATTTGCACATATTTTTTGCCATAAAATTCTTTGAAATAGTTTTAATAAAACATCCTCGGAATAAAGTATGTAACATTACAGTGCTGAGAGACATACGAAGTTTCAGGACATTTGAATGAGTGACGTTCGAGAAAATGTTCCTTATCTCACAAAAAACTTAGTTTTGAGAAAACAGCGTTTCGGTGGAAAAAATTAGCATGCATAATGCCTGCCAGCAGATCATATTAAAATATTTTGAAAATATTTCTAGTACAGTTAGAGCAAAATCTTGAACACAGTCAGACGCAGAAAATTGAAAAATTCGAAAATGTGATTTTTGGAAAATTAGCGTGCACCCCCTCCCCAACCCCCCTCGTGCCACTTATTGATGGTGTCCAATGCGGTTTTTGAGATTAAAGGAAGCCATTCGCATCCTGAAATTATATGTCCAAATTATCTTTGCGAAAAAATATTTTGGCCCATTATTTTTACTTCTGTATATACAGTGTATATGTTACGGTAAATGTGAGAAATCCGGTAATTCCATTATTATGCATAATCACCGAGCATTTTGGTAATAGTATTATTCACCGGTAAAAGTCATAAATTTATCAAGCTTACCAAAACGATTGGTAAGTATGCATAATATATATTACCGATTTATCACATTTACCGTAGCGTATAAGTGCGATTCGTGAAATGTTCATACTGCAAATACCCATTCATGCTCGACGACTCCGATGAAAAAAGTTGTTAGGGAAATTAAAAAAGTTAAATTTTTGGAAATTAAAGTTTGATAAATTTCTATCAATTTATCACTTTTACTGGTGATTATGCACAGTACCCAAACTTCATTGGTGTTTTTTTTTTTAATTTCTTGAAATTAATCAGTTTTACCGGTGATCATGCATAGTACACGAGTCGATATTTGACGAAAGTAAAAATTTCACCAGTAATAACCACACGATTTCATGGTAATTATTACGGATGAATTGATTTTTTTATCATCGGAGCATCAATGACTATATACAGTATGAAAATTTCGCGAATCATATATATATGCTACGGTAAATGTGATAAATCGGTTAATATGCATACTTACCAATCGTTTTGGTAAGCTTCACAAACTTATCACTTTTACCGGGGAATATGCATAATAACCGGTGTCTTCGGTAAATTTGATAAATACTGAAAACGTTATCACTTTCACCGGTGATTATGCATAATAACGAAGTGTCGTTGGTAAATTTGATAGATATCTGAAATTTATTGCCTTTATCTGTGATTATGCGTAATACACTAGTGTAATTGGTGAATTTGATAAATATGAAAAAAATTCAAAATGAGTCTTGTATGTGATAACAAATGATAACAAATTTTACGATGGTATCCTGATATAATGATACAATTCATATATGAATTATCGTATACATTAAAGCATATAGTGCGATTTATCATGTTTACCAACGACAGACGCAATGCTTGGGATGCTTGCGTATTATGCATAATCACCGGCAAAAGTGATAATTTTTTCACTTATTAAATGCACCAAATACGCATAATCACCGGTAAAAGTGGTAAATTTAGGGAAATTTATCAAAATTACAAAAAGCTCGGCGATTATGCACAATAATCGGATTTATCACATCTACCGGAAACATATTCATCGGAACGAATTAATCTAAAATATGCAAAAAAAATTAAAGTCACCCGAGAGTAAATTAATGTATTTCTCGAAGGAGATATAAATCTTGAAGACATTTCTATTTAATGGGGGAAAAAACGACGCATAATTAAGTGAAGTCTCTGACGACACAGAGCAATCAAATTCTCGACCCAAGAGATTAAGTTGATGGATCGAGGTTAAATGTTAGGCAAATCAAAAACGGCCGACACACAGGTGGTCTTCGTTCTCTTTTTTCGAGATTACGTTTTCCATTCGAAATACATAATTGGATCCGTTTTTCAAATGAAAATAAAATTATAATATATCCATATTCCTAAAGAAATACTTTCAACGGAATATTTTGCGATTAAATTGTCTTATTTATTCCAAATCATGCAATTTTATTGATAAGAATTCCATTTATGATAAAACTAATTACGCAACGTGATGTCGGAATGAAATAAATAATTGCGTGGATTCAAATTAAATATCAGAAAGCGAATCAAGCATCCAAAAATTTCCGTTGTGCGTATGACACGAATTCATTAACATCATTTGAGGAGCTTATTTTCAGAAAAGTTTGTAAAAGCACAACATAAATAAGTGAGTAAAAAGCATTTCAAGTTAGCTTATGCGGTTTTTTTTCTCCAGACTTTTCCCCATTTTTCAAATTCAAATTTCTCAGTGGATGTCCCACTTAGAAACGTGGAATGATATTTTTAGTTGGCATCGGGAGAGACATAGCAACAACTTTCTAATTGGGTTTTCTAGCTCACAGAGACTGTATGAAAAGTATATTTCTTTATTATTATTTTTTATGTATACGACCCCTAAAATAAATTACAACACTTTAAGAAACCAGAAGACATTTGAAAACTTTTTGTAATTAGAAGTACACTTCTAACGTCAGCGGTTAGAGAATTAGGCCTACGAACAGAATAGTAGAACCTCCTAAATCAGGACTCCTCGGAACCTTGGTGATTCCGGATTATGGATCCAGTTTTGTTCATTTATCCAATATTCATATTTACAGCTTTAAAGCAGTAAATATGTCTCTTTGAGCATTGTCATTCATATTTTCCTTCAAAAGAAAATTAATAAAAACGAATATGTCCACGAATATGATCTCATAGGGACTGAATTTCTGACAACAATAGCCGGATGATAACTATATCCAAAAATAATCCCGTTTGCAAGTACGGTAACCATACATCCGGTTTTGTCGAACGGGACGTATTATAAACTGATGTTGGTGAAACTGGACAATTTCGTTTTTTTTCCTATATAACTGGTTGCAAAATGCTCAATCGTTCAATTTTTTTCATTCTATTCTAAAACAGAACCTTTTTTCCCTTTTGATTCACTGACATCCTGCATTTTTGTTATTCAGCCATTGTGAGGCATTACAATGGGACATTCTGATGCATATCAGGAGTTACGATATTTTTGTCTAATGTGCGATGCATTTGATAGATCTCTTGATAAAGTCTCTCAGAAATTGAATCTGGTGAAGTGAAAGAAACTGATCAAAAACTGAAGGAACATGCGCATAGAATCACAACGAACCGATTGCGACATCAAGTGCAGAAATGTTTGTCAACAAGGGTGAGAGGAGAGAACACTTTCTAGCCTCATACATGGTCTTGCAGCCTGATAACGATAACTTACTGGGGGGAAAAATAAGTTTGGTTAAACCTTAGCTTCAGAATACGCAAAACAAACTTTCGATGGAATAAAAGAAACCGATTATATTGTCCAAAGTCCCGATAACAATATATTTCGGGGAAAAAATCTTGATAATTTACACTTTTTGAAGCGGAAATTGGTAGTAATTTTGATCAGCGCACTTGAATTTCAGAATTATTTCTATGTACAGTACTTTAATATTTGATATCGTAATTAAACTACAAAAAAAAAATGAATGTGTAGTTATTTTAGTTCGTTTTTTGCTGATGAACACAAAGTTTTCCATTCGAAAAATATTTTTCCGGGTGAATGGAAAATTTTTAATTCCGAAAATATTTTTTGCGGATGCAAAGTTTCTGATTTCAGGAAATTCTTTAGTGAATGAAAGCAAAATTCTTTACTTGAATTGCTGTTGCTGTTTTTTTCTGTGTGTGTGTGGATAAATGTCAAATTTTGGATTTGAAATTTTTTTGCAGATGAATGCAAAATTTTAACTCGATTTTTTTTTGTGAATAAATGCGCAATTTCCGATTCACACATTTTTTTACGAAATTTACGTTTCTCTACTTATTAGGCAATATATCCAGGCATTTAAAATTACATCAGCACAGGAAAGAAATCTTAATGGATCCTCAACACCCCCCCCCCCCTTCGATCACGAAATTCGAATTCAATTTAAAGCGAAACGAGCTTTTAAATCGCTTCAAACTGCGATTAGCACCTCAGTCTCTCCTCCATAGAATATTATCATTATTATATTTCTTTTTCTATCCGTTCTAAATTCATCTCGAATTTTCCATCCGTTTAATAACAAAAAAAAAACTCATTTCAAGACAGAATAGAGGAAAAAGGTAATCGCGTTGACGTACAAATGAGAGAGAAGGTTGAACTAACACTATAAGAACAACTAGTGTTAAGGAACGGAGAGGCGAGTGATCGAGAGAGCAAACTCACACCCGTTCTCAAAACTTTCCAAAACAGTGGCGTATTGATCAGTGCTGTCCCTTTTGCTGGTAAATTAATGATAGCTAATTACGACCCTTGAGCCGGGAGCGAAATTAAGCACTAGAAAACTTATCGCCGTTTCACTCCAGGGTATAAAAGGAAGACGTTGTGTGTCTTAATTCACACGTGAGTGAAAACCTTTCTCTCCCCGTCCGTGTGTTAACGATAGGTTTGCGTACAATGGCGTGTGGATGATGGGACGTAGGTATAGATGGCTTCTTCTGCACAGAAATTATCACTTTCTTTTTTTTTTGGAACCCATTATTGTTATTATTTCGCCCCCTCTCTGTCTTTCTTTTTGGACAGTGAAATATCGCGCCGTAATTGACGGCATATTTATGCGATAAAAGTGTCGAGATGCTGCGACGAGTAACTCGTACCCTCGAGCCATTTTGCTGCTGCTGGAATTACGGGGAAAAGAAATAGGAAAAAAATATATAAGGGATTGGTCTCCGTTATCGGAAAATTAACGTGCATTGTTAGCTTTGCTTTATTTAACGGTAAATTTCCTTTGATTAGTTGATTCGACAAGAAAACGGGGGAAACGTTATTTATGATTCTCTAGAATAAAACGTTAACGTTATTTTACTGAAACATTTTTCAAGGAGTTTTGTTTTCTTTTTCCGATGGGTTGAACGTTAAACACATCGAGCTTTATCAATTAACATCAATAAAAAAAACCAATTATATTCTCATAAGAGCGTAACAGAAAAATCGGTAGATGCGTAATTCTAATACAGGGTGTAAATAAATTCGTAAATATTTTAAAATTCCGTGAAAACTGAGAGAATCGGTATATTTGAATGCGGTTCGTGAAAAGGTCAATTTTTCCGAAAGGCGACTCAGTACATCAATGGAAATATGCAAATCAGAGTCCTATAAACTGCAATAAAATGTAATATTAACAGCCCATTCGAAGTTTCTTGTTACTTTCGCTTTTAAAAAGTTGGTGGAAAAACTACTATTGTTGAAGTTGATTTATTTCAGCTACCAATCGCCAACTGAAGCATTACAAACTTTTCGGACGCAGAAGAGATTGAAAAAGGGTTCAGATCCAATCACATCCTACCGGACTATCGTGCACTGTCCTCCGTCGACAAAAACTTGAAGCAACTTATTTTCTATCCAAAAGAAATCCCCCCCCCCATAAGATTAACTTTATCGCAAACCGCATTCAAATATATACTAATTCTTACAATTTTTATGAATCTTTAAACTATTTACGAATTTAAGAATTAATCTGCCCTGCCTATCTTTCTCAGATAAAATTTAGAAAATCCGCATTATTCGTTCGTTAAGCTAATTGTTTTCTTTTGACAAGTTAATATGTTTTTGAACGTTCGATATAATGACCTCTTGATATGCTTGTAATATTCATTTTATATGGAACGAGGTCGGACGTCTATATAACGAACATCGACTAAATTTGAGAAATTAGTTGACATTAAATTTATCGCAGCAGTGAAGCTGATTTTGAAATCCAAATAGAAAAGTGTTAATTGGTAATGCACAGAGGTTACTGCAAGCTTACTACTACTACTTTCAAACTTCACGTGCACCTATAGTAAACATTCCTCTCAGGAACTTCTAACACATTGGTGCATATAATAACGTGCTGTACACACATACGTGTGCTTTATGTATACCGAACTCAAAGTTTCTCTATGTGAGGAAGGCTTACTATTTGTATGCCTTCCTCATAAAGAGTAATGCCGCAATCTTACTTGCCAATTCGGGAATAAACAATTCGCAATTTATTCTGATTGGTATTATTCCTGGAATTTAAATCTTTTCATAGAGAAATTCAAAGGTTAGTCAAACGTACAACACCTAATTTCATTTCCATACTAGTGTGTTTTTGTTTTTAAAATTCAACCTATGCAATGCCGCAAAAAAAAAAAAAAAAAATTAACAGATATTTCAAAAATTTACTGATTTTAGAACAGCAAAGTTCGAAGGAATAGAAAGCCCCTAAGGGTGGAACAAACCCCTTTAATAAATAATCGATGAGAATTCTGGATATTTCCCTTTATATACATCCAAGGCACAATAGAAAATATTCTCTCTAATAATTTCATTGATGAGCTTTCATTTCTTCGAAGGCTCCATGACAGTAACAATAACAAAAATAAACTGTGAATATATATCCAAAGGGGGGAAAATGATTCTTTACACTCACTAAAATATTCTTCATAATTTTTTTTTTCTTTTCTCATCGGAATAAGGCAGGAGGAATACAATTCTCCAATTGAGCAAATTGCTTTGCCGCATTCTCCTCGCAGTAACTCCACCCAAAGAATACATTTCCATGTAAGGTTTTAACAGAAAGAAATATATATATATATGTAAGAAAAAATGGCAAAATACCCCATTTCACGGCCGAATAATTCAGATATAAAATCGGGAATTGTGAGTGGGATGAACCAAAAAAGGAAAAGACGTAAGAATAAAAGTAGAATCAGGATGAGGTAACACAAGAAGAGGATATATTCCGCACACAATACCTCCCTCCCACTCCTTTTTTTTTTTTTTCTTTTAACTTACACCTGTTCCTCATAGGTGGCGAACAAACGCAATGAAACTGAATCGATACTCCGATAAATGGTTGGCGTTGCAGGGTAGGGCACAAAAAAGGGGGCTTTAAGAAGAATGTCGGATAAAAGGAGGAGCAATATAAAGAAGAAGAATAAAGAAAAAAAAATTCAAATAAGAAAGTCAAATGAAACTGAGAGGAGAGGGTCGAGAATAAGAAGCAGAGCAGGGGTTATGTATGTACGATGGAAGGAATGGCTTGAGCCACGTTTCGATTGCAATAGAGAGGACGTGGGAACGGCATTAGGACGGCTAGAACTTTTTTTTGCCAATTTTTTTTTTTTTTTGTGCTTCTCAGCTCTTTCACGGTCCCAAAGAGCCCCCTTCGGGAAAGAACAGCCAAAAAAATATATACACGTATAAAGGAAGAGTTAGAATCGCCAAGATATACGTGTATGTATAGAGTAAGGAGAAAAACCCCTAAAAAGGAAAGCTTGCGACAAACTTATTCCTCACTTCCTTCTCTCCATTCACTCGAACGAGTTTTTGGGTATTGGTATTGATTGCGGCCCAAGGGTATGTATGAGAATTGGGTCTTCACTTTCCTTTCTCTAGCTAGATGAACTAGAAGACATTGTGTGTGCGAGACAGAGAGATGAAGATCCCAGGCCAGGACAAAACAAGAGAAGGAGGAGAAAAGCAGGAAAAACACTGGGGGTAAGAATTCCCGTTAGGACTTTTACTTTTTCTACCGCCTTTCCATCTTTCATTCCATGGCGATCCGCTCGAGGTGATGGTTAGAAGTCGAGGGAATTTTTCGACCGTCGTCGACGAAAACTCGATCATTTCGACTGTTATAACCACGTACTCGGTTCTGGGAATTAAAACGGAAAGAATTTCTTGTTCAGTTTCGTTGAAGAAAATTCCAGACACTCGTTAGTTCGAGAGCGGGGAGGGATAAAATCAACTATGTTTAGTGCCTTCCGGAGAAGCGAGATATCGGTTATTTGGTGTGTGATCCTGGGGGGCCCCTTTTGCTTGAGGAGGGAGAAAACTTTCTTGGAAAAGGCACGAAAATATAATAAGTTTTTCTCCTTACCAAGAAAGGAAAGTAGGGCGGACCTTGGGCAATTAGGGCGCGATCCTCTCTTCCGTTGTTTTTCGTGAAGAAAACGTTCTTTTCGGTGGTTATGTGTACCGTAGTTTCCTTTTTTCTTTTGTGATTGAATCTTCTCTCTCCCTTGGGTTTATTTGTTATTTGCGCCGATCATCAGAGCTCGTTAGTGATCGCCAATACGAAATTCAATATATTTCGTGCATAAACTGCACGATATCTTTAGACTTCTTCCTCTATTCTTAGCTTCGCTGGGTGTGTACCGAACACGTTTCTTTCATTAACAAGACCACAAACAAGATCTAAATCACAACTTAAATTATACGGTGTCTTTCCACGATGTTCTTTTTAACTATCGGTAAACATTTGAAGGAGTTTGGGATGTAATTTGATTTGTGAGAATTCGAAATTGAAGCTGATTTGCGTTTGTTCCACTCATTTTATCAATTGTCCCCGGTGACACAAGATCTTCGTAATTCAGATCTGACGTTCGATGAAATTCGCAAGCAATTTGGTTATAAATCTCGAAATTATTTTAGATTTCTCTTTATCCTCCGTGGATACGAAATCCATGAAATTCACTTAAAATAATTCTTATACAAAAATTACAACAAAAAGTTATACAATGTGCCAAAAATTGTCAGCCTCAGACCTCAGAAATAGGAATGAAAGACTACACGTTTACAGTGTTCAACTCTTGGCCCTCACACTGGCATCAACGAGATATCTCGCTTTCTCAATGTCTCTTTGTTTTTTTTTTAACAATTTAAAACGCTGTAATTTGCAAAAGTAATTTCACAATGGAGCACATTTTCCAACGCCCCCCCCCCCTCCGCCCTTCTTTACACCAGCTGAAAATCGGAAAAAAAGTGTACTTAATAAAAAAAACATGACATTTTACAAGGGCTATAGTGATTTCTGCTTGCAAATGAAAGGGTTAAACTGCTCCTGTCGCTTCTAGATAATGGCCTTAGCTCAATCATTTACTCGTAGCTATTTGAATTACAGTGGCCTCGTTGCTTTTTTGAGATACCATTCTCAAAATGAGACGTATAGATGCCGCATGAATATACAGGGTGCCTTGTAAGTGCTAATGCGGACTTTATCTCAACCATTTGCCGTACAGGTATGGTTTCAGTTTAAAAAAATACTTGAAAAGCGCTCAAAAATTACTCTGCACCAGTTTTCAGCGTGCAGAGTGATGCAGTGTTACTGTGTAATTTTATACAATGTGTCACACAAAATAAAAAAAAAATCTAAATTTTTCATACGGTCCCCCGTGTTCCAACTTCCAATTATAAAGTTGTTGCCCTGTATTTCCTGAGACCAATAGAAAAACAAATCCAAATTTCCAAGTGCAATATTCGCTAAGAGATTTAAAGTCAAAAACAGGAGAAACGTTGGGAAAGAACAGGTTGAATGAGGGAAAGGAGCGTTGTCCTTAAGTTTTTGCTTTTATTTCCCAACTTTTCTCCGATTTTCGAGTTAAAATACCTCAGTGAATGATGTAGTTTAAAATATGGAATTTTTTACAAAAAATTTTGAGTTGCAAGTTAGGGCCCTTTCACACGGAGCGGATGCGGATGCGGATGCGGGTCCGGAAGAAGTTTTAACAATTGGAATATACTGCGCCTTTCAGACGAGCCGAAAAATCTCCGCACCTAGGAAATGTTCATGCGGGTCCGGACGTCGTCCGCATGTGTCAAAACCTAAGGGCCCTTTCACACGGAGCGGATGCGGATGCGGACGCGGATGCGGACGCGGATGCGGATGCGGGTCCGGAAGAAGTTTTAACAATTGGGATATACTGCGCCTTTCAGACGAGCCGAAAAATCTCCGCACCTAGGAAATGTTCATGCGGGTCCGGACGTCGTCCGCATGTGTCAAAACCTAAGTGCGGGCTCCGCATCCGCACATAGAAGTTTTGACAATAGGTTTATTCGGGGCTATTCAGACGATGCGGATGCGGAGCGAATTCGTCCGCATCTTTGGCTACTTTTTGAAGGTAATTTTTCACGGAATTTTTTTAATTATTTGCCATAAATACCCTTAAAAACACCATATGATGGTCCCTGCTCATTAATATAATGTACCTACATACGTCTATCCCTCCGTTTCCTTCTGAGATGGAGATATAGCAACTTTAACTGCCTTTTGTCCATATTTCACAATTTTATACAATAAAACCTGCCAACAACGGCCACTGACGGGACCAAAATTATAAGCCGTTCTGTTCATTACGAATATTTAATTGACTAAATACTTTAATAACTTTTAAATTTAATTTAAAAATTTTAATTTTTTTCTTTTTAAATTTTTTAAATTATTTAAAAATATAAATATCTGAAATATTATTTTAAATATTTGTTATTTTTTTAAATTTTTAATCTGTTAATTTTTTTAAACTTTAAAAAAAATACTTTTATAAACAACGTTATCCCCGTACGACGTTCACTCAGGGCCGGATTAAGTCGTTTGAAGACCCTAGCACTTGAATATTTTTGGTGGTTCCCCCGATACCTACAAGTTTATTTTACACGATATTCAGTCTATAAACTTGAAAAAATGAAATTTTATATTTCAGAAATGACTAATCTAAGGATGGGATTTCACTATAAAAGGTTTATGAAAGTTATTTTATAAAACTTGAAAAAATCAACTAATAAATTTATCGGTTGCATTAGAGCAAATGCAACCGATAAATTTATTAGTTGCTTTTTTTTAAATAATTGTTATAAAATTTTTATAGTGTAATCCGGCCGGGATTATACTATAAAGTTTTATAAAAGAACTTTTATGAAAGTTGAAAAATTCAACCAATAGGCGCATCGGTTGCATTCCAGAAAATGCAACCGGTGCACACACACAAACACGCACACACATTTTGCATTCAAAAAATTCAACCAATAAGATAATATTGGTTGAATTTTTCACGTTTTATCAAAGAGCTTTTACAAAACTTTTATAGTGTAATCCCGGCCTAAGGCTGGTATTACACTATAAAACTTGAAAAATGTAATCAATAAACACATCTGTTACATTCGAGCGAACTTAACTGATCGGCCTATCGGTTGCATTTTTCAAGTTTTATAAACTAACTTTTATAAAACTTTTATACTGTAATCCCGGCCTAAGACAGAATTGTGATGTGAATATTTCTAAGCACAGACATTTTGAACGTCCCCACCCCTCCCCTTTTTTTCTACTTGCAAATTCTTTGATATCTCCCGAATTTTTTTTTTAGGAACATATTAGTTTCGGATGTTTTTGGATTGGATTTTTCGAACATTGGATGTTTTTGGAATTTTTCTTTCATATTTTTCCGGAAAGACAGATTTGTTTTCAAAATCTTTTGAAAATATTTTAAGACATTTTCTCCCATCGACTACTTGTGAGGATCGGAATGAAGATATCTTTATTCCCATATTCTATGTGGCTCTAGACTAAACCACCAAAGAATACCTCTAGGCTGCATATGGGCACTGAATCAGGGGTGAAGGAGAAAAACAGTTATAAAAATTGCGAAAAAATAGTTTTTATGCACGAATTTCAACCTAAAGATGCGGGCGAAACACCCGCATCTTCAGTGCTCGTGTGAAAGGGTATGCGGACCCGCTTCCGCATCCGCATCCGCTCCGTGTGAAAGGGGCCTAAGTGCGGGCTCCGCATCCGCACATAGAAGTTTTGACAATAGGCTTATTCGGAGCTATTCAGACGATGCGGATGCGGAGCGAATTCGTCCGCATCTTTGGCTACTTTTTGAAGGTAATTTTTCACGGAATTTTTTTAATTATTTGCCATAAATACCCTTAAAAACACCATATGATGGTCCCTGCTCATTAATATAATGTACCTACATACGTCTATCCCTCCGTTTCCTTCTGAGATGGAGATATAGCAACTTTAACTGCCTTTTGTCCATATTTCACAATTTTATACAATAAAACCTGCCAACAACGGCCACTGACGGGACCAAAATTATAAGCCGTTCTGTTCATTACGAATATTTAATTGACTAAATACTTTAATAACTTTTAAATTTAATTTAAAAATTTTAATTTTTTTCTTTTTAAATTTTTAAAATTATTTAAAAATATAAATATCTGAAATATTATTTTAAATATTTGTTATTTTTTTTAATTTTTAATCTGTTAATTTTTTTAAATTTTTAATCTGTTAATTTTTTTAAACTTTAAAAACAACAACTTTTATTGAACAACGTTATCCACGTACGGTGTTCACCCAGGGCCGGATTAAGACGTTTGAAGACCCTAGCGCTTGAATATTTTTGGTGGTTCCCTCGATACCTACAAGTATATTTTACTCAATATTTAGTCTATAAACTTAAAAAAATTAAATTTTATATTTCAGAAGTGACTAATCTAAGGATGGGATTTCACTCAAAAAGGTTTATGAAAGTTATTTTATAAAACTTGAAAAAAGCAACTAATAAATTGCAAGTGCAACCGATAAATTTATTAGTTTCTTTTTTAAAATAATTATTATAAAATTTTTATAGTGTAATCCGTACTTGAGGCCAGGATTATACTATAAAGTTTTGTAAAAGATCTTTTATAAAAGTTGAAAAATTCAACCAATAGGCGCATCGGTAGCATTCAAGCAAATGCAACCGGTGATTTTAATGGTTGAATTTTTCACGTTTTATCAAAGAGCTTTTACAAAACTTTTATAGTGTAATCCCGGCCTAAGACAGAATTGTGATGTGAATATTTCTAAGCACAGACATTTTGAAAGTCCCAACCCCTCCTTTTTTTTATACTTGCAAATTCTTTGATATTTGCTGAATTTTTTTTTTTTTTTTTTTTTTTGGAACATCGAATGTTTTGGATATTTTTGGATTGGATTTTTCGAACATTGGATGTTTTTCTTTCATATTTTTCTTTCATGTTTTTCTTCTTTGGAATTTTCTTTCATATTTTTCTTTCATGTTTTTCTTCTTTGGAATTTTCTTTCATATTTTTCTTTCATGTTTTTCTTCTTTGGAATTTTCTTTCATATTTTTCTTTCATGTTTTTCTTCTTTGGAATTTTCTTTCATATTTTTCCGAAAAGACAGATTTTTTTTCAAAATTTTTTGAAAATATTTTAAGATATTTTCTCCCATCGACTACTTGTGAGGATCGGAATGGAGGCATCTTTAGGCTCAATGATAAAAACCACCAAAGAATGCCTCTAGGCTGCCTATGGGCACTGAATCAGGGGTGAAGGAGAAAAATAATTACAAAAATTGAGAAAAAACAGTTTTTATGCACGAATTTCGAACTAAAGATGCGGGCGATTCGTCCGCATCTTCAGTGCTCGTTTGAAAGGGTATGCGGACCCGCGTCCGCATCCGCATCCGCTCCGTGTGAAAGGGGCCTTAGAGAACTAGGGGGACCGTATAAAAATTTATATTTTTAATTTTGTGACACACAGTATTCTCAGTCTGGAAACTGATACAGGACAAATTTTCGGACATCTTTTTTTTCAAACTGGAATCATACATCTACGATGAACGGTTGATGAGATAAAGGCCACATTGGCACTTACAGGACACCCTG
The DNA here is from genome assembly GCF_987345545.1 of Pholcus phalangioides. NCBI lineage: Eukaryota > Metazoa > Arthropoda > Arachnida > Araneae > Pholcidae > Pholcus > Pholcus phalangioides. The sequence continues at coordinate 84,859,714 of NW_028301608.1, read as the reverse complement.
TATGTTTCAGTTCTTTTTTTAATCTTTTATTTCCCTATTCTGGAACATATTTGCTTTTACTGTATTCCCACCTTTCCCCCCCCCCCCAGATCGTATTGTTGATATATTCAACGTCTTGATTCAAGTGCCATCTGTCTCCCACAAGAGAAAAACAGATAAATTCTGAACTGCTGCTGGAAAAAAAAGAGAGAAATTTTCTGCTTGAGCAGAGGAAGAGATATATATAGACATCGCCAACTATTTGCCCAATTAAAGGGTTAGTATCACAAGAAAAAAGATTTCTTCGCTTAGAATTGTTATTTTCTAGTTATTCAAAGAATCATACGGAATTTTTGTAACCTTCGTAATCTCAAATCAGACCACAATCACACACGAAATAATAACTGCAGCGGAGGAGCGGTGTTTCGTATTTCTTTCACACAACTTCTGACCTAGGTATGAAGGGGTGCACAGAAGAGCTATGCATGCCCTTGTTGGCACACATGGCTTGAGCTATGAATAGAAACTTGATTTCATATGCTCGCATTGGAAGAACGTAGGTGTCGGGAGATATGATCGAAGTGTTTAAAATTTTCAACGGAATGGACAAGATGGACCCATAAGTTATTAATACGCCGTCAATCGACTGCTGCGACAAGGGGACCCCAGTACCGTTTAGTAAGGGGCAACTCCAAGTTGTGATGCGGCAAGGAGTTTCTCTAATAGTGTTATTAACACAATTGACGCGTTTAAAAACAAGTATGATAAACATAGTGGGATAAATCGAGAAGTTGCCATAATAAGAATAAGACAATCATAATCTTTTATATGGACAGTATATTATGGAGTGAAACCAGTACGAAACGGAACGTGTTTTGTGCGTGCGTGCGTGCGTGCGCGCTTTTCAAGCGACAAAAGCGCTCGTGCTGCTCATTCTGTTCATTCAAAATATATATATACACAATTAGTAATTATTTTAAGAAAAAAAGGATACAAGATGGAGATTATGCAAGATTATGAAATAGAACCTATGCAGTGGGTAGTCATCGGGGGTGACCCCCATGCATGGTTCGAAAAGAGTAGGCGTTTCTGAAGGGTGGTTATGATTACATTAAAAATGTCGTCGAGGGAAATATCGCAGGAGTTGGGGAACAAGGTTTGGCGTTTTTAATGCAATCAGGCATAGCCTTCAGAAACGCTGTCTTCAAAATTAGCCTTCAAAATCCCTTCAGAAACGAATAAGAATAAGACAACCGAACCGTGCATGGGGTTCCCCCTGATAACGACCGTGTGTGTGTGTGGTTCTTTATTTGCTCCTATTGGTTCAGTTATATATGGTTATATATGATATTACAAATTTTACGGGCATCTTTTTTCAGCCACTGCGTTGGGCAATTTGCTTTTTGTGGCCTTCGTGTTTGTATTTGCAATATTACTAGGAAAAGAAGTGGCTCTTTTTAGCCTTCAGAATAGTTTCACAGAATCTGTTAGCGCTTCTGGTGGTCCGAGGACTTACATGGTTGTTTCAATGTATCCCGCGTGGGGGGTGAGAGGTTGAAGACCCTACTTTATCGTATTCAATACGATAGAAAAAAGTGTATTCCAGAGCTCAAAGTCCATGGCATATTTTACCACGAATGTTGCATTTATATTTATCCTGTCCATTAGGGATAAAGAAAGGCCTGTTCTTCCTTTTTTTTTGCTCGCTGTTTCGTCTCGGATGGGAAAAATTTGCCGAGCTCTACCACATGCCACAATCAATCAAAGTTTACTTTGCTCGTTGTTGCGATGCGGGGGAAAAGACATCCACATACATGCATGCATGTGGAGCAGCATATACCGAGCGGATTCTTAAAACAAATGAATCGAACGATTGTTTTCGATTCTCATGCTTCCCTCCTCATCCTTACCTTGATCCAGGGCACTACGATATCCCTAGGAATATTGTGCTCTTCCTTCATCGGTTGAGTATCTCCAGATGAAAGATTCGGAAGATTCCCGAAAAATTAAACATGTCTCTCTTTCTCTCGCTCTCCCGTTTTATCCGAAGGTTATTTCCGAATAATACTTCTAATACTACTACTGTACAACTCCGGAGAATTTCTGTGTTTTCTTATCTATCTTCTGATGTTTCTTTGAAGTTTAAGTTGTGTGTGTGTTTGTATAACTAAGGAATTTCTAGAAAAAGATGTCTTCTTCATTGCATTGAGGAAAAATCTCTCTCTTTTACTCTTTTCTAAAACGAGGTACCGATCAATCTTCTCAAACTCGTGTTTCGGAAGTTTCGCCTCATTTGCAAAAATTACTTCTCGGAAATGGCGTACACTGCCGCGAATGATGATGTATTCATTGATTATGATCATGATTAATATCCTGCCACATTTAATACTCCTTATACCAAATCCGGAAGCTTACGATTATTGTCATTTACAAATGATTTTTAGTCAAAATCCTATTTTACAAGCGTTATTTCGGTTTGATTGCAGTCATTCGCTAGAATAGTTTGGATATGAAAATATATTTATTAAAAATAAGAGGTTCATCTAAAAAACAAGGGCTAGGATAACTATTACATCCCATGCGGAAGGAAGTGGTTGCGTAATTGCACTCTAACCGCGTCAATGTATGACACTGTGTCATCTGTGTATGCAACAATGAAAGCTCGACTGATAGGAAAGCAAGGTATGAAAAAAATATGATTTAAAAGAAAAGAATGACAAATCTGATTTTTTTTAATTTACCAACTGCTTATTCATTAAAAGAAATCTTGTTAATCATAAAGAATGCATATTTTTACATTTGTTTTTTTTTTCACGATTAATGAATTAACTAACAAACGAACTGAAATCAAGAAATATGAACACAAAAAACGTGTGTTTATGTAACATGAAATTTCGTTGATTCCGAATTAATTTAATGGATTAACATTTTTCTTGTAGAGAGAAGTGCTTTATTCCTGAAGGATTCAGTATCACACATAGCCGCTGTGGTGGTCGCTGAGTGGTCATAGTGACTGACTTACATCGTGAGGTCCCGGGTTCAAACCCCCCACCAATGCCACGGTGGGTAGTCAGCTGAAGTTGATTTTCTGTGGTTCCCAGCGCGGATGCGAGTCGATCTCTCCGTTAAAAAGCCCTGCCACAGGATGCAACAGGCTTACAAACGGCACAAATATTCAATCATTACACTTCACTTCTGAAGCATAGATGGCAGCACTGTAAAATCAGACACACGCTATATAAGCACTCAGATTGTTAGGTACACATACTTACACTTCCGGCACAACTCACTAGGTAGTAAATTGCCCATGGCGATAGAACTGAGTTGTGCTCGGTTTGAAAGAAAGAAAAGAAAGTATCACACACATATGGTGTCGGTTCTCAATTCACTCGCTATACAATCTTCAGCATCAACTAAATAAACAAATTCTATCAACGAGATTGTTTCTTGCACAATTGATGGATGCATTTATTATGACGTGTTTCCGACTTGCGTGATGTTGCTTAATGATATACCCATCTGTATTCTTTCGAATGAGTTTTGGTAAAACAGAAGAGCTAACTCGAAATTTTAATACGAAAAGATATATATACGCCCCACTTTCAACTTTGAAATGGCGTAACTTTGGAATAGTGATGCAGTCGGCCCAGCTTAATTGGATAACGGATAAACGAATAAAAGAAAGTTAGTATTGCTTGTGACTTCTGAAGTAAATAGTGTATATTATTGATATATTTTTCAACCTAAGAGCTCCAACGACATTTCTGAATAAGCAGTGCTTCTTTTTTTTATATCATAACTTACTGACTGACTGAGGTGAATGCATTATATCGGACCGTAACGAGCTTATTAGCCCCATGGCTTCCCCGAGGATGCGGCTTCTTACGAGCTGGATGAAGAAAAGATGAAAAATGGTTGTATGTGATAGTAATGGTGTGTGTTTGTGCAGGAGAGATGTGTGTAGAGAAAATTTTCTACGCTGTTCCCAATTCAAATTATTTGTATCGAGAATATATTCACGTGGGATATACCGCTTTCTGATTCTTAATAACCGATCATCCGTACATAAGAATCGGTTCGTAAGAAGCGGATTAAGAATCGAGCTTCGAATGCAACCACGATATTTGATTGTTAATCGTAATTCTCAAGTTCAGGTGAGGATGGACAGGCCTCAAAAAACTCGCCACTGACTCATTAGCGAAAAATTATGAAAAAATATCCAGCAGTATTTGTTTTACATGAAAAATGATCCAGCTAAAAATTAGCAATAGCGTGTTGCTGATGAGATGGAGTCAATGGGAGAGAGAAAAATGAATTTTCAAACGACGCCAGTGTGAAAAAATAGCGGTGTTTTTTTAAGGAAATGTTAACATGGTCGAGAGGAAATGATATATATATATATAATTTCCTCTCGACCATGTTAACATTTCCTTAAAAAAACACCGCTATATATATATACGAGTTTTCGAATACCGCGTATAGCATGAAAAAAAATTCAGACATTCTTCACTTCTACTTCAAAATATGGAAGACAGATGGCACCACCAGTAAAACGCGAAAACTCATAACCCCGACGTCATAAATACGTTAGAGCCAACAATCCTTTCCAGCACGTAACCCGATTCGTTAGAAATTCCATTCAGAAATGTGTACGAGATGCACGTACGGTACGGTTGAGTAGTAGTAGTATATTTTCAGTTATCATCTCAACGATTGATTATAGCTACTTCTCTTTTTTTTATCAACGAGAGAGCGATGGTAGAGTATTTGTTTCTCCTCATTCCTGCATCGAAGAAAAGAGCTTAAAATAATCAAGAACCAGAACTGAAACGGATAGAAATTCGCTAGAAATTATTCCAACTTCCATTCCAACTTATTAAAGAAAACGGAATAAGAAACGGTTTTTTTCCTTGAGAGAAAATAAGCGAACAACTTGTGAGAGAGAGAGGAAAGAAGGCAACATTCCGAAGGAAAAATAGAGAGAAGGCTCTTTCTCACACACATTCATTCATATATACGGTAGCGATTTACGATAAGCCAAAAGTAATTTTTCACCTGTCACAAATAAAAGGGTTCTCCTTATTTTTTCTTATATAATATTTTTTTTTCTTTCCACTCCACTCACGATGGATTTAAAAGAAAAAAAAAATTATATGTAAGAAGAAACACATCTTACGTTAAAGGATAATGTTATTACCGCGTTGGCATCAACGGAAGGCAGCCGTTTCTTCAGATTTACGTCAAAAGCCGCGTCTTTAAATGTTTTATGTTTATGAATTTCATACTCCCTTCCCCAGTATAGGGGGGCATGGAGGAGAAATACCACTCTTCAGTACGGCAATGGGTCCGTAAATTTTAAGCGAGCCCTTCTCACAACCACCTTTGAACCGTATGGGATATTCGCATATCTTTCATCTTTCGTCAACATAATTCCCGGACTGATCCAAAACTCCTAAACTTCGTGGATCGGCGCGTTAGTTTGTGAATTATGAAGCCAATGTCGTCTTACACAGGGGTGGGAAGATTTTTACCGCGTTTCAAGCTATAAATTGTCTTGGAAGGAAGCGAGGAGCGCTTCTCGTTGTCTGGAAAATTCCCTTAGAAAATAGCGGATGAATTTATGGAAGTCAAGCACATGGGCATGATCTCGAACCAAGGATATATACAAAAATTGCCAAAAACAGTCATCAGAACATTTATCACAACATCCTACATCTTTTAACATGGTGAAACAGTCAAAAATTATGCTGTAAAAATATCATTAAAAATATTATTTAACCATTGATTTTTTTCACACATAGTGTCGCTTGTATCCGTGTATGGCAGCGATTCTCAAACTTTTGTCAACCGAGGCTCCCTTAACCAATTCTTGATTCATCTGCGACTCCCGAGAAAATATGAAACTCTTATTTAGGTTGCAATTTATTTTAAATCATGAAAACATTTCAAATCATTTGTGCAACCAACTACTGACTACAAGAGTTCTTGCCCGCTAAACAATTTTAACCCTTTACTTGGCAGTGTTGTTCTCAACTCCCAAGTGGCGTGGCGTTAAGATGCTCGTCTCCCACCGTGTAGGTTGCCGTCAGATTCCACATTCGAACCGTAGGAAGTATAAACTCCCTAACAAGCTTCAGGTGACCACCGACAAGTTACCCTTTTCATTTCAACCCAGCTTGTTACCGGCAGTGAATTGCGGTATAGCGATATGGCCTGAGTTGGTGTGTGGTGAAGTAGTGTTGTTCTCAACCAACATGGATTCTCATATTTTTCAAGTAAACGCATTTTACATTTTGAGCTCATTTCGGGATTGATGCTTTCAAAATATTCTTAAACATTCGATTTTTACTTGTAAGCTGTTCAGCTGTTCATGAAGTTTCTATAACTATCAGCACATAGAACGACTCATTGGCTCATAGCACCACATCTCATATTTCTTGACAAGCCAAGCAGGAACGATTTTTGGCCCTTGCATTTTGGAGGGAAATACCATGTGTGGATGCCAATTAATGTATCCAACACTTTCGACAGCACTTTGCTATAAAATGGTGCTGGAGAGTGAACTTTCATTGCATTGTTTGATAGAAAGTGTCTCGAAATAGTAGAAACAGTAATAAATTAATTTTGGTCTACCTGTGCCACTTTCTATGGAACCACAGTCTTAGACTGAAACTAAATTTATACCTGTAACTGTAATAATAAAGGGTCAAAGTTGAAGCTACAAAAGACATTGAAAGACAGCGAGAAAGACATAGGAAAGACAGTAAAAAAGTGTTAAATGATAGTGAAATGGCATCGAAAAACAGTAGGAAAGACATCGAAATCAAAGTGGTTATTGAGAAAGAAGTTCTAAAACTGTGATTGTTTGCGCCTTAATATCAACATCTTTGAAATATTTTTCTATCGTCCTAAGAACGAAAAACAACGGTGACAAGAATTTAACGGAAAACCACATATTGACTCGCAAAAGAGAAATAGATCTTACATTATTTTCTGAAATGTGTCATAGACTTTGACCCACCCTGTACAATGTCTTGGTGGAAATTATACACAACAAAAGCAAATGCATGAATCAATATTTGAATAAACAATATAAGTTCGATATCATAAATATTAGAAACACACAAAATAAAAATAAATGTGATTATAATTGTTCTCAAATTCAAATTCTATTCATTTCATTGAGTTTATTAATCGCATTTCTCATTCCGGAAAGATTTCAGTTCTCATATCAGATCCACATTCAGAGGGAAAATCGAAATATAAATTAGTTTAAGTTCAATTAAACTTGAGTTGTTTTTTTTTATTATTCTAGGGAAAAAAAAGTATCATTGAAGTGATTTCTCTTCATAGGAAGTCGATTTATCCTAAATCCATAAATTTTATTACAAAAAAAAGGGAGGAATCTTTTTCGAATGCATTTTGCTTCTTACTTCTCTCAGCATTATTTTTTTTACATATATAAGAAGAAATCGTTATAAAAGAAAACTTATTTCAATTTATTTTCTTGGAAAGATATATGTGTGTGTATTTTTTCTTTTGTATTTATTTATTTTCCCAGAGTTTCTTCGCAATTTCAAATATCTGAGCTCACTTAAACTATTCACATCAATTCCTCAAAAACCATTAGTCGGAGTTCAATAAAAACAAAGCGTAACATTAAGGAAATCTGTTCCTTTCATTTCAAGTGGAAAAAAAAATGAAAATATTCTTTTTTTCCTGGAATTTTTCCGGAGTTTGTTTCCAAAACGAAAAAACAAGGAACTTTTTTTTAAGCTGGAAAAGAAACGATATTAAATACATCTTTTGGGTATCATACATATTTTTTGTTTCATATTTGTTTCCAGTCTTTCATTTCGATATGTTATTGTTTCTTTCTCTTTCTTTTTTTTATTCTCATTTTATATATAATTTGTTTTTTTTCCAAGTTTTTCTTTCCCATATTCAACACTTTTTCCCGATATTTTGGTGGAAAAAAAATCCATCTTTGCTCATAGAAATTTTTTTATTAGTAAAATTCTAATATATTATTGAGAGACTATGGAGGTATTTCTTCTCATGTTTCTTTTAATAAAAATTATTTTATGTTCTATTTATAATTGATTATTAATTTAATTAATTTGCCTCAAGTTTCGGATTAATCTATGTTGTTAGATGTAATTCTTGGGTAATTGCTTATGGAATTCGATTATAAAAGGAAAAAATGGATTCTTAAAGCTGGAAATACGCTGAAATGAGCCTTTTCCTTTGATAGGAATTAGATATAGCGATATATTTTTATTCAATGTAATATATATTAATTATCATCTTCTATTTAATTATCAATTTTTTTTATGATTAATTTTGTTATCTATGTTATAATAGATGTGTGTGTGTGTTTTTGGTTATGAAATTAGGATATAAGAGGGAAAACGAATTCTTTAAACTCTAAATATTTATTCTATTCTATATTATTCTATATTCTATTGAGAGGAATAAATTAAATTAAGGTTTTATTAGAGATGATTTTTTTTTTCATGGATGATTGTATAATAATTATTTATTTATTTATTCAATATTGCTTGGCCGAGACCTGTACAAGGGTTGGGAATCGATCAACATCTTTATATTCGATTACTCGATCGATTAATCGAATTTTAATCGAATATTTTCATAAAAATCGTGTAATTAGGCAAATCAAGAAACTATCCCTACTTAGATAAGACAACCATAAATATTTTTATGAGCAGATGAGCAGTGTATTATATTTTATCATGAATGTATAGTTTTTAGTTTTTGCAATTGCACTTTTAATCTGGTTGCTGTATTTTCGAAATATATGACATCCACATTTAATATGGGCATCACTTTTTCAGCTCGTTGGGAAGTTTGCCCGTTGTGGCCTTGTATTTTTGTGTATATATATATATACACAATGTTGTGTATATATTTTGTGTATATATATATATGCACAGCCAATGTTCGGACATCTGGGTGTCCGAACATTGGCTGACTTGGACACTTGGACCATGACATGTGAAGCAAACATGACATCGATTCGTCGTTGTACGGCCTACACGACTAGTGACATCCAACGAACGCGGACGGATCGCCACCAACGGAATTTGATTATCGAGTCCGGACGTGCCAAGGACGCTATAATATCAATTTAGATTTCGATTCTTAGATCACGATTTATCATAATTATTCCGTTGATTTATATTTCTGTAATTGGACTTGTAATTCTGTTATACAAATTTATATATATATATATATATATATATATACATATTTAATAAAATTCCGGATGCACCCATCTTTCGGGGGAACGCTTTGATATCTCCTTGAGATGGGAAGCGGGGTGCGTCCGGTCCTTCAATGTTCAATGTGTATATATATATTTTTTTGTGTTATATACATATATACTGTATATAACTATATTTTATATTTTTATCTGTATTAAATATTTTATACTTGATTGGATATTTTATGTACTATAAAGTTATAATTTATAAGAAGTTATATTTTTTTGATAATTATATTATTTGATGTACTATATAAAAACCCAGTTTTAAACTTTTACTTCCCTATATAAATTAGTTATTCGTTACTTTATGGTATGCTACGGATAATTTGGGAAATGAGAAACTTGCATTTTTTTATATAAAAATTATCTGAAAGCATTGCTAATGATTTAGTTTTAGTTGCAATTCGACTGATGATAAATAGTATTTAATATCAAAAGTGTGTGTGTTTTTTACTATCTCTTTCTTTATCAATAAATAATCAAGTCTCTTTTTTTGATTTTGCGGTATGTCAGAACGCTTGGATCGTACGTTTCCTTTACTCATGTTTTACAAAATTCTTGGATCCCACTCTAGGAAATTTTTGAGCCTCTTGGCTTAATCCATTGAATTCCTGAATTAACTAACATAAAAACCTGTCACATATTGACTATATAAAAACCTGTAAAATTAAAAAAAGAACTTTAAAAATGAAATATTCTAATTTTCTCAATATATGATCAATTTTCCCAGATAATTCGATCTCTTCTTATCATTGAATTACGGTAATTTTTTTACATCATTCAACAATTAGATTCGTGCATAAATGTTATTTTGCTTAAATGAGTGAAAAAAATTATAAAAGTGTTTAGACGAACACTTTTTTTTCGCATCCGAGATTCTTTCTTTTCTAATTACTCACTAATTAAAGTATTTTTTTCCCGAAACTACGTAGTGAAAAAATATTCTAGGAAAGTTTTGAAGAAAAGAAATTAATTTCGTTTTAGTGAATTTATTTGGGAAAAAATTCAAGCGCTAGACTTTCAAAATCAAAATACAAACTTGTCATCAAAATGAAGATATAATCGAGGAGATAAGTAGTAATTAATGAATGACAAGTGCTGCTGTTATCATTTATATCAAATTGGCTGCTGTTATCATTATATCAAATGATGTTTATATTTTTAGAGTAATTGAGAGAAAAATTGCGAAGAAAAATATTCATGAATAAAAAACCTAAAACATTTTTTTTTTCGATTATAATTTATTCCACATTCGAAACTTTTTATTAATTTTTACTTGATTACTTTCTGATTGATTTTTGTTTTTCTGAAGAGAAGAAACTTTAAAAAATTAAGAAGTTATAAGACATAATATTCTACAAAAACGTTCTTGAATATGAATAATATAAATTGATTGAAAAAATTTAAGAAAACATTAAATTAATTTAATGTTATATTTAATGTTTTATGTTTTTTAACCATTTAATTAAAAAATAATTTTTATTACTCGACGTATAAAAAAAGTTAATTAGTCGAACGACATGAAAGTTAAAAAAAAAACTTTCAAATAATTAAATTTTTTCTAGATTCTGAAAGGGGGAAAAAAAGTTTTAAAAACTGAAATAATGTTATTTTTTTGAATAATAAGAAAATTTATATTTGTTTTTCAGTGAAGGAAAACAGAAATTATTTCATGAATAACCTTTGAAACCATATATCTTGTTTCTTTCCTTTGTTTTCAAAAATTTTATTTTTCCGTATTGTTTCGACTTTAGTATTGTTTCTATATATTTTACGTAAACAAAACCGAAAAAAAATGGAAGAGCAATCATTTTGAAGATGACCTACTCCTCGCGTTTTCCCCATTTCTTGTGTATAGCAACAACTTCAGTTTCTTTTTTCTCTCTCCCAAATCTACTTTTCCTTGAGAATGAGGAGGGCTATTTGCGAAGAAAGAGTTGAAGAAACTCGAAGAGAACTTCTCCCGAGTGTTTCTTCTACACCATCATTCACGTGTGACGATCAAACACACACACACACAAAACAAAAACGGAAACAAAATAAACAAATATTCAGGAAAACCTTACTTTTTAGATGGAAAAGTGCGAAAAAGACAATGAAATTCGTGCTTTGATGTTATTCTTCTTCTTTGTGAAAAAAAAAGAAAATAAGAAGGAATATTCTATTCATTTTCGTTCTTACTTTTAACGAAAAGCTTCCAGGGTTTTCTACAATTCTTTTTTTTATTATTATTCTCTTTGGTATTCGTGTTTTGATTTGTTAAAATATTTTACAAATATAATTCCATACTTATTATTCTCATACAAAATTTTTATATCGGTCTCAGTTTTGTTTTTCAATAGCCCTGTAATAATAGTTTTTCAAAAAAACACCGGTATAAGTGGCTTTGTAAATGTTTTATAATCTTGTTATATGTTTATTATTGAATGTTCTATAAATAACCGTTGTTCTTATAATATTTTACCAGAAAAACAAGTCTTCGCTATTCTTATCAACGATAATTTTATTCTGTTTCATCATAACCATTTTTCTATATAAATTCGGTATGGAAAATTTATTTATTCCAATAAATAAGTTATCAAGTTAATGTGAAATCATTGAGAATCAGGCTAAAGAATTAGGTTTGAAATAATCACTGGAATTTGAAATTAAAAAGTTGTTATATTAAACTTCTTCGTGAAATTCGAATATAAGTTGAATAAATAAAACAAACTAAATTTCAAGAGATATTTTCTCCGCTTTTACTTACAAAAAAATACGACGTATAGGTCACAAAAATGCGACATTTTAAAGTATACATATTTAATGCATAAAAACTGTAATCACATTTGTAAAACCACGTAAATTCCAAACTTAAATTCAAAAATATAATGATGCTTTACAGTTCCCACAAAAGATAAGTTTCATAAATAATTCAACTCGTTTTCATCTTCAAAGTGTACATACTTTGTTTGAAAACAGTATAAAAAGGACATATAATACGTCCTCATACATATGTTATATTTCCTATGGAGGAATATGAAACGCGATAGAAATAAGAGAAAATAAACTGGCATCTCTGTTAATAAAAGAATGTTTATTCTTACTTCTATCGTTTCGGGTTTATTTTCCTCGAAGACTCTGTGAGCATTCGGCAAATATTAAAGTAAAAATAATATTGTTATTGTATTAACTTTTTACTCAGTATTTTCTGAAAGATGTGCTTGCTCTCTTGAAATAACTCCACAGAAGCCACCATTCCTGTGTATGAAGGAGGAGGAGGAGAAATAACTAAAAAAAAGTACAGAAATTTCATTTCAACGGACAGGAAAGATAAACAGGCCAGTAGAGAGAACCGCGGAAAAGATGAAATTTTTAGTCGACTTTTTCGGGATGCCCAAGAGATTCCGTAATCCTCAACGCAATAACTTCGTGGGCTTTCTCAAGGAAAATATATATATATATATGGAAGCTTGTGAAAGTTACCTGGATATGTTTTTCTTTAGTTATATATATGAAAAGATGAACGGGGAGTGAGGAGAGAAAAGACCATGTGGCCGGCCAACTAAAAACCAATTTCGTAAGTCTGAAGTGAAACTATGTTAATATTCCCATTACGTGAGTTTTTACAAATAACTCAGAATAATTTCATGGAAGTGATGTGAATACCTGAAAAAAATGTCATTATACAGGATGCATAACAAACAGGCGATACTACGTTTTACTAATACTACTAAACCACACGTGTACCTCGTCCATGTTCCTCTACGGATCTACTAACGAATTGGTACATGTTGGAATGTGCGTGTCCGTGTTGTGAACCTAAACGTGAAGCTTGTTTCTGTGTAATGCTTGTTATAGTGCTGCCACCTACCACATATTTTTCGAACTGTGAGAGAAGTGTAATGTTTGATGATTTTACCGTTGTGGGGCTGTTGCTCTAACTGATCCTAGAGGCATATTTCCAATTGGAAAAAGTGTCCAAATAACTTGTAGAACTCAGGTACACATCATCATGTTGCATACCTCTAAAGCATGTGTAAATTAAAAAAAACAACTTTCTATACGTGCACACTGTCCTCAAGAACCCAATTAGAAATGTGCTGACTCTCCTGAAGCAAACAAAAGAAATACCATGTTCCTAAGTGCAATATTTGCTGAGATATTTGATTTGTAAAAATGGCTGAAAACGTGAAAAAGAACAGTAAACATGAGGTAAAGAAGCGCTCTTCGTTAGTTTATGTGCCCCCCCCCCTAAATTCCCTACGTTTTACGAATTCAAATAGTTCATTGAATATAGTAGTTAAAAACATAGGATCTCTTTTGTTAGTCTCAGGACGGACAGCGACAACTTTTTGATTGGTTTTTTGAGTACAGGGTGTCTGTATGAAAAGTTAATTTTTAATAACTATACAACGCCTTGCAATATGAATAACGTATCTGAGGTCTACACGTTGTTTGGAGACTTTTATCTAATTGGAAGTAGGTCTCTAGGATCAATGGTTCGTTAGTAATTTGCTGCGTGAGGAGTTATCTATGCTCTTTGTATATTGATGAATTGAACTGAACTCTAGCTCAGAAATGGCGCAACTCAGATGGGTAGTTCTATTTACTTCTTTTACTACCCTCGACATGACCTTTCTAACCATACCACTTTTGTCAAAATCTGCGACTAGCAACTTGGGCACTTCCCTAGTAAGTAGTGAAATTTGCATGTGCTGCCCGCCGCCACGGATTATGCGCGGGAAATTGCGATATTGACCCCGAAAGGACAAAATTGGAGCAGATTAAACCGGTCGCAAGTGCAGATCATGTCAAGTGTGTCTTAATCCCTTAAGGTGGACTTTGGGCTGACTTCGTAGAGCCTGGAACAACTCTCACATTGCAAGCCTACTGCAAAGAACTTGTAAAATTTTACTACAGGCCATACATGATTAACTTATGACCCACAGGCCAAATGTGGCCCTCTGGTGGCCCACGACCTTAAACCTAATATTAAAAAAATAAGGTAGCGGCTCATTTACAGATCACTTTAAATGACCCGCGGTGCAGTTCCACATCACTTAAGTGACCTGCGGCACATTTACAGAATACTTAAGTGACTTGCGGTGCAGTTCCAGAGCACTTATGTGACCCCCCGCAACACATTTAAAGATGTGTGTGTGTGTGTGTGTGTGTGTGTGTGTGTGTGTGTGTGTGTGTGTGTGTGTGTGTGTGTGTGTGTGTGTGTGTGTGTGTGTGTGTGTGTGTGTGTGTGTGTGTGTGTGTGTGTGTGTGTGTGTGTGTGTGTGTGTGTGTGTGTGTGTGTGTGTGTGTGTGTGTGTGTGGTCCACGACGCATTTTCAGATTAATTAAATGGCATGCGGTGCTGTTCCAGATCACTACATTTTCAAACCAATGAAGTGGCCCGCACTCTCCAAAAAAAGGGGGTTAAGCACCCTTGCTTTAGACCATAGTTTCCTAAATTTTTTCTTCAATTATCTCCATCTGGAGAAATGTTTTCTCTCATCGCTCCTCTTCTCCCAATTCAAGGGAACCCATAGGATCCTATGTTATGCTCACAGCTTCTATCACCACCCCCCCCCCCGGAGCATTCCATCTCCCACCAACGGACGATATTGCCCACTTTGAGAAACACTGCTTTAGACTATCACCGTTTGGCCCGCTCTTTAAATACGGTACGATAGAAAGACCTAATTGCCGTGGAACCGTCGCATAAAACTCTATCCAGGTCGGGTCAGGCTGTAAACTTACAAGAATATATTTTAGAAATGGTGCTAAACTGACGAAGGATTTTATGCAGAAGGTGGGTTTTTTTGTTTCCAAAGCCGGATCTACAATGGAAAAACAAAGAAACACACAGTATGATGAACACATTTTTTTTTTCTTTGCCCTTTCGAAATACCCATCGTATTATCTGTATTATAAAATTCAATGTAAATGTTGTTCATTCTCGTAACTAGATAAAAAAAAACTGTTAATGTGACAGAGAAACAATTGAAACCCTCAGGAAATTGGTTTTACAAATGCGATTTGCAGTTGAGAATTCAGTGGGATATACTCGTAACCGTACTCTCGATGGACAACTTTCCTATATAAAAAGAAATGCAACGAATATAATTTATATTTTCGTCTCTAAACTCAATTCGGCAGATTATACGCCAGCGAGAGGTCGCTCTCGTGGAACTTTCGAAACGACCGGAAATGTCGAAAACCGGAAGAAGGATGCATTATTTTCCGGAAAATATTTTTTTTACCAAAAAAAATATCGTTTTTTTTTTCTATTATGAATGTTCAATCCATTGCCGTGAGAAAGAAAAAGAAAACCATCTATGGCCAGACGCAATTTTTTTTTCAACTTCCGTAATATCGTAAATCACTCGTAAAAACTCCTAAATTGCCAATTTTTTGGTTGCCGTGATGTCGATGTGGATGTTTCGTGCGAAAATTTAGAACCACTGATTCATGAAATCATTTTCTACTGTTGATGAACTAAAACATGGTGGTTGTTATGGATTTTTTTTTCTTTTTAGAGTGAATTTATATATTCAGGGCGGTAATAGTTAGATCCTACAAGTTGATCCCTACGAACTACATGCTGATATGGCCACTGCTACATTTTGTTATGCAGAGTGGACAAAAAGTCCGTAGGAACTTTAAAAATGAATAAAAACCGGAAAAATAACTGAAATGAAAAACTGTTTGCAGGGTTAGCATCGCTAGGTCACGGGAATTTTTTTGAGACAGGGAAAAAATAATTAAAAACAGTCGAGAGGTGGCGCTGGTAAGAGCGACTTCGGTGGAAATATGCAAATGAGACGATTATAAGAACTTGCGCTCTTAATCCACGACCACTTCACCGTAGTAAATCGTGTGTGTGGCCCTCGTTACTGGATTTGTGACTCGCTTGCAATGTGTTATCCCCTGTGGTGGTGATCATGTGGAGCACATACTGCTGTAATAAAAGATTTGGAGGCATTTTGTTCGTTATTTGCGTATCTTTTCTTTGACTTGTGTACGTCAGTGCGACCTATCGGCTGCTTTTTTGGGTTATTTTTTCATGTCAAAAGAATTCCCATGAACTAGCGATGCTAACCTTGTAAACCGTTTTTTATTTCTGTTATTTTTCCGGTTTTTATGATTTTTTAGTTTCTACGGACTTTTTGCCCACCCTGTATATAAATAGTGATCTGAGGCTTTCATTTCGACGTTAATACGTCTTTTAAAATCTCTGGTGATACTGGGAGCAATGGCAAAAAGTTGCGTAACGAAATATTTTAAACACTCGTACGTCAGAAAATATTCAGAATCAATTAATACTTTTGATGTCTGCGGGTAGACGTTGTTAACACAAATCCAATGACACCATTCCGGTCTCAACCCTTCAAGTAACATCGACGAGATATCTCGCCTCTTTAAAAGTGTCTTATTTTAACATGGACAAGCTAAGATATTTCGTAATATTGATTTCTCAATGGGGCACCTTTCCATATATCTCTTAGTTTGTAAATGCTGAAAATCGAAAGAAAGCCAAAAAAGGAGTTTGGTGACGTCTGCCGCATCACTTAAAGGGTTAATGCCTTTTCCGGTATGGGGGCGTGAGACTCACGACCTGCTTTGGTATAACGAAACTTTTTTACGCTACCTATATCTCGAGAGGTTCGAAACGCAAATAGCAGCTAATGGTGTCTTCTGTTAGCTATTTTTAAGGCAAATTCGATTATATCAATTCGTTATATCAGTACTTACCGTACGATTCAAGACACAAATAATGCATTCCCGTGAAAACTTGCGGCCGTGTCTATGACGATGTCAAACCCCAATGTTTTCTCTTTCATTGAAAAGAGGGCATTTTGCAAGTAATGATCGTGAAAAATTAATAGAAAAATCAAACATGGCGTACGAAGTGTTTGTAATCTACACGAAGTAATTTGTGTAAAATGGCCAAGTCTTATGTATCTTTCTACGCTGGCAGATTCCGCTCATGATAAATCTGCACACTGAGAAAGGAAAAAAAACTATTTTTAAGAAACATCCATAGCCAGAAATCATGTGGAAATGCAAATAGTCAAAATGACGAACGATATGATAAGCCTCTAAAGATCACGGAGCACCTCGAATGCTGTACAGAAGTCTAAATAGCGTCTCTTCTATCAAGGGCGTAGCCGGGGGGGGGGACTTTGGGGTCTGGTCCCCCCCCCCGAAATGTGAGAAAATCACCGAAAAAAGGGAAAAAGATGGCCAAATCCATTGTTCTGTCACTTTGGTCCCCCCCCCCGAAATGAAAGTGCCCCCCCCCCCGAACGAAATTTCTGGCTACGCCCCTGTCTTCTATAGTTATCTTGTTCTTTAATTTTCAACAGAAAATGCATTTAACACTAGAACGATGGAAGCGGTCATTTTTGCTGCATAACTAATTTGACATGCGATTACACCCAAACGGTTAATCTCAGGCCGTTGAACTTTTACGACTTTTCTCATCTTGTTACCTTGTTAAGGATCTTAAATTCTTAAAATACAAATGTTCTAAATGCTACAGTTCAGTGGTAGAATAAAGTTCTACCTAGAAAGACGGTAGAGGCTATAGAAATATTAACTAACTTAAATATAATTACAAAAAAGTGCTGAAATGGACAGTCTTCTTATACGAACGTTAATAATGAGGGAACAGATGTTGTATCGTGATATTTTTCTTTTCTCCATCACTCATTTTGTACAATGCATTCAAAGATACACTTTTTGTAAAAGCTCGTCGTCGCGCGTTATATACTTTAAAATGAGTGTCGTTGATTTTTCCGACAAAATAAATTAATTCAGTGCACAATGAGATCGGCATCGAAAAAGCTGTCTTTTAGATTACTCAGGATTAGGAGACTTTTCACGGTTTTTTTTTATTCTGATCACGCAAGCTCTTCTCAAATTGCTCAACTGTGTTATACTTCAAACCCTGTCAGTGAACTAACTGCCAGGGGAAAAAAGAAGCCACGAATTACAGGAGCTCAAAAAAAATCATAGTCAAACCTCTTTTAAAAATAACAAAACACGGGATTAGTCTCTGCCATAACAAGCCCTTTTGTCTAAAATTTCCAAAGAATTGGTACATAAACGAGGGTTTTACGAAGCAAAAACAAGTCAATGAGACTGAATAGAAAGTTTTGCTAATGGAAAATTATAATTATTTTTCTTGCGATTATTATTAAATTATTTTTATGTGACTTTTTTCCCCTATTACGGTCAGAAGGACTTCTACCGTTTTTCTAGGTTGTTCGAAGCTCATAGTTCTGGCGCTGAAGGATATTCGTGGGCAAAAATGTTATTTTAGACATTTTTTCAGCTACCATGTCCCCATAATGTCCTTAACACAGGAGTTAACGTTTTGCGTTCTACAGATCCTTTGTTCCAATAAACCGAAGACCAGGGACCTTCTTCCCTAATGAGATGAAGGCCACGGACCCCTTTACAGAATAACATTCGGTATATTAATAATATAAAAACAATTATTTAGTTATTTTTCTCATCCAAACTTATTCTCTGGAATTCCTCCAAGGACCCCAAGGGCTCCATAATACCCCTGGCTAAGTACTACTGCCTTAACCAAACACGCGTTCTTTTCTCTAGATTTTGCTCTAAATATGATCACTAAAACAGCATTCACTCTCTATAGGGTGCACGCTTGCACAGCTAACTAACTTACCTAGCGTCAAATTACTGGGGATCCGTTGATCCTAGAGACATACTTCCAGTTACTATCCAAATAGTTTTTAGACCTCAGATACGTCATTCATATTGCAAGGGTTTGAATAGTTATTGAAATAAAAAATTTTAACTGTTTTATGCGGACACCTCAGCGAGGACGGAATCCTCTAACAGCTCTAACCCTCAGTAGGAAAGTTGTTGAGCTGTCTCTCCTGAACCCAACAAAAATAGTTCAATGTTTCCAAGTACAAAATTCGCTGAGATTTTTCCTTTAGAAAATTGGAGAAAGAGTTGGAAAAGAATATCATATAAATTAGCGGACAGCGCTTTTTGCCCTCATTCTTCCCACACCTTTTTTTATGGTTTTTGAATCCAAATATTTCAATGAATATTGCAATTAGAAACGTCGAACTTTTTATGTTGGGCTGTTATGTTGAGCTTGTGTTGGGTTGTATATCGGCTCAGGGGGACCCCTTTCACCCATTAACATACACCCGATAACACCCATTCTGATGGAGGTATTTTGATGAAACTTTGTATATAGGACCAAGCAAAACATTGTTCAATTTTTGACCACCAGGTCAAACGTAATAACGCAATCTATATAAAAGAACCAAATGAAATACACCCACCACAACGGGTGCTCCATAGGTCGGAGTAGTGTCAGTATAATTAAACTGACACTACTCCGACCTATGCAGCGTCCTTTGTGGTGGATGTATATACGTTATGTACATATGTATTACGGATGTATATACAATGGCGCTTGGTATATACGTTATTTGGGCCATGGGAAAAAGACAAGAGCGATAAATAGCTACACTTTTTCATCTGGTGGTCAAAAATTGAAACATTTTTTGCTTGGTCCTGTATACAAAGTTTCATCGAATTACTTCCATCAGAATGGGTGTTACATACGTCTGAGTAGTGTTAGTTTATTTATAACCACCCTGTATTAGAATACATTTTAAATTCTCACTCTTGTAAAATTGGCCGTGTTCATTGATGATCATGATTCTCCTTGCAGGCAACAGATGCCGTCCAGCCTGGAAGGCCAGATCACAATGGAGAAGACGCCGAGCTATTTCATCACGAAGGAAGTGCCGCCCCGCATCCACTCCATGTCACCTTCCGTCCGCGTCCTCGTGGTTGTCCGTGACCCTGTAACCAGAGCCGTCTCGGACTACACCCAGTCCACGAGCAAGAGGAAAGGGACGCCATCTTTCGAAGAGATGGCTTTCCTGAACATCAGCACTGGACTGGTGGACACTTCTTGGAGCGCCATACGGATCGGCGTCTACGCTAGGTTTCTGGAATGGTGGATGAAGTACTTCAGCCTCGACCAAATGCTATTCATCAGCGGCGAGACTCTGATCAAAGACCCCGCCGGTGAGATGGGACGGATCCAGGACTTCCTAGGTCTGAAACGCGTCATATCCGACAAACATTTCTACTTCAACGAGACGAAAGGATTCCCGTGCCTCAAGAAATCTGAAGGGAGCGGCAACCCTCACTGCTTGGGTAAGACAAAGGGCAGGACTCATCCCGAAATATCGCAAGCCACGGTCCAGAGGCTCAGAGACTTCTACAGACCTTTCAACATGAAATTTTATCAGATGGTCGGTAGGAACTTTGGCTGGCCTTAAAACCAATGGCTACCATTTTGTAATGATCTGAAATCCATACAAGTTCCGTTTTTTCCTGAAATGACAAACGAAAACCCAAGGTACAATTGAGAGAAAAATCTTTATAAAATATACATATAGTTTCTATCCGGTCCTTTCCGTGAACCTCTTGCTCAACTGAAGTGGTTGTGTTCCCAAAAAGATGGTTTTATACACGTAATTTGTTTTTGTTTTTTGATACAGTGAAGATAATGTTAAGGCAGAGCTATATGTGTCGGTAATTGCAATATTCAGCCAAATGCATTTGAATTCCCCCCCCCCCTCCCAACCAATCTGGCCACTCTCAATGCTAATGCAAGAAAGTTTCGCCAACGATCTTAATTTGGAATCTTAATTTATGTACAAAGTGAGCATAAAATGATTTTCCTTCCTAGAGCATTATGTTGCTTTAACTAATAGTCCAGTAGTTTTGAAAGTTTTCTCACCCGCGGCTCCCTTGCCCGATTCATGGTTCCCCTGCGGCACCCCAAAATAGTTTAGCAGATATTTTCCTATTTAAAAGAACCATTTCAAAGCATAAACAGGCACGCAAATCAATATTTCCAGCTCGCCGCGATGCCTCTGACAAAGGTTGGCGACGCTCTTAGGAGCCACTACGCACACTTTGAGAAACACTGTAATAGTGTGATCGATATAACATTTGTACACGTATGTAAGAATGTATTCACAGTGATCATACAACAAAATAAATTCATGGTGTTGTGATCCCCGTCCATGTTCATCCTGGGATGTTGTATTTTCGATGAAATCACTGCCAATTTTTTTTAGACATATTCTGTGACAGCAGCTTCAGTATTGTGGCATGGTGCAGAACTTGGTGATATCCTAGCTGCAAGAATAATGATTGCACTTTTTTCTATTATACAGGATAGAGATCCTCCTCGTATTCAAAAGTTTTGCGCACACATTTTACCTATCGTCAAGTAATTACTCACATGTTTACCCATTTTCGAAATACTTTAACCCATTCAGTTTTTGTGGGGATACCTCCAGAAGGTAGTGTATCTTGGAACTATTGCAACATTAGAAGAATCGAAAGATAATATTCCTTGCATGTGATGAAACATCCAAGTTGATCAACAACGTTCAGATCACAGCCTACAGTTAATCACATTTAAATAGCAAATTTGTTTTGGATAGCATATGGAGCAATGTCACATGACTCACCTAACCCTTTAAGCGTGACAACAAAAATCGCTGGACATCCTTGAAAATGTCATATCTTTTATAATGAAGTAGGCTTTATTCCGAGTTTCAAGCAGGTGCAAACTAAGGGATACAGGGAAAAATGTTCCACTGAGAAATCCCCTTTATAAAGTATCTGGGCTGTTTGAGAAAATATTATTCAAGTTTTCACGAACATTTTAGCATGAAACAATTATTTTTGGGAGTCAAAAAGTCTAATGAGTGCCAAAGTATTTTTATGTTTTATTTTCACAAAGAAATTTAATTTTTATGATTTTTCAAAATATGAAATTTTATCCTATTTTTGATCTGGATTTTTTTTTCTGACCATAAACAGCAATAAATTTTCTAATAGAAGTTATTTTTGCCACATAGTGCATGATGTTTCCATATATAATCATAATTTCCAATTATTTTGATAATATAAGGTTAGTTAATTTACATAAATTGAAAATTTGCTCAGTTACAAAGTGTGATTATTTGAAAAGCAGAACATGCTAAATTGATGTCCAAAGAAACTAGTAATCAAATATAGTACATTCGGGTAATATTTCGGGAACGCCAGTTTTATTTTTTTCGATTATTCAAGTTTGAAACATGGTAGAAACCAGAAAACTGTATTTCTATAAAATTTGGTTTCTTCTCTTTGTATTGACAAGTAGTATAAATGGCAGCACAAAAAAAACTATGTACGCACTCAGACTGTTAGGTACCCACACTTACACTTCCGGCACAACTCAATCGGTAGTAAATTGCCCATGGCAATAGACCGGAGTTGTGCTCGATTTGAAAGAAAGCATTGACGAGTGTGTTTAACATAAATATCATAACCAAGAAAAAAGGCAATGAAAAATCATTTTCGTTGATTAATATGGAAAATAGGGGGTTCAAAATAAAGAAAACTAATTCGAATTGATCAAAAACAAGATTTAATGTGTCCATGACAATGAAAAGTATGAGTTCCATCGTTTGTTTTTGTAGTTGATAATGCGGTGATGTCATAGTCTATTTACAGAGTCACAAGTGCAATCTTCCTATTCTACCCCAAAACAGTCAAGGTAAGCCCCACAGAGGACAGCACGCACATTGTTTCTTGAACCTCCGTCTTGAAGAGACATTCTAGCCCAACTCAGATGTGATACTTATTGTATTCCATATTACACGCCGCACCATCTATGAAAAAATAGCCTTCTATCCAACCGGGAAGAACCGCTAGTCAAAAATGAGCACAGTACAATAATGTACAACAATCGTGATGTACTTTGTGCTTAGGTTCAAATTTTGGGAAGTGGGAAAACAAATGTTCTCCTATAGCAGCCGTAATGATGGTGACAACCGAGCGACACCAGCGAGTGACCAACACCTCCTAGAGATAGATCTCACCTCTATCTTCTCTAGGAGGTACTGCACTGACTCTATAGCATCACGGGGGACATTTTGAAGTTGTTTATCACTGTTCCACTCCATACCTGATGGCAGAGAAAGCCTAGAATTTCAAATTACCCGAATCTGCTATACATGTGTAAAAATTGAGTGATTTGGTCCACGAATTCAAAGAGCATTCAGAATTGGGTTAGGTATACCAAATTTTTCTACCGATCCGACAATTGGTTGGAGCTGCAAAATACTTTAAAAAGGCCAACTTATTTCATGCTCACCTTGTATTTAAACCGGTTTGAAAACAAAAAAAATATTATAGTGCATAGCATGAATTGGATATTGTTTAGAAATTTTACAGTTATCCATTTAAATTTTATAATCACTACCAGAAGTGCAGGGAAAATATTTGAGATCTTCCACTAATTTTTATTGCAAGTATCAATTATTTAAAACAACGATTTCATAAATATTGTAATTATTTGCATCATTAATCGAGAAATATCTCGCGTAAACCAAAACCTTATAAAATAATAATTACATTTCAGAGTGGCTGAATTGTTATGTATAATGATGTCTGATATGCAAATGAGAGAGAAGTACTTCGATGCAATAGAGAGACACTCGATAAGGACAGCGTATGATATTTTTAGATAGCGCTTAGAGAATGGCAATACATTCGAAAATGAATCTAACGGTACATATCACGAGTATTTGTTGTTTTGATTGTACTTCGGGCTTTTGTGTATTTAATTCTGGAGAATTATGTAAATAGTCACCGTGTTAATTTAGGGATAGCGTTCCCTCTCCTGGAATAATATCGTCGAGTAATTGTAATTATGAGTATTTGTGCCAAGATAATGACGACTATTATGTATGAAAATTTTGAGAGTTTTCAATGCGCCGTCAAACCGATTTTACAGTATTTCTCACTGGATAGATTCCAAGATATTTCGCTATAACGTACTTCTAAAACAGGGGTTCTTGACTTTCTCTACCCGTGACCCGAAATGGCGGCCAATGGGTCTATGTTTAATTTTTAATTGTTTATTAAATATTCCTCACCACCAAAATTTCTGGTTTTCAAAATTATTACATTGGTTGGTGCCCTACAGGGCCAGAGCAAACGTCCCTTACTGAAAAAGGGATCATAAATTACGGAAAGTTTATTCTGAAATTATTTCTTGCATTAATTTTTAGGCATTTCTTTGTTTCTTATTCACACATTTTCAGTTATTTCAAATTTCTCATTCATTTTCAATTATTTTCTTTCATTCTTTTTCAATTATTTTCTTTCTTTCATTCATTAATTTTCAGTTATTTATTTTTTTCGTTCATTCATTTTCACTCTTTTCTCTCTTTCATCCATTCATTTTCACTTATTTATTTCATTCATTCATTCATTTTCACTTATTTATTTCATTCATTCATTCATTTTCACTTATTTATTTATTTCATTCATTAATTGTCAGTTATCAACTCTGGAAACTTTTCATTTATACTAAAATTATGTATTTCTTTCATTTGTTCCAAGTTTTCATCAATTATGAATTTACATTCATTTTTTTTAGTGTTAGTGTTCATATTTTTGTAAAGATATATTTCAGCATTTTTGTGCATTTTGTGTTATGTGCTTTGGGATACGGACTACTCCCCTCCCCCTCCCCGTTAAAATATATACAGCGAACACCTTGCTACAACGAAACTCGATATAACGATAAACCCCTCTACGACAAAATTTTTTCAATTCTAGTTCGGAAGAACTAGTTTAAACTGCTGCCTTTTTCGATATAACCATAATCCCTCTACAACGATATTCTTTCTTAGACAGCGGAACATCGTTATATCGAGGTTTCACTGTAATATTGTGGCTCAAGAGGTTCCTAAAAAATGTCCGATTCCCAATCCAGGCCACAAAAATCGTAACGCTCCTGAAACCAGTGTCGTAGAAAATGGATGTAAGCCGGATGGTAAATGGTACGACCCACCTTAGGAGCCCCTGTGACCTAAGTTTGGGCCGCCACACATAGGGTAAGAACTCCTGTTCTAAAAGATTTCGAGTAATAGTGTGTGAAATTTAATTATTTTTTCCCTCTCAAATTCTTCGTATGATAACGGTGTATAAAATATTGTAATTTTTTTTAATCTATTACTGAAAGAATAACAATAGAACTATTTTTAGAACGTCCAGGGGTAAATCTGATAAATCCAGTTATTATGCATAATCACCAACCATTTTGATAAGTTTGATAAATGCCCCCTAAAGTTGTAGATCACCTATACCGTTGATTATGCATCATACTCAATCGTCGGTGATAAAATTGATCAATGCTAAAACAATTATCACTTTCATTGTACATAATACCCAAACGTATCTAGTAAATTTGATAAATACTTGAAATTTATCGCTCTTACCAGTGATTATGCATTATACCCAAGTGTAATTCGTGAATTTCATAAATATGAAAAAAAATTCCCCTATGAGTCTAGTATGTTTAATAAATAGAATCAGACTATATAATGAACTCTAATTAAATAATTTTAATCATTTAACGATTAAAATCGCATTTCAATGATTAAAAATTTGTTAAATGGAACAATTTGTAAAATTAGAGTGCTTTATATCGGAGTACGATCTTTTTTTTTTAATGAGTGATCATTCTATTGAGGTACGATCATAAAACTTGTGAAATAGGAGTTCGTTTTATCGAGGTCCGAATTCAGAATTCGTGGAATAATAGTTAGTTATTAGAGTTATTTCGAATATGTTTAGAAAAATTCGTTAAATGAGAGTTCATTATATCCAGTTGAAATTCCGGATCACAAGTGCAGTCATCTAAATAATAAATCTTAGCACGGCAATGGGACCGATTTAACACTATGAAATGGCAATTATGCATAACTACCGGCAAACGTAGTGAATTTACAACGATTTATCGTGTTTACCAACGACGCTTAGAAGTAATCGCATTAGGCATTAATACAACCAACTAACTATATTAATCCAACTAATTAATTAGGCATTATACACAACCGCCGTAAAAGTGATAATTTTTTAGCAATTTATCAAATTCACCAACGACGCTTGGGTATTATGTATAATCGCCGGTATAAATGGTAAATTCATCACACTTTCAGAGACCATTGGTAATTATGCATAATAGCCAACATATAATATTTACGTAACATCTATATTAAATTATTTGATGAAAACGTATGATTATATAATCCTTGTCAACAAAATTTTTTTCCGACATAGAGGTACATCACTTTAAACAGAAGAAGTGAGATAGCGCTCAAACACATGGCTACTAAAAAAAATGTTTCAAACGAATGGTTAGTGAACCATCTTTTTGGTGAGTAACATATAATAAAAATGGTGAAAAAAATCGGCTATGAAGAGCTCTGATTTGGGTCTCATTCGACCCCCAGTCATGGGCGGAGATACGGGGGGGGGGGGAGGGGGCAGCGTCAAAGGTGAAGTCAGCTGATCTAATTTATTTGCTTATATATGAATTGACATCATCATCGTGCGGGCCCCCTCCCCCCAGACTTTCAAGTCTATCTCCGCCTATGCCCCCAGTGAGCATAAAATTTTCAAAAATGGCAAAATGATTTTATAATCTCTGTTAGTATGATGAATTTGAGACGGAACGGAACTTTGTCCGATATGTATTTTGAATAACAATTTTAATTTGCTTTAGCATGGAATGGCGTTCGATCATAATATATATATATATTTATGTATATAGATTTCTATATAACCATAATTATTATTATTTTATTTAAAGGAAAAAAAAAATCAAAATGTATATTGAGGAAAAAATTACTTCTTTTACTTTCTTCAGGTAAATTAGATACCGGAGATGCCAACCAATGCTGGTGATAATATTGATTTTTCAGCTAAAAACAGTACAGGGTGGATGTGAGAAATCCTGAACACATTTTAAAAAATTAATAACAATT
The DNA here is from genome assembly GCF_987345545.1 of Pholcus phalangioides. Taxonomy (NCBI): domain Eukaryota; kingdom Metazoa; phylum Arthropoda; class Arachnida; order Araneae; family Pholcidae; genus Pholcus; species Pholcus phalangioides. The sequence continues at coordinate 84,832,561 of NW_028301608.1, read as the reverse complement.
TGACAATGGGCATAAAAAGTGCAGTTTTGCACCAAAATACTTATGGCCTACAGGTTTTTTTTTTGATAAATTTAAAACAAATTCAAATTTCATTCACTGGTGACTCGGTAAAACAAACGACCTCATAATTCACATATAATTCAACTCAAACAGTGCATAACTAATGCTTATAACAAGGGCCCGGATGTTGATGGCATTTGCATATTTTTTCATTTTACAATACTTTTTCACTTTTATGGCATTTCTTTTAGGTTTTAGGGCATTTTTTGCATATTTTCAACTTTTGAAGTTTTTTTCAAAATAAAATGTAGGCTGAAAAATTTTCTCCAACCAAATAAAGTTTCTTCCTTCTTTACGTACATTTTTCTACAGGCATTAGAAACATTTTTGATGTCTTTACAGGAGTGTCTGAAATTGAAAAGGTATAAAAAATGTGAGTCGATCAGAGATCTCCCCCTCCTCCCCCCACTCCAAATATCCCCAATAACATGTGTTGTAACACGTTGAAAGAAGTTTATTCTGTCTTTTCAGAAATTTGATGAAAGCTAATGTTGAGAATGAATGTGATTTCCAATAGATACTATAAGGATTTTTTTCTTTGACCTCAATTTAATATAATGACTGGTTCAGTTTCTAAGGAAATTTGTTTTGTTACTTTAATAGTGTTTTTTGTCACTTTTTCTTTTATTTTTTAACGCATTTTTTTCTAATTTTTAGAACATTTTTTATGGTCATTTCTTAGTCAACGGCCTCGTTTATGACAATTTTAGTTACATATAAATTATCACATTTCAGTGTGAGCGCCCTGTAACCCGTTTAGATGTAGCCCGAACTAAAACGTTTGCTGATAATGAAATGTGGTCGCTTTATTTAACGCAAATTGTCATAAACATAACTTATGCGCTGTTTGTGTTGCATTTTATGCGTTACGTCGGGTTTTTAATTTTACAGTACCACCTATGAGTGAAATTTGAACTTTTTTTTCCTTACTTTTATCAGGAAAAAAGTCTATGCCATGATAAGTATTTTAGTGTATAAATATTATGCCTCATTCCATTGAAACCATGATCAACTGACCTAAACAATTGGCCCTAGTACCACTTAAAAAAAGGCAAAAAAATATTTCTTTCACCCTTTGCTGTGTCATCACATCGTACCGTATCATAACAAAATAAATTACTGATTCTCGACGCACCATATTGTATAATTATAATGATAATTACGTAAGTATAACCGATAGAGAAAAACATGTCGATAATAGACAGGGTGGACGAGAAGTCCTGGACGAATTTTAAAAATTAATAACAAATCAACCAGTTGAAATAAAAATGTGCGGTTTACACTCAATACTCATGTGCAGCCTAGAGTTTTTATTTTTTTTAAATATAAATTTTTAAAAAGTTCAAAATTTCCTCACTCACAGGTGGCGCTATAAAACGAAGAACTCGACGCAGCACAAAAAAATGCAACAGAAACAGTGCATAATTAATGTTTATGGCTATCTGTATTATGTAAAAAAGCTACTATATTAGTTTATAGTAGTATATATTATACTATTACTTGTATTATACTATTTTATAATATCTTTGCAAATCCAAAGATGCGCTTTGTAAATGATTCTACGTAATTAAAAGAAATGCGCAGCGCACTATTATAAATTAACCTGATTATATACGTACTCGTCGTTTTATTTTTGTACACTAAACATTAAGCATATTTGTCCCACAACGTGCTAATAATATATTGCACCACACGTATTACACAGATTTTAGGCTTGCACCGTTTGAATAGGATTGCACCGTTTAAATAAACTTGCACTTTTTATAGAACTGCACCGTTTAAATAGGATGACACTTTTTGATAGGATTGCATGGTTTAAACAGGATTGCACCGTTTGAATAGAATTGCACCATTTGAATAGAATTGCACCGTTTGAATAGAATTGCACCATTTGAATAGGATTGCACCGTTTGAATAGAATTGCACCCTTTTAATAAGATTGCACCATTTGAATAGAATTGCACCATTTGAATAGAATTGCACCATTTGAATAGAATTGCACCATTTGAACAGAATTGCACCATTTGAATAGGATTGCACCGTTTAAATAGAATTGCACCGTTGGATAGGCTTGCACTTTTGATAGGATTGCACTTATGAGTGTTAGATGATGAATTAAAATAATCATTAAGTTTGGACATAATGTCAGAGCACTTGAAACGTATTCCTTGCGTCACACATTCGCACAACTTTTTTATACTCATCCGCAGGGCCGGCCCTAGAAATTCTTCCCCCTCAGAAGAAGAATATTTTGCCGCCCTAAAGATACGACTGTCTGAAAATAATTTTCTTTCTTCACCTCTATTACCGTGATATAGTGGTTCCCGAAGTGTTAGTCACGACTCCCTTGGGGGTGGGGATAATGTTGATGATGTAAGATGTGACAACAGAATTTCTTAAATAAGAAACGTTCTGTTAACGAATACATGTATGAAATCTTTCCATCTATTTTTGGAGGAGAGGGAAGGGGGGGGGGTCCCATGGTAGGCGCACCTAATGTGTTCAAATAAACCCTGCTGAGAACCATAGTTGTAATTAGCTATCGTCTGCATAAACTGATCGTGGTGAGAAAATGATCAAATAACCAATAATCAATGAACATGACAGTCAGGTGTTTATAAAATAATGCTGTTTTCTCAGAAACGCTTTAAACATCAGAAATCTTTAGAATCTTTATACATCATCATGTTTACCCCCACCCCCAAATTAAAGTGCAAAAATCACTGAAAATGATGGAAAAGGACAGCATATACTGAGGGATACGCTAGAGATTAAATTTTAAATACTCTTTTGCAAACTTTAAAAAATTTTCCATATTCTGCGATATCCTCTTAATTTTCAATCAGCAATATCTTGGCCAACAGTGCACTTAGAAACATAATTTTTTATTCGATAGAAACAGGGCAACGTCTTTGTAACTGAAAGTCAGAGGACAACAGGGGACCGCATAAGAAATTAAATTATTGTACCTCGGTAAATATAAATAGGCCCTAGTAAAAAATGAATGGCATATCTAATATACGAACACGTTATTTGAATACATTTTTCAAACAAAGACTATGTTTCTATCACCACTGATTCCAAAGAAATAATCATATGACTTCACACCCTGTACACATAAATTTATATAGTATTTGACATTATTTCATTTATTTATTTTCAGCCACGTTCAGGCCCGTCATTTGTGGGGGTTTTGAAATACACTAAAAATGGTATATATATATATATATACATACAAATATATACAGGATGATTATAAAAAAACTATCCCGACATATGGGCCTCTAACTATCATACCATTCACAGAAACTGAATGAAATTTTGGCATAAGGTATTTTGATGTATGCGCTCAAGAATGATATGGAAAACAACAGTGTCACTCTAACAGTTACGGTTACAGTGAGAAAATTTCGAAACTATCAAATGGCAACACCAAGTTTTTTGTATTGGAATGTGATCTCCATTGTGAAAAACCCTAAATAGCGTTCGAACGGCAACTGTAGCATGAAAATCACCGGCGGTAGATAGGCTAAAAGTGAGGACAACCAATAAGGACAGAGAAGCGGCATAAAATAAAGCATTTTATTGTGTTTTCCACATGACCTTGTGGAGGACTAATCAGGCTGGGATCTCGGTGTGACGAATGAAACGAACATTAATGCTCTGGTAAAGTCACGGCAAAGTCCTTTTTACTTTTTCCTTGCCTAGCTCCGGGGAATTATGGGAGGTGCCATTCCAACGCTATTCAGTGTTTTTCAGTATGGAGATCGCATTCCAATACAAAAAACTTGGTGTTGCCATTTGATATTTTCGAAATTTTCTCACTGTAACCGTAACTGTTAGAGTGACACTGTTGTTTTCCATATCATTCTTGAGCGCATACCTCAAAATACCTTATGCCAAAATTTCATTCAGTTTCTGCGAATGGTATGATAGTTAGGGGCCCATATGTCGGGATAGTTTTTTTATAATCACCCCGTATATACATACATTGAGTACATATGCTTTGCCCCCCCCCCCGGAAAAAGTTGAAATGACGGCCCTGGGGCCACGTTGCTGGGCAGTTCACCTAACATGAAAATTTGTACACGGAGTCCCATAATTTCATAAATAATTTAAAAATTCATTAAAATTGAAAGAATTAGTATTTTTGAATGCGGTTTGCAAAAACGTTATTCTCACGAAGCAAGCTTTTTAGTTCTGAAAAAAAAATTCAAAATTTTTTTAGAGGGCACTGCACGAAAGCAAACCACTGAAAATATGCAAATCAGAGTCCTCCAAAATGCAAAATGTATGATTTACAACTCATATCTGAATTTTGCTGTTACTGACGCTTACATGAGGTTTTCAATTGAGATGTTGACATTGGTGGATAAAACACTATTTGGTGAAGTTGTTTTACTTTAGCCACGAATCGCCGGCTGAAACTCTACGAACGTTTAGCACACAGAAGAGATTGAAGAAATGTTCGTGCAGCACTCTCTTATCGACAAAATCTTGTACTCCTTTTTTCCCCTAACCAAAAAAAAATCTTCCTTCATGAGAATAACGTTTCCACAAACCGCATTAAAAAATGACCAATTCCTTCGATATTTATGAATTTGTAAACGATTTACGAATTTATGGGACACTTTGTACTTTTATTCGTGCGCACACCGAACAAAATCTTTTTCTCCAACATGGCCGCGAGGATCGACCTCCGTAACGAGTATAAATAACACTCATCTGATATTCAGAAAAGAAAACGTTGGGAGTTGCATTTGTTTTCTTTATATAATATTCATTTCGGTGATGAATGTCTCATCTCTTAGACTTAACTCTTTTCCTTTTTTTATTTTATTCGGAACGAAATTACACCACCTTACGTATCACACAGCGAGAGCGGAGCGAGAAAAAAATGTATTCAAAATGAATAAGAGCAACTCTGAATTCATGAATGAATAAATAAATAAATAATCCGATGCTGAATTTATAGCAGTCGTTAAGTTCAAGTACAAAACTGAGCTTGTTTCTCGGAAATCGCTCGAACGCGATGCATTTAGCGAACGGCAGGTACTAAATTCATCTGCGAGGCACTTACTTCACTTAAATAAATAACATCTTACGTCATACGTTGCCCGTGCGCCTCTCGGGGTGGGCATTTGTTAAGTCTATTTTATAACGCTCCGGTGAGTTAGTTGATGACCGTAGAAACGATGGTATGGCGAAGAAACTCGATAAGATATTTTTAGGATTTTAGTTTTTGTTTTTCTACGAGAGAACTTTGTGTATTACCATCATTATAAATATACGAAGTAGCAGAAATATATTAATATGGCTATTTTTTTTCCTCTGAAAGAAGTCTCAGTACGTTGAGAAAATGTTAGGGTATAAGTATTTGATAATTTATAACGGTATGTATAGGGGAAAAAGACGCCAGAATTGAAGAATGGGAACAAGACGCTCAACTTGGAATACAGGTTGTCTAAGAAAGAATATGGTGGAAATAAGAGTAAAATGGAAATCAACTGGGGAGGATAACAGCGAGGGGAGCAAAGAGAAGTGATTAAAGCCAGAAAAATTGTTTTTATTGTTGCTGTCTAACCATTGCAGGCTGTCTGGCGACTTACAGATCATTATGGGTGGTATATGAAGTTGCTATGTGTAACAGAACAGAATTTAATTTATTTTTCTCAGCCCAATGAGGCTGCATGACGACTTACAAACAGCCTTTTTGAGGCGCTGGGAAGAAGAAAGACCAGTTTGTACATGTATGTGTAAAGCATGAGTGTGTGCCTGTGTAGAGTGAACAAAAATCCACTCCAACGTAATGTCCAAAGTACAAATGTAGTACGCGCTCCAAAAGATAACAATTAGGGGGAAAATTAAACAAATATTCAATGCTTCAAAAATCATTGGTAGATAAAACCATATAACACATACAACTCATAAGATATAGAGATAATGCATACGGATACAATTTGCGATGTATACAGACAGACAGAATTTAATTTTTTTCGTAGCTGCCCAGCCCGAGGTGACTGCCCTTCCTGGCTATGAAGGGGGTTATAGACAAGTTTGTGTGTTTGTAAGTTAAGAGAAAGAACTCTATGCTATAGAGTTGATCAGTAAGGTAAATAGAAGAGAGAAATTTTATGTATTTATCTACGGGATTGCATAACAAATAAATTATTGTCAAAGTAAATTCATAAATAGTTTAAAAATGTATAAAAAAAATTTAAAAATTTTCATATTAAAATGTGGTTTTTGAAAAAGTTAATCTCACGAATGGGACATTTTCTTTCTTACTGGAAAAATTAGTTCAAAATTTTATTGATAGATGACGCTACACAAAAATCAATCACAGGAAATGCACAAATCAGAGTTCTATAAAATGCAGATTTTACAACTAACAGCTCATTTTTATGAATTTTCCGGTTACCGGCGCTGACATAAGGTTTTCATTGTGATGTTGACATTAATGGATAAAATACTTGGTGAAGTTGTTTTACCTCAGCCACGCTGACTGGGGCTTCACAAACGTTTCGGACACCGAATAAATTAAAGAAAGTTCAGCTCCAATTACTGCTGCCGGGCTTCCTCGCATTACCCTCTATTGAAAAGAATGTGAACTAAATTATTTTTCTGTACCCCGAAACAATCTTTCTTCGTGAAAATAACTTTCATGCAGTAGTTGAAATATTCCAATATTTCCGTATTCAAATATACCAATTCCTTTCTCTTTTTTATGAATTTTTGAGCTATTTACGAATTCATAGGACAACCTGTGGTTTGAAATGTCATTAATATGGAAATTTCAGAATCGTGACTAAAGAGTGGAGGGGGGGGGGGTGGGAAGAGAACAGCGAAAACTGCTACCGTGGCTTCCGTAGACAGGCTGAGGAAAATTTTAAGAAATTTAAAATATATTCACTTTATAAGACACAACATAAAAAAGCATTCATTTTGTTGAGAAAGAAAAAACACTTTTACAGCTGAATTCAAGTGTAACTCCCTCTCCCTAAAAATGTCCTTACCCACAGCCCATGTTGATCCACACACTCGCAAACACTTATTGTAATATTACAGTACAAATACAACGCCACAACCGGCAAAATGCCCAACGAGGTGGCTGAGAAAAAGATGCCCATAAAAATATGGATGTCATATATATTTCAAAAATACAGCAACCCAATTAAAAATGCAATTAACAAAAATTATAAACAATATATACACGTGATAAAATATTATACAATGCCCATAAAGAATACTTATGGTTATCTGATTCTGAGTATGGATAGCTTCTCGATTTACCCCAACATGTTTATCGTACTCAAACAGCTCTTAAACCTTCAATGCGATGCAACACCTGTTGAATTTGAAGCAAATGGCCGCGCAGAAAATGGCGGTGCGATAAGAATGATCAAAGCCATCACCAGTTTTTGATGCTATGTTATGTTATTAAATACCGTATAATGTAATTGTTATTAAATTCCCAGCATTGGTTGGCATTGATGTGAAAACAAATAACATTTATGATTTCATCAAACAATAAATGTGTGATATTATCCCTGCCAATGTCCAATGTACTCTTTCACGTGTGTTCCTGCCATTACTCTTGTCATTGTGTGACTACCATTGTGTGTGTGTCGTTCGGATAACGTCATTTTATATATATATACGCACTACATATTTATTGTGCGTAAAAACATAGTGTAAACGCTTCTGAGATGTGCGGCCATCGGCTGCCTCTCACCATCACGGATACGGATGCAATTTTATTCAACTATAAAAAAAAATATTAACAAAATTTTGGATCGTGTACATAATGGATTATTACATGTATAAAATAAATAAATATATCTGTGTGTGTGTCGGACCTGGTACTGTGCAATATAATGTACATATGAAAATATTACAGTTTTTGTGGAATGTAACGCCGTGTCAGTATCGATTGACAGACACACTGTATGCAGCAATATCGAATTTATAGGATGCTTTTCTTTTTTTCATTTTCATCTCCCATGTGTGAATATAACGTACCGCATTTTATGTAATATTATATAAAAAATTTAATTTCGATCTCAGTAAGGTTTTTATTTAGTTCAAGAGTATTCTATTCTCGATGGAATATCAAATTAAATTATTATAAAATTAAATTTTGAATCAGAAAGTTTGAAAAATTCTGATCAATGGAAATATGCATATATCGAAACAAAAAAAAATTATTTAAAAGTTTTCATGTTGATAAAAGTTTTCATAATAAATGTGAATGCAATGAATCAACGCTGACAGTACGAAATTGATAAGTGATTAATCAATTTATTTGAATGTGAAAACGTAGTACGTGTACACTTACGAGCCATAATATTATTGCCACCATCCGAGTGATACTCTGGTATGCGTTTAGGACTCAGGATCGTACTCAAAGGACTTGTTCTTTTAGTCATGTTGCTCTGGTAACTATTATTGTGATTTCACGCAGTATGGCTCTATGAGCACCGGAATGGGTCGCCGTTCCCCTCTGGCATCAACTGACACCGATTCGTTGTTTATCCATCTCTATATGCACCACTTATATGTTCTTACACCCTAAAATGCATCCACACAAGCAGATTCCAGGATGAATATTTCTGCCGCTGTGGTGGTCGAAAGGTCATAGTGACGGACTCAGCTACAGTGGTGCTCAGCTGAAGTTAAAAAGTCCGTTAAAAGTCTCCCCACAGAGAGCAACAGGCCTGCAACGATACAATTCCTCAGTCATTACACTTCACTCACAGTTTGAAAAATTGAGATTGCAGCACTACAACAAGAATTACACAGAAACAAGTTTCACGTCAGGTTCACAACACATACAAGCACATTTCATGGCTTAAAATGGCTCAGGTCTTTGACCACCTACTATAATCTCTTCATTGAGACAGAGCGGTGGGCCATCATCATCGGGTTTGGAGGGATGAACATTCTGAGGTGTTGATCCATCGTAACTTATCCTACACCGAAGTCATTATATAAAATCAGATGCATGCTGCCAAATCTGGTTGCTGGTTATTAGTCAAACTTGGTTGCAACGACACCTCGGCTATAACGTCTATAACTCGCGTTCTGGATCGATGCTTATAAACAATAACGTTGATGAACCTTGTCTATGACATCGATAAAAATGCATTAACCTAGGATGTAACGACCATTCTTTGGCACTTTCGCTTCCCTTTTTTATGGCGCTTTTCTAAGAAATTCCTATAATTAAGGCTCAAAATATGACGCACCAAATTGCTCATAAGCATGATCCATGTACGGAACATTCCCGTAATTTTCTCCTTCCCGATGGGTTTTTTTTTTATAAAAATGTCCTTTTTTTTCAACAAAAATAACTTCAATTCATAATCTTCACTGATATAAGAGAAAAAACTGTTTTGCCAATTTATAAACTATGTTGTAATGGGAATATGACTACAAATATAAATATCCATCTAAGTTACGGTAAAACCTCTCGACCACGGACACCCCTTGGGACAAAAAATTTTGTCCGGGAAGTGTCCGTTTATAGGTAGTAAAATACACTGAGGGCCCAACGACTTAATTCAAAAATGAATTCCGTTGACGGGGGGCTGTCCGCTAGTGAGGAGTGTCCGTTCTAGGAGGTTTCACTGTAAAGGTCATGATTATCTTTTTTTTTCACATTTTAATTCTCTACGAACATGCTGTGGCACTTTGATTCCTCCCAAAATTTATTTTTTATAAGCAATAACTGACAATTTTGCAAACAAACGGCATCATTTTTTGTGACAATCGGTCTTGTATATTAATGATCCCAATATTCCGAAGTTTTCCAGATAAAATATTGTCACCAAATAACCATAATGAAATTTCTACTTTATGCATAGTATTTGATCGCATCTGAAAAAAAAAATGTCTCTTAACATGAAACTCGGTTATAACGATAAAATTCCACAAAAGCTTCAGTATTGTTATAACCGAACTTGACTGAATATTCATTATCCGTAGTTACTGTCCAAATGCGAGTCTAGCATCTTCACCAAGTCTATCATCTTCCGCAACTAGTCCGTCACATCGGAGAAGTGGCCAACATTTAAAGTCTGAACAATGCGATAAATGACCAGCCACATCAAGAAGACACTTCACTTCGGACTTGTACCGCAACAAACATACGGTGCCATGAGCACCGCAAGCACCATTATTACCTCTCCAGCCCCTCCCATTTCTGGAAGCAATGTTGGTGCTAATATAATGACTCGTAGGTGTACATATATAGGTAAAAGGTACTAATGGCATTTATGGTTCTGATGATTCTATATTTTTGAAATACTACCATCTGCATTTTTAGTTTTTACTTTTTAATCATCATAAAGATGTGAAAATCCCAGCAACTCTCAATTGCTTCAATGTGAATATAAAGGAAAATATGAATGCAATAATGTAGAAAAGAAATATTATTTTGTTAATTTTCCTCGGAATGAACTGTATATAGGGAAATAAAATTGCTTAAATACGTAAATTTGTATGATTTCTTTTTCAATGTCTGCGTAGAGATAATTCATAATTTTTAGGCTGTAATGATGTTCGAACAACATGGAATTTGAATGTTAGTTTTGTATACATTATTTCCGAAATTTTTTTTTTTTTGTTTGTATGTCGAATATATATATATATAATATATAATATAATGAAGTACGCATATCAAGAGAAATTTGTTATTTGCCACGAAAAAATTTTTCTTTCCATCGTGAAAAATAATAATCGTGGACAGAGTCTTGAGTCAATAAAGAATAATTAATACTGATGATGATTATCATTATTTGTGCCACACTATTTACACCTGACACTTTTTTGTTGGCATTGCGTAATTAACACTATGTAACAAAACAAAAAAAAATGTCTTTGTCCTTGGGTAAAAGCTGTTATTTCCGTGTTTGCTTGGCCCGAATAATCGTGGAAAAATGATTATTATTCTCCCCTCAAACTTTGCTTTTGTGGTAAAGGGATCGATATATTTGTGAAATGGTCATTTACTTATATGGGTTGTATGGGTTATATGGCTGATTGGGTGACTGGAGTATTTGAAATGACAATAAAAATAATAATAATCGTTTAAAAACGGTAAATAACTTTTTATTCACGTACTTGGACGTTTCTCAGAAAATAAAATTAGAGTTAAAATAATATTTTAAATTTAAAAAATGTGAGATGGGACTTTTATATCATCTTTTCTCTAACATACCCTTCATCTTCACATATTTTAGATAACCAAAACTAATCTGCATGACATAAATGTTCCAAGTCCAGAATTTCTTGGTTAGGGTGCTCTTTTTGGGAAAGCACCTACACTTTCGAGATTAGCGTGAAGGATGCGATGAGCCATTTAGAGGAACGTTTGACGTCCCATTTTTGTATAGGTGTTCATGTTTTCCACAAGCTCGAGATGGTTTTTTGGTTCAGCGATTTCCCAGGAAGCCGTTAAGCGTGAGAAAATACATATTCCAAGCTTCTTTAGCAGTTTTTGATTTTTTCGGGAAGTTCTTTTTATTCCATATTCGGTAAATAATCCGATAAAGCCCCCCCCCCCTTTTTTAATCTTTGTCACAGAAAACGTAGGGAAACACGTTGTAGGTGTTTTAATGCTGCTGATTTTTTTATCTAGGACTGTGATAAACTGCGGAATGTTCCAAAATGCGTGCACATCATAGTTTAAGGATTTTCTTATGAGTATATATATATTTAACAAAAAATAACAGATTGAACTTATGAATTGAAACATTACCTTTAATTAAAATTTAAAAACAACTTTGAATTTACAATAAATGGTGAAAATGTTAGCCTTTTTCACGGACACATAGACACATTGATTTTGCCAGATTTTTCGAGACTTCACGAGGTCTGTGAGAATGTCTGATGTTGCATTTTAATGATGTCAGTCTTGAATTCATCAATCATATTTGGATCATTGCAGTATGCCACATTTTTAACCCTAGAATATTAACTCTACGACTCAGAAACGTAGACGTATATAGTATATAGTATAGTTAACATGCAGTTTTTATCAGCTTTTTTTTAAGTTGACATTCTAGACTTAAGATATCTCCACAGAAAAACGTCCTCTGGTTACAAGTTCCACGATGATCTCGAAAGTGTAGGTGCTTTCCCAAAAAGAGCACCCCTAACCATTCTGGACTTGGAACATTTATATCATGCAGATTACTTTTGGTTATCTAAAATATGTGAAGGTGAAGGGTATATTGGAATAAAGATGGTAAAATCTCTCACATTTTTTAAATTTAAAATATTATTTTAACTCGAATTTTATTTTCTGAGAAACGTCCAGATACGTGAATTAAAAGTCATTTACCGGTTTTAGAACTATTATCATCATTTTTCCCGTTCAATTTAAAAAAGATGTTCGTAAACTATGATGTGCATGAATTTCGAAACAACCTGTATTTAATGTGACCAATTTTATGTACATAATGGTGATATTAATATATATACGGGGTGATTATAAAAAAAACTATCCTGACATATGGGCCCCTAACTATCATACCATTCACAGAAACTGAATGAAATTTTGGCATAAGGTATTTTGAGGTATGCGCTCAAGAATGATATGGAAAACAACAGTGTCACTCAAACAGTTACGGTTACAGTGAGAAAATTTCGAAAATATCAAATGGCAACACCAAGTTTTTTGTATTGGAATGCGATCTCCATACTGAAAAACACTAAATAGCGTTGGAATGGCACCTGTAGCACGAAAATCCCCGGAGTTAGGCAAGGAAAAGTAAAAAGGACTTTGCCGTGACTTTACCAGAGCATTAATGTTCGTTTCATTCGTCACACCGAGATCCCAGCCTGATTAGTCCTCCACAAGGTCATGTGGAAAATTTGTGAAACACAATAAAATGCTTTATTTTATGCTGCTTCTCTGTCCTTATTGGTTGTCCTCACTTTTAGCCTATCTACCGCCGGTGATTTTCATGCTACAGTTGCCGTTCGAACGCTATTTAGGGTTTTTCACAATGGAGATCACATTCCAATACAAAAAACTTGGTGTTGCCATTTGATAGTTTCGAAATTTTCTCACTGTAACCGTAACTGTTAGAGTGACACTGTTTTTTTCCATATCATTCTTTTCCATATCATTTCTCACCGTCCGAACCAGGGCTGTGAAGGATAACAGAAATATCGTGATACATATGTACAGTAACGTGCTTTCACTGCGGCCTTGGGACGAAAATGAAAATAAAATCTTTTAAAAGTGAATAAATCATACACATATTGTATTTAGTTTTACAAAACGATCAATATAAACTTCAATATAAGGTCAGCCCAGGCAGTGGCGACATTGAAAATAGCGTCCTCTATGTTGTATCTCTTCCAGTATTTTTTGACAGTCGTACCATTATCAGATGAAAGCAAGCCTTCGAGGAAAGCTTTTCTGTAACGTTGCTTCATATTTTCAATTATGTGCTGCTCCATAGGCCGGATAAGTGGTGTTGTATTCGCTGGGAGAAAGGAGCGCGTTATTTTGCCATCATCACTTTTGAGTTTACGAGAGGGGTGTGTCGGGGCATTGTCCATCAACAGCAGTGCTTTCTGCGGCAACTGTTTTTCGGCCATATGAGCTCTAACTTAAGGCACGATAACGTTGTGGAACCATACTGAAAAAATTGTTTGCTTCATCCAATCACTTTTTTTGAGCGTAAGAGTTCACGGGCAATGCGTTCATATTTGAATTTTCGAAAGCACGTGGATTTTTGGTTTTATCAATTACAAGCTGTGGTAAACTATGATTGCCGGTGTCATTAGCATAGGCCATAGCAGTGATCTGATCTTTCTGGAGTTTAAAACCTGGGGTTGTTTTTTCTGAGTTTTTTTTTACACGATGACGGATAACAGAAACTGGCGGTGAAACGAGTGACGGTTAATCGAAGTTTTACTGTAGTAAAAATTGGGCATTAGCGTCTCGAAGGGTTTTTAAACATAGATATCAATATTTTGTTCAAAATTTGAGACATTAATTAATTATTAATTACAATGATAAATATTAGACAGCTAGTCTGCTGAAGTTTTTTATCTGGGATTTGCCTACTTTGAGAGACAAATGCGAGCCGGTATCGCCCTTTCAAAAAATCTGGGCCAAGCGAATAACACATCGCACTAAATCAGATCTAAATTTCACTCATAAAAATATTCATTAATTACCAGTTTTGTCTTTTAAAGATAGATGGCAGTACGTGAACACGTGTATCCACAAGACTTACATAAAATGCACACACAGTTAGGTTCTACAATTATCAATTCCAACGCAACCACATCTTTGGTAATAAAATGGTACTGAATTCCCTCTATGGGTATAGACTAGGGTTAAAACTCCTAGAAATCCCAGGTTGGCTCATCAAATAAGCTTTTCTTGTACTGTCATGTGGGCACCGCGATGAACTCGCAACTCAAAAGTCCAGAGCTTGATCTCCGCCGGTAGCACGGTGTGCTGATGGGTTGAAGTTGGTTTTCAAACATCTAAGGACGCATGCGAGGCAGTCTCATCATAGAGAACAACAGAATCTTACAAATATTCAATCATTGTAAGGGGGTGACCCAAAAATTCGTAAATAGTTTAAAAATTCACAAAAGTTGAATAAATCGCCATATTTGAAAGCGGTTTGCGAGAAAGTTAAAGTTATTCTCGTGAAATAAGATGATTTTTTTCCTTTTGGTGTTTGTTTGTTTGTTTGTTTTTTTTTTTTTTTTTTTTTTTTTTTTGTAAAGAAAAAATAGTTCAAATTTTTGTCGATAGAGGACGATGCGCAAAAGCAAATCACTGGAAATATTATATAAAGTCAGAGTCCTACAAAATGCTGGTTACACGATTTTTAAGACTTTTTTAACGTGGAGATCGATCGGCTCGCCACTTCGAGACTGATCTACCCGTTAAAAAGTCTCGCCAAAAAGAGCAACAGGCCTGCAACAATACAATTATTCAATCATTACACTTCACTCATTGTTAGAAAAATTGATGGCAGATGGAAGCACTACACACAACAAGCATTACACAAAAACAAACTTCACGTCATGTTCGCTACACATACGCACACATTCCAACATGTACCAATTCGTTAGAAGTTTCACTGAGGAATATGTATGAGGTTAAGTCGTAGGTTATACGATTAGCAGCTCTTTTTTGAATTTTTTGGTTTTTTTTTTCCTTTGAAAACTAGAGCTCACGCGATGTTTTCATTGTGTGATATTGACGTTGGTGTATAAAGCGTTATTAGAGAAGTTGTCTTACCTCAGTCCCGAATTGCCGCCTGAAGCTTTACGAACGTGTTGGACGCAGAAGAGATTGTTGAAGAAAGGTTCAGGTCCAATCAACCACAAAAAGTTGAAATAAATATTTTTCCACACCAATATAAATTCTTTTCATGAGAATCACTTTTTTTTAAACTGCATTAATACATACCAATTCCTTCAATTATTATGAATTTTTAAAATATTTACGAATTTATGGAACACTCTGTATTATAATACAGTAGAGTCGGCACTGCTAAAACGGATATCAACGGTTCCCGCACACAATAGTCGATTAACCGGATTATTCGATTTTAAGTGGAACAATTCACTCACAATTGCCTTTTAACACCGTATAGTATAGATTGTATATTGATAACTTATGAGGGATCAATATCAATGAATCTTCTAGAATAAATCAAGCATCAAACTGCGGTTAAAAAATTAGACTGAATGACATTGAACATTGAAAGACCGGACGCACCCCGCTTCCCATCTCAGGAAAGATATCGAAGCTTTCCCGGCGGATGAGTGCATTCGAAAATTTATTAATGTAGGCTATGTGAAAATAACAAACAACGATATACAATAAAGAATTTGGAGTAAAAATTGTGATCATAGCACCATCCACAGATAATCAATCTGTAATCGTAACAGTCCTTATGTAAATAATCAAAGAATAATTTTGTCTTGTATGTGATAGAATCTGGGATTGAGTTTATCCAATCTAGAATATACCAATCTCATCAATCAAGCTGTAATAAGATATACATTGACGTCTATATGGCCGGCATCTCCATTTCATTCACAACCGCCGGAAAAGGATGACACTTGTCTTCTTGGGCGTAAATTATCTATACTGAATGACAAAAGAGATCACAATGCCTAGGATTTTTACTTTTCATTGTGAAAGTCAGCGTCTTCTATGGGTTCAGCAAAGAACAAAAATAGAAAAATTGAATATACGTATTGAAGACAACTTAGTTACTTCGAGGCCAGTAATCACTCTCAAGTCTAGGTTTTCACTGTCTTAACTTAGCAACATATTCACCATTATTTCTAAATGTTTTATCCAATAAAAACAATATATACGGTCGAACCCCGTTGTAGCTACAAGCCCGCTTGCAAATTTTCAGTGAACAAATTTCACATAGGGAATATATGAATTTGTTCATTTTTCAAATTTCATATGTCATAGGGATTATAATGTAAAAAAACCCCGTTTTAGTGCCAACTATTGTTTGGATGTATATACAAAGTCAATGCGTCCATTTTTCAAGAAAATTTCCACATTTCTTCTCTCTTCCATCATTTTACTTCGTTTTTTTTTTCGAAAAGAGTTGAAGATTTATTCTTTTCACTCTATAAAGACCTTAAAGGTAAACATCTAACCTATTCAAAGAAATGGATTTATTGATAAGGGAAAGTGTACAATGAGCGTACTGCAATTTGTTCAACGTTGCCAAGATAAGACTTTCAACACCAGTGCATGTTTTTTACTCTTTGGTCACTACATTCCGAGCGGTAGTCATTATGAAATCATCTCCCTCGATTCATATCGAAAGGAGTTGTTCTTTCAATACTTGAAAAACGGAAAATTTGTGATTACCAAACCAATACGGACTAAAAGCCTTGTTGCCATTACTTTGCATTGTTTATTTTGTTTTTGTACGTACAGTTAGATTTATGCACAGTTAAAATAATTTGAATGGCAAGTGGTATGCTTTTCTGTTGCTTTACATCAAGAAATATTTAATTGTTCACTGTTTTCAATTTTACTAATTTTCACAGCTTAAAATTGAATGTGTATATAAAATAGGTTATTTTATTTATGAAGTAACCCTAATAAGACGCTAAGAGTCACACACACACACACACACACACGCACACACACACACAGTAGTTCATAATAAATGTGTGAATTTATGTGATGCAGCTTCTCTGAAACGCTATTCCGAGCATAATCCGATGTAACGCCACAAACTCGTTAAAGTGTCAAAATTCTTTGAGACGGATAGGGTTCGACTATATATAATAGTTGATGTGTGATAACAGTTTTCGTGTGAGTCGTACTAATAATCGACTAAGCGGAAAAGGTTACCATTCCTCTATGGGAGAAGTTTTGGTTCTAGAGAATTATATGCAAATGAGCGGTGCATCCGTTTCTCCGTTACCGGATTAAGCGGTGCCGACTGTTTATCTTACACTTCAGGTCGCCGTTCTACATTCGATAATAAAATTTTCAAACTCCAATAAGAATTCCAAACCAATTCATTGAGCCGAAATAATCCGATCTCATTTGTAGGCCATAACATAATATCTTAGCACTTTATATCCCATAATTATCCTTCGAATAATCGAAAACACAAGTCGATATCCAATCCCCAACGTATATCTATATTTTCAAGAATCCCGATATCTTTCCGAAATTCTCCCACGGACGCTAAACAAAACTTCCCACGCAAAGTGTGATTAACTTAATTCCAAGTAACAAACTTATCAAGTATTCAAGGTTTCGATGTCATTCCCCAGTCCCACGCAGCACAAACTTCTAAAGTAAATCCATAAATATTTTCCCGGGGTAAGCACTTCAAACCGATGAGTAATCCGAGACACCGACCGATGTATGTATATAAGGACACAGTGAAGAATATTTCTATAATAAGAGAATAATTCGAAGCAAAATATTTTACTTCGATAGCTTTTGGAACCACCGACGCGGTTGGAAAAGTTGTGAGGAAAGTCAAGTTACTTTCCTAAGAGAAAAGCTTTTCCCACAGATGGGCTCCGCAAAATTCCAGGAGGCGGTTATATGCTCTTCTTGAAGGCATCTTGAGCGGAATATCTGTGTGTGTTTGTTTAGACAGTACACGTAAGAGATGGATCCTCTTCAGCTTGTGAATTTCCCTGTTAACGATGTTTGCCAAACTCTCAACTAAAGACAAGCTCCGACTTCCTTTTACCCCCCTCGTCAACACCAGCAGCAAAAATAACACTATCCGGTTTCCCGACAGGGACAGATTAGTCCTTTAGCGTAGATCAAAAACATCAATGTCCTGGAAATACCATAGACAGATAGAGAGAGAGAGATAATCGAGGCCTGGGAACAGGAAAAATATATATATAGGAAAGGAATGTAAGTGCTTCTGCTATTTCCTTGTTCTTCTTCTCCTGGTTGTTTGATGACAAGGAAAAGTGGGACACAAGATGGAGGAGACGATGCGTGTTTATTAGGTGCTGAAGTGCCCTGAAATGGACGTATGAAGTATTGTTTTACGCTTTTTCTTCTCTCTTTTCCATTCGTTCTTTAGGTTGTTTTTTTTTTTTGTGTGTGTGTCTCTTCGATTTATTTCTATGGGATCGACGTCATTTCGTATTTGATGGAGGATAATGACTGACCACAGTTTCCGGACTTTACACGTGGGAATGAAATGCTCTAAAAATGGATACAGCAGCTACCACTTATAAGACTCACTGATTACAATAATCAACTACTTATAAGAATCAAATCGACAAAACGAAAGCCAGACGATATTTTAATGTAGAAATTCGGTTATAAGAATCAGATTTCCGCTTATAACAACCAAAGAACAAAAATTTCTCCAGAACTGCCGTCGTTTATCTCGGTAGTGGGGACTAGTAAAATATTTTTGTTATTCACAAGATTTTATTTGGGGACCACTTATTGTCACTCTAAACCTTTGTAGTAATCGTCCAATATTGATCCCCCCCCCTCCCAGAGCCGTCTTAAGAATATCACCCCCCCCCCGGACCAAGTGAGTTTGCTGAAGCCCTACCCGGCTAAAAATGGTTGCCAACAAATTTACATGCTTACTCTAGAAAATTTCAATCAGATATCATTTTTGTGGGGGGCCCTTTCTAGTCTTGAGGCCTCCCGAGCCGAGCCCGGGCGGGTCCATGCGTAAAGACCTCACTGCCCCTCCCCCTCTCCCCCCCCCCCCACACACAGTGAGGATTACAGCTTTGTAGTAAAGTGAGCTTCCATGAATGGCAGACAGGGCCGCAGCTAGGAGGAAAGCAAACGGGTCTGGACTAGGAGGGAGGGGGCTGAATTCACTCTTTTACTGCTTCTTGTACATTATACGGAGGCGGAAAAATGCGTGCTTACGCCGGCTGACAAAGTACCTAGTTGTGGTTCAGATGACAGAACTTGTCAGCAAGTAGTTTATGGTAGGAAAAACGAAAAAAAATAGACGCCGATAGCTCTCTTACCACCCTCCCCTGAATTATCATTGCTCACCTATGGAAACATTGATGAGTTATGAGCTCTCGGGCAATAGTATAATAAAAGTACAGTAACTGTGCAATATTTTCGCCTGTCTACATTGACAACGAAGAATGTCTTAAGGATAACGATATGCTATGGTTATTCAAACTCATTTCAAATTTTAAGAGTTCAAATTTTGTATTTAATAACAAATTAATAAGGGTTTTTTTTTTACTTCAAAAACCATCATAATCTTGTCGTAAGCCCCCTCCCCCTATTTGCCTACTCGAGTGGTAATTATATAGGAGCAACAGAAAATATCTCCGAATATAAGAATCAACCGCTTATAAGAATCAAAATGACTGAACAAAAAGATTCCTATAAGCGAAGGCTACTATATTACCCGGTGAAATTTGATATCAGACCATGATGCTACTACAATAGACGCACCCAATTACAACACGGATAATTTTATCATTCGAGTATTTTTATCAGATTTGTTTATACTTATCAAAACTTCGATTTTGTATGAGTATTTTTTTCTTTTGTCGAAAGTTTTTCCTTTTTCATATTTTGACGCAAATTTTTCTGCAATATTTCCCCTCTTTTTATTTTTGCAATCAGCAATAGAGTTTTTTTTTTTGTATTCTTGATTATATTTTTTATTTATAGACAAGTAATGTATCGTGAATTCATTTAATATTACAGTCGTAATTGAAAAAAATTGGTGGCAGCACGACAAATAACAAACATTACCTAGAAATAAACATTCACATTAGGTACACAACACGTACACGCACATTCCAGCATGTACCAATTCATTAGAAATTCCGTAGACGAATGTGTACGAAGTGCGTGTAGCAGTAGTAGTTGCAATTAAAATACAGAAATGATTGTATTACGTCTTCATCACAACTTTTTTCTCTGATGATCTTGAATATAATTACATGACTGATGCCATTCCTACAGATGAAGTGGCCCAGCACCTGCGCTGGCCACACAGAACTGAGGGGCTCACGTGAGTCATATAGACAAGGGCAGACGGACAACAAATAGTTGTAATAAGAATATCTGCTCAGAAATTTGTAAAGTGTACATACCCGAATTTCAAACAAAATACACAAAGGCGCTGTCGCCCATGTTTAAATTTTAAATTTGGTTTAAATAAAACAACCTGGGGACTTGTGGGACCGAGTAGTGAGGGTGTGGCTGGGGGCCCCTTCGGCCGTCGTTCGGATTCATGGGTCCCTCCTGGGCTTGTCTAGGATAGGGGAAGTTGCTGCTACTGAGGGGTTACAACCTAAAAGACCACGCTTCGTGCTTGCAGCTAGGACTTAGACAGAGCGTCGGGGGTTGTCGAGAGGGGCGCTTGCTGATTGTTCACCGGTGGGTGCCCCGGCTCGGCCCCCTTGGCCCTCACCAGGACGATACAACCCACACGGAGAAAGGGCTTACATCCCAGAAGGGACAGAGTCCGGGTCGTGTCTGGTTTGACGGAGTCCTGCAGTAACTGTAGTGCCGACCGAATTTGCTCACGCGAAATTCTGGCATGAACTCTTGTGTTGATTAAATATTAGCACTCTCGATTGTGTAACATTATCCGTGGGTTTTTTTGGATAGCATTTGACATCAGCAACTTTTCCGTTTTTTATGACTTATAATTCCTTTGACTGTGTTGTTTTTTTCGTTTTCTCTCGATGAGCACTCAATTCGCAAAGATTTGCAAACAATTCTTTCCTGGCTCTCTTACAACCTTCTATACATATACATACACCATACAACACACGCACATGCAAAAACTTGTCTTTCGCTTTCACATACCACCCTGGTGATCTATGTCACCAGACAGCCTGCAAAAGCGTAGCAGCGGTCAAAACATTCACTTCTGGTCCGGTCCGGTCTCATACTCGGGCCTCATACACCTTCAAAAACTAATGTCTTCAATTTTTTTATTCCCTAATTTAAAAGAAAAAAATACTGAGCATCTTAACACGCGTGGAAATTCAAACAACACAACATGATTATTCTGGGACTTAAATGACATTTCGCAGT
Organism: Pholcus phalangioides; assembly: GCF_987345545.1. Classification (NCBI taxonomy): domain Eukaryota; kingdom Metazoa; phylum Arthropoda; class Arachnida; order Araneae; family Pholcidae; genus Pholcus; species Pholcus phalangioides. The sequence continues at coordinate 84,810,939 of NW_028301608.1, read as the reverse complement.
GTTTATAGTGTCGTCGGTGTTTAACAGATGGCGCCACGTACAATAACCGCAAAAAATATTGCGTCCGTCCGAATTTATCTTTCCTTTCTGGCAACTGATTAATTTTTCACGAATTTTTGAAAATGCACATCAATGAGATTTTAGTTTGACTCGGCACGCGAAGATTCCATAAAATAGGATCGAAACAATTCTTATTCCTTTGAATAGAGTGAAAAATATTGTTATACAGGTTATCGCTGCATATAGTTTGAGCATTTGTGGTATTTCCTATTAAATAGGAATTTCACCGGGAACCGAAGAAAATATCGTTATAAGTGCGTTTATATATAGCGTTATAGACACTATCATTTATACACAGGTTTCACTGTACATATATATCAAGATAAAATCGTTAAATATCCTGCATTTTTCTCATTAAAAAACAAAAACTGTGGTTTCGCTATGAAGCCGCTTTATACTGGATAAAAAAAAATTAATTGGATTTTCTTCTTTCATTTTACAAAAAAATGAAGTACCAAAAGAAATAAAAAATAGATTCTCACATAAAAAGATAGAATTTTCTCTTTTAGTTCTATAGGAATTTTTTTTCTCTTCATTCGATAGCTACAAACCAGTAAAAATAATGTTATAACACTCAAAAACATCAAAAACTGCTGTTAAATGGGAACTAAAAAATGTTTCAATATGATATAAAAACTTTATAAAACGTCGAAAATGTTTGGAAAATATTATTCAAACCGAATAAGAAAACATTAAAAAACGTTACAAAAAAGATAAAAACAAAATGTTTTAAAATATGAAGAATGATTAAAATATTGTATTTTGCAAAAAACATCAATTAATTAATCTTTTAATAAAATGTTCAAGTCCTCAGGTATAATTTTTATTTAAACATGTCTGAAAACGAATCAGGAATTATTTTTCTAATACAATAATTATGTTATCCCAGTGCATTTGATATACACACAAAATTATGCCCATTTATTAACCTTCAATTTACATAATTATTTTTCAACAGCCATGCCCAATTTTCGCCCCAGTTATGCCCAATTTTTTTATTTTTTTTTTTACCGTTGAACTCGATTATAACTACTTCGATTGTAATGAGAATTCGGTTATAACGTCATTAATTGACGGTTCTGACGAATGTCCACGGAGGATAATGATAATTGACCTCGCTTATAACGTCAATTGAAACGCAATCTCTTCGGATATGACGACGCACTTTTCTTTTGTTAGTTGGTTTTATCACAAAATTTCATGTTTTTGCCCTCCTCGATATTTTTTTTTCGTAAAAATTCCATTTCTTTTCAAACAAAGCTTGCTTTAATTCATAACCCTTACGAATATCTCCACCCTTTTAGAGAACGGATGTGTGTGTGTGGTAATTATGAGTATAAATATCAATATTAATCTCACATATTTGCCATGTTCAATGCTGTCTTAACGCATGGGCTCACCCTGGCACGGACCGGGGAGCCTGAATTGGAGAAAGGGGCCTCATGAAAATGAAATCTGGTCAAATTCGACAGCTAGTATGAAATTGGGTGGTAAGTATATCTCTTTTCCCGTATGCCTGTGATTCCATTGGCACGGCCTTAGCCGTGTGTGTTCTACCTTTTCTTCTCCCCAGTGGTTACTTTTAAGGAACTGACGAACTGTCTGATGGCGTTTTAGCGAGAATTAGTGATTTCCCATATTTATGATCTCGATTTCCCGTATTTTTCCTCACCAAATATGGTCACCCTGAAAAAAAAAATACTTCGTATGCACTACTTTGATTGCATCTTATTATATTTTTCATACTTAGAAGGTCTTGAAAACGTCGACCTTGGTTGTAACGCCACTTCGGTTATAACGATAAAATTTCACCAAAACTCTTCGATGTCGTTATACACCTATATATATTTAACCCCTAAATAAATAACCGCTGTAATCGATTTATGAAATTTTCTGATTCGTTTTCGTTTCCCTCGAGTGGCCGCGCAGACGAAGCGAACACGGAGCACAGATTGAGAACCGCTCTTACTAGAGCGTAGGTTTTTTGGGGCTTTTTGACCATGAGGTATGGAACACCTCAATCACACAATCACCACCTAATACTGCATCTGCAGTTTTATGACGCATTACGAGTTTTGATTGGAATTTATCGATCGCAGCAAGAGAGAGATACAAACAATTCATTGCGAAAAATCTCACATAAAATAGAAATAAATACGATATTCAGGATAGAGGGGGGGGGGAGAAAAAAGCAAAAATAAGAAGAATTTCCGGGGAAAACAAAGCTTTAAAGTAAGAATAAAAAACTGGAATAACCAAGGAGAACCGCAACAGCAAAGGATCTTCGCTCCACAAACAAAATATACGTTTTTTTTGTGTATTATTTCTTTTTGTTTTTTATATATTATATAACCTTTCTTCAATTCAATGGCTTCCCATCCCAACATGTTCCTGTCCAGTGGCTATATATTATTCTTTTTATTTTATTTGCTTTCCTTTTTATCTCTCTTTTTTTATGTTTCTTATCTCTCTCAGAAAGAACAAAGGTAAAAATAAAGGAGTGAGATAAACAAAGAAAAATAGATATAAGATAAATGAAAAGATAAATTCTGGAAAATCTTGGAAACGAAACGGCTAAGGATAAGGAGAGAGAGAGAGAGAGATGGATAGGTGAAGAAATGGAAAACTGGATGCAGCAACAAAAAAAAAGTATGATAAAATTTTCCCAGAAGAAAAAGATGGAAAAGGAGGTAAAGTTTAAAAAAATAGGAGAATAAAAAGAGATATTTTCTGTGGGGTTTTCTTTTTGTGTCCTGCCAAGCGGAGGAATAAGTTCTTCTTGAACTGCGGACTGCGTGTGTCCATTATTCATATGCCACTAGCATCCGTCTGTCCAACTGTTTAACTCTGCGGTCTAACAGGGCTTCAAAGCACGTGGGTTACTGCTGCACCACCGCGAACCAACGAAAAACATTACACATACGTACAGCTACGTTTGGCGGTAGGTTTTCGTTTTGCGACTGGGGAAAAGGTCTTGAAATCTCTGGGTTTTTAATGCCGTAACAATTCAGTTTGTTTGATTTACCGAATAACGGCCTTGGTTGTAACGGCAATCCCCTATTCGGTAATTGGCAGTCCGGGCTTATTCCCATAGAAAATATTGTTAATGAACCTGGTTTTTAACGTCGATGAAATTTCAATGACCTCAGATATAGTGACACATTTTTCATCGATTTTTCTTCTGTTTTTTTCTGTATTTTCCTAAGATGTTTCGAGAATATATCTCAAGCTCAACACATTTTGGAAATGTTAGTCTGCTGTTCTGTTGATGCCTAATGTTGAAAAAAAGGCTCCTGATTGACACGACTCCCTCCGGGAATATTACCCGAGAACCACACACACTCCCACGTGAACATTCCAGGAACATGAACCTCTAACGCATATGGATCATGTAGGAAAGCAGTCAAATCATCCACGGAGGCCCAGAGCACCCCATCAGATGCGAACGTAACCCATTTCCCCATCGCATCCACCACAAAGCTCACGCGAAAGGTACGAGAAGGGGCAAGAGGTCCCAGATGTATAAAAATTAGGGCGATACCTGTAGGTGCTGGACTTGCAACTCGCAGATATTTTCTGGGCCGCTGTGGTGGTCGAGTAGTCATAGTGACGGACTCCAATCACGAGGTCCCAGGTTCTAACAAACGGCTGAAGTTGGTTCTCTGTGGTTCCCAATTTCTAGGAGAAAATACGAGCCGATGTCCCCGTTAAAAAAGTACCGCCACAGAGAGCAACAGACCCACAACGATACAAATATCTAATCATTGCGCTTCAATCACTCCATTTCTGAAACATAGATGGCAGCACTGAAAAATCAGACACACTACTATATACGCACTCGAACTGTAAGGCACACACACACATTCACATTTCTGGCACAAAACATTCTGTAGTAAATTGCCCATAGACGGGAGTTTTGCTCGGTTTGAGAAAAGGACCTTTTCCGGAATAATAGAAGAATATACTGTACATAAAACATCAATATGCACAATAATATGAGAACATGGGCAGACAGTGTCTTGGACGATGCAACATCACGATACTCAATATTTAAAATAACATTATACACAGAATAATAACCAAAAAAATGTACGAATCATTATTGGCTGGAAAATATAAAAGATTACTGCAATATATATAATAAGAAAATGTTTATTTGAGTTCGGAACAAAATAAAAGCGTGTCACAGTTACGTAACAAAACGCAAAATAAATATGGGATAATATGGCGATAAATGACAGTGTGCTTGCCGGCTAAGGAAAACGGAGCACATTAAAGCCAAAGCATAGGCATACAGTAGCTTAACTTTTTCTTAATTTATAGAGTTCACATCAAAAAATAATAATAAAATAAAATACTGAAGCACTTATTACATACATAGCACATATCAAGAAAGATCTTGAAAACGTCAGTCTTGATTGTAACGTCAACTCGATTATAACGATGAAATTTCGTGGAATCTCCGGGTTTGACTGTACCATATGCAATTTTAGGCTTTCGTGAGTTTGAATACAGTGATAACTTGGCTTACGGATTCGGACAACGAACGTTTTTGATGACGTGGATGCACGCATTAATCTGACACAGTGACATCGTGAGATGAAATTTCGTGCAAAATTATCACCAGAGTTACTGTTATTCGAACCCGATTAATTCATGTCCATCTGTCATATTTTTCCTATTTAACCGCTCTATTCAGAGGCGCCGACATGAAGAAAACATTGAGGAGCTGAAAGTTGCCAGTCGTCCCTCGTATATACGGATTCCAATTTATACGGACTCAAGCCTGTATGTAGAAGGGGGGGGGGGGGGGGGCAGTTCATTGCATTGCATGCTCATCAATTATTGGGGTGCCCCCCCCCCAGGTTCTGGTGCCTATTGCCCTATTTCTTCTTCGGAAAGTGTTTGAAACATTTGAAAGATTAAACTAAAAAAGAAAATGCAATGAAAGTCAACTTCAATGTTTTCACTCCGCACGTTCTTTCAGTGCAAGACTCTTAGTATCAAATTGAATAAACTGGAAATTCTCTAGAAGCTTATCTTTTTCATCTTCCTGTATGAGACAGAGCAATGAACTGACCACAATACATAAAAGGGTACCAACATAAAGTACACTGAATTTCGATTCTACAGATTTCGGCCAATTTACATCTATATTATATCACAGGGCCGTCTTTTCAACTTTTTCCGGGGGGGGGGGGGGGGCAAACAACATGTACTAGAGGTACGCATATATATATATATATATATATACCATTTGTAGTGTATTTTCAAAAGCCGGGGGGGGGGCAATGGCCTCCCCCTGCCCCCCACCTAAATGACGGGCCTGTTATACTACGTAAAAATTTATACAGATTAAGGCGTTGAAAGGCCCTCTTCGAATTGACTATCCAAAATTTCTAACCAGAAATTATATTAAATTTTAATAAATAAATAAACATTAAGTAAACCTATTTCAGTGTTATTTAAAACTCTGACATACAAAAAACATTCAGATGAAATTTAAAAGAAATGAATATTCATCTAGATAAAATGGAACTCGCAATCATCATATATTGTATATTTTAACACGATAAATAAAGTATAAAAGATATAAAAGAAAAATAAACGACTTATATATTTGGTCAGAGCCAAAAGAAGGCAAAATGTTGCCAAGCTGGTAATACCGAGATGGCGGTCTTAAGAGAGGTTTTTGGGGAAACTGATCACGTACCCTAGTCGTCGGAAAGGTGAGTGTTGCTGAAGATGTTTGTTGCCCTCTTTTTGTTTTTCCCCCGGTTGGCATCATCATAGAATTCGGGATGAAGGAAAAAATGGGATGAAAATAAAGCAACCGCCAAAAACAAATGGCTTTTATTCCTTTTTTGCCATAAAAAAGTAAAATAGAAAACAAAACAGCCACTTCAACATTTGGTTTTGTTTCAAAGAGAGTGAACACAAACTGCCACGAATATAAAGAAAACTTTTACTATAAAAACGGGCAAACGATAAGAATTAAGAGAGACAAGTGAGTTTCACGTGAAATTTTGTATCTGAAATTTTCGACACCAATGAAAGACGGTTTTCCTTTGGTTTCAGCGCGCTTCATACTATGATAGTAGTACGCGGTAGCCCAGGTCGATAAGATACTTGCCTAAAGTACCAAAGGAATTAGAGGTGTCGCGAGTTCGATACCCGATCAATCCTTGACAGAAAAATTTCCTGACACAGGGATAAAACAGAAACGGCGACACAACCGCAGAAAAAAATTGCTACCGCAGGGAGTCCTCCATCGAGAGGTTAGCGCACCAACCTCTCGATGAGTATAAAAAACAAGCCTACCGTTCGGAATCGGCAATAAATTGTGGGTCCCGGTATAATTAGCCCTGGTGTGCAGAAAATGGCCGTGGTGCGACAAAAATTATCAAAAAGTGATCTATGATAGTAATAATACCGAAACCAATGAGATTTAAGTTTCTTTCACACAGACACTTTAATTCAGTGGTTCTTATCCTTTTTTTCTATCCGACGCCCCTAGTGAAATTTGATTTAGTTCCCCCACACTCCCTTCGATAATGTGTTTTCTAATAGTTGAAGATTTATTTTTTTTTGTAATTAATTATATTAATTATTCACTTATTGATTGTTATAAAAATTCTAAAAGATGATTTTAAAATTCATTTATTGAAGAAAACATGCACACAGTTATCAACACAACAAAACTAAAATTACTGTGCGTGTTGATTTTTTGTGACTGATTATTTGTTTGTTGTTTTATTACAATATTTCGTTACATTGGGATTCTTTTTCTTTTAAAGGGGCCACACGCATCTCATAACTAACATTCATGACATTTTTAGTTCTTGTGTCCATGGAATTGTAGTGTTCATAAAGCTGTCTTTCGAGTTTTGGAAACTACTTCACCTCAGACCAACTCTGGCCATATTACTATTTACCGCCGTTAATGAGATGGATTGGAAATGAAGACGTGGTCTATCGGTGGTCGCCTCCAATTCGTTAGGGTAAATATCTTATCTATATCCTCCCTCGGGTTCGAACCGTGACGATGAGTATCTTACCACCACTCCACTCGGGCGCTAGTTTTGGATACTAAGCACGCTGAGCGCATCAGAATTTTCCGAAAACAGAACTAGAAATTTCATTTGAATACGTGTGTTGGCTCGGATTCCACACATACACACACACAATGAAATCACCTCTTTTGTTAAATTACCTTCATTCATGGAATTGACATCGAAAAGAAATGGATATAATATTTCTATCAGAAAAAAAAAACTTTTAGCAGAAGCTTCTGAAAACTGCATTTAAAAAAAAAAAAGAGTTAAAACGCATTTCAAGTTTCGTGTAACACATTTCTCCTCAAGACGAAACTGACTGTGTGTTGACCATTGCAACTTCTATGCTGCTGCTGTCTCAATGGTCTGTTTGGATTGGTTAAATTAGACTTGTTTCATAACTGAAATGATAAACGCGAGCCAGCAAACTTCGAAGGATTGTTTACCTAAATAACGCGAGTAGTGCCAGAAATAGTCACGAGGGTATAGATCAAATTATAACTGCTATCATAGTGATGGCGTTAAGATTTGATATGAATAGGGCATAATTCGCAGAATCTTGTACTGTACTATCGACCGCCCTGAAAAGACAGCGCGTGATTCTTCGTCAAAAACAAATCTGGAATGTGGGAAAGTGTTTTCCGGATGAGACGAACGAACATTTCGTACGTTACAGCGTTTTGAAATTTTGTGACGTGCAGTGATGTTGATCCGGTCAGTTACGCACCAAACACCCAATGAAAGTGAATTTGCCCCCCCCCCCGCCTGTTTCAGCTTCTTGAAAATGAACTCAAATATTCAATCCCATTAAAAGCGAAGTTCAGTACTCTTTTTCACGATTGGCGCTTTTTTTCGTCATGTAGAGTGATGTTATAACCGTGTTACCTTCGTCCACTATAGTGGCAAATTTATCCCCAGATTAGTAAAGTGTTAGCCAAATAATCTATTTGAAAAATTGTTTGACCAAAATTAACACTTTCTTGAAAAAATATAATAATTTTCCCTCTTTCGCTGTCATCTTCTGAGGGAAAGTTCAGGGGGGAAAATGGTTTGGTCATCTTCAGCTTTCTTGATTCTTCTTTGAGAGGGTTAATAGCATAATCACTGGCATCAAAAACGCCGAGTTATGCGTTTGGTGTACATCCGGTGAATTTGGAAGTATTTGGAAGTGACGCAATCAATTTTTAAAGTATTATAATAACTCCAGAATCATTTTTCAAATCAAAAAACTGAAAACACTTTTCCACATTAGTTTTTGACAATGAATCCCGTGGTTGTTTTGTTGGTCGATAGTATCTATCCTGTACGTGGCAGAATTATAGATTTCCATGATATACGAGCAACCCCACTCGTGCGATTTCTACACGGCAGAAACCTCTCGTTTCTCCAAAAAAAAAACACCCATCGCGAAATATTTTTACTTACTCCCATGTGTAATTTTACCAAATCATCGTATTCATATTCGAAAAACAAAACAGCACTCTAATAGAAATAAATCCCCGCTTCGTTATTGGCACCGGCAAAATCCCAGGAATTTTCGTCCCGGAATTCGAGCCATTGTGCTTGAGAAAGAACGCGTTTCTCGAGTGGCGAATTCTTTCAGAAAAAGATCAGGAAACTTTCACAAGGGAGAGACAGAGATAGAAGAGGGATCAGTTCTCTCTCTCGGCCTCAAGTATCCTCAAGATTCAATATGGTCGTTCGTGAGAATTCTGAGGCTTTATTATTATCATAGTGGTGTGTATATCCGTAAACAACGTAAGAATATTCTTGCGAAAGCTTTTGCAAAAGAGTTGAGAGATGAGTCCATCGATTGGAGAGAGCTGAGTTACCACGAGAGATTCGCTATTTTCGAAATCAAATTAATGGCAGGGAAACGGACCCTTTTTCCTCGACGATTCCTTTCAGCGCCGAAAGCGTGTGTTTTAACGTCTTGCCTCTAAATATTCGTTCTACTGTAAAAGTTAATGTTCCGAGGGATTCAGTTAAATATTAAGATTTTCCCTCCAGCCTCGACTCTTTTTAAAAGGATGTTCCCCTTTTCGAGTATTTTACGGATGATATTTAAGATTTTTGAGGGGGAAATTACGTCTCTCCGAGTGAAGAAATACTTTTCTTTTAATTTTAATAAGCTCATCCGTTTGAAACTGTGAAATCTTGAATATTTATCACGAGATATTTGAGATTCTCTTCCCCCCCCCCCCTAATGGCACATGTGGTGCTGATCAGTCCATTTCCATTGATTTAGTGCCAGAAATGACGTTCTAAATGAAACTAAGATGTCATGCAAATGCAAACACAAAGGCCAAAACAGGCAAGCTGTTCAACGAAGTGACTGAAAAAAGATGGACCATTAAAAAATATGGATGTCAAATATAACTAAAATACAGCAAGCATATATCTCGAAAATAATTAATAGTTTATAATACCTTAAAAAAAAGATTATGGTTGTCTTATTCTAAGTATGGGTAGCTTCTATTATCCCATTACGTTTATCGTACTTCTTTTTTAAACGTGTCGATTGTGCAAGAATTCACGACCCGACCCCGTAGATAAGCTATTCCAGTTACTGGCAACCCTGTTAGAGAAAAACTCCTTGCGACCTCACAACCTTGAACTGTCGCTTAATAAATGATACTGGTGTCCCCTTGTCGAAGCGGTCGAGTGACGGTGCAATAATTATTCATGTTCCAGCCTGTCCATCCTGTTAAAAATTTTAAACACTTCGATCATATCCCCCCCCCTCCCCGACACCTGCACTCTTCCAATGTAAAGACATTCAAGAAATTAAGTCTCTCTTCATAGCGCAAGCCTTATGTGGCCTCCTCAAAAAAGTCTACGTCTGTCTGCAGGTATGGTCTCCCAAGTGCGGCTCTACATCGCTAGAGTTACACGCATCACATTTCAGCATTACTTAAGTGATCCGCGGCATAATTACGGATCACTTGAATGATGCGTGGCACAGTTCCAGAGCACTTGGATCCGCGAAACATTTAGAGATCTTTCTTTCTTTCACATCGAGCACAACTCAGGTCTATCACCATTTATGGGCGATTTAATACCTAGTGAGTTGTGCCGGAGGTGTAACTGTGTGTGCACCTAACAGTCTGAGTGCATATGTAGTGTCGTGTTTGATTTTTCAGTGCTGCCCATTTAGAGATCACTAAAGTGGCTCTGTAAGGGATTTATCACTAGGGAGAATATTATTTCAGTTGCCAACAAACTAGCAAAAGAGTTCTCGTTTTTGGCGCACCGAGTAAGATGCCATTAAGAATATTTCGTATTTTCATAAGGGGCCGCTCAAGTATTAATTACATCATCATCGATGGGGGGGAAAGGGTATCCGATTTGCTGACTTTTGATGACAAGGGGGAGTGGGGTTGGATAATGCTTACGTCAGCAATCACCCTTTATGAAAATATTAGTTAGGATTCCGAGGGGCAGAGCTGATGACGAAATTTTGCTGACGGGAGGGGGGGGGGGGTCAAAAATGGCTGAAAATTATCTTACGTAATACTTGAACGGCTCCTAAAGGGTGGTTGATGACGTAAGCATCATCCAACCCCCCCCCCCCCCGTTATCAAGTCAGCAAATCGGAAACCTCCTTCCCCCATCGATGCTGGCGTAACTTGAATGATCCCTAACACTTTAAGTGGCAGTTATAAATCCTTAACCCCCCCCCCCCTTCTTCAAAATACCACATCTATTTTAATGAGGCACTATTTACAGCAGGTGCAAATCAGTACGGAAAAGTTTTCCATCGAGAAATCATTTTTACAAAATATCTGGGCTTGTCAGTGCTAAAATAAGAGCCTTTTATGGAGGCGAGATATCTCGTCATTGCCACTTGAAGTGTTAACGGATAAAGCAGAAATTGAAATCAATATAATGATGGTATTTTATTAATCAAATCCAAGTAAATAAATCATCTCAAATTTTTAATGAATACATGCGTAGGGTCCTTGTTAAAGAAAAATTCACATTCACATACACTGACTATTCAAAAAAAGAGTCGCAGCGTACATACCACTGCTACTTAACCGTACACGTGCACGTTGTATATCCTCTGCGGAATTTTTAACGAATCGGTATATGAATCGACGTGTTGTGTGGATTTGCGAATATGCATGGGCCCTAACGTACCTGTGTTACTAACGTAGTTGTGATTCTTTCACGGTCTTGCTGGTTCTGCCATCTGTGTTCGATATTCGGTTGTATAATTACAGATGGTAAATGATTGAATTTCCATGTTATGTAAGCAACACATGTTGAAGGTCGTTCTTTTCTTTCAAATCGAGCACAACTCAGGCCTATCATCGCCTCTATCGGCGATTTCCTACCAACTGAGTTGTGCTGGAAGTGTAACTGTGCGTGTGTAGTGTGTACCTAACACAATCTGAGTGCGTATGTAGTGTTGTGCTCGATTTTTCAGTGCTGCCATCTATATTTTAGAAATGAAGTGAGTGATCTGTTGTTATTGAATTACATTTGTACTGTTTGTCAGACATCACTAGCAGAAATCTCTCATGATGTTTAGAATGGCACTAGTGGATCTTTTCATTTAACAACACATCGTAGAGAACAAGAAACTGCCATTCTGGCCAGGAAGTCCCGAAAACTGCACTACTTTTTGGGGGCTATTGTAGCCCCCAAAAAAATCCATGAGGGGTACTATTGGAACTAAAATTTATGAGGGGTTCCTATTGGGTTGGGGAAGCTCTACCCAATAGTTCCCGAATATACAAAGCAACGAACCATTCCGCCTCCTCTGTGCAGTTTGAGTCCAGTGTATATGTAACTGTCACATATATAGCGCAAAATAAGCCAGTTCTCGAATTGGTCAATTTCTAAGTAAATTGACATGGGATGGCTGATGATCCACAGTACTACAAGTCAACATTCCCTATAAATTGACTTTTGTGTCCGATTTCGGAAGTCCCTGCGAATCAAATTTGTGTCATGACCCACAGATCAAAAATTTCTAGCTGCGTGTGCATTTATACCACCCATTTCAGAAGCCCGTGCGAATCAAGTTTTGATCGTGACCCATAGTTCAAGAGCCCGTGACTGTAAGTTAATTTGAGCAACCCATCTCGAAAGCCCCTGCGAACTAAGTTTGGGTCGCGAAACATAGGTTTAGAACCTCTGGCCTAATGCTTTCAAGTTTGTATCGCGAATAATATCTATGTTGTAAGATTATATATAACCGGGGAATAGGGGAAGAGAGAGAGGTGACGTTTTTCTACTTTTCCGATAAAATTTTTATTCACATTCGAAACCCGATTATCACGGTGCTGCCGAGCACTTAGCTTTCTAATGATAGCCAAAACCGTCCATCTAAATCTAAAGCATATCGTCGCTTGGCGTAAATTAGAAGAAATCAGCAGCAAACTTTTGAAGTCTTCTCTTTCCCATTTTACACGTCATAATAAAAGCAAAAGGATTTCAAGCAGCTTCGATAGTCGCCGTAAGCAATGAGATAGATGGTGAAGGATGCATGAACTCAAAATGATGCTCTGCCACCCGATCTCTGCAAATCTTTTCCAGAAATCCAAGGGCTCGGCACCGGAATCATCGAGTTCGTATGTGAATAAGGTTTTTATATTCGGAAATCTTATCTTATATCTGGCAACATAACATCATAGTAAAAAAATTGATCATTCTGGAATTTTTACTAAAAATTCTAAGATACTCTTACGATGCATTAAACACATATAGATCTAGCTACAGAAAATTGGACAAAAAGAAATATTTTTTTTCTCTATCTTCCATACATATTAATGCAATTTTACCTTACATACGTGACATACAGAGATGGAGAAAAAGATTTTATTGGGGTGGGGGTCTAAAGCGGTATAGAATGCGAGGGTGTTTATTTAATTTTGCCATCCCATAATGCTAATCAGGTTAGCCATTCCAACATAAACCGAGAGTGAAAAGACGCTGAGAAAAGAGGGAGGTAAAAAAATCTTTTGACTTTTCCATACTTTCCCGCAATCGCCTAATGTCTTCAAGTTGCTCTCACGAATAATATCTATGAGTATATATACATCCGAAAAAGAGGGAGAGGTGACGTTTTCTACTTTTCCGATAAAATCCTTATTCACATTCGAAACCCGGGGATTCCGGTGCCGAGCACTTAGCTTTCTGGAAAAGTATAGCAGCGATGGGAAGGAGGGAGGTAGAGCATCCTACCCCCCCCCTCCCCTCACCACCTATCTCAATGCATAAGACGACTATTGAAGCTGCTAATAATTCGGAATTTGCTCTTCTCTCTCGCACGCATACCCTTTTACTCTCCGGCTTGAAATCCTTTTGCTTTTATTATGACGTGTAAAATGGGAAGAGAGAAGACTTCAAAAGACGTTTGCTGTTGGTCTCTTCTAATTTACGCCAAGTGACGATATGCTTTAGATTAGACGGACGGCTTTTGGCGGGTGTGAGTTTGAGCTTTCTCTCTCTCTCTTTCTCAACATAGATTGAGACTTATCTCAGCTCGACAGACGTTGATGATAATTGGGACAAAACGCCCCGAACAGCTAAAACGCAGAACAAAAGAGAAGCGAGTGCTCCCTGGCGGTGTCTGATTTAAACGCGAAAATGGATTATCCTCCAGAATTTCCAAGCCAAAAAAAATCCCTTCTCCAAGTAGAGCTTATGAATCTTTGATGTCGAAACATATTAATTTATCTTCATTCATTTTTCAGTTTTTTAGAGATTCTTCTCAAGAAGTTGAAGACTTGTGTTTCAATGGCAATTGAATTTGCACCTACAGAACTTATAACAGCGGTGATGGAGTTTCGCGGGTATGAGCAAACTCTTGATGAGAAACAAACTGACATTATCGAACAGGTATACGGGTTCTAAATTCAAATAATAGAGGCAAAATATGTTGAAAAAGATGTCCCCTCTCCGCTTGTTAGTACAAGATATGCAGAAAACTGGCTCTATGTAGAGATGATGATTTTTGTTTTTGATGAAAAATTGATCACTGCCGCTAGTGGGACTTGAACCTATGCCTTCTCATATGTCGGACGAATGTGCTACCACTATGCTGTGGAAGCAAATAGAATATTCCTTCATTGGAGCATGTATATACGGAATGGTTCCGTGCGATGGACGGCGACAGCAGTCAGTTTATGGCTCGTAAATGACATCACGGCCACCAGATGGTGACATAAATTTTCTTCTCCGTCAAAAAAAGTATCTCTACATGTACATGTACTAAATTTCCTGCATATCTTGAGTACAGAAAAACATATGTTTGGATTCTGAATAATCCTCTGATTTAATGTGGATTTCTACTTTTTATTCCAGGAGTCTTTTCGGGAGTCAGAGGTCCGCGAACCTCTTAAGGATCCTTAGAACAATTTCGCGGGGTCAGTGAGCTTGAATGAGAAAACAATGAGCTCTTTGTTGTTGTTGTTTTTTCCTCTCTTTTACAAAATAATGTCTCTGAATATTATTTTGGTTACATTATACTATGATAATGAAGTGAAATGTCCGCCTGGTATGGACGGCCAGTAAATACCGCATTTCTTCCCAGCTCTAATTTTTTAACACGACTGAAACGACTGTCCATTGACGGTTGAGCCTGCATTTTTTTTTTCAGAAATATCAAAGTTTGTGACCAATGACCATTCTCAACTTTGACACAAGATATAATATTTTTCTCAAGCAAAGACTCCCACTTTCATTCACATTTTCTGAACATAAAAATGCACAGTATAAACTTAGGCCGCGCAATTCGAGCAAACCTGCGAAAAACCTGCCAAAATCCTGCGAAATGATTCTGGTCTTTTTGGTCAATTTTTTGTTTCTACATGGTGATATTTTTTTACCTGCCGTGATTTTGCTTCAATTGTGTCAATTATTAGACAAATGATAATTGAATCCAATGTTTGCAGGTAACTGGCGGAGGTTAGCTCAAAGTACAGGGTGGCCCATATAGTTGTGAATAGTTTGAAAACGCTTTAAAATTCAAGAAATTGCTTTATTTGAATTCGAAAAAGTTATTCTAACGAGGGAGATTTTTGGTGCAGAAAAAAATATTGGTTCAATTTTTTTGTCGATGGAGGGCGCTGCATGCCAGCAAATAGCTGGAGCGCCCGAGTGGAGTGGTGGTAAGATGCTCGTCTACCATCGTGAAGGTTGCTGTCAGGGTCCTGGGTTCGAACCCAAGGGAGGATATAGATAAGATATTTTCCCTAACGAACTCGATTCGACCACCGATTGACAGTGCCTTCACTTTCATTCTCACTAATGGCAGTAAATTGCGATATAGCGATATGGCCAGAGTTGGTGAAGTAGCAAATCCTTGGAAATGTGCAAATCAGAGTCCTATAGAATGCAGGGTGAATTTTTTTTTTATATTATATAAATGATAACGTGATTCTTACGTGTTCATCATCATCCGTCCAGGGAACTTGTTAGTAAACATCCATGCCCGAACCGAGATTCGAACCCAGACCAGCGCAGTCGAAGGCTAGCTCCCTAAAATACCGGACTGCCAGGCGGTAAACTATTAACAGCTCGTATTTCAATTTTCCCGTTACTAGAACTTTCGAAAGATTTTCATTGCGATGCTCATAGTAGTGGGTAAAGCATTATTGGTGAAATTATTTTTCAGTACCTCAGCCCACGAATCGATGACTAAAGCTTTACGCAAATTCCGGACGCAGAAGAGATTGGAGTAAAGTATTAACTTAAAAGCCCAATAACATTAGCCTGGTTGAATTGGCCCTCTATCGATAAAAATCTGAACTATTTTTCTCCCCGTATAAAAAAAAAATCCCCCTTTAGTAAGAATAGCGTTTTCGCAAACCGTATTCAGATATACCGCTTCCTTCAAATTTTATTCATTTTTAAACTATTTACGAATTTATGGGATACCCTGTACTTTTCTAGTCTCAATGAAATATTGTCGCCTGTACATTTAAAGAAAAAAACCTAAGCCTATTATCAGTAGTGTTCCGTCTTTGCTTCGATATCTCAATGAGATGGGAAGTAGGGTGTGTTTGGTCTTCAAAGTGTTTCGTCTATTTAGCTTCAAGCTTTTTGTCCAAATTGCTACAATTAATAGAAAGCATGCTAAGGAGATTATACTACTTTAAATTTATTTTTCCTTTCGTGTAAATTTTTTTAGCAGAAAAGCACACATTTGCATGAATTTTGGTTTGCCAACTGCTATTCTTATATCCTTAGAAATCAGCCAAAGAAAGGATATTTGCCTTGCATTGCCGTTATTCTATACATCGGTGTTAATTCGTGCAGCTGACACACAGATCACGCATACCGACGAGACACGACCGAAAACTTTTCTACTAGGAATATGGTGGGAAACACCAACTGCCGCTTGTTTACATGCCGTAAACTGTAATTAATTACCGGCGGAGGGAGTCGCAAATCATTCCTCGTTCGGAAGCCCGAAATCAATAAGTATATCCTGTCGGGCTCAACGGCTTCCCACTTCCTTGTAATAAAATGTTAAAAATATGATATTCACGGAAAGATAACCGTGAATATATTGAAAGTGAAGAATCCTAAGCTGTTTATGGATTTTACTCGAATCCTGTTTTTCGATTCTGTGTAAAGACATGTTACATACCGTAAACACTGGTTTTATTTTGGTCAACTTTTATAAAACTTTTTGTTTAATCTCACGCTAGAAAATAACAGATAGTAAGTACTGAGATATAAGGTACCGTACATACTCGTCTATAAGCCAAGTTTTTTTTTGAAAAATCTGTTCCTTAATTTTCCGGGGCGGCTTACACATGGGTCAGTTTTTTAGGAGAAAATATCGACCCTTTCCCCCCCCCCCACCAACTTCATCAATTCATATACAGGGTGGGCAAAAAGTCCGTAAAAACTTTAAAAATTCATAAAAACCGAAAAGAACCCGAAATAAAAAAACGGTTAGTATCACTAGATAACAGGAACTTTTTAAGACAGGAAAAAACTCAACAGCCGATATGTGGCACTGATGTACACAAGTCAAAGAAAAGTGTATCGATCCGGTCCATCTAATCTGTCGGAACTGAAAGATGCGATCCGTTATGTATACATCCGGACCTGCTGCACTCTGCCGTTGCTGGATTTGTGACTCACCTGCAATGTGTTATCCCCTGTGGTGGTGGTCATGGGGAACACATACTGCTGTAATAAACGATTTGGAGGCATTATGTTCGTTATTTACGTGTATTTTCTTTGACTTGTGTACTTCAGCGCCACCTATCGGCTGCTTTTTGGGTTATTTTTTCATGTCAAAAAAATTCCCATGAACTAGCGATGCTAACCCTGCAAACCGTTTTTTATTTCGGTTATTTTTCTGGTTTTTATGATTTTTTAAAGTTTCTACGGACTTTTGGCCTCCGACAGCACCTCCTAGAGATAGAAGATCTCCGCACGTTGCTGGCGACGTCAGCAAGTAGTTCATTTTACCTCAGAATATTCAGGGAAAAAATTCCCTGCTCGTGTGCGGAAAAGAAATGATCGAGCTCAGAATTGGCGAGTTTTATACCCCACATCCAATCACCAATGCGGTATTTGTGAGCCAAGCAGGAAGATTCTACGCAAAAATAAGAAGAAACGAAATAGGATGTTGTTGTTCAAAATGTGAGAAACTTAATAGGTAGTGTCTTAATGACGTTACAGATGGACTTGGCAACACGTGCGGCCTTCTACTATCTCTAGGAGGTGCTGCCTCCGCGCGGCTAGCTTGAAGATTTGCGACGTCATTTGACTACTTTAAATGGCTTTACTAATCAGTAGAATGATTTTTGTAGTTATGTTCAAACCCACAGAACCGATATGTTGAAGCCAAAGCAAGAACAATTAAAAACGCCGTTAGTTTTGATACCCGGTCTAACGTCGACCAACTACACACCGACTAACGTCGTTTATGCAGCTTTTAGATATGTGAGCATCACCAAGTAATTTAAAGATTTTTCAAGGAATTTATGTACTGAATAAAGGACTTCCGAACCCAAGGAAACAACAAAAAGTGGTGCCTTAAAGAAACCCGACATTGGCCTATGTGTGCCAGTGTTGGGCTTGTAATTCTGTTTCCACTGAAATCTTCATCAAACCCTTTAAAAAGTGTTGTATCAGTAACGCGATATATGCTGAAGACGACTTCCGCTTTGAAAGTGACGACGGCCATGACAGCACAATTGAAGATGAAAAACGAAGATGCCACACCACGTATTGGCTTTCGATCGAAGAATCAGAAGAAGAAATGTATTAGAAAGTTTGAATCATTTTTCATTGCAACTTTTACTGCGTGAACGGTGTTATTATTCCGCATATTGTACACCCACAGAGACCAACTCAGTACGGGCATACAATACAACTAGGGTTACCGATTCGGGAATTCTCATAGACGAGCGATTAGGTTTTCTGAACATTGTTCAGTGGTGGTGCGGAGATCGGCTTATAAGCAAGTATATGCGGTAATTTTTAGATAGTTCTTAAACCTGTCTTTAAAAGATTGATAAAAAAAATGTCCACTTTTCCTGTATTATTTTTATGAAATTTATTTATTTTTATTTTGAGCCAAAGTAGCCCATACGTTAGGGAGCCTTGCACCGCATCAAATACTCCTATTTTAAAATACTATAAAACATGCTTGAAGCGATGGAACCTATCGTTTTGAAGGAAAAGTGCTCTCTAATACCAATGCAAAAATATACTTTTTATTCTTACATAGTTTACTCTGATACTTCTTTGTCGAAACAAAGAAATGTTTACAAATCAATACATGTTAGAACTCTAAAGAGAAAAGAATTATTAGAAGTCTTAAATAAGTACGGGGTACTTTAGTATAATCATTGTGTCACATATGTTCATTGTGTATAGGTTCAAAAACAATTTTCAATTCTTGGCGAAAAACAATATTCCCAGAAAAAACTCTCTTTCCAATAATTTTGAAAGCTTGATCACTTGTGCGATATTAGCCCTCTTGTTTTCCACCTCCAAGCTTTTTCTGTAGACTCCATGTGATCAGACAGGACATTACCAGTTTTTGCTACGCTCATAACCAGTCCTGAAAAATATTTTTCCTTCCAAGCAACCATTACAATGTCTCCGTCTTGCAAATTGCCCTTTGGAGATTGAGTTTCTATAATTTTTGGCGGGGGTTGATTCTAATGGCTCATTTACCTCAACAGTTCTTACCAGTTCTTGGTGGCAAGTATTTTCCAGTACTTCGTCCCTTTTTTTTGGGATAAAATAGTCCGCTTTTTAGAGTTACCAATACTATTTTTTGATCTATGCATTTTATCACAAGACCTTTTGATAGCTCAACAAAAGTATTTATATCTTCTTAATCAGGAAGATATTTACTACTTTAAAATATGGTATTTACCAAAACTAAAACATGTACTGGATTCTTTGCACAAACGAAAGTTTGACAACAACAGAACACGTGTATTCAACAGGGTTAGGGGTCATTCAAGTATTACGTCAGCGTCGAGGGGGGGGTTCGGATTTGCTGATTTTTGATGACAAGGGGGGGGGGGGGTTTGAAGGTTGCTTACGTCATCAACCACCCTTTTGGAAGATATGATATATTATTCTAAGCTGCTGACGAAATTTTGCTGAAAGGGGGAGTCAGTGTTTTGCTGAAGGGGGGGGGGGTTAAAAATGGCTGAAAATCTGCTTACGTAATACTTGAATGGCCCCTTGTGGAAACAGCACTGTTGCAAACTAGCGGCGAATGTTAGAACTCTATTGAAGATGGGCTTGCCTAACTACTGCTTCGGCTTGGCGAAATCACCGGCTATTATGCGAACCTGACGCAATCATCTTCTATCATCATGGTTCAATCACTTTTTTCGTTTTGGAACAAAGTAATACCCCACGACCAAAGTAGCCCGCGTTTATGGTACAGATATCATGATAAACACTCGTGTTGGGAAATCAATCAATCATATATATTGCTGTCCCGCCCCTAGAGGCATACAGCGGGTTCTGAAGTTCAATATTTCAATCAATCCCTCTCAGCACAAAGAGTCCAATTTTCTCAGAGATGTCTAAAAATACATACATATACACATACACACATATATACACACACACACATATATATATATATATATATATATTTTTTTTTGGCTATTTAAGCTTCCCATTTATTCCATTCCATTCCCCCCCCCCTTTCCGTTTACTTCAACTCTATATCAAAAAACAACGAATAAAAGTATAATTACATCCAAATCAATTGCACAACAATAAGCAAAACAAGTAAATAAATAAAAATAAATAACAAAGAATGGGGGAATATGAAAATCAAGGCTTCGACAAAATATAGATCATAATTCCGGACCGGAGCTTCCAATTAACAAATCGCCGGAAACAATATTAAAGATACGAAAGATCACACGAGACTCTATACGGTTACAAAAACACCATCAAAGCGAACAGCCTGTTCGCGAGGAAAAATAAATAAATAAAATAATAAAATACATAAAAATAATAACAATCCCCTCAGCTTTTGGGGTTTTATAAAGAAAAGAAAGATTATCCACTATGCAAAACAACAACTTCACTCTGTAAAAATAAATACGAAATATATGCCCATAATCTCATGGGATAACTTAAAAATATAAAACTCAAATCAAAATGACACAAATTCGTGTTGGGAAAATGGTATTTTATCACTTATTTTCAAAGTATATATTAATTAATCAAAGTAATAAAAACTAACAAATTGTAAAAAATGCATGATGTCGGATCATACGCAGCTGGGATAAACAAACCTGACCAACCGATTGTCGGAATGCATTCTGCTATTTTTGGGCACTAGATAGATCAGGGATTCTTAACCTTTTGTGATTAAGAATCTGATTCCACAGACCCTTTGTGCAAGTACAAAATGAAGTCCATACATCTCCTGTGTCATTATAATCAATGCCACGGACCCCTTTTACAAAATAATATTCAGTATGCAGTAAGGATGCTCAATATTTAAAAGAGTGATGAGCACACATACACACACACACTTCACTGGTTTGAAAACGTGTCGCGGGCCACTTAAGTGATAAATAATGTACCGCTGACCACTCAAGTCATATGGGAATGTGCCGCGGGCCACTTAAGTCATGTGGAAATGTATCGTAGGCTACGTGAGTGATCTTGAACTGTGTCACGAGTACCTTGAGTAATGTGAGACTGCACTGAAGGCCGCTTAAGTGCTTTGGAACTGTGCTTCGCATCAATTAAGTGATCTGTAAATAAGTCAAGTGTCATCTAAGTAACCCTACCGTCACCTCAGTGGTGGTTGGCTGAAGTTGGTTTCTTATGGTTCCCAACGTCAAGGCTCGAATGCGAGCCGATTCCCCCCTTTAAAAAGTCTCGCCACAGAGAGCAACATGTCTACAATGGTACAATTATTCAAGCATTACAATTCACTCGCAGTTTACAGCTCTGGGCGTGAGCGGTCATCAATCAATCAATCACAGGAAAAATTAATGGCGGAAACAAGCTTAACAACACATGCCTGCACATTTTTTAGCATGACCCAGATCTTCTCCGTCCACCAGTTTATATATCTTCATTTAGACAGAGCGGTGGGCCATGATCTGGTTAATGAGATCACCTAAGTGATCTGTGAATATGTCAAGGGGTCACAAACGGATCTGTACAAATGCACGGCTCTCTTAACTCATCTGGAATTGTGCCGCGGGTCACACAAGCTATCTGTAAATATGATGTGGGAAAGAAAAAACCGAGTTGTCCCGTTTTGCTGATACCGTTCTATCAAACGGGTGTAGTTGTGATTCGAGTTATAGTCATTTTTTCGGGTATCATTATGATTCGGTTATTATTATCAGAACCACCGAGTCCCGACGTGATGTTATAAGCGGCGAGGACCGTTTTTTATCCACGTTTGATACGAGATATAAAGCATCATTGGCCGTGAAAAGAATGGCGAAAATCTAACTGTTAAAAGACTCTCTACTTCGTTGAGAAACGTTTTGTTCGGAAAATCCATTCCCGTCGAGAAATGCCGAATTCCGAACTGGTCGTCGGTTTGGCATTAGCATTTTATTAACGAGTTCAAATGACGTATCTCCCTCATGGACGAAGACGCCAACTGAAGGCAAATCGAATTTGAATTTAAAGTGACTCGGGGAACAAAAGGACACACACGCACACACAGAACAAGAAGAACGCGAAGCGCGGCGTCCATATTCGCATACAAACGCCTTGGTTTCCTTCCGATAACGACGGTTTTACATAATCACCGGGCTTTATTAAGCGTCTAGTTTCGAGGATAACCACAAGTTATGTGACAGAAATTTCCTAGAAGATGGAAATTATATATGTATGCGAATATAGTGTGTGTTTGAGGGTTTTTTTCTCTTTCCTGCCAATAACGTTCGAGCGTGTTTCTGCATAATTCTTTTGCGCCCGATCGTTTTTATGAAAGAAATTCTTATAGTATAGGGCAAGAAGGAAATCTTTACCGGAGAGAAGCGTGTGGAAATTTTTTTTTTAATGAATTTAGGGAGCAATACGTGAGCTCTAATAACGACGCATCATGAAAGAAAATGGGAAATGGGGAGGGTGAAAAGTGTCTGCCATCTTTTATGGAAGAATCTGTTGTGATTTTTATTACGAAGTTTAATGTTGCATCGCGTAAAACTAGTCCGATCGTAATTTATTTCGATTGGTATTAAAATTTTGTTCGTAATTCACTTCAATCAATTTGCATAAAAGAAATTCCCGTCATAACTTACTCCAATTTTTATAATGTTTTTTTTATAATTTATTTCACTTTGTTTGAAGTTATGTTAGTTTTCTTACATTTGTATAAATTTCTGTGTTTACAGTTTATTTCAATTCGAATAATGTACTGTTTTAATGTACTGTACACCTCGATTTGCACAAAACTTCGTTCATAATTTAGTTCGATTTATATAAAATTTTGTGTATAAGTTACTTCAATTTGCAAAACTTCTGTACATAATTTACATCAATTTATATAAAACAATTTCATAATTTCTTCAATTTGTATAAAATTTGTATAAAATTTTGTTCATAATTTACTTCAATTTGCATAAATGTTTTTCGTAATTTACTTCACTTTGTATAAAAAATTTTCATAATTTACTTCACTTTGTATAAAAAATTTTCATAATTTACTTCAATTTGTATATTTTTTTCATTATTTTACATAAATTTGTATATTTTTTTCATTATTTTACATAAATTTGTATATTTTTTTCATTATTTTACTTCGATTTTTAAAAAAAAAAATTTCATAATTTAGTTGGGGGCCATTCAACTATTACGTAAGCGGATTTTCAGCCATTTTTGACCCCGCCCCTCCCCTGTCAGCAAAACATTGACCCCCGCATCCCCCCCCCCCCGTCAGCAAAATTTCGTCAGCAGCTTAGAATATTTCATATCTTCAAAAAGGGGTGGTTGATGACGTAAGCAACCTTCAAACCTTCCCCCCCCCCGGTCATCAAAAGTCAGCAAATCCGAAACTCCCTCTCCCTCGATGATGACGTAATACTTGAATGACCCCTTGGATATTAATAAAATTGTGTATACAGGTTACTTCAGTTTAATGAGCGTTCTTTCACCCGTTTAGATGTAGGCCGAGTTTATAAACTTAAGAGAAAAATATTTGTATGAAAGAGGAAAAGATTCTTGTGAGATTGTCAGCGTTTTCAGAATGCCTGGTAGGTATATGAATGTTTTATGTACGCTTTAATTTAAACCTCAGTTGTGCATTAAGTTTCTGCTCGTGAAATGATAATGGTTCTTCCTGGGGTATATAAGATACGTTTTTTTTCATAATCGTGTCTGACGTCATCAGATTCTCCGAGACCGTTCATCTCTTTGGGAAAGAGCTCAAACTATCCCAAGATGGCTACTCTGGGCTGTCAGCGGTCACATGTCTATAGCCCGAAGTGAAACGTTCGCTGATATTGAAATGTGATAGTTTTAAGGAACATAACTCTGTCATAAACATTAATTTAGTATTGTTTGAGTTGCATTTTTATGTAATATGTCAAATTTATCGTTTTACGAAGTCATCTGGAAAATGTTTTGAACTTCTTTTTTCAATTTTTCATAAATAAAAATCTAGATAATGATAAGTATTTTAGTGGAAACCGCGATTTTTATGTCAATTGGTTGATTTGTTATTAATTTTTAAAATGCGTCTGCAGGACTTCTCGCCCACCCAGTATTTCTGCAGGTGCCCCAAAATTTCGAGTGCAGTGCAGTAATAAGTTTGGTATATTGTGAGATCAAAAAGTTGAAAATCACTGCAAGAGATCAAAATCAAGATTTAAATCCTTTTGAAATGTTAGGGTGAAGATAATATTCTTAAACATACTATAGTTGACGCCGCTTATTATAATCACGGATGTGTTATCACTTGTTATCACTTTTGCGAACAACGGAACAGATCAATATCATAACATGCGAAAAAATTAGTTTGTAATTATCGGGATTTCGGTTTGAGTTATCAATTTTTTTTTCCTGTCGAAAGGTTTTTTGCGCCTTCTGAAGCTAAGTTTTAACCAAACTTATTTTTTTTCCCTGTAAGTTAGTTCTTGATCAGTTTCTTTCAGTTGACCCGATTGAAATTTTTTTCTGATAGTGTTTCTCATGGGATTCCTGCAACGTATTGAAAATTTAAAAAAATGTCGTAATTCGCGATGTGCATTCGACAGTTCCATTTATTTATTTATTTATTTACACAATATTGGTTGGCCGAGGCCTATACAAGGGAATGCGGAGGTGAAGTTAGACAGAGACGATTCATGTTGCAAAGAAAATCGGATACTGTTGTACAATCAATAATGTTTGGCGGGAGGTTGTTCTAGTCGGTTATTGCACGAGGAAAGAAACTAAATTTGAAACAATCTGTGGATGCAAAGATGGGTTTCAATTTTTGTGAATGGTTAATTCTTTTTGAAAAGTATGAAGCTGGAATTAGAGAATTCGAGGTGTCAATATGAAAATTGCCGTGGAGAATTTTAAAAAGGTGATTGAAAGATTGTCGAGAGGTATATCTACGGGTAAAAGATCCATCCCAGCTCCTCGCAATGGCCCTTCATATTCAATGTAGGAATTTAGCTTGAAGGAAAACAATGTCCCGTTTTAGATTTAAAAAATGCAACGATCTCAGGCATTTTACAACCAATTATACGGGAAAGACGACCGAATGGGATGTATGGTCACCGTACTTGCAAATGAGACTTTTCCCGTTATAATTCACTTATTGTTGTCAGGAATACCGAGTCCCTATCTGAACACATTGAGCGGCGTGGACTGTATAGCTAAAAATACTAACAATTATAATAAACATATCACTGCAATGCTGAGGTTCTTCAAGCAATTTCATTATAATTAGGCAAAAATCATTCCTTTAATGTATTGTCTGAGGCTTTAATGACCGGCGTTCAATGACATACACGCGGTTTCCGGGCTATTAAGAATCTTTCTGCTACAGATGTGGGCGAAACATGCGGAAGAAAATGCCTTAGACCATGGCTTAATAGCCTGGAAACCACGTGTAAGTCATTCCTATAACGATCCAAAAAGTAAAACGAAATCCACAGACGAAAAATATTCATCTTATCATCAATGCGGCAGCATCGCCACGATTTCATCTTCAAAATAAAACCCAGACAAACCCATTTGAAAACATGTAAAAGATATCATACGTTATCATGACACTATTCCCGCGCGCATCTTCATTCCTCTATCACACAATAAGCATTAAAGACAATAAAAAAAAAAAAACACATAACACCTCCCAGTAGACCAAAATACACACTTTAAAAGAGAATTTTGGTTCCTTTTTCATGGCAAATATCCATCGATGAAACACCAGTCAGTATCCAAAAAAAAAAAAACAACAGGAATGGGGGGAAAACCATAAAAATTCCAACTCTTTTGGCTCTCACTCTCTTTTCAATAGTATTTGATACTCTTTTAACTTATTTTCAAAGTAAAATAAGAAAGAGATTGTGAAATAAGAAAGAAAAAAAACATCGTCAGTCTCGATTCCAAGTTTGTGTTTTTTTTTTTCCTACCTTCTCAACAAATACAGCAAAATAAATAAAAATGAAATAAATACAAGAGGAAAACCAAAACACGTAGGGAAAAAAAAGTGCTTTTTATATATATTTTAAAACCCGCTCTCCCTAAATTTCTCTCGAGACGTCAGAACCACGAATGTAAGAAAGGCATGTGCACATCCATGTGCCGGTGGTATTTTTAGTATTTTTTTTTTATTATTATTTCCAAAGAGAGAGAAACATATACTTTGTAACCCGGGCATGTTTAATGCATCAACTCTCTGATAGATTGGATAGTTTTTCCCTCTCCTTATATAAGTTTGTTTCTTCTATTTTATTTATATTCCTGCGGTTTCTTTCTCACCTTATTGTTTCTGGCTTGTTTTACTTTAGGTTTCTTGTTGTTTATTTTGAATATATCTTCTTCTTTTTGGTAAGAAGTCTTTTAGACTATGGAAAAGTTTTAGTTCCGTGAAATATAGTCCATTAGAATGGCCAGACAGATAGGGACTTCTCGGTTTCGTCATTTGCCTATACGTATGTCTGCCATTGTGAAAACTGATCATATTTTTTTTTTATGCAAACACAATGGAACATTAGTCGAACCTCTTACACACCTTTGCTTTTTTGTCACTTTTCTCTGGTTTTTCTCCCCTATCTATTTTGAGAAATGTTTCCCCTCGCGTTTGTATCGTTGTTTTATGGATTTATTTGTTTCTTTTCAAATTATTACTATATTTGTGCTCGTTTCGTATCACAAACGATAATCTATTTATTCTATTGGTTCTTAATTTTTTCCCCTCATCCCGTTTTAAATCAGTCGATTCTTTAAATCCAAATATTTAAGAATTTTCCGGAATCTGTGACTCAAATTTTTCGATATGCCGGAAAATACGAGTATCAAGAAACAGCTCCACACTTTTCACTTATTTTGCGTGTATTGTATTTGATACATTAAAAAGTAATGACTTTTTTTTAATTTTAATTTTTTTTACCGTAAAAATCAAAAAATTAAAGAAGCAGCATTGACAAGTTATTAACTTGTTCCCACTGCTTCTTTAATTTTTCTAATTTACAAGTTAACAAGTTATTAACTTGTTAAGTTGTTAAATCTGTATTAAATCAGAGGACTATTCAGAGTCCACACATATGTTTTTGTCTGCTCAAGATGTATAGAAAACTTACTATACATAGAGATGCTTTTTTTGGAAGGGAGAAGAAAATATGTCACCATCTGGTGGCCGTGATGTCATTTACGAGCCATTAACTGACTGCTGTCGTCGTCTATCGCACGGCACCATTCAGCATATACACGCTCCAATGAAGGAATATTCTACCTGCTTTTACAGCAAAGTGGCAGCACATTCGTCCTACATATGAGAAGACACGGGTTCAAGTCCCCGTAAAAACAGAGATGAATTTCTCATTTCTCCTCTCAAAAAAAAAAAAAATCATCATGTCCACATAGATACAGTTTACTATATATCTTATATTAGCACTAGAAAGACTGGAAGAGGTCTGTGTGACCCCATTGCTTTTCCCTGCAATTTTCGAACATTTTAATATTTTACAGCATGGTATGTAATATTTTTATGACAGAAAGAGTTACATCACAAATAATTAGTGGGTAAAACCATTGACCCGTTATTATATTTTATCATTATTTAATTTTAAATGATTCTGTTGTGTTATAGATATAATGTCTTCTCCCTCATATTAGTTTTTTTTTGAATTATTATTTATATTCTTGCTGTTTCTTTTTCCCCTTATTGTTTCTGGGTTGTTTCACTTTAGGTTTCTTGTTTATTTTGTGTGGATGCATCTTTTTTTTTATTGGGAAGTCTTTTAAAATTTGGAGAAGTTTTCGGCTTGTTCCGTGAAATATATTCCATTGGAGTGGCCAGACGGATAGACTTCAGTTTCGTCATTTGCCTATACGTATGTCTGCCATTTTGGAAACTGATCATAATTTTTTTTTTGTTCATGTAAACACAAGCGAGCATTAGTCAAATCTCTTACGCCTTTGCTTTTCTATCATCTTTCTTGTAGTTTTCTCCCCCCCCCCATCATTATTTTGAGAAATATTTTCTCCTCCATTTGCCTCGTTGTTTTTATAGATTTATTTATTTTTGTTTCTTTTTACTTCGTTGCTATATTTAGTGCTCGTTTGTTTCGCAAACGATACTTTAGTCGAACGAGAAAAGTCGTTAGTTATAGCTCGTTGTGTTTCCACGTTATTCTTCGTAAATTTCACCTTCATTTATTTATTTTTTGTATTTATTATTATTATTTTTTGCTTTTGCTGTTGATTGATGATGAGAGTGAAATATGTTTAATACGTTTAAGGAGGTCTGGGCTGATATTTGCCCTCCTTCGAAGATAATATTCTTAAAATGAAACAGCTACTTGCTTTTATTTATCTTATATATTTATATTTTGTACACAAAAGAAATTTTTTTTTTATTTTCATCGTGAAAATTGCAGATTAGTAACGTTAAGCAGTTATTTTTCTGAATTATGGTTATCATAAATAATGCCTGGATATTCAAGTCTTTGAATATGATGTTTCTTTCATATTTGAATGAATGTATCATTCCGTAATACGTTTTTTAGTTTATGTGTGTGCGGAATTTGACAGAATTCTTGTTAAATTAATCGTAGAAATACCCGGTTCTGTCTGGGATTGGATATTAAGAAACATGAAAGTGAAAAGTCATTGTTTTGAGATGAGTACATCTCTGAATTTTTGTGAAATATATTATTTGAGAACAAAAATGAGAATCCTAAGAAAAAGTTATTGTTGTAGATAAGACTTCTAAGTAGCTTATTGTTGAAGTCGGGTCTCATTTGATGTTATCCATGTAATGAATGGGTAATTCGGTGCAGACTTGTATTTTGATTTTCATTATTAACACGGAACGTAGAGATGGAAAAATCTATCTTAGGAATATCTTAGTCATTTTTACAAATTCTTTGATAATCAGTCAGAGCCTTGATGGTTTTTTCTAATTTATTGCACAAATTCAAACATATGTTACACAAATTCCAACGTATAATGTGTACAAAAATGCAAGCATATAATACACAAATACATACACACATAATACAAACAGACACTTTGTAGCCTTAAGGAACAGAAAAATCCTTCCAGAAGTCCCAAAAGAACTAGTTTATTGAATATTTTTGGCAGCAGCTTTATTATACTTATTAGACATGATTCAATTTATTTCGTTTGTGTATTTTTGAATAAAAGTTCAGAATTAAATTACTTATTTTAAAGCTAAGTATAATAATATCATGCATCATTTCTATTTGTTATTATTGTACTCTGTTAAACATTGGTTGTTTTTATACTCTTACAATACATTCTTTAAGATGTTTCGTAATCTATACTTCTAACGAAATCAAATGCTATATGATTTATGTTAATTTTTGTTATTTTTAGTAATATATTATAAAGCA
The DNA here is from genome assembly GCF_987345545.1 of Pholcus phalangioides. Taxonomy (NCBI): domain Eukaryota; kingdom Metazoa; phylum Arthropoda; class Arachnida; order Araneae; family Pholcidae; genus Pholcus; species Pholcus phalangioides. Next base: position 84,781,313 of record NW_028301608.1, on the reverse strand, counting down.
CGTCTATATTGGAGTACATCTTTTTTGCCACTGTTGATATCAGCATATATTTGTAAGTATATTATGGATAAAAGTTAGAAATGTACTGTTTGTGGAATCGTTAGATAAGCCTTGTTGAGAGAGGCATTTTGTCAAAAAAGCTTTGTCTCTAAAATGCATTATTGAAAGAAGCATTGTCTCAAAAGTACAGTTTTGTTTGAGGCATCACTTCAAACAGTTATTGAGAGAGGTAGGTTTTGTCACTGAAACTCATTGTAAAAAGATGTCTTGAAACTGCATTGTCGAAATAGGGAGAGACATTGTCTCTAAATAGCATTTTTGAAAATAAATTATTTTTAAAACGCATTGTAGAGAGAGAGAACGAAAGATATTGTCTCTAAAAAGCATTATTGTCTCGAAAACGCATTTTCGTTTGAGGAATCACCTCAAAATGCTTTTTTGAAAGAAACTTTGTCACGAGAAATCATTGTCAAAGAAAGCTTTGTCATGAAAACAAATTGTTTTAAAAAAGAATTATCATCAAAACGCACTGTAGAGAGACATTTTCCCTAAAAAGCATTGTTGAGAGAGAAATTGTCTCAGAAAACGCATTTATGTTCGATAAATCACCTCAAAAAAGCTCTTTTGAGATTTTGGGAGAGGCATTGTGGTTAAAAATCATTGTTCAAAAAAACTATTGAAAGAAGCATTGTCTCTAAACGCATTGTTGAGCAAGACATTATCTAAAAGCATTGTTGAGCAAGACATTATCTAAAAGCATTGTTGAGCAAGACATTATCTAAAAGCATTGTTGAGCAAGACATTATCTAAAAGCATTGTTGAGCAAGACATTATCTAAAAGCATTGTTGAGCAAGACATTATCTAAAAGCATTGTTGAGCAAGACATTATCTAAAAGCATTGTTGAGCAAGACATTATCTAAAAGCATTGTTGAGTAAGACATTATCTAAAAGTATTGTTGAGTAAGACATTATCTAAAAGTATTGTTGAGTAAGACATTATCTAAAAGCATTGTTGAGTAAGACATTATCTAAAAGCATTGTTGAGTAAGACATTATCTAAAAGTATTGTTGAGTAAGACATTATCTAAAAGCATTGTTGAGTAAGACAATGTCTTGCTCAACAATGCTCAGCAGTATCTCAAAAACGTGTTATTCAGTAAAACAGTATCTCAAAAACGCATTGTTGTTACAGACCTTTCATCAAAACAACATTTTTATTTGAGGATCATTTCAAAAAGCATTGTTGAGTGAACTATTGACTCAAAAATTCGTTTTTGTTCGAAGAATCTCATTGAATTGACATTTTGGTCGTTCCAGTCATAATTATTCATTTTTATTTGTTTCACAGACTCTTATAAAAGATTGAAAAGCTACTATTATTCATTTTGTTACCTATATAAAAAAATAGGTAAGAATTAAATTGAAATAACATAAATTTCATTTTTCAGATAATCACTCTGAGAAAGTGATTTTACTCTTTACATCAAAACCGAATCAAATGAGATTTGGACGAAGATCTTTCTTCTAATATTTAGTTTCCTCTCAAAATTCAAGTTACTAATTTTATCAGAATTATTAATTTCTTTCTCAGAAATTAATTTTAAAAAATCGTAATTAAATTGTATATTGTTTATTTATAGCTTGATACACTCATGCTCAAAAGTTAAACAACAAACTGATAATTCTCCATTGTAACGTTATGATGATCTGGGCAGAAATTTCTAATGGCGAACGCATCGACCTTCATGTCATCACTAGAGGTTCAGAGACGGTAGTGCACAACCGAAATGACATTCTTGCACAATATACTCGCACCATTTCTTTCTGTCACGGGAATGGTTTATGCACGATAATGAAAATTTTACACAGTATGTGCTGTCGAGCTTTACGTTCGGTGTGAAACGCTGACTCATATGGAATAACCACAAATTTCTTTTGACTAGAACCCAATAGAGAATACAATAGGCATCCATGGAAATCATTGAATTACTCTTCCTGACCCTTCCCAAAGCCTCGATGAGCTGAGAACAAGTCTTTCGCTTATATGGACCTTGATATCGCAAAAACGCTATTGATAATCTTATTATTAGTATGGATCGACGTTGTGTATATCCAGCATGGGTGGTCATATCCCATATTGGCCGACCTTATTTGATTTTGGATTTTCTATTTTTTCTTTGTAATTTCACCAGAGAGTGTCCCTTTCTTCACCCTATAATCTGTGTAAACTCCAACGAAATATAATCAAAACATTTGCTTTTATAAACATTTTTGATTTTGACGCTAGAGCATTAGCGTACATATTGCTCTTTGGGTAGGTATTACTTTCATGTGAACGAGAAATATCAAAGACGGAATGAACTTATACAGTCTTAAGGTATCTGACTACGTTTGAAACGTCATTTTTAAAATAAATATAGTTTTTTTTTATGAAATCCCCGTATTTTTCAGTGATTCCAAAACAAACTTGTTTATATGAAGTTTAGAACCGGAGTTACGCCCGCTTTAATGTTGGGTTTTTACATCAAGTAATCTGTGACTGGAAACTTTAAACGCGTTTTACGAAGAATGTTATTTGTGACATTTTACTTAAGTTCGAAAAAAACCACGATTTTTAAAAATGAATTGATTTCAATACCATTTCAAAATTTTAGTATGATACATTCTGTGTCATATATTTTTAAAGTTAGGAATCAAAATCAAAGATCTATCACGTATACATATATGTCTAATTACACGATATCTTGAACGAAATTTCAAAAGTTCACACGGACATCAACAGATTTGGGTGTAACTTATGAGCGTAACATACAATTTTTAAATTTTAGTTCATAACCTGTATCATTACTAGCTGAATGTACTGCGAAAATAACAAAACATTTCATTCATAAAATTTTTTTGCAACCGTATTTAAAAAATATTACATGAATTTTGCTTAAAATTGTACATAAAAAAAATACTTTTTCATAGAGAATGACATAGGTAGTCATTCTCTATGAAACGCGCAAAATTTGCATAACCGTTTTCACCATTCTGAGATACTTTCTATCAGAAAATGTTGTTGAAATTCAACCCAGTATTGTCTTATAGAAAAGTAGTCGGGTGCCGTACCTTAAGAAGTTTAAAGACTGAAGCGCATTTACTTTTGGAAATAAATTCCATTGAATTCGCTTATTTGCTTTACTTATGACAATGAAAGGATGAAGCCGATGCTGGAGATGCAGCGGAAGGGATCGTCCAAAACTCCGAGAGGGAATACGTTCCCTTTTAATGAAATTCAAAACTTTGCCGAAGTGTGTGTGTTCTCTCTGTCTCTGCCGTTCGCAACACCCCTTTCCACTTACCACCTTTTACCCGGCATCGATGCCTTTTCCTTCCTGTCTTCGAGGTATTCGTACGAAGCTGGCAAATTCTCGCACCGAAATGGCATCCCGTTGATACGTTAATCCGCAGCTGTCTTCTCGAAACCCGCAGCCGTCTATCATGACCATAATTAAGGAATGGTTCCAAGAGAGAGAGAGAGAGAGGATCCCTCACGAATTCGCTAGAATAGATTCTGACATTGTGTCCACTGGCGTTAATCCACTTAAAAGTCTTTCCCCTTCATTCACACCCGCATTCCTTCGGTAAAGATTCACCAAAACGTTTGGATGAATATCGAATGAGAGGCTTCAGAAGGTCGCCCGTCGATTGGCTTTCGGTCGGAAGTTAAAAATTTTTGCAGGGAAATCTAATCAACCGTGAGACATAAACGAATCTGCTTTCGATGCGTGTGCCCTTGCATAGTGTTATTCAATTTTCTTACTTTATACCAAATCAAGGAAACAGGTATTTTCTAGATATGCTCAGGCAAAATCGGAAAGAAAAGTGACCTTGCCTCCGTCCGGACTTGAACCCGAGCCCTCTTGCCAACCGGGCAAGCATGCTACCATTAAGATTGTGGGGGTCGTGTCTCCAGTGGTAGCAGCTTGCGCGGTTCGTAAGAGATCTTGGGTTCGATTCCGCGCGGAAGCAAGGTGACTTTTCATTCAGAGTTGACCTCGGCATAATATCTGGAAAATATGTTTCTTTGATAGCTGAGAGAGAAAAAAACGTCTATCTTTTTATACCGAATCTTATGCATGTATACAAAAAATAGTTTTCTTTTTATGAGAATGAATCAGTTGACGACGATACGAACCACTTGGAAGTAACTGATTTAGACCTGTTGTACGAGGTTTGTTCAAAAGTATCCAACCATAATGTTTCCTGCGTAAACCAATGAAGCTAGAAAGGCGTGGTGTTCTGCACGTATGTAGGCGATCCTAGTGCGCATAATCCAATTTTTCGTGCCCACATTATCTGCCACTCACCACCAGACCACCGACGAGTGTCTGAGGCCGGTCGTTCACTGGAACCGACACCCGATAAAAGTTTGACGACAAAGGACGTCTGATGTCATTTATCTGATCGTTTACACGCTACTCAGTTCGTGACTGCACTCCATGCAGAGACTTGTTCGTTGAATAATTTTGAGGAAATATTAAAAAACTAAAATTGTTGAGAAAATTTTCATCAAGTCCATACTTAATGGGACATCTGGCACAAACTCGGTGAACGCGTTTTTTTTTTGGTTTTTTTTGAAAAACAACTTCCTTTTTACAGGGTTAAAATACAACTTCGCGATGACGAGAAAAGAAGTAAAAAACCATGGAACAGCTAGAATGAATTTCTTTCATTTGCGTTAGGACGAGATATATCGTCAGTGATCGTTAAGGGATTGACACTCCACCAGGACCCTGGAAACACTGCGTATGATGTTTGAATCTATCCCGTGGGGGATAACCACGCAAATACAATCGCATCAAACAAAAGTTATTATAAATAACGACTGTCGCCACTATCACTAACATTTCCAAAAATGCTGAATCATTGGTATGAGAAAAAAAAGAGCTCAAAAGCCACGAAATAAAAAAAATATAAGAAAGGAAAAAAGAAATATTTATTGTATTAATTTTCATGAAAATCTAATTCCCTCTTTTTCATTTTTTTCCCCTCCCTTCTTTTTATGTTTTTTACCGTTCCAATATTTTATTTTTATTCGTTATCACGGGAAGGGAAAAGCAAACGATTCTACCATTAAAGGAAATGGTCGCCGCTTAAATTTATGAAACAATTTCGTGCGCCTTAGTGTACATATGCTGATGTTTATGTGTATGTATATACTCTCGTACGTATATATATATATGTATAAATGTGTATGTATATGCATATACGAGCATAAAGGAATGTACATTATTTATGATCCGATGCAATTTGCTGAATCGTAAAACAAATGGACAGTAAACAGATGGAGGAACTGGCAGTTACAGTAGCAGGGAAAAGAGGAGAGAGAGAGAGAAAAGTACACGAAAGTACACGAGAAAAAGAATAAAAAAAAGGGTATGGAAATCGTCTTCTCTTGCGAATTCGTGCGAAAATCGGCAGTTTGAATGTTAACGTAAGCATAAAAGAGAAGAAACGGCCAAAACAAAAAAAGTCCCGTTTAAGTAAAGCCCAGGGTGGAAATTATTGCCCGGAAAAAAATACAAAAAAAAAGAAAGAAATTCCTTTTTTTTAGGTACAGTATTTTCGGATATTTTAACAAAACGGAAAGAAAAATTGTTTGAACAGTTATTGATTAATTGAACAGCGGGTTTTAATTTTTTTTGGCTTTTTTTTCTTGAATCTTTTTCCTTGAACTTCATTTATATTCTTTCTTTTTTTCTGGAAAAAAAATGTTTTGTGATGAATTTTCAGAACGAAGAATTTTGACACCTGGTCATTTTGTCTAATTTTATTTAAAAAAGAAAAACTTGGACATTTAATTATAAGAGATGTTCGTGGGGTTTTTTTACATTAAAGAAAATTACTAACTCTTTGTAAATGTCGCGTATGGATCTATCTCACTCGCTCATTCGTGTGGTAATTTATTGCGGAAGGGAATTTTTGCTTATAGCATGTTCTTGGTGGTTCTGGGATATTTTTTGGCTGAGAAGGATTTTATTGGACAGGTACAGGGTGTCCCAAAAAGAAAAAAAAAATGTTTTTTTCGCGTCTGCGAAACAAAGAATTCCGGGTTTAAACGAAAAAAACAAGACTTTAATGAACTCCGAATTTGTCAGGATAAGCACGATCTCCCATTTCCTTGAAACAGCAGTAACAGCGCACCATCTCGGACACGCGGAGCGCCGAGGTCCATACATCCGCCCGAGAAAAATAAAGAAAAAATTTCAAAATTTGAAGGTAACGCCATCTGGTGACGTGCTACCGAACTGTAAACAGACTTCTTGATTTTAAGGTTATTCGGTAACGGTATATTTATTCTGAAAGCCGTAAAAATCTGATACAAACGTTTCAAAATTAGTTGCGATTGATACCGACAGGTGGCGCTGTCAACTGTTGTCGCGTAAAATAGGCTGTAAAAGATATTTTGCAACACTACATGGCAATCGATTCAAAATGTGCGCCTTTCCCCAGCACAGATAGATATAGATAGAACCGCTCACAACCCGGACTGATGCAAACCACCTTACTTCCGTTACCTCAAATGAGGCAGAGTTGTGTCGGAAAAGTTAGCAAAGATTTATAGTGGTGGCTCCCCGTGCTCGCAAGTTTCGAATCACTCGCGTCGTTCTCCCCATGAAGACAGCCATCAACTACCCCAGCACAGAGATGGCGCAAACGAAGAATGGAATTTTCAGTCACCCTCTGCAGTGTCTCAATAAAATGGACGCACACATGCCTCACAGATCGAATCTTGAAAAACTCAGTTTTACAGGATCATTCCGGTAGACATTGTCGATTAATTTTCTTTACAGAAAGTAGTCCCAAGGGGTACGATCGGGTGAGAATTTAAGCCAATCCGTAGCTGTTGCAATAAATGTGGAATAGTTCAATGCAATGGCTACTTCCCCGAAGTGTTCCTCCTGAAAGGCAAAAATCGTTACGGTATGGTGTGGTGTCCCCCCCATCTTGCATGGACCAATGATGTGCCTCGTCAATCCTCCGGCACAGGCGACAAATTGTACCAAACCTGGAGTGCAACGTTCAGCAGTGGCCGTTTGCATAGTTTCGCGTACGTGCAAAGGGTTCTTAAAACGTTTTATTACTGCAGACAGTTTGAAGATGAAAATTCAGAACGACTTTGTACATGATACCTTCCTTTCTGAAGCACGGCTGAGATCATTTTTTTACATCAATACAAACATATTATACACAAATACCAATATATAATAAACAAAATACATACATACACACAATACAAACACTTCGTAACCTCAAGGGACTGAAAAGTCCTACCAGCAGGCATATGTTGCTTGTAATATTGTCCCAATCAACGACACCAACTCTTTGTTTGTTGCAGAGCATGTGTGGCTGTGATTTCGCTAATTTGTTTGTTAAAATGGTTTTTTTCTATTTTTGCATTTCTTTTTTTTACCTTGAAGTTTGCAACCTAAATTTTCTTTCCTACCATAGTTTGAATCACGCACACACAAAGAAAGTAGTTATATATTTGCAAAAACAATATTAATTCAATACATTTATTCTGTATATGATTTTACGATTTATTTGTTTACGATATATATTACGGTATATGATTACCAAATGATCAAAATATGATTTTACGTCCTCTGTGTGTACGTTCTCTTGTAGACCCTGTATAAACAGTAAAGTTCAAAATAGTTTTTTTTATGATTTTTTGGGCTTTCTACACGTGTCAGTAGCTATGAAACAAATTATCACCTCGAAAAACAAAATCATGCATTTAAGGGTTAAAACAAGATTTTTCTAATCCGATTCACGCAAAAATATTTATTTTTTAGTAATGAAATGTATTTTCTCGCGAATTTAAACGCACGGTTTTAGCTGATTGCGAGTTCCGACCGTAGCCATTGATGTGGCGATATACTGATCCCGTCCGCGATATCAACGAAGAAGATGAATAAACGTAAGCAAAGATATTGGAAACGATGTGCTTTGGTACCTTGTGCGTAATATTTTCACCTGTTCTAGGAGAAAAGTCTTAATCATACGCCTCAGTGGAGCACTTCCACCATGTGAAGATACTCCGCTGTCGCCATCTACCGCAACTTCCTATTGCGCTTATACTCGACTTTCTCGTGCTCAGTCGAAAGTAAAGGGTTTTCCTCACAGAAAGAGACGAGCAAAAAACTTACGCTCCGATGAATATGGAGACTCCTTTTGTCTTTTTTTTTTTATCGAGATAAAAATAAAAGTAGATGTACAGAAGCAAAGAGAACGAGAGAATCTCCATAAAGCAGACTCCGTTCTTTTGGTTTCATTTTATTCTTTTTTACCTTTATTCAAGTCCGTTTTCTGATGTATTGCGCATAGATACAAGGAAAAAAAATAATAATAATAAAGTGACTCTCTTCAATAACTAAAAAGCTGCTCTTTCTTGAAACTTAACTTTTTCAGAAACAAAAGCAAAAAAAAGTAAAAAGGCCTAACAATTTCGGTTATTATAATTAAAGCTTTTGTCCTCGTCGTTCTTATGAAGACCTTCTTTTCTACTTCTTGTGGCGGCATTTTTTTTTTGCATCTCTTTCATGTAAATGGACTCGAATCTTTCTCAAAGGAAATGGGAATTTTTATTATTATTTTTTTTAAAGAGTCGTTTTAGAAGAAGTATAATGAACTATCTTGAGATGGCAAAAAGAAAATATGATATGTGTATATTTTTTACTATTATACTACAATAGAATATGCATTGCGAATTAAAGTCATTGTAGTGAAGACCGACACCCCCCCTAGTTGGCAGTCTTTAGATTGATTTTGATATTTTTCTATTTCTTCCTGTACTAGTTACAAGCCGCTGTGGTGGTCATAGTGACGGACTCGCGATGCGAGGATCCGGGTTCGAACCCCACAGTGGTGGTCGGCTGAAGTTGGTTTTCTGTGGTTCCCAACTTCAAGGCGCAAATGCGAGCCGATCTCGCACAGAGACAAAAAGTCTCGCCACAGAGAGCAACAGTCCTACAACGATAAATCATTCAATCATAACACTTCACTCATAGTTAGAAAAACTGGTGGCAGATGGCAGCGCTACACATAACAAGCATTACAGAGAAACAAAAACTTCACGTCAGGTTTCACTACACGTACACGCACATTCCCGCATGTACCGATTCGTTGGGGGTTCCGCGGGGGGCAGGGGGTGTGGGCGGGGTGCAGGTGTGGTGTAGCAGTAGTAGGTAGGGCCTCCAAACAAAAAGTGGCTCGGGGATCCATGATGTTCTTAAGTCAGCCACCTCGTTGGGCAATTTGCCTGTTGTGGCGTTGTATTTGTAATTTGTAATTAAAAAAGTCTCGCCACAGAGAGCAACAGTCCTACAACGTTACAAATATTCAATCATTACACTTCACTCACAATTTGAAGTATAGATGGCAGCACTGAAATATCATATACAACACTAGCTACACAGACTGTTAGGTGCACTGACTTTGTTCCAGACTCTGCCACGAAGCTGGGCTGGAAGAGATCTCGGCAACGGGATAAGTCCGGTGGCAGAGACCCTGGCGTTCTTCTTCTTCTGTACTAGTTACAACAAGTGTGACCAGTGCTGTGGATATCGGTACTTCTCGTCTACATATCAATGATGAAAATATGATGGGTGATGTAGCCCAGGTCGATAAGATACTTTCCTTAAGTACCAAAGTGTTTAGAGGTGTGTGTCGCGAGCTCGATACCCAGTTTTCGACCTTGTCAGTAGCTTTCCTGACGTGGAGGTTCAACAGAAATGGCGACATGACTGCAGAAAAAGATTGCCACCGCATGGAGTGCCACACCGGGAGGTTAGCGTACCAACCAACCAACCAACCTCTCAAAGCGTTTTCCGTTCGGAACCGGCAATAAATTGTAGGTCCCGGTCTGATCAGCCCTAGTGTGCAGAAAATGACAGTAGTGCGTCAAAAATGATCAAATGAAGACATCACTCGGAATTGTATGCTCATTTTGTCAAATTTGTTTAAAAAGTTGTTAAAAACTATGCCAACTTACCCGATGTGCGGGGCACGTTCGCACAACCTCCGCGGTATACTGACATGGCATGATTTATAATAGAACCTGAGGGATAAAGTAAGTTATAACTACAAAACTTTCATTTCAATACAAAAATGAATTTTAAAAAAAATGATATGCATATAAAGCACTCAATATTATGAAGAATACGAATGTAAAAGAGAGGGGGGGGGTTACAAAAAACCAAAAACAACAAGGAGGTCAATATTCACAGCTTCATGTCGACCAAGGAAGTACGTCCATCGCTCACTAGAACTGGTGGTTGTCATTTTCATTATTATATTGTTTAATGTTTCGTACCGTATCCATTCCTTTGTACAGTATATAAAAAATAAAAATTTTGGTGACTAAATCGATGTATAAGATAAGATTTCATGTTTGTTAGTGATGTAAATGTTTTCTAACATTGGTCCATTTAATACATTTTTGCAAATAACACACATGCACATTACACAAATACCGAAAAAATGCAAAAGAAAAAGATAGTTATAGTTAAACACACTATGTGGCTCCAAGCAAGCCGTCATTTAGGGAGGGGGGCCGTTGCCTCCCCGCTGGCTCTTGAAAATACACTAAAAATGGTATATATAAATACAAATATATATATATACATACATTGAGTACATGTACTTTGCCCCCCCCCCTGGAAAAAGTTGAAATGACGGCCCTGGGGCCCTAAGGGACACCGAAGTTTTTCAAGGAAAATCAAAAAGGATTCAAGTTATTTATTAAATTAATACATTTACTAACCATTATAACTAATTAATACGATTACTTTAATACAATTTACAACAGTTACCGTACAACATTATACAAACAGAAAGGCTACAACACGCAAAATGCCCAACGGTGTGGCTGAAAAAAGATGTCCATAAAAATATGGTAGTCGAATATATATATTCAAACTTAATATTAATATGACTTAACTAATGTATATGATTTAATATACACGCTTAAAATATTAATTTAATACGATTTAATGCATTTAAGACATTGAATAAATTAAGGATGTATCTCAGAAGGAAGAAAAGTTTGATATTTTATTTTCACTGAGACTATACCCTTTGTCTTATCTATTTGCATCGTCTCTTACGTGGATGTAAAGTGACTAAGATTTCTAAACTTCCGACATTTTGAGATTTACTAGAGTCGGAATGGGAAATGGTATTGCCAGAAAATTCTCGAAATCCTCTTTCTAATTCAGTTTACTAAGAATAACAATAATAATCAGACTAAAGATGGACATCTCCATACACCAGTGGTTCTCAAATTTCAGTCATCTACGGCTCCCTTGCTCAATTCATGCTTTGTATGCGACTCTCTAGAATAGATTATTTGACATTTTCTAACTTATAAAAGAACCACTTCAAAGCATAAATAGGCACACAAAAATAAATATCTCCAGTTCGCCACTACGCCCCTCCAGAAGCCGCGACGAACACTTTGAGAAATACTGCCATACACCATGGAGCAGGCTGATGGGCCATGATTTTTAATAATTCTGTTACACAAGGTGTTCCAAAACTCTGCCACCAAAACGAAAGGGTCGATAGACATCAAGCCCATTTTTTTTTTCAATTTAAAACAGGAGTCGCAACCCTCTTAAGACATTTTCTCCACTTTTGTTTTGGTGCTAGTTGTTAAATTACACATTAACATGCACTGAAAATAAGCCATTTGTGATTTTAGGTTCCATTGCAAATATTGTTCATCTTGACGTATACTATCACTCCTGTCATTTCGGTAGAAATGTTCTGGGACACCCTGTTGATGTTTCTAAAACGCAAAAAAATTAGAAAAAATTACGCAAGAAATTAAAACGAAAAAATAAAAAAAAATAGTAATAATAATCTCAATTTCAGACTAGAGCTATGTCGGCATCTTTTTCGTTTTGAGGGTCAATCACGAATATTACGTAATCGCTTATTAGTAATAACAACTGAGCCACCGTGAGAGGGCCAAGGCATAGCCTCAAAAAAGAAGCCAAGGCTTTCCTATGAAAGATTACAGAATTTGCGTTATCGCCCAATAAATCAATATTTCATGAGCAAACTTTTGAGCATTCGTTTTGCCTCCGCGGACCTGACAAAGCACAAAATTAGTAGAAAACGGCAATTGTACGCTTCCGTAGCGGAGACGGTTCTGCAAAATGATATCGTGGATAAACATAACCCGCGCTAACGAGCATCATGAATTCGACATTTGTCTTAAAGTCATCGACACAGAAAAAAAGGAAATAGTGAAGAACCTCCTGACGTCAAACGAGAGTATAACGTAAGCATGCAGCTTTATATGCGAAAATATTCACGGAGAAGATAGAGTACTCACACTATCAGATAGAGAGAGTGGAAAGATGAAAAGAAAGAAAAAAAACCAGAAATAGTAGAATACTGATAGATGGATGGATGTACGTATATAAGATAGCACCGGTATATCCTCGAGTCCCTTCCCATAAAATGCAAAACCAATATCTTTTGCCATTCCCGAATTTTAGCCGCTTTCTTTCTTTCTTTCTTCTGTACGCCGGCGAAGACAGAAGAAATTGATTTCTTGCGGAACAAGGATAGCACTACAATAGCACTATACACTCCTCGTACTGTTCTGTACTATAATACCGAGGACAGAGGGAAAAAGACGAAATTTATCCTTTTGTGTGGGATGCGGGAATGAAAGTTTTCCCGGGATACTGGAATATCGTTTCGCATTTGTATGAGGTGATGGTCGATAACCAAAAATATCTCTCCCGTCAAGTGGCGCCTGGTACAGCGAGGGCTTCCAGAAATTCGAGTTTAAACGTTTTGGAAGCCAACGTTAAATCTAAAATTTTCGAAATTATATCAGGGAATTTCCGAATCCATATAAATTGTTATAAATCCCTTGAAAAAAAGGTTTTTATTATTAGAAATTTCTACTACAATCATAACTATTCATCAGAAACTACGCAATGTCTCGATTGAGACGTAAAAAATTGATTAGTCCTAAAGTGTATACTGTTGCCGATTGGCAACATCTACTCTAAGAATGTTTATTTCCTGCAGTCAGTTGGCAAGTTCATGTTTGAGGCATTCGCTATCACGACGAAAGACGTCACTCTCCCTCGTTAATACGACAGATACGGAAAACTGGCTGAGGGGATATACCGATGTTTCAGGAAAGGAAAATTCATCTCTGCCCTCGCGGGGACTCGAACCCCCCCCCCCCCTGTTACTCGCCTGCGTTACTCACAGTGCATGGGTATGCCACTGTATGGTCGTGGAGGCATCGTGAATACCCAGGTTCGAGCCCCGTTGGCGTCATAGTGGTGGCTGGTTTTCTGCGGTTTTGTAACTTCGAGACGCGAATGTGAGCCGGTGCTTCATTTGGCAAAGTCTCTCTACAAATAGTAGGCAGACCTTTAACATGTGATACTTACATACTAAAATTCTACGTCCAATTTCTTATTTGTACCTATGAATGATCAATATATTTGTATCATTGAGGTGAATAAGTTTAAATTAACTGAAATTAAAATTTCCGAGTCTTCCCGTGGACTATTTTCACTACATACATCTTGATTCTCCTGGATCTACATCTGGAACATCAACATCTTGAATCTCGCGGATCTACATCTGGAACATCAACATCTTGAATCTCCTGGATCTACATCTGGAACATCAACATCTTGAATCTCCTGGATCTACATCTGGAACATCAACATATCGAATCTCCTGGATCTACATCTGGAACATCAACATATCGAATCTCCTGGATCTACATCTGGAACATCAACATATCGAATCTCCTGGATCTACATCTGGAACATCAACATCTTGAATATCCTGGATCTACATCTGGAACATCAACATCTTGAATCTCCTGGAAGACAAGGTGGGGGGTAAGGTAGTCGGTTCCACACACACACACTGTTATAGAGTATATTACATTCCAAATTCACCGGTAATATCGAATTTTGGAGTGGGAAGCAAGGGCCTGTGGTATCCTCAGATTTTTCCGCCGTGACCCATATTCTTTAGAATGAAAAGCTTATATCCCTTGTGGGGACAGAGCGGGGATCATGGTTGGTTTGTTGTTGTTGTTGTTGTCCGACATCGAGAAGGATAGGTGGTCCTCAGTTGAGGAAAACATTGGTTTTTACTATACAGCGATCGTTCACCTCTTTTTCCTCCCAGTGCTACTCATACAAGATATAACGCAATCCAGACATCACATAAATCCCTGCTATAACACAAAAATTTCGTCACCCACGAACTCTATTCTCTATACAGAATGTCGCGATGAGCATTTCTACAAAACTCTCTTTCTCTCTCGTTAAATATATTGACAGTTTTATATCTGCAGCTCTGGTGACTGAGAAAAGGCGGCAACCAACGTCCCGAAGAATCTCGCTGCAGAATAAATACACAGGGAAATATACATTTATAGCTGGGACGTGCTGCGGGGAGATGCATTACACAAAAGAGTACGGCCGCAACTGCATGTGATACATCGTGTACCGCGAACAACAACATGCAAAAGGGGGGGGGGGCCGAGGGCACAAAGACTAAGAATTAAAACAGACAGAACAAGGGGAACAATTTCTCCGCGAAACAATTTGCTGACACGAGCATTTTTCGGGAAGATAACGAAAATGTGATACCACCCTTGGGCACAATGCTCAGAAAACTCGCTGCCAAAAATCCCAACTTCTTCTCCTCTCGCTTTCAGGCCCTCAAACGGATTTAGTTGTTTCACACGCACCTACCTCCTTGGCGATGATGGTAGGTGGTGGGAAAAAGCAGTATCACACACACATAACGTTTACCTTCATTCCACCATCTTTACAGCTTCTTCATCATCACAAACCTTTTCCCATTTCCCATTCTAGGCTATTTTTCTTCTCGCAATAAGTCTCTAGAAAATTCTCTTTTCGCCAGAAAATCCAATTTTTGCGATGACAGATTTATGATGCGAAACTGGATTTTCGACTCCCCAATGTATTTTTATTCATGTTCCTTCTTTTCTGACGTCGTTATAACAGAATGTGGCTCCGAGCTATAAACTTCCCCAAAAAGAAATGAAGTGAGAGAGAGAGAAAATTTTTATCGCCAATCTTAACGATTCTCCATCTTTTCCTTCTTTTGCAATGGTCATTTGACTCCTTTCTTTTGCCGGATCCGTTTGCGTGTTAAGGGATTCGGGGTCAAAAATATTTCTCATTTCGCAATAAGATACGGAAAATATTGGTGAGGCGTCAAAGAAATTCCAACCGACTTTAAAATACGTTGAAAGTCTGTTATAACGACAGTTCACTATCAGAGGGGGAAAGTTGTCGTTATAACGGAAAAAAAATTGAAATCCGAAAATGTATGTCTGTTTTTTGCACTATGAAAACGTATAAATGAGGAAACAAAACAAACTATAGTGGATTTCACTTAAAACGTTCCCACTTAGTACGACTTATTTTCGTGGTTTCCTACTCTTACTAATACTCGTCGATCTTTCCCACTTACAACGTTTCTCATGAAGTTTCCATGACGGCTAGATAGTATGATGTAGATAAATTTACCTGGATTCTCATCGTGAGGGTCCAGGTTCGAACCCCGGTGACGCGCAGTGGTTGTCGGCTGAAATTGGTTCTCTGCGGTTTTCCAACTTCAAAACGCGAATGCAAGCCGGTCAACCATTTGAAGAAGTCACTCCGCAGAGAGCAGGTAGATCTTCAACATGATACTCACATAACATTAAAAAAAATTCAAGCATATTTATCATCTTTACTTCAAAATATGGTACACAGATGGCAGCACTAGCAATAAAACGAAGCAAGCGCAACCCTAATAACAGGAATACGTCAGGCCCTTGCATATACATACACTTACACAGCATGTTCCGGCATGTACCTATTCATTAGAAATTCCTCAGTGGAATGCGTATGAGGTGCATATTCTGCTAAGAAAAGATAGATTCACCCTTTCGTCTTCCTGTTATTTTGAACTACTTTTGCTGACATATGCATCTAGAGTCAACTGCTTATGCATACACAATGTTGATTGTATAGCAGAAATTTACACTTTATGGAATGCGGCAGTTTCTGCATTTGGAGTGTTCGTTGCACCATAAAAGAGTCCAATAACATTTAAGGCAGAGAAAATGACCTGTTTGCCCTATTTCTAGTTGTGGTAGATTCCAAGAAAGTAAAAGGGGGATTGTTTTCAAGAAAAATAACAATGATGTCAAAACCAGAAGTCAAACCTCACCTTCCCAACCAATACAGCCACAGATGAAATAGCGTGTTTTTCCACCTCCTATATAGATAACAAGAAGATAATATACAGCATGCGGTCTTCTTTTCTTTATGGGGAGGTACTCTCTGTCATGCCCTATGTATAAACACCTAGAAATGGAGTGAAGAGGTTAAAAAAAATGCCAACCTTTTTTTCAGTCTATTTTATGAATAGTTCTTAACGAAGGGAAACATTCACGTAACGAAGAGAAAGGAAAACATGCTTTTCTCTGGAGAGTTTCAGTTGTCGTTACAGCGAATACGTTCTGATTTTCATCCTTAAATATAACATTGTACATTTTTCATATCTTTAATACTGGCTCTTTGACAATCACTTTCAAATTATTCGCAATAGCGATTTCCCCCGTTATAAGCCGTGTTCGCTATAACGGACTTTGAAATATGCATCTATAGAATATGAACGGAAGGATACGAATTTTTGAAAATAGGAACCCGATCATCATGTACAGCAATGACTCTCAACCCGCGTACGCGTACGTCCAAGCGGTACGTGACAGGTCATTCAAGAGAACCCAAAAGCATAATCAGCAATCTTGAAAAAAATAATAAAGTGCTAAAAAAGTGTAATGTGAATGTATCACAAAATGGGGGTATGCAAGCTTCCTATGCATTTCTGTTAGTATTTCTAGAAACATGCAAGTCTAAATATTTTTATGGAAACACATGGCCTCCTGCGCATTTGAAGAGGTACGACGCATTTCAAGTAGTTCACTTGCCTAGTGGGCTTGTCTAAGTAAGCCAGCGTCTTTCGCACTCTTAGGGATACACATGCATTTCTAGGGGAGCATTTGATTCTTCTACGCATTTCTAAAAACATTTAAACCTCCCTTACTTCTCTCTAGGGACATCCATACCTTCCTTTCATTTCTAGTAGCGTTCACGTCTCTTACGCATTTCTGGTGATATGTAACGCAAACAACTATTTTACACTTCTAGGGAGTACTTCTACGTATAACTAGGGATACAAGACCCTCCTATGCCTTTCTAAGAGTACAAATCAAGTATGTAGAGCAAGCATGCGCACTCAAAGCGTATTCGATGTTGTAGCTAATTTTGTGCTTCTGACACAATGATCCACAACCCCCATTTGAATATTTAATTTCAGTGATACCAATCTGCACCATACTACCAAATGCGGCACACCAAGATTTTCCTAGAAAACATAGGGGGTAAGGAGCCCATATCTCGAGGGTAAGTGAACCTAGTAGGCGCATGTCTAGGCAACTGCAAAAGTAGTGATGTGCATTTCCCTCTTGCGCATGTCTGGGGAATAAGCAAGCCTTATACGCATTTTTAGGTGCAAGCGAGCCTCTTACGCATTTCAGAGAATACGCAAACGTACGCGCCGTTTATGCATTCGGGGGGAGGGGGGTACGCAAACGTAAGGCCTTCTACGCATTTCTAGGTGTACGCGATTCTTCTACCTATTTCCAGAAGATAATGAAACAGGTAGTAGCAACTAGTCTTGAAGACCGAGTCCGATGTGGCTTTGTGCTCCCTTCCTATCTGTTCTAGGAGTTTGTACTGCATTTCATGATAATATGAATTTCTGAAACACCCTGTATAGATAAAGAAAAGTATGTTATAGGTGCTTTAATGCAAGTTCATCGAGTCTGTTTTCGGTGGAAGGCATGCAAAGCAATCCCTATTATTGAGAATCGTCTCCGCATCGTCTTTTGGGAACGGCAGCCAAGACATTACACAATGTCACAATCACTCTTGTGTACAAGAATCTGGTCATTACTGTTTAAAACTTAGAGGTATCATTACCAATTTCATCTTTGGGAAAAGATTAAAGGCGTGGACGCGTGTCCTCATGCACATGAGGAGAGATATCAATCACTGCTCCCGCTGGTTTTATTACAGCCCTCCCCCTCCTATGCCTTTGATCGATGTGCTACGCTTGATGACTACATTGTCGAGAATTTGTGTACTTGGACTGCTAATGACCATATTTAAATTTATACTGCTCATAAAGCTAATGATCACTCTGGGAAAGCGGATAAGTTAAGATATGGGTCTGGGAGAGAGGGTGTGGGTGGAAACGAAGAGACACCCCCCCCCCATCCTCCTTATTTCCCATTATATTGTTTCCGCAAGCTGGTTGGGAGATTCGCGAGCACCCCGTGTGTATGTGTATGTATGTAGCAGCGATTATCGAAGATACAGCCTTTATCCTCCCTTTGCCCTGTAGTGTCGGCATCTAGTCGTTGTGGTGCTTAAGATAATTACTGGTAGCGATTACACTTTACGAGGGAAATTGTGTTCGGAAAGGAAACGGATAAACTAAAGGGTTGTTTTGGGAGAAGTGGGATTACACGCACACTAAACACATGGCCCATCTGGAAAAAAAATGCTTATAAGTATAACGTGGTAAAAAAAGAAAAAACTTCTACCAACCAATGTAATAATCGCATAATAATGATAATATTGTACTATAGCACATTCTTTATTACAGAGAAGCAACAGAGCAATAATTAGAAAATACAGGGTGTTGTTAAAGCTCTTAAATTGTTCAAATATAAATAGCCTAGATTTCTTAGTTTAGTGGTAATATTAAGTTAAATTAGTTTCCCAACCATTTTTGTCGCCCCCTTCTTCAGAAATGTTTTCTCCTATCGCCCTCCAACGCAATCTAACCCATAGGATCCTATATTATACCTGAGCTTCTACCGCCTCTTTGGAACATTCCATCGCAACTGGCAATTTTACTTGTCTTTGACAATTTTTTGGCTGTAATTGGCAATTTTACTTGCTTTTGACGATTTTTTGGCTGTAATTGGCAATTTTACTTGTGTTTGACAATTTTTTTTTGGGTGTAATTGGCAACTTTATTTCCATTTGACAATTTTCAGCGGAAAATGGCAATGTCCTGTCCTAGCTTATTTCTCGCATTTTCGTGAAATAAATATGGCCATGCTAGGCATTTATCTTTTTGTGTTTATTTATACTTTTCCACGGAAACACATCTCGCCTACCTATGGATGGATCCCTTGGTGGGCCGCATTTGACCAGCGGCCAGTGATTGTCCACACCTGCTCCAAGTGGCTGACTAATGCAGATAATAAGACTTCTCATCTGCATTATTGCATATACTTCTATGCATATACGTCATGCAATAATTTCATTTCGAGGAAGCAGAAAGCAATTCTAGTGGAAAGTAAGCTTTGACACAAAGTCTAATATACATATATTTTCTCCCACGAACCGAACCAAAATTGTTCTTTAACTGCTCTGATAGTTAATTACAACATCCATTTTTTTTAATCCGTTTTCTCAAACGTTTATTATTATATGAGAAAACCTCTTTGAAAGTAAACACGGAAACAAAGACGGGGGAAACAATTTTTCTTACTCTCGATATGTTAGCATAGTGCCTAGTACAAAGAATTTAATTTTGAAGGGAAACAAAAGTTGAAAAGAAAAGACATTTTACTAAGCTCGCAGTTATTCTTTTAACGAATAAACAAAATGAATGGCCGAAGGGGTCGGTCACAAATATACGTAATTCTTTCTGTCATTTCCAATATTCATCGATATTAAAATCAAGAAATAACAGCACAATGAAAACCTCGGTGGCGAAAGAAATAAGTAGAGCCAGGATTTTTATGCTCTAAAAACTTCTAAAAAAATGCTCTATAAAAAATGTATTTATGCTCCTAAAAAACTGTAAATATGTCACATAAAACGAAAAATATGTCCTAAAAATTTTTGCATTCTTATCTTAAATAACATTAGTTTTAACAAAATAATATGATAAAATTCTTCGTTTTAGTCACTAATCTCATCGAGCCATAGTTTTCCTCAAAAGCGTATAGTATTTGAGTTTTTCCCTACAAATTCAGAATTAATGTGCTGCCATCTGTAGGTAAAAATACTTAGCCAAGTACTTAGAAAAGCAAAAATTTAAAAAAAACAAAATAAATAAATAATTCTTTTTATTTGACAAAAACTCAAAATTTTCCACAAACGTTGAAAAATCCCCCCCCCCCTTTACCAACTTCAGCCAATTTTTCCCACGAGTTACCGACGCCGATTCAGATGATTAATCTATTTACAGCCACACACCAATGTCGTTGAAGAGCTAGTATTTTTATGCTCTAACAATTCATAGCTATTGCTGATTTGTTGAAAAACCTGAATTTCAGGATCTTTTACTAATCAGCTACGACGTTCCATTTTCAGTGCTTGAAGTCCTAGGCCTAAGAGATCTCGTCAGAGAAGGTAAAGAAAAAATCCAATCTGGAGCGGGATTGGAATAGCGATGAAAAAATTTACTTTTTATCGAAAATTATGAAATATGCAAAATATGCCTTAAAATTTTGAAAATCACATAAAAATAGCGAAATATGCAAAAAAAATTAAAAAATATGCACACATAGAAATCCGAGCCCTAGAAATAAGCATATACGCAGAGATACCAAGATTGAAACAATCATGGCTTTCCAAAAACTTTTATGATTCTCTTCTCAATTCTGACTGTAAACATCTTCGTGAAATCTCCAAGTACAATAACATTGATACTTTTAGAGTTAAAGAGCATTAAAATTTTCCTTATGACGCCTAGAACTAATGTTCCGAGACTATGATAGGTGCCTGTGTATGTGGCCAATTCTCTTCATTCTGGTACTGACGAATTGATACACTACCCATATGACTTCATGGCTGCACATATCCTAGGAGTCCCACAAGGATCTATATTGGGTCCTTTGCTTCTTCTGGTATTCATTAATTATCCATGTAATTTGGAATTTTAAGATTCCGCAATCACTTATGCCGATGATTCTGTATTAGTGTGGTCATGTGATAATATTGACAGTCTTAAGAAACATACTAACCATGATTGGATATTAATTCAAAAATGGTTCTATGCTAATGATTTAAAATTAAATTTTACAGAAAAAAACAAAATACGTTAATTTCAATCTTATGCAAATTTATCCATATCTTAATCTTAAATTTAACACTCTAGCTTGCTTGCGATTTGCAACCTCATTGTCATTGCAATTCAATTCAAGAAGTAAATAGTATTGAAAACAGTCGACGAACTCGATATAACGAGCCCCCTCTGTCCCGCCAAAAACAGACCCTATATTTTTCTTTGTTTATTTTTATTATTACCTTCATTATTCTGCATTGATAATTTTGTCTTTTTTATGTTGTACGTGTGTCATTTTTTTAAAGTTTCTGTGTATGTTCATGTCGTATTTTTTATTCTATTCCTTAATTTCCATGTAAGTTTTTTTAATCATTCGTACAAGAATCGTTGCCTCAGGATGGTAAATACAGTCGTCCTTCTGTATTCGCTGGGGGTTACGTTCGCCGCTGTGGTGGTCGAGTGGTTATAATGACGGACTCGCGATGCGAGGCTCAGGGTTCGAACTCCACAGTGGTGGTCGGCTGAAGTTGGTTTTCTGTGGTTCCCAACTTCAAAGTGCAAATGCGAGCCGATCTCCCCGTTAAAAAGTCTCGCCACAGAGAGCAACAGGCCTACAACGTTACAAATATTCAATCATTACACTTCACTCACAATTTGAAGTATAGATGGCAGCACTCAAATATCATACACAACACTAGCTACACACTCAGACTGTTAGGTGCACTCACTTTGTTCCAGACTCTGCCACAAAGCTGGGCTGGAAGAGATCTCGGCAACGGGATAAGTCCTGTGGCAGAGACACTGGCGTTCATTCATTCATGGGGGTTACGTTCCAGGGGTGACCGCGAATACGGAAAATCCGCGAAGAATCCAAACCCTAAAATTTTGTTTAATTTTTACCTCAACGGTGTTTCCCAAAAAAACTGGGAATACCGAGGGCCGACTGTATGTTTTACAAAAATTAATTTTAATTCTATATGTATGTGGGAAAATGAATAAATTTGATTTGTTATTTAACTCAAGTAAAATATTACTCATCATATCATTCCGCACGTTATTTCTATACCTTTTATATTCTATAACTTTTCTAATCCGATAACTGTGCATGGGGACAATATAAAAACCTGGAATTCCTTTATAACGAAATTTTGTTACAATGAACTTATTTTCTCTAGTCTCGTGCATTTCGTTATAATGGGATTCAACTGTCGTAGTAACTTTTTATCATCATTGCGTTGGCGTAGTCTTTCAGGCCGGCGACTAATTGAGAATAACTTACCGGGCTGTTAAGCTGTGGGTCTGATATTTCTTTCTGACATTTAGCCCGCAGCTGTGGTGGTATCGGGTTGTCAGCTATAATCACATGCGGTACATACCTCCTGAGTCATAACTCTGTCGATCCGAGACAGTAGTGCAATTTATGTCACATTATTAGTAAACACTTAATTTGAAATTTCTTAGAATTTCTGATACGCTGACGGGTAATAGAGTGCTGGTACTACCGAGACCAGACCAGAATGTAAGCTTTTGCCAGTTACTGGTTATGCCATCACGCTGCTTAAGAAGTGGTCCTTGGGACCCTATGAAGAGAAAAAATAAAAAACTGTTTCTGATGTAAGTGTAATTATGCTATGTGTGTGTGTTGTGTGTGAGAAAAAAGAACAAAATACCACTGACTGTAGTAGCACCAGGCTCAATAGCTGCGGGCGAAACGTCAGAGAGGAATAACAGACCACGGCCTAACAGCCCGTAAGTTCTTATACTCAATTTATCATCATTTATTCATGTTGCATCAAATTATCGCATATAATTAATTAGCATCACGATATGTTATCCATTAGTTTCTGTGGAGGTGGCTGGTAAAACTCCCGGGATAAAGATGTACTTCTAGCGACATTTCTAAAATATTCACCATGTTAGACATAGTGTGAGTAGCTTAAATTGTCATCATCCCTATTTTTTTATATCAGCGTTTCACAACTTATGGTCCGCGGACCAAAGGTGATCCACGACGATGGCATAAGTGGTCCGCAGAGGGACTTGATAATTCAATTCTTATTGAATGAAAAATTATTCAACTGTTGTAACTGATGTTAGTAATCCATATATGGGTTCGTAATAAAACTTCTATACCAGATTCACCATATCTCATTAAGGAAAATGTAGGAAATTAAAGTCTTAAATACGGGATATCACTAATTGTAGCCAAAAAATGCGTTTACGACAAATTTGCTAATTACTGCTAAAATGGATGAAACAGGGTTTAGATAAATGACTGATACAAATCTCAGTAAAGAAAAACGAATTCGTCGAATAAAAACAATCAAATGACAGGACATTGAGAAAAATAAGGGGTGCACGCTCTGGGATCTCTTAAATACGGTAAAGCACTGGATGTCACCAAATCATAACTTCATGAGATCCAACAAACCACATAGGCTTACGTTAGACATAAATCGGACTCCAGTCGGCACTCCCAGTCGATCTTAGTTTCAATACATTCTAGCAATGCGCTCCAAGGTACGGGAAATGATCTCATTCAACTAGCATCAAATGTATATGGAGAAAGGTATACTCTTTCACCTGTCAATATGAGATATACTGAAAAACTGGCTAATTACGCAGAGATACTGATTTTTAAGAAAATTTCATCTCTGCCGCTATCGGAACACGAACCCGGATCCCTCGATTGTCGGTCAAGTACCAACGAAGCTATAGTGACAGATAAAACTTTTCACCTTTGGAGCGTATATGTATGCTGAATAGTAACGTGTGATGGCCGGAGACGGAAACCAGCTAATAATGGCTCGTAAATGACATCAGGCCACCTGGTGGCGACGTATATATGAAGAAAGATGTATACGCTCCCACCTCTCAATACAAGACTGCTGAAAAACTGGCTAATTATGCAGAGATACTGATTTTTGAAAAACATTTTTAGTAGTGTTTTGGTAGAGCACTCGACCGACAATCGAGGGACCCGGATTCGTGTCTCGATAGCGGCAGAGATCAAATTTTTCCAAGAAACAGTATCTTTGCATGATAAGCCAGTTTTTCAGTGTATCTTGTATAACATCAAATGGTCTCTTGCACCAATCATCATCCAACCAATGGTGTCTTGGTCATGTGACTTTTCCAGAAGAAATGCAGTATTTTCGTGTACGCATTTCTCATGTTCGTAGCTCTCCAGGAGACTTTCCGGCAATTTGTAGAAGGACCCCGCCCCCGTTCTGGAAAAAGAGGTTTATCTAATAACAAGTCAGAGCAAAATTGGAGGCCAGGGCTCGTTTTTATATCAGTTGCAAACGTGATGTTTCAGCGTCCACGAGCCAGAGCCCTCGTATACCTTTGTATTATTCCTTCACCTGAGTATCTCGGTAAAAGAGAAGAAGAATAAAAAAAAAATGACGGACGGAATGTAAATAAATACCGTCTAAAAGCCATCGTAAAAATACTTTTAAAACTTTCAGGCTTTCTCTTTGGTTTTTAATAAGAAATGGCACTCGACTGAAGCGAAACTCTTGGTCTTTGCGTCTCTTCGTCCTTCTATACGTGAGCAGTTCTATTTTTTTCCCTCCGTCTTCAACGAGTACCTAGTTTTTATGAAAAATAAATTTTTGGTTATGTTTCCTTTTTTTTCTTTGGTAAATGCAATTGCGGAAGAGAATCCGAGAAATTCTTACTTTATTTCCAAGATTCGGTTTGCGGAATGTGACCTAATACATCATGGTTAGGCTTGAATTGTGACGTGGTTTTCAATAACTCAATTTTTAAGCCAATTTCGGTGATGTTTCCACTTTTTTTTTTCTAATATATTACAGTCAGATCTGCTTACTGCGAGAGCATGGTTAATGCGAGATTACAGCTGTTACGGGAATTTCTAAAACCCATCGTTGTTTCTCTATTTAATTGCTGTACCCTGTTCAGTTGTGTGTGTATTCCAGAAAATAACAGATCTTCCCACCAAATACAAATACAAGGCCACAACAGGCAAAATGACAAAAACGTTGGCTGAGAAAACGATGCCTATAACAAATATAGACGCCATATATTTGAAAATTACAGCAACCCAATTAAAAATGCAATTACAAAAACTATGAACAATATATATACGTGATAAAATATTCTAACAATGAACATAAGGAATACTTATGGTTGTCTTATTCCAAGTTTAAATTTTTGATACGTACTGGAACAACCGCCCTACATTCGGAACCGTTACCCAACGATTTTCAGTTGTTTCCTCCCCCCACAAAAGCATCAAAATATAAAAAGCATCTGGAAAACATGGATTAGCCCCGAACGCTGAGATAAGACACTGAGCTCAAGATACTCTTTAAAACACACATATAACGGTTTACGAAACAACAGAAAAAATCTCTGTAGCCCCAAATAAAGTAGTATTTTTCTTTTTATACTATATCATTCTCATCATCATTTTATTCAATGGCTCTTATATAGGTATAATTCTACCCTATTTTGAGAATCAATCCAATGCGCTTGGTAACCCAGGACGGAAAATATCCACCCAAAAAGTTAAAAGCTGTTTCTTTATTTCATGCGTCCGAAGGCAGATCATTCCACTACTCCCACTTTAACCGAAAAAGCGTTATTTCCAGAAAAAGAGATGGCGCTCGTTTACCCCAAACCATAAATTTCCAAACCTCTTTATTGGAGACCTCAGCAAAAAGTTATAAATCAGTTATAAAAATGCACGGGTTAAAATCTAATCATCTTTTTTTTTGTACGTCGTTCAATCAGTGTTTGTTAACCTTTTCCCACCTGTGGTCTCCCTTTGGACCATATTGTATTCTCGTATACCCCTCCTGTCTCACCCACGTTCCGTCCTCCCCCCCCCCAATCTCATCCAGTAATGCGATCCTTTCTACCTATTGAAGTGATCTCTTGAGTTAAATATACGGTGATTTTTTTTTTTTATAAATGAGGTCAGTCTCCAGACTCCTGGACTAAGTTCAGTGTACTTCTCTCTTGTCGTAATTCTATTCAGGGGCGTCTTAGCAAGATGTACCTCGAGTAAAGTGATGTTCTGAGAACCCCCGTACTTAATAACAGCTCATATATAGGACTACTTTTATGCTCTCGAAAATCTTATATCACCAGATCTCACCATGTAAACTCTTATGGAGATGAGTCTCTTCCCCCCTCCACCCATATTATGACTGGACCATGAGTTAAGGTGACCCTAATTTTATAGGTTATTCTGCTAGATTATATGTGATTCCTGTAGTGATTCTGTTTCCGTTTGGGGCCAGTGGGAGCCATGTTCTGGTCAGGTGTGTGTGTAAATATTCACGCTTTTTCCACCGTATGAATTTCTTAATTGCATTCATATTCAAGTTGTTTTTTTTCTTCGCAGCTCTCTGTGGCGCCCTGTCCACTTGCTTTTCGTCCGTGGGTCTCTTAAAATAGCCCAGGACCGCAAGGGGGCCGCATAGTCCCCACTTTGAGAACCATTGCGTTAAATGGCCATGGTGTGACAAAGTGATCAAATCACAAAGGGGTACAATCTAACCAGAAACAATCCCTCAGTTGGCTTCTAAAACAAATGATGCGAATATTTCTTAGGTTTTTATTTTTGTATTTTGCGACTTTCAAAATCAGTCTATTTTAAATTATTTTAATATCGATTCTCAGAAAAGAGAAAAATTGCATATCAATCACGAACGTAAGAAAATCTCCCCGGATCAAAACTTTCTATACGGGCGAATCCACTTGGAAAAAAAGTAACCACCTGAACTGAATCTATACGAGGGATAAAAATAAAAGTTATATACATTGAGAGGGAATTCATGGGATCTCTCTCTTGGAAAGTATCCGTAAAAAATAGAACGAGAAAAAAAATTCTCCCGTACCATTGGGAAAGAAATGCTGTAGTAGTACAAGTTTGAAAAGTGTGCTGTGGGGGGATTTTGCTGAGTCGTCGAGGGACCACTTAACACAAGTGACACGGCATTTTGTCTTTGCTACTGCGTTCGATGCTTTCTTTTTTTCTTGCCTTGTACCTTGCAAACTTTTCCCCCTTCAAAACTTTCAAACTTTATTTTATATATATATATATATATATATGTACAGTATATCCTTAGTATGAACTTTGTTTTTCCCCCGTTCCGTATAGGAATGTCTCCTGGTCAATGTTTTCAATCGAAAG
Source organism: Pholcus phalangioides (assembly GCF_987345545.1). NCBI lineage: Eukaryota > Metazoa > Arthropoda > Arachnida > Araneae > Pholcidae > Pholcus > Pholcus phalangioides. Next base: position 84,753,920 of record NW_028301608.1, on the reverse strand, counting down.
AAGGAGAAAATTTTGCGTGCAGAATGCTCATATAAATCTTTGGCGCACTTGATTAATGATAAATATTGCTTATATTCAACCCTTCACCTGCTACCATCACTGCTGAATCGTCTAGCAATTTCCAGAAAAAAATTTCCATACATCGATGACTGATAGTTTCGATTTTTGCCACGTTTTTACGTGGAAAAGTTGTAGATGCTAATGTCTTGAAAAGTTTTGTGGTTATTTTCACACGTCAAAAAAGTGGCAAAAATCAAGGAGGATTTCAACCACTGATTTATCTCGAAGATTTTTTTCTCCAAATGAAAAATTTAAGTTGATAATTTCATGCCATGTTCCATATTTTGAAATGAAAATGACATATTCCCGAATATTTTCATGTTTCGTAATTATCGTGTTGAAGGTCTATAGCAGATCGTAGAATTGTGTTGCTCTCGAACACTCCTCAGTGGAAACACTCTGTATAGTCACTCTCCCACTTACGCAGATATGGGAGAATGGTGGCGTTTCTATTGCCGTTTTCTATCCTTTATTCCGTAGCTCTCAAGTGTATTAAGGTCGTATATGTGCTGCGAGAATTGGTGCCTCGTGAGGAAATTTTCCCGTACAAAATCGTACTCGATCGGGGGGTATCGATGGGATTGCTAGCAAATTCTCAGATGACGTGAAGCTGATCGGAGTTAGTCGGGAAACCAAAGCGATAGACAGTTGCTTCAGACCAACGTAAACGGAATTTCAGCGTGGGCAAATGAATGGAACATGTCTTCTAGCGTGGACAAGTACACGGTCGCTCATTTTGGTTTGAACAACACACGTTTCACTTACGAGTTGAATGGTGTTATTATTCCGGATGCAACCATGATCACCGACCTGTGTATTCTTATTGAGGAGTGGCTTAGGTTTTCTCAACATTGTTCAGCGGTGGTCTAAAAATCGAATAGAATTCTCTGTTTCATTCTAAAAAAGTTATCCTCGCGTTCTCCTAATGTGATCCTTCCTCTTTTCTGGGGCTGAGTTCGTCCTGGATTGGAGTATGCCGTCAGGTTATGGAGACCATACCTACAGGAGGACATTGACTTGGTCTAGAGGGTGCAGAGAAGAGCCACGCGTGCTCTTGATGGCACACGGGGCTTAAGCTATGAAGACTTGATTTTTTTGGACATTTTTACATTGGAAGAGCTCAAGTGTCGGGGGGGGGGGGATATGATTGAAGTGTTAAAAATTTTCAATGCGATGAATAAAATGGACCATGAGTTATTAATGCATCGTCAATCGACTGCTTCGATTGCTAAGAGACAATTGTAGGATGTGGTGTCGTAGGGAGTTTTTCTCTAATAGGGTTGTGAATAAATGGAATAGCTTAACTTTTCGGAGGTCGTGAATTCTAACACGATTGACAAGTTTAAAAAGGAATATGATAAACATAATAGGATATACCGAGAACCTATCCATACTTAGATGAGACAACCATGCTTTTTTTCCGGGCAGTATACTTATATTTTATCATAGTTATCGGTTTTTTATTTGCTCTTACTGGGTTGCTGTAATTTTGATACAGTTTAGATATACATATTCGACATCCATGTTTTTTTATTAACATCTTTTTATCAGTCACTTCTTTGGGCATTTTGTCTGTTGTGGAATTTACATTTTTATTTGTAAAAATGCACCTTAAAAAGTTAGAGATCCACTGGAGTAATGACTGGATTATCTTACCTTCTTCAAAAATGTTCTTTCCTATCGCCCCCAACGCTAGCTTCTACCGCCGCCCTGGAACATTCTATCGCCCCCACGGGGCGTTGGGAATCACTGGTCTAAAGCATAGTTTCCCAACCCTTTTTTGTCCCATCGCCTCCTTCTTCAGAAATTTTTTCTCCCATCGCCCCCAACGCAATCTAACCCATAGGATCCTATGTTAAACCCGTAGCTTCTACTGCCGCTCTGGAACATTCCATCGCCCTCAAGGGGGCGTCAACGCCCTATAGGATCCGGTGTTCAATCCGTAGCTTTCATCGCCCCCTGAACCATTCCATCGCTCACCAGTCAGCAACAGCCAGCAACGCCCTCTGTTGTTGAAGTTTTCCACTTAAAATAGGAAGGCGTCAACTATTATACTACAACTTGCTTGCCAAGTATTTGCACCAATTTGAGAATTTTTGTGTAAGTAGAGATAAAAACACGTTTTTTTCACTCAAAATGTTCTTTTCCTTTTTTTCTACGCTTGTCTTTGCTTCAGGGATCGTACATAAGAAAAATTTCGCAGAGACAGGATTGATTTAAAACTGACTAGAGTGCGTTATCCAATTGGAAATGATATCATGTACAATATGCAAGTGCGTGGAGTTATGGGAAATATTGTTGGGCGGGGAGCTGAATTCAATATTTTTATAAGTATTATCGAGATCGTGGCAAATATTGAGTGGGATCGGGCTCATGGACCAGAGACAATTCCACGCTTACGATAATTCAGCACTATATACTGTAGCTTACTAGAAATTTATTTTGCATCATATATTATAACTGGCGATTACAACTAATTACCGGATTGTCACTTTAACCGTGATATATGTATATAATATTTCAGAGACATAAAATGGGGAGGGTAAATGAAACGTTTTTCCAGTGAGTTTCTGCACCAAACGACGTGTCAATCAATCAACTGTAAGAAACCATTATTAACTCAATTTCTAATGTTTTGTCAGTTTTGGGGGTTTCTAAAATAAGCACTTAAATTATTAACTAGGGATTCAAATACTACCGGACCGGCAAAAATAATTAAATGGGAGAAATATTTTTCTTTTGAGGATCAGCTTATAATATTTATTAAATCTAAAACTATTCAGCGTCTTTATGAGTTGGATGAAATGTTTCGTGCACCAAGCAGTTGAAGAATACTCGCTTATTACTGAAATCTTCTGCCGTGCTTACTGTTTTCAACATATAGCGTATTTCTGATTTTTTTTTTCCAAAAACTGTCATTCCATTTCAAAACACTTTATAGTCATTAAAACGAAAAAAATAATCATACGCATATGCAAATACAACTCTTCTCAGTTTCTCTTAATGATACATTCTGATCTACTATCACCATCTTCGAGTGGACTTCCTTTGAAAATATTTACAGATTTGAAATTAGTTTCCCGGATGTCCCATAAAACAACATATGAATACGACTTTTAAATTCCAGCCTATTCAAACGGAACGACAATTTCTTGTTCAGTGATATTTGGTTGAATGCGGTTCCATAATGAAAACAAACATTTGATCACGAGCCAAGAAAAAGAAATAGTTTTAAATCGTAACAACAACAAACTATTCGACTAATGAATATTTTAATGAATATTCATCTTAATTTCCAAGCTTTATATCCGACAAAATAATTTATTTCCTCCAGATTTTAAAAGTCCTTTAATTTAAATATATACGTATATATACATCTCTCTCTCTCTCTCTCTCTCTTCTCTTTCAAAAATGAAAACCCTTTTTGGGGAAAAAAGACGTTTTTCGTGATCTCAGCGTCAGTTCATGTTATGGAATCTTCTGCCTTTAGTTATGATAATTATTAACTAGTTATTCAAATAGTGTCTTCTTCTTTTCACGAAGAAAGTAGCTGTTTCGTTAGTATTTATATATATATATTTTGTTTCTTTCTTCTCAAAAGAAGAGCTTTCAATGTCCGATCTTTTCTTGGGAAAACTTCCGGAGAAAAATTTCCATAACGTCTTTACTTCCCATTTTTCAGGATTCTCTCTCTCTCTCTCTCGGATCGTACATATACGTACACACGAACACTTCAAATGCTTTATTCTTCCGAAAACTTTTCACGCTTCGTTTCGGTTATGGTGAGGTAAGGCGGATGTGGACCTTCCACCTACACGCTTTTACTGTACCCGCTACTTTCTATACACACACGCTGTGAAATGCCTTTCCTTCTTCATTTGCATAAACAGAGAAACCGTGAGTGAGTGAGTGTGCAAGAATCCGCAGGAAATAAATAAAATAAAATAAGGGCGGTGGCAACAGAAAAAGATTTCCCACTTTTCAGGATAATCCGGTTTTATGGAAATCGTATTATCTTGGCGGCAAAAGCATTATTCTAGATTTTTTTCTTCTTTTTTCTTTACCTCATCTTCTCGGTGTCTTGAAGTTTCTTGTTGGATACTTTACTGCCGCAGTCTCATATTTTAGGATTATCGTGCGTCTAGACAGGTGTGTGTATGTGTGTGGAAATAAAGGTTTGAATATATATTATAAGTACTCTCGTATATGCGTAATTTACATTCGGAAAGTGTGTGTACTTGGAGAAATATATTGGGGGAATCGTAACACGTTCGTGTCCCATACGTCATAATTCTTCGGTATGCAAATCTTTGAATAGTGCAATGCTGGAATGCACAGGCACTTAAATATTGTGAAAGGAAAGGGATTAGTTATGACTGCCACGCAAGCATGTTTCGAAATTAATTTTTATGTATCCAAATATTTTTTATGTCATGTTGTTGTTAAAAGGTCTTCTTCATATAGTCGACGCTCGATATAACGCCCCCCCCCCTTCGTCGAAAACTGATGTTATATTGGGAAGGTCGTTATATCGGAAGTAAAGCATATATGATAGAAGTTCTATAAAAACGTTTGGGACTTATCCTGAAGGTCGTTGTATTGGAATAGTCGATATGACGTGAATGTGATTTCATCGAAGTCGTCTCAGAGGGGAATTATATACTTTCGATGCCGCATGTTAAAATCACGAATAATTTTATCATTTGGGTATTGTTATCACTTTTGCAAGGAACGGACCAATATCATAACATGGGGGGAAAAATCGTTTATATTGATTGGGACTTGATATTATTGTCAAAAAAACCATTCCGTCGGAAACTTTTTTCTGTGAATTCTGAAGCTAAATTTTAACAAAACTTAATTTTTTTTTTCCTGTTAGTTATTGGTATCACGCTGCAAGACTATGTAGGAAATTAGAAGGTGTTTCCCCCTTCATTGTTGATAAACATTCCCGTCCTGTCCTTAATATCATAATCAGTCTATAGTATTCACTGTGATCCATATAGGTGTGAAGTTGCTTTTGCAATGACCTTCATATAGTGAAGGAAAACGTATGACGAAGAAAAAACGCTTAGTTTTTTTCAGTTCTTGATCGGTTTTTTTCGGCTGACCAAATTCAAATACAAATACAACGTCACAACATGCAAATTGCCCAACGAGGTGGCTGACTTAAGAACATCATGGATCCCCGAGCCATTTTTTGGAGGCCCTACCTACTACTGCTACACCACACATCACAATGGCTGAATAACAAAAATGCAGGATTTTAGCTGGAAGAAAAAAAAAGACATCCCGTATTAGTACAGAATAAGAAAAGTGGAAACGATTGAACATTTTCCAACCAATTATTTGGGACAGAAAACACTGTCCCATTTTACCGATACCCGTTTACCATCCATCCCGTTCGACAAAACGGGATGTATGTTCACCGTAATTGCAAAATTTTCACATAAACGCATTACAAACAGCTTGGGAGCATGATAAGATAACATGAAGTCAATGTAATTGAATAAAAAATTATTCAAAATAAAACAAACTGTTCAGTTCATACAATGATGAAAAGATCGAGATTTTATATCTCAATTCATATCCAAAATTAAATTTTAAATTTTAAAAATGTTTTTTTTATAACCCAAATATTTATAAACGGAAGCCTCAAATCTTTTTCACACATTTTATGAACTGAACTTCCTTTATTTTGAATCAATTTTTATTCCGTTTCATTGATAACATATTAATTTATCATGCGCACAAGATGTGGTGGTTTTAATGTGGTTATAGATATAAATAATATTTTTAATAATGTTTCTATACATAAGAAAGTTTTTTACCATGTTATATAAAAAGTAGGAGTCACCTTAACAAAACATTTAAAGATCTTTGTTGGAAAAAAAAATATTTACAGCTCTGCGTGAGAAAAAAATATTAGATATAATAAGTTAGGAGATAAAAAAAATAGCAATTGAAGATCTGTGAAGATAAAATCATTCACAATTAATTTTCAATGCTATGTAAAATTTCATGTGTGTGAAAAAAAACGATAGTTTTTCGTTTTCACATCACGTCTTACTGATCTCACAAGAAATAAACTCTCGATTTCCTAAAATAATTAATCAACACTTCCAATGCATATCAATTTTCCGTACAGCTTGTATTTCCGAGTCTCACACACACCCACAATAGGAACAGTTTGAACTGTCAGCTTAACCTCCGGACTCCATTACTGACTGATGAACTACGTTCACTGAACCATCGAAAGATCAATGAGTTTGTTGATGCACGACTTACGCCAACGTTTAATACAATGCCGAAACGCTGTTTATGAATATGCCGTCCTGTAAAGCACGACCAGCAACACGCCAAGTTGCAAAACCAATCGATGCAGTCCAGGATCGATACCGTCTCCACTACGAATCCACAAGAGACACACGTACCGTATCATAATGTATAATTACAGTCAAACTCGGTTAAAATGGAATTCAAATACTCAAAAATTTAGTACAAATTAATAACAAATATGTATCAACGAAATAAGCACACACTCGTATATATGACAATTTCGCTACTTTAAGAGGAAAATGTCACCGTATAGTCCGCAGTGGCGTCAATAATGAAATCTTAGGGAATAGAATGGTTGTGATAAGAAAATATTAAGGTATAAGAAAATATTTTTTGAAATTTTTTCCATTCATATTGATAAATATTCAAATAATTATTTTTTACAAATTAATTTTGAAATAATATAGGGTGTTCTGTTGGTCCTAATGCTGCCTTTATCTCATCAACCGTAAGCGCAATATTCGCTGACATATTTGAATTTTAAAATTCATAGAAAACGGGAAAAAACAGCATAAACTAACGGACAACGTTTCTTCCCCTCGTTTATGCTGATTTTTTTAAATTTTCTCCGCTTTATGAATTTAAATATCTCAGCGAATATTGCACTTAGAAAAATTATATTTTTTTTTGTTTGCCTCAGGAGAGACAGAGCAAGAAATTGCCAAAAGAGGCCCGTGATAAGTGTTCCGTTAGAAAATTATCAGTGACCTTTAATTTGTTTATACCGAAATATATTTTTTTAACATTTCTTGACTATTGAATAACCCTGTGTGTTTCCGAATTCCTCTCCCATAAATAAAAATATCCACACTAAAACGTACTAAAACTTTCGTAAAAATTCAATTCACGCATATGGAAATTCCAACCACAGTAAAAGTAACAAAAATATGAGAAAACAAAGTAATCTCAAAAAAAAAAAAAACAATCACAATGGATTTCATTACTTTCATTAAAAAAAGGAAAGGCAAAAAGCTCATAACACACATGCAATATCGAAAGATAGAGAGAGAGAGAGAATATTTATTCTTACATCTTCTTTCTCTATATAAGCCAATGACAATAAAAATTCTTTATTTTAGTCAAAAGGGAAGAATAATGCTTGAAATATTATATCGGGGGGTCATAAAGACCGTTTTATTATGATTAGAAGGTATGCGTACATAAATAAAAACCCTACAATTTCTTTGTCATTACTTAGAAGAGGCGAATTTGTGTGCGTGCATACTTATAAAATAAAAAGGGACATACACCATACATATTTAATACCTTAATAACTAAAACTCGAGGGCCTTTAACTTCCGTTCGAAGTACAAAAATATTGTATTTCTCCATTCCCCCTCATAAAGAAGTACCAAATAAATGACGTAATTCACTTTTTTTTTACTCCTAAAGCAGAACAATCTAAACGAGTTATTTTCATTAACGTAAGTTTTCCTTCTTTTTTTAAATATTTTATCGTTATTCTAGATTGCATTTTTTTCGTATGTACATAATAACTTTTAGAATGAAAAAAATGGCATTTAGGAGGTAATTAATGTTCCGAAAGGCCAATGTAGTATGAAAAATGACGATTTTTATCTCGTATATCTATCAGCGAATCGAGGTATATTTAAAAGTAGATTTGCATAGAAGGAGAAGAGAAAAAATTGTAAAGGGAGAAAGAGAGGAGAATAACCGATGTATGGTTAGTTAACCTCATTATATGTTTCTCAATCTATACATACTCTCGACGATTAACCGAGAAAAATGATTGTCCTTTAGAAATTAAGAAAAATTTATAATAAGTCATAATCACTCGCTGAAATTATGATTAAATATGGTGGACTTTGTGTATAACTATTGTTTATTGCTGGTGTTTTAAAAAATATGAAATATTTTTTTTTAGTATATGATGACGCCTAAAATCATTTATTATATCGACCAAGCATTGTTTTATTTCATGCTCCGGGTGTTATCATGTTAATTTATTTTTAAGACAAAAAATTTTTATTATATTTTAAATGTTAAACACAATTGTGTTAAGATTTCATGAGAATACTTTTATATTTTTGATAAAAAAATATTTCTTTCAACATTCATAGGAGTATTTGAGTCCATAGTTTCATGTGAAAATATTTGTGCTCATATTTCTCTTACATTTTCTTACAAATAAATTTTGTACACGTCTCAATAAAAATGTCTTTGTTCATGCTTCCATAAAAATATTTTGTTCATCATTTCATAAAAATATTTTTTCATACTTTTAGAAAAACAGTTGCGTTCATGCTTTCACTAAATATTTGGTTCAGTCTTTCATGAAATATTCGTATTTAGGCTTTCATAAAAATATTTATCTTCATTCTTGCATTAAAATATTTGTGTTTATCCTTTTCGTGGGAATACTGTATTTGGGTTCATGTTTTCATGAAAATATCTGTGCTACAAATGCATATTTTATGTACTGTATGTCTTATACTGTATATACATGAGAAATATCTAAGTTATGAGTAATGTATAAAATGAACTGGCTATGTGTTTTATATTCAATTAAAGACAGTATTAAAATTTCTCACGTTACCAGGAAGTTTTGAAAATAATTGTGTTGTACCGTGAATTGTGATTTCAAAAAGAAACAGGAAAAGTTTCACTACTGGAATAAAAACAGAATATAAAAATCAATATGTCCGTAAAAACATCATAAATTCATTTAAAAAAATGGAGAAACTATCTTAGTCAGATGTGGTTGGTGTAATCATTCAAATTCTTTTATTATTTGTCTTAAAACGGTTGTTTTGAATTGTGAATTTATTATTATCATCCCTTTCTTGTTTACAAACATTTCCGTACTTCCGTAATTCCTTATTCCGGCATCGTGAACCCTGAAGTCCCAAGTCCCGATGTGATCACATTAACCGGCGTGCGCACTGCTCTACAAAAGTAATGTACTTCATTCAGTCATGTACTACAAAAGTGGTTTACAAAAAAAAGCGTTTAATTACGTTTCTACTTTCAACATTATCGCACAGAATGAGTAGGGAAATATTGCGTAAATTTTTTATTAGCACTTTTTATCTGATGATGATAAGACCTTTCCATATGTGTTGGGTGCTGTCGAATATTTCATTTAATTCATTATGTCACATCATGGAAACACGACACTCGAGAGATTTTACGAACTAGAATTTCATTCTCGAACTGCAAAGACACAAATACCTAATCCGGCATTCCCACCAAGACTTGTTAATCCGTATAAGCCGGTGTGCAATAGTTACTATTTCCTCATGTAATGTGTAAAATTTGTACACACAGTCTATTTCGATACAAAGACGAGATTGTAATGTGCTCCATTGAATAAAGTAGATGAAACGTTTGCATAATTACTCCCTTCTGATAAATTCAATTGCGCTACTCCACAGAACTTATTGTCACGAAATGTGTTCAACGGTCCTGATTAAAATAGTACATTTGAATAGTCTATGCTATGCATTAGTATTGTTTTCAGAGAGGCGATGAAAGACGTCGTTTGAAATTGCTTCGGAGAATTGAAAACTAACTTCCATATTGATTTATCAAAGAGAAAATTATACTTAGATATACTTACGCGAAATGTTTAATGTGATTTTTGAAAATATTTTCAAATTTAGCTCCATTTTTGATACAAAAAGACATTGAGAATCGTGGGAAAAAACATAATGCGTTTTTTTTAGTTTCTGAAGTTTATGTATCTAATTAAGTTATCTTTCTAAAATTATAATGTAGGTATCACTTGCTATTTTACTTCTCAAAATTTTACGCTTGATGGAATTATTTTAAATTTATGGCATTTCTGATGGCTTTGTTGTGAGTTTAAGCAATTTAACGAAAGTGATCTATGGTGTGAATTCCATTTGCGTTCGCATTCATTCAGAAACGACCTTCTCCTTTATATATTTACTAGTCTTTCGATATTTTATTCATATATTCGATATTTTACACAAAAATTAAAAAATATTTCAAGTTTTTGATCGTCCTCGGAGGGGCAAGCCATCTCATGCTTCTTTCCCACCCCCCCCCCCCCTCCCGCTCCCACGAACACCTCTGATCAACCCGAACTTAGTGTGAAGTGGTGGCAGCAAAACATACAGCATAACTTATTTGGAACTTTAATGAATCTGTGACATTGCCTTTGCTCCATTTTTTTTTACTGAAGTGTTGCACATAAAGCCTATGTTTCTCTTCCAATTAAAAAAAACGGGGAAACCGGTTGCAATCAGAGATAAAATCAATGTTGCGATTCTCTACGGCAAAAAATAGAAATATGATTTCTAGTATCATTTCATCGTATCGCCTAATTCTGTACTTCTTGAAAGATATTCAAAATTAATTAGTATATAATTTAAAAAAACTAGACGTGATGGCCATTTTTAAGGTCAGATCTGGAATGATCGATTCTGAGTAGCCGCGGATACATGTCCACGAAAGCAAAGGAGCAGCAGGCGACAAAATTTTGAGAACCGCTGATGGGTCGGTTCCGAAATCCAAAAACAAAGCGCAAAATATCTATAATTAGTCTATCACTGAAAAACTGGTCTGGTACTTCATCCACGTACACGAGGGCACAATCATTCATGCTGACTAAAAAACCATAATAACAATAATGAGTGCTTGAGCAGAGGTTTTGACTATTCACCATTAGCCAATCTTCGTTGAATCTCAATATTTTCCTAACGTAGCTTTCAAAGTTCTAATTTCGCCCAAATTTAAAGTTTCGACTTTAGTCGCCTTCACAATATTACTATCAGGTGAATCACTGTCACTGATTGTGTCATAATCAATATTTCTGATAATTGTTTCTGATCAATATTTCTTTACATATATTTAGTATCTTATATTTCTATTATTGTTGCTAATTTATTTTATATCATTTTACAGGATACATAAGAAAGTCCCTATGACCTGAAATGACTTAAGAACTGAGTAAGCAGCAGCTATGCATTTCGTATACATAATGGTAAAAGTAACTACGCCCAATCAGATGAAACAAATAACTGTGCAAAATATGGAAATTTAATTTGTAAACTGTGAAATTCAAAAAGAAAATGGGAATCGGTAAATTTTGCGCCTGTCAGTATTTTTCCAGAAGAAATGTCTAACATTTAAAAAAAAAATTCGCCTAAATATTTATATTTTAAATTTTTGATATCCGCCATTTTTCAAGTGTCAAAATAAAAAGCCCGAATAGCACGTCTTCGTGGGGTAGGAGCCAGACTAAGAGAGGTGCCTAGGAGATGGTAGACTCCGATTCCAAACCACCCTGACTGACGCTGGGCAGCAGCAATGTCAATACTAATCTTTGACCAGGCAGCTATTCACAGAAATATGGATAGTTCTACGAGAAAAAAGCAATAGCAAGCTACTTCTCATCTTTGCCAAGGAAACTCTTATGGATAGAAAGTATACCATTAATTAAAAAGAAAAGAGCACTCTGGCTGTCAGAAGAAGCTTTTAAAATTTCCGAAAAAAGAAGAATAACTAAAAGGCTGCTAGAAAAGCAAATGAAACCAAGGCGTTCTATGCACAATTCCAAAGAAAGGCAAGGAAAGATAAAGTTATTTTAATTCAAAATGCAGACAAATTGAAGAAGACAATAAACTATGAGGAACAAGAAACCTCTACAAGAGGATTGATGAAATCACAAATTTAATCCTCGTTTCAGTATCACAGATGCGATCGGAATGTCTTGAATTCTGAAAAAAAATCATTGTAATCAGATGAGAAGAATGCACAGAAAATCTCTATGAGAAATCAGACGGAAAGATATAAATAGCAATATGGAACTAAATCATGAACCGCCAATTACAAAGAACGAAGTCAGATTGGCAACAAATCAATTAAAGAATTGAGAAGCTCTAGTTATTGATGATATTCCAGCAGAGCTTTTGAAAAAGGCAGATAAAAGTATAATCAATGTACTAACATCACTATGGCAACAAGTCTGGAAAAAAATAGAGTGGCCTAAAGACTGGAAAAGATATATATTCACACCTACACACGAAAAAGGTGATGTTAGCGAATTTTCCAATTACAGAAAAATCTCCCTAATACTACATGCCAGCAAGATTTTACTAAAAATTATTCAGAAAAAACTCAAAACCATGGAAAGAGAATTGGCAGCAGAACAGGCAGGTTTCGGAAAAAACAGGGGAACTAGAGACCAAGTTGCCAATATGAGATAGATCATAGAAGCAGAGCAAAAGAATATCAAAAGAAGTTACACTTTTGTTTCATTGATTATACAAAGGCGTTTGACATGATAAGCTTAGGGACATTCTTAGAACAATGGGAGTGCCTAATCGCCTTACCTGCTTGACCAGAAATCTAAATGTTAGCCAAGAGGAAAAATGTAAGAACAAACTATGGCCTAACCGAATGGTTTGGAATTCAAAAAGAAGTTCGGTAAGGATGCATACTTTCCCCAAGCTTAGTTACTCTCTATGGAAAATATATAACGAGAGCATCTGATCTAGAGCAGTGGTGAGCAAACCGTGGGTCGCGACCACACCGGGAGTCACGTCAATGAACTAGCGGGTCGCGAGAGATTCTTCAAAATAAAAATTTCTAAATAAGAAGTTCATTTTTATTCAAAAATATGTCAAAAATAAAGAATGCCTTTATTCAGCTGAACCAATTACCATGTATCAGACAATGTAATTTTATCAAATTCCACTTGTACAATAACCAATATATCGGCTCCGTCATGCCAGAATCACGAATGTGCAATGTCCTTGCAAAAAAAAAAGGAACGTGGGAAACGTTTGAATGTTTACTCTACCCGTGTTACTCTATGCAAGTTATTTTCCTAAAATGTTTTGTAACGTGTGTTTCAATAGGGCATTATCGAAAAACACACGTATGTTACATTCGCGTTTCAGGCACAACTTAGATAGCAAAACGAGGTATAGAAACAGTTGTACATTCGATTCGTGCTTCTAGTATGCGGAGGACGATATCGAGTTAGTACTTTTACAGGATGACTTAGACAGAATCACCCGATTTCAAAATTGTATATTTCTTAAAAATTGAAATCACAGAATAGAATGATAAGTTGTATGTGAATATACGGGGGGGGGGATGTGTCTACGTTTTATGAAGATTTTTTTTGTAATGGTCGATTTCAAGTGGGGAATCATTTTTAAATCGGATGATTCTTTCTTAATCACCATGTATATGAAAATCAAGGACCATACACCTATCTATACTTCCATCTTGCGTAAGGGACACTACGTAATACAGAAAACAAAGTAAATATTTATATGATATTAAAAAAAAATTAATATCTCTTTGGAATTCAATATCGCCTAATAAAAATCGAAAGAAGCGTTCCGAAAAGGGCTTTCGGGATAGCACATTTACTTTAACTAGAAAATTTCATTGCACATTTAATATTACAAAAAATTCGGAATGTCCCGGGAAACCGAGACGTATGGTCAGCCTGTGAAGTTGTCGTCGATAAAATTTTGGTCAAAAGGGGTGGGTGGGGGGGGGGGTCGCGCTTCAAAAAGTTTGCGCATCATTGATCTAAAGGAATTGGAAGCAGGTGCTAAAACTGGAAGTGGAGTGATCAACAATCTTAGGTATGCTGATGACACGATTCTGATGGCAGTCTGAAGAGGACTTGAAGATCAAGAGCAAAAAAGAGAAAGTGAGAACCTTAGACTGTGTATGTGTGTGTGTGTTTCTAAATATCAAAATAACAAAGATCATGACTACAGCAGGCATTCACAGTTTTCAACTAGAAATTGTGAACAAATTCAATTTCTGAGGATCAAGAATTGTAAAAGAGGGAACATGTATAGAAGAATTGAAAAGACGAGTAGTTCTGGGCAAAACAGCCATGAGGAAGCTTGATATAACAATGAAAGACAAAGATATCTCCATGATAAACAAAAATTAGGATCGTAAATGCATCGGTCTTTCTTGTCATAATGTATGGATGTGAGAGCTGGACGCTATACGGAAAGCGGATAGAAAAATAATTTATTGGTGCTAGAGAAGAATCCAAATTATATTGAAATACAGGTTTCATGTTTTAAATTGGAATAATAGAAAAAAAATAAAAATGGTATATTCCATATTACCCGAGCTTCCTATATATATGGTGGGAATGGAAAGTATTTTCACCAGACTATAAATCTATCGAATTTGCGTGAATATCGACGAGAAGTGTCGTAAGAAAGAAAGTGCAGTTTCTCTTTCTTGCAATTTCAGAGATGGGTTTTTGTGCATAGTAAGATTTTACATTCAATGAGAATGATTGAGCGCTGCGGAAACATAACCATCTTATCTCCACTTCACCCTCTTTTTTTTTATACGGACGGACGCCTTTGCTGCCAACTCTCAATAACTCTAAGTAGCCGGAAGCGTCACCTTATCTTTTTATATTTCAACTCAGAATTCCCGTAGCTTATGCAAAACAACAACTGCGTGGCAGCCAGAGAAATAAAAAGGCTTGTTCTTTATTTTTTTTTCCTGTGCTATAGTTGTTGTAAGGGTATATGTACGGGAACGTGCTGAATTATGGATGAAGACCGCTTCACTGAATTAACCGAGCGCGGCGGACGAATACAAGCAAAATAAGACAACACAAAAGAGATCTAGCGAATGGAACAGAATCTTATATAGAGACAATGCATAGACTTTTTTTTTAGTAATTCTTTTGTGTTGTGTTTCTTTTTCTGTTGCTTCCGGTTTTTTTTTCCAGAAGAAAAAAGAAGTATCATAAGAAAGGAATAAGGTTGATGAAAAAAGAGAAAAATAAGAAATAGAATAGTTTCAGACAACGTCAGCAACGTCTCAGTCTTGCGGAATATTCCAGAATGAAGCGGCTGATATTGAAGAAGATCACTTTACCGTTAACAAAAGAGGACAAACAATATAAGGGAAGATAGAGCTGTATTCTCGAAGACATTGCTGAGATACGTTTTCTTCTGAAGAAATACATTTTTTTTATAGTTGTGTGTCTTTCTTTTGCATTCAATCCATCAGTTTATGGGCTCTTATATTCATGTGGACTATTATATAAAGTAGCCTACTTGAAACGTCATTTTGGAGAAAACAATAATTTTTTTTTTCTATTTTATGTTGATTTTTTATAGAAACCTCTTTTCTTGTGGTTCCAAAACAGGCCTTATTTTGTTTATATGACGCTTATAACCGAAGGTTCGTCACACTTTATAGTTGCGTTTTTGCATCAAGTAATCTATAAATAAAAACTATAACCTCTTCACCCCTGAACCAAAACTGGCTACTGAAAAATGAATTTTTTAAAATTGATTAGTGTTTATTGTATGTCAAAATGCACATTAAAAAGAAATTTTCAATTTTTTAAAATTTAATTTATTAATTTGTATCAATATCTTTACTAGGAACATTAGAGTTAGCTACAAATTGGTGTACCTGAGGTCTTAACGTGCAAAAACTATCACTAGAAACCATTCAAACTGTTTAACCTGAGAATCCACGTACGTGAACGTATGGAACGAGAGTTCAAAAGCGTTTTACGAAGAACATTATTTTTGATATTTTACTTGCATTTGAAACATGATTTCAAAATATCTATTGATTTCATCATTACCAAACTTTTAAAATAATATTTTGCCATAAAGTGTTAAGGGTTATGAGCAAAAGTCTCAGTTATATCACATGTATTTGTTTAATTACAGTTTTTTACGCACTATACGCAAAATGAGATTTCAAAAAATTCACACGTACATCATCATATCTGGGTGTAACTTATGAGTATACTATACAATACTTTGAATTTTGATTCATAACTTGCATCATCATTAGATGAATGCACTATGAAAATAACAAAGTATTTCATACAATATTTTGCAATTGTGTTTTGAATATTACATGAATTTTGTTACAAATTTATATAAAAATGTCACTTTTTCATAGAAAGTGACATTAGGTAGACCAAAATGCTTTTCACCATTTTGAGACCCGAATCAAAAAATGTTATTAAAATTTACTACAGTACTATTTTGTAGGAAAGTGCTAACAAAGGTATTCTGATACCTTAAAAATATGATATTAATGGTATAGGAATTGATAATTCACCCATTATTAAATGATACCCATCTTTTTAAGCATAGAAACTGCATTTTTTTTTCGAAGTTTTGCAATTCCTTCCTTATATTTTTTCAGTTTTTGTGTACTGTATTACAAATACAAATACAACGCCACAACAGGCAAAATGCCCTACGAGGTGGCTGAGAAAAAGATGCCCACAAAAATATGGATGCCCATAAAAATACAGTAATCCAATTAAAAATTCAATTAATAAAAATTATAAACAATATATACACGTGATAAAAATTATACAATGCCCATAAAGAACACCTATGGTTGTCTTATTCTAAATATAGATAGCTTCTTGATTTACCCCAACAATCAATTATAACTGACATCCCAAATTTGTTATGGGTTTTTTTCAGTCATCTCGTTCAGTGATCTGGTTGTTATATATCAGATATTCGTATACTTCTGATTCCTATTTTATTTCATTTCAAGAAAAAATATTAGGTAATCACTTTCCAGTAATTCACGTATTATATGCCTAAACCACAATAAGTCATAAGTGAATAAAATAAATTTAAATTTAATGATTCGGAGTGATTCAAAGAACGTTGAATAATTTCAGTTTTATATGTTAAGTGTTTAAGGAAATGAAGAAAAAAATATTTTCACACTTAAGAAATATGTAATTTTAATAACAAATAACACCCTTTCATCCGTTTACCCCAAGCTACAAAGGGCGCTCATATTGAAATGTGATAGGTTAAATAACGCAAATTGACATAAACATCATTTATGTATATGCACTGATTGTTTTGCATTTTATGTGTGATGTCTAGTTTTTCGTTTTACAGCGCCACCTGAAAGGGAAATTTGAACTTTTTTCATTTTATCGGAAAAAATTCTTTTCCGTGATAAGTATTTTAATGCGAACTGCACCTTTTTCCATGCCAATTGTTTTAATTTGTTATTATATTTTAAACTATGTCCGTGACTTCGTCCGCCCTGTATTAATAAGCTTGGAAAATAACATAGGATGGAAATCAATCATGAAATATTTACTTTTTTATGCTTTCAAGTTGTTATCTCAAAATAGAAATGAACTGAATACGTAATCTTTCGATAGCGAATTTAATATTGCTCATTTTATTTTTCTTTTGCTTAGAATTTTCTTTTGAAAACCTTACGAAAGTGTTTAAAACAAAATGATATGGATTTTACGTTAGTTTTAAAGTTATTTTGGGCAATTTTAAAGTATGGTTTACGAAGTGTATATTTCATTTGTGTATCTCTTTCCTCTTGTTTTTTTTTAGCATTTAACACTCGTCTTCCTAGCTTTGTTTCAGATCATGATGTTGCAGTTCAGTCGAGTCACGTATATTTAGGAAATGCCTGTTTTTAACCTTTCGTATCCTATTGTATGCCCTCTCTTCCTATATGTTTGTAGAGGCAAACGCCAAGAGGGAGATGGAGACAGAGTTACTTTCCATTCCCCCTCCTTTACGGTCGAGTGTATGACACGGTGGTCATCTGTTACAAAAGTCCCCCATCATCCCCCAGTCCCTTCTTTATGCTTTTTATTTTTCTTATTTATTCTAGCTGCAGAGTAAAGTCCGTCCACTCTCACTCCAAATACCAAACGTAGATGAGGGCAGTGATGGAATGGAAGTCCCGAAGACATAGGGCTCTAACCTTCCCCCGCTATATCTTTCTTTTCTTTCCTCCGAGGCACGTAACCGATGGCATAAACACAAGACCTGAAGAAATCCCAGAAGAAATCCTAATCGGATTACGAATCTGTAGGTGGACCTACTACTGTGTGTAGAGCAGGATGAAGACTAAAGAGGAATATAAGGGAAGAGAATTCTTATAGTAGAGAAAGAACTAGGTGATGTTATATGTTGAAAGTTTTAGTTCGAAAATTCTGGCAACGTGGACATTTTACGACTATCTGACATTAGAGAGAGAGCGTTTTCTATTGGTCAAGTATGTGACCCCCCTGTCTCCTTCTTTTCTCTTTTTTTTTTGAAAGCATAAAGAGCTTATAAAAAAAATAAGAGTTCATTCCGGTCAACTGATGGAAGCGAGGGCACCCTAACAAGACGCGGGGCCTGGTGCGAAAATAATAGCGGGGCAACAAAAATTTTTAGGACCCCCCTTGCGCTGATTTTATATATTTTGTGGGGGAGGGAGATCGAGCATCTATTATTTCAGGATGTACAGGAATGCTGAAAAATGTCCATGTACAAAAAAATGGCAAGCACACAATTGATTGTAAACTAACACAAAAACTGTATAAACAATTCCAGAATTAATGAAAATTCAGAATTAACTGTATAAAAATTCCAGAATTAATGAAAATTCAGAATTTACTGTATTAAAATTCCAGAATTAATGAAAATTCAGAATTAACTGTGTAAAAATTCCAGAATTAATGAAAATTCAGAATTAATGAAAATTCAGAATTAACTGTATAAAGATTCCAGAATTAATGAAAATTCAGAATTAACTGTATGAAAATTCAGAATCAACTGTATGAAAATTCAGAATCAACTGTATGAAAATTCAGAATCAACTGTATGAAAATTCAGAATCAACTGTATGAAAATTCAGAATCAACTGTATGAAAATTCAGAATCAACTGTATGAAAATTCCAGAATTAGCTGTATGAAAATTCCAGAATTAATGCAAGAAATAATTTCAGAATTGATGAAAATCCAGAATTCATTTCAGAATTGATGAAAATCCAGAATTCATTTCAGAATTGATGAAAATCCAGAATTCATTTCAGAATTGATGAAAATCCAGAATTCATTTCAGAATTGATGAAAATCCAGAATTCATTTCAGAATTGATGAAAATCCAGAATTCATTTCAGAATTGATGAAAATCCAGAATTCATTTCAGAATTGATGAAAATCCAGAATTCATTTCAGAATTGATGAAAATCCAGAATTCATTTCAGAATTGATGCAGGAAATAATTTCAGAATTGGTTGAAGCCTCCAATTATTTACCGTAAATGCGGGGCCTCACAAAGCACGGGGCTCGGTGTGACCTCAATACGAAATACGATTTCGTATTTCGATTATTTTCTGTTATTTCATTATATTGACTTCAGTTCGTCCGAATTCCTTGTCATTTCCTTTCTTATCTCTCATTCAGTTAGTTTCAAGAAGTTTCAAAATTACTGCTCACTGTATCACTGATATTCTTCTGAGTTTGATGATATTCATCTGGAATTTTTATATAGGTGCTCTATAAGTATCTCTATAAGTTGCACTACATATCTGGCAATCAAATTATGGAAAAATAAAATATATGTCCCGCGTATGCGCAATTAATAATCATTTAATAAAAATACCCATCTCATTGTATGGTACCCATGCACGTCTGGGTTCGAATCCCGGTTCGGGCATGGATGTTTACTAACACTAACAAATTCCCTGGACGGATCATGCTAATCCCTTGGGAATACGTGAGGATCACGTTATTATTATTATTATTATTGAATAATAATTCGTTACATTTTGAATTCTGTAAGGTATGTTTCATATATAGCGTCCATTATTTTCTGTTCATTTCGTAAAAATTGGTTGAAAACTCCGCATGTTCTAAGCAAAAAGCATGCGATGAAACTTGGAATTTTTATAGAAAACATTTACATTTTCCTCAATATACTTACTATTCTCACAAAAATACACAGACGTATTGAACGAAGTTGGTGCAGTACAATATTTTGTTCAAGTTGCAAGTTATTTGCATCTTTTTCTGACACACACAGCGTTGATCAAAAACATTTTTTTCTTGTATAATTTTTTATTGGTTCCCCTAAATATGACTAAATTTTCACTGCAAATGGCGAGAACTAACATATGATCGAAATTTTCAAAGTGGTTTGGTGGTATTTTCTAAAAATTCGGCAAAATGTTCAAACTCCTAAAGGGACACAGACTTTTGGCTACAATGCACACATTTCCTATATGTAGCTTTTTTACAATCAGCATTGTATTGCAGTGAATCAATCTATGAAGCTTTACAGGCACAGGCCGAGCTCATTGCAGAAACTTTCTGATTTAGAAAGATCAATCAATCACCGATTCTTCTTGTCTCAACATGCACACGTACACAAGAAGGCTATATAACTCTACTTAAACATACATAACTATGGTGTATATGTCACGATAAATGTCATAAATTGGTTATTCCGCATAATAACCTGCTATTATGCATAATCGCTATTGGTGATGCACTGTGGTTATGTATGTTACGTTCAAGTGAAGTAAAATTAATAGCCTTCTGGTATACGTGTGCATGTTGGGACAAAAAAAATCGGTGATTGATTGACCTTCCTAAATCAGAAATACTCTAGGTTGCTCACTTTGTTACACACTGACGGCCGTATTCACCGACGGAGTTTAATTGCAATCGCAGGTTAAAGGATTAGAAATCGACAAGGATTGATTAAAATCGCGATTTTAACCAATCCGTTCCGATCTCTAATCTTTTAACCTGCGATTGCAGTTAAACTCTGTCGGTGAATACGGTCGTGAATCCCCTGGTCGCTCACTTGCTCAATAGTTGTTCACCTGCTCAATAGATCGCTCACTTGCTCACTCACTAGATCACTCGGTCTACCACTGGGTCACTCATATGATACTCGCTCACTCACTCACAAGGTCAATCACGATCTCCAGGTCACTCTGCTCACCAACATTATATAACCACTCTTTCACTCACTCAGTAACTACTTTGTCATTCGCTGAGTCACTCACTTGGTCATTGCTCACTCACTCGCGTCGAAATGTTGTCGGTGAATTTTCCGTAAATCCCAACATCCATAAAAATTAAATTTCCCGAACGAATGCCGATCGTTAACATTGAAAAATAAACTCAAAAGTGAAGTGTAACAAATTATTAGATGAATAAATTTGGAAAGAAAAATAATAATAATCTGTCTACGTTGTTGCTTTAATCAAAGGCTTAGTTTGTTTTCTATATTTTTTTGCCATTTTTCGGAAGGTAACTCAGCCAAAGTAATGGAATAGCCACCTCTACTGTCTTGTGTAGGAGTAAGGTTGAGAAGGGGAAAGAAAGGCACACGAGCGAGCGGGAAATGACAAATGGATCCCAAGAGGCTCTTTATCCTCTCTTGTACTCGCGATGCATCTATATTGGCTCCTCTCTGGTACGTAGTTTTGTAAATGTCTTGTCTTCATATTTCGTTGTTTTCGCTCTCCATGTTGCTTGCCGCCACCACCATCAACAACATGCTCAGCCTCCTTCTTTATTTCGATAAGACGAATCATTTTTTTAGTTGCTCCCATTCCGTCCTTTCTCTTCTTATATAATGTTATGCTTTCCATTGAAACGCGTTCGTTTGTTATTATTTTCTGCCGCGTCTTTTCGGAATGAGTCTGACAGGATCAATTCTCAAATACGCGCGTACCAATAACGAGATCCAGAAATTATGCCTCTAACATTTCGGCCCGGTACGTTTCACCCGCCCTGAGTGGCCGGGTAAGTGACCAACTGAGTGTGTGATCGACTGTATGTGTGAGTGATCATATGAGTGACCAAGTGAGTACAGTATGAGCAGGCAGGTGAGTATGTTAATGACCGCATGAATGAGTAAGTGTGAGTAACTTTATGAGTGATTAATGACCATATGAGTGATAAAGTGAGTGACTGTATGAGTGATAAAGTGAGTGACTGTATGAGTGATAAAGTGAGTGACTGTATGAGTGATAAAGTGAGTGACTGTATGAGTGATAAAGTGAGTGACTGTATGAGTGACCAAGTGAGTGCAGTATGAGCAGCCAGGCGAGTATGTTAATGACCGCATGAATGAGTGAGTGTGAGTAACAGTATGAGTGATTAATGACCATATGAGTAATCAAGTGAGTGATTAATGACCATATGAGTAATCAAGTGAGTGATTAATGACCATATGAGTGATGAAGTGAGTGTGTGTGTAACCGTATAAGTAGTCAAGTGAGTTTGCGAGTGCCAGCATGAGTGAGTGACTGCATGAGTGACCAAGTGTGTACTGTATTAATGACCATATGAATGACCACACTTACTTAGTCTCTCATACGGTCACATACTGTCACTAACTCATATGGTCACTGGCTTGCTCACTCATACATTCACTTACTTGCTCACTCACCCACTCAGTTCGTCACTCATACGGTCAGAGCAGACGAAATGACCGGGGCGAAATATCGGTAGGGAAAATTACCTAAACCACCAATAATATTCCCAATTTTGAAATGTACAGAATACGTGCAGCTAGAGAGAGAACAATATAAACTATCTGATCATAATTATCCAGAAACAGTAGTAGTATCCAAACAACCTCGATGTTTCAAGTTACCCGCCCACACAGATAAAATGAAAAACTGGTTGGCACACTTTCTTCTGCGACCACAAAGCTGCCACTCTCAAAAAATACATTCGAACTTTTTTTTATGTTTCGATCGAAATACCGGGCCATTCTTGCGAAAGAGCTAGAATCGAGTGGTTAGGGAACTAGCTTCTCACTGTGCAGGTCTGGGTTCGAATCCCGGTTCGGACATGGATTTATACTAACACTAACAAATTCCCTGGACGGATCATGCTGATCCCTTGGGAATATGTGAAGATCACATTATTATCTAGCTCTAGCGCAGGTTTCGGACGTTCATGCCGAAGTTCATTCAGAATGTGCCCGAAAATGTATATCGAGTCTCAGAGCAGGTCAGTCTAATTCCTTAACACCCTTTTCAAGAAACCAGTTACGAACGACAAGAACCTGTTCATATTGAAGCAGACGAAACAGTCTGAAGGTCCGTTTGCATGCATCAAGTGATTAAGCAGTTAGTTTAATTTTAGGTCGTCAAAAAAAGTTCTCTAAAATCTGTCCCAATGTAAGTAATCGAGTAATGAATATTGATAAAAATAAATAGTAAGTATACGTATATACAATAAATTTTTGTAGCGCCATGAGAACAAAAAGGGCATCACAAAAACCAAAAGGTTACACCAGACAAAAAACAGCCGCGTATTCGGGGATTAAAAATGCACAAAAATTCAGAGAATGTCCGAATGCTGATGATCAGACACTTAGCATGAATTTGCAAACATTGTGATTCTGGTTTGTCTGTGAGCAATCTAGCTTACACACACATACAATTCTTTACTATGAATTTTTCTTTGAGCAATCTATAGCTAACATACAATTTTGTAAGTTAGTTCCTGTCCGAATGCTGATGATCAGATCGCTAAACGTCTTATAGAGACTTTGGGGCATAAATTTGCGGGGCATTATGGTTCCAATTTGTATTTGTGCAATCTAGCTTAACTAGAATTTTTTACTACGAATTTTTCTTTGTGCACCTTAACTTGCCTAGAGTTTTCTAAATTAATTCCTGTTCAAATGCTAATGCTCAGGTCTCTAAATTTCTCATAGATACAATTTGCGAGTATAGTGTCTTTCAGCAATCTAGTTTACTTAGAATGTTTTACAATGAATTTTTCTTTGAGGCATCTAGCCAACCTAGAATTTTGTTAATTAATTTTCCTGTCCGAATGCTGATGATCAGATCTCTAAACGTCTTATAGACACTTTGAATCATAAATTTGCAAGTGTTATGATTCCGGTGTAGCAGTAGTACGTAGGGCCTCCAAAAAATGGCTCGGGGATCCATGATGTTGTTAAGTCAGCCACCTCGTTGGGCAATTTGCCTGTTGTGGCGTTGTATTTGCATTTGTATTTGATTTGTTTTTGAGCAATCTATTTCAAATTTATTTTAAAATTTGTGTGAATACATGTTGTATGATACTATTGGCAACCAAGAAGACGAAATGTCCCATACTGGTTGTTACAATGAATAGGTTTATAAAATATAGTACAATGAAATTATTTTCAGATATATGATGGGGGAAAAAACAATACAAAAAGAAAGATAGTGGTTACGAATAAAAATAGTATAATTAACAGAAAATAAATAAAATATGTTAAAGATAAATAATAAAGTTTTATTCTCATGCAACGGTAGAGGTGCTATAAAAATTACATATGAATAATATCAACATGAATTCTTAATAGATTTAATATTGACCCCAAATACACAAAAGAAAAAAATTATGAGTAACATGTTAATGATATACATTATAAATATGGAGCCAGCACATGAATTTGTACAGAATTATGGAAGGTGATTTAAAGAAATGATTTAATTAAGCATAATGTTAGAGAATGTAATCAGAAATGGGACCCAATGTTAATGAGTTCGAGAAAGTAAAGTTTGAGGCGTTTTTTAAAGGAAGTAAATGCAGTAGTGTCAGTGATTTCTCTGGGTAGATTATTATAGAATTTCGGAATCAGAAAGCAAAAGTGCTTTTTAAGAATATTTTTATGAACTAATGGCAGTGAGAAGATGGCATTTAGACGAGCAGAACTACCTGATACGTTAAGAGGTAAGGAGTATTGCTGTTTTTCATTATTAATAAGGATTTATAAATATATATATAGGTAACGCACTGGGAGAATTCTTAATCGATGAAATTGATCAAATAGAGGGGTAACATAATTATTAGTAATGCATCTGATAGCTTTTTTTTGAAGAGAAATAATAGGCTTAATATTAGTAGGATAAGATAATCTAGCTTACCTCGATTGCTTTACTAAGAGTAATTCTTTGAGCACTCCACAGCATAGCTAGAATTTTGTAAATAAATTCTTGAATACACCTTTATGTAAAATATCAAAATATTCACCAATAAAATCCATCAATCATGTACCGACACGAGTTTCGTGTTTCGGCTTTCTTATGATAATCTTAGTGATAATTTCAAAAATGTAAAAAAATACAAATGTCGTATTGATTGAAGATTAGGCGAAAGGAAATAAAGAAATATGAATTTTTCAGTCATAATTTCATAAGATGATGCAGGGGTTCGCAGATTATCATCGTCGTACGTTCATCATTAACGATTCATCGTAATCAACGTTCTTCTTGATTGTTGTTCATTAAAAAAAAAAACCAAGAAAAATGATTAATTTCTTCAATTAGGCCGCAGCTCTCGAGACGAAAATGACGCGAAGTGGATTTTTTCTTTCCAACTCGTTCCCAAAGTTATTAAAAATCAAATTTCGTCGATGGCTTCCCCAATTTTTTACTAATTTTTTGCTTCCTCTCGGAGTAATTGAATTGGAATTTGGAAATTAATTTTCGCGAAAATGAAGAAAAAAAATTGATAATTTTTAATGTGTGAGGAAAATTATTGAGACACCAAAAATATCTCATTTATTATTTGGCGAGTGAAATTCCATTCTCAAAATTATCCCTGGATTGGTAGGTAAAAAATTATCCTCAAGAGATTATAATTAAAGTTTGCTCATCTGTTTACTTCCGGCACAATTATGATGTGATCAATTATCCTCATCAGTGAGCTTCTGGTAAAATACGTGCATGTGCAGTATGGTTTGTACCTGTGCTCGTGTACGAGATTTATTAGGCATTGCATTTTCGATCTCGCTCTTTCTCTCACACGCACCTCAAAATCCATTTCTAGTATTCTATCCCAAGTTTACGGTTAAGATTAACGTATCCCCTTCCTTATAATGCGAACGAGGAGTATGTTTGTGGTTAAAGATCATTTGGCGGTATACAGGGTGTCCCATATATTCGTAAATACCGTATATACTCGTGTATAAGTAGAATTTTTCTTTTCAGAAGATCTTTCATTGGGAGGGTCGTCTTATAGACGGGTCATTTTTTGAGAAAAAATAAATAAATACAAATACAACGCCACAACAGGCAAAATGCCCAACGATGTGGCTGAGAAGAAGATGCCCATAACAAATATGGATGTGATATGTTTCAAAAATACAGCAACCCAATTAAAAATGCAATTAAAAACAATATGTATATATATATATATGCATGATGAAATATTATACAATGCCCATAAAAAATACTTATGGTTGTCTTAATCTAAATATCGATAGCTTCTCGATTTACCCCAACATGTTTATCGTATTTCTTTTTAAACGTGTCTATTGTGTTACAATTTACTACCTCCGGGGGTAAGCTATTCCATTTATTAACAACCTTATTATAGAAAAATGCCCTGCGACACCATAACCTTGCATTATCCCTCACCAATCGATACTGGTGTCCTCTAAAGCAGTCTGTCTGTAAAGCAGTCGATTGGCGGTGTACAAAAGCTTCAAACCGATGGTTATCATTTCCCCCACCTCTTCCTATAGCGACGTGTACTAATTCTGCAGCTCGGTCCACGAAAACAAAGCCACGTTTCAGCATCATGGAGGGAGTCCTTTCTCTGACCCCCCCCCCCCACTGAGACTGAAACCCCCTACAAATTCTACGCAATTTATAGTAACTGCTATGCAAAGGTCATCTAAGACTCCTCATACACCAAGAGGCCCACAGGTAATGTCCAGGTGAGCCCCTGCACTAAGACGGTCCTACGTCGAAAGGGTTTACAATAACAAAAGTATCAATCCACGAAGCACGATAATTATAACAGTTTGTGGATCTGCGAACGGAAGTCATCTCTTATACACGACCCCTGTAGACTGAGCATTTTTTACAACCGTGGATTTCATTCGTGTTTTAGCTAATGACACGAGATGGAAAATGTTTTAATGCGGTCTCGTGAAGTGTAGTGGAGAATGAATGAATAGGGCGCTAACCTGGTAAGTGAGAGGACGTGGGTTCGATTTCCCTTTTTTTCTTTCCTTCTTGAATTTATCTTCGCATCAGTACCTTCGCATATGTACTTTGTAGTCACAAAGGATCTTCCTCTTCCAGATGTTCTTTGAATTTTCTTCAATAGGGTATTTTAATAGAAAAATTTAAATTTTTAAACGTGAAATTGACAACTGGTAACCCACAGTGGCTATATTTTGTTTTTTGGAAGTGAACTTCTCGGGGCAAAAGGCAATCGTCAGTATGAATTCCTTTTACTTAATGTTTTCCCAGCACGAATGATTGGGGTAGGAGGTATACTGAATTCGAAGATCAGCTTTTGAACTAGAAATCCTGTACTTTCTCCAACAGTCAACGATCACAACGTGTGCTTCGGCTTTTTCAGCCCTTCAAGCGCTGCTTCTTCTGATTGGTCGTATTGAATATCAAATTGTTAATGTTGCGAGAGTGTCATCTTGACGTCTTCGGACAACAAGCGGCGAGCAATGTGATGTGGTTGTCTCGTGATTTCGTTAATGACTTCGGAACGAAGAAAGTCTGATATATGTACTTCAGATCTAATATCCACGTTCTGCTGAGTTTCATCGCGTCCTCTCTCGGATTGATGCAGCTCCGAATTTGCTTTAAGTGCATCTATTTCGACGTAAGGTTCTGAATCCTGGAATTTCAGCAAATGATCTGTTGAGGTGGACGACGATGTCATGTGAACTGAGAGCAAAGGAAACCCAAAATTGACATTTTTAAACTTCACAGAAATATTTTAAACATTTTTCAAAGTACAGTTCGTGAACATATCACGATTAAATCGAATAAAAACTGTATCAATCGATATATACAGTAGTTCATGACCGTATATGTACCTCGTACACTTTCTTCTACGGAATTTCTAACAAATAAGTTCATACGAAGGTTTTTAACAACTGTCTGTTGCGAAGATATATTTCGGAAAGAGAGAAAATTCTACTGCCCCTGCGGGGAATCACTTTCACCCTGAAAGTGAAAGGACGTGGGTTCGATTCCCCGCAGGGGCAGTTGAATTTTCTTTCTTTCCGAAATATATTTTCGCAACAGCCAGTTGTTAAAAAACCTTCGTATGGTAGCGGAGAGTGACGTCATCCTTGAAATAAGTTCATGCTGGAACGTGTTGCGTGTGTATTTGCGTCGCCCTAAAGTATTTTCGTTGCCAGAGTTGTGCTTGTTTCATGTTATTCTGGTCTTATTCTAATTTTTGCATTATGTAAGTATCATGTTTAAGGTCTACTTGATACTTTTTCCAAATGGGGGAGTGTGTGTGTGTGTGTGTGTGTGTGTGTGTGTGTGTGTGTGTGTGTGTGTGTGTGTGTGTGTTTATTTTTATCATTATTATTGATAATTTTTTTTTTTTAATGTTGTACATGTGACATTTTTTTAATCGCTCATTGAAGTGATGACGTCGCAAACTTCATTTTCAACCCCCTCTACAATTTCATATTAGGGTCCATTCAAGTATTACGTCTGCAGATTTGCAGCCATTTTTGACAACCCCCTCCCTTTTCATCAAAAGTCAGCTGTGCATCCAACCCCCCCCCCCTTATGCTTACGAAATACTTGAATGAACCCTTACCGGACTATTTCATATTATATCCTCCTGATGTATACATTTTTTCTCACGCATGGTATATAAAATTAAATACCATACACTTTTGTCAATGCAACGACAAGAATTTAAAAATTTATAAAAGTATAGGTTTCAGGGTTTCCTAACTGCTTTCGATCCTTAAACGATCAGGGGCGACAGATCTCGTCCTAACGCAACAGGAAGAAATTCATTCTAGCTCTGCCTGATTTTCTTTGCCACATTTATTATCATCGCGAAGGTTCATTGTAACCCTATGAACGGGAGATGGTCTTTCTTCTCACTGTTCTTTCTATACTCTTTTAGATGTCTGGAGATCCTTCCCTATTAATAATATATCTTTCTATTGTTTAATATATATGTTACTGCCAAAGCCCGAAATCGGTCGATTCGCGACGGGGCCAGACACTTTGCATCACACGTTGGCGGTTAAAAAAAAGGGATTTGACTCCTACCGGACCGTCTTACATCAGCACATTGAACTTTGGCCAGGGATCTCCTGCCTCTTCGTGAAATGGCCGGCTCCGTGACGAATTGGCCGCACTTCGGGCTTTGGCAATAACATATATGTAAGGAAAAGATAGAGAGAACGAACACAACGGGAGGGACTAGGAGAATGAAAGAGTGAGGGTGGAAGAGAAATATTCTCTTCACTCTTTTCCTTCCCCTTATATTTCTAATGAACAAGAAAACAATTTTGTTTTAGATACAGACTGTGTCCAATTGCCTGTATTTGTTCCCAAAAGCCTGTACGTGAAGGGGATATATAAGAATAATAAAAATGTAAAAATGGTATTCCATATTTCCCCCGCATTTCTTACACCCACTGCTACTACTAAACCGCACGCGCACTTCGTCCATATTCCTCTATGGCACATTTAACGAATGAGTGCATGTTGAAATTTGCGTGTTTATGTTTTGCACTTAACGTGAAATTTGTTTTTGTGTAATGCTTGTTATAGTACTGCCATCTGCCATCTATTTTTCGAACTATGAAAGGTAATTAATGAATATTTGGACCGTTGCAAGCCTCTTGCTCTCTGTGGCGAGGAAGATTGACTTAGGGGCGAGTTAGCACAGGTCGATAAGATACTCGCCTAAAATACCAAAGGATATTTAGAGGTGTCGCGAGTTCGGTACCCGGCTCATCCTTGTCAAAAAACTTTCCTGACACAGAGATACAACAGAAACGGCGACATGACCGCAGAAAAAATTGCTACCGCTGGGAGTCCCCCCATCGAGGAGTTAGCGCACCAACCTCTCGATAAGTATAAAAAAACAGGCCTGCCGTTCGGAATCGGCAATAAATGGTAGGTCCCGGTTTAATTTTCCCTCGTGTGCAGAAAATCACCGTGGTGCGACAAAAATGATCAAATGAGATCGGCTTATACCTGTTAGCATCTTGATATATTTCTCAGCAGAAGTCTGGTAAGGCATAATATGTATAGTTCGAAATTTAAAGAAAAAAAATTAAACATGTATTTCAGACCATGGAGAGAATAAAAACTTTTTTCCCCCTTCGGTGAAAAATCTTACAAGAAAAGTGCTCTCTGTACTCGCGACGACACAATAAAAATATCGTTCCAGATCACGTCTTTAGCGAATTAAGGTTCCTTTTTTTCCTTTAACTGGGCCTTTAATGTGCTCGCAGACGCTCGAAGCAAATTAAGAGTTATATTTCTGTCCATCGACAACCATCGGAGAACTCGTATTTGTTAACCACACAAATAAAGGATATACTTTAGCAACGTTTCCGAGATCGCTTATGAGAATACCAAGAAGACTTATATTGTATATAGCGTATATATATAAAAGAAAGTATAAAAGCCAATTGCAATCCTCCTTCATTTCGCCGTCTCGGTCGTAAGCAAAGCTCTGATCCCCCTTTTTCCTTTAGCTTATTCTTTTTTTCTTTCTTTCTTTCTTTGGTTCCTTCGCGAGTCTTGTCTTCTCTCTCTCTCTCTCTTTCTCTCTCACCGTGGAAAAATTCCCATCTCATCCATAATTCATCGGATCCTCTCCCAGGGCTAAATCCCAGCAGGGCGAGATTTTCTGGGGACCCGATGAGAGGACGTCTCTACTGAATACCAGCTGCTCGCCCTGCTGCAAAATACCATCAACCGGGGGAAAAAAAATATATATATAGGAATAAAATAAAAAATCAGAAACTACTTGGTAAAAAAATATAAATAAATGAAAAAAATATAAGAAGAACGTCGGTGTGGTGAGATTTTCTTGGTGGTAGACTGACAGCCTTGCGGTTTGACAGCCAGAGAAAAAAAGGGGGAGGGGGGGAATAGATCCAGAAGAATGTCCTACCCGTCTTGTATATATACCTATGTATACCGTTTAAAAACGGTTTTAGGACAAAACGCTACCGTTTCCTCTCTTTATTCTTCTATTTTACGTTTTTCGGGTGATTTTGAACTGAATTCTATATTTCGTGGAATTCCAGATGAAATTTTTTTTTAAAAATTGCAATCTCGTAAATAATTGTTTTAATGTGATCAACTGAAAAGGTTGGGAAGGCTGCAGAAAAAAAAATACGCAGCATATTTGGAGGAGCCGAATGTGACTTGTTTCGCACAGCGTAATACAGGTGACGTTACTTATGTGGTACGTTATCGCGACATGCGCTTTCTGAAAGAAGTATTTTATAAGATGTAGTAAGTACGAATAGAAAAGCCTACCGGTTTCACTCTCACAGCTCGACCTTCATCATCTTATTCGATGACCAAATCAGCATTGATCTTTGGTCATCATTAATGATTACCATATGGATCTGAGAAGATGGAGGTTATCCTCTCAAGATAAGGTGCAGGATACTGGAAAAAATATTTGTTGCTCTCTCATGTCCAACGTCTTGTTTTGAACAGCCTAGACCAGGGGTTTCTAACGTGAAGTTTCGTATGGAACCCTTGACATTTATAAGGCTGTTCCGCGGAATTCTTGCTCATAAGGCTCTTCTACGTAACTCAAATATTTGAATATTTAGCAAGAATAATAATAATAATAATAATAATAATGTCTCTACTGCCTGGTCAAAAAAGCAAAATAAAAGAGGGCATAGGCACCAACTCCAATAAAGCATATTGATTGTCATGAATCATTGTGCCAGATCTTATCGTGGAAGCCCCTGCACAATGAGGTCCCCGCATGGCCCTCACAAAAGGGGGGGGAACTTACAGGACTCCAGTCCAGACGCCCGAGACGCTTCTCTTGCATAGATGGGCCCGTTAACAGTCTGACCTGGGAGCCTACTAAAGATCCCAAAAAATAACATTTTATCGGTAAAAATGTGCCTTCTGGAAAATATTGAATATAACTGTGTGGGTTCCACAGTGTATATATATATGTGTGTGTGTATATATATATATATATATATCATATAAAACATCATTGAACTGAAACTACTGCTGTCAAATACGAAATGCAAAACTCGATTCTTTGATTGAAATTGAGATGACCGAGTTTTGATTAATGAGCCGCATAAAAAAGTCAATACAGCATGATATTGATAAATATTTTTTGAGCAATGACAAGTGTGATTCAAAATTTTAACAATTGTTGTTTGAATATGGTAAATCAACATCAGTAAGATGCGCAAGAACAGTTAATTTTTTTGTGGTTTACGAACTCTTTTTGGTTTAATTTATTTTTGCTTATCTTACTAATGTTAAATTACCTTTCAAAAACATCAACTGTTAAAATTTTTGAGTAAACTGGACAATTCAATCGATATTATTGCTCAAAAAATATTTATCAATATTATATTATATTGACTTTTTTTCTATGCGGCGCACTAATCAAAAACCCGTCATCTCAATTTCAATCGGGAATCACAACAGTTGTATATTTTATTTGATAAGTGACAGCAATTGTTTTAGTTCAGTGATGTTTCTTATACATATATATTCAGGAATGTATATGTGTGTAATGCTCATTCTGATAGACGTATTACCTCCATCAGAATGGGCGCTGAATACGTCTGAGTAGTGTCAGTTTATTTATAGCCACCCTGTATTTATATAGCTGTATTTTGTATTGAAATTACGCTAAAAGATGTACCTCCTAAAATACCAAAAAAAATTGAGAAAAAATGGTGCAAAAATAGGGTAGGGTTTTTCTTAGCATGTACCGCGGTGGTTATAACTAAACTGACACAACTCAGAGCTATTTAGTGCCTGTTCTGGTGACGTGTTTCGTTGGAGCTTGGTAGATGCGTTATGTTGACCATAAAGGAAAATAAAGCTGCAATAGAAAAAAGCTCTACCTTCTCACCTGGTAGTCAAAAACTTAACTTTTTGATTGCAGTTTTCTTTTTCCCCCATGGTTCATGTAACGTATATTCCAAGTTTCAACGAAATACGCCTACCAGAACAGGTGCTACATAGGTCTGTGTAGTACCAATTTAATTATAATCACCCTGTATTTACCACGTATACTCAAATATACACCAGATCATATAGGGTTAAGACAACTTTCCATAAAGAGGATGGTAATTTCAAAAAGCTCCCAAACTAAATGGATCCAACAAAAATGTATAAAGTTTGCCAAACAGTGAAATTCTTGTTATGCACAATGCACAAATGATTACTGTGTGAGATTTGAGTATTTGCCAATATAAAAACGACGACTTTATAAGAACTCTTGCCCCCCCCCCCCCAGCACGGGATACAAATCTCGTACGTCTAAACGGAGTCTTCCAAGAAAGTGAAGCAGCACATTTACCTGCAGTGACAGTTTGCGAAGGAATCGTTCCATCGTAGAAGAGAGTTAAATATCTTAGAAGATCTTCCCTCTCTTTACTGTCAGTGGGAAAGGCTGTTATGCGTGCCTATAAGGCTTTTTTTCGTCCTTTTCCGGCTTCTCCATCTAACCTCGGGCCTTATGCCTCTTAATACTTAACTTCCCCCCATCGCTCGGTTCAACTGAAAAACCCCCGTCTCCGTGCCATATCTGTCGTTTTGGAAAGCGAATCACGTGCGAAGAGAGCTTGAGACTAGACGATTCCATCATCAATATCATCACCTTCATCTTCTTCTTCCGGAAGATGCACCATCGTCATCATCGCTTATGACGAACGTGTGTGTGTGTCTAGTCTGTCCAGAAAAGCCCGAGCCTGAATCTTTTATGAGGTTATCACCCCATGGTGGTCGCGCATCGACAGTAACGTCTGGTCACGTTCTATAAATCACCCAGAAAAGGCAAAAAAAAAAAAAAAGATATGCCCGAATATCCCGTTTTCTCTTTATTTGCTGCGTATTCCTTTTGCATGGTGGTGGTGGTGTTGTCAATGTCTACTCCAGGAGATGATATAATCTTGTATATGAAGCGTACATAAATTCTCGAGGTATAAGAAAATGTAAATACAAATATACAACAGGGAAACTGCCTAACAAGAGGACTGAAGAAAAAAAATGTTCATATAAAAATATGGATGACAAGTACAGGTTGTATATACTGGAGATATCCAAAAGTAATGGCTTATAGCAGGAGTGCACAACTTCCGACCCGTGGGCCAAATGCGGCACGTCAACGGATTGCATCCGGCCAACGAAAGTTGTTCAGGTAGTGAAGTATCAATATACATTCATTATGATCATTTTTGTGGCACCACGCTCAGTTTCTGCACACGAGAGCTAATCAGACCAGGACTGCAATTTATTGCCGATTCTGAACCGAAGCCTTTCTTTATACTCGCCAAGAGGTTAGCGCGCTAACCCCCTCGGTGTGGGAAACCCTGCTATAGCAATATTTTTCTGTGGCCATGTCGTCACCGAGTCTGTTGTACGGGAAAGTATATCTGTATGTCAGGAAAGTTTCTAACAAAGTCAAATAGCACTCGCGATACCTCTATACATCCTCAGGTACTTTAGGTGAGTGTTTTACAAACCTGGGATACCGCCACCAAGTATCAATACCCACAGCACGGTGAATTCTTAAGCTGACCATGTTTCATTTATAAAAAAGGGGATTCGGGATCCATACTAACCATCGTCAATTATCGCAAAAATTTTCAAATACAAGTAATATTGCCAATTACAGTCAACAAAAATTGCTAAAGTCAAGTAAAGTTACAGCCAAAAAAGTGGGCAAAGCAAATAAAGTTGCCATTACTGCCAGGAAAATTGTCAAAGGTAATTGAAACCACTATCAATTATTTTCAAAAGACTTGTCAAAGGGAATTAACGTTACCGAGTAGAGCATACATAAATTGTCAAAGGCAAGTAATGTTGTCAATGACAGAGAAACAAATGTCAAAAGCAAGTAGAGTTGTTGAAAATAAGGAGAAAAACGTGATCATTTAAAAAAAAGTTGAGACGACCAAAATTATCCATAAAATTATGGAGCTATCTCGTAAAATACAGCTGATATGGTCATCATGTATGCACAAGTTTCGGGCCGGCGAGCTACAGAAATCTGGCCAGTGGGCTGAAGAGGTCATCCCTGGCTTATAGTGCGAGAATCACACATGATTAGTTATGTATTTTAGTTGCATTAAAGAGGGCAACTCTTCAAGTTTATTTGAATGTCGATGAGGTTTATTGTGAGTTCTTTTAGTGATTCTGTGTGTCTCGAAAACGACACTCGCGATATTTTCCCAATGTTTAAGGCGTTTTTAAATCAACTGCTGCGGAGATACATTGTTTTGAATCATGTTGGAGGCTCAACATCTTATTCAGTTCTTACACTTTGCGAGCAACAGCCCAGTGCGGCAAGTTCAAAGGAATGACAAATTTGAGAAATGAGTAGTCAAGAAAATTAGTAGGGTGGGAGAAGCACGGCAAAATTTCTATGGCGCACACGGGTGATAAAACAATAAATTCGCCTCTGCCGAGAGAGCGAGGGACTTTGTCAGTGAGGGACAAACGAGTAACCTAGTGTTTTCAAGCTTGTAAATGATCAAGAGAGTGACCTAGAACGCAAGGAACTAGGTCAGTGAGCGACGTAGATACCATGAAAACAACTCGAGTTGAATGGCCAAAACAATGACCTGGAGCAGAGTTTCTCATTCTTTCTAAACCCAAGGACCAGTAGAATGTCTGAAACAATTCGGCGGACCACTTGTGTCCCGCATTACGGGACATTCCTATATAATTTTGGTCGTTCCGGTTTTTTTTATACAATAAATATCGAATTACTAAGGGGATGTTTTCATCAGGGCTGGACAAATCCCAGGTTCCATTTCGCCATGACGACTAAAAAATTCGTATTGGCACCTAAAATTTTCTTTATGTATAAGTACTTGTAGTTACTAAATTGCAGGCTGAGAGCAGCACAAAATGTTTGAAATTTAAAGCAGCATATTTGCCAACATTGTCACTATGCCCGGAAAAAGTCAAAAAGAACAAACATTATTTTGGACTTTTTTAAAATAAAAAATGACAAGAATTGTCCCAGGCCCTTGGGCTGGAGCTCTGACATTCCAACTTTTGAGGAGGATGCCATGATAACGACAGAATACCTTATCGATTATTTGAGAGATATATACTTCTTTCTATTTTAATTATTTTTATCAACTGTTTTTATTTCAACAAAATTTGGAAAAATTTTTATCTCCGGAAAATACTTTTATAACGAATTTGAAATCTCACGTTTGAGGAAAAAACGCACGTGTACGGAAAACGTAATGAAGGGGCGGGTAAAATTACAACCAATAGAGAAAAAGGATGCGGAGTGATATCAGAAATTGTTACAGTGGTTCATTTACATCCTCACCCAAGTTATCCGGAACAGACTTTAGAGAGTTTGCAAGCATGTAAGTGACCAAAACAGAGTGGAAGCATGTAAGTGACCAAAACAGAGTGGAAGCATATCAGTGACCAAGAGAGTGAAGAGCCAGGTCTGTAAGTGGTCAAAAGAGTGGCCTAGGGAATGTGTAATCATAGAATACACCAGTGATAGACAACACTTTTAAGAGCGGGCCGAGAACTAAAAAGAAAAAGTTTCGTGGGCCGGACATATTCGTACATTGATTCATACATAGAATATTTTATGCTTGGATATGAAGTGGCGGGATGTGTTTTATACTTCAGAGACTGCCACATCTTTTTTATTACGAATGAGAGGCAATGGTTTATCCTTTACAACTGTTGAAAAATAAATGAGCATATTTTAATAGCTTATTGCATATGTGTTCCAGTTTTAAGCATATGCCAAATTTTTTAAATCAATTTCTATTTAAATTCTCACAACTATATTTCCCATATGCAAAAAGAAAGGAAACGCCTCCTTAAATGAATTTCTTTTTAAAACACTGAAATTGAACATTTTTATACTATTATTTTGAAATCTGCGGTTGGCCGTAGTTTGCCCATCACTAGGATAGACCAAAAGAGTGTCCAAGAAAACGTCAATCATGGGAGTGAACAAAAGAGTTACGTATAGACAGGAGCTTATTTACAGAGGCAGGGACTAAGCGAGCGACAAATTTGAGGAACGACCAGTCAAGAAATTTATACTGAAATTTCTTTATAATTATGGAAGAAAGGCAGCAAAATTTGTATAGCCCTCAGGCAGCGCAACCGTGGATCCACCTCTCCGTGCATACATCAGAAGAAGACCTAATTAAACCAACTCGACAACAATCTCTAGTTTTTGTCAGTTTCTATCCATTAGGCGTGTCTTCATTTTCTTTCCTGAATCCAGCAGTCCATTTGACAACAACAACAAAAAATACCACGTCACTCAGATTAATTTCGATCTCTGTGTGCTCGATAACAAGCACAATTTCCTTCCATTTTCCCCGCCGAAATGCTTGGCGTGCGAGGCTTAATAAATCCCTCAAGGCTTTTCCAGGGTCCAACTAGTTAATTCCTTTTCCTTTTGTTTGTGTCCAACTTCTTTTCTGCTCCTTTCCTCGAGGAAAAAAAGGAAATCTCCCACATTTATCCCTACGTCTATTTCTTTTATTTTTGTGTCCAACTGGCTACTAGATTCGGACATTCTCTCTCTCTCTCTTTCACTAACACCCGTACGAGGAAAAAAATGAAAGTCGCAGGAGGTGAAATGTCCAACCGGAAAAGAAATCTCTGGTATTTGCACTGTAAAAGAACCAGAAAAAAAAAGAGTGCGAAAGATTTCAGAGAAACTGTAAAGATAAAAATAGTCCGAACAAGTTTCCCTTGAACCATAAGAAAAAGGTACCAAGAAATAGAAGTAAAGTGTCGCCGGTGCCGGAGGAAATGAAGGTGTAGACCACACCACCGACCTTCTTCCCCCCCCCCCAACAAAACTCCATCCACCGGTCACAGATACTGTCAGGTTCGTGCTTGATGTATGGGTTTCGGTCACTAAAGGACCATTGGGGGGGAGGGCAGCATCAGAGAAAGGTTACTAAAGGGACTTGATGGATGAACACAAAGTTCATTGGGAATTTGGTCTTCTTTAGTCAGTGTAAGGTCGTGGTGCCAGGTTTTCTTTCCAAAGTCCTCGGTTGTGTCTGTCAAATGTTATCTCTAGGTGAAGACACAAAAATCCAGCTCCTGTGACAGGATGAAAACATAAAATAAAACTGCGTTTCCTTTTTATTTACTTACTCTAGATTTCTTTTTCCCCCATAGTGAATCAAATGTGGTGAATTGATGTGGGAATCGAAAATGGACTCAATTTCGTTTTAATCCTAATCCAAAGTCAGTGGTGTATCGATTCCACTCTAGAGTTTCTGGTGGGCTTGACCTCAAAGAGAGATCAAGATTGATTTCTTGAAAGCGTTAATATACAAGACTTCATGTGATTTTCTTACTGTATAATTTTTTGGGGGGAGGAAATATGCATTACAAAGCCAAAATCTATTATTCATCAAAAATGTTGTATAAAAGAATAATTTTACAACGTGAATAATTGTTATATATATTATTACTAGTGGATCTGAGTACCGATAACCAGTCCAACCGCAAATCAATCTGCTAAGCAACAAACTTAAAGGAAAGTGGACGGTATATATAGTATACGTTAGAGTTATAATCATTATAGACACAAATACCTTTTTGAGAGTTGAATACAAAAATTGAATGCAATGATTATTAATTAAAGGAGAATTTATGTTATTTCTCTCAGACATTAGTCTTTCAAAAGTAAATATTGGACATATAATACCGGTACATTATAATTTATGTACTAAAGTTAAGTAATGAATGCTGTATCACCTATTGTGGTCTGTTGCCAAGTATATGCAAATCAATGAACTTTGGACGGATCGTGTAACCCCTTGGGTAAACATTAGAATGTAATATGTGTGTGTGTGCATCTGTGTTAACTGTATATTGTCTTTTTATGCGTTAATGAAATTTTAAAGTTTTAAATAATGATAGCTCTTTATACAAGTACAAATTTCAATGGAAATATAGAATCTAGAAATACTAGTTTTTCTTTCAGAGTTTTGAAATTTAATAAGAGATTTTAAGAATTAAAATGAGTCTTTTCCGAATTGTAATATGAGTCATTTAGAATTGTAGAACTGAATTAATGAATCTCATATAATAGCAGAACTTGATGAACCTTTCAGAATTGTAGAATTTGATATGAGTCTTCCAGAATTTTAGAATTTGATATGAGTCTTCCAGAATTTTAGAATTTGATATGAATTTTTCAGAGAGAGAAAACTGTAGAACCTTATGAATCTTTCAGCGTTGAAAAATTCGATATGAGTACTTCAAAAATGTAGAATTTGATATGAGTACTCCAGAAATTTAGAATTTGATATGAGTACTCCAGAAATTTAGAATTTGATATGAGTACTCCAGAAATTTAGAATTTGATATGAGTACTCCAGAAATTTAGAATTTGATATGAGTACTCCAGAAATGTATAATTTCAACCTAGGATTGCAGAATTTGATACAAGTCTTTTACAGAAATATATGAGCTGATTGCATGGAAAGAAACATGGGGTTGGAGGAGGCGTGGTGGTATTGCCCCCCCCCCCCCAATCGTCAAAGGGGGAGCAGACTGATCTAATGTAGTGCGTATGTATGAGTTGACATCATCGTCATTATGCCCCTCCAGTAATCATTATCGTGCTCCCCCCCCCCCAGACTTTCAAGTCTATTCCACCGATGCCTGATTAGTCTTTCAGAATTGTGTAACTTGATGAGAGTCTTTCTGAATTTTAGGACCAAGTAAGCATCTCAAAATTGTAGATTTTAATACGAGTCTTTGAAAATTGCAGAATTCATCACGAGTCATAAAATTGTAGAACCTAATCAGTGTTTCAGAAGCATTGAAAATCATGGTAGAACCAAAGCTTTGTCCGAAACATATTTGTCTCTAAAATTTTCTCATCGTTTCTTGAAGTAAAACAAAGTATATCTGGAGCACTGAAATTTGTAACTTTACAAGTTTTGTGTGTGTATATGTTAAAATTTCTATCACAGATGAATATCCGCAGTTGATACTTTTTATTTGTTTATTTCTTATCAAAAATTTTAATTTTTTTTTCGAAGGAATATAAAAACATTTTATCATTCCGTCTCTCTTATTAACATTGCTTTCATCAGATATATAAGGAATTTTAAAAAAATGCCTCTGAGAGTGAGGAAATAATTATGATCACGAAAAAAACCACAAATTAGTAACCACGGAACGATAATGAATACAAAACAGAGATTCGAGAAAACTTTCAAATCTTAACCAAATGTTTTCGAAATTAATCGTGACATGGCCCCCAATCTGGAATATTTCGCGGGCCCCAAGATACATTTTTTCGTGGACCCAATCTAGTTAATTTATAATGTGAAAAAACAAAACTAATAAGAATAGTCTCGGTTTCCCTTACTGAACCTGTCAGCTTCACCCTTTTGGTTGAAATGCTCAAAAGCTCATATCGAATTTTGCAATTCCCAAAGACATCAAATTATAAATTTCTGAAAGACTTGTCAAGTTCTATAATTTTGAAGGGCTCATATCACAGCCTGCAATCCGAAAGACATCAAATTATAAATTTCTGAAAGACTTGTCAAGGTCTATCATTTTGAAGGGCTCATATCACAGCCTGCAATTCCGAAAGACCTGCATTATAAATACTACAATTTTGAAAGACTCACCAAGCTCTACAATTCTGAAAGACTCATCAAGCTCTACAATTCTGAAAGACTCATCAAGCTCTACAATTCTGAAAGACTCACCAAGCTCTACAATTCTGAAAGACTCATCAAGCTCTACAATTCTGAAAGACTCATCAAGCTCTACAATTCTGAAAGACTCATCAAGCTCTACGATTTTGAAAGACGACATTAGGTTTTACGATTCTGAAAGACAAGTCAAATTCTGTAATCCTTAAATACTCGTATTAAATTCTGCGATTATGAAAGACTCGTATTAAATTCTGCGATTTTGAAAGACTCGTATTAAATTCTGCGATTATGAAAGACTCATCATATTCTAAGAATCTGAAATGCCCCTGTTAAATTCTAAAATTCATCAGGTTCTGCAATTTCATGAAAGATTCATTAAGTTCTCTACAATTTTAAATGACTCATATTACGATTCCAACTTATTTTAATATCTACAATTCTCAAAAAACTCTTAAAGAAAGATTCATACTGAAATATAAAATTGTGTATTTCTAATGAAACGCTTACTGGAACAGGCGAGCTGTTTATAGGGACGTATAGCAGTATGTACTCTTTTCCAGAAGCCTCGTGAAGATTACGATCATTGGGAGAAGAATAATCTCTCGAGGAGTTCGATTCAACCTCTCAGCGCTAATGGTCGTCGGTTGGGCATGTAATCGTAATGAGTTCTGTATTGAAAGAAATTAAAATATTTTCATGTTCGAAGCTTCGTACACACCACACCGATCATCACAGTATTCGTATAAAGTTTTACTGTCTTACCATCTTGTATTTCTTTTGAATAAAGGAGAGAGGGAGAGAGAGAGAGAGAAAGTATATATATATAATCGTATATATATATATATCTCCCTGTGTTTCTCTGATTAATATTGCTTTCATCATGTATATCTGTGTTTCTAAAAAAATGCCTTTGAGGGGAAAATCAATGATGATCATGAAATAACCACAAATTGGTAATCACGGAACCATAATGAAAACACAGAGCTGCGAAGAAAACTTTCATATCTTAT
This sequence comes from Pholcus phalangioides, assembly GCF_987345545.1. NCBI lineage: Eukaryota > Metazoa > Arthropoda > Arachnida > Araneae > Pholcidae > Pholcus > Pholcus phalangioides. The sequence goes on along the minus strand of NW_028301608.1, from coordinate 84,712,064 downwards.
CCATGTGTTTTTGAAATTAATCGTGACAGATTCATCACGGGGGAAAAAACAGAGAAAGATTGAATATATTATTCGAGATATTTAAGGATATTTCTCAGAACTGAACTAAAGAATGCTCATTATTTTCCATCCGAAACTCTTTTCATAGCAGTTATTACTATTATCATGTCGGAAACGAGAAAAGACACCGAACAAAGGGATTAATTACTGCGAGATTTCAACGGTATATCGACAGAGCCAAAGACGATAACATACCGAAAATATTCGATGCGGTGGCAGCGAACAGTCGTCCACTTTCATTAGCCGCCTTCACGCGCATCTTGATATCTGTAACATGAATGGTTTGACGCGAATCCGCAATTCGCGGACTTAAAGACAAAAGACTGAATAAAATATTGGGGATTAGTCTCGGGTGATATGTCTCGAGAACTTCCGCTCCAATTAAAGGCAAATAATGCGACCGAAAAAGTTAACAAAGGCTCGCTCGAGATAATGATCCCGAATGAAACTGCCTCCGCTCTAATTGCGCAAACACATTCACAAAGTTTTCCTTCGGTCTAATCGATTGGAAAATTTTGCATTCGTAAAAAAAAGAAAAAAATTCAAAATCTTGAGCAGATTATTGATTTGGGGGTTAACCGACCATAAAAATCGTATATCCATACGGTCATCGTATTTGATCGCCTCCCCCCCGTAATGTGCAAAAGTGGTTAGTTAGATGCTCAACTAGTAACCTCGACTTACGTTACCCCGAGTCGCGTAATTTCGGGATATGACTATTTTCTGTGAGAAATGCACATTTCTCTGAAATTCAGACATAACCACTGGATGAGATAATGCAGATTATATAATCAAGTAAGAATTGTTTTATTCGATCTGAACGTTATATGTACTGAAACTGATTTCTGAGACGTTTTGATAAACCCTACAGTGATTTTGCTAAATCGAATCCAAAGGCTTGTGTTACATCTGCCATTTTTGCAGAGAAAACCATGGTTTCATACCTGAAGTCCAACCTTATTGCTAGTCTTCAACAAATTTCGTTTAATGTGATGTTGTTTAATGAAAATTTACCTGGGCTGCAATTAATGTCAACCCACGGAAGAAACTTGTTTTCTTGCCTCCAAATACAAAGAGCTGATTTCTGCCAATATACGGAACACGTATGTCTTTCTCTGATAAAATGGCAGATGTCACAAACAAGCCCCCCCTCCCCCCTTGGGATTCTTTTGCTAAAATCACTTGTAGGGTCTGCGTCTCTATATATCAAAGTCTCTCAGAAATCAGTGTAATTTCATTACATAAGATGTTCGGATCAAATAAAACAATTCTTACTTAATTACCACTCTTAATAATCTGCATTATCTCATCCAGTGCTTATGTTTGAATTTCGGAAACGTGCATTTCTCGCAGAAAATTCCCTTATTCCGAAATCACGTGACTCGAGGTAGCATGAGTGGAGGTTACTAGTAGAGCATCAAACCAACCAATAAGCAGCTTTTGTTTCTACAGATTTTGTAGAATGCCCCTGTTTTTTAAGCACCAGATTGCAATCCCAAGACAGGTTAAATTTCATGAAGTCGTAGTACCATAGTTGGTTCATCCACCGTAAGAAGAGAAAAGACAGATGGTTTTTTTTTTCGAATTTCGGTCCCAATTAACTAATATTCATTTGTGTTTATAGGCAAAATCGAATCTGGACTTACACTGTTATCATCGTGTGTGTTGTGCACCTATCGAGTAACTTCGCTATATTACTTCATTCATACGGGCTGTTTCTAAAAAGGGTAGATAAAACTTTGAAATGATATACGACTAAAAAACAGTTATAGATAGAGAAATGGATCAAGTTTTACGTTTGGTGGGCAGGCCAAGAATTTTAAATACAAAAGTTTTTTAGATAAATTAGTTTTAACTAACAGATATAGCACCGCAATATTTTTATGTCACTACCTTTGTACCTCCTAATCCAGACTCTTCGGGATCTTGGTAATTCCGGATTATGAATCCAGTTTTGTTTATTTCCTATTTCCTAAATTTTCATATTGAAAGCAAAAATGTGCGTCTTTGAGAATTTTAATTCATATCTTCCTCCAAAAGAAGATCAGTAAAGCCATACCCATGGGCATATAATAATGGGCGGTTTTATTTCAAACCGTAATTTCTAAATTACATAACGTTACTGCTACTGCTTAACCGTACGCATACATGCACCTCGAACACATTCTTCTGCGGAATTTCTAACGAATCGGTACACGTCGGAACATATTGAATATGTATATGCATGGCCCTAACGTATTTATGTTGTTAGAATTGTGCTCGTTTCGTGTTCTTGCTGGTGCTGTCATCTTTATTCGATGTTTTGACATAAATATGGTAAATACCTAAATTTTCGTCTTATGTAAATATTATGTTCAACGTTGCCTCTACTTTCTGTGGCGAGACTTTTCCAAATGAGAGACAAGGCTTGCATTCGCGCCTCGAAGCTGGAAAACCGCAGAAAATCAACTTCAGTCGACCACTACTGTACCCCCAACTGGGTTCGAACCTGGATCTTCACGATGAGAGCCCAGCACGAACCCCACACGATTGCACGGTGGCAAATAAACGTTACTAGTAAAAAGGTTCCTTTGCTTATTCTTTGAACATATTTTGTACAGGCTGCGAATCCGAAAAAAAAATCAGAAGAGATTGTAAAAAAGGTAGATTTTCTAATTCGATATTCTTCACACAACATTCGTAATGGTATTCCGCGTTCCAGTTTCTTCAGAAGCTCAACTTTCTCACATATACCTGAAGCATCGTGTTGCCATTAGCAGCTTATGAATGCCACATCACTTGACGTTTTCGGCATGTTTGAAAATTCACATAGATAATCACAGAAAATGATAGAGCGCTGGAAAAGTTCTAAAACACCAAGCTTAACTATACAGCGCGTAGAAATGAAATTTCTTTTGATCAGAGCTGACTTTCTGACTAATCACCATTTGATGCCATCATATTTTTTTCATTTTCCCAGAATCCCTAAAACCACAGTAGACACCAACAATGCATCGGCAAAATATGGCAAAAAAAAAAAGACGGAAAATGGCCGATGTACTGGAAAATGCCGAAATTGACTATGGGTACAGAAAAAAACGGCCAAGTCCCTGGTTGAGAAAAAAGTACTCGTCAGAGGTGTCCGGATTAGAGAAAGGTCCTCGTGAGGACAGGGATGAATTTTCCTTTCCTGAAACATCGATATCTCTTCACTCAGTTTTCCGTATCTGTGTCGTAGGTTCTAATATACTTCTCTCTGTGTGGATCCATCTGAAGGCCATTGTTTACAGCATAGTTTCCAAAACTTTTTCTCATCGCCACTGCTACTTTCTGAGAGATCGCATGGGATCATGTATCATGTCCGTAACTATTATCGCCCCCCGGTATATCCGGCATTGCACACTTTTAGGGAAACATTGGTTTATAAGACTCTTCAAATAGTGTATCACTTGAATAATTCATCTGTAATGCATACGCACCAAATGCAGTAAAGACATTGCAGGAAAGTGGCTTTAAAGTACACTTTTCACTTTTGTCATGTCATTACTTGACGAGGCAACCATTTCTAATCCATCTCAATACGATTTGACTCATGTTTGCGAAGAACAATATCCAATATCCCCCTTTTTTTGTTTGAGGGACATTGCACTGAGATTGCAGTGCCATCTATTGGTCAAAATTGTAACCAATTTCATGAATCGACGTATTTGAAATTTAAGGCCTACACATTATTCGAACTGCTTGTTCCATCTGTCATTGTTTCCAAGTAATGTCATTTCAAAGGTACAGTCCTTTCTGAACTTCTACAGATATTCCGTAAAAAAAATTCATTTAAAGTACCCCACCCGCTTCTAAGAACACTTTGGTTTAGCTTAAATTTCGTTTCACTTTAGTAGAAATTTCCTCTCAGTTGAAGTTTCATTCATAATGGTAATTAATTTTTTTTTTTCTTATCAAATTTACCTCATATTAATCAATAATTTTCCATAAAATTTATATAAAAAAATTTATTCATATTAAATTCTAAGAAAGCGAGTGGTTTTAATCCTTTAGGCTACGTTACCGAAAATTTAATGAAAATAACAATTTCACTCACGCTCATGGTATAACCAAGTACAAATAATAAAGGTATGTCACATTCAAATTCACGAGTAATTATATACCGAATGCTTTTCTTTTCCGCTTTTTTTCCGGATTATCATTTAATAAACCCATTGGAGAAACTAGGATAAGTTAATGGATTTCTCAAGTTTTTCACGTGACTTGAAAGTACATTCTATTCCTCGAATTTTAATGGTTAGTTTAGGGTGAATATATCTACATATAAGAAAGATAATCTACAGACAGAGGATTGGGACTCAGTATTTAAACGAATTCACTCACGGAAGGTCATAATTACCATCGGTAATAAGCTGAACGTTCTAATGACTCTGAGGAATTAAATTCACCGACCAAATTTCATAAAAATATATACACATATTAATTTAGAAGAGACATTTTTTTCTTGTCTTTAAGAAATTTCGAATTAATTATTCAGTTCGCCCTGATTGAAACAGCAGCCATTGAAATGAAGCAATTCTCATTAACTCATTGAGCTACTTCTTTTTTTCATTTTTTAAGAAGAAATGACAATTTCACTGTTTCTTTTTTTTTATTTTTTCTTCCTCCACATCATAATCATCAGAAAAATTTTTCTTTTGAAAAAACATTGAAAGAATTTTTCCTATAATATCGTTTTTTCTCTCTCTCTCTCTCTCTCTTTTCATTAGAGTTATTACTCATTCTTATTCGAACGTTGTTATTGCCTTCGAAAGCTGTAGAAAATCGTTAGCCGGTTACGCGTTTTAGCGTAAAGCTTCCATTATATTCCATTTCTTCTTCTTGAAAAAGTTTTTCCCACTTCTTGGGAAGGTGAAGGAGATTGTTAAGTTTGTTCTGGATTCGTCCTGGAGAGAGAGAGAGAGGTTCTCCACCTCCTTCTTATTTTTCTTTTACACACTGTGCCTTTATTCTTTTATACTTAATGATTGTTTCAATTATTATTCCTCAAACAATATGCTTCGCTCTTTCTTTTTTTTCATTTATTTATTTATTTTCCGGAATTGCCTTCATTAAGTCTTCGCTTTGTTTTGTTCAGATTGTCAAAAAAATATTTCTGCTTCATTTTAATTTCTCTTCTCCCTTGTATTGCTATTATTTCGTCTTCTTATGAATATACTTTTCTTTCTTACTTAATCTCCCTTTCCCTTGTTCCTTTAATCACCAGACATAAATGGCACATTTAAATCCCAAAGAAGATTCCAACAGTCTTTTCTCTTTTTATTCCTTTCGGTGACATTAGAATATAAAATGTAGATGATCATCATGGAGGATATTTTCTTTTTATTCCTCTCTTCCTAAGTTGGATATGAATGTAATGACGTTCCCTCCACATCTTGGTTTTTTTTTTCTTTCCAGTGCTTCCGGCTGGAATTTCTTGAAATATTTCCGCTTCATTTTGACTCTTCTCTTTTTTTCAAGTTTTATTCCGTTTAATCATCGGACAAAATGGCATATTTCGTTCCTAAATGCGTGTTCTTAAAGGTTAAAGTAGAGGACAGATGACACCAGTTTTATTCTAAAGATGACGTTGACTGGTATATACTGAGATCTAAATGAAATGAGACCGAAGTAAAACGTTACGATACGACATTTTTGGGAAAGGTGATAGTGATTTGATATTCCGACTTTACGTTTTATGAGCCGTGCTGAAGAAAAAGGTTGTGGCTTATTAAGATACCTTGAAAATGAAGGAAAATTACTCCAATTAGAGATGCTCAGTGTGCAAGTTTTCTGATTGATGTCCGTCTAGTGTCCTCTAGAGTTTCCGTCTAATTAGACGCTAAAATTTCATGATGGTTTCTAAAGAGAAGAATAAATAGGTAGTTACTTCTTATGAATGCGAAATTAGCGTCAGTGGTATAAAATTTAGCAGTGAAAGAACCGAAAGTTGTCATAGCGAGTGACTATTACGAAAATATAAACAAGATGGTCATAAAATAACTTTGCCGATGTATGAGCCGCAAAAATTAACGAACATAGATGAAATTGGAGATATAGGTGCTTCAGAGTATATGTGCTTGAGGATGTGGAAAAAAAACGAAGCCCATCCCTAGCTCTTGCGGTTACGGTGAAAACGAAAAAATTTCGAACAATTCGAATGGCAACACCCACTTTTATGCATTGCAGAATGATCAAAACATCAACAAGCCTTGGGCGTCGAAACGGTAAGAAAGAAGATCTCACCAAGGGGTTGGTGCACTAGGCACTCGGTCGGAGAATTGCTTCAAATCTGTGGAAGTCTCTGACCGAGCGTCTAGCTCACCAATCCCTTGGTGAGATCTTTCTTCGTCTGCGCCCCGAGCCCACATTCATGGTGCTGCAGGTACCATTCCAATTTCATTTGTGGTTTTTTTTTTTTTATAGGCTGATCATTTTGCAATGAATAAAAGCGTGCGTTGCCGTTTGAATTTTGTGGGAATTTTGTTGCTTTAATCGTAACTGCGAGAGCTAGCGTTTCGTTTATCATCTCATTCTTGAGTGCATACTCTTAAACACCTACATCTCGAATTTAATTTGCACTCGTTGATTTTTGCGGCCGCTAGGGGCTCGTATATTGGCAAAGTTATTTTATGACTACCTTGTACGTATCTTATACGTGAAATTGAAGAGCATTTTTTTGTATAAACGAAAAATAATTTTCAAAAAATATCGTACTTATTTTTCAATTTTAAGTGAATGACTCAATTTTAGTAACGCTCATTAACATAAAAATTTGAAATTTCTCAAATTTTTTGCTATATAGAAATATACTAAATACTTCCGACGTCAACAATGTCAAAATCGTAAGTTTAAAGCATGGGTTAACACGCAGTAATTATTCTTCATATAATGACCGCATTTAGGGCGTTGAAAGAGGCACGATGTAAACAAGTATCATTAATGCCCAGTATCGTTCGGGTAACTATCACTAAACGCAACTAAATGGAGAAGAGGAGGAGGAGGAGGAAAAGAATTTCACCGAAGTTTAGAATTTTCCAGAAAATGCCACCTTTCCATTGCAACGTGAATTCCTTTTCACCTAATTAGGTTAAGATAATTATTGTATGGAACTTTACGAGAGAGAGAGAGAAATTCTCATTCCTTTTGATTAATGATTACCGAGATATACATACATACAATGAGCGGATAATTCCGGAAACATCCTGTTCACGATGAAGTTGCGAGCTTTAATCGAAAGTGAAATGTTTATCATTCGGTAGGCGGGTAATTATTAAATCCAATTCCGGATATCAGGCTGGTAATCATTTCTTATTAGCGAAAGCTGCCATTGGGTTCCGTAACTCAAGGGCATCTTAGAGCAGCAACGCTCATGCACGGTGGATAAGAAATAATGTTTATTGATGTGCGTGTCTTTGTGTTTTTGATTATTTTTCTTTTTTTTTTACCTCGTCCTCATTAGGAAATTTCAACATCGATCGATGTCCCGCTGCCATTCAAACAACTTAAAAAAATAACTGGCTGGATAATTTTTACATTGAAAAAATGAAATTTATTACGACGTGCTTTCTTTTTGCTTTGAAGGGATTTATTTTGCCAAGAAATAGATATTGTTCGCGAGTACAATATTATTTGGGCACCACAATACTGGATGATCTTAAATGGAATTCGCACTGTGATATTTTCATTTAAAGGTTAGAGAATATGCAGTAATTATTTTAAAAAATGAAAGAGACTTGACAGATGAATATATTTTAAAATATTTATTTTACGCATGGATATACAGTTGAACTAGGTTAATTCGAAGTCCAAAGAGTCACTGGAAGAAAGCTCGAATTATTCGAAATGTGAATTACCCAATTAATCTAATCTATCCTAAATCCTTAAAATGACCACATATCCAACTTGAACATCAACATTCCCAAAGGATGATAATTTTCAATTATTAAAATTTTATCATCAGTTGCGAAATGGTTTCCCAAATTTAATAATTCATAATTGTAATAATTGTTCTTAGCTGCTACGTTATTCCACTGTTCTGGAGTCACCATCACTGAAGAACTTCTTTACCGTGTTCAAAGCCTGATTTACGGAAATAGTTTATGATACATTACGAAACTGTTTCCCAATTTTGCTTATCATTCTTATACTATCAAGGAAGTACGCTTTTATTAACATATCACAATTTGTGCACTTTCCATACTCAATAACGATAAAAATGTTCAGATTTTGAACGGTACGCTTTGATTCATAGTTTGAATAACATAATCGGTATCAAGGGGTGCACATTCTCGATGCAGCTAAACAATGTTAGAATAGGCATCAAATTGTCAACAACAAAAAAAGAGTAGAGGAAACAACCGAATTTTTTCAAACTTTTATTTAACAACTTGATCCAGAAGTACAAAGTTTGACTTCTTGTACAATTTTTATAAACTACTAAGTTCGCTCAAACAAAAATCATGATTTTTTTTCCCTCCGACTTTGAATTGTCCAAAAAATTCTAACTAAACAAAAAATTTTAACATTAAATTAGATAGCAAACTAAAGGGGAGTTCGTAAAAGTTCAACTACTATTATTGGCCTCTCTACTTATTATTGCCCTTTTTGTCTCACTTGACGTCACACCTTTCAAAAGTATTTTTGCGATTTTCACCGACTAAACGTGGTTTGCGATACCATGTTCTATGGCTATTTTTGTTCCTCTTGATTCCTGATATCACTTCTCTGAGTTTGTTGTCACTTCAAGGCAACACACTGTATATCTTTTTTTCTCCCCTCTCTCTTTCTCCCCCTATTTCCTCTCTTTCTTCTCTTTCTCCCTCTCCTCTCTCCCCTCCTTTCTCTCTTCTTTCTCTCATCTCTCTCTCCTCTCCCCTCTCGGCCGAGAAATATCAAATACTAATACAAAGTCCTCCCCCCCCCCTAATCAAAAACAAATTCCATGATTTAGCTTGCCTTTCCTCAATCAAGTCTATTTTTTCATACATAAATTCGTCTTCTTTACATAATAAAGAAGGAAAGCAAGCATATACAACAGTTATGGCGTCATGAAATGGTTTACAAAAGAAGTTATTCAACACAAACTTACGTATTTTCCTCACTGAAATCAGCTGAAAAGGAGAAACGACATTTTTTTGGAAATGAAATTTTTTAAAGTGTATATTCACTGTGTGGTGGGCAAACTCATTATATATTTGAAAAAACAAAATCGGTTTTTCAAAATTGAATACAACTTAATGTAGGCTTCTTTTCATTAAATATTTTATTGCAGTAAAAACACTTTTACAAGCAAATGTTTCTGTTTTCAATCGGTGAGCATTTTATACCCTTTTTTTCTAATGAGGACTGCTCAAATAACCTAAATTACATATGTTTGGTGATACGGCATACATATACGGTGACATGACCGCAGAAAAAATTGCAACCTTTCGATGAGTATAAAAAAACAAGCCTCCCGTTCGGATTCAGCAATAAATTGTAGGTCCCGGTCTAATTAGCCTCGTGTGCAGAAAGTGGCCGTGGTGCGACAAAAATGATCAATGATAATCCCGTAAGATCAAAAATAAAACTACTGTCCCAAACAATTCTGAAATTTCGTAGAAATGTTTATTTGGCATGTGTTAGTAAAACAGATCTCGGATTTAGCAATATCCTAATAAGAAGTATTTAAAAAAAAAATGTTGAATTTAACAGATTTTTCAAAGAGTTATTTATTTTTTTCAAACTATAAAAATTCAGAAAATTCCAACAAATTATATCTAAGTTCGAAGTTCATTTTACTAACACGTGTCGAATAAACATTTCTGCAAAATTTTAGAATTTTTGGTTAATAAGTTTGTTTGTAATCTTGCGTCAAATGTGTTTGATCATCACACTATAACTCATTTACTTCTTTCTTTTATTTTGAAAAAACAAATTAACCAAGTAGTTAACCATTTTTAGTATTTTATTTGCAATTCAGTGAAATATTTTTTTCGAAGTCATTTTCGTCGACGGGGGGGGGGGGTGCAGAGAAGAGCTACGCGTGCTCTTGATTGCACACGGGGCGGGGCTTGAGCTATGAAGAGATTGAATTGAATTTTTTTTTAATGTTTTCATTGGAAGAGCGTAGATATCGGGGTATATGATTGAAGTGTTTGACATTTTCATTGGGATGGGTAAAATGGACCATGAGTTATTGATACATCGTCTATCAACTGCTTTGACAAGGGGACACCAGAGGACAATTCTAAGTTGTATGGTGTTGCAGGTAGTTTTTCTCTAATAGGATTCTGAATGTGTGAAATAACTTACCTCTGGGAGGTCGAGAATTCTAATACAATTGACACACTTTAGAAAAGAAATACGATAAACATTTAGTATGAATCAAGAAGCTATCCATATTATGATGAGACAACTATCTCCATACGTAGATGAGACAACCATAATTTTTTATGGGCAATATACTTATATTTTAGCATAAATATTGTTTTTTTATCACTTTATTGGGTTGCTGTATTTTTTAAATAGTTTAGATATGCACAAGTGCGAATATTCGACATCCATATTTTTTATGGGCACCTTTTTTCAATTACCTTATTGGGCATTTTGTCTGTTGTGGCCTTGGTAGTTGTATTTGAAAATTCGACTTCAAGGGTCGTAACACCCCTTGATGCTATTTCGGGTGGCACGATGATTCTTCTAGGTAAGTACTATGAGTTTTCTATCACCTCTACTTGTGATTCCAAGTTTGCGAAGAACCCGAGGCAAATTCTCAACACCGCCAGTCCTCTGATATTTTTTCCCGAAGATATAGAACTGTACCTAGAGCACAGTTAAACAATCCTGCAACTTCCCTTTGAAGAGCTCCCGTCTTCCAGCATGGAAATTATCAGCTTTTTGAAAACATCAGAAAAATATCTTTCAAGACCCATCTCTTAGTACTTCATGAAATGCTAAAATGGTGAAAACACAGCGTTGCATTAATTTTTTTATACATTGCCTGGTTCACCCTGCCGATGCGCAAATATTAATTTACTTATATATTTCTAGCCAATATATTTATTTAAAATAGTGATCGAACACTTATTACCCACGAAAGTGCTGGTCGAACACTTTTTACCCCGGGGTTTTGTCAGTTCATAAACGACTTTCAAGATCAAATTGGAGAATATTTATGATTTTTTCCCATTCATTCCTTATTTAGAATAATTATTTCACCAAAAATTTTCACTCGGACGAAAAAAAGAATTACTTTCATTTTTGTTTTCTGCGTTTTAAATCCGCCATTGCTAGTGTACATGATCGAACAACCCCTCCCCCTTTTTCCGCCAGGGGTTGTACATTTTCTCATAAAAATAATGAAAAATGTTTCTCTGAAAAAAAAAGAAATCTTTTGAAAAAAAATCATCTTAAAAAGTATTTAACAAAATATGTTTATAAGAAATTTTTCAAGAGAATATAAAATATTATTTCCATAAAAAAATAAGAAATATTCCAAGAAATATTTTAAGAAAATATTATGTATATATATTTCACGCAAAAAGAATTTTAAGGATATTTAAAAAAAAAAATTTAATACATTTTTTTTTAATTTGAAAATCTCTTTAGGAAAAATATTTTAATAATATTTTATTGAATTTCATGAGAAATTTTTTAGGAAAATATTTCTTTCAAAAGTTTTATTTGAAGATGTGTAATAAGTCCATCGTTTTATCATATGATATACGGAATAAACTTGAGAAATTATTATAAACTTAACGAACCACAGTACTTTTTTTTTTAATTATTTTTTATACGTTTTATTATTTCAGAACCAATTCTTGCTCGAAAATCTACGTAACCAGCTTTTTCCGATTACAAATACATGTTGTCATGTAATTTTTTATACGCGTTCATGTAAATTCATTAATGTTCAAAAAAATGTTTAAATTTTGTTGTACAGTCAACGCTCGATTTCATGAATCTCCAATTTACGAAACACGCTCTTTTTTGCGAACTGGTGCTCAGTCCCGAACAGCCTGACATGGAGATAATGATAAAATCCGGTCTTTTTACGAACTTTCACTTCTATCAACTCTTTATTTCACGAACTTCGTTTTTCTTCCCCTAATTTTTTTTTCGGTTATTTTATTCTTCCAGCCGCCTCTGAGTTTATTCTAATCAAAAGTAAATTTCAATTCGAACGTTCTACGTGAGTCAATCACCAACATACAGGTGTTTTGCGAACACGTGCAAGGAGAGAAGGTTTGATTGTTGAAAGGGGTGATCATGAAGTGAAGAGTCGTTGACAACGCACTGTTTGTGCATTATGACTGGATAAACTGGTAGTGTCAGAAATGATATGACACATTAGTCCATTCCCAAGTCGAGAGCCGATCGAACTCTCAATTCAGCCAACCGCTGTTCCTTTACTTTCCTCTTCGCAATATCTACAAAATGGAAAAGATTGATCTTGTCAGTGGATGAAAAAAAAATATTTTGATAGAAATTAATGTACGAACTCTCATAGACAGAAATGACCAAAAAAAGTACGGGGGTTCAAAAATTTAACATTGAATCCTCTAATCAAAGATCAGCAAAAGATTGTTTCTTCGGCAAGTGATTCCAGTGGCGTTCCATCATTGTGAAAATATTTCAGAGGAACGAGATTCCCGTCCTACATCAATGTTATCCTACATCAATTCTATGGAATCTTATATTTGTCAAAATGTTGCGATGAAGCAACAAAAATAAGTGATTTCTATGGAAACCATCAATAAAGGTGAATGATAAACTCATTTTTTATTTCCCGCATTGCTTTCATCGTCTCTCCCATTTACGAACTTTAGGTTTTACGAACTATTTATCAACTTTGCGAACTAATTATCAAGTCCGTACGGGTTCGTAAAAACGAACGTCGACTGTAGTATTAAATAATTAATTTTGCAGTTCAAGTTTTTTTTCATATTTTTAATGTCTATTTTTTTTTAATATTACGTTTGATTACGTTTTATCGAAAAAAGCCATTACTTCTTGTTGAAATGCATATAAGAAATGTATAATCAATCCAAGTTGAAGAGCACTTAAAGAACTTGATTTACGTACAGTCGTCACTATCAACATCGACCTATGCAGTTGAAATTAATCGAGCTCAGTTACTTTGCCGTATGCGACTCGACTTCTTTCTAATGACCTTTTCTTGCTGATACTCGTCGTCGCAGCTGTTAACAAAACGAGGTTTTGAAAGACCAATGGATTAGATCAGTTCTTCGTTCATAATGAAAGCCATCTTTCTTCCCGTGCAAAAATTATGCACGAATACAAGCAGCGAAAATTGGATGGGTAGGAGACGCAGTATTTCCGCTTGCTTCCTTCCAGTAGCTGCCATTAAACCTTTGATACTTTGGCTTGTCAGGAAAGGCTTATCAACCGTTTATTTCGGGGAAGGGGGCCGAAGTATCCAAAACCCTGTCTCAGAGTAGTTTACTTCTATCAGTTATTCCTTACCTCCTCCTCTTCCGTCACTGCTTCCCAGTCATGACGGCAAGCGTGAAAGCTAATCAGGAAGGTTCTAGATTCAATCCATCAAGCCCTAAAAGGCGTGAAAGTGGGGGAGAGTTAAGCGTCGGTTTGAGGCTTGGGAAGAAGTAGAAGGCTTCTAGTTTTAGCCTGGTGGTGGCCGGTGGTTGGTGATGGGCCTCGCGTATACACACACACACACATCGTACATAGCGTTAGGTGGCTGTGAGGAATAGAAAAGAAGTATCAAGCCGTGGCAACCAAATCATGGAGAACAAAAAGATGGTGCCTTTTGAAGAAAAATCACTCAACTCTGTCTAGACATTGATGGATGGAAGCTTAGAGACCAGCCCTACCTCCAAAAGCTTTGCCCGTTAAAGTCTTCATACTAGAGTTTGCGAAGAACCAGCGCAATTTTTCCCTTTCTTATTTTCATAAAAAAAATTTATACGCCTATTTTAAAAACAGTTTTCTCCGTTTAGAACTTAAAAGCGTCGTTGAAGTTTCCGTGAATTAAGTTTGACATCGAATCAAAGAAAAATGAAACTTCCTAAGGAGAAAATATCGGTTCCATAACTCGATATGATGTAAGGGCCTACTTTCGCTTTATACTATGTACTTAGAAAAAATAAATGTGAATATTCTCGATTCTGTACACAAAGATAACGATGGTGAAACAAAACCATGATTGATAACAATTAAGAATTTTTACTCTTTTATTTAATCCCTACAAATTATGCGATATCTTATAATGTGCAAGGTGTCCCACAAATTTGTAAGTAGTTCAAAAATTCTTGAAAATTGAAGGAATTGGTATGCAGTGAAACCTCGAGGTAACGATATTGTGCGGACCAAGAAAAAAATATCGTTGTTGGGGGATTATCGTTGTATCGAGAGGTAGCATTATCATCAGACGCTACCACATTCATGCAGCTGTTGAAATTTCTTCTAAATTAGCGTTGTTAGTTCCACGGTAGAATGCGTTCGTGAGCAAAAAATTGTAATTGATTACTTTAATTCGGTCAATTGTTTCACCCTGTAACGTATTTTACTGTACAATACTTTTGTGTACTGCACAGAAAGTAACTTCACGGTAACTTCATTGAATACGTTTAAAGGGCAGATGGTGGAAAATAGTGATGCTATATCGGACACCCCAAAAGTACAAAAACCGGTAAGGAATTAAAGATAATTTTGAGCCAAATATAAAGAATATCGTTGTAGCAGTTTCGAAATCTCATAACATATTGTTATAGAGATATTTATTGTAGTAAAGAATACTGCTGTATCGAGAGGAGTTTAACATTAGACTATAGGCAATTGCAAACAGGAGCTGAGAAAATATCGTTGTAGATGGAGTTACCTTTATATCGAGTATCGTTGAAGCGAGTTTTCACTGTATTTGAATGCGATTTGCGAAGTTATTTAAATTCAGAAATGAGTTGTTGGAACAAAACTCAGCTCTATTGTCGACTCCCCCACTAATACTTTTTTGTTCAATATAAAACAGTTTTTTTTTGTCACTTTAGAGCTTGTATATGCTTCAGAGCCAACAATATTATATACATAAACAAATAAATAATACCTTGCATTTTTAATTGGACTTTGATATGCATTTTTACAGCGATTTACGTTTGTGCAGTTCCCTCTAGAGGCAAAACTTTGAAGTAATTTTTTTACTTGCCGAAAAGAATCCCTCTTCGTGAGATTATCTTTTTCGCAAACCCCATTCAAATATACCAATTCCTTCAATTTTTATTAATTTTTTAACTATTCACGAATTTATGGGACACCCTTTGTATGCATTTCATATCAATTCAAATTAAGTTTGAAAATTATAGGGAACAAGGTTTGAAGGGGGAAAAAAGAAGCTCTCTCTTACAATCTACAACGGCATGTTGTTACAATGAAGATAAGCAAGTCCGATTCAATCTCGAAGCAATTAATCACATAAAATTTATAACCGCAGAGTAATTAAGTCAATTATCCTACAATTAATATGTAATTAAGGGAAGAAAACAGCAAGTAAAACATTACAATTCAAGTGAAACATAGAAAATGGTAATTAATGAGAGTGGGTGTGTGTGAGGCAGTTTTTTTTTCTGTTGTAATTTATATTTTTCTTTCCCGACATTTGTATGATGAAAAACATAAGATGTTATCTTCTCTGTAATGTTAAAAAATAGTAAATAAAGCATTTTTTTTCTGTTTACTTATTTCAATGCATGTGATGTGACTATTTATATAAAAAAGTCACATCAAATGCCAATTTTGTGAGTGAATCACGTAGAAATCTTTACATATGATTTTTTTTTTCAATGATGAAAAAACGTAATAAAATTCTTTTAGATGTGGTCATAAATTCGTTATTAACAAAAATTTATCACTGGGTTATTAGCCATGTGTGAACTCGTTATTTTAATCAAGATCACAGAAATGCAGTATATCACATTTGGTCAGTTTGATTTCAATGAATAGACGAACAGCGTTTCTCAACCTTTCTGAAGCCGAGGACTAGGAAAACGCCTGAAACAATTTGACAGACCACTTGTGACCGTTGGGCATTTTGCCTGTTGTGGCGTTGTATTTGTATAAACGCTGATATAGAACATTTATTTATTATTATTATCTTGCCAAAAATAAGCTATCGGTATAATATAACATCCTATTTGTTGGCTTAAGCAAAAAGATGTCACTGAAAGCATTTGAATTTTCATTTTTTCTGAGAAGGAAGTGATTAGAATAATAAGTTTCAAAGACTGGTATAGAGAAATTGCAGTTGTATATTTCATTAATTAATATAAGTGCTGTAACATCTGGTACAGCGTGTTTGGTTTCAAACCCTGATTTAGCCATGGATATATTTCATGCGATTAAGAACTTTACTTTCAATCTGCCAATATAAATAAGTTTTTATCCATAATAAATACAGTAGAACTTTTATTATCCGGCCTAACTGAGACCGAGGGTCAACCATATTAGAGAAAATTCGGCTTTATCGAGATAAATTTAAATTAGTGCAAAGTTAATTATGAATTAATCACGTGTTGAATTTATCAGGCTTGTATTTCACAGAAAAATATTTACATCTGCAAAATAAGATTACTATATTACAGCAGCGGTTCTCAAACTTTTACCATCCACGATTCTATTGACCAGTTAACCACGACTCCCATAGTTGCCTTGAAAAGACACACTTCAGTATCGACAGCTCATTGCGACACCACTCACGAAAATTGGCGATGCTTCGCCCAAGAGCCATGACGCACATTTTGAGAAACTGACTAACACTATCAAATAAGAAACGAGAAATTTTTTCAAGTCCGCTTCAGGAAAAGATTTGGTTTATATGAACGGTTGGATAACTCTTTCAGACCCAAGGATGATTCATTTTTTGGATTTTTTTCAATTTTTTTTTTTTTTGCATTTTTGATTATTCAAATACATTGAAAACATAAATATCATCAAATATGTTTTTTGTGTGTGAAGAAAGAATTCATTTCGTTCAAATGTTTCAGCCAAGATGATGCAGGGTATATATTCATCTTCACATGCAATTTTTTCCAGGATTTTATTTCTAAATTATATGTAGTAAATCACACTTTTGTCGGAGGCACTTTCTCCTGGAAGCCATCTTAAAAACCTCTTGAAGGTTTAACTTCAAGTGCTGCTATCTGATTAAAGCCCTTAAATTCAGCATACTTCTAACTCCAATATTACACAATCCTTCCTGTCAGGGCTTAACTTTCTGAGGTCCAAAAAAAATTCCTACAATGGGAAAAATCAACTCGCACATTTGTGGCACCAGGGTCTGAAAGCGATAAGAGAGGTGCTAACAAGTTTACGTCAATTCACTCACACTATTTTTTTTAACTCTGGCTGACAAGTACGGTCATCTAAAATATAAATCTTATCACAGCAATGAGACCGATTTATCATATTTGCCAATACTAAATTTCGATTACGCATAATAACCGGTGAATGTGATGAATTTAGAACAGTTTATACCAACGACACTTCGATATTTATCGCCGGAAAAAGTGATAAATTCAGAAAAGTTCATCGAACTTTACTGTTGGCGATTATGCATAAAAACCAGATTCACCACATTTACCTCAACGTCTACATTCGATACAATATTTATAACGCTTCGGCAACGTAAAAAAACTCTCTTTTCTCTATTGCTTTCTCACAATTAGAGCGAGTACAAATTGTTAGGATTGCTAAACTAGAATATGCTAATCCCTTGAATCGAATCATTTATTCCTAGCACGTCTTCAAGTTTGTGGAAACAATCAAATTTTCAGCTGCTCGAACAGATTAAGTTTGATTCTTTGATGCAAGAAATACTCCCTAAGTTTCTAGGAAGGAAAAAATGGCAGAGAGGGGAAAATAGAAATGACGTAAGCAATTAAGTTAATTTATTTAATTCAAACACGATGTATTTAATTAAGAAATCTTTCACGAGTTGAGAGCCTGGAACTTCTTCAAACAATTTTCTTTCATCATTTCAATCAAAATGGATTAAATAGATTCTCTCGTATTTCTTTTTTTTTTCCTCCGTGAACTGTTCATTCTCTTATTCTTTCTTGTTTCTAAATATTTCCCATTCATTTTTCGAGTGAGAAAAGCGATAGAGCAATCAAAGAAATAATTTGTTTCTTCGAATATATAATGGGATGGAGATTTAGAGCAATTTAATAAGCTTTGTATCAAGGATTTGAAGAATATGAATATAGGGTAGTGTGCGTGGAAACAGTTTTGGATTATAATTCACTCTCGGGATTCGATAGGCAAACATGGAATCAGATTTTCATAAAAGTTTCAAAATTAATTATTTGATAATTTTATAATCTATCTTGTTATTTATTGCCTTCGAATATAATCATCAAATAATTAATAATCTGTCTTGTTATTCATTGCCTTCGAATATATGCAGGTTGACCCAGATGGCTGGACTGAGTTTCAATACTATCAAAGATACAGATAAACGATTTAGAAATTTTGAAAGGAAGGTTGTTTATTTTATTTACTAACAAAACTTGAGCTACACATAAGCATTTTTCAATGGAGGATGTCAAGTCTGCATAGCGTTTCACACCATATTATTTGTACCATGGGTGTTACAAAAAATTAGTGAATATGGAAAAAAAACAAATATACAGGGTGATTCAGAAAACCATCGCCAAAATGAAAGGGCAATTCAGGCATAAAGTAACAATCCAAAATCACATAGGTGCACAAACGCCATCCGGAGTAGCTACAGGGAGTTGTTAGGTCAAGCGCTTTTAAAGCAACCGCGAACTCACCAAGCATGAAGTCACAATTCCAATACGTTAGGGGCCACATATACACTCAGAACACACATTCCGACCAATTCGTTAGAAATTTCGCAGAGGGATGTGTACGGAATGCATGTACGGTTAAGTAGTAGCAGCAAGCATGCAGTACAACTTCAGCAACCATGCGGAATTTCTAATGAATCGTTACATGCCGGAATGTGTGTTCTGAGTGCATGTGTTTTGGCAATAACATATACACAAGAATAACATCCATAAAACTTTGTAACATGATGTATGCGTGGTGTTTAAGAGGAATTCAATTTCAATGGATGGTTGAATGATGACATCGATTTATCTACGTCCAACCCACTCGCGATGCCAATGAGCATCCATAAAACTTTTCAAGCCTCTCAAGAGGCATACTATCCAATTCAGACAACCCATTTCATGTATACGCCTTTTGGAATTCACAAAGTATCGATGATATCGAAGTAGACAATCAACGAATCAGCCGCATCAGAAAACGCAATGGCCGGCCCATTACCGAATGTAAGTAACGATCATTTCCTTTCGTTTAAGACGCGGCCATAAATTTCCACCTCCTGTTCGTATATATCGTTCGCGTCCCGGATCAAAGTCGCACTTCTTTTGTGAAACTTTAAATTGACGATTGAAAGACGGACGCGGAGGAATCCAAACAATCCGTTACGTCCGACAGAAATTTGTTTCCAAACCAGCAGAAATCCAGAACAGAATAGCAAAATTTTCTCGTTCTTCTTGTGTTTGGAGGACAATAACATTCTCCGTTAATCCAGATCGTTTGTTTTGAGATTCCTTCGCACCGTTACACATCTTTTACAACGAGCTTCGCTGCTTCTCCTCCTCCTCCTCCCTTTGATACAAATGCTGCTAACATTGTGTCTTCCGAATCATTGGTTCCCAATTTATGCATCGACTGGATGGCACTTCAGAAAAGTGCTCGCGCCACCGCCACGCTACACACACGCTCAAGCTGTGTGGCGGCAGCAGCAGTCGTAGTAGTTGTAGTATTAGTGAGCGTGGAAGTTGAGTATTGAGTTCGGCTGAATGAGGCTGAAGGTGAGAGAGAGAGAGAGAGGTTTCCTCGGCATCCTCCCGCTAATTATTGGGGCAAAAGAGCTTAAAACGAAAAGCAGTTCTGGTGGAATTCACGTCCGTGAGATGTGGATTTCGAATTAACGACGTTGGGTTTATGAGGCTTGTTTGGATCGCTTTTATGGCCTGGACGGTATTTCAAGTCGTTTGGCACGTCCTTTACACATAGAAAATTTGTAGTTTGGGCCGAGAGAGAATGCGGAATGTTTCGGCGTGGGCGGTGGGCGACGAGCTGAGGGTGTGTGTTGGTTGTTAAGGAAATGCAAACTCTCTCTCTCTCTCTTTGGGACGCTTTTTTTACATCATTCTCTGGATTTTATACTTCATAAATTACGTAAATCCCAAGGCTTTCTTTGAAGCAACTTGCGTGGCATTATTTTTTTTCTTCTTTTTAAGCTGATCTTACGCATTAGTTACTTCGATAACATTTCTTTCGTACTTTGTAACGCGTGAAATTCGGAGATTCGAAAATGTCCATGACCATGCATTATGCATTCATGAAAATTATTCTGACTGAACTCACGCACCAACAATAATTTGAAAAAAAAAATTGATAAAAACATCAATACTTTCTTTCTGTGGATCTTATGTACATTTATACATCGGATCCGAATAACTGTCCAATGGCGTATGCACTGCAATAAACAAAAAAATATGAAATTATATTTATAAGCTTTACATATCCACAGCAAA
Source organism: Pholcus phalangioides (assembly GCF_987345545.1). Taxonomy (NCBI): domain Eukaryota; kingdom Metazoa; phylum Arthropoda; class Arachnida; order Araneae; family Pholcidae; genus Pholcus; species Pholcus phalangioides. The sequence continues at coordinate 84,691,395 of NW_028301608.1, read as the reverse complement.
TAACAAGCATAAACGTGGCACTTAACATAAGCATAAGCATAAACGTGGCACTTAACATAAGCATAAGCATAAACGTTGCACTTAACATAAGCATAAGCCTAAACGTGGCACTTAACATAAACGTAAGCAAGCACTTGACTTAGCATAGCTTAGTACTGAACATAACCATAAGCATGGTAATTTACATAAGCCTAGCATAGTGCTTAACGTTTCAAAGGGAACAAACAAATTTCATAGCGTTTTTTCAAGATTCATTTTTTTCGTTACTTTATTCCACGCGAAACCAAATTTCTCAAAAACTATAAAAGATATTCTCATGAATTTTTTTCAACAGCGTTTCAAATAACATTAGCTATGCAATGAATTATAATCTCGGCTATATGTTCAGAATTTAATATTTTACAGCTGTTGGAAAAAACTCTTTTTTTTTTTTTTTTGTCAAAATTCACGTACTGTTTCATAAAAGCTGCCGTATCTCGTAGAGAATATTTTGTGTACCTGAAAACTTTCAGTTCATTGCACAGATAACAGTCATACGGTATCAAAACCATTCAAATATACGCTATAGTTTTCAGTATACGATGTCTGGCGTAAGTGCTTAAAATAAGGTAATTGTGTGTGTGTGAGAAAACATTATATTAAATATCTCCAAAAAGTTGTAGAAATATTTCCGAAATTTCATTGGATTTCCTCGTTTTCTACGGGATCATGATTAGAACCACACATTTTCTAAAAACGATACTGTTTTAAAAAAAGGGGGGGGGGTCCGCACGTAGTCAGGGGTCTTTAAAAGAGGTTTTCTGTTGATCAATTTATAAGATTAAGTAAAAACATTTTTTTTTCAAAAATTTAAATATTGCTATTTTTATGATCAATACAAGTTCGAAGTATAAGTTTTCTTTGAAAAATCGAAGTTTTATTACGAGCCAAAGTTCAAAAAATACCCTAGCTTTTATTTAATGCTTTAAGATGGGAAAAAGTGAAGGGCCAAAAGTGAAGTTTGGGCCAAAGTTACCCACATACAAGGGTAACATCGGCTCAAAATGTTTTTTTTTTTAATTAATTAAATAAAAAAAATCTGTTCTTAATTCTGTGGTTCTGTGGTGTTTGGTCAGAAGATGATAACTCCAAAATCACATTTTTGAGATATAAGTATTTTCATTGTTACTTAAAAATCAAAAACAAAGTATACACACAAATACAAATGAAAATATCGTACATCAGCGTGTTGTTTAGCTGTACGCACGTATTTGTGCATTTATCTCACTTCTAATTAGTTATAATTAGCAAGACTCACTACTAAATCAAAAAGCCAATTTTTGGAGATGTCATGTTTCGACCAAACACCACAGAATTTACATATACATAAGATAACATATATATATATATATATATAAAAGGGTACCAGAACTTAAAATCAGTAATAATGTTGAGTATATTGGAAAGCGAATTTGAAATTTTTAAAAAATGGGCCAGAGTAGCCCGTGTTTACGATACGGTTAAGTAGTAGTAGCAGGTATATGAACTAGAGACCGCTCTACACTTGAGATGGCTGTGGATTCTTTTGAACATTGTGCAAGGCATATTCGTTGATTTCACGTCAGATACAAGCTGTAATTCCAACTAAGAGTTGTCCAACTCCAAACAAGATTTCGTGCTGCGTCAATGGTGTTGACATTATTTTGTCCAACATATCTCATATGAATTATGCATTGATTATTGGAATCAATGTTGCGTACAATACGCCGTTATTTATTTGAGGGAAAAACTTATTTTTATTATTTCCTCCCCCCCCCCCACAAGTTGTAATAATTCATATATTAATTAAAGCTCGTTCTGCTAATTGTCATTCTCCTCCTATCCGAGGCACTTGATGGCATTGATACCAGACCGTCATCTTCCGACTCCCGGCACTAAAAGCAGCCGTTTTAAAACGATTCTTGATAAATCAGACACAGCAATGTTGTTAAAGACGACGGGGGGGACGAGATAGTATAGGAAATGACGTGCAAGGGATAGGAAATGAGCCCTCCATCCTCCTCCATCCCTCCCCCTTAATTTGTGTCCTCCTTTCCTCCAGAAATCATTAACCGCCATTGTCGTGTGAAAATAATAGCTGCTACGTAGGCGCGAAGCATTCTTGTCTAGGGCCTCCATTACAGTAATTGAAAGCATAGAGATGGTTATGGTGGCCGGTGATACGGAAGAGAGGGCGATGCAGTAGTTTTGACACTGGGCACGCGAGGGATACTGAGGATGAGCTTCACATAACCACCGTCATCACCACCACTACTATCACCTCTTCTAAGCTTGAAGCCGTCGGATGAACATGGTTCAGACACGGTCCGTGATAGTTTCAGAAAAGGTTGTTTTAGGGAAGGAAAAGGAACGTATAAATGTTGTTTCAGATCTGATAGCAGAAAGGAGAGATATCTTTAAAAGGGATATTGGGTATATAACTGTAATTACACAACTGCGTATCTCATTGGAAAGCGGAAAGACGATGGGTTGGTACAGACTCAGCAAAGAGAGAAAAGATCTGTGCGAGATATTTGAAAGGTATAGATACCAAAGAGCAAGAGAGAGTGATTAATGATTCTTTTGCTTCGTTGCAAAGAGTATATACTGCCATATGAGATCATTGTGCGTGATAATCTTCCGTTATAATCGAGTTAGACTGAATGAAATTGCAGAAATCCCGATGATAATTCGGTGTGTCATGTTTACTATGCTGCTAGTTTCAATTACAAAAGTGGAATTTCTCTTAAAAGAAAAATGATAATCCGATTATATTAGATGCAAAGGAAGATTCTACGTCGAATCGAACACGATCTAACAAATTTCGCATTTTTAATTTCTTGTTCAATTGGGAATTGCACTTGTGATGAAGGATAATCACACTTTAGTGAGAGAGTTCAACGAGCTTGATCGACCAAGTCAGGTGTGATTAAGCTGCGCATGCCATGGTACTCAATGTGGCACTTAAGGTTTTTTACATTTTGAAAAATATGAAAACCAGCTGTAGATGTGCGAACATGTATAGGTATAGTGCCTGCGTGCGTGCCGCTAAGATATTTGAATACGAATAGCTCAGCGAATATTTCACTTAAAATACGTAATTTCATTTGTTGAGCTCCGGAGCAAGATAACTTTTTTAATTAGGTTTTTAAGGACAGGGTGATACAATAAAAGTATATTATTTTTTATTTTGATAACTATACAACACCTTGAAATATGAATGCCGTCATTATTCCACATATTATTTGAATGCTTTTTATAATTGAAGTATGCTTCTAGGATCAGTGATTCGCTAATTATTCCATGATAAAGGAACTTTTCCCCTCCCCCATGCACCCTGTATATGCAAAATTTGGTGGTCAGCCTAAAATTGTAGATTTGTATAGAAATTTTACACACACACACCGACAAAAAATCAGTTTTCTGTCCAGATTGTTTTTCAGATTTCCTGTTTTTAAGTAAATTATTACGGTTTACAACAAAGCTTTCTTAACCCTTTCAGCAGCATAGCAGAAACCACTAAACCCCCTTTAAAGCGTTATGCCTTTTTTATGCAAAAAAGTAATGGGTATAGATCGAATTGTTCTATTCAGAAATCAACTTTACAAACGAATCCAGACTTTTCATTTCTAAAATAAGAGGCTTTTAAAGAAGGCGAGATATTTCGTTAATGCTGGCTAGAGCGTTAAAAAATGAGGAGACTAAGTTGCAATTGTTGATCATACCTTCAAAATGGTTTTGTTTCTCCAAGTCAATTCTCCAATTATAAAGAAAAACTTTCAGCTCTGGGTATCACATTCCCGTGCAGCTGCAGCTTGTTATAAATTTCAATACGTTATAAAAAATAAAATCCAAATAATGTATCATTTCCCTTTAAAATCCTTCTATAGCCATACATTATTACAATGCAAAAACAAATCCAAGACATTAATAGCGTAAAAAAAGTGAATCCGAGATAAACGTTTGTTTTGTACCTATTGTACTATTTTCGATGTGCTGTGCTGTCCATTTTCCTTGTTTTATCCCATAAGTTTATCTTCAGTTTTTCGGTCAAAACTAATAGCTTCAGGGCCGTGGTCAAAGTCCCAATCCAATCTTCAAAGCCTTTTCTTTTTCTTTAATGGTCTTTACTTGTTTTTTCACAAAAAAAAAAAGAATTTTCTTTCTTATTTCTGTCCTAACTGAAATGCTTTTTTTTCCGTCATATCATCATCGGCACCCAGAACCATGAAATTGTGCCACGATACACACACACATCCCTGACATATGTTTCTGCTTCTATTTCTTTTAAAGATTGTTCTTTATGATGGTCTAAAAGTTGGATAGGAGTTTTAAAAAAAATATTTTCAAAATATAATGTTAAGGACAACATAATGTATAAGTGTATGGAGAGGATTGCTTGATGCGGACTATCATCGATACTTGACTTGTATAAGAAATTTGAGGCACGAAATAAACAAATTTTATTTCATGGACATAAAAACTTCGGCTGATGCAATAATGTTTTAAGAGAGAGCAATCCGGGTTACAATTAGTAAAGAGGTTTTGGCATCTCTAGACATCATCAATTAAATATTTTAACAAAAACACAATGAGCCTTGAAGATTCTCTCTTAAAATTCTAAATATTAAATACTTACAAAGAAATCGTGTTACACCGTCAGAAAATACCCTTATCTGACTACAATGTATTGTGAACGTTTTATTAGTCTAATGCAAAGGTAAAGTTTTTTAGTTCAGGTTTTTTTTAATTAGTTCATATTTAAGAAAGTTGCCTGAATTGGACCAACCCAATTCAGGTATTTCCTGCGCAATATAAAAAAACAATTTTCTATAGCTCCCTTGCCCAGTAAGCATTGCCACTTTTTACAAACAAAATCCATAAATTTCGAATTATTTTTCGTGGGCCTCAAACATTCCAAACACCGCTAAATGCCAGCAAAATTAATTTTTAATTATTGCAAAAGGCAACATAGCATTCACTTGTTGTTGGATATTATGAAGAAAAGGCAATGATAAATACGAACTGTAGATGATAGAATGATATGCAATATCATTATTGGAAATAATATAATTATGTGGAAATGTTTTTAAAAAGGGAATCATGAAAAAAAAAAGTGGTGCAAAGTTATGATTCTATACATAGTATACGATGAAGAATAAAAATCAAATTTTCTTACTTTTCTGATACATAGTCTGTTCAATAAATTCGTAAATAGTTTAGAAATTCATAAAAATTGAAAGAATTGATATATTTGAATGCGGTTTGTGAAAAAAAAATTATTTTCACAAAGGGGTGTTTTGTTTGTTTGTGGTCAAAAAAACTATTTCAAATTTTTGTTGATAGAGAGTACCGCAAGAAAGCAGATCACAGGATATATGCGAATCAGAGTCGTCTTATAAAATATAGGGGGCCGTTTTCAAGTACAAATAAACAATACAAATTTCATCCATAATTCTATCCAAATTTCATACCAGGGACTATACAAATTTCATAAATTTTTTGCGAATTTTTAAGCTCTTCACGAATCAATGGGACTCCCTGTATGTGAGGAAGCAAAGGAAGATCAGATGGTGCAAAGTGTGTGCAATGTATTTGGGTCCATACAAATGGTGCTGGAGTTCGTTCAATGATCAAAAAATATTTTCTCTCAAAGATCAGTGGTCCATCCTTGAGCTATACAGGGTGTCCTGTAAGTGCTAGCACGGACTTTATCTCATCAACCACCCGTCACAGAGGTATGATTTGAATTTAAAAATTGATCAACTGGCGTTAAAAAATTACCCTGTACCAGTTTTGAGAGTGAAAATATATAGTGCGTGACAAAATAAGTTTTAAGCGTTCCCTCGTGCTCTAACTTCCAATTACAAATTTGTTGCCCTGTCTGTCCAATTGCCAGAAAAAAATCCATGTTTGCAAGTGCAATATTCACAGAGATATTCCAATTCGAAAAACGGAGGAAATTTGGGAAGAACAGCGTTAAATGCGGGTGTAACGGTTTTCCCTCACTTTATGTTTTTTCCCAAATTTCCTCCGTTTTTCGAATTCGAATATCTGTGTGAATATTGCACTTAGAAACATGGATTTTCTTTTTTTTTTTCTGGCATCTGGAGAGACAGGACAACAAATTTGTAACTGGAAGTTAGAAGAGCACGAGGAACCGCATAAAACTTTAAATTTTTTATTTTGTCATACGCTATATTTTCACTCCCAAAACTGGTACAAGGAAATTTTTGAACGGCTGTTGAGCATTTTTTAAATTGTAATCTTACCTCTATGACGGACGGTTGATGAGATTAAGACCATGCTAGCACATACATTACACCCTGGATAATAAGAACAGTTTCATGACGCACCGGAGTCGGTGCAAGCTGACGTCATGAGTGACGACATTGTTCAAACAGAACCGAGTGCGATTTGCTCGTTTTGACGCGTTGTTAATTATGGTAGTTTGCACAATCGCTGTACTGTGCCCATTTTAATGAATTCTTTCCGAAATTATCTCTTCGATTATTTTCATTAGTATCTATTCATTGGCAGCCTCCGTCCAGCCATTTAAACATTTTAAAATAATAAATTTCGCATTTGCTTATGAAAGAACTTCCACTGAAAATATTTTTCTCGGATCACACACACACACAATTCCAATTAAATCACGTACGTTACTTAACTTTTATTGGGTTGATTGAAAACCAACTCGAGACAGATAATTTCAATTATCTTACGAACTTTCTAATAATTTCCAATTATCTTTTTGTTTTCGTTCGAATTAGGTGCAGCTTTTGAAAAGCCTTGGACTTCTTTGTCACATATAACTGCAACAAAAACATGGCAAGTAAGCATAAAAAAAATTATAATATAAAATATTTGAGGTTATTATTATCATTTTGTATGACAATATCAAAAGACACGTTATTACTTACCAACTATTTCTTAGATTTGTTCCATTTCTCAGCTTATAGATTATAAAAGATTATTAAAATACCACTCACGCATACCTTTGACACTAAAGCAACGTGAACAAGAAATCACTCACTTAAAGCAATAAAGTAAGCAACTGAAATTTTCGTGTGATACGTCCACTGAGCCAAGATGGCAAGCGCGACTTCAAAGCGATGAAACAGCCCTCATTATATAGCCCTGGGTCCATCCTATGAAATCAGTTTCCTCGATTGGACTATGACAAATTTAATATTCAAATTTTTCACTTCTTATTTTTTCTAAAAAAAAGGAAAAAATTATGTTATATATAATATATAATATATATATAATATATATATATATATATATATATATATATATATATATATATATATATATACACACACACACACACATATAAATGGCGAGATAGTGCTTTCCAGTACTTGCTTTCTAATGCAAAAAAGAAAATATAAATGAGGTGCCATCAATCGAGTGGTTGGGGAGCTAGATTCTCACTGTGTAGGTGTGGGTTCCAATACCGGTTCGGGTATGGATGTCTACTAACCTAATACTAACAAATTCCCTGGACGGATCATGCTGATCCCCTTGGGAATACGTGAAGATCACGTTATTATTATTTAAATCATGTACCGAGATTTAGACGCTTTGTATAAGCTGCAATCAGAATAATTGCTGAAGGAAAAAGATTTATAGAAACGAGTCGTTTTTTTTTTCACGGAATGAGTGGAAGTTACACCGAGCTCTGCCCTCAACGCTGCTGGCAAGCCATAAAGAAATGTTTTTACACAACCACTAATAACATATTAAATTTAAAAAATGATATTTAAAAAAAACTTATACAAGTTTAATGTGGGTCCCATTAATATATTAATAGTTTACAAATTCATAAGAATTGTAAAATTTGAATGTTGTTTGCAAAAAAAATTTTTCACAAAAAGGGATTTTTTTTAGCACAGAAAAAAAAATTAGTTCAAATTCTTGTCAATAGAGGATGCTGTGCGAAAACAAATCACAGCATTTTCTACCAATGAAGCTTTCTTCATTTTCTTCTGTATCAGAAACATTCGTAAAGATTCAGCCGTCGATTCACGGCTGAGACAAAACAACGTCAATATCACAATGAAAACCTTATAATGAAAGCGCCAGTAACAAAAAAATTCAGAAATGAGCTGTTAATCTTGCACCCTGCTTTTTTATAAGCACTCTGATTTGCATATTTCCAGTGATTTGCTTTCGTTCAGCGCCCTGTATCAGAAAAAACGTTAACTAAATTTTGTTTTTGTACCAAAAAAAAATCTCCATAACTTTTTTCTCAAGCCGCATTCAAATATACAAAGTCCTTCAACTTTTGTGAATTTTTTAACTATTTACGAATTTATGGGAAACCCTGTATTAGAGAAAATTGGCATTTTACTGGCCGAATTAAAATTTGAATTGATTTTCTTATTTTTTTCAGTTATTTTCCCTTTTTGATCCTTTAATTTCATGGAGCATATGGATTTGAACCATAAAATTCATGGAAAAAAAATTGTTTTTCCTGTATATTTTCTGGACTTGCCCATGTCCACAGAAGCGACATTATAATTAATTTTAGGTGATTCGAAAAAATTACATTCATGGCATAAGTGCTGAAATGAATGAAGTTTATGTTTTATAAATTAATTTTGCAATATCGCACGTTCAGGAAAAAAATAAATAAAGTTCTTTCGTGTAAGAAAAATATTTTTTCCTAATTAACCCCTTCACGTACACAAACTTCCGGGAACAAATTTGGACGATTTCTTCCATATACTAACCTAACCGCACGTAAGAAAAAATGAAGAAGGGGAAAGAAAAAAGAGGAAAAGGAAGAATAGAAAGGAAATAAATAGAAAGAAAAACAGTATAATAATTCAATAGGTAAGGGAGTATACAGTATATTTCTCTCTTCACCCTCACTCTACGTGTTCCCTTTCGCTCTTAAAGATAGAAGCTCTAGAAAGACGTGTGCGGAAAAAAATTACTAACAAGAGCATAGAGGAAAAAAAACAACTTCGGTTCATAGGGTTACAATAAACTATGCGATGGTGAAGAGAGAGGAAAGAAAACACAGAGAACTCTGGATTGGATTTATTCCGCTGGTATTTGGACGAAATATTTCGTCCGTGATCGTGAAGGGGTTAATAAAACCAATGTTTTCAGTTTAGAACGTTGGGCACCCGAGTGATGTGTTGGTAACATCACTCGGTAAAATGCATGTGTTGGTAAAATGCTCGTTCGCCACCGTGGAGGTTGCTGTCACGGTCCCGGGTTCGAACCCGCGGAAAGATATAGATAAGATATTTTCCTCTAATGAACTGGAGGCGACCATCGATAGACAGTGTGCCTTCATTTCCAACCCAGCTCATTAATGGCGGTAAATAGCGATATGGCCAGAGTTGGTGAAATAGTTTAGAACGTTGGCCGTAGACAGGTATAATTTGAAAATAACCCTATGCTTTATTTCGGGAAATTGCTGTTCTCCATATGAGCAATTTTTCACATGTAACAAAAACCACAACGAGACCCATAAAATCATTTTCAAATGGGAACGGAACCACGTTCTGGAAACAAGTAATTAAACACGGTTTCTGTTAATGAATGAGATGATTTCCACTTCTCAACGACAATAAATATCATCTTCCTACAAATGTAATGGCGAGGCCTTCACCTCACGCGATAGATCCCCTGATATCCCGACTATCATCAACCCCTCTCCCTTCTTTCTACTTACCAATTAATTGAACTGGGTTTAATGATGTAATAGGTGACCCCCCCTCCTCCTATCTATGAAAGGCAATTGGTAAGAGGTCGGGTCGGAATATGGAGTTGGGGAGGTATTATTACTGAAGCTACACGCCATCGCAATGCATGCAAATGACCTGAAAGGTGCGCAACCCAATGCTTAGAGTTAATGAGCCGAGAGCAGCAGCGACAGCAGTGCAATGGAACGAACACCGAATGGTGAGTGATACTCGAACAATGTTTTCAATTAGCGACGTTGTTTAAATGGGAGTACTGTACTGACTGGCGTGGTTCATTCTCCTCTCACCACCACCTCCATCATTTCCTTCCATAGGGTACCACCGTGATAGAGAGCCTTTTATGCAACCAGTGAGTGATATGAATACGTTTCCGGGGACATTGTTGTTATGTCACTCGAGTGTTGCGCTTCCAGTGGCCGTGACTCGAAAAAGGACCTTATACTATGTATACTGTGTGTATGTGCTCGTTTTTAATTTTTGTGTAGGAGGAAATAAACAATTGTTTGAGATGACGGGAGAGAAACGGTGACGATAATGATGGCGAAACCCGTTTTTAACAGCGTTTTAGATGATGTCGTCAATGGGGAAAAGGACAGACACCTTTGCAATTTTTTTAAACGTTTTACAATTAATTTGAGAATAGAACTTTTTTTTAATGAAATAAGATAATGTTTTTTGTTTAATCAATACACAGGGTGGTCCAAATTTCCTTCTGAAAAACTATTTTAAAAAATCTATTTTTTTCCTCCTGCATGCACACTTGCGATGACACGGAGAATGTCAAGCCTATACACAGTTGAATCCCGTTATAACGAACTCCAAGAGACCGGAGAAATCACTACGTTATAACGAAATTTCGTTATAAAGGAATTCCATGTTTTTGCATTGTTCCTATGTAAGCTTATGTGGGGGGATTAGAAAAGTGTTCGTTAATACGAGATTTTCGCTATAACGGTATTCGTTAAAACGGGATTCGACTGTAGCATTCCTTACCATGTTATTTGTAACATGGTTTTACAAAGAATTGAGGCAAGGAAGGAAGTAAAATCGATAAAAATGAAAAAAAAAATTTCAAACCTTTCTTTTTAATGTTTCAAGACGTTTGCCTCTATCTTTAACAGTTTTTTTTTTTCAAAACAAGTCAAGACTTGAACCAACAAGAATTTTATGCAAGTAAAAAAAATTCACAAATTTGATTGAAAAGTTTGGTGGCAACAGCCGAACAGAAATTAAAAAATTCAATAATTTATAAAAAATGGAAGGAAGTTAAACAAAAGGAAGTGAAAAAAAAACTTTTTTTTTTTTACTTCCATTCTTTGCAACACTCATGTTACGAACAACATGGCAGGAAATGCTATATAGGCCGAACATCCTCCGCATCACTGATGGGTCGTATGTAGAAATTTTGTAAATCTATTTATATATATAAAATTGATTTTCTGTCTGTGTGTGTGTATGTTCTCTATACAAATCTACAATTTTAGATCGATCGTCGCCAAATTTTGCATATATACCAAATGGGACCCGACTTGAACGATAGGCTACTTTAAAAGTTTGTCAGAGCAGGGCAAATGCTCCAAATGGGCAAAAAAACTGTCCGGCAACAATGGTTTTTGGGCCTCAACAATCACTTTCCGAACGTTTACTTTGGTTACCATGGTTCCTTAGCAATGCGTTTCAGACGTGTATATGCCTTTACAATGGTTTTTCGCTTCTTTAACGCTGCCAGTGTATAACAGTCTATGCCTTTATAATGGTTTGCCACTTTTTTCAATAGTCGTCAGAATCATCATCAGCATCACTTTGAAGGTCAGGCAAAGGATGATCCTCATAGATATCAGTGTTAAAATTGCAGATTTTACTGCATAAATGCGGAAATTTTTACTGGGAGTTTCCTGCCACATCAATAATTTTAAAAATGGTATTGAATTCTCGATTTTTGAAATATTGAGTTCGCTTAGAGATATACGAAGCCCAGGAGATTAAATATGAAGTAATTAGCCGGACCTACTTTTTAGTTGGATATATTCATGCAATAACATTGATTTCAACTTTTTATTTATATCTTCTCAAGCATGAAAATTAATGTCTCCGTATAGTCTTTTGATATTCAAACTGCATAAATTCATGTGGGGTAAGATATTTTAAAATTAATTATGGGCCCGTAAAAAGTACATCGAAAAAATTCCACAGCTTTTATTAAGCATTTTTGGAAGCTGAAACTGGCAGATGGATAACTTGAAGTTCGGGGGGGGGGGTCGAAATACTGAGCGACCCTTAAAAAAGGGGGGGGGAAATATATATATATTCAGTTCTACGTTTCTTTAAATCTAGATTTGTTTATTTCATGAAGTCGCGCAGGAAGTCATCATATTGGTTAACTTGGACACGGTTTGCATGTCCCTCAAAGAAAGAGGGAGATATCACGTGATCCAAAAAGCCTCATTCAAGAAAACCCGGGCAGCGCCGGGTATTATAGCTAGTAAGTACATAAAATAAAAAACTTTGATGACAAAAAAATAAATAAACTAGCATTTAGCAGCAAATGCTAGACGTGTTATAAATGAATTCAGTCATAAATTGTGGAACTAAATTAAATATTTCCGGAGTAAAGTATGACGTCTAAATTGTATGTCAGATTTTATGTAAACGTCAGATTGAGATGAACATTTCTTTTATAAAAAAATTTTTAGCATTTATAAACATACTAATTTATTTTAAAAAATATATTTCATATTTAAAAAAGGGCCAAGCAATTTGAAGAGATGCTAGAATAATTAAAATGCCGAACGTGTGTGACAGTGTAAAATAAACTTTGTGAGCTATATTATTATTATTATAAAACATTCATGGTTTACGGGAGGGGGGGTTGTGTGTGTATGTGTTCATATATGTGTTAAATTAGCAATTTCAGGGGAAAACTTCATCCAATCTAGCTTTTTTTCATGGTCAAATTCGTGTTCGGCACACTAAATTACATAAAAATGATTATTTTTGTTTCAGAAGCAGAAACTTTGTCCAAAATTTGTTGTTCAGTCTTAGGTTTGTGAAGGAAAATTAATGAACAATCACATCAAAAGTATACAAATGCTGTAACGAATCATATTGTTTTTATTAAAAAGAAATTCTTTAAAGACATGTTTCCCTGAATCCATACAATCATTAATATTTGTATAAATGAATTATGACAGTCTAGTAGTTTCATGGATACATTTGAAATTAGGTATAATCATCAATAATAGAAAGCGACTGAAAATACGAATTATCAATATTTCGTATTTTCAGTCACCACAAGTAATTGAGTTGAACGATAATTTTTCCCGTCTCTTCGGTGATAATCTAACCATTTTATCCGCTAGAGGTTATCGAGTGCAACTGGATCGATTCGTGAGAGGAATCTAGATTTAACTGGATTAAAATGATTGATTATAGGAGATTACAATCTGCCGGTAATTGATTATAATTCAATTCTAGCAGCAATAGCTCCTTTTTATATTTGTTATTCCCGGCACAATAACATATAATAAATTTTTTAGTGAAAGATTTCGAAAATATTAAATACGCGGGAAATAAATTGTCTTAAGGAAAGATACTTTCTGGATATTTACATATATCGAGGTGAACTCGGAAAGGAAATGCTACTGGTCTCCACCGAGAATCGAATCTCAATCCTCTTGCAATCAATGAAAATAAACTAACCAATACACCGTGAAAGACACGTCGCGTATTTGTTTTCCTTATATCACGCATAGTAGTGTGCACAGTACCCTCAGGTAGAGACATTAGAAAGACAGAGAGAGAGATGGTTTTTTTGTCAGTCCAATACTCACATAACATGAAAAATTAGGCATTTGTCATTATGTCTTCAAAAGATGAAAGGCAGATGGCAGCACCAGGATAACACGAAACAAGCATAACTCTGACAACATAAATGCGTTTAGGCCACATGTACACTCAGAACACATTTCCCGGCATGTAGCAATTCGTTAGAAATTCTGCAGAGGAATGTTCACGAGGTGCATGGATAGTCAAGTCCGAGATTCTTAACCTTTTTTTCAGCCGCGACACGAGATCAACAAGATCAGCTTTGCGACCCATGGAACTGTTTATCCTTCGAAATTAGTAAAAGCATTGGCGCAATAAGTGCATTTATAACAGGACTGTAAGTGGATTTGTGTTATTCTGGATATACATATATGGATTCTTATCTCGTAAGAACCCGTGTGAATCAAGTTTAGGTCGTAACCCACAGCTCAGGAATCGCTGGTTGTAAGTGAATTCTTACCACCCGCTCGTTAGCATTTCCTAAGGGAGAATGTTTATGAAGTGCATTTAGGGTAAAGTAATTTTCGAACCACACGATGATAGCAAACTCAGCTTATAACAAAGGTTCAAATATTATAAATAAAATTATTGATCTTATCCCATATGATGTTCTCTCATCAGATCAGATATAACCTACCAACTTTTTGGTCCGTTGAAATTAACGGTGTTCACTGCAGTTCATCTCATCGAATTACATATTATCATTACGTAATCACTATTTGACCCTCAGGCTGTGTAAATAGTCGGACGAAGATATGTTTGTCTCAAAATGGTAGCGAAAAAAAATTCCACTTTTTTTTCAGTTGGAATGGCAGTGGAACTACTTTACCTCACAAGAAATCCAGAAGAGAAGAGAAGTCATATATCTCAATGCGGCAATTTCCGACCATTGAATTTGAGTAGGAAATGAAGGCGTTCACCCCAGACTCGGTAGGTAAAAAAGCTTGCTTCTGATGTTCTTGCCCGGTTTTGAACCTACATCTAAATTTTTAAGACGAGCATCTCACCACTGCGCCACTCGGGTGTATTAACATTAGAACTGACATGGCTCTTGGAATTTCGTCACACAATTCCTACGAATCAGAATTCACCACGTCACTGACACGACGTGGAAACACGCCACCTCAGAGTAGTGTGTAGCAACCTTTAGACGGGAAATATATAAGGCGGAAAATCTGTCTTAGATGAAACAAAAAATAGTCTTTTCATTGATTGATGTTTTTATTTGTATCTTTATATAAAACGAAAATCTGTCTAAAATTGAGTATTATTTCAGTCTGTAAAAACGTTCCATTTCGCGCAGGTTTCACTGTATATTACAATCGAAAAAAAGGATGTGATACAGATGGTATGCTGAGAATCCTGGTTCGAACCCACAATCACTGACAAAAAAAAATATTAATGGCGCGCGCACACACACAGGAAAGCACCCTACCACTACTCAACACCCATCATATATAGTGACGTTTCTCAACCGCCGGGCCCTGACATTAGTCAAACCGGGCCGTAAATAGCTGACTGATTCATTTGTACCCATTTATACCCCATCAGGCGTGCGTATGACCGGGGCCTTCCACTCACATAAAAGAAATCAACCGGGCCGCGAGCATCCAAAGGTTGAGAACCACTGATATATAGCACGAGCAAATCTGACAGAAAATAGAGAAGTAATTAAAAGAAACACTAGAAATATATGCATATATAAGCCATCTATACGTCATTTTAAGAACTTCATGTCAAAAAGAAAAAAAAATTCATATCATCGAATGCCGATCACACGTGGATGATGGGAACTTTCTGAGGGTCAAATACGAATTCAACACCCTTAACTGCCTTCAATTTTCCCACACTGGAGCAAAATATAACAGTGAACTTTCACTATTTCGCTGTTCAATGCTACTTAAACAAAAGAAAAGAGCGGAATCGAACAGCGGATAAGAAATAAAATGAACAACCACGAACTTTCCAGTCCTTTTAAGAGAGACACAAATCCCTAAAACAAAAAAAAAAAACAGAAAAAAATTACGCAGCAGTAACTACTACTACTACTACTACAACATCCGACCACAGCCCCTGGGGATCACAGAACAAAAGTTCGCTTTTTTTTTTTTTTGTTGCGCCAGTAACAAGAAGAGGACGTGCATGCTATTGGACTGTTTATCCTCAACTCTATCGCGTTAATGAGTCTCATTTAACGGTCGACTTGATCACCCAATCACTAGATGCAAAAGGATCATCATGCCACTAAAGAAAATCACGAGAACATACAAAACCAACCCAACGGGAAAAAAAACTAACACACAACAGCACTTTTTTCTACCTTATCTTATTATTATTGTTATTATCGTTATTTTTTTGGAGAATTCACTCTTTTTTTCGGAATTCTAGAGATTTTTTTCCCCTCTTAGTTTTTAGTTGTGGTCCGCATTTTTTTATTTTACTCTTTTTTTGCGTCTAATTCAATCAACTAAATTCGCTCTTTTTTTTTTCTTTTTTTGTCTTTTGCCCCCGGATTTCCTGCTGATGATGTCAACGGGAGCAGGAATAATGAAAAAAAAAATCCGATAAAAAAAACTATAAGTAGAAATATGAATTTTTATAAAATTGAAGAGATAACAAATAACTAATCAGTTCATGAGACAGAAATTTCTATTTTTTCCTCCTTTCCCCCCTCAAGGTATTTCTAAAATGTGGCTTTTCATAAGCAGGGAAAAAAAATATGGCAGGAAAAAAAAATAATTTGCAAAGCCAATAGAATAAAAATTAGATGATGAAATTTATTTGATTTAATTTGTTTATTTAAATTTTTTTTTCAAATTTAGCAATTGTGTTTTTAATTCTCTGTTTTTTTTTAATCTCTTCCTATTTAAACGAACGCTATTTCGTTTTTGTTTTGCTTTTTTTCGAATTGTTTTTTTTTTTTGGTTAAAGAATTTGGTTTTACATGATAATCATTTGACGAGTGATTTTTTTTCCCCCGGTCTCATTCAAGCTAATCAATATCTGTGTCAAATAAATATGCGTTATTCTGGGTTAAAATAATTGCCAGTAAAATATGCGAAAAAAATGTTCCTTCAATTCTTAAAATTATTTCTTTCAATAATTATTATATTATTTTTGATTAGTTCTGAAATGATTTATCATTAATCCTGAATTATTTCTCATAGAATCTGAAATTATTTCTCATAATTATTTCTCATAGAATCTGAAATTATTTCTCATAGAATCTGAAATTATTTCTCATAATTATTTCTCATAGAATCTGAAATTATTTCTCATAATTATTTCTCATAGAATCTGAAATTATTTCTCATAATTATTTCTCATAGAATCTGAAATTATTTCTCATAATTATTTCTCATAGAATCTGAAATTATTTCTCATAATTATTTCTCATAGAATCTGAAATTATTTCTCATAATTATTTCTCATAGAATCTGAAATTGTTTCTCATAAAATCTGAAATTATTTCTCATAGAATCTGAAATTATTTCTCATAGAATCTGAAATTTCTCATAGAATTTTTCTCATATTTCTCATAGAATCTGAAATTATTTCTCATAGAATCTGGAATTATTTCTGAGCCTGAAATTATTTCTCATAGAATCTGAAATTTCTCATAGAATTTTTCTCATATTTCTCATAGAATCTGAAATTATTTCTCATAGAATCTGAAATTATTTCTCATAGAATCTGAAATTATTTCTCATAGAATCTGAAATTATTTCTCATAGAATCTGAAATTATTTCTCATAGAATCTGAAATTTCTCATAGAATTTTTCTCATATTTCTCATAGAATCTGAAATTATTTCTCATAGAATCTGGAATTATTTCTGAGCCTGAAATTATTTCTCATAGAATCTGGAATTATTTCTGAGCCTGAAATTATTTCTCATAGAATCTGGAATTATTTCTGAGCCTGAAATTATTTCTCATAGAATCTGGAATTATTTCTGAGCCTGAAATTATTTCTCATAGATTATGAAATCATTTCGCTCATCATATAGTTCCCAAAAAAATTTCCAAAACTACAGAAATTTTGAAATTACTTTTTCACCGATTCTGTAATACTTTGTTTCATTGATTTTTTTTTTTTTTTTTTTTTTCATTTCTATAAATTTAGTAACGATGTAAGCCTTTTTTTCGTGAGAGGGCCACTACAAAAAACTTCGAGGGCCACATGTGGCCCGCTGGCCTTGCGTTGAAGACCACCCCCCCCCCCAATTTGGACGAATAAATGATCACAAAAGTTTTCATATGATCATCATGAATGAAAAAAGTTGTCAACTAGCATGTTAAAAAAAAGATTTACTATAAATTTATTGGGATAAACAAAAAATCGAGAAGTATCCATGCTCAGATAAGACAACCATACTTTTTTTTAATGGTCAGTGTATTATATTTTATAATAATTATTGTTTTTTTTATTGCTGTTATTGGGTTGCTGCATTTTTAACATAGTTTAGATACATTTGAAATCCAAATTTTTTGTGGGCATCTTTTTTCCACATCGTTGAGCATTTTGTCTGCTGTGGCTTTTGTATTTGAATAAAATAAAACAAAAGTATTGCGGCAAAAACAAAACCATTGAAAACAATGGTTTTTACAAGTGAAATCAACGTATTTCTCGACAAATTAAAACCGAATGGTGAAATAAAACCTTACGATCGTTTCGAAACTCTATGGGTTTCGTTATCAAAGGATAAAAGGGAATAAAAAGATCCAAAATGAAAAAAAGACCAAAAAGCCGGCTTTCACGATGGACGCCTACAAAAGATTGAAAGATATACATAGCGAGTGCTTAATTGATGAGGACGATCGTTTGCATGCATTGGTGCATATTTTAAGAAATTTAGGTACCAGAAATCGATTCCATTAGGAAGGAATTGGTGGTTTGGATTTCTCCCATCGTTGACTAAATGTTTTCAGTGTGTTTTAATAAAGCTTCCTTGATAGAAATCTAAATATGCTGGTGATTAACCCTTTTACTAAATGAAAATCATACATTCAATTTCCCGGAAGCTAGAATCACACAAAAAGTTATTTATTAGCAGCATATTTAGATTTCTATCAAGGAAGCCTTATTAAAACACAATGAAAACATTTAGTCAACGATGGGAGAAATATGCACCATCAATTCCTTCTCCATGAAATCGATTTCTGGTACCGAAATTTATGGTATTTATAAATAATATGGAAAAAAATTGCTATGTCCCGTATTTTACAGAGCAATCAAACGAACCTACCCAAAAAAACACATTTCTCTGGATATACGCCTAGCTTTTTATTGCTTGAAGCAGCATGATCTTGATGGTCGACGCACGAATATTGGTGCATAATGGCCTTGAGATTGGATTAGTTTGGTTTTTATTCGTGTAAGGACCATCAAAATTATTCTGCGCCTATCAATGACAAGTGGTATAATGTCTTTTGGTAAATTTTAGGTTACGCAGGTTACCATATTACAACCCCTTGAACCTTCGAATGATTGATAGCACATATCGTGGCAAATACTCAGGAAAATGGGATATTTTATTTTGGTGAAGTACTATTGTGCACTCCTTAAAACACTCTCCACCGTCTTTGCCATTGCTATTCGACCACATATTCGATGATCAAAAATGCTTGTTTAGATGTCTTATACCACCTCTTAAAACTTGTCCCATGAATTTAGAATCATCCTGTATTAAAAGTCAGTCATACTCGAGTGACAATTTAATTATTTTCTATAAATTTAGTCTAATTCACAGAAGTCCAGACCAGCGATAAATCAAAATGCACATCTATCTCTATATAATTCTAAAATTCTCTCTGAAACATCATTTCGATTTCGCAAGAGAAAATCGGAAATAATTTACAACGTGCTTGGACTAAAAGAACTTTTTTACCCGTGAGGTAAAATGGAAATATATTTTTCCAAATAGAAGAAATTAAAGAAACCAGATCCTTTTATAAATCAAAAATGTGCATGTGGTATAAACAAGTTCTACGGGGTAAAAAAAATGGCTTTCTTCGTAGTCTCTTCATATAATCCCTTCGAGAAAGGACAGAGAAAAAAATGAATAAATTCTCTCTCAGAAGTTCGCCCTGGTGGCCTAAGGTGAAATCTATTTCTCCGAGGGAAATTCCCAATCCAAAAAAAAAAAAAAAAAATTGCACGGCTGTGGAGTTTTCGTCTAAAAAAGACGAATATAGACGTGCATCGAAAATTGGTTTTGAGTGACGGCCGAGTGCAACGACGAGAGATTAGACTTCCTTTTATTCTTTTTTTCCCCTCACGTTGCCCTAGATAAAGCAGTCGCAAAGTTTCTAGGATTTTAGTCCTAGTCGATGTGGCACTAAGGAAAAATAATAATAATAGTAATAACAACCAAAATATAGGAAAAGTACGTGATTAGATGAAACTTTTAGGATTTCTCCGAACAGGGACGTGTTTTGAATGTCCCCGGGTACTCAGTGTTTTTCCCATGCATCTAAAATTTTTGTATTTCTTGAAAGCCGCAGCAGCTGAATAACTCTCTTACTATGATTTTTTATTTTTTTTTACGATGTAAATGCTAATGCATGTACAGTGTTTGATATTCCACGTTCATAAAATGGGATTTTTAAAGGGCTTTGAATACTAAAACTCATCTAAAATTATCGATTTTTATTATACTTTATTTCTCAATGAATTCAGTTCATATTTTTAGTGTTTTCTATTATATCAGTCCGTATTATCTAATAAGTATGGAGTGCGGACGAAATTTATCAATTTCAGCACGTTGTAGTTAAAGTAAATTTTTTTGTGGTTAAATTTTTATTAGTTACGTTGTTTATATTACTATTGATAGACCGTGATACTTGTCTACTCAAAACCAGTGTTTTTGTTTTTACAGTACGTAATATGCAAGACCTACGGATCTTCCTGACCTGCCTTGACATTCATGGAACTTTTCTATTCCATATGCATATATCTAGTCAGAGGAAATAAGATTACCATCTCATACAACTTGTCTACCGCAAGGTCTAGCTACTTTGACCCAAAACGATAAAATAATAAAACGTAGTCTATTTACTGTAAAAAAAATTTCCGAACTTGTTACTGTAGTTTTTGCTAAGTAGAGGTAACTAAGCAAAGCAGCAAAACAGGTCCTATTTTTACAATCCTTGGTAATTTGTTTTTGAATACACTTCAAAACATAATTATGCATTGAATACTTATGTTCATTTTTTACGTACATCCTATTTCAAGTCTTTGTCTCGAGATTGAAAAGATGTATGAATATAATCGTTAGCCTGGAAGTCGAAGTTATGCAGACTACAGCAATGATCACCTTCCAACAAACTGTTTAGATGCTATTATATCTGTTGAAAAAAAATGAAGGGCAAGCTGCAGATAACTTTAAAATACCACGAATCACCATTAAAAACAAACTTGGAAATACATTTTTTTTCTAGCAAATCAGGTCATCCCAAGGTTTTCAATGGAAAGGAAGAAGTGGCATTTGCAAGTCACCTTGACAAAACGTGTGATCATGGGTTTCTAATAATTAAGCCTTAAAAATCTATTAAACGAGGAATTTTTCGTCAATTTGTAAAACATAAGATTTTTAATTAAGAATTTCAAAAAAAAACATGTAAATAATTGCTATTTTTATGACCAATACAAGTCCGAAGTATGTTTTCTTTCAAAAATTTAAATTTCACGATATGGCCAGGTTCAAGAAATACGTTAACTTTTCATTTAATGCTTTAATATAGGAAAAAAGTAAGTGGGCCAAAGTTACCCACATACAAGGGTAATATTGGCCTAAATATTTTTTAATTGGTTTTTAAGTTGAAAAAAATCTGTTTTTTTTAATTAACATATCCATTGTGTAAGATAGTCTACTATCGATAAAAAGGAAAAGGTTACACCATAACTAAAACAGTAGTGATATTTGGTTTACTGGAAAGTGAACTTGAATTATCAAAAATGGGCCAAAGTTTACGGTATTTAAGTTTTAAGTAGTTCGCGACGTCCCATCAGGAGACACATACGAACCTGACTGAGTTTGAGCGTAAAATGAAAATATTTTCAGTTTCTCAACTTCTAATAAATTATCATTTTTTTTCATTTGTAAAGTTGTTCATTCCAGCATTTGGTCAGTTTTGTCTTTTTTTTATAGTGCTTCGGTGTTTTGTGAAACTCATCGTCAAATTTTAGGCAGAACCTGGAACATAATGAACGACTTTCTATAAGAATCTATACGAAATCGTGTTTCGGCAAACGAATGTGATTCCGTAACGAATAATGAATTACATAGCCGAGGTATCACTAATATTTATTTTTTATAAGGCAAGACCTTCTGACCATGGATATACTCTACTGGGAATCATGCTATGAAAAGATTAAGCCTTATTCAATCTGAATGCACGTACAAGGTGTCTCATAAATTCGTAAATAGCATAAAAATTCATAAAAATTGAAGGAATCGGTATATTTGAATGCGGTTTTTTCCAAAAAGTTATTCGCAAAGAGGAAATCTTTCTACAGTACAGAAAAAAAATTATTTCAAATTTTTATCGATAGACGGCACTTCACGAAATCAAATCACTGAAAGTATGCAAATCCTATAAAATGCACGGAGTACGATTAACAGCTGATTTATGAATTTTCCTGATACTGGCGCTTACATAGGGTTTCATTGTAGTTGACATTGGTAGATAAAGCACTATTGGTGGCAAAATTATCTTACCTCAGCCATGAATTACCGGCCGAAGCTTTACGAATGTTTCGGAGACAAAAGAGATTGAGGAAAGTTTCAGTTAAAAAATTCTGTGGTTTTCTTTCGTGCAGCGCCGTCCTCTGTCGATAACAATTTTAACTAAATTTTCTTTTCTGTATTTAAAAAAATTCCTTTTTTGTGCGAATACCTTTTTCGCAATCTGCATTCAAATATACCAACTCCTTCAACTTTTATAAATTTTTAAATTATTTATGAATTTATGAGACAACTTTTAGATAAATAAAGAACGTAAAAACACGATATGTGTTTTTTTTAATCATTATTAATCAAAACTATTTGATGACTATAACGCTGTAGGCATCAAAATTAATCTCTTTGTTGGGGAAAAGATGGAAGATGCGTGTTCCAATAAATTTAGCGCGGCAATGGTACATAACATAGAAAAAAAAGTATTATAACTCAAATTTACTTCAAGCTCATAGCATATTAAAGATAGTACATAGGATAAAGTTGTTTATACGAACCATAACCCTAATCATGATTTAAATTTTCCTTCAGGCGAAAAAAAACAAAACAGATATTCCAAATACAAGTAATGAGTTTCGGTCAAAGTCTTGAAATATGAGCTCGAACAAGATTAGAATACTTAATCACGAATCACAGCTTGAATAATTTCCTAATCCCCTTAATTCAGCTGCGAGCTTAGGAATCCTCCGTATCTGATCACAGGCCAATCTTCTCTCAACCAATCGAATCTTAGATACTATAGTTTAAAATAACATAGAAAATAAAAGCATCGGAGTAGCGCTAGCTTCCACATGCGAACTGCACGAATTTCTGTCCAACTTTTGTGAGGTTATAGTTATCACTGCCCCCAAGAACATAAATTTCCCGGTTAATACTTTCAAGAAGCGTGTGTCAGTTTATAAGAAGGAGATGTGTTTTAGAAGTTGCAATAGGGCATCTCATATTATAAGTGTAGGCCCCTAAATAATCTCCAGTCATTTTACTTCGGCTCAACATGTTTATCCAACTTGGTAATTAGGAATGCAAAACAGGGGAAATGCGTTACCTTGGGTTTTAAATATCGCTCAATCAACGAAAATCGCAGCAATCCACTTAAAGATAATAATCTAAATTCTACGGCCGCTCTTCCGAAAAGAGTATTAAAAGAGCCTAAAACCCTCTCATTTCCCTCCATCTTACTCTCTCTCTCTCTCTCTCTCTCTGTTCCTCTTTTTCCCCCTCTTATTTATCGGGAATTTTTAGCTGATGTAGGCGAGTAATTACTTTCTTAGCACAACGGGAGAAAACTTACTGATTTAGGTTTCTAAATTTTTTTCCCCTCATCCTCTGTTTCTAAGAAGACTATAATAATTTTCAAATAAAAAGAAATGCCGTGTATTGAACTTAGTGTAATTAAGATGTCATTAAGTTCTGAAATTGTCCTATGCAGTAATTTCGTAGTTTCGTTTTTCATCATCTAGGCATATTCTACGTACGTTTTCATTATAATGATAAAATGTCTATGGCTGAGCTGAATAAAAATTACATTAAAAAAGTGTGATGGTTCTATGAAATTTAATTTTGCTCCCTGAGGCTCAGTCATTTTCAAATACGTGATTATATTAAAAAGTTGTAGAAGTTCTCAACTTCTACAACTGCTTAACTTCTCCTAAAGGAAGGAAGTTAAAAAAATAATACTCCACGCCTAAATACACCTACTGTGTTTTCCTGCGTAACATCCGTGTATTTTACATTAAAAACATCGAAATTTCTTCGTTCGGATCATACAGGATGTCCTGTAAGTCCTAATGCGATCTTTTTCTCATCAATCATTCGTCGTAGAGGTAGGATTTCAATTCCAAAAATTGCACAAAATATGTTCAAAAATCACTCTGTACCAGATTCGAGAGTGAAAATATAGTGTGTCATAAATAAAAAATCTCAATTTTTATATAATTTTATGGATTATAAGATTATGTAATTGTTGTACTAAAATCTCCAGGTTATGGAGATGAGAACCTTATTCTTGAATATGGTTCAGTTTTTCTTATTCGCAACTAGCTGTAGCCCGCGACTTCGCTTGCGTGAATTTGGTCACCTGAAAATTGTTCTGCAATGATTTCCCCTTTTAACATATGCACCACGTCGGGGGGTTAAATTTTCAGAAATCCCGTCGTACTGATTCTCTGTGTTATAAAATATAATACTTAACAAATTTAATAGTTATAGCTTCTGCTGTTTAGCCTCAACGATGATTGTTACAATTTCGAGGAGCCAAATAATCAAATGGCCAAATAAAGGGTATTGACACTTATAATAAACTTTTCTGCATGTGATTGCAAAATTCTGAGGAAAAAAGATATTAGCGTGTCTACCAGCATTGAAATTGGTCACTATGTCTTAAAATACATCAACGAAACATTATTTTGGGCCATTTATTTTTTTCAAAAAGCCTTAATTATACACCCATAAAGCTTTAGGGTCCTCGATGGACCCTGTGGTTCATAGGAATCAGTGTTTCAATCAACAAATTCATCTCTTACAACCATATTCTCGAACTATGATGAATCCAAATGTTAGTTACCGTGCTTTTCATCCCCATCTTTTGTCTTTTCAAAAAAAAAAAAGAAAAGTAAAGGGGAAAGAAAGCATTTGCTATTTTTCCATTCCAAGTGAAACAAATTGAAATCTAGTTCCGAAAATGCAAGCAAATATTCGCATGGTAGAAAATAGAGAAAGAAATGAAAATCCTAAGAATCTCTCTGAAGGAATCGTCCGTGACTTTCGAAGGACCGGCCCTACCAAAATATATATGAGTATTTGTGTGTGTGTATATGTGTATACGTATAACAAACATAGAGAAAGGGAGACCCGTGGTGAAATTTTTCCGACTTTTCTCAAAGAGTGGGTAGAGATGGATAAAAACCTCGGGCTTCTTTTTCTCCTCTGTACATCAGCTACGATACTGAAGTTTCTTTTTTTTTTTTAGAATTATATACACAAAAACAGAAAAGATCTGGATAAAAGAAAAAAAGTATCTATATTGTGTAACCATCTCGCAGAGTCTTGGTATGTATGTGTATACCTTTTTCAGTGTATTTGATCCCTCTGAATTCGCAAAGCCAATATTTTTCTTTGAGCTTTGCAGGTGGGCCGAACCAAAGAAATGGTCAAAGGATTTTTTTTTCACCGAATCTAGGAGAAGTGCTTCTCTTGTTTGGTTTGTTTTTTTTTTCTTTTTCTTTCTCTTATTCATGTGAAAAGGGATAAGGTTGTTGCTGATTTTGGTCCTCCTCTTCAGAGAGAGAGAGAGAGAAGACACTACCACGCGTGATTTCGTAACTAGATTCTATCAATTCAATGTCCTCGAATGATGAAACAGTAGCTCTGATGAATTGCGAGGTTTGTGTTTGAGATTTTCTGATTTATTTATAAGCATAAATACACATTTACAATAAAATATTTATCGAGGCTGAACAAATCTGTTTCCCAGCATTTCCAAGGCATGTAAAAATTTCGCTCAGGAATGTTTTTTTTTTCGACCACCTGCCCAACGCAGGCATGTATAAAATCAGAAAATAGGGGAAAAATATTCTTAGGGTTTAAATGAAATTTTGCATTTCTCATCAAACAAATGAGAAATACAAAAATATATATACAGGGTACTAAAGTCGCTTAGCCACATTTCACTGGTAAATCGTTGATCCTAGAGGCATACTTAAAGTTAGAAAAAGTATCCAAATAACGTATAGTACTCAGATATATGTCATTATATATTGATATATACTCAGTGGCCAAAAAGTTAGGAACACCTCTCACTCAAACTTCGTCGTCTTTGCAACACGTGCGCTGACGTTATAAACCGGATTTGCTGATAAAAAGCTTTCGTCTGGTCAGAAGCACCAGGTAACGTTGCGATTTTCCTGTTCATGGAGAAAACAAGAGATTTGAGTATATAGAAACGTCCTCTCCACTTGTCAATACAAGATTCATCGAAAGACTGGTTATTTGTGGAGATGAAGATTACAAGGAAGAAAATTCCTCACTGCCCCCACGGGTACTCGAACCCCGGTCTCTCGCTTGCCGGACGAGTGCTCTACCATCTAAGCTATGGAAGCAGATAGAATATCCGTCCATGTACGGTGCCTTTCAACATATATATACTCTCCAAGGTTGAAATATTCTATCTGCTTCCATAGCTTAGATGGTAGAGCACTCGTCCGGCAAGCGAGAGACCGGGGTTCGAGTCCCCGTGGGGGCAGTGATGAATTTTCTTCCTTGTAATCTTCATCTCCACAAATAACCAGTCTTTCGATGAATCTATAATGTATAAGAGATTTGAGTGACTTTAAATGAGGCATGATTGTGTCCGCCAGAAGAGGCGGTGTTCCAGTATCTACCAAGCCTTCTTTTTTTTCTCGTGCAACAGTATCTGGATTCTTCACAAAATGGCAGCTAAGCCAAAAAACTTCGAGTGAAATAGTGGGTGGAAATCGCGTGTGAACGAAAGTGGTGCCGGGTGACTGATACGCATTGTGTGCAGCAACATAAGAGCTGCAACGCAACAAACGTCAATCATGTTTCAAGCTGTTGTATAGTTATTAGATTAAAAAAAGTAACTTTTTTTATACATTTTATACATTTCCCGTGTCTCCAAAACTCAATAAGAAAGTTATTGCCCTGTCTCTTCTGATGTGCCAACGAAAATAAAATCCATGTTTCTTGTTGGGAATTCCAAGTTAAAAAAAACCGCATTGAGAATGCGGGAAACTCGTTTTGCCGTATTAACGGGACATACTAGTCAAGGGTCACCGATGAGATTCTTGTCTAAAAGGCGGGGAGGGGAAGTCACGCTTTGAAAAGTTTGGGAAGCGCTGGCCTACGCCAACACATCTTCTAACACAGTTGTATAACTGCTAAAACTCATTCCGCCACAAAATTATTCAAAACATTATTTATTTTTCAATCTTGAAAGGGTTTCATTTTCTCCGGGAGACTCCAATGTAACACGAAATTGATTCAATTTGAAAAATGACTAGAAACCAGCATGGCTATTAGTTTGAAGAGCACTCACTATTACTATACATAGAAGAAGGGAAAAAAAGTATTTCAAATGCAAAGATCTATCCCAACGGCCAAAGTCTATCGAATTTCAATCAATTTCAGTCAAAGTAGTGGGGGAATCAGGGCCGAGGGAATCGTGAACCTTCAAAAAGAGAGAGAGAGAGAGAGAGAAGAAAGGCTCTTAAGAGAAGTAGGCGAAGTTGGAGAGGCCACAAAACACCTGGGTCCCTACTAGATCGGACCACTGCCCTATCGGTTTCCTTTCGTCTTTTTTATATATTTTTCCCGTGTTTTTAGGTGTTTTTTTTCCCCCTTTACTTTTTCTTCAAGAAAAAGAATAATACTAATAACAAAGAAATACATGGTGGGAAAAAAAAAAGAGTTGGGTTATATTCGAGTACGAAATCAAGAGAAGAATTCGAGAAAAAGTGAGCAGCAGGTGCATGAGTTGGCTGAGGCATCCATTACCAGGATCAAGTTCTCGTTCATTTTCAAAGGGGAAAAGTTTCCATTCGTAAATCACGGACGAAAAAATATTTATTTATTTATTTATTTTTTAAATAAGATAAGGAAAGAGTGTTGCAAATGGTAAAATAAGCTACTCGGATCCATTAAAAATAATAATAATAAGTAAAAAGTAGTAAATTAATCTGAAAAAAAAATTTTTTTTTTTTCTTTTCAAGGTATCAACGAAAGAGAATTTTTCACAAGAAAAATGGTAGAAAATGTATCGTAAGTCCATGTATCCGATATTCGTCAGAATTTTTTTTTACTCATTTTTTTTTTCAAATACAGATATTTTTTTATGTTCTTATACCTTTTTTTTTGCTCTTTTTTTCCCAGTTCACCTCACCAATCAGCTTGACTAACAAATGCGGTATCCTTTTTTTCGGTGAATCTATGTGTATTTATTTATTAAAATTGAATTTTCTATTCTATTCAAATAAATGTGTCCAATTTGAAATGGGTAATAACCAATGAATTTGAATTCACATTTCAACAGAAACAGAATTTCCAATGGCTTTTTTTTTGAGCCACCAGTACTGTCTCTGAATCTCAGCATCATCAGAAGAACTCCCGTTTTTTTCAATTGTGTTTATAAATGTATTGAGATGAAGGGGAAATGATGGACGCAGGGTTCCCAGAAAAATCTGCTTAATCATTTCCCTGACCAAAACTCGAAAACTTTTTTAAGTGTAACTTTTCCTCACGAAAATTTCTGCTAGAAGGAAATGCAGGATGGTACAGAAGTCCTGACCACCTTTGAAAAAATTACTTTAAAAAAATTAAATAGATAGAGATAAACGACTTGAAGCATTCGAAAGAGACGGTTTCAAAGGGTTTTTTTTACTTGCTACAAATGTCTCCGTGCGCACCTTCATTTTCACGGAGGATGTCGAGCCTACGTAGAATTTCTTGTCGCGTTATTTGGAATATGGGTGTTGCATATTTGTAACATGGGTGTTACAAATAGTGGAAGTAAGGATAGAGAAGTGGAATAGGTGGAAATTGAAAAAAAACACTTTTGAACCTGAAGAAACTTTTAAATCAGGAGAAACTTTTAAAACTGAAGAAACTTAACCTTTAAAAACTGAAGAAACTTAACCTTTAAAAACTGAAGAAACTTAACCTTTAAAAACT
Organism: Pholcus phalangioides; assembly: GCF_987345545.1. Lineage (NCBI taxonomy): Eukaryota > Metazoa > Arthropoda > Arachnida > Araneae > Pholcidae > Pholcus > Pholcus phalangioides. Next base: position 84,662,400 of record NW_028301608.1, on the reverse strand, counting down.
GAAGAAACTTAACCTTTAAAAACTGAAGGAAACCCTCTGTTTTTCTTCGAATCTCTTGGGATACGAAAGCTTCCCTCGCTTTTCTAGAGATACGCACGGCATCTACGCATGTCTTATTAGAGACGGCAGCACACATCTCCTACTCGTTTCTAGGAATACACAAGCTTCGAACGCATCTCTAGGTCTCTGGAGAAAATGTACGAAATTCATGCTTCTTACGCGTTTCTAGTGGTACGCAAGCCATTTCCAGAAAAGGTACTTGGATCATGAATGATTAGGAACCACCGTAGCAAAAGAAAAATCAAAATCGCTTATCTCTTTTTCTCTTTCCCCTACGTATCATCCTATGAATCCGTACGTATTATCCTAAAGACACTTGTCGCTTAGACATAAACTATACAGTATATCATCCACATTTGTTGCTAAAATCTGTAAATAAACAGGTTAAATCCAACTTGTAAAGGAAGGAATTAGGAAGTTCATCAATACCTCGTGAATAGAAAATCAGGCGTAATCATCGAGCACTTTCGAATGTGTCAGTGATCACTGTAGTGCTCCCGAGCTACGGGTTGAAGATAGCTGGTTTTGCTGCCCTGGGCATTCACATGTTGGTTTGGCGACGTATACATATCTGTGTAAAAATGGGAGTGTATATATATATATATATATATATATACTCCCATTTTTATTTATTTATACATTAAATAGAACATATATACGTATATCCCCCCCCCCAAACTATAAAAACACCACTTTATGTTTTAAACGAAAATAAGAAGACTACGTTGAACGTGATCGAACTCTGTAAGAAGCCCAGCTAAGTTTATGATAGAAAACAGCAAGCCATGGATGAGAAATACCGCCATCTTGCGTAAATGTATATATATATGTACACACACACACAGGCGTGTGTTTCCAGAAAAGAATAGAAAAAAATATATACCAAGAAAGTTATAGTTTATATACGTTAAAGGTATAGAGAAAGGGGTGAAGCGAAGAAAGCGAAGATTATAGGAGCGAGTTCTCTGGTTATGTGTTTCAGGGCGGAACGCGAATTTCTCTTGTACGCTGAAAGGAAACAAAAAAAAAACAGTAAAACAACGGGGAAAATTCCCAAAAATAAGCTCAAACCATTGAAGAAATCAACAAATAAAAGTGGGAGCAAAAGAGAAAAATAAAATATTAAAAAAAAAAAAGAACAAGACGAGGCAACCAATAACAGCAGACAAATTCCTTGGGCGTGACGTGGGAAAATCAGATCTCCGCGCCGAAATGGACTCGAAATGCGTTTATTTCAGTCTCTCCGCTGTTCCATAAAACGTCGAGCAAAACGAATTGAGCTGTTTTCATACTCACATCCACGTGCATACATATGTGTATGCATTCATAAACGTACATGCATGTGCGTTTCCCGCGGTGGCATATTATCGCAAAAATGTTTCTCGTCTTTTTTTCATTTTCATTCTGTTTCAAGAGCATCATTTGATTCACTTTGGATTTGAACTGAAGCAGGTCCATATTTATGTATTAATTATTCATGGTACTTATGCAGCCATCCCTCAAGAAAAACCTCCCATAAGCCACAGAGGTCGGTCCTTTACCAAGCTGACGAGAGCGGCTGGTCTTATTGCGAAAGGCTTCAATTTCTGGGTTTGCACTCACTGGAATGGCGTAGAATCGCTGCAGATCTGAAGATGTGCTCAAACTAGTCCACCAAATGGTTTATCTACCACCCGAAGAAATCATAGATGAGTTAACCTACAGAGGCATCGCTTCCAAATAAGAATACCAACGGCCAGAAGTTTTTCCATGGATACAGATGCCGCGAGAATATGGAACAGTCCGCCATGTGTCTCCTACGCAAGATTTGCTTCCTCTATTGAGAATTTCGGCCTGGCTCCGTATGCCAAGAGCTATTATTTATTCATTGTAATTTTATATTATTATTACTTTTCCAGTGTAAGTGCATTTTATGCCTTCTGAGGGTTATTGTAAATAAATAAATAAAATATCCGAAACACACACACCCTATATCTGTAATAGCCAAAATATGTATATTATTCATGTGTGTGTGTGTGTGTGTGTGTGTGTGTGTGTGTGTGTGTGTGCTCAGAGATTACATGAGAGATCAGAGACCAAGAAAAAACAGTGAAAGCACAATCTGTGAACCAATTGAGTTAGATTGATATGTGAAATAATAAAAAATATAGACAAAATTTCTAAAATGTTTAGCTCTCTATTAGCTTCCATTTTTTAGCCCCTTCTCAACATCTGCGAAGATATTCAATCATATCCAAAATTGGTTCAGTCCTCTATATATCCAATAAGGGAGAGGTATTCTGCTGAATTTCATAATTATTGAAAAGAAAGGTTGTGCTGAATGTTTCAACCATTTTACGATCAAGGACATAATATTGTGTCCAAATGCCAGTGAAATAAATTTAAACAAGTTCTCTGGTTGTTGTTTTTTTTTTCTTCTATCTCCTCATCATCACGAAGTTTTGTTGTAACGCTACGAAACTATGATCTACTTTTTACCTCCGTTTATTTCTATACTTCCTATTAGTGATTTTTTTATTGATTATAATGTATCTTTCTACTATATACATATAGGAAGGAAAGAAAACACGTAGGGTGAAGATGAAAAGAGAAATATACTTCGTACCTACTTTCTTGTCTTATCTATCATGCTGTTTTCTTTCTTTTTTTTTGCCTCCCTTTTGTTCTATTTTTTTTTTTTTTTACTTCTTTCCCTTTTGTTAACGAGTGGTTAGGTTAGGACAAGGTTACCTTATTTATCACCAATTCCTTAAATAAAGATCATCCGAATTTCTTGCCAATAGCTTGTAAGCGAAGGAGTTAAATATTGTGTATACTAGGGGTGGCCAACAGCAGGGCCGCAGGCCAGCTATTTCATATTGAACGTTGCCTTTATGTGTGTTGTCCCGAATTTATTCGAACTCAAAGTCTGACCTATTTACTTGATGCTCATCTGGCATATCGGCACAAATCACCGATATGATCAGATCACAAATTATGAAACCAGAAGTCACGTCATTCATTTGTTATACATATAAGAACATCCGATCACACTGACAAATATTGTACTAATAGATGCAAGTACATAATAAGAACATCGTAAAGTTCTCAATTACAATATTTTTTCCAAATGAAATTACATCTAAGGCCGGGATTACACTATAAAACTTTGGTAAAAGTCCTTTTCAAAAACTTGAAAAATGCAGCCAATAAGGTCGCCGGTTGCATTTCCTAGAATGTAACCAATAACCTTATTGGTTGGATTTTTCAAGTTTTATAAAAGGACTTTTACCAAACTTTTATAGTGTAATCCCGGCATAAGTTCAAACAAAAGCTAGTCAAAAATAAGGTAATGGGACAATTCAAGATTGTTTTTTTACTGTTATCGAAAAAATGTGTAGCTGCAAAATCTTAAACAAAATGGAAAATAAATTTTTCATTATTTTCCACCTTTTTAAGATTTTAATTGGTAATTATTACTAACTAAATATCCAATAATTCGTGATTAAGTTCTGTTGTATTGAATCGTATGAATCGTACGAAAAATCTGAAGTTTCATAGAGAAAAAAAAAGTTTACCGATCGGGTAGATCTAGAATTTCAATTTAACAACCTCTTTTTCAGAAAGAAAAATGATTCGCTCGTTAAGAAATCCATGCAAGATACGTTATTCAATCAGACGCAATCTTTTCTACTGCTTATCGTTCACTGACTAATGTTAATTTACATTTTTAATTTTTCTTGATCAATGAGGTTTTTGAAATTTTGCAATTTCTACATATTAAAAAAATGCAGGGGAGAAATATCCGCATTACATATTTTAAATGAATTAATTTCTCCTCTAACGTAAATGACTATAGAATATCTTCAATTTTCCTTGACTCCATAAAAGTTCGTTGCTTATAAATCCAATCTTGCAGTCATTATATGTTACGCACAAAATTTTGATCTCGCTTCCAAACTGAAAAGTTTGAAGAAAATTTCCCAAAAATCCTTTTCCACAAATCATCTTTCCCCCGGGTCCATTGGGATAATGACCCGTTCTGCAGTTCGTTTCCGGATCATTTCATCACAGGCAGCCAGGAGTAGACCAAGCTCACGCAGACTCCTCGCTCTTATTCAAACCATATATTTTCCCCCCATTCAACCTGAAGTTATTCATCGAAAAAATGCTTGCTCATCTCATTTTAAATAAAATAAAGGGAACCAAGTAAGAATTATTTAAAAAAAAATAACGATATTTAAATATCGTGTTTTCATTCCCTAAACCTCGAAGCATCCGGTAAAAGAAACTTATTATATACCATATAATAAGGCTGGTCCGATTAATACGTAAATCGATCCGTTGTTAATCGCAGCTAAAACTTTTAGTTGAGTTAAGTTGACTCGATCAATCCTATTACAATTTGCATACAAAGGATAGCTAGTAATTCAACTTTAATTTTTCAATGAAACCGATTAGATGTCTTAAAATATGTACTTGTATACAACATTTTGTACCATATTTGAAACATGGACCATATGAAACAGTGACCATATTTGAAAACATTTGAATCAGTATTTTCATCAAATTGTTCAGCACGGAAAAATACTTGTCGATTCAACGAAAGCTGATGATTTTAGTTTGAAATTGAGATTGACTGGTGTTTTATAATAAAAAAAATCAAAATTTGCTGTCCCCATTATGAACAGTAGTTTTTCGTATTCCTCAAAGTATCAACTCCTCTCTTCACAAGTGCCATTTGGGAGGAGTTTCTAGGACATACACACAGCAAACAACAGTATGAACCAAAGTAGTTTCGAAAAATCCGTGACTAACTCAAAATAACTCCTTTTTTTAAAAAAAAGAAAAAGTCAAGATGCAAACGAAGAAATTCCAGGTTTTGGCAAATATGTTCAGCATATTAAATTACTTTAAGCAGGGCAGCCTTAATAATTACTTAATCTATTCTATCCTACATTTGTTTACAACTGGTGAATAAACTTCGTCAAATGAATAAAATATATTCCCATAGCATCAATAAATGTTATATGGTTACGAGAGAGAGAGAGAAAAATATTCGATTTAAATTTCAATTAATCGATTAAAATTTTTCGATTAACCAGTTAGAAATTCCAAATGATTCCCAGCGCTATCAAGTAATGATATGCTATGCAGGGTGCATAGAAAAGTCCCATAGTTCACTAGACTACAGAGGCAACGAATATCCCAATCTTTCCTTGGAACTCGTGTACAGTGGACGGGACCGTACATGGACGGTCGGACCTAACTCAGGCCAAAGCTCACAATTACTGACAATGCCACCAGATGGCGACTTATCCTAGGATGACGTCAGTCTCCGCTATCCATACAAAGGTTTTTAACAACTGGCTGATAAGGAGATATATTTTGGAAAGGAAGAATATCAGCCGTATCAGCCAGTTGTTAAAACCTTTGTATGGATGGCGGAGAGTGACATCATCCTCGGATAAGTCGCCATCTGGTGGCATTTTCAGCTTTGTTTGGCCTGAGTTAGGTCCGACCGTCCATGTACGGTCCCGTTCACTGCACACGAGCTCCAAGGAAAGATTGAGATATTCGTTGCCTCTGTAGTCTAGGGCTTTCACCCGGAAAGTGAAAGGACGTGGGTTCGATTCCCCGCAGTGGCAGCTGTATATCTCCGTATCAGCCAGCTCTTAAAAACCTTTGTACTTCTTATTTTGTCACCCTGTTCAAAAAAATCCAATTAGAAAGTTGTTGTCTTGTCTCTCTTGAACCCAACAAAAAATAATACGCTTCATATGATGTTCTTTCCGACTCTCTCTCTCTCTCTCTCTCTTGGCTATTTTCTAATTCAAATATCTAAGCGAACATCGCACTTAAAAACGGGAAATTTTTCTTTGTTAGGAGAGACTAGGCAACAACTTTCTCTCTAATTAGGTTTTTACGACAGGGTGGCCAAATAAAAAGTTTTTATTTTAATTTTAATAACTGTATAGCCTTTGCAATGTGAATAATTGTAGGTCAATACGTATCTCAGATCTACACACAATGGGACACATTTGGATGCTTTTTCCTCATTGAAAGAACGCTTCTAGTACAAATGGTTCATGATAAAAACCATTCATAAAAACCAAAATTCATTCGATGGTAAAAAGACTCTCTTAAGAACCCTGTATATTGAGATACACTAAGATGTAAGAAGACGTAAATAGAAAAGGAAATAGAAGTGAAGCTTTTTTTAATTTTACAAGACACTAAAGGAGCTTCTAGCTTATGTCACAACATCAAGAAAACATCGATTCACTAGTGAAGAAAATTTAGACATTTTATAATGAAAAATGCATTAAATTGATACTCAAAATGTCCAATGCCGGATATTTTCAGATTTCACTCCAACGTTCTTTTTGAATCATTATCATAGCATTTCGCGAGTTGTAACAGACAATATCTTTCATTTTACGCAAGATATTTTCGATAATTTTTTTTCTCAGAAACTTCGCGTTATGATCTGAGAATGTTGAGTTTATTGGATAGCTTAAATGATAATTTTTTTTAATTTGTTATTGGCTTGATATATTTTTTCCCTATTGCTTTTAAGATCACTTCTACTATACATAGGAATTTGACAACATCATTGTAACTATCTTTGTACGTATTATTTTTGAATTCCCCTTCATAGATAATTGCAAGTCTCTTCTATGAATTTTTGTTATGTATTCACACATATGATGATATTACTCGGAAAAATAAGAAACGGTTTTTCTCATTCGTATTTAAAACTGAGTAATAATATACGTAATCTTTTCAAACAAATACTTTGTAGACGAAGTTGCCTTTTTCTTTTATTGTTTTTTTTTCAAATTTTTCATCTCATAGGAATGAATTACAATATACAATTGACAATTGTTTTCTGTCAATACTGTATAAGATTTTAACAAAAAATTTTCATTAGTGCGTGACTTTTCTTATCAAATGTTTTTTACATTTTTTTTATCAGAAGAAAAAAAAAATTTATTGTTTCATAATCCGAGTGAGACAAATAGCGTTAAATAAGTGTCACATTACAATTTCAAATCAAATAAACTCATCCAAAAAAGAAGTTCTGCTTTGAACAGAACTAGAGTAAAATATTTTGAAAAGACAAAGCCGAGAGCTGTGTGACCATTTGATAAGCTTGAATTTACTATTTTTCTTTCGTTCGTACAGAGACCAAGTGTTGAGTAAAGATCACGCCCTGATTTCAAAAATTATGAGTACCTCCCAAACGGGATAACCGATTCGAAAGAAACGAGTCAGAAAGAGTTCAATGAGTAGAGATACGTAATTTTCGTATTTATGAAATAGATGCGATAAATGCAAAATTTACCGTTTCTGATGAATAAATGCGAAAATTTGATTTGATGTCTTGATAATTTACTCCTTTTTAACGCGGAAATGTGGCTTGATTTCCAAAAGTAATACAAATACAAATAAATAGGCCGGAACAGGTAAATTGCTCAACGGAAGTGTCAAAAAAGATGCCCATAAAAAAACTTGGATGCCAAATCTAGCTAAACTACAACAACAAAATATAAGCCCAATAGTGAAAGAAATAATTCCAGCAGGTGAAAATTCAGAATTGATGAAAATAATAATTACAGAATGCAATTATTCATGAAAATTCAGAATTGATGCAAGATATAATTAAAGAACTGGCGAAAGCCGCCAATAACACAGCTCTACAAAGAAAAAAACTTTTTTTTTTTTTGGTGACTGGAATTTTGATACTAATTTTGACTATATTTGATATGATTGTTTCAAATAAGAAAACAATTTTTCTCTATATCGGCTCTACTTCTTGAGATTCAGCGTAGCTACATTATGCAATATTTGACTGTAAAACTTATTGAGTAGTGATTAACTTGAGTTTTTTATGTGGATTAGTTCCTGCTTTTTGTCTTCCTTCTCTGTACTGCTATCAATTGATTGTATGAAGCCATATTTGTTAAAACAACCTAGTCTTTACATCTTACACAACTTTTTAAGTTGTTTGTTTTCTTTCAAACCGAGCACAACTTCGGTCTATCCGGCATGGGCAATTTACTAACGAATTAGTTGTGCCGAAAGTGGCTCTTTGTTTTGAAGGTAGACGAAAAGAAAGAATGAAGACGTCCAGTCGAAGAAGTTGCGTGAATCATCCTGATTTATTTCTCTACATATAGTGGTGAGTACACCCTAAAAATAGAACAGAAAAGTCATTCCTGATGGTGTTAACAGAGCTAACCATGAGTCCTTTGGCGTTAAGCTTGGAGACCAAGATGAAGTTCGGACTACTCACATTGTGTGCAAAACTTGTACAGAACAACTAAGACGATGTACTAATGGGACGAGAAGAAGTCTAAAACTTATTGTTCCAATGGTGTGGAGGGAACCCCAACTGTGATGACTGTTGTTTTTGTATTGTGAACATCAATGACATAAACCGCAATAACCGGAGCACGTGGACGTATCCTGATTTAGCTTCTGAAATGCCCATTGCTCACTCAACCAAAATGAAAGATTATTATACCACAGCTTTGATCATGGAAAGGATTAGGTTTCACGAGCATCAATGGGTTATTTGTGCTGACTTAAAACTGGTTAATTTCCTCCTTGGTCGGCAAGGACGCTACGCGAAATATCTTTGCTTCTTGTGTCTATGGCATAGCAGAGCCAAACGAACCATACCTCTATATAAGAAAATAGTGGCCTCAAGGGCGTAGCCAGAAATTTCGTTCGGGGGGGGACCACTTTCATTTCGGGGGGGGACCAAAGTGACAGAACAATGGATTTGGCCATCTTTTTCCCTTTTTTCGGTCATTTTCTCACATTTTGGGGGGGGACCAGACCCCCCAAGTCCCCCCCCCCCTGGCTACGCCCTTGAGTGGCCTACGATAGCGAGCATGGCGGTTGCAGAAAGAAATTTCATTTTTGAACCCTTTGTCGGACGAGACAGAATCTAGCCTCGCTGCATATGGGAGCTATGGTTAATGAAACAGTTCATGAAAGCTCTTGATCAGGAGAGCTCTTGCTTAGCATACATGGGACGAAAATATGCCTGGAATAAGTACAGAAAAACTTGAAGCTGGAATTTTTTTATGGTCCTACAATCAAAAAGCTCATAAACGATCCTCATTTCATAGACTCAAAGTGAAAATCTAGGATCTCATTCGTTCATTACTTGCATAGCCGCTACCCTGAGCATCTGGGCGATACTAGTGAAAAACAAAGTGAACGGTTCCACCAGAACATAAAAGCAATGGAGGACCGGTGCCAGGGCAGATGGGACGCTCATATGATGGCAGATTACTGTTGGAACCTGCTGAAAGACTACCACAAATGAACCTCGTCCACATTCATCTGCGGAATTTCTGACGAATTGTTACATGTTGGAATGTACGCGCACGTTTTTTCAACCCAACGTGACGTTTGTTACTGCGTAAGGCTTGCTACGTTTAGTGCTTTCATCCACATTTAAAATTTTTAATCAAGCGTAAAGCCGGGTTTTCCTAGGAGTAAAATTTCAGTCCCGCGTGCAGCGTGAAAAATGCTGATTTGTCAAAAGCCTGAAATTCAGGTTTTTTGACCAATAAGCGTTTTCACACTGCACCCGCTGTAGAAACCTGCTCCTTGGGAAACCCAGTTTCATGCTTGAATATTTGTACCGTCGTAGGGCCATTGCTCTCTGTGGTAAAACTTTTTAACGGAGAGATGGCCTTCGCGCCTCAAAGTTGGGAACCACGGGATACCAACTTCAGCCGACGCCAACACTGAAGCGACGGTGGAATTCGAGCCCGTGTCCTCGCGATGCGAGTCCGTCATTATGACCACTCGGCCACCACAGCGGCGGACTCTGCTGAGAGATTGCGTAAACAAGGTTCACTCAAGAATTTCAAACAAAGGAAGCTTTCGGAGTAGAATATAACAACTTTTTCTCTGGTTTTTATTTGATTCTTCTCATTCCTAACTTTAAATTAAGCTATTGTAGATTTACAGCAGCATTGCTGTGCTTTTTTTTTTAAATTAATTAAAATGGTTTTCAAAACTTCTTAAAGAATTTTTTTTCTATTTAATGCCCCCCCCCCCCTATACCGTAAGCCTAATTTGAGGTGTTAAAGTAAATAACGACAGATATTGTCATACCTCACAAGCAAGAGCTGATGGGTAAAAAACTAATGTCATATTCGTTTTCAGCACATGAAATTCACATGAAACCAGTTGAAAAAACTCCGGCACCAAATTATGTGTTGCCCTGTGTAATTTACCCAGGGGCGTAGTCAGAAATTTCGTTCGGGGGGGGGATCACTTTTATTTCGGGGGGGGACCAAAGTGACAGAACAATGGATTTGGCGCCATCTTTTTCCCTTTTTCGGTCATTTTCTCACATTTCGGGGGGGGGGGGGGAACCAGACCCCCAAGCCCCCCCCCCCCCGATACGCCCTTGAATTTACCGTAAGTGTGGGGTCTTGCAAAGCGTGGGACCACACGCATACAGGGGCGGATCTATCGGGGACAAATGGTCGAGATGATCACCCTCCCCCGACAAGCGAAATACGATAAGCCATGAACTAATTAATTATTCAAGAAAACTTCGACTAAAAAATGGGTAAAACCGGGACATTTTTCAAAACAGTCGAGATGGAGGGGGGAATGCCACAGAAAATACGGGACATATGGTCAGCTCGTCGAAGACTACTTTTTAGTTATTTGTAAAATCGCCCCTTCCAACAACGAGCTCTAGATCAGCCCCTGGTCGCACACCTACCCCTAAGGGCAGCTCTGAAGTTATTGTAATTATGAAATCGAGAAAGAGGGGGACTTCTCTCAGCTGTTTCACAATTTTCCGAGAGCTTTTAGTGCTTCCATCTCTGTTTTGTTATGCTAGAAAGACATAGATATAGTTTGCAACTGATTGCATAGATGGCAGCACTATGATTTTGAATTTGAATTTTTCCTTTCTTGCAAATGCATTATTACAGTAGGGCCGTGGTTCACAAACTTTTGAAAAGTGATCCCTTTTTGACAAGAAATTTATCGACGAACTCCAACGATCGGTGACCATATGTCCTCCCAGTTTTCCAGGACATTCACCCCCCCCCCCCTTCGCACCTCCATGTTTTGTTAGTAAATAATCTGCTCTCTCAAAAGCAGTTTTCGGAACGCCTTTTCCCTCTCAGTTCCAATTTTCGTTCTTAGTGATGAATGAAATCAAAATATTTTTCAATATAGTGAGTTGAAAGAAGACCTGGATCTATGGGGGGGGGGGGGGTTTGATCAACTCCCACCCCCTCAAACGAAATGTGATAATTCATAAAATTTTCAGAACTTCTATACATGGCGGTAAAGAAGGTTTATTGGGCATATATGCGGTTGATGTTATATTGTTAACATTTCAAATGAAGACCCTTAATGAAATACAAGAGGATATACATAGAACTAATAGTGATAAGGACCGAGAGACACCCAGGCTGTCACACTCGGTGATATAAGCACATTATCCCTGGGGACTCGGCATGGACGGAGATAAGGGGGGGAGGGACGTGAGGGTCATTGCCCCTCCCCCCCCCCCCCAGCGTCAAAGGTGGAGTCCACTGATCTAATGTATAGACATATACAGTATATGAATTGACATCATCATCATCGTGCTTCCCCTCCCCCCCAGACTTCCAAGTATATCTCCGTCTATGAGACTCGGATGCCTCCGGGAACCTAACCATTCATTGAGCTTGAGAAAGATATATTACATACATGGGCAGGTGCCATTACGCACAGCGCCAGTAAACAAGTATAATATTCATGATCGAAAAATGGTGATTCATGTAAATAAATCACAATCATAAATCACAGGTTATAAATCACGAAATCGTAATAATCGAGAATAGTTCTTGTTAAAATTTGATCTGCTTCTCTTCAGGGATTTTCCTTGAATCAGTTGCTATCACATCAATGAAAACTGTCAATCTGCTGCTGGATTGATCTAATCGCTGCGCCGTGTGCTTTGATTTGGTCCAATACATTCGTCAGCAATTGCTGCCTATATCCAGCTTCTCGATAAGTCCGCGTGGATCATACTATTCTCGACACTACTTTCGTGCCTCTTCTCTAAACAGATGTATGAGATCGCTATTTGGGGGCCGTTCAAGTATTACGTAAGCAAATTTTTAGCCATTTTTGACCCCATCCCCTGTCAGCAAAATTCAGGAAAACGCTGACATCCCCCCCCCCCCCTGTCAGCAAAATTTTCATCATCAGCTCTGCCCCTCTGAATCCTAACTCATATTCTCATAAAGGATGGTTAATGACGTAAGCATTATCCAAACCCCCCTCCCCCCCCCTTGTCATCAAAAGTCAGCAAATCGGAAATACCCCCCCCCCATCGATGATGACGTAATACCTGAACGGCCCCATGGATATAGTTGACTTCTTATTCTAGTAGAGCTCCTAACAACCATGGGTGGCTCTCTATCTGGTTCTGGCTCCGGGGCTGTAGCTCTGATATACTCAGGGTGCTGCTCTAGAAAGCGAACCAGTCAACGTATTTTACTTTTCCAACTTTCCCACTTTAGGATGCACTCAAGCCAAGGTATTCGCAGATGTTCAGCTGGCTCACTGAAGTGGAAGGCCGTTGTCTTGGGGCATATAGTTGCGTAGTGAAGAGACGTGCCTATGGCCGAACATGCATATTTATCAATGGGGATTGATTTGAACCCATGAAGGTTAGCCAGAAACGGACCATGGCCCGGTACGAGCATTATCATCTCACGTGACCATTTATGGTTCCGAGGCATTACATGTCGCAGGATGCTGTAGGTTGATCGACTGAATTGAGAGATGGAATTTTATTGACAGAGCCAAACTCAATCCAAACAAGTGTGAATTTATATGGTTAACCACAAGAAAATTTCCTATCACAACACATCACTATACATCATGGGTCACAGATTAACTCCAGCAGAAAACAAAATATTTAGGAGAAACTTTGGATAAGAGACTTAATTTCAATACTCATACGACAAACAGAATTAATTTTGCTATTGGACCATTGGACCCGATATCAAAGTTTTGCAACCCAAGAAGCAACCCTTACCTTAAAAAATAAAATTATGATGTACACACAACGGATTCGCCCATCGTTACTTTATACACAACCAGCTTGGGGAACATATATAGATTACAAATTTTTCAGAACAAAGTTCTAAGACGTTTCACAGGAGCTCCCAAGTACTTCAAAATATCAGATTTGCATAAAGAACATAAAGTGTAATCAGTTTTCAAATAGGTTAAACGAATTTCAAAGAACTTTTACGACAACCTGGAGAAATCTAATATTAGACATTTCCGGGACATAGTGGCACATGACGAAAATGAGAGACTGAGACTCCTTAGACTAAAAAACCTGCTGATGGCACAATATACATAGAAAGAAGACTTAAGGATATACTTCAGAAAACTGTGAGTATGGGGTCATTCATTATTACTCAGCATCGGGGGATTCGGGGGGGGGGGGGGGGGGTTCGGATTTGCTGACTTTTGATGACGGGGGGGGGGAGGTGGGGTTTGAAGGTTGCTTACGTCATCAACCACCCCTTTTTTAAGATATGAAATATTCTAAGCTGCTGACGAAATTTTGCTGACGGGGGGGAGGGAGGGGGCGTCAGTGTTTTTCTTACTTTTGCTGACAAGGAGGGGAGGGGGTCAAAAATGGCTGAAAATCTGCTCACGTAATACTTGAATGGCTTCCCATGTAGGTTTATGGAAATTGTAAAAATTTAGTGTAAATTTTGGTATATTGATCTAATAGGTTAGACTTTGTGGTTCGAACGTAATTGAACATATATAGGGTAATATGTAAGTTGTATACATGTTTTGATTAAACACATTTGGGGGGTTATGGTATAGTAGTCGATATGTTACAGATATATATAAACTCAGATGATAATGTATTTGATATTTCTTCTTTTCGATTGATTATTATCCCTTTATTTAGTGAACTATGTAGGCTTATATAGTCATATGTTATATAATTGCATTTATTCTTATCATTGATATAGTAATTGTTGAACTTTGTACTGGAAGTTAATTAACTGAAAATTGTTTTTAAAAAAAATGTGAGTATGTGTTAATTGAATTTTGTATTTTGTTTTGAATATAGTAAGAAAAAAGTAGTGAATAATAGAATAATACGTATATTACTGAATATGTGGATAGGAGAGTGATATTTATCTATTATAAATTTGATATTGCAAGATGCAGTAAGATATCCACTCATTTTATAGCATAAAAATTGATATCATTATTCTTTTTATTTTTGGATCATCAAAAAAAAAATTAATTATATGGGGAAGAAGAGTAATGCATATAGCATAGAATAATATGCAGAACAATGATACAAGAGAATCTTTAGTAAAATATTATGAAAAAAATGAGTGAAAATGAAAATGGAAGATTGACCGGTCCTAGGTGATGGCTAAGAGCACATTGGAGGGTGCACAAGCTCATATTGGGAGGGTATTAAATGGGGGTCTTATATGACAGAGAAAAATAAAAATTACTAATGTTCAGAATTAACGATCACGCCATTAGTGATACCAGAGATGAAGGAGATGTAGATCTTTATAAATTATTTTGATCTGGCGCTGTGTATAACTTAGCCATGGTCATGGTCATGGCAGTATCTTTGGCAGGCCGCCATGACAGACTTTTCACGGGCCCTTCTACAGTGAGTTTATAGCAAGAAAAAACAAAAAATGATGATAATTGTTCCTTGCCCCAGGGCTAGAGTCCTGTCAGCTGCACTCTTGTGTGGGCAATGCTTCTATTCGATAATATTGCGTTCAATCAATCCGTTGAAAATTACCTGGGTAAACGTTTTTTATTGAATAACAAATTCAAGAAAACTTCAACTAAAAACTTGAAAAACTATGCCTTTTTTTTAAAGTCGGGACAGAGATTAAAAAACAGAAAAACCTGAACTTTCCCTGATACTACAACACAAAATAAGGGACGTATGGTCATCGTATTCATGGTAACTAATTTTTAGTATTTTGTAAAATCACCCATCCCAACAGCAAGCTGTAGTTGGCAATGCAGTTTTATTATGAAACTGGAAGTGTCGGAGGTGTGCGGGCACACCAAAACCCAATTAGAAAGTTGTTGCTGTGTATCTCCTGATGCCAACAAAAAAAAAATTCCATGTTTCTAAGTGCAATATTCACTGAGATATTCAAATTCGAAAAACGGAGGAAAGTTGGGGGAAAAAAGCGTTGGATTGCTCTGTATATGTATAGCTGGCCGATGACTGTCCCCAAGAGGTCATCAGTTGACGTCATGGGTCATACAAAGCTGGGTAAAAGCAGACAGGGCTCTAGGACCCCCTGTTGCTCCGATTTCATTATACACCATTAATTCACTGTACCACCATGACTCTATTTATTTTACATAAATATTTAGTATTCGGTTAAACTGACCAGAGTCACTCTCAGGGGTGTGTGTGACGGATTTGGCCGCAGAGGGCCCCGCATTTGAAGGAGTCCCGCATATGTGGTCATATTAAAAAAATAATAATTTTTTTATAGAAAAAGAACAAAGTAGCTATATGTTTCAACTATAAAAATTATAATGATTATTCCAAATAATACAACAAATAAGCAAGAATTATTCGCAACTGGAAGGAGCTCCATAAATCATTTTCTATACGTGCTCCGCATCTGCTAATGGTGGCCCTGGAAGTGACCCAATCCTGAGAGTCCACTAACATTTTATTTTGGGCTTGAAACCAATTTAACTTGGATAATAATGCAGCTATTATAAACTATAATTAAAACGGTAAACACATTAAGTGCAACCAATTTTTGCAGCAGTTTGTGGACCCTTAACACCATAGTTTTTAGTTATGTTGTCTTCCATAAATTATATATGCTTTTTTTTAGTGCCTATTGTAGGCATTTCTAGTGCCTATTGTAGGCATTTCTAGTGCCCTTTTTCCTGCCGATTTCTTCCATTTTTAGTGCCTGAACTTCTGGGCTATAATTATGACGAAGCACCTTAACATATAGCCATTATACTGGATACGATTTTCGAGTCTGTACAAAGATTCATCATCCATAACAGAAGATTCCCGTACTTTCTCTCAGAACTACTCTTGTCATACTTGCCCCTAATAGACTTCACGTGTACAATTTACAGTATTTATTATCCTTTTTCATAATAAATTTTTCGTATTCAATTAGTGTGATGCTGCTTTATTTCTTGTTCGTAACTACAAACGTGCCGCAAACAAGTGTTACTTTCACCAAAATTCTACTGCACGGTAAGTGTATAAAGTAGAAATTTTGCTGACAACCTTAAAAGGTTTTGTATTATGACTCATTTTTTGTAGTTTTTCTCGGGAGGTTTTAATTTATTTTTTTTATACTGTAATTATTTTAAAATATAAGTAATAGTTCTTGAAATTCTGGTTCAAGTAGCCCATAGGATCCTGTTATCCACTCCTGAGTTGGAATTAAATTAGGACGTGGATTCTTCACTTTTCGGAACGAAATATGGAAGCCACAGAAGTAAACTCCCTTATGTACAAAATATTTGGTGAAGGGAATTGGACAAAAAAGCTGGAAGAAAATTTTCCATTTGGCATTCAAATTTACATAAATTCCACCACAAACGCAATAAGTATCCACTATTACTTTCTAACAATTCAATCAAACAAAACACTTACTTGCTTAATTCATATATTCCATCCAACAGTCTTTTTTTTCGAATATTCTATTAACAACAATTGCGTAAACAGTATGAGCCCACCATTTGAGTAGAGATAAGCATCGTATATCGAAGCATTTTATTTTGAGTGACCTTTATTTACGGTTAAGCCTTATTTACCGTGAACTGTATAGATGATGAGTTTTTGTTCGCCAAACGAGCCTAATTTTGGGCGTACAAATGTTTTCATAGACAACTGGAAGCGAAAAGTCCTACTTAATCCAAGGACATATTACCTCGATGTCATCGATGGCATTCCTCAAGAACCCTTACCATCGACATCGAGCAATCCATCCCCGGTTTTAGGCAACGCCGTATATCCCGCAGCGAGCCACATTTGGGATGTGGATTTCCATGCCACGAGGCATGGAAAATTTCAGAAGGCATGAGAAAAAGTCTAAAAAGACTTTCTTTCCACTGAAGAAAGATGAGGACATTGATGAAGAACGGAAAGTGATGGAAGGGAATTCATCTGGAAATAAAAATACGCTCATGCTTGAGCCGAATATCACCTTGGATATGACGGAAGAAGAAATGCTTCTTCGCGCACTAGAGCTTAGCGTTTTAGAAGCAGCTGAACGTCAGAAATCCGCGAGTGGTGAGGAAGAACATCGCCCTCGTTTCGCTTACATGGATCCCTTGACTGGTGATCCTTGGTCCCCTTACGGAAAAACATTCATTCCCAGGTCGAAAGTACTGAAAACAAGAGACCTAGAAAGCCTTTGCGACGAACTGTTTAATGATCCGGGAAACATTTCGAATGAAGACGATGATGACGAACCTCAGTCCTGCCCGGCAGATAATATTGACGATTGTGACCGTAGTCAGGAGCTTTCATATGTGGATGATCTTTTCAGCTCCCGTGAAGATAGCAAAGAAAAAGTTTGGACTTGGAAAAATTTTAAAAAGACTGTGAAATCTGCCTTCCGGGAACTTTGCTGTAGTGGTTTTGAAAGAGTCCCGAGGACTTTGTGAAGGTGGGAAATGAAGAAAAAAGACTTCTGTACGTCGAGAAGAAGCAGCAACGGCTCTACAGACATTTTTTGTTGCTGTTACTGATGGTTTTGAGTAGTCCTACAGGGGAACCCATCATTAAAAAAAAATGTGATAAAGCACCGAGATGTCGTACTCCCTGAGTTAAATGATGCTTGTCATTATTAACTCTAGAGTAGTGGCGAAACCGACATCACTTTGATTACGTATATCTATGAACAAAGTATCGTAAGATTTTTTCCTTAGTATGCAATCAAAGTCTTTGTTGTAATCCCCAGCAAACGCTTTTATGCTTTATGCTCTTTGCTTTACATGCTTTTATGCTCTTGTAATTGTGAACCGTGTCGGAAAAATTTTATTCATTCTCTCAAATTACAAATACGTAGTATAAAGGTACACAGATAAGATACATAAAATTAAGAACCTTTGTAAAATGATATGAATCATCGTGACATGAGCAAAGGAGTCAACTAATAACAAAAATTATTGTATTAATTAGTGTATTTTTAGTAAAATTAGTGCGGGGAGAGGAGGTTGTTAAGGGTACAATTAAGGAACCCTTTGACAGTAATCAATTCCACAGAGTCCTCAGCAAGAAGGAACTGTCGTTTTCTCCTCAGTCTGGCCGATCGTCTAGGTCAGGCATCTTCAACCCATTGCTCACGAGCACCACGGTGCTTGCTCCCTGAAGTATCCAGAGGGTTCGATGCTCGTGTCCGATTTCATGCGCGCGAGCACTTGGTCAACGTTCCAATTGAAAATCTTGTGCAAATTGCATTCCAAGATTTAGATTAATCCTTATTTCATGTATTCGTATGCCATATTTGCCGTAGGGGTGCTCTTCTTTTCATGATGAGTACAGGTGTGCTCGCGAATAGAAAATGGTAGAAGACCTCTGGTCTAGGGTCTACTGGGAAGGTGCGCCAATCTTCGTCTAGATGCTGTCTGATTATCTTTGCTTTCTCCAGGTTATTTTCCTGAAATTTCAACAATCTTATTAGTTTCGTGATGGAGTCCGGTCACTAGGATGTTTAGCATCCATTCCTTCTCAGGAGCTTCTGATGGGGGGGGGGGGGTGATACCTTGTGGGTAAATCTGCCAGATGCCTCTGGATCGTCCCACTTAAAGGCGACTTTTTTTTTCTTTTTTTTGACATCAGGAAAGAGAGGGTAACAACTTTCTAATTTAGTTTTGGGGCACACAGGGAATGTACAAAAAGGTAATTTTTTTTAATAAGTATACAACCCCTTGCAACGTGAATGACATATCTGAGTACTACACGTTATTTGGAAACTTTTTCTAATTGGATGTATACTTCTAGGATCAACGGTTCGCCAGTAAAGTGTCACACTCTCTGTTTGCTATGCGTCCTGTTTAATTTTGAAATCGGCTGATCCTTTCTAAGTCACCTTGTACAATAAGTACTGTGTCATATATTGATTGATATATATCAATCAAGAGATACATGTTTCAAAATGAGAGAAAAAAAATTGCTAAGAAAAATAACTCCTGAAACCCCCCTAAGAAAGAGGACAATGGGGCGAATTTTCCAAAATCTGGGAGGACGCTTGAAATAACATCAAAAAGGAGGACGTCTGGTAACCCCGTATTACAGTGTTTTCCAATCTTTTGATGTCGCGGAATGCAAATACTCCGCGGCAGTGTACATGGAGCAGCGGTTCTCAACCGCTCAACCGCTGCTCCATGTACACTTCCGCGGCCGCTCGAGGGAAAATAAAATGAATCAGTAAATTCGATATAAATACAGTCAAACTCGATTATAATGGCATCGAAGGTTCCGCGAAATTTTGTCGTTGCAACCGAGGTGGACGTTGAAGAATGAAAATGTAATCAAGTGTAATCAAATAGTGGTCATGAAGTTGTTTATATTCAGGGTGACCATATTCGACCAGAAAAAATACGGAAATTGAGACCATTAATACGGGACTTCACCAATTTTCGCTAAAATGTTGCTACTTGTCAGAAAAATCACCAATTAATTAACCTAACCATCGGAGAAATTCAGTGCTAAAGGAAGTCTGCAGTGACTAAATATTTTTCACAGGGAAAAAAGGTTAAACATTGCCGAGCCTTCTTAACGACATCACAGGCTCATGGGCTAAGTAATTTTTCTGGGGTTCCCTACTTAGCTAGATAGAGAAATATGTGCTACCCAATTTCATACTCACTGTCGAATATTTGACGAAATCTCATTCATTTTCACGAGGCCCTCTCTGCACTTGAGGCCCCCGGACCGTGCCAACACCAGCTAAAGCAGATACTATAACACATCTGCCCATCGCCCCCACATCCTGGAGTAGGGCCCCTAGGCTGGAATCTTTGGTGGGCTCCAAGCCATACTTTTCACGAGCTCTTCTATTATGAATTTATTGCGTGAAAGTACAAAAAATAATGGTAATTGTCTCGGGCTCTACAGATGGAACCCCGTCAGCCCCACCCTTGTGGAGGTACGCATCTGCTCTAGCTGATGTTGACCGAGCCAGAGTGAGCCCATTCGTTAAGACGGCGCTGAACATGGCAAATATATGTGAAATTAATATTGATATTTACAGTCATAATTGCCACACACACACATACATCCGTGCCGTATTTTAGTAAGGGTTGTGTATTAAAGTAAGCTTTTTGTCGAAATGAAAGGACGTCGGGAAAGAAGCGATATAATATCACCTTAATTATTATAAAACGAAATAACGACAAGAAATGTGTCGTCATATCCGATGTCGTTGCGTTTTAACGGGCGATTTAAGCGAGGTCCGTTAACATTATTCTCTCCATGGAAGTTAGTCATCACCGCCAATTAATGACGTTATAAATGAGTTATCGTTTCAACCGAAGTCGTTGTGATCGAATTTAACTGTAGGCCTATATAAAAATGAGGCCTAGGGGCTCCTCCACAGAAGTTATACACTAAAAAGGGGCTCCGCGAGTCAAAAAAGGTTGAGCACCGCTGCCCTATAGCATCAAAAGACAAATTCCATTATCACTCTTTTATAAAATTCAAATGTATTAGTTGTTTTATAATTTTTATCATAAAAATTGAATAAATCACAATTTCCTAGCATAATATGTATCATTAATTGCAATAGTAGGAAATGAAAATGATTCCGCGGACCCTTACAAAGTGTACTTACGAACCCCCCCCCTCCCCAGGAGCCCGCAGATCTCTGGTTGGGAAGCACAGCTTTATTAAATCGTCGCCATAAATATGCGGCTAGATTCAACTTGAACAACATCAGAAAGGGGTTCATTCAAGTGTTACTTCACCATCGATGGGAGGGAGAAGGGGTTCGATTTGCTGACTTTTGATGACAAGGGGGAGGGAGGTTTGGATGATGCTTACGTCATCGACCAGCCTTTATGAAAATATGAAATATTTTTAATGGCATCTTACCCTTTGCGCCAAAAACGAGAAAAAGCTTTCGATAGTTTGTGGGCGGGCACCTGAATGAATGAACGTCAGAAGCTCTGCCGTTCGGACTTATCCCGTTGTCGAAATCTCTTCCAGCACAGCTTCGTGGCAGAGTCTGGAACAAAGTAAGTGCCCCTAAGAGTCTGATCTGTGTAGCTAGTATTGCGTCTGATATTTCAGTGCTGCCATCTATTCTTCAAATTGTAAGTGAAGCGTAATGATTGAATATTTGTCACGTTGTAGGCCTGTTGCTCTCTGTGGCGAGACTTTTTAACGGGGAGATCGGCTCGCATTCGCGCCTCGAAGTTTGCAACCACAGAAAAAAAACGTCAGCCGACCACCATTGTGACGCCGGTGGGGTTCGAACTTCACGAGATCCTCGCGATGCGAGTCCATCACTATGACCACTCAACTACCACAGCGGTAGTTTGTGGGCACCAGAATCAGAATTCTACCTATTGATAAGGGGCCATTCAAGTATAACGTAAGCAGATTTTCAGCCATTTTTGACTCCCTGCCCCCCCCCCGTCAGCAGCTTGGAATATTTCATATCTTCAAAAAGGGGTGGTTGATGACGTAAGCAACCTTCAAACCACCTTTCCCCCCCCCCTGTCATCAAAAGTCAGCAAATCCGAAACCCCCTCCCCCCCCTCGATGCTGACGTAATACTTGAATGATCCCTAAGTCCTCTATACGGCCACTAGTGACCCACAGAACCTTCAAGTGATCTGGAAATGTGTCCAAGCAGCTCAAGTGCTGTGGAACTGTGTCACGCATCACTCAAATGATCCGTAATTATGCCGTGGATCACTTACGTAATTTGGGACTGAGCCGTGGGTAACTAATGTGATGCATAACCGCACTGGGTGCCGCTAATTATCAGTAAACGTTGCCCCGCTGGATGTAGATGTGGGAATAGGGGCAACATTGACCTGTTGAAACAACTAGTAATAACCCCTCTATTGTGCTCCTGATTAGAAGTGGAGAGGTTCCCAGAATGTTCCGATAATCTTTGGACTTGTGCCAACCTAACAAGTAGGGTTGTCTTAATAGCATCATGGGGGGCCCCTAGGGCCAAATGGCTTTTCTGAGGCTCTACCTGGTAAATTATAGAAAACGTTTTACCAGATCAAATTTTTGTGTGAGGCTCCTTTTCTCTTGAGGCTCCCGGGCCGTGCCCGGATGGGTCCATGAGTTAAGACAGCACTGCTCACAAGGAACCAATACCAATCGTTTCAATCAGAATGCTCCCCATTCGATGCCCAACAGTCGTCCTTGTTGACTTATTATCAGCGGCTCTAAAATTGTACCACGTCACTCAAGGGATCTGTAAACGTGCCACGGATCGCTTAAGTGTTCTGGAACTGTGTCACGGGTCATTTAAGTGATCTTCGAATGTGCCACAGGCCTATTTGATCGATCTTAAAATGAGGCACGGGCCGCTTAAATGCTCTGGAATTGTGTCACGGGTCACTTAAGCAATCTGTAAAAATGTGCCACTTAGTACATTTTTACAAAATTAGGTTTTGGGAACAGGCTACATCAGATAACCACCCGGGCCACATTAGGCCCGTGGGACAAGTGTTTATCATATATGTCTTAAAGGGTAGATCGCAATGTATTTCTTAAAAATAATTTTTAAGTTCTTCAAACAGCATTGATATTAACAGAAATTGATTATAATAGCATATAAAGGTATTTCCTTCGGAAATTTTAATTTTTTTAAAAATATTTTTTGCATTACAAAAGTAAATTTCTGTCGCCCCCCTCCCCCCCGCGTACGTTTCTGATCCCACCAATATGCGTTAGGGGGCAGGCAGAGATTATGAAATTTTGCTGACGGGGGGGGGGGTCGAAAATTCCTAAAAATTTGCTATCTCATTTTATAAGTTTATTAAAAAATGGATAAACGAACTCCGCTGTAGAGAGAGAGAGCAAGCGAGGTTTTTTCTATCCAATTCCCCATTTATAGGACATTTTCTTGTTACATGGCGGATCTACTATTTAGTTGCCCCCACCACCGATGTAGCGAAATAAATTTTTAGTGCTTTAAAAGTTTTAGAACGGGGTTTGACTACGTTTTCAATTCCCTACGTTAGTTCTTTGATGCCACGATTGTGTGTATTTAATATACAATACCGCTTACATGGCCGCTTAATGTGATCTCATTGGTATTCGGGGTTTCTGATAACAATAACCCTTTTATAACTACATCCGGAAAAAATCCTGGTTGCCAGTACGATGACCACGTGTACCGTTTGATCGAACAGGACGTATGGAAGTAGGAAAACAGTTTTTAAAATGTTAATGTACATTTTTTTTTTCAGTCTTAAAAGTGTAAGAACTGAAAAGTCTTAGATTTCTGTTCTTTAGAGATAAAAACATTTCACATAACACCTTTTCAACACATTTCTTTAATACAATAACTTCTGTTCACAAACGAATTGAATTTCCTAATTGAATTGAAACGAAAAATTTCTTTGAGATGCAATTCACGTGTTAACTTCCGCATTAAAAAAAAATTCCGTTAAATAGAAAAATATCTAAAATTCTGAAAAAAAAACCCCTTCATTTGTTTCAGTATTTTTTGGTGATCATTAATTTAAGGGGTTGTTTTTTGAAGAGATGGATGATCAATGATCAGTGGTGGCATTCCAAGAAAGTGGTGCCACGATTGTGTTGACGATCACATTGCCGACACCTAGCTCTCTTCGTTACGAGCTGTATCAATAATACTTGTCACATACTTTGTCGTTGGTTATGATACGACTGTATTATGTCGAAACTCGAAGTGAAGTTTTATTCGTATGGAAGAGACACTGGAAGGTTCCAATATGTTGAGAACTGAACCACTTTCACCAAGAGGAAGTTGTTGCCTCGTTCGATCTCCATTTTTCGACTACGATGAGTTCTAGGTCGTGTTCGAATCCTACTCTTAGTATCGTTATTTATAGTAAAACATATTCAACACAGACATTTATGAAAACAAGGTGATCGTGTTATCAGTCCATTTTACCCGTCCCTGTGAAATTTCTGGGTAAGATTCAAGAGAATTCCTCTTGAAAACTCTTTCCTTTATTGGACCTCTTATTTATGAATGGATGATGAATATATATATACACAGACCACCGCAATCAAGCAGATTCCTCGCGTCCTGTGGCCACGTTTGATGCCGCAGTGTCGAAACTTCTGAATGAGCCCTCCAGCTGATCACTCGCTCGGAAATCGGTTGGCAAGCTGTTCGACTGGAAACTGTTGTATCTGCTGGCGTTCTTGTGTCTGATTTCGCCGTCGTTGTAGCAGTAGTTGTCCACAGAGTAATAGAAGGCCTCGCCGTCGATATCGACGAACGCTGGTGAACCCGGTTGCAGGACCGGAAACTCTTCGTCGTCGAACTTGGAATCGAAACTCTGTTGACTCTCCAAACTGTCTTTTAAGATTCCGGATGCACTCGTCATCATCGAAGATTCGACAAAACCCTTCTTCGCTTTATGGTCAGGGTTCTTGAAATCAATGGTGGTCGACTCGATGTTGTCGTGCTGTGGCGTCGGGTGATAATACTTCATGGGTTTCTTGTGAGACTTCGGAAGCAAAGCCGAATAAGGCTCGTTATTATAAATCTCCTGCTTCAGTCGCTGCTGTTCTGGAGTCTCGTTTATGAGAACAGAATATTCGGTGTCGTTGTCGAACTCGTGATTGTCGGAACCCGCCGATCCACCGTAACAGCAGGAATAGCAGCACTTGCAGTATTTGAATGAGAGCGCCAAGACTTCGGCTATTATGAAGGCGACTATGAAATATGTGGCTTCCACGGTGCGGCCTCTCACGAGATACATGATACCGATGCCGAAGAGGCTCAAGCCAATCATGAACATTGTCAAATACATCGCGTTCCTGGCAATTAGAATTGCCTTCGTCAACGCCATGATCTATTCGTGGGAGAGAGAAAAAAGATTGTCAGCTATGACCGAGCAAAAAAAATATGGTTTTAAACTCAAGTAAACATATTGACTACTTTTCTTAGACATGGTTAAATCCAGAGTTTTCCAAACTGTTGGAAAAACCCCTTTTTTTTTGTCTCATCATTGCTTCGGGAAAAAAATTGTTCCCATCACCTTTGCTGAACCAATCCATAGGATCCCATGTTGCACCTGTAAATTCTATTCGCCCCGAATCCGTTAAATTGCCATCCAAAGGACATTATCACCCTCTTTGGGAATCACTAATTCAGTCGGTAATGTGGGCACCAAAGAGAACTCACCGCAATTAACCACCGTCTACGATCCGGTGTATATTTGAATATACATTCCAAATACATTTAAATGATAAAAAAAGCCAATTTCTTTTTCTCAGTTTTTTTTTTGTTTTGGTATTTTAGATTTTTTTTTTTTTTTATTGCATCATTTACTGTGTGATTTCGGTACAAAATACTTCAGAGGGGCAATAGAAGCTACGGGTATAACATAGGATCCTAAGGTTGACTTGAGTGGGGGGCGATCAGGGAGAAAAAAATTAATGAAGAAGGGGACGAGATATGGAACAGAGTTTGGGAACCTCCGGTCTAGGGAAATGAAACCATGGAAAAATAATCGCTAGAATAAGAGGACAGCTGGTAAATCATATTTAGGTTGGCACGCTTCCAAGGAAAGGGAAGTTTCGTGGTGGGTGATTCCCCCCCCCCCCCCCACGATTCGGAAGGAAAAATACTATGGGAAAAATATAACGATTCTCTCACGTAAAAATACGGGACGTTTAGTCAGAGCATGACTTTCACTCCCACAGTAATGGTCGTAACAATACACAGTATGACTTTCTTTCACCTGAATCCGGGCATATTTCTACAGCAAGAGAGCCGTAGGGGCCGAAAAGTTTAAGAACCACTGGTAGCTGGTATAGAACATATGGCATTGCATTTTAGGGGCCGTTCAAGTATTACGTAAGCAAGTTTTTAACCCCCCCCCCCTTGTCAGCAAAATTTCGTCATCAGCTCTGCCCCTCTGAATCCTAACACATATTTTCATAAAGGGTGACAAAAGCATTATTCAAACCCCCCCCCCTCCCCCCTTGTCATCAAAAGTCAGCAAATCGGAAACCCCTCCCCCCATCGATGATGACGTAATACTTGAATGACCCCTTACTGACGCGATATATATATATAACAGCAACTAATAAATCAATAAATATTCAAATATAGTTTATCATCAATTTACACTGTTTTGGACATCGTCAAAGCTGTTGGTGGAAATACGGATCGACTCTTGCCGACTTGACAGTCGAGTTTTTTGCGCAAAAAAAAATCAAATAAAAACATACCATCATATCGTCTCATCGGGTATACGTTCGAATCCCGTTCCAGTATATTAAGTTTTTATAGGCTTTAAAATTAGTCTTCGAAATTAGGGCAATTGATGGAACTCGGGCATCGCACGAATTATGCGGAGTAATTCTAAATTCATGGGACAAACCTTAAGAGGTGATGTAAGACATCTAAACAAGCATTTTCGATCATAGAATGGACGGTCGAATCGCAATAGCAAAGGCGGTAGAGGGTGTTTTTAGAGAGTGCTCAACACCAACTTCACCACAAACAAATATATTTTTCCGACGGATATGTACTGTCAACCATTCGAGGGTCCATATGCACCTTTGGATTGGATTGCAGTTTTTTATTTGGTGCAAGGACCATCAAAGCTCTGCCGCGCCACACAATGACCAAGCGGTACAATTGCTGGTGGTAGAATTTACGTTGCCCAGGTTGCACCATCAGAAAGCCTAGCATATTACAATAACCGCATCCTCGAATTGTAGCACTTACTGCAGCGAGAATCCGTCAGAAAAAATATTATATATTAGCTTTTTTTGGTGAAGTGCTGCTGTGCGTTATCTAAAAACAACCTCTACCGCCTTTGCTATTGCAATTCAACCACACATTCTATGATCAAAAAATGCTTGGTTTTTGGAGTGCTATATCACCTCAAAGTTTGTCCCATGAACTTAGAATCACCCTGTAGAGAGCGAAGGATCGGACGATAAGAACATGTGATATTGATTCCTGTGAGTGCGAGTAGTAGACTGAATATTTTGCATACTTCGATTTTAAGTGTTCACAATTAATAACAATACGTGTAAGGGCCATTCAAGTATTACGTAAGCAAATTTTTAGCCATTTTTGACCCCCCCCCCCCCTTGTCAGCAAAATTTCGTCATCAGCTCTGCCCCTCTGAATCCTAACTCATATTGTCATAAAGGGTGGTTGATGACGTAAGCATTATCCAAACACCCCCCCCCTCATCAAAAGTCAGCAAATCCGGAACCCCCTCTCTCCCCCCCCCATCGATGATGACGTAATACTTGAACGGCCCCTAAGAAATCGATTAACCATTTTTGCAAAAAAAAAAACGTTATTTCAGTATGAAAAAAAAAAATTTTAATGTTTATTTTTTTTTCTCATCTATTGTCTGAAGCATTCAATTTTTTCGATACGAATGAATAATCGATTTTTCTCTCGCCTATGCTATCAATCGTTAATCGAAATATGCAAAATATCTCAGTCTGCGACTCACATTATAAGAAATAATTTCCTATGTTTGTATCGATCCTCTGCATTCCAATACTCGTGCAAATCACGTAAGGTTTCAAAAACATTATTGTACCGTCAGGTGAGTTTCAGTCATACAATTTTTCTAATTCCATGCCCTTCAAGAAAAGTGCTAATTTATAAATAAAAACAAGTTTCCGAACATAATTATCAATTCAATTTAGCTTAATTTTCATTTATTTAAAATTACCCTTGACTTGTGGTTTATTACTTTATCCTGAAATGTAATTCTTGGCCCATCTGCCTAGGCGATTACGTTTTAAAAACATACATTT
This sequence comes from Pholcus phalangioides, assembly GCF_987345545.1. Taxonomy (NCBI): domain Eukaryota; kingdom Metazoa; phylum Arthropoda; class Arachnida; order Araneae; family Pholcidae; genus Pholcus; species Pholcus phalangioides. The sequence continues at coordinate 84,634,310 of NW_028301608.1, read as the reverse complement.
CGAGGCTCGCAGTGCTATCACTGATATCGCGTGTTATTTTGCTTCCAAAAAAAACTATAAATATCATTTGTATAACACTTGAATATTTTTCATGTACCCCGAATTGGTTCCAAGTACTTGGTTTTTGTGTTTATTGAATGCGGTATTAATAGTGAACGGTATATTCAAATGTCAATCAAATTTTATCCATTACGGCACTTGCATTACACCAGGGGTTCTTAACCTAATGGGTCGTACAAATCCACTTCCGGCCAGGGATTTTGAACTACTAAACCACGCATGCGCCTCGTGAATGTGCGTGTATGTGTTGTGAACCTAATGTGAAGTTTGTCTGTGTAATACTTAATTATAGTGCTACCATCTATTTTTCGAACTAATGAGTGAAATGTAATGATTGAATATGTATTTGTACCATTGTAGGCCTGTTGCTTTCACTGGCGAGACTTTTTTAACTGGGAGATCGGCTCGCAACCGGGCCTCGAAGTTGAGAATCGCAGAAAACCAACTTCAGTCGACCAGCACTGGGATTTTTGAGCTATGGGTCGCGATTCAAACTTTATTCCCAGGGCTTTCCGAGATGGGTCATACAAATCCACTTACAATCTGGGATTCTTGAGCTATGGGACGCACGTGACCCACATTTGAATCGCAGAGGCTTCCTTGATCGGTCGTACGAATGCACATAGTCATGTTATAAATGCACTCGTTTCGTAACTGGTTTCAATAAATTTCGAAGAACGGTCCCATGGGGTCGCAAGGTATGATCGCGATTTTGGATCGCGGCTGAAAATAACCACTGCATTACTCATGTTTTATGCTCGATGTAACGCTTATTCAGGGCAAATATGTATCGAGAATTAAGCTCTCTTGTTACTTATCGTGCAGGCAGATATTCTATTGGTTTCATTTTAATGTCTCTATCATCCTGTTATATTAATTGCTACGATTTTTGGGGTGTTTTTTTTAACCATCTGTAATATATTTTAAAATATTGAGAAATGGGGAATACCTCGGAAAATAACTTCAATCGGCTGCTATAGCCAGGGCTACAACTAAATGCTTTGTCAGCCAAGACACAAGCGAGAATTTTGCCACCGTTCCCCGTAATTTTGAATGAGGAATTAAAGGGTGAAATTTGATCACCCCTTTGATTCGGGGAACCAGACCCGGCTGCTCTTCCACCAGTTGTGGCCGTGGCAACAGCTCTCAAGAAGCACAAGTCTGCTCTATTTCGAATGATTCCAGTAAAGCAGAGGTTTTTAATTCATGGGGTCACTTCCCATACGTTGGTCAAAGGAACTTCCGAGACGGGTCGTACGAATCTTATATATAGCCAGGATTTCTTGAGCTAGGGTCATGCATACCCCCACATTCTCGAGCAAGGTTCCTATACCAGACTTTACTCGGTCCCATCTAGGAGGATTTGAAGTGAAGAAAAACATTGAGAATCGTCCAAGGGGCTAGAGCATTGTCAGCCCATCCTTATGGAGGGAGAGGTCACGACCCAAAATAGATTTACAGGGGCTTCCGAGTGCTATAAAAGCACTTATTGCGTCGCCGGTTTCACTAACTTCCGAGAACAAGCTTCCGACCAATGCAGCCCCATGGGTCTCGCAAAGCCGATCTTTTTACTTAAGTTTTCAGCAGCGAACCAAAATTAAATTTAGCCCCTATACAGTAAAGAAATGCGTATCGCACACATACCTTAATAAGCTAGAAGGCGTTTGCGTCATGTTCGTGGGTAAGCGTTGACAACGATGAATACTCTTTGATATTATAATGGACTGAAATTAATGCGCTTCGGCGATCGTCACACTGATTTTAGATATAGCAATGGCAGAATTTCGCGTGCATTTTTATACTTTCAAACTTTACTTACTTAGGCTTCGTATGGTCTGGTCCACACCTGTTCGAACCAGTCTCTTTCGAAGGCTGTCGCTTTTTTTCCTTTTCAGTATATCCTCCTTCCCATTATTTTTATCTTTATCACATTAGAAGTTGGACAGAAATAGCTTGCTGGTGGGGATATTCTAAAAGAACTAGCGTAGATGGTCCAAGCCGGCCTTTGGATTTTTACCTTCTTCCTACTCCTCTCTTCCTGATTAGGGCCAACTGACCACCAATCGCCAAAAGCCTAACATGATCGTTCGTATAGATAAATAGTATGACACACCCATCAATGATATCAGTTTGCTTTGCTGTTATCCGTGAAAGAAGCATTCGTTATCTGTATGCTATGTTTAAGTAATGGACGCGTTTGTCTCTCATTTAAGTTTTTATTTTTTAAGTTTTATGAAATTTATGAAGAATTGTGTAGAACACGGTTTTCAACCAAGGACCATACGGTCCTGGGATATTTTGGGAATGGTGGAGCCCCACGGGTGTGAAAATCTGAAGGAGAAGCTTTTTCCCACATCCTTCCCTAAGTGAAATAAGGTGGACGTGACTACTCCCTGAATCCAGCAGAGCTGTACATAGAACCAAGGCCATCTTATTGGTCCCATGTGGGCATGTCCATGAGTTTTCATACCTAATGGGGGGGGGGGCTTCATGGGAGTTGGTACTATGGTTTTTCAAATGTATCTTGAATATATAGAAGCTGTTATAAGTTGCTACTGAGGGCCCCAGTACATCAAGTGCCAGAGTGTTGCAGTGGCAAGATGTGCGCCTTCCACCACGGTTACTGCCAGGGTCCACAGATCCAATCTGTGGGAAGAACATGGACAAGTTCTTTACCTTCCGAGCCTGGGGCGACCACCGATAGATGGCATCTTCGTTTCCAACCAATCTTCATCAGTAGGAAATTTGGTGTTTGGCGATAAGACCGGAGTTGGTGTACGTTAAGTAATATAGTAGTACATCATTCCAAACATTTTAGTCTAAATCATTACCGCGCATAACAAAATGAATTGCAAATGTTTTTAAGTAATCAATATTTACGAAAATATTACAAACTTTGGTCATTAGAAAAATTTCATATAATAAGCAGGGCAGTCTTAACAGCACAGTGGGGCCCCAGGGCAACTTGATTCTGGGACCTGAAAGTACCGGTTTATAAATTTTTCTCGCAAATCATAGCACTAAATCTCTATCACGAGGCTTCTCCCCCCCCCTTATGCAGAGCCTCAACTAGGGAAGAACTAGTAGGGTCTGGTGCCCGGGCGCTGGACTAGAGGGTGGCAAAAACCACCCTTCAACACTGATCCTTCTATATTATACGGGGACTCCAAATTGCGTGCTCTCCTGTTGACACGTATCTAGTTACGGCCCTGCCCTTATGCACTCGAGGCCCCGGGTGGGCCCCAAGCGTTAAAACTGCTCTGCTCATAAGTAGGTCTTGACCAGTTGAAACACAACCTTCATCGTCAAAGTTACGACTTCTGTATTCCAATATGTTTTTTTACTGTTTTTCCAAAAATCTCAGTATTATCCTTACCTTTTTCTCCAAAGGATTTTCCCACTTCCAAGATGAGCGGCAGGCCGAAGGTGTTCACCGTGGATGAATTCATCTCTGCTGTTATCACTTGTTCGGCGATAACCCTGTTATCGATAGGAGTGACCATCCTCGTGGGCATGCTAGTCGATTTTGTCGTGTGCAGTGATGACCAGCAAAATTACCATAAGGAGGACAGCTTACTTGGCAGCGTTTTCATCACTTCAGAGATGGCAGCGAGCTTTCTTTTGACCGGACTTGGGCTTGTGTATTGTTCGCATCTCGTCAAGATATTACTGATGACTTTCCTACGTGGCGGTACCGCCAGCAGGGCACCTTCGCCAGTCAACCAAGAAGCCTTTCAGTCATCGACAGTCCCCGAAACTGTAATTGTACTTTCCTTTATTTAGGAATTTTCCTCCTCCACTTTTAATATGCTTATAAACTTGGCATTAGCGGTCCCCCAACGTTGAGTACTGTAACATATATCGTTCTTTGAAAGCTTTTGGAACGAAATGAACTTCGTAGGAGTTTTCGAAGCTATTTCGGAATTTTCTAGCGGGATAAGTAAGGATACCAGTACAACACTTTGAGCTCATGGTTTAACCCTTTACGTTAGTCAAGACGTTTTCGGTACTCCGTTGGTACAGTTCGTACTTTATATCCCCCACCCGCAATGAGGAAGGCCACCCTGGATGCGTTTGTATAGCTTATGAATTCCGCTAAGTCAAATATTTTCGGTGCCTTCCTGTGATCATAAGGGGTTGTTATAGCAATGAAGTACCTGTAACTCCTAATGTCGATTTCACCTTCTCATAGGACCACAAAATGGTAAGAATTGTTCCATCAGACTTTGAAATCTGACTGTTGGGCCTGGAAACCTTGCTTGAACTGAACCGTATATTGTTCAAGCCTTTAATAATGGAAGGCATTATTCATTATTTTCATGGATCAATAAATGATCGACGGGGTTTCCGAGCACCCCCCTTAGTCTTAACGCATGTGGGGGGGGCGGCATACTGGGTCACCGCTTTACACAAACTGGCTGTGAAAAGCAGAAAATTTAACTATTCTGATGAAAGATTCCGCGCGTGTTGGGTTTAGTATTTGAACTAGATTGTAGGCTAGTAACGATTAATTGATTTTAAAAAATTTTAATTTCTCTTTATTGAAAACTCACTTTACTCTGGTAAGTTTTGAAAATATTGAGAATCGTTCCTTCCACATCAGTTAGTAGTTAGGAAAAAAATGACTATATCTTCCCTTTTGGGGGTTAAGAAGTTTAAAGTATTTTAATAGTTATAAAATAATTTTACCAGGCCTGCATTTGGTTTTTCCAAAGGCGGTAAAAACCCGTCAAAGGGAAATACCATACCAACCCTACAGTTGACAAGCATCCATTTCGTGATCTGAAGAGATTCCCAATCCTCCAGATCCATCCAACCGATTAAGAATATTTATTAAAAAAAAGGTGTTTATATTAACTTTATTATTAAACTACTACGCGCCAAACACCAACCCTGGCCATATTACAATTTACTGCCATTAATGAGATGGAAATGACGGCACTGTCTATTAGTGGTCTCCTCAAGCTCTCGTTAGGGAAAATATCTTTACTATATCCTCCCTCGGATTCGAACCTGGGACCGTAACAGCAACCTTCACGGAGGTAGACGAGCATCTTACCACCACGCCACTCGGGCGCTTTTATTTAACTCAAGCTCTTCCCGTGGATAGTTTACTGGGCCCAGAGTAGATTCGGGAAAATTAAATTCGAGATTCTTCCCCCCCCCTTCATACTTTATGGCCGTGGTAGCCAGCAGCTTGCCTATGGCTCCCTACTTACATTCATAATTCTTAACATAGAAAATTACTTTCGTCATTATCACCAAGGCCCGCGTGATGTTGCTCTAAAAATCTTCAAAAATGACTTTTTTTTTTGTTCTATTACTTTGGGATTTTTTTAAAGTTCTCTTGTAAAGCTGAGTGTTCGATATGTCGGAAGTTTTGACATTATCAAAATCGTATGTTATTTTTTTTTCTCTCGTTTAGATTTCATCTAAAATAACAATTTTTCTAATAAACGAATTGTAATTAATGAATCTGTTATGGGGGGCATAAGGAAGGGGGGTTCCGACTTCGGTGCCCGAGACTAATCTTATTTTTGTTTTTTCAAAAGTGTTGAGAGTCCCGTAAAGTATCTGATCGGTGGGCCCTGTTGCTAGATATGGGGGAGGGGGCCCATGACTTATATACCGGAGGAGGGAATAGGGTTCTCCAATTAAAAAAAATGAAACTCCCCCGAGGAAATCCTGTGTATGCATGCCTATTGTTAGGAAGCCCAGTCTTATTTTCAAAGAAATTCACGGATATTTTTTTCATTAGTGCTCAATGCAATCAATATTATAACTTAATTTTTTCCATGGTTAAAAAATTTGAAAATTGAAAAATTATCGTTAGTGCCAAAAAAAAAGTCTCAAACTAAAAAAATGCTCTAACGGAAAAAACAATGCAAATGTCATGAACATCCGGATCCTGGTTATCGACATACTTCCTTTTCGAAGACACAAATTGCTCCTAAAACTTGACACATGGGCAATTTGTTTTCCTACTTTTTCTGCCATCTCATGTGTCCAATTGCCTATTTTAGCAAAATAATTGAAACATTTGTCCCAATATTTTTTTTTTTCATTTTGAGAGAAATTTAAACTATGAATAGATTTGATGAAATAATTTGCAGATGAAACTAATTTTTTATGCATTACATGTGGCAGGAAACGAAACCAAATGAACAGCGAATATTGTTTTGAAGATGTGAAAGGACAAAAACCAACTCCCACACACGGTACAAAAGCCAAATCGAAACTACTTTTTATTTAAGTCTGAATTTTTTTCGTTTTTTCCTCCCGTCGGTTTGACGATTAAAAAATATACAAAGTACAGCGGCAGAAAACAAACTTGCACTATGAGCACCATCCCGGCACAAGTAAGCAACGCCCACTACCTGATTCTGAAACCTGGATGCACTACAATCGCACCCTTAGGGGCCAGCAGTAAGACGCCTTCATATATGTATTAAGGAGTTCTAGCCAGCAGTAGCGATATTACTGACGTCACACTGCACATAAATGACGGATGCTGTGTCTGCCTGGTTTTGTCGAGAGGCTATAGTATGGTCATCGGAATTATAAGTAATCTTGTAGATTTGATCTTACTAATAAACTCGACGTAGTACACCGATAAGGATAGTTATGTTTTGCTCGAGTGAGATCTGTTTTTGCATTGTGTATAATTGCATGCGTTTGTCTCTGTGCGTCAAGGGCGTAGCGGGGGCCCGAAATGTGAGGAAATGACCGAAAAAAGGGAAAAAGATGGCAAAATCTATTGTTCTATCGCTTTGGTCCCCCGAAATAAAGTGGTTCCCCCCCCCGAACGAAATTTCTGACTACGCCCCTGCTGTGCGTTCATTTAGCGTAGCACCACGATGCCACACACAGTACTTGGTTAATCAGTTTAATAATTGAAAACTCTTATGATATCGTATTTAAATCTCAAATGCTTTTTTTTTCTTTGGGCAGGTTGATCGCAATGCCCATTAAGAAAATCTTCAAGATTTTCACTATAGCCTCGGATCTGTTGCTGATCACGGCTGTCGCTTTTTTGTTCGTTGGAATGATCTCCTCGACTTGCTTCGTCATTGTCCAAGACGTTGGTAGAGCACGGAGGTGGGCCAACTCCATCGGAGTCATTTTAGTAATTATACCGTCCATTATATTGTGCTATCAAATGGTGAAACCCATGATGAAGAGCTTCAAAAGACTCTTCACTTGCTGGACGTTCCGTGCAACCAAGGACGACGATGACTCTGTACGAGGGTTCTGGACGTCGGAGGAGGATGGATACGTTAACACCGAATCTCATTGGTCAGCGGAAAGATCCCTCTTCACCATGGACATGTTACGAGAGAATTCGTTCGAATGGAATCTTGATAACCTTTAAAATAATTTTATTTAATCGACTGACAAAAAAAATTAGTTTTGCTATTTTTAGAATATACTCTCGACTGAACTCGCTCATGAAATATTGCTCACGAAAAATATTCCAATGTATAATTTTAGGATTTTATTTGCGAATAAAATTTTACTTTCAATTCTTTTTTGAATTCATTTGTTGGGTTATTTCTTTTGATACTAGAAACCTTTTTTCAGTTTGTATATGCAACGAAATTCACTTGATACCAAATGATAACGGAGTGTTATCTGTATATACAAATTTTTCAACTTCTACTTTACCGTGTACATGCACCTTGCTCATTCCTCTACGAAATTTCTAATGAATTGATACATGCCGGAATGTGTGTTCCGGGTATGTGCGGCCCTAACGTTAGAATTGTACTCGTGTTCTGTTCTTGCTGGTGCTGCCATCTACCATATTCTGAAGTAAAAATGGCAAGTACGATTACAGTTCAAAAACTGAGTTATCTATGAAATGTAGAGCTTTTGAAATACTCGTCTTTGACAAAGTTGTTGAGTATTATACCGCTATAACTGAGGTGATCTTGAAATACCGAGTGCACTCGGTGCCCTCCATTTTTGTGTGGGGGGGAAACTGGTTTTCTGCTCAATTTGACGTCTAATCGGGGGTGGGGGAAAATGGCAGAGGAAACAGCTATTAGTAGTAGTGAGAGATATTAACGTCACAATTTTCACAAAAACGGCGGATAAGTCGCCATGGGATTTCCAATGATTATGGTTTATGGAATCGCCATGCAGTTCAACAACTGTTCTACACGAATCGGTAAACGATGCAGTGGTTATAGTATTGGTTAGTGAGCGACTTGAAGACGGATGCGTGACCCAGTGGTAGGCTGAAGAATCTAGCGAGTAACAGAATGAGTAAGTGCGTGACAGAGTGATGCGACCTATAGCCACTAGAATAAGGGCCCCTATCAAGTAACCTTAATGCGACCTAGTTGGTGAGTGATAGAATGAGCTACGTAATGTGATGAGCGAGCTAGAGCTCTAGTGACAGGCCGGTTTCACTTGTTCTCTCGCGCCATTTATTCACTTGTGTCGGACTGATGTTAAATTGTTTGTCGGTGCATTTTCCGGACACGAGTGGCTATAGCAATAACCAATTATGTACAATGGATAAAATGGTGGCAGCGCTTACTGGCGTGTATGCAGCAGCATTTAAAGCGCTGCCTTTGTTTAACCCTTTAAATGGCCATTTTTTTTCAATTGTTTTTTTTAAATATTTTTGGGGATGAGATCAGGATTTAAGAAAATAAATTCATGTGCAGCTCATTAGATTATTTTTTCGGATTTGGATTTTTTTCCTAAAGTTGGCAGCCCCAATGAGACCTTTTTCAACAGACATTTCACACGTGCCGTACTACACCTAAACGTTGCAAACAACGAAAAAAAAATTTGTGTGTACTACTAGAACACAATTCAACGTTTCCAAAATGATCGCGATTACGCAAATCAGACCGCAAACACTCGTCTGGCGCTACCTATCACTTCTGGCAAGAACTTTGTCCCCCCTCCTAATATATTCATTATTTAGAAAAATCGAAATCCCAAATTATATGCAGATATACAGGGTGATCCAAACATCAGTTAAAATTTGGAAGTTATGATGTACCTGCGTGTTAGGGGGATAAAAATTAACACATTCTGGAAATAACATGGGGGGGGGGGGTGTTATTAAAACCTTAAAAAAATAATTACAAAAATTTCATCGGTGTTAGATGGCGCTTTATCTGATAACAAAAGTGAGAATTAGCATTAAAATACATATATTAGCAAAGATTAATTAGAGGCGGATTAGAAATCTGTCCAGCGCCATCTGTTGGGCATTTTTTTATTTTTTTCAATGAAGCCCTGTGTCGTTTCCAGCATTTGTGTCAATTTCTATCCAACTACGAACATTATTCCATGAATTAATAAACTTTCAAAATGTTTTAATTTCTGATCACCCTGTACATCGCCAGGTAAATTTCGTTGCCGATCTCTGGAGTACACTTCCTCTTCTAAACCGAGCACAACACCGGTCTATCGTCACTGGACAACTTTTACTGCCGTTTTACTCCCTTTTTCCGGAAGTGTGTACCTGACAGTCTTTATGCTTATCTAGTGTTTTGCGTGATGTTGGTGCTGTCATCTACATTTTAAATTGTGAATGAAGCGCAATGATTAAATATTTGCACCGTTGTAAGGTCTGTTGCTCTCTGTGTCGAGACCTTAACGGAGTTCGTATGGATGCTTCGCAGTTGGGAAACCACTGTGCCGCCGGGGGGTTTCACTATGCGAGATTTCGAATCTATTATTATAATCCCAGTGGGCTCATCGAGGGTGGAAAAAGACTTTTCTGTGCAACGTGACGTCTAGTTGTTAAAAAAACGGCATTGGGAGGGGGCATCTATTCGCTGTAGCGATAATACTGATGCCACACTGTGCACAGTAATGGCGGATGATGAGTTGGCCTAGATCTCCAGTGGTTTTGGTCCTGGTATACACTTAAAGAGTACGTAAGTCGAAGATAACCCTAATCATCTGTTTATTAACAATTAATTAACACATAATTACAATACTACTATTATCCACAATATAGATTATTGTCGAAAATAAACATGAACACTTAACAAATTTTAGATGGAGTTCGTACGGACAACGCGCGCCAGTCCGATACTCGTGTAGAACACTCGCGTAACAGTTTTCTTCTCTCCTCTGCACTTTTTCTTTTCCTACACGCACACGCGCTTTTTGCACCCGGTGCGTGTGCGTCTTTAGTCATTAAGGGCCATTCAAGTATTACGTAAGCAGATTTTCAGCCATTTTTCACTCCCCCCCCCCCTCGTCAGCAACACACTGACCCCCCCTCCCCCTTTCCCCCTCCCCGTCAGCAGCTTAGAATATTTCATATCTTTCAAAAGGGGTGATTGATGACATAAGCAACCTTCAAACCCCCCCCCCTCCTCCTCGATGCTGACGTAATACTTGAATGACCCCTTAATCAGTGGACCGCTGTGCACTACTACTACTTAACAGTACACGCACCTCGCGTACACATTCCTCTACGGAATTTCTAACGGATCGGCACGTGCCGGAATGTATGTTATGAGCGTACGTGTGTCCCTAACGTATTTATGTTGTCTAATTGAGCTTATTTCGTATTCGCGCTGCCATCTGTCTTCCATTTTCTGAAGTAAAGATGGAAATGCTTGAATTTTTCATGTAACGTCAGCAAAGAAAAATTGGTATACGCTACATGAAGTTTGAGCTAACTCAATATTAAACTTCATGCTACTGTTTGAACTACACCATTTTCAAATTGCAAAGCTGTAGCTAGTAGCTGGTCTCACGTTGTTTCTGGCTAGAACAGGGGTTCTTAACTTGACGTCCTTGAAGAGTTTTCAAGGAGGTCCTTGTGCTTGTGGGAAAGAAAATGGACTTATTTTCCCCATTGCTGAATACGGAATATTATTCTGTGTGTCCATGCCGTGGCCTTCATTTTTTAGGAACGGGGGGGCGGGGGATATCTCTGTGGCGCGACTTACTTCTCAACTTGGAGATCAGCTGACATTCGCGCCTAGAAGTTCAAAACCACAGAAAACTTCAGCTGACCACCACTGTGGCGACGGTGGGGTTCGAACCCGGAATTTTATTCACCTCAGGACACTGTTTCTTTCCGAAAATTCGACAAATACAATAAAGCATTTTAAAAAACGGGAATTTTTATTTCCTTTGTTCCCAATCGTTTTTTGTGTGACATACGACGAAGAGGTCAGAGTCCTTTAAGAAAAAGGAAAAAAAAATAGAGATAACAAAAATAACATTTTCTTCTCTTTTACCTCTGAAACTAATATTAACGAAAGAAGAAAAAAAAATGCTGCGACAGTCGTCAAGGTACCTTTTATCTCAATTCCCTAGCTTTATATACTTACTTCTAAAGTTCTGATAAAGCGGAAAGCAAGCAATTCTTCCCCCCCCCCCTCCGCCTCATTGTGATTCGTCCTTACTTCTTACAAACAAGAAAAGAAATATTCGTTGAAGTGCTCGTTTTCGTCTTCGGGAACACGTGAAAACTTGAAAATTTAAATCCCTCATAACACAGGAAGTACACGTATATAGGATACCAAACATCTAAAGGTGAGAATTTTATTCAATATAATTAGATTTCAGTAAAATATAAGTTTTAAATTATCACAAAGACGTGTGACACAAGTACCTTGTAACACATCCGTTAGCGCAGTGGCCATTGTAGACATTTCCACGCCCTTGTTTGTTTTGCAACTGCGTCGGTTCTTGCAATAACCGCAATGAGCGATGCTTCTGTGATTCAGCGTTCTGTAATGATTTACCTTGGAGAGTATTCTTTTCAAAGTAGTCCATACGCCTTTGTATGAAATGAAAAAATGATGTTTTTAATAGTCAGATATATATAAGTCTGTCTCTTTCTAATTATAGATAATAATCGCTTCCATTAAAGGTGAGTCATGCTTTGAATAGTTGTTAAAATTACGTACAAATGAAATCGTTCTTTGATTTCTCTTGGTACGCCGTTATCAGGACCATACATGGACCATGCGGGATATGTTTCTTTATTTGAAAAATAAATTGCATCAACAAATAATAATCATACGTGGAAAAAAAATCCACTGAGTTTTATAGATCTAAATTCAACACAACATATACAGAAAACTGGTATGTATAGAGATGTTGGTATTTTGGAAAGGAAAATTCATCTCCGCCTCTATGGGTACTTGAACCCATGCCACCACTGCGCTAAAGAATCAAATCGAATATTTCCTCCTTAGAGCGTGAGTAAGTGGGGAGTACATCTTTCTCTCATATATGTCACCATCTGGTGACCTTAATATCATTTACGAGCCATTAGCTGATCTCTGTCGCTGTCCATCATGCCGTTCAGCATACTCTCTAAGGAGGATATATTCTGTCTGCTTCTATAGCGTACTGGTAGCGCACTTGCTTGGTATACAAGAGGGCGTGGGTTCTAGCCCTCGTAGAGACAGAGATGAATTTTCATTTACACAGCCAGTTTTCTGTACATTATTTTGTATTAACAAGTGAAGAGGACATCTTTCAACGCAATACAAATTGAATAATAATTCTATGAAATAACGAAGTCCATGTTACGTAAATTTTTTAAATGATGCGCGATTTCCATTGTATTAGTTTAAATCTACTCAAATACGAACTCATAAGGGGTCATTCAAGTATTACGGCAGCTTCGATGGGATGGGGGTTTCGGATTTGCTGACTTTAGATGACAAGGGGAGAGGGGGTTGGAGGATTCTTACGTCATCAACCAACCTTTATAAAAATATGAACTATTCTTAATAGCATCTTACTCGGTGCGCCAAAAACGAGAAAAACCTTTCGCTAGTTTGTGGGCACCTGAACTAATATTCTCCCTAATAATAAGTTCCCTACGGATCCACTTTGGTGATCTCTAAATGTTTTGCTGATCCTTCAAGTGCTCTGGAACTGTGTCCGGGCCTCTTAAGTGCTCTGGAGCTGTGCCACGCATCACTCAAATGATCCATAACTATGCCGCGGATCACTTAAGTAATTAGGGAATGTGGGGGGGGGGGTAACTTCAGTGATGTGAAACTACACTGGGGGCCGCTTAAGTGCTCTGAAACTATGCCATGTGTCACTGAAGGGATCTCTAAATGTGCCACGGATCACTTAAGTGTTTTTGAACTGTATCGCGGGTTGCTTAAGTGATCTGTGAATGCGCCACGGGCCTACTTCAGTGATCTTAAAATGTTCAGGGAACTGTGCCACGGGTCATTTAAGCAAACTGTAAGTTTGCCACTTGATTCATTTTCACAAAATTAGGTTTGAGGGAGCAGGCCACATCAGATAACCTTCAGGGCCGCATTTGGTCCGCGGGCTAAGGGTTTACCATATGTTTCAAAGGGAGAGTCACAATGAATTTCTTAAAAAGAAATATTGAGTTCTTAGCCTTCAAATGGCATTGAAATTAACAGAAATTGATTATACGATTATGATTATACACACACACACATATGTATTAAGCAATAGATCACAACGGGCACTCCCCGTTAGCGGGCAAAAACGTGGTTCTCATGGTATCTGTTCTCGAGAGGTTCCACTGTATAATACTATAACATACTTTGACCATTAAATGTTTATGTCACTCGTTTATTCGCTCACTATATCATTTAATCGCACCATAATCGCTTTATGCATGCGAGAGCTCATTGAACTAAAAGGGACTAAAACACTTTAAAACCGATTCCAAATGACTATTCTGCTATAGCATTCAACGGGATTCCTTCCAAGTCAGACCTGTAGAGATGGAAGTCATTGGGATACCCACTCTCAGCTAAGAGGCAACTTCATCACTCAGAATCAATTGTAACCAAGATAGAACCAAGGGCTCTCCTATTTTTTCAGCATATGTTTAACAGTGCGGTTGTTCAGTTTAGCATGTATTTAAAATAAATGAATAAAAATATCCTCAGGAAAGAAATGCAGCTGACCAGTCATGTGATTACGCTACAGCAAGCAACAGACCAACAGCAGTTAAATTACATTCAGAATAATAATTATTCATCGCCAGTTTCTCAGTTCTAATTTTGTAGATGGCAGCAACTTCACACGACATCCATTACCCTGGCTCCCACAACGGTGGGGGTTACAAGGCCCCGGACAATTACCATCATTTTTGGTTTTTTCATGCAATAAATTCATTATAGAAGGGCTTGTGAAAAGTCCGTCTCGGGAGCTTCAAAAATTTGCACCAATGACTGCTCTCAATTTTTTCTCTACGAAGGAAAAAAGTCGTCAAGCGGGTGACTCCCAATCCTACCGCAATATTTGCACATGTGAACGAGGCTTTAGTTTTGTAGGTGTGGCCTCTGTGCGGTCATGAGGGCATCGTAAGAATTCACGTTCGAACCCAGTTGGTAGGATAGTGGTGGTCGGCTGAAGTTGGTTTTCTGCGTTTTTCTGACTACGAGATGTGAATGCAAGCTAGTCTCTCATTTGTAAAAGATCTCTCCACATAGCAGACTTTTTTGCAAACCTTTCGGCAGGCAGACCTTCAAGACAATACTTACATAACATGAAAGTTCAGGCATTTGCCATTTTCACTCCAAAATATGGAAGACAGGTGGCAGTACCGCCCGAGTGGCGTGGTGATAAGATGCTCGTCTACCACCGTGAAGGTTGCTGTCACGGTCCTGGGTTCGAACTCGAGGGAGAATGTAGATAAGAAATTTTCCCTAACAAACTTGAGGCGACCACCAATAGACAGCACCTTCATTTCCAACCCACCTCATTAATGGCAGTAAATTGCAGTAGTAATTTGCAGTAATTGGAGTAGTATAACACGAAACAATCGTAACTCTGACAATATTATTGCGTTAGAGCCACATACACACAACACGCCCCATGGTGGGCCCATGCGTTAAGATGGTACTGAATAGATCCCCACATAGTTTTCTTTTCTTAACGATTAAAATCAAATTAAATGACTTAATTGAATTTCTTTTCGTTTCATTTGCAGAGGAACGACACTGCAAAGATGGCGGCGCGCTTGTCTCGAATGGGAAACATCAAGACGATCAGCTACTGTACGATGTGCGTCGTGCTGATCGGATTCGTACTGCTGCTCGCTGGAGCCATCTTGTCCGGGATAGCGTACACGGAAATCAGACCAAACATCGCTGACGAGAATTACGATCGATACATCAAGGCAAACGTGAACCGCGTTGTGGGGCCCATCATGCTCGCATTCGGCCTACTCAACATTATCGGTGGCTGCGGTTTCTTCGTCGCTGCTCTCGTCTCGACTTCCAGAGAACGGAGGCACGACAGCAAGAAGTATAACGTCAGATCCAACATGCAAGCCAACATGGACATGAACCAGAAGATGCTTAGTCAAGTTTAAAGAGAATATAAATATGTGGAAAAGTTGTGAGTTTCTCTGTTGTTCATCTGCCTTACGAGAAAACAAAAAAACGCATTAGATCGCCATTTCTTTTTATAGGACATTACCACATACGCAATTTTCTCACTGAAGGGAGTATTACAGGTATTTTGAAAGGAGGCCTCTAGAGAGGATTCCGTATTGCTGAATATTTGTCGTTTTCTCTCTTACATTACATCAAACCAAAGATTTCTTCTCCGAGTGTTTTAAACTTCTTACATGTATCTGAGAGAAAATTTTAGCTTTTTTTTTTAAATTCAAGTTTGCATTTTGTCCCGTCCAATTTTATAAAATGAATTCAAAAAATTATCAGGCAGTTCGTTTTATTGCACTACAGGGTGAGCCAAAAATCCATGACAAAATTTAAAATTAAATCACCCGATTGACACGTGACAGTCAATCTCGGCCTTTTGGCTAAGATCAAAGTGTAGTTCGATTCGGAGTAAAATGTGTTTCATGAGATTAAGAATTTTACTCCCTTATTTACTTTAAAAATTATATATATAAAGTTTGGAATGTCACGCATAGATGGCGATGTACCGTTTGTATTTGGTTAATGTTGAAAATCCGAAGACTCGTGCGAGTAATCGAGACTACAAAAATCCATGTTGGCAAATGCATGGACTGAAGGACAGTGGCGTCGGAGCCGGGGTGCTATGGGTGCTCCATCCACAGTAATTTGTGGCGTGGATCCGAGCACCCCCAGAATTGATTCAGAAATTAAAATTTCCGATATAAAACTAAAGACGAGCACCCACAGTTTAGAAACACTTCCGACGCCCCTGATGAAGGATGTACTACTGATTGAAAAGCAATCACGGTAGGTAATAAAAGAAACTGTTCCAAGCTCCATTTACATAAAAATAATACTGTAATTCGAATCAAGTTTTTTTTTGT
This sequence comes from Pholcus phalangioides, assembly GCF_987345545.1. Lineage (NCBI taxonomy): Eukaryota > Metazoa > Arthropoda > Arachnida > Araneae > Pholcidae > Pholcus > Pholcus phalangioides. The sequence continues at coordinate 84,617,992 of NW_028301608.1, read as the reverse complement.
TGTTGCTAAAATTTTTCTTTTATGGTTCAGTGCCCTCTACACGTAAAATTTTGAACTTTGTGTGTGTGGTTTCCATTCCTCTAAAAAAAAACCTTACGGCATTTATGGAACTTCAGTGATATACGAAAATATGTCGATGAACAACGATAAAATAACGCTATACTTTAGTTCCTTGATCGTTGGATTTTATGAGTTTTTTGAAACGTGTCACGGATTTTGGCCCACCCTATGCAGTATTTTCTCTCTGAAAGGTATTTTATCATGATTGAAATCATTTAAGCTGATACATGATTTTTTATCATTGCACTTTTACATGTTGATATATATGACATTTCATGATTATCATGGATAACGTGGTACATCATATCTCATCATCCTCCATTTGGATATTGCCCCCAGAAATGACGTTTAAAACTCCGGGAAACAAAAAACTTATGTAATTTCTTAGTTTATTGCATCTTTTGTGCTTGATCGTGTCGAAACATATATTATATTTAGTTCTTACACGTATGCAAAACCATTTTGTATGTATCTTATTCGAAAAATTAAATTCCTTCTTTTTTAATTTCTGTTCTGGGAATTTCCTCTCCGTCGAAACAATCTATACAGGGTGATTCAAAACTCAACTTACAAAGTTTTAGGGGAGGTAGAAAACACAAAACAGAATCGCACAGGAATGTATGACCGGAAACCCCAGCTACTACTAAACCACACATGCACCTCGTCCATATTCCTCAGCCTAAAAGTTTGTACGTTGAGTTTGAATCACCCTGTATATATAAAATGACACGCCCTGACTGAGTGATTGACTGGTTCATCATCGCCGAGCCGAAACCGCTGAAACTATAAATATGAAATTTGGTCGGTATTTTTATTTTGTAATGTAGAGACTCCCTAAGAAGGGATTTTTCAAAATTCAGCATCTATGTGGGGGTCATAAGGGAGGGGGGAGGCTATATATGCAATTTTATCAGTATTGTATTTATAAAACATAAACTCACTAAGACGGTGTTTCTAAACGTTAAACCACCAAGGGGGTCATGAGGGGGGTTAAAATGTTATACGGGGAAATCATCACCGAACAGTTTTCAAATTACCATATCCACACGAGTGAATCGAAGACTACTTTGATTCTCAACCCTCAATATGTGTACTTCTGGAGCGAACAGGGATGTACAGTGAAATAAATATTTTTATACAAACTATCGAATAAAAATTTATCGAGTTATTTGTGACTGAAATTCTTGATTTTTGTGCCACATATAGGAATTGAACTCGATGAGATGACATCACGATACCTACGCGACCGGGCCAGAAAGTCATTAGCGATACATATCATTTTGTATTCTAATAGAGTGATTTTCCTTATCGCTATTTTACTTTATTTCGGATAATGACCAAACTACTAAAAAACCTACACATGAATCTCGTGAACATTCCACTGGAAACTTTTAATCACATAGTGAGGTTGTCTTCAACGACTAGAATCCACGGACCGGTGCTGGTCCAGAGGAATTTCTTACCGGTCCGTGAAACATTTCTCCAAATTCTTAAATTTGCCACTATGTGATTGGAGAGCTGCATTATTGTGGGGTGAGAAGAATGCTTTTGAAATTCTATTTATGTGAAAAAATATTGTTCATCCGTGTCAGTAATAAAAACAAGAGGGGAATCGAATTGAAGTTAATAGAACAGGATTTGAGCGCTTTGTATCACAAAAGCAACGCTGAAGCCACGTGTATGAATTTTTTCAGCAAAGATGCAGCAAATGTCCAACTGACGATACTAAGACGAATGTAGCTCCCATTCTGATGGAGGCGTTTTGGTGAAACTTGATATATAGGATATATGGGCTATGGAGAAAAGAAAGATTCAATAAAAAATAATTAAATTTTTGACCACCAGGATGAAAAAGTGGAGCTTTTTATCGCAGTATCTTTTTCTTCATGGTCCAAATAACGTATATTCCCACTGATACTACTATGACCTACTGTATGTAGTGCCTGTTGTGGTGGACGTATTTCATCGAAAGTTAGTATACACGTTATTTGGACCATAGGAAAAAAACTGCAATAAAAAGTGTTAGTTTTTCACCAAGTGGTCAAACACCAAACTATTTTTTTATTGAATCTTTCTTTTCCCCCACGGTTCATATATCTTATATACACTGCTTCATCAAAAAAAAACTCCATCAGAATTCATTTTATTTATAACCACCCTGTATCATACAGCCTATTGTTTATTTTCACGCTGCGCACTAGTTTTAAACGAGCAACCAATTTTACTTCAAGAATTATAACACATGGTTTTGAATTTATTAAATAAGTGACAGCAGAGGTCCACCGCTCAACAATATTTCTCGCATGTATAATACATAGTAGAGTATAAATATGGAAATGTAACAAGTCCGAGATGAGGTTATGAAATTTTTTTTTCTACCATACTTTTTTTTTCGCCAGTTCGTGAATTATTTCTCCCGCCGATCCGTGAGATTGTTCACTTAATTCACGGGTTCGCAAGTAGAAAAAAGTTGAAGAACGCTGACATAGTGCCTAGGTGAACTTCGGAAAGAAACATTGGCTGTTTACGGTATAGCTACATGGTGGGATAAATGCTATCCATACTTAGAATAAGACAACCATAATCATTTTATAGGCAGTGTATTATATAGTATAAATTATTAGGTTTTTTTTTCTTCGTGATACATATATGCTTTTACATTGGGTTGCTTTATTTTGATTATATTTATATCCATATTTTTATGTGCATCATCAGTGCCAGTTCTGAGGCGAGTAATATTTATTTTGCCACCCTACGACTATCCGAAAAGAGTTTTCTTCCTTTGCCTATATTACCTTGATACAGTGGTTCCCAAAGCGTTGGACCCGATCCCCCTGGGGAAGAGGGGGTAACGTTGATGATTTAAGATGTCCCGAGAGACTTTGCCAAATAAAACCTGCTGCGAGACAGTAAGGGACTAAGTCAGTGAGTGATTTAGGGAGTTGCAAACACGTGAATGAAAAAAGAGTGACTTACAACGTGAGGGACCAGGTCAGTGAGTGACCTATATAGCGAAGGACCAGGTCACTAAGTGTCCTACAGTGTTTTCATGCAGTTCGAACCCCACCGTCGCCACAGTGGTGGTCGGCTGAAGTTGGCTTTCTGTGGTTCCCAACTTCGAGGAGCAAATGCGAGCCGATCTCCCCATTAAAAGGTCTCGCCACAGAGAGCAACAGGTCTACAACGATAAATTATTCAATCATTACACTTCACTCATAGTTACAAAAAACTGGTGGCAGATGGCAGCACTACACATATAACAAGCATTACACAGAAACAAACTTCACGTCAGGTTTCACTATACGTACATTCCAACATGTACCAATTCGTTAGTGGTTCCACAGAGGAATATGGACGAGGTACATGTGTGGTTTAGTAGTTGTAGTAGTGTTTTCACGCATGTGAATAACCAAAAGAGTGACCTACAGATATAGGGACCAAGTGAATGACCAAATGACCAAATGCGTGCAAGCATATTACTGACCTAGAGTAGCGGTTCTCGGCCCTTTTTGACCCATGGAGCCCTTTCTGGTACATAATTTCTATGGCGGAAGGACCCGTAGGCCTATTTTTTATTTATTCATTAAAGTTACTGACTTATTTTTATCATTAAAAAATATTTATAATTTTTTTTTTTTTTTCAAATTTACTGGGTTTTTTTCCTCGAGTGGCCGCACGGAGCCCTTGGAAGTTCATGTAGAGCACCGGCTGAGAACCGCTGGCCTAGAGCATGTGTAAACGTGTAAATGATCAAAAGAGTGACCTATAGAGCAAGGAACTATGTCAGTGAGCGACCAAAGGAGTGACCTAGAGCGTGTACAACCATGTGAATGACCAAAACATTGTGTGAGCGTGGGAGTGACCAAACGAATGACTTCGGGTCACTGTTTTTGCTCACGACTGTACTTGCAAGATTCATCGAAAGACTGGTTATTTGTGGAGACCAAATAACCAGTCTGTCGATGAATCTTGTATTGCAAGTGGAGAGGACGTTTCTATATGCATATGGCCATCTGATTGCCCTTTGTCATTCACGAGCTATTAGTTGATTGTTGACGCCGTCCATGTACGGTGCCTTTCAACATATATATACGCGCCAAGGTTGAAATATTCTATCTGCTTCCATAGCTTAGATGGTAGAGCACTCGGGACTTCCAAAAAGTTACCCGGTAAGCGGAGGGACGTGTTAACCGGGTGACGCACTAACGAGGTTTGACTGTAAATGCTTGGTAGACTGGGGCAAGCACGCATTTTGGCAATCCCCCGTAATGTTGAAATTTAGGTAAAATTGGTGCATCCTTTGGTCCGAAGCCCGGGGTTTCCCCACCCCTCCAATTTCGACCGGATGTGGGGGACATGACTATCAATTTTGCCAATTGTGGTGCTTCATTATCCATGACTGGTAAAATTTTAGCTGATTTTTGGTAATACAGTAATTGGCGACTTTTCTCACCTTCAGCATCATTTTTGCAATGAGTGCCAATGTCTCATTCACCCGTATTTATTTTGTAGAAATATGGTCATCCAAGTCATGTGTTGCCCACAACTTCATCTTTTGCTCATTTTCAGATCCGATCCCATTGAGACGGATGGAGCGAGGAATGGTACTGGTCAGTAAACATTTACTCGATTTTTTGTTTACTGTTGTTTTCGGTGAATTTCAATGTTTATTTTTTTTTCCCCTCCTTGTGATTAGATTTCTCTTTTAAAAAGAGAAATACGCAGTCGGTGAAAAAGGAAAAACCTCAGAATTCGTTCGTATCTTTTACTCTCATATTTCATGCTCTTGATAAATATACATTTTTTTTTGTAATTGATTGGTTGAGTTGCTCACTCAAAGTCACTTCATTGCGACACTGTAAAATATAAACTTCACAGATTGATAAAAATATATGTTCATTCTCTTCATTTCGACTATTAATCGGGGTTTTCTTCCTTTTAAGTGATTATGCGCAGTCTATAGTCAGTGTGGTTCCCAACTTCAAGGCACAAATTCGAGCCGATCTCCCCTTTAAAAAGTCTCGCCACAGAGAGCAACAGACCTACAAACAGTACAAATGTAATTCAAACATAACACAGCACTCACTTCACTTCTGAAACATATATAGATGGCGGCACTGGAAAATCAAACACAACACTACATAAGCATTCAGACTGTTAGGCACACACACAGTTGCACTTCCAGCACAACTCACTAGGTAGTAAATCGCGCATAGATGGTGATAGACCTGAGTTGTGCTCAGTTTGAAAAAAAAAAAAAGCCTATAGTCAGAGGCATATTTGTAGTTTTGCCGCCTTCTAATCTAATTTTCTTTACCACTCTTTCCTCTCGAATTCGACACCCTCATAGATGGAGATAGAGGTGGGGGGGCATGATGATGTCCATTCATATATGCATGCAGTCATTGACGCTGGGGAAGGGAAGGGCAAAGCCTCCGTCCATGTCCACCCTGTGCTATAGACGGCTTGGCCTTCCCCCTCTCACAAGTACACCTGTGTCTGTAAAATAATTCTTTTAGTTATTCACTTGTTTGCACACTGTTTTAGTCACTCGCATGCTTGAACAATGCTTTGGTTACTCGCGTGCTTGCACGCTGTTTTGGTCACTCACTGACCTAGTTCCTTGCTGTCTGGGCAGAGTTGGATCTATTGAAGGTCATACAAATTTTGCCTCCTCCTCCTAACTAGATGACGGCCCGCCGCTCTTTCTCAAGAAAGAGATTTTAGCATGTGGTTGAAGACCTGGGCCATGCTGGGAAATGTGTGTGTATGTGTTGTGAATCTAACGTAAAGCTTGTTTCTTTGTAATGCTTGTTACAGTGCTGCCATCAATTTTTCAAAGTACAAGTGAAGTGTAATGATTGAATAATTGTATCGTTATAGGCCTATCGCTCTCTGTGGTGAAACTTTTCAACACACAAATTTCACAGACATTCTACTAATTTTCTTTGCCACTAATTCCTCAAATTTACTGACTCTCTGAACTTGCCGGCCTGGGCTATATATTACTAACCCCCCACCTCCTGTAAATATACTGCATTTACGTAGTGGGGTAGGCAAATAGTAGTTAGCATACAGGGTGGATCTAACTAATCTGCCAAACAAAAATAGGTCATAGGCAACCCACGGAACAGGTTTGGCATAACCCACCACTTGGCAGTTTTTGGTGCCAAACATGTTGACGGCCAGGTGAAAAGTCACCAAGGCCGTAACTGGTGCTGTGGACATGCTTTCAGTTAACAAAAAAAAAACCAGCATAGAAAGCAACAATAATAGAAATCAGCAAGCATAATAATACAGTCGAATCCCACTTTAACAAATGCCTTTATAGCAAAAACCTTGTTTTAATGAAAACTTTTTTAATAGAAACAATGTACAAATCTGGAATTCCTTTATAATGGAATTTCATTGTAACGAAGTGATTTCTCTAGTCTCTTGGAGTTCATTATAACGGGATTCAACTGCAATAAAAATATCACTTTCTAGACTAAATATTAAATAACAGAAGGTATCCAGACTCTTTTGAATAGAAAACATCCCTTCCTGTTATATAAATAAATATTCTGTATATAAAAAAAACTCTGACTCTCTTTTAAATAATAGACTGATCAGGGCAAGTCTCTCTGGGTAAAGTAACAAATACACCCATACAGCCTGACATGATGAAGGGGGGGGGAAGTAATCCTCCGCAACTGATGCACTGGGAAAAAAAACCAGCTAACTGGAAATGTTCTGCATTAAAAATTTCCATAACAGTGTTTTAAACAACTTTTCACACAAGTTTTCAGTCCATTCCGCTTTGGGGGTTATAATAATCGGCTCAAATTTTATGGGTATGTAAAAGTTTCACACCAGATTGCTATGTAATTATATGCACTTCAGAGCTGTCATAACCTGTCGTAATGGACATACCTCCACTCTTCCCCCCATTCCCATATGAATAGGGGGCCTCATGATAAAGCAATCTTACTTTTATTTTAGAGTGTAATGTAAATTAGTAATCAGGTGCCGCAGTGGTGGTCTAGTGGTTATAGTGACAGATTCACATCGCAAGGACCTTGGTTCGAACCCCACTGGTGCCAGAGTTGTATCCAACTGAAGTTGATTTTTCTGCGGTTCCCAATTTCGAAGCATGAATGCGAGCTGATCTTCTTGTTAAAAGGTCTCGCCACAGAGAGCACAGCACCGAATGTTCAATCATTTCACTTCACTCATAATTTGAAATATAGATGGCAGCATTAATTCACACACAACACCATATACATGTTCAGACAATTTGGTACACACACTTGCACTTCTGACACAACTCAATCTGTAGTAAATTGCCCATGTTGATTGGCCGGAGTTGAGCTCAGTTGAAAGAAAGTAAGTCAGGTATCCTTAATCTACTTACAGTAGATACAGTGCTCTGAAACATCTTTTTGCCCAGGAGCCCATGATGCTTCTAAGACGGCCTTAGGCACAGCCTAGATCTCATTATTATGAAATCTGAGGTCTCATTATGATTAACAGCTATAGTATAATTTCTTTTTGGTGATGTGTTGATGATGTTTTCCCTTGGAGAGCAAAATGTCCGGAATCATGACAAGCAGTTGTGAAGAATGAAATGTTATGCTTTTTCTTTGCCAAAGATAAAAATCACCAAAAAGGGATTATGCCACAGCTGTTAAAACCAAAAACTGGCAATAAAGTGAAAAATGATAAAAACAATAACAAAACATTTTTCGACTAAATAAAGGGATCGTGATTGAAAATTAAACATCCTAGACCGGACATGGAATCAAGATTGAAAATTACACAACATATTATAAAAAAAGAACATTGGATTTCTAATAATAATCCAATGTTCATTTAACTGGGTTTGGTCAAAAACGGTTTCTGGGTTCAATAAAAACACAATATGCAGGATTAAAACTCCAGGTATGATGACTGTGCAAAAAAAGTTAATAAAAATGTGAAATGTATAACCTGAGAGAAAACAAGATATTCTGATTAGAAAAACTGAAGTTAACATACTGGGCAAAATTGTATATATAGTACAATAAAACGAACAAAAAAAAAAAGCTTCAAGATTCTAATGAATTCAATTCAAACACAGTGCTCTTCAACGCGAAACTATTCTATTACAGGCAGGGCCGTCTTAAGAGCATCATGGGCCCCTGGGCCAAGTGATGTTTCCGAGGCCTTACCTGACAAATGGTCGAGAATTTCAACTGGTTCTAATTTGTCTGAGGCCCCCGGGCCCATTCGTTAAGACGGCACTGATTATAGGTGACTTCACCTTCAATAAATGAATGGCAATACAGACCAACAGTAAAAAAGGAAATGGCAAACTTAGAAGCCAAAAGAAATAATAATAGTCGGTAGGAAAAAAAAAAGGACAATGTGGAAGAAAATGGGGCAAACCCCCAGGAAAGGAAGCCAACTGGCTAGAAAGGAAATCGCCAAAAAAGGGATTATACTATAGCTGTTCCTGGTGGAACCAGAGTTCTCATGATGAGATCTGAGGTCTCATGATAATAAATCCGCTCATAATCGATGGTCAATTCCATTGATTTTCAAGAGTAAAGCTGTAGTTCTTGAAATTTTTGGGACAAACAAGCAGTGAAAAATGTGTTGTTATTATCCAAAGTCATTACGTTTTTATTGGCATTATAAGCAAGGTTCATTATCATTATATTCTCGAGGGCAATCAACCAAAATTACCACTTATTGATGCTGTGGCAAAGATAGTTTTACTGTTAATATTCTTATTAATGTATAGGCTACTCGCATGAAGTGAGGCTTTTCGAATGATTCTAAAGCTGAAGCAGGCATGTAATATCAATAAGTTGCCGCATGTTTCTTGTTTTTTGCATTTGTGACTAATAATTTTTTCATCCATTACAAGTTATCTGTCTAAAAGGATATTAATTACGGTAGTGGTCGGTTATCAGGACAACTGCGAATCGGGAATGAACAAACCAGACAAGTTTTATTTGTGTTGGTCTCCGCTTATATCACAAGCACAAATAGGAATACCTAGCTACCATTAAAATCTCTCTAGAATGTAGAAATGATTGTCCCAATAACCGACCAATATGTTAATTAATGTGGGGACAATATTTTTTTTATTATGGTTTTTTTCGCATTAATAATCATTTTTCAAATGAGTTTGTAATTTTATAATATTTTGACATTTATACTCTCATAAGTGTTGAATTAGTATTATTATTTAATTTGCATTAAAATGTGGCAGAAAAAATTTGCCCTTGAAAGAGGAATTTCTCATCACAGATTTGCAACATGAACTTTGTTGTAGAAATGAACTCTATTGGTATTGAGAGTAATCTACACATGATGAAATTTCATTTAAATCTGAATCATAGTTATTGAGAAATATGAGTTATGAAATATTTTTTATTGCGATTCAAAATTGGTATTGTTACTCAATTCATTGTTATGTCTCATCTCAATGTAATTTATTATTTCATAAACTAATGATAAAATGTATGAATAAAATTTGTTTATAAAAGAAGTTTTGCTGTTGTATTTTACTTTCATGTTTTGTGATTCTGTCACAGCTCAGGATCCGAACTCATTGAGAAACACATTTGGTTTTCTTTTTTACTAGCCTACAAACCAGTTGTGATCACGATATTCGGGAAACACAGCATGAATTTCTGATGTACCGGCATCAGATCGATTCTCGAAAGCAAGCGACTTATTGCTTATCTTCTAACTTCTCATCCTGTCCATATTGCATGTAAGCTCAGCAAAACATTTATGGTCAGGCTGGACAGATACTATAAACTACGCAACTTTCAACTCGGCATAAATTAGTTAAAAAACCGGAGAAATTCTGGTTTTTAACCTATCCGTATCCAGTTGCAGGTTGTGTCGTTTATCATATCTGTCTCCAATGTGCATTCTGCTTAAGGATAACATGGAGCACATTTACCATGGATCCAGCTTTAGATCAAACTTAATAGTATTTGTGTGAGCTTATTGTTGCATTGTAATTTAAGTACCTGGAGAATCAGAAAAGAAAATGATTCACTATTGCATAAAGATTGTGCGTCATGAAATCAAGATGTGCAATGAGTGTTTCGTTTTATTTTTTAATAATAACCCTGTTCTTTACTCATTGATTTTCCTGAATGTATTTTGATTATGCGAATAAAGGAGACAATAGTTGTAAGCATTGATTGATTTGTTTTGTTTGCTCTTTCCATCAGAGAATTCCACTATTTCTGGTCTGGTAACGATTATTCTGTGGAAGCAAAATTATTGTTTTAATTTATGTAAACCATGTCATGCATATATTTAAAAATTTCTGAGTTAAACTGTGTTCGATAAATTTCTGATTTCATCACCTTTTTTATTTTTTCTCCATTGCATTTATTATTAAATTTGAAGCAATACTCAGTATACAAAGTTAGTACACAGTATTTCAATGGTTCCTTCCCCTGCTTTTTCTCTTTTTTTTTTTAGGATATCACAACTATCATAATATGCAGTATGTAAGTAGTAAAAACATAAAAACTGAACCCGGTACGAGCAGTAGGAAGAAAAAAAATGAAACAGGTACAAGTAGCTGTGGCTTGAAAAGTCTTATGATGTATGTCGACAGATTCACTCCATATTAGATCAACTTTGGTATAGACTTCCTGGTGTTGGAGGAATATCAACTTTACCCAGTTTATCATATTGTGTAAATCATATTGTATTCTGTCTTACTTAAATAAAATTTCATTAAAAAAAATTTACATTGAGTACTTCAGTTTCTTTTTCCATTTTTTGGGAATATTTTATTGAAATATATAATATTTTATAGTAACTGAAAAAAACCATAAAAAAAATATATCTTCATATACAGGGGAGAGGGGGGGGGTTCTGTGAGCAATAATTCGCCAGATATTAAAAGGTAAAGAAATTTTTTCGATTTGTTTGCGATGTACGTTATTTTTTTTCTTCTGACATGGCTAAAATACGCTCTTCATAACAAAATCATTATTCAACATCTTATTAATGCCTAAGAATATTTTATACAACCTTTTTTATTAATATATAGTAGCACTTTCCATTGTAGACTACCTTAACCAAGCAGTGATTCCCAATTTTTTTTACTCCACGAATAACCAAAACATCTCTGAAATCCTGATGCCCCCCCCCCCCCAGTTTTTTTTGCTTCAGGTTAACCATTCTTTTTTTTGCTTTGCATCCTTAAATTTTGCCGCTCAGGAGCTGTGCCCCCACCCTAGTTCTGTACCTTTTCCTCCATTACTTGTAAATCTTGTTATTCGGGTGTTTTGTGGACTTCATCTTACTGGCACAAATTGTCCAGGGAACACAAAACATTAAGAACCCTTGGTCGAACCTCCTTGCAAAGAAAACACTGAAAGAAAAAAATAAAAGCCATAAAAAAAATTGTTTAAAATGCATGCATTTGAACTGATAGCCTATAAAAATAACAGTTCTGAAAAGTTCCATGCCTTAATTGAAAAATGCCTTAATTTTCAAACGCCTTAAAAATCAAACTGCCGCTCATTGGGAATCATTGACTTAAAAGCTTTGAATGATGGAATTAGAGTGATATGATCTTTAATATAAAACGTGTATTAAAAAAAGTACTTTGTTCAATAATTGGGATTAAAGATGCTGCAATAATAATTTTTAATGTGTCATTTTCATCTGTTAAAAAATGTTTTTGATGAAAATTTATTAGTTCGTTAATTTTATTTTCTCCTTTTATTTTTTTTTTTGTGAAATATGTGTAGTTCAATAATATTTTAAATTACGATGGTGTTTCGTAGAATTATTATACTTGTTATATGATCATAATAAAAATTTATTAAGAATTTGTATTAAATTTGGTCATTTTGCTATTGTTGAAATGCATGAAAGTATAGTGAAACCTTGATATAATAATACTCTGTGGATCAAGAAAAAATATTGTTGTAAAGAGACCATCATACATACAAGAGACAGCTTTTTTATCATCAGGCACCATCAAATTTATGCTGCTGTTGGCATCTCTCCTGAATTGCCATTGTTAGCGCCACATAAAATGTATTTGTGAATATTTATTCACACCAAAAAATTATAATTAGTCTGTGCATATAAACTTGAATTGTTGTTACTTGAGTTAGTTGTTTAACCCTGTATAGTAGTTTCCCCTCACAACACTCTTGTATACTACATAGAAAGTACCTTCACGTGAAGTTTGTAACACTTTTTGAGGGTAGATGGTGCAAAATACAAATATTATTAAACACCCTCAAAAGAAAGAATTTACAAATATATTGAAGGTGACTTGGAGCAAAGTATAAAAAATGTCGTAACAGTTTTGAAATATCCTAAAAAATATTTTGTTAGAGAGATTTATTCTAGTGAAGGATATCATTGTGTATCGAGAAGAGTTTAACATTAGAATAGAGGCAATTCCAAACAAGATTTTAAAAAATTTCATTAGGAATTTATCGTTATATCAAATATTGTTGTATGGAGGTTTCACTGTAGTTAATCAATAATAACATTACTACGTATTAGATTGAAGCTCATTTTAATCAATATTTATTTCCAAGAAACACTCTAGTAGATTTTTGGTTTATATAAAGTTTTTGTGCTCTTCATACGCTTTAAAACACACTTCTTACTTTCAATAATGTATCATTTACTGTGGAACATTTTCAGACTTGAATCAAATCAGAGATAGTCTCCAATGTCAGATTTGCTGTAAAGTCTTAAGCAGCAAGCAGAGAATGTTGAGTCACTTGCACACTCATTTTGATGTTAGGGCGCTGCATGTGTGCAGTATTTGCAAGAAGAGCTTCACGAGACCTGACAATTTGGTTAGACATTTTAAAATCATGCACATGGGTTATGAAGAATTGTAAAGGTGATTCTATTCAGAATGTTATGGGTTCATTTAATGTATATGCCTTCAATTTTGAACTTCATTGTGTTATTTTTTTTCTGAAGTCCTTTTTTTTAAGTAAATACAGTAGACTCAACTATATCCAGCCTCATGTGGCGGAAAGGCAGGCCAGGTAACAAAAAAAAGCCAGATAGGGTGGAGTTCTGTAAATGCTCACTTTCTACCCCACCCATTAAATTGAAAACATCATTTCTTATAACATAACCCACTCTTATTCATATTTTCTTTCTTCTCAGTACAGGCCAATACTTCATTAATATTTCTTAAGTACCGTATATTTTGAAAATTTATTGCAGAAAAAGAAAGTTCAAGAATAAAAATATTGTACATATTTTAAGATAAATTTCATAACGTCTAACTTAATTGGAAGAAACAAAATCATGCATACTGGTCAGTGAAAATGTATACACTTTTGAAATAAACAAAAATCAACTTAAAACATAAGCTTAATCCTTACACAAATTATTTCAACCTATTTTACCGTTCATTGATAAATGGTTATACAAGTGTGAAAAGATTATGTTGTAATTGATTAATGCATTGTTATTTTTAATGACTGGATAGTTGAGAGAGAGTCTACTGTATTACAATGAAAGTAAATGTTCTTGTGTAAAAGCTGAACCAAGCACAGTTGTTGCTTTAAAAAAATCATCTGCTAAATGTAGACAGATTTGCTCTTAAAAATGATTCTGTAAGAGAGATTCTATTTTGCTAAGACATTGTTATTGTGGGAAATGTACAAATATAAAAGATAAAGTCACAACAGGTAATTTTCTTTACAAAATGGCTGTGTTTTGTCTTACATGAAGAGAGCAAAATATTAAACTTTCTTTTAAAATTGTGCAATTTTTTGAAAAGAATAAAAACTTTTAAAACTTTTTTTAATTGCTTTCTTAGCTTTGAAATCATTTGTGTGTGTAGCAAACTGTAATTGTATGTGAGTTCAATACTTATAAGGAGTTATGAATATAAATGCCGTATTTATCTCCTATGTACTTAATTTTGCAGAAGATCCATTCATCACTCACAGAAGTTTTTTTGTTGTTTTTTTCACCAATACAATTGTGTTCTAGTAAACTACTTAATGATTTCACTCAATGCACAATCAGTATTATATGCGTATGTGAACTTTGGGAACTCATTTCATTCTTTTGTTCCTAATTATTGACAGTTTTTTGTTTGAATATTTAAAACAATTTTTCTTCCGCTTTAACTTTTTTTTATCTTGCAACATTTTTCTTTGAAAATATTTTCTGCAGTCAATCAAGTTTATTTGTTTTGGCCGCTAACCTTTAATAATATTGGTTGCAAAAAAAGGAAAGAAAGAAAAGATATAGTTTAACACAAAATAATATATAAAACACAAAGTGGAATAACTAGAGGGGGGGAAAACAAAGCGATATAAACATGAAAGGGGGAAATAAAAACAAAACATATGAGAAATCTATTACAGTTAGGGGTTATTCAGAAAGTTCTTAATTTCATTGCAGATACAATAAATTTATATGTATTAAATCCCGTAGTGCAGTCTTTGAAATGCAAGATATTTTTGAGGTTGAGGGAAGTAGAATCACCAAAGATAATACTTTGTATTGCAGTATATTTACCACAGGTATAATGATGTGTCTCCAGGATTCATACTCTCCAGAAGTGTAATGTATGCAAGTTTTCTCGGGTGAAATCTGGTGTCTCGCTTCCTTCAAAACTAGTACTTCGCTTTGGAATCTCAACTGAATAAGGACTTTTTTTATGCATAGATCAAGGTTAAAATTTTAGTATTCCTCCAAAGCTATATTTTGCTTTAGATTTTTATAGAGAGGGAAACGAACAGAATTAGTTATTTGAGATAAAACGTGCTGAACATCTTGATCCTTCAGATTTTATATTATAAATGGTAGGTGGGATTTGGCAATTATAGTTAGTTTCAAGTTTAAGAAAGGAGAAACCAGCATTGGTGAGAATATCCCAGAGAGAACAAACCCAATCATATTTATAATCTGAGTTATGCTGAAAAATTATTTTATGAGTTTTTCCAATATTTTAGTTTATGTGCAAAGATTTCAGTTGTGTGTGTGTGTGTTTTTTTCCCATGTTATTCTAATTTATTTTTCAGCTTTAACTTAACACACTAAGAAGTAATTATTTTGAAGCTCAATGCAAATATGTTTAAATTGATGTTTTAAATGTGCAGAAAATAAAATAGGTTGTGATTTATTAATGAAAAAAATTCATTTACTATTTCATGCATATGCTGTCTTATTTATCCATGATTTACTTAAAATTCATGTTTCTTTTTAAATCAAAATGTATGAAAATTTGTAACTATACATATTAGTAAGATATAAGATTACATAAATGTGCATATTTGCAAAAAAAATTTCACATTGCAGCCAATTTCATATTTTTCAAATTAGTTGAAATTCAATATATTTTTTAATCAATGTTAAATTTGTGATATGAAATACTTCATAAACTAACTTTTGTAGAAAATAATATTTAATTACTATGCAACTTTCAGACTTGGATCAAGTCAAAGATAGTCATCAATGTCAGATTTGCAGCAAAGTCTTATGCACCAGGCAGAGAATGTTGAGTCACATGAACACTCATTTTGATGTCAGAGCACTTAGTGTGTGTAATATATGCGGGAAGACCTTCACAAGACCAGACAGTTTGACCAGACATTTAAAAGTCACACACATGGAATTTTGATAACAAAAGACATTTTTTTATGCTGCATCTACTTTAATTGTGAAAGTTTTATGTATATCAAATTGTCATTTTCCGACTTGCCTATGTTCTTGGAGGACATATTCACCTGAAGAATTTCACCTAATTCAACATATTAGGTTAATAAATGCGGAAATGAAAAACCTACTTTATATGCTATATAAATATGGCAGACTTAGTACAGTGATATCTCAGCTAACGAGGATTTTTCATCCCGATATTTCTACCTCAGCTAACAAACATTTTAGTTGACATGTTTGCACATGCTCACATAACAGCCACATTCTGAGCTGAATTTGGACATGATTATCATCAGAATCATTTTTTTTCAAGACTGGTTAATTTATATCCACCTTGGAATCGCTTTCCAGGTATACCTATTTCTTTTCCATGGAAAAATGCATTTGAAAAAAAAAAGTTGAACGGTCTGGTCGTTTGAGATTATATTTTTATCTACAGGAATGAGACACAAAAATGAGCTGATGTATCACATAAGAGGGCATTTATAAATCCAACTAGGATTTATACATAGTGTAAAATTAAAATATCTGCAGTGTCTCTTATCTCCCTTTTTTTAAATTCTCCTTCATGCGATTGTGTATAGTTCATCTCAACCTTCTATCAGTTTTTGTCTTGTTTTTTTATAGTGCTTCTTAGTGTTTTATGAAAAGTATCTTCAAATTTTGGACCTTACCCGGAATGAATCAAACAATTTTCCTTAGAAACCTATGGCAAATAGTTTTGCTAACAAATGTGATTACAGAACAAATTATTTTCATTAGCCAAGGTATGACTGTACTTTCAAGAGCATGCTTTTATCAGTGGTTATATCATTATAATTATTTTGTTTGACAGATGGATATTATAAGTATTTATTACAAGATTTTTCTCATATTATCATTTATCTCATTATTTGTATTGCAAGTTTGCACAGTGAAACCTGTACGAAACGGAATATCAAGAGACTGAAATAATATTCCATTTTAGATAAATTTCTGTTTTATAAAAATGCAAATCAAAGTACTAGTCATTGAACAGACTATATTTTGATTCTGTTTAAGACAGGTTTCTCATACAGTGTCCGTATTAGACAGGTTTCACTGTATATATATAAGTGAGTCTGTACGTGCACTTTATCATAAAAGCTGTTCCTTTGCCAAGTGCCTTAATTTGATGCTGCAATAAATCCCTTCCGTGAAAGTTGTTTTTTATAAAAATGCAAAATATTTAAGCACGGTTGAAAATCATTTGAAATATTTCAACCTCTAAAACTTCTAGATGAGGATTTTTTTTCTTCCTCATTTTTATTAAAAACTATTTAACATAGCTGAGGTTCAAGTTAATTAAAATAAGGAAATTATTTCTTTGTTACAGTGCATGTTGCTTAATGTGATCATTTCAGTATTCTAGGTTTCTGAAAGCAATTACAATTGTTAATTATGTCTAAAAAAATCTTGGTTGTAAGCATGATGGCCATATGCTTCGTTTGGTCGGATGTGTGAAAACAGAACTCCTTTTCCTTTCCCTCATAACTGGTTTCAAAATACTGAACATGTTTTTTTTTCATATTGTTCTAAAACTGAATTTTTTTTTTCACCCTTTAAGCTAAAAACCCTTTGTTTTATTCAGAATTTGTGAGAAGTTATAATGAGATAGTCTAATATGAATCACAAATTATACTTTTTATAATGTATGACAAGTTCCATAGATCCCTTGTGGAAGTCTTCCAGCCAAGGAACTGTGAATATGGTCAGTTGAAAGAAACTCTTTCTTTTTAAACCATACACATGCCTTTACTATTGGAGAGCCATTGCAAAAGGAGCGCTACACATACATGGAATCATAGAGGATATTATGGCCTAATTAGCATATTGTGAACTGAGAGAAAGAGTATGTAAATTTTTGTCAACAAAAGAGCTTTCTGACCTCTAACATAGTCTTGCAGGTTGATAATGATAACTTATAAGAAAAAAATGAGTCTGGTTCAACCTCAGTTTCAAAATATAAAAGAAGAAAACTCTTTTGACAAAAAAAACTTGATAACAAACTGAAGTACTGATAAATTAATTTTTCCTTACGTTATGATATTGGTCTGTTCTGTACTTTGCGAAAGTAACAACAATATCCAAATGATAACATTATCTGTGATTCTAATCAGCACCGTTACTGTATATGGAATGCTTTGACTTTTCTGTGTAATAGTAACTTTATGAATAAAACTTAACTATATAGTAAAGTTAGCATATAGAAAAAAATTCATTAATAATTTTAAAGAGCTTAATCTTTTTCCTTCTTTGATACAATTTGTTTTTCTTTCTTTTTATCTATTTTTCTCCCCCATGTTTTATGTTTGAATGATTTTAAGTTATGTATGTATATTATGAAAGTATAAGAAGAGAAACATCAAAGGGGTTTTATGTGAAACTCGTATGAAGCAAATAAGAACTGTATTTTTCATATAATTTGTTAATTTTATGAGAGCTTGAAATAAAACAATTCTGAAAAAAAAAATTGATTTTTTTGCATGATTTTCTCATAGAATAATGCATTTTTTTAATGAAAAATATGGTATTGACAAATGCCTAACACGCACATGAAATTCTTTGAGATTGAAATGATTCTCAATTCTTTTTTTTAATAAAAATCAACAATCATTTTATACTTTTTCCTCTCTTTTTTTTCCTTAGTGAATCTGGACAATGTTAATTTTGGTTCCGGTGTGAATGCCTGCTTCCAGTGTCCAGTATGCTTCAAAGTTTTGTCAAGAAAGCAAAGATTACAGACCCACATGGACACTCACTCAGACATTCGTAAACTGCGTGTCTGCAGGATGTGTCAACGTACATTTACAACAACAGATGGTCTCCGTCAACATCTCAAATTTCAACATCCGAAACATGAATACACCAGTTCTTGAGAACTATGTTTCACATATTAGTTTGGAGTTGCTCTGTATCATCATTCATTTTGAAAATACAATCTGTATAAACATAAGGCTAATTTCTTCGCCTATCCACCATGGGACATAGGTGTTTAAAACACTATTTAGGAGACATGCAACACTTCTATGAATTTTTGTTTCAAAAATCTTAATCTTCAAGAAACTGACAATGAAAGTTATTTTGTTCTTAACATTCAAATATCAATTAAGTGATTTCAACTATTCAGAGAAAGAGTTCTGAGTAGCCATTCTTTTGCAAATATCTGATTATTTGATTCACAAAAATAAATATTAAGTGAACATTTAATTTTTTCCTGGAAAGGTGCAGTTCTTACATTTGGTGAACCAATTTTTTTCCAGTTTTTTAAATTGGGGCACTCACACCCACGAAATTAATATGGTGCAGTAGACTCTCTAAAGGTGTGGTCCATCCAATAATCCGGCAGGGTTTCTTTGAGCGTAGAAGAGGAAATCATGTCAGTGCAAGGAATTTTATATTATTTAAATGTGCTTTTTCAATTAGCTTTCAGTTATCCTACGATTTCAGTAATCTCACACACCCTTGTCTGACATGTGTTGGATTAGGTAGAGTCTACCGTAATTGCAAATATATTTACATCAAGCCAATTAATTCATTTTATGTTTTACAATTATTTGCTTTCTTCAAATTTTATTTCGATTTTATTCTTTTGAAAAATTAAATTGATTTTTTTCTTCTCTTCCTCTTAGTTCTGTATTTCATAAGAATGTTATTAATTTGTTTTGTGTGTATCAACTATTTCATACTACTACAAGAGAGAGAGAGTTTCACCTGAGTTTCAAACTTTCAAGCGAAATGTTTTAAAGGTTTTATAAAATATGTGCAATTTAGACAAAAAAAAAATTATTGATTGGACAGAATCATGTGATATGAAAGAGTTTTGTTAAGTTTTTTTGTCTTTAAAATGTATTACAGTGAAAATCTTGTATAACGATGTCCTCAATGACAATAAATATCTATATAGCGGTATTACTCATTGATTCCAACACACTTTTTATAGTGTTAATATATTCCCTCTATAACCATAAACACAGAAAACATTTTTTCTGGTTCCTTGATCATTGTTATATAAGAGTTTCACTATATTTCTCTATTATATATGATATAGTTATTTTAAAAAATGAACCGGTGCTAAATGATTATATATATTAATATATGTGTCATCATTCATGATAATTTTGTTAGCTATGTAAACTGTGCCATACTTCAGATGTCAAAGATAAGATTTACAAATAAATTCTATTACTATGCAAATTCTAGGTGTTGTGTGATGTTTTAAGGACTTGGAGGTGGAATTGGGGCCAGTCTCCCATATCTCTCTGCAGGAAACAGGCGGACCTTCAACAAGATATTAACACAACAAAAATTCGGGCATTTGTCATTTTCATTTCGAAATATGAAGGACAGATGGCAGCACCAGTATAACGTAGAAACAAACGTACAACTAACTACATATATATGTTAGGGGCCACACAGATATAACACACTCCCAAAACATTCATTGCAGCATGCACCAATTTCTTATAAATTCCCACTCCAGAAAAATGTTTACAAGATGCATGTACAATAAAGTGGTAGTGTTTTTTAAGACAATACAGAACCTCACTCGGCCCCAAGCCTCTATCAACCAAATTAAATAGCCACAGCAAGCTATACCAGTCACATATACCTTTCACTGGTGCATGATGGGTAAAGAAACCAATCAAACTGATGACTGGTTTGAATAAAAAGAGAATTTGCATAATATTTATATCTACAATCCTGTATCACAGTTGTATTTTAGCTGTTTCTAAATAAATTTACCTCTAATCAACAGACAAATATTTTTCACATTTTTCGAATCATCTGTATTATCCAAGGTGACTCTTCCAAACCATTGTCCCTGGTATACTGAGATTATTCTACTGTGCCTAGTTCATGTTTTTATTATCCAGTTTTTTGCTAGGGTTGTAGGCAAAAAAAAGGGAGAAGTGAAGTACAGCATACAAATTGTTATTGTGGAAATGGATTCAATAATTTATATTTCAATCATTAATTTTTTTTTGGTTTTTTATTTGCTTCAAGTGTTTGAAATACTTTTTTTTTCATTTTCATATTAAAAAATTATGAAAGAAAACATTTCCAAAATCAAAATAAATAACGCTTGTCAATTATATGAACCAATATTTTTACCAACATATTTATATTTTAAGCATTTTTCTCAAACAAGTTTTGAAAACTCAAGTTACAAAATTATATTTTCATAGGGAAAAATATTGTGTTCCATTATTTTAAGCACTCAAGATCAAGAATGTCATTGTTTACTCCACTATTAACATTCAGCATAAAGCATGTAATATCATTAATCAGTCCATCAAAAATATTTCCAAGTACAAAAATCTAAGTAAACTTTTTCTTCACCAAAAAAAAGTAATTTATGAAGTTAGTATCATATGATAAGTCAGTCTATTTCTTACCTTACGTATACCAGGCAAGGATTCGGGGGCCAAAAGTAGAATATGCGTAAATCTGTGATGTACGTTGCAGAACAATCTGGAAGAAATTTAAGAAAAATGTAGAAAATTTTTATTATGGGAATTTCCACCGCAGAACATTTTCATTCAGCCAAGGGCGCATGACAGAACAATGCAAAACATTCTGCTTTGGGGCGGGGAGATCAGTCACCCCTCACAAGCGCCCAAGGCTGAAACTAGGATTTTTGCTGCCTCAAAACCTTAAAATTCAGTAATTTTATAACACTGTTCTTTGTTCCCACATAAAGCTGTGGGCCCTTAAATTTTGCCCTCCAGCCCTGCAAGCATCAAATAACATGTGAAAAACTAATCCATCCAGTAAAATATGTAGACAAATAAACCTACACAATAAGATTCCCAACTGACACACCCTGTATCCTAGCCTGGATCAAGTACAGCATTAACCCTTAAATGCACAGCTTTACATAATATGCAAAGGGCCTTTTAAACCTTTATTACTGCAGCCAGTTTGAAGATTCAGAGTCGCCTTTGCACATAAGGTGAGGTCATATTCTTTCCATTTTATATTTTGAATTTGGTGGTAGATGTCCCAATTAATGACAACAACTCTTTGTTTGCTGCAGAGCATATGTGGCTGTGATTTCATTAATTTGTTAAAATTTTTTGTTAGCATTTCTTTTTTTTTACCTTTAAGTTTGCAACCCGAGTTTTTTTTCCTTACAATACTTTGAATCCCAAAGAAGGTAGTTATATATTTGGAAAGTGATATTTCTTCAATACATTCATTTTACATGTGATTTTTAAGGCTCTGTATAAGCAGTTTTATTTGAATTAGATTTTTTTTTAAATAATGTTTCCGGCTTTCTATACAATAACTATGAAAAAAAATTATCAGCTCAAAAAAAAAATCATGCATTTAAGGGTTAATGACTGATAATTGTTTTTTTTTTTTTTTCATAGTTATTTTTTGTCTGTGTTGTTATTTCTATCTTTATTTATGTCCTCTTTTCCAGATGGTTGCTATGGATGGTGCTGTCGATTGTGTGGAAAGATACTATCATCAAAATGGAAATTGAAAACTCATATGATCATTCATTCCGAACAAAGAAGAATGTACATCTGTAGAATCTGTGAAGGAACTTTTACTCGTCAAGACAATTTGCGTCGACATATTAAGTTAGCGCATAGAAATCATCGTAAAGTTAGTCGAACTTCTATTTAATGGTTTATATACATAGCAATAATTTTGTGACAGAATTCATTCGTGTAAATGCAAGCAAAAAAATATGCATTGTTTTAGACCTATATATTTTTTATTCCTGGTGTTTTCTAAAGCATTCGTTTTCACTTGGTGTTACCTGTGATATATCTTTGTTTTCTAATGATGCATACCATCAAATGTTCTCTCTCATTTGGTTTTAAATATTTTTCATGTTGAATCATTTTACTTTTATTTATACTGTGATCAATGTTCTGTTTATTTGGTTTTTTTTTGATTCATTATATACAATTATTTGTACAAATCTGAGAAAAACTGCATTTGTGAATACAAAAAGTAAAATTAGTGATGGTCATGCATTGGAATGGAATATAAAACAGCTGTTAGGTGTTTCGCGATTAATCATTATTGATTTTATTTCAATTTTTAGAAGTTTGTATTCCACTGTATTTCAGTTTTTTGAATAAATGTATGACTTTTTAATGTTTGGGTTCTAATTCATTGTCTGCATCCTTTGAAAATTTTCATATTAATTTAGAGCTCTCCTACTAAATCTTGACATCTTGTATAATGACTCAGTTTATTTTTAGTCTTACGACTTGATGAGAACCTTTTGCCCACACTTCTCATATATTTAAAAAGAACTCCCAATTTTTTTTAATGTAATTTAGTGATTCCAGCTCAAATTTTTTAATAATGCAGTGGATCCTCTTAAAACATACATGAACATAAAATTTCTCATATAATTTTCACCTGGTATGCTATTTTGATTGCTTATAATGAATAACTAATTTAGGGAAGCACACTTGTAATGAAATTTTCTGCTGGTTTTCAATCGAACATCATTGTTATTTTTTTCATTGAATTATTTGAATTTCATTATTTCTTATTCATCTCTGTTATCTGCTACATCCTTGTTCTTCTATATATTACTGCAATTAATTCATAATACTCTTTTTTTCCTGTGAAAGGGAGGGAAAACAATTTGGTTTTTGCTTCAGGTTTTAAGTCTCTTGGAGTGTTTTTTGAGAAATCCTCTTTGTTACTTTTTTTTCTAATCCTATTTTACTATTTCAGCAAACACCAACTCCGGCCATATCGCTGCATTGCAATTTACTGCCATTAATGAGGTGAATTATAAATAATCGCATCATCTATCGGTGGGCACCCCAAGCTTGTTAGAGAAAATATCTTATCTTATATTAGTCTTCTGGTTCAAAACTGAAACCTGACAGCAACCTTCACGGTGATGAACAAGAAGCATCTTACTATCACGCCACTCCGACGCAATCCTATTTTATTAGCGTTGAACCTTTCTACAGAAAACTTAACACCCCCCCCCCCCCCTCAAGAAACTGACTGCATAAACACATTTGCCACAACTGCTACTCACTGGCTATACATAGACATTGGTTGTGGCGATAATATCATGAATGTGAATTAATATTTCATTTCGGCTAAATGCATCTTGGTATGGATATAATGGAGCTTGAAATGCACACACACATTTAAGATATATTTTCACAATTTCTTTGAACTTTGTTATAAATATGGCTGACTGTTTTGAAATTTTTCTCATTGGCTATTTTTATGTTGTGCAAGCTTATGATTAGTTGGACCCTATTGCATCTGGTCCAACTAATAAGTTTATTTTTTCTTGATGATTCATTTAAATTTATGTAAAAATCTACCTTTCTAAGTGAAAACAAATTCAAAATGATAGCTGCTAAGGTATTTTCTGTGCATTGGACATAGATAATCACAGATTTCCAGATATTTTCTCTGGGACTGGTAAGTCAGTATCTTGCTAAAATTAGCTATTACTACTCATTTTTTCCCAAAATGAAAACGGAAAATTTACTATTCCTATTATTTCACATGCATAAATGAAAAAAAAAGGAAAAAGTGTGTATTTAAAAGATGTGGCACAAGTCTCTTTGATCTACTGATGGCAATCAGATCTTCACTTGTGGTTGTTTCATTGCTTGCTTGATGAATCATTGTAACTTCTCATTCTGTTCACATTTAGGCCTGTATACATTAGTGCACTAATCATGTAATGTAAGCATTAAGCATTCACAATCATTTATTCAGTAATTTGTATGGGGCTTTGAACGATCCTTGAGCTGTTTGAACTGGACCCACCGGGAATTGTTTTTTTCATCAAACACAAAGGAGGTTGTGTACGGATTAGAACTGCTGCAAGAGGTCATACGTTACAAGATTAGTGTGCTAATGTATATGCACCTTTATACAAGAGCTCAGCAAATCATTTAAGAACAATAGATAGCATTTGGGGTGTAGATGTTACAGCTAATGCTCAAAATCAGTCAGTTGTCCAATGTCTGAAATTCTGGCTTTGGTTAGCCAGTTTTTTGAAGTGGCTGGAGATCTCTAGCCAAAGAAAAGGCATTCAGGGTCATCACCAAGTTGGTGTATTTTCTGTGATAATTATGGCCGTTTGTAATTATGGTTAGCTATGGCAACCCTAACAATCAAAGGAGTCAGAGTATCTATATCTTAGCGGATTGATATCAGTATTGTAGGGGATCTCCGGCCACTTTCAGCCAATTTCTGAAATTCCACAAAATTTCCAACATTGGTTTTGTCAACTGGGAGATTTCAGACTTTGGCCATAACATAGAACACCTCAAGGATTTGGCATAATTGTTCCAACTGAGTGTAACATTTCATTTATAAAATATCCATACTCAGAGATTAGCACATGACAAACTAATACAAGCCTCATGCAGGTAACCAGTTGTTTACTCACGCAATTGAATCATTTATTTCTTACAAAAACCTGTCTTGTGGTTAAATTTGCAAGACTAACTAAAAGATATTGTGTTATTGTATAGTTATCTACCTTGATGAAGTTGATAATACTTTATTTCTTATTTATATGTATGTATACCTTTTTACTTTTTCTTTCTTGGTTGTAAAAAATCATTATGTTTCAACATTCGTAACATTTTATGTGCATGGTTCAGTCAAAAGATTGTGAGTTCGCATTCTCTAACATTTTTTGGTTCCCATCTTTCTTAACATTTTATTTTCTATTTAGTCTATCTTTCTGTGATTTATTTTTAAGTTTGTGCACTTGAAAAAGTATTGGGTGTATTGGCAAATATTTTAAGAGCATGTGTGTGATTTCTTTGTTCTGTATTAACTATATAAATTAAATGCATTTTATAAAAATTATAAACATTTACATAGGAATTGAGTGTCTGAATGTGCTTATCAGTTGTTCCAGTGATTTTTAGCAGAATATATAGGAATTTTATCCTTTGATTTCAGAATAGACAATATTTGTCATTCTAATTTTGAAATAAAAAATGTCCTTTGTTCTCTCGTGTCATCAGAATCAAACATATAATTGGTGTTAGTAGATGATAGTTCAAAATGGTAGTGTTTCTCTATATGTCAAATTTTTTCCACTTATTGCATGTTATTTTCCTTCTTAAATAAACTTATTATAACAGACTAAAGGCTATTATACTAATTCAACCCTTTCCTATCCTATGTCTTGTCTGTTTTTTGGGAACATAATCAATTTGTGGGGCATTTGTTCAACCCTTTAATAATCAGATCAGATCATGTTTATGTATTTCTTTTTCACATGCACAAAACTTGAGATAATTAAATTTAATCACCTGAAATGAATCCTGAAAAAAGTAAATGAAAACTAGAAATTATGCTGTTGGCAAAAAAAAGGGACAAGAAAGGGTTAATCATCAAATCAGGGTACCCGTAGATTTTAGTAACATATTTTTTTCATGTCACTCTAACATCAGAGCCAAATTAACATAAATATACTGATGTACATGGAATTGATATGTTGGGCTTATCCATTGAAATACTTTAATAAAGGTAATTTTTTTTTGTTTCAAAATTTGGATGAAATGATTACCATTTTTATTTCTTAATTATGCATTTACATACATTCTATACATCCTGAATATTTTTCAATGTACATAATCATTGTATCACGTGATCTACGAATAACACTCTGCATTGCTTGTTTTAGTGTGGAGAAGAAAAAGTGGTGCTTCCAATAGTTATGTTAAGTGGAATTGCCTTGTCTGTGGAAAGGAACTGTCTTGCAAGTTTTCTATGAACCGTCATATGAGCCGCCATTTCAGCAAAACTGTTTATTATTCATGTCCATTTTGTGCTCTAGAGTTCACCTGGAAAGAGAGTCTGAACTATCACATTCGCAGAAAACATACTCCCACATAAGAACACATTTGTTTCAGTTGTTGCATTTATATATGAACTGTATATTTATATATACACACACACGGTATTTCAAAACTCTTGGTGCATACATTAGGGAGTTATAGTCAAGCGCAAATCACCATACAACCCATGCCCAGAGCTGAAGTGATTAAGCACTAGAGGGTGGTACATGCTGTGTCATGAAATGGTATCAAAACAATGAAAAGAACCTATGAATTTAGGGAAAATGTTTCATTCAACAACTTCCAATCATTCAGTGACATCACAACAACTGTGCAAAATTGCAGCCATCAACGACGAGACAGTCTTTACAAAATTTTAGTACAGTCTTTGGGCTTTCATTGCATTGCTGTTTGCAGCACCATACATGTAATGCATGTTGGCCTTCTGATTCCCATGTGCATTAATCTCATCGGTGATCCACAGCACTAATGACGATGGCTGCTGTGAGCAGCATATTTATTGTGTTCAAAATTGTTTGGAAGCGCAATACATTAGAAAGCGCTATCTAGCTTTTAACCACCTGAGTTTCGTGCATAGGTTTTTGGTGATTTGTGCTTGTCTAGATGTATTCTATCACCCCCTCCCAACGTTTGTTCCACAAGTTTTGAAAAAACCTGTATACATGTATATTGATAAGTACAAATGAGTGTTTACGTATAAACATATAAGTATATCATCATAAATGTTGCATTGCTTCAAATTTTATATAACTAAGGCATTTTTTGTTGTTTGTAATAATTTTGTTGAAACTGTAGGCTAGATAGTATAGACTGTGATCAAATTAGCCAGTGTGTTTTCTACTTGGCTGCCATGTTGCTTTCCGAAAATTCAATGATTGAACTTTGCTACGGATTGATAAACAAACTACTATGCAATTTTGAAATCTGTTGGAACTCTTCAGATTTATACAAAAAAAAATTTTTTTTTTTAAATTATGGCTTTTTTTTTTTCAGAATATTTAGAAACAATAAAATCAAAGAGTGTAGTAGAATGCTTTAAGAATTGTGTGGCTTTGATCAAATGTTCCAGAATTTCCTGCTTGTTATCTGTATTTCGTATAATCATCATATGCAAATTTCTGGTAGTTACCTATATCACCACTATGAAAGGGACTTCACAGTGTTGATAGGCTGAGATTAATTTCTTGTGGTTTTTGACCTGTAAGCTCAAATTCAAGTCTTCTTCTAATTAAGAGAGGTCAAGTCATAATACTGGCACTCTCACAACATTCCAGGAATTCATTTAGTTATTGCTGATTTGAAAATTTTTAGGGAGCGAACGCTGAAGTACATATTATGTATGCAAGCTATCTTTACATGTACACTTGTAAAATTTTTACACAGCTGTCCCGAAAGAAATGATTATAGATCTCTGTTAGGTGATGGTTCTAGGTTGGGTGTAAAACATTATTTATTTTTATTTTAAGAGATGAAATTTTTGGTTTAAAAAAGTTCCAGAAATATTTATTGCATTTCAATTTCTCTTAATAGAGCTTTTTATGTCAACAAATTATTGTGTATGAAAATCTATGTTCAAAAAATATTAAATTGCGAATACCATTGTTTTTGATGGATATTGTTGGATAATTTCAATTTGGATAAGCATGTCTTTTCAATAAACATCAGATTTTTTTTTAATTACTGCAAATTTGTTGAATATGTTTCAGAATAGTCTAGTAAGAGATCATGGCCACCGCATCCTGGAGCAGGGCCCTTAGGCTGAGTTCTTTGGTGGGCCCTCAATCCAAACTTTTCACAGACTATAATGAATTTATAGCATGAAAAAACAAAAAAATAATGGTAATTTTCCCTTATGCTACCCTTATGGAGGCCATGCTAGTAATATTATGTAAAATATTTTCTGTTGTATTTTTTTTTAGTTTATCTCTTGTTATATACAGAGTGATTCAAAATTCCTGGGACAAACTTTAAGGGGTGATAGAACCATAAGTGGATACAGACTCCTCCAATCTGTATAGTATAGGGGAATCACTGAAGCCGCGTTCACATGGGAAATAGGAAAAGCGGGTTTAAACCCCGCTTCAAGAATTTTCACCAATGACTGCTCTTCATTTCTTTCCTTATGAAGGAAAAAAGTCGTCAAGCGGGTGCTAGAACTCCCAATGCTACCGCAATATTTACACATGTGAACGGGGCTTGAGGGTGTGCATAGTAAACAGAAGGGGCAAATTTCCACCTCCCCTTTCCTGCCTATGGCAATAATAAAAATGTTCACTGAACAGGGAAGTGATCACCACCTTTGCCCTCCACCTGTATCTGCCTATTGATAGAACACACATGAACAAGAATTTTGCATCACAGAATGTATGGTCAAATATGAAAGGTTGAGGTGTAAACTTTGTGATAAAATAATAAAATACATTGGTGACACTAATTTTGGCTAAGATGTCCCTGAAGGTTTCAATGAAAATCGCATACACCATCTCCAAGAGGTTGACCTAAAAAGAGAAATAGAGGTAGAGAAAAGAGTTCATGGGAGAAGGGTGGTGTGTGTGTGTGCGCGCTCATATATCCGATCCGTAAGAGCAGAAATGAAATGTGCAGTGTTTAAGTGGTTTAGAATTTTGCTGAAAAAAAGTGTGCCCTCATAAGTATTTTGGAACCGTGTGCACTTTCAGTTTGACTCAGAGTTTAATTTTTATTGCTGTGAACCATAAAAGTCATGCTGCATCAAACAATGACAAGCTGTACAATAACTTGTAGTAGATTTTGTGTTAGTCAAGATGCACCATGAGGTGGCCTACTGCATTATAACCCTTGCATCCTTGGGTGGTAGATAGCACATATCGCAGTAAATCTGTTGGAAAAATAGAATATTTATTACTGGTAAAGTGCTAATGTGGACTCTCTGAAAGCATCTCTAATGCTTTCTATTGCAATTCCACTACACATTCTATGACAAAAAATTCTTGTTTCGATGTCCAAAATCACCTCTTAAAATTGGCCCCATAAATTTAGAATCACCTTTAATTTTGTTTGTGTATGTAATGCATCTAGTCAACATTCCTGTGAAAAATAATTACTGCAAAGTATATCTTTCCTATTTTTATTTTGGAAATTATACATGGATTATGGAAACATTCAACATTTTTGTAGAATTTTCGATTGTTGAACATGTTGTGACTGTGAGAAAAATGCTTGCATTAGCATGTGAATTTTACATTTTTTTTGTAGCACAGAAAAAGGTTTTTTTTATGGTTTAACTCTTTACCTACCAGAGGGGTGAAAATCTATGGACCCTAGAATTTCGGAGAGCTTCTTTGAGACAAATTTATTTCCCCCCGTATTTATTTCGTCTATTCTTCTATTGCACATTGTAGAACCTTTCGTAACAATGACTGGATTACTCGTAGAAAGCAAAGTATTTCAACGCTCTCTTCTCCGACCAAACAAAGCGAACGGGTATGGAAAGAAGATTCGTCTTTCTTCACACAGTAAATTTCCTGTGATGCAAAGTTTTGGCTACTTATGCTATTTGCCATAACCAACTTCGCCAATTGTCCTCATCAACGGCATTTTGTGACAGCAGAAATCGGATTAAACTTATTAATCGATAAAGATTTAAGAGGCTGAGTGATAAAATATTTTACGACCTACTGTTTTAAACAGAATATGTATCAAGACAAGATGACGAAAACTAGAGAAATGTAAAGCTTAAAAATAATCCCTAAACTAATCACATTACAGAATTGTGTGGACCATTGGCGTACGCAAAGGGTGGGGGGAGTTGAGCCAATATTATAGTGCAGGATATTTTGCAGGAAAAAAAGTAAAAACCCCTCCCCAGAAGAAAAAAATCTGAAAACCCCCTCGAGAAAATTCTGCGTACGCCTATGTTGTGGACATTATTGCTTATAACTAGTAGTATGTCTGTTAGTAGGAGACATAGTTTAGACTATATAAACATCCCACAAATTTTTAATCCTTATTTATCACACAATGAAACCCAATACCAGACGCATTGGTGGTCAAAAAAAGGTGCCCTGGGAAATACACGAGAATAAAGGGAGATTTTCTCTAATACAACACCTTTGCATTTCCCAACAAAGTACTAATAGAGATCTCTAAATTACACGCCACTTGGGGTCAGCTAGCTTTTCAGTCCAAGGAGCCCCAAAGCTGTCTTTCACAATAACTCAAAACTTATTCGCGAGACAAAAAGTTTTTCTTTTTTTTGCTAGTAAACTACACTGTATTATTCTTTTCTTAGTTTTACTGAAGAGCCACGTGTACGTACCCACAGAGCCATAGTTCTCCACTCCCAATCTATGAATCGATAAAAAAAATCCTCTTTTTTGAAAAGAATTTTAAATGCTGTGTGTCCAGATAAAAAAGGACCTCCCAAATTCCAATCACAGTAGGAAATCATTCAAATCATTTTGAAGCCCCGAATCTTTTCACCGTAAGTCTTTCTGTTTTCAAGAAGTCTTTCTTTTGCAGTGTCCTGCCCATGGACGAATATTTTCCTTAACCCAGCCGTTGTTTTGATACAAACAGAACGAGAGCTAAAAATGAAAAGAGATGTCCAAACACGAAAAAGCAGCAGGATGACAAACAGCACAACAAACCGATGGTGAGAGCCACAACCCAAATTCTGCTATTGTTACAAGCATATATGTATTGAGTATAGGCCAGGCCAATTTTTCTTGGAACTCGCCTGTATAACAGCCCTTACTCATCTTCTCATACATCTATTGTCCACTTTGCGATAGTGAATTCTTCAAGCATCTCAACCTTCTGTCAAGTGGATTAGAAGCTGAAAATGTTGGAGACAAGGAGTGGTGTTTATCTAAATCTATTCTAGTCTTGTTATCACTAATTTTAAGCCGGCAGGGCAGTGTTTCTCAAAGTGTGTTTTGTGGCTCCTAGGGGTGTTCCCACTTTTTTGTGAGGGGCGTCACAACGAGCTGGAAATACTGATGTGTATGTGTGTGCCTATTTATGCTTTGAAGTGGTTCTTTTATGGATGTACAATATCTATACTAAATTATTTTGCAAGCCACAGATGAACTATGAACAGGGCAAGGGAGGCACGAGCATGACCAACACCCACTAGAAAACATAATAAACCCACTAGAAAATATTAATTTAAAAAAAACTTCCACTTTCTGTTGGTTTTTTTTTTCTCTGTAGGTGTGTGATATGAAACTTGATTGAGAAAAATTTCATTTCAGTTATAAATTTATTTTCCTAAAACCATTTTCAAGGGGGAAAAGGATAATTTTTTTTCTGTGGCTCATATTTTCAATGGTTCTGTGTACCTAGACAAGTACAGGGAATTTTTTGTATTTTTGTCTGAACTGAAAAATGAGGGGGGGGGGGGGAGTAAAAAAATATAAATATATATAATCTAAATTCATCTAGTAAAACGTTAAGGCAGAAATATTTCATAGCACCAATTTTACTCGCGGAGTAATAAATGAGTACGGTACATATATGAAGTCGATTCCACAGTGCTTAGCGCAAGCAGTCGCCTAAGTTTAGTGATGTCACGAGCTCGTGTTGCGGCCTTGAAAATTCTCTAGTAGGTGTTGGCATGACCCCCACAAGGGTAGAGCTGACAGGGCACCAGCCCCGGGGTCCGGGATGATTCTTAATTCCCCCCTCCCGCATAAGAAGGCCTGTGATGCAGGAGATCCGAGCCAATCTGATTCAATATGTGGGGGGGGGGGCATGGCCATGAGTGACGAAAGGTTGAGAACCACTGCAGTTGGATGTGGAAGATGGAATTTGCACTAAATCCAAAACAAATAAAAATTTCCCTTTCAGTTTTACCGATATTTAATTACTTTTTTCACGGAAACATCTTATTTTCTTGGTGTGCGTATGTTTTGCTAGAAAAACACAAACAGCTAGAAAAAATAGGAAAAGATCAAACTTCGGTAATCTTAGTTCTAGAAATCATTTGAAATTGTACGTAAGTTAATTAACAATAACGACAGTGATGTGCAAATACAATAATATTTAGTTGTCTTTTTCGACATTGATTCCTTCAAAATTTAATGGGTCCAATGTACAGTGCATCTGAACTTTTTAAGTGTTTCATAAAAAATGTCCGAAAATAAAATTTTCGTAAGTTTTTAATTACAAAAAGAAATTAAGATATTCTGATGTATTAAAATTAATGTTCTTTTTTTTCTATTGTATTACGGAAAAAATTCTTCGATTACTAATTAAACGTATAGCTAGCTGGCGGATCTTTTACTAGTTTCAAAGAAAACGAAATAAACTTTCAATGAAAATTAGAATGTTGGTGAAATTTCAAAAAATAGTAACCATGTGTCTTTCTCAAAGCTCATCCGAGGTATTGTCATTGTCAACTAGCTGTCAAATAATCCTCTTTCTCTGACAAGAACCCCACTCAGGAGCCGTCAACAATCCGTCACCGCGTCCCGCCCACAGAATAAAAGAATGTGAAATGCCTATTCCCCCCTACCTCGGCCGGCTGGGCCGGATCTGGTAGTCTGCATGACGGGCCGGATATAGTAGGGAAAGAGTTAATCCATATTAGTTTTGTAATAATCATCTATATGTCTATAATTTTGAGCTAAAATTGATATTTTTACTGTTCTTTCTATGTTTGAATTCTGTATATCCTGATACATAAAAGACAATGTCAGTGCTATAGTGCAATCACAAATGAAATAACTTTAAGCTTAAAACTTTTTGTGAGCTTAAAAGTTTTTTTTTTAATCTGCATATTTTCCAATTAACCTATCCTATTTATAATTTTGACCAAAGTACTATACCTATAGGAAAATATATCTTGAATGTTACAGCAGTTAATGGAAGTAACTAAATGTAACAAAAAAAATTCTTAGCACTTTTTTACAGAACACTACGCAGTAATTAATAAAATTTTGAATAAATGTTCATATTTCTAAAACTGGGGGATAGGTTGGTGATAATTGATCAAATGTCAATTTGGTTAGGTTTAATTGGAATGATCTTTTGTATATCAAAAATATTCATGGATATCATCACTGGGCCTATACTCAAGCCCCTAAACCGAGATTATGGCAATGTTGTCAATGTTGTTTTTTCAAATTTAAACCCTTACTGAAAAACAAGATATCCCCCCCCCCCCACTCCCCTTGAGCGAGGAAAAAAAGGTGGCCACCCTTCCTCAAGAAAATACTGTGTTCTGCCTACTAATGAATATATTATTATGTTTGGAATGATTTTCTAATTTAATTTTATGGAAAAGATTGTCATCTCTTCTGAAGCATGAAGGAAGGAATGAAGCATGTTCGCAATAAGAAAGTTACAATATATGAAGTTATGACTTCTTATTTGTATTTCCACTAGTAATTTCTTATTATTCCATATTATATATATGTTATTCTTTACTATTTTTCTAATACAGGTATCCCTTGCTTTTTGCGCAATCTCATTTCATGTGTTTTTGCTATAATATAATTTCATAAAGTTAATTTAAAAAATCTCAACCTATTTGGCCTGAAGTTTCATTGTAATGTAGAAAATGAAGATGCAAGTGGAACAAATGGGGAGTTAAATCCCAGAATTCCTTTCATCAGAGCTCACCAATAAACTTTGTTAGGAAATGTAAAATAAAAAATGAGAATGATGAAATTTTAGGAGCTGTGTAACTGAGTCTATCAAACAGCTTTGCACGAAAATGGCCGATTTTTTTTTTACTCATTTATAATGCTATAAAAATTGCAATAGAAGAGAATTATTTTAATGAGACTAAAACTGTCCCATTTACTAAAGATGTTCAGAATTCTCCAGCTATCTATGCATGTCATTTTTCTGTGCAACAAATGTGCCATTAGAGGTGAATGTGAGTGCCATTTTATAACTTAAACTTTTATTATTATTATTTTGAAGATACCTCAACATATGCAACAGATTTTACTATGCAACTTTTTCAAATTAGTAACTTAGTCGAATGTTTCATTGTTCAAAATCTGAAATCTAGTCAGTACATGTGACACAAAAGGGGAAATTCCTACCTCATTAGATAATAAATATTTTTTGAAGAATTTCGAAACGTTAACAAACATAAACGTGCGCTGACTAAAAATTTTAAACATCCATCTAATTCCAAATGCTATGACTGGTTAATGACTGGTTTTGAAAACTAGTTCTGAATTGTGTGAACAGAATACAGAAATTATCACATCTAATTTATTGTCAATTGTAAAAGAATTAAACGCTTTTTTCCCCCTTTAAAATACATCTTTGTCCTTTATAAGAATTCAGTTTTTAAACTTCTTTCAGTCTTTAGTAAAGCCAAACAGTAACCTTACTTTTTAGATTGTAGTTGCTTTATATATCGGTTCTAATTAAGAATATAGAGGTTGTGCAACCCAAAGGAAATATGTTCTTTTAGTTAGGTAAAAATTGTTTTTGTTTTTTAATTTTTTGTGATTACAAATATGATGCTGTCTTTCCATACAATGATGGTCTCTTATTTTTTATTTATTCATTTTTTGTTATTAAGAAGATTCAGAAGATTCTTGCTTTGAATCAAGTAATAAAGTGAATGTCTGTTATAATGAGTACAGCTTCTAATGAGAAATTCTGTTACTAGAATTTGCAAGTGATTGCAAAGTGCTAATGTTAAAGATAAAAAGCCATTCATAGTGAATTGCAAGTTAGGAAGCTTCCATTAATATGCCAACAAAATTCTCAAAAATGGCAAATTTTTCTTTTTATTTCTAAGGATTTAACAAAGGATGGATTGCTAGTCACTTATCATTGCACATGTTCTTCATTAGCATTATTCTGAAGTACTTCTAACAAAGGATGGACACAGAAAAGTCGCATTCTCTATCTCTTTTCTTACTCTTTACAAATGTGCATGTGGCTTTCGACTTTTGCTACTCACAGACTCACTCTGTCATCTTACACTATCAAGGTTATGAGAAAAACTCTCGTTTGCAATCATATTTATTTTTTGAAACACAAGTTTGAATCGAAAGTCTCATAGACTGGAAGAACCTCCCCTTTTTATATCTTTTTTTTCCTCCAGAAGGTAGAGAGGATGAGAGGAGAGGCTGACATAGGAAAGAATAACTTTTGAATTATCAACATTTTTTGTTTTTTTATGAGCTTATACATCTGAGATATTTGCCATAATCTATATCAGCCGTTCAGAAAACATATATTTCTCACCATACCATTTCTGATTATAAACCTAGAATGTAAGAACCATAATTTCAATATCAAAATTATGTTTCTGTAAAACAATTTCCAGTTGTGTACGTTGCTTTGTATACCCCCACTCTGAATACCAGTGATCTGTGTAAAATCTTGTGAAAATCATAATGGTTAGGTATCTAGTAAATGGCAATTGGTGAGCATAATAAATAGTTGAATGTGTAAAAAAATACCATTAGCTTTTGTAAAATTAATTGTAATGCATTGATGCTCTGGCATTTATTTTATTTATCTAGTCAGAATTTAAAATATGTAGTTGTATTTATTTGAATCATCATATTATTTTTATATGTGATCTAATGTTATTCATATGAATGTCAGATTATTTTTATATTTTTTTGCAAAATTTTTTTTATTTGTACATTATATTTGTTATATAATTTATGTTTAATGATATTTGCAGTTTCTTGATCTTCTTGGATTATAGAAAATACAGACTCTGTTATTACATTCCGTATTTTCTATCTCATTGTATTAAAAAACACCAAAATCATAATTTTATCTAATTCTCAGAAAATGTCATTTATTATTAGTAATTAGTGGTTTGATTAATTGAGTCAGTTAATTGATCAATTGTTAATCACAGTTCAGATTTTTAGTTGTGTTAATCAGCTTGATCAGTCCGATTAGAATTCATTAAAAAAATTCATCAAACGTTTGCATAGTAACCTGCTTTGTGTTTTACAGAACTGATTAGATGTCATGAATTATGCTCTTACACATACATAACATAAATAATTAACCGTATTTAAAAATATTTGAATCAATATTTTGATCAAATTTTTGGGAATGGGGATACAAGTTGATTTAACAAAAACATGATTTCAATTTTAAATTGAGTTTCGATGGGAATTTCAGAAGTCGATACCAAAATTTATTGTCTCCACTGGGAATAGCAGTTTTCATAATCAAAATAGAGTGTGGGGGAAAAATATTTTCTTTCTGACTCTTTGTCTTGAACAGTGAGTAACTCCCGCTCTATGGAGTATTTGCCTAATCAGTTCTAATGTTCCTTCTCCATATACTGTTCAGGAAGAATTTCTAGGAAAAGCAAGCAACAGTATTATCGAAAATAGTTTTGAAATTAGTGATTAACCTAAAATAACCAATTTGTAAAAAAAAAAGACGACGAGATCCAAGAGTGAAAAAATTCCAGAATTCTGCAAATATGCCCAACACATTGAATTGCTTCAAGCAGGCAGCTTTAATTTCTCAATCTATTCCTATATTTCTTCACATCTGGTGGATAAGTACAGCATTAAATGAAAAAATATATTTTTGTAGCATCAATTAACATTATATAGTTATGAAAAATATTTGATTAATGAATTAAAATTTTTTGACTAACCAGTTAAAAAGTTTAATCAATTTCCAGCCCTAGCCTATTAGTTATCAGACAGACAAAGAAAACTGATGGAATGCTCATCAATTTATTACTTCAATCTATTGAATTGCATTGCTTCGTGAAAATCGTGTTATGATTCCAACAATTTATTCTCATATGTAAGTTTTGAATGAAAAATCTCACAAAAGAGATTGTTTTTTAAAGAAAGCAGTGTATTGAATATGTTGCTATTTTTTGAAGTTAGAATATTTCTTAAGATACATTTACACTGTCCTTGCTTTGTGTTGTCCTTGGATTTGCCAAACTTTTGGGTAATATGCATGGGACATCATTATATGATTCCATTAGGGGAGACAAGCAATGTGCACCAGACAAATGGGAACATTGCAGGTAGCCATCACCATTGTTGCATCAAAGAGGCTTGTGCCACTACTACTGAATTTCGTATGATAGAAGGCTGTGGTGATGTAGTTGTAAGGGGTTTATGCTAGGGAGGAAAGAAAGAAGAAAAGCAAAAACCAGTTCTATTACCCTTCCCCAGAAATTTTGATTCTTCTCCCCCCCCCCCCCCCATACTATGGCACCTTTATGTATTCATTATTTTGTGTGTTTTCTTAGTGATATGAAATTTAATTAATAAAATCCCTTACATCAGGGATTCTTACTTTTCTGTTACGCTGACCCCTTGTACCAATAAAATAAAGGCTGCTGATGTTTTTTACCGAGTAATATTTCCAGTATATAATATTGTAAGAACAATACAGTAGACCAGTGGTTCTCTAACATATGTCTCCCACGGCTCCCTTGCCCAATTCATGATTCATCTGCGTTTTCCCAGAATAGCTCAGTAGATATTTTCACTGATAAAAGAACCACTTCAAAGCTTAAAAGAGCTCACAAAAATCAATATCTTCAGCTCGTCACGATGCCCCTGGCAAAGGTTGGCAGTGGGCACTTTGAGAAAAACTGCAGTAGACTCTCGCTAATCCGGCACATATCAGACCAGAGTATGCCGGATTACTGGAAGTTAGTTGTAGAAGCCTATTTAAATAATATAAACTTCTCCACATAGACATACAGTGACATGTTTTTCCTCCTCTACTCCAAAGCAGTAACTAGAATTTTTGTGGGGGGGGGGGGGGGGCAATGTGAACAACAACCACTGCAAAATTTGATTAGTTTAGAATGGTATTTTTGTTCTTTCCTAAAATTAGTATTTGCCACCCAGGGAAGTTGTCCCTTCCCCGCCCCAGTTACAGCCGTGTTCATTGCTTGAAGGGAAAAAATATAGATTACTGGACGGACCAGATTATTGGAAGTTTTCAGATATTAAGTAAAGAAAACAAATTTATTTCTCATCCAAGCTCATGGAGAGCGCCTAAGATTTCTCTAAAGACCCCTTATTAAGATTGCCTGCTTTATATCCCTTTCCAATGGTAACTGTGATTTCTGTTCTGCTGATGCATGTTGAATATGAGAGAACCAGTGTACAAGAAGATTTATTAAGAAATTTTAATTTTGATATTCAATTCAGGGAGTACTCAGAAAATGTACATACCTCAACTTTTTGAATGATCTATGCAAACATATACTAGCAATACAATTTGTCAATGTGAATTAATTTTCATTTAAATTTTGTTCTCATCAAGATTTTTTTCCCCATGCTTTTTTACTCTGAATGCTTCCAGTCTGTACACAAAGCTATATGAGCAATAAATCTTTTTTATTTAGAAAAAGCTGTTGCTTTTTTTATTTGTCTTTGTTTTATTTTTTAATTTGTTCATGCACTATTTCGAAAAATATTGATTTATTATCTTTTATTGTTTAGTATGAGGATGTTTGCCATGACTCATTACATGCTGTGCAAACCAAAATAGTTTTACTGATTTTTTTTTTCCCCAGGATATCCCTGCTCAATATGTGGAAAGGTTTATGGTCGAGTTGGGACACTGAATCGGCACAAGAGGAATCATATGAACTCTCATTATTGCATTTGTACTCTGTGTGGGTCACCATTTAAACGTAAAGATGTTCTGCGCCAACATATGAGAGGAGTCCATGGTGTTTATTGATATAAACTTTTAAAGATTGGGGAAAATATTCAAATATATGACCAGAGTTTCACCAACATTTCTTTTTATTTTCTGAAAGTCAGGAACTTGAAATATTAAAGCTGCTCTGTCATACTGATCAAGTACTCAAGATACAATGGGTAAATGCAGTCATCCATTGTATCAAACATAATCAGTTGGTGCAGTTTATTTCATGTTGCTGAAGTAAAAAAAAATCATATTTTTAATAATGTCAGGGTGGTGAATATATAAAATTTTATGGTTTTCATTATGATCTAGCCTATTATTTAGCACTAGAACTACAACATGGTCAATCTGATCACTTTTTAAACCTTGATCGCCATTTGTAGCTCTATTTTTCAAAATTTGAAAATTTCCCTACTTGACTTTTTTTAATTCGTCCATAAACAAACATTTTAATTCATTCCATTGATTTTTAAAAACTGTTTCTACCTAGAACTACAGAGCTGTCATTTTGACCGCAGTTGGAAATTCTGTTGCTTACCCAGATTTCAAATATACTACTAATCTATTTTTTAGGAAATAAAATTCGTTTTCTTTTCTAAAACGGGTATAGAATCGTTCATGTTTCGTCACATTTCAGGCATAAGCTCACATGATTAATAACATAAGATGAGCTAATTTCTAGAAGGTGGTAGGACACATTGAAATCTACTTTTAGTCTTGCAAATATTTGGGGAAAAATAGTACACAAAGGTCCCAAAGCAGAATGTGCCAAAATGTGCGACATACGTCGCAGAACAACCAGTGCTGTTGCAGAACAATCTGGAAGAATTTTAAGAATAGTGTAGAAAAACGCTATAATGTATATGCGAATTTTTACCGCAGAACATTTTCAGTTAGCTGAGGGCTCGTTGCAGAACATCGCAAAACATTCTGCTTTGGAGCACAAAGGTGCCAGAGTGCTTTTGAGGGCACCTCCGAGGAGGTGAGGCCCAGGTCGATGTGTCATAGAACCAACTAAGTAGTAGTAAAAGTTGTATACTGACCTTGTATCCTGTATTTTATTGGACAGAACCATTATGTTCTGTATTTTTGGACTAATTATACATACAATTATGTGATAAGTAACAATATAGTTTACCTGTTGTAACAATTTGAAAACAAAAGCAACAAAATTGCAACGACAACACTTCAAGTTCTTTCTGCTAGTAAATTGAGTATTGGCTTCAAACATAAAATTTTCTTGATTGCTCCATCTGGGATAGGGTTGGAGTGGGAAGATGTCTCATAGGTATTCTATGGCCCTTTGCAAAAACAACTTTGTGGCCCTCTAAAACAGGGTTTCTTAATTTCCAGTAACCATGATCACCCTGGTATATGCCAGGTTTACATTGGCACCTGGGAATGAATATCCAACTACTGTTTCATGGTCATAAAAAAAACCATTTGACAATAAATTTGGATGATAGTGCCTATTGCCCAGCGAAAAAAAATTGCAATTTTGCCTGGGGGCACAATTGAAACGCTTTAGGGTTGTCGGGACTAGAGAACCAACTTTTATATGATATTTCAAGGCAGGCAACCCTAATGGCACTTGTTTTAATCCAAAAATAAATCCACTTTTATAGCTTTATCATATATTTTTATAACAAAAGTCAATTTGACTACTCCAGTAGTTCTAGGAGGGATGGAAATTCTGGTAGTTCTAGTGTTAAGATTCATATATTTTTCAATTATTACCTTGTGTTTTCAAAAGACTTGTCATTTCCCATGGATTCAAATTCAATTATTTCTAAGTGAAGTTATAATTTCAATTTTTTTTAAGGAATTGTTTCTTTAAAAGACTGTACAGGCAGTCATTTTCTGTTTAATATATACAGCATAAATAACTGCCCAAAATCTGGAATTTTCAAAAATCTGGCACTCTTGAGGTCCAGAGTTTGATGGATTTCGGCATGTCCCAAATACTATACCATTTCTTTGGACACGTCGTACAGTGTTCAAAGAAATGGCATACTGTACAGTACTTCAAAAAAAGAAAATTAAACACTAAATACAAAGCAAATGTGATTTCAATATTTACCAACTAAATAAAACAGTTCTGCGGAATTTTATTTTAACTGAATAAAGAAAACAGCTGCTTGCTAAATTCGAAAATGTGCTCCGAAATCCATATCAGAAATCTGAAGGAACCAGACTGTGGATGGCAGGATTTTTAAATGTCAACTTGCATTACAATGACTCAAATATTATTCAATCCAAAATATTTACTTGTAATTGAAAAGTTTGGCCTTTCGAATCTCGATTTCGAAGCAGAAAATATTAAAATTTAGTTCAGGTTGCAGTCATAGTGAAAAAAACATGTCCCACAAAACACACTGCGAAGTTAATGAATAGCAGAATACTTTAGAGCAAATAAACAGAATCATTCCATCATGGTTTAGGTCTTCAGATTTGAAAAAACAGAGGTGTATTTCTTTACTTGTATTCTTATGAGCATTTATTAGTGTACAGCCAGTGAAGAACTTTAGAAGTATAAAAATTTTAGTCAAAGACCACTTGTGATGATTTTTGCTCAAATCTACATAAACGTACTCTCATTTTCATCAGTTGTTGCCATGAAATGATAATATATACATGTTTTTTTCACATATCATATATTGTTTCTATCAATGTTTTACAAGATTGGAAGATTTAATATTTGTTTCGACAAATTATACATTGTTTAATCTCTTCATGATGTGATTTTTTTTGGAAATATTGTATTTCTCAACATGTTCATTTTTCATGTTTCTATAGATGTTATTTATTTGACTTCCCACACACACACAATTCTATAATTTTATAAGCAAATAATACAAAAGAATTGTTACAATTTAATGAAATCTTGAAAAAGAATGAACTGCTAGAAACCACTTACCAAATGCTGCTATCAGAAATTTTTCTTAAAACAAATTAATCTATCAACAGTACAGCCTCAATTAAAATGGGGGGGGAAGGAATATTGAGAGAGAGAGTTCAGGGTCACCTCTGATAACAAAATCCTTGGTTAATTGACACATTCTGTAAAATGTCAAAAACTAATATCCAACTTGGGTACGTTTTAATAAATGTAAAAATTTATTCTCAAATCGCAAATTCGACAGATTTTTTTACACCTCTTACAATTTTCTGTTCCAGGAAAGATATGCG
Organism: Pholcus phalangioides; assembly: GCF_987345545.1. NCBI lineage: Eukaryota > Metazoa > Arthropoda > Arachnida > Araneae > Pholcidae > Pholcus > Pholcus phalangioides. Next base: position 84,575,588 of record NW_028301608.1, on the reverse strand, counting down.
TGACCGGTTGACCTGGGTCCAGCAACATATTTTAGTTTATCAAAGTTGTACTGTAGTTGAATGGCCATTTTTGCATGTTTTTATATGTTAATTAGTATAGTACAGTCAAACCTCGTTATTGCGTCTCCCAGTCTCTCTGCTTACTGAGGCCACTTTTTGGATATTCTAATTATTTCTCTATGGGGTTCTAATGTTAGTAAACTCCTGATAATGTGTCACCCCACTATGCTTAAGAAGTCACTCATGGAATATTAACCATTCAAATGGGAAACTCTTTGAACGTTGGACTCATCATGTATATTGTACAATCTTATGGTGTCAATGATCTATCTAGCATTTCAAGCAGAAGCCACTAATGCCTCCATTTCCCCCCCCCCCCTTCTGTCACTGCAGGCTTATTGACAGATTTTTTGACATTTCTTACTTAAGAATGGTTCAGCTGGAATTTTTTTTTCTTAGCAAGTTGCGGCTCTTGATCAGCTTTAGCTAAGAAAGTGTGCGTGGCAGAAATTCACCAGTTTTTTTTTTGTTTTTTTTTTGGAGAAAAAAAATTTAGAGCTTAAGTCACTCAATATTTTTATCAGCTTCTTGATGTTTTAACCTTTTACCGGCTGAATTAAGATTTAAATTTTTTCTTCTTTATTTTCCCTTCTGATCCTTTAGTTTACAGATAGCAACCATAAAATTCATGAAAAAAAATTTCTGGTATGTTTTCTGGACATGTCCATAGAGACAACATTGAAATTAAAAACAAAAAAAATTAAATTTTATTTTTCCTTGAAAATAGGCTATTTAAAAAACCAAATTTATGCATAAGCACAAAAATGAATGAAATTTTTTTTTTGTAAATTAAGTTTGGAATCTCAATCAATCAGGAAAAAAAATCAAGTGTTTTCATGTAAGAAAAATATTTTTTCTAATTAATAAAACTAATGTTTCCAATTGGAAAAATTGGTCGTAAAAAGATGAAACAAATCTTAGCTGGACGATTGTAATGTAGCTGGACATCTGTAACCCTGTGTGTATCTCACTACCAGAATGTTCTCCAAATTAAAAAAAAAAGTTCAGTGAAAAATAAATACCTATTTTTTTTAACTCAAAGAATATTTACTTTTCATTTATGATGTGAAGAATTAAACTGCCGTGCAAGAGGACAGTGTGGAGAAATTTGTGAATTTTTAAAAATCGAAAAAAGTATTATTTTGTGTTATTCAATAATGTAGCAAATAAACATTAATTGATTAAAGAAAAACTCTAGTAATCAATTTTCACAACACAGATTTCATTTGAATAACTAAAATTTTTTTTTTTTTTTGCATGAATGCATCGATAGGGAGACAGAAAGAGTGACCATGGCTTATTCTGTTTAACAAGTCGCTCTGCTTATGAGGTCATATTTTTGGTTCCCCCCAGAGTGACTTATTTACAAGGTTTGACTGTATATGTTGTTAGTATTGATATTTTCATTCGGTTCAGAAGAAATTAGTTTCATTACGTATTTCATAAAACTGAAACACAGTTTATATATATAACTGGTTTTTGTTCATAAATGAACTCAAATTATTCTATTCAATAGATAAAAACACATTTATGTAATGTCATTGTAGATAATGTTTAAAAAAACCACCATGTTGATAGTTCAGTTTTAGAAAATTCATATCCATTAGGTGCTTTTCATAAACTAAAATTTGCATTTTGATTGTTAGATGTAGCATGTTATCACGATTTTCTGAGATAACCTTATTTTGTGATAATTTTTAGCATTTACTGTCAATAAACTCTACAATACAGCTGATGTACTCACTTACGGTATAGTATATCCATATTAGTATATATTAGTCGTTCAAATTAAAGGTATGTTAAATTCCTCCATAAAATTTAACAATGAGAGATGTTATTTTAATTCTGAAAAAAGAAACACATATATTTCTTTTCTTTTTTTTAATGTTCAAAGATAATTGTCTCGTAGTTGGGTATCTGGGAAAAATCTCCAAAATAAACATTCTTCGAATATAACGTGTTCAAAAATATACATTTTGTAAAAATAATTACAAAAATAAACATCTAAATTGGTCTTGGCCTTATAGAATCGGAAATTGAGCTTTAAACTTCAACATAACATCACATTGATGTGTTGTGACAGAACTAAGTGACACATTTATTACAGGGTTTAAGCCAGATAGAAAATTCCTTTAGCAAAAAATTGAAAATGGGGAAAAAAAACGTTAGTAAACTGCTAATGATTGATGGATGGATGTGTATTCATTTCGAACTTCCTGTGCACATTTTCGTGAAAGTGGCTACTACTATTTTCACATTCTGAGATTTTCTTTTGCATTTAGCAAAAAATGTGACCATAGCTTCACCCCTGATTAATTATATCAATACATTAGCTGGTTGAATATTATAGTTGCATGTATGGTCACTACAGTTTGTTTTGATTATCACATGGAAATTACTTTTTGCTTTTAGTTTGATTTTTTTTTTTATTAATACCCAATTATTTGTCACTTTTTATGTGTCGCATTGAAAAGCAAAATATATAAGAATAAAGAAATGCACATTTATCTCCTTTCTTTTCTGGAGAAGGAAGGAGTATTATCAGCGGAAAAGTTTTTTTTGACATATGTCGTTGGTCTTGGAAAAACTACTGACATAAGTGGGGGGGAGTGTGACTATATCTTTATTATCTTATGTCACGCCAGTCACTGTGAGACTAATTCAGCTTACAATTCAATTTCAAAATATTATACTTGAAAAATCTGTCAAGTTCTTTAGTGAGATAGTATCACTTCTATTAGAACTATTGGCATGCTTCATGATTCACTGCTCTTGGCAGCATACTAGTCACTTGAAGGGACAATGTCCAAACTATTTACAATATATATGACTATTTTATGTGGATTATTTATTTATCATTATTTTATGGGGGGGCACCATTGAAACAACCATTCGATATAAACACAGATATTTGTGCTTCTCTTTTCTTTTTCAATCACATGTTACTTTACATGCAAGTTTTTTTATTCATTGATGCATATCATCCCTATGCATATCATTCATTGTTGGTGCAATGAAATTTTTTTTAAATTATATAACATCCAAAAGATTTTTAATGTTGTATAAACTTGTTGGTTTTTGCTCTTATGGTTTTGTGCAATAATTTATTTTGAAGTTTTTTCTAATCATGTTTCATAAATGTTGTTCATTAAATTATAGATGTTGTAATATCAAATTTTGAAATTTTAAATGGCAAAGAAAATAAACAGGGGATAGAGAAAGTGTCACGATATTTGTAAATAGTGATTTGTTCCTAACATAATCAAAGTTAATCAGTTTGCTTGATGCAAACAAATGGAAAGCTGTGATAACCCGGAACTGTAGATATATCTATATGTGTATATATATGTGTGTATGTATATTATATGTGTACAGTTTGATAATGCATATTGATCAACCAAATTCATGAGGCGATTTTCATGAAAGTGTTATTTGTGCAATATTTTTCCCGTCATTGGAAATAAATAAAGCATAGTCATTTAAAAATCTATGTTGTGAAACTCTTGTGAAAAAATTAAAGTTTTACATATTTATTTATTGTTATTTTGAGGAATAAAGTATAGATTACTCTAGTGTATAAAACATGTCAATATAAAGATAGCTTGTCCTGCTTATTAATCTTATAAAAATTTAACTTGGCACAGATACTCTTTAGTCATTGTTTAAGCTGAGAAACCTTAGTTGCCAGACGTATTTAAGACTACATCTGACCATTGTTTTGCCCTGACAAAGTTTAAAGTAGCCTATCATAACTGTGTATGTATACTACTACTACTTTACCGCACACCAACTCCGGTCATATATCACCATACGGCAATTTTCAACCATAGGAGTTAGGTGGGAAATGAAGGCTTCATCTATCGGTGGCTGCCCCAGGTTCGGTAGGTAAAGAACTTGCTTCTAACATTCTATGCCCGGATTCGAACCCATGGACCTTGATGGTAACTTTCGTAGTGGCAGACGAGCATCTTACCATGGTGCCACTCGGGTACTGTAGGTGTATACTGGGTCCTTTTTGGTGCATATGTAAAATTTGGCAGATATTGTGACATGAGTACAATTGATGACTTCACCTTGTCTACTACAGCAAAACCACACATGCATTTCGTAAACATTCCTCTAAATATTTTCCAATCAATTGATGTGTGCCAGAAAGTGCATGTATATGTGTGTTCCTGAAATATGTGAGGTGTGTATCAAGATTTTGTAAGTGCTGCTATTAGTCTTCCAAGTTGGAATTTACCTGCCAGCTGGTATCAAACCTGTGCTCCTGCAAGGCGAGGACATCCCCAGGGGCGTTGAAAGTGTTTCAGGTACTATAGGTGCTTGGCTCATTGTATTTTGTCTGAAGTGACTATTCTAAGAAAGCCTAGCTTGAAAAACACATTAATTTTAAAAAATTAACTCGCTTCAAGAAATAAATAATAAAATTAATTAATTATTCTTTATAGATTAATATCCATGTATATGAATTTGATTTTCTGTATGTCTGTGTGTGTTCTCTAAAACATCTATAATTTTAGGCTAATCTTCACCAAATTTCGCTTAAACGAAACAGAACCAGAGTTGAATGATAGGCTACTTTAAAAGTTTGTCAGAGCAGAGAAAATGCCCGAAATGGGCAAACAACTGTCGGGCAACAATGGTTCATGCATCTCAACAATGACTAAGTATGTTTACTGTTGTTACAGTGGTTCCCTAACAATGCATCTCAGACATGTATATTCCTTTACAATGGTTTGCCACCTCTTTAATTCTCTCATTATATTGAAAATTATTATAAGACCCTGGCAGCGCCAGGTATTATAGCTACTTTACCACACACCAACTCCGGTCATACATCATCCATACAGCAATTTCCAACCAGTGAAGTTGGGGGGGAATGAAGGCGCCATCTATCGGTGGTCGCCCCAGCCTTGGTAGGTAAAGAACTTGTTTCTTAGGTATTATAGCTAGTTAATATTTTCAAAAAATATATTGATATGTTAACCGCACAAGCAGGTTTCTGTTAATCTTTCCATGTAAGCAGTGCACAATGAAGGAATGTGAACCAATTATAATAAGATTGGATGTTGACTGATTTTATTTCCTGCACAAATGCATAAACCTCTATATGACGAACTTATTTGTGGAATTGGAAAATAAAAGAGGAAATTAAAATGGGGGGAATAGTTCTTATAAAGTAAACCTGTAACCAGGACGCTAAATAACTATTTGAAAAACTGTGATCACTAAGAAGTTTTGCATAGTTGGGGTCACTAGTGAGCAACATGATACTTGATGTGTTGTGTGAGATATTTGTGAACATTTGTTATTATCACATGGTAAAATTTATATTCTTTATACAAAACACTGAGTTTGGGAAATGAATGAAATGCATCATCAAGTGTTAGAAAACTTAAAAACACTTTATTTTATTAAGTATTTGATTGTCTCTCCGGAAACTCATATTTCCATTTCTAAAACATGACCTCATAATTGGATGGTTGCAAAAGAAACTCTGCAATGCATCTTATTTTTATTAGTTTCAGTGTAGTAGCTCAGATTGAGAAGTTACTTGCCTACAATCGAAAGGATGGTTTAATTTAGTGGTTCTCAAACTTTTGTCACTATGGCTCACCACGACACCTCTGATAAATGACATAGGCTGGCGATGCACACTTTCTGAATCAGTGATCCAAAGTGAGCGCCCGAGTGGCATAATGGTAAGATGCTCGTAAGAGACTGTGAAGGTTGCCATCAAGTCCCAGGTTCGAACTGGGGGAAATATTGTTATTTTCCCTAAACGAGCTTAGGCTGACCACTGAGAGATGGCACCTTCATTTCCAACCCAACTTGTTAACTGCAGTAAATTGCAGAGTATAAGCAATCTGAGCCACTGTTGTACTACTGCTACCTACTCACATCGCAAGGATCTGGGTACGAACCCCACTGTTGCCACAGTGGTTGTTGGCTGAAGTTGGTTTTCTGTGGTTCCCAAGTTTGAGGTGCAAATACGAACTAATCTCCTGATCTCCCCTTTAAAATGTCTCACCAAAGAGAGAGAAACAGGCCTACAACTATACATTTATTCAGCAATTAAACTTCACTTATAGTTAGAAAAACTGATGGTAGGTGGCAGCACTACACATAACAATCATTACACAGTAACAAACTTCACACATTAGACAAGACACATATTCGCCCTTTCCAACATGTACCAATTCGTTAGAAATTCTGCAGAGGAATGTAGACAAAATGCATGTGTGGTTTAGCAATAGTATAGCAATATGGCCGGAGTTGATGTGTGCATGGCCCCCACATCCTGAAGCAGGGCCCCTAGGCTGGGATCTTTAACGGGTCTCCCCGACCAGACTTTCACGGGGCCCCCTTTATGATGAATTTATAGCGTGAAAAAACAAAAAAAAGATTAAAATCCTCACGGGCCCCCAGGGCTGGAGCCTTGTCAGCCCACCCCTTGTGGGGGCCATGGATGTGTGGTGAAGTATGCAGGTGTGATGCTGCTAGATTATTTCCAAAATCTTTCCTCATACAGAGGTACAACAGAAACGTCACCAAAACAACTCACACTGGTATCACTACTTAACTCTTTTTCTTTCATTCAAACTCAGTACAACTCAGGTCTATCGCATTGGACAATTTACTACCAAAAGTGTAAGTGTGTGTACCTAATAGTCTGAGTGTGTATCTAGTGTTGTGTCTGATGTTTTGGTGCTGTAATCTATATTTCAGAAGTGAAGTGTAATGATTGAATACTTGTACCGTTTGTAGGCCTGTTGCTCTCTGTGGAGAGACTTTTTTAACGGCGAGATTGGCTTGCATTCGTGCCTTGAAGTTGGGAACCACAGAAAACTAACTTCAGCCGACCACCACTATGGCGACAGTGGGTTCAAACCCGGGACCTCGCGACACGAGTATGTCACTATGACCTCTCAGCCACCACAGCGGCACTACTACTTAACCGTAACATGCACCTCATAAACATTTCTCTGGATTAATTCTAAGGAATTTGTCACATGCTAGAACATGTGCTGTAAGTGTATGTGTGGCCCTATCATAGGTTGTTTGTGTTTCCCGGTGCTGTTACCTGTCTTCTATATTTTGAAGTGAAAATGACAAATGCCTGAATTTTTGTGTTATCCAAGTATCATGTTGAAAGTCTGCCTGCTACACTGGTCCTGCAGGAATTCCTCACCTAGTGGTTAACCCATCAACCTGTTGGCAATAGACACGGAAGGAAAAAAAGTAGAATATTGTCATTTGTAGTTGGTTTAAAGCTGTAGTTCATTGTGTCTAATTTACCTTATGCAGAAAGTGACTGCGACATAATCGATCGTTATTTTGACAACATTTTTTTCTTGAATAAATAAATATTCTTCATTAATATTAGTGATATATATATATTTATTTATTACATTATATATGCATTATACATTTATATACATTAATTGTGCTTATGCGTCAATAATGTAAAAATTTCATATTATTGGATCTTAGTATTTATTTTAACTGCAATTTATTTTTACAGGTATTACAAAGTCAAGAAATGGAAACCTTTTTCAGTGCAACATATGTTTAAAAACAACCACTACTAAACGAAGATTCATAGAACATATGGATACTCATTCTGACATTAGGAACCTAAGTGTTTGCCCATTTTGTTCAAGAGATTTCACCAGAAAAGACAATCTCATGCGGCATATAAAACTGAATCATAATAGCAGTGACTTTGAGTTTAACTATGAGGTATAGTAGTTCCTGGGAATGTTTTTTACGTTGAAAAAAAGTTATTTCGATCAAATGCATATTTCCAAACAAAAGCACAACTCCCAAAATGTGAGACTATCATATAGTAAGTCAGTTCATTTTTAAATTATGGGTACACAAACTCTGGCTTGCAAGCTACTATGGCTAAGTTCAAGATTTGGTCCACAAAGCAATTTTAAGAATATTCCTTTATTTTGAAATATTATATATGTGAAGTGTGGTATACAAATTAAGGTTAAATACACTATGTAACACGATTTTTTTCTTCGTTAGTAGATATCCTTGTAAAGGTGGCCAATGGCTTCTGACAAAAAAAAGACTGAATACAACAATTTTATGCTTCAGACTTTGCTTTAGGAATTAAGAATGTGAATTTTTTGTTATGTTGGGGGTAAATACCTGAAAAGCAGGACTATGCGAATTATAAGGAAATAATGAAAATGTGATATATTATGCGATAAATGTCAGTTTTACCTAGAGTTGCCAGTTATTGATCTCACAAATTATTGATACCAAAGAGTAAGTTACGCATTGAAACTTTAGTGAGACATATGACCAATTGTTGCTAATCATTCATAAAAAAATCGAATCACCTCCCATTACCAAAACCAAAGATACGCCAAAGAAAAAATAGTTGATTTGAGACCGAAATCTGCAGATATATATATCCAAAGCTATAATCATGATCACAGCCTCTCTTTATTCTGCATTGTGTCATGAGATGTTAAACTTTAAATGTTAAAATTTTCACAAAATACTAACATTTTGGTCATTTCACGTGACTGATTTCCAAAAAATTCTAATGCCACCGTTATAATAAAAATTGATTGCATAAAATAGTTTATCACAGACCTAAATAAAAAATCAGCAGCATTAAAATACCTACAGCATGTTGTCTAAGTTTTCTATGGCAAAGATGAAAAAAGATGTTTTATTGAATTGATTTATGGTAAAGTATGCTAATTGGTATGGTAATTGGTACTTCCCAAAAAAAGTCAAAGCCTGATAAAGATACTTGGGATATCTCTGTTTGCAAGACGGCTTCCTAGGTAATGGCTGGACCAAAAACCGTATTGATCAAAACAGAAATACACGCAAAAATGGAATTTTTAATGTTTCTTCAAATGGCACATAGAATCCTTTATGCTCATCTCGCAAAATTCAAAGAAAACATGGGCGCTTACCTAAAAAAGCACCTTCACCAAAGAATTCTCGACTTAGAACATCCATATAAGGGAGAATACATCGAAAATATCATGGAGATTTACTTTTGAGAGCTAAAACGTGAAGATGAAGTCTGTATGGGAATAAAATGATGGAAAAGATCCCATCACACATTTTTTTTATTTAATTTAAAATTTATTTTAACTCTAATTTTTTCTGTTAAACGTCTAGATATGTGACTTATATTCTAAAAATTATTTAGTTTTTAAATATATTGTCAGTGCGAAAAGTTCCTTTTCTGTCATTTTCAATATTTCATTCCCCCAATCAGTCAATGGTAAATGTAAAATAAAACTTAACATACTTTCTGAAAGGGTACTTCAAGTTTTCAGGGCACATCATCCTTTAAAGCTAATTTTTTATCTTCTCGTAATCATCATCATTGATAAATGATCATTTTTCATCTTATTAAAAGATTACTACTACTACTATGTACATACAACCTGTACATATTCCTCTGCAGAATTTCTAACGATTCCATATATGCAGGAACAAGTTTTGAGCACAGTGGCATATGTATGGCCCTAACATATTCATGTTGTCAGAGTTCTCGTTCATTGTTTTTGCTGGTGCTGCCGTCTTCCAAAAGTGAAGATAGTAAATGCTTGACTTTTCATGTTGTGTATGTATTGTGTTGAAGGTCTGCTCTGCAAAGAGACTTTTTTAAATGGGACACTCGCTTGCATTCACGAATCAAAGTTGGAAAACTGCAGAAAACCAACTTGAGCTGACTACCACTATGTCATCAACAGAGTTCTTTATTTAAAGACTGTAAAGGGACTAGAGACTAAACAAGTAATTTTTTAAATTCTTCAACCATAGTATATACAGTACTTTTAACCTGTTCCTAATATAAGTTTCCATAAATTATTCAAACTCTCCTCGAATGTATTTTTTATCCTATTTTGAAATTTCACTAAACCAAAACTTATGCTTACAGTGATACCTCGGCTAACGAAGATAATTTGCTCCGGAATCACATTCATTAGCCAAAGATTGGATTTTCCATAGGTTTCTCGGGAAAATTGTTTAATTCATTTTAGGAACTGCCCAAAATTTCAAAGTAACTTCCATAAAACACTAAAAACTACCACTACTGCTGCGTAACCGTACATGCAACTCATACACATTTCTCTACGGAATTTCTAACGAATCGCCACATGCTGGAATGTGTGTTCTGATTATATCTGTGACCCTAGCGTATTTATGCTATCGAGTGGCATTTGTTTCATGTTCATGCTGTCATCTACCTTCCATTTTCTGAAGTTAAGATGGAAATGCTTGAATTTTCATGTTATACCAGTAACGTGTTGTAGGTCTACCTGCTGTCTGCGGAGAACTAAGAAAAACTATAGAAAAAAAAGAAACTGATCAAAGGCCATCTATGACATATGAATCAATTATGTTGTCTAAAGACTTAATTTTATTGAAACTCTATAAAGAAAGATTAAAAACCTTTCAGAGAGTAATTAAAAATATAAGTATGTTTATGTCAATTTCTTAAGTATGTTTTATTCACATTGTCATTCAAAAACTAGTCCATTTTTTATACGGCCTGTAAGAGTGATCCTGGGAAAAATATGGCCTGCCAGTCAAAAATGTTTTGAATTATGTTAGGACATGATTATTTTTTCTCATTCAATTTTTCTTATATTAAATCCTCTTTGAGGTAAAAATATTGCTACCAAACCAGTGATTGTCATTTTTTTTATTCCATATTTATTCAGAGTGATTATAATTATCAAATATTCATATGAAAATACAGGGTGGACAAAAAGACCTACATCTAAACAGGTGAAAGGGTTGGAGACTTTTTATGTAATGCAAATTGTCCATAAACATTAATTATTTACTGTTTGTGCAATTATTTATTATTCAATATTCTTTAGCTGTTTATGTCAAGTTTTTTTTTTATTTTACAGCGCCACCTGGGAGTGAAGTTTGAACTTTTTAAATTTAAAAAAAGTCTAGGCCATGGTTATTTTTGTGCAAACCACACCTTTATATGTCAATTGGTTGATTTGTTTTAATTTTCAAAATGTGTCTGTCCACCCTGTATAACACATTCACTATTTATTCTCATAATTATTACACAAAGAAAAAGCTTCATTCCTTGTTTGTATTTTAATGATGATGATCTTTTAATTTATTCAACTGTATGGTCTCTATTTAGTGCTTGTATGTCTTTGTGTATTTGTATTAATCCCAGTAAATAAATTATGTTGGAAGTAAAAAAAAATCCAGCTTTTTAGACTTGATGGTGTGTAGCATGATAAGCAGGGGGAAACTTTCTGAAAAGGTACTTCAAGTTTTCAGGGCACATCAACCTTTAACGCTAATTTTTTATCTTCTCGTAATCATCATCATTGATAAATAATTTTTCATCTTATTTGTATTAAAAGATTACTACTACTACGTAACTGTACATGAAACTTGTACATATTCCTCTGCAGAATTTCTAACGATTCCATATATGCAGGAACAAGTTTTGAGCACAATGGCATATGTATGGCCCTAACATATGCATGCTGTCAGAGTTCTGCTCGTTCATTGTTTTTGCTGGTGCTGCCGTCTTCCAAAAGTGAAGATGGTAAATGCTTGAATTTTCATGTTGTGTATGTATTGTGTGGAAGGTTTGCTCTGCAAAGAGACTTTTTCAAATGGGAAACTCGCTTGCATTCACGAATCAAAGTTAGAAAACTTTTGAGAGCTAAAACGTGAAGATGTCTGTATGGGAATAAAATGATGGTAAAGGTCCCATCACACATTTTTTTTATTTAATTTAAAATTTATTTTAACTCTAATTTTTTCTCAAGGACAGTGCTGTAGCCCTGGGATAAATTACCATTATTTTTCATGTTTCATGCTTCAAATTCACTATAGAAGGACCAATGAAAGGTCTGCCTAAGGGGCCAACCAAAAATCTCAGCCTAGGATAGGAGCCCTGCATTAGAATGTGGGGGGGGGGGGGTCCATGACAGAGAGAGAGAGAATCATTGGATTCATTTTTATTGGCACGAAAATTTAGCTCACAATATTACTGTTTTATGTTAGTGCATGCAGATCCATATCAATTAAAATGTATGTTAGCCAAGGCAAAAAAACGTCAAAAACTGTATGTTTAACTAATTTACAATATAACAAGATGATATTCAGAGCAAAAATAAAGATTTTCCCTCATAAAAATAAACACATCGCGATTGCATTTACAAATATGATTTTATTAACATATGTTCACATCAAATTCACAAAATAACATGGAATATCAATGAACGAATCAGATAATTTCTTCTGAAACGCACAGAGAAATATTTGTTGTCATTTGTCTAAAATTTCATACAGATCATTTTTTGAGATTTATATGAATGTCTTTAACTTTTTGAAAACAAAAAGTTATATTTAACAACATAACCTACACTACTTTTCTACACAGTCTCGTCACCAATTTCGATTTAAACATTTTTAATTTCATGTAAATGTGCTTTTTGATAACTTTTCTTTTGAAATTTTAATTTTTTTTTGGAAAAAATATTTAAAAAAATTAAATTTATGGTTGGCTCAAGGACCAAGCACAAGGATCCCCCATACCTTTGAATAATTCTACCATTTTTTTGGCATTAGCAGGAGCATCGAGAAAAATGCACTATTTTCGAAAATTTCAAAGCAAAACTTTTGTTTTGAGTCATTTACAAGATAATTTTTATAAAGTGTACATTTGCAAACCCAATTTGTTTGACATGGGCCGTTGCCTCGAACTTAACTTGATTGTAACTTTTTTAAAAATGCAAATATTCCTTTTGATAAATCATTGACACAATTATTATAGATTTCACTGTATGTTTTACATTCTTGAAATTGTCACTTCAGATCACAAACTTTGCTAAGTCTTAAAACACTGGTTAAGTTGACTTAGAATTAAGTGGTGTGTTAAATTGCAGTTAGAAGACAGTCTTGATAATCTGAGCTGCTGAATTTTTCAAAATTTCTTCTCAAAATCTGTTTTTCTAGGAATAAGAGTAATTTCAATTTGAAGCCCCCCCCCCCAGAATTTTTCATAGATCCTTCTATGGTAAATTTATGGTGGGAAAAAAAAAACATATCAAGCTTTCAGGGCTGGAGCTCCTGTCAGCCTCCCTTAAAAAAGCCATCGGTTTTGGTTGGCAGTTTTTCAATGAATGAAGACATTTTTGAATTAAGGGCAAAGCAGCTAGGACCACCCCCAACTTAAAATGTCATTTGCTACTATTTTTTGGATAAACCGAGTTTTCAATAATACAAGGTAGTCTTGGTCCGGTTCACCTCGGATTACTGAGAGTCTGATGTATACTTCTCACCAAAGGTCTGTTGGCATCAATCATAAAACAGTAAAGTCTAATGGGGATTGGTCTCATAGAAAAATTATTTTGATTGTCATTTAAAAAAATTCATTATGCTATTTAAAAAATTAATTGAACTTCTGTGCTATTCCATTGTGGCCCGTGAATGATTTTCACATCATGTAAGTGATCTGCACTCTTTTATTCTTGAACTGTTTCAATTGCAAATAGATTATGGGGATAGCCTATAAGACTGCTGAATTGTTTATTTATAATTTACTTTGCATAACCTTTAATACATCATGGCTGGACAAATCTTCAAAAATTTACATGTTCAATCAGGTGTGTAACTTAAATAAATAGATGCTCAAATCAATATTTTGCATACCCAAAAAATATCACTAGATTTATACTTCAAAAGTAAAATAAAATAATTAATTTACTTGCATAAAAAATATTGAAAGTGATATAAAAATATAAAAATCATAATTTTCAAAGAAATACAAAAATTGAAAAAAAGCAATGTGGTCAATAATTAAAATTTTCGCATCAAACTGGTAATTATAATTTTCTGTGCTTTTGGCGTCAGAAAAGAAAACATCAAGTTGCTGCTCACCTTGCTCTTGGGAATCATACCCTATTTACAGTATAGGACTAGACTTGAGCTGGTGCAGCTGCACCCATGACTCCCACGTGGGGGGGAGGAGGCTTGGATGAATCCCATTTTTGTTATTTTCACTATAGAGAAAGACGCAATGAAAAATCCTGATATGGCAAAGATCCCTGCCTATGGACAGGATGTGAAGGCTATGAACGCACCAGGCCACTAAGTATTAGTGCCATTATAATTAAAATATGATGACCACACATTGCATCCTGACTGCCAAGCAAAGCCTTTTTATGAAAATTCATGCATGAGTATAAGAACACTTGCATCATTACCATTAAAAAAATGAGTTTAAATTTTTTTTGTATCATCCTCAGGCATGTGGTAGAAAAAAATAAAAATTCATGCCCCGGGCATACAGTGCAATAAATTTGTCCAGCCCTGAAATACATAAAAAAAAATTTACATACATACAGCGAAGCGCCTCTCCAAATATTTCCACTCTTTAAGGATTAAAAGGAATGCTCTAAAGCAGCGGTTCTCAACCAGTGCTTCGTATGCATTTCAAAGGGGCTCCGCTGCCGCTCTAGGACAATAAAATAGCTCCGCCATAGAAATTATGTACTAAAAAGAGCTCCTTGAGACAAAAATCATTGAGAACCACTGTTCTAACACCAAGGGTGCATAACCTCTTGCCGCCGAAAAATGTTACAGTAGGAAAGTACTGAGTACCAATACACACAACGCAATAAATGCCTCTAGTCTGACCATATTTCCTTCATAAGAATACGGGGGAAATCTGGATTCATATGAATATCACCAAAACAAAAAAATTCTCAAATGGAAGCATATATATATACACACACACATATATATATATGTACATAAATTGCCAATTATAGCCAAAACATTGTCATAGGCAAATATAATTCTCAATAGCATGCAAAAAAATAACAAGTTGCCAATTACAGTAAAAAATAATTATCAAAGGCAAATAAAGTTACCATCTATCGCTAAAAATAGCCAATAGTGGGAATTAGATGGCTAATAGATTGCAAGTTGCAATATGTAAAAATGTAATTCACCAAAAAAATGCACAGTATGTGTTTGACAAATATGTGAGATAAATATGCAGTATTTATATAACTAAATTATATATTATGATAATTATGATTCTAAGTCATGAAAATAATCTTAATTCTTTATTTCAAAAATTCAAGTAAACCTTGTTGAAGAGAAAAAGCGACATTTTATAAAACAAAATAGGACCAAAATTACACAGGAATGTATATCTGGCCCACAGACTGAAAAGGTTGTGCACTCCTACTCTAAAGGCATGAATGCTAATTATATGATTTCATAAATGTTATCTGATCCATTACAGAGTGTTTCTCATTCTTCAGATAAGTTTAAAAAAATATTTTCTTTTTCGGGTTTACATTTCAAATTCTGTTGCTTTATTTACGTACAGTCAGACCCGTTTATAACAAACGTGGACATTACAAATTTTCATATGTAACAAAGTTTTTCCATCTCCTGTGAATTTCTCTCGTACTGCATGTCTATATTATTATGATTGCTTATAACAAACACTGATTTCAGCAAAGTATGCTTATAATAAATTTTCAGCTGGTTTTGATGTACGAATTGTCACAAATTTCTTATCTGAAAAAAATTATTTTTTTCCTTGGAAGAAAATCTATTTGAGTGTTTTTGAGCATGGTATATAAAATGGTAAGATCGTCTTCACTTCACCTTTTTTATTTTCTCTTTTACTATTCTCTCTTTTTACATCCTTAGAGAAAGAATAGAGCATCCTATACCTCCTCTGAAGTTAAATCCTATTTTACTTGCAGAAAAGTCTTAGGAAGGAAAGATTAAGGCTATTTTTCCCAAGAATCCAATCTTTTGAGCACATTTGCCCACCTTTGGCTAGATTTGAATGCTGGTTGTGGTGGAGTTACCATGTACGAGTTAATTTTGTGAATGTCCGTTCAAAGCATTAACAATTGCTTTGAAAATTGAAGCTATATAACTGGTTGATAGCTAAAAATTGAAAAAAAAGTGAGGTATCAAAAAAATTCAAGATTCAACATAGTTCGTTATCAGTGATTTGGAACAAAGAAGAATTGAAGGAAAAGGTCTTGGATGGTTCAAGAAGAGATTCAGAAAAAGAGTTCATATTGATAGGGAAGCACTTCTTTTTGAATGGGGCAAAAATATGCAACAGTGACCAGCCCTGAACTAAAAGACATTAAATTTTGCAAGATCATTAGGCAAAAATTATTTTAGTGCAAACCTTACACAATCATATCAATTGAAAAAACAACGAAAAACGATTGACAAATATTTTCTATGAATTACCATAAGATTTAAATTAAATTTTTTTTTAAATTATTTTAGTCAATTTTTTTTTTTAATTAGCCTTTTTTTCTAAATATATTAGTTTAATCACCATTTATTTTAAGAATGCTTAGAATATTAAAAAATACTTATTTTGTATGTAAATTATGCTTCATTTCGCTTGAACGCATCATTTTCAAAACTGGTTTGCATGTAATGAATAATTTCGCTTTTTTTCCGACTTCATTATAAGCGGGTCTGACTTTGTTAATAAAAATATAAATTATATGTTCATAAACAAAAAAAATTAAAAAATAGAAAGCAATGTAAAATAAAAACTAATGCAAGAACAGTACAAATGCAAGCCATTTAGCATATATATACAATATACCTTGAATATATGGATGTTAGGGACGTCTCTGAAATTTTCCAAACAGAAAAAAATTACATGCATACATTGACTTCTGACATACACTATTCTATTGATAAGACAATATTGGATAAATTATCAATATTGCAATAAATCTCAGTAAATATTACAACAAAAATGTTAACATCAGTAGTAACCGTTAGTTCTCCAAAAAAATGTGTAATTGTAGCTTTTCAATCTTATAATGTTGTGAATATGAATAAAATATAAAATATTTTTTTTCTGGTGTCATTAGGATTCTTCATAAGTTAGAACTTAAAAAACACTTGCAAAATACAATAGATAGCATTAACCATACAGCTGTGACCACAGTTTATTGAGAATAGGAAAAGAGAAACCCGTTATAGACATAGACACACAGTTCTGGGTTAACTTTTCCAAATTTTTTCGTCACACACAGACATATTCCACTAACATGCATCGTTATCAGTAACTATTGTAAAGCAAAGGTGTATTTCATGCTACATAATTATTTCTGAATCTTTATGTGTATAAAACCACTTGATGCACAGACATACATTGTTCTACTGAAGCACATGAGGTTTTTTTTTTTTTTGCAATGAGAAAACACATGTGTTCTCAATATATTTTGGATTTACAAAGGATTTTCATCAAAGTGAAGGGAATGATAAAAAAAATGGGAACATTATTTATAATACAATTTTACTACAACTGTTTATCATCACAATCAAATGCACATGGTTTTCTTTCAACCTCTTCATTCAGCTTGAAAGCTAACGAAATGCATTTACTATTCCTGGAACCTTGATAAACATCACCTAGAATGTATGTCTGTAAGATACCTAAAATCTGAAGATATGTTTTTGGATAATCGAAGCCGAATGAATAATAAACTGCCATCAAGCAAATCAAGCCATCATAAGCATCTTTAGCTTCGCAATCAATAATAGTCTTGTCTCCAACTACATAGGCCTCTTTAAACATTTCCCCATCACAAAATATTAGTAAGTGGGGATAAGCGTCTTTCTTGGCTTGCAGCAAATCAGCAATGTCAGACTCTGGAACATCCTAGATGGGTTATGCAAAATATGAAAAGTTATTGCAGAATTGTAAGACAAGTAGTACATTCAAAACCGTAGAAGCATGTAACACAATTTACTGATTAAAAAAACTTTCTTTCATCAAAGAGCAATGTTTGACTGTGGATGAGTGGCAATCCATGGGAATTTCCTACTGGTCCACGAAACATTTTTCACAATTCATATAACCGCTACCTGATTTGGTTAACTATTATACTATCGCTATATTGGTTTGTTATTTCTGTTTTAGCCATCAGCAGGTCTGTGAATTATTTTGTCATTCATTTACTTTTCCCCAGTTTGCAAATTTTTCCACTTTATTTTTTCTTGGTTCGTAAATTAATTAATTCTCACATAATAATTTTGCAATAATAATAATTGAAGCTCTCATAATTATTTTTTTATTGGTCCACAAATTATTTAAGTGAAATTGTTCACCTAATCATTCCCAAGTTCATAGTAGTAAAAAGGTTGAAGAACACTGTTTTAGATCATTTTAAAACAGAAAGATATACAGAATTTCATAGTGCCATTTGGGAAGCCAGACAGCTGCCGCAAAAGTATTCCACAAAGATTAATTACATATGCCCATTTTTATTGGACTGAAAACTGAACCCAACCTAGACATATCACTGAAGAGTGATTTCTGCTGTACTGGCTGGGTCATTTTATTGAACTGGGATCAACAACATATCCTTACTTTAAGAATGAAATAGCAGATCTTCCTATCATAAGTATTGATAAAATATCTTCCTAAATCTTATGTGTTATATTATTTCAGCATTAAGTTAATAATTAATCTTTTTGTTAGTATCCTGTTGCAGGTCTCCCCGTTCTCTATGGAGAGATTTTTTTTATAACCGAGAGCTTTTTTCGCTCACATTTGTGTCTTGACTCTGGATGACCATTAGTATGCCTCGCCAGTGCAGATCGAACATGGATACTCGCAGAGTAAGGCTATTGTGAGGCCCATACAACCACACACATGTCAAAACAATCATCACTACATTAGGTAATTTGGTTCATTAGCAACTGAATATAGATGGATAAAAACAAAATTCATACTTTTTTCACAGACACGAGGCTAGACGGATTGAATCTCATTGGTCGTTGATACCCGACCGATTCTTCTACATATTTGATTAGTGACTCTATATCACATGGACTCTGGAAAGTGTTGAAGCGTTTCATGAGCATCAGTGAAATTTTGAAAATGAAATTAATAACACTAAAGTGTGAGTGAACAATATAAATGTCAATAAATGGCATGGAACATGTTAATCTTAGGGAACGAGAAGGAACTGCTGTTTGAAGGTTTTGAATATATAGTAAGTTATAACCATGAGTAAAAAATAAAATTAAAACAAATTAATACTTAAGATTATCAAAGAAAGTACTTGTAAAACTGACCATGTAGGGATGTTTAGATGGCCCATAATTTTCATCAGAGGATCTAATCCTTCTGAGTGCTGGAAAAAATCTTTCGCACCTTTCTCTCAGTTTGAAAGTATCTGTTTCTTTCAATTTCATCAAAAGTTCATGAACAACCTAGGAATGATATTAATAATAATTTGTGATGAGTAGAAAATTATAGATACTTTTCTTGAATCCCAGTTAAAAGTAACAAAATCCTTGATGAAACTGTGTTGTTACATCTGGGCTATTATGTAATAATCTAGGAAATTTATATCCTGATGTTTTGCTAACATCTTTGAAACTTCAATAATGGGTAGATTTCTATACGAAGTAAGAAAAGCATTATACATCTGATGGTGCCCATTTGTTCCTTCCACATGTGCACAACAATTGTGTTGGCTGGTTTCACTTGGCATGTCACAGGGGTGCTGGCTGCCAGTGAAGTCTGATTAATGGATATTGGTTGCTGTTGTCATTTCCCCACTGGCTCTTCACTCCATTAGAGCAATGGCGCCATAAGCTGAGATCGACTTTGAGGGGTCTAGGAAGAGGGGTTACTAACACAATGATGATGATGTCAGTAAATATATGAAAAATTAGATCGGTTGGCACCATCATTGATGCTAGGAAAGGGTGCAATGGCCTTCTATATGAAGTCCCTTCCCCCATATTTCTGCTCATGAATGAGACTCAAAAAGGATTCATTTCAATCTTCTCTTCCTTTATTTATGTTGTTAGTATTAATGATTATGATTTTGATTACTTCTCTTTGAAGGTGGGTATGGTAGTGCACTTCTGACGAGATGATTTTGCCATTCTCAAAGTTTATTTCATGACCATTTCCCAAAATGTCGTCTGGAATGGCTGAATTTCCTTGCTTTTTCATGTACATAAGGGACATGGAAAAAGTCTTTAACTTAGTTAAGGACTAAGTTGGAAGTCCTTCAACTTAGCAAGATCAGATTTACAATGTTTCCTTCGCTTGTTATGGAGACTCTATACGTAATTAACCACCAAAGATTCCCACTATAGATGTGAGTGAAATTTAAATTTTTCTCGAACCATAGCCTTACAACCTAAAAGTTTCATATGCAGCAATACTTCTCTTAATGGTCAACCCCCCCTCCCCACCTCTTTCATGACCAAAATAATTTTTATTTTGCAACCGCTCAAAATGCAATCATGCCGCTCCTTTCTTTTAAAATTTTCTTGGGGTTTTTTTTTTTTTTTTTTGCCCTGTTGGTGTTTACAAAAGAGGGATTACTCAGGGGTCTGTCCAGACTTTTTCGTAGGGTGCTGTTTTTGTGAAAAATATTCCTTATTTTTGTGAAAAGGGTTATTAATTTTGTGAAAATAAGTAATTTCTTGGGAAGTGAAAGAATCTAGTTAATCTATCACAATATAAATGAAATGCCAAATTTATGGTTTCATTAATTTTTATTTTGTGACCCAATTTATATTTAACCCAAATTTTGGCTGGACAGACCCCTGTTACTGTACATGAAAGCTGAAGACAATTTATCAACATCCTAGTTGTGATCAATAATTCATTCTTCTGAAATTTGAGTTAATGGTTACTCTTATTTTATATTTAAATATTTTTGTTTCAACTATGTTTGAACAATTCAAAAGACACATAGACATACATGAGGAGTTATAATCCTTGTAAACTGTAGTAATGCTGATTTTTTTTTTTTTTTACTAAATCTATTAAAAGCATTATATTGCTTCAACTTTTTTTCTCCAATGTGAATGAAAACGAGTGCAACATTTTGGGAAAAACAGACAATTATGATATTATGATAACAAAGCACCTGCTTTTTCTTTTTTGCACATTATTAACAAAGGAATTTAAATAAATTTTCAATTTGATAATGCAATGAAAGTGTACAGAGTACATTACTCACATATCTACCAGAAGTGAAACATGGAAACTGTTCAACCAAATTCATGAGCCTTCTGCAAGAAATTTCCTTCAAGTAGTTTTCTCTGTTTTTAAAAGTCTCTTTAAGGATCTCTTTGATTCTCGCTTCTGAAATGGAATTTGTTTTCCACCCTTCTGAGAGTTCAAGCAGTAGGGCACGATGCAATTTATTAGTCACAAGTCCTCTTTCTATTTTTAAACTGGAAAGATCAATCTTTGGCGGTCTATAAACTTCGTTATCATTTGCATCAGTAGCATCTGTTTTCTTCACTTTCTTAATGACAGATTTTCTTCTGACTACTTTTTTGCCCTTTTTTGTAATTTTCTTCTTAGCCAAAGTTTTTCTTTTGGCTTTCCATTTCTTGTGTCTAATTTTTTGGCTCAAACACTTACAGAAATATGACTGCAACAGAAAAGGAGAGAAAAATTAAGTATGACAAAAAATATAACTCTAATCTGTTTCTGAAAAACAAAAACATTTGTTTTTACAATAAAATGTCAAAAATTTATCTTGTATTTGAATTGGCGTCTAATTTGATCTTTCTTTTGTGCATCACAGTCATTTTTTGCGTGAGGGCTAATTTGAGTGGGAGCCTACAGTTTATTGCCGAATCTGAATAGCAGTGTTTGATTTTTTTCATGTGTCTCCAATGAGTTGGTGCTCTAACCTGCCAGTAAGGAACCTCCTGTAGCAGCAAACGTGTTCTGTGGTCATACTGACGTTTCTGTTGTACCTCTATATAAGGAAAGAATCTGATAAGGATGAATCATGTATCGAACTTGCAACATCTCTGAACATCACTACAATAGGCAAGTATCTTAACCTGGGCTACTATACCCTGAATCAACTTCTTTTGGTAACTGTTTTTAAATTGATTTTTCATTTGATGATTCAACAAGCATCTACAAGAATTTTAGAATTGTATGCATATTGAGTTTATGTTACTAACAGTGGAATATTTACAGGGGAGTTTGGTGGGCCATAGTCCAGGGCAGCAAGTTCAGAGGGCTGGCGAATTTGAGCAATTAGTGGCCAAGAAAGTTTGCAGAATGGTATAAGGGCAAAAAATGTTTATAACCCTAAATAAATCTGCCTGTGCCAATCAGTACCACCTCAACACATTGAGTCCCCTCAAGAGTGTAGGGGCCTCATTAAAATGAGAACCAGTTAAAATTTTCTAGAGTAAGCGTGTAAATTGGTACAGACAAGATTTCTAGCCAGATATGGCCTCAAAAAATATCATTTTGTCCTTGATGCTCTTAAGACGGTCCTATTGCCAAGACAGTAAGGGACTAGGTCAGTGAGTGACCAAAAGAGTGACCCAGATAAATTTCAAGCACGTGAGTGGGCAAAAGAGTGACTTGGAGCATGAGCAAACATGTAAATGAACAAAAGAGTGACCTACAGAGTAATTGACCCAAAGCGTGTGCAAGCATGTGAATGACCAAAAGAGCAACATAAAGAGTGTGAAAGCATGTGAATGACCGAAAGAATAACCTAGAACAGGGGTTCTTAAACTGTGTGCCTCCAAGTGGTGGTCCAACAAAGGGTTTTTGAAGAGATTCTTTGTTAAACTGCTCTGGTGAGCCACAGATGTGTTGATTAGGGTAAGGGATGCTGCGGGTGGTGAAAGTTTGAGAGCCCCTGACCTAGAGCATGTGTAAATGTGAAAGAGTGGCCTATAAAGTAAAGAACAATGCCATTGAGTGACCAAAAGAGTGGCCTAGCCAGTTTGCAAGTATGTGAATGACCAAAACAACAACATGTGAATGAATAAAAGAATGACTTATAGAGTGTGAGCATGGAAGTGGCCAAAAGAGTGACAGAGTCACAGGTATACTTGCAGGAGTGGGGGGTCGAGTTATAGCACGG
The DNA here is from genome assembly GCF_987345545.1 of Pholcus phalangioides. Taxonomy (NCBI): domain Eukaryota; kingdom Metazoa; phylum Arthropoda; class Arachnida; order Araneae; family Pholcidae; genus Pholcus; species Pholcus phalangioides. The sequence goes on along the minus strand of NW_028301608.1, from coordinate 84,552,588 downwards.
GGATGGGAATTTGGGGGAAAAAGCAGTCAAGAAAATTGGACTAGAATGAGAGAAGGGTGGCTAAATTCATGTAACCCATAGGGGGCAAAACCAAATGCAAAACCAACCACCTCTGGTTACTAGCCTCAATTCAAGACTATGCATTTGAATGATGCATTCATAGCCACTGCCACTAAGTGATGCTCAACTGGTGAGGCTACACTAGACCCCACACCTCTCACAAATAGATGATGAGCACAGTAGTCAGCTAAATCATTTTCTGATTTGCAATAAAAGGGGGGAAGAGAGAGATTTTTTTTTCTTATGCAATACAGAAAGATATATATTTCAAACTATTTGTCAATAAAGGCTCTAAATAGCAGAGTGAGACCTCTCAGTAAAATAAACTTGTGTGGATAAAAACTTTGTCCACAATGACGAATATCAGCTAATAGGAAGTATTATACAATGAAGTTCCATCAAACTCAAAAACGTGTCCCTTATTCAGAGAAATTCACTTTCCTTTAAACTGGGCACAACTCTGATCTCTTATCTATCTCTGATCTATCGTCATGAACAATTCACTAATAAATGAGCTGCTCGAAGTGTACATGAGTCCCAAACGTTATGAGTGTGTACCTAATGTTGTGTGCATGAATTTTTAGTATGCCAGCTATTTTTCAAACTATGAGTGAAGTGTAATGATTGAATATTATTGTACTGTTGTAGCCCTGTTGATCTTGGTGGCGAGACTTTTTTAACAGGGAGAATGGCTTGCATTCGTGCCTTGATGTCAGGAACCACAGAAAACCAGCTTCAGCTAATTACCAACTGTGCCGTCGGTGGGGTTCAAACCCAGATCTTTACGATGCGAGTCTGTCACTATGACCACTCGCATGACCCCCACGCAGTGGCTGGAGATGTCCACAACAGAGAAATGTTCATTATGGGAAGTTTCTCTGCATAAAGGATTAGAGAAAAATATTTCTACTGTGAGGGGGGCCCTCTATATACAATTATTTTCACTTTGGGTTCCATAACTGATAAATACGGCTTTTAATGAATTATCAAACAAAATTTATTCCATTTACAAAAACAGAAAAGTTTTATATGTATATGGAATAAATATACAACATGTTTTGATACTAAAAACTATGCATAATTACCTAAGTCTTAAAGTATGAAAAAGTTGAGTATTTTCCCTGAAAGGGCTAGTAACAAAAATAAGGCTAATACATAAATTTACTTTGTCAACAAGCTTTACTTCAGATCATCATAATTTTGTCATTTTTAATTTTCTGTTACTACATCATAAAATTTACTCACCCAAGGCTCTTTGCCCTCATATTCTATCATGGGATACTTTGAGAACATTTTCTTGCCAATCATTTGATATTCGCTACTACTCTGCATGTTTGGATACAAGTTATAATAATGAGTGGCACATTCTTCCATAAAAGCATGCCACACAGCATTCAAGTCATTCTCTCCCATATGTTTCTTGACACTCGCACTGAACTCTGGCAAAGGGGAATCCTCAGTAACCCTGCCTACTGCTAGAATATTATAATAAATATGAAAGTCAAAGTATCTAATACAAAAAAAAAAGTGCATATCATCATCAATGGTCAAGCATCTTTAAGGTTCAATTACATAGGGTGAGTTCAATAGCTTTTTTTCAGCAAGTAAAGTAGCTGGCAAGCAAATCGGTTTCATCCAGCCCAGTGAGTTTCAATTACATGGCAATGAGCTACACATCTATTAACCAGATTAGGTGGTCCAAAAATTGAGGAGTTTATTTTCAGACTGGGGCATTTCCACTTTTTTCAGAAATGCATATTTTAATAGTTTATGAATCTTTGGGATAAGCTCTGTCAGATTATGCAGCTGGGATTATTCAAACGGGAATATTTTTTGTAGAAATTAAAATTGCAAAGTTTGTTTTTTTTATCAAAAGGGAACATATTCACCTTTTTCCCATACAATCTAGTATTTTTCATCTCAATAACGAACACCCATGGAACCATAAAATTTTTCTGCTAACAAGAAGTGTCTGTTAATTGATAGTAAGATACATTGAGTCTCATCAATATGATTTGAAATTGTGTCCACGAATGGGAGTGTCAGTTATGGGAGATTCCACTGAAGAATGATCATGTTTCTTATGTTAACATTTATAAGGAAGGACGAATAAGTTTTTTACTTCTACTGTAAATTTGGCAAAAGTAGAAATGTTCTCTTTTGAAAATAAACTCCTCACTTATGGGTATATACCTCTCTTAAAACTCAAATATACAAGTATAGCTTTGTCCACACCTGCAGAACTCCACAACACAAAAACCGGTTTTGGGAGAGAATCTGTTATTACCATACGGACAATTTTAACAGTTGATTTTGCATAGCCACACACCCCCAAACCGGTTTCCACACTGCAGAATTCTGAGGAGTTTTGACGGTGTGGACCCAGCTTAATAGATGCACAAGCATCATCTAATGGGAGGAAAGGAAGAATCAAATGCCCACAATGTAACTCTTATTTACCTTTATCAGCAGCAAAAGTGAATAATAGCACATTTTGGCATCTCTCACACTTAATAAAAAATTATGTGATAACACATCAAAGAAAACTTACCAGCAACGGAATCTGAATAATCATCCTCTTCATCTGGGATTTCCAACTTGACAGACTTCAATGGATACTCTATGTCTATGTCATCAGGGACTATGTGTTCATCACCATTGGGCTGTTGAGTGATACTGGTCTCGGTTTTTTGTGGTTTAATCTGCGGACTTTTGACACTTACACTTTTAACAATTATTGGCTGTTGCTGCTTCTGTGACCCAGGAGTTATCTTTGGTGGCTGCCAATTACCCTTCACAAGAAAAAGCTTTGCATTTAAAGGCCATGGAAAAGGCATAACCACTTTGTTCCCTCCAACTTTCACCGGGTTGGGAGCAGGTGTAGGCATGTTCTTTCTGAAGAATGTTATAACTAAAACAAGAAAATATAGGGTGTGGGGAAACATATTTCAATGGAGCATGAGAGAAATCAATGCATCATTTTCTGAAATTGAACCAGTAAATCACACAGAATGTATTATTTTGGTGCAGTTCAATCAAAAAATAATCGAAACTTGGTGAATTTTTTTTTACATGCAAAAAAAAAAACCATTTTGTTATAGAAGTCATAATGTTCTGTACCTTTATTTTACTTTGAAAAGTATGATAAAAAATATCATGAATAAATTTTTGAAACATAGTTTGCCCCACACTTCAGAAATGTGTATAAATTTCCTTATTTCAACTGTGACATGAACAGTCCCCTTGATAATGAGTCAATAAATATATCAATTGTGAATTACCAAAATAAATATGAAGACTGGATTGTCAAGCCACCAATATCTAATCAGAACGAAAATTACCAAAATTTACTACCTATTCCAGAATGATTTCCTGTCACTTGATCAACCAGTTGCACTCCCAATATTATTCAATGAAGCACAATCATGCATAAATACAAACACAAAGGCCACAGCAGGCAAATTGCCCAACGAGGTGACTGAAAAAAGATGCCCATAAAAAATATCGATGTCAAATATAACTAAGCTACAGCAACCCAATATAAAAGCATGTATCTTGAAAATAATTGATAATATATAATTCACTGCCGATAAAAAAAGATTATTTATTTATTTAGCTAAAGATATGTACAGGCATACATACACAAAGACAACTTTTCATCCAAGGTGAACATAACTGTCACATGCTGGACGATGGGGGTTATTAATAAAAAAAAAGTATAATGAGTGAAGAGGGGTAATACCTATATATATATACATTTGTATATAAATGGGGGGGGGGGGAGAATTTATAGTTAAATATCAAATAATAGATGAGTGAAGAGGGAAAAACAAAACATCATTGTGGCAACACATGGTGGGTGCATTTTAAATATCAAAATTATAGGTAATAAGTATGATTTGAATAATTGAGCTACAGTCAGAAAGGTAAAATATTTAAAATGTTGATAAATATAATGGGAAAAAATCAATTATTTTAATTAGTGTGGGGACAAATACTTTAAAAAAAAGATTAAAAGTGCACAGAGATATCATCAATAGGCAATACATATCTTTTGAGGTACTTTTTGTAGGCGTAAAGAGAGGAAGCATTCTTAATTTCAATGGGTAGAGAGTTATAAAACTTAGGTATTAGGTAAGAGAAATGAATTTTTTAAATATTTTTGTGAATAATTGGCAAGAATATGTGGCATTACGCCAAGCAGAAGATCGAGTGGATATTAATGGTAGGGAGTATTGACGTTTTAAGAGAAGCAACAGGGATTTATAAAAATATAAGTATCTAAGTGAGAGACCTAAGATTTCTATACTTCAGTAAAATAGTCATTCAAAATTAGCCTTATGATTTTCTTCTGAAGTGATATAATAGGTTTTAAGTTACTCAAATAATCACTACCCCAAATAGGTAAACCATATAATAAGTAAGAATGGAACAGTGAGAGAGAGTAGTAAAGGGTGATTACAAAAAAGCGATTAACAAAATATTTAAAAAATAAAATTTTATACATTTTAAATCTTAATTTGATTTGTAGATTATGAACATGGGATTTCAATTTCATGTCAGAGTCAATATAAATACCCAGATATTTTATAGTATTCACTTGTTCTAATTTATGACAGTTACAATCAGTGCTAATGTAACATATAGGTTTATGAATCATAAAGCCAATATTCAAGGCAGGAATGTTATGCAAAGAAAAGTTAATATATTTAGTTTTAGAGATATTAAGTTGTAGATCATTTGCATGAAACCAGTTTTATCATGTCAGAATTTACTGTATTTTGGAGAGATTCATAAGTAGCAGCAGAGTAAAGTATGACTATCATCAGCAAACGCAATTATCTTGCCATCAATTTTTAGATTACATAAATCATTTATGAATACATTATAGAGTAAAGGGACAAGAACAGATCCCTGGGGTACTCCTCGGTTAACCTTTAAAAATTTACTAGTTGTCTTATCTAAGTATGGATAGCATCTCAATTTAGCCCAACATGTTTATCACAGTTCTTTTTAAATGTGCCAATTGTGTTACAATTCATGACCCTGGAGCTATTCCATTTATTCATAATCCTATTGGGGAAAAACTCCCTGCAATACCACAACCTATAATTGCCCCTTACCATTTGATACTGGCATCCCCTTGTTGAAGATAATTAAGGATTGATAACTCATGATCCATTCTACCCATCCCATTGAAATTTTTAAAAACCCTTTGATCATATCCCTGACACCAGTGTTTCTCTAATGTAAACACTCCAGAAATCACATCTTTTTTCATAGCTCAAACCTTGCAAGTCAACAAGAGCATGCATGGTTCTCCTCTGCACCCCCCTCAACCAAGTCTATGTTCCCCTGTAGGTATAGTCTTCAAAACCTTACAACATACTCCAGTCCAAGATGAACTAAGCCCTGAAACGTGGAAGAATCACTTTAGGAGAATGTAAAAACACCTTTTTAAGAATGAAATCTAGTATTTTATTTACTTTTATGACCATTGCAGAACAATGTTCAGAAATATGAGCTAATTTTAGTTCTTAGACTTCGTAAGTTACAACATAGAATTTTTGAAAATTGATATCAAAATGATATGATCAAAAAGTATGATAGTTTTGATGTTTATAGTAGCCACATACTAGGCAAAGGACCTAGAAAAATAGTCTCAAAAAGCATCTACACCACTGGGAACTCAATCAGCATAAGCTAGTATTTCACCTGTTTAGTCAATCATTTAGTTATTTTTATAACCACAGTGACAATATGGATTCATATTTTATGGAACTGAAATACAGTTGGACCATAATATAAAGAGCTCAACAATTTAACTTTTTTTTTGAAGTTCCTCTATGTATATTTGTATCATCTCAACCCTAAGTTGATTTTCCTCGATTTTACCAATAAAACTGTTGGGTCAATCTGATTTTTGTTAAATCAGGGTTTGACTGTACCCTTTTTTATATATATCATCCCCTTCATGCCAGAGACATAAATATGCAAATTTTCACTTTTTGGGTTTATCAGTTGGTTGGATACCTTATTTTGCTATCTAGGTTTTGCCTGAAAAATGAATTTGTATCCCCCTCCCCCCCATCGAAAAACATGTCATAAAACATTTTGGGAAAATGACTTCCATAGGGTTGACTTTTACATGGGTAGAGTAAACATTCAAACACTATTTCCAGATTTTCTGAAATTTGACATTCATGTTTCTGGCATAAGGGGGACAATATTATTACAATATGTGTCATAATTTCTGTGAAAAAATGTTAATTTTTAGAGATCAATTATTTCAATCTCTCTTAAATAGTGGTTTCATAATTGCAAGCACAAAATTCTGCATCAATAAAATTTACTGTTTTGTTTTATATGGTCACCGTATTAATAGCATGTTTTTCAAAAAGTTCAAACTAGATAATTACGAGAAGGAAATGTGGGAACTTACTAAAATTCGCAGATGACTTAGTAGAATAAAAAAATAAAAGTTTTGATAAGATTAATAAAAAAAATGAACTAATGTACACATGAGCAGCCAAATAAATTTCAGCTGCAGTATAGGTATGTATATTTGAATTTTTATTCATAATGACATCAAATTAATTTCAGTTATTTTTTCGGTACATATTAAGACATGTAAATGATGAAAAAAAAATCCCCTCTCTCATATTCCAGATGACCATATGAATCGTATTTTAGAGAACATTCTCATATTTTTGTAGCGTGACAGTTTTCCAGTAAAAAATATTTCCTGGTTTTCTATGCAAAGCTCATATGCATTCGTAATTTTTATGAAATCATGGATGACAATAAATTTTTACAACTTATAAATAATATTATGATTATTATGATAAATATCCATATAGCATATTTTTCACAGCGATCTGCAGTAGATTTCTATTTCTTAACATTGGTCTTTTTACCAATAATTGACAATTTTTGGTAACTTTTTCGGTCACAATCCGGTAATATGCCATGCTTGGCACACAGGCCAATTTCCCATATTTTTCTCAATGAAATATGGTCACCCTGCTCATACATAAGTGACTCAATAAAAGTTCGAAATGCACTGTTATTTTAACACTCATATATTGGTGCTACAAAGCTGCTGGAACATTTCTACTCAAAAACCACTCGTGAAATTTTAAGTTATCAAATCAGCTAAAAAATATCAATGGGCATGTCTGTAACTTCGATGTAGTTCTCTTTTAATCCTTAAGTCCACTGCATGCCTTCAAACAGATGGTAAATCAATATCCTGAAATTAAAAAAAAAGTCGGGAGCACATTAAAGAAATATTCGATAGAATATTACTTTTTACTTGTTGAAAACAAACACAAGAATAATTATTAATTTTTACATAAAAGAAATTCAACCAATCAATTAAATCAGGGCACAAAAATAATCAAATGCAAAACAAATGACTCATAATATTCAAAAGAAGTAAAAATGAGTACAGGCATGAATGAACACAGTGCTGGTGGTGAGAGAAATTTAAATATTCACAAATACAAAATAGAACACAGAAATTCTTTTTTAGACAAACATCATTGACAAAAAATGAGATTAATTTAACCATGATGCAATTAACAAAAAATGAAACTTTTTGTTAATTAATTCATACAAACAGGACGTATTTTTAAGTTTGCAAGTATGCGAAATATACTGTTGGTGCATACAGTGTAGCCTTGCTATACAGTGAAATTGGTCTAAAATGAAATATCATTTGAATCCCTTTGACATTCCGTTTCATACAAGCTACACTCTACTACAATACAGGTTAAAAAAAACCATCAGAGAGAGAGCGCTGAATTACTAATGAGTTACCCCATCACAATCTTTTGTAAATGAAAACATCTTGGTGACCAATGTTTTGTTTTAAATGAATAATTCTTCATCTCCTTCAATAATTGTTTAAATTGCATTTCAATTTCTAAATTTTTACCAACAGCATGCAATTAATTGTGAATAAACCTTTTAGTTACATATTTAAGCAGTGAATGTTGGTTGCTGCAGTGGATTTGCTGACAACTGGTAATATTTCTGGTGATTTTATTACATAAAACGTGACAATTTCTAAAATAAAATTTAATCAAATCCACTCAACTGCTTCAACTTTCACTAAGGCTATTCTCTGGAGGCTGCTTAAATACGTAAGTTCCTTTTCGAGTAGCTAAAGTTGTTTGCACAGTAGAACCGCTCTAATCCAGATGGATCCATAATCCGGAAACTTCAGCTGAGAATTTTTTTTCTCAACTGGGGACTTGACCAGTTTTTCTGTACACAAATTCTGTTTCAAACTTTTTTCTAATTACATCAGCCATTTTTCTATCTTTTTTATACCATATTTTACCATTAACATTTCCTATTTTCCCAATGTATTTTTGGTGTCCACTGGAGTGTTTAAGTTTCTGGGAAAGTGTTTGAACAATGATGGCACTTGCGTGCCTAAATGAATGTAATCAGTCAGAAATTTCAGCTTTGGACAAAAGACTATTTCTTCTCTTTCATTTCTCTGCCCTATAGGCCTACAGTTAAGCTTAGTGTTTTAAAACTTGCCCAGCATTCTATTATTCTCTACGATTCTCAAGTATGCAAAAACATTGAATGATCATTGGCAATATGATGCATGTATATGTGAGTAAATTGCATTTTTGAAAAAACTATAATGTGTGTGGAAAAGTAGTATGAATGTTGTGTGAAGAATATGGAATCAGAAAATTTAACATAACTTTTTTTTTGGGATCCGAGCAATGCCTATTTAAAATATGTTTAATGAATACGTAAAACAATTTCTTGTGTTATTGATGTTATGTAATTTAAAATTTGTGGTTCAAAAATTTAAATCATCTGTTATTATATGCATATACAGTGAAACCCCTTTTTTTTGGATACTGGTGGGACAAAAAAAATTTTCAAGAGGGTTTGAAATGCATACTTTTATTATACAAGGGAAATTATTTTTTAGCTGCAAAAGAGGGGTTTTGCTATGTATATATATATATTGCTTCATTTGCTTTCTTTCAAAGGAAAATATTAATTAAAATGCTCAAAGAGGCACATTACTGCATTAAATGTGAAAATTTGAGAAATAAATAAAACTAGATCCACACTATCCGCATTAGAGAGTATATTATACTGTACATTGGCTCTAAAATGATTTCACAGACACCTATTTTTTCTCATTTGTCAAGCCCCCTCCTCAATTGGTTGTATATATTGTTTCTACAATATTATTTGGCCAAGGCCTATACCAGAGAATGTGTGCAATTGATGCTACATATAAAATCTAAATTGAAGTGAAATCTGTAGTATTTGATGTTGGTCGTTCCAATCAATAATTGTTCGGGGGGGGAACTAAATTTGAAGCAATTTGTGGATGGAAGGAAAGGTTTCAATTTTTGAGAGTGAATGAATCTATCGGAAGAATGTGAAGATTTGATTAGAATATGAGAAGTTTCAAAGTTAAAATAGCTGTGGATAATTTTGAAAAGTGGGGTTAGGCGAGTGATATACCTACGGGAGGTAAGTGAGATAGAATATTAAGTGGACATTTGAGCTCTGTGATGGAAACAGGTAGACCAGCAAGTTAAAATAAAGCGGGTAAATTTATTTTGAATGGATTCCAGCCCTTCCCGGAAGGTACAGAGCCTGGGTCGTGTTTGGTCTGACATCTTACTTGGCTTCCAAATTTCACAGGCAAAGGAGAGGACAGGAAGAATTTAAGTTTGGAAACAGAGATGTGGCAGGTGGAATATTTAAGGTTACGATGAATGAAAAAAAGTTTTTTGAGGCATTTTTTAAATATATAATCCGTGGAGGTTCCAACAGAGGTCAGCAGAAATTATCACACCCAGGTATTTGCAATGAGAAACCTCTATGATTATAGAATTATTAATTTAATATGGGAATGCAAGGGGAGATCTTTTGTGGGGGTAAGTTTCATGAAAACTCTTTTAGAGATGTTTATGGGTAGTTAAGACGAGCATTACATATGTCGGATATAGTGTTAAGGTTGTGCTGGGAGAATCTTGGTTGGATGTGCTGTAAATGGTTTGATAAGTAATGCAATCATCGACAAAAAGTCTGATGAAGCAATTGATTTGTATTGGTAGGTCATTAATATAAATTATAAATAGTAAAGGGGAGATAGGACTGATCTGATGCAAGATCCAGACAACTCAGAAGTATAAGGAGTTTTGATCGTTGAGACCGACAAACTAACTGCGGTCAACAAGGAAGGCTTCCACCCATTTAAGCAATTGAACTCATAGACCAAGGTTCTGGAGTTTAAGAAGAAGTTTGTTATATAACTTTTATTTCACATTCAGAACTTTTTTTGATACTTGTGATCATAAAATTAAAAGAATGTTAAAATGTTTTGGATTTTGTGCAAAACACAAAAGCTTTCATAGGGAAGTCGACGCAAATATGTAAAAATTTGATGTTTCATTGGTGAGCAGTTCATACTCTTCAATATTATGACAATCCAAGAGCAATGAAAAAGGCAAACACAACAAAAAATACCAAATTCCTAATGTGTTTTGACATACAATGGGTGCCATCTTTAGAAGATAAATATAACTACTATCCATACTAAGTGGGGATCCTATTTTGGTTCGATACAAAACCTCAGTTGCTCATAAAAAAAAAAGGAAAAAAAAAGATATCTGCTCATACCAAACGTCATGGTAAGAATGAAGTTGTGCGCTCACATGCCTGTCTAATGCAATGTTGTGATTATTTGCTTGCAAAATGAAGATACAGTGAAACCTCAATATAACAATACTCATTGGACCAAAAAAAATATTGTACGGGAATTACTGTTAGATATCGAGAGCGAGCAGTTTAATGTTAGAGTATAGACATTGCCAAACAAGTCTTGAAAAATATCATTGTAAAGGGATTTAATGTTGTAGCAAGGTTCAACTGTATTTGATTGGTCTGTATTCTAATTTTCTTACTCTACAACTACTTAACCGTACATGCTGGATTGCATGATCTGCATGTACGGCCCAAACATATTTATGCTGTTATAATTGTCTTGTTTCATGTTCTGCTGGTGCTGCCATTCATCACCCATATTTTGAAGTGAAGATGGTAAATGCACCCAAAGCAGCATATTTTGCATTGTTCTGCAAAGAGCCGGCTGAGACGATGTTCTGTATGTAATGTTCTGCAGTAAAAATTCCCATGATAATGTTTTCTACATTTTTCTTGAAATTTTTGCAGATTAGTAGTAGATAGTCCAGATTAGTATCCTGCAGTAGCACTGATTGTTCCGTGATGTATGTTGCAGATTCCAGCATATTCTGCTTTGGGGGTAACTGCTTGGATTTTTCATGCAGTGAAAGTATAGTATTGTAGGTCTGCCTGAATCCTGCAAAGAGACTTTTTCAAAAAATGTTTGTACCCTATTGACAATCCATAGTACGTTGAAATGCATTAGGAAATTTGTATTTTTCATTGTACAGTGAAATCTCAAAACAAAGATACTCTGCAACCCAAAAACATATTGTTGTAAAGGTATTATCGTTAAATCGGGAGGTAACAACATTAGACTATAGGCATTCACAAACAAGACTTCAAAAAAATATCGTTGTAGAGGGATTTATCGTTACATCGAGTATCGTTGTAGCGACATTTCATTGAATATGCCTGTTTTGTTCTTCTTGGTTTGTGATTTTTATCATACAAAGGATTATTCACTCTTCCATGTTCACATTAATAATTTCCGTCGTTATGGTACTGAAGAATAGTTGATCTCTCTCTCGTGAGTATTCAAATTCACCGACTTCAAATACAAAGGAACTTTCACTATAGCTTAACATGTGATAGGGATATAGGGATAAAAACATGATTGAAGAAGACACAAGTTATTGGTTAAATATCAATAGAAATCAACAATGTCTCTACATAAGCATCATTTGAAGGAAATTTCAGTTTATAAAAAACAATAACATTTCGAGTATAAAAACAATATTGTGTGTGTGAAGAGGTGCACATCATTAATGTTTGTATTCATAATCCTTGAAATGTCTACAAAAAAAGACATAGGCGGCAATTCAATCGGAGCGCATTCACAATGTAATTGTCCGTCGCAACACAACGTGACGTGGAAAAAGTTTCATTGCAATGTTAAAGTCTTTTCCTGGAGTAAAACTTCAAACATACATGAAAAATAAATAAATAATAACTCGAGCTTTCATTACAATCCACAATGGTAAACAAAATCTTCTCTAAATCTTCGGATGAGTAAACTACAGATCGCAAACGTGTCGTCATTCCTTCTAATGAATGAGGATTTCTGTTTGACGTAATAGTCGTCATCAGTATCACTTCGATGAGGGGCAGGAACCGGATGATCTCCTTGGAAATCGATGTTAAAATTGCCGATTTTTTCTGCAGAAACACGGAAATTTTGTGAGATTTTTTCCATGGAGGTACAGAAGTCAGTGCCGTCTTAACGCATGGGCCTCAGAGAAATTAGAACTGGTTGAAATTTTCGAAAATTTCTCAGGTTGGGCCTCAGAAAAATCACTTGGCCGGGGGGCCCCCATGATGCTCTTAAGACGGCCCTGACAGGGGTTGGACAAAATAATATGAGACCTGAGAAATGAGGCAAAATCTTTATTAATAGGCTGTTGGCCCTCCTTTTGCATTATTTACAGCTTGTACCCGTCGTGGGATGGACAAATACAAGTCATGCTCAACAGTCACAGGGATACATAGCCACTCCTCCTGCAAAAAAGGTCACTAATTCAGAACGTGTCTTTTGAGGTAGAAACCTACTGCGCAGTTTGGCCTCCAAAATACCCAAGTAGTCGCCTGACGTCAAATATGACGTGAAAATTTGGTCATTTTCTCTGAATGACGTCAGTCAAAAAAAAATCACGCCATTTTAAAGTCATTTAATGACCACGAACAATAAAGATCAGGAAATAACGTGATTCTTGATGACCCAAATGAAATATCAGGTCATTTCAGGACCTTATTAGCCATGAAGGTCATGAAATGACGTGATTTTTTATGGCGTAAACGATTTTGCGTCATAAAAATCACGAATTTCTTTCCAACTGAAAAATTCTGTTCCGGATGAAAATATCAAAATTATCCAAAATGTTTGTTAATGAACCTTCAGAGAGTGTTTCAAAATTACCCTAGGCCTATTCGTTACTGGTTGTCACAAGATAAATGAAGTACTTTTAATTGCGATTTTGTTTTGAATGGAAATGCAAAATTTTTCAATGAGTAATTGTTCATATAAATTTATCAACGTACGTTATATAAATTATAATTGCATCCATATCATGTTTTTTACGGACGATCAGAAGATCTGTGAAATCTGTCAAAAATTCAGAAAGATGCAACGAATTCATTGAGCTAAAAAAAATGAATTTTTTAAAAACTTTTTTTTTCGATAATTTTAAATAACGCAAATAATTATATTTATAATTATATTACTATATTTTTCATAGATAAAAAAATAAAATAAAACGAAAAAATAACTGCCATCGGCTAAACTCAGCAAGAGATTAAACGGCAATTGTAATATAACTAATCAATACTTTTTAAGTCCTCATTAAATAACACCAGCTGTTACTGTTACGATAGCGCGATCGGTAAAGGCATGGCGTGAGATACATAGGGACAATCCGAGATTGAACCAGGTTCAACTCCGACCTGCCCCAGAAAGCGGTACTTTTTTTTTTCCCCCCGTCTCTCCGAATAGCGCCATCTATCTTCTGAAAGTCTAACTATTTGCAAAGGGTCATTTTTTTTGACGTCATTTTTGACGTTTCCAAAATGGACATAATGACCATTTTATCACGTCATGTTTGAGACATTTTATGACTTCCAAAAAACGTTTTTATTGACGTCAGGCGACAACTTGGGTACCCCACAAAGGTTCAATTATATTAAGATCAGGAGACTGAGCGGGCCACACGAGGTCTTGCAGTTCATCAAGCCAGCTCCGACAATGCCAGCAGTGTGAACGGGTGAATTATCATCTTGGAACACAGGTCGAGAATCAGGGAATAAATATTGCGCCATTGGATGAAGATGGTCAGCTAGAATACTCACCCCACAGCATCACTGATCTCCCCATATGCTTAACAGTAGGAAGGAGACAATCAACATCATAGGCTTGCGCTGGCGTTCTCCAAACGTAAACACGTCCGTTAGTCTGGAATAATGTCAACGACGATTCGTCTGACCAAATGAGATTCTACCATTGTGTTCGTGACACCATGTTTGTCGTTTCAAGGCATTGCATGGTGTCACCAATGATTTTGGAATAGTCGCTCTACCTTGTATGTTTGCTGCATGTAGTTCATGGCGAATAGTTTTTGTCGGATCACCTTCCGATACATCCAGATGTTATCTGGGATGCTGTTGTCTTGTGCTGTCTGGCCACAATCCGCTTCAAAAGCCTTCTGTCTCTATCAGTCATCTTCGACTTTCGGGCACTGTTATGCTTGGCAGATGATGTCTTTCCCTGTTTGCTACCGTCGACACTGTACTTCTCCCGACACCAACAAGGGTGGCCATTTTCGTTACTGTGGCCCCGGCAAGACGGGCTCCACCAATCATGCCTCTTCCGAAATCTGTGAGGTCAGCCATAACGAAGTTTTAACGCCCCGATATACATCGCATACGAACGCTAGCACTGCTACGACTAGACTGATGTGAGCATATTCTCGCCCGCTACAGATAGGACCGTATACACAGTATTATGAGGCCTCTTTCAAAGTGATGTTCTAGTGCCCAGGACTGACTGATATGCCCCCCCCCCCCGGGAAAAGCAAAAATTTTGGAACCCCTACGATTAAGGTCAAATATGTTTTGTTAGTCAATGAAAAAATTCTGTTCACATTTTTGGGCACAAAAAATCATGGGGGGCACACACTAGAGTGGAATGTACCAGCCCTTGCCAATTTACATACGTCTGAAAATCGCAGTACTATATATCTTATTAGCTGGGGGGGAGGGGCAGCTATACCAGGGCCGTCTCACTAATAGCTATCAGCATCTTGAGGCCCCTCCATGCGAAGTGATTTTTCTGGAGGCCCACCTTTCTGGAACTACCTTCATTCTAATTTATCTCATATTACTTACTCTCGAAAAATACAACCAAGTCATTCACGGCCGTCTTAAGAGCACCGGGCCAAGTGATTTTTCAGAGGCCCTATCTAGCAAACATTCGAAAAATTCAACTTCTCATTTTTCTGAGGCCCCTCTTCTCTTGAGGACCCATGCGTTAAGACGGCACTGAAGTCATTATCATATGAGGCTTTCTTTCCAGTTGAGGCCTCAAGTTATTATCAAGTAGTCCCATGCTTTAAAATGGCCATCACCATGGCTCCCATTTCTTGCAGCAGGGTACCCCCTGTAGTAAATTTTTAGAGTGAAAAAATGATGGCACGCGTTCCGGGCACCCGGGGTGGAGCCCTTCAGCCCTACCTTTGTAGCGGCCCATGACCGTCATTCCTATACATCCGAGGTCGTAGGCAGGGCCACGACTGGGGAGGGAATGATGCCATTGCACATTGAATTAAGCTGTTGTTAATCCGGATTCAGAGTTGGCCCGTGTGTTTCGCGGAAAATTTTTATTTTCCTCGAAATGTGCGTGATAGATTGTAGATTCTTCAATTAGACAGTTATAATTTCTTTTCATATAAAAAAGTAAAATTTATTTCAACAAACAGAGTTCTCTGATTCAGTTCGATGTATTCTTCATTCCTTTCGAAAATATCAAGCCAATTATAGTGAAAAAAAGTAATTCGGCGATGGAAACGCATATAGACAGCTTAGCAACGGAAAGTGTCCATTCGGCACAAACAATAGAGTTGCGGCAATGCAAGATGCGGACCTATCGCCATCTCCCCTTCATAATACTACGCCATAGATTTCCCCCACATCAATAATTTTAAAAATGGAATTTAATTCTCTCTTGATTCTCTAAAAATTGAGTTCGCTTAGAAAGAGAACGAATAGAGATCCGAAGCCCAGAAAATTAAATACAAAATACAGTCGACACTGCTTAATGTGATCGCATCGGGACTCGTGAGTTTTTGATAGCAATAACCGATTGATAACTATGTTCGGAAAGGTCCCTAAAGGTTGCCATTAAAATGATGTTCCCACAAGTCAGTGAGTGTTAATTCTTTGCCAGAGAGTATTACAAAACAAATATAAAAAATTTCTTAAACGTAAACCTTCCCAAAGTTTGAATTGAGACATGTTGATACATGAGCTGTATAAGAGGAGTCGTATTTGGAGAAAAGAACTTGAAAAAAAATCAGCATGTGCCATAGAAATCTCAATTTCTGTATTGTTCCTTCGGATTTAGTACAATTTTTTCTGGTTTGCATGTTTGTATGCCAAGACAAGATCGTAAACCGAATCAGTTTTTGTAGGTCGCAAACTGAATTGGACGCAAACCGAGACGTTCATAAACCGAGGGTTGACCATACCATACGTTTCAGAGATCACTTAAAAAAGTCTCACGGAAAAAGAAATTTGAATGCGGCCAACTGATCAAAAACTGAAAGAAAGGTCTTTTTTCTTGTCATACATTTGCCTTCACTATAGGCCATTGCAAAAGCAGCTTCACACGTACATGGATCCCAGCGAATACTACGGACTGATTACGACATTAAGTACGGAAATGTTTGTCAACAAGGAAGGGAGGAGAGAACACCTTCTAGCCTCCTACATTGCCTTGCAGCCTGATAACGATAACTTAGAGGGCGAAAAATAAGTTTGGTTATACTTTAGAACCTTCAGAATGCATAAAAAATTGCGGTAAGAAAAAAATTGATTACATTATCTAACGTCCCGAACTGTAAACGAATATTTCCCCACGTTATGGTATTGGTTTGCAGGGGTGTAGCCAGAAATTTCGTTCGGGGGGGGACCACTTCCATTTCGGAGGGGGACCAAAGTGACAGAACAATGGATTTGGCCATCTTTTTCCCTTTTTTCGGTCATTTTCTCACATTTCGGGGGGGGGGGACCAGACCCCCAAGTCCCCCCCCCCCTGGCTACGCCCTTGTTGGTTTGTTCCATTCTTTGCAAAAGTGATACCACTACCCGAATAGTAACATGATAAAACGTGATTTTAATAAGCAACGTCGACTGTAATTAGCCGGGCCTACTTTCGAGCTGGATATCCATGCAATAACATTAATTTACACTTTTTATTTATATCTTCTCAAATAGAAAAATGCAAATTAATGTCGACGTATTGTCTTTTAATATCCAACTGCATCAATATTCATTTGGTTGAAGATATTTTAAAATTAATTATACGAGCCCACAAAAATTACATTGAAGAAATTCCGCAAAGCATTTTTCGAAGGAAAAACACAGCCAGATAGATAACTTGAACTTAATAAAAATTTTCGAAATATTTAGCCCTGCCCATCAAAAAGAAAAGAAAAATTATTATTTTTCACATTTCTTTAATATAAATTTGTTTCTTTCATGACCTACGCGCAGAAAGTCACCAGCATGTTTGTTACCTCGAATGCGGTTCTACACGTCCCTCAAACCCTTCACTGAAAGAAGGAAATATCTCGTGATCCAAAAATTCCTCATAATAAATACATTAGAGATGGGCGATTTTTTTTTTCTCGGCTCTTTGATGTCATGAAATCAAGAAACTTTTTAAACATCAAGCCGCGCGAGGTGGAAAAATATCCCGGGAATTGAACCCAGTACCTCTTGCAAACCGAGCAAGTACAATGAAGGAGGATTTAACGGCGGATGAACCGGGCGCCCTCGATTTCCCGAAGGCCTCCGAAAAACCCAAACTTTATACTTTTTCCTGTTAAAGGGGAGGGGGGCAATATTTTCTTCTGCGCCTTTGTCCTCAACCGACTTCAATCCGCCTCTGACCACAGACACGCACATCATACCACACAAACACGCTAATTGACGTGAGTTTCTTTCTTTCTTTCACACCTGGCACTAGTCCGGTCTATCTCCATGGATAATTTACTACCGATTGTGTTATGTCAGAAGTGTGAGTGTCTGTACCTAAACGTCTGAGTGCGAATTGTGAGTGAAGTGTAATGATTGAATACTGTATTTGAATACAAAGGTCTGTTGCTCTCTGTGGAGCTGCTCCTCGGAGCCCGTGTGCACTCTCCAGGGGCTCCACGGACGCTCCAGAAAAGACCCAACAAGAAAGGGTTTGTCGAAATTCGACCCCCTATGGAGGGTCATAAGAGGGTTCAAAGGTTATGTATCGGAATCATGCTGAGCCGAAACCGCTGGAACTATAAATATGTAATTTAATCGCTACTTCAATTTCATAATGTAAGGACTCAGCAAGAAGAGGTTTTCGAAATTCGAGCCCTGAGGGAAGAGAAAAAGGGATATTTCAAAATTCAACATCTAAGGGGATCGGTGGGGGGGGGGTCAAATTTTATATGCCACCACCACCAAATCAGAACATGGTTCCCATTCTGTCTCAAAGAAGGACATAAGCGGTTAATGAAGCCACGCTGGAGAAAAAGGTTATATGCCGCAATTATCACTGAGTCCAAACAGCAGCGCTATAAAAATGAAATTTGGTGAGTATTATATTTTGCAATACAAGGAATCACTTTACGGGATTTCTGTAAATTGAGCCCCCAACGGGGTGTAAATGTTATGTGGGGGAACTAAGTGCAGAACAATATTTTCAGATGACCAAATCTCCACACTCGAGCGAAACCGCGTGTGGATTTGAACTGGGGATTGAGCTAAGCCCCTTCGACTAGTAGTCCGATAGTACACGTCTTTTATTAAGGAGATAAAAGAAGTGTCCAAACATTGCTGTGTTGTGATCTTGTCATGTTCCCTGGAAAAAATTGTACAGTCATTTTTCGCGATAACTCGAACTACGATGAAACTCGACTATCTGTTTAAGTCGAAATTTTCAGTCAGTCCCAAAACTTTTTCCGTATATTTTAGTGTTAAAATTTTCCCTTAACTCGAAGTTTTCTTCCTTCAAGTCGAAATTTTTGCTAATGCGAGAATGTTAAAAATAACTTTTAGCAATAGAATTTAGTAACAAAAATCAACATTTAACGATAGAAATCAGCATTTAACAATAGAATTTAGTAACAGAAATCAGCATTTAACAATAGAATTTAGTAACAGAAATCAGCATTTAACAATAGAATTTAGTAACAGAAATCAGCATTTAACAATAGAATTTAGCATTTAATAATGGAATTCAGCAGATTCATTTGTCTGCTTGCAAAAAGTGAATGACTTTCTCACGGAAGAATGACAAAAAAAATAGAGAACGTCAAAAATCTTATTTACACTTTATTTATAATTTGTTTTATTTACGCGAGTATGTATCATGTACGCGTCCTTTTGCATAATACCTTATGCACGTCTAGTTTATTTCTTAATTCTCTCATTCAATAATTAAGAATGATTAAATTAAATAACTTTTCTTTTCGAATTTCTTCACCTCCAGTAGTTTGATATGTTTTACTAATACCTCATTCGTAAATAGCCCTGTCATTTTAATAAATTTACGATTTAATTCTCGGGGTGATCAAACGTGTTCTACAAAATTTTATGGGTTCTCGTTTTTGTTCCCATCTTTTTTTTTTTTACTTTTACTGGCGAAACAAAGTTGCAAATTAGAGAAATACTCTCGCCGCATTTTCAATGGTTTTATACTATCCCAAAAACCATCATAATCTTTTGGATTTCAATTATTTTATTATCACTTTTGTTTCTTTTATTCAAGAATTTAGAAAACGCGCAGAGCGAGAGAAAAAAGACCATTGCGGTGAAGTTTAAAATAATGTAATACACGTTTAAAATGCGGCAATTTTATTCTAATCTATAACAGCGCCATCTATTGAGTTATAATGTAAATATTCAGATTCTCCATAGAAGTCTAATTGGGTGATCAAAAATATAGATAACCATAAAATAGTAAAAACTTTATTAATTTAAATCAAAAACATAATTATTTCACATAAGATAGTATAGCAAATCATGTGAATACTTAACAGTCAATCTATTATTAAGGCAAAGTAATATGTAAAAATTTGGCATTACTAGTGATTAATATATTTTACGCGTTAAATCTCTCTCTCTCATACTTCATTAGAAAGGCTTTGGCTGGTAACGGCCGGGCCACTGATGATGATTTCTGGGATATGAAGCTTGTTATGACGTCACCGAATTCTTCATGTGGCACACTTGAATACGTATTATTGATACGCTTTGGTGTCACTTCGATGCATTAAGAATTAATCGCGCACAAAACTTTTTTTGAGCCGATGGATTAAAAACAATCTTACATCACTAATTAATTGTAATTGTTGGAAATAACTATTATTACGGCTTATGAGGTAAAATACGAATGCAATTATGATTCATTGCGCGCGAGACATTTTTTTCAAATGTTAAAAAAATAATAGATTTTAGATGGTTTTATTCCCAACCCATATATATATAGTGATACCTCGGTTAACAAAGACGATTCGTTCCGAAATCACGTTCGTTAACCGAAATCTTCGTCAGCTGAAACGTGATTGACATTTAATTTTTATAGAAAATCGTTTTATTCGTGCGTTAAATGTTCTGCCCAAAATTTAAAGATAAGTTTTTTAAACTCCAAAGAAACGCTATTTAAAAGGAAACACTGACTGATGGCTAAAAAACAGCTTCAGAATTGGATAAATAACAATCTACAGGAGAGAAAAAAGATGAGAATTTTTATTTTATACCAATCAATACTACAAGATCTTTCTATTTCATACTAATGCACTGAACTAACACTAGTTTTTGGTCTACTAAAGCTGGTGTTGACACAACCCAGTCGAGTTCGTAGGTGTCCCTATCCATTTGTAATTTGGTCAGCTCATTTCTGCAGGTAGAAAAGATAATCTTTTGGAATGTCCAGATTGTGTTCAGTTTGATGCTAAGATTAGTCTGGCATTGACAGAATATTAGCCAAATCTTTCATTTTATCAAGAGATCTCGGCAACGGGATAAGTCCGGTGGCAGAGACCCTGGCGTTCATTCATTCAGGAGCAGGTTATCTGCACCGTGAAAACGCTGATTGGTTAAAAAACCTGAATTTCAGGTTTATAACCTGAAATTTTGAGGGACCCCCCCCCCCAGATGGGGTGGTCTCTGCTTGTTTCCATCGGTTCCCTCATTTCTGCTGTTCTTTCCCAACTTTTGAATTCAAATGTCTCAGCAAAAAACTGCATTTAGAAACGTGTGGATATATATATATATTTTTTTTCTTTTTAGCCTCAGAAAAGACAGGGCAACAACTTTCTCTCTCTCTCCCTAATTGGGTTTCTTAGGTAGGACAGCTAGCTACTTATCCGTATAAACATTTAGATTCTTCATTTTGTGACATACTGCATTTTCACTCTCAAAACTGGTACAGGGTGATTTTTGAACATATTTTGAGAATTTTCTAAATTGAAACCATTCCTCTCTACGATGAACGGTTGATGAGATAAAGGCTGAGTTAGAGCTTACAGGACACCCTGTTTGTATGACACTTTTGTGATTACATTTTCTGATGTTTTTCCTTAGTCATGCTGACGACATTATGAAATGTATGCGCAGCATGCTAATAACACGAGGTACAATGATGTAAATGAACGGAAAAATATTTTGGTTATTAATAATGTTTCTTCCTCAAGCGGAAACAAGTACGAACGCTAATCAAAAAAGGAAATTTTTCACCACAAATTTCATGTGATGCATTTCTACAAGCGAAAGTTAAAAGATACCGTAAGGTGTCAAAATGCATAATTTCATGTTTTTAAGAATCGAAAAATTCAATTTTATCACATAATGTCAATTTTTCTAAATAATCAATAAACCATGCTGTCTTTTTTCTTCCATCTCGCACCCCTAAAAGTGGTTAAAACCACTGTTCAAGAGCAGTGATTCTCAACCGGTAGTACTGGGCTACTTCAAGGGGGGGCCACGGAAGAAAATTTAGAAAGGGGCCATGACAGGTGGTTTGGAGGGCTGCAGAGAGCTGAGAAGAAAAATTAAGGTGTGAAGAAATAATATGATTTTATATTAGTGACTATACACTTACAGAATCCAACAAAACCATTGCCGTCTTAGGGCATATACCCACCCGGGTCTCACCGCCTACATTTTGCAGCAGGTTCCCTAGGATGGGGTTTTTCGCAGGCCCCCTGCTAGATTTTTCCCAGACGACTCCTCTATATCAAATTTATAGTGTGAAAAACAAAAAAATTATGAAAACCATATCAGGCCTCGGGCTGCAGCTCTGTCAGTCCCACTCTTGTGAGGGGTCATGTCCATAAGTGACCCCACTTTATGATATTTTGTATAGACGGTCCTGAGTCTTCGACCCTCATCTAGAAGCAAGATCCTTTATACGTATTGAATTGATTTTTTCAGTGAATTTATACTGAATGAAAATTTTGCAAATAAGATTGGCCTCCAGACCACTGGCCTACAATTTATTGAGCTCCCCGCTAATCCGAGTTCTATTCAGGGTAAAACAGGAGAGCCACGAGGAAAAAAAATGTGCTCCAAGGGCACAAAAAGGTTGAGATACGCTGTTCTAGAGTATTGTTTAATATTTTTTCGCCCACGGCCACTTTGGACCAATTTCCGCCTTGTGCCCCCCCCCCCCCCCCATCCAGGAGAGAGATAATTTCTTCTTATTGAGTAGAGTTACACACAGTGAAAATATAAATAAGGTCAATGTCCGTAGTTGTTTTTTTTTTGTGGGTGCTCTATGCTGGGTCGTTTCAACATCATGGGCCTCGAGCAAAGTGCCATTCAAGGGGTCTTCCGAAGGACAATCAGCTTGAAGTAACTCTAATATTGTTGCATAAATTGCAGCATATTTACATACTTGAGCTCAAAGACCTTGCACACATCGTTCTGAAATTAGTCACCTTTTTTCCCCACCCATATTTCACTTTATACATATTTGAAGCTTCATTTCTTCACATCTTAATTTTTTTTGTTCAAACTCTCTGTGGCTCTCTAAAGCCCCGTTCACATGTGCAAGATTTGGGGTCGCTTTGGTAGTTATTACCGGCATGGCAACTTTTTTCCCCTCGTAGGGAAGAAAAGGTGGGAGAGAAGCTCATCAAAAAAATCCCATCTTTCTTGGGGTGGATTGGAGGTCGACACCGACCCTTCTCTCCCATAATCCTTTGCGCCGCGAAAACTGCTATAAGCTCCTTCGTCAACCATCTTGAATCAATCACTTCCGTTCAACCTACGTAACCAGTGACGACTTCCGGAAAGAAGAGGAGGATTACCGGCATAAACTTAACGTCATGTGAACGGTTTGTAGCGAAAATCCCCGTTACCGGGAACTTCCCGGGATGTTTTATTGCACATATGAACGCGGCTTAAGTGCCGTAACATCGACAGCATAATCTACTTGTGTTAAAGGGGGAGGTCAGCGCGAACGCTAACCCCGCTACCAAAAATTATGCGCCCCAAGCAACCGCAATTTGCGGATGTGGCGGGTTTCAGCTAACCGAAGTGCAATGGATAGCCTCGACCCGGGAGAGCCGCCTTATTGATCAAGGCATCTCCAGCGCCAGGTAAGTATGCTAACGTAGAGTTGCGTGATATATAGAAATATAACTACTTTAACAAAATATTAACAGTTTTTTTACGTTGACAATTTAGGTAATATTTTATGTATTTTTTTAATTTTTTACTTAAAAAGCAATATATTGTGAGTAAATTACCTTTATTTTTCATTAAAATGAATTTTTTAAGTTCTGTATAAGACGTCTTTCACACAAGCTTGTATCAATAGATGGCGCGCAAAAAACTTCATTATTCGAGTCATGAACATGCCAGTAGTAATTTGTTATACTGTAATCTAAAAAATTATAGGAAGACATTCAGAACTTCGCTCGTAAATCAGTTGGCTGTGAATTTTCTTGCTAAATTTTAATCGAACACCAAGAACAAGGTATTCTGTTTTGCGCTTAACCATGGATGCACAAACTTTTCGGCTCTAGGACCAAAAACTTCCCTCCGGATTACTTTTGCGGGCTCTTTTAACATCTAAATTACTTCGCGAACAAAAATCAATATAGAAAAAGCACTGATACAATTAATTTGAATACAATAAGGTATTCTATGCACAGCACCAATATCGCACAAAAATCTATAATGATCATCATATACGTAGGCTATGTATATGAAATTTTTCGCATTCATATAACTAACCGCAACACACTAAGATGTATTTTGAAACTATGATAAATTGACAGACCAGATGAGAGTTCTCGAAAGGGCCAGGGGCAAACACCAGCTTAAGCAGATGTTGGTTGCTGGTGTTGGCCAGATTGGCTTGTGAGCCGTGGTGCAGGAACTCCTGCCTCATTATTTAGCTCCTCCCTAAGGGTGAGACTGACAGGGCTCCCGGCACAAGACATAGTTCCTATTTTTTTCACACTCTAAATTCAGTATGACAGAGCCATGGCCCCCACATCCTGGAGCGGGGCCCCTAGGCTGGGATCTTTTGCGGGCCCTCCGTCAGACTTTTCACGGGCTCCTTCTATAGTTAATTTATAACGTGAAAAAGCAAAAAATAATGAGAACTGTCCCGGGCCCTGTCAGCCCCCCCCCCTTTGTGGGGGCCATGGAGAGAGCCCGTGATAAATATGCCCCAGGGCTCTGCTCTCGAACATTTCAGGGGATAAAGTTCAATGAATAAGAGATCCTTAGCAATTTCAAAACTATCGGGAAAAGTTTTTTGGTTCGGAACAGAGACGTAAGAACTATGATAAATTGATTGACACACAGAGCCACCCTTAGGAGTGTCTGAAACAGTCTCAGTCGCACTGGGCCAAGCGCATTGTGAGGCCCCGCACTCACGGTTAATTATTGGAGGCTTTCACCAATTATTAAATTACTTATTGCGTCAATTCTAGAATTTTTCCCATTAATTTCGAATTTCCATAGTTCCTGGCATTATTTCGTTCATTAATTCTGAATTTTCATCAATTTTGGGATTATTTCTTTCATTAATTCTGAGTCTTCATTGGGGTGCTGGATTTCTTCCAATTATTTTTAATTCATAAATTCCCAATTTCAATAATTCTGCAAATTGTTTCATTATTTGAGCAACATTATTTAATAATTTTTAAATTATCTTCAGTACTGAATTTTTATCATGTATTAATTTACATTCAGTTGTGTATCAAAAAAATTTGTGTATCGATATTTCTCATCATTCCAGTACAAGGGGTGCGGCGCAGCCGGGCGACAGCGTAGACTTTAGTTAACCCCAAAATTTAACACAGTTAAAAAAATTCACGTTCTACGCTTTTGAGTCATACCTCGACAAAGGTAACGTTGAGAAAATAAACATGGCCTCTGACCTTAATATCAGAAACAAGAATGTAAGCTATCGGGGCGGCTCGAGACAAAATCTGTACCCGTGCGGACTTATATTTTGTGCTCTTGCCTTTCCCTCCCCATAACCCATACATCCTACGTCAGGGCCCCTAAGTTCTTTCGCGGGATCCAAGCCAGATTTTCCATGGGACTTCCCTTCTACAGAAAAAAAAGAAAAATTATAAGGATTTGGTCCCGGGACTCCTAGCTGGAGTCCTGTCAACCCTCTCCTTGTGAATCATGCCCCTCACGACTTATCCAAACAATTACTAAAAAAAACAATTCGTCCTTTCATCTCGGATTTTGCGCCCCTCCAGAGCAGACAGAAAACATTTTCTTTGATTTTTTTTCGGCCAATGGAACTTTTTATCACCCATTCACCTCGGGTTTAGCACTCCTCTTGAGCGGCGCCCTGTGCGGCCGCAATTGGTCGAATGGCCAAATGACACCTCTGTACTCTATCACAACGGGGGCAAGAGTGCATTTTGGTTCCCTCACCCAGAATTTGTTCCAGAATGGTGAAATGAAAACAAAGGAAAAATTTGTCTTCTCACTTGTCCGGTCCCTGGAGTACCAGAAACACCTTTGAAAAAAGCTTAATAAAAATAACCTAGTTATATACCATCTTCACAGAATAAGTAATAATGCCTTACAAAAATAAGTGCTATTTCAAGGATTTAAGTTATCTGGCATTATTAAGAGTGGTAAAATAATTCTGGAACAAAGAAAGCAGAAAAATCTACTTCAATTCTACATTCAGGATAAACACTGCTTCAGCATTCACTGTAATAACACTAGACATAGATACGAATTTCACAAATCGTTTTTAAATGGAGAGGACACATTCATAACTTTATTGCCCATTTTTTTACAGTGATGTTATTTACATACCACACATCAGATTTCTCATCCGTGGTTATGAAAACCTTTCTGATAGACGAGAATACCATTATAAGTATGGCATCGAGACGTACACCGAGTCTTGCGGTAACTGGTACACCTCCAGCCTGTTTTCTCTTGCCCTGTACCGAAATATCTTTCATATGCGTTGCCACTGTACATCATTCTGACTCCACCTTTAGATCCCATAAAAAATGTTATATCTGAAAATAAGGAACAAGTACATATTTATTGTATAAACATTCATATAAGTTAATGTGCAAAGAAAACTTGACTATTGAAAAAAAAATGTTAATTCAAACTTTTTTTCCTCCTGGTCAATTATTAATTGGAGATAAAAGGTTCATAAAATATGTCACCAATATCATATATGTATCCATTATCATGTTTAACCAAAAAAAATTACACAAATTATCTATATAAGACTAAATTTATACATGAAATTACAATTTGAGGGGAAGAGTTAAATTTTTATGCTTTATTTATATCATATTACAATATTTAGGTTTAGGTTTGATGGTGTTATGGGTCGTCAATAGCATCCATTCATGAACTGCAATTGTTCTTCCAATAAACTAACTTAACTCTTCTAAATAAAACTAAGAAAGTCAAAAATACAAACATTTAAAGCATAAATATTTTATAGATGGTTTTTTCCAGTGTCGAAAAATGTAAAGTTAAATATCATTTGGAAGAGTAGATAAAACTTTTCTAAATAATCATCAGAAATCTCACTAGTGAATAAAGCAAATATATGGAAAATATAAAATTCCTAATGCACTTCGACATTAGTGTATATTTTTCCTCTGAAGACAACACCCACTGTGTTTTGAATTGCATTCAAAGTTTTGTAATTTGCATATATTTAACTAATTCATTGGTGTGTTAAATATCATTCCTGGAAAATTTTGAAACTTTCTTTTTGGGTTGGGGGCTTACACTTTTAAGAATAGTGTTATAGTTCTGTAAAAATGATGTCCGTGGAAAATATACAGTGGAACCCAGTTTTAACGTTTCCCTGTTTAAAAATTCTTATTTCCCAGAATTTTATGATACCTCCCTCCCCCCCCCCCCCCACATATAAAAAATTATCCATTCAAGAGGTAAGAGGATTAACATCTGATTCCATCTTTATTATATGGTTTTGACAATGGTGCAGAAGTAGACTTATGGTTTTGCTGCCTGTGAACTGTAAAAATATTTTGTATTATTTTTTTAACCACCATTTTCCATAAATTTGCCAGCTTACCCCATCCCCCTTAAATATGCCTCTGCGACGACATCTGAAGCGGTACACAGTGTACAACAAACATGAAAACATTTTATTTTACATTATATACCAGATTTAAATTTAAATTACTCAATAACAATAACTTGAGCATAACATTCAAATAATATATTTCCGAACCAAGTGAAAAATTTTATCAGGTTCATCTCATTTTTATCTTTAAATAGTGAAAGAGAAGTACAGAATATATATAAAATAGTGTGTTCTCATTTAACCTCTTAATTCCAAAGTTCCACATATGTTGACCATCAGGTTTAGTGTTTTTAAATGGTTTTTAATGATGATCTTCTATGAGGTGCATCTGCAATTTATAAAAACCAGGAGTAATATTTCTTGACCTTTTGAAGAAAAAATTGTACTTGTAATTTCCTTTTTTTTTCTTTTTTTAAAATTTTTTTGAACATTCTATAATTTCTCCATTTCGACTCATATTATAGTAATTACCCGTCAATTATATGTTAGGCTTGAAATTATTTAAAAAAATATCTGCATTCCAAGTTCTAAACTGGCAAATTATATTACATCAAATTTTAAGCTGGTTTAAAATAACATGTCATTAATATTCTCTATGTATCAAAAGAAATTTTAGAAAAATTAGAACGCAGTAATACAAGTGTATGACACCAAATTACAGTTTTATTAAGATGACATTCACAAAATTAAAGCTCATTTCAATAAATCCAGTTTAATAAACATATGGCACATTCAGAACATCTTTTTATGCAAACAGTTTTTTATGGTCTTCAATACTTTTGTTGCTCATCAATCTTAGTCATGAATATCATTAGATTAAACAAATAACATTTGTTTAGACCCGTTTCACAATTTTTTTTCTTCACATTTTTTCTTCTTAGATTACAATGAACAACCATTTATTAATATAATAAAACATAATATATGTACGTGGTGGTGGGGGGGGGGGGGGAGATAAACCTGAAAACACACAGCACATGTTAATTTTCCCACTTAAAACCAATATTAAAAAATAAGCTCTATCATTTCATATTTCAAGAAACTTTCGTGAATTTTCAAAAGGAAAAAATAAATGAAAAAAGATGATCAAATTTATTATCGTAATACAGTGTGTGTGTAAAACATCCTTATACACCATTTATTTTTTTTTATATAATTTTTGATAAAAACATACTTCCAATTAGAGAACTATTTAAATAATGTGCTTTTACTAGAAGCCAATATGTGCCCAGATGCACAATTTAATTTTTTATGCAATCCCTGTCCACTAATTTCCAATTAGAAAGTTGTTTCCCTGTCTCCCTCGCATCCAACAAAACAAATTCCATATTTCTAAGAAGATATTCACAGAAATATTCCTGATTGAAAGATAAGGGAACACCTCAGAATTTAGAAAAGTTTTAATAAACTGCTTCTGCAAAAGAATGTTTTGAATTTCTTCGAGTTTATCCCTTAATATATACTGTTCTTTCCCCCATTCTCACTGGTTTTTTAACTCAGATATCTCGACCAATATTGCTTGAAAACATGTTATTTTATTGGGCTCATAAGAGACAGGGTAACAATTTCCCAATTAGACAACAAAAGCACCATAAAAAAATTTAATTTTGTACCTCAGAACATATACAACCCCCTAGTAGAAAAGAATGTTATATCGTTGGCTTAGAGAGAAAGAATGAGAACCTTGTACATCGAAAGTTCCCAACTCTACGGAAAGAACAAAAAATGGCTTGTTACAGCACCTTGATGATTGATAAATGACTTGTTTAAGCTCGTATTAACAATAAAACTCTTAAATAGATGTAAATATGTGGATATCAAGCAATAAAACAATATCAAAACTCACCGGAAATACAAGGTCTTCCCACTAAAGGTAGTGAAGAACTGACAAAGTGTTCTTTTTTCCCTTCTCCATAGAGAGCAGATCGATGCTGATTTTTTTTTTTTTTCAACAGCTGTAATTGGTTTCCAATCAAAAACTGTCAATTTAATTCAAGTCATTTTCGAAAAAAAAATTTATGTATGAGGTTTCATTCTAAGCCATCAATATCTGAAATGGGCACATTATTTAGATACTTTTTCTAAGTGGAAAGTATGTTTACATCATCAAGGGTTCAAATGATAAAGGGTATATATGACTTTAAATCCTGTATCCTGTTAACAGTTATTATATACATTAATAAATTTAGAAGAAACATTCTTATGAAAAACCACATAATTTACTGTAACAGGTAAGAAAGGAATGTACAATCTATCAATGAGACATAAGAAAGTTAACCCATAAGACACATTGCTATATTGGATAATTAACAAATACATTTCTCCACAAGTAAAATTTATTTTGCAAAAAGGCTAATTTAATTACAGTGATCTCTCATAAACCTTCTTACTTAAACGTTTCTTTCAATTATAAGACTATGTTATGCACTCCCGACCAAAGATATAGGTAAATAATGCTATTCACTTATACAGTTCTCTCACTTATGCGTCTTTTTTCCTTTGTTCCCTTGCACCAACGCTTAAGCGAAAGATCATTGTATTTTGTGACACCATGCTTCAAACAATGGAGAAACTTTCATAATTTCTATGTTAAAATTTTTCCATCACTCCAGAAAAAAAAAATTATTACATGATAACATTCAGAATGGAATTATTGAACAATCATTATCAGTAGTAAAATGGAATCTTTCATGGAATTGAAAAGCTATGGAATGTTCATTAAAAAATGCACTAATATCATTTGATTGTTTCATTAGTAACATAATTCATTTGGTATCCATTTAACATGGAATAAACAAATACAATGTGGGCCATTTTCAAGTATGTATTTTAGCCTAACATCCCTTTCATTCTCCAACACTGTCATTGGCTCAATTTACATTATAGAATATATATAATATACTTGTTCTTTATTTTATATATAATCTACCCAATATGACTCTGAAATATGTATTCAGAATAAGTTGTACTATATGCTATACTGTATATTAAACATAAAATAGCACAAAGAGATAATGAGCGTGTCTCTCAGTCAATTCAATCATGCTAGGCAAAAATTTTATGATTACTGATCAAGAATGTTCAATAATCTTACAAAACATCTGTATTAACAATACCCAAGAGAACAGAAACATGTATCATTGTAAAGGAGTTCTTGTTGCAGGTGAAATATATTAACACTACAAAAAGTGCATCGGAGAGTAATGTCGTTATAGAGGGTATTGTTACATAGGATTTCCACTGTGTGTAATGTCTTTTCATCGAGAAGTATACCACTCATTCAGTTCATGGGGGTTTTTTTTTTGAGCTAAAGATTCATGATACTGAATACCCACTCTGTTTTTAGGTACCACCATCAAGAGGACACCAACAAAGTACATCTTTCCGATGATTTCAGTACTTGATAAGTGTTGAGATCAACTTAGATTATTTACAGCTTCATACGAGCTTTGAATATTTCCCAGAAGTTTTTATTAGTTATATTATTGGCACCATTCAAGACTACTTAGAATTTAAATATTTAGGATTACAATACTTCTCTCTAATGATTTTATCAATCTACAAAAAACATTAGATATTGATTGTACCTCATGACTTTAAAAACCATAACTTGATAATGGAAGCCACAAAAAAAATCTTATGAGCTTCAACACGCAAACGTCATTGAGCATTAAGATCAGGGCTCGATAAATTAAAAGTAAACATTAGATGCCAGCCAAATTTCTAAGAAGCTAAGAATATTTTTTAAGAGAAAAAACAGGCTTATATGTCCTGCAAAATTATGTAAATAATTATTTTAATTATTTTCATAATTTTGCAGGACATATTAACCCCCTTTTTATATTGGCAGTAAGGCCCCCACAACCTAGAGGGGGGGCCCCTAGGCTGGGATCATTTGCTGGGCCCCTGGTCAAACTTTTCACGGACCCTTCTATAGTTAATTTATTGCATGAAAAAGCCAAAAACTGATGAGAATTGTCCCGGGGCTCTGTCAGCCTGCCCTTGTGGTTGGCAGACATGCTGACACAAAAAACAAAAAATTTTGTATTGTCTACAAACTCAAATTTAGTAATAACTCAAAAGAAATATTAAACACAAATTTCGCAATTGCTGTGGCAATCTGGCACCTGGGATTCATCAAGCCCTGATTAAGGTCATATTGTAAAAAATATCCAAGTGAATAAATTCTTGGATCAAACAATATAAGTGCTTTCTATACAATAATTTTACACTAAAATTTAAAAGGTTTTTTTTTAAATCTCATTCATTAGTAATAAAAATTAGAATATTCACAAAGAGGAATTTCAAAAGACATATTTGCAACACTATTTTTACCGACTTTAACTGTAACGAAATAAACTATATGTAGAAATCTGTACAGATTGAGGTTACGTAAGTTTTTATCATCCTGCCACTTTCTGATGCACCAATTTTGCCCTCAAGAATCCTGAATAGGAATCACAAGTGATGTAATCACATTTGACATTAAGATAATGAATAAATACTACAGAGGAGGTTTTTAGAAACATATTTTTTAATTTATCTTCTTTACACAAGAGCTGTTTGACATAGGTTCTGTTATGCTAGTTTTGTATTAAAACATTTAAAAAATTTTGATAAATTTAATTTTAATGAGTAATAATGACTCAAACTACTTTCTGATATAATTTGGACCTCCCAAAGGCACTTGTCATCTTAAATAAATAAACTTCCCACTTCTTCTCATAGAGCAGCAATTTCCAAAAGTTGTGCCGCAAAAAAATGTGCAGAATGCGCTGCAAGATTAGTGAGAGCTTCTACTAGATATTTTGGAGACAAAATTATAAATGTAATGCTTCTAGGGCTATACTCTCTCAAAAACTTTGTCAATGTAATTGGGGATGTCATCGAATTACCTCCAGGTAGTTAAATATTCCAAGTAAACATAAACAGTTTGGAAATCTCATTCATGAAGGAATGCTGCCAGTGATAATGACCAATAAACACAACATCTTTGACATCTTCCTTATCAACAAATCACTGAAGAGAATTTTTCGCAGATAAAGATAGACAGATTGCTAAGTCTGAGCCATATGACAGATATACCAAATGCTGAATTTTATATAGCTTTATGACAATACTTAACTGCACAGCAGCATCAGAAGTGTTCAAAACTTATGGGTGCTTCCCTTGATCTTTGAGTAGGAAATTATGATTTCTGAATCAATTCAGTGGGTGCTCAGACCAATGCCATAAATTAAGGTGGGTGCTTGAGCAACCACAGTACCCCTGGCTCCGACTCCACTATGATGGCATATTCAGAGAAAATATTAAATCAGGGTTCAACTGTATTTCTTCTAAAGAAATTATTGGCTGGGCAACACTTCGAGTGTGATGGAAATGCCAAAGATGGGGATCATTATCAATCATCATTAGCAGTACTGCCTTAGGGGGGAAAAAGAGAAATGTTAGCAATCCATTCAATATGAAAGTAAAAAAATAGTTTGAGGTTGGTCATTATTTTCCAAAATTAAATTTATCGAAAACATAAATTTCATTTTCAAAACAAAAAATGGTGCTTATTTTCCAAACTTGCTTCATGTATTATCCCCGTTATGAATGATTCCAGAAACATGAATGTGCAAATTTCAAAAACTCTGGAAATGACGTTTGAATATTTGCTCTATTTATTTATGCACATTTCAACAGGCAAGCATTGCCGAATTACAGAGATGGATCTACCCATGTTACTCCATGAATGTCATTTTCCTAAAATGTTTTGTAACATGTTTTTCAAGAGGGGGTACATATTAGGGTTTATGGAAAAACTTATAGCAAAATAAGGCATCAAAACCAGCACATAAACAAAAAGTGGAAATTTGCACATTCACATCTTTGGAATAAGAAATATTTATTTGAATCTATGTAACCCTTAGTGTGAGCATTAATATGGCAGTATATGGCTTCTGATGTATCTGCATCTCACAATACCTCCTCCTCACCAGATCATGGCCTGCCTCTCTGTCTCAATGAAGAGATATAAGCAGGTGGTCGAAGACCTATATTGGAAGCTGTGCGTGTATGTATTGTGAATCTAATGTGAAGTTGTTTTTTTTTGTTTTTGTGTGATGTTTATGTGTAGTGCTACCATCTACCATAAATTTTTTCTAACCATGAATGAAGTGTAATGATTTAAATAATTGTATCATTGAAAGGCCTGTTGCTCTCTGTGGCCAGACTTTTTAACGAGAAGATATTATCTTACAATACCCAGGTCTATCTGAATGGGATTTTTTAATGTGGCTAGTGAATGAGATTTCTAATGCTGCTAATGTTCAAGATGATTTTCAATAATACAAGTTACATCAACTCAAAAACATTACTATTCTTACAGATGCACATCTGATTTCTATGCTCAGTGGGGTATGTTTGCACCCTATGGTAGAATTTTTAGTGCCAAGAATTTAAAGTAACTTTTTACACCGGTGGGAAAACTTTCTGAATGATTTAAAAATGCCTTTCTTCAGTAATTGAATACAGTAGAATCTTGATTAACTGAGAGTAGCAAGTTTGGCGTCTCCTCATATACCAAGACCCATAGTCAATAGCAACAGTCCCTGAAAATGTAAAAGAAATAAATGCCAGTGCCAATCACAGGTATTTATTTTATTGTATTTAATTTATTTTATTTGATAGCTTTTTTTTTTCCTGTATTTCTGTATGTAACCAACTATCTAATCTTATGCTAATTCTTATATTTGTGGAGCCAATCCTGGTTTGCCAGGAACGACTTGTCACAATCCAGTCTTTCATTGAAGATCATTGACTTCTCTTGCAAAATGCTATCAGGGACAACCAACCATGACTGATCACAACCCAGACAGATCATCCAGTGATTGATTTTAAGACAGCTACCTGTTACAAGTGAACCATGAAGAAGAATTGCTTGCACCAGGTACAGGAGCTTTGAGCACATTACTGTCTATAAACCAAACTGATCAATCAAACTAATCAAATCTGACATTTTTTTTAATAGCGATTGCTTTTTCAAGCTATTTTTGATTCAATCTTATAAAAAATTTTGATTTATATTTATTGTCATTTCTAGTATCAGACAGTCAATTCTCCAACACCAATTTTTCACAGAAATTTTCTTGATCAATCCTCCATTTTTTGAGACTTTTAATTTATATTCCCCCCCCCCCCATGATACCACCACTCTCTTCAGATTGTCAGAACTTGTCAGGCTGCAACAGTGAAAGAGATTCAAGTACATACAACTTCGGTCTGGCCCAGTACCTCAGTTAACTGAGGTTCTACTGTACATACTAATATATCTGTATAAATAAAATTAATTTTCTGTCTGTCTGTGAGTGTTCTCTATTTTGGCAAAAACTGTCGGGCAATAATAGTTTTTTGGCTTTAACAATGATTTTTGGAATATTTACTTTGGTTACCGTGGTTCCCAAACAATGAGTTTCATACATGTTTACTCCTTTATAACGATTTGCCACTTCTTTGATGCTCTCAGTATCATCTTAAGACACAGGCCCACCCGGGCATGGCCTGGAGGCCTAAAGTGCAAGGGGGGGCTTCATGATAGCGAGACCTGATTAGGATTTTTGAGATTAAACATGTAAATTAGTAAGCAGGCATTCATAGTCAGATAAGGGGCTTTAGAAAGATCAATTTACTTGGGATCCCATGATGCTCTTGAGACGGCTCTGATATAGAGAAAAGCCAGGCAGCGCCAAGTAAATACCTTAGCAAATATAGCTACTCATCTTCATCTTACACTATAGCTAGTTTAAGATGAAGTTGATGGTGACCAATAAAAAAATTTATAATATGTGTTATATGTTCTTTTCTGATACAAAATCAAACCTTTTCGTACATATAGAAACATTAAAAATATTTTGGCACATTAAAGTTGCAAGCTACAACTTCCAGATTTGAAATAGTCATTACATGTAATGTTTCAAAACATTTGCTCTCAGACAAAATATATCACATACAGTGAGATCACAGCCTTGTAACACTATCTGGGAATAATGAATAATATTCAATGATTCCCTTTAACCCTTTAATTGGCAATGACGAGATATATCTTGCCTCCATAAAAGCCTTTTATTTTAGTGTTGATAAGCCCAGATATTTTGTACAGTTGATTTATCAATGGAAAACTTTTCCTTATACCCCTTAGTTTGCATCTGATGAAAATTGGAAGAAAGCCTACTTCATTAAAAAGATATGGCATTTTGAGGGGAGGGGAGTTTAGTGATTTTTAATTGCCGCTTAAAGGGTTAATAATTTTGGTTTGAGATGCACTAATGTCTATAAATTAAAAGAAAGTCGAATTTTTAAGAAAAAATAAAGTTGCTGAAAGGTTTGTAATAATAAATGTATTACCAGTTTCTGGTGAATAAAGCCACAATAAGACAAATAACAGAAAGAAACAAATGTTTTCATAGAAACGCACAGCTTCGTAAATAAGCCAAACATAATTTCCATTCAAGAACTAAAAAACACTAAAATCAAAACTAAATTTATGTGTTTACCTCACCATTTTTCATGTTTTACGATTATCCAATGTTCTTTGAAAATTTGATAATATTACATGACATCAAACATTATTCTTGAGTAAAAATTAAACTTTTCAACATAAAAAAGAATACAAAAAGTTTTCGTAAGAATTACAAAATTAGAATCCCTTCAAACATCAGGAAAAAATCTATGTGAGAATCTTGCAATAAAAGTGAAATTTCTAGGTTGTTTAAGTCTGATTTGACATTGACTAGATCCACCTTGCCTCACATTTATCTATTGCTGGTTGCAAGATATTGAAGAGTGGGAACACACACTCCTTCTCACTCCACCCTAACCCAATTCTCTTTTTTCTAAACTGTGTGCATCGCCCATCCTACCATCTCCATGGTGTTCTATGATTCCAGCAGCGTCACGGGGTGGAGGTACAGAAAGAAGGTTATGAACTCTCTGTCTGAAGCGAACCGCAAAATGGTTCAGGCAGCCATTTCTAAGGGAAAGGGGGAGCTTATGTTATTTCCATTCCTCCGTTTCAGTTTTTCTGACATAGATATGAAAATTCACTACCCTGCCTAAATAAGTTTCACTTCAAAAATGTCATTGGATAGGCTATGGCTTTGAATTAGCCACAAGAGCTAAAAAATTAACTTTTACAGCTATGTAAGACATGGCTTTATTACAGAACATTATGTTAATTTCAAATTCCGTCATACTTAAAAGAATATGTCCAAAAAAAATATATTTTATGATTACACAAGCATTATGATCAACAATGCTACAAAAACCAAAACGTATCATTTTTAGGATCTTTGGCAAGATTAAAGCACTTAGAATACTGATCCTTGCCTTAACCTTTTCAATACTAATGGGATATATATGTATAGTAAAAAAAAAATCAGTCTTGAAAGGGTTAAATGGGTTTATGTCCAACCCTCACTTTGCAATTCACTAATAACGTTACGCATGCTTCTAACAGGATCATCTGGCCAATGTTGAGGTTAATTTCACTACTCCTGCTTTAGCATCAGAAATAGAAATATATCACCATAATAATAAAAAAAGCAAAAAGATACTGTTCAACACAATATTCAACTTCAACTTATCCCCATGGGGGTAGCAGATAGTAAATTGCTTAAAAATAGGCCCGAGTTGTCATCTGTTCTTCCACGTCCATGTATAGCACACACAAAATGTGAACTTTTCCTACACTGCTTGCTTCAGAATATTTATCATTGTTTCAGAAATCTTGATATCACATAATTTAAAAAATGCACATAACCATTAACCAATTAGTCTTATTTCCTTACTAAGTCTGCCACTATTGTCAGCTGATTGAGACCACTCTCAGTTAAATTATACATCCTAAAATTTGAATTTTGTATCTGTTCCTTAAATTATAGACATCGGCGCATCAGCAGTTCACATCAAGATTTATTATAGCCTAGTTCAATCTTTTTTTTACTCATTTTGTTTAACCCATTTGCATTCTCTCTTCTAAATTCACTTACTATTCCATACCACCACGTATTAATAAGAAAGAAACTGGTTTTTACATACTATGCAAGCAGATTATTCCACTTGGTGATAAAGAATATTCACAATTTTTCAGCTTATTATGCTTCCGAATGGAAATGGGTTACGTAAAACATTAAAACAGATTAAGTTTGACTCATGTTTAATTTTTCTCTTTTTCATCTTGCTGGGTAAATAACTTCTACAATGCATTACAATAAAATACATTCATAAAATATATTCTGGAACTTGAAGATGTTTTATGAAATTTAAAAGTGCCTTTAATAGGCAATAAATATGGCTTCATCACAAAAGAAATCACCGATAAAAGTTGGCAAATTCAGAACCAAATGATATTCATGCCAATGGTGATCTTAACTGTAATACTTCACTTACTGCATTTACATGACTTTTAATGAATATTTGTGCATTATATATATTTTTATGCATTATATAAGCAATACAATAACATCACTTCAACTTGATTGTGAAACAACAGGGTTCCCAGAAAAAAATCTGCTTGATCATTTCCCCGACTTTCCCTGATTAAAGCTCGAAAATTTGCCTGACCCAAACTCCAGAAGAAAGAAACATAATTCAAAATCTTAATCTTCCGAATTTTGAATTTTGGTTTTTTAAGAGTTTCAGCTTTTTTCTCGAGAAAGAATTTTTTCCTGACTTTTATCAAGTATTTGTATATTTTCCTGACTTTTGGCACATATTTTACATTTTCCCTGACTTTCCAGGTCGATAGGAACCCTGAACAATAATTCATAAGTCTTATAATACATGCTGTATATATATCACATGAATTTTAAATACATAGTTTGAAAGAAAAACACAAAAATGTTGATTCCTAAAAACATTGTGAATGTTGCTTGTTGACTTAATACCTAGAATCACGAGTTCAATCAGTATTTTTTTTTTTTTTTTGACAACATTAATGGAACATTTTAGGATAAAAAGGAACTTGACACTATGCTTTAAGAAGTTGAGATGCTATACAAGGTCAATACTTCTATTTACATGATTGAAAAGACCAAAAATTTTAAATTAAGCGGTAGATCAAACCAGAACTAAAGTTTTGGAGAATTCAATTCTCATTGCAGCCTAAAAATCACTAATGTTCGTAAAACTGAAAAAATTTTCTTTTGTAGTTCAGTGCTTTGATATAACCAGAAAAGAAAGCACAGAAAAGTTTTGTATGCGAAGAGATTGTTAGATAGACATTGCAGAAAAGTACACAAAAAATTTTCATACTTCACAAGAGAATCAGAATGATTGATTACTTGAAAGGAACTGTATTAAAAGTTATGGAACGCATGCCAAAAATATTAAAAGAACTGAAGGAAATCAAGTTTTCTTCTTATTTAACCCATTTGTGTGTGTGTGTGTGTGTGCCCACGAGTATTTTTTTTCCAAAAAAATTTGCAAAACAAACATTTTCTTGCTAAGCTGTACTCAAATGAGTACAGTGGGTAAAAATGTGTTAACTTTCAATCGGGCACATCTAATCTGTGAAATGAAACCCAAATTTTTTCATGCCAAAAAACATGGGTTTACTAAGAGAACTTAAAGCTTTGTTCAAATTTTATAATTGAAAATTGCAAGGAAATACAAAAAATTACTTTTGTAAAATGCAAATATAACCTTGTTTGAGTGAAGAGTTTAGTTTGATAAGCATTCTCTTAAGCCAAAGCAAAAAAGCAAAAATTTAATTAAATCTCACAGATGAGTTGTGCCCAAACATGTTATGAGTTGTACAGCACCCGACCAATGGTTAAATTAAACAAAGCAGTTTCATTATTCTTAGATAATCTTCACAGTTCAGGAATTCCAGGATAGTTATAAGTACCCTTATAAACATTTATGCTTAATTCAAGAGGATTTAATCAAAAAAAAAAATTTATAAGAAATCTTTACATTGGGTAGAGGTTGTAACCGAGAATTAAATGAAAAAAATAATGGCGTAAAAGAGGGCATAAACTGTATTTAACATTAAATTTTAAGTAACAGTTTCAGCACTTAATTATGGAATTAACATAGTTAGATCTTGTTACAATGTCACCTTTGGAGACGAAATAAAAATGACCTCATAAGTGGAGTGACTAAATAACAAGTGAACCAAATCTACTATTTATGGTGGTAAGGATATTCAAAGACATTTCATAAGCGGGTGATGTTGTACCAAGGTCTTATTGTATAATTGCTTCCAGAATTGAATCAGTTATTATGGTGGTGAACACAAAATGATCAATACAGTATCAAGTCAAAGAGGTAATGAGAGTTTCTATTACAAAAATGGACTATGATAATGAGCAAAATACATATAACAATGGGAAGAAAAGGGATAAAAATAAAGTATCATAAAATAATCAGACTAGATATTAAATATATAACAAAATTAACGTAAACAATAAATTTATAGAATATGCATAAATATATAATGCATGTATATACAGGATGTCCTGTAAGTGCTAGCACAGCTTTTATTTCATCAACCATCCATCCTAGAGGTATAATTCCAGTTTAAAAAATGCTCAACACTTATC
This sequence comes from Pholcus phalangioides, assembly GCF_987345545.1. Lineage (NCBI taxonomy): Eukaryota > Metazoa > Arthropoda > Arachnida > Araneae > Pholcidae > Pholcus > Pholcus phalangioides. The sequence goes on along the minus strand of NW_028301608.1, from coordinate 84,512,376 downwards.
AAAAATTACCCTGTACCAGTTTTAAGAGTGAAAATACAGTGTGTAACAAAAATAAAAAATCTAAAAGAGTAACGTTAAATGTGGAAAAACCGTTTCAACCACATTTAATGCTGTTCTTTCCCAAATTTCCTCCATTTTTCAAATTGTATATGCCTGTGAATAAATATTGCACTTGGAAACATTGAATTTATTTTTGTTAGATCAGGAGAGAAAGAACTTTCTAATTGGAAATTGAAGTAATAGGAACACAGGAACGCCATATAAAAATTTATATACATATATATATATTTTTTGTTTCACACTAAAAACTGGTACCGAGTAATTTTTGAACGAAAGCCTGTTGAACATTTTTTAAATTAAAATCATACCTCTACGATAGACGGTTGATGAGATAAAGGTCATGCTAGAACTTATAGGACACCCCGTATAAATGCATTTCTCTTCAATCAATTAATCATTAAAGATTGATGTTCAAAAATGGCAGTTCTACGAGTCTCTCTATATATAGAATACATACTGAGCAGATATAAAATAGGACTAGATTTAGAAAAAGAAAAAAAAAGTCTCGTACCGCTTCAGTTGAAACATAATTCTAACAAAATGAAACAAAAAATATTTTTTATAAATCTTTGTAGAATACAACAATGCTAATAAATCGATATGACCAGTTATTTATCTCTTTAATATATTAGTTACATGTAAAGAAGAAATGCTTAATATAAGTTTTTCTAGATTATTAGAACATAGATAGCATGAAGAATAAAGTATATCATGCACTTCATGCATATTACACTTTGCTTGTTGAAAAAATGCTAAGATGCTAAAAAATCAGTGTTCTTCAACCGCTAGTCCGCAAAAATTTTTGCCTTATCTATGTAGCCACTACACAATTTCAGGTTTAAGAAATAAAAATAGTCTCTAAATTTGTGCTTTTTGTTTCTATCATTAGCCGATCTGCAAATTATTTTTTTCCTGTTAATTTAATTTTTTTGGTCCGCAAATGATTCCTCCCATTAATTTGTTGTTTACCATGCTCAAATTATTAATCCTATTTATTTTTTGCCGGTCTGTAGGTATTCCTCCTGTTTATATTTTTTATTTAGCTTGTCTTTAAATTGTATTCCCTATTTATTTATCTTTCCTTGGTCTGCATATTATTATTATTATTTTGCCATCAGTCCATAAATTATTTCTCTCATTTCTGCTGGTCAGAGAAATATTTTAAATATTTTCACCAGTCCATAGTTGTAAACATCACCGTCACCACAGTGGTGGTGGTGAGCTGAAGTTTGTTTTCTGTGGTTTTCAACTTCCAGGCAGATGCAGGCCGATCTCACCTTTAAAAAGTCTCGTCACAGAGAGCAACAGGCCTACAACTGTAAAATCTTTCATTGCACTTCACACATAGTTAGAAAAATTTATGGCAGATGGCAACACTACACATAACAAGCATTGCATGGTAACAAACTTCATGTTAGGTTCACAACAAGTTCACACACATTAAAATATTGATCATTTTTTGTCGTACCATTGTCATTTTCTGCACACACGAGGGCTGATTAGACTGGGACCTACAATTTATTGCTGATTCTGAAAGTTTTTGACGAGGATGAACCAGGTATCGAACTCACAACACCTCCAACATGTACCAATTTATTAGAAATTCCGCAGAGGAATGTGAATGAGGTACATGCGTGGTTTAGTAGCTATTAGTCCATTGGTGCAAAAAGGTTGAAGAACACTGAACTAAACACACAATGAGATCATCAATAATCTTTCAAAATATTTCAAATAAGTATTGTTTTTTGATACACAATCAAATATTCCATGTTTTTGATCACTGAATGGTATCTGCAACCAGTCTACCTTTTTATCGCCTCAAATAGGCCTACTCTTTCCAATCAGCAGATAAAATTATCTATTGCTGCCATCTTTATCTAAAAATTTGCATGCTACTTAAAATGTAAAAGCTAATAGTGAAATATTTTTAGCACTAATCGTAAACTTCAAGTCTAACTCTATGAGTTTATTTCTTTAAGATAAAAAGACTGATTACGCCCAGTTAAAAATTTCCATTCAGAGTAATCACCGCAAAAAGTGAAAACAATAAATTCAAATACTTTCCAACTTTCTAATACCAACAAGTAAAAAAAACTGTTCAAGAAAAAGATTGACTGTGATAATTCCTCCCATTTTGTGTAGAAACCCATGCAGAAACAAAAAAAAGTCCAAAATATCACAATATTTGTTATAGGAATTTCTTCTGACACCTTAAAATGTACTTTTATAAAGTACTCATTTCAGATAATATGTATATAATTCGTTTCGGTAAAATTTCAAAAGCTCAATATTCCAGTCATTTGAAACAATTCACACAGTGTGATTGTGCACTCCTATTTCTGCAATGATAACTTCTCCTAGACTATGGCACAGAGCCATGCAGTTCGTTTTATCCCTATGTAAACATCGCCATATCGTTTTGTTCCAAGCATTGCGATATAGTTCGTAGAAGAATCCATGATGGTAAAGAACAGATCCTCTATGAGTTTTCCAAAAGATGAGCGTTTCTGAAATTATAAAAAAAAATAGATAAGCAAATCATGTTTTTTTTCCGCGCAACAGTATAAAAAAGGCATGAAATAATTCAATGTTATGTTTCTTATTTATTCAAGTTCCAATGCTTATTTTCTTTCAATTTTAAGATCATCAAATGTAATTATTTTTTTAATTTGCTAGTATGAAATTCTTAATATATACAGTAGAACGTTGATTATCTGACCCTTTATCTATCTGGAACTTTCTATTAACCAGTGTCTGTATCCTCAGTGAAAATTTTCCTTCTACAGTATTTAGGAAATTACTGGTCTGAAATTCTTTTGCCAATTAAAATCCCAATGAAGGTAGATAGGCTTTCCAGGAGCAAAACAAGCAAAAACAATCCTATTGATTGTTTGCCAGATCATTGCGATTCATTATAAATAAAGTTATTTAAAAAAACTTGATATTCATGTGAAGCAAGGGGATGACAAAATTATCTTTGTCCATTAAATGTTAGATTTTAATTATTGTTGATGACATACTGAACCTTTAACTTGAGTCATAGTTGATTATCCATAAATTTTGATCTTCTGATATAATCTTGTCTCAATTACATTGGATTGATAATCAAGGTTCTACTGGACAGGGCGCATAGGAAAGTCTTTATAATCTGAAATAACTTGCGAACGGAGAAATCTACAACAGTAAAGTGACAATAACATGCAAGTAAAATGATAATTGGAGAAACTATAAAAATTTTAATTGGTAGGCTATACGTTGTCACACAAAACATTAAAAAAAAATTAATTATAAGGATTTGCACCTCTTTCTGCTGTATGGAAAGAGAATTTCTATATATCGATTGGAGAAATACTTGTAGAGATATATACAACTGAAATTAATGATCTAAAAATTTATTTAAAAATTTTTTTTTGAAATCTCAGAGAATTCCTTTCAATATTTTTTATTTTAGCACTTTAAAAAGTAGCACAAACATCAAGAATTTCAATCTCTGTTATTTTGGCAAATGTTCATGTGAAAGTTACAGTATAAATTTCTTTTGGCATAATAGGAAGAGATACAAATTTTATTTTTTGGATTGGAGGCCACATGCAGACTTTAATTTTTATATTTCATTTACTATGTGAGCTGCTGTTTGTTGTGTTTGATTATGCACATGGCCATTTTACTACACCTTTATCTCGTATATATACACAACTATAGCTCTTTCCATTATTTCAAGTTGAAATTATATTCCTATGCGTCCTGTATAAACGTTGCATAGTATGATTAACAGATACAGCGCTCATCTAATGAAAAAATCTTGCAAGACATGGCAATTCTTTTATAGTGACAAAAGCTCACAATTTAACCCATTCGCATTCACAAGCAGAATAATGAATGTTGATATAATTCATTTTTGAGTTTTTATTTTTAACGTTATCCTCACGTATTCCCAAGAGATCCCTATGATTTGTCCAGGGAATTTTATATTGTTAGTTAGACCTCCATACCCAAACCAGGACTCACACCCAGATCTACTACTACTTAATCATATATGCACCTCGTACACATTCCTCTTCAGAATTTCTAACAAATCTGCTTATGTCGGAATGTGTGTTCTGAGTGAATGTGTCGCCTTAACGTATCCATGTTGTAGAGTTGCGCTTGTTTTGTGTTCATGCTGCCATCTGCTTTTTCATTTTCCTGTTATGTAAGTAACGTGTTGTAGGTCTGCCTGCTCTCTATAGAGAGAGACTTTTTTTAAATGGGAGACCGGCATGCCTCGAAGCTGGAAAAACACAGAAAACCAACTTCAGGTGACCACCACTGTGCCATCAACAGGGTTCAAACCTGGATCCTCAAGACGACAGTCTAGCACGATGCAGACACGACCGTACACCGACCTGCACAGTCAAAGGTTAGCATGCTAACTACTCGACTACCAGTGGGCAAAAAGCTTTCAAATGTATGGAGTGTCAAATTTAGAACAGGTATGCAAATAGGTTAATACATTGTCACTGGGACCATAGAATATGAGTTTATCAAGAATAAAACTTCTTAAACGGAATCAACTGCATTTAAGATTAATCTTCTATATGATTATTTCACGCATGCATCATCATCACACTAGATGCTTTCAAATCTGTGTATGTGGTTTATTCAATGGTATAGTATCCATAAATATAAAAAGGGTGCTAACATCCGCACTACAAATTATTGGTGACCCGTTGATCCTAGAGGCATACTTCCAATTAGAAAAAGTATCCAAATAAAGTGTGGACTTCAGATATTCTTATTTGTATTGCAAGGGGTTGTATAGTTATCGAAATAAAAAAGTTAATTTTTTATACCGACACCCTGTGCTCAAAAATCAAATAAGAAAGTTGTTGTAGTGTCTCCCTTGAGCCCAACGAAAAAATTCCACATTTCTGAGTGCAATATTCACTGAAATATTTGAATTCAAAAATTGAGAAAAGTAAAAAAACAGCGTAAACTAATGGGAAAAACACTTTTTGCCCCTCATTTATTCTTTTTTCCAATACGAGCACACGGTGCTCGTATAAAATGTTGGTTTTTATTTTTATTTTAACAACTATACAACTCCTTGAAATATGAATGAGGTATCTGAGGTCCACGTGTTATTTGGATACTTTTTCTAATAAAAAGTATGCTTCTCGGATAAACGGTTTACCAGTAATTTGCTGTGAGAGATGTGAGCTATGCACTCTGTATGTATGAACATATCACTAAAATATAATGTAATACATATTTCATACATGAAAAGCTCTATGAATAGCTTTATTCATCAAAATAAGTAAAATTTGATTTAGTTACGCTCGTCAGAAATTGATACACATAATATTGCACCTGGCTAATGATTCAATCTCCATCATATATATATATATATGAGGTGCAGCCAATTTAGCTCTCTCAAAAAATTGAGGATATTTATTATATCCTCTCGAATATATGTACATTTAGCAAATATCTATTTTATAAATAATAAATTATGAAACGTATCCTAAAAGGAATCTTCTCTTCGACTTATTCTCTAAATAAAATGAGTTAATTGTTAGTTTCAGGTTCATCCTCATAATGAACCAGAATATAAAACTTTCCAATCAAATCTGTTACACATTCAAATAAAATAAATGTACACTATATCATACAGATAGTTACAGATTTGTAAAAAAAAGTTTGCATCACATATATGAAAACATTTTATCACCATACTTATAATTCAGTCATGCTCGCCATACAAAATTTACTGTGGTATGCTATTTAAATAATAAATAAACAAAAATAAATAATAATCACTTATGTATAAAGCTGTAGGTCACATTACACAGGAGTTTTAATGTAGAAATTATAAGTTTTGGTGGATGGGTGACTGATAAAAAATTAGGAGCGTTCGATTGTTTTCAAATGAAAAACTGATACATCTAAAAAATAATTATGAAATAAAAAAGATGCAAAGAAAAAAAAAATTACCTTGTTTTTAATGAAACACAACTTTGAAATTTGAGCGAAAATGCCCATATTTTATTCTACCAGTCTTTTTTTTTTCCTCAATGCTATGAATGTAAACTGATGGATGCAAGGTAATGATTTAATTTAATGTCATTGAAATATATCTCATCTCACAGCTCTTTTACACTAACAGATGTATGTGTATCTTGTCAAGGGTTATATTAGAATTAAATTAAGCATCTTTCATGTGGAAAAAATTTTGGGTAGTTAGGCTGAATAAACTTCCTGTTCAGCTCGCATAAGATACGAGCGTCTTCAGGAGTCAGTGATCAAGTGGATGCAAAGTTGATAAAGCATTTGTATAAGCAATTATCTGGCTAGGCTAGCATTGCTTTGTTACAATTTATCAATAATACTCAAAATATTTATATGGTTATCCGGCTTCTGGCCCAGACAAGGAGTAATTATTTTACTTCTTAACACTAAAAACTGTGGTTAACCTTTATTCTTTCTTTGAAACAGTTTGCAAACAAGCGAATCTTGATTGCCTCTCTGAATATTCAAGGGTAGTCACCGAATAGTAGAAACCTTATGGACTGAACAACCAAATAGTCAGAGTGCTATTGACCGATATAACAAAAGCAATGCAGGCCCAGTTAGGCCATTGCTTAAATACAAGCTTTATCCTCAACTTTGCATCACTTGATCACCAACTCCTGAAGATTCTCATCACCATTGAGAGCAAAGCATTGAGCATATTCACTATACCAAACAGCCCAAAAACTTTACAACATAGTAGTAACAATGGCCATGAAAGTAATATTGCATTGCATCTCATTTTTATTGTTTTCTCTTTTACCTTTTTTGTTTTTTGATTCATTCTCTTCAACTATGTTCAAAACAGCATATTTTGATTCCATTTTTATGAGGAATTAGTTTTAGGCCAGGATTACACTATAAAAGTTTGATAAAATCCCTTTTATAAAACGTGAAAAATTCAGCCAATAAAGCTCATAGGTTACATTCGAGCAAATGCAACCCATAATCTTACTGGTTGAATTTTCAAATTTCATAACTTTTAGAAAACTTTTATAGTGTAATCCCAGCCTTAATGAGCAATCATAAAAGTGCACTCCTTACTCCGCCTCCCCTCCGCTTTTAAATTACACCCATTTTTAGGAATGCTTAGGTAGTAAATTTTTGCACACCAGTATTTAAATTTTTTTCTTTTTTTCATAATGTCTCAAAAAGGGGAAGAAACAATTTAATATAGTAATAAGTTCAAGTTATTTAATAACGTTTCAATAGTTTCATAACTTATTCAATGGTAGGTTTTCAATTAAAAACTAGAACAATCCCCCTACAACTTTAATTAATGATTTTGAAATTTAGCTGAGAGAATTCAGATAATAATTTATTAATGATTTTCAATTATTTTTCTTTAAAGAACAAAACAAAATCACACATCTATAAAAAAATAAAAGTGAACCAATGAATTCAATCATGTAACATCTTTACTGAAATTAGCTCAAAGTTATACAAAATATTCCATTCAGAGCCATCTTTTGTTCTTCAAACATACAGTATTCATACAAATAATTACACACAAAAATACTGATATATTTTAACTTTGAAGTATAAAAAAATGATTCACTTTGTTTTTAAAGACAAACACGGCATATGAAATTGTGAATTTGAATCAAACTTATGAAAACAAAAAAAAACAAAACCAGGTAAAAAACAAATTGAATTTTCTGATCAAGATGAACAATTTACAAAAAAACATATCAATGTTCTCTATTAAATTTAACACACTATAAATTTGAAACTATTTTTCTTCGTGAACACATAGGATTTGTTGGCCTTAAATGATTGTGAGCTGATATTTCTTTGACGAGCTCTCCTTGATCAGTGTGGCACCGAGCAGGACATCTAAAGCGTTCATAGTCTGAGCATCGCCAGATGATTTTATTTCTACAGCTATTCTCTTTGGTGTATGAATATCCATTGAAGACAAGGCGGAAACTGCCTTTCTGACTTCTCACGTATATCAATCGGTTTTCAGTCCCTGCAAAACACCCACACTCTCTTTTTATATAGAAATTTTATTGCTGCTCAACCTCAAAATTACAGCAACAAAACTTATCCAGAATAAGTTATAGTTAGAAAAATAATTCAAGCACCATCATTGAGTTCACACAAAGTTCAAACCTTCTTATATATACATAAAAAAATGCATGTTGTAGTAAAATATGATTTTTATAGTTGGTATGTATAGTCCAATACAAAAGCTCACAATGAAATTAAATTATTAACCAGCAACAATAATTTTAATTTCACACAAAAAAACATTATTCATAAAAATTCACATGGATGTAATTTCACACAGGTTTCAAGCAATAAAATATGCAAATATGACATTAATGTATAATGAAATGACAATAGAAAGATGTTTTTAAAAATCGTCAAGAGAAAATAGACATATAATGAAATAAAAAAATTTAATTTTTGATGCTGCCGGATCACGTTTAACAACTTTACATACAAGCTTTGGCAACAAATTTGGACAATATACAGTTGACATACCAGCGATAAATCTAAGAAAGTAGTATCTTAAAGAGTTAGTGTTAATATTGAAGAAATGGAAGGGAAAAAAGATTAGTAGAACAAGTTTTCCATTCTTTCCAGCCACCCTTCCTCTATACATATATGTCATACTATAATGATAACTCTTTAAACTGTAGCAAGGGGAAAAAGAAAAAAAATAGCGATGCTAAGGTAAAGGAAAAAAAATTCCTGTTTAAAGTGTTACCAAGGAAGAGCCTCAATAATATGAAAAGAAAAAAAGGAGAGAGAGCTCAAATGTATTTCTTCCCTCTCGGCTTGAATTAAATATTTTTTCAAATATAATTTTCTCCACTGTTCATATTATTGATACATTTTGATGAATAATTAGTCATTGCAAATCTACAGCTATTAATATCAGCCAAAGGCCAAACACAAGTAATGTAGTTTTGAATACAGTAGTTTTTAAATATATTGCTGCAAATTTCAGAATAAACACCAATCATGGGAAGAACAGCAGCCGAAACAATATCGCATACAAGTTAAGAAAATGGTACATGAGTTTAGGCACTTTAAATGGAATTGAGGAACTTGCATTCTTTAAATCATGAAAATTAGAAGCAATAAAAGCTAAAACAATATAAAATATAAAGTGTCTATGTTTATTATTTTGAAGTAGTATTTCTCTAAAATTTATGTACAAATTTGTGAATTAAATGCAATTCACGATTGATGTTTCAAAGCAAGGGTGTGTAATCTCTGGCCTGCAAATGGGTTTCATTTGGCCTGAGAAAGGTTTTTTGAAAAAAAGTACCAATCCAAATGATAATTATCATGTGGAAGTACATGTACAATAGCTGTCACAAGTTTGTGGCTTGCAGTCGTGACCAGCAGACTGAGAAGGTTGTGCACTCCTGTGTGTTTTAAATCTACTTCATCATTTATTTCCCTGACCAAAACTCACTTTTGGAGAGAAATGTAATTTGAAATCTTAACCTTCATGTTTGTTTTTCCTCCCATTACAGAATTTTTTCCTGACTTTTGCCAAATATATAAAATTTCCTTTGACTTTACGGATTGCTAGGAACTTTTTTTAATAATGTGATCATTACATATTCCCAAGAGATCTTTACGATCTGTCCAGGGAATTTATTAGTGTGTTAGTAGACATCCATGCCCAAACCGGGATTCGAACCCAGGCCTGCACAGTCAGAAGCTAGCTCCCTAACCACTGGACAGCCAGGTGTAATTAATATGTTAATGTGACTACAGAAAAATAGCCTCTGAACTTGTATGACCATCATCACAAAATGAGAGGGTTCATTCCTCAGTAGGAAAGGGGGGGGGGACTTCCGCAGCAACCTTGGAGGATGTTCATTTTCTTCCAACCCCCCCCCCCCCCTCCCATTTCTCCCTGCTGAAGAATGAACCCTCTTTCCAAGGTCACACTACATTCATTATAGAAAAAAATACTCGAATCTTTCTTTGAAGGGTCAGAAAAATAGGTTAAAAAAAAAAACTCTCACTTCAATGTGAACCATATTGTTTCTGCGAGGTAAAATAGAAACACGTAAATTCTAAATTCTTTAAATGATAAATAAAATTATAAGCAATTATTCAGCGAAATTTATTTCATGCTTATCTGGAAAACCATAAATAATACCACGACACAGACAAAATTATAAAATCATAATATAATACGAAACAAACATGCATAAAAATTCAGCCAAATTGATCATATGCATCATCTGTGTACGATGTCTCCATAATGTAGGTTGTCGATAACCTGTCTCTAACATGAGTTTTTGGTGGATGATTGTGAATAAGTTTTTCAAAAACAACCTCGTTTTGCACAGTATGACAGCGAGCAGAACATCCACTAGATTCTCCATCGCAGCACCGCCAACAGATTTTGTACTTCGTCACAGTGTCTCTTCTGAATGCATACCCTTTATGCAATAACAATGCTCGGCCTCTTTGGCTTTGAATGAACGTAAGCCCAGATGCTGAAAAACAGATATTTCTATAAATATATCGCAGGATAAAAGACTAAAAAAATTAGAATTTCCAGTATATTATTAACTTTCATACTTCAGCTACAAGTATAACATAAGAAAATGAATAGTTTTGTGCACAAAAAATTTTTAAGCATATTAAAATGTGAATTGTATCACAGCATTAAGAAAACATGGTTTTTGTGGATAAAACATCTTTAATTCATGATAAGGATTTTTTTTCCACTGACAAATAACAATATTGTTTTAGTGCTTTTTCTATAAAAAAAAAATCAAACTTGCATTTGTATAAAATGAACAAATATGAAACATACTGTAAACTGGGGTGACTTGAATACATACTCTAATCTTTTATTTCAGATGATGCCATAGCCCTGTACATGAAATATAGAGATGAGATCCCAAGTCTAGCCACAAGAGTGAGCCTCTGTGATTAAAAATGGTGCCAAATCTCTCATAATCAAGACTGTTCCACAATGTACGTCACAGATTTCGGAATATTCTGCTTTGGGGGAATAGAAGTTTGCTTTGTAAGTATGCTTCTTTTATTTGGTCAGTATACTTATTGTTTTAACTGTGGGTAATAATTGATGTAATTAAATCAGTTTGTTAACTATTGGTGGTTTTACTGGTGAAATGTTTAATATTCTCACAGGGTGACAAGGACAATATTTTATATTCATTTCAGGCACACAGAGTAACATAGATGCCACGAACATGTAAGAAAATATTATCTCCAGGCCTTATAGAAATAGCACAGATCAGATAATCTCTTAAATTAATTAAGAAATTAAACACCACATTTAAAGGTAACACCAAAACAGGCATCTTTGACTACGCAGATTTACATTGTAGACATAAAAGAATAATTCTCTGTATTTATATTTGTAATAACAAAATTTATGCATTTATACTTTTTTTTTTATTTGCCCCTAATTATTTCCATTTAAGTGAGATGGGAACATATGCTTCAAAAAGTAAAATATCAAGGCAACAAAGTAATCACCTAGGGTGATTCCTTTGTTGACTGAATGACTTTGCATTCATTTTTCTCCATTATAATAAGTTACAAAACAATCCATAAACAACTAAAAACTTCTTTCTCTAGTGGGGCAACTTTCAGAAAAAAATTAATTCATACAAGGGACATAATACAAAAAATGTTCAAAATCTGTACCAAGTCACCCTATTTATAGTATGAAAAATTCTTAACTTAAAATATTAAAGATTTTTTTTTTTCTTTTAAGAAATTAAATATTAACGCTTTAAGACAGTGGTTCTGAAACTTTCGTCACTCACAGATCATGTCAATTTATGATTCATCTGTGGCTCCCTAGGTTACTTTGGTGGATATTTTCCCATGTAAAAGAGCGACTTCAAAGCATAAATAGACATACAAATCAATATCTCCAGCTTGCTGCAACACCCCTGAGAAAAGGTGGTGATGCCCTTAGAAGCCGCGATTCACACTTTGAAGAACACTGCTTTAAAGAGTCTCATACCTTTGAAGCATAGTAAAAAACTATGCTCTTGTAGTAACATACCATTAAAAACACTATTTAATCATTGATTTATTTGAAATTTTCCACACATATTTTTGATTGTGTATTCTATCCTATGCCAGTATAAAATTTGACATACCTCTAATACTTAATGTTTTGCAAATTTAAAAAAAAATGCATCAAAAACAGCTTGTACGCACAATAAAATAGCATGACATCGTATGGATAAAAATTGATTCAAAATAAATAGAATAGAGATAGAAAAGAAAATTCAAAATATAGATAAATGAAGCAGAAAAGATTGAATTTTCATTAACTCAATTTTCTGAATTGACTGTTTTTTGAATTACAGATTTTAAAATTAAATTTTAAATAAAATTGAGTCAATGAAATCTCAAACTTTTGCTTCATTTCATGAACTGAACAGTTTCCTTTATTTTGAATCAATTTTTATTCATTTACAGTGATGTCATGCCCTTTTATTATAAGCACAAGCTGTTTTTGAAACATTTTTTTTGGAAATTTGCAACAAAATTAAATATCAGAGATATGTAAAATTTTATGCCAGCATGGGATAACATACAATCAAAAATATATGGAAAAAATTTCAAATAAATCAATGGCTAAATAGTAAATTCTAATGGTATGTATGCTGGTATATATGTATAACTGCTGGAGTATAGTTTTTTACTATGTTAAGAGGTATGAGACCTCTTAAACAATATACTGTAATTTCCTGCTTATAAATTTGTACATTACACATTACAAAAAATCATAAAAATTTCTCAGTGTGAATTGTACACTATAACAGATTAAAGACAGGAAATTACAATAATGTTTTTAAAAGAACTATATAACACCATCCATTGTCTAGGCTCTATTTCCTGTATGCGATTTTAGCTGCTGCCTCCATGATGAGACTGGACCATGTTGAAAAAAATAAATTTTAAAGTTGAATTGAACATTTCATTACTCCCATACTAAAAACAAAAATGAGGTTATTTATGGAAACTTGATTATGAAATATATCGAGTTTGGGGGAAAAGTTTCCAGTCATCAGAAAATTGAAATGTCACACATTAAGTGCATTGGTAAAACAAAATCTTATTTTAATAAAAACCAGTTTTAAATAATTACAGTACAGTAATTATCATATTAAGTCACAACATATTAAATTCAAACAACCACATATAACATTGATTACGGACTGATGTTCAGAAATTTGGTCACTTGTGCAATAAAATTTATCACCACCAATATTTCAAGTAGATTAATTGAGCAATGACAAAGTCAGAAAATGTATGTCACAGGTTGTCTGCCTCTTGCATCTTGTGGAGGATGGTTATGCATGCCTAGTTCTTTAATAACTATCTCTCCGTTAGTATAACAACGAGCTAAACACCTGAATCGCTGACATTCAGCACATCTCCATATCACATGTTGCCTGCTGACTGATGCTTTTCGGAAAGCATGACCTCTGTGCACTAGCATCAAATGCCCACGCTGACTTTTCACATACATAAGCATGCTTCCTGGGATTGGTGAAAAAATTTAAACCAATCTTTTAGACAAAAAAAATTAAAAATACAATAAAATAATACATATATCACTTATAAATAATTTTTGTTTTAAAAAAATATTTTTTTCTTCAAATTCACCGATAAACAAATGTTGGTTGTGGTTATTCATCCCTTTATCAATATCCATTTCTTAAATTTTAAAAAGTTAAATTTTTAAAACAAACAGTTGTTGCTTAATTTTACGAACTGTTACATTTATATGAAATAGTCCTCTGGTCCTGAGTAATATGTGGTTTCTTTGAGTCTTTTTCCCATGTATCAAATAATTGTTCAAGTTTATAAAAATGAGCATTGACTGTACTATTAATCAGTTACCATCAATTCTGTGACTTATTTTAACTTCATATTTTTGATAGGCTGTGCTCTATTAACGCTAATAATGCTATTTAACAGTAACAAATTATTTTCTTTTCATTTCATTTTCTTTTGTGCAAATTTATATATTTTGCATTTTCAAAACAAGTTTAATAATTAAGTATAAAAATACCTAATGAAAATACTGTATTTCTCTACTTGTATAAGATGAAATAATACATATTAGAATTCTAGATTAACAAAAAAAAAATACATTGAGAGACATTATCCCATCATGAGAAAATTTGTAAGTCAGGTATCAAAATAATTTTTAAGCAAAATTTGTGTAGAAAGCTAGCTTTAAAACTTTTTATAACCTGCGAATAATTACACATCTCTCATAACAAAATTATAAAATTCAATGAAAACTTTTCAACCAATTCTTCGTCACAGTTCATCGTCAATAACATGGAGGCATTTTCATTGGTATTTTCAGATTTATTAAAACAAAAAGCAATGGAAAAGAGAAATATTTTATACATAATTCTTCTTCTATGTGAATAACAGAATATTCAAAGTCAGTCTAAAAAAACTAGACTTTCCTAGATTGAATAATAAACTAAAATTGTACATGACTTTGTAGGATTATAATAAAAAACTGTTATTCCTTTTACCAAAAAAAAACAAAACAATTACAGTGAAACCTCACTAAAACAATACTCGATATAATGATATATATATATAAATCCCTCTACAACAACATTTTTTCAAGTCTCATTTGGAAACATCTGTACTTTAAAGTTGAACTGCTGCCTCTCAATATAATGATAATCCATAAACAACAATATTTGTTCCTGGTCCGCAGAGTATAGTTATATTAAGATTTCACTTTATGTTTAAATAAAAATATCAAATATTCATACAAGTAGACTTATTCTAAAAACCATTTTTTTTGTTTTTGTTTTATGAGAAAATTAAAAACATCCTTAATATAAACAAGTTCCTGTTAACTCCTTATACATAATGGAATTAATAGGCTGTTGAATTGCTTATTGATGATTTGTGATATGAGAGGAAAAAGAAATTATTTTCTTATGCAATATAGAAAGGTACATTTCCAACTATTTGTGCAGTTACAGGGTTTAATGTGTTTTTTTTTTTAAACTGAGAAAAAAACAAAGAAAAAAGCTTTTATTTACTTGTTTTGTTTGATGTTGATATGTAATTTTGCATTTCTTACGCAGCATCTTTACAAATTTGAAAAGAGTAAAAAAAGAGCAAATTACCATTTACATATCACATAGTTTCTGAGAATCAAGCAAGGCATCCATGCGTAGTGAGAGATTACATTAAATAAAATACAAGATTTTTTTCCAAAGAGTTTGAAAATTCCATTTAAGAAAACAAGCACGGCTATGCGAGCCAGATTACGTAAATTAATGGGCAAAACATTAGTTTTGTAAAATTCCTCACACTTATAATTTAGAATTAAGTCAACACCAAAGATAGAAACAATTGATATTTACCTTGAAGTGATATCTAATACCTCTCTAGATAATGAATGATAAACAATAAAAATATGCACAACAAAATAAAGTAATCTGTATATATTAAATTAATTTTCTGTCTGTGCGTCTGTCTGTTCTCTATACACATCTATAATTTCGGACCAATCTTTGCCAAATTTGCATACATGCCAAACAGGACCCAACTTGTGAATGATAGGCTATCTTAAAATTTTTTCAGAGCTGGGCAAATGCCTAAATTTATAAAAAATCATGGGCAGAGATACAGGGGTATGCGCCCCGTAATAAATTACCAGTGTCAAAGGAGGAGCCGACTGATCTAACATATACACAGTGTATGTGTATATATGAACTGACATTGTCATCATGCCCCCAGAATTCTATCTCCGCCTATGAAAAAACTGTCAGACAACAATGGTTTGCTGGTGCCCAACAATGACTTCTTGAATGTTTTCTTAATTTATAGTGGTTCTCCAACAATACGTTTTCGACAGTTTATCTTTTTATAATGGTTTTGTCACTTCTTTAACGCTCCTTTTATATAGAGAAAACCTGGACAGTGCCAGGTATTACAGCTAGTAATAGATAAATTAAGTTATGTATAAAAGTGCACTTGCTCCTGTATTTTTGAATTTCAATTATCATACTTTGGGGTGGTTGATAACGAAATACTAATTAACAATTACTTTTACTCAAAAACAATGTCTAAAAAAGCATTCCATAGAATGTAAGTCTTAAGCATTTGCATATGCAAGAGTAAGTACTTTTGAGCAGAAATTTTATTGATTTTGCATTAAAAGACAAACCTCCCCTCCCTAATCCTGAAAAACCGCTATGGTTCTAAGGCACCATTTCGATAAAATTCTCACTCATCTTTTTGAGAAGCTACTTGACTATGACTCTGACATATTAGTTGTTGAAAGCCAATTGAAGTTAATTTACCACATATTTCAATCAGAGCTTGAAGTCACTTCACAAAATAAGTTGAATACTTCCAACTTTTACAGGGTTATATATACTGTCTGGCCTCCCACATCCTGCAGGACCCCTAAATTCACTATAGAGAAATCTCTGAAAGATCCCCTCTATAGTGAATTTATAGAGCTAAAAATAAAAAATAAGAGTCATATACCGGGTCACCCGAGCTTGAGGGGGGTTATGTATACTGTGTATATATAGCCACAAAAAAAATTAAGCAAGCTATATTAAATAGTTGACACAAATTTTGATGCAATGAGAAATTCAAACTCCTACCGGTTGATTTGATATGAAAAGTGTATCCAGTAATTGCAACATCTGTGTCACATTTGGTCTGAATAAGCTTGCTGCTGAAAAAAAACTTACATCATAATTCATTTCTCGCAAACTTTGCCAATCACTTGCAACATCAAGCTTCTGATTATGAGCTGTAATTCTGACATCTGACTTTTCCTGTATGCATATACTCAAATACAGATTTAGTTAATCAAATGGGTTCTCAAATGCAAATTTCTCATTGCTTGAATTGAGAATATAAACTTGAGACTTGCACACATGAATAAAACCTGTATTTGATAAGTAGCCATCAGATAGCAATAAAACGATTTTTTTTAAAAATTGATTGCTCATTTTATTTGTGGAACAAACCGAACCAGCGAAGGTAACAACTTGAAAATCCCTTATCAATTTTCCATTTCATTCATATCCCTTCCATTTAGAAAACAAGTAAAAAAATATAATTTAGAAAATAAGTAACATTTTGGAAATACACATTATATTCAGCCATAATCAAAAGATGTGTCGCTAGAAAATACACTGTTTTTTTATTTTTCATACCATTGTAGAAATCATTTTGTAAGTCCATGAACGTAGAATTTATGTTCACGCACATAATCTTTACGAGAAAATTTACGAAAGCAAATGTTGCATTCAAAACGTCTGCGGTTTTCAATTGAATGTCTTTCCATGTGCCTCCTCAAGCTGCTCTTATTAAAAAAGACTTGGTTGCAAACAGTGCATTCAGGAGCTTTGCTCGTTGTTGAATCGTTCCAAATGTTATAATCACGGGAACCTAAAAGAAGCAAATGTTCAAAAGAATTATCAATAAAAAGCCATAAAGATAAAAAAAATATTAAAAATAGTGAATAGGAACTGGATATTCAATCAACATAAGATAGCGTACAGTTACAAGATAAAGCTACTGAAAGTTTTAGCCTGAAAGAATTTTAAAAAGTCAAATACTAATAACACCAAAAAAGTTCTCTATTTGTGAAAAAAGAAATCTTATAACTGAAACTGTATATGTATATTCATAAGTACCATAACAAGTGTCTGTCCAGCCAAAATTTGGGTCTGTTTTCCGGATCCTTCACAAAATTCTGGATCTGAAAAAATGACCCTTCACAAAGTACAAATTAATGAAATCATAAATTTGGCTTTTCATTTCTTTTGTAATTAATTAACTAGATTATTTTGCTTCCCACAAAATTACGTATTTTTCACAAAACTAATGATCCTTTTCATAGAAACAAAAATTTTCACAAGAAGTCCATGCATAACCCAGAACCTATAATATAGTCCTGTGTAGAATATCTGCCATCGAAATGGGCTTACACTGTAGAGACTTACAGGCAGCACAGTGATTGACTGAAGTTGCTGTTCCAAATTTGAGGAAGGAATAATAGCCAGTCTTCCATTTCAAAAAGTCTTCTTAAACAGACAGCAATCTGGGCAACAACATTTTAATTCACGTATAACCCTTACAAGCAATAACCTGCTGATTTTTCACTGCTTCATATGGAAGTTTGATAGCAGCACTACTTTAACACATGACACACGCATCTCCCAATAATTATGTATATGTTCGTACACATTTTCAGGCATACACCAATTTGAAAGGCATTCAGAGGAATTTTTAGGAGGTACAAGTGCTGATTTAATAGAACTAGCCTATCATACACAGTGGCGTTGTATTTACATATGCCAGTTTCAATGGCCATCTGTATAGTCACTGATGAAATCCTACAAAACGGAAAAGGTTGTTGGCATTTTTTAAAACAAATGTTGGTCCTTTACTCGCATCTGTACATTATTAAAAAAAAATTATATTTTTAACCTCTTTTAAGCAACAATGATGATATATCTCACCTCCATAAAATCATTTTATTTTAGCATTGACAAACCCAGATATTTTGTAAAAATGATTTCTCAATGGAAAATCTTTCCGTATACCCCTTAGTTTGCACCTGCTGAAAATCTGAAAAAAACCTACTTTATTAAAAGAGATATGGCACTTTGAAGAGGGGTTTAGTGATTTCTAATTACCTCTCAAATGGTTAGAATATTTGTTTTCATTCCTACCTTGGTTGGAAAAAAAGGCTGCAGATATAATATGCAACAGTCTACAATCTGCAGTAAGAAATTCAGAGATGTCCTTTTAACATACAAATCACTAGTGAATAAACTGGAAATTATGATGCATTTTAAATTTCATTTACTTCAAAATATCGTGATTATTGTTTACAGACAGCTCGATTACAGTAGTTCATTAAATTTGATTCTTTTTGAAAAAAATCGAGAGCTCAATATTTTATGTAGCTTGAATTTTATATGGCTAACTATGGGGGATCAATTATAAATGCAAATAATGCGAGTACATTTAACCCTTTTTAGTCATCTGGGCTATTTAATTTAATTACTTAACTGTTAATGTACCTCATGAACACTCCTAAATATAATTATGAACTACAATATAGCCTTAGATACAGTAGCTTGAAATTTGGCAAATATAAATAGTATGAACAGATTTGAATTTTAAAATTCAAACTCATATCAATAGTAATTTTTTTTCAATGCTTTCAATAGCTAAAGAATAATTGACTACTCAAAAATAGTGATTGATCAAAATGTGACAGAAGTGTTTATATATACGCATCTCACAAAAATATCTTTTAAAGGGGTACCATTTTTTTCACATTTAATGTGTAGAGAATGCACTTATGTTGCTCTATAATTTATATTATTCATCTAGTTTTTAAGTTGTACAGCTCATTCACAGGATTATGTTAATCAATCTAGATAGATACTTTCTTCACTTTTGGAGATGGATGCTAAAAAATTACTCATGTTAGAACTGAAATCATCTATAAAACTCAGATTAATTATACAGGGTAGGGTGTCCAGATTAAATATTCCCAAATTTCAAACAATGATTTAAATATCAGTCATGTCACATACAGTGATTTAGAAAAATTAGGTTGTCATGCTCTACGAGTTTGATGACAAATTTTAAGAAAGCATCATTACATACGCTGTCATTGTTACGAGCAAACAGAGAAAAATATCAACATAGAAATTGGAAAATGTTCAGTGGATATCTCAGCTCTCTCTCATTGACAGTGAACCTGATTTCCATTCCAGGATCATTCTTTCAGATGAGGCAACATTTCATGTGTCTAACAGAGTTAATAAGCAGACAATTGCGAAAATTAGGGCTCAGAAAACTTCCATGAAATTTTAACAATCCCAAAATTGATGTGTGGTGTACTCTTTCATGTGCTATGTTCATTTTTCATTCTGGTAACAAAAGCTGCACTGAAATGCACTTATTTTTTTTACAGAAAAAGTTTTGCTTTCGATATTTATATACTTTTCCAGTCCTTTCCAACTTCTTGTAAAATGTAGAGCTTGAAAGTGTATTTATTTTGAAATTGGGACATTTGATCTGGACATCCTGCATATAGTCTTCAAGTGGTCCGATAGTTACGGGAATACCTCTCTCACAACTGTATATAGTCTTACTTAAATAACTTTGTGAAAACTTAAAAAAATTAACGACAGTAAAAGCAAAAAAAGTTAGAAAAAAAATCTACACAGTACATTCAAATTATATATTAATACAAATTATAAAAAAGCTAGTAACTTTCTGATGAATTAGAATGTTTAAAACATTTTCTTTTGGCATTAAAAAATTGTCAGATTAAGCCAGCTGATGAACATTGGATTTTTCATTTTAATTTATAGATTTTATTCCCTTAAAAAAGAAAATTACTTTTTTCCTTCTTTGACCAACACTTATAATTAGGACACTAATCAGATTATCGGTGCGATGTTATCATTTCATTTCTCACATAACTATTCAACTGGAAAAAGATATTTCCTTTTGATGTTTTTTATAATCATATACAGTCAAATCCTGTTATAACGAATGCCAAGAGACCAGAGAAATCACTTCGTTAAACAAAATTAAATTTTGTTATAAAGGAATTCCAGGTTACCTAGCATTGTCCCTATGTAAACGTATTTGGGGGATTAGAAAAGTGTTCGTTAAAACGAGATTTTCGCTATAACGGTATTCGACTGTATATCTATTATTTTTTTCAACAGAACTAAAATTTGGTTTTTTTCATTCCATAATGAAATGATACATATACACTATGTCAAAGAAAGATAGATCTACAACATATAAAGAGAAAAGGCTCAAATATGATGTAGACAAACAGGGAAATCATTAAAGAATTTGTTTTTTTCTTCCCATTATAAAGACATAAGATATTCAAATTTTTCTTTAAAAAGACATTTTTAAAGAAAATGTGATAACTTTTGTCACATTCTCTTAATTTTGCCATTTCTGGCTCTTTTCATTTAAGAAAATAGTTTTTCATAACTAAAAAAGACAATGCAAAATACTTGGGAAAGCTATAATAAAACAAACAAATGATTTCATGCAAAAATAAACGTTCTTTTGAAATATGTTTTTATTCATCGTATTTGAAAAATATGAAGGTAAATGAAAAAAAAATAAGTTCAAATAATATTTTCCCATAATAAAAATAGAGTACTGTTTAGACTTTTAAAATATGATTATTTAAGTATTATTTCTGAATGTGTCACACAAAACATCCATGCATATAAAAATATGTATCATAAAAATAGAACATAAGCCATTTCTCAAATTTTCTTGAACCAATAAAATAAGTTATGGCTTTTACAACGGGTTATGATAAATTTCAGTTTATCAGAAAAGTTTTTTTTATTACACTTGTAAACCACTTGTAAACTTAGATTAAAGAACTCAAAATTGTAATGAGAGGTCTATTTTTTTTAAGTGAGAGCAATAAGGAAATCAAAAACACTAAGGATTTCAAACAAAGCTGAAACATTAGATTCTTAATTTATATTCTAACTACAGCCCCCTTAACATCAAAACAGAAAACTTAGTATTGCACTAGGAACAGATAGAATATTTAATAAATTATAACCCCTCAACTTTCAATTTTTTGTCATATACTAAAACTTAAAATGAATACATATAATCTATACAAAAAATTCTTTCATTCATTAACACAAAGTCATGCTCTCAAGAAAACAATGTAGAACAAAAAGAATGCCCCCCCCCCTTCCTTATTTCTTCATTACTGGCACCTTCTCATTGCACATTTGGGAACACATTTCAAATTTATAACATAAACGTGATAATATAAGAATGCAGGTGCTGGGGTAGTTAATTTAAATAATGGAAATAGAAAATATATAGCTACACTTTCATTGGTGTATGCAAACTTCCTCTCCTACCCTCATCCGAGAATATAGTGTTATTTTGCAGGAAAGAAACGCATAAACCCCCTTCTCCTTTAGAAGAAATAAAAATTGAAACTCTCCCCCTTAAGAAAATCCTGCATACACCTATGGATACTTTTCTCCAAATGGTCATTTTGTGATACAATAAAACTTTGGATTACCAGTAACTTGGACAGATTTTGATAATTCAATAAATTCTAATATACTTTATAAACAAGAGAGATTTTTGTCAATACAAGATTTATACCAAAGCCTCCTAGATGAGAACTAGTATCTATAAAAAGTGTTACTTGTTCATATCTTCATATGGCTGTCGAGCAGCACATAATCACAACTGAGTTGGCAGTTAACTTTTTTTCACTGCGAGCAAGGATGACTTCAACAAATTCTGGAGTTGGCCGTAAGAACTTTTGAGGGTTTCTTTTATTAATTCAATGAAGGACTAAATAAAAAATATACATTGTATGCATATGCATAGTAATAAGAATGTTTGATAGCTTATTAGTCCTTTTTTTAATTGGGCCCCTTAATGAGTCCTGTTGTCCTATTTGTTAAGGCACTGCTGATGACCAAAGTAGTATTCAATGCAAGTAGAGGTTTCAAATTCAAGCCCCTGCTCTTTTGTATCATTCCTAAAATAATCAAGCCTTCAATGTAAAATGGGTAAAGATGCAGTAATATAAACTGAATCAGCCTGCACTTTATCTTTGAAAAAAAATTGTGGCTGGCATGATGGACACGGTTGTGGAATGAATGAACTGGGTTTCCATTATTTCTTATGGGAGTGGTTCTCGAAGTAAGGTGTCACGGCTTCTAAAGACATTGCCAACCTTTGTCAGAGACGTCACTGTGAACTGTCTTCATAAATGTGTGCCTACGCAATACTGGTTCTTTGTTAGACTATTCTGGGGAGCCGCTGATACATTTTTCACTTCGTAAAGGGAGCCACAAAGACATAAGTTTGAGAACCACTGTCTTCTAGGAAAGTTTGCTTTGATAAATGAATGTTTTGGATTATGAATACACTTATGGAACAAATGTGAGCACAATTTGCTCGATGAGTGTAGTTTTACTGCATTGTGTAAGTTTATATCTTCAATGTTTCTATACAAGATATGAAGCTTCTTAAAAAAGATACATCACCTGTAGGCAGAAAAATAATGTTTTATTGCATATGTTGGCAACATTGACTCTGACCATCTTTTTGCGTTTGGCTATTGTATCTTTAACTTTTGAACACACCTCATAAAACTAAAAGTGAAGTCTATAAATGATACCAGACCAAGAAATCTCACAATCCAACTGATTATTTGGGATATACTTTATGTCATAATTCAAACTCCTGAAAAATTATCCCATTCCCTACAGGTTTAGAAAAATATAATAAAGAAATATCAACAATAAACAACTGAATAAAATATAAAATATAAACACAGAAATTCATACAATAAAGTTGAACAATAACAACATGGACGGAATCAATATCTTTCATGGGCAAATAATAATGGCGCAACTCACGAACAATATGCACATTATATGTTAAAGTTTTTTTTAACTATGATATTTTCATCCAACAAGAGCAAAAAATATAGTGGATCCTGCTTATAATGTTTTTCCGCTTACTACAACTTATTTTTATGGTCTCAACTTTCACTAATAACCACCTACATTTTCCGTTTAAAGCATTTTCTCACTTTTTTTCATGACAGCCTTTGAAAAACGTTGAAAGCAGGATCCACTGTAAATGGTTTTTTTATTCATAATTTCAAGCATCATAACAACTGGTTTGAATTAAAATAATTCCAAAAAAGGGGGAAAAAATGACTTTTTTTATGAAGTCATGAATAGGAAAAAAAATGTTTTCTTCAACAAGTTTCTACTGCTGCAACATAATGTCCTAAAAAATTATCACAAATAACACTTTTGATTTCAATCAAAAGCACTATGCTTTTTCTTATTAGATCCTATATTATGAACGACAAGCTTATGTTCAGAAATGTATTCTTTACGAGAGTATTTCTTGAGACATATATCACACTCATAGCGTTTGGGACATATATGAGCTTCAACATGGCGTTTGAGATTGCGACGATTCGCGACTGTACGTCCGCATATAGGACATTCAAGATTTTTCGTCCTTGAAAGTAAACCTTCCACATTTGTGCTATCATAACTGGCATGCATGGATTCTTCATCCGAAGTCATAGAAGCCCCTAAAAAGCAAAGCCAAACAAAAAAAACAGTTCTGAAATGCTGCTCATGCAACCAGCATGAATGAGGGGGGGGAAGAGAAAGATACAGATACGCCGCTTGATACATAACCCTGGAAATAAGTTTTTGTCATTTAAAACAAAAAAGTTTAAACAAATTCAATTTGAGAAAAAAAATGTTATTCCCTTACAATTTTTTTTATTACACATAAAAGGGACTTTGATGTTGTTGTAGAAAGCGCCCAGATCAGACGCATCAGATTTTTTCAGTTTTGGGGCCACACTCTACATAAAATTCAGCTGATTAGAGATGAACTTAGTGTCCAAACACATCTGTCTATATATATATATATATATGCTTAATGCAATAAGCCAAGCCCTCCCTTACTCTCTGGCAAAAAAAGGTACTGAAATCTACCTTAAACTATATTAAAGATTTGTAAATTATTTATTCTTGTTTTAAGAAATTGCTTGGCGAGCTACATTAATAGCTGTTTGATCATTTGCTTGTTTTTCTGAATCCAAGGGACCAGGATTTACAATTTACAGATATACGTTTCTTAATCATTGAAATAGGCATAATGTCTTCACACCGCAAGACCAACCAAAATCTGTTATCATGTTCAAATGAGAACATCCTTGAGATTGTTTTCTCATACAATTTATACATCTTGTATTAATTTATCACATTGTTTTGCAGTGTACATACAACAGATCAGTGGATTATCGGAAAAATAGTGAAGGCAAGTGTTCACAAAATGAAATTTGGAGCTCAAATATTACAACCCAGAAGCTTAAATTTCCATAATACAGCTCTATATAGTTTGACCTATATAGTTTCAGATTCAGCAAATTCCTCGATTTAACAATTTTTTTGGAAAGTCTGGCAAAAATAAAGGTCAAACCCTCTCTATATCTTTACATAAAAACCCTGTATATTAAATTTTTTTATAATTTCTTGTCACCCAAAACCACAATCCAAAGACACAACTTCCCAGGATTTGACCTTCAACACTTTAGTGACAAACAAAAAAACAGTGGGGGTGTAGGAATCTGTTCCTTTTAGTACAAGAGACAATAAAGCCATTTAGAGTGTGTGGGAATGTTTCGGTTGTCCAACAGTGGCCCAAGTATATCAATACTATAAAACATTGTGCTGTCCGCATGTAAATAGATTTCAGTAAAGAAATAGTTACTTCAAGTTTGTGCTGTGTCTTGTGTAGCAAAGACTGGTGGAGCATCTGAAGAGAAAGTGCTTTTTTGGTGCTTTCAAATAAAATTTTGAAAGAATTTTATAAAAATGTCTCGGACATATTAAATAAACTTTTATTAAGCAATTTTTTTAGACATCCTGGCTTTGTGGTCTTGAGTTTATATACCTACATTATTTTTTTCAATTTTTATCAGAAATAAGTTGTTGCAGCAACTCCAGTGTAAGTAGCTTTTAAAATATACCGTTTCGAATGTGTTTATGATCCTGATCAAATTAATAAATAATTTCCCAATTTAATGATTTTTAACTGATTTGTTAACTCAGGGTTCGACTGTACTTAATTAAGATCCTCGTTATTGGCATAAAATTTCTGAATGATATCTTTCTCAATTCAATGCAAAAAGCAATGAAAAATTTAGCCCCTTATGTGATTTTCAAATGATTTCCCTGATCTTTATCATAATTGCCATACTAGAAATCACTAAACATTCTAGAAATTGCCACCTATTTGCAAGAATTATATTTTTTCCCGATCTAGTGCAGTGATAAATGCTTTAGCCCTGAAACTGAAAATAATAATAAAAGGAGGAAAATAAATACTCTCTATCTGTTTTCTATAATTAAGCATATTTCTTGCAACTCCGAAAAGATGGGAGAAAAACTCTCTCTCTTGTTATCTGACTTTGAATAAAGGCTAACTCTGCCCACTGGCTGTTGATTGACAAGACTGAGGAAAAACATGTCATCAGGCAAAGCTCTCTGAACAGAACTAGCTAGGCTCAGGATTGCCAAAATGAGAGTTTTAAGACTAGATATTTTAAGGTAGTCAAAATGAGAGGATTTTAAGAAGAGAAGATACTCATGGGATTGCAGCTTTAACTGTTAATGATATAAAAGGTACTGAATACATTCTGCTGTTATTCAATATTGTCATCCAATTAGGTAACCAATATCATACCTTAATAATGGAGAGAACTATATTGTAATATTTCAATGACAATCAAGGGAGTAACTGTATCTGTCCCCCCCCCCCTCCAAAGAATCATGCATGCAAAACATAAAATAAGAGAAATTAAAATAATAAGGTGAACACAATCACAAAAATCAACAAATAAAATTTCTAATATTCAAGCAAAAAAAAATTCAATTTGTTGAAGAAGAAATCACAGCTATACAACTTTTAAAAATCGGGAACCAATCAATTCATATTTTCTGAAATTTGGCTTAGATTATTGGAAAGTATTCACTCAAATACTAACTGAAAATGAAAAATTCTTGGAAAAACAAATGACTACTTTCATTAAAAAAAACTCAATTTGATTCATTCAATGTAAAAATCAAGTGGAATTATTCAGTTTGTCAACATATGTTATTGGAACCACACCTTTCAAAAAATAATAATTAAAACACTTTTGAACATACATGAATATAAATTTTTTTTATGTTCAAAACATTTATTCAATACGTATAATTATCAATTTATACGTTCAAAAATAAATATAATGATTTGAAATAAGGCTATTCTCTCTCTCTCATGCAGTTTTGTACTAGTGACATTAAAAAAATTTTCATCAACAACCTAAAAACATTATGAAAAAAAAAAATAATAGAATAATAATTGCTATTTATGGAGAACAATTAGGTACTTTTGTATCATCAAATACATCATACAATGGCACTTCAGTGATTCATCTGTGTGAATTTCACACAGTATAATACCAAAATAGACTAGAGTAAAATTGATCACGTTGTTACTGCATTTCTATAAACAACTCAGTCAGATAGATCAATGTCATAGCGGTCTCAGCGACAGAGATGTGTCTATGCAGGACCTACTTTTCTCGTATAGGTGCACACTGGGGAATTAGACAAACTAGGGACCTCTTCCAGAAATATTTTGCATATAATAAACTTTCAAAAACATCTCAAATTGATGGAATTTGATTAAACCAGCACATAACGACATTTTATTTCGATATTTTCATTTTTTTACAAAAATATTTAAAATTTTTAACTTTTCTGTTGGTGGTCACAGACAGCCTATGCCTGTTGCCTGTTCTTGGCAAGAAGGGGAGTAAATTGATACATCTAATAATTAAGGTTAACAATCATTCATAGTATTAAATTTACTGACTATAATAATTAGAGTATAAGTACACCAAGGCAGCTACAACAGAGAAGTACCCCCCCCAAGTCTCTCTCTGAAACAGTTCTTTCTTTCGTAATGAGCCTTTATCTGACTAAAAATGTTCTACACTAAATACTGCCTCTGTGCGGTTGTGTGGGTATCATGCTAGACTCTCGTAGTGAGAATTCGTTTAATCTCATTGATGGGACAGTGGTGGTGAGCTGAAGTTGATTTCCTGCACCTGACGAGAAATGAGGAATCTCTCGCTTCAAATATGAAGAGCTTATTTTCAAAAGGGAACATTTCCACTTTTGCTAAATTTACTGTAGAAGTAGAAAACCCCTTTTCTCCAGAATGAACTGTTTTACAATCGTAGAAAATAATCACCCAACAGGTAGCATATAAGAGTGGTATGAGAATATTTAAATACTATGTTTTTGATTAACATTCAAAGGAGAGAGTTACCTACATTCAAATTTTGAAAAGGTTTTATTTTAAAAGAAAATTAGTTGAAATGTTACCTTTCAATCAAAGCTGGAGATGGTTAAGCCTGAAAATTTAAAAATTTCTACGCCACCTGTTGATTCCAGGTTTCACCTAGCCCAGGAAAGTACCCTCACTTCTCTCACTTGTAAATAACATAAAAAATATTATCATTCTACAGTGGAACCTCCCATAGTAGGCACTCCCATTGGCGGACACTTTTTTCATTAGGCCAACAAGATTAATGTATTTTACTATCCATTAACAGACACTCGTCGTTAGAGGGCAAAATTTTCAGTCCCATGGGTGTCTGTTATCGAGAAGTTCTAATGTAGAATACGACTTTGGAAGTGCTTTAGAAAAATGTGGCGGTTTGA
Organism: Pholcus phalangioides; assembly: GCF_987345545.1. Lineage (NCBI taxonomy): Eukaryota > Metazoa > Arthropoda > Arachnida > Araneae > Pholcidae > Pholcus > Pholcus phalangioides. The sequence goes on along the minus strand of NW_028301608.1, from coordinate 84,483,913 downwards.
AAAAAAATTCCTCTCGTTAACCCCCAGCTGGACAATTGCTTTATGTTTCCTTTTTCCTTTTGAATGAAAAATACATGAAATAAAGTGAATGAAGAAGGTAGATATGTCCCTTTGGTAGAAACAGCTAACTCTACATTGCATAATTTCCACCAAAAATATTTCCATTTGAATGCACCTTGTTGCATAATCTGACAGAGCTCTCATCCCAAAGATTCAGAAACCATTGGAAAGTGCATGAGATTTTTTGAATAGACGTCATAATGATCATCACTTTGATGGACAGGATGATCCCCATAGAAAGCAACAGTAAAATTGACTATTTTACTGTAGAAATGCAGAAATTTAGAGTGTTTTCACCAACATAGATAATTTTATAAATTGAATAGTCAATTTTCAAAAATATTTAGTTTGGTTAGAGATACGAAGCCCAGAAAATGAAATATGAAGGAATTAGCCGAACCTACTTTGGAGTTGGGTATCGATACAATAATATTGATTTCAACTTTATATTTATACCTCCTCGAACACGAAAATGAAAATTAATGTCTCCACATTGTCTTTTAATACTATCAAACTGCATCAATCCATACAGTTTAGGATGTTTTGAAATTAATTATTGGCCCATAAAGTACATTGAAGAAATTACGCAGCTGTAATTAAGCATTTTTTGAAACAAATAGGCAGATGGATAAACTGAATTTAAAGAAAATTTTTGAAACATATGGTGCTCATCAAAAAGAAAAAACTATTCATGTCTGTGGGTTTTTTTTAATCAAAATTTATTTCTTTCATGAGTTTTGCCATATTGGTTACCTTGGATACAGTTTATATGTCCCTCAAAGATAGAGGGAGGTATCACGTAATCCAAAAATCCTCATTTAAAAAAAACTTGGAAATATCTTCCCTTTTGAAAATAAGCTTCAAATGAGATTAGAGAAATATGTAAAATGAAGAAAGCTGCGAGAAATTTTGCAGAACCAATCAAAGCTATAGCAGTGTGCAAGCAATGAATGTCCAACCATAACTTAATTTAGCGTTTCCTCAAAATCCTAAAATGGAGGCAAAAGCAAGTGTGTCATTGGATAGATTCCAGTTCAAAGCCACACAAAAAGAATAAGTTTACAGATAAAAGTGAATTTGTAAGTCGTCAAAACAATAGTCCTCCTCCTCTCTAGTAGTTCAGAGCAGGATTTGCGCTGCCGATCATCATTGTACTAAAAAATTTTATTTGGTGAATAAATAAATTATCGAATTCACAAAATTGTGAGTGTCCATTGGCCCTCTTAATGGCCAAATCAGAAACTTGTTTTGGAAATCACATTTTATGAAGCGTCAATTTGGCTAAGGTTCTCTCTCAGTTGGCTACTTTTTCCACTTGATTAGCCAAATTGCTACAGTTGATTAAAAACTTGAGGGGGAGGGACCCTGGTTCAGAGTAATTCAATTTTTTAAAAATTGTTATTATTGTATGTTTCTTTATATATATGGCATTATTATATTATTTACTAAATTATTGTGTTGTATTATCGGTTGAATACCGTAAATAATTACCTGACTAATAAGTCAGTCTCATGTGAATGAATAATTGTGGTACAAATCACGTTTCCATTATTTACTATAGGAAGTCTGATTTTATATGTGAATAATTTGGATAATGAGCGCATTCATGGAACGAATTATGTTTATCAACCAAAGTTCCATGTTTCTTAAATTTCATTAGTATACGTTTTTGCAGCTGCCTGAGACTCCTACATCGGCAAAGTTATTTTACGATGCACGACTGTATATACAACATATTTTCTTCTCATTACTTCGATCTTAAACCCGCATTCAATGAAATTAAATGAACATATAGATTGTTACAATTAATAATTTTGTTATTAATTACTTCACTAGATTATCAATGCCCACATTTTATAAATCTATGCTCACTCTGTTTTAGCTACAAATTAATGTTTATACTTTGGCGCACCCCTTCACACTCCGGGATTGGCGGAATCTCTTTTGTAAACACATTTAACTGAAGAGAAAAATATTATAAAATAATGAAATATTTAAATATAAGTGATTCGATACCTTTAATTACACCACATTACAACAAAATACTGCTACATAACGCCTAATTTAAATAGTCTATAACAAAAATACATATTAATATGAATTTCGCTATATTTAATGTGTATTTCTATGTTTAATAATAATGTGCCGGAACAATCAAATTATTTATATATATGAACATCGAATTACTAAACAAATACACGTGTTTTTCACTCATATACGTCACGAAAAACTCATCAAATTATTTTAAAAATCGTCCGTTTAAATCCTAAATTTTATCAAAAAAATTATTTCAATTAAAAATCTAGACGCCATTAAATAAAAAAAAATTATGAAAAAAAAAAAACTTTAAAAAAAATCCTCGTAATATAAAAAAAAAATCCAAACACAAGAAAAAGGCATCACGAGCGATGTTGCTCTTTTATCCCGTCGGGAAAAAAAACAATAAAAAAGCAATTTTTTTTTTTCATTTCCAGAAAAGGAAAAAAAAAATCACTCCTATATTTTATCATTGCTATGACCATATTTCATCAAGAAAATTACGGGGATTTAGCCACTGTGAAGAAAGTTACCGGTTTCAAATACAGTTAACCATTAGGCTGATCATATTTCCTCGACAGAAATACGGGACATTGGGATTCCAAATACGGGACATTGCCAATTATCGCCAAAAATGACACCAAAACCGAACAAAGTCGCCAAATATTGTTAAAATAACGGAGAAATCACAATGGCGGGAAATGCAGCATTACTGCTAATTGCAGTGGATGAATTCCCCGAAAAAATTTTTTTACTAAGACAAATATGGGAGATTCATATACTCATTTATAGTTGTAGTTATCATAATATAATTTATAAGTTGAAAATGTCGAGAGCAGAGCAAAAATGTCGACGTTGTTTACCTTGATTTCCAGAAGGCATTCGATCGGGTCCAACATGGCAAACTCTTGAAGCGTTTACACGAGATTGGAATAGGGGGCAACTTGCTGAATTGGATAGAATCGTGGTTAAGAGATAGGTCGCAACGAGTTATGGTGAACGGGGAATTCTCTGGTTGGACAGACGTCACAAGTGGAGTTCCTCAGGGAAGTGTCCTTGGCCCCATACTTTTTTCACTTTTTATCGACAAACTCGATCAGGGTATCGATGGAATTACTAGCAAATTCGCAGATGATGTGAAGCTAATGGGGGTAATCGGAAATGAAAGCGATAGGGAGTTGCTCCAGACCAACTTAAACAAGATTGCAGCATGGGCAAATGAATGGAGCATGACGTTTAGCGTAGATAAGTGCATGGTCGCTCATTTTGGTTCGAACAACCCACGGTTCTCTTACGAGTTGAATGGTGTCACTATCCCGGATGCAACTAGAGTCACCGATTTGGGAATTCTTATTGACGAGCGACTTAAGTTTTCTGAACATTGTTCAGCGGTTGTCAAAAAAACGAATAGAATGCTTGGTCTCATTTTCAAAAAGGTCTCTTCGCGTTCTCCTAAAGTCATTCTTCCGCTTTTTCGAGGCTTAGTTCGTCCTGGAATGGAGTATGCTGTAAGGTTTTGGAGACCATACCTACAGAGGGACATAGACTTGGTTGAAGGGGTGCAGAGAAGAGCTACGCGTGTCCTTATTGGCACACAGGGCTTGAGTTATGAAGAAAGACTTCATTTTTTGAATATGTTTACATTGGATGAACGCAGGTGTCGAGGATATATGATCGAAGTGTTCAAAATTTTCAATGGGATGGATAGGATGGACCATGAACTTTTAGTACACCGCCAATCGACTGCTTTTACAAGGGGACACCAGTATCGATTGGTGAGGGACAATGCAAGGTTATGGTGTCGCAGGGAATTTTTCTCCAATAGGGTTGTTAATAAATGGAATAGCTTACCCCCGGAGGTAGTAAATTGTAACGCAATTGACACGTTTAAAAAGAAATACGATAAACATGTTGGGGTAAATCGAGAAGCTATCCATTCTTAGAATAAGACAACCATAAGTATTCTTTATGGGCATTGTATAATATTTTATCATGTGTATATATTGTTTGTAATTTGTGTTAATTGCATTTTTAATTGGGTTGCTGTATTTTTGAAACATATGACAACCATATTTTTATGGGCATCTTTTTATCAGCCACCTCGTTGGGCATTTTGCCTGTTGTGGCGTTGTATTTGTATTTGTATTTGTATTTGTATTTGTATTTGTATAAAATAATTTCAATCTTTGACTTCAATAAAGAATAAAAATTCAAGTAGGCTTCATGCAAAATACGGGAAAAACTGGGACACTTTTGCTAAAAAGTCGGGACAGCCAAAAAAACAGAAAATACCGGGACAGTCCCGGGAAATACGGGACGTATGGTCACCCTAGTTAACCATTGAACTATAGGGAAAGGTTTACTTATAGCTCAGTGCTGTTACCAGACGTCCTCCTTTTTGATGCCCGGGGGGGGGGGGAGGAACAGTTGCTCCCTGGCGGCAAAATCCAGGTAGGTGGTAATTTTAGGTGGGAACAAAGAACACCGTTATAAAATTATCGAATGTGGGGGGGGGGGGCGGAAAAACCAAGTTTGGCTCTGGGCGGCAAAAATTCTAGTTATGCCGTAGATGCAGTGCCGTCTTAACAGCATCATGCCCCCCTCCCCGGGCCAAGTGATTTTTCTGAGCCCTACTTGACAAATTCTCGAAAATTCAACTTTTTATCATTTCTCTGATGAACCCTCTTCTCTTGAGGCCCCCGGGCCATGGCCGGGTGGGTACATGTGTTAAAACGGTACTACCTGGATCTCATGTTAAATGTCCTCCTACATTTTAGAAAATTAGCCCCCTTTGCCCTGCTTTTCAGATTTCTGGCATTTCTTTTTTTCACTGTGAGCCATATAAGGGTGATTGCATAATTCCCCCTTGCCGCATTTTACTGATGAACCGTTGATCCTAGAGGCATGCTTCCAGTTAGAAAAAGTATCCAAATAATGTGTAGTACTCAGATATGTCATGTTGCAAGGGGTTGGTTAGCTATTATCTTATTAAAATAAAAATAAAACACTTTTTATACCGTCCACGTGCGCCCAAAAACCCAATTAAAAATTTGTTGCCCTATTTCTCCTGATGCCAACAAAGAAATTCCCACATTTCCAAGTGAAATATTCGCTGAGATATTCGAAAAATGGAGGAACGTTGGAAAAAAACAGCATTAAATGCGGGCGAGCTGTTTTTATGCTTGCACAAACGTGGGGCCAGCGCCGTCTTAATGCATGGGCCCAGCCGGGCACGGTCCGGGTGCCTCACGAGAAAAGGGGCCCTACCAAAATGAAATCCGGTTGAAATTTTCTAGAATTTACAAGGTAGAGCCTCAGAAAAACCACTCCGCCCGGGGCCCCATGATGCTCTTAGTTGCCGTTCAAGGATTACGTAAGCAAATTTTTAGCCTTTTCTGACCCCCTCCCCCCGTCAGCAAAACGCTGACCCCCCCCCCCCCCCTCCCTCCCTTGTCAGCAAAATTTCGTCATCAGCTCTGCCCCTCTGAATCCTTACTCGTATTTTCATAAGGGGTGGTTGAGGACGTAAGCATTATCCAAACCCTCCCCCCTTGTCATCAAAAGTCAGCAAATCGAACCCCCCCCCCCACCCTGATCGATGATGACGTAATACTTGAACGGCCCCTTAAGACGGCCCTGCGTGGGCCTTGGATACATATTATCGAATTCGCTCTAGCCGCTTGTAGAATCACGATGCTTGCGCAAAATTTCTCATGCACAAGCTCAGGCATGCTTGCACCAAAAATTTTGCACATGCATTTTGTCAAGCATGCAGTTATGCGTGTAGGTCGCTATGAGTCGAAGATTTTAGATAACCTTTAATCAAGCAAATCGATCATGAGCAGGAAATGAGCAAAATCAGAAAGCTTTAAAATAAAATTAGCAGATCCAAATAACTAAGACGCCTTCATATACATATATATAAAAGGTATATATATATATACAGGGCTCTACAAATAACGTGTAGAACTCAGATGCGGCATTCATGTTGCATGAGGTTGTTTAGTTATTGAAATAAAAACAATTAACTTTTTATACGGACACCCTGTTTCCAAAAACCCAATTAATTTAAAGTTGTTGCCCCGTCTCTCTGAGGCCAACAAAAGAAATTCCACGTTTTTAAGTGTAATATTTGAATTCAAAAAATATCGGATGAAAGTTGGGAAAGAAGGGCATAAATGTGGTAAAGAAGCGTTTGTCTGTCAGTTTACGTCGTGCTTTCCCAAAAAATTCCTCCGATTTTTGAATTAAACCAACCTTTTTCAATGCGGCTTGAAAATTAAAATATTTCACGTGGAAACGTGTTTTTTTTTTGGCTCAGGAAAGATGGGGGCAACAACTTTGTAATTGGGTTTTGAGAACAGTGTGTCCATATAAAAGGCAAACTTTTATATTTTAATCACTATTCAATCCTTTGCAACGTGAATGACGTATATGAGTTTTACAGGTATTTCAATATTTTTCCTAATTGGAAGTACGCCTTTAGCAGGGCCGTGCCAGGCCCGTAACTAGGCTGGAGCAACCGGGACACTGCCCCAGGGCCCCAAGCCGAATGAGGGGTGGCCTGCCGTCCCAACAATATTATAGCCAAAGGCCAAAATGAAACAGTGCTTAGGCACCACCTCTTGACTTACATATTTATTGTCATAAATTATTGTGCCGATCTTATCGTGGAAGCTCCTATTCAATTGAGGTCCCTACATGGCCCCCACAAGGGTATGAGTTTGGCCTCTCATCGGGGACTTGGGATGATTCTCATCACATTTGATTCCCTTTTTATTTTTCACACTACAAATTCATATTAGAGGGGCCCTTGAAGAGTCTGACCTGGGGGGCCCATCAAAGATCTCAGCCTAGGGGCTCTACTGCGGGATGTGGGGCCAAGGGTCTTCGTGCCGTGCCGGTTGAACTCATGGTTGGGACTAACGAGGTTGGAGCCCTGTCAGTCTATTGGGCGGCATAATCACGAATCCATAGTTTTGATTTTAATCATTACCAGAGAGAAAAAGATTTCTGAAGAAGTGGGAGATGGGACAAAAAGTTGGGGAAACTGTTTTAAGTGAGCACTATGACCCCCACAAGCATAGGCACCGGAACCGGAAGCCATTTGAGCACCCCTCCGCTCACTTCAATGAATTTTGCAAGAGGACTGAGTCCACCAATAATTTCTGAAAAAACAATACAATACACCCTCCCTCTCTTGCGTACGTGCTTGAGTCCCGTATATACTGGACGATCAGCAACTTTCAGCCCCCCCCCCCAATGTTTTCTTCATGTTGGCACCTCTACCCACAAGGGTAGGGCTGGCAAGTCTTTAGGAAAAACTTCCTTTTTTTTAGACTAGATATTCACTACAGAGGAGGCTCCACCAAAAATCTCAGTTTTAGAAGTCTAGCTCTAGGATGGACGGGGCACGATCAGCAATCTCGGTAAAAATAAAATTTCATCAAGAAAAAAAATATTCTTTCTAATATGGAAAACAATTATACAGTAAAGGCATCGATGAACTCTTTCTGCCATCTATCAAATAAAACTGTTATAATTCTTCGGTTGACATTGGCAACCGGATTTTGATTAATGTGGCGCATGAAAAAAGCAATGTTATATGATATTAGATAATATTTTATAAACAATAATATTAGTAAAATTATCAAGTTTGCCGCGAAATTTTAACAGTTGTTATTTGCAAATTTTATAATTTAATTATTATTGCTTACAGAATACTAACTAATATCATATGATATTGTTTTTTCATGCGGCACATTAACCAAAATCCGGTCGCTAATTTCCATCGAAGAATTGTAACAGTTTTATTTGATAGGTGGCGGAAGGGGTTCCAGTTCATTGATGTTTCTCACATGTAATACAGGGTGATTCTAAATTTATGGGACAGACTTTAAGAAGTGATATAAGACACCTAAACATGCATTTTTGATCATAGAATAAGCAGTCGAATCGCAATAGCAAAGGGGGTAGAAAGGGCGTTTTTAGATAGTGCACAACAGCACTTCACCAAACACAAATACTATATTTTTTCGACGAATTTGCTGCGACTTGTGCCATCAATTATTCGAGGGTGCACATTGGAGTTTGTTTTTTATTGGTACAAGAACCATCAAGGTTACGCTGCGCCAAACAATGATTAAGTGGTACAATGAAGTGTGGTAGAATTTGCGTTACCCGGGTTGCACCATGAGAAAACCTACCACATTACAATACACTGCACCCTGGTCAAGGCGCTTTCTAAAGAAAGGCAACTTTAGAAGGGGCACATTGGGTTCAGGAAGCACAAGGAATCTCTCCCAGAAAATTTTGAGCTACTAATCTTCAAAAAGCATTTTAAATTAACCCATTAAAGACGACTTTGATTTTTTTGAAAGAAAAAATACTGAGTGGAACCACTTCCACCATTCATTGGCAAAGAAAATAATTAAAATTTCGAATGGCAAATTTTCTTACCAACCGAGGTTAATAGAAACGTATGAAGATAACATACAAAGAAAGATATTTTATTTCGATAATTTTTTACTAAAATATTTGGAAATATTTTTAATTTTTGATAGTCTTGGGGTGGGCACGGGACCCCCTATGTCATTGGTTCTCAACGTTTTCTAGCCCGTGGCCCGGTTTCATTCATTTTTGTTAGTCGAAGGCTCGGTCAAACACGACCAACGGAAAATGAAAAAGTAAAAATGAAACGGCTAACCACTCGCGGCCCGGTATGAATAATATCAGTGCTCGACGGTCGAGAAACACTGCTCTATGTTATCTCCTGCGTACTACGCTTCTAATCACAAACGCATGAACTCAAGGTTGTTACTTCGCTAAGAAAATTTCGCAGCAACGTATAAATAAAAATGTAGGAAAAAAACTTATCTTTATAACATCAACATCGGAGAGAATCACGATTTCAAAAAGTTTCGTCTTTAGACCAAATAAATATTAATTTATTAATTTTCATGTTTTTCCATAAAAGTGCACAAGAGCACATTTGTGATAAATGATTGAAAAAATAAGATTTTTCTTTAAATTATTTTTAGTAAGTTTAACGTAGAATTTTAATGCGCTATTATGATATGTGCTAAATAGCTCAATTAATCCTTTGAAGGGTAGACATTTTTCCAAAACCCATATTAAAAAATGTAAACAGGAGTGCCCACTACGCCCCCCCCCCCTCTCCAAAGGGGAGGATCGTGACAACACTTTCGGAACCACTCTATCAAGGTAATAAAGGTGAAAAAAGAAAAGAATTTTTTAGATAGTCGTAAAGAGAGGGCTGTTGAATATTATTCGCCTCAGGCGGCAGAATTTCTAGGACCGGCCTTGGTCTCTAGGATCAACGGTTCCTCTGTAAAGTGCGGCAAGGGGAATTAAGTAATCACCCTGTATATAAAACACAATAAATACTTAATACATTTTTGTAAAACAAAAATACATTTCCGGTTTATGTATATGTTTGACACGGTAAATTTGGTAAACAGGGCCGCAACTAGGGAGGAGCAGGCGGGTCTCGTGCCCCGGGCGCAAATTTCATTCTGAAATCTCTCCTTCAACATTACAAGGGGGCATCAAAATGTGCGCTTGCCCTGGGTGACCAAGCATCTAGTTTCGGCCCTGGTGGTAAATAATTATGATTATATTTATATATATATAATAATAAATCCGGTTATTATGCATAATAACCGATTTATCACATTACCGTAACGTAACACACAATCAAATCTTTAAGGTACGGACGCCCGCTTCGAATGCAATCCGGTCAACTGAACGCTCTCTTCAAGATTCAAATCCTCTAGTTTCTAGTAATATTTTAGCATTTTTTGTGAAAACCCTGTTTTCTAGTGCATCTTTTTTTTTTTCATTGAGCTTGAGCTATCACCGATGATAGGTTTTTGCTTTGCGCCATACTCTTTCTGCTTCGTCAATGCTGGCTAGAATCGTCAATAGAATCGTCATACAATGTCATTCTCATCGTCCCAAACTTAGTGAACTTTGCAGAAGTCATTTTCTCCAACACTGATTCCAAAGCCATTGCTGGTTTAAAACTTGCGTACATTATGTTTCTGAGCATTTCCCACACGGAATGCGACTTTTCTTTAGGGAGACAAAGTAATTGATACATTTCTTTAAGTTCACTGTTGTTGCAGCATCAATTCGTCTGACTCAGGGAACATGACGGTATCTAATATTTTGAGCCATACGAACACATGTTGATTTTTCAGAGCCATTTTCTCTATTTTTTTCCACCGCCATGTCGCATCCTATCTAAGCAAGAGCATCCTATCAAAAGCAAGGGCAAAGGAATTTTTCTGAGCCCCAATCTCCCTACCTGACGAGATGTTTACTTTCGAAAATTTTAATCAGATCTCAATGTATACAAGGATGACGTCACTCTCCGCTACCATTACGAAGGTTTTAACAACTGGCTGTTGCGAAGATATATTTTGGAAAGAGAGAAAATTCAACTGCCCCTGCGGGGAATCGAACCCACGTCCTTTCACTTTCCGGGTTAACACCGAAGACCACTAGACTACAGAGGCACTGAACCTCGCACTCTTTCCTTGGAGCTAGTGTGCACTGAAAGGGACCGTACATGGACGGCCGGACCAGACTCAGGCCAAGCTCACAACTGCTGACGTTGCCACCAGATGGCGACTTATACAATGATGACGTCACTCTCCGTTACCGTACGAAGATTTTAACAACTGGCTGTTGCAAAATATTGTCACTACACATCACTCACTTCACTTCTGAGATATAGATGGCAGCACTGAAAAATCATACACAACACTAGATACGCACTCAGACTGTTAGGTACACACAATTACACTTCCGACACAACTCACTAGGTAGAAAATTGCCTATGGCGATAGGCCTGAGCTGTGCTCGGTTAAAAAAAAAAAACTGGCTGTTGCGAGGATATATTTTGGAAAGAGAGAAAATTCAATTTTACAAGACCCCTTCTGCACTTCAGGCCCGAGTGTAGAACTCCTTAATACATGAAGTATATGAAGGCGTCTTACCCGAGTGGACCCATGCGTTAGGGCAGGGGCGTAGCCAGAAATTTCGTTCGGGGGGGGGGACCAAAGTGACAGAACAATGGATTTGGCCATCCTTTTCCCTTTTTTGGGTCATTTTCTCACATTTCGGGGGGGGGGGGACCAGACCCCCAAGTCCCCCCCCCTCGCTACGCCCTTGCGTTAGGGCGTCACTGAACAAATGAAATGACTCCTCATTTGATTTTTTTGCCCTTCTAGTGTGACACTGTGGAAAATTGGTGGCAACTAGAGCAAAAGAAATCTTTGTCCATTCTCAAATGTCTAGTCACCACGTGGCGAGTAGTAACCGTTAATTTTCCCCTTAAGCAACCACTACCAGTTATCACAGTAAAGAACTACCAAAAAAAACTTGGCGCGTGCAAAATTACTATTATTTATTAATGTTAATTCCTTCTTTTTCATTTTTTCTTGTCTCCAAGCCATTTTAGTATAGTCAAATCCTAGTTACAACCAACTTCGTGACACCAAAAATTTGGGTCGGGGAATGCGGTTTGACTGAGAATTTTTTTCACTCCAACCAGCCACATTTATGATGTTGAATGTTTCAACATCTAGGTTGCAGCAGACATGACATGTATGAGCATGAATGTCAATAATAATAGATTTAAATGAAATAACTAGAGAAAACCAACATGCTCTTTTTTATTATCATCGATATATTAATACATAAGTATACAAGGATTCATTTCGGGGACGACATGAAAGTGTCTGCGTGGTTCTGTTTATAGCGTGATCCATCAAGAGATAAGTAAACAATCAGTGACAGTAAATACATTAAAGAAGGAACAACGCTGATAACACAGGCCCGAGATGGAAAAGTTATTGATGATTTTTAGAGATTTTTCGATGGGGAAAAAAAGTCACAAAAAAGTATTCTATCACTCACTAATTTTTTTCAATGCCTGATTTTGTATTTAGATTAAAATTGATTACATTGATAATTAGCTTTATAACTAATGAAAGAAGGGTAGAGAGGGATATACGTAGAGAAATATTATACAGAGATTAGCGACTGTCCCAAGACTCAACTGCTTATGCCGACATCAGAATGCATATTAAAGATTGAGTGTCCACGAAAAAAGTAAGAAAATTTACTACTACTAAAGAATAAAACTATCACCACACACGCAGATTAAACATTATTCTTCATATATATATTTTAGTTCCAACATTTTTTTCGTTTCAAAAACGCATATCAGTGTTTCTCAAAGTATGCGTCGCGGCTCCTAGGTTCGTCGCCAAACCTTGGTCAGGGGCGTCCCGGCGAGCTGGAGACATTGATTTGTGTGCATATTCACGCTTTGAAGTAGTTCTTCCATATGTGAAAATATCTTCTAAACTATTCTGAGGAGCTGCAGCTGACAAAAATTTGAGAACCACTAACGTATACGGACAAGTGGTGTCGGAGCCGGGGGTGTTGTGTGTGATCGAGCATACCCCCTTCCCATATAATTTGGACATCAAAATTTAAAAAATTTACTGTATGAAACTCAAGCCGAGCAGTCAAGCTCTAACATCCTTCCGACACCTACTTTTACGGACAATTCTCTGTACCGTTAGTTTCCAAACCCGTAATTAGCAAAGGTTACTTGTATACGTAGCACTTCATTTAAATGCTCTCTATCATCAGTTCAATGTACCGACCCTTCCAGATGGTAATAAATTAATTATGTAAAATGAACTACTATGAGTTGGGTAAAAACAGCAAAAAATGCTTATCACACACTTTTTTCTTTATGTAATGAAGCCTTTTATTTCCCCTAGTAGCAGGCAGCCATTTCCAGAGAGGGAGCCTAACCAACACAGCTATAAGTAGACTACCAAATTAGCTATAACTGGTGTTGGGGTCTAAATGGTATAAACAGAAACTAGCCATTTTTGTCTCAATTGAAATTTCTAAATATTACTTTTTAAACATTTTTAAACATAATTTCTATCATAGTTTTCCCATCACTATATTTATTTAGGTCATAATAAGTTTTTGTGCATTATGTATTTTTTTTTTTTAATTCTTAAATAAATAAAATCATTACCAAAATTGACTATTTTTATCATTATCATGATCCTCATGCTAATTTTTTCCTGCATTCTTTGAGAAGTCAATTAAAGATTTAAAGAGTTAAAATAATACATTTTTAGCCCTTTCACTACTGGCAGTACTACTATAAGTACCACTATATTTTCAACCCCTGGTAAAATCCGGTAAACACGCTGTTTGATGTTTGTATTTTGAAGTATAAAGGCTGCTATAACTACTTTACGCTTATCAGATGTCAGAACAAGTGTGGGACAACTAGTTTTTTTGAATATGTTAATTAACAAAATTAAGTGTTAAATGTTTCTTCCCTGTAAAAGTGTTTGCTGCGTTACAGAACTGCTCCGAGAAAATGTTCCCTAACAAATGTATAAAGCACATTTTGACTTTCTTTGTGGTAAAATAAACAAATAAGTCATTAGTATGTATTATTCGACGTATTTGAGAATTGGTATTTTTTTTTTTTTTATTGTAAGCGTACAGTGCTGATAAAACTTTCAAGTACCAGGTTAATCAATTCTCATTGAGCGTTAAATAATTTTTTGAACAAAACTTTTTTTTTTGCTTTTAAGCTTTAATTAGAACTAAAATGTATTATTTATGTCCATGAAATGTATGGTTATTCAGCATTATACAGTGGAACCTCCCTTAACGGATACTCTCCGTTAGCGGTCACTTCTCGTTAATGGACACTTTTCTGTGTGATTCCCGGTCCCGTAGAATAGGGCTTTCACTCCCCGTTAGCCAAACTCTAATTTTTGAAATTTTTGTTCAAAAATTTAGAATTCATTCAACCGTGATTATGTATAATAATTATACACGAGTAAAAATAACTACTAACGAGTAAAAATAATTAATTGGTTTAATAGAAGAGAAGAAAGAGATAAATTTTTCTATATTTTTATCAGACTTTCCAACTTTATTTGGGAATTGTGCATAGTCACCGGTAAATGTAATAAATGTGGTGACATTTAATCAAACTTTCTTCATCGAGATGATTGATGATTATGCATAACCACTGGTGTTTCACTTTTACACATAGTAACGTATAAGAACCGATTGCGATCGAGGTAAGACGTCGTATAAACGAGGATCTACTGTATATCGTACCTCCCCAATAGCGGACACTCCCCGTTAACGGACAAAAGTTTTGGTCCCATGAGTGTCCGTAATCGAGAGGTTTTACTGCACTTGAAGAAAGGAAAATTAAATCTTCAATTTTTCGTAATGTGATATTAAAAGGATAAAGATATTTTCCTGCTATAGAAAGATAAATTTTTGTGAATGACTTTTACATGATGGGGGAGAGGGGGAAATAGAAGTGATATCTCTAAAATTAGTGGCTAAAGATACATCGAGAACAGTTGATAGATTCCAGACAATTTCTTGTAACTTGAAATTTACAGGCCTGTGTAATCAGAATTAAAAAAAAATTTCCAAGACATATATCGGTGAAGTTGTTGCATTATTATCACATATCAAGCATGCATTATTAACTTTTAAATACATATCAAGTACGTAGGCGTAGACGTCGTTGCTGGAACGACGTGGAACTCTAGTTTGATTTCTCAATTTTCCTCTAAAACTGCTTTGGACGTTTGCGTTTCGAACGATCCTGTTGACGAGGGGAACCATCGCTATCCTCTGATGCTGCTGCTGCTGTTTCTTCATTGATTCTTAAAAAAATAAAGAAAAAAACAAAAAAAAAAGTATAAATGGTACTTAAAAACGCTTTTGATAAAAGACATTGAATAATATTTTTGGCTAAGCATTCTTAGGCTGGGCGCACACCCAGGTCCGCTTTTAACAGACGCGGGACCGGTGCGGAAATAATATCGGGGCCAGAAGCGTCTTAATAACTTTGGAGCTCCTTAACCCTGACTCATATTTTCTACGGAAAATGAAAATAGGGCCATCCAAAAATTCATACATACTTTAAAAATATGTATAGGGGGAGTGCCGAAAAAATATTTATCCAAAAAATATAGACACAATTAAATGTAAATTAACAAAAGCAAAAGATCGATGAAACTTTCGAGCTGAAGAAAATTTCAAATTAATGGAAGAAATAATCCCAAATCCAATCAAAATTAGGACCTAATTAATGATGAAAATTCTGAATAAGTAAAAGAAATAACTCCAGCGTTGATGAAAATTCTAAATTCTAGAATCGACGAAAATTCAGAATACATGAAAGAATAACTTCTAGAATTGATGAAAATTCTGAATAAATGGAAGAAATATTTTTACAATTAATGAAATTTCAGAATTCAATAATTGATGAAAATTCTGAATAAATGAAAGAAATATTTTCACAATTAATGAAATTTCAGAATTCAATAATTGATGAAAATTCAGAATTCGATAACTGATGAAAATTCAGAATTCAATAACTGATGAAAATTCAGAATTCCATAACTGATGAAAATTCAGAATTCTATAACTGATTAAAATTCAGAATTCCATAACTGATGAAAATTCAGAATTCCAGCGTTCACGAAAATTTAGAATTCCAGCGTTCACGAAAATTCAGAGAATTTACGAAAGAAACTATCATTAAAGTAAGCGCGGGGTCCCCCAAAAGTACGGGGCCCGGCAAGATCGTACCTGTCGCCCACCCCCAAGGGGTCTGACTATATATAAGACAATCTGTTCAATTGTAGATCTTTAAAAAAGCCTAGTGATTTTTGGTTCACACCGTACATAAAATAGGCGCTCTATAACATGCTGTTTTAAAAATCGGGGGGGTCTACATGCTTCTGCCCCCAGAAATCTCTAAAATGTCCCGATAGTAAGAATTAGAATTCTAAAATTCATTTAATACACTTTCACACACATATTATGTTTATTTTTATGCGATATTATCCTTTCTTACTGGTTCTCGTGGAAAAGTTTCTTATGCACTTGGGCGTAACTTTTCCTTGAGAAAGATTTCCCACAATACTCGCAGAAGAAGCGTTGTGGAACTGCGGAATGTCTTTCCTTGATGTGCCTCTTAAGCGTCCTGGTATCGTAGAACTTCTTGGAGCAATACTGGCAAACAGGCGAAGGCTTGGCATTCGTATCGGTGATGGATACGTCACCGAATTCCTCTTGGTCTGATTCAAACCAAGATAGATCTGGAAAAAGAAAAAAGAATTAATTCTTAGTGAAATCAATACATTTTTAAAAACTGATATTCAATGAAATTTAAATGAACTACTATTTAAATGAACCTTGACGAAATTTAATGAACGCTAAGTTACACAATTTTTAGGGAAAAAGCTCTCATCCACATTTTATTTTATAAACTAAGCTTCGCCCCTAAGCTTGCTAACTAAGTTCGCACCTTAAATACTCACTACTAAAATTTTCATTCCTAAATAATCAGGGGTTTCAGATTTTGTATTCAGTTATTCAAGAGATACTATAATTTATTTCATGAAGAATCATAAATTATTAATTAAAATGAATTAAAATTATTGATCAGAAATTAGACTAGTTCAGAATAAAGTATTACGTTCCTGAAGTATTTTAAAAATAAATTCATTACGATAGTCACCGTTATTGAGGGTGCCGTTAAGACATTGTCACCTACGTCCATTGTTAGAGACGTAATTGTTATCCGGTGAATTTGTGAGAAATCCACTGTTACCAGGTATAAAAACCGAACTAGATCTCGACAGAAAAGCCCGATGGCAGGGTTCTGCGTTCGTGTTACCAGATGTTTTACTCTGAAGACGGAGAGAAAATGAATTATTAAAGCCATTGTTACCAGATGATTTGTTAGCATCCATTGTTACCCAATGTATTATTGAAGTCTGAGGCAAGATGATTTGTTGAAGCCCAGTGCCGTCTTAACACATGGGCCTAACTGGGCACGGACCGGTCCCTCAAACCAAAGACGAGGTCTCACGATTTCGGTGTGGGGGAGGGGAACTCGTAGGAAAATCACTTTTCCCGGAGCCAATGATGTACTTAAGATAGTCCTGTTGAAGCCATTGCTACCGAAAGTACTGTTGGAGCAGCCATTGTTACAGATGAGTTGTTGGAGCAGCTGTTTCTAACAGATGAGTTGTTAGATAAACCATTGTTACCAGTTGAATCGTTGAAGTTGGAGACAACAGGAGTTTTTGCAGTCATTGTTACCAAAAGCATTGTTGGAGCAGCTATTTTTAATAGCTGAGATGTTGGAGCAACTGTTTTTAGCAGATGAGTTGTTAGAGCAACCATTGTTACAAGTTGAATCGTTGAAGTCAGAGACAACAGGAGCTTTTGCAGTCACTGTTACCAAAAGCATTGTTGAAAATCTGTATTTACCGCTAAAAAAGACTCAATTAAAGAAGACTCAAAATGCACTAAAGTTATGACAGCGATTCTTCATCCAGTAAGTTCTCACGTCATTCATTGCAAAATTTCATCTGGTGAAAATAACACAGGCACCAAGTTCAATTTACCCTTAGATTCAAACAGGGTACCTTAACCTGTTGCTCCCTAACAACGTGGCGATTACTGAAGCACCCAAAAATTAAGACTATCTGTAATAAAGTCTCCATTATTTGACAGACTGGTATTACGAAATAAGATATAGGGATGAATATGTACATAAAACCATTTCAAGGTTAAGCGTTAATAAAGACAAGTCTTTCTTGAGGTACAAAAACAATGCATCTTTCTCTCTTACTGAATTTACACCCTAGAGGCCAAAAATCTTCAATTTGAAAATTTTTCGCCGCAGTTTTTCCACACAACTAAAGATTTTCTTTCACTTCGGTGACAAAAAAACCACAATTTTTTAATATTTCAAGCTAATTTCATCACCACATTCAATCGAATAGAAATTTATAATCATTGAACGGGTCAAAAATTTTGCCACTTGCTTTTCTCTTTAATTTTTAATTAGCTACAATACCCAGCGCTGCCCGGGTTTTCTCAACATACTGGGAAATTAAAGAAATGAGACAAACCATTATAAAAGAACAAACATGTCCGAGACGCATAGCATAAACTCTACAATATCAAAATTAATCAACTGTAGCAATAAATCAAAAAACATTGAAAAATGTTTTACGGGGCTTGTTTGCATGCTAAATATAATAATTTAAGCTCGCTTTTAATACTAGCGTAAATATGATTATAAATTAAATTGTATCATAATTAGTACAGAACGCAAATCAATCGGCTTTGGAATTCACCTCAATCATTGAAAGTGAACGTAAACTAAAATGAAACGATGATAATTTTCAACACTGCGAAACCTAAGAAATAAATCTCCTAAAACCCCATATTTTAGAACACTTTATTTTATATAAATTTTCAACAACTTTTTTAGAAACAAATTGAAATTACATTCAATAGTTAGGAAACATTCTCAAAAAAGAAATAAAAAATGTACAATATGCTTTAATAAAAACAAATCAATATATAAAAGAATATTACTTAGAATATAACGAAATATAATAAACTAAACACACAAAAAAGAAAAAAATACGATTCGAAGAACGTATTATAATTAGCTAAAAAAATCTTGTTTATGACTTTATTCCGAAAAAATATGGCATTATCAGAGAATTTACGCACCAAACATTATTTGAATTAAAACGTGATGTTTCACGAGTGCAAATTTTTCTCATATAACTATTATCGAAGATCACATGAATTAATTAAAGTGCGAACAAAGTTGGATGTCGGTTTCAATGGATTCAAATACTAATTTTCATAATATACATCAGTGTTTCTTAATCTTTTTTCGTCCGTGTCTCCGCTTGTCCTGCCCCAGAGTTCTTTCTACCCTTATACGAGAACGAAACCCATCCTATATGTTGAATTTATTTTTGAGTAAGTTAATATACTAGATAGATAACAAAAATTTCTTAATTGAAGTACATCTCCGGACCCCTGATGCAGTGAGGGTTCTTGTAGGGATTTTGTGTCGGGCTGTTCCAACACCATCAACCCTTGGGAAAATTTTAAGAAATAACAGCTTATAATTTTTACATATTCTCGAAAGTCATAGTACCAGATTTCATGCTGTAGGGGGGGCGGGGGGGGGGCCTCCATGGACATCAATACCCAGATGCGCCCATGTATTCAGACGGCTTTAGTTCTATGAAGGGCCATGTTAATAGAACCAGGGACACCTTACCTGGCTAGAAGTACCTTCCTACCAATACATGTCATACTTATTTTCGAAAAACGACACTAGCTCTATCAAGTTCTAGTCACACTCAGTTCTTCACATTTTACTTGAAGGGTCATTTGTTCACATCTGTTTGCGGCCCCCTTAGCAGCCTATCATGACTTCCCCCCATCTCAATTTTCACCAGTTCCCCCCCCCCCCTCCCCGGAATATATCAGGACCGCAAGGGAGGGCATATTGCCTCAGGTTGAGAAACACTAATATACATGACAAGGTCCTGGTTTTGTACCAGCGGAAGCAAAAGGCGTCAATGATCGAGTCATTACTAATAGATGCAAAGTGGTGTCCGAGTATCTGACACCACTACAATACCCCCCCCCCCCCCACCCACAATGATGGGGCTGACGGGGCTCCAGTCGGGTGGCGCGGGACGATTTGCATCGTTTTCTCACACGATAAATTCACAATAGAAAACTAATGAATACAACTCTAGCCAAGGAACCCGGCTGCTGGATGCATGCCCCCCCCCCTAGGGCCAAGCTCGCAGGCTGAGATCTTTGTTCGCGAGAGAATGGCACATAGATTTCATATAATTTCTTTACGATTTCTGCTTTACCCCGAAACAAATCACTCCGAAACTTTAAACAGTTTTCAAAACAACACTGGACTAGACGCTTTGTACAGCCACATATTACGTATCAATCAAGATATCTGAGGAAGCAACAGTTAACGCATAGGCGTACGTAGAATTTTCAAGAGGGGGGTTTAAGTTAATTCCTGCAAAATAACACTATAATCTTGGCTCGGGGGGGGGGGGGTTGGAACACCAAAACCCCCTCTTTGTGTACGCCAATGAGTTAACGTTAATTTTTTCTCGATTTTTCATTACGTGCTCGAGTTTCAAAGTTTTGTCCTCGGTCACTTAACTTCGTGGGGTAAAATGGCATAAACGAATTAGCGAAAGATTGTGGGAGGTCAAAGGATCCGCGATATGTTTCAGAAAATAGCAGAAATGTGAAGTGAATTGCAAAAAATTCATATACAGTATTCATACATGGAGCGAGTGCAGCATAGGTAGTCTTTTAGAATATTATAGACGGTGTCTTGTAAGTGCTAATGCGACCTTTATTTCTACAACCGTTTGTCGTAGAGGCAGTTTCAGTTTAAAAAATGCCCAAAATGTGTTAAAATCATATTGTACCAGTTTTGAGAGTGGAAATACAGCGTCAAAAAATAAAAATCTACATTTTTATACGGTCCTCCACCCGTCGTCTAACTTCCAATTAGAAAGTTATTGCTCTGTCTCTTCCGAGCCCAATAACAAAAATCTTATGTTTTAAGTGCAATATTTGCTGAGATATTTCAATTCAAAAATCGGAGAAAAATTATGAAAGAACTAACGGACAACGCTCTTTTCCCTTATTTATATGCTGTCGTTTCTCAACTTTTCTCCACTTTTTCGAATTCAAATATTTCAGTGAATATCGCACTTAAAAACATAGGATTTTTGTTGTTGGGCTCAAAAGAAACAAAGCAGCAGCTTTCTAATTGGAAGTTCAAGGACAGGGATACGTGTAAAAATGTAGATTTTTTATTTTGTGGCACATTGTATTTCCACTCTTAAAACTGGCACAAGATGATTTTTTAACGCATTTTGGGCATTTTTTAAACTGAAACTATGCCTCTACGACAAACGGTTGATGAGATAAAGGCTGCATTAGCATTTGCAGGACATCCTGTATAATTGACTATGGGCCATATGCTTGTTTAAAACTCTTCTGAATAGTTTCCTTTGACAATTAATTGATATATTTCTGATAATATGATATAGCAAACCAAAATTCTAATCAAAAGGTAATCCAATAGCAATATTAGTATAACTCTCATAAAAATATTATGTACAGGAATATCACAGAGCGTTATTTTGTGTTTATATACAGCAATAGAGTAACAAAGAAGTGATACAGTGAAACCTCGAATATCACGATACTCTGCAGACCAGTAAAAAATAACGTTGTAGAGGGGTTATCGTTATATTGAGCGGCATCATTACCAGCAGGCGGTACCAAATATAGGTTTTGTTGGCATCTCTTCATCTGAACTGGCGCTGTTAGTACCACGAAAAGTATGCTTATGAATTATTATTAGCTATAATTATTAGCAGCTCGTAGCAAAAAATTCTAATTGATTAGTTGATTAAAAAAAGTTCAGCTACATAGTTAATTCACTATGTAAGGGGGTTTCCCTCACAACACTTTAGTGTATTACACACAAATTAGATTCATGGCAACTTCAATAACACTTTCGGAGGTTAGATATAGTGCAAAACACAGATGCTATTAGACAATTAGACACCCTCGAAAGAACAAGAACTGGTGAGGAATTTAAAAATATATTGAAGGTAAATTTTGAGTGAAATATCAATACGTATTATCGTTCTAGCGGTTTCGAAATAAATATCTTCAGAAAATATCGTTATAGAGGGATTTAGCGTAGTAAAGGACAGGGCCACAACTGGGGGGGGGGGCAGCAGGTGAGTCTGGTGCCCGGGCGCCATACTAAAGAGGGCGCCGAATCCATCCTTTCACTACTTCTTGTATATTATACGGGGCGTCAAAATGTGTGTTTGCCACGGCTAACAAAATATCTAGTTGCGGCCCTGGTATAGGATATCGTTGTATGGAGAGGATTATAGGCAATTCCAAACAAGATTAGAAAAAATATCGTTGTGGAGGGATTTATGTGTACATATCGAGTACTGTTGTAGCGAGGTTTCACTGCATTTGAAGTGAACATTGGAATGACTTCAAGATAACTTTAGTTATACACTCAAGGACGAATTTTGGTTACAGAATGTCATTTTTGGTATGGATTGCACCTGGAAAAGATTCAAAGACATTTACATCCATTTTTACAAAATACAGCACACTTAACTGCAGTTTTAAGAAAAATAATTATTTAAATTGAAATTTCAATTTAAAAAAAGACAACATTTTCCTGTAATTCGGATAAGCTCCTTTGGAAACAAAACAAAAAAGTTTGCGCACGCGTACTCGTGTGAACTCAAGGAAACAATTGTTTTTTAAATTCTATTCGTCTAAAGTAGCTTCGACAAACGGCTGGATATCGATTCCATGGACGTTCTTCTTGTGCTGTACGACGTAACCCTTACGGCACAACTTCTTGTTGCAGATATCGCAGCTGTACTTCTGCTCGTCGTGAATTTCGCGCACGTGCCTCTTCAAGGTCTTCTTCGACGTGTAAACGTTGAAGCAGACTTTGCAAATGAACTGTGCGCTGATGACGCTCGATATCATTACTAGCTGCTGCTGCTTCTTGTCGGAATCATCATCTTCGTCATCCTCTGCAAGAACAACAACAGAATGTCATTATTCTAATTAGTGTGAGTATGCACAAAACTTAGAATATGCACCAGCACTTCCGGCAATTAAATACAGAAAAGTTTGCATGCAATGCGTACGATACATTGCCTTGAAAAATCATCGACCGTTTCTTATAAATACCAGCCAAAAGTTAATATCAAACGTCAAAGCATGAGATGAAGGAAAATGGTTACAATGCGTAAATATGTACAGAAAGATGTCCTCTCCACTTGGTAATTCAAGATGTACTGAAGACTGGCTGTTTATGTGAAGATACTGATTTTTGGGAAGAAAAATTCATCCCTGCCTGTATGGGGACGTAAGTCCATGCCCTCTCGCATACCGGACGAGTGCGCTGCACTACCACTATGCTTTTGAAGCAGATACTATCATTTTTTCCTTGGGGGGCGTATATATGCTGAATGGTACCGTGCGATGGACGGTGATTTTGAAGACCGGACACACCCCGCTTCCTACCTCGGAAGCATATACATGTATACACTCCAAGGAAGAAATATTCTATCTACTTCGATAGCGTAGTAATAGCGCACTTGTCTCTTATCTAGTTCCCGTAGAGATAAATTTTTCTTTTCAAAAATTAGTATCTCCATATAAACAGCCAGTTTTCAGTACATACTTTACAATGTATAAACGCAGTTATCTCATCTTCATGAAATAAATAACTATGAGTACAATTATTGGATGAAGAGTAGTACCAGTAAACATAAGAGGATAACAGGCTCTTCGAACGGGGGTGGGGGAAGAAAAGCTTCATTCAGAAGCTACTGGCGCGGTAGTGAGGTTAATAAAAGCCAGAATGAAGCCTTATTTTCAGTTTAATAGATCTATTATTCGTTTTTCGCACTTCATTCGTTCACTCACAGTTATGATATCAACATGCTCATGTTTTCTCATACTTTAATTAATATATCCAATACCAGATTTCATCTCAAAATATACGAGAAGATTCCTTGAAATTTCTACTCCCGATTATATACTAGTTATATTCATCAGTAACAATAGGTTCTTTTTTCTTCTCCGAATTAATTGCAGCCTAGTATCGTACGTAAAGTCTTTCGGCTTTTTTTTTTAACTGGTTAATTATCTCATCAGAACAATCTTATTCAAGTCGGGGGGGGGGGGGAAGGCAAAAAAAAACGACGTAAAAGTAAAGCTAACGATACAGCATTGCTCCTGTAATTTTAAGCGTCATACACTTCATTTCATAGAAAACTGTTATAAATCCGTTTTCGCATTAATTGCATATAATTATTGTACATTCAACCAAGCAGCCATAAATATTCAATAGTAAAAATAGAAACACGTAAAAGATGAAAGATATCATAGTGCAAAGATATATTCCTTCTTTCCGTAGGCGAATTACGGATTACAGTATTCGTAAAGCTCATCGAATTAAAACAGACCGAATTTTTTTTAGAAACTGAATCTCTACGGAAAACAACACACTGACGATTCATTAATTATAACAAATATCTGAAATAGTACAAAATCTATGATAGTATCAGCCAACTAGAAAAATGAGCTTAAAAATTACAAATGAAAATTTAAATTACACATTATTTCTATTGCATACATAGTATTTTCGACTAAAATACAGTTGTTGTTTTTTTTGCATCATCATGAGTGTGGTACATTTTCAAATGATGGCAGTAGTTATTTTAATCACTGATACCAGTCGACGCTCGTTATAATGACTCCGCGTTATAGCAACCATTCTAATGACCGATTCAATGATCGATAGAATAAGTCCCAGTCTTATAAGAAATAACCTATATGTTTATTTTCCGATATAACGTCCGTTTTCGATGAGTGCTGTTATAACGAGTGTCAACTGTATTACCATGAACCAAGAAAAGGGAGCACGACTATTTTTTTTTCTTTCTAGAAATGATAAAAAATCATTCACATTCCGTCAATTAAATTCACTTGAATATCTGTTTGTCGCAATGATAAGAACGATAATACCGAGAACATGGTCCCACACGGATGGGGCTGACTGGACTCCAGTCCGGGGACCAGAGACAATTCGTGTATCTTTTTTTTTTTACACTATAAATTCCCTGCAGTGGGGCCAATGGAAAATCTGATCGGGGTCCGCCAAAGACCCTAGTCTAGGGGTCACGACTGAAAATGTTGGACACACACACACAAAATTCGTGATTTACATGGAATATAGTCGCATGCATCCAGATATTATTTTAAAATGATATTAATTCCAATGCACACCGATATGTCGAGTTCAATGCATTCTCAATTTGACGTTAAACCAATTGGCCCGTTGTTACCAATAAACTTACGTTACTTGCCTTCCAAGAAATTATTAGAATACGTTAAAGCGTGAAAATATTTAATGATAAAAAAATTTAACACGTTTTCTCAAATTAAAATTAACTAAGTATAAAGGGAGAAGAATTGAAGTGCCAGGAGTTCCGAGTGCTTAGCTATCTGGTTGATGTATTCTGATGATGATTCTGAAAATTGTAAGTACCACTACAGTGAGGAGATTAGGCGCGGATCCAGTATGGTGTGTCAGGAGGGTCGAATTTCATAAGTCGTATTGATCGTCCCGTATTTCTTTACGGGACAGACGCATCATTCGAACCGTTACTATCACTTCCCCTCCCCCCACCGGATCCGTGCCTGAACGAAGGCTGACATCAGCTGTGAATGCAGCGGAGGCAGGCATCTTCAGCTGCGAATGGAGAGGAGGCAGACATCCTCAGCTACGAAAGGGGCGGAGGCAGGTAGATCCAGGGTGATGTGTCAGAGAAGCGACTTATATCGTGTAGGTGCAACGGATCATTCCGTATTTTACGGGACATTCAAATTTCTCCTATATTTTTCAGCTTTTGGTAGAGGCGATTGAGACCCCTTGGATCCGAGCTTGGAGGAGATGACTTTTTTGTGACTTGCGGCGACTTTCAAAAATACATCAACGAATTCCTTTGCACAAAGACCTAAATATTTACAAAGCATAATTACAAAAAAAAAGTGAATAAATGCACACTGATTGAAATGGAAGGAGAATTAAAAATAACCAATAACAGAATAATCACTGAAATGACACAGAAGTGAATCCTCATTGGACCTGTTTTCAACTGAAATTCGCGATGATTTAAATAATTAACCCTTTGTTCGAGTTCATCTCGACACAGGACAGCATCAGGAAACGACCATACTTCTTTGTTATAACAACCCCTTACGATAATAGGAAAGCCTTTGCGATTAGCAGAACTCGTAAGCTATACAAAAAAAACGCAAAGGGACAAACATAGGGGGCCTTCCTCATTGCGGGGAACGCGATATTAAGTACGAACTGTTCCAAAGAAGTTCCAAAAAAAACCTCGACTGCAAAAGGTTAATATAACGTATCATAATAATTTAAAGTATGGCTGGGAATCGATTAAAAGTTTTAACTGGTTAATCAAAAAATTTCAATCGATTAAATCGAATTTTAATCGAATACTTTTAAGTAGCCCGTATATGTGGGGCGTATAGTACTTATTACTTTATAGCAAACTTATTAAAAGCAACTTTTTTACATTAATTTTGATGCTACAAAAATATATTTTATTAATTTCTCTCTCACTCACCTATTCGCTAGATATAAAAAAATATTATAATAATTAAGAAATTAAGTGGGACTGAACATTTTGTCTTGGAATGATGATGGATGACATCATGATCCTGGAATTTCTTCACTAAGATCTTGTCATTTTTTTAGGAAATCAATCATTTTTTAATTTAGTCATTGATTTCGAAACTACTTTTGATCTTCATATATTACTACTTTTTTTTTTCCTCAGAAACTGCTCTCAAATGGTAATGGAGGAGTGGGGAGGGGGGCTGACGTTTCCCGAATACGAAAAATGCTGTTCACAATGGAGACAGCAAATTTCGGTCGTCTTGAAAAAACTGAAAAAAAAATCGACTTGTATTTCTCCCATGTCGAAAAATTTTATCAAAATGTTAATCCAAATATGGTCACTCATTTAAAATGTTACATCTAAAAATATAATTTAAGACAAAAATTTAGTCAAACAAATAAAAAATAATAAATTATGAATTTTTATTAACAACTTTAATCGGATTAATTGAGTCTCGATTAACTCAACTAAAATTTTTAACTGCAATTAACAATTCATTGATTAACCGACCCGATCAATCGAATCAGCCCTAATTTAAAGGTCTGATACGAGAAATACTATTATAGTATTTGTAAGTGTCATATTTCTCCAAGTTTTACCTAAATATGGCTAGCAAATTCGGTGTAAATTTCGAAGGTATTCAAAGAAAATTTTTTTAAAAAGCATATACAGTGTACAACGTTCCATATCTGAAACAGCCAAATTATTTTTTTTTATCTTATATATATTTATACTGTACAGAGATACTTGTATGCGAAGGCTGTGACCTTGTGCACAGCCAGCGGCTCTCAAACGTATGTCACCCACGAATCCCTTGCTATGCAGAGCCGTTTTAAGAGCATCCTGGGTCCTCGGGCAAAGTGATTTTTCTTAGCCCCTCCCCCCACCTGGCAAGACATGCTTACTCACCAAAGTTTTAATCAGATTTAATTTTCATGATCCGCCACCCCTCCTCCCTGCAGCACCGGGTGGGCCGATGCGTTAAGACGACACTGTTGCCATCACAACATTCATCCGCGTCTTCCCCAGAATATTCTCAAAAAAAAAAAAAAAAAAAATAGAATCGCTTCAAAGCACTGAATAAGCAATCGCCAATGCCAACAGCTCAGCACTACGCCCTTGGTTCGCGATACCCCTAGTAGGAGACGCGACACAACCGTTGAGAAATACTGAATTAAGCAATGAACCAGCCTTCACCATTTGAAATCGGTTCGGCCTCTTCTGTGGTATTCCGTTTGCACAGACCAGGGTCTCCAGCCTTTTCCTCGTCGTGAGCACTGTCTGCAACCATCATAAAAAATAAGAGCACCCTTACGGCAAATTTGATATGTGTACCTGAAAAATCAGAACGATTTTAATCCCTCAATGCAATTTGTATAAGGAATTAATTCAGACATTCTAGCACTCGCGAGCATGAAATTGGAAACGAGCATTGAGCCCTCCGGGTGCTCGCGAGTAACAGGTTGAAGATGTCTGGCATACGCTAACCTCCGGCAACAGTGAATCCCAACACAATTGGCACGTTTAGAAAGAAGTACGATAAACATAGAGATAAATCGAGAAGCTATCCATACTTAGATGAGAAAACCATGATCTTTTTTTATAGGCAGTGCATTATACATTATTAATTATTAGACTTTTCTTTCGTGATATATAGGGCGATATTTTTCGCTTTTATATTGGGTTGCTGTATTTTGGTTATATCTGATATCCAAATTTTTTAAGGGCAACTTTTTTCAGCCACCTCGTTGGGCAATTTGCGTGTTTTGACTTTTGTGTTTGCATTTGTATTTGCAAGATTTTCTTTGGGGCGGGGGTTATTTTTTGCAGCAAACAAAAAAACCTCACGGAACACCCCCCCCCCCCCCCCGCCGCACACCACTGTCTTTTTCATTTTTCAACACTCGTCTAAAACAGTGTTTCTCAATCTATGGTCCGCGACGATGACGTAGGTGGTCGCAGGCAGACTTATTAATTCAATTCTAACTGGATGGTAAATTACTCAATTTTATGTTCATTATACCTCATCAGGGAAAATGAGGGAAATTGCAATCCTAAATACGGGACATCACTAATTTGCAGCCCAAAAATGCAATTTACGACAAATTTGCTAATTATTGAAAAAAAAGGGGGGGGTGAAGAATGGAAAAATAAAAGTTTGCTACAAATTGAAGTAAACCAAAAATTGATGAAAAAAAACATTCAAGTGACACGATTACTGTAAAATGCAGGACGAAAAGTGTTGCCATAAGTGTTGTCAAAAACGTTGCCATAAGTCAGCAAAGTCCCGAATTGTAGTTAAAATTGCTGAAAAATTGAGGGGAAAAAGTTTAACTTAGCAATGTGAGATGAATATTTGTATTTATAACCGAAATTAAAAGTTACAAAAACGCTGTTTATTAAATATTTTAGTTAACATTATAAATTTAAATAAACATCATTGATAAAACGGGACAAACGTATAAAAAGAAATTCAGAACCACTGAAAATACAGAAATGTCCCGTAATACGAAACACAAGTAGTTCGTCAAATTGTTTCAGGCATTTTACTGGTCCTTGGGTTCAGAAAGGTTGAGAAACACTAATCTAAAACACTAGTTCTGGAAACTACATTGTAGTCGCTTTACGGGAATATACATTTATGTCTGGAACTATATATGTCCAAACACTGCGGATGCCTAGTGATCAATTGCCAGGTTCTACTGTATAGTCATACTGAGACAGCACAAAGATAAAATCTACTCAACTTCAAAATCAAATCATTAATCGGCTATTCGTCAAGAGAGTACACTATTATATAATTTTGACTGCATGGTGAGAGTTATCTCCCCCCCCCACTCAGAGAAACTAAAAATATGCAGTTGACATAGTTTCGAGCAAACCTTTAAACGCAGGAAATTAAACCGCAAAAAAATTTTTATCATAAAAAAATATAAAAAACAAGAGGATATTCGAATAGTTTTTCCCTCAGGTAATGAAAAATTCATGAATTGACGCCAGGTCCGAAAAAAAAGGAGGGGGGGGGGGCACTTATTAGTAAGTTCTTTTTCCTATTTTTTCCTTGTAGGAAAGGAATGCTGCTGGTGGTATACAAGGAGGCAAAAGCAAGGTCATACCAGCAACCCAACAGAAATAACCTGTCCGGTTTTTGCTGGAAGAATAAAAGAAGAAGAAAAAAAATAAGCGAAGGAATAAAGAAGGCAAAAAAGGGCAAAAAGAAGTTCTTTTTTTGCTTTTACTTTACAGGAAAACTCCGTTGGGCCCTCCCTCTCTTTCTATGTACATAATAAGAAGAACCGAGAAGACAAAGTTGGAAAAATTCTTTAGCACTCACACCTTCTTCTTGTTCTTTCCTGCACCTGTTCTGCTCACGTTGAAGTAGTGCCATGAGGGTCAGATACGGGCAGGTTCCTTCAAGACCGGTTCTTTTAATACGAGGGCCCCCCGTAGGTGTTTTAAGCCCCGTGAGTTCAATGACTGGTTTTTCTTTTCCTTCTTTGGGAAAACAGGTAGAGGTAGTTATAACCCGAAAAAAAAAAAACCATTTGGAACAGCATTTCGGGAGTTGGAAGGTACGCTACTGCGGACACGAGGAAAATTCTATTTAAAAAAAAGACAAGTCGCCATGTTGCCAAGTGGCTTCTTCTCTGTCTCTTCTTGAAAAACGATTTTTTCCCCCTTTTGTTCCCAATCCTTGCTAAGTTTTCGGTGTTTCACTTTACCTCTCACATATTCCTTATATTAAAAAAAATTAGTTTCATTACAAGAAATATGAGAAATCTGTCCCTCAATGTTTGAAAATTTCGTTTGTTTGAAATAAAATCCAAATTTTCTCTCGAAAGTGCTTTCTTTAAAACACAGCATTCTTTCCTAGTTATTATATATATAGATCATGAATGCTCAAAGTGGCTCTTGAAGCCTCCTGATGTGGCCAGCGAGGTTAAACCGAATATTATTAGTCGTGAATTGTGTACAAGGCTCCTTCCACCGAAATGTTACGAAATTACCGATTTTCATGAAACAACATAATTGAAAAAATTTATTGTTCTACCACTTTGCCTTCCCAACGAAATACAGTCAAACCTCGTTAATGAGTCACTCTTGGGAGAGCAAAAATGACTTACTAAGCGGAGTGACTCGTTAAACGGGGTAAGCCATAGCTGTGCCAATTCCTACCTGAGGACAATTAGGACTTTCAAAAAGTGACCCGGTAAGCGGAGTGATGTGTTAACCGGGTGACGAACTAACGAAGTTTGACTGTACTAGTAGTCCTCCCTCGAAAATGAATTTCTGGTTACGGCTCTGATACATTAGTTAAAGAAAAATATTAATAAAAAGCTTTCTTTTTTTCTTTCTTTCAAACCGAGCACAATTCTGGTCTGACGCCATGACAAATTTACCACCGAAAGAATTGTGTACTTAATTGTTTAAGAGCCGAATCGATCTAGTGATGCTACCTATTTTTCAAACTATGAGTGAGGTGTAATTATTGAATGTTTGTACCGTTGTAGGTCTGTTGCTCTCTCTGGCGGGAGTTTTCAACGGGAAACAGTTTCAACGTCGAAATAGGAAACCATAGAAAACTAATTTCAGCAGACCACCAACTGTGCCCCACCGATGGGGTTCCAACACGGACCCTCGCGATGCGAGGACGTCACTATGACCACACGACCGCACAGCGGCTAATATAAAAACTGGTGACAGATCTACAATTCTCTGTAAGTCAAAATCGGTGATCCCGATCACGACCGTGTTAACGAATCCGGAGGCTTCCTGAACATTTTGTGGCTCTTTCGGGAGTTGGAAACAAATTCCCATATTATTTCGTGCTTCTTATCCCTTCTATAAAAATTATTATTCGTCTTTTCGTGGTAAAACACTCGATGGAGTTGCACAATCAATATTAAAGAAACACTAAAAAGAAAGAAGCAAAAAATTTAATGTAAAAAAAAAACTCAGAATGAATTAAAAAACTTTCGATGAGATTAGGCCCCACCCCATCTAACTTGAAACCATTGGCCCGCTTTTAAAGGCACCGCAGATCTTTATTATTATTTAAAGTTTCGTTGGATAGTTTGCATTTAATTCCATTACTGCCCGTAAAGAGTTAAAACGATCACTTATATAAGAGAACTGCGATCGGTTATAAACCAATTAAGTTGTCCGCGTTCATCAGAAGGTTGAACACTCCTATTGTTGATTATCTTTGGGGGTGTTTTCCGATTATTTTACGAAAAATTATCTCAAATTACATGTCTAAAAATGATTTAAATAAAGACTTGATGATTTTATTCTTTTCTATTTAAAATGTATTTATCATTGAAAAAAAATGGCTCTCGCATCGTAAGAAAGATCAGCTAAATAGTTCGTCTACGTGACAACTGAGATTACCTTTACAGGATCAGCCTCTAATTAGAAACACGTACCGTCATAACACAGTAAAATTTCATACGATGAAAATCTGAAAAATAAGAAAATAAATAGTAAAAGAAAACAACAGTTTATTATGAAACGAATGAACGGCTACTGGTCACACTTTACCAATGAATTTCGACCCAATAATTATTGATTCCCGTCAAAAATCAATATTTTTTTTATCCCTTTTAAGGCAAATTCAAGCTCGTGAGAAAGATCTATTTATGTTACATTATTAAATACTGTTGTAATAATTAATTTACTGAATGAATATAATGTATCTCATTAAACACTGAAAAATTGAAATTTTTTTTTTTTTACCATTTGTAAATAATTTATGTTTTTAATTTGTAATGTGTTTATTTAAATTTGGATGCATTTACAGTTAAAAGATACATACAAAGAGGATACATACTTTTTTTTTCCGGTTCCTACAGGAGAATAAAAAAAATATGGAGGTTTCACTTTTTTTGCGCGTTTCGTCTATGAAAAAAACACGGCAGTCTCTGCGAGTAGAGATTTCGCAGAGCTTATATTTTATGTCAATAGAAAAGTAAGTAGGTGTTTAACGGAAGGGTGTATATAGTAAAATATTGATGTAAAACGCACAACATACATTAAGTGAGGCTCTTCTCCATACGTGCATGAAATGAAGAACTTGAAATGTACAAAATAAACATATGCAAAGTGGGAAAAAAACAAATGCGAATGCTCAAGTTCTTTTTAAGGGTAATAAAAACTTTTTATTCTAAACAAAGAACGAAACGACAAATTTCCATATTATTTCTTAAAAAAAGAAAAAAAAATGATTGCATTATAGTATTTCCAACCCACAACCATTAAATCGCTGGGAACGGAGAAATATGTTTATATGGAATTTATACTACATATATAATAGCACAAACTACGCACTTAAAAAAAAATTCACGCATTTCCATAGAAAATTTCACAAAAAATATATGTATGCATATATATAACTATATACTAGGGAGGAAAAAATTGCTTAAACGGAAGTGATTTTCTTATAACAGTCGACGCTCGTCATAGCGACCGCCCATTACAACGACCGATAGCATAAGCTCCAGATGTTTTCATATAACGACTACCCAATATAGTTGTCGGTTTATAACGGAAAGAGGAGGTCGTAATAACGAACGTCGGCTGTATTTTGCACATGAAAGAAAAAAAAAACATCACGAATGTTCACGATGGTTTCGCAATGAATTTCAAATGCAAAATATTTTTCATTTTTTAGCATTCGGGGATAATATGAATAACCTTTCAAATAACCCTACACAAAGCTTTCAACTAAAATTTTAGTTGGTAAATGCTTAATTGAAAATAAAACTTCAACATGAGTTTGATCAAGTTTTAATAGATTGTTATCACAAAGAAGCAAATTTTGCGTCAGTTAACAGATGAAGTATATATATTTAGGCATTTATTATTTTCTCACGATGATAATTCGGTTTTTTCCCCTTTAACTTGTCGATTTTTTACTTAGCATGTACCCTCCAACACCCCTCCGACGTTCCGGCTTTCTCTGCCACTGATCTACATTGAGTGTAATTTGTATTTATTTCTTTCCGACTGACTTTTCGAGTATTCGTCTGTAGTAGTGGTCCTTGAAACCCTAGGCTGACTTATCCACCACCTTTGAGCGAAGCGTGGCTTCAGTATTATCACTATAGTCAATCGCTGTTCCCTATCCTGCTTTTTTAACGATTTTTCGTCACGTTGAACAAAAAACTGGTTTGGCCGCTCTAAAATGAAGAACGGAGTTCCTGCTCGATCTCGAGGCTCTTCGGCTCTACTAGGGGCATCGCGGCGAGCTGGAGATATAGCCTACTTATGCTTTGAAATATGTGAAAATATCAACTAAACCAGACTGTTTCTCAACCGCCGGGCTGCGGCCCAGTACTGGGCACTGGCATCAGTCAAATCGGGCCGTGAATGATTCATTATGATATTTTTCCCCATTAGTCGTGTTTATTACTGGGCCTTTCCCCCTAAAAAAAGAAATCTACCGGGCCGCGGGATTCCAAAGGTTGAGAACCACTGAACTAAACTATTCTCGGGAGCCGCATGAACCTTGAATTGGTCAAAGGAACCGTGGGTAACAAAAGTTCGAGAAACATTACTTTGAAGTATCGTGACACACTGATTGAGAATAAGTCGTATCACTGCGTTCAATGTCACTTCAGCCAAGATGTATAGAGTGCCACGGTGGGCCCTCCCCCAACGAAGTTCCAGTCCTGACGCACCCTTCGAGAATCACTAATTTATATAGTAATGATTGAATACTACATTATTAATTCACTAAATTATAGCGAGAGGGGAATTAATATATTGATT
This sequence comes from Pholcus phalangioides, assembly GCF_987345545.1. NCBI lineage: Eukaryota > Metazoa > Arthropoda > Arachnida > Araneae > Pholcidae > Pholcus > Pholcus phalangioides. The sequence continues at coordinate 84,449,783 of NW_028301608.1, read as the reverse complement.
GGTGGCTTATTTGAGATGCAGCAGGATCTCATTTGATATCATACATTAAAAATGCATGATTCAAAACGTAATCATGGATCACTTTACTGCGGAATAAACATAATTGACTGATTATTTGTAAAAAGTCATGCGATAACTTTCTTTTTTGCAAAAAGCGGGATATATATTTTTTTTTTCTTCAAATTTTTATCCACAAATTATATTTCAAACGGAACATTTTAATTTTGTTCTAAATCTTATTTTCACAGTTGTAAATTTATATAAGAAATACATAAACACGTTGTCGAGGTACTACAAATGCACTTCTGACTTCAATTTGCCATAAATTTCACACACATATTAGGTATTCTACAAATAAAAACATTATTATTGCGGTAATCAATATGATTGCACAATATAGTTATTGAATTAAAAAATCTAAAGGTATAGAGGTTCTTTTGTGCTGATTTCATATACAAAAATACTCCCATCCTTTTCAGGAAAATTCTTCAATATCCAAAATACAATATTTCTCGAAATTCTCTTCAAACATGGTGAGATGCATAATAGCAAACATTGCATAGTATAAAATTTAAATTTTATATATGCTATTTAATGCTAATCAATTTTGAGTCAAGGCACAATTTTCAATAGAAGGAAATTTAGATCAAGGGGGTGACCAATCCACAGTCTAAGACAGCTGATTAGCCATGACACCTCTACTTAACGTTTTTAATACTGTTTCCAGGAACATCTCAAGTGTTTTTCCAGGGAGGAGTAGGAAAAAAGTGCTTAGCTCGATGGCTCATTTTGTTCTGTAAGTGTGGCAAGTTTGGCTTTGAAATGTTCTTATTAGGTAACAATATTGCTTGTATTTTAAATTGTGACCTAAAGCAACATATTTTCTTATGATTTGGCCCAGAAAACCTAAAACATTAGACATCCCCTGATCTAGTGAGATTAACATGCCCTATAGAAAATTTCAAATCTGAGCAAAGTGAGAATAGAAGGAAAAAAATTTGAATAAATAAATATTAATAGCGATAAAACTTTTCCAACAGCAATGATTTAAGTCAAATTTAATATTATTAATGTTATATTTTTTTATCTTAAGCCAGATAATATTGTTTCATGGAAATAATTCACTGAATGAATTTTGTTTTATGTGAATGTATGAGGAAACAGGCCGCTCCTCCAAAAAACAGTCATTTGCACCAATAAAATTCAAACACTATGATAACAAACGACAATGAATTGCACAGCTCATTTGAAAGTTAACCTAAGGAAACCCAATTTGAGTTACCAAGTTAAAAATATTTGAAGACAAGAATTTTTTTTTTTAACCATAAAAAATCCAAAGAGAAACACATTTAAAGCATTACGTCAATATAATATCTTAGTTGATGAAATATAAACACTTGGCTAGATTTTTTGGGAACATCAGATAATTGATACAAGTAAAAAAAAACACAGAAGAAAATGAACTATTAAAAAGATAAGCTAAAAAAACAACTTATATTTGCACAATATCCAACATGAACTTTTGATTAACTAAATCTTTTGATTCAATGTTCAAAATAGAAACACATTTTTCTGAAGTAGGCAAAAAAAATATACTCGTATATAATGAACTTTAACCCATCAAACTCTACATACAACATAACAAAGACAAAAAGAAGCAAAGCATTATGCAAGAGCACACACACTTATTCATGACCATAACCAGACAATATTGCAAAATATTATACATGCCTTTTATATGAAGTATGATATTTATATGCATATATATATGTACAATAAACAAAATACAAATACAGGAACCAATATACACACATAACAATCTCAAATTCTGATATAAGAAATGAAACCATTATAACTTGCTACAATAAGGCACTTGCCACACGAAAAGCAAAAAAAGGAAATTAAAGAATATAAAGAAAATGGTATAATAACTGTAATAGCATCTATAACAATTGCAGTAAACCAGATAATGAAATGAATGAATCAAAGTCTTCTGTTACAGACCTTAGTCATTGTTATAACATTCGATAATTATAAAACGTCACTGTCTGTACAAAATTTCGAAATGCTTAGAGAGAGAGTATATATAAATATAACAATTTTTTTAAGGCACTGGGATTCATTCACTTCAAAAAAACAAAAACAAAAAAATGTACAATGTGTGCATTAAAAGGATACATTTAAAAAAAACCAAAAAGACAGGCAGTATATACAGGAGAAATGAGAACACAAACAGATTTACCAAAAATTACAAAAACATCCTTTTACTTTCATTGGTTTTATTTTCCCTCTTCTTTGATTGAAAACCATAACCTGATTCCTCTAAATATAACTTCTATATTATTTGATGACTCTGAAAAACTTTTATATTATGAAAAATATTACCAAAATTTATGAAAATTACCAAAAATTTTAATATTATGCAAAAATAATTTATCCCTATTCGATGAAACTTCATAAATTCAATACTGCAACATTAGCATGGAAAATGACTTCTACAAAAGTTTATACTCGTATACTTTTGATCTTACACGCATTTCCAGAATCTTTGAAATTTGTTATTAAGGCACTAAAGTCCTGATTATTGTGGTAAGGCACTAAGATCAGAGTCCCTAAAGAAACGTTATTTGAAATATCTTGGAACTGGTGGGCATGACCCTTTCTACCATCAAAGATAAGATTTATTTTGGAACCTCCAAAAGTATTATTAATCAACAACACTATGTTTGAAGAATTTAAGATAATCTGAACAAGAATTTCGAATGTACAGAAAATGTTTTTAAAAACAACTGTATATGAATATATATATATATACTGTGTGTGTGTAACACAAAGTTTCTATTACGCTGGAAAAGTTTCAATAGATTTACAACAAGGAGAAAAACTTTTTCTTTAAAAAACATAGGCTATTATCTTACCCTGCACCAGGGGAAACAGTAACAAGAGGTGTATATATTGGTATATATTCATAAATTTTAATTCATTCTGCTTCTTGGATATATATTCATAAAGATACTAATAATCTCCCCTCCCACTAATTTATCACAGAACACCATTGATAGCAACATTCCAAAGGCACTCTATTAAAAAAAATTTTGACACGTATTTTGCATTTAAAAATGTTTTTCTTTCTTAGAATTTTTTTATTTTAATGGACTATCATTAAATTATATATATCAAGTATTACGGTTAGAAAAAATTTAAAATTGCGGTTTTTATATAAATTTAAATACAAAAATACACATCTTTTAAGTTAGAGAAACTTGTGTACAAATACAAATGGGTCTTAACGATATCATAATTAACTAGATTTAACTATTAAATTCAGATGTCTCTGAAACTTTCATCCCAAGATCTCTAGACGAGATTCATAAATGCTACCTTTTTGAGAAGAAATTGATCACATTGCGCGAGACTTCAGAAGTATTTCATTCCTCCCCCTTAATTTAAGAGGTGACAACGCATTTATTCTTATTATTTTTAGATTAGTTTCTCAGTCAAATCTGTCTTGTCTCTACAGGGCCGGACTTGGGCAGGTGCGAAGAGTGCTGCCACAACCGAAGCGCTAAATTTTAGGGGACGCAAAACATGATAAAAATACTCTGATTACACATTTTGACTTTAACTTCTTAACAAAATAGCTTAAAATTCTCACCAAGACATTCTGAAATTCAGACATCGACCCCCCCCCCCTACACGCCAAGAAAAAGGTGCCCCAGGTGCCAGAACAGAGGGTGCCAAGTTTTCTTTAAATTTAAAATTACACGGAGGCATAATGCATGATCGCCCAGCTGGAAAAGTATGTAGTTACGATCCTGGATAGATAATCGTTTTTTCTGGCCGTGACAACCTCCTAACCTCTAAGTGCTTGGGGGACATATTAGCACTATCGTCCAAATTTTTATTGTCGAATGTTTTTTTATGACCATGAAATAGTAATAGTCATTCCCGGGTGCAAATGTCAATCTGGCGCGCACCAGGGTGTTCACATGGACACTAAAGAACTGGGAAAACCCATTTTAGAGAAGGCCGCAAAAAACTTGAACCCGTTCCTGTGTCTCTACTTGGAGATCATTGAAAACAACTTCACAAATATGACTAATTTGAGAAGTTGTATGGAAATTTTTTCAGGATCGCCTCAATTAGATATGTATACAGTATTTGATAAATTAAATACAGCAAAATTTTGTATTTTAAAAAAATTAGACTTTTGGGATCTATCTTGTGAAAGATCATATAACAAATGGTGCTAATAAATGGAAAGGGAAGAGGAATGAACTCTCCTGCCACCTACGTCTGTCTGTATATAGATTTATGGTACATTCTTGGAAAAGAGGAAGTCGAAAGTCAACTTCCGGTCGAGCGTGTATATCTACAACAAGGAATGTAAAAACTGGCTGACCATAAGAAGGAAAAGATAAAAAGAAGGGGAGAAAGAAAATCAACAACAGGGAGTAATTTGAAGGTCCTTATTATTATCTACTGCCTTGTCCGAGACCGACGATACGTTCGAGATGGTCACATCCGGCGCCATGATGGGCAAAAATTTCCACTTGGTCCTGGGACTGTGGACGGTCATCTTGTGTTCTTTGAGATAGTCTTTCCTCTTATACTTCTTGAGGCAAATGTCGCACTGGAAGCGCTTGCGATCTGGCATTATGTGTATTTCCATGTGCCTCCTCAGGTTTCCGCGGCTAGAGAATATCCTCCTGCAGAAAGGACAGATCGGTTCTTCGAGTTGGGTCAGCATCTCTTCAACTTCACCTCTCTTGGCTCTTTTGGCGACAAGGTCTAAAAAAACACACGAAACACAAAAGAAAAAAAAATTTTTTTAGTAAATCTTTATTTTAGACAAAATACATATTAAAAACACATACTATTGGTAAATTAATCAAAAACATATAATCCAAAATGAACGAAAAATACATGAATAAGAACCAAATCAAAAAATGAAAAAAATTTAACCTAAATTCACTCAAAGATCACGTACGATAAATATAACTTATCGTTTGTGCCTCAGTGAAAAATAAATATAAAATCCTAATGTTAAATACGAATTAATCTTAGAATAATAACCACTGGAAAGGCAATTACAACATTAATGTTGTAGTATATACTAGGTCCTGTAAATAAATATGAAAAGGAAATCTGTTTACGATTTCACTGGAAAACAAGTTAGGTTAAACGAAAAACAAATGTAAAAAAAAAGTAGAGCTTCCAGCTTGCATCTTCATTCATCTTCTTTCACCATCTTGATCCTTCCGTAACTGTATTGCCACAAATTCTCTTCGTTTGGTATGACGAGTATGTTCGCGATCCATATCGTCGGCGTCCAAACAAAAGTAATCAAGTCCACAGTAAAAGCTGCAGCTGATTAGAATTTCCGATTAATTATTTCATGATATGACCCACGTGAACCAGTTATCTAAACATCAATAAATCTACTGCCGGAGCTAGAAATTTTCAAAATAATTGTTACTATCTTTCATAACGACTCAAAAATTTGAATTGACAAAAATCTCAAAACTGGACTTGGTGATTTCTGCTTGAACGCCGATGATGCATCCTTCATTTATTTCCACGAACAGGTATCGACCATAATCTCACTCCTTCCCCGGAAGTATTTTCCGTTATCAAGCAAGTACAATCCGATACACGTAAATCCAACGAAAAGGCGCACACGTACCGATATACGTATATCACCAATAACAAGAATTTCATCGTGACGAACAGAAGTAAATTTACAATTTTTTGTCATGTTTTTTATTCCTGCAGCTAAAAAAAAAAAAAAAGGCCTATGATGACTCATCACATAAGTTACGGAAAAAGTCAACGTAAATTGAACGTGTTGCACACATCGATCGTGGCAAAGTGGAATAATGAGTAATACGAATTAGGCACGATATGGCACGGATTGGTACATCTGACGGGGCTGTATAGGTTTTTTTTTTTTCTATCTCATGCCGTGACGTCCTCCTATAAAATATTTTTTTTCATAGAACGAGTGATCCGAGAGAGAAATATATATTTCCCTCTATCCAACATATTTGATGTAGACATTAAATCTTCGAAACACGTTCCGGCCAGCCCAGAATTATCTCGACGTGGGGGAGGGGAAAAGGAAAAACAATGCGTTCATTGAAAAATATATACATAATTTATTACTGACACTCACATATAAAAAAACTGTGCAAAGATACATACACAAAAAAAGTGCCTTTAAAAATATACTTCTACACACTTTTTTGAACACGTTTAATGTAAAAATATAAAAACAGCTGTTTACTTACTTACTGTAAATACGGTTACAGCCGAATTTGTTCGTATAAATAGCTTAATGAAAATAAATTTGAACATTTTTAACAAGAACATTTGTTCTCATGCTAACGTCAATAGCGTCTAAGAATGAAATGCATTACTCGTGGGTTTCATTTCCGTAACATAATGCTTCCCGATCGGATTTATTTTGTGCTTTATAGACTGTCTTAAATTTAAATCTATAGTGCAGTGGTTCTAAAACCTTTTGCCATACACAGCTCTCTCACATCAGTTATTGTTTATTCCTGGTTCCCCAGAACATGGCCCTCACATCCTGCATTCAGTCCCCCTAGGCTGAGAACTTTGACGGGCACTTCTAAAGTAAATTCATAGTGTAAAAAAACAAAAAAAGATAAAAATCGCACCAGGCCTAGAGTCCTATTAGTCCTGCCCTTGTGGGGACAATGCCCCAGAATAATATCGAAAAGAACCACTTCATAGAACTGAATAGCAAGACTCGGCAAATCCAGGCGCCAAATCGCCACTGCTAATAAAAAAATTTACATTGACACCTAATATTTTTTTGCGTGTCACAACTGCATTGAATGAAGTCTGAGAACAGCACAAAATTATCGAAAATTAAGTCAGCTTGTCTGCTAATGCGAAAAGAGGTCCCCAAGTTCCGGGCAAGACAAAAATACACTATTTTGGACAGATTTTGTCGGGGCCAAAAAATGCTTGGAGCCTATATATTATATATATATATCTTTTTTTTTTTATTTGTCAACCCTGCTGAATCGTCACACATCACTATCGTCTGCTCACAGCGACGCTCTCAAGAGCCGCGACGCACACTTTGAGAAAATGCTGTGGATGAATGCATATTATAAGACTTTTCCCCGAGAAATCGACGTTCCCATAAAACTAACGAGCAAACCTGATCGTCAACTAAAACTAATGAAAATATGATTATGATGATGATTCAAAAACAAATTCACCCAATTATTATAATTTTTAAAAAAAATCGATTTTCTTTCAAACTCGGAAACACGTGATAAAACATAATACTGTATACAAAATGATAACGTATTAAAAGAAAAGAAAAATGTGCGTATGATAGGTCAGTGTTCTCTAACCTTTTTACAACTGCGGACAGGTGAAAGTGGTTGAAAATGTTCACGGGCCGCGAAAATGAAAGAAATATTTTGCGAACCAGGGGGAAAAAATTAATAAATGGGAGAAATAATCCACGGACCGTGGAAATAATCCACTGCCAATACTAAAGTGCCAGTAAATAAATAGGAGAAATGATTTATAGACAAAATGATTTTTTCCGGCAAAAAAAAAAAAAAAATACTATTTTTAAAATAAATCATTTGTGGAATGGCAAAAAAATAATAAACGGGTAAAAAAATTCCGGACCGTAAAAATTAAATAAATAGGATAAATAATTTGCTGACATGGGAAAAATTTTTTATAAATAATTTACGGGCCCGCAAAAAATAAACACGTAGTAAAAATAATTCGCAAACCTGCTGACGGGGTAAGATAGAATTAAAATCCACTATATTAAGAGCATAATATATTTTAAATTAAATTTTAAATTATTTAGCTGCCTTTATGAATTGGGCAAAATCTTTCGCGAACTGGCAGAAAATTCCCATGGACCGGCACCGGTCCGCGACCAGCGGTTGATGATAATAACACTGTGATAGATAATTCGGTTTGAATTTCCGGTCAAAGCTTCAGGAAAAGCAATAGCCTCGCGTCCTACTAATGTTAATAGACATCACGAAGCCATGCTTATGAAAGCCATCTCGGATTCTTGTCTGGAAGTTGCCCTCTGTTTTCTACTGGAAGGCTTGAGCCCGTGCTTCTGGAACATGTGCTCGTTCAGATTGTCCTTTCTGGAGTATTGTTTCGGACAGAAGGTACAAGGGAATCTTCTGGGCAGGTAGTGAAGGAACATGTGCCTTTTCAAGTCATATTTCCTGTTGAAATGTCTCAAGCAGCATGGGCAAACAAGCGACGAGAGCTTCGACACCATCTCGCTTATGCTTTTCCCAGTTATCGAGTCTTCTTGCAGATCTCCGTTACCTGAAATTTAGGATTTTTAAACGATCAGAAACAGTGAAATATTTCATATGCCAATGATACAATTTTATGTTAAGCACAAAATATCAAGAAAAAAAACACTCATCGATGAAGCTCATATATACAATGCAGGAGTAATAAAAGATGAAACTAAAATACGCACTGGGTAAAAAAGTTATATAAAATTTTTGAAACCAAATTTGTAAACACAATGAGCGAATAGTTACTCACACTGCCATTAAAAAAAAATCCAATAGAATATGATATCAGATTGAAAATAACTACATAATGAGTGAAATCAAAATATTCATAAACATATTCAAACAAAATGAAAAACAATAAAATCAAAATATTCACAAACAAAATGAAAAACAATAAAATCAAAATATTCACAAACAAAATGAAAAACAATAAAATCAAAATATTCACAAACAAAATGAAAAACAATAAAATCAAAATATTCACAAACAAAATGAAAAACAATAAAATCAAAATATTCACAAACAAAATGAAAAACAATAAAATCAAAATATTCACAAACAAAATGAAAAACAATAAAATCAAAATATTCACAAACAAAATGAAAAACAATAAAATCAAAATATTCACAAACAAAATGAAAAACAATAAAATCAAAATATTCACAAACAAAATGAAAAACAATAAAATCAAAATATTCACAAACAAAATGAAAAACAATAAAATCAAAATATTCACAAACAAAATGAAAAACAATAAAATCAAAATATTCACAAACAAAATGAAAAACAATAAAATCAAAATATTCACAAACAAAATGAAAAACAATAAAATCAAAATATTCACAAACAAATTATTCAAATACAAAATTGAAAAAACGCAATACATATACTATACGAACACAAATTTTCATTCACACCATAAAAACTAGAACTCAAATAAATGCACAAAATAACAAGAATTCATTTGGCCATATAAAATTTCCAAAACAACAACGGAAAGTGTAAACAAATATTATAAGTTCGGTCAAAAACGAAATCAATGGCGTGAAATTGCGTAGTTTGTGTTCTGTATACGACACGGACTCCACCCTGAAGCGGTTTTGGAGACTAGATATTTTTTAAAGTTCGACAAAAAAATATGGTTGTTTTTTTTCCTTGCTGAGGCAGAGAAGTCCAGTTTCGATAAATTTCTTTCATATTTTCTGGCTTCACAACTAGAAAGAAAGAAAAAAAAAAAAAAGGCAAAATTAGAATGTGAGTGCAGCCATAGTTTTTGCATGAGGAAATGGTATTGCTATGCGTCCATTTTTTTTAAAAAATAACACATAAAATTAAGAAAATTCGCTTTCTTTATGAAATGCCGTGAACAAAGATTCAAAAGAAACAGAATAATTAAGAAATAAGTAATTTAATATTTTGCTGGTAAATATTAAATTACCAGCAAATCGCCGCCTGGCAGTCTAGTGGTTAGGGAGCTAGCCTTTGACTATGCAGGTCTGGGTTCGAATCCCGGTTTGGGCATGGATGTGTATCTACTAACACTAACAAATTACCTGGACAGATCATACAAATCTCTTGGGAATTCGTGAGGATCACGATATATATATAGGGTGCATAGCTAACAACACGTACCGCAAGTTACTGGCGAACCGTATACTTCCAATTAAGAAAAGTATCCAGATAACGCGTAGAACTCAGGTACATTATTCATGTTGCAGATTAACAAAAAAGGATTCCACGTTTCTAAACGCAATATTCGCTGAGATACTTTTGAATTCAAAAATCGGAGAAAAGTTGGAAAACATAAAAATGAGGGAAAAACATTTTCGCTTTAGTTCCAATATTTCACTTTTTCTCTCCAGGAGAGAGACTTTCTAATTGGGTTTTTGAGCACAAAATGTCAGTGTAAGAAGTTTTTTATTTTTATTTTAATAACTACACAATCCTTTGCAACGTGAATGATGTACCTGAGTATACACGTTATTTGGATACTTTTTCTAATTCGAAAGTCTCTAGGATCAACGATTCGCTAATAAATTGCGGTGCGAGCTGTTAGCTGTGCACCTTGTATATTTGGCCATCCCACCTTAAAGAAGAGAACATCATTTGCTGTGCCGGAAAATGCACCAGATCAAGGGCGTAGCGAGGGGGGGGGGAACTTGGGGGTCTGGTCCCCCCCCCCGAAATGTGAGAAAATGACCGAAAAAAGGTAAAAAGATGGCCAAATCCATTGTTCTGTCACTTTGGTCCCCCCCCGAACGAAATTTCTGGCTACGCCCCTGCACCAGATGCAAGGAAAAACAGATAAATTGATAGCAATTAAAAACAGGTACTACAGTATGTAAAAAATCTTTCCAAGACCATTTTTTCTCTCGCAAAATGGTCCCGCTTAGTACGACTTATTTTCTCTTGTTATGCCTACTTTTACTAACACAGTACTGCAGTGGTTCTCAACCTTCGGCCATGTGGCCTCTGGCGTACTCTACAAGGGCCACGGATAAAAAGGGAGGGAGCCACTACAAAGTGGTGAAGGGGACCCCACAAACAGTGAAGAAATAAAGCTTTCAAGTGAAATATGGTCGGAAAAAATTCGACTACGTATCTTCAAAATCTAGCAGAAATGTCCATACAACCAGAATAATTTCAACACAAGCACATGCGGACTTGACCAGGAGCCTCATATCTGTAAGGGGGGGGGGGGGGTTCAAAATGAGATCTGATGCCGTGTTTTTCAAATGTAAGTATGCAGTCCCATAGCATCACTTTGCGCGGGGACGTATGATGTTGAGACGGCCATACATGTGAGGACCCAGAGGGGATATATCTATTGCGCAGGTCCGTTTCCTATTTTACACAGACCATTTAATTCAGCTATTATTAGATATGACCACCCATCTTCCGGATCCGTGCCTGGCTCCAGAGTTCGATCTTATTTGGAGGAGACGTTTACAACTGATGGTAGCACCGAGAGACTTTTTCAAATGGGAAACCGGCTCGCATTCGAGCCTCGAAGCTGGAAAACAGAAGAAAACCAACTTCAGCCAACCACCACTGAGCCGTCAACAGGGTTCGAATTCGTATCCTCAGGACAAGAGTCCAGCACGATGCCCACATGACCGCACAGCGACTGTAGAAGACACCTATTGGGCGGGACACACCGACATGTGCGGGTACGTGAAGTGAAACCTGGCGTGAAGTTTGTTTCTGTGTGATGCTTGTTATGTGTAGTGCTGCCATCTGCCACCAGTTTTTCTAACTATGAGTGAAGTGTAATGATTGAATGATATGATTTATCGTTGTAGGCCTGTTGCTCTCTGTGGCAAGACTTTTAGATGGGGAGATCACTGCAGTACTGTACTCAGGGGTCGTTCAAGTATTACGTAAGCAAATTTTCAGCCATTTTTGACCCCCCCCCCCTTGTCAGCAAAATTTTGTCATCAGCTCTGCCCCTCTGAATCCTAACGCATATTGGTGGGATCAGAGACGTACACAGGGGGACCATAGGGGGCCTCGTTCCCCCCCCTAGACGATCAAAAATTTATTTTTTTTAATAAAAAATATTTTTTAAATTGAAATTTCGGAAGAAAATATCTTTATATGTTAATCAATTTCTGTTAATTTCAATGTTATTTGAAGGCTATGAACTCAAAATTTATCTTTAATAAATTCATCGTGACTCACCCTCTAAGCCATATAATGATAAATCGCATAAAGATCCTTGGCCCGCGGACCAAATATAGCCCTGGTGGTTATCTGATGCGGCCTGCCTTCCTCAAACCTAATTTTGTAAAAATGAACTGAGCGGCACATTTACAGATCGCTTAATTGTCCCGTGGTACAATTCCAGAGAATTTAAGCGGATCGTGGCACATTTTCAGATCACTTAAATGACCCGGGACACAGTTCCAGAACACTTAACCGATCCGTGACACATTTATAGATCCGTTGAGTGGCATATGATGTAGTTTTAGAGCACTTAAGTGGCCCCCAGTGCGGTTCTACATCACTCAAGTTACCCGCGGCGCATTCTCAGATTATTTAAGTGATCCGCGGCATATAATTACGGATAACTTGAGTGATGGGTGGCACAGTTCCAGAGCCCTTAAGCGCTCGGACACATTTCCAGAGCACTTGAAGGATCCGTGAAACCTTTAGAGATCACTAAAGTGGCTTTGTAGGGCACTTATCAATGGGGGGGGGGGATGTTACTTCAAGTGCCCACAAACTATCGAAAGGTTTTTCTCGTTTTTGGCGCACCGAGTAAGATGCCATTAAAAATATTTCATATTTTCATAAAGGGTGGTTGATCACGTTTACATTATCAAACCCCCCCCCTCCCCTTTGTCATCAAAAGTCGGAACATCGGAACATCCCCCCCCCCCCCATCGATGCTGACGTGGCGATACTTGAATGGCCCCTCATCAAGATTTCCATTTACAATGGTTTTCACACATGACGGTTTTTTTCTTCTTTTCAAAAACGCTCCAAGTTGGAGATCCACTGTAATTTTTTTTTTCGCTGTGCACATACTATTTCCCATTTATGCGGATAATTTTGGGGGTGTTATGCAACATTAGTAATATTTAACAAAAAAAAAAGAAGCTCCGTAATTATCCCGAAAACCGAACTCAAGGTCGGAAAGCTACTACCCGAAACCATCATATGAGGCTCTTCTCCCTTCAACCTTCATGGCAACTTTCCAAAGAAGAATCTTTGTTCCTGGAAACATCCCCATCAGAGCAGGAGCCACGTTTTAAAAGGTGGTATTGAGTTCCAGAAGCGAAATAGTGATGGGGGGAAAAACTAACACGTATTACATTTATTTATTTTCGTCATTTACCTCCTGGAGAACGAATGGTACACAGTCCTACTGCATGCATGCATGAACAGTGGCGTCTTAACGAGAGGGATTCAGGCCTCCCAAATCATAGAAAATCATATAGGTTTATATGACATGAATGTCGCTCTCCACTTGTTAATACAAGATATACAGAAGACTGGATGTTGTGAAGATATTTATTATTTGAGATGTTAATTTTTTAAGGAAGGAATAAAACTCATCTCTGCCTTTACCGGGAGGCAAAAAAAAAAAAAAAAAAAAAAAAAAATTAACATCTCAAATAATAAATATCTTCACAACATCCAGTCTTCTGTATATCTTGTATATAGGTTTATATTTTCGAGTTTAAAAGCAATTGAAGAGCTATTCATTTTGAATTTTTTTTCCATTTATGAAATTGATTTACTGAAGCGTTCAAAGATATCCTAGCCAACTTAAAACAGACCCAAACGTTTCATACCATACATAACAGGGTATAGAGTGAGAAAATTACACGTAGGGGCGGGCCTACAACGTTCTTCTTCCCTTGCTCCAGTATAATTTCTTTTTGGGAAGTGCCCTCCTATCCCTGGAAACAAATCTTTACAGGAACGGAGAAGTTGCTTGGATTCTTTTAGCAACCCAACAACTGCCTCTCCGGTCGACCGGGTCGACGGGGTGCCTCCCATTTACTATGAATTGTTCTGGAATGTTACTGGAGGGAGATAGAATAACGGGAAAAAAAAGAAGAGCCACGAAATAGCGTTATATGAACTGTTCGCGGTCTAGTGCTAAATCCTGATTAAGGCCCAAAAGACAGGTTTTACCTCAACTCTACTATGGTCTTTTTTTTGTACCTGAATGCCTTTTGGCTTCGACAGCCAATAAAAATAACAAAACGGTCACGACTGACAGAAGAAAAGAATGCAACTTCACAAAAAGGCAATTCTAATATGCATATATCACTACTCTTTTTATAGACAGCAACGAAAGAAAAAAAAATCTATTTGTTGCCCTCACATCAGGTGTAGTCATTCTACTGTATATTTTAACGGAAATATTGCATAAAAAAAAGCAAAGGAATTTTGAGAACATAGCTTTGTCGTTTAAAAATAAATGCAGACCGTGTAAACCGATTAACAAAATTTGTTTGCTCCGAGTTTACAGACAATCTTCAACATAACACAAAACCATACTTGATGCCGGCATCACTCACTTTTCTGTCGACTTCTTTACCGAATAAATAAATGTAATTTATTTCCTTTTAATTTATTAAATCTTTGATAATAATTGAATAATTAAGTTACAAACACTTTTTTTGGGACTTTGAAAGTAAAAAAATTAATTGAAAATAATTTTGTTTCAACTTCGAAAACTAGAAAATCCATTCGATAACTTTGTGTCTTCCTCCAATTTTTCATTCAAGATTTCACGACTGATATTATTTTGTCTGAATTTTTTTTTTAATTCTAAAAAAAAGCACTCGGAAAATCGTACTGATCTTTAGTCAATTTGCATTTATCTTCAATCATTAAGTAAATTACGATTAGCCAATTTGATCCTCACGTGAGTACGAAAAAAATCAGGTCACATATATTTGAATTTATCTTCTTTTTTGAGGATATGACTAAAAAAATCAAATAATACTACGACTTTAAAATCCAACTTAAATCCAATCCAATTAAAGCTAACTTCTGAACTGTATCATTACTATCGCGAATCATATCCAACTGGATGGTTCGTACAAAAACTATCAAAAAAAGTTAAGCAATAATTGCACGAATTTTTTTTTATCCCATATGACGTGAAAGGCAAGTTAAAAAAGTGACGAGAATTGCATGAAATATGTCCGAATTTCGAAAGCAACAAACTTATTTCTCAATGTTTCATAACAAATTCTCATAGAATTCCAACCATTTGATCTGAACACAAAATTGTCACATAAGAAATCGATTTATTCCCACCACATGCATATGTATACAGTATGTATTCAAACCACTTTTACTTTATTTACATGCACGATGGAGAACTTGATTTTTTGGATCAAGGGGGAAAAAAACCATAATTACAAAACTCCACAACTCCCTATATACAATATCTGCAATAGTTTCTATACACATATATACAATATCCTATAATACTATCCATAATAGCTACGACTCCCTATACCAGGGCCGTAACTGGAGGGGAGAGCGGGGCAATTGCATCCGGCGGCAAAATTTAGGGGGCGGCTGTTTTAGGTGGGAACAAAGAACACCATTACAAAATTATCGAATTTTAAAGCTGTGGGGGCGACAAAAATCCTAGTTACGTCCCTGCCCTATACAATAGCTTTTTCGAGAATACAATCTTACTGTAACCAAAATTGAGTCAATCTCACGAATTCCTTATGAACCGCAAATTATTATTTTGAAGACAGACACAGAAATTCAAAGAATAGTATTCGAAACGAGTGAGGGGAAAACTCCAGCTGATTAATTGGATATTAGATGAAGTCACGTCAATAACACAAATTTTAACTTGAAAGTGGCGATTCCGTACTAATCTTTATCAATAAAAAAGAAATCTTATGTAAATACAAGCTCTTGTAAGACAGAGTTCGCGCTTCTCGAAAATCTGACATCCGGGTTATAAAACTGCAACAAAGTTACAAACCATTCGAAAGGTGAAATAATGAATTTTATATGAAGGGAGGAAGCAAATACGATACTGTATATCATGACTGTCCACGTTTAGTGAAATCGTAAACACTTTCCAATTCATATTGAGCACAAAAACTCAAATAATAAAACTATTGTTAGTTTAATTCAGTGTTTCCCAAAGTGAGCAATATCGCTCGATGAAATGCTCCGGGGGGGGGGGGGTCGATAGAAGCTACTGGTATAACATAGGATCCTATGCGTTCGCTTGAGTTGGGGGCGATGAGAGATCTGAAGGAGGGGGCAATGGAACAAAAAGTTTTTGGGACACTGGTTTAATTCAAGAATAAAATTTTTCAATTATTTATACAAAATTGTGCGGAATTTGGAATAACCATTTACAAAGCGCAGTGGCGTCTCAACGGATGGGTGAAAGGCACCCATAGGCGTACGCAGAATTTTCCCGGGGGGGGGGGGGGTTCAATTTTCTTTCCTCTCAAGGGGAAGGTTAGAACACCCCCATCCCCCTTGCGTACGCCAATGAAGGCACCTCTAAAATATTGAACTATATTACGCATATGAATAATTTCTAGAACTGGTCTGATTAATCGCAGTTAACAATTTCAGTTGAATTAATCAACTCGATTAAAATTTTTATTAAGCGTTCGTAATTTAACTTGATTTGACTAAACCGATTACATGCCTCAAATTATGTATATCCTACATATACCATTTCAGATGATAGTCCGTATCTAGAAATTTTGAATCAATATTTTGATAAAATTTTTCGACATGAAGAAATACAAGTCCATTCAACGTTAAACCAGTGATGATTTCAATTTCAAATAGAGTTTCATGAAAATTTTGGAAGACAAGACCAAAATTTGCTGTTTTCATTGTGAGCAGCACTTTTGTGATTCAGGAAATATCAGCTCCCTCCTCGACCAGTACTATTTGAGAGCAGTTTCAAAGGGGGAAAAGTAACAGTATATGAAAATCAAAAGTTTTGAAATCAACCTAAAAAAATACCTTTTAAAATTAAAAAAAAACCAAATTCTCCCACTAAAGAAATTGCAGAATATACGGCGACCTTCTCATTTCTTAAAAAAAATCTATTCCTATCTTAATTTAAATCCATTCTGAGGATAGGTACGTGCAAAAAAAAAAAAAAAAAAATGAATAGAATATATTTTTATGCATCAATTAATATTGTTATTAATTATTACTTTATCAATATTTTTATTATTATATATTAATTGACCAACATCGGCATTACCAGTTACCAATACGAGCATTAGAAAATGTTCGATTAAAATTTCATTAATCAGTCGATTAATCGATTGAAATTTTTTAATTTAACCAGTTTAAAACTTTAATCGATTCCCAGCCCTAATAATTTCTAAAATAAAATTGGGCTCAAAGGGCCCCTCCCCACTTCAAAATGGCTTCGGAACTCGTTGAGACGACCCTGAACTTACCCACGTGTTTTTTGTCGATATGACTATTTCGCCCTGCTCAATTACAAGCTCAACTGTTGAAAGTAATCGATGATTGTAGACTTAAAAGTGTTGCAAATTAAAATTCTCAAACTTTTCCTCGTGATATTTATTTTCCTCCCGTTCCGTAGGCTATATTTGTTATTCTGTAATTTTTCTCTGTCCCTGTTCACAACTAAACTCGATAAATGCATGAGAGAAAATGTTTTAACCCTTTTTTCTTTTTCTTTTTTTTTTGCATGTGCTTGAAATAAAATTCCCCGGAAGAGACCAAGTTGATATATAGTGAAACCTCGATCTAACCATACAATAAGAACGAAGATAAAATATCGTTTCAGAGGAGAGTTATCGTTATAAGGAGAGGAGGCAACATTATCATCGGGCAACACCAAATGTATGCGGTTGTTGACATCTCTCGTGAATTGGTGTTGTTAGTACCCTTGTAAAATGCATTTACAAGTACAGTATTTATTCACAGCAAAAAATTCTAATTGTTTACTTGATGAATAAAATCAAATTAGTTGTTTCATCCGATGTGTACTACATCGAAAAAGTAGCACAACACCGACAACTTCATTAACACTTTCAGTGATCCGGTAGTGCAAAATATCGATATTATAGGTCCTGGGAAGAACACAAATCTGATGAGGAAATCAAAAATATATTGAAGGTGATTTTGAGGGGAATATAAAAAATACCGTTATTGTGGTTTCAAAATATTTTCAAAAAATATCGTCATAGAGGGATTTATCGTAGCAAAAGATATTGTACTCCTCTCTAAATTGCTTTGCATACATGAAAAGCGTCCTTTAAATTTTCATTTTACTGCAGCCATTTCGAAGATAAAAAATTCAGAATCGCCTTTGCACATAAGGTGAGGTCATATTGTTTTTATTTTAATTTTGAATTGGCTGGTAGATGTCCCAATTAACGAAAAATCTTTGTTGCAAAGCATGGTGGCTGTGATTTCGTAAATTTGTTAAAATGTTGGTTTGTATTTTTTTCTTACTATAGTTTGAATTACAAAGAAAGTAGTTTTTCAGTAGATTTTTCAGGCTCTGTACGTGTCGGTCACTATGAAGAAAATTATCAGCTAGAAAAAGAAATAACATGCATTTAAGGGTTAATATTACACTATAGTTAATCCCAAACAAGATTTGAAAAAATTTCGTTAAGAGGAATTTATTGTTATATCGAGTGAGGTTTCACTGTGTTTGTGTTCGGAATGTAATCTCATTCTCAGTCCCCAACTTATTCTCAACTTTCCAGCGCGTATCCATAAAATCAAAAAATTAAGTTTCATTCTCATTACAAGAGAATGATACATGCATAAATGTTCCAACTCCCATTTCAAGCATGTTTTATACATGCGCGGAAAAAAAAATCCTGGGATACGCCTACCAATTCACGATAGCAATGAAATAGATGAGAGAGAGAGAAGTGGAAATGGGGTGTGGGGGAAGAGATAGATAGAAACATAACTTCTGTACATCCCGCCAACGCGGAGAATACATGCCTAAAACAGTTCCAACTTCAACGCGTGTAATTGGCGACGCTTTTGTGAAATAAAAAAAAAAACCCGTGGAAAATATCCCGCCACGCACGCGCATTCTACGGTAAAAAAGTTGAGGGGAGAGAGGATATTATACACACAAGGCAGCGCAATAAGCGGGTATGTGTGTGTGTGTCGTGCCACGTGAAATAAGCAGCCAACGAGCGGGAAAGGAGAGAGAGAAAAAAAAAAAACCACCTGTAACAGGACATCATCGCGTTCTTTTCCACATACGAAAATAACGTATTAAACTTTTTCGCAAGGTGGGGGGCTACCCAAACAAACGAGAAACGAATTAAAAACTCACCTCTTATTCAGCCCGAAAAAAGACCGAGGGTTTTTCGAGAGAGAGAGAGAGAGTCACACAACAACACACTTGCATCGTCCGAACGGGAACGCGAATGGGACAGAGAAAAATAGTCTCTCTCTCTTCGCCTTCTCTCTCCGGGAAACTAGTAAAGGAAAAAAATAAAGAGAGAAAGAAAAAAAAACCGCCAAAGCGACCCCGAACAGGATATGAGGAAGACGGGGTGGTAACTCCCGTGACGTAGACTCGCGATGTAGACGTAACTCACTCTCTCTCGAGAAAAGAGAGAGAAATCGCTGATAGTAGAGGCGTTGGGAAAGGGGCAAAATAAGGCTACCAAAAAAATATATATAATATGATAGAAGCATCGAATTAAATATTACATAAGGAACATTTAAAAAAAAAAAAAAAAAACTTTCGGAGAATATCTTCCTGCATAACAGGATGTTTCACGTTCCGGACATGTTGGGTGAGTTGGCGGGGCTGAACTTTCGTCGATATTCCTGCTTCTTGCTGACTTTATCTAGATAATTAGTTGAATACTTTTTATTTCGTACAGTAATACCCCGGAGTTACGCAATAGGTGGGACCGGTGTTCGATAATACGCATCAAAAAGTTCAATTTTTACTCCTGCAAATTTCGTTCGGGAGTGAAAATACCGCTTCGAATTTCAGGGAATTTTTTAAATGGGGTTATTTGTCTAATTTTCATTTTTAAAAAAAAAACACCCTCTACTCACAAAACTACCCCTTAAAATTTTAGAGGGGAATGAAATCACTTAAAAATTATTTTTTTTCGGAAAACAGTGGGTGGGTCCGACGATAAGCGAGTGAGTCGAATTCGCAATAATGCTAAGTTGGGGTACGATTTTGCACACACACATGCAAAGGCATATATGCAGGGTGATTCAAAACTCTGCGTACAAACTTTCAGGAGAGGTAGAAAACACAAAAGCAAAACAGAATCAGAAAACAACAGAATCTCTCTTCTTTTTTTTTTCTTGTGCAGAACTGTGGATGGTAAGAACTTTGAGCACTTGTTGTGAAACTTGGCGTGTACACGTACTGTCCTCGTGTAAATTATTACTAAACAAAGAGTTTTTTTACCCGTTATTGGATTATCATTTCTGCATCTTCGTTTATCTTCCAGCTGATTAGGTTGGGGTTCCCAGTCATACATTCCTGTGATTCTGTTTTGTTTTTGTGTTTCATACCTCCCCTAAAAACTTGTACGTTGAGTTTTGAATCACCCTGTATACAGTAAATACTATTTCAGTGGGACTAAAACTTAGGGAAACACATAGGAACAAAACAACGCGCATAGGAAACACAAACACCTATCTTTTGATAAAAATTGCAATAAATGTACTTATTCCTGCGCAACGTACTAAATGGAAAATAAAAAGTTGTTTTTATAATGATAGCTTCATAAAATTTAAATTGCCTCGTGGCCGCAATCAGGTCCTTAAACAAAGTCCATATTTCCTGAAATCTGTGTAAACGAACCTAATGTGTGTGTGTGTGTAGTACGCATCAATTGTTTTTCATAAAACCTTGGTTTCGGAGGCAAGAAAAAAAAATTTCATCTGCGAGTTGAAATTAGTAAGACGACTAACAAAGATGATTCGTTCCGGAATCGCATTCGTAGCCGAAAGGCAATCTCCAATAAGTTGCTAAGGAAAATCATTTAATTCGCTTAGATAAGTTAATAAAAAACACACTAAAAAGTTCTATAAAAAACATGAAAACTCGATGAAGGCTAAAATGAACAGCTTTACAATCGGATGAAGAATTTAAATGAAGATGAAAAACTAAAGACTTTTTATTTTACACTACTGTAAACCAGAAATCGACGAATCCCAAGCGCCAGGTCACCATGGAACAAAAGCGACTAAACAATCGACGTTGATGCCTAAAATTTTGCCATGTGTGATGACCACACTGGAGTCTCTGATGACAGTGCAGAATCTTCAGAATTTATGCAAGCCTAAAAAAATTACTTTGGTTTTTTTACATGGTGAAACTCGTTGGAGGAAAAAATATTCCTGGCTCCTAAGAAATTTGGTTGGCACCTAACTTTTTCTCGATTTGTCAAGCCCTACTGTAAACCCTCCAGTATGGGTCATAGGCGTCCCCTTATGCCAGTGGATTTCAAACTTTTGTCATCAGCGGTGCTCTTGCCATGATGAACATTTATCCGCGGCTCCGGAATAGTCTAACAAAGAACCACTTCAAAGCATTTAACAAATACAAATCGATTTCGGTAGCTCACCACGACGCACCTGACAAAGGTTTGTGAAGTCCCTAGGAGCCTAATCGTGTATTTTAAGAACCACTGTCTTATGCGATGTGGTAAAATGGACTAGAGGTCAGGCGACCTATATAGATAATGAAAAGAGCGAGGACTTCTTATTCCTAGCAAAAGAGGCGACTCAAGGGAACCACATGATCACAACATCGCCATATTTCATTTCAATTTTATCGTTTGGAAATCAATGTAAATGAAGTAGTAGGTGGACTGATGAGATGGGTATTGATAGTCCAGGAAGGAAGATCTTTCCAGATACAACCCAAGGCCATCTTAAGAGCGCCATGGGTCCCCGGACCAAGTGTTTCTTCCGAGGCCCTACCAGGTATATTTACATGGTATGCTCCTGAAAAATTCAACTATATCTCATTTTTGTGAGACCCTCTTCTCTTGAGGCCCCCCCACCGGGCTGTACCAACACCCTCTATACATAATATATCACCCTCTATACATAATATAACACCCTCTATACATAATATAACACCCTCTATATCTTATCTATAGGGGGTGTTGGCTGTACTCGGGTGGGCCCATGCGTTAAGACGGCACTGTTCGAACCTGAAGTCCGCAAAAATACTAGTGAATGGTAAAGGGAACACGCCCTGTTCCTGACGGAACATGGGCCATTCCTCCCTCATATTTCCATAGGTTCAAAATTTCTGACAACCAACTATGCATACGTGGTAAGATCGATTTATCCTTATCACTACGCCCCAGATTGAAAATTAACTAAGCCCTTCCATTTCCATACATCAAATGAAGCAAATATGGAACACTTGCGGAGCAATCTCCTACACAATAAAAACACAGCAAAAGGACTGCAGAAATTGATACAGTTCCTCGAAAAAAAAATATAAGGAAGTTACATATTATATATATATAAACTAAGGATACAAGGTCACGATCATTTGTATAATTCTTATATGATATAATATTCAATTTTTATATTACCCTCCGTGAAATTTTTTCCTACATCTGTGTAATAATTGGAGAGAAATAATAGAATTCCGACCCAACCTTTACGGCAGATATCAATCTTCATCAGTTTTCGCCAATACGCATCTAGATGCGCATCGAAATTCAATTTTACTCCTCCAAATTTCGTTGAAGAGTATAAAAATAATCCTCAGTTATATAATTCTCCTAAATTTTAAGTAACTTTGTTTTTAAATACAGTTATTTCTCACTCATTAAAAAATTTTACTGATTTCAACTCATTAACATTGCTCTGTAGAAGTGTTTCCCAAAGTGAGCAATATCACCCCATGCGGCGACGAAAAGTTCCTAGGGGGCGATAGAACCTACGGGTATAGCATAGGATCCTAGGGTTTGTTCGAGTTGGAGGGGGATGGAACAAAATGTTTGGTGGCAATATCGCCCCACTGGTGGGACATGGAATGGTCCAGGGGGCGATAGAAGCTACGGTTATGACAGGATTCCATGGGTTTGTTTGAGTTGGGCGTGATAAGAGAAAAAAATCTCTGAAGAAAGGGGCAATGGAACAAAAACAATGCTCTACAGCAGTGGTCTTCAACCTTTTTCTAATGGCGAGCACTGCCAGTATCTATCATCGAAAGAAGAGCACCCTTACGACAAGTTAAGACATACGTATGCCCGAAATAAATATTTTAATATATTAAGTGCTCGCGAGCACGAAATCGGGCACGAGCATCGAGCACTCTGGGTGCTTCAGGGAGCACCATGGTGCTCGCGATTGAAGATGCCTGCTTTGGGTTCGAAAGTCGAGAAGTGGTCGAATCCTTTCTCTGTCTAGTACATGCAGATGGAAAGATAGCTCTAGAATGTCCAGACTTCAGTTTGGTGCTACGTTTTACCGTGTGCACTGAAAACATTCAAGTCTAGTCGCTCGTTTTTTGTTTTTTTTTAATGCAACTTGATCATTCATTTTACATGAAAAGGATCAACATTTTTCTGAAAGAGAAATAGAGGTATGTCTGGAAAGTGATTTTGAGGCGAGCATATACTGTATTAAACGGGCTTGAGTGCAGAAATTCTGATGGTGATTGCGTGAAAATTCAGCTCACACCATGGCTGTATTAGGTTAGCGTGTGCATCCATATCAACAAAAAACGTTCATTAGTCAAGGCTGAAAAAACGCGAAAAAAAATATCCGTAAGCCGAAAAATCCGTAAATCAAGGCAGGACCGCAATTAGGATTTTTACCGCCCCACAATATTAAAATTCGATAATTTTATAACGGTGTTCTTCGTTACCACCTAAAACTGCCTCCCGGGGCAGTTGTTCCCTCCCCCCCCCCAGTTCCGCCCCTGGCCAAGGTATCATTGCAAATTTCGCCACCCCCATTACAGATCTAATGCTTTAGTTATCACCCATCAACACCGAGAGAAGCATTTTTTCTAAGTTCCTCTGTGAAATGCTGAAAAATCTTCAACAAAAATTAATCGTTGATTCATGTTGCATTGCTTTTACTACACTATGGACCTAATGGAAGCATCTAATCAGGACCTGCAGTTCAAGGCATAGGTATAAACTTGTACCGGGCCCGAGAACCATCGATATTTGCCACCATCTCCATGATGTATTATGTGAATACTGGGTTTGAGACCCCAATATTGACTGTAGTTTAATGCTTATGCAAGATGCAAAAAATAAAATAAAACCACCGCAGTAATGATAGCGCAGCTGCATGAAGAATGTTTCGAGCATTTATCTGATATCGGTTTCGGTTCTTGTAAGCTCTTCTTAAAATGCAGCTACATACGGCTTTCAGAGACGCGTCGCACCGCTCTTTGAGGGTGTGGAAATACCCGGAATTCCCTAGAAAGACGCGGAAAAAAAAAGAAAAAAGAAACCGAACACGGAGCTTGTGTCCGAAAAAAGTCGGTTTGTCTTTTCTGTTTCATTCAAATCTATGTTCATTCTATAAAAAAATATTGAAGATTCTTAATGAAAATCTATGAGTTTTTTTCTTTCCTTGTATCTAAGAATCCCCAAGTTCAGTTAATACAGTATATTTAGTCAAATATCATAAATTTAGTCCAATAACATTTGTATAGCTATTATAGCTATTTCAAAATAATATCAACTTCAGAGCAGGCCCGTTGCCAGAAATTTCGTTCGGAGGGGGCCAGGAGGCCCACTTTCATTTCGGGGGGGGGGGGGGGCAAAGTGATAGAACATCAGATTTAACCTTTTTTTCCCCCTTTTCTCGGTCATTTTCTCACATTTCGGGGGGAACCAGACCCCCAAGTTCCCCCCTCGCAACGGCCTTACTTTAGACCAGCGGTTCTCATCCTTTTTTGACCAACGGAGCCCTTTCCGGTATGTAATTCCTATGACGGAGCCCCGGAGGCCAATTTTTTATTTATTCATCAAAGTTTCTGACTTATTGCACTGATTATTTTTTTCAAATTTATTGGTTTTTTTTTAAATTTTCCTCGAGCGGTCGCAGAGCCCCTGGGAGTTCACACGCGGAGCACCGGTTGAGAACAGCTGCTTTAGACTGTATGACTGACTATAGGGTCGGCTCTGGTAGACGGTTCTCACAATTATGTGAATATTCTTCTCGAGCGTCTGGAATTTAAGTGTCTAATTTTTATGAAAAATCTCAACACCTAATTCTTTTGTTATTGATAAGTGATAGAATTAGATCGAGTCCGTAGCGAGAGAAAGGACCTAAGGGTTCAATCCCTCCGAAATGTGAGAAAATGACTGATATATGAAATACTAATATTAACCCTCGCCTCCTTTTTAAAAGCCTCTTATTAAAATAACGGGATTGACAAGCCTAGATATTTTGTAAAGTTGATTTTTCCTCAATAGAACACTTTCCCCATATCCATTAGTTTGCACCTGCCGAAAATCGGAAGAAACTCTATACTTCATTAAAAAATATATCATATGACACTTTTAAGGGGTTTTAGGGATTTCTCTGTTATACTATGGTCGTCCCGCTCCAAAATAAAATTTTAGCCTTGAAGTGGATTGGCATTTATATACAATTAAAAAAAAGTTATTGCAAAGGCAATAATGAGCAAACAGGCTAACACATGAAATGCAGATTCTGAACAAAATTGCTCAGTATATCAAAATTTCAACTGTGGGCTTTTCAGAACCAGCAAATATGACTAATGATGCAGCAGTGTCTTCACGAGTGGGTGAACTAGTGACCATGAGTGAAATAAGTTTTTTAAATCATTTCAGATTTTTACTCATTCAAATTTTTTTTTTCAATATTTCTCTCCTTCTCTTCAGTAATTTCACATTATTTTATCATTTTTAATTTGATTCATTGTTTTACAACTAAAAACATTTTTTTACAAAAGTCAGAAAGGGGTCAAAAACTATTTGAGCTCTGAGCACCCAGAAGTAAATAAGATAGTCCTGTGGTAATAAATCTATTGGAATACAAAAACGAAACTAATGCTTTTGAAAGAGAAAATATTTTTAAATTGTTATTATAAAAAAAAAATTAGTAAAACCAATCTAAAAGCTAAAAATATTAGTCAGTTCTGTATGTAATATACAACAGCAGTTTCATTAACCAGAGATTTAGTCTGTATTATTAAGGTTCTCGTTCTATCATTTTTATTTACTTTCAAAATAACACAGCACAAGGGATTTTCCCGCTAAAAATTAAAAAATAAATAAAAATACAAAATGGAAAACTTAAACTACCTCAATCAGGGATCTCGATTATCTCCGGGAATCTATTCCCTGAAGATAACTAATAAGATAATAACATGATCAAAGACACTGTAATTAAATGCAATTTGAGTTACTTTGCAACAAAAATACAAGCAAATTTGAAAATCAAGAATAAAAGAGTGGCCAGAAAAAAATAATAATAAAATTATTTGAACATCAATTATTGTAATTTTAATTGCATTTAGTGAAAAGGTACATTAATTATGTATAAATTAATCAGCAAGTTATATAGTGATTAAATTTCTAACTTACCTTAGTTTTTTAGATCCTCTTACTCTATAATTCTATCCAGATGTTTGTATTCTTTTCTCCTTCTGTAAGTTTTGCACAGTAGGTCAATTTTGAATAGACTTGAATCGCAATAGAGGGTGTTGTCTCTAGCTGAAGGTGTTGAACAGCTACGTTTGGACATGACAATGCTGAAGTTTTTCCACAATTATTAAGACTGATGAAACAGTATAATTTTTTTTTAATTTCACAATTCTATGGAACTACCTACCATTTAGTTTGAGACTGGTAAATTTCATCCAAAATATATTAACTGAAAATTTCCAACTTGACCGATTCACAATTTTAATATCCATTCATGTTAAGATTTTTTCTTTTTAAATAAAATTAGAAAGGCTCAGTATTTGTTTAACCTTTCATATATTTGTACTCACACTCTAAAAAAATTCACAATTTTTTCATCAAAACTGAATATATATGCTGAATTATAATCAATGTGTTTTATTTGTGCAATTGTAATACAAATAAATGCATATTAAACGAACAAAAGTCATATTTTTTTTCATTGCATAGATTTTTCTTGTTTCCTTATGAATAAAAAAAGAAACAGCCTTGGTCTAATTGTTCCCTATATATATATAATTCACATAAAACTATTATATAGCTTCTGTTTTTTTTTTTCCTTCTAAAAAATGTCAAGTTCAAATTCTAACCACAGGCAACAAGTGATATCAATTTTTTTCCAAAAAAAAAAGACTATATGTTAATTTATCCCTACACCTACAAACCTTGGTACAAATAAACCCCCAAAAGCTAAGAAGCAACCTATGTACGTATGTGCACATACAATATAAAAAAAAACAGCTGAACCCACTTAAGAAGTTTTCCAAAATAACAGTAGCAGTGAGATAAGGTGTAACATGTGGAATATATATCAACAGAGTATAAATCATATAAGAAATAATCAATATATTCAACTCAACAGATGTGTTGCTAAGTGCTAAACTTTAGCGACAAGAAATAATATATACATACAGTGGATCTCGTTCAAAAAGTCTCTTGCGCAAGATATTTTCCCACATAAGAAATATTTTTCCAGATATATTTTCCCATATCAAAGTACTCTTCCACCTTAAAAAAATTCCCTTCCTAAATACATATATATATATCAGTGATTCTCAATCTTTGATAGCCCTTTCCCACTTGATTTCTTTTTTGCCAGTGGGAGGCCCAGTTATACACATGACTAATGGGACATAAATGGGGGGGGGGGCCTGGCGGTTGAGAAACACTGATCTATATTATACAATCCCAACATGTCACGGGCATCAGAAGTGTTTTTAGACCTGTGGATGCTCAAATTGAATTTTACATAGAAAAATTTTATTTCTGAACTGATTCTGGGGATGCTCTACTGTCGGTGCAAAATTCTGCACCCACAGCTTCAACATCACTGCGCCTACCTTTTATCAAGCGGGATCCACTGTATTACCAAATGAAATAAAAATAAAAAAGCAAGTATGATAAATTGATGATGGAATGCATAAAAATGAGAAAACAATTAGAGAATGCATTCTAAGTATGCATGATGAGCAAATTTAAAATTCCAGAGTACCAATATATGTACATCAGGTGAGAAAGCTTGAGTTTACCAGAGTATGAAAAGTGGAAAACGAGACGCTTGAAAACTTCTTGAGCAGGTATTTAAACATATATTGCCAAGTTAACTATTCAACGATTTTGCAAATAATTGTTAAGACAAAAAACAAAGACAAAATGAGAAAAATATAAACAACATAAGCACATGCACTTTAGCATCAACATTAAACTATATCAACACTGAAAGACATCAGGTCAAATAATGAGCTCATAAATTATTTGGATCGATCAACATAGAATGTGCACACAGTGTTACATCAATTTATTTTCCTATATACATTGCATAGTATAGTAATAGTCATTACCACCAAAACCATTGAATGGCAACATAAGTGTCAACAGAGCTCTAGCTCAAAGCTCACAATCGGGGAAAACGAGTGACATTGGAATGATTGATACAGTGAGACTTATCACTATAATTTGGAATTTAACAAAAAAGTACTTACAAAACTGCACAAATAAATGTGCATGTGATGAATTTGTATGCTTTCATACAAAAGTTAAAATAAACTTGCATAAAATTGCAAGTGATGATCGTGATCCATTAGTCTATATAAATGCATCCCAAACTGTGATCTCTGACGGGTAAAGGGGTAGAACTTGAGTGTATTCAAGTGGTATAAGGGACTAGTTGACGCATAAGTGCGCAGTGAACTAAAAAGTTTGGGAACCACTGGTCATTATTATGTACATATTTTCTGTTTACTTTCTCCCTAAGAATCAATATGGTATAAATTACTGTACGAGGTATATTTATACACAAATATCACTAAGTTTGCTGCAGTACGCCACCTCCATGAATCTTCAAAGTTAAAAAAATATAATGGAGCATAATCCAAAAAATATGGAGAAACTTTCCTATCATATTCATCCCGAGAACTGGAAATTTTTTATTACTTAAATGAAAACTAGAAATGTGAAGCACAGATTCCATTGCTCATTTGAACACATCACTCAGTTATAAATGAAGATTTGTCAAGTAAAAAATAGATATTTTTATTCATGACATTCGAATTTACCTCTTAATTATCACAAAATATTTCAATAAAAATTGTATAAATTTACTTTAGCCCCCTAATCGAACCACAGTGATCCTAATCGCAAGATTTCATGCCTAATAGCTAGTTATGATCAACAGATCTAAACCTAAGAGCCATGGTTCATTTGATGTTAATTATGTGAGAAATCTAAATTTATATAAAGTCAAATGGAGGGGATTCAACATGAGTTTAATGAACATATGAGTTGTTAATAGAGTAGGAGCAACATAGGGGGTATGAAAGCTTTATTGAGCACATGGACAAAATTCTATTAAATTCCTTCAACGTAATCCTCAGCAGAGTCCTGTACCTTTTCCCAGATATGTGAAAGCTTTTAATTGCTATCAGCAAAGTGGTTTCAATTGATAGCAGTAATGGAGGGCACTATTGCAGAGTTAATCAATCGCCTTATTGAGCCCTGCACAAAGTGCACTGGCCCATCATGTAACCACAAAATGCTGCAACATATCATCACTAAAAGCTTCACATAATGCTAGATGACATTCCTCAACGTTTTTCCTCATGCCCCACCTCGATATTAATTCATGATCACTGTTCAACTTTTTTTAAATATGCATCAGAGCTGTTAAGACCACCCTCTTCACTACAATCGTAAACAACCATGAATACACTTTATTTATTCCAACATTGATATTAGCTCTAACATCCCCAAACTTACTTTTTTCCCCTGGAATAAGTAGCTACTTCTAGTCTTTTTTACTCATGCATATATTTTTTGGCTTTCATGATTATGTTGCCACTACTTTATTCACAACACTTGTACAGAGAAAAGTAAACTTGAGAGAGACAAATAAAAGTTCCTTCATCAAATAACATAACTTCAATCAAATGAAAAACGATGAAAGGTTCATGGCTTTTTTTGATAAAAATGTTATTTTAATGGCAAATTTTCTACCATTAAACATGATACGTTGACCAATGAACCATCTAATAATTTTTTTTTGTAACAATATAGATATTATGTAAATATATACTGTGTACCTGTTCCCCAAATCTTATATATCAATGGCCAAGTTCAAAAACGGCAACAACTCAGAAACTCACATTTTTAAGTTATACATGCCATGAGTACGGTCGAAAGTGCCTCTACATATTACTACTACTTAAACATACATGCACCCCATACACATTCCTCTACGGAATTTCTAACGAATTGGTAGATGCCGGAATGTGTGTTCTGAGTGTATGTGTGGCCCTAATGTGTTTATGGCATCAGAATTGTGTTTGTTTTGCATTCTTGCTGGTGCTGCCATCTGCATTTCATATTTTGAAGCAAAGCTTATAAATGCTTGAGCCTCTACATATCGCAAGAAAGCAACAACTCCCAACTCTGATCACACACTCCTTCCTCTACAGTGATTAAATTTGAGTTGATTCCATTCAGTTCAATACCAAGTAAATCTTTAAAATGCTAAACCAGAACATAGAATTTTGAGTTGTTACCTCTTTGAACTGGGCTATCCATTATAACTGCACCAAAATTATACTGAATAGGCAGCTCTCATTCAACCAGGAACGCAAAAATAATAATGCACAATTTCAACATTGGAAATGGGAATGCTTATTCATTTATTTGTCTGACTAGCTTTAATAACTATAATAACTAATCTTTACTAAAGCTCTGCAAACCATGGAATCATCTAATTAATAAAGAGAAATGTTGTCTCTTCATAACCAAATATTAACAGAAGAATAGTTAACGTAAGTCATAAAAATATGCGAGAAACCATCAAAGAGCACAAAAACAGAAATTGATTCCGGATAAAACAAATTTCGACAACTTTTTTCTTTTTAAAATCACTTCAAATTGGAATGTGAAGAAAAATTTAATGATGATTTGAAATACATGGTAAAATTCTTATGTCATACAGTAAAATATATAGTATCTCATAAAACCGAAAGATCTTACATTTTGAAAGAGCTACAGATTTCTGAAGACATATTTCCATCAGGAAGCCCAATTTTATGAATTTCTAAAATATTAATTATTTATAATAAATCACCTAAGTTCTGAAAATAAAATAACTAATACATAGATTGCCGCTAAAATTTTGCTCCAAAAAAATAATCTGATTTGAAAATCTTTCTACACACTTTTGGTTTTAATTCCTAAATAATTTTGCGTTCGGAAGTTTCAATAAATAAAAACATTGATTTAAAATTTTATATTAACTTAAGAATTGCACAATTCCATGAAATTGGGCAACTTCAAATGATTCGGAAGCCCGGTGGGAAGCCTCATAGGTGATTTGAAATTATGTATAGGTCTGAGAGCTGGACAAATATCCACATGCCAGTCAGGCATGCAACTTAAAATAATAGATGCCTGAATCAATATTTTACATGCCTGAAAAAAATTATAGCTGGATTTACTTATTTCAAAATTAAAAAAAAAAAAGATTAATTTACAAAAAAATATTGAAAGTGATACAAAAAAATTTAAAAATAATCTAAATTTTGAAAGAAATATAAAACTTTGAAAGAAATATGCTTACCAATTGAAAAACTATGATTTGTCTAACAGCTAATTATAATTTTCCACATTGTTGGCATTGGAAAAGAAGTTGACAATTTACTATTCACCTCATGTGTGATAACTAATTTATGGTATGGACCGGACTTGGGCAGGTGTGAAAGGCACAACTGCATCTTCCAGCCCAGGTACCTAGGATGAACCTGATTATTATATTTACCTATGTATTTAATATACAAAAAGTATGGCTTCCATTGTAGTGAAATATAGAGAAGTATGTTCAAAAACCCTGGCTTGGAATTCAAAAACTGCCAAAGATTACAGCCTATGGACCAAGTTGCAAGATATGAGGACCCATAACTGCACAGGGGTGTAAAAATAGATATACCTGCAGCCCGCATCTAGATGTTTCCCTATGGTATTTCACACTGTGCGCAAGAACACTTTGCATTATCACCGGTGAAAAAATTTGAAAAACAAAAAGTGGTCACATTTTTTGTTTTTTTATGTGCTTGTTTCTGGCATGTGGTTGAAAAAAATACATGCCTAGCCGAAATTTTTACATGCCCAGGGAATGTGAGCAATAGATTTGTCTAGCCCTGATAGATTTATATAAATACAGTCAAATCTAGATTAGTCAAGTATACAGCGGCTAAGGGAACAGTGCTGTCTTAAGGCATGGGCCTCAAGAGAAAAGGGGCCTCACAAAAATGAGACCCGGTTGAAATTTACGAGAGTTTGCCTGGTAGGGCCTCAGAAAGATCACTTGGCACAGGGGCCCATGATGCTCATAAGATGGCCCTGTAAGGAAAAACTTGATTTATAGTTAGTTCGGCTTATCTAACTATCCTGTAACATTGAAGGTTAGAGGTTAATATAAGGTTACACATGAAAACTTTGACTTAAACAGATATTCGACTTATTGTGAATTGATTGTGCATATTTCTCAAAAAGGCACAGGTTACTAATGGTTTTTGCCTCCTACTATGAATGCTTCGTATAAATATGGCAATTTTATACTTTGTATGACTTGGAAAATTCCAAATAAGAACCTCACAAGTTCACGACAAACCAAAAGTGAAAAATCACTTTGAAAAGCTAAAAGCTTCACAAAAAGTTTATAAATAAAATACAATAGAACCTCTCCTTAACAACCTTTTTTAACTGGATCTTCCAGTACACCAACATCAAACAACTTCCTGCAATATTACTTCATATTAATATTATATATAATATTGCATATATTATATATAATATTATTTCACATTATATATAATAAGGTATTTATAATATTGCATATACATACAAGGTGCATAGCAAACACGGGTATGGCATTTTACTGGCGAACCATTGATACTAAAGGTATACTTCTTGTTAAAAAGTTTCCAAATAACGTATAATGTGTAGCACTCAGATATGTCATTCATGTTTCAAGGGATTGTATAGTTATAAGTGCAATATTCGGAAAGATATTTGAATTCGAAAAATGGGTAAATTTGAAAAAGAACAGCATTGAATGTGGAAAAAAATCTGTTTTACTTCCATTTAACGCTGTTCTTTCTCAAATTTCCTCCATTTTTCTCTGAGAATATTGCACTTGGAAATGTGGATTTTTTTTTTCTTTTTTTGCATCAGGAGAGAGGGCAACAACTTTCTAATTGGGTTTTGGGGCACACTGAGGCTGTATAAAAAGTTAATTTTTTTTATTTTAATAACTATACAACCCCTTGAAACATAACTGACATATCTGAGTACTACACATTACTTGAAAAACTTTTTCTAATTGAAAGTATACCTCTAGGATCAACGGTTCACGAGTAAAATGTCATGCCCCTTGTTTGCTATGCACCCTGTATATCTATATATATATAATTGATTTTCTGTCTGTGTGTGTGTGTTCTCTATACAAATCTACAATTTTAGATCTATCGTCGCGAAATTTTGCATATATACCAAACAGGACTCGACTTAACCGATAGGCTACTTTAAAAGTTTGGCAGAGCTGGGCAAATGCCCGAAATGGGTGAAAAACTGCCGGCAAACCATGGTTTCTGGGCCTCAAAAATTACTTTTGGAATGTTTACTTTTGTTACCATGGTTCCCTAGTAATGCGTTTCAGACGTGCATATGCTTTTACAATGGTTTGTCGCTTCTTTAATGCTGCCAGTATATGTATAATAATTTATGTCTTTATAAAGATTTGTCACTTTTTCAATCCTCCTATTAATGAGGCTTTTTGAATAGACACCATGATAATCATCAGCATCACTTTGAGGGTCAAACAAAAGATGATTCCCATAGAAATAAGTGTTAAAAATTGTTGATTTTACTGTAGAAATGCAGAAATTTAGGGGGATTTTCCGCCACATCAATAATTTTAAAAGTTGCATAGAATTCTCGATTTTTGCAATATTGAGTTTGCTTAGATAGTTGAGTTCACGCATAAGAAGCCCAGAAAATTAAATATGAAGTAATTAGCCGGACCTACTTTTGAGTTGAATATCCATGCAATAACATTGATTTCAACTTTTTATTTATATCTTCTCAAGCATGAAAATTAATGTCTCCGTATTGTCTTTTGATATTTATTTGCATAAATTCACATAGTTTAGGATGTTTTAAAATAAATTATGGGCCCGTAAAAAGTACATCAAAGAAATTACACAGCTATAACTAAGCATTTTTTGAAGCAGAAATAGGCAGATGGATAACTTGAAGTTCAGGGGGGGGGGGGGGGATCGCAATACCTAGTACCCCTTAAAAAAGGGAAAAAATATTCATTTCTACGTTTCTTTAAATCTAGATTTGTTTCTTTCATGATTTGCACAGGAAGTCACTGTATTGGTTAACTTGAACACGGTTTGCATGTCCCTCAAAGAAAGAGTTAGATATCATGTGATCTAAAAAGCCTCATTGAAGAAAACCCAGGCAGTACCATGTATTATAGCTAGTCTATATATATAATTGATTTTCTGTGTGTGTATGTTCTCTATGCAAATTTACAATTTTACATCGATCGTTGCCAAATTTTGCATATATACCAAACGGGACCCGACTATAATAATATAGGCTACTTTAAAAGTTTGTCAGAGCAGGGCAAATGCCCGAAATGGGCAAAAAATGTTGGGCAGCAATGGTTCCCCAGCCTCAACAATCACTTCCAGAGTGTTTACTTTGGTTACCATGGCTCCCTACCAATGCGTTTCCGACATGTATATGCCTTTACAATGGTTTGCCACTTCTTTTTTGCTCCCACAGAGTGTTAATCTCGCAACTGATTGCAATAGAGCAGTTGAATGATTAATAAGTCAGTCTAAACCTATTACAGTGTATTGCACTTTGATTTAAAAAAAACCAATGATATTACTATGTGAAAAAACTCAGGGTAAAACTAATTTATGTTCTTGCAACATTCAAAATAAAAGGAATTGATGAGGTTCCACTGTTAATACTTTCATATTTCATGTTTAGTTCTAAAAATTGAAATTTTTGATTTAGTCAGGGTTATCAAAGCAATATAAAATCAAATACTTTAATGTTTAAACAAACCAAGTATATTTGAACAAAACTTAACAATTTAAGTGCAAAAAAGGCACTAAATATGGAATTATCTGGAATTTTTCTTATTGCATTCATCATATAAATAATTGATATAGCTTTCGAGCTGTAAGAATAGATGCCTTCTCAGGTTCACCTCATTTAGTTTTTGTCATAAGTAAAGAGGTTAGTTAAAACAATAAACATATTTTGATATGATATGGTACCGAATACCTTAACAGCATGTGATCAAACTGACTATAATAAAACATTTAGAAATATATCACAGAAAAGAGCAAAATAATGTTGTAAAACATAATTCCCAAAAAAAAAAAAAAAAAAAAATTCAATGATTTTTTGCACATTTTAATGCAAAGAATAACATTTGATTTATTATTATATTATTTGTCATAATTTTTGAGCGGTCGGGGTGCTGTGTTACAGTTATGTCGAAGAGAAAAAGACAAAAACCCTCAAAATAAATAGAAAATTTAAAAAAAATCAAAATGTAACATTTGATTATATTAAGGAAATATAGCTCCATCATGTAAAATAATAATAATAAAAATATCAATGGAAAATATTGTAATCGTATCACAAACACGCAACAACTCTGAAACTAATTTACAGCCTGGTCTTTTAAGGAATAATATTTTTCTGCCATCAGTTTTAATCTATTATTTTTAATATTGCTGATGATAGAGCAACAAGCACTGTTGTCTACTCTCAAAACCAGAGAAACACTTAAAACAATGAAACCAGCTGCACACCATGAACAATCACAGCAATAACAATCAAAAAGAAAAAAAAAACATGAGCACTGTAAAACGACAGTGTATATCTCCTTGTATTAATCACCAATGAGAAAAATGGTTAGGCAAAGCAAGTAAATCTTGCTTCCATGAGGAAAAAAATACAAAATATTTCTTTCATATCTAATATGTGCATGGAATATTGGAGATTCAAGAAAAATAAAACGCACTAACTTATACTTTTGGCCTCACTTCTTTTTCGAGGTACAATTACCTCCACCATTAGTTTTATCTTCATACCTCTGCCCATGCACGCATAACATGTGTGCTTTCAGGTTGTCCTTCCAATTGAAATTACGATGACAAACGGCACATTTATGAGTCTTGAAGTTAGGATTGTGAATAGCTTTGTGCCGCCTCAAAGTATAAGCTGTAGTGAATTCTTTATGACACACATCACAACGATATTCTTTGTATATACCCATTGGCTGTACTGACATCAAACGGAATGTTGAAGGTAAAATTCCTATACTTGGTGCGTTAGGTCCATCAAGGCCTGAAAAAATAATGAAACGAAAACCTCGGAATGAAAGAAAAAATATGCATTTATTAGCTTTATGTCACATTGACATAATATCTGCACTTATAAAACTAAGATCACAAGTTTTGTTTTTTTGATATTATATTATGTTATTCATATAAATTTGGATATAAACTTCTTGGAATAAAGTAATGTTAGAGTGTAGTTAAATGCATTTGAATCCACAAATATATCTTTCATACAGATTTAAACATTTATATCAATACCTAGGATACTAAACCATACTTTATAAATATGAACTGACAATATAACATGATTCAAAACTAAATGTAAAATACAACATACACAATTTTTATCACAGCTCATCAAAAGTACAAAAATGCTTGCCCTTCCTTTTAATCATGCTACATTATCACATTTTTTGATATGAGAGAAAAAAATTTCGCCATGAACTTCTAAAATATGTGTCTTCAAATTATCAGGTCTTGAGCACTTTTTGAAACAATGAGGGCAGATGCTTTTCTGTTCACTGTGCTGAAACTTCCAATGGCGCCTCATATTACTGTTAGTAGTGAAGGACAAGGAACAAATTGGACAATAGTAACGTTCTTCAACACGATCCCAACAGGCACCTAGAAAATAGAAAAATTGCTGTCATAGAAGCACTTTAATGCGAGTCATTCAATATATTTTTCATTTTAAAAACTTTCACAGTACCTTGTTTTTTAATTCTTCTTTCAGCTTACTGAGTGGATATGATTCTAATCTATGTGAAACTCTGAATAATTTAAGGTTTCTTATTTCAAGTTACACATTAAAGAAAAACAAAAACGTTTTCATAGATTTTACCAATCATAAGCTAAAAGCAGCATTGGTCTCAATGCAATAATTACAAAACTTATTTCCAACAAAAATTACAATATAACAAGATGAATTCTTGATTGCAATCAACACCATATAACAGTACGTCTGCATATTAATCTGCGCACATCTCATGTTCAAATAATTTTCTCCATTGGAATTTTTTCCTGCATAGTGTTGAGTGAAACACACCGAAATATTTTTTTCTTAAAAAATACCTAGTAACCAAAGGTGGTCGCATGGTTTTGGAATTTGATCGAAAGTATGAGAAAGAGACATAAAATGATTATGGTGATGATTTGACGGCAGTTGCCAAGTAAAAACAAAAACAGTTTGGTATCTGGAAGTTCAAAAGGCTTTTTCCGAAACCATGAGTCAAGTCAATGCATATATAGCAAAGAAGTGTGTGTATGTGAGAGAAAAAATAGGTGTTTGATTAAATTGATTTGAAGAAATAAAAAATCCTTCTTGGAAAAAGCTCTCATATGACAATCTCATTAAAACAAATATTATTAGTTTACTTTTTACTTTTCACATTTATATGGATATGTAAATTTTATAAATGCTGTATTTGTGTGATCTTTTCTATTCCTTATATTGCATATGCATATTATGTATTTACTCAATTCATATAGACAGGAATGGATTTTCTCTGTGCATAGTTTTACTTTAATGTATTTTGTTTAGCTTTAATGTATTTATGTATTTCAGTTCTAATTAATGATGATAGGTTAACATAAAAGTGAATGGTCATCTGAGAAGTCATTATGGAACAAATTATTTTTTTTTTATTTTTATCAGCTGACTGTTTACAAAACTAGCAATTTATTAAACAGATTAATCGTTGATTAAGCAAGGGTTTGTGAGAAATTTCAAATCATTTTATGAATCTTTCTCTCATAAAAATTAGTCTTCCGGTGAAAAAAATCTATCATGGATGAATAACAGATAAATGAATGAATGAACATGAGGTAAATATGTTTTCAGAACCTCATATATCACTTTTATGAGAAATTGGTTCATAAAGAGTTATGTTCCTAAATAATTTTCTTTTTTCTCCTCCATCAGTACCATAAACATATAGCATAACTGATAATGATCATGATATTTATAGAATTTTTTGCTCTCTTCAATTAATTTATTTTTTACACTTCAATGATTTTTGGATTCAACTAACTTGAAATGAAAAAGATATTTTTTCATCAAAATCCCTCTTCTAATTTTAGGTTATTTTTATCCGAGTTAAAATCCTTTTAATATTAGGAGTATATTCTATAAGTAAATACAGTCAAACTAATTCAGTGCAAGCACAGTTAACACAAGATAATAGAGTGCAAATATTTCCAAAAAGCAATATTTGATTAGCTGTTCAATTGCATTACAATTTTTAGGATTTTATTGCTTGCAAAAAAAAAAATGCAGCCAAATAAGAAGTGTGGTTAATACCAGATTTTTCTGATTTCAGACAAATAAATTATTTTTGTCAATAAACAAAAAGTGGTAAAATTTCCATGCAAAAAGAACAATGCACAATCAGTGAATTCTTGCAAATCAAAATCATAGACATCAATTTGTGTTTATGAAACATGGAAGTTTGCAAATTCTCAAATATTTGTGGAAATAAATCAGCTTTCTTAGAGTGATGAACCCTTTTATTCCCAAAGGACTCCTACATTTCGTGAAGAAGTGTCTCATTACATGATAACACATAGTGCATAATCAAGGGAGAGCTCTAGTAGAAACTAATTGAAAAAAATAAAAACAACCACCCATATATTTTTCTGTCATTTCACACAGAATTGGTAAACAATATTGAGTAGAATTGGCAAACAACATAAAAATTTTTATTATGTGTTTCTTACTTATTAATTTCCTAACTTCTGTTTTGGCACTGATATAATCTATATATACAAAATTTATTTTCTGTCTGTCTGTGTATGTTCTCTCTATACAGATCTACTACAATTTCGAACCTATCATTACCAAATTTTGCATAAGCCTATATGTACTAAACATAACCCGAATTGAATGATAGGCTATTTTAAAAGTTCATCAGAGCTGGGCAAAAAACTGTCTGCAACAACTGTCTTCATGGGCTTCAACAATAACTTTCAGAATGTTTACTTTGGTTTCTATGGCTCCCAAACGATGTTTCACACATGTTTATCCCTTTACAATGGTTTGTCACTTATGCTCCCAATATATGGAGAAAACCCAGCATCACTGGGTATTACACCCTATATTGAATAATAAAAGCTATATTAATACAACCAAATGCTCGATTTTTTTTTCACTGGTCATATTAATTAAGTTTGACTGTATATACTTAAATTTTTAATTGATTTTAAATTCAGTATTTTAGGCACTTTTACTTACTTTGGAACTAAAATTTATTTTTATTTTGCCATAGAATTTAGGACTAATTTGAATTTCCATGTATTATAATTGACAGTAAAACAATATTTAAAAAACCAAGTAAAGATAATATATGCAACACCTCAAAAAATGTGTTTAAACACAAGGGAAAAAGTACTATTGGATTTCCTAGCTTAGTTTTTTTCGAACAAGTAACACTTACTAGAAAAACTTAATTAGTTTAATTAATATTTTTTATCTGTATTTTGTTTAAATGAATACAATTATTTCATCTTATAATATTTTTATCCCCTAACATTCATGAGTAGTCTTTTCACAAGAACTTTGAAAATTTTGTCAATTTCAATAAAAGAAAACATTGAAACATTTTCATTCAAAAAACAATACAAGAAAGTGATTTCACAATAGACAGATATTGAATAAATAATGGCTATAATTTTTTTTTTCATTGGATAACAATAGAAATTTCATATAACTCAGTTCTTCAGAGAATAACACCAACAATACAAAAATATTACCATGCTGATCACTTGGCACAAAAAAATTCATTGCCATACATAAAATATGCTTAATAGAGAAACATTAGAAGAAAGTCTGGTGTAAAAAAATATATTTTCATTTCAACTCATATAAGGAAATATCAGCAATAAAAATAGAATATACACAGATTCAATTTTTTTTTTAAATGCAACACATGAATTTTATAAACAAGAAATAAAACACACAAAATATAATGTACCATGAAAAAATTAGCAAGTCACAAAAATAAAAAAAATATTTTACATTGCTTTTTCATATTTTTATAAACATCAATCATATTTTTTTATGCTATCTTACATAAAATATTCAAAATCAAACCGTGGTTTTTCTACTTTATATAATTAGGAAAAGCATACATATGGGATTTATAGCTTAGCACATTGTTTCTCAAAGTCTGTGCCACAAACCTTTGTCAGGGCCTCACAGGGAACTGGAAATAATCATTTGTGTGCTAATTTATGCTTTGAAATGGTTCTTTTACAAATGAAAATATCTACAAAACTATTATGGGGAGCCAAAAATTAACCATGAATTGGACAAGAGAGCCACAGGTGACAAAAGCTTGAAAATCACTGGCTTAGTGGAGGAAAAATTTAGTTATTACAGTACTGGCAGCATCTAGAATAAACAATTATAGAAAACATATCAATAGGGTGTACTTTTCTTTCTTTCAAACCGAGCACAACTCAGGTCTATTACCATCTATGGACAATTTACTATCTAGTAAGTTGTGCTGGAAGTGTAACTGCGTGTGTATCTAACAGTTTTGAGTGCGTATGTAGTGTTATGTTTAATTTTCAGTGCTGCCATCTATATTTCAGAAGTGAAGTGAGTGATGTGTTATGACTGAATTACATTTGTACTGTTTGTAGGTCTGTTGCTCTCTGTGGAGAGGGAATAGAGTGTACTAATAAGCCCTAAAGTAAAAATTGTTTTGCATTGTTCTGCAATGCGCACTCAGCTGACAGAAAGTGTTCTGTAGTAAAAATTCCCAAAGCCTCAGTAATGCAGTAGGCAGTGCATCAGTAAAAATTCTCATGATAGTGCAATTTTCTATGCAGAAGCATTCTTTTCCTGAAATTCTAGTAGAGATTATTCTGCAATGTACGTCATAATTTTTGGCATATTCGGCTTTGGGGTTAATAATATGAGAGATAATCTCACATAAGATATGTTTAAGAAAGTACAGTATTTTATAATATAAACACATCTTTAAATTTGTCACAATTACTGCATTGTGTTGCAAAAAGATAATCTGGGAAATGAAAAAATATGCTGGGAAGATCCCTCCTCAACTTTAAAGATATAATATAGAACATGAATGAATCACCACGGACCTAATCATGAAAATATGTTCATTTATCATTTATATGATATTATAATAAAATTATACTAATAATTCATTTCACACAAGACGACTTTTTAAAAGTATTTCATCACTGCATTACAAAAAGATATAAATAAGTTTCAAAGTTATGTAAAAAAATTGTTTTATTATCAAATTCATAAAATAAACTTCTACTTCATTCCCAATCAATTTGAATCGTCACATTGAATGAATAAGGCACTTATTATTATGTTTAATTATTAATAATCATAAAGAAGGAAAAACCTTTTTGATATTAATAAAAACTTGAAAAATGATTAAACTGAAAACTTTGAGACACAGTCTAAAAATATCTGAGACAGTCAAAACTGAAATTTGATGTGACAAAGATTGGCTTATCTGTATGACAGTGATGCTTTGCAATTCACTGTGCAGAAATTTGACTGTCACAACTAAATGCTCGAACTCATCTGGACTGCATAAAATTGTGAGATGTCATTCTTTATCAGTCATTTCATGTTGAGCTGCATCGTTGTTCATGGAAATTTCCAATTCTGTATTTTTCAGAAAAAAATTATGCGTAACTGCATTAAATACTTTTCTTGTTATTGAAATTGAAGAATGGGGCCGAGAAAAGATAACAGAAGAATAATTAATCCATGGAACAAACACACCCAGCTGAGCACAGAAAAGAAATAAGTTGCAGATGAAGTGTAAAAGAAGGTGGAACAATTAATCGATGCAGCTCAAGCTAGTAGAGCTTTCTTAGACCAACTGTGACAACTTTTTGGCAACAATCACAGTAGATTATGAGTATCTGCTGAAACAATGAATATTGTTGACAAGAACAGATCTATCAATGAAAAAGATGGGATATTTTGGATTGGAGAAAGATTGGTGTGAGAGGTTCAATAATTCAGGCTATTTGTAAGGCTAGTTAAATTTTGAATTTAATTACAGAAAAACTACAGAATGTACTTCGTCTGAAAACACAAAATTCAAAGCGAATTGAGGTTGGTTTTACTGAATTTTGAACA
This sequence comes from Pholcus phalangioides, assembly GCF_987345545.1. Taxonomy (NCBI): domain Eukaryota; kingdom Metazoa; phylum Arthropoda; class Arachnida; order Araneae; family Pholcidae; genus Pholcus; species Pholcus phalangioides. The sequence continues at coordinate 84,407,248 of NW_028301608.1, read as the reverse complement.
CAGATTTGTACAGAAAATATCGTCTCGAAATTAAATGTCAGTTTGCCGATGGATTAGAGTTGAATTGTGAGACACCACTGTATTAAACAGGAGGATGATTGCTTTCAAAAGAATCTTCCACATCAACCATATGCAATGCTACAAAACAATTTTATATTCAAGAAAACCCTTTGAACTCTTTAAAATATAAAATATTACACATTTTCAAATTTAGAGGAAATTGAAAATTCATATTCCATACCTTCATTTGTAATATTACAATTAATTTCAAAAAAGTTTAATTAAAAAATACAACCACCCAACATGGTAATAAAACCAATACAGATTATAATACTGTTGAGCAAAATTTTAATAATGACACATAACACTGAATATCTCATTAATGTAATCAACAGCAATAAATCAAGTTTTCACACTCATTCACAAAGTGTTAGTTGCACAGTTTCATTGAAAATGAAAATTTTAAAAAAGCAATTAAAAACTGAAAAAAAAGAATCAATTAGACATAAAAAAACAAACAAACAGATGAAATTGCAAAAAAATAAAAAAAATAAAAAATTATTAAATAAATTAGAAAAAATAGAGCTAGAACCATTTTTATACACAGAATGTTCATAAACTGTATAGAAAAAATTAGAGAGATAATATTACTCATCAAGACGAGCAATATTTACAATAGAACCTATAGTCGTAATCCATTGAGAATGTCAGAAAAGTGAAACGTAGAAAAACGTCCAACATGCACAGGTCCGCACTCCTGACATAAGTTTTTGCTCTGCAGGAGAAGCAGCACTTCTGAAAATAACCATCAATTATTCGTGGTATGCCAATTTCTAGTAGCATTGGCAGTTGCAACTGATTTCCTGATCAAAATCAAAGCAACTGCAGCAAACTTGATTCTTTAGAATGCTCATCAGATCTAAACCTAAATCCACTGGTTTTTTTCTTGTGAGGGGCACATGAAAACCTTGGTGTAAGAGACACCTGTAGGCTCTGTAGACATCAGAAGATCTCGTCGCAAGAATCCTTGTTACAGCTGACAAGATCAATACAACATCAGGAGTCTACAAGAGGGTGCACCAGTCTTTCATTCACCAATGTGAACTGTGCAACTGTGTGAACTGAACCTTTGGACATCGCTTTGAGCCACGGCCGCTGCTAGATGCTTGGTTAGCCGGGGCAAGTATGCATGTTGGCACCCCCAGTAATGCCGAAGGAGAGGTTAAAAGGCAGTGAAATTTGTGCCCCTTCTGGTCCAGCTACAGGGACACCAGACACGCCTCCTTCCCAATAGTTACGGCCCTGCTTTGAGTCTTTCACTGATCTGTATGAGATTATGCAACTTGATTTTGTTATGTCTCTTTTTTTTACCATTAAAATTTAAATGTAGACAATTTACTTTACGCGTTTCTGACACCCTGACAAAATTGCAACCGTAGGTTCCATTGTAAATATTGTTTGTCTTGATAATGCTTGATAATGGGTACTATCATCCCTTCAATTTTTTTCTAAATAGTCTACAAACACCTTTTATATTTTTTTCACAAAATTACAAAATAATATCAATTTTTGTACAAAAACATCTATTTTTGTAACTTTAAGCTTCAATTAATACCATAATTAGTCTTTCAAAAAAAATAGAATCCATCCTTATAATTCTGCAATAGCATTAAACATATATTGTATGCAATCAACATTATAATGGTCCAAGGCCACAGCTGAGATAGAGAGGGATTAAGGATATGCACCCTCTCCTCATGAAATGCGAGGAAATAAATGCTAAATATGGAGTAAGACATTGTATTACCAAACTACCCATTTAGTTCCCACTGCAAAAAAAAACCATTTTGGCCATAACCTTGTCGTGGTTGCATACATATTATATGCCACAAGATCATACATTCATTATAAAAAACAATAAAAAGCAATAGAAAAATTGAAATAACTTTCTTCTAAATAAAAAATTTGAAAAGTTTTTTTTAAGGCACAAAATTCTTGTCCACTTGAAAATTATTTGTGTAAAATACTAAAAAATCTTCATATGAATAAATCATCATCACATTTGAATTGTATTAATATGTGTGTAAATAAATATATACATATGTACAAAAATTTTTTTTTTTTTAACTGTATCGCAGCATAGATACATTTGTCTTTATATATATATACCACACTAAATATTTTAAAACTTTAATTATCATCATTCATTTATTGATAAAGACAGTAAGATTTCAATATAGTTTTAGATTTTTATCAAAATATGAAAATTTGTTTTCAGTTAAAAAATATATTTTATTACCTGCAAAATACTTGGTCTTTAAACTAATGTTTTTCTACAATTAACAATTAACTGTTAATCCTATAAAAAATTAGTTTCATAAAACTAGCAAAACGGAACATTATAACATGAAATTTATAATATTTTGGTATATTTATATGTCATTTTATTAATTTTGACATTTCTTTAAAATTTTTATAAGATTTCTTTGATAATTTACTAATTAAAAATTATTTTGTCTTAATGATAGTCAACCCGTAAAACAAATTTTCATTTTTAATATCCATTCACACAAAATTTATTCTCTATGAGGTCTATTGTCTTTGAGTCTATGGAGGAGTCGAAGGCAAACATAGACGACCCCATGAAAGCAAGGAACACCTGGAAGGATCATTCAGATTATCAAAATGTGCATTACGCATATGGTTCCTCAGCTTATCAGCGCGACGACAAACCTTATCACAAAGCTGACAAGCATACTTTGGTGGATCCTTAGAATGACGGCAGGAGACATGACGGTTGAGATTATATCTGCTTACAAAATCCATATTACACTCTTTGCAATGGAGGCGGCGGCGGGAACGTTGTTTAGAGGAGGACAAACTAGTCGACAAGTGACCTGATATAAAAACAATATTTATGAAAGTAAAAATATGAGCAGGAATGATATACTTATCATGCAAATAAAATATGTTGCCTTAATGCTCCCAAATAAAATATGTTGCCTTAATGCTCCCAAATAAAATATGTTGCCTTAATGCTCCCAAATATAATGTCTAGCTGTTAAAGTGAAAGTCACAAATACATTTGCAAGTAATTTGAAAAATGTTCAATAAGGAATCAGAATTTTTTTCCATTGCATTTTCTGATATGGGCTTTGTCAGCCCCCAATTTGCATTCACATCTGATATTACTGATATTAGAAATGATCTTTTTATTAAAAAAATAACAATTTTTATTTTTATAGTATTTATACATCCTGAATGAACTTTTTATGTGTATAACAAAAAAGTCATAATAAGACAAAAAATAAAAGCCATGACACAAACACACCAGTTCTGAATAGTACCTGGAACAAACAGAAAAATCTTTTACTCATGCAATTCTGGATAATCATCATTTCACAATAAAAAAAATATAGACTATGTTAAATTAATAGCATTAGAATTATATATAAAAACATTATTTCACCGCAAGTAATATATGAACGCTTGTAAAATTCTTAACCCTTCGACCACTAATGGGACATGTATGTCTCACAAGCATCCTATCGTCGACACACTATGGCATCTCTCTCTCTCTCTCTCTATATATATATATATATATATATATATTCCCCCCCTCCTCCACAATCCCACATTGACTAAGACATATATGTTTCAGCCTGTGGTTCGAAAACTTAGATTAAAAAAAATCCAAAAGCTAAATTTGTCTCATTTGTAACATATTTGTTTATTTTCATAGTAAGTAGGGGGTCAATTTTTTTTTTTAATTCATAGTCAAAGAGTTAAGATAATAAATAAAAACATTAAACACTAAATGAGCTTATATCTCGCCCTTGTAATGAAAACTTTGTACAATAATTTTTTTCGAAAATGGCTTTTTCACAAATTTAAATTGAAAACATCATATCTTGCCTATTACAGTTTTTGAAGAAAAAAACATCTGCGACAATCTGCTCTCTATAAAGAAAAAACGAACCCCTTGTGTGTTGTTCAATGGGTCATCCCATCCTTTTTTTGCTCTTCCAATAAAGTGGGGAATTTTTGATGTACAAGGTTTTCATTATAAGGCGATGATATGCTTCATATGTACAAAAGCGATTAAATCAATCTTAATAAAACATTTCCCTTCATACAAAATGGCTTTGCTTCTTGAAATATTAGTAAACATAATAAATTGAGTGAAAAATTATAATTTCTGCAAAGTACATTCTATTACCCATTGTTACAGGATATTGCAGTTTATTCCATTATTTTCTGACTGTGTATTTAGCACACTGTATTTTTAGGCACTTCTATTTAAACACTTAAATGTGACAATGATTTTTGATAGCGATCAATAGGACACTGTATATAAAACTAGCCTCTACAGGTCATTGGGAAATGATATAAAAGTTCTGGATTTCTAATTTATATTATGTTGAATATTATATTTTAGTAGCTAGTGGAAGTCGTTTTGGTAGAGAGTCAGACACATACAGCCAAATCCTACTATAGCATACCTAGCTTGTAATGAAAAAATTTTTAGTCTCATTGTATAACAACAGGATGTTACCTTATTAGATCAATTCGATTTTATATAATGAACCTTCAGATATAGTGAATAAAATTTTTGGTCACTTGAAGTTTATTATAAAAGGGTTTGAGAATACATAAATAAAAGCCAAAAACCTAATAGTCAATTCTGAAGTTTTTAGGCACAGTTTTTCAACTATTTTTATCTTAATAATCTATTACCATTATCGCCATTGTTTGATCATCATTATTGACGTGACTAAGTCTTTGGGAAATGGCGAAAATGTCGACATGTAGTTTAACATGATTTCCAGAGGGCAATCAATTGGGTTCGACATGGTAAACTCTTGAAACGTTGACACAAAATTGAGATTAGGGGCAACTTGTTAAATTGGATAGAATCGTTGCTGAGAGATATGTCACAATGCGTTATGGTGAACAGGGAACTTTCTGATTGGACAGGTGTCAAATGTGGAGTACCCTAAAGTGTTCTTGAGTCAATATAATTTTTTTTTATATCACTTTTTAGCAATAAACTCAATAAAAGTATTTTTTGCACTTTTCTTGAAATTCTTTAAGATTGTTCTTCAACATACATTCACAGATTTTGGCATATTCTGCTTTGGGGTAATACATCATGAATCAACATCTTCGACAAGGGGACACCATAATCGTTTAGTAAGGGAAAATTCCAGATTGAGGTGTCATAGGAAGTTTTACTCTAATAGGGTTGTTAATAATTAGAACAGCTTACCACTGGGCTTGGGACTACTAACACAATTGATAAGTTTAAAAAGAAGTATGATAGACATAGTGTGATAAATCGAGAAGCTATTCATACTTAGATAAGACAACCACATAATTTTTTTTATGGGAGGCGTTTAAATTTTATCTATTATACAGGGTGCCCTGTAAGTGCTAGCACTGCCTTTATCTCAACAACCATTTGTCGTAGAGGCATGACTCCAGTTTAAAAAATGCTCAACAGGCATTCAAAAATTACCTTGTACCAGTTTTGAGACTGAAAATGCAGTGTGTAACAAAATAAAATATCTATACGGTTTCCCCTGTGCTCTAACGTCCAATCAGAAAATTGCTGCCCTGCCTCTCCTAATGCCAACAAAAAAAAATCCATGTTTTAATTCACAGAGTAATTTTATTTAACTTAATTTTTACCAGTATTTAACGCTGTTCTTTCCCAAATTGCCTCAGTTTTTGAATCTGAATATCTCTGTGATTATGGCATTTAAAACATGCAATTTTTTTGTTGTTATCAGGAAAGGCAGGGCAACAACTTTCTAATTGGAAGTTAGAGCACAGGGAGAAAGTATAAAAACTTTTTTATTTTTTATTTAAGATTTTTTTATTTTGTTACACACTGTATTTTCACTCTCAAAACTACTTTACCACACACCAACTCCAGTCATATATAGTCATATGGCAACTTTCAACACTAGTGGAGAACACACTCTCAAAACTGGTACAGAGTAAATTTTGAACGCCTGTTGAGCATTTTTTAAACTGGAATCATACCTCCACAACAGACCATATTAAGGCCATGCTAGCACTTACAGGACACCCTGTATATAATTAATATTATTTTCAAGATATATATTGAGTTGCTGTATTTTGGTTACATTTGACATCCATATTTTTATGGGCATAATTTTTTCAGCTACACCTTTGAACAATTTGTCAGTTGAGGCATTTGTATTAGTATTTCAATCTCTTAAAAAAGATCTCTTCTCTACCTTAAAATTTAGTGATTAAAATTGTTATAAAAGTTTTATTTTTTTAACTTCACTTATTCGATGATGAAAGCTAATTATTAATAACAGTATACAAAATTCATCAGGAAGATTTGGAAAACCAAAATTAGAAAGGTTAGATAATATTTACATTTTTATGCTTTAATTATAGTAAAAAATATTATTAAATGGTTCTCAATGCTTTTCATATGAAAATATTTTTTTAAAGGTACTATGTTCTTGAGCTGTTACAGATCTAAATCTTGCCTAAATTTTAATTCAGGAAATAGATAAATTTTCGAACTTTTCAGGCTGGAAGTTTCAATTAATTATCTAAATTTATGGATACAGAGCTTTACAACTTTTACAAACTCTGAATTAGTTATTCTCTCAAAGGTAAAAGCAAGATGCAAGGTGAAAATTTAAACACATAAATTATTCAACAATGTTTTTTCTGAACAAAATTTAAAATAATTCCAATTCAAAGCATGTTAAATAATAATAATACATTACACATACAAAATGATCATGGAACTATGGAACTCAAAAACAACAAACAATAAACTTGGGCAATACTGCCTTGAGCAAGCTTAAAAGCTTTCTCTTAAAAATAATTCAAATATTCTTTTCAAATTGAAGTAGTTATCTAATCAATAATTTAAATTTGCCTTTGAAACATGATTTCTACAGAACTAAGTAAAATCGACAATAAAGCATTATTATATATTCAGTTTGGCACCTCAGATTAAATACACTACTATGAAAGATCATAGTTTCACATCATCACTGGCACCAAATCGTGTTTGTTATTTTTTCTTTACAGCAGTGTCTTTATTGAAATAAGTTTTTTATGGATATGAATTTGATTAAAAACTAAAAAGTTATTCAAAAGATTGTAGTTATTATCTCTTAATCATAAAAAAATATATTATTCCATCTACTATAATATTATTGACTTTTTCTAATCTTTTCTTTTAAAACCTAATATGTATAGTAAAACCTGTAAAAAAATAATTAATTATAGAAAAATTTCCAACATTTAATGAATATCTACTGATTTCTTCCTTCGTTTTCCTGTTTGAAAATTTTATCTATAACAGATAGTTTACTTTTAATTTGTTTCATCTGTGTCTCCCAATCCCCTTTTGTAAGGAATATAGGGAACAAACAAAGTTTCAGAAAAGAAATAGAGGACACTGGTGAAATTGCTGGTAGAGGAAAAACTTTTCTTTCCAAAGTTCATCTTGGCACTAATTGCCCAGAAAGTCTCTTTCTTTGAAATAAAGTTTCAGTTTAATCATATAGTTCAAATAAATAATTAATTTGTTTTAATAAACATTAATTTCATCACCATTTTAATGAATTTTAATGCATTTTTCATACATCTAGTATACATTATTACTTTTTTAATATAAAATTTTATTTTTTTCAGAAAATAAAGAGAACCAAGAGATTAGAGGAAACTGTTTGGAAGAAAAAAAAACTTACCTCTTACAACTGTTGCCACTGAATTTTCTTCGTAATTAAAAATTGCTTCACTGTACAAGTTAACATTGCTTTTCTACAAAATGATTTCAAAATCTTTTGGAAAGGAAAGTTCATAAGTAACATTTGAAAAATATTTCTTCTTCCTTTATGTTAATTAGATGACATTCTTCTTTTAACTTTCTTAAAAAATTTCAGAATTTACAATTTACCTCAAAAAAGTGTTATTTAAACATAGTATTGAAGTGAAAAGAAATTTTAGTAAACATTTTATTAAATGTAGAAGTATACAGCAATCAGAAGTTACATGGAAAAATAATAAAGTTAATAAAATAAAGTTATCCTAAAATTATTTTTTTTTCATTCAGTATAGTTGAACTAATTATCACCAAACTGAAACTGGAGTTTTTTCCCCCACTCATAGAAAAAATATTCTCTCCACTCATTTTTGTAATAACATGGAACTAATATAATCAGAAGAATTATAGTAGAGTTCCATTAGTGATAACACTCTTTTTTAATTTGAAAGAAAGCCTCAACTAGTTCTGAAGCTGATCGAAATTGAATAATGAGTCACAAAATAAAAATAAAAATGAAATAGTTAATTGATTCAACACACGCAAGAACCTTTGCATGAACATCACATTCTGTTTTCCTCCAAATATTTTATTTGTTTACCATTAGCATTTTAGTAAATACAAAATACAACAGAAACATCTAAGTTCTGTAATTCATTGAATCTATTATTTCTGTCATTTTAACTATCTATTGCTGTAGTGTCACAGGTCATTTTATAAAAAATTTAAAAAAGAAAATATTTAAAAGTTGCAAGATATTTCCTTGAGAAAAAATAAAGATCATAAAAAACAATTTTGAATTCAATTCTATTAAGTACATCTAAGTGAACTACAGTACAACTTAGTTGAAAAAAGTCTTTCAAATGGAAATAAAAATGCTGTCAACATGGAAGACAGTTTCTTACAATGAAAGAATGTATAGTTGAAAAAGACACGTTTTTAAACCACCCCAAAGTGGCTGCAACAAGTTCTTACAATTTGCAATCAAACTGTACACATGAACAAAAATAATAAACACTGACAGGACATGACTTTCTTGAACATATTCATTCAATGAATGGAAGACTACAATTTTTCAATCATGTGAGACTAAGCTATGATCAACTAGAGTAAATAAAATCATGAAAACATTCAAAGTAGAACAAAATAATTTTATAAGTTGAAAAAATATGTATAAATTTCTTATGATTTTATTCCTTTTTTCTCCCTCTCATAGAGAGAACTCGAAGAGCTTTCTTCATCAAAGAAAGAGAAAAAGTTATTGCAGCGACTCAGATAAATTTGTCAAAGTAGAAAAAGGTGATACTAATTTTGCAACTTCACAGATTTCTTTTATTTACAGATAAATAAAATTAACTCAAAGTAGCTGTGTGGCAGGGTCCATGTACCACTAAACAAACATCAAAACAAAATAACATTCTAAATCTAGAGGAGATCAAAGTCTACATTTTATGACTTTCAAAAGTAAAAAGGTTATCTCTTATAAGTTCTCTCTCTCAATATATTCAGATCTCATTGCATGAAATTGAAAATTAATATAAATTATATGAAATGAAAACATTGGGATCTCTCAAAAGTGATAACAGTAGGGAAAAATCATTTTTTTCTTGTGACACAGACATATGGGCTAATTCCCTTTCTACAAAAATTTATTTAAAAAATGAATGAGGAAAAATTTTCTCCACCATATTGGTCGATTTCAACAAATCTATTTTGCAAAATAAAACAAAAGTCTTCCTGCAACAGTAACTTGTTCATTTTGGAGAGTTTATATTTTCTTCTTTATCACGTAAGCATCATAAGTATTCAATAGCCAGAAAAAAAATAATAATAAACAAATAAAATACACAGAAAAACTTGAAATATCTTTGGTCAAAATTTACACAGCTTCCCTTGAAAATCCTTTTTTTTACATGAGAAATCTAAACCCTTTGGTAAATAAAACATAAACATTTCTGAAGTCTGCTATATGAGTTCAGACAATTTGACTCCCAATCAAACCAACCTTCGGTTCTTTAGGTTTTAGATCAGAAATAAGACCTACTTCATGTTGAAGCACGGAGCCCTATTAATATGCATTTGTTCAAGAGTTCTGTATGACTTTGAAATTAATCTTTGTGATTATAACTTTATTGTGTTTGAACTAATTATCATGAGTTTCTATATAAAGCTGTAATACACCAGCCTTAATTTACATGTAAAAAAGTCCCATCTAACTGGATAAAAAAAATACATCTATTTTTCTATAATTTTCATTCAAGTATTTTTTTTATACTTCTTCTTTTCTATGACTTTGCCGTTTGCTTCATTTGAAAATATTTTAATTTTCCTAAACCATACCCAACACCTGCAGTAGCTAATGGAAGCTCTAATTGACTAAAATTATTAATAACAAATCATATGGAAGACCTGCTAACATAGCTGCTCCACGTGTTAATCTTTTTTTTCAAGGCTAGAAGTTTTTTGTACTCTTGTGTGCTCAAACCTGCTTTTACTGTATGAATCAGCATATATAAATCACACATAAAAATTATTTTCCTCCTCTACTCTATCAGTTCTGCTCTGCAAAAAATCTTGACTTGTACTATTTAATCACTGCAGAATATTGCTAATTAAGTATTCATAGTGATGATTCCACAACAGTGAAATTACACACACACACGCACACACATATATATGGACATTATGATATTTGAGTGTCTTTATACTACCGCATATTTTAAGCATAAAAAATTTAAATCTTGTTTTCCCATTCAGCAGTTTGAGGTCATGTGACAGACACTATACAAGGCACAAAATAGACCATTTTACTGATGCTTAGAAACACACCAAAAAGGTATTGGTGTAAGAAAATTTATGCAAATGTATATAGCGTAAAACTGCTATAAAAATACTAATTACTAAAATTCATGGTTAATTTTCCCGTTTGTGAAAAATGCTTCAATGGTATATAAAGTACACTAACAAAAAAGTTAACAGCATGATATTGCTGCTGCCATACTTTAAAATATTTTAAACAGATAAATTCAACAAAGAAAAATTAATGGAGTCAATTTTAATCCATGGTTAATGATATAACCAATAAAATGGTAAAGTAAAGCTATAGACCTATTCATTTTGTCACTACCCAAGCTTACAAACTGAGGTAGTAATCGTTTTTTTATATTTAAAAATAATTAGAAAGAGAGGGGAAAAAAATACAAGTTTCAAAATACCTGGATGTTTCCATTATTTGTACTTTCATTGCAGTTAAACAAAAATGCACTGCTATACAATGGATATTACATAATGCTACACTCACTATGTTTTAGGATAAATGCAATACACATGTACATCATTTAACACAGGTGCGAATCCAGAGGTTTGTGATGAAGATGATCACTGCCCCTCCCTCAACCCCAAGAGCAAAAACAAATTTTGGAAGATATTTCTGTCCTGTACAATACAGGATGTATGATCATCATATGACCTTTACTCATGGAGATGCTATTCCTTCTCATCGACACATCGCCCTGGATCAGAGCCTGATTTCACTATATAACATCTAAATAAAAACAAGAAACTAAAAATAAATTGATCAATTTTTAACAGAAAAAAATATTTTTTATCTATCACATTAAATTTTTTTAAAATCAAAGTTGGCTCTAAAAACTCAGACTATATTTTGGTATAATATCTTTTCTTTTAACGAGCATCATACTTTCCTCTAATGATAACTATTATTTACATTTTATTGTTGGTGAAAACCTCAAAGCAAATTCTCTACGAATTTAGGCAAAACTGTCTCTCAACACAAATCATTTTGCTTATGCGTTAAAAAAATAAAAATGAAACATAACTATTTGTACACACATATGCACATATATATCCTTCACCTCAAAATACTTCAGCACAAGTATTTACTCATGTACTTATATTATGGAGAATTAACAATTTTAAAATTTTTCTCCTCATAAAAACATTTATCAATATATTAATTTCTTTTGTCAAAAAAAAAAAGCAAAATAATAATTTTTTTTTGTATTTTCAGTGTTAAAACACATAGTTGTACTCGTTATATAACAGAAAACTCTAGACTGAACACAAATGAAAAAAAACACTAATTTGTCCATTTGATATATAACTATAACAATTTTGTGACTTGAATAAATTAATTTTTCTTTCTTTGGTTTGCACTTGAATTCTCGGTTTTTGTAGTTGGCGCACTCGAAGAAATACGACCAGGTCTCGAAGGTGATGCTGCCATCATATGAACAGTTTGCATGTGTGTCTTTAAGTTTCCGGGCCAGTTAAAAAGCTTGTGACAAATGTTGCATTGGAACTTTCTGTTTGGCTTATGCATTAACAAATGTCTTTTCATGCTGTGTTTTGTAGAATAGGTTTTTAAACAAATTGGACAGACATTCTCCATGGTTGGCAGCATGGCCACAGCAGCTGGATGACGAATTTGTTGGAGGTAGCTTGTATATTTCCGTAGAAAATCTTCCACATTTGTGACACGGTTATCTGTTTTGAGGGGGAGGGGGAATATGAGCAAAAATATTTCAATAAAACTGTTTGAAAACCATTTACAAAATTGAGCATTTCAAAACATGAAACACAAAAGTATAATGAGTAACTATTGTTGCGAACTTATTCATGACATTTGTTTAATTTTTACTAAATTTAATTAAATAAACACATATAATGAATAAAATGTTTATTTTAATATAACTATGTATAAACAAAAATCTTATGTATCATAAAGTGATAACAGTGTTATTGCATAACCATTGGCCAATTAGAAAATACTCCAATTTTTAATGAGTCAGGGGGAAAAACAAGACTTACAACACAACAAAATAAGTTCAGAAAAATTCAGGAATGTTCGTAAATAAAAAATTTTAAATAATGTTTGATACTAACCCACAGGTGAATCTAAAGATGAATAGAACAAATAGTTTACTTGAAATATAGTACTTTTGAACAAAGCTGGGCCATTAATTAGCTATATGAAAAATTTCTGTTATAGATTTTTGCATTATCTTTTCCTCATTAACGAGACATTCATGACATTTGAAAAATAAAATTGATAAAATCTGCAGTAGTTAATAGTAAATATCATGATTACAATGAAAGGAAAAAGTTTATTTCATTGCATCTGATGTTATTTATCAGATGTCTAATTAGAAAAATCAGTAAATGGAGAAAACTGAAATTATTCACAAGTAGGAAAAACTTCTGAATATACATGCATATATTATAATAACAGATATATAATAAATAACAAAAAATATATTTCAAAGCATTATGTTGAGAAAAAAATTATTAAAAAACCATTAAGAGAGGAAAAAATAACTTTGCTATCTCATGGCAGAAAATGATTGGCAATGAATCCATAACAATATTTTTTTTTAATTAAATTCAAGTTATGTGCTGACATTTTAAAATCAATTTTTCTTTTTCATCTTGATGAAATATTGGTATCATCTTACTCTTCTATGAACTGCATAAATCATCTCACAGCCTAATAATAATTTGAAGTTGCTTTTATTGAAAGACGTTTTAGAATTTCAAAGTACACATTTCATATAAATATACATGAACAGTTTATAGGAACAAAGAGATAGTATTTCAGTGCGGTTCACTAAATTCACGAAACAATACAACAGCAAACGTTCTGACTTCTACATGCAGTAGAGCTGAAATATTCTATCTGTAAACGGAATGCACTGTTCTTACATGGCGTAGCATATGATGATGCCAATAAAATTCTTTCCAACAGATATTACAGTGAAATTTCCTTCTCTTTGGCTCGTGTAGTAACAGATGTCGTTTCATGCTAGCTTTACTGCTGAATTCTTTGCAACAAACTGGGCACACATTTGCTGAATTCAAATCCTCTTCAACTGTGAAAATATCAAAAATCTCACCTATTGCAGAAGAAACAAAAGAAATATGTTAGTAGAATGAATTTTTACCACACTGTGAAGTTTATGAAAATATATTTTAATGCAAATGCTCAACTGAAAAAGACAGAGAATACTAATATTAAAACATTGTGTACCTTTAAAATGCATCAAATGAAACATGCATGTAAATTTATTTACTGAAATGAAAAATAACTCATATTTAAAAATGCGCATGGCTGATCTCTGATAAATATGCATGACATAAGTCAGGGATCTCAACCTGGAACACGGTGAAAATGAGTTAGATGTGTATCAGATATTGGCCCTATTCTATTCTATACTTATATAGAATAGAATATGGCATATGTGAGCCATATTCTGTAAACAAAAACTGCGAAAGAAAAGGTTCTAACAAAGGCATCCATATCAAAGGACTTGCCATGGCACCCTTGAGTGCAACAATATATTTCAAGGATAAAACTATATGAAACGAAGTAATAAGCTTAGGATTCTCAACTACTTTTATGCTGGAATGTCTCCAAATTATACAAGGGTGTTTTTCCTTCAAACAGCACAACTCTGGGCTATCACCATGGGCAATTTACAACTAAATGAGCTGTGCTGGAAGAGTGCATGCATACAGTGTGAGTGTGTATCTAATGTTGTGCATGGATTTTTAAAGCTGCCATCTATTTTTTAAACTATGAGTTACGTGTAATGATTGAATATTTGTACCATTGTAGGCCTGACACTCTCTGTGGCGAAACTTTTTAATGGGGAGATCAGCTCGCATTCACACCTCATTGTTGCAAACCACAAAAAATCAACTAATCAATCAATCCTCCTATATATGGGCTTGAGACCCATAATATGCAGGCCGATTGGCAAACTTCCAGTCCCCCCCACCCCCAATGTGTTCTTTATGTTGTCGCCTCTGGCTGCAGTCATTCTTGAAATTCAAATTTTATAACCATGTTTTTTGTGTTCAGAATTAAAAATATAACAAGTTTGATTGCATCACAGGTGGGACATGAAGCTTTTGTTGGTCACAAAAGAAAAATATCCTGTGTCGGTGTGGGTTCTTTTAAAAAAAGAATAATGGTCTGTTTTTAAGAGTAAATTTTGTCCACATAACAGTCGACGCTTGTTGTAACAACTCCTATTGTTTTGTGTAAAACAAACATTGTATTGGGTGGTAATTATATCAAAAAGAAAAAAATATAGGATAGTAATTATATGAAAACATTCGGGTCTTATTATGTTGGTTGATGTCATGGAATGGTTACTAAAATGTTGACTGTATTTTATTTATTAAAATGTATCAAGAATTGGTGTAATCTACATCTACAAGCATACTCAAAGAAAGTAAGTTATTAGTTAACAAGTGAGGATATTTCTACAAACTGGACATTGCAGAAAAACCTCTAATAAACCTACTTGCTTTCTGCTTACATCACAAGGTTATATCACTTCAATTACTTGTATATTATGTTATCTATAATATCGCTCATATTACTTATCAATTTTGTTTACCATGAGAGTAGCTAGAGAACCTACTATTATCATGGCAACATTAATGTTCATGATTACATTGGGAAATTCTATTAAACTTTCTTAATATTTTACAATTGAGGTATTTTGGGGAAAGCTTTGAAGTATTTTTGGGCTGCGAAATGATATACAGCTTTGTGAAAGAGTACATCCATTAAAAATAATGTAATAATTAAAGCATAAAACATCTCACAAGTTCAAAACATAGAGTGAGAGAGGAGGAGAAAAGGCACAAGACACATGTCATGTTTAATTTAGAATATCCATAATTTTGTGAAAACAATTTCTATAAAGGAAAGGATCACAGAAAGATAAGCCATTGAAAGAGAGCTCAACACCAAAATTTGACAGGAAATGCACAGGATAGAAATTAAAAAATAAGTGATGTAAAAGATTTTGAATTATTAGTGAAAGTAATCATGCAAAAAAACAATAATATATACACAGAGAACAAAAAAAATCATTCATTGTGCTTTTTTGGAAATAAGCATGATGAAATAAAACAACTGAATTGCTTGCAAAGCAAAGTCATCTGTAATTTTACATTTTAGTCACAGTATTTAATTTCAAATTGAAATTTTGGTGCTGGTATAACAGGGTGCTTGATGATGTGATTGTGAGCAACAGTATCTCAATAATAAATATTTATCATGCATATGAACTGATTGAATAAATTATAGAATAATGAATTGATTAAAAACTTCATTAGAAGAGAAGTGAAGGGGTAAACATATAATTTACTGGCTTTTTAAGAAGAAGAAAATTACATATATGAATATGAATCAATGCAAAATATAGGTCAGATTTTAATTCATTACTGTAGACTCAAAAACAAATTAAGTAGAGCCCTGTTATACCTGCACAGGGTACTGTGGACGAAAATATAATGCAGGCTTGGGTTTTTGCATGAGTTCAGCAATTTTTTTTTGGGATGGGGTCATGGGGAAGGGGAACAACAGCATCAATGAGGTGGTATGATAGATCTCGCATAGCCTATATAAGCTGCAAGTGTGATTCCATAATTCCCCCTTGCCTCATTTTACTGGTGAGATATTGATCCTAGAGGCATACTTCCAATTAGAAAAAGTATCCAAATAATGTATAGAATTCAGATAGCTCATTCATGTTGCAAAAGGGGTTGTATGGTTATTAAAATATAAAAATTAACTTTTTATATGGACATCCTGTCCTCAAAAACTCAATTAGAAAGTTGTTTCCCGCCATTCTTGTGACCAACAAAAAAACAATACACATTTATAACTGAAATATTCAAACACCTCAATGAATATTTCACTTGGGAACGGGCAACAGCTTTCTAATTGGGTTTTTTTGGACAGTAGGTGTCTGCATGAGAAGTTTGTTTTTATTTCAATAGCTATGCACCCCTTGCAACATGAATGGTATATCTGAGTGTTATACACATAGGCGGAAATACAGGATATATACGCGGAAATACGTTATACACATACGGAAATCTGCCCACTCCACTTTTGACGCCCAGCATCAAAAGTGGAGTGGGCAGATCTAATGTATATGTGTATACATGAAATGACTGATCACCATCATCGTGCCCCCCCCCCCCCCCAGACTTCCAAGTCTATCTCCGCCTATGGTTATACACGTTATTTGGAAACTTTTTATAATTGGAAGTATGTCTCTAGAATCAACAGTTCACCAGTAAAATATGGCAAGAGCATTATGGAATCACTGTTTGTATATATGCACTATCATCATTGTGCTCCCCCCCACAAGTCTATCTCCGCTTTAATTGCAGGCACCATCATATCCCCATTTTATTGAGTTGAAATAAGGAAATCCAATTCTATATACCGTTATACCCTTTTATACTGTGGTTATGTTATAAAGCAGTGATAATCCATAACTTTAACATCTGTGATATATCTGAGTTCCATTGTGTAATTATTCATTTAAGAATGACTTGGCATTAAAATAGTGATAAACCATAGGAAACAATTAAGAAAAATATTTTTTGAAATCAGTGGAGAAAAAAACACTTTCAATGAGATGTCAGAGATCACATTTTATTAGTTGAAGAGAAATATTTAATCTATTAAGTCTTAGAGATATGATCTAACATTGAGAGCACTGTAATGCAATGAATTGTAGATTATATTGCACAGAATCAACAGGAGGAAAATTAATAAAACTCCAGAATACACTGAAGCATTGGGTGCTTGCTTTGAGAACACAAAAAAAAACTTTTATAACTCCCATATACAAATGATGCATAAAGTGTATTGGTAATAAATTCTTTATTTTGATATGAATTCAAAATTACTGTATTTCTTTACCTGTCTGCTACATGAGTATATTCACCACAGGCTGGAAAAAAAAATTGTGCCACAAAGATTCCGGAGAAAAAATTACACCTTTGCATATAATAATTATTTTTTGCATATTTTAGAAACAAATATTCGTTTAAAATGGTTGCTTAATACTAAGAACCATTTCTGAATAGCTGAAACATCATTCAATCAATTGATATTTGAATTTTGTACAACAATGTTCATGGCCAGTTTCTTGAAGATTGCGTTTCTTCGAACAAAAAACAGATGCAACATTGCAGTAAGTACTGCAAGCCTCCAAAATTTGGCTTTAAAAATGTAGCAGATGTTACAAGAAATACAGTACATATAAATTTAAATAAAATACGAAAAAATCGTGCTCACATACAACATACTTTTCAGTGCATAAATGTTTTCCCCTCGAGTTTCTCTCTTGAAAGACATAACAATGATATGTATAATGAAAAATGCTTATGCATACAGCCAAAGTCTGTAACTTGTAGTATGAGTGACTAGGGTTGATTATAATTATAGACAGTGCATTGTATTATCAAACCCAAAACATAATTCATTTCATAGACAGTGGATCCCCACATCCAGCATCAAGGCCCCCAGACCAAATTTTTCTCTGGTTCTTTATAGTGAATTGAAAATGTGGAAAACAAAAAGTGATAACAATCGTCTTGGGTGCCCAGACTGGAGTCATGTCATGTCAGCCCCACCCTTGTGGGGGGCCATGGATGAGCCAGGAATGCTGTGGACACTCAAGGACTCACAGCATTTCATAGCATAGATTTCAAACACTACCAGAATTATTCTGGAGACAAAAATATCATACATAAAGCTCAGGTTGAACCCCCCCCCCCCCCAGGTTTGAAAAATTTTAGACGTCCCTGACAATAGAACATAAAATACAAGCAAATGATCATGAATGAAGCAAAATCTCATACAAACAATTTTTCATGGTCAATAATATATGAACTTGTTTTTTTAATAAATACTAAAGGAGATCAACAACAAATCTAACAATCTTCAATACCGAAAAAAAACGTAAAAGAACTTATCAATTGGAATCATCTATCATCAAAACTCCTATTGAAAAAAAAAAATTCAGATTTGTTTGGCAGAAAGTGATCTTTTTTTTTCTCATTCATAGAAGGAAAAAAAAAGTAACCCCATCAAATAAAAAAATTAATATATGAGAAGTAATGAAAAAATATCAGGAGTAATAAAAATTTGACTGTTTCAGTTAAACTTTTTACTGCTTTTATTACTCCTTGTACATAATTTTCTTTGCCAAATACATAAAAATTTAGTAATTTTTCCTCATTTTTACCTGAAAAATGAGAAAGCATAAAAATCATATAGATTTCTTTTACTAACACTGTGGGTAACAAAATTTAGGTTTTTTTTTCTACAAATAATAACAATGCAAAAATCAATTTTTTGTTAAATTTATTGATTTTGCATCCAATGCACATTGAAAATTGCTTCAAAATATACTCAACAAGTTATAATATATATATATATATATATATATAGTATGTGTTACCTATCAATGCCCTCTGTTCATTTTTATCCCTCAAATAAAGCAAACAACTAAAAATACAATACACACTAATAAATAATGCATAAAAGGAAAAAAAAATACTCACTTGACTAGAAGTTTCACAGTCAATCAAATTTAAAGGGAAAAAAATAGATAATGACTTCTATTATAAAATTTGTACACCATAAAATGTAATATTTTCTCTTCCTTATACTTTCATGCATCTGATACTTCAACATAAGAAATCAATTGAACTATAAATTGTCAGATGATTCTGGATGTGTGTTACGCATGTGACGTAACAAGTGGTGTTTGTATGTGAATGAATTGCCACAAATGTTACATCTAGATAATGGTCGAACAGCCATGTGGATATCCATGTGTCGTCTAAGATTGCTCTTGTTTGAAAATTGCTTGAGGCACACTTGACAAACCAATTCATCATCTTCAACTCTGGAACTGTCCATAAATGTCATTTCTCCAACATAAAAATTACCTTCAATTTGGAAAAAAAAATTCATAATTTGCACAACCATTTTTATTTTCAAAATAAATTCTCTGACAAAGAAAAGAATGTCATTGAATACATTATTTTATGACGTTCTCTTTCAGAATCATGGCAATTATTTAGTTAGAACTAAACGTTCAACAAACAATAATGAATAAATATGAAACGCAAGTAGTAGTTTGCTCAGATACACACTTTATATAATGAAATTATAAATCTTTCAGTTATGGATATTTTTTCAACAAAGAATAAGGTATGAACACATAGTCTTTATCATCAATAGAAACCTCATTTTATCACATGGGTATTAGACTTATCTTGCTATTAAAGACTAACTCATACAAAACAAATAATTTTATAGATATATTTTGCGAAACAAAGAAAATAGTAACTTACACAAACTACTCAGTCACAACAAATATACAGTATAGTCAGCAATTTAATGAAGAACGCTGAAATCTGACTTGAACCATTAATTTATTAAAACTTGTAACCCAATGTAAAAACAAAACAACTATGACTAAGATAAACACATATTGCTACCTAGGTGACCAGCGCCATGCTGTTCGGAAAGAAAGCGGACGTTGAATGTGTGCACACCACTGGAAACTCTTGTACACACTATATAGCCATAAGTTATGGGATGCTTTAAATTTCAGAGATTTTTTTTAAATTTCTAAAATAATATTTGATGAATTGTTATGAAATTTTAGTCATTTAAATTCTATGTGTCTATTCACGATTTCCAGTGAAAATTCAATCACAAGTGTATTTAGGGGGACCAACACAAAATTAGATAAGAAAAAAAGTGTTTTCGATCAACCCTGTATCAGAACAAGCTGAAATAATTTGTAAATTTCACACAATACTTTACCTGATATTTTCAATGTTCATATGCATTTTCGTGAAAATTTCACATATTCTAACCAAGATATGAATTTTTCTTTTAAACACTCCAATTTTCATCTCATATTTTTGGCTTATAACAAGTGGAGTTTGCAACCAAATTTCACGAAACTTAGAGAGAACTTGTAAACAATGTAAAGAATAACGTAAAACTAAATAATATATTAAAATTTAAAATAAAATCATTTGATATTTCATGAGATATGAACACTTGAAGAAAATAATTTTTAAGTACACGTGGGCAAAAGATATCAATTTCATTTTTTAAAATTTGATTGTCAAGTATATAGAACAACTTTTGTGAAAATTACAGTTGAATATCATGGAAAAAACAGAAAGATGTATGCGACCAAGTGAGCTGTATTCAAATTACTTGCTGAAAGTAGCTGGATGATAAAGAACCTACTGCAAAATATATATTTCGGTTATTTTCATTTGATCATTTTTATTGCACCACTGTCATTTTCTGCACACGAGGGCTAATTAGACCGGGACCTACATTTTATTGGTGGTTCCAAACGGCAGACTTGTTTTTTATACTCATCGAGAGGTTGGTGCGCTAACCCCTCGATGGGGGACTCCCTGCGATAGCAATTTTTTTTTTTTTGTGGTCACGTCACCATTTTTTTATTTTTTTATACCCGTGTCAGGAAAGTTTTCTGACAAGGACAAACCGGGTATCGAACTCGCGACACCTCTAAACATCCTTTAGTACTTTAGGAGAGTATCTTATCGACTTGGACTACCGCGCCCTCTGTTATTTTCTGCCATTTAATTCAATATGACCAAAATTTCAGAACAATTCATCAAGTATTTTTCTGGAAATTCGAAAAATTCCCTGAACTCTAAAATGTCCTATAACTTACAGCTATATAGTGTGTAATGCAATGACGCAATCCACATTGACTTTGCAGAAGATTTGCAGATATCAAATCATAACAAGCAGAAGATTTTATAAAATACTATACAAGAGGAAATTTTCATTCATAGAAAATGATTTCATTTTACTCAGGTTTTAACTATATTTCATCATATTTTGATTCAGGATTTTGCAAAGGTAACTTTATTTGGATCTGATTCAATAATATTCATGCAATGTCACAAGTTAAGAGGCGAGGTTACAAAACCATAATCCTCATCATTATCATCCATATCAACCTTGTTGTCATCATCAGCTTTCTCTGCATGAAAGAGTTTGAAATGTCTAAGAAAAGAATGTCTATACGTAAATGTGGCTGAACATAAAGAACAATGGACAAGGGGTCTAACTACCAGATGCACCTCCATATGCCTTTTGAGATTACGCTTATTAGCAAATTTTTTGTGGCATGTCCTGCAAACAAAGTCAGGTGGAATGTTGTCTTCATCTTGAAGGGAATAAATTTCCATCGTCTCATTCTCAGTTTCTTCAGCACCTAATTGGAATGAAAAAAAAATTGGAAAATCGGAATCTCTTTCAATTACGAAAAAATAAAAATAAAAACCAGCATGTATGTAGTATTAGACAGAAAGAAATATAAGTCTTTGGAAAACTTTACAGAGCTCTTTACTATTCTTTGGTTCTAATCAAGAGTCAATCATATTTCAAACTCTCAAAAATAAGGAAATCTAAAATATATTGTGTAAAGTTCACAAAGTCCACAAGTAAATCTACATATAATACATATATCACATGGAGAAACATCTAAACAGTGAATCTATGCTATACAAGGGGGTACCCAAAAGTAACTGAAATTGCCTTAAGGTAAGCAGAGCATCCGTAGTGCATAGTTCTCCCACTAAGTAAGTGGAAAACCAATCCTCCTGTGTTAATGTACCAAGTGGCATTGCTTGGGAAGGTTGTGTTTGGCATCTGTGAATTTTTTTCGTGAAAGCTGTTTAGCCTTTTCCTCGTTTTTGGCCATGGTAGACTTAAGTGAACAGTGCGGGGCTGTGAAGTTTTGCTTCTGCTTGGGGGAAAAAAGAGCAGAAACTATTGGGATGTTGGAAACAGCTTACAGAGATGCTTCTATGGATAAAACTCAAGTGTACAGATGCTTTTCACAAGCTAGCTGCCAAGAAGATTGCACAACAGTGTGCGAA
The DNA here is from genome assembly GCF_987345545.1 of Pholcus phalangioides. Lineage (NCBI taxonomy): Eukaryota > Metazoa > Arthropoda > Arachnida > Araneae > Pholcidae > Pholcus > Pholcus phalangioides. Next base: position 84,384,630 of record NW_028301608.1, on the reverse strand, counting down.
GAAAAGACCCAATCTGTGAGTTGGGGAGACTGGTTTTCGCATCATCACAAAATGCTCCATTTCCCACATCCTTCACAGTGTGCCAACTGTTACCAAGAAACAATATGACTCCTGTGCCCCACCCAAACTATTCGCCTGATTAGTTCTGTGTGACTTTTCTTTATTCCTATGGATGAAGGGAACTGAAATGAAAGCGTTTTGCCAACATGGATGAGGTGCAAACAAAAATTATGAAGGCACTGTCCCGCATCACAACAGATGAATTTCAAAAATATTTTCAACAATGAAAGAAAAGATTTGACAAATGTATTAGCTCTAATGGAGAGTACTTTCAAGAGAATTTAAAAATTTTTATTGAAAAAATTGAATAAACAAATTGTAAAAAAAGAAATCCCAGTTAATTTTGGGTATCCCCTTGTATTATGTTCATATCACTCAACAGTTAACATCTTCTGTATAATTCAGTAGAAAGAGCCTTAAAATATAGAATAACTACTTTGATAAGTTTGAAAATGTAATCAACAAAATGTTTTGTCATGTTTCCCTAATGGGAAACAATCTATCAATTTCAGTTTTTCTGAATGAGTATGTGTTACTAAAAACAATTTTAATTCAGATGTTTTATTATGAAAAATCATGACTTTTGAACGCATTTGAATGTATATTTTTTTTTTCAGAAAATACAACAATTTTTTTATTCAGGAAGGAACTAAATGTTTGACTGCAGGAAAAAGTTGCTTATCTTCAAAACTCCATCAATGCATGAAGATTGAATTTCACACTTTTCTCTGGATGAGCTTGCCTTATGTGCCTTAGAACGGAATGTCTGTAAGTGAAAGACCTTTGGCAAAATGTACAATGAGCACGAGGCCTAACTTCAAGGTGAACTTCCATGTGACGTTTCAAATTTCCCTTGTTCGAAAACTGTTTGTGGCATTCCTTGCAAATCAAATCTGGGTCCTCTGGAAATGATTTCTCTATATCTTCCAGCAGCATGTAATCAGCAAGTTCTTGTTCTGAAAAAGAAAGACAAATTAGAGAAAGAATATTTCAGAAAAATAATAATTTACTATATTTACATCATTTTCACTAAATTTCAATGATCAAATGACTCATTCAAGCAATCATAACAGTCAATAAATCATGTATACCACAAAGAAAAATCAATTACATCATTAAAATGAATACATGAAAATAAATGGATACTGCATATCAGAAAATCATGTTTTTATTAAACAAACCAGTTTGACAAAACTTTTCTTTTTCACTTCATTCTTTGGTATCAATAAATCTTATCAGTTGATGCAAACAGTTCTGTAAGAGTCGGAAAACTTTTACATACATGTGTTCGAAGTGCTCATAGATTACATTATTAAAATGTATGTATCACAATCTAGAACATATTTTGTTCATAGAGAGAGCACATTCATATACGGACCAACTTCAACACCCCCATTAATGTGAAGAAAGACAAACATAATGTAAACAAAACTTGTACAAATTCCTTAAAAGTAAAGTATTCCCCATACACCAGAAACAATATTATTTTTCCTGTCCGAAATATAATAAATAAACATATGTGAAACTTAGAAATGATGGCCCATTGGTACCTCAAGTTACAAGCGTTTCAATTTGTGGGTAATGAAAGTTATGAGAAAAAAATACAGTGAAACTTCTATATAATGATGCAAGGGACTGGAGGAACATATTGTTATATTGCTATGAAAGATTTATCATTATAGATGGAATATATTAACACTGCGAAAAGTGCACTGAGACCAAAGAGTAGTATTGCAATAGGATTTTCACTTATTTGCTAAAAATGCTTTCACTAGCAAAAAATATTTGACTTATGAGGTTTGAAACAACAGTGGAACTTGTTAATGAGTGATTCACTTAACGAGCCAAACTTTTGAGCTTTGTTTATTTTGTTTTATGATATAACAGCTGATGAGTTTTTGCTTTTTTTTATGCACACACACTATGGAGAATTGTGGGTAATATTCTCTCCAACAGTCTCCAGTCAACTGCCTCAGTACGCGCTTCAGCAGTACATATACTAAAATTGGAATGATACAGAGAAGTCAACTGCCTCACTCAAAAAATTAATACACATGCGAGCATAATATGATATGAAACTAGATGTAGCATTGTAACCATGCATATGTGTACTTTTTTTAAAATTCTGTTTGGAAAAAACTGTGGGCTGATTGCATTACGCGACTTTGAGAGGGCTAGCTCATGAACTAGAGCCACCAGTTGTCAAAGAGATTATACCCATGAGGAAAACCATGGGACTGGAGGTGAATGAGGATGACATTCAAGAACTAGTGGAGGACATGGTCAGGAGTTGACCACAGATGAACTGATGGATCTCCAGTGTGTACAACCACAAGAGCTTATGGATGGTATTTCATCTGAGGAGGAGGAAGAGAAAAATGAAAAAGAGCACTTAGCTCCAAATTACATTAGAAAAATTAATAAAGTGTCGGAATCTATGCAAAATTTTGTAGAAAGGAACCATCCAAATAAAGCTGTAGCAGTGAGGGCAATAAAACTGTCCTACAACAATACATTTATATTTCCCATTTCTAAGAAATCATAAAAATAGGGCAAAAGTAAGTGTTATTGGGGTTCCTTTTTCAGTCGCAAACAATGGTAACTGTGTAACTCATCCTAAACGATAGTCCCTCCTCTATCTTTCTCTCGTTTGGAAAAAGTTAGTTTGTAAGCACTATAGTGTTGTATGTTTATTTATGGCATTACCCTATTATTCATTTTTAGATTATTGTATTCTATGCTTTATTATATTATTATGCTGTATTACTGATTGAATGTCATTTTTATTTGCTATTTTTATGTCAATGAATAATAGTAGAATGAATTATCCGAGTTTCCATTATTTCCTATGGGGAAATTTGATTCAATATACAAGTGATTTGGATAATGAGTGCATTCACGGAATGAATTAAGTTCATTAACTGAAGTTCCACTGTAATGAGAGAAAGCCGAATCAGCACATGAAATCTTAAGTGCTTCAAACAAATTGAAGCTAGCAATGACTGTCGGACTGTACTGTATTTGTATTGTAGCTGAAACTATTTTTATTCTGCACAACACTCCGTACTAAGCCATACTGTTGATTTCTACATGAATACAATATTATAGGGGATGTGAAATGCCAATTGAAAACCCTCTCCATTCACAAATGAATTAGACTCGTAACTAGACTAATAACTCGTGGTAAACTGTAGGGCTACTTATTTTGATTTGTCCAGTTACATATTGGTGGCTTTAAGCAGACGGGATTAATTAGGATGATACAATCTTTGATGCAGAGCAGATTTTTGTAAAACTAAGCATTGGTGTACAATAAACTTTTTTTAACACAAAGCTGCCACATGGCAGACTCGTATGCTGCTGGACAGCATATGCATCCCATGACTAGCCTGATTAGCACTTTCTTAAAGTCACAAGAGCTAGTGAATCTCCTTGTTAAATTTAAAAGCATTATTCTGGGATAAATTAATTAGCAGCGAAATAAAAACATAATAAAGATCACACCTTAAGAGGCAGGAAAATACTTTTTTGAGGAAATTTAGAAAATAAAAAAAGAAATGTAAAAAGACTATATTTTTAATAAGAAAAACTTTTTTTTCAAAGGTGTAGAATGAAATATTGGGAGAAAAATAACAAGGAAAAAAATTCTTATGATGTACGTTCGAGAGATGACCAAAATAAAAATTATTTCCATATCAGGGTCTAATAAAACTTGATATGCAATAGAGAAAGAAAAGGAAAATAGAGTATATACAGGATGCATAGGAAAGTCCCTTTATCCTGGAATAACTTGTGAACCGTTGATCCTAGAAACAGACTTCTAATCGGAAAAAGTACACAAATAACATGTAGACCTCAGATACATCATTCATATTGCAAGGGAGTGTTTATAGTTATTAAAACAAAAAAAAATTAATATTTCATTTGGTCACCCAGTCTTAAAAAACCCAGAATAGGAAGTTGTTTTCCTGTCTCTCCTGAGCTAAAAAAAAAAATCTATGTTTTTAAGTGAAATATTCACTGAGATATTTTAATTCGAAAATAGCTGAAAATGAGGGGAAAGAACAGCATATGAAGTGTAGAATGAGCTTGTCTGTTAGTTCGTACAGCTCTTTTCTTCATTTTCAGAGATTTTTGAGTTCAAATGTTTAAGCGAATAATAATCCACTTAATAACATGGATTTTTTTTTGGTAGGGAGGGGACCCATTAAACAAGGGCAAAACTTTCTAATTGGGTTTTTTAAAACAGGGTGACCAAATAAAAAAGTTAATTTTCTGATTTTAATAACTCTCCAACCCCTTCCAATATGAATGACGTATCTGACATCTACTCGTTATTTCATTAATTTTTCCAATTGAAAGTATGCTTCTAGGGGTCAAACGGTTCACGAATTATTCCAGGATAGAAAGACTTTCCTATGCATCCTGTATATGATTTCCACCAGAAATTATTGAATGCAATTAAAAATATATTGAATACCAATAAATTAAAAATGTATTCTAGAACATTCTTGAATAAAAATCTCCAAGATGGTTTCTACCATAGATGATGAATTGCAAAAAGTATACTGCATATCTACTTAATTGTTATGTTCAAATTGAGTTGTTGAATTATTTTTTTAATACAAAAAGGAGAAGCAAAAATATTTTTTAATTATTATTGTGATATTCCTAAAAAAAATCAAATCAACATCAATAAGTGGAGGTGGTATTTAAAACAGCATAAGATGCAGTTTCGCTCTTACAAAAAATTGAACTGCTTAAAATTTGTTTTTGAATACTACTAACCCAGAAGCAGAATGTTTTTTAATGTACTGCACAAGCTCTTGGCTGACTGAAAATGTTCTGCAATAATAGCATTTTCTGTACAGAAGAGTTATTTTTCCCCTTTTCTTATTATTCTTCCCCAGATTGTTCACCAGAAGTAGTGACTGTTCTACGACGTATGTCCCAATTTTAGCTATATTCTGCTTTGGGGACTACTATTACTTAATCGTACATGTACCTCATACACATTCCTCTGCGGAATTCCTAACGAATTAGTACACGCTGGAATGTGTGGTTCCTAATGTATTTATGTTGTCATAATTATGCTTGTTTTATGTTCTTGCTGGTGCTCCCATCCTCAAGTATTATCCATATTTTAAAGTGCAGGTGATAAATGCTTGAATTTTTATGTTGCGAAAATATCATGTTGAAGGTCCGCTTGTTCGCTGAGGAAAGACATTTTCAAATGAAAGACTAGTTCACATTTGCGCATTGTAGTTGGAAACTGCAGAAAACCAACTCCAGCTGATAACCACTGTGCCACCAATGAGGTTCAAACATGGATATCCACGATGAGAGTCCAGCAAAATGCCAACACGACTGCGCAGTGGCAATTTTTGACTACTACTTTATCATAAGTGATTCTGCAAAATTCCTGACCTGAATATTTGCACAAGATTCTGGTCAGGGGTACTATCCAGGATGTTGGGCGAGATATACAAAAGAGCTAATTACCCAGCACAGATGTACATAGATGTCATGCCCAGATAACTAATTCAGCACGATGCATAAAATTTTGCTTCTACAAATGGCTACCATGATATTTAAAAAAAACTAACTGTGCCACAGAAGTTTTTGGTCTCAGTCACAAACATGATCTGATGCAATATATAATATGATGTAAATATAAAACTAGAACTATTAAACTTGAAATTTAAAACAATAACTTGGTCATATGGTCCATTGAAAAATTAAATGATAAATTTGCACTTTAACAGTGTTATTTTTACATTATTCTGCAAAAAAACGTAGTTTTTCCAAGATAATTTATAAGTGTTATTTACTGAAGCTAAAAACAGCTTACAGTACTAGAATAGAAACAGTTTAAATAAACTAAGCGCAATGAAAAATGTTTGTATTTTCCTCACAAATCAATGAAAGCTCACACAAAAATTTTAAAAAAGGGATATGAACATGTCATCAAGTTTCATTGGTAGTTATTATACATTTCTATGATATAAACATTTGAATGCACACACTTACAACATTATCACAGTAAAAAAAAAGAAGAGATAAACGTATGAATATGAGCTTGGGGAATTATGAATTAACTCTATTATATTTGACTAATTAAAAAATTAGTTATTCGATTCAAAATGTTCAAAAATGTTCTCTAAACCAGAACACATCTACGTTACAGATGAATGAACTTTTCGAATATGTCTCAACAAATGATGTCTGTGAGTAAATGCACTGGAGCAGTAATCACACTTGATGAGAGGCCGAACACACATGTGCACACCCATGTGTCTTTTCAAGTTTGCTTTGCTGTAGAAACTTTTATTGCAAATTTCGCACATCACTTCTGTTCCTCTTGATTTATTAGAATCAAAATTCTCCAAAGCATTGTCAAAGCATAGGATCCCTGCATGGGAAAAAAATTAAAACATATTAGTACAATAAGTTTTATTTAGAAGAACATGAAGGAAATTCACAGAACATTCAAGATAGAGCCTCAGTTATCAATAGACTTAACCAAATTCTCCACAAAAATAAATTAATAGACACAATTAGACACTATAATATTCATTATTAATAATTACGGCTCTATTTTACATGTCTTCATATCAACAACTGGGAATAAATTATTCTGACAACAGTAGAAAGAATTAACTCAAATTTTTGTCATGTACCAAAGAAAGAACTTTTCATTATGGCTAACATGAAATATCAAGCGATTATTGCACCATAATAACCATCCCCTATTTCGTCCTTTTTCCATCTTTCAAATTTACCTACTCTTTACTAACTCTTTATATATTGGACTTACACATGAACAAAACGTATGTGTCTCTGAAGTGTGGATTTGTAACCAAAAGTGCGAGAACACACATTGCATCTATAGATCATCCTAACAGGTTTATGAAGCTCCATATGTCGCTTAAGGTTCCCTCTACTGCAAAAGCTTTTGCCACAAATTGGACACTCATCTTCTGTTTGAAAAGGTTCGGTCCCTTGCCAAAAATCATCTAAAAAAAAGAAAAAAATAATTAGGAAAAAAAAGAAATATAAAAAGAAAGAGTCTCTGCAAACACACTTTTTCATTAATTTTTAATGCTCGATTAAGGATTATACAAGTTATGGTTGGTAAACATTAAATAATCAAGTAATGCTTGAAACAGCAAATTATACACATATGCAAGCAACCAAATTTTCTCTAAATATTTTATTTCAAGAGAAGAAATATATACTGTATTCCCATGCATTAGCATGCAGGGAAACATAGAAAGCAACCAGCATGCCGAGAAATTCGAGTCACATATTCTGGAAAATTCTTAAATATCTTTATTATAAAAATCCACTGATTGGCTGAATGCATACTGTGATCCTTATTAAACCTCGTTTTCTCCTGCATGTCGAGAATGGACCAGATCCCAACATTGAAAAATCAGTGTCCCTCGAGTTTGAGGGCATGCCAGCTAATGCAGGGAATATGGTAAGTTGTTTTCAAAAAAGCATATCATAAAGGTTTTTCTGAGCATTAAACTTATGTGAATTAAAACCCTTCATTTCTTCAGATACTTTTCAAGTTATTCAAAAATTCAAAGGAATGTGACACACAAAATATCACTTGAACAAAGATATTTGATTCACTGCAGAATGCTAATAAGCATGTATTTTTAGGTACTCTGATAGCCAGAAGGAATTATCACATTAGTTCCAATGATACTATAGTAAATATGCAACTGTTATGACATCAAAATCAAAAAACCTTAATAGAAACTATGAATAGTTTTTAAATCCTTTTTTGTTAATAATTTTTGTTTAAATACTCATAAACACAATATTTATATTCAAAACAATGCAATTTAAATTTCAATTTGTAAGGCTACTTCAGCATTTTGGACACGCAATTTTCATATTTTAATGGATCAATATTAACATGAACATTATTTAAACTATCATGCATATATGTGAATGTGCAATCATATAATTAAAAACACATTTAAGAATCCAAAAACTAGTTATACACATGAATAAATGACTATACATTTAAAAATTTCATGGAATAAATCCCAGCCATGACTGGGATTATAACTGAATAAGGGTGACTGAAAAATAACTTGAAAAAAAATTATAGATTCTCACCCTGATCTTTCAAAAATCCATTGAGCATCAAATGCTGAAATTTTCACAATTAGAAAATCTGTATATGTATATATTTATATGACTCCAGAATTATTAGTTTTGTATATATATATACATGAAAGTTTTCTATATACAATTCACCAAAAGTCTCTTCTTCCATCAAAAATTGACAATGAATTCAATTTTGAAAATTTTTCTAATGTGAGATAAATTTAACTTTAACATTAGAGAATACTTAATGTAACTATTAATTCTGCATTTAATTCACATAATTTTTTCAATTCATCATTTCAATTTTTCATGTTTTCAGTACGACAATTTCTACATTTATATATATTCCAAAACTTCCTTTTAACTGCTATTGTGATAGGGTAGCTTTTTTTCCCATGTCGACTATTGAATAAGCTTAACCCTTTCATACATATGGGCTATTTTTTTTTTTTTTTTTTTTGAATTTCTCCTCTCTTTTTTAAATTATTTGTTATTGTTTTGAGAACACTAATGAATAAAACAATTTTTACTTTATTGTATATATTGAACTCACATAATGACAAGCCAAAACTATTATAGTGTGGTATGCACTTCCCAAAGGAGTATTTAAGGATAATAAGAAGTAGGTTGGAAGTACACTTCCCACAGCCTTAGGAAGGGTTAAACACGAGAATGCATTCTCTTGTCATAGCTTGAATTTTTACTGAAAATATCAAAGACTCAATGTTAATACATTTTTCTCTTCCACAATTAAAATTACACATTTAAACATTATTTTGTCAAAGAACTGTTAGAAAACGTCGACACAATATGGAGAAACTTCCAGTATAGGGGTCTAAACATTTTTAATTAAGAGAAGCTTAAATTAAATCTGATAAAAAAATTAAATTAAAATTAAATCTCCTCAAAATTAATCTGATAAAACTTGTTTGGAAAATTCAGCTTTAAAGATAAGACTATGACAATCTGGTGCCTCAAACACTCAACCTGAGGGGATGCAGTACATATATATTTGCTCTTTAACTGCTCCTTTAACATTATATGGGAGAGCAAAAAAGTGTTTGCTCCCGGCTCACTGAGTATCAAGTCACAACTTTGATGACAGTCAAATAGGAAAATTAACAGCAGTTGAATGATAAACCATGAGTAGATGTAATTAGATGTAAATACAAACAAAAAAACTATTTGTTTGGCAAAATATGAGCATTAATATTAAAGTATGATGGGCAACTGGTCATGTGTTACAAACACTGAAAAAGACAGAAAGTAGTATTGAAACATTTCCAACTGATACAGATGGAGACATTCTAGTCAAAAATGTATCCCAATCCCATCTTCCTTTAAGATCTCACTCTGCAATTTCCAAGCAACCACATCCTTATACTCACCTTCCTCATTTCTTTGCCATTCTTGACATGAACACATGAACTAAAACAATTGACATAAGTGGAATATTAACACGAGGATAAGTTATTAAACAAAAAAACTATCAAGAAAAATCAGCTAATAACCTTTTCCACATGCTCTTTATTCAGTGAATGTGTAGCATAAACTTACAATGAAAACTTGAATGACAGGTGTATAAAATTGCATAAGGCCAACAAGAAGGAAATATGCGACCACAAGTATTCAAAATATTCAATATATATAGGATATATCTGTGTGTGTACATATATATATATTATGAAAAATCTTTTCCTTTAATTTACAAACCGGCAATAGCGAAAAAGCTAAATAATGTATCTTCTTGTTGCTATGTACATACAAGTTTGTATTTATTTAGATATAAATATTTTTTTTTATTTCTCTAACCCAACCATAAATGAATTGCACGTATCAAAATATTGCACAAAAGAAAAAGAAAAGAGGGGAAAAAAACACAGAAACCTGGGTTTTCAAGTGAATTTTAAAAAAACCTATGTTGGATACATTTCCAGCACCAGAAAGAAAAAAAAAATACAGAAAATTAACAAAAACCTACAGAGCTCTTTCAACCAGATACTACTGTCGAACAATGACTAAATATTTCAATATGTGATGTATATGAACACACAAAATATATATATTTATATATATATATATATATATATAATAGATAATATATATGTATATGTCTCTCTCTGATATTATGAAGAAAATATAAAGCTATAGAAAAAAAAAGAAAAAACAATATATATAACACAAAAACCACTTTATCATAAATAATGCATGAAAGTAAAATTTTGTCGCAGGCTGGGAAGTATATTGAACTCTTCCAAACTTAGCAAAATACAAAAGCACCCGAAAAAAAATTCTTTTAAATTTATTTATTTTTAGAACCACACATATATATAAAAGCAAGTGGAGACAGCTTTTCCTATGTTACAAAAAATCAAATTCGAGATATCAGATCAAAAGACTCGGGTATATAATTTTTGTAATTTTGAAATTTATAAAGTTTATGAGACTAAAATTCTTATATAAACTTTATCAAGTATAATATATTTGCATAAAAACTATAGAACATAATAAAATCTTAATTTTGGATTGATGCTGCTTAACTGCTACATATGCTGTGAAAACTGAAATGTCAGATAAATTATCTTTGAATTATAACCTATAAAGTTCAAGATCATTAGAAGAAAAACTTTAAATACTCGAGTTTAAAAGAGCTTATCATTATATAAGTGATTAACAAGTATTGATTCACATTCAATAGATGTTTAGTTGAATATGAATGTGAAACCTCTCTCTAAACACAGCATACAAATAAATATCTAATATTGCACATTCCAAATTTTGATTATTTAACCAGCTGTAAATAAAACAGAGTTCAACTATTCTATTATGGGGGGGGGGGGGAGATTGAATTGATTAAAGCTACAAAAAAAATTTAGGTTAAAGAAATGAAAAATCAGTGCTGGTTGCATAAATTAATTTCAATCAAAATGTATGAGATAAACCTTATCCAGATAACAGAAGTAATTTTTTTTGTAAATTTATAAAGCTGAGTTTTAAACGCACATGCATAACATAAATACAAGGTATTTAAATGATATCATTTTCATTTCTTACTGTTCACTACATAAAAAAGCTATCATGTTTGTTTTATTTTGCATGAAAGCAAGAATAAAAATCACCGGATCATTCTATCAAATAAAAAAAAATTTCAAGAAACTTTAACGAAGAACAAAAAAATATGTATATTAATATATAAAGGTATCTTTCTATAACCATGATTGCACAGATATACATATCTAAGATACAGAATATTTTTCATATATATATATATAATTCACATTTAATCATCAGCAAACAAATTACAAACAGGAACATCTTCATACACAACGATAAAAATTTTGATAATAATATAACCAGGCACAATCAGTATCTAAAAACGTTCCTAGACGACACTCTTAGGAAAATAACTTATTATTTTTTAAATCTTTGCTACTAGAATCTCACAATAACATTTTCTTTGGTTGAATCTCTCCTCAAATTTTCCAAATAATTTTTTTACCCTCTCAAGCTCCTGCATCTAATGCAAAATTAAAGCACTCAGCAGCTTGAATGATTCAGCTACACATAATGAGAGAAGGCACTGAGATGGTTGGAGTGTTTCTTTACACAATACAACAGTCCATTTGAAGACATGAGTAAGTCGCCTCTGTCCCGCTATCAGCATAACGCAACAGGATGATGTCAATAACATCAAGCCCTCGTTTGAGGATTATCACCCCGATTTGTTGAGGGGCAGGTTCCTACACAGACAACTGGAGTACTTCTACAGGTATGGAAATGCACTATATACGAATTAGACATTAATAGCAACATTGGAAACATGTGCACAATGGAAAGTACCTGAAATATGACTAAATTTAAACAAAAAAAACACCTTTTGATAATGAATTTAAACCTAATAAAATAAAAAATATAATATAATGAAACATTAACCATAAAATTTCGAAATTCCCAAAATGCTATGCAAGAAAAGTAATATATACATTTTATATACCAACTGGTTTGTGAAATAATCAAACACACTTGAGTGCGCTGGGTTGCTGACAAAAAATAATAATAAAATAAACAGCGTGTGAAACCATTTGACTATACTAGGATCCCATCCCCACGTGACTGAAACACCCAAACCCTCAAAACATCACAGAAATTGACCGTATATATATCCACAAGAGAATAATGCAAATTGAAGATAGGCATGCATGATGGATTTTTTAGTCCATACATATGCTAAGCATATTGTGAAATGTCACCCATTAGCAACTTGGTCCTTTGATCCATGAAGATCTCTATGCTCTTTCATTGACCAGTGGCAGAGGTTCTCATGCTGTCTCAGGTTGTCTTTCCTGTTGTATTGCCTTGGACACCACTGGCAGGAATAGACTTTGGGGCACGTTGCGTGCACCACCTGGTGGTGCCTCCTCAAGCTTTTAATCCGTGAGAATTGCTTGTGGCAGATAAAGCAGTATGGCTGAGAACCACATGTCTGGTTAGTCTGTCGCCTCTTGTTCTTGTTGCCTGACAGAGCAATCAAGCTGTATATTCCTATTATGGGGTCAGGGTAAAAAAAAAAAAAAGGGAAGAACATTTTTTTTTAAATTTATTTTCCAATAAATCACAAGATATTACAATGATGGTAATCAGAATTCAACAATATAATAAACAGTAACAATCTTCAAAAAATCACAAACATTAACTGGATATGTATACATAAGAATAATACATAGTAAAAACACCATTAATTTTTTTTTAGATAAGGGGAATATAATAACTATGTATGACTAATTTATTATATTTCCTATAAATTCTAAATAAATAATAAAACAAACATATCTGTGAAACTGCTGACTGTATATACTTTATGCTCAATATACCTTTATGTTCCTGATATTTATTTTCAAAAACCTTGCGTACCAATTTACTGAGCATAAAGAAAATAACACAGATATTTGATATGGCCAGAATAAATTGAAAGACAATATATACATTAACAATTAAAACAAAACATGTTTTTTAAACACAACTGGAGTGAAGCAATAACCCATAAAAAAACACCTGAACTGTGCTCATCCAACTAAAAAAAAATTGAAACAAATACATATTGCTAAGACTTTACTATTGAGGCACTTTGATGAAAGAAAATGAGCATTTTCTTGCCTTCTATGAAGTACCTAAAGCATTTTAAAAAAATTCAAGTGATATTATGATACCACTTTAATCAGGAAATTTATACGTTATTCAACCCCTCTTGTGGGGTGTATAAAATTCAATCAGATAAAAGTAAAAATAAAAAACCACGGTAAGTAATGACATTCATTCACTTGAAAAAAAAATGTTAAAAAGGACACAAAAAAAAATTTTTTTTTATTGCAACAGTATTGTACTTTGCAAATAATAAATACATAAAAATTGTTTGTCACATAACAAAAAAAATTGGCACAAACAACTATCACATAGTATCACAAATCAATGACTACAAAAATGCTCCACTCATTTTTTTCTAAAGCATTCACTTTGTTGAATGAATCAAATGGATTGCATAGGTGATGAGAGGGAAGCATTTTCAAATGCTACTGTGAAAGACATTAATATTCAGGCACATTGAACAAACTGTCAGAATCTAACAATCACAAGCAAGATTCACTTTGCAAGGTACTATTTATATCTGATATGCAATATTTACATACAATGCCTATAAAAAAATTCTGCACTAAAAAACAATACCCTGTGATTTGTCACATATATTAGAGATCATGAATTTCTGAATTACCAGAAAAACCAGGGTTCGTGATGAGACATAAAAACAGAATTTAAAATAAATCATTAAAATCAACAATCTTTCTCAAGTGATAGAAAGATATAGAATGTAAAAAGAAGTTTATTCCCATCATAGTTGAGCTAACATAAGAAATATTCTGATTGCAGAGTTGTTTTTCCAAAGGTAGACCCATGAGTAAGAATAACTGCTCTCTCTCTCTCTCTCTCTTGCAAGAGTTACGAGCACATATGATATATTGACTTTTAGTTATTTTAATCAGTTTCAAGACTGAGATGACTATTTTTAAAAAAGACATGCATTTGAATGTCACTGAAGATAAATTTCTTCATTGAAAAACTGTTCAACAAAATTTTGGCAATCTTAAATGAAATTAAAGCTAGATCAAGGTTTTTCCAAACACTTCCCACTTTTAAATATTGATTTTACATGCCCTTTTTATTTTATTTTTTTAATTACTGTACATTTTTCATGTGCTGTATGGGATAATAAATCATGAAAATTTGCACTTAGTCAGACTTTATCACGGGTAATAATGCTAATTTTTAAAGAAGAGCAACATGTCATGCAAGTAAAATATATAAAAATGTAATGAATGAGGTCCCAGGCTTAGGAACAGCAGGGCCGTCTTAAGAGCATCATGGGCCCCCGGGCCAAGTAATTTTTCTAAGGCCCTATCTGACAAATTTTCAAAAATTTCAACCGGTTCTAATTTCTCGGAGGCCTCTCTTCCCTTGAGGTGCCCAGGTGGGTCCATGCGTTAAGACGACACTGAGGGACAGTTGTGAGTGTGATTATTATTGATTGAAATGGCTCAATAGAGTTGATACTTAAAACTCATGAGACAGCTTCTTAGCCTAAGAGACATTCATTAGATGGCAGCTGTGACCTGAATTATAATCAATAGCATAAGGAAATAAATTTCACAGGCCCATATTTTTATCCTAAAGAGAAGAACAATGGTGATTGCATAGAATTTAATTTCACAAAATGCTCTGCAAATTTTAGAAGATATTAAAAATATCTCATTTTGTCTACAATATTATGAATAATTCGTGACAGCATAGTAATTGGCAATTTTATGTCTTTCAAGAAGTGACCTATACCCAGCAATGATTTGTGTGATGCATGGAAGCCAAGGATACAGACAGATTTCAAGAACCTTGCCTCCTACTTAAGCTATAATTAACAGCCCAGCGGCTCTTTCCTCCTTTCACCTAGCAGGACTCAAGAAATTCAGTCCCTCACCACAACCTGCACTGTTCTCTCGAAAGCCTGAATGGTAGCAAAAAAGTCTATAAATTATGAAAATATTTACAGTAAAAGAAAGTCATGATTTTTGAATGACTATCACGCTTTTCCCACGTCTAATGATAAGGTATAAAACTGATGCTCCGATCTGACTAGATAATCTATATAATCCCAATTCAACGCCATCATTTATTTCGTGGAGTACTGGCACTATAATGAGTTCGGCATTACATGGAATCATGGTTTAACACATGTAAAGCCTAGAAATGGAAGATTTGTTCATTAAAAATTTCTGGCGACAAGCGGGTTTGGCACGACATCGGGGGGGGGGGGGGCGCTATAATTGGGTTCGATTGTATTTGCTTCATCACGCTCATGAAAATATACATGTCAAATATTAAAATACTCTTAGAGCATAAAGACCTTAAAATACTTTTTATGCTTCACTGAATTTTATGAGGAAGCATTCATTTGAAATGAAATATGCACTCCCCTTTCCAAAAATATATGAGCAAAGCACGGAAGTTTCCATGTGGAAATAATAATTTCCAGCTGTGATAAGTTACTTCAAACTGTTATTACTCAAAGAATCAGTCATTATTCAAAATGAGCTGCAAACAACCCAATTCTTTTTTAAATTTATTAGGGCATGATTTAACTGGATTTGATTGTAATTTTATGGTACAAGTAGGGGGAGGGGTAAGAAATAGCAGGGCTGGACAAATCTATTGCCTGACATGCCCAGGGCATATAAAAACTTTGACCGG
Organism: Pholcus phalangioides; assembly: GCF_987345545.1. NCBI lineage: Eukaryota > Metazoa > Arthropoda > Arachnida > Araneae > Pholcidae > Pholcus > Pholcus phalangioides. Next base: position 84,368,652 of record NW_028301608.1, on the reverse strand, counting down.
GCATATATTTTTTTAAACCATATGCTTGATGCTAGCATATTAAATATTGATCTGGGCATTTGTTATTTTACGACTGGCTTGTAAATTTTTCAGTATTTGTACAGCCCTGTGGAATGTAAACTATATTTTAACATTTTCATTATACTTTGACACAAAAAATTCCTACTTTTATAACAATAAAATTTTTTGCACTAAAAAGAGTAATCCATTCCCACATGCATTTTCACAATCATAATCAAAGGCCAAAAACATTGCACTCCAATTCCCATGAATATGATACAAAATGCCTACAACATTTCATCTAACACACGCACAACATGAACCATCAAAAGCTAAACATTAATATGAGATTTTTTTTACCTACACAAGTTTTTCAACCAGAAACTTATTACAGACACTCACACAGACTTATTACAGACAATGTACACTATCCAATAAGGCTGCAAACAATGCCTTCCAATCTCTTATTCGCACAACTTAAGTATTATATGGTAACAAACTACAATAACAACATGCACACATGTTTTAAAAATGATAATTCATGTGTGCTTTCATAAAAACAAGACTAACCACTACATTCTGAACAATGACTAGAATAGAATAGAATATCAGTGATACATTTTTAACAAAAATCAACAGAAAAAATAAAATATAATGGCGAACTTTGTGATCGGTAGATTCCCAAACTAATCTCTGTTTCTTCTGAGAGGACAACTGTTTTTCAGATGTATTGGCAAATATTTCTTCCATTTGAACCTCTCAAAACACTGTGGGCACTCATAGACTTTATTGCCGTGGCTGATCATGTGTTGCTTCAAGAGCTCTTTGTTCTTGAATGCTTTTCCACATTGTTCACAGGGTAGCATGGGCTTTGCATGATGCCTGCTAGACCTCTCTTGTGCCTTCTGCAAATGTGCCAGCTCTGTAAAGTGCACCACACATTTTTGTTTTATTTCTATCAATTACAAGCACATTACAAACATAAACAATGAACATTAACTTTCAGCACTGGCAAAAAACAAGATCAATAAGCATTCTAGCACATATTCATATACATGTTACAGTAATTAAACAAAATATATTTGTACAGCCAATTTACTTATTTACAAATTTATCCATACACAAACAACAATTAATTGCATTCATTATTGCTTCATTCATATATTAGCTCTCATTCCTATTATGATAATTATTCAGAACAGGAACAATTTAAAAATTAACATAATTTTTTTTTACACAAATTTATTTTCACATGTGATAATAATATACATTATTTTGACCAAAGATTTCCAAACTTTCCAAACACTTGTGGCAATTTTTTTAGAAATAGTAGAATATCCAATATTTATAGCAGTCTTACCCGATTTTTGGTACTATACTATTTTTAATATAATTTTGTCTTAAAATAGTTTTGTCCAAAATATACTGCAGCACCCCAAAAGTACTATGACACACTGTCTGGGAACCACAAACTTGAGACTGCAGAAACGAAATAGAATTTTACTAAATTGAAATCTCATGGTCTGATGGACAGCTAGTTGCATTCCAGGCACAATGCACATGGAAAATAAATCATGGTCATACCACATGTGATATCTCAGGAACATAAATTTTAAATATGAAATTTAAGAAAATTCACAACATAAAATGGAAAATAAGAGAGAAAACTAAAGGAAAAGTGTTTAGGCAATAAAATAATCACATAAAATAACAAAATCACAAAAACAACAATTTTTTTATGTTTTTGTGATTTTGATATTTATTTCACAAGAATTTTTTTTTAATCATTCACTCATAGTTGATATGTGTATAGTTTCAAAACACAAGTTCATAAAAATATATTCTATCCTTATGAAATTCAGCATCAGGAGAAATGAGAGAATCCCATTTGTTTAATCTGTCAGAACTATACTTGTGACCCTCTGGTCTCGTTGTACTTCCTCTATCTTTTAAAAAGAAAATGGCAGAGCCTCTTGGAGACCAAAAAAATCCTAAATCTATTTATACATTTGGGAGATAGCAAATCTATATTTTGAAAAATCAAACTCCCCTTAACCATTACTACTCGTTAGCTTATTAATCACTTCTTATGCCTAAAGCAATGAGTATTCAAGAACATTACAAACAAAACAGTAAAAACAAGTTAATAATTATTAGACTTAAATCTCAACTATGGAATATTATGATACAACTAGTAGTTTTGTAAATGGCACATTCATTATGTAGTAAATAAATATTTTTAATTGAAAAAAGAAATTCTCTCTTTCTTTCTGGCATTAATTGTAATATTGAATGCAGATTAGTCTCAGTTTGTTCTTTTTCTATAATGCTTGATATAGAACAATCATTCATTATCCTATAATTGCTATAACAAATATCTGAGGTAGTTGGTGTGTTTAATATACAGGGTGTCCCACAAATCTGTAAATATTTTCAAAAATTATAAAAATGGAATAAATTGGTATATTTGAATGTGGTTTGTGAAAAAGTTATTCTCACAAAGAGGAGATATGATTTTTTTTTGGCACACAGGAAAAAAATTTAGTTTAAATTTTTGTCAATGGAGTGTGCTGCACTTCAGTCCAGCAGGGGTGATTGTACCTGAAGTTTTCTTCAATCTCTTCTGTGATTTCTAACAAAAGAGATTTCTCTATCTGAAATGTTTGAAAAGTTTCAGCTGACAATTTGTTGCTGAAAGATAAAACAGCTCTGCCAACAGTGCTTTATCTGCCAATACAAACACCACCAATCTGCCAATCAACAACATAATGAAAACCTAATGTAAGTGCCAAAAACTGGAAAATTCAGAATCGTACACCCTGCATTTTATAGAACACTGATTTGCATATTTCTAATGATTTACTTTCATAGCATCCTCTATTGGAAAAAGTTTGAACACGTTTTTTTTCTGTGCAAAAAAAAAAAATCCCCTTCATATTCTTTTTGCAAATTGCATTCACATATACTGACTGCTTCAATTTTTTATGAATTTTTAAACTATTCGTGAATTTACAGGACATCCTGTAAAACATATTTTTTACAGGGGAAGGATTAAAAAAGCAAAACATTTAATATCAAAAATAAAAAAAATAAAAAAATTCCTGAGATTTTGGGGGTTCTGCACAAATTTTAATACAAAAATATTTTGCTTCATTAAATTTGTCTCTTTTGTAATAACTTGAAATAAGTGTTTAGAATATGAAAGTAAAATCAGTTATCTTATATTTTCTACATTTTGTTTGTTTATTTTTTGGTTTTATTAGCATTTTGCATGAGAAGAAAAAAAGACTGATTCAAAATATGTTTGTGCCAATAAATATATAACTTAAATTTATTTAATGTTTATGCTCTTAAACTACTGTGTGTGTGAAAAATATATTAGTTGTACTGCATTACTCTTATTATAGTGCCTTCCCTTCCTCAATATTTAATTATGCCCCTATAAATTTTGGAGGATTTTTTTTCCTTTTGAATTTCACTCCTAATAACAAATGTATCACCAGAAAAAAAAGTCGTATTTTAAATAAAAACATCTCCTGACTATACAAAATTAACAACATTAGTTTAAACAAAGTTTTGAAACATTACTATGCATGAGACATTTCCTCAGAAAATAATCAATAAATTTTTCATAAAATTCATTTAAAGTACATGAAATGGAAAGTATTTTATAAAAACCACTATTGCACAAAATAATGATTCAAGCTACTGAGACAGAAAAAAAAAATCAGTCTTCTTCACTTTTGTTCCTCTACAGTGTATGCCTTGACAATGGCGCCAGTAGTGGAAGCGCTCCATCTTTTTGTGGTTGGGATGGCATTTCCTCATATGGTACCATTTTGAAGAACGCCACTTGAATGATGAACCACGCACATCACAAAAAAGTCTCTTTCTGGAGTGAAGATTCAGATGCTGCTTAAGTAGTTGGTTTGTCTTGAAAGACTTTGGACAATGGGGACATCTGAATAAATTCAATGAACTGGACGAAAACAAGTAGAAATCTGAAGCAAGCAGATCTAAGTCTGAAAAATTGAACACCTTATGAAGCAGAGAAACATTTTTTTTTATTCACAAATACATCAACATGGAAAGTTGGCAATTTCATATAGCAAATGTATATTATATAATACGTGTTTGTATATAACATTAAGTATATGAGTATATTCCCCTCAAAATAGAAGGAAACAAAACTAAATTTGCAAAAAAAACAAAAGTTGGCAAAAATATAAATTGCACACAAGGAAGCAATTCAATGAAATAACATCAACAACATAAAAATATATCTTGTATGGCACTGACATTTAAAAAGAAGAATTGACTATAACCAGGCATTAAGATTTGCAAATTTTTTGTGAACGTAACATTAAAAACAAATAATCACATTTCAAAACACATATTTGCACAACCAAAATTCAAGGGGGGGGGGGGAGAACATAAAATAAGGTTTAAATTAGATTTTAAAAAAACATGATCAAATAAATTTTGATTCAACATTAGTAAAATAGATACAAATTAAAAAAAAAAAAAATTAACATTTAAAATTTTGCATCTGATAAGCATTATCTATCATAAAAGTATGAAACAAATCAAGATTGAAGGGGAAAAAAGCAGTTAAAATGCATAAGAGAAGGAAATGATATACCCTGAATTACAACAGCTTCATCACAAATAAAATCATTTGATGATCAACAGAAGTAAAAATTTTGTGTCTGTGTAAATTCACAAAATCAAATCATTAAAAAAGAGAAGGAAAAAAAAATCAATTGTAACTAGAAGTGTACAGAAACATATATTAATGTGTAAAACTCACATATTCACTTTGCTGTTCTACCCTTATCACTATTAGCAGGATAAAAATTAAATTATTGTTATTCATGAATGATTAGAATTATTAATCATCTATCATTATTGTTGTTAAGTCATTTAAATGTGACAATACCTCTAGCTGTTTTGAACAGCATAAAAATCACAATGAGTTAATATTGCTATAATTTGTTTTTGCGAGGAAAATATAGCATGGAAATTTCATAAAAATGGTGAATATTCAACTAGTTTTTCTTTTTTTCAATAGCAATAAAAGTGTTAATGAATTCTTTTATAAAGTGCTTGTATGTGCTAAGAAAATTTTCAATTTTTTCAAAAACTTACAATTAGATTTTCATTTCAAAAATCATAAAACATATCCCAAAAAGTTGCTGATGATAGGATCAAAAATACAAAAGGTTTTTCATCTTGTATACACATCATATTGCTACAAAAGGTGGTGTGTCATGGGTGTTATCCACACACCCACAATGCTCTAATTTTTTTATGCTTTAACCTTACCTCCCTGAAGAATGAAGAGTAAATTTTATAACTGCCTAGAAAAAAATTCCTCTACGTATAAAATTATTTCCAATCACATTCATTACCCGAGGCGTCAGAATTTCCTTTGAGCTTCTTGCGCTATTTTATTGCATTAATATGTAATTGCAGTTATTGCATTCAAAGTTTCAAAGGAAAAAAAATCTAAAAGGAAAAATATACCATCAATGTATATATTTCAACAACATTAGACTAACAACAGTATAATTCATTACTCGGCAACACAAAATCCTCTAAAACTAATAGCCACTATAGCAATAGCCAGCAGATATATGTATAAAATATGCACAAGTGAAAAATAATAATAAAAACAACATAATTTATGCACTAATCTATATAATAAGCTGCACAGGAGGTAGAACAGTGTTTCCTGAGTCAGAACCCTTTTTGTTTCTCTTCAGGATTAATCTCTGCTTGCCTGTCTAAACGTCTTGGTCATGATCCCGCCGCAGGTGGGCATTCAGAGCATTCTTCCAAGAGAAACGTTTATCGCACACATCACACTTATAATTTTTCCTCTTGAGGTAGTGTATTTCAATGTGACGGTTCAGAGTGCCGGAATTGTAAAAACATTTCTTGCAGATGGAACAAGTCGGCCTGGCTGTCTGAGCATCAGAAGCGAACTCGCCAAATAACAAGGAAGGTAGCTTTCCAACATTTGATCTCCGCCTCCTTTTCACCCATGGAGTGAAGAACAATGCTTCATCTAAAACACACAAAATGTATACATACAAAATCAAATTATAGTTGCATTTCATAAGATCATCATGAAATATAATTTTTGTTTCATTTGAATTGATGAGCTATTTATATGAAAATAATAATGTCTTGTTCTAACTTATCATGCTGACACTTCATCAATAATAATACTCCAGAAACTTGATAAGACAAATTTATTTATTAAGGTTTATTTCTTTTGCGATCAAAATAGAAAAATTGGTATTTTTTGCAACACGAGCATTTCAGGGATGTGAAAATCAATGTACTATTTAATTGTCTAATAACATATTGTTCACAAAAAGAGCAACTATTGAAATTCCTGAAAGATTCAGATCAGAGATTTTATTGCTTCCTCTATATCAAGCTTCCAGCCATCGAACCACAATGAAAATGGAATTATATACAGAGTTCTATACACATATATATACAGTGAAACCTGTCTAAGATGGGCACTGTATGAGATAGAAACCTGTCTCGAAAGGAATCAAAAGATATTCCCATTGATGGTTAGTGCTTTGATGTGCAACTTTATAAAAAAGAAAACCTGTGTAAAACGGAATGTTATTCCAGCCATTTGGCGTTCCATTTTATACAGGTTTCACTGTATATGGCTGTGGTTATTTTTGAATATGTAATCACATTGATGTCATAAATATTTATTGCACAAGTGAAATATTCCATTACATTAACAGAGTTTTCTTATTAACTCTTGCTGCAAAACAAATTTTTTACATTGCAAAATCATTTATTTAAAAAAAAAACCCACTAATTTTTCAGCTGATTAATGCGTTTTTCAGCAATACTATATAGTTGAACCTTTCTAAGTGGATAAACCAGTGTTAATAAGTTCATTTATTTTTTTTTGTCCCATCTTGTTTAAAAAAAAAATCAGATAAAATGATATCATTTTAGTGGATAAAATTACTTTCCTGAATGCTTATTTTCTATTCAAAAAATTTTCTAACAAATAGTACTCTATAAGTGGATACAGAATTTTTCTCTTTGTTTTTTTGTTCACCTGTTTGTTAAATATGTGTAGAAAGCATGTTTGTGATAGAAATTTACAGTAAAAACTTACATTAGGATAATTTTGATTCTACACAAATGAAATGATTTCATTAGATTTTTACATGACCAAAGGCGGTTCGAGATAAAATCTCTACCTGTCCTGGACCTACTTTTGGTGTCCCTTGTCCACTTTTTTTAGTAGACAGAGTTTTTTTTCACCTCTTCAACTCAGATTTGGCACCTCTCCACACCCTGAACAACCAAAGAGCCGCACCTGCACATGACTGGCTAAATGGACTTAGTTTTAGGAAAAGTTTTGGTTTCAACTTTATCCACTTAGAGAGGTTTGATAACACTTCTCCCATTTCCTTTAAAACAAGGGTTCTTAACCCTGGGTTCTCTGAAAGGTTTCAGGTAATCCATGAGCTTAGATGAAAAAATAATCAATTCATTATTTTTATATTTTTATGTACAGGATATTATTTCAAAAAATAAGTATATTACAGGCACAGGAGGTCCCTGAAACCCAGAAGATCAAGAACCTTTACAAGAACCAAGAAATTTATAAGTTTACTTCAATCAAAATCTGATTTTTCAAGAGGCATTTGAAATCAACACATATTTACACAAGAAAACACTTATTTAGCATTTAAAACCGAACTCAGAATTAGTTTTACATTGCCACTACATTTCTTTTAGTATTCATATCTTGATATGTACACACCTGCACAAAAAACATGATGTCTGTAATTGAAGTAGGGAGGTTCTGAGCTATCAAGACCATTAACTACCCATCAGAAAATTATGAAACTCTGGTACCATTTTAATGAAGGGATGGGGAAATTTTTTTTAAGAACTTTTAAAAATAGAAAATCTTTGCATAGGTTTTGGTGCAGAATCACTGTTAATAAAAAAAATGTCACCAGCAAACAACGTTCTTGTAAACTCAATGTCATTCTCGCTGTTAAAAAATAAAAAATAGTTCTACTGGAGATGTTCAAATACCTAGTCATGAAGCTTAAGCAGTTTCATCACAGGTTTGCAAAAAATTAGAATTTGCACTGCCAGGAAACATCTCTCTGGTCCCAAACTGACATTTTTTGCTATAAGTTCTTTCCTATCCCTTCACCAAGACATTTCTCTGATTTCTGACAGGTAATTGAAACTGTAGAAAGCTCAAAACACACCTAATTTAATCATAGACACCCTGCAAGTTGAAGTAAAAACAATCTAAAACATTGATATATAACAAGCTCTCATTAATCAAAACTATCACAAGAATAGCATCTAAAGTGTGGATTGCAAATGAGGTATAGAAAAAATGACTAGTAAGTATAATGTTGAAGGGAATTTTTTCTTCTTGATGCATATAAAATACATTATTTTACTGATAGATGATAATCAATCTATTCAAATTCACTATAAAAAACTATTTTCAGGCCAAAACTATAAAAATTGAGCAGACTAAATAAGCATAAAATAAATAGTAAAGGTCCAGTGCTAGGTTCCTTGAAACCAGAAACTTCTAAGTCTAAGCATAAAATAACAAAATTTATTTTAATATAAATGAAATAACAATTATGATATAATTATAACTATAACAAATAATTTTTTTCAACAAATCTTTGCAATAATTTCAATAATTTACAAAATTAAGTAACGGTTTCATAAAAGAAATCCAGCATTTTCCTCTCATAATTGATCATTATAATTCTAATACACTTACACAAAACGAAATAATTTGTTGTCACTAAATCTTTTGATAATGTTTCAAATCTAGCAATTTATGGCAAATGTGTAGGAACTAATGACAATATTTCGAATCTATCACAACTTAATGGAAAATAAACAAGGTACATGCCATAAAAATCAAGAAATATAGGTACAGAAAAAAATAATATATTTCTTTTTTCAAAATATCTTCCCTCATATACAGTCGAATCCCGTTATAATGAGCTCGAACAGACCAGAGAAAACATTTTGTTATAAAGAAATTTTGCTACAAAGGAATTCCAGCTTATTGCATTGTTCCTACATAAACTTATCTTGGGGATTAGAAAAGTGTTTGTTAAAAAGAGATTTTTTTTTTTGCTATAACAGGATTCGACAGTAATATGTAATAGTCTTATCATTCAATCCCCCTTTTCAAAGCAAGCAGGGAAGGCTTTCTTAGGAGCTGCCACAGTGAACACTGTGCAGCTGAAATAACTAATATTTCCCCCTCTGAGAGCTTCTCCTTCAACATCGAAAAAGGCCAGAAATCACAAGGTGCAAGATTCTGACTGTAAGGGGGTTGCGGCATGACTTTAATATTGCATTTAAACATTATCTTTCAGTTTTGAAAAGTTTACAACAACACATATTGAACTGGTATAAATTTCAGTTGTGCACTGAGACAATTTCCAGAAAAAGCCTTCTCTATTTGCTTTGGGATTGAATGATGAGACTATTGCATATTATCTGAGGGAAGATATTTTGAAAAAGAAAATAAATTATTTTTTGCTGTACTTATCTATTTTTTCAGTTCTTATGTATGTTATTACACACCTTATATATAATATATTCATAAAAATTGGCAAAAAAATTATTAATTGAAACAGTAATGAATTTTTTATACGTGGAAAACTTCAAGAAATTTGTTCATAGCTTTTGGCACTTCTACATATTATATATATATTATAGTAATTTCTTAAAAACTTCAAAAATATAATTCAACTGAATGAATCATCTATTGCTTTGATGAACTCATATATAACACATTTATATATAAAAAAAAGTGGTATAAAACAAAATACTATAAGCTAGTATTAATTGCACTGGTGTAACTGAATGGGAACTTGAAAATGTCCAATTGCACAGGAAAAACCGTTATTCTCTCATATATCTCTCTAGTAGACATATACTATTTATAGATATAAACATTTATTTTCAAATATGGTTAAGAATGGGAACTAAAATAAGTAATTGAATATTTCAATCTACATGACTAGAATGAATTTTTTTCATCATTTTACATAATACCGATGAATATGTTAAAAGTCAGTTTTAATAAAATGTAAATATTTTTCCTGAAAAAACTGTCACCGTCTTTTTTATTGGCTTGGCACATTAAGATTTATGAAAATAAGGAAACACAGCAGAGCCTCACAAAATTGAACATAATCGAAAAGAGCCTATGTTGGTAAATCAAAACCACCGAATAATCAAATATGCATCAATTTAAACCTCCAATATCTTGCATCTTAATTATAATGGAATGAATTGAATAATTGAATATAATTGAATTAAATCCAACAAACATGGACAGTTAGAACAGTCTTTGCTTTGCAGCTGTATTATGAAGTTTTTTAGTTACCTTGTTTCTGATGAATTGCAATTTTATTGGTGCTTCAACCAAGCAATTCTTCAAATGCATTTCCTAAAGGCATCATCATTGCTCGTTCGCACTTGCAAAGCCCATTGGCCTTAACTTACATTATTAGGAGAATCTCTCAGACTTCTGTGATGATTTTCTCACCATTACGAAAAAGAAAATACCACAGAGGAAACCAATGTCAGTGAACAGAGAGTTCTGAATGAACAAGGATTGGATACAGGGCATGAGCAGGATCTTCCTTTGGAGGGGTACAAGTGATACTTTCTGATAAATTTTGAGTTACTAACCTTAAAAAAATGATTTTAAATCAACAGAAATACATTGAGATAGCAAAAAAATATATATATGTATACATTTTTTTTTTAATAGTTTGATTTTTTCAAATTTTAAAATATTTTTCAAGTTTTCGTCTCCTATGCTTCTCCTTGCATAAGCCTCTGGTTAAATATAATTGAGGCTCTACTGCATAACAAAAAAAAAACATAATTAAGATAATACAAGATAGAATAAGTAAAAAAAATTTTTTTTTTCTTTTAGTAGAAAGAGTATCCACAGGATTTGATTCAAAAATATGGAAACAGATGTAGAGCACCTTAAAGTATCTCTAGTTGTTAACCCAATATGTCTCATTGAAAACTATGAGTCATGGAAAAACCACTAATGTAACTAATCATTTATATAAAAGCACATGAACTTTTTTGACAAACAGACAGATAAGCAAATCAGTTGTGCTGTGTTTATGAGAATATTGTTCTCAACAACTTGGATAGCATATCTTTCCAAAGTCATCCAAAACTATTTTTTGTGCACCATGTATATTTTTAAGGTGAGTGACCAAATGAGTTTTCCATGAAAATTTCCTTCCACAGAAATCGCATTCAAAGTGTTTGCGATCAAAATAATGTATTTCCATGTGCCTTCTCAAGTTGCTAGCATCAAAAAAACTTTTCTTGCAAATTGGGCAATGAGGTCTGCGTCTTTTAGTTGCAGCTTCACTTTCTTTCATTCTCTGAGACCTTCGCTTGGAAATGAAGCTCTGTGTGACCAAGATCGCAGACTGGGAGAAAATTGTTCCTGAAACAGAAAATTGAGTTAGAATCAAGTTGGACAAAGCAAAGTATCATAAAAAAAGTAATTCAGATGGCCATCTAACAGAAATCGCAGATGAAAATATTGGTTCTATTTGCTTATTAATGATACCAGAAAGTAAAATTGTGCAAGCACATTAAAAATTATTTCTACTACTTTATCATCATTAAAAACTGATTAGTATATCTTTTCATAGATAAACGCAAAATATACATTGCTATATTATTAATGTGGACATTTCAGATAAGCTTCAAAAACCAATACCTCTGTTGAGACTATAATGTATGTCTTTACAAATTTATAGATGAATTTCAAGTGACTATAGTTGACTACTGAGATCCCCCTACAGCAGTGGTTCTCAACCTTCAAAAGATGGCAACCTGGTTAATTTTTATTTCATAAGTGTAGTGCCTAGTCTCAATGAGTTTACTTCTTATAAAAAACGGTAATAGCTAATAATGCATTCAACTGAAAAATTTCAGATTGAAAAGAAACAAAATTTGTGTTAGGTACAGAACACATACACGGTACATCCAGACTTGCTCCAATTTGTTAGAAGTTCCTCAGAGGAATATTTACAAGTTGCATGTGCGGTTCAGTGGTAGCTGAAAAAATTTTGACAAATTGTCATAATCTAACGATAAATATTCCAACAGCAACACTCATAGAATATGACTAATGCCAGGCCTAATGGTTGAGAAACACTGCTTTATAAAGTTTGTTATGTGTTTCCCACGGAATAATGAAAAATTCATCAAATCACAATTTTTTGAAAAGGAAAAAGTCAAAGCTAAGCTTCAACACTAGCAAGAATGAATCAAACATCAACAAAAAAAAATGCTGAAATCAATGAAAATGACCCAATATAAATTAATGCACGCTAAGTATCCTTTAGAAAATACAGTGAGGCCTATTTTCAATAATCTGGATGTAAGTAGCATATTTATCAGATAAAGGCAACCAACCAATTTTATCTTAACATCCTGAATGGTAACAAACTTTTACATTGAAAACTCATGGGTTCATTTGAAAAAGAATACAACAAGTACGATATTTGATACAGTCCAAACAAAATTTTATTCTTTAATAAATAGCAATACCATTGGGGGTAACAATAATATTTATTAAAATATATGTATATCACAAAAATAAATAAATAATGTATTTCATAAATTACTTTTCAAAACATAAAAGGGATCATAAATTTTCATTTACATAAATATCAAGAAAAAATGTATCGAAAAGTAAAACAATAAAACAAATATAAATACAGCTACATATGAACATCATGGAGGACAGTCTAAAAATCAGAAACCAGATAAATTCCAAATTTTAATTAAGAATATCAGTCTAAACACAACATTAGAACTTAAATTTTATAATTTTCATCATGAATATGAATAATGCCTGTACTGTTCCAGGTATACCGAAATTCTTTGCCTAAAGAGGCGAAAAGGCTTTATTCGAGATAGATCTCATCTCCCAAAAACCAAGTTTATAGAGGATTTGATAATGATAAATTTAAAACTGCCCCAAAGCAATAAGAGAGCATCTAGATTGCTTTGAAAAAAAACAAATTAAAAACCATCATTATCAAAAACAGTGTATTTTCACAATTCAAGAACACCTAATTAGCTATAAGTTTGAAATTTAATTATACAATAATTACATATTGTGCAACTAGCAAAAGTGACATAATTAAAAAAAAAGTGGTATGGTATATTTGAAAATAATACAGAGTGCTTGTAAACTGTTTGGAAAAAAATTGAAGGGGGCGACAGTACTCCTCAATACCTCAATATTTATAATGGAGCATATATGGTTGCAATCCACATTTTATTTCACAAATCTGATGCATACATGTACCAGGAGTTTAGGAGAGGGTGCACCAGTCTTTCACTTCAGAGGCGGACAATTTACTCTATGCTTTTCTGACACTCTGAATAGACTATGACCATAAGTTCCATAGTAAATATTGTTCATCTAGATGGGTACTATCACCCCTCCAATTTTTTCTAAACAGTTTACAAACACCCTGTAAACAACCAATGCTCGTTATAACAACCCCCAACTTTCCCATCAAGCATCTGTATAGTAAAAGAAATATAAAATGAACACAATTAGTGGTAGCTTGAAAAATTCTCTGAATTATTTAAAAACTTTTTTCTGGCAATTAACATAATAACTCGATAAAAATAACCAATGATAAAGACAAATAGTAGAAAAACAATAAATCTTGTTTTGTTTCAAACACACTATGGGTGTTGTTATCAAAGGAGAAATATAACCAGTACCACACTGACAAGGATACACATTTGATTCAGTTACCAATAATGCTTGGTTGCTCAGAAAAATTATGCTTGCACGAGTCAGATGTATTTTTAACTGAGTAACCAGGAATTATAATTTGGTAAACATCTCGATTGGGAACCTCCTCAGCCTTACAGTGTTATATTTCTCCTTTGATAACAGGGCAAATATTGAATATGTAACACATAAGGACTTTGCTATTAACATTTAGAATTGTTTTCTTTGTTGTATAATTATCAATTACTACATATTAAAATAACACTATATATCTTTGATGAATTTATGAAATATTCATTCATTCACACACACATTCATTCAGTATATTTTTAGCAAAAAGTAAGGGAAAAAATTCTAATCAAGCATAATATTTTAAGAGTACAATTCAAACTTTTTGAGTTATCAAAAATGGTATTAGCAATCTTGATTTTTATATTATTTAGAGAAAGGTGATAGATTTAATAATGATGAATAAGCTCTTGATAACAAATATTCATTAAAAAAAGCTTAAAAACAATCCAACACTATTTTATAATGTTTAAATAGATAGAAGTTGCAAAAAATATAAAATTTCAGTAAAGACATGATTTACAAGTGAAAAAATTGTGCGTGTTCCCAGGAGAGAATGCGGTCATGTTTAACCGTGACAAAAAAAATTCACAAAACTTATAAATTACTGTTTATAAAACTACCAATAGAAACAGATAATTGTCTATGATTGTATTTATCAGTTATCAGGCTGGACAAATCTCAGGCATCAGGTTGTCATGGCAAATAAAAAATTGATATTGGCAGCTAAAATTTCCTACTAAATTGCAGGCTGAGAGCAGCACAAAATGCTTGAAATTTATAGCAGCATATTTGCCAACATATGAAAGAGGGTCACTATGGCCTGAAAAAGTCAAAATAAACATTATTTTGGACATTTTTCTTTCGTAAAAATTGTTTTGGCGCCTAAAAATTTTTTCTGGCACCTAGACTTTTTTTGTGATTTGTCCATCCCTGTCAATTGTAAATCAATGGTTTTAAAATAAGAACTAAATTATGATTGTCAGCGAAAATGAAGAATATAGACAAAGAATAAAAAAATTGCTACTTTTGTGTACATCACACACAAACATGCATATATAAAACATACTAATAATACTGATCTCGTATCACAACTGCAATTCTCTTAAAAGAGGTATGTGTAGCTTCATAAAAGCCATGCATGTACATATTTTTTTAATTTTTTTTTATGAAATACAATGAGTTTTTCTGATGTGTGAAGTCAGATCTAGATTCCATGTGAATTTCTCACCACATATGAAGCATATATGATTTTCTCGAATGCTGCCGACACTGAAATGGCTTTTCACCTCCAATGACTTTGCTGTGCTCTTTTCATCAATATCAAAAGATGATTTGAGGTCTATTGAGACGTTCGATGCACTGTGAACTGAAATGGAAAATCAACATGGAACCAGAGAATATAATGCATATATTTAAGAACAAATTCAATATGAGATCATAGATTGAGATAATCTTAATAATCTTATATTGACACTGTAGACTTTCCTTTCCCAAGTCTCATACATTAAAACCATATATAATTCAACTAATATAAGTTCAAAAAAAACCCCCTAAATGAAGGAAAATTCTTTTAACTTGCCTATCTGTATGAATTGAATAATAATTAGAATTATTTCTAGGTAACTAGACCAAAACCAACTTAATTAATAAATACATTGAATTTCAAATAATAAATTCTAATTTAAAAAAACACTGTAATTTGCATTTTGTAAGAAGTTGAAAATGTGGTGGGCTACTTTGAAGAAAAGGCATTCAACAGAGTGGTAAGAATCATAATCATTGACGTAAAAACAATAGGTCATAGTCCACAAGTGAAAATTTTTTCTCTTTACTGGTGGACCAAATAAAAAGGCCTGATTGGCCAAAAAACCCACCAGTTGATATGTTAAAAGAAGGCTTGAATTCAAGAACTAAAAAATACAAAAAACTGAATGAAGCTAAATTTTGTATGTTACCACCTGTGTGTGTGGATTTTTTTTTTAAAGAATTCTGTAACATTGATTAAGCCTTAGACATTATGTTGTAAGTAATCCTGAATCCTGAAGTAAAATGTTCACAAAAAACTCATGAGAATTTTCTCAAAGTAAGAATGCCAAGAAAAGTGTTTAAAAAAGCTGTCACTTTTAATTAGATGCAAAAGCTAAACATCAACTTTTAAAGCTACATAAGCCGTGGCTATATGACTGGAAATTACATGACTTATCATTTACCCACCATTTCTGAAAAAAACATTGTCAACCATTAAGTTGCTCCCACCATCTGTAGATGATGAACATAGTAGCCTGTTCAATCATCCTCTGATGATTTCAATTGCTTTTCTTTAAAGATGAAATTTTTAAAATGATGTATCTAGATGAGATGGTGTGAGCATATAATATGTTCTATTTTTTTATCTTATATCATTGTTTCTATATTTTCTGACAGGTTTGCTTATACTGTATAGGACAGGTGTGTGGAATGGTGTAGTGGTAATGTCTGCCTCCAATCATTAGTGAATCTGTGATAGTGGGTTCGAAACTTGATTTTGCGTTTGTATCCACCCCCTTTTTTTTGATTATATTGAATTTGCAACGCCTGAGTTTGCTTTCACAATTTCCTCTATCTTTCACAAAAAAAACTGAAAACTTTTTTTTTTGTTCCTGTAGAGAGAGAGAGGCATTTCTCTGACTATTCGAGCAGCCAAAGGGTAATGGAAGTGCAGGTCTAGGTTCAAATTTCAGCTGGAACACAATTATCTTTGTCCAGTCATTCGGAATAAGCTTTAAACTGCAAGTCCATTATAATAAACCTATCGGATTGCATAAAATGACCTTGGTGAAACAAAAATAATAATTGAAAATAAATAATAAAAGATTATGAATTAAAATGAACAAACGGTCAAAGTGAGAAAAAAATTATATACATACACATATAGCTGTCTTCTTTAAAAAAATTCCTTTCACAAAAAATTAATGTCATTGAATACTTCATAAAGCGGCCTTTATCTCATCAATTGTTTATCATAGAGAGATTATCTAGAGAGATTCTCATTTAAAAAAACTCAAAATTTGTTCAGGAATCATTCTGCATCAGTTTCGAGAGTGAAAATACAGTGTATCTTAAAATAAAAATCTAAATTTTTATAAGATCTTCCATCCTCTAACTTCCAATTAAAAACTTGTTGTCTCTTCTGTCCTCAGACCAATAAAAAAAGTTCCACGTTTCTAAGTGCAATATTCACTGAAGTATTTGAATCCAAAATCCAAAGAAAAGTTGGGAAATGACAGCATAAATGAGGGAAAGAAAAGTTGTCTGTCAGTTTATGCCAAGGGTTCTCAAACTGTGCACCACCACCTTTCTCAGGGACACGCAAAAGTGGCGACTCCAACAACGGTTTTTCGAAGGTGGAAAAAGTTTGAGAACCATTGGTTCATGCTGTTCTTTCCTAACTTCTCCTCAAATTTTGAATTCAAATATCTCAGCGAATATTACACTTAGATACATGTAACTTTTCTTGTTGGCCAGAGGAGAAACAAAGCAACAACTTTTTAATTGGAAGTTAGAGGACGGGGGACCGTATAAAAATTTAGATTTTTATTTTATTTTAAAATACACTGTATTTTCACTCAAGAAACTGGTACAGAATGATTCTTGAACACATTTTGAGCACTTTTTAAATGAGAACCATACCTCTACGACGAATAGTTAATGAGATAAAGGTCAAACAGCTATGGGACACCCTGTATATATGCACAACTTATCACTCTTATACCAGTGTGAAGTTTAAATTTCTTCCAAGTGAAGTATTTTAATATTGTATGAATGCCCAGTTTCAGTTTTATCTACATGATAAAAAACAATGATGAACATATGTTATACATATGATATACAAATGATCTCAATAAATTCTAAAAGGTGGTACTCAAAACATCAAGCTCATAAATTGTGACTGCTATGAAAAATATACTAACGAATATAACTATGCGTATTAAAACAAAATGAAACTATCACACACATAAGTTTTTTTGTATATAAGTAGTATTTCATAATTGAGAAAAATTATGTAACATTTTATCCCTGCAATCAGTCTGTGCTTCAAAATGTTCCACAAAATCGATAATGTTTTTTATGGTTATCTACAAAAAAATTTACGACAATTGGTTCTAGAGAGCCAAATGTGCATGTATGTGTGATTTCAACTAAACCTCACTGAGCACCAGACTGCTATCCAACATCACATGAATTCATAGAAAATTTTGTTATCATCATCGTTGAGCAAATTTATGGCAATATTTTTAAGCTTACTTCATGGATAACAATATTTTAATAAACAGTATGATTTCAGATAATGATCAGAATAATGGCATTATGCTCAGTTTAAGAATCATTAAGCATCAATCAAGTCAGTATTAAAGATAAGGGACCCATTTTTGGTATACAGAAAAGTACTCTTTATTTATACACCACATTTAATCAGAAAAAAAAGAGAGATTTTTTTTACACAAATTTCTATCAATGTTAAAAATTACTTTAACCTATTTTTAAATGTTGGATTTCAAGCTTTTTGGCTCTCATCAGGCAAGTCGTAGGTGCTCAGGTGAGTTACCACTCAATGACTACATTGACATCATTAGGAATGAAATTAAAATAATAATGAAACAAAACATGTGATGGGATATTTTGGTCATAAATAAATATATAGAAATCCAAAATCTCAATTCCCTCAGATAAAAGTACACAAGCAACATTCAAATGTCATTTAAAGACTTTATTTCTTTTTTTCTATAGTCAAGCTATTATAGTCAGCATCAATCCAAATTAAAATATTTCTAGTTATATTCGGAGGTTATTTTTATAAAATATTACAATACATCACATTGAGGAAACTGGCCATTCTGTAATGAAGACCTTGGAAAAGGATACAGGTTGCTTTTTTTTCCTACTGTCAAAATTACAAGGATTGTTGACGTCAAGGCAAACTGTTTTCATGATGGAACCCACGGTCATAATCTCCTTATTTAGGGAATATATGCATTAAATGAATGATTGCAGAATGATGGAACAAGAGAGTCCAGGTGTACAAAAACACATAGAACAACTTCAATATATTCCAAAATTGACCAGAGTCAAAAATACACAACTTTTCTCGACCGAAGTGGAAGAACAACTGCTGGCTGCCTAATAATCGCTCCCAACATCTTAATTTACAATTGCCCGACAACCGGCAGTGCAAGCACAAGCACCCAGCTTCAAAAGTTGCCAAAATACTTTGACTTCGGTCACAC
The DNA here is from genome assembly GCF_987345545.1 of Pholcus phalangioides. Lineage (NCBI taxonomy): Eukaryota > Metazoa > Arthropoda > Arachnida > Araneae > Pholcidae > Pholcus > Pholcus phalangioides. Next base: position 84,349,452 of record NW_028301608.1, on the reverse strand, counting down.
CATCAGGAGCAACAGGGATTTCTTCATTCCAGCCACAGGAAATGATGGAAGAAAGAAACGTGGTCCCTCCTTTTTACCCTATAATAGTATTATGTGTGCCTTGGGAAAATATTACTTCCCTCTCGTTCCCAGGGTTTACTTTGGGACCTTTTTTCCTTCTTTTTTGGCACCAGTGGCTTAAATTTCATGTCAACATGCACAGACCGAAAAAAGTAATTTGCAACCCTAAGTTCATTCCCAAAATTTGTTTGCCTTCACATGTATAATCACCCCCTCTAATTTTGGCAGTGTAGTTTCTAAGACACCTGTATATGGATACACCTTAACATCAAGATCCCACAAAAAATATATGACTATACGATAATAATAAAAAATACATATTCATGTTTAATAATATGTAAAAATGTATTTTTTAATTAGACTAGAAAAGACTACGGACATTCACAGCTATTAGTCACAAAAACAAAAACTATTACAGATACACTTAAATTGTAATTTCTGTTACAATTAGGAACTTTGTCATACGATTGCTTCAAAAGTCACTCATATTAGATGACTCAAACATAAGCTTGTAATTTGCTTTTTTAAAAATCAGTCACATTCAATGAGAAATATCTTAGCGTATAAATACAGTCATAGGTGCCAATTCACAGACTTGAAAAATCTGTAGTTTATCACGTAATGACAAATTCCGCATCAAAGAAAACATGTAACACAAATAAAAGGGAAACCCCAGGGACTTTTTTTGGAATTGCAACATGTGACCATACATAAACCCTATTTTCCCGGGATGCGTTTTTCAAGTTTTTTTCTCTGCCCTGATTTTTTAGCAATAATTTGCCAATTTGCATCATATTTTGTGCGGCAATTACCGATTTTTTGTACTTGAAATCCTGATTACACATATTTTTCCTGAGAAAATGTGGTCAGCCTTGAATTGCAAGGACTGAAAGAGCATTTTTTAGGGATTTTCCATTGAAACAAAGCACAATTTGTGGAATTTTGGGATTTTCCTATGAAGATATGAAAAATCTGATTTCCAACCTGAAGATTTTAGTGAGGCTGAAAAATAGGAAGCATTGGCACCTATGTACAATGCATCACAAAGAATTCACGGAATTTTAATGCATAAGCTGATCAATCACTCACGTGACACTCATTGCTCAAGCATAAAAGGTTTTTAAAAAATTTCAAAGCAATGGTTTTTACTCACAGCACTTTAGTTTGAAAAAAAAAAGCCATTTAAACAATTGTTATACTGCTGGGAGAAACATGATAGTAAATTTGTTGATATTGAAATTTTTCATACGATATTTGGTTGCAGATGTTTAGACATTTGCAATAATGAAAATAAATGCATCACATCGTGCTGAGCATAAATAAATACCCCAAAGCTTTCAGTATTTTTCAAAACAAAAGGGAAAACTATGAATTCCTAACGCATTTCAAAATACTGTTGGTGCTGTTTTCAGCAGATAAATATAGCCACTATCACGATAATCAGGGATGCCACTATCACGATAATCAGGGATGCCACTTGGATTGGTTACCAAATCTTAACCTTCAGTTGCTCAACTGAAAAAAGTATGTCTATCTGTGTTAGATGTTGTGGTCAGACTCCAATGGACATACTTCATACTTGTTTCCTCTAAACAACCCAAGTGTGGTCGGTGTGATGGTGGTTATATTTATCCTCTGAAGACGGCACTCACAGTATGTCGAATGCATTAGAAGTTCACGCCTCTTCCCTTTTAAATTGCCTTTTTCATTGGTTCCTTTTGTGATTATATAAGGCCAAAAAAAGGATTACCACTTCACCTTTCATGAATTATACTGTATGAGATAAACACATCAAAGTTTTCGGCTGATTTTGCTAAGACACCACACAACAAAAAAGGATATTCCCCTTTCTATTATACCATCTTCAAACTCATTTAGGAACATGTATATGAACCTGATACTGGACAAGCTTCATCGTTATTAATACATAACATTTACACATGTAGTTCTGCAAATACAAGGACCTTGATTGGTTTTTCTCAATTAGGTTCAAATAGCCCATATTACAAGAGTTCAAACTTCTGTAGCTCTAACAAAACATCTCTAAATATATAATTCATATAAAGAAGCAGCATAAACTAAGATCATAACCTTATAATAAGTCATCTTATAAACGTTATATTACGATAAACTTCATACTTTAACCAAATTCCCACACAGTAGGACCTGAATTACACAAGCCTCAATGAACCTATGGGCTTTTTACAGGTTGATTTTGAAAAATTGTATGAAATAAAATTACTGCTATACAAATTGTAGTTGTAAGTGTAACGAATGCGCTATACATGCTATGTAAAGATAGTTTTGAAAGTATGTTCAGCAATATTTAAAATTTTGGAAATTTTAAGTACAAAATAGTACTTTATTTAATGTAATTTTATTCTGTATTCAAATTTGAAATTTTATTGCATTGCACAGTAATTTCAAAAACTCTCATGCAAATGCATACTATCCGTTATTCATGTCTTTATTCCATTTATGACACAAAACACACTTTTCACTTAACCACAAATTTAATCAGGTTTGTATTAGCTACCTATTTTGACATGTTCAAAATAGGTCTAGTTCTTTCATTGGCTCAGCTAATCTGGGAACCTATTGCATTCTTGTCAGTAAATGATACATTTCAAGTAAAAAATTACTTCCTAAAGCTATAGGTCTTATATGGCTGAATATCTTGTGGCTTATCCACATTTTTTATACTCCCCCCCCCCCCCCCCACAACTATCCAAACATTTTGCTTTATTATTGAGCACACTCTTCTAACAATAACTATATGCATCCACAAATCTTTGCAATTCAAATTTGTAGAAGGATCTATCTGAAACTCTGGAATGATTAGCTGAAATTCTTGGAAGACTGAAATTGCATTTTCATCACACTTAGAGCTGGTATGGAATGGATACTCACTCACTGAAGAAAGTTGCTATTTTCTAGTTTAGCTAGCATGGTGAAAGAAAGGCTAGTATTTATACTTTTCCATCTGATGGTGGAAAAGCAAAATCAAAACAGAAATGGGGAAAGGTTTTTTTTTCTTGAAAAAAATTATAAGGTTACAATCAGGCATCACATTAGTGCAGGGCCGCAAATGGGGGGGGGGGGAGCAGGCGGGTCTGGTGCCCTGGGCGCTGAATCTGAAGGTGCGCCGAATTCACCATTTAAGTGCTTCCTCTATATGCAAGAAGGCCAAAATTCAGGCTTGCCCTAGGTGACAAAGTATCTAGTTGTGGCCCTGCATTAGTGTCAAGATATAATTCAACTTTACCTCTTTTATTGAAACACAGGATATATACAATCAAGGTTTTCCCCTGTTCTGAGCTGTCTACAGACATAGCCATTCATCAGAAAGCTATTAACCTTTGGGAATACAGTAAACCTTTGATTAACCGTCACCATCCGGACCAGGGCTGTGGCGGATAACCAAACAGACAGATAACAAAAATCTCTTAATACATATGTACAGTAACATGATTTCACTTCTGGCTTGGGACGAAAATGAAAATAAAATCCTTTGAAAGTGAATAATACATACATATTGTATTTAATTTTAAAAAACGATCAATATAAGGTCAGCCCGGGCAGTGGCAATATTGAAAATAGCATGCTTTATGTTGTATCTCTTCCAAAATTTTTGACAGTCATGGCATCATCAGATGAAAGCAAGCCTTTGATAAAAGCATTTATGTAATATCGCTTCATATTTTCAATTACATCCTGGCTGGATAAATAGAGTTGTATTCGTTGGGAGAAAGAGGCGTGTTATTTTTCCATCATCACTTTTGAGTTTACAAGAGAGGTGTGTCGGGGCATTGTCCATTAACAGCAGTGCTTCCTGAGGCAACTGCTTTCAGCCATATGAGCTCTAACTTGAGACTAGAAAACGCTGTGGAACCATTCGAAAAAAATTGTTTGGTCCATCCAAGCACTTTTTTTGGGCATAATAGGTGCACAGTCAATGCATTCATATTTAAATTTTTGAAAGAACATGTCGGTGACATTTGCACAGACCATAGCAGTGATCAGATCTTTTTGGACCTTAAAACCTGGGGCTGTTTTTACCATATTTTTTTAGACAATGACAGGCAACAGAAACTGACAGTTGAACGAGTGATGCTTAATCAAAGTTTTACTGTATGTAAATGAATGCATGGGAAAGATTTAGAGCAAAGAAATATCAGTTCTGATTTCACCACTAGGAGGATGTTTACCATGTAAATTCTAGAGCACATACTAATTTTTCCCAAACATGAGCCCAAACTGCCCAAGCTTCATGTAAAGGTATCTAAACGTTTCCAGCAGAATAATATCTTTTTTTCTTCACTAAAGACTGCAGCAATTAAGTTTATAAGAACATGCTTTGTTGGTGAAACTCTTTTATGAACATAATGATTTCACATCAAAAACCTCAGTCTTTTAAGGGGATTTGAAAATAGAGATGTTCTTAAAATTTCATAATTTTTCAATGGGTTGTTATAGCTGTAGACAGCTCAGAACTGAGAAACTACTTCTTATGAAAGAAATATATTATTAACTTTTATTCCTCATAAAACTTATGTTTGACACTTTCAATAAATACTAAAAATATTCCAACATCTGTCATGATAGATAACAGCAACTTTAAAAACATTATTTTCTCTTTTTAAGAACACCTAAACTTATAAATAAATGATGACGTCGTTAAAAAAATGTGATAAAAAATTTTCGATTTACATATCTTCAGGTTGGGTAAGTATGGCATTTGATTCATCCATATGTGCTATCTTGACATGCGAGTCACGTGTTGTCTTCCAAGAAAAACACTTCCCACACTGTTGGCAACTGAATGCTTTTCTCTCAAAGAAATGTAACTGGATATGTCTCCTGAGATTGGTTTTGGTCGAAAATACTTTCATGCAAACTGGACACACCGGAACACTATCCTTTCCTATAGTTCGAACAATGCTCATGCTTGCTTCATAGGTTAACATGTTCCTTTCCATAGGTTTGCTACCTTTAAAGGTTTTCCTTTTGAAATTTTCTTCAGCAAAACCTAAAAAAATGCATCAAATCAGTGTTTTAAAAACATTTTCTTCTATTAAATTTTCCTATAAAATGAGCCACTGAAACAACCACAACCTGAAGAAATATATGTATCAAAAACAAAACATGAAAGCTAAAAAGCTGATTCCAATATGAAATAAATTGTGAAAACTTACGTTTTAAAGCCTCTCTGCTCCATAAAAAGATTATTGGAATCTGAAATACTCTAATCGAAACATGGAAATGGAAAGTAGAAAATATACTCCTAATAAAACTGCTTTTGATTACACTTCAGAAACTAATTTTTAAAAAAAACTGTTCCTTGTAGAATGGAAGTCAGAACTCAAAACTTCAAAAAAATGTTACATATATTGCTACAGCATTTTGTTGCTCCCCTTTTCCATCTCTCAAATGAGGAACTTTCAAAAATTAGGTTGAAGTACCACTGCAGTTTCAGATGATGACTACTATATACATATTTTGATATAAGTGTATTATAAAAATTTTAAAATATTTAGTATATCATTCCTGTGTTTCTATTACTTTGGGCAATGTTACTATTTTAAAATCATAAATACCTTCTTAAAAAAAGTTTACTTTTTACTTGCTCTTGTTTCTTTTTACGCCTGAATAATTGCACCTACTTTGAAACGAAATTTTGAATTTCATACTGCGTATGACCAAGTTCGAACATTATCAGCATATGACATCCACATTTGTAGTTGCACAAGTTGCTAAAAATTTAACTATGGTTTCCAAAATGCCTGAAAATTCTTCTTCGATACTAATTAAAATTATCATAATTCATTATTTGGACTTTTTTCCTTATGTTCCAATTTGAAAACCAATTTTTTAATGCATAATTTGCTTTTGTTCTCCGCTTTCCTCTGCACGACAATTTCATAAGTGTCTTCACAAAATAAGTTATCAGACTTCATTTTCTTATAAGGGAAGCTTTCTTAAGATTACAAGAAATTAATAGACAGAAATAATCCAAGCAATATGCATATATGCTATATATACATTATACATGAATGAATGTGTTTTGAATGGATTGAAAAGGTTATTACCTAATAAAATTTTTGTAGGATGAAACTCATGTTTTTTACTTATGTCAGTTAAAATATATATATAATAACATTTGATTTTAACACTATACAATACACACTCTGACTCAGAAAATTTTCAAAGATTGCTTCTTCATCTCAAACTACAGTTTGTCCTTACTAAACCCTTACTTACAGTTTACCTAAGAATGAAAATCATACAAAATGCAAACAAATCAAAAACTTCAGTAAATAAATCAAATGCTATAAATAAAAAACAAGTAAAATCAAAAATAGCATTTAATGTGATCTTGAGAAGGCAATTAGCAAAAGCAAGTAGTTAAAAACTGTAAAACAAAGCATTCGTGGTAGGTATTGAAATCATCTTTTTTGTTACACACACATAATATCTCGCCTATTTCCGAAATTCAAATGAATTCTCGATGAAATACTGTATTTATTAACAACTCCATCTGAATATGATTATGTTAATTTAATTAGAAACAAAACTGCAAAGACTATCCTGAAACATAGTAAAAAAATTTAATTATGGGTTTTATATTGCCTTTTCACCACATTTTTTTCCCTTAAGGAGCAACAATATGGTTCTCTTTAAAAAAAATTGATTTAAAAAGAGAAAAAATTAAAAATTAAATCCTATCTTTGAGTAAAAATGAATGTCTTTAAGATAAGTAGAATGAAAAAAGAATAACTAATTACATCAAATACATGCAACCACTAAAAGTTTCACATAATTGTTCAACTTTAACCATACATATTCATGCACAGATTCAGCCAGGTGAAAAAAGCATTTCCTTAAAATTACACAAAAAAATCTTTTAAATTATTCATTAAAACTGTCAATCAACAAAATGTACATCTTTGAGAAAAATTATAGTTTTACTTTTAGATGCATTGTATATGAATTCAAAAGCTGAAGCAGGCCTTGAATACTGGTGTAGCACAAAAAAAAAAAAAAAATTTGAAACAGGAAAAAATATTTTGCATTCTCTCGGGTAAATGATATTGGGAAGGACTTCCTTCAGTATTTACAGTATTACTTTCAGTATTGGTCGTCATGTCTATGTAAATTAATATTTAAAAGATGGTCTCATCATAACATTATTCATTCGAGTATCACTAGGTTTTATGTTAATATAGGCAGATAGTTAATTTCAAATGCAATTAAGAATTGATATTATGACCTTCAATTTGATGAGTTTTTCTAATAAATTTTTACCCAAATGGTCAGATTTTCCTTAATTATCCTTTCTTATATTCATAATGGATGAATCTGGAAGCTATTCACACTTAGAAGTGAAGGCAATCACACCTTCTATAATGGGCAGTCTATTACATTTTTCTCATAGGTTTTTAGTTTTTTAATAGAAATTGCTTTTACTTTGGGATACGGAACTATTAAATTATTATTTGACATTCATATTTATATGGACATTTTTTTGTTTTCTTCAGCCACCTCACTAGGCAGTTTGCTTGTTGTGACCTTTGTATTAGTATAAGTTATCTGGACCACTTCCACCTGAGAGCATAAATAAAATTAACCTTATGACATTCACATTGATATAGAAAAAAAAGTTTAAAATGTTCTTCCTTGAAAAAAATTTACTAATTACAACTCCTTTTTACACAACATAACATAAACTTAACAAGACATGGATTGTAGGTGATTAGTGAAGAATCAAGATGGAAAATATCAATGCTTTGGTACAATAAACACACACAGAGTCTCTTTCAAATCAAGCTCAACTGATATGGAAAGTGTTATGATGTAACTTTAAATGAGTACTTAAGTCAGTTTTCCACGAAAAAGCCTTGGTGCAGAAAGTACAAATATAATTCTTCCGTTTGCAGTAATGAATTTCCATATGCCGTCTCAAATTTGGTTTGTTTGAAAAGGCTTTCTTGCATATAGGACATACTGGCCTGTTAAAATGGCTAGACCTTGCATTTGCCAACAGCTGCTTTGAACACTTTGCTCCAAGAGTTCTTCGATATTCATTTGGTTGATGGTTCCAAACTATTGCTAAACCTAATATTTTGAAAGAAAATAATATTTTATTGAAGTATATATATATATATATATACAACCATGTATATTAATTTCACATAGTTGTGATACATTAGGAAAAAGCAGAAAGAGTAAATTCATTCATAACACATCAATAAACCTATACATACTCATTCAAACATGCTTTTAATTATTTCAGAGCTGCTTTTATTCAAATCTAAACAAAATAAAGTACATGAAAAACTATTTGAACTTCTTCATATAACCTGACATTAACATACCAATAAACTTTTCACACTATCTTTGCAATATAAGCGTAGAGAAGAGAAATATAAGGAATCTAATAATTATATTTTAAAAGACCAGACTTTTAGTTTCAGAAAAAGAAACAAAAATTGAAACAGTGACAAAATAGAAAAGTATTATTATGATGGAAAAATTATCAAGGAAAAAAATTATTATTAGAAGGAGAAAAAGCATGTATTTGATAATGGGAAAAAATTATGAAAATAACCATAAAAAAATTATAGCATGTCTAAACACTCTGGATAAGCCACAAAATCATCAAGTTTTTTTATGCTTCTTTCAGATTGAAAGAATTAATAATTCTTTTTATTTTTCTGGGAAAATAAAATGCTGCATAACACAAAGAAATTAAACTGATAAGCATTTCCTGTCATCTCCCAGTAAATCACAGAAGTTTATTTTCTATACCCCATCAGGAACTTTTGTCACATTTAACTTTATGTCAATGAACATTTTGTCACATGAAACTTTATATCCAGTGGTACTTCAAAAAAAAAACTCATAATCAAAAAAGTAAATAAAGGACCTACAAAATTAGAATCAATGTGTAGTCAGTTTCCCCCTTTTTGAGAAATTCTTGACAATCTAAGCCATAGATTTGAAGTCATGCAATATCAGTTCATGGAAATATCAGTTCTGGATTCTTTTTTATTGAAATATGAATAAGAAAAATCTTAGAATTTTATGTAAATCCAATTAGTTTATGTACACATACAGGGTGTTCATAAATTGTTTACAAAAAATTGGAGGGATAATACTGCCCATCAACACAAAGAATATTTAGGATAAAACCTATGGTCGCAATCCACTCAGAGTGTCAGAAAAAGCATAAATGAAATTATCCATGTTGAAATTTCAACAGTGATAAAAAAAGACAAAATGAAGTTACATAAGTTGTATAATCCTGTGCAGACCAGTGAAAGACTCAAACGAAATGCTCAAAATGATGTCCAAAGGTATTGTTACACAGTTCGCATCGGTGAATTAAAAACTGACACATCCTCTCTCATAGACTCCTGGTGGCGTATTGATCATGTCTGAGTAACATACCCTGAACCCCTGTGGAACATGGCCTATCTTGCCTCCATATCATTTTTTGTACATGTTTATATAATTGAAACTGCAATAAGGATTCTTGTGACGAGATCTTCAGCAGAGTCTGCAGATGTCTCTTACGCCAATGCTTTTATATGCCAGTACAAGAAATGCAGTGGATTTAGGTCCCATGAGCATGAAAGCCATGCCACTGGTCCACCACGACCAATCCACTGCCCAGGATATCTAGCATTCAGGACATGTAGACAATGGTGCTAAAGTGTGCTAATGATTGACAATTATATTCTTGAGAAGTGCTGCTTCCCTATCAGAGGAGAAATGGAAAAAAAGAGAAAAAATTTTTTACGAACACCCTGTAATATATATATATATTTCATCCATGAGATTTGCATAAGAAAAACTAATAAATTAAAGCATTAGAAATATTTGTAACTAACACTATAACTATTTCCTTTACACTGATCTCTAAGAGAAAATGATTTTTGGAAAAAGATTTGCAGGAAGTCTTGTTAAAGAAATCAACGATAATTAATCACTTACTCTTGGAAAATCAATGAGCAACTCATAAATGAAACATATATTTAATTGGTTATGAATTTGAAAAAAACAATCATATTAATTTACACACTTATAAGTATAAGTATATGTAACAATTTTACATTTCCAATCTGAATTTTTTTACATAAAAGTACAGAAGAAATCAACTAAATTTATATCAAACTTTAATTCCACAGTTTTTCAGGAAAGAAAATCATATGAAAGTAAAAACTTTACGTAAATTTAATGATGATGTATTTACACACCCGTAGTAAATTTCTTTCTTTTTTCTTACACAACACCATATTCAAAATGCATTTTTAACAAATATTCAAATATTAGCAAAACAAAAAAGAATATATTATAAATATTTGCAAATATCTCTCTCAGAAAAGCCAACTTGATATCCAATCATCATTAGCCTATATCATCATCAAGAGAACATACATACATTTTTAAAAAACAACGCAAGTGTATAAAGTAAATATTTAGATACCTTTCATAATCAGGTACATGCACATTATGCAATGCATAAATTGACAATATGCAGAGACTGATTTCAAATATCTTTTATTTTGATTATGCTACAAATGAAAATGTACACAGGAAAAACAATAAAAAAAACTTCATCAACGAAAGAATAATTTTATTTTAAAATAATATATATATTCAAGAAATAAAGTTTCATAACAATACAACTCAAGCCTAGTAAAAAATATTATGGTCAACAACAGTTGTTGAAAATGTTTTCATTTAAATGAAATTATAAGCATCATATTTGTCTAAGGACCAAACACATTAAAAGTACAAAAATTTTGATTCCGAAATAAAAAGATTAGCAATTAAAAAAAAAAGGGTAAATCTGAAAATTCACAGAATACTAACATGGGAATATAATGTTTAAACATATATATATGTATAACAAGCACACACAAACACCAGTATTCTTTTTTGATTGAACATATATATATATATCAATAAATCTGAATGATAAACATTCTTATTTCCTTTCCGCGATAACATGTATTAATAAAAATACCCAAAAGTTACAAAGTAAATATGCTCTCGTAACTTAATATTTTTATACATGAAGAAAAAAGATATTCCTCATTCAAACACAGAATAATCCCAGTATTTTTAAACACAAAACAATAACTCTGATCTACAATACTCAACTCATAGCATTTAATACCTATGATAGAGATAGTAACATTGAAAAGTTCCATATTCAACGACAAACTTAGAAAAAAAAATTATAGTTATATAAAAATATTATTGCACAACATAAACAATCTATTTAGAAAAAAAGAAGAAGAAAAAGATACACCTAAAAACTGGTCTTGCAACAAGCATATGTTTGCTCTGCTGCATTTAACATTCACAATGCAAAAATAGTATCTCACAATATCACCATTACACATTCTACTTCTTTATCATTTAAAACTTAACAAATTCTACTTCAAAAGCAAAGTGTGTAATTTTATGGAAGAAATAGACTGACTTCAAGCAAAAATGTAAATGCAGAAAATATTTGACCATTAACAGTACACACTGAAATATCATTTGAATAGATTTATTTATATTCCAAGATATATGCTGCTTGCATCCACTGTGGCTTCACTGGGCTTAGAGAATTTTTTAAATGATTAGATAAACTGATACAGCTACAACATAGTACAAAAGAAGTTAATAAAAGAGCTTGGTGCTTCAATTTTTCTAACCTATTCATGAAAAGGTATTAATATTATTAAACTTCATCGAGGCCAGATAGATCCCAACTTGAGTATAATTTCTGAACCATCAGATTGGCTCTTCTAACTATATCACCCTTTCGAAAAGACCATAACACCAACAGCTAAACAAACTGGCCAAAAAGTGAATCAGTAGAAGACAAAATCTCTGACATAAAACATGTAATAAACCTCTTAATAACATAATAGAAAACAAAATTTTGTAGTAAGTAAATATGTTATATGACAGTACATAAAAAAAAATTAAACAATGAGTATTTTTTTTTTAACAATGAACTTGTCTGTTTTGAATTTGGCGCAAATTTAACTTGAGAAATAGTAATATTTTTTCTCTTAAAAATTTTGAGATTTTTCATGTTTTAGAAGCTCATCAAATAATGTTTTGATTTTGGATGAAGAAAAATTTGACTAGGGAAAAAGGCAATGTCTAAAAAAATTGCAACTGTTCTGCCAATATTTTTGAACCGGGTATATGTGAACATTGTGCTCTTCACAATTGACTTTCCACAAGAGATTAATTTTATAAATGCTTCAATTTCATACTTTAGTTAGTATCATTAATGACACTTAACAATGTAACAAAAAGTATTAAGTTTTCTGAACATTCAAAATATTCAGATGATAACAAGAACATGTGAAATGCATTTTTCTAAAATGTCTGTAAGTTCAAATTTAATAATGCAGTAAAAAAAAAAGACAAAAGAATAAAGAAGGCATCTGGCTATTTTTTGTATGCAGCGTGTGCTGTTCTGATGTGCGACTGTAAATGGTTCTTCCAGGCAAATGCTTTGACACAATACTGGCAACTGTATTTTTTTCTGTGTGCATTGTGAATCTCCATATGACGTCTCATGGTCCTCAAATCATAGAAACTTTTCTGACATATAGGACATGATGGTCTTTCATGATCTGCTGAAATGCTCCTGCCTGGTGACACATCAAATGAATCTGTATCCGGAGTGCACAACAACAGAAGAGATGGCTGGTTATAGATGCTCAATAGCTTCTTATTTTTACCTTTTTTAAGCTTTGGGAAAATCAAGCCTAAAAAAGAAAAATTTAAGTGAAAATTGGATGATGAATAAAAGCAGCATCTTTGCAGCACTACTCTGAATTCTCATTGGTGAATTTATATATATAGATATATATATATTGAAAATTTCATTCACTTTAAAATGGAAAAATACAAAAAACACAAAACTACATTTTTCTTGAACAAAGGCACTCGTTCCTATCTGGTTGCTGTACTGTCAGATATTTGGATGGCAACGCAATGCAATGGTTCCCAACCTTTTTTTTTTTTACTCTAAGTGCCCTTTTTAGTCTATAATTTCAATGGCAGAGCCCTGTAGGCCTCTATTTTAATTTATTTATCAAATTTACTGATTTATTTGATAATAGTGGAGTGGCTGCAGAGCACCTGGGAAGTACACAGGTAGCTCTAATGGCTCCACAGAGCACAGATTGAGAACCCCTGTTGACTATAAGTAAAGATTACAAACAACAAAACACAGTCTGAGTGCTACATGTCTTGTATAAAATTTTGATTTTTTTTATCTCCCATTTATGACGTGCAAAATTTGCTTTAGATAAATCATCTGTTTGAAAGTCATGTTGGAGAAATTGAATTACTATATCAAATCATGATAACACTGCGCATGTGGCTCATTTTGTGTGAATAAGATTATAGATTAATGATAGTATGAGCATTCATCATTTTGAGTGATGCAAGATTTTTTCTTTCAAATATAAATATTTTTTAAGAAAGCCTTTCTCTTTGGATATATTCAGATTTTTATTTTCATTTTTTATAAATTTATTCTTATGTTTTCTAGATCCAAAGATTTTTTGTTAACCTTGTTGAAGTAGGTTTGAATTAAAATGTTTATTCAGACATTTATTTCTTCATTTAGCTACTTGAAATCAAATTCTAACCATTTCCTCCATCCCAATCTAATAGGGCGTTTAGAATGTTTGAAATAACTGTTTGAAGATCAGATTGGAAAATAAGGAGCTAATCAAACTCATTAATGCTCAAACTATCATAATTATACTATTAATTTGCACAGGCTATACCAGAGGTTTCCTGCATTTTAGTTCATGCAGAAACTTGTTGGTTACAAGACTTTATATGGAATCCTAAAAAAATCCCCATGAATATTTCTCCAATACAGCTATTTGTATTGTTACACGAATGAAAAGTTATACAGCTTTTTATAGCTTAGAATACCATTTGGAGCTGACTATACAGACTACATAAGAAACAAATGTGTCACAAAGATAAATCCACAAAATAGTTCCACATAAAAAAAAAAGATTACCACTAGATTATGCGGGGGAAAACATTACAAGATCAAAACTTACCTATAAATGATTTTGGGAAAAAACAAAAAAATGTCATGTCCACATAACAAAGCCACAGTATATAGAATAAACAACAACCTGGTTGTTATACTCTTTATCTAAATCTATTTCTAATATTTGATTATGAAAAGTTTCATTTTCTAATAAATATTGAGGAATAAATATATATAATATTTTTGTGTTTTCTTGCTGTATCTTAAAAAAAATGTGCTAAGATGGCTTCCATACATGTTGTGATTTCTACACCTTCATGCATTTTTTGAACAGATTTCCAATAATAATAAAATAATATGGAATAAATGCAAATATTACTTAACTCAAAAAAGTTAATAACAATAAATTTCATTTATTCCTAAGAACACAAGTATGCACTACAGAAGAAAATTTTCAATTTATCCAATCAAAATTGTTATTTAAACTTGTTTTATGTAACACAAATTCTTCAAAATTGTTACCAAATAAAAAATGTCCGAAGAAATAATTGGCATTCATTTATTCATTTATAAATTTTTTGGGGGGAAAAGCTACAAACACTAAATATTGAAAAGTCATAAAACAAAGGTTGACAACGATAATAATAATCAGAGTAAAGTTCAATAAATTTTATTGGAATTTCTTCTAAGATGTAGAAAACTATGCACAGTCATAAATTGTGCAAATATCCCATATAACAATACAAGAACAATAACAGCTACAAGATAGGGGAGCAAGATAAAACAATTAATGGGTTTAATAATTTTTTTTTTACAAAATACAAGAACATAACAATCCAATGGCAACTTTTTTTCTTAAAAACGCTTTTCTTTTTTTTTAACTCAACTTCTTGCATTTTTGCATCTGAACCCTGTCCCAAAGTTCACAAATTGCACTTGATGAAGTCTATTTTTTTTTTTTTTTTATGTAGGCAAAATTACAGGACTTTAAGCCCTTTAATGCAAATGTATATATAAAAAAAAGCGCTTTTGCATTTAGAATATAGACAAACTGCATATTAAATATGCATATAACTCTAAATATATATATATATATTTATGTATATATATATAAATGCAAACACAGACATTTATAAATTGTATTTACAAATATAAGCGTATAATTACAATAGTTGAAATTACTAAAAGATACGAGTCGAAAAAAAAAATTATACACACAACACAAACACTAATATATATATTGCATCTAAATTGACAAAGTCACAACCCATTTAAAAGCGTTACAAACACATACACTTATAAAGATAAATTTATTTATATAAGTAAATATAATTAATTCAAAATAAACTATAAATGACATTTTTAATTATACCACCAAACAAAAGCATATCTACAATAAGCAAAGTGACATAATAAAAAAACCTATCAAGAGTCATACTAAATCTTAACGTGATAAACTATTTCATTAAATAATGAAACCACCATGAAATTTTCATTTTTTCTACTATTAAGTAAATTTTTTCCCAAAAAATACAGCTTACATAGATAGCTAAATACAAACCTCAAGAACTTCAAAATTGTTTTTCTATATTTATCCACTGTAAGATTATCAAGAAAACCAGATCATTGCATTTTTGCAGCCAACAATAATATATATCTGTTTATTTTTTAGTGTGCAAGATGCATAGCATTTTTTTAATATGCCTGATGTGACTATTATCTCTACACCTGCCAAAGTTCCACCCTAAAGAAAACTGAAAACTTAACTGATGTGTACAAAGATTTTTTTTAATTAAGTTTAAAACAAACTACTTCGGTTCTTATTAAAAAATTTCATTTCTTTTTATTCTAAAAAGCTAATGATGGTCAAAGGAATTTGAAGGACTACAGTAGCGCCTCAATTAACCAAACATTCTATTAACTTAGGCTTGGGGCCAGATCAGGGTCAACTGGTAGCACATATTTTCCACTGACAAGTAGGAAAATATTTTAACATGATTTTTACAATTACCATCACGTATAAAAATTCAATATATATATATTTGTAAATACATTTACCTGTTGTTGATAAACCTTTTTTGCATATTTTGGCGATCATCTCTATTAACTGAGGTGACTCTAACTAAACCTACTATCCCCAGTTAATCGAGGCTCTGCTGTATTTTAATTATTCTTGAAAATAAAGTTAAAAGTACAAGGAGATTTTAAAAAAATAAGATGCTTATGGAAATAACTAATTTCTCTATACTATTGTGCTAAATGACATTTAATTTAAAATTTTATGTTTTGATATTTTATTTAAGATTTTTTTTGTTAAAACCTTGCGTTTTACATCTCATAATAATATTTTCAAGCATGCATTATCCTGACTGACAAAAGCATGTCAAATTACTGTGACATGACAAACTTCATGTCAATAATTCTAAAATATAATATGCAAAAGTGTAGCATAAAAACATAATGAAAAAAGAAATATAAAATTCAAATTGAGAATATCTCGATTTTCTCTTGACAGAAAGTCACCAATAACCACTTCAATATGGGGGAAAAAATCCTCTAAATAGATTAAAAACAATGTAAAATACCTTAAAGATAATAAATGACTTTGGAGGTCCTAAATAACAATGATTGAAATATATAACAAAATGTAAAAGAAGAATTTTGTGTCTCATGTAGGCAACACAAAAGTAAAGCAAAATGATTTCAATGGAGATATAATCATCAAATTCAATCATGTCAATGATTTAACATGTTCAACATGCCTATAATCCATGTCATTAAGGTTATATTGGATTTTTTAGCATCAAGATATGATAAGACCAATTAATTAATTAATAACCTTATGAAATAAAAACATTTTTTTATAATGTAAAACTAAGAATTTGCATACTAAAAACTAAGCAATACTAAAGAAAAGGAAGAATAAGAAAGAATAAACGAAAATATGCAAATTGAATAAGAATGAAATAACTAATTTTCATAGAAGATTAAAAAAGAATGTTAGGAGAAAAGTAAGCAAGCAATAGCACTAAAAATTGAAAATATGAATCCAGGTAGGAGCAACAGTAACAAATTTTATTTCCAATCGTTTTTTTTGCTAAAAGTTAAGATGTAAAAAAGTATCCAAACAAAATTATCATGTTACCCCTTCAATGAAAATGAATGAAACTGGAAGACAGATAGGAAAGAGAAAAGCGAAGATGAAGATGAAAAAAAGGGAAATGTAAAAAGAAAATACTATTTTGAATCACCTTTTTCACTAACATATTGACAAAAAATAATTTAATAAAATAGCTAATCATCATGTGAAGTAATATATTTAGAACTATGGGTTGCAAGTATAATTGAAATTATATTGTAAGAGAACCAGAAAATAAGATATTTAAAAATAGAATTAAATTAAAAAACATTTATATTACACAAAAAAAACATGGCACTTGAGGTCCCAGTAATTTAGCTGATAAACACACATGGAAAAAGAAACATATAACAAAAAATCATTTTTAGTGTAATAATGAATGAAAGAAACATTTTTCACTTATCTAACAAAAAATTGACAAATAATATGAATATAATATCTGAACATCAATGAATGAATATGTATATATATATATATATATATGGTTTTTCTTTAAAGATGAAATATGTTCCTTCATCGGCTGTCACTTAAGGCATCAGTAAGTGGAAAAGCAAAGTTGTTTCCTGAGGTTTTCATTTTAATTACCTATACCACAACTCACCTTGATTTAAACTTATTTCGAAAACATAAGAAAAAAGAACGCTTTCTAACACTCAATAAAAACTATGGTTAAAAATAAATTTGGACACAAATGGGAAAAAAAAATTAGAGTAATCTTCATGAATATGAAATAAATATAAAAATATAAAAGTTTTGATTAGTCTTAAAAATGATGTTTAGATGATAAGCATTGCACTGAAAAGTATTTTGAATATTTGCAAAAAAAAAAAAAAACTGGTGAAATATATTGCTTACAGATAATTATATTACTGCTGTGTTAATTGTATCAGATGAGTAATTTTATATAAGTATATCAAAAAGACATTCTTTTTTACAACATTTTCTTAATGAAAATAGATAAAATAGATTGTATATGAATCTGGCGAGGATCTAAGACTATGTTTAAAAATGTTTTCGAAAGAAGAAATGTATTTCGTCAAAATGTGCATTATTGTCAATAACAAAAATTTTTCTGATTTATTTTTTCCTGTCACTAGTTTAATGAATGCACTTAATTGAATCTTTTTGAACTTCCTTTTTTCATACTTGATTCACATTTCTCACTTAAGGTTTCATTTTCTAACAATATAAAATGAAAATTAAATAATTTAATATTATAATGAACTTTTTGAGATGGAAGCCTTAAAACTGAAACTAACTGGGAGTATCATATATTCCCAGAAACAACAATCAATTTAAATGAACAACATCTGATTGTCTTTTGATCAATACACAGATTTTGAAAACAAAGGGAGTCGTGTCCCCATCTCATGAATCAATCGGACACTGATACCATATATGATTTCAAATTGCAATGGGAATTTTTAAGCATGACCATTTAGAATTGCACATTTTTTGTAGTAAACGTTATATTCAAAAATCTTCCAAACAAAACATGTTAAAAACATTCTTGAACTATAACCCTTTTCATGATTTAACAAGATTGCTACCTGCAACAAAACAACATGTAAATGAATAATTTTTCTTTCAAAGTAGATTGGAGTATTGCAACTATGATGAAAACACCGGACATATTCATTTTGATATCGCTGTAGCTTAAAAGAAATTTGAGACCCGCCTCTTAAAGACAATCTTTCAACGGGGAAAAAAAATTAGGCATTGTTCACAACTTGATGCATAACTACAAAAGTATAAATACAAGTTCAATGCACTGCAATATAAATTTGTAAAAGGTAAAATCTTCTAATTTAACAACAACAACAAAACTATATATATATAATGTTTTATAATAATTTTTCTCTTCTTCATGGAAGAATGGTCATTTGAGAAGATCAGCAATCCCTATAAAAACCGATGCACAGCGTACATCAATAGTAAATTTGCTAGAAAGAGCACTATTCCAACTGTGTGATAGATCTTTCTAGCAAAACAAAATTTACTCATCAACATTAAATTTCCTCTGCAATATTCCAGTGGCATCACAAGACTTTCTTTTCTTTAGGTCATTAATGTGATTTTCCTACAGGGTACAGAGTACAAGGGAAGCAAAGTACCTTGAAAGTTATCATAGAACATGCGCATAATATAAAAAATAGTTTTGCACATAAAAAATTTTGATTACAGGTAGAAAAACAAATTCTGTTTAAAAAAAATTGTGAATTATAATGGACCAATAAAGTGAGGTACCAGCCTCATTTTTCTACGTATAAAAAGAAACAGATATATATTATAAACTGATTAACAAACAAAAAGCAACAGTATGTATATATAAAAAAAATTTAAGAATTGCATAAATTTATAGATTGCATCCGTAACAATAGCTATGTTAAGCCATTTTTGTAACTCCAGATATTGAGCCATGAGAGAAATTACTATTTCTTAACACATTAACGCCGGTTGGTAAGAAAATTTGCCATTCTAAATTTTAAGTTTTTTCTTTGCCAATAAATGGTGTGGAAGTGGCTCCACTCATTATATTTTGTTTTTAAAAAAATCAAAGTCGTCGTTAATGGGTTAATCAAGAACGATTAAAAAAGCAATGCATTTGCACTTCTGTTGTTGGCAAAGTCAATGTTTCTCATCAGAGTGCGAAAAAAAGAGAAACTTATGTGTAGTGAAGGCAGTGCCGCCTTAACTCATGGGCCCACCCAGGCACGGCACGGCTGCCTCAAGAGGAGAGGGGCCTCACAAAAACGGGAATCAGTTGAAATTTTCGAAAATTGGCAAGGCAGGCCTCAGAAAAATCACTCGCCCCGGGGGCCCATGATACCCTTAAGACGGCCCTGAGTGAAGGGTAGAGTTTTGACAAGAAACAAGAAATAAACTTGATCATATCATGGTGATAAATTGATAATCTATAAAAAATATTATAACAGGGATTTTTTTATGATCAGGTAAGTAGCAAAAATAAGACTAACTGCAAAAGTGTGATATTAAAATCTTAAAATTTCTTTTTAAAAAACTTGTGAGAAAGTCTCACCTAAAAAGGGTTAGACCTCACCAGCTTGAATTCCACAATTTATATAATTTTTTGTAAATAAAATTTCAATTCTGCTGTCAGAAAAATTACTTTGCTCCCTGAGGTTAAAAATATTCCAAAATAATAATTAACGCTCTGGGTCAGATTCATGGAAATAGCTGATAGAGAAACAATGAATAATGCAAACAACAACCTTTGGCTACAATTTCTGATAAATTTTGAATAAAAAAAACAGTGCGTTGATGCATATATATATATAAACATGCATGTGTTTGTGTGTATATATAAATTCAAACCTGTTTACATCAACATTATTTACATTAAATTTTGGTCTTTGACTTAAAAAACTTTTAACACTCAGTATACATAACAAATGTTTTTCGTTTTATAATCCTCATAACTTCTAATATTTGGCATATACAGGTTTGATTATAAACACATCTACATACATGTATATATATAACTAATTTTCTGCCAAGTTTCTGCAATTATATATACATTGACATTACTGAAAATTCGATTTTCTCTCTCTCTCAAAACATCAACATATTAAGACACTTGTGGCGATATATCAAGTCTGAGCTGACTTTTCCGAATGCATTTTCCGTACATGTGACTGCAAATGATTCTTCCACGAGAAGGTTCGTGAACAATACTTGCAGGTATACTTTTTCCTGTGCGCATCATGTATCTCCATGTGTCGTCGAAGAGTAGTGATATCGTAGAAGTATTTGAGGCACACTGGGCAGAGAGGCCTACGGTCGTTCTGCTTCGGAAGAAGATTCAGGTTGACCGTATCTGGAAGAACATATATATGATTTCTGGCGGGCTGAAAGGCCAGGAATATATCTGAAAATAAAAACAACATTTGTTTTTGTTTAAAAAAATTCTTTATTCACTGCTCAACTAGAGGAACATAAGCAGCACATGTGTATAAAAAGACACCTACATATAACAAAGATATTTAAACTAAACATTAAATAGATCTTTTTGGATTATTTTTTGGCTTTTTAAATTTTATCTCACAAAAAAGAAACAAACATAGATTTTTATGAACAATAACTATCAATCATTTCAATGTGAAAATATCATATAGCTTGAAACATGCAGAAAACATGTAGATAGATCATTGACCCAAAAAAAAAAATATATTCAGCATAACTAGTTACGAACAAACAAAATTTAACACTAATACATACGAACACAGAAGAAATAAATTAGTGCTGACGATTGTGCACATGCTTGAAAAACAGTTGAACAAATAATAACTGCAGCCATACACTTTATTCCAACCAAATCAACTTTATTGTATTGTACAAATCATAATCACATCTAAGCAACTGGTGATCAAAAGTACTTTGGCCATAACTGTCAACTACTCTATCATGAAAGAAAATGATAATGCTTAAAGAATAAATATTGGTAAACTGTAAAACACAGAACTTTCTTTTGTTTTCTTTCAATTTTCAAAAATATGTAAAATAAATAATGCATGCAACGATAACTCTTTAACGTTCAACCATAAGTTCTACGAGGTGGACTCACCCCGAATGTTAAATACTTTAGAAAGTGTAGGCTAGCCTTTTCTGTTCCTACCTCTAACAACAGCTTTCGTTTTCTGCCTTGACTCCACTTTACAAGAGCTTAACTGAGCTATTCCTTCTATCTCCAGTTGATGTGAACGTTAAAGAATCAAATTATTACATCAATATTCATTCTAAACATTAAATCATTTTAGAGTGCAATTTTAGTCTGATAAATTGCTAAACTTGCCTTTAATGTTTAAATTGTACATACAGTGGTGCCTCACCTTGGAAATTCAATTTATTCCTGACTGTTACTGACCCCAAAGCAGAATGTTTAGCACTGTTCTGCGACGAGCCCTCAGCTGACTGGAAATGCTCTGTGGTAAAAATCCCAATATATGTAACAGTGTTTTTTTTGCACTTTTTCTTAAATTTCTTCCAAATTGTTCTGCAGTTGCACTAATTGCTCTCGACGTGCATCACAGATTTTGGCACATTCTGCTTTGGGGCTTATATACTGATATCACAAAATTTTTAATCTCAAATCTGATTTTCCTACACACACACAAAAAAATTCGTTCGTTATTAATTCATTTCACACCCAAAATATTAATATTTGTATAGGAATCAATTAGCATGGTGCATTAGCAGTTTATTCTTAAAAGAATAGAAATACATTTGCTTACAAAATAAATAGAATGCACAGATGTATAATGATGTTGAATCTGGTTTCTTGAAACTGTTCAAGCTGTAGTGGGTAAAATAAGTTTTTCTTTTTCCTAGATTTCATATTTTTTTAAGATGAATATTTGCTCTTAAATTTGAGCATTTTTAGTGAATTTTATTTTTCATCTGAATTGGATTGCTCGTAAGCTAAAACACTCATGGGCTGAGGTACCACCGTGTATACATTAGGAAGTAATCTCAGTAAAACCTTGATTATATAAATCATGAACCTCTGGGTTGAGAATTCTAAAAAATGAATAGCTTTCTTCACAGTGTTATTCATTTTATGGATTTTTTTATGCTTTTTGCAAAATGGCTATTTTAATGCATATTTCAATAATATTATAAAAAACAATGGAATTTGAGTCAGATTCAAAAAATACAGAAACAAGATCCTATTATACATATACAGAGGAATCTGTATGAAACGGACATCAAGAGACTAAAATATTACATTTTAGACAGGTTTTTGTTTCATAAAGGTGTACATCAAAGCACTGATGGGAAACTATCTTTCGATTTTGCTCAAGAAAAGTGTCCATCTTACACAGGTTTCACTGTATATAGTTTTAATTTTTGAGTTTTCTACACATTTAGTTTCATAATAGCCCCATGTTTGAGAAAGACTACATCAAAATTTTCAATATAATTGGTTAATAACTTCTCAATAACAAATTTCAAAACCATAATCAGTATTTTGTCTTCCTCTTCACAGATTTCAATTTTCAGTGAGGCTGGTCTTTGCACATTCAGCTGATTGACCTGAAGGTATTTAGAGTATCTCCAATCAGAAGACACAAAGTATCACCATCGCCAAGAACCTGACAAGATTTATAAATAGTTTATTATATGCACAGAATCCATAAACAAGGAAACTCATAATGATCATAACCATAAATCACAAACATAATTCAGGTATTACTTAAACACAAAAGAAAAAGTTCAAATGCTGGAAAAATCATAAATATCTCAGGATTCACCATTTTTCACACATTCTATGAAGCATTTACATGAATTAATGCCATCAAATAAGCAACATACAGTCAAACTTTGATATCTGGAAGCACTTATGGCAATTGATACAACTTTGATTTGATATAAAAAAATATATTAAGAGGTAAAAACCACTTTTAGGTATCAAAAAACTGAGTTATAATGAATTGACTGTATTATCACTGGTATTAAAAAAGGTAGGTTCATTTTATGTGAAAAATAATTTTTTAAATAATAAAGACAAAAAAAAAATTATTTCATACAAAACAGCAAATTAATTTTTTTTTCGCAGATTTTCAATCTGATTACAGAAATTGACAAATATTTTAGGACTTGTTCATTTCTTTTCCTCAAGTAGGTGGTGCAGCTTAGCTGAAGATTATCAAACATTATAAAATAAGATACCAAACACTTGAGACCCACATTGATTCAGTAGAATTTTCAGAATTATATATCAACGATGCTGAATACACATTTTTTCTTTCATAGTTATAAAATGATAAAAAAAAAATTAACATTATGAATATTTAGACACAAACAGCAGCAAAGACATTCAACAGAAATAACAATAACTGCTGCTGCATTTATGTAAATAGGAAAAAAAAAGAGACTGCTCACAACAAATATTCACACAAATGGTAAAAATATGGAAGCAGTGTTTCCCAAGTCGGCAATATCGCCTCTTGATGGGTGGCTGAATGCATTTTGGGGGGGGGGGGCATAATAGTGACATAGACATAGATATAATGGAAGATCTTTTGGGATCGCTCAGGAAATAAGAGGAAAGACAAGAAAAAAAAATTGGGCAGGTAGGAAGAGGAACAAAAAAGTTTGCAAAACTATGATCTAAAGCATATATAGTGAAAGCATATTGAGTTTACCATTATTTTATATTAAATAGTTAATCTCTATCATCGATGGTTTTCCATAATTCATTTTATAAAAATTATAAATGCTTTATTTTTGCCTCTTGTATTTAAAGAACAAAATTTTCGTTACTTAAAAGGAGAAAAACGATTTTTTTTTATACATGCATAAATTCTTTTACAATGTTCGTTAATTTTTCAATACAATACATATACTGATACATAACTATTACCTTTAATAAGTGAAAAAATATGTATTATATATACATATATGGTGATAATCTTTGAATTATTGTAATAATAAAGATGAAATGCATTGATGAATGAAAAGATTTAGATGGACATAAGTTTTCTTGGGAACAATGTAGTCTACAGGGGTAAGATTTTTCTTTCATTTCTTAACATTTAACATATGCAGAATAAAAATGCCATACTTTTAAGGAAAAAATGCTTTTTGATTGTTATGTAATATGGCAACATGACTTTGCAGAGGAAAAGCCACCCAGAAAATAAACAATATAAAATGTATAATTGAAATAATGGGAATAACTTTTTTCACATTCCTCCATTATATTTATAACAAGAAACGTTGTCTTCTTCACAATATTTGAAAAATAAAAGAGAAAAAGTTGACATCCAGTCACAAGAATATATTCTGAATTGATCATGTTTGACATCTTAAAACAAACAAAAAATCACATAACGCAGATTAATACCAAAAACAACATTCACATCAAATTTTTTGAATATAAAATAAGATTTCATCAAGGCTATGAAATTGAAAAATGCAAAACTAACATCAAACAATCTTTGTATCATGGCACATAAATGAGGTAATAGCTGCTAATTAAAAATTAATAAACAAGTGAATGGTGAAATAGATAAACAATGTGCGATGTTAGCACATTAGAGTAATAAAAATCTGTCATTACTCAATCTTTAAAGAAGAGAGAGATAGGGTTCAAACATAAATTATTTCACTCATAAATACTTTGTGGCATTTTAAGACACTAAATATTCTTGAAGAGAAAAACAGTACATACATTCAAGAACAACTGAGCAAACATAAAAAAGCAAAAACTTAAGTACAGAATGTGTGAATACTTCCAGAAATGTCTTAAAGTCAACAAAAATAGAGAAACGATGCATAATTATTAACAACATTTGTAACTCTAGAGGTTAGTAATAATGTCCAAGCTATTAATGATTCAGATATTTTGTTGTATTTATGATTATTACACAAGATAGTTCTAACTTTTTGACATAATTTCAAAATATAGACAACCTGATTTTCTTGAATCAAACTTCTTCATATTGAAAAATACACAAAGAAATATTTTTATAAAGGACACAAAAATTGATGCATGATTGAATACTCAATCATTAAAATTCATTCAGAATGGCTGATCACGTTTTTGCTATTAATCATGAGTGAAAGAAAGAGAATTTATGTGATACGAAGCTATCTCAATTCCAAATGTTTATTCATGGTTCTAGGTTTCTAGCAATGCTATATTCTTTTTCAGAATACCTAGGATATGTTTTTTTAGCATAAACTATAATAGATCCTACTATTTCATTTAACAAATCTCAATGAAATAAAATGCCTATATCAACTGACTATTTGATATATAAAGTAATCTGAATAGCAAAACAAGGAAAAAAGCTGGCATCTTGTATCACAGGAACTGTTTTCCAATCCAATTTATGCAACAGTCCTTTCTAAGTGTATATTTCTTGTCCACGTGAACTAATGTGTTATATCTCTGAGATGAACTTGTAAGAGCAGCATACTGCTATGATCTATCGCCACAGGGGAAAAGTTGACAAATGTAAATCAAACATAATTTATACTTGCATATGCATGTAGACTCCAGATTAGATATTACTACATGGTAAAACTTTGGTGATATGCTTGAAAATTTCAAGTAGACTAAACATTTATAGTTTCATTGAGCAAAAGATTTCCCAAAGGAAATAACAAAATGACTAGGAAAAGGTTTGACAGCCTATTGTTTTCTTCAAACTTGAAACATGTAACAAAATTTATATTTCATTTGATGTATTCTGGTATTATTACTGTATATCTCAAATTGTATATCAGAATATATTTTTATATGAGAAAGACTAAAATAAATTCCACCATTTGCAATATTCTGGACATTATTTTCAAACAAAAATAAATATAAACAATTACAACAGTGCATGGTATCGCATAATAACAAAGAAAACAAAAACAGATCAAATGAGAGTATAGTGTGCTACGTAATGATTTCTTTTCCATCATGACACATTTCCCGATGTGCAATCAAATCATTTGGCCTCACAAATTTCAACGAACAAGACTGACAGTTGAAGTGTGATCGCATACAGTTCTTTGACAAATGGCGTGTCAAGTTCCTCGCGTGACGCAGCATCTTGTGGCACTTTGGACACCTGACTGGGCCGTATGATAGTCCTTGTCCTTTTTGACAGTCTTCATCTTCATGTTTGTTGAGCCCTTTGAAGAAGAAACCTGTTTGTACAGAATAATAGAGAAATGCACTGAAAACGAGAAAATTTGGAAATTGTTGAAAAAGAATGAATTCATTTACGTATTCAAAAATAATTTTTCTTACTCTTATATTTTTCATTTCAAACAAAGCAACAGAAAAGACTGAATACAGCAAATAAGCACAAGTATTAGTATTTTTAATTTAAAAAATGAAAAGAAATAATGAACTAATAGCTATTCATCATAAGGGAAAATATAGGTCAGTGGTTCTCAACCTAGGTCCACAGGGCTCTCTTACAGCCCTCAGCTATTTTAAGGGCCATGGGTGCAAACAGTGAACTGACAGCAGTGACAAATTACCAAAGGGACCATAGAGAAAAAATGCAGATGTGAAGAAAACTATGTAATGAAATTTAACTATGTAAATGAAAATATAAGCAGGGAGAAAATGTGAATATTACTTTTAGAATTAAGTTAAATCCTCCACAAGAGGGAAACTGACAAGACTCATCCCAGAAACTCAGAGATTGACTTTGGTATTATTTTTCGAATTATATCACTAATATAATTAGGGTACATTCACATATTCATAGAGGGAGGGTGATTAAACTTATATTTTCAAGCATAAATATTTAATTATAATTTATTACCATGATATTTTTTTATTCTATAATGTATATGGCAGCAATACTCGTTTCTGTATCATATAGCAACAAAGCTGCACCTGCAACTACCACTACCAAACCCCACAGACCTCGTATTGGCAACACATATTATGTGATGTAATGCTGCAATGAAGTATTACTATAAAAGGTAAAAATATCAATTTTTGATGAAATAACGCTTACGCTTTACTGACAGACAAGGCCTAAGGAAATCATTATCATAAGTATTACACTGCTCAACGCTAATTTAGTTTTCAAAGATATTTCAGTGATTTTAGGGTGATATGGGGGGGCGTTGCATCCAAATCCGGCATTAGTTTCGTCAGATTGGCTCTAGTTTTTGAGATAAAGTGAAAATCAAATTTCAATAGTATTACTGTAAGAAGCATACAAATCACATTCAAAGTGTGCAGAATTTAAATCAATAATAAACATAATATAAATGAATAAAGGTTACACACACTGTCTGATTATGCTATAAATGCAATAATATATTGAATAAAATAGGAAGATAATTTAAAAATTGAAAGTAAAAATTAGTCACAAAAATTTGTGGCAGACTATATATTGAAATGTTGAAAAGTATGCATTATTTCAAAAAACGCCAATTCGGCAAAACCAACACCAATTTTAAAATCAGCAGCTCCAATATACCCTAAAACCGTTAAAATGTCATCAGAAACATGAGAAAATTTTTTTTCTTTTTGTTGAGTAGCGTTATCAATATGAGAACTAAATGGCATCATATTCAATGGACAAAATTAGTACACTATAAAAATAATTATTTAGAAGATTGCAGATTAACTAAACCTTAATTAAATAATGCCCCTTTATTAGCTAATCCAATTTGAAAAAAAAAATTATGGAAAAGTTACGCAATTGAACTAAAAATATTTCGAGATTTTTTTTTTTTTTAAACGTGCCCGTGGGTTCTTTCCCTCGTCCTAGAAAAATTTGGAGCCAAAAGAAAATAACAAATACTTAAACATATAGGCAAATGAAAATAAAGTTAAGTAAATAGAATAAAAGTTCAACAGGAAACACAAAAATACCAAAAAAATATGTACAGATGTATATTGAAAGAACATAAGGGATGAAGAAAAAAAAAGAGAAGATGGACTTTTTTCTTTTTTGACTTTTAATGAAAAAAAATTCCAAACGAAAAGCGAGAAAATTTTTTTTTCCTCTCTGGAACATCAGCTTTTGGAATCAAAATGGGGGCCATCAAAAAAATACAGGGTGAACAAGATGTCCTGGTCATATTTTAAAAACAAATAACAAATCAACCAATTGACATAAAAAGCTGTGGTTTGCATAAAAAAACTTTGGCCTAGATTTTTTTTCTCCTCTTTGATAAATTTTAAAAAAGAAGTTTAATGTTTCTCTCACAGGTGGCTCTGTCAAATCAAAAACTCGAATAAACACATAAAGTGCAACACAAACAGCAAATAATTAATGTTCAGGACAATTTCTGTTTCATAAATTACCATATTCCAACATGAGGACCCTTTCATCCATTTAGATTGGCTAAATGGCTTAAATCCATTCAGCCTGGGCTAAAAAGGATGCTCATATTGAAATGTGATCATGGATGGAGATACGCCCCCCCCCCCCAGCATCAAAGGTGAAGTCGACTGATCTAATGCATATATGTATAGATGGATTGACATCAGCATCATCATCGTGCCTTCCCCAGAATTCCAAGTCTATCTCCGCCTATAAATGTGATGGGTTTTATGTAATGCAAAATGTGTTACGTCGAGTTTTTCATTTTACAGTGCTACCTGTGAGTAAAATTTGAACACTTTTCTTTAATTTATCAAAAGAAAAAAAAAAATCTAGTCCATGATAATTATTTTGCTGCAAATAGCCAATTGGTTGATTTGTTATTAATTTTTAAAATGTGTCCTGGGCTTCTCGTCCAACCTGTATTTTCATTGAAGTTTTTTAAAAACATGATGTGAAGTACATGGTCAAGTGCTACCTTTAAATGGTTTCTTCCGCTGTAATATAAATTAAACAATCCAAAAATGAAGAAAGCTTGTCTACCACAAGGAGATGGTCCCGTTATATATGTTACTGCCAAACTTAGTTGATCCATCCAATGTCCAAAATTCAAGTTTTCGCTGGCCTCTATATGTCGATCCCTGTACATCCTTATACATGGATCTCCTAAGCTATCAATATTCAGATTCTTTTGATTGGTAGGGTTGCCATAGCTAACCATAATTATTATGGTTAGCTGTGGCTAATTATAAATGGCCATAATTATAAAAAAATATGATCGATATATATAGGGGACGGTGAAAGTGCAATGGCTGGGATTGAAACAACTCACAACTGAAATTTGAATTGATAATGATAACAACAAACATGAGTTTTATAAGACCCTGACGTATTCTTTGAAGTAATTCCAAAAGTGCCTTTTCGAACTAGAGACAGAGCTTGAATAAATCAAGTATCAATAGGAATCAAGCATCAATAGGCTCCTTCAAAAATGCAAGGCTTCTTTTTTTTTTTAATAATAACGTGATCCTCACGTATTCCCAAGGGATCAGCATGATCCGTCCAGGGAATTTGTTAGTGTTAGTAAACATCCATGCCTGAACCGGGATTCGAACCCAGACCTGCACAGTGAGAAGCTAGTTCCCTAACCATTCGACTGCCAGGCAGCGAATCTTAGATTAGGCAAACTAAAGATCTTAGGAAAGGCAACATAACTGTTATTAACTTGAGATTCAGTTCTGAGAATTTCTTGGAAAAATACAGTATAAGGGACAGAGTAAGTATTGGAAAATATGACATTATAACGAGACCATTCATGGGAAAGGTGGAGAAGACACTAAAGGGCAACATGTGCATCTGTTGCTGCACCAAGATCATCACAACAAAGCATCACTGCATTGTATTTGCTGCACTACTTGTCGAATCCGAAGATAGATGCACTAACAACAACAATAATTGACCACATGACATGATGTTCTGAATAACATGGTTTTGTGTTCAGTCAAAAAAATGCTAAACTAGTCTCAGCTCTATTCTTTGCCCCCCCTTCACGCTTTCTCTAAATATTTTTATTGAAACTTATCATCTGCTAATGACCAAAAAATTATATTTTATATATGTTAAAAATAAAAATAATAATAAGTAAATGAATGAACGAACTATATATAGCTCTTCGTGTCGACAGCAAAGGCTTCAGTGTCTCCATGGACAGTCTTTATGTGGGTCTTGAGATTTGTCTTCCAATTGAAACGGCTGTCGCACATTGGGCACAGGAAGTTCTTCTTCTGAAGATAGTGCATGTCCATGTGCCTGCGCAAGTTGCTGCCATGGAAGAAGGAACGGAAGCATATGTGGCATGTCGGACGGTAGCTCTTGTTCGCAGTCCCAGACTTGACACCTCCGCTTCCTCTGTCCAACTTCACCCTTTCTGATGGCCGGCGCCGGATTGAGTTCTGGGAGTTAGCGGTCTGGTTAACAAAATGTTGTAGCAGGGGGTCCGCCACCATGTCTGCAATCGAGAAAAAGGTTTCGCGGATTCATAATGGCCTTTCACAACAAGCGGAGGACACACAAGCATTTTATTCTTCAAGAGCGCATAACCCTTCCTTCACTATGATACCAATGAATAAAGAAGGCCATGGAAAGAATCAAAAAAGAAAAATTGCTCTTAGAAATTAGAATAGAAATTGAAACTGAGAGAAACGCAATGATTTTAGAAGCAAAATTCAATGATATCACTGGCTCATGGCATGAAGCGTTTCTATTATATTAGCGTCAATTACCTATTTACGAGTACAGAAGCTTTTAATTAAATAATAATAGATGAACCTCAACATCTAGAATTGCACAGTTAAACGTCTGCAGTACATAAGTCAAGAAAACTCTATTTAGAAATGAAATACAGTATCTTGAAAAGTATTATGGGAGCGAAGACTAGTGTTATCAGATTCAAAAACTTATAAAGGAGGAGGCCTGCCTGCCCATCCTTGGTAATGTCACTTTTCTCAATTTTCACAACCGATGGTACCACTATACTGACCAAAAAACTGGCCAACACAGTAATTTTTCCTAAGCTGCTGTGGTGGTCGAGTGGTCATAGTGACGAACTCGCATTGCGAAGTCCCAGGTTCGAACCCCATTGTCGCCGCAGTGGTGGTCGGCTGAAGTTGGTTGTCTGTGGTTCCCAACTTTGAGGTGCGAATGCGAGCCGATCTCCCCATTAAAAAGTCTCGCCGCTGAGAGCAACAGGCCTACAACGATAAAATCTTCAAACATTACACTTCACTCATAGTTTAAAAAATAGGAGGCAGATGGCAGCGCTATAACAAGCATTACACAGAAACAAGCTTCACATTAGGTTCATAACACAGACATACACATCCCAACATGTACCAATTTGTTAGAAATTCCACAGAGGAATATTAATGAGGTACATGTGTGGTTTAGTAGTAGTCATTTTTCCTAACTAAAACAGAACAGTTTAAAAAAAGAACAAATAGCTATCTGTCTATCTGCTTATAATGACTTATTATTACGGTCTGGTCTGTTTTATTGCTTTGCCTGGAGCAAGAGGTTTTCCTTGGCAAAGAACCTTGTCTTTTGTTTAATTTATTGGCATTTCTGGAAGCTTCCTAGCCTTATTAAGTTCTATATATATACCCTCAGAAAGTTTTTCCCCCTCCGCGTGTTACTTTTTTTTTACGAGAGGTGATTTGCCATAGGAATCAGCATTGAGTGTTGTTTGCATATTTTTTTCATCACTTCCGAATGGAAAAAGCAACACCACCTCCCTTCCTTCCTCCCTCCCCACTTTCAGCATATGGCATTTGTTGTTGGTTGACAAACAATGATTCTGGAAATTTTGATGGTGATTGGCCAAAGCGTGTAAGAATGTGAGGAAGAAAAAAAACACCCACACAAACACTCATGTGAATAAAGAGATATGTTTTAGAGTGGAAAAAAATTCCCCAAAGAAAAATGAAAATTCCGGAAACCTGAAAATGAGGACAAAAGGGGAAATTTTCTAAAAAAGGAAGATGCCTGGTAACCCTAGCAAAGACAAAGATTATATTTTATGCTTCTTCCCCCACACGAACTCAAATGGAAATAATGAATTTCATTACAGTAGACTCTCGATAATCCGGTCCTGCTTTAATCTGGCCTATCCAGTAATCTGACGTTTTTTAAGAGGGTTTTCTTCGAGCACAGAAGAGGAAAACATGTCATTGTATGTCTAAGAAGATTATATTATTTAAATGGCCTTTTTCAATTGACTTCCACTAATCCCGCAATTTTGATATAATCCAGCACAATTTGGTCTGATTCGTGCCGGATTAGTGCGAGTCTAGTGTATTAATAACAAGCACAATTTTTAGCTTTATCATGTAACTTATATTTAATGATTGTATAAATAGTATTAATCAGAAAAGTGGTCCACAACCAATGGTCATATGCCCCCCCCCCTCCTGTGGCCCTGGGATATCCCAAAGGATCAATTAAATAAGATGCATGGTAAGTGATTGGGTGGGGGGGACAGTGAGCAGTTTAAAAAAATAGATGTGAAGCATTTAAATGGAATATAGTGGAAAAATTAATTAATGTATATGCTTTTAGAATCTGGTAGGAATCTTCTAGAACAGGGTTTTTTAAACTTTTGTGGCAATAAAATGAAGACCACTCACCCATTTTTACAAAATAATATTCAGTATACAGGCTACACTTTGATCTTAGCCAAAAGGTTGAGAAGCGATATTGTTTGCACATCAGATATTTCCACAATCGCTGACTTCAGAAACATACTTTCAATTATAAGAAATTTTCAAATGACAGTGCAGTTACATGAAATCTTAAAATTTGTTTGGGGGGGGGGGGTCGTATACATAAAAAAATGAAGATATTAACTTTTTATGCAATCCCAGTGTGCTAAAAGTTCTAATTATTGAAATGTAGATTCTGCTCTGACAAGTCATTAGCAAAAAACTCAACATTTTAAAATGAAATATTTATTGAGATATTAAATATATAAAACCACTTTGTTCTGGAAACTTATCACTGCGTTGGCAAGCTCTCATTGGCTCAAAAGTTGCCATTTTTAGGGACTTTCTTTCTTTCAAACTGAGAAGAACTCAGGTCTATAACCATCTATGGGCGATTTACTACCTAGTGAGTTGTGCCGAAAGTGTAACTGTGTGTATGCCTAACAGTCTCATTATTGGGGATTATTATCATTTTTTGGGGCAATTAACACAAGCATTTCATTTTTTCATTCACAATGAAAAATAATTAATTTTTTTGACAATTACAGAATTTTCACGACTTTAACTTAATTTACATTTCACAATTTGTGAAACACACCATTAACCCATTTTTTGACTGAGATTACGTTAGCGCAAAAGTTTGTTTAAAGACATTTTCAAGTAATTTTCATGCAAAATTTTGTATTGAACGAACATTTTTGGAAATAAAAAGGTGTAATGAGAGAGAGAGAGTTTGATGGAGCATTATTTGAAATTTGTTTACAAAGAAATTCTATTTTTTATGACTTTTTCAAAACTGAAATTTTTAGAAATTTTACCCTAATTTTTTATCTGAATTTTTTTTTTCATGACCATATTATAGTTAACAGAATATAGTGAACAGAAATAAAGTTTTAAAAACAAAAAAAATAGATAGTTCCCAATTTACTTATTTATTTGTCACATGATGCACAAGGTTTCCTGAAATCATAATTACAAATTGTTAATATCAATTTATATTAATTAAAAGTTAATTCCAAAATTAAACAAATTGCAAAGAAAAACTATGCTGAATTAATATAATTTTTTTTAAATTTCTCAAATAGGACTATGTTATTAAAGTAACCCTTTGTCAGTCAATTTGTTATAGATGAAAAAACTAATTTGGTCACGAATTGGAACCAGGGTCTGGGCATGTTTCTCGCGGGGGCATTTGCCCAGAGCCCACTAATTTTTAGGGGCACCAAAAATTTCTGTCCTTAGTATTTTAGTCATTTACTTCCCTTTCATAGAATACAGTCAGATCAGTTTTTGATGTGTTTGAGGAACTAGCGAGGTCACTCTATCCTAATGCCATGTATATCATCACAAAAAAAGAAACACCTAGAAGCAGGTTCCTTGATGTGATAGGGGAATATAATATTTCTGCAGATCTTTGTCCTAGAGATAATTTTGGAGTAGCGCGTACCATTTCGCATTATGTGATGCACTAATATCGCATCCGACATCTAGGAAAGTTGCTTATGGAGGTAAGTGTATTTTGGATTTTTTCCCCCCCTTAAAATGCTAAATGGTTCACAAAGCTCAAATGTTCCAGAAACATTAAAGTACTGATTTGGATGATGATTTTGCTGAAAAATTTCAGCAATTTTCGCCAATTAAAGAGGGAGAGAATCTGAAACGTTAGTGAAATTTTAGAGAAGTTGCATAACC
Organism: Pholcus phalangioides; assembly: GCF_987345545.1. NCBI lineage: Eukaryota > Metazoa > Arthropoda > Arachnida > Araneae > Pholcidae > Pholcus > Pholcus phalangioides. Next base: position 84,314,448 of record NW_028301608.1, on the reverse strand, counting down.
TTTTGGAGCAACATTCCCAAATGTTGAGACTGCTGTAAAAATGTTTTATGACTATTCCTGTAAGCAATTGTACAAGTGAGCAAAGCTTTTCCCTTTTGAAAAGATTGAAGATTATTATTGATTCTTCCCTAAGAACCAATAATATTGGGTCAAGACAAACTCACAGTACTTTCATTTGAAAGAGACATTACTTCGAATTTGCAATATGACAATCTCATTAGAGACCTTGCAGCACTTTCTTCAATTTGTAACGAAGATGGGTTAATATAGTCTATGATAATTGTTTATCAATTTCGATTCATGAATAATATCTAATAATATGCTTGTGATATGTTTCTTTCATGGAAATATACTCTAGTTGGAACAAAATAGATCCTAAATGAATTTTTATGTATCATTTGTTTGTATATTTTTTCCTATTTATTTTCAAAGTCAAAAACTATGAGTTTGTTCTGCAAATTTAGTTTCTCATCTTGAATTTTTAAATGCAGAATTGAATGCCTTGATGAAAGTGCAAAGTAAGCTAAAGTCATAGTTGTACATATAAGAATTCATTTTCATAGTAATTGTACATATTTGTTGCATGATGTCATGAAATTTTCACTTCAAAATATGGAAGGCAGATGGCAGCACATGTAGAACACAAACATTTATAACTCTGACAACATAACCTTAAAGAATGTTACATATGGGGGCCCCAAAATTTATGTTTGCCAGGACCTGAACTTAGGATGAAAGGCTCCGGAAGAGAAATCAAAAATAAAGTAATCATTGCAGATAAATACTAAAAATTTCGTCAATTTTTCCTAGCAACTTAGCATTACATTTATTAAATGTTTTTTTTCAAACCGAGTACAACTCAGGTCTATCACCATGGGCAATTCACTACCTGGTGAGTTGTGCCGGAAGTGTATGTGTGTACTTAACAGTCTGAGTGCGCACCCGGTGTTGTGTCTGATTTCTCAGTGCTGCCATCTATATTTCAAGAGTCAAGTATAATGACAGAATACTTGTGTTTGTGGGTTTCATTGAATATAGGGGGTTACTATATGTCCTCATTTAAAAGGACGTTTACGGACATAAAGAACATTATTATTTCAAAGGACTCATTTAAATATGAAAAAGCCCCCCCCCCCTCCGCCCAGGTAGGGTCCTTGCAATTGGATGGCTCTGTGGTGACATCTTCATTCTTCTGTTCAGAAATAAAATGAGTGAAACAATACTCCTCAATAATTAGGATTCATCAGTATAAATAAAAAACCCCTTCCCCAAAAATTCTTTATATGTACATGTTAAAAGGGGGAGGGGTTAAGTATAGTGATGGCATCAGTTATGAACAGAGATAAGTGAGTCATTACTAAGGGTGCACAAGTGTGCATCCCCTCTCATTTTGGAGTTTCCAAAGTTCATCTCAGCATTGAAAACCCAGAAAGTCTCTCTTCTTTTGATGTATATCGTACTTAATTTTTTTCGCACCCAAGTTTACAAACTCCTCTGAAATCTCTCCAAGGACCACTGGTTAAGAACCCCTACCATGGAGGTTCAAAGCGTGAAATCCCCCCCATAAAGAAGAGGCTGGCAGCCCAAGGGTCTAGAGATCAAACTCATTTATAGAATTTTTTGTACAATACAGTCGGATTTGCTTATAACAAACACAGATATGACAATTTTTTACATATAACTAAGTTGTTCTGTGTACCATAAATTCTGTATAGCTTATCTATGCTATTTTGATTAGTTATAACGAACACAGATATCAACAAATCCCGCCATTTAACGAATTTTCTACTTATTTTCAAACATGGGATTGTCATGAATTTCTTTGTAATCTTATCTTAATCTCCTTATCTATAAATTTACCTTTCTGCCATTGATACAATGTCTCTTTTCTTTCCTTTAAACATTCTAGAGCTGTTTTGGGTACTGTAAAATCCTATCTCTCGATTCTTTTTCTCTACTTTTCTCAGTTAAATCTCAATTCAGCTTGCAATAAAGTTAGGAAGAAAGAATTGAGGTTATATATTCTCAAGAATCTAACCTCTAGAACACCTTTAATAAAAAAATTTGTCATTCTCAAGCTAGATTCGGACAGTGGTGGTGATGGTTTCACCGTGTGCAAATTAATTTTGAGAATGTCCAAGTGCAAACCGCTACTCATTGCTTCAAAAATTATACCTACACAGTTGTTTTAAAGCCAAAAATGGGGAAGAAAAAGAGATATAAAAATAAAAAATCGGGATTACTCAAAGTTCTTTATTCTTTCTTTGAAGGGTTCGAAAAGAATGAGACGAAAATTTTTTTTCAGTGTTTGTGCTCTTACTAAAAGAAAAGGCTTCACATTTTGCACGCTTATTCAGCAAAAATGATTTAAATGCAAAACGTGCAACGTCCACAATCATATTGAGGAAAAAAAGCAATGATTGAGACATATTTTTGTTGATGTGCTAATTATAAGTACATGAGATTTTAATTCAATTTCCAATCTTTATTAAAATACTATATTATTTTAATCTATCCATTTTAAGAGTGCTCAGATTACTGAAAAATGTGTATCATACTAAAAATGTTTTATTTTCCTTGCACGCAATAATTTTTCAAGCCGGTACGAATATAACGAATTTTGCATATAATGAATACAGTCAAATCCGGTTATAAAGAACTCCAAGAGACTGGAGAAATCATTTCATAATAACGAAATTCCGTTATAAAGAAATTTCAGATCTTTACATTGTTCCTACGAAAGCTTATCTGGGGGATTAAAAAGTGTTCGTTAAAACGAGATTTTCGCTATAACGGTATTCGTTAAAATGGGAATCGACTGTAGTTTCAGTTTTTTCCCACTTTATTATAGGCGGTTCTGACTGTACAAATTTATCTGGAGATCAGTTTTAAGCAGAAACGATCTCGATCTTGGATATGGGGAGCTGGGAAGGGAGGCTGGTCAAGACAAGGATGAGAGAAGAAAATATGGTCCAAAGGGGAAGATAAGAAAAAGTTGAGAAAAACAGCTGAAGATAATACTGTACTAAGAAGAATGAATGTCAGTGCGACTGCCAATGAATTGAAAAGCAATTCCTGACCGATTTCGTTATAATTTAATGACAGCCAAAATACAGGGTGTAGCATAAATTCGTAAATAGTTTAAAAATTAAAGGAAATGGTAACTTTAAAACGGTTTGCGAAAAAGTTATTCACCTTTTTTTTTTGTTCAGAAAAAAATTATTATCGATAGAGCACGCTGATCGATATAGTAAATAGCAGATGATTGGACACGAACCTTTCTTCAACTCTTCTGTGTCCGAAACGTTCGTAAAGCTTCAGCCAGCGATTCGCGGCCGAGATAAAACAACTTCACCAATACGTAACAATCAATATCAACATCGCCAATGAAGTCGTTACGTAAGCACCAGCTGCAGGCAGAAATGAGCTGTTAATCGTACACTCTGCATTTTATAAGATTATGATTTGCATATTTCCAGTGATTCACTTTTGTGCAGTACCGTCTATCGATAAAACTTTGAATTATTCTTTCTTTTTTTCTGCGTGAATTCTTAAACTACTTACGAATTTATGGGACACCCTGTTTTCATCATCATTTAAATGTCCTCTCATCACCGAGAATTCATAAGAAGCCCGTAATTCGATGAAATTATTACAAAAACTTATTTCGGGATATTATCATTGGAAAAACTGAAAATTGGCAGCGAATCCAATACACATATATAACAGAAACAATTCAATATAACAAAACATTCCCACCTTTCTTATAATACGCAATTGGGCCATCTTTTCTTTATATATATACAATTTTCAGTGTGCAATGATTGAACCATACCGTGGAAGTGGATTTGAAAAACTAATAAACCACACATGATAACTTTGGAATTGAAATAAGCAGACGAAAACCGAAAACGAAATAAGAGACGAAACCCACTCTGAAGAAACCTGCAAAAATTTTAAAAAAAAATTCAATAAGAAGAAAACTTTCCACTTAAGAGATTTTCCTAATTATTTCGATATTTTATAAAAAATCAATGTAGTTTCTGTAATGGAAGAATTTTGGAACTATTAACAGAATTAACATGTGACCATCAGCAGAAAATCTGATGGATGAAATGTTATACGAGAATACAGGCTCTTCCGATTTGAAAGATGGATTAAGCTTTTTAACCCCTCAACAATCAGGGACAAGATATCTCGGCCAATCGCAAATGGAATCGGCATAACGCAATATTCAAGATCTCTATGTACCACCGCTTTTCTCATCACCGCGAAGCTTCGTTGAGGCTGTATGAAAGAAACAGAAATTGTTTTTTTCTGCCTTTTTATATACTCCTGGTTAGTAATTCCCCCCCCCCCCGGGCATATAATGTATCTTTCTACTGTATATATATGTTACTGCCAAACCCGGAATCCACTCAGTTGACCCAGCCGATGTCCGACTTTCGAGCTTTGGCCGGCCTCTATATATATTGATGCTTATATATCTCTATATATCGCGCGATATTTCGATTCCTTTGATCGTTAGGGTTGCCATAACTAACCATAATTATCCCTTTAAGACCGGGAAATTTTTGAAAACATGAATGTCTAAGTATTTCACCCGCACAATCGTTCGAGCTCGGGCTTAAAGGGTTATAAATGGCCATAATTATCACACCAAAGATACGTCAACGTAGCGATGATCCCGAATCATAAGATCGATATTTTGGAATGAAAAGAACATGCGAAAGTCCGAAATTCGGACATCGGCCAGTTTTCAGGCTTTGGCAGTGACATATACATGAGAGAAAAAGCAAACACATAAGGGAGGGTGAAGGATATGGTTGATCACGAAAGGGAAATCAATCATCTCCCCCCCCCCCCACTATTTCTAACATGGGAGCAAAGACAATATATTTTTTGAGATTGATCACTGATACTTCAAATAGTCCAAATTTGCTCTGCCAACAGCCTGTATGTGAAGAAGTTAAGCAAGTCTTGTGAGAAAAAGAAGATACAGTCACTACTGGAGAAACTATTAAAAATACCTCCATTATTTCAAATGAGAAACTTTGTTTCGGGGTACGACATTTCACATGCTATAATTCATTAAATAGCCAGTTTAGTTATTACTAGAAAATACATCCGGAAAAATTATAGTTCCGATCAGCGAAACCTCCCCCCCCCCCCATCCCTCTCTTATGACTATTTTTTTCAATAATCCTTGAGTAATTATCTAGAGAAAAATCATGGATAGTTCCAAGGGCGTAGCGAGAGGGGGGGGGCAACTTGGGGGGTCTGTCCCCTCCCCCGAAATGTGAGAAAACGACCGAAAAAAGGGGAAAAAGATGGCCTAATATATTGTCCTATCATTTTGGTTCCCCCCCCCCCCGAACGAAATTTCTCTCTACGGGCTATAGTTCTATTTTTGAATCATTGTAGACAATAAAATGTAAGACGAAATTATTCGTTTCCATCAACCTTTTTCGCCAAGATTATGTGATTATGTCGATTATGTCACCGCATTGTATTTTCAAACAATTAATTGTCCACGATTCCTCGTCCAATGACAATTTTAACCATTGTACAAAATCAGGTTGCTCCTGATAAACACACTGGACTAAGAAAGAAGTATAATTATATTCTCGAAATCATCAATAATCCTGAGCAATCAATCGGAATTTATTACAGTTGAAACATACATAAAACGTTCCATTATCAAAGGAGCCTCGACAGTGAAAAACAAGCAAACAAAGGAATGTTTTATATCCGTGGGTCTCAACCCTTTTCAGTCGATGGCCCTCCATCGGATCATATTTTCTTCTCTTGGACCCCCCTACCTTCATGAAGGAACGAGACACTTTCTATTCATTGAATTGAGTTTTGTCAAAACTAAATTTATAATGAATAAAAATCTTATACGTAGGATCGATCTCTGTTATCCCTGTTACGGGGGCGGGGGAGATGATCATCCCTCTCAAGAGCCGAATTATTTTAGAAAAATACGTCTGCGTAAAATACGGGACGATCCAACGAACCTACACAATAAATCGCCATGGCGTCACATATCCTGGAGAGTTCGGTGAGCTCCCTTCTTGTGGGAGGGGGGGGGGGGGTAAGGGTTCTATGACTAGCCGTTTGATCATCCTGGGGTCCCATACTTAGCTGGAAGTAACCGTAACAGCTTACATATTTACACTCAAAAATCATAGTTCCAGATTTCATCATGTAAGCTCCTTATGGAGATAAGGAACGAGACAGGCTATGCCTACACGAATTAAGATGGCCCTGGCTCCATGAACAACTCTGCTGGATTCTGAAAAAGTAGTCTCATTTTTTTGTCACCAACATATTTCACTTGAAAACGCTAGTTCTTCACATCTCTTTGTGGCCACTTTTCAACACTCGTCGTGGCTCCCCTTTCATCTGATTTTCACCCGTGGAAATATCCCTTAGAATATCCCAGGACTGCAAGGGGCCATATATCCTCAGGTTGAGAACCACTGATATACCCAACTCTTCCTCCTTTCCCCCCCCCCCCCACACACACACATACACATTTTGCTATACATCCATAAAACGTATTTACACGACGACGAATTAACTTCTAAAAAGGATCGATTGAAACGAGAGCATATCTGATTAAAATGCATTTAATTCTCGATATTTGTTTCGGAAAAAAAATGTTTTCTGGAAGAGTCTAGAAAAGTAGATCTTCTTGATCCTCGAGGTGAAGCAATCTCATGTGAGTCGTGAGGTTTGTCTTCCAGGAGAATTCTCTACCGCAAATGTTGCAGGCGTAGACGGGCCTCCGTGCGCTATGCATCACCATGTGACGCCTCAAGTTGCTCGCGTCGAAAAACGTCTTCCGGCAAACCGGACACTTTGGCCTATTATACCTCTGGGAGGCCGACGCCGCCGGTCTTCCGCCTGAACAGGAAGAGCGACTGTAATAACGACAGGCCGTCGATCCGTCCAACTCCCATAATGCGGAAGTGTCTGCAAATGCGGAAAAGAAAACGCAGATTCAGCTTCCGGTTAATGGGAGGTCGGGGGAAAATAAAGGGTGTCATCAGAACATTCAATCATACTCTGCATTTTTAGTACATTTCGAACGTGAACGCCGATAAAAAAATACGAGGGATTAATTGGGAGAAAGACGTGACGGAGGAAGAACATTCGGCTAACTTTTAATATACAGGGTGTATCCATTGTATCCACCACTTTGAGTCTTATCAGCCTTGTCAATATGCGTGTGAGCATGCCCGGAACATTAAAAATATTCTATCAGAGTTGATTGATGGTTGGTATACCATGAACGTTGGCTGACGCTGATGCGTATAACACGAGAATCGTCATACGAGGCAGAAGGTCGTGGTATGACGTAACATGTGATTTTACATGTTTGACATTCTTGGTACATACTTTCAGAGGAGGGTGTCGGACGTGCATAACCGTGAATCGATGACTAGGATGCAATTAGTGCGGTCATTGCACGTTTGGATTAGACTAATATTATCAAATATGCCAGGTTATATGTTACATCATACCGCAACCTTTCGCCTCGTCTCAGGATTTCCACGTAATCCGTATCTGCGCCAGCCCACGGTCCATGTCATGCCAACTGCCTAACCACCACCGATTATAAATAAAAATTTCAACGTACCGCGTTCTGACAAAGTTGCCAATTCAAATTGATCGATACAATACACACCACCCCGTGATATAATTATTAAACATATTTATTAATTTACTTTTGAATGGCAGAAAGTATGCTTACGTATTCGAGATACACATGTCAAATTAATGAGTGGATACTACTTATGCTGATGATAACAGAATCATGAAAGGCAGCGGTTCTTAACCTTTTTTACCATCGCGCACCCCCCGATGCAATTCGATTTACCTTCGCTCACTCCCTGGATAATGCGTTTTCTATTTGTTGTGAAATTAAATTTTTGTGATTATTCGTTAATTAGTTTTTATAAATTCCTTTGTACATTTTTTAATTATTTTTTGGCTTATGGTTTATTGTTGATGCTGACTCTTTTTGAATATTAATTCAGAAACTAAACCAAAAGTTATTATCACTTTTTGAAATTTGAGTGGAAAAGATCAAATGAATTGTTATTCACTTATTGATTCCAGCCAAAAAAAATAATATTTTATATGGTTTTTTTAACACTTGATAAATTTTTCAACGTTTTTCCTGAATCATGCTCAAGCTTGACAGCATCAAATCTAAGCGCAGCATGATAGTAACACGAAGTATGAATATAAACAAGCTGCAAAATATTTTGTGGAAAAAAAAAAGAAACTGATGTAACGTGAATTTCCCGCGGCACATTTCTGTGAAAAGGAAGAGCTAAAAATATTGAGGTGTCGAAATGTCAGTATGATTCCATATTTTTCAAAAAAATTCAAGTCAATTCAATTCTTCTCATCATTTGAGTTTTCCTGAAAAATCAGTCATCATGTTACAGTTTTTATTCCCACCTCGCACCCCCGGTTAAAGTGAATTTGAAACTTCGAATTTTTGTTTACAGCAGGGTTCCAAACCTTTGTTTTAGGACTCGCGGAGACCTTTTTAGCTTATACATGTAATTTCTATGACAAAGTCCCGTAGGCTTTTTTATTTATTTATCGAATTTACTGATCTCATTCTCCTGGAGCAGCAGCGGAGCCCCTGGGAAGAGCACACGGTGCACAGGCTGAGAAACCCTGGTCTACAGTGTCTTTGCACAATTTCCATGTATTCCACTTATATTCTTACGCCTACACCGGAAAGGGTCGTTGGAGTTTACTCGAATTGATTTTCTGATGTAATGCATTTTGTATACTTGATTCTGACTTAATAACTTCAACTTTTCGACAGTCTTCACTCAATTTTCTTCTATGTGAGAGTTTTTTGGACCATTGAAGAAAACTTATTTGTTGCAATTTCTTTTCTTAGTTCTAAGCAATACCGTCAGCATGAGCCCACCCGGGCACGGCGCCTCGAGTATAGAAGAGGCCACGTCCTTGCCCCTACGAGGGTAGGAGCTGACAGGGCTCCAGTCCAAGGGGGAGGGGCCGGGAGAATTCTTATAATTTTTTTTGTATTTTCATACTACAAATTCACTGCTCAACTACAGGATGTGGAGGGCCATGGGCGTCGTGATAATGAGATCTAGTTAAAATTTTCAAGAGTAAGTATGTAATTTCTAGCCCTTTGCCCGGGTGACTACGATGCACTTAAGACGGCCCTAGTTCCGAGGATGCAACTACACATAAGTTACGTAGATATCATTATGATATTGAGAACGTGAACCGTGACGGATCTGCATCATAAACAATGATATTCAGACCGATTATAATATCATAGATCAACACGAGGAAACGATTACGTCGAGAAATTTCGAAACTGATAGATTTGTCCCATAAACGAGGCGCGAAATATATTCAAAACTTCACTCGAAAAATCTGCAAAAATCTTTTAAGACAGTAAGGCCGGTCGTCCACTGGAAGCTACTAAGAGCGAAAACAAGTCGCTTTTTTTGTATGTACAAGACCGCTACAGTAGTCTTGAGCATACGCGCAACTTGTTTTCACTCGTGGTGTCTTCCAGTGGACGACCGGCCTTATTTTCCCGTTATAAAAAAATAACCAATCCGTATCATTTATTAAAGCCGCCCGCCCCCCCCCCCCCCCAGTTCATACTAAACGTATTTCGTTTGCTTGAATTTCACGAAAACCACTAGCTACCAATCTTGGCGATTCTAAAATGAATAAATGTGTGCCATCTCGCAGAAAATTCGGAAAAATTTCAATGTACTCCCGCCAATTAAACACCAAAGTAAAAAAAAAAATTCGGTAATAATTTGCCATTCATACTGTAATGCGAAAAAAAATAATTAAAATGTGCAATAATCCGGGGCTCCCGGCAAAATCTGCTTGGACATTTGCCGGATCAAAACAAAAAAATTTCCCAGATCAAAACTCACGAAGAGAGAAATACAGTGCAGTCAAACCTCGTTAGTGCGTCACCCGGTTAACACGTCACTCCGCTTACCGGGTCACTTTTTGGAAGTCCGAATTATCCTCAGGCAGGAATTGGCACAGCTATGTCTTACTCCGCTTAACGAGTCACTCCACTTGCTAAGTCATATTTTTGCGCACCCAAGAGTGACTCATTAACGAGGTTTGACTGTATACAAGGAAACCTCACTGCAACGATATTCGATACAACGATAAACACCTCTACAACGATATTTTTTTCAAATCTTCTTTGGAATTTAGTCTAATGTTAAATTCCTCTCGACACAACGATATTCTTTACACTGCGATAAATCTCTCTATAACGATATTTTTGATATTTCGAAACCGCTACAAAGATATTTATATATTTTTCACCCAAAATCACCTCCGATGTGTTTTTAAATTCTTCATCAGAAGAGCCAGGAAATTCGGGCAAAATGCCATAAATGTCTTTTTTTGCTTATTTTCAAAATTTATAGTAAATGCATTAACTTTGCTTTGACCGGATGATGTTAGATGTGAATGATTTTGTTTCAGATGAAAGCAGCCTACGTTAGAAAAGCAAAGGAAAATTAAAAATTTGTTTCTTCACATATTCACAAAGCATGACTCGCTCACTGTATTGTATATAATGCAGTGTTTCTCAACCTTTCTGAACCCAAGGACCAGTAAAATGTCTAAAACAATTGGACGGACCACTCTTGTCCCGTATTACGGGACATACCTGTGATTTTCGTTGTTCAAAACTTTTTTTTATACATTTGTCCCGTTTTTCAAACGATAATTACTAAAGTCGTGACTCTCTCTCACACACAGCATTTTCATAACATAAATTATATTATGATAATTATGGCAAACATTATAAATATTCACCTCGCATATTTCTCAGGTTTAACGTTTTTTCCGCTATTTTAATTGCGGTCGGTGATTGTGCTTACATTTGGCAGTGTTTTTTTTATGACAACTGGCGATGTCCCGTATTTTACGGATAATTATTTAAGATCTCGGTTTACCGGATTTTTCTCAATGAAATATGGTCATTTCAGGTCATTTGAATATTTTTTACCACCAAGTTCCCCCCTCTCTCTACGGCCTTGGTTGACGTCATGACCCACACAAGGCGGGGGTAGCAGAAGACAGGGCTCCGGTGCCCATGTTGTTTTGGTTTTTCATTTTTACACCATAAATAAACTACTACAGTCGAATCCTGTTTTAACGAATACCGTTATAGCGAAAATCTCGTTTCAACGAACGCTTTTCTAATATCCGCGGATAAGTTTACAAAGGAGCAATGAAAAAACCTGGAAATTCGTTATAACGAAGTGATTTCTTCGGTCTCTTGGAGTTCGTTATAACGGGATTCGACTGTACTAAACCATACATACACCTCGTACACATTCCTCTACGGAATTTCTAACGAATCGGCACATGTCGGAATGTGTGTTCTGAGTGTATGCTTGACCCTAACGTATGTATGTTGTCGAGTTGCGCTTGTTTCGTGTTCATGTTGCCATCCGGCTTTCATTTTCTGCAGTAAAGATGGAAATGCGTGAATTTTTCCTGTTTTGTCAGTATCGTGTTTCCGCTGTGGTGGTCGAGTGGTCATAGTGACGGACTCAAGTCGCGAGGTCCGGGGTCCGAACCCCACCGTCGCTACAGTGGTGGTCGGCTGAAGTTGGTTTTCTGTGGTTCCCAACTTCAAGGCGCGAATGCGAGCCGACCTCCCCTTTAAAAAGTCTCGCTACAGAGAGCAACAGACTTACAAACAGTACAAATGTAATTCAGTCATAACACATCACTCACTTCACTCCTGAAATACAGTCGAATCCCGTTTTAACGCGAATACCGTTATAGCGAAAACCTCGTTTTAACGAAAGCTTTTCTAATCCCCCCCCCAGACAAGTTTACAAAGGAGCAATGCAAAAACCTGGAATTCCATTATAACGAAGTGACTTCTTCGGTCTCTTGGAGTTCGTTATAACGGGATTCGACTGTATAGATGTCGGTATTGGCGCACGCAAAGGGGCGGGGGAGTTTGGGGGTTCCAACCCCCCCCCTTGAGCCAAGAGTATTATTTTGCAGGAAAAGACGTAACCCCCCCCCCCCCCCCCAGAAAATTCTGCGTACGCCTATGGATGTCGCAACTGAAAAATTAAACACAACGCTACGAATCTTTCAAACACATACGCAGTCAGACTGTTAGGTATACACGCAGTTACACTTCCGGCACAACTCACTGGGTAGTAAATCGTCACAGATGGTGATAGACCTAAGTTGTGCTCGATTTGAAAGAAAAGTATCGTGTTGTAGGCCTGCCTGCTCTCTGCGGAAAGACTTTTTCAAATGGGAGACCGGCTCACATTCGTGCCTCGAGAACATAACAAACAACCATGGCTATCTATTTTACACGCATATTTAGTATTCGATTAAATTGACCAGACCCTCATGGGTGTGCCACAGATGAGACTACATAGCAAGCCCCGTGCTTGAAGGAGTCCCGCATATGTGGTAATACAAAAAAAAAAAGTTTTATTTGTTTACAACGATAGAACAAGGTAGCCATTGTTCAGCTATGGAAATGATAATGGCTATTCCAAATAATACAATAAATAAGCGGGAATTATTCGCAACTCGAAGAGGCCCACAGACCTCTACGTGCTCCACGTCTGGCGTGGCCTTGGAATCGACCTAATCCGGGTGTACAAACATTTTATTTAATTATTATAAACTATAATTAAAACAGTAAACGGATTATTTTTAGTTATTCTTTCTTCTTTAGATATAATATGCCTTTTTAGTGCCTATTTTACGCATTTTTAATGCTTATTTTAGGTATTTTCAGTGCCTTTTCACCTGCCTATTTCGACCATTTTTAGTGCCTAAACTTCCGGGCTCTATTCAGTGCAAAATACCAATGCACTGTCTACCCTCAGAAAGTGTTAATCAAGTGCCGTGAAGCTACTTTCCATGTAGTACACTAAAGGACTGAACAGTAAACAACTTTACGGTGGGGAACAACTAACTGGATTTTACAAATTAATTATCAATCATAAATTTTCGTTATGCACAACGCAAATACATGTCACGGTGGTACCAACAACGCCCACTCAGAATAAATGCCAACAACAGCATAAATTTGGTGGTGCTTCATGTGATAATGCTACCTCTCTACAACTATGGGCCCGTTCAACTATTAGGTCAGCAAATTTTTAGCCATTTTTGACCCCCTCCCCCCCTTGTCAGCAAAATTTCGTCATCAGCTCTGCCCCTCTGAATCCAACTCATATTTTCATAAAGGGTGGTTGATGACGTAAGCATTATCCAAACCCCCCCCCCCTTGTCATCAAAAGTCAGCAAATCGGAAACTCCCTTCCCCCCCCATCAATGATGACGTCATACTTAAACGGCCCCTATACATTTTTTTGGTCCACAGAGCATCATTATTACATCGAGGTTTGACTGCAATTCAAAAAATCTCAGCCTTCCAAATGTTTATCAAGTTTGTTTTTTTTTTCCTTCACGGAATTTTCTTCTTACTTTCGCCAAATATTTTTCTCTGACTTTCCTCCACACAATTTTTCATTTCCCTGACTTTACAGTTAACTGGGAAAAAACCCAAAAATCAGTCGGTGTTTCCCAGAAACACGTTCAGTGCATTACTCATAGGAAAATGCTGCTTTTTGTTTTGCGGTTTCAACTTTAAGCGGCACGTAGAACCCGCCACTAATAAAATCAGCCGCTTTACAAAATCAAATTGCAAAAACGAAATCAAACGATAAAATTTCCGTTTCATAAAATCAACACCGCCGCCTTTAAAAATAAAAACATTTTTTAAATGAATTTCGTATACAAAGAACCTGTGAGAAACTCGAAAGGAAATTCAATTTTGTCAATTACAGTATCTGATTGATTTTTGGCACCTGGATTTCATTTGCAAATTTTTTTTCCAAACTTCAATTTGAATAAAGAAATTGTAAGTTTTTCGAAGTTTATTTGCCATATTTCTTGTTCTATCCACCGCTGCTTTCATTATTTTATGAATGTACGTAATTTTGTAGACTTGCGGTGCTTGTAGTAATGCGGCAACTAATTTTTGTTTTTAAAAAATACAGTCCCTAAGATATTGACCATGATCGCACAAGAAATGGAAGAAGTGACGAAAGAAACTGAGAATTCGGAAAAGGGGGGGGGGGATCTTCTACTTTTGAACGGAGCACAAATCCGGTCTATAGCCATTTTGGGAAATTCACTACCGCAGAGAGACCTGTAAACGTCGGTGGAAAAACCCGAAAAATTGTGTCAGAAATCAAAAAATCATGAGATAACCCACCAGAATAGTGAAGATCGGAAGAAGATCAGACAGTTGAGCCCATGTCATCTGCAGCTAATACCAGAAAGCTTTGCTTATTCATTGACATACAAAGAGGAGTTAAGGGGGGGGGGGAACTTTATAGAACTTTCTATAAATTTTCAAACGATATTGAGAAAACAATAACAGGCTCTGTCACTAACAGACTTAACTCTTCATGAAAATATAAACATACTTTTTCCCGAGAACATCTTTATAAGAACTATTTATACACATTAATGTGCGGTGATAGTTTAATTAGTCAATTAATTAGTAATAAAATACTTCTTAACGCGTCTAAATTTACCATTGCAGAATGCACCATATTTAAACTTGATAGAATTTTCTTTGGAAATATACATTTTTTTTTCTTCAAAATCTTAGTTTTTGATTCGCCGGTTGTAAAAATCAACCGCTTAATAAGATCAAAATCGTCTGGATAAAAATTATTTAAAAAATAAGCGGCAGGCACTGTATTGCACTCTTCATTGTAATACCTACAACTACGGATATATATACTTGCAAGAATTTCCACAACTTTAGGGCTGGACTTGACTCTGAGCGGTTTTTAAAATTTCCCTGCTGATCAGCATTATAACTGCCACAGTGTGTCAGCCAATTTGTTCCAGGTTCCCAGCATTTTGCATTAATTATGCATTTTCATTAGTTCTGGTTTTACAGTATTTCTTTCATCGAATTTGAATTTTCATTAAATTTTTTGTTGTTTGTCCAAATGATTTTTTTTATTGATATTTTTCTGTATTCCCGTATAATTTTGTATTTAGGGACCATTCAAATATTACGTCAGCAGATTTTTGGCCATTTGTTGGACCCCCCCCCCCCTTGTCAGCAAAATTTCGTCAGCTCTGCCCCCTACTTCATAACGCACAATTGGGAAGTTCAACCCACGGCCAGCGGGTCATCTGATACGGCCACCCACCTCATACCTAATTTTGTAAAAATGAACTAAGCGGCACATTCACAGATCACTTAAGTGACCCGCGGCACAGTTCCAGAACACTTAAGCGGTCTGTGGCACATTTGGAGATCCCCTTGTGGCATATAGCACATTTTTAGAGCACTTCAGAGGCCCGCAGTGCAATTCTACATCATTCAAGTTACCCGCGGCACATTCCTAGATTACTTAATTGATCCACGGCATATTTACGGATCATTTGAACGAAGCATGGCACAGTTGCACAGCACTTAAGTGGACACATTTTCAGATCACTTAAACACTTAAAGAATCCGCAGAGCATTTAGAGATCACAAAAGTGGTTCTATAGAGGACTTACCAATAGGGGAAATATTATTTCAGGTGCCCACAAACAAACAGGAGAAAGGTTTTTCCTCGTTTTTGGCACACTCAGTAAAGAAGCCTTTAAGGATATTTCATATTTTTATAAAAGGGTGATTGATGACTTAACATACATCAAATCGGGCCACCCCTACCCCATCGATGCTGACGTAATGCTTGAATGACCCCTTATGTATGACTTTTTTTTGGATACCAATTTCACCACAAAACGTATATATACTGTACTTAAGACTGTAAGAGGTGCAGGCTGATCCCCGCGATCATTAATTAAGACGTCCCTGCCTCTCAAGAGACAAAAGGTTACGGATTCAGTCTATAATCCAGCAAAGAAATTCCGATGTCTTTTTCTTTTTTTAATAAACTGAAGAGCCAAAAAAACTGGTACAGGCATGCGTATGCAAATAAAGAGATATGGAACCAATCAGAGTACGGCGCTGCGGTCGGCAACGCCTATATAACACAACAAGTGTCTGGCATAGTTGTTAGATCGGTTACTGCTGCTACAATGGCAGGTTATCCAGATTTAAGTGAGTTTGAACGTGGTGCTATAGTCGGCGCAAGAGATATGGGACATAGCATCTCCGAGGTAGCGATGAAATTTGGATTTTCACCTACGACCATTTCACGAGTGTACCGTGAATATCGGAAATCCGGTAAAAAATTAAATCTACGACATCGCTGCGGCTGAAAAAGATCATGCAAGAACGGGACCAACGACGACTGACGAGAATCATTAAGCGTGACAGACGTGCAACCCTTCCGCAAATTGCTGCAGATTTCGATGCTGGGCCATCAACAAGTGTCAGTGTGCGAACCATTCAACGAAACATCATCGATATGGGCTTTCGGAGCCGAAGGCGCACTCGCGTACCCTTGATGACTGCACGACACAAAGCTTTACGCCTCGCCTGACGAGTCTCGGTTCCAATTGCTTCGAGCTGATGGACGTGTACGGGTATGGAGAAAACCTCATGAAACCATGGACCCTATATGTCAACGGGGGACTGTTCAAGCTGGTGGAGGCTCTGTGATGGTATGGGACCCCTGATACGTCTAGATACGACTCTGACAGGTACATAAGCATCCTGTCTGATCACCTGCACCCATTCATGTCCATTCCGACGGACTCCGACAATTTCAGCAGGACAATGCGACACCCCCACACGTCCAGAATTGCTACAAAGTGGCTCCAGGAACACTCTTCTGACTTTAGACACTTCCGCTGGCCACCTAAATCCCCAGACATGAACATTATTGAACATATCTGGGATGCCTTGCAACGTGCTGTTCAGAAGAGATCTCCACCCCCTCTTACTCCTACGGATTTATGGACAGCCCTGCAGGATTCATGGTGTCAATTACATCCAGCACTACTTCAGACATTAGTCGAGTCCATGCCACGTCGTGTTGCGGCACTTCTGCGTGCTCGCGGATGCCCCACACGATATTAGGCAGGATTACCAGTTTTTTTGGCTCTTCAGTGTATAAACCGTGCATTATACGCAGGGAATTACGGCAACAATGAGATGATTTTTTTTTTTACACTGAGATTTCATCATGATTCTCACATCCTGCAGCAGTGCCTCCATGTCAGACTTTTTACGGACCCCTCTGTAGTAAATTTATAGTGTGAAGAAACGAAAACGATAAAAGAATCGTGCCGGGCTACTTTACCACACACCAACTCCAGGCAAAACCTCCTAGAGATAGAAGGCCTTGTGACGTCAGTAAGCAGTCCATTTCCCCTCAGAATATTCAGGGGAAAAAAATTCCCTGCTCCTGCCAGTATCATCGTTGTGAGGAAATGAAATGATCGGGTTCAGAACGAAATAGGATGCTGTGTTTCAAAATGTGGCAAACTTGCTAGGTAGTCTGAATGACGTTTATGGCAAACAGTGCAGAGGCCTTCTATCTCTAAGAGGTGATGCTCCTAGAGATCACATATCACCATACATATAATTTTACTGCCGAACGAGTTGGGTTGGAAATAAAGATACCAGCTATCAGTGGTCCCCGCAGGCTCGTTAGGGGAGAGAACTTGTTATTTGTGTTCTTCTCCGGGATCAAACCTGGGGGACCTAACGGAAGCCTTCATGGTGGATAGAAGAGCATCTTACCACTCCGAAAGCAGAATATGCCGAAATATGCGACGTACGCCGGAGAACAATCTAAAAGAATTTTTTGGAAAAATGTAGAAAACACTATTATGGAAAATTTTTACTACTACTTAACCATACATGCACCTCGTACACATTCCTCCACGGAATTTCTAACGAATCGGCACATGTAGGAATGTGGGCAGTAACGTATTTATGTTGTCTAGTTACGCTTGTTTCACGTTCATGCTGCCATATGTCTTCCATTTTCTGAAGTAAAGATGCCCGAATTTTTAATGCTATGTCAGTATCGTGTTGTAGGTCTGCCTTCTCTCTGCGGAGGGACTTTTTCAAATGGGAGACCAGCCCGCATTCGCGCCTCGAAGCTGGAAAACAGGGAATTTTTTACTGCAGAAAATTTTCAGTTGATCGGTCATATAATACCTTATATTCATACTCATCATTTCCAGTGAAAATTTAGTCACGAGTACATTCAGGGGACCGGCAAAAAATTAAATGTTTTTGATCAACCCTGTATCAGAAAAAGCCGCAAATGATTTGCAACTTTAACAAAATATTGTACTAAAACTTCTGTGCATCTTCGTGAGAATAGCTCGTAATTTTCATCGCATTATTTTTGCTCGTAAATTTTTACGAGATTCACAGAAAATATGACGCTATACATGAGGCACACCGTGTAGAAATTTAAAATGCGACAAATCATTATTCAATGAGATAAGAACTTTTAGTAAATGATTAATTGCGAATGCGCAATAAATATAAATTTTATTTCCCATAATTTGATCGTCAAATATATAGCACAACTTATGTTAAAATTCCAGTTGAATGGCCTGAAAATTCAGAGATATACGTGATATTGTGAGCTGTAATTTCGAAACTTGCTCACAGTAACTAAATAATAAGGGATGTGTTCTCAAAATTGGTATACGATTATTTTGTTATTTGATTATTTCGAGAATAAGCCCACAGCATTATGTGAATGAAAGGAGACGCGTGTCTGATGCAATAGAGAAGTTTTTCTGCATAACACGCGTGTACGATGTCAAAATAAACTGAAGTCAAAAATGAAATAACAGCAAATCAATCAGTACATCAATTTGCGGAACGTCCCTTACTATTCAGTTACTCTGAGTAAGTTTCGAAATTACGGCTTACAATATCGTGAATTTTTTCTGACTTTTCACGATATTCAACTGGAATTTTGATATAAGTTGCGCTCTATATGTCTGGCAATCAAATTATGAAAAATAAATTATATTTCCCGCGCATGCGCACAATTAATAAGCATTTACTAAAAAAAATACTCATACCTCACTGAATAATGATTTGTTCACATTTTAATTTCTACGCAGTGTTTCAATGTATGGCGTCATTTTTTTCTGTGAATTTCGTAAAAATTGGTTGAAAACTCGCCATGTTATGAGCAAAAACCATGCGATTAAAATTGGAATTTTTATAGAAATGCAAGAATTTGCAATAAAATGCAAAAAGGTTTTAGTACAATATTTTGCAGCTTTTTATGATACAAGGTGGATAAAAACATTTTTTTCTTATTTAATTTTTTGTCGGTCCTCCTAAGAGGAACCGCAAGTGTGAGGAGCGAATTCTCGACCCCTGGTTGTCGAGAGCAGTGCTCTTAACGACAAAACAATGGTAGTCCCAAATCCTTGTCCACCACACCCTTGTAGGGTGCCATGGTTTTCATAGTCGGAAAAACCCACGTAAAACGATTGGGGTATCGGTCCTCTGCAGGCTTCAGTGGAAACTCCAAATAAACCTACAACTCGAAAATCTTCATTTCAAGGGTCTATCTCTAGGAATACGCATATACTTGGAACTTGATAATCGGTCGATATGTAAAAAGGATGTCGCGAATCCAACAGCAAGGAGACGCACGTTTCCTCTTTAGAAAATAAAAAGATTCCATCAATCAAATGAACAGATGTCTTCTGAAGGGTGTTGGCGTATTCTTTGAATAAATGGCTGATTTTTCCCTACAGAAGATAATCGAGTATTTTATCACAGTTTATAGGGATGTGACGCTTCGAAAGAAATCTTTTCAAAAACATTTACTGCGCTGATTGGCTTCAACAAGTGCGGAACTGCTTACGACGGTAATTTCAAAAATAAGTATGCACTGGGTTGATTGTGAATGATGTGTTTGTGTATCGGTCGAGGGCAAAGTTGACGTGTCTTTTCAGTGTGATTTCCATTGTCTCCAAATGGGAAAGATAATCTCTAGTACGTACTTGAATACTAAACTTCGATTCAAGTCATCACTGCGACTGCCACCTTCCGCAGCCAGGGCCCACCGCGACCTATAATTTAGGGTCATCAAAAGAAACCTTCACGTTTGTAAGTGAACTAGAATTATAAACGTGGTTATTCACCGAGATATTTGATTTCAAAATCAGAGGAAAGTTGGGAAAGAAGAGCAAAAACTAACAGACAACGCTTCTTTCAATTTTTGAATCATATATATAATACCTCTCCGAATATTGCACTTAGAAACGGGTAACTTTCTAATTTGGTGAAGTTTCTATTTGCAGAGATGTAAAAATTTTTACGTATAAAAAAAGTTAATTTTTTTTTATTCTATTAACTATGCTACCTCTTGCAACACGAATGAGGTATCTTGAGTTTCACACGTCATTTGGATAATTTTCCTAATTGAAAGCCTTTAGAATAAACGATTCCCCATTAAAATGAAGCAAGAGGAATTAAGTAATCACTATATGAAACCGATTTTCCCGCGTGTATATGTTCTGTATACAAATCTTCGATTTTTGACCGATTGCCAAATTTAGCGTACATACATGTGCCCAAACAAACCAGACTTGAACGATGGGCTACTTTAAAAGTTCGTCAGAACTGAGCAAATGCCTGAAAGGGGCGGAAAAACTGTCGGGCAACGATGGTTCTTGGGTCTCAACAGTGACTTTTGGGATGTTTACCGTGGTTTCCTAACAATGGGTTTCAGATGCGTTCCTCTCTTTACAATGGGGGGGGGGGGGGTGTTTGCGACTTCTTTAAAAAATGCTCCCAGTATATATAGAGAAAACCCGGGCAGCGCCAGGTATTATAGCTAATTTTATAATAAAAAGCCCTTGATGCAGAAGAGCATGGTTCACTCCGGAATTCCCCACCCCAACCAAAAAGCATGCGAGACAAGTCTTTCATAAGCTTGAGCTTTTTATGACATTTGATACTACTCTCGTAGTCTCGGTGACGTCTTTACGAATGGGCAAAAATCAAACACGCCCTTAAATTATTGAAGGGTTTCATTAATACTCACAGGCATTATATGGAACCCGAAAATGTTTGGGCCTGGCCTCTTTAAGACGGTCTTGAAAGAACTGTCGGTTTTTTACTTGTGATCACGTCACGTGACGCTCGACAGACAAGATAAATACGCAGAGCCTCATTTAGATATGCTCATCTTAAACTCGTTGGTACACATACTATTCGAATCAATATCTCGTTAATCAAGTCTCAAAATGTGTTGCAAAAATTTTTACTGGTCTTGCGACTGCGCCGCAACTAAAAACGAAAGTTACTGTAGCTCAGAGACAATATTACTTTTGAAAAAGTAAATGGAAACTTTCTTTGGCCCTCCTTCCTAGTATAGCGCACGAGCAACAATGCTCAACCGCTCCAGAAAAATAAAGCCCTACCGGGTGTCAAAAAAGGTTGAAATGAAACTGCTTGAGAAAATTATTCTAGCATTTTCACACCACTATGCATTATTTCACGCCATTTCAAAACTCAGATTTGAAGTACCCACAGATAAATGGATAATCATACAAAAAGTAATGAGAATGCTACAGTAAATTTAAGCTTTCCCAGTATATGACACGGTGATGTGTATCGGACACCAACAGAAAAAAAAAATGGAAGGAAACTTTTCCTCCTCATTCCCTACTATACAGCATTTTTTGCTAGTAGCTGGTACGAATTCGAAGCTCCATGTAAAAAAAAAATCAAATTTATAGTCACTAGTCTGAAGGTTTCTACTATATACGCCTAGCCTCACAAAGCTCATATTTGCCCCAGATATTTAGCTACATAATCGAAATACGGTTTAGATTTCACTCCTAGATTTCCCCGAATGGCCAAGACTGGGTGTGTGTCCACTTTTTATAGGGGCACGTTTTTGTGAGTCATTAACTCTGTGAAAAATGATTTTGCGGGAAGCTAAATAAGCTAGTTAATTTACAAGAAATGAAATCCCAAATTTATCACGTTTCATTAATTTGAATTTACTAAAATTTTTTCTGGAGACCCCGGAGAGAAACCATATTCTCGGTCACATAACCCTTTTCCTCCAACTCATATCGGAAGCATGAAATGTGCATATATACTTTCATTTTTTGGGTTCGTTCACCAGACAGCAAAATAAAGGATCCAGCCGGCTGTTTTAGAAATTTGCACATTCATGCATGAGGGGGAACGTTATGAAATTGGTAATGAAATACAAATTCTGAACAGCACTTTGAATAGGTAACCATTGATCTTGAATTAACACACAGATAAGACTAAAGCAGGGTTCTTTCCACCTTTTTCAGCCGCGACCCAAAATCGGCAAAGCCACGGCTTCGCGGCCCAGGGGACAGTTTCTCAAAAGTAGTAGGATTTGACAAATAAAAACCTTTCTCAATAAATTTTGATAAGGCTATCAAAAATGGTTCCCCATGCTTGTCAACCCCCCTTTCTCTATACAAACTACAAACTGGCATAACTTCTAAAAAAATTGGTTGTCAATGGACTGTAAAAAATTTCCAGAAATTAAGGGCTCTTCGGAAAAATATCACTGAACCATTAATATTAATTTGGCACATGATCTATGATTTAAAACTCTCACGCTACACTTCTGATTTTCTCCTCTCATCTCGCACATATCCATTCAAAAATTTGATTTAAATGAGCATACATCATCCATCAAGTCGAAAATTGCCTCGAATACACCCAACTCAAAAGTACATTATCAGCAGATTTTTTGAGGTTGGAGCAGTTTTTCCTTAGGCCATATAAATACATACTTCATTGAAAGATCAACATGGCATAATAAAGCTACAAAAGTTATTGAAAGATAACCAGCTTTTAAACTACAGGTAACACATTTCAATCGCAATAAATGCCTGACTAACAAGCCTCCAGTATTGGAAGAACTATGTACATTCAAAGTTGAGCAAAAATTTCCAAAATGGGGAAGTTCAATGCTCCATCAAGAATTGTAATGGAGAACAGATGTTTCTCCCCCCCCCCCCAACTCATAATACTAAAGTAATAAGGAAAACATCGTACAGTATATATGAATGTACATGAATGATCAAAGTAAAACATACTCTTGACACCTGCTAATTGAACTTACCATGCAGCTTCCCTATAAGGTGAAGCCTATAAAATATAGCATTTTGTTCGACTGGTTTGTCCCTCAAAAAATAAAACTAAGCATGAGCAACATAAAGCTAAATCACTCGAAATAAAAATCGAAAAAAATGCCCCTAAAGGCTGTTAACCGATGCATGTGAAGTTGTTTCTTTTAAAAAAATCAACAAAAGAGTTCAAAACCAAAAAAAGCTATGCTAATTTCTACTCATTAAAAACATGTTACTGGGACAATTCAATCGAGCAAAAAATATTTACAAGCTCCACCTCATAGTAAATAAAACAATACTAAAATGACAAATTCAAATTTTTCTTCCACAACACAATTACATTTATTCTACAAATAAATAATGGTTTTTTTTTTCTTTTTCAAGCAATATCAGTCCTCATAGCAATTGCCATCGGACAACCATAAAAGTCCAAATGTTTTCTAACACCTTTGCGTCCTTTTAAAAGCTTCTTACAATATGGACAAGCTTCCAAGTTAGATGGTATTTGCGACCGCTTGTCATTTTCACCGGTGGCGGTAGTAGGTAAGGGTGGTGGGACTATATCTGGAACGATATCTTCTTCAATCGACGTTTCCAATGTGATTGCTGCTGCGACCGCAGCCTGTTGGACTTTGGCAGCGTAGCCCAAGCAAACCCTCTTAGAGACATGACGATTCATCGTGCTCTTATCGTAAAAGCTCTTAGAGCAGAATGGGCACACAGCCTGTTTGGCAGGAGACGTGTACCTCTTCCTATGTTTCGGCAATAAACTTTGGAGTTTCTGAACCCTCAATTTTTGACTCCACCACCTGTTCCTCTTACCTGCAAGAATCAAATTGGAATTAAGTGCACTAAGGCTATGAGCGTGCAATGAAAAGTCCTGAAGCTTCAAGTAGATACCCTAACCAAGGAGCTAATTAAGGACTTTAAATAGATTAAAGTCGTGTTATGCTAATTGCTTTTATTCAATCTAGCTCATTTTGCTCAGAAACTTGGAAAAAAGAACATTAGAAAAAAAGCTAATACAAAAAATTAATAAACCTATGTCCCAGAGAAACGAAGAAAAAAAGCAATGGGTTAAACAAGAGGCAGCAATGAGAAGAACCCTTTACATTCACAAGCAATTACCAAGAGACAGAAAAGAAAAATGGGAATAGCCATTACTATAAATACAAGCTTACAATATCGTACTAACCTTATCAACTTTTCCAACACTGCCATCACCAGGAACCAGTCGGAACACCTGAAAGACACTCAAAAACACTACCATTTTTTTAAAACAATGTACAATAATTATTTTGGCCACTTTCAACAGCAAACCAGAAATTCAACTCATTCACAGAAGCCAGAAAGAAAAAAAAACCATTTTCACACCACATTTATAGCCAGCCAGCCAACCACAGACGCATCCAAGAGAAATAGGAGAGGAAGAGTAGCAACACACAGAACCTTACAGAATAACTCATTCGCCGAGACAGTATTTGAACCTGGCAACAGCAACAGAATCATTAAACATGAAATGCAGCCAATTACCATGCCCAAACACTGTCTACCATATGACACAGTAAATCTGACACAGGTTTTGTTTCTTTTATTTTACAATCTTTCAAGAACATTTACAATACAGTTGTACAAATATGAACAAGTAATGTGACAAAAAAAAACTCCTCTTTCAACAAACTACACCAGTTGCATATTGTTAATACCAATGTACCCTTCACATACCAAATACTTACCTTAGGGTACACAAACACATACATCAACATTTAAACACATGAAAAATACACTTTGTGCAATAAAATATGGAAATTACAACTTACCATGAGAAAATGTGAGACGAGTCGAATCCTCCAATGAGTCCAGCTGTTGCATATCTCCATTTGCACCAGGGACACAGGTCAGGAAGCAAACATCACGCGTTAAGCGGTTGCTTAATATGCGGAGCGCGTTCAACTTTTATTCAAAAGAATTATTTTCTATTTGCTTAAAGTGAACTCCTTCTGCTCCATCAAGAAAATAGCCAACACAAGTCAACAATTTATTGACATCACACTTCACATGGAAATTTTACAAAACATATACTACACAATTATAAAAAAAAAATTGTCCCAATAACACATGTTGACAAAAAAAAAAAATTACAAAAATTATTAAATGACCTAGATTGAATTTTGCTTCACAGTTCCAGTGATTTTTTTTTTAAACATGCACGGTTAACAGCTTAACATAACATAGGGGCATTTTATTATTCTTAGAATCATACAACTAAGGGGGAATATATATTAGTGCACTATAGCTTATTAAGGGCCACAAAGCCGTATAGCTAGTGCTTAATATTACAAGAATAACCAATGGCAAGCAATAACCTTAAGTCTACAACTAAGTTAAGCATAATCTAACACTATACTTACCGAAGATGAGAGGTGAAGAAAGGCATAGTTAAACACATTTCTTGACCTCTCGCCTTACAAGCACAACATATTTTTAAGCATTTGGCATCGTGAATATTTTCCACTACACCATAACAGGAAAACCCAGGTAACGGGATGGCGACTAAAACCAATTTACATAGATACAATCATAACATAACAAAAAAAAAAAATCAAACTAAATCATACCCGTACCTGAATTCTCACATGATAAAACATCAAACTCACATCACTCAATAATTGGCTATAAGGTATTTACCTTGAGGCTGCGAGTCGTGCTGTACAAGTGACTGGTCTTGGTAATTGCTTGGACCAGGCATAGAGCTCTGATCCATATACATCATCATTGATCGATCTGATGACTGATGTGATGGTCCCGCAACAGGTGATATTGGTGGCTCATCGAATGTTAATATCGCAGGCTTAATATCTAAGAAACAGGAAAATAACATTGATTCAGCACAAAACCAGACTTTCTTTCATAGAACTCTCATAATAAAGAACCATACAATAAAAATTACACATAATAATGATCAACTAACCTTGTGGACTGTCAGGCCCTTGTAAGTGTGATGAACTAAGACCATCAGAGGCCGAAGAAACAGGAACAAGTGCTTGACTGTCACCCAGTCCAACTTGAGAAATCTCAATGCCACTGGACGATGGAAGATTGAAATGTGATGTTGCTATATTACTAGATGCATTGGAAGGAACCTTAAACAAAAAGAACAAAAAATTATTTATCATCATACAACCAAAACAGAATCAAACAAATAGGACATGTACATTTTGAACTCCATTGCATAATAACAAACAGTTGATCAGAGAAATTACAACTGATTCAAAACACAGAGCTTAAATTAAAAACGATGACTTATCTCTAATCACTATGGTGACATCTGTACTAGAATTATACAACAGCTGTTCCTGACACCCCCCCCCCCTTATACAGCACTTGAAGTAACTTTCCATAAGCATGGTCAGTGCCAACTTGGCAATGCAGATAGTATTTACTAGTTTCGGTAACACTTTATGAAATCGCATATTCCTTACAATTCAATTTATTATGTATAATTTCCTTATTAGTTTCCCACATATTTTGACTGATTATTACACATTACCGCATGTTAGATTGTTTCCATGTAATAAACTGAATTTGTGCAATTGTATGTTCTATCAGCATCTTGAATTGACCTGAGATTGCTTGGCCAAGCAGACAGTGAATACTTGGCCAAGCAATCTCAGGCCAAGTCACCACATTGGCGGTGACCATGCTTATGGGAAGTTAACCACCATAGGCAGACCTATGGGCTCAACCCATCTCCATGTTGGTCAAAATTAAACCCTATCGAAATATTAAGATAAGGTTTGCCCTACTTCGATTTTACAAGCCCCCTAAAGGCTCAACAATATGTGAAAAAAATTTAAACTCAGAAAAATTTTGTTGGTGAATACGGCCATAAGTCTCATACAACATAGTTTAAACTACAATCACAAGTGAAAAAATTAAAGGCCGAAACTAATTGGTTAAATTGGATTCCAACCAATCCATGTCAATGGCTAATCCTTTAACCTGCGATTGTAGTTTAAACTATGTTGGTGAATACAGCCGTTAGAGGACATTGTCATACTGGTGAGACAATTTTCAATCATTTCGTGCCATCCTCATACTTCATATATCATTCAATAAAAAGGTAGATTATCAATGTCAATTTCAAGGTCACCATGGCAACCTGGGATTCGTTAATATCTACATTCCAATATGTTTAAAACTCATGCAACGAGAATACTAAAAATTCGCTATTTAATAATCACGACTCAATTTACGCACATACCAGTAATTACCACTGATACAGAACATTAACCAAGTTACACTACATGTACCATATAGCTTCCAAAACAGATTAAAAGACCAGTATTTTCTCAAGGTGGTGATATTGCCCTCAGAAGCAATGAAACAAACTGGGGGACATAAACGCTACAGATATAACATGGGATTCAATGGAACAACGTCCAGGTAGTCATAAAATAACTGTCCATATACGAGCCCCTGGCATCAATGAACACTGGCAACACAAAGAAATATCGATAAGATGATACACGCTAACCTCTTGGTAAGGGACTTGGGCAATGTGATCTATTGATTGTTTCTATATTTTTCTTTACATGTACCTTGCATTAGCATTCATCATGATATAAGCATCGTTTCAATTTCAATGGTTTCTTTTAAATGTGCTATTTGAAATTTCTTCGCTGTAAAAATCTCAAATTCTATCCAGTTTATTTTTGAGGTCACTAAATCTTCAGATATTGGCAAATTTATGTTACCCACTGCTGTTATTTGGGAGTAGAGATAAAAAAAAAAAATCTCAGAATAGAAAGTGGGACGAAAATACACACTGAGCAACTACGGAATTGACTACCCTTTGAATCTTTTTCTCTACACTTTGCTTTCCGCAAATTAATCCCACGAGATCTAAGGAACCAAGTAAACTAAATGCTAAACTGCACCTTTTAAACACTCTCAATACACATTATTTAAATACATTAATATAGATTGCCAGAATATAGCACACTAATATATTTTAGAATCCGTGTGAAAGGGATTTTATCACACTCGGGGATTTGAAGTTTGCCACAAAAAGGGTTTATAATGACGGTTTTTACTCACGTTATCTGTCGTAAGTGTTTGTTCCAGAAGCTTAGAAGGCTCGACCTCGAACTCGTTGTCGTCCCCGGAAGGCGGTTCGTCGACCTGAGCGTTCACCTGATGCGATGGGGCGGAGGAGTGATGCTTCGACGATGAAGAGAATGTATTTACAGATGGCTGATGAACCTGAGATTGTGATGAGGAGTTTGATCGGATCATGTCGCCCCCGTCCAAGGAAGCGTCACCCGAAAGTTCTTCGATCTCCGGCGATTCTGGCTCTTTGATTTTGGATGGCACTAGTTCGTCGTCACTGCGGTTCGAGTCGCTGAGGGACCGCTTTCTGGGCCGCCCGCGCTTCCTCTTGCCGTGCATGGGCGGCGATTCCGGCCTCATGGACTGGGAGTTGTTGGTGTTGCTGTTCTGGTGCGAGTTCGGCACGGAGTTCGTCGTCGTCGGCGGCGCGGAGATCTCCTGTTGGACGACGCCCGCTGCCTGCCGGTTCTCGCCGGTCACCTCGGCGAGGCCCTTGACCTTCAGCGTCTCGGCCGTCTTCAGCAGCGCCGACAGCTGGTCCTGCGAGACGTTGACTTCGCCGCGGTACATGAAGTCGATGATGGCCTTCAGGTCCTTGTAGGACATGTCCTTCATTATCACTATTGGGTGCTTGCAGGGGTTCTCCAAGAACAAGCTCTGGAAGAAGGGGCTGCAAGCTGAAAGCACCATTTTGTGAGCCTTCAGGCTCAGTCCATCACAGGCGAGGGTGACGTCAACTAACGCTTCCGTTGACAGTAGATGTTCGAACACGTTTAACATGTTCGTCGTGTGGTTGTTCCACTTAAGGCAAAACTGTTGGCTCGACATTTTGGCTGCCGCAAAACACTTGACTAGGTTAAAACCTAAAGTAAACAAATACAAATAATCCGATCAAGAAAACTATCATCACAAAAAAAATTACAAAGAGGGAAAATAAATTCGTAAACACATCCAATAAAAACAAGGGGGGAGAAGAAAAGGGAAAATTATTATCATAAAAAAAAACCTGCTCCAAGAACCGGAAGTTCTACAACAGGGGGGAAAAAATTGCATAATTAACTCCATGGAACGGGGAGGGGGAAAAAGAAGGAAGAAAGAAACCTGTACTTACGAAACAAACGGTGAAAATCGGGGGAAGTATTGCCGGCTACAAAAAACTAAAGTATGTACAGCACGGGCAACGTCTCGATTCAAACTGAGGAAACGAGTCAGAAAGGACAGATTTTAGACCACAACGGGGCCACCATATGTAGCGAAGCGAACCTTCGACCAATGATATCCCAACAGATCTCGCTACGTCACGGACCTCCGAGCAAACATTGGTCTTTTTGAAGAAGGGAGGCGGAGACCTCGCAAGTACTCTGACCAATAATCGATCTCTTGGCTCGGGTACCCATATTGGCCACTGTACGCTGTCGTTGATAACGTACTGTCGCCAAGTCCTTGAACTTGGACGAAGTGATGAAGTAGAAATTTTTTTTTTTGCTAAGAAAAAAAAAATGAAATATAAAAAGAGAGTGATTTCCTTTTTTTTTTTTTTTTTAAGACCTGTTTCTAAGAAACAATAGAAAAAAGAAAATTGATATCGGTCTTTTCCGACATTTATCATGAGAGTGGGTCCATCATTATTATTTTTATCTTCATTTCTAATTTTGTGTTCATCTCTAATATCTTATTTATAACGCGAGTTATAACTAATTCTGGGAATCAATAAAAACTTTTGACTAGTTAGTCAAAAAAAAAAATTAATCGATTAATTGACTGATTAATCGAATATTTTTCTTAACCATGTGACATTAACTGATGCTATATAAAAATATATTTTATTCAAAATTATCTCTCTCAGGCACCTATTCGCCAGGTTTAAACAAATATAGGCTGCCCACTTCAATCTCTATAGGTACATAATTATGTGCTGGACGTATTTTGTCAAAACGTGGAATTTATACACTTGGATCTTGTATTCTTTAGAAAAATTCGGTTATTTTAAGGGGTTAGTCCATAGTTCCCAATCTTTTTTGTCCCATCGCCCCCTTCTTCAGAATTTTTTTTCTCCCAACGCAATCCAACCCATAGAATCCTATGATATACCCGTAGCTTCTACCGCCCCCCTGGAACATCCCATCGCCCCCAGGGGGTGTTAACGCCCACGTTGGGAATCACTGGGTTAGTCACTGATTTGGAAACTACTTTCGATAATACCGTTTTTTTTTTTTATTGTCTTCCTAGAAACTCTTCC
The DNA here is from genome assembly GCF_987345545.1 of Pholcus phalangioides. Lineage (NCBI taxonomy): Eukaryota > Metazoa > Arthropoda > Arachnida > Araneae > Pholcidae > Pholcus > Pholcus phalangioides. The sequence goes on along the minus strand of NW_028301608.1, from coordinate 84,283,937 downwards.
CAAATGGTACTTGTGAGGAGCTGATACCTCAAAGAATATGTAAAAACTACTGTTCATGGTAAGATAGTAAATTTTAGTCGTCTTCGAAAAATCTCCCATCAAACTCAATTTGAAACTGAAATCATAAGTTTTTGTTGAAAAAATTGACTTGTATTTTCCCATTCCTAAAAATTTGATCAAAATATTGATTCACATATTTTTGAATATGGTCAATTATAGAAAATGTCATATTGCCTATAGGTGTATAATTTAAACGGTTATCTAACAATAGTAATCTAAACGGTTTCGTTTTAAACAAGTTAAGTTAAATTAAAAATTTTTTGAGTAAATTTTAATCGGAGTCATCGAGCCGATTGTATATAACTAAAATTTATAGAGTCAACTAAAATTTTCAACTGTAATTAACAATCCATCAATTAACCGACCCCATTAATCAGATCAGCCCTAGTTATAACGAAAATTATTTCAAGAAATCTTCTAGTTGATGTTTTTTCTTCTAAAACTTTATTCTTAGGAAAAAAAGTATTGAATAAATTGATGTACATAAATCTTTGAAAAGTACAATAGAAATGGACAAATAAAAGGCGAAATATATATATATATATATATATAGAGTACATGTTCTTTGCAAAAGTTGAAATGACGGGACTATAAGAAATTATTATTATTTTTTTTTTTTTGGAATACATTTTGAAAGTTTCGATTTCCTTTCACGTATTCTAAGAAGAATTTCTTTTTTTATTTTCGTTTCAAGGAAATATTGAGAATTGATTATGTTTCCGTGTCGAGAGATGGCAATTGAGAAAAACGAGTTCTCACGATGTTAAAATTTATTTTTTCGAACTGAAAAAAAATTTAGTAATTATGCATTCTTTAAGAAAAAATTTGGGATTTTTCAGAGTTTCTCATATAATTTCATTCTTGTCTTAAAAACCAAAAACAAGAAATGATTTGCATTTCACCAGAAATCGAAGAGATTTCAAAACATAAATACATCTGACGAAATGCAAGTTATATTTTAAGTGTAATTTTTGTTTAGAATCATATAGAACATTCAAACATTCTAAGTAATTTGAAAATAATTAGTTTCATTCAATTATAATTACCATTACAATTTTGGATGCACTTTTTTAAACCATTTTTAGATTTCACATTGCCTTAAGAGAGCGTTGTAGAAAATCATTCTTCATTCGGTATTTATATTGTTTTAAATGATTGTTTCCGATAGGAAAAGAACCTAAAAATAGTGATAGAAAGCCATGAATGTCGATGACATCTTTGGAAACTTCTGAAAAAGCCATTACATTTTTATTATAGTAAAGTGTAAGTGGTTCCCAATATTTTCCGGTTCACAGTGTCATTTGTATGTAAAAAACTGTTTTTCACGGTGCCTCAAGTCAGAACATTGACTTACCTAACTAGTTAGAATCCTCAAGTAAAAAAACAGTAGTTTTAAAAATACTTCATGTATTACGCATGAAATAAATATTACATGTTTTAATGAACTATCTTACCATCGAAGGTTATCCATACTTAGTTGAGCATGTTGTAACATTGCTCCCACCCACCCAACTAACTGATCAGGGCACCTCAGGCACCACGTTGAACAGTTTGGGAATTACTGGAAAATGAAAATCATGTAAATAACATTAATTGGTCACAATTTTCAAACACGAAAAGCTTTTTAATGAGGTTTTTTTTAATTAGTTTTCATTTGTCCTCTAGGTATAAGTTCGATGTCCTACGAATGAATATTCTGTCCAAACCTCACTCGGATAATAGAAAGCCTATAACCAACTCATAACTTACAATGATTTTATTCAAATTGTTATTGGAATTTAATTAGAAAAATTGGAAGTCTGAAGTCCTGGCTCCCTCAAGGAAAGCGGATGCCAAGCCTCTATAACCAATGATTATTTACAATTTAAAATTTTTAGAAATAAATAAATTTTAGTTTAATACTGGGAAATCAAAACAAAGAGAAACTTAAGTCTTATGTGGGGCCTTCATTTAAGTTTGTGGGATGAAAATTAATTTGCAGATTTAATTGTTTACGGGCTTTCCTTCAATAATTTGCATAGAATAATTACAATACAAGAAAATTGGATTTTCAATTAAATTATGAAAAAATTATCTATTTACAAAGCCCAAAGTACTTCCGAAATTCAGGACATCATGGAAGGAAAAAAAAAATTAGAATTTGAAAATAATTGCCAGCAGTTCTATTTCCAAACTTGAAACGCCCCTTTTTACTGATATAGGTAATATTATTGATCCCTTCGTGTTCGGGCAAACTTCGGGCATTTGCTAAAAACTGCAATTGAAAAAATTTGACAGATTTATTGGAAAAATAATTGTCAATTACCATCCTGTTAATGAATCGGGATAATCAATCGGAACATTATTTCTAATCATTAATCTATCACCTATCGGAATGAGGCCTACTTGATGTCGCCGAAGTAGTCGCCAAGCGCCGCTCATCGAATTCCTATAACCCTAGGCGCACTCAGGCGTCCTGAAGTGGGCATGTGCAATGCCAACATGGCCGCTTCTGTAATGTGCGTTTGTGTGCGTGCGTGTGAGGGAGCGGGGGAGAGTGGGGAGGAAGAGAAACGGACAGAGAGGGCGAGAAAAGGAAAAGAGCGCAGCATATTTTAACGAAGCAAAGAAAAAAAAATTCAGTTTCTTATTTTAAAATTTAGATTGGTTGTGAAGATGAAGGAAGAAAAAAAAATTGAATATATGGGAGAAGAGAGATTTTCCCAGTGTTTTTTCGTTCGCTACATAAACATAGGCTGGTTGTCTTTTATATACCGCTTACAACGTTTCTCAAAATACGTTTTAAGCGGGAAATCTCGATGAGTGTTGGCAAAAGTTGGGAGACCATGAAAATAGGTCGTACTGAGCTGGAAAACGTTGCACGCGTGGGATCCGTTGCCGGAACTAGAGGGGGGGGGGCAACTGCCCCGGGCGGGAAAAATTTATGGGCCGCAATTTTAGGTGGGAACAAAGAGTTCAGCCCTGCCTAGATTATCGTAATTGTTAAGTGTGTGAAATTGTGTATTTTTTTTACACTAAGAATTAACTGTCAAATCAATGTAATGCTGAAAATTTTTCCGAAAGGGCCCCGTCAAGTGAAGGACCATTTTTTTCCCTGGGGAGAAGCCCTGTATGTATGTTAATAAGGGTACAGGCATATTTTTGATCCAACTTAATTATAAATGGATCGAATTTTAAGCTGGGCTTTGCTAACTAGTGAAAATGGGGGTGAATGGATTGAACGTTGGGTATAGTGAGGACAGGGTCATCTTATAGCACCAGAGACACCCGGTTGAAGTGATATTCTGTGGCTTCTAATTTACTTAATAATTTCCATAATCGCTCTGGAAAATTAACTTACCGAATCTCATCAACACGAAGCTCTCTATGAACTTGAGGCTCCCCGGCTGTGCCTAGGTGCCTCCTCCTCCCGCATTAAGATGCCCTTGCATCTGGCTCTAATTTTCCAAATAAGAAGTATATAAATTGGTAGGGTTGAATTTGAGATCCGGAGTGGGGGCTCAGACACTGTCCTTAGCGTCTTACTCGCTATTGGGCGGACTTCAAAATATTCAGAGCCTCGGACTCAATATTTCAATAGATATCTAACGAAATGAATCTATTGAAACAATGTCTATATCAGTGATTCCCAACGTGGGCATTAACGCCCCCTGGATGGAATGTTCCAGGGGGGCGGTAGAAGCTACGGGTATAACATAGGATCCTTTGGGTTAGATTGGGTTGGGTGGGGGGGGGGGTGATGGAAGAAAAAAATTTCTGAAGAAGGGGACGATGGGACAAAAAAGGTTAGGAAACTATGGTCTATATGAATATTGATTCTGTCAAATATTGGAGAGGTGTCGAACGAACCCATGCGCACAATATTAAGTTTACGCCTATAATGATTGATGATTTCCGTAATTTTTGTTATTCGAAGAATCAGAAGAACTGATTTAAAGATTGAAAAAATATTGTCCGTACACGCAAAATAGGTATTGCCCGTCCATAAAAAATAAAATGCCGTGACATATGTATATACTCTGTGGGTATGTTATATTGTAGTTTTCTATGTTTGTATTATGAAGGCCATGCCCCCACCCCTCTTCTTTCCCTTCTCATTTAAAAGGCTGACTGGGAAAGGGGCCTCGTTTTTTTTAACACTATACTTGGGCGTATACAGTATAGTACCCAGTATAGTTTAGTTACTAGAAAAGAACTGGTGAAAAAAAATTGGCCTGTCAAGGATCCCATCTCTGAGGCCCCGCTCAAGGATGTAGAAGCCCTGAAGGCCTTACGTTTTCCTCTCCCTCAATTATCTTAACATTTTGGCTCAGCTGATAAGTTCAGACATTCAAATTTTTGAAGTAATGTATATCCGAATGCTTTCATCTTCTTTTATGATTCATTTTAAAATACTGCAGTTGTTTTTGTATTTATATTCATAACAGTATTGAGCCTATAAACCGGCGTCTCCCAAGCAAAAGCGGACAAAGGCTCCTCGAACGGGGATGGGGGGGGGGGGAATGAATGTCCACCTACGCCATACCACCTGTGGTAATAATGCTATTTTTTTCTGAACGGGGGAGGGCATTACCTCCCAGAGATACATCTCCGTATATCTCTAGGAGGGGCGATGATGATAAGGGGCGGCCCTTCGCACCTCCCCCGTATCCACCTATGCCCCCAGTGGACGATCGGACGCACTAGGGAATTGAAACAGCAACGGATACAATATAGTATTGTATTCTCAACCCTTTTGTTCCCAAGGACCAATGAAATGTCTGAAATAATTCGATGGACCGGTAATCTACAGCACAAGTATTGTGACTACATGTCCCGTATTTTACGGGATATTATTATATTTCAACGTATTTTTGGCCGTTCCGACTCTTTCACAGAATTGTCCCGTTTTTTCATCGAAATTTATTTGAATTAATAAATCGTTACCAAAATCGTTAATGTATATGGTTTCCATAACTTTGCAGGTTATAGTATGGTAATTATGGGTATAATTAATAAATTATGATCTATTTTTATAAATTCAATTCATCTATCTACATATTCAACATTTTCGACGTAAACTATATTTATTTTCATTGTTATTTCCGACAGCTCTTAATTTCCTACTCGTTGGAAGTTTTTTAGTAATTTTAGCAATATTGTGTAATTTTCGTGACCAGTAATGGCAATTCTTCATGAGAATTCGCTAAGCAGATGGCGAGAATAGATGAAGGGGGGGGGGGGTATGGGCTGCTACTACAGCGGCGATTGGGACCCCAGCCTGCCAATTATGGTCTTGGTCCTGGTAATGGCAATATTTTTAGAGACAACTGGTGATGTCCCGCATTGGCGTACGCAAGGGGAGGTTTGGGGTTCTAACCCCTCCCCCCCTCAAGCCGAGATTATGGTGTTTTTTTGCAGGAAAAAAGTAACCTCCCCTCCTGAGAAAAAAAAAATTAAACCCCCCCCCCCTTGAGAAAATTCTGCGTACGCCTATGATGTCCAGTATGCTGCCTCGTAATATCCCATTATTTCCGTATTTTTCTCAAAGAAATATGGTCACTTAGCCCAATGTCGAATGATTTTTTTTCGTGAAACAAAATTTTTGTTTACTACGATTTGAAGCAGCCCTTTATTTGGCCCACGATTCGGCAATTTTACCAAAATTGTCAAAAACTGCATTTTTCGACTATCAGTGATATATTCCATACCTTTTCTCTATAATATATCGTTACCCAAAATATGAAGGCCTAATTTTTTATTAGAACCAATGAGGGTATTACTTATATCAATCACAAAAGGTGAGTAATTTTTCATTCAAAATTAGGCTTAAATTATCAAGTCCGCCTGCGGACCACCTGGGCCATCATCACGGACCAGAAGTTGTCCGCGGACCGTAAGTTGAGAAACACTACAATATAGAATCCTATGGGTTTGTTCAAGAAGGCGGAGGGGAGTATAAAAATCTTTTAGAAGGTGGGGGGGGAGGGGTAAAGAAACTTCCCTCCAAAGATAAAACTAATGCATGAAATGACTGTGCATTAATGAAGAATAAACTGTTGATAGCGTTATAATATGAGGGGGAATAAATTAGGGCTATAAAGAAACGTAGGGCGGTAGCTCTATTTAGGCAGAGGGCGTCGGAAGTGTTTTAGACCTGTGGGTGCCCGAGTTGGCCTTTATATAGGAGATTTTGATTTCTGAATTAATTCTGGGGTGCTCAATCTGGTGCTATAGAACGCTATGAGTGCTCGAGCACCCATTGCATCCCCGGCTCTGACACCGCTGGTGTTCTGAATGTCTGTGTGGCTCCAGGGCCGTAAGGTTTGCCGGCCCCCACAACTTTAAAATTCGACAATTTTAGGATGATTTTCTTTGTTTCCGTCTGAAACTGCCGCCCCCTCCCCCAAATTTTGCGACGGGGCAGTTCACCCCCCCCACCTCTAGTTGAAGCCCTGTGGCTCTAACGTACTTGCCGCGTACTTAACGTGTTGCCAGAGTTGTTCTTGCTGATGCTGCCCTGTCTTCCACATTTTGAAGTGGAGATGGCAAATGCTTGAATTTTTTTCATACTTTACAAGAGTATCGCTGAGCCGAAGGCTTACTGTTGAGAGATTTTTTCAAATGGTAGACAGGCTCGCATTCGAGCCTCGAAACTGTAAACCCGTAGAACCTGGAAGTGTAGCCCCCTACTGCTCGTGCACGTACCAAGGGGTCATTCAAGTATTACGTCAGCATCGGGGGGGGGGGGTTCGGATTTTCTGACTTTTGATGACAAGGGGGGAAGGGGGGTTTGAAGGTTGCTTACGTCATCAACCACTCTTTTTGAAGATATGAAATATTTTAAGCTGCTGACGAAATTTTGCTGACAAGGGGGGGGGGGGGTCAAAAATGGCTAAAAATCTGCTTACGTAATACTTGATAATACTTGAATGGCCCCCCAAACTTACGGAGAATATTTATACCACGTCTTTCTACGGCTTTCAGCAAAAGAACAACTGAAGATGTCGATGAAGTAAGTATTCTGATGGTGAGCAAACGCGGTCGTATTCTCGTTGTAAAAGTTCGAATTATTGAAGGGTGACGAAATAATACAGCATTTCGGGGAGAGTGGTGGGGGAGGGAATGATTCTATCATCATCACCGCGTCTATCATTTTAAATGTTTCGTCGTTTTCTCGTCTTCTTTCGAGAAAACTCGTAAAACTTCATCATAACTTCCGAACGAAAACAAAACTGTTTTCTGGGAAGTAAAAAACATGTAATAGAGGGAAAGAACCTGCAGATAGAGAGCAGGCCACATCCATCCAGACAAGGTGATCGTACGTACGTCACTGCAGAAAATAGTTCCTTATTCGTCGAGACGGGGGCGGGATCCCAGACAGACAAGACAGAAGATAAAATAAAACACAAGAGAAAATAGGGCAGCCACCATAGACACCACACGGACCACTCGCTCAGCCTGAGGTATGTTTGTTCATTAGCGTGCATTGTGTGCATGCATGCATGCATGCATTCAAACATTCCCACGTGCGAAATATTCCATGACTGTCTCATGACCCTCTCCGATATAATAGAGACGGAATGGAGAAAAATGAGGGAATATAACATTCTTCGTAACGGTGATGGCAACATTAGCAACATCTTTTGAAGTGACGGGAAACCATGACCATATTCAGAGGCGCCAAACAAAACATTTGGGGGGGGGAGGGGGGGCTGAACGTTACTGGTCGTCCAGTATATGTGGGACTCAAATGCGTACGCAGGAGAGAGAGAGAGAGAGAGAGACGCTGAGTTGCATTGTTTTTCAGGAATTATATTTGGGGGAGCTCAGTCCCTAGGTTTTGGTGCCTATGATCACATAAACTGCTTTTAATAAGTGCTCCATATGCATATATATGGAAGAAGTTATATGTGGCTTATTAGTATATTTTTTCCTTCGGGAAGTTGCATTTCCAATTATTTTTAATTAAAGAATTTGACTATGGCTCGAAAATGCCTGGTTTATCACTTTTTTTTGTTTTTCTTTGCAAAGTGCTAGTGTATGAGCTATTGGCACTGGTAGCCGAAAAGGGTGGAGGGAAGCAGAAATTCAGAAAAGAGCAGGGGACAGAAATTCAGAAAGGGGCAGTGGGACAAACTTTCAGAAAGACAGTGGCCAGAAATTTACATTAATGATATTGCCATATGGCGATGTGACCTGAGTATCTTTCGGTTTGACGGCCAGAAATTTAAGAAAGGGGCAAAAGCGGTACAGAAATTCGGAAGGGGGGGGGGAGAAGGGCACAGAAATTCAGAAGGGGGGGGGAAGCAGAAATCCGGAAAGGAAGAAAGAAAGAGGGCAGATGTCCATAAATATAGACAAATTAAGAAAGGAGCAAGCGTTGGGGTAGAAATTCAGAAAACCGGAAGAGGAGAAGGGGGGAGGGCAGAAATTCAGAAAGTGGGAAAAGAAGGGGACAGAAATTCAGAAAGAGGCAAAGGGCAAAAATTTAGAAAGTGGCAAAAATTTAGGTAAGATCATTTTTTGAAGTGGCTTCAACACATTCTCGTCTTTATTGACCAAATCATGGACATGGCAAATTGAAATAATGGGTCGTGTTCATATGAAACAAGACGACACGGATTCATTGGATAGGTGCCATATAATAATCGAAACCACAAGAGAAACTTTCACTTTGTACCCCTGACGCTGACGTCTCTGATATGGCACTAGTGCTGCCTATTTAAGATAGTGCTTATGATTTCACGATGACGCTGGAAATCAGTGTATTCAAATGAGAAAGGAAGGGAGGGGTATAGAGAGAGAGAGAGAGAGACGTTGGAGAGAACTTATATACTCCTTCCTTTATTCTTATTAGATAGTCTGAGAAGTTTCCGGTGTTACCGACTAACAAATACTAATACAATTGTCTCCAATTTTAAATGAACTTTCATTTTTTTTCTTCGAAACACTCACCACGTGATAAAAAAAAACCAAGAAACAACTATTTTAATGCTTTTGTTTCCGATTTTTGATAGTTTGCTGCTTCATCGGCAGAATGTTAAGCAACGTAACGCTGCAACACATACTCCAATTGCACAATCAATTCAGTTCATGGAATTTTCACAACGATTTCTCGTTCCAGCTTGCGGTGGAAGAAAAATAAAAAACACCAAACCCATTTATAATTCAGAATATTTTTGACACGTCATGCTCTGGTGAGAAATTCTTAAAAAAATAAATTAATAAAAGTATTGTGTGCACTTTGTTGACAATTTCTTTTTTTAACGTGCCCAAAATGCCACCAGACGTTCTATTTGGGCCACCAGTAAAGAGCAAAAATGTTCATTGGTTCTGTTATCTGATAGAACCTTCTTCACAGGCTTTTGAAATCACTTCATTCGCATCTCAAGTTGTGAACCCCCCCCCCTCCCCCCAAGCGAGACAAATAAGCACTTTTACACATGCACCTTTTAAACATTCCTCTGGGTAATTTCTAGCGAATTTATACATGGAGAAACATAAGCAGGTAGAAGCTCATCAAATGAAGGGGGGGGGGGGGGAGATACCATTGGTAATCACAGTGAACGAGGGGCGATAGCTTCCTTCATCCCCTCCCCCACGTCGCATTCTTCTGTGTGCGAGAACGTTTTGTGTGTGTGTATGTGCATGGGGCCCCAACGTTGTCAGAATTATGCTTGTTTCGTGTTATACGGGTGTTGCCACCGGTCTTCGATGTTTTGAAGTGAAGATGCCCAAATGACTTTTTTATACGTTGTGTAAGTTACACATATTGTGTTGAAGGTCTGCCTGCTCTCTGCGGGGGTGACTTTTTCAAATGGGGGTCCAGCTCGCATTCGCACCTCGAAGTTGGAAAGAAACCGCAGAAAACTAAATTCAGCCGATCATCAGGGCCGTTTTAAGATCATCATGGACCCCCGGGCCAAGCGGTTTTTCTAGGCCCTACCAAGTAAATTCTAGAAAATTTCAACCAAATCTCATTTTTGTGAGGCCTCTCTTCTGTTGAGGCCCCAGGCCCATGCATAAAGGACAACACTGCCGATCATCACTGCGCCGCCAACGTGGATCCTAGCGATGGGAGTCCAGCACGATGCCCACAAGACCGCACAGATGATTACTGCAAGAGGTTCCAAAGGGTTCCAAAGGATATTTTTCATGATAGAGCATAAATTACAATGAAGTATATTGTGGGGGAGGGGGATATAGCACAACGCAGTGTGCTCTAGAGCAGTGGTTCTCAACCGGGGGCCATATGGCCCGTAGTGGCACTGGGATACTTCAAGAGGGCCCACGGAAAAAAAATGGAAAAAGGGGCCATGAGAGGTGGTTTAGAGGGCTGCAGAGAGCTGAAAAGAAAAATTGAGGTGTGAAGAAATAAAGCTTTTATATTAGTGACTGTACACTTGCAGAATCCAACAAAACCACCCATAAAACCAGGGCCGTCTTACGACATGGACCCACCATGGCCTACATTTTGAAGCCGGTTCCCTAGGATGGGGTTTTTCGCAGGCCACCAGCTACATTTTCACAGACTCCTTCCTCTATATTAAATTTATAGTGTGAAAAACAAAAAAATGATGAAAACCATATCAGGCCCGGGCTGCAGCTCTGTCAGTCCCACTCGTGTGAGGGGTCATGCCCGGGAGTCTCATGTCCATAAGTGACCCCCCCCCCCACCTTATGATATTTTGTATAGTACAATAAATTTTGAAAATAAGTAGGAAATATGTACGCGGTTTATTTGGGACTACTACTACTACTATTTTCCATGGGACTACCATAGCATCACTCTGCCTAGGTGGCCCATGATGTTGAGACGGCCCTGAACAGAACTCAGACTAGAGGGGAGCTCAATAAATTCTAGGCCAGTGGCCTAGAGGCCAATATTATTTTCAAAATGTTCGTATATTCACTGAAAAAATCAATTCAATACGTATAAAGGATCTTGCTTCTAGATGAGAGTCGAAAACTCTGGGTAAGACAGAGGAGCCACGAGAAAAAAAAAATGGTTCAAAGAAGGCCACGGGCAAAAAAAGTTAAGAAACACTGCTCTAGAGTGTCATGAAATCGGCATTCTGTCTCGTGAATAGAGGTGCTGAGAGGTATATGAAATTCAATTCTCAAGGGTGCAGCAGCAAGGATGAAAGTTAGGAAACACCTTAGAGAAGTGATACCCGAAGAGTGTGAAGCAGGACTAAGGGATGCCTTAAGCTGTCTTGGGAGTAAAATTATGAAAGTTGTAATAAGGCTACGATTCTTGAAAACTGCGTCACTTCACTTTAGGGGTGTCGTCTAAGCGTGTCGAAATCAGACAGGGCTGCGGGGCAAAATATTTCAAAATATCCAAGTGAGACACAAACGTAGAAGTTAGGGAATCTCAGCCTCGGAGTCAGCTTCTCTCTGAATGTTTTTTTTTTTTTTTTTTTTTGAGTTCTCCACCAGTACGCATATCAGTACAAAGGCAGCGGCCTGCATCACTTGTCATGTAGGCCCAGTGTGTACCCGGCCTTATAGGCTGTGACCTGGTTGAGTGAGTCCTACACTATCACTATCATTATGTACATAAACTATGAGAACCCGAGTGGGGGTGGGGGGGGGGGGAGTCTCAGCAAAGCAAGCATTGGAGGCCCTCATGGCTAGTCAAAGATGTTTGGTAGTCAAAACGAATACGGCAGCACAGCATATATTGTTTAAATTAGAGGATCATATGCTCCATGCGGAAACCAGAGGAAACAGAAGTTCTGCAGTAGAAGAACGAGGGGATATATTTTCCTGGCCAGAAATAGAGTTCTCGGATACCACAGATTCAGAAAGAAACCTCTGGTTTATGGAAAGTTAGCAATCAGAGAAAATGATGGAACTTTTTTTTTTTCCTAAATCCTGTTAACGACAGCCATAAATCTGCAGCCCATAAAATACAGCCTTGGACAACCATCGCATCCTGATAAGGAACGAATGTAAACACAGACCCGCATATCTTTTTTTTCCCCCGTGAAAGACCTTTCGTGATGCCCCTCGATACTTCAATGTCTGGCCTCATCCGAAAGAGCATTTCTGCCGTGAAGGATTCCAATTAAATCTCAACACAGATATGGAACTACCACGCGCGTATAAACTGTGAATAAAAGAATCCCCGTGTGCACTTATCAAATAAACATTATAAATAGAAATGTCCTCTCCACTTGTCAATACAAGATTCATTGAATCTTGAAATAAACATTATTCCTGAATTTTCCTTGAACACGGTATAGTTTCTCATCTCCGGATTTTGTCTTCTAAACCCTCTAATATATTCCCTTCGGTTTCGTTCCATTTCTTCTTCTTCTTCTTTTTTTTTTTTTGGGTCTTCATTTTTATTCTTTGGGCTGTTTGGTTATCCATATTGCAGCGGTACCTTGCTCAGGGCAGCAACTGGGGGGGGGACGGGACCAGGCGGGTCTGGTGCCCCGGGAACTGGACCAGAAAAGGCGCCGAATTCGCCCTTTAACTGCTTCTTCTACATGGTATGAGGCACCAAAATGACGGTTTGCCCCAAGTGACAATGTACCTAGTTGCGGCCCTGACCTTGACTAACGAAGATAATTACTTCCGGAATCAAGTTCGTTAACAGAAATCTTCGTTAGCCGAAACGTGATTTCCATGTAAAATCGTTCAATTTATTCCAGGTACTGCCCAAAATTCAAAAGTTTGTAAAGTTTTTTAAAACACCAAGGAGCGCTATTAAAAAAAAAAAAAGACAAAAACTGACCGCAGACTAAAATGAACAGCTTCAAAACTGGATAAATGAGAATTCATAGGCAGATGAGGTACTGAAAGATCTTATTTTACACCACATACACAACCCAACCAACAACAGCTTTAGTCTGATGAAGCAGGTGTTGACGCAACCCAATCGATGCATTTGTGATTTGGTCAGTTCATTTCTGTGTCCAGACTGTTAAATTTGTTGCATTGAAAGAACGCTGCTGGTTTTTTTCTTTTTTTTTTCCAATGCGTTTTCTATTAGGTGAGCCTTTCATTTTACATGAAATGGTTCAAAAATTTTCGGTAAAAGTAGAGGTACACGCAGTGCCATAACTAGACAGGTGCATCCCCACAGGCCCCACTTGGAAAGAGGGGCAGTATGGGCCTAAATGCAAATTCTCTTACACAGGAATGGCTAGCTACGGCACTGGGTAGGCCTATATGTGGAAAAGGATTTCTAGTAATTCTAGTAAGATTTCTAGTAAGATTAAAGTAGTAAGATTTCTAGTAAGATTAAAGTAGTAAGATTTCTAGTAAGATTAAAGTAGTAAGATTTCTAGTAAGATTAAAGTAGTAAGATTTCTAGTAAGATTAAAGTAGTAAGATTTCTAGTAAGATTAAAGTAGTAAGATTTCTAGTAAGATTAAAGTAGTAAGATTTCTAGTAAGATTAAAGTAGTAAGATTAAAGTAGTAAGATTAAAGTAGTAAGATTAAAGTAGTAAGATTAAAGTAGTAAGATTAAAGTAGTAAGATTAAAGTAGTAAGATTAAAGTAGTAAGATTAAAGTAGTAAGATTAAAGTAGTAAGATTAAAGTAGTAAGATTTCTAGTAGTAAGATTAAAGTAGTAAGATTTCTAGTAGTAAGATTAAAGTAGTAAGATTTCTAGTAGTAAGATTAAAGTAGTAAGATTTCTAGTAAGATTAAAGTAGTAAGATTTCTAGTAAGATTAAAGTAGTAAGATTTCTAGTAAGATTAAAGTAGTAAGATTTCTAGTAAGATTAAAGTAGTAAGATTTCTAGTAAGATTAAAGTAGTAAGATTAAAGTAGTAAGATTAAAGTAGTAAGATTAAAGTAGTAAGATTAAAGTAGTAAGATTAAAGTAGTAAGATTAAAGTAGTAAGATTAAAGTAGTAAGATTAAAGTAGTAAGATTAAAGTAGTAAGATTTCTAGGAAGATTAAAGTAGTAAGATTTCTAGGAAGATTAAAGTAGTAAGATTTCTAGGAAGATTAAAGTAGTAAGATTAAAGTAGTAAGATTTCTAGGAAGATTAAAGTAGTAAGATTAAAGTAGTAAGATTTCTAGGAAGATTAAAGTAGTAAGATTAAAGTAGTAAGATTTCTAGGAAGATTAAAGTAGTAAGATTAAAGTAGTAAGATTAAAGTAGTAAGATTTCTAGGAAGATTAAAGTAGTAAGATTTCTAGTAGTAAGATTTCTAGTAATATTAAAGTAGTAAGATTTCTAGTAAGATTTCTAGTAAGATTTCTAGTAAGATTAAAGTAGTAAGATTAAAGTAGTAAGATTAAAGTAGTAAGATTAAAGTAGTAAGATTAAAGTAGTAAGATTAAAGTAGTAAGATTAAAGTAGTAAGATTAAAGTAGTAAGATTAAAGTAGTAAGATTAAAGTAGTAAGATTTTGAGTAAAGATTTCTAGTAAGATTTTGAGTAAAGATTTCTAGTAAGATTTTGAGTAAAGATTTCTAGTAAAATTTTGAGTAAAGATTTCTAGTAAGATTTTGAGTAAAGATTTCTAGTAAGATTTTGAGTAAAGATTTCTAGTAAGATTTCTGGGGTAAATCGAGAAGCTATCCATTCTTAGAATAAGACAACCATAAGTATTCTTTATGGGCATTGTATAATATTTTATCATGTGCATATATTGTTTATAATTTTTGTTAATTGCATTTTTAATTGGGTTGCTGTAGTTTTGAAATATGTGACATCCATATTTTTATGGCCATCTTTTCTCAGCCACCTCGTTGGGCATTTTGCCTGTTGTGGCGTTGTATTTGTATTTGTGTTAGTTGAGCATCAGTTAATCGGGCCCGAGTCACAGTAGAGGCGGATCTAGAGATCGCTTTTGGGAGGGACGATTTTCCAAATTGCTATGAATTGGGTGACTATTTCCAATGTCCGTCAATTTTCATGTCAATTATGACAGTCCCAATTTTTTTTTCGCCGTTCCGATTTTTCCCTCGTTTTTTAGTCGACGATTTCATGAATTTTTTTATTTAATCAAAAACGTTGATACAGGCAATTTTCAACGGATTGGTTGAATGCAATATTACAGAAGTTACGAAAACTTCATGAATTATCGTATTGGGGGCAATTCTGCATATTTCGCTTGTATATAGATCCGCGCCTGAGTCACAGTAATTCTGATGATTGGAGCGAATTTCAGCTCACGACGCGGTAGTGTTCGGTTAGAGAGCACATGCATCCTTGTCAACAAAAGTTCGTAAGTCGAACCCATATTCGTTAGCCGAAATATTCGTAATCCGAGGTATCACTGTATCTGTATATGCCGGAGGTAAAGGGCACCATATGTCACAAAAGGGGAAACTACAGGAGAGTCTTTTGAAGCTTTTTTTTTAGTATGTCTTTCTGTATCTGTGTATGGACCTCGCTCACTATAAAGTGATAAAGCAAACAGATTTCAATCTGTTATTTCATAGAGAAATGTAACGAAAATACTTTGACCTTCGAAGACCAGACACACCCAGCTTCACATCTCAGTGAAATAAAACGAAAAGAAAGTACTGTAAATTAATAGCATTACCTGTCCTAACAATACGATAATAATGGACATAGCGTCCGGCAGAAAATAGAGAAATTCTAGTTCTATTTCTTCCTCAGCATTTTTGTTCCTTTGCTGTCATCTGTCTGTGCTGCCATCTGTCTTCCATATTTTCAAATGAAAGTGGCGAATGCTTGAATTATCATGTCATGTAAATATTGTGTTGAAGGGCTGCTTGCTCTCTCTGCGTAGAAGCTTTTTTCGGGAGCCCCTAAGTAAGGGCGTTCTTTCTTTAAAACCGAGCAGAACTCCGGTCTAACGCAATGGAGATTTTTGGCCGGCCTCTGATCCGATTTAGAAGGCGGGGGAATTTTTCCTACCATACAGTATATTGAATAAGAATTTCAATTTTAGAGCAATTTTATATGTATTAGATTTAAAGAAAAATTCATGTAACTGTCTGGGCAAACCATCTCCTCCTACAATGTACGGGCAATGGTTTGGCTCCCCCTTTTATGTAGGGCATACATAAGAGGGGTGACAGTTCAAACCCGGAATTCCGGAGTGAACATCATTTTTATTTTTATTTTTTACACCAAAAATTGGTGGAGGAGGGGCCCGTAAGCAATTCTGACGTGAGGTCCACAAAAGGTCGCAGCCTATTTACCCAACTCCAGCAAGTCAGGCATCCACGGTTCAAAGTTACAACTTTATTAAGAATGAATATTAATCAAAACGTCATATAATGCTCACAATTATAATAATGTTAAATTATAATCATCGAGATTTCAAAGAAGCTTAAGCTCTGTGAAACATTTTCCGGACCTAAATTAATCTCTTCTTTTTTTTTTTTGTAGTTTTTTTTTCTATCCCTACTTGACGTTTTGCAACCTTCCAAGAGGGAGATACCTACCAGGAAGAAGCTTAGCTTCGGTGGCCCCCCTCGGTAAGATATCGCTCCAATTTTTATGCACCATTATCCATTATAGCACTTTTGCGACCCCCAAAGAGAGAAAGGGAGAAAGTACGTACGTACTACTCACTATCCACTTCCTTCGTTTCACTTTCATCGCATTTACTAGAATGCATGTCTACACGCGAGAAAAGAACACGAGGAGGGGGGGACCTTACACAAATGATATTACGAAGATAACGGAGATATATGACAGACAACATCTTCTATATGTACCTGGAAGGAAATATTATGATTTATCAATGTACAGAGAGGCGGATTTATGCTTTTGCCGCTTGTAGGCTGTATACATTTTGCTGCTCAGTCAAATTCCCATAGCCACTCACTTAGCCGCTGAAATTAGCCACCCTGTGTATATAGTATCCGCAGGGACCCTAAACAGGGATATTCAATGGGCCCCTAAATAGCGTATTTCTAGCGTAAAAAAATGATGAGGATCGTCCTAGGCCCTGTCAGCCCATTACCTCCAAGGGATACATGCAGGGGACGGGCTTAAGTACTTTGTGGCCCGGTGCAAAAACAGGTGAACATCATGAACACTATGGTGCGCGCCAAGTTTACATGGGCACCAGAGAATGAACATCAAACTACTATTTCATGGTCATAAAAAAATGGTCATATAAATGCCCGCTGGCCAGCAAAAAATGTGAGTCTCCAGGCACTTAAAGGTTGGAGGTGGGGGCACCTAGAAAACCAACTATATATCCAGGACTCTTTCACTCGGTCACTCACATGCTTGCACACTGTTTTGGTCACTCACATGCTCGCACATGTTCTAGGCCTCTCACATACTGATACACTAGCAGACTCTGTAGGTCACTGACCGACCTGGTGACTCTTTTGAATTATTCAAATGATTGTATGCTCTCTTGGTCATTAACATGATTGCAAATGTGTTGGTCATTCGCATGCATGCATGCGCGCACACTTTCCGGGTCGCCCTTTCACCCGTTTCGGTGTAGCCCGAACTAAAAATTGTGCTCATACTGAAACGTGATATGAATTGTCGTAAACATTAATTATACGCTGTTTGTGTTGGGTTTTATGCGTCATCTCGAGATTTTCGTTCCATAGCGCTACCTGTGAGTGCAATTTTGAACTTTTTTTATAATTTATGAAAATGAAAGTAAAAAAAAGAAACCCTAGGTCCCCCACGGTAAAGTTTTTTTCGTGAAAACCGCAGCTTGTTATGTCAATTTGATGATTTGTAACTCGTTTTTAAAATGCGTCCAGGACTTCTCGTCCACTCTGTATTTTTGGATGGTCCCCGTTTCAATTCCAGAAGCTGATGTTCCCGGAAAGAAAAAAAAAAAATTTTTTCCCGCTTTTTTTTTTTGTCCGGAATTTCTGTCCATTAAAAGTCAAAAAAGAAAAAAAAAACCCCACCTTCTCTTCTTTTTTCGTCATTCCTTTTACGTTCTTTCAATATGTATACGTACATATTTTTCGGTATATTTTTGTGGTCTTTTTCCCCTTCTTCTATTTATTATAACTTCTATTTATTCACTAAACTTTATTTTTATTTGTCTACATTTTATGTATTTACTGTTTTCGTTTGACTCGAAATTTTTTCGAGGACGAGGGGGGAAAAAACAATCATCGTCAATTTTGAAAATATGTATCTCCAAATATTTTTAGTTCAATAGCGTAACTTCAACGTCATTTTTTCCTCAAACTGCATTAGGCGCATTATTTAATTACGGGTTACTCAATCTGCAATCCTAAATAATTATTTTTATAATGTACAATTTCATCCATTGAATATGATGCCCATGGCCCCTAAAGCAGCTTCTCCCCGACCCCAAGGCCAGACTTTCACGGGCCTCTTTATGATGAATTTATAGCGTGAAAAAACAAAAATGATGAAAATCTCGTCCGGGGACTCAGGGCTGGAACCCTTTTAGCCCCACCCTTGTGGGTGGGGGGGCATGATGATGTCCTGATTCTCATATTATTTATAATAGTTGTGGTAGATTTGATTTCCCTAGGGGTCGGCTGAAGTTGGTTTTCTACGGTTTTCCAGCTTCGAGGTGCGAATGCGAGCCGGTCTCCCATCGGAAAAAAAGTCTCTCCGCAGAGAGCAGACAGACCTACGACACGATACTGACGAAATATGAAAATTCAAGCATTTTCAACTTCAGAAAATGAAAGACAGATGGCGGTGCGAACACGAAACAAGTGCAACTGGACAAATAATTACGTTAGGGTCAGACATACACTCAGAACAAACTCTCTAAGTAACTCACTGATCTGGTCCTTTTCTTTCTATGTCATTCTTTTGATCACTCACATGCATGCAAACACTCTAAGTGGACCTAGTCCGGCATGTGCCGATCCGTTAGAAATTCCGTAGAGGAATGTGCACGAGGTGCA
This sequence comes from Pholcus phalangioides, assembly GCF_987345545.1. Classification (NCBI taxonomy): domain Eukaryota; kingdom Metazoa; phylum Arthropoda; class Arachnida; order Araneae; family Pholcidae; genus Pholcus; species Pholcus phalangioides. The sequence continues at coordinate 84,265,067 of NW_028301608.1, read as the reverse complement.
TGTACGGTTTAGTAGTAGTAATAGTGATTTCCCTAAATCACACAGGGATCTTCAACCATTCAGTTAATATTGATTGTTTCAATGAGACTCTTTCAAGGGCTTTATCTATGCAATGCTTCCCAAACGTTTAGCCCTTGCCCTAGAAATTATTTATCCACGCCTTCTTGATTGGATTGTAACTACACTAACTATATCAATATGTATATTAACTATTATAGGATTTTTTTAGGGCTTGGGGAGGGGGCGAAGGGGTGTATAAATGTAATTTTTTTGCTCCTTTCACTATAAAAGTTTATTATTTTATAACAGTGTTTTGCGTGGGCGTAGTAGAATTGCGGTAAACATTGGGGGTGGGGGGGAGAAGGAGAGACTTAAACACAGTATTTCTGTAGATATTATGAAAATGGGAGGACATATATTGGGGGTTGGAACTCGAACTCATGGGTCGGGTCGGATACAAGTTTACGCCCTTGGTATTTTTGGTTTTTCCTAAAATTTGCCTCCCGGGGCAACTACCCTTCCAAGTTCCAGCTCTGCTTTACTCTTTGACATAAGTCCTACTCCGTCTTCTCTGTCCTACGCTTCTACATACAATTACCTCACCGCATCCACATACTTATATAAACCGCACACCATCCCAATCTAACCTCAGCCACATAGGCCCACCATGAGGATCAGATCTGGAGTATGATTTTCAAAACTAAAGTATACAGGGTGATTACTTATTCCCGCCCCTCCCCGCCTCATTTTACTGGCGAACCGTTGATCCTAGTAGAGGCCTACTTCCAATAGGAAAAGGTATCCAAAGAATGTGTAGAACGCAGATACATCATTCATGTTGCAAAGAATTGTTTGGTTATTAAAATAAAATAAAAAAATTAGCTTTTTATACGGACACCCTGTCCGAAAAATCTCAATAAGAAAGTTGTTGTCTCATAAGAAAGGTGTTGAGGCCAAAAAAAAAAAAGTTCTACGTTTCTAAGTGCAATTGAAGAAAAATTGGGAAGGGGGAACCACGAATGAGGGAAAGAAGCGTTGTCCGTTAGATTTTGCTGTCCTTTTTCAACTTACCTCCGATTTTTGAATTCTAATATCTCTACGGATAGTGCACTTAGAAACGTTGAAGTTCCTTTGTTGGGCTCAGGGGGGAAAAAAAGACGAGACAACAACTTTCCAATTCGGTTTTTGGGCACAGGGTGTCCATATAAAAAGTTATTTCTTTTATTTTAATAACTATACAACCCCCTTGCAACATGATTGACATATCTGAGTTCTACACGTAATTTGGATACTTTTCCTGATCAGAAGTGTGCCTCTAGGATCCATAGGCGTAAACTTATTGAAAATGTTGGGGGGGCTCAGGCTCTAGTGGAACCTCGTTTATACGACGCGTCGTATAAATGCGAAAGCAGTACTGAAAAACGAACTTTTTCCGAAAATTACCCTCCCCCCCACTTTTTTTTTACAGACGTTTCCGAAAAAAAATTTTGTGAAAATCTGTCGTTTTGATTCAAAATCTTATGCTTGAGAAGAAATATACTTATAATACTATCATAACATTATTGTTGCTAAAGTCTCAAGCAATTTTACGGTATTCATTTCAAGATTTAACAGAAAAAAAAGCGTTATTTAAACGTTATGTAAAACGTCCTTTACTTGACAGAGAACACCGTTACAAAATTATCGAATGTGGGGGCGACAAAAATCCCAGTTACAGCCCTGGCTATCAGCATACCGTAGCCCGTTCAATAATTATTTCAGTACCTGTCAAAAGCCATGGAACACAGGGCCACAACTAGGGAGGAGCAGGCGGGTCTCGTGTCCCGGGCGCTAGACCGGATGGGGTGCAAATTTCATTCTAAAACCTCGCCTTCAACATTACAAGGGGGGCGTCAAAATGCGCGCTTGCCCCGGGTAACCAAGCATCTAGTTGCAGCCCTGATTGAACCAGTCAATCATTTTAAATTTTATTACTTTTTCAGTAAAAAATATGCATGAGAAACTACAGTCGATCCCGCTTAGTTTTTCCGCTTACAACGTTTCTTCATGATGGGTTTTTGAAAACTGTAAAACACTGTATTTCAGTGACACGTTTTCACCAATTGAAAAATTATGTGATTCGATTGATAGAAAAGGTGTTTTCCAAAGACTTGGGAGTTCGAATCGAAGTGAAAACGTCGATTAATTGAAGTGTATACAGGCAGGGCCCTGGGTAAAGCAGGAATTAGGAGGCTCTTGCGACAAGAGTCAAAGATGTTAATTGGTCAGTGAATGTATGTTGTTTGAATTTCGGGGGCTCAAAGTTATAAAGGCTTCATTTGCCCATGAAGAAATTAGGCCCTGTATACAGGGATAATGTATAGAAATGTATAGCAACTGAAGCAAAACCTCGTACAAATAAGTAAGGTCAGAAACGTAATAGGGAGATATATACAAAGGGTTCCATTACATTTTCCTAAATACAGTAAAATCTCCACAAATGATCACCTGTACTCAAACACAAATATGCATCAGTGGTCGCCTCTATTCGGCGTAAAATTTCTATGGTGGAGCCCCGTACGCTCTCCTTATATTCATTTATCGAATTTACTGATTTATTTTCTTCGAGTGGGTGCGGAGCCCCCGGGAAGTGTACACGGAGCACCGGTTGAGAACCGCTGCTTCAGTGAAAAGTCTCCCAAACTTTTTGTGTTCCATAGCTCTTCTTTAAAAAAAATTTCTTTCTCATTTCTCCCAACTCAAGCCCACCCATAGGATCCTATACTAAACCCATAGCTTCTATCGACCCTTTGGACAATTGCATCGACCCCTTCCCCCAGGGGTCGATATTTCACACTTTGGAAAGCACAGCTTCAGTGGCCATTCTTGGTTATTATACAACTTAATTTAATGAAAGGTCACGGGAAATTGACCTTTTTATTTTTGATTTATTCATTTTTTTTTTTTTTTGCACTATTTATAAATTTGTTATGATTAGTCCTGTTTGTTGCATTTATATAAATTAACCTCTTTTTAGCATTAATGTGTATATAAATGTATGTAATTGAAGAATTTTCAAAATAAGTGCAAATTTTCAAGTTGTGCGGAAGATTAATTAAATTTTTGTAATTTTTCAAATTAATATTGCTCATAATACAATAAAAGTTCGTTATAACAACAGCTCACAACCACAAGAAAAGTTCTCGCTGTAACGTAGTTCTCATTATAAACGAATTTTCACGTTTCGCTCTGTAAGGACATAAAATTATTGAAAATTGCTGCTTTATCTGCATTGGGACGTCTTTGAGATCATTTCGTTCTAATATTAACGATTGAACGGAACTCTAGTCATGTGAAATTGATTTTCGATCTCAAATCAGTTGATTCTCTAAGAGTATAAGACGTTTTCCATAGAATTTCGTATCATCAAAGCGGTTTAGATGACCAACTGAACAATTAAAAGTCTGAACTTATTACATTCATGCTCACTTCCATGGATTTATGGATCAGGCAACATCGTCTATCGAATCGGAAATTCGACATTTTCAAATAGTTTGGTTGCTCAACTCCAAGGACCTTCTAGCTACATGGACCATACCCGAAGCCCGGGTGCTTTATTTGCTTGTCATTTCTTTTTTTTCAAGTAAAAAGAAGTAAAATCTCAGGAGAAAAATCCGCCCATTTTTGACATTATTCATGTTTTGTTACTTGTGTGCACGTGTAGTTTGCTTCTTTTTCGAGCAACTTTTTCTTTCTATTAGTGAGCAGCTACAGTACTAATAACTAGAAATTCTTAAATAAAATACATGTAGAAATCATTTGCATGAGAATGTTTTTGCAAATGAATATGCATCGAGATAAATAGAAAAGATGCATTTAAAAAAGCATTTGCGTTTTTTGCTTGGTTATTTGTTCTTTTAGCACATATTTTCTCAGTTTTAGTTCATATTTAGCCATTTTTTTTAAGTGGAAAATTCGGGCTCTAATTACAGGCGAATCCCGTTTTAACGAATACCGTTACAGCGAAAATATCGTTTTAACGAATGGTTTTCTAATCCCTCTAATAAGTATACATAGGAACAATGCAAACAATCTGAAATTTCTTTATAATGAAGTGTTTTCTCCGGTTTCTTGGAGTTCGTTATAACAGGATATTCGACTGTATAACAATCATTTAATGTATTGTTATCAAAGTGAATGGGACAAGGGCGTAGCCAGAAATTTCGTTCGGCAGGGGGGACCAAAGTGACAGAACAATAGATTTGGTCATCTTTTTCCCCTTTTTTCGGTCATTTTCTCACATTTCGGACGAGGGGACCAGACACCCAAGTCTTCCTCTTCGCTACGCCCTTGGAATGGGACTACCCCTGAGCATGAGCGTACCCAAGAAAACCAATCTATTCGGGGGGGGGGGGGACACGGAATTTCTTTCAGAGAATTTTTGAGTTGGTGCCAATTTCCCAAAAGCATTTAATTAACAAAAATTTATTTGATTGTTGGGGGCGTAGCCTTTGCCCTTGAGCCCCATTCTAGTTTGATCACGGTCCAAGTAAAAATATACTTTCATTCTCTCTCTCTCATTGAAACGAGCACAACTCCGGTCTATCGCCATAGGCAATTTATTCAGATCTAGTCATGCCGTAAATCTGAGTATATCCTCCCAGGATTCCCCCAGATCTCATGAATCCCGAAATCCCCTGGGCGGGGTCATGAAAATGACTATATACAAAAAATATATTCAGAACAGTATATGCATCTTTATTTATTCCAGGGTTGGACAAACCCCAAGTGCCAGGTCACCATGGTGACTGGAAAATCTGTATTCGCGCCTAAAATTTTGTATATGTGATTGCTAAATCAGAATCTAGTGATGGCTCAAAATTTTCCGATTTCATAATTGTCTTCCAACATGGAAAGGAGCAGAGCCACAACTAGAGAAAGCAGGTAGGTCTGGTGCTCCGGACGCTGGACCAGAATGTGAGTCGAATTCACCCTTTAACTGCTTCTTCTACATGCAAGGGACGCCGAAATTCCGAATTGCCCCAGGTGACAAAGTATCTAGTTGCGGCCCTGGGAAGGGGTCATCAATTCCCAGAAAGGTTGAAAAAAGATTATTTAAGATACTTCTCTCGTGAAAAAACCATGCTTGGCTCTTACAAAATTTGGCTGGTGCCTAGATTTTTTAATGATTTTTATCGAGCCCTGTATTTATTTATATTTTATGATACAGTGTATATTTCCCCCAAAATCAAATTACATGTCACTTATTTAAGATTTATTTTGCTCTCATATATTGAGTCATATATCAGGTTTTAAATTAGAAAAATAATAATTTTTTTAGTTGCATAAATTTCTTATTAAAAACTCGATTCAAATATTGTCACTTTTACAAGTATGCAAGCCAAATGGAGTTTAAATTTTTCTTAAATAAATTTTAAATATGATTGAAAAAAATAAAACATGGTAAGTTTTATTAATTTATTGATATGTCTAACAGAAAAAAAAGTATTTTATACTACGCTTTATTGATTATAAGTATTAGAGGGCTGCAAAATCTAGATTGTTTTTGAAGATTCTGAATAAATTATCATTAAAGAAAATGTTTAAAATGCATGAATTTATCAAAAATGTGTAGCTATATTTAATATTGCTTACTTTTTCTGTCAGGAAACTGTGCGGAATCACGAGGAACTTTTCCGTTTTCTTGTAATACAACATGTTTTACTAACAGAAGGTTATAATGTACGTGCACAACCGAATGTGGTCCACACAAACCATAAAATACTGTGGAACTGTCTATCTCAACATTTGTGGGGGTTTTTTTTTTCAGGGGAAAAACAAGGAGTTTACTTCAAGTGGCTCCAAACACAGCTATTCTTATTTTGCAGAATCGCAAACCTCGTCTAGATTTTTCTTCACCACCGTAATTTCTTTATATTCCAATTAGGATCATCTATGTCGGCGTCCTTCACGGATGGCCATCCATTAAGCACAAAAGCTTTTAAAGCCTTGACCGGCGGCGTCAAGAAGAATGTAGTTTTCAGGATCAGAAGGGGGTCCCCATATGGACGGATGCCTCCAGGTGACATATTCCCCACATAAGCGACACGCTATACACTCCCCGTCCTTCTAATTAGGAAATGGTGATTGTATTCAGTAAACCTGCATTGAAGCAGCCGAAACTGAACCCTATTGAAATGCTCTTTGTCAGCTGCAGAAGGTGCGGCCCCTTTATCATGGAAAAAAAAAAATACATGGAATAAAAAGTCCGCCAAAGCTCCCAGGCTAGAAGCCCTTCTCCAGTATGTGGGAGTCCATGGCCGTGCTTATAGCTCGCTGAGTGCCCCCCCCCCCCCCCGGGAAACACGCCACTAGATGCCACAGACGGGCTGTAACTAGGAGTGAAGATCATTTTATTGTCGGGAAAGGGGGGGGGGAAGCATCGAAATACCTCCTTGAGATCGACTGTGATGCCGCAAGATATTTAAAATTTCTAACAGTGCTGCGAACGTAAACAGGGCATGTAAAACCCCCTCTTTGCGGTCACCGGCTGGACAAATAGAAATTCGTCCGTAAAAAAGAATTGATCGGGAAAGGAGGAACCCTATTAAAACCTTGAGAATAATTCTTCATTTTGAAATAAACACAATTTTTCGAATAACATAAGTAAGAAATACTACATCCTTTTTGGAAAAATTCCCCAATTTAATTTGCAATGGAACATAGAAAAATTTACAGTATTTTCCGATAAATAGAGGTCGCATCCTGTAAAATGGCCGGAAAAAAGTGTTTGTGGAAAAATCGCCACTTTTTTTTTTACATGTCACAGCTTCGTATAAAGGCCCAAATTCACTGTACTGACGTGACGTGATTATTCCGAGTCTAGGTGTGGAAAACGTATCCATGCGATTTTTTTGGGGGGGGAGAGGGGAAGATTGAGCCAGCTCTCCGAAATTAATAAGAGGGGGGGGGGAGTCTCGATCCCATTGGCTTAAAACAAGTTACGACAGGTAATACAAGTTACGACTTAATGCACTTAACATACGACTTAATACAAGTTACGCTTACGACAGGTCCAAGCACTTCCCTGTGAAAAATCGGGGTCCTCGCGAAAGATCTGTCCAACGGCGACAGGATCATTTTAGTCGTGGAGGGAGGGAAGAGTATGTAATTTTTTCATCCTCTCCCCACTAAAAAAAAAACGATCGAAAACGATATTTCTCGTCTTCCACCCCCCCCCCCCAGAATTAGCAGTCCCCACAAGAATTCCGCCTGTGAAAACTGCCTTCTTCCCCAGTTCCGGCCCTGGCTACCTAAGTGTTGGAGTACTGGAAACAGGGCTGGGGGGGAGGGGTCGAATGTCTAGGGTGCCGGACCAGAGGGGGGGGGACGCAAATTTCACCTTTTAACCTCTCTTCAACATTTATTGAAATACCGTATTTAAAATTTCTATATAAGAGTGCTGCTAACGTAGATAGTTTGAGAATCCCTGATTTATAAGGAGGAAATTTCATATTCCTAGTATTAGAATGCAATGGTACCCGACTCAGGGGGCTTTGAAATTTTCCATTCATTTCTTATTTTCTTTTTTTTTGTGTGTTAATTTTATTTTACTATTATTTATTTGATTCCCCTCAAAGGCACCGGAACCTAGGAGTGGAGGATATTTGAGCCCAAAAAATTTTGTAAGGTGGTTGAGCCCCCCCCCCCCAATAGTTTTTAGAAGAACAATGCAGTGCGTCCTCTGTTTCCTGCGTATGTGCTTCATTTCATCCCCGTATATAGGGGACGGCCAGCAACTTTCAGCGCTCTCTCCCCACCCAATGTTAATTTCTTCATGTCAGCGCCTCTGTTGTGAAGAACTTGTTAATAAGCTTAATCATTGTTCACTTTACCTCCTCCCACTTTTTTTCTTTTTTGTGTTGTATCATGTCCCCATCCCCAAAGGTCACACTCAACAAAAGAAGGAAGAGATGCTCTTGAGTTTACCGACAGTGCAAGCAAGAGAAAGGTTCCGCCCCCCCCCCAAGTTATCTACACTGGTGCCTTCAGGCACCACTCTGGGAGGACGCAATTTAGGATGAATGGATGCTGGATTGATTCGGAGATAAGACTACTATTGTCACAGAACAAGTGCGTTGAGATTCTGAAGAAAAGTAAAAAAATAAAATTTCGAGCAGATGGATTTCTACTATTTAAAGAAATTTTTGTCAAAAATTTTTTTCTGAGCCAAGTGTGAAAAACTTATCCACTCGAATTTTTGGGGGGGGGCCGAGCCGGCTCTTCTAAAATGTTGGGGGGGGGGGGAGCTCGGGCCCATGGGCCGGATACAAGTTTACGCGTATGTTCTACCCCCACCCCCAGTCAAATTTTGTTGTAAAGGGGCTTGAAAAATGTTTCGGCATCGGTCCTCAAGATCTGTTATGAATGGGCATTTAGAATGTGCTTTTTTCCCCAATATTTTTCAAAAAAACATTGGGGGGGGGGCTAAAAGTTATTGGTCCTCCCGCATATACCAGACTCAAACGTGTACGAAGGAGAGGAAGAATGCATTGCACAATGGTTTTTTTCAGTAATTACTGGGAGGCTCAGTCCCCTTACAAAATGTATTGCGGAGAGGGGGGGGGGGCTCAAATGGCCTCAGCCTCTAGGTTCTGGCACCTATTCTTTATAGAGTGTAATTTATTTCGGTTTCAATATCATTGCTTCCCAATTTTCAACCTTCCCCCTCCCCCCACCATGCATCTTTGGGCATATTTTCATGTTGGCGCCATGGCCGTCCTCCGGTCGCAGTGAACAAAAGAAGAGACACTCAGTTTTTGCCACAGGCAAAGAAGAAAGAGCCCCCTCAACACCTCAAAGAATCTTCCTCTCAGCCGTGCCTTCTGGCAGTAAGGATTGGAACCGATGGAGGGTGCAATTGGGGATTGAACGGCAGGGAAGAAATGAGATAAACGTATTGTCATGGAACAAGAAAGCCAAAGACCATCCAGATTTTTTAAAAGAACTAAAATTTTGTGCAGATTGTTTCCATTAACTAATTCATAATTAGGACAACTTTTGGTTAAAAAGAAATTTTCATCATTGCAAAATGAATAAGCCATATTCATACGAATTTTTGGGGGGGCTGAGCCGCGTCTTCAAAAATGTTGGGGGGGCTCAGGCCCATGGGCCCTATAGAAGTTTACGCCTATGCTAGGATCAACGGTTCACCAATAAAATGCGGCAAGGGGGGTAATTAAGTAATCACCCTGTATAGTGATGTTATTATATAGGTTGGACATGAAGTCCTGGACACATTCTAAAAATTAATAACAAATCAACCAGTTGGACATAAGAACAAATCAATATTGACGTAGGTTTGCACTAAAATATTATCATGGCCTTATGGCCTATACTTTATCAAGACCAAAAATCTTTTTTTTGAAGAATTAAAAATAAAAGTCGAAATTCTACTCATAGTAGCGCTGTAAAACAAAAAACTCAACATAAAATGCAACAGAAACTGTTTATTACTAATGTTTATGACAATTTCGGTTGCATGAAACTATCACATTTCAATATGAGCGCCTTTTTCTAGCTCGGGCTACATCTAAACTTATAAGCATGTAGAAATATAGCAGTTTTCTGAAACGCAAATTGTCACAGACATTAATTATGCGCTGTTTGTGTTGCATTTTATGTAGAGTTGAGAGTTTCACAGCGCCATCTGTGAGTGAAATTTTGAACTTTTGAATTTATCAAAAAAAAAAACTCTAGGCCATAGTTTTCAAACGTTTTTGTTCCATTGCCCCCTTCTTCAGAGATTTTTTTCCCTCACCTCCCCCCCCCCCCAACTCAAACAAGCCCATAAAATCCTATGTTATAACCGTAGCTCCAATCGTCTCCCTGGACCATTCCATCACCCACCGGAGGGGGGGGGGAGGGCGATATTGCCCACTTTGGGAAACACTGCTCCAGGCCATGATAAGTACTGTATTTAGGGGGTGAAACACACACCATTTTATGTCAATTGGTTGATTTGTTATTAATGTGTAAAGTTTGTCCAGGAATTCTCCTCCTCCACCCAGGGCCGTCTTAAGAGCATCATGGGCCCCGGGCCAAGTGATTTTTCTGAGGCCCTACCTGACAAATTTTCGAAAATTTCAACCGGTTCTAATTTCTCTGAGGCCCCTCATCCCTTGAGGTCCCCCCCCCCGAATTGCGCCCGGGTGGGCCCAAGCGTCAAGACGGCACTGCCTCCACCCTGTATATTCAGTTAAATATTGTATTTGTATTGTGGAAAAAAAATATTTTTCTATAGTCAATTTATTGCTCCGCGATTATCACTAAAGAAAAAAAATTGTTTACAAGAGCGGCGTTATAATATCGAACTAACGCGAAAATTATCGTAATAATCAGTGATTCTAGGGCTCCTATGATATTAGAGCCCGATGCGCAACTTGGCTTCCTGATAAAAAAAAATTACAAAAAAAAAAAACTAGCGTTGATTTATATCTGAAACGGAGCCCGAAAAACGATTGCACGTTTTGATTATTTCTTTGCTTCAGTAATGTACGTAACATGGAAGAGGGAGAACATGTGCAGATGGCAACCATTTCGAAATACGTAGAAGGGGCACACAACATGGCCGCCATTTTCCGCCTCCTCTTTTTATTTCATTTTATTTAATGATAACATGCAGGAGGAGGAAAAGAAAAGCCCTGGCCGAAGGAGGAAGATTGGCTCGAGAGATGAGGGCCAAACTCGAAAGGTTTGCCACAAATTTAATGAGACCGGGCTTCACACACGTGTGCTCGCCAAAACACTTAAACACTGAACGTGATCGCCAAATTATTTCGTAAACGCTCTCTCCACATTTTCCTTGTTAGTGAAATCTCGATATAACGATATTCCGAGGACAAGGAAAAAAAATATCGCTGTATCCTTATATTGAATGTCGTTGTAGTGAATTTCACTGTATTGCAGCATATTTAATATCGTGTGGTGTGGGGGGGGGGGGGGGAAGACTAGACTAGTTGAAAAGAAGTCGCTGCCTGACCAAATAAATAATTTAGAAATGCCCGGGGCTGCCGTTATCAGACGCGGGGCCCGGTGAGAAAATAATTCCATATATTTTGTGGGGGAGACGGGTATGCGCTTCCATATATTTATCCACACATTATCGCAGAATATTCAGAAATTCTGAAAAACATCCACTCAAAAAAATATACGTCCAACTAAATGTAAGCTAACAGAAAAAAATTAATGGAAATTTTGAATCGATAAAAATTTAGAACTGAGGAAAATTTTAAATTGATTAAAGAAATAATTTCAAAACTAATCACAAATTAAGGCTTAATGAGGCTTAATTAAGGCTCGAGCCAATAGTAACTTAAAATTGATGAATTTAAAATGAGAAAATAATTAATTCTAGCGCCGATGAAAATTCAGGATTAGTTCAAAGAAAAAAAATCACAAAATTGAAAAAAAATCAAAAACTCAGACTTAATGAAAGAAAAAGTTTCGGAATTGATCAAAATTCAGAATTAATGAAAAACAAATCCCAGGGTTGATCAAAATTTATAATTAATGAAAGAATAAATCTCAGCATTGATCAAATTTTAGAATTAATGAGAGCAAAAACCTCAGAATTAATTGAAATCCAGTTTAGCTTCTACTACCGTGCGGGGCGGGGCGCCGCACCTGTAGCATCCCCCCCCCCCCATCCCGGAGGGCAGCTCTGCAAATGCCTCACTCGTTTCATTTTGGCCTTTATCGTGAAAAAAACATTCTCGATCAATTATGTATTGATAAGTATCCGTCACATATTGTGAGATGCAGCCTTGTTAATTGATGCGGGCCGATCCAGCACCTCCTAGAGATAGATGTATCTGTCTCTAGGAGGTGCTGGCCAAATCCAAATAAATTTATGGCAGGGTCTATTTGTTTCCAGACATCTGCTGCCCTCAAAGCGGGAACCTATGTGAATAAGGTGCTGGCCGATCTCCCCGTTACAAAGTCTCGCCACAGAAAGCAACATTCCTACAACAACACATTTATTCAATCATTTCAGTTAGAAAAACTGATGGCAGATGGCGGGCTACACTACACACATAACAAGCATTACACAGAAACAAACTTCCGTCAGGTTCACAACACGTACACGCATATTCCAACACATACCAATTCGTTAGAAGTTCCACAGAGAAATGTGGACGAGTTGCATGTGTGTGTGGTTTAATAGCCGGGCCGTAAGTAGGATTTTTTCCGTCCGGGGAAAACATGATTTTGCCACCCCCCCCCAAACTTCAAAATTCGGCAATTTTATAATGGTGTTCTTTGTTCCCTTCTGAAACCACCGCCCCCAAATTTTGACGTCCAAGGTTGTTGAACACCCCCCCCCCGTCTCTCCTCTAGTTCCGGCCGTGTTGGGTAGACGCCTGGTAATTTAATGTTAATCTAATTAAACGCTATTCAATTGCATGCAACCAATATTACTAATATCCTTATGGTATCAAATGAAAAATGGACGGACCTCAATAACTCAAAGGAGGACAATATTGGAAATTGCGATCCTAAATACAGCGGATATTGCTAATTGTCAAAAAAAACTTTTTTGTCAAAATCTCAAATTACTGCTAAAACTACCGAAGCTCTCGAGGAAATGTAAGGACAACTGCAAATCACGGTAAACGAAAATGCGTTTCACGAGAAGAAAGCGTTGATCATGAGTAGGGTGACCATATTTCCATGGACAAGTATACGGAAACATGGAGCATAAATTTAACAAAATACGAGACATCGCCAATTGTAACCAGAACAATCATTGCCGTAAGTCGGAAAATTTCTCCGATTATTGATGAAATTGCGGGGAAATTACCAATGAGTGTTAGATGAAGAGATACTGGGGAAACTCGGTGATTCGAAACGTGATTCCCGGAAAAAAACGCTGAACATGATAAATATGAGATGAATATTTATAGCTATAATTATAATAACATAATTTATAAATTTTGAAAATTTTCTGCATTTAATATATTTTTGTAAAGATTAAAAATTCAAATTAGATCCATTGAATAAGGCATTCGGCCAAAAATACAAGAATGTTACTTAAATACGGGTCATATGGTCACGAATGGCCCCCACAAGGGCGGGGCCTGACAGGACTCTAGCCCTGGGCCCGGGACAATTGCCGTTATTTTTTTTGCTTTTTCACGCTGTAAGTTAACTAGAAGAAGGGCCATTGAAAAAGTCTGACTGGGAGTACGTAAAAGATCCCAGCCTGGGGACCCTGCTCCAGGATGTGGGCGCCATGTGGTCACACCCTTATGGTCTAACCTAGCAGAATTGTTTCGAAAATTTTACCGTGTGGTGAGAGATTGAGCGCTGTGTTAGAATAATTTTAAATTCTGATTTGAATCCACCGTGAGAAGTAGAATATTTGTTGAATTCTAACCTAATTGAGAGCCGTTTTCTGATCGTTTTCTCAGTGTGGTATCGGATCGTTTAAATGCACTCAGTGCCGTCTTTTCGAGAATGTAGCCCAGTGGCGTCACAGAATACTGTGGGTGCTCCACAGTATTCTGTAACACCGACCTAAGCACTCCCTGGAATTTTTCAGAAATCAAAATCTCATATATGAAGACCAGGTCGAGCACCCACAGGTCTAAAGCATTTCTGACTCCCTCTGTTGGAGCCCAACATATTTTCGGAGTACCCCCTCTTATTTTGGAGGGAGGAAGTCATCATATAAAAAATACCTTCACAAAAATATATGCGAACTAAACGACATTAATGAAATTTTTTTTAATGAAAGGAACAGTCCTAGGAAATTCAGAATTAATGGAAAAATAATTTCAGAATAAATGAAAATTCAGAATGGAAGAAACTTCAAAAAATTTGAGACCCCTCGGTGAGACGTTGGGTCCTGTTGGTCCATCCGGGAATTGCTAAAAAAATCATAGATACGTAATTTTGAAAGGGAAGGGTAGCAACATGAAGAAAAACATTAAGGGGGCTGAAAATTGCCAGTCGTCCCGTATATACGGAACTTGCACCAGTACGCAGGAGGGGACCTATCTCTTCACTGCCTCCTTCCCCCCTAAAAAGAGAAAAAAATGTGGCTTTTCATTCATTTCGGTTTGGCCTACGTCTCGTATATAGCTAATGGTAGAGCTGGACGGGATGATGTGAAAAGAGTTTTTTGTTTGGAGTTATAACAGAATCCTCGAATTTACGAACATTACTTTTTTCGAAAACATATATCAGCCAGGGCCGTAACTAGGATTTTTGTCGCCCGGGGCAAACATGATTCAGCCACCTGGGGCAATTTTGCCACCCCACAACTTCGAAATTCGATAATTTTATAACGGTTTTCTTTGCTATCCCACCTAAAATTTCCACCCCCCCGAACTTTGCCACCCGGAGCAATCTTCACTCCCCCGCTCCCCTTTAGTTTTGGCCCTGATATAAGCTAAGCCGTTTCAACGCATGGGGCCCCACCCAGGTGCCTCAAGCATGCCCTCACATCCTGCAGCAGGGCCCCTGGGCTGGGATATTTGGCGGGCCCGTCCATAGTGGGGTTTCATAGTGTGAAAAAAACCAAAAATATATGATGAGAATCACACACACACACACACACACACACACATCTCGCGTGGCCCGGATGCCCATGATGCTGTTGAGGCTGAAATGATAGCCCCTAAAGGGTTGAAGTTAACAGAGCTCCAGCTCTCGGGCCCGGAAAACGGTTCTCGTCATTTTTTTTCACTCTATAAATTCGCTATGGACAGGGCCCCGCTAAAGATTCCAGCCTAGGGGCTCCGTCATTGCTGTCAGCACAACTGATACATATTTTTAGATATGATGAAGATTACTTGATGGCCTCGAGGCCTGAATTCACGGTCGGAAAAGAATTACGGCAGGGCCGGGGTTCAAGTAGGCTAGTGTAATAGTGTAGTGTAATGGTAGGGCCGTGAATGATTCACGATTTGGTTTTTCCTCTTATATTTTCCATTAGACGTTTGTATGACCGGGCCTTCTACCCACAAAAACAAAAATCCCCGGGCCGCGGGCTTCTGAATGTTCAGAGCCACTGGGCTCGTTTATGTTTTTACGGCACGTAAAAGCCTCAAAAAGAAAAACTGAAAGCCTGTTATTTTTTTTTAAATTCTAATGCATTTTTTTACGAAGGCGGAGTAGCGTTAAAAAATAGGCCCATGACGGCCGGTTAAATAGTTTAAAAAATATGCGCCAATTACTAAAAAAATAACCAATTAGAAAGAGGAAAAATGTTAGTAATTAACGAAGGATGCGCAGGGCGGGCGCAAAGCGGCCAAGCCGAGTGCGCCAGCCTGGCACGACCTCCGCACTGTGGTGCACGGAGGCAGGCAGCCGAGCCGGTTACCCGGGTGATTCATGTACATGTAGTGTACATTCGGGTACAATGATTACAGCTGCGAGGACTGTACTCATTGCCTCCGGAAGGGTGCATAGGCTGCGCATTTAAAGGCGCAGGCGCTTTTCTCTCAATTTTAAACACAAACTCAAAATAATGAAATAAAAATTACTTTTTTTTTTCTCCTTATTATTATTTCCGAACGGAGAAGAGAAGAAGAGATTAACGAAATTTTCTCTCTCTCGTCGACATTTAAATAAAATCAATAATAATGAACATGGCGTTGGAATCTCCTCTTTTCAAGTACGATTCCGATGACGAAACGTAAAATGGCACCAGAGATAATATTTCTCGACGAAAAATGACGGAAAGGCCGCCCGAAGCCATCTTTCACTTATCTAAACATACACACGCGCGCGATCAGAACATTTTTTTTCTCTCTTATCCTTCCTTTCAATGAGAATTTTCACAAAATATTTTCCAGCGCCTTCTGAACCTCATAATTTCGAGCTCTGGGCAAACGAGACTTCAATTTTTGGGCTCTTATATACAGTGAAACCTCGATATAACGATACTCGGCGGACCAAGAAAAACTATCGTTGTAGAGGGGATAGGGCGGTTTATAATATTAGATAAAAGGGTTGCAGCCGTTTATACCATGCAGTGTAGACATTTCCAAATTAGACTTCAAAAAAATATATCGTTGTAGAGAGGGATTTTTTATATAGTTATATCGATTATCACTAGCGAGGTTTCACTCAGATGCAGATATATAGGGGGATGATCGAGGAAATCCCCTCCCCCCCCCCCCGTTAAACTGCGATAGCCGCGGATAAGCGTTGATTAGGGCAAGAAGCCCCGCGGGTGGAAAAAGTTTCAGAACCCCTCTCTGACATGGGATTCACGATATATTTACAGATCACTTGAGTGCTCCGTGGCATATTTTCAGATCACTCAAGTGGCCCGCGACACATTTTTAAACCAATGAAGTGTCCCGCAATCTCGTCAAGCACCCTTGATATATAGCATTCTTTGAGGCAGAGGTGTACGCACGGCTAGAGGGGTATGGAGGGCCTGCAACCCCCCCCCCCCCCGGTGATGAAAAAATTATTGAACTTTTTTTCTTTTAATATTTTTTGTAAAAAAATTAGAGTATCCGACTCTTGGGCCTTGCGACCCTTACGACCGCGCGGACGTTGCTTTAGGTGGTGCACAAAATCCTAGTTGAAATGGTGAAAGCAAAGCTTTGTTGACCAAAAAACGGGGGCAGAGGCAGGCGCCAAGAATGGGTCCCACATGAGTACAGGCTTTTTTTTCGAGAAGCGCCCAAAATATATATATACATATAATATGTAAAATAATATTTTTTTTTTTAGGTCCCACTCAGGCAGAAATTTTTTCTTGAGCCGCCCGTGTTTAGGAAACAGTTTTTCCTTGATGTGAAGAATAAAAAAAAATTAAGTATCGGCCCTTGAGTATTATCGGCCCTCACTTTATGAAAACCTAAACATAAGGATCTTTATGTGATCAACGGCCCGACGAACATTTTATAGAACGGTGAATAGACAGTTTTGCGGCCCTCTCCGATGGATTTGGCAGGGCTCTGGCTCACAAGCCTCAAAAAGAAGGAAAAAAAAACTTCTTCAAATTTGTTGATCTACAAAAAAAATCAATTTTCGGAGGGTGGGGAGATGCCTATCAAAATCCTTACCCCAGAGAGGAGTTCCTTATGCAGAGCCTTCTAAAACGCATGTGGCTACCCGCTAATGCAGGTGCATATGGGTAGGGGCCTCATGTTAAAGGAACTGAAATGCAAAAAATAATAATTTTTTACACTTTACACGGTTGTATAAATTCAGATGACTGACACCAAGTCTGGTTATAGGGACCTTAGGGGATCTATGAGCATGGTACTACCCATCTTATGCTACTGTTAATATTATGACGTCCTGGTGAAGGAGTCTGATAGCGAAAGGTGGCAGGGGGGGGGGGCAGCGATCGATCTTGCATCAATATTTTTAGACCTTTAAGATATTTTTTTTTTAAATCAACACACAAGGAGAAAACTAAAAGTTTTTAGTGTCTGTCAAAGGTCATGGCCCCATCGAAAGCCATGGATTTGCGTCCCATCCAATAAAAGGCAGACATACATATTATGCATTCAATAAGACCACATCCAATAAGACATAATACATACACGGAGACAGAATCAAGTCAAAAATTAAAATGTATAATCAATATATTAAAATCATGTTTCACGATCCTCTTAGTCCCCACTAGGGTAGAGCTGACAGGGCTCCATCTTGGAGGGCCCGGAACACGGTTCTTTTTTTTTTTGTTTTTTCACAATATAAATCATAAGGGATCGCGTGAAAAACCTGTCTTGCGGCCAGCGAAAGATAGCAGCCTAGCCCCTGTGGGGAACTGCTGCCGTATGTATGGGCATAGACGGAATAGCGGAACCTTAAGCCCCTAATAAATTTTGCGAGAAGGGATGAGCCTCCCAAATAATTAATTAAAAAAACAATGCAATGCACCACTGGCTCGCCTGCGTAAGAGCTTTAATCCCGTATATACGGGACGACTGACAATTTTCAGCCCCTCCCCCCCGCTTCGATGTTTCCTTCATGTTGGCATCTCTGTGTGGGGGAGGGGGAACTCCATGACGGCCCCCAAACATTTTACGTTGCACCCATTGCACCTTCCAAGACCGTATATGGAAACGCGCCTTCGATGACGACATCTATTAATCATCACATAAATCTTCAAAGGAGAAGAAAACAAAAAATTATATAAAATATATGTCATTATTTATGTTCTAATTTTTCCATGACTTCCTGGTTGTGATATTGTGTGCGTATTGAATGCGTGTATACAAAGCCGAAGCCAGCCCTGCGGCACGGCCGCCATTTTCTCTCTGCTCCGAAAGAGAGAGAGAGAAAAAAAGGGGCGCGCCTGTAAACTTGAAGGGGCGCCATTTTCTCCTTGGCCTCTCTCTTGAGAGAGAGCATGCACAGATACATGCATGCATGTTGGCTGCGTCGTAGGCCTGAGAGAGAGAGATGCAATCCGACCGGATGGAGAAATGTGCGTGTGTGTACCCGTACACTGAGACTCGCTGACTACTCTCTGCACTGCCCCCTTCGCCACCTTTTTTTTTTGTTATTCTGACGGTGCAAAGTGCGCCTTGTCGCTCGCTCGCTGGTTGGCTGGTTACGAAAAAACCGGCGTGTGTGTGTATACACACTCTCTCTCTCACACACACACACTACTGTATTTCTCTCTCTCTCTCTCTCTCCTGGAGAAAAATGTGCACCGAACTTTTCGCTCGATAAAAGTTTTGAACTTTGGGCCTTCATGCTCTCGCGGGAGCATGTTCAGGGGGTTGCCAACTTTTCGCGTTTCTGATCAGCGCATTTCGTCGTTGCCAGCGTAGGATCACTCATGACCAGGGGCGTACGCAGGATCGACCTTTTTGTAGGGGGGGGGGGAAGGGAGACACAAAGATTTTCTTCCCGAGAAATTTCGAGTTACCACCCTTCAAAAAGCATTTAAATTAACCGAAATTGGTTAATATAGCAGATGAAGGGTATTTTCTTTCGATATTTCAATTTTTTCACCGAAATATCACTTTTTTTTTTCTTCTAATTTTTGGTCTCCTTGGGGAGGGTGGCACGGCCCCCCCCCAGAGCACCCCTCTGCTCATGGCAGGCGCGGGTGGATCCAGGGAATCTAGGAATCTCCACTAATTCCCTCTCCTCAACATAAAGGGCCTACGGTGGATATGCGTCCCGTATTTTACTGTACTAAATCGTTATATTCCATCTGTTATATTTCCACCGTTCCAACCGTTATATTACCACTTCTGTCCCTTGGGAGGAGTGACCGCTTCTGGATTCGTTCGTGACTGGTGGAGCCCTTTTGATTCCCAAATCCTCTTTACCAGTGTTTTTTCAACCTAACCAGAAGTGGTTCGTAAAGATGGGCCAGGTAGCCCACGGGCAGATGAAAATTCAATTCGAAGTGAATGAAAATTATGTAATCGTATGACAGAGGCGTATTTAGATGGGGGTAGGGGGAAACTTATATGAGGAGCGGCAAATTTGAGGAATGAATGGTCAGGAAAATCAGTAGAATTGGAGAGGGTGGCAAAACTTGTTTTGCCCACGGCAATAAAATTATAAAATCTGCCTAGAGAGTGAGGGACTAGGCCAAAATGAGTAACTAAACAAGTGAACTAGAGAGTTTGTAGACATGTGAGTGAACAAAAGAGTAACCTAGTCAGACCAAGTCATTGAGTGATCAAAATACTGACCTAAAGAGTTTGTAAGCGTATGAGTGTCCAAAACGGTGTGCAATGACACGTGAGTGATCATAAGCGTCAAAAAAGTGACCAAAAGAGTAAGAGTGTGTCCAAGCATCATGACTCCCACACATAGGCGGATATAGACTTGGAAGTCTGGGGGGGGGGCATGATGATGATGTAAATTGATATATACATATATACATTAGATCAGTCGACTCCACCGTTGACACTGGGAGGGGGGGACAATGCCCCCACGCCCCCCCCCCCGTATCTCCGCCCATGCACATCCAGTCATGGCAGTCATGTGAATGGCCCAGAGAGTGACCTAAGCCCATGGCGGCCGTGCCGCGCTACTTTACTTCGTTTTGCATTTCTTGTGTACAACACCATTCCCCGAAATTCGCCGTCCTGCGCTTAAGCCCGCTTACAACTCCCCTTCTCCCTCCCCATATATCTCTAGTTACTGCTAGATACCGTATTTTGCGGATAATGGTGTGTGTGTGTCTACAAATGATTGAGGGCGGTTCCGATTTTCTTTTTTCTATGGTTGCGATTTATTAGAGATAATGATGATTGGGTTTGATGTCACGAGAGTATATATATCTCTCAACAGTCCCTTTTCCTTTTTTGTGGTTTGTTGAATGCTTTGTAAAGGACTGCGGTTAGCGCAGGGATTCGTAAACTTATAACATTCACATTACAAATATCTGAATTTTATCTCGCGTTAATACAGACTAGTCCATAAAATATTCATAGTTTCCCCAAACGTTTCCTCTTCTACCACCCCAGGGCCGTCTTAAGAACATCGTTTCCCTCGTGCACAAACAGTTTTTTTTTCGACCCCCCCCCCCTCCCTTCCCACCAGATTATAAATTATTGCTTAATAATTTACATGCTAAATGCCAAAAATCTCAACGAGATGTCATTATCACGAGGCCTCCGGGCTGTGCGTGAGTGGGATCATGCGTTAATGAATGGGCGCTGTGCCGCACCCCCCCCGATCCCCGGCTCAAGAGAATGACTTTTCTCCTCCCTTCCCAATCCTGAGCGATGCTACAGGAGATCTTATATAATTACATCCGTAGCTATGAGGATGCCAATCTCAATGGGCTGTGCGGAAAATTCACCGTTAGGAAAAAGTAACTGACAGGCGATTCATCGAGAAAGTGGCATAGTGGATGAGGAGGTGAGTGGCCCAGTGAGCAAGTAAACAAGCGAGTGATTGATCAAAGTGAGTCAGGGAGTTACTTTGTGTGCAGGCGAGCAAATGCTTGCCTTCCCTCCGTCCCCCAAGGATGTTGTTGATAAGGCTCCAGCCTGAGGGCCCCCTTCCCCATGTTAGGATTTTTTTTTTGGGCCCATGACCCCTGGGCATCCTGAAGCAGGTCCCCTAGGCTGGGATCTCTGCCCCCCCCCTCCCCCGAATCCAGGTAATTACAGGCCCTTCCACAGTGAATTAACTTATGGCATGAAAAAACAAAAAAATTATGATAATCGTCCTAGGGCTGTCAGACCAGACAAAGCCCGGACAGTGCACTACGAAAGTGGGAAAAGTTTGAAACTTTTCTTACGGGATATATAAAAGAATGTTTAAATTTTTATTTCCTGGGAAATAAAAAACACATCCGGGAACGCACTTTTCCTCTTACTCATCCAGGAAGGGGAAAAGCAGAGGGAAAAAACACGTTACGACGACGGGAATATAATAAATACCCATCTTGTCCTGGAAGAAGAAAAAAAGTGCTCCCTCGCGATACTATAACCACTTGTATCATACCAATGAATATTTTTCCTGAAATTCCATTCGTATTTCTCCGGACGGGGGAGAGAGAGAATCGATATAAGCCATCTTTTTTTTTTCTATATATTATTATTGTTGTTAATATTTGATACATTTCGAGCGCCATCTGGTGACGCAAAACTTTTCACTTTCACCGCATTTTTTTTCTTATTTGTTTGTACAAGAAAGTAAGTCCATAGAAAAATAAAAGTCCCCTTTTTTACGTATAGGGAGTCGTCCCATAAATTCGTGAATAGTTTAAAATTCATGAAAATTGGTATATTTGAAATTTTTCGAAAATTTCTTTGCGAAAAATTTGAGAAATGTGTTAAAAGCAGGAACCAAGACTTTATCCCGCTCTTGCCACTTTTTCATCTACACATACAAACACGCACTTTTTACACACACACACACACACGCACATATATATATATATATGTATATATAATATACATTACTCTCTTGTCTATCTGTTCACACGGGTGTGAAAAGATAGACAAGACACTTCGTCCTTATGGTGACTTATCGCCCGCTTTAAGGGAAGGGCTAGGCATCACCTCAAAATTCTGTTTCTGGTTCGTTATTATTAAAACCAATTGTGCTTTATCCACCAATGTCAACATCACATTGAAAACCTTATGTAAGAGCTTCCAAATTCCGAAGTTGAGCCCATGGGCTAAGATCTGTGTAAGCCCCCACCCCAGACAAAGATTTTTGCAAGAACAGGCCGGGCCCAATAGCAAATTTTTAATGTAAAAATAAATAAATAATGCGATTCGCGTTCATTTACCCAGAACCCATGTGGTTTCACCCCCAAAATCGAAACAACTTATATTCACTCCCCCCCCATATTAAAGATGAACCCCTAATGACTGCTTTTTCTTCTCCCCCCCCCCCCCCCCTCGTCAAAGAGAATCCTATTTCCAGATTTGCAAGAGGGGCATTTTCTCGTGATTTGGGAGCTCAAACTTCAAACAATAACTCACCAAGCAAGCATCTTTTATCTTACTCGCACGAGCCTCCTAATTCCTGCTTTATCTTGGACCTGCCCCCTTATGTTGAAGAGGACTTTATTTCCCGCATTGGCAAAGTAGGGACATTTGTGCAGACCCATGATTTAAGGGCCCCCCCCCCCCTAATCTTCAAACAACAATATTAATTTAGTCAATAATCAAACATCTTTAATCTGGATTGCAGAGTCGTAATTCCTGATTTATCCAGGGCTTCTTATGTCGGAAGGCGGAGGGGGGGGGGGGTTATTTGCTAATTATAAGTTGGGCATTTGTCAAGGGTCTCCTCATTAGGGAGTCCAAACTTCAAACATGCATTTACTGACTAACCAAACATCTTGACTCTTGTCATAGGAGCTCTAATTCCCTCTTTGCACAGCACATCTCACTTCGAAGGGGGGGGGGGGGGCCCATTTCCGTAATTGCAAGAAGATATTTGTCTGGGGGGGGGCCCGTGATTTCAAGGTACAGAATTGAAACATTCATTTACTGACTAAAGTTATCTTTGACCTTAGTCACAGGAGTCGCCTGCCCTTCAGCCTGCACGCCCAGGGCCTCTCATGTCAATGGGGGCTCATTTCCTCATTGGTAAGTTGGGCATTTGTCCTGGTCTTAGTAATTAGTGAGTCCGAAATTCAAACATCATACACATTTAGGGACTAACCAAAAATCTTTGGGTGAAGTCGTGCAGTTGGCCAGGGCTTCATGATATGGGAGCATACACTTCAAACAACATATTTGCTGACTAACTTAACACTTTGATACTAGTCGCAGGAGCCCTATTTATTCCTGCTTTGTTCAAGACCCCCCCCCTCCCCCACCGTGTCGAAGTTGATCCTATTAAAAAAAATTCGAATGCGAGGACCACGGAAAACGGTCATCTCACACAAGCACCCTTTGAATACTTTCCATCGATAAAAAAATTCCTGATTGAAGTTGTTCAGAGAGACACGCACGTCTACATAATGTAGTATATTTAGTCTGGTTTTGCATTTCTGATTCGTCATTGCAATCGCAACTGTGTTCAGGATTGGATAATGTTTAGTCTGTGTGTGTGTGTGTGTGTGGACTTCAATTAAACAAAACAGAAATTTTCTTCCTTAAAAAAAAAGATTCTAATTGGGAAAAATCACGAAAGGTTGTTTGGTCTGTGCGCTTTGATGGCTACAAGTATGTACCAATAACAAAAAAATAACCTTCAAACATGGCGCATCCCTAGTCTCTATCTCGTTTAGGTTTTTGTTTATTCACAGGGTCTGGAATTTCGTATCAGATGCATGTTTTGAAATCCCACGTGTGCACCGTGATTACAGGGTGTCCCATAAAATAATTCCTGTATAGTTAAAAAAATCATAAAAATGGAAGGAATTAGTTTTTTTTAATGCGGTTTGAGAAAAAGTTAGTCTCGCGAATGGGATTTTTTTCGAGACCGAAAAGAATTTAGTTCAAATTTTTGTTGGTAGAGGACACTGCACGAAAGAACATCACTGGCAATATGCAAATCAGAGTCCTATAAAATGTGGGGGCGTATGATTAACTGCTCATCTCTGAATTCTTCCGTTACTAGCGATTACATAATGTTTTCATTGTAATGTTGGCAAGAGTTGATGAAGCACTTTTGGTGAAGCTGTTTTATTTCAGCCAAGAATCGCCGGCTCAAACTTTATGAACGTTTCGGACACGGAAGAGATTGAAGAAAGGTTCAGGTTGAATCACTTTTGTTTTGCTTCCGTGCAGTACCTTCTGTCTACAAAAATTTCAACAATGTTTTGTATACAAAATAAAATACCGCCCTTCGCGGGAGAATGACTTTTTCACAAATCGCATTCAATGAACATTGAAGGAACGGACATATCCCGCTTCGCACAATAATGTTGTCTTGTATATGATAGAATCTGGAATTGAACTTACCCAATCTGTAGAATATACCTATCTCATTGATTTTCAGTATAAGCACGCCGGAATATAAGATATAAATTGTCATCTATATGACTGGCGCCTCCATTTCATTCACAGCCGCCAGAAGTGGATGAAACAGCTGACGCTTCTCATCCAAATGTGCAGCAGACTCTCAATAATCTGACCGTGCGTTAATCCGGAAGGGGGTCACGGTTGGTCTGGAGGAGAAAGTTAGTACAGTGCGAGGAGCAGGACGGCAAATTATTTGTATTAACCTCAATAAATTTGTCTCAGAGACAACCAGGGACTAGGTCAGTGAGACCTAGAATGACCTGGAGAGTTTGCAAGTACGTGGGTTAGCAAAAGAGTGACCTGGAGAGTTTGCAAGTACGTAGGTGAGCAAAAGAGTGACCTGGAGACAGGGCCGCAACTAGGGGGGGGGGGTCTTGTGCTCCGGGCGCTGAAACCGAGGGGGCGCAAATTTCATTCTGAAACCTCTCCTTCAAGGGGACGTCAAAATGCGCGCTTGCCCCGGGTGACCAAGCATCTAGTTGCGGCCCTACCTGGAGAGTTTGCAAGTACGTGGGTGATCAAAAGAGTGACATACAAAATAAGGGACCAGGTCAGTAAGTGACCTACACATCACTCACTTCACTTCTGAGATATAGATGGCAACACTGTAAAATCATACACAACACTAGACACGCGCTCAGACTGGTAGGTACACGCACTTACACTTCCGGCACAACTCACTAGGTAGTAAATTGCCTATGGCAATAGACCTAAGTTGTGCTCGGTTTGAAAAAAAAAAAAAAGTAAGTGACCTAAAGCATGTACATCCATGCAAATGACCAAAAAATCGGCTTAGAGAGGGTAAAAGCAAGTGAACGATCAAAAGAATGACCTAGAGTATGCGTAAACGTGTAAATTGTCAAAAGAATATAGCAAGGCCAATAAAGCAAGGAATTACGTCAGTGAGCGACCAAACGAGTGGCTTAGAGCGTGTGCAAACATGTGAGGGACCAAAACGGTGTGCGAGCATGTGAATGACTAAAAGAGTGGCTCAGAGAGTGTGTGTGAGCATGGGAGTGTGGGAGTGACCAATTGTGTGATGGAGTAAGGAGTGAAAGTCAGAGGGAGGGACAAGCGGGTTCACCATCCACAGGGTGGCGAATTCGAGTAAAGAGTAGTGAAGAAAATTGGACTAGAGAATGGAAGAACAGCGGCAAAATCCGTGTAGCCCACAGGCGGCAAAACCATAGCCATACGTCTCTGATCCGGCCCATGCAGTAATCCAGCGTTCTTTTCTTCAGGCGGGGTTTTCTTCGGGTATAGAAGAGGTATACATGTCACTGTAAGTCTGTGCGCAAAAGCTTATATTGTATAAATGTGTTTCTTCAATCGAGTTCCAGCAATCCGGTGATTTCAATAATCCGGCACATCCTGGTCCGATATGCGCCAAATTAATAAAATCGAGAGTCCAATGCCACCTATTCCTTCTATTTTTATTAATTTAACGTAACATCCTGTATATGATTATATTAATGTAAAAAAAAAAAAAAAATGCACAGTTTGATATTTTTTTATTTTATTTTGTCAACCCCGTTTCCATCCCCGGGTTATAGGAATGGGAACGACCTGTCTGGTTGAAAATCGTGCGCGACTCCCTCTCTCTCTCTCTCTCTCTCGGGAACGCGTGATTTCACATGCACACGTAATTTTCACAAATTGTTTTATTTGTTATTTTCTTCTTCTTTTTTTACCCTCAAAAGTCCAAAACCGAAGGAAAAAAAAAAGTACGCAGCGCAAAAGTTTTCTTTCTTTTTTTTTTGTGGTGCAGTGTATTTATTTTACACGAGGCGGTTGTTATCTATCGGTATTGCGTGCACACGCACAAAAGGCATGAGTCGTTTTTATTTAGTTTTTGCTTTTTTTCCAATGTTATTCGGTCACTTTGAAACGTTGCTGCTGTACCGTAGTTCGGGCTTCGAGCTCGTCCTTCGAGAAGGTCATGCATAATTTTCCCGGAATGTACGCATGTGAGTGTGTGTGTGTGAAATTAATAAAAATAAGTAACAATAAATAAAACACTCTTTTTTTTTTATTCGGTGTAGACGAAAAGGAATTCATAGTCGGAAGGAAACAAAAGGGTTTTCGTGAGGCTTGAGCATTTTGAGGCATTGTTAGGCTGGCCATATTCGGTCGAGAAAAATACGGGAGATCGTTCTTCGAAATACGGGAAAATGCGGTGCATCGCCAATTATTGCTAAAAACGATGCCAAAACTAAGCAAAGTCGCTAATTCGTGCTGAAACCACAGAAAAGTCGCCAATCGCGGGAAATATAGAGCTATTTCAATTTGCAGTGAATTAATAAGAAAATTAAAGACGACTTTGATTTTTAGAAAGAAAGAAAAAAAAAACACTGAGTATGGAACCACTCCCACCATATATTGGCAACGAAAAAAAATTAAAATTTGGAATGCTAAATTTTCTTGCCAACCAGCGCCAATGGGTTAAAATAAAAAACAAGACACATGCGAGATGAATATGCTTATATATAGTCCTAATTGTCGTAATATAATTTCTGAGGTAGGAAGATAATTTTATTCGTTGATTTGATGAGTAAAATGAAGAATAAAAAGTTAAGTTGTGGCTTCGTTGAAAATACGTGAAAAAACCGGGACTGTCCCGAGAAATACGGGACGTGTGGGTCACCCTAGGTCAGCGGTTCTCAACCGGTGCCCTTGGGGCTCCTTGTGAACTCCCCAGGGACTCCGCCGCCACTCGAGGAAAATAAAAAAAACAGTAAAATTTAAAAAATAATAATTATAAATATTTTTAAATAGTAAAAATAAATCAGTAACTCTTATGGATAATTAAAAATGGGCCTACGGGGCTCCGCCATAGAATTTTTTTACTAAAGAAGGCTCCGCGAGTCAAAAAAGGTTTACAATAATAATAATTTTACAATAATAACCCCAGAAGGCATGAAATGCACTTACTGGAGGAAAATAAAAAAAAAAATAAAAAAAAATAATAATAGTCAGTACGGGAAGCACTTCGCATACGGAGCCAGGTCGAAATCCCCAATATTGGAAGCAAATCTTGCGTAGGAGGCACATACAAGTTCTGATGGAAGACTGTTCCATATTCTTGCCACACGGCATCTATATCCATGGAAAAAACAATCTCTTCTAGCCATTGGTATTCTTATTTGGAAGCGATGCCTACGTAGGTTAACTCGCCTGTCTATGATCTCAAAGAAAGGCTCTCTCGATGGTAGATAAACATTTTGGTGGACTAGTTTGTAGCACATCTTCAGATCCGCAGCGATTCTACGCAGGTTGAGAACCGCTGCCCTAGGTATTGTGCGAAAAGGATTTTGAGGTCCTATGCAATATCTGTATGTTCAGGACCAAAGCCAGAAATTTATTTTATTGAGTCATGGGGGGCAGCATATTGATAGAATTTAACAGGGGTGCGCACGCTCCGGTGCACACTCCGAAAGGTCTTCACGTTAAAAAATATCAATACGCAACAAAAGCCTTGACTGACCATATTTCCTTCATAAAGATGCGGAGGGAAAATTGGGATCCAGATGGATATCGCCAATTGCCGTAAGAAAAGTGAAATGCAAGTAAAGTTGCCAATTATTGCCAAAGGCAAGTATAGTTGCCAATTGCATGGAAAAAAGATCAAATTCAAGTAAATGTGATATTTTTTTAAAATTTTGTTGTTTTCATTTTTCTGTATAAAAAAGTACAACAAATTTGCGATTGAAAAATGTAGGCCCATTCCTCTATTTACAAAAATACCACACAAGGTTTGGAGAGGAGCCAAGTAGTTTTCTGGACTACTCATTCCTCGAATTTGTCGCATTGTGATATGATCCACTTAGCCCCCCTCATCTGTCTTCGTCACTCTTTTAATCACTCATGCTCACACATTTTCTTGGTCACTTACTCATTGACCTCTGTTCCCTCAACCCTCTGCTACTGCTACTATCAAACCACACATGCACCTCGTCCATATTCCTTTGCGGAACTTCTAACATTGATACATGTTGGCATGTGCGTGTCCGTATTGCAAACACGTCAAGTGTGTCACGTTTGTGTCTGCGTAATACTTGTTATAGAGCTGCCATCTATTTTTCGAACTATGAGTAATATGAGTAAAGTGCAATGATTCATTTTACCGTTTTAGGCCTGCTGCTCTCTACGGAGAGACTTTTTAATGGGAAGATTTGCACACATTCACGCCTCGAAGTTGGGAACCACAGAAAACTAACTTCAGCCAACCACCACTACTTCACCAAACACCAACTCTGGCCATATCGCTATATTGCAATTTACTGCCATTAGGGAGATGGGTTGGAAGTGAAGGCGCTGTCTATCGGTGGTCGCCTCGAGTTCGTTAGGGAAAATATCTTATCGATATCCTCCTTTGGGTTCGAACCCGGGACCCTGACAGCAACCTTCACGATGGTAGACGAACATCTTACCACCATGCCCCTCGGGCACAGCCAACCACCACTGGCACCGGTGAGGTCCTTGCGATACGAGCCCGTCACTATGACCACTCGACCACCACAGCGGCCATTACCCCTCTAGGTCACTCAAATGCTTGAAAAATGTCTATGTCACTCTTGGTCCCTCACCGGCAGCACATCAACTCTCTAGGTCGCTTACTCACCTGGTGCCTTGCTCTCTGTGTCACTCTTTTGATCACTCATGTGCTTAAAAACTCTCTAGTTAGTGGTTCTCAACAATTGGAAGCCGATCGAATTATTTTGAGAGTGCAAAGCCCGGCTATACACTCGACTAATGGGAGATAAATGAAGAAAATGAAAAACGATGAATCACTCGCGGCCTAGTTTGACTGATGTCTAGGCCCGGTGGTTAAGAATCCCTGCTCTAGGTCACTCACAACACACTTGCAAACACTCTAGGTCACTTTTTTGGTAATTTACCAACATGGTCCTTCACTCTGCAGATCACTCACATGCTTGCAAGCTTTGTAGCTTGCTCTTTAGGTGACTTGCTGACTTGATCACTCGCTCTTTAGATCACTCTTTTGATCACTCACATGCTTGCAAGCTTTGTAGCTTACTCTTGAGGTGACTTGCTGACTTGATCACTCGCTCTTTAGATCACTCGCTCTTTAGATCACTCTTTCGGTTATTCACATGAACCACCCATTGTTCTGATGATCACTCACATGCTTGCACACGCTCTAGATCATTTTTTTTTCACTCACATGCTTACAAACTATCTAGGTCACTCTTTTGATCACTTATATTCTTGCAAACCTTTTTGATTACTTACTGACCTGGTCTGTTGCTTTCTGAGGTCATTCACACTCTTGCAAACTCTCCAGATCACTCTTTTGGCCATTTACCGACATGCCCCCCCCCCCGCTCTGTAGGTCACTCTTTCGATCACTCACATGCTTCCAAACTTTCTGAATCATTCGTTGGGTCACTCACTGTCGTTATCCCTCGCTTTCTACGCAGAGGATGATTCATGGTTTTACCGTTTGTGCGCTACACGTCCCTCCATTTTTCCATTCTACAAACTGACCAATCATTCCTCAAATTTGCACCCCCTATGAATCCCACCCCCGCGCAAATGACCTTCTGGTTACGGCCCGGTGCGATCGCCCTCGTGCCAGAAAAAAAGGTACCCACGGTGGAACCCAAATTGCCCGACATGTCTGTATCCGTAAAAAGGTGACTCCACGGAGTTCTTATTCATTGTGAGGAGATTTTACCCTTGCATTTCATGTAGTACCTTCTCCTCCTCCTCCCCAAGAAAAAAGTCGTCATGCGGAACTGGTACCACAGTAAAACGAGCACGCCATCATCCAATCTCGGGTCCATTCCTTTTTTTTTTTTTTTTTGTTTCTTCTCACACTAGTACTACATAATAAAGGAATGGATGAATGAATGAATGAATGAATGAGCATGGATGTGACGCAAGTGCAACGACCTGTACCGAGACTACCTCAGCTTGCTAGTCTTTTTCTTTTGTTGTTATTTTCGCCTCTGGTCATGCTCCGTTATGGTATACATATCTGGAATCTCTGCCGCGATAGTCGCCGTCAGGCATGAAGCTACTTTCATACAGTATATAATATTAAGGACGAGAATAGAATTCTTTTTTCCTCTTGTTTTTCGCTTTATTTTGTGTGTGTGCTACCTTCTCATTACCTCGAGAATGCAATTTCGTGTATCGGGAAGAAACAAGAACATTTTGTTACATGCTGCCCCCCCCCTTCCCCCCCACATCCCTACTCAATTTCGAATATTTTCCCTGAGAAGTTTATATATTTTTTCCCCCTAGCGTGCCTGTAACTTTGTGGGGGAAAAAGTTTTTTTTCCCAGAAATCTTTTCGAAAACTTCTGAAAAATGTCTGGTTTTTCAGACATTTGCGTGGGTGCAGGCATTTTCTATGAACTGCACCAGTGGTTCTCAAACTTTTGACATCCGTGGCTCCCTTGTCCAATTCATGGTTCGTATACGACTCCCCCACAGAATAGTTACATATTTTCACTCACAAAAGAACCACTTTAAATCATAAATTAGGCACACCAATCAATAACTCCAGTTCGCCACTGACAAATGTTGGAGACGCCTCTAGGAGCTGCGACGCACACTTTGGGAAAAAAGGAACTATACGCTCTATAAACAATTATTTTTTACTTTAATGGCTTGAAATTTGACTTAAAAGTTTCATACAGTATAATATAAGGAAGAGAGAATATATAATTCTTTTTCCCTCTTGGTTTTTTTTCATTCTATATATGCCAAATCCTTATTACCTTGAGAACGCAATTTCATGTATCGAGAAGAAACAAAAACATTTCGTTACATGCTGCCCCCATCTACAACCTTCGTCGGTTTCGAATATTTTCCCTGAGAAGTTTATATATTTTTCCCCTAGCGTGCCCGTAACTTTCTATAGGTAAATATTTTTCGGAAATTTTCAAAAGATTCTGAAAAATGCCTGGTTTTCAGACATTAGCGTGGGTGCAAGCATTTTCTACGAACTACGCGCTGCATAAATAATTGGTTTTTATTTTAATGGATGAAATTTGGCTTGAAAATTTTGAACTTGTATGAAGCTTGGCAGAAGTTCTTCCCCAGAAAATTTTCGAAAAATTCTGAACAATGCCTGATTTTTCACACAGTTGCGTGGCTGCAGACATTTTCCATGAACTAAACGCTCTATAAACAATTTCTTTTTATTTTAAAACCTTGAAATTTGTGAAATAAACAATTTTTATTTTTAATAAATGAATTTTTTTGAGCTCTTTGACAATTTACAAAATAAAAAATTTACAAATAAAATATTTACAAATTAAAAAAATTATGAAATATTAGCAATACGTATAAACCATCGACAGGCGGTACTGGTGGTATTACATGCTACTAAAAAACATCCGCACATCCAGCCCCATAAACATTCCTATAAGGAATTTCAAAGGAAATAACGCATGGTACATGCCGGAAAGTTTTTGTCCATATTACGGGGGTGGCTCTAAATGTACTGTATTCATGGCAGAGGAGTACGCAGCAGAAAGGGCATTACAAACATAGGATTTTTGTTGTAGGGGTCAGAAGAGACAGAGCAACAACTTTCTAATTGGAAGTTAAAGGATAGGGGGACTGTATAAAATTTTAGATTTCTTTTGAGTTTGTGACACACTGTATTTCCACTCTCGAAACTGGTACAAGGTGATTTTTGAACGCCTTTTGAGCATTTTTTGAACTGAAACTTTATCTCTACGATGGACGACTGATGAGATAAAGGCTGCATCAGCACTTATAGGTATGTAAGTGCTAATGTGCATAAGTACACCCTGTATATGTAATTGTCTAGTCTACATTTTTCGAATAATCGAACTTTTAATCTTTTTATGTGACTTTTGGATCACCGTAGTGGTGATAAATGGCGTGTAATTAAGCCATACGTTTATACGGTCATCTTGGCATCATCTCTTTTATCATAGTACAAGTAATGTTGCCAACTCTTCAAAAACATTCTCACGTGTGCCGAACGGGTTTCAAACTATCAATGCCTGTCTTAACGCATGGGTCCACCCGCAGGGCCGTCTTAAGAGCATCGTGGGCGCCCGGGCCAAATGATTTTTCCCAGGCCCTACGTAGCAAATTTTGGAATAAATCAACTACTTCTCATTTTTCTGAGGCCCCCGGGCCGTGACCAGGTGGGGCCCATGCGTTAAGATGGCACTGTCCACCCGGCCATGGCCCAGGGGCCTCGAGTGAAGTGTTTAAGGGGCCTCGTGACATTGAGATCAGCTGGTTAAGGTTTTTGAGATTGATCATTTAAATTGTTAAGCAGAGACAATTTCTAGTTAGGCCAGAGGGCCTCAGAAAAATCAGTTTTCCCTGGGGCTCCATAATGCTCTTAAGACGGCCCCTGATTTCAAACTAATGAAAGACCTGAACGACCCTTCTCGTCGCCTTTCACCACACTTTGAACAGTACAATGAGTCATAGATAAATTAATTGCATTTTCTTCCACTCAACAAACAAACGATTTCTCATGCATTGCGTGGTGAGGAGTCATCCAGAATGACATAATACGTAGTATGAGGTCAAAGAATAATGTCGAATTATGAATAATACTTTTAGGGCTCTTTGAAATCCTAGACTGATTCATCCACCATACTTGAGCAAATGTGTGACGTCAACGTCAATCATGCCTCCCTCCCAAAAGGGTACAGCTATTACTACTACTACCATTGCTACCACTACTAAGCCACACACGCAGCTCGTTCATGTTCCTCTGCGGAACTTGTAACGATGTCGTACAAGTTTGAATGTGCGTGTACGTCTTTTGAACCTGAATCGAAGGGGGCCATTCAAGTATTACGGAAGCAGATTTTTTGCCATTTTTGACCCCCTCCCCCCTTGTCAGCAAAATTTCGTCAGCAGCTTAGGATATTTCATATCTTCAAAAAGGGTGGTTGACGACGTAAGCTACCTTCAACCCCCCCCCTCCCCCGTTGTCATCAAAAGTCAGCAAATCCGAAACCCCTTCCCCCCCTCGATGCTGACGTAATACTTGAATGACCCCAAGGTTATTTCTGTGTAATGCTTGCTATGTGCAGTGCTTACTTTCTTTCTTTCAAACCGCACAACTCAGGTCTATCGCCGTGGACAATTTACTACCGAGTGAGTTGTGCCGGAAGTGTGAGTGTGTGTACCTCACCGTCCGAATACATATATAGTGTTGTGCGCGAGTTAGTGCTGCCATCTACATTTCAAGCTGTGAGTGAAGTAAGCTACCTTCAAACCCCCCCCCCCCAAGTGTAATAATTGAATAATTGTACCGTTGTTGGCCTGTTGCTCTCTGTGGCGAGAATTTTCAACAGGGAGATCAGCTCATATTCGCCCCTCGAAGTTTGCAACCACAGGAAACCAACTCCAGATAACCTTCGCTATAGCGACTGCGGGCGTTCAAACCCGGGTTCTGGGAGCGAGTCCGACACAATTAACACTCTGCCATCACAGTGGCACAAAGTGGAGCTAAAGCTCCAGCTCCTAGGGCTTCGAGTAGTGCAGTGGTTAGACGCTCGTCTTCCATCGTGAAGGTGGCTGTCAGGGTTCACAGG
The DNA here is from genome assembly GCF_987345545.1 of Pholcus phalangioides. Taxonomy (NCBI): domain Eukaryota; kingdom Metazoa; phylum Arthropoda; class Arachnida; order Araneae; family Pholcidae; genus Pholcus; species Pholcus phalangioides. The sequence continues at coordinate 84,231,073 of NW_028301608.1, read as the reverse complement.
TTCTGTCCGGGGAATCCAGCGTTCTGAAAACTGGTTCTTCACCTGTCTTCTCACCACAGAGATCAGCAGGCCCCTACACAACGATACAATTATTCAATCATTACTCTTCATTCATACTTAGAAAAACTGACGGCAGATGGCAGCACACACACACCACACAAGCATTGCACAGAGACAGACTTCACGTTTGGTACACAACACATACGTGCACAGCTTTCAGCATGGCCAAGGTCCTGCTAAAATCTCTTCATTGAGACAGAGCGGTGGGCCATGATCTGGTTAGGAGGAGGATGCAGTAAATCACCGTAGGGCGATGTGACCGGAGTCGGTGTGCAGTAAAGCCCGGGACAAATCTCTTTAAATTAATTTTTTGTTTACGCTATAAAGTCACGTCAAAGGAGCCCCGTCATAGATCTCATCAAAATGAAATTCATGTATAGTCATGTGGAAATCATGAATTGAAAATAATGCACGAAAAAGTTCATGTGTGGACTTTCAAATATAAAAATGAAGGGAATTAAAATAAAAATCATGCAATACAAAATGTACTTTGAAAAACTTTCAGGAATGGTGAGAAAGGGGCCCTCTGTTTGACTCAGGGGGGACCCCTTTTGGCTTACCTTATATGACGAGGCCACTGCGCCTCCAGCTAGACAGGATTTTTTGCTCGCCCTAAATTTACAGAGCAAAAAAAATTATAAGATTGGTCCCAGTCGGGAGCCCTGGCATTCCCCCCCCCCCTACTTCCGGAGGGGCCCAATTTTCCCCCAAATAGAAATAAAAGAAACGAATGGATGTTCCGGGGGGGCTGTTTATAAACGGAGAAGTACGCGAGAATTTTTTTTTTTCGGAAGAAGCGTCACCGCGCCGAGCGACGACGCCGATTGGTTGAGAAAAAACTGACAAAAGGCGAACAGCGCGCGACGAGTGCCAGCGACCGAACCAAAAAGCAGAGAAAGGCCGCTCCTAGCGCCAAACAAGCTGCGCGCGTCTCGGAGCGTTTCTTGAAGGTGCGAGTCAGACGAGAATTGAAAAAAAAAAAAATCATCGTTTTTTTATTAATTATTTTTGATCATCGGAACATCGTTGAATTATTCGCGACTGCCTGAAATATTGTCGTCAGGATGCAGGACAAGATAATTCTCATTCGGGAGGTCTACAAGAGGAAAGGCATTTGGCAGCGCGATCATTGCGATTACGGCCAGCAGAGGATACGCGAGAAGATGTGGGACGAAATCGCCGCGACCTGCGAAATTCCTCGTAAGTCATCTACGATTTTCATCGCATGGTTACATAAATTACGAAAAATAACGTTGCTTTCTGCGTGCGTGACGATACGATAAATGTTCGAATAAATACGATAAATATCGTACGTGTAGCGAGTAAAGCCGTTAAGACGCGAGCAAGAATGGCGCATAGGCATTCTATTTATGTTATCGGTATTATTATTCGATGGCGCTTGTACGTTCACGTTATTTTATTGAGTCGTTGTGGTGTTTGTTTACAATCGGGTGTTGCATGCGGACGCGTCATTGAATCGGAACGCGGTTTCGACACAATATGAACGTATCAACGAGAAACTAATTTCGAACGCCATGTGTTTGCTGATCACGTGGCATTTCCCAAACTGGGGTCCGCGGTCCAGTAAACCCCGGTTAAATTTTTTGAATTTTTATCGCTATTAATTTTAATATGCCACCGAATTTTAAAAAAACTAATTCTCACCCTTTTTAAATTTGACCCTACCCGTGTGTGTAGCAAAAGAAATAAATATTGAGCACAGCTCCCCCCCCCCTCCCAACCTCACGTCAGGCTGAAGGTATTGCCCCGCATCCTGTAGCAGAGCCCTATCTTTGGATGCGGCCCCCAATGCAGTGAACTTGAGAAAACAAAAAAATGATAGGAATCGTTCCGGGCTAGAGCCCTATCGGCGTAGTCCTCACATCCTGGAGCAGGGCCCCTGGGCTGGAATCTATGGTGGACCCTTCAGCCTGACTTTTCACGGGTTATTCCATAGTGAGTTTATTGCATGAAAAAAATTATGGTAATTGTCCGTGGGCCCTGTCAGCCCCACCCTTGTGGGGCCATGCCTATCAGCCCTCATCCTCGTTGGGGGCATGGCTGAAGGGTCCCGGTATCTAGCTGTATATATATATATTTGTGTCATTTTTTTTTAATTTTCTTTAAAATGAATACAGAGAGTCCTCTTAGCAGTGCCGTCTTCGCTCATGGGCCCACATGGGTATGGCCTGGGGGGGGGGGGAATCCTCAAGTGTAATGGGGGGAGGGGGCTTACGAAAATTGGAACTGATTTAAAATTTCGAGAAAAAGCACGCAAATTCGTAGGCTGGCATTTCAAGCCAAGTAGTGGGGGGGGGGGGGGGCTCAGAAAATCACTTCGCCCAGGGCCCCACGATGCTTTTAACTCTCCTGCTCTTGAGGATGTGAGGACCTTCCCTCTCCGCATGTGCCGATTGTTATGTGGGGCTGCTTCATTTTATTTATTTTAAAAATTATTTCGTTCTTGTGATCAATAGTGATGTGATTCATGAGCAGGGCCGGAACTACGGGAGGGAACAATAGAATCAACTGCCTCGGGCGGCAAAATTTCGGTGATGACAAATTTTAGGTGGGAATAAAATCACCGAATTTTAAAGTGGTGGGTGCGGAGTACGCAGTGCCTCCGTGGTACCTGCAATGAAATTTTGAGTTACAGACCTTCAAAGAAGTAGTCCCCACCCCGTACAAGAGTGAGACTGACAGGGCTGCAGCCCTGGGGAACGGGACAATTACCGTCATTTTTTTTTTTCATGCATAAGAATTAATTATCGAAGGGCCCGTGAAAAATCTGTCTTGGGGCTCCTGAAAGGTCCCAACCTAGGGGACCCTGATTCAGGATGTGGGAGTCCCGGGACGATTCGTATGTTTTTGTTTTTTTTCAGACTATGAATTCACTATAGAGGAACCTGTGAAAAATATGATCAGGGGCCCGACAAAGCAGTGCCATCGTAACGCATGGGCCCACCCGGGCACTGCCCGTTGGCCTCGAGGTAAGAGGGGCTTCGGAGAAATTAGAACCGGTTGAAATTTTCAGAAATTTGTCTGGTAGGGCCTCAAATAAAATCACTTGGCCCGGCATCAAAGAACTTAGCCTAAAGGCCCTGTTGCAGGATGTGGGAAGGGGGGCGTGCCCGAGATCTCTCATCTTCGATCCTATTGGAATAATCCCCAACCCTAATGCTAGCTTTGCCCAGGATTTTCTTCAAGCCACAGTTGGGCCCTGCTATTTTTCTTCACAAATGAAGACCTTATTGGATGTTAGTCCACTGTTTCATTGTACGTCATCTTCATTACCACCATGAGCCCCAAAAGGGGGCTGACGGAATTCTATTTGGGGGTGGAGGGAATTTGGCTGCGACCCAAAATCAACATTAACTTCGTGAATCATTGGACTGGTTTGTTCTACGAAATTGGTGAAACCAGTGGCAAAATAAGTGGTTTTATTTAACAGGACTGTAAGTGGAGTTGAACGACCCATTTCGGAAGCCCCTGCTATCCAATTCGGCCCTGCGTTAAGACTGTATGTGCGAGGAATTTCTAGGAATGAATAAGACTTTATTTCTCAACAGTTTCATGAATAGTATTTTTCAGTATCAACATTTTATTTTTTGAGTTATTAAACATGTTGCGAAGCTCAGAAGAAATGAACTGATTTTACAGCTCTGAAAAGAACTGATTCTTTCCGTTAGGGGCGAAATTTCTTAAATTGAAGACCGTTTCATATTTTGCTGCAATTAATATTTCATTGTACAGCAGTGGTTCTTAACCTTTTTTTTTCTCCCTCCCATGGGGTCCCATTTGGGATATTTTTCCTTCCCTTCAGGAACCATATTTTCTTCTCGTTTCCCCTCCCCCCCCCCCCCCCCCCCATCCAGGAACGAGATAATTTTTTTTTTTTTTTAATATAAATAAGATGAATGTCTTGACCCTTGTGCTAGAGTTCTCTTGTGGGTGCTCTATACTGGGTCGCCTCAGACAAAGCGATATTCTGGGGTTTCTCCACTATTTTCCGGTGGCCCATTAGCTGGAAGTATCATTTGTTGTTGCTACATAAGCTGCATGTTTATGTACATACGTAAACCCAAGAGCATGGCACCCCCTCCCCAGATCTGTAGCTCTCTTATATGGGTATGAGGCCCTTCGGTAGGACCATATTAACAGCATCATGGGTGAAGTGATGTTCTGAAGGGCCTCAGAACTTTCTGGAGGACCATTAGCAGGGGGGGGGGGACCCTCTACTTCCACACTGTAAATACCAGTCTACCGATTTTTAAAAAGTCTCGCCACATAGAGTAACAGGTCTTCAAACGGTACAATCATTACACTTCATTCATACATAGTTAGAAAATTTGATGGCAGATGGCAGCACTACTCGTAACACGCATTACAGAGAAACAAACTTCACGGTAAGTTCACAGCACGTACACGCACATTCCAACATGTACCAATTCATTAGAAGTTCCGCAGAGGAATATGAACGAGGTGCATGTGTGGTTTAGTAGTAATCTACCGATTTACATACTTTTTAAAGCCTGATCCATACCAGCAGAATTCTGCTGCGAAAAATATGTGCGGGTGATTTCAACGGTCGATTTAGCGTAGCCACACCCCAAGACCGGTTTTTTGCGCTGTAGAATTCTATGTAGCTCCGCTGGTATGGAGCCGGCGTGAAAAAATCATAGTATCTCATTTCATTAGCCCCGTTTACATGTGCAATATTGCGGTAGCATTGGAAGTTCTGCACGACTTTTTTTCCCCCTCGTAGGGAAAATGGAGAGCAGACATTTTCTTCTTCTTACGGATCTTTGAGGGGTTATAACCTACTTTTTCCATAACCCTTTGCGCACGCGAACCTCTGGCGACTTCAGTAAAGTGAGGGGTTGAAATGCCGGTCCATGTAAACGGGTTTTAACGAAAATCCTTGAGAACCAGGTTTTAAACAGTCTTTTTCCATTTCCCATATAAACGGCCCTATTATCATGGAGTCAACTATCATCAGCCCCACGGAACATGCCCGAGAAAGCCATGTCCTGGATTTATAAAAGATTGCCCTGCGTACGCGCCTGGTTCTATGAGCAATTCTGGATTCTGAAAGTTGTCACGCTTTTTCTTTACTAACTTTTGCTTTTTACATCTGATACGTTTTTCAAACACTCTGCACCCCCCCCCCCCCCAGGTACCTGCCATGGCTCCCCTTCCATTTGATTTTTACCTGTGCCTCCCTCCCCTCTAGACTATCCCAGTACCGTAAGGGAGCCCAAATGGCCCCTGGTTGAGAAACACTGCTGTACAGTATTTATTGATGTACTGTGCGATATCTATTTCAGAGCTTTTTCCCCTCCCCGTTTGTTCGTTCTATAGGCGAGGAAGCGAGGCAGAAATGGAAGAACCTGAAGGACGCTTTCCGTAAAGAGTTGAAGAAGGTGCAAGACAGCTGCGACTCGGATGGCCAGCCGCACTACGAATCCACGTGGCCCCTGTACAAGATCATGCTGTTCATCAAGGACCAGCTGATGCGTAGGACTCGTTCCTCGGTCGACGACGTGCTCGACCCCTCCGTCCTCAACGAAGAATCGGACCTCACTTCGCTGCCGCTGATGCCCGTCAAGAGCATGTACAACAGCAACAAGAAGATCGTCGCGACCAAGAACAGTGCCAAGAAGACCATCGGCAGTAATTACTCCAGCGGCTCGTCCAACTTCGTGCCCATCGCGTGCAAGGAACCGCTGGTCCAGATCCCTCCGGCGGCAGCGTCCCCATGACCCTAGTACTCTGTCCGTCGGTCGCGCCCGTGAACGCGAAGCCCGTCACCAACGTGTCGACGTCTTCGACGAGTCCCGTGGTCGTCCGAGTGAACGGTCGCAAACGGAAGAGGGACACCGAGGTCGGGCTGTCCCCGCCGGCCCTTCAGTCGCCCACATCGATGGTGGTCAGTTCTATCCGACCCATGCGGCAGGAATCCGCCCTTCAGCAGCACACCTTCGAATCGACGAAGCTGTCTTCGACGTCGTCGTTCGGGACGACGTCGCTGGACCAGAGGGACGCCGACGACTACCACTTCTTCCTGAGTCTAATCCCCCACGTGCGCAATTTCACGACGATCCAGAAGCTGCGCCTCAGGAGTAAAATCCAGGAGCTGGTCTGGAGGCGGCCTCCAAGAACAGGCAGGAAAACGAAGACTCTAAGAATGGTGACAGCGCCACTGGCTGTTGTTGATGACTCTGGCTGTGACAGAGAGACTTTGAGCGACAGAGAGAGACCATAATCAGCTATAGTCAGGGGAATCTCGTTTTTTCCATGTTAATATACGCGTGTTGTTAAAGTTGTTTAATTGCGACATTTCAGAGATATCCAAAGAGGCAAAAGCCAATCTGTACAAAATAATATCCGCCAATTTCAATAAAACGCGTTTGAAGTATTTAAAATAATGACGCCAAGAGAATCGCCGATTTTTGTTCGAAACAAACGCGACATCATTAACCATAATTTTATTAATGATGTCTCGTAAACACAATTGTTCTATAATGGGAATAGAAGAAATGATCAAATTAATGATGCTTTATGAAACAAGACCTGCAGTTAACTTTTAATGACCTGCAAACTCTCCCCCAGAAAAAATATAAAATCGGATTCTCCATCGGATAATCCGGTCTTCCAACATTTGACGATCATTGCCCAATGCTGGTGCGGCCACGCTACTCGGCATGCCCAACCTTGGAACAGGCCTACAACGGTATAAATCATTATACTTCACTTATAATTTAAAAAAAATAGATGGCAGCACTTTGACAAGCATTACACGGAAACAAAGTTCACAACCCGTACCGCGCATTCCAATATGTAGTACCAATTAGATGTTCCCCAGAGGAATATGGACGAGGTGCATGCATGGTTTGGTAGTGGTAGTAGTTCTTTTGCAGCTTTTTTCTCGCGGTTTCTTTGTCTCATTCAACCTCCATAAATAGCCCGATAAGTCGTAATAAAGAACCACTTCAAAGCACTAAACAGGCTCACATCAATATCAACAACTCAACGCGACGCTCCTGGTATAGGTTGGCGATACACTTTGAAAACCACTGTATAATTTTAAACTGGTTTTTTTCGGAATTTGAGGTAGGTTGCTCCTAAACCAGTGGCGTAAGAAGGTTGTCTCAGTATGTGTGTGGGGGGGGGACATGTTTTTATTTTCAGGGGGGTATTTCGTTCTCTTCTCAGGGTTTAAATGCAAAAAAGAAGCACCAACATCTCTGCTAAAGAAGAGTTTGAACCCCAAAACGTACGCCAGTGCCCCAACTCCCAATATTCGATTATAACTCAAGGATTTCGTATACATATTACATTTAGCGTCCTGTAAAAATAATGTTTCGATACAATGAAATAATGAATGGTGGAGACGAGAAGTCCTGGACACATTTAAAAAATTAATAACAAATCAACCAAATGATATAAAAATGTGCGGTTTCAGTAAAAATACTTAATATCATATTATAAGGATAATTATAATTAGATTGCTATTATAATCTAGAGTGTGGTGGTTGTGGTGTGTGTTTTTTTTGTTGTATATATATATATATGTAATTAAAAAAAAAGGTTACAGAGGGCGCTGTAAAACTCAACGCATAATAATGCAACACAAACATTGCATAAAAAATGTTTATGATAATTTCCGATGCAAAAACTATCACATTTCAATATGAGTGCCCTTTCAAGTTCGGGCTGCATCTAAACTGCATCTTTTTTTTAATACACATTATTTTAAAAAAACTAGACCATGGATAAGTGTTTTAGTGGAAACCGTACCTTTTTCTCTATGTCAATTGGTTAATTTTTTTATTAACTTTTAAAATGTGTCCCGGACTCTTGTGGAACCCCATTCTGAAATTTTTCTTAATTTGCCTCTGCGGATGGGATAGAATTATGGAACGGATCAGCACATGGATGATTGAAGCTGGTGATACTGTTGTCCCGCACTCATCAATTCTTACCATAGATTTTTTTTCTGTGCGGCAAAAATGTAAAAAGAATGTGTTGATATGTATGTTTGTTGTTTGCACGTTTAATACACGGTGCAGCGTATCTGTAACTACAGATGTCGTGAGAGAATAAAAACATCTCATTCATTGTTATTACTTTGTTTTTTAATGTGCGAACTAACGAGGAAAGTTTCATTAATCGGCTCTGCAACGAGTTTTTTCAATGAATGCCGCGGTGTCTTTTCAAAAATGACAGAAAAGTAATTTGGAGCATCCCTCGCATTTGTCACTTGTCACTGATCCTAATATCAAAAGTCATATTTATAGCATTAAGTGACGAAAATGCACAGTCGAGTCGCATTATTGTGACCACCTCAGGGTTTTTGGTATGCACTACGTAGTCTCTCACCACGTATATTTCAACTTAAATACTTCATTTCTTCTCAACAGAATTTTTCACAGCTATCTGTGCTCCACCCCTCCCATGCCCAGCATCTACTTAAGAGTCACTGATCTAAGGTAGGCACAACACCAAGGGGCAGGGGATCTGGTGCCGCAGTCATTGTGGATCAGGGAGGGCTCCGAGTTTACTCTTTTCCGTTGAAAATAACGGGGAGAAGCGGGTGCCAAAATATCTACTACTACCACTTAACCATGCATGCACCCCGTACACATTCCTCAGCTGAATTTCTAATGAATCGGTACATGTCGGAACATGCTGTGTGAGTGTACGTATATATGTATGTCCTAACGTTATTATGTTATTAGAGTTGTGCTTGTTTCGAGTTTTGTGCTGCCATCTGTCGATCTGTTTTCCATATCTTTGAAGTAAAGATGGTAAATGTCCTTCAACTTTCATGCTATGTAAGTACCGTGTTGTAGTTCTGCATGCTCTCTGCGGGAAGACTTTTTGAAATGGGAGACCGGCTCGCATTCACACCTCGAAGTTTGAAAACTGCAGAAAACCAACTACAGTCGACCACCACTGTGCGTCAACGCACGGAATCAAATTATATACTCGTCCCGGGTGACAGACCTCTTTTCTAGTTGAGGCCCTGTACAACACACGCTACTTATGCATTAAGGGCACGAAACCCCCCCCCCCCCTACGCATTCCCATTAGGGCATGGCCCTCATAAAGGCGGGGCTGACAGGGCTCTGCCTTGCATAATTTCTTGTAATTATCAAAAATGTGTATCGTAACATTATAATGACGAATTAATAAAATTTGTGATAATAATGATGATGGTGGTACAGCTCTTGTAAGTGTATCACTGGCGTACGCAAAGGGGGTTTTTGGGGGTTCTACCCCCCCCCCCGAGTCAAGATTATATTGTTATTTTTGCAGGGAAAAACGTAAAACCCTCCCCTCAGACAGAAAAAAATCTACCCCCCCCCCACGAGAAATTCTGCCTATGAAGTGTAATTTGCAGCTAAGTGTGCCCCGGGTCGCGGGAAAATTCCCATCATTTTTGTGTTTTTTCAAGCTATAAATTAACTATAAAAGGGCACGCGTGATCCCAGCCTAGGAGTCCTTCTCCAGGATGTGGGGGCCATGGGTACCCCTAAGGCATGTCCCCCACATCCTGGAGAGGGGCTCCAGGCTGCGATCATTTGCGGGGGCCCCGGTTATACTTTCACGGGCCCCTTTTGTAATTAATTATAGCGAGCGTGAAAAAGCAAAATATGATGTGAACTGCCCAGGGCTAGAGCCCTGTCAGTCCCCCCTTTGTGGGGGCCATGGGGGTACCTAAAGTTTGAAAAGTCGGGAATCACTGTTATCATCTTCACAGTAAAAAAAAAATCGTTATTAAAATTTAAAAATAAATCAGGTTATATATCAATGTGTGGAGCTTATATGTGTGTTAAAACCAGCATGTGCAATTATTTAGTTTATCGTATATTTTCAGTGTGGCATTGACGTGGCACACGAGGAAGGGAGGCCGCCGTTTCAAGAGTCATGCTCCTTTATCAGTGCACACACACACAGGGCCGAAGTACATCCGCCATGTTGAAAAGTCACTTCATGATCGGCAGTAGTGGCGCAGTCTCCCGATATCACTTCTCTTTCGCCTCGTGTGCAGTCACGCCACTGTAATAATAATAATAAACGCAGTTGCGGCGGGACGAGGGAATGAGCAGCCAAAATTCCACGAGGAATTCCCATTGGTTAGTGATTGTGGGCTTCCCCCCCCCCCCACTACTTCCTCTTTCCCAACCTTCTATCCACATCCTCACTCTAAAACCCGTGACCCAAACTGATGGCTCGAGAATAAACAACAGCTCTCTCTCTCTCTGGGAGCATTTTGTGCGGGTGATAATGTGTAATAAATGGCTACTTATCGCCAAAAGTCGACTTCTAGCATCAATTACGCCACATGCCACGAATGTTAGTTACATGGATACGAACATCACCCAGGGCCGTCTCAACGAGTTCGGAGGTCCTGGGTCCAAACATTCACGCGGGAGGGGGAGCTGCTTGAACCCTAGTATAGAAAAAAAGAAGCTTGGGGGAAAGAAATATCCGCATTGAAGAATTAATTACGAAATTACTGAAAATACCGGGTTCGACCACCCTAACTAGTTTCTACTACAGTAAATCAGTATTTTTAATCGGTACTTTACCGGAGGGCAGTGCCGTCTTGAGGTATGGGGCCCACCCGGGCACGGCCTGGGGGGGCCTATGCTTTCCTCAAGAGGAAAGGGGCCTCACAAAAATTCAGACCTGGTTGAGATTTTCGAGAATTTGCCTGGTAGGGCCTCAGAAAAATCATGCTGCTCCTAAGATGACCCTGCCGGAGGGCCGTTTGGGAAACACCGAGGGAACCAAGAACCGGAACCTCCACCCCCCGGGATATGCCATAGCAACGAGTAACCTCGAAACAATAAATGTATACGCTACGGTAAATGTGATGAAATCCGGTTATATTTTGGATAATAAATCGGTATTATGCATACTCGCCGAGCATTTTGGTAAGTTTGGTAAATTTCCCTAAATTTATCACTTTCACTGGCGATAATGCACAGTACCCCCAAACACCGTTTGTAAATTTAATAAGTACTAAAAAAAAAACGTTTCATACGGACACCCTGGTCGGGCCAACTGGAGTAACGTCTGCGCTACTAGAACGGTACGTGCAATCAGGGCCGTCTAAACGATCTCAATTGCCCGGGTATTTTTTGACGTCCCTTCAACCCTATTTACATGCAGCGAAACTTATCCGGAAAAATAAAACGTAATTTTTTTGTATATGCACATTTTCAAACATAGTGAGAGGATATACAGGTGTACGTGAGATCAGTGACCAAAGAAATCGTTGAGTTAATTTTTAAAGCCTAAAATAGGAAATATCTATTTCCTATTTTAGGCTTTAAAAATTTAGGAATATCTAGGAACGAATATAAGAGGTCTAGAATATATCTAGGTCGAATATTTAGGAAATATCTATTTCCTAATATCTATGCCAGAAAGGAAATATCATAATGTATGACTATAATTAACTTCGGGATCCTTATTACAGCCTTGGCTGACACATTAGGTGGGCTGATAGGGCTCCGGGGCCTGGTGTGGATCCCAAATTCTATTTATTGGCTTTTGACATTGTGGATTGACCACAAGGGGAGGGCCGTGAAAAATCCTGCCCTGTGTGCCCACTAACGAGGGCCGATTGCCTAGGGGCCTACTAACCCACTGAGAAGGATACCTATGGGGGCCCCGCTTCAGGTTTTAAATGCCCAGCCCCTTCGCAGGTCTATAATGGAGAATCTGTATACAGGTGCATAGCTAACTTCTCGCACTACATTTACTGGTGAACCGTTGATCCTAGAGGCAAACTTCCAATTAGAAAAATTATTCAAATGACAGGTGTGTGTGGAGGGGGGGGGGGGGGGGGGGGTTAAAAATTTAACTTTTTATACGGACACCCTGTCCTCAAAAACCGAGTTTTAAAGTTGTGGTCCTGTCTCTCCTGATGCCAAAAAAAAGTTTCTGAGTGCAATATTCGCTGGGATATTTGAATTCAAAAATTCAAACAATGAGCGAAAGGACAGCAAAAACTAACGGATAACGCTTCTTTCCCTCGTTTATGCCGTTCTTTGCCATATTTTCTCAGATTTTTGAATTCTAATATCTCTGCGAATATTACACTTGGAAACATGGAACTTTCTTTTTTTGTTGAGACAGGGCAACAACTTCTAATTGGGTTTTTAAGACAGGATGTCCGTATAAAAAAGTATAATAATTATACAACCCTTTGCAATACGAATGACGTATCTGAGGTCTACACACATTGTTTGGATACTTTGTCTAAATCAGTGATTCCCAACGTGGGCGATATAAAGTTCCAGGGAGGCGGTAGAAGCTACGTGTATAACATAGGATCGTATAGGTTAGATTGCGTTGGGGGCGATGGGAGAAAAAAAATTCTGAGGAAGGGGGCGATGGGACAAAAAAAAGGTTGGGAAACTATGGACTACATGGAACTATTCCTTTAGTATCAACTGCTCGCCAGTAATTTGTCTCAAGGGGACTTAGCTCTTCAGCCCCTTTGTTACGGATAATGTAGGTTCTACTGTACTGCATAAAAAACTTGTGCCCCACCCCTTCCGAAGGGAAAAGGATGATTATCCCCACCCCCGAGGAAATTCCGCTTAAGCCTATGCAATACCCAGACCAGTCTTAATGCATGGGCCCACCCGGACACGGCCCGGGGACTTCAAAAGAAGAGGGGGCTCACAAAAATGAGACAGTTAAAATTTTCGAGGCGTATGCAGGTAAAATTTGCTTTGCAAAGTTGTTTAAGAAAAATCACTTGGCCCGGGGGAACATATTGCTCTTAAAACGGCCCCTGGAGATATCTCCTAGATACTACGTCTATAAGCTGTTTAGGAGGTATTGACCTGCATCAATGTGAACTGTGATTATAAATGATAATGTTTTGTTGCGGATAGGCATTAGGCATCATGATAAAGATATTTGGTATACTGTATAGAAAGTTTTGGCCAGTATATCAGCCGCTGTTGTGGTCGAGTGGTCATCGTGAGGACCGCATCACGAGGACTAGGGTTCAAACCCCACGGGCGCCACAGTGGTGGTCGGTCCGAACTTCGAGACGCGAATGCGAGTCGATCTCCCCGTTAAAAAGTCTGGTACATTTATCCCTTCACTCATAGTTGAAAAAATTGATTGCAGATGGATGGAGGCACCAGCACTATAACTAGCATTACACAGAAACAAACTTCACGTTAACTTCATAACACATGTACTCACATTTCCCAGCATAGCTCAGTTCTTCTTCGGTCACCTTCCTGCTTATATCTTTTCATTGAGACAGAGCGGTGGGGCCATGATCTGATTTGGAGGAGGAGCCCAGTATATCAAGGGTGCTTAACCTTTAGGAAAGAGCTTGTCGCTTCATTGGTTTGAAAACGTGGACCTTAAGTGATCTGAAACAGCCCCGCAGATCACTTTATGTGCGGTGGATCACTTAAATTATCTGGAAATGTGCCACGGGCAGCTCAAGTGATGTGGAACTGTGCCGCGAGTAACATAAATAAGTGTGTAGAACTGCGCCGCTTAAATGCTCTGAAACTGTGCACAGTGATCTGTTTCAGAGCATTGTAACATTCACTGTAAAATGTTTCACCAGCTGCTTGAGTGATCTGGAACTGTGCCCGCGGATAACTTGAATGATGTAGAACTGCAACATAGGCCGCTTAAGTGCTCCTATAACTGTGCCGCGGATAACTTGACCCGCGAGTCACTCAAGTTATCTAGAAATTTGTCGAGGGCCGCTTAAGCTTTCCGGAATTACGCCACGGGTCACTCAAGTGATTTTTAAATACGCCACGGGTTTTTTGAATGATTTGGAACTGCTCTACGGGTTACTGGAGTGATCTGCGAATATGCCACTGGTTCCTTAAATGATCTGGAAATGTGCCACACGGGGCCACTGTTACCTGTAAATGTGGCGCTTAGTTCATTTTTATAAAATTATGTTCTAAGTCACGTGCCACATCAGATGAATAAGAGGGCCACATTTAACCCGCGGGCCATGGGGTGAGCATGCATGTTCTACACCAGTGTTTCCCATAGTGGGCAATATCGTCCCCTGGTGGGCAAGGGAATAGTCCAGGGGATGGGGGCGATTGTAGCTACGGTTATACCATTGTATTCTACGGGCTTGTTTGAGTTTGGGGGCGACGAGAGAGAAAAATTTCTGAAGAAGGGGGCGAGATGGAACAAAAAAGTTTGGAAAACTATGCTCTACAGTCTACACCAAAATTCTAAGCGACAGAAAATTCCAAGTATGTTTTTTTTAAAGAGACTTATATAAGGAAAAATAATGGAAGGAGGGAGAGAGAGAACATATAAATCACAAGCTTTCTTAACCCTTCGGCTATTGTAGCACAGGTGCAATATTTACGGAACTCTCTTTCATATATAGGAGATGGATACACACACGGGGAGACCCTTTTCTTCCTTGCATGGTATAAAATACCGGTTGTTTGTGAACAGCACTTTTCTATGGATAGAGAAGGAGGTAGGAGGTCGCGCAAAGTTTCGAGGTCGTTACTCCCTACCAGCAACGGTGGGTGACTTCTTCACCACATTCCTTTGCCCCGAAAAGAAAACGTTCCGTACTGGAACGTTGACGGCAATTTCGAGATGGATGATGGATACAGGTGAGCACAGCGCTCTCTATCCACCTATAATCGTCTTCGTGTACAGGATGTTTCATCGAATGTGTCCGGTAGGAAAGAATAAATTCTATAAGGTTCTCGTTTTATATAAGGTTGAAGTAAAACAAAACATGGGAAAATTGCTGCGATTGGTTGAACCTTCAGAAAATGATTGTTCAAGTGAAATTTTTATACGGAACCAAATCGAAAAGAAAAAAAATTGTCAGTTGACGCCATTTTTTGGAAGTAGAATGAGTGAAAGAAATGCTTTCAGAATAAATAAAAATTCAGGCTTTGAATAAGACAGAATTTATGAAAGAAATAATTATTCAGAATATATAGTAAAAAATAATTCCATAATAAATGAAAGAAAAAAAATTCAGAATAAATGAGAAAAAAAATTCAGAATAAATGAAAGAAATAATTTTAAAATTAAAGAAAAAATAATTTTAAAATTAAAGAAAAAATAATTTTTAAAATTAAAGAAAAAATAATTTTAAAATTAAAGAAAAAATAATTTTAAAATTAAAGAAAAAATAATTTTAAAATTAAAGAAAAAATAATTTTAAAATTAAAGAAAGATATAATTACAGAATTGAAGAAAGAAAGAATTTCAGAATAAAAAAGGAATTTCAATAATTTAGGGCTCATGTTTGTGCTCGAACCCGTCGACCACCCGTTATAAGAGGCCACTGCATCCGTTAAGCCAGTGTTTGCCAAAGTGAGCAATATCGGCCACTGGGGGGGGGGGGGGGAGGGGGGGGGTTGATAGTGGTTCAGAGAGGTGATAGAAGCTATGGGTTTAGTATAGGAGCCTATGCATGGGTGGGCTTGAGTTGGTCGGGGTAATGAGAAAGAATTTTTTTGAAGAAGAAGAGGGTGATGGAACAAAAAAAAAGTTTGGGAAACTATGAAAGTGTTTCTCAGAGCTGGAGATATTGATTTGTGTACCTCTTTGTGCTTTTAAGTGGTTCTTTTATAAGGGAAAACATCTACTACATAAAAACGACTCTGGAGAGTCGCAGATGGACCTTGAATAATGCCAATGAATGAATGAACGCCAGGGTCTCTGCCACCGGACTTATCCCGTTGCCGAGATCTCTTCCAGCTCAGCTTCGTTTCAGAGTCTGGAACAAAGTGAGTGTGTACACCTAACAGTCTGAGTGTGTAGCTAGTGTTGTGTATGATATTTCAGTGCTGCCATTTATACTTCAAATTGTGAGTGAAGTGTAATGATTGAATAGTTCTAGGCCTGTTGCTCTCTGTGGCGAGACTTTTTAACGGGGAGATCGGCTCGCATTCGCGCCTTGAAGTTGGGAACCACAGAAAACCAACTTCAGCCGACCACCACTGTGGGGTTCGAACCCGGATCCTCGCATCGCGCTTTAATAATGCCAGGGAGCCGTTAGTGACAAAAGTTTGAGAACCACTGCGTTAAGCAATATTCATTCATAATTGACTGGGTCACCGATTTACCTAAAAGAAATCGTCTTTTCCTTTTTATGGGACCAGAGTGTTCTTGTATTGATTTTAAGATATCTGGCATTACCTCTTGTCCACTCAAAATCTTTTGATTCTCCAGAAATGAAGATTTTATTTTCAAAATCCATTACTTCCCCTGATCACTCCCCCCCCCCCCCATAACCTAGAGCAAAAGATTTTCTTCACTTCTATTTATTTATTTACTTCTATTCTATTTATTGCCTTCATTACGGAAAAAAAATGGGAAGCAGGACGTCGTTTTTCTCTTTCGGGGATGGATGCATCATCGTCACGACATCCTCCATCAGAAGGTCATCTTCGTCTTCGATTGATGCGCATCAATTAGTTCATGACATAGTATCCTGCCGTCGTAGATTTTTCAAGAACAACTATAGAAATATTTTTTTGAAAGTGAAACGAAGTTTTCGAAAAGTTTGCCCCTAAAGAAATAAGTGATAGGTGGAGGACAATCCGCTGGCAACTTACTACATGCAAACTCGGTTTTATAACGACCTTGGTTGTAATGACGCCTTGGCTATAAGTCAATAACTGGCGACTGATTCCCATAGAAAATAATGAACATGAACCTTGCGCTTATGACTTCGATGAAAAACAGCAACATCGGATATAACGATTAATTTTTCGTCACTTTTTCCCTCCGTTTTAATGACCGTTTTCCCAAGAAATTCGTAAGACTATAGCTGATGACTTTCATGGAATGTTCGCGTGTTGTTCTATTTACACCTAATGACGAGGAAAAAAAATTATTGAATTTACAAAACGAAAAATATCCGTATTTTGCTTTTCCTGACTTTTTCTTATAACAGTGTCCCGTATTTTCAATGAAGTTCGCTTTACCCTCTTTACGATCACAGGTGTAATATTACGTCCAAACACCAGTGGAATAAATTCAAGCAATTTCACTGCTTTCTTCACCCCTCTCTTCATCATCGCGAAGCTTCATAGTAACCCTAAATTCTACGGAAGTTTCTTTTTCTTTCCCCTCCTTTCTTTATAATGCATCTTTCTACTATATACAGTCGAACCTCGATATAACGCCACTATTTGTCTCGCAGATTTCTAGTGTTATAACAAGTTGGCGTTTCATCAAATCACAAATTAACGTGTGTAAATGCCTAGATATGGAAGATTTGTTCACTGAAAAATTTTGGCGCTAAGCGGGGTTTGTGTTAAATCGGGGGAAGGGGTATTGCTACAACGGGGTTCGACAATACATGGAAGAGCGAAAGAGAACACGTAGGGTGAGGGTAGAAAAAGTACTGTAAAAAAACTCTCTTATCTACTTTATCTACTATACTTTTTCCTTTTATATTTTTTCTTTCCACTTCTTCCTTTCTTCCAACGCGTGATTAGGTTACCACAAGGTTGCCAGATGTATCACTGTTTCGTTAAATAGAGATAATCCACATTTCGTGCCAAAACCTTCTGCGTGAAGCGGTTAATTTCTAATCTTTACTCCCATGAAATACATTTAGTAGATTTACTGTAGCCCCGTATTATTCGCCAAAAGAAGTAATATGTATTTGGCACATTCGTCGACATTTGGCAACATCTTTGGATGTTTGGTGAGAATCGCGATGTCCCGTATTAATTACTCCCACTTCCCGTATTTTTCTTCAAAATCATATGTCATCACCGTGTTCATAAAGAAATAAAATCACGCACAATACTTGATTGCCTCTAATTATATTTTTGTCAAAAAATATCAACCTCGATTGTAACGACACCTCGGTTATAACGGCAAAATTTCTTGGTATCTTCTACAACGTCATAACTGAGTTTGACTGTACTTTTGTCGAATATGTCGACAAGCACGTATTTTGACTCCCCAGGGTGATGTTGAAAGAGTGAATTCAGTGCCTTCTCTGGCCCGACACCCGGGCCTCCCTGTAGTTGCGGCCCTGACAACGATGACGTTACCTATAAGTTAAAAACTGAACAATTAACCCTTTAAGTGCCATTGACGAAACATCGAAACATCTCGCCTCCTTAAAAAGTCTTTTATTTTAGTATTGACAAGCCCAGATATTTTGTAAAGTTGGTTTTTCAATATGAAACACTTTCTCTTATATCCCTTTGTTGCAGCTGCTAAAAAAATCGGGAAGAATTCCGCATAATTACAAAAATATGGCATTTTTCAGTTGGTCAGTCCATTTCTGCTGCGCCGCTCAAATGGTTAAACGGTTTCTACTGAAGAGCCTTAGAGGCAAAACTACAAACCTACTGTAGTATTTCACCATCTCAGCTGGAAGTTCATTTCCGTCAAGGAAAAAATTGTTCAAAGAATTCATCATTTCTTTTATTTATTTTTAATTATAATTCATGAAATTCAATGAACACGTTCGTATTGGAATTAACGGGGGCTTTAGTTACAACACGCACCATCACCGCAGTCACATCACAATATGTCGACATGACAACATTTGAAATGCTTGTAAAAGTGTGAGCAACGTGAACGTAAAAACATGTAATATAAACATGCGTACATATAAGGAATCACTACTGCTGATGATGAATTTTTTTGTTCAGTATACTAATAAGAAAACGCTTGGCTCCCGGCCAAATATTTCTGGTTATTACGACGGGTTATCTCATGTTAAAAAACGGGGTGTTTTCGCATCACGCCCTTCTAAAACACCAAAATATTAAGATTCTTTCTGTCTCACCCCCCCCCCCTTTAAGTACGTAATAAGTTCGTATCCCTTTCAAGTACTTTTACGTAGAGTTTTAGAGACTATCTTCTCCGGGAGAAAATGGTATTTGTGAAACGACGCCCTTCCGAAAAGTTTTCCACTTGTGTACGTTTACAGTGCGTTAATATTCGATTTTGACACAATGTCGGACGGACTTCGAATAAATAATCACCTCCAGGAGACATTGTGTTGTAGGGTGGAAATGTCTCTTCCCTTCACAAGAACGGAGTTAACAGAGCTTCAACCCCGAGAGAGACGGTTCTTATGATTTTCTGTTTTTCCACAATACAAATGCACTATAGTGGGGCAAATGAAAGGTTTTGCGGGGCTCACGCAATAGATCCCAGCATAGAGGCATTGTTGCAGAATGTGTTTGTGTGGGGGGGGGGGGGCAGTGCCGTCTCACGCATGGGGTCCACGGGTGCATAAGGGGCCTCGCGATAATAAGATTTGATGCAATGATTTTTGGAAAAAAGAAAGCATACAAATTATAACCACACAGGTACTTTCAGCTAACTAGTGGTTCTAGAATACCAGTTGGCCCTGGGGGTCCATTGTGCTTTAAGACGGCACTAATGGGTGCCTGGGATAAACCATTGAGCTCCTAAATCATTAAAAATTTTATTCATTGTGAATTTTCTTCCTCCAACATGCGGGCCCGTTACTAGGCTGGGGAGACCTATTTCCATCCAATATATATTTTTCAGCAGAGTATGTGGGGGTATATACGAGACTGATCATTGGAAATGAGGGGAGGGAGAACCCCCCTTTTTTTTTCTGAGAATAATCCTTTTAAGAAGGCCCCCTCTGAGTCTGCCCTGAGTCCTCGAGAAGGCACGCTCCGGCCCTGAAAATATGTCATTTTATTTTGTCATTGGATATTGGATCCACAGTATATAAATATATTACGAATCAGGGACATTTTGGGATCTTAACTAGCCCCCATAGGAGCCGGAACCTGAGGGCTGAGGCTATTTGAACCCCTCCCCCAATGAATTTTGTAAGAGGGCTGAGCCCCCCCCCCCCCCCAAGAATTTCAGAAAAAACAATGCAATGCGCCCTTCCTCTCCTGCGTACGCGCTTGAATGCAGTATATACGGGACGAGCAGCAACTTTTCAGCCTTCCCCCCATATGTTTTCTTCATGTCAACGCCTCTTACTGTAGCCCTTTACTCCAAATCTGAAAAAACACCCGCAAAAATTTATGGGCCTCGGGCCCATAATCTATCTAACTTCCCTGATATTTGAAAAAGGCCTCGGAACTCGACTTTCAGCTCAATAAATGTTTGTACATGAAATGTGTACACACGGTTTTTATTTTTATATATAATCGGACTTTATCTTGTTTCAGCGGCGTATATATCGGTGAGTGCGCGTGCATACCAAGTTGGCGACACATGAGGCGCGTCAATTTCAAAGGCGCACATGATTCGTGTAACCCTAGCGTTGAGTGAACCGGATTTTCGGCGCCCCGGCGTGGGCCCAACATGGCACAGGAAATAATCCAGCCCAGCTCTCGACCTCCTTCCTTCTCATGCTCTGCTGCTGCAGCAGAGTTTTATCTCCTTTTCCTCCCTCGATGCAGACAATTTTCTCTCAGAAAAGTGTGACGTCAGCCCAGCGAAGAAACAACTTGTGCATGGCACAAGAGGCGGCATGTCATGCGTGCATACATGTAATATGGCGGGAAGGCACATGCGCCCCGACCGACGAGGAAGAAGAGCAAAATGGCGACCGACACGTGTGCTCGATGTGAGGGATGTAGGGAAAATGTGACTGGTAGTGGCGGGCGGTACTTCAGGAAGGCCTACGACGTGTACAGGTTCTGCATTCCTTTGCCCCGTAGCTACATACACTCTTTTTTTTTTTTTTTTTGTTGCTCGAGAACTGCATTTAATTATTTTTTTTCCCTACGCCTCTGTGATGAAAAACATGCGCACATTTTTCAATTTTGTTCGAGAGGGAATGAGCCCTGGTTTATGCGTCATGGGAATGCCCAGAGTATATTATGTGTTATTACTGAACGCGACCTGTTTTAGACACTTGTTGGTTTATATTACACAGCATAAATTTCTCTCTCGGTTTTCACCAAAGAGATGTGAAATTCGTTTCTTTTTTCCATGCAACTTAACAGTTTAAATAAATAAAAGCCTCATAAGAAATTCATTTGACCCTTTTTGCTTACATCTAGAATTGGAGAAATTCGTTCCACGTTTTTCACCCACAACTCCAATCATTTTTCCAAGCTTATTATTTGTATATACTTCTCTGTCCTCCGAAAAATTTTTCCCTCGGTGCCTCCAATCTCAACCCATAGAATGTCACGCCTCCCAGTGAAGCTACCCCCACGGCGGCTTTAATCGGGAATACTACGTTTTTCGTTTCGGTCGGGAATGAGACGACACGGCCTCCAACATCCTAGAGTCACGCACATAGGCTTAAGATCTTTATGATCTTCGAGGCTAGTATCTTTCACGCGCGCCTCTCTGTCGGGTTCGGCTCCGTCGAGCGATTGACTTCAAGCAGAGACATAATCACTTTCAAATAATAGTGGATTTAATTAATTATAAAGCAATAAACATCGAAACCAGGGCCGTAGCGTGCCTTTTCGGGGCCCCGGGGCAGACTCTCTCTTGGGGGCTGCTTGAAAGGTGCATTATTATGCAAAATAAATGTATATTTTTCTGGGGGCCCATTCAGGCAGCGCCTGGTTTCCCCGGCCTTGTTAGGGCCCTGATCGAAACACTGAATATTTTCCTCGCTTACAGCGAGCCGTTTAAGCCACCTGCTTACCAGGGCCGTCTTAAGAACATCATAGGCCCCCGGGCCAAGTGATTTTTCTGAGGCCCTACCTGGAAAATTCTGGAAAAATTCAACTACTTCTCGTTTTTTTGAGGCCCCTCTTCTCTTGGGCCCATGCGTTAAGACGGCCCTGCTCCTTACCCCACAACATCTCTCTATCCAAAAACCACGAGGATTTGTTTTTTATACATCCCATCACGCCTCTCCCGAACCTCACACCCTCCTTAACCCTTCAAGTGGCATTGACGAAATATCTCGCGTCCTTAAAAGCCTCTTATTTTAGCATTGACAATGCTATGTACTGGTACTTTATGATGTTGATTTCTCAATGAAAACATTCCCCTTCTCCCTCTCCCTTAGTTTGCCCTCGCTAAAAATCGGAAGAAAACCTACTTCATAAAAAATGCCATTTTTTATGGGGTGGAGGTAACTGAATTTTGCTGTGTCACTTAAAGCATTTCCGTCTTATCGCTTGAGCCAACTCGGCCCCGGCACGGGGGCGTCAAGTGCAGAGGGCGCCTCGTGAAAATGAGATCTGATAAAATTTTTTTGAAAGTGAGCTTGTGAATTGGTAGACATTTTCACTAATGTTGGGAAGGAGAGGGAGGGACTCAGATAAATTTCCCTGCCCGGGGGCCCTGGTGCAGGACCGCAACTTGGGGGAGCAACTGCCCCGGGCGGAAAATTTTTTGGGGGAAGGCAATTTTAGGCGGGAGCAAAGAACACCGTTATAAAATTATCTAATTTTGAAGTTGTGGGGGCGGCAAAAATCCTAGTTACGGCCCTGCCCATGTGTGTTAAGACGGCTTCTATGTGAGGTAGGTGTGGAATCAGCAACGCGTCTGGAGGATCGAATTATAGTGTGGGGGGGGGGGGAATGTTGTAAGGGACAACCCAATTTATTCGGCTCTTGGGATGAATGATCGCCTCCATCTTCTCCCAATCCCACTTTCGGAGCAGGGAAGGGGCAAAATGCATGCTTGTCCATAGGCACACTGGCGTAAATGTTATTGGAGCACTGTTACCTTAGCACTGAGTGCTCAGAACAATTTGGGGAAGGGGTGCTCAAACTTAATGTTTCTGAAGACGGACTTAGCCCAAGGCGGCAAGTTCGGACGGTTGACAAATTTGAGGAATGAGTGGTCCGGAAAATTAGTAGAATGGGAGAAGGGCGGCAAAATTTGTTTTGCCCACAGGCGATATAGAACCATAAATTCATCTCTACCTGTATATATAGAGAAAACGAGGGACTAGTAATCACTAACCTAGTCCCTCGTTTTCTTAGAGAATTTGTAGGCATGAGAGAACAAAGGACCAGAGATCAATGAGTGACCCAAAAAGTGGCGTAAAGAGTTCGCAAGTACGTGAGTGGCGCCAAAACAGTGTGCAAGTACGTGAGTGATCAAAAGAGTGACCTACAGAGCGAGGGAACCAGGCATGCCCCCCAAGGGGGGGCTGTGGGATGACAGGGCTCCACCCCTGGGGCCCGGGATGATTCTCATCATTTTTTGTTTTCCCACGCTATAAACAAATTGGCTCGTAAAAGTCTGGTCTGGGGGCCCCGCAAAAGATCTCAGCCTAGGGGCCCTGCTTTAGGATGCGGGGAACCATGGAACCAGGTAAACTACAGGCGTAAATGTTATTGGAAATATTGGAATAGCTCTGAGTGCTCAGAACTATTGCGTGGGAGGCCAATAAAATATCCAATTGTGGTCCGTAGCATGTTAGTGAAAAAAATAATGTACATGAATGTGAGTGACCACAAGAGTTAATGTAAAAAGTGAGGAACCGAGGGGTCAGATCAGTGAGTGATGAAAAGAGTGACCTAGATCGTGTGTGTGTAAGCGACTGAGTGACAAAAAGGTTGAATTGAAAATGTGTGCCCATCAATGAGTGACCAAAAGAGTGACTTAAAGACAGAGGTTCATTTATAGGAGTGGGGGGCGAGCTGGCTTTATAACCCAGGCCAGCAAATTTGAGGGATCAGTGGTCAAGAAAATTAGTCGAATGGGAAGAAGGCGGCAAAATTTGAGTAGTCCACAGAGGAGCAAAAAATCATAATTCTACGTCTTGGTAGATCAATAGAATTTTTGTGTGTCGATGTATAGCTGTGCTTGGTCCTGACGCCTGCACATGGCCCCTACAACGGGGCTCCAACCCCTGCGACCAGGAAACATTCTAATAATTTTTTATTTTTTTTTGCTTATTCACACTGTAAATTCATTTTCGAAGAGCCCCGGCAAAGATCCCAGCCCTAAGGCCCAGGGCCGTCTTAAGAGCATCATGGGCCCCCGGGCCAAGTGATTCCACCGAGTATCTATTAAATTATCAAAAAATTCAACCACTTCTCATTTTCCTGAGGCCCCCGGGCCGTGACCGGGTGGGCCCATGCATTAAGACGGCACTGCTAGAGCCCTGCTGCAGTACGCGGGTGGGCCATGCCAACATCGGATATAGTATCTGCAACACTGCTGTTGCTGTCGCTGGCGTTGGCTATAGCCGGTGTTAGCCATGCACCTAAATACAGTAAAAAAAAAATTTGAATAGTTTTTTTCCTTTTTTTTTTTTTTTTCAAATTAAATGTAAAAGATTTCGTAGAGATGGCAGCACAAACTAGACAGTTCTGTTTTTGTACTTTATGATTGCCATTCCTTTTCTTTTATTACTAGAAATGAAAAAAACTTTTTTTTTAATCGCAATATCAGTTTTTTTTTTTAGAAATTTTTACAGAAAAAATCACTTAAATTGACAATTAAGTCGAAAAAAAAACAATAATACGCAAATTATATACATGTAGCATCATCATCATCACCATCAAACTCAGAAGACGTTCATCTTCTTCTCCTTTATCTCTTTATCGGAAACTAATCCTTGATGATAATAAGCGATAAATTTCAATATTTGATTGATTGGGCAGACGACGAATATCCCCGTCCATTTTTTTCCCCTCCTTATTTCACTACAAAACGAACAAAGTTTTTTTTTTTTTTCAAATAACTTCTTTTCTCAGATTAAATTTCTTCGAGGAAATAATTAAGATGCGCATTTTAAAATATACAAATTATTTATTTAAATTTTTTTTTTAAATATTTAAATTAGCCGATTTTAAACATTCACGCAATTATGACGGTTGTGATTCTGTGGGTGTGTGTTTCTTGAATGTGACTGATTGTACTTCGAAGAATTAGCTATGCATTTGCTTTGTTATGTATTGATTAATTATGATGATAATTTTGATTATTAATTTGAGTATTTCAGTATTTATCTAGTGCGAAGGCAATTTAAAATGGTGGTTGCCAATATTTGTTGAATTTGATCAATTTGTTGATTTTTATATTCTAGTTGAAATGTTCCTTTATTTAGTTTTATTTTGAGTTAGATTTATATTAATTATTTCATGTGCTTGACAAATTTATTGGAAATTTTTATTCATGCATCATTTATATCGCAGCATGTTACATATGTTGTGTGAATTTTGCACAACTTGAATGTGTTTTTTTTTCTTTGATATGTTTTATTTTATTATGATATATGCTTTTATTCTAAGACAGTGGTTCCCAACCTGTGGCATGGCCCCCCACAAGGGGTGGGCTGACAAGGCTTCAGCCCCGGGACAATTTTCACGATTTTTTTGTTTTCTCACGCTATAGATTCATCATAAGGGGGCCTCGTGAAAGTCTTGCCGGGGGTCCGCAAAAGATCCCAGCCTAGGGGCCCTGCTTCAGGATGTGGGGGGGGGGGCCATGACCTGTGGTACAGTAAAACTCCCTCTTTTGCGAACACCAATGGGACAAAATACTTGTCGGTAAAAGAGGGGGGGGGAGTGATCATTAATTAGGAGTTTGAAATGCATATTTTTATTATACAAGGGAAATTATTATTTGGCAGTGAAAGAGGGGTGACATTGCATCTAAGAGGTGAGCGTTAAAAGAGGGTTTTCCTGTACTATCACAGTAAATGACAGTCTGTTCAGGGGTATATTGAATAATAAATAATGGCCGAGGAAAAACTAGTATAGGAATATAAGAATGTAAACGTTAGTTTACGGTACGATATATAGGTTATGTGAAGGGAATGGAAGCCGCCTATGAATTTTTCTAGAAATATGCAGGCCTATGTATTTTAAGAAGCATGCATGTGTCTTGCAGAAAGCAATCCTCTTCTACAGTATTAGAAACACTAGCCTATCATGTAAGCAAGTCTTGCATGCGTTTTTGAAAATGCAGCAGCCTCCTACACATTTAAGGGGATAGAAAGATTGATACGTGGTCCTCTGGAAGCACTTCAAGTGCATAGGAGGCCTCATGATGTGATTTGGTGCTATGATTTTCAAGGAGTTAGTGTTTAGTGTGTAAATAGGTAGGCAATTGTGCAGTGGTAGGAACTCGTGATGTTTAGATGGTCCTGTGGGGGGTGGTGTATGCAAGCTCCCTGTGGAATACACACATCTGCCAATCACTTCTAGTGTACTACAGTATAGTTCTATAAGACTCTTATGCATTGGCATATGCAAAGGGAGGTTTGGGGAACCCCCCCCCCCCCCCCCCCGAGCCAAGATTATAGTGTTATTTTGCAGGAAAAAAAGTAAAAAACCCTCTCAGAAGGGAAAAAATCTGAAAACCTCGAGAAAATTCTGCGTATGCCTATGCTCCTATACATTTCTAGAGGATACCTGAGGCATAAAAGGTCGGAACCACTGTTCTAAGGGCGGTTTAGCAACATGGTTTAAACTCTATTCACAATTTTTTGATGAAAGATCGACATGGGTTGGTTAAATTCAGGTTTTTAACCAATCTTAAGTCACAATTTTTGGATAAGAGATCAACAAAGTTTTAAACCATGTTGTGAATACGGCCCTAAGAGGTACGATCTAAAGCAGTGGTTCCCAATCTTTTTTAGGCCATGTCTCAATCAAAGCGTCTCTGAAATTCTGTCCATATTTTTATCAGGGAGTACACCGTCCCCCTCTCACCAGAATAACTTCATAAGGGGTTTCATTACAAATTTTTTTTTTTTCAAATATAAGAGCTTACTCAAATTGCCCCCACACACACACATTGGGAATCACTGATCTGAAGAATAAACCTATTTTATGATCTCTTTTTGGTCAATGATATTTAACGCATTGAAAATCGAAAACTGCTGATTTGATATGTTGCATCAATTATTTTTGAAAATATCTTGCATTGTGTACCACTTTTATTGATCATTCAATGTAAATCATCAATTTGTAAAGCCATTTGATAAAATTTTTCAGTAATTTGCTTCTTTTCTTTTTACATTTTTTGTTTTTAAATACGGTATTTGGGTAAGTTTTCCACACCAAAATATTTTGTATAATCGTATGAAATCATGCTCTGAATATTGTAGACCGATTAGAGCCAACTAATTCTAGTATCATCTCCCTCTCCAAACTGTTTGAGAAAATATTGGAATTTCATCGGTGAACGAAGTGTGATCATATTAAGAAGCTTCTACATATATAATACTCAGGTTTCTTGAGGATTAATAAATAACAGCTGACTTTCTTTTTCCAATCTCATGAACCAGTTATGACTGTGTTGCCACTGGAAACTGCTATACAAGATTCTAGAGACCTGGCACGAGTTTCCTTGATGTAGAGATGCTGATACAATATCCATAATTTTCTAATTTGTCTAGTGTGCATTGTCTACCTCATAATAAATTACAAAGGGACATCTTGTATCACATTAATGAAGTGTTCAGTTAAATCGCTTAAAAACAATGCACTACATATGCGGTGTAGGCAAGCCTTTAAATGCTTTTTGATTATTGTCTGTAATGTGTTATTGCATGGATACTTATATAAATTTACGTGTATTTCAGATGAAGTCATGGCAGCATTTCAACAACGAAAAGGCTCCAGGAAAGAACTTGGCACCCCACGATGTTTCAGATGCCATTTATGTAGCTATTCCACTTTTAGAAGCGATTCCCTCAGAGTTCATTCCCGTGTACATACTGGGGAAAAACCTTATGAATGTGGAACATGTGGAAGAAAATTCACTCAGTTGTCATCGCTTAAGAAGCATAATTTAATTCATATGACTAAATAGGTGAAATATAATGTTTAATCACCTGCATAAAGCAATCAAAAGCCAGCAAACTGTGGAATTATATTGAGCGTGTAAATCTGATAAAAACTTTGTATTTAAAAGTTCATTTGATTTTGCATAATTTTTATTCTCTGGCAATGGTTATATTATTTGAAACGTTATTTCAATTTCGCATGAAAATTATTGTCATCATTATTACTTTTATCTTGAATATGCTTTTCTTGTTACCATCCCTGTTTAACTGTGAATTCTTTGATTTTCTCTTATACTTGGGTATTATATTTCAAGGTTTAAATAAAATTTGTCTTCTGGTGACAGGTTATGAATTACTTTTAATTGATAATTACAACAGCCAAAAAAAATTTAGAAATTTTTTTCCCATCTAATCTTAATTATGTAATTTTTCTTAATTTCTATGCGACTTTTTTCTTTTTTTTAAGTTATCCTATGTACCAAGCCAGGGGTGTAGAGTTTGTATATATAAGGTCCTGTGTGTGTTTTTTTGTGAAAATAATCCATAATTTTGTGGGAAGTTAAACAATCTAATTAAATTTACACAAAAGAAATGAAATTTCAATTTATGGTTTTGTCAGTTGCTATTTTGTGAAGGGTACATTAAGGGGCCCAAATTTTGGCTGGGCATATTCCTGCATGCATTTATCTATTAAAGAGGCATGACATTCTCTGACACAGTACAGTCTTGTTTAACCAAGCTTCTAATAAACAAAGCATGTGGCCAGATCAAAGTCAGCCGATCATGTATATTTTTCACTGGCTCAGCTTGGTAAGGAACTTGTCAAAAATTGAATAGTGATCTGAAATTTTTTATATACTTGTATTTACCATTATGAACCAAAATTAAATTTTTATTTACTTGCAAATAAATCTACCTGTTCACCTGCGATCAACAAATTTTTATTTTTTCACATTTTCTAGGATCATCTCTGTTAACCGAGGGTTTTGTTATCCGAGGTGACTCTGGACACATTATCCCTGGTTAATCGAGAGGCTCTACCATACTTTACTGTATGCACTTATATATATTTTTTATTTTGATAAATCCATCACAAAACATTTTATTTCTTGTGCCAATGATGGCAGTTCTGCTATTTTTAAAAAACACATAAATGAGTGTTAGGCCGGTATTACACTATAAAAGTTTGATAAAGCTATTATGTAAAACGAAAATGCAACCAATAAGCATATTTGTACCATTTGAGTAAATGTAACCAACAGACTTATTGGTTGCTTTTTTCAAGTTTTGTAAAATACATTTTATCAAATTTTATAGTGTAATCCCAGCCTCATAGTGCATTGGTTGTTGGGGTTGGGCTATATATATAGATGCTCCCTCAGCCTTTCTCTGGCTATGGCCTTGTAGCCTGGGATGCTGTGGGTGTTTGAGCACCTGGCATTATTTAGTACCATGATGTCAAGTGCCCCAAAAATTCAGAAATTATACATAACATAAGGAAGGCTGAATCTGGGAGCGAGCGTAGATCCTTGTCACAGGTCCAAAACACTACTCACACCCATGTTATGAAAAGCTAGATCAAAGCAATATAAAAAAAAAAAATTATTCACAGTAATTGATGTAGTTCTGAATTAATGTGTCTCAATGAAGTTCTGTATAATTCGAAGATTTTACATTAAGTTTTATGACATTGAAGAACAAAATTTGTGGCAAAAATAACCATGAAGAAAAATTCTATGAATGTTTTTTAATTCTTGAATTTGTAGAAATATCCTTTTTAATAAAGGTGTAAAGTTTTCATTAGAAGTTTCATTGAAATTTTATCATTGTAAAATTTTTTTTTTTTATTATATCTATAGAAAAGTTGTTTTAGTTTGGTTTATCATTTGTTTGATCATTTAGACAAGAAATAGAAGGTTGTTCTTTTAATAATATTTAATTTTAAAATGTGTTATTGTAGTTTTTTTCAATATTTAACTCGTTTTAATATATTGTTGACAAAAATTTGAATTTGTTACTGAGTTAAACTAACGGAAATAAATCACTCACTTTAAAATGTTCTCATTAATTTGCATATTTAATTTTTCTAAATAACAAATTTATGTATTTCGATTATTCAAGTCGGTTTCTACACTATCTTGAAATTCTGATCAAGTAATGGAAATTATGTAAATCTTTCAGGTTCATCCAAACAACCCGGTTCAGAGACAGAACCTCTCCGACTGGCGCTCGTGAAATACAAAAATAAATTACAACCAAGAGGAAACCAGAGTTCTCCTCACAAGTGCCATATCTGCAACTATGCAACAGTCAGCCGTGCAAATCTTGACAATCATATCCGAGTACATACAGGGGAGCGCCCATATATCTGCAGGACTTGTGGCCGAAGTTTTACACAAAAGGGCAGTTTAAAACGGCATATTATCATCCATCTCAGATAAATGTAGACATTTTTGGATATATTTTTATGTCGTGCATGCAATGTTTTTGTAATCAACTGGACGTTTTTTCCAATCTTGGCAGATATATTTTGTACATACATTTTGATAGCTGTCAAAAAAATAGACCCCTGGTTTGCTAACTTTGATTGTAGTCTAGTTTTCTATCCACCTTTTTTAATGTTGAAAGTGCTTATTATTTTTTGTATAATATAATAGTGAACAACTGCAAGTTGATATTTTTCATTTGTTTCTAGTCTCAAAACCCCTTTCATTGTTTTGCATTAGTCAATGTTTGTTTTTCTTTTCTCGTATTTCTTATTGCGAGGAACTTTCTGTGAGATGAAAACTTAATTACCTAGTCAAGTTCTAAGTTTCAAGAAAGATGGGATCCAACAATTCTGTGAAAAAAAAACCAGTTTTTCCTTGTACACCAAGGAGTGCATAACCTCTGGCGCTTGAAAGTTATTCATCAAGGAAATTATCAGTCTTCACAACATGACAAGTATAAGTACACCCAGGGCTGCAACTAGGGAGGGAGCAGGAGGGTCTGGTACCCAGGACACCGAACCAAAGGGAGGTGCCAATTTCGCCTTTTAACATTATGGATGGGGATGTAAAATGTCTACTTGCCCCAGCTGACAAGGCAAGTTGCAACCGTGAGTACACCAGTTTGTAGCCTGCAAGTGAGCCCTGTGCATTAGGAGCCCCTCCCCCCACTCGAGGAATAGAAATGAAAGAAAGGAAAATTGGTTTTCTCTTTGTGAATGGAAAACAAGGTTGCATAAATGTGCAACAATGATTATGAAACTAATAATTGCCATGAACATAAACTTGTATCTGGTTTATGGGACTGAGTCCCCCCCCCCCCCCACCATTTTTGATCCCTCCAAATATTTCCAATAACTTTACGCTGATGATGGAAGCCTGCACAACATAGTAGGACCCAAGCTAACCATATTTCATCGAACAGAATATAGTCATCCCTAATTTTCATGAAGAACTTGCTATTTTACTATTGAAATTGCTAAGAATTACCAACAGATGGGAAATAAATGGTTGTATTGCAAGAGAATGTATTGCATGACAAAATAAGACATTTCTTAAAAGTCAGCAGCCAAAACAAAGGACAAAACTTGAATGTCCAGCAAAACACTGGTAATAGTGTCACTATGCATGGGACTGAGAATTATGTCCACAAAGGATACATTTTTGGATATTCCATAGGACTCGGAATAGTGTCCGTTAGCAGAAGTGTGCAATATGGGTAACTTCTACTAAGGGAAGTTCTACCGTTAAAGGGTTTACAAAAGATTATTCCCAATATCCGTATATGCAATTCTGTGTATGCATAGGCATAAACTTGTATGTGGCCATGGGTCCTGAGCCCTCACCCTATATGTGTCGTTACCATCTCCATAATACTCTGTATATGTCAGGAGTTTGAGCTCCTGCAATATTTTTTAGCCCTCCTAATATAGTTGGACCCGGTTATAACAAACGTGGATATTATGAATTTTCACATATAAAGGAGTTTTTCCATGTCCCATGAATTTTGTATTGCTTATCTGTTATTTTCATTACTTATAACAAATACTGATTTCAGCAAAGTCCGTCTGTAACGGTTTTCAAACAATTCTCAAAAATTTCATTTGTCTTTTTATTTAAATCTTCTTATTTGCAAATTTATCTTTCTACAATGCTTAGCTACAGCTGAAAATTCTTCCCCCCTCCCCAGAAGACATTTTATTACAAGACATTTTTTGGTATTTATTGTAAAATCATCTTTGCTTATTATTTTTTACTGTTCTCCAATGAGTCCTATTTTGCTTGAAGAAAGTCTTAGAAGAAAGAAGAGAAAGTTTATTTTTTTATTCTTAACACCATAACCTCCACAACGCCTTTGTTACATTTGCCACCATTGGCATCAAAGACGAGGTGCTGTGGATGCTTTCCCACAGTAGTTTCATTACACATCAGAGCAGCCCCAGAATTGATTTAGAAATCAAAGTTTCCTACATAAAACTCAATTCAAGCACCCACAGGTCTGAACATTTCCAACACCAATGTTCAGACCTGTGGGTGCTTGAATTGAGTTTTATGTAGGAAACTTTGATTTGCCACTTTTCCTTAGCTAGATTCAGACGTTGGTTGTGGTAGTGTTATCATGTGTGAGTAAATTTTGAGCATGTCCAAGTGCAAAGTGCTTTCTATTGCTTTCAAAATTGAGGCTATATAGTTAGTTTAAAGTCAAAAAGTGAGGTATCAATGAAATTCTGGATTACTCGAAGTTCGTTATTCACGACTTTGAAGAGCAAAGCAGAAATGAAGAGAAATTCCAATTGAGAGAGAAGAATCCGATGGGGATCTCAACACATCTGTAAGAAGAGATTCAGAGAAGGAGCTCACACTGATACGGAGGCAGCTCTTACATTGAGAGAAGAATATACTCTATATAAAGGCCATAGTGTGCCTTCTCGGGGTAGACTTTCCTTGGGGTCCCTTTTTGAAAGGGTTATTATGCAAAACAAATGCTTCCATCTTCCATTGCTTCTGCACAACTATTGACAGTCTCATCCTCCATGAGCTTCTTCACTGCATTCAAATGAAATTGTCCTAAGAGTCGGTGGATAAGCTCCTCATGCCTTGAGATATGCACTTTATAAGTCCTGGCTTCTTCAACCTTATAAAGTCTCCCACTTCTATACGCAGTAAGGATTACTCTGTTTTTTTCGTTAGTATCTTTGACTCCTTGAAATGAAAGTCATTCCCATCTCCTCGATTCTTCCCACTCAAAGGAGGTTACCGTCGAGTTCTGGTACGTACAGAACGTCGGCTAGATGGAATGTTTCTTTACCACAGGATTTAACAGGCTTCAAAATAACATCACCTTTTCCACCCACTTCCATTTCATCGGAATTAGCTATTTCCAATTCAGACTTTACAGTTATCAAGTTGAGAAACTTATATTTTTGTGAACACGTGCTCCGTGGTACCACTGTCTAGATATCAATTGCAGCTAGGCTTCTTGTTACCAGCATTGGCAGTCAGTATTCGATTCGTGTTCTGCGAAACCATCTCGGCCTGATGGGATGTGTTCTTCGACGGGCAATTCCTGGCTATGTGTTCCCAAACACCACAGGAAAAACATCAAATTCTTCTTTCATTGTTTCTGGAGTATCTCCCTGATTGTACGCGAGTTTTTCCTATATCGTCAGTTCTATCGCCCACAGCTACACGATATGTTTGCATATAGTCACACAGTAACTTCTTTTCTTCCACAATCAGATGCGATTTTACCATTTTTGTAGACAGTTCCTTCTCATCACGCTCTAAGTTCAATATCAGACCTTCCTACTCTTTGGGCAGACCCATTAACATCACAAGAGCGACTTCCCTGTCGGTAAAACCATATCCGCAGTATGCCACCTATCGATGTAAGTCCATCAATCTTCCCAAGTATGCACTTATGCATTTGTCACAGACCTCATCGATACATTAAAAAACTCTCTAAGAAGCTGCAGCGTGTGTAATAATCCAAACTTCATGTGAATGTCCCTCAAAGATGCCCAAACATCCCTCGCTCTAGCACAGTCCGCGATATCATCTAAAAAGTCATCTTCGACCACTAAAAACAAAAATGTGAGGGCTCTTTCATTGGTTTTCCTTCTCATCCTCCCTCAGTTCTGGTTCGTATCCAGGTTCTATGGCATCCCAGCAGTCTTTCTGCACCAGTGCATCACACATCCGTATACTCCACGCGTTGTAATTGTCCCTATTGAGCTTTGGAATCTACAATTCCTCCATCTCTATTAGGCTTAGTTGCATGCGTGTAGAATTTTCTTCTATCCTTTGTGAAACTAGATTTAAGTTATCTACTTTCCACTTACCTATGAAACGTTTATCCAGGAGCCTTCGTGCGTGTTGCGAAAGAATGGGGTGGGTGAACTGGATACATTGATTATAAGTGAAATACACTAATCACACAAGGAAACGCATGTCCTTCAGCATCACACTTTTATTTATGGGGGCCCTTCTACTTATGTTGCCAAGAGGTCAATCACAATACTCTTCATGCTTTTGGCATAACCAGCCATTATAAAAGCTTTACTTTTATATCGTAACACTTTTGTGGGGTCCCCATTCGGCTTGGGACTTAGGAGCAGTGCCCCAGTTGGCCCAGCCTAGTTACATTCTTGCTGTACATATGTTCTGCTAACCAAGGACCCTACTAAAAGAAAATATTTTACATTTGGCATGCTTATTAGACACATGTTTTCAACATCCAAAATCATATCAAGGAAAAATAAACTAGTAACGATTAACATTTTTGTTCATGTATTCAATTTTTTTTAAATATACGTAATTGCGTAATTTTTATAACAATCTATTTTTAAAGTAGTTACATTATAAAAAAAATGGGCATGTGCTTGCAAATTATGTTTAATTTTGCTTAATCATACTAATCTTCATATTCATTATTTTCATATACCAATCATACTAATGTTTGTCCAAGCCAGTACAGATATAACGAAGTTTGCATACAGTCGAATCCCATTATAGCGAACTCCAAGAGACCAGAGAAATCACTTTGTTAAAATGAAATTTCGTTATAAAGGAATTCCATGTTTTTGCATTGTTCTTATGTAAACTTATCTGAAGGATTAGAAAAGTGGTTGTTGAAACGAGAATTTCGCTATATAATGGTATTCGTTAAAACAGGGTTCAACTGTATAACAAACAAATTCATTGTTTTTCCCGACTTTATTATAAGTGGGTCCGAATGTATTTCCAATAACTTTATGCCTATGGCCCCATGATTATTTTCACACAGGGTCCCATGTCTGCTAAGAGCACTTCTGGTTGTACATTTTCTTTCTAAAACATGGCCTTTAGTTACTGTAAATCATTTTTTATTACATCCTCATTGTGAATTGAAACTCAATCTGTGTACCTGAAAATATTTATTATAGCAGTTTAGTAGTAGAATCTCTCCGAACTAACGTAACAGGAACTGAGAATGGGCCAATGTAAAGAAAATCTGGTTGAACAAGGGAGTATATTGAATTTTTTAGACACTTCACAAAGAAAAATATTGCATTACTTAAATACTATTTCGAATTTAGTTTCCAATCAATTATGTTTTATGGAGTCTTTAGAGACCGTAAATACTATGAATTATTATTCATGCATAGTCTCATCATAACATAAAAGAATCACATCAAGTATGGAATAGGATTTTTTTTTAATACTGGTGCAAGAAAAGATCTTGTGACAACAGTCTGTATGTATTTGACTGAAAAATACCATTGATACTCCTTTGCAAAAAAAAAATGAAGCATCCCTAAAGAACAATCTAATCATCTCGAAATTTTGCATGCGAATCCCCCCCCCCTTTACACCAAGTATGCACAGATTAAATTTTCAAGGCCAATGAATGGTAATAGCGCACATTTCTGTTGCAAAACTAGAATTGTATAAAACATAACAATCACGAACGGTTTATCTTTTCCCATTGTCGCTATTGCAGTTCCCTGTAGACACAACCAATAATGCTGTTATGATATTGTTGAAGACCTTATAGCCAACTGGATGACTTCGAATGGGGTCGCATAGTCAGGATGCATGAAGCTGGCTGCTGGCTGGCTGAAGCTGGTCATACCTAGCAATAAGCTGCCACCGGAGCCTCCAGACACGGCTGTGCAAAGGTGCTGGCAGCAGTTTCTTCAAACTGAGCAGAACTCGGGTCTATTGCCATAGGCAATTTACTACCTAGTGAGTTGTGGCGGAAGTGTAAGTGTATGTACCTAACAGTCTGAGAGTGTACATCTGGTATCGTGTCTATTTCTCAGTTCTGCATCTGTATTTCAGAAGTGAAGTGTAATGACTGAATACTTGTACCATTTGTTGCTGTTTGTGGCAAGACTTTTTAACAGGGAGATCAGCTCACATTTGTGCTTTGAAGTTGAGAACTACAGAAAACCAACTTCAGCCGACCACCACTGTGGCGATGGTGGGGCTCGAACCTGGCGGGACCCAGATGCGATACAGCAATGGTTGCTGCAAGGAACTCATCAGTGGAATGAAGGCTCTGGAAGGCCAAGGTGCACAAATGTGAGGCAAGATTGGATCATTGTGCATCAGGCCCGAACTTTCCCAACGACATCATTGTCTGCTATCCAATGTGCTGCATCCTCTTCCATATTACCCGTGGTACCTTCCACTTTCTCACGGTGCTTGGCTGAGGCAGGGTTATGTGCACAGTGGCCTTTAAGACACCTGTCTTTAACCCCACATCATTGGCTGAGTCTAGGGTGGTGTCGTAGCCAATCATCATTGCTGCCAGCACACTGGCATCACATAGTGTTAGCAATCAATCCTGCTGCAGTCTTGGATCAGATAAAAATTGGACTTGTGTAAGGAGGTGCCGATACCAACAGTCCGAATTAGCTGTTGTTTTACAGAAGCACATGCCCCTTGTGTGATGGTGTGAGATGCTATCTCTTACGACAGCAGGTTGCCTCTAGTCATCCTGTGCACAGCTTTAACAGTTCAACAATATGTTTGACATCCTGTGACCGGTCGCGTTATTCTTCATGGCACGTCATTCTGGGGCAGTTTTCCACCAAGTGAATGTCAGGCAGAACGTGTCTTGCATATTTCTGGACTGCCTCTATGCTGTTGATATTCTTCCTTGGCCAGCAAGGTCACCAGACATTTTGCCAATCAAACATGTATGGAACAAGGTAGGCTGCTGGATTCGGGCAACCCAAAATGCAAATCTAGAACAACAATTGATGAATGCCTGACAGAATGTATGGCAAGATTAGATTAGGAATTTTTTTGTCCTTACATTGACGTATACAAGCATGCATCTCCGCCAGGATTATTTCATTATCTGTATATGAGCTTTATACATATTTTATTTTAATAAAAACAGTCACTTTCTTCATGGTGCTTCACTTTTTTTTTTTGCAAAAAGTATATGTATACATAAACATGAAACGAATGTCATATAGTATCCCCTTGTTATTATGTTCAGTATCAGAACCTCTCAAAAATTTAACTGTGATTAGCATATAATAGGTTTTTTTTACAATATACAATATTGTTCCCCACATATATGTGCAATACAACAAGGGGGGTTACTGTATAAAAGCATTGTATTAGCTTGTACACTTTTAGGTGAAAATGATAGTTTTATATATATAGAGGCATTATATATATATTAAGTATAGCTATTTGGTAGAAAGTGTGCTACTGATACCTGATCGTATAATTTGATTAACTAACCTTGCATATAGTTACATATTCCTAATTGCTTCAAGATCAATGCTTGTTCTTTTTTGATTGAGTTTAAATGTATGATATTCTCCACTATAATAGTTACATGTTTTGACTATATATTCCTTGTTACAATTTATATTAGGCAGCATATGTTTTGATGTATGAAGGTTAATGTAAAGCATAGACAGTGGATATAATGTTGGGATGTATTTTTGGAAAAAAAATTGCAGGCCATTGCTGCTAATTGAACCATCCTCTTATAACGTGAACAATCATGCTAGACCATTGTGTTACAAAAGCACTGATTTCTTCCTTCCTTAGAGCATACATATACGCTGAATGGGACTGTGCAATTGTCTTCCTAACTCAGCTAAATAGACAATGACGGCATCTAATAGCTCTATATGTTGTCAGAGTTTATTTAGGAGCCGTTAGCTGAGTTAGAAAGACTATCCATATGCATAGTCCCATTCAGCATATATATATATATATATATTATCTAAGGCAAGGGGGTTCTCAAACTTTTTCACTTGTGGCACCCCTTTCCCTAATCAATGCATATCTGTAGTTCCCCAAAGCAGTTTAACAAATAATCGCTTTGAAAAACCTTTCTCAGGGCCTGCACTCCACGGCGTCGCTGACAAAGATTGGTGGCGCACAGGTTGAGAACCCCTGATTTAAGGAATTAAAAGAATCTGTGCTTCTGTAGCATAGTGATCTATGCTCTTTCTCAGATTGTGAAGAGACAGTATTTGTGTGCGAATTTTCTGGAGAGTCCTTTCGAATGTTTCTTTCAAAAATTCATCACATTTATCCAGTTGTCTGTACTTTGTATGAATGGTAGAGAATGACATCTCTGTATAAAAATTTATGAAAATGTTTGAAATTATATCAATGAGTGTTAGTTAGCATTCTTCCAGTGATGATTTTGATTTTTATTCCCTTCCATATTTCATTTGATGAAGTAAAAAAATCAGACTTCAAATTGTGAAAACAAGTACAAATTGAAAAAAAAAGAGAGATAGATAGAATGACTATATAGGGTACATGTGTAATAGCAGGGCTTGATAAATAAAAAAAATTAGCCAAGTTTATAAAATGCCAAACAGGGTTTTTTCCCCAAGAAAAATAGTCCTGAATAAGGGGATTCCAATTTTCTAGAACTTAATGACCCCTGTCTATGTTGGAAGAAGCATTATTATGTAATCGTAAAATTTTTTCATCTTTAGACTCCAATTTAACAAGCATAAAGGAAAAGTTTAGGTGCCGATACAGATTTTCCAGTCCCCATGGTGACCTAGCACTTGGAAATAGTTAAGCCCTGGTGATAGAATAATTGTTAACAAAGACCAATCAAGCATATATATTTTGGATCATTATGCAAGCATACTTTAGTACAGAAAATTATTATATTGTGGAGAAACAAATACAGGTGTTAGTATCTGTTTTAAGCAAGCTGTAAAATGTTATTTGTGGCATTGTTCAAAATTTTCTAGCAGAACAATACTGTTCATTCACAAAGCTTAAAAAAAATGTAATGAAGCAATAACTTTTCTGCATATTTTACAAAATATCCTATAAATACAACATCAGTATTGTATTATAGTTGTATGTACATGTGACGAAGCCAACGTGAAGTTTACTTCTATACCACATCAGTTGAATTCTATCCATGCAAGGTTGTCTTGAGTAAAGTGCTAACACATATGGCAGGGGTTCTCAAACTTTTTCCACTCGTGGCGGTTCTTTCCCTTATCAATGCTTATCCGCGGCTCCTCAGAGAAATTCAACAAAGAATCTCTCTAAAAAACCTTTGTCAGGGTGTCCGCTTCATGGCGCCTCTAATAAGGGTTGGCGGCACACAGTTGGAGAACCCTTGCCATATGGCAAAAAAAAAATTCTGTGCTTAATTCAAATAATGTTAACTAGTTATTATAGCAGTCATATGAATCCGGCACGAACATCAATTTTTATTTTGTTTTTTATTTGGTGTACAGATGTGATATTGAATTTATTCTTTTAAAGAGGTTTATATTATTTTCAAAATTGTATGTCAGAGGTGTGTAGATATAACTTATACAGAAAAATTAGGGACTAGAGAACGTGTACAAATTTTTAATGTTTAGAGGATTAATTTTGTAACAAAATACAGTCAATTTTTGATATGTCATTCTGATTGATTGAATGCATTTTTAAGTTGAAGTTTTCTTCCATTAAGTTGAAATTTAAAAGATGAAGGAAAGCCTATCGATAAAATGGAAAGAATTTCAAATCTGAAGGGAAACGTTTGTAGCAGGGTTTAAGCTGGATAAAAAATTCCTTTCGCAAAAAAGTGAAAAAGGGGAAAAAGCTTCAGCAAAATGCTACAATGTTAATGTAATGATTGATGGTTGGATGTCTACTCACGTACCTCCTGTATGCATTTCTGCAAAAGTGGTTACTACTGTTTTGCCTTCTACGATTTTATTTCGCATTTTGCGAAAAATGCGACCGTAGCTCAAACCCTGGTTTGCAGCTTAAAAGTATTTGTGTGGCATTCCTTTGAATAAAATGTGAACAATTTCAAAAAGATATTTAGGATAATATGCAAGACCTTCTTCAAACATGAATCCAAAATGCAAAAGAATATTATTTTTATTTATTTTTATTTTTTTTATGAAATCAAAACAGCTCTGTTGAGTTTTTTCCAAAAATATTTGAATGCAACATCAAACTAAGATTTTCCATTGGCCCTTACATATTCAACTAACCGAAATTCGACTGTAATTTTAGGCATAGAAATACAGCATTCTGAGGTATTAGATTGTTGTGTGTGTGAGAAAGAGGGAGGAGTGGAGTGACGTGAAGATAAATCATGAATAATATAATAAATAGTAAAGTATACTGTATGTAAGCGCAATATCTGAATGTATCAGAAATTTTGAATAGACAATAGAAATTATGTCGAAAATTCATAATTAGTTATATTACATTTATCAAACAAAAAACATTGAATGCTCTCAAGTGTGAATGAAAATGAAGAAAAATATAAGGGAAATCAAATACACTTAGAAAATTACTAAGCAAATGAAGTCTAATTATATAATGAGATAATTTGATTATTTTGAATGCTTGAGAGACTAGTGATTAAATGTAATATATTAAGAATATTAATTTCTTCTATGAATTGAATATGCAAGGGGTAATTTTTTTTTATTATTTAAGGTTTTCGTTTATGTACTTTTGGAGTTTGATCTTGTAGTGGATTTATGTTGGAACTTTGTAATGAAAAGAAATTTTTTTGCTTTTAAAATTATACATGAATTTTTTTCTCTTTCATTGTACAAAATGTGCGTAAAATTCTGAAATTTTAACAAAAGTAAAATTATAATTTGATTTTTGTATTGAGATTTGAGTCGTGTATTTATTGATTTTTTTTTTCTGTGACAATAAAATTTCCATTATAGTAATTACTTTGTACTTTTTTGACAATTTATTTTTTCTTTTGAGTAGTTCGTGTTTATATTGGTTTTTTTTAATGCAACTATACTTTTACAAATTTGCTTATGCTTATCGATAAAAAGTGTGATTATATATATAGTTATCAAATGTGAAGATTTTTGAAGAAATGTTGAATGGTTAGTATTCTCATTATGGTGGAACCCTATTCTACTACACCTCATAACATACCATGGTGCTACTGTTCAAACTGAATTTTTAACCGTGCACTGAAATTTAACTATATTCTGTAGAGTTCTTTATATTATCATATCGGATAGGTAGGGAAAAAAGTAAGAGCACAGCTTACACAATAAGAGATCTATGTGGATAGAAGAATTATTAGAGAAAACATTGTGTGTGCACCACCATATCCTTCATTATAATTATGATATCCTATTACATGGCACCCGGGCAGTGCCATGTTTACGCATGGGCCCATTCGGGCATGGCCCGGGTGCCTCAGAAAAACAAGAAATAGTTGCATTTTTGAGAATTTTCCAGGTAGGGCCTCAGAAAAACCACTTGGCCCAGGGGCCCCATGATGTTAAGACAGCCCTGCACCTGGGTAAACTATCGCCCCAAAAACTGGTGGTATAATATGGTTCCTCTCTATTCAAAAGATTTAAAACATTTTTTTGGGAAAATTTGAAAGAAAATCTTTAGCTCGTATTTTAACCATGATTTTAAGAATATCTATTTCTTCTCTGTTGTTATGATTGTATTTATTTATATAGGGTGTCCCAGTACTTGCTGCCAAAATGAGGGATTATACTACACATCAAGACAAATAGTTTGTAGGGTCCCAAATAACTTTTATTTTCAGTGCATGTTAACATGGAATTCAAGCCACTGGCACTAAAAAAAAAAGGGAGAATAAAGAAAAAAATGTCCTAAAATAACTATGGGAGTAAGAGGTATAAAATATCCCCACACTTGTTATATCATTAGGGAGAAATTTTTTTTAATTCTGCATTGGACTGGACAGAAGACTTTTCTTTTCACACCATGCATAAAATTTCCCTGTCACTCCTCATGATATAAGCAAGGTTTTAATATTTTGACAACTTCTGAAGTAAGTTAATTGCCCTGCCCATCCTTTTCTTTAAAGAGCCTGTATCCACACACACCTTGGATATATGGGTTGTGGCCCTCTAAATTCTCAGTTGTTCTGGATGTATTTGGTCACATTCCCCTAATTGTGGCAGTATTACAGGGCCGTCATTTCAACTTTTTCCAGGGGGGGGGGGACAAAGTACATGTACTCAATATATGTATATATATATACCATTTTTAGTGTATTTTCAAAAGTGGTGGGGGGGGGGATTGTCTGTTTGGGTTTGAAGACCGCCATCCATTTGAGTTCTCAACATTTTACCAACACTAGTGGTTGGCATCTTCAAGAGAATTGATAAAACTGGAGCAAAAGTCAAGTTTTTTGGAGTCTCTGGTTATATTTACTCCTTCCAGTGGCTTTGCCTACACAATCAGATAACTCTATCTCTTGGTGAGTCAAGTTCTTCCAACCTAAGAAATGTTCTTAATTTGCTGCCAGC
This sequence comes from Pholcus phalangioides, assembly GCF_987345545.1. Taxonomy (NCBI): domain Eukaryota; kingdom Metazoa; phylum Arthropoda; class Arachnida; order Araneae; family Pholcidae; genus Pholcus; species Pholcus phalangioides. The sequence continues at coordinate 84,188,552 of NW_028301608.1, read as the reverse complement.
TATGAGATCAACTGACCAATCGGAAAACAATAGTGTAGGTCAAGCTCCAAAACATGAGACTCCAGAAAACTTGACTTTCCAACCACCAGTGTTAGTGAAATGTTGAGAACTAAAACTCAAATGGATGACGGTCTTCCACTAACTGTCGTGTTCTGGAATTTTTTTACAGTGTTTTAAGAATAATACAGTGGACATTCATTTTTGTAAACTTGTTCCAACTTGAAAAATTAGTTTTGTAAAATAAGTTTTTAAACTGGAAAGATGCTCAAAGAAATAGTATGCTGTTTGAGATGAGAGGACTAGAGTTCATAAAAATGTGTTGCTTCATGATTTGGGGATTTGTAAAATTGAGTGTCAACTGTAGTTATTTAGTGACTGATAATTATAATGATCATATTAATTTTGAATATGTTTCCTTTTCTCTAGGATACTTAGGAGAAATTTATGACAGTCAGTTAAACAGCTTTCTCGGTTTCTCTAACACAAGGAAGCGAAGAAGGAAGCAACAAAAGAGTGAGATAAATGCTGTGGTTCGCCAATTTCCCTGCTCACTGTGCCCTTACATAACAAAGAACAAGCAGCACCTCACAACTCATATGTGTACTCATACCGGTGAAAGACCTCATAAATGCGAAACCTGCGGAAGAGCTTTTGCTGATAAGTGCAATTTGAATAAACACCAACGAATCCACAATGACCAGTCATCATTTGCTTGCCACTTGTGTTCTGCCAAATTCAGACAAAAAGCTAGCTTGGGAAACCATTTAAGAACACAGCACTTGCTTTGATGCTAAAGAAAAGAAATATCAATGAATAGAAAGGTAACTTGTGTGCAATGTTTTTAAAGTTTGTGGTATTATTCTTGAAGGAAACTTTTCCATTAACATATTTCTTGGTCTTTCTGCTGCAGTCGGAAAGAAAGCCACTGTGTAATTACATGTGGGCATCATGCCGAACTCTCATCTTGAGGATTCAGGTTCAAACCCCATTGGCAGCTCAGTGGTTTTCTGACTTCGAGACACAAATGCGAGCCAGTTTCCCATTTGAAAAAATTCTCTCTTCATAGAGCAGGCAAACTTTCAACATGATACATACGCAACATTAACATTCAGGTACTTACTCCAAAATATGGAAGACAATGGCAGCAATAGTATAACATGAAATAATCATTACTCTATCACCAAATATGAATGGTCCAAAAAACACTAAACTTTTGAACAATCATAGTGTTAAATGGTTCTTATACCTGTTCTAAGCCTTTTATTTTTTTTTTTTTCATTGTCAAGTGCTATTTCATATTTTGACAATATGTTAAAATCCTATGGGCTTCTTGAGTGTTCTTCAAATTAGACCAAATTTCATGATTTTATGCTTTTTATTTTGTAAATGATGTACATAATGTAACACATTTCATTGTAAAGTTTCTCACATCATTATTGAATCATTGAATACAAAAGTGATGAAAATCAATTTTTCCATTGTGTGTTTCGATGTTACGCATTTGAAAGTTTCAAAGAGTTTCAACAAAAATTTGCTCTATAAACATAGCAGCAAGAGTTGTCATTGCTCAAACAATAATTTTACATAATTATGTTGGAAACTTCATCATCTATATCATCTATACATGGTGAATGGGACATGTTATGCCAAACGAAAGAGGTAGACAGATGAGCCCAAGTGGAACATGAAACACCCAACCAAACCTGTCCTATCTCTAACCGTTTTCATGTTATGGTAGATAATCGATTATGGGGGGGAAAAAATGTGTCAAGTCTGAAGAAACCTGAATTTGTGAAATTTCTGAAAGATTCCATGTGCAAGCTAAGTACATATTTAGAAATAACAGAAAAAATGCCATAACACCAATTTCATTGAAATATCTGGATTTAATGGCTAGCTACAAATGCTGAAAAATTGGCAAAGTTCAAAATTTAATTGTTGCTAAAATTTTTAATTGCTAATTATGCAAACACCCTTGTAGCTACAACCTGTCAAATTTATGAAAAACTTGTTCATTGCACCAGTTTTATAAAGAGCCTACAATAAACCATATCAGTGTTCTGGTTCAGGAGAAATTCTTTGTTTGCAATACATCACTGAAATCAGCATTTGTCAAAGTAGATATTCAAGTTTTTGGTAAATTTGATCGATTATAGCTACAAGGGTGTTTGCGGAATCAGGGATTAAAAATTTTGTCAACAATTCAATCTTCACTTTACCAAACTTTTAGCTCACCATTAAATCCAGATTTTTCGATGATATTGGTGTTACCTTATAGAATTTTTTCTGCTCTTTCCGAATATGAGCTTAGCTTGTATGTAGGTCTTTCAGAAACTTCACAAATTCTGATTTTTTCAGACTTGACATATTTTTTTTCCATAATCGATTATCCACCATAACTTTAAAATGGTTCAAGATATAGGACAGGGTTGGTAAGGTGTTTCATGTTTTACTGGGTCTCGTCTATCACCCCCCTCTCATTTGGCAAAGCATGTCATGTTCACCCTGTATAAAAAATTTACACAGTACAGCATCATTTATTCATCTTTCATGGGGCCAAGACATAATATATGGGGGCTGAAAACATATATGCACGAGTCATGCCAATATCCACCCCATTGAAAATTTTAAATACTTCAATCATATTCCAGACACCTGCATTCTTCCAATGTACTTTCCAAATGTATTGAAGTAATATTACTTTCCAAACATATAACTACCTCCTTTGTGATTCAAACTATAGTAAGAAAAAAAATTTTCATTGCAAACTTCAAGGTAAAAAAAAAGAAATGCAAACTTCAAGGTAAAAAAAAAGAAATGCAAACGAAAACATTTTCTAACAAATTAGCAAAATCACATCCACACATGCTCCGTTACCAACAAAAAACTGTTAGTTGGGACATCTACCAGTAAATTCAAAACATAAAATGCATAAAATATGGCCTCACCTTATATGCAATGGTAATTTTTAATTTTTACCTTCAAATTCTCTGCAGAAATGAATGTTTAAAAACCCTTTGCACATATTCAAAACCATGCATTTTTGGTTTAATATCATGAATAACATGAATTAGCTTTTTTCTGCTTTTCACCACTTTTTGCATCCAATTGCTTCATTCTTGAATTGATGAGTTCTTGAATTTTTTATCCGAACTTGCGTCGTTGTGCAATATTGAGGCTTCCTACCATGCCATAAGTTTCATTTGTCAAAATTTTAGTAATTATCATTAGCGCTGCAACTAGAAACAAAAATCTATTTTGTCTCCTTAAGCAGGCATCCATTTTGGAGTCCCTTCCTTTTTATTTTGAACGAACAAAGAGTGATTTCAGCACTCCACATCCTCCTGCACTTTAGTTGCTGCCCTGATTGTTATCCTATTCAAAAGATATTGTTTTTGTTGAACTTACATATATGTTTAAAGGTCGAAATTCTTCTTTTGATGTGTGATAAGAAATATATATAGATGTGCAATTTAAGATTCAAAATAAACGGTTTTGAATTAAAAAAAAAATTAATGTGTTCTTTCAGATTTTTGTACTGTATACCATTAGTAGCCAACTTTCCTGTGATTTATTAGCATTTGTGGCTTTTTTTCGTTTACAAAAGAAAAAAAGAAGCAAAAGAATGTTCAAGTAATGAATATTTCTATAATAAACAGTTCTGTTTCTTATAGGGCTTCCTATGTCACTGTATGTGCAATTTTTCCTCGTTTCTGCATAGTCTGTGTATTTCTTAATATTATGCCTTTTTGAATGGCAATGGTTTTTGTACAGTTAAACCTCTTTTATACTGTCAAAAATTAAGTTGTAATATGGAGTCACAACAGCTGAGTCACATGGTAAAAGAAAAGTGATCGATGATAGAAATGGAAAAAAAAGAAAATCAGCAAAGTTCATGATTTCAAGGATGAAAAAATTCAAAAATTTCTGAGGCTTGTCTCTCAAGATAATTAAGGAAAGGGTAGAATTTGAGCCTAAGCTCTATATACTTGCAAATAATTTGTGACGTTTATGACAGCATATCACTAATTTAAAATAAGTGGTGCAAATCAGAGTGTTCGTAATATTAATTGTCTAATTCTTTAGCCGGTGTATAAGAAAACATGGTATAAACCAGTGATTCCCAGCGTGGGCGTTAACGCCCCCTGGGGGCGATGGAATGTTCCAGGGAGGCGCGGTAGAAACTACGGGTATAACATAGGATTCTGTGGGTTAGATTGTGTTGGGGGGGGGGGGCAATGGGAGAAAAAATTTCTGAAGGGGGCGATGGGACAAAAAAAGATTGGGAAACTGGTATAAATGGATTGATAGCTTAAGAGGGTAACAATATGAAGTTCTATTGCACTCTTTGCAATGTGGCCATAAATTACGCTATTGCATTTTAAGTCTTGATAAACGTTGACAACATATCATTAAATGGAAGAGAAAAATTATTTGGTAAGAATTTGATGTTGTGTAGGAGAAAATGAATTAAAATAAAAGTTATTTATTCAAATGAAATGCTCCGTGTAGAAAATACTTCATGAAACTTCACTTCGACAGTGCAAAGATACGTAGAGTATGTTGTAGCTTGCTGTGGTCTCGATCGCATTCATTACTGTAAGATTAGACAGAAATTTTTTGCAAAATTAAATCTGTTTCGACATTCAGGTAGCAATCAGCTCTATTTCAAATTCTATGTTGAAGGTAGTTGAGCATCTCTTTAATCTTTCACAGTTTTCAGATGTATGTAGTGCCATGTTGGATAACTCAGTTGATTGCTGCATTTCTGGGGAAAAAATTAAGAAACACTATCAAGTATTTACTGAAAAATTATGTGAATATATGTGTGATATTATATATGATGCTGCTGTTTCTCTCTCAGTGGTTTAGGTGAGTCAAAAATGTGTAAATACTCTGTGTCAGATTTTTTTTTGTTGTATGTGTGTGAATATTTGTTGCTGCTTCATAAAATTGTATGTATTGTATATAGTGTCTATAAGATATGTAAAAAATACCTCAAATCACTGGTCTTAAGTAATTCAAACTGAAATATTCACGTTATATACCTGTATACCAATTTGTGGTTAACTTAAGCTGAAAAAGCATCGTTTCAAGAGTACATTTTTTTCCACTTTGAGCAGTTTTTTAAAGTTCGTAATTTTTTAAACGAATGTGAATGAATGTAATAACATGTTGTCCCAATTAAAAATACTTTTTATACTTTTTGTATCAAATTTTAATAAACTTATAGTCAGTATACTTGGGTTGATAGTGTTTGTTTTCATTTGTTTTCAAGTACCAATTAAAAACAATTGAATTTTTCTGTTTTCCAAACTCATTTTGAGCACAAGAAATGCCATGTGGAATTTTTTTTGGACTATGAATAAGAAAGATGATTGCGATACATTAATGAGATTTGAAACAACTTTTGTTGGACTTTGGTGTAAGGGGGGGGGGCTGAAGAAAAGGGCTTTTTTGAAGTCCGAAAATTCTCAAAAAATGATTTCTTGGCTGAGGCGAATTTATGGTTGCACCGCCCTCCTCTTGTACTGGTCTGATTTTCTTGACCACCCATTCCCTTAATTTGTCAACCATTAGAGATTTTCGCCCAGCTTGGCCTCAGTGCTCTCATCCTAATCATTGTCTAACCTTGTTTTATTCTATGAAAGAATGCAAGCTGGTTGTTATAAAATTAACTTTCCAGCCTATAGACCCGTGTTGTCCTGGCTAAAGTCAAACCTAATGTCTCGTCTACTTCTGAGGTATAGTTTCTTCAGTGATGACGAAGTGATCTTGATTGTTCTCAGCCGTCTTTGGGAAATGGAGATCACGTTTACTGTCAAAGTAGAACGCTTAGAATTTAGAAAATGACTATATTTAACAATGTTATTCCCGAAAAGTCATTGTTCTACCCATTTTGGTCCTCGACCCAAAATAAGTTTTTGTCTACGGCCCTGTCTAAGTCAGTTTTCGTGGGCCTTCCTTTCTATAGTTAAAATTTATAGTGTGAAAATATGATACAAATTGTCCCGGACGCAAGCCCGACCCATGTTAGGGTTCATGACAATGGCATCGGAGCCAGGAATACTATGGGTGCTCGACCATGGCCGACTCCGTGTCAGAGTTGAGTTGGCCGTGGCTCAAGTACCCCCAGAATTTAGTTAGAAATGAAAATTTCCTGGGGGGGTCAGGGGCTCCAAACATCCCCCCCCCCCAGATGACGGGCCTGCGAGCATCCACAGGGTTTCAACACTTCTGATATGCCTCTGGACCATGATTACGATGTGAGGACGATAATGATATCGTAAGCACGTTGATTTTTGCGATTTCATGTTTCAGTATGAAAAAAAAATTTCAAGAAAAAAGACACTGGATATTATGCCAAGGTGAACTTGGAAATGTTTGCTGTTTCTGCAGGGAATCAAACTGCGATCCTACTTCAATTGGGGCATGTTAACAGTGCCTTGCATGAGATACTACTACTAAACCAGACATGCACCTCGTCCATATTCCTCTGCAGAACTTCTATAGTGAACCTTCCGTGAAGTTTGTTTCAGTGTGTAATGCTTGTTATGTGTCGTGCTGCAATCAATTTTTTTTTTTAACTATTTAGTTTTTTCTCTACTCGTACCGTTGTAGGCTTGTTGCTCTCTGAGGCGAGACATTTCAACGAGGAGATCGGTTCACATTCGCGACTGGAAGTTGGGAACCCCAGAAAATCAACTTCAGCCGACTCCCACTGCGGCAACGGTGGGGTTCCTGCACGAGATACGATAGCGCACATATTCATTATGAGCTACTACTAAAGCACATGCACCTCGTCCATTTTACTCTGTAGAACTTCTAACGAATTGGTACATGTTGGAATGTGAGTGAACCTTAACGCGAAGTGGGCGTGTGTAATGCTCGTTTAGTACTGCTATCTGCGATCTATTTTTTGAACTTCGATTGTTGTGACTGATATTGTGGGCTGAGAAAAATTCTCTCTCAAAATTAAAAATGATTTTTGAGTGTTTTCTTGGTGATTTCATTTGATCAAGGAAATACGACTGCGGGAGATAAAAAAAAATGATGTTCGTCAAGAAGGAAGTCAAAAACAGCAAAAGACATTATGTAAATAATCTTTTACTTTAATTAAAATCAGCATAAACAGTAATTTTCTAATTTGACAATTCGTTCGTGGTTCCTCATTTTCAACGAATTAAATCTTTTTTTTTTTTGGTTTCCGTAACCGTGAAAAAAATCAGTGTCATTTTAATATTAAGATTCATGATCTGATGAATACAATCATAAAGTATTTTCTGAATTACTGCATAAAGTTTTTAGTTGTGATTTCATGATTTAAAAATGATTTTTAAATATCGGACAAAAGATCACTTCTTAACCGTAACTGTCGAAAAGTTGGATCAAATATTTGATTTTTTGGTGAAGTGCAGCGGTGGCTTTGTTGTTGTTGTTTATGAAGTGTTTTTCATCTATTGTTTATCGCGGGTCCTCATTAGAGCAGCTTCAAAACATCAAAAATGACGTCAAAGGATGGAATTAATTTTATTCAAACGAATTTTCCATTGTGTCAAGTCACAGTTATTGTTTGTGCGAAATTTTTCGCCGCCAAACTAATTTGTTAAAATCAATTTATGTCACAGTTGTGCGTGTGTCACTATCCTCTTTAATTTAAAATTTCTCCGTTTCGTTGGATTTAAATTATTCTTCAGTGAAAGAATTGACTTTACAAGTGCGTGGCCGAATAGTTTATGTGTGCGTCAGCTTTTGTATATCCTCAGGTTCGAATCCCTGCATGGTGTAACTCCCCCATCCATCAAGTTCAGCCTCAAGCAATCATGTTCAGTGGCTTTACGTGCATTGAGAAATAAGCATCTGAGCTAGAGCTGGTGGTGACCCTGTGTTTATGTTTTGCCAGATATTCACTAAAAATTGTACTTTCATTCCTGTTGTGAAGAACATCTACGAGGCCTTCTCAAAGTGTGAGGCCGAAGGCAGCACTTGTTTTTTTGTTGAGTCCATTGAGAATTTAAACTCTACTAGGCCCAAAGCTGCACCTTATTTGTCTTAATGTTGGGTTGCAATTTCTTAGAAAAGTGCTGACAATATGAGATTCCAGACTGTTTTATAGAATAGTTTTTAATGATGTAAAGTGATTTGATTCCTATAGCATGCTACTTTTTTTGTATCCATTCATCAAACAAAGTATCTGGATAAAGATGTATTTTCATGTTTCGCAGCTATATCTTTGATAAACTGAAATAGGATGACTCTGTTCTAGATTTCCGAGACCAAATCATCTGTAATTCTTTTAGCGGGTCATAATCAAGATCTTATTGATTTGAATTCATCGAGTCAAGCTATTACAAATTTGAAGTTAACATTTGCCTGAACTGAAGAGATTCACGGGTTAAGAAACTTATAATCTGTTATTCTAATTGATCACCATTATACTGAATCGATTCTAAATATTCATAAAAGGATATGATGCACTAAAACCAGTAATTAAAGCCATTGTGTTAGACATCTAATCAAACTTCAAAAGTACTGAAAAGACATTTTATTAGCAATATATTAGCGATACTTGACATGTAAATCTACAGGAAAAGTTTGACTGTTGCACATTGATTATATGAAAACAAATTATAAATTAGCACGAATCTATGCATCTCATCAAATTTAGTGCTTTTGTTACAGAATTCTGAGCTTGAAAACAGATGTGCATTAATAAAACTTGCAAGGGAACATACTTTGCATGAACACGTGGCTATAATTTCATCAGTGATCAGTTTGATTGTCTTTTTTATGAGTTGTGTAAGTTGTAACATTAAATTTGTTCACAAAATGCCTCGGAAAGAGGCCTCTTGAATATGAAAGGGAAAATTGAAATCATAAAAATATATGATACAGAAATGAAAGAATTGAGTCAACGGGAAGCAGCTGCGAGATTGAAGATTTCCCAAACCACATTAGCAACCATTGTATCGAAAAGAAGTGAAATTAATGGTTTTGTGATGGAAGTTGGCTGCAGTTCAAGAAAACAGCAGAGACTTGATAAAAATGTGGAAGATAAGAAAGCTCTTTATAAATGGTTCCATCAAGCAGTAGTGATGGATGCACCAGTAACTTGCCTGATATTAATTGATAAAGCAAAATATTTTGCTGAAAAACTTGTACATAATGACTTTGTGTCCACAGCAGTTTGGCTATATCGAATATTGATTTAAAGGCAGAAATATTTCATTCAGAAAAGATAAAGGGGAGAAGAAAATTGTAATGTTTCCGTTGCTGAATCTAAATTGTTGATAAAAAATGTGTACTCTAAAATTTTAGAAAAATATCCAGCAGGAAATATTTTTAACACTGATGAAACTGTCCTATCGTGCAGAAATGAAAAGGAAAATAATTGCTTTGTTAAATAATGAGAAAGATCTTTCCTCAGAATTCACAAAGTTCTTTTGGATGCTTTTCACATGCTCAATAATGCTTAGGAAAACTTACCTAATTGATTCATTTCTAATCCTTGGCCTAAATCCTTTAGGCCTCGGCCAAACAATATTGAATAGATAAATTAAATAAATTTTCAGAAAGCTGGCTTATCAGAAAACAATGCATCATTGATGAAAATCTCGATGAAGAACTTGTGGTACTTGAAAGTATGACACAAGAAGAATTAAAAAACTGGGTGGGGATAGAAAATTTTCTCAAGGCATGTAACATTGTAAATGAAGACAAAATCATGTAGGATATTTGCACAAAAGGACGACAGCGACGTTGATGATGTATGTGGCTTTTCCTCCAGCCAAGCTTGATGTGATGAATGCTCTAAACGTTTTACAAAGAAATATAGAACTACATGGAGGTTCTCGCGAGCGTTATAAACTTTTTTATGAATTTGAAAATACAACATTTAAACTCATCGAATCTGCTAAAAATAGTCAGATACAGATTATTATAACTAGAAAACAGAGTGAAATTTATTATGCATGCAGTTGAACTTGTATTACTTGAGTTTTCAATACCTTGCAGTGATGCCAATTCTGCATATTTAAAAAAGTCTCTCCGCAGAGAGCAGGCAGACCTTCAACACAATACCATAATGTAACATGAAAATTTAGAGATTTGCCATTTTAATTTCAAATTATGGAAGGCAGGTGACAGTACCAGTTAAAAATAAAACACATTTCTGACAACATGAATACGTTAGTCACACATATGCTTAGAACACTCATTCCGACATGTACCAATTTGTTAGAAATTCCCTAGAAGAATGTTTACTGGGTGCACGTTACTGTTAAGAAGAAGTGATGTGAAACACCCAAAATTTTGGAAATTGCATTTAAAAGTTTAATTCACGAATCCCATAGTATAATTTTACTCATTAGGAACAGGTGCTTTAACAACTGATGTTCCAAAAACTCGAGAGATCGTGTCACTCTATTCTGAGTGGCATCACCAGCTTGAAGTATAGTAAAACTTTGATTAACATGTTGCCGTCCGGACCAGGGCTGTGATGGGTAACTGGATAGACAGATAACAGAAATCTCTTAATATATATGTATAGTAACATGATTTCACTTCGGGCTTGGGACGAAACTGAAGGTAAAATCCTTTAAAAGTGGGAAGGCAGAGGCATTTAATTTTACAAAACAATCAGTATAAACTTCAATATAAGGTCAGCCCTTATATTGAAGTGCCTTTTATGTTGTATCTTTTCCAAAATTCTTTGACAGTCATGGCATCAGATGAAAGCAAGCCTTCAATAAAAGCTATAACATGGCTTTTCATATTTTCAATTATGCTCTGGTCCATAGGCTATATAAGTGGAGTTTTATTCGCTGGGAGAAAGCGGCATGTTATTTTACCATCATGTGATGATGGTGCTCATCACTTTTGAGTTCACAAGAGGGGTGTGTCGGGGCTTCGGCCCTATGAGCTCTAAGTTGAGGCACAAAAACATTGTGGAATCATTCTGAAAAAATTGTTTGGTCCATCCAAGCACTTTTTTTGGGCATAATAGTTCATATCAAAATTTTTGAAAGCACATGGTTTTTTGGATTTACCATTACAAGCAGGAGTAATCTATGATTGTGGGTGGCATTTGCACAGAGCACAGCAGTGATCCGATCTTTTCAGACTTTAAAATTTGGGGCTGTTTTTTCCGGTTTTTTTTCAGACGATGGATAACAGAAATTGACGATTAAACAAGTGATGGTTAATCAAAGTTTTACTGTACTTTCAATCACTTGTGTAACACATTTTCTATGAATCAAAAGTTCTGCTATCAAAATTTTCAATAATTCAAAAAAATATTAATTTACAGAAATTTGCCTGTAGCTAAAGCATATGAACAATATCTTTATATGAAACAATCTTTTATTAACTTTGTAATAGCGTTATCAGTATTAATACAAAAGATATCTTCAACATATGCTGAAAAAAACTGATATTTTTCACATCAAACCATTCATCATAGCCTGAAGCACGGTCCTTCAAACCAGCAAAACCTTTTCTGCCCCCCCCCCAGTATAATTTTGCAGAATTATTCTTTTGATGCCTTCTAGTTTATTTTCATCTCAATTATTATTATTTTACTTAATAGTTAATCTAATTAGGTGAAAACAGAAGAAAAACATGCTTTTTAAGGTTTTATATTCATTAAATGTGTGCGACGTGCTCTTGATTTTATGTACAATTTTTGTGTAATTATTTATTTATGTGTTTGACAAGTTGCTCATTTATTTTTTTCATTACAGGAGATGCAAGCTTATATATTTTTGTGCTAATATTGTTATATCCGGTGAAGTGCTGCGTAAAAGAAACTGTAATTTCTTTATAGATTTTTTGAAATAAAAAAAATTACAAGCAAGTGTTTGATGAATCACAAGAAGAATATTAGTCCCCATCACTCTCATCAACTTTGCGAAGAAAAGTGGCATATTGAAAATTATTTTGTTTCATGTAGATAATATATTTTATTTATTTTTCTGAATCTATTATTTATAAATATAAAAATTGATGTTTGATTTTCAAAAATTTTTCCCCTTCAATTTTTTATATATATATATTATTTCACATCAAATATTATTCACAAAAATGCATTACTTTTCATGATTGAGTAGAAAAGGATGTTTTTTCTTCAAGGACTTGGCATTATTAAATAATCGAAAAATAGATCCTCCCTGTGAAAAAGAGTAAGAAAATAAAATATACATGGTGTCCCGTAAATTTGTAAATTGTATAAAACTTCATAAAAATTGAAGAAATTGGTGTATTTGCATACGGTTTGGGAAAAAGATATTCTCACCAAGAGGATTTTTTTTGTACAAAAAATAGTTAAAATTTCTCTTGATAGAGGGCACAAAACAAATCACAGAATTTTGGACATGAACCTTTCTTCATTTACAAATTCATAGGACACTATGGAATATAACTTGACATGGTATAACTTTTTATCAAGAATAAAGAGATACTGTGCTTGCAAGTCCTTGGGTTGAAGCAGCCTTTAAAGTACTTCCCACATCTGGATATTGATTTCTATATTTTTTACAGAGTTATTCATGAAAATTTTATTTTACTATGCCTGTTATATTTTATTTTGCATTATTTGTAACTTCTCTTACAATTTTTTTTGATGATCCTGTTTTTTTTTCAATATCATATTACAGGATCAGTGAAGTGGAAGAATGTACAACAACAACAGACCGGATTCTTAACAGAAATGTATTACGACTCAATGAATTCCAATAACAGTAAAAAACTTTTTTTCTCTGGGGCCAATTCAGAGGCTTTCTCATGTGAACATTGCAGTTATTCAACCAAGTTCAAGCAGAACCTTGTGGTTCATCTCAGAAAACATTCTGGAGAGCGTCCTTATAAGTGTGATATGTGTGGTCAGAGGTTTGCTTCAAAAAGCAACCTCAATGTTCATCATCGTGTGCACACTGGTTTCAAGCCACATAAGTGCAGTGTTTGCTTAGCAACTTTCCACAGGCGGACACAGTTAACCGATCATATGCAAATGTATCATGTATAGCTAGTGCTCATTAAATAGCATTTTTGTGCTGATGATATTCTTCAAACTTATTTAGTACAGTAATCACCTTCAGTACAATTTATATGTATGATGTTTGAATAGAAAGTCCTTAATATTTAAAAGAGTAATACAGTGAAACTCTAATATAATAGTACCAGTAATAACTGAAAAAAAGTTGTTGTACAGGATTTCTCATTATAGGCAGAATGTGTTAACATTAGGGGGAGTGCCAGGACTGGGGAGTAATATCGTTATGGAGGGTATCCATTATATGAGGTTTTCACTGTATATGAATTTAGTGTTTGTATGCTTACATTTCCATTAAGTAATAAGTACAAAAGTATTTTGTAAACAATACTTAGGTGATATGTGTTGTATTAGCTAAAAAATCAGATGAGATATGCTGCCTTGAAATTAAGCTTCAGAGAAGTACAGTGTTTTCCTAGTTCAAACTTTTACAAGAATAACTTAATTTTATTTTTGGTTAATAAATGTTGATGCAAATGATTAATTAACATCTTGCTCAACAACTTCAAATTCTTTTATAAGTTTTCACGTGCTCTGTTCATAATGCTAATTCATGCCTGTATATCATCCCCCTCATGCTAGAAGCACAAATGTTCAATGTCATTGGGAGAAAAAGAATGTGGGAAATGACATTTGAGTGTTTACTCTACCCATGTTACTCTATGGAAGTTATTTTCCTAAAATATGTTTTGTAACGTGTTTGAATGGGGATACAAATTCATTTTTCAGGCAAAAAACCTAGATAGCAAAATAAGGTGATTAAAGAAAAGTGAAAATTGAAAATTTGCACATTCTTGCTTCCAGCATGGGGGGGATTTATTATTTCTCATGAATAAAATTCAGTTGAGTCTTGTTAAGATAAACTGAGATTTTATGAATTAGATATTTTTCATGTTGGACATAACCAAATCGCTGTTATGTCTGTTAATATGGAATTCTATTAGTGCAATGTATTTTCAGTATGTCTTCGACTTCATCTTAACAAGGTTTAGCTATAAGCCTATAATATTCTGAACAGCATTGGCAATAGATCTGCCGCATCTGAAATAGCCTATAACAATTGAGTAGAGATCATTGTATTGCAAAGCTACATATATTTGCTTATTCATTTTTCCTCAATTACAGCCTTTAGCATTAAAAAATTTTATCATTATTATTATTTTCTATGTTTTTATGAAGTTATCTTCTTTTTCATGCTAGTCAAAAATATGACAATTTGAATTCAGACACTTTGAACTTTACAAAAAAAAATTTGAATAAATAGGTATGACGAATTAGGGGGGGCGAGGAAAGTGTATTCTGATTTTGTTCTGTTTTGTATATACTTTATTGAGATATAAATAGACTCTCGCTAATCTGGCACATATTGGACCAGAGTGTGCCAAATTACTGGAAGTCAATTGGAAAAGCCCTATTTAAATGATATAAATTGAAATATGTTCATTTCCATCATTGAGTGAATAAAAATTTGAAGATCACAAATTCTAAAATTTGAAAGGGCAAGAAGCCAACTCAGTTTTTGAGTTTTAATTTTCCACCATTTAATATTCTTTGAAATAAAAAAGATGTTAACAAATCGATTGCTGGATTCATACAAATTTTGATTCTTCTAATCATACTTGTAGCCTCCTAATCATAGTGTAGCCTTGTAATATTTGACCTGTTGATATACTGTAATTTCCTGCATATGATCCGTGCATACAAACGTCTGGTGTTAATCTGTTTACCACTAATTAAATATTGAGGAATAAAATGGTTCTTGGTCTCACACACACACATTTTTAAAGAAAAATATAGATCTTTCCACTCAATCCTGTGAGAGCCATCTCTTATGTAATCCACACAGAAAACTGTATATGCTTTTTTAATGTATAATCCACAGATTGTAGGCAGGAAATTACAATAGTGATCTAAAAATTAAAATGTTCTGAACTTGAATCAAATAAAGTTTTTACAGATTTATGATTATCAATCTGGAATAAAAATATTAAGTATTTCGAGACATTTTAATACCAAATTTTGATGTAATTTTCTTGAATTTGGCATAATTTTATTTTATAGGTCACAAAATATCAAGTAACAGTATAGATTCTTTTATCTGAAATTTCAAAATGTGTGTAATTCAATTCATATGGACGATTAAAAATTTTTGAGTTGTATTAACACTCCATTCAAATTTAAGAAAAGCAATGATTATATATAATGAACTTTATGTTGAATCAGATTAAATTAAACTTGTGAAATCTTCATTCTTCCTTAAAGTGAATGTTTATTTTCCGGTTGTATTTTCATTTAATGAAAAGTTTATCTGTGGTTTTTTAAATTTTAAGCTTTATATTTTTGAAACAGTCATGTTTTATGTTATAATACCATTGGTGTTCAAATCTGTCAGAATTCTTTCAACTATTACATGTGAAAGTCAATAGTTGTATATTGTAAAAAAAAATTATTTTTTTTTTAGTTACTGAAGAACTAGATGTTTCTGATACTCTGCTTGCTGAGTATTTATGTCACCTGCGGGAAATGCCTGGGCCCACAGACAGAGCAAAAAAATTCAATTGCATAATGTGTCCATTTTCAACTGATATCGAGCAGTATCTAATGGTTCATTTTCGGACTCATTCAGGTGAAAATTGTTTTAAATGAAATATTTTGGTTAATTCAGTTTGTAATAAAAATGAATCTTGTGTGTTATGAAGAAGTTGCTCCTGACCATTTCATTTTGGTCTTTAGGTCAATCATTTACTATTTCATTTTAGTTTATTTCCCCTAGATTATTCCTTAGTTTGGGTTCAGGCAATGACAATCATATTTATATGAGCATTTTTTTCCCAGTGTTGTTTTTCTTATTATGTAAGCATATATACTGTGAAAATCCTACATAATGATATCCTCTATAACAATATTACACTTTGGTTCCTATGTACTTTTTTTCAAAGTGTTAATATATTCCCTATATATAGCAATAACTACTTTATAATGATATAGTCACTTGAACATCATTATATTGTTTTGTTATGTGTATTATATTTATATATTTTCTTCTTTCAATTTTTTTTGCATAGAGTTTTTGTCTGGTGTTAGACTGTTAGTCAAACAATTTCATTGTAATAAATTTAATATCTATAACTTTCCTTGTTATTCATATTTATCCCTGTCTGAGATACCACGTATCTTGATAAATGATGTTATTGCTCATTGGCTTAGCCTTCTTTTCTGATTTTTTTACACATTCAGTTTGTAAAATACTTGGTTATATGGTGAAACTTGTCTAAGGCCGGTATTACACTATAAAAGTTTGATAAAAATTCTTTTATTAACCTTGAAAAATGCAACGAATAAGCACATCTGTTACATTTGAGCGAACTTCACTGATCCGCCTATTGGTTGCATTTTTCAAGTTTTAAAAAAGTACTTTTACCAAACTTTGATAGTGTAATGCCGGCCTAAGATGGACACTGTGTAAGATGGAAGCATGTCATGATGAGAATCAAAAGATGGTCTCATGATTAATACTTTGATTTACACCTTTATAAAATAGAAACCTGTCTAAAAAGGAGTATTATTTCAGCGTCTTGATGTTCTGTTTCATACAGGTTCCACTATATTTATTTTATTTTTGTATTTGCATATAGTGACCTTCTTAGCACTTAGCTAAATTTCTGAATTTGGCTATTCATAGTCAAACAATTACAGTAAAAGTCTTCTATAACTACAATGAGAGCTTACAATCACAGGGAAAATGGCCATTATAACAAACTTCCCATTATAAGCAAATTTCAATTTTTGCTCTGTCTGGTAAAACTTTGTAATTCTTTACTTGCACATTATAATTGTCTTTTCTTTATAATATTAGTGAATGAACAGAACTCCAGTCATGAAATTGATTTTTGGTCTCACAAAAGTTGATTATGAACGTTCTTTTTGTATAGAATTTTGTATTCTCAAAGCGATCTAGCTGACCAAACTATTGAAATTCTTACTCCTCAATTCTGTGGCTTTGTGGACTCGACAATATGTTTTTGATGACAGGAAAGTTCTTTTAGCACAATTTGTTCAGAAGCTCAGAAACGACTCAAAAACTGCTAGTCTTGTCAAATAAGCCCTCACTGTGACCATGGTTTCGTACTGGGAGAGACAAAAGCAGAATTAAATCATCACATACCCCCTGTGTACAGTGGGAAAGTCTAAAAATATGTTGGAGGGGGAAGGTGTGAAAAATTACTTTTTTTTTTAAATCCACTTTTTGTTACTCAAGTACATTCACTAAGTGTTTACAAAGAATTTGCACAATGACAAGTGATAGTAATCATCCATGCTTTATTTCGATTTTTTGAGGGAAGAAAAACCGACTTTTTTGTCTTAATAGACATTTTACTGTAGTAGAAATTCGCTCAATTTAATAGTTTCCTGCATATTTTACATTGATATTTTGTTAACATATAGTAAAAAAAAACAAAACCATGAACACAACTTATTTTCTCTGTACCATTTCAGATACAGCTGTAATGTGTGAAGTTTGTGGGAAATGTATGTCCTCGATTACTGAGTACTTGACGCATCAGATTAAAGAGCATCCAGCACAGAAGAAGCAGAAACGTTTCAATTGTGTCATGTGCCCATATTCAACTGATGTCAAGCAATATTTAATTGTCCACTTCCGCACACACTCGGGTGAGCGGCCGTACAAATGTGGCCACTGCAAGCAAGATTTTACCCGCAAAGACAGCCTCAACAAGCATGCACGAATCCATACTGGAGAAAGGCCTTACAAATGTGACATATGCCATGCAGCTTTTCGGGTGAAGACAACACTAGATGATCACACTAGGAGGCATCTGAAACAACGACCATACTCTTGCAAGCATTGCAGCAAGACATTTGTTGCTTCTGGCGATTTGTGGAAGCATGAGAAGACGCATGCTGTTTAAGTATTTATTGAAATACTGAATGAGGCACACAAAAGTTGTTCTTCCCGTCCAATTTTGTTGTAATGTCTTGAACAAATTTCATTTTTTATATTAATATTGTATTTTATAGTGAAATTAATGTTTTTAGTGATGTAATAAGGATTATATACTGAAATTTACTTCATTTGCATTCATTCCCAATTCATGCTCCAATCATCTTAAATTATTAGATTTATTGTAATATCCCACACATGAATAAGATTCTCTCACAAGCTAAAGGGCTGTTGTGAGCGGAGTCAGAACTAGAGGGACAGGCGGAAACTTCCCCGGGTGGCAATTTTAGGGAGAACAAAAAAAAACACAGTTATAAAATTATTGAATTTTGAAGTTGTAGGATGGCAAAAATCTGAGTTACGACCCTGGTTGTTTAGGAAATTTTATGATTTCTTAACCAGAGAGAGAGTTCTGAGGGGTGCTCGGATCCGTGGCACAAATTCCTGTGGCTGCAAAGCACCCATAGCACCCCAACTCTTAGTGCATTGCACATCATTAAGGGATATTAGATGAGAAGAACAGAATCAAAACTATTTTAGCAACAATAGTTTTGATTCTGCTCAGTCAGTTTCATCTGATATTACCTAATGTCATCAGCAACTGGTTTTGGCGAAAAATAAATTCTCGATGGGATCCTTTAGCTAGTGCAAGAAAATCATATTCATTACTGTCAGTTTTTTTTACATTTTTTGCTCAATATGAAATTTTTATATAATTGTTAACCTGTCAGTTGATTATTCGGGGTATAATCAATCATCATCCAGATTTTATAAATACAGTTCAATTACACTTTGGGATATGCTCAAAACTTAACTTTTGTAGCAGTATTTCAAAAGGAAAATTTGTAGGAAAAACTTTACCTTTTGGTAAACCTAGCATTTCCTCCCTATGGTGTGGAGCTCCAAACATTCATTCGATTGTTGTGTAATTGTGCCATCCTTCAAATAGGGAGTTAGATCATTTTGGAGATGATGGTGCATAGACATAAATTAAGATACAAATTTAAAGGAAATAGTTATTTTTATCTTTGACGTAATGTAAATATTGTTAGAAGTATTTTTGTATTGTGTGTTGATGTTGTCGATTTTACAGTTTGAGGAAACATTTTATCTCTGTGTATGTGAATTCATAACATATGAAGATTGTTACTTAATGAATGCTTTAGTTACTTAATTTTATTTATAAACATTATCATCGAGAAGCATACTGTAGAGAGCTTGCTCATTTGAAGTTGTGATAAAATGGGGATAAATTGCCATCTCACTCAGGATGGTGTAAATAAATAAATTTTACAAAGCCAAAGTAAAAGAGTAGCTATTACAGCATTGCTGTCACCAACTAAATTCTGGATATTTTCTATTCAGAAGCAATTTGAAGGTTGATTTCTTAACTTGCCTTTCAGGCTCATTAGGTCATACTTATATCACACACAGCAGAATCTCAAAACATTGAGGTGCAGACATTTTTTTTTTTTTTAAATTCCTTCTGAAAACATTTCTCCTACCCCTCTCCTGAAACATTTTTTTTATCTCATTTTCCTAAAAAGTGTGAGTACTAATTTTGGTTTGGGGTGGGGAAGCAGCAATTTGATCAACTTGGCTGTCTCTACTTATCTACCTGCCCATTAATTTCAGATCAAGATGAGCTTTTCCATCTCGCCATCAATGATTACTGAGAACAAATTTTCTATAGTATGTTTTGTGGGGGACGAGGAAATGAGTGATTTGTGATAGCACAATCAATGTTACTTATGCACAATAATTTACCTTAACAAAACTTTTCAATAGTGAATAATTACTTTCATTGTTATTGAATTGCAAGATTTGTTTTTTGTTTGAAAATAATATTTCATTTAGCAGAGCAATGATCATTTGGAATTACAGTGAAATCTCAATTTAAAGAATGCCCTGATTTGATTGAATGTGTTGTGTTTAATTATAAATTTAATCATTTAAAAGCTCAAATTTTATATATAACTGATCAGTAACATGTTTTACGTCTCTAAAAATTAAATTTTGAAAGTAATAGTGTGACTTCTTGAAAAACAGTCTTAAAATTTGCCTTGCGATAATGGTTAATTAATAAATATGCTTTCATCTATTTTTTCATAAATACAAAGGCCACAACAGGCAAATTGTCCAAAGAGGTGGCTGAAAGAATTATTTTATTATTTTTTATTTAATTTAAAAAAAAATGTTTACAATAAGACTAAAAAACAAAGATCAAAGATGGGATTTTTTGGGCAGTTAATAATCAAAAACCATGTTTATTAATATGTTAATATTATAATTTCCATGTTTTTTTTTCTTTTTTTCTTTCCTTTATTTTATTTAAAAAATTATTTAGAGTAAATATCACAAGTGCTTTTCATCACATTTATACGTATTTTAACTCAAATCCATCGTGTGGTGAATTTTTGAATTCCCTTTTCTTCCCCATTTGTCAAGTCTATGAAAAATAAGGAATTAGGTTAGAGAACTACAAAAATGTTTAGTGCCTTGTTAGATTAATTCTTTATTAATACTGAACTTAGCAAATTTTCATTTCATCATTTCATATGAACAGAGTGCATGGGAAAATCCCTTTATCTTGGAATAACTCATAAACTTTTGATCCTAGAAGCAACTGGGAAAAAGTTTCTCCAAATAACATGTAGACTTCAGATACGTTTTTCATATTGCAAGGGGTTGTATAATTATTAAATTTAAAAAACTAACTTTTTATTTGGTCACCCTGTCCGGAAAAACCCAATTATAAAGTTGTTGCCTTATCTCTCCCGAGGTAGACAAAAAATTTCCATGTTTCTCAGTGCACTATATTCACAGACATATTTCGATTCTAAAACAGCTGAAAATGAAAGAAAAAACCCCATATGAAGTGTAGAGTGAGCTTGTCTGTTAGTTTATGTGGTTCTATCCCTCATTTTCAGGGATTTTTGTATTCAAATATCTTGGGGTGAATTTAAAAACATGAATTTTTTTGTTGTTCACAGGAGACAGGGCAACAACTTTCTAATTGGGAGGGATAGGCTGACCAAATTAAAAATAATTTTTTTTATTTTTATAACTTCCACCCCCCTTGTAATATGAATGACATAGCTGAGGTTTAAATGTTGTTTGGATACTTTTTTCCAACAGGAAATATGCTTCTAGGATCAACAGTTCATGAGTTATTCCAGGATAAAGCAAGTTTTGTATGCGCCCTGTATATGGAGCTCCTGAATGTAAAATCGACTATTGCTTTAAAACATTTTTATTAATTGTGTAAGGTTGTACAATGTTCCTAAATGATAGATATTTTTATCATATTTCAAACCATAATAGTCTATCCAATCTTGTAGTTGAGGTTTTTTACAACTTACATCTCTGATCAAAATGTAGGTATAACATGGTGCATATTTTTTTAGATTGCAAGAAACAATTTTTTAAAGAGCTGCTAACTATGAATAATTAGAATAGCAAGTTGGTGCCTTTTCTAAAGTGATTTGTACATGGAAAAATTTGTTTTTAGTGAGTATGTGATAAAAGTTTATAGAGAACTTGTTTATAATTCATTGTCATCAAGTATTTTGTGGTGTAGTTCAAACCAATTGATAGAATGTTTATTCGAATCTAATCAGCATTCAGTAATATTAAATAAATGCCAGAATACGGCTATTACAAACAGAGTACAAAGTCTGACCGCATCTTGCATTGGCTAAGTAATTTGGCCTTAGTTTAAAATTAAAATGCTTCTGTCTTGGACCTGCAACTTTACAAATTGGCTGTAATATTACCCAACAGCACAATACTCAGTACTCACTGTTGCATTGGATCATGATAAAATTTTTAAATTCTTGATAAACACACTTTTTGCTCAAATATTACTTTTGTTGCCTGGCTTTTCAAAAAATGACATCGTCATATTGACTGTTTGAAGTCCACTAATTTCTCAGAAATTTGTAGAACTTACTGAGGATAAGAAAAACATTGAGATTTATTTATTGAAGTCTCTCTCTCTCTCTCTCTGTTGTTTGTAGGTAAAAAGGTATGTGTGCATTAGATTCTAGTAAATGAAATGTGATTGTGTGGAAATTGAAAATATGCGTGAAAAGTACTCTCATATTCATTCTTATTGCCATTTACTTCATCGTTTTATTTATTTTCATCAGATGTTGGTGCCAAATTTTTTTTTCCTACAAGCCATTTTTTTCAAAATATTTGTAGACACAACTGCTATATTCTTTGCATGAGATTCTTTTATTATTATTAGGCTCTCAAGAGTTTTCATTGTTCACATTTTTATCATGATTCATTTTCTATAATGTTTTTTGTTTAGTGTTTAACTTTTTCTTTTATTTTTTGGTACAATTTTTTTCTAATGGAGTGTCAGAAAGCTGCTTCCGTGATTGTCTAACTGTACAATTTATATCATATTTTTAATCGTGTTTGACCACACCAAATGTAAGTTTATGAATTCTGTTTTGAATGATATTTTTTACTGAGAACCTGTTTCAATATTGTTAGTCTGAAATCGTTCCAAGATATGCTGGTATGAATGAAATGTTGATGTTTTGCGTTGTTTACATTGTATGTACATGTATTATGTGAACTTTTTTATTTATAAGTTTGTGATTGCATTGCAAATGCAGTGTTTTTTTGACTTGTCAGTTAATATTGCTGATGTAATTACTTATTTTACTGCCATTTTAAATGTGTCATCCAGAGAGGTTTTGATTTTTTCATGTCTCTCCATACTTAATTCACACGTTTTGTAAGTAATGCGTTAAATTATTACAATTGCTGCCAGTAAAGTTTCTCCCCCTTCCCTTCATGTACATTTATTGACTGTGTTAATATCCTGTATCTCATTTTTGTTTATTTTAAAAATGTAAAGTAATTTTTTTTTCATCACACTTTTATATCTTTTCCATCCCACCATCGATGTAATTCCTTTTTTAGGATGAAAAGTTGTTTTTTTTATTTTTTTAAATAATTTTTTTTGCCAATATGAGAAAGAAATTGTTATATACTTATTTTTGTACTAATGTTTTGCAGTGTGTTTTACCAACGATTTTATTTGTAAGTTTTTGTCTTTTTAAAAAAGGTGTCTTTAAGAGCAGGAAAATTTTTTTGCATCATGTATTTTCTTCTCTTTTGGTAGAATTACTATGCTGAAATGTGTCAGTGCATTTGGAGGATTCAAAGACCAGATATATTTAAATTGCTTATGAATACTTTGAGATTATTTGTTTTTTTTTTCCTTCTAACTTAACATAATATACTATGTATATCATGTCTCATTCTTTTTCTCTATAACTTATCATTTTTGTCTGATTATGTACATTATATACATAAGGACTAATTTGAATGCTGTCTTACGCCACATCAACTCTGGACATATCCCCATACTGCAATTTACTACCAATCAAGTTGGGTCTGAAATATTTCTCTTGAGAAAGTCATGTTATACTTCTGTCCTCATCTTGGACGGAGGGACTTCCGTCAAAGCATATTAAGGCATCATCTATCATGTTCAACTCAAGTTCAGTAAAGAAAGAACTTATCATCTGTGTCCTTCCCCAGGATGAAACCCAGATGGCAGCCGTTATAGTAGTAGGCGAGCATCTTACCACTGCACCACTCGCACCCAACTAATTAGATTAGAATCTACAGTTTATAGCCATTACTGAATGGCTCTTATCCTAGGTTGGTGCATTAATCACTCAGTGTGGGGACTTATTACCGTGAAGGTAGATAAGATACTTGCTTCCTGTATCAAAAAATGTTGACAGTTGTCCTAAGTTTGATACCAACTCAGCTCTTATCAGAATCTTTCCTGATAGAGAGATAAAACAGAAATGGTGCCAAGACTACCATATAACACAGTGTATTTCATACAAGGATGACGTCACTCTCCTCTACCATACAAAGATTTTAACAACTGGCTGTTGCAAAGATATATTTTGGAAAGAGAGAAAATTCAACTGCCCCTGCAGGGAATCGAACCCACGTCCTTTCACTTTCCGGGTGAACGCCCGGATATGAGCGCGACTTATACAACTGTATAAGTTGCCATCTGGTGGCAGCGTCAGCAGTTGTGAGCTTGGCCTGAGTCTGGTCCCGCCGTCCATGTACGGTCCCTTTCAGTGTACACGAGTTCCAAGGAAAGATTCTGTGCCCCTGTAGTCTAGTGGTCTAGGGCATTCACCCGGAAAGTGAAAGGATGTGGGTTCGATGCCCCGCAGGGTCAGTTGAATTTTCTCTCTTTCCAAAATATATCTTCGCTACAGCCAGTTGTTAAAACCTTCGTACAGTGTATTTCACAACAAATTTCATAGCACTAAGTGTATCATTCATGCAATCGCAGCAAAAGAAAATTGTCTCACAGACCCCTTACTAAGTAGAATGATATGAATTACCTTTTGGATGAGACAATATACTAGGGAAAAAACGTGTGTAGACCCAAAATCGGAAAAAGGAACCACGGCTAGACGTGTTCCAGAACTGTATGAAGTTCCTTCATCAACATTGCTGATCCTTTGACCATAAATTTGACTTTTCTTCTGTCAAAATTATTCAAAAATGCCCCTCACCATCTGACTTGGACTTCTAATCATTCCACATCAACAAAAACTCAAACCAACTGGTCAACGACCTAAATTTTCAATTATTGCACTTCACTCATAGTTTGAAAAATAGATGAAAGCACTAAAATTTGCACGCAATACTACATACACATGCAGACTGTTAGCATATTTGTGCATATTGCCCACACAACTCATTCAGTATTAGATTCCCCATGAAGGTAGACAAGAGTCGTACTTGGTTTGAAAGAAAGAAAGCCCTTGCATTACTGAAAATGACCATTTCGGACAATACTGATTAAATGACTTCTTGTAGTACCTTCTCATGCTTTTGTTTTTTCCCATGGAGGGAAAGTATTACCTCTGTGTCAGAAAAAATTTTGAAGACTGAGTGAGTTTCAAACTTTTAAAAATGCAGAGCATCTTTTAGTACAGTAAAACATCTCTTTTGTGGGTTGTATCAAAATTTCTGGATAATAACGTAGTATAGATTAGGATGTGTGACATTTTTTAACCATTTACAGGTGAAGGTGTTGGGGACAAAAAAAAAATGAATTGAGTGAATTATTTTTAGTCATCAGAATGAGATATTTAAAAAAAATAATCGAATCATGTAGAATAATAATGAACAGTAAATCTTTCTCTCATAAAATTATCATTTTGCATCAGGATAGGTTGTATTTTATTAAAAATTTGAAATTGAAAATAGGTATTTTTATTATCCTTGAGAGTTTTGATTTCACACTATACATTAGCATAGCTGCTAAGTCTCCTGAATTTTAGCTTCATCCCTCGACCTCCCGAAAAGTTCTTCAATCTCCCAAATTTTTACAAAAATCACAAAAATCCCTAATTGTCCCTAAAAATTCCCTACTTCATTTAAAAAAATCCCCACTTATGAAAACAATCCCTAAGGAATTTCTTGTGGGGCATGAAGCCTCTTTTTTTTCCCTTTCGAAATGACGTCACACGTCGTAAATGGGGAAATTCCCTTTTTAAGGAAGTTTTACAAACCCTCTGATGGTAACAAGAAAGTTGTTTGTCTTATCGTGCAGGGAAATGGCTTAGCAGCCAATAGTCCTGGATAATAATTGAAGATTATGGTGATGCACATGTGGTCAAAATTTCTTTTGTTGAAGTTACGTAAGTGCGATATAACAAAGCATGAATAATAATAAGCAAAAACATATTTAATCAATTTTAAAGATACTTATTCCGATGAATTTCCTTTCATCAAACGTTCCAGAAGAGGGCTGACTTTTCCTTTTTGTACAATAAATTAAATTGTGTTATTTTGTTTGTGCTATATATATATATAAATTTATATATATATAAATATAAATATATATGTAAATATAAATATATATATAAATATATATAATAAAAAAGTTATAAAAATTTCCAGCTCATTTATGCACTTTGGATTTATCATCTGCATATTGATTTTCGGTGTATGCTCTATAAACAGGCTTTCATATTTTTTCTTTCTCTAGAATCTTTTATACAATATAAAATGAGTCATCGTCATCATCAACCATTTTCAATCCACTGCTGGAGATGGTCTCCTCTAAATTTTTCCATTGCGCTCTGATGCTTTAGACATCCAGTTGACTCCAGCCACTTTCCTGATCTCGTCAATCCATCTTACATGGGGACACCTTCTCGGATGTTAACACCACGGGGTACCAATCTAGAATACTTGTGGTCCATCTGTTGTCCTGTCTTCTTTCAATATGTCCAGCCCATTTCCATTTCAAACATTTAATTTTTTTCCATGATGTCATATACCTTTGTGTGGTTCCTTATCCAAGTGATTCGTTTTCAGTCTCTCCTTGTGATGCCTAGCATATATCTTTCCTTGCTTTTTTGTGCTGTCTGTAGCCTTTGCATAAAATGAGTATCGTGGAATTCATTTTTCTTAAATTATTATAAGGTGATTAAAAGAATGATTGAAAATTTTGTATGAAAAGCATGTTTCAGTACTTAAAATGAGCAAAGTTGTATTATACTGCGCATTTGGTTTTGTTGAATGAACTTATGAAGCATGTGTTATAGTTTAAGCCCTAATATAAGTAATCTCTGCCAATAATGTTTTATGATAACAAACATATTTTCCTGCTCTCCAAGACGAATTTACTAGTTTTCTGTCTGGTATGTTTTATTATTGACTTATCGTGCCAATTTTCTCTATCTTTTATATAAGCACAAGGGTGAAGCATCGTGGGTTATACATCGTGTATTGTATATTTGTTGCTCAAGTCACACAAGCTAGTTTATAGCAAGCTCATTGTAATTATTTTGTATTTTTAAATTTACAAAATTTGTGTAAGTTCCATGTATTTTTACAGTTTGATTTAGCGTTCTTTGCATTTAAAATCGCTCACTATTTTTTAAACATTGTTTTTTTTTTGTTTGTTTTTCATTCAATAAATTAACCTTTAATATAAATGATTATTTCATTCACAGTTTCAGTCTGTTATTTTTTCTTCATCTATTTGCTGTGTAATCAAAATAATTTGGTTATGCGTGTCTATTCAATTATTTGCTAGAAATGTATGAAGCTTATTTTTTCTATTCCTTCGAAGAATTATGGTAGAACTTCAGCTCATGACTTACTCAGTTTATACAAGTGTTTCGGAGGATAAGCCAACAATCTTGATAAATTTTTACTCACTTACCAAGCGATATCTTGCAAGACACGTAAAAATTTTAAACAAATTTGTATTTCATAAACAAGATATTTCTCGCAATATGTATGTAGTAAATATACTGAAGACTCCTAGATGAACACCCTCAAAAGCAGAATATGCTGAATTGTGTGACATACATCACAGAACAATCTGGAAGGATTTTAAGAAAAGTTTAGAAAACTTGATTATGGGAATTTTTATTACAGAACATTTCCGATCAGCCAAGGGCTTCGTTGCAGAACTTATAATGAGATGGCAGAACAATGTAGAACATTTTTCTTTAGGAATGAACACTATAACATTGTGTTGTGTATGTTCATCTTGTGTGTTGAGTGTCTCGTGATCACAACTAAAACTTCAACGGTTCCCGTTCTCTCATTGCAGGCAAGGCCACCTTAACAAGTTAAAGGACAATGCTCCTGCACGCAAGCATTTTTCAAGCTTTTTTTTTCAATTTTAATGAAAGACTAGATTGAAAAATATATTGTGCATATGCATTTATGCATATTAACTAAACACTTCACTAGTTTAAGGGCCCTTGTTAAGACCATTAACTGTGGGAATGACAGTCATAGCACAAGCCAATGGAAGACTTTCTCACCCTCTTGTTGGGTATTAATGCAAGCAGCGATTCCAAAATGAAACCCCTTAATCTTCTGTATCATTCCAGAACTACTGGAGAATTCAATACAAAATAAGTAAAAATATAATAATTTGAAATAAATTAATTTTTTTTACAATTTACTTTGAAAATAATTGTGCCTGGTATAAAGAGAGACAGTCATTTAACACATCATTTAAGTTTACATGACAATGGAACTTTGGTTAATGGGCAACAGTTTGCAAGTGTTTTGATAGATAGTCAAAAAATTTGACTCAATAAACGAGGGATGCATTATGAGCAAGAATGTTGCGTTTGGTTCACATAATTACAACTGAACTGATGATTCTTCGCTTTGGTTCACACATGTATAATCTTCAGCAAAAACCGGACAAACCTTACCCTCTGAGAGTTTTGGAAAAGTTATTTTCACATCGTGCACTCCCTCAAGATCATCGATAAAGCCTGGGATGAAGTTACCAGGAGACTCCCCCCCCCCACAAATTCTGCTTGGAGAAAACTGTGGAATGATTGCATTATTGAAGTGAATTTGAGGGGGTTAGCTCATGAACAGAAGCCACCATTTGTCGACGAGATTATGCCCATGGAGAAGACCATGGGGGGACTGGAGGGGAATAAGAACAACATTGAAGAACTGGTGGAGGAACATAGCCAGGAGTTGACCTCTATACCAACTGATGGATCTCCATTGTATGCAACAGGAAGAACTAATGGACAGGATCTTGTCCGAGGAGGAAGAGAGAAATGAGGAAAGATCTCTCATTTCAAATGAGATTAAAGGATGAGTAAAATGCAGGAAGATGAGAGAAATTTTGTAGAAAAGAACCACCCAAGAGAGTAAAGCTGTAGCAGGTAGCAGTGTGCAAACAACTAACTCCCCCAATGACACTGCAATTTCCGTGAAATCTTCAAAAGGAAGCAAAAGTATGCATCATTAGAAAGATTCGTTTTGACATTGCGCAAAAAAAAAAGGATTGCAGCGAACCAGCAATCACAATGAGTCATAAACAATAGCTCTCCTCTCTCCTGGTTTAGAACGAATTTATTAATTTGTAAAATTATTGTATTCTGTTTACTTTATGGTGTTATTGCACAATTTATTATATAATTGCAGTATTGCATTATTGATTAGATGGGTTTTTGTTAGTCCTTTTTATGAGAATGTATAGTTATGGAACAAATCATTTGAGTTTACATTATGTCCTACGAGAAAGTTTGATTCGTTATACGAGTGATTCTGATTACGAGCACATTCACAGCACGAATTATGAGCATTAACTAAAGTTCCACTGTATTATGTGACTGATGGCCATTTGAAAAGACTTTAGATAGTTGGAAAAAGAAAAATAAGATTTTTGACATCATTTTGATCATGAAATCACTTAACATGTTTAACCTTCAACCATTTTGATGGCTCATGCAATTCTTAAGCTTCGCGTCTGGTTGGAAAAAATTATTTGTTCAAAGGAAGGTACTTAACTGTAGGTAATTTTTTCTAAAAATGAATGTAAATTATTATTTAGCGATTCTATTTTCCCATTCATACCATTATAAATGACTGAATTTATAACTCGGTCTTGCCTCGTTGCATTTCAGCAATCATTCAATACATTTTTATCTGAATTTTTTTAAATAAATTCAAGATATTTATTAGAACATAGGATGCATAAACTGCAATAATCATTGTGATAAAAATTGTCACGTTTTTCTTTTTTTTTTCCATGCACCTGTTATTTAGATATTGCGCAACAGTTCCATAACAGCTAGAGAAATGATTTTCCTCAATCCACAATATATTGATGAAAGAGACTTGGATATCATGCTAAGGTGAACTCAGAAGGAAAGTTAACTGTCATTGCTGGGAATCGAACCTCAGTCCCTTTCCTCAATATATGATGGGCTGAGAAAAAATTGTATCTCTCCCTACAATCGCCATTTGGGAGCCATTTCCTGAAGATTAGGAATGCTACCAAGTCCCTACTTTAACACGTTTATGCCACTGTGTGTGCTATAAGGAAAGCAAATCAATTTTATGTACTTGAAAAGATTGTTTTTATCACAATTTTTACAAACTTAATGGCATTATGTCGAAAATTATTAAAAAACTGTTACACAAATTTTGTTACCGAAAGGAGTTGTACTTGATTTTTATTAAATTTCTTTCTTAATATATTTCTATGAGTTCATACAATATTCAAAAGAGAAGACAAAAACTTAATTTGCAATTATTCTTCAAAACGTTAAAAAGTCAAGTTTAAAATGTACTTGATATCTTTTTCAGATTGCTAATTCTCATGCGCTAAAATGTAAGAAACCATAATCTTCCACACAGTGGAATCGATTTTGATGTGCATTATATGATCAAAAATTGACATCAATGATATTTTTAGGCATAAAGATGTGTTTTTTGTGTTTTCTTTATCAATTTTTAAACTTATTTTTTTTGACTTGCAGATATCCACGAAAAAGAGTGTAGAGAATTTGCCTTAGAAATTGGATCATACAGCAATAAATTCTATCCTTCCAAACTGGACTGCGGACAGTTATTTGTGTTTGAAGAACAAAACCATGCAATTAACAAGCCTCATAGCTGTTCCATATGTGGCAGCCGTTTCACTCAGAAAGGAAATCTCAATGCGCATTTCAGAATTCATACCGGTGAGAAGCCATATCAATGTAAAGTATGTCCAGCTGCATTCAGAGTCAAAAAGGTTTTAGACGATCACACAAGAAGACACTTGAAGCAGAGACCATATTCGTGCAAGCGTTGTTCAAAGAAATTTTCAGCATCTGGTGATTTATGGCGTCATGAGAAAACACATTTGAAAAAAACGGAATGAGTTATGCTGTAAGAATGGTTTTAGTGCAATAGACATTGATTACTCTTTTGCTATCCATACACCATGGTCACAAAGTTGTATATCAATCATCAGCCATATCGTCCCCCCTTATGCCAGAGACATGAATGTGCTAGTTTTCACTTTTTTGGGTTCACCAGGTGGTTTGGGTATTTTATTTTGCTAAGTTTTTCCAGAAACCTGAATGTGTACCCCGTATTAAAAAATATGCTACTAAACATTCCATAATCCTAACACGTCCGTAAAGTAACATGGGTAGAGTAAACATTAAAACATCATATCCCAAGTTTTTGAAATTGACACATTCATGTTTCTGGCATAAGGATACACCTAAGATCTATAAGATACACCTAAATCATTCCACCACCTCAATTTGTACATATGAGGTTTGTTTCAAAAGTATCTGACTGCAATTTTTTGTGCGTGAACCAATAAAGCTAGGGAGGCATGGTTTGGTGCACATATGTAGGCAATCCTAGTGGATA
The DNA here is from genome assembly GCF_987345545.1 of Pholcus phalangioides. NCBI lineage: Eukaryota > Metazoa > Arthropoda > Arachnida > Araneae > Pholcidae > Pholcus > Pholcus phalangioides. The sequence continues at coordinate 84,157,320 of NW_028301608.1, read as the reverse complement.
TGCTGGAATTTTTTCCTGCCTACAGAAGCTGCCAGTCACCAGCAGATCGCTGATAAGTGAGAACGTGTGAGTGCCATCGCATTCTGGACTTTCACAAAATGGCAGAAAAAAACTTGAACAACACTATTGCATTAATCTTGATGAAGCTGCCAATTGTAATGCAGAAACTCTTTGTAGTGCTCCTTGATGATGGTTGTACGTTGTGATGCGTACTCATGATGAACCACGTCACTGGAGTCAAAGAAGACGGTCAGCATGACCTTGACATTGCATCTCCTGAAGCTGAAATCGTGAGTCAAAATAGAATGAATCCAGAGAGAGAGAGTGAGTGAGTGTGTGTGTGTGTGTGTGTGTGTGTGTGTGTGTGTGAGAGTGAGTGAGTGAGTGAGTGCTAATGCTCACTTCACCTGCAAGTTCACTGATTTCAATGATCCTGTATCACGTGTCCTCACTTGGTCAATGAAGATCTCATTTCTAGATGTTAAGGGCCTACCCGAATATGTTTCACTCTTCATTGATGTGCAGCCGTCTTTGAAAAGTAGTAGTATCACTCCTTTATAAGTGTGGTGCCTATTTATTCATCTCCGGAGGTCTGTTGAGTCTTGTAGATTGTTCTTACTCGGGAATCACTAATCTCTTCACAAAATTTAATGCAGTAGTGTGTGGTTTGAGTTTATCCTGTCATTTTGTCAAAAACAAAAGTGCAGCGGCCACTCACATTTTCTCATTTATCAGCTGTCTGTCAGTGACTGACAACTTCTAAAGGCAGGTAAAAATCCAAACATACACACTAGGATCACCTACATACGTGCACCAAACCACGCCTCCTTAGCTTCATTGGTTTATGCATGAAAAATTATGGTTTTTTACTTTTGAACCAACCTCGTGCATCTATGCATATTCTGACAAACAATACCTTCACGTGATTCTAAAATCATAAACTTTAAGAAATAATAATAATCGAACACATTTTAATTATGTCTATCGGAGAGATAAACAGAGTAAGAAATTGATGGCAACCAATCAGATTTTGTGGTTTTTTTAATCATATATATATATTATATGTATGTAGTATATTTATTATCCCTTTTTCAAAAAAACCTATTATTCCAATGAAAATGAATTTCTACGTTTTATTTCGTTGTTCTTTTACCTCTAAGATGAGAGATATGATTGTATTTTTAAGCAATGCTCAATGTTACAACCATGCATATAGCAACTGTTCTATTACAACTACCAGTAAAGTCCCAAATGTTTTCATATAATGACTATCCTATATGAAAAACATCACATATACAGACCATTTTTAACGAACTAGAAAAATAGGTGAAATGCTGTAATCAGTGAAAGATCACTGTGATCCACTATCAACACCAGAGATCTACAGAATTATGATGCATGTGCGACCAAGTTTACATTCGAACCACAAAAAGATCTGTAGCCGCAAGAATACAAAAGCATGAGCGATTCTGCAGAATGGGCCAAATGGAAAAGTCTGTGGTGGTGGAGCATGCCCTTATTAACAGCCATAGAATGAAATTCAGTGAAACACAAGTATTCGTGAACTTTGAACATTTCTTTTCACATAACAGTAGAACCTTGATTATCTGGGAGACAGATTTATTGGGAAGCGGATTAACCATGCTAAGAAAATTTAAACTTCAAGTTTGGCTCATCCTTATCCGCATTGTTGTTGTTTTCTTTCTTTTCATTGGTTACATAAGGTTTTGTTAAGGTAGTAATGAAAACAAACATTTCCATTTTGTAGAACTGTATTTCTTTATTCTTTTACAGAATTCCCCATTCCCAGAAGCAAGTTGTTTTGCATTAATCTGGGGGTTGTGAGCAGTTCTATTTATCTATTCATCCATCCCCATTTTTAGAGGTGAAGTCCCATGTGAATACTTTGAAACGGCAGCCCCTATATGCACATGTAACTGGACATTGTCCTGGGTTGATCAGCATTTGAAAATTTATAGCCAATTACAGGCAATGCCATATAAAAAGTAATGTATGGGGGTGTCACTTGAAATCTATTGGTTTTTTAACAATTGAAAGATGAGACACAAGGATGGTGTAACTTCAAATGCGTGACTGCATGAGTTATCAGCTGGACCAGCGCTATTCTCTATTAATGTCATTCTCATTGAACATTTTAGAATTGTGCAGAATGGCTGACAGAAATAGGGTAACTGTGTTTTTTGCCTGGCAATCCACATATCTGTGATCACCTTCACAACCATTAGCACGGATAATCGAGGTTCTACTGTATTTCTGCCCAGTGAAGCCCAATGGCCAGAGTTGGTGTTTGGTGAAATAGTATATTAGTAGTGTGTCTACGTAAACTGTGTAAATAAGTATAATTTTTTGTTAGATTTTTTTTTCGCTCTGATAATATGAATATATACACCAGAAAGTTATTTTAAACGGGTAAAATGCTTAAATACTTTATTTTTAATTATTTTTTTTCACTCCTAGTGGCTTAACCATGTTTTTTTTCCTGGTTATCTGTGTTCCCCCTCCCTTCCCCACTATTAACCTGGATAACTGAGATTCTACTATCTGCAGAGAGGCTGTAGAAATCCACAAGCACAAAAACAGCTACCTAAATATTCCAGTAATATTTCTACTGAAGATGTGCCAACCACTAGCGTTGGAGAAACGTTTAGGTCAAACTCAAAAAAACTACAGTCTTCAAGCCCGAATAGCCAATTTTTATCTAATGATGGCCATAAAAAATCTTATCATCTACATACTATCCTGTATGTTTTCCTTCTAATGTAATGTCTGTTTTTGTTGAGATGATTTGGGTTGTGTTGTTATAAACAGCGTCTATTTTATATACCTATTCATATTATAAATACTGTTATGTAGGCCAGAACTACACTGTAAAACTTTCATTAAAGTTCTTTTATAAAACTTGAAAAATGCAACCAGTGAGCGTATCAGTCACATTTGAGCGAATGTAGCAAATATTCTTATTGGTTGTTTTTTTGTTCAAGTTTTGTAAAGTAACTTTTCTAAAACTTTCATGGTGTAATCCTGGCCTTATATAGGGAACATACAAACACTATTTAAAAATATATTTTACTTTATTTATTAAGATCTTTGTCATTTGGTTAGAGGTTTATTTACAAAAAATATGTGTGATGTGCAGTTTCAGCAATAATTGAAATAAATGAACTAAATACTGACTTCCTTTTGAATTCTGTGTATAAGAGATTAAGTAATCATAATTTATAGGCTCTCGCATATGCATCAGAGCAACCCATTTCTCCTTGAGTTGTATTTTTCCAGTAAAACAAAAATATATATATATATATATATGTGTGTGCATTTCATCGACTCAATTCAATAAGTGGAAATTATCTTACTGCTCTTAAATGACGGGGCCAACAGGCTGATAAAAAAAAGGTGAGAAATGCACTGATCTAGGACATTGTGCCATGATCACCCCACTAAGAAGCATCAGTGGAGATTGTTTTGAAGGTTGGGGGGAAACTCATCTTTCGCCCATGACAAAAAAAAAGGAAAGGCATGATTATAGAAGCCACAATGAATTAAACGCAAAAAGGATAAGAATTTATCAAAAAATTAAAAATCTTTTATAGAAGTTAAAAAATATTCTAAATAATAATTGAGACCTGGTATTATCTAAGTGTGTGTGTATGGGGGGGGGGGATTTAAGGCTTATGAAAACCTTCTCCCACAATCTAAATGCTGTTTATGTTTGAGGCAAAGCTGAATAAAGATGAATCTTGGAAAAAAACATCTTAAGCCGCTTTGCTTTGAGGTGACTAAATTATGGGGCCTTGCACCTATTCTTTTCGCTCAGTTCTTGAATATTAATTTTTCTAAACATTGGGACTTTGGGCGGTACTCACCGACATGGTTTATAATCACAATTTTTTGATAAGAGTTCGACACGAATTGGTTAAATTCAGGTTTTTTTACCTGAACTATGTTGATCTCTTATCGAAAAAATTGTGACTACAGTTTAAACCATGTCGGTGAATACTGCCCTTTAAGGTGCCGTACTGGGAAAACATCATTGAAAAAATAAAACAGAATATAGCACAGCTGCTGCCATCTGATAATTATTAAAATAGGAAATAAAATTCGAATCTAAATTTGTTTGGAAACTAGATGGCAGCAGTAACCCCATCAAAAAAGGAAATATTTTTTTAAACTAAGAAATCACATAGGTCAAAGCCATAGGCGGAGATTGACTTGGAAGTCTGGGGTGGCGCAAGGTCATTATTGCTGGGGGAGGGGCACGATGATGATGTCAATTCATCTATACATATATACATTAGATCAGTCGACTCCACGTTTGACTCTGGGGGAAAATGCCACCCCCATTTCCCGTATCTCCGCCCATGGTCAAAGCCGTATGGCTTTCGGGAGGAACTACAGATAAGCCCGGTTTTCCTAGGAGCAGGTTTCCTGGGCCGCGCGCAACGCATAGGTGGGGATAGACTTGGTAGTCTGGCAGCACGATGATGTCAATTCATATATACATTAGATCAGTCGACTCCACCTTTGACGCTGGGGGGGGGGGGGGCAATAATGCCCCCTACGCTCCTCCGTATCTCTGTCCATGGCGCAACGTGATTGGCCCAGCGCGACACGCCATCCACTCATCAATAAGAAAAGCAGCATAACTGTTTTCCTACAGAGCGCAATACGCCTCACGATACGTCGCTTTACGTCGGGCGTGATTAGTCGACTGCTTCTGGAGAAGTCAAATGCGTCGTGCGTTTTACCGATGTTCTCTTCACTCTTGAGTGTTTTCTTTCCCTTCTCTTCAAACCGGAGCATGCAGACGACAATGTAGCTGATGCTAAGGCCATATACTATAATATAGCCGCCTGATCTGATGCGCCACGCTAGGAAAACACAAACGCGTAGCGTGATTATGTAACACGTTTCTGCCGACGCGAAATGATTTAATTCGGTTCACGCGGCCCAAAAAACCTATTCCTAGGAAAACCCGGCTTTAGTCAAGACCGACCACATTTACATCGTAATGTATGTAAAATTAATGCTTGCAGATTATTTTGTAGTTGTCACGTGACAGAAATTGGCACCTTATGGTATTTTGTATCGGCAATAATCGTCAACAAAACATTACATCAAGTCATGGCTGCAAACTAAACATGCGAAGCGCCATATTTATTGATGTATAAATATTCGGACGACTTTGATCAGTGATTAAAAAAAATGTCTTGAATTTGCTGCTATCTATGCTTCAGAGAAAAATACTAGTTGAGAGTTTTGCGTTTGCTTTTTGAATAACAGATGGCAGCAACAGTCCTATTTTTCGTTTTGATTCATTAACGAAGTTCTCAAATTCCTAGATAGATAGTAGCAAAATTTGCATTATTTTTGGACATAGACTAATATTAAACTGACCATATTTGTCCTAGAAACATACGGACATTTGGAATCTTAAATGCGGGAAACACGAGCAATTGGCACAAAAAATTATGCCGAAAATGTGAAAAAACTTAGTTGCAACATATATAAATTTCTGAAGAATTGTGGAAATGATTGGAAAGATAGACTGGGTTGCTCATGGACATCACTCGAGAAACCCCCCCCCCTTTTTTTTGTGGTGAAAAGACCCCGATTATTATTTGTGCAGAACCATACTGCAAAATCTGTTGTGTATTTAAAAGTATAGCTTATGTATTTTTTGTTTTAATGTTTATTTAAATGTTTTACACGCGAACGTAACCAACGTAAAGTTTGTGGCACCATTTCGTGTTAAGACTAATTGCATGGATTTTTTTTTTTTAATTTGTAAAAAGAGATGTCGCCTTATTATGAGTTAATTTGAAAGTAACTAATGCATAAATAACTTTTACAGATCTAAACACTGTTTTGATGCATGTGCTGTCACTCTTATTTAAGGATAGGAATTAGTAACGCCCATCAAAGTACCCTTTAATAATTAATAGGATTTTCGAAGTTAATATTGTATATTTTTCTTCAATTGCTCGTTATTTTGAGAAATTTTGTAATTATTTGCCAGCTTGAATAACCCAAATTATGGTGCAATTATATAATGTGCACCTGATGATGAATAGTTGTCAAAAATTTATTGTTTATCTGTGGAAGTCGTAGTAAAATTGCAGTCCAGTATATAGCGAGAATAATGATAAATAATTGCAATATATATATATATATGTTTAAATCTTGAGAGAGAAACAATGTCACTCTCTGCTCCTCATACAAAATATGGAAAAACTAGATACCAAGTAGAGATGAAGATCGAAAAGAAAAATTCACGTGCCCCCCCCCCCTGTGTACCAGGCAAGTGCTCTATAATTAAGCTACACAAGACTGACATTTTCTTTATTCAGGGTGTACATGTTCACCATATGGGATTACGCATGGCCATCCTCCTGACTCGGCTAATAGCTGAGCAGCTAAAGCATGTCTATTCTTCATATATGGTATCTACATGCTTTATCTATGCTATCATGTATGCTTTAGCTCTTAACGATCCATTGTTCTTGATAACATTGCTTGTATGTCGCCTATCTTCCCACCTGGGACTGTTGTGGTTAAGAGCTATTAGGTAGATTAGGGGACTGCCCATGCTTGGTCGCTTTCAGCGAACATTAATGCTCTGAGGGAAGAAATCTGTATCTTGATTGTTGAGCACTCGTGGTACGTGGTTTGATTCCCCCCTGAGGCATGTGAATTTTCTGTCTGAACTTTATTCTCATCTCTGCTTGGTATCCAGTCTTCATACTTTATATATTGAAATTTCTATCTGATGTTCTCTGTATTTAGAATATATTGTATATTTATAGATATTCAAGGATGGTGTCACACACACACTCTTTGGTATACATATGAAGGTTTTTTTAACAGTTGGCTATTGGGAATTCTTCATGCCACCAGATCGAATTCTTAGAATATCTGGTGGCAGTGTCAACAAATGTGATAATTGGCCTTAGTTAAATCCAACTGTCCATGTATTGTCCTGTTCAGTGCATATGAGCTCTAAGGAAAGATTGAAATTTTTTGCCTTTGTAACTAGGGTGCTCACCTGGCAATTGAGAGGATGTAAGTTCGATTCTCTGCAAAGGCAGTTGAATTTTGTTTCCTAACTCCATCTTCACATCAGTCAGCTGTTAGAAAAACCTTCATTTACAGATATTATTCTACAGATGTTAAATACTTGACACTGACTTATGGTATAGTCTGTTATCAGGATGGCCGTCGAACAGCGATGTAAAAACCGCCCACATTTTATGTGGAAGGACTGTCATCAAAAACGCTGTACATCATGCTAATTCAAACAAGCTGGCCAATAGTGGTCCAGATAACCAACAAGTATATTTATATGTTCACAAGTATTGTGTGAATTTTATTAAATTTGGAGCATGTCAGGGTTGTGAGTTAATCTTTAAGCATTTAATTTGATGATATTGCAGAATATATATATCCCTTTTTCAAGATATAGGAGCTGTACCTAGATATATGCTTTTATACCTGTAGAAAATCTTACATTTTATTGTGCTGGAGAAGCATTGGCTTTGAAGTTATTGAACAGAGGTAAGCATTTCAAAAATTTATTCATTTCGTTTAGAAAACTTCATTCGGATCTAAAAAAAATTACCTCGCAGTTAATTTTCACTGTTTCTTCAGTCATTGTTTTTATGTAAATGCGTCTCTTCTTGATTTGCTATTTCATGTTTTTGAACCTTGAAAATATCCAAAATTGAATATATCAATATTTTCTCTGCCATCTTGAATTTTAACTCTTTTGATGTTTTTGGCAGCAGGAAAAATATTTTGACTGCTGGAGTGAAAAAAAAAGTTTCTAAGTTCACCTCACTTATGAAAATCATTGCCGCATGCACCTTTGAATATGCACTTCTAGAAAATTGTTTTGGTTGTCTCTGAAGTATCCGAAAAAACTTGTATACAAGAGATTTTTATTTTGTGATATATAATTTGTTATGTGTTGCGTAATAACATTGCAATATAAGAATTAAGATGCTTACATTCACCACCTTTATATTATGTATCTATATTTCATGTAACTTCTTATTTTCCTTAATTATATCTTGTTTTCTTGTTGATTCATTTTTTCCATGTGTATATTTTACTGTGTTTTTTTTTTGAAGATGCATGGTATTTTTCCTTTATAGAATAATCAGTTTTATTAATTACTTTATATCAAATTAGTGTAATCTCTTTCTCAAGCCTCTATGGTTCACCCCCATAAAAGCGTATTGAAAACATTTTTCTTTTTACAATAACGGATGTAAATTGGTGCTGTTGGAATACTTTTAATTTAAACATGCATTAGCAGAAAAAGTTAATTAGAGTGAATTTTTTTAATAGGTAAAATAGTTAATTAGAATAAAATATATAGTTTGTCTTGATTTTAATGTTAAGATTTTGTCTATATAAATAGATAAAATCTTGCTCAGTAAAGTTTAACAGTTTTTACCCTGAATCTTATTTCCAATTTCCTCAATTTGGTGCAATTATAAATCTCTGAAGACGTAAAATTTCAGCTGCTCTCAAAAAATGACACCAACAAGGAAAAGAATAAACTCCTTCTGGATTAAAAAAAGTATTAGACTTATATAGCTGTATTTTATACTGAAATTACACTAAAAGATCTAACACTAACACAGCGTTTCTCAACCTTTCTGAACCCAAGGACCAGTGAAATACCTGAAACAATTCAATGGATCTCTTGTGTCCCGTATTATGGGGCATGCCTCTATTTTTAGTTCTGAATTGTTTTATACATTTCTTCAAATTTTTTTCAACGATGCTCATTTAAATTTGTAATGTTTACTAAATTTTCAGGAATAAACAGCATTTTTTTCATACCTTACCAATCCAATCCATGTAAATACAAATATCCTCCTCACATATTTCTCAGGTTCAATATTTTTATCTCAATTTTTCATTGATTTTTAGTGCAATAGGAGATTTAGTAGACTTATGGTAAAGTTTTGATGGTAAGTGGCAATAACCCGTATTTTACAGTATTTGAGATCCCAGTTTTCTTATTTTTCTCAATAATATATAGTCATCTAGTCATTTGAATATGTTTTTCATCAAATAAGTTTTTGTTTACTATGATTTATAGCAGCCCTTTATTTTCCCACTTTCACCCATTTTTACAGTAATTAGCCAACTTGTTATAAATTGCATCTTTTGACTAAACACAATTAGTGATATCCCTTATATAAGATCGCAATTTCCCGCATTTGTGATGTATTGAAAAGGTCCATGAAGTCAGTTTTCTATTTGATTTCAATAATGAAAATACTCAGTCCTAAATTTTTTTTTTCCGTTTCATAGGGCCTGATGGTTCGTAGATGGTGACAACAAGAAACGGAAGCATATAGTTCACAGCTCACTTACTTAATTATTTCTCATCTAACATTTTTTACACTCTAATTTTTCAGCTCTACAAGTAGAATATTTCGATGCACATTCTCTAAAATACTTCAGATTGCATCTCTATTTTTCATTTCTCGTCATGAATTTATATCAAATTGACTTTGCACTGTTTGGTATATTAAATACAGGATGAGCAAAATGTTCATAGAAACTTTATCTTATAAAAATAACCAAAATAAAAAATGGTTTGCATGGTTATCATTGCTAGGTCATGGAAAATTTTTAATAACACAAAAAACAGTGGATAGGTGGCACTGGTACGAGCGACTACAGTGGAAATATGTAAATGAAACAGTTATAAGAACTTGCGCTCCTAATCCACAACCAGTTCACTGTGTAACCTGCATATGTGACTGTAAACTGTGTATGTGAACAAGGATGCTGAGTGCGAAGGATAAAGCTTTGTTGGTGAAGTTGTTTTACGTGAACCAGTGGTGGTGATCATGGGAACACATACTGCTGTAATAAATGATTTGGAGGCGTTCTGTTCATTATTTGCTTTTTTTTTTTTACTTGTGTACATCAGTGCCACCTATCGGCTGTTTTTTGAGTTTTTTCCCATCTTAAAAAAATTCTAGTGACCTAGCGATGCTAACCCTGCAAACCATTTTTTATTTCGGTTATTTTTCTTGTTTTTATGAATTTTTCACGTTTTTACGGACTTTTTACCCATCCTGTATATAGTTCATTCAGTTTGAAATTGTACCACACTATATCAGGGCTTGACTATCCTGGGTGCCAGGTACTCCAAGCGATTGAAAGAATCTGTATTAGTGCCTTAAATTTTCTTTGCATGATTATTTAATTGAAATCAGAGGATAACAAAAATATTGTTGGCTACAGATAAGAAAGAAAGAAAAAGGTCAGAAAGTAAAACAAAAATTATGACAGTTTTTCTCAAAAAGAATGCTTGGCAAAATTTACTTTTATAGTGATGAATTGTCCAAATAACAATATTATCCTATAGTCCTGATGTATTTTTTTCATTGTGTTAATTCTATCTTTAACAAAGGATTGACAAATTGGAGAAAAATTGGGGTGTGTCAGCCAAATATTTTAGGGGCCAAGTGTTTTTTTTCAGAGCCAGTAATCACACTTAGAAAATTTTAGGCACCAATACCAATTTTTTTAGTCACAATGGCAACTTGGTACCTGAGATTTGTCAAGCCCTGTCTATAACGGTGTGTTTCTCCAATCACTTGAGTATCATTATATAGGCTTCCCACTGTGTTGACAATTCTTTTTGAGTGGGTGAAATTTTAAACAACTTGTTATACACATTATATTTGAAGCGTCTTGTTCATACTTCTGTATTTTTGGATGTGTACTTGGGCTAAAGTCGTCCTCAATGAAATTTTTTCAAATTTCTATTCAGTTATTAGTAAATTGAAATAGTTTGTGTGTGCCCAGTAGAACCTAGATTATCTGGGAACCAAATTAACTGGGATACAAAAATTTCTAAACTTTACAGAAAGTGAAAGATAGCCATTTTTTGTTTTAGTGATTGCGATGCCATCACACATTCCGTACCCAATACAGGCAGTGGGGAAAAAATATTTGAGTCGTCCTTCTTTTTAAACCCATTTAAAATCTTTACTGTCTACAGTCTTAAAATAAAGAATACAATAGAATTCCCAGACTGTTCAGTTTAGCACTAAATGTCTTATTGTTTTTAATGCATTTTCTCTTAGCTTAATTAATTTTACATGAGATGAATCAAAACCCTTTTTGAAAGAGAAGTGTATTTGAAAGTGATTCTGAGGTGGCAATGTAAATTAATCTGGCTTTAGTGACAGTTACTCATTGGATTCATTTTGATTGGCACAAAAATTCAGCTTACATTGTGGCTGTTTTATGTTAGCACATGCATTCATATCAATGAAAATGTTTGTCAGCTTAATCCGCATTCACATTAGTTAAGGCAGAAAAATGTTTAAAAAAATCTTTTAGCTGAAAAATTCTGTGATATTTAGCCAGAACATGATATCTCCAAAAGAATGGCTTTTTTATATAAAAGTAAGTCTTGCTAATTATAATTAATTAGAAGTGAGATAATTGTACAAATATGTGAATGCGGCTAAACATGCTGATGTATGATATTTTAATTTGCATTTGTGTATATGCTTTATTGTTAATTTTTAAATGACAATGAAAATGCTTATATCCAGGGTTGTTTGGTTTAAACCACGTTGGTTTAAACCTTGGTTTTAACCAAGTGGTTTTTTTAAAAAAACCAGTTTGGTTTTTTTCAAAAAATCAAATAAAAGTTGCCTAAATATAATTTTTTCCCTTGAAAAATATCACAATGGTTCATTATTAGCCAAAATGTTTCATTTTTACCACATTTTATATCCTTGGGGTACATTCTGATGGTATATCTTTAAATGACATAATATTTTATAAGCGGTTTTTTTCAAAAAGTCTCATAAAAGTGGCCAGAATATATATATATTTTTCATATGAAGTATCTTAGTCATTTAAAGTTATATACAAAAGCCAAAATTTCTCATTCTTACAACATTTTTTACCCTTTGGCTACATTCTGATGCTCTATCTTTAGCAAATTCATGAATAAGGATTGCATCACACATCTAAATGTAGTGGTGTATTATCTCACAGGGTTTCTTTTTCCCTTCACAAAGCAGCTACAGTAGCGACACCATCATGCTAGGGGCAGGTGGTCCTATAATCCAATAAAGACATCAGCTGTCCTTAAAGGACAAAGACCAGTGTACTAGTAGTTACATTACCTCACATACATTTTCATTTTCTTTCCCATAAGAAGTAGCACGTCTCCTACTGTATATCTCCCAGTCTTAATATTCAATAGTAGTTTTTTTTATACTTTCACACTGCTAAGCCCAGTTAATCAGGGTTCTACTGAATAATAATAACAGATTTATGAAAAATAATCAGCTATATACAGGGAGATTATAATTTGAATTTTGATTCCCCAAAACTATATAATAAGTACTGATCAGAATGACTTGAAAATTTGCATGGATACTCCTGAAGCAATGGAAGTTTCTTTCCAAAAGAAAAAAGTGCAAAATGTGCAAGTAGATGATGCTGTACTTGGCCAGCAGTATAATCTATTTTGTGCCACCACATCATTTCAGCACTTCCACAGCATCAGTGTGTGGATAGAACTTCTATCAAGATGCACATTGCAATACCAGCAAAGCAGCTGCTGAAGACCCATTTTGACAGGATGCACCTTAACCCTTGCAACTTCTGGCTGTGGGTGTAATAAACAGTGGTCAGATTGCAAACTTTGAATTGCAATCTCCAGTACATTCCCTATATGTTAGAAGTTCCTCAGGAATATTAACGGGGGGGGGGGGGGCATTTGGTTTAATAAAGCTGAATTGCAAGCACATCTACATCATGACCCTGGCATACTCCGATTCTGTTGTTGAACAACAATTTTTGTGCTTTCAACCTCAGGTTGGACAACATATTTAACATTTCTTAAGTAAGTTGTAGTTATTTGTTCAATTACTTCGTTTTTTGTGATTTTTCCATGAATTATGAAATCATGCAATGCTATAATTAAGGTATCATTTTGCCATGACTGGCTATCGTTTCCATTCTGCGAGCAAATTTCCCACATGTTGGATGATGTCATTAATTTTATATTTTTAAGTATTTTTTCCCCTTTACCAAATAAAATTGCATTTTTTAGGAATATTCATGTCAATTTTCAAGTCATTTTGACAATCGGTTTTTTTTTACAGTGTTTTGAAATCAGAACCTTAGTTATAATCACCCTGTATATCGTAAATCATTGCTAATTAATCTGCATTATTTATGCTTCATTAAATACATTATATTCACTTAATTTTTATTATTTTTTTCAAAATAGCTTCCTAATTAAGCATACTGAAAGTAATTGGAGAAAAACCTTTATATATTATATGATTAATAATAACATTGAAAGAATTTTCAAACACACAGTAATCCATTGAGTTGAGCAAAAAATAATTAAATTGCAAAAGTTGGTTTTTGTTAAAATGTAAGAAATATTTATTGATTAATTAGTATGGGAATAGTGTTTATTACATTAATAACCATTTCATTTTAGTTAATTATTAGAAGTTTGAATGATTTTTCAGAAATTTCATTGTTTTTAATGTTAATACTATTTAAAACAAAAAAACCGGTTTAAACCAAAAAACCTGGTTTAAACCAAAAAAACCCGGTTTTTTGGTTTTTTTCAAAAAAACCGGTTTTTTTACCAACCCTGCTTATATCTCAAACTGTGTTTTTGGAGTTATCATGTTCTGACTAAACACCACAGAAATAGTAAGTTGAGGTATCACTCTATTACAGTTAAACCTGTCTAAGACAGACATTGTATGAGACGGAAACCTGCTTTTTCAATCATAGGAAACCTCCTTGTGACGGAAACTGTTCATAGGAAACCTCCTTGAGACGGAAACTGTTCATAGGAAACCTCCTTGAGACGGAAACTGTTCATAGGAAACCTCCTTGAGACGGAAACTGTTCATAGGAAACCTTGATACAGAAAATGTCTAACGTGGAAACAGAAGACATATTTAGTCTATTTGTAGATAGAAAACCTGCTAAAACGGAAAGAATTTTTGGCCAAGTGCAAGTTTTTGTCCTTTGGATGAGAGGAAAGTTGTCATTCTGATCCCCCTTTTGTTTTTTCCATTTTTAGAAGATTTTTGAAACCACTATAACAATATTTTTTATTTTTGCTCAAAATCGTTTTTAATTTAATTTTAACTTTGTCACTTGTTTTCCTCCTTCTCAAGGCATCTGATAACATCAATATTTTGCACTAAAAAATCAGTAAGCTAAAGTAAGTTATTAGTATTGCTACTTTCTGTGTAAGACAAGAAAGTGCAATGTGGTAAACTTCTTTACAAAGGTAATGCGTCTTAGTGAATGTTTATAATAAATTAATCCATTAAAAGTTTTTGCAGCAAATAAATGCATAAAAGTACATTTTCTGATGATATTAACAATGTCAATGTAGAAAAGATAACCGCATAAACTTGATCATACGTAAGGATAATTTTGCCTCTCAACATAATGATAATCCCTCTACAACAATATTTTTTATTGGTCAGCATATCTTGATATATCATATATCAAGGTTTCACTGTATTAAAAAAGTTTCATTTTCACAAAAATAAGTGTTTCATTTTATTGCTATTCAGGAGAACGTCTTATGTTGAAGTTTAACTACAGTGAAACCTGTACGAAACGGAACATCAAGAGACTGAAATAATGTTCTGTTTTAGACAGATTTCGTTTCATAAAGGTGCGAATCAAAGCACTAATCATTGAACAGACTATATTTTGATTCTGTTTTAAACAGGTTTCCATCTCATACAGTGTCTGTCTTAGACAGGTTTCACTGTATTAGAGCATTAAATATGAAATTCCGAATGTATAGTTATTTGACACAGCCAGCATGAAAAAATTCAAAATAATAATATGCATGTCTTTGTGTTTAACTCTCGTTGATTTATAGAAGTTAGGGTGTGTTCTGAAAACAAGTTTTTTAAATGATAGAAATAAATCACGGCATATATTTTTATGTGCACCTCTATAAAATGGAAATCTGTCTGGAACGGAAAATAATTTCAGTCTCTTGACCTTCTGTTTTATACAGGTTTCACTGTATTATTCTGTATTAGAGGAAAGTATTATTATTTGGATTATTCAAACAATTTATGCTTAAACAGCAGTCTTTAACAGCATAATAAGCAAAAAATAAATAAAAACTGAAAACATTGTTTTTAATGACCACGTCTATGAAGCACGATTTTCCTTTTTTTACTTGAAGTCAGAACAAGATGCGGGGTCTTGAAAAAATGGGTATTTAAACCCCGACCAGGGTCAAAGTTGTTTGGCTTATTAATGATTACTTATTCTGTTTGAATTTAGAAAATTATAAGGGCCTGGACGAATTCCTCTATGCTGAAATCGGGTCTGTCGTGTAGAGTGACCATGTAATCTTTAAGTTTTTTGTGCAATTTCACTTTCCTTAATTTAAATTGTGATTGTTTTAAATGAATAGCATGAGAATATACACTGAATATTTATTTTAAGCAGATAATAAACGATTGATATATTTTTTATTTTAACTATTAATAATTGCTGTTATGTTACTGCTTTAATCTAGCAGTTTAACTTGTGGTTTTTGGTTATCTGTGATCCTCTTTCCCATGGCACTTACAGGGCTCCAGTCCAGGGTTCCTATATCACTGAAAAATCAGAGACATCGCTAGATACGCACTCAGATCTTTAGGTACATACTCTGTAGGAAATTTACCATAGCAATAGGACCAGAGTTGTTCTTGGTTTGAAAGAAAGGAAGAAAAGCCTGGAGCCCTAAGACAATTCTTTTTTCCCATTATAAATTTATTACCGGAGAATTCTGGAAAAAGTTGGCCATGGGGACACTGCCAAGCCTATAGAACGTGGGAAGGGGTATGCTCTTTTCCCACCATTACCCTAGACAATCAAGGTTCTACTGTATATAATACTTTGCTGGAATAAATTTAAAATTTTCTTTTGCATTTTGACGTAAAAAACTTTTTTTTTTCTTCTCAGATATTAAGCCCAAAATCTTATTGGAACAAATGCCTACTTCTCCGAAATCTCAAGTAATTCATACACCCAGCATAGCACAAGCTCCTGTTAGTGGATTCAACATCATCGAGGGCAGCATTTACAGATGTGTTCATTGTTATTTTCATTGTAGTAACAGGCATGCTGCTGAAGCTCATAAACGAACTCATACCGGTGAGAGACCATTTAAATGTCCCATTTGTCCCAGACATTTCAGTCAAAAAGGCAACCTGAAAACTCACATTCGTATTCACAGTGGAGAGAAACCATTTGGTTGTTCCTCTTGTGGAGAACACTTTCAAAGGCAGGCTCAGTTAAAACATCACTGCATTCAAACTTCCCACCCATTTACTGGATTCACCTACAGAGGTCGGATTGATCCCATTGATCGGAACAAATGAATCCAATTTGAGTGAAAAGCTTTGATTCTATTTAAGCACCAATTTTGTAAAGCGCCCTGGCAGCTTCTGAGCAAGTTTTATTGCCAAAAGTGTTGACATAATTCTGGTATTTGTGAATTGTGTTCCTAAGTCATGAAGCATTTGGTTATCTCTTGGAGAATGGGAGCAGTGGATCACATATTTTACATACAAGTTTGAAACATCAAGATATCAACTTTGAAACTGATGCTTTTGGTTTTTTCAATTAGATTGATGTGTGAAAGAATTAAATTATTTTCTGAAAATTTATCTGTACGGCAGACAGAAGTCTCGCTAATTGTTGGTCATGAAAACTAAAAATTATAGCCTTGAATCAACTTTGCAAGTGCATAAGCTATAGGCTTGAGGGAGGTAACAGCACATGCTTATGTTGCCAGTAAACATATAGAGGGTGGACAAAAATTAGTTAGGCAATTTAAGAACTGAATAATTTGTGAGGTATCAGTTCAATGGCAGATGAGTAGTAATTTATGTTT
The DNA here is from genome assembly GCF_987345545.1 of Pholcus phalangioides. Lineage (NCBI taxonomy): Eukaryota > Metazoa > Arthropoda > Arachnida > Araneae > Pholcidae > Pholcus > Pholcus phalangioides. The sequence goes on along the minus strand of NW_028301608.1, from coordinate 84,140,348 downwards.
AGTTGATGAATAGATTGGGATTTTCAATGATGAGGCAACTTTTCATTTGAGTGGCAAGGGAATAAACATAATGTCAGAATTTTGGGATAAGCAAATCCTCGTATTTCCTAGACTGTCTAGGCATGTTGATCATGTCTTCAACTAGGCAAACATGCTTTCAATGTATGGCGTGCTGGACAATTATGGCCAGCCGAGCTCTTTTGTAACGTGTGTAGTATAGCTTAGTGACTTGCAAGACTCATAAAAGTGCCAAATGTGGCCTGGACTGTATTAACTGTTAAGGTTTCGTGGTCTAGGAAGTATGAGGAATTGCTGGTCTCTCGAATCCTGCTATTTTGTCTCTTCACTTTGCCACTCAAATGAAAAGTCACTGTAAATCACCATCTATCCCCAAACTTGGATACATTACTGCTCATTTGTCTCACAAGCTGGTGTCTTACATTTAATATTTCACAAATTATTCAGTTAAAAATTGTCAGAGTAATTAGTGTCTACCCTGTATATTAGATCAGTCAGCTCCCCTCTCTCATTTTTGACGCTGGGAGAAATGGGGGGGGGGGCTCCCCCCTGTTCACCCCATGAGTGTGTATCACAAGGTAAAAACAGAACTCAAAGAAGATAAAGCCACTTTAAATTGCTGGTGTGGTGGTTTCATGTTCTAAGAGATCATTTTATTTGTTCGGTGGGAATTGCAAGATCCTTGAATCTACTTACCCGTCATCCAGGTATGATATCTATGCATGTCCATGGCCTTATATTAAGATTATAAGCATGTCCAGATGACTGAGTATGTGTTTAAAAAATTTTGATTGCATTACATTTGAATTTTTAATCAATTTGAGAGTAGATTGTGTACGTAATGTAAAAAATTATTTGATTGTTCAGAGAAATTTTTAAAATTTTTTTCTATTTATTTCTTTTATGCCTTTGTATCACACAAGTTTGTGTGAGAAAATATACATTTATTGTGGTATTATACAGGGTGATTCACTACAATGCATGGACAGATCTAGGGCTCTCTGTTGGGAGGGGTGATTTTAGAAACTGCTAAAAAATTAATAGCAATGATGTAAATATAATGGCCATACGTCCCACATTTTCTGGGATAGGCCTGGTTTTTCTGTTTTTTTCTCTTTCCCGACTTTGAAAAAATTTCAAGGTTTTTTAGTTGAAGTTTTCTTGAATTTGTTATTTAATCAAAACGTTGATTGAATGTGATATTACCATATAGAAATTCTGAAAATTTCATGAATTATCAGATTTTGCTTGGAATAGCGATAGCTCCCATACATCCGATCCTGCTACCATATGTACAAACTTTTGGTAGGAGTAGGTGACTCAAAGATGAATCTTAATCACATAGCAATGCTGGGTTAGAAATATTTCGCTGATGTGGTAGCACACACCAGAAAAGCAAACTGAAGGGGCACCACGTAAGGGTGATCATGCCTTTTAATAATGTATATACATCAACAAAAGTAACAAGTAAAAAAAGTCTTTCAAGTGAAACATCCACTTGAAATACTCAGACTTCCCTTAAATGTGTGCAACCAGCTCCTCAGCACTTCCAACAGGGGTGTCATATACTAGCGTTTTGATGGGGCCTCAGAAGAAGTTAAGTTATGGTTGTGATCCAGTGATTGAGTTGGCTGATAGGCTGATAAATTGAACGATCTGAACTCCCACACCTGTATGCCACCATTTACATTTCAAAAAAGCATTTCGACCCTGCATTTTTTACTATGTGATTCTGATTCATCTTTGAGTCACCCACTCCTCCCAGAAGTTTTTACACACTGTAGCAAACCACCCTGTGTAATACTAAGAATATCTGATGCAATTGACTAATGTGGAGTACCAGTGCTTTGTGTTTTTTCTCATTTTATTTATAACATGGTTGTGTGTGTGTGTTCTTGTGCTGGGATATACTAAGTGCCAACATTCCCTCTAATTTTTTACCTGTGCTGACCAGGTTTTCCTGTGGTAAGACAATCTGCGATATTCACCAATGGTAAATTGTGAGATGCAAAAGAATTTTCACTTGGTGCAGTCACCCATGCATGCAGCTTAGAGGAAACATTTCTGAATGCATATTTATTTTACTAATGTTTTTGTTTATGAAATTTTTTATTATCCTGTAGGCCAAGAAGAAGTCGAGTATTTTTATGTAAAAAATGTTAGGCGATTTAAATTTTTGATATTCTTGCCAGAAAACAGTTATTTAGAGCTGTAAAGTTTTAATATAAAATTTTTTATATAAAATAAGAAATTAATCAAAAATTATTAGAATTACTATAAATTACAGTGATTTGTTATCAATATGTATGTTACTACCATTGTCCAATGTCTGTCCAGTCTGCAAAATAGCTGGACACTTCACTTATTGTTTATCATTTAGCCGAAGTTCTGTGGTGTCCCTCGCAGACGACCCCCAAGAGTCGAGTTCAAAATATTCGAGTTAATGACTACTTTGGGGTTTGGCTGGCAGTTTCTGATACACCCAACAGTCAGTGTGCACTACCTACCCACTGCTTTCTTTTATGGCCATTGAACAGAAAGAGGGCTTATTAAGGTTGAATATTTTTTTCTATTTTTTGGTTGGATATGCATATGTAACTACCAAATTCTCCTGCATTAGCCAGCATGCTGGGGCGCACCCATATTTCCCTGCATGCTGAGAAATTTGATTCGCAGATTCTGGAAAATTCTTAATTATCTTTTTTATAAAAATCCATTGAATTTGCTGAATGCATACTGTGATCCTTATTAAACCTAGCTTTTTCTGGCATGTTGGGAATAGACCTGACCACAACATTAAAAAATCTGGTGTCCCTCAAGTTTGGTGACATGCCAGCTAATATGGGGGAATGCTGTAAAATTTCACTACATATAGGTTGATTTGCATTTAACCATTAAAAACCACTTGAGCGAAAGTATAGAATGACAAACAGAAGATTCAATATTTTGCGGCTTTCTGCAATTGCCAACCAAATGGGGACCTTTATTTCAGAATCATAGCCAACTCTGAAACTTATCTCTGTAAATCTTCTAGCTGTTACTATTCCTTTTTTTGTAGAATTCTCAAATTGGCCATTGACTGGTTGAAACCAGATGTATTTGAAAGTTCAGTAAGACCAAATTTTCCATGTCCGTCTAATCTGCAAACTAGTAACCCTTTAGACTAGAAATGCACAACCTATGGCTTGCATATGGGTTCTATAAAAAAAGTATTGATCTGCATGTTGAACATTGAAGGGCCAGACATGCATTTTCTTCCCATCTCAGAGACATCTAAGCATTCTCGAAGGATGGATGTATCTGGAAATTTGATGATTTATGGGAAAATAAATGTTTTTTCATATATACATGTATACAATAAGAAATCTGGAATGAAAATTGTAATCATACATAATCCACAGTTAATCAGTCCGTAATTCTACCACTGCCCTTGGGTAGATAATTGCACAATAATCTTGTCTTGTATATGACAGAATCTGAAATTCAATTTGTCTAATCTAGAATGTACCAATCTCATTGATTCTCAATAATCACGGGGGGATAAGATATAATTTGTCGTCCATATGACCGCTACTTTCATTTTATTCATGCCAGCAGTCAATAAAACATCTGATTTTTGTATTCTTGGGCCTAGATTATATTTTTTATCAAGTGTTGGTGAAACTGGCAACTCTTGTCTTGGCTGTAAATTATACTTTTCATTAGGTTTCTATGCTACCTCTTTTGTTGGCTCATAAGACTGGTCCTTTGAGCGTGAATGTCATCTAGTTACTACAGCTCGTCGTCTTGTGAAGTAGATGTAGGTTGATCTGCACAACATAATAAACTCGCCAGTTTGCACCCTACATAAGGTAGCCATCTCACATATATGGCCTGCAGACAGGAAGTTGTGCCCCTTCCCCTACATTAGACATTGGTTGTAACATACATAATAACCAGGGAAGATTTTTTTTCTTGCATTTTTAGAAACTTTACATTACCAATTCAATCGTTATCAGTCAAATGCTCATCAGAAAAAAGATTTTATTTCTATAAGTTTTGTATGAAGAATACTAATTAAGGAAAATGAATAGAACGTTTGAGGAACATTTCTATATTTCAATTTTCATTTTATCAAACCAATTTGAAATGCTCTATTCTGGATTTGGGGACATAAAAACAGATCTGTATGAAAAGAAAATTGAAATTATTTTATTGCTATTTTTCTAAGCTGCTTGAAAATTTTCACGAATCAATGGCCGAAATCATTAGCCGATAGATTTGTTTTTTTGATAGTAGGCAATTTTATTCAATAAATTATATTATATATTATATAGTTTGTTGATTTCTTTAAACAGTGAATAAAAGAATAATTGATATTAATTAATTAGTGATCGTGCATTTTTTTCATCATAAAATGTCACATTATAATTTAGTTCCCTATTCAGTGGAACTATCAAAATTTTAATTCATGTTACATACATACACACAGTCAAACTGTATTGTCTCAAAAAAGCTTCTGCTATTAATATTATTTTTAATTATTGAAAATGAAGTTTATGTCAAACTCTTTTGTAAAAAATATATTTGCGCAAAAATCATAAAATCACTTAGGCCGTGATTACACTATAAAAGTTTTATAAACATTCTTTTACAAAACTTTAAAAATGCAACCAACTAGCATATCAGTTACATTTTCAGTTGTTTATGTTGTGTGTAAGAGATGGTCATTTTAATGTACCCTTTAAGACAACTGTTTACTTTCACATATTAAATATATTCCGATTAATATAGAAATATATATATATATACAAACTAGGGAGAGAACATAACTATGAATGTGTTTTTCAAGCTCTCTCTAGGGACTCTCCCTTTCTGTTAGTCTGATCTTTGCAACCTTCATGTTATTGGCGACCACACCACATCACTCCCCTCCCAGTACAGTGCTTCGTCACTGTGCGAACCTTATTACTGGTTGTTTCTATTTTCAGCCAGACCTAGTAGTCTGCCAATGTAATTCAATCATAACACATCACTCACTTCACTTCTGAAATATAGATGACAGCACTGAAAAACCAAACACAACACTACATACAAACTCCGACTGTTAGGTACACACACAGTTGCTCTTCTGGCACAACTCACTAGGTAGTAAATTGCTCATAGATGGTGATAGACCTGAGTTGTGCTCGGATTGAAGGAAAGAAAGTCTGCAACAAATGCGCTGGTTTGATTCAGTCAATGGAAATGGCTTTCTTCACGTTGTTGACCAGAAACTTGAAGGCTTTGGCCGATCTCTCCAGCACAGGATATGGTCCTTTATATGGCTGGCTGAGAGAGTCAGTCTTTGGTTGCTGTGCGAACACATGTGAGCACTTGTCCAATTGTTGTGGCACGAAAATAGATTTTTGGCTATGATGCATGGGAGGTTGAGGATGCAGTGGAGCCATTGTTTATCTCAGTTGAGAGATGAAATCCTCACTGGCAATAGATAGTGCTTTTAAGGACATTGAAAAATTCTCCCGGCAGTTTCAGAGCTGTTCCGTAGGTAAGCTCTGCTGGTAAAGCTAAAGACTAAGTCCAGCTTAATGGTAGTGGACAGTCCTAGAAGTACCATTGGAAGGATGTTCACCAATTTTATGGATTAGGCACTTTATTGCTGTTTTCAATGGCATATGGAACGATTCAATCATGCCATTTGCTTGAGGATGGTATGGCGTGGTTTTAAGATGTTGGCAATCCAACAGGTGAGCCAAACTTTTGAAAAGTGCTGACTCGAACTGCCGACCACAATACGTAGAGATTCAAGCTGGACAACCAAAATGAGCTATCCAGTTCGCATACAGCTCTTTGGCCACTGTTTCTGTTTGGATATATTTTATGGGGATGACTTCAGGCCATCTTGTGAATCGATTAATGATCATCAGTAGGTATGGAAAACCATTTGAAAATGGCAATGGTCCTACTATGTCAACATGAATGTAATGAACTTTGGATTTTTGGCACTGGACACAGGTTTGTGCCCACGGATGACAGTCAGGCTGAACGCCAGGCCAAACAAATCATTACATTATCCAAGCAAATGTAATCAACAGACTTATTGGTTATTTTTTTCAAATTTTGTAAAAGATATTTATCAAAATTCTAGAGTGCAATCCCTGCCTTAGGGATATTGAAAATTTCAGTTGTACTTCATATTATTGGAAGCAGACTATACATCACGGTCTGATTTCATTATAATAGTAATTTGCTAATTCTAAAAAAGTGATTTTTATGTATCAATTATTTTCTTCTATATTTTGGTTACCTCCTATGAACTATAATGTCTCCTATGTCCGATAAGTTAAGATTTTGGTTGTACTTATAGTCTGTTTCAAGTTAACTTTGCAGTGAAGAGGAAGCTACGAGGGAACCTCATCACTCATTGCTATGGCAACAAAAGCCTCTTAACCAATGTATCGATGCGTGGCCTCGGTAAGGTATGGACGATTTCTAGGATATCGCACCAAAATGTCGTCGTGCTTGCTATAGATTTTTTGATAATGATAATAAATATATTTTTTCTAATTTAAAAATTTAAAGCGAAGAAAACATAGCTTCAAAACAATATTTTTTCAAAGTCATTAAAAAAATGAAATATTCTGTATAAATGATCATCATAAAACTAGGGTTTATGGGAACTTTATTTTACGGCGAAGGAATACACTCTCTACCTTTCTCTCTACTGCAAAGTTAACCTGAAACGGACTGTAGGTATGTAATGAATTTTTTGTGTTTGTGTGTGGGGTTGTTTTGATTATCATGGATCAATTTTTATAAGAATTTATAAAACAGTGTTATAGCATATCTTGATAAAAAATATTACATGATTTTGTATAAAACAATTATTGGAGGAAACAATCACCGTATTTAATATTTTTGAAATAATATTTATGCTAGAGAAATGTTTTGAATTGGAGATTGAATTACTTTTGCTCATAGTTTATATGAAATTAAGCTTACACAGCTTCACTGATGTCTATTTATAAACTTCATAAGTCTATTATTTTTATATTGGAATGGAAATTTATAGTTAAATTATTATAATTTCTGGCAGTAAAAAAATAATTAAAAAAAAGTTTTTGTAGAAGTGCTGTGGCTTATTGAACACAATCGCAGCTTCATATAAGCTGCATGTAATTTTTCATTCAAGATTGGGGGGGGGGATCATCAAATTTTAATTTTATATGTTTGACCTGTCATTCAAGTACTTGAAGTCAATCAAGTCGGATGCCCTTTGGGATTAATCGAATAATTACTTGAACTGTAATACAAGTTTTCTTTGAAAATGTTTTAATATTACATGATATTAGACATTAATCTGGGTATGAATTTAATTTTTAAATTTGTATTGTGGAAAGATATACATTAAAAAATTATAAAAATTAAAATCCCTTAAAATCAAATTGAAAAGTTATTGGATGAGCTGATGTTTTGAATCACCAGCAACTAAAAATTAACTTAAAAAGTTATTTAAAATGTGACCTTATTACTGGAAATTACAGTATTTTCATAAGTTTTTTTGAGGGGGGTATACCTTTGAGGCAAAAATTGAATGATAATTTTAATGAAAATAATCATACTTGTGTTTTCAAACAAAAATAATAATTTACTATTTTTTTATTATTTGTTTTCATTGATATAAAGTATTTTCTATTGAATTACAGTGCCTTGCATCCTGCAAGTTGCATATTCTCTGAGTGATCCAATGGCGATAGAGCATGCTCAGGGTAGGTTTTAGTTTGCTAAGCTGAAATTCGTTTCATTTGCAGTAATCTTATCCAGTCATATCCTGAGATAACCAACTCTGATTTAATGAAATCCTCGATTAAACGATCTCCTTAATTTAAAAAAAATGTTTTATCTCTGATTTGTTGAATCAGGGTTCAACTGTAAATGATTTATCTCATAACAAAATTATTAGAGTATTTCAATATTTTTTCAGTCTTCATGTGTGGTACATGTTATGGATATAATTAAAAGTCAGCAAATAGTTAAATGTTAGTAATTTGTTTCAAGATGAACTTATTATTGAAGAATGTACAATGAAGAATTCTGTCAGACAAAAAAAAATAAGAATTTTATTACACAAAAATTCTGGAAACTTTGTTATTCTGTTTTGTTTAAACTAACTCTTTGGCATTTCCCCATAGATATTAGTTTCCCTCCATTTCCTTCCAGTTTGTATAACCAATTACTGTCTAATTTATATACCAAGGGTAGCCAACCTGCAGTACACATGACACTGAATGGCACACCCTAGTTTGTATTAGGAGTGGTTCAAAACAAAATTCCCTTTCATATGAGACATCTTTTCAGTGTCCTTTTGGCATATAAGGCATATTCCCCAGGAGAGTGCTTTGAAAAACTCCAGGATTTTTATATGCCATGTGTGATATTCTGAAGCTGTGTTTCTTGACCTTTTTTTAACTCCTTCAAACTGTGATTTCTTCTTGTGACCTCCTGTCATATCCACAGCCCCAACTTTATTCAGCAGAGAAACTCTGGTCTCCAGACCCATGTACTAAAATTCCTGGTTAAAGACCCTTTCCAGCCACGTCGGGAGAGGCAGTCAGAGAGGGGGGGGGGGTGCTAGTCCTTTCCTGGCTTTAAAAAGAATATTAGAAATTGACAAACAAGGTGATACACACACACACATATATATTGAGTATATGTTCTTTGCACCACCTGCACCCGGGAAAAAGTTGAAATGACGGGCCCAATCCTTTCATCATCATTAGCTCCCAGGCAAAAAGACGTTCTGTGACCCCCATACATAGCTGAAATTTACAACTTACACATTTTCATACTCATACTAGAACATCATAGTATCAGATTTTATCATGTGGGTCCCCTATCTTTATGAGCCCCCCCCCCCCTCCCAATCCGCCATACTTGGAGTAATCGATGCATTGAGATGAGCCTAGTTATAGAGCTGTCTTAAGAGCATTGTGGCTCCAGAGCAAATTTATTTTTCTGAGGCTCCTACCTTGCTAGATATACTTGCCTAATAGTTTACATGCTTATTATTGAAAATTGTTTCCAGATCTCTCTCTCTCTCTCTTGAGGGTTCCCCCCACTTTCCCAAATGGGCCCTTGAATTAAGATGGCACTGCCTGATTCTATGGGTTGATTCTGCTGGATTCTGAAAGTACAGTCGCCCCCCCCCCCCGTATTCGCAGGGGTTACATTCCAGGGGTGACCAAGAATACGGAAATCCGCTAATAACCGAAACCATGAGTTTTTTGTATATCTCGTTTATTGAACGTCATGAGAAAGAGCAGGGTGATGCAGAGGTAGAAGGGAATATACAAGAGGGTGCAGCAACTGTTGGCGATGCTTTCTGAAAGAACATTGTGATTTCTGTTTGTCATTTCTTCTGTTGGAGTATGTTGACAAGGCTTCCTCTACCAATTTTTCTACATATGTAATTGTAGTAATTCTACATATGCAATTAAATATGTAAAATAGAAGGATCTATGCCATGAAAATAATCTATTGCTGATTTGAGCTTGCGAAACCCTTCTGCTATGTTACTTGTGATGAACTTGTCTTCTACTACTTTATCTTGATCTTCATCTGGTACCACTTCAGTTTCAGAATCAGTCAGCTGCATTAATTCCTCCTCGGTCAATCTAGTATCAAAAGAACTTTGAATAGCATGTATTCACTCTCAAGGTACCTCCTGATGTCTGGAACGAAACACTGTTTAAACCAATCCAGAAAAGTGTTTTCATTGTCCAAGCCTTTTTATTGATCGTCCAAAATACTGGGAGCTTTGACTTATCCTTCTCTTCAATGTTCATGGATTCGCATATTTGAAAATGGGGGTGGGCTTTATCATGTACCCATACATATTTGTACAAAACAACATAGTAAGTCTATCTCTACTTGCCTTAAAAACCAGGAGCTCGCTTTTCTGCTCGTGCTTAACTTCTTTGTGGTATTTTCTTCCAAAATAGTGCAGTTTGGTTAGCGTTAAACAACTGCTGATGTACATAACCCTTCTCTTCAATAATTTTCTACAAAGTCTTTGGAAATTTTCTAGCTGCCTCTTGGCAAGCAGTGGCTTAATCGCCAGTGATTTTTACATTGCGTGTCCCGAATTGTTTCTTAAACCTATGAACAACCTTTACTTGCATAAAATTCTGATGAAATAGACGTTTCACCAGCCTTTTCCTTATGGAAGAGTAAAATTTTTAACCTTTTCTGTTATAATATTACAATCAATTGGAATACCTTTTTGTATCAGTCTTGTACCCACAAAAAACAGCATTTTCTGTATGAGAAACACATGGATCCCGTAAGCGCTGCAAAGTTTTGACTGCCACGGGTGCAGCTACAGCCATGGCTGAACGAATTTCAGATTCCTTTTTCTTGATGTATCTCACTGAAGATTCGTTGATTCCATAATGGTGGACCACAGCAGGTATTGACTTACTTTCGCCAAGCATAGTTTTTGTCAATATATCTAATTTTTCTTGTCAAAAGTTTTCACTTTTATTTGTCTTTTCAAAGCATTATCAGTAGCACAAGAAGAATGAGCCAACAAGCACAACTCAAATTTTGTAAACAAAACACATGAATGACGATTGCTGAGTGCTGTCAAAAAAATTTTTATAATGAAGGAAAGAAAACCGCGAATACGGGGGGCCGACTGTAATCACACTTTTTCCCCTCATTGTATTCAATTCATTTGAAAGCTTTATTTCTTCTGATTTCTTTATCTAAATTTTCTTATAGGGCTCTGTGCTGTGCCCCAAAACATTCGTCATACCTCCCCTTTATTTAAATTTTCACCTGTTGCTCCCTTAGGCTACACCAGGACCACAAGGTGGCCATATGGCCCCAGGTTGGGAACCACTGTTCTGAAAGAAGATAACACAGGCAATTTAGTCATCAAAGGTGGAACCCTGGGAGGCTTTATATTCCTACACTTCTTCCCTACGTATACTGACACCTGTGTTCCTAGCTGGATGTGGATTGTATAAAAAATTAGAACTTTCTGTGGTAATTATTTCATCCAAGACATTCCTAGTTTGAATTTTGCATGTAAAATATTTTTCCAAAGCATTGTTTTTTCCTTCTTTACCTGAGAGCTGGCGTCCTATCTGTAGTGGCGTCCCACGTTGCTGCACAAGTCATACAGCCCTACATTTTATTTATTTTGTATTATTCCATCAGAGAGAATTTTTTGTTGCCACTTATTTTCCTCTCTCTCTCTCATTTTTAAAACTCGTTTCCTGATCTGTGTGATTCTGTGTGATAGAGCCTCCATCATATAAACATGTTTCAAAGCCATATAATGAATCAGTGGCAATGTTCAATAAAGTAATTTTCAGAGAAAAAAGAAGAAAAGTTTATATTTTTAAGTTTGATCAAAACCTTTATGGGACAACTAGAAATTTCCTTAAAACACGAGACGATTATGGGAAGTCCGGCAGTCCTAAATAACAGTAATGATGAAAAATAAGTGAAATTTTATTTGAAGTCTATTATGATGACAGTTCGCAATCAGGGAAAATGGTTGTTACAAGGGACCTCTTGTTATAAACAAATTTTCATACAAATATTTCTAAAAAATTCTAAAAATTTCTTGTAATCATGATCCTAACTTTTACTAATACTGATTAAGATTACCAGTTTAATCAGTCATATGGCCAATTAATTTCTCTGTGTGCTACTTGCGGTGTTCCTTTTTATGATGTGCATGCTTTTTCCCTTTTTTTGGAAGTTTAAAGCTATTAAAATGTATTTTTTGATTGAATTTTTCATAAAAACATTAAATGTATAGCAAAGAACATCAGTTTCAAAATGAAAAATAATAAAAGTTAATTAGTAAAACTAATCAGTATTCTAAATAGAAATGTTGAATTCTTAATTAAATGCTATGACAGCATGGGTTGTTCAAGTTCAAAATGATGTCTTGAAATTTATAAACTAATGTAGTGAAGTTTATAAATCTAATATTATTTCCTTGTATGTTATTAATTATAAGATAGAATATATATTGTTACAATCTATAGACAATAGATGGCGTGATTTGTTCGATGGCTCTCAGAAATATCAAAATCTGTTGATACCAGTTTCGGTATTGCGCAAAGGAATGCGATTCACTAAGAACTGGTGAAGGGTTGGACAGAAGCTTCCAGTAGGTTATGCCGATCCAGACAGTGGTGCCACAAACCTGGTACTATGAAATAGAAATTTGTGGAATGTTCTTTTTCTCAAAGTTTCGACCGGAGCTATAAGTATGAGGCAATCGCAAGAGGGAGGGTAGATTCTAGGATAGAGATGAGAGACTCAATGAAAAGTCAGTTGTGATTGAACTTTGCGAGAAAGTTGTTAGCTTGTGAATACGTGTAAATTGCTGTTCTGTAAATAAATTTGTGTTTGTCCGTCGAACCACTTGTTTTGCAATCTTGAAGTCTTGTGAAAAATTATCTGGAAGAATATATAAAAACCCATGAGGATGCAGCCTTGCAAAGCATGCCAAAAATAATAGCAATAACAACTCCAGACCTAGAAATATAGTTGCTCAACTCCATCTAGCGGTGACATAATAAAGTAGAAGGATGTGTAATGTAGGCACCACCATTATGTATGTCAGTGACTGCAAATGTCGTCGTAGCCAGATGACTGGTTAAAACGTTTTCCTGCTTACAGCATTTTTCCATGGTAGTTTTTCAAAAAATGTTTATAAGCAGGATCGATTGTAGATAAATTTATCTTTCTTTTCCCTTTTATTTTGAACCACTTTTGCTGAAATATGTATCTAGAGTTAACTGCTTATGCATACACCATGTTGGTTGTATAGCAGAATTTTGCACTTTGTGAAATGCAGCAGTTTCTTCAACTGGAGTATTCATTGCAATATAACAGCATCCAATAACATTTTTGGCAGAGGAAATTATCAAGACCTGCTTGTCCGGTGTCCTGTTTTGAAACATTCCAAGAGGGGGGGGTTTCAAGGGAAATAACAATGTCAAAAAACCAGAGGTTGTGCCCCACCTGCTCAACCAACACACCTACAGATAAAATGACAAGTTTTTCCATCTCCTATATAGATAGCAAGAAGATAAGATAAAGCATATATTCTTAACTATATGAGGAGGTACTGACATGCACTGTTTATAAACACTGATGAATAGGCTGAAGAGGTTTAAAAAAAAATGCCTCTCCTCTCTCTTTTCAGAATATTTTATGTATAATAGAAGAAAGAAAGAGAAAGCTTGCTTTTTGAAAATTTTTGTTGTCTTTATAGCGAATATGTTCTGATTTTCATTCATAAATAACTCACTATAAGCGAATATTTTTTTATCTTTAAATGAGCCTTCATTTGTCAATCACCTTCAAATTACTTGTAATAAGGAGATTCTCATTATACGCTGTACTCGTTATAACAGACTTTTATTGTATTTGCTGGAGAGTAGCATGATTGAAATTTCTGGCCTTGATATTTTCATGGGTTAAGAAAAAGTTGGCATTCCCTGGCACATGAATAGAGTGGTTTGAGTATGTTCTTTTTTGTTAAAGCAGACTTGGAATTAAGACAGCTACAGCTTCAAATTTTGTGAAAACTTTATTTAAGGATATAAACATATGCAGAGAGTTTTATTTATGAACACCAGGAAGAAAAACTTTTCTTCCAAAATGGTTGAAAATGGGATGAAGGAACTCTAATGAATGTGAACTTTACTTTCATGCACATATTTTTTACTACTGATGCAGTGCAAATTCTATATAACCATATAACTCTCTGGTGTTATGGATTTTTCATAGTGTTAATATATTCCATCTTGAATTATGTTTTTTTCCAGTCCCTTGAGTATCGTTATACAGGAGAGTTTCACTGTATTTTTATATCAACATTTTATTTAGTGACATGCTACAAGTCAGGGTTGGCAGGTTTTTGACGCATGGCAGTTTTTGACAGTTTAACCCGCAGTTTAAACTGTCACGTCAAAAACTGTCAAAACCTCAAATATTGTTTTTCAATATAAAAATTCAGATTGGAAATGCACACGTTAATTGCATGTAATGTTTAAAGTGACTATGTTATACAAAGAATAAATATTTAATATGATTCTGTAACGAATCTATTTTCCCAGTATGGATATTTTTACTAACTCTCTGTGGCCTTACAGCACTTAATGCGTTTTGTTTATTTATACGTTGTTAAAGAAGGTGAGAAGAGAAAATCTATCTTCCAAGAGAAGAGAACGTGAGTTGGAATGTGGCTTCCGTTCTGTACGGTTGTCTGTTTTGAGTGTGCTTCGAAATAAAGGCTTCTTCTTTAAGTTCCGCAGTTTCGTCCTTTAATTGGACACCCCTCCAATATCAAGTGATTGGGGATATTCCGCCATCTCCCGGAAAAGAGACGCACCTCCTACACGACGTCCCCTTATAATTCTAAATTAATTTTCTACTCTCTACAGAATTATTTTGGACAAAATTATATATATATGGTTCTTTTTCTTATAAAATATACAATTTGAATAAATCATAGCATAAACACTGAAGGGAAAACTATGGAATGATTTGACATTCTCTGATTCAAGATGATTCTTCACCTTCCAAAATTTCTTCAACTCTTATATATGTGCTTTGATATAAACCATCTGCTGTACTCTTTTTACAACAGAAGTGTTTAAAAAAGTTTATTACATCATATATTTAATGTTGATTTCTGTTATTATTAAATTATCTGGATAATCACTGAGATACTCTTATTGTGCATAACATTGAAATATATCTAGCGATCAAAATACTAAATTGTAGAACTGAAATGCCATTTAATTTGACAATGCTAGCTTGTACATGAATCTTAAGAAACTCCTGTAACTTATCCTTAGTCAAACTTAGTTATTCTTACTTATGCACTATGATATCGTATATTTACTAGCATTTATAATGCAATGGTTTTCCAATTGAAGCTGTATTTAAACGTGTAAAACGAATGTTTTGGGTACCAAGTCGTCAGCTCTGCTTTGGTTGAAAATACTCTTTAAAACTCTAAAGCTCTAAGAAATTTTTAGATGAAAATAAATGAGTTTAATTAGTGTAGTAACAGATTCTGTGTGAAAACTTTTACGTGGAATAAAATTTTGGGCAGATCAGAAAATTTAAAATATCAAAATAGATTCTCAGCAATTATAATTCCAAATATAAAACCCTTTAATTTACATAAAAGTGTTTTTTTATTTAGCATATCTATCAGGTTAAAAAAACTATTTGGCAGCATTGGCAATAAGTTTTTTACTGTTTTAATACTGATTTATAGTTTCTGAAGTTTAAAACCTAACTCTGAGATGCCCCTATCATACATATTTTGAATAAGCAGCTCTATTCCGCTTAGCAAATTGAACACGGGTAATCAGTAGCTTAGATTAAAATGAGCCACAAAACTATATTTTATATGTTCTAGACTCTTATGTTGAAAAATTCAAAATTGCAAATTATAATTAATATTTAGTTTTAATTATTGTAATAAATTAGTGTTTAAAAATAAAACATTGTAATATACAAAAAAGTAAGTTTTTCATCATGTTATATACCTGTCGTGTTCAAAACATTATCAAAAAGCATTCATTTAGGTTTTTGATGGTTTTTGGCAGTTTTTGACAGTTTAAACCAGTTTTTGATGCATGTTATGTCAAAAACCCAACCCTGCTACAAGTTATGATGCTTTTTATAATTTAGAAGTGCTTCAGTTTTTTTATTTGAAAAAAAAAGTTTTTGAATCCTTGTACTGAAATTTGTTTTTGTTAATTTCAGACTCTAAGCCAAAGCGTATCAAAGGAAAAGATATGAATGTGAAGAAATTAATACCTATTGCTATACTTCCATTGCCGAGTCATCTATCAAGCAAAGATGTTCATCCGTACAAGACAAAGTCATTCGACTCGGAGTCCGCATTTTTCAAATGCTCTGTTTGTAGTAAAGAATTCTCTGAAAGTAGTGAACACAATAAGCACATTCTCAAACACCGTATGAGGAGAAAAGTAGTCAAATCTTCTTTCATCTATGAATGCCAAAAATGTAACAAAAAATTTACCTCTAAGTTTGAGTATTTGGCTCATTGTGTTTCACATAAGTCGTGAAACGAGAATTTTTTTTTTATAATTATGAAAAATGTTATGCAGATGATGTGACTTCTATTTTAAGTAACATAGGGAAAAAAATTAGAAGTAATTTTATTTTACTTGGAATGTAGCAGCATAATTTTTTTTGTTTATCAAATACAGATAAATTTTATTGATATAAATAATTTTATAAAGTATCTGTGTTAAATATTATGCAGATTGGTAATCTGTGCAACACACATTTTGTTTTGTAATCATGTTAACTACTTCACCAAGCACCAACTCTGGCCATATTGCTATATTGCAATTTACTGCAATTAATGAGATGGGTTGGAAATGAAAGCACTGTCTATCGGTAGTCACCTCAAGCTCGTTAGGGAAAATATCTTATCTTTATCCTCTGTTGGGTTTGAACCTGGAACTGTGACAGCAACTTTCACAGTGGTAGATGAGCATCATGCCACTTGGGTGCATAATCATGTTAACTGTCAAATTTTGTAAAACCTGCATTGACATAGTATTTATTTTTACAGAAGTTGTAAAATTGTTGTTTTACTCTCTAATTTCCTTGTCTACCCAAAACTCTGGTCAATTGACATTGAAGCAATTTATTTTTTTTTCTGCAGTTTTTATCAAATTCAAATGTGTTTTTAAACTAATTGATGTCTACATCTTTTTGAAAAATGCTAGTTTTAATTATTAGTAAATCAATATTTTTTTAGCAATTTGATTTTTCAAATTTTAATCATTTGTGAATACTACTTAGTATGATTGTGGAAAACATGTGAAGATGCATTCTTTTTCCAGCGAGGTGGCTATGCTATGGAATAATTTAAAATAATTATAAAAAAATAATTTTTTCAAAACCTTTCTCTTTTACAAGGTTTGGTTGGCCAATTAACATTGAAGCTAATGCTATATTCCTCTTCTTTCATTGCTGTGATCAAATTGAAATTGATATCTAGTTATGTCTGGTCACCAAGGTCTTCAGCTTTATCCTGAATTTTACATTATCCATAGATTTGCTGACAGCAGCATCATTTAAAGTTTATTGGAAAAAATTGCTTAAGAAATCTTTCACTCACTGATCAGCAAACTGTCATAAACATGGAAATTATTTCTGTCTTATTCTGTAACAAAGAAATTAGTAAATTCAGCTATTTCCTTCTCATCCTGATTCAGTTCAAATGATTTAGAAATTTTTGACCCTATTGAAAGCTTTTAAAAATCCAAATACGTAAATGCAATATGAAAGCTTTTCTTTAATGTCAGATCTTAGTCGCCTCTTTTTTTTTTTTTTTTTGGTATCAATGTTTTTATTTATCAAAAAATGATGATCTTCAACATATAGTAAAATTTGATTCATGTTAGCTAGTTTTTAATTTTGTTCATGTAATATCTTTAATAGGGCTGTTTGTTTATGTACAACTGATGGTGATAAAAATGTTGATTTAACACACAGGGCTGCAACTAGGGGTAGTGTGCAGCTGGTCTGGCGCTGCAGACAAAAGGCGGCGCAACTTTCACTCTTTAACTTCTCCTTATAAATTACAAAGGGGGTGACTAAATGCTTGTCCCAGCAGACCAAGTATCTAGTTGCAGCCCTGTTCACACATTCCTCATGCATGCTATGGCAAATATCATCCAGTATTGTTGTAAAGAAAAAATTAACCTGTCAATATAGAATTGAGCAACAATCAAGCATTAGCATTTTTTTTAGCATCTTTAGGCAAAGTTTCTCATTTTTGTGATAAAAGGTGATATATATTTTCATTGTTTTTTTTTATTATTATTTCCTGTTATTTGTGTTTTTAGAGTTTTCATATTATTCTTCAGGACTATGTTCATAATGTACTCAATGTAATTATTCATGTTTCTGAAATATTTCAGACAAATTTTATGTTGATATTAAAACTTTGAAAACAATGAATATGCAAGTACAATCAAGATTGTCAAGCAATAACTGATGACATTGTAATTAATATTAGCATATTGTAATAAAGTAGTTAAATTTTATTGAAGGAATTTTTGTTTTTAATGCTTAGAAGTAAATTTATATTTTTCTTGCATTATTTCATAGTGCAGAAATTTCGCTTTTGACCAGATTGAAAAACAAAATTCTCTTGGAAGAAAGTGGTGTGTGATATTTTTTTTGAAGATACCTAAGTCATGATGCAGTTACTGAATTATGTGATTATATTTTATGATATCGTAACGATACATAATCTAGAGTGTTATAATCATTGAAATCCAATGAGCCTTTTATGTATGAAAAGAGGCCAATGAGAAGCAAAATTTGCAATAAAGTGTAGTTATAGGTACCAAGTCATTCTTGATAATTTCAGTTTCTCATTAGTGCCTTTGTTTCCCCATTTGCTCATTATGTTGATATCACAGAGAAATTCTTTAAAATATGTATTTTTTTCGCAATCTGTGTATAGGGTATCATCAACTTGCTTGAATTTTATTTGAAATATTCACCGGAAATGTTGCTTATTTTTCACAAAGTAAGTTCAGATTATTTTCATCTAATCAAAACTTTCTTACAATTTCATTCATATATTTTTTTTTTCATTGATTTCCATTGTTATTGACATTTTTAGCAAACAAAATGATTTTAAAAAGCTATTCAAACTGAAAATATTGAGAATGAAATATTCATGTACAGTGGATCCTGCTTAAAACATAAGTGGAAAACACTTCAAATGAAAAATTTTAATGAGAATTAGAGTTGAGACCATAAAAATAAGTTATACTAAGCTGGAAAACATTCTAAGGGGGATCATGAGAATGAATATTAGATAAATATAAAAACTGTTTGGTTTAATTTCAGTGTTGAAAAATATGTATATATAACACTTAATACTTTATTTTCTTCTGTATGTAAAAATTTTCAGTTTTACTTTATGCTCTTTTTTAGAATTTTCAACTAATTTTTTTTCTCTTTTGTTTCAGAGCTGAAGCTTTGACACAAAAGAAGAGTATAAAAGTTTTTAACCTTAGTCCCAAAGCAGAATATACAATTGAACCCCAATTTAACGGCACCACTTATTTGCAGAATTTTGGCATTATAGCGAGTTTGGTGTTCTATTGAATCACAGTTTAACACACGTAAAGCCTAATAATGAAAGGTTTGTTCACTGAAAATTTCTGGCACTAAGCAGGCTTGTTGTGACACTGGGGGCTCTATAACAGGGTTCGACTCTATCTGAAACTATGCCTTACATCAAGAACAGTCAATTTCTGAAAAAAAAATATAAGAAGAGGAAAAAAGAGCACATCAGTTTTTTTTTGATGCTATGAAAATTTTAGAAACCTTAATGAACATATATATGAAGGATATTGAAAATAATTATGAATTAAATATGGTAGTGCGGTAGAAATTATGTATAAATTTTTACCACAAAATATTTTCTTTTGGCTGAGGACTTGTTGCAGGTTCCAGAACAATTCAAAACATTCTGCTTTGGGGATATTGAGAAGCACAAAAACATGTATATGCTAGCTTACATATATATTTTTACTGTGAATTTATGGATGAAGGGATTTAAAAATAAAGCAAAACTGATTGTTGTTCAGAAAGTGGTTGTCATAATCATTATGAATCAACATTAAATCATCAAATACACTTTTATCTCCTATTTATTTTTAAAATTTCTTTGCATTTCAAGTGAATATTTGCATGTGTGTGCATCACTGTTTGATATGGTTATTATATTGTAATAATTTGTATGGTTACAAAGTAGTCTGTCTATTCAAACTGTTATCTTTCTTGTTATTCACATTTCTCCAAGTCATCTACAGGTTTTATTGCAGTGAACATGAAATTTTTCTAATATTTTTTGCCATCATTGAAAAAAAATTTCTTAAAATTCTGTGCAGTATTACTTGTTACTTACTACCTGATATTTTTTTACACCCTTATCTTTTTACACTATACTTCTACAATGTTATATTTTTATGCAAAATAAATTGCCTATATTTCTTTGGGTGATGTTATTTACCTTTAGTTTCAGGTGTCTGGGAACCTCCTGCTTGTATTTTGAACAGTAGTTTATTTGGCTCAGTGTTCAAGTCAACAGAAGATAGCCTTACAGCTGATCACAGTTCGGAGAAGCGATTCAAATGCACTATCTGCTCCTATGCAACATGTTACAAACAGAACCTGCAAACACATTTCAGAATCCATTCTGGGGAGAGACCGTATAGATGTCATTTATGTCGTCGTAGTTTTGCCCACAAAGGCAACTTGAATGTTCACATCCGTATACATACTGGAGGTAGACCATATAAATGCAATATTTGTTCCGCAACATTCAGATTGAAAAGACATCTTTTAATTCATATATCTACTCATTTTAGATAGTGAAGATGAAAGCAATTGAGTATTACAACAGTACCTGTTTCCTTCCCATTGTGCCAAAAAAGAAATATTTATTATAGAGGAGGAGGAAGTTTCTTGTGATAGTCATAATTGAATGACAAAATATATCAAAATACTATGCAATAACTGCACAAATGTAGCAATTTTTTAATTTATTCTGTGATATTTATTTGTCTCTTGCAGTAGTTCTAGAGATACATTGGGAAAAGCATAAGTACAAATTTTTATGTGTGTGTTTTGTATAAAAGTATTTCTGCTCATTAAACAATTCCAATTTTCAAGTCATGTGGAACCAAAACTGTATCAGCAATATGATTCATAACTGTTTGAAATGTGTACAGGTTTGTTTAAAAAAGTTAGTTTTTTTAAGCAAGCAATTGAAAACTCTTAGGTGCATCACTGGCCTTTGTCAGAAAGAACTGCAACAAGTCTATGATATTAATGTGCAGTATCCCCTCTAATTTTTTTTTATGTACACCGACTTGATTTTTCTGGGCATTTCAATGGTGTAAGTAGTGATTTTGCATGTGCTTAACGCCTTAACAATCAGAGACAAGATGTCTCTTCCAAAAACAAATTGAAGAAATTCATTCCAGCTCTCAGTTTTTTTTTTTACCTCTTTTCTTTTCTTTGCAAAAACTTCCTTGTGAACCTATGGACAAGTTTTTTTCTCTTCTTCTCCATTCTTTCTACACTCTTGCTCAGTGATTTCCCCCTGTATGATCTGTATAATGTATCTTTCTACTATATATTTCTAAGATGGAAAGAACAAATGGGGGAGGGTGAGAAAGAAAAGGTGAGGTCACAAAAGAGAAATCTGCACTAATGTTTTCCCCCTTCCATTTCTAACATGCAAACAAGGAAGCCAGTTTTTGAGTTTGATGTCCAAGTGGTGCAGTGGTAAGAGGCTCATCTACCACCATGAAGGTTGCTGTCAAGTCTGCAGGTTCGATCTTGAAGGAAGCCACAAATAACATCATTTTCCCTAAAGGGCCTGAGGTGACCACGATAGATGGTGTGTTCATTTCTAACACAACTCATTTGGTATTAAATTGCTGTATGGGGATACGAATGGAGTTGGTGTGTGGTAAAGTAACAGTAGTTTTTGAGTTTTATCGCAGATGCTTCAAGTACTGATCATTCAAATTTGTTAAAGGATGATGTGTACATGCAGCTGTTGATGTGTTCGAGATAAATCTATAAAATTGGAATGAAAATTTGGAACATTCTATGAAATTGGGCTTTCTATTTCAAAATATTATAAACTTTTTTTGCCGATCTATCAAATTGTCTGATTTTGTTTAAATAAACTTATATTGTAATTCATTATTTTTTTATCTTATTTGTGTTTGTTTCGATAAATGATGTTCCTCAAATGAGGCTTTTTGGATGATTTTATTTCATAATACTGTTTTTTAAATCATAGTTAATATATTTATGTCCTTGGCAATAGATCTGATTACACTAATATTTTTTTTCTGATTTTATGTGATAGGATCCATATTTTCTTATTAGATATAGTGAACCGAATGTTTGTTACTTTTGAAGCAAGAGCAGGATCGATCTTTGGAAGAAGCAGGCAGGGTTGGGGAGGGGGTAAAAGAAATAAATATATTTGAGATTTTTTGAGTTACTAACCTTCAAAAAGTATTAAAAACGTACTGTTGTATACGCCTGTGCCTGGATGTTCATTATATGTTGAGGTTTGGTTGTTTATAATACAAACCATTTATTCATGTTTATTTACGTGCACATATTTTTAACATCACATATAATTATGAGTTGATTTTATTTATACATTTTTTTTTCTGTAATTTATGTTGATTTCAAGTCTTCTAAGTCATTTATAACTTTTTCTAGTGTGCCATACGAAGGTTTTCAACAGCTGGTTGATGCAAAGATATATTTTGGGAAGAGAGAAAATTCAACTGCCTTTGCGGGAAAAGGCAATTGAATTTTCTCTTTCCAAAATATATCTTTGCATCAGTCAGCTGTTAAAAACCTTCGTATGGGTAGCGGAGAGTGACATCATCCTCGGACAGTGCCATAGTTCACCATAATATATATTTGTATCTAAATCCAGTGAAAGAAAAATCAATCAAGTTTGTTTTCAATCATATTGGTGGTTACTGTAGAATTATGTTATTAGTATTGATAAATGTGTGATATTTTTTTATGTATATCGTGTTTCTCATTTTATTTTAGAGGGTATTTTATGTAATATGCTCAGATCTTATTTATTTTAATTTTTTTATTGAAAGATTATTAACCTAAATTCTTTTATTTGTAGTAGTGTGCTCGTATATGCCATGTTTACTCAAAATCGAGCATGACATTTTTCCTATAAAATCAAACGGGACAAATATGACAATTTCCTATAAAAATTTATATGGCTGCATGTTAGAATATTTGGGGGGAGGGGGCAGAAGCAAAGGAATGCAAGTGATCAAAATCAAGTTTTGCGAAAATGTTTCAAAGTTAATCTACTACATTGATGTTTTATGTAGTAGTCAACGAACTAGTACCCGCTAGAAAGCAGCCCTACTATATAAAATGAGTCTGTCCGTCTACCAATAGTCAGATGTTGGGTGGTTCCCAATTTTTGAGATGAAATGCCAGCCGATCTCCCCATTAAAAAGTCTCACCACGGAGAGCAACAGGCCTACAATGGTGAAATATTTAATCATTATTTTACTTGTAGTTCAAAAAAATAGATGGAAGCACTATAACAAGCATTACACAGAAAAAAACTTCATGTTAGGTTCACAACATGGACACGCAGATTACAACATGTATCAATTTGTTAAAAGTTCCACAGAGGATTATGGACGAGGTGCGTGTGTGGTTTAGTAGTAGTAGTCAGATGTTTGGTGAAGAAACCTCTTAGCACTTAACTCAATTTTTCAAACTTTGTCGCTTGGATCACTTTGCTTCTGACCCCCTCCAGGTATGTTGGAGTCCTACAAATGTTTGTCTATACTTCACAGTACATATTTTTCTATATTTCTTATTGGCCTTGCATTTTTTGCAGATTCTAAATTTGGAATAGTGAGTAACTTTAACTAAATTCAAGCCCAAGTTTCATAAGTTTGCCTTTCTTGCTTCTCATATTTGAGTGATATGAAATAATACATATTTTTGCAGCTGAAATGTAAGGTGTGCATGCTTCATAAGGTATATAGAAATAAGGTGTATCTTCTTCACTATTGAATTTAAGTAAAGGAAGATGATGTGTTTCTCTTTAAGTTGGTGTCGAAGTAAAATTTTTTCTTAATAACTGCCATTGGGGAGAATTTTATAATGTCTATTTTTGAAATAAATTTTTAGGCATTTTTTTTCAAGTATTACTTGCAGCATGATTATGGATTTTATATTTGCCTTCCATGTGTGAAAAATGTTTATGGACAATTCCCCAACGAAAAAAACTTCCATATCTTGCAACTGTTTTTTACATGAAAACTTGATGTACAATCACGCAGGAGTTTCATGTACTATCACAGTCAAACTCTGTTATAATGAACTTCAATGATTTGTAGTAGCTGGTGGTTCTTTATATCCAATCTAAATAAGTGGATATTCTATAAGGCACATTGTCCACTAGACAACGAACGATAACAAGTTGCGTGTATGCACAAGACTACTACAGTGATACCTCGCTAATGAATGCCTTGGCTCACAGAGTTTTTTTATTCATATGGATGCATGCAGTAGCATAAAACTGCCATGTTGTGAGCTGAATTTTAGTGCCAATTATCATAAGAACTATTGTTACTCGAGCCCAATTAACTCATGTTCGCCTCAGAATCTTTTTTCCCCCATATGTACTTCCATTTCTCTTTCTGAAATTTTTTGAACCATTTCATTTCAAATGAAAGACTCAGCTAACAGAAAATGCATTGAGGGAAAAAAAAAGAATGTTTTCAGAGCATGCGTTCTTTCAGTACAAGACTCTTATCATCAAACTGAGCAGTCTGTTCATTTTAGGAAAAATATCTTTTTCATCTGCATGTGTGAGACACAGAAATGTGGACACCTACGAAGTCGACTGGGTTGTGCCAACACAAACTTTAGTAGATTAAAGGTGTTGATTGTGTAAAATAAAAAGATATTCAGTATCTCTCATCTTCCTCTAAATTCTCATTTATCAAATTTTCAAGCTGTTGATTTTAGTCTTTGTTAAGTTTTTATCTTTTTTATAGCACTCCTGGGTGTTTGAAAATAAAAACTTATCTTTAAATTTTGGACAGTACCTAGAACGAATGAAAAAATTTTCCATAGAAACATATAGGGAATTGCATTTTGGCTAACAAACATGATTTGGTTCATAAGCCGAGGTATCACTGTATAGCCTTAGATAAGTGTGCATCATGGCTCCTAGGGGCTGCCAACCTTTGTCAAGGGCATAGTGGCGAGCTAACAACACAGATGATTACCTGTTCTTACATGCTTTGAAATGGTTCTTTTTTTAGACCATTCTTAGGGAGCCACAGGTGGCAAAAGTTTGAAAACCACTGGCTTAGATGGGGACAAAAAACTTTGTTCGTTATAAGCCAAATTTTCTATAACAGAATTTAACTGTATATATACAGGGTGCAAGGAAAGTCTTTTTAGCTTGGAATAACTCACAAACCATTAGTCCTAGAAGTATGCTTCCAGTTGGAAAAAGTCTCCCAAATAATGTCTAGATTTCAGATACATCATTCATATTGCAAGGGGCTGTATAAATATTAGAATAAAAATATTAACTTTTTATTTGTCACCGTCCTAAAAAATCCAATTAGAATGTTGTTGACCTGTCTCTCCTGAGCACAATAAAAAAGTTTTCACGTGCAATATTTGATGAGATATTTGGATAATATATATATATATCACTGGAAATGAGGGAAAGAACAGCAAATATGAAGTGTAGAATGAGCTTGTCTGTTAGTTTATGCAGGTATAAATGTATCTGAGATCTATATGTTATTTGTATACTTTTTGCAACTGGAAGTATGCTTCTAAGATTAATGGTATGTAAGTTATACCAGGACAAAGGGGCTTTCCTATGCGCTCTGTATACAGGTTGATTTAGAAAAGATTAGAATGGTTGTACGCTAGAATAACTTCACAGGGCTATTATTTGTATTGGTGTGCACTATCACCTCTTAAACTTTTTCCTATCTTTTCTGAATCACCCTGTATATATATTGCATAGAAAATTTTTCAAGTCCTATAGTAATTTAATGTTTCAACTTTTATTTTCTCATTTAATGTTATTTAAATACTTATAACATTGGGTGTGAATTTTCACAATGCTTTTTCTTTCTTTGATGCTCACAGTATTAATCAAAGTGCCAAACTAAACAGAATAAATACTGGCAGGAGTATTTCTATAAGAAAAACGACACCTCTATTTTAGAAAAAAAATCAGTGAGTGATAATTTTGTGAATTGACTTGTTAGAACTGGTAAAGAAAGGCTGGAAATCTAATGCAATAATCGCACAGAAAATTGCATTAGGCTTTGCAAAAGTCAGCACTATGTGTGATTTTATTTTTTCCCTCCATATGAATTTGCCATCATGAATCATATCAATCTAAAATTACTGTACAATTAGTTATGTGTGAAAAAACTCTATAGCTATGCAAATAAACAGTATCACATATGGAGACTAAGAATTGTTATACACACATAATATATATGCTTTTAGGAATTCATAGAAGCTGATCGTAGCAATAGTACTTTCTCTCACATTTAATTAAAACAAATGAAATTTTGTTTGAAGAAATGTGTGTAAGCAGATCTTAAAATAAATCAAAATGGACAATATGAGAATGTTTTTTTATTGTGCACATTATGCTCTAGGACTAAAATAGTTTGAATTCAAAACCATCCAATACTTTCAGGAACTTCTCAGTGTTTTTTTCTGCTTGTGAAATTGCTGTAATGTTAACTTTTAACCCTATGGAAACAAAGCTGTGTCATGTATTTAGCTACCCTGAATGTTGAAATAATTTTCACAATCGCAATTTAAAATGTCTAGTCATTAATTAGTACAGGACTGGCCAAATCGCATAAAAAAATGTAGTCTCCAGAAAAAAAGTTCAAAATAATACATCTTTTGACTTATTTAGGACATAGTTACCCTCTTTCAAGTTGACGGATATGCTGATATTACTTCCAAACATTTTGTGTTGCTCTCAGCCTGTAATTTAGCAACTACAAAAAGAAAATTTCAGGCGCCGATACCAATTTTTTTGCCTGGGATTTGTCCAGCCTTGTATTAGTATAACTATATTAATCTGTACTGTCAAATCTAAATCAGCATTTAACATATCTGCTAGGTTCTTTAATATTTATATATTGATATATAGTTTTCAAAAAGTTGACATTGATTCAAATGCGCATATTTACAAGAAATTTCAAATGTGATGCAAAAATGAAAGTTTTTTCTGTAGTTTGCTGATACAGTGAGAATAATGTAGAATGCAGCAGTGATTACAAACAAATAAAAAGTAGCTTTCTTGTTAATCATATGTATGCAATGCTATGAATTCCATGTGTCAATTTGTTCCATAACTCGCATAAATCATTGACAATGTTATTAGTACTAATAGTGATACTTTTACGCAGGAAACAATGTTTAGTTTTAATTTCTTGTTAAGATTCTAAAACATTCCTGCAATACATATTAAATTGAATTTTACATATTAAAATAATTTTTTTTCATTTTTAGTTTTTTTCCTTCTGAATTTGATACTCAACATTTTAATATCCATGAACTTCAAGATGACTATTTGTTAATTAGTTTGAGAACTCGACAAACTATCATGGAAAAGAGAATTTGATTTATATATATAACTTATCAGCTCTTGCATTGATTAATGGGAGGGTTAGTAAATCAAATCTCAAGCGTATATGAAGAAATGGCTGATTGCTTCAGTTATGATCATTGGTGTACGCATGGGGGGGGGGGGGGTGTTTGGAGTTCTAACCCCCCCCCCCAAAAGCCAAGATTATAGCTTTATTTTGCCGGGTAAAACTTAACACACACACCCCCCCCCAATTGAGAAAATTTTGCGTATGCCTATGATAGTGATACAGTACAGTAACACCTCTCTTTTAGTGTCACCGATGGAACAAAAAAAAAATTCGTCTGTAAAAGAGGGGGGTGACCTTTGTATTAGGGGTTTGAAATACATACTTTTATATTATATAAGGGGAAATTATTATTTGGCCGTAAAAGAGGGGTGACCACATCTGAGGGGTTGTCTGTTAAGAGGGGTTATACTGTAATAACTTCATTTATCTTTAGTGCTATGGTGTTTTAAACATTATTTTCTTAATACACAAACAAATCTATATGTTGCTTTACATTTTATTATTCAATCAGTTTAAATTTTTTTTTTTTTTTTTTAATTTTAGAGGCCGGTGTATTAATTAAATAATTGCAGGTCTCGAAAAAATTGTCTTGAATGCAGTTTTTGTAACATTGTGGTTTTTTTTTCCCCTGCATAGCTATAAGGAAGATATTGGCAGAAGTTTCATTACCATCTTGCAAGAAAAAATCCAAAAAGAAAAAGAGAAAACGGAAGCTTTCAGATATCAGTACTTGCAATAGCTCTATAACCGAGATTTTCAAATACAAATGTAAGAGGTGCCAATATGCTACAGACATTTATTATAATCTTCTGATTCATCGTAACAATTTCCATCAGAAAAGTGCGGAGAAAGAAAATAGATGCATTAATTCATTCAAAAAGAAAAGCAATTATGAAGAGCCAAAGAAAAAAACTCGTAAAGTAGATAATCGATTGTCAAGTAAAGTGAAGCGGGAACCATTATACTATTACTGCAAAAAATGTCCTGCAAAATTTTTCCGAAATAATCAGTTGGAAGCTCATATTTTTTACAGGCATACTGAGCATTTAGGTATGTACACCACTTTCAAATTTTAAGTTATTCATTGCATGAAAACATGTCATTATTGGCTGAAACACCTACATAACGATATTCAAAAGACCAGAGAAAGAAAAAAGTAGCATCGATCTATATATATAAATGTGATTTTGTATGTGTGTATGTTCTCTATATATAAATATAAAATTTTGGGCCGATCGTCACCAAATTTTGTATGTATACCAAATGGAACCTGACTCGAACACTAGGCTCATGGCCTCCACAAGAACGGGGCTGGCAAGACTCTAGCCCTGGGGCCCGGGATAATTTTCATAACTTTTTGGCTTTTTCACTCAATAAAGTAGCTATAGAAGGGGCCCGTGAAAAGTCTGACCTGGGCCCCTGATCTAGGATGGGGGTGGGGGGATGGCTAGGCTAATTTAAAAGTTTGCCAGAGCTGGGAAAAAACGGTTAGGCAACAACATAGGCATCAACAATGACTTTCGTAATGTTTACTTTGGTTACAATGAGTTTCAGACACGTATATGCCTTTGCAATGGTATATCACTTTCCGAATGCTTCCAGTACATGAAGAAAACATGGTTACAACTAGTTATATATATAGATGGAATGCATTAACATTATGGGAAGTATGCAGGGACCAAAGAGTAACATCTTTATATAGATGATTATTATTATAAAGGGTATTAGATATTCAAGAGACCACAGAAAATTATCATTATAAATGGGATACATTATGGGAAGTGTGCAGGGACCAGAGAGTAACATTGTTACATAGATGATTATCATTATAAAAGGTATTGCTGGATAGGAGTTTGTTATATGCTATAAAATTTTTTACGAATAAAAATATAACACAGGAAAAATGCTCAAGATGAAAAATGATGTCCATATGGATCTGAACTAAATACATCAAAAATACAGCAACCGAATAAGAGCAATAAAAAACAAATAATTATGATAAAATATAATACACTGCCCATAAAATGTTTTTATGGTTTGTCTTATCTAAGTATGGATAGCTTCTTCGTTCATCCCAATATGTTTATCATATTTATTTTTAAACGTTTCGATTCTGTTACAATTCACAACCGCCGAGGGTAAGCTATTCCATTTATCCACAACCCTAGAAAAATTTCCTTACCAAATTGATACTGGTGTTTTCTTGTATGAAATTTAAAAAAAATAACTATTTCATAAATTCAATAATTATGCAGTTGTCTGCAAAGAAAAACAGTTGACCCTTTTAAATTTGATAAACGATCACTCAAAGTAACTGTGAACAAAAGAAGAGGAGGATTTTTTTTCACTCACCAGTTATCTACTTAGTCCCCAGAGAACAAATAATGGTAGAAAAATTTAATACATGGGCCCACCCAAGTACCTTACAAAAATGAAAACTGGTTGAAATTTTTGAGAATTTTGCCAGGTAGAGCCTCAGAAAAATCACCTGGCCCGGGGTGGGGTATGATGCTTTTAAGATGGCCCTGGCAATTACTCAAGATTGTGGTCTGCAACAAAAGAACACTCAACACTTCATCTGTCTTCCCCCTTCTCATTCACCCTATTTCCTAATCGTGCATCGACAACCTTTATCAGGGAGGCATCACAGCGAGCTGGAGATATTGATTTGTGTGCTTATTTTTGCTTTGAAGTAGTTCTTTATAAGTGAAAATATAAAATATGTACTGATCTGAGGAGCTGTAGATGAACCATGAATTGGGCAAGAAAGCCACGGGTCTCAAGAACCACTGACCTAAACTATACAAGAGAACCGTTAACAGCTGAAAGTTTAGTGACAGGGCTTGACAAATCGAGAAAAAACCTAGATGTCAACCAAATGTTTCGGAAGCCAAGCATATTTCTTTTGCCTGAGTTAGTAATAACACATAGAGAAAAGTTTGGGCACTAATATCAATTTGTTAGTTGCCATGGCGACTGAGATTTGTCAAACCCTGATTAGTGACAGTTCATTATGCTGACTGACTGAAGGTCAATTTGAAGCAGTATAGATTTTGAACACACAATTTTGTGGATTTTGAGCATTGCAAAAAAGTAAAACAATGCCCAAACTTTTAGAATTCTCAAATTAGGCAAAAACAGGTTTTTTTACTGTGTAAATAGTTGGAGATACGCTTCTTCCTCTACAAATATTCCTTTCAAGCAACAGTTTAGAATTTATTTTTCTTTTGTGAAAGATAGGTGGCACTCAAATTCAGACCTTGCATAGGTCAAATAGAATCGAAAAGGGTGGGGGTGCGAGATACAGTACAAGCTAACCTATCAGCAAAAGGGAAGAACAAGAGCAAATTAGTACAATGTTTATCCCATAGCTCTATTATAAGCTGTTAGCTCTATAAAGATTCTTATAAGTGGAATTTCTGCTTCACCGAAACTGGTTTTGGTGAACAGAAGGGGCTTTTTTTCTGTTTTGGATGAAAGGATATTCTATTGCAGCGTTCCTCAACTTTTCTGAACCCCAAAGAACAGTAAAATGTCTGAAATGATGTCACAGACCACTAACTTACAGCGCGAGACAACATAAAAATGCAGGAACCAAATACATAAAACACAGGAATTTCCCATATTTTATGTGACATTCCTGAATTTTATACAATTATCAGTTCCCTTTCTGGAACTCATATGAATTTTACTAAAATAATAATAATATGATCCTCACGTATTCCCAAGGGATCAGCATGATCCGTCCAGGGAATTTGTTGGTGTTAGTAAACATCCATGCCCGAACCAGGATTCGAACTCAGACCTGCACAATGAGAAACTAGTTCCCTAACCACTCGACTGCCAGGCAGCTATTGGAAATGCGATTAATTTTCATGACTTGAAAAATTATAATTCACTTTGCATATTTGTCATGTTTAATGTTATTTCCTTAAGCTACTTTTCAATTCGTAGTTTTCAATTTTCATAGCCCTTCATTTGTTATATATTGTATATTGGTAAGCAATTGGCAGTGTCACGTATTTTGCCATATTTCAGATTTCGATTTTCCTTGATGAAATATGATCACATATAGTCATGATGAATATTTTTCCTCGTGGAATATGTTTTTTTTTACAGCAATTAGTTGCAGGCCTGTACTTGTCCATCCTTTAGTGATTTCTCAGTGATAATTAATTTATTTTTCTTTTTTACTTTTTAATCATACACAGTGTAAACTATATTGACTGTTGTCAATTTAAGCCATATTGCTCCAGTTAAGGAGCAGGACTGTGTTAGGGAAAGCTAAAGAATCACCATATACAGCCGACACTTGTTATAACCACCATGATGAAGGTTCCAAATGTTTTTGTTTCAGCCTTATTATTTTTTTTATCCAATATGACGACTGGTAAATATCATTCAATCCATATTACGAATGAACTTGCCTTGCCCCCCCCCCCCAAATTAAAAACTTTCCTTACAGAATGTTTTATTACGCTCATATGGTGGCTCACTCCCACTTCCCATGTGATTGATTTTTTTATCATATTCTAAATTTTATTGCACAACTTTAATTTCTCAATAGGAAAATGTAGAGGCAGTTAAACTTATTTTGCTGGATGTAGTAAAAAATAAATTTAAGTTTTGGCCATACTACAGTATTTTCGTAAGTGGAATGTACATATTGTATTATGTATTTAAATTGTTTTTTTAAACTCATTTTTATTGCAATATTGTAACAAAATGAAATAACTTTTTTCAATTCCATTAATACTACACGCAATTTTCCAGAAAAGCTAAATTTTTTGATTTTTTTTAAAATGTTTGATATAATCTCCCGATATAACATCAGTTTTTTGTGGAACGAAGGGGGATCGTCATAACGAGAGTCGACTGTGTAAAGGTATACATGCATATTAGCTTTCACAAAAATGTTTTTTCTTTATAATTAAACTATCAAGTCTGCCCCATGGACTACCTGTGACATCATCATGGACCAGAGGTTGAGAAATACTGTTATATAGTATTGTTCTACGGTATTGTAATGTGCTCTGTATTGAACAGATTAAGAGTTGAATTTATTGATTTTTATTTTCCTCTGACACAAGTAGGAAATTAAGTTTCTGTGTTTAAATCAAATTCCATCAATTTGTAGAGGAATTAATTTTTTTTTTGTATATTTTCTTTTCAGTTTCTGTGAACCTGACAAATGCAGTCAACCCAATAGAAAATACATAAAGTTGATGAAAGTATTATACATAGGGTTTCATTGTTAGACCAAGATTCCTCACTGATAAACCATGTACCGTATTTTAACATGTATAAGGGAACCCTTTTTCACCGAAAATTGGGTCCCAAAAATAGGAGGGGTTTCTTATTCATGGATAGTATTTTCGAATATCTTTTCAACTTTTTTTTTCAAAATAAGGATTTTAAGCCCAAAAAATCAGGATGTTCCTTATACACTTTAAAATACAGTAATTTTTATAAATAACTAAGAGACAATAACTTTTTTCTTAGTTCCACAACCTTTCCATTTGCAAAATTGATGACTTGAATTTCAAATTGTAGTATTTTGTTTGCATTTTCCAATCATTTTCTGTATGAATGAAATTAAATTATTGCAAACATTTTAATGGAGGGAAATTTTTTTCTGTAATTTCATAATTTGTAGCTCTATTTTGAGTGGTTAAAACTTCTGGGTTTCTGCTATAAAATCTGCATCTTAAAAATTTCAGTTATGGGTAGGAAACCATGCTTTGAAGTAAGAGATTCACATCTCATTAAATCAATCATCTTTAATGAAATGAAATAAGCCATTAGTATCATATTAATATTGTTTTTATTTTGTTAATGGGGAGGAAAAGGCCAAAAAAAGAATTACAACAAATTCATTCTCACATATGTTGAATTGTGTGCCTATTCAAATGAGTTTTCTGTCTGAATGAGGCGCTACAGTAATTACACTTATAAGGTCTCTCACCTGTATGGATAAGCATGTGATCTCTCAAGTGAACCTTTTTCACAAAGCCATGGTTGCATACTTGACAAATCCATGTTCGTTCAGCTGTATTGGTTTTGGACCAGTTTTCCTTGACATTCACTGCGACATCATATTGTTGACTGTGAGAAACTTGAATAAGAAATTATCAATTGGTATCACGAATAACTATGTATATAAATCAATGTACTCGCTAATTTTCTACTTTGATTGAAAGAAGTTACTGAGCATGAAACTAAAAGTTTTGTGAATGAAATCTATAAATAAAAACTTGCATGTGAGCTATAAAACAAACAAGATGATTTCAGACACTTTGCATTCAACAGATTTGATATGGCGTTTTATTAAAATGTCTTGTTCATATTTCCATCTATTTTATTACTTGAATCAAGCGCTTTTCTAATTCTCTAACTTTCCAGCTTGAACCTTACCCTTATTAAAACTTGCAAATAGATTTGAAAAAATCTTTAACACATAAAACATGTCTCTTTAGTTCAATTTTTAAGGAAAACCAAAATATGCAAATAAAACAAGCCAATGTCTGCTTTGACTCAAGTTTTTAGCAATTTGTTGCTTAAAAAATTACAGTATGAAGGTCTCATGTTCATGAAATTGTGTGGCTGTCATTGATAGTGGAACATAAGTTAGATTTTATGTGAAAACATGAACTTTGTGAACACACAATCACACGATTGATATCGATCGAGAAGTTTGTGAGGCTGAAGTGGCAAGTTAATTTTTCTCAACATTTCCCGACACCAGTGGTTGACATCATCATGAGGTGTCTAAGTTGTGTAATTGGGCACTAAATTCAAAGATTCATTTCTAGCCAGAAGTCTAAGAACTTCCAACAGCTGAGCGACCAATGTCACAGTGTTTACTTCTGATTTTCCAACCTGTCAGACACTGCTTGTTCCAATTGGTTGGTTGTATGAATACATCTAGCTAGAAATCTTCAAATTCAGTATCTAGTACTTAAGACACCTCCTGATGTTGCCAAACCACTGGTGTTGAAAAGAATAAACTCACAGCATCAGCCTTTTGCTTCAAAACTTCTCTTTCTGTTGTCAATGGCTGCAAAAATTGCATTTGATAGAAATAAAAAATTATGTTTCGAAACAGCATCAAATATTGCTGCCGTTAGTCCATCAGATGTGACGGCCCTTGTGCTAAGTATTACATAAACATTGATGATAATGTACACACTGAACCTGACATGACATGACAGTTATTGACAATTTTTTTGAGAAAGTTAAAAAAATTTAAATATATTTATTTTAGACGAAAAGCAGTACAGGTCGAAATTTTATACAGATGCTGTCAAAACCTAAATACAGTGTTTAATAATTATAGACTATTTATTTATCTATTTTTAAATTATTTACTTTATCTTCAATTATTTTTACTTTATTTCAATCACAAGATCGTTGCATAATTTTACTCATACCAATTGTGTTCAACTGAGAAAAATGTTGGCCCCTTGCAATTCTGTTGGACAGGTTTTACTGTACATAGGCTATTTTCATGAAAATAACTTATTTATAAAAGTACAATTATTACAACATATATATAATCAATGTTTAAAATAATTTTTCCTCTGTAATTTTATTTGTTCAAAAAAAAAAAAAAAGCAAGCAAACATATATTCACAAAAATTATAAAAAAAAATTCTTTCACAATAAAAACAATCAATGACTACAAAATGCCAAATATGTATTCTCTTTTTGACTGGGTTGACTTCAGCTATTTTTCAAGCTTCATCTTGAATTTCCAGAATGGTTGTGATCTTCACGGTTTGAAAGTAAACTCCCTCCTGTAATTACATTGAATTTTTTTTAAATATGTACTTAACATGTCGGATGCTCTGAGATCTATTTTATTTCAGAATTCAGGTAATCAATTTTTTTCCTCCATTAAAAGATTGACCACAAGAGAAAAAGTATATCATTTACATAAAATAATTTTTTTAATACATAAAAAAAAATAATATAAACTACCAATATAAAGTAGTGAAAAAAAGATGACTTCAAGTTATTGAAAATTATACAAGATCGGCTGATGAATTGAGGAACAAAAGAAAATTCAAATTCATAAAGTTTAATTGTAACTCATTAGTATTTTGCAAATTCAATAGAAAATAGACAAGAGCTAGTTTAGTATACACACATAAAGGAGCTAATGGGGGGAAAAAAAGACGTAACTTTTCACTAATAATTTTAGTAATTAGGCCTACAGATTGTTTTTAAAAGACTTCCCATTTAGCCACCTAGTAAACTAAAATATGATCAGTTATTTTTTTATAACTTCATCACTACACAGAGTTTGGCGGTCACTTCAATTGCATCTTAGTCCTCATGAGAAAAAAATCACTTAGTATATTCTATTTATTTGATTAGTTTTGCATTCTTTTAATTCATCATTAAAAATGATTTGCACTTGAAATATAGTAAAAATACCAAAAAAAAAAAATTTGTTGGCTTTTCACACATACATGTTATTTTATCAATCAATTTTTGTTTGGGTGCATGGACCCATAACAACATAAATGTAGTGGCAATTAGATTATGCAAGAATATTGAACACAAAGAATGAAATATAAATTGGTCAACTATTTATACTACCACCATATGCAAAATAAAATTAAAATCATAAGTAAATACATTTGGAAGATTGTGTGAACAATACATCGGTCAAACAAAGAATGGAAACTACAAATGGCATGGGAAAAAAAAACGAACGATATTATAATCAATTATGTGGTCATTAAGATAGGTTACAACATCATTAGTCGAGATTTGTTCCAGAAATTGTATTTTATAGTGTCATAAGTTAGGTAGCTTAGCAAAAATATGAGACCAATATACATGTTATTTTATGATCACTCTGAACTTCATTCTTTTTCAATGTCTTTTTTTCTTCTAAATGGCTCACCAGCTCAAATTTCTTGAATCTTCCATGAGTTAATTACTACGTCAAGCTTCCTTGAAAAAAAGAATAAAACGTGTTGACATTGAGGAACCCACAGTAAATGCATAAGATAAAAATAAACCAAAAATGAGTGTGATATTATCAATAATTGAACGTGAATACAGCATAACTTTTCTCTTAATTCTTTAATGAAAGCAATGACATCTTTAAGGTGGACTTGTCCAAATGTTGACTACTTCAGAACATTGTAGACGTGTTTCTCATTCTAAGTTTTTGTTTTCTCTCTTGCCCTTCCACAAGAGCCTGAAGACATACCATTTACCTTAACTGCGCTATCTTCAATCAATCTTAACCTCAACCATTCCTCTTTTAACTGGACCCTTCCTTACTTGATGCATCTATCTTATCACTGTACTGAGGAACTCGATGGATTAATTCCTTATTGGCTCTATAAAAGAAAATACAAATTTTTTAATAGTGGCTAATTTCACATAGCCTTCAAGATGCAATATTTTTCTATAAAGTACCCAACAGATTCAATTATTGTATTTTGTATAGGTACTAGTTTAAATCGCCTGAACATTTTCTAAACTAGTTGGCCCTTGGTTCTGGAGAAGAGGTTATACTGCGGTTACAATAACGAGTCATATCTTACAAAATGTTACTGGTCAGTTATCAGAATGACCATATAGGCACACCTTTTCAAACTGATATAATTTGGAGCTTTTTCCATGGTAGCTTAGTGTTCCTATTTGTGCTTGTGATTTGAGCTGCGACTTTTTTTTAACGTTCGAAACAATGACATAAAACTTGGCTGGTTATTTGATCACAAAATGGTGATCATCCTCATAACTAGGGTGACCATATATCCCGTATTTCCCAGAACAGTCCTGGTTTTTCCTATATTTCTGGCCGTCCTAACTTTTTTGCAAAAATTTTTATACGTAGTTCACTTGAATTTTTTATTTTCATCAAAAACTTTAACTCAGTTAATTTTCATAGCTCCATGTTACAATGATTTGACGAGTTGACATTATTTCTAGTGATAAAAATTTATTTTCTCCAAATATTACACGTATTTGCAATACTTGAGTTACGCAACATCTGAGAGCAACACTCTTAAAATGAGTTGAAAGATTTTGAAATATAAAGTGAGTAATTTTCTCAACATACATAAGCCATGTAGTAGTATGTTAAAAAAACATTTTTTTGTCAAATGCTTGAGTGTCAAAAGTGAAAATGTAAACAAACATGAGAAAATGTTCCAGTAGCAGTCCCTCAAGGAAAAAGGTTAGATCAATTAGTGAGAAACAAAATCTTTTCAAATCTTGGGGATTGAAAACCGCTCTTTGTGGTTGGTATTTTAAAAATTTTTAGTTTTGTCATGAATATGTCACAATTGGCAATGTGATTTGGTGACAATTGATGTCCTGTATTTTCCTCGAGGAAATATGGTCATTCTACTCATAATGTATCAGTACTCACAAAATTGTATGCATAAATAGAGATAAATATCTAAGAGAGAGCGCGAGAGAAAGAAAATATATAGTGGATCCCACTTAAAAAATTTTCCAGCTTAATATGACATATATATTTTACTTATTCTCCGTTCTTTTTTTACTTATACAGTCGCCTCCTCGTATTCACGGTTTTTTCCCCATTATTGGGATTTTCTTTGACAACACTAAACAATCATGATTTGCATGTTTTGTTTACGAAATTTGAGTTGTGCGTGTTTAGGATAGCTCATTCTTCTCGTGCTACTGATATTGCTTTGAAAAGACAAAAAAGTAAAAACTTGACAAGAAAAATTGGATATATTGACTATGCTTAACGAAAATAAGTCAATACCTGCTGTGGTCCACCATTATGGAATCTACGGTGATATATCAAGAAAAAGGAATCTGAAATTAGTTTTTAGCACTGGCTGTAGCTGCACCTGTGGCAGTGAAAACATTGTATCGCCTGCGCGACCCATGTGTTTTTTGTACAGAAAATACTGTTTTTTATGGGTACAAGACTGCTGTTACAAAAAGGTATTTCAAATGATTGTAATATTATTAATATAACAATCACAATATTATTATATAACAGAAAAGGCGAAAAATTTCACTCTTCTATAAGGAAAAGGCTGGTGAAACGTATATTTCATCAGAATTTTATGCAAGTAAAGGTTGGTTTCATTGGTTTAAGAAACAATTCAGATTGCATGTAAAAATCACTGGTGATGAAGCTTCTGCCAACCAGGAGGCAGCTAGAAAATTATTGAAGAGAAGGGTTATGTACCTCAGCATGTGTTTAACGCTGACAAAAATACACTATTTTAGAAGAAAATGGTGCAAAGAAATTAAGCAAGAGAAGAAAAACGAGCTCCTGGTTTTTTAAGGTAAGTAGAGATAGACTTATTATATATGTTGTTTTGCGCAAATACCCCTGGGGGGGCCACATGATATAAAGCCCCCCTTCATTTTCTTGACTTGGTTTGAGGCGAATAGGCAGAGTGGACCCGCTATTAATTTGATTAATCAATCAAATTCATCCAATTCTTCCGCTCATAATTTAATTTGGTTTACGAACAGACTACAGGAACAAATCAAGTTCATAAACCGCAATCATAAACCTGTGCGAAATCATTGGAGATATGCAGATGACATAACAGCTGAGAAAACACAATCGTGTAGCGTGATAACACGAAAGCCGGGTTTTCCTAGGATCATATTTTTTTGTTCCACATCCATTATGAATTGTCCAAAGCAATATGCCAACCGCTCATCAATTCGGAAAAATGGTACGACTGCCTTTCTACAGAGCGAAACATGCTTCACTCCAGCGCTCAAGTCGGACGTGGCGCAAGACGCATTTGACTCCTCCGGAAGCAATCAGCAAATCACGCCCGACGTTGAGCGCTAGCGTCAGGTGCGTTGCGCTCTGTAGGAAACTAGTCGTACCGCATTTCCTATTGATGAGTGGACGGCACGTCGCGCTGGCGATAAGTAGTAATCATTTATTGCAGTGAAAAATTTAAATTAAAGGCAATATCAGCGATTCAACCTGGCTATGTATTCCTCTTCCGGGCGCTATGTTTGAAATTCGAAGTTTTAAATCTTGGCGTGTTTGTTTTATTTCTCCATCTAGAATTCGGACGCCCTTGACCATCTCTGCGGCTTTGACAAATCAAATACTTTAATCATATGAGGCTTTTCGAATAGACGTCATCATCAGCATCACTCCTGAAGGACATACCAACACCTAAGGCGACTAAACAAGGTCCTTATTCTAGTGGCTATACCAACACCTAAAGCAAGCTCTAGAAGATGGACATGCACTGGATGATCCCCATAGAGATCAATGTTAAAATTGCTGATTTTATTGTAGTAATGCGGGAATTTAGTAAGGTCTTCCGCGACATCGATCATTTTAAAAATAGAATTGAATTTTTGATTTTCGAAATATAGAGCTCGCTTATAGATACAAAGCGCAGAAAATTAAATATAAAATAATGAGCCAGACCCACTTTTGAGTTCGATATTCATGCAATAACATTGATTTCAACTTTTTATTTATATCTTCACAAGCGCAAAAATGAGAATGTCTTCGTATTGTCTTATATTATCCGATTGCATCAATCCATATAGTTTATGTTGTTTTGAAATTAATTATGGGCCCATATAAATTACATTGAAGAAGTTCCGCAGTTTTAATCAACCATTTTTTTAAGGAAAAACAGGCAGATCGATAACTTGAAGTTAAAAAAAGATTTCGAAATATCTAGCTCCCACTAAAAAGAAAAAAAACGATTCATTTCAATGTTTTTTAATTTAGATTTGTTTCTTTCATGGTCGCACAGGAACTCGCCATATTGGTTACCTTTGTATGTCCCTCAAGGGAAATATCGCGTGATCGAAAAAGCCTCATTCCACCCTTAGAGGAGAAATACATACTTTATTTCTCCTCGATGATTCCACCCATGGACGTATTATGGGGTATATACCCCATTATACCTCCAGATTCCACCAGGCATATTTGGGAAGAAAACGTGAGATCCGGTATATATAAAAAAACAGCTACATAAATAAATCAAAGCAGGACATCACACAGCAAGCTTCATCCAAACCACAGAGCTTTGGCTTCACCTCCTTGACCTGAGGACAGGCGTGGATCTATGGCGAGAGGGAGCCAAAGGGAAAAGTGAAAATAGTCTCGATATCAACAAAGAAAGAACTGGTAGATGATGCAAAATAGGGGGAAAAAAAACAACACAAAAATCTCAGCTAATATAACCAGGGCATCAAGCTTATATTATGTGACGGCTCGATGAACCAGGGATTTTTTTCAACTCCGAAAAAAGTTTAAACCAACACCATCTATAGAACATAGTGCTATAGGTGGTGTTGAGAAATCGAATTTTCTGGATGTTATGCCGAAACTAATATTTGGAAAGAAAAGTGATTTGTCCCCTTGCATACCGGGAAAGTGCGCTAACCGATACACCAGAGACACGCTCTTCAATAGCTCATAACACGCATTAGTAGCGTGAAGCGCTGAGTGGAGACATATCAGCCTTCCTTAACTACAGCTATTTTCACTCCAGTTGGCGTTTTGTATTAAAAGATGGTATTTTTTCGGCCCGAAATATACTGAGAAATCAAATTTTCTAGATTCAAGGGAACCCGGGTTTTTAAGATTCCCGGAGAGAAGAGACAAATCACTTTTTTTCCCCAAATATTAGTTTCGGCATGATATCCAAAAAAATTCGATTTCTCATTATAATACGGGCCGCAAAAATACGTACCATCACTTAATATAGGTGTTGTTGTTTAAACTCGTACTGTAGCAAAGCTGGTTAAAAAAAAAAGAGTTGGTAAAGAGAGCTGGTAAAAATGACTCTTTAACCAGCTTTGTACTGTAGTTAGGGCTAAGGCGTCTTGATAAGGGTTCCCCTATTCTAGTGGCTATAGTTAGGGCCATTCAAGTATTACGTAAGCAGATTTTCAGCCATTTTCGACCCCCCCCCCCCAGCAAAATTTCGTCAGCAGCTTAGAATATCTCATATCTTCAAAAAGGGGTAGTTGATGACGTAAGCAACCTTCAATCTCCCCCCCCCCCGTCATCAAAAGTCACCAAATCCGAACCCCCCCCCCCCATCAATGCTGACGTAATACTTTAATGACCCCTTATTCATTTATTTTTGAAATCCACTAAAAACATGTCATTGAATTCTGACTATATCCGTATTAAAAAAATAAATGAAAAATTGTTTTATTTATTTTTCCTTGAATGTCTCCCTTTAATGTACTTCATTTAAAATT
The DNA here is from genome assembly GCF_987345545.1 of Pholcus phalangioides. Lineage (NCBI taxonomy): Eukaryota > Metazoa > Arthropoda > Arachnida > Araneae > Pholcidae > Pholcus > Pholcus phalangioides. The sequence goes on along the minus strand of NW_028301608.1, from coordinate 84,098,763 downwards.
ATTTATTTAATGATGATTGTCGTTTAATTATAGAATTTCACCGTGTGGCAGCGTGTGACTAGCTACGTTTAATAATCGTAATCGCCGGTCGTCCTCGTTGTCGTTCATTTGGGGAAGACACGTTGGTCATGAGTAGACGTCGTGAGATCGCGTCCTTGAAATTGTATCGTTGATTTCATTTTAAGTTTTAATAATTAACATATTAATTAATCATGTCTCATTACAATTTCAAGAAAATCACCGTTGTTCCTTCTGCGAAGGTATTATTTTTCTTTCATTGTAGTTTTAATCTGTGCTTCCGATCTAGTTCGTGGTGGCTTAGCCATTTCTTTTCTCCCCCAAGTTTTTTTTTTATGTGTCTGATTGTAGATTACATTTTTAAACCCAATATTGAGCGGAAAATAGTTATTCCTTTCTCTTCCTTTAACTAGTAGATCATCTCGAAAGATTAATTCTATCCTTAGATCAGTATGGGACTGGCCACGTGGTTAGGCTTACACCAATATGGTCCAGTGTTCAAATGAAATTGTGAAGCTGAACATGCTAGCCGTCTTAACTGTTGAACAAAAACTATTTTTTATTTGTTTGCTAAATGCGACTACTTTTATTAATTCAAATTCGAGGGTAGATGCATAGGCCATTGTTTGAAAGTCATGGTTCCATGAGAGCTATATGTGCTTAATCCATTGCATCCTAGGGACATCTTGGATCTGTCCCTGTTAAGAATTTATATTATAAAGCAGTGTTTCCCAACCATTTTGATGTCTGACGCTCCCCCCCTCCTCGTACTAGATTAATTCTTTGTGAAACCCTTCAGTAAAAATGTGTTGCACATATCCCCTTGTATCATCAAAAAGGTTGATTCCATTAAATGGAAAATATATCTTATAATTTGCATATAAAGAAATAGTATTTCCCAGTGTGTCATTGCAATGATAGTACGTTCAGTAAAACCAGCGGTCACTCGCGGGCGAAAGAAATTCGTGTATTAAGGAGGGTGACCTTAAATTTGTTTTGAAATGCATCCTCTTTTTATAGGCAACTAATTTGCTTAAAAAGAGGGGTGTCCATTAAGATGGGGTTTTACTGTGTGAAAATGATCCTGCGGGCGCAAGTTGTGGAAAAATGTGTGTTGGAAAGATTTCTCGGGTTGGAACTGTTGAGGGAAATTGAGAAGGCATGACTTAAAGCATTAAATGCATTACATAATTTTATATTTGAATGGCTGTTTTAATGTAGCTGAGGTGTAGGCCATTTCCAGTACATAATGCTCTGGTGATGAAATTATAGTTCAACTGATTTGTTTCTGTAGAATTTGTTAATGTCTTTCGCCTCTATCTGAAGTGCATTACTGGTGGCCTAAATCTAGTCAATAGATATGAATTCATTGCTGCTAAATGTTAATTTATGCACTCAAGTCTATAGTTTTTGATTGTGAAATAAGTGCTTGATACAATCTGCTATAAGTTATAAAGCAGGGTTAGCAGGGCAGTAAGTTATAAAACTTTTTGGCTCAAAATATCTGGTTGGTGTCTATTTTTGCTCTATTAGTCAAGCCATGTTTTAAAATGGTTGGGTATTATTATTAAAATCATTAATTTATGACCAGTATTCTTTTTTGTGCTGATGATGAAATTATAGTTCAGCTGATTGATAGTGCTGAATAATTGTCTTTCGCTCCTATCTGAAGTGCTTTAAGATTAGTGGTCTATATTTAAAGTTGGAACAGGTGCTGTATAATCCAAATTATGGCGACTAGTTTTATCTGCGCCAAACATGTCTGACTACCCAACCAAAAGTTGCCAAGGCCGTTGGACACTGAACGCCAAAAAGTAAAATCGCCAGCATAGAAAATAAATCCCATTCAAATATGAAACATAAAAGGAATATAATAGTATATTTAAATTAACCAAGGTCCTGCATGTTGTATAAATAAGTATATTCTAGGTATAAAAAAAAATTAAAACCCTAGAAGCTATAGAGGAACAATCTAGAATAACAGCAACCCGGCAAAACAAGTGGCGCCCTTGGCGATCTGGATTATACAGCACCTGTAACAGGTTTGGGATACAGCATAAGTTTCCTGTGTTTTTGAAAATTAACTGTTGATAAATCGTTGATAAATTTTTTATTCTACAACTGAGCTTGACAAATCTCGGGGACCAGGTTGCCCCGAGGATTAAAAAGTTTATTCTGGTGCCGAAAATTTTATATAGTTGAATTTTCTTAAATTGGAGTCTGTCAACATTATGAAATTGTTTTCAATCTTATGTTGTAAATGTGTATTGACAATTATCTTGTAACTTGCCTGGTCATGTTCCACAGATGTAATCAATCTGAAATACTATAGACAATCAGGGTTTGTATTTTTTGCAGAATGTGAAAGTAGTACGTGAGGTACGAAACCAGAAGACATCCAACCATAAATCATTAGCATTGTGACATTTTGCTAAAGCTTTTAGATCATGCATATCCAATGTTCAGTAAATTTTGAATCCTGTGAATAAATTTCAATCTTTTTTGGTGTTTATTTAGTGTGTTTGTACATATTACTGTATCAGTTTTTCTAATTGTAGTGATAAATTTGAATTGTTTTAGTAATAAATAAATTACTTTTTTAAGAAAAATTGAAAAATAGCGAAATTAAGCATACCTTTTTTTTTTTTCCAGGATTTTACGGACATAATACTATCAAAAACCCAGCGAAAGACTCCAACTGTAGTCCACAAGCAGTACAAGATATCTAGGATACGACAGTTTTATATGAGGAAAATCAAATTCACCCAGCAAAATTTCCATGATCGCTTGACACAAATTCTAACAGACTTTCCAAAATTAGAAGTATGCTTATCAGATTTATTTCGAATATGTCCAGATTCGTTTTTTTTTTGTGGTAATTATGTTTAACAGCCCACTGATAAGTCTCCAAGGAAAAAGGGCCAACACAGTAAACACAAGGAAACCAACAATCATAACTTTGTAGACCAACTTCAGAAAAAATAACAGTATTAATATATAAATGAGCTTTGAATTATAAATTGTTAAAACTAAAACATTGAAATATAATGACTGAAGATACAATTAAAAATAAAAAAAAACCAGGACTCCTAAGTAACCATCCCTTCTGATATATATGAATATTCTTTAGAATATAATTAGTTTCAGAGTCCAAATACAAACAGTAGGATATAATGGATTAAATTCAAATGCAACAAACTTCCAAAAGTTGCTAGATAAAGGAGGTTAAAGGTCAATGTAAGATTATTGTCATGCTGTCAGGTGTATTTTGTGCCATTGTTTTTTTAATTATTGCAACATGAAATAGCAATGAAAAAGTCTTGCCCTTATAACATTATATAGGAAAGACATTGTACCATCTAGCCAGGTGTGATAGCCTGTATGAAAGGTGGTCAGTGTCATTTTATCTGTGAATGTAAACAGACATGGTTGCCTGTTCATATTGTGAACTTGTATTAATCGTGAAATTGCCAGTAGATGAGCAATAATAAAAAGATGAAATTAGATCTTCATTGCTTCCCATATTCAGACTTTCCAACTCTCCTGATTTTTCATCTTTCCTCCCGCACTTCAGATTTGTTAAAATTTCTCCCGATTTCGGCAGAAAATTTTACGCGAGCTTTCACGTTGTGGTGTCAATGATTAGTCTCGTTAGGGAAAATGCCTATAGAGGACAGCTGCGCCAATCATTTATCAGGGGCATGACCTTGGTTGTGAAATTCCTGTATAATTATTGTATTCCATTAACAGTAATGTGTAGTAAACACATTTTTTCCGTTTAAATGTCTTCAGAAATAAAATATAAAACCTAAAAGCTTTTATGAGTTCATATACCCAAGATTATCAATCACTGATAGCATCCACGAAAGGAGACTCATATGTTATGAACAGTATGCAGATGTGGTTTCTATATTCTGCATGGAAAGACTGACGTGGAATTATATTTTTCTTGGGAAATACGTTCATTCCCCCCGAGGCAGGTTCTGCAACTTTATTTAAAAAAAATTTGAAATTTTAATATTCGATCCAGTCTATGGGTGTGAAACACAGGACATGGCCAGTTGTGACCGGAATTTTTAATTTATTAAAATTCATTACGGGCAGGAAATTTGGAGGCCTGTCAATTACGATTTCATGGAAAAAGTTTAGCAGGACAAGAAATGTCCAGTTTGTATGGTTTAAAATGATTGATAGGTTATGTTAATAAAACCATAAATTACAAATTTTGTTAAATTCCAATTTTCATTCCTATTTAGGAAATACATCCATTTTTTGCTGATCTTATGAACGTCCTTTATGATAAAGATCATTATAAGCTAGCCCTTGGACAACTCAACACTGCTCGCCATCTTATTGACAAGTATGTTATATATTTTTTATTTCTAAAGTATTTTCAAAATATTTATCGCACAATTTAATTCACAAAAAAGTTAAAATTAAATAATTCAGTATTTGCAGTCATGGTTTAAATTATTAGTATTGTTTTGATTCTTGTTAAAGAGAAATCTATTGAATATTTTTAATTTAGTGTTGCAAAGGACTATTGCCGATTGATGAAATATGGTGACAGTCTGTACCGGTGCAAGTTACTAAAGAAAGCTGCTTTGGGTAGGTGAGTGAATTTGAGAGCTTTTTGGCTACAGTTTTAATTTGGCTACAGTATTAATCTTTGCATTTTTCTTTGAATGCCTGTATTTCGATAACGGCCATTAGTTAAGTTTTATTTAATTAGTTTAATTCGATTTATAATTGAGTTTGTACACATTCGCAAGGCTCAAGAAATCAATGGATAAGGCACAAGTTTAATTTCTTGGCATTTATGCATGTTTTTTTGCTTTAGAAAAATGTGATAAAAATTCATTGTCGTGAAATAATTTCACGTTAAACTAATTTAAGTCTTAGATAGAAAATTCTAGCTGCTAATAGATTTTTCAATTGCCGGTTGCATGAGATTTGTCGAGCCTTGGGCATGCACCTAAATACAGTAAAACCTGTATAAAGGGGAAACCTGTCTTTAATAGAAAAAAATTGTTCCCGTTGTTTCAATTACGAAATACCTAATTAAAAAAACCTGGATTAAACTGAACTTGTTCAACACTGAAGCAGAAAGGGAAATTTTATCCTTTAATAGAAAATTTTGCACACTTCAATTGCTTCACGACCAAATCGTCGTATACCATATACCATCGCATACCATATTGGTACTTCTATCACAATTTTTAATACAATGACTGCTCGCAATGAGATTTCTATTTCGCCCACCCTTAGATTTGTAAAACTTATCATACTTGATATTGTGGTTTTTGAAAATTGTGTAGTAAAGCAGTTTCTTTCTGGAATTATAAATTTTTTTTTTGTAAAGCAGGTTACGGGAGAAATCAGTTTACCGGTTAGATTTATAAAATGATATACAATGACAATAATAGTATGCAAATTGCTTTGTGATTGCAAGTGCTGAGCAGTGATGGAATTAGAGAGAGGTGGGGGCAGCAAAATTGAGTACGTGGTGGAAATCATCAGATTTTAGTGGTCGGGGGGGAAGGGAATCCTGTTGCTGCCACTTAACAAAAATCCTAGTTACGGCCCTGATGTTGAAGCTTATATAAACGATGATGAGAAATATAGATGTGAAAACCCAAAATTTAAATCATAGAGTATAAAGTATATATTTATGTACATATACATAAGTTTGTTTTCAAGTGATTTATACTGTATTTCAATTACATAAGAGATCGTTACATAATTTATACATTATGGCGATGGAACTTTTTTTATTAAGCACACCTGTGCTTAGCGGGAAAAAAAATCTGTTCCTTGCAATTATCCTATTGAAGTATTGTGAATTTGACAAAATGTCTACCGTTTAATATGAATGTTTATTTTCACATTTTAGAATGGCATCGATTATGAAGCGGCAGGACAAAAGCTTGCAATATCTTGAGCAAGTTCGACAGCATATTTCCAGGTTGCCATCGATTGATCCCAACACAAGAACATTATTGATATGTGGATTTCCTAATGTTGGAAAATCAAGTTTTATTAACAAAGTAAGTTTTGTCAATCCATATAATTTAACTTTATTTTGAAAAATATTTGCTATATATATGACATGCTAAATATGAGATTCCACAAAATGTTCATAAAGCAAGATATTAAGATCTTTTCTGATAAATATCAAATTCTTTGCTTGGTAATTTTTCTTAGTGACAATTTGATCAAGAAAAATAGAAATTTGAGATAAAATTAATAGTGAGGAAATTGTTTTTTACCAAACATGTTGCCAAATGTTAAAATGATCAAATATTGGTTATAAATAAACCCTGAGGAAAAAATTTAGAAAGTGCTTAAATGTGTTTCACTAGGGGGAAAGAGCTTGGCAAATGTACAAGATGAATAGTCACTCATAAGGGGCAATCAAGTATTATGTAAGTAGATTTTCAGCTATTTTTGACCCCCTTGTTAGTGAAACACTGAATCCCCCTCCCCAGCAAAATTTCGTCAGCAGCTTAATATATTTCATATCTTATACCATTATATAGGGTGGTTGGTAACATAAGCAACCTTTTAATCCCCCCCCCCCCCCCCCCGTCAGCAAATCCAAAACCTCTCCCCCCTTGATGCTGACGTAATACTTGAAGGATCCCTTATAACACAATTTATAAGATTAGAGTTACACAAGATTGAGAACTAAAGCAAGCTTCTTTGAAAAGTATAACAAATTTCTCCAGTCTCTTAAATGGGCAAATTATGTTTTGTATACTGGTCTTATCAGTGTGCAAGTCAGAGTATCAAACGGGTTTGAAATTTTTTTAATAAAAACATATATATATATATATATACACACACACGAATGTATGCCTGTCTTTTATGCATTACTACACCATTCATCCAATTTCCATGAAACTGAGAAGTTGCACTCGAGTACACTCCCGCGAAGATTTCTGGCATAGTTTTTTTTTCCTTTCCTTGAATTTCTTTTTTTCTTAGATCGCAGCGACTGGTAAGCTAGTTAGTTTCTTCTACAACCCAGAAAGTTGGGAAATTTATAAGTTTTCCTACCAGTCTTTCTAGTGTTTTAATTTTTCTAGTTTTTTAATGGAATTTAATTATTTCCATGCACTTTTGTGTATTATGCATATTGTGTTAGAAAAGTTATGTTTGTAATGGTGATTTGTAAAGGTTATTGGGACAGAATTTTTTGAATTTGACATGTACAATGCACTTGCAAAAATTCTTATGCACAGATATTCTGTTGAGTAGATATGTTTTGCTCAACTTGCACAACTGTGCGAAATAATTTTGACTGAGTAAATTTTTTGGTGCAATATTTTAATTTTAGCATCTAGTATTTTTTGGTCAACAGTAACTAACACCAGACAAAATTCTATTGTACATCTAGAGAAGAGTTATAGTTTCTATCAATATTATCTATATAATAAACGTTACTAAATATTTAGGTTGGTAGAAGTTTGCCATTCTGTGATGATTAATGCCCCCGACTGAGAAATAGTTGATGGAAAGTTTTTTATTATCTGAGAGTGGCATTTATGTTATGGATATATCATGAACTAAATATATATAAATAATATCTCAATTTTATGAGAAAATAGTTGAATCCCATTATAACAAACTCCAAGAGACCTGAGAAATCTCTTCGTTATAACGAAATTCCACAATAAAGGAATTCCAGGTTTTTGCATTGTTCCTATATAAACATATCTATGGGGATTACTAGTGTTTCTTAAAATAAGATTTTTGTTATAACTGTGTTAAAAGGGTTCAACTGTAACTAGCAATGTCAATGGTTATTGTAACAAGCTATTTCTTTTACGAGTTATAAACTATGAAGTGGAAGTTTTTCAGTTCAAATGGTTTTTGTCGTGGAAAAGTATATTTTTACTAACCTTAAAAAAAAACTAACCAAAGTAGAAATTATTATCTGTGTTATACTGATTATATTTGAGATGTATTCTAAAGCTGGAATTATTTCTGCATGTTGTCCTGCCTCATCACCATCATTTGTGATGTTGCTCAACATACATGCTAAAATATTGTAGCAATTAATTAAAGGAGTTGTGACAAATGCAATACCCTTCAGTCAGTTGCTGGACACTTATAGTATAAAGGATGTATGGTGTATTTGAATTATTTTTGTCTGATTTTCTAGTTTCATTTATGACAAATAAAAGTTAAAACAATTTTCAACTATTTTAGATAACTAGAGCTGATGTCGATGTACAACCGTATGCTTTCACCACTAAATCATTGTTTGTCGGTCATACAGATTACAAGTATTTAAGATGGCAGGTATTTTTATTTAAAATTTTTCTATTGTGATGTGTATGTAAGGTTTAACCAGTTATTTGACAAATTATGTTCCATGCTACCATGATGACCAGACATCTTAAATCAATTCTGATATTGTACACAAGCTTCGAATATTTTATTAAACGTCAATGCATTTTCAGTAATTTGGACCTGAATATTTTGATAATTGGTTTAAATATTTATATTGCAGGTCATTGATACACCTGGTATTTTAGATCAGCCCCTAGAGAACAGAAATACTATTGAAATGCAAGCGATAACTGCTCTTGCTCATCTTAGAGCATGCATAGTGTTCATTATAGATCCATCGGAACAATGTAATTATGCTGTGGAGGATCAGGTGAGAATATTTAATACATCTATTGTTTTCCTGTGATGAAACAAACCATGCACCATTCTGATCGTAAATGGTGAGATTTAACCCACAATGTGTTTCTGAGGAAGTATCCATTTTTTTTTTTGCATTAAAATATTTTTTATTATTAAAACTTAGATATTTTTAAAAAATTTGATTTTGAAATCAATAAAAAATTGTAATGTTGATGCAAATGATGAGATTAGATCCAACGCTGACCTATGATGAAATGGTTATCTGATGCTAACATTGCAAGGCTGTTAATTATTTTGGTCACTTTGGAATCTTAAAATATTTTCCCTAAGGAAAAACTTGAAAATTATCAGCTAAATATAATTGTATTACTTTCAATCTGTAAAAATGACATAATGCTTTGTTCGATTACTGTGATGATTGTCCTGGCCACAGTAAAAAAAATGTTAAAAAATTAATGTTAATGTGGTTTTGTCTGACTGTTGTCAAAGCTTAAATCCTTCAATTTCATCTGAATTTTAAAATCATTGCAATGTGATGATTGTCCGGGCCACAGAATCATTTTGTTGAAAATTGACTTGTTATCTGATTCCTTTGAATTATTGATTTTTAATGATTATATCTTAATATAGATATGTATATAAACTTAACATACATCTTATTTGAATCACTGATAATGTTGGCTAACATTTGTTGACTATTTTATTTTGATCGGTTTGAATGTTTTTAATCTAATGACATTATACGGGATGGAAGTTTTTTATTATGTACTAGTAAACTATCTTTGCTGTAGGGTTATATCTCAACTTATGTCAACTTGTCCTGAAATTAATTTTTCAAATCTACATGTATTGGAGGAGAATTTCCTTTCGGAATGGTGGTTCTCAACCTTTCTTTCCCGCACCCCCCTTGGATAACGCATATTTATCTTTAAAAAATTCAGATTTTTCTATAATTGATTACGTTAAGTTTACAATGATTCATTTCTAAGTGTTCTTTACTTTTGTGTTTTGGTTTATTGTTTCATATATTTTCAGCTATGGCTAATATGTAATTAGTTTCATTTTTGAATTTAAAAAAAAAACTTTTTATTTTCTCTTTTTGAGATTTAGAAAAAATATTTATTAAATAGTTCTTATATTGCTCCAGCTGTAACGACTAATATTTCTTTGATACAACACATGCTGTTAACAAGAAGTGCCAATGCAAACAAACCATGAAATAGTTATTAATAAAAATTTACTATTTATGAACAAGAGGGAAAAAGTATGATCATTAATTGAAAGACTTTTACAATAAAATTTGACTGATTTCTTTGACTGTGAGCTTTGTGAAATGATCCTTTCCTAGACAATTGCGGATAGACTGACAAGGCCAGGTAAGCCATGGATGTGAAAAGAACCACTTCTGCTCTAGAGTTGTACATCTTTTTTGAAGGAGATTGATGTTATCTATTAAAAAGTTTTTATAGGCAGTCTGTCTTGGAATAAATTTGTCATAAGAAGGGGGTATTGCACTGCGCTGGGGGTCCTTTAAATTTTTCTAATATTTCGTACGTATGTGGTGTGGTTCATATTGAATTTTCTGTTCCACTTGGATATTAAATTTTCAAGAAGTTTTTGTTTTGTAAAGTGTTTTCCTATGATGAAACAAACCATGCACCATTCTGATTGTATAGGAAGAGATTTACTCCCACACATGTTTCTGAGGAAGGCTTTTCTACATTTCACTTATGAATAGACTAATTATAATTAGTATAGTATTCAAACAATATCATGTTTATATTTTGTAACATGTTAAGCTCTTGATTTTGAGGTGGAATGCTGAATAAGTTTTCCTGTGATGAAACGTACCATGCACCATTCTGATTGTATAGGAAGAGATTTACTCCCACACGTTTCTGAGGAAGTCTTATCATTGTTCTATGAATTTAGATTATGTAATTATTTGGATAAAACTTGCAATACAATGAAAATTTAATTAGGTTTTTTTTTTCAGATAAATTTGTTCCATAGCATCAGGCCATTGTTTGCCAACAAGGTGAGAACACTGTTCATACTTCTGTATTTTTCTGATTTAAAATTTGTATTTTGAGGTATACATTTCAGTTTAATTTGGAAATTTATAAATGTATTTAGATGAAATTGAATATTTCATATGTAATATTTTAAATTTGCAGCCTATTGTTGTCGTTGCCAATAAGTCTGATGTTCTGAAATTGGAAGAGTTAGCAGATGAAAAAAAGGTAATTTTATTTTGCCATTAGCATTACATGTTACGCAGGTTAGGGACTGTATTAGAATGACTATACCAGCGGTTCTGCATCAGTGCTCCGCAGCCGCTTGAAAAAAATGAAAAATGGCAAAATTAAAACTACATTAAAATAAAAAATTGGCAACTTTGAGCAAATACAAAAAAATATTGTGCTTATTGAAGTGAAGCTTACTCATTGAAATGAAAGCGATTGATAAAAACGTCATTTATTAATGCAACATAATATAATTTAAAAACAATGCTATAAATAAACATACAGTACGATAATATTTACAAATTGTCTTTCTCTGGTTGTTTAGGCACTGCAATCACCATCTGTAAACTTTTTGGTTTTCAATATTGTGGCTTGTATATATGTTTATAATTTTTTCTTTTTATAGAAATTAATAGAATCCCTGGCTGCAGATAATATACCGGTGATGGAGATGAGTACAGTGACTGATGATGGTGTGATTGAACTCAAAAATGAAGCTTGTGATATGCTTTTAGCTCATCGTGTCGAGACCAAATTAAAAGGGAAAAAGGCTGAAAGTATTTTGAATCGTATTAGAGTAGCCATTCCTGAACCTCGAGATGAAAAGGTAAAAATTAACAATATTGAGATTTGATAAATTTTATTTCAGTTAATTTATTTGTGTAAGTAATTTTTTTTCCTTTTTATGGTTAGGACAGACCTGCATATATTCCGCCCGGAGTACTAGATAAAAAACTCAAAATGGATGTTGATCAAAAACAGAAGCGAAAACTTGTAAGCTATGTTTTTTAAATAGACATTTTGATTTGAGAATTATCTTGTATGACTTGATCTCTAATAATTCTTCAACTTCTATAATCTTCAGTGTATATATGTTTCTGTAAATTTTTAGAAATATTTTAAGATGGGAAATTATTTTAAATCTTTTATTAGGAAAGGGAAATTGAAATGGAACTTGGCGATGACTATATTTTAGATCTAAAAAGTGAGTTTATTTTTTATTTATGATATTGAGTAATTTCAAGTGATGGCAGCAAATGATGCTTTATTTGCTACTCTTGATGTCTATGATGTGAATCAAACCACCAAGAACTTGTCTGATGCTGCCTATTAGCTAGTTTTTCTACTAAGGTAGATTAATATGTATATGTGTGTATATATTTGTTTTTTATTGCACTGAACATAACCGAAAGACAAAAACGTAAAAAAGACATTACAATAACACTCTTTGACCCCAAGGGACTAGAACACATTCTAGTGGGGCAATATAAATTAGATTCAAGAGTTAATTGGGTTATGCAACAGCTTTGTTAATATACTAATTGGTCAAGATATGGTTATGAATAAAAATAATAAGATTGTTTCTTTTTATCATTCGTAGAAAACTATGATCTCCCCGATCATGAGAAGTATGATGTAATACCCGAATTGTGGCAAGGTCATAATATTGCAGATTATGTAGATCCAGATATTTTTAAGGTATATATGCTCTGTTACATTAAATTATCGATCAGTTCGTGATGCATTATGTAATTTTTTGAAAATATTCCAACTTTGCCTTATCATATTATGTAACTTTGTATAGAAATTAGAAGAACTTGAGAAAGAAGAAGAGCTTCGTGAACAAGCAGGCTTTTATGATGATTCTGAAAGTGATGATGAAGAAACAAAGGACATAAGAAGATTAGCAGAAAAGTAAATATTTGGTTTTTAAAACATCCTTTACTGTAAGGTAAATGGTATGTAGGTATTTCAACAACTGTCCTTTGCGAAGATATATTTGGAAAGAGAATATTCAACTGTCCCTGTGGGGAATGAAACCCACGTCTTTTCGTGTACACTGAAAAGGGGTCTCTTGTACACGAGCTCCAAGAAAAGATTGAGAGATTCAGTGCCTCTGTAGTCTAGGGTGTTCACCCGGAAAGTGAAAGGATGTGGGTTCGATTCCCTGCAGGGGCAGTTGAATTTTCTTTCCAAAATATATCTTCGCAACAGCCAGTTGTTGAAAAACCTTCGTATGGTAGCGGAGAGTAACATCATTCTTGTATAAATGGTATGTTCACACAAATTAAATTTGAAAAAATGCCATGATGAGTTTGCTTTGTCAGATGTCGTGATGAATTGCTAAATTCAAAAAACGAGCTTTTTAACTCTGAGCATTTTATTTAATTTTAATCAGCAGACAAGTATTTTCAGTTTGTTGATTGCAATATAAACAGCTATATCAAATGCATGTGATGAGAATCTGTGGATGAATCAATGATTAAATTTCCACCAAGATCTCTGATTTATTTTGATGGTATTTTTGCTGTTACGGGATATACCTTTAACAAAGGGGTTTGATGTATTAATCTTTCAGTAAAGATTACCCATTCTGAATTGTTAGCACCTCTCAACTGAACATTTTGAATTACACTGCTGGCCACCCAAATTGTAACACCAAGAAAGACAAGAGATATCGCAACAATATTTATTTTGTAGATAACATGTTGACCAAGCATCGATTGATTAAATTTATAGACTTCTGTGAAGTGTGGTTCCTGCCAAAATCAGTAGCCAGAGTAGCCGCCATTGTTGGAGATCACCGCTGCCACACGCCTCGGCATTGATTCAAAGAGACTTTGGGTGTGTTCTTGGGGTACAGCAGACCAAGCAGCTTCCACGCGTTGCCAAAGTTGATCTGGTGTGGCAGCTGGGGATGTAATCTGGGTCAATCGTTGAGCAACCATGGACCACATGTTTTCTATCGGTGAAAGATCCGGAGAGCGAGCTGGCCAGGGAAGTAATTCAATCTGGCGATTGACGAAGAACCTTTGAACAATGCGTGCCACGTGTGGTCGCGCATTATCCTGTTGAAATATGGCTGTGGGCAAGCCCTGAAGGTAAGGAAGGACAACTGGCTCCAACACCTCGGAGATGTAGCGCTGGCTTTTTAAAGTACCGGCAATGCGTACTAGAGGAGTGCGAGAGTGATATCCAATACCGCCCCATACCATAATACCCGGTGCAGGACCAGTGTGGCGGTGCATAACGCAGCTGTTCAGCATCCTCTCTCCACGGTGTCTCCAGACTCGAATCCGACCATCGTGGTGTTGCAGACAGAAGCGTGACTCGTCAGTAAAGACAATTTCATTCCATTGTGCCGTCCACATCCTTCTTTCATCGCACCATTGGCGGCGGAGACGTCTGTGGTTCTGCGTCAAGGGTAGACGAAGCAATGGACGTCTTGCGGACAGACCACTCTGCTGTAAACGCCGTCGAATGGTACGCGCAGACACTGGATGATGCGGTACAGACTGAATGTGCTGTGCTATGGTTCGTGATGTGGCTGAGCGATCCGTCACTGCCATACGCACAATACGCCTGTCATCACGTGAAGTGGTGCACTGAGGTGGATGCGATCGAACACGTCGGTCCGTCGTACCCTCCTGCATCCAACGATCACATATCCGCATTACAGTTGTTTGGTTTCGTCCAACACGACTACCGATTTCCCTGAAAGATAATCCACAATCTCGGTAGGCCACTATCCTTCCTCTGTCGAACTCGGATACTTGATCAAAAGATGATCGCTGTTTTCTACGAGGCATAATTGATCGTTTTTTTGAAAAAAACCACAAGAAAAACACAATTGCCGCACTTCAAATCGTCGAAATCTCCAAGCCTTAAATAGCGCTTTGAAGTGGCGCCACAGGCGCGCGTGATGTGCGTCTGCGCTGAAATTCTAATCATTTGCATATCTCACCTCCACTAATGCATGTTGTAAATTTCATATTATTTGCATGCTTCCTTCAGGGTGTTGCATTTACGGTGGCCAGCAGTGTAGATTCCATTGTGTCGAGTAATGTCAGTAGTGCCTATTAACTGGTAATTCTGTCCCATTGTGTGATCAATAGGTTGCACTGAGTTTGTTCAATATTCTATTACGGATGCAAACTGGTGGGCTGATTTCACTCAGAAAACCTAATTGGTTAGTATTATAATACAGTAAAACTTCTCAAATCGGGACAATTATGCATAGAATTTTTTTCTTGACCATAAGAATGTCTTTGCCCTGTATCTATTGGTTCAAAAGTTATTTTAATATTCTGAGAGTATTTTGTATATTTAGCTTGGCAAGTATTCCCATGTCATAAGTCTTTGCTCTGACTTATGTGGAAATGTTTATTGAATTTCTTTGGTAATAATATATTACATTGGTATATTAATAGTAATATTTATTTTTGCTTTGATGAGAACGTTTGGATGAATTATGATTATATCCACCACCAAGATCTCTGAGCAAAATAAAGTAGCTCTTTTTATCCAGGTATGGTGTTACATGTGTGCCAATTCTTCCAATTTACCTAGAACCCTAGATTTTTTTTGTTGGAAAAAATTCAAACTGGTTTGCTTTAAAAAAAATCCCCAAGAAAACAGTTTTGCAATCCCAGACTAACCCTGTTTTCTCAGGGATAATGAAATTAGAATTTAAATATGAGAAATCTACTATTATGGAATATGTCTGGCACCTATTTATTTTTAATCGTAATCATATTCAAGTCTCTTGGTGGTTTCATTTTTTTTATAGTTTGAATAAATTGGGCATTTAATGATGCAAGTTCAAGGGAGGACTAGTTAAAAATTGCAAGTTACTTCAAAACATTTTTGGTTAGACAAGGATTCATTGCAAAACCATACAAAATATTCTGCTTTGGGTATATCTCAATAACATTTTGTTTATATATGTACTTATTTGTAATTTTCATTTTATTGCAAATATAGATGTGATGCTATTACATGAAGTATTGAATTTTGAAGATTTCATTGCTGTGTATAAAAACTTTAATGGGCAACATATTTCTGCGCTAATGATGAAATTATAGTTCAGCTGATGAAATAATGCTGAATAATGTCTTTCGCTCCTATCTGAAGTGCTTTAAGATCGGCCTGTCTGCATCTAAGCCAATTTTTCATTAAAATACTGATAATCTTGTAAGAGATGCTTTCATACCTGGTTAAGGTGTAATTCAGATGTGAACAATCGGCACCTAGAGATAGGCCTTGGCACGTTGCTCGCAACGTCGTTAAGTAGTCTATTTTCCCTCGAATATTCAAGGAAAATCTGTTCGTGCCAGTGTGGAAAAGAAATGACCGGGCGTATTTGTGATCTAACCAGGGAGCTTGTCTCTAGGTGTTAGAACAATGTCGCTTTATGCCATAATGTTTTTTTTTTTGGTTTTTCTTGGTAATTTATTATGGTTGAACAATATAGCTTGTACAACAATGATTTCAAGTCAAGTTTTATTTACAGGATAAGGGAAAAGAAGCTACTTAGAAAATGTGAATCTCAACTTAAAAAAAAGAGTAACAAGCCAAAACTTGGTCGACCTAGTCGCAGGGTATGTATAAGTTAATATAGATATAATATTTTTGAGTCTTACCGTATTTTGACAAATATGCCTTTATAAAATAGCTTGTTTTTATAAATAAATTTATCTTACAGAGGGAACGTAGCATCAGTCGTCTCAAGTCTGAAATGCGAGAAGTTGGTGTGGACTTGGGTGAAAATGATACAGTATGTTTGTTTAGTTTTTGGTTGGTGCTTTGTTTGTGAAAATTTTTTAGCTATATAATTATATATAATCAAAGGCACAGGGATGGGAACTTTGCACTGCTCCAATAGCGTATTTCCGTATTTTTCTGCGCCAAATAGCGAATGTTGCTTCAGTATGCCCGGAATTTCGGAAAGGACGCCAACAATTTTTTGTTCCTGCTAGCCACGAAACGTTTCTTCATAAGAGTGTTTTATCCCACTATACTTAAACTATCGGCACCTGATCAGGCTTTCCATCGCGATACCCTGTGATCGTGGAACTGAAAATGGTTTGCAATCCCTTTTCAGTGTAAATTTGAGTGTTTCCGTTTAAAAAAAAAAAGTTGTCACTGGAAGCAACAGAAATTACTGTAGTCGATTGTCATTGTGTTAAATCCCGATGTTTCATGAAAAAAATTTTCATTCCGGGAGTAAAAAGCCCAATTCCGATGAATTACGAATGTTAGTTTAGAGACTGGCGATTTAACGCTCGTTATTCGGCAACGTTGCCGAATAACAAGCGTTAAATCGTCCATATCGCCAAATAGTGTGTCAGATCGCCAATCTCGCCAGATAATGAGTGCTGAATCGCCAAACATTGGGTTGATTCTTCCGAAATTTTCTCCCATTTTGTAACAATTTCTTTCAAGGTATAAAAAAATTAGACTTATAAAACTTTTTAGCTCATTTGAAGTGCTGCTGTTCAAGGCAGCAAATAGTGCCCTTAGTAAGCAAAAATCATCTAAAATAGACAGGTGCAAAAATTTTGACAGCCGCTTTTTCAAACAAGGTGTCAAAAGCCTAAAACACCTAAAACAAAAATCAAGCTGACGAAAAGATGTTTGATAACAAAAGACAGTGCAGTTTCATTTTGAAAAGGGTTGAGGGTTAACGAAAATATTCTTGTTAATTTCACTGCTCCAATTTATAAATATCTGTTCCGAATCTCATATTTTGCTGCTTCAAATCCTGAATTTTACTGCTCCAAAATGGACTTAGTCACTTCCCACCCCTGAAGGCAGAGTTCCAACCCCTGAAGGCAGAGTTCCAACCCATTGAAATTCTGACTATAATAATCTCATCATCATTTGGCGTCCCATAGGGGAAGAGCTTAGGCAAATTTGCCCATCTATAATAATCTACTCTGGGAACAATAAACATGTGATGGGGAAACTAGTTGTTATTCGTACTGTGTACGCACATTTCTGTGTAATCGAAATGTTAGAAGCTGTTGATAGACACGTTGAGGGTGGGCAAACATGTTTGAGGAGTTGGAAAACAAGACTTATCAATGGGTTGATAGACTGGATTTTATATACCACTATTGTATTGTATTGTAAAGCAACATTTCAACTCTAGCTTGATTTTTAATATTTTGTTTCAGTCTCATCTTGAGGAGGCTGCAGTTGCAAGGCAAATAAGAGGTGTGAAACGAAAAAGAGAGGATAGTGAAGGAAGGGTTCGCAGCAGCTCTAAAACTCCTAGAGATCGCTCTGGTGTACGAGATGAAGTGGTATGTTTTTGTTTTTTTGATTTATGATTGTATATAATTACATGTTCTTTGGTTTCTGATATTTGACACTAATATTTAATTTTTGCAGATGAGAACTAAGGTCAGAAAATTGGCAAAGAAGAGTCAGAAGAAAATGAATCTTCAGAGCAGGAAGGGTGAAGGTGACAGAAAAATCTTTAACATGAAACCGAGACATCTGTTTGTAGGAAAGCGTGGCCTTGGTAGTGCTTCTAGAAGATAATGTGTGAACTGTGTGTAAAATTTGTATTATAGCATTCATTTGCAGAATAAATTGTTTACCAAACTTGTTTGTGCAAAGTTCTGGGGGAGGGGAACTACAATCACAAGATATTTTTCACAAACACAATGTGGACCAATCTCCCATTTAAGAGTGTATTGATATCTACAAACTTATTTGTATCTATGGTGACTGTATAGGTGGAGGCATGACACAAGGTGGATTCACATCTATGATTTCCCCCAAGTCATGTAGCCGTATTCAACATTTTAAACTACAATCACAAGTGAAAGGATTGGAACGGATTATCCGTTAACCTGTGATTTGTAGTTTAAACTCTTTTTATGGCGAGATGGTATTTCTTTTTCAAATCCAACGTCCCATTTTAATTTGATGCTCGTCTTGAATAGGCAAATTTTTTTTTTTACGGGTAACAATTTCTAAAGTAGTGTGAAGACGGTTCCACAATACTTGGAGCAAGTGATAAGGTATCTGCCTTCACATTTAATGTTTTTGCAATTAAAATTTAATAGACCAAAACAAAGACTTGGAATTCAGCTATTAAAGCAATGCTTTGTGGTGGCACTGCCTGTAATAGTCTTTCTACGAGCAAAGTGTAATTGGTTGCCGGTGCATATGGCCTTATCTTGCTAATGAACATCTGGTAAACAATGCTGTCCTGATGGATCTATTGGCCGTGGATAATACTTGCGCTGTTGAAGCAGTTGTGCTTATGAATCCAATTGCTTACGGAGAATACAGTGTCATTGGATTTTGCATGCGGTTACATATTTTTGGAACAAAATACATATCACTTCTGCCAAAAACTGAAGGCGAGACATGCTTAAATTTAAAAAATTATTGCACTTCTCTCAAGAAAGAAGCGGCAAACTTGTGAATAAATTTAAGACAGGGATTACACTATAAAAGTTTGATAAAATTCTTTTAAAAATCCAACCAATAAAGCTTGTAGGTTACATTCGATAATCTTATTGGTTGACTTTCAAATTTTAGAAAACTTGGTGTAATCCCGGCCTAATTCATTTAAAAAAATTGCTGAAAATTATTTTTATCCATATAAAATTTCACAAACACATATTATAGAATTGCATAAAGCGAGGGACGTCTATTCGTTTCCAAAAGCCTAGGCTTGTTTGCTGATGTCAAACAAAATAAAAAATTGCATTTCTATTGCCTCTGCTTTATCACAATATATATATACAGTCAGTTCGAAATTTATGCATAGGATATATATTCATATATTGGTGGCCATGGGTCACCAGAAGTATTTCTGGCCTGTGGCTGCCCATTTTTAGTTTCCATGTAGGAATTAGTTCAACTCTCATTTCTTTCACGTAGAACAAAGTCACCTAGCTCACAAAGCTTTTAGTTTAAGGGGCCAACATGAAAAGGCTGTCGTTTACTTTGAGAGAGCATTGAGACTAAATCTAAACTATCTTTCAGCTTGGACTCTGATGGGACACAAGTACATAGAAATGAAAAACAGTGACCACTATTCAAACTTGCAGTGGAAGTTAAAAGGTTAGACTACAGAGCTTGGTATGGATTGGGTGCAAACATGAAATTCTCAAGATGTCTTTGTACTTGCTTTATTATTATAAAAAAGTGCAGCACCAAATTTTGATTTTTAAATCTGTTCTCTCAGACCTGTTCCGACATCACTGTCAGTAGTGCTATTGCTTGCGAAAAACTTCTCAACTAAGCCAAACAGTTTTATTTAGTCATGTAATGAAACAGCACAGCCAAACTTTCATTATTGCCAAGAAATTCCTTGACAAACAAACAAAAAAGTCCCTATGTACTCGGGAAGGGGTTTGTTGGAGTTGGCTGGGCTGGTGCAAAGGCAGCATATTTGAATTTGTGATGCACTAGGGTATGGAATGTTCCAGAGATGGATAAACCTAGTTGCATTCTCAAGCAGATCCCTGTCAGAGTGCCGGTACGCACAGATTGAAAAAGAACTGCCAGCGGTTGTTGTGACTCTTGAGAAATTCCACCATTACATTTATGGACGAAATATCACTGTTACCAACCACAAATACCTGGTGGCTATTGTCTAAACCTTTGTTCAAAACACCAAGGCATTTACCATATCTGTTGCTAACAGCAAGACGCTATGACTTCAACTTGAGGTTCGTGGTTCCCGGAAAGCAAATTCCTGTGGCAGATGCTCTTTCACGAGCTCCTTCAAGGGACTCCATTATACAGCAGATCTGGTGGATTCGATTAAGAACATCAGTTTCTTACCAGTGCCTGACCATTACCTACCTATCATGCAACAGCACACATGGAGTGATTCTACTTTGCAGGAAGTTAAATGCCTTATATTGGAAGGTTGGGCAGAGACTAACACGAATATCAGTGCCATGGCGGCGGCATATTTTCCATATCGAGATGAATTGGCCATCTCCAATGACATTATTGTCAGAGGAGACCGCATTGTAGTGCCAACAACACTTCGAGCTGAAATGAAGAAAAAATATACATGCCGGGCATAAATGCATGTCTCAGACGAGCAAGAGAAGTTGTCTTCAGCCAGCTCCAACGATGATAGCTCATGACATTTCTCCGGGCCTGTGGCTTACATTGGGTGCTGATATTTTTCAGCTGAAAGAGCAAAATTACTTTGTCCCTCAAAAGCAGAATGTTTTGCATTGTTCTGCAAGGAGCCCTCGGCTGACTGAGATGTTCTGCAATAAAAATCCCCATAATAGTGTAGTAGCCGACCAGTAGCCAGTGTCTACAATTCATTCTATTGCATGTTCCTGAAGTCCATGCAAAGTTGCTAAAAAGGCAAAATGAGATGGCTCAGCAACATAATAGAGTATTACAAGACCTTGCGCCATTGCATTCTGGAGCTTCAGTGTGGCACCGGAATCTTCTACACCAGAGACCGATTTAGGAAGAAGCCTTCGTAACAAAACAGATCAGTCCGCACACGTATGAAATCCGTACAAATGAAGGCTCCACATTGAGAAGCAGACAATTCATTAAACTATGTGTCCAACAAGGTATGAAAATCAAGCAAACAGCTTCACAGCCAGTCTGTCACCACCAAGACAATGCGACATCCCTAACTGAGATGCAAGAGCCTGAGTACAAGCCAGAAAGAAATTATCCTAAATCTCCAGCAACCAAAGATGAGGTATCACCCCAATGCCAGGTTCCAACACCACAGAAACAGGTCGCAGGCCCCTTCATCACAGACAACCCGGGATAATGGATCTTACATGGTCACAAGATCGGGTTGCCTGGTAAAGCCTCCATCCAGGCTGACTTAGGCCCTCCTCACACGGGGAAACTAAAATCGAGCTCGAGTTGCTTCAACTTGAGAGTTGAGTTGACTAGAACGAGTTGAGTTGCCCGTTCTCCCTCACACGGCGCTACTAAAAAAATATTCAAAGCCCGGGAAACTGAGTAAAAACAGCACAGTCTATAGTTTTCCTTCTTATCTTCCGGTACTATCTTGTTAACCGGGTTAGGAAAAATCGAAACAAATGAATAAGAAAAATAATTTCTATTATACGTGAACTTGCTACACAGAATTTCAGTTCACAGGTAAATACAAAATTTCATTATTTAAATTGATATCATTTTGAAATGACAATAAAATGGTAAAAATTAGATAATTTTTTAGTATAATTTCATGTTTCATTCGGAAAAAAAATTCGCAATAAAATGTCTGTTTTTCCTCTATAAATGTGCCTTTCAGTACCTATATATGTTGGATTTAATATATTTTTATTGTTTATTAGTTAAAATATTGTCACGCAGAATTTTAAATAGTTTCATGAGATGAAACGAATAGTACTAATAGGCATAACTAGAGACAAACAACACATGGATTGTTGTTTATGTTTCAGGGAATGATTTTCCCCGAATACTCCCACACACAGATGTGCGTGTACGTGACCTAGATCACAGACATTCCAAGCAAGGGGGAAAATCAGGGACCATCCCTATGGAACACGTGCTTGTTTAGGTACATGTAAAAGTAGACAGTATTTTGAAATTTTCTGCAGGTTCTTATCCAGGGCCGTCTTAAGAGCAACATGGGGGCTCCCAGCCATGTATTTTTTTCCTGAGATCCTACTTGGCAAATTAATTTGGTTATTCCTGAAATTTTTTACCAGATATAATTTTTGTGACGCTCCATCTTCTTTTGAAATCGCCCCAGCGGGGGGAGTGCCCGGGTGGGCCCATGTGTTTACCACAGACCCGACATCTAGGGGGATCAGGGGGCTGTTGCCCATCCCCCGGGGGTTTCAAAAATGCACTATAAATAGCATATATGCGTACATACAGTGAGTATATGTTCTTTGCCCCCCCCCCCCGAAAAAAGTTGAAATGACAGTCCTGGTTTACCATTTCATTCAGTGGCGTCAGAGCCAGGGGTGCAAGCTCAAGCACCCACGGTAATTTGTGGCATGGATCCGAGCACCCCAGAGTTGATTAAGAAATTAAACTTTCCGATATAAAACTAAAGACGAGCACACACACCCAGTTTCGAAACAATTCCGACGCCCCTGATTTCATTATAATTTCAAAATAATATCAATTTAAATAAAGAAATCGTGTATTTACCTGTGAACTGAAATTCTGAAGAAATTTCCTTATATCCTTCCAACTGATAATTTATTATATATATACTCTGGATTGTTTTTCAATATGAGTCCAAACTCGCATGACGAAAATATGAAGGAATGCTAAAGGCAGTTTCTCTAGTTTCTTCAACAAAAGTTGGCGGCGACTAGCATGTCAGTCGCCAAGTGACTGAGTCGCGTTCGATATTTCGTCGCCAAGACGCTAATTTCCTCGTGTGAGGGCGTCTAGAGCGATATACGTACTGGTCTTCGGGAGACGGTTTCTCTTATCAGTTGCCGAACTTTAGTTTCCCCGTGTGAGGAGGGCCTTACTCTTACAAATTATAAGAAACATGGTTTTCCCCTAAAGGGAGGAAAGTGTTGAAGATGTTATTAATTTATTATCATTATTATTATAAGTCGTGGAATGGCAACAGCATGGCATTCGAATGTTGGCTCGGTTGTTATGGCAACATGTCTATACTGAATGTTTATTATTAAAGTTTCAGTGATGTTCTCATTTGTAATCGATGTAGCATCACTAAACAAGTCTAAGCTTTGTTCACATTACTTCAAATTCAGGGAAGAGCATTAAAAACATATAATTTAAAGCAGTATTTCTCAACCGCTGATAACAGTCAATATGGGCCATTAGTGATTTGCAGATTCATTTTTCGTTATTTAATTCGAGTTGTATAAGACAGCCTTTGAGTGGCAAAAAAATTTATAGCCGTGGGCTTCCAAAAATGTATACCTATATCTACTCTATAATATAAAATTACAAACTCCAAAAGGGCCTGTTGCTAAGCAACTGAGTGACGGAAATCTGTTACGTTTTTGTGTTACGGAAGTCAGTTACGATTTTGGGTCAAGTATTCATTTAACTCTAGCACATATCGGGACCATGTTATGTGCATGTACCGAGAGGCTCCCATATCCTACAGCAGGGCCCTTAGGCTGGAATTTCGATGGCGAGCCCCCAAACCAGCTTTTCAGGGCCCCTCTGTGGTTAATTTATAGTGTGAAAAATCAAAAAGTGATAAGAATCGTTCTGGTCCTGTCAGCCCTGCCCTTGTGGGGATGGGGGGGGGGGTCATGCCGAGAGGTATGTATAATATACATATAACAACAGTGCTCCCTCCCAACACACAGGTCGGGGTACCCGTGGGGGATTGTACGTATACCTTCATGGGAAAGTTAAAAGTTTTCATTTCCAGGGGCCCTTGATGGATCTCATTGTTTTCTTGCTGCTTTAACGTTGAAAAATTTGCAATAGCGGAAGCACAAGATATATCCAGTCTGGGGGGTTCTAAAAAATTTGCGAATTCGGTCACAGGTAGTTGCGTGGGTGGTCCTGGATTTTATTCGTTGGTAAAACGAATACAAATGAAAATTTTTCATGGCATTCGCAGCGGGGGATGACCGACAAGCTTCCAAGTTGGCGGCCCCATGTTTACAGGTTTCATTTTGGGGGCCCTGGATGAATCTCTATTTTCTGTTGCAGAATTTGCAACAGCGGATGCCCGAGATAAAGACAGTCTGGGGCCCCACTAAAAGTGTGCGAATACAACGGGAAACTGATTGGGGGCCCTAGTTTTTATTCATTGGTAAAACGAATACAAATGCAAATTTTTCATCTCACTCGCAGTGGGGAATGGCCGACAAGCTTCCAAGTCGGGGAGCCCCATGTTTACAGGTTTCATTTTGAGGCTTTGGATGAATCTGATTCTTTTTGTTTTTTAACATTATACAATTTGCAACAGCGGAAGACCGAGATAAATCCAGTCTGGATTCCCCACTAAAAATCTGCATATTGTGTTCCCGCTACTGGATGTGGGGCCCTGGATTTTATTCGTTGCAAAATTGAAAAAAATGAAAAATTTTCGTGGCCCCTTACAGGGGTGTGTCCGACAAGCTTCCAGGTCAGTGCTCCATGGGAATGTTGATAGGTTCTAATTCGGGGCCCCTGGATGTATCTAATTGATTTTTGTTGTTTAACATAGTAAAATTTGCAACACATCGGTAGCACGAGATATATCCAGTGTGGGTCCCACTAAAATTCAGCGAATTGAATTTGGGGCCCCAGTTTCTGGGGGTGCTTGATGAATCTCATTAGTTTTTTTTGCTTTATCATTATTTTTATTAAAATTCGCTTCTTCAGTAAGCTGGTGCTTTCACACATCTCTTTCCATAGCACGCTGATGAAGTGGGACGAAGTAAACAAGATATGTTGTGAAGAGAAGTGGGGGGGTTGGCCGCCAAAGGCGGCAGAGCCCCCCTAGTTATTCTATAAATACTTCTTTCTCTCTTTTGTCACATGGAGATGTGGCAAGAAACTAATAAAACTAATCCAATACAGCTATAAACCTTAGGCCATGCACATAGTGAGGTGACCATGAGGTAAGGGAATGCATAATAGAGACTAGCGACAAAAAAAAATTGCATATATGCATAAATATTGCATATATTTCCTAGTTTTGTTCTACACTGCACATACTCGAACAGTAAGGCAAAGAGAAAGAGGCCATGCAACGAGGTCTGGGAGTTTGTTTTCACCTTTGATCTGCTGATTTGTCCGTTTCACTTTTTTTTCCTTTCCTTCTTATGAGAAGGATTCATCATCACACCCTTACATTTCAGAATCTCTACAGACATTTTCTCTATCCTCCACCCCATGCATTTTTTTTTTCCTAGTTCCAATTCTTGGAACTCGTACCACTTTGTCACTATGAATGCAACCTTAGGTAAGATCTGGCACTTGCCGTACCTCACATCAGCACACTGAACTTCGGTCAAGGATCTTCGGCCACTTCAAGAATTGGCTTGTCAAACCTCTCGCCACTTTGGGAAATGACTACTTCAGGCTTTGGCAGTAACATAAATAAATAGGCCCTCGTCTTTTTTGTGCCCGAAAAGATTGGTTAACAGAAATTGAAAGAAAAAATGTTAAACAATTCATGCACATTAAGCTTATTTATGCAAACTTGAAACACATTTTGTTCAAAAAAAATACATCATAAGTATAAGGAAAATAGAAAATTTTTTTTACCAGGCATATCAACATATTTTGTGCTTTTCATAACATACAGACAGACATGACTGCCCAGAGAGACCATCTTGGGATGTTCATAACATACAAGAAAACTTCTCAATCAAGGGGTGAAAGATAAATTCATGGGTGAAATGAAATCTGAGGATATAAAAGTATCTGCAAGAGGACAAGAACTCTGTCCCTTCTCATCTTGTTTCGCTCTGGAAGCCGCAATTTCTTTCAGTATCCCTTTAGCCTCTTCTTTCACTTCTGGAAATTCAAGGCACTGTTGAGCGTGATCATAAGCTTTTTCTAGATTACTTTTATTAAAGTAATACTTCGCCAAAAATATATATGCCTGGCACAATTCCTCTCTGTCATATGCACCACGAGTAGACATCTCGCGCACATAATCACTGTATGCAGCTGCAGCCTGATCGTCTTCATTTAGCTTACTGTACATTTTCGCTAACTTTGCAAGCGCAGTTCCCTCCAAGTCCCCAACTGCATGAGCTTTCCAATAACATTTTTTGGCTTCTTTCAACCTGTCTAGTTTTTCATATGCTTCACCAAGAGCAACCATCATTCTGGAGTCGTGAGGCCTCAATTGCTGTGCTTTTTTATAATAATAAAGTGAGTACAAAGACATCTTGAGAATTTCATACGTTTGCCCCAATCCATACCAAGCTCTGTAGTCTAACCTGTTAACTTCCACTGCGTGTCTGTAAGCTTGAATAGCGGCTGCTGTGTTTTTCATTTCCATGTACTCGTGTCCCATCAGAGTCCAAGCTGAAAGATAGTTTGGATTCAGTCTCAATGCTCTCTCAAAGTAAACGACAGCCTTTTCATGTTGGCTCCTTAAACTATAAAAGTTCCCCACAATGATGCATGTCTCCACCCTATATTTGTCTATTTCAAAAGCATTGTGAGCTAGGTGACTTAGTTCAACCCTCATTTCTTTGACGTAGAGCAAATTCGAGTATATATCCATGTTCTCGAGCCGATAAGGATCAACTTTAAGCAATTTCTGGAAGCCAGCAATCGCAGTGTCTAAGTCTCTCATGCTATTGAATGCAATTGCTACTTGTGCCATAATGTAAGTACTCTTTGAAAAGCCCACATCTACCAACTGTGAGTACATTTCCAAAGCAAGCTCATACAGCTGTAGTTCCAAGTATGTATGAGCGAGGAAAAAGTTTTTCACCCAGTGATCCGGTAATGGTAGATCCTGTAACATCTCCTTTTCTACTATGAGAGAAGAGAGCTCCAGCCACGAACTCCACAATAAAGGTTCTGCTGCTATTGCTTCGCAGAAAACCTCAATTGCCAACTTTTCCAACCTAGATTTTTTTAATACCAATCCATATAAATACAGACAGTATCCATCCAGTGTACCTTGAGTACGCTCTTTACTCAGCTTTGCTCGCAGCACCTTAAGCACATTATTTTTAGACCTCTCCGGAGGGCACGATCTGTCAGCAATGTCATCCAGCCGTTTCTTCTCACCAGAACAGAAGCGTGAATAATAATGTAGGAATTTTCCATGTTGAGACGTGCATTGCTCAGTGTAAAATGCAGCCCTGTCATACTCTGAATTATCGAAATAACACTTGGCTAGGGCAATCTTCCCGTAGTCTTTATCCAAACTATCAACAAATGGTATAACTGGCGGGACTTTCGCTTCTGGAAACTCTGAAGCTAAAGCATGGTACAGTTCTGCTCCCCAAGAAGATGAGCTACGAATCCCTCTTTTATCACATTCTATCACAAGTTTCAGCAGATCATGCGCAATGACATCCAAATCAAAACTGAATGGTGCAGCCATGTTGGAAACTGAAGGCTTCTGATGCTAATTTAAATTGTATAAAAATCCAAACTTTTCGAATTTTTCTCACGCAGTAACAGCATACACAACCTATAAATTAAACAAAATGAAATTATAACCAAAAACGAAACATACACACATGCATTATTGATATGTCATTACATCAGGATTTGACAAGTCGCAAAAAAAACTAGGTTCAAGAACAATTTTTTACGCACCACATTTTTTCCCCACGAAAAGCAGGTCAAAAATAATTTACCTTTAGGCTTATTCAGGAGAGTGAGCACCTTTGGTATCGATAGATACTCCGATATAAATTCAAAAAATTTTGTCTTGTTCTTAGATTCCCATTTAGCAACCACTCATAGAAAATTTAGGTACCAATATTACAATTTCTTGGTTGCCCTGGGATTTGTCAAGTCTCGCATCACATCTTAAAACATCATTTTCAAGTTTCTCTCAAATTTATAATCTTGAATAGAACTTACAGCATGAAATTCGTTTCCAATTCCAGAGTTTCAAAACAACCACCTTGTAAATAAAAATGTGCATGATTTTGTTATTTAACCTTTTTCAGCTGCAATAACGGGGCATCATGCTTTTTTAAAACTCTTATTTCAGCTATGACATGCCCAGAGAAGTGGGTACACTGGGGCTTGGTCAGCTGCGGGCGATCACGCATTTTGACTTGTAAATCATAGGTGTAAACCATGAATGGATGCAGTAGCCCAGGTCGATAAGAGATTTGCCCAAAATACCAAAGAATGTTTAGAGATGTTGTGAGTTCGATATCCAATTCGTTCCTATCAGAAAATTTCCTGGGGGTACAATAGAATTGGCGACATGGCCACAGAAAAATATTGCTACAGAAGGGAATCCCACATCGAGGGCTTAGTGTACCAACCTATCTGTGAATATCAAAAAGCTGCCATTCGGAATCGGCAATAAATGATAGGTCCCAGTCTAATTAGCCCTCATGTGCAGACAATGACTGAAGTCGACAAAAATGATCAAATGATAATTCAGCAAAAGATGATCCAGAGGAATTAGAAAAAGAATTCTGAACATGCTGTAAAAGTGCTGCGCCATTTTCTGGAGCAAACTGAGAAGATAGGGCCCAGATTATTCGTGGCTCTCGCTAGTATAGATGATTCTGTGAAGATTCAAAGAGCAAAAAATGTGCATCAATCTAAGCTTACAGATTAATGCCTGTTTACATGAGTCAACGTCAAGTAATTTAGCAGTTGTGAAGTACTTTTAAAAATGTATGCAGACATTGAAGGCCGTTTACACATGATTTAGTTGTAAAGTCGACAAATAGATCAGGTTTAATTTTTTTGGCTAAGGAGGCAGAATGCGCCAGTGGGAGCAGCCTCGTATTATCCAATGAGCACTGACTACTTGATTACGTATGTTGGGACTTGAGAGAATTTGGCGAATTAAGATTTAGTTAAGTACTAAACTAGTTGATACATGTAAACAGGAGCTTGGTTTAAATAAGGAACTCAAATAAAAAGTGAATTGAAGGAAAAAAAATCAAATACGGTTCAATGTAACTGATAGCATATAGCACAGGTTCTCAAACTTTTTTCACCCGTGGCATCCTTTTTCCTACTCAATGCTTATGAGCGAGCTCCTCAGGGCTGTTTAACAAAGAATATTTTCAAAAAATATTCAAAATATATAGTGTAAATGAACATTAATAGTGTGAATTAGTAAAAATAGTACAGTAAAATTTAGTACAGAGAAACCTTGATATAAGGATACTTTGCGAACCAAGAAAAATATTGTTGTGGAGGGATTACTATCATTATATTGAGAGGCAGCAGGTTAGCCATTAGAGCATGGGTTCTCATTTGATCTCATTTTTGTTTGGCACCCCGGTTATTTTCTGCACACGAGGGCTAATTAGACCGGGACCTACAATTTATTACGATTCCGAGCAGCAGCCTTTTTTCATACTCACCGAGAGATTTGGTGCGTCAACTCCCTCTTTGCGGTAGCAATCTTTTTTCTGTGGTCATGTTGCTGTTTTTGTTGCACCCCTGCGTCAGGAAAGTTTCTGACAAGGTTGAACAGGGTATCAAACTCGTGACACCTCTAAACATCCTTTGGTAGAGTATTTTATTGACCTGGGTGGTTCTCAACCTTTGAAAGCCTGCAGCAAGGTAGGGTTCTTTCTTTTCTTTTTGGTAGAAGGCTTGGTCATAAACACGACTAATGGGAAACAAATAGGGGTACATATAAAATGATGAATTACTCATGGCCCGGTGGTTGAGAAACACTGCATTGGAGCATAAATATTTCCAAACAAGAAAAAATGTTATTGTAGAGGGATTTATAATTATATGAGAATCGTGCAGCAAGGTTTCACTGTATTTTAGTTTTTGTTAATCAAAAGTTTTGTCATTTTTCCTGTTTCTTTTTTTTTACACAAAAACTCTCCATCTTGGAATTTTTTACGAACAGCTATGATCCCCTTTTTCTTTGTCAACTTTTATTTTGATGATTCTCTTTCTAGCCTGTTGGCGCTTTTCCTCCTGGTCTCCCATTTTCTTCAATTGTTTTTTTTTCCTGCCAGCTACTGTTATTCCTTCGGCTTCAGGATTGCTATTTCTTTTTTCTACTATTGGTCATAGTCTGACGAATAGAATAATTGACCTTTTTATAGCTTCATATAGCACAGCATTTGAAACAAGTCCATTAGCATTTTAGAGCTTACTTTTTATTTGTACATTGACATGTTGTATGGTATATACAGTTTTCCCAGCATGTTATATTTTCTTTTATGGAATATCTCATTTTCTCAGGTTGTACATTTCATATTTCCATTTTATTAGATGGGATTATATTAGATATTAGATTATATTAGATTTTCATACTAGCTATTATAGTTTTAGTTCCACGATCATGTTTTTATTGAACCCAATTGTTTTTGACCAAACCCAGAGGTTTTTTTTGGCAATGACCATTATATTATTCAAAAGAGTCTGGTTATTATTATTTTCAATTCTGTATCTGGTCTAGGATGTTATATTTTTAATCATCATACATTATTTAGCCAAAGAATGTTGTTTTGTTATTGTCATCATTCTTTTTTTTTCAACAGTGACAGTGTTGAAAATGTCTGAAAGCATAACTCTGTTTCACTCTTGGCAACTTCTTGTCATGCTTTCAGGCACTTTTCTCGCCAAAGAAACGGATTACACTTTATCTGTTCAGTTTTTTTTTGGTTCCCGTCACTTTTGAGAAATATAGGTCGGAGCAACTTTAGTACAATCAAGGTATTTGCTTAGCAACTTTTTTTTCCTATGGCCTAGACAAAATAAGTTGCCAAGCCTGGCATAATAACACTAGGTTACTGTATCACTCGTTCTTTCTATGCAGGTGGTGCTAGTTCCACCAGGGTTCCTACTTTGTTTGTTCGACCACGTCTTTTGAAACAGAAGTTGCATTTCATTGGTTTTTTTTCCAGTTCGAGTCGCCGTTGATTATTCTTCTTGTCATCAGGTTAGGTTGTATTATTCCATTATATTTATTATTTTTTGCTATCATTTGTTGTCATGACTTCTGTTTCAGAGAAAATTACCAATCCACAAATCAGGGGGGTATTTATTTCAGTTATTGTGTTTTCTATGCCGGCGATTTTTTTGGCATCCGTAGTCGTCCTTGGCGGCTTTTCATTGGACCATCGGACGTGTTTGGTGCCGAACCGAAAAAAGGGCACCAAAAATCGCCAATCTCTGGATTATACCAAAGCTGTTCCAGCTTTGCTGAACTAGTCACGTCTCTTGGAGCTTTTTTTTTAGTACATTATAAAACTTTTTTGATTTATAATTTTCCCAGTTTAAATCCTATATTATATATTTTGCCAAGAGTAGATGAAATACTTCTTCACTATAAGTGGGTTCCCCATGTGGCAACTGTAATGCGATACAATTAATTTTTAAATTTTCTTTCTTTGTAAGCAACTGAAATGCTTGTTTTACGATTGAATCGTTATAACTTACCCACGTGCTCGAAATCTCCCTTAATTCATAAACGAAACACACACCAGTAACAATACTGTCTATGAACCGGACGAATTCGTTTTTAAAAATTGTGTAAACAAAGTAGTCACTACCAGCACAGTTGAAGTTCACCCGCGTGAGGAGAAAAGCGAACGTTTATACATTTTCTCTGTCTGCCCACTTTCAGAGAATGGCTCAAAATCACAAAGCCCTGTATAATTTAGTTGCCAATTTCATCAGTTTATGTTTTCCTTTTGGCAGTCACCGCTTTGGTCACAGCCGTCTTGAAGAATTTACGGTAACTGTAAACAATTCACGAGTTTCTTGCGGTCGGAATTTCGACATTAAAAACTATTGATTTAAAGTTTAGGTTTGTTATGGCTACACTCAATTGCATTAAATTGCCTCTGTTTGCAATAGCCCGGGCAATCTCAAACCTAGATATGATCTTATATACGCATGCTACATCAATGAGAAACAAAACAATACTAGTTTGAACTTGAATGCGCATGTTAAGGAAAGTATAAAATGTAAATACGTGAGGAAAATTACGGTAGAAGTAACCTATTTTAGTAAACTTTACACCGTTTTAACAAATACCGTTATAGCGAAAATCTCGTTTTAACGAAGTTTTCTAATCGAAATTTCATTATAACGAAGTGATTTCTCTGGTCTCTTGGAGTTCGTTGTAACGGGATTCGACTATAATTTTTGATGCGAAAAAAATGATGCAGTACACTCTGTATACTGAATGATTATTTCCATTCATTATTCACTGGTTTTTTTTTTTGTCATTTAGAAAAGAGAATGTGTCATTATTATCCCATTGGTTAATCCTTCCTTATCTGGCGTTATGAGATTTCTGTGCATAACTGGAATTGTAGCCCGGGCAGACTTTGAGTTGATCCTTTTTAATAAGTGCATAATTTCTATGGCAGAGCCTCGTAAGCTCCTTTCTATTATTTATCAAATTTACTGAGGTTTATTGTCCTAGAGTGGCTGCAGAGCCCTGTGGAAGTGCACATGGAGCCCCAAGAGCTCCGCTGTGCACAGGATGAGAATTCCCTTCATTAGACAGCTCCATTCTAATGCATCATAATGGCTGAGTAAAAAAATGCAGGGTTTTAGCAAAAGGGGAGAGGGGAAGTCCCATTTCTGAAAAAAATGTTAAAAAATAGAATGACTGAACACAGTTTGCAGCCAGTTATGTGGAAAAAAAACAGTTGTCCCATTTTATCAATACCTATTTATCACACGTGCTGTTTGACTAAACAGAATATATGGTCAACGCACCTGTGAACAGGATTTTTTTCAGATATAGTTATCATTCGGTTATTGTTAGTCCCGATGTGATTACATTAAGCGGCATGGACTGTATCTCATAAATTTGTTATTTTTGATAAATTTATGAGATTTATGTTTTTCTTTTTCCTTCTTTTTATATCATTGATTAAAGTTTCTGTGGGGGTACAAAATGACTCAAGACTTTAATAAAGGTTTCTTTTAACTGACGGCCAAAATGTTCAGATCAGAATGGTGTCCCAGAAAAGCGTCAGTTGTTTTGCTAATGATTTTAAATTAATTGTGCAATATTTGATATCCATAGTTGAACATCAGGACAGTGCTGTGAGTGAATCGTACGTAAGATCTGTGTGCCCAACATGTCATGGTTTTGTTCGCAAGGACTGTGTTTTCAGACTTTGTATAATATTCTGATTTACATAAGGTTACCAGATTTGCAAACAGAAAGGAGGACGCTTGCACACATGCTCACCTCACTTTTCCCAATTCTTACAACAGATGGTGCCTCTATACTGCCAAAAAAACCCAGTATACTACATAAACCATATAAACTGTTTCATAACTGAAACAGAACCACTTAAAAGATGGAAAAACAGAAAGAAAAAAAAATTCTCATTCTCCCTTCACTTATAATGAATAGTGTCCATGGTCTGATCAGTTTTATTGCTTTGCTTCATTTTCCTGGAGCATGGCTATGTTTTCTTTAGCCAAGAATCTTGTCTTTTATTACATTTCTGAAAGCTTTCATATATCTTTGTTAAGATATATGAACTCTACCCTCAGAAGGTTCCTTTTAGGAATTTCTTTGTGGGTGATTTTTTTTTTTGCTAGAGGCGATTCACAATGCGTTATAGGTTGAGAGCAGTTTTTGCAGACTGCCTTTTTTATATCATACTGGAGCAAGCTGGGCCATAACATCTGCCTTGCTTGGAGACAACTTTGGTTCTTGTATTCTGTGAATTTTGACGGCGATTGGTGAAAGCAAATGTAAATGTGAAGAAAAAACACGCACACACAAAAACCCTTGTATCAATGAAGAGATATATGTTTCAGAATAGAAAAAAAATATCCCACAGGAAACAGAAGAAAAATTCTGGAAACCTGAAAAAAGTTGGACAAGAGGACAAATTTTCCAAAACACAGAAATGACAAGATGGAAAAATATTGGTAATCATTGACCAGTCAAGACTAGAACCATATGCAATAATTCCATCAAATCACATCGATGGTTAAATAGAAAGGAATCACTGAAATTGCTGTTTCTAAGTAACCATCTTTTGCCATTACCTGATTAGCATCTCTGGAATTTAGAAAAACCATGATGAAGATGAGAGCTCAAAGCTTGGTGCTTCTCACCGACTAGCAATGACCATCTATACCATTTTATTAATTAATGCTTAAAATATTAATTAATGAACTTGAAATGCAAGCTAAAATTATATTGTGTTCTGTCTGTAATCACAGGTGAAAAATAATCCCTGTAAATATATAGCGAAATTCACTTCAGCAGTGTCCGACGGTGTTAGTCAGACTCATGCATTATCGACCTTTAGAGAGAGCACAAAAAAAAAAAACATGGGGGGGAGGGACAACAAATATCTTACGCTATGAATTTTGACTTATATCAGCCTTTAAATGACATTGAAATTAACAGAAATTGATCACAATAACACATAAAGGTATTTTGTTTAAATATTTAAGTTTACTAAAATATTTTTTTTGCATCAAAAATATTTTTTTGATTGTCTTGGAGAGTAATGAGCCCACACTGTTCTTCCCCCCCCCCATAGGAACTTTGATTAATGAAATAAAGGAAGGGAAAAGTAGAACATCATAAATTTCTCAAACACATGTTGATATTAATAGCTTGATGGACCAGATATATTTCCTGATTGATTCTGATGAATCTTGTGGTCTGCTATTTTGTCAAAAATGAAAATGAGGTGGTGCTCACTTACACTTCCTTATTCATCTGCGGTCTGCAAGCAGCAAAAAATTCAAGCATGCACGTATGTAAGTGATCCTAGTGCACATGCTTGAATTTTTTATTTTTTATCTGCCTGCAGAAGCTGCCAGTCAGCAGTAGACAGCCGATGAATGAGAAAATGTGAATGTCGCTGCATTTTTTTTTTGACAAAATGACATGAATAACGTGAACATTACTACTGCATTCAATTTTGTGTGGAGTTTGGTGAATCTAGAAAGGAAGCAATTCACAAAATTCAACAGACCTTTGGGGATGAAGAAATGGGTACCATACCAATAAAATAGTGGTACAACTGCTTGAAAGATAGCCGCACATCAGTGCAGAGTGAACCATGTTCTTGTAGGCCCTTAACATGTAAAAATGAGATTGTTATTGATAAGTGAGGACTCTGGTGATAAATGATTATCAAATCACGATCAGTGAACTCGCAGACAAGGTGACGATTTGGTCTTCAGGAGATACAATGTCAAAGTCATGCTAGTCATGCTGCCTCTCTTCTTTGACTCCACTGGCATGGAGTATGCACCACATGGCACAACCAAGGAACACTATAAGAAGGTTCCACGTCGAAATTTACAGCCTCATCATGATTAATACAATAGCACTGTCCAAGTTTTTCCTGCAATTTTGTCAAAAACAACAATGTGGTGGCGCTCAGTTACACTTCTTCACTCATCGCGGTCTGCCATAGACTAGCAGCTTCTGCAGGTTAGAAGAAATTCAAGTGTGGGTACTAGGATCACCTACATATGTGCACCAAAGCATGCTTCCCAAGCTTCATAGATTTACATACAAAAAATTATGGTTGGATACTTTTTGAACAAACCTTGTATGTCGAGAATCACTCGTCAGTGACTGTTCTTTCATGTTTTGCTTCTCTTTCTGGGAAAGAATAGAATTGTCTGATGTGGCGAGATGCAGACAATTCTTATCTCATGGTTTGAGGACCATAGTAGATCAGGTACAGGGAACCAAACTTCCAAATCCTTGAAGTTCATTATAATGCCATTAGACTGTGTTATTAAATCATCTATTGATTATGTATCAGATGCTTCATTATTTTCTGGACTTTTATCTCTTTGCTATGGAGAAAACTTAGAATGAAGCAATCCGTCATTTGCCGATTTCATTTATATCCTGATTTGATGACAGACAAGTCTTGTCATCAAATCTTGAAATAATTGAATTATTTCTGTTCACATCCTATATTGCTATTTAATGTTCAATATCAGAATGTACTTATGTATATACAATAAATGATTATGGAATAAAAACTCTGGCTATTCTAGTTCTCTGGCTATTTTGTGTTTCTTTGTTGATTATTTTTTTTTCTGATTTAATGTTTTTACTTTATTTGTTTAATTTGATTTAAGTAATTCAATTTGATGATATCTTTTGTTTCACTTTATTTGTCACCTTTGATTCATAAAATTAAGGGAGTATAAATAATTTTTTGAAAGGATTTCTCTAAATCTTTTAATTAATGCTCCACACTTGTATTGGTGTTTCCGTTGTTTCTAAAACAAAAGAATAAATGTTATAAAGTGATCAATTTTTTTTTTTTATGTTACAAGAAAACCCTTTGTTTAATGATTTCCCTGACTAAACTAATTTTTCAAGTACATATATGAGTCCATAAGCATCATCTTGAACTAGATTTAACGGGGTTCTTGATTTAATAAACAAAACTCTGTTCTGATTCTATGAATTTTCTATCCGTTTTTCTTAGTAATAAGTTTCAGATTATTTTTAATCTTGTTTACTTTTGCACTCCATTCAAATTTTTTTCTGTTATTTTTAGGCAATAAACCGAGTTATGAGTTGATCAAAATTATGATTTTGATCACAACTGAAACAAATTATGAGTTGATCTTGTGTTTCACCCATAAATTATTTTTACCTCTAGGTGTTGAAATAGTGGATGTCTCAGAAAGCCTGGATGACGATGGAAAAGAGACGGTTTTATTGGCCTATGATGAAGAAAGTGACATTTTCCTTTCCGGTCTTGCTCCTGCTCAAGAAAATGATACTAGTCAACCAGAATATGGTCAGGGCAAAGGAAACACAGCATCAGTTGAATGTCCAATCTGCCGCCAGTCATACAGTTCCAAAAGTAACATGCAACGTCACATGCGAATACATACGGGAGAGAAACCTTACTGTTGCAATTTGTGTTTTCGTAGGTTCAATGATGCAAGTAGCTTTGCACGGCACAGAATTGTTCACTTATGAATCATTTTTAAAGCGATGGCGTAATCAGAATTGAGTGTATATAACTATAATTTAATCTGTTCCCCCCAGAAATGAAACAAGGTTTCGGTAGATTACCTTTTTTTAAATGGCAAATCATGTTGAGTATATAGTGGTTTGTCTGTCAGAGAATTTTTTAATGGTTCATTGTTGCAAGAGGCTCATCCTTGTATATATAATCCCCCCAAGTATGAGGTGAGACCTTATGTCATGCCTCGTTGAATAATTATATTTTTTCTAAGAAGGAGAAGCGAAACACATGGAAGCCAAGTTGAGTGATTCTTGATGCTCAGTCTCTTTATATAGAAGAAAATAATTGAATTGTCTAATGTGACCTAGCCAAGTCTCATCTCGTGGTTGGGGGAACTATACTTGTTTATATAAATTTTGTCTAGTAGAAATTGCAATGATTTCAGTGCTATAAATGGTGACTTTGAAAACAAATATTAAAGTTCATTCAGAAGCAAAAGACATCAGTGCTTGCTTGTTTGAACATATTCATGTGAATATTTTTATAATCACTTAACCCTCTATGGTTCACCCAATAAGAACTTAAGAAAAATTTTTTATTTTACATGAACAGATGTAAATTGATGCTGTTAGCATATATTTAATTGAAACAATACATCAACAGCAATTTAATTAATTGCAGTGGATTTTTTTCAATTAGCTAAAATAGTTAGAGGTAAAATATGCAGTTTACCTTGATTTCAATGTAAAAGTATAAACAAATAAATTCTTGCTTAGCAAAGTTGAATAACTGCTTCCTTGAATTTTATTTCCCTCAATTTTGTAAATCTCTGAACATGTAAAATTTAAGCAGCTCTCAAAAAAATGACACTGACAAAGAATAAACTCTTTCTGAAAAAAAAAGTATTGCACTTATATAGCCATATTTCGTACTTAAATGGCACTAAAAAAATGTGATTTCTAAAATAACAAAAAATTCAGAGAAGAAATTGGTATAATGGTTTGTTTGATAATGTATTAGCCATGTGTACTTAAATGTATATACGACAAAGAGGGTTAAAAGAAAAGTTCAAAAATTTATTATATGAGAGCAACAATGTACTGCCATTATGATTGTATTAAACATTAACAATTCCTCTAGACAAGCTATTGCTGTACTAGATGGGAAAAATCCTAGGTCTGAGTATTCAGTTTATTTTTAAACTGTATACTTTATAGATTGAAATAGTGGATTTGTTATTTTGTGAGCACATATAGTCGATCCCAGATTTAACAAATTTTTAAAGTCCCTCTGTGATCATCTCAACCCTAATTTGATGACTTTCCTCAATTTATTAGATGTTGAATTGGCTTTGTGTTCTAGTTTCTAGAAAGGCAAAAAAAAAAATTTGAATGACAGCACTATGTAATGCACTTCGATTATCACCATATTTCTTATTCATCCCTTTATGAACTGTAATTTCCTGTAGCATAACTGATTATGTTTGTTTTTTTCCAAGTTCTGTATTTGCGTTAATTAGAGATGTGAGAATGTTCTCCACAGAACGAGAGTATTCTCTTGGATGTAAAAATTGCAGAATAATCGAATATTCATTTTTCTTTCATATAATAAAAAAATTCTACTAATTTTGTTTATATTATGAAATATAATTCAGTTTTTTCATCGCCAGAAACATTTAAAACAAAACTATTTCGAGAACCATTTATAGCATAATCACATCGTAACGACAACTTTTAGTTTGAGAGTATTCTTGATATTATATTTTTCTTTTAAAGTTTAATATTGTGAGCTGAATGAATGAGTGAATGCCAGAACTTTGCCACTGGAGTTATCCCGTTGCCGAGATTTCTTCCAGCCCAGCTTTATGGCAAAGTCTAGGACACTTTATTTTGTGTCAAAAAAGAAAAAAAGAACAAAAAAATGTTTTCAACATATTTTCCCCGGACAAATGGGTACTGTCGCAATTAACAAATTTTGTGGTGATTACAAACGTTCGAGAAAAGTTTCGGGGTTTCGTTAAGACGGAGAATTATTTACGTATATTATGATGGAAGTAAAACTTTAATTTCCCCCCCCCCGATCTTCTTGATGGGAATGACTACTGTTATAAATTATTAGAAAATATTCTTATCAAAAATAATAAGAATTATTCTCAAGTTATTTATAATTGTAATCCTTCCAGAGAATATGCTCAACTTATTTATAGAAATTATTTATATTTAATATAATATTATTATGAACATTATTGAGAATATTCTTTGGAAGGACTACTGTTATAAATAACTGGAGAATATTCTTATCAAAATAATAAGAATATTCTCACATCTCAATATTCTAAAGTTATTTATAGAGATTATTCATTATAATATATATTATAAATATTCTTGGAAGGACTATTATAAATAACTGGAGAATATTCTCACATCAAGAATAATAAGAATATTCTCAAGTTATTTACACTAGCAGTCCTTTTAAAGAATATTCTTGAATATTCTCTTCAGTGAGAATATTCTGCTAAAGATTATTCTCGAGAATTTTACATCTCTATTCCTAATTCTTTTATGAAAGAATGAAAGTTCCTTTTTATTAATTTTTAGGTGATTAGTTTAGGTGATTTTTTTTAAAAATCGGTTAATAAAATGTTGTGACAATATGTGATTGCAACCACATGCGCAATATATGTGCTAGCATGCTTATTTGGAAAAGATGTAATTTTATCAAAAAATATAGAAAATATTTGAAACACACTTTTAAAGATTCATTGCAGTTTGTTGGATGCATCTTGCAGTTATAGGAAAATTTTGTTTGCTTATAGACAGGGACATACCGCAAACTGTAGTGGTATCAAGGGAGATTACAGTATATCCCAAATTGCATTAACAATTGGTTCCAACACTGGTAGCATAAGGTGAGGTAAAATTCCAATGATAATGCCCCAACTCCTCGGGAAAAGAAAGGAAATATATTTCCAGATTTTCTTAATTCTTTCCTATCACAGTCTTTTTTTTAAGCGAATCTCTGGGGATGAACATTTCTCTGTAAGAACATGACAAAAATAAATTTAGATCTGAATGTTGCATTATAGTTTTTGAACAGACTTCTTATTTTGTTTTACAGAAGTTTTAATATAGTCCAGGATGTTATTTGATCTTGCTTTCAAAGATCAACTTAAAAATGTTTCTGTTTTTTGTGAATCCAGGATTACATGTATATATGTATTATTCAAGTTAATGACTAATTAAATGAGTCTTTATTGTTGTTGAAGTTATCTTTTTTTTTTTTTGTGGTGTATAATTTGCTTTCATGTTTATACAGGGAGACCTCTACATAATGATACTCTGCAGACCATGAAAAAATATCGTTATAGAGGGATTATCGTTATGTCAAGAGGCAGCACTTTAACATTAGAGTATAAGAATTTTCAAACAAGACTTGAAAAAATATTGTTGTAAAGGAATTTATTGCTATAATGAGTATCGTTGTACCGAGATTTCACTGTAGATATTTTTTGACAAAAAGATATACATTTTTGTCAAAAATGTGTTTCACTCATACAACAGTTTTTTAAATTATATTTTATACAATCATTTATAACCACCTCGTCAAGTGATTAAAACTACTTCCTATAACAAAAGTTTGAACAAATCATGGTATAGTTTCTGATACTGTTTCTTGTTTAGTTTTGCAGTCATTCAGATTCTTTTTCTTCTGTTATTTTTTAGGAAAAAAACAACAGGTTCATAGTTGATCTTGGTTTCATTTATAAATCATTTTTTCTCTCTAGGTGTTGAAATAGAGAATGTCTCAGAAAACATGGGTGGTGGTGATAGAAAAGGAACTGTTTTATTGGCCTATGATGAAGGTAGTGACATATTTCTTTCTGGTCTTGCCCCTGCTCAAGAAAATGATAATAGTCAACCAGGATATGTTCAGACCAAAGGGAATGCAGCATCAGTTGAATGCCCAATATGCCATCAGTCATACAGTTCCAAAAGTAACATGCAACGTCACATGCGAATACATACGGGAGAGAAACCTTATTGTTGCAATTTGTGTTTTCGTAGGTTCAACCATGCGAGTAGCTTTGCACGACATAAAATTGTTCACTTATGAATAACTTTTAAAGTAATGGGAGAACGAAAATGGGAGAATATGTAGCTATATAATTCAATGTGTTAATACATACGAATGAAACAATATTTCATTAGGTATATATATATTTTTGAAATTACAAATCATGCTGAGTCTGTAGTGTTCGGTTTGTCAGAAAATAGTTTTTCTTTAATGACTTATTGTCCCAACCACTTATTCATTCTTATGTATATTTGTTTATATAACTTTTGTATTGTGGAAATTGCCATACTTCCAGTGCTATAGATGGTGATTGTGAAAATAAATTTGCAGTTTTATTAACAAGCAAAAAAGACATCAGTGCTTGATTCTTTGAACATGTTCATATGAATATTTTAATAATCACTTGCAAGAAGAACAGTTTAAACATATTTTTATCGGAGTATCAATCAGATATTGGATCTATTTATAGTTCATCTGGACATGCTTATGGAAAAGTTCTAGTTCAGAATATTTGGTATATTTTTAAATTGTATTTTAAATGTATTAATTGTATTTAAATGTGCTTTATTTATTTAAATAATTAATTTGTTGTTTTTTGCTTACATATATACAGTCGAACCCAGGTTTAACACATTGCAAGTGGGGGACTGATGTCTCTGTCCAACCTTGTCTGATTGGAATTTAAAACTCGTTTTTCAGCTGCAGAAAGTTGCCAAGAGTGGAACCCTTTGCCAGATTTTTAAAATAGGATGAAAGAAATGGTGTTTGAATTAGATTTTTTTTTTCTGTTCCCCTTGTCTGCTGATGAGAGAGGGGGGAAAAGCAAGAAGGGTGACCGGGTTCACAGTTCTCTGTGGATATATCAGTGATCATCTCGACCCTAACTTGATTATTATTCTTAATTCATTTGATTTTAAATTGCCTTTTAACTGTGTGTTTTTCCACATGCTGCATGTTTCCTAATTCTGTTATTAATGAATGAAAGTTTCTTTTAATTAATGAGTTCAGGTGATTTTTTTTTCTTTTTGCTCACTAAAATGCTATGATTATAATATATGTGTTAGCATGCTCATTTGAAAAATATGTAATTTTATCAAAGAATATTAAAAATTTTCTAAATATAATTTGAAATCTTCATTGTATTTGTTGGATGCATCTTGCAGTTATAGCAAAACTTTATTTGCTTATAGACAGGGATGTACAATAGAACCTTGTTTACCAAACATCAATTTTTTGAACAACTCGGTCAATCGAACACCTTTTCAACCTAACTCATTTTCAGTTTTCTATAGTCAATGATGCTCAACAGTTGGTATTTTCTTGGAACTTGAATCCTCTTTTCTCACAACTTGATAGCTTTGCTCTATTTTACAAGAATTCACTTCCAAACAATTGTACATACCGTACCTATGAGCTATAGATGTAAGTAGGGGGCAGATCTGGGTACAGTGTATGTAGTTATAAACGATTGATTGACAAGCAAGCAAAAGTGTGAATAGTAGCAAATTTATCTGTAATTTTTTTTTTTTTGTCTAACAAATTCATCTTAAATTCAACTTATTCTTTTGCATCATCGAATTAGCTTCGAAATCGATTTTCCAAACTTTTCACTTTTCCAAACAACACCCTTCAGTCCAGATGTGTTCAGATAATTGAGGTTCCACCATACTGTGAGCTGTGACAGCTTCAAGGGAGATTAACATCTGTTGCCTGGATGTTATTATCTTCCTTTCCAGGTATCCTCAATGGCAGCCGCAGAGTTGATTGCCCTTTGTCCTCTACTTGGTTATAGACCTGCTTGCAGATTTTGAAAAATATGCTATGTTAATTTGATAATAGCAATTGTTTATAAGTTTGAT
Source organism: Pholcus phalangioides (assembly GCF_987345545.1). Classification (NCBI taxonomy): domain Eukaryota; kingdom Metazoa; phylum Arthropoda; class Arachnida; order Araneae; family Pholcidae; genus Pholcus; species Pholcus phalangioides. Next base: position 84,055,602 of record NW_028301608.1, on the reverse strand, counting down.
TGTACATCTTTTTCTGTATTGATAATTTTCATGACAGTGGGTACCTTGTTGTTTGTTTTTCATTTGTTGCCTTGAGTTTTTCATAAGACTTTTAATGAATATTCATGTTTCTCATGTCATTTCAGACTTTGACCTAGCACATAAAGAACAAGATGAACCTGTTAGTGTTTCATCATACAACCTAGAAAATAACTTTCAGGTTATTAATGACGTTAGTATTCATAGGCAGAACCCATATAAAGAGATCACAAACAATAAGAGCAGCTGTTGCAAGTGTCCAGTTTGTGGCAGATCTTTCAGTTTTAAATGTAACATGCTAAGGCATATGATTATCCATACAGGAGAGAAACCATATGGTTGTTCTGTGTGTCACAAGAAATTCAGTGATTCAAGTACCTTGTCAAGGCATAAATTGATCCATATGAAACAAACGTGGTAGACTTGATTGAAATAATGTAAAAAACATTTATCATCTTATGTTTGATTTAATTTGATTTGGTTAATTAATCAGATTGCTATATATTTTTTTGTTCAATACTTTTTGTGGATGTATCATAATGACATCGATTGACAGCACATGTTAATCCTTCAAGTCATTATTACATGTAAATCAAGTTGCAGCAACTTTCTTTGATGTGGTAATACATGAACACATCACAAAAAATGCAGACATAGTTTTCATTAGTATACTTTGAGTGATTAATTTCTGATACTGTGAACAAGCTGCAATTTTTGGGTATTTTAATTACCATTTTTAGAATATACATGGGACATTAAAGCAAATAGATTTGCCCTTCCCTGCAGTATACACAGGCCCATAACTAGGCCGGGGCAGCTAAGGCCTCAAGCCAAATTGGTCCTCACAAAAAGTGTACACTTGTTTTCCATAATAATAATCTTTTCAAGGGCCCTAAGGAAAATGTCTGCCCCGGGCCCCTGAGAAGGCACACTAAGGCCCTGAGTATATATTATTGCACAGTCGACGCTCGTCACGCTACCCCCTTTCATTCTGTGGTAAAGGGACATCATATTGGCTGTCGTTATATCCATTGTTTCAAAAAAAAATTTAAGTTTAGCCTCTTTGAAAAATTGTTTATTGTATTGACTGAATAAATACAAGTTCTTTCATTTTGTTATTATGTCACAATAAAATGTATCTCGCTGGAAAAAAATTTAAATACAGTGTGCATATTGTTCTTGCAAAAATACTGTATTATAGCCAAAACCTACATTTATTTTTTATTACATGCAGCAAAATAATATGTTCCTTGCCCATATAGTCTCCAATTGAGAAATCAAGTAAAATTGTGCAATGGAATTTAGAATAAGGTAAAATAATCAACCACGTGTAAAGTGGGAATGAGGCACAATCGGGGGGGGGGGGGGAGAAATATCAACACAATCCACTTGACTCTTGCTATGGTTAACCTTGTTTCTAGTGATGTGGTGGCGCTAGTTTATCACAGGGTTTTACGTAGAAGTGACAACACTTTATCGTTAAACCCATCTATGTTTCATAACCTTTCTTTCAAGTATCAAATAAAGGTCAAGGTCAAATACTCAACAATATTTTTTGCTTATTTCTTTAATAAAACGGAGGGGGGGGGGAATTAAGTTTGATTGTTGTAATGGATTGAATGGTATTTAATGGTCGTCATATTATAAAAAATATTGTGGGGTTGAAATAGGGAAATATTTGGGTCATACTATTGAATCACTACAACGAATGGACAGTCATTATAATGAGCGTCGACAGTATCCAGTCAATGTAATAATATAAATCACAAAAATATGAAAGTTCCCCGTGCTATTGTTGCATGTATCCTTTTTTTTAATTGCTGACTCAGAAGTTCTTGTATTCAAACGACATTTCACAAAACAATTTTTCTCCTATGAACCTACAATATATAATTTAACATTTAGCTTAATCGGTCAGCTTATTGTACTTAGTTTCATTATAAATTCGAGTACAAATACTCTGTAGTAAGACATTTTTCTCGCTAGTTTTATTGTTAAATCATCATCAATTGAAATATTTATTTCCAGTATTTTATGAGAAATATTTTCACCACTTTTCATTAGAGATTCACCACTATTTACATTGTAGATACTCCAAAGTTTTATTGTAAAACATACAGGGTAGGCAAAAGTTCATAGCACATTTAAAAAATTATGAATTCAGCCACAATCAGTGTTTGACATTGTGGTTTGTTGTGAATTTGAAAAAAAATTCAAACTTTAATGCATAGATGGTCATTAAAAGTTGTGAGCAGAAGCAAAAATTTCAGAAAAACAGTCACAAACATATTTTTTCCAGCACCACTAAATGGCAACCAAACCTTGCTAAATTGCAGTTTTTAAAACACAAAATCTTTTATGCTGACTGATTCAACTGATTAGATTTAAAACTTCTATTTTGTAGTAAGTGTAAATTCACAGTAAGCGATTTGGTCTTAAGGTTTGATTATACATACTTAATTTCACTCCATTCTCTTAGTAACATGATTTCACTATTGCATGTTTGATGAGTTTCAGCCATTTTGCAAACTGGCCTAAATTTAGACATAGGACATGGCCTTTAGTAATTACTCCAGTGGTGCTTGGTTGAAATCCTATCTATGATAAAGAAATGACAAAACGTTTTTTTACAAAGCATAATCTCATAGATATAGTAAATTTAGGTCTGAATGTTTTTAATATATTGTTTCTCGAACAAATTTTTTATTTTATTTCACAAAAGTTTCAATCTGGTTCATGTTTTTATTTTACCTTCTTAGATCAACTTAGAATTTTTTTGTTGTTGTAAATCTACAATTACAATATATATAACTAATGATCAATTAAATGAGTCTTTATCATTATTGACGTCATTATCTTTTTGCAGCATACTTTCATTTTTATACTTTTATACATATTTGCATCAAAAATGTGTTTTACTTGCACACACACACACACACAATAGTTTTCCTTTATCATTATCTTTCATGCAATCATTTATAACCACCTCATGACAGGATCAAGACTATTTCCTATAACAAAAACTTTAAACAAATCATGATACAGAAGACTCTTGATAATCATGTGCTGCTCTGTCCTGTCCATATATATAAATCTGGCATATTTTCTTTGGGCATAAAGGAGGAAAACGTACCACTGCATGTCTGTGCCACAGATTATATTATTTATATGGGCTTCAACTAACTTCCAGTAATCCTGCGATTTTGGTAAGCCAGCATGCCCTGGTTTGATATGTTCCGGATTAGTATGAGTCTACAGTATTATTATTATTGCTTGCCCACAAATCGGAAATGTCGTCATTCATTGATTATTCGTCATCATTATACCTTTCTTCTTTCAAAAATTGATATTTGATTCATTGTTGTTGCTGTTGTTATTTCTGGGAAAATAGTGTGGAAGAAAAAAAAACTTCTAAATCAACTATTATTTTTGTTTATTATTTTCTTTCATATTTTCCTTCAGGTATGGATTACAGTGATGATTGTGTAGTTCTGAATGGAGATGAGTCCTCTGAAATGATTGGTGAAGAAAATTCTGATTTATCCGAACATGATTGCAGTGAATGGTCACTTTATTCAAAAAAATCTGAATTTGTTCAGGCTAGAAATAATTGTTTTTATTGTCGAGTCTGTCATCGTAAATTTTCTAATAAATCTAATATGATTCGACATATGAGAATCCACACAGGGGAAAAACCATTTCAATGTAAAATATGTTCCCGTCAGTTCAATGATTCGAGCAATTTGGCAAAACACAAACTGGTTCATCTTGAAAAACCCTTTGTTAATAGATGAAGACTCAGTTACAATAAATGGTATATATTTACTGTGCTTGAAACAAAATTTATGGTGTTCATCTGTGTTACTCACTTTCATTGTGGGGGGAATATTACTATCCATTACATTCATTTACAAAATATTTATTGGCCAAAGCTCAGAGTATAATTATAGCATTATATCATCAGTATCAACCTTAAGAACTAAAACGCCTGTCGGATGTATCCCAAAATAAGTATGTTTTTATTGCATTTGCTCTTAATGGAAGTGGGAGGTGAGAAAATGTATATTTCATGATGCAAGTTATTGAAACAAAATATTTTGATTGGAAGTACATGGGTGTTCGAGAGTTTCAATCGAATTTGACTGAGGGGTGCTGCCTGATAAAGAGCTCAAGAATCACTGCCTTAGGGTGATGAAGAATGTACTTTCAGCAAATAAAGTGCACTCAAGATATATATAAATTAATATATCTCCTATTATTCTGTTGTACTGAGAAATTATCATAGCAGAATATAATTTAAATTTTCAGATTTAAGGGTGAATGAACATCCCGCAACATAAATGGTGAACTCAATTAGTGCTAGGAGAGTAAAGTTATACAATGTAGAATCTTGTTGTTGAATATATTTAGCAAAGTTAGAAGTTTGTGGTATCAGATTATGTCCTTGGAGCAGATCAATCCTCAGAAATTATCCTTTATAATGATGAAAGAAAAATCATTGATTTTTATTTTTAGTGCATAGGGATTGACAGTGCTGTCTGCTCTTAAGGATGCCTTAGTGATTGACAAAATAATCAATCAATTGAACCTTTTGAAAATAATGGCCTATTTGATTTTCTATTTCTCTGTACTATATTCGGAAATGACAAAAAAAGGTTGTGGTGATCAGATTGCCTGTTCAACTGGTTTGTGCTGAGTTATAGCAATATAAAATATACATATCTATTAGAAAAAGTTAAAGCTATCATTCAAAAAGTTATTCAAAGTTCGTGATTCAAGCACTCAGTATTGATTGAAGGTATTGAACCAAATATGTACTGGGTTAATGGAGTGGAAGGGAACTTATTTTTACATCAAAGATATTTTATATGAGTACCAAGTTTGAAAAAAAAAGTAAAAATATACACACATATATATGGGTTTCTTCATGACCAAAATAGATCTCTAAGTGGAAGAGAGAGAGTTGGACCGAACCAGAATTTTTTTTTTATTAGATCCCTTATATCGATTTTCTACTGAATTTATAGTGTAAAAATTTCAAGATCAATCCTCTGGCAACTGTCTTGGGCAATGAAATTAAGGGGTGCCAAATTTTAGGTTGGAACAAAAAAACTTATGAAGTTATCAAATTTTCTAGTGGAGGTGGTGACAGAATCACATTTCCACCTCCTCCCCAAAAAAGCCAGTTATGGCCTTGCTCTAGCGTGCAGCAAGCTGGCCAATCAAACAGTGGCCCAGTTCATATTCTAAAGAATTTCTACCTGATTGGACTGTCTGGTCTACAGTCTACTACTACTAAACTACACATTCATATCACTTGTAATCAATCCTGTGTAGAATTTTATGGGTACATGTCGCATGTATGTGTTATGAACCTAACGTGAAGTTTGTTTCTGAGGAATGCTTGATAAGTGCTGCCTTCTGTCATCCAAATTCAAAAACAGACAACTTTGGTAGGTTATTATTAGAATTTTTATTTTTGTCATGCGTGGATTTCTTAAATGCTGCAGTCCTGATTTTTCTCTGTAGAAAGAATTTTTAAATGGAAGATCGGCTCACATTCGCACCTTGAAGTTGGGAAACTGCAGAAAAGGTTTACAGACTCCAAACCCCCTCCATCTTCAGTAGAGGAAATGTATTATTTCTTTCTCAAGAATGAATATTCATGACTGTGAAACACCATCTCATTAGCCCTTTAACGAGCTACCCATTATATAACTCGAACAGTGGAAATCACTTAGTCTTCTTGAAATTGCCATCTATTTTCTAGAAGAATATTTTTTCCCTGATTGTGTGAGCATGCACTTTGCCCCCAACACAAAATAATAATAAAAAACCAAGGAAAAGGAAAACGCTATGATTTTTTGTTACTTATATACCCTACGCTTAATCATGTAACTACCTCAAAGAGGCAAAACATCATTCTGTTATCAGACTGAAGAAAAGCTGACTCAGCCCACTGACAGTTGATTTGACAAGATGGGGGGCAGGAACATCTGTTCCTTCATTCCTGTTAAAGAACATATAGTACATTTTGCAAAATCTGCAAGCAGATCTACAACCAGCATAGGCGGAAATAAACCTGGAAGTCTGGGGGAGGGGGCACGATGATGATGATGTCAATTTATATATGCATATATACATTAGATCAGTCGACTCCATCTTTGACGCTAGGGGGGGAGGAATCCCCCTACGCCACCCCGTATCTCCGCCTATGATAACCAGGTAGAGGGCAAAGGGCAATGAACTCCTGAGGATGCCACTGAAGTTCCATCTGTTGAGAAGTTTTCTTCTGATATATCAGGAGATGAAAACTTAATGGTATCTGACATAGGCGGAGATAATCTCTAATGTCTGGTGGGGCATCATGAGGATGATGATGTCAATTCAGATGTATGCGTATGCATTGCGTATTACATTAGATCAGTCAGCTCCAATACCCCTCACATCCTCGCCCATCTAGGCTCGTCAATGCCGCAATGAGAGGGTGTCAAGAACCTGATATATTTCGGGATTGCCAAAATAAAGCGGATCAAGTTAGACTAGGTATTTCAGGATTGTCCCTGTAAGTAGGGTCACCAGACGTCCTATAGAATGTAATTTCAAGTGTTCTACTTTTTGGAAAATTCGTACTTTTGTCCTCTTCTGGTTCCGGAATTATTTTTCTTGAGGAAATTTTTTTCCCCTTTGAAACATATCCCTTCATTGACATCAGTGTTTTTGTGTTTTTTTTCTTATTGACCAATAGCCGTCAAAATTCACAGAATTTTGTTGTTTTTGCGGTTCTGTTTTAGAGTTGGGAAAAAATATTGTTGTGGCTGGTTTTAATGATCGAAATAGTGACGCCATCTGTTGTGAAAAGAGACGTCACCGAGGGTGTGTGCAGGCGTCTTCCTTCCTCAGTTTTCGAAACTGGTAACCCTAGCTGTAAAGGTACTGTTGTTTGCCAAGTGCTGCTATCTGCCTTCGGAATTCGAAAATATAGACAACTTCAGCATAGGCGGAGATAGACTTGGAAGTCTGGGGGGGGGGCTCACGATGATGATGATGTCAATTCGTATATACATATATACATTAGATCAGTCCACTCCACCTTTGACGTAGTCCCACACCCCCCCGTATCTCCGCCCATGAACTTCAGTAGGTGTTATTTTTTTTGGCGTGAATTTCGTAAATACAGAAAAGATGTTGAGTTTTTTCCAGATATAGATAAATAGATAATTTTTGCCCATGAAAGAATAATCCTGACTATGAGATACGCCAGCTCGTTAAGAAATTTTCTCTGGCAAGATTGACAACAACCTCAAATCTTCCTCCAGAAGTTCGTGACGTCGTTGTACATAGAGCAAGAGAATCATATCCCAGGAAATGCAAAAAATGGAAATGGTTCTCAAAAGCGATCTGCAATCCTCGTCAGAAGTTTTTGAAACGGTTATTTTTTTTGTTTTCTCTCTCAATTTCTTCCTTTTTTTTTCTAATCAATTGCTAAATTTTATTGTATAAATCCGAATTCGTCGTTGAATTTTGCTCTCTTTCAAACAAATAAACATGGATAGGAACTTTGAGTTTAAAGTTATGCTTGTCTCCGTTGGTGTTATCGTGGCGTTGGTATGGCTGTTGCGCATCTTGAATTCGGTCTCTGGATTTCTTAGGAGGCTGCTCAAATTGGACTCAATAAAATGGTCACAACTTGGTAAATGGGCCCTTGTTACCGGTGGCTCGGACGGCATTGGCAAAGCTTACGCCGAAGCTTTGGCCGCTAAAGGTTTTAGCGTGATCCTCATCAGTAGGACACGTGAAAAACTCGAGTGTGTGGCCCAAGAAATAAGCGAGAAATTCTCGGTGGAGAGCCGGGTGATTTGCGCCGATTTCACTGGTGGCCCGAATGTGTACGAGCTCATCAAAAGCTCTCTAGGTGGGTATGAGATAGGAGTCCTAGTAAACAACGTTGGAATGAGCTACAATCATACCGAATATTTTCATGCCATTGAAGATGGTCTAGATGTTATGGACAAACTAATCGAGTCCAACGTTGTAAGCTGTACCATGATGACTCGGATGGTTTTGCCTGGTATGGAGGAAAGAGGCAAGGGTGTAATAATTAACATATCTTCATTGACTGCGCTGTATCCGATGCCATTACTGAATGTTTATTCCGCCACCAAAGCGTATGTCGATTATTTCTCTAGGGCGTTGAGCTATGAGTACAAAAACAAAGGCATCGTCGTGCAATCTGTTCTTCCTGGTTATGTCGCTACGAAAATGTCGAATCGCAGGATCAGTCTGGAAATACCTTCGGCCGAAACTTTTGTCTCTAGCGCAATTAGTACCGTAGGTCTGGAGACTTATACTTTCGGTTATTATGCCCACAAGATAAGAGGTGCTGTACACGAATGGCTGAGAGCTAACATGCCAACTCGGGTTAATATGGCTGTTGCTCTGTATTATATGAACCAGAGTAGAGAGCGATATTTTAGGAAATTGAAAAAAAGTCCAAACTCATGAAAAAGCCCTGTTTTTTTTTCCCGTTAACCTATTTTTTGCACGTTTAATTGAAAAGTTTAAATTATTTGTTACATATATGCATTGCAAACTTGTGTTCATTTTGTATAATTTGGTATTATAGTTTCATTTTCTTGAGATAGTACAACATTGATATTGATGTGAATGCTTTTTCTTGCTTCAGATGTTGCTTGTAAGAGCAGTAAACTTATACAGAGTAGTAGAACCTTGATTAATTGAGGGTAATGAGTCCGGAGAGAGAAAAAGTCGCCTCATGTAATGAGATTCCCAGTTAGTAAAAGCAATCACAGAAAATTGAAAATTAGTGTCAGTCACAGGTGATTTTGTTTACAGTCTTGTTGAACTTTGTTACATAATGTGAATGGTTGGGGGGAAAAAAAGTACATATAATATTAACAATGAAAATTATGCAGAAATATTTCAGATAATTGGTTTGAATGGTTGGTTACCTTACTCTTTATGTGCCGTTGAGAGGTGTAGATGATGGTGAAACTTTGTCTCATCACATTCCTTGTTTGATAGAAGCTAATCATGTTAACCTAGTTAATCAAGGCTTTATTGCAAGAAAACATTTTCAATCAATTTGTGCCAAGTCTATCTTTGTGATGCAATCATGTATTTACCCTTATTGGAACGACCTTATATATATGTTTTGTTTTAGGCAAAATTTGTTTTAGTAATAATTTGCCATTAATTTATATTTTTTTCTTTGATATTTTTAACATGGTTTGTGAAATAGAAATTGGCAGAATTTCCATCAATTGTAATGCTTGAGCAAAAACAGGTATTGAGGAACATTTTCAAAAATAACTGAATGCATTTCAATATGTATTTATAACATAGGCTATTTACTGTCTGTTGACAAAAGATTATATAAAGATATGATTAATGTATATTTTTGCTTTATAGGTTCATTGATGATATTTTATTTTGCTTAATACTTTGTTAGTGTGAAATAAGTGGAGATTTTGCTCTATGTCTAAGGCCGGTGTTACACTATAAAAGTTTGATAAAATCCATTTTATAAAACTTGAAAAATCTAACCAATAAGGTTATTGGTTACATTCTAGAAAATGCAACCGTTGACCTTATTGGTTGCATTTTTCAAGTTTTATTATAGGACTTTTATCGAACTTTTATAGTGTAATACCGGCCTAAGTAATGAATCGATGTTGCTTCTTGAGGCGTGTATCATACGGTTCGTTCTAATTTCATGAAATCGATCAAGTGAAAAGTTTCAAATAAATCTTGCATTTTGACCAGCTCTTTGCATGAAAATTTATGACTTGGGCATTGATTTGAACATAATTTATCCTGGAATTAATATTATAGTTTTCATAGAAATCTCCACTCATTTGTATCTTTGCTCTGTATGTGTTATTGAGTATATTTTATTTTGCAACTGATCAACATTTGGTCTAATTTACTGTCAATATATGTCTTGTTAAATTTACCATCAATATACATTTCACATTTGCAGTACTGCAATTTTATTTAACTGTTATTTAGTTTTGTTTATGATTTCTGAAATAACCTCTGTTTTTTTTTAGTTTTCTTTTTTTTTTGGTTCAATAACTTCTATTTCTAGTCATCACCCACCTTTTTTCCCCTTCATTAGTCCCCTACCTCCATATTCATTGTATGCATTCCTGCATAACAATATATTTAATTGAAGTACAAAAGTTTTTGTTTATTTTCATGCATTTTGGTATTGGATATGTAATTAGTATTTTGGTTGTGTGTTTGAAAGTATTGATTAATAAAGCTATAATATGTATGAAAAATAATTTTAATTGTTTTTGCAGCTGTAATTTTTTTTCTCTCGGTTCTTTTATTTATTCTCTATCAATCAGCAGTCCCCCTCCCCCTTCCCGGTTTAAATTTTATTGCTAGTTTTTTCAGTTTTGTATCATTTGTCTTGTTTCAGGATTTCTTGTCTGGTGTTCAGTGAAATATTTGCAGCTTTCGGGCTGTAATGTCATGGTTCAGTAAGTTTATGTGTTTGTCTAAGATGCTTCACCTATGTCTGTGGTGGGCATCTTTGGATCTGATTGGTGGCCAAAAAGGGAGGTAAGAGCCACACATAGTCAAACTAGCTAATGCAACTCTCCTTAACCTGATCTAACGGCAAGCATGTATCTAAAGAACAACTCGGCACCAAGATGTATGACGTTATTCTTTGCTTGCTGCAGAGACCTACTCGTTACAAAAAAACCTCAGAAGATTTCTGCAACCGATGTCTGCAAAACATTTGGACTTAAGTTTTTTGGACGGCCTAGCAACCTGTAAGCTGCATACATTTCATTCATTAAAATTTCTATTTTTTTAGGGGAAAGGAAAACATAATTTACATGATGTGTTATAAAGGTGAATATGATAACTCCTAGAATTGATTCATAATTTTATATATGCCTGTGACATTTGATTGAAGTAAGCTTAAAAAAACATAACTATTCTCGACTTATACAAACGACAAGTGCAATATTTTGAGAAGTTTTTGATCAAAAACACTTGTGTGCGGATCTTTTTTTAACTAATATATTTCTTGGGCTGGGGGTTGTACACCTGTTTCAGAATAATTAACATGTTTCTAATGGCAGAATATGTACTTGATTCATTTCTGCAATGTAAAGTCATGGAATTAAGCAAAATAAGCTGTCTGTATTCTCATATTTCACTCGCATAAATTTTTTTTTGTGAAAGTTATGTGTGAAACAGCCCATTTTTTAAATTCCAAATATTATACATGTCCAGATAAATGCTGATAAGAATAGTAACTGCCGAATTCATTACTTTTGTCACTTTTTACTTAATTTTTCAGATTCAAAATTAAGTTTATTTTCAGAACTTTTATTTTTCTTGAAAAATGTACGTAGGATAAAGGAGGTTGTTCAGCGATAATTCCAGTTCTCGTACCACTATGATATTCAATATTTTTATTGACTCTTATTGCATTTGTTTATTTCAGATACTTATTCATGTACATTATGCTCAGAAGTTTTCTATGATGAAGGTGAATATGATAACCACTGGAGTTTGCACCATTTGGAACTGCCTATGAATGTTTTTAAGTGTAACATTTGTGCTTACGAAACATTTGATCGAACAAACTTCAAGCGACATGAACTGGTACATACAAATGAAAGGCCACATCAGTGCCCAATTTGTCAAAAGTCTTTCAAGAGGAAAGATCATCTGAAAGTTCATGGGATGGTGCACCTTGATGTCCATGGATATTCATGTGACCAATGCTCTCAAAGTTTCAGACACCTGTCTCAATTGTCCCAGCATAAGCAAAATCACATGCATTAATTTTATATTGTTGAAACAACTCCCCAATATTTAGAAAGCAATAAAACATTTTTATACTGCTTTTCTGATGGAACATTTCAGTTCATATTTTCAATGGTGAAAGTGTAAATTGTGAGAGCCGTATATTTGATTCATATTACAATATACTTGATTCTATCTGATGGTGTATTTAAATGTATACGGGGGGAAAAAACGGATATATCCTGTATAACGATAATTGCTCATATAATGATATTCTATTCTTGGGTGTGACGCTCTTTTCATATTGTTGATATATTCTATTTGTAATGATAAATCCTTCATAATATATTTCCCTGGTCCCTTGAGTATTGTTATACTCGCACAGGGTGCATAGGAAAGTCTATAGATTATAATAACTCGTAAACCATTGATCCTATAGAAGCATTTTAATTTAAAAGTATCCAAACAACATGTAGATATATTATATAAGACATGTCATTCATATTGCACTGGTTATATAGATGTTAAACTGAAAAAAAACTTTTTCATGCTAATAAGACACTCGCATACACTTCTTACCAGGATGGACACAAGAAGCGAAATGTACCTTTTTATACTGATGGTCTTAAAACACCCAATTAGAAAGTTGTTGCCCTGTCTCTCCTGAGCTCAATAAAAAATTGTTTTTAAGTGCTATAATCACCGAAATATTTGAATTTAGAAATAGATAAAAATGGGGGAAAGAATAACACATAAAGCATAGAATTTGCTTTTCTGTTAGTTTATGTATTCTTTCCTTCACTTTCAGCGAGTTTAAAATTTGAATATCTTGGTGAATATTGCACTTAGAGACATGGAACTTTTTGTTAGGCTTGGAGAGACGAGGGCAAGGTGACCAAATAGAAAGTTGATTTTTATATTTTTAATAACTGCACAACCCCCTTGCTATATGAATGACGGGCTGCAAACCATCCCGTGTTCATGTAACCCAGGTACTTTGGGAGCCTGATCTGGCAGGTGGCTTGAGTTTGGAAGTTCTACCCCCCAGTAGTGTTATATGAATGACGTATGTGAAATCCACACGCTATTTGCTTACTTCTTCCAATTGGAAGTCTGCGTTTATGGTGAATGAGAGTTATTCCAGGATAAAGGGACTTTCCTATGCACCCTGTATAGAAATATACAGATGCTTGAATACATTTAATTCCTTATGGGGTGGGGGGGGGGGTGAATGAGTGATACCAGAGACATATTTTGAAAGAAAAATAAATCCAAGTAATGAACACTTGTTTTGAAAACAAGTTTAGTTTGTGGGTATATATAGAGGGTGTCCCATCAAGATTATCCAAACTCTTCACAGCTAGATTCCTTGCTTGGAATACATAAAAAATGCCCAATGTACCTGTATGATGTACCGGTGCAAGAAAAAAAAAACTTTATTGGAAACAATTTATATATAGTACATGCACAGCGAGCGCATGCATATCTCGATATACTAGGTGGACATTTTGAACATCTTCCTATGTAAACATATGCAAATACCGATGTTCATATTTCCAATAAAAAAATTTTCCCTTGCATTGGATATGACGTCATACTTTCACATTTTTCGCAAAAACTATAGGTCATACAGGTACAGTTCTTTGGGCATGTTTTAGGTATTCCAAGCATTTAATCTGGCTGTGTAGAATTTCGGCTGTCTTGATGGGACACCCTGTATATAGAATGACCTGAAAATGAAATGGGTGTTGATGGCTTTTTAATTACAACAAAATTAAGCTAGAGCCTAGTCTGGTGGCAATTTTTGTATAAAATTAAGCATATCACAACATATTTAAGGCTTAAGAAATCATTCCAAATTCTAGATTTATTTCAATTTAATTTGATTCTAAATTTTTGGTCAACTTTCTGGGCATGATTGATAAGCTCAAATTTATATAGAAATGAAAATGAATTCATCGCTTAATCTAATCATGGTTTTTTTTTTTTTAACTTATTAATATTCTCTGAGTATTCTGGTTAAATTTATTCAGTCGAAACAAATGAATTTTCAACAAAATTATGAGCAATGGTTTTATTTTTTTCATTAGTGAATTAAAAAGTTTTTCTCCAGTAAACTATAGGATTTCACTTGATTATAAATCATAGGAAACAAATCATTTATAATTCACTTACATTTGACACCAACTACACTTTTACCTACAGAGAATAATTATCTTGGTCATGTTTTATGGTTTATATATATGTGTACATTTATATACAGTATTTTAAATTATCGATGCTCATTAGGACAATGTTACATTAATTCTGTTTGTTTTAATTTGTTTGAAATACTGGAATCGAAAAATTTAGACACATGCAATTTGTGTTCAAAAATTTGAGTGTTAGATGTTAACCCATTAACGACGACTTCAAGTTTTTTAAAAACAAAAAATAATGAGTGGAACCACTTCCACCATTTATCGGCAAAGAAAAAACTTAAAATTTAGAATGGCAAATTTTCCTACCAACCGGCGTTAATGGGTTAATTGTGAAATAAACTAGTTTTTGAAGATATTGTGGACCTATATGTTATTTCATTCTTAAGTAGCATATGAAAAATGAATTTTTTTTATTTCATTAGCATTATATATCAATTGATTTGACACTTGTCATATGCTAACTTGTTATTAATAAGAGAAAGTATTTTTGTCAAAAAAAAACAAAACTTTTAAAAGAATTAAATCCACTCTTTGATCATTTATTCAAAGTTTCGCTAATTTTTTTTTATGTATAGATATATTTTGACAAGCTTCTGAATCTGTCAATGAATTTTCCTATATTTTGTGTTTGTATATCATTCTAAAAAGTATATAATTGAATCTGATGGAGATGGACTATATTCAGCTGTGTTTTTTTTATTTTTTAGATATTGAAGTTTACCTGAACATTCACAGCGTTTCTCCTAAATCCAAAAAATCAGGAGGGTATAAATGTCCACAATGTCCATATACCAGTGAGGATTCATCTAATTTCCGACGTCATAAGCTTGTGCATTCTACAGAAAAAAATCATGGCTGTCCGGTTTGTTTCAAAAGTTTTAAGAGACGAGACGGTCTGAAAAGTCATTACCTTACTCATCCCCATGAGAAACTCTTTTATTGTAAGATGTGCACTTCCTATTTCAAGAGCAGTGATGAGCTCTGTTCGCATAGGAGGATACATAAAGACTTCCTGCCATCGGAAAACTAAGTTTATTTTTTTGCTATATAATATTTCGTTAGTTTATTTTATATTGAAATTGACAGAATAATGGCTCTATTGGAAATGTTATTCTAATATAAAGATATGTATGAAGGGGTTTGTATTCGTAAAGAAATTATTAAATGTTATGAATTTATTCAATGTTTCTGACTTTTTTTGTGCTTTAATATATTTTTCATATAATTTGATGTTATACCTTATTTACAATCACACGGCTTTTCATTAAAAAATTAGATAAATTTTGTAACCTCTGTAATACAAAATGCAGTCTATGCTCATTTTTACGAAAGTAGACTTGATAAATTAGTTTGTAAATTCAAGTGGCGACTGTATATTAATCTGAAGTAAAAATAATAATGAATATATATATATACAGGCATTTATTTCATCATGGATGCTGAATACATGTCAACATGTGCCACACATTTGTACTGTATATGGGAACTATAGCCACGTATGTTTTGGTTTGATATACCAAACATTTAACACTTTTTCATTTACAGAATTTGATATTCCGTGTAGAAAAAGTTGTATAGAGTTAAATGTGTGTAGTACACATCTCTTTATATTGTGATCTACGAGTAGATTAGCCAGAGTCAAAATTAATTTTTAAAAATGGTTTTAACAGTGAACTGGGACATTCATCCCATGAATTTTTCACCAAGAAAAGTTTAATATTTTCCTTGTTACTTTAAGATATTCAACTACATTTAAAATGTGATTTTGGAAGGAAATATAAATTTTTATTTTTTTATGAAGCCCCATTTTTGTGGTTCCAAAACAGGCCTTGTTTTATGTAGAGAAAAGCGTCCTCTCCCATGTTAGTACAATATATGCGAGAAACTGGCTGTATTAAGAAATATTGATGTTTTAGGAAAGAAAAATTTATCTCTGCTCGTGGTTCAAATCCCTGTGGAAGAGATGAATTTATTTTTCAGAAAACATCAATATCTCTTCATACAGCCAGTTTTCCATACATATTGAGACCTTGTTTTGTTTTACCTGATACTTAGAACCAAAGTTATGTCCACTTTAGTGTTGTTTTAACATACAATTAATCTGTGAATAAATACTCGGAACATGTTTTACAAAGAATGTTGTTTTTGACTTTTTTTTTAGTTTGAAACATAATTTCCAAAAATCTATTGATTGTATCGTTCCAAAATTTTAATATGATATTCTGCCATATTTCATTAAGGTTTTGTACCAAAATCGAAGGTTTATCACATGTATTTGTCTAATTAAAGTGTTCTATATACAATATGTAAAATTAAATTTCAAAAAATTCACACACACACAGCAACAGATTTGGGTGTTTCTTATGAGCATACTATACAATCCTTTAAATTTTGGTTCATAAACTGCATCATTACTAGCTAAATGTACTGTGAAAATCTCAAAACATTTCATTCATAGAATTTTTTGCAATCATGTTTTAAATATTACATGAATTTTGTTTAAGATTTGACAGACTTTTTCATAGAAAATGATATAGTGAAAAATTTATAATTGTTTTCACCATTTTGAGACACTTTTTATCAAAAATGTTATTTAAGTTCACTCCACTACCATTTTATAGAAAAGTGACAAGCAAGCTAGTCTGAGACCTTAATTGTGATGTATTTATTTTTGATTTCATGTGATGCAGGGAGGATTTATAATGTGACTGAAATAATTTTATTAACTGGAATGTAAAAGAAATTTCTTCTTTATAGAGAGTATGAAAAATAGATTTTACGTTTTATGTTTGCTAGATGGCAGCAAAATTTTCAGTGCAAAAACTTTCATTTAACAAAGCTAGATTTAAATCCAGTACTGGATCATAGATGTTTATAGTGATCTAAAATCAGTATCGAGTTTTGATTCAATTTCTTCATTACCTTTTACAGTCATACCTCGAGTAGCAAAGATAATTCTGGAGTCACATTCATTAGTTGAAGCAAGGTTTCTGTATATAATAGTTTAATTTGTTCCAGGTATGGCCAAAAATTTGACGATAAGTTCTAAAAAAATGAGAAGCATTGTAAAAAAAGACAAAGCTGACAAAATTAACTTTCCAATTGGACGAAAGAGAATTTGCAAGAAGATCAGAAACTGAAGATTGAATTATTTTAACACTGTACACAACCCAGTCGGGTTCATAAGTGTTCTTTTGTGTTGCAGTCAGCTCATTTTTGTCTCATACATGCAGATGGAAAAAATAATTTCCTTGAATGTCTAGATCAGTTTGATATTAAAAGTCTTGCACCAAAAAAACATGTGCAATAGAAAAATTGGAGTCTAAGTTCTTATTTTTTAATGCATTTTTTGCTTTGATCAATTATTTATTGAACACAAAACGGCTCAAAATCGTTCTGGAAGAGAAATAGAAGTATATATGGAAAGTGATTCTGAGAGGGAGATATACATTAATCATGCTCTAAAGACAAGTCTGATGATGATTGTGCGGAAATTCGGCTCATAACGCTGCTACGTTATATGAGTGTGTGCATCTATTTCCACTAAAATGTTCATTAGCCGAATCCATGTTAATTAGCCAAGGTAAAAGTATTGTGAAAAAAATCTTCATTAGCCGAAAAATTGATAAGCCAGGGTATATCACTGTATTGGCTTTGAAATGCATGCTGTGTGTTTGGTGGAAGGAAATTCTTTTCATATTTTATTTGTATTCGTCTTCATTATGTTGTAGGTAATCATCAATTAACTTTGTTTGCATAAAGTTAATATTGAACTCTGTGTAGCTACAAGAAGTTCAATTTTATGCAATGCTTCATACATTTATCGTTATGTTAATTTTATGTTATTGACTTTGTATTATTTTCATTCCTTTTTATGCATAGATAGTTGAATTTTTAATAACAGTATAAAAACTATATTACAAAATAATAAAAACTAAACTATGGTTTTTCTTTCTTATGTTTATTTGCCAGAAGTAAGTTTGTGAACTGCTTAATTTTATCGAACTTCTGATCTATTTTTTTATTAGAAACCAAAGACATTTAAGTATAGTTACACGTGATAGCAATTGATTGTTATGTTTTTAATTATTATTAGATTGTTATGTTTTTAATTATTATTAGATTGTTATGTTTTTAATTATTATTAGATTGTTATGTTTTTAATTATTATTAGATTGTTATGTTTTTAATTATTATTAGATTGTTATGTTTTTAATTATTATTAGATTGTTATGTTTTTAATTATTATTAGATTGTTATGTTTTTAATTATTATTAGATTGTTATGTTTTTAATTATTATTAGATTGTTATGTTTTTAATTATTATTAGATTGTTATGTTTTTAATTATTATTATATTGTTATGTTTTTAATTATTATTATATTGTTATGTTTTTAATTATTATTAGATTGTTATGTTTTTAATGTAGAATTATTCTTACTATTTCTGTTCTATTAAAATAATGGAGAAGAAATGAAATATATAAATTATGCATATACAAGTATCTTATTATTGATACCACTGAATAGAAATGAAATTGCATCTGGCACAAAAATATACAATTCTGAATGATTTTAATCTGCTGAACATTAATATCACCATGAAAAAGTTTTGTTGGCTCTTGTTTTTGAAATATTGTCATGTTAACTGTTAAAAAGAGTGCTTTATAGTTAAAAAAGACCATAAAACCAAGTTACCTTCTGTTTTTTCCCTCATTTTTAAGTTAAAAATGATTTTAACTTTCCCTCATTTTACTTGCGTGCAAAAGAAACACGAAATGAGATTTAGTTTGAAATAAAATTATATGCTTTCACACACACACACAGTCAAAACTGTTGACTATATCTTACTGGTTCACATTTTATTGTATGTTAAAATTTATTCACAGTTGTTTGATGCAATTGACCAATATCGTATTCCCTCATATTAGCCAGCATGCCATAAAAATGGAGGGGGCACCAGATTTTTTGAATGCAGGTGTCTGGTCCATTCCTGGTATGCCAGGAACGGGGAAGTTCAATGAGTGTCTAAGAAACTTGGTATCAGTTTACATTAAATACTGAGTAAATAAGTGAATAAAAATTTAATTATAGTTTCCACTGTTGCAAGTGTGTTTTTCCAGTAATTTGATTATAGTTAAAAATAGAGTATCTGTGTATCACAATCTAATACAGCCAATCTAAAAGAAACATCTGATAAGAGTATTTCAAATTGCAGAAATATGCTGTTGCTTTTGTATTAAGAAATTTTTTTGCAGTGCAGTTCTTTAATTTTTTTCTCTACTTATTCCAGTTTTATGAAAAGACAATCTATTTATATTTCTATTTAATTCGCCTAACCTATGCAAACTAATATGCTTAGTATCCAAAATTTTAAATAAATTAAGATTTATAATAGCAGAAGCAAACAAAATTCAAACTAGCTGCATTGTGTGTGTGTAGTTTGTGAAATAGAAAGGTTCCTAAATTTCAGAGAACCTACAAGTCAGCCAATTCAATCAGTTTTTAGAATTCAGATATTTAAGAGTTTTCTGTGACTCTAATCCCCTCGCATGCTGAAAAATACATGTATTCCCAACATCCCAACATGCTCCATGATTATATTTCCTGGCATGCCGGCTAATACCTGCTGTTTGTGTATTACTTGAAACTGAAAATTTTTGATTTAATCTTTTTCAAGAACTTTCCTAAATTTATGTTGGTCACATATGATGACTTAGTGTTTGAGTCATCAGTCAACTTCTTATCGGTTAAATTATAGTGTACTCACACTATTTAAAGTTTAATCTCACATATTCATTTTGAAACAATCTCAAATTAATATCAGTGACTGTTTTATAAATATATATATTTTTACAAGGATGACGTCACTCTCTGCTACCATACGAAGGTTTTAACAACTGGCTGTTGCGAAGATATATTTCGGAAAGAGAGAAAATTCAACTGCCCCTGCGGGGAATCGAACCCACGTCCTTTCACTTTCCGGGTGAACGCCCTAGACCAGTAGACTACAGAGGCACAGAATCTCTCAATCTTTCCTTGGAGCTCGTGTACACTGAAAGGGACCGTACATGGACATCCGGACCAGACTCAGGCCAAGCTCACAACTGCTGACTCTGCCACCGGATGGCGACTTATACATGCCATCTGGTGGCAGCGTCAGCAGTTGTGAGCTTGGCCTGAGTCTGGTCCGGCCGTCCATGTACGGTCCCTTTCAGTGTACACGAGCTCCAAGGAAAGATTGAGAGATTCTGTGCCTCTGTAGTCTAGTGGTCTAGGGCGTTCACCCGGAAAGTGAAAGGACGTGGGTTCGATTCCCCGCAGGGACAGTTGAATTTTCTCTCTTTCCGAAATATATCTTCGCAACAGCCAGTTGTTAAAACCTTCGTATGTATATTTTTGTAATTGCTATATTTAAGAAGAAAAAGTGCTTCTGAGAAACCTTATAATTTTTCCTTTTATCATTATTAGTGGTTAGGAGAAAATGTTTGGACATGGCCACGAAGATGGATATCATCAGGGCTTTCGAGCAAGGCAGATTATCCCGGCGGGAAATCTCAAGAATTTTTGAACTTTCTGCATCGACGGTGTTCACTATACTCAAGAACAAAGACAAAATAATGGCATGCGCCAAGAAGAAGGGTAAATTCTCTCTATCGAACAAGAGGATGCGTAGCTCTGGCTACAGCTCAGTGGAGGAATCTTTGTGCGACTGGTTGCATAGTCAGAACGGACAAGACGGTTCCATTAGTAATCTGGTCATCAAAGCAAAAGCTATACAGATAGCTAAAGAGCTGGGTGAGAAGGATTTCAAATGCTCGGATGGATGGCTGTACAGGTTCAAGCTGCGAAACAACATAGCGATTGCTCACAGGAATGCAGAATAGATTTATTAAATGAAGACATGGAAATTAGCATGTGATTGGCTATATGTAATACTGTAAGATTCTATGTCTTTCATTCTTTTAGATTGTAAATTTTTTTTTTTGATTTGATTAGTTTTGAAATGTTCAGTGAAATTTGAACATGCTATGTTTTAATGAATATAGTTATGATTGTTCTGTAAAAAAGGAGTAGTACTGATAGTAACCTGAATTCACTGTAAATCTGATGAAGAAATCCCCTGTGTCTGTATATTGTTATTTCATGTAGTTTCCAAAAATTATAAAAATTCCATTTGATTCTAGAATTAAAATGAAGTGTGAGAAATGATTAGCATAAGGAAGGGGGGGGGGAAATTCAGCTGTGATAGTGACACCTCTGTTGGGGAATACAATTATCTCCTCCATGTGTAATCCATAATTATGTGTTAAACATCTAGTAAGGATCATAGGCCACTGGTTTTTTTCTCTCAAGAAGTTGGAAGGAAAATAAATGTTCTTGAAATAACACACAAACAAGGAAAATAATGTGTGTTATTTTAAAATATTAAAGGCTTTACATTAAAGTACGGGTCTTCCACTGGTGGCCCGCCAAGAAACTGATTAGTGAAAAATTGAAATCAGCATTCCACTATCTGAAACTGATCGTAATTCTCATTCATTTCTGAGATCCTTTCTAATCATGTGAACAGTTGGTATATCTACAAAAAAAATCGAATCTTGATAAAAATTCTCACTGACCAGTTTCCACTATAAATCAAGAAGAGAATAATATTAAAATTTCCTGAATTTCATCGGAAAATTTTTTATCAATAGTGGTTAAGTGGTGAAACCTCGGAAAAAATTTGATACAGACCATTACTCTAATGTTATTCTTCCCCCTCAACATACACAAATACACATAAAATATAAAAATATGATGAAATACATAATAAACACAGTCGTAAATTTTAGTGAAACATACTTTTTCTATTGGGTGGGGGGGGGGGGTCTGTATAAAATTTTTTAATTTATATTCCTTGCAACTATTCTATGGAGGGGAGGGCATTGTCACAGCCAAATTTCTTAGTTTGTGCTGATAATTTTTCATATTTTGCTCAAATTTTAGAATCAGTAACAGAATTTCAATTCTTATTGAAGTTTTTTGTGAAACACCTGATGTGTGTATATATATATATGTATCAGTTTGAATCTGTACTATAAATTATAGAAAAACTATTTGAAATGTAATGTGAATGAGGGTAGTTTATTTATATACATTGATGTGTATGAATATATGTAGCCATACCACAGGGCTTGACAAATTGGAAAAAATTCTTAGGTGCCAATCAAATTTCTTAGGAGCCAAGGATGATTTTAATCTAAAAAAATGGTCCTAAATAATGTTTTTTCCAAGTTTCCAGGACTTAACATTTTTATCTGGTGTTAAAAGACACTGTTATATAAGATCAGAAAATTTTGTGTTATTCATGGACTTCAATTTAGCAATCCCATACAGAAAATGTTAGGTGCCAATACAGATTTTATAGGGCGACTGGGATTTGTCAAGCCCTGCCATACGGTATGATTTGTAGCTTTTTGGCTGACATAATTAATGTACACTGAACCGAAGACCTTAGTGTTTCCCATATCCACTTTTATGATCAGAGAACTGGTCTAAGAGCTAATTTTTCTGCGTGTCCAAAATTATGACTCCTTTCCAGTTCTGTCATTGTTTGTTCCATCTGACAAAAAATTCTTGCATTCAGAAATTGTCATATTTTAATATGTATAGAGAACCACTTCTTGCCAAAAATAGGAGGGGGGGGGGAGAGTTCTTATGCATGGATAGTATTATAGAAATTAACAAATTATATATACACTCAATTCCTTGAATCTCAAATCTTCATAACTTTCAACGCAGCAAGCTGCTATCCATCAATGATCTGACATACTTTTTGTTCATGATTTAACTAAAAAATAAGTTGGGGAAGAGATTAAGAAGCCTTCAAAATAAGCATGATTCTGATGATAATGAACTAGTTGATGTAGCCAATTGTGACGCATCAGATGAGAGCAATGAGGAATTTAATGGTTTCTATGATGAATAAAAAATATCTTTTCTTTAACATCTTAAAAAAAAATATCTTTGATGAAAAATTTCCTCTAAATTTTAAGCCCAAAAAAAAAAAAAATCGGGATTCCTTATACATTTGAAAATATAGAGTTCCTCTTTGTTTCACTATTCAAATGATTTAAGAATAAATCTTACTTTTCAAGCATTCAGCTTGATATATTCTGACGTTTTCCCTACTGTATTTAAACTGTATAGTAATGGTTGAAAAACTTTTTTTTTAGTAAGTGCTCTTGAAGATCGATTGTAAACTCATCATAGCTTCGTAATCAGACCGGGATTGAACGCAAGACCTATCTTTTGTGCAGGAAGGGAATTCAAAAATATTCCTTAATTTCTTAGCTTTTGAAAAGTTCATTTTAAAAATTGATCAAAACAGTAAAAATATATGTTCTTTGTTTTTAATAATCAGAAGTGTATCCAGCCAAAATTTGGGTCTGTTTTCTAGACCCTTCACAAAATACAGAATCTGGAAAATGACCCCATCAAAAATTATAATTCAACAAACCATTAATTTGAAATTTACTTTTTGTTTTGTGTATAAAACTAACTAGATTAAAATTTTTTTCCTGGATATTATGGCGAGGTGAATGCTGAAAGAAAAGTCATCTGGTCTCTGCTGGAAACTTTTCTGCTGAGAAGATGACTATTCTTTCCGAGTTCACCTTGGCATAATGTGCAGGAAAAAAAAGTATTTCCTTGATGTTTTCGGGCTGAGCAAAAGCCGTCTCACTCTCATTAACAGATTGTTTCATTTTCCACAAAATTACTTTTATGAAAATCATGGATCATTTTCACAAAAACAGGACCTTATATATATGGGGGAAAAGTCACGACAGGCTCTTTATAGTACAGTATTTCAAAATTTTTGATTGCTTTGTGAGGGAGCTATGGGATATCTGTGATCCTTCTTGCATACGTCTATGGATAAGACCACTGTACTTCTTCAGTCAAACTTTAACCAACTTTTACTTAGATTATTCATAATGTGAATTGTGCAATTTGTGCTATCTAGAGCAGTTTCCCAAAGTTCTCAATATCGCCCCCTGGTGGGCTATGGAATGGTCTGGGGGTGATAGAAGCTATGGATATAACATAGGATCCTATGGGTTCGCTTAAGTAGGGGGTTGATTAGAGAAAAGAATTCCTGGGGGGGGGGGGGGGCAATGGAACAAAAAGTTTATTCCATTATTGAAGCAAAGAGATTTATAAAATGTTAAATAGTACAATTTTTTATTTAGTCACTATAGTTTAGTGTCTTTTTTTTTGTGCCTAATGTGTAATTTCACTGTGCACAAGTTTTCTCTGTGCACAATCAAGCCCTGCATGATTGTCATTGTAAAAATTCATTAGAAACAAAATTGATGCAGCCATACTTTGGTGAATGAAGATAATTCCTTCTGGAATCATATTCATTAGCCTAAATCTTTGTTAGCTGAAACAGTATTTTTGATAGGGTTCTGTGGAAAATCCTTCAACACACACCACTCATTCCAGAAATGGTCCAAAATTTGAATACCTATTATTTTATAATTAATTATAATTATTTTATTTTATTTTTATGCTATGTATGCTAGAATGCATTATGTATGTCAAAATTTGAATTTTTTTTATATACATACCACCAAAAGATTCTTTACATATGGCATTATTAAAAATTGTTCTATACATTGAAGCCAATCAGCTATTACTGCTGTTTTTGTTTTTTTTATACCTCCTGTGAAATGCAGTTTTTCACATGCGATATTTTGAAATCACATCAACAATCAAGTAAATCATTTCTCTCACACATGCAGATAAAAAAAAAAATTTCTAGAATGTTCAATCCAAACTAAGAGTTTGGTATCAAGTGTCTTAGCATATCTGCTGAAGACATTCAAATTTGGTTTTTTTTTACATTTGTTGAAATACATTTTCCTTTTATCTTAATTATTCATTTTACTTGAAATTATTCAAAAAAATTTTGAAAGCGAGATATATCTGGAAAGCAATTCTGAGGGGGGAAATGATAAATCTGGCTCGACAGTTATGCACTGGATTCATTTTGATTAACATGAAAACATGAAAATTTAGCTCACAACGTTGTGCCGTGTTAGCACATGCATCCATATCAGTCAAAATGTTAGCCGAGACAAGAAAACAGCAAAAAATTTGTAAGCTGAAGTGTGTATCACAGTACTGGGATAACAGTTTTTTCCTTTTACATTGGAAGGGATTTTTGATTTTCTTTGCATGAAATACCATGCAAAAAATTTTTTTCTGTGTCTTTGGGCATTATTTTCATGAATTCAATATGTGAAATATGTCATTTTGTTTAACCATGTTTTTGTAGTCATCGTATTTATGAGTGTGGAAAATTGTAGTATGTTATGATTGAATTACTGTAATCTAATTTAACTGAATAATAATTTGAAATAAATAATTTATTTTGAAATGCTGTTTCTTTTCTTAATCATTATTCGATATGAATGGCATTTTCGAATAGAAAGGTTTTTTTTCTTATTATCTAATTTTTGTTGTTCAATTCTAGCTACTAGAAGGAAATGTTTGAACCTGGCTACCAAATTACGTATCATCGATGCTCATGAGCACGAGAAGCTCTCCCAGAGAGAAATCGGAAGGATGTTCGAACTTTCCTCGTCAACAGTGTTCACTATCCTCAAAAACAAGGATAAAATAATGAATTGTGCCAAGATGGGAGAATTTGCCCTGGCCAATAAGAGAATCTGCAGCCTAAGCTACAGCTCAGTGGAAGAATCCTTGTGCCATTGGCTGCGGCAACAGAGGGGTGAAGATGGCTCCATCAGCAATCTGGCCATCAAAACAAAAGCTATGGAGATAGCCAGGGAACTGGGCGAGAGCGACTTCAAATGCTCTAACGGCTGGTTGTATAGGTTTAAGCTGCGAAACAACATTACAATAACTCATAGAAATCCTGAATGATAAATCTTGATCTGAATGTTGTGCACGTAGGTATTTATCTCTCGTCTTGTAATATATTTTTACCATTTTTATTTTTTCAAGGCTTATGCAAATTTAATGCTGCCTTTTAAAATAAACTTTTAATTAAAAATAAAAATTGATTGCAAACTGTGATTATAATTAAACTGACTCTACTCAGACCTACCTATGTAAAGCCCGTTCTGGCAGGTGTATTTCATTGAAACTTGATATTTATATGTTGTATGGACTATAGAGAAAAAAAAACTGCAATAAAAAAATAGTTCAATTGTCACTCACCAGGTGAAAAAGATGCACTTAAAGGCCTAGGAAACACAAATTTTAAACAATGTAAAACTTCATTTAATCACAGCATTTGTTCAATGTGCATTCCATTTCTGTCAATCACATGTTCACAAACACGTTATAGCATGCTCAACAGTAACACAAAAGGTTTCTTGAGGTATTGCAGCAACGTGGCATGTTGTGTCTGCTTTCAACTCAGGCAAAGGCTGTGTGCTTCTTCCATGGACAGTCTTTCAGGAATCTGTGCAACCAGAAGTCGCCTCGATTCATGTCCAGAGGACAAGGGAACCAGGCATTCGGAAAAGTTCTCTAAATTGCTCAAGCAACTCCAACGTGAGCACAAAACAGTTCCTTCACTAATCAACCAATACAGGAGTGTTACACCAGTAGTAGTGTGTACAAAGGCAGGAATGACTTGCTTCTGCAGAAGTTCGCAGTAACGAGCATTCATGATTAGCCTTTAGGAGAGCATTCCTCAAGACTCAAATTTCAGCATGTAACTGATGCAAAATATGAAGGCATAGTGAAAAAATGATGTTATTAAATGAAGTTTTTTTTTAATGTTTACAATTTCTTTTAGTGCCATATTCATGTATATCTCTGCCCGTGATCTCAGTGCTTGTAGCTTGCCATTAAATCCAGATATTCTGATGGAAATGGTGACACCTTACAGATTTTTCCTGCAAAATCAAATTATCACAAAAAACTAATTGCTAATTCCAAATTTTCATCGAATATCTACTTTGATGAATGCCGATTTCAGTAATGTATTGCGAAAAAAAGTCTAAATCTCTCCTGAACTAGAACACTAATATGGTTATTGTAGACTCTTTTGAAAGTTGTTGCAATGGACAAGATTTTGGTAAATTTGCCCAGTTGTAGCTATAAGGGTGAGGAATTTGCTATTATAAATTTTGGTGAAAATTTGATTTTGCGCTTCGTCAATTTCATCACTTGTAGCTCATCATTAAATCCAGATATTCTGATAGAAATGGTGGCACTTCATGGGTTTTCTGTTCTTTCCAAAGATGTGCTTAGTTTGCGTGTAGGTCTTTCAGAAACTTCACAAATTTAGGTTCTTTCAGACTTGACACATTTCTCTTCCGAAATCCACCCACACCATAGCTCTAAGATGGTTCAAGATAAGCCAAGGTTGGTAGAATGTTTTATGTTCCACTTGGACTCATCTATCACCCCTCTTTGTTTGGCAGATTAGGTCATGTTCACCCTGTATATTAAGTTTAAACAAAACATGTCTACAAGAACGGGTGCTACATAGGTCTGAGTAGTGTCAGTTTAATTATAACCACCTTGTATAACACTAATATTACCCTGAGTAAGTGGTTGATACTACTAGGAATAAACCACACATGCACCTTGTCTACATTCCTCTGCAGAACTTCTAATGAATTGGTACATGTTGTAGTGTATGTGTAGTGAGCCTAACGTGAAATTTGTTTCTGTATAATGCTTGTTATGTGTAGTGCTGCCATCACTAAGCATTACATATACACATACACATATTATGTGGTTGATGCTGTAAATGGTAAATGTGGCATTTGTGTCTGCCAGCTTCTATGACTTCATATTTTATCCTCATGTAATCATTTATGCACTTTGCCGCATCCATGAACATTGTGCTTGATGATAATACTCTTATTAAATCGCACATGCACCTTATAAGCATTCTTTGGACAAATGTTAATGAATTGGTACATGGCTGGAAAGTGAAGTGCATTTTTGAGAAATTTGTGTTGCATGTTTGAGAAGTGCTGCCATCTATCTCACAATAATACTGTGAACACTTATCTCCATTTAACCAGTCATGTAACCGATTAATTTCTCCTGTTTCTTTTTCTGTAAAGTTAGAGGCTAATAAAATAAATTGCCCTAATCAAAATTTTCAGTGAATACATTGAAACTGATTTCATCACATTCTTAACTGTGTTTTTAAATTATCAAAAAAAAATTATAATTGAAATAATTACTAATTAGTTTTCTTTAAATCTGCGCAACAGCATATGCCATCGTGTGCAAATGACTGTGGTTAATCATATCACTTTCATTAGCAAAGATAATTCGCTTTTTCATCTATGGACCATTGTTGTTAGATATCATTGATGTGTTCCTCTTGTTAGTTAAAATTTCTCTAGAAGAGAGATTTTTCATGGAGAAGGTGCCAGTTTTCTTCCAAAAATATAGATTCTCTCCTTGTTCGTCTAAAAAAACATGTGGCACATTCTCCATTGCATTTTCGTCTAGTGATAAACAAGTGTGGGAAGAAAATGTCATGATTAGAGCCCAGATTATATGCACTAAAAAAGAGGCAAAACATGCTCTAAAAATATGCACTTAAAAATTAAAAACTATGCACTTAAAATACAAAATGTGCACTTAAAAATGTAAAATGTGCACTTAAAATCCCAAAATATGCATTAAACACCCCAGAATAGTACTAGAAATCTTGAAGTCCGAAATATATACAAAAAATGAGAAAATATACATTAAAAAAAATCACCATGCAAAAAAAGCAGATGTGTTTTCGAAAGGCATCTTTTCTATTTCTTAGTGCATATGTATTCATTTACAAAAAATTATCTCCTTATATATATATATATACACACACCGCATATGCAAATAACTTCTACATAGTTTTTATTCAGGCATTTTTAGTTTGTAGTAGCTGCTCAATAACAAAAATACTAGTGAGAAAAGAATTTCGACACTATTTCTAAAACAAATTTAACACTTTGATATATATATCTCTAGAAATAGCCTTACCAGAAAACAATTAGTATTCGTAAAATACTTTATAAATATATGTATTAATTCACTAAATTTCACCTGCGGGGAAAAAAACCGATGGTATGAAAATATTATGAACAATATTTATTTGAAAAATTATTAAAAAAATTGAGTGAGCTTAAATAAACCTTCAAAAATATGCACTTTTACAGAAAATTCTTTGATTTTATGCATTTATATACATTAATGCTAAAAAAGGCCAAAATATGCAAATGCATATAATCCAGGCTCTAGTCATGATCAAACAGTTCTGAAAAACTTAACTTATTTTAGATATAATAAATGCAAAAGACATTTTAATGGCTTGTATTAAATTATGATTACTGCAGTGGATTTACGTTGTTTTTTTGGTTTCACACATCAAATTGTTTTTATTATATACCATATACTTTTTTATCAATCTTGACAGTACCCAATTGTCCGAGGAAAAGTTGTTGTAAAAAAATTTGTGTTTGTTAATTTTTTTAATATTTTTCACTCAAAGTGTTCTAGACTCTGCCACGAAACTGGGCTGGAAGAGATGTCTGCAACAGGATAAGTCCAGTGGCGACTGAGCTCTGGCATTCATTCATTGTATACTTTCACCTTCCTGACATGACAAGAATATTTTGTATCATAGTTTGACCGTCCTTGTACCAATAAAATCTAAATCAAATCTAACTACAGTAGAACCTAAATGAAACAGAACATCAATTTTTCTGAACTAATGTTCCGTTTTAGACAGGCTTTCATTTTATAAAAGTTGCACATCAAGGCACTAATTGTCAATTGAGCTATATTGATTCCGTTGAAGTCAGGTTTCTTTCTTGTGCGCTGTCTGTCTTCGGTTTCATTATATTGAATTTTATACTTTATTTTGTGTGAACTGAAATGCAGTTGAACCCAGTGCCGTCGTATTGTATGGGCTTCAAGAGAAGAGGGGCCTCAGTGAAATGAGAAGTTGGTGAATTTTTTGAGAATTTGCTAGGTAAAAGGCCTCAGAAAAATGACTTGGCCCAGGGTCCCACAATGCTCTTAAGATGGCCCTGGTTAAACCCCATTACAGTCCCCACCCCCAATGTCACACCAACATCGCTTAGCACCAGAAATTTTCAGTGAGCAAATCTTCCATATATATATAAAGATTACACAGGTTCAATCATGATTCAATATAATGTAAAACTTGTTATACCGCCACAATTCTAAGACACAAAATGGTGGCATTAAATTTGAATTAGATATGTACATGTTTCTTGGGAATCATCGATAATGTGAGAGAGTTCACTGTACTAAATCTTTTTGCTTTTTTTTCCTTGTGAGTAAATTGATGTGTGAATCTTTGTAGCATGTAATATCCAGTGTTTAAAATAAAGTCTTTCTTGATATTTCGTAAGATTGTTTTATTTGGTTTCAATCTATCCATCAATATTTCATACACAGTGTTACGCTTAAGATACGCGGGTGCGTGAAAGTTTGATACCTGTCGTCTTGGCACAGTATGATGCATGGAATTAATTATTGAGTGGATACTTTGAGGTCTCTTTTAGACGAGAATTGTATTTTTACTGTCACTTCAAAGCAGGAAAATAGTTGGTTTTGAACGATTGTTAAAAAAATTGTGTTATAGGTTATGTGCAAGAATTAACAGTTTGTGCGTTTAACAAAATTACATATCTGTCTGTACTACAGAGCCGAAGAAGTCCAAATATCAGAATTTTGTTCATATGTAGCAAAGGGCTTGGGTGGGGGGTCACGGCACGATGATGTCGTACATGAATATATGTACACTATATTTCCAAAAGTCTGTGTCCTTTTTGGAGTTTAGGAATTTTCTTGGATTTATCGAAAGATGCTATGCAAATCGTTCTGAAATTTCGGTCATGTGAACCCAATGCTTGTATATTTCAATCAATATTTCCAGTGAAAATTTAGTTGAGAGTTTAGGGATAGACAAAAAAATTAAACAAGAGGAAAGGGTCAACCCAGTGTATAACAGCGTTTCAAGTGTGCATTGGGGTAAGCTGCAGGTATTGATTTGTGGGCCTATTTATATGCTCTGAATTGGTTCTAAGTTGTGTGTGAAAATATCATCTAAGCCATTCTGGGGAGCCACAGACGAACTATGAATTAAGCAATGCATTTTTTGTCGGTTGACAAGAGCCACTGCCATATGATGAAAAACTGCAAATAATTTGTAACTGTCACAAAACATTGTGCAATAGTTTTGTGAATTTTTTCGTGAGAACAGCGCATGTATTCACGAAGATATAAATTTTTTCTATGAAAATTCCAATTTTCATCGCATGATTTTATAACATGCAGAGTTTTGAACCAATTTTTATGGAATTCACTGAACATCTAGCAACAATGCATGAGAATACCATGCGTAGAAATTTGAGAGGTTTTTGATGATTCTTTATTAAATAAGATACGAGTATTTTTAGTGAATAATTTTTAATTGCACGTGCTCAGGAAATATCTATATTTTTTCATAATTTGGTCGCCTGTTACGTAGTGTAACTTACATAAAAATTCCAGCAACCAAAAGAGTGACCTACACTGTGTGCAAGCATGGGAATGAAAAAAGGAATTTAGGGAGTGACTTAGGCACTGCAGGAGAGTTGGGGGAGGGGTTTATTCGAGGAAAGAGTAGTCAAGAAAATTAGACTAGATTTTTTTGGAGAAGAGCAGCAAAGTCACAAATTCTTCCCTGGTTGTGGGCTCCCCGAAGTGCCCACTTCATCCACGGCTACCCCCGCCCCCCGATTAATAAGTCAAAATCAAGCTTTATCGTTCAAATATTCTTGTAATGCCCCTCCCCCAACAAGGGTAGGGTTTAGCCTGGGGGGACGAGATTACCACTATTTTTTTTTTCACACTTTAAATTTCCTATAGAGGGGGCCCCATCACAGATCCCCGATTCTTGCCCACTATAAATTAGAAACACAATAAATTTTTCTCAAATTTTCAGGAGCTCACCGACATTCGCTGGGCTTCGTATTATATAGGGAATATCATTACATGAGTACCACCGGGGGGGGGGGGGGCCGAGAGGACTCGAAGGCCAGGCCCTTAGCCAGAAATTTCGTTCGGAGGGGCACCAAAGGGAGAACAATAGATTTGGCCATCTTTTGCCCCTTTTTCCTCACATTTCGGGGGTGGGACGACCAGGACCCCCCCCCCCAAGTCCTCCCACTTTGCTACGGTCTTGGATGATTCACTTTTTTTTTCGCGAATTTTTTAAATTCACCATAGAAGGGGGATCCTTAAAAAGTGTCAAGAGACCAGGCAAATAACTAGGCACCGCCCTAGGGCCCCCGAGCTAAATGGGAAGCCCACAAAGATTTACACTTAGTTTGTAAAATAACACTTTTAAGGGGGAGGCCTAAAACAAAAAGTCTGCCCCGAGAAGGCACGCTACGGTCCTACAAGGGACCCACCAAAGATCGAAGCCTTGGGGCCCTACTGAAAGATGCGTGGTGGGGGGGGGGCCAAGGCTCTCTGCCCCTCAAAGAAAACGCACATATAAGGAGGGCTGCAGAAATTCCAATTCGCTTAGGGCCCGAATTTGTGAGAAACGGACCTCATTCATCGAAGCCACCCCCCCCCCCCCCCACAAGGGCGGAACTAAAAGGGGCTCTAGCCCTGGGACAAAAAATTCTCATTTTTCACGCTATAAATTAACTGTAAAAGGGCCCGTAAAAAGTCTGACCGGGGGATGGGGCGGGCCACATCAATGTCAAAATTTTGCTTTGCTATTCAAATATACTTGCCCTAAAAAAAAATGGCGACGGATTTTAGGTTTAGATTTGAGGGCAATAAATGTGAATATAAACTGATTTATATTACTCGCAAACATACACAAAATCAAGGTAATTAATTATGACGATGGTAATAATAATTTTTGAAATAGTTTTTGTTTGCTTGGTAATTATCAATTATTATTTCATAATTATTTTTAGAAAAAATCGAAGCGATCGACACTGTTATATTGATTTTTTTCCATTGCTCCAATAATAATCGAATAATTTGAGAAATAATTATCATATTGATATAGGAATTATTCAGAGAATTAAATTATTCAATAAAATCCAATTATTAAATTATATAATGATAATTTTTATAATAATAATTGAAATGAAAGCAGCTATAATTACGATCTGTTATGCGGCGTTATTATATCAATTTTCGATTAATAATAATAATAATTATCTGGGACTTAATAATTTGTTTTTTCCATCTCAATCGACAGTGTCGATAATTCGCATTTCCGACAGAAATAGTGTCGGAAAATCGACGATTCTTCGTCGTCGTCGTCGGCCATTTTTTTTCTCTCTCGACCGAATATCAAAGATGGAGGATTTCGCCATTTTCATTTCACTCGAAACGCCTTCCTTCCTCGATCGTGTACTGACTGAACGATCGATCGTTCCTTTTTTTTTCCCCACGTGAGTTGCGTCCGAAAGGGACGCCGCACCAGGAAAATGCGTCTTTAAAGATCGAATTTTTAGGAATTTCGATTTAATTTTAATTTCGGCGCGTGTTTTCCAGATAGCTCTCTTCAAATAAATCTAAATTTTTGATTTAAATCAGTCCTTTGAGGTCACGATTTCGACGAAATTTCGACGTCGTTCCTTTGTTCTTTACGCGTGTCTTTTTTCCCACCCGACTTACGGCGATCGCCATTTTGCTCAACGGCTTCGTCGCCGTTCTCCTTAGGGGTTGCAACAAAAGACTGCGGAGAAGTTGGCGACGGAAAGAATCGCGCCAAACGAGCTTTTTTTTTCCCCCTTCCCTTTTGTGTTTTGCATATCGAGCCATTTTCTTTTTCGGAAAAATATAAATTTACTTTAAAAATTGGAATTATTTTGATTCCGAATTAATTATTATTTTAATGACTTCCAATAGGGCCCTACGTTTGCTAGGGCCGTCCCTAGGTCTTACGTTTACCGGGGCCCTTTACGGGGAGTAGGATAATATCCGGAGCGTAGGTGTAATACATCTAACAAATTTACCCGGCCCCCCCCCCCTCCGACATCCAATGTGGGAAAGGCCCTGCACGCAAACGGTATTGATCAAATGTGCTTTTTCCACTCCCATGAACAGATTCAAGGGGGTCAAACCAGAGCAATGACCCCGGGGGACTGCGAGCCTATTATGCCCCCCCCCCTACACAGAATAATGAACACTTATTTTGCATATTTCTTAGTAATTTTTAGTTTCTTGTTTGAAATTATGTGGGAAATGAGAGAAAGAGGGGGGGGGGTGACAGCTGCTCTTTTACAATGCACTTAACCCTTTCCGGGAGGGGGGGGGGTCCAAGAAAAAATCTGTCCCAAGGCCCCCCACCCTTGAAACAATTCGAAACCTCTTGCTGTGCTTTGGACCAGGGCCGCAACTGGGGGGAGGGGGGAGCAGGAGGGTCTGGTGCCCCGGGTGCTAAACCAGGAGGGACACAGAATTCATCCTTTAACTGCTTCCTCTACATGCAAGGGGCGCCAAAATTCCGGCTTGCCCCGGGTGACAAAGTATCTAGTTGCGGCCCTGCTTTGGACTATAGGGACCTTCCCCCCCCCCCCCCCCGCCCTATAGAGTCGTCTTAACGCATAAGCCCGATGGACAAGGGCGGGGCTGTAGCCCTGGGGCCCGGGACAATTCTAATCATTTTTTGCTTTTTCACGCTATAAATTAACTATAGAAGGGCCCGTGAAAACTCTGACAGGGGGGCCCCGCAGAAGATCCCAGCCTGGGGGCCTTGTTCCAGGATGTGGGGGTAATGCCGATGGGGGCCCTCAAGTGTGAAAAGGTGCCGCATATTATTCATATGTACATCAATATTCGAAGATAATTCATGTCAACTTGACGGCATTTAAAGGGTCCTCCTACCAGCGTAGGAGGCCCCAGAAAAATCACTCGACTCCCGGGGCCTATGATGCTACTGATATGGCCCTGCCGTCGGAGCAGGATAAAATATGGAGCGTAGGTCTAATTTTTCGACACCTAAACAAGCGTACCTTGGAGGGGGGGGGCGGGGAAACTGAAATTGAATGTAGGGACCGCCTTGCACGCAAATGGTATAAATCTAATATTTATGTTATGTTTTCTACTCCCATGAACAGGCCCGTTACTAGGTTGGGGCAAACCAGGGCGCTACCCTCGAGATTGACGGGCCGTCCCAAGTGTGGGTCTGACAGGGCTCCAGTCCTGGGACTCGTGCCCGAGTGGCGCAGTGGTAAGATGCTCGTCTTCCTCTACGAAGGTTCCCATCAAGGTCCATGGGTTCGAACCCATGGCATCGAACGTCAGAAGCAAGTTCTTTACCTACCGAGCCTGGGGCGACCACGGATGGATAAGCCTTCATTTCCCATCCTGCTCCACTGGTTGGAAATTGCCGTATGGCGATATATGACCGGAGTTGTTGTGCCCTGGGGGCCGGGATACGATTCTCCTCCCATTTTTTTTTGTTTCCTCACAGTATAAATTCATTATAAAGGGCCCCGTGAAAGTATGGACTGGGGGGGGGGGGGGCGTAAAAGATCCCAGCTTAGAGGTCCTGCTACAAGATGTGGGGGGCCACGCCACCTCCCCCACATGTACACTTATTTTGCATATTTCTTAAAAATTTTGAGTTTCTTGTTTGAAACAATCTGCAAAATGGTAGGAGGACGGGGGAAAACCCTTTTTTCCGGGCGGGGGGCAAGAAAAAAAATCTGTCCCCGTGCCCTAAAAGGGCACATTACGGCCCTGGCAATAAAAAAAATTATTAAATGAAAATAATATTTTAGGTCTGACTTTGGACTATAGGGACCTCCGCCCCCACAGGATGAAATACGGAGCGTAGGTGTAATTTTCTGACATCAGCAAGCTTACCTTAGGGGAGGGGGCGAAATTTATTGTTAGAACCCCCCCCCCCAAGTCCACCCACAAGAAAATGTGCTCTTGTTTTGCATATTTCTTAGAAATTTTTACAGATTTTTGTTTGAAACAATCTGCAAAATCGGAGGAGTGGGGCGATAACTGGGCAAGGCCCGTTTCTATGTAACATGTAACAGCTGGTATTATACAGTCGAATGCCGTTATAACGAATTCCCTGTGAGACCAGAAAAATAACTTCGTTATAACGTAATTCCGTTATAAATGAATTCCAGTTTTTCTGTTTTTTTACCTACGTAAACTTATCTGGGGGGATTAGAAAAGTGTTCGTAAAAACGAAACTTTCTCTATATCGGGATTCGTTAAAATGGGATTTGACTGTATCGGAACAAACATGATATTTTGCCGCTATCATTGCAAAATTCAATGATTTTATAACGGGGGTTTTTGTTCCCATCTCAAATTTGGCACCCCCCTAAAATTTGCCGGGGGGGGGGACCTAGGATTTTGCGAGGACCCTCCACACAAATTTTATTAATGCTTAGGGTCCCAACCCTGATGATTATTGAAAAGTAGATTTTTAAAAAAAATCTTTTCAAGTGGTTCTGACCCATAGGTCATAGGTCCGTTACAGCTTTGGGATATTCTAAGGGTCCACGGGTGAAAATAAAGTAAAAAACGGGAGTTGTGGCAGTTCACTGGGGGGAGGGTGTGGCACAGAGACCTATAGGGGAAAAAGTGGAGCATTCAAATGAAATACACCGGGGGAAAGGTGACTACTTTTGGAATTAAATAGGATCCGTAGGATTTTCCCATAAGAGGGCGGGGCAACGGGTATCTAACATCGCAGGTGGTTCAGAGATCCTCCTACTAGGTACAGAGACCTGGAGAGTTTGCAAGCACGAGAGTAACCTAGAGAGCGAGTGGAAAAGTATCAGGTCAGTGAGCGACAGAAAGAGTGATCTAGAGAGTGAGGGACCAGGTCAGTAAGCAGGGCCGTAACTAGGATTTTTGCCACCCCCACAACTTTAAAATTCGATAATTTTATAACGTTGTTCTTTGTTCCCAACCAGGGCCGCAACTATATGCTATATGGTCACCAAGGGGAAGCACGCATTTTGACGTCCCCTTGTAATGTTGAAGGAGAGGTGTCAAAATGAAATTTGCGCCCCCTTGTGTCTAGCGCCCGGGGCACGAGCCTGTCTCCCCCCCAGTTGCGGCCTGCTCCCCCCCCCTAGTTTCCCACCTAAAATTGCCGCCCCCCTAATGTTTCTGACCGGGGCAGTTGCCCCTCCCCCCCAATTACAGCCCTGTCGGAGAGTGTCTGGAGAGTTTGCAAGCACGAAAGTGACCTAGAGAGCGAGGAAGGGACCAGGTCAGTGAGTGACTAAAAGAATGACTTAGAGAGTTTGCAAGCACGAAAGTGACCTAGAGAGCGAGGAAGGGACCAGGTCAGTGAGTGACTAAAAGAATGACTTAGAGAGTTTGCAAGCAAAAGATTGCGTGAGTGACTTAGAAAGCGAGGGACGATGTCAGTGACAGACTAAAAGAGTAACCCAGAGAGTTAGCAATCACGAGAATGATCAAAAGAGTGACCTAGAGAGTTTGCAACCACAAGAGTGACTTACAGAGTGAAGTACCAGGCCAGTGAGCGACTGGAAGAGTGGCCTAGAGCGTTTGCAAGCAAAAGAGTGACCTATAGAGCGAGGGACGATGTCAGTGAGAAACTAAAAGAGTAACCTAGAGTGTTAGTAATCACGAGAATGATCAAAAGAGTTGTTTATAGAGTTTCAATCACGAAAGTGACCTAGAGAGCGAGGGACCATTTCAGTGAGGACCAAAAGAGTTATCTAGAGAGTGTGTGCCGAGGCATATTTACAGGGACCAAGTCAGGGAGGTCGGGAGGTTTAACAAACAAAATGCAAACAACGAACCAGCCCAGTCTATTACGCAAATTAAGGGCGGCAAATTCGATGAAAAGGTGGTCCAGAAAATTAGATTAGAATGGGGGAGAAAGGCAGAAAATTTTGCGTAGTATCCGACAGGGTGACGAAACTCGAAATCCGGCTCTGCCCAGGGTAGCCGAAACTAGATGTGGGGGGCAAAGGGGAAACTGCTCCACTAGGAAAAATTTAGGGGGGGGGGTGCCGAATTTGAGATGGGAACACAAAAACCCCGTTATAAAATCATTGAATTTTGTAGCGGGGGAAGGGGGGAATAGGGCAAAATCACGTTTGTTCCTCACAAAAATCCTAGTTATACTTCAATTCACGAGAAATACTTCCTTCATTTAAAAGAGATGACACAACACACATAATCACAATGTAATATGATACAAGCTGTTACACGGGAAATGATTCTTGATGGCCACAAAGCAATTAAAAAGGCCATAATTAATGAGGAAGAGGAGGGAGCGTTCTTAATCGGTGTTCTCTTCGGAAGCCATCATCACCCGTGTTTATGTAATTGATCGCTGGGAAACAACATGGATAATGTACTACATGGATTTAATTTCAGTTAGTATCTTCTTTTCGTATTCAATCAACATGATTTATACATATAATGACACTAAATGTGCTACAAAACATGATATTAAGATAATGCTCGTGTACAAGATTTGAATGGTGTTTAATTATCTAGCCAATTTCTATTTATTACAGGGGTGCGCGCAACCCCCCGGCCCCCCGTTAAGCAGTGCTGTCTTTACGCACGGGACCGAGGAGACTTCAAGTGCGGGGGGGGGGGAGGTGTCTCATGAAAACGAGATCTGGTTGAAATTTTAGTTATTAAACATGTAAATTGGTAGGTAGATTAGGGCCTTAGAAAAAATCGATTTGCTCGGGGTCCCCTCAGTGTTTTTTAAGATGCCCTTGTCGACAAGGCCGGTTCCATCCGCCCAGCGAAAGCTGTTACGGTAGAAAAGTATCAGCACACACAACACGGTAAATACCTAGGCTCAGAGTTCCGATTTAGAGGAGCGCCTGAACTCCCTGAGGCCCCGACTTCTGTAGGGCCCTGTGAAAAATCCCAACTTTACACTTTTTTTTATAATTTAGGGCACCCAATATTTTCTTCTGCGCCCGGGACTTCAACTAACCTTAGTCCGTTTTTGCCTAGGCTGACCGTATAAACGAAATACGGGATATCGCCAAAAAAGTTGTCAAGTAAAGTTGCCAGTTAAAGCCTAAATCATTGTCTAAAGCAGATAAAGTTGCTAATTATAGCCAAAAAATTGAATTGTCAAAGGCTTGTAAAGTTGGCTATTCCCTCTGTCAAAAATTGCCAAAATTTTTTTTTAAAGACAAGTCAAGTTGTCAACTATCGCTAAGAATGCTGAAAAATCACAAATCGCGGAAAATTATGAGTAGGCCTACTCCAAGTCAAATGTAACCGCCTGTTGTTTGTTGACAAATATGTGAAATGAATATATTTATTTGACTATAATTAATTAGAAATCGAATCTTAATCGCAATATAATCTACTAAGGGTACGAACATAGTGCACGCTAGTTTCCGATTCTGTGCCGTTACGGATTGGTTAAGAAAAACCTGAGATTCAGATTTTTAATCAAGGGGCCGTTCAAGTATTGCGTCATCATCGATGGGGGGAGGAGGGGGTTTCCGATGTGCTGACTTTTGATGACAAGGGGGGGGGGGTGGGGTTTGGATAATGCTTACGTCAGCAACCACCCTTTATGAAAGTATGAGTTAGGATTCAGAGGTGCAGAGC
This sequence comes from Pholcus phalangioides, assembly GCF_987345545.1. Classification (NCBI taxonomy): domain Eukaryota; kingdom Metazoa; phylum Arthropoda; class Arachnida; order Araneae; family Pholcidae; genus Pholcus; species Pholcus phalangioides. The sequence goes on along the minus strand of NW_028301608.1, from coordinate 84,015,962 downwards.
TGATGACGAAATTTTGCTTACGGGGGGGGGGGGCTAAAAAAATGGCTAAAAATTTGCTTACGTAATACTTGAACGGCCCCCAATCAGTAACGGCAACGATTCCGAGAATCGGAAACAAGCGTGCACTTTGTCCGTTCCCCCGTAAACCCGGGTTTTCCTAGGAGCACTGTTTCTTTGCCGAGGGCAACGTGAATCGCGCAGCACGACAAGCCGTTCACTCACCAATAGGAAAAGCGGTACAACTGTTTTCCTAGGAGAGCGCAATACGCCTCACGCCAGCGCTTCACGTCCGGGCGTGATTGACCAACTGCTTCTGGATAACACCAGCTATGCGAGGAGGCCATGCCTAATAACCGACCAGCAGACCGAAAGATTCACGCACCCTTCGGTCAACCGCTTCTTCGACATTACTCAGTGGCATGTCCCCCCCCCCTACCCCCATACATACAATTACTACTCAACCGTCCTAGCAGTTAAGTACCAAATTTATTAAAGTTATCCTACGCACTCGTACACATTCCTCTGCAGAATTTCTGACGAATCGGTACATGCCGGAATGAGTGTTCTGAGTGTGCGTACGGTTCTTAACATATTTCCGTTCTGAACATTGGCGTATGCAGGGCCCCCCCCCCCCCCTTAAGCCGAGATTATATTGTTATTTTGCAGGAAAAACGTAAACCCTCCTCTTGAGAAGAAAAAAAAAAATTGAAACCCCCTCCTGAGAAAATTCTGCGTACGCCTATGGTTCTGAAAGTTGAGCTTGTTTCGTGCTGGTGCAGCCATCTGTCTTCCATATTTTGAAGTGGCGATGGCCAAACGCTTGAATTTTCATGTTGTATAACTACTTACACAACATGAAAATTGTGCTGAAGGTTAGTCTGCTCTCTGCGGAGAGATTGCCCCTACTACATGCTGCAGCAGGTCTTCTATTCCTTCGAATATGAACTGGATCGTCGTCGTTCGGTTGGTCAGTAGGGCTCCTAGGCTAGGATCTATGGCGGGCCCCAGTGATCAGATTTTGCACGGGCTCCGTTATAATGAATTTTGAGTGTAAAAAACCCCCCAAAAAAAAAGAAGATGATAATCGTCGCGAGGCCTCCCTCCCCACCTCATATTGGAGCCCTGTTAGCTTGAGGGGAGTTGCGTATTCAGGGCACCGTAGTACGTTCTTGCCCCTTATGACCGAGACTAAGTACAGTCGATCCCACATATAGCGTTCCCATTTAGAACGTTTTCCCGCTAAGTACGACTTTTTTGTGATCTCAACTCTAATCCTCATCAAGATTTTCCGTTTAAACTGTTTTGCCGCTTATAACGTTTTTTAATGACGGTTTTTTTTAAAGAAAAAAAAACGTTATAAGCGGGATCCACTGTACAAATACGCGATCCTGGTTTTTTGAAGACTCCCAATTTGTTCTTTTTTCCTTTCCAGATGCCGTTCCGGTGGGCCACCTTGCGGCCACTGTCATTTTCGTCGGAGTGATTTTCAGTGGATTTCATCTAATACGGTATTGTAAGTGGAAAAAAATCCGGATGATTTTTTTTTATTTACATATATTTGTGTTTTGAATCAGTGTTCTTCTGCGTGAGAATTTCTCGCCGCGCGAAAAGCATTCCCAACACAATTCATATTACCGACCGCTGCTAATACAGTAAAACCTCTCTTTTGCGGACACCGATGGGACAAGAAAATTCGTTCGTAGAAGAGGGGGTGACTGTTAATCAGGGAGGGGGGGGGGGTTTGGAATACATACTTTTATTATGCAACTGGAAATTATTATTTGGCCGTAAAAGAGACGTATCCGTTTTAAGAGGGGCTTTACTGTATAATTTCAGACTTTTTTAAATATTGTACCGTCTCTGTATTGGTCTCATTAGTTCCGTCGCCAGGTCTGCGCATTGTATTTATTATTTTGCTGGTCCGCAAAATTATTTCTCCCACTTATTAATTTTTTTCCCCTCAGAAATCACCAACGAAAAAAAAAAGGCAAATACACTGAGGAAAATGCGAAATTCCTGATGCATTTCGAGATACTGTGGGTGTCGTCTCTTCAGAGGAGGATAAATAAATAATGCTGCCACATATTCCGAATCAAGTTCCGAAACTCATTATGTACTACGGAAGAGTGAATACAGGTAGAACCTGTTTTTATTTGGTGTTTCCCCTTCGAAGTAACTACCCTGCGCAATAATGCATTCCGTTTTTGCCATTTCTGTGTAAATGCGGATTGTAAGCCTCCTTTTTTATTTGTCACATCCTCCAGTGCCTTCGTCGCTGCTAGCCAGGCGCGGATCCAGAGAGATATGTTGGGAGGGGCGACTTATTGCGTAGGTTCACGGGATCTGTCCGCATTTTATGGGACTGACAAATTTTTAAGTATTAATTCTAATCTTGATTGGGGGGGGGGGTGTTGATGGCTTCCCCTCCTTTGGATGCGCGCCTGAGCAAAGACATACATCTTCAGCCGCGGATTGAACGGAGGTAGGCATCTTTAGCTGCTATATAATGAAGCTGTGGCAAACACGCACACATCCTCAGCTACGAATGGAACGGAGGTAGACGTCTTCAGCTTCGAATGAAAAGAATGCAGGCATCTTCAGCTTCGAATGGAGCGGAGGCAGGAATCTTCAGCCTCGAATGGAGCGGAGGCAGGAATCTTCTGCTAATGAAGCCGAGGCAACGAATGAAACGGAAGCAGACATCTTTAGCTGCTAATGAAGAGGTGGCAGACACACATCCTCAGCTTTGAATGGAATCAGGGCCGTCTTAAGAGCATCATGGGCCCCCGAGCCAAGTGATTTTTCAGAGGCCCTACTTGGCAAATTCTCGAAAAATCCAACTACTTCTCATTTTTTTGAGGCCCCTCTTCTCTTGATGCCCCCGGGCCTTGTCCGGGTGGGCCCATGCGTTAAGACGGGACTGAATGGAATGGAAGCAGATCAAATGGAACGAATGCAAACATCTTCCTCCACGAATGGAGCGAAGACAAGACCCTTCTGCTAATGAAACCGAGGCAGGAATCTTAAGCTGTGAAAATAGCGGAAGCAGACACTTATCCAGGACGATGCATCAGGAGGGGCCACAATTGTGTATGCCCATAATTGACTGCCGTAAAACACAAGAGACAAATTTTCCCCATATTATTCGGTTCATGGGAGGGGCGATTGCCTCCCCCTTTGGATCCGCGCCTGCTGTTAGCTGTACTTCTTCGGAGTCCGAGAAACGTTGCCCCTTAACCCTTTGAGTGGTTTTAAAAATTTCCTGATCCGCATTATAACTGCCAATGTCAAAATCACTAAACCTTGAAAAGAAATTGCCACCTATTTTCAATAAGAATTGTTTTTTCGATTTTGGCGGTGAGTTGATAAATGCTTTCCCCAAACACCGAAGATAATAATAAAAGAACAAGTAAAATTAAAAAACGACGCAATAATTCTGTACGACCTCGAAAAGAAAAGAAAAACATCCATCTCTCTCTCTCTCTCTCTCCCTCCCTCCCTCGTCCATTATCAGACTTTGAGCAAAAGCTGACTCCACTCAGTTGATTGACAGGACTGGGGGTGGGAGAGGAAACATGTTCTCAGGAGAAGAAAATTTACAATTGTATCTGGGCTCGGGGATTGCCGAAATAAAAGCGTTTTGAGAACCCGAGATATTTTGGGATTTCCAAAATAAAGCGGATCAAGTTAGACGAGATATCTCGGGATTGACGCTTTAAGGGTTCAGCAAATTCTTTATCTGAGGAGAAAATGAAGAAAAGTCACATATGGGGCAAGATCAAAGAAATAAGATGGTTGTGGTAAGTATCGGAATATGATGTTTTTTGACAGGAAATCTAACACCAGGAGGGGGGGGGGGACCTGTGAGCTGGAGACTTATCGTGATGGAACACCAATGGCTTGGACTTCCAAAGATCTAGTCGCTAACGTCTCACAGAATCATGCAGACGTAGAAGGACTCACAGGTCCCTCCTGGTGTCATATTACCTGCCAAAAAATCACATCTTATTTCCCTGATCTTGCCCCCATATGTGACTTTTTCCCCCTTTTCCTCAGATAAAGCATTTGCTTAAGGAGCAACCACTCTTAGGTTCTGGAGAAATGTAACGAGCAGCGACGAAAGCTTTGGAGAATGTGACAAAAAAAGAAAAAGGATTGCAATATCCGCATTTACATCTTTGGCAAAAATGCATCAATGGTAAAAATGCATTACTGCGCAGGGTAGTTACTGCGAAGGAAACACCAAATAAACATGTTCTATATATATGTTCGTTCTTCCGCGATATAAAATAAGTTCCGGGACTTTTTAAACGCAATGGTATTTTTCCCCCCATTCATATATTTTTTCCGGTCCCAATTTATTTATTGTTTGTCGTCTGCAAATTACTTACCGGTCCCCAAATTATTTCTATAATTTTTTGCCGGTGCTCAAATTATTTCCCCCCAGTTTACGAATTACTTGCCGGTTCGAAAATTACTTTTACAATTTATTCATTTTTGCCAGTCCCCAAAAATTATTATTTTTTTCCAATTTTCATTCCTTTGCGGTCTCTGCAAATTGTATTTTGCAATTTATCCTTTTCGGGTCCACAAATTACTTCCAAAATTTATTAATTACATATTTGTTCTCATCCTCAAGTTATTAATATTATTTTTTTTACAATTTATTCATTTTTTTCCCTGTCCCTAAGGTATTTCCCCAATTTATTAATTACTTTATTTCCCAATTTGTTAACGTTCAACTGCTTTCACCGGTCCGCAGCTGTGAAAAAAAGTTGAAGAACACGTTGCTTTAAAAATCAAGGATTTATTTGTAATTCTGTCCGATTTCACGAATGAATTTTTATTAATTTATTTCATTTTACTTTGTTTTTAGCGGCCCAAAATTTGCAAAACCCGGTGACAGAAAAAAATCCAAATGATCCCAAGACCGAGCATATGGTGGACGCGAATCCAAAATCGTTGCCACCGAAGTGTCCGGCAACTTCTTCTGTCCAGAACGGCACCGTCCTTGGCGGCGACGGCGACGACGCTGCTCTTCATCCATCATCAGGCTATTTGTATCACGCAGATGGATTTAATGTGGATTTCAACGACATACCATTGGCGACTCTCCTCGATTGTTTGATGTCCATCCTCCTTTTCATCAGTCTCGGTGAGAGTCTGTCTCTTTCATTATGTCGGAGGAAGGAAGGGCGAATTAGCGGGGGTAAAAGGATCTAACGGGCAGTGATCCCTCAACCTTTGGAAGCCCGTGGCCCGGTTAATTTTTTTTTTTTTTTTTTTTTTTTTGTGAGTGGAAGGCCTAGTCATACACGAGACTAATGGGAAATAAATGGGTGAAAATTAACTACTCATGGCCGGTTTGACTGATGTCAGGGCCCGTACCGGACCGCAACCCGGTCGTTGAGAAACACTGGTCTAAGGCAAGGCACATATGCTCAACCCATGGTACCCCCCCAGGGCTAATGTGGAACGCGACCTCAAACCTAATTTTGCAAAACTGAACTAAGCGGCCTATTTCCATGTCACTAAATGACGCATGTCATACTTAAGGAACCACTAAAGTGACCTGCGGCACTGTTCCGGAGCACTTAAGGGGACCTCGTGACCTCGTCATATTAACATCATTTGAGTGACCCGCGGCACAGTTTGAGAGCACTTGAGCGACCCGCGGCACAATTTAAGAGCACTTGAGCGACCCGCGGCACAATTTAAGAGCACTTGAGCGATCCGCGGCTCAATTTAAGAACATATAAGTGAACCGCGATGCAGTTCCACGTCACTTGAATGATCTGCGGCACATTAGATCACTCAAGTGATCCGTGGCGCATTTCCAGATGACTTAAATGATCTGTGTGGTGTTGTTTCAAATCAGTAAAATATCCCGTGACATAGCAACACCTAAGGGATCCGTGGAACATATATAGATCACTTGAGCGACACAGTTCCGGGTGCGGCATATTTCCAAAACACTTAAGCGAGCTTTGGCACAGTTCGAGATCAATCAAGTGACTTGTGGCACAACATTCCGAGCTCCCCGCATACTGTAGACCCCATCTTTTTTGGGGGACCTATTAATCACTTGAATGACCCGTGGTGTAGTTCCAGATCAATCAAGTGTCCCGCGACACGTTTACAGATCACTTAAATGATATGTGGTGTAGTTTCAGGCCACTCAAGTGATTTTGTAAATGTGACACTTGAGTGAACCACAATCCCAGGAGCCCATGCAGGGTGTTATAACGGCCCAGGCACCACCTCCTCTCTGGTGCGTTCCAGAGTTTAATCGAGGAAACGAGTTGGATTCACGACGACACCTATTCAAAGAGCTCGCTAGTTTTATCACTTTTAGGACGGCATTTTGTGGATTCGAAATATATACAGTCGAATCCCTTTTTAACGAATACCGTCATAGCGAAAATCTCGTTATAACGAACACGTTTCTAATCCCCGAAATCAGTTTTCGTAAGAACAAAATGCAAAAACGTGGAATTTTCCTTTATAACGAAATTTTGTTATAACGAAGTGATTTCTCCGGTCTCTCTTGGAGTTCGTTATAACGGGATTCGACTGCATATATATATATATATATTTTTTTTTTTTTCCCCAAATTTTACTGTAATTTTGATCTTTTGAAGCGAAACTTCTATAGTGACGTAAGAGTGAAAATTTGTGAGGGGAAAGAAATCATCACAAAAAAGTGAAACGATTTCTTTCGCCCCCCCCCCCAAAACACATTCCGTAGAATAACTGATTGCGTGATGAATGAAGTTCCGAGAAGCAGATGGGTGGTGGTGGGGAGGGCCGCTGGACATTCGGAATTGGTGTCAATAGACATTCGGCCGTGTGTGTGTGTAAGAAAATAATGTGGGTGGGGGTGGTTTGGACGGTTTTTGTTGCGGACAAAAGACAGTTTACTACCTTTCCCCCCCGCCGTGACGTCACAACCCCCCCCCCCAGCCACACGAGAATATATTTCGCACGCGAATGCAAGTTTTGTGACGTCACAGTGCCAACTCCTAATTGGCAGCGCTGTGTCATAACGCTGTACATCCACAGCGCTTCACTTTTTTTTTCTTTTTCTTTCTTACTCTTCACTCCTGCACATTAGACTCCTGTACTAGATAGACTTAAATAGATAAAGCCCCCAATCTCTGATTTAGAGCCAACCACGATTATCACCAGAAATTTTTAGCGAACAAATCTGCCGCACATGGATGGGATGATCTGCTACGGGATTATTTAAGGCATTTAATTAAATTTAAAATTTCCCAATTCAATTTTAAATAATTAAAATTTAATTCAATTGAATCTATAGTCTCACGTGTCAAACGTCGTGAAGTTTCACTTCGCTAGAGATTCTCGCGCTTTCAATTTTTTCATGAAAAACCAAAGAATCACATATACAGTCAAACCTCGTTAGTGCGTCACCCGGTTAACACGTCACTCCGCTTACCGGGTCATTTCTTGGAAGTCCCAATTGTCCTCAGGCATGAATTGGCACAGCTATGGCTTACTCCGTTTAAACGAGTCACTCCGCTTAATAAGTCATATTTTTGCTCTCCCAAGAGTGGCTCATTAACGAGGTTTGACTGTATTTTTTTGCGTAATATTGTTCTTCTTTTTCATTATATATAATTTCAATATATATAATTATATTTTTTCATTTTTTCAGTGCTGAAGAAATGGGCTGAAAAGAAAAAAATCCGACGCCTGACCTTGAACGATGAGGACACGAACGGGTTGAAAGGTCTGCCTTGGTGATGTGTATGCGTGTCTCCACCACTTCAATTAATAAAGCTGACTGCACGAAAACGATCTTCACGTGGTAGTGCGTGGGGGCACCCCCCCCCCATTCTTCCACATCGTAGAAGCTAACTGTGCCCCCCCCCCACGATGAAACTCGTTTTTTGATATTTTTTCACGCTATAAAGTTATTGTAGGAAGTGGGAGGGTTTCGTAAAAAAACCCTGATCTAAAGCCCTTTCTCCAGAATGTAGAGGTCCTAAAGTGCCTTCGAAATAGGGACGCGCTTATTAAACGCGGCGCGAAAACAATTACGAGGATGGGGCTCCTTGGCCCCGAATTTTTTTAAAATATATTTTGCGGGGGGTGGGGGGAAGAGAGAATCGGGCATCCAAAGATTCATGTGCTTTAACGGAATATATGTGAATGCTGAAAAATATCCACTCATCAATGAAAATTCAGAATTAATGAAAGAAAAATTCCTGAGAAATGTTGAAAATTCAGAATTAATGAAAGAAAATATCCCAGAATTGATGAAATCTAGAATTAATGAGCGGTAAAATCACAAAATTGAAAAAATATATTTGATATACTTTTATTCATTCAAACCGAGCACAACTCCGGTCCATCGACATAGGCAATTTACTACCGATTGAGTTGTGCTGGAATATGCGGGGTAAAAATTTGACTAGTTTCAGAATCTAGCAGTGCTGTCCATAGAACCAGGGCCATCTTAACCATGTGCCCATAGCCCGTAACCTCATATACATAGAGTTCCACGTAATGAGATCTGGTGCTGTGATTTTCGAGTGCAAGTATGTAAATATGTAAGCTGTTGATACCAGCCAAGTATTTAGCCTCAAGGACATCACTCTGGCCGGGGGGGCCCGTGATGTTGAGACAGCCATGCATAGAAAACCATGGAAGCTCACTGAAATCTAGCTCAGAGCAGGCACAAATCCAGGGCAATTTATTGTGTAGGTTCGTTGGACCATCCCGTATTTTACACAGACTTGCTTTTCCCATATAATTCGGCTTTTGGGTGGGATGATCAAATATTTCCCATATTCTTATTATCCGACAATATTTGTATAATTTTTGAGCAGGGACATCTTATATAAGAGCATCGTGGAGCCCCCCCCCCCCAACCCATCCTCGGGCGAACTCGTTTCCCTGACTCCCCGACTTTAAATGATTACTTACCAATTTGCATGCTTAGTAGTGAAAATTCTACAGATCTCATTCACACGAAGCCTCAATCCGCGGGCCGTGCCCGAGTGAGCCCATGCGTTAAGACGGCAATGTTCTTGACAACTAGTGGACGTCAGGTTCACTATGTACTATTTGAAGGGTATTAGAAGTCTTCTGTTGTGATTAGAGCCCGGATTATGTGCTCAACCCGCAAGGGTAAAAGGCTTATATCCCTGGAGGGACAGAGCCTGGGCCGTGACTGGTTTGTCGGATTATGTGCTCTAAAAAATTGAAATACTTGAATTTTCATGTTTTGCCAGTATAGTGTTGTAGGTCTGCCTGCTCTTTGCGGAGAGACTTTCAAAAGTCTCTCCGCAAAGAGCAGGTTTTACAAAGTCAAAGTGCAACTTTTACAGTCGAATCCAGTTTTAACGAATACTGTTATTGCGACAATCTCGTTTTAGCGAACAATTTTCTGATCCCCTTTAGATACGTTTGCATAGGAACAATGCTAAAACATGGAATTCCTTTATAACGAAATTTCGTTTTAACGAAGTGATTTCTCTGGTCTCTTGGAGTTCGTTATTCAGTAACTATAAATAGTGCTAAAATATGGATTGCATATGCACTTATGAATATGCATATTATCCGGGCTCTAGTTATGACGTTAATTAATTAATTGTTGATTGCTTTTTTTCTTCTTCTGAAGCTTGAGAAGCACCACGCGTCCGATGAGCTGCAGCTGTACAAGAACTGCCTGAATTTCTACAAGAGATGGTACGAGTTCCACGAGAGCGAATCGAGCCACTGCCTGGTCAACAGGGACAACTACATCATGAACCTGATGGACAACAAGGTCCCCGAAGCGAGGGGCAAAACATATTTCAGTTCCGAAGATCTTGGCAATGACGGTTCACTGATCGTTGTCGAGGGACAAATATTGATTAGGGTGAGTTACGCCAACCTTTGTGTCTCTTCGTGTAATGAAAGCTGAGCACTTGGAACTTTTTAACCCCTTTACAATCACGTTCATAGTGGAATAAATTCAATCCAGTTCTCTCAGTGTTTTCTTTAATCTCTCCTCATCATCGCGAACTGCAATCGCCATAGTAACCCTATACTCCTGTTAACGATTTCCTCCCCCCCCCACACACACACACACATAATGTATCTTTTTACAATATACATATAAGAGCTAAAGAGAACAATAGGTAAGGGTGAAAAAAGATAAATCTACTGTATACTCTTTTTTATCTACTTATCTATTATACTGTTTTTCCCCCCTTTTCCGTTTTCTTTCTTTCCCCTTCTTTTTCGTTTTCTAACGTGCGATTGGGTTAGGAAAAGTTTTATTTAGAATTATCGCCGATACGTCAAATAGAGATCACCCAAATTTGTTGCCAAAAGCCTGTAAGTGGGGGGGGGGGGGGGTTAAACATGCCAACTGGTGGGCCAAAAACTCCACCACTCCTTATTTTTTGGCACCAGCAAAGAGTAAAAATGGTTGATTACGTTTCAGTCACTCACATACTCACGCACTAGCTAGGTCACACTTTCGGTCGCTTCACATAGTTGCACACTGTTTTGGTCACCCACATGCTTGCACACTCTCTGGGTGATTTTTTTGGTCTGACACTGAGACCGACTTCCCCTAGCTCTCTAACAATGGAGGATTCATGGTTTTGCCACTCTTCTCCCGTCTCACTGTAATTTTCTCGACAACTTATTCCTCAAATCCAGCGTCCTTCCGAACTGGCTACCTGGGACTGCAGTCTGCTTAGCCGCCCCCCACGTAAATACGCCTATATGCCGTGAACGTAAAAAGTTTGGGAAAGTCCCTGCTTCGAAGTCAACTCATCTTTGAGAATGGTTCTTTTGTTTTAACCGCTAACTAGGATGGATTTGTTAAAAATGGCCAGGAGTGCGTATTGGTTATGCATCGATTGGCAGTCATGTATAATTATAGAGTGTCTTTATTATAGGAGCTGAACAAGAGAAAGCGTCGGATGATCGACCTGAACAACAAGATGAGCTACATTCGGAATTCGATGCAGGAACTGGACGCAACGTTGTCGATGTTGATGGTTCAGGAGCGCACGTCGCCCCAAATGACTCCCATCGAAGGCGGGGACCATTACAACACGAAGAGCAAGCAGAACATGCTCCTGACCGGTATGAAAGCCGAACTCAACAGGCTCCTCGAAGAGGAAAAAAACTGGGCTAACAGAGAGGAAACGGTACACTCACTATTTTTTTTGACTCTTTATAAACTTTTCATAGAATGTGTCTCGATGGGGGTGCGCGGATTCTGATCATCGAGACGATCATTTTGATATGTAACCCATGTGTCCCTGATATATGACGTTGCGTGCCCATTGGGACACCCTGTATATGATATACCCGTCTACGTTAGCCATTAGAAGATATTACACGAGTATTTTCACAACTATATTGCAACCATGGTTTTCCACATTCTGAAGTCACGTCCAGGGCATGATATGCTCAACCCATGGCCCGCGGGCCAAATGTGCTCAATCGTAGTCCTCTGATGTTGCCCGTAACCTCATACCTAATACCTAATTTAGTAAAATGAACTAAGCCACATATTTATCACCCAAGTCTCAAGTGAGGTATCGCGTGGCCTGCGGCACATTCCCAGATCACTTTAATGATCCGCAATATAGTATCGGATCACTTGCTTGCCCCCCCCCCTCCATTTTTGGCGGACCCTCCTGGTTACTTCTCACGGGCAACTCTATAGTGAATTTTTGTGAGAAAAACAGATGATAATCGTCTCAGCCCCCCCCCCTCCCACATCCCAGATCAACCTTTGTTGGGGACCTATTAATAACTGGAGTGACCAGTAGTGTAGTTCCAGATCACTTAAGTGACCAGCGGCATATTTACAGATCACTTTAATACCCCACGACACAGTTATAGAACACTTAAGCGGCCCGTGGTGCAGTTCCACATCACTAAAGTTACCCGTGGCATAGTTCCAGATCACATAAGCACCAGCCAGCACATTTACAGATCACTCATGTGGCCCGCGGCACAGTTCCAGAGCATTTGAGCGGTCCTCGGAAGAGTTACGCATCAATTATGTTACCCACGTGACCTGCGGTACTGTTTCTGATCCCCTTAACGCTTTCCGACTCAATATGCCCAGGCACCTAAAAATTTCTTTTTCAAACACTGAAAACAAACGATGAATAACATGGAAATTAAGTGTAGGGATTACTTTGAACGTTCTTCATCAACACTAACACAACAAACAGCACCCGCACGAGCCGATCCATCCTTTTGGCCTCTGTGTGTTCATTTTTTGGAAACTCGAAGAAATGGATTCAAATTTCAAAGAATTATTATTTTTTATTATTATGAGAAGGATTTCTGGAAAAAATAAATTTTCTGTCATTTTATTGGCTGTACAGCACTAATCCCTTTTTTATTCTGTAAAAGTTGTAACTTTTTACACAAAACGCTTACCGAAAATCGAGTCCCGAATTCAGGGAGTGCCCTCTTCGGCACACCCGCAAACGGTAGGTGCGATCTTCGCAAAATTATACTCGCTCATTCCTCTAGGTCTGAATAGACTGCTCCCTACAAATTCATTATTATTCATTTTTTAGAAATTCCAACTTTGAAGGGTAGCGTGCCGGAAAGGGGACACGTTATCAAACCAATGAAGTGGCCCGTTACTTTCCTAAAAGTCGAACACCCTCGATAGGGAGGGGGGGGGGGGGTATATTATTATTAGTTCTGGAATTATTTCTTTATAAACATGAATTTCGATCAATTCTAAATCTTCGTAAATTTGACTCATTTTTAGAAAATCGGGAGCTCATGAGAGTCATGGCCAGGGCCGTCTTAAGAGTATCACGGGTGCCAGTGCCAAGTGGTTTTTCGGAGGCCCTACTGGGTAAATCATAGAAAATGTCAACCGGATGTCATTTTTGTGAGGGGGGCCCCTCTTCTCTTGAGGCCCCCGTGCCGTGCTGGGGGGGGGGGGGGCTCATGCGTTAAGACGGCACTGGTCATGGTCTCTTCCCCCACTCCTTGAAATCGTTGAGACGTATCTCATAATATTCCTTACGTATTATTGCAAATTGTTATTATGAATTAAAAATTATTTGATGCACAATATATATATACGTATTTTTTCCTTCCCGCAGTCATTTGTTGATGAAAATCATCCTTCCGATCCTGGGAACCTCGATCAACAGATATGATGATGATTTTGGAGAGAGAGAACTGACTGTGCATGGCAGGGCCATCTTCGGGCCCCCACGATAACTATCGGGCTCATTTTTATTTATTTTTTCGAAACTGATCTTTTTTGCGTCTATTTTCAGAGAGTTCTTGAAAAAAACTTCATGATTTTTTTTTTTCTCTCCCGACGAATCCGTTTTCCAATAAAAATGTTTCAAAATTTTATTCACACAGAATTCCTTGTTTGCCATTTTTAAAGCTGTTGGAAAGAAAAACTGTAAGAGTATTACGTACTCATACTTATGATGAGGGGGGAGGGGGGGGGGGGTCATAGGTCGTTGCAGAGGGGTGCCATCGCAAACCTCCTCCCCCTTTGAGTAAAAATTTGAATTATTGACATAGAACCTATATCATTGGTGGAAGGGTAGAGGAGGGCATTTGCCGTCCATCCCATTCACTACGCGCAACCTCGGTGATTCGCCCCCTTCCGTTCAAGGAGTCGATATTCACTTGAAGGGGGGGGGGGTAAGGGGCAGAAACAGTGCCATCTTTAAGACATGCGGGCCTGCTCCACAAGTACGGGGGGGGGCGGCTGGTGAAAATCAAATCCTGCTAAAATTTTCGAGTGCTTGCAAGCATGTAAATTGGAAGTCGCAAACTTATAACCAGGTAGGGCCTCAGGAAATTCACTTTACCCGGGAGCCCATGAGGTCTTAAGATGGTGCTGGGCAGAAGACAAAAAGAGGGGGGAGTGGAAAAAGGGTGAATTCAGAAAGGGCAGGGGAAGAAATTCATGAAGGGTAGGGGTAGAAATTTTAGGAATACGGCAGAAGTAAAAGGTGTAAAAATCATAAAAAAGTCAATGGGTAGAAATTCGGGGGAAAGGCTGAAGGCTTTAGAAATCGAGGAAATAGTGGCTGATAGGGCAGAAATTTGGGGGGGGGAGGGAGTCGGGGGGGGGGTGGCAGAAGTTGAGGGAATAGCATCATTGGGAGGTGAGAGGAAATGCCTGGAAAAGGTGGTGTTCCGGTCGAAAGTTCTAGACTAGTGGTGTAGAAATTAGGCTGAAAAAGTCCAAGGAGCATAGGCAGATACGTTGGGGAACCTGGGGGCTATTGCTCCCTAGTTTCTTTTATTGAAGAAATCACTATTAGCATGGGCGGAAATGCGAAGGAAGAGATTTGCCTCCCCGTTCCCTGAAATTCGGAAGGGTATAGCAATTGGGGGGGGGGGGAAGAAACGAAGAGGCAGAAATTCAGAAAACAGCAGTGGGGGGGGGGGGCAGGAATCTAGAAAGGTACAGAAGAAGATAGAACGAAAGGAAGGGGAGGCCAAAATTAAAAAAAAGAGGGGGGGGGGTGTGAAGAAATTTCCTTTCTAGGAAAGAGCAAGAAGCAAGGGGTGTAGAGATTTTGAAACGGGACCACTGGGCAGATATTCAAGAAAAGAGGAAGTAGAAAATATAGGAAGTGAGAGAAAAACGGGAGTGGGGGGGGGGAGCACACAGCACACAAAAATTAAAAATCGGGGGGGGGTAGTATAGAAATTGCAGAAAAAGGGCCAAGAGGCAGAAATTCAAGAAAAGATCAGAAGGGTGTAGGAATTGGGCGTAATAAGCCCCAAGGGACAGAAATGAAGACAATACTCCACTGGGGGGGGGGCGGCAAGTGGGTCTATATTGCTTTAGGTTGAGAAACACAATGCAGGGCTGTTTTAACGGTATCACACGTCTTCGTGCAAAGTTATTTTCCTGGGGGTCCCCTACGTGATTAGAAATACCACCTGCCACCCCCCCTAATTTACATACACAGTCTGATTAAAATTTCAAGCATGTAAATTGGTAGGATAGCATTTTCAGTCAAGTGTAGGGGTCCTCAGAAGAATCATTTTACCCGAAGCCTTTCATGCTCTCGAGACAGCCCTGGACAAAGTAGTAGGAACAGGTATTTTTCTAACCTCCCCCACGTGACTGAAGCGAGACTCGCGAGTGAAAATGCCTCTTGGGGTGGGGGGGGGGGAAAGGTGGAATGACTTACTCGGAGGCCGTGGGTTTTTTAATTCCAAAGGATTGGTCCAAACTGAAAGGCAAAACACTGCAGGATATCAATGAAGGAGGTCCCCCCCACCACCAGCGAGAAATAAAGAAAATGCAGAAATTAAGAAGAGAAAGACAGATAAGTAACAATGTGGAAGGCGAGTGGGGGCATGCCCCCCCCCCCCCGCATAATTTTGCTGCAAGGCCCCTAGGTTGGATTTTGGGTGGACCCCAGGCCAGATTTTTCACGGGTTACACGTACAGTGAATTTGTAAGCAAAAAAAAAACATTAAAAATTGTCCCGGGCTCCAAGGCTGGAGCCCTGTCAACTTGGCCACGACTGGAGGGGGAACTGCGAAATACCTTTTCAAGCCACCCTGAATCCTCAGTAGACCCTACCCTAAAATATAATTCAATCATAACACATCACTCACTTCACTTCTGAAATATAGATGGCGGCACTGAAAAATCAAAACAACACTATATAGATACTCATTCACACACAGTTACACTTCCGGCACAACTCACTAGGTAGCAAGTCGCCCATAGATGGTGATAGACCTGAGTTGTGCTCGGTTTGAAAGAAAAAGAAGAACCCTCCCTCTCCTCTTGAAATTTTCTTCCTTGTTAAGTACATCTAAATCCGGTTATACTTGTAAGAGATGGCCATTATAGATGGCCAATTTTTCACGCACCATAGAGGGCCGCGTCCCAAGGGCCCAAGAATTTTCAAGACCCCGAAATCAGTTACTTTTGAGAGCCACAGGCCTTTCTCGCCTCTTCTTCAAAGAAGGCTATGCATAAGAGCCCCACGAAAATTTGTATTTGCCCAGGGCCCGAACTTTTGAGAAACAGCACTGTGTGTGTGTGTGTGTGTTGGGGGGGGGAGGAAGATGCGTTTTATGCAAATTAGGAAGAACCTAAGCCTACCTTTGTAACCGATTCCGAAAGATTTAATGCGTCTCACCGACAAATTGGTGCTCCAACCGCTCTGCATGGGGGCTTTCTACAGTAACCATAGCAGAACAAATTTTCAGGGCCCTGTAATAGCTTGCCTTTGTATTATAGGCACGGGCCCATCTTCCCCTTCCCACTTCCTCTGCTTTACAGAAGATGTATGGAGGGGGGGGGGTGGCCCAGAGGGAGCGGTAGCCTAGGTCTATAAGTTACTCGTCTGAAGTACCAAAGAATGTTTAGAGGTGTCACGAATAGCATCGTTTTTTTGCTTTTTTCATCTTATAAATTCACTGCAGCCAGCCAAAAACCCTAGCCTAGGGACCCTGCTTCAGGATGTGTGGAGGGGGTAATATGCAGCATCGGGGGGGGGGGACCCCGGGCACGATTACTTTCATGAAACTTTCTTCATTACTTATGCGGAAAAACAAATTAAGAATTGTCTCGGGTTCAAAGGGCTGGGCCTTGCTAACCCTCAACCTTGAAGAAGGCCTAGCATGCATCAGCCCCACCCACATCCTTCTTTCAGTCTTCTAGATCATATTTTTCGGAAGGGGGGGGGCCCTCGAAAGTAAATTCAGCCCTGTATAGAAAAAAAAATTCGGGTCCTCCTGGTCAACATTTCTCATGTGGGGGTGGGGGCATGTATTCAGCCACGTTCTCCACAAGGGTGGGAGGCCCCCACATAATTACCATCATTTTATGTTTCTTTTTCATGCTATAAATTCACTGTGAATGTAGGGGGGCTCTGAAAAATTTCGCCAAGGTCCCCGTAAAACATCGAGCCTAGGGGGGTGGGGACCTCCTTCAAGATGGGGGGGGGGCATGTATGCACCATCAAGGGGAAGGGGGAACGCGAGCAAGATTACTTTCGTGAAACTTCGTTACTTTTGTGAAAAACAAAAAAAAAATTTGAAGATTATATCCCTGGGGCTCCTGCTCTGGGCCCTATGAGCCCCCAACCTTGTGGGAGCTATGCATGAAGTCTGATATGCAGTAGCCCCCCCCCCCATACAGTTTTTTAGGTCATATTTCTCATTCCCCCTCAAAAACTAAATGTAGGCCTATATATATATATATATAGAAAAAAATTGCAGATTTTTCTCGGGGCCTACCCTGGTCATTTGCCCTGTCAGCATTCCCTATGAGGGGACATGTATGCAGCCATGGCCCCACAAGGAAAGGGCTGACAGGGATCCAGTCCTGAGGCCCGGCACAATTACCACCATTTTTCATGCTATAAATTCACTATACAAGGGCCGGTAAAAAGTCTAGCCTGTGGGGGCGGGGGGCACCGAAAATCTCAACTTATTTCAGAATGCGGGGGGTACATATCGCAAAATCCGGGGGGGGGGTGGTCTCGGGCATGATTACTTTTGAAATTCTGAAGCAAAATACACGTTTTTGTGAACCATGTTCCTTTTTCCCGGATCCAAATATGGAGGATATTAGAGAGGGGCCCCTGCCATATCTGAGGGGGGCCCCTTGAACATTATAGAGCTGGGGACCCATCTCAAAGATTGTCATTGATCTCTTTCTAAACATTCTATAGAAAAAAAAAGAAAGATTTATTTCGGGGATGGAGGCCGCCCTTTACGGTAGCAACATCAGCCTCCCTCATATTGGGCCCCCCCCTTGTAATGAAAAAAAAATTGAATTCGTTGATTCTATAAAGGAAATAATCAACGGATAGAAATTTATTTGTTCGAAAGAATCGTGGTTTTTTTCAAATTCTAGGACTATTATTTAAAATTTTCCCAAGTTCAAGGCTTAATTTGAACAAGGTAAAAAAAAAAAAAAAAACTAGTTGGCGATAAATAACCAAATATAGCAGTTAAGGGAACGATTTTATTTTTTGACGGCACCATCCAATAGCGGGCACGATTCCATATGACGTCATGCTAGCTGTTCGAATCTGATTGGTGGGAGACCCCTTGATGATCGGCGTTCGTCCCCGTTTCGTCAGTTAGATTCCAGGAGTCGGCCGTGCTGTACATACTTTGGTTTTGTAGCCGGCAAACCGTTCTTCAGTTTCGCCATTTTGTTTTGTGAGTACGATTTTCCGATGTATTTTAGAGATTTTTAACGCGTTTTCGAAACGTTTCGGCGGTTTCTTAAATTTCCGGAGCTTCGAATTTAATTTTCGCGTTAGAAATTTGAATTTTCCTACGTTCCTTTGAGAACTCCCTTTTGTTTCTACATGGCCGCCATATTGCGAATGTCCGGTTTCCGTTAGGAAGGGAAAAAAAAAAAATTTCCCTTGTGATTGATACCCGAAACGTATTAAGAAGCATTTTGATTATCGATATTCAATTATTGACCACGCGTAAGAAGAAATGTCAACTAAATGTGTTTTCATCATTTCAATTTTTAATTGACCCCTTAGTATACATTGACATTTATAGCTATAAATCCCCACCGCAATTGTATACATATTTTCTTTCAAGTCTATAACGAGATCCTTACACTTAAATGTTGAATTGTTAATATTACGCTAATGTCTCCGCGAACCGAGGATAGTTTCCCTATAAGATGTCTTTGTGGGGGGGGGGGGCGGGCGGCGGCGCCCCCGGTTATATTTCCGTTGGTAATTTTGAATTGTTTAAAACTTCCATTTGTCTTTTCCCGTGGTATACATTCCCATGCGATTGATAATTTAACAATTTTGACCTTGAGTAGAACGAAGTATGCGTCTCATTTTGTATTTTTTTTAAACTCTTGTTATCTACTGAAATAAGTATGCAATTACTGAAGTAATTAAGGTGATGAGTTTTTAGATTAAGTTGAATTTGAGTGATTTCGTGCAGCATGAAAATACTGCAATGCTTCACGTATTTATGAAGTTGGGAGGGCTTTTTTCTGAGTCAATGTTTTAATCTGTCCGGTGTCCAATTTCTATTCCCTTTTATTCTTTTTTAAAAGTGAAGATAAAATGAATTTTCCTGTGATGAATGTATACTTTAAAAGGACAACTTTTACGAATACATTTGAATACTTTTTAAAATTCTAACAAAAAATTTGTAGCAATTACTAATTTTTAAAAGTTGAAGCAATTAGATTGAAAACTAGTGCACCTTCGTAACCACCTGACTGGTCAAGAATTAAATATTTCTTGGTTCTCGTGTTTATTTGTAGTATTTTAAAACTGATATTAATTTAGGAACAGCTGTTGTATGGTAATGATGTGCAATTTACTGCACATGAAAATTTATTGAATTATTTTGAATCTCATGAATCTCATGTTACATATATATACATGTTGAGAATTAATTCCATGTGTAGGTGTGTATAATGTTGAGGCTCGTCAAATTTATAACGATATTTTTAATTGTGAAAGATTTCTTGGTTTTGTGCCTATTGACACGGAAAGAAATTAATTTTATAAATGTATATGAAATTTGGTGTTAATACCGATTACCATGACCTGACACTTCTGATTGGTCTCGTCAGCCATGTTTTTATACAAGTTTGTGTGCTGGAATACTGTCAGTTATACAGACGAAGTCTTGATTGATAGTACTGTTTTATTTAAAAATGTTCTGTTGGTTGAAATGTGACTTGAATGATCATGTGAATATGTTGGTGAATTATCTGTTTGTGCCAGGGTCGCTTGAGCAATGTGTAAGGTGCTGTGGGTGATTTAGATGTGAAACTACCTTGGGGCACTTGAATTGTCCTCTGCAGTGTTATGAGCACATGTGAAATGGCTTGTTTTACTCTTTGTGCAATGAACGAAAAGAACTTAATATGAATTGATTATAATTAAATTTTGTGTTGAATCTAATTCAGTTCTCAACTGCGGCACCAGGCTCTGCGGCGGCTTAAAAAGTAATTAAAGACAAAATTCAAAGTTTTTTTAAATAATAAATCAATAACTGAATAAGACTAGTCTACTGGGCTCTTCCATAGAAATTTATATACTAGAAACGGGCCCTTGAGTCAAAGTTGCTATTGCAATTTTAAAGGAAGATAGTGTTTGACATGTTTATATTTATGCATCTAATGTTGTATGGCTTCACATATCTTGGAATGCTTTATTTTTCCCCTCAAATTTTTCTTATAAAATCTCATTTTGCGATTGCATAGTTCAAATTTTTTTTTAAGAATTGCTAACGACCTGATGAGTCAGGGAAACAAATTAGTTGGTTAGTTAAATTTGTGAAATTTTTCTTGGGGGTTAGGGGAAACACTCATTGAGGACAGCTGTGGTAATTTCCATCGAGCAACTGTGGTAAAGTCTTGGTGACCTCATTTAAGCAACTGGCAAAGACATGACTTTGTTGATGTAGCGTTTATGGGCAATCATTTAATAGGGGTATGACCTTGATTGCCGAATTTCCTGTTTAATCGTTATTGTATTCCATTAACAGCCATGCGGTAAACACACAAGTTTTTTTTCGCCAGCAGCTTTGTATTTTAGGAACTCTGCTGGACTGCGCCATCCAGCTCGATGGGTATTTGTGACAAAATTACACCAAAATGTTGAATGCCATAGTATGCCAGAATTTCTGAAAGGATGGCAAAACATTTTTTTATGCTTGCTGCAAAACTATTCCTTTTGAATAGTTCAGTGGCAGAGCCCCTGGCGTTCATTTAAGTAATTTGATTAAATCTATTGGTTAGCGATGATTGGCTATTTGGCCATGGTTTAGCACAATGTCACTATTTAGAAAAGGGGAAAATTTTTACAATTACATTGTTCCAAATTTGCAATTGATGAAAAAATCTATACAGTCGAATCCAGTATTAACGAATACTGTTATAGTGAAAATCTCGTTTTAATGAACACTTTTCTAATCCCTTAAATAAGGTTATATATGAACAATGCAAACAACCTTAAATTCTTTTTTATAACAATTTCGTTCGAAAATTTCAATGAAGTGATTTCTCTGGTTTCTTGGAGTTTGTTATAATGGGATTCGACTTTATATTGTTTTCTAAAAGTTTATTTTATTTTTTATACAGAATTTGGATTAGCATAAAAATTACTAGTTTTCCAGCAGCTGCAAATATGCACTTGAAATCAGTGCTGTATTGTATATTAGTTCTTGCAGACCTGCCAACTCTCCAGATTTAGGTTGAAGTTTTTTAAATTGTTTCCTCTGATTATAAATGTCTTCAGAAAGAAAATATAAAACTTAAGCTATATAAGAAATATAAGCTATATAAGAAATATAAGCTATATGAAGCTAAATATAAAAAAAAATTTCAAGTGTTCATATCATATACCCAAGATTATCAATCACTGATAGTATTCATGAAAGGAAACTTATGTTTTATGCTGCAATTGATGAAAAAATTCTTTTGAACAAGTGTTATGAGATGAGTGCGGGGTACCACCCCCTATCAGAAGAATCTCTGGATTCCAAAGTTGGCACGTTTGATTGAACTCATTGTTATGCGATATAATGCCTTAATATTAAGGCGTTAATCAAGTATTCTAAGATTAAAATTGTTCAATATATTAAAAGTTGTAGGGTACCAAGCTACCTGTAGTGACTGAGTAAGGTTGAATTTGGATCCTGATTCATTCACGGATTATGTTGCTAGTCAGTGTTATACTGAACATGGTACTACAGAACAATTTCGGTATAAACCCATGGAAAATATTACTTAACTGTACATGCATTTTGCACACATTCAAAATTTCTAGCAACTTCGTATATGCTGGCATGTGAAATTTACTTCAAAATGTGAAATTCTTATTCCAGCATAAGTGTTAGAATGTATTATAGAGCGTTTTTAGTCATTTAAGATCTTGATTTTTATTAACTTAACAAGTACTTCCAATAGGTTGTACAGATTTTTTTTATATTAGTTACTGATTGTATGTTTCCCTTATTTCACAGGTTAAACTAGTCAGCTGCAGCCAAAATGTCGAGCCAACAGTTTTGCCTTAAATGGAACAACCACACCTCAAACATGCTCAATGTGTTTGAGCATCTGTTGTCAACTGAAGCCTTAGTTGACGTCACCCTTGCCTGTGATGGACTGAGCCTGAAGGCTCATAAAATGGTGCTTTCAGCTTGCAGCCCTTTTTTCCAGAGTTTGTTTTTGGAGAATCCCTGCAAGCACCCAATAGTGATATTGAAAGACATGTCGTACAAAGATCTAAAAGCTATCATAGACTTCATGTATCGTGGTGAAGTGAATGTTTCACAAGACCAGCTGTCGGCATTGCTGAAGACCGCTGAGACGTTAAAGGTTAAAGGACTCGTTGAAGTGTCTGGAGAAAATCGTCAAGCGTCTGGGGTGGTTCAGCAAGAGATATCTACGCCGCAGTCGACACCCGCACAGACTATGCAACAAAATCAATCTTCTTCAAGGCCAGATTCACCATTGTCAGGTAAACGGAAACGAGGCAGACCTAGAAGAAGGTCTTTAAGTGGCTCTAATAGAAGTGATGACGAATCTGTACCATCTAAAATCAAAGACATTGGTTCCCCAGAAATCGAAGAACTGTCAGGTGATGCTTCCATGGATGGAGCAGGTGATATGCTCCAGTCGAATTCATCACAATCTCAGGTTCATCCAT
Organism: Pholcus phalangioides; assembly: GCF_987345545.1. Classification (NCBI taxonomy): domain Eukaryota; kingdom Metazoa; phylum Arthropoda; class Arachnida; order Araneae; family Pholcidae; genus Pholcus; species Pholcus phalangioides. The sequence continues at coordinate 83,993,286 of NW_028301608.1, read as the reverse complement.
CTGTAAATAGGGTTTCATCATCTAGGCATCATCGCTCATCACGTCAAATGAATGCTCAGGTGGAAGAGCTGCCATCTGGGGATGATAACGAGTTTGAAGTAGAGCCTTCAAAGCTCTTAGAGCAAACTCTCACCACAGACAACGTAAGTATTTCTTAATTACCCTAAATCTTAATTTATTTTAGTTTATGGTTTCTGTGGACATAAACAAGTCCAGAAGATTGAAAATATATAAAATTTTATTTTCCATAGAAATAGGCAATTTTAAAAAATGATGTAAGTATTGAAGTAAATGAGATTTTTTTATTTTGCCAAATGCTTTTGCGTAAGAAATTTTTTTAATTAATAAAACAATTGTTAATGGTCTAAAGCAGTGTTTCCCAAAGTAGGTGATATTGCCCCGGGTGGGTCCAAGGGGGCGATAGAACCTACTGATTTAACATAGGATTGTATGGGTTTACTTGAGTTGGGGGGGGCCAGTGAGAGGAAAACTTTTTTGAAGGGGGCTATGGAATAAAAAGTTTGAGATTATGGTCTAAAAGTTATGGGTAAACAATAATTGTTACATATTTTTTTACAGGCTTCCAATGCATCTAGTAACATGTCATCACATTTCCCATCGTCCAGCGGCATTGAAATATCACAAATAGGCCTGGGTGACAGTCAAGCTCTTGTTCCTTCCTCTGCAGCTTCAGACGCACTCAGTTCTTCTCATCTGCAAGGTCCTGACAGTCCACAAGGTTAGTACATGTGGGAAGGTAAATTTGGATTATGTAGTTTAGTGAGCTGTAATAATGTAAGTAGTAAAGTGAGCTGCTGTTATCAGTGAGTTCTGCTTAGTAATTTAGATTTTTATTTATCAGATATCAAACCATCAATCTTAACATTCGACGAGCCACCAGTATCACCTGTAGCGGGGCCTTCTCATCAGTCATCCGATAGGTCTATGATGATGTACATGGATCAGAGCTCGATGCCTGGGCCAAGTAATTACCAAGACCAGGCACTTGTACAGTCAGATTCCCAGTCACAAGGTAAATATGTTTGTTTTTATTTACTGTACTTGAAATATGTTCTTGAAGAAAATCCAGGTGAATTCATTGACAAAAACTGCCACCTCCTTGTTTGCAAATTACTATTGTCTGGAAAGACATGACTGGTTGTGGTGGCATTTAATTGTTAAACCCCTGAAGTTGATGACAGTCTTTGAGCTTAAAGCAGTTATTGCAGAAGCGACTGGTCGAGATATTGCAGTTTGCATAGGTGTAAGCTTGTACAATACCTGGATTCTTGGGTACATAAGCTTGTCTAAATGTTTCTGCTCCCTAAACTTGTGTTATTAATGGAAGTGCTATAAGGCTAAAACCTATCAGAGTTAAGGGAGAGCAGTGAAGATATTCTATGAAGAATGGTGGATCCATGTTTTATAAATCACCTGGTTTTTCCCCTTTTTGTTCGTTTTTGTGATTATTGGAAGGGTTCATTGGATAATGGAACCTTCCTTTAGGTGAGTATTTGTATTTTTAAGATGTCTCACTGAATTGATAGTAGCCTGTTATAGCTGAAATTAATGACTGAAATGTCAATTCATATGTTCCACAGTGTGTGAATTGATAGTTGCGAATGTGCACTTGGCACAAGTTTAACATTATGGATTGAGATTTGAACTGATTTATTGAGTAATTACATGCTTGTTTGGCTACTTGTCAATACAATGAGCCTTTTTTTTTATTGTATTAATTTTAAAAAATGACCCTTAATTAATAAATCATGAATTAGGTGTTTAATGTGATTTTTAATTATAACATGTGATTTAATTATCAGTGCTTGCTGTTAGATTAACTTGCAAGTGTATAACTTAGTTGTAATGTTAAAACTATGTAAAATTAGGTTATTTTCATATTGGTTCAACCATGTGATCTGTAATGTCATGTGAAATTGTGTGTAATAAATTATTAACCTGTGTTGGCTATTTTCTTGGAAGCAGTAGGAAATTTAAAGTGCGATATCGTATAGTATTGCTAAAGACCGCGTTTCGGTAGCGAATCACTCGGTGATCCGGTTTCAACAATCGTGCTGAAGGCAGAAGAACATCTTAAAATTTTATGGTAAGTTGAATTTTTCATTCTTTTAGTTTTATGAATTATTGCTTATTCTTATTTAACTGTTGTTGATGGTAAGTATGGTGGTGAATGTAAGGTAGAAATGTTTTTGGGTTTATACATATGCAATTGATGTAATGGAATTGTAGTGATTCTGTTAAATGTAAATCTTTTAATGATTGTAATTAAAGAAACGAAAGCCTGTTTGTTCATTGTCTCATAGGAGGTCATATTTGGATGTGGTGATAATTTCTAATTTTTGAAATTGTTGCCCCACTCAAATAATGGCACAGCAAATGAAATTATGAATGGTGTGTGAAAGGTTTAGTGTGATAGTATCGCGTTGCGTTCGGTCGGTTGGTTTTATCGCGGAAAGCGTTCAAGAAGCAAGATGTCTCTGAAGCTTGATGGTGCTCTGAATTTGAGAAATAGATAATATGGTAAGTTGGATCCTTTCTGTGTTCTTTACAAATTGGTAGTTTGATAATTTTTTTTAAATGTGGAAGTGCTTTTGAGTGTTTTACAGGGCAGGGTAGAGGTTCTACATGGTGTCCCCAGTGGAGTGAAGCAGCAGCTGTGTGGTAGGTTCCTTCCTTTCCTTCTGAGATTTTAATGCTAGGATACTGAGACATTAAATGAAACTTCTAATTATTCCCCAAAAATTTAATTTTAATTAATAAAAGTTTAGATTTTAAAACTAGAATGATTGAATTTAGACTGCGTAAATGTATAGACCTCTCACCAGACTTGCTGATTAATAGTAATAAATGGTTTTTTTATGTGTAGATTATCCAGTTGCAGTGGTGTGATTTAAATCATTCTTCGAATATTTGGATTGATTTTGTACTGATCGTTGACTGGAGAAAGCGAATTGTGGAACAATCGAGATAAATCACTGAATAAACCAATTTGTTATTTTGATTTGACTTTGGCCGTTTCTTCCTTCACAAAAGAAAATACAATTTTGAAATGAAATTTGAAATAGTAATGCGGCCGAGTAATTATTCCTTGGGTTCTGTACCAGGCTGACTGATGTACTGATTACGTACAATCTGGTTATGCGAAATGATCATGTATTGAAACAATTCATGGTGATACACGATTCATGTTGGCTTAGGCAATGTTCTGGTCTCCACTGTGGCATTCATCGCAACTGCCAATCAAACGAATATGTATGAAATGGGTAAGTTGGGCTTGATGGTTCGATAGTTATTGGAAAGGTATATTGCCCGGAAAATTTTTCATACTAGGTGTACTTGCGACTATGCCAGGGCTTGTTACTGGGAAATAATTGTAATATGTCGATACAAGATGATAGCTGTTTTAAAGTGATGAATCATTGGGAAGGCTTATGCGCGACTGGAACATTACTTCGGTTACCATGGTAGTCTAGCTAACATGTCTCGAGTGGTCGGGAACCATTGCTGCTCGACAGGATTTGTCGCACGGAAGATCAGTAAATATATTCGTACTCTGGGCTGGAGAATGAGCACCATCGCCGATTACCAGGTCTCAATGCCTTTATTTAGAAAGGATATGTTCTTGCATTGTCGACCAATCTCCATTGGATTCAGGGGATTAAAAACGGGTAGGTGTTGCATAAAACGATCCAAAAGGGGGTAAAGCTCGAGAACTGAATGGGACATTGACCGTGGCATCACCAGTATTGTTTGCTGAAAGTTACTTCGAATATGAATTTCACCATATTTGTGCGGGAACTTTAAAATACGAGACTGCTAAAAGACGCCAACTCTTGCTGAAATGAGTCATGAATAGATCCCAGATTATATGCCCTTAGAAATGCCAAAATACTATATACGCACCCATATTTTTTTATGGGCATCTTTTTTCAGCTGCTACTTGGCATTTGCCTTTTTGTGTTTGTTTTTCAAAAATATGTACAAAAATGGGAAAATATGCATTAAAAATGATCCAAAAAAATCTCATTAAAATGCATATTTTCCATTTTAGTGCATATTCACTTACCATAAAAATATCCCTACATGTATGCAATAACTTGCTAAAGTGGTTACCTCTAAAAATAGCGTTATGATGGAAACAATTCATATTTGTGGGGGGGGGGGGAGAAGTGAAAATATTGCGAGCAATATTCGTTTGATAAAGTGCGAGTTTCAATAAACCTTCACAAATTTGCGTTTATTCTGAAATTCGATTTATGTGCATATAATTCGAGCTGTAGTCGTGAAGCATGGGAAATGAAGTGCCATTTCAAGTAACAAAAAAAAAATTGTAGTCTGTAATTGAGTTGGGAATATAGTTTTGATCGTTGGTTTGAAGAAAGTCAAGTTGGCTTTTAGAAATGTGTGTATATATACGTGATAAGTAGAAATATTGGGACACTATAGAACAGTTGTCCCCTTGAGTTGTCTCGGCAAAGTGTATGAGATGTAGGGCTAAGGTTATTCTAGGAATGAAAAGGGCGGTCTGCAAGAAACTTGTTTGTTGGTGCTTGTGGCGCCGCCTGGTATTCGTATCCGAAGGCTCAAACGCGTGCGGGGAGTGTTTGGCGTGTCCGCACGTCTAGTAGTTTTTTGGGACAGTTCTGGTTTTTAAAATATTTTCAACAAAGAATACTTGCCTACTTTTAATGGTTGATTTGAATATCTTCCCAATTCATAAATTACATTACGTTAATTACGACTACAAAAATAACATTTTTCTAAATCCACTGCAATTTCAAGTGGCGCTTCATTTTCTGCGATTGGTGACTTAAACGGGATTTGATAATGACCCGTATCATTTCCGAGCAAATATGGTCAGCGTATCACAAAAATATTCATGTGTTCGAAATATTCAGAGTTTGTTTCATAGTGAAACAAATTTTCCCCTAAAAATAAAAGAATAATTTCGGGTACTTCACACAAGAGCTTAAGAAGGCTATGTAAGCTTTCGAATGGAAATGCCAATGAATGTGTCGCAATAGATAAGCTCTTATGTCAAAGAAAACCTCTCGCCTTGCCTCAGGCAAAGTGGTAAAACTAGCAGATGATGGGAATAATTTATAAAAAAAAAAGCTCAGGATTTATCAGTTACTGGGTTTTCGTCGGTGTAAACTGGCGCCATCTGTTGAGGAAAGTGACATTAGCAAGGGTGCGCGCACAGGGCGTGTTCCTTAGTTTTCGAATTAATCCAGGCAATTTGTGGTTGAACCCCAGCGAAATTGCAACAGAAGCTCTGAAATTGCATTTTAGTCCGTAATCATTACTGAAAATGTCCCAAATTGGGAACATTCAAAATGACCGAGAGGTTTCCTCGATTTTTTTTAAGGCATAGGCAACTTGATGTACGCTTGGAAGGGAAACATCGATTTATTTTTACAACTTTACATACAATTGAAGTATCTCTTCAAAAAGTACATAAAAGTCCTTTCAAATTGCTGCTTAAAATTTTTTTTTTTCCAAATAGTTTATTTATGACATGAATGTCGCTCTCCACTTGTTAATACAAGATATACAGAAGACTGGATGTTGTGAAGATATTTATTATTTTAGATGTTAATTTTTTAAGGAAGGAAAAGGACTAGAGGCAGAGATGAGTTTTTTTCCTTCCTTAAAAAATTAACATCTAAAATAATAAATATCTTCACAACATCCAGTCCTCTGTATATCTTGTAAATAGTTTATTGTTATTATCATACAAATACAGCCAAGAGTAGGGTGACCATACGTCCCGTATTTCCCGGGACAGTCCCGGTATTTTCTGTTTTTTTGGCTGTCCCGACTTTTTAGCAAAAGTGTCCCGGTTTTTCCACGAAGCCTACTTGAATTTTTATTCTTTATTGAAGTCGAAGATTGAAATTATTTTCAACTTATAAATTATATTCTGATAACTGCAACTATAAATGAGTTGGAATCCCAATGTCCCGTATTTCTCTCGAGGAAATATGGTCAGCCTAGCCAAGAGGAACTGCAAGTTGCTTGTCATATCGTATATACGGGACTCGAGTACGTACGCAGAAGGAAAGTGCATTGAATTGTTTTTTTCAGAAATTATTGGGGGACGGGGCGACGGTGCCTATGATACAGTAATATGAGGAAAAACGAAAAAAAAATTACCGGGGGGGGGGCGGAGCAAAATGACCTAACGAAAGCAAGATGTAGTTATATATATACAGTGAAGTAAAACAATTTCAATTAATAATTTTCCCATCACTTTCATTAGATTCATATTTAGAAGTGAGGTTGATGTTCTTACATCCATTAATTTGGCGCACCCCACAAGCTGTTGCCATTACGCCTGCATCCGTATCGCAAAGTAGCACGGTTTGTCTTGCAATAATATTGAATCATATCGAGTAGATAATCTGGAGCTGGTGGCAGGACCGTCTTAAGAGCATCATCGCCCTCCTGGGCCAAGTGATTTTCCTGAGGCCCTAGTTAGATTGAAATTTTCGAGAATTTACTGTTTCATTTTTGTGAGGCTTCCCCCCCCCCCCTTCTCTCGAGGCCTCCAGGCACTGGCTGGTGATAAGTCACAGAGTATTGGGAAAAAAAGCATGAGTTATTTTTTTACATACCGACCCTATTCTGGCTTGATTCTTCAGTAACTTTCCAGATATTTATTTGTAAATAAGTTGGATTTTTCCCCAGCAAAAAAAAAAATTCTCCGGGAACTTGAAAAGGGGAGGACAAAAGGTCTAATTTTGTAAAACGTAGGACACGAAATTACATCAAAAGGAGGTCATGCCCTCCTAAACGAGAACGTTTGGTAAGCCTATGTGAGATGATAAACACCCCCCCCCCCCACCCTGTTCAACACAAAATAATAATAAACAAGGAAGATTTATCGTTTTCTGTTATTTATGCTGTAGGCAGTGGCGGATTAAAGTCGGTTTAGGCCCCGGGCGCAAAAGAAAATATTGGGCCCCTTAAATTATAAAAAAATAAAGTTTAGGTTTTTCGGAGGCCCAAGGCGCACGCCTGGTGTGCCTTCCGTTAAATCCGCCTCTGGCTGTGTAGGCATAAATCCTATATCTCTAAGGGAAGGGAAAAACAGCCTCTCTCACTCCGTCTCGTTATCAGACTTTGAAGAAAAGCTGACTCCGCCCGCTAACAGGACTGGAGGGGGGGAGGAAAACATGTTATCAGGCAAAGCGCGCTGTCTGTGCAGGGCTAGTGATTGCCGGTATGCGAGGATTTTTACGAAAACGAGATATTTCGGGATCGCCGAAATGAGGGTTTTTTAAGAATACGTAATATTTCGGGATTACCGAAATGGGAATTTGAAAGAAGACGAGGTTTCTCGGGATTGCCGAAATGAGGGGTTTAGAAGAAGACAAGATATTTCGGCATTGCCGAATCGAGAGGTTTGCAAGAAAAGACGACATATCTCTCAGGATTGCAGAAATGAGATATCCCCCCCACCCGGGATTGTCGCTGTAAGTGTTAAGAGCATTGTTTCCCAGACTTTTCATTCCATCGCCCCCTTCAAAAATTTCTTCTCTTCGTCCCCTGTAATAAATCCAAAGCTTCCACCCCCCCCCCCAATCGGCCCCCGGGGGCGATATTGCCCATTTTGGGAAACCCTGCTAAGAGCATCGTGGGGGAGGGGGGGGGTTCTGGGGCCCCTTGGTTTACTAAAAATACTTACCTGCAAATTTCCATGCTTATCTTTCTCTCGAAAAATTTAACCAGATCCCATCTCTTGAGGTGCCTGTGCATTAAGACGGCACTAATTTGAACTCGGTACGCGTCTGTGCGGTCACATTAGAAAAGGTACGAATACGTCTATAGGTGATACAGGCTGTCCAAATGGGTACGCAGAGTCAGATCAGGGGTCTGATAGAGATGATCGAATCTTCAAGACGAACTGATCTATGATGTATGGGGGAGATCTCTCTGAATATACAGTTATAGTTTAATGATGAATATGAAGATAATCACAGGAGCTGATCCGGGGTAGGGGGCGATTGCCTCTCCCAACAGCAGAATCATATTGGAGAAAAAATCGGTAGGTCTCCCGTAAAGAGTACGGGACGATCCCCTGAACTTACGCAATTAACCATCACCTCCTGAGATAATGTCCTGGATCCGCACCTGTGGATAATCCACAGACTAGAGCCATTATAAAGCTCACAGATGCTTCCCCCGTTTTATACAGCAGGGATGCACAATCTTTTCAGTCTGCGGGCCACAGATATTCTTAATAGAGATCACTTAATTGAGTGGCCCGCGACACGTTTGAAAATGAATGAAGTCGCCCGCACTTTTCTAAAGGTTGAGTACCCTTGTGCTAAATCAAGGGTGCTCACTTCATTGATTTCAAAATGTGTCGCGTGATCTGTAAATGTATCGCGGCTCACTGTTTCCCAAACGTTTTTTTGAAGCGCGACCACCCACTTCTTACTAGAATCTTATCTGTGACCCACTACGCAGGGTGACCGCATATCCCGTTTTCCGGGACATTTTTGATTTTTTTTTGTTAATGAATGTGCTTTAATTTCCGTAATCAGTGATGAAGGAATCAAACTATTTTTCAGTATTTAGTTGGCGTCGCCGCAGTGGTGGTCGGCTGAAGTTAGTTTTCTGTGTTTCCCAACTTCGAGGTGCGAATGCAAGCCGATCTCCCCACTAGAAAGTCTCACCGCAGACAGCAACAAGCCTACAACGGTAAAATCGTCAAACATTACACTTCAATCATAGTTCGAAAAATACATGGTAGATGGCAGCACTATAACAAGCATTACACAGAAACAAGCTTCACGTTAGGTTCACAACAGGGACACACACATTGCAACATGTACCAATTCGTTATTAGAATAGGTACATGTGTGGCTTAGTAGTAGTAGTGTTTAGTTGGCAGAGCTATATATATATATTTCGTTAGGGGCCGTTCAAGTATTACGTCATCATCGATGTGGGGGGGGGGGGGTTTCCGATTTGCTGACTTTTGATGACAAGGGGGGGGGAGGTTTGGATAATGCTTGCGTCATCAACCACCCCTTTATGAAAATACGTGTTAGGATTCAGAGGGTCAGAGCTGATTACGAAATTTTGCTGACAAGGGGGGGGGGGGTCAGCGTTATGCTGGCAATGGGGGAGAGGGAGCCGAAAATGGCTAAAAAGTTGCTTACGTACGTTTTACCCACGTTTTTCAGTTTTGAATCCTGAAGACGGTGTCATCAACACAGTCACAAGTTAGGACGGAATGCGTATCTCGCGCGTCGTAATGGTTGTCTCAGAATGGGTAACCAAACTCAGGGTCACCATTACCAAAAGCAGGGCCCATATTTTTGGGGTTCCTTTTGTAGGAAGAATAATTTCAGTTGCTTTGATATATCATTTTGAAAATTCATAACATTTTCAACTGGTTGTGATCAACACCAGTCACCCCTTAATTATTATTTCTCAACTACAGGAGTATTTTCTACTATAGCGAGTACCCGGTATACTCCTCACAATAATTTCAACCGTCACCCAACCTAGAATTATTAATTGTTCATTATATAAAATGTAAACATTTCTCTCTCCCACCCACCTATACATTCATATACGTACTTACTTATACAAATACAACGCCACAACAGGCAAATTGCCCAACGAGGTGGCTGACTTAAGAACATCATGGATCCCCGAGCCATTTTTTGGAGGCCCTACCTACTACACCACACATGCACCTGTCCACACACCCCCCGCGGAACCCCCAACGAATCGGTACATGCGGGAATGTGCGTGTACGTGTAGTGAAACCTGACGTGAAGTTTTTTGTGTTTCTCTGTAATGCTTGTTATGTGTAGTGCTGCCATCTGCCACCAGATTTTCAAACTATGAGTGAAGTGTTATGATTGAATGATTTATCGTTGTAGGACTGTTGCTCTCTGTGGCGAGACTTTTTAACGGGCAGATCGGCTCGCATTTGTGCCTTGAAGTTGGGAACCACAGAAAACCAACTTCAGCCGACCACCACTGTGGGGTTCGAACCCGGATCCTCGCATCGCGAGTCCGTCACTATAACCACTCGACTACCACAGCGGCTTACTCATCATTCTGTGCTTTTATATTTTAAAATCGTTCACACTGTACGTGTAGAATTTTATAAAATTACAATACAATAAAACCTCCCCGGACACTTGACGGGACAAAAAAGTTCGACCGTAAAAGAGGGGGGGGGGTGACCGTTAATCAGAGGTTGCATACTTTTCAAAGGGAAATTATGATTTAGCCGTAAAAGATGGCCGTAAAAGAGGGGTGTCTCTTAAGATGGGTATACGTTAAGACGGGGTTTTATTTTACTGTATGTGATATACATATATATCATGTGTTCATATATAATGTTCATTTGAGGCATTTTTTAATTATGACATATTTTTACTTATGTTGTGGAAAATAAATTTCTTATTCGAACGTTTTCATTTTGGACAATCGCGATTGTAATATATGAGGACCCCCCTCCACCGGGGGATCACGACCCACACTTTGGGAACCGCTGACTTAAGTGATCTGTAAATATGCCGCGGATCACTAAAATCACGTTGAAAAAATACGACTCGCACTCGTTTGCATACCAGGTACGTTTCTTCCTCTCCTGTACCGAAGGAAGGGAGAAGAAAAGTTGGAATAGTTCATATATAACAGGATTGGGCGGGTGGGGTTAAATTCATTGAAATGGTTGGCAGTTCCGGTAAAATCGCTACCGTATTTGGCTGAGCGACACGTAGTACAGAATATACTTTATGATAGGCCTACGCGTTTGGCCACTTCTGTGAGCGTGACTGCGCTGATCGAAGCCAAGAGATTTTGTTTTTCTTGCCCAGGCTCTTTCTTCCCACAAGCGTTTCGAGGTGCTGCGGTGACTCTTCTTTTAGTTCTGGCGAAGATTCGAGTTATTAATCGGGTGAATTCAGATAATTGAGGTGAGTGTCGAACATAATTTTTTTTGATTTACATTCATCGAGTTAATTTTTAATTTATTTTATCCTTAATTTCTCTTGGTACTAAAGCAAGCAATGCTCAACCTTTTGGGGGAGTGCGGGCCACTTTATTGGTTTGAGAACGTATATTGCGGGCTCCGTATGTGATCTGCAAACGTGCTTTGAAGCTGTGTCACGGGTGACTTGAGTGATCTGAAAACGTGCTTTGAAGCTGTGTCACGGGTGACTTGAGTGATCCACAAATGTGCCGTGGGCAACGTGAGCACGGCACCTTAGGCTGGGACCTTTTTGGCGGGCCCCCAAGCCGTTAATCAGAGGTTTGAAATGCATACTTTATTGTACAAAAGGAAATGATTATTTTGCCGTAAAAGAGGGGTACCCGCATCTGAGGGGTGTCCGTTAATAGGCTTTATTGTATAATGTGTGACTGGTTTTAAGGCCCTCGAATTGAATTGACGGTGGAATTTTAGTTCATACCAGTGTTTTGGGAATGTCTCCTCCCTGGAGATGGGAGTTGAGAGAAATTTTATGAAGGGGGCGATGGGACAAAGTTTGGAAAACTATGGTCAATACCAGTGTTTCTTAAACTTTTCGTTCCATCACCCCCCCCCCCCCTTTATAAAACTTTCCGCCCCTGGATCTTTTTCTATTGCCCCCTTGGGGCCTTTATCCGTTTTTACCAGGGGGCGATATTGCCCTCAAGTGTCTATACGGATGGCAGAATGAGCATTTTGCGGCTCTTTACAATATCTTGAACAGCGAGCTAATCTACACGGATTGTAATAAATCGTGTAAAAATTGAGTGCTCGGGTGGAAATATATACGGTTTTTCATGATTTTTGATCAGTAGTTTTAATTACACGCAATTTACGATCGGGGCTCAAGCATTTTTGAGGCTAATGTGAAAACAATTTTCCGCCCCATTTTAGGGTTTTTCGTGATTTTCTGATGACCTACAGCAATTAAATACACGCAAATTATATTCAGGGTCGAGCTCGAGTACTTTGCAGTCCTACTATACAATGCCTCTAATATCTGATTTCAGTCTACAGGGATCGTTATAAAGCCCGGAAAAATTAACAAATGAAATTCGCGGCTTTTCCGTGGGTTTTCAGAGGCAAAGTGTGGTTAGTCCAGCCCCTGTGCATATTACAGCACATCTCTACCATTCACTGCTTTCAAATTCATAACCAGATCAGTGAGCGACGAAAAGAGTGACCTTGAGTGTGTGTATGCATAGAAGTGATTTTTAGAGAGCGAGGGACTAGGTTAGTGAATAACTAAAGTGACCAAAAAACTGTTCACGGGATGACCGAAAGAGTGACTTCGAGGTGTACAGGGTGAGGGCTAAGTGAATTTTAACACTGGGGCAAATCCGCCTCTACTAGTGGTTCTCAAACTTTTGTCACGCGGCTCCCCCTCGCCCAATTCAGGAGTCGTAGACCCCCAACTCAATGAATATACAATGCAACGCATCCCCGTGACGACTGGCAACTTTCAGGACCCTCCTCCCCCCCCCCCCCACTAAATCCTTCCTTCACGTTTGGGTCTTCCGATACCGAGATTTGGGGGGGGGGCACGGGTACAAATAAAGTAGAAAGAAGATATGACATGTGGTTGAAGGGTCAAGAGCTGTGGAAAAAAGATTCGAATGTGGAAATAAATTTAAATTGTGGAGAAAAATCTTTTAGAATCCGGTGGAACTCTTTATAGAACCAGGACATCTTAACCATTGCCATGTTGGCCTCATGTACATAGTGATGCTACACGATGATATCTGGTATGTTCGTGTGTGTGTGTGAGCATACAGAATGAGTTCTCTTCAGCAATGTACAAGGCTCCAGAATATCACTTTGCCCCATACGTTTTTGAAAGGTTCTTCGAACGGGGGGAGAGGTTGACTACTACTAAACTACACATGCACTTCGTCCATATTCCTCTGTGGAACTTCTAACGAATTGGTGCATGTTGGAATGTCCGTGTTGTGAACCTAACGTAAAGTTGTTGCTGTGTAATGCTTATGTCATCTGTCATTAATTTTTCCTAACTATGAGGGAAGTGTACTGATTGAAGATTTTACTGTTGTAAGCCTGTTGCTCTCTGGAGACTTTTTAAAGGATCGCAAGGGAGATCGGCTCGCATTCGCGCCTCGAAGATGAACCAGAAAACAAACTTCAGCCGACCACCACTGTGTTCCAACCCGGGTAATCGCGATGAGTCCGTCACTCGCCAACCGACCACCACAGCGGCGAGGAAAAGTTGACTGACTGCCTCCACCCCCCCCTGATGTGTCAATGCAAATTTTTTGGTGAACGGGGAGGGACGATCGCCCCCTCACCCTTCCCCCGAATCCGCCTATGCTACGCCAGGAGTGTAGGCGGATAGCAGAGCATAGGTGGATACAGAAGGGATACAAAACTGTTGTATTAATTAAAACTATATTATAAACTAATTGTAAAATTATTTTCTATTTGATAGCTATTCTACTTCTAACTATGCACACTCTTTGTGATTCTTCGCTCCCCAAGCCGTTTGAGGAGCCTGAATCCGCTTATGCCTTCATGATGCGGAGACTACCGTGCACATAACCCCCACCCATTCAAGAGGGAAGTTGACTGAAACTCATCCAGGGAACCGAACCTCCGGAGATGGAGCTTATTTATGAAATTTTTGTTAAATTTACATTGTAATAACCGGCTTCCACACAAAGAGCCATAAAAGAAAAGCTCCCCACATCTAATTTTCACATAATGGTTAATCGCTAGCACACAAATGACCATTTCCGTTTCTTTACCCGTGAAAAAGTGCGCTGATTTCATGGGAGGAAAAAGCCAGATGTGAATTTTTCGAACGTTGCAAGCGGGAATACCAACAAATTCAAACGTTGTACCCGAGAAAAGTTAACTTTATCAAATATAGGGAGAAAAGTTAAATTGTCGAAAATTAATCTTACTAAGCGGGAACGTTATAAGCGGGTTCGACTGTAGTTGATTAATGAAATTCATTCAGACGTTTTTCAGTTTCTCCTGTAGTGACGTTTATCGTATTGCACTTAAGGGTGCGATTATAGTGCACGCGTATTTCTGATTCTGGAAACACGCGTCGTCTCCGATTGGTTAAAAACCCATCGGAAACACGCGTGCACTATAATCGTACCCTTAGAGAAAGTGACAACAGCTTTATCAACATTTTCGGTGATCATGTGGTGCAAAACACTGCAAATGAGACGGTTCACCGTTGTAAACCGTGTATGTGGACATGCTGCACTCTGCTGTTGCTGGATTTGTGACTCGCATGCAATGTGTTATTCCCTGTGGTGGTGGTCACGTGGAACACACTGCTTTAATGAACGATTTGAGAGGGGGGGGGGGAAAAGAGATTCTGTTCGTTATTTGCGTTTCTTTGATTTATATATGTCAGCACCATTGGCGTACGCAAGGGGCAGGGGAGTTCTGTCTTAAATATTCCCGTGACGAAAAGGTTTGCAGGGTTAAACCATCCATCACTTATTTGTTAAAAATTCATTAAACAGGAAAAATGGTTTCTACGGACTTTTTGCCCATCCTGTATTATAAAATATCGTTAGAGGGTTTTATCGTAATAGAGGATATATCGAGAGGTGTTTGGGATTGCCTAATAGTCTAATGTTGCTACAACGATATTTTTCAAATCTTGTTTGAGTTTTCACTGTATACAAACTTCGGTTATCAATTTTGAAATAAAAACTAATTTGGATTTGTTGGCCTCCTGCTACGTAGAAATACTTTTTAAAATTTAATTGATAAAACTCAGAAATTGCGTTTTCAGCCGAGACATTTTCAAACGCATATATTGTAATTTTTTCTGTGCATTTTGTCTATTTTCAGGAAAATGGTTTGCGAAAATCTCGGCGAGAATCGGGTGCCGCTTTTGAACCTCAACCTCAGGAACCCCGGGTGTTTCAGAAACTGCTTCGGGCTGGTGAGATTATGCGTGATGATGCTGTGGCTCCTCGGGTCCGTTACCTTCATAGTGTTCACCGCAGCCCTCCTTTCCCTCTCGGGAATTTACAAGGACGAAATGTACCATTACGTGTGGGCGTTGGTGTTACTGGGGGTGGTTTGCTTTGCCTTGGGCGGGATCCTCTACGTCACGCTGAATTACGCCGAGAGAAAGACCGACGTCATGTTCGTTGAGTGCAGGAAGGACGCGACTCTGCTCGAAAGTAAGCTGGACCAGATCTCCGAGAAGCTGGACAAATTCCTGTCCGATGCGTCGTCGACCCATCGTCGTTCATCCGAATCTCAGGATCAGGTGGTCCCTCTGAAGGACATACGCCACCTATCTGTGAAGGCGACTCACAGCAGCGAGACCAGGACCCCGTCCGCCCTCGACATGTCTCCCATCGTGCCCGAGATGACTTTCCATAGTCTGACGGATACCCAGCTTCAAACGGATGACCAAAAATCTTCGCCGGATGAAAACCAATGTGATCAGCGTCAATCGGGGGACGCCAGCTGCGACTGCCGTGCCGACGTCATTCCGTCGCCAAACGACGCATCGTCGGACGCTGACACGGATGCCGCTCCGTCTAACTGAATGTCCGAGATTGTCGCAATGATGCAGTATCGGAAAAAGCAGTATTGTACATTCTACTAAATTTACGCTAGATCGTTTGTGTACAGCGTACATGTTCCTCTCTTAGCATGTCTAGCTAAACTTTTGTCTTGTACACGCAAGTTCTGTTGTAGGCAGAATTTAAATTCGTTTCAATTTTATTTTCTATTTATAAATGCATTTGAAATATTGTGATTTTAAAATGTGTTCTTTACATCGATGAAGAGTGAATAAAACTTGAATACGTTGTGCAAGTGTTTTTTTGTTTGGTTTCCGAGAAAGTCCTGCGGGTAATAGCCTACCAGAGATGCATTTATGGTTTTTCTGCCCGCGGGGTACCTGAATTTTGCCGCCCTTCTTCCATTCTAGTCTAATTCTCTTGACCACTCTTTCCTCCTATTCGCCACCCTATATTATAACCCGCTTGGCCTCTTCCTGCAACTACACCTGTCTTTAAGTCACTGTTTCACTGCCTTTTTTTGATCGCTCACATGGTTCCTTGCTCTATAGGTCACTCTTTTGATCATTTACGCTTGTACATGTTCCAGGTAACTCTTCCTGTAGGCCGCTTTTTCGGTACTTCATACTCTTTCACGGAGTAATTTTTTTTTTTTGCCATAAATTAACGCGATGATTGACAAGTCTTATAATCAGAACAGAGTGGAGTCGGATATTCGTTATCAAACCAACTCGATCGACGTACCAAACAGATGTCTACAAGAGCTTTTATTGTGTGTACTGGTATCGTGCAACCTACCCCTAAGATCCTTGAAGTTAATCGCCGCTTACGAGTGCAACCATAAGTGACCTAGAGGCTGTGAAGCGCATCATTTCAAGCATGTGAGTGAATAAGCCTATTACAGAAATGATTTTATTGAGAGAATTGGAATTGAAGGGTTGGCAAACCATAAACCACCTCAGCGCATCCGATTGTGATTATAGCAGGGAATCTCGATCTTATGCGGTCCAGAGGTTTCTTTATAAATAACATATAAATAGGGGGTGAAAAGCGTTTTCTGTTAGTTTTTGCTCTTTCCCAACTTTTCTTCGAAAATTTTGAATTCTAATATCTCTGAATATTGAACGTGGAATTTTCTTGTTGCCTCGGGAAGAGACAGGGCAACTATTTTGTACTTGTGGGTTTTTGAGTACACGGAGACACTGTAAGAGAAGTTAATTTTTTTCATGTATACGATGCCTCAAACAAATTTTAGAAATTTACGTAACTGCACGTCAGTTACATACTTTTAATTAAACTTGCAGGGATACCCATAAATTGTCCCAAATTGTTCAACGCATATGTACAGTGATTAAATTATAACCAGTGTGATATGAATAATTCTGCTGGTGATGCAGTGCTATCCCATTTTACCCTTAGAACAGGAGCTATTGACTCAAAATCAAGATCAGCTGTTTGCGACCCATGGGACTACTAAACAACATATACATCGCCCACATTCCTCTGCGGAGTTTCTAACAAATTGGTACATGTACGTGTCGTGAACCTAATGTGAAGTTTGTGTTTAATATGTGCTGCCATCTGCCATAAATTTTTCTATGACTGAAGTGTAATGGTTGAATTGCACCGTTGTAGGCCTGTTGCTCTCTGTGGTTATACCGTTCATGTTTCAAGGGGGTTTTGAAATAAACATTAACTTGTACTCTTTCCCAGTGTGCCCCGAAAACCCAATTAGAAAGTTGTTGTCCTGTCTCGCCCGATGCTAACAAAAAAAACGTTTCTAAGTGCAATATTCACCAAGAAACGGAGGAAACTTCGCATTTAACACTTTCCCCGTTATTTGGAAACTTTTATATATGGAAGTGTGCCTATAGGATCAACGGTTCGCCAGTAAAATGCCATACCGGGCCCCCCCCCTTCCTTGTGCTATATGCATCCTTCCATGTAATTATAAATTAACATTTTTTTTGGGAAACAGTTTCGTGTGTTGTGATAAAATTTTGAAAATTCATAATTATTATCCTTTTGTGAACGTAGTTGCAATTTGCAGTCGTTTTTGTAGATCCAGGAAAGATTAATTGGATAATTCGAATTAACCAAATTCTCGACTGTAATTAATTGCACAGCAAATAATGAGACTCCATGTTTTATTTTTTTAATAAAATATATTTAGCCGTTCTCTAGGTATTCACATGTGAGTTGGCACCCGAGAGACATGTCTTGCAATTTTTTTTTTCATTGTTTCGTCGACACGCGTTAGGCGATAAAACTAAACAAACGATCCTAAAAAAAAAAATATTCGTTTACATGATTAGATAAAACACGAACATTTATATAAAGCGTGGTGCTGTGTGAGTGTTTCTCTCAAATGTTTTTGAGGGTAAACACAGCCATTGTGTTTTTTTTCTTATCTGTTATCATAGGAACATTTGCTCCATCGACATTTTTCTACTTTGAGGTGAGTTGTTTTTACCAACAGTAAAGCTGAAATTATATGCATTTGTTTTTAAGAGAAAAGTTTTTCTATGAAATGAAAAACGGGGCCCCATTAATAGAAATGAAGGGAGGGTGTGGCTTGATGCTTTTAGTCCAAAAAAAATCGAAATTAACATTTGTGCTCTTTTATATAGCTCAGTACCGTCTTTGAACCAGGTAAAACATCAGACACAAAAATGCTTTCAGTACGCTGTAAGGGCCGTGATATACATGTTACTAAGTAGTACGAAAGCACGCTACTTCTGAGCATATTATGCTACCAGGGCCGTCTTAAGAGCATCATGGGAGGGAGGGAAAGGGGGTCCGGGCCAAATGATTTTTGAAGCCCAACCTGGAGAATTCTCGAAAAATTCAACTATTACTAGTTTTTCTCAGGCCCCACGGGGCAGCGCATGCGTTAAGACGACACTGAATGCTACCAATAAGAAAATGATTAGCATGTGTATTCGAAATAAGCAAGGTTATTGAAGAGCATGCTTCTGAATCGCACGAAGGTATATTTTTTTCCGTGCTCGATAGTATGTGGTTAGAGCAGAGGTCTTCAACCTTTTTCCAGTCGCGAGTACTACTTGCATCGATCAGCGTGAGAAGAGCACCCTTACGGCAAGTTTGACATAAGAATGCATGAAATCGGGATGATTTTGATCCTATTAGACTTCAATTAATCCTTATAAGATGCATTTGTGTATAAGGTGTTCACTTTGGACGTTGACCAAGTGCTCGCGAGCACGAAATCGGGCATGGGTATAGAGCAGTATGGGTGCTTCATGGAGCACTGCGGTGCCTGCGAGCAGGACTTGAAGGTCTGGCCCCCGAAATGTGAGAAAATGACCGAAAAAGGGAAAAAGATGGCAAATTTATTATTCTATCACTTTGGTCCCACCCCGAACGAAATTTCTGGCTACGCCCTTGTATCCAAGACTATACAGGGTGTCCTGTAAGTGCTAGCACGGTCATTATCACATCAACTGTCCGTCGTAGAGGTACGATTCCAGTTTAAAAAATGCTCTACAGGCGTGTTCAAAAATTACTCTTTACCAGTTTCGAGAGTGAAAATACAGTGTGCAACGAAATAAAAAAAAAATCGAAATTTTTATACGATCCCCCTATGCTCTAACTTCCAATTGGAAAGTTGTTGCCCTGTCTCTCTTGATGCCAAAAAAGAAACAAAAGTTGCTTTGTGCATAAAAAATTCCATGTTTCTAAGTGAAATATTCGCAGAGATATTCTCGAATTCGAAAAATGGATTTGAGGAAAAGGTGCCCGTCTAAAAAGTTTATTTTAATAACTATACAATCCCTTGGTGATATGAATGGTGTAACTGGGATCTACACGTTATTTAGATGCTTTTTCCGATTGGTAGTACGTTTCTAGGATCAACGGTTCTAGAGTTATTCCAGGATAAAGGGGCCTTCCTATGTACCCCGTAGAATAAAGCAGAATTCTCAATTCTTTTGAACACACTGAGAAACAGCCCGTATATTTATTTATTTCGCATTAATTTCTATCCCTGTTTCCTTATTTTTCAGGTCTCAGCGACGAGGATCATGTCAAATAGCAGTAAGTTTTGCATTGAAATGGAAAATTACGTCCAGGTATGCCAGTAATACATCATCGATGACCGACAGAGGCGTAATTAGACGTCCGAGTGGCGTGGTGTTCGTCTACCACCGTAAAGGTTGCCGTCACGGGGTCTCAGTTTTAAACCCGAGGGAGGATATAGATATTTTCCCAAACGAACTTGAGGCGACCACCGATAGATAGCGCCAGCGCCTTCATTTCTAACCCATCTCATTAATGGCAGTAGATTGCAATATAACGATATTTCCAGAGTTCGTGTTTGGTGAAGTTGAGGCGTAATTATGGGGCTTGAGTTTTGCCTAAGTCCAGGGTGGCAAGTTAAGATGGGTGGAAATTTGAGGAATGGGTGATCAAGTAAATTAGTGGAAGGGCAGCAACATTTTTATAAACCCCGCATTTAGTATATAATACCTATAACTCCATAATCTCCGCGTACAAGAGCGAGGGGCTAAGTCAGTGACTGACGAAACGAGCGTTCTAGAGCAGGGGTTTCCAACGTAGAGTTTCTCCCGGAACCCTTGAGGATATCCCGCCGCCCCGCTTACGTCTCTGCTGTTAATATACATACTAATTGTCATAAATCGTACTGCCAGATCTTATCGCGCGCGTGGAACCCTTATTCAACTTTGACCTTTGAAGACCGGACACACCCCCACTTCCCATCTCAGAGAGATATCGAAGCGATGGGTGTATCCGGAAAGTTTTATTATAAACAACAAAACATTGTCGCCTCGGACAATGGCAACAAAAATAAAATGTATATAAAAACGATCATCAATCTGAGATCTTATAACGGATAATTAAAATCGAAACAATAAACACCGATAGGCAATCAAAATCATAAACAAGATTATACGATGATGGCATTCTCATAAAGAATCTAGTAATCGTCAGTTAATCTAATGGTTGTCAATAATCTAAATCTAATGGTTTTGTCGTGCATTTTATGCAAGTTCTGCTCCAGAAATCTGACAAGACCTGTCAGGCGGCGAAAGTTTGTAGGACTACGAAGGGTCCTTATCTTCCAGGCTTGAGACTCTGGCATCTTACCAAAGTGGAACTTCGCCGTCTTTGGACACTGAGTTGCATAATGTCCTTATTCCACTGCATGACCCCAAAATGAAAGGTGGGGAGAGGGCTGGTAGGACTCGAGCCAAACTTTTTAGGGGGTGTTGCTCGAGCCCGTAGGCTCGAATCAGCGTTTTTGTTTTTCACACTATAAATTCATAATGGTGTGGGGGGCACAAAAAATGGGCTCTGCTGCCTGATAAGGGGGCCATGGGGGGTCTCCGTGCCGGTGCGATTGAACTCATGGTTAGACTTGGGAGGCATATTCACGAATCAAGAGCTTTGTTTATAATCATCACCGGAATAAGAGCTCTCATACGGGTACTCTGACATATGCTTTCTAACTGAAATGATCATGATGCTAATCATTGAACCATAGAGTATTCATTTGAGTTGTCGGTGGATATCTCCTGAGTACGAAATCAAGCATCTATGCTCAATGGTTTAAGTAAGCGCCATGACACCCCCCCCCCCCATACAAAACAAAAGGGTAGGGCTCTAGTGTGGGGAGGGGCTCAGGACAAATTACAAATATAATTACTTTTACAAAGTATACAGATGACTGGATACCAAGCGAAGATAGTTGAAAAGAAAAATTACATACCTCTGTGGGGAGAAATCGAACCACCAACTACGCACTTTCCGGGCGCGTGTTCTACCATTAAACCACAGAGGACAGGCATTTTCTTTCCTATGACCACTGTGTTCCTTGGACTGTCTATTGAGCAATCCCGTTCAGCCCAAACTCAGCAGCAGCTCGTACCGAAATTAGCTTCCTGATGGCGACATAGAACGAATGGTAGTGGCTCGTAGTTTATAAATAGTTCAATGGTGGAACACGCTCCCGGAAAGTGCGTGGTTGGTGGTTCGATTCCCCACAGAGGAGAGAATATGACTTTTCTTTCCAATTATCTTCGCTTGGTATCCAGTCATCCGTACTTTATACAATTAGCGGAAAGGTTCATCGTTTCGTTTTTTATCATTACTCTTTTGTTATTTTTTACACTATAAATTCACTATTAGAAGGCCCCCACAAAGGATGGATTTTAGTCTCGTGGGGCATCTCTCGAGGATGGGGGGGGGGGGCGTTATGAGCACCGAGATACTTGCGAGGAAAGGAAAAATTTTATTCCTACACATGAAATCTGCCCTCTAACTTTGTTTTCTTCGAGATGTGGGGGCTCATCGACTTTAGTTTCACCAGCACAGACCTTTTGTTTCTCTGCGAACATAATTTCGATATCTGTGCAGAATGACATGCTACCTTAAACACTGTAGGAAATTTTTTTCTGCGCAGGAAAAAACTATATATACATGGAATCATTCTCAGCAGTGCCCGCTAATACGCGTCTAGATGCGGGAGATTCAGGCATCAAAATTCAATTTCACTCCAACATTTTTCTGAAAGTACTCCTTCAAATTTTAGGTAATTTTTTCAAACAGCGTTATTTCTCTGTTTTTCAAAAAAACCCTCTTTTTACAAAATTACTCTTCAAAATTATTTTTTCGGATATCACCGATTCTCAGCCATTCTCGGACTCTAAACATCCATATTTTGTAAACTTTATTCCTCATGAAAGAAAAGGTGTCCTTAGTTACTATTTTTCATGACCAACAAACACGGGTAAAAACAAAATTTTGTCAGCCAAAAACAGTTCTAGAATCTAGATAATATAGTAAAGTATGTATTATATTGCGAAACATCATTAAACTGGAACCATTTCTGCCACTTATTAACTAGAAAACACAACTGTTATGATTCCCCGATTGTGGCCAGTTTTTGATTAATGTGTCGCATGAAAAAAATTAATAAAGTATGATATTAGTGAATATTTTGTGAGCAATAATATTAATATCAAGTTTACTTCGAAATTTTAACAGTTGTTTTTGTACGATACATTAACGTTAGTAAAACGCGAAAAGTGTAACCCTCCTGGGGTTCCTGTAATTTTTTAATCAAAAAGCATGTAATGCGGAAGCAGTTTGGCACCGTTTGTTTTTGTTAAAATTTATTTACCCACACACAAATAACAACTGCTAAAATTTCAATGCAAACTTAATAATTTAACTTATATTATTGCTCATAAAATATTTACTTACATCATACTTTATTGATTTTTGTCATGCGGCACATGAATCAAAAACCGGTCACCAATTAGAATCGTAACAGTTATGTTTTTTATTCGATAGCTGGCAGAAGTAGTTCAATTTAATGATGTTTCGCGCAATATAATACACACACACATATATATATATATATATACTGTACTGTATATTTTCTACAAGGCATATTTTTGGTTGTGACTAATTTTATTTTCACCCGTTTGTTGGTTATAGACAAAGTAACTAAGAAATGCACCATTTTTTCATTGTGAATAAGTTTAGAAAATATGGACGTTTAGGGTCTGAGAATGACAGAGAATCAGTGTTATCCGAAAAAATAATTTTGAAGAGCAATTTCACTCCTCTTCAAAATTTTAAGGAGTAAATTTCTAAAAAGAGGGATATTCTTTGTGAAAAGCAGAGAAAATAACTTCACTTAAAAAAATTACCTAATATTTGAAGGAATATTTTCATTCCGCAGCAAAATCGGAGTAATAAAGTTTGATGCGTTAAATCCCGCATCTAGATGCGTATTGGCGAGCACTGCTGAGAATGCTTCCGTGCACACAGTTTTTGCCGCCAAAAAATGTCCCATATTGCTATTGTATAAGGTGCAGCATGTTATTTTGTCTTTCTACACAGATATCGAAATTCTGTGCGCAGTGAAACAGTGCAGAGAACATTAAAGAGAATGTGTCCACTATCTGGAAAATAGAAAGGATCCTTGTTACTACCGAAATAAAAAAATTTTCATTCAGCTCAGCAAGATTTTTTGAGCATACTGATGTTTATGTTTCATGTAGATGACATCAAGGATTCCAATGTGTTCCTTTTTTTTAAATGGGAAACCGGCTCGCATTTGCGCCTCGAAGTTGGAAAACCGGAGAAAACCAACTTCAGCAGGCCACTACTGTGCTGCCAACGTGATTCGAATTTGGATTCTCACAATGAGAGCCCAGCGCGATGCATACACGACCGCGGCAACAAGCACTGCATTTCCATTACTGACCGTTTTTTTGCAATGATCATTAAAAATATTTCAGTCAATTTGAGACTCGCTATAAATACTCGGTATATTTTTTGATCGACCAGCAATTGCACGGCCGAAACTAGGGTGAGCAGGTGGGTCTGGTGCTCCCCTGGTGCTGAATTCACCGTTTCTATTGATTTTGACGCAGATGATCCAATACGGAGGATGCCAGGATACATGTCTGCTTTAGGTGACAAGGTTTGTGGCTGTGTGGCGCTGAGCTGTTGATTGGATTTGCAAAGATAACGGGAGAAAAGAGATAACGGAGAGCGATAGACGGCTTTTCTCTCAGCCCATTATATCAAGGAAACGAATATTTTTTTTTCTGGATAATTATGCCGAGCTGATCTCAGAAAGAAAAGCCATCCTGTCTCCACCGGGACTCCAACCCAGGCGCTCTTGTAAACTGGGAAAGCATACTACCATCTACACCACTGGAGAGAGACACGACCCTGCATTCCTTATTTCACTTAAGGGCTTCCCTCACGCCACAGTACATGGTGCAGATCAGAGGTTCTTTTACCTTTTTTCAGTAGTGACCCAAAGTCAACAAGATCAGCTTCGCGACCCATGGGACGGGTTTTTTAGAGATTAGTGAAAAGGTAATGCAATGAGTGCATTCATAACAGGACTGTAAGTGGATTTGTACGATCCATCCCGAAAGAATCTGCAAATCATGTTTTGGTAGTGATCCATGGCTGGAGAATCCCTGACTGTAAGTGGAATTGTATGAACCCATCTCCGAAGTCTTTCCGAATCAAGCTTAGATCGTCGCCCATGTCTCAAGAATCCCTGGCTGTAAATAAATTTATACGACCCATCTCGGAAGCCTCTGCGAATCAAGTTATCAAGTTCGGGTTGTGACCCATAGATGAAAAATCTCTGGTCTAAGTGGATTTGTACACCTCGTCTGGGGAAGCCCCTATGAATCAAGTTCGGATCGTGACCCGACCCATCTCGGAATTGCAACCCAAGTTTGGGTCGCGATCCATAGGTCAAGAACCCCTGATGTAGATGGTAGCATGCTTTCCCGGGTTGCAAGAGAGAGCCTGGGTTCTTATATTATATATAGTCCCAGGGGAGACCAGATGATTTTTCTTTCCGAGTTCAGCTTGACATAATATCGAGAAAAACTATCAGTTTCCTTGATGACGGGGGAATTTTGATTGAAAATTCCGGGATTTCTCTCTCTCTCTCTCTCTCTCTCCAACGAGGTCCATCAAAACAGCATCGCTTCGAACCAGTCCCGAATTGTTGAATGTTCGGTCTAAATTGATTCTCATGTTGAAATTTTCGATCCATTTCGTTTTAAACGAAGTCACGCGCGAATTTCTTTCTTTTCCTGTCTTATAGAGCGTATAAATAGATGGAAGCCGTTCGATAAATCGGCCTTGGACAAGGTACCCAAATGCGCCGGGATATACGAAGTCAAGCACTGCAACGCCAAAGACAAGCAGTACGTAGGAATGGCCGGACCCAACTTGAACCGCAGAATCAAGGAGCATTTGTATAAGGACCAAGCTATTGACGAGCACATTCGCGATAACGAGGCTCACATGCGCTTCAGGTACAAACCTTGTCCGTCTGAGACTTCGGCTAGAAGAGAAGAGGCGAAACGATTGGTTGATTTTGAAAAACAACACGGACGTTTGCCGGAATTCAATTTCCGTCACTGAATGAATAAATACATTTGAAAAACACACACAAAAAAGAAAAGAAATATTTTTTCTACCAAAAGAATGGAAATCCGTTGATCAATGAGTGATTTATTGTTTTGTTTTTTCCAATATAGATGACGCTTTTTTTTCTTTGCAAATAAAGAGATTTTTGTGAAAATGTAGCCAAAATAAATAAATTCTGTTCTTGCATGAATGTGTGTGTCTGGAAATGTATTCTGTTAATTTTCATACTTGTACACGCATACATTTGCGTATTGAGGACTTACTATATACAAGTATGTGTTGCGGCAAAAAAAAAAAAAAAATCGATTTTTAAAAATGGTTAGTGTTTTTTGGGCCTTGGCCGGCCAATGGCTGGAGATCCCTGAACAAAGTTCGATGTACTGATGTAAGACGGTCCGTTTTAGGCACCAAATCCATTTTTTCCCATCGATGCGTGGCTATACAGGGTGAATAGGTAACACGGCGTATGTTTATTTTACTGGCGAATCGCCGATTCTAGAGACATACTTCCAGTTAGAAAAAGTTTCCAAATAACGTGTAGTACTGCAAGTGGTTTTTTATAATTATTAAAATTAAGAAATTAACTTTTTATTCTGTAATCGTGTGTCTAATGTCCGAAAACCCTGTTAGGAGAAGATGTTGCTCTCTCTCTCTCTCTCTCCCCTAATGCCAACCAAAAAAAATTCCACGTTTCTAAATGCAATATTTGCTTAGCTATTTGAATTCGAAAAACGGAAGAAAGTTGGCGAAAAAACAGCACTAAATGCGGATTAAACGGTATACTCGATGAATGTTTGAGAACCGTTGCTTTAAAACATGAATAAGGAACGCATGAACAGGTATATGCGCACATTTCTGCTTTAATGGCAACGGAATGTGCTAAGAAATTACATGAAAATCCACTGAATTAGTTATATAAGGAATGACCGGTAAGTAGGGTGAATCATCCCTCATTTCTAAATTGTGAACAGCCCGACGTGCTGCCACATGAGCACGCGACGTTCTCCCTTATATATATTACCCAACATCGGCACTTGTTTTTCTCGGCAGATGTTTGCTTATGTGGTAGCGATAATGTAAGAGTTGTTAGTGCATTGCGTAATGGGGCAGAGGATCAACTTGAAATTTTGTTTCAATTTGCATGAACGCCAGAACTTTGCCACTGGATTTATCACGTTGTCGAGATCTTTTCCAGCCCAGCTTCGTGTCAGAGAGTCCGTGGGTATAACTACAACGAAAACTCACGAAATGTTGCGAAATATGTACAGACATGAAGCTGCATCACGCAAGACAGTACTTCAGTTTGTGAATCGTGCTGGAAACAGCATGTTTTTTTCGTCTCCAGTAACGATTGATTGTAAAAACATGGCATTAAAATCTGCAGTATCGATGAAGTCGCCTTACGACTCTATTCGCTGTTGTTTTCGTTTGTCGCTTAGGTGTGATGTGAGGGCCAAACCCTGCGCAATGTTTGCGTTTACCCAAATCCTCGGTCACAATGGTTCGAACGATTTCTCGCGGAGAATATTCAAATACTTCTCCATAATTCGGATGAACAAACGCCAATCACGTCACCGATCTCCCACAACGATGCTCATCTTCGACGCCTTCGTGACCTTAGCGGAAGCGTGTGAACAATCGAGAAATGCTGTCTAGCGAGATAAAATAGCTTAATCTCCGTACACATTTTGCTGCAATTTGTGGGTATCCGTTGCAGTTTCACGCGATTTGAAACAGAATTTCATATTTTTTCTGCTCCATTACGTAATGGAGTACGTAACTCTTACGTACTCCGACTGACAACTCTTACGTTACAGCTATCGTGTGAGCAAACACTTGCAGAGAAAAACAAGTGCAGAAGTTGAGTAACACGTAGAGAAGAACGCAATGCTTATGTGACAGCGCGTAGGGTTGTTCAATTTTTGAAAGGGGGGGGGGGTGATTCACCCTACTTACCGGTTACACCTTGAAGAGACGGCACGGAAAATTGAGCACCACGTTTCACTGCTCACTGTAAGCTGACACATCGGCCTTTTGACATGTCCTCCTGAGTTCGGGATAGGTGACAGGAGCAGGCGCAGGGATGTTCACCACCCTGGTACGACCGTCGTCCCTCAATCCCTCGGTAACGAACCTGTCCCGCCACCTGCCGTGAACGCGACAGCCCACACCGGAACAGCTTTTGCTGAGTAGTCCGAACAGGAACATCGAGCACACGGCGATCAGCATTCCGCCCATTATGCAAGCCAGGAACAGTGCCTCGACGACGTATTGCACGGCGTTGTAAGCGTGGCCGAGCACGGCCAGCAATCCACAAAACAGGGTCGCGATGTACCCGGTGAACATGAATCCCAGCAGGTTTTGCACTCGCTGTGTCAGCTGCTGCGTCGCGTCGAAGTTGTCGTCGATTCTTTGTCCGTGATACATCGCTAGTAGTTTTCGGATTCAGGGGTCGGCTGAACCGAATGCACTTTAGAAGTGTTTGATGATCAGTCCACACGAGTAAATACATTTCCGCATGGTTTTAACTACGAACAAAGCACTCTATTGGAGTTTTGTCAGATCTTTTCAGTTCGACAGAGTCACGAGGATGGCCATCTAGTCTCTTTGCCCGGTGTCTTAGCTCGTCGATTGAATGAAATTTACACTTTCCCCGCGATGACGCCACTGATATCCTGGGACGGTGTTGATCAATTCTGCAAGGAACTGATTTATCTGTGGAGATGTTCTTCTATTACCAACATGATTATGATTAGTTCACATAGCAAAAATCATTAACCGTATTATACTGCAAACAATGAATGCTTAAACAGAAACTGCTTAATCCTGTTGCGGACCTATCAGAAATTCTTTAGAATATGGACTGGACCGTCGTTCGGTTAGTTATTTAGTCCACACTACAGCCTCGATGCCTAGTTCACACGAGTAAATACATTTCTGCATGTTCTTAACGATGAGCAAAGCATTCTATTGACGTTTTGTGAGATCGCTATTGTTCGACAGCATCACTTGAGGCACGAAGATGGCCGTCTACGAGTAGTGCCTTTTGCCCGATGTCCAAACTCGTTGATTGAATGGAATTTACACTATTCCTGTAGCTGATATTCTGGGATGGTGTTAATCAATTCAGTCCAAAACCTGTGGAGATGTTCCTCGACTGCCAGAATGATGATGAATAGTCCACACAGCAGCCCCAATGACTAGCCCACACAGCCTCGATGCCTGTAGTTCAGACGAGTAAATACATTTCTGCATGTTTTTGACGGCGAGCAAAGCATTCTATTGAAGTTTTGTCAGATCGTTATAGTTCGACAGCACCACTTGAGTCACGAGGATGGCCGTCTATGAGTATTTTCTTTGCCCGATGTCTTAGCTTGTCGATTGAATGGAACTTAGACTATCCGTGACAACGCAGCTGATATTCTGGTACGGTGATAATCAATTCTGCAAGGAATAGCTTACCAAAATCTGTGGAGATGCTGCTCCTCGACTGCCAGCATGATGATAACTAGTCCACACGAGTAAATACACTTCTGCATGCTTTTAACGACGAGCAAAGTACAACAACGGACTATTGAACTTTCTGTCAAATCATCATAATTCGCATCTGTTTGAGTCACGAGGATCGCCACCTGGTTTTTTTCCCCCCGATGTCTTAGCTTTTCGATTGAATGGAATTTACATTATCCCTCTCATGACGTAGCTGATATTCTAGGACGGTATCAATCAATTCTGAGAGGAACAGCCTTTTTCGAAAATCTGTGGAGATGTTGTTCCTCGACTGCCAGCATCTCGTTTAATGTCAACTCATACAAATGCTCCCGATTCTGTTCTTGAAACAGGAACAGATATTTTGAAATAAAAAGAAAAGAAAAATAGAAAAGAAAAACTTTTTTTCTCCCCTTTCCTTTTTATTTTCCCTAACGAAATCATCATCAACAACAACTGTGTGCCCTAAACAGAAAAATAACAATAAATTCTTCTCCTTTTTTGGAACGGGACACTGACTCGGCTCTGTCTCGACAAAGTGGCGATCTCAATGCAAAAGTGACTTTTAGGGGGCGCCTGGATGTGAGCCAAAAACTTTGCTCCGTCCCCCTTCACCTCCTCCATGGATTCGTGGTCCCGTGTGTTCCCTAACATTTTCTGAGAAAAATCTCCTCCGCATCAATCTGTGCCGTATCTATTCTACATGCGCGCTTACATGAAAGTGATCATTCCTCAAATGAAGATAGAGGGCGGCAATCTGACTAATAAAGTGTTTGGAGGGGGGAGAACTCCCACGTACGTGTCTTATCTGTGACACCCCCCCCCCCCCGCCGTGCCCTACTCAACAGTCGATTGCGAGGGAGATGCTATCTCTTCGGACGAATCCGGTGCCTATTAATTTGCAGCATCTTCCTCCGGTTTTTGATCATTTATCGATCCAGAGCATCGAGGAGCCTCATAGTGATGACTTAGTGGAGAAAAGGCGTATTGATGATGGATCTTAGACTTTAGCCTATAGAATCCCATAAGGGGAGACAACACTATTGGCTAGAAAACAGCTGTTGGCTGTAGCGATGACATTGATGTCACACTGGACATTAATAGCGGATGATGAGTCGGCCTGGCTTTATCTAGTGGTTATAGTCACCGGCAGTTGCGGACGGAAAAAATATCGTCTCTTTCTAACTGTATCTATTGTGGGGGAAATTTTTTTACCTTCTAAAAAAACTCCCAGGATCATTTTAGGACTTTTTTTTCCTATTTTTTGGTGCCAGTGGCGTTAAAATGCGCTGAATAAAACAAAGTTATTTGCGTCCCTACATTCCATTGTAAAAATTGTTCACTTTTATAATCGTCCCCCCCCCCCCTCTAATTTTGGTGGTAGAGTTCTGGGATAGCCGGTATATCGGCAGGTCTTGGTTGTTCAGCAGGGGATAATTACCAGGCAATTTTGAATATTATGCGTTACAGAGCGATACCGTATATATTCGAGAGTGTAAATACTTCCGTTATATTGGTATATCGTGTAAAATCACAGCAAATGATTAAGGCCACGGAGCGAGGGGTCTCGCCGTTCTAAACTGGAAAAAGAGGGAGGGGAATAAAATCCTGCTCGTTGTCTCAGTTGAGCACATTCCAAATGACATAGAGAATCACTCCGGTTCAAAAAACCACTGAAATCTTGGAGGAGAGTTTCAAAATCAAAACCACCCCCGAGAAGAGCAAGAACTCCATCAGGCAGGATTCGACCGGAACTCGAAACAGCGCACGATATACGATAAGAATCAGATACGAAAAGTCTCACATCATGATCGGTAAGGACGATCTTTTGTTTATGACATACGTCTTCCCCGTATCTACCCTCGTTTCAACGACTCATGCCAATCGATGTCAAGTACCCCCTAATAAGAATCCCAGAAGTCTTTAAATACGTGTTTTGTACAGAGAATAGTTAGAATATGTAGAGAATACTATATATCTCTCTTTGGAGCCGTTATTTATTGTCAACGTCAATTTGTTCGCCAAGATAGTTCCAGTGATCTTTATCCATGTTGATTGAAGTTCTACAGCGAGTGGGCCTACAGCGCGCCATGATAGAAAATTAATTTACTCGGTGGACCTTATTTTGCATTGGAATCCAGAGAATAATAATTCCATAACGTTTAAGGGTACGAACATAGTGCACGCTGGTTTTCGATTCTGCTGGAAGTCGCCGCCGTCGCTGATTGGTTAAAACCCTTGAATTGCAGGTTTTTTAACCAATCTGTAACGGCGCTGACTCGCAGAATTGGAATTCAGCGTGAATTATGTTTCTACCCTTATGTTTCTTATGTTCCTTATGTTTTCTGAGCAGGTTGTGGTCCGTGGAAATTCCATTTCTGGCTGGAGAACCCCTTTCTCAATTCTTTATATGGTAAGGCCCCACTCGTGTCCAGTCTGGCCCAATAGTCGTTCGTAAATATTTGCTTGCAAGGCTGCCCCCCCCCCCCCCCCACAGTAATAAAACGCCAGTGTCATAAGCTGGATATACACTAGCCCAGCCTCGCCCCATGTTCCTTGGTGAATATTTGCTTCCAGAACAATTTAATACGTCAACGCGTGTTGTGAATGTTGGCGTTCTTCGATCAGTGTGTGGCCAGTCGAATTGGAAAGATTGGGAAGGAAGGCAGCCAGCTCCTTTGACTTAGGCTGGGGTCAGGCTGGAATCAAGCATGGCCCTAGCTTTATTCTCTTTATTCTCGTCTGTATAAATATGATCAACCAATTAATCCACGGCTGGTGAACCAGGTCTAGACATGGAAACATTGGGGAATCACCCTGTACATACTTTTGAGTTTTCGCCAAACATTAACCAGAATGATCATTGCAACTGTGAATGAAGGAAGCCCAGCTAATGATTCTCTCCTGGCGACACGGCATAAATTCCGAACTAGACAAGCTCTTAATAACTTCCGGAGCCTGGGCTCAAGCATTTTTAGGGTTTTCCTTAAGCCCAATAGTATTTTAAATCCCGTATATGCATGTGCATTAATAAGTAGTAATTTAGAGGGCCCCCTTTTTTTTATTCGTAGCCCTGGGCCCTGACTGTTGACTGACCCTTCAAGATACCGCAATCTAAAGCAATGCTTCCCAAAGGAAGGGGCAATATCACACCCCCAGGGGGCGATAAAAGTTACGGATAAAATATGGGCTCATCCAAGAAGGGGAGGGGGGGGGGTGCTGAAAAATAAGAAAGAAAACTTTCTGAGTGGGTATGGGATGGATAAAAAATCTTTTTAAAATGTGGATTTTGCAGATGTTGGGGGTTCCCGTTGAAGCTATCTATTAGATGAGTAGTGCACAACGCTTCCAGTCCGCGGGCCAGAAATTCCTATATACAGTAGAACCTCTAAGTAATGGACACCGATGGGACCAAAAATTTTGTCCACTAATAGAGAGGTATAACGAGGTGTAACCTCGTTTATACGACTTTCACATTTATACGATTTTTGTCTTCGGTCACAATAATTAGTTCTTATAAATATTAATGTCAAAATGTATATTACTGTTTGTGTGTGTGCAAAAAAGAAAACAGTAATTGGTGGTTATGCAGCATAATCACCAATTGTCTCAATAAAGAAAGCTTGATTTGAAATTTCATTATATTTTTATCACTTTTATCAGTGATTGTGCATAATTCCCAAATAAAAATGGGAAGTCTGATAATTATGGAAAGAATTTATAACTTTTCTTCTCTTCATTAAACCAATTAATTATTTTTACCCGTACATTTTGATACGTGCAATACACATATATTTGGCAATAAATATCAAATTAAAATAAGTGTGAAGATGAAAACATTTTCGTAACATTATCGGCCTTGTAATGTTGGCTTTTCTGACACGTATCAGTATGTGCAAACAAAACTAGTATTACCATTTATCAATTATGTGCCCGCTATCGAGAGTGTCCGCTAACGGGCCGAATGAAATACATTAAAGCCCCCTATTCCACGGGACTGAGGAATCAGAAAAGTGTTCGTTAACGGGAGGTTCCACTGTATAGCGTGACCATATGACCTGTATTTGCCGGATATTCCCATAGTTTTTGCCGTCCCAACTTTCTTATGAAATATCCCGTTTTTTCCCTTATTTTAAACAAGGCTCATTTGTATATATACAAATACAAATACAACGCCACAACAGGCAAATTGCCCAACGAGGTGGCTGACTTAAGAACATCATGGATCCCCGAGCCATTTTTTGGAGGCCCTACCTACTACTACTACACCACACATGCACCCCGCCCACACCCCCCCGCGGAACCCCCCAAACCCAAAGAATCAGTACATGCGGGAATGTGCGTGTACGTGAAGTGAAACCTGACGTGAAGTTTGTTGTTTCTCTGTAATGCTTGTTATGTGTAGTGCTGCCATCTGCCACCAGATTTTCTAACTATGAGTGAAGTGTTATGATTGAATGATTTATCGTTGTAGGATTGTTGCTCTCTGTGGCGAGACTCATTACTCTCTCTCTTGCCTTAGAGTAATATGACAACATTGCTCTCTCTCTTGCCTTTGACTATACTGTATTTTGGCCACTTCACTCGCCTTTGCATACTTTTTTTGCCGGTAATTGACAACTTTACTTGCCTTTGACAGTTTTTTAGCTGTAGTTGTCAACTTCATTCGCCTTTGACAGTTTTTTATGAACGAAATAAGGTCAGCCTACGCCTATTGATCGCGTTGAATGTATCGATACTTTTCTACCGGATCACCTTTCGCTGGAATTCCTTGACGGGCCATATTTGACCCATGCGCCGAAGGTTGTGCACCCCCTGTATTAATGGCCTCTAGATTCAGTGGAAATTCTGAGCATGGGGGTCCCAGACCATTTATATAGACTCCCCTTTTGACTATTTTCAGCATATTAGTTCTCCTCGGATATATCAGTTTCCAAATCATGGCATGAAAATTGTATACTTTTAAATGCAAACTTTTATAAAACGTGAGATTTTATTCTGTGTTTTCTCTCATTTCACAGGAATCGCGTGTCCTATTTGCTCAGTGGTCGGGCTGGTACTGCTCTGCTTCCTGGGGACGGTATACGCCCTTTCCTTCAGACGTAAGTCCGTGAATCAATAAACATGTAGAATGTTTTTGTGCAAACACATATACGTATTTTAATAATTCGAACGTACACCGTTGAACCACATTAATGTGATCACCAGCTGATTTCCAGAATAAAATTCGTGCGCAGTCCCGATGGTAACGAATTTGGGAATGAAATAATAAGATGCTGGAAAAGGTTATCAGGTATGTGGAAGGGGGTAGTGATGAGATATTTAGCTGATCAGTCCATTCACGATCAGATAGGGCAGTGCTTCCTCAACCTTTTTCAGCCCATGGCCCCTTTTTGGACCATATTTTCTTCTTGTGGCCCCCCAGTCTTATCCTGGCCTCCCCTGCCCTAATGCAAGAGATACATCCTCTCACTTATCGAATGGAATTTAATCAAAACTAACCTTATAATAAACAAAATAAGATCGATCTCTGGAACCCTGGACCAAGTACGGATCCAGAAGGGGGTGATTATCCTCCAATGAGCCGAATTATGTGGGAAAAAATAGGCCATTAGTCATTTGATCATTTTTGTCGCACCACGGTCATTTTCTGCACACGAGGGCTGAATAGACCGGGACCCAAAGTGTTCGCCAATACGAATCTAGATGCGTGATTCACGCATCAAAAACCAATTTTACTCCTCAAAATTTTGTAGAGGAGTGAAAAAAAAATACTCCCCCCTTCGAATTTTAGGTAATTTTTTTCAGTAAAGTTATTTCTCACTGACTGATAAAGAAGAAAATACCCCCCCCCTCTTTTCACAAAAATACCCCTTGGAATTTTGGAGTGAAATTGCTATTCAAAATTATATTTGCGTATAACACTGCCGGGACCTACAGTTCATTGCCGATTCCGAGCGGCCTAAAAAAACAAAATAGGTCTTCATCAAAAATACTGCAAGATTCAACGACACTACACAATAAATTGAACCTCAGACACATCACCCTGGGTCCGCATCTGCCCTGGGGGTAGAGTTCAGTAAGCGTTATTCCGGGGGGGGGGGATAGGGGATTATGCATGGTCGTCTCAACAGCATTTTGAACATTTTTGTCGCACCACGGTCAGTTTCTGCACACTAAGGGCTAATTAGACCGGGACCCACAATTTATTGCCGATTCCGAACGGCAGGCTTGTTTTTTATACTCATCGCGGGTTTGGTGCGCTAACCCCTCGATGGGGGACTCCTTGCGGTAGCAATTTTTTTCTGCGGTCTTGTCACCGTTTTTGTTGTACTTCCTGTGTCAGGAAATTTTTCTGACAAGGACGAACCGGGTATCGAACTCGCGACACCTCTACACATCCTTTGGTACTTTAGGCGAGTATCTTATCGACCTGGGCTACCGCACCCCGTGGGTATCCAGACAAAGGGCTGTTCTGGGACTCCCTTCCTTAGCTGGAAATAACAGTTTACATATTTAAATTTGAAAAATCATGGCACCAGATATCATCATGTAGGCCCTCTGAATGGAACGCGCCAGGACTCTGCCACTGGACTTATTCCGTTGCCCATATCTCTTCCAGCCCAGCTTCGTGGCAGAGTCTGGAACATAGTGCGTGTACCTAACAGTTTGAGTGCGTATCTAGTGTTGCGTCTTATTTTGTTTCAGTGCCGCCATCGATATTTAAAATTGTGAGTGAAGAGTAATGATTGGATTATTTGTACCGTTGTGGCCTGCTGCTGTCTGTGGCGAGACATTTTAACGAGAAAATTGGCTCGCATGCCTCGGAGTTGGGAACCACAGAAAATCAACTTCAGGATATAGGCTCTCTATGGATGTGAGGCCCCGGGTCATGCTGACATAGGCCCAAGGCTTAAGATTTGTCCTGGTTCTATGGACAGCTCTACTGGATTCTGAAAGTAGTCACATTTTTTTCCAACATCATATTTCACTTGAAACATTTATACCTAGGGCTTCCCTTAACGCTAACCTTCTTGGTGGTGGACGAGAGAGTATCGACCTACCATCTCTGACACGACACTGAAATAATGTTAATAATTAATTAAGGGTTTTTGAAGGTGTTTGCCTCTCTCTCTCTATATATAAGAACACTATACATACCAAAAGACCACAAAGGGTCAAGCTTCCAGACGCCTTCCTCATTGTGGCGGGGGGGGGGGATCCCTATACACTAAGAACAGTAACAACGGAATGCCGAAAAAAAACCTCTGGACCGCAAAGAGTAAACACGAGGTATCTTGGGCGGTTCGATGAGCACCGCAGTGCTCACAACAACTTTGAATGACAAAATAAGGTTTTTCCTCGACGTTATCGATTGCCACATACGTAAATAGTGAATGTTTCTGGTGGTTATCAGATGGTTTTGATGAGGCGTGGTTTTTTCCTTGGATATCACGCAGGTGAGGAGGAACAAGGGGGATACCAGTTGCCGCTGGATGATGATGACGTGCCGCCTGGAGGCCCGACGTTCTTCGGAAGGATCAAGAGCGGCACCCAGGAGTTGGTCAAAATCGTCCGCAGACAGTGAGCGCGTGAGTTATAACTAGCCTGTGTGCAATATCAATACATACTAAAAGGACGTCGAATTCTTTTTAAAATAACCAAATACAGTGTTTTTTCCGGGAAAATCTATTAAGACAATGTCCAGAGTCGTGCTCAGGTATTTTGCGACCCTCTGCCTGAGTCCGATTTCCACATGAGCAAGTGGTTTCACGGAAACTTAGTCTCCAGACATGTCGCCCCCGATATTTCACCCCGAGCACGTTTCATCCCCGACACATTTCACCTCCGGACGTTTCGCTCCCGATATTTCGTTACGGAGGAACCAAGTGTGTGGGTGACTGACCAAACGTCTGGGCGACATTTTACCCCTGACATTTCGTCCCACACGGAGCGAAGTAGATGGGTGAGTGTTTGTACGAGTGAGAAGCGATCATATGAGTGGAGTGACCAAGTGAGTGGGTGAGCGACCGAATGAATGACAGAGTGAGTATATGATTGATTGAGTGATCAAGAGAGTGGATGAGTTTCCGACTGTGTAAGCGATTGAGTGAGCACGTGTATGAAAGACTCACTACCTCACCAGATCCCTCATTCACGCTTGGCCACTTATACGGTCACTCACCCACTCATTTGGTCACTAAAAAAAGGGGTAAAACATTCGGAGGCGAATTTTCCGGATCCCGAGAGGTGGGAGCACAGCTTTCAACATAAGGAAATAAGAATGAGGGAGAAAAATTTTTGATTATGATACGTGCATCGTCGGGCTGACGATAACAAAAGACGCGATATACAGTCGAATCCCGTTATAACGAACTCCAAGAGACAGGAGAAATCACTTCGTAATTGCGAAGTTTCGTTGTAAAGGAATTCCAGGTTTTTGAAGTATTCCTATGTAAGCTTAGGAATTAAAAAGTGTAGTCTCTCTGGGGATTAGAAAAGTGCTCGTTAAAACGATATTTTTTCGCTATAACGGCATTCGTTAAATCGGGATTCGACTGTAATACCGATTACGTAAAAGGCTCCTATAAAGGAAAGCGGTCTCGTCGTCCATCTTTAAGCAAAAAACAGGTTTGTCGCAAAAAGGGATGTCTTGGAAATCGTAGAAGACCAAATAGGATAGGGAATAGCGATAACACCAAAGTCGCACTTCCGCTCAGAGATGGCGGATGAGTCAGCCTGGTATTTGAAGGAGCCTTAGGTCAAACGATCGCCAATTATCACTCTCAACAGAAAATTAAATCATCTGTCATTACTGCACTCAAACAAAAACCAATAAAAAGCATGTAAAGGTCGTAAAAGGCCATTTTACGGTCAATATTATGGTCCCCATTTATGAGCCATTTATGGTCATCCAAAAATTAGCTCAGCGCATATGACGTAATTTTGAAGAATGAAAGCAGAAGGAAACGGATTATTCCGTTCCGGAGTTTCAAAAAATATAGAGAAGTTGTGATTTTTGGGAAATTTATTGAAAATTCGGGAGATTTTTGGAATTCCGGGGAGAGAGATTGGGGGAAATTCACACACACGCGCGCACACACACAAGTCATTTGAAGCAGCCGTGCGGGAAGAATTCATCACCAACAATTCACTGCTGGGAAAATTCACCGGCAAGCAATTCATCGACTAAGTGAGTGTGTAGATGAACAGGTGAGTGAGCCAGTGAGTCAGTCATACGGCCACTCTCAATCAATTCTGCCATTCACCTACTCACTTGGTCACTCATATGGTGACTGACTCGCGTAATCGCTCACTCACTCGGCCACTCACCCATTCGCCGGTTCACTCATACGATCATTCACCCATTCACTGGTTTACTCACACGACCACTCTCATCCAATCACTCACTCAATCCCTCATTTAGTTGGTAACTCCCCCACTCACTCGATCACTAATAGGATTACTCACTTACTCAGTCACTCACCCAATCACTTAACCACTTATACGGTCACTGCACTCAGTCATTCATACGGTCACTCACTCACTTGGGGATTCTTACTGTCACTCATAAGGTTACTCACTCGGTGATTCATACGGTCACTCATAAAGTTACTCACTCGGTCTCTCAGAGGAATGATTCACTCACTAACTTTCTTTTGCTAGCTCATTCACCAACTCATTCGGTCACTCACTCTCGCTCATCGCTCACACATATTCATTCACCTGCTCCGTCACTCGGTCACTCACTCATTGGTGGTGAACTGTTATCGGTGATGAATTTCCCTATCGGTAAATTACGTGGAGGAGGTGAATTGTTGGCGGTAAAAACAAACTTTCCGGCGGTAACTCTATTGCTGTCTATCGGTGAATTTTTTCGCGAATAAATGTTGAAACCGCACATGTTCGATTTACCTCATTTCATTCTTTATTGACATCACATAATGCACCGTAATATCGAATTTTTACAATTATCTAAATTATCTCAATACAGACTCGTGTATTCCCATCAAGTCGGTTAATCGGAATGAACGGAATAAAAAACACGCACATTTCCCCGAGATCTTATTCAAGCTCACATGCGATGGTCATTAGGGACCGTTCAAGTATTACGTCATCATCGATGGGAGGGAGGGGGTTTCCGATTTGCTGACTTTTGATGACAAGGGGGAGGGGAGGAGGTTTGGATAATGCTTACGTCATCAACCACCCTTCATGAAAATATGAGTTAGGATTCAGAGGGGCAGAGATGATGACGAAATTTTGCTGATGGGGGGATGGGGGTCAAAAATGGCTAAAAATTTGCTTACGTAATACTTGAACGGCCCCTTAGTAAATTATCTCGTGAATTCACGCACAAATTTTTTGTTTCAAGAATGAAAATTTAATTGGAAAAAGAATAACTCGTAAATCTCAGATTGATTTTTTTCAAGCTCTTTTTCACGTCTCCATAAGAATTTTAGGGGGCGTACCATAAAAATTCTCAAATAGCTTAAAAATTCATAAAAAAATTGAAGGAATTGTTCCGATAGAGGGCGTAGTCGGAGTCCTATCACATACCGGGTGCATGATTAACAGCTCGTGTCTGAGTTTTTCCATTTGCTGGTGCCTACAAAGGACTCTCGTTATGATGTTGACACTGGTGTATAAAGCACTATTGGTGAAGTTGTTTCACCTCAGTCACGAATTACTGGTTGAAGCTTTACAAACGTTTCGTACACGGAGGATATTGAAGAAAGTTCGTCCAGAATTCTTTGGTGATTTTAATTTCGCGCAATGCCCCCTTTATCGATAGAAATTTGAACTAATTTTTAACCATATGTGTTTGTGCGTATACAGTCAAACCTCGTTAATGAGTCACTCTTGGGAGAGAGCAAAAATATGACTTAGTAAGCGGAGTGACTCGTTAAACGGAGTAAGCCATAGCTGTGGCAATTCCTGCCTAAGGACAATTGAGACCTTCCCAAAAAAGACCCGGTAAGCGGAGTGACGTGTTAACCGGGTGACGCACTAACGAGGTTTGACTGTATATACAGGGTGTCCTGTAAGGGGTCATTCAAGTATTACGTCAGCATCAGGGGGGGGGGGGGTTCGGATTTGCTGACTTTTGATGACGGGGGGGGGGGTTTGAAGGTTGCTTACGTCATCACCCCTTTTTGAAGATATGAAATATTCTAAGCTGCTGACGAAATTTTGCTGACAAGGAGGGGAGGGGGGGGGGTCAAAAATGGCTGAAAATCTGCTTACGTAATACTTGAATGGCCCCTAAGTGCTATCACGGCCTTTATAGCATCCATCCGTCTGTCGTAGAGGTACGATTCCAATTTAAAAAACGTTCACAACAGGCGTCGAAAAATTACCTTGTACCAGTTTTGAGAGTGAAAATACAGTGTGTAACAAAATAAAAAAATCTAAATTTTTACACGGTCCCCCTGGGCTCCAGCTTCCAATTAGAAATGAGGTTAAAACAGTTTTTCCGCATTTTTAACGCTGTTCTCTCCCAAATTTCCTCCGTTTTTCGAATTCGAATATCACTTAGAAACATTAAACTTTTTTTTTTGTTGGCATCAGGAGAGACAGGGCAACAACTTTCTAATTGGATGTTGGAGTGCGCAGAGAGACCGTGTAAATATTTAGATTCTTTTATTTTGTCACACACTGTATTTTCACTCTCGAAACTGGTATAGGGTAATTTTTCAACGCCTGTTGAACATTTCTCAAACTGGAATCGTACCTTTACGACAGACGGTTGATGAGATACAGGTCGTGATAGCACTTACAGGATACCCTGTATAGTATCTATATATACAGTCGAATACCGTTTTAACGGATACAATTGTAGCAAAAATCTCGTTTTTCAACGAAAACTTTTCTAATCCCCCTCAGATAATATATATAGGAAAAATGCGAAAAAACTTTGAATTCCTTTATAACGAAATTTCATTTTAACGAAGTGATTTCTTTGGTCTGTTGGAGTTCGAGTTCGTTATAATGCGATTCGACTGTATAAAAATCCCCTTCCTTGAGAATAACTTTTTCGCAAACTGCATTCAAATACAGTCGAATCCCGTTTTAATGAATACCGTTATAGCGAAAATTTCGTTTTAACGAACACTTTTACAATCTCCCAGATAAGTTTGCATAGGAACAATGGAATTCATTTATAGCGAAATTTCATTATAACGAAATGATTTCTTCGGTCTCTTGGCGTTCGTTATAACTGGATTCGACTGTGTACCAACCAATTCCTTCCATTTCTATGAATTTTTAAAATACTCAAGACTTTATGGGCGGACCCCCCTACCGTACGTGCGACGTATTGTGTAACACATTCGCATTTTTTTCTCTCCTATCACCAGCATAGACATGGCAGCACAGTCATCAAGTGGTTGACTGACTGAGCAAATGTAGAGACCCCCAGGAGAAGCGAGGATTTAGAGACTAGAGACCAGTCGCCGTGCGCATCCCGTGTTTATACGCCGCTCCAAGATACTTTTAAGCTATTTTGTGAATAAATAAAATTCATATCTATTTGACATTTTGTAAGAGTCAATACATGTATTGAGCTTTTTCCTAAAAATTGACTCTTTTGGTTCATTATCTTGATTAACTTGGAATTATACATCGAATTCCTAGCACGTGTGCTCATTTAAGGCTTTACCAATACAAAGAAAATGCTTAGCGATGAACCATTATTAGATGATTTCAATAACGAAACCGTTTAAAACATGGCCCCCATCCTAATAGTATCA
Source organism: Pholcus phalangioides (assembly GCF_987345545.1). NCBI lineage: Eukaryota > Metazoa > Arthropoda > Arachnida > Araneae > Pholcidae > Pholcus > Pholcus phalangioides. Next base: position 83,951,539 of record NW_028301608.1, on the reverse strand, counting down.
AGGACTAATTATTAATGCACTTGTGAAAATGATCTTAATTAACGTACGTGCAATGCAAGACCGTCACGTGCCCACGCCTCATGTACAAAACTCATAAAAATTGAAGGAATCGCAGGAATTTATAAGGAATTCTAACTATTGTGGGCCACTTTGAAGAAAGGGTATCCAACAGTGTAGCGGGATTCGTAATGATTGACGAAAAAAAACAAACTATACGTTATTATCCACTAGAGTGAAGGCTTTACTTTTCTGGTGGGCCAAACAGAAAGGCTGGTGGGCAGAAAGAAACCCTCGCTAGTAAAAGTTTCTTTATAAAACTCGAAAAATACAATCAATAAGGTGATCGATTGCTTTTGCTGGAATGTTACCGATGCTCTTATTGGTTGTATTTTTCCAACTTTTATAAAATAAATTTTAACAAACTTCTAAAGTGTAATCCCGGACTTACTGGCGTTTACATGAAGTTTTGATGTTGACATTGGTGGATGAAATAACTATCGGTGAAGTTTTTCGCCGGACCCTTTGCAGGTCCTTGAAAATTTTCAAGTGGTCTGGAAGCGCTTGGTTAAAAATAGTTCAACGTCAATTTTTGACATTTCAACAATCAATTTCACGTCATATGTTGGATATTACTCCGAGAAAACGAGTCATTTCCATATCACAAGGGGTCACCGTGGACCTTAAAAAGGTTAAGAACCCTTGATTTAACAAATGGAAACTTTGTTGGTCGTTGTTATTAATCGATATTTTCGTGTGTCAGTGGTTTTAAACCGATGTGTTACTATACATAATCTCTGGCAACTTTGGCAAGTCTGCTAAATTTACTCAAATTTATCACTATTACCGGCGATTATGCATAATATACAAGTGTCATAATTCCCACATGATAAATCGTCTTATATTCATCACATCTGCTGGTTATTATGCATAATTATCGTTTCGTATTGGCAAGTATCATAAACTGGTCCCATTGCGATTTATTATTTGAATAACCGTATTTGAGAGAAGTTTGAACCGGATATAGTGAACGAATTTGTCCCAAACACCTCGAAATCATTCCTATAATTGACTCCTATTTGACAAATTCTGAAATCGGACCACGATATATTGAATTCCTATTTAACAAATTTAACGCACGAACCCCGATGTAGCGAATTCCCATTTAACAAATTCCCCGATGAATCGGATTTATACAAGTTTTATTGCGTATATAATCAGACCCCAATAACCCCCAGTATAACAAACTCCTATTAAACAAATTTTACAAATTTAGTCGGACACCGATATAATTAACTCCTATTTGACGAATTCTACAATCGAACCTCGATACAACGAACTTCTATTTGACAAATTTTATGATTGCATTCCGTTTGTGTTAACTCTCACTCAACAACCTTAACTAACGACGCTTGGGTAATATGCATAATCAAAGGTAAAAGTAAATTTATGAACTTTACCGAGAAGATTATTCGTAATAACCATTTTTCATGCAATAACTGATATACAGTCAAATCCCGTTATAACGAACGCCAAGACACCGGAGATATCACTTCATTATAACGAAATTTCGTTCCAGGTTTTTGCATTGTTCCTATGTAAAATTATCTGGGGGGGGGGGTTAGGAAAGTGTTCGCTAAAACGAGATTTTCGCTATAACGGTATTCGTTAAAACGGGATTCGACTGTATCACATTTACGTAACAGGCACAAAAAGACAAAATAATAGACAGAGAATCTTTTCTGTTTGAAACAAATGTGTGTTTTTTTTATTCGTCAAATAAAAATAAATAGTGTAAAGAGAAAATAATTCTTTTCGTAAAATTATCGATCTTCAAAACATCGGGTTACGTCACGTGATCTCCAAACACTGTTACGATTGGCTCGATTTCTAACTCTGTTATTATATAATAAAGTTTTTTTTTCTTTTAAATGACTAAAAACAAATTAAAAAACACCTAGTATTATAATTAATTATAGTAGACACAACTATAAGATTCAAAATGATATACCGATACTATCTTATATTTACAATCAAAGCGATGATGTCCATTGGTTTGACTCGTTCCACACATCGTGGACATATATTAGTGTTATATTTTCAGTTTTTTTTTTAAACCGATAACTTAAATTGCTAATATCCGACGTCTAACACCAGGGATTTGTCACCAGATACGGGGTCGGCCAAAAGCTCATGACAAATTTAAAAAAAAACCAACGTAAAATCAACCAACTGCTGTTAAAGCTTGTAGTTTGCAGTGAAATGCTTGCCGTAGAGTTAAGGATGTGATGAATTTTTTGATTTGGGGGGGGGGGGGGAGGGAGGGGTGAGATAATATAGTTCAGGGTGCACAACCTCTGGCCCGCGTACCAAACGTGGTCCGGAAAAGTATTTCATCCATCCCGCGAAAGGTGTTCCGGGAAAAAAAAGTATCAGTAGTAAAAAGCTGACCATATTTCCTTTTTATATTTCCATATATCCTTCCATATATCTATATTCCTTTTTATATTCCATATTTCCTGTATTATATACGGCAAATCGGGATCCATACGGGCCATCGTATGAGTTATCACCAGAAAAATTGTCAAAGGGAAATAAAGTTATCAATTGCAGCCGAAGAAATTGTCAAAGGTGATAATTATAGCGAAAAAAATTCTCAAGGAGCGGTAAAGTTGCTAATTTTAGCCAAAGGAAAACTGAAACTCACTTAAAATGTAATTCATTAAAAAAAAAAAAAAAATTGTGTTTGACAAATATGTGAAATGAATATATTTCTGACTATGAATAATTATGATAATTAGAGTGATAATTATCATCATAGAATTTATAATCTCAATCCTTGGTTTCCTGTAAAAAGTACAAATTCAAGTATAATTCGTTGAAAATCGGGAAAGACGGGACATTTTATAGATAAGTCGGGAAATGACCGTAAAACAAGGTCATAATATAACGTGATGACCCGTAAAACAGTGTGTTATGGTAACCTTATATATTTCATATATGTTTCTGGCCCGCAAGACTGCAGAAATATAATATATCTGGCGCGCGGACTGAAAAGGTTGTGAACCCCTGATATAGTTCATAATTTCACGTAGAGATGACGTTTTAGCATGAAACGTGTTAACAACAGCAAACATTCTACATCATGGTCATCATATTTCCAGATATTGCGGGACAAAAAAAAAATAGCCATAAAGCCCGAATCCCAACAGGCAACAAGTCGTACTGCGGTATCTAGATTATCACATTTTAGTGTCTAAACGGGTGGGCCCAATGGACTCCAGGGCTCCCAGGCAATAGAGGGGGACCCTTATGTTGCTATCCGAGAATTTTAGTTGTTCTGAGATTATTTTTTTTCGGCGGTTATGAATTTTTCCATTAATCTTGAAATTTCTTTATTCATTAAAAAAAAAAGTGGATTTTCATCAATTCTGAAATTAATTTTTTCATTAAATATGAATTTCCATCAATTCCGAAATTACTTTTTTGGTGTTTCCACCTTCATCAATAAATTCTAAAAATATTTTGCATTTTATTCTGAAAATATTTTAACAATTATGGAAATAATTTTCATTTATTTCAAAATTTTTTTTTTTTTCAATAATTGTGAACTCATTCATTCTGAAAATATTTCTTTCATAATTCTCGAAATATTTTTTATTAATTATGAATTTTTCATTAATTGCGAAATAATTATGAAATTATTTTTCTCATCAGTTCTGGAATGTTTTCTAGAAGTGATTTCACGAAATTACTAATTCTAGAACACATTTTCCGTTGTTTTTTGTATTCCTAAGAATTCTGTAACTATGTAAGACTTTAAGGGTCGCATGTGGCCCGCGGGTCATGCGTTGAAGACCCCTGTTCTACAAAAAAAAAACCAGTTAAAGTACATAATGGATCTTAAAGCCGTCTTTTTATGAATTCACCACTGCCAAATACTAATGTGCTCCATGCTTTGTAGCTCAAGCCCATCTAAAATTTACTTAATTTCAATCCACACATTCGATAGCACAGATTATTGTGAAGTCTCATTTATATATTAGTTGTTCAGTGTTGACCAATCAAAAATGGTACAGCATTTTACTGCAGACCGCATAATTATACATTGGTTTCATTTTATATTAGTTTTCGAAATGTGTTATGAACATTTCGCCCACCCCGTATTATTTTTTGTGCAAATGCTGCCTCCCAGAGGTCATACACACACATGCGCGTTGTCTATGTACATAACAACGAAATGCCGAATTCGTTATTTATCGAAATCCACGTGTTCATAGTCTATGACGCATGCGCATTCTGTTAAACTCACAAATGTACAGTATATATATATACACACACGCACACACAGATATGGCTTCTCATAGTGTATGTAGGATGACGTTCATGGGTCATCCTGCCAGAGAAACACCGGGAGAGTTTGGTACGTACAGCTAACTAGATGGCTACAGTCTAGCTCGAACACTCTGCCAATCACCAAGTTTTGGATCTTTGAACGACCAGGTGTCGACCGTAGCCTATAGCTGGTATAGTTGTCCTTTCCTTGCAAGCATGAGTTCTAAAAAGGACTTTTGGTTGCTGGAACGTTTCATTGACGAACCATTCCGTTGATCATGATGTTGGCGAGTGCGTTTCTTCTCCTCCTCCAGGTACCCAGATCCTTGGCGTGATACCTCAGTTGCTTCAGCCAGTCGATAGCGTCGCTTCTGCATTCGGCCTGTATCAAATTAAGGGACAAAAAAAAACATTTAATAGGTTTCAGTGGATGCATTTTAATAGTTTTGTACATGACTCGCATAGATTTCAATCATAGGTAACAACCACGAATTCCGTATGCACGATTATCACAGGGTGTACCATAAATGTGTAAATAGTTTAAAAATCCTATAAAAAATTGAAGCAATTGGTATATTTGAATGTGGTTTGTGAAAAAGTTATTTTCTCGCGAAGAGGGATTTTATTTTGGTATACAAAGAGAGAAAAAAGTTCAAATTTTTGTTAATAGAGGGCGCTGCACAGAAGCAAAGGACTGAAAATATGCGAATCCTAAAAAATGCAAGGTGTACGATTAACAGCTCATTTCTAAAAATTTCCCTGTTACTGGCCCTTACATAAGGTTATCGTTGGGGTGTTGACAGTGGCAGATACAGCACTATCAGTGAAGTTGTTTCACCTTGGCCACGAATCACCAGCTGAAGCTTTACGAATTCTGTGATTTACTTTCACGCAGTGTTTGTTCTAGATCAACAAAATACAAATACAACGCCACAACAGGCAAATTGCCCAACGAGGTGGCTGACTTAAGAACATCATGGATCCCCGAGCCATTTTTTGGAGGCCCTACCTACTACTACTACACCACACATGCACCCCACCCACACCCCCCCCCCCGCGGAACCCCCCAACGAATCGGTACATGCGGGAATGTGCGTGTACGTGTAGTGAAACCTGACGTGAAGTTTTTTATGTTTCTCTGTAATGCTTGTTATGTGTAGTGCTGCCATCTGCCACACATCTTTAGTTCAAAAATTTGAACTAAATTTATTTTTCCGCACAAAAGAAATTCCTTTTCCGTGAGAAGAACTTTTTTGCAAACCGCATTCAAAAATATAATTAATTCCTTCAATTTTTATGAATTTTTCAACTGTTTATGAATTTATGGGACAACTTGCACGCTAAGGCCATGCATGCACTCTTAACGACACACCCAGGCATGTACCAATTCATTTGAAAATTTTTCAGAGGAATGTTCACAAGGTGCCTGTACGGTTAAATAGCAGTGGTAGCAATTCCACAGCTTCAGTTGAAGACCAAGGACAGGAAAAAACCTCAATCAGCAATGGTCTTTGGTAGACTTGTATGGTTTAGTAGTAGTCAAACGTATACTGCAAGAAAACAAAAACGTCTGCACCGATGCGATAAACAACTAAAGTAGTGGAACTTTGAGTGTGGGTGGTTTTTGCGCGATTATATGCCCAATTCTATGCGTCCCGACAACCAACCAATATTCTTGCCGAATTTCACTGGGGAGTACTGGAACGTCCACCTTACAGATTCCTCCTCCTAACCATGGCCCGCCGATCTGCGTCAACGAAGATATATAAGCAGGTGGTCAAAGAAACCGATTCTGGTGCAATCGGTAGAGGGTCGGATTGGCAATCCGAAGGTTGCGGGTTCGATTCCAGCTCGTCACGTATGTTAAGCCACTGTGGTGGTTGAGTGGTCATAGTGACGGACTCTCATCGCGAGATCCCGGGTTCGAACCCCCCCCCCATCCCCATCGCCACAGTTGGTTTTCTGTGGTTCCCAACTTGGAGGTGCGAATGCGAGCTGATCTCCCTACTAAATAGTCTCGCCACAAAGAGCAACCGGTTACGTACAAATACTCAATCATTTCACTTCACTTCTGAAATATATAGATAACAGCACTGAAAAATCAAACACAACACTACAGACGCACTCAGACTGTAAGGTACACACACAGTTACACTTCCGGCACAACTCACTAGGCAGTAAATTGTCCATGGCGATAGACCTGGGTTGTGCTCGGTTTGAAAGAAAGAAAAAGAAAAATGGTCAAAAAAACGTGGGCCATATGCCACCTCACACAGCCTTTCACTATCTTAACCCACACTTACTCAAAATGCACATTAAAGAACGCAGGTTACCCTCAGACACTGAGGTGAAGGGCATCGCGAAAATATGATCGATATCAATAGGCCTTTGTTGAGAAGGACAAACACGGGATTGCGACACAATATGGCGTCAGCCCCGAAGTAGTTACTTTTGACTGTCACGCGCATGTTTTATCGTCAAGGATTCTTGTCACCCTTTCATTTGATCAACCCTTAATATGATCAGATAATAAACATAAGCAGGATTTATTTTTACCTTGAGATACACGGAATCTTTCGTGGTATACTCTTGGATTTCAATGATGTCGTCCTCTTCCAATTCTGAGCTGACGACGCAACTGCCCAAATGCAATGGTTCCTGCAAAATATTGGATGAATTGTAATTGAAACTCTGTCAATATTGTCACCGCATACAAAAATACATTATATAATACAGGTTGTCCGGGATAAAGGTATCCAAAAGCAACGACTTATAACGGGGGAACCGCACATGTTAGTTATGAAAGCGCTGCACCCTCGACAGGACATATTGCTTCGAGTTTTATATCCACGTTTTCCACCGAGGTTGCGCATGCGCACTGTCGAAACCTACTTCGAGACGCTTTTCGTCGGAGTCTAATGCTGATTGCCAGTCAGTAATTAAATTCCGCAGAGGAATGTGTACGAGGTGCATGTACGGTTAAGTAGTAGTCGGTATGTGAAGCCACTGTGCGTCTCTTTCTGGAATCTAGCATCGTGCTGGACTCTCATCACGAAGATTCAGGTTCGAACCCCGTTGGGTCACAGAGATTGTCGGCTGAAGTTGGTTTTCTTCGGTTTTCCAACTCCGAGGAGTGGATGCAAGACAGTCTCATTTTTTAAAAATCTCTTTAGAAAAAAAAGAAAAAGAGAGAGCAGGCAGAGACCTTTTCAACGCGATACTTAGTTGGCTTACATAACACTAAAAGTCAGGCATTTTCACTTCATAATATAGCAGGTAGACGGCAGCTCCAGTATAACATGAAACCAGCATAACTCAGTTATATTTGTATGTTGTATTTATTTGTTTTTGTTACTGAGTGCGTGTTGCCATACATGCACTCAGATCACACGTTCGGGCATGCACCAACTCGTTATTATTGCCCCAGAGGACGGAGGATTTTTTCAGCATCCGAGTGGCTTGGGGGTAAAATGCTCGTCTGCCATCGTGAAAGTTGCCATCACGGTCCCAGGTTTAAACCCGGGGAAGAATATAGATGACAAGATATTTCACCTAATAAGATTGAGGCGACCACTGATAGATGGCGCCTTCATTTCCAACCCAACTCATTATTGGCAGTAGATTGAAATATAGCGATATGGCCAGAGTTGGTGAATTAGACGACGGACATGGACCGTCACGAGAGATGCATGTGACGGTTAAGTAGTAGTATTCAGCAGATGGATGCCACAACGCAAGGATGGTTCAGTGGGTGCTTTGGCAAGCTGAATTTGAATCAGTGACGAGTGTTAAACGCGGCGAACGAACTGATTGGAATGTGGAGTCCCCCATCATAATTTGAAACAGGGTACATCACTGCGCAGTAGTTGATTTATAATAACACCTCATATATGCCGCTAAACACTTGGCAAGAGAAAAGATGACTCACTGAGATGGCCTTCTTTAGTGACGTCACGAGCTTCGTGCGGAGGCCTTCTTATATAGGTGGTGTTGCAAGAGATCGACTACCATTATGAGATCAGCAGAGCCTTTAAAGATGTAATTTATTAATCTGCAAAAAACCTTGAGGAGAACCCTCTTCAGTGTACCTTAAATATGCAAGTACGTAATCACACGTGTGGTTCTCTCACTGTAAGCCATTCCTTTTGGATACCTCTACCCAGGACACCCCTGTATGTATATACAGTAGTTCTGAATGAACGATAAAACTGAGAGTTTAGGTGATTTACCCTGGCGAGGCTGTACTTGCCGTACTTCTCCTTCATGAGCAGAAGCGTGGCGTCCCTAATGCCGGTGTCCCTCGGGAACAGGATGCTGTTGTCGTGGACCAGATCCGGCCTGTAGTTACTGTTCGGTTTGCCCAGCGTGGCCAGCAGAGCGTGGCTGGACGTGAACTTGAACGGTTTGCCCCTTCTGGATTTGGTGAAATCGGCGGCCGCGCTGAAAGCCAGTTTGCCGGCCATCACGAATCTGATCTCTTCTTTGCTCCACTGTAGGATTTCCATGGCCATCTAGAGGGAAGACAAAAAAATAATTTGAAAATCAACCAGAAATCCGTCCACTATACGATCCACAGGGTGGCCGGTAAGTCCTAATTTGCCCTTTATCTGATCAACCGTTCGTCGTATAGAGGTATGGTTCTAATTTTTAAAAAAAATGCTTACAATATGTTCAGAAATCAGTCTGCACAAGTTTTGAGTGCGCGTACCAACACAGCGTGTAGCAAAATGAGGAATTTAAATTTTCATACGGTCCCTCTATCCTCTAGCTTCCGATCTGAAAGTTGTTGTCCTGTCTCTCCTGATGCCAACAAAAAATTCTATGTTTTTAAGTGCAATATTCACCGAGCTATTCAAATTCGAAAACCGCAGGAAATTTGGGGAAAAACAGCCTTAAATGCGGAGAAACCGGTTTACCCGCATTTAACTCTATTTTTTCCGGAATTTCCTTCGTTTTTCGAATTCCAATATCTCTGTGAATATTGCACTCGCAAACAGGAATTTTTTGTTGGCATCAGGCGAGACAGGGCACCAACTCTCTACTTGTAAGTTGGAGCGGTGGGGGGCGTATAAAAAATGTAGATTTTTTTTATTTCGTTACACACTACATTTTCACTCTCAAAATTGGTATAGGGTAACTTTTGAACACCTGTTGAGCATTCAGAGGTTGAGGAATCATACCTCTGAAATGGACGGTTGATGAGATAAAGGCCGTGCCAGCACTTACAAGGCACTCTGTATAATTTTAAAAGCCACAGTATTTAGAACTATAAGAGGTATATGGATTTAATGTAAAGTAAAGTGGGGTCTCTTAAGAGATGGGCCAACGGGCCTAGAGTTAATCAGGGGCCACAAATTATCGAAGACTTGATTTATTATGAAATTGTTTCCTTCAATAAATTTGTGAGTTTTACTTTTCTTATTTCATTACTTTCATCCCACAAATATGGGTTCTTATTAATTCTGAAATTATTTCTTTCACCAATTCTATATATTTTTTTGAAAAAAAATAATAATTATTTCTTTCTATCAATTCTTTCGATAATTCTCAAGTGTATTTTCAGTGATTCTGAAATTTTTTCATTGGTTATGGATTTCCATCGATAATGAGAAATAATTTCTTTCAATAATTTCGAAATCGTTTTTTTTTAACAAGAAATTCTGAAACGGTTTCTTTCATTAACACTCGAAATTATATCTTCTACCAAGGTATTTTCAGCATTATGTGTAAATTCTGTAATTATGTTCGCTTTTACGTGAGAGCCGACATTTCCCTCTTGATAATGTAGTAATTCGAAATTAGCGGTTACCCAAAAAAAAGTATTTAGATCCCTTAGGGCCGTATTCACTGATATGGTTTAAACTGTAGTCACAATTTTTGGATAACAAATCAACCAATCATAGATTGGTTAAAAACCCGAATTTAACCAATCCGTGTCGATCTCTTATCAAAAAATTGTGACTATAGTTCAAACTATGTCGGTGAATACGGCCCTTAAAGAAGCATTGTCGTTGTAAAATAAAAAAGAATAGGAAGTATTTCTTCGATACGGGGATTATCTTGGAATTGCTCGCACACCAGTCACGTGATATATGCCGTTGTGGTAGTCGAGTGGTCATACTTGCATAGCCAGGTCCCGGGTTCGAACCCCACGGGTGCCGCAGTGGTGGTATGCTTAAGTTCGTTTTCTGCGATTCTCAACTTCGAGGCGCGAACGTGAGCTGCGATGTCTACATTAAAAAGTCTCACCATAGAGAACAACAGGCCTACAAAAGGCCTAGAGGGACAGAGCGGGGGCCACAGTTGGACTGGTGGCCTACACAAAAAGGTATAAATATTCAATCATTACACTTCACTTCTGAAATATAGATGGCAGCTCAGCAAAATCAGGCATAACACAATAGATACACATTTAGATTGTTAGTGTGCCCCTTCCACTTCCGGTGCAACTCACTAGGTAGTAAGCGTGGATCTCTATATGGAACTATATCTACGAATTGTGATAATTCATAAAATTTACGAAACTTCTAATATGATAATACTTCGAATATATGATAATACTACATTCAATCAATCGGTTGAAAATTACCTGTATAAACGTTTGATTAAATAAATTGAGTTCAAAATTCAAGAAAATTTCGATTAAAAAAATGGTAAAAATCTGGGCATTTTTACAGGAAAAGTCGGGGTGGAGGAAAAAACCGAACTGTCACTGAAAATACGGGACAAACTGCAGGACTATGGTCAACCTATTCAGAACAATTTATTATTGTTATTTTTTTTCTATTATCACTCCCTCCCCCAACAGCGAGCTCTAGATCCACCCATGCTAGGTAGTAAATTGCCCATGGCGATGGACCCGAGTTGTGCTTGGATTGAAAGAAAGAAACAAAGAAACGTATGTGTGATATATGGAATGCTATTTTTGAACAACAAAATTAACCCTATGCGTAAATACCTTTCTGAACTGTATGCTTCCGATGTCGGAGACACTGTACGCAATCCTCCTGTGTGGAGCTGAAATGTTGGACAACCTCCTCCAGATCTTTGTCCCCGTCACTCCTTTCGTTTGCTTTAAGAAAACATTAAATCATTATTTCTTTTGTTAACACCAAAACGAAATTAATGCAGCATCGATACGACACATTGTCGCTTGATATGATACCAGATAATTAATGCTTAAGCACATCGAGGAAAAATTTCGATAAATCAAATGCAAGGCTTTTATGCCGGAATCCTTTCAACAAGAAATCGCGTAAGAACAGTTGCATTAACAACTCGACATTTGCGCTTTATGATTCCAAATTCAACCCTTTCAGACCCTGGCACCACAAACGTGTGGGTTGCCTTCCCTCACTGTAGAACTTTTTTCTTTTGACCTCAGGGAGTTAAACCCTGACTTAAAGGATTATGTGAGTGTCGAGTTAGAAAAATGATGAATATAAACTTCGGGGGGGGGGGGGGGGGAAGGGGACTTTCATCAGCGGGAAGCACTTAGAGTTGAACTTTTAAGTTGAACTTTGGTTTAAGATTTCTTCCAGGAAAAGTGTGATTTATTGCATAAAATTTATTAATAAAATCCTGAAAAAAATTTGTACGTGGAGATGAAAATGGTTTGCATCATCTTGGCTGAGAAAAATTTGAACGAAGTAAATTATTTCTTCACAAAAACAACGCTTGTTGACACATTTATGTTTTTAATGTATATTTTAAGTATCAGACGGAGCTACTTGAAACCTGATTTGACTGATGCGCACGACTTGGAAATTTTTTGATCATGCGATAAACAATATTGCAACCCTCTACAACAGTGAAATTCTAAGATTTATACCAAAGTGAAGTGGTCAAAAGACCTTTTAAACTACGAAATGAAAACGTTTATGAGTATTGCTATTATTAATTAATTTTTCTGCTATGTCATTCAGAAATGCATAATCAACTAGCATTTATAACTAATATTGATAATAAATATTTAGCATTAAAAAATGATAAGTGAATGATGGTTAGCTAGTAAAGATTAGTAAAATCACGTGTGTCGGTTCAATCACCAGTAGAATTCCTCGATTGGTTTTGCTAATTTATTCAAAGAAAAACCTGAAATAAAAACGTTAATGAGCATTTTTCTGATTTTTACTAGTTTGCTAGTCTTTGGTGAATTCTACGTTTTACCGGTCTTTTGGATTTTTCGGTAACGTACATACATTATTTAAACGAATAATGGAAACATAAACTTTCAGAAATGAATTCGGTCTAATAATGGAGGATATTCGTCCCATTGGAAGTATCCGGGTTCAACGAATCCACGTGTGCGACAACGATTTCTGGCATGCAAGATTGTCTTGGAACGAGAACAAGAAGTGAGTGGAGGACGGAATATTTAAAAAAAAGAGGCCGCTTGTGACTTACTTTCCAGTTGATAATTTCTTCGATTCCACAATGTTTAGCGAAGGCTCTCTGACAAGACATGCACTCGCAATTCTCTTCTTCGTACGCCTGCACCATGTTCATGTCAGCACGTGCATGTATGTACGAAACTATGTACTACTACCAGTGACTAACCTCACCACCGCAACTATCAATTATGATGATGTACCTTAAATGAAAGAGAGTTCTTCTCGGTAGGAAGAGTTCCCGTAGATTTCTCAACGAGTTCGTTTCTCGACTTCTTAAATATAGCTTCCTCCCGCGCAGAAGTAAAAAGAAAAGCAAAACCGTAAGAAGAAACATTCATAACCAGAAAAAAAAGAAGAAATAAGAAGTGTTGTGTGTTCAGTTGGCGTCTCGCAAGGACAAGTCTATTCTACAATCAGGGAGGGCCCCAACAACAATTTTAAGAGAGGAAAAATTAAAGACCATAAAAAAAAAAACAACCCCGAACCGAAATATGCGAATATTAATTAATTTTCCAATATATTTGCACAAATATTAAAAAAAAATTCATAATGATATCTAGGAATAATGAAGAGATGATAATGTTCTAGAAAGACTATTATTTTGCTGGGATAAGACTATATTAGTTTCACTAGTTTGGAGGATAAAAAATTATAGACTCTAAAAGTTTTGTTTGTTTTCGTCTTGGAATTAGAAAGGCTAAATTAGAATAGTTCTTGGATATTTTCTCTCTTTCTAGGTTTTGGATGAAAAATTCTAATCATCACCATTCCTAATATTCAATACGTATTATTTCGACGTTAGCTTGCCGTGTAAAAGTGTTTTGCGCAGCTTCGTTAATAGTATTAACACTTTACAAGGTAAACAATCAAGAAATAAATACAGTCGGACTCATAACGAAGTAAGGAAAAAACAGCGAAACTATTCGCTATACGCGAACTTCGTTATATCCATACCGTCTTGAAAAATGATGTGTTTAAACAAAATACTGTACAACATTTCAAAAGCACGATACGCATCTTTCAGTTCTCTGATCATTTTTAAGATGAATAGATTAAAACAATATAGTTTAATAATGATTCAATAAATCTCGCGTATAATTGAATGCATCAACAAAAATATGTGTGTCGCCCTTTGTTCCCTCCCCATATTTTTGTGCACTCGTACGTTATGCGTTTAAAACCCTTTGAAGGGCGGTGGGACAGCCACCTATTTTCACGCTTTTCTATGGGTTTTCAAAGGGTTAAGCCATTTTTTCCAAATAAGCAAGCGGGGCGTGGTAGCCCAGGTCGATAAGATACTCGCTTAAAGTACCAAAGGATGTTTACAGGTGTCGCGAGTTCGATACCCGGTTCGTCCTTGTCAGAAAAACTTTCCTGACACAGGGGTACAACAGAAACGGCGACTTGACCGCAGAAAAAGTTGCTACCGCAGGGATCCCCCATCGAGGGGTTAGCGCACCAACCTCTCGATGAGTATAATAAAGAAGCCTGCCATTCGGAATCGGCAATAAATTGTAGGTCCCGGTCTAAAATTAACCCTCGTGTGCAGAAAATGACCGTGGTGCGACAAAAAATGATCAAATGATCATTACATTCACCAACTCTAATAGTATTTAAAATTCCGAAATTCCCCGTGCACATACAATGAATTATTCAACCTCGTACTCATATTTTGATCTTGATAGCATTGGTGCTAGAGAATCAGACAATTTTTTTAACATCCGGAAATCAACACGCTGGGCTCAAAATTTTGCCTATACTTTTATAATTTTTTTGGAGGTTTGCGACAAAAATGATCAAATGACCAAATAAGCATGCGTAATATAATGCTTTTTTCTTTTAGTAAGAGCACGGACACCGGAAAATTTTTTCGTTTCATTTTTCCAACCATTTTAAAGGGAAGAATAATGAACTTCGACAAATCTCCAATTTTTTTTCGTCTCATACCTCACTTCATTTTTCTATTTTTGGCCCTCAACCAACTGTATAGCTACAATTTTTGAAGTTACGAGTGGCGTTTTGCACTTGAACATTATCGAAATTAATTTTCAAACGATGAGACCATCAGAACCAACATCCGATTCTAGCTCGAGAATGGCAAATGTGCACTAAAGGTGGTTTGGAGGTTAGATTCTTGGGAATCAATAACCTCAATACTTTCTTCCTAACGAGATTTTCTGCAAACGAAATGAGATTTAACTGAGAAAAGTAGAAAAAAAAAGCAAAATAGGATTTTACAGTACCCAAAACAGCTCCACTAGAATGTCTTCTTAGCGAAGGAAGGAGGCATTTGCAAAATCAGTAGCAGAAAGGTAAATTTACAGATAAGATTACAAAGAAATAAAATACGTTACGATTGCATGTTCGAAAATCGGTCGAAAATTCCTTACAGGCGTACTCTACTGAAATCGGTGTTCGTTATAATCAATCGAAATAACATAGGTAAGCAATACGAAATTCACGGGACACGGAGAAACTTCGTTATAAGTAAAACTTCGCGATATCCGTATTCATTGCTATACGTGAGTCCGACTGAACTTTCATTATTTTCACTGAGAAATAAATATATCGGGAACATGAAAATTGCTTATATGAATATTTAGCGTGACATTTTTTTGTTTTCAGTTTTCTAAAGTAAGTTATAAATGGTCTATGCTGATAACTTCGCTAACGGCACTCATTGTGTGTCAAAACGTAAGGTTTTAAAGTTTTATTTGTCATCAAGATTTAGTCGAGGCAAAGTCTGCTCTAGCGTACAGACGCCATTTTTGGAAAAAAAGTAGTGCTCCCTATCACTGCCACATCGAAATTCACGAATATCTGAATTATAATCTACCTTGACATTGGACAGGAAACTACACCCATGAACATGGCACTCATAAAGACAGGGCTTGCCGTGTGTATGACTTTACACTACTGAATAGCGTTCTCGTCAACCCCCCCCCCCCTTTTGACAAGATATCTCGTCCCTGTGTGTATGAAAGAAATACATTCACGCATTGTCCTTTCTTTCGAGGCTCTTCATTGGTAACACTATTAACGAAAATTCTTTCATTTCTTCTTTTCCTCTACCTCAGCAATAACTTTGTTTCTTTTCTCCCTCGGTACGGTTTTACGAGTAAAAAGAAAGTATTACATGCATAGGGAAAGGGTAGCTGGGAGAGGGAGAAAGAATGGAAAACCTGTTCCTCTCAATTTTTTTTCTTTCAATTCCATATGTGTTAACAATAATACCACTTTTTTGAGATTCATCTCTGCTAGTTCAACTGCAAATGGTCCAAATTTGTTGCTGAAAGCCTACACGTAAACACGTAAAAGAGTTAAGGAAGGGATTAATAGATTCATTTTGAGTATTACATCTGATAAAATACAACCGTTATTAGCTGGGTTGTTACGGCGAAATATCATTATTTATGACGAGAGCGAGTGATTTAGTTTCAGAGAAATTACGACTGGATATCGCGGAAGTTCTCAACAGTTAGCTCAAAATCTCATCAGAAGATAGAGAAGGTTTTTAAAGATGCCTTTTGATGATAACTTCAAAAATGTTACGTATGGGTTGTTTTTGGAGGAAAGCCTTTGTAAAGAAACGTATTCGGGAGCGTAAACATGTAAACACACAACAGCATCCGAGATAGAGAGACAGACGTCACTGTTTTTTAAAATGCCACCGAGGACTCCATAAACACAAGGGGGAAAACGAATCCACCACCACCTACAAAAACGTATGTTTCCATATGTAAGCACATATATTTATATCATAGCACATATCTTGTCATATCCTACGTTCCTTACCGCTATGTTTCACTTCGAATGTTTGGAATTTTTTGGCACCGGAGCCAAAAGAAACGTATTTTCTTGTCTCGTTTTAAATCTTTTTTTTCTTCTGTTTTGAAGGAAAACGTCATTTTTTTCTCTTAAAACATCATCATCAAAAACTTGGTAGCACGTAAATAATTCACGGTTGTCGTGATATTTCCTCATAAAAAACACTTTATGGTTGTCTCCTTAATTTGCATGCGTATAACTTGAATAAATATGTTTGCATTTGGATCCCTTCCCCCAGCCCATTCATATTATCTTCCCGATTCAAGTTTATGACAAAAATAATGATATGCTACATGCGTACAGCTTCAGTATAAGCCAATTGCCGCTGTGGTGGTCGAGTGGTCATTGTGACGGACTCGCGTCGCGAGCTACCGGGTTCGAACCCCACCGTCGCCACAGTGGTGGTCGGCTGAAATTGGTTTTCTGCGGTTCCCAACTTCAAGGCGCGAATGCGAGCCGATTTCCCCCTTTAAAAAGTCTCGCCACAAAGAGCAACAGACCTACAAACAGTACAAATGTAATTCAATCATAACACATCACTCACTTCACTTCTGAAATATACATGGCGGCACTGAAAAATCAAATAAAACACTAAATACACACTCAGACTGTTAGGTACACACACAGCTACACTTCTGGCACAATTCACTAGGTAGTAAATCGCCCATAGATGGTGATAGACCTGAGTTGTGCTCGGTGTGAAAGTATAAGCCAATTCAATTGCCTAAATAGAGGTGGTGGTGGTGAAGTAATAACTTGATGAAAAATAAAAAACAAATATGCTATCTGATGGCCAGGTCGATAAAACAGTAAATCTGTATTCTTTTTCTTATTTTAAGGGACCAACATGGGTGATGGTCATATTCTGTGGAACCAGAAGCGTTGGAAGTGTTTTGTTCTTGCGGGTGCTCTATTTGAGTTTTTATGTTAGAGACTTCGAGTGGGCGCGGTAGCCCGGTCGATAAGATACTCGCCTAAAGTACCAAAGGATGTTTAGAGGTGTCGCGAGTTCGATACCCGGTTCGTCCTTGTCAGAAAACTTTCCTGACACAGGGGTACAACAAAAATACGGCGACTTGACCGCAGCAAAAAATTGCTACCGCAGGGAGTCCCCCATCGAGGGGTTAGCGCATCAACCTCTCGACGAGTATACAAAACAAGCCTGCCGTTCGGAATCGGCAATAAATTGTAGGTCCCGGTCTAATTAGCCCTCGTGTGCAGAAAATGACCGTGGTGCGACAAAAATGATCAATGATCAAATGATCAGAGACTTCGATTTCTAAATTTATTCCGAGAGGGCTCTGCAACAAGCATACAAAATAAGCATCCCCGACTCCGACGCTACTAGTAATAGAACTACAGCAGAGTCTCGATAATTCGAATCTGGGAAGTTCGAGGTTCCGGATGTCCGAGGTGATGAAACCATTTCTCAACACTGTATATCGGTGCGAACGAGTTTGGTGTCGTTTTGTTTCCCTTTTCCTGTGAGTAGTTTCAGTTTGAAGAAGCCTAGATTGGGTCCTCGGCGTATCCTCGGGATAGAATTTTTCACAGGCCCCTCTATAGTGTATTTATAGTTTAAAAGAATACAACCAAAAGTAATAATAACATTCATATCAGGCTGCCAGAGCAGGAGCACCAGTCAGCCTTTGAAGAGGACATGGGTCGTGGTAGCCCTAATTTGTATAGCAGTGTTTCTCAAAGTGGCATCGCTCGCTAGTCTTTGTTAGGGGCGTCGCGCAAAGCTGTCGATATTGATGTGTACCATTCAGTTCTATGAAGTGGTCCTTTTCGAAACTATTTTGGGGAGCCGCGGATAAACGATGATGAGGGAAGAGAGCCACGAGTGTGCAAAAGTTTGAGAAGAACTTCTGTAGAGTTCGACCGTTGAATTAGGAGGGAGTGCGAACATATACGTTCAAAGAAAACAAGTTAGAACAATTATATTTCATCAAATGAAGCTGACAAATCCGGTTTCCAGAGAATGGACTAACTTTCTTAATTTTTTGTCATTTACATCATGCCATACAGTGATACTCATACAACCAGTACAGGGGAAATCCCCCAAAAAAGTTTTTTCCCCCCACATAATCGGAGATGGTCTCGGTCCCACTCACTTCGAGATTCTACTGTACTGTATAATATAGCTTAAATTACTTGAGTGAGAGGTGCATATTTAGGTGATGGTAATATCATATTAAACCGTAGCGACATTGAAAAACGCTCGCATTGTTAACCCATTATTTACGATTGTCCCTTTTTTTGAGACGCTTGTTTTCTCTTCTTTTTGAGCAGTGGAACTTCTATAGTTTCGATTGTTGCACCTAAATTTTTGGAACTGACTGCTATTGAAAAAGTTATAAACTAAATAAAAATACTCTATTTAAAATTTTTAATACATAACAAAAAATTAATTAATATGCAAATATTTTCAATTTAATAAAACTTTTTTCCCGTCAAACAGATTTCCTTTCACATTTCATTCACGTTATCACAATTTTTTTTTTTTAAAAAGGTAATAGAGTTTTGGCATATAATGGGTAAATTTGTTACTTTTTTTTTTGTTAGCATTTTAGTAATATCCAGGTTCTAAATCAATTCTGATTCTTTAATCTCTGTAATAGTAGTTTTTCTCCACGATTTTTTGACTGCACCGGTAGCAATTTAGCTCGATAGAATTCGTCCTGATTAGTTGATTAATTTTAGTAGGCTGATTTTATATATGGCTAACTTGACTGTATTCGCTGCATGTATGTGTGAATATAAACTTTTTTCTTTTTTTACAAAAATGTGATGCAACGAATTTTGTCAGTTTTTCCCTTTTCTATTTGCACTAAAATCAAAATAAAATTTTGCAATTTTGTTGCTTCTGATCCTTGAATATACTTTGGAATTTTTGTTCCACGGTTTTAATTTTCATTTTAATACAGTCGACGCTCGATATAATGACCTCCTTCGTCCCGTCGAAAACGGACTTTATATTGGGAGGGTCGTTATATCGAAGTAAAACATGTATGATAGTCTTTCTATGAAAACATTTGGGACTTATCCTGCCTGTCATTGTAATGGAATGGTCGCTATAACGTGGGGTTGTTATAACGGGAATCGATGGTCCATTTCCGACATACTTGCAGCGCTTTGGACGATCATCTCACAATGCTTGTAAGTGTAGTGCTACGGGCTCGCTATAGCATTGCGTCTGCCAATGTCCACACACATCAGCGTTTCATTTTGGTCAGATGTCACTAAGTCAGATGACGGCATTCAAAAGAAGAATACTAAAAAGTCCGATGAACTTCTCACGCATTCAAAATTTGATTCAATTTTTAGACCGTAACCTATATTTGCTGCACGACAATCAAATTCAATGTTCAATATAACGGGAATCGATTGTATCACGATGTTACATTTTTTGCTTTTTCAATTGAAAATTTGCTTCATTTCTTTTTATTTTCCATGAAAAATTTGGAGTAAAAAGTCTGTTGATTTGTTAAAATTATGAATGCTAAGGGAAAACCAATGACACTACCATCACTGTTTTTGATATGGCTGAAAAATAGACGTAGTATTCTTCCATTGAGATTAACCTTAGATTATTTTTTTTTTTGGTCGTTTTTTTCAGTGAAAATTTCCCAAATTACCTTCAAGAGAACTAACTAACCGGAGTTTAGCGTGGTGATATTATCCTCAGGTACCTCATTTTGGAAAGTTGTCAAGGATGGACTGACTGATGCAACATTCAAATGCTCATGGTTATGGAAGCCCTTTAGGCGCCTTGGAAGTTTTCAAGGCATTGAAATACAAGAATTTCGTCTGTGAAAGGCTCCAGAAAGCAAAAAGAAAAGAAGGGAAAGATGGAGAAAGATGTATTGCGCTTTTAGAATAAACAACATTATTTCTAAGATCTTTCTTTGCTATTTTTTACTTGGTGTTTATACATATGTACGTATATTGACGGAGGAACTTTCCCTGCCATTTATAATACGCGCACTCGTACATTCCTCTCACGAGAGAATCCATTAAGTGAAAAAAAAAAAAAATTCCGGAAAGAAAAATAAATTTTTCCCCCCCCAACTGGATAAATGTTGAAAAAGACGACATTTAATTTGAAAGTGAGGAAAAAGAGCAGAAATTTGAATGCCATTCAACGCATATGGATGGTAGGTTCGTGGAAAAAATTAGGCTTTTTGAAATATTTCATGGTTTTCTTACTAGATGGCGATTTGGAGTGAGAAAACAGTCGTTGACTTTAATGATTATTAATTAATCATAATCAGTTTCATCACTCGCACTGGCGAGCATGATGCCTCGCACACATTTGGGATATGAAACTAGAAAACGACCTGAACACTCAAAATGTTGATTTCTACGTCTGTGAAAGTGCTTGAAGTTGGATTACCAGAAGTAAGTGTTTAGTTCGAACAGAGCCTGCTTTTTAACATTTTAAACGGTTTTTAAAATTTCACTAATTCGCATTATACCTGTCACGGTGGAATCACTAAACTTTCTGTAAAATGCCACAACTTTTTTCAAGAACGATATTTTCTCCAGATTTTGGGCGGGACTCCCGCTACGCAGAGAATAATAATAATAATTATAAAAAAAAGAAACCGAGGAAGAGAAATACTGTGGCTTTTCTATTATTTTACTGTCAGTTGATCTGATATATTGGGAGGAGGGGGCGATGGAAAACATGTTTGTGAACAAAGCCTGACATTCAGAGATAGCTGGGCAAATCAACATTGCCGAAATACGAGGGTTTTAAGGAGGAGAGATATCTCGTAATAGTGCCGAAATACAAAACATCAAGTTAGATGAGATATCTCCTCAATGCATATAGAAACGTCCTCTCCACTTGTCAATACAAGATTCATCGAAAGACTGGTTATTTGTGGAGACTAAGATTACAAGGAAGAAAATTCATCACTGCCCCCACGGGGACTCGAACCCCGGTCTCTCGCTTGCCGGACGAGTGCTCTACCATCTAAGCTATGGAAGCAGATAGAGTATTTCAACCTTGGAGCGTATATATATGTTGAAAGGCACCGTACATGGACGGCGTCAACAATCAACTAATAGCTCGTGAATGACAAAGACCAACCATATGGCCATAGCTTAGATGGTAGAGCACTCGTCCGGCAAGCGAGAGACCAGGGTTCGAGTCCCCGTGGCGGCAGTGATGAATTTTCTTCCTTGTAATCTTCATTTCCACAAATAACCAGTCTTTCGATGAATCTTGTAACTCCTCAATGCCGCTGTAAGGGTAAAAACGCTCTTTTCTTGTCAGCACGTACCTAACAAAGTAAGCGAAAAGATCCTGACTATTAAAATTTCACATACATCAGTCTGTTTCTGATGCAAAAAAAGAACAGTTAACTGCAGTGCAAGTTATAATATGGTACCACACAGAGCAAAATCAAAGGGAAAGAAATAGAGAGGTTTTGATGTTAATTTTACATGTACTTGATACATAAAGTATAGTACAGTCAAATCTTGATAAGTCGAATGTGTGTGTGTGTGCAGCGACCGACAGAAAACTTCGAGTTATCGTTAGTTCGACTTATCGAAAATTCTGATGTCAGAGGGGGGGGGGGGGGGTAGAGTAAGATTTTGAAATCTTTACAGTGCTATTTACGAATATCGTATCAGTAAAATATGTCAAAGAAAGAGTAAGAAGGCCTTCTGTGAGGGAGGATTAATGCGCTTTTCAAACTGATTCTCGTGGATTATTCGAAAGCCATATACACAAACCTGATTGATGTGATCCAGGTGAAGTTCTATTTTGAGTTGGGCTTCTCTTAGAGCTTCTCTGTCTTGATGATGATAAGGAGTTACTTTGTACAATCGATTCAAAAGAAGAGGATACCTGGAGAAAATCAAAACAACCAGATCTCAACCAAAACTTTAACACGGAATTATGAAACAAAAGAAGCATTTCCAATAATTTCTATGCCTTTCAAACTCATTTTTTTGGATAGATTATTACACAGAGTAATGTAAAAAAGAGTGACACCGACTTCGTGACCCTCTGGACAGGAACCATAAGGAATGCAGACAGGTTCATCCTCCGCAGTAAGGAGTTCTCCATTTGGGAAACCCTCAGGAATATCCGGAGCAGTTCCTTGTCCTTTTCCAAATTGCTTAACAGCAGCGATGCCGAGCTCTGAATAATGGCAAAGAGAGGTCATAGAGATGGTCATAAGCTTTTATTACAATACCTGGCAGAAATTTCTCTGATACAGATAAGTGATGCATAAAGTATTTGTGTCAAAGCAAAACCATAAACCATATCAAGATACGAACCTGCTTGATACAATACACTTCGAAAGCCTGCAGCATGCTAGATGTCCCGAGGAACAATTTACCGATATTCACAGTCGTCAAATCCTGATGATAACGAAAAAGGGATCATTTTATACAACAGACACTGGCAATTTTTTGCTCATCAAAATGGAACGTCTACATTTCTAACTAAATAAGGTAAAATATCGATAAAAGTTAAAGGAACACTAGAACTTTGATTATTCGAGCCTTGATTAATCGAGATTCTTTTCATATATATTCATAAAAAAAACGAACAGTAGGTGCAGTAAAGCAATTACAACCTCAGCTTGTAACAAGACCATTACGTGCTATGCGAAGGCACTGTTCGCATAGTGCGTAAGTAATATTTGAAAAATGCCATGTATAAATTATAAGTTCAATACGATATATTATTCAATGTAATTTTGTACTGTATGCATTTTATATTTTCATTGAATTGAAATTACATTAACTACTTGAAAAAAAAACAACTTCTCGTATTTTTTCGATGAAGGTCCGGTTCTCGGATAATCGGGAAGGGGGGAGGTTTACTGCACTTGTGTGTGAATATGACGATGACTTACTTCATCGCCTTGTTCGACAGCGATGTCTAGGGCATCCTTGAGTTTCTCCGAGAACTGTCTGTTGACGAGGATCAGTTCGTTCAGGTTCAAGAAGATGCCATTCAACTGCTCCTTCGTCAGCAGTGCGGCCACTTCCATCGGAGTGAAGAATTCCTAAAACACAAAAGTCATCAACCTTCAGTTTGATCGTTAATTTCTCATTAAGTAACAAATCAATGTTTATGGGTTCACATGATAACAATTACGTGTTAAAGACATATATCGACGAGATTCACATCAATAGAATAATGTTTACCGTCTCAAAAGATGATATTCTTTCACCACAGATGTCTTCGTAAATACAGTAAAACTTGTTATCTTAGACACCTTTTTACGCTATGAGCCACCGCAGAGTTTTAAATGGAACCAGCTATAATCCTATAATGCCGAATGTCTGCAATACTGCACCCTTACTAAAAAATCGATATCTTGGACACCTCTCTAACTTAGATAGATTTTATTAAAGCCACAGGTGTCCAACTCTCTTAGATGGGTCTTACTTGTAACCCCCTCCCCTACTTAAACCTCTATAGCATATTCTTTTAGCTAGTATAAGCATTTAAATTTGTTTGAAATTCGTTACGCAACATAAGGGCCAGTCTCCTATCAAAACTTGTAACGTATCCACATCATTGAGGCACCGTTGGAATAGTGTCCAGAACGGAGTCTATCTGTAGTTTGCACCATCATCAGCTAATCGTACAGGAGAGTCTGGTAACTAATAAAAACGTGAAAAAAAACGTATCCGAATTGATATTTTTTGTTTAAACAAGGCACGTTCATGGATACTACTGATTTTATAACAAATTCTTTTAAGAATATAACCTTTTCCCACAAAGCTGCTTGTTTGTAACGGTTACGCGTCACTTGGAGGGTCAAAACCAGGTTCTTGTCCAAAGATGGAGGACGATGAGTCCGCTGATCCCCGATGAGGAGAGGGGGTTCGAAGGTTGCTTACGTCATCAACCATCCCTTTTTGAAGTAATGAAATATTCTAAGCTGATGAGGAAATTTTGCTGACAGGGGGGGGGGGGGGGGGAGTCAGTGTTTTGCTGACTTTTGCTGACAAGGGGGGGGGGTAAAAAATGGCTGAAAATCTGCTTACGTAATACTTGAATGGCCCCTAAGCAGGGACAGACCGCGGACTACCGATCCCAGGAATAGGAACAACCGGTATCAAAATCGAATCCTTATTTCGGGAGTCATTCCTATCACTTATCTGGAGGAAAAAGGGGTGTCTCGACTACATAAGGTAAAAATAATGTACATACCGTATATTCTTAACCGAAAACGAGAAAAAAAAATAAAGAAAGCAATGTTTAAAATATGGCGCCATATCATTCTCCACTCAACACTCGAATTTATGGGGGGAAACAAAATAAAAATGGCTGCCAAAAAGGAAATGGGTTCCATCTTTTTCAAGTTTGAATGCGTGTATTTTTAAAGTGTGTGTTCCTCCTCCAGAAAAAAAAAAAAATGAAAGTTTCCGAGTTTAATAATAAACATTCGGTTTCTATAAATTTCTCCCGGGAAGTCTCTGTTTACTCTATTTATTTGTTTTTCGCTCTTAAATTTCCCCATTTTGGATGGAGTCGAGTAAATGAATTCTAAAGATAAATACCATTCAAAAGGAAGAAGCCATTTCGTTTCTTTGAAGAAAAAGAAAAAGATGAGAAAGATGTCGGAGAAGAATTTTTCTAATGACATGTCGCAGTGATTTAGGGGAAGGGGGCGGGGCGTGCGACAGGTGCGGTCTCGCCGGGCTCCCCGCGCCGTTAGGGTAATAATAATTTCTTTCGCAAATTCTCGATTTTTCCATTAATTCGGTATTTTTATCTAGAAAAGAAATAATTTTGGAATTGTTTCTTTAATAAATTTTGAACTTTCATAAATTCTGGAATTATTTCTTTCATTTATTCTGAACTTTCATCTATTCTGAGAAATTCTGAGCTTTCATCTATTCTGAAATTCTGGACTTTCACCTGTTCCAAAATTATGTATAAATTCTGCATTTTCTTCTCGGGAATTATTTCTTTCATTAATTCTGACTTTTCATTAATTATGAACATTTATTAATTCTGAGTTTTATTCAATTGGGGAATAATTTCTGTTATAATTTTCTGATATTCTGAACTTTCTCCCGTTAATTCTGAAATTCTGAACTTTCACTGCGTGACACTTGAGTGATCGGAAAATGTGCCTGGGCAGTGTAAATAATCTGGAACTGTGCCGCGGGTTATTTATGGGGTCTGGGAATGTGTCGCGAACACTTAAATTGTCATTTAATGTGGGCCGCTTCAGTGATTTGGAACTTAGACCACCCGCGGGTCAGTTAAGTGATCTGTAAATGTGCCGCGAGTTTTTTACAGACATGCCCGTTGATTTTTAAATATGCCACGGGTCATTCAAGTGATCTGGGAGTGCATCGCAGGCATTTTGAGTGATGTGGAACAGCACCGCGGTTCACTTAAATGATCTGGAAATATGTCGCTCAGGTTTAATTAATTTTTCCAAAATTAGATCTGAGGCCGTGGGCGCCATCAGATGACTTCGAGGGATACATTTGGCCCGCGGGCCATCGGTTGGACATGTATGTTATAAAGCATTAATGAATCGAAGTCTTTGATTGATAGTGTGTATTGGTAACGATAAATCGATGATCGAAGACGAATCAACCGCATCTGAGTGATGCGGTTGTCTGAGTGAAATCACTGCCTTATACGGTAGTTGCTTTCTCTAGTTCGGACTTCCTAGTCTTGGGTGGCTAAACCACATTCGCAGCAAAAAAAGAAATGTTTGGGGCCTCTTCTTTTTTTTCGAAATGCAAACGATGGCTGATGATGATATAAAAGTAAGTTCAGCTTTTCAAGTCAAGTCGGGGGAAAAATAAAAGGACCAAGATCCTTTCCCATCTCTTTTGTGGCGAAAGGCACTTGAAGCCCACTCGAAACAGTACTTGAAATATAGCGAGACCTCTCTTAAACGAAACCTCCAAAAACATTATAAAAGTATTAAAACATTTAAAAGTAAAATTTTGAGCCCAGCGTGTCGATTTCCGGATGTTAAAAAAATTGTCTGATTCTCTAGCACCAATGCTATCAAGATCAAAATATGAATACGAGGTTGAATAATTCATTGTATGTGGGAATTTCGGTATTTTAAATTCTATTAGAGTAGGTGAATGTAACGATCATTTGATCATTTTTTGTCGCACCACGGTCATTTTCTGCACACGAGGGTTAATTTTAGACCGGGACCTACAATTTATTGCCGATTCCGAACGGCAGGCTTGCTTTTTATACTCATCGAGAGGTTGGTGCGCTGATCTCTCGAGGGGGGACTCCCTGCTGTAACAATTTTTTCTGTGGTCATGTCGCCGTTTCTGTTGTACCTCCTGTGTCAGGAAAGTTTTCTGACAAGGACGAACCGGGTATCGAACTCGCGACACCTCTGATACTTTAGGCGAGTATCTTATCGACCTGGGCAGCCGCGCCCGGTGAATGTAATGAGCTGAAGTGTAGCCGCCTCAAAAATATTCTTAGCAAACTTTTTTTGCTACAATGGGCCATGATTGGTTGATTATTTGCCAATCACGTTTTGTTTAAGTGAAACTTCTTTAAGCAAGGGGAACTAATTTTTGTGAGGGCAGGAAATTCAAAAAAATTGAAACACTTTCTTCTTCCCCAAAACCCGTTCCGTAGAGTAACTGATTGTGTGATGAAGTTCCGAGAAGCAGATGGGTTATAGTGGTGGTGGGGGGATGCCAATACAGATATTTTCTTACTCTTCACTCCTGTACTAATGGCCCCCTCTGATTTAGAGTGAATCCCGATTATCTCCAGAAATTTTTCGTGAACAAATCTGCCATACATAGGATTCAATCATGACTCCAAACTCGTTAGAATTCTATGGGGTGGATGGTATCTTGGGGTTTAAGTTGTCAATTAGATCAAGTGGGTCAAGTTTAGAGGGAGGGGAGTTTTAAGAAAGATAAGGGGTCAACAAGGCCAATCTTACGAAGTACGAAAGCCTGGGTAACCAAGCGGAGATCGAGATGTAGTTCGGAAAGAAAATTCACATTCTCGATCTCCGCTTGGTGTTATCCAGGCTTTCGTACTTCATATGGACAGTGGAGAGTGACATCGTTTCTCTCTAAAAAAGACAATCTTATTTAAAATCAAATTTAAAATTGCTAAATTCAATTTTGAATAATCGAAATTAAATTTGATTGAGAGAGGAATCCATTCATGTCAAACCCAGGACCGTCATTTCAACTTTTTCCAGGGGGGGGGGGCAAAGCACATGTACTCAATGTATGTATATATATATATATTTGTATATATATATATATATATACCATTTTTAGCGTATTTTCAAAAGACATGCCCCCCCCCTAAATGACGGGCCTGGTCAAACCTAGAAGTTTCATTTCTATCACACGAAGTTCTCACGGAATATTTTTGTCAGATGTTAAATCTCTGATGAAAAATTGGCCCCTATTGGTGCTGTTTTTTTCACTGGTGTGTACAGGATGCAGCATAAATTCGTAAATAGTTTAAAAGTTCGTAAATGTTAAAGGAACTGGCTTCTTTGAATGCGGTTTGCGAAAGAATATTTACATTTTCTGAATATTTCCATCTCTTGAACCTTTCAATCTGTTCTCTGTCCGAAACGTGCGTAAAGCTTCACACCCCCCCCCCCATCCCCCGGTGGAGATTCGCGGCTGAGATAAAACTTCTCTCTCACCAATGTCAACATCACAATAGAAGCCTAAAAAGTAAGTGCCAGTAACAGGGAAATTCAGAAATGAACTACCAAAATTTCATTTGCCGATTCCCATGCCTTTGGGGGGTTGACTTTTTTGGCTTAAAAACGCCAGGAAGGCCTATGACGAGAAAGACGAGTTTGTACGTGTGTGTGTTGTATGTTATGCATGTAAGTTAGTAGAAATTTTTTTTGTCATAATCAGGGAAGATGGTCATATAATTCCAAAATTTTCAGGAGAAATCATAAACATGTCTGGACGAGCTCGTTAGTATTATTAATTGTTGAGGGTAGGAAAGGTGCTCTGCTTCGGTTACGTAACGTCATTTCGCCAAAGTCCCACCGTATCGGCTGGAGAGTTGAGCCTAATATTGGCTTATGAATAATCGATCATTGAGAAAAAGTATCAAAATATCAAAAAATTAGTGAGGAGGTGAAATACAAGATGATATAATTTTATCAGTTCAATAGCTTAAGGGATAAACGAAAATATTTTCTTTTTCGGAATCACTTCTGAGAGTAATTTCTCGCGAGTAATTAATTTTTTTTATAGAAATGATCTGTTAGTCACACCCCGCATTTTATAGGATTCGGATTTACACATTTCCAGTCATTTGTTTCGTGCAGCACCCTCTGTCGACTGAAATTCGAACTTTTTTCTGTACGAAAAACATCCCCTTCGTGAGGGTAACTTTTTCGCAAAGGGGCCGTTCAAGTATTACGCAAGCAAATTTTTAGCCATTTTTGACACCCTCCCCCCTTATCAGCAAAATTTCGTCATCAGCTCTGCCCCTCTGAATCCTAACTCATATTTTTATAAAGGGTGGTTGATGACGTAATCATTATCTAAACCCCCCCCCTCCCATGGCCTCCACAAAGGGTGGGCTGACAAGGCTCCAGCCCTGGGGCCCGGGATGATTTTCATCATTTTTTTTGTTTTTTCACGCTATGAATTCACCATAAAAAGGCCCGTGGAAGTCTGGTCGGGGGGGGGCCCGTAAAAGGTCCCAGCCTAGGGGCCCTGCTTCAGGATGTGGAGGCCATGCCCCCTCCCCCCCCTTGTCATCAAAAGTCAGCAAATCGGGGAACCCCCCCCCATCGATGATGACGTAATAATTGAACGGCCCCAAACCTTCAAATTTTATATGAATTTGTTTTCTAAAATGTCACGAGGACACCCTAATTTAGCGACACCCTTTGTTTTGGGGTTCACGGTATTGAAATTCTCTTTCGACAATCGCTTTATTTACAAATTAGAAATGCGTGACGATACCTCTTTGATGATCATGAGATCTTTCCCGTATTTGAATTCGGTTTCGACGATTTCGGTGACGATTTCTTTCCTCTCGGATTTCTTCTTGTCGCATTTCGCGCAAACCAAAGGAACGAAATCTGTTTTGTCGGCTGGTGGCTCCATCTGTTGGTCGCAATCCGCACAGAGAAGTTCGTCCTCCGTCTGCGGGTGATGATGATTGTGGTGTCCCATTTTCCTCTGGTGACGGTGAGGCCGGCTCGTCTCTATACCGACACCACTATCTGCTCGTTCTACATCGGCCGGGCCGTTCGGACGAGAAGCCTACAAACAGACAAACAATAGTCACAGATGAGACGATACAAAACCCAATCACAATGACATATACACACAAATATAATAAATAGATCGTGCATTTTTAATTTCGGACTCAACCGAAGAAATTAATTAACTAGAAAAAAGACCGCTTCGCACACACAAGCTTTCTTAATTGTGCGTTATCGGAGAGAAGAATTCTAATTGGGAGGATCGTTATAGGCTCGAAACGATGGACGTTGACACTTGATTGGAGATTTCGATCGCGAATCTCTACAACGAGGACGCGATCGTTAATCTCGGTCGATAGATGACCACCACCTTATGAAGAAAGTATGACGTTTCGTCCTTGGTTGGGTATGATTGGTATGTCACCCGATGAACTTTATCTGTGGTACGAACGACGATTGATTTTATCTTTCGATTCTAATTATTCTTAATGAGCTTCATTTATGCTCTTCATTCTCTCGTATGCTTATAAGGGATGGAGTGAAAAGGATATGGAGATGAGCTAAAACAAAACTCAGGGATTCTTAACCTTTTTTTTTTTAGCCGCGACCCAAAACCAACGACAACATCAGCGTTGCGACCAATGGGACTGTTTGTTCTTCGAATTTTAGCGAAACCAGTGACGCACAATATGTGTATTGTAACAGGGACGACCCACGTAAGTGGATTAATACGACCCATCTCTGTAGCCCCTGCGAATCAAGTTCGGATCGTGACCCATAGCTCAAGAATCCCTGGCTGTAAGCTGGTTTCGCGCGACCCATCTCGGAAGCCCCTACGAATCAAGTTTGGGTCGTGACCAATAGCTCAAGAATCCCTGGCTGTAAGCTGGTTTCGCGCGACCCATCTCGGAAGCCCCTGCGAATCAAGTTTAGGTCGTGACCCATAGCTCAAGAATCCCTGGCTGTAAGTTGGTTTCGCGCGACCCATCTCGGAAGCCCCTACGAATCAAGTTTAGGTCGGGACCCGTAGCTCAAGAATCCCTGGCTGTAAGTTGGTTTCGCGCGACCCATTTCGGAAGCTCCTACGAATCAAGTTTGGGTCGTGACCCGTAGCTCAAGAATCCCTGGCTGTAAGTTGGTTTCGCGCGACCCATTTCGGAAGCCCCTGCGAATCAAGTTTCGGTTGTGACCCATAGCTCAAGAATCCCTGGCTGTAAGTTGGTTTCGCGCGACCCATCTCGGAAGTCCCTACGAATCAAGTTTGGGTCGTGACCCGTAGCTCAAGAATCCCTGGCTGTAAGCTGGTTTCGCGCGACCCATCTCGAAAGCCCCTGCGAATCAAGTTTGGGTCGTGACCCATAGCTCAAACACCTCTCCGAAATATGGCAGCAAAATCTCAACCGATGACTAGGGTATTCAAATGGGAGTCCGCCGGTCGGCAACGTCGGAACATGGCTGAAAAGCATATTAAGCCAGGTTTTCCTAGGAGCAGATTTCTACAGCGCGTGCAGCGTAAAAACACTGATTGGTCAAAAAATCTGAAAAAAACCTGAATTTCAGGGTTTTAACCAATCAGCGTTTTCACGCTGTGCACTGCGCAAAAGTTCTACTCCTAGGAAAAGCAAACCCGGCTTAACCGCGCCGAATGAGGTATCCGTTCGCTTGGTGACGATATTCGAGAGCTGTTTTGTAAATTTCTTGCTATTGTATTTTTTTTTGCTATTTGTATTATTATTATTAGGTTTTTTTGTGTTTTGCTGTTGCATGTGCACATATGCAATTTATACATGCATAATAAAGCACCCGACATCGTCCAGCTCCTCATCTGGGGCGATGGCTAAAATTGACAGTGGTCGATAGAGCTTGGGCGGTGTACCGTATGAAATGAGCTCAAAAAACTTTTGGCTGTGAGTTGATTCATGCGACCCCTCTCGGAAGCCCCCTACAAATGAAATTTGGGTCGGAACCCATAGCTCAAGAGTCTCTGGCTGTCAGTGGATTTGAATGGCCCATTTCGGAGGTCCCTGTGACCCAATTATTGTTACAGGGACCCATAGGTTAAGAAACCCCCCCGCATTAACTTCATTCAGTTATATTTTCAACACGATTCTTATATAAACACAAAAATTAAGGCATTTGCTACTTCCATTAAGGAAACACATGGCAGCACATCCCAATCTTCTAAGGAGATACTTGATCAAGTTCAACCCCTTTACGATCACGCAGGGCCGTAATTGGCCGTAACTGGGGGGGGGGGGGGGAGAGGGGGGTGAGCAACTGCACCGGGCGGAAAAATTTGGGGGGAGGGTGACAGTTTTAGGTAGGAACAAAGAACACCATGATGATTCAGCCGCCGAGGGCAAACATTATTGTGGTTGCCCTGGGCGGATGAATCAAGTTTGCCCCGGGCGGCAAAAGTCCGAGTTATGGCCCTGCGATCACGGACGAAATATTTCATCCAAACGACAATGGAAGAAATTTAATATCCAGTTCTCTGTGTTTTCTTTTCGCCCCCGTTTCTCCCTATTGAAGAATGAACCTTCTCTTTTCGGGATGAAGGCCATAGAAGATCAGAGGTAATTTTTCCGCGGTCAGACAATGTACAGTAGTGGAAAGGTACATTATATGTGGGTTGAAGAATCACTAAACAGGAGAATAGAAAAGATAGGGAAGGGGAAAAACAACTTCCGTTCATAGGGTAACGATGAAGCTTCGCAATGATGACAAAAGAGTAAAAAAAAACAAGGGGAGCTCAAATTAATTTCTTCCATTTGCTTTTGGACGACAGATATCTTGTCTGTGACCGTCAAAAGGGGGTTAATTTAGATAAAAATTATCCTCATTCACGATTTCTGTTAATCCTTTAAGCGACATTCACGAGATATTTCGCCTCCTTGATGGCCTCTTATTTTAGCATTGGCAAGCCTAGATATTTTCTAATGTTGATTTCTCAATGAAAAACTTTTCCTTACACTCCCTTACATTGCACCTGCTGAAAATCGAAAGAAATCATATTTAATTAAAAAAGATATGTCACTTTATAGAGGGTTTAGTGATTTCTTTTGTGCCACTTAAAGGATTGAATATACGTTAAACGAGTAGAGAAAAAAAATAGACAATTCTATGGAACGGGGGACGGTTGAAAATAAGTGAAGATATGGCTCTTATGGTCACCCCAGATAACAGTGTAATCTTTTTCGATCGGTACCTTTTGCGACGGAGCGTCATCGCTATTGCTGCTGTCACAGCTGCTGCCACTTATGGTGCTGGATTCGCTGGAGCTACTGATGTTGCTGATTCTAATCGGGTTGTTCCGGAAATTCTAGAATCAGAAGCGGAGAAGAACAAAATCAAATATTGAGAAAATCAAATATTGCAGGAGGAAAATATTCACAGAAACCAATAGTTAAAACTGACTCAAATCTTTTTATGGATGTGACGGAGAGAGAGACGCGAATCTCTCTCTCGTTTCTACTAAAATCACAAGGATGCGTGATTGCATGTATTTATTTTTTTGATTCACGAATTTTCGATTTATCAGGAAATCGCAGATTCAATCATTCATCATATTTCAGTCCGATTTAAGTAGAATGATGTGTACGGTGTCAAGGATACACATATTTGAATCGTTATCGATAATAGAGTTATCGTTTACATTATTATTTTACGATTGCTCATCAATCACTAGAAATCGATGAATTTATCGATGCACTGTTGATTTTTTTTTAAATTTTGAATCGAAATGTTTGCTTATCGAAGTTTTTCGACCTTTGAACTTGTCTGTAAAAAAACTGAAAAAATGCTCGGTTTTGAATACGAATAACTGCAAACTTGGGAGAGTGAGAATTAGGGTGGTTTTTGGGCGGATCCGAATATTCTTTACAACCCCCCCCCCCCCCCCCCCACACACACACACAGACAAATACGGGGTGATTCATATAGAACCGGCCACACAATATGAAGTATATCACAAAAGATATGCTTGATATATATAACTGACCTTGTATTGTGTATTGTACGTTCGAATGCCATTCATTGTGATTGGAGCATGTGATTGAGAGTGGGTGGGTGTCGCTTTCTTGAACTCGGTATTTCATATTTTCAGTGATGTATTGCAGTGTTTTTTTTGCAGCACGAACACAAAAAAAGGCGCAATTCAACAACATAAATACGTTAGGGGCCACACATACACTCAGATCACTCATTCCGGCATGTGCCGATTAGAAATTCCGTGGAGGAATGTGTATGAGGTGCATGTACGGTTAAGTACTGGTAGTGTTTCTTTTGGCGATTGTCCGATCGCAGCAGGAATGTTGTTCTTCAAATTTCGGTAGGTTTGCTTGTGCACATTCTGGTATTCACCCATCCTTCTCGAAAACCCTTCAATATTATCCCTCAGAGATTCGAAGAGGGATGTCCCCCAGTTCATCAATGTTTAGTTGTACCTCTGCTTTTCCGAACTCCCCCCCATCCCCAACCGCATAAAAATAAATCAAGGTTTCTGAGGTGTGGGGATATTGAGGACATGTATCCTTGAACGTACCCCCGCACGTGCTGCTACCTGTTTGCGTCATTCACAAATCATTCGACTATTCCACTCTAAAGCCGAGAGATTAATGTGTCCTAATGTTTAGCGGCATAAAATTCGCATTTAGCGGCATAACCCCTTTCTTCCTTTTTCTAATGTGCAGTCAGGTTAGGAGAAGGTTACCTGATTTATCGCGGATTCGTTAAATAGAGATAATCCACATTTCTTGTCAAAACCTTGTCCGTGAAGTGGTTATACTAATGTCGAAAGGCCTAACTGACCCTGGATGTTTGGCGAATTTTTATTTTCCTTTCCAAAATTGAACGTTTTATTGTGATTTGGCGCAATGGCGACAGTTTACTGTACGCACTTGACTTCATTTTAAGGGAGGGGGGAACGCAGGCAACACAGACGTTTTTCCGTGAGAAATTCTGTTCGGTACAATTAATTTTTCCCCCTCAACATAAGCGATTTTTTTGAAGCTGTAAAAATTCTTGGGGGATTTTTCGGGCGTCTGGGAGATATAAATTCAGGAGCCTCCCGGAATATCCTGGAGGATTTAGGAACTATGTAAATGAATGTATCACTAGTTAATAGACGCAAAATTGTTTACGTCGATGGTGCGGGTCTTTCTCTGAGGAAGTTCGTATTCCTCTTCGTCCATGAGCATCATGCTGTTATTGTTGCTGTCGCCACATTCCTCTTCGGCTATTTGATGGACTACCCGGTCTTTAGCCCCTTCCAGGTATTTCAAGATCTCGGCTTTAGATGCTCCTTCGAAGAAAGACCTGCGGTGCCGACCGAAAGGTGTCGTCCCTGAAATTGCACAGACTTTAGACATCGCATGATATTAATCTATCGAAATGTTTAATAGATAAATACATCGAGGGTTATTTTTGGGAGTAATATTGACATTAGCCTACCTCTGGGTGTGGTTTTGAGAACCAGTGATTTCCGAGTCGCCGGCAGTTCTTCATATATCGCTTCGGTCGGTGAGGAATACAACACCTGGTCAGGAACATCGGAACCCGTGGATATCGTGACGATAGTGGCACCGGTGCTGAGGCACCGACGGCTCTCGTAGATACCGTAGTCATTGTCTCCCCGATCACTCTGAAGGGATTCAGTACCGTTCGACGAAGAATCGCAACGAGTTTCCAACATCACGCCACTGACCACTGGTGTAGCGTAGCATTCGTTCGACGAAGTCGTTAAGACAGTGGTGGAATTCCTTGTCGGTGGTGGCGGCGGCAGTGTCTTGGAAGGTGGTGGTGAACATGGCAGTGGTGGAGGTGGTGGCGAGTCGCATGATACGAATAGGAGGTTACTGAAGACTGTCGCTTCACTACCAGGTTTTTTATCGGTGCCAGCCTAGGTGAGACGGAAGATGATTTGTTAATACCGTGTACAAAATTGTTATTCGGTTACAGGGTGACCTGAAGTGACCCCGATTGTTTACAAAATGAATTATCACGAAAATGCTTGGTGTTGTAAGCAATTTTGGTGGCAGATTAGTGGGAGCGGCCTCAAAACAATAGATTTAGAGAGTTTTAGTACAAAATCGCAAGGATAGGAGGCGCTCTGAGACTCGAAACTAAAAAATAAACATATTTTCGAAGTGTGCTGAGTTTTTGTAAATTTGCTGTAAGAATGGCCACACATAAAAAGAGAAAAATTATTTGTTTATTCAGAGGCGGGTTTTGTCGGCTGTGGACTACACAAATTTGCCGCCCTCCTCCCATTCTAGTCTAATTTCATTTACCAACTAATTCCTCCAGTTTACTGGCCCAGTTGAGCCAATAAATACTCCTTTGTCACTCACAAGAATGCACACTCTTTCGGTCACTCGCTGACCTGGTGCCTTGCTCACTAGGTCACGTTTTTGGTCACTCACATGCTCACAAACTTACTAGGTCACTCTTTTAATTGCTCACAAACTTACTAGGTCACTCTTTTAATTGCTCACAAACTTACTAGGTCACTCTTTTAATAGCTCACTCACCTGGTCCTTTGCTCACTATAGGTCACTCGTTTTCTCACAAACTAAAGTAGTCCTCCGCGCTCTTTAGGCAGAAGTGGATTTGCGTTTTTGTGGAGTGTGGGTATGTAGGGACGGTTCAAGAAAAAAAATTCTCTACCCGTGCGGGACCTATTTTTGGGGCCCCATTGACCACGTTTTTTTTGCTCGCAAAGCTTCTTTTTTCTTCATCCATTCAACTCGGTTTTGGCACCGCTTCTAAAGCGGCACGGGTCGCACGACCCAGGAGCCGGCCCTGGCAGTGGGCTACACTAATTTTACCGCCATCCCATTCCACCAATTTGCTTGAACACTCACTCCAAAAATGGCCGACCTAGGCTATAGCCCGCTAAGCCCCCCTGTTAATACGCCACTGTGTTTATTTCCTCTATCGTTTGGGGACTTTTCCGGCGAATACACAAAGGCACTATAACTCTATTCTTTTTTTGACAAAAGAAGGATATTGTTTGGAGCAATGACGGGAACGTTTATCCAAGGCATCGAAAAATTCAGAAGTCTGATGAAGCTTTGCACCATCTTGCATTAACTAGGACTTCGTTAGCCCCTGCGGGACTCTCCTTAAGACTATAGATCGGTTTACCTAGTAACAGTCGACAAAATGTTTTTGATTTCGATAAACCAGGACCTCAAATGATTCGTCTAAGTTATTATGAATGGCCATCAGTCCACAGCGTCATCTGTCGAGGAGGAGAGGTTAAACGAAGAATAGGACAGCTTCAAAAATGCATTTTTTGGCCTGTTACGGCGAATTTGTTACCAGAAATACTTTTTAACACCAAGCGTGTTCCTGATATTGTTACTCAGTCCATTTCAGGATACCACGTACTCCATGTAGAAAAGTTTGAAAAGGCTCTCACAAATGTTTACAGAATTTCCCTTCCCCCCAGACCAAAATTTCGCACAGAATACTAGAAGGAATTCGGAGACGATACATGATATTAGTTAAGAATCTTACCAGGAGTAAATTCCCACGATTTGGTGAGACAGGAATTTTCGATGTATCAGCACAAGTAATGGAGCAAGTCACTGTGTCTTCGGAGACAGTCGCGGCAGCTGTTTTGACAAAGTCCACCGTGGAATCAAATGAAGTTCCTCCATGGATCTTCTCCTCAGATTCCAGAAAGCCAGATAATCGCTTCCCTTCCGGACCATCACAGCAGCTGCTCTCGAGGACACCAGACTGCTTCTGTCCGTTGTCACTGCTCTCGTGTCCATATGGGATCAATGAATCCGTTGTACGATTTTCTTCGGTCGAGTTTTGAATGTTGTCCTCGGACTTCGACAGGGAACATTCGTCGGATGGTGGTCGTTGTTGTTGTTCCTCGGTGATCACGTTGTCTTCGTCGTGTTTTTGCTCACCATAATGATCTGTTGTGGACTTCCCCCGCGATGAGATGGTGGCCTCTTGACTAACGGCGGGGGAAGGAAACCCGTTTTTTTGGTACGTTGACGGTGCAATAATTTCTGATTTGTCATCTTGTCCTGCAAAACAAAAAGAAAGTAATCATCATTAGTTATTGAAAACACAAACCATTAAAGATGCTTCAGGATCATTAAGGTAGTACCTGAATACTCGTCGATAATTCGTTCCGGAACGCCTCACGACTACTACCACTAAACCACACATGCATCTTGTCCATATTCTTCTGCGGAACTTCTAATTAATTGGTACATGTTGGAACGTGCGTGTAGGTGTTGTGAACCTAATGTGAAGTTTGCTTCTGTGTAATGGTTATTATTGTGTTGTCATTTGTGTGCCATCTATTTTTCATAACATAACATAATTTATTTGTTCGAACTATGAGTGAAGTGTAATTATTGAAGATTTGCTCTGTTGTGTAGGCCTGTTGCTCTCTTTATCGAGATTTTTTTAACGGGGAGATTAAAGCTCGCATTCGTGCTTCGAAGTAGTGAAATACAGAAAACTAACTTCAGCCTAGCGCCACTGGGGGCATCGTCGGGTGTCGAACATGGTCGGTTTCGGTTCCTCGCGGAGCGAGAACTTATCATCGACTCATCTGATAAGTCGTCTTCCAGGCCATAAGGAGCGAGTTGAGGTATTGTTTACTGCTAAAAAAAACAGGCGTATAAGGAAATACAATGCTACTGCAAGACTCCTTTCTACAGCCAACGTTCAGTTTATGAATTAAATTCGTTTCTGAAGTCCGTTCGTGAACGAAAAAAGTTTCTCCATAGGAATGAATGTAATACTCTTGAATGCGTAGCTTTGGTCAATTATGTGCGTAGGGTGCTTTAAAAATTCATTGCTGCAGCCAATTTGAAGAAGGCGAGATCATCTTCTTTCCATTTTATATTTTGAATTTGCTGGCGATGCCACAATTGACGATAACAGCTCTTTGTTTGTTGCAGAGCATGTGTGGCTGTGATTTCGTTAATTTGTTAAAAATTTTGCTTGCATTTCTTTTTTCTTTTTTTACGTTTCACGTTTGCAACCCGATTTTTTTTAATACGATAGTTTGAATCACAAAAAAGGTAGCTATATCTTTAAAGGCAATATTAATTCAATACATTTATTTTATATGAGGTTTTTTGAGGCTCTGTGTGTGTCCTAATTAAAGCCCTATAGGCAGCACAACTTGAGATAGATTTTTTAAAATGACTTTTCAGGCTTTCTATACGTGTCAGTAACTATGAAAAATATTATCATCTCAAAATGGGTTTTTTTCTGAACATTTAAGGGTCAATCCTCCCTTTCTGGGACACCGAAAATTTCTAGCGTGGAATTTTGCGACAGCTCCTGTACATAACGTAAAAACAATGGAAATCATTAAACTAACACTGAAAAAATAACCATAAACATGAAAGATATAAAATGAAAACGATGACGGAGCCATGGCCGTTGTTAATATCAAATTATAATCTCGGTGTAAAAGCCCTGCCTGCAACACAATCTGACCACAATATTCTCCAAGCCATATTCATGATTCTGTGAGACGAGATTTGCGGCCAAACTTTGTCATTTAAGGCCGGCATTATACTGTAAAAGTTTTATGAAAATTTTATTTGTAAAACTTGAAAAATGTAACAAATAAGCGTATCGGTTGCATTCAAGCGAATGCAACTAATGGGCTCATTGGTTATTTTTCTTTAAGTTTTGTGAAAGATCTTTTACCAAACCTTTATAGTATGATTCCAGCCTTTGAATCTTACTCCGATGTTAAAAGTTATTGCAAAACATCTTTGAAAAAGGTATTTGGTGTGTAGAACTTCTTGATGTTTGAAGCGATCGGATTATTCGGGGGCTGGATAAGAGTAGCCATATTTAGGGGCGGAAACTTTATACTAGTGAAATCTAATTATTCAACTTTCTTCTTCTTGTATCTTATTATGTATATATAAATAGTCTTTAGTTTTTATAATTGCATTTTTAATTGGGTTGCTGTACTTTAGAAATGAATGACATCCATAATTGTTATGGGTATCTTTTTCTCAGCCACCATTTCTTAAGCAAAAATATATAACAGAGGGGGTTCGTGTAAAAACAAATATGTCCCATGACAAAAGCCTATTATTTCGGTCTTGTCTCTGACCTTCTTCCTTGCCATAAAGTCCTCGAATTCGTAACACATAACGTCCCATAATATAATAAACTCGATGCAAATGAGCATCTTTCTGCCATCACGAAAGTGCCATCCCAAAATTAAACCTTCAACAAGGACGGCCATTGTAACTTCACGCACGAAAAAATGATTTCAATAAAATGACTAATTAAAAGGAATCGCCTTGGACAAGTCACGAACTTAATTCATTAACGAGAAAAAAAGAAATCATCATAATAATTATAATAAACGAATATATGGATGCTGGGATAAGTGATAACAGATTAATAATGATCGGAAAGAATTATACTATAAAAAAAAAAATTATTATCATTATTGCTATTATCTTTCCGTGCGTGATGATGGCACGAGAATATAATGCAATCAGCGTTGTCGTCCCTCATATATATATACACAATGTAATACAATACGCCTGTCTCTCTTACATTTCCCACGTCCATTTATGCGTAAAACTAAATAGCTTTTTTAGAATCGGGGTCGCACTCGTATGTTATTTCCATGTTGTTCTCTGGCCGCCATCATTGAACCAACAAAATGGCTTTTTGACTTTTAAAAGATAATAATCTCTTCTTTTTTTTTTCTTCTACTCATTATCTTAAAACTGTTCATTGAAAAATTGCTGCCGAAAATAAAATGGAATTTGTTTTATTCGAACGATATACAGAGCAAGGCCTATACTATAATGCTGTTTATCTTGGCTTTCTTGTCCACCAGAGACAATGATAACCTAAGATAAAAGACAGAAGATAAAACTCATTTTTGTCTAGTAGATAAATAGGTTATCGTTAACAATTTTTTTGAATTTTTTAATTGATTTTTTTATTTATTTTATAATTATTGTTCCATTCATATTAATCATACTTGGCCTAATTTTTTTTTCTTCATATTATATTTTCTAAGAAACTGGAAAAAACGTGAAATACACAGCGAAACCGCTCTTAACGGTTACCCTCTAGATGCGGTCATCCCTGTTTTAATGTAAAATAAAAATATCCCGGCAAAAAAAAAGACTATTTAAATAATGCATTTCGAACCCCTGCTTATAATGGTCACCCTAAGATACGGTCACGGACACCATTTTCGTCACTAGTTCCATTGGACTAAAACCCCTGTACGGACACCCAATCCTTGCAATTTTGGTTCAAATTATGCTCACTAAATGGCAGCACGAAGCTCTAATGTTTTATCCAATGAAATTTTTGCTGGACGTTTTTGTTAATATTTGGCAACTCGGATGACATTTTGTTGGTTGTGATCGTATATTTTACATGATTTCACGCTGTTTAATATAGTTATCACTAGTAGTCCTTGCTCTTCATCACGAAGAGAAGAGATTCTAAAGAGAAAAAAAAATTGACGTCATCGAATACAGTGAAAAAACGTTAAATGGGAGTTCATGCTCTTGCAAATGAATACAATGCCAGGACGACACGGATATGATTCATTTTGAAGCAAAAGGAACATTAGCAAGAAAAATGGCAGGCCATTCAAGTATTACGTAAGCAGATTTTCAGCCATTTTTGACCTTCTCCCCCCCCCCCTTGTCAGCAAAAGTCAGCAAAACACTGACCCTATCCCCCCCTGTCAGCAAAATTTCGTCAGCAGCTTTGAATATTTCATATCTTTAAAAAAAGGGGGGGGGGGTGGTTGATTACGTAAGCAACCGTCAAAACCCCTCCTCCCCGATGCTGACGTAATACTTGAATGACCCCTTATGTCATGGGCGAAGATACGGAGGGAAGGAGGCCCTGGAGGGAAGGGGGGGGGTCCCCCCCAGCAGCGTCAAAGACGGAGCCGATTGATCTAATCATCTAATGTATATGGGTATATATGAACTAACATCATCCTCATGCCCCCACCCCCCAGACTTTCAGGTCTATCTTCGCCCATGTTTTATGTGTTATGTTAAATTTTTCCGTTTTACAGCAGCACCTGTGAGTGACAACAACAACAGCAACTCTAGGCCACGATAAGTATTTTTCTGCAAATCGCATCTCATCATGTCAATTGGTTGATTTGTTATGAATTTTTAAAATGTGTCCAGGACTTGACGTCCACCCTGTATTAATTTTAGGTAACGTCCCCCCCCCCTCTCTTTTTTTAAAACGAATTTAGAATTATTTTTGGACGACAAAGTTTGTTTCATTAGCGATGAAACTGTCCTTCCTATCTTTGCGAGTGTATGTCAAGACTCGAATCTCAATTAGGACACGTATCAATGACTTTGTCTAGCCGTTCATGATCTTTAATAGATTCCGATCTGAAACGTCCCGGCAGCCAAAGATGAACGTTCGGTAATTCGAGATAAATCTGTGAAATATAATGACATAGAGTGTCAAAATGACCGCGTGTTCTAATTTATAGCCTTTCAATGCGTTTCATGATTCAAATTTGTACGAAGATATTTTTAGAAGGGTGCACTTAAATAATGAAATGAACATTTTAAGTTGTTAATCGCGCATATTCGGCTGAACTGGGTCTTCATTAAACTAATTATCCCTCATAAATAAACTAGTATTAAAAATTCATTAACACGCATGTAAATTATCTCATTATAGAGTCGAAATAAAAGAAAAAATACGCAACGGTCGTCTGTGTTAAGAGGTGATTTCTTAAATTCAAATCC
Organism: Pholcus phalangioides; assembly: GCF_987345545.1. Classification (NCBI taxonomy): domain Eukaryota; kingdom Metazoa; phylum Arthropoda; class Arachnida; order Araneae; family Pholcidae; genus Pholcus; species Pholcus phalangioides. The sequence goes on along the minus strand of NW_028301608.1, from coordinate 83,909,005 downwards.
CCAAATTTTGTGTAATTTTTTTTTAATTTGCTCATTTTAAATAATTCTTCCTCCAAAAATATTCGAAATTGTTTTACTTTTGTATATGCAATAGGTAGAAACAGTGAGTTAGTATAAATAATGGCTTTTAAGGCAGATCATTTATTGAATAAATGATTTGTAAATGTGTGCGCGTCCTTAAGATTCGTGTTTTTTGATGTTTTATGATTTCTAGTAAAGTATGCACGTCATGAAACTTTTTACTTATGTAAATAGACAATACTGACTGAGCAACGAACGAAGACCTTAGATATATAGATGTTAAGAATATTTTATTTTGCAATTGTTTGAAGACAAAAGGTTTAGAAGTTTTAGAAATTTAGTGTCAAAAAAATTGCATACTTCAAAAAACATTTTTAGTGTGCTGAGAACATTTTTAGCTCAGGGGGTGGTTCTCAACCTTTCAGACACGGCGGGGCAGATTGAAACTTCCCACGAAGCCCGCGGGCCACCAGCTTTAATTTATCAATTTTGATTAGTTTTGAAATAATTTTTTTTTCACGAACTAATTAATTCTGTGATTGATTTTAATCTGAAGTCACTTCAAATGATTCTTTAATTATTTATTTCGCTAATTCCGAAATTATTTTCCTTCTAAATATATCTTGAAATCATTTCTTTCAATAAATATGCAATTGTCCTTTTATTGATTATGAAATAATTTATATCAGAAATCACGAAGTTATTTCTCACTGATTTCTAGGTTTTTTTCCTGACTAATTTTGAGAAATTATTATTTTTTCAAAAATTTTAAAATTATTTATCTTATTAGTTCTGAGTTTTCAACAATTTCTCCTGGAATTATTTCTTTCATTTATTCTGGAATTAATCGTTTCTCAATGCTTTCATCAACCATTTTCTGAAAATGATCAGTGGACCACGACAGAAAAGCTCCGAGGGGCAAATGTGGCCCGCGGGACGCGCGTTGAGGACCCCCCCCCCCTCCGGGTTACGGCATGACCTTTAAGCCTGATCTCATCAGTAATCAAACCGTGCAAAGATTCAATGCCCACGCGTTACATGGAAAACGTCACAACACATACGAGATTACGTCGACTGTAATAATCCTTTCCTCGAAGAAAATCTCGGAAAATACCACAATACTCGATTCTCATCTTTTAGGACGTCTTTGATTGATGAACATTTATTTATGGAAAAAGAAAAACGTTATTTTTCTCAGCTTCTAAGTTAAAAAAAGAAGAGATTTGTATATGTATGCTCTGCTTTATATATTTTTATTATTCTTTCGCCACTAATGGTTCTCTCCATGGCCATCAAGGCAGACGTTTTCAGGCTCGCAGTAGGCGACGGACCATTGAGGCAATCAAAAACCACACCTTTGCAATTTTTTCGCTCTCTCTCCCTAAAACCACCACCACCATCTTTTTGATGTGGGTTCGGTTCCTTCTGGACGACGAAAGTGGGAGTGAACCTTGGATTGGTTCACGTTCCGCAAGTGTGGGTTTTATGATGAATTAGCGGTCGTTCGACTTCGGCCTTTCATTTATTTATTCATTTCTCTCCAGCAAAAAAAAAAAAAAAAAAATCAGACTGAATTTCAAACGAAGGATCTAAAATGGATGTTACATACGGCCCGGACCATTACGGAGAAAATCCTTCTTTTCTTCTCTTTCGAAGCAGGATCTTCGAAGAGATTTTGGTGGTCTCTGTAAAATACTCACACCATGTTTATCTGGATTTTTTTTAAAAAAACCAAGAATTCATCTCCATTTTGATGAATCTCAAATCGAAATCGAGAGAGAACTGGTTGTTTTTGAATCTCTAAAAAAAAACAACTTTTATTTTAAAAATTACGTGTTCCAATGTAAATTATTATTCCTTCAAATCTTTTTATAAGAGAGGGCTTTTATCGAAAGACCGGCTGTTTGCGCCCGGCTCATTTTTTCACTTGAGGCGGATTCATGTATTGTCGTACGTGGGTTTTACTCATTTTGCTGCCTGGAGGACTATGCAATTGTGTTCTAGTCTAATTTTGTTAACCATCTATATTCCAAATTTGCCAGTTATGAGAACTTAAGACCCTGGGCTATACACACACTGAGCCCTCCCCTCCCTTCCCGTAAATACGCTTCTGTTTTTCACGCAAAAGAGCGCGCCTGGAATGATGCAGAAAAAACACACCACCTTAGACCTAACTTCAGTGGGCCCAAACCTTTTTTCTAGTAACGAGTCTAGGTTCAGCTTAGACCAGTGTTCCTTAACCAGAGATCCTGGACCCCCTTGGTTGTCTTTAGAGAGGTTCCAGGGAGTCCGTGAGCTGGGATGAGAAAGCAATTAACTTATAGTTTTTATATTATTATGTGCTGAATATTGTTCAGCGGCCTTTACCTTCTTTACAATGAACGGAAGGGGAAAAGGTGGCCTTCGGTTTACTGACACACAAAGGGTTTATCGAACACAACAGGCTAAGAACCTTTGGCTTCGACCAGGGATTCTTAAACTTTTTCCACTCGCGGTGCCCCAAACACCAGTTTTGGACATTACCACTCTCAGTCCCATAAGTAGGTACTATTGCTGTCGTATATTATAAATTGCTATAATTATTATACAGGGTGTCCTATAAATTCTTAAAAAGTTTGAAAATTCATAAAAATTGGAGTATATTTGTATGCGGTTTGCGAAAAAGTTATTCTCACGAGGGGTGGGTGCAGGAAGCAAGTTTAGTTCGAATTTTTGCCAATGGAGGGCGTTTGATTGATTGGACTTGAACCTTTCTTTAATCTCTTCTGTGTTCGAAACTTTCGTGTAGCTTTAGCCAGATTCATGGCTGAGGTAAAATGCTGTACTTTCACCAATACCAATAGTGCTTTAGTTATCAATGTCAACATCACAATGAAAATTATCTCATGTAAGCGACAGTAACAGGAAAATTCAGAAATGAGCTGTTAATCGCACACCCTGCATTTTATAGGGCTCTTATTTGCATATTTTCAGTGATTGGCTTGCACGCAATGCCGTCTACCAACAAAAATCTGAATCGGATTTTTTTTCCCCCTGTACCCATACAAAAGAAAAAAAAAATCCCCCTTCGTGAAAATAACTTTTCCACAAACCTCATTGAAATATACCATTTCCTTCAATTTTTATGAATTTTCATACTCTACATCAGCGGTTCTCAACCTTTTCTGACTCGCGGATCCCTTTTTAGCAAAAGAATTCTATGGCGGAGCCCCGTAGGAAAATTTTTTTAATTTTTCATCAAAGTTACTGATGCATTTTTACTATTTAAAAATATTTATAGTTATTTTTTTTTTAATTTTCCTTGATCGGCCGCGGAGCCCCTGGAGAGTGCACGAGGAGCCCCGACGAGGGCTCCGCGGAGCACCGGTTGAGAAGCGCTGCTCTACATATTTACAATTCCATGGGTACACCCTGTACTCTGTACGCAGACCGAATTCAATCGAACTATGCCCGCTATTTTCCGAGAAAAATTTAAAAATATATGTTTATCCCCCTCAAATTTTTTTTTGAACACCAGTGTGTACGGGACTTAGTAACCGAATTAGCAAACGAGATGAATTTTTTACGAAAACCGATTACGATGATGAAATCCGAGATCATGTTTGAATATCACAATCGTGTTTTGTTCGCATTACTACTAATCCAAAGATCTCAGGAACAAAGAGACGCCGTTTCCTGCATATCTAGAAATGAGCTCACAATCGAATGAATATAGCGGGTAAATAAAAGAGAGGAAATGCATATTTTTTTGAACAACCGAATCAATAATTTTTGTTGTTTGTTGTTGTTTATAGATCTATCTATTCATATTAGAATTTATTTCCTTTATCCGAGAGAGAGAGTTTTGTGTCCATTTCCGATGGCCGTTAAATGGCGATGGCGACACAACTTACAATTTAGGATAAAACGTGCAAACAAAAGAGCAAAAGCAACTCGTCAAACCTGTGTGTTGAGAATTTCTGTTCTTTTTTTAATTATTTTTCTTTCCTTTTTCTTCTCTTCGTGTGTTTCATATTATATAGTACATATCGTATATATTTTTTTTTATCCTTTCCTTATAAGAAATTCAACATGGCTTTCTGTCCATGACCTGATTATTTTGAGAAATGAGGCCCTTTTTTCTTGAAAGTTTTATACATACATACATAGTTACACGCGCGCATAATCGTCCGACATGCCTTCGGCATTCGCCTTCGATGGAATCTTGGCTATATATGTTATTAGAAATTAAAAGTTATTCATGATGAAAGGTCAGTGTGTTTTCAAGGGGAAAGAATAAGTATGAATCTGAATGAATTTTAATTTCATTTTAATGCAGTGAAACCTCGATGTAACGGTACTCTGAGGGAGCAGAAAACTATCGTTGTAGAGGAATTATCGTTATATCGAGAGGTAGCATTACCACCATGAGTGCTACCAAATTTATGCTGTCCTTCGCAATCTCTTCCAAATCGGCATTCTTAGTACCACCAGAAAATGCACTTTGTTATTATTTATTCGCCATAAAAAATTCGTAGTTAATCAATAAAATTCAGTTAGATGTTTTGCCTCTGTAAACAAGTTTACTGCATTACACTTTTGTGTGCTAATCACAAAGTAGCTTCACGGCAACGCCATTAACACTTTCGGTGGGGGGGGGGGGGGCGTTGCGCAAAACAATGACGTTATTAGGCACCCTCAGAAGAACAAAAACTGGTAAGGAATTTAAATATATACATTGAAAGCGAAATTTATTTATTTTTTAGCGAAATATAATGAAATATCGTTGTAACGATTGCAACACATCTTCAGAAATATCGTAACAGAGGGATTTATCGTAGCAAAGGATATCGTTGCATCGAGAAGAGTCTATCATTAGACTAAAGGCAATTCCAAACAATGTTTGAAGATTTATCGTTGTAGAGGGATTTATTTTATTTTTATCGTGTATCGTTGTAGTGTGGTTTCACTGTATATGTACCCTCTTCGCTAAACACTACTACTAAACCAGACGTTCACCTCGCCCATATTCCTCCGCGGAACTTGTAATGAATTCGTACATGTTGGAATGTGTGTGTGTACGTATAGTGAACCTTCCGTGAAGTTTTGCTTCTGTGTAATGCTTGTTATGTGTAGTGCTGCCATCTGCAATCAATTTTTTTTTAAACTATGAGTTTTTTTCTCAACTCATAGTGAGTGAAGTGTAATGAATGAATAATTATACCGTAGTAGGCCTGTTACTATCTGTGGCGAGACTTTTCAACGGGGAGATCGGCTCGTATTCGCGCCTAAAAGTTGGGAACGGCAGAAAACAAACTTCAGCCGACCGCCGCCATAGTATGTAATAGGGCTGGTCCGATCAATCGGGTCGGTTAAAAATTTTAGTTGAGTTAATCGACTCGATCAATCCGATCCAAATTCGATTAAAACATTTATTAAAAGTTTATAATTTAACTTGATTTATATATATTTGACTAGATCGATTAAATGCCTTAAATTATGTTCTTATACCAAAACATTTCAGATAAATGACAGTATTGAAAAATATTTGAATCGATATTTTGATCAAATTTTTCGACGTGGGGAAGTCGATTCAACGAAAACTAATGACGATTTCTAAAATTGCCGATTAAAAAAACGACAATAAGATCAAAGTTAAGAAACTCCAGGATATGACAAGCATGTTCGGCATATCCCCCCCCCCCCCATGCCACAGGCATTAACGTGCGAATTTTCACTTTTGGGTTTATCAGCTGGTTGGATCACACTTATTTTGCTCAGTATTATTCACTCACTTATTATTATTTTTTTATAAGATTGGATTTCGGTTTTATTGGCCTTTTTTTAATATTAATTTTCAGTTATTTCTTTCATTAATTTTCAGTAACTTCTTTCATTAATTTTCAGTAACTTCTTTCATTAATTTTCAGTAACTTCTTTCATTAATTTTCAGTAACTTCTTTCATTAATTTTCAGTAACTTCTTTCATTAATTTTCAGTAACTTCTTTCATTAATTTTCAGTAACTTCTTTCATTAATTTTCAGTTCTTTCATTGATTTTCAGTTACTTCTTTCATTGATTTTCAGTTACTTCTTTCTTTCATTGATTTTCAGTTACTTCTTTCTTTCATTGATTTTCAGTTACTTCTTTCTTTCATCGATTTTCAGTTACTTCTTTCTTTCATCGATTTTCAGTTCTTTCACTCATTTTCAGTTATTTCTTTCATTAATAAGAAGAACGAAGAAAATTTTTTATTAACGAAAAATGAAGACACAGCCTCCATCCATTTCTGAATGAAAAATGAAGGAAATTTTTGAACAATGAAGGAAGTTCCTAAATGAAAAAAATAAAGAAAATTTTCACTGAAAGAAGAATGACGGAAATTTTCGCTGAAAGAGGAAATAAAAGAAATTTTTTATAAACAAAAAAATGAATGAAGGCACATCCTCCACCAATTTTTTGAATCAAAAATAAAGGAAACTAATGAAAATCTCTTTCATTTTTTGAAATGAGTGGGAAATTTTCTCTGAAAATAGAATGAATGATTCCCTTTTCTTACAACGAATGAAGGAAAATTTTTATCGAAAGTAGAATATGCGACTTTATCCAGTGAACGAAGGATTAAAACAAATGCTCTCTTTTCAATTGACTAATTCTTATAAATAGTTATTGAACGAATTTTACAAGATGACGGAAAATAGGGGATTTTCGTGAATAAATAAGAGGATTTTTTTTTTGAATGCGCACTTTTTAACGTGAAACCTTATGGACAAAACAGAGCACTTGCAATTCGCGTGATTCTTACATCTGTTTCGATGAAGTTTGTTTCCTGTTCAGTCCCGATCAAGATGACAATCTATTCGATCGATCGAATCCATTTAGATAGAAATTTTTCTATTTCCATTAGAAGATATTTTTCGATTTGTATCCTTTATATACTTGATCGATAAATCATTCGAATTAGAAAACGATTGGATGGTTCGTTGCGTATTGGAACTTCATCATCAAGAGACCATCTGTTGAATTTTAAAATGATTTATACCGTTCTCTTTATATATTTGCGTACAAAGCGCAATTTATACAGGGTGCATAGCTAACAGCACCCACCGAATTCTATTGGCGAACCGTTGATCTTAGAGGCGTGCTTCCAATGAGGGAAAAGTATCTAAATAACGTTTGAATCTCAGATAGGTCATTCATGTTGCAAGGGGTTGTGTTAAAATAAAAGGAATTAACTTTTTTTATACGGACACCCCCTGTGCTCGAAAACCCAATTAGAAAGTTGTTGCCCTGTCTCACATAAAAAAAAAAATCCACGCTTCTAAGCGCAATATTCGCTTGCAGAGGTATTTGAATTCAGCGCAACAATTGGGTTTCTACAATTTCTAATTGGGTTTTTGAGCACAGGGTGTCCGTATAAAAAGTTATTTTTTTCATTTTGATAACTATAAAACCCCTTGCAACATGATTGACATATCTGAGTTCCACGCGTTATTTGGATACTTTTTTCCTTATTGGAAGTACGTCGCTAGGACAAGCATCTTCAACCTGTTGCTGGAGAGCACCGTGGTACTCCCTGAAGCACCAAGAGTGCTCGATTCTAGTGACCGATTTTGTGCTCGCGAGCACTTGATCAGTGCCCCAATTAAACACCTTGTACAAATTTCATACAAGGTTTAAAATCATATTGAATTAAGGCATACGTATGCCAAACTCGCCGTAAGGGGGCTCTACTTTTGATGATAGGTACGGCTAGTGCTCGCGACTAGATTAAGGTTGAAGATCTTTGCTCTAGGATCAACGGCTCGCCAGTTGAATGAGGTGCGTGCTGTTAGCTATGCACCCTGTATAATGTTAAATTAAATTGTTCACCTGTTGCTTTGGCCTGACCGATTTGCCTCGGTCTCCCCTTGCTGTGAAAAACGCCTCCTCCAGGAACAGGTTGCTGGTACCTGGAACTAGACACCGGTATCGACGTCTTGGCGAGTCCCGGAGTCATCCTGAATTTGTCTCCGGGTTTGGAAGAAACGACACGGAGATCGCAATGGGAATAGCTCTTGGATGCCGAATTCAAGGGTCTCGGTGGTGGACAACCTCCCGATGCCACCGCTCTCTTTGCGTTCGCGGGTGGAGGCGGTGGAGGCTGAGATGGTCTGGAAATCGGAATCTTGTGATCAATCTTTTTGACTCCGATTTCAGCCTTGTTCAATTTGTTCTGGTTTGCCACCGTGTTCTTTGTCGCGAGTCGTGGGACTTGACTCACGGTATTTGGTTGGCGACTGTCCTTCAGGAATTCTTCTACAGTCTGGAAGCCCTCTTCTGATCCACTACCCTTTGACTTATTCTCGACACCAGCGTTGTCGGTCTTGTCTTGGTTGTCGTTCTGGGGATCTTGGTTCGATTCAACAGGGGATTGGTCGGCCGATACACGATTGATCTCCTCCCACTCTTCTTCGGAAGAGGAGGGAGATTGTCTACGCATCTGTTCAACGACAAGAGATTCGTTACTCAAGGACTTGAACTGGACTCGTTTCTTCTTCTTCATGTCCTGCATTTCGTCCATCATCTGAAGTTGCTGTACATCGGAATTATTTCCAGAGTCACCGTCGTTCCTTTTCACTTCCGCGCTCGTCTTCTTGAGAATGGACTTGACTTCCGCATATGGATTCGTACTGTTCACTTTGATGGGTGGTTTCACTTCCATGGGTTTCTTCTTCAAGATAGGTTGGTTGTTTCTGAGCTTTTCTTTGAGCTCTTCTGCTATTGATGAGCCCACTCTATTGCTCTGTTGGATGCGGATTGGAGTGGATGTGGGGGCCGGATGTTCATTTTCGGTAGAGGACACCTGAGACTTCGGTGTATTCGGAGACCCCCAAGATGAGCTATCACCGTTAACGGTAAAATTCGGTGGCGGTGGCGGCGGAGGAGGAGGTGGAATGACTTTCGTGGCGATTTGTGGTGGTTCCGGTATTGTCGGTATTTTGTATTCGTCCCGTTGCCGTCTGCTGAGAGTGTCAGAGTTGTTCACCCTCGAGGCTAACGTCACCATCGAAGAAGCACGTCGGACAGTGGAGAAGATTGGGGAATCGTAATGATCGTTTTGTGAAGATGAATGAGGAGGTGGGTACTGCCGGTAGTTGGCTATATTCGGCGAATCCGCCACATCACTGCCACTGTCGTATTTTTTCACACCTGGAAGACGAGAACTAGCGTAGGGCTGTTCAGTGGCATGCTCTTGCAAAGCTCCGTATTCTTCCCTAGCAGAGTCGTAATCTGGTTCCGGAAGGGAGTAGATGCCGTCGTCCGATATTGATCCGTTACTCCAGCTGCTAGTCCTGGAATCAACCGAATTCGTCTTGGATCCTTCCGAGTACAAAGACGATGACTGCGAACTCCCATTGTTCTCGCTCCCGACCGATTGAAAGACTTTCATTCCGTGTCCACCTATCCGTATGCTCGGTGGCTGGGAGTATATCCCGCTTTCACTCTCCGAACTGACTGGACTAGGAGAGTTGCCAGCTGCAGTCGCTTTCCTGGCTTTGCTCTTGTTCGAGGGAGCACCAAGGTCGGGAGAAGAGTCCGTATTAGACTTGAGTGTGGAGTAATCGTCGCTGATGCTGTTACTTTCTATCACGTTATCACTGAGATCGTCATCGAGATCCGAATCCACGTCCTCCGTCGACTTCAGGTAGCTCTTGACGAGATCGTACGCGGTGACGTCGCATTCCAGAATGGATTTTCTGGACGAAACGGAGTTGAACTTCTCCTTATTGCTGGCACTGTTTTCTAGAGACCTAAGAAATTTGGCTTGTGCTGAGGAACTCGCTGCATTGACTGGAGAAGTTTGGGGTCTCCTGCGTCCGTCTCTCAAGTTCAAAGTGTCGTACAATGTTTGCCGTCCACCGCCGACGACATCGCTACTCCTGCTGACCGGCCTCGGTACAGAGAAAGCCTGGTCCTCGTGGACAGAGTACAAGTCAACCTTTTCGGGCAGGATAGATTTTCTCCTTGGGGGTGGAGGAGGAGCGAAACCACCGGAAGAACGAACGCTGGAGAACCCGCAATGACACTTCGTGGACCTCAACGACTTGAAGTTCAGTGTTCCGAAGGGGCCACTTTTCTTTTTCTCGCACATGCACGGTTTGAACTTCACGTAACTGTCACTGAGTGTCGTCACGTTGTTGTTCTCGCTGATAGCACCGGGAGAAGCAGACCTAACGGATGGAGGCCCGAAGTCCCTCGCCCTATTCAACGCCTCGGAACTGCTGTTGATGTTGTTGTGGTACGTCTCCCACGGAGAAGCTACCGTGCTGCTGCTTCCCCAAGGCTTGAAGCCGCCGCTTCTGATCGAGGCGTGTCTGAGGTCTGATGCGGATGACGAAGCGTACTGGGAAGAGCTGTCCCAGTCTCTGTACAGGTTAGCTGAAGGTAAAGCGGACAAAGATCCGAATTTGTGCTTGTTGTGTTTTCCTAGTGGTTGCGGCTGAGGCTGCAAGTATTCATCGGTCTTGCTCTTATTCTTCTTCCAAGGTAGAAAATTGAACGGTTTCTTGCCGCTACTGCTTTTGCCGCTCTGAAGAGGCTCGAGATCCAGAGCGGGCCGGAGCTTGCCCATGGGATTCATCCGTACCGTGCCATAGATGTTTGCGTACGGGTCCGGGGCATGTCTAACGTAAATTGGCCGGCCGTGGAAGCGGTTTCCGTCCATCTTTTTTCGGGAACCTGCGAAAAAGAAGATTCTCAGTTAATCACCAATACTTCTCACATACACACTATAGTTCGCATTAATGAGCTTTACACGAAATTGTGCAAATCAGTGCAGGGGTTTTGTTAAGAAATTAACAATTCTTTTAATCGATTCGGAAAAGAAATCCACACACTCTACATCACGAACACTCAATATAAATATCACTTTAAACGACACTTTTTTTTAACCCCCCCCCCCCCCCCATGATCTGCTGACGAAATTTTGCTGACAAGGGGTGCTTGCTGCCACTACTTCCTAACACATATTGCTGGGGATCAGAAACGATCGCGGGAGGGGGCATGGGGGGAGCTCGTGTGCCTCCCCCCCCAGACGAAAAATATATATTTTGCAATGTAAAAATATTTCTTAAAAAATTAAAATTTCGAAAGAAAATACCTTTATATCTAGTTATACAAATGTTGCCCTGAAGGTTATGTGATGTGGCCTGCCCCCTCAAACCCAATTTTGTAAAAATGAACCAAGCGGCACATTTACAGATCGCTTAAATGGCGATTCCAGGCACAATTCCAGAGCATTTAAGTTGCCCGTGGCACATTTTTTCAGATCGCTGAAGTAGGCCCGTGGCACATTTTTTCAGATCGCTGAAGTAGGCCCGTAGCACATTCAAAGATCACCTAAGTAATCCGCGACGCAGTCCAGAACACTTGATCCGTGGCACATTTAGAGGTCCCGTGAGTGACATGTGGCACAATTTTAGAGCTCTTAAGCGGCTCTCCGGTGCGCTTCTGCATCACTCAAGTTACCCGCGGAACATTCCCAGATTACTTAAGTGATCCCCAGCATAATTACGGGTCACTTGAAGGATTTCCAAAGCACTTGAAGGATCCGTGAAACATTTAGAGATAATTAAAGTGGCTCTGTAGGGGACTTATCAATAGGTAAAAAGTTAGTTCAGGTGCCCAATAACTATCGAAAGGTTTTTTTCCGTTTTTGGCGCAGAATAAGATGCCATTAAGAATATTTCATATCTTCATACAGGGTGGTTGATGACGTAAGCATCATTCAAACCCCCCTCCCCTCTTGTCATCAAAAGTCAGCAAATCGGAAACTCCCCCCCCCACCCCATCGATGCTGACGTAATACTTGAATGACCCCTAATCAAGATTTTACCTGTTTGTGAACAACACTAAAATCAAGGCAAATATCAAGGCAAATATATCTCCCTTTAATTAACCATTTCAGCTAGAACTCCGACCTATGTAGCGCCCGTTGTGGTGGGCGTATTTCGTTAAAACCTGGTATACACATAATTTGGGGAATGGCGTAGGAGCCGCGGGTGCTAAGGGGGCTCCAGAACCCACGAATTTAAAAATCCACTCTAATTAATTAAATTTCTTCGTTCATACATTGTTTCAATTAAAAATATGTCAACAACACCAATTTTCATCTTCATTTTTGTAAAAATAATAATAATTTTACATGCATTTTTATGAGGGTGAACCATAGAGGGTTAAAGGAAAATATGCTTTCCCCGTCATCGATCACCGTTTCAAGACTCACTTTTTTGTGCTCGATGAGACAGACAAACAAACTGACACTACTGGATCGGAGTTGTGCTCGGTTTGAAAGAAAAGGAAGAAGGTACATGTGCGGGGGGGGGGGGGGGTCAAGTAGTAGTAGTAGGAGGCTACATCAGCATCGCAACTAAGAGCGAGACCACAGAAGAACTCAGGGACAACCAAGATAGGGTTGTGACAGCCCTTCATCGCTATTATGAGCTATGCAATGACGTCACTGGTCACTAGTTTAAGTCTTTCTCTAATGCAAATGTAATTGCACAACTCATGAATTAGTAGAGTCTTCTTTTATCACCTTTGATAATCCACATTATATGTAACTTCACTCTTTTCTGATATTATAAATACGTGGGGGGGGGGGGGTTATTTTCTTATAAATAAACTGACACTACTCAGACGTACGTAGCACCCATTCTGATGCAGGCATTTTGATTAAACTTGGTATATAGGATATATGGCCATGGGGGAAAAAGAAAGGTGCAATAAAAAAAAGTTAAATTTTTGACAACCAGATGAAAAGTGGCGCTTTTTATAGCAGTCATATTTTTTCTATGGCTGAAATTACGTTTATACTAAATTTAAATGAAATACGTCCACCACGACGGGCGCTGCATAGGTCGGAGCAGTGTCAGTATAATTAAGCTGAGTAGTGTCACTTTAATTATACTGACACTACTCTGACCTATGTAGCGCCCATTGTGATGGACGCATTTCATTAAAACCTGGTATACACGTAATTTGGGGAATGGCGTAGGAGCCGGTGGTGCTGTGGGTGCTGGAGCACCCACGGAAATTTGTAGAACGGGTCCGAGCACCCCCAGAGAGAATTGATTTAGAAATATAAATTTCGTACATGAAACTCAAGACGAGCACCCACAGGTTCGAAACAGTTCCGACGCTCCTGCATTTGAGGCCGTGGAAAAAAAATAACTGCGATAAAAAAAACTCCACATTTCCACCTGGTGGTCAAAAAGTGAACTATTTTTGTATGTATAGGCTATTGAATCTTCCTCTTTTCCCCCAATGGTCCCTATATCCTATATACCAAGTTTCATCAAAATGCCTCCATCAGAATGGGCACCACATACGTCTAAGTAGTGTCAGTTCATTTATAAACACCCTGTACTGGTCTGGGACAAATAACAAACATTGGTTCTTCCGATATGTACTAACTATTCGTTCATCAAAGAAAAGCGAATTCCATGAATCGAATATCGCTTCCTCTCACGAAAATAATTTTCCAACTCCCACGATAATAAAAGAGAAACACAGACGTATTCGAACATCATTACATGGCAATGGGATGATTTCGGAACAGGAAATTAGAAATTCACATGCTATTCATGGCTCTTCAATCTAATTTTTTTCCCTTTCTTTACTATTATGTGCCGCCACCATTGGAAAAATAATGAAGTTTCCTCTGTCATTAAGAAACATACACACACACACAGGGATATATCGTAAGTATGTGATTTCTACCTACTCGATTAATGAGTCATCGTATCGAGAAATGAATCCTCGCCGCATATCAATTTATTATTTCGAGAGCCTACGCGATGTGGAATCTGGAAAATAAGTTTCCTATGATGGTCTTGCGAGAAACCATTGATGATATTTCTGCGAATTCGCTTTGTGAATTCACTACAAATAACAATAATACTATCAGTTCTGAGCGCTTTAAGGTTGGTACGGGCTCCAGCTTCTATGAGGTGTTTTATACAAGGTGTTCCATAAATTCGGGAACAGTTTAAAGAATCATAACAATTGAGGAAATTGGTATATTTGAATGCGTTTGTAAGAAAGTTGTTCTCACGAAGGGGATTTTTTTTTTCGTGCTGGGGGGGGGGGGGGGAAAGAATTAGTCCAAACTTTTGTCGACAGAGAGTAAGTACTACGCGAGAGCAAATCACACATTGAAAATATGCAAATCAGAGTCCCACAAAATCCAGGGTGTATGATTAACAGCTAATTTCTGAATTTTCTTGTTATTGGCGCTTATACATGAAGTTTCTTATCGTGACATTGGTGGATTAAGCAGTCACTATTTGTGTGTCATTGATTATTGATTATATGTGAATTTATATGTGCAATCTATATGTAATATTTTTATTTATTGTTCTGAAGATATTTAATAAAATTTCTAGACACACGCATCCTCCAGGAACGCTTCGATATCTCAATGAGATGGGAAGCGGGGTGTGTTTGGTTTTCAAAGTTCAAAGTCACTATTTGTGAAGTTGTTTCACCTCAGCCACGAATCACTGGATGAAGCTGTGCGAACATTTCGGACACAGAAGAGTTTGAAGAAAGGTTCAGGTTCAATCAGCCCTGGTTTGTTTTCGGACAGCTCTCTCTATCGAAAAAAAGTTGAACCAAATTTTTTCCGGGGGGGGGGGGGGTAGGAGAAACTTCCGCGAGAATAAATTTTTCGCAAACCACATTCAAATATATGTACCAATTTCTTCAATTTTTATGAATTTTTAAATTATTTACGAACTTATGAGACACTTTGTATTGCATAAAAATAAATATTTTGTGATGCATTACGGAAGCTGAAGAAGTAAATTGAGTTATTTAGCGATTTCTTATCTCTCTTTAAACCAGTCATCCGAATAAAACTTTTGTATCGAACAGAACGATGTCTTTATCTCGAAAAAAAACAAACAAACAATTTTGAATCATTAATGCGCTTGTTGTGACGAAACAAAAACTCTTCTATTACTTAGTAAAGTAGAATAGGAAATATGTGAATGGTGTACATCGAGATGTCGTGAACCTCAGAGTGAAAGTCAACGAACAAATCGGGGCTCGAATGACAAGGACATGAATATTAAAGAATAATTTCGAAGAAGGGAAAACAAAAGTATCTGAAATGTACATCGAAAAATAGATTGGAGAGAGAGAGGGAGCAAGCGCTCTCTCTAGTAGGTTATACACGTAGTAGACCATCTTGTTGTTTGTAGTTATTAGCTTCTGGTTGGTATAGAAAGAAAAAAAAAAAGCCCCAACGAACCATCGGCATGTTCGTGATGCGACGCATTCCTCCACTCGTTGTCACCTTCAGAGATCAACAACGTCTTCCTTTTTCTCTCTTCTACCCTCCAGAATAATGGGTCACAGCCATTGTCTTTAATGCTGCAACCTGTCGACGTTTATGCATCTCGTCCTACTGAATACACATCCATTGAAGTTGGCCCCATACGATAACGACTGAATATTCGGTCCATGCGAAACAGCTCGTAAATTCCAGTGTGAAGTTCGAGCTGAATATTGAAGAGAGAGAGAGAGACATCGCGATGGGTTTTTTTTTTATCCGTGACGATGGCTTTTGTTTTCAGCAGCAGCGAAAGTTACACGAGAGTGCTCTTAAGATGCACCCGCAGATTGCATTCGATGTCAACACGAATTCACCCTCGTAATGATTTAATAATGAATGCAGAGCGTACAAACAACAAAAAAGATGTTATAATTTCAATGTTTATTCTCTGAAGGAGATTCTCTTTTACGATTTAAACGAGATAATATTTAAATAATGGAAGCCGGAAAAATTTCCAATCACATGTATGAGGCAAGCAAATGAAACCCGTTCTAGTGACTTAATTGAGGCGCATGCAAAAATATTCCCGATAGTGTTTCGGAAAGTAATCAATGAGGAAGCCACAGAATGTAGCTACCTGTGTTCGTTAAAAAAAAATCAGACACGCATCCACATTCTTTCCAGATTCTCCGTTAGTGAAGGACTTGGGTTAGTCTACGAGATCTACACGTTCGGTCAGCTGAATAAATTAATCAAGAATAAGCGATCACCCAGATTACTTCCACGTGATTTCATTTTATTGCATGACAATGTTGTCAAATTGTGTATTTTGTGCCAGGATGCTTGAGCGCGAAGAGGGTAGCATATTCTGCCCAATTTTGAATCCGGACTTGAATTTTCGAACTATAAGGAGTGAATGTGAGTCGGTTTTTTTCTTTCTCACTCACACCACGTTCCTGCATGTACCGATTCGTTAGAAATTCCGCTGAGGAGTGTGTACGAGGTGCATGTACGGTTAAGCAATAGCGCGCCTGAGTGGCGTGGTGGTAAGATGCGCGTCTACCACCGTGAAGGCCTCAGGTTCAAACCCGAGGGAGGAAGAAAAATATGCTTTTCCTAACGAGCCTCAGGCGACTATCATTTCCAGCTCATCTCATTAATTGGCAGTAAATTGCAATATAGCGATATGGCCAGAGTTGGTATTTGGTTAAGTAATAGTAGAGCTGCAAAGCCATGAACTCGAAACCATTTTTTTTAAATGGTTATTGTGATTTTTATATGCATAATCGATTACTATAAAGTTATTCGGCAACGCCCGGCCCCTCATCCGGGCAATGGCTCTAATTCACAATTGTCGATAGAGCCTGGGCGGTGCACGATATGAAATATGAAGTAGTATTAGTAGTAGTAGTAGATTCTGATGCCGTTTTGAAGAGGAACAGTTCGAGACACTCCCTCTGGTGGAGGGAATACGACACTAATCATTTTCATTATTACTGGTGATTAGGTGATTCTTTCTTGGTGCGTTATTTATTTTTTTGACGGGGAGTATATACAGCCAAACCTCGATAAGTCTAATGTACAGCGGCAAACATAAAACGTCGACTTATCGGAAATTCCGATTTCAGAGTGGAGTGGGGGGGGGGGGGAAGAGTTATTAAAATAACATCGCTATTTACGAACATCGTATTAATAAAACATGCCTAACTATTGGAGATGAAGGGATTCGAAAAGATAAGTTATTCTAATTTAATCATATTTAATTATTGAATAAGAATATTTACGAATAAAACTAGACGTTCGTACTGTATTATGGAAAAGGGCGCATATACACGATACTCGTATAAATGAAACGAATTATAAATAAAGTGTATACAAGAGTATAGACTTTATACATTCTATTGCTGAATGCTAAGCTACATTCTATTGATAAATGCTAAGCTACATTCTATTGCTGAATGCTAAGCTACATTCTATTGCTGAATGCTAAGCTACATTCTATTGATAAATGCTAAGCTACATTCTATTGCTGAATGCTAAGCTACATTCTATTGATAAATGCTAAGCTACATTCTATTGATAAATGCTAAGCTACATTCTATTGATAAATGCTAAGCTACATTCTATTGATAAATGCTAAGCTACATTCTATTGATAAATGCTAAGCTACATTCTATTGATAAATGCTAAGCTACATTCTATTGATAAATGCTAAGCTACATTCTATTGATAAATGCTAAGCTACATTCTATTGATAAATGCTAAGCCCCACACACGCACGCACATTCTATTGCTAAATGCTATTGCTTTAAGTTTCTCTCATTCCTGAAAATTTCAACTTAAAGGAAGAAAACTTCGAGTTAAGGAAAGAAAACTTCGAATTGTAAGGGAAAATTTTAACACTAGAAATTGAGTCATCAAAGTTCGACTTATTGCGAATTGACTGTACTTTGAATAGTAAGAAATGCTACTCCGGACTTGTAGATCCTACTCTGTATGTATATAAAATCGGTAAAAGAACGTCAAAAAAGCATCATCACCTGATCAGTATGAGAATGAGGAAAAGCTTCATTTTGCTTTTCTTGATCACCCGGGCAGAATTCTGGAGCGCATTAGAAAAAAAAAAAAAAACAACTCGAAAATTGGAGCAAACACAGAAGGGAGATCTAATAACAGCATATTATGCGATTTAACCGGAAAAAAGAAAACCCAGTCAAAACGGAATCTTCCAGACCCTGTCATTAAATGCACTTATATCGAGATTTTCCATCTAATTTGGCCGTTCTTTTCATCTCGCGGATGCATCTCATCAGAAATTTCGCGGATGCGACCGAACAAGCAAGGATATGATAATACGATTACCATCTCAAGTGAGAAAAGAACCCTTGAGACAGTGAGAGAAACTCTCGAGTGAGTCTTGAAAAACCGATTTGTGTGTGTGCGTATTCCGTAAAAAATAAATAAACGCGCTAAAGAAAAAAAAAGAGATCGAGACTAACGCCATCCGTCTTGATGGAGCGATCGATCTCTTGAGCAGGGTTTAAATAACAGCCCAACGTCCGTCACGGTGAACCGATCATTTTGGATGATCGGCGGTCGTTTGTAGGTCACATACACACACACAAAGATTTAGGTTTTAGTTTTCGTTTGTTTGTTTTGAATAATTCCTGCATTTAAAAGTACTTGAAGAGAGTTTTCAATCTTATTAGATCTTTAATAAGTCACTCTCAATCCCATGGATCCTCTTTTCTTTTTTTTGGTGTCACGGACGTGAGTTTAAAAGCTCGTCCATCTTACTCAAATTATCACGAGGGTAAAACCCGAAGCATTTAATTGAAAGGGATGTTTTCATTTCAGCCCAACTTTCGAGAAGAGAACCGACTAACGTTTTTTTTTGGCCTTATTCCTCGTGTAGGAAATTTGTTAACCGATCATCAATTGCATGAATTTTTATTTTACAATTTGGAGAATTTACCATGTGTGACTATGTTTTTCAAGGGCATTGCTGTTTGGAAGAGTAGATCAACTTCGCCCAAGAATTTTAAGAAGTCATCAACGAATATTTCGTGTATTTGCCTTATTCGTTGATGTGAGGCGAACTTCAATTAAGGCAAACTCTTCTTCTTATCATTGCTATAACATCTAAAAAAACACTCAGCCTAGGAGAGATCTTGGCGACGGAATTATTTCGGTGGTTTTGCTCTGGTGCCCTGTTCAAGGCCGTCTTAAGCGCATCATGGACATGCGTTAAGACGGCACTGGCCCTGTTATGTGTAATAGTAAAACTCCCTACGCGACACCACAACCTGGAGTTGTCGTACAGGGTGTCCCATAAATTCGTAAATAATTTAAAAATTCATAAAAATTAAAGGAATTGGTATATTTGAAGGCGATTTGTAAAAAAAAAAAGTTATTCTCGCGAAAGGGGATTTTTTTTTTGCTGCAGGAAAAATTAGTTCAAATTGTTGTCGATAGAGGACGTTGCATGAAAGCTGATCACAGGTGTCTGGACCTGTAACTGTCTTCAATCTATTCCAGTGATTCCCAACGTGGGCGTTAACGCCCCGTTGGGGGCGATGGAAAGTTCCAGGGGGGCGGTAGAAGTTACGGGGGAACCTATGGGTTAGATTGCGTTGGGGGGCGGTGGGAGAAAAAAATTTCTGAACAAGGGGGCGATGGGCCAAAAAAGGTTTGGAAACTATGATCTATTCTGTATCCGAAGCGTTTGTAAAGCTTCAGCTGGTGATTCCTGGCTGAGGGGAAAAACAACTTCAACACTAGTACTTTATCCACCAATGTCAAAATCACTATGAAAACATTGTGTAAGCGCCAGCAACAGGAAAACTGTGCCCAGCGGTGAGATGCTCATCTTCCACTATGAAGGTTACCATCAAGGTCTATGGATTCGAATCCTGGCAAAGACATAAGAAACAAGTTCTTTACCTACCGTGCATGAGGCGATCACCGATAGATGGCGCCTGATTAATTGTGCACCTTGAATTTCACAGGACTCTAATTTACATATTTCCTATACTTTGCTTTTGTGCATTGCTCTCTATTGACAAAAAAAAAAAAAAAATCGAACCAATTTGATATTGTGCTAAAAAAAAAATTCCCTTTCCTGAGAACAACTTTCTTCCACAAACCGCATTCAAATACACCAGTTCCTTCAATTTTGATCAATTCTTAAAGTATTTACGAATTTATTTGCCTCTCAATGAAAGACACCCCTGGGACACTTGTTTTTTGTCTCTGAAAACAAAGTTATATTTTATTCAGACGTAATCAAGTTCTTATTCAAAAGGACAAGGATCAGGACATTTGTCCCTTAAATAGAGGTGATTTCTTATTCGGAGGTTTGACTGTACCCGGGTCGCTCTCACAGCTGTGATAATTGCGCACAAGTACTGTAGTTTCAAATTCTCACTGCTACGGATCATCATGTCGACGCACATCAATTCTTTCTTCTTGACGCGATGCCACTAACGAAGTTTGGCGACTCCTCTGGGAACCGCGACGCGTACTTTGAGAACCACTCGTCTAAATGGGATTGGCCTCCAAGCCACTAACAATTACGGTTCGTATTTCAAGAATAAGATTTAATTACTGTTTTTATTCCTCTTCCTTCCACAACGTGTTTCTTAAGGAGAAAAATCTTCTCACGTTTTGTTTTCTGTAGAAAAAAAACAAACGATTAATTGTTTTCTTTTTGATTCTGCGGAATGAGTGAGAGAAAAAGATTGATAGATCCTTGTGTAGGGCTGACAGTTTCCTCGACGAAAACTGTTTACCTCTGGCGACCAAGTTCCTTGTGCGGTAGAGAGATTCATACGCAACCAAGACACGTACGCAATCATCAAATTTGTCCCTTCCGAAAATGCGATCCATACCATCTGAAAAGAGATGCGTCTCTTCTTCGTTTTCTAAAATTAAACTCATTGGGAAAATAGCCGCGGGTAAGAATTCAGATCCCGAAGGGGTTTCAGTTGTGTGATGGCGAGGATACTACAGTATGTACTACCGTAAATGACGTAAGGATCTCAATGGGATGACCACGCGCGTTCATCTTCCCCCTTCGTTGGCCGGTGCTGTTGTTGTTGTTGCGGTGGGTTTGGGAGCAATAACACTTATTAATGATATTTCGGCATGTCTGCTTGCAAGACATCGTGTTTTGACCCCTGAGGTGTTTTCGGCCCCAGGTAGAAGTTGGCTACTACGGATCTCACACACACACAAACTCATAAAAACAGAAAGGAAGAGAATGGCGAAGATCGTCCACGCCATGTCTTCTCTCTTTCCTAGCATCGTCCTATTCCACCTAAACCAAGTGGACTGTGTTTGGATCGATCGTGAGAAAACGTCGACTTTCTGCGAAATTCGATCGTAAATAAATGAATGCATTGTTATCACGTAATAATATGCGATTGTTATCAGCCAGTGTGTGCTAATAACCAGGCCAGATACGGCAATAAAACCGATTTGGATGGGGGGGGGGGGGACGAGCGCATTTTGCTTTTGGAAGTCTGATTGAATCGTCGAAGTCATTGTTTAAGAGAAGATCAATTATGAAATTCCTCGGTGATAAAACGATTGTATCCAATCAACGTTCAATTTAAATAGGTTGGTGTGCAGGGATCTTCAACGAACGGCCCGCGGGTCACATTTGGCCCTCGGATCTTGTTGTCGTGGCCCTCCGATCTTTTTTTTTTTGGGAAATGGTTAAAAACGTTGAAAGATGATTAACTCTAAAATTAATGAAATAAATAATTTCGGAATTAATAAAAAAGATAATTCTAGAATTAATGAAAAAATAATTCTAGAATTAATGAAAAAAATAATTCTTTGAATTAATGAAAAAAATAATTCTAAAATTAATGAAAAAAATAATTCTGGAATTAATGAAAAAATAATTCTAGAATTAATGAATGAAATAGGAAAGTTATTCTAGTAATTTATAACTTTTTCGCAACACCACATTCAAATATACCGATTCGTTCAATTTTTATGAATTTTCAAACTATATATGTGTGTGAATTTAAGGGACACCCTGTATTTGCCGATTACTGTTCATGAATGCGTACCTATGGTTCTTAATTACGAATGACTTGGGGAATGCGTTCTCGTCATTAAAAGAAAGAAAAATAAATCGAATAGAGAAAGAAGAGGGGAAAAAAGGATGCGAGAGTCGATTTAATGAATGTCGTCACATTTAATGACTAATCTTCTTTCTTTTTAGCAGTCATTTCCTCATTCCGTGACTGTTTCCACCAAAAACAAAAACAAAATATATATTTCTTTTTCGGGCATTTCCTTCCGATCGATTTAAAATAACCGTTTTAAATCGAATTGAAACATTTGTTTTTCCTTCTTCTAAATACAATTTTAAGCTTCTTGCAACGACTTTGATTTTTTGTGATGAATTGGTTTCCTATTTTCGAAATAGAAAACAGGAAAAATTCACGTAACGAATCAATCGTGTATTTATTGACGTTTCAGATCAAATCTACGACAAGACATTATCGTCGGACATTTTCGGCTGCGATCTCTATTTACATCTTTATGCCTACAAACACAGGCGAATTGCCCAACGAAGTAGCTGAAGAAATTATGCCCATAAAAAATATGGATGTCGAATGTTTTTTTTATCTCGAAAATAATTAATACTATACAAAGCATTGCCCATAAAAAGATTATGGTCGTATTATCTAAGTATGGACAGCTTCTCGATTTATCCCCATATGTTTATCATATGTAGTTCTTTTTAAACGTGTCAATTTTGTTAGAATTCACGACCCCCCCGGAGACTTTTATAAGGTAAGTGTATAATGGTAAGTTATTCCACATTTATTAACAGCCATATTATACAAAAACTCCCTGCGACACCAACACCTGTAATTGACCCTTACTAAACAATACTGGTGTTCCCTTGTCGAAGCAGTTGGGTGACGGTGTATTAATAACTCATGTTCCAGCCTATTAATCCCGTTGACAATTTTGAACACTTCGATCATATCCCCACGACACCCCCCTCCCGATTACTTACTAGTTCAACTGAGGAGTCATAGAAGCTTTGGGTAAAGGAAGGAATTACCCCGGTCACTCGAGAGAAGGAGAAAACAAAAACATAGTTCTCACGGTTACGATAACAGCAACAAAATTTCGAAAATTCAAACAGCGACACTCACTTGTATTCATTACAAAATGATTGACGCATTAAAAAAAAAAACCATAAATGGAGTTGAACGGTACCTATAGCACCAAAAACACCGGCGCTAGACGGAAACAAATTTAAGCAATCAATGCAGATGACATTGCTCTGCATCAGGAAACTCCTCTCCGACGGGTTAGCCCTTGGTGATATCTTATGGTGCTATACAGGTACCGTTCCAGCGTCATTCATCGTTTTTTAATTGCACCGATCCATTAACAATGCATAAAAGCGAATGTGGCCATTAGGAATTTTGTTTCTGTGACCGTAACTGCGAGAGATAGGTTTTTGTTTTTCTTCTTATTTTCGAGCGCATACTTTGAAACGCCTATGCCTCGAATTTCATTTGAATTTGTTAATTCATTTTTGCTGCTAATGGCGGCTCGTACATCGGCGAAGTTATTTTACGACCACATGGTATTGATTGGATCTAAATTAATCCCTTACAGTGGCAATCACGAGAGAGAGGGGGGGGGGAGAGGTATCTCGTCTTCTTAGAGAACCCTCTCATTTTAGCAATCCCGAGCCCAGCTTGCTCTGTACAGAGAGCTGATGACATATTTTCCTCCCGTCCTGTCAATCAACTGCCAGTGAGTGGAGTCAGCCTTTGCTCAAAGTTAGATGACAGGAGAGAGAGAGAGAGAGAGAGAGAGAGAGAGAGATGGTGTTTTTCCCTCTCCATCCTTTTTTTTCGGAGTTATATATAGAAATATGCGTACAGAAAATATATAAATGATGGAAAAGAGATACATAGAGAGAAAAACAGAGTATTTACTTTCTGCCTCCTTGGTTTCGGGGGAAGAGATCGGGAAAAAAATATTCTTCTTGAAAACAGGTGGCAGGCAGTGTTTTCGAATGTGGCAGTTATAATGTGGATTAGGAAAATTTTAAAAACCACTTAAAAAAGCTAAACGATTCAACCAATGAATGCGATGATTTTTAGCGTAGGAACCGAGTATGCGTTGTTATACGAGACGTGTGTTGGCGATTTCCGTTCCAAAGATGGCGTTTTGATCGCGTTCATTAATGTGAGTCACTAAACCATTCACGTGGTGTTACATGAAGAAACACCGAGAAAATAAAAAAAAAAACCAGATCAAATGATTTCACCGGTTTGATTCGAAATAGTTCGTTTCTCAAGACCATACTCTCACTGTGCGTAATGATCGGATGACGGCGGCTATGATTCGAATTGAACGACGTCTTTTTCGACAGTGGGAAGTGAATCGTCATCATCATCATTATTATAATAATGATAATTTACAACCGGAGCATGTGTGTTATAATACTTTCGCTCCACTGCCATAAGGGTACTTCCCACGAAGCATAGCCGAAAAAAAAGAAAGAAGCTTAATGTTAACTGAACCGAAAATGAGTGGAATATTCGGGCAGCCATTTTCGGTTGGTTTGCCTCTTTCTCATCATCCCCAAAGTGTTTCCGAAAATTAGAGTTCACGATCGGTTTTTATTTTTTTTTCCGATGAAAAAGAAAACGATCGATTTCGAACGATCTTTTCTTCGGTGAAACTCGTCTTTAACGATTCATTATTTCTTTATTCTCAGAAGAAATATCCAACATGGAAACCAACTCATCATTTCACGAGAAAAAAAACAACACCATCAATTTCTATTAAAGGCAAAACTCAAATTTCTCTCTGCGAGAAGATAATTCCGAAGGTAATCGATAAAAAATGATAATCACATACACATTCCTGGTGTTATTCATGAGCGGAGCCTGGATGTTGATGATGTTTGCATTTTTCTTGCATTTTTCAGGAGACCTTTTCACTTGAAGAATATTTTTTCCAAGTTTTAGGACATTTTTTTGGTATTTTTAGGATATTTTTTCACTTTTTCTAAATTTTTTTTTTCAAAACTAAAATTATGCTAAAACTTTTAAAACAAAAAACAAAAACGCATCACTTTCATCACTTCACTTGTACAGGGTGGTTATAAATAAACTGACACTACTCAGACGTACGTAGCGCCCATTCTGATGCAGGTATTTTGATGAAACTTAGTATATAGGATATATGGCCATGGGGGGAAAAAAAGAAAGATTCATTAAAAAAAGTTCAATTCTTGGCCACCATTCATAGCAGTATGAAGTCATCGCAGTTATCTTCCTCCCAACCCTGGTCCAAATAACGTACATACCAAGTTTCAATGAACTATGTCCACCACAACGGACGCTACATAGGTCGGAGTAGTGTCAGTATAATTAAGCTCAGCAGTGTCAGTTTATTTCTAGCCACTCTGTATCTTCTTTTATTGTTGACGGGCAAAGTTTAGTATCCATTCCACGTAAATTTAGTATTAAGTAAGAATTCCAAGAGCCGTCAATTTCACCAAACAATAAGTGAAAGTGAATTCTCGGAATTTCAATCCTACACGGCAGATGTCTTCAACCTTTTTCTTGTCGCGAGCACTGCCTGTAGCAAATCTCAAAAAAGAGCACCCTTGCGACAAGTTTGACATACGAATGGATGAAATTAGCAAGATTTCAATCCTTGCATGCAATTTTTAAAGGGTGTGTGTTCAATTGGAAAGTTGATCAAGTGCAGGCGAGTACGAAATCGTACACCGTCATCGAGCAATCTGAGTGCTTCGGAAAGCACCGCGGTGCTCGCGAGCAACGGGTTGAAGATGCCTGCTATATGGGGTGTCGAAAGGACTTTTTTTTTCGTTATATAGGGTGTCTATAGGCTTCATCTCGTCAACTGTTCGTCGTAGAGGCATGGTTCTAATTCAAAAAATGCTCAAAATCTGTTCAGAAATCACCCTGTACCAGTTGTGAGAGTGAAAAGACAGTGTATTGCAGAATAAAAATTCTACTATTTTATACGGGCACCCTGTCCTGAAAAACCCTGTGAGAAAGTTGTTGCCGTGTCTTTTCTGAGGCCAACAAAAAAGCTCTACGTTTTTTAACTGCAATATTCGCTGGGACATTTAAATTAAAAAGGAAAGAAGATGAAGTTGGGAGAGAGAGAGAAAGAAGAGAGAAAGAACAGCATAAATGAGGGAAAGGAGCGTTGTCCGCAGTTTATGCCGTTCTTTCCCCAATTTGTTTTTCACGTTTTTTGAGTTCAAATATCTCAACAAATATTGCACTTAGAAACGTGGTTGTATTTTCCCTCTCAAAAATGGGGATTTTTACACACATTTTGAGGTTGTTTTTTTTTAAATGTTGGACCATACCTCTACGACCTTATACTATAAGAGTTTTGGAAAAGATTTTTTATAAAACTTGAAAAAATGTAACTAATAAGAACATCGGTTGTTTTTATTTTCAAGTTTTGCGAAAGATCTTTTATCAAACTTTTATAGCGTGATCCCGGCCTCAGAGCGTGGTCGTCCAAGAGCATTCCCGAACATTTAACATTAGTAATGAGAAGTCTATGCATTTCGGTCCAATTTTACGGTCTAGCGTGGCTGCATTTTTGTACCTGCTCAAGTCCAACCCCGTAGATAAGTAATCGATTTCTAATGACTTATCTCAAGACGAAAGGTATTATTAAGACGACGCGATCGAATAAAAGAAAAATTCAAATGTCCACGCAGTCGGTTTTTTTATACATTGGATTTTCTGATAAGAAACCATATAGTATATCCTCTGTTATAATCTATAACTGGCACTTTGGTATGCTCTAGCGCTCCCCTCAGAGATTAATATCGCCCACTTTGGGAAACATTGGGAACGCATTTAAAAAGTCATAAAATTCCGGTATTGCGAAATAATTGATGTCACTTGCGATCCATCGAGCGCCACTGCAGTTCGTTTAAGCGGGAGAAAAACAATGGCCGACACTTTCATGTAACGGAAGCAGCCAACCAGCCAGCTCCAAACAAAAGCTAGTCCATAATGACCATTAAGAAAACAATGGACGACGTTGTCGTGGTCGTAGAAGGAAAAAAATAGATTGCGATTATTGTTTTGTACGACTTTTAAAAAATCGTGATCGACTGATCTATATTTTGAATATGTGTTGCGATAGGTTTAAATAATGTAAATATTTACCGGAAGGAAAACGATTGCGACTTCTTTTAACACTCTCTTTCGTATCTGGAACGACATTGACGATCGATCATCGTCCAACCAAAAACAACTTCTATGTATTTGGTGCTTTGGTGATGCTTTTTATTACTGCATGGTGATTTATCCTTTGACGCATAGGGTATACGAACTTTTCGGCTTGATGGCCATATTTCTCTCAATAATTCTTTCTCCAGCCGTAGAAAAACTGAACAATATGTTCATGTATTCCATAAAGGCTGAATTAATTCTTGGATGGTAGTACGAAAGTTGAATTACTTCTTGGAGTGTCATACAAAAGTTGAATATCTTCTCTTCGAGGGTCATATAGAACAAAATAACTTCAACTTCGGTACAACAGCTGCATAACTTCGAGATTGGTACAAAAGCTGAATAACTTCGAGATTGGTACAAAAGCTGAATTAATTCTTGTAAAGACGGTAAAAAAAAAAGATAAATAACTTCGTCACCGGGGGCCAAATGACTTCTTCGAGGTTAAAAATGCTGAGTATAAAACTTCTTCCTATATAAATGCATAGTAACTTTTTCAAAAGATTTTGAATCTAAACAACTTCTGCGAGGTTAAAGATCTGAATAACGTCAGCTAGAAAGTTGAAAAGGGCTGAATATAAGTTCTTCTATGTTAAAACTTTCTAAATAACTTCTTCGGAGCTTAAAAAAAATGGCTAAATAATTTCTTTGAGGTTAAAAACGTTGAATAACTTCTTCGAGGTTAGAAAAGGGTGAAATAACTTCTGCGAGGTTAAAAAAAAATGCTGATTAACCAAACATCTGAAAAGTTGAAAAAAGGCTAAATTACATCATCGAGGTTAAAAAAGACTGAATAACTTCTCCGAGGTTAAGGATCTGAATAACTTCAGCTGAAAAGTTGAAAAAGGCTGAATAAGTTCTTCGAGGGGTTTAAACTTTCTAAATATCTTCCTTGGGGCCTTAAAAAACGGCATAAAACTTCTTCGAGGTTAAAAAGGCCGAATAGTTTTATCGGGGGAAAGGCTAAATAACTTCGCCGAGGTTAAAAAAGGCTGCATAACTTCATCGAGGTTAAAAAACACTAAATAACTTCGGCCGATAAAAGGCCAAATAGCTTCTTCGATTTTGGTTCAATAGCTGTATTAGCTTCGTTCAGCTTCGTATAACATCCGAAATCCTTCTTGAAGGTCGCTGAAAAGCGCGGAATGACTTCGAGAGCCAAATGGAAATGTAAAAGAAGATAAAACCAATTTGAATGCCGTTGTTTAAAAAATTGCAGCAAGTTTTTTTTCAAAAATTGAATGTTTTCCCCCATTTATTCTATTTTTCATGTTCTATCGAAGGACGCTATTGGCGTAACGAAAACGTAAGGCCACTCACATATAGTCACATCTAAGAAAGAAAAAAACAACAACCCCCATCTTCTCCATCTTTATTTTCATGACGTGTGTCTCGATTTGTGCCGTAGACGATTACGTGACTAATAAAAACACGTTTTACGGCGAAATTATGAGCGACCGAAGATGTAAAAGATGGCTCGTTGACATGCCCATCTATCACACGTACAACAAACTCGTGCAGATCGTGTCAATATTGTCTGTCTAGAAATCGTTGTAATAACGAAAAATATAAAAATGACACAATACGTAGTTAAAATCACGTTATTCAAATTTTACAAGGATAGTGTCGTACGCAAAGTGCATTGCGATCGAATCAGTTCTGAAATAAGTAAATGTGATTAAATAAAAGATTTATGAACCAACATCTATTTATAAAGTAAATACAGTCAAATAAGTCGAATGTGCAGCGGCCGTGAGTTATCGTTAGTTCGACATGTCGGAAATTTCGATTTCAGAGCAAAGTAAGATATTGAAATCTTTACACTGCTATTTATACGAATATCGTATTATTAAAACATGTCTAACTATTAGAGAGATGAAGAAATTCGAAAAAATAACTTATTTAATTTAATCGTATTCAATTATTGAATGAGAAGATTTACGAATGAAACTAGACGTTATGGAAACGGACGCATATGCATCATGATACTCGTACAAATGAAACAAATCATAAATAAAGTCTGTTCAAGATTATTTCTGTCAAAAAATGCAATGATTTTTTTGACTCTCCTCTCCTTTTTTTTCTCCTTCTTTCGTGAGAAACTCATTCACTTTTTTTGCAAGCAGACGAATGAATCTCCCGAATTCTGTTGCTAAATGCTGAATTCTATTGCTAAATGCTGACTTCTATTGCTGTGCTAAATCGTATTGCTAAATGATAAAAACTGCACTAAATTTTATTGCTAAATGATAAAAACTGCACTAAATTTTATTGCCAAATGCTGTACTAAATTCCATTGCCAAATTCTGTACTAAACTCCTTTGCCAAATGCTGTATTAAATTCCATTGCCAAATTCTGTACCAAACGCCATTGCCAAATGCTGTACCAAATTCTATTGCCAAATGCTAAATCGTATTGCCAAATGCTAAATCGTATTGCTAAATGCTAAATCTTATTGCTAAATGCTAAATCTTATTGCTAAATGCTAAATCTTATTGCTAAATGCTAAATTTTATTGCCAAATTCTGTACTAAATTCTGTTGCTAAATGCTAAATCATATATATATATATGAGAGAAATATATATTGTTAGATTCTATTTCCAAAATTTCTCTCATTCCCGAAAAGTTCGAGTTAAGGGAAAATTTTAACACCAAAATATATGGAAACATGTCTAGGAGGCTGGGTCTTCCCCTCACACAAAAACAAAAAAAAGTAGCAGCGGCATGAGCTGGCTAATACACTGCCCTAGCTTGGCCTAATATTCCTTGGCGAATATTTGCTATCGGAACACTCTCCGGGTTGTGACTGTTGGTGTTCTTCGACCAATGTGTGGCCAGACGAATCGCGAGATCGGAAAAAGAAGGCGGCAGTTTGACTTGGGTTGGAAGTACTACTAAACCAACTACTACATGCACTTTGTCCACATTTCTCTACAGAATTTCTACAGAATTGGTACACGTTTTAATGCCCGTGTACGTGTTGTGAACCTAACGTGAAGGTTTGTTCCTGAGTAATGTGCTGCCATCTGCCATTCATTTTTCGAACTGTGACTGAAGTGTGATTGAATAATTGTATCGTTGTAGGCTTGTTGCTCTCTGTGGCGAGACTTTTAAAGGATATCATGAATATCACATGAAGAAGTTAATCTTTCTTTAATGATGAGCATATGTTACATGCTTACTTGAGTTTTCTGGAAAGGTGTCTCGAGCCACTCAGGTGATCTAAAAATGTGCCGCGGGTCACTTGAGTCGTCTGGCAATGTATCGAGCACGATTTAAGCGATATGGAAATGTGCCGAGGGCCACTTTAGTGATCTATAAAAAATGCAGCGGGTCGTTTAAGTGAACTGTATATGCGTCGCGGGCCACTTTACTGATATGTGAGTGTTCTGCGAGCCACTCATGTACTGGCCGCTCAAGTGATCTTTAACGACGAGCATTTGTTACACGCGAATCATTGATTTTCATTTCACACATAGCCATTGAACTCAACGAACTCAGGCACTCAATGGATATATATTTCCCGTTCAAATTACCACATGCTATTGCGAATATCAGACTGTGAAACGTTATTTCGGAAGGAAAAAGAAGAAGAGAAATCGTCTGAGACATGTTGAGGATGTGCATCTACATATTCCCGAGCACTTTCACTTTGATTTACAATTTGAATGGTCGGATGGTTGCGCGGCGGGAGACCAAGTAATGATAATAACGCGTAACATAACATCATAACATGATGATAATAATAATAATAATAATGAATCTTTCTCTCACTCGGGCGTCTCTCTCTTTTTCCTACTCGGGAGACGTTCAACCAAATCGTCTTGAACATTTACCCCCAGCGTGACGCCAATCAAATCCCACGAACCAAATTCCGAGGCACCGTTTCTTTTCGTTCATTGTCATTCGTTCCTGTACATCGGGTCACCTTAGGTTGGAATAGCCGCTGTTTGCGTACTCGCCGACTGATAACATTAATGTTCATCATTCGGATGATTTCAATGGTATTTCAGACCGGGAGTGATGAACCTTTCGTGGGGTGGGGGGTGAGTGCGGGCCACCTTAATGGTTTGGAACGTATCGCGGACCACTTGAGTTTTCCGGAGAGGTTCCTCGAGCCACTCAGGTGATCTGAAAATCTGGAAATGTGCCGTGGGTCACTTGAGTCGTCTGGAAATGTGCCACGAGCCACTCGGAGGAATCTGAAAGTGTGCCGCGGGCCACTTGAGTGATTTGGAAATGTGTCGAACACAATTTAAGCGATATGGAAGTGTGCCAAGTGCCACCTAAGTGATCTATAAATATGCAGCGGGTCGTTTAAGTGAACTGCAAATGTGCCACGGGCCACTTGACCGTTCTGCGCACCACTCAAGTGATCTGTGAATGCTGTGATCCCAAAGCTGGTCACTCAAGTGATCTGTAAATATGCTGACGAGCCATTTGAGTAAACTGCAAAGGTTCCACGTGCCACTTAAGTGAGCTGAAGGTGTGTCGCGGGTAGCTCATGTGACTTTCAAATGTGCTTGGAGTTACCTTAGGGATCTATATATGCGCCGTGGGCAGCTTCAGTGATCTCGAAATATGCCGCTAGCTACTGAACTAATCTGGAAATGTGCCACAATCGTTCGTGGGATACTTGAGTGGTTTGGTTGTTGCCGCGGGCTATAACGGATGACTCCGAGGTCCTCGGAGTCATCCGTTATAGCCCGAGGCAACAACCAAACCACTCAAGTTATATGTTCGAACTATTGCCACTAGTGGGTGTCAGGCCTGAACTTGGTGCCCTTGCAACCAACTGTCTCTCACTCAGACGAACTTAAAAACCTTGAAGTTATAACAGACAATTAAAAAAAGAAATTGCTCCTTTAGGCACCTTCATAAGCGAAGATAGACTTGGAAGTCTGGGGGGCACGGTCATTATTCCTGGGGGGGGGGGCACGATGATGATGGTGTCAATTCATATATACATATATGCATTAGATCAGTCGACTCCGCACCTTGTACATGCTTGAATACAGCTTTACACTACTACCTAACACCACCTTCCCTACACCTCGTCGTCTCGTACACATTTCTCTGCGGAATTTGTAACGCATCGGTACATGCAGAAACGCGCGTGTGTGTGCATATGCGTGGTCTTAACATATTTATGTTCTCCAAGTTGTGCTTGTTTCGTGTTCTTGCTGGAGCTGTCATCAATGTTCCATATTTTGAAGTGAAAATGGTAAACACTTGAATTTTTTTCATGTTATGTTGTAAATCAGCCTGCTCTTTGCGTGGGGAAACTTTGTCAAATGGGAAACCGACCGTATTCGTGTCTCAAAGTTAAAAAAAACCACCGAAAACCAACTTGAGCCGATCACTACTGTGCTGCCAACGGGGTTCGAAACGTGATCCTCACGATGAGAGCCTACTTTACGGCACACCAACTGCGGTCATACATCGCCATACGGTAATTTCTAACCAGTAGAGTTGGGTGGGAAATGAAAGTACCATCTATCGTTGATCACCCCAGGCTCGGTAGGTACAGAGATTGATTCTGATGTTCTTTGGCCGGGATTCGATCCCGTAGACCTCGACGGTAGCCTTTATAGTGGAAGACGAGCACCTTACCACTGCGCTGCGATGCGAGGTTAGCACGAAGGCCACGCGACCACATAACGGCGGATTGGTTGGTCACTTGTGTGGTGCGATTTTGTCTGGGTTGCAATTAACTTGACCATCTGCTGGAAGCCAATTCACTACGATTGGCAGAATGTTTTAATTTCAGTTATATCAACTGTGGTCAGCCGAAGGAGAAGGGAAAAAACAGGGTGACACTACACTACCCTTACCCTTCCTTTTCCTCTAAGCCGAATTCGGGCCCTTGTTGAGCTTCAAAATTTGCAAGTGAACACAATGCCACGAAGCAAAAATGTCCTGTCCTCCAAAATGTCCGAAAGAAGAAAAAAAAATGGTCTGTCAAAGATTTCTCATTCTCTTTAGTTTCGAAAACCGTTGTTTGTAAAGCGATATAATAAAAGGAAACGACGACGCGAACAGGGAAAAATAACACATACTCGAGACGCGCCCACGGTCTCTATTATGAAAAGAGTCGAACTCGGTTTCGAACCTGTAAAGTATCACGAAAGGAACAGGATGTTGTTCTCGAAGAAAGAGAACAATTTAAAGGCAGCAGCATTAAATCACTGAGCGTATAATCTGTGATTAAAAACAAATCTTTTGAAAAGAGCAACTTAAATTTATTGGCATTTAATTTTCTTCACTGCGCTTCCTAGTATTATACGTCCTACTGTAGTATAAATGGATGCGGTCGCAAAATTAAAAATCTTCCGACGCATAGAAATTGACGAAGAAGGAACCCATCAATGAACTGTGGTAAAAAATAAACGACTAACATCGATAATATAGTAAAAGGCGTTCATTAAATTTGAAATTGTGCGCAAACATTTATACAGGGTGTCCTGTGAGTGCTAATGTGGCCTGAGAATACAAATATCTTCAACCGTCTGCCGTAGAGGCGTAGTTTCGGTTTAAATAATGCTCAAAATGTGCTCAAAAATTTCCCAGTACCAGTTTTGAGAGTGAAAATAGTTTGTAACAAAATAAAAAATGTAAATTTTTAAACGATCCCCGCCCCCCCCCCTGCTCTAACTTCCAATTATAAAGTTCTTCCCTGTCTTTCCTGATGCCAACAGAAAAAAAATCCCATGTTTCTAAGTGCAATATTCGTTGAGATATTCGAATTCAATTAGTGGAGAAAAGTTGGAAAATAACAGCATAAATGAGGGAAAGGAACGTTGTCTGTTAGTTCTTTTGATGTTCTTTCCCAAATTTCCTCCGTTTTTCGAGTTCGAATATCTCTGTGGATGTGGCACTTAGAAACATGGAACTTTTTTTGTTGGCATCAAGAGAGACAGGGCAACAATTTTCTAATCGGAAATTACAGGACAAAGGGACCGTATAAAAATTTAGATTTTTTACTTTTGTGACACACTGTATTCTTGGTATTTTATCTGGTACAGGGTAATTTTTGAACACATTTTGAGCATTTTAAAATTGAAACCATACCTCTACGACGGACGGTTGATGACATGAAGGCCGAAAAGGAAAGGAATTCCATTCTGCAATGAGTGCGAGTCAAGTCGCGAGTCAGTCGATCAAAGACTTACAAAAAGTCTCTCCAGAGACAGCCCTACAGCATTTAAAACTGACGCATTATGCGTATAGGCACAAAAATAACCCACTACGTCGGCGCTTTCTAATTCTGAAGAAGGTGGCAGCCTTTCTAACAACAGACGTTCTTTAGAAACAAAATTCACGTTAAGTACACACACACAGCACATTACGACATGCACCAGTTCGTTAGAAGTTCCTTATACGAAATTTTTTGTGAGGTGCATGTGAGATTTAATTCGTGAATCCTGCAGGATTGTGGGTACCGCATGCAACTTTAAATAACATTTGCATACAATTTTGTTAGCCTAATGCCCTTTTAAAGCAAATACCTTTTACGAAATGCCACGTGATCCTCATACGCTGAAATTATAAAAGGAATGAGCAATGAGATGATGCAACCGGAGGCGATAGAAAACATGAAAAGTGGACTCCAACACATGTTAGCAGAAAGGCCTGTAGTAACACATTACAATGTATGGTTTGAAAAAAAAAAGTTAATCTCGTTGTTTTCTGAAAATAGCCTACGTACATTCTGCATATGGTAGGCATTATTATGATACAACTGATATGAACCGCATGATAGAGATGCATTACGTTTTATTTTTATGAATGAAACATCTCCGTTCATTAGGCTATAGATAGCCCCTTCTATAGTTTCATACCATCTTGTGGTATGAAACTATAGAAGATGGAAAAAAGGAAGTCTTTTAGCAGTAAAACCGCATCCAGCGCTTTTGACGGAATTCTTATCTCGTACACAGACGTATCACTCGTTATAGGCTGGAGCTAAAAAAAAAAATCTGTCTTTAAGGAAAAATAAAGGTTTTCTCGCCTTGACGCTTTTTCTACTTTAATGTCAATTGTATAAATGAGTACTAGTAAAAAAAAAAGGCGAGACGAACCAGAGAAATTGTTAGCAGTGGTCACACTAGACAAAGTGCCATCACAAATTCACGCTTTCGGAACAAATGGCGAATGACCAGACTAGAATGTCCAGGATAATGAAAGAAAAGAATCCACAAAGGAAGTGGACATCAGGGTAAAAGAAAAAAAAATCATTGTTGTTGTGTGAGAAAATGGTTGTGCTGTTCTCGATTCGCTTCCTTTTCACGCATTTAAACTCGAGTCTTGACACGTCGTCGTCTCGGATGGCATTTAGGAAAGTTGTTAGGACCACAATTAACAACGCGTACGTACTTCGATTCGATACACACGATGCACAAATGAACTCGCACTTCACGTACTCCATCTCTTAGGAAAAACCCTTTCTTTTCTTAAAAATCTCAGGTTTTCACTCCCGAACTTTTCATCCCTCGCTTTCATTCTTTCTTGAAGTGTCGTCCATGACCTTCGTTTCTACACGGTTGGAAAAATATCTCTCTGCATCGAGTAATATTACATTCGTTAGCCTTTTTTCTTCACTCATAATAACTGCCATTATAGACTGTCCAGAGATGTCATTAGAGGTTCAAAGTTTGAGTACTTGTGCACAGACCTCGATAACACCGAAACCCCCCCCCCCCTCCGAAAACCCCGCCTACTTGGCCCAAGAGGGTCTTCAACCTCTTTTTGAGTCGTCAATGCCCAGCTCATCATCAGAAGAAGGGCACCCATATGACAAATTCGACACAATCCGAAACTCAAATTAGCGTAATCCCCATTTAGGGCCGGACTTAAGCAGGTGCGAAAGGCGCGGCCGCACCGGGCCGCTGAATTTTTGGAGCCGCAAAAGGGGAAAAAAATGTTTTCATTACTTTTTGACTTCAACTTCTTAGCAAAGCATCAGCTTAAAATTCAGTCCAAGATAGAGAGCCTCTAAGGTTTAGGGCCTGGGTACATACTCGGTTTTCTACCCTGAGAGCCCCAAATATTTAAGTGCCTGGGGGCGCACTTGCAATTTTTTCACTGGGAAGCGGACACCATGTCCATATTTATTGTCAACTGGCATTTTTTTATGACTACGAAGGAGTTTTACAGTCGTTCTCGGGCACCAGAGTGTCCATGGACACCCTGGATTATTGGAAAACCCCTGTTCAGAGGATCCGCAATTTTTTTTTTGCACCGGGTCGCAAAATACTTACGCCCGTCCCTATCCCCATTCTTAAGGGAGCAAGAATCACTTGTAGGAAGCATTTACCATCAATACCTCGAGAGTATCGAATCAAGTATAAGCATCGACTACTCTTGGGCACGTCAATGCATGGGTCACACAATCTGGACAAAAAAACTGAATGATATAAAATCCTAGACCAGCAGTCACCAAGTTTTCGGACCTCACGGACCACTAAACTCCCAATTTTAGGTCCACAAATTTGGTGACACGAAGACAAACTAGAACAGTGTTCTTCAAACGCTGTTTCGTGAACCGGCGCCATTCCGTGAAACATTTCGCCGAATTTTAGAAGCAACTGCATGATACTAGAAGTCATATTTATATTATTTGCCATCTAAAACTTGGGGAATGTGGCAACACCGATTTTATCTCTAATTGCAACCAGATTATCTGGTTTTTTTAATTGAAAGAGAAACACTGGCTTTATGTTTATGTACAACACTTTAGTCAAAAAATGGCGCTAAGTCAATGTCACAGATGCATTTAATGTTCCAAATAAGGTTTGCTGCCCCCACTTCACATTAAATTGGGGGCTGATCAGATATGTATGCCGGGGGGGGGGGAGAGGGGGACGCGGCTTGTGCCCCTCCCAACACGATCAAAAATGTAAAAAAAAATTAATATTTTTGTGAAAAATAAAAAATTGAAAGACCAATAGAATACCTTTATCAGGTATTTTAATAAATTTCTGTTAATTTAAATGTTTTTCATGGTTAATAACTAATAATTTATGTGGAAGAAAATGCTCGTGAACCTCCTCAACTTTTTTGCGACCTTTCCCTGGATCTGATGGTAAACATTACGAAGGCTATGGACAAATCTGGCAAAGGTTTTTCGCAACTGAAAGAAATTTTTTTTCGAAACTAAATGAGACAAAACTAAAAGAAGAAGCATTTGCAAGTCCTCAAATAAGGAAATAAGGATTACAGTTTGTTCTTTGAAAACTACACGATACGTAAGAGAAAGAAATGAATTATTTATACGGAAAATTAGAATAAATTTTATTTTGTGTTTGCGCATGTGCACTATATGGATATTATATGTATGCGTATGAGGAATTTTTTTTTTTTGGCTATTTCAAATATAACGATGTATGGATCGGATAAAATAACTATCGTAATAAATGTATCATATTCTGTTATTAAGAATATGCCAATTATCTCCATTTTGAAGAGATGGGTAACTTTTTCATAGCATATATGTATTTCAAAAAATGACCATCATGCATACAGAGATAACTGTACGTGTTGGAGTTTCTTACATTGATATTTGAATTCAGCACCCCAAAATTAGTCAAAAAAACTCTTTTTACTCATATTGTGAGAAAAAAAGTAAAAAAAATATTAACCATTGTTTATTTTCATATTCCATAACCAATGTAGATCTAAAATGCATAATACCGGTTGCTATATTTACGTTTGCCGCAAAAACTATTTTGTAATAAACATAAAAACATAGTAACCGATATTATGGCGCATAAAATTTACACCAATGAGTAGCATGAAAATAATAAAAATATATACGATATCGTACCGTATACTATTCATTTTCGTGCTGCACACCGATTTAAAACCAACAATAAATTTTGCTTGAAGAATTATTCCAATTAGTTAGTTTTTTATTTGATAGGTGGCAGCAGGAGTCCCAGCGCAATTAATTTTTTTTTTATTACGTGTGTGAAAAATATCTACATAAAAACATATTAACTGGTTATATTGACGCATAAAATTTACACCGACGTGCATCATTTAAAATAAAAAATACGTGGCATACCATATGCTATTCTCTTTAACCGTACACCTGTTTAAAACCAACGATCAAGTTCACTTGAAAAATTAAAACAGAATTTTTGTTTTTATGTGATAGATGGTAGCAGGTGTCCCAGTTCCCCGATGTTTCTGGCGTGATGAAATTTCGTTTGTCAGAAAGTTGAGGAGAGGAAATTTTCCTTTATTTTTCTTTTTCGCCGGTTCGTAAATTATTTCCCCCATTTATGCCGATCCGCGAAATCGTTCACTTAATCTAACCGATCCGCAAGTAGAAAAAGGTGTCCCAACACTGCTTTGGAACATAATGAAAGTGTATCGTGGACATCAAAAATCTCAAATAATGTCAGTTTCTTCACTTACCACAAAAATTTCTTTCATGGACCATCGGTAAGTCACCACTGTCTTGGACTAATTACAGCTCGTCAACACCCACGAAACATTACACGAAAAACTTAATCGAGCGCGAGTTTTTGTCGCACTAATATCGACGAGATTAGTGTTTCCCAAATTGGGAACATACCTGAAACGTACCGGGGCAGTGAAGCTCTGCGATAGCACTGAAGGTTTTTTTTTGTTAACCGTAATAAAAAATAGAATCCAAAGACCAAACACAAACAATTTGAAAATTGAGTGAAATTTTGCAGCATGAAAAATTCGGATTTCTTCTTCGACAATAACAACCAGTAAAAGTGGGCATCACACATCAGCAACGTATTAATCTATAGTAGGTTACTAGACTCACACTATCTTGAGACTTTTCTCTAATATCTAATGACTTCTTCGATCGGTCATTTTAAAGAATGTGAGCCATAATACACACACACTAGTCGAACCAACACGCGAAAGGAAAGCCTAGATAACTTAATAACAATAAAACATAAATGAGGGCAATACGACTGCGACTGATACTATATAGTGTGCAGGGCCGGTATTTTCTTTAGCATTACACAAAGAGATATTTGAGTGTAATGCATTTTTTATTATACAACTCATTTCTCTCGATGCCATTCCGTATAAATCGGATTTACCCAATTCAGGTGTTGCTATTTTAAGAGAAATAATATTCGATTAAATGAGTTTTTTCTTAACTGGAATGGGGCAAATCGTTGTACGTAAAATTTGCTACCGTCAAAAATATAATCTTTTATGTATATATAGATATATCGTATTTTTCTGTTTCTCTCGTAATTCACTTCTCGTAATGATCTGAAGAAAAAAAAGCAATTTCATATTTAATATCATTTGATGGTGACATCGTCTCTTTTGGAATAACACCCACTCCTATCGTGATCGTTAATGTAGGCGTAATGTATGTAATGTTATAACCATTGTCACAAATGACAGTCATAGATGGGCAGTATTTTGGAATCAGCGAAAGAATATTTTTGAAATTAGGTGACGTGTTGAGACACTTATAAAGTGTTTAAAACTCTAGATTTACAACGAACGATTGTTTACATCTCCCGAGATTTCGAGTGAACTTGTTATGAGTGACGTGAAATTTGGCTTTAATATTATAAGTCCAGATAAAGGTCAGGTATTAAAAACGTATTTTTTGGGTCAAACACTTAAAGCTTTAAGTGTTTTTTTCCCCGCAAGTTTGAGAGTGAAGAAAGACGAGTCTACATTTTAATTCTGTGGTACTTTGAACTATACTCTATCTTTTCGATACAACTTTAACCCGTGTATTAGGTTTTTCAATCCAGAGGGCGGCTGTTGAGCGACCATAGCGACGGACTCGGGTTCGAGCCCCACCGTCGCCACAGTGGTGGTCGGCTGAAGTCGGTTTTCTGTAGTTCCCAACTTCGAGGCGCAAATGCGAGCCGATCTCCCCGTTAAAAAGTCTCGCCACAGAAAGCAACAGGCCTGCAAAACAGTGCAAATATTCATTCGTCACTCTTCACTCACTTCACTTCTGAAGCATAGATGGTGTATTGAAACACAACACTAGTTACTCCCTTAGACTGTTAGGTACACACATTTACACTTCCGGCAGAACTCACTAGATAGTAAATTGCCCATAGCGATAGACCTGAGTTGTGTTCGGTTTGAAAGAAAGAAAAGAAAGAAGGACGTTATATACGGGATATTTGAGAAGCTTATTTTCAAAAGGGAACATTTACACTTTGGGGCCGTTCAAGTATTATGTAAGCAAATTTTTAGCCATTTTAGCCCCCCCCCCCCCTTGTCAGCAAAATTTCGTCATCAGCTCTGCCCCTCTGAATCCTAACTCATATTTTCATAAAGGGTGGCTGATGACGTAAGCATTATCCAAACCCCCCTCCCTTGTCATCAAAAGTCAGGAAATCGGAATCCCCCCCCCCCATTGATGATGACGTAATGCTTAAACGGCTCCTTTCTTCCGAATGCACTTTTTAACAGTTTATGAATCTTTGGGATAAGCACTGTCAGATTATGAAACCGGGATTATTCAAACGGGAATATTTTTGCTGTAAATACAGTGTAAGTCGTTTGTATCAAAACGGAACATCTTTTTTCATACATTTATAGGTATTTTTCATCTTTCGGTAACGGACATCAATGGGACAGAAAATTATGTCCGCTAATGAGAAGTGTTCGGTGGTGGATAGTAATATACATTGAGTCCGCTGCCACTGTAGAATGATCGTGTTTCTTATGCTAATGACGGACAGTAAGAGTGCCTTCCTAGGCTAGAGTTAAAACATTCTGCAATCAACAGGTGGCGTAGAAATTTCCAATTTTTTTAGACTTGACCAGCTCCAATTTTCATCAAAAGAGGGTAGCATTTCCATTCATTTTCTTTCGAAATGGAACATTCCCCAAATTTGTAGATAAATCCCTTGAATTTCGATCGAGAAACATAGTATTTAAATATTCTACAATTCTTACGTGCTACCTGTTGGGCTATTTTCTACTTTTGTAGTTTTTTATTTGTACATTAAATTTAGCAAAAGTGGAAAAGTTTTCTTTTGAAAATAAGCTCCTCTTATCATCATTCCTTTCTTGCAGAACTTGGTTGGTTTGGAGTCGAAAATGCCATCTGTGTGGCTTTTTACTTCGGCGAAAATGTTACGCGATTTCACATATAAAAAGGCTATTGAAGGGAGAGAAATAATAAAAGGAGTCGATGGAATATCTGCTAATTTTTTGGGTTACTAAAGAAAAATAAGATCTTAAAACGTACGAGCCATTTTTTGCAGAATATATCAAACATAAAATATTCATCCGCACAGTTTTTCCGATGACTTTCACGAAACATCGTTTGCGAACTTTATTTTGAAGAATGTTTCGAATCTCTTCTGATAATATTTGAATGGAAATAAATTCACTTTTATGTCCCCCCCCTTTCCTACTTGAAGACATCGTCATCCGATTCAGCAAGTCACCTTCAGTGATCATTGAAGAAGAGAACAGGGGGTTCTTAACCACACACTCTTTATACCAATAAGACGAAGGCCAGGAACCAGAGGTAGTAAGAAAAGGGAAAAAAGTTAGAACGTGCCTCTTCCCCAAGATGATGAAAAATTAAAATATCGAAAGAATACCTCCTTTTTGTACTATTTTAAACAATTTCTTTTAATTTAAATGTATTTTGAGAAGTTCGGTAACTGGGAGAAATTCTTGTGGCGGAGCATACCCCTATTGACAGCCACAGCGCACAGTTCAGCAAAACACAGGTAATCGCTGATGTTGACCATTTCTTCCCACGTATCTACTGAGAGGCTATTGGAATCTACAAGCACATAAACAGCTACAATAGAAGAGAAGAAACATTGAAATTGAGCAGATCCTTGGACACCAGCTCTCAGAAGAATGAGAACCTTCCCCTTCAAGATCCAGCAACAGAATGACGACAACAGCCAATCAAATAACTCTGCAACTAAAAGCCCAGTTATGTTCCAGTTTTATTAATTCTCCTCCTGAAGATGTCAACTCACTAGTGTTGGGGAAACGTTGATAACTAATTCAAACGGACGACGGTCTTAGAACCCCAAACAGACAATTTTAATCTAATGATGGCCACGGGAAACCTTATCAACAAAAAGAGGGTTTGTTTTACAAAGTATATGTCACCATTACAATGGTAATAATTTATTTTTAAATACGCCAAAATACTAACAAATTCCTCGAAACTGGAATGCATGGAAAGTATTTTTGAGTGTTTTTCGCCTTCAAATATTTCTGAAATGATTGAAGCTTTCGGGGATCATACAATGTTACGAGGCTTCAAGCTGTCTTATATCTCTCATACCTCGTATTTAACAGTTGAGCTGCACTTCAAACGTCTTACCTTGTATTTTAATGGCCCCCGTTTCTCTCCGCATGTAAAAAAAA
Organism: Pholcus phalangioides; assembly: GCF_987345545.1. Classification (NCBI taxonomy): domain Eukaryota; kingdom Metazoa; phylum Arthropoda; class Arachnida; order Araneae; family Pholcidae; genus Pholcus; species Pholcus phalangioides. Next base: position 83,866,510 of record NW_028301608.1, on the reverse strand, counting down.
AACATAACATGTATATGTATTCTTTATTCCTATATCATGAATATTTTTCAATGAAGAAGTTGCATCATGGGTATAACCTTCAGAAACTATCGGAAAGTATGATAACAGTGGTTAAAAAAAAACCAGAATAATAACAATAATAACAACGTCGCGCCGACACAGGACGGTGGCCAAACAAATGCTGACGCGATGCGGCAACTGTTTCGCTGTGATTTACGCCACTGAAAAATCCACAAGGGAAAGAAAAAGTAAAAGCTTCTTCCATATATTACAGTACATACTGTAGAGAAAGCTAAGACACAGACAATGGCGTATGGGAATATTTTATTACTCGTTTTCTCCCCACTGGGATTGGAAAAACGTATAAAATACTCTCCGTCGTCCTCGTCTGGATTCTCTTGTTTTTGTGGTAAAAAAAAAACAATAATAATGAAATAGCATACATACGCGTACGTTATTTTTGCCGCACAGAAGCGTTCGACCTCGTACATGAATGTATTTTATTCACGTACGCGAAAGTTATATTCATGCAGATAATAAGTACTCTCCGAGTGTTTATTCGACTTCGGGTGCTTGACATTCCGGAATATCACATACGGAAACACAATGAAAATCTAACTTTATTAGTTGCGTACCTCTCCATTCATAGTCACAATAAGAATTTCATTTAATTTGGCGGAGCCAATTTTAAAAAGGTGGAAGTATAAACATTTCATTTAGTGGGACAGCATTGTGGGGCAAAATATGTATATACAGGGTGGGCAAAAAGTCCGTAGAAACTTTAAAAGTGAATAAAAACCGGAAAAAGAAATAAAAAACGTTTGCATGGTTAGCATCGCTAGGTCAAGAGAATTATTTTAAGACAAGGGAAAAAACTAATAGTACAGCCGATAGGTGACGCTGGTACGAGTGAATTGGGTGGAAATATGCAAATGAGACGGTTATAAGAACCTGCGCTCCTAATCCACAATCAGTTATCCCCTGTGGTGTTGGTGGTAATGAGGATCACATACTGCTGTAAGAAATTATTTGGAGGCATTCTGTTCGTTATTTGCGTATCTTTTCTTTGACATGTGTACGTCAGGGCCACCTATCGGCTGTTTTTTGAGTTATTTTTTCACTGTCTTAAAAAAAATTCCCGTGACCTAGCGATGCTAACCCTGCAAACGGTTTTTTATTCCGGTTATTTTTCCCGGTTTTTATTTATTTTTAAAGTTTCTACGGACTTTTTGCCCATCCCTGTACAAAGACAAACAAACAAGGTTTTTTTATACTTAAGTGGAAATACACAGCAAAAACCACATTTACACAAGTCTGGAATATTCAAACTCTGATAAATTGGTTTCAGTTTTCAGACGGATCGGTATAGAGAAGACGATGCCTCAACAGCAGTTGAGGAAAGAAATGAATGTCTCATTTTTGGAGTTATCTACACTGAGAGTACTTGGTTAAAATTGGTAATACAATTCCTGAGCAAATAATTATCCCAGCTGTTCTCAAATTTTTGCCACCCACGGCTCCCTTGCCTAATTCATGGATCATCTGCGGTTCCCCAGAATAGTTTTGTAGATATTTTCACTTCTACGATTACCGCCTCAAAGCAGAAATTGGGCACGCAAATCAATATCTCCAGCTCACCACGACGCATCTGACAATGGTTGATGATGCCCCTAGCAGCCGCAACGCACACTTTGAAAGAAACACTGAGTTATATCTGCACCTCCTAGAGATAGAAGACCTACACAGTCTGCTTGTGACGTCAGTAAGTAGTAAATTTTCCCTCAGGGGAAAAAAACTCCCTGCTCGTGCCAGTATTATCGTTGTGAGGAAAAGAAATGATCGGGCTCCGAATTGGCGATTTCTATGCCCTACATCCAATCACTATACGGTATTTGTGAGCCAATCAGTAAGATTCTACGCCAAAATAAGCAACGAAATAGGACGCTGTTTCAAAATGTGGCAAACTTGCCAGGTAGTCTGAATGACGTTTATGGCAAACAGTGCAGAGGCCTTCTATCTCTAGGAGGTGCTGGTTATATCCCAAAAAGTTATGTAAGTTGGGCATTCGCAAAATACGTGTTCCCAACTTCCATTTATACGCAGATTACAAAAGCTGCATCTGTTGAGAGGCTAACTATGACATATCTATTTCTCCGTCTTAATTTATGATTTCCACTGTCTTAATTACAATTTACGGGATCCCAATTTCCCGTAATTTTATGAAGGAAATATGGTCATGCTAGGCATTTATCGTGTTGAGTGTATTGATACTTCTCTACCGAAACCTTTCACGGGCTTGATGGAACCCCCTGACGGGCTGCAGGTTGTGCAACCCTGATTTACAAGGTGCATCATGTACGGTGCAGCAGTAATAGTGTCCAGTAGCGTTTATCATGATATCATGACGTCTTTCACAAAAGGCCTAGAACTTTTGAGTTGTACGACATTTTTTTTTCCTGTGCCATATCTGCTCGTATTCTCGCAAGCACAAGAGAAAGCCAACTTCCTGAAAACATGTGGAAGAAAATTATTCAAAGACCACTTTCGTTAAAGTTCAAGACCTTTTTGTGGCTGAGATATATATCGCTTAAATCTCGGCGGTCATTTTACTCTAGACGATTTATTGTATTTCTCTGTAACTGAGAATGTTTGGAAATTTCTCCTCTCATTCGGGGAATTCCACAGAGAGAAAGATAAAAAGTTCAATGGCACTCTGTGTGTAATTGTTATGCAAATACGAGTTATTTAAAATAGAAGATGTATTCGAAGGCCATTGAAAGAGAAAATGAGGATGAAGAAGCGGATGCAAAAGAATTTTAATGATCATTTTTTCATCCACCCGCGCTTCGCAGACGTATATCCTGGTGCTTTTAAATACTTTCAGGGCGCATACAATGGATTATTAGCCTTTCGTACTATTATCGAATGTGGAATGATCATGAATGTAAATAGAGATGTGTATGAACCCCTTTTCTTATGGAATAGCAATCCATTACGAGAGAAAAATTCCCATATCGGGATATGTTCGGGATATCAATTCCGTAATACGAAAGCCACGATTCAATTACCCTCGTCCGAATAATCGCATCTATTACTTCATCTCTTTGATGTGATTGAATTCTCCGAAATGAATTTTTCGTTCACTTCAGGGGAAAATAGGGTTATACATGTCTTACGCGGTAAATGTGACGAATCCGGTTATTATGCATAATTACTGGCCATTTTGGTAAGTTTGATAAATTTTGCGAATTTATCAAATTTATCGGTGGTTATGTTTTTCTTCCCCAGCTCATATTCGTAAATATAATAAATCGAATTAATTCTAATAATTAATTATTTAAGTTCATCGCGATTTTCGCTCAAACTTCAGTCTAGGATAATGGATTCAATCGGTGACGTTGATGTTTAAAAATAGTGATAAATATGAAGAAAGCTAATATTACAGTGCTGATAAATATAATTTATACGTTTTTATATACGTATAAAAGTTTGTAAAAGTTTTTTTTACAAAACTTGAAAAAAAAAAAAGAAACAACCAATAAGCCTATTGGTTGCATTTTTCGTCTTATAAAAGAACTTATATAAAACTTTTATAGTGTAATCCCGGCCTCGTAACACATTTTTAATTTAATTAAATTTTTATGACAAAATATGCGTAGTACGTACGTAGTCACGTACGGAAGAAACTGACAAGTGTTGGATTTAAGTGATATTTCCGCATGATTTCTTCCGTGTTTTTATCATACTTACCAAACTTCAAGCAAATCATTGTCAGTATTTGAAATTTTTCTTTCAAAGTTTTACACTTTCAGAAACATTTAAATAACAGTCTTTTTAGTCCGGCATTACACTACAAAAGTTTTAGAAAAGTTGTTTCCTAAAACTAAAAAAACAACAATAAACCTATTGGTTACATTCGCTCGAATGTAGCCGATACCCTTATTTCTTGAATTTTAAGGGTTTTATAAAAGAACTTTTGTCAAATTTTTATAGTGTAATTAAGGCTTTAGAAACATTTTCAGAAGTAGCGGAAAAACCTTTAGGAGGGGTTTATAAAACGTTTATTTATCACGTAAAATTAATACAGTTGAATCCCGTTATAGCGAACTCCAAGAAACCGGGGAAATCACCTCGTTATAAAGGAATTCCAGGTTTTTGCATTGTTCCTATATGAATTTATCTGGGGATTAGAAAAGTGTTCGTTAAAACGAGATTTGCGATATAACAGTATTCGTTAAAACGGGATTCGACTGTATTTCGTTCCGATTGGAGAATTAGCACTGCAAAAAGTGTTTTCCAGAAAACGGGGGGGGGGGGAAAGGCCGTCTGTAAATTATTTAATGAATTTTAATGGACTTGCTTGTACATTTCACCATGTTACTCATGACTTGATAGAGTATTCTGTTGCCTAAGCTCTGGGCGTCAACGGTGATGTTCATTACATTAAGTTTGCGTAAATTGTTTTCCTATACAAAGTACGTATTATGGAATGACGTGGAAAGTGCCAAGCCAGATTGGCCCCCACTGTTGCTCGTCAATTAAAACTCTTACTGCATTTTACCATCTTTTTTTTTTTTTGCAAACGAAATGTCCCGCCTTTACAATTTTCGAACACGACTTGTACGTGCTGAATATCGATTATTTTCTAATTGATCCGATCGATGAGTAATTGTCTAGTACGTGCGGCAGGAGAAATAGATTAATCGCGGGTTTCGATTATTCTCCTCCTGACGCTCGAGAAATGCGTACTAAAACTGCGTCACAGATCGTATATGTAACGAAACGCCCTCCAAAAAAAAGTGTTTCGTTCTTTTCGAGACAGAATGAAAATGAATTCACCGCTCCCAGTCAGGTGTCAGTGACGCCATTTCCAACCTTTCAAAAAGAGGTGGGCTTCTCTGTCCGCAGAATAGAAAAAAAAAGAAGCCGAATATACATATTTTGTGTGGGATGTGTTCAAATATTCCGGTGCATAACCCTGCGATGATGTCATCAAAGGCTCTTCTTTTTTAGCTTTCGGTTCTTTTAAATATCAGAAAGTGAGTGTGACGCCATCTCGGATCATTTACACAGCGATAACAGAGAGAGAAAATGGACAAGAGTCATCCGAACAACCTCAGCTTGAAGATACAGCTACAGATTTTGTGTTTTAATTCAATGCACTTACATACAGATTGCGGTTCGGCTCCATGTATCCCGGGAATTCATTTTTTGGAATTTTCAAGATGATGTTTTTTGCTTTTTTGATGCGAGAAACAAATTAAAAAAGCACATGAAAAACATAAATGTCTGCAAATCTTTATTTTTTTCCTTCAAAATTTCAATTCATTTTTAATTTTTTTGAGAAGAAATAATAAACTTCGTTCAATTTTTTTCAGCCAAAAGGATGCAGGGTATATTCATCTTCGCATACAAATTTTTCCAGAATTTTATTGCTAAATTTTATTTCATAAATCTCATTTTTCACTGAGGCACTTTCTCCTGGAAGTTATTGTCTTAAAACCCTTCAACTTTAAATGCTTCCCTCGGATGAAAGTCCCCAAAGTTCATATTCACCGTATTTTTAACTCAGAACTTATGCAATTTTTTAAGTCAGGGCTTAACTCGCTGAGGTTGGAAAATAAAATTTCCTATAGTAGGAAAAAGAGCAACCCGTACATTTCTGCATGCAAAGGGTATGCAGGGTGTGATTCTGAACTTTTTTTCCCTTTCAAACCGAGTACAACTTCGGGGTCTATCGCCACGGGCAGCCGAAAGTGTACAAGCATGTGTACCTAACAATCTAGTGTTGTACCTGAATTTGAGTGTTGCCATCAATTTTTCAAACTATGAGTGAAGTGATTGTACAGATCGATGTGAACGGTACAGATTGAATATCTGCACCATCTGTTGCTTATCACGTCTGTTGCTTTTTTCGGCGAGATTTTAATAAGGCTTGCATCTGCGCCTCGAAGTTGGGAATCATAGAAAACCAAATTCGGATGACCACCACCAGCAGGGTTCGAACTTGGATCTTCGCAATCAGAGTCCAGGACGATGCCCACACGACTGCCCCGCGACGATGATTCTGAACTGGAAGTATAGTCCTCCTACCACGAGATGAGATTTGGCTACGGCACGTCATGTCACGTCAAACTATTCTATTTTATCCTATAAGGACATGCCAATCGTTAAAGCTCAGTCACTGATGAACTTTTCTCGATGTGCAATCGTTTTACCAAAAAAAAAAAATTGAATAAAATCATCCGACGTGACGTGACGCAGCGAAAATTCATCTCGTGGTCGGAGGACTATATAAATTCTAAGATGGAGTACACTAAAACACATACGTATACGCATATTTTGGCGAATATTGAATGAACGCATACGACGCTAGCGGCCAAAATTAACGCTATTAAATTAAAGATCTCGAGATGGAAACAACATTAAAAATACTACAACAAATTCTTTGTTTTTACGGCACTCCTCGGAAGTTTCCTAATCGTAATGTATTATTTTCAATGCGTTTATCTGCTGCTAGAGAGCACAGTTAAGCTCGGAATACATCAAATATGCCTCCCTGATGGGACATTCATGCTTGTAGGAATTTGACGACCAACTACATAGGTGATTGGGCACATTATGGGCGTAATTAAAAGTTTCCAAGAAGACAGAAGTGACATTCTTCATTATTTCAAGTCGATGCTCTTCAATGGACTAAAAATGCATGGTAAGAAAGACATTATGAATGAGGAACAGAGTCTTTTGAAGAATATATACCTGGCGATATATTGATCCATGATATATTCAATGCTTTGAATTGGTTTATTTCTTGACTGTTCTAGGTGGCTATGTGTTTAACGACGATTAGGACAAGGGCTGTGCGGGTCGCAAAAGTTTCATTACCACTGTAATACAGTCTAAAAACAACGCTAGAGCATAAACACCTCACTTGCAGTAGCGTATTCTTCAATAAATTTCAATGCGCCTGTGTCACCTTCTGAGGTTTGAATCGCGAATTCAGAATCGTCGTGTGTAACACGTCAAATGCTATCAGTTATTAAAAGCTCATCATTTCCGGATCCAAAATGCGAAAGCGAGTGAATCCTTCAAGCAAAATAACTACGTTCCCGTCCGTCTCATTGTCATTCATGAATCCGGACGTAGAGTCCAGCGCAGAAAAAAGCATAACAAAAAAAAAAGAAAACATTCTCCAGGGGTATTATATCATCAACTATCATAGAACAACGGCGCTATTGTTGTTTTGAGACGGAACCGAAACTCGATCGTAGGTATTTTCCTCTTCAAAAAAAAAAAGAACTAGTCAACATTTTCTGAATGATATGGTAATTCATATACGTATATAGAGGGAAAAACAAAACACAAATTTTTCTTACTTTCTCTCAGTGGGAAAGTTGAATTGTGGAGCTCAGAGTTCGTTGAGGAAAAAAAAAAAATTGACGTGCAATGTTCTTGTTCTTAGATGGGTATCCCTCCCTCCCCCCTCCTTTTTTGTCCATGCTCTGATTTTGCACATGTTTTTACGCTCCTTGTTTTTCTCGTTGACGAGGAACTTTCTTGAAAACGTGAGACATAGCGAACGAGAATGAACACAATCTCTCTCTCTCTATGTGTGTGTGTAGGTGGACAATGTGGGTGACTTTTTAGGTAAGCAAAGGGTCACCACAAGTCACTGCCTGCGTGACCTCGTTCCGTCCGTCCGTGTTGTGTCCACTTCTCTCTTGGTTTTTTCCTGCTACTTACTATCGAAATTTTGTGAGAGTGCGACAGATTTTTTAAAGTTCAAGTTATCGATAGTTATGTGCGTGATCAATCATCACCTCAATAGTGATGTGCGTTGCGTTATAGTGTATATGTTATAGCCAATGTCCAGTAGGCCTATTGTATTTCTAACTCGTTACCAAGTAACTCGTTCAACTCGCTATTTCACTTTAACAAACTCGTTCAACGATCAGCAAAAAGACCAGATTTCAATATAATGGAATGTACCAACTCCTCGTCCTAAACAAGAATCCAGTCGTATATCCTTTTAAGTCCAGTCCTCACCTACTGACGGAAACGAAATTATTGTTGCAAACATTTTAATTGCTTTACGGACCGACATTAATTTCGGAAAAAGCTCTTCCCAAAGATCAGGAGGTGGTACATCCTCTGGAAATCTGGCAAATTCTTTAAAAAATATCGCTAATTATTGCCAATTTATGACCAGGAATACTCTCAAATTAGAAGTATCCGAGACAATTAAAAAACTAGCAGTGACACCAGTAGAGTTCTTCAAACTGGAACGTAGGGTCCCACTCCACCAATTCATTACCATCATTTTTCTGGCACACACCGGAGTCCAAGTCCACGTGCTATGATAATGTACCTGACTAAAAATTTGCAAATCTGCAAGAAGAATGAAAAATGTGTCCAAAGGGAGAAGCTGCTGTTGAGATAGTGTAACTCATAGTTTCCCAACCTTTTTTGTCCTATCGCCCCCTTCTTCAGAAATGTTTTTCTCCCATCGCAATCTAACCCACAGGATCCTATGTTATGCCAGTGGCTTCTACCGCCCCCTGGAACATTCCGTCGCCCCCAGGGGGCGTTAACGCCCACGTTGGGAATCACTGGTGTAACTGGTACGGTTGCACCGGGCCCCCCATACTTCTTCGTAGGACGACAACTAAGAAAGGAAGCAGGTGTGTTTGGTGCCCAGGCTGCTTATTGACCAGAGTCGGTGCCCACATTTATGCTTATCCACGAGATAATATTTAAACCATTAGTCTTAGGGGTAGCTCCCAAAAACTTAAAATGTTTCGAAATATCTCACGTCACCCCAAGAAGCAATTTTTTTTTTAAATAATAATTCTCAAAAAAAATTATGGAATTGGAAAATTTAAGCGGTCCTTGGGTCTTTAGAATAAAGTGAATAAATCTTCGTACGAATTTGTACAAAAACATAAGGAGGGATACGGAAATGGATTTTTGGCCCTGTGGGCAAAATAAACTTCATCTGTAGTTGCGACCCAGCGATTATTTTCACACCGGGCCTGTCGTCAATGGGCGAACCTGGTACAAAGCGATCGGCGATTAAGTGTGGATTATTGCAGAATGGATTTATTAGCCTGCAATCAACAAAGAAAAGCCGCTTGGAACGTACAAACGAGATGCAGATCGTATAACGGGTTTGACGTGACGTGACATTAGCATGTCTTCTTTACATATAAAAAAGACATTAACCGTGGTCGGTGTCCGATTGCGCCAAAATCGATCACAATCGTCCTAATGAACTTGATCCAGTGGTTGTGATAATGCACAAACACACATCCTTGACTTTTGTGTCACTCGCTTCTAATGGTTCGTATTGAAAATAACGAGAATGCGTGATAAATATTCTCATACACACAAACACACACACACGTCATACAATACTGCCCGCGGCAAATTAAAGATTATTCCAAGAAGTGGGAAAATGTGGTTGACAGACCTTTTTCTAACTAAAATCGATAGATGTCAAAATGTATGTTAATGGTCCTGTCGCGAGTTTCAGCAACGACAAGAAAACACTTACTTTTTATATGAAATAATGAAAATAGAGAGAGAGGTTCTGAGAGATATCAAATTACTTTCGTATAACACTTAGTCTTGTTGTTGAGGCGATTCTTCGATGTCCAGGTGAAGTTTTTCTTTAGGAAATTCTCAGTATTTCTTAACGATGACTGAGAAATCATCTTCGCTGATGAAATTATGCGGCATTACATTATGCTCCTACCACGTGTCTCGTAATGGTGACTGATGATGCTGAAACTCATTACGAGAGTTCGTGGAGTAATTAATAGTCAGGACTTTTTTTCTTGTTCTACATTATATTGTATGATCTACGTAGAGTTTAAAAGTTCAAAAATTTGTTGGGAATGGAACTAATAACGAAATCGACCAGTTTGTGTTTTACATACATGTATACAGAGTGCATAGGAAAATTCCTGGTGAACCGTTGATCCTAGAGGCATACTTCTTAATAATCGTTTGTCACTTCTCTTATGTTCCCAGTATACAGTGATACCTCGGCAAACGAACGCCTCGGCTTACGAATTTTTGCGGCTAATGGAGATTATTTTCGTGATATTTCTTCCTCGGCTGACGAACATTTTCGTTGATATGGATGTACGCTTTAACATAATACAGCCGCGTCGGTCACGAGCTGTATTTTGGCGCCAATTATCGGAATTATTGTCACTCGCTCCCGAATCAATTCATGCCCAACTCAGAATCTTCTTCCAGAGATGTACCTACACTTCTCTTTCTGAAGGATTTTTAACCATTTCACGTAAAATAAAAGACTCAGATAATAGAATATGCATTAAAAAAGCCTATGTTTTCAGAGCGCGCTTACTTTCAGTGCAAGAATGGGCGTCAAACTGAACAGTCTGGGCATTCTAGGAGCTCATTTTTTCTATCTGCTTGTAGAGAAGTGGAGGTATATCTGGAAAAATATTCTGAGGTGGACAAAAGTTATCCAAATCGGGCTCAAGTGAGAGTAATTCTGATGATGATTGGCAACGAAAGTTCAGCGCTCACGACGCGGCTGTTTTATGTTTGCGCGTGCGTCCATATCAACGAAAATGCTCGTTAGCCAAATCCGTATTCGTTAGTTCGAATAGAACGAAACGGGAACAGAAGCGACGCACATACGCTAACCGTGAGAAACCACGGCCTGAAATACAAAGACTCAACAAAATCTGATCGACAGTCTCAACGAGATTGGAAAAACTAGACAAGATTTATGTAGACTATCGTTTATCGCTAAATCGCCGAGCTGTCCATCAACCTCCAATAAGACTCTCGATGTCCCCCTTCTGATTCCGGCTTATCCCCCGATTTACATCTTTCGAAGGCGACTGTATACGTATTCGTTCTTCACGTCCAATTAACATTTAACACACTTTGTACTGCAGAATAGTCGAGAATTATCTCGAAATGCTTCGCCTATAATAATCGTTCGTACAAACAAACAAAAAACAGGCTCTAGTAAAGCCTACGTGGTCTTATCCTCAAACATGTTAGGCTTGGCTTGGGGGTTATTTTTCCAATCGCCTTTTCCTACTCAATACATACCAACACCATAAGGCGATTTCTTTTCTGGCCGATGAGTGTTTTGAAAAGGAATAAGAAAAGAAATTTGTCTTGGTATGGTTGGTTGGACATGTTATCTTGCGTGACCTCGACCAAGTCTTTTAGCTTCATCATCATCATTGCATTTGTAGCTCGAGAGAGAGAGAGCCACAATTCTTTTATTATATTTACGTCTAATTCTTCTCTCTTTTCTTCATCATAAGATGCAGGAAGTACAGGCACACACAAAAATAAAGAACGTAAGTATTTTTAGTTCTTATCAAAGTATCACATCTCATCCAAGGCGAGAGAAAAAAAAAATAATAATCATAATAATAATCAAGAAAAAAGAGAACATAACATCCTCTACATATTTGAATTATCAGCGGGATGTTATACAAAAAAAAATGTTCTTTATGTTTTTTTCTTTCAAGAAAAGGGTTTTCGGTTATTTGGCTATTTTCTTATACGAAGCTGAACATCATTTCGTAAGCGCATAATGATGATAATGCCACGGAGGTCACAGCTATGAATAATGTCCTTTTTTTTTGTATATGTTTTTATTTTACTAAAGGTCGTTTTGTGCTTATGGGTATTGAAAAGGTTGAAAGAAGCTAAAAGAGAGAAATGGTGATTTTTTTTTTTGAGTAACTTTGGTATTTGGAGGTTCCATAATGGCATAATGCGAGAGAGATTTTTGCCGGTACAATATGATTTGAGATTTTTGTGGGGGGGGGGGGGGACGAAAACGGAATGGAATAACATGTTCCTTATAGAAAAGGTGTGAAATGCGTAAAACTTTCACCTCTCGACTCAATTTGACCATTATTCAAAAAGGAAAAGAAAAAAAAAAAAATCCGTGATAATCTGGTTTTAAGAACGAAGTGCACTTCCTGTAATCATTGATAAGCACCTTGGGGTAAATCGTTCGATTTGGGATCATTGGTAGGAATTATTATTAAAAAAGCAAACCCGAGTTAGTATTGACTTGATAGTTAATTCTATGACGAGAATTCCAAACAACTTCATAAGAAACATGTTTTTTTCATACCCTTGTCAACTGACTGTCTTCAGAAGCGTATTTACCGGGGGAGAAGCGTCAAGAGGACCATAGCCCTGGGCGGAAAATTTGAGGTATTTGTGCTTAAGAAAATTAGTAGAATGGAAGAACACGGCAAAGTTTTTTTTAAGTACACTGGTGGTAAAACAATACGTTTGTCCCTACCTAGATAACGTGGGACTACGTCAGTGAGTGACCAAACGAATGACCTTTTGAGTTTGCAAGCGTGTGAGTGATTGATCCGAGATAACAATATAAAAGTTTTATTAAAGTTCTTTCGTAAAACTTGAAAAATGTAACCCATAAGCGTATCGGTTACATTCCAGTGAATGTAATCAATAGGCTTATTGGTTGTTTTTTCCTTTCAAGTTTTGTAAAAGATCTTTCATTAAACTTTTATAGTGTAAGTAATCCCGGCCTAAAACATTTTGCAAGTATGTGGGTGACCGAAAGGGTTTCCTACAAAACGAGGAACCAGGTTAGTGAGCAGCCAAAAGAATAACCTCGAGAGTGTGTAAGCACAGAAGTGACCAAGAAAGTAAGCAAGCATGTGAGCGACCAAAATAGTGAGAAAACATGTAAATAAAAAAAATTGACATAGATCGTACGCAAGCTTATGAGTGAATAAAAACCGTGTGCAAAACATGTGAATATCTAAACGAGTGACCAGGTCACTGAACGACGAAGAGCGACCAAGAAAGTGTTCAGGCAGCGGAGTGACCAAAAGAGTGATCCAGAGACAGAAACGTATTTACAGGGGTTGGGCTGTAGACCAGGGTGGCAAAATTTGTGCGTCCCACAGTCGGCAAAACCGTAAAAATTCGCCTCTGACTATCTTACAAACTCAATTTACCCATGGTTAAATTGGAAGGACACAAAACACCAGCTTCAGTTGAAAACTAATTACAGTGATACCTCGGCTAACGAAGATGATTCGTTCCGGAATCACGTTCGATTTCCTATAGGTTTCTCTGGAAAATCGTTTAATTTGTTCCTGGAACTTCCCAAAATTTAACGGTAAGTTTTTAAACGTCAAGGAGTGTTGTGAAAAGGAAAAAAACTGACCGAAGGTTGAAATGAACATCTTCAAAATCGAATAAATAAGATGAGGTACTGAAGTTGTTTTTATTTTACACTATGTACACAACCAACACCAGCTTCAGTAGACTAAGCTGGTATTGACACAACCCAGTCGAGTTTGTAGGTACCCCCCATCCATTTGTGATTTCGTCAGCTCATTTATATGTCTGATACATGCAGATGGAAAAGATAAGCTCCTAGAATGCCCAGCCCAAAGCACAGTCCAGTCCAGAATGTTCAGTTTGATACCTGAAGAGTACCCTTTCAGAGTGCTACACTGAAAGAGAACGCAGGCTTCCCCTCCCCTTCTTTTAATGCATTTTCAATTTAGCTGAATCGTTCATTTTACTTGAAATGGTTCAAAGAATTTCAGAAAGAGAAGTGTAGGTACATATGGAAAAATATTCCGAGGTGGACATGGGAATTAATCGGGCTCTAGTGACAGTAATTCTGATGGAGATAGGCGTGAAAATTCAGCTCACACGACGCGTCTATTTTATGTTAGTGCGCGCACAAATATCAACGAAAATGTTCGTTAGCCGAATTCACATTTGTTAGCCGAGGCGGAAAAATCACGAAAAAAATCTTCGTTAGGCCGGGTTTTCCTAGGAGTAGAATTTTTGCGCCGTGCAGCGTGAAAACGCTGATTGGGTAAAAACTTCAAATTCAGGTTTCTTTTTACCAATCAGCGTTTTCACGCTGTAGAAACCTGCTTCAAGGAAAACCTGACTTTACTCGAAAAATTCGTAAGCCGACGCGTTCGTTAACCAAGGGTAACAATGTACTGTAATTTCCGAAAGAATCGCCGCAGCCTTTACGTGTTCAACCCCTTCAACTTTGCCACCAACCACCTTTGTGTGTTTTCTCATTCTCATTATTTTTATTAGTTAAGGAGAAATTACTTTAAAAAATATTCATTGAGGAATCTTTTATCTTTTTTCCTGCGAATTCGAGCATATAATTGTTTTAGGAACTCATTAATTGTTTTTAATGAATATTCAATTCTTACAATATCGGGGGTATCTTACAATATTCTTACAATCATCTCCCATAGATGATTGAGCAGTTGAAGGGCAACAAATTCTATTTTTAAGGCATTTTCAAGAACAATTTTTTTTTTTTAATTTTCCGCAATGAAAATTACATGTTGGCATTATTTATTCTTCTATGTGCCATTTGTGTACTGAAAATCTTGAAAAACTCACTTTTGCAATAAATCATATTTTATTCCGAATTCCTCTGTGATGGGTACATTCAAGGTGAAATGAATGAGTCTATATAGGGGGTAATTCACATTTCTTTTTCCTCTTTAACCAGTTTCAGATTTTATTATTTTATCTGGAAATTGTTTATTAGTGCGGCGTTTCTGACCGGTTTCAGGTTATTTTGGGGCAAATTTTTTTTTTCCATACAAATGTGGCTTTTTTTTTCCAGATACAGTCGAATCCCGTTATAACGAACTCCAAGAGACCGGAGAAATCACTTCGTTATAACGAAATTTCATTATAAAGGAATCCCAGGTTTTTACATTGTTCCTATGTAAACTTATCTGGAGGATTAGAAAAGTGTTCGTTATAAAACGAGATTTTTTCGCTGTAACGGTATTCGTTAAAACGAGATTCGACTGTATTACTGCAATTTAAATCTAACTAGAGCTGGTGTTGGCCAGGGTGAAATGCCAAGAATATTGCAATCAATGCCACAATACGCGTATAATTTCATTTTTGAAGTATCAGCGGACGATTTGCATGTGAAACTAAATAAATTTAAAAATAAACAGAGCTAAAGAAATCAGATGATTAAAATAATAATTTCAATGAATTCGTTATCCATAGGCAAAACGAAATTAAGATTTTTTTCTAGAGATTAGATTTTTAAAAATTAGTCTTTCAATTCAAACCATAGCGAATGAATTTGAGTTGATATAATATCTCTAATGTGTACATTACGGGAAGTCAAAACATAAAGTTTAAAACAGCAGTTCCCAAATACTTTCATTCGTGGACCAAAGGAAATATTTGTGTCTACCGTAGACCACCCTCCCCATTTATAGCAGCAGAAATTACAGCCATCTTATCTGCGGGAATGCTCTCGAACAATGGAGGAGATTTTATCCAGTGCTAGTAAATGTGATGCGATATAGCAATGCAATCTACTGAACATCATATCTCATATTCTATCCTGATATGTGGCCACAATTACAATTTCTGTCAAATCATAACAATATTGCTGCTGCAGTCTACTCTTTTTTTCCAATTTAGCATTTTTTATAACTCTACCATCGGGCCTTGGACACTCCACTAAAAAGGTTATGGATCCCTTGGGCTCCAGGTACCCTTAATTGGGAATCGCTGGTCTAAAACAAATTGTCCAGCTGTTTTCTAGGGGGAGGATGTCCTTAAAAATTTTTTTAGGTTTCGCAAGAATTAGAAGATTGAGAATCTGTAAAATATGGATAATTTTAAAAATTTGAGGACTAAATTATCCAGAAAATATACTATAGCACTTCGATCGTAATTATATGGACTTGTCTTGCATGAAAATTTCGCGTGCAACTGCCTAATTGACTTCTCGAGGTTCAAGTTCGATTGAAACAAAAATTATATTATTCAGAGATTTCATGCTGTAATGCAATGTTGATTATCATCGCGCGATATGTGATAAAATTGTCTTTCTAAGCTTTAGATCAGCGTTACTCAACCTATGGTCCGCTGACCAGAGGTGGTCCGTGACAATAGCATAGGTGATCCGCAGGCAGACTTGATAATTCAGTTCCAACTCAATGAAAAATTTCTCAATTGTGTATAATAATTTATATTATTAACATCCATGTGGATTCTAATTGAACACTATTCCTCAATAATTAAGTTCACCATACCTCATCAAGAAAGATGCGGGATATCAGTTATTGTAGCCAAAAAATGCAATTTACGAGAAATTTGCCAGTTACTGCTAAAATGAGTGAAAGGGTGAGGGAAACGAAGGGCTGCTACAAATCACATTAAAAAAGTAAATTTGAACACTATTTGGATGACACTATTTCATTGAGAAAAATAGTGGGAACTCGGATCTCAAATACAGATGAAAAAATTGTCACGAAAAACGTTGCCATATATAAATCGGCAAAATTCCCAATCGTCATTAAAATCATTGAAAAATTGAGGGGAAAAAACGTTGAAACCTGACACATAAAACGTAAAATGAATATTTATAGCCATAATTATCGCAATAAGTTATGTGTGAAAACGCTCTTTATTCACGATTTCAGTAAACATTTCAAATTCGCATAAGCATCTTTGAAAAAACGGAACAAATGTATGAAAAAACTTTCGGAACCAAAAATACAGGGATGTCCAGTAATACGGAACACCAGTGGTCCGTCGAATTTTTTCAGACATTTTACTAGTCCTTGAAGTCAAAAAGATTGAGAAAACACTCTGATCTGGTTGAAATGCCATTTTCCTGGACAGCTTTGATGGGCAATTCACACGTTATTGTTTTAATTTTTCTGCTGATATTTAAAAATTTCTCAACAGATATTGATGAGACTTAGAACAAAAAAATTAAGCAGATTTTTTTGAATACCGATAAACAAAAAATTGAATGCAGTAGACTCTCAAGTATCCGACCTAATGTGGCAGATAGGCAGGCCGGATAACAAAAATTCCAGAAAACGCTTTTTACCTCACCCATGCAATTGAAAACATCCTTTTTTAAACCAAAAAACCCGCTGTTATTCATGTTTTCCCACCTCTTAGTACAGGCCAGTGCATTATAAATGTTATTGTTAAGTGCTGTACTGCATGTTTTAAACATTTGAAACAGAAAATATAAGTCCGAAAGTAAAATTTATTGTGCACATTTTAAAGGTAAATATTACAACGCCTGACTTTAATTGTAGGAAACATGAAATCACGTAACAGTATGAATACATACAATTTTACCCTCTCAGCGGCATTGACGAGCTATCTCGCCTACTGAAAAATCTATTATTTTGACATCGACAAGCACAAATATTTTGTGTGGGTGATGTCCCAATCGACCACTTTCCCCAACACCCTTTAATTTTGAACCGCTAAAAAACGAAAGAAAGCCCACTTCATTAGAAGGGGAGGGGGATTTCATTATAGGGACATTCCATTTTAAAGGGGATTTCGTGATTTTCAAAATATCGTACAAACGGTTAGAATATACGAAGTATTAACGTAAGACGTAGGCTCAATTCTTACAAAAATTATTATAACTTATTTCATTGATTACACAAATTGATTACCCTTGCAACGCATTGGCAAAGTAAATTATTATCATTTAAATTACGGAGAATTATAGTCAATTTTAACCAGGGCGGTTAGTACGGGGGCCGGTTAGTCGAGAGTCTACTGTTTTATATTTAAAAAAAATGTATCGATTGTTTATAGACCGTACATTGAGGAAATGCTGGAAAAATACAAAGGTTCACAACGGAGATTGTTTCGAAAAGAGTAAAGACCGTTCCGAATGTTATTTCGGTGAATGCGACCATGATGGGAAATGGTGTGTTTCATCCATTTTGCCATCACCTTTATCATAGAAGAAGATAGCACATACCGGTTTATCAACATCCACTATCTCTCGCTCAACCCACGCGAGAGCAACTTCCTTAGTTTAGTTTTAGCACCACTTGAAGAGCAATGGTTAAGGACAACAAGGTCAATCTGCATCTCTCTCTTCTTTCTTTCTTCTGTAGAGAGATCGAGGGAGAGAGAGAGAGAGAGAGAGAGAAATGGATGAGTTCGGAGAACTATGTTCGAACAAAACTGGCTTCGACCACCACGCTGTTGTAGCCAACATTGTGTTGTAAAGCGGAACATTCTGGAACATGATGAACAAAAACCAACAACAGTTTTTTATTATTTTACTAGGACTGGTCCTCGTGTGGTTCACCCCCCAGTCGTTTTCAGAAAATAATAATAATAGTTATTATTTTTTCACTCATTCTATGAACCAAGGAGGGATAATTAGACCGGTACTAACAGTTTATCGCCGTTCTCGAATGTCTTTTCTAACATGTCGTCACCAAGAATTTGGTTCCAACACCTCGATTTGAGGCCTTCTACCAGTAATGAAGTGATCCCAATGATGAAGGAGATGTGGGGGCCTAATGCTCTGTTTTTCAACAGATTCATGATCATGGCCTTAGCAGTGAATGACCTCAGTAAAGCATGGATACATCATTGATTCTTTCGTCCCGAATATGGTCACTGGAATGCCATAGAGCTTCCGGAGTTGATCATAAAAATGAAACCGAAACCGAGAACAGGATTGGAGCCACATAATTTTTGACGCATTTGAAATTCTAAATATATTTGTCGATTCGTAATGGGAATACCCAAGTCCGCGCGCCACATACTGTATTAAAGAAACTGCATATGTGCTAGAAAAATGCACAGCAAAATCGATCTCACACGAATAAAGTTAAATCCATATCAGTTAGCGTTACCTTTCTATTGTTGTAGAAAGAATTTATGAGCCTGTGCGAAAAGGTACAAATATGTCTCCTGGAATATACCATTGACGAGACATGGATTGCTATATGTTGATAGTCGAACGAGTTTGATTTGGATAACATGATAAACAGTACATTTGGGAGGGGGGGGGGGAATCTATAGAATTTTCTTCTAGTTAGCACCACCGTTAATGCCTAGTATCAAAAGAAAAGCACCCACACTATGTGTATGTCATATACTCAAACTAAACTAGAATAATGTGTATTTTTGAACCAATTTTGATTAAGATCTCGCGAGCGCGAAACAGGCGTAAGCACTGGGCATTTTTCCGTACTTAGAATTGGGTTTCACTTGCTCAAAAAAAGGGAGATAGAAAACGTTATAATAGCGAGCAACAAGTCGAAGACGCGTGTAGTATGTTGATGATGAACTTACATGTTGAAGATGCCGATAGAAAAAAAAGAACGTTATCAACCTGTGAAACTGAAAGTTCCAACGATTGCAAATCATCCATGAAAGATATTGCGGTCACTCTTGTACGCAAGAAGGAGGAGGAGGGGTCTTGAGCCGAGATCATGCCCCCCCCCCCCCCCATCCTGCAGCAGGGCTCCTTAGGTGACCGATGATGAATCGTGCGTTCCCACCTAGGACACGGTCAAGATCTGGAATACTACGGATACGAATTGGAGTGAATAAGGCAATAAAAAGGCATATAAAAGTGGAGGTAATCAAAAATGTAGATCTTAAAATGCACCAACGCGCCTGTGCATTCATACTGGGATTAAGATGCATGGAAAATTTGCATCCTAATGATGATTCCCGGTAGATTTTGACTACTAATAACCACTGACTATTCATATATATACAGATGATTTCAAATTATATTTTTTAAAAAAAATTTGCAATAAGCAAATTAGTAATTTTATCAGCATGACAAGATGCTCTGCTATCATGGACGTTAAGCACGTTTGATAATTAATGTGATTTTAATGATTCCTTATACAAATGCGTTAGCCTTATGTTAGAAACGGATCACCATCAAGCAATTTTGACGATTTACTTGTTATATTTGAATCTTTAACGGGTGTTCCAGAAGACCCATGTCCGTAAGGGCAGTGGCCGATATCGCACCAGGAGGCACCAGGATCTTCGATAGCCACCCCCCCCCCGCTATAGTGAATTTATATAAATAAAGAAAACATGACAAGAATCGCTTTGGGATAGAGCCCTGCCAGCCCCATCCTTGTAAGGGCCGTGGCCGAGATAATAGTGATATTTTTGCAGTATAAAGAACCCTCTTAAGGATGATAAAAGGAGTAATTACAACTCCCCACCCCAGAAGAGAAAATCCTGCCCATGCTACTGATTGTGATGGCTGTAAAACATCACTTAAGACAAAACAAAAGGAAAAAAAAAACTACATTTCAGATTTTGTAATGAGTTGAGCCTCAAAGAAATCGGAATTCGAGTAGCCTTTTGTGACATGACAATAAGGCGTTAACAAACGACTTGGATTAATAAGGTTATCGGATGCAATGGGGGGGGGGGAGATACTGTAGTTATTAACCAAAACACACACGCATACACAACATGCACCAAAAAAAAACTTGAAACTTTCACTGACAAATGCACAAGAGGAAAATAATGGAAACAAAACGTTCTAAGTAGGCTACCAGTGAGTTGCAGCAGCAGTTATTTCATAATCTTTCACTCAAAAAAAAAAAACTTGAAGCTTCTAAGGTCATACAAACGTTGGAGAGAGAGAGAGAGAGAGAGAGAGAGAGCGAGCGAGCAACAGCAACAAAAAAAAAAACGTTGCATTTTGTTGGTTTCTTGCAAACGTCCTCATTCGATCCCGTTCTAGCGTTTCTTTCCTCTCACCATCAACAGCTAGAAGTATGCTGGAAAACACGGACTGTTATCGCTGGTTGGACTCCGAGTCACGACTAATCCTAGTTACACTTACTTAATAAGAGAGAAAGAGAGAAGATCGAAAAACGTGCAGCGTAAGTGAAGCCTGAGAGAACTAGACACATTGCAAAAAGAGAAGCGAATCGTGAAAGCAGATATGCAAGGGGAAAAAAAAACGCTACGTGCTTGTAGAAGAACGCACTCATTCGTCCTAATTTTCTTTCAGAGACATTTGCATTTATCTGTACGTCTTGAAGTAAAAAAAAAAAATCATGAGAAAAGAAATGAAGCGATTATAACCGTTAGCTCCTGGAAATGGCAACGTGCACATTCCTTCTCAAAAGAAAAATTGGCAAGAAAGGGTTAAAATGGCGATTTTTTTTTTTTTTTCCAGAGGAATGTCCAAACGAGGCCATGACGTTCCGCCAAATCGACTGCTTTCAAATATATTGGGGTGAAAAAATGCTACAATACACCAGCATTATTCAAATTTAGAAAAAGATGTACTCTCCACTTGTTAATACAAGATATACAGTATGTATTAACAAGTGGAGAGTACATCTTTCTCTAAATATATGTCGCCATCTGGTGACCTGATGTCATTTACGAGACATTTCTAGCTAATTGCTGTCACCGGCCAAACTCGGTTTTAACGACATCAAAGATTCCACGAAATTTCGTCGTTGTAATCGAGGTGTCGTTACAACAGAACTTGAAGATTTCAAGACCTTTTTCAACGAAAAATATAATCACTATTGCATGAAAAGTTTTTATTTGTTTATGATAAGAATGACCAATTCGATCGGGATTCAATTAATACAGAACATAACCGATTCTCGCCAAACATGGTTGCCAAATGCCGACGAAATTAGCAAATATTGTTTTATAAAAATGACCCTTGGCGAGAAAAACAATAGTTGTAAGTCGGCTAAAATATATTTCACGGAAAAAAAAAGAACTTTGCAAATACAGTGTCCCACAATCAACTGACGGTTTTCAAAAAAACTGTGACAGGCATTAAAGTAATTCTTGCGGAATATAAATGTGCGATGCCAGGAGTTTCAGGTACGTCATTCATGTTGCAAGGGGTTGCACAGTTATTCAAATGAAAAAAATATATACATTTTATATGGACACCCTGTGCCCGAAAACTCAATTAGAAAGTTTTTTGCCCTGTCTCTCCTGAGGCAAACAAAAAAAAAATTTCCACGTTTCAAAGTACAATATTCGCAGAAATATCTGAATTCAAAAATTGGAGAAAAGTTGGGAAAGAAACGTTGTCCGTTAGTTTTTTTTGCTGTTCCTTCTGAACTTTCCTCCGATTTTTGAATTCGAATATCTCAGCGAATATTGCACTTGGAAACGCGGAAATTTTTTTGTTAGCCTCAGGAGGGACAAGGAAGCAACTTTCTAACTGGGCATATAATGTTTTTTTTTAAAATTTAATAACTATACATCCCCTTGCAACGTGAATGACGTATCTGACTCCGCACATTTATATTCCGAAAGAATGACTTACCTGCCACCGTTTTCTTGCTTGAAAACCGTCAACCAATTTGTGGGACACCCTGTATGTGAGATTAATATTTGTAATCATATTCATTTTAGCCCTTTCAGACCACCCTGGTGCCACAACTGCGTCGGTTGCTTTTTTCCACTTTAGAATGTTTTCTTTTGATCTCAGGGAGTTAATCCCTGACTTGAAGGATTGTGTACGTTTTGAGTTAGAAATGCGATGAATATGAACTTTGAGGAGGGATTTCATCAGAGGGCAGCACTTGAAGTTGAACTTTCGGAAAGTTTTTAAGATGGCATCCAGGAGAAACCGCCTCTAGAGGAAAATTGTGATTTATTGCATAAAATTTATCTATAAAATTCTGGAAAAAAATCGTATGTGAAGATGAATATATCCTGCATCGTCTTGGCTGAAAAAAAAATTGATCGAAATGAATTATTTCGTCACAAAAAAAGGAAAAATTGAAGAAAAGAAAATTGAAAAAATAATGATTTCATATGACATTTATGTTTCTAATGAATTTTGCAAGTATCAAAAATGCAAAAAGAAAAAAAAATCGTGAAAATTCCAGGAAGTGAATGCTCGGGTCTGAAAGGGGAAAACATAATTTATAAATTACACAAATTACCATCATTCCTGGTTTCAAACTTATTTTTTAACTGGAAATTAAAGCAACAGACGAACATTCCCTGGAAGTGATCAGCACTAATCTTACGAATTTCTTGGAAAAACATCATTGAAACAGAAACAAAAGCGACAGAAGTTTTTATATCCCGAGGTGGTTGCTTTTCATCGACTCTTAAGAAAGGTTAATTAACATTATTCTCTATGGCAGTGTTTCCCCCAACCTTTTTTGTGCCATCGCCCCCAAACGCAATCTAACCCATAGGATCCTATGCTATACCCGTAGCTTCTACCGTTCCCCATGGAACATTCCATAGCCCCACCCCCCCCCCAGGGGGCGTTAACGCCCACGTTGGGAATCACTACTCTACGGCAAAGAGCAGAGGTCTTCAACCTTTTTCTAAACGCGAGCACTGCCTGTACCAATCATCAAAAAGAAGAGCACCATTACGGCAAGTTTGACATACTTCATGTCTTGAGTGCAGTTGTACAAAAGATGTTTAATTGGAACATTGAACATGCGCTCGCGAGCACAAAATCGTACACAAGCGTTGAGCACTCTAGGTGCTTCAGGGAGCAACGGGTTGAAGATGCCTTGCATAGAGTCTACGGGAATCAGTCGAACAGCCTAGTATTGACGTTATAGCCAAGGTGTCGTTGTAATCGCGTTTGACCGGTTTACATCTGCTATAAATAGTGATAAATTTAAATTTCTCATTTCGATTGATGTGCGTGACATTTTGAGCATTCTTTATTTTTTATAGAGGTATAAGCGTACAGTATAGTACCACGGATAGAATCTTAAGAGATACGGGCATCCGATCGCGCACGACAGTGTCATCCAAATCGTTACCAGAGTGAACTGTGTTCGTTCCGCTTCGAAATTCAAGTTCGATGACGCCATATTTAAGTCGATAAGACAAACGGTTTCGAGAGTATTGTGTCAAGTATCGTAATCAAGATTCTGGGAACGATCGATTCGAGAGTTTTAGCAAAAAAAGAAGGGGGGTGGGGGAAGTATCTCTCGTATCTTTCAATTTCGGTTCACAATTCGTAGGTTTCGTTCACTTTTCGGAGAAAGATTCGCAAACTTTTCCCGAGAAACTGCTGTTTTTTTTTCACCGATTCGTCATGCGATACATAACTATTTGAATATTTTCGAGACAAAAAAGAAGGGGAAAAAATGACGTCTAATTCAAGTATTACGTCAGCATCGAGGGGGGAGGGAGGGTTTCGGATTTGCTGACTTTTGATGGCGAGGGGGGAGGGGGGGTTTGAAGTTTGCTTACGTCATCAACCACCCTTTTTGAAGATATGAAATATTCTAAGATCCTGACGAAATTTTGCTGACAAGAGGGGAGGGGGGTCAGTGTTTTGCTGACCTTTGCTGACAGGGGGGGGGGTCAAAAATGGCTAAAAATCTGCTTACGTAATACTTGAATGGCCCCTTATTTATAATAACAATAGAGAGTGCGGAAGAGAAGTCCTGAGTACATTTTAAAAATTATTAACAAATCAACCAATTGGCACAAAAAGGTGCGGTTTGCACCTTAAATACTTATCATGGCTTTTTTTCTTCTTTCCTTTTTTTGATAAATTTAAAAAAACAATCAAATTTCCCTCACGGGTGGCACTGTAAAGTGAAAAACTCGACATAACATGCAACACAAATAGTGCTAAATAACTATATATATGGCAATTCGCGTTCCTTCATACAGTAACATTACTATATTTCAACATGAGAGCACCCTTTCAACCGTTTATATGTAGCCCGAGCTAAAACTGACGCTCATATTGAAATGTGACAGTTTTACGTAACGGAAATTATAATAAACATCAGTTATGCACTATTTGTGTTGAATTTTATGTGTAATGCCGAGTTTTTCGTTTTACAACGCCACTTGGGAGTAAAATTTCAACTTTTTTAAACATTTATCAAAAAAAAACAACAACAACAAAAAAAACGCTAGGCCATGATAAGTATCTTGGTGTATACCACACCTTTTTATGTCAATTGGTTGATTTGTTGTTGGTTTTTAAAATGTGTCTCCACCCGGTACTTTGAACGACCTTATAAAAGAATATTTAAGAAAAAACAAATTCAATTACTTATCACACACACACACACACACAAATACGCCTTATCCATGAACATATTGTGATAACGTTATCAGTATTTCCTTATTGATCTCAATTGCGAAAACTACATTATCATTAATGGAATTTTATCAATGATATTTTTGAACGATATTGATAAAAAGGAATGAGGAAGCCATCTCTATCTCTCTCTAATCCTAGATCCTACATCACAAGCCTAGTTTCATAGATCTTATATCACCATCCAATTTCTTTGATTATTTCCGTTATTAGATCAATTATTAAATGTCATTAACTTTGCCAATTTCATACGGTTGTTTGATAACACGTTTCGCGAAACTCGACGGTTATTTCGGCTTCTGTAAATCCGGGTTCTAATTCTTTCATGTATTACCGAAAAAAAAGAAGTTGTAATATAAATTATACATATATTTTTTCTGGTATTTGAACAGCTTAATTTTTTTTCTCGTTCTCTCGATGCGAGTTTCTTTCTTTTTCTTCTATTAAATATTCTATTTTCGAAGTACCATTCGGTGCAATGGTGTAGAAGAGATGCCATTTTTCTTGTAAACGGACCTCTTCCTTATGACCAGTTGTCACGCTTCACACCCGCCGTGGAATGTGCACTATTTATATGTATATATATTTTTTAATATACAGTATTATTCTGTATTTTTTCGCATTTTTCTTTTCTTTTCTTGTTGTGAGGAGCGAAAAGAAAGAAAAAAAAAAGTGTCTACAAATGGTTTTCGAACCGTTCGACCGTTTGATGATAAATTGAATTCGGTCTTATTATCGCGGGATAAGTTAATAGATATGCGTCACAATATACGTGATCGGACAAAGCTTGTTAGTAATGGTTCAATGTATTAGGTTCGATATACAGTACGACTTGGTTAATTCAAATTTTAGATAAGTTTTCGAACTCCCCTTGAGTTTTTCTATCAAATTTAATGTTAAAATTTCTTGTTTAATTCAATTTTTTTTTACTGTTTTGGATAATTCGAAGTTTGAGGGAAAAAATTATGATTTTTGTACTAGCAAATTTAGTTCGGAACAATTCCACAAGCAGTCAGACGTTGCTTTTATCGACGAGGTTGTTAAACAACAAATTTTTAAAGACATACATAGAAGTTTGAAAAAATTCTGTTTTTCTCTCCTCTTTCTTAGTGCATGGAGAATGTGTACCACTTAATGCCGATTATGTTATTCAATCTTTGAATCAAGGAGTACCATTCGAAATCTGAATCGTTTTATCGTCATTAAGAGTATGGAAAGTATCGGGAAGTACAAAACTTGTAATATATGTTCAATGAAAGTATATTTCCTTGTTAGCATTAGAATGTACTTCCGTAAATCAGGCTTCAAGCATGGTCAAGAAATTCTGCAGTGATGCTAATTTTAGAATAGTGGGGTGATTCAGCAGCTAAGATACATGTATTGTAATTAAACATTATTATAAAATTTGCGAAACAGTTCCGTTACTGGTGATAAAATTTCGATAATTGATAACTATTATCCTATACGAATGGTGGTGATTAAGTAGTAATTTGCAGTAATTTTACAAATCCAGGAGAGATAAATTGGATGATTCGAACTTTTTCAAATGACTTTAAACTTCGCATTAACCAAGTTCGAACTGTATATACTATGTAGTATTTATTCTTTCTCTTCTCCTCTGAAAATGTAATTCTTCCAAAATATGGAGCAGCGTGTCTCACTCGCTCTGTGAACCCTAGGTAAGGTACTTGAAACAATTCGATGGATCGCTTTTGTCCCGTATTACGGGACATTCCTGTACTCATTTGGTTAATTCCCCCCCCCCCGTTTTTTTTCAACGATGCTCATTTGAATATGTAATATTTGATGAAATCGTGAATGAAAAAAAAACCAGCGCTTTCATAAAACAAATTATATGGTAATTATGGATACGTGAATACAAGATATACGGAAGACTGGATGTTGTGAAGATATTTATAATTTGAGATGATAATTTTTTAAGGAAGGAAAAAACTTTTCTCTGCCTCTACCGGGAGTCGAACCCGGGTCCCTCGATTGCCGGACGAGTGCTCTGACCACTAAGCTACAGAGGAGATAGAGATTATTAAAAAATTAAAAATTAAATTATTAAAAATCTCAAATTATAAATATCTTCACAACATCCAGTCTTCCGTATATCTTGTATTAACAAGTGGAGAGCGACATTCATGTCATATATATAGCCCTCTGGTGGCTCGTCGTCCATGAGCTATTAGCTGATCGGTTTCACCGTCCATTGCACGGTTCCGTTTGGCATATATACGCTCTAGCGAAGGAAAATCTCTATCTCCTCTGTAGCTTAGTGGTCAGAGCACTCGTCCGGCAATCGAGGGACCCGGGTTCGACTCCCGGTAGAGGCAGAGAAAAGTTTTTTCCTTCCTTAAAAAATTATCATCTCAAATTATAAATATCTTCACAACATCCAGTCTTCCGTATATCTTGTATTAACAAGTGGAGAGCGACATTCATGTCATACGTGAATACATATTCATCTTACAAATCTGTTGGTTTCGATGTTTTTTTCGCAATTTTTCAGCAATTTAAATAGAAATTAGTGATTTTTCTCCGATTTGTGGCAACGTTTTTTGGTAAAAATTGGCAGCGTTGTGTGGTTGTGTAGGCATCGGACTGAACTCTCATCATGAGCATCCAGGTTCGAACCCCTTGGCGGTAAGTGGTGATTGGCTAAATTGGTCTTTTGCGGTTTTCCAACTTTGGGGCTCGGTCTCCCATTTAAAATACATTGATTGAATATCAACCCTTTCAGCGCCATTTATTTAAGTCACTTATTTTAGCATTCAGAAGCCCAGATATTTTGTAAAGGTGATTTCTCAATGGGACACTTTTCTCCCCATACCCCCGAGTTTGTACCTGCTGAAAATTAGAAGAAAGCCTACCTCTGAAAAAAAAAAGGAATTTTTTTAAAAGGGTTTAGTGATTCTTCTGTGCCGCTTAAAGGGTTAAAGTTAAACTGCTAATACTGGACTACCCTTTTACATTGATTTTCTAAAAATCTCATAATGCAGAAAGTTTGAGAAAATACATAAGAGTGATTTCGAAGCGTATTTACTAAAGCCTTACTTGCTTCATTTGTGGGGACCATTACAGATTTTGTAGAGAGGGGGGAGGAAATTTCGCAACGGGCCCCCCGAAGGGCTTACCTTTAGTTTTGCAAGTAGCCTCCCCCCCCCGCATTGCTGCACAGAATTTTAGAAATCGCATCTCAAATTCCATGGAAAAGGAGTAAGGATGTTGAGGAGAATATTTTCTACGACTACAGTTTCATGTTCTCTTTCAGTGCTCAGAAAGTAAAACTGGATTTGTTAGACTTACATTGGATTTTCCTAGTCTTACAAATATTGTACCTATATCTTATAGTCAATTCTTCTTCGAATGTCTTGATTATTTTCCGAATGGCCGACCAGAGACAGTTCGAATCTCTCTTATAAAATGGCCTTTAATCTATATTTGAATGCTAATAATTTCGCCGTTCAGCGAGAACGAAAGGGAAAAAAAGAGTGTGGTAATTGAGATTAACATTCCGATGTAATTTAATTCTGATATTATCCAAGAGATTATCGACATCTTATATAAACTCGAGAAAAGTGACGCGCAAATGTTTTTAAGTGCTCTCGATCCATTTCAAAATGATTCGATTGAATTGTTTCGTTTAATGGTGATGGCCGTTTTCTTCTTCATTTCTTAAACAACAGAATACTGTAAATTACCCGCTTAGTTTATAAGCTTGACATTACGATTAATAGAGAGTGAGATTAGGTGCAATGATTAGTGCTCGTAACTATGGGAGGATAAAGGATTAAGTTTTATTTTCAAACACTTTTATTTCCTATTAAAGCAGGGGTCTTTAACCTTTTTGATTCTCGAGCACCGTGTATGCCCTTCCCCAAAAGAAGAGAACCTATATGGCAACTCTGACTCATGCTTAATGATAATAAACAACTTTAACGGGCAATACGGATTCGAGTATGGAATTGAACTCAAACATTTCGCACTACTCGCGAGTCCTATATAAAGCAAAGGTGGTGCTCGCAGACAAGTTCATGGTACCTTCATGCTTTCAACTGGTTGATCATAATTGCTATATATTTGTGTCGGTGTTAAATAGAACTTAATTACTAGAAGTATATAATTATTTTTTCTAAATATGGAAGTAAAAATATTTTAACTGTGGACATATTCGCATCGGGAAACTAGAATTCTTGCTTGAGAAATTCCGGGAAGTACAGTTACTGTTTACAGGCAGTTGTTCTACCAATTACCATGTAAAAAAAAACAGTGGGTTTTAATGCACATATGTGTGTTGAAAAGAAATTATACAATTGAAATACCCAGTTTTATTGGAAAGTTTTAGCACAAACTGGCAAAAAATATGTGAATGTATTAGATGTATGTGTAGAACAGGGATTCTCAGCCATTTGTGTTCCACGAACACAAAGGTGCCCGATGAGCAGGGGCGGCTTAAGCGAGGGTGTAAGGGCATCGCTCTTTTGAATCATATCTCGACAACGGGAACGTTGAGAAAATAGACAGGGCCTGTAATACCAGAAACAAGAATGTAAGCTATCGGAGCGGCTCGAGACAAAAATGTGTACCCGTGCGGGACCTATTTTTTGCGCCTCCTGCCTATTGCCCCCACCCCATAGCTCCTACATCGTGCGTCAGGGCCCTTAGGCTGCAATCTTTCGCTTAACCCAAGCCAGATATGCCATGGGCGAACAGAAACCTTTTCTTTGATTTTTTTTCCGCCAATGAACGTTTTTCATCCATTCACCTCGAATTTAGCACCCATTTCGAACGGCGCCCCATGCTTCCGCAATGGGTCGCATGGCCAAGCACCACCCCTGTATTCTATCTATCACAAGGGGCAAGTGTGCATTTTGGTTCCTTCACCCATGGCCTCCACAAGGGCACCCCTAGCTCTGGGCCCCGAGACAATTGTCGTAACTTTTTGCTTCTTCACGATATAAATTAACTACAGAAAGTCCCGTGAGAAGTTTGACTGAGGAGTTCACAAAAGAACCCAGCCGAGGGCCCTGCTCTAGGATGGGGGGGGGGGGTTGCCATGCCCTCACCCAGAATTTATCCAGAATAAGTCCTGAAGGTAAAAAAACGAAACTAAAGATTATGAACGCCTATTCTTTTTTCTAATAATAAAATCACTTAAAATAATCACTCAAAATATATTAATCTTCTCTTAATATTTATAAACACAAGAAAGAAAACAATCGCGACGATAAAGGTACGTGAAAGCAACAATGTCGACGTGTATTCATCGAATACACGTCATATAATTGAGATTTCTATTCAAATAATTGTAGGAAATTTGAACTCATCTCGGATTTAGAATGCATTGAATATAAGAGGCCCCCCCACGCTTAGATTTTGTGTATGTGTGTGTGCGCAACTATAGCATTATAAGAATGAAGTTTGATTTGGCAGCATCACGCTCTAATAAACTGCGTGAGCCGTAAAGTGTATCATCATCATCATCATCATCATCCATCCCCTAGAGATACGTCTTTGTCGCGAGGGATTTCAGCCCCCATGGCGTTGTTACATATCTCTCTCTCTCTCTCTCTCATCCATCGAATACGTATCATAAGAACAATCGATATCGACAATCATCGTCTCAGCGGGTCTCACAAACGGGGTCGTCGACAACAACCCTTTATTTATATATTTATTTATGTTACTTCTTACGTGAACGTCTTGGGAAAACAAAAGAAATCCTCTTTTTGATGATAATGGATGTTATACTCTCGTGTCTGTATGTACTGCTAGTTTTATTGGAATTTAAACACAATGGGACAAGAAGACACCAGTCGGATAACGGAGACCACGGGGCTGTGATGATGATGGTGATGTCTTGTCTCTAAGAAACTAAAAATGCTTGATTAACGAAAAAAAGCTTCTTTTTTTTTATCTTCACGAAACTAAAATCTCTAGTTATCGAAGATTTAGAAATTTCCCATCTTACAAGCCTAAAAATATTCTGAGGAACGAAGAATTACAAATTTCCTATCTTCACGAAACTAAACATTCTTAACATCCAAAAAATTAAAAATTTTCTATCTCTTAAAGAATCTAAAAATTCTCAACCATAAAAGAATTATCTATCTTTTTTCACGAAAATAGGCATTTTCAACATCCAAGAGTTAAAAATTCCCTGTTTTCACGAAATTAAACATTCTGATTAACGAAGAATTAGAAATTTCCCATCTTCACGAAACTGAGAATTCTCAACATATAAGAATTAGAAATATCCTTATCTTACAAAACTGAAAATTCTGACGAACGAAGAAGAAAAATTTCCTATCCTACGAAACTAAAAGTTCTGATTAACGAAGAATTAGAAGTTTTCTATCTTCATGGAAAAATTAAAAATTACCAACATCCAAGAATTAGACATTTCCTATCTTTACTTAATTTTTGTATAAAGTTCTTTTTGTAACGGTTAAAAAAATGTTCTCTTATTACGGGATAACACCTAATATTAAATCATTTACATTAAAAAATCCTTAAAGAAAACAATTGAATTCGAATGTTATTGTCTATTCCAGGCGTTCTTAAACTGTGCGCCCCCAATCTTTTCCAGGGGCACCGCGGTAAGGCGACTGTGACAATGCTTTTTCGACGAGATGCTTTGTTAAACTGCTCTGGGGAGCCGCGAACAAGCGTTGATTAGGGAGGAAAGGTGCGCCGCTGGTGGAAAAAGTTTAAGAACCCCTGGTCTATTTGGTTCTTGAATGAAAATAACAATCGGCTAATACGAAGCTGGACGAAAAATTCTACGAAAGATTATACGAAAAAACTTAGTAATCAATAATTAAAATATTTATAATATTATAAATATTAAAAATAATAAGTAACATTAAAAATAATTCATTATCTCATCTACGAAAAAATATATACACAAGTGGATTATTTACCGGAAATTCTTGGTCGTTTTAAATCGGTAATTAGTTTTTTTGAAAACAGAATTAATTGTGATTAATTACATTCCTTGAATCGCACGCTCCAGAAATTATTTTAAAAGAAATAATAATCCCTTCAATTTAAAAAAACAGAAGAAAAGAATTAATGATTTATCGAAAACGCGGAACTAATATTTCGTGTTTCGACATTTTGATTATTTTTCAGGGGAAAAAACCAATTATTCATAATTGAATTTTTGATATTTTTTCCTTCAAATTATGGAAAAAATATTATGTCAAATACAATAGAACCAGGCAAATTTTAGCAGCTGGATAAAGTAGTCCGCAATATCGTAATAAATTATAGTTCTAGATTTAGATATTACGAGATACGTACACTTTCCCATGTTCAGACTGACATGAGTTCGGAATTCTTTTTTCTTGTGAGTCCGAACTTTATTTCAATTACATAAAAAAGTTTTAGGTGCCAATGCAAATTTTTCAGCAGTCGTGCGACCTGACGCCACGGAGTTATCAAGCCCTACTGTGTAATAAAATTTCAGATCAGGAAAAAATTGGCCCTATTAGTTAGATGGCTTATTACAGAAGTGTCCCTTGGACATGAATAAATTTAAGCCTACTAATTTTACATCTTTAGAATCTGACCTGACTAAAGTTTCCATAGTGTCAGAAGAAATAAAATCCTAGATCTGAGTAATTCTTTTCCCGTTGTGTATTTCTGTAAAGAGACCACCTTGGTAGGCATTGTACAGGGTGATTCAAAACTCAACCTAAATTTTAGGGAAAGTAGAGAACAGAATCACAGAGGAATGTATCACTTTTTTTTGTGTGCGTAACTGTGGATGGTAAGAACTTTGATCACTTATTGTGATCACACGCATTATTGGCTTGTTATTTCTGCATCTTCGTTTATCCTCCAGCTGATCAGGTTGGGGTTTCCGGTCATACATTCCTATGCGGTTCAATTTTGTTTTTGTGTTTTCTACCTCCGCTAAAAGTTCGTACGTTGAGTTTTGAATCCCCCTGTATATGCTGATGTTTTCCATTAAAATTCTCTTTTCTCAAAACTGAGCTTTTTGTCAGATAAGGACCTTTTTTTTTTCACACACCACTTTTTCAAATGTCTTAAAACTTTGTGCGTCTCTCAACACTAAGGTGTTACAGACTGACTTTAACGCGAGGATTTCGTATTAGAATGATTTAAAGAAATTTTATGGCACAGAGTGCGAATAACTTTCAGTGATTTTTGAAAAAGCTTCACATGTTGTTGAAGTTAAAATTCGACAGAAAAATAACCTACAGTTAAAATCCTAAATGCTGTATAAAAAACTGTATACTGTATAAACGTTAAACTGTATAAAAATATTCATAGTATTTGGAAAAAAAATTTAATGTACCGATTTTCGCCATAGGGGAGTGAGCACGGGGAGCCAAGATCGTGCACCAACCCCCGTATCATTTTTAATATTAAGCTCTGAAAAAAAGTAACTATGAGTCAGATACAAAATTCTATAGTTGACTTGGAATCATATATATACGAATTAAATTTCTTTGAGAAAATTCTACAGCTATCCTGGATTTCAGAAGGGTTCCTAGGAAAGGATTTTAGGTGCGTCTCTTTCAAATTTATAAATGTTTCTAATAAAAAAAAAATCATTCTTGGCATGTAAGCTACGTCAGGTTTTTCCCTTGCAGGGACCCGTTCTGCAATTTTTTTCCCCAGCGAAATGTAGAAGATTTGAAGTTACCAATGTATAGTATCGTTTCCCAAAGTGGGTGATATCGTCCCTTAGTGGGCAATAGAACAGATTGCAGGGAGTGATAAAATCTACAAATCTACAGATACATGAGTTCCTGAGGGTTAGTTCAGTAGAGGACGATGGGAACGACTTTTTTGGAGGAGGGGGCGATGTGACAGAAAAGTTTGAAAGACTGGTGTACAATAAAGCTTGACATATTCCATGCACCAGGTCATTATGGTGATTATAAAATTGGGATTGATACCACAAATTTTCTATATGTGGTTACAAAAAATATCAGGACAACACTAAATTTTTGGGATTCATATCAGCGTATCTATCATGGAATAGAGTTCGCTATGTACTGGAAAAGTTGAAAGAAATATAATTTTTTTATCTGTTTTGCTCTGAAAAAAAAAATGGCTCCTAAAAGTTTTTCTGGTGCCTAGAACTTTTTGTGATTTGTCAAGCCCCGGTGTACAGCATTATAGCACTACGATGCCGTTCGTGCCAAATGTCATACGTCTGAATTCTTAACTTTTTTTATGCCACTAAAAGCTTCTTCACATGCGTTTCCAGGTTCTGTAAAAAAAAATGTCATGTTTCTAACCAATAGACAGAAACATGCGATAAGAAGCATTTAGTGGCGTAAAAACAAAAACTGAGAATTTTGAAAAATGATATTTTGCGTGAACGACAATGACTAGAAACATCACTCGATAACACAGTGCATACAGTTTAAAACTATACACAATTCTTTTTATGGTGGGTGCAATTTTAAATTAAACTCCCCACGAGATTAAATTTAAATTTATACAGACTCACCTGTCTTTTTACCAGCCTTAAACTGCAAATTATATTCGTCTTCCCACGATCACATTATTTTCCACGAAATCAGTAGTTCCAAGATTGCTGCAACCGGAGACTAAACGTATGTCGATGTAATCCTTCATTTGTTCGAACTTGGGACCGTTACACGATCGAATCGACTTTGGGGAAATCGTGCTCAACTACATACACACCATAATATCATCCAATGTTAATCCATCACTTGAAGTTACATGCGTCGATTCAGAACAAGAAGAAACAAACTACACATAGTCCAGTTGCAAGACTCCATTTAAAACGGTACGTCCAAGGGTATCATCGATGGCTTCCGCATATCACTAGGAATTGTTGAAGGAATCTCTCTCTCTCTCTATGAAAAAAAAAACGATGATGATTTCCCTCCACACAAGAAAAAAAGGTAATGGATGGGAAGTTATACTACACAGAAGAAAAAAAAAAGCCACAAAAAAGGAGCGAGTGAAGCCCTATCTGGTCTGGAACAGGTCTTTAGGAAGGGGCAAGGGAAGAGAAATCGTCAAAGTGCGATCGTATATGTATGTAATGTTCTCTGGTATAACAACGAGAGAGAGAGAGAGAGAGAGCCAGCACACAGCCAGCTGGTTAGGTCTTGGCACTGGCACTTTACGTACGCACACGGTTCGCAGCCAGCCGAGACTTGCTTCATCCACCATCAACAGAAAAGGTCGCTCTCTTCGCTTAGCCCCTCGAGGATCAAGCAAGTCAGACTGGTATGTACGAGAAAAAAAAGAAAAATATCGGGATCTCGTTCTGCTCACCTACAAGTCGACCATGCGTGTGTGTGTGTGTTCGTACATGTATAAAAAAAAAGTCTAATACTACTACCAACCACTAGTTCTGCTCGATACCTGTTTCTTTGCTGATCGACCTCGCGGCTGGCGGAATGTTGTTGGTTCTTTGGAAGCAAAGAAAAAAGATCTCTTTCGTCATCATGTGAGAGAGAGAAAAGAAAATGATAATATATGCGTGAGATGTGTCTTACTACACACACACACACACACACAGAACAACAGATTGGCGCACGCTCTCGGTTCTGTCGCTCGATCTGAAGCAAAGACGATTTACTGCTCTTATATAATAATTATTGTTACCTTCTTCCATCGTTATCGAACACAAATACGTCTGAGGTCATATCACTTGACTACGAGGCTGCTGTGGTTCGTGAACTATTGGACCCTCATGGCTCAGAGGTCCTAACTTGGGCAAGAGAGAAAGAAGTGTGTGGTCACACCAAGCCGCGAAGTATTGGGGGACCCCATGAAATCCGATCAGAATCAATTGACTCTATATTTTTAATAAAACTGTTTAAAAGAGTTTACTTGATATTTCTATGGATGAATGCAGCAAAACCTCGCTACAAGGACTCTCGTTATTGCGATAAACCCCACTATTATGATATTTTTTCTAATTATATTTGAAATTGCCTATAGTTTAATGTTAATTTTGTTTTCTCTTGTTTTAATACATAAAATTATTACTCTTTTTTTGTCATTAATTAATGTATTTATAGTTTTCTGTTATGAATTGTTACATAATTTCATTATAACAATTTTTACCTATACAAACATTTTTATTGTAACGACCAATACGGAACTTAAGTTCCTTTGGTCGTCTTGTTTTTGTATTCAAATTTTGTGTTTCTCTTGTAGTAAACTGCCAATTATTATTATTATTATTAAAAACTCCTCTCGATACAACGATATGCTTCACTATGATAAACGCTTTCTATATTTTTTGAGGAGATTTCGAAACTGCTACAACGATATTTTTTATATTTCGCTCAAAATCACCTTCAGTGTGTGTGTGTGTACGGTATTTTAAAATTTCTCAAAAATTTTTCTTCTTTCGAGAGTATCTAACAACATCGGCATTTTGTACTATCTACCCTTTGAAAGTGTAAATGGAGTTACCGTGAAACTACTTTCCGTGTAGTACACAAAAGTATTGTGCCAGAAACTAACTTAAATGGTGAAACAACTAACTGAATTTTATTCATCAACTAAGTTCAATCAATTTAAATTTTTTTTTCTGTGAATAAACACTAATAATTGTATTTTACAGTGATGCTAACACCGTCAGTTCAGAAGAAATGCCAACAACAGTATAAATTTCACCGCCTCTCGATATAACGATAATTTCTCTTCAACGATATTTTTTCTTGGTCCATAGAGCATCGTTATATCGAGGTTTCAGTATATTCTCAAAAATCTGAGTCTTACGCACTCCTCATTATCAAACACACGTATAGATAGGATCTCTCGAGGTAAGAATTTTTGATGGGCTTCCCAGCCCACTTTGTGTGATCCGCTTTCAAACCAGCTAAATTCATTAAAACACCGGAATTTTTAAAAATGCTTAAAAGGTAGCTTCAAAGTGCAAGAAGAGAAAAAAAGATGTGTCAAAGAATGAGGATGGGATTTTAAAAATTCACCTTTTTCTCTCAAAGACGTACAAGAAAAGCCTTCAGAGACCATCCAATAGAAAGCCAAGTCATGTCATACGAATACGAAGATATCTTTGCGCATGTAAATATGTGAACTATCTGGAACAATACAAGATTCATCGAAAGACTGGTTATTTGTGGAGATAAAGATTACAAGGAAGGAAATTCATCACTGCCCCCACGGGGACTCGAACCCCGGTTTCTCGCTTGCCGGACGAGTGCTCTACCATCTAAGCTATGGAAGCAGATAGAATACTTCAACCTTGGAACGTATATATATGTTGAAAGGCACCGTACATGGACGGCGTCAACAATCAACTAATAGCTCGTGAATGACAAAGGCCAACCAGATGGCCATATGCATATTCTATATGTACCTGGAACAATTCAAGTTTCCAATCACTGACCAATTTCCCCTCAAATCAGAGACTTTTTAAAGAGTATTTTATATAAAAAGAGGAATTATTAAACTATACCAAATCGGACATCACATAAATCCGGACTGGACAAATCCCAAGCGCCAGGTCGCCATGGCGACTAAAAAGTTGGCATTTGCACCTAAAATTTTGTTTGTATAGTTACTAAATTAATAATTGCAGGCTGAAAGCAGCACAAAATGTTTGAAATTTATAGCAGCATATCTGCCAACATAAAAGAGGGTCACTACATTATTTTGGACATTTTTCCTCGGGTAAAAATTTTTTGCTCAAAAATCTTTTCTGGAGCCAAGATTTTTTTTTTGGCGATTTGTCCTGCCCAGTCATAAATGATGTTTTACTATAAAAAAGGGTCTCCCAATCTACATTGTTTTCGATTCGACCGCCCGAAAAACGGTGTAACAGCGGTGAAACACCAACTCACGGTAAATAAGTGCGCACGAGTAGCAGCAATGTAGGAAGAACTATGACGAACATAGAAGAAAACATTCTTATCATCTCGTATAAGGTTGTTAAAAAACGACCACGACGTTTATACTGCCCACGTACATTTCGCTGCCAGTTCACCGACCGTCAGTTGTATAATCAAGTAGGTCCGCCGCCCAATTCCGAGTGGTTTTAATCAGTCCAAAATCCTCGTTCCGATTTCCGGATCCAGTAAAATAATAACATTAAAAAACATTACGCGAGGCTTCTTTTGCACTAAAATTTAAACTTTCACTGCTATCCAGAAAAACCAAGCATCAGATATGATTAGAGATGATTGTTTTTCCTATTTATGAAATAGGTGCGGTAAATGCAAAATTTGCCATTTTTGATAACTAAATGCGAAAATTTGATTTTTACCACAAATTTCGATGATTAACACTTTTGGAAGAGTAAAAATAAGTACAGTGGATCCCGCTTATTCTGTTTTCTCACTTAGTACGGCTTATTTTCGTGGTCTCTCTCTCAACTATTACTAATACTCATTAAGATTTCTTGCTTACAACGTTTATTTCCAGATGTTTTTTTTGGAAACGTTATAAGAGGGGGATAGACTGTAATTATTTTGCTGAGCAATTGAATTCTAGAACTTTCAACTAGTTACAGTGGCTTAATACTTGGTCTCATGATTAAACTATAAAAAAAAATTTGTGTCGTAAGTTAATTTTTGCAAATAAAATGCCAAATTTTTCGCTTGAAAAATATTTTTGCAAAATTTTGATTTGAAAAATTTTGTCAAATGAATGCAAAATTTCTGGTTTGAAAAATATTTTTGCTAATAAATACAAATTTATTTATTAGAATTTTTTCTTTGCGAATGAATGCAAAATTTCTGGTTTGAAAAATATTTTTGCGGATGAACGTAAAATTTTCTATCAAAAAAAAATTTTTTTGCGAATATGAATGCAAATTCTTAACTTGAAATTTTTTTTTTTTGCAAATAAATGTGAAATTTCCGAGAAATTTAAATTTTTCGGGCGAAATTTGGACGTATTTACGAAATTTGCGTATCTTGAAATTTGCGTCACGATACGTGACAGGTCATTGACTTTGGTTCGAGTCACCTCACAGGCAGCTAAAGCGATAGTCCCATGAAAAATATATTTTTGTAACGAAATTTTCTTTCCTCGCGAATTACCCTCAATTACCCTGATTCGTCAAATGAATGCAATAAATAAGAACAATTCCTTCGAAATTTTTTTTTCTTCTGAAAAAGCAATAATAATTAGAAAAATTCACATCGTTAAAATAAATAGAATTTTAACATGATCGATTTCTCGTACGAAAGGAAAAGATTCAGGAAAAAAGGTATTAATGGATAAATGGAAACAAACGCTCATTTATTTGCCCAATTTATCAGCTGGAACGTGGAAATTCGTCTGGACAGTAAACTAGACTCACATGTGATAATGACTGAATGCACGCGTTTCCTTTAAACCCAGTCAATGAGAATCCATAAGAATGTTTTTAGAAAGTGAGTTTTTTCGCCTGAATCTACAGATTTTAGAAAGAAGCAAAATCGCTTCTAATTTCCTGAATCGCAGACTTGTTGGATCTCAGGTTCTTGACCTACCAAGAGATTAAGTAATTAGTCATTCTCAAATTAATGGAGATTTTGTAATTATACAAATACAAATACAACGCCACAACAGGCAAACTGCCCAACAAGGTGGCTGACTTAAGAACATCATGGATCCCCGAGCCATTTTTTGGAGGCCCTACCTATTACTGCTACACCACACATGCACCCCGCCCACCCCCTCCCCCCGCGGAATCCCCCAACGAATCGGTACATGCGGGAATGTGCGTGTACGTGTAGTGAAACCTGACGTGAAGTTTTTTGTTTCTCTGTAATGCTTGTTATGTGTAGTGCTGCCGTCTGCCACCAGTTTTTCTAACTATGAGTGAAGTGTTATGATTGAATGATTTATCGTTGTAGGACTGTTGCTCTCTGTGGCGAGACTTTTTAACGGGGAGATCGACTCGCATTTGCGCCTTGAAGTTGGGAACCACAGAAAACCAACTTCAGACGACCACCACTGTGGGGTTCGAACCCGGATCCTCGCATCGCGAGTCCGTCACTATAATTAATAATGATATCGGTCATCATCATCAAAGCCCGGATGTTGGCATCTTCAACTTGTTACTCGCGAGCACCGCGGTTCTCGCTGAAGCACCCAGAGTGCTCGTTGCTCGTGTCCGATTTTGTGCTCGGAGGCCCTTGTGATCAAAGTTCCAATTAAACACCTTGTACAAACTGCGCTAAAGGATTGAACATCCTGATTTCATGCATTCGTATGGAAAACTTGCCGTAAGGGTGCTCATCTTTTGATGATGGATACAGGGCAGTGCTCGTGACTAGAAGACGGTTGAAGACCTCTGCTCTAGAAGATAGTAAAAAAGTAACTAAAAAACTCGAAAAAATGTCTTAAGTTGTCATCGACGAAAGTGCAAGGATTATCTCCGATCACTGATCTTTGTCATAACAGCACAGCTTGACTCAGCTCACAACGGAACAGCTTGGCTCGCTTCTTAACGGCTCAGTGCAGAGGTTTTTCTATCCAAAAATTCATTGTTTTTCCTTCAGAAAATAAGACCGCGACCTTGGCTCGTAAGAAAATCTCTGACCGGGCTGATATATAAGAGGTCTAATAATATCACGATTTTATTGTAGGTGCATTTGCGGTCTACAAAAGATATACCTATATAAAGGTGACCTTGTTACTGTTATTTTCGTATCTCATGTCGGCGGATAATGAAATACATGACAGAACAATCAAGTTCGAAGAAGCATTACGGCAGGTGATTTTTTTTCCGGAGGGAAGATCCATTTCTTTCTTTATTTTTACGTCATTTACCACAGTGTGGGTAGAGTATGGTACCGTCTGTGTGATGTGATTCCCGATTTCATCATTACCTCATCACGGAATTTTAAAACGAAAAAAGAAATATATGTATATATATAACGCAAATTATGTAAATGGGATACATACAATATACGCCTGTTGTCGGTGTAATTAGACGCGAGAAAGTATCGCCCACACGATTCCCAGTGTGATTACACACACACAAACAGATCGTATTAGTATTTTGAATAGATGATATTCGTGCTGAAGAAGCCACAATTGTTACGCCATTGGGCAGGTGCGGAAAAAGACACGAGCGAGGCCTTGGCCGTGAACTTAAAAAAAAAAGAATATTGGAAATTTTCCAGTTTCCGACATTTCACTTGCACCGCGACATTGTGGAGTATTTATGAGTATCCGTGAATGAACTTCTGGGTGTACGAAACAGTTACGTTTCAGGACCAGCAACACCCCTTGTATTAGCAATATTATTGAAAAGAAGAACTATAATGAATGCACGTAAAAATAATAGAGTCCTCTGCGAGAGAGAAAATGGCCAATTTTTAGACCAATTTGCCTTTTTTGCCAATTTAGACTTTAGGCAAATTTGCTTCTCTAGACGTATTCTCTCTCCCGTAAAGAGTACCCTATTCTCAACAATGCAGCATACCCTCCACTACACGCAACCGGGCCCCTAAGCTAGAGTTTTTGTCGGGACTGTTAGACCAATTTTTTCATGGACCCCCCCAAACTATAGCTAACTAATAGTGTGAAAAAAACTAAAAATTACAAATATTGTCCCGTGCCTCAGGGCTGGAGACCTGTTGGGCCCACCCTTGGAGGAGACGGGGGAGGGCGTATGCTCTTCTCAGCTGCCATTTTGTTATAAATCAGATCTAGCTGCATGATGATGAGCTCAGAGCTGAATATTTGTTACAATCGACCAAATGATCGAACAAAACATTAAAACGAATCCGAAAATTCTCTTATAAATACAGTGCTTCAATATACAGTAGGCTTACTATTGGATTTTCGTTAGGGTCGCCCAAACTTGGGTAGCAGGATCTTATGAGATGGGTCTTACAAATCCATATTCAATTCGGTTATCGATCTATTTGTTGCACCACTGGCTTCTGGGATAATTTTGGTGGCCTGCGGCGGGGGTTCTCTCTTTTCTTGATCCATTACTGAATGATAATACTCAAAAAGGCATAATATTGGTACAGAATGCACAGGAATGCTGAAAAATATGTTTACCTGCACAAAAATACGAACAAACTAAAAAAAAATGAATGAAGATTCGTGATTGACGAGACTTTGAAATTTGTGTGCTAATGAAAATATTTTCAAAGTCAAAGAAAATCATTCCCAAAATGAATGAGAAAACTAATCGAGAAATATGCCGACAGCAGTAATTGAAAGTAAATAACACAGTAATTCCAAAATCAATAAAAGTTCAGAATTTATACAAATACAAATACAACGCCACAACAGGCAAATTGCCCAACGAGGTGGCTGACTTAAGAACATCATGGATCCCCGAGCCATTTTCTTTTTTTGGAGGCCCTACCTACTACTGCTACACCACACATGCACCCCGCCCACACCCCCACACCCCCGCGGAACCCCCAACGAATCGGTATATGCGGGAATGTGCGTGTACGTGTAGTGAAACCTGACGTGAAGTTTTTTGTTTCTCTGTAATGCTTGTTATGTGTGAAAGAAATAATTTCAGAATAGGTGCAAACTTTCAATGATTTCGGACCCCTGTTTGACACGAGGCCCTGGCCCTGTTGGACCACTCGTTCAGACACCACTGACTAGTTTCAAAGATTCCAAAAAAAAAAGAACATTCTACAATCGTCATTCTGATCTGTACGTGCAGAATAGAGCCAAATCTTGCCTCCGATTCGCCAATCTCAAAATTGACGCAAAATGTGGATCAAATCCCGAACGTAAAAAAAAAAGGTCAACGCATGAGGTAAAGAAAGCACTTATATATGTATTAATATTTACGTAAATATATGAAATTACGGGAAATATATATATCAGAGAGAGTAGAAAAGGACGATTTTCCGCGTGTGCTATTTTTCCTCGCAGATGCAAATCGTCTCAAACGCTCTCGAATACCTCCGAGCACGAATTTCGGAGCAAAAGAGAGAATCTTCCATGATATAAGTGTATTGTTCTTATTCTTCATCGACTTCTTTTAAGATTTTTTTGTTTTTGTTTTTTTGGGTTAAAAAGGAGACGTTTTACTACAGTAAAGTATATTACGGATAGCCCCGAGCGGTGTTGCTGTTATTATTTCTGTGTGGCATTCGCGTAATCGCATTCGAGTGAATAAATTATTAACAGTTGTTGTTGTTGTGGCGTCGTTTTCGGTGATGTTCGATGTTGACGGAGAATAAATAAGAGAGAGGTCATCGAAACAAAATTATCATAATTTTAAGGAAAAATTATTATACATTAAACGCGAAAATGTATCTTCGTTTTAGTGGGTTTCCCCCGTTCATTAATTACATTCATAGACCTTGATGAAAAACACCACGTCATTGAGATTTCTTATCCACGTAAAAGAAAGAGACATTTTATAAAACAGCAATCGAACAATTATGGACTTGCTTAATCATTGGCGTATGCAAGTCCCCCCGCTTTGAGGCAAGATTATAGTGTTATTTTGCAGGGAAAAAAGAAACACCCCCTATCAAAAAAAAAAAAAAGTGAAAATTCTCCCCCTCCTCCCTCCCACAAAATCTTGCGTACATGCGTATCGTAATTACTTATTAATATATTAATAATATAATATAGTAATTAATTCTGTGGCGTTTGGTCAGATCATGATATCTCCAAAAAATGTCTTTTTGATCTAGTAGTAGGTCTTGTTAATTATAACTAATTAGAAGTGAGATAAATGCACAAATACGTGCGTACGGCTAAACAACATTCTGACGTATGATATTTTCATTTGCATTTGTGTGTATGATTTATTTCTGATTTTTAAATGACAATGAAAATGCTATATCTCCAAAATGTGATTTTGGAGTTATCATGTTCTGACCAAACACCACAGAATTATTCGATCGTAATTACGATCTTAATTTCGATACATTGAAATTTGAATCGAATGAACATGAAATATTTTAAAAGTTTGTGAATGCCGTCACTTCATTGCGGTAAATTCGTTAACTTTTAAAATATTTCATTGAAGACTGTCGCCAGTCCGAATTGTTTGGTGTGACTCCCAAGGACGTCACTCCAGCCGGGAATATTGATGTTCGCCAGCCCTATTGTTTTCCAACCTGTGGTAGGCCTATGCCTGAGCCCCGAGATTAATAATTTAATTCATTTTACTTATTTTTTATCTTTCTTTTTTTTTATCATTTTTGCTTACTTATTTTTTTCCCCCTTTATTTATTCTCTCATCATTTTTGTTTACTTTTTGTCACATTTTTGTTTACTTTTTGTCACATTTTTGTTTACTTATTTTTCATATTGTTGTTTGCTTATTCTTTATCATTTTTATTTACTTATTTTTTTTTTATCATTTTTAATTATTTATATTTTTATTATTTTTATGATTTTTATATATAGATTATTTTTTGAAAGCATTTTAAACGTATCTGCTCATTTGCAATGTACGTTTTCTTCTTTGGATTCCGACTTTCATCCTCCAAAACATATTTGTCACTGTAAAAGTCTAAACACTTGTAAATACTAGCTTATATCGACAGAAATTAGGATCTACCTAACTGGTAAAAACACGGAATCGAAATGTTTATACGCATCATTGTTATTCGCTATAGTGGGCTCTGTCATTCATAGAAACCAACTAGTAATTTTTTTTTTAAATAATTAATGATATTAATGGATAATAAATATTTAGAATTAAATAGTGATAAGTCAATGATGATTTATCTAGAACAGACTTGTAAAAATCCGAGCTGGCTAGCAATCGTCGGTACAACATAATGACCAATCGGTGAACAACTCATTGATTGGTTTTTGTAAATTAATTTCGTAAAAGCCCAAAATAAAAAAATCACGCGCATTTTTCGGACTTTTACCAGTTTGCTGTGGTAAAGTTTAACCGGTGAAAATTAAAATTTACCGGTATG
This sequence comes from Pholcus phalangioides, assembly GCF_987345545.1. Classification (NCBI taxonomy): domain Eukaryota; kingdom Metazoa; phylum Arthropoda; class Arachnida; order Araneae; family Pholcidae; genus Pholcus; species Pholcus phalangioides. The sequence goes on along the minus strand of NW_028301608.1, from coordinate 83,821,711 downwards.
TTATCGTAACATATAGAAGACATCGGGCTCAAGAAGATATCGAAAAGAAGGCTCAAAAGTGCATGTTCGAGACTCCCCAGGCTCGTTCAGAAGACGAATGAAGTGTATATATGTAATATATAATATATATCTAAAAATGCGAACTCAATATTTCAAAAACCAAGAATTCAATTCAATTTTTAAAATTATTAATGTGGTGGAAAACCCCACTAAATTTCCGCATTTCTGCAGTAAAATGTACAATTTTAACACTGATTTCTATGAAAGTAATGCTGATGAGGATTATGACTTTTATTCAAAAAGCCTCATAACTAGGAGGATTGAAAAAGTGACAAAAACCATCATAAAAGGCATAAATTATTATACATATATACTGGCAGCATTAAAGAAGTGACAAACCATTGTAAAGGCATATACACGTTTGAAACGCATAGCTAGGGAACCACGGTTACAAAATAAGCATTCAAAAAGAGATTGTTGAGGCCCAGAAACTATTGTTGCCCGAAAGTTTTTTTTTGCTCGTTTCGGGCATTTGAACAGCTCTGACAAACTTTAAAAGCAGCCTATCATTCAAGTCGGGTCCCATTTGGTATACATGCAAATTTGGCGATGATCGATCGAAAATTGTAGATTTGTATAGAGAACATACACACACACAGAGAGAGAGAGAGAGAGAAAATCAATTTTATATATATAGATTGTAAGTGGATTTATAAGATTCATCTAGGAAGCCTTTGCGAATCAAGTTTCGGTTATGGCCCATTGCTCAAGAACCCCTTGCTGAAATTTGATTTGAATGATCCATTTCGGAAGCCTCTGCGAATCAAGTTTGGGTCGTGAACAATAGCTCGAAAACCATTGGCTGTATATGGATTCATGCGACACTTCTCGGAATCCCCATGAATCAAGTTTGGGTCGAGACAAATAGCTGAAGAATCCCAGGCTGTAAATGGACTTGTCCGTCTCGGAAGCTCCTGAGAATCAGGTTTGGATCGTGACCCATAGCTGAAAACCCTTTGGCTGTAAGTAGATTCATAAGACTTTTCTCGGAAGCCCCTGCGAATCAGAAGAGGGGCGGGACCCATAGCTGAAGAGCCCCTGGATGTTAGGGGATTTGAACACCCATCATGGAAGCCCCTGTGACCCATTGGTTAAGAACCTCTGGTATACATAAACAATCCACACATTTCAGAAGAACTGAAGATGAGGATCGGCATCTCTCTTTGCCATCCACAATACGGTCACCAGAATGCTTCATTAAACAGGTCGCGAAGAACATGCTGAAAAGCGTGGGGCAAATGCGTTCAAATGTAGCGATAATATTTCCAATGGTTGTTGTAGAAAATAGCCGCACGGTATGCACGTACGCATCAAGTAATACATAAAGCATTCCCACGATGCTTCTTCTGTGGTTCAGGCTTCAAAAATTGAACCCACCGTACATTGAAGAAGGTTATTAAAAAGAAAATTTTAATTGAAGTTTCAATGACCGTGAATGAGATCAACCCCGAGCATTATCGAAGAAGATGGTACTACCTATTTTGAATAGCGGGTGCGGTCGAAACATAATCTCAAGTTTTATCATCAGATGACCACTATAGTGAGGGTTTTTTTCTTCTACCATTTCGTAAATAACATCTTTTATTCACGGTCATTCCATCAGAACGAGAGCATCTCTAATATCAGCACCACCATCACCACCAAATACCAAGTTATGTGCGGACAAAGACAAGTTCTTTCGAACACGAAAAATAAATAAAAAACGAATCTCTTTTTCGAGTATAGATAGGTGGTTCGTATACGTTTTTATAATGATAATAGTGATAATAATGGTAGTAATAATAATAAAATATTGCGTGCGTTGTCCTACTTCGAACGTGTGGTGTATATTTTTACGCGTACGGCGACGCCATTTCCTTTCTCACTTTCTGGAAGGCTACGTATTGTTAATTAAATCTAATCTCCGCTCATCTATAGAATACCCTTTATATAGCCACCAGACGGGGATGATAATGGGCTGAAAAGTTTATTTTGGAGAACATTGACCTTCCCCTCACCAATTCTGCTGATGCTCTTCTTTAGATCATTAAAATGAGATTGAAATTCGGTTGATAACAATTTTCGGATTCCGATCACCATCCATCGACCCCATTCGTTTTGGATCGAATTGCACTAATTTCAATCGCATTTGAAACCTCTTGATTTGTTTGTGAATTTTGAAAAACGAGTGTAATGTGAGTCGAAGCGAGAAAAGACTCGTCCAGGCCAACGCCGTAAGACGCATTTATTAACACTGTCAATCATTTCCAAGGTGTAATCTAGATGGCAACACCAAACGAGCTCGTGATACGCAAGTGCGTGTCCAAAATAGGGGGGGGGGGAGGGGTGATGGGAGCAATCATCCCTCCCAAGAGAAGGATAAATGGGAAAATTTGTCTGTCCCGTAAAATGCAGGACGACCCTATGCACCCACACATTAAGTCACTTCTCCGATGCATCGCTTTGTATACGCCTACCTCCGCTCCATTCGCAACTAAAGATATCTGCCTCAGCTTCATTCGCAGCTGAAGATATTTGATGAGTGGGTTTTGACCAGTGGGGAAATAGAGATTCCACAGGGCACCCCACCCTATAAAGATACAACCATAACCAATAAAAAAGGATCCAACGTTGAAATTATTGGATTTTTTTTTTGGTTCACGTTCATAACTGACCACTGGATTCAGCAGGTCTAGTCGCCACTGGCCAGAAGGAAAGTTCCTTAATCTTCACCACCAATTCACAACGTTTTGAACATTATGATGAGCAGTTAAAACTGTAGACAGCTCAAAATTGGAGAACTTCAACTACGTACACTTCGTATACTCAATACAAGCACACTTGGACATATAAATCCTCCACAGTCCACACGGCACCAAAGTTGGAAAAAACCCCACAATTATCAAATAGAATTTTCTTATTTTGTAAGAAAGCAGAATAAACCGTTGTCGTTAAATTATTTTTCGACGACGATGACGACAGAAAAAAAAATGGCCTATATCGACTCTTTTCTATCCATAAATGGCTATAAAAAAAATAGAGCATTTTTTTTTTTCGTAGGTAAAATAGTTGTGTCTCCAAATAGCCGCGAGGCTCCAACTAATATCTCTTGACTTGATTTATAGTCAGCTCAATGTTTGATCTCTTCTTTTGAAGCGATTTCAGTTCCAAGCCATTAACTCAGTGGTGATTATGATGACGATGATGGAGTCGTTAAAGCTTTCAAAAATCATTTTAAATCTGGAAACAGTGGCGTATTCACTCTCGGCAAACGGGGCTCCGGCCCAGAATCACGAATGGAGCAGCTCCTCCCCGATTATCTAAGATTAAAAAGTTTAGAGTTTTCTTCAATTCTGCAGCTTTATTAATACTGAAATTATTTCTATTATTAATTCTGATTTTTTTGTTTATAGGTGTGGAAATAGTATTTTTTCATTAATTTTGAATTTCTTCATTTTTATTCAATGGGCACCACAGGTTTCCATTGTGAGAATAGGTCATTTTTATTTGGTATGAGCATATAATTTGGCAGGTATTTTTGAGTATTTCTGTCAATTCTATAATTATGTAGGCTTTCTTTGATGCGATTTCCCCCCCCCCCCATCAAAATATGTAAAATTGAGAGCTGCCTGTGGGGGGGGGGGGGTGACAAATGTTGCCGCAAAAGACAAAGAACTCGCTTTGATGGTAATGAAATATATATATAAGGTTTTTAATAGCTGGCTGATGCGAAGACGAATTTAGGAAAGAAAAAAAATTCAATTGCCCTTGTGGGGAATCGAACCCACTTCCTCTCACTTGCCGGGTGAGCGCCCTAGACCACTAGACTACGAGGGGAACGGATATCTCAATCTTTCCTTCGTGGGTTCGATTCCCCGCAAGGGCAGTTGAATTTTCTTTCCCAAATTCATCTTCGCATCAGTCAGCTGTTAAAAATCTTGTATGGATAGCGGAGGCAGACATCATTCTGGAATGAAAATATATATATACACAGGGTGTTTACATAGGCCCCGACACCTGGGGGCTGAGGCTGTTTGAGCTCCGCTCCATCCCCAATAATTATTGAATATAAAAATGCCACCACTCCTCTGCTTGCATAAGGTCCCGTGTATACGGGACAACTTTCAGCTTCCTCGATGCTTTCTTCATTTCGACGCCTTTTTATTTCAGAAACCTCTTGATGAAGATATGGGAAAGAACTTAAGAGAACACAGTCATCTTTAAAGGGACTTCAAGATCTATCCCATCTCGTCATTAAGACGTGGGTTGTGATCCTTCTCGGAAGACCCTGTGAATCACGTTTGGGTCATGGCTCATACAGCTGAAGAATCTCTGGCTGTGTGTAAGTGAATTTGTAGAATCCTTCTCGGAAAATCCTGCGAATCAGTTTGGGACGTGACCCATAACTCAGAAATCCCTGGCTTTAAGTGTATCTGTACGACCTGGCTTTAAGTGTATCTGTACGACCTGGCTTTAAGTGTATCTGTACGACCTGGCTTTAAGTGTATCTGTACCACCTGGCTTTAAGTGTATCTCGAAAGCCCCTGATAATCAAGTTTTGTTCGGCCACAGCTCAAGAATCCCCGACTGTACACAAATGGATTCATCCGACCCTTCTCGGAAGCCCCTGCTAATCAAGCTTAGGTCGTGACCCATAGCTTACGATCCTCTGGCTGTAAGTGAATTTGAACGACCCATTTCAGTAGTCCGTTCGAATAAAGGTAGGGTCGTGACCCATAGCTCAAGAGTCCCTCGCTGTAAATTTTTGTGACCCATCTCGGAAGTTTCTGCGAATCAAATTTGTGTCATGACCCATAGTTCAAAAATCCCTGGCTGTGAGTTCATTTATACCACAAATTTCAAAAGCCCATGCGAACCAAATTTCGGTCATGACCCATAGCTCAACAACCCCTAACTGTAAATGAACTTGAACGACCCGTCTCGGAAGCCCCTGCTACCCAAGTTTGGGTCACAACCCATAGGTTAAGACCCAATGGTCTACAGTCTCAGCACAGTTCCATATTGCCATAAAGTCATTGTGTTCAGAAAAATCACCAGTTTCAAAAAAGAGCTAATTATTACTGAAACTGATTTGAGAGTCATTCATTAACTTACATGACTAAAAATCGACAGGAAAGCTATCATTCTTAGCATTATCCGTCCCGTAATCCGACCTTTTCGATATGAGAAAGTGATACTTTAAGCAAAATTGGATCTTCCATTAGATAAATGCAATCAGAAAAGGCAAGCCATAAACTTTACTTTTATTGCGCACGGAAGCCTAATAATGAAAACGATGGATAATAATGTCGATGATAATCTCTTCCCCGAGATCCGGACCGTCTCGGGTCTTTAAAAGCCTTGTACTGCATGCATTATTTTGGCTTTCTTCCTACCTTGAGCGTTTATTGTTTCGGCATCCAAGTGCAATCAGGTCAAACGTCAAAACCGTTTTCTCGTAGTACCACGTGCTCGTAATTCGAATAAAGGGAATGTCGTAATCCCGGGTTTTTTCCCCCCTATTTTCTATCGCACCTGCCAGTGATAGGATTACCACTAACTTATCTCAACTCTTCATAAGATAAGCTGAAGTCAGCTAAACCAAAGAAGAAACAATCTGTAATAGGATAACGAACTTGCGAGAGGACAATCGTTCAAAGACTCTGATCGGTCCGTATAATTCGATGCAAATTGAACCCGGTTGCCTCTTCTTGCTCGTGGATATTGTGCTTTAATAGATTTCTGAGAAAAGACAACCACTATTAACTCTTTGGCTGCGGGAATAGCAAGAGAAAAAGTGCTCTCAGTGCGGTTGCGCAAAAAAAACACCAATTTTTTTCAGTTGACTTTTGTGAAAGATAGATGACAATCAAACTCAGACCTGCAAATTGAATATAATCTATAAAAAAAAGTGTGGTTGAAACTAAGAATCTGGATTTGAACCCACAACCACCGACGAAATATTGATTCGGGTAAGCAATGACTCTACCACCACTCAACAATGCTCGCCTGCCCAGCACAGTACAAGTAAAGCCTGTCAGAAAATAGAGAAATGATAATAAACCTAGAATGTATATACAGTCGAATCTCGTTTTAACGAATACCGTTACAGTGAAAAACTCGTTTTAACGAAAGCTTTTCTAATTCCCCAGATAAGTTTACTTAGGAACAATCCAAATACCTGGAACTCCTTTATAACGAAATTTCCTTATAACGAAGTGATTTCTCAGTCTCTTGGAGTTCGGGATTCGACTGTACATGTACAGTGTATACCGACGAATCCCGTTATAGCGAACTCCAAGAGACCAGAGAAACCACCTCGTTATAACGAAATTTCGAAAACCGTTTCGGGTTTCGACTGTACATGTGTGCGCCCTCTATACATCATGTAAAGAATTTCATTTTAAAAGAAAAAATTTTAATCATCCGTGGATGGATGATGAGCACGCTGAGGGTTAAACGACATTATTAACGCAATATTTCGATGCAAAAATATTTGTCGTGAACTATACATACGAAACCCCACATGCGGCTCGTAAAATACTTCGAAACAAATTAAGGAAGTGCTCCGAGCTTTATTGTCATTAATAAATCAGGGTAAGTAAAACAAGGGTAAGTGGCAACACTTCTGTAAAGAAGTCTTACTTCCGTCGCGAAAAAATACGCCGAATTTCAATCAGGCGTGTCAAAATCACGTCCAAATTCTCTTCTTTCAGGTGATACTTTTTCATATTTTACTTGAAATTTGATAATGAACCACATTTTTGATGAAACACTTTTGTAAACGTACATATGTCAAGTGTCAATAAATAGTTGTCCACTATAAAAAGAAACCCAACCTTCGCATTACCGTCAAATTGTAAAGACGACAACCAGGAACTTGGTGTCCAGTTATAAGTACATCTTTCAGGCCATTCTCGCATTAAAAAAAAAAAACAGGGTGATATGCAAATGACACACAAACACACTCCTCCCTTTGAAAATAAAATAAAAGTCATGTCCGTACGAGCGAGTCGTTATCCTCTTCCGATAAGTTCAACAACTCCATCGGAATTGTTCGAAGAAGAAAACAATAAGTCGAATATTCTAGTTTGGAGGGTTTTCTAAAAAGAATACCCACCAGAGCCATCTTTTTTTGGGCGGGAAAAAAAAGGAACAAAAGAACAACAACAGCAGCAGCGGCAGTGGCGGGATTCCTAAATAGATACGATTCTTGTTCTTCCTAGATTGATAGCATTGTTCCTGTCTTTTCTTTTTTTTTTTTTTCCGAGGTAAAAAATCATTGTCTATTCAAATTCGTAACATCGATCACATATTCCGCCAATATAAAACGGACACGCCCTTGACAGAGTTGGTTTCGACGGTCACCGTAAAGTAAAGCAGGGATGCACAAACACCGACCGCCCCCCCGCTCTTAAAGCTCCGTTTACATGCGCAATAAAATATCCCGGGAAGTTAGAGGCCGTTCAAGTATTAGGTAAGCCAATTTTTAGCCATTTTTGACCCCCCTCTCCCCCCCCGTCAGCAAAATTTCGTCATCAGCTCTGCCCCTCTGAATCCTAACTCATATTTTCATAAGGAGTGGTTGATTACGTAAGCACTATCCAACCCCCCCCCCCCTGTCATCAAAAGTCATCAAATCGGAACCCATCGATGATGACGTAATACTTGAACGGCCCCTTACCTGTAAAACAGGGATTTTCGCTGCAACCCGTTTACAAGGCTTTTAGTTTATGCCGGTATCCCCCCCCCCTTTTTCCGGAAGTCGTCACTGGTTACGTGGGCTGAACGGAAGTTGTTGGTTCAAGATGGCTGAGACGAAGGAGCTTACGGTAGCTTTCGCGGCACAAAGGATTATGGGAGAGGTGGCGGTGTCATCCACCATTATTCGGCAACAAAGATGGGACTTCCCCCCCATGAGGTAATAAAGTTGCCGTGCAGGTAATTATCACCAAAGCTACCCCCCTTAAGAATTTTGATACTCACTTATGAGAAATGAAGTGCCGAGTTGAAGCTGGTGAAATAGCTTACAGATGGCAACAGTATAATTAGGAGTGTGCGACAGGTGCAGTTGCACCGGACCATGTGGTTTGAAGCCTCGTTCACATGTGTAAATATTGCGGTAGCATTGGGAGTGCTAGCACCCGCTTGACGACTTTTTTCCTTCGTGAGGAAGGAAATGGAAAGCAGTCATTGGTGAAAATTCTTGAAGCGGGTTTTAAACCCGCTTTTCTATTTCCCATGTGAACGGGACTTGAAGAGGCCCACACTCACGGTGAAATTTTTGGAGGCTCAATTCTCAAATCATTCATCACATTGAATTTGCATCATCTCTGGAATTTATTTTATACCGTTAATTCTGAATTTTCAATTGCGTAATTATATCTACCATTAATTCTTAGTTTTCGTCAATTCTAGAATTTTTTCTCCCATTATAATTCTGAATTTTAGCAAATTCTGGAATTATTTCTTCCGTCAATTTTGAATTTTCATTGGTGATGGAATTATTTTTATTTAAATTATTTTTAACTCATCAATTCTGAAATTTTCATTAGTTTCGGGAATTATTTTTCTCTCACTCGGCAGCGCCCCCTTTCGCTTTCGGCGGCCATCCCCTCCTTTTCTCTCCACAAGATATGTTGTTTACTTCGTTCCACTTCGTCAGACCACTGTGAAAAGTGACACGTGATAACACCAGCTTACTGTCGAATTTTACAATAATAAAGTAACAAAAAACAAATGTGATTCATCAAGTACCTCCAGAAAACTTCCCTCGTGGGGATTCCCAGCCTTTTGGACCACGAAAAATTTTCATTTGTATTCATTTTACCAACAAATAAATGATTCCAGTGCCCCAATAAAGAACCCGATAATATTCATCCAGGGCCTCCAAAATGAAACCTGTCAACTTTTCCATGGGAGGGGGGGGGGGGGCAACCAGGAAGCTTGTCGGATATACCCCTTTGAGAACCACAAAAATTTTTCATTTTTATTAATTTTCCAACGAATAAAATCCAGGGCCCTACACCCAGTAGCGGAAACCCAATTCGCATTCTTTTAGTGGGGGCCTAGACTGGCTTTATCTAGGGCTTCCGTTGTTGCGAATTTCACAATTTTAAACAACAAAAATCATTTAGATTCCTCCAGGGCCCCCAGAAATTAAACCTGTCAACTTTTCCATGGGGGGCCCCCAACCCGGAAGTTTGTCGGACTTGTGGGGAAACGAAAAATTTTCATTTGTATTCATTTTACCAATGAATAAAATCCAGGTTCTGCCAACCAATTACCTGGGACGCAATTCGTAGATTTTTATGGGAGCCCCAGACTGGATATACCTTAGACTTCCGCGATTGCAAATTTTTCAATGTTAAAGCAGTAAGAAAACATTGAGATCCATCAAGGACATGGGCGGAGGAGATACGTGAAGGGGGGGGGGGCCGTGGGATAACAATGACACCCCCCCCCAGCGTCAAACGTGGAGTTGACTGATCTAATGTATGTATGTATATAAGAATTGACATCATCATTATCGTGCCCACTCAGCAATAATGGCAGTGACCCCCCAGACTTCCTAGTCTATCTCCGCCTATGATCAAGGGTCCCTGGAAATGAAACCTTTTAACTTCCCCATGAAGGTATATGTGCAATGCCCCGCTCTACGTACCCCGACCGTGTGTTGGGAGCACTGGTTATACATGGCTTTCGGCATGCCCCCCCCCCCAAGGGCAGGGCTGTCATGGGGCCGGAACGATTCTTATCAGTCTTTGATTTTTCACACTATAAATCAAGGGGTCCGTGAAAAAGCTGGTTTGGGGGGGCCCGCCAATTATCTAAGCCTAGGGTCCCGCTGCAGGATGTGGGGGTCATGACTTTCGGTACATACAAATAACTTGATCCCGATGGGTCGGTCAAACTAGGTGTTATTTTACATTTGATTGTGTGGGTTTCAAATTTTTCGCATGGATATTTCTCAGCATTCCGGTATATTCTTAAGTAATGGTGCCTATTATTTAATACCCCCCCCCCCCCAAAAAAAAAATAGAGGCAAAGCAGGACCTAAACATTTTTTTTGTGCCCCGGAATTGCTGAGACGCACTTGGTCCCGCGTCTGGTAAGGGTGGCTCTGGGTACTGGTTTCACGGTGTTTCTAGTCGAGCACAGACCTGCTGTACCTAAGGAACCTGTATTATTTTTCTAGTTTTTACAGGAGCTTTAGCTGTACCGATTCTAGCCATTCGGTCTGATCTCCGCAGAGGAATGTTAGCGAAGTGCATGTACGGTCAAGTCAGTAGCGTCGGAGCTGGGGGGGGGGGGGGATGAGATCGAGCAGATTAACGAAAAAACTAATAAAAATTTTATCCGATTGTTAAATCGGGGTACGACTGTAATTCAGAAACAAAGACTTCCTTCGTAAAACTCGAGTCCAACTCCCACAAGTCTAAAACACAGCGGCCCTGGGATAAGTACATAGCAATGGGAGAACCGGGGGTAATGTAAGCAGCAACTGTAACTGGTGGGGAGGGTCACGATAAGTGCTGCACTTTAACGAGCAACAGGAGAAACTGTCTCAGTATCGTCATTGTTCTGACTAGAACCGTGTTCTTGTTATTGCGGAAAATATTGTTTTTTACTGCTTCATTATAGAGTCTGACATATATATAAATTGAAATAAGTGTCTTTTTTGTCAATTTATAGCCGTTACTAATGTGTGTACGCATTCAACAAATATTCAGCTACATTTTTGTCGTAATTTTTTTTTGTCAGCGTCTTCACTGGTCGTGAATTAGGATAGCTCGTTATATTGTCACCACTGGAGGGGTGGGGGGGGGTAAAGAAGTCACTATGACTATAATAAGCCAGAGGCGTAAGCGGAGGGGATGACACAGAGGGCTCTTGCCCCCTTCCCCCAAGCCAATCAAAATTTAGAAGAAAAAATAATGTTTCTGTGAAAAAATTAAAATACCTTTAATGCGCTATTTTAGCCAATTTCTGTATTTTTAAATGCTTTTTGAAAGATAGTAACTCAAAGTTTCTCGGGAAGAAAATTTTTGTGCCCCCTCCAAAAATTGATCTTGCGTACCTCCCACCCCTTCCCGGGTGTGGTGGAATTACCCCGGTTCATGATAATCACGCCACTGTGTAAGCCTAAGTGTTTTGACAAAATTCCTTTGTAAATAACATTTGGAAGCAATATAAGCCTTGTTAACGTGTTTGTGCAATGTGTATATAAGAAACTATAAAACTAAATAGTCTCATAATTAAAATTTTTATGTTACTTTACTTAGTGTATAGAGAAAACAATAATTTTTCTTTGCTTTCGTGATTCCCATGGTCTCCCCATTACCTTCTTAATGCACGAAGCCACCCGTGCACGATCCAGGAGCGTCAAGTACAGAGGAGGCCTCGTGATAATGAGATTATGTTAAGATTTTCGATATTCAGCATGTAAATTGGTGAACAATCATTTATATTCGGGGGGGGGGGGGGGGGGCGCTAAAAAAACACAATTTGTCCGGTGGCCCACGAACCTCTTACGACGTCCCTTGGTATCCCCTAGTAGTGATTCGGCCACTGGTGCTTCTCAGTGATGGAAACATTACAACAAAAATATTCAAAATTTAAAATTTTATCTCTCGAAGTGATTGTGAGGAGACTTGAATCGGCGAAAGGTCAGCTCTCAAAAAAAAAACACCAAATAATAGAAAATAAATCATCTTCACGTCAAAGAAAAGATTTTTCGTCTGCTCGAAGCCGCCGTTTCTTAGATTTGAAAATAAAAAAAAAATGGCGGAAATTTTCGCAACAGTTGCGAATTTCCGCAATTCCAGTCACACAAGAAACGAGAAGAAGAAGAAGAAGAAGTAGGATTTAATTTCATTTATTTCCGATTTTGGAAAATGAAAGGCTCAAAGGTTGACGAGGAACATCGGATGTAGGAAATGATGTCGGCTTCAAGCAGACAAGATAAAAACGAGCACAAAAAGCTGGAATTTCGAGAGGTGAGGGGGGGGGGGGGTGTATTAAAAAATACATGGTCATAGGTCATGTTCCAAAAGCGCTTTCTTTTCACTTAGGACCAGTTTTTTCATGCCCCCTTCAAGCTAAATCGCCATCAACGGCTTGTGGAATCTTAAGTCAATGTGGGAAAAAACAAATTATCTCTTGGCTCTATATAAACGTATTTTTTACACGAAATGTTGGGAGACAGGCTGGCCAACCTCGGGCCATCTTGCCATGCGCATGCGCCATTTTCCCATTCACTTTCGTATTCCCCCCCCCCCCTCCCCTTCCCCCAGTAATTTTTTCAGAAAAACGTGATTGAAGTTTAATCTTTGTATAGTCTTGAAAATTAGTTAGCATGGAGATTTCGTTCTCATTCGTATAACACACAGGGCAGCCCGTATCAGACGCGGGGCCCGGTCCGAAAATTATAGAGATGCCAGAGGCGTCTTAATAATAATTGGTTTCCCCTACCCACGATTTTATATACAGTAAAAACCAGTTTTAACGAATACCGTTATAGCGAAAATCTCGTTTAAACGAACACTTTTCTAAACTCCCAGGTAAGTTTACATAGGAACAATGCAATAAACTGGTATTCCTTTATAACGAAATTCCGTTATAATGAAGTGATTTCGACGGTGTCTTGGAGTTCGTTATAACGGAATTCGACTATATTTATGTAAGAGAAGGGAATCGAAAATTTAGAAAATGAAAATCATGAAAATTCAGAACAAATGCAAGAAATAATTCCAGCACTCATGGAAATTCAGAGAAAATTCCAAAAATCGTAGAAAAGTTAGGGAAGAACAGAATAAACTGATGGACAACGCTACGTTCCCTTATTTATGCGTGTATCCTCCTCCTCTCACATTCATATATTACATCATATACTTTCCCAACTTTTCTCCAATTTTTGAATTCTAATATTTCTCAGCATATTATCAAATATTTATACATAGCTCAAATATTTCACTTTGAAACATCGATTTTTTTTTTTTTTATTCGCCTCAGGAGAGACAGGGTAACATCTTTTCAATTGGAAGTTGGAGGATATGGGGGCGGTATAAAAATTTAAATTCCTTATTTAATGACACACTTTATTTTCACTCTCGAAATTGATACAGTGTGATCTTTGAACACATTTTGAGAATTTTTTTAAAATTAGAACTACAGTTGAATCTCGTTATAAACGAACTACAAAAGAGACCAGAGAGAGAAATCACTTCGTTATAATGAAATTTCGTTACAAAGGAATTCCAGGTTTTTGTATTGTTTCTATGTAAACTTATCTGGTGGATTAGAAAAATGTTCGTAAAAACGAGATTTTCGTTATAACGGTATTCGTTAAAACGGAATTCGACTGTATACCTCTACGATGAACGGTTGATGAGATAAAGGCTTAATTAAGACTTACAGGATACCCTTTACATTGAATCCCGGTGACGTAATTTAGTGGAGGTGTCCGCTAATGAGAGTGTCCGTTATGCGAGGTTCCCCTGTAGAAAGATCGTGTTTCTTATGTTACTCACGGGATAGTAGTAAGGGTACCTCCCTTGGCTAGGTGAAACCTTCTGGAATCAAAGGTGGCGTGGCGATTTACAATTTTTCAGACTTAATCAGCTTCAATTTTGATCAAAAGCATAATCCGCTAATTTTCTTTCAAAACGGAACATTTCCAAAATTTGAATGTATAAATAGCGCTCTTGAATGATGATCAGGAAACATAATGCAGTGGAACTTCGGTTAACGAGCGATGATTCGCATTACGAGCAAAAATTTTGCGCTTTGTTTATTTATTGTCACGTTTTCACAACTGCTGGTGGTTTTTCACTTTCGTCCACACGCGTACTGTGGAGTTGCGGGTGATATTCTTCCCCTACAGTCTCCAGTCATCGTGCCTTACTCGAAAAATGAACACCCGCATACACGGGCTTGACTACCTTCACAAACACATCTGGTGTCCAGGGTCGATATTCGCACACATACACACATAACACACCATCCTGAGAATGCTTACGATACCAAACTAGATGCCGCATTGTAACAACGCGTATGAGCGCTTGAAGCTCTTCTTTTTATAAATTATGCTTGGCCAGAAGGTGACTGTAGACAAACTGATGGACCTCCATTGCCTGCAACAGCCAGCAAGATCTTATGGAGGGTATCTTTTCTGAGGAAGAGAGAAGTGCCTCACTTCAAATAAGGTTAGAGAGATGCGTAAAATGTTGGAATCTGTGCAAAATTCTGTAGAAAAGAACTAGTCAAATAAAACCGTAGCACAGTGTGAGAGAAATAAATCTGTCCAAGAACAACGCAAATTCCCCATTTTTGAGAAATCCTAAAAAGGAGGCAAAAACAAGTGTCATTAGATACTTTCTTTTTCAAAGTCGGACAAATAGAATAAGTTTATTATTGTGTTGTATTATTGAATGAAGCCATTTTTAATAGTCACTTTTACGTGAAGGAATAATTGTGGAACGAATTATGAGAATGTTAATTATTTCCTATGGTGAAGTTTGATTCGAATAACGAGCGATTCGGATAACGAGCATGTTGGCGGAACGAATTAAGATCGTTAACCGAAGTTCAGCTGTATTTAAATATTTTTATTCCACTTCTGTATCCTAGCTGTTGGGCTATTTCCCACTTTTTTAAAGCAGCCCATTCCGGAGAAAGAAAAAAGGGGTTTTTTTTGCTTCTATATACAGTAAATTTAGAAAAAGTGGAAATTGTTTGGCAAAAGTTTATTCCCTTCTGAAAAAATGAGATCCTCAACTTCTAGCTTGTTTTTTATATTCTGAATCCTTCAGAATAACCTGCGTAATCCCCGCTTCTCCGAATCGGTCAATATTGTTTGTCCTCACATGGCGGTTTATTCAGATTTTGATTTGATATCTAAGCTCCATTCATCCCCTGAGCGAACGGCACTCGCCGTATCCAGATAAACATCCCGTTGACCAACCGGGAGAGATTAGTTCCACCAAATGAAAAATCCCCGAAAATAATAAATAAGCCGATGTACGTGGTCATTTACTTATCAATTTATTCCGAGTACCTACCTGACCATCTTGTCTTTTTTTGACATTCAGTTCAAGACCATCAAATGGCCGATCGCAAGAGAGACATGTCGTCGAGGCACGCAAGTATTACTATATATAATACGTCGGCTTCTTCGGTTAATAACGGTATGGATATCGGATCGATCGAAAGCAGTGGCGTATGTCGAATACCTGTATTTCCACGCGACTGAATCCTCGTGCTGTGTGTCAACTGAGCGCATCCTTATCATTACGAAACAAAAAGGAGAAAAATTCCCGCCGCAAGGTTAAGCAGCCATAAGGTTCCGTTAAAACGACGGCGTGTTTCCTATGTTTGTAGTCAGTTGACATGGAATTATTCGTGTCGAATAATGTTCTTGTCCTCCGATATGCTCCGGAGAAAACGTCGAGGCAAGCCATCCATGTCTCGTAAATCTCCTCGAATAACAAATACGCACCAAACATCCATCAATCCTTCGAGACATTGGCTTTCATTCCCCCCCCCCCCCGTTTTGATCAAATCTTTCCGGTAATTTTTAAATGGCGGCAGAATCTTCCAAGTTCCGGCGAAAACGTATAAGTAAAACGTATAATAATGGGTTAAGAGCCAGGGGGATTCTTAATCTCTAATGGGTCGTTGTCCAAATCCATTAGCAACCAAAGACTCTGAGTTATGGAGTCCCGACTCAAACGTGATTTTCACAGGGGCTTCCGAGAAGGGTCGTACAAATCCACTTACAGAGAGATTTTTGGTCTCGTAAATTCTCGTTGGTCAACCTATGGATCACAACCCAACCTTCATTCATTGGGGCTTCTGAGATGGGTCGTAAAAATCCAGTAAGCCAGGGGATCTTGAGCTATGAGTCACGTCCGAAAATTGTTGTGCAGGGTCCTGCAAGATGTGTCGTTCAAATCTACTAACACCCAGGGGTTCTTGAGATTATGGATCACGACCCAAACTTGGGTCGTAGGGGCTTCCGAGATGAGTCGTAAAAATCCACGTACAATCTTGTTATAAATTCACTTGTTTCACTAATTTCGAAAAAAAAGGTCACGTGGGTCGCGAAGCTGATCTCGTTGCAGATTTTGGGTCGCGGCTAAACAAGGGTTTGCACGGGATAAGCCCACGTAATCACGTATAAGAATATTCATAATTGGACATCTTATGTGATTTCAAAAACGAATCATTGGCATTCCGAGGCCACTTACGTATTTGATGTTTCATAGCGGCTCTTCGATGTCTACCGATAAATGACGGCATTGCTTCGATAGTCTCTGTTTAATGCCGAGATTATTTTTTGCCGTTATTCATACTGGAGTAAGAATGATACACAGGATCATCTTAACAAATTCGGGAGCCCTAGAGGACCCCCACCCCCAGATTGATTGATTGATGACCGCTCACGCCCAGAGCTGTTGTGCAAGACAACTTCCTCTCTTCACCTCCTAGGAGGCTGGGTTGTGTCGGAGAGCCCCCCCCCCCAGAGTCCAATTTATGATTGCATGAAGAGAGTGTTCTATCTTATTAATAAAAACCTTCAACAATTTAGGAGCCCTTCGGGGATCTGGACTATACCCGGTTAGGAGGTTACTTGTATCCCAAAAAGGTATTCGATACCTTTTTGGTACAAGTACTTTACCCTTGCGTTATTGCGATCATTACATTGTAATGACTGATACGATAGGCTCCAATTTTTTTTTTTCCTATTCATCTCATGTGATTTGCCAGCCAATAAACGACGTACAAAGACCATTCAATCCAATATAACGTCCGAACTCAACTCTGCCCGCATTTTTCTTCTCTTTTTTTGCAAACGGATGGTTTATGAGATAAAGGCCACATTAGCACGTACAGGACACCCTGTATAACGACCTCCTAATATAACGTTCATTTTTTGAGGAACGAAGGGGAGTTGTTATAACGAACGTCAACTATATAGTATGCATCCGTATTTCCTGAAGTATTCTCCCATCTTCAACGCGATAGTTATAGTTCAAAGGTACGTATAGTTGGAGAGGTTTCACTGCATATTTATGAAGCCTTTCAAAACAAAATCAGCGATATGCTATAGATCCCGAACTGTAGGTCTCGACAGATACAGCCAGATGGCATGTCATCACGGGAAACGACATTAATCGAAATGGACGTTAAGCAGTTGAATGCAATATATACCGACGGCGATCTATTGGTTAGAAATTCTCGCTAAATATGGATCAGGTTCATTTGCGTAATTATGGCGGAGGGGGCTTAGCGGGCTGTAGTCCACCGTTGTGGGGGGGGGGACTTGAGAGGTCTGGTCCCCCCCTTCCGAAATGTGAGAAAATGACCGAAAAAAGGGAAAAAGATGGCCAAATCTATTTATTGTTCTATTACTTTGGTCTCCCCCAGAAAGAAAAGTGGTCCCCCCCCCCGAACGAAATTTTCGGCTACGGTCCGGGGGAGAGTCAAAATTTTTGTATAAATCTCAATAAATCCGCCCGCCTCTGCACAGACAGCAAGGGACTAGGTTAGTGAGTGACCTAGAGAATTTGCAAGTATGTAAGTGAGCCAAAGAGTGACTTACAACGTGACCAAGCTTAGAAATGACCAAAAGAGTGACTTACAACGTGAGCAAGCTTAGGAATGACCAAAAGAGTGACTTACAACGTGAGCAGGCTTAGGAATGACCAAAAGAGTGATATAAAGAGCAAGGGGACCGGGAACTAGAGAGTGACCTAGACAGTGAAAGCATGTGAATGACCTGGAGCATGTGTAAGCATGAAAATTTTCAAAAGAGTGACCTATAAAGCAACGTACCCTGTCAGTGAGTGACCAAAAGAGTGATCTAGAAAGTATACAAGTGATAAAAACAGTGTGCAAGCATGTGAGTGACCGAAACAGTGTGCAAACATGTGAGTGACCAAAACAATGTGCAAGCATGTGAGTGACCAAAACAGCGTGCAAGCATGTGAGTGCCCAAAACAGTGTGCAAGCATGTGAGTGACCAAAACAGTGTGCAAGCATGTGAGTGATCAAAACATTGCGCAAGCATGTGAGTGACAAAAAGAGTGTCTTAGAGAGTGTGTGAACATGGGAGTAATCAAAAGAAGTGTGTGACTGACACAGGTGTACTTGCAGGAGTGGAGGGGGAGGCACAGGGCAGCCAATACAAGGAAAGAATAGTCAAGAAAATTAGACTAGAATAGGAGAAGAGCGGCAAAATTCGTGTAGCCCACAGTCGGCAAAACCGTAAATGCGTCTCTGACCAGGGTACCGTACGGTGAGGTAGTTAGTCAGTTGAATGCATTAGACAATTTTTGAGATACGTGGGCTCAAATGACTGGATGACCACGTCGATCGAAATCCAACTCATATTTGCAAAGTATATCCATGAATAAAGCTTTTCCATACACAGGGTTATCGAAATTTAACCCAACTGAGAGGATCGAGGAGGACGTTCTATCGATTCGAATGGCAACCAATACGAACGATAGACCCTTCAGATGATGCGCGCGATCATCATTCATTCAACTCCAGAATAAATAAGTAAAAGCACCGGCAGGTAACCTCCTCTCTCTCCACACTCGACAAAATCATCCTACATTATGTTCAAATAAATCGTTCCGTGGACGATAGACCAAGAAATAGGGTACGTTGTTTTTTTGGAGAAAAAAAATGGGCGTCAACCGAAAAGTAGGCCATATTGAACATTACACAGCACAAGACTAATTTGTCGAGGGGCGCCAACCAGCACCTTCTAGAGATAGAAGGCCTCCGCACACTGCTTGTGACGTCAGTAAGTAGTACATTTTCCCTCAGAATATCCAGGGAAATAAATTTCCTGCTCTCATCGCTGTGCGGAAAAGAAATAATCGGGCTCAGAATTGGCGATTTCTATGCCCCACATCCAATGCGGTATTTGTGAGCCAATCAGGAAGATTCTACGCCAAGATAAGAAGAAACGAGAAATAGGATGCTGTGTTTCAAAATGTGGCAAACTTGCTAGGTAGTCTGAATGACGTTTATGGCAACCCACGCGAAGACCTATCTCCAGGAGGTCCTGCTCCAACCACCCAAGCACGGATCCAGAAGAGGGGCAATGGGGGCTCTCGCGCCACTTCCAAGAGCCGAATAATATGGAAGAAATTTGTCTGCCCTGTAAAATACGGGATGATCCAATGCACCTACACAATAAGTCGCTTCTCGGACACATCGCCATGGAACCGCCTGTCTCCACTCCATTCAATTATAAATTGACGGAGACAGCTTGATTGATGAGATTGGTATATTTTAGATTGGATGAACTCACTTCCAGATTCTATCACATACAAGACAAAAATTATTCTTTGATTATTTATATAAGGACTATTACGATTACGGACTGATTATCTGTGGATGATGCTATATAATCACAATTTTTACTCCAGATTCTTTATTGTATATATGTATATCATTGTTATTTTCACATAAATTAATAAATTTCCGGATACACCCATCCCCCAGGAAAGCTTCGATATCTCTCTGAGATGGGAAGCGGGGTGTGTCCGGTCCTTCAATGTTCAATGTCTCCACTCCATTCGTAACTGAAGATATCCACGCTACAAAAGTTCATAACGTTCTACGCTACAAAAGTTTATAAAACTAGAAAAAAATGCAATCAATAAGTCCATCACGTTACATTCGAGAATTTAACCAAAACGCATATTGATTGTTTTTTTGCAAGTTTTATAAAAGAACATTTCTAGAACTTTTTTAATGAAAGCCCAGCCTTTTCGCTCCATTTGAAACTTAAGATGCCTGCCTCCTCTAAATTCGCAAGCCAGCTGAAGATGTCTGCTTTCGCTCAGACACGGGTACAGAGGGTAGGTTAGGAACGATCGCCCCTCCCAAGAGCCGAATAATATGGGAAAATTTGTCTGTCCCCGTGAAATACGGGATGATCCAACAAGCTTACGAGAGTGGCATACCCCCCCCCCACCCTTTCCCACACATCGTCTTAGGTCCACAACCGCACTCGTCGGTGAGTTTTTGTGTAATTTTTTGTTTTTTTTCAATTAATAAATTTGAAGAATTTGATATCCTTTTGGACCAGTATAACACCGTCCACAATCCTCTAAGTTCGGTGTGTTCAGTTCCGATAACCCCGAATATTGTTGTTGTATGCTCGAGATAACAACAATATTCGGAGGGAATTTTCTTTCCAAATTGTTGGAGGGAAAAAAATCAATGCTGATTAATTGGCTTTAAACTACTCAATCGAACGTAACACTCGATTCTGCGCATTTTTCGATGGCACAAAAATAAATAAGTATCGGAAGCGATCATTTAACGCTTCCGTGTTTCCTTTTTTTCCACAGTTTTTTGTACAATATTATTGTTGTATAAAAGAGAAGAAAAAAGAGGCAAAGAGAGAGAGAGAAAATGCAAATTGAATCGGTTCTGTTATTTCTCTACCGTCAGGTCAAACTAGTTTTGTTTATTCTTTATGTATATTTCCCATCGCCCAGCTTTACCATAAAAGAAAAAGAAGTTTTGCTCTCTTATTACACGGCGAGAGTGTGTTGCTTCCGTATGCGCGTGCATAATAACAGCATATTATAACCAAATAGGACGGGGCGTGGCGAGTGCTGCCATCTAGCGTCGAACGCGGTCGTCACGAAAGACTATTTGCTCGTGTAGGAAGATTGTGGGTTGTATACACGAACTTTTTCCATATAAAAAAGGATTTAAATTGATCGCTTCCTGCTTTCACGCGACCCGTTTTCCATTTTTCGACATAAATCAAATTCAAACACGTTTAACTTTGAAGTGTGATTTATATATATACATATATGTATATTACGTTTTTTACATGATAATTTATATTTTTATTTTCATACAAAGTGTTCCATAAATTCGTATACAGTTTAAAAATGAAATTTTTAAAAAACAAATTGAAAACGTTGCTATATTTGAATGAGGTTGGTATAAAAAAAGTAATTCTCACACCAAGGGCAAAAAAAATTAGTTCAAATTATAATCGATAGAGAGCATTGCACAAATGTATGTTCGGCAGAAGTTATCGGACGTGGGCCTTTCTTCAATATGTTCTGTGTCCGAAATATTCTTAAAGCTTCAGGCGACGAATTCGTGGCTCAGATAAAACAATTTCACCCATAGTGTCATCAATGTCAACATCACAATGATAACCTTATGCAAACGCCAGTAACAAGAAAATTCAGAAATGAGCTGTTAACCGTGCACGCTGCATTTTATAGGACTCCGACCTGCATATTGCCTTTTGTGCAACCATGTATCGGCAAAAATCTGAACTAATTTTTTCGTGAGAATTATTTTTCTATAAACCGTATTCAAATATAACGATTCCTTCGATTTTTGTTTAACTTTTAATGTATGTATGAATTTAAGACACACCCCTGGACATCATACATGCTGGCCCATTGGTTCGTGGGTCAAATAGCCAAATATGCCCTCGAAGTCATCTGATGTGACCCGTGACCTGGAAAATAATTTTTCAAATAATGGACAAAGCAGTACATCACCAGGTTACTTAAGTGACCAGCGTTGCAGTTGTTGTTGAAGTTCCTCAACACTTTGGCGGGGTCCGTGACACTTTTAGAGATCACTTGAGTGACCTGCAGCACATTTCCCGATCACTTAGGTGACCTATGGCACAGTTACAGATCAGTCAACGGGCCCGCGGCACATTACCATATTACTTAAGTGGCCCAGGACACGTTTTCATGGTATGAAGTGGCCCGCACTTTCTAAAAGGCTGAATACCCTTGTTATAGTTTATTATGAAAAATAAATTTATAAAATTTTTGAATCGGAAAAATCACTGGTGGTAAATTCACGTTGACAAATATTTTGAATGATAATTTTGAAAAAATTAAAAAAAACCTTAATTTTCGAAATTTCTGTACAACATTCTTACAGTTTTGCTAATAAACGTACCGTTTACCGCATAATTCTATTGATTTTTGTTGTAGAGATATTTAATTTTGAAATAAGGGCTTATTCGCTGATCACCCTGTATATAGACCTAGCAATATATGGCAATTATTTATGCAATCATTATATCAGTGTCGGCTCATTACGGAAAATTTTGGAAGGGGGGGGGGTGGTTAATCATTTTGCATGTTATCACGATAATGGTTTCTAACCTCTATAATCTAAACTGCATTGAATAAATAGGTTTATTAATGTATTTCTCTTTAGATAGTGTATGACAATGCAATTAAACCAGTGATTCCCAACGTGGGCGTTAACGCCCTCTTGGGGGCGATGGAAAGTTCCGGGGGGCCGGTAGAAGCTACGGGTCTAACATAGGATCCTATGGGTTACATTGCGTTGGGAGGCGATGGGAGAAAGAAATTTCTGAAGAAGGGGGCGATGGGACAAAAAAGGTTGGGAAACTAGGAATCAAACCATTAGAAAGTATGATGTTTGCAAGTGCAGTTGTAAGGTGTAATTTCTGGTGCGTTTTTGTTAAGGGTCATTGGACAAAATCAGACCACCCTTGTCTGCCTGTTACACACATCACTGATGGAAAATAAATGGGGGAAAATGATTCGCGCGAATCACTCGCAGCCCGATTCGACTGTTGTCAGCGCCCGACGGTTGAGAAGCACTGCACTATGGACCACACATTTCCGAAGTTCTCATTCCGATATTAAAGTTTTATTTTATTATCAAAATTACCAAGAAAGTAGAGCTTGTTACTGTATCCTGTTCATTTTAACCATGCTTTAATCTAACCGGTTTTGTAATTCTATTGAAAAATTCTGGATAATCATCTCCCTCGCACAGTTGAGATAAGATTGAGAAAACATCTTGTGAGTATTTCGGAAGCAAATAATACAGTCGAATTCCGTTATAACGAATTCCAACAGACCGGAGAAAGATCACAGGAATTCCAGATTTTTGCATTGTTCCTATGCAAATTTATCTGGTGGATTAGCAAAGGGTTCGTTAAAACGAGATTTTCGCTATAACAGTGTTCGTTGAAACAGGATTCTACTGTATACGAACCATAGGTAAAACCATTCTTTCTACACTGGTGAGCCAAAAAAAAAAAAAAAAAAAAAGAAACCTCACCATCTTGAAATATCAAAAAAAATTGTCTTTTAAATTTCATCATTTAAAAATTAAAAATTTAATTATTTACTGAAAGACGTCTGTGATGAAGTGCGCCATCTGTTACCAAAGAAAGCAAACTTCAGTTTAATATTTTTCTTCTCACCTACACTAGATGGCAGCACCATATATTATGTGCTCATTTTGGATATTTTAGATAATTTACATTGGAAATTAAAAATACAAAATATATCAATTTATAACACAAACTAGAGATTTACGCAGGGGAGGGAAGTTCCCTTTTTTTCAATTAATTTTTTTTCCCTAGAAATATTGAAAGGCAATACAGTGGTATCTAGTCTCTAACGAAGATGATTTGTTCCAAAATTACGTTCGTTTTCCGAAACGCGATTTCCCATGAGCTTCTATGTAAAAAGCGTTTAATTCGTTCTATATTCGGCCCAACATATGAAAAGCTAACTTTAATAAAAACAGTAAAAAGAACTATAAAAAAGACAAATTCAAAAAAGGCTGAGCTGGACGCCTACACAACTAAATGAAGAAGAGTTTGAAGGAGGATAAACCAAACTCTCTAAACTTCGTTTTTTTAGGAACCTCATTTTTACAGTATCTGCTTTGTGTGGAAGAAGTGGGGGCGGCGGCAGTGCCGTCTTAACGCTTGGGCCCACCCGGGTACGGCCCGGGGTGGGCCCCACGATGCTCTTAAGACGGCCCTGGGGGGAAGGGATCCGGTGATTTAAGGCGATGCTTTCTGGAAAGAACACCATAATGTCTGTTAGTCGTTTCTTCCAAGTTCCAGATAATTTGTTAGAGTATAGTAACAAGGCTTCCTTTAGACAATTTTTCTACACGTGAAAAATGTACCATAGATAGGTCTATGTGATGGAAACAATTCGTCGCCGATTTAAACTTACGAAGTCTTTGCTATGTTCCTCATTATGTGAAGTTGTCTTCTAGTTCTCAATCATCTTCAGAAGGTACCGCTTCCATTTCAGAATAAGTCAACACGATTAATAATTCCTCCGTCTGTTTCTGAATTGATATCAATTGATTCTCCGATTGTTCCATTGTTCACACAAAACTACTGCTGTTACTGCTACTACTAAACCACACGGGCACCTAGTCCACGTTTCTCTGCGGAATTTCTAACGAAATGGTACATGTTGGAATGTGCGTGTGCGCAGGGCCGTAACTAGGGAGGAGCAGGCGGGTCTGGTGCCTCGGGCGCTGAACCAGAAGGGGGCGGTGAATTCACCCTTTAACTGCTTTAACTACATGCAAGAGGTGCCAAAATTTCGGCTCGGTCCGGGTGACAAAGTATCTAGTTGCGGCACTGCGTGTACGTATTGCGAAACTAACGTGAAGTTTGTTACTGTGCAATGCCGTATGCTATGTGTAGTGTTGCCATCGATTTTTCTAACTATGAGTGAAGCGAAATGATTGAATAACTGTACCGTTGTGTAGGACTGTTGCTCTCTGTGGCGAGAAACGCCCAAAATGCTGGGAGGTATGACATATTTTTTCATCAATACCTCACGGATTTGCAGATTAAATAATGACGGCTCTATACAGTGCACAAGTTACGCAATACATAACTCGCATGCCTTTTTTATCGCACCCACAGAAAAAACATCATTTTCTACATGAGGATACATGGGGATCCAGAGCTTCCAGAGCTATATAGTAGCAGGCACACAGTCCGTTTATTTCAGCTTTGTCCGGATGTCACGTTTCGGCCAAAGACTGAAAACGCCAGAGTGTAACATGTTTGTCGTATCTCCTGTTGACGTTTTTCCCTTTCTTGCTGCTTTCTTCTTCGGAACAGTCTTCTTCTTCGATTTTCCTCTCTTGGGTGATTCAGTCCTTTTTTTTAACTCTTCCAGATCTTCTGTTGTTAGGTCTATTGAGTGTTCATTAAGTAATTTTTTCTTCTACATGGTTTATAGACAGATCTGGATGATGCATTTCCGCACACGCATGGGTGGAGATATGGGGGAAGGGGCGCATGGTGGGGCATTGCCTCCTCCCCCCCCCCCCAAAGGTGGAGTCGTCTGATCTGGCGTATATGTGTATGTATGAATTGACATCATCATCATCGCCACCATGCCTCTCCAGCAATAATGACGGAACCATACCCCCCAGACTTTCAAGTCCATCTCCGCCAATGCGCACATGGGGAATTTGGGAGACAGATCCGCATGGCAAATTGCCGTACATGGGAGTTTTTTTCTTCTCTACCATAAATGGCCTGAAGATATGAGGAGGCTGTACCCACATGAAATTGTGCCACTGAAATCGTCTTTCATGCATGTTTGTGATTGGAATTACTGTTTTTGTCAGTTTGTAAAGAATTGAATTTATCAGGCGAAAGCAAAGTAATTCTTAACTTCCTGAAAAGAAAGTGGTGTGCTTTAAAACTTTTAACAAAAATCATTATGCATTGCTATCTCAACTTTATTACTTGGTCAAATTTTCAATATTTCACCTGAACCAGGCCCGACATTTGGGGGGGAGGGGGGTGTCGGGGGACTGTTCGTCAGGGCCCCTTTCAGTGCACACGAGCTCAAAGGAAAGATTGAGAGATTCGTTGCCTTTGTAGTCTAGTGGTCTAGGGCTTCTTCACCCAGAAAGGTTTATTCAAGTATTCCGTCAGCAAATTTTTAACCATTTGTGACCTTTCCCCCCCCCCCCGTCAGCCAAAGTCAGAGAAACTCTGACCCCCCCCCCTTGTCAGCAAAATTTCGTCAGCACTGCCCTCTACCTCCTAACGCATATTGGTGGGATCAGAAACATACGTGGGAGGAGGGTGCGTAGGGGCTCGTGCGCCTCCCCCCCCCCAGACGAAAAATATTATATAAATATTATATTCATATATATATATATATATATATATATATATATTTTTTTTTTTTTTCTTTTTTTTTTTTTTTTTTTTTTTAATGCAAAAAATACTTTTTTTGATCACATCATCAATTTTTTTGTAACCCGCGACACGGTTCCAGAACACTTAAACGATCCGTGGCACATTTAGAGATCCCTTGAGCGACATGTGGCACAGTTTTAGAGCACTAAAGCAGTCCGGACACATTTCCTGAGCACTTGAAGGATCCGTGAAACATTTAGAGATCATTAAAGTGGCTTATCAATAGGAAGAATGTTAGTTCAGGTGCCCAATAACTATCGAAAGTTTTTTTTTTTCGTTTTTGGCGCACCGAATTAAGATGTCATTAAGAATATTTCATACCTTCATAAAGGGTGGTTGATGAAGTAAGCATCATCCAACCCCCCCCCCTCCCCCATCGATGCTGACGTAATACTTGAATGATCCCAAAGCGAAAGGACGTGGGTTCGATTTCCCGCGAGGGGGCAGTTGAATTTTCTCTTCTTTCCAAAAAAATTTCATTTTCTTGTTAAAAACCTTCGCACGGATAGCGGAGAGTGACGTCATCCTTCCACGATGAAGATCGCTGCGGGGGGGGCGCATGATGATTATGATGTTAATTCATATATACAACTGTATGCAATATACATTAGATCAGTCAGCTCCCCCTTTGACGCTGAAGAGGCAATGCAATGTCCCCCCCCCCCCGTATCTCCGCCCATGATTTCCGGGGGAAGAGGCTAAAAGTGTGGGTTCATATGACAGACATTAAGATTTCTGGGGTTCCACAGCTAAAAGTATTTTATGGACGAGGTGCATGTGTGGTTTAGTAGTAGTAGTAGTAGCAGCAGCAGCTAAAAGTATTTGGGAACCGCTGATACAGAGCAACTTTTGTGAAAATTAGAAGTTGAATAATTTAACTATAATTTTTACGAGTTCTTTTTTTTCCCTCATGATATTCAAGTTGAATATCATGAATAAGCAAAAAAATATGTACCCGACAGGGTGAGCTGTATTCAAATTACTTCATGAAGTAACTGGATGATGAGGGATTTTCCACAAATTGATGTTCGATTATTTCTATCATTTGATTATTTCCTTCGTTTTTTTTTTCATTTTTACATCATACACGTGCGTTATGCTCAAGAACCACTCTTATATAGCATCAGGCAAAGCGTCTTCGCTCACTCGCATATATATAATGCCGTGGGTTTATTCCCGAAACAATCGAATGGCAGAGAATAACCGAAAGACAATTTGTAGGAAATCCTTCGTTCGGAAAATCCATAATGAGCTCGTCCGTTAGCTTTTATGCGGCTCTTTCCTCAACTTTCCTACTTTTTTTAAATTCAAATATCTCAGCGAATATTGCACTTAGATACGTGGAATTTCCTTTATTGGCCACAGGGCAACAACTTTCTAATGCGGGTTTTCAGGACGGGGCGTCCGTATAAAAACGTTTGTTTTTTTTATATTTTGATAAGGGGCCATTCAAGTATTACGTAAGCAGATTTTTAGCAATTTTTGACCCCCCCCCCCCCCCCCCCGTCAGCAAAATTTCGTCTCAGCAGCTTAGAATATATTTCATATCTTAAAAAAGGGTGGTTGATGACGTAAGCAATTTTCAAACTCCCCCCTCCCCCCCCCCTTGTCATCAAAAGTCAGCAAATCCGAATCCCCCCCCCCTGATGCTGACGTAATACTTGAATCACCCCTAACTATACAACCCCTTGCCATATAAATGAAGTATCAGAGGCCTACACGTTACTTAGATACTTTTCCCCAATTGGAAGTATGTCTCTAGGATCAACGGTTCGCCAGTGATTTGCGGCAAAGGGGGGGGGGAGTTAGTTAATTCATCCTGTATACAAATGCATACAAGAAGTTGTCATATTATGGCACATTTTGTTACAACTTGAAAAGTTAATTAAGGAATCACCTTGTACAATCGAATGGAGCCGGTGATTAATTTCCATCCTATCGCCAATAGTATTTAATTATTATTGGTGATAGCACGACCTTTTCCTGCGACCTCCGCTCTCAAACCCTTGATGGACACGCAACCGGCTTTTCTTACAAGGTCGTCGAACGTAAAACAAAGTCGTGAATTTTTCAAGACGCTGTTTCGGCAGTGAATAATAGCATACGTAACGCGTTTTCTAGTTATGAAATGAGGGTTACCTCTTTTTCTCTCGCTGAACCCTAACCACATGGATTCGACCTTTAACACATTTCGAACATTTCCAGCCTCGAGTCAAAGAGAAAAAAAAGGACTTTTCTCTCATATTTTCTCTCTCTTTTTGCTCGGAATATTTTCCAAAAAAAAAGAGTATGTGGTAAAGCAAAATAGTAAGGGGACCTACATACGTCCTACCCAAAAAATATCGTACACATTAATAATAAGGTAGCGAGCGATACGTGTCCATGATTTGATTTCAAGAGAAATAATGGAGTCCACGTTGAAAAAATAAATCACGTTATAATCCAGATCGGGGTTGAGATTTTCCGAGTTTTAAACGGCATTAAGTTTGTTGGAACTGATCGCAGCTTTGAAAACGTCCTACTTGTATTCTAAAAAATGTGTAACGCGATGGGTGGTGAGATAAAATTCGACACGGCCATTTGTTACACACTGGCTATGAGTATTGCTGGTGCTAGAGATGAAAACCAGAAAAGCATTGATAAAATAAATAGAAAGCTAATTCGGGCTATATCGTGCCTAAAACCCTGATGATGATGGGTCAGGAGATGGTTCGAATGGGTGGAGTCCGAACCTGTAAATATTCTTATCTGTTGTCACGGATCTTTCACAACTGGAAGCCTACAACTGCTGGTTTTCCCTCTTTCGCGTATCTCCGCGTAATTATAGGTGCGTTATCCGGTCATCAGTATATAACAGAACGAGAGTAATACTCTATTACAGTTATATACAGCCTACCTAAGAGAAACCAACATTTTTTTTTTGATGGCGAGATACTTGTTTAAGGAGCTGCCAGACCATTTTCGAGCGCAGTACCGTAAAAGTGGGGGGGGGGGGGGGGGAGGGGGGATAGGAACGGAACCTTGTAAAAGCACAAACATGTACAGAGTGCATAAGTAATAGGGCGTATGGCATTTTACTGGTGAACCGTTCATCCTTGAGAGGCATACTTCCGATTAGAAAAAGTTTTTAAATAACGTGTAGTACTCAGGTATGTCATTAATGTTTCAAGGAGTTGCATAGTTATTAAAATAAAAGAAGAATGAACTTTTTACGCAGTCTCCGTGTGCCCAAAACTAAATCACAAAGTGGTTGCCCTGTCTCCACCACCCAGAAAAAAAAAATCCACCTTTTAAAGCGCAATATTCACTGGGATATTCGAATTCGAAAAATGAAGAAAAGTTGGAGGAGGGGCTGCATTAAATGCGGGTAAAACGGTTTT
Organism: Pholcus phalangioides; assembly: GCF_987345545.1. NCBI lineage: Eukaryota > Metazoa > Arthropoda > Arachnida > Araneae > Pholcidae > Pholcus > Pholcus phalangioides. Next base: position 83,792,248 of record NW_028301608.1, on the reverse strand, counting down.
TCCGACATTTAAAAAGTTACTTTTTTCCCCCAACTTTCCTCCGTTTTTTGAATTTTATAATATCTCAATGAATATTGCACTTAAAAAAGTGGATTTTTTTTTTTCTATAATCAGGAGAGACAGGACAACAACTTTGTAATTGGGTTCTTTAGCACAGGGTGTCCGATAAAAAAGTGTTCATTTCTTTTAAATTTCAGTAACTATACGTTTGCAACATGAATGTATGTTTCTGAGTACTGAACGTTATTTAGATACTTTTTCTAATTGGAAGTATGCCTGTAGTATCACCGGTTTGTAAGTACGCCCTGCCATACGCCCTGCTACCTATGCACCCTGTATATATTCCCCTATTATATTTACAAAAGAATTTTCTGTACCCAATTTTTTTTTCCAGTTGGCTAATCATGATAATACGTTGGGAAATAAAGTTTCGTGTTGTTGGCATCGCTGCTTTCATGTTTACAAGAGTGTAAATAAAGCTATTAAAAACGACGGATTGGTGACGTAAGTACATTTTGAAAAAGTTTTGGTTATGTATATTTCATGGGAAGAACAACATTCCTTCGTTTTTTGTTGTAACAATACACATTTCTTACACGATAAATGTGTGTTCCTTTCCACCTCCTCCCAATTCGCGCGCGTTTCAGTTGGACGGCTTTTATACAAAAGGAACCAAGCGCCATTAAATCAAAACTGAGAAAAAAGCTATCTAAAGTTATCTTCGATTCAGTTATCTCATCTCTTCAGTTTGATAGTCGGTTCAAGTGCACACAGACGGCGTCACAGCATATATGTCATTTGGTTCTATTTGGATAAAAAATCCCACCTCTTTCAATAGTTCAGATGTCGGTATATCTCAAAAATGCTAAAAATGACGCTTGGTTCCTTTTATATAAAAGCCGTCTAATTGATCCTACATGTTAACGTATAGGAACAAGCAAAAGATTTAATAGGTGTGTTCCTATTCAGCTCTCTCTATGGGGTGAATAGAAACACCATGTTCTTCTTTTTTTTCAATGTATAGTTCACTTTAGAACTTTCTGTTTTCTTGGTATCTATATAAAAGAAGGTAGGACACAAATAATTAGTTAGATTTCTTTCATTGTACAAAGCATTTAAGGTAGTTTTTTTTTGCATTCAAAGTTGAAAACCGTTCTTATTCACCCCATTTTACAGTATATGGCTTGCAGCTTTGCTCGTTGATATCTACCATGAATGGTTTGAAAGAAAAATAGACTTGAATGAAATAAAAATTCGTTCAAATAATTCAAGTTTATGACATCAAGAAATCAACAATTGTTGTAGAACATTGTCTCGCTAACAAATAATCAATAATGATACATAAAGTATGGTGCAAACTAACCCGCTCTTCTACGCACGCGCTTACTTTGCACCAATTTTGAAAAATTCATTTTAAAAAATTTTAAATTGTGGTGGCTTTTTTTATGGCATCAGACCTGTTGTCACATCGTCTTAGAATACATCAACATCATTTTCAAAAATCATTTAACATGTTTGCTCTGCCTGACATGAGATTTTTTAATGAACACTTAAAAACGATGCAAAGTAGACCCGTGTTATGGTTTTTTTTTTTTTTTTTCATTTCAGTCTCTGGAAAGAAATATATAAATGAATAAAGTTGCAGACGCAGTGGAATCTCGATTATACGACGTTCAAGGGGGCCTGGTCAAAACGTCGTATAGATACGTAAGTCGCATAAATGAGACTCCTTTGAACCCCCCCCCCCAAAAAAAAAAAAAAAAAAAAAAACACACAGACACAAAATATCCATTGAATTTATTTGAAAATATTCAAATAAATTCAATGTGTTTGGCTGCATCTTGCTTTTTCCCTGTCTACAGCGTATATGCTAACCCCATGACCTGCTGGCCAAATGTGGCTCTCGAAGTCATCTAATGTGGCCCGTGATCTCAAAACTAATTTTGTAAAAATAAACTAGATGACACATTTCCACATCACGTAAGTGACCCATAGTGCAGATCTGGACCAGTGTCCGCAGCACATTTTCACATCACTTAGGGGGACTCGCGGTATATTTACAGATCACCGTGGCACATTTTTACGGGCACGCGCGACCCGTGGCACATTTAAAAATCTTTTAGTGACTATTTACAAGTAAGTCATCGCGGTTCAGTTCCAGATCACTTGAGTGATCCGTTGCATATTTACAAATAACTTAATTGATCCGCGGGGATGTTCCAGATCACTTAATTAAGTGGTCTGCGGCACATTTCAATTCATAGGCTCGCACTCTCCTAAATGTTGAAATTTAGCCTCCTAGCAGGTGAAGTTGTCTTGCACAACAGCTCTGGGTGTGAGCGGTCATCAATCAATCAATCCTAAAGGTTGAACACTCTTGGCCTACAAAAATTGCGCGCATTTGATGGATACAAAAGTGACGTTTTTCAAAAAGATTTTGAGTTGGAGTGGAATTGAAAGCGTCGAATAAATGAATTATTTTAACACTAAAATATGGATAGGAACCAATTGCAACCGAAGCTGTCGTATAAATGTGAAAGTCGTATAAATGAATGACGTACAAACGAAGTTTGTCGTTTGTACGCATCAATAAACTCAGCTGTGTTTTTTTTAAGCGTGTAATACCCAGAAAATCACAGTACGTAGCATAAACCAGGAACCTAACTAGGCCGGAGCAATATGTCCCAGGACTCCGATGGGGGGGGGGGTGCACAAACTCCTCTTTTTTCCCCTAAACATAACCCTTTCAAGGGGGGACTCCCAGGAAAAAGTCTGCCCCGGGGCCTCGAAAAGGCAAGCTACGGACCTGACACAAACAAGTTGCTAAAGAGAAAAGGGGCCATTCAAGTATTACGTAAGCAGATTTTCAGCCAGTTTTGACCCTCTTCCCCCCCCCTGTCAGCAAAAGTCAGCAAATCCGAAACACCCCCCCCCCCCCAATGCTGACGTAATACTTGAATGACCCCAAAGTAGATAAATACTCAAGGAGTAAAAAAGAGGTACAGTAAATCCCTTTTAACGGACACCCCTCAGATGCGGTCACCCCTCGTTTACGGACAAATAATGATTTCCAGTTGTATAATAAAAGTATTTGTATTTCAAATCCCTGATCAACGGTCAGCTCTCTTTTTTTTTTTTTTTGTTCCGTCGGTTTTACTGTATTTTAACCGAAATGATGTCAAGAGTAGCAAAACGTCCAATTCGATTCACTATCGGAACCTGTGATTCAAATAAATCTTTTCCAGTCAAGTAACCAAAATCGAGATTTTTCAACCCACGTAGTCCCAGATCCAAAACCACAGAACTAGTGAATGACGGTGTCAACGAGACTGTAAGTAGCACATTTGAATGGGACACCAACCACATCATAGAAAAACACTCCATAAATACTATTAGAAAGAGAGGGAATGAAGCCACCTATTCAATATATGGGGAGAAAAAAAAAGTGTTCAACGCGGCTACTGGGTTATTCATTCAATGCAGAGACTTGACAACACACACTTCTCTCCTTGACATAACACCACGTCTTCACTGTTGCCTTCTTAAAGAGAGTTGATGGAGAGTAAGTATGTATAATATGCATACAACGACAGCCAAACAAACAGAAGAAGATTCTTGGCCTTGACCGTCGGGAAATATGAAGAAAAAAAAAAAACTGTCGTATAATTCAGCCATTTTGGCTCGTCTTTTTGTTGACCTAAAACTTGACCTAGAAAATAGATGAGAGAAAAGATTCCCTCCGATTATATTAAGATAGGCTCAAAAGTAGCATCTTCTCGAGGTGGTTCGTAACGTAACGAAAACAAGTTGCAGGTGGTGGGTTCCGGTCTCGAATCTTTTTTCGGGTTAACCGTTGAAACCGAACTCGATCCACTTCTAGAAGTGATAGAGAGAGAGAAAAAAGCTATACATACAAACCTGTATATATACGTTTAAATGCCCGAAAAAAGTAGGTAAAATATACGTCAGTTCTTTTTTTTTAGGTCCCATTTTCACACAATACGACTAGTCATAGTATATCTAGGAGCATGTCGTATATTACTTGGGAAAATCATATCATATATCACTGACAAAAAAACAAACCACGCGATAGTTATATAATACAGTAATAGTAATAATAATAATGGAATATGCCCATAGGCATTACCGGTATCTTATGGAGGGATGATTCAAAATACGACATTTATTTATTTTATTTATTTATTTATTCAATATTGGTTGGACGAGGCCTATACAAGGGAATGCGGTGATGAAGTTAGACAGAGATGATTGATGTCGCAAAGAAAATCGGAAATTGTTTCACAATCAATAATGTTTGTGGGGAGGTTGTTCCAGTCGGTTATTGTACGAGGAAAGAAACTAAATTTGAAGCAATCTGTGGTTGCAAAGATGGGTTCCAATTTTTGTGAATGGTTAATTCTTTTTGAAAAGCATGAAATTGGAGTTAGAAATTTGGAAATTTCGGTATGAAAATGGCCATGAGGAATTTTGACAAGGAAAGTTAATCGAGAGATATATCTATGGGTGAAAAGTGGTTGCATATTGAGTTGGCGCTTGAGCTCAGTGACGGAAGCAGAGGATGACCAACAGTTAAGAATGAAGCGGGCGGATTTATTTTGAATAGATTCTAATTTGTCTATATTGGAGAGAGTATAGGGGGTGCCAGATTTCACAGGCATATGAGAGTAGAGGAAGGATGTAGGTTTGTAAGCAGCGATGTCTGAGGTGACGGGTGGGGTTTTTGAGGTTCCGAAGAAGAAAAAAGAGTTTTTGGAGACACTTATGAAAGAGGTAATCAACATGGAGATTCCAACGGAGGTCGGCCGAAATAATTACACCCAGATATTTATAACTAGAAATTTCGGTGATCAAGGAGTTATCGATAGTGTAAGAAGAAACGAGGGGAAGTCTTTCGCGAGTAATTCTCATAAAAACTGTTTTTGAGGAATTAAGGGGTAATTGCCAGGACGAGCACCATTGAGAGGCAATGTTAAGGGGTTATTTTGGAGAAATGCTTGGTCAGATTCGTTGTGCACCGTGTGGTAGATGACGCAATCATCTGCAAAGAGTCTAATATGACAATTGATGGAGTTTGGGAGATCATTAATGTATATCAAAAACAATAGTAACGAGAGGACCGAACTCTGGGGTGTGCCAGACTCAACTTGGAGAAATGGGGAGTTCTGGTCCTTGAAGGAGACAAACTGACTGCGGTTGGTAAAGGAAGGCTTCCACCCATTTAAGCAGTTGCACACATAGGCCAAGGTTTTGTAGTTTAAGGAGAAGTTTATTGTGGGCACCCTGTCAATAGCTTTAGAGAAATCCAAGAAAATTACATCCGTTTGGGCGTTTTTGTCGATATTGCTTGATAAATCATGTATGAAAAGAGCTAATTGGCTAGTTACTGATAAAGATGGCCAAAAGCCGTGCTGATTTGAGAAAAAGAAGTTTATTGAATCGAGGTGTGAGCGGATTTCCTTGGCAACTATGTGCTCAAAAAACTTGCAGCAAGTAGAAGTGATAGCGACGGGTCTGAAATTAAGAGGATTTGAAAGAGAACCTCTCTCATTGATGAATTGGGATAATCCTATTAATTTTCCAGTCAGATGGTAAGGTTGATGCGTTTAATGATACGTTGAAGATAATCAAAAGATAATTAGAGATTTCATCAGCGCAAAATTTAAGAATATGATTTGGGATCCCATCGGGGCCAGTGGAGTGGGGTTTCAGATTTTTTAAAAGGTTCAGAAGGCCTGCTTTAGAGAAAAAGACAGGACTAGTGTTGAATAATGAGTCGGAAAAGGAGTACTGAGAAGGAGTGGGGTCAGAGGAAAAAAACTGACGAAAAAGCCCGATTTGAACTGCATTGAATCTCAATATACAGAGTGTCCCATAAATTAGTAAATACTTTACAAATTCATGAAAATCGAAGGAATTAATACTTTTTTAAATGCTGTGTGCCAAAAAGTTACGTACGAATGGGGATTTTTTTTTTTTTTTTTTTTTTTTTTGTTACAGGAAAAAATTCAATTTTTTGTAGATAGGGAGCGCTGCACAAAAGCAGTGGTGCCAATATTTCGGATGGTATGATTACGAAGTTCAACTTAGAAGATATGGAATGTTCGAGAAGCATAACTCGATCCGGTATTTCAATTTTTTTATTTACCATTTGTTTTTTACTGTTGTATCCGCGGTGAATGGACTTAAAGGTCAAGAACCTATAACGAGCAGTATAAAAAGTACACGAAGGGACTGTCTGGCGCGAAAACGTCCTTAAACCATATAATAAATGAGGAACCCAGAGAGTAAAGAGACGGTCACTTTCCTATCACGAATCTGAACCGATTCCCAATATAAATACGACGTGCATTTATTTGTGGAGTCGATCCTCCCTCATACGAAACGGGTCAAGTATTAAGTCCTCACGCAAATATTTTATTACTGGAATAAAAGTGGAAGATAACAATATGGTCCCGAAAACTGACCGACAGAACAATGGCGTTAAAAGATAAGAATAAGACGCTACCCTTAAAGATTCGCATAATCTGGGACTCGTAACCACATCAGGTCGTTATCCATTACCGCTATCATTGAGCTATTCGTTATCATGCCGATTAGATTTTTATTGTGACCCTCACAGTATCCGTATTATCCACTATTTTCGGTGACGACTCAACTACCGGGCTTAGAACAAACAGCCGCCCCCATTTTGTAAAACAAAAAAAAACATTTTATCCGACTACCTTCTTAGCACTTTTCTTTAAAATGATACTGGGGTGAACCTCAATAACAGTTTTTGGTAGAGAAAGTGGATCAAAATTTGGTGAAAACAATAACAAATTGTGACGTTGCCTTATGCCATTTTCTATGAAAGAAAGTCATTTTTATGTCAAATTTTAAGAAAAATTCATGTAATATTCGAAACGCAATTGCAAAAAAATTCTATGAATAAAATGTTTCGTTAATTTTGCAGTGCATTAAGCTAGTGATGATGGTTATACAGTATATGAACCAAAATTTGAAGGATTTTATGATATGCTCATAATTTACACCCAAATCTGTTTGATGTACGTGTGAATTTTTTGAAATCTCGATTTTATATACCGTGTATAAACATTCTAATTAGACAAATACCGTAAAGTGAGGTATGACTTGGGTACATATTTTGGGCATTTTTCGTATCTCTCTTATGAACTAACATTTGTTTTACTAAAAAAAGGCACCACGCCACTAGAAAGAAAGAGAGAGAGGTTTTAATTGTTTTGCAACTTATTATATAATGGTAAAAAATGAATAGTAGCCAAAGTCGTAGCCCAGCGCCCCCCCCCCCCCGTAGGGGGGTGACTTGGTTACACTACTCTACTATCTTAATATTTCGCCTATCAAAGTGTATCTTTTCATTTCACCCACTGGGAATGATTCGAAGCAAATAAAAAAAAGTAAAAGTAAATATAAGTCAAATATAAAGTCAAATATTTTGATTACTGGAAATTATTGTTTTATATCTACAATGTAAATGTGCTCAGTCAAACACACCGGTTTTTTTGTGATCTGTCTTTTTCAATACAGAGTCAGATGAATACTAAATCTGATCTTTCAGTTTGGAAAGAACAACAGAAACGAGGAAACGAAGCCTTGTCCGTTAGTTTACTCTGTATTTTCCCCACCAGCGATTTTGGAATTCAAATATCTCAGCGAATATTGCAGTTAGAGAAACATGGGATTTCTAATGTTGGGCTCGGAAGAGAGACAGACAGCTTTCTAATTCGAGTTAGAGGACGGGGGACCGTATAAAAATTTAGATTTCGTGTCACACTGTATTTAAACTCTCAAAACTGGTACAGGTTTATTTCTGAACACATTTTGAGCATTTTTTTAAACCGAAACTATACCTCTACGATGAACGGTTGATGAGTTAGAGGCCGAATTATTACTTGCAGGACGGACACTCTGTATAGAAAGTTTCTATTCCAGTATCCAATACAACAGAGAAACCGAGTAAATTTTATTAAACAATTAAGATAAATAAAACATCCCACCAAGGTCCCTGAAAAAAGGGGGGGGGCCAAAATTAACTGAAAACGATGAAAGAAAGTGGAAAAAACAGTTGAAAAATAACAATAAAATGGTTGCATCTGCAATAAAAGTGCAATGACTTTCTTTTCGTTATTAACGTTTTTCATACAAAATGGACGGTAAAATGAGGCTATATTTAAAGTTAATGAGAGTGGTGAAAGTTAATTTGAAAGTTAAGAAACGCTTTTTTTTCTTTGAATGTGACCAAAGACACTTATAATCAACGAAGAACGTAGAACACAATATACGTGATTTCTATTCAGATAGCAAAACTCTCTCTTTAAGAAAGTATTTTCTCGTATCTTCAACATCAAAGCCACGATAATTAGCTGAGAAAAAACTATAAATTTAGCTCTTTTTTTTTCTTCCTTATTGTTCCTTCCACACAAAAAATGTTTTAGTTTGGTTTCTACTATTATCAAGATAAATAATATGACTATCCTTTTCGATCATATTCTGTCGAATACGGAACAGCACCAATTGTCGCCAAAAATGCCACCAATTGTTCCGAAAACATAAGCATCATCGGAAAAATTTTCAGTCAGTTAAAAATAGAAATATGATTGAATTCCCATTTATATATGTTGAAACATCCTCAGGGTCGCCCTTACTAGACGCGGGGCTAATTCGCGGGCAGTGAAGTCATTAACGAGTAAGCCAACAACAAACCATGGCCAGGGTCCCGAATCGAAGGAGGCTCCCGCATTATTGAAGGCTTTCCACTAATTATGAAATTATTTATTTCTTAAATCCTGGAATTATCAATTTCTTAAATAATCTCTGAGTTATTTCTCTTATCAACCAAGAATTTTCATCATTTTTAAATTTTAATTAGTTTTGGAATTATTTCTTTCATTGAATTTTGATTTATATCATTTTTCAATTTCCTTAGTTTTGGAATCATTTTCTCCATTGAGCTTAGATTTCCGTCATCCCTCAATTTTCTTGGTTTTTGGATGATTTCTCTCGTTAAATTTGGATTTTCGTCATTTCTGGAGAATCCTTAATTTAATTATTTAAATAATTATTAATTATTTATTCATTATTATTATTTATACATATATTATAATAATTATTAAATATTCATTATTAATTATTATAAATAATTATTTTCTTCATCAAATTTGGATTTCAATCACTTCTCAATTTTCTTAGCTCAGGAATCATTTCTTAATTAATAAATTTAATTTCAAATTCTCATCAATCCCGAATCTTCATTATTTTCGATGCTAATTTACACTTTTGTGTACGAATTACATGGCGGCATTGCCCGGTGCGGCTGCACCGTTTCGTACAACCCTAAGGGCGGCTCTGGACATTCCACGTAAAAGAGAAAATACTAGGGGAGTAGTGGATGGATTTGAGGGTAGAAGGTATCCGGTAAATTCGTAAATAGCTTAAAAATTCATAAAAAAATTAAGTAATTGGAAAATTTGAATGCGGTTTTCTCACAAAAGGGGATTTTTTTTTTTTTTTTTTTGGTACGAAAAGGTTGGTTGTCGATAGAGGGCACCGCAAGAAAGCAAATCACTGGAAATATGCAAATCGGAGGAAATTCACTGAAATTTTCTGTCGCTGATGAGTTTTCATTGTGATGGATAAAACACTGGTGGTGAAGTTATTTACCTGAGCCAGATCGCCGGCTGAAGCTTAACGAACGCTTCTGACACAAAAGAAATTGAAAAGAGGTTCGGTTCAAATCACTCTTGCTGGAATTTCGTACAAGGCCCTCTATCGACAAAAATTGGAGCTATTTTTTTTCTGTCACAAAAAATCTTCCTGCGTGAATATCACTTTTTCGCAAACACTCAATTCAAATATACCAATTCCTGAAATCCCCCCAAAAAATGTATATAAGACACCCCGTATTTCATAAAAAGATTTATATATTTGTAGTTATAAAATTATACGGAATGCATTCCCGAAGGAACGAAAAAAATGCGGAAAATACCACTTACATAGTCACCATAATAGTTATAGTAAAAGGAAAAGAGTAAGAAAATTGTTGATAATTATTATCATTAATTTTCTTATTCTTCTCTTTTCAAAATTAATTAATTTCAATAATAAACCCATATTTTCCAATATCAAACAAGAATGATCTAGAAAGAAATGTATTTGTTCTCGATAATTCTCTTTTTGTAAGCGAATTATCTTATCCTCGAGCTTGAATCAACACCTCTCGTTAACTTTCAGAAAATAATAATGTGATTATTTTTTTTGTGTGTGATAAAATATGTTTTTACTCACTCATCACTGATATGTGTTACATTTCATCGAATTAACCCGATTCGATTATGAAAAGAAGGCCAAAATGAAGCGCCAAAAAAATATGATTCGAAATAATTTATTCGTGAAATAATTTCTTTCTTTGGATGTAAATGAAGCTGCCACGAGAACAAGTCGATTAACGGTAGTGCTCAAAATAAGACACGATAATCGAGGTCGGCAATCGATCATCGAGAAAAGTTTCTTGTGCCCGGTTTTTCTTTCAACGAAAATGAATCCGTACCTCTCATCACATCTCTCTTCTTCCATTTCTTCTAATGTTTTTACCTTTCTTATAATTACTTAAAGGGAGGGATGCGATGAAAAATAGAGAAAAAATTAGATGAAACCAGAACCGTTTTACTCAGTAGTAATTAGACTTGAAGATGTCCACTGGGCTTCCGACCCACTTCCAGTCGTGGTCCGAACCTAGAAACGCCCTTTCTGTTTAGTCTTCTTGTTGTTTCTCTTATTTACCTCAAAGATAGTAGTACATACTTTTCTTTTCTTTTTTCTAAACCATGCTGATGGGCATTTGCTCTGATTTCCAGCAGAATTTAATAGTCAATAGAGCTAGAGCTCTCTCCCTGACATATTCGATGGTAAACAAAGTACGTATGCGCGTAATAAATATGCCATAGCCATGAATGTGATCGTATTTAAATAGGAAAGAAACATGTCAGAGTGTTTATAGGTTTCGAATACGTTCGAGATAATTTAAATAATTTTATTATGAAATGATTGAAATTGATAAGAACCTTCATGTCTCTAGCCTGATGAAATTCTAATCAAGCCCAATTTTCAAGTTTCTCGTGATATAGTCGCAGCTTATATAGCTTTTGAAGTTAGTTTTTAGCTCTTGCGGCTAATTATAGCTATATATATTATTATTTTTTGGCTTTCTAAACTTTGAGGATTTTCTAGGAAACATATTTTCTGGATATCGGGAACTGGATATTATGTGGACTCGGGAAAAAAATAGGTCATTTGGTTTCCGCCGGGACTACAACCTAGGCCCCCTTGCATACTAGACGAGCATGCTACCATTTACACAACTGGAGACACGACCCTGTTTCCCTTATTCCACGCACTGTGGCGTGAGGCACTAAAGTAGAGACAGTAGTAGTTTTTCTCAGCTTCAGTAAATGTCCCCCTGGTGGGAGGGCTGAGAAAGAGAGATAGGCGGCTTTTCCCCCCCCCCCCCTCCTCAGCCGAATGTATGAAGGGAATACATATTTTCTGGATATTATGCCGAGGTGAACTCGGAAAGAAAAGTCATTTGGTCTCCGCCGGAACTAGAATCCAGGCCTTCCTGCATACCGGGCAAACGTGCTACCATCCCTCACACCACAGTGGGTGGAATAAGGAATTCAGGGTCGTGTCTCCAGTGGCGTAGATGGTAGCATGCTACACTAGCGCAGCATTTAACCATATTTATAATTCAGTTATTTTCTCACATTTCGGGGAGGGGGCGGAAGCAGATCTCCAGGTCATCACACTACGGCATTGATACCTATCCATTTACCGAAACTGCTAATAAAATAGGAAAGTCCACAAGACAAAGGGGCAGTTACCTCATGGTGAATGATAAAGACCTTTGACTTTTTTAGCCATTTCGATTACAAGCTAGGTTTCTGTACAAATCATTCGGCACCGTTCTACAATATAAACAGAGAATATCAACCATCGGTCACTGCGAAAAATGCGTCTGGTTTTTGGAACATCTGTCATTTGTGACCGACAACGAAGGATAAAAATTATTTTTGGACGTACGTGTATTTACGCAATCGCGACCCACACGCGAAAGGTCTTTTATAAACCCACAAAGTAAGCCATCGTGTCTGATCTCGTGACGACATTGTCTACCATGAGACTTTCCTTGACATAATATTTCACAAATTTCATTTGAGTACGTACGAGATGGCAAAACAAAACGGAACAAAATACAGGAAAAAGTACCACCAAAACAATAATAATAATAATCTCACTAAAAATTATTTTTTCATCTTCTTTGTCCTGTTTAAACTTTTTTTTTGAAAAATCGTCTTTTATTGTCTTCAATTTAATTTTCTCGATGAAGAAAAAAATTAATTAAAAAAATCGGTTTTTTTACAAGATGTAATAACTGAATTCGATTTTTTTTTCCCCTTCGTAGGAAATGAATGAAACGGAAGATGTTTGTTGTTTGTCCTCTCATCGGAAAGACCTTGACACTTGGAAACAAAACAGGACGTGAGAATTGGAAACAAGTAAACAAACAACAACAACAAAATCACACGGAATCAGGTAAACAAAAGAAGGAAAAAAAAATCCCATAAGGGTAAGAAAGGTATTAAGAAACACACCACTAGTGGGGTGACGGCCGTCTTCATTTACCGTACGCGCAAAACAAAAATGAAACATCGCAATGAAGAATTCGGATCCTTGAACCAAACATGATTGAATTAATCCATCGATTTCTTTTGATTCGGATTGAATTGGCGAGTTTCTTGACGTGTACGTGATGCCGGGTTAAAACTAAGTATTAAAAAGCCTGCCATTTCTGACATCTACAAACGGATTCGGAGTGATGGATCTTTTCCTACTTTGATTCGTGCTGCCTTATCTTAGCCGAGATGCCATATCCACTTCAACAAATGAATGTAAGGTGAATTAAATTTGACATGCATTGAAATTGGAATAGTTACGATCCCTTGACCTTGCCTGGTGAGGCCAAATAGGAAAAGACATGCAACGAAATTGTGAGATTAAAGTGCAATCATTGCGTATAAGGATGATACTGTACACTAAGGTGTCTGTAGCTTTTTAAAAACTGAGCCAAAACTGGCTATTGAAAAAAAAAATTTTTTTTGATTGATTTGTGTTTATTGTACGTCAAAATGACCTTTAGAACGGAAAAAAGTGTAATTTATTTATTTAATTAAACAATACAGTAAATACATTTGGTCTCGAAACAATTTGAGTTAGGCATCCCTTACACATACCTCAAGTCTTAACTTGAAGAAAAAAGAATCATTAAAAACCATTTAAAACTGGTAAAAATGAGTAAACCACGCGAGCAAAGAGGATACTACTACTCAACCGCGCATGCACCTCGTACACATTCCTCTGTGGAACTTCTAACGAATCGGTACAGTTGTGTTTGTTTGTGTTCTTCGACTCGAATCCTGGTCTGTCGTTTGGAGAGAGACGAGTGCTCTACCGGTGAGATGAATTTTTCTTCCCTCGTAACACCTATATCTCTTCATTGAGCCAATTTTCCGTATCTGTTGCATTAACAGGGGAGAGCGACGCCTTTCCGCATAAGGCGACAAGTGCTTGAAATTTTCATGTTATGTAAGTACAAGGAATGCCTGCTCTCTTCTCACCTCGGCACCTCAAAGTTGGAAAAAAACCACAAGAAAACCGACTTCAGTCGACCACCAGTGTGCCGTCAACCTGGCTGCTCGTGATGAGAGTCCAGCACGGTCAATACCTTAAAGCTTGCTCTAGAAGGTGTTGGCAATAAAATTTCTCTTTTTATTTCTCTCAAGACATGTATCGCACGTTTGGCGATGACAAAAAATAGATGTGGTGACCACGGGAACGTCTTACATCAGCACATCGAACTTTCTCCTGGGATCTCTTGCCACTTCGCGAATTGGCCGGCTAAAGTCCGATTTGTAGAAATGATTCAAAACTCTACGCCAATTCGGACTTTGGCAGTAACATATACGTATCTATGACTTTTTTAGGCATTTCGATTACAACAGCGAATTGATTTTGAGACAGCAAATAAAGATTTTCCCGCCCAACTTCAGTAAAGAATAAAAACAAATTGAATATACGGGAGGGGGTGGGGGGCGAACGGGATATTTTATAAAAATGTGGGGACAACCAAATTTAAGGGAGTGTCCCGTACAATATGAGTCATATGGTCATCCCATGTACATAATTTTCTGACCGGCAGACTTGAAAGGTTGCGCACATCCCCGCAATATATAGTAGTATTTTATCCTGACATGTCAGAACATCATTAAGGACACTCGGCCCCAGTCCGACTTTGAAAAACAAAAAGAAGAATCTCGGACGGAGCAGACATGGCATTTATTTTGATGACCGGATTTATAGCGGACTCGATCTGATGACCCATTGTCTTCGTGGTGGTGAGAAAATATCGCGATCGCCGTTGTTCGATACGTAACAACGTTAATCTTATCACAATACATGGAGTACAGCTTTATTTGTAAAAGACAGATTATTCGTTTTGATCGATGTTCGGTCTCTTTTTTTTCCTATTCTTCTGGAAATAACCGAGATGGACTCTCTCTAGAAAAGGAGGAGCGAGATTTATTCAGTCTTATTAAATTCTCACGTAAAATAATTGGACCGAAAATAAACCGAAGAGGAGGATTAACACGAAATTAGTCATTATGCTCGATGCGTTTTTAGTTGTACAGGGTGGGCAAAAAGTCCGTAGAAACATTAAAGATGAATAAACACCAGAAAAATAACCGAAATGAAAAACGGTTTGCAGGGTTAGCATCGCTAGGTCACGAGAATTTTTTTAAGACAGGGAAAAGAAACCTAAAAAAACAGCCGATAGGTGGCGCTGGTACGAGCGACTTCGGTGGAAATATGCAAATCCGACGGTAATAGGAACTTGCGCTCCTAATCCACAATCAGTTCACCGTTGTAAACCGTTCGTGTATGTGGACCTGCTGCACTCTGCCGTTGATGGATTTGTGACTCGCCTGCAATGTATTTTCACGGGTTTACGTTTTTTCCTGCAAAATAACACTTAAGATTATAGTATTACTTTGCAGGAAAAAAATGTAACCCCCCCCCCCCCCCCCCAGAAGGAAAAAAAATCTGAAACCTCCCTCTCGAGAAAATTCTGCGTACGCCTATGGTTGCAGAAATATCTGCTACACAAACAATTTGGGATATCCTTTGTAACGATTATCGAAGATTCGGGGAAACTGATCGTTATACGGGTTTTTTGTCGTTACACTGTATATGGGAATTTTATTTCATTTGCGGAAAATTAATAGAAAGGAAAATTCGCAGAAAAATAATTCATCGACAACAGTTAGTGGCCTGGTCAGTGAGTGAACTCCGTGTGACACTAGCTCATTCGGTCATATTCACTCGCTCGGTATCTCGTCAACTCATTCATTTGGTCAGTCACTGTCTCTCACGCATTCGGCCACCTGGTCACTCACTTATTCAATATCTTCCTTTACTTTGAAACCGAGCACATCTCCGGTGTATCGCGACGGGCAATTTACTACCGAATGAGTTGCACGTGTACTTACATACCTAACAGTCTGAGTGCGTACCTCGTATTGTGCGTGAATTTTTAGTGCAGCCATCTATTTTTCAAACGATGAGTGAAGTGTAATGATTGAATATTTCTATCGTTTTAGGCCTATAGTTCTCTCTGCGGCGAGTCTTTTCAACGCTTAACGCGGAGATCATCTCGCATTCACGCCTCGAAGTTGAGAACAAAAAAATCAACTTCAGCCAATCACCAATGGTGTCCGTCACTATGACCCCACGCCACACAGGGGCGGTCACTTAATTACTCACTAGTGCGAACTATTGTGTGTCGGTGAATTTTCCATAAATCAATTAAGGGTTGTTAACCAGGGATGCATGGACCCTTTGGGGCTCCTTAGAGTGATTTCGGGAAAGGAAGATATTCGTTAGAGTAGATAAGAAAAACAAATAACTCAGTCCTTACATCAGTATACACTGAATATTACTCTTACCAGTCTGGGGGGATCCAAACACCCTTCCCTTCTGGAGCTCCCTATCACACAGATACATTAACCAGCCCGGTTAAGAATCGTCTATGATGCATTAGTATTTTTTTTTAATACTTTGCTCTCTATTATAAGGCCGTCTATGCAACTTAGATTCTTGAGTCGTGTCCCGGTGAGCCCATGCTTTAAGATAACTCAGCCTACCACCCTTCTTCATGTGGGGAGCCATTATAACAGCTATTTTAGTGACGCTTGCCCCTGTCTAAGGTAAAAAACAAAATAAATTTAAATGAAAAAAAATCAGTCTATATATATAATACAGGCCATGTTCAGACGGGCAACTTCTTTTCCTTTATGAAAATTGATTTCTTATTATTGTGTAATCTAAAATTAATGATAGTCATCATCAACACCCAGGGCTGTCTAACTGCATCATTGGCCCTTGGGTAATATGATTTTTCCTGAGACCTACCCCCCACCCCACACCTGACGATAAATGCCTACTTAGCAATCTATATATGCTTTATCTCGATAATCTAAACCAGATCTTATCATCATAAGCACCCCCCCCCCACAACTTGAAGCCTCCTCGGCCCGTGCTCGGATGGGCCCATGCGTTAAACCGTCACCGTCAACACCACTTGAGTGTCTTAAATATACGACACCACCTTATAACAGTATCGAGAAATCACAACAAAACTTAAAATCACATGCGCGTTTTCAGATTCTCTTGTACGTTGATGACATATCTATCAATTAAGTGGTGTTGACAGCACCAGCTTAACGCTTGGGCCCGCCCGAGCACTACCCGAGGGGAAGTCAATTGTTTAGGAGAGGCCTCATAATAAAATAAGATCTGGTTGAGATATTTTCGAGATTTACTTGTAAATTCGTAAATATGCATTTCTAGTCAGGTAAAGGGCCTTTTAAAAACCAATTTTTCTGGGGGGGGGGAGGGCTGTGGGCATGATGCTCTTAAGACGGCAGCGGGAGGAATTATTCCTTTTTTGGACGTAATTATTAAATAATAATGGATGAAAATATAAAACTTACGGTGCTTGGATCGTTTGAAGAATTTGACGAAGTTGAGGTAGGTCATGACGCCGATCCTCTTGCCGTAATTACCGTGACTGCAACAACCAAGATCCTCTCTGGTGATGCCCATTTTTATCGGATCTCCGTTTCCGATCAATGTAATGGACACACACACACACACACAAATTGATCAATGCAATAATCAAAACAACACGTGGAAGACAACAGATGCCTCTGCTTTCATGTGCACAGTCAAGTCTCGGTATCTATCACGGGGGATCTTAGAACGACATCTATTCTTTACTCGTCAATGATGTTATCATCGAATTTATAAATAATGGATGATTTCGGTTGTCCATCCATTCTAGTCCATGGTGATCTCTTTACGATGACCTTGGATGGAAATTTCTGCAGGAAGTGGATGGATCCAAAGTTATATCTTTATCAACTTATTCAACGGATCCAGATCTCTGTTAGTGTTCCACACGGAATATTTCACATATTTCAGAAACACTTGACACAGTAAATTTTATAGATATCCTCACAATTTTTGAAGAATATGATGGAAATTGCTCACTCATATTCTCTGAAATAATATTTTTGCAAAGGGGATCACATTAGTTGTTGTCATTCGTGAAAAATCGATGGTTTCCGATAACAAAAATTATTCTCAGTACGTGAGAAGAAATGCGTAAGCATCCTTCTGTCTCTATGAAAAAAATAACAATGTCATTGCCAACAGTCACCAAATGTACCCAATCTAAAAATGACCATCAATGGAATCCACGATTCACAATCACTGAATCATCAAAAATGAAATCTCTCGGCAGTTTCTTCTCCGGAAGAAGGGGGGGAAAAGAAGCTGTTATTATATAGAAAACACGGTCATCAAATAAATTGGCCGGTAAAAGCTGGTTTCAATCCTTATTCTGGTGAAAACGTCCCAGACGTTAACGGTATAAGAGAGAATCTCTCTCTCTCTCTCTCTCGCACACACACACAACAAACGTATTTTTCCCTTCAGGTCTAGGTCGGAACCTTCTCTCTTTAACTCGCGGCTGCCATCAGAAACCATCGAATGAATGAGAGAGACGAGAGAGAAAAACAAAAAAAAATGTGCCCATCAAATTAGATGGCCTCTTTTCTCGGGGCACCAACAAAAAAAAACGAGCATAAAACAAAATAAATAGATCGCGCATGCGTCGATATCGCGAGAAATTTGTGAATCTTTTTGTCTGTCTTTTTGAGACAGTTTCGTTTCAGATTCGAGTCGAAATAAGAACAGAAAAAAAAGAGCTAGAAAAAATAAGAAGACATTTATTTAAATATCGGCCTTTTGTCTGGTTTGAGAATGAATTGATGATGCGACATCCCAAGGGTCACAAACACGTTGCGGTTCATTTTGTTTTTTTTTTATCGAGACAATCGTGAAAAAAGAACCACGAGACGCGTGGGTTAAGGGGTTTAGCGAAGGTTCAGTGGCTTTTGCGATCGTCGGATATCCCTAAACGATCTAACAAATCCAAGATAATAACGGTTAAAACATTAGTTTAACAAACTTTTTGTTCCATCGCCACGCCCTTTTTCAAAATGTTTCTCTTCTCATCTACCCCAACTCAATCCAACCCGCAGGATCCCATATTAAACCCAAAGCTTCTACCGTCACCTTGGACCATTCCATCGTCCCCGGGGGGGCCGATACTGCCCACTTTGGGAAATACCGGGTTAAACCATTCCAGAAAAAATCAGCACTTCAGTGGTATATCCCTTTCAGACCCGAGCATTCATTTTTTTTTATTTTTTGGGATTTTCAAAATGTTTTTGCATTTTTGATGCTAAAAAAATTTAAATTAAAAACATGAATGTAGCAAATCTTTATTTTTGAATATTTTTGTTCAATTTTTTATTTATTTATTTTATATATATATATACACTGCTGGCCACCCAAATTGCAACACCAAGAAAGACAAGAGATATCGCAATAATATTTATTTTGTAGATAACATGTTGACCAAGCATCAAATGATTAAATTTATAGACTTCTGTGAAGTGTGGTTCCTGCCAAAATCAGTAGCCAGAATAGCCGCCATTGTTTGAGATCACCGCTGCCACACGCCTCGGCATTGATTCAAAGAGACTTTGCATGTATTCTTGGGGTACAGCAGACCAAGCAGCTTCCACGCGTTGCCAAAGTTGATCTGGTGTGGCAGCTGGGGATGTAATCTGGGTCAATCGTTGAGCAACCATGGACCACATGTTTTCTATCGGCGAAAGATCCGGAGAGCGAGCTGGCCAGGGAAGCAATTCAATCTGGCGATTGACGAAGAACCTTTGGACAATGCGTGCCATGTGTGGTCGCGCATTATCCTGTTGAAATATGGCTGTGGGCAAGCCCTGAAGGTAAGGAAGGACAACTGGCTCCAACACCTCAGAGATGTAGCGCTGGCTTTTTAAAGTACCGGCAATGCGTACTAGAGGTGTGCCTCAGTGATATCCAATACCGCCCCATACCATAATACCCGGTGCAGGACGAGTGTGGCGGTGCATAACGCAGCTGTTCAGCATCCTCTCTCCACGGTGTCTCCAGACTCGAATCCGACCATCGTGGTGTTGCAGACAGAAGCGTGACTCGTCAGTAAAGACAATTTCATTCCATTGTGCCGTCCACATCCTTCTTTCATCGCACCATTGGCGGCGGAGACGTCTGTGGTTCTGCGTCAAGGATAGACGAAGGAAAGGACGTCTTGCGGACAGACCACCCTGCTGTAAACGGCGTTGAATGGTACGCGCAGACACTGGATGATGCGGTACAGACTGAATGTGCTGTGCTATGGCTCGTGATGTGGCTGAGCGATCCGTCACTGCCATACGCACAATACGCCTGTCATCACGTGAAGTGGTGCACTGAGGTGGATGCGATCGAACACGTCGGTCCGTCGTACCCTCCTGCATCCAACGATCACATATCCGCATTACAGTTGTTTGGTTTCGTCCAACACGACTACCGATTTCCCTGAAAGATAATCCACAATCTCGGTAGGCCACTATCCTTCCTCTGTCGAACTCGGATACTTGATCAAAAGATGATCGCTGTTTTCTACGAGACATAATTGATCGTTTTTTGGAAAAAACCACAAGAAAAACACAATTGCCGTACTTCAAATCGTCGAAATCTCCAAGCCATAAATAGCGCTTTGAAGTGGCGCCACAGGCGCGCGTGACGTGCGTCTGCGCTGAAATTCTAATCATTTGCATATCTCACCTCCGCGAATGCATGTTGTAAATTTCATATTATTTGCATGCTTCCTTCAGGGTGTTGCATTTACGGTGGCCAGCAGTGTATATATATGTGTGTGTGTGTGTGTGTATATATATATAGTAGTTCCGTATTTTATAGCAGAAATCCGTAGAAACTACGGAAATCCCGTAGTAGTTGGCAAGTATGTCCTAAACATTCGATTTTTACTAGTGAGAGATGCTCACGAAGTTTCTATAATTACCGGCAAAATAGCTCAGAGGTACACGTCTCCTATTTCTTGACAAGCCAAGCAAGAACTATTTTTTTTTACCCTTGCATTTTGGAGGAAAATATGTACCATGTGTGGAGAAGACATATTAGACATATAAGAAGTGCATTCTTCAACAATGACACAAAATTAAGTTGGCAAACACAATAAATGACATTTTTGTACTATTCAAATCCATAAATCATATAAATGCAGCGTTCCCTGGAGTGCAACATGCAATATTTTTTTTTAAATATTCGTATCTTTTTGTCATGTAATAGCATTCAGGGTACCTCATTTGCTTGATATAACACCCCTCAAAATTTTTCTCCTCTAAGTATTTCAATGTTCGCCAATTAAATCGTAGTTCATTTTTTCTGGTTCAGACTCTGGCTCACAAGTATGGTCATCTAAATCAGCGGTTCGCAACCTTTTTTTGCCCATGGCCCCCTTTCAACCATTTCTCATTCCTGCGCCCCCCCCCTTGCGACCATGATCAATTTCCTACCCCCGCCCCATCCCCGTTTTCCCGTTGAAAGACAATTGTTCAAATATTGTTTGAAGTATAAATATGTGTTTGAATTTAATTTATTTTTAATTTATCAAAATAACGAAAAAAGCAAAATAAACATAATACAACACAAGTGGCTTTTTTGGTTCCTAATGGGGCCTGTCCCCCACAGGCGAACGAAGCAACGTGTGAGTTGGCTTAAACACAACACAATATTTCACATAACACACACTACTATATGTAATGTACAGGATGTATAGGTAACAAGACGTATGGTATTTTACTAGCAAATCGAGTTCACCCTACACAGGAATACTTTCAATTGGAAAAATTATCCAAATAACGTGTATATATAGTACTCAGATATGCCATTCATGTTGCAAGGGGTTATATAGTGATTCAAATAAAAATGTTAACTTTTTATACGGACACAGTGTGCTCAAAAACCCAATTGCAAAGTTGTTGCCCCGTCTATTCTGATGCCAACAAAACCGTTTTATCCGCATTTAACGTTGTTTTTCGGTTGGTTGTCTTCAAATAAATGTTACTGTCAATCACTGTCGTAGGGGTACTGGAACTTTATTGGAGAAACTATAAACACTTAACATGTTAACGTGGTGAATCAATGCCACCCATAATTCAGCTAGCCAGCCGATGTAGTTTCGGGAATGATGAAAATCTCCTAATTGCCCTGGAGAATTAAGACGTAGGATGCTTATGGAACAGGAATGTGCCTAGAATGAGCTAAAACACCTGGGTGTCCGAACATTGGCTGACTTGGACACTTGGACCAGGACATGTGACGCAAACATGACATCGATTCGTCGTTGTACGGCCTACCCGACTATAACTTGTGACATCCAACGAACACGGACGGACCGCCACCAACAAATACAAATACAAATACAAATACAACGCCACAACAGGCAAAATGCCCAACGAGGTGGCTGATAAAAAGATGCCCATAAAAATATGGTTGTCATATGTTTAAATTTCCAACGGAATTTGATTATCGAGTCCGGACGTGCCAAAGACGCTATAATATCAATTTAGATTTCGATTCTTAGATCATGATTTATCATAATTATTCCGTTGATTTATACTCCTGTAATTGGACTTGTTATTCTGTTATACAAATTTATATATATACATATACATATTTAATACAATTCCGGATGCACCCATCTTTCGGGAACGCTTCGATATCTCCTTGAGATGGGAAGCCGAGTGTGTCCGGTCCTTCAATGTTCAATGTCAATCACTGTCAATAAAGTGACACTGTATGCATATATACATTCATCTCGAAACCTTATAATTATTGATAACACAAACTCATGACAAGGGCTCTGATTTTTATGACCTAAAGAAGAAACGCGTAGTAGCTAATAACTTATCAGCAACGACGTTTCATCTTTAGGTCATAAAAATCAGAGCCCTACTTATGAGGAATTGGTTACACACACGCAAAAAAATCATTGTGTTTGTTTTTGTGAAACTCTTAAAATTTTTGATATTTCAAGTGCTAAATTTCCTTTTTTTCAACTACTCAGATCCTTATTTATGCTCGGCATTGAAATATCCCTCCAACCAATCAAAAATCTATTAAATCTTTATGGTAATGTTACTTAAACGGGGGAAAAATTGCGAAAAAAATATTCTGTGCATTTTGTTTGAAATTAAATTTTTTTGGTCACTCTTTTAATAAATTTCTTCATGCCCCCCCCCTTATCGGCAGCCATGGCTCCCCTTTTGCGATATCTTCCTCCATGGCCCCCCTGGAATATCCTAGGGCCCCCGGTTGAGAACCACTGATCTAAATGATAAATTTTACCACGGCGATGGAACCGATTTATCATATTTATCAATAATACATGGCGATTATGCATAGCGATCAGCAAATGTGATGAATTCAGCACTATTTATCATGTATACCAACGAGGATTGGGAATTATGCCTTATCGCAGGAAAAAACAGCAATAATATTTTTGTATTGATGAAATTTGCTTCCGACGCTTGGATAGGTCTATATATGAATAATCACCGATAAAAGTGATAATTTTTTTCGGCATTTATCAAATTTAGCAACGATGCTTGGTAATGTATTATGCATAATCGTCGGTAAAAAAGTAAATTTAGGAGAATTTATCAAACTTACCGAAAGGGTCGGTGATTATGCATATAATAACCTAATTTATAACATTCAATTCCTAACAAAAGTATATTTTCCAGAATTCTCGCGCATTCTGTAGCAATGTTATTCATGCTTCATTGAACGCCGACTTTCCCCGAAAAAATAAATATTCCTAGCTCAATAAGGGCTCCAAAATACATCCGGGTCCTCGCCCAAGCCTCCAGAATCGTTAAGACGCCTTTGAATCCAGTGGCGCATACGACACCTCTCGGAGGCCCATGTGACCCAAGTTTGGGTCATAAAACACAGGTTAAGAACCCGTGTGGTTTCAGGTTTACAATCAAATGAAACGAAACCTTCTTAAATAAGAGCGGGTGAGGTTATAATGACAGTGTAATTGGAATTGCTGCTTCTATAAAAACACAAATGCAAAACAAACAAATGCAAAAAAGAAAAAAAAACAAATGATCGATCGATCGGCAATTTTGAATGGCATCGATTTCAAATGAATGAGTTGTTACTAACAATCTTTTGTTGCAGCCATTATAATGGCCAACCCGCAATGATCGGTTTTGTGACCGCCGATCAACACTCTCGTAATTCTCGACAAAGGGTCAACTTTAAATAAGAGATAATACAATTATTTGTACGAAAACGGCCGCCAGAAACAAAAAGACGCTGGATATCTCTCGGTTGACGTTATCTCTGGAGAAAAAGAGATAAAAAAAATCTTATCCTTCATCTCATTAACTCCTTATCGTTTCTCACTGAATTCATAATACAATTCACGGCAAGAATCACGCCTTTCTCTTTCGGTGTTATCCAGGAAAAAAAACATTTTTGTTTCAAAAACGAAAAGAAAATGGTTTCGTTATTATTTTTACCATCGTGTGTTGAAACTCGAAAAAACCATTTTTCTCGTGAAAGTTGTATACCTAAGAATAGGTCTTTTTGCCAATGCCGAATAGAAGTGGTGCTTAGATATTATCACCACGTTTAAATAAAAGAGAATGAATGTTTTTTTTTTTTTTTTTTCACGATTGTAAACATGGCTTTACTTCTCGTTTTGATGACCGTTGGTCATCGTTCCATTTAAAGAAATCTGAAGTAGAATTTTCTTCAACACAAACGGGACTCGAATAATCCGATTATGAACCTTAAACATCGCTGGATGAGTCAAAGGTTCGGCCAAAAAAAAAAAAAAAAAACGACGGTGAAAGTTCGTTGGAGATTGAATAGACTGATTAAGTCACACAGAAAAGGTTTTCCTGCCGCTAAGATCTAAGCTTAAGATCTACCACTAAGAGTCTGTCTGCTATCTTGAGAAAGTGAACATTTAGAAACCTCCAACAATGTTGTAAACATTGGCGTTACGAGTCATTTCAATGCGCTATTCAGTGGAGCTATTCACAGATGCACCTGATGAATATTGAAATACAAATACAAAGGCCACAACAGACAAAATGTCCAACGAGGTGGCTGAAAAAAGATGCCCATAAAAAAAAAATATGGTTGTCGAATATGAATCTCTGAACTATATCAAAAATACAGAAACCCAATAGGAGCAATAAAAAACCACTAATTGGGGAAAATATAAATATACTGCCCATAAAAAAAAATGATTCCTTTGTAGAATTTCTAACGAATCGGTTCATGCTGGAAATTGCTGTACGTGGAAATATATATGTGACCTTAACGTATGTAATTATATGCAGGACGATTCCCCCCTTGCCGCATTTTACTGGTGAACCGTTGCTTCTAAAGGCATAATTCCAGTTGGAAAAAGTATCCGAATAACGTGTCAACTCAGATCCGTCATTCACGCTGTAACGGGTAGTACAGCTTTACAAAACATAAAAATTAACCTTTTATTTGGTCACCCCTGTCCTCATTATTGTACGTCCTAAGGGGCCATTCAAGTATTACGTAAGCAGATTTTTAGCCATTTTTGAACCCTTCCCCCCCTTCTCAGCAAAACACTGACCCCCCCCCCCCCGTTAGCAAAATGTCAGCAGCAGCTTAGAATATTTCATATCTCCAAAAAGGGGTGGTTGATGACGTAATCAACCTTCAAACCCCCCCCCTTCCCCCTTGTCATCAAAAGTGAGCAAATTCGAAACCCCCCCCCCGATGCTGGGGGGGGGGGGTCATGTAACTACTTGCTCACGCTGTCCTCAAAAACCCGATTAGAAAGTTGTTGCCCTGTCTCTCCTGAGGCCAACCAAGTATATTCCCCGTTTATAAGAGGAAATATTAAAATTCAAAAATCGGAGGAAAGTTGGGGAAGAGCAGCATAAATGAGGTAAAAAAGCGTTGTTTGTTAGTTTATGCTGTGGACTTTCCCAATTTTTCTCTAATTTCTGAATTCAAATGTCTCAGTGAATTTAAATTCAGAAATTGTGTGTTAAATGTCTCATATAGAAATGTGGAATATTTGCATTTTTTTGTCTTGGCCAAAAAAGATTGACAAGAGGGACAGTACTTTCCAATTGGTATTTTGAGGACAAAGTGTCCGTATAAAAAGTTAGTTTTTGTATTTTATGAGTATACAACCCCTTGCAATATGAATGGCGTATCTGGGGGGGGGGGGTCTACGCATTATTTGGATACTTTTTCTAACAGGAAGTACACCTCTAAGATTAACGGTTCGCCAGTAAAATGCAGCAAGTGGAATCATGGAATATCACCCTGTATAATGATGTTTGATCATTATCTTGCACCACGGTCATTTCCTGCACACGAGGACTAATTGGACCGAGACCTACAATTTATTGCCGATTCCGAACGGCACCCTTTTCTATACTCACCGAGAGGTTGGTGTGCTAACCCCCCAATGAGGGACTCCATTGCGGTAACGATCGTTTCAAGTGGTTTTGTCACCGTTTCTTTGTCAGAAAAGTTTCTGACGAGGACGAACCGGATAAAATAACTGTGAGATTCACCTCTGGACGATTGTCTGTCTTTAAACATGTACGCCTAGGATCTTTAACGCGAGCACTTTGGAAACGTGTGTAGTATAGCTTAGTGACCTGTGGACTTCATTAAAATGTCAAATGTTTCCCGCGCTCTGTGAACTATTAAAGGCGCCTTGTCGTCTTGCCATTATTTATGCATTACAATTATTTTTATGCAAATACAAACACAAAGACCACAACAGACAAAACGTACAGCGAGGTGGCTGAAAGAAGATGCCCATAAAAATATGGATGTCCAATGTAGCCAAAGTACAGCGACCCAATATAAAAGCATATTCGTATCACGAAAGAAAAAACTAATAATTACAACTTACATAATGCACTGCCCATAAAAAAATTATGGTCAGCTTATCTAAGTATGGAAAGCTTCTCGATTTATCCCACTATGTTTATCATATGTAGTACATTTCAAAACGCATCAGTTGTATCAGAAGCCACAACCTCTGGAGGTAGTATATTCAATTCCATTCATTAACAGCCCTATTAGAATAAAACTCCCTGCGACAGCAAAACCTGGAATTGTGCCTCACTAAACGATAACTGGTGTTCCCTTGTCGAAGCAGTTGATTAACGGTGTATTAATAACCCATAGTCCATCCTATTCATCCCGTTGAAAATTTTAAACACTTCGCTCATATCCCCGACACCTGAGTTCCTCCAATGTAAACATATTCAAGAAATCAAGTATTTCTTCATAGCTCAGGCTTTGTGGGGCCCACAATAGCACGCGTAACTAGCTTTTCTCTGCACCCACTCAACCAAGTCCTTTATTGATAACTAGCTATAAAATACCCGGCGCTACCCGGGTTTTCTTCAATTACTGAGAGGATTGAAAAAGTGACAAACTATAATGTGAAGGCATATAAACTATTACCCATACTGACAGGCATAGGCGTACGCAGAATTTTCTCAAGGGGGTTTCAATTGTTTTTCTTCTCAAGAGGGTGGGGTTTACATTTTTTCCTGCAAAATAACACTATAATCTCGGCTCGGGGTTTTAGAACTCCAAAATCCCCCCCCCCTCCTTTGTGTACACCAATGCTGACAGGATTGAAGAAGTAGCAAACCATTGTAAAGGCATACGCACATCGGAAACGCATTGCTAGGAAACCACGGTAACCAAAGTAAGCATTCCCAAAGTGATTGTTGACGTCGAGAAACCATTGTTGCCCGACAGCTTTGCGCCCATTTCGGGCATTCGCTCATCTCTAACAAACTTTTCGATAGCCTATCGTTCGAATCGGGTCCCATTTGGTGTATATGCGAAATTTGGCGACGATAGATCTAAAATTGTGGATTTGCATAAAGAACACACACACGGGGAAAATCAATTTTATATTATTTGATTGTTATTTAGGAAACCGTGTTCAATGGAATTTTACAAAAAAATGTTGTTACATTTCCTGTTACTAATGATTCAAAATTTAATTCCTTTAATTTTTTTTGCTAAATTGCGTCCAGAATTTTTCATTTCGAGGCATTCCTTTCAAATACGGGACATCCAGCGACCTTAATTTCAATCTATGAAATACATACAACACATCTAAAGCTATATTAGACTCATTTTGACTTTGTGTGTGTTTGATATTCCTTTATTTATTTTCTCCTTAATTATTGGTCTTCTTCAAAAGTTTAAATTCAATGAAACAATCGTGCGCGCAATATCTGAATGTTCTGTTAGCCCTTCTCACCTTCAAAACACATTATTTTAATGGAAGAAACGTTTTAACCGAATCGCATTCTCACGAATTCCACAGAATTGATCGAAAGCCGCAATTACCCATCACCTTCGTAACATTCGTGATATTTTAATTACAAGAACTGTGTGTATACGATGGTGATCTTATATTATTCGTAGGAATATGGACAAGACCGTGTTTTGATGCATGTAATGCATGTACCCCGATATAGCAATGAGGATATTTCATTTGGATTTATCACGAATTCCGCACAGAAAATTAACCTAATTTTTATATTTTACACTTATCGGGGCAAAAACATATTATTTTCTTACGTTTTTCTCTAATATATATGAAATTAAACTTTTCTCCATTCGCACCAAGATGGAGATTGTCATGGTTTTCGTACTTATAAGTGTTCCAATATAATGTATTTCCGGGTTCAAATTGTTAAAATTACTTTTTACCATAGAGGATATTCTACATTAGTGAAGAATAATTCCATTTTGAACAATTGCAACACAAACTGGCAGCATCGTCTAAAAACTAAGCCAGAAATTCACATTGTAAAGAGTAAAAAAAAATCATTTGTAAAGGGTGTCCCAAAATTATTAAAATTATTTAAATTGCCTACAATTTTATCATCGATATAGTTATTATATTACCAAATGTACACACGTTTGTTTCAAAAAAAATTAGAACACCCTAGAAATTTGCAAGAGCAATTCGTAAAATATTCAAGTTGGGAATCCCAAATTGGCAGTGCTGTTATGATTTCCGTTTCCATCTTCTAAGAGGCTCTTCTTAAGCATATCGGTGACAAAAAAATTGCATAAAGTACATTGAATGTGTCCTAATTGTTTTGGCTGAAATTGGCAACTTTACTTGCATTTGACAAGTTTTGGCGATAAATGATAACTTTACTCGACTTTGACAATTTTTTGACGATAATTGGCGATATCCCGTATGAATCTCGATTTCCTAAATTTTTATGAAGGAAGTACGGTCAGCATATGTATTTACCGTGTTGCGTGCATTGATACTTCTATTCCGGAACACCAATCGCGGGCAGGATGGAACCCCTTGGCGGACCACATTTAGCCCCCGGGCCGGAGTGTGTGTGTGTGTGTGTGTGTGTGTGTGTGTGTGTGTGTGTGTGTGTGTGTGTGTGTGTGTGTGTGTGTGTGTGTGTGTGTGTGTGTGTGTGTGTGCACCCCTGCTCTAGACATATAATTTTATATTTCTCTATAGCTGAATTCAAATACGAGCACTTTTCTGTGTACGATGCGTGTGGTATTTACTAGTAAATACCGAGATGTAGACTCAACTTTGATCTTTTGTAATCGAGTCGGAAACGGAATCAGCACACGTTCTAATTCCCATCTCTATAGAGATAAAACGAGAAGAAAATGGAGGAGTTAGTTACACGTATAGCTGTCTCGAACGAATAGTCCGTTCGTGTATAATTTTAGAACTTCGGGGCACATTTTTTTTTATGGCGATGTATGAGCATGTATGATCTCTATGACACGCTTTCCATCTCCCAAAAAATCATCAATCACACCAACACAACATCTCAGAAGAAGAAACTTGCGAGATC
Organism: Pholcus phalangioides; assembly: GCF_987345545.1. NCBI lineage: Eukaryota > Metazoa > Arthropoda > Arachnida > Araneae > Pholcidae > Pholcus > Pholcus phalangioides. Next base: position 83,762,720 of record NW_028301608.1, on the reverse strand, counting down.
TGGTTCTTCTTTATGGAAAAACTCTGGCCTCGAGGATATTATTCTCTAACGATTCTAATATATATAACGATATTACTACATCTTCTTATTCTTCTTTAATCAAACAGAAAAAACGTGATTTGATGTATTTCGTGCATAGCATGTACAGTTACAGCTGTGGTTGTCATGATGTGTGATATAGTATAAGAATCGGGTTTGCTTTTGAGAATCCAAAATAAACAACTTCCGGAAAGTAGTAATGGAATTCGAAAATATGTGGCATTGTGTGTGTATGTAGTTTGAAGTTGCATCTTATTTTTTGTGAATGGCATTAGGGGCCATTCAAGTATTACGTCAGCGTCGATTGAGTGGGTGTGGGGGGGGGGTTCGGATTTGCTGACTTTTAATGACAAGTGGGAGGGGAGAGGTTTGAATGATGTTTACGTCATCAACCACCCTTTATAAAAATATGAAATACTCTCAATAGCATTTTCACTGGGAATGCGGAAAACGAGAAAAAGCTTTACCTTAATTTGTGTGCACTTGAAATAACCCATTGATGAGCCCTCAAGAGACCTCCTTCTCTGGTAGACCTCTCAGGCCTCGACAGAAGCCCCCTCCCTCCATTCAATCAATAACGGAACACAATAATAATGCTGCATAACAAATAATACGCGATATAACAATATTATTATTTATTTATTTTTTAAGTTTATTGAAGAGGATGAAATAGTCACATAAAATCAAGGAAAGGATGTTATTGCCCGGAAAAATCCTGAAAAACGATCGTAAAAAATGGCCCAAAAACTCGAAAAAATGCCTTAAAAACTAAAAGAAAAAATTCCCTGAAATGAATAAAAACGCTGTTTTAAAATAACAGAACAAACTTTTTTACAAACTGAGCCAGTCGTTACATTGACTGGAGATAAAAGAAAAAGAAATTCTTGTACAGTCAAACCTCGTTAATGAGTCACTCTTGGGAGAGCAAAAATATGACTTAGTAAGCGGAGTAAGCCATAGCTGTGCCAATTCCAATTGCGAGTTCCAAAAAGTGATCCGGTAAGCGGAGTGACGTGTTAACCGGATGACGCACTAACGAGGTTTGACTGTACAGTCAAACCTCGTTAATGAGTCACTCTTGGGAGAGCAAAAATATGGGTGACCGTTAAGAGGGGTTTCGCTGTAGTAACTATTCATTTATTTTAAATAAAGCATCAGTTAGCATCGAAAACTGCTTAAAAATCACCAGGAAGTTCAAAAATTATTCAAACACGGTTTGTCACATAAAGAAAAAGAAACGAAATTTAGTCCTGACACGCAAAATTGTACACATTAAAGTTTTGATCTTCATAAGTGAAGAATTAATTCATCTCATTCAAATTATTTTAACTAAGATGATGCAGGGTATATTTCTATTCACATGAAAAGATATTGCTATACAGCCAAACCTCGTTAATGAATCACTCTTGGGAGAACAAAAATATGACTTGGTAAGCGGAGTGACTCGTTAAACGGAGGCGGTAAACGCCATAGCGGTGCCAATTCCTGCCTGAGGACAATTGGGACTTCCAAAAAGTGGCCCGGTAAGCGGAGTGACGTGTTAACCGGGTGACGCACTAACGAGGTTTGACTGTAGTATCTATTGAAAATCACATTTATATTTTCTGATCATCAGATTTCATCAAACATTGACAAAGGAATTTTTCAAATAAACACACAGTTCATCATTTATGAATGGGTTAGGAAATCCACAAGACAAAATAGACATTTCTGAAAAGACGAGATAAACTTCTCTCAACATCAACAGATGCTATTGTGGGGAGCGGGGGAAGGGTCTGATCAGTGTTAATTTCTCTGCCTTTTCAAAACTTTCAGACGTTCCCGAAAGCCATCAGGATTTTTTTCTGAAGGCAATATAAGTCCGCTTTTCTCCCTTCATTTATTCTAATTTCATGATAGTATATAAATTGGCCCACCCCCACTTTTATCACACTGATTTTACCGATAGCATCAATAAGCTCCATACTTTTCTGCAAGCACTAAATGATGGAAACCAGAATGCTAAAGATTGGTCTTATGTAGGGTCAAAGTAGGGTAAATATGTTACACTCAAAAAGCAGGGCAGTTATGATACACCTTAAAAAAAAAACACTTTATTCTTGACCAAACCAAACCTGAAAAATATATTTGAATTGATCGTTTCTTCCTCTTTACACGTCTTGTTATCCCTTAAAAAATTTGAAGTATTCAAGGCATTTAAAAGAAAAATTATGACACCTACATATTTTGGAGTCAAAACACTTTTGTGAGGTACATCAACAACTTTTACTGTAACTTGCTGTAGAATGAAGATATTTATTACTGATGTATATAAAAATGTTGGGGAAGAAATTTCCTTTTAGGCTATATTTACATTAGCTTGTGTACGTTAAAAAAAGCAAAACCGTGCATATCACATTTGCCCTCCCAAAAGGGCGTTTGTGATACAAGGCTAGGGCAAATGTGTTGCAACTCTATTGTTCACCCCCTGTATTGTATAAGGAAGGTGAGAGGGCATTTTTTACATGCAAATCGGATATTAAATGCCCGAGTTAGAGCATGAAGCACTGTCAAATTGCGTCGAATTGCCAAATTTTTGTATGGTAAAAAATTGCATTTTTTTTTACACATTAAGTGACAATGTGTCTTGGTAAATTTATTTAGATATATTTTTAACTGATTTGACAAAAGCCTTAATTAAATCTGGTTATAATTAGCATTTATAATTGCAGAAGTGGTGCAACCACAACCGTACCTTTTGACATATTTGTTCACTATTTTATAGTCCAAATTGCTTGAAAGTTACTAAAAAAGTGCCGTGTACGCAACACCTTTTAGTATCACCACGTTCATTTAATCTTAAGCCAGGATAAGTCTTTTCAATTAGACCTAATCTGAAACAAGAAACGTAAGCCTGAAAGGTCTTAAAACATTTAAAAACCCTAACTTGAATAAAATAAACCAAAGCACACAAAGATAAAAACAGTGTGTATAATAGAATCAGCTGATCAACGAGCATAACCTGTAATATAAAACAATTGTTGAAAAGTGTATAATATTTGCCCTCTGCAACGTATCATATTAGCTCTTCTACTTTACAGCTAAATAAACACCACAAAGAGTATGATATTAATATAAACGCAAATACGGGGTGATTATAAAAAAAACCATCTCGACATATGGGCCCCTAACTATCATACCCTTCACAGAAACTGAATGAAATTTTGGCATAAGGTATTTTGAGGTATGCGCTCAAGAATGATATGGAAAACAACAGTGTCACTCTAACAGTTACGGTTACAGTGAGAAAATTTCGAAAATATCAAATGGCAACACCAAGTTTTTTGTATTGGAATGCGATCTCCATACTGAAAAACACTAAATAGCGTTGGAATGGCACCTGTAGCACGAAAATCCCAGGAGCTAGGCAAGGGAAAAGTAAAAAGGACTTTGCCGTGACTTTACCAGAGCATTAATGTTCGTTTCATTCGTCACACCGTTTCTTCGGCTGAGATCCCAGCCTGATTAGTCCTCCACAAGGTCATGTGTGAAACACAATAAAATGCTTTATTTTATGCTGCTTCTCTGTCCTTATTGGTTGTCCTCCCTTTTAGCGTATCTACCGCCGGTGATTTTCATGCTACAGTTGCCGTTCGAACGCTATTTAGGGTTTTTCACAATGGAGATCACATTCCAATACAAAAAAACTTGGTGTTGCCATTTGATATTTTCGAAATTTTCTCACTGTAACCGTAACTGTTAGAGTGCCACTGTTGTTTTCCATATCATTCTTGAGCGCATACATCAAAATACCTTATGCCAAAATTTCATTCAGTTTCTGTGAATGGTATGATAGTTAGGGGCCCATATGTCGAGATGGTTTTTTTATAATCACCCTGTATATGTCAGTACACGTACATGCATAAATGATATTTAAAAATTATGAGGGTGAGATCAAATGGAACCTCGCTAACCTGACATACCTGACGTGTCTCGACATGTTTCGTATACTTTTGAGGTGGCGAGTTATCGAGGTTCCACTGTAATAACGTCATGTACCGTAAAACGGGGTGAATAGGAACGAAACTTCGTGTTATATAAAAGCACAAATGTATTCTCTTAATTCAGCGATTCTCTAAATTTTTTTGACTCGCTTTTTTGTTAAAAAATTTCTCTGGCGGAACCCCGTAGGCATACTTTTTTATCTATTTGTCAAAGTTACTGATTTCATTTTTATTATCTAAAAATATTTACAATTACTTTTTTTCCAATGTAATGTTTGTTGTATAATAGGATTAAATAATCGACGTGTGGGTGTACCCGAAATTCCAAAACGAACACGGCTATACGCGTTTCGGAACTATATGAAGTTCCTTCATCAGTAGCAGAAACAAAGAAGAAAGAAAAATATTGAAAAAACTCCCTATAGTGGGAGTTACTCACTGCTTTTACAAAAGAGTAGAGTAAGAGTTACTCTACTCTTTCGTAAAAGCGGCCGCAGAGCCCCTGGAGAGTGTGTATGTAGCCCCAAAGGGCTCCGCGGGGCACCGGTTGAGAACCGCTGTCTTAATCATACGCACAAGAGATTTTTTCGTTCCCAATGTATTTTTCAGTTGGCTTGCATGATAACGAAAAATTCTTTTGTGAATATAATAGGGGAATATATTGAGCTCTTACAAAGTTTCGTTCCTATTCACCACGTTTTACGGTATGTATTTGATTGCATTTTTGATTGTATTTTTCGCACATAAAACGTCTTGAAAACTTTAACCTCGGTTGTAACTACACCGAGGTTTAAAACGACCAAATTTTGCAAAATCTTCGATGTCGTTACAACCGAGTTTGACTGTAAGGAAAGTGAGAGATATCTGATTTTTTTCCTCGACTGAATTCAGCAGCCTCAAAATCAAGTAAATCCACTCATTTCAAAAGTTTGAATAGTTCACTAGCAGGGCTGGGAATCGATTAAAACTTTAAACTGGTTAATCAAAAGAATTTAATCGATCAATCGAATATTTTCAAATGCTATTCATTCATATCAAACGTAGTGTTGATAACTGTATATCAATTGATCCGTATTCACTAGTGTTATTATTCGCTAGTTTTCACTTATTCATCGCATCATAGGTTTTCTATTCGATCATGATGTGTGGCCACAGAGATAATGCAGGAAAAAAAAAATCACCATTTTATTTATTTTCTTCACACACATATAAACATCTCTCAATTCGATTACCTAATAACCTACCTACGAAAGACAAATCGTGACATGTCAGACCCAGATATGCCACATGCAAAAACCAGAATCTCGCAAACTGTGAGTGAGTGAGTGAGCACCAATTCACGATTTGACAAGTTTCAAGTTTTCTTGGTCATTTCTCACGGCTTTCGAATTTCCCAAACGCCGCCATCGAGAAGAATAAAGGGGGGGGGGGGGAGAGAAGGTGTAGAGAAAGGAAATTCTCACCAATTTGTATATAACAACGCATCACACGCACCTCCACGTGATGCGAAACGTCATTATGAAATGTGTCGTGTTTAATCAAGACTTTTTTCTTCTACATCCATTCTATTTGTTTTTGAAAATAAAACGAGAAAATACGTGAAGATAGAAGAATTCTTTTGAGTCTTTTCTCTTTTAAGGCCACAACATAGAAATTGTTTTCGCACAATACGATTTTTTTCTCCCCCCCTCCTTTCGTGTCATGAATATTTAGAACGAGTCCAAAGACCCCTTCTGAGGTCGATGGTAGGACGACGACGTCACTTTCTTCGCGGTTTTTCATAATAATGTGTGAAGTGGCTCAGAGCCGGACTTCGCCGATTGCATTTTAAATTACTATTCATGGACTAGTGAAGAAATACACCGTGTTCTTCCTGACAAAACCTTAAATTTCTTGTGGTCGGATTGTCCATGGTTGTGTTTACTCTGTGCCAACACCTTCTAAAGTAGAGCTCTACTCTAGAAGGTGTTGGCTATGCCATCATTAAAACACCGATGCAGGGGCGGTTTAAGTGAAGGTGCAAGGGGTGCGGTTCATTTAGGGGCGGCATCTTAAGATTAGTAAGACACAAAATTTTTAAAAACTTCCAATAGTAAAATCTCAAATGACATCACGCTTGAGCAGTACTAAGACGACGAAGATGCTGAGAAAACTTGAACGAATGGATAGGACCTATATAGTATGAGAGTAATACCACAGAAACAAGAATGTATTCTTCCAATTCTTCCACAAGGGAGTGACTGTGCATTTTGATGCCCATAATCCGTAATTTCTCTGGAACGGTTAAATCATTTAAGTAGCACCACGGTCATTTTCTGCATTCAGAGGGCTAATTAGGCCGGAACCTACAATTTATCGCCGATTACGAAAGGCAGGGGTTCGACATTTTGCCTTTTTTTCGATACTCACCTTCAAGTTTGTGCGCTAACCCCTCGGTGCGGGACTCCCTGTGTTAGCAATCTTTCTCTGTGGTCATAATGGTGCCGTTTCTGCTGCACCTCCGCGTCAGAAAAGTTTCTGACAAGGACGGAAAAGGGTATCGAACTCGCGGCATTTCTAAATATCCTTTGGTACTTTAGGAGAGTATCTTATCGACCTGGGCTTCCACGCCCTTCCTGGAACGGTAAAATAAAAGCAAAGAAAAGATTCGGCTTCTTACTCGTTCGTCTCGCTCTAGAGCAGTGGTGCGCAAACTTTTTTGGAGTGCGACCCCCTTTGACCAAAGAAATTTATCGGTGATCCCTACATAAACCGACCATATGTCCCGCGACCGCAACATAGGTTGCATCTTTCGAAACGAAAAAATTAATATATATAAGACCGGGTCTTTCACCGAAAAAAAGACCCGGTCTTATATATATTAATTTTTGTGTTTCGAAAGATGCATTAGGGCTTCTTTTACGTCCTAGCTTCGTGTTTTGTCCTATCTTCCCGATGCACAAAAATCTACATTAATCACCTCCAAATACCTACGAATTTCGGCTTGAATAACTACTACATTTACCGAGAACCATTAGCCTTCATCTCTTATGTCCAGCAAGAAAGCTTCATCCTAAAGTAAGCGTTTCTTGTCTACGATGCTTCTTTAATATACCTGTTACAGTAAATGTGATAAATGCGGTTATTATATGCATAAGCGCTAAGCATTTTGGCAAATTTGATAATTTTCTATAAATTTACTCGGCGATTATGCATAACACCCAAACGTCGCGTCGTTGGTATACACGATAAGTCGTACTATATGATATATTGTACATGATAATCCATAAATATATTGTATCATTACATCGGAATACGATCGTAAAATTTGTCATCATTATATCGGGTTCCGACTATATTTATCAGACATACTCAGACTTATTTGGAATTTTTTCATGTTTATCAATTACAATACATGTTTCACCAATTACAATACATGTTACAAAACATGTTTCACCAATTACAATAGGTGGTATTATGCATAATCACACAGATGAAGGTAATAAGCTTAAAATATTATCAACTAATTTACCAACGATGCCTAAGGTTATTATGCATAATCTTCGGTAAAAGTGATAATGTCTTCAGTATTTATCAAATTTACGAACGACACTTGGATTTATGCATATTCACCGATATAAGTAATTAATTCTATCTAACTTACCGAAACGTTTGGTAAGTATGAATAATAACCGATTTACATTTGCCGTAATATACACTGGTGAAATAAATTAAGAGAATTTGCATATTTTATCGAATTTCATGAAAAGAACTGAACTGAATGTAAAACCACTGCTTCTAGACAAAAATGCAAATCTTGTATGCCAAATACGTAAGCGTACACGTGTGTGTAGGCGGAGCCAGTAGAGAAACAGGCTTTATAAGCACGCGTAAGTTAAGACGCATTTCGTTCGCTATCACACCTCGGCGAATTTCTTGGTGTTATTTTGTAGCAATAGGTTAATTTCAAATTATCTCCTCTGTAGCTTAGTGGTCAGAGCACTCGTCCGGCAATCGAGGGACCCGGGTTCGACTCCCGGTAGAGGCAGAGATGAGTTGTGGTCGGCTGAAGTTGGTTTTCTGTGGTTCCCAACTTCAAGGCGCAAATGCGAGCCGATCTCCCCGTTAAAAAGTCTCGCCACAGAGAGCAACAGTCCTACAACGATAAATCATTCAATCATAACACTTCACTCATAGTTAGAAAAACTGGTGGCAGATGGCAGCACTACACATAACAAGCATTACAGAGAAACAAAAAAAAACTTCACGTCAGGTTTCACTACATGTACACGCACATTCCCGCATGTACCGATTCGTTGGGGGTTCCGCGGGGGGGGGTGTTGCAGTAGTAGGTAGGGCCTCCAAAAATGGCTCGGGGATCCATGATGTTCTTAAGTCAGCCACCTCGTTGGGCAATTTGCCTGTTGTGGCGTTGTATTTGTATTTGTATTTGTATTTAAAAATGAGTAACCACCAACGTTTAGATGATGGAATGAGGTGGTGAATTGTGGGGAGGCTAGAAGCAGGCCAATCTCAAGTCCAGATTTGTAGAGAGTTCAATTTAATGCCCAGCGTCATGTGTAACTTATGGAAACAGTTCCAGGATACCGGATCCATCGAGAGAAAGCTTGGGCAAGGTCGTCCAAGAGCCACGACGGCCAGAGAAGATCGCCATTTGTCGATTATAGCTAGGCGTAACAGGAGTGCTACAGCTTCTCAGCTCTCTCGTGACTTGTATGCAGCCACAGGAACCCGTGTATCAAGAGCGACTGTTTCCAAAAGACTTCATGAGAGAGGGTTGTTTGCAAGAAGACCTGCTGTTTGCGTCCCGCTCACTTCTACGGACAGGAGAATCCATTTATCATGGTGCAGAGAGCATAGAGATTCGAGTATGGATCAATGGGCGACCGTTCTCTTCACCGATGAGTCCCGGTTCAGCCTAAGCCCCGATTCTCACCGTACGTTCATATGGAGAGAACCAGGGATCCGCTACCTACCCTCCAATGTCCGCGAAATCAACAATTATGGTGGAGGAGGTTTAATGGTCTAGGCAGGCATCATGTTGGATGGCCCGCACACCTCTCCATGTCTTTGAAAGAGGCACTGTGACTGGTGTGAGGTGTAAGGATGAGGTCTTGGAGCCCTATGTTCGCCTTTTCAGGGGTGCAGTTGGTGCTGAGTTCATTTTAATGAACGATAACGCGAGGCCACATAGAGCTCTTCTGCTCTACGATTTTCTAGAGAGTGAGGATATTCGCCGGATGGGTTGGCCAGCCAGATCTCCGGACCTTAACCTTATAGAGCATGTCTGGGACGCTCTGGGGAGGGCAATTGCAACTCGCAACCCCCCTCCGGGAACCATCCAGGGAATGAAAACAGCGTTGCTGAACGAGTGGGACCAATTGCCACAGGAAATGATAAACTGCCTTATTTCAAGTATGAAATCACGCTGCGAGACCTTTATATCTGTAAGAGGGGACCATACCCCCTATTAACCCATATTTTTTTTTTTTGTTTATTCTGCAACCGCTGTTTCATACCTTCCGACTCCAACGAGTGTTACGCACGATCATGCGTGTGTATTACAATTATTGAACGGTTATTTGTTTTGTATTGTATCAATATATGTACATATCAAATTTCATCAAAATCGGTACAGTAGTTCTAGAGATAATCGACCAAGTCCGCAAATTCTCTTAATTTCTTACACCAGTGTATATACAGTATATCACCAATTTTCGCCAAATATTGCCTATGTACGACCGTATTTGTTTCCCTCAAAATTGTGCCAGGACATAGGGATGGATAATGCCCACCCTCTCCGCAGCATCAATAGTGGGACCGACTGACCGATATAATGTACATAAACTATCATCATCATAATCGCGCTTCTTCCCCTTTTAAGTCTATTCATTTCATGAATTTTGGTCAATTAAAAAAAAGACAATTGCAGGGTGATTCTAAATCAGGGGTTCTTAACCTTTTTCAGCCGCGACCAAATCCCCAACAAGATCAGCTTCGGGGACCCATGGAATTTATTGTTTCTCGAAATCAGTGAAACCAGTGACGCAATGAGAGAGTGCATTTACAACAGGACTGTATATAGATTTGAAGGACCCCATCTTGGAAGCCCCAGCGAATGAAGTTTGGGTCGTGTGACCCACAGCACAATAATCCCAGACTGCAAGTGGGTTTGTGCAATCCATCTCGGTAGTATCAAGTTTAGGTCGTGACCCCATAGCTCGAGAAGCTCTGACTTTAAGTGAACTGATACGAACCTTCTCGGTTCTGGGAAGCTCCTGCGAATCAAGTTTGGGTCGGGACCCATAAATTAAGAACCCCTGTTCATGGTACAAACTTTAAGAGGTGACAAAAGACACCTAAACAAGTACTTTTGGTCATAGAACGTGCGGTCGAATCGCAATAGCAAAAGCGGAAGAGGGTTGTTTTTAGAGAGTGCTCTCGACGGCACTTCACCAAAAGCAAATACCGTATTTTTCCGACTGTCGGCCATTCGAGGGTGTATATGCACCTTTGGATTGGATTGGAGTTAGTTTTTTATTGGTGCAAGGACCCTCAAAAACTTTATGCTGCGCCAAAAAATGATCAAGCGGTACAAAATGACTTGTGGTGGAATTTGCGTTACCAGTGGTTTAATGCACTTTATGTGAGAAGGCCAAACACATCACAATACCCTGCACGAACCCCACCGTCGCCATAGTGGTGGTCGGCTGCAGTTGGTTTGCTGTGGTTCCCAACTTCCAGGTGCGAATGCGAGCCGATCTCCCCGGTAAAAAGTCTCGCCACAGAGAGCAACAGGCCTACGCAACAATATAATTATTCAATCATTACACTTCACTCATATAGTTAGAAAACTTGATGGCAGATGGAAGCACTACACACAACAAACATTACACAGAAACAAACTTCGTGTCAGGTTCACTACACACACACACATTCCAGCACGTACCAATTTGTTACAAGTTCCGCAGAGGAACATGGACGAGGTGCATGCATGGCATGGTAGTGGCCAGAGCTCTTTAACCAATTTTTATTTTTTGGAATTTATTCGTTTTTCTATGTAAAAGTAGCTATTTTCTAAAAATTGTCGGCGGACCTCAACAAAAAAAAAGCTCGTAGAAGCCCTTGCTTGAAAACCCTTGTCTTTGTTTGGCCCATGAATTTAGAATCATGGGCCAGTGTTACCGGTCAGCCAGTGTCAGTGCATATGGTACATTAATTATTCTGCGGTCTCAAATAAATGATTGAAACCAAGTAAAACCCGTTCGGTCTACTGTATAATCAGGTTGATTATCATTATGCGTTAGTTTTATAAAAAAAAAAAAAGAAGAAGAAAACGAGGCTGCGTGTGTGAATGTTCTCGGAAACACGAGGAACAGCCGAATTATACAGTAGTGTTTATGAGCTTGAAGGAGATGATAGAAATTACAGGTTGTCGGCACCGAGCGAAACGGTTATTAAAGCTTATTGAAAAACAAGTGGTTTTGGTATCGAAGAACGATCTTTGACATCGCGCTGTTCTTTTTTTGGTTGCTTCAACTCGCCGTTCGTCCACCCTCTCTCAGCAGAGAGTTGAAGAAACGAGTTAATAATCATCTTCATCATCATCGTGTGTGTGTGTGTGTGTTGGCCTGAATATTTTGAAAAATGCATATAATCGAAACGACCGATTTTTTTCCTTTCAACCCCCCCCCTCTCTTCTTTTCTGAAACAGCAGGTGGCACTGGAAGAATCTTCAGAGAAAGCTTAGATATGGGCCACAGAAAGGGGGGGGGGGGAACAGGCCCATCCGAGTTACGGGATCATCGCGATAATTAATTATTCATTTACAGAAGAGATAACTGCTGAATATTGATTTAGGTGAGGGGAGCAATAATATTCATTTCTTCACTTCTACAAAAGGAAACTTTGGTGTTTCTCAAAGTGGGCGATGTAGGGAGTAATATTGTTTGGAACGTGCCTAGATGCGATATGCTTGGAATGATCCTGGGAAAAGGGGAGGGGGGTGCGGTATGAACTGCGGGTATAATACAGGATCCTATGGGTTGGGGAGCAACAATAATAATAAAAATTATGAAAAATGTGGAGATGGATCAAAAAGTTTGGGAAAATTATTTAAACTAGGACCACAACTAGTATCCAACACGGCCCAATAATCATTCGCAAATATTTTCTTTCCCTTCCCCCCACCTCCTGCAATGAAGCACCAGCGACATAGGATGGCCCAATGTTCCTTGGTAAACATTTGCTTCCAGAACAATGCCGAGGCCACTCTCATGTCCAGTCTGGCCAATACGTTTCAAGGTTGGTCGCAATAAATAGTGTGGCTGTTCCACTATTAGCAATGATCGTAAATGTCGGAAGCTGGAAGGTATTGAAAGGCTGGTCGTAAAGAATGACCAGGGAATTTCAGCAACCCCCCCCCCCCTCCCCAAGTCAAAGAAGTCGCTCTCCTTCCCGATCTTCCAATCCGTCTAACCAAACGTTGGTTAATCGAAGAACGTCAACAGTCGCAGCACGCGTTGGTGTTGGAGAATGTTTTAGACGCACAAATATTCACCAAGGATATATTGGGCTAGCGTGTAGACAGCTTATGTCGCTGGTGCTTCATTGCAGCAGAGGGAAGCAAACATTGACAAATAATTATTGGGCATGACTGAATAACAGTATGGACCCTAGCTACAGAACACTCTATGTTGCGACTGTTGACGATATTCGACCAATGTGTGGCCAGACTGATGGAGGGGGAGAAGGTGGCTCCTTTGACATGGGGTGGAAACTGAAAGGTCCAGGTCGTTTTCTTCGACCAGCCTCCAACATTTGACGATCACTGTCAATGGTGCAGCAGCCACACTACCAAAGCCTCCTAGATATTACTAGTCTGTGTAGGAGGCTTTGACACTACTCGCCCATGATTACCCTTGGGAACATATTGGGTCACGCTGGACATGAGCGTGACCCCTAGCTACAGTAGAACATAATATTCACACGCCACCTTCTGGACTTTTTGAGATCTCATGGTTATCGGTCCGCACGCCATCGAGAAAAGCAATTCACTACCATTTTACTTCCGGAGAGGTGGCTGCGTAGGAATTAATACAATTGTTATTGTTGGCCTTAACTGTGAATAAACCTGCAGCTAAAATTCGCTGTTGAACAGAATGTATCACAGATGGTTTCCACGAAACAGTTCTATTACAGTGTTTCTCAACAATTTTTTTTTTTTCGCCCAAGCCCCCTTCCCGAAGAGCGAGACACTTGCTACTCATTGAATTTTTCCATAAATTTACAGAGAACAAAAATTTTGAAAATAAGTTCGGTGTCCGGCATCTAGGGAGCAAAAGGCCCGCTACGGTACAAATATTCAATCATTACGCTTCACCCATAGTTAGAAAAATTGATGGAACACTGAAACAAGCAGTACACAGAGACAAACTTCACGTATAAACACATGTCCGAGGATGACGTCACTCTCCGCTATCCATACAAAGGTTATTAACAGCTGACTGATGCGAAGAAGATATATATTTTTGGAAAGAGAGAAAATTCAACTGCCCCTGCGGGGAATCGAACCCACGTCCTTTCACTTTCCGGGTGAACGCTCTAGACCAGTGATTCTCAACCTTGGTAACCCCACGGCCCAGTTTCATTCATTTTTGAGTGGAAGGCTCAGTCAAACACAAAACCAACGGCAAATAAATGAGGAAATGAAACGGCTGATCATTCGCGGCCCGGCGGTTGAGAAACACTACCCTAGACCACTAGACTTCAGCCAGCTGTTAATAACCTTTGTATAAACACATGCACGCATATTTTCCAGCATGGTCCATGTCCACCCTTCCGAGCTTAGAATCCACAGAGATCCTCCCTATCCTGCTTTTAGACATCACTATTAGCGGCAAAACGAATTGAACCAAGTTCGACTGCAGAAGTCCAAAGTCACAGAGGAAAAAGGGAGTTCGAATTATCAAATTAATCTATCTTGAATCTGTGAAAGGACTAGAAATTCCAACATTCACACATAGCGTATAACTGCCAATTAAAATTTCATCACGAAATATTTCCCAAATTTTAATAATTCATAGTTACGGGTCATTCAAGTATTACGTCAGCATCAAGAGGGGAGGGGGGTTTCGGATTTGCTGACAAGGGGGGGAGGGGGGTTTGAAGGTTGCTTACGTCATCAACCACCCCCTTTTTTGAAGATATGAAATATTCTAAGCTGCTGACAGGGGGGGGTCAAAAATGGCTGAAAATCTGCTTACGTAATACTTGAATGGTCCCTTACATAATTGATCTTAACTGCTACATAGTTCCATTCTTCCAGAATCGGCATCGCTCAGTGTCTCGACCCCAAATACCAAAAGCAAAATTCGGTGACTTTTCTCATTAGACAAAATGAACCATGCTAGACTGTTTTCTTATATCAGTGGTTTCCGAACTGTGAGTAGCGACCACCTGGGGGTGGGGGTTAAGAAAATAATGAAAGTGGGAATAAAAAACATTTGATAAGAAATCAATTATTTTAATCCTTTGAAACTTTCCCACAGAGCATGATGAAGATGTCAATGCATTAATACAATAGACATGCCAACATTGGCATGAAGCCTCTCAGTAGTGCTGAATGTTGAGCTTCATCACAATGGGGGGGGGGGGGGGGCCAACCCCTCCAACCACAATAAAAAAACTCAATTTTTTTTTAATTTCTAAAAAACTTTTAAATTTAAAGATTTCAATACAACACTCCCCATAGGAACTGAACCCTAAGGGCTCAAGATACATAATCCGCCTCCACAAAAGCATACGCGGCTACAGGTTGTTTCTCGAACCAAGAGAGCACAAATATCCACACCCCGATGCCTTCAACTAATTTTGTGAGGTCGCCTAAGCCCTCAGTAGATTATGAATACTCAATCAATGATCGAGCAGTTTGTTCCATCGTTCAACAATAGGCGTCGACTATCGAAATCGGCGGTTTGCCATCGGAATCGATGCGCACCTCCAGACAGGGATGTGTGGTTCCCAACTTCAAGGCGCGAATGCGAGCCGATCTCCCCGTTACAAAGTCTTGCCACAGAGAGAGCAAGACCTACAAACAGTACAAATATAATTCAATCATAACACATCACTCACTTCACTTCTGAAATAGACGGCAGCGCTGAAAAATCCAACACAAATATGCACTCAAAAAAACTGTTATAGGTACACACACAGTTACACTTCCGGCACAACTCACTAGGTAGTAAATCATGCATAGATGGTGATAGACCTGAGTTGTGCTCGGTTTGAAAGACAGGGATGTGCATCAGAAGAAAACGCCGTCTACATAGATAGAATGTGCATGAAAACGAGCCAATTTCTTTACTGATGTTGCATTACCGCGCGCTGACAAAACATATCGGTGCATGTAAAATAAAAAAATCAAAAGAAACGTTTCTTATACTGTATATACGAGAGCCTAAACCATCGTGTAAAGCTGCGTTTCCCAAAGTGGGCGATAGGATGGTCCAGGGGCCGATAGAAGTTACGGATTTAGCATAGAATCCCATGGGTTCAGTGGAGTTGGGGGCGATGAGAAAAATTTCTGAAGGGGGCGATGGAACGAAAAGTTTGGTAAACTATAGTGTAAAGGTACAAACATAGCCCGGCCGATTTTCCAATTCTGAGTCAATGCCCCATTCACCCTCGCAGGGAATCACAGTAGGGGGCTGACAGGGTTCCAGCCCGGGGACCCGAGATAATTCTCAATTTTTTTTTTTTCACACTATCAATTCACTACACGGGGGCCCTACTACAGGATGTCGTTCTCAACTTTTGGAATCCCGCGGCGGGGTTGATTTCTTTTTCTTGACTGGAAGGCCCGGCCATACACACGATAAATGGGTAAAAATGAAATAGACCACTCATGGCCCGGTTTGGCCGATGTCGGAGCCCGGCGGTTGAGAAACTGCATTAGGCCGAGGCATTTGTGTTCATTTTTTCCCCTCCAGTAATACTCTTACTCTCCAGTACGAGGGAAAAAATCACGACAAGGTCCCTTCCGAAAAAAAATGACGCGGATTTCACATATTCCTTTTCATATTTTTCGAAGTCCGATATTAAACGATTGGCTCGCCATGGTAATTTTTATTTATTAATGGCCTCGGATCGCAACTTGCCATCGTATTCCAATGGTTGCCTTTTGTCAGCTGCCTCCCTTGGGTAATTCATGGTTCGTCCGGCGCGGCTCTCCAAAAAAACTGATATTTTTCCATATAAAAGAACCACCTCAAAGTTTAAATAAGAGCACACATCAATATTTTCAGCTCGCCGCGACGCACTTTTAGAAACACTGGTATATTCCTTTGAATTCCGCCTAAATGTTGCGTCGCAACACATTTAATGGCAAATGAGTCCGATGTTTGTCTTCTCTTGAACACTCGTTCTGTCACCCGTACGATTTCGATCGGCTAGTCGGTAAAGATCGTCGCGATTTAATAAAAATTGAAATTTGCCGCTTAAGGGAGACTGCTATGACTCCACTCAGCGCTTCACGCTACTAATGCGTGTTATAAGGCGTTGAAAAGTGTGTGGTGTATTAGTTAGCGCACTTGCTCGGCATGCAAGGGGATCCGGGTTCGAAGACAAATCACTTTTCTTTCCAACTATCAGTTTCGACATTTAACCAGAAAATTCAAAAATTTCTCAAAAAATATTAAATTTCACAGCTTCTCCAAAACCTCGATTTTAAAGAAAAAGATCTCTGGAGGAACATAAAAAAACGAGTGGGCCTTCGGCTCCGAAAGCCCATATCGATGTTTCGTTGAATGGTTCGCACGCTGACACTTGTTGATGGCCCAGCATTGAAATCTGCAGCAATTTGCGGAAGGGTTGCACGTCTGTCACGTTTAATGATTCTCGTCGGTCGTCTTTTCCCGGCCGCAGCAATGTCGTAGAATTAATTTTTTTACCGGATTCCCGATATTCACGGTACACTCGTGAAATGGTCGTACGTGAAGATCCAAATTTCATCACTACCTCGGAGATGCTATGTCCCATCTCTCGTGCGCCGACTATCACACCACGTTCAAACTCACTTAAATCTCGATAACCTGCAGTAGTAACCGATCTAACACGTGTTATATACGCGTGGCCGACCGCAGCGCCGTACTCCGATTGGTTCCATATCACTATTTGCATACCTTACCAGTTTTTTTGGCTCTTCAGTTTACATATCCCAGAACTACAATGGCGCTCCAGGTTGAGAACTGTGCCATAACTTTATATAAATGGGAATAAATTTCTTAGTAGAATCTTGAGAAACGAACATGAAGTAAAAAGCAACGGAATGTATTTTCACCGTGCTTTTTCTTTTAGTGCGCTGACGGTAAGGTATTTCATATTCAGTTTTGTGAATGTGTTAATTTCTCATAGCAGTAGCACTTCTCCATAAATGCCTATATTGCAAAGCTAGTTGCAATCATTTCAAAAATCTAATTATAAATATCAAATACCTTCAAACAATTTAAAGAGCACAGAAAAACTAACAATTTCTGTAATGCCCCTTCAATTAAGCTTTAAAAACTCGCATAAATTTTATAAGTCTTTAATGCTCACCAAAAATAGCATCTTGGTTTAAGTACTAAGACTTGTTTGAAAATTTTTACAAAAACTTGTGTAAAATTCTTATTTTTAGAATCAAACTTAAGTTGCATTTAACTTACAAAGCACAAAGGATTTGTGCTGTGCAAGTCCTATCACAATTTCTAAATTGTTGACTTTCATGCTAGTTAAACGCATGTTGCCTATGCATAATTTTTTTTTACTTTCTCTTTTAATAAGGATATTTTTTTAACCTCATTTAATAAGGATTGAAAAAAATTAAATACAAATGCAACTTGGAAAAAAACTGCTTCGATAATTTTTATTGGTCACTTTATTAGAAGTATGGAATTCAGAAAGAAATTCAAAACAAACAAAAAAGTTTTTTTTATACATGCACACCACTCACACGTGAAGGAAATGAAAAATTGACAGCGTTAATTCTTTTCTCAACAACTGGGAAAAAAGAACGAAACATTCACAAAACAGTAACACAAGTTAAAAAATAAAAAGACATGATCTTGCGGTCTTATTTTTGCTTTGGTTTTGCAGTTGAGAATTTTCATACTTATGACTGTTGGCATTTTTGTATAACTATCTCGAGTGTTTTGTTTTACGAAAAAGCTATAACTTTCTCTTAAACAGAGTAAAACAAGGGTAACGGCCCATCACGGACAACCGGCTAGGGAAAAACCCACGGGGATGAAAATACATAAAACTTGTCATAATATACCTAAAAACATCTCTTCCAAAAATAGTGTTACGATTTAAACGATATTAAAATTTCAAAATAATGTAAAGCATCGCAGCTGCCAAATAGAACGATTACGACCAAAAATGACAACAGATATGGTAGATTTGATTTTGCAGCCAATACGCGATTCTTTTTTCGATGATTCATTGCTGAATAAACTTCAATGGGACGTAGAATATGGCAGAAAAACAAGCTACCCTTGTTGATTATAGATGGCCTCGGACCTTAGCCTATAAAACGATTTTTCTGTTTGAACAATATAACAAGTAAATTTTTCTAACAAGCCATATTTAATTTTAGGCAAATTGCTCGGCTGACTTTCTGTGGTTGAAAAAATTCCTCAGAAAAATCAAAGGCACTTCCTCAAAAAGGTCTACGAAAAAAAAAAGTTACCGGTTGCAAAAGCATCCAGTAGTTTGGAATGGATCATAATTTTCGCAAGATCTGGAAGAAAGAAAGAAAAACAAAAGTCTATTCCAGATGATGCAAACTTCTGAACTGGTAGCCGAAATTTCACTGGAACCAATGAAGGCATTCGAATGTTTGGCCGAAATCGAAGATTCGAATATGAAGTGGGGCAGGAAAACCTTCAAAGGAAAATGGGCTCCAATTTCTTTACAGTGTTTTGTTTTTTTGTTCCTGTAATGAACTGCATCCAGTAACTGTTTTCCTTTGGTTGTGAATAAGAATTTCTGACTGGAAACCAGCTATTGTACAGAAAGACGATTTGTTTTCTTTTATGTGTGAATGATGGAACACACGCACATTCTCTCTCACATGCTCTCCTGTCAAACATTAGGTGGCACTGGACAGTGCCATACTTGAGACAGCCATGCCATTTTTCAAACAAAATTTTTTTAAGTGCACATGGCAGCTCAAAGGTGTCACTGAATAGTTACTGCAGATAAAGTCTGAAAAGAAAGGGAAAAAAATCATTTCGTAGGTGCACATATACATTTCACAAAATTCATACTTAAAATATTAACAAATACATCACAATTAGATTCTGAGCCAATGTTCAATTTCAACCATATACAAATTTCCCTGCTTTATATGATTAAATAAACTTCAAATTCAAAATATGAAATGATTCCAATGTCATTATAATCAATTTTTCAAGCCATACAAAATATAATTGCTGTAAATTCTAATTTTTTTATTACAAGGATTTTATTGCAAAAATACAGTAGGTACTCACAGCATAAGCGAAATTTTTTTTTTGCTTATAAATTTGTTCATATTTCGGGGGGGGGGGGGGGGGGGGGGAGAAGGAAGAGGAAATCAGCTTTTATGTGGGTCTGAAATTTTAAACAGCAAGTTTTTTTTTCACAACATTTACCCAATATAGCAGGAATACACTAAATCTTGTCAGGATACCCCCCCCCCCCCCAGGTTGAGCATGATAGATGGCAATTGCTATGCAAGGTCATTTCAGCCACCGCCCCCAGCCGTCCATACATTAAGACGGTCATGAGTAAAAAATATTTAAAAAAGAACCAATCTTCACAACATAAGTACACCAGTTTGTGACCTGTGGATAACAATCTTGCATATCTGGCCCGCAAACTAACATTGCTAACCTTTTTGTCCATGTAGTAGCCATTGATAGAAAACATTGCTTCCTGCAACAGTCATTCAAATATATTTAGTTTTGGCTATTTTCATAGTAATAACATAATGTAGATGATTAGCACCAAATCGCCAACCAGAAGGTTAAATTATACGTCAAAAGGCTGAATTGATGCTGGCTGCTTGGAGAATTCTCCCCAAAAATGAGTTTTATTCAAGGCATAGCAACAATTTACATTACTGCAGCTTGGAAATTCGGACATAATGCTATAAATGCTATTTTTTGCTTTTTGTTGTAAAACTACCCTTTTATAATTTTTCTCGACATAAATACCTATTTCAACATTTTAACCACAAATTTTAAAGGAAATATTATATAAAACTTACATATTTTGAACATTGAGAACTTAAAAATTTTTTATAACACCTTGAACTCCTAATATTATCAGAAACCACCCTTCTTCTAGCCACATTGAAATACGAATAGCTGTAAATGCCTGAGAAAGTTGTCATACATTACTTTTGCTTAAGGAGAATGGAGCTGAACATATGTTGTGAATGTTTTTGTTTCTGACAAACGCAGCCTATGTATGAGAAACTAAAAAAAAAAACAAGTTTGTTTCTCCACAATGAGTCTTGCCCATTCATTGCACTGGCGCCTGAAGTGTTTGAACCAGTGGGTGCTCGTCTCCAGTTTTATGTGCAAAATTATTTATGGATCAATTCTGGGGGGCGCTCAGACCTATTCTACAAATTTCTGTGGGTGATTGAACATCCACAGCACCCCAGCGTCACTGCTTTCATTGTATATGGATAGCTGACTGTTTCAAGTGGTCACCAGTTAAAATCATGGTTCCTAAAGGGCAGGATAGGAGCCAACAAGGCTTTGGCCTTGGAGGCACCCCCTCCAGCCACATGTATTTGATTTTACCTTTTTTACATTATAAATGCACTTTGAAAACATAGCAATTTGTTTTTGCTGTGCAAAAATCTTTGAATTGAAGAGATTTCAAAACAATGCAGATCAACCGAATACAAAGGTCAACATTTGAAAATCATGCAAGATGTAAACTTTATGGTTTCGATATAGCCTACTGTAATAATTTTTCAACCTTAGCTAATATAATTTTGCATGTTAGCTAATTATTTTGTATTCAATTAAGCTGTTCAGTCGCTATCAAGGGTGTGCGATAAACTTGCTTGATTATTTGGCCATTTTTCGTGCCTAAACTTCTGCCCTAGGACATTATGCTTGTGACATCATTTCGGAGATAAAAATTTAATACAAGATATACAGAAGACTGGATGTTGTGAAGATATTTATTATTAGAGATGTTGATTTTTTAAGGAAGGAAAAAACTCATCTCTGCCTCTACCGGGAGTCGAACCCGGGTCCCTCGATTGCCGGACGAGTGCTCTGACCACTAAGCTACAGAGGAGATAGAGATTTTCCTTCGCTAGAGCGTATATATGCCGAACGGAACCGTGCAATGGACGGTGAAACCGATCAGCTAATAGCTCATGGACGACGAGCCACCAGAGGGCTATATATATGACATGAATGTCGCTCTCCACTTGTTAATACAAGATATACAGAAGACTGGATGTTGTGAAGATATTTATTATTAGAGATGACCCGGGTTCGACTCCCGGTAGAGGCAGAGATGAGTTTTTTTCCTTCCTTAAAAAATCAACATCTCTAATAATAAATATCTTCACAACATCCAGTCTTCTGTATATCTTGTATTAACAAGTGGAGAGCGACATTCATGTCATATAAAAATTTAAGTTTTTTTTTGGGTAAATTCCTTGGGAATAATTTTTTCCCAAAAGTAAAGATTTTTCACAATCACTAAAAATTCAGGGATAAGAATTTTTTGAGAGTTCAGAAGTAGAAATTCAGGAAACTTGGCAGCTGCGGAAATATATATATTTCCTTCTAAAACACATCCAACTTTTCAAAAGACTTATAGTGTATTGCAAGAAGACAGGACAATAAGATGGACAACAAATTTTCTAAATTGGTACTCTCCAAAATTATAATAAACATTCAAGAACGAGTTCTCAAACAAGATGGAACAATGAAATCTGAAAGACGGCTGAAGTCAATTCAATGGCAAAAGCATCAAAGAAAAATATTAAATTAGAGACCTACATCCAGTAGTGGATTGAAGATGGTTGACGATATCTATATATAAAATTGATTTCCTGTGTGTGTGTGTGTGTGTGTGTGTGTGTGTGTGTGTGTGTGTGTGTGTGTGTGTGTGTGTGTGTGTATATGTTCTCTATACAAATCTACAATTTTAGATCGATCATCGCCAAATTTTGACAATCGCAGAACGGGACCCGACTTAAACGATAGGCTACTTAAAAATTTTGTCAGAGCAGGGCAAATGCCCCAAGTGGGCAAAAAACTGTCGGGCAACAATGGTTTTTGGGCATCAACAATCACGTTCGAACGTTTACTTTGGTTACCGTGGTTCCCTAGCAATGCGTTTCAGACATGTTTATGCCTTTACAATGGCTTGCCACTTCAACGCTGTCAATATATGTATAATATTTATGCCTTTATAATGGTTTGCCACATTTTCAATTCTCCCAGTAATGAGGTTTTCTGAATGACGTCATAATCATTATCAGCATCGCTTTGAGGGTCGGGAAAAGGGTGATCCTCATAGAAATCAGTGTTAAAATTGCCGATTTTACTGTAGAAATGCGGAAATTCAGTGGGGTTATCCGTCACATCAATAATTTAAAAAAATGTATTGAATTCTCAATTTTTGAAATATTGAGTTCGCTTAGAGATACGAAGCCCAGAAAATTTAATACGAAGTGATTAGACGGACCTACTTTTGAGTTGGATATTCATGCAATAACATTGATTTCAACTTTTCATTTATATCTTCTCAAGCATGAAAATTAATGTTTCAATATTCAACTGCATAAATTCATATAGTTTATAGGTTGTTTTAAAATTAATTATGGGCCCATAAAGTGCATCAAAGAAATTCCACAGCTTTAACTAAGCATTTTTAGAAGCTTAAACAGGCAGATGCATAACTTAAAGTTCAAAAAGGGAGGGGGGGGGGGAAATCGAACTACCTAGCGCCCTTTAAAAAAAGAAAAAAATGTTCATTTCTACGTTTCTTTGAATCTAGATTTGTTTATTTCATGAGTCGCGCGGGAAGTTGCCATATTGGTTAACTTGGATACAGTTTGTATGTCTCTCAAAGAAAGAGGGAGATATCACGTGATCCAAAAAACCTCATTGAGGAAAACCCGGGCAACGCCGGGTAATATAGCTAGTACAGTAATAAAAACTCAACTGAAAGAAGGATGCAAATTAACTGGCCTAGAGTGTCATGAAACCATAATAACTTACCATTATGAAGCAGCATTTTTCAGTTGTCTAATTTCTTTGGCAGCCCACTGTGCTAAGGATTTGGTTTTATTAACTTTAGATCTCCTTCCTTTTGCCAATAAATTATTTATGATATCATTGTCAAGTAAAGGAAGAACATTTGCACCAAAAGCGCTGATTAAATCACTGAAAAACAGAAATCGAAGAAAAATCAACACTGGTTTAAAAACATCAATTTAAATTTCACATCAACTTTTGCAACTTTCACAATGCAACAAGTTTTGCTCTCATCAAAAACTCAATTTTTAACTGTGAGACAAAAAGCTGTGTTTTTCTAATATTCTCCTAAACAATGTGCAACAGTATTTGTCAATAGGTTTATTTTGAAAATGAGCTTTGATTATGTTCATAGTCTTTATACAGTCTAACTTGGTTAACTATTAAATCTAAAGTCACTGGGAAAAGTTCGAATTATCCAATTAATCTATCCTGGATTTGTAAAATGTCTACAAATTGCAACTTAACCACCAACATTCAGAAGGATAATTTATCAATTATTAAAATTTTATCACTTATGAAGCTTCAACAAATTTTAATTTATAATCGATCTTGGTTGCTACACTATTCTGGAATATCGCTGCAGAATTTCTTGACAATGTTCAAAGCATGATTTACAGAAACAGTTCATGATCATCTATTATGAAACTATTTCCCAAATTTCACTTATCACACTTTCGCTACCAAGGAAATATATTTTCATTAACATATTACAATCTGAACTTTCTGCATCAACCCACAAAGCGTATGCCGAAAATGGCATACTTGCACACTCATAATTTTCCACAAAAATTGAGAGAAAATAAATTTTTGGCTAAAATAGGGAGAAATTTAAAATTTGGGACAGCAGGAATAAGGTTTAAAATCCCGGAGACACTCGCCTAAATAGGAAGAGAGATCTTTAACATTGATACATTATGTAATAATGTAAGATAAGCTACGATCATTTAAATAATCCTTCCACTCAGAGATCAAAATTCATACACTGATCAGTGAAATCTATATGAAGCAAATCTTTAAATATTTTCACTATAAAGATCAATTTACCCTATTACACCAGCACAAGCAGCTACGATGCCATCCGTTTGTTCAGAATCTTGAGCAATATGAGTTATGAACTGAATTATAAATGGTACATTAGGCTCAATGAACTGCACATCAGCTGAAAGAAAAAAAAACCCAATAAAATAATCATGCAAACTTAAAGTTTGTGATTAGGAAACGCCTTTATATGCACATTTGAATTTAGTGTTTTCAAAATAGTCAACACAGTTTAATGTAATCACATCATGTAACCAACCAGGCTACATCTTAGAAAAATCTTATTTGTCAATATAGTACATCCTGTTTGGTAGAACGGGATACACGGTCACTACGCACCATTTTACAGAGTATTGGTAAAAAAAATGGGACTTTTTTCTTTCCCACATAATTGGTTCCAAAATCATTTAAAATTTTTAAATTCTAGAACTGGATTTCTTTCCTTTAAGCAAAGATCCTGTATTTTTTTTAATTCAGTCACTGTAAAGCATTAGAACTAATGTATATCACGAGTTATACTTTAATATATGTTTCATAGATCACTTAAGTCTCTTGGAAAAAGAAATTTAAATCTGGTCAACTAAAAGAAACTGATCAAAAAAAATAAAGACTTTGTCAAGCATGTGCTTTACTATATACAAAAGCAGCACTCTGTACATATATGGATCACAGCGAATACTACAGCCAGATTACAACATTAAATATGGAAATGCTTGTCAATAAGAGAAGAGACCACTGTATAGTCTTCTATATACTCGTTCTTTGTAAAAGTGATAATATCCAAATGATATCCATGACTAATAAGCTGTGTCGACACTAAATGAGAAAAATAGAATATTTATAAATTTTAAAATGAAACTTACGATGTGGTGTTGCTTGTTCACCCTTTAACCCTTGAATTATGCCAGTATATGCTTCTAAGCATCCTTCCCTGAGTTCATTCACATAGTCAATCATGTCATAATCATTCTAAAAAAAGAAATATAACAATTAAAAAATACAGTCTAACCCCATTGTAATACCCTAATTCCGCACTAGCCTCGCTTAACACTAAAAATTTTCAGCTAACAAATCTTTATATAGGGATTACATGCGTTAATTTGTGATTAGATATAATACAAATTACTTATGGTGCCAGAAATCTGAGACAAATGGTGCCATTACATCAGGGTTAGACTGACCAAAATCAAAGTATTGGTCAGTTGCAGAAACCCTCCCCACTCCCATTTTAAAAGTTAAGTCTAATGTCGAGTTGAAATGGCAACTCACACACACAAAATATTATAGCATGTGGGGGAGACTTTATGTACACATTTGATTGTGTACAATAAAGTTTTCTCCGACACTGTCCCACCCCTTCACAGGGGCAATGGCTAAAGCCAATAGAGCCTGGGCCAGGTTTGATGTGAAAGAGAAGAAAGTCCCCATATGCACACACAACCAAACATTTTCCTGGGACATTCAGCATTTGAAAATTTACAGCCGATTACAGACAAAACTGGGTAAAAGCTTATGTATAGGAAGGGCACAAGTTTTTTTTTATATTACAACTAAAAGACAGGGCAAGGATAGTGTAATTTCAGATGTGGTCCCCTGACCGCATGACTCATCAGCTGGAAAAGCACAGCGCTATTCCCTAATGTCATTCTTATTGAATATTTTGGAACTATAGAATGGCAGACAGGAATAAGATAACTGTTTATTTGGTTATATGTGATCACGAGCCCAGAGGTTCAGGCACTACAAATGGTCGAAATAAGCAGCAGCCGAAAAAAAACCTAAATAGGCACACAAAAAAGCCATTTGTAATTTTAGAAGGAAGAAAAATAACTACAAATAACTAAAAACAAAGGTATTAAGGGTCCAAAAACAAGCTGAAAAATCTGTTGCACTCAATCCTTCTATTGTTTTAATTACAGTTTATGGTAACTGCATTATTATCCAAGCTAAATTGATTTCAAGTCCAAAATAAAATGTTATTAGACCCCCAGGATTTAGGTCAATTCCAGAGCCACCATTACCCCACACAGTCTGTAGGGATAATGATCTGAGGGACTCTCTCGAGTGGCAATGACTCATTTATTTACTGTATAATTTGGAATAATGGTTTCTATAGTTGGAAAAACCTGGCTATCTTGTTCTTTTTTGTAAAAAGTTTTTTTTTTAATATAACGTATGCAGGACTCCTTCAAGCACGGGCCCTGTGTGGCTGCATCTGTCACCCTCCCCCCCTCAGGGCGACTCTGGTCAATTTAATCGAATACTAAATATGTATGTTTAATAAATAACCATGGTGGTTTACAGTGTAAAAAAAAAAATCGAAACATGGGCCCCAGAGAACGACTGCTTTTACTCTGCCTTCTATGAGTCTGACATCAATTCAAGACATCTTTGGAACAATTATTGGTCCACTATACACATTCAACGCAGTCCAATGCATGAGCAAGATGTGAAGCCTGTAGTTTGTAGCCTGAAGCCTTCTAATTTTCCTTGCACGGGCTACGTTTATCTGAAACAATCATTCATGCCATCCCGTCAAAGCAAAATTAATGCACCCAACACTAATATCTCATATCACTTAGTTGTCTAAATGGGCTGGAAGGACTTACTGATAATACTGAAAGTTGGAAAATTTCAAAAAGAGCAATTCTTTTGAAATTTTCAATGCCTAAAATATTTAAGTTTTATAGATTATGGCCTTTGAAATTCACTAATAAACTTAAAATTAATAAAATAGGCATTTACGGCACGAATATTTTGAAAAAGACATCTGGCATTTTGCCTGAACTTCCGGGCTCTAGTGATCACCTTCCCAACCATTACCCTGGGTATAACTGAGGTTCTACTGTATTTCTACCCGATGAATCAGTAGTGTAGTTAAGTAACTGTGTAAATAAAATCCAATAAAAAATACACTTTTCACACTGATATGAATATGTACACTAGATAATCATTTGAAACAGATAAAATACGTAATTTATTTTTGTACTTTTGTTATTTTAATCTATTTCTTCACTCTCAACAGTTTAACCGTGCTCATCTTCCTCCACCCGGTCAGATAATCGATGTTATGCTATATTTCACTCAATGGCCCAAGACATTTTAACCAGCACAAATCTCAACATACTGGCCCTGATCTAACCAATTTGATAAGGTATGCCAGTAGATGTCCTGATAACCAACCAGTACTAAAATTACAAATTAGTAATACCTATTCATTTTGAAATCTTTAATATGCATGTCCCAATTACATAGCTGCCAACTTTTGAAAATAAGAATTAGGGAGATTTTCGCACAGGTCCATATTTTATACTAAAACCACACCCTAACAAATATAAAAGGGATTTTTCCAAATTAAATAGGGATTTCCCATGCATGAGAGTTGAAACATAGGATATAAAATCCCTACACAAAAAACAAGTGAAATTGGAGGCCAAAACTTCAATGATGATCTAAAAAACATTGTGTTCAATCAAACAGTGTGAACAAACATTCTGCATGAATGACCCTAAAATCATCGCAAGATGAAGTAAAAAAACATTAATTTTTGAAGAACACTGACATTTTGTGACACTTGCTTGATGTTTATGGACTTCACATGGGTGATGTCAGTCTTTTACTATGACAAGATGTTTACGTCCTTAACACAACTTGTACAAAAAGAAAAGTGTTTTTTTCTGGAACATTTGACGAAAAAGGAAATTCATCGGAATAAATATCTTTAAAATTGATTAAATATTCTTTTGCTTATCAGTATTTGTTTTGTTATCGCACGTACGTAACTTCAACAAAAGAAGTTTTGACCACATGCGCGCGCCACTATAGTCTTCAATTATTATCCACGACTATTGGATGCTAAGCTATTTCCATGCACGATAAGACAAACAACTTCTCTTGTTACAATCAGAGGGTTTGTAAAACTTCCTTAAAAAGGAATTTCCCGCGAATCCCCTATTTATGATGTGACAGTTCGAAAAGGGAAAAAACAGGCAAACACAACATTTCTTGTGGTGCTTTTTGCCCCACAAGAAATTCCTTAGAAATTGTTTTCAGAAGTGGATTCTTTTTAAATGAAGTATGGAATTTTTAGGGACAATTAGGGATTTTTTGTGATTTTCGTAAACATTTAGGAGATTTAAGAACTTTTCAGGAGGTCGAGAGATGAAGCTAAAATTCGGGAGACTTGGCAGCTATGCAATCAACCTTCACATGTAAATATTGGACTCTACTTGGACCTAGGCGATTTGACATTTTCCCCAAGACCAAAGTTGACAATCACACTTGAAATAAAGAACCCCCTCCACCTGTGCATATGCTCACTAATTAATAACAAGTTTTACATATGCAAATGTAACAAGAACAGCAGATTTAAATCCACAGACTCACTGTTCTGCCATCTGAACACATGCTTCAAAATTGGAAGAGACACCAGAAACAGATGAATAAAATTAAGCTAAACAACAAAAATTATTTCCACATGGGAGAAGATAAGCCAAACACTATCAACATTAAACTCACCAAATAATTTTCCAACCACATTTTGCAAAATCTCATAGCAATTTAACACAAGAGTGGTGGCTATAGGCTTATTGCTGCCGTGAGACACTAACAAGTAAGAGCTTATATCTATCTTGAATTTAGAAACAGCACCTGCAACAAACTTAGGTAGCTACCCCTGTGCTAAACCAGAATTTCCAGCTTTAAAAATAGAAAGCAATAGCAATTTGGCCTCAAATGAAATTAAAATGATTTTGTGTGACACGCACCCACTTCAACACTCTTCCCTGTAATTTCACATTAAAAAGAAAAGAATTTGTCATCCTTATCTAGTCAAATCCCTTTGCTCTCCCTCTAGTTACTATCATGACCATAATACACACCACTGCACAAAGTGTTACAAAAATTAAGTGCAAGGTAATATATTAAATTGCCTTACTTTGTCAGCTCTTGTTTGAGATGCTTGTTGCAAAGTCTGAAATACGATTTGACAATACTTTTGGAAATGAGTACCAATAGCAAGAGCTAAGTCACCAAAAACTGACAATATCTGAGGTTTGACTGACCTGTGGACTGAGGAATTCTGAAAACAAATTCATTATCAGTCAAGTTATTGAAGCATTGCATATTTACTCGTTGTATTAGTTACAAAAACAGATTAAATACAAAATTTTCACACCAATGATGTTTGTAAATCAGTCTAAATTTTATAAATTTATCATTCAAATTGCCAAATGTTAATGATTTGCATAAAAATTTAACAACATATTTTCAAAATGGCCATGCACAGACTCGATGGGAATTTGAAAGGGGGAAGCCATTTAGTTACTTTATCATATGAAATTGTTTCTGGAAATATAAAATTAGAAGCAGCAATGACTAAATCTTCTCTGGACAGATAAAATCACACTTTATTCCCACTAAAAATAATAACAAATTATCAGATGTTATGCAGTAATTTAATTTTGCACTGGAAGAAAATCTACAAAACCTAGATTAAAAGAACTTAGAAAAATTAAAATTGATATTTTATATTTAATTGTAATTAAATTTATGCTACAAACTAAAAAAAAGGCTGTGTGAAAAATGATACCCAACATATTTGCTGCCACAAAAACAATTCAAATATATGTTTACGCATTGTTGTTAGCTGTTTTTGATGCCTGCACGCCAAAAACCCAACCCTGTACTTAAATCACCTAAATTAATTTCCATAGAATAATCGAGGTACAGATGCTAAAACAAATAACCTAAAAGCTAGAAATAAAAATTAGAGACTAACAGTTTTTAGACAATCTAACCATTCAATAGCAACAATGTTCAAAAATTATGACTCTGTTTTAAAACTACACTAAATTTCATCTACAATGCAAGTCAAAATATAGATTTCTACAATTATAAAACAATGCTGCACACTTTCTTATAGAAAATGCAACATCAAAAATTTAGAAAAAAAACTTATATCTACCCCTAAGTTTTCCATCAGCATAGTCATTATATTATCACTATAAGGTAGAACATCTTGTCCCAATGCTCTGCAAATATCTCCAGTCAAGCCAACAGCAGCACCACATACCTGTAAAGAGTTCATTTCCTTTTCAATTCTTTCCCTTCTGGATTTTTATGTAAAAAATGATTTCAAAATAAAAAATCAAAAAAAAAAAAAAAATTACCTGATATTCTGCGTGATTTTTCAAACCCAAAGCTAGGTATGGCGAAAAAGCTTCCATATATAAATTAAACTTTTTCCCAAGAGCTATAAAAATTAAGATAAAAACATTTTTGCTATCTATCACTTTCCATTAAATCAAGCATAGAATAAAAATTTACTTTAATAAAGCAAAATAACTGAAAATTGTCAATACACAAATGATGAAAGCTGTCATTTCACTGCAAAGCTACTTTGGCATATGATTCTAAACTGTCAGTCTTGAAAAAAATTAAAATTTTATAACTTTATAATATTTTTATAATTATCAAATGCTCTTAAAATTCTAGAAGATAATTAAGAAACCTAATACAAACTAAGTGGTAAAACTATTTAATTCAAGAAAGTTTAACCTGGAATGGCTGCAACAGTTTAAAATACCTTCAAATTTTTCAGTGATTTGAGTTAAAATGAAGCAACAAACAAGAGCTCGAAAAATGACAAAACTTTGTGGAAACAAAACATAATTGACATGAATGCCGCTCTCCACTTGTTAATACAAGATATACAGAAGACTGGATGTTGTGAAGATATTTATTATTTGAGATGTTAATTTTTTAAGGAAGGAAAAAACTCATCTCTGCCTCTACCGGGAGTCGAACCCGGGTCCCTCGATTGCAGTCTTCTGTATATCTTGTAAAACATAATTAATGAGTCATGCAGCAAGCTTGTCTGAAATGCCAAAAAATGATATAAATCTGATAAAATTACAAAATGTATCAAAGCAACTGAGTAAGTGCTATTTTGAGAAGTTTTAGCAAAAGATAAAAGAAAATTTATGGTATGTTTTACTATTGCTGTTATTATAACCACTTTTCATCTTTCTAAGTGATTCAAAATTCCTGTCATTCTAATGTTAGCGTGTACCAAAGCCATAAATGCAATATAATAAATGTCACTTCTTTATAGATTGTCCATGAATAACTCACAGTTCACAGCATTCGTCTAAGAAAAATACAACACCTCAAATAAATTTTATCCACAAGCATTTTCTTACCTTCAACAAGCATAGAAACAGCCATAAGAGCATCCTCTTGCACACCTCCAGCCTTCCCACTGTTTGAGTTAAACATCTGTATCAGGGCTGTCATGATAGCATCAGATATTTTTGGAGCATCTTCTTTAGTCATCTTCCTGAGAACACTCTATATATACATGGGGAAGAGGAAAAACATGTTTTAACACATGAACCAAAGGCAAAATGTATCCAGTGAAAATTCATTCCATACAAATAAAGAAAAATTTAAGATTTATACACAAATATTGACCTCCTAGTATGTACAAAGTCTGGCCAGTTTGCTGTCTCTTTTTACAAACTGACCATGCTTCAGACATCAGCCAGAATACAAACGTAATATTGGACTGCAATAAATATAAGCTTTTTCAAAAAAATTTAACATGGCTTCAAAAGAAATATTTACTTGAAGAGTAGCACACAATAATGACTGCAAGTCATTGTATTGGGCTCTATCTGAAGAGCTCTGTATGTGGCTTTCAAGAGCTAGCACATGGTTTAACCTCTCCAGAATAATCATGGTAGTCTTTTGCACCCACACATAACAGTCTTTAGGACTATTCTTCACTAATTCCATAAGAGCCTCATAGGCAGCATTTCTCAGATTTGCTTGATTACCATCCGGTCTAAATAAGAAAGATTGCATATTATTTTCACATAAGGAACAGTTCGTTTTCCCAAAATTTCAAAAAACACTGAATAACTACAATAACTAATTTAGAAATTTGAGATTATGAATCACACAATTTAAAAAATGTAAATTGAAACAGTTATCAAAAGTATACCTTTCGGTGGTCTCCAACAATTTGGCAACGATAATTTCAAAATAACCAGATAGGCAATAAGTGTCTGGCTCACCATCATCTGGAGCATCAGCAGATTCATATGCTGCTTCCGCTAAGCTGCTAAATGCCTGTGAAAAAAAAAAAAACATTGAACCAGTGTTTCTCAATGAATGCATGAAATTTTCAACTATTTACAAATACCTGAAATGTTTCCAAATAAGTTGTTCAAAGAACTATGTTTTTTTAAAGTTATATATCTTGGCTCAGTTTAAGAAAAACTTACCCAACAGACATTTGTAGCAACCCGTGGTTCAGCGGATAATCCTTTCACCAAAGCTTCTAATAATGGCTTCAGGTAGCTCTCGTTAACTGCCGCATCTGGGATTAATTCACACACACGACCAATAGTCCAAGCTACAGTATCCCTAACCACCACACTTTCATCTGACATCAATTCTATCAGCATTGGAATGGCTTGTTCAACAACTGGCTTCAAGTTACTAGGGTCTGGCCCTTCTAATATACTTCCTGCAAATTTAATTTGTACAATTTCATCAATAAATATGGAATTACAATATTGCTTGGCCGAGGCCTATACAAGGGAATGCTGTGAAGTTTAACAGATGATTGATGTTACAAAGGAAATCAGAAACTGTTGATATGGAGAAGAGTCTGATATGACAATTAATAGAATTAGGAAGATCGTTTATATAAATCAAAAATAATAATGACGAGGAGACAAAACCCTGGGGCGTGCCAGAATAAATTAGAGAAATGAGTTCTGGCTCTTGAAGGGGACAAACTGACTGTGTGGGTAAGGAAGGCTTCTACCCATTTAAGCAGTTGAAAACATAGGCAAAGGTTTTGGAATTTGAATAGAAGTTTATTGTGGGGCACCACGTCGAAAGCTTTAGAGAAATCCAAGAAAATGATCAGTTTTGGACGTTTTTGTCGATACTGCTCGCTAAATCATGTATGATAAGAGCTAATTGGGTAGTTACTGATGACCAAATGTGTTGATTTGAGAAAATGTTTATTGAATCAAGGTGTGAGCAGATTTCCTTGGCAACTATGTGCTCAAAAAGCTTGCAGCAAGTAGAGGTGATAGCAATTGGTCTGAAATTAAAGGGATTTGAAAGAGATCCTGATTTATTAATTGGGATAAGACAGGAAAGAGTTGAAAATGAATCGGAAAAAGAGTACTAAGAAGGAGTGGTGTCAAGACGAAAAAAAGAGGAAAAACCTTATTAAATTCTGTGGCGCTTCAAAAATCGAAATCATGATTAACTAAGGGCTAAAATTTAAAAAATAAGATAAGGTGGGGTTATCCCCTTAGACAACATAATCATAGCATAATTTTAAAAAATCCATCTGAAATTTTTTTTTTTAATTTGAAAAATACATAGCACTGTTTCAGTATCCTATACAATTGACTCAAGCTAAAGCAAAATGACTAGGTAAAAATATTTTCTGGTGAAAACAATACTAGCACAAGCATTCATAAGGGTTCCCTTTCCCCATTAAAAAAGTGCCTGGTGGGTACTCTATCACATACGCAGTACAGGTTTCTCGATTCACCCGATGCACAACCAAAGGGCCATTCAGCATCAACTAAACAAATTTTATTGCAGGGGACTGCCAATAAAAAAATTATAAAGAGGACTAAAAAGTAGGATGGGGAGAGTACCCCCCTCAGACAACATAATATAATAAAAATCCCTAAAAAATTTTTTAAGCAAATTTTTTTATAGCACTATTTTAGCATCCTATAAGATTGACTCAAGCCGACGGAAATGACTTGGTAACGAACAATTTTAGGCCAAAACAGTATCTCCTCTCACAATATAAATTACATTCTTTTTTGGAGTCTTCCACAGTCCAATCTGTCAACTCTTCTTCAATGCACAGCAAATTATGAAATTCATTTTTAAAAATATTATTTGCACTAAAAATTAATGATTAACAATCATTAATTTCAAACTCCCATCATATTCTACTTCAAACTGAAATGATCAGTTTTAGTTAAACTGACTTGTATTTCCCCCAACAAAAAATTTGATCAAGATATTAATTCAAATATTTTTAAATATGGTCACTTACTCAAAACAAAATATTATATAATTTAAGACATCTAATTGGTTAAAAAAAAACTTGTGCAAATTTGAACTGCATAACTGAAAATCAAGGTTTTTGTGCAGACACAAATTACGTACAAAAATAAATATAAAAGGGATTTTTTAAAACAATATCAGAATTTTTCATTAATAAAAGTAAAATTGTATATACGGATTTCTCCCCTTTGCAGAAATGTGACGTCGCAAGCTATTATCCATTAGTAGCAAGTCACTGATCACAACCAGTAAATAATTAAATTATTACAAAGCATAGTGGGGGGGGGGGGGGGGAAGGCAGGTTTCTCCCAAAATGTTAAAAAATAGTCAATTTCTTGGAATAGTTAAGTATTGTTCTGTCACTTTGGCCCCCCCCCACCCTGAAACAGCAGCATCCTCTGAAATTTCTTGGCTATGGCTATATATCATTACTTCTCTCAAACCAAATTTTGGAAGCAAAAAACTACCACCTGGACTAAAACCAAACAGACTCAACAGGACACAGGATCAAAGAATCTTGCCAATTTCAGATGTTGAAAGGCAGAATTAACAGTGGTGAAAAAATAAAATGAACCCCAAAATGAAGTATTTTGTGATTTTACATAATAGCAATAATTTACATTTCACTTGTAATGTTGGGAAAATTTAGGGATGAAAGCAACCGTCTTCGTTCCAGGCAGATTCTTTGGAAATAATTTTATCCCCAAAAAGGATTTTTTTACAATCATGGTAGAAATTCAGGAGATAAGAATTTTTTGGTAGTCCGGGGGACAGTAGCACTTCTAGACTCTCAAAATCCAGGAGACAGCAGCTATGTAACCGAATTGGTGGAATCGACAAGGATTAAAAATTGATAGATTAACTTACCAAATTAATCAGACCAGCCCTAATTAAAAGCTATATCTGATATCTCCATATTACAAACAACTTTGTTCTAATATTTGCATGTCAAAAAAATTTAAATCAAGGTTTTTTAAAATAAGACCTTTTAAGTTAAATAAGAACTGCAACAGTTACGCAAGTTATATAAAATATTCTTAATAAACTAACATTTCAAATTAAATATGTCAGCTTCAAATTAAAAATCTGATTTAAATTTCGCATAAATGTTTTTTTGGGTGTCCCTATTCTCGTAGATCCTTGCCCCCCCCCCCTATTCCCAACTATAAAAATATTTCCCCCAATATTGCTACAGGCTCCAAAAGGCATCAAAATAAAAAAAGTTCAATTTCGGATAAATATACATGTTAAAATTTTCAAATAAATGATGTGCTATCTATGGAAAAAATCTACCAGAATCATTCTATTTTTAGAAATTAAAAATTTATAATCACAGCATGTAAAATTTTATACCTAGCAATGCATGCAAAATAACTTTGAAAAAACATGACTAAAACAAATACTAATTGAATTCAGTCATGTTCATGTAAGCATACTCACCAAATGCCATAACAGCAGCATCACGAAACTGCCATTCTGGGTGATTTATATTTGTTTTAACAAATGGAAGAACATAGCTGACAATATCATCCTCGCAACATGCAGCCATCAACATAAGACAGACACCAGCAGCTTTGCTTGGATTCCAATCGTCTTCATCATCATGATCCTCCTGTTAAAATATTGCTTATTAAAAATAAAGATAAAATACCATGAACCTCAAAGCAAAATATGCCAAAATCTGACCCATGTCACATAATAAAAAATCACCAAGTCACATAATGAAATCAGTGCTACTGCAAAACAATCTGGAAAAATTTTAAGAAAAATATAGACAACACTATCATGGGAACTGCTGAACATTTCCAGTCAGCCGAGAGCTCGTTGCAGAACAATGCAAAACATTCTGCTTTGGGGACTATGAAGTATGTATTTTTTCATTTTTAATTCCATGAAACTTTTAAATTAAAGCCTTTCTCCTCTCCCTTTAAATGATACATTATGTGCCATATGTAAAATTGATCAATATTGTTATCAATTTGTTTTATTACGGCTATTAAACAATAAAAAATATTTCATGGTTGCAGTTGTGCTCTTCATAGTTTATTATGTTAGAATGGAAGCATAACGGGAAATTTCAGTTAAAAATATTGATACACTTGATTAAATCAAATATTTTTTAGACTCTTGCAATTTACTAACTATAGCCACCTTTTATAAAAGACCTTAATGTGAGAAGAAAAAAATCTAACGGATAAAGTTTGCACAATCGTAAGGTTTTTACTGTATTTGAAAATTACAAGTGAGACAGTCTCCATAACCTGGTAAACACATTAAGCAGTGTTGACAAAAAAATTTGAGAGTAATATCAGAATCGACTAAAAAGGATAAAAATGTTTGGTACTAGATATCTTTATTTTAGCTCATCTGCTGTGATATCCCCTCACATTACTTTCTTATCCCATTCCAAGATCAGATAAGTTAAATTACACGATAGAATTAAAGTGTGAGGTTTTTACCTAAGCAGTTTTAATAAAAGCTACCAATTATTTGTTAAGCGTACTTATGTATCTTCACACAAATGCATACCTGCTTGGTAAGGGTCTGCATCAAAATTGGAACCAAGTATTGAAGAGCGCCTTTGGCATAAAAACGAGATGTTCTTGCTGGGGGTCTGCCATGTTCAGCAGCCTAATAGAATTTCCATACAATCAATACATTATAAAAACAGTAAATCACTATGCCTTTGCAAATCAAATATTAGTTTCGTGAAACCTAAAGTTTTCTGAAGTTGAAAATCAATCAACTACCTCTGTAGCTTCAATATCAAGATCTACTTCTTCATCACAAACGTTAGACCAAAATTCAATGCCTTGAAGTGCAACCTCATCAATATCACTTTTCATAGCTTCCATGGTAATCTAAAATTCATATTCAATATTACCCAACTATATTGTTCTATCCATAACAAGAACTTTGTCATACAAACTCCAACTAAATAAACAGAAAAGATACTTGCTGCAAACAAAGCAGGACCCATATAATGCTCCATGTACTGATAATAAAGAGACATTATTTTCACCAAACACTGGAGCGCAGCCACTTTCACCTAGAAAAAAATATTTCCCTTTCATCATAAATAAAAAATGAATATGCACACATGCATATCACCTTATTAGATTTATTAAAACATTAAACATATGGAAGTATAACAAAGTAATTAGAAGCCTTAAACATTGTCCAAGACTACCGAAATCCATTACGTATATGCCACCTAAGATTTTCTAATATACAATTGTTAAATTTTTCTAATTTCATAACATTTATCTTTTAAAACATGGGAACGTGAATATTAAGACCTGGAAAAGTTAAATGAACATTCAATACCATTTTTTGAGTAAAAAACCATGCTTTGCTCAAGAAATTTGACTCTGGCGCCAGTTTTTTCCAATTTGTCAAGTCCTGGTTTATACAAAAGAAAACCATTTATAATAGCTCACCAAGGATAAGAATGCCTTTTGGAAAAAGGGTCTGTTTTGTTGAAAGGACATGAAAAATTCATATTCCTCAAATACAAGCATAACCACAAGGTAAGTAAGTGCTGAATTACTGGATTAACTTATAATCAAGTAAGAATTGTTTGATCAATCCGATAGTATATGTATTAAACTACTGATTTTTGAGAGGCAATAGCATCAGCTGTTAAAGATGAAAACTTCACGATTTTTGAAATGGAACTGTAAAAAAGCTTACATAGCATTTTCCATTTTTACAGACTGGCCACTGTTTCATACATGAAGTCTGAAAAAATTTATTCAACAATTTATCTAACCTGCAACTATTAATTTCAACCCCTAAGTAGTGAAAGCCGTTTTCTTGCCTCATTTTTAAGGCAAGAAAACAGCCCTCACTACTTAAGGGGTTTTTTTTTACTTTTTTTTCTGAAGTTGCAGAGGAAGAAACCATGTCACTGCATGTCTATATATATAATAATTTTATATGGGCTCTTTCAACTAACTTCCAGTAGTCCAGCAGTTTTGGTAATCCAGCATATCCAAGTCTGATATGTGCCAGATTAGAGAGTCAACTGTATTGCAATTGGATGAAATTACACAACTATGTCAACCCCACAAATATTTTCAGAACCTTAAAAATATTTTCTCTACTTACCTGAGTATTGGTAGATTGTGTTGCTTCACAGACTACTTGCATAATGAAATGCCTTTCAGACTCTTTTTCAAAATTTGCTTTTGTGAATTCCAGAGAGTTAAGCAAAGCATTTGTAGCTGC
This sequence comes from Pholcus phalangioides, assembly GCF_987345545.1. Taxonomy (NCBI): domain Eukaryota; kingdom Metazoa; phylum Arthropoda; class Arachnida; order Araneae; family Pholcidae; genus Pholcus; species Pholcus phalangioides. The sequence goes on along the minus strand of NW_028301608.1, from coordinate 83,723,989 downwards.
ACGTTTGACATGATCACTGGGCTCATCTTTGCGAATTCCATGAACAATAGCAGTCAAAATGTCATTGGACTGGGAAACTAATACTTCTGGATCCTAAAATAAAAAAATTTCAATAAAGACTGCACAAATGACAAAACCAAGCATTCATAAAAATAAATGCTGATCACTTACTATATCTTGACAAATATATCCGATAGTTTCCAGAGTAGCCTCTTTGGTCATCTCATTGCTTCCCTGACTAGTGACGTTTTGAGTGAGAAGCTGTATAAGGTCTGGCCATTCTCCATGAGGTAGCTCTGCAACACCTATATAAGCAACGCATTGTGCAGCAGAACTTGGTCTAATCGTCTCTGTACCCAATGAGATCAACACCTGCAAAAAAAGTAAGTTTTCGTTTTAAATAAAAATCAACACAACCTTTTTGATAGAGGCAGACTACCATTTCAACGTTATCTGCAAAATATTTTTATACCAAGATTTCATGCATGTATTTAAGCTCATGCCTCATTACTATTTAATATCCAACATATAATTTGTAACAAATAATCCCCTCATGTAAATTCCTCCAATTTTAGAAAAAGTATTATTACCCAAGAACGAAATCTCAGTGAATGCTTCTAAGTCAGAAACATGAACGAACTACCAGAACTTGACAAATTAAGCACGAACCAAATTTTTTAGGTTCAAAACTTATTTTTTGTACAAAAAAAACTCCAAAATAATCTTTTGACTGTTATAACCGAAGGACTTGGAACTTTTCCATGCTATTAGCTATGTTGATATAAATTCAGAAAATCTTCTGTTTTTTCAGTCCATGTTTTCCTGTGCCAATTCTATTCTCACTAGGATAGTTTTCTAATATTCTGATATTATCAATGTATTACCAAAGATGTCCATGAGCTTTGGCAAGTTGGATTTAAGCATTTTAGCAATTGCCTGGTCCAAAATCCTCAAATATAACAGAAAATTTTAAATATGCCATCTTTAATTTACAAGCTGATTTTTAGGATTAAAAATCAAACTTAATCCAAAACCTGTAAAATTTGGTAGCTTCTCCATATAATTTAACATTAAAATTAAAAAAATTAAAGTCACTGGTCCAACAAATATGAAAATCTGCTGTTTCACAGACATCATGACTGGTCCGATAAACAATAGATCTTGTGTTGTGGCTTTATCGAAAAACCAAGTGTAGAAGAGTTAAAAGGACTTTAAATTACATTCTCAGAAAACTATGTAAAAGATAATTCCTTCTATGAAGATACATACTAAACGGTTTGCTAAGATTCAAATGGCAACATTAATTAGAACAAAATATCTTCATAAATGTGTGTACATTCCTTTGTTTTTTTAACATATTCAGCAAAAAATAGACATTTTCAGGTGTCAGGGAAGCCAAGACAGAAAAGAACTGGAATGTGCTGCCTATGCACCCTGGAATAAGGGGCAAAAAGAACCACCAATATTTTTTGTCACAAAAAATAAAAATTAGATGGATCCTAAAGAATTGAGAATCAGCTGATATTCACAACTTAGTGATATTCTAGTGCAATTCTATTTAGACAAAAATTCAATTTAATTTACCAGAGCATAAGAGATTATGATGGCATGCAAATGCCCGAAAAATGGACAGCTTTTATATAAAAGGAACCAAGCACCATTAAATCAAAACTGAGAAAAAGCCATTTAAAGTTTCTTCAATTCAGTCATCTCATCTCTTCAGTTTGGTAGTTGGTTCAAGTACACACAGACGGCATCACAGCCTATATGTCACTTGGTTCTATTTAGATAAAAAAAAGTCACCTCTTTCAATAGTTCAGATGTTGGTATATCTCCAAAATATTGAAAATGGTGCTTGGTTCCTTTTAAATAAAAGTCGTCCAAATATTGATTCATCAAATAGACGCAAAGGTAGTGAAGCACCAGATGGTATATATACTGTATGTATACACGCAGTACATCAAAATCAGATTCGCTCATAATTGTTTGAATTTCGGCAAACATTTATCTAAATAGTTTTTACAGCAAATAAATGATTCTCCCATAGGAGATTCTTCTGTGATCAATGTATCATGATGGGGGGGGGGGGAAATTTAAAGAAAATTTCAACTCTGCTTATATTATCTGTACAGATATAAACATCTGAGGGGCCATTTAAGTATTACATCAGCAAATTTTTAGCCATTTTTGACCCCCTTTATCAGCAAAAGTAAGCAAAACACTGATCCCGTTGTCAGCAAAATTTCATCAGCACTTAGTATATTTCGTATCTTACAAAAGTGTGGGTAATGACATAAGCAACCTTCAACCCCCCCCCCCCCCCCCGCCGATGCTGACATAATACTCGAGAATAAACCGATTATCTTTTATGGAAAAAGTACAGATGTGTTTAACAAGTTTTTTGCACCGTAAATGCTGATTTATATTATTAATCTAGATAAGTGTTTTGCAAAACAAGGACCAGTAAACTGTCTGAAATAATGAAATAATTTGACAAACCTACGATTTTATACATTTGTCCTGTTCTTTTCAAGATAAATACCGTATATACTCGTTCTTAAGCCACGTTTTTTTGTGGAAAAATTCGTTCAAGTAGGGGGTCGGCTTATACTCTGGTCAGTTTTTGATGAGAAATTATCGACTCCCATAATCAGTAATCATTTTTGTAGCAGTGTTCGAGAAACTGGCATCATTGGTATGGGATATGTTCAAAACCCTGATAATGTCAAAGACGAAGCAAAGAAATTGAAAACATCATTCGCTTTGATACCAGGTGGGCTAACGTCAATTGTAAAGCCTTATGTAAGCATCAACAGATCTTTCAAAGACTGAGGAATTTGTGGATCGAATAGATGAGTTCCAATGATAAAGCTTCAAAAAGTGGTGTCTTGAAGAAACCTGACACTGGGTACACTAGTCATGGAATTCTGTTTCCACCGAAATTATCCGAACCTTTGCATTATCATCTGAAATTATCCAAAGTGTTGCATCAGCAATGTGATGGACGGAACTGAAGATATCTTCATTGAAAGTGACAATGGCGATGACAGCCCAGGTGAGGATAAAAATGAATATACTGCACCCTCTCCGATGATCTGATGGATCACCATGAGCTTAGAGACTCAGAAGAAACGGATTAAAAAGTTTGAATCTTTTTCTATAGTAAATTACCGTAAGCTATTAATTTCGTATGAAAATATAAGAATTTTTTTTCTGAAACGCACTGATTTTTTTGGGGTCTGCTTATATAACAGTCAGCTTATACACGAGTATATATGGTATATTTATTTGAATTCATAATTCTTACTAATGTCGTAATACACAGTATTTTCATATAAATTATATGATAATTATGGCAAGACAAATATATGAGGTGAATATAGTTCAAGTATAAAATTTTTTCTGTAATTTTAATTACGATCTGTGATTGTGCCTACTTTTTGCAATGTTCTTTGATGAAGACTAGCAATGCCCCGTATTTAATGGATTTAAGATCCCAGTTTACATTTCTCTCCGTGAATATGGTCAGAAGCATTGTCTGAGGACAGAGAGTCAATATTGTTATACATGACATTTTGGCCAAATCTCTACAACTTATGAATTCCAAAGAAATTCAAGATATCTGCCATGCTTTTAAAGATTCTGTATAGAAAAAGAAAACTAGATTTTTAAAAAACATCTTTAATCCAACCTCTGAAGCAATGTGTGTGTGTGTGGTTCCCAACCTATTTTCCTTCCCGCACCAGCAGAGCAATGTGACTTACCTTCCCACACCCCCTTCGATAATACGCTTTTATCAATTAGAAAATTCAGGTTTTTTCTGTAATTGATTACATTAATCATCCAATAATTAATTTCTATGAATTTTTACTTTTCGGCTGAGGCTAATTTTAGCTTAATTGTTTTTTAAATAATTCAAAAATGAACTAAAAACATTAATTTCAACTTTTTTAGATTTGTAAGAAAAGATTAATAGTTCACTCATCGATTCCAACCGCAAAAACTAAATTAATGCTGCTTTGACACTTGACTGAATTTTCTGATATTTTCCCCCCCGAGTCTTGTTTACGACAGTATCGTATCCAATCCAAGCACAACATACTAATAACACAAGTTACCAATGCAAACAAACCACGAAATAGTTTGGGTAAATAATGTTATTTTTTCCCAACTGAAATGGGAAACAAGTATGCTCACCTAATCGGAAAGCATAGCTGCCAACTTTTGGAGAATGAGAATTCGAGGGTTTCGAGCAGATCCGAATTCTGTACAAAAATATAAAAGATCTTTCAAAACATTTTAGGGATTTTTCATTAGTAGAAGGGAAATTTTAGGGATATTTTCCATTGCAAAAACTGTGGCACCGTGCAAGCCATCGCTAATCATGGCCAACCAGTAGGTTAAAGTCCTTGGGTTAAATTACCCCTAAAAAAATCAAATCTCGCACATATTTGGAGTGCGAGATTTGATTTGTCCCGAACTGGGACCCCATTTGGATAAAGCAGATATGTGAGATATTGCCAGTTTTGTGTTTTCTCCCCAAAAAATTAACTTTTTTGCGATTTGACAAAATTGCAACAATTCACACAACGCTTATGAAGCAGTTTTTTTTGGGGGTAAATTCTCGGGGAATGATTTTTTTCCCTAAATGTAGGGATTTTTTTTACAATCATGGGTGAAATTCAGGAGATAAAAGAATTTAGGAATCCGGGAGACTTGACAGGATCAAAAACAAAACCCTGCTTTGAGATTTTTTGCAATTTTGAATAATGTTTTGAACACAATAGATATGTAACAAACTTTACATATTACAATGTTCTATTTTTAAACACTAATTTATGACAATAAGTGAACAAATATATTTATATTTATTTATTGCTGCAATTTTGAACTTTGACATACAAATAATTTTTTGGTTCATTTTATCCAAACTACTGATTACCTGTGCTTAATTTATTAAGCGAAAAAGAGCTGTTTATTCAAAATATGTGCGATAGATCACAGGGTTGGGTTTTTGACCTCAAAAGCTGATTCAGTATTAAAACGGTCAAAAACTTATTGTCAATGTCAGATTTTTTTAATGTGATAGATATGTTAAATAACAAAAACTTACTTCTTTGTAACTTAAAGTGCTTTATGTTTTGAATTATAACTACAGTATAGAATACAAATTTTGATATTTTAAATTTTCTAATCTGCCTAAAATTTTATGCCATAGTAAAAATTCTTGCTCAACCTCTGTCAATGCACCAATTTAACTAATTTATTTTCACCTAAAAATTCCTTATAACTTAGGTTGTATAAATCATGAGTTTTAAAGAGCATTCATTTTATATCAATGCAGAGCTGGCAGTACTTCATAGCCAAAGCATTGTTTTGCACGTTAAAGTTCAACTGGAAAACCACTGCATTATATAAATACTAGTATATATACCATATCAAAATCAAACTCAGTCATTCTTATTTTTACATTACAGTTATAGGTGTTTCTAAAGCATCTCGTGCAATAATCACTACCACATTAAGACACTATTTTAATCTTGCAATTCAGTATGTATTTTGATATTGATAACTATATTCTAACATTATACACACAATAAGGGTATTGTTTTAAGGTTTTAAGATACTGTGATTATCTAGATAATTTGATAATAGAATTCAACATTACATACATGGTGCAAAAGTACTTTGAAAAGTGTTATGAAAAGTGTACAGATATGGTTATATCAATACACATATATAAGCAGTGGGATATTTTAGAAGGTTAAGAATCTTGAATAATACCAAACATAGTTCCATAGTTTTTCCTTTACCCTTCATGCTATGTTCTATTCAAATAGTATATTTCACAAGGGAAAAAATATTTTCAAAATAATTCTGTAGAGTAGAAAACTATTTTACAATCATATTAAGTATTTATTCTTTATATAATAGTCACTTTAAACATTACATGTAATTAATGTGTGTATTTTCAACAGGAATTTTAATATTGAAAAGCAATATTTGAGGTCTTCGACGTGACACTTTAAACCGTCGTATCAAAGCATTGTAAATCGTGATTGCCAGTAAAGGCCATTTGGCTCCTTTGTATTTTTTTTTTTCGCCCCTTTTTTCTCTATTCCTCATTTCTAAAAAAACAAAAAACTGCCATGGTCAAAATCCTGCCAACCCTGCTTGGCAGCTATGGGAAACTTTACAGTACAAATTTTGTATGAATGAGGTGTCAAAATATCAGTACAATTCATTCTTTTAAGAATTGAAAAATTTATTTTTTATCATTATTTCAATTTTCCTGGAATAATCAGTCAACATTAAAGCAGAATTTTTAAATCTGGTCTCTGAAACCCCCTGGGCATACCCCAAGTTGAGAACCACTGCTCTAAGGAAAAAAAAATACAGAATAGATCAAGAAGTTCCAAGTCCAGCTAAACAAACTCACTTTCAGATTATAGACAGGCAATGACAACTGAAAAAACTAATATCTAGAAAAATCCCTCACCTTTTGTTTTATGTAACTGCGAATATCTTGAGGAAAAGACAACCAACGCTCTTGGTACTTGGCCCTGATGTCCGGATCCTTAGACGTAAGAGCATTCTTGAGCTGTAAGCCAGCGGCCATGCGGGCAACGGGTGTATTTCCAGCATGTTGCAAGACGTCTGATAACGATTTCAAAAACTCTGGCTATAAAGCAAACCAAACGTCATAATTAACGTTATTATTCATCTGTAAACATACAAGATTAAAAATAAATTCACAACACATTGTAAAAAATTAAACTGACTTTTCCATTATAATAGCATTGGCAAGAAATGAGACTATACATTTTGACTTTAAAATATTAACCTTAATTCAACAAATTCTCTTTTCTCGCCAAGGCATAACAGGGAAATATTAAAATTTTGAAGAAAAAATTATTTTACCACTGTAACTACACATAAACAAAAGAGAAAATTATACAATCAGTATAATAGGCCTACAGATCAGTACAAAATCTGAATCAGTACAACAGACCATTGCATTCTGAAACACAAAAAGTCAACAGAAAATTAATATTTTACATACCAAATTGCTTTGGGCAGCTTGTTCCAAATAATTTTGTGCTGCTTCTAGTTCAGCTTTATCTAAAAAAAAAATCATACGAATCATACTTTTTACATGCAAAGTGAACATCATGCTTTAAATGAATGTGATGCTTTTTACATTAAGATTTAAAAATGCCCAAGCCCATTTGGTCACAGATTCTAATAGAAACTGAAAAAAGAATTTACATCACTCAAAAGCCCAGATTTAATGGCCTTATAAAGAGTTTGGATTTTTTCCATCCCAGAAACCTGGAATCCAGTTTGAGGTCCTTGCCAAGTAAAAGTAAAATTTGATGGCACGATGGTTCAATTGAATTTCAAAGTATTTTTTCCAAGATTTCTGCCTGGATATAGACATGCACAAACCAAAACAAAAAATTCATTAAAATTCACCAATTCAATAAAATGAAGCCCAAGAGACACTGCTTTCAGGAGAAAATATCATACATACGTTGATCAGGTCATGGCCTGGCAGCTTTGAACACAACTTAAAGATATTCTACAGTGCAATCAATAAGATCTATTATTAGAAATCGTAGTTCACCTTGACCATCAAATCAAATTGACTATAATTGTGTATTTTCAAAATTTACAAAATAAAAATTAAACCACAAAAGGAAGCTCTTTGGCAGTTTCTCTTATTCAACATGAAAGGTTCTGGATAATTTGAGGTGCTGGAGTTTCAAATTCCTTTTCAAAACCAGTCTTTTTGCAAAGAACGCCTCCCATGAACAGGAGTAATTCTATTTGTCACGCTAACAGGCAACAAAAAGCTATCCGTGTGAAAAACAGGGCTCAAGTAGGTTGATACCTGCCACTGCTAACGACTGGCCTTGCGCTTTGTTGATTGTCATGGCAAAAGCTAAACGAATCTAAATTTTACATGTTGGTGAATATTGATAATTTTTTTAACTTCATGCCAGAGTGTTGATGATTTGAGACAAGCATTGAGTTCATCAGCTGGCGATGAACATTTTTAGTGTCAGTTTTGTCGTAGTAGTAGTTCTGTTATTAGTGACGTCATATGTCCAGCTTGTGCAACGAATATTATTCAAACGCCTTTTAAGCACTCTTTAAATTGAAACTATACCTCTACGAGATGGGTGGTTGATGAGATAAAGGCAGCATTAGCACTTACAGGACACCCTGTATATAGGCTAGTAAAAATACCCGGCGCTTCCCAGGTTTTCTTCAATTACAGGGAAGATTGGAAAAGTGACAAACCATTATAAAACAATGAACTGTTATAATGGCAGCATTAAAGATGTGACAAACCATTGTAAAGGCATATACATGTCTGAAACGCATTGTTGGGAACCATGGTAACCAAAGTAAACATTCTAAAAGTAATTGTTGAGGCCCCAAAATCATTGTTGCACGACAGTTTTTCGTCGATTTCGGGCATTTGCCCAGCTCTGACGAACTTTTAAAGTAGCCTAAGGTTCAATTTCGGTCCTGTTTGGTATATATGTAAAATCTGGCGATGATCAGTCTATAATTGTAAATGTGTACAAAGAACAGACATACTTTCACATTCATATATAAGATTGATGGGTGTAATATAATCCAAGGACAGTGAAATTAATTAGTGCCCGAGTGGCATGGTGGTAAGATGCTCGTCTACCATCATGAAGGTTGTTGTCAGGGTCCCGGGTTTGAACCCAAGGGAGGATATCGAAAATATATTTTCCCTAACGAACTCGAGGCGACCACCGATAGACAGCGCCTTCGCTTCCAGCTCATCTCACTAATGGCAGTAAATTGCAATATAGCGACATGGCCAGAGTTGGTGTTTGGTAAAGTAGTGCAATTAATTGAAGGCGAGAACAAATGGGAATAGGTCTTTCTTTCAAACCGAGCACAACTCAGGTCTATCACTATCTATGGGCAATTTACTACCTAGTGAGTTGTGCCGAAAATGTAAGTGCGTATCTAGTGTTCTGATTTTTCAGTGCTGCCATATATATTTCAGGTGTGAAGTGTAATGATTAAATTACATTGTTTATAGGTTTTTTTCTCTCTGTGACGAAGCTTTTCAAAGAGAAGATTGGCTCCTCATTCACGTCTTGAAATTGGGAGAACCACAGAAAACCAACTTCAGCTGACCACACCACTGGCGACGGTGGGGTTCGAACCCAGGACCTCAAGATGTGAATCTGTCACTATGACTACCACAGAGCTGGGAACAGGTCGGGATAATGCAACTACATACCCTAGCACAGCGGTTCTCTGCAGAACAGTCTGCTTTTTACTACAGAACTTTAGTCATGCCCGGCTCCCTTGCCCAATTTATGGTTTATCTGTGGTTCCCCAAAATAGTTTTGTGTATTTTCCCACATAAAAATTGTTATTTATATGTGGAAGCAAAATAATTTATCACAAAAAAAGAATTCAAAATTTATGGTTTCATTCATTTTTATTTTGTAAGATTTTAAAAAAACTTATGGGAATTTTTACTACGAAACAGCTATTGTACAGTATAATCTATAGATTCTTTTGGTGACTTTCTTAACAGCAAGACCGGCATAATGGTGATGGGTGTTGCAGTCATTCCTTGTAGAACATTCTGTGCAGGAGGACCTAGAGTTGTCGTTTCCTCTTGCCTTCTATACGGACATGTGTGTGCAGATGGCACTAGTTCTGCAGTTTTAAAATATTTTGTGTCCGTTGTTTACCTGAGTCTTTTTTTAAACAGCCTTTTAAATGTTAATGGTGGATTATTTCACTTTGGACATTGTTGCCTATCAGACTGCACCTTTAATATCTATTTATATTACTCTTTTACATACTAGCCACTATATCTGGAGTTTAAATCTTGCATTTTTTTTATTGACCAAAGAGACATACCCTCATCAGTTTATTTAAGAGGCAGTTTTAATTTTTTTAATACAGAATATTTATACAATAAGAAGGACCACTGTTGATTAAAACCATCTGAGTTTATTTTTTTTATTATAGAGAATATTTTTTCAATCAGGAGAGACGAGTATCATTTAAAAGACAAAGTTTGTATTTTATATATTTTCCTTTTTTATATTATAATTTTACATTATTTTTTGTTTTATTCCCAAGAATTCATTCCAAAATGGTGTTACTATTGTTAATTTATGTGTTATGAAGGTAACAAAGCCCCTTGCAGAGTAATATTCCGATCATAAAAAACAAGTCATCTCATCCAAGTTTGCAGACCCCCGAAACCTCTCCAAGGACCCCCTTAAGGGTTCTTTAGACCACTGCTACTTTACCGAACATACACCCTGTACACATTAGTCAGGAATTTCTAACGAGTCTGAATATGTTATGCGAGCATATGTTTTTGCATGGCCCCAATGTAATCATGTTATTAAAGTTTTGCTTATTCTATGTTCTTGCTAGTGCTACTATTACTGAACCACACATGCACCTCATTCACATTCTCCTACAGAAACGAACGTTAGGTTCACAACACATACGTGCACAGTCCAACGAATTGGTATACGTTGGAACGTGCACATACTTGTTGTGAACCTAACGTTTGTTTCTGTGTAATGCTTCCTATACATAGTGCAGTTAATTTTCCATAAGCGTGGCCAGCGCCAACATTGATAGCTGATATAGTGTTTGCTATTTTTCGCAACCCTTTATCAAACCGAATATTTTGTTGTTTTAATGTGTATAATTTCTTCATAGCTTTCCGCATATTTTGATTGCATATTGCCGCATGTTAGATTAATTTCACATATAATTTTTTTGTGCAATTGCATGTTCCTCGTCACCTAGCACGGCTGTCAATTTCCATTATTTCAATTTTTTTTAATAAAGCAGTGATTGCTCGTGGCCAAAAAAATTTGCTATGTTGGCGTTGACCCCGCTTATGGAAAAACCTGTAGTGTTGCCACCTGCCATCAAGTTTTCTGAGTGAAGTGCAATAATTGAATAATTGTACTGCCATAGACCTGCTTTCTGTGGAGACACAACGAGATCAGCCCGCATTTGCGCCTCAAAGTCAGGACCACCAGAAAGCAAACGTCAACTCGCTCACCACTGTGGCAACAATTAGGTTCGAACCCGGGCCCTCGCTATGACCACTTGAAGATGGCATGCTGCCACCAGGTTCCATATTTAGAAGGTAATATACCAGCTTCAGCCGTGCCCCCCCCCCCATTGTACGTCAACAAGGATCGAATGTGGGTCCCTATAATGTCCACACAGAGCCAGGTTCTGTAGACCGCTGGTTCAATCAGTCAATCTACAGTTCCTTAAACATTGTACCATAGCCTCCCACCCTCAACAAAAAAAAAATCTCAGCGCCCCACAACTCGCACCCACCTACGGGATCCTATACCAAACCCATGGCCTCCAACACTGTCTAAAAGGAGGATATCACCCACTTTGGGGAAACAATCAAACCACCCACAACTCCTACTCACATCACATCACCAAGGACATCAGTGCTGCAATTTTCTGGACCCCCTGGGGCAGATTAACCCCCTCCCCCACCACGGACGTTAATCATTCAACAAACAATTAGCATAACCTCAGGAACCCCTACGTAGTTACGGCAGCGATAACAGCTGACTATTTCTTTTTATGTCCTATGATATAAATGCCGCGTCGGCACGCGCGCACACACACCTTCCGATCAGCGACCACTCTCTCAACCACCAATTACAACAAAAGAAAAACCACTATTAAATAAACACTCATAAACAATTCAATTGTTAATTGAATCCCAAAATAAATCGATTCCCCGCATCGGAAAAACAACTCGATTCCGCCGTCTAAAATGAAAACCGAAAAAAAACCGAGATAACGTCATTTTCGAGCACCGCCATCTTATAACCAAATCTAACGGGGAACGAGGAAACCCCCCTAAGCCCAATTATCATGGTATTAAACCTACAATTATTTTTCATTTCAAATAATTGTCATAATTACAAATAGCGAGATAATCCTAACAAGAAAAAATCTTAGCGAGGAACTGACATTAGGCCTATCCTATGCACGTTGAGAAATTCCGGTTAGTAATTTTTTTTTTTCTTCTCTTTTATGGTCTATGTGAGGGGGAAGAACAAACAAAAGCATTTTACTCACCGGGCGAAACGGTTTTCTCTAATATTCCAGTCAAATCCATTGTATGCATGACTCCTACATTAAAAATAAAATTAGATTCCGCTTACTTATATATATTTACAGCTTTGAAATAATTATTAGCCCCCAGTTTCCCCCGACCGAGAGTAGAGAGAGAGAGAGAGAGGAAAAGTCCGATCGGTGCGTTCTTCACGAGAAAAAGAGAACCGGCAAAGTGCGAAGTTGCAATCGTTTCCAGCCACCACATGGCAATGGCGTGCGCACAACTCTACTGCGACGGTCAGAAACCCGCGATTCGGAACCCGGCATCTCATTGGTCACTTCATACACCGAGGGAGACCGACGGCCAATCGCAGAACTGCCAGACGACATTTTTTTTCCAAATACATTCGAACAATCTGGTGAGAAATTTACTGAAATTTAGTCTGATATATATATTTTTTTTTTAGATATTAAAATGCACGCCTTTTAGTGTGTTCATATCGGAGCATCGATGGTTGTATTCTGATAATAATAACTGATTAATAACTATATCAGAAAAAAATGCCGGTTGTAAGTAAGATCAACATATGTCCCGTTTAACAAACGGGACGTATGGATATGGCACAACTCCATTTTTTTCTTTTCCCCCGTAGCAGGTTTCAAAATGTTAAAAATCATGTTTTTTTTTACTTCTTCTTCAGTTGTTCTGAAATTTAGAGGAGAAATAATCCTCAATGCGTAAAATAGGATTTTTCCCTCTTTAACTTCAGTCACAATGTTACGTCCGAACACCAGTTTTCAAATAACTTCTCTGTAACAAATAAGTTTCAAATAACTTCTCTCGCTTCAATAGCTTTGTAGTAACCCTATCTGTGGAAGTTGCTTTTTCTTTCCCCTCCTTTCTTTCTATACTCCTGTTAATGATTTTTTTCCACACACATAATGCATCTTTCTGCTACAAACATGTAAGAGTGAAAGCGAGATGAAAAAAGAGGACTAAAAAACTCTAGTATCTACCTTATATTATATTATATTACAGTATATTATATTATATTTTTTCGTTTTATATTTCTTTCTTTCCCCTTCTTCCTTTTTCTAACGTGCGGTTAGGTTAAAACAAGGTTACCTGATTTATCGCCGATTCGTTAAATAACGGTAATCCAAATTTTTTGCCAAAAGCTTGTACGTGAAACGGCTAAGCTGGCATACATTCAACACATCGATAAAGAATTTTTTTCATTTCCTGGCTAATCATGAATGGGATGCGGTTATTATCTACGGTCAACCCCATAGGCGGTGACAGACTTACAAGTCTGAGGGGGCACTGTCATTATTGCTGGGGAGCACGATGATGATGATGTCAATTCATATGTACATTAGATCTGCCCACTCCACTTTTGACGCTGAGGGGGCAATGCCTTCGTGCCCCCCCCCTCCGTAGAGGGTCAAACTGAGGGTCAACCCTCAGTTTACAAACTTAATTCGTTCCAGAAGTCCATTCGTAAACCGAATTGTTCGCAAACCGAAATCATTTTCCCGGTGGGAATCAATGTAAAATGAATTAATCCGTTCCTGGGACTCCGAAGATTTCTAGTGTGAACTTTTACGGCAGCTTCTGTGCATAACCAATGGTTATCATTAGTAACCAGCACTGGAAAAAATTACCATAATTCAAAAGCGATAAAATGAAAAGATATGAAAACCCGGATGAAAACCTCTTTGCCCTGACTTCTGAGGGGATCCGCAGAACCCCATCTTTAAACTTTTTTCTATAATTTAAGTGGGCCCAATATTTTTTTCTGTGCCTGGGCTCTCAACCGACCTTAATCCACCTTTGCATGTTACGATGTCGAATCGACTTACAGGCTCTTGATTCATTAGCAGGGGCTGTGTTAATAGCGTCATGAGCATCCACACCCTGCCCGGGAAAAATATGCCCAATCCGTTTAATTAATCAATTTATAATTTTGTTTATGGTACTTTTGTTTATAGTTTTCTCTTACCCATTTTTACCCATTATGTTCAACCTGCTCATGGGAGTCCCTCGATAGCCTTGCTTTCAATTAACCCCTTAACTATAACGGACGAGATATCTCGACCAAACGCAAGTGGAGGAAATTCTTATTCTAGTGTTCTTCCTTTTTTTTGTTACCTCTTTTTTCATTATCACGTAGCTTCATTGTAACCCTATGAACATAAGTTTTTTTCCTCCCCATTCTTTCAGCAGTCCTGTGTTTAGTGATTTCTTTTCCCCCTCGTATAATTTATCTTTCTACTATATAATATGCATATTTGTATATGTATAAAATAGCATGTCCTGACTGATTCACCATCTCCAAGCTAAAGATATCGTTGAAATTATGCATATGAAGTTTTGTCTCAGCATTTATGTAATATAAAGAGAAAGAGAACATATGGGGCAGGTTTGGAAGCGAGAGGGTGAGGGTGAACGCGAGTACTCCATCCAACCTACTTATCTACTGTACTGTTTTTTTCCTTTTATATTTCTTTTTTTCATTTTTTTCTTCTATTTCTCTCTCTCTCTCTCTCTCTCTCTCTTTATCCCTTCTTCTTCTTTCCCCTAACATGCGCTAACAAGGAAACCTTTTTCCAGAATTGTCACCGATGCTGCAAATATGATCATCCAAATTTGTTGCCATAAGCCTCTACGTGAAGGAGTTAAAATAAACCAGGGGCTATACGCTTATACATATGGCTTATATACGTCGCACTATTACTCGTATTAAGCACAGTAAAACCCCTCTTCACGGACACCCCCTCAGATGCTGTAACCTCCTTTTTTACAGCCAAATAATAATTCCCCGTGCATAATAAAAGTATGTTTTTCAACCCCCCCCCCCGATTAATGATCATCCCCTCTTTTACGGACGAATTTTTTCGTCCCACCAGTGTCCGCAAAAGAGAGGTTTTACTGTAATTATTAAATTACTTTCGCCACCAAAAACACGTAGTTCGTTAATCAGGAAATCTGCTCTTTTGGAACCGATAGCTCATGAAATGATCACAAATGTACACTTGCAGGGGATCCTGATGCATATTTTACATAGGAGTCCCATGATAATCTTAAGATGGACCCTAGTTCATTGACCATAGGCACGGATCCAGGATATAAGAGGATACATACTCCTCGAACGGAGGGTGGGGGGGGGGGAAGTGAACAAAGGGAGATGAACAGTGGTGGTGTCGCCCCCTTCATCCCCCCCCCCGTATCCACCTATATATAATTCAGGATGATGCTACGTGAAGGGGCAACTAATTGGTAGGTTCATGGGTATTTCACGAGTCAGACCAATTATTTCCATATTATCCGCCCCCGAATTCCCATGTGTACATGCCACGATTCAATGAGATGAACTGAATGAGGGGAAATTTGGGAAATTTCTCGCCCATTAATGTTTTAATTATTTCTGCATTGTTTTAATAATTTGCATTGTATAATATTTTATCATGTGTATATATATTTTTTAGTTTTTATGATTGCATTTTTAATTGGGGGGGGGGGAGGGGGTTGTAATTTCAGTTTGTTATGGGCATCTTTTTCCTGTCACCTCGTTGGACATTTTGCCTGTTGTGACCTTGTATTCGTGTATTTGCATTTCTTTTCAATTGAAGGTTGGTGAGAACTAGGTGTTCAGCTGACTGGCTGATATGACATTTTTAACTTTGACCCTCTCGTATCCAGGAATCCTCTCCGATGAACCTTAGATGTTTCCAGTAATTTGGCAGCAAAGCAGTATTATATATTGTTATTTATTTCTTCGAATTATAGCGGTTCGAGATAAGAGAGACTCACATGGGCTGTGCGTTGGCCAATCGTAAAATACTGGCTGTCAAAAACTGACGCTTCCCGGAATCAGACAGGCTGTCACAGAAGTGACAAGCCATTATCGCCTCTTACATTATCTTATGATATTCATATATTTTTAACGCGGCAGGGAGGGAGCTTTTTACTCGTTACTTCATTTGCCTAATGTGCCTCGCTGTGCATCAGAAGGAATAAAAATCCGGTGAGTTGTATTGATTACATAATGTTTTTCGCAATTTAATCTTATTATCCCTTTTACACCTCAGCATTCATTTTTGGAATTTTTAAAATGTTTTTGCATTATTGATATTCAAAAAATGCAATTAAGCCATAAATTTCAGCAAATATTTATTTTTTTTCGAATATAATAATAATTTTTTTTTCAATTATTCTTTGCTAGACATGAATACAGTAAAATCCCTGATTAACGGTCACCCCCCTTTTACGGACAAATAATATATAATTTCTCCCTTGTATAATAAAAGTATGTATTTCAAACCCCTGATTTACGGTCACGCTTCTTTTACTGACAATTATTTTTGTACCATCGGTGACCGCAAAAGAGAGATTTTACTGTGTATGTCGAAGTTGTGACTCCTCCTCCTTCTCTTGCAGCCTATCTGTCTGTAACATCTAGCAAATTTGAGATTATTTACAATTAGCCAGTGGCCGAAATTGGCTTTTCTCTGCCAGTACATTTTGATTTCATCTGTGTATTGCGTCAAGTTTTTATTGTTCAAGCAGAAATTTTTCGAATCAAATGCTATTCATCTGTAAACTACAAGGAATGTGAACTGTTTTTAATCTTAAAGGATGTACATGTAAAGCCTTTCTTTTACGGACACCAACGGGGGGGAAAAATCTTCCGTAGGAGGCGGAGTGACCATTAATCAGGGGTTTGAAATGCATACTTCTCTTATACAATGGGAAATTAATATTTGGCCGTAAAAGAGGGGTAGTCGCATTTGAGGGGTGACCGTTAAGAGGGGTTTCGCTGTAGTAACTATTCATTTATTTTAAATAAAGCATCAGTTAGCATCGAAAACTGCTTAAAAATCACCAGGAAGTTCAAAAATTATTCAAACACGGTTTGTCACATAAAGAAAAAGAAACGAAATTTAGTCCTGACACGCAAAATTGTACACATTAAAGTTTTGATCTTCATAAGTGAAGAATTAATTCATCTCATTCAAATTATTTTAACTAAGATGATGCAGGGTATATTTCTATTCACATGAAAAGATATTGCTATATATACATATTGCTATACATAAATTTTATGTAATTCACATTTATTTCGGAGGCATCTTCTCCTGAAAACCATCTTGAAAGAACAGCAAGTTCTCAAGAAACCAACTTCAAGTGGCTCCTCCTGATGACTACCCCCCCCCCCCACCCCTCCCCAAGTTCATGTTCATCATGTTTCTGACTCAAAACACCCACAATACTTCAAGTCAGGGTTTAACTTCCTAAGATTAAAAAATGTATACATATCTACAGTGAACAACCCCCGCATTTGTGCTTACAGTGTCTGAAAGGCTTATTGTATTTACGCGAGAGAAAAAAAATTATCCACTGGGGAAAAAAATCATTAAAAAGACCTGCGCTCAATCAAAAAATAGAACCCTGTATGTTTTTTTTGAATAATTTTAAGGTTGAATTTTTCACGAAGTATCTCTCTATCTCAATTAGTTTGGTACATATTGAATTCATGTAAGTAGTATTTAGCGATAATTTTAAATTAAATTACATGATCTTGTAAAATCTGGCTCCTTATCATTCTCCAGAAACCATGATTTATCTAATAGAAAAGTGACCGGTATATAAGGACTGTCATGTTTTCATAACACCTATCAAGTTATAGCTAACTTTGATCTATCGCTACAGTTTATATTATAGCCGGAATCTTCGACAGCCCCTCCCCCACAAATTCTTTTTCAAAGTAAGTATTACGTTTGTCAAGACACGAATTCCAGAGATTTTGTTTCTCAATCTTATTTTAGTTTTGATTGGATTCACTGGGTCCGTTATCAGCTTATCCTACGAGGAAAACGGAACTCTGCAGGTGATTTAAACACACGCACACCATGAATTACATACACATATTTTCAATTGCGTTCATCGTATGATCCCGATAACGCTTCATGTTTGTTTTGGCATTTGGCAATATTGTCTATTGCGGTGACACCAGTGATACGAGCGAAGACAAACACGACATTACGAAAACTCAACACGTTCGTTAGTTGAGGAGGAAAATTTCAGGATTGATTGACAGAGAATTTTCCACCGAATTCTTGTGAGCAAAGCTTGCTTCATGCCAAAATGGGAGAGGGGGACTGGTCGTCCATCTTTGAACAAAAAACTGGTTTTGCCGCTCCAAGTGAGACATCTAATTTATACATATAAAATAACATGTCCTGACTGACTAACTGATTCATCTCACCGAGACAAAACCATTCAAGCTATAAATATGAAATTCGGTCAGTAGTTTCTGATTTGAAAATGTAGAAAATCACTAAGAAGGGATTTCTCAAAATTCATCCCCCTAAAGCCGGGTTTCCAAACTGTGTTATGCTCTCAAAGATGTCTTGGTGCTCCGCGACTAGATTGGAAAATAAATAAATTATTTTTCCAAGTGTTTCGCGGGGAAAGGGAATAAAATTTTCCCTTTCCCGCGAGCATCTCGGTGTTCACCCATGAATGGCCCCCACAACCTGGACTGAGATATTGGTGGGACTATAGTGAATTTATGAAGTTAAAAAAAAAAGAAGATTTGTCTCGGGTCCCGACATACATACCCTTGGAGGGGGGGGGGTAATGGTGCTCACTTGAACCATTGCGGATGGGTGCTTGATTCCGTACTCAGAAGATATTCACCGACAACTCGGATGAGCACATTCTGATTGATTCAATGATTAGCATCATGATTACAGTAAAACCACTCTTAACGGTCACCCCTCAGATGCAGTCACCCCTCTTTTGCGGCTAAATAATAATTTCCCATTGTATACCGAAAGTATGCATTTCAAACCCCTGATTAGTGGTCACCCCTCTTTTACGGATGATTTTTTTTGTCCTGTTGGTGTCCGTAATAGAGAGGTTTGTACTGTATTTCAGTTTCAGTCAGAGTTCTTGTATGGGTGCTTTTTTCCTGGTGATGGTTAAAATCAAAGCTATTAATTCATGAATATGCCTCCCCATAGGCTGGCAGGGCTCCAACCTCGTGGCAGCGCATCGACTTTGTGGCCATCTTAAACGCATCATGTGCATCCCGGGCAAGTGATGTACAGGTGCCCCTACATAGTTGAAATTCACAACCTACCTGTTTTTTATCCGCTCACTAGATTTTGCCAACCGGGGCAGTTGCCGCCCTCCCCCTAGTTTTGGCTCTGTTCAAAACCAAATGTGTGACAAGATATTTTGTCGTACAAGTGATATGTGAAAATTCTGTGGTTAGAAGAAACGACTTCAGTTCGAGTATTTGAATCAATCGTAATTACGTGTAATACTATTTCTCTTTCACAGACGAATTAATTACTTGTCATAATTACTTTATGGGTCTCAGCAAGAGTCTGAAATGACAGCAACTGCCGACGAAGGTGGCGGACGCAGTGACAGCCAGAATCTCGATTCCGATCAACTGCTTCGACAAGAGAGCCTAGTAAGGTGAGTGTCGTCGCAACCTCTACAACTTGGTATTGCTCTGCGTATTGTTCTTCATTTGGTATTGTTCTGGTATTGTTCCCCATTTCATACAAGAAACGTCGCCTTGTTAATGCTTTTGTAATGATGATCCGGCTCAAGATAGTAAAATTAAGTTACGAGTGCTCCAACCCTGGAATGCTACCCGGGGTAAAACTTTACCCAATTAAACTTAGAATGCGGATAGCATTCGAGGGTTGAAAAAGTCTAGAATCAAAGCAACCGAGAATTTCGTTTTCGTCTAATTGGACATACTGTATGTGTTACGGTAAATGTGATAAATCGGTTATATATTATACATAATAACCTATGTATTTAAAAGATTATTATTTGATTGATTACCAATTATGATTACTAATGGTTGATTGAGCATGATTACCAATCATCTTTTGATAAATTTATCACTTTTACCGACGAATATGCATAATACCAGGCGTTGGTAAATTTGATAAATACTAAAAAAATTATCACTTTTACTGGCGATTATGCATAATACACATGCATCGTTGGGAATGTTATAAATGTTGAAAACATTATCACTTTTACAGGTAATTATACATAATAACCAAGTGTCGTTGGTAAATCTGAAAAATACTTGAAATTTACCGCCTTTATCTGCGATTATGCATAATATCCGGGAAAAAACTAAAGAAATAATTATATAAGCATATAGCTTTTTCAGCCAAAATTTGAAGGGAAAAAATATTACCGCATTTATATTGCCATAACGACCGTGGACATAACTTTCACGAAAAAATACGCCAACCTGACGATAATCCCGAATCATGTCTTTTGTTATTGGACTTTGGCAATAGCATATACATAATATATCATGTACAGCAAAACCTCTCTTTTACGGACACCGACTGGACAAAAAAAACAATCGCCCATAAAAGAGGAGTGATGGTTAATTAGAGGTTTGAAATGCATACTTTTGTTATACAATGTGAAATTATTATTTGGCCGCAAGAAAGTGGTGACCGCATCTGAGGGGTGACCGTTAAGAGGGGTGTTACTGTAGTATGATTTATCATGTTCACCAACGACGCGACGCTTGGGTACTATGCATTATCACCGGTAAAAGTGGTAAAAAAATTGCCCAACTGCTGGCGATTATGCATATGTAACCGAATTTATCACGTTTACCGTAACATATGCATCTCATCACTTGTAATTTTTCTTTTCTTTCATGAAGTAATGACTCAGTCGGTGCCAAGAAATGGGACGCGTTCATGGAATTCGGCGATTCCAACGACGACGAGGCGACTGAGTCGAGGTTGTTCGATTTCTTCGCGAAGTCGTTGAAGGCGTTCGTCTATCTGCTGGTGTTCGTCGTGATTCTGGCGTGTGCGGTGACCTGCAAGGCGACGGTCCTTCTTATGACTTCAGTCATCAAGAAACGGCGCAAATTCGACATATGCCGCAAAGGAATAGGTAGGCCTCTAAATTAGATTTGTTATTTCAGTTTTTTTTAAATCATTCTAAATATTGCGCAAGTGATAGAGAACGATAGTGAAACTGAAAAATATGCTGCGTAAAATACTGAAAAATAAGTTACTACTATAGTACTACTTAACCGTACATGCACCTCCGTACATCAAAGGTAAGGTGTTCACTTCATTGATTTGAAAACGTATCCCGGGCCACTTAACCAAGTGATCTGAAACAGCATCGCAGGTCACTTAAATGATCTACGAATGTAAATCCGCCAACTTAAGTGTACTGCAGATGGGCCGCGCGCGCGCTTGATTGATCTGAACATAGCAGCGGATCACTTTGTGCTTTGGAGAATCTACTGTTTGCACAATCTACTCACACTTTCCATAGGCTCCCTAAAAGTAGATGTGCCTCCACACACCCTATATCACGAAAATACTGACCATTACAACGACATTGACGTGATATCTTGCCTAACTTGATGTCTCCTGTATCTCGGCAATAACGGGATATTTCGCCTTCTTAAAACCCTTTTATTTCGATAATAACGAGCCCAGCTCCCAACCTGCATCCAACATTTTTTTCATTCCCCACAACCCATCAGATCAACTGCCAATGGGCGGCAGCTTTTATTCAAAGTTTGATAACAAAAGAAGGGTGACGCTGTTTTGTTTCTTCCTTTCAGAGTAGCATAGGGATATGAGCACAGTATAAGTAATAAAAAAGGTTGTGTATTTATCTTCCTCGTTTTATTGTTCTTGGAGTTGGTGGGAAGCACTATCACTTGCATAAAAAAAGAAAGAGGAAAAGAAGGAAAAAGAAAAGAAAATAGAGAGCTAGAGCTTTATAAAAAGAGCGAAAAGACATTTTTATAGATATCGCCAAGATACCCAAGAGGCGATGAGTATCTGTTTCATTTTAACAATTTTTTACGGCTTGGATAATGGCACTCCACCGCTGAAGGTTTCGTTTTCATGGGGTTTCTGGGTGAGATGAATATTCTTCAATTGTTTCATAATTCTTTGAGGACGACACCTTGGGACCTTTTCCTTGTAAGTGGTTTTAAAAAAAATTTCTTCGGAAGCCTTCCAGGGGGAAACTGACGCTTTCCTGGTGAGGTACGACGCACAGTTCGAAATCCCCTGAAATAACCATAAACTGTCCTACATAAAATACAAAAATAAAATCCTTTTTTGCATATTTTGTTGAATGTTATTCCCTTGATATGTATTTGGTTTCGTATTTAGTGATTTTTCGTTCAACATCGATGTCCGACACCTAATTTCAGGTCTGGGAGCGGACAAAACCTACAGCGTCATTCTGACCGACGGCGAAAGGCGGGGCTGGATCTTGTGCTTGTTTTTATGCTTGGCTTTCCCCGAAATCCTAACTTTCTTGAAGAGCCTCAGAATATGTTTGTTCACGGCTTACAAGAAACCAAAACTGAAAACTTTCTTAATGGTGAGTGAGATTTTTTTCCGAGAGAGATCATTCGTTTCTATAACTTTCTTTTACGTTATTCCCAATGCGCCGCTCTAAGACGTTTGTTTCCTCAATACTGTCTTTCTTTGTGTGTCGCAGGTGTTGCTTGCCGAAATCGCAAACGCTTCCGGCCTGGTGCTTCTGGTTTTAGTCGTGCTACCGAACTGGGACGTCGCCAAATCGACGGCGTGGTCCAACGCCATCTGCCTCGTGCCAGCTTTCCTGAACATGCTCGGTGAATTCGGCAGGAAGAGGACCGATCTACGTTCATGGATACAGCCGTCGATGAGCGTAGCGGCGTTCGTGTTCCAGTTGCTCGGACAGGTTCTCTGGGAACACCGAGAAGCGGATGACGCCCCGACGCTGACGGTGTTGTCGCTGGTAGCGTGCGGCCTGACGTCCGTCGGTTGGTGGGAGAACTTTGCGGACACGCGGTTCGGGAAAATGTCCTGCCTGCAGTCGGTGAAACGCGACCTGGCGACGAGCAGGTTCTTCGCGTACGCGTTTATATCTGTGATAAAGATCTTTTGTCTCGTACTTTTCTCGTGTTTGTGTCTTCACTTAAACGGCGAGGAAGTCGGCGGTATGTTCGCGGACTTCGGCGACGGCGGCGCTTTCAAGTCTCGTCCGATAACGGTTCACTGGCTGCCGACGGAACAGAAAGACATTCCGGGTAGAGTTCAGCCCCAGTTCCGACAAATCACTCTGGACATCGTGTCGAACACCAGCCTGCCGATAATGGCGTTTGTGGTGCACGTCGTCGCGTCTTTCGTGTGTTATAGTTTCGCCAAGTTCGCCTGTAAAATCGGGATCCAGACCTTCAGTTTCTCGTTGCCGCTGTGCCTGACTGTACCGTTCACGCTCACGTTGATGGCTTTCGTGTGCGGACGGAGAGCGGAATCCGAGTGCGCGTTCAAAGAATTCTCTCCTTACATATTCTGGCAGTGCCCTGATCAAAACTTTCTCGGTGGATTTTTCTCCGGTGAAAAAGGTTGGCTTTGGATATTGTGGTTCCTGTCGCAGATTTGGACGACGTTTCACATATGGGCTCCAAATAATGAAAGATTGGCTTCCACACAAAAGTGAGTTTTTTTTTTCTTTTCTTTCAAAACGAGCACAACTCCGGTCCTATCGCCATGGGCATGTTTACTATCGAATGAGTCGTGCCGGAAGTGTAGCTGTATGTGTACCTAAAGGTCTGAGTGCATATCCAGTGTTGTGCGTGATGTTTTTAGTGCTGACATCTATTTTTCAAACTAAGAGTGAAGTGTATTATAAAAATTTTAATTTCCTTCACTCATTCCAGTCTAATTTTCTTGACCCACAAATTTGCCGCATTTGGTTATGGCTTGCTTAACCCCTCCTCCTCCCCCCCCGTTAAATATACCCCTTCTCTCTATATTACTATTTTGGTTGTTCGCATGCTTTCATTTCCTCTAGGTCACTTGTTTGCTCACATGCTTTCATTTCCTCTAGGTCACTTGTTTGCTCACATGCTTTCATTTCCTCTAGGTCACTTGTTTGCTCACATGCTTTCATTTCCTCTAGGTCACTTGTTTGCTCACATGCTTTCATTTCCTCTAGGTCACTTGTTTGCTCACATGCTTTCATTTCCTCTAGGTCACTTGTTTGCTCACATGCTTTCATTTCCTCTAGGTCACTTGTTTGCTCACATGCTTTCATTTCCTCTAGGTCACTTGTTTGCTCACATGCTTTCATAATCGGTCACTCTTTTTCTCAATGACGGACCTGACCCCTCGCTCTCTAGGTCAATCTCTTTGTTGATCATATTTCTCACTCTCTAGGTCATTCACATTTGCTTACATACTAAGTCACTCTTAAAAAATTAATATCAGATTTGATTAATTTAATCAGTAGTGTCCGCAAATCCAGGCTAAATGCCATAAATGCCTTTTTTTCTTTTGCCTATTTTCAAAATTTTTTAAATGTAAAAATGCCTTTTCGATTTTTTTTTTGTGTCATAAATTCCTAATTTAACTTTGTTGCATGTTCATTCGTGAATTTCAGAAGCCATATTCTGAAGAACTTGGATATTTTGAACATTGAGAGAACGTCAAAAAATATATAATTACTCTTCTTAAAATCTCAAATTCTTAGTACTTCCTCTCCCAATCCCATTTTAAATTAGCGAAACTAGCGGTGTAAGTGCCTGAGATATAGAAGACTTTGTGGTGTCATGCACCAACTTTACTTTGGCAGAATACTGTTAGACACGAATGTTTTTATTTCAGATGAACGTAACCCTTTGTATGAGGAAAAATAAGAAGTTTGTTTCTTCCAGGATTTACATATATATCTCGCTCAAGCATTGGACTACGTTGTATAATGTATAGCTGACCGATCACTGTCCGAATCAGTTGCTGTCATGGCTCACACCGAAACGGAAGTAGCTGATAGGGGGCTTTGACCCTGGGGTGCATGTTGTTTTGATTTGATTTTTTTTACACTATGAATGTACTAAAAAAAACCAGGGCATATTTAGTGTTCGATTAAATTAACCAATGCTGCTCTCAGAGGTGTGTGACAAGTTCGGCAACAACGAGCCTCCCGCATGCGTTGCAATATAAATGAAAAAAAAAGTTGAATTTTTTTTTTATAACTATATAAAACAAGGTAACTGTGTTTCAACCCAAGAAATGGAGCCCCCATGCTCATTTTGTCTACGGTCTGATAACGGTGGTCCTGGAATCGACCTAATTCTGAGGAACCACGAACACTTAATTTTTTTTTTTTTGGCATGAAATCAACTTATAATAACTACATTATGATCCAAAAAAAAAGTTAAACTATAATTGAAACAGTGGACGAAGCAAGTGCAACCGATGTTTTAGCCAGTGTTTGGACCCTTAGCAACTTTATATTAAGTTATTTTTCCTTTCTTCGGTAAGAAATAAATGCCTTTTGTTTAGTGCCTATTTTAAGCATTTTTTGTGCCTAAACTTTCGGGCTCTATTAATCAAATGGTATTGAATCAAAAACTCATTCGGAATTAATGAAAAAAGTGATTTCAGAACTAATTAAAATTAATAATTAATAAAATAAATAATTTCAGAACAAATAAAAGCCTTCAATCCTTTTTGTCCCTGTTTAACTCGGGACTCCATTGGCCCCTTCTATTAAGATGGCACTAAATTACATAAGTTGGTGGCCCGCGGGCATCGCGGGAAGTTTCAATTCGGCCCGCCGTGTTTGTAAGGTTGAAGACCTTTAGGTCATCACCTCTAGGGTGTCTGATCTTGAATGGCTGCACTTGTGGCAATACTCTCTCTCTCATCTTTTTCTTACACAAGTTTCAATGTTCCACACAAAAAAAAAAAAGTCTAACCCAGTGATGGGCAAACATTTTTAAGAGCGGGCCAAAAAATCGAAATAAAAAATTTTGGCGGGACAGACTGATATCGATTCATAATTGGAATTGTCATGCTATTAGAAGTGAAGTGGAAGGATATGTTTTATTTTTTGAATGCTGCCATGGTTTCATGGAAAATAAGATACAATGGTTTATCCATTACAACTGTTAAAATAAATAAGCATGTTTTAATAACTTTATGCATATTTATTAGGGCGTGTTCCCTTTTTTGCATAGTTCTTAAACCGATTTTCATTTCGTATACGCTCCCTTTTTGCATAAGCAAAAAATCTAACATCCCTTAAAAACTTTTTAACACATTGAAATTGTAAATTTCTATCCTATTCCTCTAAAATATGAGACGGGCCGAAAAAAACCTCCAAGCGGCCCACATTCCACCCACGGGCTGTAGTTTGCCCATCATTAGTCTAACCGATGAACGCAATCTTCATCCCCATAAAAAAATGATTCAATAGCTGATTGTATTGACGTTGTTATTGTTGTCAAGATAGTTACTCAAGAGTCCATTTTGTCAGGATTATCATTTGATGAAAATTGCTTAAAAGACAAGGAGAAACAAAGGTAATTTTTTGAGTACTGTCTTTAGGTTTGTTATTAAAAAAAATCATTGTTATAAAAACTACTTAGATTTTTTAATAAATTATTGCTATCACAGTGGAAAGGGGTACTGTTGTCAGGATCATAGTTTAAAAGCTCTTATTATCAAGTTATTGTTGACGAAAATCCATTATTGTCAAATAAATTCTAAAAAATCATTCTTTTCAAGTAAATTCTAACCATTAATTATCAGAAAACTCATTCCAGCAAGTTATTTGTTTTTAAAAAACGTGTTCTTAAGTTATCTGTTGAATAGATCAAGGTAATTGTTGAAAAAAACCTTGCTATCAAGGTTATTGTTATGAAGCTACTATTCGAAAGCAAACAGTTGGAAAGTTGCTGTTCTCAAGTAAATTGTTGGAAAGCACTTGTTATGAAGTCAGTTATTGGAAAGCACTTGTTATGAAGTCAGTTGTTTGAAGTCAGTTGTTGGAAAGCACTTATTATCAAGTTAATTGTTGGAATGCACTTGTTATCAAGTCAATTGTTGGAAAGCCTTGTTATTATGAAGTTAATTGTTGGAAAGCCTTGTTATTGTGAAGTTAATTGTTGGAAAGCACTTGTTATCAAGTCAATTGTTGGAAAGCACTTGTTATCAAGTCAATTGTTGGAAAGAACTTGTTATCAAGTTAATTGTTGGAATGCACTTGTTATGAAGCCAATTGTTGGAAAGCGCGTATTATCAAGTTATCAAGTCAATTGTTGGAAAGCGCGTATTATCAAGTTATCAAGTCAATTGTTGGAAAGCGCGTATTATCAAGTTATCAAGTCAATTGTTGGAAAGCGCGTATTATTAAGTTAATTGTTGGAAAGCGCTTATTATCAAGTTAATTGTTGGAAAGAGCTTATTATTAAGTTAATTGTTGGAAAGCGCTTATTATCAAGTTAATTGTTGGAAAGCGCTTATTATCAAGTTAATTGTTGGAAAGCCTTGTTATTAATTTAATTGTTGGAAAGCCTTGTTATTAATTTAATTGTTGGAAAGCACTTGTTATTATGAAGTTAATTGTTGGAAAGCACTTGTTATTAATTTAATTGTTGGAAAGCACTTGTTATTATGAAGTTATTTGTTGGAAAGCACTTGTTATT
The DNA here is from genome assembly GCF_987345545.1 of Pholcus phalangioides. Classification (NCBI taxonomy): domain Eukaryota; kingdom Metazoa; phylum Arthropoda; class Arachnida; order Araneae; family Pholcidae; genus Pholcus; species Pholcus phalangioides. The sequence continues at coordinate 83,696,330 of NW_028301608.1, read as the reverse complement.
AATTTAATTGTTGGAAAGCCCTTGCTATTAATTTAATTGTTGGAAAGCACTTGTTATTATGAAGTTAATTGTTGGAAAGCACTTGTTATCAATTTAGTTGTTGGAAAGCACTTGTTATCAAGTTAATTGTTGGAATGCACTTGTTATTAAGTCAATTGTTGGAAAGTACTTGTTATGAAGTCAATTGTTGGAAAGCACTTGTTATCAATTTAATTGTTGGAAAGCACTTTTTATCAATTAACCAGTTTAGAAACAAAAAAAGATGCATTCATTCATTTTCATGATTATTCAGTACATAACTTTGCAATCATCGAAACTCACATCATAACAGTATGTATTTTTCCTCGTTGCCTCCTAAAGATTGTTCGTCAATCCGATGTATTGCTCAGTTCTGATGGATCAGTCGCTCGTCCTGAACAGGAGGAAAACTAGAGCCACCCCGGATCAGGTAACACCGTTTAATTCCTGATATAACAAAGAGATTCATGCATAACTGTTTGTGGTAGGCTATGAATATGTTTTTCGAAGTGCGGCACGAACTTCCTGCCTTACACCAAAGTGTTTGACCTTTAAGAGAGTGCGCCGTAGGTTACTCAAGCAATCTGTAAATGTGCCGTGGCAACTTAAGTGCTCGGAACTGTGCCTCGGGCCACTTAAGTGATTTATATGTGCCGCACACCACTTGAAGGATCTGGTCCTGGGCTGCGTGTCACTTGAGTGCTCTGGAACTGTGCCACAGGTCGCTTAAGGGCGGTATTCACCGACATGGATTAAACTATAGTCACAATATTTTGATAGGAGATCGACACGGATATTGGTTAAATTCAGGTTTTTAACCAATCTATATTGATCTCTTATCCAAAAATTGTGACTACAGTTTAAACAATGTCTGTGAATACGACCCTTAGTGATGTGAAATGTGCTGCGGTCACTTGAGTGCTCTGAAACTGTGCCTCGGCTAATTTTTTATTTCACTCGGGGCCTCGATTTTGAATTTCCACCCTTCAAAAAAGCATTTAAATTAACAGAAATTAGTTAAAATAGCATATAAAAGATATTTTCTTTAGATGTATTAATATTTTTTCCCGAAATGTTTTTTTCTCTAATTTTTGTCAACTTGGAGGATGGGCACGAGCGCCCATCTTCCCGCCGCCTCGCGCATTCACCCCTGAATATGGGTGAATACGGTTTTTGATGGATATTACTAATTGAAAAATGAATGTACACTAAAAAAAATGACCTCTCGTTACAGAAAGAACAATACGCTATTTCGGTTGAATCCATTAGCGATGATTGTGAGGATTTCGGGTATAAGGAAACGACGTCTCGCCAAGCTGTACCGAATACTACGCCTAGGATCTACGCGTGCGCAACGATGTGGCACGAGACTCCCGAAGAAATGGAGCAACTTCTCAAGTCGATCATGAGGTAAGGATGCCTCTCCACCAGGGTCCCGTCTCAACACCTGGGCACACCCCGGGGGCCTCTGGGTGCACCACACATTATGTAACAATCAATATCAGTTATGTAAGATTTATGCTCTCCTGCGAGGCCCGTGAAGCTGTTAAGAGGGCCCTGCGTTCAATGGTAACACACGCTTAAAAGCCCGCTAAATTTAAATTGACTAATATTGTACTGTATTCATAATGCCCAGTAGATACTTTTCTCTCAACAGTGTCCAAACATTTACGTTGTCTTTCAGAATGGACGAGGACCAGTCGGCGAGGAAGAATGCCCAGCTGTACCTAAAGGCACCAGATCCCGACTATTACCTTTTGGAAGGTTTGTTGTGGTTTTTTTCCCCCTTCTGGTACCCACAGGCACTCTATTGGGAAAATAACTACCGAAATAACAGAGATGGAAGATTTTATCCATCGGCCCGCGATACATCAAATCAAATTTTCTAGGTACTATGCTGAAGTGAATTTCAGAAAGAAAAATTTGTCACCTCTACCGAACCCAGGACTTCTTGCAACAGGAGTAAGAGCACTGACCGTTATGAAAACACGCTCAGTAGTGTAATTTGCTGAGTAGAGACTGCAGCCTCTCGTAACTTCAGCGATTGGCCTCGGGGTGGCGGCAGTGCAAACAGGTGATTTTTTTTCTCTGCCCCCGGTTTGCAAGAGGTCCTGGGTTCAATTCTCAGTAGAGACAAAAAAAAACTTTTCTTTTCCAAGTTCACCTCGGTATAATATCTAGGAAAATCTTTTGATTTGATGCAACTTGGGTCCAGAAAAAAATCATGTCTCTACAGCCGCCACCTAGAGGCCAATCGCTGAAATTATGAGAGGCTGCTATGTCTCTATTAAGCAAGTTACGCTAGTGTGCGTGTTTTAAAGGAAGAAAGGTCACGTCTCTGTGGTATAATGGTCGGTGTGCTCGTCCGGTTCGCATAGCGACATCGAAGATTCCGCAAAGTTTTTTCGTTATAACCAGTAGTCGTTACAAACTAGGTTGAATTTTCAAACTTTTTTTTTTGACAAAAAAAATATAATCAGATGCAATCAAATACTGTGCATGAAACTACTATTCAATTGTGATTGGAATTACCATATTTTATTGATAAAAATATGGGAAATTTGCATAATTAATACAAGAGACATCTTTATTTCTTGGCAAAAATATTGCCAATTGTCAGAATTTTGTCGTGAAATACATTTTCATTCAATTGCAACAGCTCTTCATTTCACACCGTTGGCGATTTTTCAGCGATAAATGGCCACTTTCCTTAACTTTGTAAGCTTTATTGGTCGCAATTGACTATTAAAGTATTCACTTAGTTGGCAAACAAAAATGAAGAAAGAGATAAGAGGGATATTAAGACGAAGACAAGATGACTTCTTGCCGAGCTCACCTCAGCATAATATCTAGAAAATATCTGTTTCCTTAAGAATGAAAAGATTTTACAGAATGATTACTCACGATTATTCAGGTAGTGCATTATACAGGGTGTCGTGTGAGTACTAGCACGGCCTTTATCTCATTAACCGCCCGTCGTAAAAGTATGATTCCAATTTAAAAAGTGTTCAGAATGTGTCCAAAAATTACCCTGTACCAGTTTTGAGAGTGAAAATACAGCGCGTCACAAAATAATTTTTTTTTTTTGTGACACACTGTATTTTTACTCTCAAAACCTGGTTGTTTTTTTAAACTGAAACAACAAAAATTGATGATAACATGTGTAGCCTTTAAATTTTCATTCCGAAATTTATTCGTTGAAATTAACGTAAAACGTCTCACGGTAAGCTTTAATATTTCTCGAACAGTTCACATCCTTTTCGACGACGCATTCACGGCCAGCGGCGATGACGACGAAGTTGTCGTTAACAGATTCGTCAAAGACTTCGTCAGTGTCATCGATTCGGCTGCCAGGTGAGTCACTGCAATGTCTTTTATATACAGGGTGCATAGATAACAGGGCGTACGGCTTTTTACTGGCTAACCGTTTATCTTAGGGGCACACTTCCCATCAGAAAAATCATCCAAATAACGCGTAGTACTCAAATATGTTATTCATGTTGCAAGGGGGTTTTATAGTTATTAAAACAAAAAAATTAACATTACATGCGGACACTCTGTGCTCAAAAACCCAATTAGAAAGTTGTTGCCCTTTCTCTCCTAATGCAAACAAAAAAGTTCCACATTTCTAAGTGCGATATTCACTGAGATATTCCAATTCGAAAAACAAAGGAAAATTGGGGAAAAAACGGCATTATAAGCAAATAACGTGAACTGTTACGTATAAAGTAAATTAATAGAGTAAACTTTTTTACCCGCATTTATATTTACAAAAGCTTCTCCTCAGAGAGCAGGCAGACCTTCAACATAACACAAACAAAACATGAAAGTTCAATCAACTTAATCATCAATCATCTTCAATCATTCATCATCTTCACCAGGGCCGTCTTAAAAGCATCGTGGGCCCCCGGGCCAAGTGGCTTTTCTGATGCCGTACTTGGTAAGTTCTAGTAAAATTTTAATCAGATCTCATTTTTATGAGGCCCCTCTACTCGTGAGGCCCCTGGGCCGTACCCGGGTGTGCCCATGCGTTAAGACGGCACTGATCTTCACTTCAGCATATGGAAAGCAGATGGCAGCACCAACAAGAAAACGAAACAAGCTCAACTCTAGCAACATAAATACGTTAGAGCCACACATACACTTGGAGCACACACATAGCGGCGTGTTCCGATTCATTAGTGATCCCGCAGAGGAATGTGTACGAGTTGTATGTGCGGTCAAGTAGTATATATAGTAGTATATTGAGATGGCTTGTGATCATGATGGAAAGTTTTAATTTGGCCCGTAAAGTCTGAAACATTTATGACCCCTGCATTACACTGTCCTGTATTTATGTATAATTTCGGGACGAAGAGCATCGACACCCGAATAGATGGAGAGACCCCCCCCCCCCACTCGGCTTACTTCATTAATAAATATTATTCCAACTAATATACAAAAGAAACGCAAAATAATGGTTTCACAACGTTTTCTTTCTTTATGAAACAGAAAAGTGCACGAAGTGCCGATGGAACTGAAACCACCCACGAGAATATTGACTCCATACGGCGGTCGCCTGGTCTGGACACTTCCCGGTGGCAACCCCCTGTACGTCCATCTCAAGAACAAAGAACTCATCAGGCACAAGAAAAGGTGGAGTCAGGTCTGTCACTCTACTTGTATTTCCCATACGTTATACAGAGAGCCTTTCTGCGTGCATATTCTCCCTCAATATGTAAATTAATAAATTGATCATCGATCATTTTTGTCGCACCACGGTCATTTTCTGCACACGAGGACTAATTAGACCGGGACCTACAATTTATTGCCGATTCCGAACGGCAGACTTGTTTTTATACTCATCGAGAGGTTGGTGCGCTAACCCTTCGACGGGAGACTCCCTGCGGTAGCAATTTTTCCTGTGGTCATGTCGCCGTTTTTGTTGTATCCCTGTGTACCAATTAATAAATAAAGGTCTGGACACACATATCCGCACCGTGCCAGGATCTCGGCTCGTTCCTCTTCAGACCACACATTTCCGTGTGTTGCCCGTGTCGCTGCCGTATGCTGACTACTAGCTTATTGAAGCTGTGTCGATTGCTTCAAAGCTTTAACGCAACCGATTCGATGTAATAAAAATGTTCAGTAAATTAATTAACAAGAAAGATTCGTATAGTATAATAGCCCTAGCGTAAATTAACAATAATTAATTGTTCTAAACATTTCTGTAAATAATCTGTATAATCATCTGTAACAATCATATATAATTTTTTTTATCTATCTGTATATGTGTGCGTGTATATTTTCTATAGAAATTTTTATTTTGGATTGGTCTCCAATAGATTTTTTGTATATATATATATATAAATTAAAACAATCCGTGTGGGTGAGAGCGGTACTCTCTTCCTCACGTACACACTCGTTTTTATTCAGAGTCAGCCGCCATCATAAATATAATCATCTGTAGGGGCAGGTGGTGTCAAATTCCGATAACACCTCGGAGAAGTGTATCTCAGCTCAGTAGGAGCACATTGTACGAAAGAGCTCGCATATCTTTTACTCTGTGTGTGTATACGCGGAATCTTCTAAACTAAAAATTGGCTCCTCTGCAGATGGCAAATGGTTATTAAAATCAATAACGATTGGGGTGTTTAGTCTGCCGGGACTTGATTCAATGATAAAGCCTAACCAGTATTCGATAATAATTTAAAGCACTCATTGCCGAAGTCCCAGTCGCTGAAATACCTTTGTCAGATATTTAGCACAAAGGTGCTCAACTTTTTGGAAGGTGTGGGCCACTTCATTGTTTTGAAATATTTCGCGGGCTTCTTGAGTTATCCAGAAATGAGCCTCGATCCTCCAAAATTATCTAAAAAGAAGTGTCACGTGCCGCTTAAGTGATCTGCAAGCGTGCCGCGGACCACTCGAGAGATCTGGAAATGTGCCACTAACCACTCAATAGCAAATGTATCACGATCCACTTAAGTGAACTGGAGGTGTGCCGCTAGTCGCTCAAGTGATTATGAAATGTGCTTGAGACCACTTGAGAGGTTTGTTTTGTTTTTTGTTGTCACGGGCCACATCAAATGCTTCCGAGGGCCACATTTGGAGCACAGGACATGGGTTGAGCATTTATGGCTTAACATGTTGCGTCTTATGTGAGACATATAGGAGAACATAAAATGTCTCATATTTTCGCATAAGAAAAAACCCAAAAATTTTCGAACCTTTTTCTATTTAATTTATGTTCAAACAAAAACCTGGGTTTAATTTCCGATTCATTTATAGAGCATCGGAAATTAAACCCAGTTAGTTTTCCAAGTTTACATTATTATTTCAACAAAAATCTCCCCGGCAAAATTTCGTTATATGCTATGAAACATAATTTTTAAACTTTGTTTTCCCATCAAAGTTGTGAAAATGTTTATCCATATGTTTTCTACATATTACGCTAGTGCCACAGAACCGGGGCCAGGTGTGCCTGAACAATTTCGGGGCACGGAAAATGTTTAGAACACACCCACCTCCCTTTAACAAGATTCCATATATTTTATGGAGAAGAGAAAATCGGCATCATGAATATACACGAACGCTAAGAAATACCCCATACAAAAAAAAACAACTACACAAATGTGAATTAACACAAAAATTAATGGAGGTAATTTTAAACTAATGTGAGAAACCGTTTCCGAAATTAATGAAAACTTTAGAATCGATGGATTAAAAATAATTGAAAGAAATTATTTCAGCACCAATGAAAAATTAGAATTAACAAAAGAAATAATTTCGGAATTATTGAAAATTCAGAATTATAATGAAAATAACAATTCCAGAATTGAGGAAAATCGAGAAATAAATAGAATTAATAATTCCGCAATTGATAAAAATTGAGAAGTGAAATAAAATAAAAATGTGAGCTCTTTTATATAAAAAATATATCTGCTCTCTCTCCCGAGACCGCACCGTCACCGTAGAAATATAACATAAACTGCTTGGTGACGGTGCTCGGCTACGGTGCGGATATGTGTGAACGGCAGCATTGCTTAGCAAAGAATTGTTCTTTGACCGTGTGATGACATACACTCGGCCGACGCACGTGTCGGGCACGGTGCGGATATGTGTGTCCAGACCTTTACTCAACTAAAAGTTGAGAACAATTTAAACAACTACGAGATGAATGAATCAACAACACGGAAAGATCCGTATCATCATTAGTTCTTGTTATATAACAGGGCTTCCTCTTAACCCATGATGGGCAAGGAGAACCGAATGATTATTTGGTACTGTAAAATCCCGTTATAACGAACTCCAAGGAACTGAAGAAATTATTTCGTTCTAATGCAGTTTTCAATTTTACGAATTTTAAAATTCGTTAAAAAAAATTCGTTGTAACGGAATTTTGATTTTAAGGAAAAAGTTACTTATCTACGTTCATAGGCGGATATAGACTTGGAAGTCTGGGGGGGGGGGAGCAAAGCCATTATTGCTGGGGAGGGCACGATGATGATGATGTCGATTCACATATACATTAGATCTGCCCACTCCACTTTTGACGCTGAGCCCCCCCCCCCCGTATCTCCGCCCATGTCTACGTTCCAGATAATAAAAAGAATGTTGTTAAAAAGTAACTCAAAGCAAATCAAATCAGTCGGGAATTGGGTTTTTTCTTTTTGGATAAGTTTTACTTAACATATTTGAGGCAAATATAATCAGTAATTGTTATTATTATTATTATTTTGTACAAGTATTGTGGAAACTGGAGGAAATAACAAATTCCTCTTAAGTATACGCGTGCTATATTTGAATCGAATGCTATTATGCTTCCATAAGCACATATGCAAATCCCAAAGCTTTTTTCTCATATGAGTGTGAGCAGGGACATTTCGGAAACGAAAATGTCCTGAAACCATGTGTGTTTCTAGAAAATACCTTGAACGAATGTAAAGACAGCTGCATCCACATCTTGAAAATTTGAAAAAAGTCTAGTCTTTTTTTTTTCTATGGGATTCTATAACTGCTGTTTGAATTTTACATTCTGATTTACTCCGATTTTTCGAAAATGTTGAAAGAGTACACGGAGGGAGATATGCCGTATTTTAATGCCCACGTTGTTTTTATTTAGTTCAGCATCAACTTCAGACGTGATCTTTTTCTTAATCGAAAACTATTTATTTTCGAAACCACTCCTTTTTGAAACAGCAGAAATATGAAACATTCCTAAAAGCGTATACCACTGGGCATACCGTATTGGTTAAAATTTCTTCCCAACAATCCATAGAAGAGCAACCCTTCTTCCCCAACAAGTTAATTCTCTGAAACAGGTTTTACGGGATCATTTTTGGAACATTCTGTTTCTTTTGGTGATTTTCAGAAATTTGTGTTTGAAAAAACTCATTATAACATATTTATTATTACAAGATTTATCAAAAGACTGGTTACTTGTAGAGATGAAGATTACATGGAAGAAAACCATCACCTGCCCCCACGGGGACTCGAACCCCGGTCTCTCGCTTGCCGGACGAGTGCTCTACTATCTAAGCTATGGAAGCAGACAGAATGTTTCAATCTTGGAGCGTATGTACAACTTGTATATGTTGAAAGGCACCGTACATGGACGGTGTCAACAATCAACTAATAGCGAGAGACCGGGGTTCGAGTCCCCGTGGGGGCAGTGATGAATTTTCTTCCATATAACCTTCATCTCTACAAATAACCAGTCTTTCGATGAATCTTGTATTGACAAGTGGAGAGGACATTTCTATATGCATTATTATTATTTTATCAGTACGAAATATAACTATCAAAAAAATTACCTAAAATTTTGGAGGATTGCTTGAGTATTTTCACTCCTCCATGAAATTTCGAGAAGTAAAATTGAATTTTGATGCGAGAATCACGCATCTAGAGGCGTATTGGCGAACACTGCACTATTCCTATGTAAACTTTTTTTTGAGGGATTAGAAAAGTTTTTTTAATTGTGTGTGCACAAAACAGCACACATAAATGCATGAATACAAAATACAAATAATATACAAAATAAAATAAATAAAGACAACAGAACAAAAGACAAAACATATACTATGCAGCCCTTCTACCCATTTGGTCCGTCCTAGAGCTTAAAAAAATTCTATGTATAATAAACGGCACGTCTTGATTTATTTATTTCATTTTATCTATTTATTATTATTATGTTATAATAGATATTTCAAATTTTGCCTTGTTTATACCTATTTATATTTTCAATGAACTTTTCAAAATTCGTTATAGAGTTCAAAAACGTGAAAATTTCTTTCTTGAGATGTTTTTATTTATTCTAAGGTCTGATAATTTTCTTCCGAATTTGTTACAAATGGTTGGTCCTGGGTAATTTATACTTTTTTGAACAAGGTATTTATATTTGTTTTTGGAGTTGAATACAAGAAGTTGTGTCTATTTGAGGTTCTATCGTTATAATCTAAAATTTCATTACAATGCGATTTTTGCTCAACGGTATTCGACTGTATTATGATTATCGAGAATAACAGTAACAATCTTAATTGACAGACTGGTGCTTCCAACCAGGCAGGAAGGGCCCCAAAGTATTACTTTGCTCACAGGCCCATCACACACATGCAGTTGATACCTCCTTACTTTGTCGCGTGGAAGGGTGATGAGTGCTAACTTGCTTCAAAACTCAATATAAATTTAGAAAAAATGTGATCAAGATTGAAAGTCAAATAAATTAGTAATTGAAAGCCCTCAAATTGCCCCTGAAGAGAATTCCTTTATAAATGGACACCAGTTTTTTTGTGTGTGTGTGAGTCTTCACTGCAATGTAGATATCATTGCAGTGAATCCTCCGCTCTGAATCAACTCATCGAAAGCACCGATCTGATTTTTGATCGAATTATAACCACCACTCATTTGTTGTTCATGGAGTACAATCGTGGTAGGGATCGCTCTATCCCTTGAACCCCTCTTTTTTTTCTGCGTGAAAATAATCGGTGCTCGTTGGATCATTTCTTTTCCAGATTAGCACACGTGAACAGGAGCGCAAACTACACAAAATTTGGATGCATAAATCGATAAATGCAATCGATATCTGTATATATTCTGTATGTACAAGATGAGTTTTTTTTTTCATCTCAGGTGATGTACATGTATTACTTGCTTGGCCACAGACTCATCGAGCTCGACCTGGGTGTCGAGGAGAAGACCATCTTGGCCGAAAACACTTACATCTTAGCGCTGGATGGAGACATCGATTTCCGACCCAGGGCGGTCCGGCTACTCGTCGATCTCATGAACAGGAACAAAAGCCTCGGGGCCGCCTGCGGGAGGATCCATCCCGTGGGATCTGGTAAGACACTTGTGCTTAATTGTGTGGTGTATATACACATCATGTACAGCAGGAGTTTTGTAGCCGCGACCAAAAATAAGCAACACGATCAACTTCGCACGCGACCCATTTGTCTATTTTCCATTTAAAAATGCTTATTAAATATTCCTCATTAATTTACTTTTCGAAATGGTGAAACTAGCGGTGCAACAAGGGTATTTAAAAAAGCTCAGGATCGTAAGTGAATTTATACACACTACCTACTATTATATAAACCACCAAACCAGAACATGGCTCCCAAACTATTATATAAACCGCGCATACACTTCGTAAACATTTCTCTGAGGAACTTCTAACGAATTGGTACACGCCTGAATATGTATTTTAAGTGTACGTGTGCGTGGCCCGATTGCATTTTTGTAGGGAAGGGGGTGTTACAAACATGATTTTGCTACCCCTACTCACAATACAATTATTTTATAAGGGTGTTTTTGTTTCCTCATAAAATTTTCCGTCTTGTATTGGCAGTTGCCCCTTTGCCTCTCCACCAGATGGCCACATGCGGTTCCCGTGGGGGCAGTGATTAATTTTCTTCCTTGTAATCTTCATCTCCACAAATAACCAGTCTTTCAATGAATCTTGTATTAAAATGGCAGATGCGTGAATTATCGTGCTATGTAAGTATCACGTTGAAGGTCTACCAGCCCTCGGCTCGCATTCTCGCCTCGAAGTTGGGAAACCACGAAAAACCAACTTAAGCAGACCACTACTGTGCCTCGAACGGGATTCGAACCTGGCTGCTCGCGATGCGAGTCCATTGCGAGGCCCACGCGACCTGCGCAACGACAAAAAGATGAAGTTCCTCCAATATCTTCTTCCTCCTGATCTCGATTACATTTGACATCCATATTTCTTACGGGCATCTTTTTTTTCAGCCACCTCGTTGGACACCTGATGTGGCCTTTGTAATATTTGTACAGAAGAAGAATTCGAATGAATGTAGGGTTAACGGATTCGAAAACTAAGAAAGGAGGACGCCCGCACGTGCACCCTTAGTACGTCACTTTTTCAAATTTTCACAACAGCCCTATTCTAACCAATAAAACCGGCCACAGCAATAATTTTGCCCATCTAAAACAGAACTGCTAAATAAGTAAAGAAAACAAAAATCAGGGGATTTCGTCAGCTGTTGGTCAACGTGTGTGTGGGGGAAAAACACATAAGCGCTCATATCCATGAAGAGAGATACATGTGTGCTTCTCAAAGTGCAAAAAAAAATACGTTCCCCAGAAAATAAAGAAAAATAATTCCGGAAACCTGAAAAAAGGACAAAAAAAGAATTTCCCGAAACGTAGGAAGACGCTTGAAATGACATAAATAAAAAAGAGGATGTGTGGTAACCCTAAATAAATGATGCAGAAGATTCGCGCGTTCTTTTTTTAAGAAAATTTCTGCCACCTGTCTTCCGAATTCAGAAATAAACCACTCGGCAGTTTTACTGTGCCTGTTAGATCAATGATCATTTTTGTCTCACCACCGTCATATTCCGCACACGAGGGCTAATTAGACCGGAACCTACAATTTGCTGTCGATTCCGAACGGCAGTCTTTTTTTATGAGTAGGAAATTCTAGTGTACATAAGTATGAAGCTTTCACTCGTTCATATTTAATCGTATTTACTCATAATAAGCATTCTAATCCTTCATTATGGATTACTGGGGTGACCAATTTATTTTGTTTTGTTTGGGTAGCCCCGGCGGAACCCGGTTATGTTTGTTTTTCCCCCCTCTCATAGACCTTTAAGGCGTCAGGTGAACGTAAGGTGTCCCCAAAATTAGTTAACTTATCCAGCCATGACATTTTTTGCACTACTGCTTGTTGAATCGGCAGAGCGATGATGGAGAGGGTCTTGACGAGTTATTGCTACTCGTTGAAACCTCTGCATCACCAATCAGGGTTTCAGGTTTTCAGCTTTTTATACTCATTTTACTTTTTATACTCCGTCAAAGGCCCCTGGAAATGAAATCATTTAACTTCTCCATGAAGGTATATGTGCAATGCCACGCCCTGGGTACTCCAACCCTGTGTGTTGCGAGCACTGGTGATACATGTATATTATACATATACATACCTCTCGACATGGCCCCCCCACAAGGGCAGGAATCTCTCTTTACCGCACACCAACTCCGGTTATATATCGCCATACGGCAATTTCCAACCAGAGGAGTTGGGTGGGAAATGAAGGCTCCATCCATCGGTGATCGCCCCAGAATCGACAGGTAAAGAACTTGCTACAAGGGCAGGGCTGACAGGTGCCGGAAAGATTTTTACCACTTTCTGATTTTTCACACTATAAATTAACCTTTGACGACCGGACACACCCCGCTTCCCATCTCGTAGAGATATCGAAGCGTTCCCGAAGGATGGGTGTATCCGGAAAGTTTTATTAAAAGCAATGTAACACGACCTCCTCAGACGAAGGCAGCAAAAAACTAACAACATAAATTAACCACAGAGGGGCCCGAGAAAAATCTGGTTTGGGGGGCCAACTATCCCAGCCAAGGGGCCCTGCTGCAGGGTGTGGGGGGGGGGGGCACGCCTTTCGGTACATACACGTAATTCAGTCCCTATGGGTCAAACGGTTCCCGATATATTCAAGAGTTAAATGAAAACTTCACCCAAAATCGTCACCGATTTCCGTTGCATAGAAACAGGCCCTTTTCGAATTTGTGATTTTATATTATAGAATAGAGATATATATATATATTGATTCGATCTATATGCAGACATTTTTGTTTCTGTTCCGGTATTCAGGTGCGATGGCGTATTATCAGAAGTTCGAGTACGCGATCGGGCATTGGTTGCAGAAAGCGACGGAGCACATGATCGGGTGCGTCCTCTGCAGTCCCGGTTGCTTCTCGCTGATCAGGGCAAAAGCTCTGATGGACGACAACGTCATGAAAACCTACACGACCACGGCTAAAGAAGCCATGGACTTCATACAATACGACCAAGGTGATTATCTTTTCCTATACGCATTAGTAATTTATATCATGAGTTGTATTCAGAGGCGGATTTACGTTTTTATACCACCAGTGGGCTCTTCTAATTTGGCGGCCCTTCTCCCATTCTATTCTAATTTTCTTGATCACTCATTCATGGAATTCACCCTCCCCCCCTGATATAACCCGCTTAAACCCTCCTCTCCTACAAATAAACCAGTGTCTTTAAGTCACTCTTTTGGTCATTCACATGCTTGCACTTGCACACACACACACTCTGGCTCACGATTTCGGTCACTCGCTGACTTGGTCTCACTCTCTAGCTCAGGTTTACGTGCTTTCATACGCTGTAGGTCTTTCTTTTGATCAGATCCATGCTCTCGTACTCTCTCGAGGTCACGCTTTTGGGCCACTCACTAACCTGGTCCCTCGATTTTTAAGTCATACTTTTGATAATTCACATACTTGCACACACTGCGTCACTCTTTTGGTCATTAAAATGCTTGCACACTCTTTTGTTCACTCACATGCTTTCAAACTATCTAAATCACTCTTTTGGTCACATTCTGTGGCCTACTACCTCGCTCTCTGGACTAGGGCGGATTTATGGTGGGAGCTATACCAGTTTTGCCGCACACCTCCTACTCTACTAATGTTTCGCCCCTCCGAACTTTTCACCCTGAGGTATAGCCCGGTATAAGTCCCCCCTCCTCTTAAATACGACACTGGTTGTATTCCACAGAATTTCGATTTCTGCCTACTTGGGAAATGGACGAACGTGGGAAATGAAATTTTGGCACTTTTTCCCTCTCAAGGTGAAGATCGTTGGCTGTGCACGCTGCTGTTGCAACGAGGCTACAGGGTCGAGTACAGTGCGGCGTCGGACGCGTACACGCACTGCCCCGAAACGTTCGCCGAGTTCTACACGCAGAGGCGTCGATGGGCGCCGTCCACCATGGCCAATATTATGGACCTCCTCCTCCACTACAAGAGGACGGTGGCCTGCAACGACAGCATATCCCTACCTTACATAGCCTACCAGGCGCTGTTGATGGCGGGGACGATTCTCGGACCCGGCACGATATTCTTGATGCTGCTCGGAGCGATGGTGTCCGCGCTTGGCATCTCGAACTGGCAGTCGTTCGTCGCCAACTTCGTGCCGATAGGAATCTTCATCGTGATCTGTTTCTTCGCAAAGAACGACACTCAGGTATGTACCTATACAGTATACGAGTTTTGACTTTGGTGCATATATCCCCTCCAATACACATTATCTTGCGCCAGGGCCACAACCAGAAACGAAAATTTACTGTCCCATTCACGGTACGACCCTCTAGTACTCATTTCGGCACAACCCTTCTAATAATTTTGAGTGGAAAAGGAGTAAACTCACGAATAAAGGTCCCAAGGTGACGTCTTCAAAATGTTTTGAAAAATCGCCATTGGTTCTACTCATTTAAACATGCGCAAAATACTTTAAAAAATCCAGCGGAACAATTATGGGTCGCGCAAAAATTGATTTTTTAAATATTAATATTTTGAACGCCAATAGAGGGAGAGAGAGGCCAAGAATCAATTTAAAAACCCCTGGAGTCATAGAATGGCGTCATTCAGACAACGTACGATCAGATACAATACAGACAGAATAAAAATTAAATAACTGCTTTTCCTTCTATACAGGGTGTTCTGTTAATGGGCCGACAAACTCAGAGGGTTGTTAGTAGGCATCAAGAGGAACAAAAATTGCAATGGAACATGGTGTCGCAAACCACGTTGAGAGAGTAAAAATCGCGAAAAAACGCATGCGGGCTCTGAGTCCAGAGGAGACGAACTGACGTGGATGTCAGTTGATCGCTGAATGCGTTCGTTGGGTTCGCTCACCATATCATTGTAAGCAGCGTCGCGAAACGCGTGTGCTGGGGTAGGATCACGCGCGCTGCGGACGACGAAACGGACATCAAAAGCATATTCAGTATCTTCGAACGCGTCCGAGAATCGTTTTTACGTCGTTGTAGACTGTGCAATGACGTCAGCTACTCTTGTAATAATTAATCAAATAAATCTTTTTTTGTAGTTATTATTGTACTTTTTGTCGTTCCAGCGTGACGTCGAAACCTGCATGCGTTTTTCGCGATTTTTACTCTCTCAACATGGTTTGCGACACCATGTTCCATTGCAAATTTTTGTTCCTCTTGATGTCCACTAACAACACTCTAAGTTTGTCGGTCCATTAACAGAACACCCTGTACGTAGTTTCTAGAACATAATGGGGGGCGATATTACCCACTTTTGGGGAAATTTTTATGGGGGGAGGAAAGGTTATTGGATAATTCTTTTTTTTATTGGCCCAGGAGACTATGGTACTACAAAGACACAGCCCCTGAAGACACCTAATTCTTATACTCCTGGTCAAACAAAAATAACGCACCAAGAAGAAAACTTTACTATAACAATTACATGAGCCATGTTTCGGTAGAATCCAAAGTTTTCTTCTTGGTTCAGCACTATAAATTGACATTTTGTGCTGATATTGTTAACATTAATACACTTTACTATAACAATTACATGAGCCATGTTTCGGTCGAATCCAAAGTGTATTAATGTTAACAATATCAGCACAAAATGTCAATTTAAAGTGCTGAACAGCACAGTGACACACAAAAAGAATAGTGCCTTGTTGAGCCGCCTCTAAGGTGGATACAGGAAAAAGGAAAGAAAATACGGTCTGGCATGGCATTGATGCATACAGGTTCCGCGTGTTGATCTGGTGTAGATTTTTTCATGTTTGTTGCAACTGGGCCTCTAGTTCCTGCAAGCTCGCAGGTAGGTGAAGTCGTCGTCCCAGCTGGTCCCGTATCTGCTCAATTGGCAATGAGTCAGGTGAGTAAGCCGGTCAGGGAAGCGTTTCAATTTGGCACAGACATGCTACTACTACTGAACCATACATGTACCTCGTCCATATTCCTCTGCGGAACCTCTAACGAATTGGTACATGTTGGAATGCGCGTGTACGTGTAGTGAAACCCTGACGTGAAGTTTGTTTCTGTGTAATGTTTGTTATGTGTATTGCTGCCATCTGCCACCAGTTTTTCCAACTACGAGTGAAGTGTAATGATTATATAATTGTATCGTTGTGTGTAGGGCCTGTTGCTCTCTGTGGCGAGACTTTTCAATGGGGAGAACAGCTTGCATTCACGCCTCGAAGTCGAGAACCACAGGAAACCAATTTCAGCCGATCACCACTGAGGCGACGGTGGAGTTCGAACTCGGATCCTCGCGATGCGAGTCCGTCACTATGACCACTCGACCACCACAGCGGCGGCACAGACATGCTGAAACGTTCCTGCTGATAGTCCTGCTATTAGTGATAAAACGTGTGACAGATTTCCTAGACAATATCGTTGAGCAATTATGATTCGCTGTATCACGACTAGAGATCACCGACTATCGTAAGTGATGGCTTCCTAGACCACCACACCTACAGTTGGGACCGTATGTGTTTTCAAAGAATAGGCACTCTTCGTCCGCTGGTCAAAGGGGTGTCGTTGGCGAACCGACCGCACTTTGGAACGTTAAACAGAATAGCAATTCGGCGCTGAAGACTATAAGGTACCAATCCACAGCTGTTCAGGTTTGTCGCTGCTGACGCCATTACAAACGGAGTAGACGATGTCAGGCTGAAAATGGCACAGATACAGCTTGTGCTGTGAGAAAAAAACCTCCTTCTCTTAACAGTCTGGAAGCGATACGGTGTGATACAAAGTTTCTTGGCGGATACGGCATCTGAGATTGCACGGTCGGTGCAGCCATCGTTGGTAGAGGGTATCGCTGCTTGGGGTTGCCTACAGATGAAGCTATCCTCCCTACGGTTTAGCGACCAGGCCGAGAGCCTATTTGACGCCAGTGCATGCCTTTACACATCCACTGCTTCCAGCATCTCCTAACGGCTTGCCCACAACGGTCAAGTTGAGGGCAATAATTCAATTTGTCCACCCCGCTTGGCTCAATTCGATGATGCCATCTCGTTTCGTTCCAAGTCCCGCAGTTGCGTAAGAAGTCCTTGAATGCGTCTTAACCACTTTATGTAATATTGCGTCCTCCAAAAGCCAGTGGAATAAATTCAAACAAGTCTCTCGGTTTCCTTTCCTGTCTCCCCATCACTTCGAAACTTTGTTGCAACCCTATGAAAAAAAAGTAGTTCTTTTCACCACCGTGATGAGGAGGTGAAAAGCTTCTACTCTAAGGTTAAATAGGTTCTACTGTATACATGTACATAAGATGGGAAAGAGAACAGGTAGGTGAGGGTGAAAAGAGAAATATATTTCATACCTACTCTCTACAGATAAGAGAGAATAGTATAATATGCCGTTTTCCTTACTATTTTTTCTTACTTTTCTACTTTTTCCTTCTTTTTTCTAACATGCCATTACGTTAGAACAAGGGCATCATATTTATCGCCAATTTGTCAAACGGAGATCATCCGAATTTCTTGCCAATCGCTTGTAAGCGAAGTGGTTAAAGGAGTTTTCAGCAATCAACAATAGTTTATCGAGTGAAAACAGAGGTACAGTTCACAAAAGCAGTCTCCGAGGACATCTTGAACAGCAACGGGAGAAACAGTTTTACGCCCTCTGGTGGCGGGAACATTCGCACGATTCTTTCGCGAATTCCAACCATTTGCTTACTAAATATAATGCAACTGCCTGTCTATTTGTCTAATTTCGTAGCGATTCGACTATTCTTTCTTGGTGCGTTATTATTATCATTATTTTTTTGACCGGGGGAGTATATTTATTATTCGAAGGTTTTTTTAACAACTGGCTGTTGCGAAGATATATTTTGGAAAAAGAGAAAATTCAACTGCCCCTGTGGGGAATCGAACCCACGTCCTTTCACTTTCCGGTAGAACGCCCTAGACCACTAGACTACAGAGGCATCGAATCTCTCAATCTTTTCTTGGAGCTCGTGTACACTGAATCCTTGTATAAGTCACCATCTGGTGGCAGCGTCAGCAGTTGTGAGCTTGGCTTGAGTCTGGTTCGGCCGTCCATGTACGGTCCCTTTCAGTGTACACGAGCTCCAAGGAAAGATTGAGGGATTCGGTGCCTCTGTAGTCTAGTGCGTTCACCCGGAAAGTGAAAGGACGTGGGTTCAATTCCCCGCAGGGGCAGTTGAATTTTCTCTCTTTCCAAAATATATCTTCGCAACAGCCAGTTGTTAAAAAAAACCTTCGTATGGTAGCGGAGAGTGACGTCATCCTTGTATGAGTATATTATTGTTTTAATTTATCTAATGGTTGAATGGATGTTGAAAATGCTACTGCAATATCTGAACGTACCTCAACTTTCTAAAAATGTCGCCTGCAGATCTTTATTGCGGAAGTGTTAAGCGCCGGATACGCTCTGCTGATGATGGCAGTTCTGGTGGGAATCTCCTTGCAGTTAGTCGAAGACGGCATCAGTTCACCGTCGGCCATTTTCCTGCTGTCACTTGCAGCCAGCTTCCTCGTATCTGCGATTCTCCATCCCCAGGAATTCTGGTGCGTGGCGCATGGCCTCCTCTACTTCTTGAGCGTACCGTCCATGTACTTGCTGCTGACCCTGTACTCCATGATCAACTTGTACGTGGTGTCTTGGGGCACGAGAGAGGTCGCGGCGACAACCGTTAAAGCTCCTCCCAGCCAACAGGAAGCTAAAAAACCGGACAAAGTGAGTATCCTTAATCAGTTTCATTTAAGACGTCCCTCCCTTCCTTCCTTCCAGACGAGAAATCGTTGCCAGACTCCGTAAAAGAATAACAAGAACAATAAATTTTGTTGATTTTTTTTTTTTAAATAGCCTGACAAGCACGAATCTTAAATGTTTTTGTTCAAGTATGCACGATTTCCTCTCTTAACACCATACCATAAGCGGACACAGGGAAAGGGCGAAGGGGGTGATCACCCCTTTCTGTGAAAAATTTATTATTGGCATAGGCGGAAGGGCGAGTATGGACATTCGTCTTCGTCCCCTACACACACCCTCGGTGATTCGTCCTCCACCCCCCCATCTCCCCGTTCTTTTTAGCAGAGGAAGGCAAACATTGGAAGCAAATATTTGTGAATGACTATTCGCCAGGCTAGACATGAGTGTGGCTCTAGCTTTACTTTGGATGGGAAAACGATTAACTAATTTTTTTAGTATGTACTGAATGTTTTTCTAAAAAAAAAGGGGGGGGGGTCCCCATGACCTTCATTTATTGGTACAAGAATCTTTAATTTTATTGAAACAAGGTGGTTCATGGCTTTCATTTTGTTTATAGAAGGGGTCCGTTACCTTCATTTTATTAATACATTATTGCAGAGGGGCTCTCAAACCTTTTCCACCCGCGGCCCGTTTCCTATTTAGTGATGCAATGTTTATCCGCGGCGAGCTCCACCGGCTCCCCAGAGCTGTTTAACAAAGAATATTTTCGAAAAACTTTTGTTAGGGTGACAGCTCCGCTGCGCCCTTGACAAAGGTTGGAGTCGCACTAGGGTGCAGCTGCACACAGTTTGAGAACCCCTGCAGTATTGTACGGGGTTCATGGAACGCAAAAGGTTAAGAACTCCTTATGTAAGCATAGTTTATGCATCTTCTGACGTCTATAATAGACTGTGTTTGAGGAATTGAGAGTATAAGCTCTTAACCAGGAGGTCCACGGACCTCTTGGGGATCCTTAGACAGATTTTACGGTGTCCATGTGAGCTTGGATTAGAAAACAATTAACGTATTGTCTTCGAACTGATTGGCGTTTCCATGAATAACCGTTTTCATTGGCTCACCCACAGGTCAAGGTGAACAAATACCAGAGCTGGATCCTGCGTAACAGAAAAAATGAAGGAACCCCGAATCTGGATGAAGGTGGTGTAACCTTCGCTCTTGGAGACGTGTTTCGCTGCGTTTGCTGCGCTCACCCGACCTCTAGCGTGGACAGGCAGTCTGCCATGATTGGAGAAAAGCTGACATCTCTCGGGGAACAAGTCGATGGTCTCCAGAAGCAGCTCGAAAAGTTCGCCAATAGAACTCTCGGCGTAAGAAGGAAATCGTCACTGATCCGGATGCCAAATATCCGGAAAGAACTCCTGCGCAGTGTCCCGGAAGTTTCCGAGAACGAATACGAAGACTATAGGGGTGAGGATGACGAAGACGACGACTGCTATCAAACGGATGACGTCGTAGATGGCGATCAAAATCAACCCGAAGAAGGTACGAGAGCACTCTTTTACAAATACAAAGGCCTCAACAGGCAAAATTGAAAAAAGATGTCCATAAACAATATGAATGTCGAATATATATCTAAATTATATCAAAAATACAGCAACCGGCAATAAAAAACCAATAATTATTACCCCCATTTATCCTAATATGTTTATCGTTTTTTTAAACGTGTCAATTGTGTTAGAATTCACGACCCCCGGAGGTAAGTTATTCCATTTACTGACAACCCTATTAGAGAAAAATTCCCTGTGACACCACAACCTAGAATTATGGTCCCCTTGTCGAAGCAGTTGATTTGACGATGCATTAATAACTCACCGCTTGTCATATTCCCCAAGATGTTAACATTTTCAAAAAATCAAATCTTTGTTCATAGCTTAAACCCAGAGTGCCATCAAGTGCACGCGTTTCTCTTCGCTGCACCCCCCTCGACCAAGTCAATGTCCCTCTGTAAGTATGGTCTCCAAAACCTGGTGGCATACTCCGATCCATGACGAACTAAGTCCCGGAAAAGTGGAATGATCACCTTTGGTGAGCGCAGAGACCTTTTTGAGAATGAAACCGAGCATTCTATCCGATTTTTTGACCACCGCTGAACAATGTGCAGGAAACCTAAGCCGTTCATCAATAAAAAATACCCTGATCGGTGACCCTAGTTAAAACTCTCTTCCAGCATTTAGATAGAAAGATTCGATTTCTCATAATATAATTCTCCATTATCTTTTAACCCCTTAACGATCTCGGACGAGATAAACGTTATTGCGTCCAAACGCAATTGGAAGAAATTTATCCCCAGCTCTCCTGGAGCTTACATGGACGGTGAGCTCTTTTCATCACCATGAAGCTTTATTGTAAATCTATGAACGAAAAAGCTATTTTTTTCCTCCCTTCCCCCCAATAATAATGTATCTTTCTACTATATACACATCTAAGAGAAAAAAAATACGTAGGGGAAGATGGGGGAAAGAGAAATCTGCTGCACTCTTATAAACAGGATGCCCCATAAATTCGTAAATAGTTTAAAAATTCATAAAACTGAAGGAATTTGTGTATTTGAATAGCTACGGTTCGCGAGAAAGTTATTATCATGGAGGGGATTATTTTCGTTACACAAAAAGAATGTTTACATTTTTGTCGACAGAGAGCGCTGCCCGAAAGCAAATCACTGGAAATATGCAAATCGGAATCCTACAAAATGCAAGGTGTACGATTCACAGCTAATTACTGAATTTATTCCAGGCGCTTACCTAAGGTTCTCATTGTGACCTTGACATTGGTGGGGAAAGCACTATTGGTGAAGTTGTTTTACCTTAGCTACGAATCGCCGACCGAAACTTTACGAACGTTTCGGACACAAAAGAGATTGAAAAAAGGTTCGGGTCATTTCATGCAGCGCGCTCTATCGACAAAAATTTGAATTTTTTTTCCCAGTACCAAAAAAAATCACTTTGTGAGAATAATTTTTTTTTCCAAACCGCATTTGAATATACCAATTCCTTCAATTTTTACGCATTCTTAAACTATTTCCGAATTTATGGGGCATCCTTTACTTGCCAACAGCAATGTTTTCCCCCTTCTTCCTCCTGTTTCTATGATGCGAACAAGGAAACCAGTTTTTTAGAATTATCGCCGATACTTCTAATAGACATCCTTCATATTTTTTGCCAAAAGCATTTACATGAAGGGAGTTAAATCTCAAGCTAATGTTTCCTGATGTCGCTTTTACAGAAGAGAATCACATCTACAGCCAACCAGATCCGATACCTTCTTGGCTGACCGACGAACACCTGAAGAACGGTCCAATAAAATACCTCGCAGATGGAGAGACAGAATTCTGGAAAGATCTAATACGAATATATTTGCACCCGTTGGACGACGATCCCCAGGAGAAAGCCAGAATCGCCAAGCAACTCAAAGATCTCCGGAACAAAGTTGTCTTCGGGCTCCTGATGCTCAACTCGCTCTTCATACTCATCGTTTTCTTGCTGCAGATGCAGAAAGAGACCTTACACGTCGACTGGCCGTTGAACGCGAAGGCCAACATAACTTACGTGCCGTCACTGAACGAGGTGTTCGTGGCGACCGACCCGATGAAGCTCGAACCCGTCAACCTGGTGCTCGCGTTCTTTTTCACTCTGATCCTAGTCATACAATTCGTCGCGATGCTCTTCCACAGACTCGAGACCGTGACGCATATCTTAGCGTCGACAGACCTGGGTGCCAGCTGCTGCGATCGCAAGCGGGTTCCGGCAGCGAACGCCGAGAACAAGATCGACGAAAACGCCGTGACCATAGCGCGAGTCTTGCAGAAACTCAGGCCGGACGAAAGTCGATCGGTCCAGAAAGTGGTAGCATCCAACGCGAGAAGACCCACAAAGTACCAGACTCTAGACGACGCCTTCCGCGAGAGGTACCAGATTCTCGGAGTATCATTACCACCAGGTATATATAATTAAGGTTTTTCTTTTCTGATAAAATGTACTACACAGAGGTGATGGCATTAAGAAAACATTGGGGGGGGGGCGGCGGCTGAAAGTTGATGGTCGTCCTGCACATACGAGATTCAAGCGCGTATGCAGGAGAGGGAAGGTGCATTGCATTGTTTTTCCGAAATTATTGAGAGGGGTTCAAATGGCCTCAGCCCTAAGCTCCGGCGCCTATGCTACTATATGTCACCGAATTCCTTACAAGTTAGATCAGCCGGAACCCTTAAATTAATAACAAGATCTGCTTCGCGATCCATGGGACTGCTTGTTTTTCGAAATTAAGACTAGTGGAAGCTCATTTATAACAGTATTTATAGGTGGATTTGTACGACCCATAGCTCAAGAATTTCTCACTAAGTGAATTTGCACGACCCGTCTCGGAAGCCCCTGCGAATCAAATTTGGGTCGTGACCAATAACTTAAGAATCTCTAGGTGTAAGTGGATTTGAACGACCAATCTCGGAAGCCCCTGCGACCCAAGCGTAAGTGGCGCGAGCCATAAGTTATGAACCCCTGGTTCACACAAAGTAAAAGCATGGGCCCACCCAAGCCTCAAATACAGAAGCACCTCGTGATTATAAGATCTGGTTACAGTTTTTGAGAGTAAGTGAATTGGTTGGCATGTATTTCTACATAGGTAGGAGGGGGTGGGCCTATATATGATACCTCTTAACGACGACCCTAGTTAGATACACAAAGTACCGATGATCACAATAATTCAATTATAAATGAAACTGTCAAGTTGAGCCGTCACTAGAAGGGGAGGGGAGCAGAAGGCCTCGCACCGCGAACCGGTGAGGGCGCCAAATATCCTTTATTTCACCACTCGTTAACCATCACGGAGCATGCATCAAAATGCATGCTTGTTCCTGTAACTTTGTAAAATTTTGAAAGTGAAAAGATACAAATCTCTCTCTCTCTAACCCAGATTCGCCAGTGATACAGAAACTGAGACGACTCAGTAGAAACCCAGAGACGTTGAAAGCTTTGAAGAAAAGAGCTTCAGAGCATGTCTTGTCCAGGGCAACGACGCCCACTCTGACCAAAAGTCAAAGATTCGACCTGATGAGACTGAACAAAGCTTTCGGTGACGGAAGCATTTGCAGTGGAATCACCGATGACGGCTACGATAATGACTCTTCCGTCGACAGTTTCGAGCCAAGCCGACACTCGTCGCCCAAGGACCGTCGATCACCCGCAGCGACATCGCACCGGAGCGTTCGTTTCCAAGTCTACGACAAAAGTGAAAGTATTAAATCCGGAAACTTCAAGGAAACATCAGACAAAGAAGTTATAGCGGAAGAAAGACTTTGAAAAAATCATCTCGGGAAAGAAATACTCTTCCTTCCATCCACAAGACATTAATATATATTATATTATATAACCGAAACTGTTGTGTCATCCTTGAAAGGAAAAAAATGCAGACTCTTACTGTAAAAGACAGTTCTAATATGTACTCATATAAAACATTGAAAGGGCACATAAACGACTTTAGCCAATAATGTTCATAATAAATATATTAACAGCTGCTTTCATAACATTAGTCTTGTATATCAGCTGAAAAATTAACCCCTAGGCTGCTAGAATAGTCAGAAAAATGCTTTTCTCAAAACGGCAGAGTAAAAAAATTTCCCTTTTTTTTCCAACTCAAACTCGTACAATTGAAAATACAGTGAAACCTATCAAAGGCCAGGATTACACTATAAAAGTTTGATAAAAGATCTACATAAGGCAAAAAAAAAAAAAAACAACCAATAAGCCTATTGGTTACATTCCATGTAACTGATACGTTTATTGGTTGTTTTTTTCAAGTTTTATAAAGCATCTTATATTAAACTTTTATAAAACTTGAAAAAAATCAACTAATAAGCTCATTGGTTACATTCCAGCATATGCAACCAATAAGCTAATCAGTTACATTTGAGCAAATGCAACCAATAAGCTAATCAGTTACATTCGAGCAAATGCAACCGATAAGTTTATTGGTTGTATCGTTATATTTATCAAGTTTTATAGAACATTTATATAAATTTTTTGTCATCCCACCCTCAGACGGACACAATGAGATGGAACCTATCTTCGACGGAATCAAAAATAATCCTATTGTTCATTAATGCTTTTATGAGCACCTTTATAAAATAGAAACCTGTCTAAAATACATTATTTCAGTCTTTTGGCATTATATTTCATATAGGTTTCATGGTATAATACAATCGGGAGAAAGATGTGATACAAATAGAGAACATGGGTTCAAACTCACAATCGCTGAGAAAATAGTGATTAGCTGTAGACAGGCACTCTACCACTAAATAATGCATGTCTGCTATATACAGGGAGATTCAAAACTGAAGGTACAAACTTTTAGGGGAGGTAAATAACACAAAAACAAAACAAAATCACATAGGCATGTATGACCGGAAACTCCACCTAATCAGTGAGGATGAATGGAGATGCAGAAATGACAAGCCAATAATGGGTGGAAAAACTTTATTTAGTGATACTTTACACGAGGACAGTACGTGCACACGTTAAGTTTCACAACAAGTGCTTAAAGTTCTTACCATCCACAGTTATGCATGCTTGAGGGCACTGCTATCCTGGTGGGGCCACCACGATCGCCCAATTTATCTACACTGGATTTCTTCTTGTAAGGGACCCTGAAAGTCATGGTCTACGAGATGCCCATTGACTCTGTCACAGACCTCGTCGCAAGAATCTCGGCCACAGCTGTAAAGATCCACAAAATGCCAGGTATTTTTTAAAGGGTTCGACAATTATTGTATCACCATTGCGAAACATGTATAACTGTGGATAGTAAGAACTTTGAGCACTTGTTGTTAAACTTAATGCATACACATACTACTTCACCAAACACCAACTCTGGCCATATCGCTATATTGCAATTTACTGCCATTAGTGAGATGGGTTGGAAGTGAAGGCGCTGCCTATCGGTGGTCGCCTTGAGTTCGTCAGGGAAAATAACTTATCTATTTCCTCCCTTGGGTTCGAACCCGGGACCCTGACAACAACCTTCACGATGATAGACGAGCATCTTACCACCATGCCACTCGGGCACTGCATACATGTACTGTCCTCGTGTAAAGTATCACTAAATAAAAATTTTTTGGCTTGATTAACATTGGCTTGTCATTTCCGCATATTTGTTTATCGTCCAACTGATCAGGTAGGGGTTTCTGGTCATACATTCCTATGCGATTCCATTTTATACTTCCCCTTAACGTTTTTACTTTGAGTTTTGCATCACCCTGTATAGTCCAAACAAATCTGTTAGAGAACAGTGAAATAATTAATAAAAAAGAATAATATACAGTGTGTATAGGTAATAGGGCATATGACATTTTACTAGCAAACCATTAATCCTAGGGAGGGGGCATATTTCCAAACAAAATGTAGTACTCAGATATGTCATTCATGTTGCAAGGGATTGTATAGTTAGTAAAATAAAAATGTTAACTTTTTATACCGTCCCCACAGATACAAAGCCCAATTACAAGTCGTTGCCCTGTCTCACCTGATGTCAACTAAAAACATTCCACATTCTAAGTGAAATATTCACTGAGATATTCAAATATCTCAGTGAATATTCACTTAGATATATATTAATTTCATTAATTTATGTGACAACGGTTCAGCAGTGAAATGCCATAAGCTCTGTTACCTGTGCCTCCTGTATAAGCATATGCCATCTATGTCATTTTAAGAACTTCATTTTAAAACGAAGAAAAATTCAGATCACCACAGGCTGATTAAGCAGGCTCATGCGCTCATCATCTGTGGATGGTGAGTGCATTCTGATGGTTAAGGCAATTATATATAGAATGTCATATTTTAGTGTAAAAATTCGTCAAAAGAAGAGTATCATCACATTATGATTGATATCACATCATAATGTGATGTTATTGATCATCACATTTCATCATCACATGTTATTGATCACAATTACTGATCTAAACGAAATTTTAAGCTTAGTGAACAGAATTAGATGGCAATACAGTGAAAGCGAAATCAATTCAAAAACATAACCATTGTTTATTTCCAAAGAAAATCAAAAATCAGGATGCCCACAAAACGTTAAATATTTTTGGAGAAAGATGTTATTTTCTCAGCTCACAACACATCAAAGAAAGAGACTTTCTGGATATTAATGCTGAAACACAAATTTCGGAAAGAAAACTTTGTTGTCTCCAGCAGCAATCGAACCATGGTTCTTTTGCATTCTTTCTTTCTGCCAAACTGAGCACAACTCATGTCTATCACCATGGGCAATTCACTACATAATGAGTTGTGTCATAAATGTAACTGTGTGTACCCAACAGTCTGAGAGTGCGTATCTAGTGTTGTCTGATTTTTCAGTGCTTCCATCTATATTTCAGAAGTGAGAGAGAAGTATAATGGTTGAATATTTATACCATTTGTAGGCTTGTCTCTCTCTGTGGCAAGACTTTTTAATGGGGAGATCGGCTCTTTTGCATCCATTGGTAAGTGCACTAATCAATATAGATAGGTTGAGAGTCCAAAGGACTGGAGTAATCAAACTGACGACTCGCAACAAGGTTGAGAGTCCAAAGTTGTACATAAACTTGCAACACATTTTAAATTTTGGCCAAGAAAGCATAGCACCAATTAATTATTGACCAACACTTCTACATAACTAATGACACCGAATCCAATTAAGAAAGAAGACTATTTTGTTACTTTATAATGAAAACCTCATACATCAATTCATCAATTTTTTTTAAAAATGACTTTTTGACAATTTTAGATTGAGATCATATCTCACCAATTACGGCTTTTGAAAAAAATCGGCAACTATTTGCTCTCTTTTGAGAAAAATAAATAGATCCTTCCTCTTTGTGTGTGTTATTCAATGGGACGTCTCAACCTCCTTTTTTTCTCTTCCTGTAAAGTTGGGAATTTTTGATGTAGAAGGTTTTCATTATAAAGTGATGATTTACTCTTTGGCTTATAAAAATCCAGACAATGTAATTTACAATTAAAAATAGCTAACATTCACATCATGGTGAAACAACTAACGTCAAAAAAAAAAATAATAATAAACAGAAGAGTCGTTTGCAGGGCCGTAACTAGGCTGGGGGAACTGGGGCACTGTCCCTGGGCCCTGAGTGAAATGGGGGCCCCACAAAAGTTTACATTTGTTTTGCATAATAATAACCTTTTCAAGAAGGGCTCCAAGGGAAAGGTCTGCCCTGGGGGCCCCCAAGGAGGCATATTACAGCTCTGATCCAGGAGTAAAACCACTTGATAGCAATTTTTTCAAAAATGAAATAGCTGTTCCATCTTGTAGCATTCAAAAGTGTGTGTGTTGTTACTATTCCTAAAACATTCTTTTTTTAGGGTAGAACAACTGTAAAGCCGTTCAAAAAAAACTATAAAGTTTTGGTATACTGGGGAAAAACCCACTTCACTATACAAATTCATTTCTCATTTTTCTGAAAATCTAATTTTTGTTGTAAAGTGGTCTTACTCCTGGAAAACCCTAAAATAAATGGGATCACTCTTACCACCATATTTTTTGTACAAAACCAAAGGAGTCCTTATTTTACTGCATGATAAGCCGAAAAGGGGGAAGTGTCGCTTTCAGCACACTTTTGCACTCTCTAAAACTACATGTTCATTCCTGAAAGCCCTGAGCAACTGTGTATGTGATCATCCCTTGCTCAACTCCAGTTCTTGTCTATGAAAAATCTTATTTGTTGAGGTAGGCATGATTGCCAAACATCATTGGAATCTGATAATGTGACACATCCAATTATTGAAAACAAAATATAGTGAGAATATTTTGGACTGGCTATAATACCTGGCACTGCCCTGGTTTTTTCCTATACACGGGAAGCATTAAAGAAGTTACAAACAATTATAAAGGCATATACATGTCTGAAAAGTATTGCCACGGCAACCAAAGTAAACATTCTGAAAGTCATTGTTGAGGCCCCACGAACCATTTTTGTCACAGATGGGTTTTAACCCATTTCAGGCATTTCCTCCTCTGACAAACTTTTAAAGTAGTCTATCGTTCAATCCGCGGGTCCTGTTTCGTATGTATATGCAAAATTTGGTGCCTGTCTAAAACTGTAGATTTGTACAGAGAACACATACACAGAAAATCAATTATATATATATAGATATGGGTCCTTTGGAGACAATTTCAACTGATATGGTCTTTCTGTCTCTTCGATTTGGGAGATATGGAAAACAAAGTTGTTATGGCACTGCAATTTATGTTTTGTGTAAGGAAAAATTACTATTAATAAAATTACAACTATTCAGCATTAATATCCAGAACGTCCCTTTCTTTGATGATTAAAAAAAAAAGAATGGCAATTAACTCAAAACTTACAATTTACTTTGAGCCTCATCTTTACAGAAATGAAATCTATCCTTGACTTCTGATAATTTTCTAAAGTTCATGAAGAAAAAATACACGTAGTATAATTTCCAAGGTGTTTTGGTGAATAATAACTCATTAGAAAAAGCATTTTATAATTTGCGCAAAATTTTCAATAGATAACAAACGGTTTTTTTTTAAACAGGATTGAACAAAGTATTATTCTCACTAAAAAAAATTTAAAAAGTAGAAATCACATGAATCAAGTTAATGATAGGAATGACAATAAACATCACTTGCATGTGTAAAAAAAAGCCATGTGAATCATGCATACCCTATGGAAGGAAACTAAATAAAACTACGTCTAATAAAATAAAGGAAAAATCACAAACAACTTTTAAAAAAATGAACGAACATTTATAACAACACAAATGCTTCTCTGAAGCACACACAATCATTATAATATCAACAATCACAATGCATGCATTTATGAATATCAAGAAGTCAGTATTTCATGGGAACACATGAGTGCATTGAGATAAAAATATTGTTTTGTCCCCACAAATAAAATCATAAATGTTCTGAACTTCAATATTTATCAAATGAATAAGTAAGTCAATCAGCTATTGTAGAATCAGGGTTTACGTTTATGACCATACAGCTTCTTGTAATTTCACATCACATTCAAATGAAGTACATACTTTAACTCCACTTTTGATCATATTCCACATTTCTAGAAATGGGATTCTTCATAATTTCTAAGTTTGACAATGTACATGGAATATGAAAGAAACTATAGACAGATTAATAGATACAGAAAACAACAAACTTCTTTCATTGCCTTTCAAACAGAATTCTTCAAAGGCAAATAAAGGTTTTCTAAATTTTTCTTATACCAAGGTTTTCTGGAAAATATGCAATACTCTGCACGAAAAGGATTTGAAGCCTATCAATTCAAAACTCAAAATTTGAAACTTCAAGGTGCTGGATGCTGTTCCTTGCTAATTGGCAGAAAGAGAGAAAGAATAATATTATAAAACAATTAACCATGGCAACATTAGAAATATAGTAGAGCTAGAACTACAAAGGTTATTCAGAAAGTAATGGTACTTAACATATAGGCAGAAAAGTAATGTTTCATTGCATAAGTTGGCAATGCTGACTTTAATGTTGATTTTTTTAGCTTTTCCCTCATGGTCTTTTGCCATTACTACTCTTAATGTGGCTCAAGTGACACAAATTTACAATGGTGGCTCGGATTCAGAATCCTGTCAATTGTGAATAGCGCTCGGTTATATATTTCCTCAAATGTGAGAGTGCCCAACATACAAAGGAATTGTCTCCATTTATGAAAACTGAATCAACAAAATATATTGATGTGGTTTTTGTGGATTCTCTCATGGTAAAAGGACCAATGTTCATGAATTCAAACATTAATCAGCAGCAATGGCACCATGCGCATTCATCAAAAGCTAAGAAATTTAAAACCTCAGTATCAGTAAAAAATCCTTTCTGGAATGTGATTTCAGTTTTCTGGGACAGAGCAGGCATTTTTCTGATTGGCTTGATACCTTCCAGCAGCATAATTAATGCTGTTGTGTTTTGCTAAAGCTTACAACACCTTCAATCGGCTAATCAAAACAAACAGTGTATTATGTTGACAAGTGATGTTTTCCTACTCGGGCTCACACAGCGAATGTCACCAATACACGTCTGTAGCAGATCCAAGTAGTAAGTTTCAACCATACAGCATGGACCCTTTGCCCAGTGCCTTTAATTTGTTTGTTTAACTGAAGAAACATCTTCAGAAATAACGCATTCATGACACAATAAAAATGAAGTTACAATATGGTTCCGGTAGCTGGAGGGGTACAGAAACAAATACCCAGACTGAATAAATGTTGGAACATTTTGGTGGCAATTATTCAGAAAATTAATGCATGAACTTGTGAGTAATTTGTAATAGGCGTTTTATGAAACAAAAATGTTTTGAATAAATAGTAGCTGTTGTATCTTTACTTTCCAAACACTCCTTGTACAATGACAAAAATAGTGAAATTTCCAGAGTTTGGATTATCTCTTGGGGTTATTCGTTAGGAGTAACTGACTGAAGGAGTGGCATTCTTAGCATGAGCTCATGAAAGACAGTCGCACAATCTTTTTGGGTGTTAATGTAAGGGGGAATTCCAATGAGAAACTCCTTGCTCTTCTGAATCATTCTAGAAATACTCAAGTCCTCAAAGCAGAATATTCTGAAAACTACAGCATACATTGTAGAACAATCTCAGGAAGAATTTTCAGAAGAGTGTGGAAAGTACTATTATAGGAATTTTTACCATAAAGCATTTTCAGTCAGCTGAGGGCTTGTTGCAGAACACTGCAAAACATTCTGCTCTGGGGGTATTTGAGCTTTCAATACAAAATAAGTAAAAATACAATATAGTACTTTAAAATAAATCAACCTGACTATATCTTTGAAAAAGTCATGGAGTGAGGGAAAAGATTGTGGAACAAATCATTTCAGTTATTTTTATGGGAGAAGTTAGATTTGTTTCATGTTTCAAATTATGTGAGCACAATATTAGGTAATGAATTATGCTTTCAAACGTAAGTTCCACTGTATCTGTATACCATGGACTGTTGGCTGGCAAAGATGCAAACATTGTGAAAAAGATCACAGGAGCATAAAGGAAGCATGTTGTGTAGCTTTCATGGATGAAATTATTTCTACTTTTTGAAGTTGATTCCGGACATGCAATAACTGTGAATCTTTGGTTGGTACAGCTATAGTTTTCCAGTAAATTATCCTTGAAAAGCATTGCTATCAATAATCCCATATAGCAAATTTTACCCCATATGAAAATTTCTGACCATAACATAGCCTTATGTCTCACCTGAGACTATTCATGAAAAGGTAGAAGATTTTCAATTATTTTATCTGCACCATCCAATGGCCCATGGTATGCTAATTTTCAGTTCACAACAGATGTAGGTATACCATGCCTGTACGCAGGTATTTAATAGAGTTGCTAATTCAAATTATCAGACACAGTATATGCCATCTTACATAATCTAAAGACCACTAGCCTGTTTCTGGAAGAAAATGTATACCTCTGAAACCACAAAAAAATTTGAAAATTACAGATGCTAGTTTTTACAAAACCATACAGACTTGAATAATTAGTTTGTGAAATCAAAAGTTCATAAATGTAAATGACATTTAAAGAAATGGCATATTGTTTGGGAAAAAAAGACTAGTTCATAAAAACATGCAGTTTGTGTAAATTGAAGGTTTATAAAATCGAGCATCGACTGCATGCATATAATTTTGACATTACCATCAAAATATGTTGTATCACTCGGGCCATCTGGAGCAGGTACAAAAGGAGCTTTCTTCTGAAGGAGATTTTCCCACTCAACGTTTGCAAAAAGAGGCCATGTTTTCAATTCTGTAAAATGAACATCCATTAAATTTTTATTCAAACACCATAACACAAATCTCACGTATTTGCACCGATATGATATCACACATGAATAAGAATAATTACCTGTAGCATCTGGTCGATCTTCAGCTTCAAAAGTCAGCAACAGGTCTATAGCACTCTTTGCATTTTCAGATAGAGCTTCTTCGTTAACTGGCCATGGAATGTCTATAAAAAAATATTTCAGTTCTTGAAATAACACAAACCCAAAACATATGTTCATCATAAGGCTGAAGCAGCTCTAAAAAACTTAAAGAATGACAAACATGAAGAATGTATCAAAAGATTTAACAAAATTATGTTACCTCTGCGTAATATGTTATCAAACACTGCTTCTGGAGACACATCATTGAAAGGTGGGACACCAGTAAGAAACTCAAATAAGCAAACTCCTAATGCCCACCAGTCCACAGGAAAACCTGTTGTAAAAAAAAATATCACGACAGAATAATAATAATAAAATATATTAATATGTAACAAATTGAAAGTGGCAAAACAGCGAATGAATTTGCCAACATGGGAAAACTATTTATGGTACAACGATTCATGGGAAAACTATTTATGGCACAATGATTTAAGAAGAATTTTGGTACATAGTAATATAGTTGAACTCCAATATGACAAAATCCTCTATTAACCTCTTTTTTAGAAGTTTCTGGGCTTATATTTGTTCAATCTCAGCCCTGATATAACTTTTTCGATATAATCTTCCTCGATTTAAGGAATAAAAATGTTGGATTCTACAGATTCATTAAATCAGGGTTAGACTGTATATCAGAGAAATCACTATTTATTTTTCTGAAATAAACATCCACAAAAGTTCAAAGACAAAGCACAGCTTCAAGGTATGAAAAAATCATGATTTATTTTAAACAATTAAAAAAAAAACATATTTTTTTTATTTAAATCATATTTTTTAATAATTAACTGACTGCTTATTAATTATATAAAAAATCTTGTTAATCAATGAGAGCGCATATTTTCCCCCCTTAATCTCTCAAATTTAATTCAGCATTAATGGATAAACTGACAAACAAACAATCAACAAATGAACTACAAGCACAAAATATGAACAAAAATCTGTATTTACATAACATGAAATGTTGTTGAGTTTGAACTAACTTCATGGGTAAAATTTTTCTTGTAGAGTGCTTTTATTCATGAGGGCTTCTCCCCCCCCCCCCTTGCAGTAAATGTCTGCTGGCGACTCAGTATCATATATAGTGCGGGTTTCTTGATTCACTCGATATACAACCAGAGAGTCATTCGGCATCAACTAAATGAAAAATGCATTCCATTGACAAGATAGTTTCTTGCACAATTAATGGATGCATTTATTATGTGTTTTAGACTTCCATGATATTGGTTAGTAATTTATTTTGCTCAATTTCATTCCTTCACAGATTCAATGGGTTTTGGTAAAAAAAAAAATCAAACTTTATGTATTAAAATTTTATGTCTTATGGAATTTATGTTTGTACAACCTCTATTATTTTAAATCAGTAATCAGAGCATAGAGAATACAAAAACTAAGTTCTCTGTTGTTGTCTTTTTTTCAGAGGAACCCAAGTGCCCCTTTGTAATGCATTGCAAATGCTTGAAAAGTTATACCACAAAGTTCAGCTTCCTATATTTTTCTGCAATTTTTCCCATGCACAAAATTCAGAAATAGATCAACTATATTTCTGCATTGTATCTAGCAATTCTATATTTATTTTATTACACATTTCAATAATATGCATATAAAATGCATAACATGCATTCAATAACCATACTGGGTTACTTTTACTTCATTATCATTGGAGTTAAATAAAGAAAAAAGTGAAATTTAAATTTTGTGATTTAAATCAATGATATTTTTTAAAAACTCAAGTGATTGAGAAATTACTTGATTTTAGAATAGCTTCCTATAGCAAGCTGATACATCAAAATTTCTAATCATTTAAGACAAAGATAAATTTTTAAGACTTTGAAACACTGAGAAAGCTCACAAGAAATTCATAAAGTATATGTGGATAAAAAAAAATAAAACAAAATGTTTATCATTGTGATAAACCAAAGGTGTGCCAATTAAGAACAATGAAATGAAATGTGAACAAGTTGAGAACAGAAACCTGCTCATGGCCTCCAGACCGACCGTGGCCCCACTGTTCCCCTAGGGCAGTGGTCGGCAAACTCATTAGTCAACAGAGCCAAATATCAAAAGTACAACGATTGAAATTTCTTTCGAGAGCCAAATTTTTTTAAACTTAAACTATATAGGTAGGTACATTGTTATTAACTTAATTAGGGTTCCCCTAAGCTGGCTTTTGCTAAAAACGTCCTCGATCTGATTGAGGTACTTTCGCTGAGGTCGGCCCCTTCAGACTCTCCCATCCACACTCATCTTGTATATGACCGATGTTGGATGCAGATGGAGAAAGGTGGCCACGGGACAGTCGTCATGAGAGGTGGTGGCCTAGCAGCGTCGTCTTTAAAGGTGTGGCTCATGGGAGAATGGCTCCTAGCAGTGATGACTGATGTTGGATGCGGATGGAGAGAGGTGACTGAATGAACGTCAGGGGCTCTGCCACCAGACTCATCCCATTGCTGAGATCTCTTCCAGCCTGGGTTCATGGCAGAATCTGGGACAAAGTGAGTGCACCTAACAGTCTGAGTGTGTAGCTAGTGTTGTGTTTGATATTTCAGTGCTGCCATCTATACTTCAAATTGTGAGTGAAGTGTAATGATTGAATATTTGTAACGTTGTAGGTCTGTTGCTCCCTGTGGCGAGACTTTTTAACGGGGAGAACTGCTCGCATTCGCGCCTTGAAGTTGGAAACAGAAAACCAACTTCAGCCAACCACCATTGTGGCATCAGTGGGGTTCGAACCAGGATCCTGCGAGTCCATCACTATGAACACTCGACCACCACAGCGGCAGAGAGAGGTGACCACGGGAGCACCTGGGCCACCATCTCTCATGACAACTCTCCCGTGGAGAAAGGTGACCATGGGAATCGTCATGAGAGATTGTGGCCCAGGAGCTTCGTCTTCTATGATCTGGCTGGGTAGAGGTTGACGTTCCTTAGTATGGAAAACATTGCATGTCCCCCCCTCTCAAGTTCCGAGAGGAGAATCTTGTCTTTTGCATCTATCTGTCCCTGAGTACCTTAAGAAAAAAGCCTCGTTATCGACAACTTTTTCCCGAACATCCTAGTTTCGCCACCTGATTGGTCGCAGAAGTGTCACAGGACAGCAGCATCAGGCTTTCGGCAAAAGCCCGCGAAAAAGATGACACACTAGAGAGTGAAAAGGAACGAGAACAAAATGCGTGTCTAAACATGTTTTTAAAAAAATTTTGGAGTTTTTGTGAGCCCGAAAGTGGCATTTTGTGGAAGAGCCACACTCTAGGGGCCAAAGAGCTGCATGTGACTTGCGAGCCACGGTTTGCTGACCCCTGCCCTAGGGGATATAAGCTGGTTCGTCTCATGGCCTGGTGAGGCTGACAGGGCTCCAGCCCAGGAGCCTGAGGCAATTCTTATTTTTTTTTCACATTGCAAATTCACATGTACAGCGCCAGTAAAAAATCTGTCTCTCAAAAGATCTTAGATCAGAGGTCCAGCATTAGGATGTGGGGGCCCCATAAACCTTCTCCACTGTATGAAAAAATATGCTATTTTGGCTACTAAAGTTGATGCTCACTTTTAGGAACTTGGACAGAATTTAAAAAATTAGTTCCTAAATAAGAAAGACACTCAAAGAAATGACATGATGTTTGGGAGAAGAGGACCTGATCAGTTTTTAAAAGCGTGTTAGTTTGTAAAACCGAGCGTAAACTGTATTTTAAATTACAGCTAGTGAGCACGCAATTTCATCTTAGGAAAATTGATACTGAAGAGAGAGAAAATATCTGAATAAACTCACTATGTTCTCTGTGTAGAAGCAATTCAGGTGATAAATAATCGGGTGTACCAAATATCCTGTCATTCGAAAGTGGTTCCGGACCTCTTCTGACACTTTTTGGGGTTCGAAATGGTGTGTACGAAACAGGGGTCTGTAGCAAAATGAAAAGTAATCACAGTGTCTATAATTTAAATGAAAACACCAGCACACAAATACAAAATTTGAAAATTGCTTATCAACTCAGAGTTTACGATAACAACACATAATAATAAAGACAGATATTTTGTAGTCACATCTACAACTGATAGTCCTAAAAGACTTTTACAAAGTTTCACTTTATTTTGGTTTTCCTCACTTTTATTTTCCACAAAAACATCATTCAGTTTCAAGAAAATCTCAACTTATTTATTCAACAAATTTTGGTATGGGGTTATTCGATTATTTTAGTCTCACAGTGATATTTTTTCTGTAAACCAACTTAAAAATGTAAGGGAAAAAATTCATGTAATTTTTTTAAACTTAATTTCTGGTTATACAGTGCGCACCACTTAATGTGATCACATCAGAATGCAGGGTTTTTGATAGCAATAACAGATTGATAACAAAATCAAAAAATCTTTGTTGTAAATACAATGACCATATGCAGTGTTTAGTTAAATGGGTCAACTCTGTTTCCCCCTTCCAACATCATAGGTTTTAATGTTAAATCCTGTATTTCACTTTTTTTTCAATCATTCAAAAACATATCCCCCCTACAAACTAAAATTCTTTTTTTTTTTATTCAGAAATTATGAGGAGTTTGAAATGAATTGTCTGTGTATTACAAATTACAATACTTTTTATAATAAATGGTATGTTCTATAGATTCCCTTGTGAACGTTTTCCGG
Organism: Pholcus phalangioides; assembly: GCF_987345545.1. Lineage (NCBI taxonomy): Eukaryota > Metazoa > Arthropoda > Arachnida > Araneae > Pholcidae > Pholcus > Pholcus phalangioides. Next base: position 83,658,666 of record NW_028301608.1, on the reverse strand, counting down.
GACAGGAACTGTGAATGTGGTTAGTTTAAGAATAACTATGACCTGGAAAAAAAGGGACTTTTTTATCTTACATATACCTTCAGTATAGGAAAGAAATTGCAAAAGATGAGCTACATATACATGGATCATATCAGCTATTAAAGCCTGATTAAGGCATTGTGAACCTAATTATGGCAATTTTTGTCAATGAGAGAACCTTCTGACCTGCATAGTCTTGCAGATTGATAACAATATTACAGGGAAACAATTAGTCTGGTGCACCCTTAGCTCTGAAATATGCAAAAAGAAAAAACTTTCAATGGAAAAAAATTGATAACGTGAACTGAAATCCTGATAACTACCCTGATAGTAAAAATAATTTTTCCCCATGATATGATATTGATCCATTCCATACTAAGCAAAAGTGATAACAATACCAAAATGCATATGAATATATGAAATACCATTATCTATGATTTTAATAAGCAGTATCTACTGTATCTGAAAAACAATCAATGGTGAATAACATTTAAGCAAACAAAACTGGCAAAAATTTAATTTCCTTAAAAAACATTTGGAGGAATAAATAAAAAATTAAATGCATTGCTTACAGAGTGTGTTCTCGTCGTTCGGGGTGAAAGATGGCACGGCGAGTGCATGAAGGGACTGATGTTCTCTTCTTTTGTAGGTTTAACCAAACCTGACCCAATGCGCACAGGGCTATGCTCACTTATCCTGTGAAGATGAATATCAGAATGTCCGCTCTTGATTGAAAAATTCCCCTTCTCACTGTGTGCATCACAGCTGTTTTCTCTCAGAAAAAAGTTGACATTTTTTTCACACTTTTTCGGCTTCTCTTGTTCTTCTACCAAAGAAGAGTGAATACAAGATATACTCGACAACTGTTCACCAAGTTTTCTGGACACCAGCTTGATGTTACTGTTATTTGGACAAATTTTTGATAATGGTTGGCGAGGCTTGGGACTAGATGGAGTTGAGTGAAACACATTATCTTCCAATTCTTCTTCATTCTGAATAGGAATGCATGTATCTGGGAATTTCTTGGAGGACTTCCGTCGCTTTGAAAGTTCTATCACTCTCAAATCAGACAGGACAGAGGTCAAACCCGTACAACTCGAGGCTTTTCGTTTAGAACCCCTGGAACATTCTGAACTGGAGTTGGAATCAAGCTTTGAGACTGAATCTTTCGATGATAATTTGCTCCTGCTTCCACCAGAGCTCAATGGGCTTTTCAGACTGCTTCTCGGTTTGTGTTGTAGAACTTTCAAGCTGCCAGAAGAACCACCACTCAAAGACTTCATCTCCCTGAAGTTCTTCGTAGAGCGAGCAGAAAGTATTTTCCTTTTGTGTTTCGGATGAAATGGAGTGGTGCTACTTGATCCAGAACTTCGACTTGAACTTGACACTCCAGAAACACAATGATCTTGTAACATTGCAGAACCTAATCGCAAATATAATAAAAACAATTTTGGCACAATTAGCAAAAATTGATTCATAATATGTAAAAAAACTGCTGTAAATTTCAATTTAATAAGAAAAAGTTGATTTTTACAGATTTTCTAATTTTAATAATTCCAATGATTTTACAGTATAAGCAATTAGGGATTAATACCATTGTCCTGCATTACAAAGAAAACGGTCAAACTTGCTTGCTCCTCTTTCTCAGCGACCCTGCAAAAGTTTAAATGGTCTACGTCCATTCAAGAGAGTCTAATATTCTATTACACCAGTTACCCATTTTAGGGCTGGGGGATTGCCTAGTCCCTTTCAAACTGAAATTACTGCACAATATGTATGTACTATATAGTATTCCTGGGGAAAAAAATAAGTTGGGTTCTTGGAGGAAAAAAAAGAAAAAGGGTCTGAAGAAGGAAATTCAAAAATTTGCAGTGCCTCAGATTAGCACGAAACTCGAACTTTTGAGACTCAAATTTTTGAGAAACTCTTCTGTACTACTATTACTATATCGCACATGTACCTCCTCCATATTTCTCTACAGAATATCTAAAAAATGGGTAGGCTATATGTCGGAATGTGCATGTACGTGTTATGAACCTAAGCTGAAGCTTGTTTCTGTAGAATGCTTGTTTTGAGTTGCTTGTCAAGTGCTGCTATCTGTCTTCTGAATTCGAAAGCAGATAAATTGGCTGGTTGTTATTCTTTTTCTTTTTTTTGCTTGTGTCATGCATGAATTTTTAAAATGTTTTAGGCCTCAGTGCTATCTGTGGAGAAACTTTATAAAAAAAAAACAATATATATATATATATATATTAACTCATTACTATTATTTTCCAAGTCATATCTTAGCAAGACTGAATTTTCAACAATGGCCAATATTGAAGGAAAGAAACGTGAAAGCCTAGAAAATTTTGAAGATGCGATGCAAGTGGCTGTATAATTTATAATTTATTCATCCTAATATTGCCAGAATTTGCAAAGACCACATAGCTAATATATCACATTAAATTTGAGAATTTTTTTCAAGTACTGCAATTTTTTAACTGATTCTTGAATAAATATATTAGCATCAATCATTATCAGTATTTTATTCTTTCATAAAAGTAACACTTTGAAGTAGGGATTGCCAACTCCCTGCCTATAATGCACCCTGACGTGATTCTTTTTTTCCTCCTCTTCAGCAATGGAGTTATTTTTGTGAGCAATGAGTTTTTTTTCATTGCACTCTTGATTTCAAAAAGGGTGGCCACCTCCTGCTTCAAAGCTTGTGTTTTATTGTAACTGTTACACACAAAAATGCCAGAGTTCCCCACCTTCAAAAAAGATTGAGAACCAGGGTTTATACAACCAGATGCCACCATGGTTATGCCAACCTATTTTAACTTGATATTAATTATACATAAATAAACAGAGCTAACTACATCTTTGGACGAAGTCTCTGTACACAGAGATGCGGACCATATCTTTAAAATATGAATTGATGGTAAAACAGCCATTGTTTTTTGAATTCTATAAATTTCTTAGAAAAACATTACCAAAGCAAAAACGAAAATCCTGAAAAGTGTCATTATCAACATTATTCTTTCTGAAAATCTATGCTAAGACCTATGCTTACTAATGTTGCAACAATAGAGTTTAGCAAAAAATATGTTATTTATGCACTTCACTTACCATCGTTTGGTGGTGTTTTTGAAACCTTGAGAGAGTTCAACATGCTTCCACTCATAGCTATTCTTTCTTGCTCCTCCATATGTTTTGAATTTCCAAATTCCTGAGGACTCATCAAGTTCATTTCTCCACCAATACTATGGCTCCGAGTAAGCAATGGACTTCCCATGTCTGATGCACTAGGGCTGCTTGACATGCCAAAGTTGGAACTATTGTTATAAGCAGTATGCTAATAAAAAAAAAAATAATTTTGGAATGAATTCATATGAAAATAATTTTAACAAAATGGGAAAAAACCACATGAAAATTGCTTCTTTAATTCAATATTTCAAATATGAGATGATGTAAACATTATTTCTAATGTATATAGATTTTTGTTATATACATGCCCAAACAGTCCTGCATTAGGAATAATTAGGGGGGAAAAAACACTGAATAAACATGACCAATGAGAATAATACAGTAAAACACCTGTTTTGCGGGCACTAGCGGGACAAAAAAAAATCATCTACAAAAGAAAAGTGACTAACAAAAAGTAGAGAGGAGGGCATTATTGACACCTTCGAAATAAAACTTTATTATTATTTGGCTGTATAATAGGTGTGACTCTCGGGTGGGGGGGGGGGGGTTTCATTGTACAAGAATCCATAGCTTTTCGTCAAAAAAGAAAAAACACCCAAAAATGACAATCAAAATCTGTTTTCAACCAAAATATACTAATACCATTAATGTGGCATTACATGCCAAAGTAGTTGGATTAATTTTATAACTTTGTCCCACCTCGGCCTATTTATAAGTGCATGGGGGAGCTAATCTACCAAAATCTGTATTTTTAAGCCAAATTCAAAATAATTGTTCTAGCATGTCACTCCCGGAATTCGAACCCAGACCTTTTAAACCACTCAGATTCCAGTTGTCAAATTGATATGCTATCACTTTTTGACTCATAACATACTATAGAATATCAGTTATTTGAAACAGAAATAAAGATGTGATTTGTGATACTAAATCTCCTAGCTGTCACTCCTTACATAAAATACTTACAAAAGCTAGAGAAGATGTCAATGACAACAGCTGTCCAGGTGTGCGGTTTTTCAAGTATTCTTTGACACCAGCAGCATTCGAGGAAGGTGTACCGAGAATGTCTTTCAACTGTATAGCTTGAAATGTAAAAACTTATCATTTAAAAAAATTTTAAAAATAAAGTCTACATACTTGAATGAATTAAAATGATTAGTTTGTAAAATTGAAAGTTCACACATGAGAAAGACATTCAAAGAATTATTTGGAAACCAGAGGACTAGTTTATAAATACATGTTCATTTAAAATCAAGCATGACTGTACAATGAGAAATTTATTACTTTTCACAAATACAGTCGGGTTTAGTGATAAAGCCTGACCACGGGTGAATGCAGTTGAAGGGAACTGTGGAAAATTTGTTACATCTTTACCGACTTGAAAATGGAATGTGCTTGGTCAAAATTAAACAATATTTGCACTCAGGATAGATCACATTTACTATTTCAAGAATATATAACTTAGTGGATAACACAATCATACAATGGACCTCATTACAAAATATTATATTCCTCATTTTCAATTTTACTGAGAGTTAAAAAAAAAGAAGGGGGTGTACATAAAAAGAAGCCATGTGAATAGATTCTTGAAACTGAATTGATTAAACAGATCCACAAAACTTGCACTTATTATGTACTTTTTTTCTTTTCAAATGTAATTTTAATCAATAAAATCATTTTTAAAAATCATTAGAGTACCTACGTCTTTTGACTGTTATTTTGGAAAGTCCAAAGTCAGTCAACTTCATGTGACCATTTGCTGAAATAAGCATGTTATCAGGCTTCAAATCCCTAAAAACATATATAAATTTCAAACATTTGATGCAGCATAACATTATCCTTGCAAGTTTTCAATAACATGCAATACAACTAATTTTCACTGACACAGAAATCTAAGTAAGAGCTTCCTAAAAAAAAGAATTACACACTGGTGATAAAATTCATTAATGTTATATATACATGAGTAAAGCAAGTCACCAAAAATAATGCATGCAATTGATCAAATAATGCACATAATTGATCATAGCAAATGATATTGGTTGTTATTGCAAAAAGCAATCTTTTAGTGAACAAAAATCTGTCCCAAATAATGATAAAAAATGTCATGAAGTTATCGATATTTGCCACAGGTGTGATGATGTAGGTCACAGTTTCAATTGCAATATTTGATTTGGTATTATTAATTCTCAATGAATCAGTAGAAATTGTTACAAGGCAAAATTATTTGGAATCAAGGACAATTATATAAAAAATTAAATGAAGTCGGAAAAAGCAAAATCAAAGAGGCTAATAATTAAAGTACAAAATTTATAAATATTCAAAAAATTACGCTGTTTTTAATCGATATAAGTAATAAAACCAATATAACCATGTTTGCAATGTAAAACATTAAAATACAGTTCTCCAACTACGAGTTAAGGCAGTTATGTCATGTCTCGTCATGTCATGTTGGATGATTTTATCAAATTCAATTAGGTAAAACGATTGTACACATTGAGAATAGCTGAATAACTTGTCAGTGACTCAGCTTTCATGTTTGGCTTGACCTTCTAGTAAAAGAAAGAATCGTCCAATGCAACATAAGGGAGCGTAGCCAATTCTCATCTGGCGGTTAGAGGACTATAATGTGAGAAGAAAAAGTAAACTGATTTTAAACAAAAAAGAAATATTGGAAATATATACCTATGAACAATATTATGATGATGAAGATACTCGAGAGCCCTTGCAGCTTCTGCTGTATAAAATATTGCCATCTCTTCATCAAAAAATCCATATACATGAAGCAATGACTTCAAATCTCCACCAATCATATATTCCATCACCTGGAACATAATGACAGAAATTGAAATTCATGATGCAACAACTTATCAAAAAAGGATAAAACAACAAAAAATGAAACTGTCATAATCATCATACAGCAGAACCTTAGTTGGGGTCTGGAGTTAGCTCGGATATATCTTCAAGTTAATAGAGACGACTCTGAAAACTTTAAAAAAAAAGAAAGAATGTTAAATTTATTTTGTTTTCTTTAATACATAGGCCTATCCAGTTCTTTTATTTTTTTATTGAGGATCATTGTCCTGCAAAATGGCATGAGAAATGATAGCTTTCCGGATGTCACTGTCTGTACCAAACAAAAACTGCTTTACCAATCTTGTCAAACCAGACTTCTTTTTTAATATGCATCCCCATTTCTGAATTTGAGTCACCCTCAGCAAGAAACTCTTTCATTTTTACTTTGCGCCATTTATAGTCTCCAACAGTTGTTAATTACCATTTACCATGGCAATTCTTTTGATACTTTTCATTTTCGAGTCTTTTAGGGCTGTAATTGTTAAAAATATACATGAGCAGCTGACCTGGATCTGGCAACATGATTTGGCCAATCGAAGCCTTGGTTGATAGGATCTATTTTAATCAAGGTTCTGCTGTACATTAAACAAAAAGAATAGGAAATATATAAAAATTTGGTCTGGATATAAATTTTGTGATTTGAATTTGTCGAACACAACAAAAATATGAAATAAAAACAGCACAACGAAAATACCTCCATACTAAACCTTGGAAATAAATGAAAATACACTTAAAAAACAAAAATTTTTCTTCTCAAATCATTTTTATGACTAGTTGTAAGCGGCAATCATGCACAAAGATAATCATTGCATCTATTCAAATGCAGTAGGACCCCGACTAATGCAATTTCAAGATACACGATATTCTGTGAAAAATTCATATTTTCAAAATTCAAGTATAATCAAGAATTATTGCTGAAATAGTAGACATTATTAAGTGATAACCTGTAAAGAATTGTTTAATTCAATCAGTACACAATCAAATGAAACTACACAGATTTTTGTGAGATGACAGTACATAAAGATGAAAACTTTGTGGATATTTAAAAATGAAATTCCAAGGCTTTTAAATATCTGCCATTTTTACAGAGAAGGTAATAATATCATACCTGAAATTCAACGCCAGTTTCAACCCATGGCTGAAAGTGGTATTTTTTGCGCCTCCTAACACAAGCAGCCCTTTTTTTTTTTGATGGGCCAAAATGCTATCAAAACATTCAAAGCGCTTAACACGTGACTTTCATTTATACAGATTTTAAGGGAAAAAATAATCTTCTTTTACCGGAACGAATTTCAGTTCAAGACACGTTGGAGTTTATGAATCATAAGTACTAATCATAGAAGAGTACAAGAGTTACAGTAGGGAAGATAAAAGATGTGTATTTTCTAAAATTTGGTCCCAATTAATTACTATATTTATATGTATTTTTATGGAAAATGTACCTGTGTAACGAATCTATTTTCCCAGTATGGATATTTTTACTAACTCTCTGTGGCCTTACAGCACTTAATGCATTTTGTTTGTTTATACATTGTTAAAGAAGGTGAGAAGAGAAAATCTATCTTCCAAGAGAAGAGAACGTGAGTTGGAATATGGCTTCCGTCCTGGAAGGTTGTCTGTTTTGAGTGTGCTTCAAAATAAAAGCTTCTTCGTTAAGTTCTGTAGTTTCATGTATAAATTGGACACCCCTCCAATATCAAGTGTATCGGGATATTCCGCCATTTCACGGAAAAGAGATGCACCTCCGACACGACGTCCCCTTATACCTGTACTTATGCAAATTTTATTTACACGGTTTTCATCACCCCAACTATCACATAACTTCAGATTATTACTGTATGCTAATCAAGGAAATCAAATGTTCTTATTCCATTCACCCATCAGACAAATAAAGTAGCTTTCTTTTTCTTCTATTTATTCTTTCTGATTTGTGTATTATTGTGAAGGTTTTCAGAAAAAAAAAATTTTGAAATGCTTTGAACTTTAGTGTGACTCAAGGTGGGGGCAGCACTACATTTGTTCAGGACTCTTGCACGCCAATTTCAAACTCTTCAAGGGAAATGTCTGGCTTTTGTATTTCACTATCCTTACTAGCCCACAAATTATTACAACCACAGCTTTCTGCCACACACAATTTGGGAAGTTCTTTCATCAGGTGGATCCTCACAAGCCACCAACTAGTTGTTCGTCTTATAACTTGTTGTTCCATTGGTATTTACGCAAATATTAAGTTCAAAAAAGTAACAGATATAAAATAGAGATTAAAAAAAAAAAATTGGAACTTACCAAATATATATTACTTTTCGACTGCATCGAGTAAAACAAGTGCACTACAAACGGACTACGACTTAATGCCAGAGCATCTCTTTCTGCTAATACTACATAGAAAAGAAATTGTGTTTAAAAAAAAGTTGTGCACAATGATGTAAGGAAGTTCATAAAAAAAAGGTTCATAAAAAATTTTCAATTTTGAAAATGCATTACAATAACAGTAAGCCTTAACTCATAGGTTAAGAACTCTGGGGTTCTTAACCTATGGGTCGCAGATGCTCCTGAGACACGACTCTACTTACAATCCAGTAATAAATTTATTTGTTTCACCACTGGTTTCAGAGGCGTCTCAAAGATTTAGACAGCCTACTCACCATTTTGGGACCCTCTCAAGGCATGTTTTATGTACAGCATTTTTGGGAAGAATTTAGTATTTAACATGATTTTATTACAGAATGCTGAAAATTATTGATGTAAAATTATAAGCACATTAATCCTTTGCGGTCCAGAGCTCTTTTTAGGTACTTCATTGGTACAACTTGTACTTTATAGCGCCTTCCCCACAATGAGGAAGGCCTCTGTATGCTAGCTATTATTGTCTTTTGTATAGATTATGAGTTTTGCAAGGAAGCCGAATTCACTGGGTCTTGTAATCGTAAAGGACTGTTAAAACAATGCAGTACCGTTTGTTCTTGATGTTGATTTCACCTTGACATAGGATTGCAAAAGATTAACCAAATATTACTTGAAATTCAATTGAGAATTGAAAATGAAAAATAATATAATTCCATTACTAATGAAAAATAATTATAAAATGAATGGGAAATAATCAGAAATTAATGAGACAAAAAAATTTGAATTCTGAAAGAAATAATTTCAGAATTTGTGACAGCTTTCATTAATTTCAGGGCTCCTTGTTTGATTCAGGTCTTCAGGTTCAAGCCCTGCTAGCCCACTCATTAAAGCAACATGAACTGGTTTTATTTACTTCAAAAACTTATTATTTTGTTAATTAGAAATTTACAAATACAAAAGCTACAACAGGCAAAATGCCCAGCGAGATGGCAGAAAATAAGATGCCCATATAAAATTTGATGTAATAAATATTTTATAAGAAATAGACCAATGGGGTCGAATATCAAAAATAGACCAATGGGCTGTGAAGTTTATCAAGGCGTTTATTTTGGGTCACAGCTGAAAAAGGTCAAGAATCCTTGATTTTACTGATAAATGGAAGTGTTAAAAACATTGAAAGGCAATCAGATCATGTAAGTAGTTACGCAGACATGAATTCCACTAATTTTGTGTTATCCTCAGATCCCAATTTAGTGATCACACACATAGAAAGTTTTAACACACATTTAAAATTTCCAACGTAGGGATTAATGTGTATTATTTACATCCACAATTATAAATTATAATTTTCTGTATGCACAATCTTCACAGCCAATACAAAAAAAATGGTTCATCATGCTTCAGCCATTAGTAGCGTGATGTGCAGAGTGGAGACATCAGACTTCCTTAACTACAGCAATAACCGTTCCAGGTGATGAAATTATAGAGCAGGGGTGCACAACCTCCAAGCCAAATACGGTCTATTGAAGGTCTTCTGGTAGAAAAGTACCAATACATTCAACATGATAAATAGATAAGCTGTTCAAATTTCCTTCATAAAAATACGGAATTCACACGGGATATATCACCAATTATATCCAAAAAATTGTAAAAAGCAAGTAGAGTTGCCAATTATAGGCAAAAAATTGTCAAAAAGATATTCACCAAAAAAATTATGTGCAACAAATATGTGAAATGAATACATTTTGGACTATAATTTAGTATGAAAGAGTTAGAGATGCCACTGACGTACTATAGCGCATCAAATATCTGGAATTTCAGAAAAAGGCGCATAAAAATGGGTAAATTAGAGTACAGCCGCATCTCTCTGTAGAGCCATGATTATCATAACATAATTTATATCAGGAAAATAAACATAATTCTTGATTTCGAAAATTTAACTGTCTCACTAAATATAAGGGGAAAATGGGACATTTTATTAAAAAAAGTTAAGACGCCAAAATTATAGGAATATCCCATAAAATAAGAAAATATGGTCACCGTATATACACAAGTGTCTGGCCCACTGACTAAAAAGGTTGTGCACCCCTGGTATAGAGGGATAATGTTGTTTATTTCTATCTAATGTTGTTTCTATTTCTCGATGAAATAGGGCTTACATTGAGGAAGAAATTTTTCTGGATGTAAATGCCTGTCTCCATTCTGAGAGATTGGTCTCACCTCTACAAAATACATTTCTGAACTGCATCCAATGAGTATGAATGGAAAAGCTGGCAGGAGGAAGAAATTTTTTTTTTTGACTCGAAAATACCTTAAAATCGATGCCGGTTGTGGGGAGGTAATTGCATCCAAATGAGTGAGTTTTTATGTCTAACTAATTTAAATTTCAATAACTCCATCACAAATAGACATAGTACTGCCATCTCGGTCTCATTTTAAAGAGGAAACATGGAGAAAATAAACGGAGGAGAGAAGAATGGATAGGAGAAAATAAACGGAGGAGAGAAGAATGGATAGGAGAAAATAAACAGAGGTCGGCCCAGACCCGACCTTACTTCTGTTGGCATTCCCAATGCAGCGGCAGGGGCCTGAAATTGGACTGGTAAGACAACAATATATAAAAAAAAAAAATTTAACATGAAATTTCTTTAAAATCTATGCCGGTTGTGGCCATCAATTATTATTTATATTGTAATTATAAAAAATTATAATTCAAATTTACTATAAAAACGATTGATGTTTTCACAAAAATAACTGTGCCACTGCCTAACCATTTTAAAACTAAAATAAGGCAGATCTTTCAAAGCACAGCCAAGAAATGATTGATGTACGTGAATCAAACTTTACTTTGTGTGCACAACGTCGACTAAAAGATTTTCAGTAAGAAAAGGTTATAACTGCCTGAAAATTAACTAGAACAAAACTTTGACAAAAAGTGTTAAAATCTAATAACGAACACAGCTTACCCTGCTGAATCATGTTTTTGTTCACCATGTCACATTTCTTCATAACTTTCACCGCGTACATCTGATCGGGTTTGCCATTTTTGTAGCCCAAGAAAACTTTTCTGGAAAAAAAAAATTATCATAATTATTTTGAATAAACAAAAATACACACATTGCTTTTCATATTTGAAAATGAATACGGCACAAATACAAAAAAAAAAAAATCTTACTCACCCAAATGCACCTCTGCTAATTGGTTTCGAAATAGTGAAATCATGAATACTCGGCAACTAAAAAACAAGTCATTGAGAGATTTAGCAACATAAAATAAGTTAAAACACGAAACCTCTTGTTGTACGCTAATGGCTTTCAAAACAGGCAAAGTTCATTCAGTATCAACAATCGAGCTTATATTACTGGAGGGAGTACATGATGTCAGCGATCTTTGCCTTGGCAATGCTGAGAACATTGTCCACAACATCATTCATCAGAAGATTACATGACTCAGTGAAAACACACACAATCCCCCGTTATTTTCTTATGACATAAATAGGAGTTTAAAACAATAAATGAAAGACATAATTTCAGCATTGATGAGATAATTTCAAAATTAATGAAAGATATCATTTCAGCATTAATGAAAGATAATTCCAATATTAATGGAAGATAATTCAGAATTAATGAAAGTGATAATTCCAGAATTGATAAAAAATAATTCCAGAATTAATAAAAGATAATTCCAGAATTAATAAAAGATAATTCCATAATTAATAAAAGATAATTCCAGAACTAATGAAAATAATTTCAGCCTTAATAAAAGAAACCGTCGCGGGCAGCGGGATGCTCTCTCCAGTAATATAAGCTTGATGGTATCAACCCTTTAAGAGGCTTTATATAAATTTCGCTCATAGTTGCCAATTCCCAAGCATGAAAAATCTGTAGTTTGCATGTGATGTAATACTTCGCTGCCGAAAAAAACATGTCATGCAAATAAAAGGAGAAATATGGATTTTTTTGGGATTGCCTTTCGGAGCCCATAACCCTTTTTCCAGGGACATTGTGTATTTTCCTGTTTTTTTCTTGAATCTGGTACACTTCCTTGCTTTTTTCTGATGAAACCTACTTGAATTTGTTCTTCACTGAAATCAAAGATTAAAACTATTTTGACCTCTTCTAGTCTGGGCAACAGGCCCATGGCCCACTTTCATAACGAAGCTCTCTCTCAGGAGGTTTGCAATGCATTATAGAAACATTACACAGAAACAGACTTCATGTTAGGTTCAAAACACATACATGCACGGCCTATCTTCTTCGACCACCTGCTAAAATCTCTTTATTGAAACAGAGCGGCAGGCCACGATATGGTTAGGAAGAGGGATGTTCGCAATGTGAATAAAAGCTAACAGTGTTGTATGTTAGATATTCTTGAGACAAATCCAAAGGTACTTCCCCTTCATTGGTTTCAAATACCTGTTTTACAGGCTGCTTAAGGGCCGTATTCACTGACATGGTTTAAACCTGTAGTTACAATATAATGTAGTAACTTTATGTAGTAAACTTTATGTAGTAACAATATAATGTAGTACTTTAGATTGTACCTGTAGTTACAATCTAAAGCACATGGCTGTGCCCGCTGCTGAAAATGCCACACTCTGGATCAGAGAGATTTTTAAAAACAAAAGTAGAATAAATAAAGTCAAGAAAATAATTAGATGGATAGAAGACAATGAAGACAAAGTGATCCCACGGACGCCTTACCAGCCTATAGCACAAGTACAAACTGCACCATCTCGCCGCTCACAAAGAAAAAAGAAACTGATCAACTACAAAGAAGACTGACTGATAGCACAAGACCAGTATAATGTCATGGAAATCGAACGATTTAAATTGAGGATGAAATCGATTATGAATTTTATCTGATTTATTAGTGATTTCAATAAGTGATTTAGGACTTTATATTCGAATTAAGATTTAATATGGAATATATAGGATTATATGTTTGATTTCTGATTGTATACGTAGATTTGTGATCTCCCAATTGATTTTATACTCAGATTATGATTTCACACTTAGATTATGATTTTATAGTTATGATTGTAATGTATATTTTGTAATGTATGCTTTTTTATGAATAAATTACCAGAGGTATCCAGTCCGTGTGGACAATGAGCCGATATTGTGATATGGCGATGTGGCCTGGGTATCTTTCGGTTTGACGGTGAATACCGCCCTAAGTGATCTAGAACAGTGATGCAGATCGTAATCTGTAAGTGTATTATGGATCACCTGAGATCCAAAAATCTACCATGAGCCACTTGAGTGATCTGGAACTATACCATGGCTAATTTAAGTGATGGAAAACTGCGACACAAGCACTTCAGTGCTGTGCACAGTTCACTCAAGGTAAATATGCCACAGATTGCTTGAGTAGCCTATAAATGTGCCACGGGTTCCTTAACTGATCTGGAAATATGATATACAAAAATTGGGTTGCGGGTTGCTGGCCAGGGATTGAGCATGTATGTTTTATAGCATGTTTGAAAATTAGAAGGCTGAGTCAATTTTCCAAAAGCATGGTGACTGCCAACGTGGCAACTTTTGTGGAGCCAAAATAACATCTGCTTTTTTTGAGGCAGACAAACAACACATACAATTGCACAAAAAAATCATTACATCAAATGAATCTAATATGCTGTAATGTGTGAAAATCAATTGATATATGCGGGAAATGAGATAAACTACGAAGAAATGATACGAAAAAAATTGAATTGACGAACAATATGCGGTTAATTATTGCAGTTTGATGAAGGGTCAAACACTGGTCACCAGTTTTGGCATGAAAAAAAATCGCTACTTTGACGCTGACCACGCTTATGGAAAATTAACAGAAGGCTGGTACCTTCAGCTGGGTAGGATGCCCTAGAACACCACTTAAGTCAAGGATCTATGATACTGCAAAGACGACACTGGTTAGCTACTAGTTCATTACTCAGACAATGGTAGGAGCTAACAGGGCTCCAGTCCAAGGGCCCCAGGATGAGATTTATTATTAATGATATTAAATTCACTATGAAAAGGGCTTTCCCCCCCCCCCTCCACGTGAAATGTTTGGTCTCGTAGAGCCTGCCAAAGACAAAGCTTAGAAGCCATCCTGCAGGATTTGTGTGTGTGTGTATGTGGGGGGGGGGACATGATTAATTTAGTTGTTTCGAACAGGAAACTCCCAACCTACTCTTTCCGTTTATCATTAATCACTCCCATTTAACCAAAGTTTAATTTCAATGCTAATTTTTCAAAGACCCTATGCCAATCAATTGATAATTCACCAAGATCACGCCAAATTATCGACCAGCCAAGATAACTTTGATTTCTATTCTTGACTAACCCTTGATCATTTAAAAATGAATAAACTACAAATGCTAAAAGTATAGTTCACAGCACGAATTAGTAAATGATTGGATAATTTAAAACATGACTGGACAGTACAGTGATACAAACTTTCAAGAGTTTGTTGAGGGAACAAAAGTCCTCGACGCTTCTTCCTTCCACCACTTCGGAGATCTCCATTCTTGTGAGCTGTGGTGTGTCTGTATTTATTTCACTGGATGACGACACATCACCGAATACAAAACTAACGGTTTATTAAAAACAAATATATATTTCTTATGGGAAATAACTAATTGCATCAACAAACATGAACTCCATGCATAAAAAAAGAGATATTTCAACGGCTATTTAAAAAACCGCTTAAAGAAACAAAACATTAAGTTTTATGTTTTGTGGCCTTTGAAACGATACATAGACGATACATGGATATGATAAATATCCGAAAAAGCATTTCAGGTCTTTCATGACGTCATCAGAAGAACAGTGTCGCTATCATGACCATACGTCCCGTTTACGATATTTTGCATTCCCGTGTGATTTTGTTTATCTCGAAATTATTATTATTATTATATATCTCTCTTTTTTTGGAAAAATGTTTAGTTTATATCACGCATTTTCAACGAAGCCAACTCTCTGCTATTTATTCTTCATTGAAGTCGAACGATTAAAATTATATTTCCAACTCATAAACATGGTCAGTTCTGAACATTTTTCAAATGTAAGCGACCGTCACCACAGTGGTGGTCCCATGAGGTTGGTTTTCTCTGGTTCCCAACTTCAAGGTGAGGCGTGGATGCGAGCCGATCTCCCCTTCAAAAAGTCTCGTCACAGAGAGCAATAGACCTATAACAGCACCTCCTAGAGATAGAAGGCCTCTGCACTCTGCTTGTGACGTCAGTAAGTAGTCCATTTTTCTTCAGAATATTCGGGGGAAAAAAATTCCCTGCTCGTGTTAGTATCATCGTTGTGAGGAAAATGAATGATCGGTCTCAGAATTGGCGATTTCTATGCCCCACGTTCAATCACTATACGGTATTTGTGAGCCAATCAGGAATATTCTACTCCAAAATAAGAAGAAACGAAATAGGATGCTGTGTTTCAAAATGTGACAAACTTGCTAGGTAGTCCAAATGACGTTTATGGCAAACAGTGCAGAGGCCTTCTATCTCTAGGAGGTGCTGCCTACAAACGGTACAAATATCAAATCATTACACTTCACTCACTTAACTTCTGAAATATAGATGACAGCACTGAAAGATCAGACACAACACCGAATACGCTCTCAGGCTATTAGGTACACACACTTACACTTCCGGCACAGCTCACTAGGTGGTGAATTGCCCATGGCGATAGACCTGAGTTGATCTCGGTTTGAAGAAAAAAAATTCTCTCCGCAGAGAGCAGGCAGGCCCACAACACGATACTGACATAACATTAAAAATTCGGGCATCTCCATCTTTACTTCAGAAAATGGAAGCCAGGTGGCAGCATGAACACGAAACAAGCGCAATTCGACAACATAAATACGTTAGAGCCAAGCATACACTCAGAACACACATTCCGGCATGTGCCGATTCGTCAGAAATTCCGTAGAGGAATGTGTGCGAGTTGCATGTTCGGTTAAGTAGTAGTAGTAGTAAATTGCCCATTGTGATAGATTTAAGTTGCGCTCGGTATGAAAGAAAGAAAGTGTAAGCGAATGATATTTTGGTGATGAGAAAATCGCCCTCCCTGTAAGTTGGCGTCTTTTGCGGCCGCGTAGTTTGCAGGATTCAAGAGATCCAGCCCTGCTCATAAATTACATAGTGATAGTTACGACTGTAAATAAGAATATTCAAATTCAAATACTAGTTTATTTTGTTAGGTATTATTATACTAATGCAACAATATAATGTATTAGAAAAGGGAAAAAAAATTACCAAGTTGTCGAGAAAGATTACTCATTCCGGAAAATGCTCATCAAATTAGTATGGGTAAGAAAGCAATAAACCGGAAAAAAAATTAAAATATATGAAAAACTGAACACATAGGAAATTCCTCTTGGATACTGTAGTACCAGACATGGCCCAGGCTCTGCCCCCATAGGGGATATAACATATTGAATACTGGTCTTTTTTTTCCAGTGAAACTTCTTTAGGTGGGGTAGTGAATTTTCAGATCCACGTCAGAAAAAGTGAAACGAAGGAACCGAAATGACGTAACTTTTTTTCCCCTTAAAAGCGGTTGCCTGAACCATGTTGTTTGTGTCGGACGAAGACAGTTGAAATGACAAAGTGAAACTTTTGACGAGGTTTTACAGGATTTTTCTTCCAGGGCCCGACTTTCACCTCATGGGGCCTGGGGCAAAGGTGGTATTGTGACCACCTCCTTCTTTTTCCTTTTCGACTACGATCGAAGATATTTGGTACGTCAGCAAATACAGTAAATGTTGTTTTTATACACATGAAAAAACGATATGCACTGTTTAAAATGAAAAATGTAATGTTAAATTTTTTATGAAATATCTTAGACTAAATAAAACCTTTTTTTTGCACTCCTATATTACCAAAGTCATTGATAACGTCATCAAAATCGGATTTTTGAGTTATCTTAGCCTCAATGCACAATAAAGCTTAAGAAATGGCCGTTTTTCTCGTAAAGACTTCGACGCAGTGCCGTCGTAACGCATGGGCCATTTCACGCGTCCTCCTACGTTCCGGAAAACCATCCTTTTGTCCTCCTTTCCAGGTTTCCGGCATTATTTTTCATTTTTTCTGGGGAAATTTTTTTTTATCTCTACTTTGAAACATATATTTCTTCATTGATACGAGTTGTTTTTGTGTTTTTTCCCAAACACGCATTCACCAATAGCCGTCGAAATTTCTAGAATTTTTTTAGCAGTGGTGTCTTGTGTTGGGAAAATTATTGTTGCGGTGGGTTTTGTTGTTCGGAATAGTGGCGCCATCTCTTTCTCTCTCTCGGATCTGGTAACTCTACTCTAACTTGAACCCTTGAACTTTTACTGTTATCTATAAGGGGCCATTCAAGTATTACGTAAGCAGATTTTTTAGCCGTTTTTGACCCCCCCCTTCCTCGTCAGCAAAATTTCGTCAGCAGCTTAGAATATATCTGCAAAAAGGGTGGGTGATGACGTAAGCAACCTTCAAACCCCCCTCCCCCACTTGTCCTCAAAAGTCAGCAAATCCGAAACCCCCTTTCCCGCCCCCTACTATGTGATTCACAAATTGATGAGTCAATGGCAGAAATGGTTAAATACTGGAATCTCTGCTGCCCTCTATCAAATAAAAGCAAAACTAAACACTAAAACGAAATCATGTGCTGTTCTTGTAATATTTCATAGATGACAGCAAAGATTTCCAATATTATTTTGAATTGCATTAGGTGTAAGCTGTTGTAAAGGCTAAAACAAACCGTTGCGACTGATTCATTCGCAGTGTATGTGCGTGCTTCAAATACGTGTGCATGTGTTGTAGTATCGTCGTTTACTTTTTAAGTCCATTTGTATCTCGTCTGGTAATCAATCAATCTTGATCATGGAGAATCAGTTTGGTGATTTCTTTTCGACGCCTTGCAAGCCGTCGGCGGCGCGCGATTTCGAGCGATCGGAAGACGTTCCGATTTCTCATTGGAACTTGGACAAAACGCCCGAGCGCGCCGCGACCCCGATGTCGAGGCGCGTCAGTTTGAACGGGGTCGACCTGATCACGTTCTCCGATTCCTCGGGCGCCGAAACTCCCGTCCAGATGAGGAGCAGGGTCAAGACCGCTCAGCAGCTTCGGGACAGACTGAAGACGGCCGAAAACGGCGGCTCGGCCGTGGACGTGGCGTTCGACTCGCTGGCGGCGACCGAACAACAACAAGGAAACTGTCGCTCGCAGCCGTCCAAGATCGGCGACGTCGGAGATGGTCATCACCCCGACAGCCAGCCGACGACCGTTCACCGCGAGAAGATAGAGCTGGACATCACGTCGCTGAAGCGGGCGGGCGACGCCGTCGAGGAGAAGGCCCTGTTCGCGGAGCTTGTCGTCGCGAACAGGAAGCTGAGCGGGCTGCTGAACGAGTTGATGCAGCAGGCCAGCCTCTACATCAAAAAGGTGGACGGCGAGAAGTCGGTGCACAACAGAATCATCGAGAGCTTGGTCAGCGAGAACACGCGTCTGAAGTTGGAGCTTCATCGGGGAAGCTCACGTCGGGAATCTTCGTCGTCGTGGAAACGCGCTCATTCCGAAGCCACGTGAACATTTATGTAACTGTACCGTAGATTGTATTGTAGAGACAATTGAATGTGTTGAATACGTCGCTGTCTCACGTGTTATCATTCTCGAACTTGAAGCTCGATAAATGGCCATTTGGGAAAAAAAAAAGTTTTGCTTTCGAAACATTTATTTCAGAATCGTCGAATGAATTGTTTTTCAATGGTAGTATAGTGGCCCATAGGCGTAGGTTATTAGACATTTCAGAGGGGGGGGGGGGGGGGTGTATGTCAAATTCATTGTTCTTCGGTATTATGAAGATGGTGGGGAAACATCAGGAGAAGGCTCAAGAGCATTGGCCCTAGGCTCAAGCGATTTTTCCGAGCTCCTAACTTTCTAACCGAGCACAATTCAGGTCTATCGCCATGGGCCATTCAGGGCCACAACTAGGGGAGGAAGCGGGGGGGGGGGCGCAAATTTTATTCTTAAATATCTCCAACATTACAAGGGAGCCCAAAATGCGCACTTGCCCCGGGTGACGAAGCATCTAGTTGCCGAAAGTGTAGGTGTGTGTACCTAAGTCTGAGTGATTATATCTGGTGTTGTGTCTGATTATTTTTTTTTTTCAGTGCTGCCATCCATATTTCAGAAGTGAAGTGTAATGATTGAATATTTGTACCGTTTGTAGGCCAGTTGTTCTCTGTGGCGAGACTTTTTAACGGGGAGATCGGCTCGCATTTGCGCCTTGGAGTTGGAAACCACAGAAAACCAACTTCAGCCGACTACAATTATGGCGACGGTGGGGCTCGAACTCGGGTCCGTCACTATGACCACCACAGCGGATGACCTCCTACCCGGATCTTATTTTTGTGGGTCCCCCAATCTTCTCTTAGGGGCCCGGGTAAGCCCTTGTAATAAGACGGCACTGGCTCAAACCCAGGGTGCACAATTTCCGGTCCGCGTTGCCAACTATCATTAAAATTTCTGAAAAACCGTCCAATGAGAAAGACGGGAAATAGAGGGTTACCTCAAGTCTCCTTAAAATGTAATTTAAAAGAAGGTGTTTGACAAATATGGGGACACGAATACATTTATATGACTACAACTAAGTATCACACAGTCATAATCATGCCGCCCCCCCCAAGGGCGGGGCTGACAAGGCTCCAGCCCTGGGGCCTAGGACAATTCTCATGGGGTTTTTTTTTCTTACTATAAATTAACTATAGAAGATCCCGTGAAAAGTCTGACGAGGGGCCCCACAAAAAATTCCAGCCTAAAGGCCCTGTTCCAGGATGAGGGGAGCCATGATCATAATATAATCTATGAGGCATAAAAATTATCTTGATTTCAGTAAAGAGTAAACTTGCAACCAAGCCTCGTTGAAAATGTGGAACATTTTATAAAAAGCTTTGGCCAAAAATACTGGTCTTATGGTCATCCATATATACGAGTAACTGTCCCCTTGCTCAAGCCCATGAACCTTATTGGCTTCGAGCCCTTAATAAACTATTTCCAAGCGCTTTACGCCTATGGTCTGAAAAACATCATGCGCCCCTCGGCAGAGTCGTATCCAGGCTCCGCCTCGGAGGCGGATTCATTGGTGGGCGCGCTCCCAGGGCCCAAAAAAACAAACTTCGCACTTTTCTTTAATTTAAAGGAGTTATTTTCTATTGCGCCCGGGGCTTCGACCGACTTTAATCCACCACTGTTCCTCCTAACCGAATCATGCATGTCCCGCCACTCTGTCTCAATGAAGAAATTATATCAGGTGGTCGAAGGGCCATGCTATGAAATGTGTGTTGTGATGCTTGTTTTAGTGCTGTCATAAATTTTTCTAACTATTATGAGTGAGGTATAAGATTGAATAAGCGAATCGTTGTGTGAGCCTGTTGCTCTCTGAGGCGAGACTTTTCAACGGGGAAATCGGCTCGCGATCGCACTTCGAAGTTGGGAATCACAGAAAACCAACTTTAGAAGAACACCACTGTGGCGACGGTGAGATTCGAACCTGAGTCCTCGTGGTGCGAGTCCGTCTTTATGCCATATAAAGCCTGTCGACAAAGACCTTGGCCTAGGGATCCGGCTCCATAATGTGAGGCCGTGGAATACTCTCGCTGGGATTTGAACCTAGAGACGTATTTACAGGGCAGTAAATTTTAGGAATGGGTGGTCAAGAAAATTAGTATAACCGGAGAAAGGTGGAAAAATTTGTTTTGCCCACAGGCTGTTAAACCGCAAATCCTCTTCTGCCTAAAGATCGCGGGACCAAAACACCGACCGAGAGAGCTTGTAAGCCTGGCTGGGAGTGACTAAAAAATGACCTACAGCACGAGGGCCCAGGTGAGTGAGGAAACCAAAAGAGTTTGCGAACATGTACAGTGACTTGAATAGTATGTAAGCACGTGAGTGACCTGGAAGAGCAAGTTCGGTCGACAGAGTGACGGCCTATAGAGTGAGAGACGACAGGTCAGAGCGAGACAAAAAGAGTGACCCATGTTTTTTGTCATTTGAACAGCGATCAATAGCCCACCCTCACTTAAAAGTCACAAAAAACGAGGCACTACAATCGCTTTCGATTCCTGTCTTTTCACTCCGCCCCGACAACATAGCTGTATCTAGCTTCCTATAGTTAAAAACCGATGCATGGTTATCAACCCCCCCCCCCCTTTAAAGAAAAAGACAACTTACATTGGCGACTTCGTCCCTCAATGTGATCGGTACTGAAAAAGAGTTCCATCTATGGTCATACAAAGCTGAACTGATTGTATATGTATAACTCTTTTTCAACTGTTCTACATCTCTCCTAATGGCAATAAAAACCACTCAATCTGCTCTTGAAAAAATCCTCTGCATTTCTTTCAAATGCTTTCTTCTCACAAGTGTTTCCATTTCCTAAAATACAGTCATAAAAATTGCCACAGTTCCCAAACATTTTTGGTTTTCGGTGCTCTTTGTGCAGGACGCCTCTGTCCAACAGTCCAAGCTAATAAGTCTAAAATAAAGATTGGGTTGGGCACGAACGGACCAGATCGTTGGAACGGGGGGGGGGGGAGGAAGAGGTGTCGACTCTCTTCGTAAAAAATAATAATAATAGAGGAAAAAAATAAAATTTTTAAATAAATATTAATATATATATATTTTTTTGCAAAGGAACACACTTCCGGCGTCCCTGCCTTTAGGTGTGAAAAGCAGTGGCGGATTACCGCACAGGCGCATGAGGCGCGCGCCTGGGGCCTCGGCAGAGCGGGGGGCCTCCAAATAGTTGTGTGCTTCATCCTACATATGAATTTACATGCGCATCAACAAATCTCTTGAACTAAGTACAGTATCTGCTCTACCTTTTTTTTTTTTAACCGCAATTTTTTTTTTTTTAATGTATACTGTACGTATAAGAGTTATGGAAGAAAAACGGGAACTGAAAGAAAAGAACAATTTACAAGACGCAGCTCTCAAGGGCCAGTTCTTCCCCGACAAAGAAAGAAGAGACATTGTAAAGCGATCATTCAGGGAGGGTCATTTTCAAACAGTATTTCCCTAAGCGCACAAGCAGGAGGAGGGGTGAGAACAGCAGGTCCTAATGTCTGTCCGAAATGAAAATTGGAGTGAAGGCATAAACAGATGTCTCATTCCACAGTATTAAATGCTTTTATAGGCGCCAATAATACGACAGCTTTGGTGTAAGCTTTTGTATACAGTATAATGGATGACAAGATGGCTATCGGCAAGCGGCGACATCGACAGGAAGAGACACTCGTACTAATTAAAATGAATGTAGTAGAGCTCTTATTGTGATTTTGTCTCCCACTTGTTTGAATGAAATACTATAAGCTGGTTCAAACAACATATACATTTGCAATCTATGACTGGAACCATACGACCATATGACAAAAAAAAAGTGGGGTTTGAAATGAATGCTGAATGACATGCATTCTGAATCACGTGATTTTTCTGTTTCTCTTTTAACACTCCCTCCCCGGCTGAAAAAAATCAAGGGGGTTTCTTTTCCTTCTTTCTAAAAAAAAGAGCTACATTTTTGGATTGGTCAAGGAGGCTTGGGTAGACAACATCTTTGTGTCAGACCGAAAAGTGTTTATTGTTAATGTAATTGTAATGTGTGTTATTGTAATGAAAAAAAATTTCATGCCGATCCTCAAGATTTCCTTTAGGATATAGATTGCAGAGTCTTCAAAAATAACGGTAAGCAAAACTAAAAATATATAAATTATCTGATAAATTTTTATTTGAGCATTTCAATTCAACTACAGTAGTCTCCAGAATTCGGTCGTGCTCTAATCCAGCACGTCCAGTAGTCCAGGATATTTAGGTGGTGTGGTGTCACTTTTCTCCTGATGCCCTAACCCCTTAACACGTTCTAATATTTCTTAATTGCTGATCAAGTCCTGACTATGTCTTTGCACGAAATTTCATATATTATTTCAATGGGTTTCTTCAAAGTTAATCCAGCAATTTCGGTAAAATCTGGCACACCGTGGTCTAATACGTACCGGATTAGCGAGAGTCTACTGCAGGGGTCTTCAACCTTTGAGGCATAGCAGGCCATATTGAAACATTTTATAAAGTACGCGGGCCACAATGTTATACTGTGGCATTTTTCGTTATTAAACGAAACGGGGGGGGGGGGCATAATATAGAAGATTTTTATTCACTCTGAATACAAATAATACAAAGGCAAAGGCCACAACAGGCAGAGTGCCCAACGAGGTGGCTGAAAGAGAAAATAATAATAATATAATAATAGTAAAAATAAAATAGAATAAACAAATAAAAAATAATAATTTCTAAAAAAAATTTTTTAAATAATTTCTTTCATTGACAATAATTTTAATTCATTCTGAACTAATTTCTTCCATTAAAAATATAATTCTTATATTTACTCTGATATAATTTCTTCCCTCTATTGAAGAAATGTTTTTCTATTAAATATTATCAGTATCTTTATATCAAATCAAATATATTATATTTGAGATATTATCAAATCTTTATTAATCAGTAATATTAAATTACTAAAACTATGACGGATCTCCATTTTTGCCGTGTGGCTGAAGGCACCAGGACGGACATCTTAGATTACTAAAAATACGATGCAGAATTTTACTGTGACTTTTTTTTTTAATGGGAGTGTGATTATTTTTCATCTAGTACCAGAGAATATCATTATATTTCCTTATCTTATTTTTGTGTTTATGGTTTTGGTGATGCAAAAATAAAAAAAAAGTTATGATTTTCATAATATTGTTCATTTTAGTGAACCATCTCGTTCTTATTAGGGCCAAAAGGGTGCAGTGGTGGATAAACGCAAATTTGTGGGTGGGGGCGGTGGTTGTGACAATGTGTTCAATTTTTCAGGACGGTTCTGATTTTTTTTGGAAAAAATTCTGAATTTCCCCCCTTTTTTAAGCAAATTTATTTTCTTGGTTTGTTACTCAGTCAAAAACGTAGAAAACATTTTTTTTTCCATTTAATTTTTCTGCTCTCGGGGGGGAAGGGGGGGGGTTGACAGTCCCTACCTTTAATCCGCCCCTGATAGGGGGGGGCCTCCAGATCAGGTTGCGCCTGGGGCCTCCCAAAATCATGATCCGCCACTGGTGAAAAGTATGAAAATTTTTTGTCTTGAACCACAGCATAAGCTTACCTTATGCTACACAGCTACAGTGCAGTTTTGGTTCATTTCAAGACAATTATTCGAATTCCCAAACAAAATGCATTGTATAGGGAAAAAATACAAACGCTTTGATAAACTGTCATCCAATTGAATTAATAAATCTGGTGAGACGTATCGTGTTTCCTCTCCCCCACCACCTTACCAAGACGCGTGCAGAGCATAGTTTGAGAACATCTATCCCAGTGAAATAAAGCAGAGCCAGACCTTAGACATGTGCGAAGAGGAACCGCTAAATTTCAGGGGCCGCAAAAACGGGATAAAAACAATTAAATTACATTTTGAGGAACTTTTTCATAAAGCAATCGCTTAAAATTTTGTCCAAGACCTCTCAAATTCAAACATCGAACCCTCTGAATAAGGTTTTATAACGGAACCCCACCCCTAAAATAAGGGTGCAGGTGAATCTGGTGCCCCGGGTGCTGGACCTGAGGAGACGCTAAATTATTTTACAATTATTCAAAATTACACTGAAGAGGCACAACGCATGCTTGCCCGGCTGCGTAGCCGGTCAATTTGTCGCAATCAACTTGTCGCGCTCAACTCGTCGCGCATCAATTTGTCGCAGTGCCAATTCGTCGCGGTACAAATTCGTCGCAGAGCCAATTCGTCGCGATACAAATTCGTCGCGGTACAAATTCGTCGCGGTACAAATTCGTCGCAGAGCCAATTCGTCGCGGTACAAATTCGTCGCAGAGCCAATTCGTCGCGGTACAAATTCGTCGCAGTGACAATTTGTCGTGTAACCAATTCGTCGGGACGTCAATTTATCGCAGAGTCAACTCGTCACGCGATCTGTATGTAGGTTTTTTTGTCTCATACGTGAAAAAATAAACATGAAGAAAAGTTTTTTTCCATCAAGAAATGCACACAGTTTACTAAATTTTTTTTTTTGTCATTTCGAAAAAAATCATCGAAATTACATCGAAATTAAAATTACAATTGATATTAATGTTTTATTATTTAATTATTGTAAATGTTAAAAAAATCATTTTTTCTATGATAAAATTTTAAAATTCTGTAAAAAAATGTCGGTGTTTATGATATTCCCCAAATTACAGTACAGCGGAGGCTGTCTTTAAGTGTAAACTTGTATCTGTCCCATGTGGAATCGAGACTCCCACCAACATTAACCACTACAGTATCTCCACAAGAACCTGAAATAATTAATAATTTAATTTAATTAATATTTCATTTTCACCGGATAAGCCACACTTGTCGCTTTCTCTCGAGATTTGCATTACTCGTAGCGAGGGGAGTTGGGGCGCACACCGAGATGATAAATTGCGATCACATACATTTTCAAAATTTAATTTGCACCGGATAAGTTGCTCAAGTTAAAAACTCAAAAAATCCAACCAATAAAGTTCATAGGTTACATTCGAGCAAATGCAACCGATAATCTTATTGGTTGAATTTTTCAAGTTTTATAAAAGGACTTTTAGAACACTTTCATAGTGTAATGCTAGCCTTAGATATATTGTCGGTAAAAAATTCCTCAAAGATGTATTCCCTACATGGCAGATACATATTCAATAGTGAATTAGGGCCATTCAAGTATTACGTGAGCAGATTTTCAGCCATTTTTGACCCCCTCCCCCTTGTCAGCAAAAATCAGCAAAACACTGACCCCCATCCCCTCCCCCGTCAGCAAAATTTCACCAGAAGCTTAGAATATTTCATATCTTCAAAAAGGGGTGGTTGATGACGTAAGCGACCTTCAACCCCCCCCCCCCCCGCCATCAAAAGTCAACAAATCCGAAACTCCCTCCCCGATCCTGACGTAATACTTGAATGACCCCTTAGGCAAATTGTGCTTTGGGATGGGCATTGATCCTAATTTATCATCTTGGTGTGTTCCCGCAACACCCCTCGCTGCGAGAAATGGAGATCCCGCCAGAAAGCGGGAGTGCGGCTTATACGGTGAAAATTTAATTTTGAAAATTTATTTTATCGTAATTTATCATCTTGGTGTGTTCGCCCAACGCCACTCGCTGCGAGAAATGGAGATCCCGCCAGAAAGCGGGAGTGCGGCTTATACGGTGAAAATTTAATTTTGAAAATTTATTTTATCGTAATTTATCATCTTGGTGTGTTCGCCCAACGCCACTCGCTGTGAGAAATGGAGATCCCGCCAGAAAGCGGGAGTGCGGCTTATACGGTGAAAATTTAATTTTGAAAATTTATTTTATCGTAATTTATCATCTTGGTGTGTTCGCCCAACGCCACTCGCTGCGAGAAATGGAGATCCCGCCAGAAAGCGGGAGTGCGGCTTATACGGTGAAAATTTAATTTTGAAAATTTATTTTATCGTAATTTATCATCTTGGTGTGTTCGCCCAACGCCACTCGCTGTGAGAAATGGAGTTCCCGCCAGAAAGCGGGAGTGCGGCTTATACGGTGAAAATTTAATTTTGAAAATTTATTTTATCGTAATTTATCATCTTGGTGTGTTCGCCCAACGCCCCTCGCTGCGAGAAATGGAGATCCCGCCAGAAAGCGGGAGTGCGGCTTATACGGTGAAAATTTAATTTTGAAAATTTATTTGATCGGCGTACTGACTCTGCGACAAATTTGTACCGCGACGAACTGATTCTGCGACAAATTCGTACCGCGACGAACTGATTCTGCGACAAATTTGTACCGCGACGAACTGACTCTGCGACAAATTTGTACCGCGACGAAATGAGTCTGCGACAAATTTTCACCGCGACGAACTGACTCTGCGACAAATTTGTACCGCGACGAACTGACTCTGCGACAAATTTGTACCGCGACGAGTTTGTAGCACGACGAATTGACGCTGCGACAAATTGATTGCGACGAATTGTCGTGCGACAAGTTGATCGCGACGAATTGACCTAGACCCGCCCGGCTGAAAGAGAATCTAGTTGCGGCCGTGAGTAAAAAGCCTCCAATATTTAAGTGCAGATGGGCACACATTTGAAAATGTTTTCAGTGGACACTGTCGTCGATATTGACAAATGGTCTTATTTACGACTGCAATAGTGATTTGATAGTCATTCTCGAGTGTCAATGTAAACGCGGTGCACGCCCTGATCCCCTCCCCCGTTTGCGTACATTAATGCACTAGGTGGGAGGGAGGGGTTTGGAAACCCTGTTTTAGAGGGACCAAAAAGCTGTTTTTGTCCCTTGCCGCAAAAAACTTGAGTCCGTCCCTGAAAAAAAGCAATATATTTTTCACCTTCTTCCTTAGTTCATAAACAGAATTGAGAGGGAGGTTAAACAATCAGTCATTGAAAAAAAATCAAATTGGATTTTCAACAAAAAGTCCTCATTATAGTTTTTTGAAAGGGTAAAAACATAATTCCTTTTGGCGGCCCGATGTGGCCGCACCTTACGCACAGAGCCGCAGCTAAGAGGGAGAAAGCAGGGGGAGCCAGGTGCCCCGGGCGCTTGCTGTGCACTGCTTAAATAAATATATTACACTTATGCCATGAAATCTACATAATTGTAATCCTTGAATGCAATTTTTACACGGTGGTGTTTACATTGAAACGTTGATCAAGTGCTCGAGAGCACGAAATCGGACACGAGCATTGAGCACTTTTGGCACCATGGTTCTCACGAGCAACAGGTTGAAGATGACTGACCTAGAGTGTGTGCAATCATGTGAGTGAACTGCAGAGTCTGTGAGCATAGGGATGACAAAAAGAGTGATCTGCAGAGTCTGTGAGCGTGGGAATGACCGAAAGAGTGACCTAGAGATCAAGGAACCAAAACAATGTACAAGCATTCAAGTGACTAAAACAATGTCTAAGCATGCGAGTGACCAAAACTGCGCAAGCATCTGAGTAGCCAAAATAATGCGCAAGAAAGCATATGAATACCCAAAAGAGTGACCTCCTCCCCTCCCCCCCCTAGTTGCGGCCCTGAGCATGGGAGTGGCCTAAAGGGTACGCAGTTACGTGAGTGACCAAAAGAGTTTTAGAAACAGTTGTATTTGAGAAGGATCGTGGGAGCCAAGCGGGTTATAATAAGCCTTGAATTCGCCGCCCTGGGAGACGAATTCAAGGAATGAGTGATCAAGAATGGGAGAAGAGCTGTAAAATTTGTGAAGCCCACAGGCGGCAAAACCATAAATACGCCTCTGCTTACAATTAGATCTATTTGAAAAAGACTAGATTTCCCGCTCTATATATATATTTTTTGTACTGTTTTTCTTTTCTAGAAGAAACATCAAACGGAAAGAAATCCGAGTCGTCGCTTTCGCTGATTGTCGGCTGTTCTTTTTACTCAGTTAAAAAAGAAAAAAAAAGAATTCATTTATTCTTCTATTGAATTCACTTAAATTGCCCCCCGAGGTATGATCGTCGCCATTCAACTTTGAACCATTGATGGGTGATGGATTACTACTTGAGGAACAACGAAAGTTCGGCAAGTAGTAATTCACGTAGCTTTTGTGGTTTCGGTCTTCCTTGATCGACATCACAAAAGCTATAAATACCGTGTTTTTATGCAAGTTGTTTCACGGTGATGCTCTTTTCCCTTCCTTGCATATCTTTGTTGCGCTAGGACTGTGGTTCTCAGACTTTTGCTCCACCCACGACTTCCCAGAATAGTCTTTAAAAAAAAGAAAGCCTTCAAACCGAAGTTCCTAGAATATATGAGACTTTAAAGCACTGAATAAGCACTCATAAATCTCAACAGCGGGGGGGGAAGAGATATATTTTCCAAAAACTTTTTGGTTCGTTGTTCCTCCTTCAAAAAATTTTCACATCGTCTCCCGATCAGTGTTCGCCTATATATGTATATAAGCATGGAATTTAATTTTACTCATCCGAATTTCGATGAGGAGTGAAAATACACTCCTTCAAATCTTCGGTAATTTTTTTTTAATCGATCTCTGTATTTCTGTTTTTGATTTAAAAAAAGTACCTTCCCTCCAACAAAATTACTTAGAATTTTTTTTTCAGATAACGCTGCTTCTCCGAGTGAAAAAAGCCATAGAATCCTATACATTATACCCATATAGCTTCTACATCTCCCATGAGGCGGTATTGCCCACTTTGGGAAACACGACGGTATAGGACATTTAGACGGTATAGAATTTTTTTTTTTTTTCATCGCCCCCAACTTAGGAATCCCAAGAACCCTATGCTGGTATCTTTCACGGACCCTTCTATAGTTAATTTATAACGTAAAACAAGGCCGTAGCGGGGGTGGGGCATCTTAGGGGTCTAGTTGCGCCCCCGCCCCCCCCCCCCAAATGTGAGAAAATTACCGAAAAAAGGTGGCTTATCTAAAAATCTATTGTTCTACCACTTTAGTCCCCTTCCGAACGAAATTTCTTGCTACGGGCTTGGCGTGAAAAGTAAAAATGAGAATTGCCCAGAGCCGTCAGCTCCGCCCTTGTGGGGGGCCTAAAAAAAACTATTATTTTAGGCATACTTATATATCACTGCTAAAATACAATGCAGCATAATACACTATAGTAACTTATTGTATTTTCGGCATACTATGTTTTACTGTATTGTTGTTAGGAACCATCGAGTCGATTTCGACTCTTGGTGACTATAGATCACGGCTCACCAAGCTGGTCTGTCATTCACAGTATTATAGTCATTCAGTCTGTATTATACTGCATTGTATTTTAGGCACGGCCCGGCCTACACACACATGCTCCGCTTCCTCAATGAACACTATACCAGGGACCCAAAAATTCCCATTTGGCCGAACTTGCGTTCACCAATACTCATCTAGGTGCGTAACACACATCAAAATTCAATTTTACTCCAAATTTCGTGAAAATACTCAAATTTTACGTGAATCACATTCGCACGTTTTTTTATAATTTTTTTTTTTCTAACAAAGAATACTCTTAACAAAATTACCCCCTCAAAAGTTTTGAGTGAAATTACTCTGGGAAATTTTTTCTGGTAAAATTAAGTTGAACGTGTAAGGTACAGGCACTGAATACCGAGGGTTCTTAACCATTTATAACCTCAACAATACTTTTTAAGCAAGGGCAAAGACGCATTTTGACGCTCCCGTATAATGTAGGAACAGCAGTTGAAGGACGAAATTTTGGAGTCCCTTCTAATCAAGCGCCCAGGGCACCATACCTCGGGTTTAACGATTGACTTATGGGAAGTATTTTTTAAAAATGTTAAATTTTTTTAAATTGACATTTTTTTTAAACTAAAATTTCATAAAATTTTAACGAACGGCGAGATATCTGAGTTCGAGGTCTGTTTTACTAGCACATGTCGAATAAACATTTCTGCAAAATTTCAGAATTTTTCGGGTAATTTTTTAAATCTTACGGATGAACTCGAAAACTACATTCAAAGTTGTTTTTCTTGTATAAAATTTACATTAGTAATTCATTCTTTCTTTCTTTAGAACAAATTAACCGATTGACATGAAATTTTTAATATTTTATTTTCAATTGAATGGAATATTTTTGAAGTTATTTTTGAAAAATCAGCTTCGAGAGCCTTTAAGGGTAAAATTTGCGCCCGGCTGGGCTGGAAGAGATCTAGGCAACGGGATAAGTCCGGTAGCAGTCTTGGCGCTTATTCATTGCCCTAGACCAGCGTTTCTCAACCTGTGGTCAGCAGACACTTGATAATTCAATTCTAACTGGGTGGAAAATTATTCAATTGTTACAATTGATATTATAGTAATCCATATGGGGATTCACAAATAAAAATTGTACCTTCATATTTGGGGTAATTATACCTCAAAAGAAAATGCTATCCTAAATACGGGACATCACTAATTTGCAGCCCAAAAATGCAATTTACGACAAATTCGCTAATTACTGCAAGAAAAGGGGTGAAGGGTGGGCAGGGCCACAACTAGGGGGAAGCAGGTGGGTCTGGTGCTGGACCAGAAGGGGCGCCGAATTCACCCTTAACTGAATCTTATACTTGGCAAGAGGCGCCAAAATGCCGGTTTGCCCCGGGTGACAAAGTATTTAATTACGGCCCTGAGGGTGGGAGAAATAAAAGGTTGCTACAAATCGCAGTAAACAAAAATTCAAATGATTACTGTAAAATAAGGGACGTCACCAACTTATCTAAAGTGCTCTTCATTTGATGGTAAACGTAGGCAATGCTCGCGATTCAAGAAAGGTTGAAGACCCCTGCTTTAGACAAATATTTATTTTGTTTTTCCGATACTTCAAGAAGTTTTTTCCCCCCAATATGCATTTCAAAATTTATAAAAACACCAAATTCACCAATCATACCAAATTTATTTTTTCGGAAAAAAATAATTGTGGCCCAGAGATGAACACATTAAAATAAACCCGCATAACGAAACATACATCTTAAAATAAATATATCCAGGGCAAAAACAAAATAAAACTCACTATATACTACACTTGGCATATCAAAATCATATGCGAAAAAAGAAAAAGACAGTAATACCGTATATACTGGAAAAAAAAAAGCATTGCATACATTCAACTCGACACAAAATAAAAATTTCAGATCCCTGTTTCTCGAACTCGAATATTGAGTTCAAGTCAAAAATAAAATAAGAAAAAAAAAACTATAGCCATTGTGTTCAATTTACTACACAGGAACAGGTATTATTTGAACTGAATCTGGCTCCTGATGGGAGCCAGAGACGTAATTACAGGGAGCGAGGTCATTAGCAGTTATAGTCCAGGACGGAAAATCTGAGGAATGAGTGGCCAAAACAAAATTTGAGTAGAACGGGAGAAGGGCAGCAAAATTTTTATGTCCCACAGTCGGTAAAACCATAAATCCGCTTCTGTCTAAAAATCGAGTGGACCTACAGAATATGCAAGCATGCCAGTGGCCAAAAGAGTTACCTAGAGTTTGCAAGCATGTGAGTGAACAGAAGTGTCACCAAGTGTTTGCAAGCATGTGAACAGAAGTGTCACCAAGTGTTTGCAAGCATGTGAACAGGGGCGTCGGAAGTGTTTCGAACCTGTGGGTGCCCGTCTTGAGATTCATGCAGGAAATTTCGATTTTTGAATCAATTCTGTGGGTGCTCGAACCTGTTCTACAAACTTCCGTGGGTGCTCGAGCACCCCCGGCTCCGACGCCACTGCATGTGAATGAGCAAAAGAGTGACCTAGAGAGCCAGGGGATCAGGTCAATAAAGTAACCTTGAAGAGTTTGCAAGTATGCGAGAGAACAGGTCTGTAAATGACCAAAAGAGTGACAGGGGCTAAGTGGGCTATAGCCTAAGGCAGCGAATTTGTGGGAGTCGTCAAGGAAACTAATAGAATGTGGGGGGGGGGAGGATGGCAGAGCTATGACTACCTCTGACTGGACCTGTTGGGATTTGAGTCAAACAGGGAATTGTTAGAGATTCGTTAATATACTCAAGAACTAAAAGATTTTTGATGGGAAAAACCCTGTTCAGTGTTTTTTTGACGCGTGTCATTTTGAAAAACAGTTCAAAAGTAGCACATAAACAGAAAATCTCACAAATACAAAATTTCAATACAGATATCCCTATCAAAAATACATTAACAGCTTTTGTTATATATAAAAATACAATTTATCACACCAGGGCTGGGACATCACAAAAAATCTAGGTGCCAGAAGAAATTTTTATCCAAAGAAAAAGGTCTAAAATAATGCTTCTTTTGACTTTTTCAGGGAATAATGTCTTTGTTTCATATGTCAGAAGATATGCTGCTATAAATTCCAAACATTTTGTGCTGCCCGCGGCCTGTAATTTGGCAACTACACAAATAAAATTTCAGGCATCAATACCAATTTTTTAGTCTCCACCTGGCGCAAGGGATTTGTCCAGCTGTGTGATAGAAAGTACCTGAAATGACTGCTAGTCTTAAATAGGTCGAGGCACAAATGCAAGCCTATCTCCTGGTTAAAAATCTCGGCACAGAAACAAACAGGCCTACAAAAGTGCAATCATTACACTTCACATAGAGAAATCAATGGCAGTGCTACACATAACAAGCCATTACGCAGAAACAAACTTCACGATAGGTTCACAACATGTACACACGTACCAATTCATTGGAAGTTCTGCAGAGGAATATAGACGAGATGTATGTGTGGTTTAGCAGTTTTAAATACGTTTCTACTTTCTACAAGAATTATTTGTACAAACATATGTTACAGTTTTTCCGATAAATACTTTACATCATTTATACCATATACAGGGTTGTTGTCCTAACATGGCCTGCTGCTGTCTGAAGGAAGATATTTTTAGCAAGTGGTCAAAGACCTGGACCATGCTCTGGAAGCTCTGCATGTACGTGTTGTGAACCTAATGTGAAGTCTGTTTCTGCACAATGCTTGTTATGTGTAGTGCCATCATCCATAGTAAATTTTTCTAACTACGAGTGAAATGTAATGATTGAATAATTGTATCGTTCTAGGCCTGTTGTTCTGTGGCGAGACTTTTCAATGGGGAGATCGGCTCTCATTCACACCTTGAAGTTGGAAACCGAAAAAAAACCAACCTCATCCGATCACCACTGTAGCAACGGTGGGGTTCAAAACAGGGTCCTCACGATGTGAGCACATCACTATGAACACACCATCACAGTGACTGGGTGTAACTTTTACAATAGAACCTTGGGCCAAAACACAATTTAGTTGGAAACGACATTGGCAACAGGAGAGCTGCCAAGCAAGCAGCAACATATCCAGGGCAGTGCTTGACCTGAATGGACTGGGCTGCCTGCGATGCCATGCATTTTCTTCATTTGCCCAATAGTACTCTTGGATGCCACTTTGAGCAATTTCTGTGAATGCTCACATAGCTTGTTACATTCACAAGTTTTACGTCCTCTGATATCCGCAACCTGCGGCTATTTCTGGACTTGCTTAGTTTTCTGATTGAATGTATTTTGCCCTAGGTTCCATTGAAAAAGTTATTTGTCTTTAAGTGTACAATCACCCCTAGAAGTTTGTCAAAGTTCCGAACCACCCTGTATATATACATACACAAGGTTAATTTCCTTTTTTTTTTTTAACAAAAATATTGCAATTGCTTAAAACTAGGCAAAATATTACAATGCATCTGACCAACACAGAAAAGTGAACAACTAGTGAGTAAAATGATTCCACTCTAAATTTGATACTAAAAAATATTGACAGACACTTGTCAGTACAAGTCTCACTTTACACGTTCTGTAAACAACCTTCGAAAATATCACAATCATTCACATTAGGATCGCTTTCTTATATCAACATTCTGATTGCATTCTTAGTATAATAGATGTTTGTAAATGAGCTCTGGCTAATTAATTTGAAAGCGAGTAAAGAATCACATTTTAGTTTGATGGGGGAAAATTTTTTTAAGTTTTTTCCTTTATAACATTCTTTTTTTGCATGCAATTTGGAACAAAATACACAAACATTCCTCCATAGAAAATGGATGAAGTATCTTTCACATTAATTTTCTAACCAGGGGTCTGTCCAGACTTTTGTAGGGTCTTATTTCTATGAATATTTTCCTTATTTTTATAAAAAGGATAATTAATTTTGTGAAAAATTCTGTGGCAAGCGAAATACTATAATCACAAAAAAATGAAATGCCAAATTTATGGTTCAATTAATTTTAACTGTGAAAGGTCAGTTTTTAGACCCAGAATTTTACAAAGGGCCCAAAAAAACGGACCCAAATTTTGGCTAGACAGACCTCTGCTAATATTGAATAGATTTTTATACTCTACATCATATATTGGTCATCAATTTTTAAATCATTCTTTATAATACTTTTCCATGACGGGTTAATCAGAAAGTCTGAATGTAAATCAGTCTACTATTGAGAATATATGAAAAATACAACATACATACAGTATTTAAAAACAAATCTCAATGCAAAAATATATAGCACAAAATTTTCAAAATGTAAAATAGATTCTGTTTATCTAAATTTTTACATTACAGTAAAACCTCCACTGTTGGCTGACAGCCAGCACATACCATGTGATTCTGCGCGACTACCTAGAGGAAGTCCATTCCACAATAGCAGTTGCCTTCCTTACACCTCCCACTCTTAGATTCGTATAAAATTGTTAAAATGAAAATGGTCAGAATTCAATCGGTGTAAGTAAATTTTCTGAAAATGACTTTCAACAACGAAATGAAACTTGCAACGTGAAACCAGTGCCATCTTAATGCATGGGGCCCGGGGCCTCGAGTAAAAGGGCCTCACAAAAATGAAATCTAGTTGAAATTTTCAAGAATTTATCTGGTAGGGCCTCCGAGAAACCACTTGGCTCAGGAGTCCACGATATTTTTAAGATGGCCCTACATGAAACTTTCAGTTGCCCTTACTGTGGATGCCCTGAACTGGTTCTCAACATCAAATAGACTTTTTACACTCAACATAGCTTTCTATATCACAGAGGAATTTAACAAATAATTTCATAAATATATCTAGAATATTCCAGTTTCCGCAACATAAAATATTTTATGAACCTTTAAAAACTAAAAAATATCTCAAACACATCTTTAAACTATACACTCAAATATGCACAAAACATATTTCAAGTATAAGCTTCCTTGATTAATATAGATCTATATATTTCTTGACTAAATATGTACAGGTAAAAGATATGAATATATTACAGTGAATTCAATAAATCAGGATTATGCATAATCAATGACCATTTTGGTTAGTTTGATAAATTTTACCACTTTTACCAGCGATTTATGCATTTTATCCAAACGTCATTGGTAAATATGAAATTTATCACTTGCCAGTTATAATGCATAATCACCATTTCTTATAGGTAAATATGATGAATTGTTCCCACATTGCCATTAAAAGATTATATACTAGCTATAATACCCGACAGACCAGACACATCCAGCTCTGTCCCTCCCGGGATATAAGCCTTTTACCCTTACGGGTTGGGTCGCGCTGGGGAGTTAGCTATAATACCCGGCACTGACTGGGTTTTCTTCAATTACTGAGAGGATTGAAAAAGTGACAAACCATTATAAAGGCATATGCATGTCTGAAATGTATTGCTAGGGAACCATGGTAACCCAAGTTAACATTCACTTTGGGAATGTTTAAGCCCAAAAACCATTGTTGCCTGACAGTTTTTCGCCCATTTCAGGTATTTGCCCTACTCTGACAAACTTTTAAAATAGCCTATCATTCAAGTCAGGTCCCGTTTGATATACAAAATTTGGCGACGATCGATCTAAAATTGTATATTTTTTATAAAGAACATACATACAGAAAATCCATTTTATACATATTAGATTTAAATGATCATACTTGTGAGCCAAAGTCTGAACCAGATACAATGAACTCTGATTTAACAAATTTTTCTGAACATCCCCCAAAATAACTACTAAAATTAACTCCTGTTAGATGAATTCTGAAATTGGAACTTGATAAAACAAAACTCCTGTTTAACAAATTTTACGATCACATCCCCAAATATAATAAACTCTCCATTTAACATCATTTAGGATTTTACCCCGATATTACAAACTCTCCACATAAATTCAATTTAAAGAATTTTTACAAGCTTTCATTTAACGGATTTGCCCAGGGACTGGATTAAAAAAATATTTTAATTGCAAAATTCATTAAATAGGAGTTTGTTATATCTGCCCCAAAGCAGAATGTTTTGCATTGTTCTGCAATGAGCCCTTTGCTGAGCTGACTGTTCTGCAGTAAAAATTGTCACAATAGTGTTTTCTACATTTTTCTGAAAATTCTTCCAGATTGTTCTGCAGTAGCACTGATTGTTCTGTGACGTACATCACTGATTTTGGCATATTTTGCTTTGGAATATATCGGGGGAATCAGACTATATTCAAACATACAATCGAGACTCATTTGGGAATATTTTTATTTTAATCCAATCCACCTACACTAGGATATTATGTATAACTGCTGATAAAAGTGATAAATTTATCAAACTTTAATTCATCAGAGCTTGAAGGCTTTATGCTTTCAGGCTATGTTTAGCTTTCTTAGAGAAAAATGTCTCCCTGGACAAGTCGCACAAAATTCAAAAAAATAAAGAAAATCTACAAATTTACCTTTCTTTTCCTTAGGAGGGTAAAACATTACTGACTGAAAAAATTTACAAATTTACCTCATATTTTTTTAAACTGAAGTCATCACACAGTCTTGGAAATGCATTACCGATGCAAGTCAGGGGATTTATTACTATGCAAGATTATTTATAAAACCAATCAACACAGACCATGCAGATTAAAAGAAAGATCAGGTAAAGGGTACGCAGGTGAAGAAAAAAACTACTGCAGTTTAAAATTGCAAATGACAAAAACTATGAAACTTTTCATTCAAAAATACCTCATTCTCCCTGGCCATTTTTTTTAACGACAAGCAATTATATAAGTACACTCATGTATAAATGAAAAATTTCAAAGCATAAAAAACATTGAAAATAAGCATTTAACTTGATGCAAAAAAAAAAATTAACAGTGGTAGGAGGTGGTAAAATGGTGTTCTCTTCCCCCCCCCCCAACAAAATCCTAGTTACGGGCCCCCCCCCCCCCCAATTCTGATTAGGGCACCAGAAAGATATTTTTTCCATGGTTTCGTTAAGAGGAAAAATATTCTGAAAATTCTGTCCTAAAAAAAAATTATGCTGATTTACGTTGCATTCATGACATGTAATAAGATATTTAACACACATCTGAACATTAAAATATGGATATTAGCATATTGCACAAAACAAAGATGTCTATAAAACATTGTATAAATTTCTAGCAAATACTTTAGCACGCACAAGAAAGAAAAGCACAAGATATTCTTGACTTAAGAATATAAGTTTTCAGTCATATACTCATCATATGGTTGCAAGTTCTGGAAATCCAAAAATGCAGATGCACAAGCATAGTTTCCCCCCCCCCCCCATCACTATGACGAAGTCACTACACTATTTTTGTCAATTGTGCGTTGTGAGCAGTTTTGTTTAGCCAAGGACCTTGCCTTTGATCGTGTCCCACCATGATAACTTTCTACACCCAAGGACTGATGAAACTAAAACCTTGCAGTTTACTGCAGATTCCAAACATCAGCATTTGATATTTCTTTTATACGTATGTAATACGCCGAAAGGTTGGTACGTTAATTGCCTTGGGAGACTATCACAGAAATGCCTTCTGTGTAAGAAAAGATTCTGAGAGGGACGAATTTTCTGGTATCAAACTCGCAACACTTCTGAACATTCATTGGCACAGTAGACATCTGATCAACCTAGGCCGTTACATCCGATTCCATTTTCTGTTTACATTTAGTGGTATTTTTTAAAAAGCTTTCATAGCATTCATGTTGAGTGTAGAAACAAAGTTTGTTTTTTTTAGGGGGGGGGACTGCTTTTTGAAATTTTTTAAAGCAATTACTGTTTATTTCAGTTGATGCATATTTATTCTGGAAATCTGAAATAGCAGAGAAGAGGGGGGAAATCTTAGAAATGTGGTCACCAATATTGCGGACGGTTAGTATATCATATCACAGATGAATCAGAAATGTCATATGCATAACTTATCAAAACATTTCCAAAGTTGACAGACTCTGAACCCTTATATAACAATCACATGTCTAAGAATAAACGATTTTGAATATTTGTTAAATTCTAACTCCAATAAAATATCATTTGACAACTTTAAAAACCTTTCGTGCAAAGCAATATAATAATGCTTACACAGTTTCACACTGTTTTCACGTATCAGATCTTTGCAGACTTCACATAGATTTAAATGTATTTTTTTTACCGCTGCTATTTGGATGTGGTCCGATCGATAACATGTTTGCCTTCAGCAAGTATATGAACGATAGACTAATCGTTCTGATTTGCAACTGTAGACGAGTCTTCAGAATTTTCAGATGAAATAACAGCCACAGATTTTTCTACGTCCTTCTTCTGGACTAAAATTTTGAGCTTACCATTAACAATCTTACAGGGAACTCCTTGGGTGACTTTCTTAACAAGTCTGTTCTTCCTCTTTGGAAAATAACCATTTTGCGAATGGGAACTCTCTGAAGGCGTTTCATCAATCTTACAATTATTTTGCAACATCTTATCTAAGGGTGCCAAACGTTCTTCAGCATCTTCCATGACTACTTTGGAAAGCTTATTGTTGTCTTTGTGCTTATATGGATCGATTCCCGCCCCTTCAAAACAATTAAACGGGACGTCAACTTTCACAGGCACAAGCACACTTCTCGTAAAGATTTCTTCGATAATTCTCTCCTGTTTCAAATCTTCTTTCTGGAAAAAAAATACTAAAAGAATTAAAATGAAAATTCATGGATTTCTCAATCAGAATAAAAATACTAGAACACATCAGGAAAAAAAAAAGAATTTGATCCATTTGTTGCACCAGTCATTTTCTCCAATGAAAAATTTGATCTCACGTCCACACATGATGCAACATTTAATAATGACCTATTTTGGTATAACACTGCTTGTGAGTTGCGGGAGCAGTAGTTCAGTGCATTCCTTATATTCAGTGAGTAATGCATAGGCAGAGATAAGACTTGGAAGTCTGGGGGGGGGGGAACAGCCATTATTGCTGAGGGGCACGATGATGTCAATTCATATATGTACATATTAAATTAGATCAATCGACTCCGCCTTTGACGCTGGGAGGCACTGCCCCCCCCCCCCCCCCCCGTATCTCCGCCCATTGAGTAATGAAACATTGGTCTGCACAGTAGCCTGTGACAGAGATTTGGTGGTTATCGAAAATGTGACGCTACACCTTCAAGGCAAATAATTTGTCAGCAATAAAAGACTGTCTAAACCTCTTTACTGGTCACTTGAAACTTTGTCAGAATAACCTTGGATACAGATCATGATTGTCATTTCCAAGATGGTAATACAATGCAACCTCTATCTCAAAATCCACCAGAGCAAAACAAAATTTAAGATGGCGTTCGAAAAAAAGTTTATATACAAAGAGGAAAAATATGACAAATAACAAGCATACTCTTCATATTTTTTTAAATCAGTTCCACCAACTCTGGAATTTCTTCTGCATTGTGCCCCAAAGCAGAATCTGTCAAAAACTGCAACGTACATCGAAGAATAATTATTTGCTGCTGCAAAACAATTTGGAAGAATTTTCAGAAATGCTCTGTGGTAAAAATTCCCCATAATAGTGTCTGCACTTTTCTTGTCAATGGTTCTTGTGAGCGAACGTGTTGCTCCTGATGGTGGATATGGGTGGTTGGTATCTGCCATGACCTTTGTGGTCACTTTTCTGCTGACTAGTTTTTTGAAATCCTCCGTTTGGAGGGCTTTTGTTGTGGCGGAGTTTCTGGATGGTTTCCACCACTATGACTGACGCCGCTTGGATTTCTAGATGCATTGGGACACACTCCCTCAAGAGTTCTCCCTTCACCAGTGGACTGTTGGCTCGTTATGGTAATGGTTCAATCGTGTCCACTGGCTGTATCATTTGCGCACTAGGCGTCTCGATCAGCTGTTTTGCTACTTCGGCACTATATCTAATCAGAAGCCTCTGTGTGTGTGTTGGAGTGGGCTCTTTTATGATCACTGCATCAGTGGGCTGTACTGGAAAGTTTTTTTACTACCAGAAAACCCATAGCTATGACGATCACACTCTCAGGTGGATGTTTAGGTGCAATCATTATGCCCTACATACTGAGACCACTTTTCAGTGCGGCAGGCATGCACTACGGCTTCCTTACACTGTCTGGAATTTGGTTGTTTATCAGCTGAGGGTTCGTTGCAGAACAATGCAAAACTTTCTGCTTCTGGGGCATTATGTGAACACATCCTTCAATATCAGGAAAAACTACTGTTTTGAACTTTTCAATTTTCCTGATGTTTTCACCTTTTACTCTTTTTCTGATTACACTGGACAACAATGAAACTGCGACTGATATGAAAATGTACAATTTCCAATGGTTTGAACTGTTGAACATAATCAGAGACATATGCAGGCATAAGAAACCAGTGCTCCCAAAGCAGAAAGTTTTACACTGTTCTGCAATGAGCCCTCCACAGACTGAAGATGTTCTGTGGCATTAATTCCTATAATAGTGTTTATATACAGTTTTCTTAAAATTCTTTCAGTTTGTTTTGCAGTTGCACCGATTGTTATGCAACATACGTCAGATTCCTGCATATTTTGCTTTGGGGACCATTCCCCCCCCCCCCTCCCCAAGCCAACCAAAATTTTATTTATTCAATATTGCTTGGCCGAAGCCCATACAAGAGAGCGCAGTGATGAAATTTGACAAAGTTGATGATTATGTTAGAAATAAAATCGGAAACAGTTGTGTAGTTGATAATATTTGATGGAAGGTTGTTCCAATCAGTTATAGTTCAAGGAGAAAAAATAAATATGAAACAGTCTGTGGATGCAGGGGTGGGGGGAAGAGTTAAAATTTTTTGGAAACGGTTAAGTCTATTGGAAAAATGTGAGGGTTGGGTGAGAATAAAGGAAATGTCGATGCTAAAAAAAATCATGGAGGATTAAGAAAAAAATAAATCGAGCGATATGTCTATGGGTGGAAAGCGGTTAGATATTGAGTTGGTGCTTAAGTTAATTTTATTGACCCTTGTTTTTAAGGTAGTCAAATCCTGTTTTAATCAATACCACTTTAGCCAAAATCTTGTTTTAATGAATACTTTTCCCAATCCCTCCAGATAAATTTTCCTAGGAACAATGCAAAAACCTGTAATGCCTTTATAACAAAATTTTGCTATAACGAAGTGATTTCTCCGATCTCTTGAAGTTCATTATAAGGGGATTCGACTATTACCCTGTTGACAGTTTAAATTTTCTTTACAAACATTACTGTATAGTATAAAAGTGATAAGGATCATGGAACAACATTACCAAGAAAAATGATCACGCTCAATACTGGCGACTACTGCTGGCATGCACAGACCTATGGATGGAGAGGTTCCCCTTCCAAGTGAAACATGAAATATTGCTCCTAATGTATATTTGCTATTCATGAAATTCTTAACTTCTATA
The DNA here is from genome assembly GCF_987345545.1 of Pholcus phalangioides. NCBI lineage: Eukaryota > Metazoa > Arthropoda > Arachnida > Araneae > Pholcidae > Pholcus > Pholcus phalangioides. Next base: position 83,616,120 of record NW_028301608.1, on the reverse strand, counting down.
TGATATTTCATTAAGTCAATCCATTGAAAATTACATGTGTCAACGTTTTTGATTAGATAACAAATTCAAGAAAACTTTAACTAAAAAAACAGGAAAAACGGGAATGGAGGAAAAAACTGAAAAATGGGAACATTCCCTGAAAATACAGAACAAAATGTAGGATGTATGAATCACCTTATTCACAGCAATTTAAACTCACCCCTCCCAGCAGCAAGCTCTAGATCCACCCGACTGTTGAACAATTGTAAGAGGTGCTGCTTTATGTCCAGTACAAGTATTATGCAAAACAAAGTAACGATAAACTAAATTGTGTTTAATACAAGTGTTTCTATATAGACTAATTTTGTGCCTCTGTATATTGAAGTTTCTATATTTTTCAGCTGTATTTTTCTGTACATTTGTTTTGTTTTCTATATACTTATGTTGTGGTTCAATAAATTAAATAAGTAGCAAAAATATCCGGCGCTGGCTGGGTTTTTCTGTACACTAGGAACATAAGAGAAGTAACAAACCATCGTAAAGAGAAACATTTTTAAAACGCATTGGTTGGTAACCACAGCAATCAAAGTAAACATTCCAAAGGTCACCATTGAGGCCGACGAACCATTTGTTGCCCGATATATGTTTTTGTCCATTTCCCGCATTTGCCCAACTCTGACAAACTTAGCCTACCATTCGAGTCCAATCTGGTACATATTCCAAATTTGGCAATGAGTGGTCTATTGATCTGACAAGTTAACGGAAATGGAAAACATTGTTCGTGAAAAACACCTGCTTTGCAGGAGATCTCTGGGCTCCACATTGCTGAAATAAAAAGGGGTTTTAAAAAGGCAAGATATCTTGTCATTGCTGCTGAGAGGGTTAAATTCAATTGCATCCAGTGGTATATTCACACACAGGCAGGGCCATCTTATTATCTTGGGCCCCTGGCCAAGTGCTTTTTCTGACTCTACCTGGCAAATTTACATGCTCGATCTCAAAATTTTAACCAGATCTTATTTTTGTAAGACTCCCCTCTTCTCTTGAGGTGCCTACTACTTTACCAAACACGAACTCCGGCCATATCGCTAAATTACAATTTACTGCCATTAATGAATTAAGTTGGAAGTGAAGGCATCATTTATCAGTGGTCACTTCAAGCTCGTTAGAGAATATATTTTTATTCCCTTTCCCCCCCCCCCCTAGATTGGAACCTGGGACTGACAGCAACCTTCACGTGGTAGATGAGCATCTTACCACCACACCGCTCAGGTGCAACCTTGAGGTGCCTGGCACTGTTTACAGGGGCAGTAATTTTAGCAGGCTATAGAGCCGGGTCACAAGTTCAGAGGCTGGCAGAAAATTTGAAGAATGAATGGTCAAGAAAATTAGAATAGGAGAAGGGCGGTAAAATTTGTATAAACCAATAAAATCCACCTCATCTCAGACAGCAAGGGACTAGGTGAGTGAATAACTTGCAGAGTTTGCAAGCATGTGCATGAGCAAAATAGTGACCTATAAAGCAAGGAACCATGTCAGTCAGTGACCAAAAGAGTGATCCAGTGTGCCCAAGTATGTGAGTGACCAAAACAGTATGCAAGCACACACACACGTGAGTGACCAAACCTGATTTACAAAGTGTGAGCAGGGAGTGATTAAAAAAGTGACTTAGAGACACAGGTGTACTTGCAAGAGGAAACAAGCAAGCTGTAGCAAAGGGTGGTAAATTCTGAGAAAGAGCAGCCAAAAAAACTAGGAATTTAAAACTATAATAGGAGGTGGGCGGGAAAATTTGTGTAGCCCACAGATGGGGAAAACCATCAAATTGCTGATCTCAAATCTTTTAGGAAGGTACGCACCTTTGCACCATTACGAGGAAGTGTCCCAGGTTTATATATTTTTTGTTTTAGATACAAACCTGTATTATAAGCATAGGTGTATGCAGAGTTTTTTCAAGGAAAGAATGGAGTCTTAATTTTTTCTTCCGAAAACTGCATTTTACAGCAAACACTATAATCTCAGCTCACCCCACCTTCTCCCACATATGCAAATTATTACAAGTGTAAGAATGATCAACTTACTGTTTTCCGACGTTTCACACAGCATGGCTTTCGACATGGACGTTGAGCTGGAGGCACATGAAAACGTTTAACCTTCATGTCCCGACACTGATTTGTTGTATGCGAAGGATCATCCTAAATAAAGGAGAAAAGTAAAAACTGAATATCAAATGATTTTACATACATTAATACATAACACTTTATCAGGATCAGTATTAACAGCACCATAGGAGACCCCGGAAAAAAAGTGATGTTTGGGGTGCCCCCAGCCTCATGGCCCCAACAATGAACAAGGGTGGGGCTGGAGAGTGGGATGAATCTGATTTTTGTCTTTTCACACTATAAATTCACTATAGAAAGGGGGTTTCCATGAAGATCCCAGCCAAGGGAACCCCTGCTGCATGAGGGAGAGGGTGGCATGTGCCTTCCACTTGACCGAAATTACCCGCCTAAAAATTTACATATCTACTTCGAAAAAATAATAGTGTCAAAATTATCATGAAGTGCCAGGGTGTACCAGTGCATCAAAGCAGTCTTCAGTAATGGCATCAGAGCCAGGGGTGCTTGAGTACCCACAATAATCTGCAGCATGGGTCCGAGCAACTCCACAATTGATTCAATAACAAACTTCCTGCATAAAGATGAGCACCCTCAGCTTTAAAACACTTCTGACACTCCTGGTCTTGAGCCTTATGGGACCCCTGGCTGTTACAAAATGTAGACATTCATCAATTTTTACCAAAGGTGTGCTCAACCTTTTACACAGTGCAGGGCCCCCTTAAATGTTCAGGAACCAGTCTTCGGACACAGGAGTGCTTATGTTACTGCTTGTGACAGAGCTTGGGTATCTTGTAGTTTCTCCAGTGAAAGGGAGAACAGTAAAATCATGTTTGCCCCTCCCCTAAAAAATTCTAGTTACAACCCTGCTCTAGCAGTGTCAACCCAGCAGTTCCCAGGGTAGCCATAAATAACAGTAACAAAAATTATCAGAATGGACATCTTTACAAATTTGGAGGATTTTCAGATGGAGGCTCTTAAGATGGCCCTGCAAGGTCCAATTCAGGGAAGTAAAGAGGATTTTTATGGGGATTTCATTTACTTCTGCCCACCATAGACATATGCTACGAATCTGGTGGGGGTGATCTAGAGCTGGACAAATTTCAAGAAATTCTCATGCCTGAATCAGTATTTTAAATACTAACATAGCTGCCAACTTTGGAGAAAGAATTGGGTATTATTTATAATCGAATAGATCCAAATTTCCATTAAAAAAATAAATATAAAAGTGATTTTTGAAAAACAATATAGGGATCTTTAAGAAAAGTAATGTAAGGATTTTTCTCCTGTGAAAAATGTGACATCGTGCAAACCATCGCTGATTAGCACCAGCGTAGTAGTTGGTGATGATTAGCACCAAGTTGCCAATCATCACCAACTACTATGTTAAATTGCATGCGATTACTACTCCCAAATCAAATCTCGCCAAAAAAAAAACAAAAAAAAAAACCACCATTCTGCTTGAAACACTGGACAGACTCAACAGGACATATAGTTGAAGCAGATACAAGTCATCTTGTCAATTTCAGATGTCAAGACCGAATTGATATTGATTCTTCGTAGTTTTTCTCCCTGGCTGTTTTATGAATTGTCTTACCCCTCTCTCCGAAAATGAAATATTTTTTCGTGATTTGACGTAAACATTTACTTCACTTGTGTCATTTTGAGAACAAAAAACAAAATTGGCTTTCTTTTGGTGTAAATTATTTGGAAATAATTTTATCCCAAAAAGTAGATTTTTTTACATCCATGATTGAAATTCGGGAGACATAAGAATTTTTCGGGAGTCCCAGAAATGGAGTAGAAATTTGGAAGGCTACCGGAAAATCCAAGAGACTTGACAGCTATGTACTAATGTCAGGCATGCCCAGTCAAAATTTTCACATGCCCAAGCAAATACATTTATCCAGCCTTGGGAGCGATTTCTTTTCCCAAGAACCCAGTGGGAGAATGGGCCTGCCTCGTCAGTACCATTTAACACAAGGAACGAAACAAAAATTGGTAGCCAGGCATTTCTAACCAGGTAGAGGGCCTCAGAAAAATCACTTCACTTGGGGAACCCATGATACTCTCAAGCAAAGCTGCAACTAAGAGGGGGCAGGCATAGGCGGAAATAGACTTGAAAGTCTGGAGGGAGAGGGGCCATAGGGTCATTACTGTTGGAGGATCAGGATGTCAATTCATATATATACACATATACATTAGATCAGTCGACTCCACCTTTGACCCTTGGGGTGACATGCCCCCATATGTCTACCCATAGGGACAGGTCGGTCAGGTCATGGGGCACTGTACATGGCAGATTTTGTCTGGGAGGCCATGACAAGAGGGACTAGCAGGGCTCCAACCCTAAAACGATTCCAAATTTATTTATTTTTCCAAGACAAATTCACAATAGACGAGACCAGTCTGGCAAGGGACCCTGCACCAGGACGTGTGTGTGTGGGAAGGAGCGATGCTCATTACCCCCTGGATCTGCGCCTGCCACCACAGAAGTAATGTAATTTACCCCCGGACAGGACAGTCATAAGGTTATCGCGAGTCAAGTGATTTCTGGCAGGTTTTCCTTGACAAATTTACATGCTGAAGACCCGTTTACACACGTCAATAGATTTAGTAGCTAGTTCACTAATCCAGGACATATCGCACTAGGGTGCGCTAGATTGCTGGAAGAAAATTCAAAAAGCCTATTTAAATAATATATATTCCTGCAGAAAGACATTCTGTGACATGTTTTCTTCAATATGCTTGAAGAAAACCAGTCTAAAGAAACAGCAGATTACTGGATGGGCAGGATCTGCCGTAGAGAATCTACTGCACTTTAAAATACATGCAGACGTTAAGGGCCATTCACACGCCGCTAAGTTGTCAAATAATACGTCTAAGTGTATAAATGATTTAGTTTAAAACTAGATTGTTTTCAGTTAAGTAGACCTATATACATGTCATGTGTCAGTGGGTGGGTCTCAAAAATTAGCCAGCCAACGAGCATTTACTAAATCCATTTAACATAGACACTTTTGAGAGAACTTCACATTTTTAAATTTAGTTTACTAAATCACTGAACTGCATGTAAATGTACCTTAACTCTCAAAAATTTCACCCAGATCCCTTTTTAGTGAAATACCTGGTTGGACCCATGTATTGGACTACCACACCCCCCATAAAGGTAGGACTGATGGGATACTTTTACCATAATTTTTTGTTTTTTAAAGCTATAAATTCACTATAGAAGGAACCCCCATGAAAAGCCTGGCTTGGAAGCCCGCCAAAGATACCAGCTCTAGGCAAGACCATCTTAAGAGCATCATGGGCCCCCGGGCCAAGCGGTTTTTTGTGAGGCCCTACCAGGTAAATTCTAGGGAATTTGAATCCGCTCTTGTCTTGAGGCCGTGCCTGGGTGGGCCCATGCGTTAAGACGGCACTAGCTCTAGGATATGGGGGGCACGGGTCCATGCATTAAGACAGCACCAGCTGTCGTGACCCAGTTCACACATTATAAGTTTCGTGAACGAATCGATTTCAACATATTTTTCCGTGAGTTACCAACGAAAAAAAATAACAATTTAGAGTCCCCCGTCCAGACACCACTATTATATATAGTGAAGAAAATAATTTCATGTAAACATTACCAGTCAATATTCATTAATTAATTAATGTAATAACAAAACATTCATGCGAACTAATACTAATGAAAATAATGAATTACCTCGTCGTTTTTCGGAGACGGACTCGAATTAATTTCCCGGAGACACGCGGCAACTTCGTTGCGCCACATTTCGGACATTTTGTATGAGGAAAAATAATTTGATGCAAAATCCCCAAAAACGCAACCATGGGAATGGCACGGAAGAAGCTCTTTAAATACAGCTTTACTGAATAGATGTTGCCAGCTGAGTTACCAGTTCCTGAAGAAATTTCCAGCCAATAGGATCACTAGATTCGAAAACTGAGAAAAGAGGGCGCCTGCGCGTGCCACTGAGCTGCACCGCGGGGCTAACGAGAAAGAGAGCGCGGGACACTCTTTCTCCCGCGTAGAACCAAAGTCTCCTAGATACTGCTTCTAGGAGGCTTTGGTAGAACTCCTTAATATACTCCTTAGGCTAAACGCAAATTGTGTCGCGTGCAGCGTTCGCGAGCGGGCGGGACCCGAGTACGATGACGTCAACACGCCCTACGCGTAGCGAGGGGATGCGCATATTGGAACGCGTTCCCAGTGCACGAGCGTTTTCGAAAGGAAACGATTTCGGGGGACTGGAACCTTGTCATTTGGGATTTTCCCGGATCCTGGATTATTGGTCATCAAAGTTGACATTAATGAAGACATAACATTAATTAAAAAGAAAATATGAATTAAAATACCGTATATAAAAACGTGAACACAAAGAAATAAATTAGGATTGATGAGACAATTCAAAATCAGCGAATAATTAAAAAACTATTGAAAATTCAGATGTTTCTGATGAATTATTCCTTAAAAAAACTAAAGGTACATAAATTAATGAAAACTTTACATTAATTAATCAAAATTGAAAATGGATAAAAATGGAGATAAATTTAGGAGGGATAAAAATTTTAATGAAAATTCATGGCTTACGAAAATTAATGAAAATATAAAATTTAAGAAAATTCAAAATTTAGAATGAATCACACAATAAACTTAATTAAAGATATATAATAATAATATATAATTAATTAACATATAATTAACAGAAATTGGAATGAATTGATGTTCCGAAATTAATCCCATAACGAATGAAATTTGGAACTTATTATTAGTTAAAACAAATGAAACGATTGATCACAATTTAAAATTAATAAATAATTCCAAAACTGCTGGAAAATTCATATTTAATGGAAAACAACCAGATTAATGAAACACCAGAATTAGTGAAATTAATAATTAAATTTCAGATTTAATGAAAAATTATTCCTCTATCGATCGATTAAATATAATTAATGAATATTCGGAATTAAAGCCGAATTCGGAAATTTAATGGAAAACATTTCGTAGGCTATTAAAAAAACAAAAGTGGATTTTTTTTCTCTAAAAATTAATAAAAATTAATGAAAATTCAGAATTAATGACAAATTTTTAAATTTGGAATCACAAAATTAATGAAAATTCCGTGTATCAATGAAAATCCCGAAATTAATGAATCCCCCCCAATAATGAATTCCGAAATTAATGAATTCCATAATGAATTCCGAAAAATAACTCCATAATGAATTAAAATTTAGAGCTAATGAAAAACCTTGGAAAGAACAATAATATTTAATAAAAACTCAGAAAGAAAGTAAATAATTCAGGAAATAATTATAAAAATAATTGATAATATATGTAAATAACGTTGATATTAAACAACATTTTTCATAAGAGAATACGAACTTTATCAAAATGACGGTTTAGTTTTTAAAAAACCCCTACCGAATACGAAGAATCGTGCGCGCGGGACACGAAAATCTGCGGCTCAACAGCAGCGCCAACGAGTGCGTGCGTACACGCGCTTAGCGTAGTGTCACCTCGTGTCTCAATTTGCGCTGTCCCTCTGATTTCCGTTGGCTGCAAAACAGGGTGCTGCCCTGCTTCTTGTCGCGAACGCTGCACGCGGCTCAATTTGCGCTTTGCCTTATAGACGTATATGAAGGCGTCTTTGCCCCGCGCGGACCCTCAGTGACGTCATTTATCCTAATATTGACGATAGATGGCGTCACTATTTTGACTAATATAGAATAGGTCACAACAATAATTTTTCCTCTCTTAGGGACACATAGTTTTCTATTATGTTTCTGAAAAGATACATCTTCAAGTGTAAAAAAAGAAGAAGGGTTTTTTTTCCCAAGAAAGTCTATATACACTGCTCAAAACAATTAGGGGAGCAAGCAAAAAAGTGAAGAAAACCGTGCGAGACAGCCACGTATTGGCATACAATGGATAGTACACGCGCGTATCAATGCGCAATACAGAAAAAAAACGTAAAAAAATTTGGAATTAAGCTTTAATTCTTTGAAAATATGGAAAAAACATGAAAAGATGATTTAGGGCAACAATTTGGTTACATGTAAACGATAAAAGAAAGTATTGTTTAGACATGATGCATGAGTTTTAATAGGGCGTGTGGTCTCCTCGAACAGCTAAGACTGCTGCACACCTGTTTGCCATGGATGCGATGAGGTTATCGATCAGACTTTGGGGAATACTGTTCCACTCCTCAAGAAGTGCAATCTGCAAGTCTCGGACAGTAACAGGCGGCCTTGGTCGCGCAGCAATGCGTCGTCCGAGCCATTCCATACGCTGTATTGTTTCAGCTTCAAGCATGTTCTCCACCAGACGAGCTCTATGCGGTCGGGCATTATCATCCTGGAAAACAAAGGAATCTCCAATGGCTCCAGCGTAAGGGATGACATGAGGTCGCAGTATCTCGTCTGCATACCTTCGGGCCGTCAAAGTGCCATTCCGAATGATATGCAGGTCCGTACGTCCGCCTATGCTGATTCCACCCCGTACCATCCAACCAGCTCGTCTGTATTGTGACCTTTCACGAACGAATGCGGGGTTATTTCGGATGCCCCTGTCCCTCCATACCAGAACACGTCGGGTGTCACACTCCAGACTGAATCGGGACTCCTCTGTAAACAGCACTTGGCTCCAATCATGTTGCTCCCAATCTCGATGTTCAGCAGCCCATCTTCTTCGGGCCGCACGGTGGCGTGGGGTCAACGGAATGCAGACCATTGGCCTACGTGCATAGAGCCCTCCCTCATGAAGCCGATTACGTACTGTTTGGCTGGACACCCTTCGTCCTGTTGCCAAGAGCAACCGTCTTTGCAGCTGCGTAGCATTCTATGTTCTGTTTCGTACATACCGGTCATCAGTTGCTGTAGTGGCGCGTGGCCGACCTTGCCCTGGTCGACGTCTAACATTTCCTGTTTCTTGGAATCGATTCCACAGCCTTGCAACAACACTTCTGGCGACTCGAACAGCGTCCGCGACACTACGTTGTGTTTGCCCGGATTCCAGTCTGCCTATAACACGCCATGCCATGGATTCCGGTAAATCACGTTGTTGAGACATCCTCAAGTCACCTTGTCTCAAAAAAAAAAATACTGCGCAATCGAATTTCACAGTTACGGCAGTAAAACAGACGTTTCTGCAACATCCCGATTTCTGCCCTTATCTCCTTTTTCTGGTTTTTGACGTCACGAACTTTGATTTGCATATGAAGTTTTCTTCTTCCGTTTCCTGCTAGGCTTTAAATTATGGATGATTCATTTTATGTTACTTATCGGTATACATCTTTGCGTAATTTTGTTAAAACCATGTGCTCCCCTAATTGTTTTGAGCAGTGTATATGCTTTTCGAGAGGGAAACACCGAGTCTTTTAATTCTTTTACAATTATTGATAAATTTGGAGCATAACAACAAAGTAATATTTGTAACATAAAAATACATTTTGCCAATCCTGGATACCCAAAATAGAAAAGGAAAAATTTTGATTACATTTTGATAATGAACATGTTTTTTTTGTGATACAGAGACAGTATCACTTCGTTATTTCTCAAGATTTTTTTTGTAAATATAATGGAATATTTATATGTAAATAATTTGAAAATATTAGCTAGTGTTACCCGGAACCTATTTAATCGCATATAACCATTTAAAAAAAAAAAAAACAACTCCTGACAGAGAATATATATATAAAATAAAAATCTATCTTTTCTCCGAGTAATGACTTGGAAACAGGGGTATATTATTGAAGAGATAATGTTTTCTTGAGCACAAAATTACAACAGTGCACAATAAAATTAGTGTTTTTTGCATATGTACATAGAAGTTATAGATTACAGAGATATGTTTGTCTCAAAAGAATAAGGAAATATAATTTTTCACATGGAACCTATTTATCAAAGTTAATGCAAAACTGGCATATAAAAAATAGATTATGTAAATATATTTCGACATAAAAATTGCAGATGAAAATGTGCAAATGGGCATAGAGGGGCTCATTATTGTATATGTGCTAAAATACAAATAAAACAAAGATTATCATAATATAATAGTGTAGGAAAAGAGAAATTTTGAAAAAATGAAAAAAAAAGAAAAAAAGAGAGAGAGAGAGAGAGAGATAGAGTATGAGAAAAGAAAAAAAAGAATAATAAAGATTTTCAAGAAGAAAATTTTCAGGATATAACCGAAACTACGTGTATTGACTGAGTGCAAAGGGATTTCTATTACTATAAGATTCTAACAGTTTAAAAAACAAAAGTTTCTTCACATCCTTTCCTGGGGAGTCTGTTCATGACAGAATATATATATTAAAAAAAAAAAAAAAACCCTTGGCCTGAAAAGACCAGGGGCAAAATAAATTGATCTTCTTAATGATCACGCCATTAGTGATCCCTAAGATGAAGGAGATGTAGGCCCCTTTAATATTTTTGGGTCTGGCGCTCTGCATAACAGTTCACGGTCACTGTCACATAGTTTCCCAACCTTTTTTGTCCCATCACCCCTTCTTCAGAAATTATTTTCTCCAATCGCCCCCCCCCAACGCAATCCAACCCATAGGATCCTATGTTATACCCGTAGTTTCTACCGCCCCCCCCCTCCCCTGAAACTTTCCATCGCCCACGTTAGGAATCACTGCTCTAACAGAACCGTATTAAAAGCAGAAATAGAAAAATTCTGGGAATTTCAACGGCTATTGGTGAAAGGGGGGGGGGGGGGGGAGAACAAAAAAAAAACACATACCAATGAAGAAATACGTGTTTCGAAGGCGAGAAAAAAAAAAGATTTTCCTAAAAAGAAAAAGAATTCCGGAGACCCCTGGAAAGGGGGGGGGGAAGGAGGACAAAAGGGTGGTTTTTCCGAAACGTGTAGGAAGACGCTTGAAATGATATAAAAAAAAAGAGGACATATGCCTTCCTCAAAGAGGACGGCTAGTAACTCTTGGTACACTTACCAGACGTCCCCCTTTTTGATGTCATTGCGAGTGTTCTCCTACGTTTCGAAAAATTCGCGCTTTTGTCCTCCTTTTCAAGTTTCTCTGGAATGATTTTCTTTCTTTTCCAGGGAATTTTTTTTTTCATTCTGAAACATACTGCAGTCGGACTCGCTCATAACGAACACGGAAATGAAGAATTATTTACATACAACGCAGTTTTTTCGTACCCCGTGAATTTCGTATTGCTTATCTATGCTATTTTGATTGATTTTAACGATTAGAGGTAGACTTTTGTCCTCCTTTTCAGGTTTCCGGAATTATTTCTAATTTTTTCTGGGGAAATATTTCTTTTTCCTCCATTTTGAAACATATATTTCTTCATTGATATGACTGTTTTTGTGTTTTTTCCCCCCACGCATTAACAAATAGCCGTCGAAATTTTCAGAATTTTTTCTGTTTCGGCTTTTCTTTTAGTGGTTCTGTTCTAGAGTTGGGAAAAATTATTGTGTTGTGGCTAGGGTTACCGTCCATCCTCCTTTTTGGTGAACTTTCAAGCGTCCTCCTATGTTTTATAAAATTCATCCGTTTGTCCTTCTTTTAGGTTTCTGGAATCATTGTTTTTTTGTTTTTTCAGTGGACTTATTTTTTGTACTCTAAAACCCGTCTCTTCTTTGGCATGAGTGCTTGTGTGTGTGTGCGTTTTTTCCTCACACTTTTTTACACGCTTTGACCAACGCTGTAAAAGTTCCCAGACGAACCCAAGTTGCCTCCAAGCAGGGCAGATGCTATTCTAACCGTAGCCCAGCTTGCCTCCTTATAAACATCCTCCTTAAAACAATACACATCACAGTTTGACTGTAATCTGAATTATACGATTTTACCACCACCACAATTCCCGCCCTGGGACAATAGTCTTTTTTTTTTTTTTCACGCCATAAATTCACCACAAAGGAACCCGTGGAAAGTCTGGTCTAGGGGCCCGCCAAGTGTTCCAGCCTAGGGACCCTGCTCCAGGAGGGGTAGGGGCATGGTTCAGATCCGAAAACTGAGAAAGGAGGATGGGCCTATGTATGCACTGATAGGAAAGTCACTTTTCTCAATTTTTACAATAGATGGCGTCACTATACTGGTTAGGGGAAAAAAAAAAAACTCCTAAAGAATAGGCTTACCAGCAGTGTTGCTAACTTAATTTTCCAATTAGATCTGGGGTCTGTTTTTCGCCAATTTACTTGAAAAAAATCCCATTATTGCTATTTTTCGTGTTGTTTTGAGCGCGCTAGTTATTTTTCTATATATATAGTCTATTTAAAAAAAATAAAAATTCTGTGCGCTGGTAGTCTATTATTAAATTGCGTAAAAACACGGAAATTTCCCTTGAGATACGGGACGTATGGCCATCTACATCATAGCTAAAATTAATTCTGATTGTTTTAAGACTGGTTTCTAATTATTTTTGATGAAGAATCTAGTTGGAAATTTTTTTCACTCTTAGCAACACTGCTTACCAGATTCGAAAACTGAGAAAGGAGGACGCCTGCGTCCTATAGGCTCTATCTAGAACCAGGGCCGTCTTAAGAGCATCATGGACCGACGGGCCAAACGATTTTCCTGAGGCCCTATCGGGTAAATTCTCGAAAATTTCAACCAGATCTCATTTTTGTGAGGCCCCCCGGGCCGTGCCCGGGTGAGTCATTTACACACCTTCCTGAAGTTAGAAAATAGACTGTATTAACACATAAAATTGTTGAAGTTCAATCACTTTAGCGCAAACATGTCATTTTTTTTTTGGAATATTTCATCTCAAACTCTTTTTTTTTTTGTGTATATATATTAAATTTATTACGGGCTGCAATGTGTGTTATATGAAATATTGTATTTTGTTTGGGCCAAATCACGCGTTGCTTCGTTCGCCTGCGAGAGAGAGGCCACATTATGAACCAAAAAGCCATTTGGAGATACGTAGTTTGTAATCCATATCCAAAACACGAGACATCAGATGGAATTTTTGACGATGATGTAAACCTCAAACTTTCATTTCAATTTATTATATTTTTTGACTCCATTATATTATTTTTATTTTGCTTTTTCATTATTTTCATAAATTAAGAATTAGTTTAATTTAAGGCGAGAGCGGCACGGGAACGAATCCCGGACGTGATTATCGCTGAGTGATCTTCAGAAGCGAAAGTATGCACGGCATGCGATTGTCGTAAATATCCAAGCTGTCGCCGTAAATCCTTGGACGAAGGTGACGCACGATGTGAGTTCCCGCGTGAATTGGCTTCACAAATTGTCCACAAGTCCTGGCCTCAATGCCATTTCCATTGATGTCGATGGTACGTGTTTCGAGTCCTAGGGTCACCACTAAGGCGAGAGCGGCACGGGAACGAATATTATTATTTATTAAAACATATTTATATATTAATTACACAGAAAGAGAAATGCGACGGCACATGGCGCACTCAACGGTTGAAGACGAACAACTCACCGTTCGTAGATTAGTGGTGTCGACAGATATATCGTGTCCTCACAGAACAAAGCCGCTTGAAAGGTTCTCTTAATGCAGCTTTGTCACAGAAAGACTTTCTCCTTCCTTCTCCCAGTATCCATGCTGCCATCTGTCGGGTATTTACTTGACGGCAAACCCCACAAATTCAAACACATACTTTAAACAATATTTTAATAACTATCTTCCAACAGAGAAACGGGCGGGGGGGGGGGGGGGGGTGGAAATTAATCAAATTTATTTGGTCGTAGGGGCACAGGAATGAGAAATGGTTGAATGATGGAAAGGGGGGGGGGGGGGTTATAGACAAAAAAAAGGTTGAGAACCACTACTCTAGAATACGAGCAATTAGCATAACGAGCAAAAATTTTGAAAAAAAAATTTGATTCGATGAACGAGTGATGATTCGCGTTACGAGCAAAAATTTTGAGAATTGTTTATTCATTGTCACGTTATCACAACTGAGCTGATGGTTTTCCGCTTTCGTCCACACACGTACTGTGGAATTGGGGGTAATATTCTCCCCTACAGTCTCCAGTCAGCGTGCGTTACTCGAAAAATGAACACCCGTATAAGGGCTTGACTAGTTACGATAGGAAACTAGATGTCGCAGTGTAACCACGCGTATGAGCTCTTGGAGGTTTCTTGTTCGTTTTTTTATAAATTTTGCTTGACCAGGAGATGACTATAGGCAGACTGATGGACCTCCATTGCCTGCAACAGCAAGATCTTATGGAGGGTATCTTTTCTGAGGAAGAGAAAAGTGTCTTACTTCAAATAAGATGAGAGAGATGTGTAAAATGCGGGAATCTGTGCAAAATTCTGTAGAAAAGAACCAATCAAATAAAGCTGTAGGTGAGAGAAATGAATCTGTCCAAGAACAATGCAAATTAACCGTTTTTGAAAAATCCTAAAAAGGAGGCAAAAGCAAATGCCATTAGATACGTTCTTTTTCAAAGTCGAACAAAGAGAATAAGTCTGCAGAAAAAAAAAAGTGTCTCAAAATCATCCAAAATACTCTCTAGCCCCTCCCCCTCTCGTCGTTTAGAGTAAGTTAATATGTAAACATTATCGTATTTTTGCATGTTTGTTTATGGTTTTTGTTATATCATATATTTTGTTGTATTATTTATTATATTATTATTATTGTGATGTATTATTGATGAAACCATTCTTATTCATCACTTTTATGTGAATGAATAATTGTCGAAATTATGCGAATTTCCATTATTTCCTATGTGGAAGTTTGATTCGAATAACGAGTGATTCGTATAACGATCACGTTTGCTGAACGAATTAAGTTCGTTAACCGAAGTATATGCGACTGTATATCCTTATACAGTCGCATTACTGCGTGCTTGATTTTTTCATTTTTGTCATTTCTCTTCGTTTTCACAACAGATGGCGCCACGTTTTTCTCCAAAAAAAAAAATAAATTAAAAAAGAAACCCCACCACCTCAATAATTTTTCCCAACTAAAACAGAACCATTATAAAGACTTTTGAAGAGGGGGGGGGGGGCACAAAACTCTTGAGGGGTACAAAAATTGTCTTCCCGAGAAATTTTGAGTTATCACCCTTTATAGTGACAGACTCGCGATGTGAGGATCCGGGTTCGAACCCCACAGTGGTGGTCGGATGAAGTTGGTTTTCTGTGGTTCCCAACTTCAAGGCGCAAATGCGAGCCGATCTCCCCGTTAAGAAGTCTCGCCGCAGAGAGCAACAGTCCTACAACGATAAATCATTCAATCATAACACTTCACTCATAGTTAGAAAAACTGGTAGCAGATGGCAGCACTACACATAACAAGCATTACAGAGAAACAAAAAAACTTCACGTCAGGTTCCACTACACGTACACGCACATTCCCGCATGAACCGATTCGTTGGGGGTTCCGCGAGGGGGGGGGTGCATGCGTGGTGTAGCAGTAGTAGGTAGGGCCTCCAATAAATGGCTCGGGGATCCATGATGTTCTTAAGTCAGCCACCTCGTTGGGCAATTTGCCTGTTGTGGCGTTGTATTTGTATTTGTAAAAAGCATTAAAATTAACAGAAATTAGTTAAAATAGCACATGAAAGGTATTGATACTTTGATTTTTGTTTGAGAAGAGGACCCTATCCTCCTCACCATGCGTAAAGGTCTCTGCTCTTAATATATGTATTTGTTGCCATTGTGCCAGATCTTATCGTGGAATCCCTTTTCAACTGAGGTCCCGCATGTCCTCTGGAAGGGGGTGGGGCTGGTAGAGCTCCAGCCGGGGGGCCCGAGATTCTCATCATTTTTTTTTCACACTATGAGTTCATAATGGGGGGGGGCGTGAAGACTTACCTGGGTGCCTACCAAAGATCTCAGCTTAGGGGGCCCTACTGCAGGATCGAGAAGGGGCATGGGTCTCCGTGCGGTGCTAAAGGTCTAGTAGTATCTAGGAGGCTTTGGCCGTGCCCGATTGAACTCATGGTTGGGACTCAAGAGGTTGGAGCCCTGTCATCCTATTGGGAGGCGTATTCGCGAATCAAGTGCTTTGATTATAACTATCACCAGAGCTCCCGTACAAGAACTCTTGCGTGAGCTTTAAATAATCATAAAAATGCCTGAAATAATCATGATGTTAATCATTGAATCATAGGGTGTTTATCTGAACTGTCGGTTTCCTACATAAATTCACTATAGAGGAGGATCCACTAAAGATCTCAGTCTAGGGGGGACGTGACTCCAAGATGGGGGAAGGGGGCATGCATGATGAGCACAGAAATGCTAGAGGGGAAAGGAAAAATTTTATTCCTACAAGAAAAATGTGCCCTCCAACTTTGTTTTCTTCTAGATCGGGAGGGGGGGGGCATAATGTCTTTTATTTTACCTGCACTGACCTGTTTCTCTGCGCAGTCTCAAAATAATATGATTCCTTATAATACAATATAGGGAATTCTTTTTCTGCGCAGCAAAAGCTCTATGAACACGGAGAAACATTTTCAGTCACTCTCAGATCATAAACGTCCGTATTTTGCAAACGTATTAACCATGAAAAAATGGTGCCTTTTTCTTTTGTCCGTAACCAACAAACAGATAAAAACAAAATTTTATTAACCACAAAATATGTCTTCCAGAAAACAACTATACAGTACAGAATGTATTATATTGGGAAACATCATTAAACTGAAACTCTTTCTGCCACCTATCAAATAAAAAACACAACTGCTACGAATATTCGATTAGAATTGGGTGATTGGTTTTTTATTAATGTGCTGGGTGAAGAAAAATAGTATTATATTAATAAATATTTTATAAGCAATAATATTGGTTGAATTGTTAGTTTGCTTCAAAATTTTAACAGTTGTGTACAGTAAAGTAACGTTAGTAATAGTCGTGCAGCCCTTATTAGCTTCTTGTGATTATAATCAAAAAGCATATTAAACGGGAGTGAAACTGTTTTTTCGGTTTGAAAGCTTTTCGATTTTTGCAGTAAACTTGATAATTCAATTTATATTGTGGCTTAAAAAAATATTTATTAGTATCGTATTATATTGTTTTTTCATGCGGCACCTCATTCTTCACCAATTTTTTATTGAAGGATCATTAACGGTTGTGTGTTTTATTTTATAGGTGGCAGAAGGGATCTCAGTTTAATGATGTTTCTCAATATAATGCGTACTGTACTGTGCAGTTATTTTCTGAAAGGCATATTTTGGCTGATAAAATTTTCTTTTTACCCATTTGTTGGCTATGGACAAAAGCAACTAAAAAAGGCCCCATTTTTTTTCATGGTTAATAAGTTTACAAAATATGGACGTTTAGGGTCTGAGAATGATTAAGAATGAGAGTATTTCCGGATACATAGAGTTTCTGCGGCGAGGAAAAAAATTCCCTGTATTATACGTATATGAGATAGTATATTTTTTTCATTCCACACGGATATCAAAATTCTGTGCGTGGAGAAACAACCGGCAGAGCCGTCTTAAGAGCATCATGGGCCCCCCGGGCCAAGTGATTTTTCTGAGGCCCTACCTAGCAAATTTTCGAAAAATTCAACTATTACTCATTTTTCTGAGGCCCCTATTCTTTTGTGGGCCCATGCGTTAAAACGGCACTGACAACACGTGAAATTAAAGAGAATGCACACACTATCTATAAAATAACAAGGATCCTTGGCACCAGCGAAATTGAAATTTTTTATACAAATACAACGCTGCAACAGGCAAATTGCCCAACGAGGTGGCTGAGAAATGATTCACCTCAGTTATGGCTGAGTTATTCAGCTCAGCACGATTTCTTTCCTCATTTAAGCCTCATTTTCCTACGAAATTCGAGCAATGACAAGGACCACATAATTTTAGCCCCTCTCTGCTCCGAATGTAGATGTGGCCTGTGGGCTATACAAATTATTTTTCCGCTATTAATTCCCCCACTCTAGTCTAGTTTTCTTGACTACTCATTCCTCGTAATTATCCGCCTGTTTAGCCCTTCACCCCCCCCCCCCCATTCCGTAAATATGTCTCGGTTCGGTGTCACTATCTTTCGGTCGTTCACATGCTTTCACACCCTCCAGGTCACTGTTTTCGTCTAGCGCTGTAGTGTGGGGCCTCAGGGCAGATTTTTCCTTGGATCCCTCTTGAAAGGGTTATTATTATGTAAAAAAATGTGTAAACATTCGTGGGAGCCCCATTCGCTCTGAGCCGAGGGCAGTGCCCCGGTTGCCGCAGCCTAGTTACGGCTCCGTTTTCGTCCCTTACTCACCAGGTCATTCTTTTGTTCACTCACGTGCTTCCACATTCTCTAGGTTAGTCATCCAAGTAGTCTGGATTTTTTAAAAACACGACACTGTCTCGTTAAAATTCAAAACAAAGAACAACTTTGCTAATACCAGCAACAGAAAGGTTTTCTTCTTTGAAAGCTCTTCCGGATTCGGGATTTTTAAGCATTCCGTGTCATTTGATCATGCGGAACCCCAGAGAAACTGTTGCGGAACACGTGTTGGAAACCCGTGGCTTGGGGGCAGCTTGAGTTCTCGTATTCTGGAAATTTCGACGGTGATTGGTCAAAGCTTATAAAAATGAGGGGGGGGGGGAAAGGAGATACACATATTAAGAGTGCGGAAAAAAAATTCCTAGTAAAAAAAGAAAAATAATTTCGGAAACTTGAAAAAGGAGAACGAAAAGAGTGAATTTTTGCCACAGAGAGCAACAGGCCTACAAACAGTACAAATATTCACTCACTACACATCACTCACTTCACTCCTGAGATATAGATGGCAGCACTCAAAAATCATACACAACACTAGATACGTACTCAGACTGTTAGGTACACACATATACACTTCCGGCACAACTCACTAGGTAGTAAATTGCCTATGGCGATAGACCTGAGTTGCGCTCGGTTTGAAAAAAAAAAAAAACCTCTTCCAATCTCTTCGTTAGAGACGGTGTGTGTGTGTTTATGATTTTTACCTCTTCTAAAAATTTCCCTCCTTTTTCCTCATTCAGACTTCTTTCCCCCGAAAAAATTTCCGCCCCTCCCCTTGTTTCTTCAATGAATTTGGCTTGAGTTCGTAATACAACATTGTCAACAACAACAAATCGTTAATGAAGATAATTTACAAAACTCATAAATTATGTTGCGACAATTATGACTAAAAATATGAACAGTGTTTCCGCATGTCCGTCATATTTACTGCTGTTATACCTATATGCGAGCTGGTCCACTACCACTCTAGAAATCTATCTTTAGTGTGGTGTGGTGATGGATGGTTTCTCATTTAAAAAAGTCTCTCCGCACAGAGCAGGTACATTCGTGCAACTTCACTTCAAAATATGGCAGCAACTTCCAGGGCCGCAAGTAGATACTTTGTCACCCGGGACAAACCGGCGTTTTGGAGCCCCATGCCATGTAGAGGAAGCAGTTAAAATGGGGGTGAATTCAGCGCCCCTTCTAGTCCATCGCTCGGGGCACCAGATCCACCTGCACCCCCCTTGAACAACGCCTCTCTGCTGGCACATTCGTGTGTTGGTGCTTGGTGTTGAGCTGTGAGAGCCAACCAATCGTGCGTACCGCCAGGAGGCTCGACGAAGTCACCTAATGGTACAAATATGTTATTCCATGGGAATGTTCCACTTG
This sequence comes from Pholcus phalangioides, assembly GCF_987345545.1. Classification (NCBI taxonomy): domain Eukaryota; kingdom Metazoa; phylum Arthropoda; class Arachnida; order Araneae; family Pholcidae; genus Pholcus; species Pholcus phalangioides. The sequence continues at coordinate 83,596,468 of NW_028301608.1, read as the reverse complement.
ATGGTCGTATCCCATGGATAGAAATGAGTCACCAGTCTCTGATAAAGAGGCAAAAAAATAGTATAACAAGAAGCGGGGGTCAGCTAAAGTTTGTGACGGTTTTCTATAGTTTCCATTATCGAGGCACGAATGCGAGCCGATCTCCCCTTAAAAAAAAGTCGCCACAGAGAGCAACAGGCCTACAACGGTACAATTATTTAATCAATACACTTCACTCATAGTTAGAAAAATGTATGGCAGATGGCAGCACACTACACATAACAAACATTACGCAGAAACAAACTTCACGTTAGGTTCGCAAAACGTACCCACACATTCCGGCATCTGCCAATTCGTTAGAAATTTCGTAGAGAAATGTGTACAAGCTGCATGTACGGTTAAGTAGTAGTACTAAAATGCACGCACAACACTAGATACCGACTCATGCACGCTCCCGGCACTACTCTTCGGTAGTATAAGCGTTAGGAGCTGTGCTCGGTTTGAGAAAAAGAAAATGTAACAAGAAAAAACAACTCTGACAACGTAAATAAACGTTAGGGGCCACACGCGTACACACACTCAACACGTTTCGGCATATACCGATGAGTTTTTTATATATTTTTTTATACCGAGCACAACTCAGGTCTATCGCCATAGGCAATTTTCTACCTAGTGAGTTGTGCCGGAAGTGTAATTGTGTGTACCTAACAGTCTGAGTGCGTATCTAGTGTTGTGTATGATTTTTCAGCGCTGCCATCTATATCTCGGTAGTGAAGTGAGTGATGTGTGGTGACTGAATATTTGTACTGTTTGTAGGCCTGTTGCTCTTTGTGGCGAGACTTTTAAACGGGGAGATCGGCTCGCATTTGCGCCTCGAAGTTGGGAATCACAGAAAACCAACTTCAGCCGACCACCACTGTGGCGACGGTGGGGCTCGAACCCGGGTCCCCGCGATGCGAGTCCGTCACTATGACCACTCGGCCACCACAGCGGCTACCGATGAGTTACAAATCCCCCAGATGGAATATTCACTAGGTTGATTACGGTTGAGTACCGTTAGTAATAATATTGTTAGCGTTAGTAGTTAAGTGGCTCTATATATTTGCCAGCCCCTCCAAAAATTTTTCTAGATAGTTTGATCACTTCTGGCCCTTTTGGCTAGGATCAAAGTGAAATGTAATTTAAGTACAGTATTTTAGTTTAATTGTTATTTTATGTAAAATATCAGTTTTCGGCAAAATTGGCAACCGTTTTGTCGAGAGCTTCATGCAAAAAAATATATATGCAATTAAATGTAAATTAACAAAAAAAATGAAAATTTTAAATTGGTGAAAGGAATAATTGCAGAAATGATTAAAATTTTCAGAATAAATGAAAGAAATACTTTCGGAATTGATGAAAATTCAAAACATATTTAAGAAATAATTTGAGAATCATTTCTTTCTGGATGGAAATGCAGAATTCCAGAATGGATGAAACTCAGAATTTGTGGAAGAAATAATTCCAGAACTAATAAAAATTCAGAATTTATGAAAAAATTATAATAAATGTAGAGGAGGGGCATCGCGACCGCAATTTTTTCCCCTCCCTCCCTAAGGACTGCGGCAGTTTTTGCGAGAACCAGCAATTTTCGGTATTTTTCTTGGTGAAATATGGTCTGTTACATCAAGCTCAGGTCGTCTGCTGTATTTTATTCCCACTGATTTTCCCACAGATTGGTGAAAAGAAAAAGAATCAAAAACAAGTTAAACTGATGGATGATAGATCTTCCGAATCCTAGAATAATTTTTCCGAATAAGATAGTCATTTATTTATTTATTTATTTCATTCAATGGAGGCGAAAAGACCAAGTACTGCGAACTGATCTAGAGGAAAGAAACGGGGGGAGAAGAAAAGCAAGGCGGCTCGCCGTCTGATTGGCTGCACGTCTAGGGCCATGTGCAGTTGTTGACCGGATGGTGACTGGTTAGATTTGTTGTTGTTTTGATGCTGTTTCGGGCCTTGGGCTTTGACATAAGAAGATAGATTTCCGCCGCGGATTTTATAATTCCCAGAGCATCTAAGTTTATTCAGTTTTTTTTTCCTATCAGCTACAATTATTGTTTTTCGCTGTTTTTTCCCCTTCCGCATCCGACTGAACAATTCACATCGTTTCCTTGTGTTGTGTAAGCAAGCTTGGGGGAAAAAAAAAATCCCTTCCGGGGTGAGATATACATTTATTGATATGTTATGTTATATATTTTCTATTTTTAATTCAGTTTGTAATAGATGGAAATATCATTATCACTTTACTACTCGTTGGAAGGAAAAAAAAAATCATTTTAAAGGAAGCAAAATTGTGTGCGTCAATGAATACAGCATTATTTTCCATTAATTGATTTTCTCTTTCGATATGTAAACTGATCGATATGGTACTCGTAATGACAGTTGTGTGTAGATGTAATTTTTTTATTGCGTCGTCGTATAATTTTATTTTTCAACAATTCCATATTTTATGGGCCTCCGGGCAAAGTTATGCTCTACGGCAGGGGGGGGGGGTGCACACCCTCGGGACAAATGCGGCTCGCTGAGCAGGGCCGTCTCAGTTAAAGAGTATCATTGTATCATTGTCCTCCCTTCCCCCCCCCCCTCCGTGCCAAGTTAATTTACTGAGGCCCTGACTGGCAAATTCTCGAAAGTTTCAACCAGATCTCATTTTTGTGGCCCCCCGAGAGCCCGGGTGGGCTCATGCTTTAGGACGGTACTCCATCTATGGGTTCCCATCCGGCTCGCGAAAGTGTTCAGTAAAACATTAGGTTAATCATCTCCTTCATAAAAATATGAGAAATCACGAAAAGAAATTGTCGAATTCAAGTAAAGTTGCCTATTTCTGACAAAAAAAAAAAAAATGTCTAGATCAGGGTCCCCGGGCCAAGTGGTTTTTCTGAGGCCCTATCTGGTAAATTGTAGAAAATTTCAACCAGATCCAATTTTATATGAGGGGCCAGGGTTGGGTTTTTGATGTGACAAGCGTCAAAAACTGGTTTAATCTGTCAAAAACCTAAATGAATGCTTGTGGATATTATTTTGAACACAATAGGTTGATAAAGAACTTACTTTGTTTGTATATTGCGTTTTATTTGTAAACACTAATATATTACAGTAATTAAAACTAAATATTAATTATAATTTGCAATTATCCCGTAATTTTCGTTGTTCCGTTTTTTTTTATACATTTGCCCCGTTTCTTCAATGATACTTTTATTTCAGTTTATAATACTTTTTTTTACTAATGTCGTGAATACATATACACACATACAGTTTTCCAAATATAAATTTATATATTATGATAATTATTTTCTCTCTCTCAAAAATTATAAATAGGTATTCATCTCACATATTTGTCAGGTTTAACGTTTTGTCAATTATTTTTGGTAATATGAATTGACCGGAGATTATTCCTATTTCTGACAAGGTTTTTTGTTGACAAATGGTGATGTCCCGTATTTTACGATCCCAGTTTACCTCATTTTATTTTTCCAAATGAAATATGGTCATCAGATCACATTTAAATATTTTTTTCGTGAAATACGTTTTTGTTTACTGCGATCTGCAGCAGCCCTATATTTCCACACCCTTCAGCAATTTTGGCAGTTATTAGCCAAATGCTTATCAGCATATGGGCTTTAAGGTAATATATAATGCTTAATGCATATAAAGCAATAAATTGCAATTTTTGGCAAAATTTAGTGACATCCCGTATTTAGGATCGCAATTTCCTGCATTCTCCTCGATGATATATGGGGTGAACCTAAGTATATGAAGACCCATATGGACATTTATTAATATCAATTACAACGGCTGAATAAATTTATCAAGTCTCTTCCTGCGGGAGCGCCTATGACATCATCGTGGACCATAGCTTAAGAAACGCTAGTCTAAGGCAAGGATTACACTGTAAAAGTTTTGTAAAAGCTCTTTATAAAAAATTTGAAAAATTCAACTAACATGCATCGGTTACATTTCCTCGAATGTAATCGATGCGCTTATTTCCAAGACCTTTTATCAAACTTTTATTGTGTAATCCCGACCTAATAAGTCAAGTAAATTTGCCAACTATCGCTAAATGTGCTGAAAAATCGCCAGTGGCTGGAGTTGAATGACTATTGCAATGAGTAAAAATTCAATTCATCAAAAAAAAAGTATGTGTTTGGCAAATAGTGAGCTCAATATATTTGTGTGACCATAATTATGGAAAGAGAGCCAGTGCAGTATATTTCCTACCAGGCAAATTTACATGCTAACTCTCGAAAATTTCAACCAGATCTCATTTTTGTGATGGCCTCTTCTTTTCTCGAGGCCCCCGGACCGTGCCCAGGTGATTTCAGAAATTCAAATCAGCCTCGTAGGAAATAGGGAAGAAAACGGGACATTTTATAAAAATAGAAAAATTCAACGGCCGAAATCACACACACACACTGGAATGTCCCGTTAAATACAGGCGATATGAACACTTTACACGTACAAGTTTCTGTCCCGCGGACTGAAAAGAAGTGCATCCCCCCCCCCCCCGTCCAACAGCATAGTTTTCCAAACTTTTTGTTTTATCGCCTCCCCCAAAATTTTTCATTTCTCATCGCCCCCAACTCTCAAGTCAATCCATAGGATACTTTACTTAACCCATAACCTCTACCGCCGCCCCCTGGACCCTTCCACCACTCTCTCCTCCTTCAGAGAGTGATATGATATTTTGCCCACTTTTGGAAACACTATTGGAAACAATATAGCTTCGTCACAAGTACCAAGAAAAAAAAATCTGTGTCTCAATATCCCATAATCTCAGTATCTGAGGCGGGGCGGTTTTTTTTCCAGTTGATTCTATATTCTTTATGTTCCAATGTTACTTAAATTGTAATTATAAGTATTGCAAACATCAACGCCCTATTATCTTGGAGCCGAGATTTGTCGAGGGCCCACAGTCCCCGGATTTTAATGGGCCTTATAGGAGTGCCGTCTTAACGCATGGGGCTCCTCCTAGCATGGCCTGTGGGTCTCAAGTGCAGAGGGGTCTCACATGAAAATTAGACTTCGTTGAAATTTTGGATAGCAAGTGGGTAGGCATTTTTAAACCGATTGGAGGGTCTCAGAAAAATCAATCATTCTTCCCGTGGGCCCACAATGCTCTATCTAATGTACAGTAGCTATTTTCTAAAAATGCTGGGCGGGCCACATCAAAAAGCTCGAGGGCCACGGATTGAAGACCCCCCCTGGTGTAAAAAAACAAAAAAAGGGGGATAAGATTCATCCTGGGGTCCACATGATGTAGGGAGGTTTTTTTTATTATCGCAATTTTATGCGCATTTTTCTTAAAATATGTGATATGTTTAACATAAATTTAGATTCATCGTCTATTTTAATACACACAATGTGGTTTTCCTTCTTACACCACAAAGTGTTTCATGAAATTTCTCATGAATTTGAGTATCTTATGCTGTATGTTTGGTCAAGCTTTTGGTTTTTCTGTAGTTTTCATGAAGAAAAATCATTTGTATTCTTTTTTCCAATGTATCCTGTTCCAACATCTTGTGTTGTTTTTAAGATATGAGATTCAACTTAGTTGGCGATTCAAATATTTGTTTGATAGACAGGCTTGGTTAGTGTGAAGAAAAAGGCAATTTTTCTATATGGATGATATAGGAGTTTCACTAAGAAATGTTAAAATTTTGTACGCTTCCCATATGAGGAACTGCGTAACTGAATGTCTAAGGCTGAGATCACACTATAGAAGTTTGATAAATGATTTTTTACAAAATTTGAAAAAATAACCTATTGGCTTATTCGCTTGAATGTAACCAATAGGCTTATTGGTTGGTTTTTTTCAAGTTTCGTGAAAGATCTTTTATCAAACCTGCATAGGCCTAAGTTGATACACGTAATAAAAATCTATTGCAAAAAATGTGAGGCATGAGCTATATTATACTATATTTAATGATTTTATTTGTGTTTGAGAAATCCTGAGAAGTTTTTTTAAAGAGATTATAATCCTTGGTATTATCAAATAATTCAGTTTCATATATACAAATGCATGCAGTTAATTTTTGAATGAGTGAGGCAGTCGAACTGGGACAAAATTTTTTATTGCACTATAAATATTAACCTGATGAACCAGGTGCAACCAAATTCCCATTACTCCTTCAGATTTTTCGTAATTTTTTTAACCGAGTTTTTGTTCTCTGTTTTTGTTTTTTTTTTAAATATCCCATTTATATTAATAAATATATTTATATTAATGAAATAAATATTTTAACAGAAATACACCTTAAAATTTTGGAGAGGAATGAAATTACTCTTCAAAATTATTTTCTCGGATAGCATTGGGTGGGGACCCCAAGTTATCTCCATTATACAGTATTAGCACTAGATAGGCTTGGTGAGATCATAACCACCTTTTCTCTAGCACAACTGCCACAGTCGTTACATTTCATGCTTTCTTAATTTTTCATTGTAAGGAAAACCAGAGAAAATTAGTCGGATCGATGGAAATGGAGCACGTGATCGGTAGGTTCGTAGACTATCTAAAGATATCTAAGAAATCACTAGTCTACTCCTATGCATGGCCGGTGTAAGAAGTGTGCAAGTGCACGCAGTAAAATTCCGTAAAGGGTCGATGATTAGCGGGAGAGGACCTAAACGGGTGTGAAATTTTCTTGCGTTGTTGTTGCGCTCTACCAGAGGCGTATTTATATAGGGAACAAACAGCAAGTTCGAAGGGAACGGCAATTTGGTTGGAATGGGCGGTGAAAGAAATTAGACTAGCATAGGAGGATGATTCCTAGAAATAAGCACCGCAGCTCTTATGATTTTAAAAACAAAATTTTAGAGCATACGGTGCACGTGCTAGTTTTCATTTTGAAAATAATCAGTTTCTAGAGAAGTTACGAGAAAGGAAAAGCTGACGTTTTTTCAAATATCAGTTTTCCTAGTTACGCCCTAAACTTTAATATTTTTTTTGTCAGTCAGTAAACACATTGGCGTTTTTCTACCCGAAATTTATTGGATGCTAGAAACAAACGGGTACATTACATGAACGTTGAGTATTTTCGTGAAACGCTGTGGTGCATTCACCTACTTGACGTTTATTTCGTAAGAATACGGTGATGTGCTATAATTATCAACGATTGATGGTTCGTTAGTGATCTGTAGGAATAATTACTTCCCTCTATCTTTCAAGGAAGGCGTCCAAACGTATATACATCGAAGTTTTAATTTCTTAAAAAATAAGCTATAGAAACCGGTTGGTTTTTGTCGCATCATGAAATGAAATTTCTGCTAATTAGGATGAAAATGCCAATTTAAAAAAATAATAATTGCTGAACAATACCAGAGACATTATTGCGAATTTCCGATTCATTTTGTATGCTTCAAAATGTTGCCATTTTCAGTAATTTGGTTTTTTTAGAAACGTAATGTGTAATATGGGTGCACAACGTCTGGCCCCGCGGTTTAAAAAAGGCATTCTATCTTGTCCGCGGTAGATGTTAGGAAAAGGTGAGCGCTAGCCACCTCGGATTCTGGTCTGCAGACAAAAAAGTTCTGCACCCTAATGTAGAGGATTATTTTGAATCCACACAGTTTTGAAATCTCGACTATTTGTGTGCATAAATTTAATAATTACGCGATTTGTGACACGTTTCCATCCAGCCGAAGTAAGCGAAAGGGCCAATCCTTTCGACACGTGCAAGGGAAAGAATTCTTTTAAAATGGTTGACCCGAAGAAAGAACTAGTAAGGTATTATTCTTCATTTCTGTTTGTTTCAAGATTCTTCATTCATTGGTAGACAATAGGACATTGGTAGACATCACTAGGGAGTCTTCTCAAACAAATCGATAAGATCGTTCCGTATACTTACTGGCGGCGGTCGTTTTCATCGTAGTATTAAAACAGTCAACACCGAGAGAGAGAGAGAAGATATGATGTAAAAGTCGATGACACAATCACTGGGAAAAACGAGCATTTAAATGACAGATAGCTAAGAGGATAGCTAGCAGTTTCTGTGCATGTCGTATGTGCGAGAAATGTTTTTGCTGGAAAAATTAGAACTGATCTCCCCTCCCCCTCCATTTCCCCCCCCCCCGTTTGCCGCTGGTTCACGTTTGTGGGCCGATTGTGGCACGTACATAAGAGACAAATAGAGTAACAACACTGCACGTGCCTATTGGTAAGGGCGAGTAGTTTTCAAGGTCATATGGGTGTAGTAGTTCTCATGTAATTTATTCAGATATATCTAATAGAGGTGGGGAAAGAGGTTAGGCTTTCTTGTGGAAAGTTTTCTTTTTTTTTCTCGTAAGTTTTTTGGGTAAAAGAAAGTATATAGTAAGAGTTATAAGGAAAAAGATGTATTGAGAAAGGGTATAGGCATTGTTTACGCTCAAAAGTGAAAGAAATGAAATGTGGAAGAAAAAAAAAAAAAGAAATATTTGGCGCGTGTATGTACATGAGGCGTTCATTTTTCTGTCTTTCTTTTTTCGGTGTTGGGATTTATGTATTTTGTAACGCACAAGATTTCCGTTTGTCCAATAAAGCTCGTTATTTTTATGTATTATATATGTGCGTGAATGGAATCGTGTGGACATCTTTCACGCACCTTTCCATATTTTTCCCCCTCGAGATTCTCCACATTTTCTTTTTCATTCTTGAAGAATGTGGAATCTCGAAAGCACATTATTCAGGGTATTGTTTCTCTCGGACCATTTCCTAAAAAGATTTACGATCGTCGGTGTGATTTTTTTTTTTTGTTTTGCCTCATATACGCATTTCCGTGAGGCTTCCTTTTTTTTATGATTATGGTTTTCGAATGAAATCCAATATGGAATTGATTTATTCACTTATTTTTTTCTTCGATCCGACTTATCCAAAGTCGATGTAGTTAGATGGATGAACGAATGATAAACTTCATTGTTGTAGACCTATTCCCCCCTCCCCCCTTGTTCTTAAAAAAATGGTTTTTGTGTCAGAATTAACGCCTATTCTATTCCTAATTATTGCTGGAGTAATGGAGTAACCGCAGTAAACCACGTCTAATCAACCGCAAATACTGGTGGTTTTTTTCAGAATCTCTGTTGGAGTGACAATCTTTTTCTTCCTTCTTCCCTTCTTAGCGGATGGACTAGAAGCAGAGAAGCAAAAAAAAAAAAAAAAAAAAGGTGCGCGGCGCGGAACGCAAAAGGTAAAGAGCCCCCTAATTTAAATAAAATTCAGTCATCCAATGCCACTTTTAAAACACGGTTCGGTTGATATGAAGAATGGACTCAAACAGCAAATGCCTAATTCGATTTCGCCCATTCAACGATTCCAAAGGATTCAAGTTAAGTGAATTTATCAGTACGTAGCAACTTTATTATTAATGAGGAGTTTGGTTCTACTTTGTTTTCCTCACGAGGAAATAGCTATATTGATGTGATGTTGTCGGCAGTGATGTGCTAAACCAGTGTTTCCCAAAGTGGGCAATAACTCCCCTGATGGACGATGGAATAGTCGGGGGGGGGGGGCATAACAGTTATGGGTATAACATAGGATCCAATGGTTCGCTTGATTTGGGGCGATGAGAGAAAAAAATCTCTGAAGAAGGGGGCGATGGAACAAAATTTTTGGTAAACTATGTGCTAAACCATATAACGAATTGGTTCATTTCAGAATGTCTGTGTGTGTGTGTGTGTCTCTCTCTCTATCTCTAGTAGAAAATGCCATCAGAAAACTTAAGCCAAGTTAAAATAAATCTCCTGGAACAGATAAAATCACAAATGAGATGATAAAAATTTTTCATGAGAGCTGTCCTTTCACTCTGCTCTTCGTTTCTAATTCCTGTCTACACTTTACTGGCTTCCCAATTTGCTGAAAAAGGCTGATGTCATTCCGGTTCGAAAAGGATCGGACAATCTGCGTCCTAATCTCGATAACATAAGATGTATCAGTTTACTTTCTTGTCTAGGAAAATGTCTTGGAAAAATCCTTGCTGGAAGACTCACCTTGCTCAAAGTGGAACTCTGTGGAAGTCCTGGAAAGTTCGGCTTCACCCCTCCAAAATCAACAGAAGATGCTCTTTCTCGTTTTAGCGAACTGGTATTGTAAGGGCAAACGCGAGAACTATTTTACTGTTTTTGTTTTCTTAGATATCGAAATTGCAAGTTGCCTGACATCTCGATTCTTTTGAAAAAAGCTGCCACTCCTGAAAACATTTTTAACTCATATAAAAGTTTGTTTTCTGCATCAGCGCTCCGCTGAGCTTGCACTTGATGGTGTCTCAAAGATCTATGATTTGGAGAAAGGCTGCCCACAAGTCTCTATTTCAGGACCAGCTCTTTAGAATTTAATCTTGAATGCTCTTTTGCTGAAATTGTCACGCTCCCAAAACTGCCATCAAATTTCTTGATCTCCAACAAGCATCTTGTCATCCAAGGATAGATTTTTGGGACTGTCTGCTATCTAGCTCAAGATATTCTTGATTTCATAGTTCAATGGTCGAAGCTCTACAAGTTAGAATTCAATCCAAACAAAAGCAAAGCTGTGATGGTACATAAAAAAAATTAACGATGAAACGTAGCTGCTTGTAAAAATGGAGGAAACAAGATAGAAAATGTCGAAGAAATAAATCATCTTGGTGTTATCATTGACAACAAGTTTTTCTTGAAAAAACACATCTCTTACCTGTCTCGCAAATCAGAAAAACTTCTCTGCTGCTTTTCTAAAATCTGCAGAAATAATTATAGCGTAAGCATTGATGCCATGAAACTTATTTACTCCCGGGGGGGGGGGGTGATAGTCTGAAGAAAACAAAATGAGTCTGAGAAAAATTACTCTAAGTATTTGAGAGAGATACAGAGAAGGCTTCTTCGCTAAGAATAGTGAAGGGGTAGAGGACAATAAGATATGAAGCTCTTTTTATCCTTGCAAGAATTCCTCCGATTGATACGGATATCTTCAAGCACAAGCTTGCTCGAAGCTCCTTCGCCTTGACATCAACAACGCTGTTGAAAATGGAAATCTTAGTGTGTCGACAATCTTTCATCCGGCTGCCAGAAAACCTATCTCGATTTAAATTTTTGATAGTCTAATCCAGGAGAAATATACTATTTTGTGGTACACTGACGAAAGCAAAATAAACGGCCAAGTTGAATTGGCCTTTGTTCTCTAGCAATAAGGGATTGAAATTTCACTTCATCAATTTCGCATTTGTGATGGCTGCTCGGTTTTCCAAGTGGAACTCCTTTGCCTTAATCTTGCTCTTAAAAAGGTAATAGAATTTCCTGGCTCCAATTTTCTTATTTGTAGTGATTCCGGAAAATTACTAAAGTTTGTAAACCACCTCTGAAAACGCCTCTACTGCGGGGAAATCGAGAAAAGTTGGAACACCGAATATATTTAAAACCAATACTGCAAAACGGACTAAATGCTTCTTTCCAACCGTACAATATCAATTGAAGTGACCTTTTCTTCTATTCTATTTCACCCAGTTTTTAACTGGGCACGGCTACTTCAAATCTTAAAAGATTCAACCTGGCACATACTTATTAGTGACTTATGCAGTTGTGGCAGGGGAAATGAGAATCCCGACCATCTGATCTTTGAGGGTTAAAATGTGAGAATTTAGAGAACTTCAATTGCACGCTATCTGCACAAGCTGTCAACCCAATGGCCATTGATACCATCAAAATTGGTGTACCTAAAAGGGACTCTATTTTGTATATACTATAACGGATTGAGGCTTCTGTTTTCTTTCTTTCGTGCTGTTTTTATCATATGTATATGTTACCACTAAAGTGCAGAAATCAGTTATTCTACAGAGTATCTAGGTATCAAATCAGTTGATCTGCTAGGTAATGTGCACATTACCTCCTTCCACTATTTTCTTTTTCTTCTCTATTACAGGTTTTTTAAAATAATTATTGGTTTTTTTTTTCATTATTATTTTCTTTAAAAACTGTCATTTTTTTCTTGTATAAAGTATGTTGTCATTTTTAGAGAGATGTTTTTGTGACAAAAATTAAAAAAAAAAGCCACCTTTTCACTTCTGATTCGGGAGATGCCTACGCATCTGACACCTGAACCGAAAAATACAGAACTAGATTACAAAAATAATACTTTTACGACAAAGTCAACTTTTCGGAGATAAATTATGTATGGCTTATCTGGCAATAAACGGTGCGATTATTGAATGAAAGGTATCGCAGGTTGTTGTGTTTTCCGCGTTGTAAGGATGAGAATACCGGAAAGTAGTAATGTCGCCAGTTCTTTCCCTGGCCACAAAGGTAGAAGATTCAGTTGATTGAACTGATTTTCATAATTTCTTCAAAACAAAATTTCTCACCGATTTCTCGTGAACAAATTTATATTTAGAACGAACATAGTTCTCGAACTGTGTTAGTTAATTAATTGCTGTTGAAGAAAAAAAAACTTGTTCTGTGGCTAAATCGGCAATGCTCTGTTAATGATAGATTGTGCAGCAGAAACATACAGAATCCGTAGCAGACAAATGCTGCCAATAAACTTGGTAGAAATTTATATAGTATATAGCCTACCCCCTTGTTTTTATTTTCAGTCACGTGTCTCATTGCGGTTTAGGTCTTGTTCTTTTTAAATCAGTCATTGGATCGCTATTGGTGAACAAACAATGGGAAACAATGCAACTTTATTTTTAAACCCAAGTCATAAACATGTTATTTCGTGAATCCGCTTTTTTTTCTTTTTCTTTTGTCTATCCCCACTCTTCTGTCGTGTCGCGTTGTTCGTATCAAATTCTAGTTCTTGTGTCAGTGTCATGAAAGTTTATTGAGACGGCTATGATTTAAATTTCCAACGTGTAGACGTTTCGAAACATCTTTTCAAACAAAAGAGATTTCGATTTTCTTCTTCGCCCTCTGTTTCTGATTATCTTGCTGACGGAGGTAAAAAAAGAACTGCTGGGAGTCTCATGTATATTATAATGATAGAAGTTGGGCTAGTCGATTTTTTTGTTTCCAGCGGCGAATGCGATTGGGCGTTGTTACAAGAATCGATCGATTATTATCATTGTAGCTCCATGACATTTTTAGTAAGTACGCAGTTAAGTCCGTAATGGTGATCATTACTGCTCACGCGCATTCATTATATGCCAACGGTAGTGTTTGTAGAACTGCTCCCGTGACCACTGGCAGTGTGTCTATCTGCCGTTGGTGATGACATGCATGAGAAGTTGCAGAAATAACAGAAAATTGGCCAGCAGAACATTTCTTTAAAATGGGAGGAAGAAAAAGGTTTTCCAAGATTATGTAGATGCTATATGGTGGAACACACACACATAAATCCTCTGGATTCTTTTTTTTTTATGTGATCTTGAAATCTTGTGAAAATATAGTCGTGAAAAATAATAACGCAAAAAAATGCAAATTCCCCTCACCCTCATTTTTTTTTTAAATTCACTTACAGAGTTCAAAGTACTTCATGCGTCATTAGGTGACGGTTGAAGGTGAAAATAATGTTGAAAATCTTCCCTAAATAAAAAAGTCGAGAAAGCAGAGAGAGAGAGAGAGAGAGAAATACATTAACGATTGAGCGAGCGAGCGGAAAAAATTATTTTGCATGCTCTCCTCGTGTATTGCCAATGTTTCCTTTCCTTCGCTCTCAAGAGACCTATATTTTGTATCTGGTGGCTTTTTCCATGCACGTGTGTTGTGAATTTCGTGGACTAAACGTGCAACCGGTTGCCTAACTTATGAAAGTATGTTGGTTTCTGTCCCCCCTCCCCCTTCTCACCCTGTTTTGTTTTTTATTCTTTTTCGTGCAAAATAATCCCTTGTATCAGCTACAACGTATTTGTTATTCTGGTTTTAGAAATGAACGGTGACGAAACACTGTTTTTTGACGACCGTTTAAACTTTGGAAGGTTAACACACTTATAGTTTGCGTAAGGAGTGGTGTTTTTTTTGGAAAAAAAGAAGTTAGTAAAAAATAGAGTCATCGACCGGAAGTCAGGTCACTCCGTAGTTCTCAATTTAGCACACTTTCACATTGAGTACAAATTGTAAGATTCAATTGACGTTTTCATTTTGTAGGGCGTGCTTAAAAAAGAAAAATAGACGCGATAGTTTTTTTCTTTTGGTTTCATATATTTCAGTTTTTTCCCCCCAACTACTAATCAGGTTGTTTATGGATTAACTGTCATAGAACAATCAAATAAAATTGATTGAAAACCTTAATTTTCTCGCGATTTGATTTCCACCGTGTTTTTCTTTGTTTGCTTGCTTGCTTGGTTTTACCTCCGTTGGTAAAATTAATAGAAAATATTGAGGTTTTCATTTTGGGTTATTTCTTTACTTCCCAGGAATATTTTCAATCGGTGTGTTTTTGTATAAAAAAACAGGCATTGTGCGTGATGTATGTTGTAGCAGTAGTGGCTAACCTCTCTCTGCCATTGTGGTGATAGAACCAGGACTCTGTAGTTACCTACTACAGATGGTGTTGGCTATGTACGGTTAGTAAAATGAAGTAGTAGTTGGAAATGGCAATGTGATCTGGATGTTCAACCGCAGCTAGAGCTACTGGAAATATCAGTCTGACCTATGCGCCATTTTTGAGCAATAGTGTGACGTCAGTATCATCGCTATATCGAATCGCTGTTCCCTATTGAGCTTTTTTGTGACGATTTTTGAGACCTCTCTCTCTCTCATCGGTAAACCTGTTATCTCTTAAAAATAGATGACGAGCCTTCTCTTCTTTACAGACGCCTTTAATATAGCTACACATACTTTCACTTTTGTATGGGGAAAAATGACATAATAACACCGGAATTCTATCAATCTCATCCACACCATCATGACTGATAGACTCGCATCGCGAGACCCGAGTTCGATCCCCGCAGGCGATACAGTGGCGGCATCCTGGAGTTTTCTTCGGTTTTCTAACTTCAAGGCGAGCCAATTCTGTTGTTAAAAGTCTCCAAAGAGATAACACACCCCACAACGGTAAGTGTAGATTACCAGCATTATATTCACACATAACACTAGATATGCATGCAAACTGTTAGATCTACACACACTTCTAGCGCAACTCACCCCTGAAAAAGGGTAAAACGGTGGTTAATTGCCCAATGGTGATACACCGGAGTTGTGCTCTGATTAGGAAGAAAAAAGGTCTCACCTATATCTTCGGTGACTGGCACAAATGAAATATAAAGCCTACAGAGAATGTGCATCTTTTCTTTGAGCCATATCAGTTCCCATCGATAGAGTTTCGTACTCTTCGAAACTTTAGAGAACAGTTTCCCAAACTTTTTGTTCCATCGCCCCCTTCTTCAGAAATGTTTTTCTCTTCTCGCCTCCCAACTCAAGCCAACCCATAGGGCTCTTTTTTCTTTCTCGTAGCTTCTACCGCACCCATTGGACCATTCCATCACCCCCAGGGAGCGATATTGCCACTGTTTTAGTCGTATTTTCCAGACTTATTCAGAGGTATTATTCGGTTATAACATGTAAAATCATTAGTAAATAATGCTCTACGACGTCTGTGTTCCGAAGAGTGCCTCCAGGACCATCCGGGCCGACCAATGAGCTGACTGAATGAAATGAGTAGAAGTATTATATTGTTTCGGCAATCGACGAATCATCTTCTCTGAGAATTATAAAAAAATCCTCTTAAAAATATACAAACAGCTTCGTTATCCATATTTAACCGTCCAGATTTAACTTACATGAATGCATAGGCTCCGCCATTTCCTTATACTGCATTTTGTATGCGAATAAATTATAATTAATAAAGATTTGCTGAGTATTTACGTCATACAACGAGCACGTTATCCTGTTTGAGTTTCGAGTCCACGCAACGATATAAAAGGGGAGGGTGAAAAAAAAAACATAGCTTTAATTTACTACTTCTTTATTCGGAAGAATAGAGCAGCAGGATGAAGCTGAAACGAGAGATACATCCTTGATGGTATTATGGTGTGCTGCGGGCTTTGGCAGCCGACTGAATTTTAGTGCGCTGGGTAGCTTTTCCTTTTCTCTATGGATGAAGAGAAGATACATCGAACAAATAATTAGTCATTTTTTTTATGAATCTCCTATGACCGCCAAATGAGTGTCAAAGTACGAATATAAAATTTGACATTCCAGGAACGCATTTGTGATGGTGTCAAGTAAGGCACCGGTAAAAAAGAGCGGACTCATCGTTCTTCATAGACTAAAGATATATATGGATGGCGCACGCTATTCATAAAACTTGTCAAACTTGAAGAAAAGGTACACAGTATTGTCGGGGAAAAAACGGGTTCTGCGCAATTACATTTGGCTCGTTTTCGCAGAACCTGGTGATTTCGTGTTTACGCTAGGATGTTGCGGTAACAAAATTTGATGAAAAATTTCCTTCATATGTTCAATGAATTTCATTCATTCTTTCGTAAAATATGTAGGGCGTATCAGATTTGAAAAAAAAAAGAATTCTGTAATGTAAACGAATATTGAAAAAAAAAACAATTTTTTATTTTCCATTGGGGACAGTTCTTGTAATAACATCTTAAGACTTTTTGAGTTTTTAAATTCTAATTCTCGTGAATATTTGAAGGAAATGAATATAAACAAAATGAATTTCTTGAAATAAAATTTTTTAGCAGTATTACAAAATCCTGTATGCAACAAATATACTGCATAATACAATTATGCATAATTACCAATAGTTTTAGTGAATTTGATAAATTTAACCGGCGATTATGAATAATTCCCGAATGGAGTTCGTAAGTTTGATAAATATGGCAGAAATATAACTTTATTTCAGCAACTTAACAGTACTGCCCATATGAGATGCTTGCACTGCACTACTCATATTTCGCCACAAAAATTAAATTAAGTGTGAAGAAGGTAAAGAAAGAAATAATTTTTTTTTTCATCGGCCTAGTTCATGTTGTCTTTTGTTGTATTTATCAGCCTATGCAAACATAACCAACATTACCGATCGAATTCATCATCCTAGACGGAATTTCGAGCATAATGTCCTTAAAATTGAAATAATTGTTTGACGATTTGTCATATTCATCAATACGAGCTGGGTATTATACATAATCACCGGTAAAAAGTGATAAATGCTTCCTCTATATACTATTATTACTCTATGATCGTCCACCATCTTTGAACAAATAACTGGTTTTGCCGCTCCAAGGGACACCTGATCGTTAATAAAAGCAGGATAGGAAACAACGATTGGCAAAAGCGATCATACTGACGTCACTCATTTGCTCAAATATGGTGGAATAGTTAGCGTGGGGTTTCAAGGAGCTGTGGTGCTAGGGTTTGTTAATTAAGCTCGATTTTTTTTTCGTTCGCATGCATGCATGCAAACACACGGGATGGGGTGGAGATTTCCCAGTTTCGAGCAGAAGATTGAGGCTTTAACGTTTTTATCTAGTGTCCCCCCCCCCCCCCGATTCAAACTATAGTTGCATCTGTTGACGTTGAACCAAAGCAACTATTGCCAATTCATTCATCCCTCACTCTAAGCTTAAATTTTCTTTGCCAAATCTGGAAAACAAAAACAAAACTACAAGAAAAAAGGGGGTGTTGGAGAAGGCATGAACGCGCGAGAAAATCGAAGCACGCGCACAAACTGGAATTCCTAGTTCAGCTGAACAGAAACTTTTCATTAACATAACCTTCAGGTAAAAGAGAACAATTTTTCCATCATGTTTCCATTGTGTATGTACTGAGAGTATTTTTCTTTTGAGAAATTCGTTATTCATCTTTCAGACAGTCGTCTAGACACCAGTTTCTACTGTTTGCTGATCTGTTTTATTTATCGTGGAATTTTTTTTTCCATGGGAAGAGTCATTACATATTATATCTCTCTTTTTTTTAAACATTTCTGGCTCTCCTAGGTTTGTATTTATATGCCCTTTCCTCGGGTAATGGTTGACAAGTATATAAACCATCTGCAGAAAGAAAGCCATTACTCCCGGCATGGAACTTGTGGTAATAACTACGTATTGGACCACTTCTGTTGCTGCTCTTCTCACCATACTTCCATCTACATTCAACCGATTTCCTTGCTTAGACTTCTACGTGTGCATTCCATGCAGCAGAATTTATCATATCGTTTTATGTTCCTGCACTCATTCGGCTTTTTTCCCCCTCTGAAGTTTCGGTTGGTGTGTTAAGAGTATGAAATTTCTCACGGTGGTTCTTAAACATTTTGTCTTCCATTATCTAATGTTATTCTCTGTTATATCAGAATCGGGATATTTCTTAAGTGAGGGGGAAAAATCTGGAAAATTCAGCGTAGCAAAAAGAGTAAGAACCCAAACTTTCATATTTTTGCTTTTTTAATCATAAGTTTCAGCACTTGAGAAAAAAAAATTTTTGGGCTATAAAGAATCTTCGTGAGTACTAATTTAAGTAGTTCCCCCCCCCCCCATAATTTAGCTTGTCAAGGGGCAAAAAAAATTAATAATAAATATAAATATTGTTCTGTTCGTTGCTGTCAGTTACATCCAATATCTCACGGTGATGTAAACCGCCGCTGGTTCTTCGACGTGAAAAAACGCCGCATCGATTGACTCCTGTTCACATCCCATGGATCAACAAGTCATTTTAATATTTACATACCAATTACATAGCTCCATACCAATGAGTTTTTTCAAAGATGTTTTGCAATAATGTGTAGTATAGAATTGGCTAACACTCAAAAAATTCTGAAAACA
Organism: Pholcus phalangioides; assembly: GCF_987345545.1. Lineage (NCBI taxonomy): Eukaryota > Metazoa > Arthropoda > Arachnida > Araneae > Pholcidae > Pholcus > Pholcus phalangioides. The sequence goes on along the minus strand of NW_028301608.1, from coordinate 83,577,794 downwards.
TTATTAAAAAATTCTTCATTGCATAGACATATGCTTATTGACGAAGCGTGTCTTACAGAACCATAAATTTGGCTGGCAGAGATTTTAATGGTTTTGTCACTATGATTACAGATAGCAACGAACATGGTTCTGTCATATAATTTTCATCTCATCAGTTTCATACCTATGGTTATTTTTCAAGTCCTAGTTTATAGATTTTCAATGATTTTAACGTGATCCACAGGAGCTGTTATAAAAATTCACACTAAAAATTTTCGGGATCCGAGAAAAAGATCGATTCATTTTACATCGATTCCTATAGGATAAATTGTTTTGGTTTGCGGGCAGTTCGGTTTAAGAACTGACTTCAGGAACGAGTTAAGTTCGTAAAGCGAGGGTTGACGGTAAACTTCTGAGCAATGGCATTTTTTTTTCTCAAATGCTCGAAGAAAACCCGCCTAAAAATACCGGATTATCGAGAGTGCTGTACTAACTTATACGGTGAAAGTCCATTATAACGTGATATTACAATCACGGGGAAAATTTTCATTGAAACGGACTTTTCGAAAGAGTGAATTTCAATTTTTTTGCTCTGTCAGGTTATAAATTGTAGATGCATTGTAATCGCCTTTTAGATCATTTTGTTCTAATATGAACAAGACTCCGGTCGTTGAAAGTGATTTTTGTCTCGCAGTAGTAGTTCTCTAAAATAAGTTGATTCTCTTAGATGTTTTTGTATAGAATTTCGTATTTTCAAAACGATTAGTCAAGTGACCGAACTATCAAAATTCTCAATTCCATGGCTTTATGATTCATTAACATTTTCCTGTTAATCGTGAAAGTTTTTAGCATGATTTGTTGAGCCGTGTGGAAACGACTTTCAACTTCAGTTCCGGTCAAATAATCCCTGGCAGTCACCATGGGCTAAGTCACAGGAAGATACATAAGTCGAACAAAATCGTTACATACCCCCATGAGTGTCGGGCTTTTACTGTATATTTGATTTTAGGATAAAATCATTATATCACATTTCATTCGCACTCGGAACATTGTTAATCATAAATAAAATCTTTAAAAACCGACATTAAGCAGTTCGGTTTAATTAGCCCTTTCGTGTGCATAAAGGGACGACCATGATACGAAAAAGTCCCACCAAGTAATCGTTAATCGGTTGTTGTATCAGTTTGGGAATAATCGTCGACTGAACACTCATGAGTAGGGCTCGGATTTCTGTGTCTTTGCATATATTTTTTTTTTTTTTTTTTTTTTTGTATATTTCGCTATTTTTACGTGATGAAACATATTTTAAAAATTTTAAGGCATATTTTATAAATTTTGATAAAAGGTAAGTTTTTCCTGGCTATTCCAATTCAGCTTCAGACTGATTTTTTCGATTCCGCCTCAGACGAGAGCTCTTTCTTCTTCTTTCCCATTGTTCACAAAAGCCTCCAAAACGTAACCTTTTCCCCACCAACCTAAGCCATCTACGACCATCTATTAACCATTTTATTTATTCGTTAGGGTCAAATTCCTGCCAAACACTAGAAATATGCGCCACAACTGATAATCTTGGCAACCTTTTTGAAAATCAAGCCCATGTTTAGAGTGTATCATTTTGGACTAGGATTTTCATGCACTAAAGTGAAACGTCATTGCTCATTGATAAAAAAAACCGGAAATTCAAGTTTTTCAACAAATCAGCAATGATATTGAATTTTTAGAGCTTAAAAATATTAGCCCTTCAACGACACAGGTGTGTGACTGTAAATAGATTAATCATCTGAATCGGTGATAATAACGCGTGGGAAAAATTTGCTTAAATTGGTTCATGGGGGAAATTTTTCAGCGCTTGTGGGAAATTTTGAGAGTTTTTGTGAAAGAAAAATAACTGTTCAATTTTTTTTTGTTTAATTTTGTGCAATGCTTTTCTAAAGCTGAATACTTGACTAGATATTTTTACATATAGATGGGAGCACATTAATTCTGAATTTGTGGGGAAAAACTCATAAAATAGAAGCTCTGGTGGGAAATTTTGGCTCGATGACATTACCATCAATGCATCTGATCAAGTTCGAGCAGGTCCAGATAAAAGCCATAGGGCCTCAATTACTTTCAAATTCTTCGGAAGTTACCTTTATAGTAACTAAGCAATTTTTTTGTATCGATTGTGAATGATTCATGTAATATTGTGAAATAAAATTTTCAACATGCCTAAAGTTAAGCAAAGGACTTCACAGAAACTGAAAAAATTCGTTTCCGAATATGGTGAGAAAGTGTGTACAGATGAAAAAAATGAAAATCTCTGTGCAGATGAAAAAAATGAAAATCTCTGTGCAGATGAAAAAAATGAAAATCTCTGTGCAGATGAAACAATATTGTTTTGCAAACTGTGTGTGCGATGCTAAAGGGATGCCACTGTGCTGCAGCACATCAACACCGAAAACATAAACGAGGTCTTTAATGACTAGAGAAAATGAAAAAATCGGTTTTTTCCCTTCTGTTTTTACATACAAAGATTTCTGTGTGTATGTGATACAATAAGTGTAAAAAAAACAAAAAAAAACTGAAAGCTATGTTATTGATTATCTGATACTCTTAGTGGTTTGTAAAACAAAGAATTTTGTGTGTTTTTGAACCATTACAATGAGTAATGGTTAAAACTAGTTTAGACTAAATCAACACTTCTCATTATCATATTACTTTGCTAAAACTAATGTTATCTGAGATAGGAATAAAAAAATTTTAGGACGTATTTTTTCGTTTTATAGGATATATTTAGTTTTTAAGAGCATAAACGCATTTTTTATAGAGTATTTTTTTAAAAGTTTTTAGGGCATAAAAATTCTAGCCCTGCTCACGAGTGTTATTATTGATTGGCTAGCTGTGTGATATGTGACAGATGTGATCTATCTCTCAACACAAGCGGATACAAACGAGGGGGGGAATCAGGGCTTGTATAGTAAATTGGGGGGGGGGGGGGTCGAACGCCCACTTCCACCCTTCTGCCTATGCAAATAATACAAATTTTATGGTGAACGGGGGGATTGCCCCCTCCCCCGTGCCCGCCTATGTCTCTCAATACTCATTCAGTTTTTTTTCCTTCTCAATTTTTGCTTTTTTTCTAAGCATGCGTAGAAGCACGAGTGGGTTCGAACATCCAAAAGTTCCAGTTCAGTAGAGAAAGAGTGGAGCGCCGTCTGGGCAATGCAAATCGATGTTCTTTCAAAACTTTCTTGAGCTTCTTTGTGAAACTTTCAAAAAGAAAAAGTAATATTGAATCCAATTTTTTCTCGTCCTATTTCACATGTTAAATTGGTAGTGATTAGTCACATGACTCAGGCATTTATTTTTCACCATTTGACCAAGCAGCTACATTGTTGAATTGTTGTTTTTTCCCCCAACATGTCGAAAACGTCCTTCAATCCAAGGGCTTGCTGAAACGAATTTCTCAAGTAGTCATAATTCCAAATCAGACAGCGAAAACGTGAATGATTATAACGTTTCTATACCGTGAACTGTGTGAAAAAGCTTTAAAGTACAGGGATAATACAATTATAAATTATTTATTTATGGATATACTTTCCCATATTGAGGAAAGATTAAAAGAAGGAGGGGAAGAGAGTCAATTTTTCATAATTTAACTTTTTTCTTCTGGGATGAAAGATTACTGTATTTACGTGCAATGTATATCTTCGAATTATACATAGGCTAGCACACTGCTACGTCGAACCCAATCCGAAAACCCGCTTAATCTTCTTACAGACTCGAATGAATGAAGACAATCAAATGCACTCTTAAAATAACTGTTCCGGCGTAGTTAAGCGTTATGTTTCCATGTTTTCTCATCTGGGGATGCTAAATCGTTCCCATAAACTATTTTCAAACATCACATGGCACACTACTGATGGGATTGATAGTATGCCATGATGTAATAGTTTTTGAATAATTGAATAAGAAAATTCGTGCATGATACGTAAATCCGAACAGCTCAGAAAAAAAAGACACGTGAAAATAAAATGTGAGAGAAGATCCACTTCATGCGCATGGCGATTTTCAACGGCATTACACACTACTTGGCAAAGCAATGCACTTGGACCCCTACTTCCATGACCCCGTCCTCCACAACTATGGGGCTGACAGGGCTCAGGCAACACCTCCTATAATTACAACTATAGCTATAGATGGCGTTGGCTCAGGGCGATTTTTTTTTTTACACTATAAATTTACTATAGTGGTTGGCCCGTGAAAAGTCTTTCTACTTTGGTAGGTTCATCAAAAATCCCAGCCTGGTGGGCCTATTGCAGAATGTAGGAAGTCGTAAAGCTCGCCACACTATTGCAATGCTAATTGCAATGGAGAGCTATCACTAGACCTATGCATCAGAAGTTCTGAGCCGTGCCCTTGTATTGAGACTCACGCTCATGAACGGGTTTGATCTGCACACACCTCCTAAAAATATATCTCTATCTTCAGGAGGTACTGGTTTCATCCAGTACATTCATTGCATTTCCTAGGAAGAAAGATAGGTCCCAAGCCAACACTAGCTTTAGTAGAAAAGCTGGTGTTGAACAATCTCTATTGTTGAACGGGATACCCACTTTCATTGATGTTAAGAAAATTAATGTTCTAAATTTGAATGCCTATAATTTAAATTTTTCGCTGCACCACCCTGTCCCAATTAGTTCGAATCAGTGGGGGTTCTACGATTTTTATGCATAATTAATTGGATAGACTAAAAACGTATCTATATATTTTCACCGTATGTCTCAGTGCCTCTACTCGCATGTTGGTACTGTTCGTGACATAAACATCTTCCCTGCTGCTGTAAGAAGTCGAGTAGAGAAGTGAAGGAGCAAGCAAAGTTTATTTTCGATTCAGCCCGCGTTTCCACTCTTTCCTTGAATAATAGGAGTTGATGTCGCTGGGTATTATTATTTTTTCACGCCGAGTGATTGAAACATTGTTTACGATTTGAAAAGCAGCTCCTCGTTTTTGTATAGAGACAACGATTTTTAGTAGGCAGTTCTGGAACAGACATATCGTGACATTTCCTGGTTCGCGCACCTGCCACAACCGCAATTATTTTATGGATATCTATATATAAGAGATAAAGAAGAAAAAAAAAGATGTTTTGTGTTACGGTGGTGGTTGCAGTGATCCAGTAGGTCAGTGTTGCCTGACCTTGAGAGTGAGAACGATTGTCGGCAAGAGGGCAATGAAGAGTGGATAACCGCTCATTATCATTGGAGAGGTGAAAGGAAAAAACAAAATTACAGAGTATATCAAAGATGCAAAAAAAAAAAATGTTTATTGTAGTTGTTATTATCATCTTACATTTAGTTTTTTTTATATTCTAATTTTTTTTAAACCGCAATGTTGCTTCCGCTGCTCGATTTTTAATTCTATGTTAATATAGTGGAATCTCAGTAGTCCGACACCTATCAGACCAGGGTGTGCCAGATTGGAAGTCAATTGAAAAAGCCTATTAATGCAATACATGCTTCCCTCTTCTATGCCCTTTTAAGAAAACCCGCCTCCAAAACTGCCGGATAACTGGACGGGCCAGACTACAGCGCATGTCCGGATTATCAAGAGTCTACTGTACTCGGAATCTGTCACTGTGTTCAACAAATTTCGTAACTTAAGGTATGTTTTTGATTCTTAGGGCAGTTGTCGACTGGAAGCGTCTTGAAGCGATAAACAAGTTGCGCAGTTTGTCTGTGTTCGCAAGACTGATCCTACTGTACCGATAATAGGAGAACGTTTTCCACTCGATTCGATCTTGAGGCGAGTGACTGCCGTTGACAGAAGCAGACGAGCGACAAATCCAGCCAAATTGGAATTTTACCGTTGTTCCGTTTTTGTGCTGATGCAGTATGGTGGTTTGCCTCCCCCCCCCCCACTTTAGTCTCTCTCTCTCTCTCCCCCTTCCTTCCCCGCGTGAACGTGGAAGCTGACTTTTATAATTACTGTTTATAGGTTGTGATGGCAAGTAGTACTCGATTAAATATTATTATTAATTTAATTACAGTATGAACGTCTTCTCCGAGTTTGTGCCAGATGCGTCATTAAGTATGAACTTACAAATGCAGGTCCTCTGTGGACCTACGTCACGTCAGCGTGGTGGTGCAGCTCACTTACCATGTTCATCCGGTAAATACAAAGGCCAGAACAGACAAAATGCTCAACGAGGTAGCTGAAAAAAAGATGCCCATAAAAAATTCGGATGTCGAATATATATCTAAACTATATCAAAAATGCACCAACCCAATAAGAGCAATGATGAAAAACCAATAATTATGGTAAAATATAATAAAAAAAATTAAATTATGCTTGTCTTATCTAAGTATGGATAGCTTCTCGATTTATCCCATTGTGTTATCTTATTTCCTTTTAAGCATTTCAATTGTGTTAGAATTCACGACCCCCCCCCCCACGGAGGTAAGTTATTCCATTTATTGACAATCCTATTGGAGTAAAACTCCCTGCGAAGTTACAACCTAGAATTATCTCTTACTAATCGATACTGGTGTCTTGTCGAAGCAGTTGATTGACGATATATTAATAACTCAACACTTCAATCATATTCCCCCCTACATCTGTACTCTTCCAATGTTAACATTTTATAAAAATCTTTGTTAATATCTTAAGCCCCGAGTGCCATCAAGAGCACGCGTTTCTCTTCTCTGCACCCCCTCGACCAAGTCAATGTCCCTCTGTAAGTATGGTCTCCAAAACCTGGCGGCATATTCCGATCCATGACGAACTAAGCCCCGGGAAAGTGAAAGGATCACTTTAGGTGAACGCGAAGAGACCTTTTTTGAGAATGGAACCGAGCATTTTATTCGATTTTTTGATCACCGTTCAACAATGTTCAGAAAACCTAAGCCGCTCATCAATAAGAATACCCAAATCGGTGATCCTAAGTAAGTGAGAGGACGTGGGCTCGAGATTTCCCGCCGTTGAATTTTCTTTTTTTCCTGAATTCATCTTCGCATCAGCCAGCTGTTGAAACCTTCGTATGAATAGTGAAGAGTGACATCACCCTTGGATAAACATTTTGTTTTAATATTTCTCTGCAGTTATTTTTTCTCTTCCCCCCTGATTTGATGCTCTCTTCCTATAACAGTGCCTCTGGCAGTCGCATGGTTCGCACAACCCTGGAACTGTCCCTGGAGAAGAGAACTACGTAACGATCAATTATTTTTAATGACAATACTGATATATAAAGAAAAGTATGATTAAAAACTGTACGACATGGATTTTAACAGTGAACTCACACTTGGTTACCCTTGCTGGATACATGAAATAGAGCTTTACGTCTGGACTTGAGAACATAACTGAATACGTGAAAGAGCTCTCAAGTACTGTCATTTCTCGATATGACGTCTTTTACGTTTAACGTCACCCCACTTGTTATGTCATTTTTTACAGTTACCTACAAATAAAATTAGCAAATCATGGTTATTCGGTATTAAGTCATCCCGCATATGACTTTTATTCGGTCCCCTGGGGTGGCGTTATACCTAGGTCTGACTGTATTTGATTGCTATACTGGTTTCTCTAGCACTCCAGTGTATATATTATCGCTAAAGCTCGAAAGCCGTTAATGTGCACATTACCTAGCTAATCTGCAGATTAACTGATTTGATACCTAGATAATCTGTAGAATAACTGATTTCTGCACTTTAGTGGTAACATGTATAGACCGTAAAAACTTCATTTATGCCCTTCTGTATCATAACTCGTCATTGTTGCGCAGCATAAAAGGGAAATTAATGTGTTTATACTCACATAGAGTATTCACGTGTATATGCCATTGAATTCTTTGAAATGAGAATTATGTACCACACATTCTCTAGATCACTTTATTCGTTTGTCATTGCTCACAGTTATGATAAAGAAGCCTAATTATGCTTAACAACGTGCACATCGTGGTTGTATCGAAAAGATTATTCATCACATGCGCAGTAATTGAGATGGGATTGAAAATCGCTTCACGTAGTAGAAGCATCGTGATTATAACAGCGTGTAATAGATAAATTATGTCGAATTTAAACTTTTCTTACGAGAGTATAAAAATCATGTTCGCTTGTCGTAAGACGAAATGAATTATTTGATAAGTTTCTCCCGTTTGTCATGCTCTATTTGCCTGCGTCATTTTCATTCAGTTTTCAGGTTGCAGTGAACCGCAGTGGAACTTTTTTTGTTGATGCCCTTGAAAACTTGATCCTTGTTTTGCTAGAAATCCTATGTTTACGTAAACAAAAGTGGTTTTAATAGGAGCATTTGTGATTTCAATGTACAAATAGTTCCGATAACTTATGTGAATTAGAAATGACTTGCTTTTTAATATGCTCTATCAAGGACATAGGCAGAGATAGACTTGGAAGTCTGGGGGGGCACGGTCATTATTTCTGGGGGGCACGATGATGATGTCAATTCATATATACATTTATACATTAGATCAGTTGACTCCGCCTTTGATGGGGGCGGGGGTGCCCCCTCCCGTATCTCCGCCCATGATCAAGGACATCTTTAAAAAAAATGTCAAAGAACATCTAATCTTGCTTTTCGTCCGTACTTTAATCCATTTGAACATTTGCGAGTGCTTTTCATCTGAAACAGTGGTTCCAAATTGCATGCCGTGATCAGCTGCTGGGGGTTGCCATGATAACATGTCCCACACGCGCGCGCACGCGGAGCACATTTAGTAATTCAATATTATGATACTGTAGTTTATTTTAACTGCCGCTGTGATGGTCGAGTGGTCATAGTGACGGACTCTCATCGCGAGGGCCCAGGTTTAAACCCCACTGTCGCCACAGTGGTGGTCGGCTGAAGTTGGTTTTCTGTGGTTCCCAACTTCGAGGTGCGAATGCAAGCCGATCTCCCCGTTAAAATGTCTCACCACAGAGAGCAACAGGCCTACAGTAAAATCTTCAATCATTACACTTCACTCATAGTTTGAAAAATAGGAGGCAGATGGCATCGCTATAAAGCATTACACAGAAACAAGCTTCACATTAGGTTCACAACACAGACACGCACATTTCAACATGTACCAATTCGTTAGAAGTTTCGCAGAGTAATATGGACGAGGTGCATGTATGGTTTAGTAGTAGTTTATTTTAACTTTTACTGCTTCTTAAATATACACGTTTTTTGAAATCGGGTATTATTATTGTTTCTTAACCAATCTAGCCATTGTAACCGTTAGGTTGGCTTATGTTCTAACTATGGGCGCCGTGGGGAAAAATTTCGATACGCCATTTGTGTATCGAAATTTTCCCCATGGCGCCGTGAGCCGCAGAAGTTTGGAAACTACTGAAAAAAATAATGATTAATTTCTTTGGGGAAAGTTTAATAACCTCTCCAGTTGCACACTATTACTGTCCCCAACGCAATAAATAAATAAGTACGTGTGCAAGTTCCATAAACCATACAGGATATTCTGTAAGTGCTAATGTGGTCTTTATCTCATCAACCGTCCGTCGAAGAGGTATGATTCCAGTTTAAACAATGCTTAAAAGGCGTTCAAAAATTACCCTGTACCAGTTTTAAGAGTGAAAATTCGGTGTGTAACAAAATAAAAAAATCTAAATTTTTATACGGTCCTCTTGTCTTCAAGAAATCTACAAGTTTATTAACCGAGACGGGCATTCCCAGAATTGGACTACATTAATTGATTAAAAAAAACAACGATTTGCACAATTTAAAAAAGGGGGGGGATAAAAGGTTTTATATGAATTTATTATGTTTTAATCACATGCACCTCACACACAAACGAAACACTAATCAGTATAGATGAACGACGACACGTTAATGTTGAATTTTTGTACTTTAAATGTAAAGATCGAACTACCATAGAAAAACTGTGCCGATAAACGAAAAAGAACATTATTCATACTAAAAAAAAGCAGGTGGTTATGCTTCCACAAATGCCAGCAAAACGTTGATATGGGAAGACGTTCCGTAGAAAGAAGAGAAAAAACATCTGCCGTAAATGGTAAACAATGTAAGTGCATTTCATGTTTACAGAATTCCTTCTCCAGCAAAATTCCGGAGGGAAATACTAATAAATAGCCGATTTAGAGATTCGAAAAACTATTACTGTTTCCAGGTCACCTATATCGATTTCAAGTGATGGAAACAAATTCAAGTGAAGAATTTGGAGTAACAGAAAATGAGGAAACGAGGAAATATATAAATATCTAAAAAAGAATTTCGGCTACTTTTCATCTCAGGATATCCTGACATGAAACATTCATACCCATCGACACATCTTAAGAGGTGCAATTCACCCTTAAGCTAGCTGACCATGAGAATGGCCGTCCTTGGGAAGGACCGGTCTTTGGTATTTTTCTTTCTAACGAGAACACAACAAATTAGCAATTTTACACTTTCATCATACGTAACAGGTCATCACCATGGAGAGGGTGAGTCGTGACTTGGAAACAGTCGCGCAAGAAAGTCTGATTTCGTGAATCAGTTGTGAAATAAGGAGAAAAACGCGCTTACAGACTATAAAGCCCTGGCGATTTTAAAGGAATGATTGGATGCATGATGATTTCTGATAAGTTCTATTCTAATCTTGAATGACTTAAAAATTGTGGCTAAATAGACCGAGTCCAACAGTTTAAAAATCGATTTCAAACAGCTATTAAAGTAAGCCACGCTTGATTGATTCGTTGAGTTATAAGAGCGATCGGGTTGATAAATCAGTGAATTAATTCCTTGGCAGTCTGTTTTTATTAACGTACTAGCTATAATACCCGGCGCTGCCCGGGTTTTCTACAATGAGGCTTTTTGGGTCACGTGATTTCCCCCTTCTTTCTTTGAGGGACATACAAACCATGTTTAAGTTAACCAATATGGCGACTTCCTGCGCGATTCATGAAAGAAACAAATCTGGATTTGAAGAAACATAGAAACGAATATATTTTCCCCCCCTTTTTTTAAGGGGCGCTAAGTATTTCGATCCCTCACCCCCTTGAACTTCAAGTTATCCATCCGCCTGTTTCAGCTTCCAAAAATGCTTAATTGAAGCTGTGGAATTTCTTCGATGTACCATAACTAATTTTAAAACAACCTAAACTATATGAATTTATGCAGTTGAATAATTAAAAGACAATACGGAGACATTAATTTTCATGCTTGACAGGATATAAATAAAAAGTTGAAATCAATGTTATTACATGGATATCCAACTCAAAAGTAGGTCCGGTTAATTACTTCATATTTAATCTCCTGGGCTTCGTATATCTCTAAGCGAACTCAATATTTCAGAAATTGAGAATTCAATACAATTTTTAAAATTATTGATGTGACAGAAAACCCCACCAAATTTCAACATTTCTATAGTAAAATCGGCAATTTTAACACTGATTTCTATTGGGATAATCCTTTGCCTGTTCCTCAAAGTGATGCTGATGATGATTCTGACGTCTTCAAAAAGCTCTCAGTACTGGGAGGATTGAAAAAGTGGCAAACCATTATAAAGGCATATATACTGGCAGCGTTAAAGAAGTGACAAACTATTGTAAAGGCATATACACGTCTGAAACGTATTGCCAGGGAACCACGGTAACCAAAGTAAACGTTCCGAAAATGATTGTTGAGGCCCAAAAACCATTGTTGCCCGACAGTTTTCTACCATTTGGGAGACATTTGCCCTGCTCTGACGAAATTTTAAAGTAGCCTATCGTTCAAGTCGGGTCCCATTTGGTATATATGCCAAATTTGGCGACGATCGATCTGAAATTGTAGATTGGTATAGAGAACATACACACACGCACAGAAAATCAATTTTATACATATAGACTAGCTATAATACCCGGCGCTGTCCGGGTTTTCTTTCTTCAATGAGGCTTTTTGGATATCACGTGATCTCTCTTTCTTTGAGGGACATACAAACCGTACCTAAGTTAACCAATATGGTGACTTCCTGCGTGACTCATGAAACAAACAAATCTGGATTTAAAGAAACGTAGAAATGGAAATATTTTTCTTCCTTTTTCAAGGGGCGCTGGGTATTTCAATCTCCCCCCCCCCCGAACTTCAGGTTATCCATCTGCCTATTTAAGCTTCCAAAAATGCTTAGCTAAAGCTGTGGAATTTCTTCGCGCGCGATGCACTTTACGGCAGTGCCGTCTTAACGCATGGGCCCATCCGGGCACGGCCCGTGGGCCTCAAGAGAAGAGGTGCCTCACAAAAATTAGATTTGGTTGAAATTTTCTAGAATTTACCTGGTAGAACCTCAGAAAAACCAACTGGCCAGGGGGCCCATGATGCTCTTAAGACAGCCCTGTTTTACGGGCCCATAATTAATTTTAAAACAACCTAAATTATATGAATTTATGCAGTTGAATGCTAAAAGACAATGCGGAGACATTAATTTTCATGCTTGAGAACATATAAATGTAAAGTTGAAATCAATGTGTTATTGCATGAATATCCAACTCGAAAGTAGGTCCGGCTAATGGCTTCATATTCAATTTTCTGGCTTCGTATCTCTAAGCGAACTCAATATATTTAAAAAAAAATCAAGAATTCAACACAATTTTTGAAATTACAGATGCAGCAGAAAACCTCATTAAATCTTCGCATTTCTACAGTAAAATCGGATATTTTAACACTGATTTCTATGAGGATCACCCTTTTCCTGACCCTCAAAGCGATGCTGATGATGATTATGACGTCATTCAAAAAACCACATTACTGGGAGTATTGAAAATGTGGCAAACCATTATAAAGACATAAATTATTATTCATATAGTAACAGGATTAGAGAAGTAACAAACCATTGTAAAGGCACATACACGTCTGAAACGCATTGCTAGGGAACCACAGTAACCAAAGTAAACGTTCCGAAAGTGATTGTTGAGGCCCAAAAAAACCATTGTTGCCCGACAGTTTTTTGCCCGTTTGGGGCATTTGCCCTGCTCTGACGAAATTTTAAAGTAGCCTATCGTTTAAGTCGGATCCCATTTGGTATATATGCAAAATTTGGCGACGATTGATCTAAAATTGTAGATTTGTATAGAGAACACACACACACACAGACAGAAAATCAATTTTATATATATAGATAGATTTGTCTATTTTAATTTCGATGCGGCCTCTATAGACTTCACAAAAAATTATCCAATCGTTTGTTAGTTTTGATCATTATCTTGAAAAATATCGTAAAACTTAAGTTTCATCGCTTGGAAAAATTAATTCACCTGGTCATTTTTATTCTACATACACTGTACTGAACCATTCTAATTTATTTTCATACGAGTTCATTTTGTTGCGAGGATATGGAACGAATTATACGAAGGAAATACCATCTCTGTACTTTCGTTACTCTAAAGTACCTCCAACTTTTTAACCCCCTAACATCCCTTACGCACGTTGTTGAGTGTTGGTATTTTGAAGCATAAAGGCTGTATAACTATTTTACGATTACCAAATGACAGCACAAGTGTGGGACTATTCGTTTTGCAAATATTTAGTTAAAGTTAAGTTAGATTGTTTCGCCCCTGAAAAGGGTTTATTACATTACACCAAATTGGAATGCAGTAAAACACTACTTTTAACAAAATGTTCCCTAACAAATGTATAAAACAAATTACAGCTTTCTTTGTGGTAAAATGAAAAAAAAAAATTCATTATTATGCATTAATTCAACATATTTGTGTGTGTGAATTGGTATTTTTATCTTTATTATAAGCGTATAGTGCTGACTTGCTGACGAAACTTTCAAGTATCAGGTTAATTAATCACAGTAAATAAGTAATATTTTGAAAAAAATATTTTTTTTCGCTTTTAGGCCTCAATTAGAACTAAAGTCACCTCTACCAAAACATTTTCGTGATAATTATTACATTTCTTCATAATGTGGTACTGAAAGGACTGACTTTCTTGAATTATTGTTTTGAATGGAAAAGTTTGTTTCCAGATGCGAAGCTTTTCAAGAACGAATTAAACTCGTAAACTAGTTGAGGTTACTTCTTTATTAAAACAGTGGTATGTGAATGAAATAGATGGTTACATTTTGAAAAAGAGTGCTATAAGTTTTTTGGCAACTTTAACTAGTATTTCATCCGCAGAATTTGTACTGCATATGAGAGGATGTTGATAATGAATTATTTTGCTGTTGGCTTTCTTCCCTGTATAGCGATTTTGTTTGCCGTGAAAATATACGGAGAATTTTTTTCCCTGTTTACACGCTTTGTTTAACAAAGATATTTTGTACAGTAGGCTACTCTGAACACATTTGTACGTGGAAATTTCTAAAACAGGCCTGCTTTAGATGGAGAAGCATCAAATCGATGATTATTCATTACTCTTTTTTTGTGAGTTGTTATCATTTGTCCTCTTGTACGTCTTCGAATACATAATTTCTGCAGCTCGCATTATGATAAATACAATAATTGCTTCCTTCATACTTTTAAAAGTATAGTTATTGTTTTGTTTTTTTTACGCCTCAAAATATGAAGTACAGTCAATTCCCCGTATTCGCGGGGGTTACGTTCCGGGTGTGACCGCGAATACGGGAAATCCACGAATAACCGAAACCATAGGTTTTTGTTTATCTCGTTTATTGAACATCATGAGAAGAGCAGAATGATGCGGACATGTATGTATGTTTTCTTTCAGGTGGCAAAGGAGCTGAAGCGAGTGATTGGCAACCGAGATCCCACGGGTCCATCTGCGGATGGATTGGTGGGGACGGAGTGCGGTGGTGACATGGATGGGCACGGACGTTTGGTTCCGTTCTGTTGCTCCTTTGGGCGATGAGTAGCGGACGGGGGGGTGTTCTTTCGTGGACTAGTGGAGACGAGGGCCGTCGGAATGTTTTTGCTGGGTCGGAGCTCTGGCGGGCGGTCCACCTGCGCTCCTTCTTGACCATCGGAGGTTTTCGGGAGCTTCCCGGAGTGTGGCTGTTTGGGATGGAGTGGGGTCCCGGCGGGACAGACCCGGTGGCTTGCGAGTCGGGGGATGTTCGCCGGGTCCGGATGTCAGGAGAATTCTTCCAGCATGGCCCAGCCGCAAGGTAATCCACTTATATCCCGCAAGGGACAGCGGGGGCCATGTTTGGTGTTATGTTAGGATGATGCGGAGGTATAAGGGAATGTAAAAGAGGATGCAGCGATTGTTGGCGATGTTTTCTGAAAGAACATTGTTATTCTGTTTGCCGTTTCTTCATATCATCAAGTATGTTGGAAAGACTTCCTCTACCAATTTTTCTACATGTGAAGAACGTACCATAGAGGGATCTATATAATGGAAATAATCTATTTATGATTTGAACTGGCGAAGCCCTCCCGCTATGTTACCCATGGTGAACTTGTCTTCCACTTCTTTATCTTGATGATCTTCATTGATACCGCTTGTTTCATGAGCAGTCAACTGCATTAATTGCTCCTCGGTCGATGCCTCTGAATTGCTATTAATTAGCTGTTCGACTTGTCTTCTATATCCATATTATTGAACCATTCTCCACCCACTTATTTCGCTAACGTGACTGTCTTCTATAATCTCTTCAATTGGCTCTGTAGAAATGGTTGTGTCCTAAAGAGCAGCACATTGTGGCCAAATGTTAATCCAACCCAAGTTGACTGTTTCTCTCTTAAGAGCTGCCACAGTCCTAGTGATGACAGTAATGGCATTAGCGATAGTGTATTTAATTTTTCCATATCTTCAAGACATTTTCTGCATTTGCATCTTCTTCATTGCATGCACAATTATCTTCATTGAGTGACGTGTATAGTATGTATAATGAGCCTTGAATGCTCGCATTACCCCCGGTCAAGGGGCTGAATGATAGATGTTGTATTAGGAAGCATATAATGGACTTCCACACCATCAGCTTTCAACTCATTGACATCTTGGTGTCCGGGAGTTTTATCCAGTTATTTATGGTTCACACTCAAGGTTTCACCTGACTTTTGGAGCGAAACACCGTTTAAACCCATCCAGGAAAAGTGTTTTCGTAGTTTTTTTATTGTTCATCCAAAATACTGTGCGGGAGCTTTGACTTATCCTTTCCCTTCAATGCTCGCGGATTCGTAGGTTTGAAAATGACGGTGGGCTTTATCATGTACCCATACACATTTGCACAAAACAACGTAGTAAGTCTCCCTTAAATTACCTTAAAACCAGGAGCTCGCTTTTCTTCTTGGGGTGATAAATGTTCTGTGCGGGCATTTTATTCAAAAATAGTGCCGTTTCGTCAACGCTAAACACCATCTGAGATGTAACTCACCCAGCTGTATTGTCAGCAAAGCTGAAATTAGTATGCGAAAGTATACCGATCATACCCTACTGCATATCGGTACTGCATTAGTTTCCGTTGAGAGGGTGAAGAATATAGGAGTACATTTGTTTAGTGGGTAAAAAAAAAGGTCATGTAAATTGTAAATGAGATAGATATTTGACGAGTCATTATGATTTGAGAAAAATGTTGATTTATATGACGTCAAAGGTCTCATTAAAGAATCGACGGAGTGTGAATCCTTGTGTTTTATATACAATATCCTCATCATTGTAAAATTCGTACCGTATTGAAAGATGCGTCATCTTGTGAGGATAGGAGACCTTGTCCCATCTCATGTTATTGAGTATTTTTTGTAGTATAGTAATGTGAATGGGGGGGGGGGGGTCAACCTATTCTTCTTGTCTGTATTTATTTCAGTTATTGAATAGGATGTGCCACGCAATTTTATTTAACTGTTGTCTTCGTTGTATCACGGTTGGGTTGAATAATAGCTCTAATTAGACAGGTGGTTCTTCAGCTGACGAGGAGAGAGGGAGGTAAAATAATGTAGATATTTCGAACTCCCCCGTCCTTGAAAATAAGGACAGGTTGAAATAGTGAGGAGGGTGAGCAATGGAAAGAGAAGGCAGGAAGGTGTGGCATCATTCATCGTAATTTTAGATTATTATTACCACTTTTTCTTCTGCTTGAAGGGAAAAAAAGAACATTGTCTTCTTCCCTGTTCTTTTTCGTTACCAATGTCTCCCACGCCTTGTATACGGATGGTTCTTGCCATTAAGATTCGTTGTCCGTGGGAAGTTGTAGGTAAACTGATTCACCGATTTCAATGTTTGTACATACTTTTATGTGTAATGAAAACATGTTTTTTTATGATGAAATAGCTTCCATATATTCATGTTGCATCTGTGTGAATCGTAGATAAGATTTTCTCCAGATAAAAAAATGTGAACTGAACAATCTTGGAAACTTGTTTGAGTTAATTAGTAGGAATATTTCGAGCTAAATAGCCGGGTCAAGAAGAATTTGTACTTCTAAATTTTTTGTCTAAAACTGTGGTATCGTATCATCTTTGGAAGTCAGTGTCCCTTTTTTAGTTATTTCAATTTATCTAGCCCAGTTTTAACGTTTTCGTGTGTCGATTTTTTTTTGGAGTAAAAAGAGGGTAGCGACTTTAAATGTTCATCAAAAACAGCCTGTTCCAATTGAGATGTTCACTTGTAAGAATAAGACAGAGGGAAACATCCTCAGTGATTTAATCCGAAAATAGTGATTAGTACTTGTATTGAAATTTGCAAACTAAATCTGTCCCTTCGCATGTAGTTTCTTTTCCATTTCATTGCTTTTATGATTGGGAAGTCGATGTCAATTTCTTTATGATTAAAGTTATTGAGCACATTAAATATGAGATTACAAACATGAGAAAAGAGATAGTATTGAAGTTCACTCCTGAATGATGAGTTTGTAACAAATCCATATTATCTCTCCCCCCCCCCCACCCAGTCTGAAAAACTGTCTAATAATTCTTCAGTGCCAAAAAAATTAATTTTAGAATAATTTTGTATTCACGTATTTTCTACCTAAAGACAATGTTTGAAAATCGATTTATGGGTACAACCCCCCACCCCTCCCCACTTCCTTTTGAAATGTTTCGATGAAAGTTTCATCACTTTTATTCTCCCATCTATATCAGTAGAATAAGCGTACGAGATGACATTGTATTTTCCATTCGCGTCGATTCCGTAAACGGGTATAGCAAGCAAATACCTCGTAATAGACAAGGTCAACCTTCTCTATGCCAGTATTCCTCAACATTCTGTGCTTAATCATTCTGTTGTTTTGTGGTAACTACGGGAAAGATTAAATCACTTTCCTATCCTTCCATGACAGTTTATACCAAGAATCAATAATCTATATCGTCATGCAATGTTGTTTTCTTGGTGCGTATCCATCACCCATTGTTCATTTTTATTATCATTCTGCAAGCGTCATTGGCGATTGCTCTGTGTCATCCTCTTCCAATCCAGAATTAGTTTTCTTTTCTTCTTTTTTTCAGTTTGCTCCCCCCCCCCCCCCCACAACTATTCATTTATTTTCATTATCCCTCACTACAGTTAGTTTTAAGCCATCTTGAATTTCTGTGCTTCCGATGACTTTAGGTTAGGTTCCGGTTAGAAAACCAACTGCGATTATGTATTTTCCCCTCATAGCGGAAATCGCGGTTTGAAAATAAGAAGAAAAAGTGGCGGGGATTATTCATACGTTACCAAGAATTTTGAACGAAATTATGAAATATTGTAAAAAAAGTTTCTACTTATTCGGTGTCATTTGGTGTCCCTTTTTATTTATTGCCTGAGCTGCCGAGTCGTCCCAAAACACGTTTCTTCTCAGTTTGTGGTTAAAATAACAGGTAATTTCTTATTTATAACTTGGAATACCTGCATGTTTTTTATTTTATTTTAAACATTTTTTACATAAGTTGCAGTTCTCAGGTCCATGTGGTGATTTTTATATAAATAAATAAGTGTGTAAAAACTTTAGAAAATTGAATGACTATTTGAACATCAAATTAACAATTTTAAATTTCCTTTTTTATCACTGACTTCATTGATTATTTAAAATTATGTATAATCTTGTATCGTTTGTAAATTGTTTTCTCTGAATCGTATAATGTTTGTTACTTACATTTGTAAGCCTCGTGGCATATCCTGTAGTACACGAGGAGTTGCTGTGGATCGAATTTAAAAAAAAAATTCCTTGTAGCAATGCAGTATTTTGTGCAATATTATTTTACGAATTTTCGTTCTTCGGATAATTCCAGTTGGTCTTGGTCGCATAGTTCTCGAATTTTTGTGCATAAATTTCGCGTGAAAAAATATCGTACAGTGTAAATACAGGAACATGGAGTAGCTTAACTTATAGTTGTATAGTTAACTTAAAACTTATTTTCTCTAATAGGGTTGTTAATAAGTGGAATGGCTTACCCTCGGGAGTAGTAAATTCAATTGACACGTCTAAAAAAAAAATACGATAAACATGTTGGGGTAAATCGAGAAGCTATCCATACTTAGAATAAGACAACCATAAGCATTCTTTATGGGCATTGTATAATATTTTATCATGTACATTCAGACCTGCCAACTCTCCGGATTTAGGCGGGAGACTCCGGATTTTTCATTCTACCTCCTGTTCTCCGGATTTGTTAAAATTTCTCCGAATTTTGGCAGAAAATTAGATTTTACGCGAACTTTCACGTTGTCGTGGCGTCAATGACTGCCGTTGTCGTTAGGGAAAACGCCCACAGAGGACAGCAGTGGTCGTTTCCATCAAGCAGCCGTAAAAAAAAGTCTTGGTGATCGTATTTAAGCAACTGGCAAAGACGTGACTGTTTACGTAGCGTTTATCTGCAATCATTTATCAGGGCATGACCTTGGTTGCCGACATTCCTTTATAATCGCTATTGTATTCCACTAACAGTCGTGTGGTAAACACAATTTTTTTCGAGTGAGATAGATGGCTTTTTTCTCAGGCCGAGATATCAAGGAAACAGTTATTTTCCGGATGATTATGATGACTTTTCTTTCCGAGTTCGCCTTAGCATAATAACAAGTTTTTTCGTCAGCAGCTTTGTATTTCGAAGTTTTTTAAATGTTTCCTCCGATTAAACATGTCTTCAGAAGCAAAACATAAAACTTTAAGCTATATGAAGCTAAATAAAAAGCTTTTAAGAGTTCATATACCCAAGATTATCAATCACTGATAGCATCCACGAAAGGAAATACTTATGTTTTATGAACAGTATATAGATGTGATTTCTCTATTCTGCATGGAAAGACTGACATGGAATTGTATTCTGCTCAGGGGCAATGCAGAACCTGCCTTGGGGGGGGGGGAGGGCTGTAAATTATCAACTCCAATAACACTTTGTTTTTAACATTTCTACGCGTATCTGCTAAATTTAAAATTTATTTTCTTAGGTAAACATTAAACTTTCGATTAAGTAAGTTGTAGGCACCCAAGAAGAAAAATCGAGATAATTTACGGGTCTCGTGCATTGTGCCAAAAAAAGCTCGTAAATTTATTGGGACGGTGATGATCGTAGGTCGTGATGGCAGCGAATGTGCGAAATAATTTCGCGCAAGGGATAATAAATTACTCTCTCACGTATGGGAACAAAACGCGTATTTTTTTTCTGGTATTGGGAAGTGGATGCATTATAATCTTTAAACTTATTCTCTAAAACACAGGAAAAAAAACGCACACAATGTCTGAGAGATTTACACAGCATTTGTTGAAACAATAAATCATAATGAAGAATTACTTTTACAAATGAGTAGTTTCTTTCCAGCTTAATCTTCCTGAGCTTTAATATCTCTAGATTAGTCGCTCGCTCTAGTGTTTATTTTACCGCGTCTGTTTCATCCAAAATTTCTTTCCTTCCTTTAATATTTGTAAAAGAAAATTCCCTTACAGTGTCAACAGCGATACGATTCGTATGAGAGCAGTTGTTTTCTTTTCGTGTGATATTTTTTATGTATGCGTGGAGATCTTGTTTCTTTAGAATATGGAACACCTGCAGCTGTTTTTAGCTAGTGATGTTAAGTTGAGGCAATACCACACTATACATATCTTTAGTGTGGCGGTGTTGGTGAAGGTGGGCGACTTCTTATGTGTGTACCATGCATGAAGAGGTCGGGAAGTTCTCTTGAGGCCATGTGTAACACAAAAACATTTGTAATTCGTGCTCTAACTTGTATTTTATTTTCTTTCATTCTTTTGCTGTCTGGTTTCTTAATGTATTGTATATATTTTTAATTCTTTTATTATTAAAGCGAAAGAATGTTATTTTTGAAATCATCATAAAGGGGATTTCTATTATTATTACTAAGCATAAGTTCCTTTGGTTTTGTTTTATAATCGGTATCCCCACATCTTCAAGCCCGAATTTTAGGTGAGTTCTAAAGCCCTTTCTTTCCGACTTTTTCGCGGCTATAAGATAATAAATTTTTATCCTAAAAAAATAATGCTATTCATTTCCGACTAGTCATTGTTATACACGGTGTAAAAAGTGTGTGTAAATATACAGTAGTTGAACTCTCTAGTCACGCGATAACGGTTAGCATATTATATCCCATTCGCTCAGCGGCGAACAAATCTTCCAGTCAAGAGGTTCTATTATTTATTGCACTAAACATTTTATGCATTTTAAAATTAATAAGTTTAATTTAGGGCCCGACTAAGTTTAATTCTGACTTGAGTTGTTTTTTTTTTTTGTGTATTTTCCTTGATTTTATTTCTTTATAAAATAGTTAAATGTGACAGAGGGCGCGGTAGCCGAGGTCGATAAGATACTCGCTTAAAGTACCAAAGGATGTTTAGAGGTGTCGCGAGTTCGATACCCTGTTCGTCCTTGTCAAAAAACTTTCCTGACACAGGGGTACAACAAAACGGTGACGTGACCACAGAAAAAATTGCTACCGCAGGGACCATCGAGGGGCTAGCGCACCAACCTCTCGATGAGTATAAAAAACAAGCCTGCCGTTTGGAATCGGCATTAAATTGTAGGTCCCGGTCTAATCAGCCCTTGTATGCAGAAAATGACCGTGGTGCGACAAAAATGATTAAATGTGACAGTTTTACCACTTTTGAACTCTGTTCTACGTCGAGTCAAGGGGTGCTAATTAAAGAGGCATTTTGAATTAATTTTTGAGCTTTGAATTTGTGAAGAAATAACGCCTTTAAATGGAAATAGTGGAAAAATTTCAGTGGTTTTAGAATTCAGTTGAACACCCTGAAGAGAAAAGCTGGCTTGACTCTAGCCCGAGAGTTCGATATTACTCATGGAAAATTGTGTGCGCTATAAATTTACTTAGAAATCAATTTAATGCGTAGAAAGGGTCTCGCTCTTGGACGGAGATGGGGCGGCGCATGAGTGAAAAGGGGGTTGAGAAACACTGCTATAGAGGCAAATCATTGACATTCGTATTTTCCCAGCTGAGCCCGCTGTTCATGTTTATAAACATTTCGAATCCACTGCTACCATCCCCGTTCCAAGCCACAAGTTTCCTCCTCGTTGATTTAGAACATTATTTCAAAGTGCCATTACCTGTAACACGTGGATAATGACTCAACAGCGTTCCCCGTGTTCTTCGAACGTTCCTTTTGACCTTGAAACTACTTTTTCTCCTTTCCCATAATTTTCACTTCCCTGGGGATAAATCACGATTCTAAAAACTGCTCATGCAAAACATGTTGGTGTTTTGTATGGTTTTTTTTTTTTTTTTTTTCTGACATCCTCAATTAGATATACGGGAAGATTGTAGAGGAAAAAAGATATACATATTAGTTTTTCTTTTTTTCTTCCGTAATCACCGTATCATCTTATTGCCTCAAGTATTCTACTATCTTACTGCCCTGTAACGTTGTTCCTCCTCTCTCTCTCTCTCTCTCTTGGAATTTTTTCTTTTCAATTTTCCTTCCTGCCATTCTACTTCACTTATTTTGTTCATTGTTTCTTAATAGAGGCTCTTCTCTGCTCCATCATGCTCAGCGTTTTTTAAAAAAAAAAAGCGCTGCAGCTCCCTTCCCATATCATACACCAGCTATGCACGTGACTAGCTTGCTTTATATATTTAGCTGGTTTCGTGGTTTTTTTTTTCATAGATATTTTGTCGCGCTTGGAATGTTGATGCGATGATTGTGGAAAGTGGCTTTCTAGAGGCTATTAATAGCTAGAGAAATAAAAAAGAAATCCACGCTCCAAATTTTTAAGATGAAAGAACTGCAGTTGGGAGGGCAATGGAGGGCGCAATAGTTGAGGCGATCGATTCCCTGGGGGTATGTTGTTTCTATTATTATTATTCAGAAAGCACGTGAATTGCATAACTTCTAGTGAGACTTGGGTCTTTCTATATCCCTGTGCTTTCCACGGCAGATGACTTTCATACACCTCTAGACTTGGAAATTTCGGCTCCACTATATTCATCATATTGGCTGGGTGACAGTGTCGAGTTGTTGAAAAATGGGCGAAGGTAACTTGTGTTGTGCTTTTAGGCAACATGTTTGCATTCTTGCCCATTGAACTTGTTTTTCAAGAACAGATCTCCCCGTTCCATCTTTGCTTGCGTTCTTGCTTCTCTTCTCGATACTTCATTAAATCCTAGATACTATTGTTTCTCAGCCGCCGGGCCGCGAGTGATTGGTCGTTTCCTTTTCCCCCATTCATTTTCCATTTGTGGTATGTTTGGCCAGGCTTTCTACTTAGAAAGTAA
The DNA here is from genome assembly GCF_987345545.1 of Pholcus phalangioides. Classification (NCBI taxonomy): domain Eukaryota; kingdom Metazoa; phylum Arthropoda; class Arachnida; order Araneae; family Pholcidae; genus Pholcus; species Pholcus phalangioides. Next base: position 83,554,280 of record NW_028301608.1, on the reverse strand, counting down.
ATGAAACCTGGCCGCGGGCGGTCGGAGGTTGAGAGCCACTGCTATATACTATCCTGTAATCCAAGTGGTTTTAAAAACATCAAATTTCGTCATTTTTTTCCTGTTTCCGTTTGCGAGTTTGGGGGGGGGGGGGGCTTTGCTCTTGAAATTTCTCAAAAGAGATGATAGTTCCGGTGTAATATTTTGCCCCCTTTAAAATGCGTACGTGTTCGAAAGAATACGACAAACATATTTAAGTCCGGATTTGCAAGTCGTGCGTAACACTTTGGTGTGATATACTAAACTAGAAAGCGTATAAAATTGGCTCAAGTGAATTTCGTCATGCGTACTCATAGGGAATGTGTAGCCAGCCTAGCAGGAGTAGTGCAAACAACCCTTTAGGGGAAGATCACTGTTAACGAGTTTCTTAACCTCGCGTCTATTTACTTAGTGATTAGATCATACATGCTCAACCTAGAACCCGTTGGCCAAATGTGGCCCTCGATGTCACTCGTTGTGAACCGCGAACTGTATATACAAATACAATAAAGCCCTTCTTTTGCTGCCACCGGCGGGACTGTAGAAAAAGGGGGGAAGTCCCTATTGAAGCCTTCCAAATAAAGCTTAATTATTGATGTTGTGTGGCCGGCAGAAAGATGTTTTCGTGAAAAAAATTTTTTGGAAAAAATTGTTTCTCCGTAAAAGGGCGGGGGGGGGGGACCGCATATGCGTGGTGACCGTTATTAAGGGTATATGTTGTATATTGTGTTACTTGGAATAATCTGTAAAAAGTAGAAAATTATTTGATGATCATTATTAAGTTATAGTTACCGGCATAATATTAACATTTTAAACAATACGTGTTACATGTAATCAACGAATACTATTTTGAATTGGAGTTTTATCCTCTTTGCTCCAGAGGTACACATCAGTTTTCGCTCAGGTGTAAAGAGGTTATATAAAGATGCAGTTGGTGTGACAGCCACTGTTATAACCTTGAAAACTATTGTGCATCAAAAACCTGCTACTGATTATCACTTACTCAAGGAATACCTTGATCAAACAGTGATGGAACCCCCCCCCCTCCCCGTGTAGCTGTTCGCTATATTCTTACTCCAATTCCTGCTTTGGTTCGGATAGATTTAAAAAAAAAATTTTTTTTTTTTTTTTTTTTTTTTGTAATTTTTAAAGCAAAAATGACTGATTTTTCAGCAAATAAAAACAATGATTTTCGTCCTTGATTCATCTTTTTATTTTTTTCAAGATGGTTGTCACTTTGTCTGCAATATGGCCACCAGCAGGAGTGTAATAGGGGTGGTAGGTTTGGAAGGTGGCAAATTTGGGTTGATCATCAACAAAATTAGACTAGAATAAAAGAAGAGGTTGGAAATATTTGTATAGCCCACAGGGAGTAAAACCTTAAGTATGCTTCTAATGACCAGCTGCTATGCTGTCTTTTACAATTTATGTGAATTGTTTTTTTATATGAAGACGGTTCCAATTGTATGTGTATCAAAAGTGAATTTTCTTACTGAGCTTCACATAACTAGTTTCAATGTATGCAATTTTCATCAAAATGTTTTTTTAAATCTCTGAAATTTTAATGCTAAAGCAATATAAGGTGCACTATAATTGTAGTTCTAATAATTTCTGTATGTTACATTTGCAGCCATAGCCACAAATGTTATCAGGCATGGAAGGCAAACGAAATCAAAGTTGTTCATCAGTGAGTTGAACTTATTTTCATAGTTTTGCCAATTATATTTTAGTCTAGAGCAGGGGTAGGCAAACTGCAGCTCTTTGAGTACATAAATACTTCTTCATTTATTATGTGGCTCTCATAGAAAACACATAGATTCATTCATAAAATTTTTACAATCACTGTACATACTCAAAATTTATACAAACTGAAAGAGGGGGGGGGGGGGAAAGCAGTCTCTGATTTCACTGACCAAGCAGACTGATATAACAGACCTACATGAGAGCGAGTAGTTTGCTGACCCCTAGTATAGATCATCTAAATTAACTTAGATTTGAGCTGGAACTTTTTTGATACAGGGTGTCTTTTATTAAAATTGTCATGTTCTGATGTGTCTATAACCTTAATTATTCTCTGATGAAATGGGTAAACAGCTCAGAACATGTCAATTTTAATTACGGATACCTTGTTTATACCTGGGGAAAGTTTCAAGATGACTGAGAATTACTGAATAAGGAACTTTTCCAGAGGCATGAAATTCTCGCCTGTGTGCTGCTGTGGAAACTGGAATTATCTATTTTTAATATTTTTTCTTCATTAACTGAATATGCAGAATCACAAAGCCCAGAAAGAAACATCACTACAAAGGTTGCGAAGTTCTTCCCTTGATGAGACAATGGAACAGATTTTTCATCCAAGTATTGACAGGTTCTCTCTCGCTGATCTGGGTGCTGGCTCTCAGTGTATCGAAACAAAAAACAGATTTTGTGAACGTGACTACCAATGTAAGTATTTAAATTCTTATTCGTAAATCTAATTTCCAGAGGTTATATAGCTTTTATTGCCTCCCCCCTCCCCCAATTTTTTTTTCTGTTTATATTCGCCCATACCAGATCAGCTCTAAACTCTCCAAAGGTTCTAGTCTAATTTAATTAACTCATCAAAATACTTGAAGATGTGTTGCTGATTTAATTTTTAAAGATCCATTTCGCAGTTGGCCTATTTCATGTATTATATTTTCGTTTATTGATTGTATGGCATTGATATAATTCTCATAATTGGATAGCAGTCTTTCTTTAGACAAACATGGTCAATTTGTTTTGCATCCAAACAAATATTATTACATTTGAAAATATGCAAAGTGAGAATCATTTTTATCAGTGATTTGAGAATCATTTTTATCAGTGATTTGAGAATCATTTTTATCATTGGTAAAGCTAGGCGAGATAATCTTTATTCGGGTGATACTGATTATTTACACCTTTTCTTATACAAATACAATGGCCACAACAGGCAAAATATCGAATGAGGTGGCTGAAAAAAGATAGTCATAAAAATGTGTATGCCAAATGTAACCAAATTACAGCAACGCAATATAAAAGCATATACGTATCAGTAAAGAAAAAACGAATAATCTATATATATAAAATTGATTCTGTTCAAATTTTGCATATAGTATACCAAATGGGACCCGACTTCAACGATGGGCTACATTAAAATTTCGTTAAAGCAGGGCAAATGTGACAAACGGGCAAAAAACTGTCTGGCAACAATGGTTTTTGGGCCTCAACAATCACTTTCAAAGAGTACCGTCTTAACGCATGGGTCCACCCGGGCACCTCAAGGGAAGAGGGACTTCACAAAAATGAGATTTGGTTGAAATTTTCTAGAATGTACCTGGTAGGGCCTCAGAAAAACCACTTGGCCCGGGGGCCCATGGTGCTCTTAAGACGGCCCTGCTTTCGGAATGTTTACTTTGGTGACCGTGGTTTCCTAGCAATGCGTTTCAGATGTGTATATGCCTTTACAATGGTTTGTAACTTCTTTAACGCTGCCAGTGTATGTGAATGAGAGCTTTTTCAATAGTCACCATCATCAGCATCACTTTGAGGGTAAGGCAAAGGATGATCCCATAGAAATCAGTGTTAAAATTGCCGATTTTACTGTAGAAATGCGGAAATTTATTGGGTTTTTTCCACCACATCAATAATTTTAATTTGAATTCTCGATTTTGGAAATATTGAGTTCGCTTAGAAATACGAAGCCTAGAAAATTGAATATGAAATAATTAGCCAGACCTACTTTTGAGTTGGATATTCATGCAATAACATTGATTTCAACTTTATATCTTCTCAAGCATGAAAATTAATTTCTCCGTATTGTCTTTTGATATTTAACTGCATAAATTCATGTAGTTTAGGATGCTTTTTAAAATTAATTATGGGCCCTTAAGAAGTACATTGAAAACATTCCACAGCTTTAATTAAGCATTTTTGGAAGCTGAAACAGGCAGATGGATAACTTGAAGTTCAAGGGGGGAATCGAAATACCTAACGCCCCTTAAAAAAGGGAATAAAAGTATTCACTTCTACTTTTCTTTAAATCTAGATTTGTTTCTTTCATCAGTCGCGCAGGAAGTTGCCATATTAGTTAACTTAGACACGGTTTGTATGTCCCTCAAAGAAAGAAGGGGGAAATCATGTGATCCAAAAAGCCTCATTGAAGAAAACCCAGGTATTATAGCTAGTTAATAGTATATAATAGACTGCCCATGAAAAAGATTATGGTTGTCTTAATCTAATTATGGATAGCTTCTAGATTTATCCCACTATGTTTATCAGAGAAAATTTGACATGACTTCCAAAGAAAGGAATCAAACCCTCACTCAGAGTAATTAAACCTTTCAACTTGATCCCTCTCTTTAAACAACACTCTACGATAACAAATAAAATGAATCATTTCAAATACAAATGCAAGGCCACAACAGGCAAAATGCTCAACGAGGTGGCTGAGAAAAATATGCCCACAACAAATAGGATGTCATAAATTTCTAAAATACAGCAACCCAATTAAAAATCGAATTATAAGAACTAAAACTATATGTACATGATAAAACATTATGCAATGCCCATAAAAAATATTTATTTTCCCAACATATTTATCATATTTCTTTCTAAACATGTCAATTGAGTTAGAATTTATTCCATATATTAACAAAACAAACAAACATTCTGTACGTAGATTTGAACCTGAGTCCCCTGAAAACTTCCCATTTCTGACTTCATGACTTACCGACACGGCACTGCATCACTTAGTTAGCTTGATTGGTATAATATGAAAACTGATTTTTTTTTTTTGTGCTTGAGAACAATTTTTTTTTTCATATTTCTCAGCTCATCGAAGGGAAAGCTTGCATCATCATCAGCCATTACATAAGTTGTATCACAGGCACAAAAAATCCATTGGGCATCGAACTGACCAAGAGGAACCTTCTTCCCCATCATCTGTAGCTACTGCAGCTGCTACCAACCCTGAAGCTTTGAATGTAGAACCAAATGTTGAAGACCCTCTCATCAGTATTCCTGAAGAATCACAGGTGAGTGATCATCACAAAAAAAAACTTTATAGATTAAATTTTTGTTCAAATCAAATGATGAGGGATTTGTCAAGTTAAAATTTATATTTTCAGCTGAGAACTTGAAAAATTTTAGTCAATTTGACTAACAGTTATGTCACATATTTTAGCTTTTTTTTTTTTTGAATTTTCAATATATGAATATGGATATAAATGGATATAAATAAATGTGTTCATGTAATTACAATTTTTTTTTTTTACTTTTGTCAAATGGAGTAATATTTTGGGCTTTACACGCCAAAATGGATTTCTCATGAATTTTGAAAAGACTAGGAATGCTTCTTTAAAGTTAAAAAAAAAGTAGTTTACTGCATTTTGTTATATGTTTTCTGTTGCATGCATTCAGGGTTGTAACTAGGCTGGAGCAACTGGGGCCCCGAGGTGAATGGGGGCCTCACAAAAAATTTGCATTTATTTTGCAAGGCCCCCTTCCTCAAGAAAATGTCTGCCCCAGGCCCAGAGAAAGTACGCTATGGACCTGCATGTATTGGTGATTGTTGCTGTAATTCACACATTACTTCCAAAAAAAAACTGATTCTAACCTAACCTAAGTACTGATACAGAATAGGTGGATAGGTAGAAATTTATTTCTGTTTGAGGCTGAAGCCTGTGAGCATACATATAAATATAGTTCTATCGAACCAAAAAAAGAAAAGGGTAGATGAATTTTGAGATATTATGTATGTTAAACAGATGCTGGTATACATAGATCATTTAGACACTAAATATATATAATTCTAAGTATAAAATAAACACTTTACAACAGCATGTTACAAATGCAAGTTTTTACAAATTTAATAAAATTGCAATCTCGACCTGGCTGGTATTCAAAACACTGGTTAAATTGGAAAGAGAGGAGTGAGAGGTATCATAAAGGTGTTCACGTTAGGAAATTAGCATCAGATTTGTTGAAAGGAAATGTAAAAAGTCTGTTGTGCATCAACTCCCACAGAGAGGGCAATGGTGATTAAAATGGTTCCAACCCAACGCAAAATTGCAGCGAGCCTTCAAAAGGGCTAGTGTACATGTTTTGGTGTTAGGATTGTTGAGGTATATCTCTAAGCAGGAGAAATCAAGATATCTGTATAAAGGATTAGAGTTGCTGAGAGGGCAATTTTTTGTGTAAATTTATTACAAAAATACTAATCACAGATTCCAAGAACAGTCCTAAAGAGAATGTGCCATTTTGTTCCAATTTATTTCGTAGAAATTCTGACAGAAAGTTACAAACCCAGTTTCCCTAGCCTTGTTGGGTGTAGAGACACCATTTTATACATAACAGAATATGATAATTATACTAAAAAGAATTTTTTCCCATAATTGATGATTTATCAATTGGCATTATAATAAACCACATTTCTGGATGCTCTCAAATTTCTGTAATCATATCATTGGAATTATTGGTCAAAAAACATTAATGATAAAAGAAAATAACCACTCTTCATCCAATTGGAAAAAAAAATTGTCATATTGAAATATTTCATGTTCCATATAATACTGGAATTACCCTTATAATGCATTGCTGCAAACATAACATAGTGTTTTATATGCAGATAAAAATATAAAAATAATTTCACGTATATATTTTTTCAATTTGTAAAATTATGCGAATATTTACCTCTAAATAATTGAATGAATCATGTTGATCTATTGAATTAATACAGTCAATATATGAATCTAATCAATTGAATCAATATTTTCATATCTGTCTGATTTCTTTTTGTGTGAATTTTTTTCATTTTTTCAGCAAAATGGTTCAAAGGTAGAAGTCCAGTTCTACTTAGATAGCCCTCCTCCATCTAGTCTTAATTTTCGTGTTTCAACACCTAAGAGATCGTTTGCAGAAAGAATTGGCAGTGTTCTCCATAATATTTCAAGCCCATTCAGGTCAGCTGTTGATAAACATTCACATAGCAAATCTGTTCATGCCTATACCAGGTAAGGATATGATATTCTGAGAATTCTGCTGGTATCGAAGCATCAACTTACATGCTAATGTGTTCATAAATGGACTATGTTTTGTTACAGGATATTTTTTGGAAGTTTCATATTGCTGCCTTAAAGTTTTGATCTCTATGTTTGATCATTGGTTTCTACTTAAAATAATTTCATAATTATGGGCAACAAATGAAAAAAAAAGTTGTATTGAGCCCTCTATAAAACAATATTTTAGTTACCAATTCTGATTAATTTCAATAATGATTAAAAAACGAAGATGTTTGTGACTACTAATCAGTTTAATTCTTTAAAAAAGAATGAGAACATTACATTGACTGGAAACAGAAGAAAAGCTATGTAGCTTAACATGACAGTTAGGTTCTCGTTCTTCTTGAATGAGTTAATATGCTTATAGTGTCATGAAATTCATCAAGAATGCTATCAACAGATACTTTTCATATAATAGATGACCAGTTGCATATCTTCATGAATTTTTTCAGTTCTCAATAATTCCATCTTTAATATCATAATACTAATTCTTTCATTAATAGCATCTTCAAGGTTGTCTGTTTCTCTTTCAGTTAATGCAGCACATTGAGTTCAACTAATTTATATCAATTTGCAGTTCACACACACGTGCACACACAAAAAGAAAGAATGAATGAAGAGCCAAGCAGCCATTAAAAAAATAGTCAAAAGTTGGTTTGACTTTCAACTAGAAAGGCTGTGAGGAGATCTTTTTGTGTTGTCAGTTTGATTAGCCCTTGCATCTTACAAAAGTGTTAGATTTTTTCCTTTTGTTATGCAGCTTCTGTGAGTGAAGACAAACGATTTACCTTCCAGCCCTTCTCTCAATTCACCCAGCTCTGCAGATAGTGCATCGAAAACCCTGTTACAGAGCAGCTCCTCTGAAGTTCCCATCATCCGAGTGACCAATTCATCATCTAGCACCCCATTCCAAGAGCAGACTGATGCTATTGAAGATAAACTCAAAGTTACTTTCCAAGTTGGTGAGTTGCAATATGATATATTACATAATCATTTTCTTTTCTGTTTGGTACCGTGTTATTTGTATAAGCATGTAATTGTCATAATAAAAATACAGGCATGTATGCCATTGGACCACTAAGTACAATATATGAGTTTTGAGGAGTGATGGGAAAAAATAGAGTAAGAGTCATATCAACCAAATTGCCAGCACATTTTTCATTGGATTGTGTGAGGTGTTTCAAAACTGGAGCTTTCCTATGAAAACTTCATTTCTCTGATCATATTTTTTGGTGTGACTTATTTACCGAAAATTATGTGTGTTTTTGTTTTCATTCATATCTATTGAGTCATGGTGTTGTATATCATTGTTTCAGAATGAACAATTGCTTGAGCATTTACTCTGGCTGCTAATCAATTTTTATAAAAGTGGTGAACATGCATATCAGCCCCACTTTAGTTGTACCAGCACAACCCAATTTGTGTAGCCTTATGTGTGGAGAAGGAACTTTTTTTTTTCCTTTAGCCAGTGTCCTATGTTCCATCTGTCTCTTTTCTGGAGTGTAAGGTCTGAAAAAAAGTTTCTCATTGATGAATCAGTCTAGTATTTTCTGCATGTACAATATGAAGCCATAATAAATGGTGGTGAAAAAAATAAAAATGATGGGTATATAAAACCAAAGGTTCTACTTTTTGGGACTTTCAAAATTCAACCAATCTTCATTCCCTCTCAATGTTTGTACCCATGTATAGCAGTCAAAAGGCAGTGCTCAATGTTTCTCAGTAAACTAGTAACCTCACCTAGTTGTTGAACCTCAAGGTATTTTTTTTTTTTATCATTGCGTGAAAAAAAAAAATTCAAAACATATACAAGGTATTTTTTTGTTCATTTGAGGCTGCAGCATACTTCATAATTGAGACTCATTTTGTTCACACGAATAATTCTTTTCCAGGTGAAGAAGGCATTGAAGAACAAGAAAGACCTGCTGTTGATAAAACACCACCGTCATTATTGTCTAAGAAACCACATAGGTTTGTGTTTTTATGTGCAAATATGTGAGAATAATTCTCATGTAGCAGTATGTAAACATCCATACTATGAGAATTTTATGAAATCAATTAAACTTTACATGAACTCTCCTCATATTACAGAATTTTCTTCATCACAATAGCCGTTCTTATTTCTCTGTTATAATTTTTTTCCTTTTTGTTGAGGATGGTCCCATGATGCAGAAAATATGATTTACTCTATGATTTTTATTAGGCATTCAAAAAAATATCATAGACATGGTAGTCTTGCAGAAAGGCAGCACCAGGGTTCAGATTTGGAATCAAAAAAATATCATGATGTTGTTGAACCAGAAGAAGGTGAAATGCTGCAAATTGCTGACATTGACGATTTGAAAAGTAAGTGGAAGATTCTAAACTGCGTGATTTTAATGTTTTGTGGCTATAGATATTAGCTTAAAAAATAATTTATAAAATTATATATTTTTAACTATCTAATTCTTAAAATTAGAATATAATGTTTTGGTTAATATATACTTGATAAATATGAACAGTATACTAGGGGCTTGACTAATCCCAGACACCATATCAACATGGTGATTGAAAAATTGGCATCTGCACCTTAAATTTTAGTGTGTGATGTTTAAATTGAGAGTACAAAGAAAACATGAGATTTTTAGAATTCATGTCTGTCTGTGCATCTACTGACACAGAAAGGGATCACCAAGCCCCAGAACAGCTGAAAAAGAATTATTTAATACAGTTTTTCTTTGAAATTTTGGCTACTGAGAAATTTAGCTTTCGTCTGAATTTTTTTTTTGATTTGTCAACCTCTGCAATAAACAACAAAATTGCTGAGATAAAAATACTACACTGTCTACAAACTCTGAATAAGCTATCTTTATTCAACAGTGTATAAAAATAAACAGATAGTAAAACCTTGATATAACAATATTTTGGGGGCCAAGAAAAAATATTGCTGTAGAGGAATTGTTGAGAGGAAACATTATCATCACATGCCAGCAGATTTATACTGCTGTTGGAATCTTTTCTGAAGTTCTAAAATCTTTTCTAAGTACCACCAAAAAATGTACTTCTGTGTATTTATTTTCCACAAAAAAAATTTAATAGATTAGTCGATAAACAAAATTCATTCAGATGTATTGTCCCTTTTAAAGAAGTTTATGGCAATATACTTTGGTATATCTCACAAAACGTTATGATACTGAAAGCCTCATCAACATTTTCTGTGATCAGATGGTATTAGATATTGATGTTATTAGATGTCCTTGGAAGAACTAAAATATGTGAAGAGTTAAAAAATATATTTAATGATATTTCAAGTAAAATATAAAAAATATTGTTGTGTCTGTTTCAAAATTTTCTCAAAAAATATTTTTATAGCAGGGTTTAACGTAGTATTGAGAAGAATTTAACATTAGATTATAGGTGATTCCAAACATGATTGGAGAAAATACCACTGTAGTGAGGTTTTACTGTATATAGCTCAGATCATATTCTATGATTGGCTGGGTCATGACAAATTGGCTGGCAATGACATACTGTAGCATGTCATTGACATGAACACAAAACAATGTGAAACCTTTTTCCGAATACATAAAGCTTAAGAAAAAAATCTTCCGCTGTGAAGTTTATAATATAGAAGCATCACATTATTTTTGAACATTAGCAGTGATGGAAGTTTGAGAAAAAAAATTGTCATAATCAGAAAAAAAGAGGCACAATTCGTAAACATTTTAGAGCAAAACAACATATAAATGCTTCTAGAAAACTGTTCTATATTTTATATTTCTACATAATATTATCATTATGATGAGGCTTTAGATTGTAATACTGAATTTATCTCTATGAACCACCAGATTTTTCCACTATAAATATAGGGTTTTAATCCTTTTCTCTCTCTTCTGAAATAAACTCCATGAAATAATGAAATTGAATTCCTTATTGTGGTTTTTTATAGGTCACAGGTATGATAATCCAAAAGCTATTCGCAGACATAAAATCAGTGACAAGAACTCTGTATCATCTTTTATGCAGCTATGTAAGAAAGATGGCCCAGGAATTGGTCAATTGCCCCTAAAGAAAGTATTTGATCACCAGCCTCATGAGGTATGTTCAGCATTATATCTGTTTATAAATAAATGAATGTACGGTAGATTCCACTTTATAGAATTATTGGTTAATTGAATCAGTTATTTATTATGCTCATTAATCAAAAACCAAAATCAAATTAATTTAATCTAATTTATTCATTTTTGATTTATAGAATCATTGTTTCCACTTGTTGAATCATTTTGAAATTTCATTTATATATATTTTCTAATTAATTGTTCTGGAAATTTTTTTTGAATGTACTTGTTGATGCTTAATTCTAAACGCAGCCTACTGACTCATCTCTCACAGCTCTTCATCAGCATTAGGTAGTGATAGGAAAAAAATAGAAAATGATGTCATGAATAAAGTCATAGGGTACCAAGCAAAATGGCATAGGAACTAATGCTTATTGAGTATCCCTTTCTCAGAGTATCACCTTAAAAATCAACCTCCTTGTTCAGATTTTCATTACATGATTGTAAGCGTGTGGATGTAACTGTCTGTGATCAGTTCAATTATAACTGTTCCATTTTCAATGTGGTGTACATTTGCAAATCATAAAAAAATTTCTGCGAAATGCCACAAAAAGATTTGGTTTGACATCCTAGAAAAGAATAAACATTTTCAGTAGCATTTTTTTAAAATTTAATTTCAATTTAAAAAAACCAGTAAGAATGTCTCAAACTACCCCATCAAGAATTTCAGGTGAAAAGAAAATTGCTGAACTTTAATCAAATTCCAGAGATTTGATAAAGATGCTAAAGGTGAGACAGCTCTTTTGAAACGCACCCATAAATTAATGAATATTGATTGAAAACATATAATTTTTTCATTGATGAACATTGACTTTGTACATGTAGATAGCTAGCTACAAATGAGAGAAATGAAATTGTATACAAAAAGTTTCAGAGGAAAAAGAAATTTGTGACATTCTTGTTGCTGGATTCATCAGAAATATAATTATGTTTTAACGTGTACGAAAACCCCTTTTGCAAAAAATTGGGTCCCAAAAGTGGGTGTTTCTTATACACAGATAGTATTATAGATATTAACAAATTACTCGATTCCTTCCACTTTATGGTGAGTGGCTCTGATGATGATAATGAACTATTTGATGTAGCTGATTGTGATGTGCAGATGAGAGTGATAAGGAATCTATTGGTTTCTGTAATGAAGATATTTTTAATGATAAAAAATATCTTTTTTTTTTAATTTGAAAAACAAAGGCAAAACAAAAACCACATAGAAAAGAAAAGACATGAACACATATATAACCATATTGGGGGCCCCAAGGGACACAGTGTCCTTTCAGGCAGCCCTGTGAATCAAATTGTTATATTTTGCCACCATTTCCCAACAACTATGTGTTGTGATCTTAAAAATATTTTTTGATGAAAACTTTTTTTCCAAATTTTAAGCCCAAAACAAATCAGGGGTTCCTTATACACATTAAAATGCTGTAACTTTTCAAAATGCCCTGCACGATGCGTGTGAGTATTCTTTCCACAGATGAGTATGCCTTGAGTTTTCTGAACTTTGCATTTTTAAACTTTATAGCGGACATTATTTTAAAATATTAGTAATTATAAATATATAATATTTATTGATATTTAATAATATTATATAATTAGATATTATAATATATATTATTAAATATAATATTATTGTATAATATTTTAATATTTAGTTTAAAATATTTAATTAAATTTTCATTATTCTTCATTAAGCTGCAATCAGTAAAGTTCAGTATAACATATAATGCAAGAGCACTAAATTAATGATAAAAGTATGAAGAATGCTGACATTTTTAGAAAAATATATTTTCATTAATTTTGTGCTTTAGTAGAATTAAGTTTCAAAAACCAAAAATGATTACATTAAATGGAATCTACTGTATTTGAATTTTCATCATGCAGTAGAGCTAGCTGCTGCACAATGTTTTAAAGAAATTGATGCAGATCTTGTAATCACAATTTTGCAGATTTTTGTTGAACTAAATGAATTGCAAGTCGATGCTGTCACTCAAGAAGAAGTTTGGCGAGAGACTGCTCGATGGATCAAATATGAAGAAGATGTTGAAGTTAGTGTTGATCGGTGGGGTAAACCTCACATTCCTTCTCTAACATTCAACAGTCTTTTGAATCTTCGCTATTGCCTTGAATCTGGTTAGTGAATTTTTTACAATAGTGTCCTGGAATATTTTTTCAGCAATTATATACTTTCATATGATCTATATTCATTTGTAGATAAGATACTCTTTTTTCTTTCTTTTTTAATTCAGCTATTCACATTCTTTACATCAGTAGCTTTCAACCTTTCATGGCTTGTATTCCTACTAGAAACCTGCATGTTATTTGCATATTCTCATGTGTAATGTATCTGCTACATTATATGAGTATTATAGTTATGCCATATTATAACATGACTAATGCTTTGAATTTTTCAATACTTTACTTGTCCCCCATTAGTAATTATTTTATAGTGACACACCTAAAAAAGTATTTTTGATCATAGAATGTGTGGTCGAATCACAATAGCAAAGGCGGTAGAGGGTATTTTCAGAGAATACATAACAGCACTTACCAAAAACAAATATATGTTTCAGACAGATTTGCTGTGATATGTGCTATCAACCATTTGATGGTGCATATGCGCCTTCGGATTGGATTGGAGTTTGTTTTTCATTGGGGAAAGGACTGTCAAGGTTATGCTACTCCAAATAATGATCAAGTCATATATTGACTTATGGTAGGATTTGCGTTACCCTGGTTGCACCATGAGAAGGCCAACCACATTTTAATATCCTGCATCCCCAAATGTTTGATTTGATTACACTTCTTGCAGCAAATGCATCAGAAAAATATGATATTTGCTTTTGGTGAAGTGCTATTGTGCACTCTCAAAAACACCCTCTACCGCTTTGCTATTGTGATTTGACCAAAATTCTCTTGCACATTCTATGATCAAAAATGTTTGTTAGAGGTCATAGATCACCCCTTAAAGTTTGTCCCATGAATTTAGAAACACTTTGTATATTTTCAGGTACATAGTTTCAGGTTATAAACCTGTTGATTTATCTCCATTGATATCAATTCACTGTTTTATTTATCAATACCATTTTAATATCTTTGTGAAAATAACTCATTCAAAAAAGAAAGAGAGAGACTTGGGTGGTTCCAATTTATATTCACAGGATGATTCTAAATTCATGTGATAAACTTTAAGAGGTGATATGAGGCACCTAAACAAGTATTTAATCATAGAATGTGTGGTCGAATCACAATAACAAAGGTGGTAGAGGGTATTTTCAGAGAGTGCGCAACAGCACTTACCAAAAACAAATATATTTTTCAGACGGATTCAGATGAAATTTTTATTTTTGAAATATGTGACATCCATATTTGTTATGTGCATCTTTTTCTCAGCCACCTTGGTGGGCATTTTGCCTGTTGTGGCGTTGTATTTGTATTAATACCAACATCAATGTTATATTGTACTTATCGATTAATATATACCAGAAGATCCATCAATTATTATCAAATCACAAACCTGTAATTGAATAATTACAGCTATACTACAACCTAAATCTACATCTACAGTAAATTAATACAAAGTTAGTTCAAAGAAGATTGGTGTAGTCTGTTTTATCATGGTGAAAGAATTTCAATCACCTGTCTGGTGCTATTTAATGAAATAAATTTAAATTACAAGCTAGTTGTTGTTTATGAAGTTGTTAAAGATATTCAATTCTTTGTTTATCACGTTTTAGTGTACATTAAAAAAAATTTTTTAATAAAATAATAAACCAGCTTTGATGATCATCAAATTTCAAGAAAATGATAAAATTACATGTGATGAAACTAACTTTTAAGATAAATAAGCTATTAGTCATATTTTCTATAGTCTATATTTGGCTTAAATAAATAAATATATATTTATTTAAGGTTTTGATTTCCCCCCCCCCCCCAGCATCAAAGGTGAAGTTGACTGATCTAATGTATATATGAATTGACATCATCATCATCGTGCCCCCCCCCAGACTTCCGAGTCTATCTCCGCCTATGATCTGAACTTATTGTCAAGCTTTTGATGGCTTAAATCATTTTTTTTGCTCTTATTATCTAATTCTTAAGAAAAATTACTCAAGTGTTAGAAGCTGTTATCACTGATTTTTCATGCAAAATAATTGACGTTAAAACTTATAAGTGATGTAATAATTTTCACTCAATTATATCAGGTGTTGTGATACTTGATTTGGAAGAATCGGATTTCCTCAGTATAATAAAGAAGATTGTTGAAGCTATGATTATCTCAGATCAGCTGCAATCAGAGCATCAAACTTTAGTGATGAAAACCCTTCTTGCTCGTCACCGCCATGCTAACGAGAAGAGCCCAACGCTTTTTATGAGGCGAAGCACTACTGCACATGCAAATGTTGGTGCTTTCAACCATGAAAAAAAGTATGGAGATGAATTTTTTTTCCAGTGGTTCTCTTTGAAATATTTTTATTCCATGAAACAATAGTGTGACTGTTACATTATCTGTAATGTAGGGATTGATGAGTATTTTTTTCCTATTTATCACCCTTACAATAAATAATGTTGAAAATTTTCAAGTATTGAGTGCTTACATATTCCCATATGTATTAAAATTTCAAACATTCAAGGTCAAGAAAAAAAAAGTTTAGAATCACGTGAGTTAATGTTTAACACTTTTAAGCAGGGTTGGTAAAAAAACCGGGTTTTTTTGGTTTAAACCGGGTTTTTTTTGTTTAAACCAGGTTTTTTTGGTTATATTAATTATATTAATAAACATTTTATTTTAGTTAATTATTGGAAGTTTGAGTGATTTTTCAGAAATTTCATTGTTTTTAATGTTAATACTATTTAAAACAAAAAAATCGGTTTAAACCAGGTTTTTTTTGGTTTAAACCGGTTTTTGTTTTAAATAGTATTAACATTAAAAACAATGAAATTTCTGAAAAATCACTCAAACTTCCAATAATTAACTAAAATAAAATGTTTATTAATATAATTAACACTATTCCCAAGCTAATTAATCAATAAATATTTATTACATTTTAACAAAAACCAACTTTTGCAATTTAATTATTTTTTGCTTAACTCAATGGATTACTGTGTATTTGAAAATTCTTTTAATGTTATTATTAATCATATAATATATAAAGGTTTTTCTCCAGTTACTTTCAGTATACTTAATTAGGAAGCTATTTTGCAAAAACTAATAAAAATTAGGTGAATATAATGTATTTAATGAAGTATAAATAATGCAGATTAATTAGCAATGATTTACGATATACAGAGTGATTATAACTAAGGTTCTGATTTCAAAACACTGTAAAAAAAGAACGATTGTCAGAATGACTTGAAAATTGACATGAATGTTTCTGAAAAAATTCAATTTTATTTGATAAAGGGGAAAAAATACTTAAAAATGTAAAATTAATGACATCATCCAACATGTGGGAAATTTTCTCGCAGAATGGAAACCATAGTCAGTCATGGCAGAATAATACCTTAATTATAGCATTTCGTGATTTGATAATTCATGGGAACATCACAAAAAACGAATAAATTGAGCACAAATAACTACAACTTACTTAAGAAATGTTAAATATGTTGTCCACCGCGTGTTCTGGCTATGAGGTTGAAAGCACAAAAATTCTTGTTCAACAACAGAATCGGAGTATGCCCCATAGTCATAATGTGGATGTGCTTGCAATTCAGCTTTATTAAACCAAACGCAACCCCCCCCCCCCCGTTAATATTCCTGAGGAACTTCTAACATATAGAGAATGTGCTGGAGATTGCAATTCACCAAAGTTTGCAATCTAACCACTGTTTATAACATTTTGAGGTACCCCCACAGCCAGAAGTTGCAAGAGTTAAGGTGCATCCTTTCAAAATGGGTCTTCAGCAGCTGCTTTGCTGGTATTGCAATGTGCATCTTGATAGAAGTTCTATCCACACACTGATGCTGTGGAAGTGTCGAAATGATGTGGTTGCACAAAATAGATTATACTGTTGGCCAAGTACAGCATCATTTACTTGCACATTTTGCACTTTTTTCTTTTGTGAAAGAAACTTCCATTGCTTCAGGAGTATCCATGCAAATTTTCAAGTCATTCTGATCAGTACTTATTGTATAGTTTTGGAATCAAAACTTTCACCCTGTATATAGCCGATTATTTTTTATCTGTTACTACTATACAGTAGAACCTTGATTAACTGGGCTTAACAGTGTGTGTGTGAAAGTATAAAAAAAACAACTATTGAATATTAAGACTGGGAGATATACAGTAGGAGATGTGCTACTTCTTATGGGAAAGAAAATGAAAAGGTATGTGAGGTAATGTAACAACTAGTAATAGTAATCACTAGTCTTTGTCCTTTAAGGACAGCTGGTGTGTTTATTGGATTATAGGACCACCTGCCCATAACATGATGGTGTCGCTACTGTAGCTGCTTCTTTGTCAAGGGAAAAAGAAACCCTGTGAGATAATACACCACTACATTTAGATGTGTGATGCAATCCTTATTCATGAATTTGCTAAAGATAGAGTATCAGAATGTAGCCAAAGGTTAGAAAATGTTGTAAGAATGAGCAATTTTGGCTTTTATATATAACTTTAAATAACTAAGATACTTTAAATGAAAAATATATATATATGTTCTGGCCTCTTTTATGAGACTTTTTGAAAAAAACCACTTATAAAATCTTATGTCATTTAAAGATATACCATCAGAATGTACCCCAAGGATATAAAATGTGCTAATAATGAACCAATATGATATTTTTCAAGGAAAAAAATGATATTTAGGCAACTTTTATTAGATGTTTTGAAAAAAACCAAAGTGGTTTTTTTCAAAACATTACAAAGTGGTTTTTTTAAAAAAACCACTTGGTTAAAACCAAGGTTTAAACCATGGTTTAAACCAACGTGGTTTAAACCATGGTTAAAAAGTTATAAACCAACGTGGTTTAAACCAAACAACCCTGCTTTTAAGTGATGATGTTCAAAAATGTTCTGGAATTTTATATGTTGTTCAAATATATGGTCTCCCCTTCAATGCTTTTAGAATAAACCTTAAGAAGGTTGTTTCATTCTCAGATATTTTGCGGTGAAATAATAGTTTTCTAGAATTTTGCTAATTAAAGGTTTTTTTCCATAGGTCTCCAAGGTTTTTGCCTACAAGAAATAAGACAGATAACGAAATCTACCATACCAGTGAAAATCACAAAAATAACATTATACCAGAAACTGCAGTTCTGATTCCAAATGATGGCACTAATGTAAGCATTCTTCAGTGAATAAATTAACTAGCCATTTTTTCTATTATATCGAAGAATTATATTTATTATTATTATATATTTTTGAACCAAGAATTATCGCATTATCACACGTATAAAAATATTTAATTCATTCTTCTGAGTTGTTTTTTTTTAACCACATTGTGATTGGTCTTTTATGTGTTTCTTTTTATTGCCCAGGATATAAAATTTTTGATCTAAGTGAGGTTATTTGATATGTAAATGTTATGAATCCGATTACTGTGCATAGTCGAAAAGTTCAATAAATCTAATAAATTAATCACTTTTACCAATGATTATTCATAGTACCCAAACGTCACGTCTTTGATAAACATAATAAATTGTACTATATGATATACTATACATGGTAATTCATACATGTATTGTATCAATCATAAAATTTATTATCATTATATCAGGGTCTGACTATATTCATCACACATACTAGACTCGTGGAATTTTTTTCATGTATATCAAATTTACTAATTACACTAGGTTATTATGCTTCATAATCGCAGATAAAGGTGATAAATTCCAGGTATTTATCAAATTAACCAAGGACACTTGTTTATCATGCATAATTGCTGCTAAAAGTGATAAAGGTTTTCAGTACTTATTAAATTTACCAACGACGCTTGGGTATTCTGCATATTTACTGGTAAAAGTGATAAATTTATTAAACTTATCTAGGTGATTGCTAAGTATGCATAATAACTGGCTATTATATATAACACAAATGATATATCACTTTTACCCTAACGTATAGATACATAAGTTCCACCCCCCCCCCCTTAACTGATTTTAAGTTTCATCATCAATCTACATTCATTTTATTTGGCTATACAATATAGCAATTCCATGCTAGTTAAAATACATGCTTTCCATTTCTGGTGAGCATGATGATAGATATGGTGCTTAGCTTATATATTTAAGTTCTTGCATTACCAAACATTTCGTTTGTTGCATTAAAAAAGTAATTGAAAAGTCAATTGCTACTCAAAAGGTGATTAAAAAAAAAACTTCTATTGATACAGAGTATTATTTAGCTTTATATCATTCATATTATTTTATCATATCCATTTATACACATATTATTGCAAAGGTTTTAAAACATGTTTGCCCTTGTGTTTACAGAAGCCTGTTGAGTTGATATCACCAGCAACAATCAAGTCAAATATGTCCACAGATGAAATGTCAAAGTTGTTTGATATGAGCATATTACGTCGAATTCCCGTAAATGCTGAAGGCACCACAGTTTTGATTGGTGGTCTTGATATATTGAGCAAACCAGCAGCAGCATTTGTACGATTGTCTGAAGGGAGAGTCATTCCACATTTGTTGGAGGTTGGTCATACCTAACTTGTCTTGAGTAATCACAATCCGAAAATATATTTTTTCAGAAAAAAAAAAGTTATAAAAAAAGGAATTTTTTAGTATTTTCTTTTATTTACCTTATATTCGTTGAAAATTTTTTGAGTGTTATTAGGCAAAGTCGTCTTCTCTTCCGTAAAAATACTTATATGACAAACACTTCTTAATTAAAGCATTTCTTTAGTCATGAACTACCATAAACTTTAAAATTGTCATTAATTAATTTATATTATTTATTGAAAGATTTCTGCTCACCATGTATCCTTACCATTTATTTAAGATTTC
This sequence comes from Pholcus phalangioides, assembly GCF_987345545.1. Taxonomy (NCBI): domain Eukaryota; kingdom Metazoa; phylum Arthropoda; class Arachnida; order Araneae; family Pholcidae; genus Pholcus; species Pholcus phalangioides. The sequence continues at coordinate 83,534,151 of NW_028301608.1, read as the reverse complement.
TATTCATGTATGAATGTGATATAAATGCATTTAATGCATATATTTATGGCTAATTTCATTTTCCATACTGAGAATGGGAAATAAAATGACAAAAAACTCAACTTGATAATAAGGTAAACCCATATTTTTTGTCTTTCATTAATGACTTTTTTTTATGTTACATAACAGTTCTGAAGTATCGCCTTATTATCCTAACAGATTCCTCTTCCAGTTCGTTTTTTGTTCATTTTATTGGGTCCAGAAGATGGTTTGGAATTCCATGAAATTGGTCGATCCATGTCCACTTTGATGTCTAATCGTGTAAGTTGATCTATGTTTATGAATATTTTAAAAAAAATGTTATGCCAGTTAGAATGAAACTGTCGTAATAGTAATCATGCCAAATTTGCTTAGAGCACATCACCCATACACATGAATGCATCACAAAACAAGCTGATTTGTGAAAAGTTTTGCTTTGTTTTCTGAAGTTAAAAATTTTTTAAAAGCTCTTACTCTTTTCACATCTTTAAAACATTTTCTTCAGTATTTTCATTACATCAATAATTACAGTAATACCAATGGCTAATGTAAGTTTTTGAGGAACAGAAACAGCAAGGTTGAAAAAATTTTAATTTGATTTTTCAGGAAATTTCCAAATACCTTATGCTTTGTGGTCTAAATTGGCTGCAAATATTTTTTTCCCACTTTTCTCCCACAAAATTAAACGTTTTTTACTGTTTAGTGAAAAATTAGTTACAGTGAAACCTCCTATAACAGCTATTTCCGAATAACGCCACATTTTCGTGGAACACGCACACATAATGCATTCCAGTGGATTAACATTGAGGTTAACATCTGAACAAGAATTTTTAAACAAGTGTCACCTTTGGTCATAGAAAAAAAAGGAAAAATTCTGTATATATCCTAAGAAAAACCAGAGTAAAAGATTTTTTCCTAGAGAAATTCCCTCATCTTGAACTGCATTAAAATAAGAATAAGCATGGTTCTTTCCTATATAGCAAGAAGTAGCTGGGTGTATCAAAATCCAGTCAGTTGAAAAATTTATTTGCATTTTGTATTTGCTTGTTTCGGCTATTGATTCTGGTGAGTTCAAAACAAAAATCTCCATGTTTTAAAGATAAAGTGATTGAGAATAGTGATGGCATTAGTACATGAAAATCAGCTGAAACCTGCTGATGTGGACATATACAGATGAACAAGATTTTGAAGAGCAGTGTTCAATGCAGTCTTTTTAAATTGTTTATCTTCAAGTATAAAACAAAAGTATCTGAAGAATTCGACAGCTTGTTGTTAAAATAAATTTAGAGGTAAAAATAGAGGTAATACAATTTAACAATAGAAGAAAATGCACAATCTTAAATATCTTAAAGAAATTGAACCTTCATCCCTCCAAAGTCTGATGGGTTAAAAAATCACTTTGTCATTGATGAATTGTCATAATTTTAAAGACAATCAATTTTTTTTAGGAACTGAACCTCTCAATAACAGTAACCCACATTTTCATGGTCCCATTGTTGGCCGTTGTTCGGAGGTTTCGCTGTATATAAACATTATTCATTTGAGATTTGTGCATTTCAGGAATTTCACGAAGCTGCATACAAAGCAAATGAAAGCAAAGATATTCTCCATGCCATCAATCATTTCCTACAACACAGTGTTGTGATTCCCCCTGGAGATGTTGCTAAATCATCTCTACTTCCCGTCAGTGAAATAAGAAGGAAAAGTGTGCAATACAAAAAAGATGCTATTCCTTCGAATACAAAGGGTTTGTCTGATATTTCATAACATTTACATGATATTGAATGTTACATGTCATGAATTTGTTTTAGAATCAGATGTTTAGAAAAACGCTTAATTTGTCACAAATAAAAATTACACACATAAACACAATTATAAAAAAAGACCAGTATAAAGACAAAATATAAATTTAACTCAAAAAAGTTCTATATAAAATCTCTAGCATTTATTTTGAAAAAAGATATGGCAAGTTTATTCAATTAAAGTTAATCAAAATTACTCATTTTCTTGTGAGAAAAATATTTGCAGGACCTCCCTTGGTTCTCTGTCTTGCCTTGAGTTATTTGAAACATTTAACTGGTAAATCGTTCATTTATGTATGTGAATTTAAGCTTTTTAGTTGTGTTTAAAATTATTCTCCATTTAATTTCAGACGAAATTTTTATATTTTCAATCATATTCAAAATACTGTTGGAAAAATAAATTGTGTAAGTGCGAAGGAAATAAAAAATAGCATTTTCAACCTGAAATATAAATTTCAATGCAGATTTCAAACAAGTGACTTAAAATTTTCTCATATTTTAAACACAATTTTTTCCTTATCAAAATGTCATTTATAAATGTTTTATTTCCATTATGACTCAATTATAATACCAACTTTCTCTTTATAAAATTCATAATATCATTATGCATTTGATATTTTTCTCATATCATTTTTCTACTTGTGTCTTAATGAAATGTAATGTTGCAATGTTATTCATGTATTATTTTAGAGGAGCAATTACTTGTGAAAACTGCTACATATGATCCATTGCAACGCACTGGAAGATGCTTTGGCGGATTCATTCATGATATAAAAAATCGTTTTCCTTGGTACCTCAGTGATATATATGATGGTATAAACATGCAGTGTTTTGCTTCAACCATATTCATCTATTTTGCAGCTTTGTCTGGTGCAATAGCTTTTGGTGGATTACTTGGTTAGTTTCCACTATTTCTGTGTATTGTTGAGCCTCATTATTTTAAGTGTAGTAACATATTCGGATGGAAACAGTATCCTTCTCTAATATTTTTGTTTCACATTGAAAAATTTTTGCCAAAAATAATAAGCTTGATTCTAAGTTTTGTCACATTTTTTGAAGTGTTTATCTAGACACCAATTCATAGTCTGTCACTGCTTCTTTTCTCTAAAATAATAAATTGCCTTTGTTTCATTTCTTGCGAATTTCCATATTAGTGTAACAGTGAACAATATGAAAAGATTTCTGTTAACCTGTTTTGTTGACCAGAATTATTTGTTTATGATGGACACCTTTGTATGATATTTGATTAATAATTAAACATATAATATTTGATTAATTAATTAATTATTATATTTAAATTAAATATTATAATAAAGAAATTAATCAAATATATGTACCATTTCAAGGCCAAGAAAAATTCTGATCATGTTTTGTGATAAAAAAGAATGTAATGTATGTTGATGGGAATGTATATGTTACAATCCATGTGCAAAGTCTAGCATCATACTTGGACTGCAACATGCACAAGCATATACATAAATCACTATTCTCATTAGAAAATACTGATTACAATGGATCTCAATATGCTATTGAAGAGACCATATAAGGTAAACTCTCTCTTATGAAAGGAGAAAAACTTCTCAAATGGGGAAAAAACATCTCAAGTAAGGACTTCTCAAACAAAAGATCCACTGTATACAAATTAAATAATTTTCATTTTTTTTCAAAATGGTACAAAAATCTTTTGAATGGAATTCCATCTGTACTCAAATTATGTACCAAGTACAATTTTTTTTTCAATGTTCTCATGAATGATGTGCCATTGTTACTATATAAGACAATATTCTTGTTCAAATTTAAATCTTCAATAGATTCTTTACCATTGAAAATTTCCAATTATTTCAGGTGATAAAACTAATCAACTTATTGGAGTCTCTGAAACTCTCATTGCAACTTGTGTGTCAGGGATCATATTTTCTCTTCTATCATGCCAGCCCCTTGTTATTCTTGGAACTACAGGACCTGTGCTTTTGTTTGATGAAATACTGTTCAGGGTAATTTTCTCTTTTCTTTTTTTGTTATTTCTTAAATTTTGTTCATGCACAGTGTTTCTGAACACATTATTGGAATAGGATATACAAACATCTATGCACTGAATCTTTAATCTGCAAATAGCTTAATTTTCATTTCGTACTTTGTTTAAAACATTTTTGGCTAGAAGAGCTCTTGTTTCTGTGATTCATTCATTGAATGAATTCATTATTTTGATTCACAATCAAAATAATGAATTCATCAAATAAAACTTTAATTTTGAACAGAATCCTCAGTTTCGTGCACCAGCATTCTTTTGGTGTAGTAGTGGCAAAAATAAAATATAAATAGGCTGAATAATCTTTTACCATTTTTGTCGCACCACCGCCATTTTCTGCACACGATGGCTGATTAGACTGGGACCTACAAATTATTGCCAATTTTGAATGCCAGCCTTTTTTTTAAACTCACCGAGAGGTTTAGTGCACTAACCCCTCGATGTGGGACTCCCTTTCGGTAGCAATCTTTTCCTGTGATAATGTTTTCATTTCTGTTGTACCCAGTGTCAGGAAAGTTTCTGACATGAACGAACCGGGTCACGTTGAAACATCCTTTGCTACTTAAGGCGAGTATCTTATTGACTTTGGACTACTTCGCCCAATATAAATATAAAAATATTATACATATTATTATTTTATGAAATATAAATCAAGATTGAACTTATTGAATTGTTATTGTAATAGAATAATATAGAAAGAAAACAAAGACAAATATATTAAAGTAAAATACTACCAATATGTGTCTGCTTAAGCCAATAATATTTCCTAAATAATTTTTCAGGGTTTGTACAGTCTTTGAAAAATAAAGTTCATTTCAAGTCTTTAAAAGTCCTCAAAAAATCATTGCAGTCCTTGAAAAAAATGATATCCATTTTTTCAAGTGCTTCTAAGTGCTTGAAAAAAATTTTGTTTGTGTGAATTTCTTCTATAAATTTTTGTTTTCCCCTCAAGTAAATCCCCCAAACCATTTTCTACTGGGGAAAAATAAGAACCGGGCTTTATAGTCACTCATACCTGAGATATTTCTGGGCTGAAAAAGATGTTGAGTAAAATCTGGCTGTAATATTTTAAACTATTGAACTAATATATTAATAAATTGTCTGTTGCATAAATGTAGGCTGACCATATTTCCTCAATAAAAATATGGCAAAATCTCCAATTGTCACCAAAAATCATGCTAAAGGTAAGCAAAGTTGCCAATTATTGCTAAAATTGCCAAAAAAATCACCATAGGCAGAAAATGAATCACCATTGCATTGAAGCAGTATGGATTTAAATGAATTCTATGGGGGAAAAAAAGTTAACATGACAAATATGTGAAATGAAAATAAAAATTTAAAGCCATAATTATCATAATGTAATTTGTACAGTTTGAAAAATTTCAATAAAGAATAAAAATTTAAATGACTTTGTTGAAAATTTGGGAAATCACGGTACATTTTTATGAAAAGGTTGGGATGGCCAAAATTTGCATGAAAATACAGGAATGTCCTGGGAAATATGGGTCATATGGTTACCGTTAGATAATTAATTGAATAAATTATAACTCTATAATTATTCATCTTTAATAAATTAGCATTTCAAACTCAAAACAAAAATGAGTAAATATGGAATATAAATAAAAAAAATTCAATAAATTTCATTTTTTGAAAAATCATGATTTTTATCAAGCACGATATGAATGTCCTTCAATTTTTGCCTGGAAAAGTGCTTGAATAGTCCTTAGATTTTTTCACTACTAAAGAGTATGAATCATGTTTTTAATTTACTCTATTATCATCAAATTGAATGACTGTTTTTGTCTATTGAATTTCAGTTCTGCCAAAGCCAAGATATAGATTTCTTGAGACTGCGGGTATGGATCGGAATATGGACAGCTGTCATTGCAACAGTTGTTGTAGCATTTGAGGGCTCAACTCTAGTTCGTTTCTTCTCTAGATTCATGCAAGAAATATATGCTACAATTATTTCCATGATGTTTATATTTGAAAGTTTCTCAAAGTTATATAATGTAAGTGGCTATATTACCACTTTTCATACACACTATACCATAATGTACAGACTTAATGGGCTAGGGGGGGGGGACATGATGATGATGCCAATACATGTACAACAGATTGGTCAGCCCCCCTCCCATTCCCTATCTCTGGACTCTTTACAGTTGTATTTATATTAGATCAGGATTACACTATAAAAGCTTTACAAAACTTGAAAAATGTAACCAATAAGCACATTGTTAAATTCGAGCTAATGTAATTGTTGCAAATTTTTTATAAAAGTAATTTTCTGAAACGTTTATAGTGTAATCCCATCCTTAGACACATTTCAGTTTTTCAGGTACTTCAGTAAAATATTTGAGGAGGGGTTTTAATGCATATATATAGTCACCCCTCTTTTATGGCCAGTAATAATTTGAATTGTGTAATAAAAAGTATACATTTCAAACCCCTGATTAACAGTCGCCCTCTTTTACAAATGAATTTTTTTTTGTCCTACTAGTGTCTGCAAAAGAGAGATTTCACTGTATATTGTTGTAATATTTCTTTATGTATTGACATAAGAAATGAAAAGGCTTGACCCCTCCACCTTCTTGTAACATTTATAGAAATATTATTAAATATATGTATAAACCTATAAAAATCTTCATGTAATATGTTATTGTGTTAAGCACATTTATTTTTCACTAGTGAACAATAGAATCTTACTGTTTCAGGTATTTTTAGAACATCCTTTACAACTTGCATACGAAGACACTGGTCAAGCAAATATTACACTCAATGATTCTACAATAATATATGACATACATTTTGCTAAACCAAATACTGCTTTACTCTCTGTCATACTGATGATTGGAACATTTTATATCGCTCTGTTCTTGAGGCACTTTCGAAATAGCATATTCTTAGGAAGAAGTGTAAGTACTTATTGAAAATGACAGATTAAATTCTCTCTCTCATATTCTGATAAACCTATATTTTTTATTATAAAAATAAAAAATAATGTATTTTTTTAATTTTTATGTCAATAGCTTTTCTCAATTCTTAGGTTATAAAATTTGTTGTCTTTTAATTCTACTCGTATTTTTTATTTATAAGCGTTGGAATAATATTTTTGTTATTCAACGTGTGCAAATTTGATACACTCGGCTGATTTTTAAAAGAAAGCTGAAGTTGTGTGGTTTTTTTTTTTTTCAAGTGAAACATTACAGAGTTCCTAACAACTTAGAAAATCAGGAAAATTAAAAATTGTCAGAGAAAATGTAGAATATTTGTCAAAAGAGGGGAAATATTTACAATTATTAGAACTGAAAAAACTGCAACAAAAACATTTAGAAGATTAAGAGTTTGAATTATTTTTCTTTCTTCTGGAGTTTTGGTCTGGGGAATGATCAATCAGATTTTACTAGGAAACGTGCATTAAATGCATTTGTTGTATTTAAGTTTTAAGCAAAAAAAAATTAACATCAAGAAAAGAAACATGTGCTGTAATAAATAAAAGTAATTATATTGAACGCATTTATATATATTTCTTTAAATATACACCACTGAACAGCTGCATGATCAACATGCAACATCTTAATCTTACTCAGAATTTGTGATTGTATGTTACACTAAAACTCTTTATAAGCTTATGAAATTCTTATAAGTGGAACAAATGAATTTTTATATTGATAATCTAGGCAAGGCGAGCATTGGGTGATTTTGGAGTACCGATTGCGATGGCTCTCATGGTAGCTATCGATTATGCCATAAGAGATGTCTACACTCAAGTAAATACCATTAGTTTTGACCTCATTGGATTCATAAAACAATATAAGTTTTAAATGAATTATGTGAGTGCATATAGGTTATACACTGAAGAGCCAAAAAAACTGGTACACCTGCCTAATATCGCGTAGGGCCCCGCGAGCCCGCAGAAGTGCCGCAACACGACGTGACATGGACTCGACTATTGTCTGAAGTAGTGCTGGAGGTAATTGACACCATGAATCCTGCAGGGCTGTCCATAAATCCGTAGGAGTAAGGGGGGGTGGAGATCTCTTCTGAACAGCACGTTGCAAGGCATCCCAGATATGTTCAATAATGTTCATGTCTGAGGATTTAGGTGGCCAGCAGAAGTGTCTAAAGTCAGAACAGTGTTCCTGGAGCCACTTTGTAGCAATTCTGGACGTGTGGAGTGTCGCATTGTCCTGCTGAAATTCTCCAAGTCCGTCGGAATGCACAATGGACATGAATGGATGCAGGTGATCAGACAGGATGCTTACGTACCTGTCAGAGTCGTATCTAGACGTATCAGAGGTCCCATATCACGCCAACTGCACACGCCCCATACCATCACAGAGCCTCCACCAGCTTGAACAGTCCGCTGTTGACATGTAGGGTCCATGGATTAATGAGGTTGTCTCCATACCCGTACACGTCCATCAGCTCAAAGCAATTGGAATCGAGACTCGTCAGACCAGGCAACGTGTTTCCAGTCCTCAACAGTCCAATGTCAGTGTTGTCGGGCCGAGGCGAGGCGTGAAGCTTTGTGTCGTGCAGTCATCAAGGGTACACGAGTGGGCCTTTGGCTCCGAAAGCCCATATCGATGATGTTTCGTTGAATGGTTCACACGCTGACACTTGATGGCCCAGCATTGAAATCTGCAGCAATTTGCGGAAAGGTTGCACATCTGTCACGTTTAATGATTCTCGTCAGTCCCGTTCTTGCATGATCTTTTTCTGGCCGCAGGGATGTCGTAGATTTAATTTTTTACCGGATTCCCGATATTCACGGTACACTCGTGAAATGGTCGTACGTGAAAATCCAAATTTCATCGCTACCTCGGAGATGCTATGTCCCATCTCTTGTGCGCCGACTATAACACCCTGTTCAAACTCACTTAAATCTCGATAACCTGCCATTGTAGCAGCAGTAACCGATCTAACAACTATGCCAAACACAAACACTTGTTGTGTTATATAGTTGTTGCCGACCGCAGCGCCATACTCTGATTGGTTCCACATCTCTTTATTTGCATATGCATGCCTGCACCAGTTTTTTTGGCTCTTCAGTTTATATATATATATTAATTTTAGTTTTTTTTTTTAAACCTAGAAACTGAATGTTCCCAGTGGTTTATCTCCAAGCAAACCTGATGTTCGTGGATGGTTGATATCACCTTGGCCAATTAGTGTTTCTGAGTTTTTTATTGCTGCATTAGCTGGAATTTTAATATTTATTTTGTTATTTTTGGAAACTTTGATCTGCGAGTAAGTATACAGTTTTTATACAATGCAAAACCTTGTAAATTCTGATGAAGTATGATGAAAGTTTATTAGGTCTATGATCATTTGTTATTTAGTCATGAAACATATGTTAACACTTGTATGTCGTCAGTATACAAGGAATTACAATGAGTTATTTATTTTTTACATTTATTTAAATCAAAGTTCAAGTGTGTCTTTTTATGAAAGAAAATGGAAACAGCATTGAAGAAAATTTTGAGATCCTTTTTTCGATCTTTAATCTTGATTATTTTTACAAAAAGCATTATTTTGTTCAGAAGCTAGATGATTAGAACTAACTTCAATAAGCCTGGGTTTAAAATTAGCTTTAAACTATAAGTTCTTAGTCTGATTAGCCTTCATGTATCTAAATCTAAGTGGACCATAATTCAGCAGAGGGATGAGAAAATAATTTGAGGATGAAAAATTAATTTCATACATGAAAAGCATTCATTCTGAAAGTTCTCATTTTACGAAAGATATTTATTACAATATTGTGTATGCCATCACTGATACGCATTAATACATTCAGATGTTTTTTCAGTATGTAAATCTGAATTATATGCAGGAAATTATGGATTTAACATATAAATAACATGAAACCATGAATACTATACGTAAAAAATATTTTAAATAATGCAAACTTTTTGTAATGACACGTAACTCTTTTTTCTTTAGGTTAATAATCAGCAAAAAAGAAAGGAAAATAAAAAAGGGGTCTGGTTTTCATGCAGATATGATAGTAGTTGGATTCATAACGATTGGTAGTGCTATGATTGGTGGCCCTTGGATATCTGCTGCTACCGTCCGTTCTATAAGTCATGTTTCCAGTCTTACAGTAATGAGTAAAACACATGCCCCAGGAGAAGCTCCACATATTGTTGAGGTGAAAGAGCAAAGGTTGACCAACTTTTTTGTGGCAATTTTAGTAGGTAAATATCTTTTAACAAATAATAATTTTAATTATATTGAACATTGCAGAATTATTATTTCCTCATATTATTTTCTAAAAAATATTTAGCAATATAAAGTATGCAGGTTCTTAACAGGAGTAGATACTTAAGAAAACAGGAGTTATATATCTAACAATAATACTTGCTAAAGGTTTAGGGGTACTGACTGTCAAATCGTTTTATTTAGCTGACTTATTAAACTATTAATTTAAATTTTGTGGCTCTACAGAAAGTATGAAGTAAATTGAGATTTATTTCAGATTCATATTTATCTTTATACATGTATTTCTAATAAAGAATACCAGCTAATCAGACACCAAATTGTGTTATATATGCATTAATGCCTGCTCTGGCTCCTGAGGAGATGCAATCAATTTGTCCTGATGGGTGTGGGCCAAAGGATGACCGAACTGAGTGCCCCTGCTAACTAAGACACTGCCACCAGACTTATTCTGTTGCTGACATATCTCTCAGCCAAAGCTCCCTCTAATATATATTTTTTTTGGTTTGTTTTTTCTCTTCACGTTATTGAGATACTACCATAAATGTCTATGGTTTATATTAAAATTCTCTGTGTAAAGTGTACTAGCACAGCTTGCAGTGTCGTCTCAATTCATGGGTCTTCCTTACTATGATGAAATCTAGTTGCAATTTTCTATAGTAAATTGGTAGGCAGGCATTTTTAGCCAGATAGAGGCCCTTATAAAAATCGCTTTTCCTGATGACTTGTGATGTTCTCAAGACATATGGCCCTGGCAGCTTAGAGAAAAAAATAAAGCTTTTTTTTTTTCCACCAAGTGAAAATTAATTAGTAGCATTTTTGAAATCCTTTCCCATCCCGATCAAGCCACCCCATACTTAAACAGTGGTATTTACTGGGCACCACTGATGATAATCCATGCAAAAGCTAGATGCTTACCATATGTTCCCTTTTTCATATCACTTACATGATTATTACCTCTATAGTAGTCATAACACCATATTAATACTGTTGTTGCTCTATTAAAGTTTTAATAATATTTTAATTATTTTTAATTTAAGGCTCAACTAGCTTGAAGAATTTTCACGCCTGTTAAAGAACATTGAATTAGGACATTTCTTTTTTTTATACTGTGTGTTTTTTTTATATGTGTATGTATCATTACTTTTCTGTTTAGCTGTATAAAATCCTACAAGATATAATTAAACAATTGACTGGATACTAAGCAAAGGTAAATGTCTGAAAGAAAATTTCACATTATTCTGTGTGTAATCAAACCACCAACCTCTCACTGTCTGGGCGATAGTTCAATTCCTACAGAGTAATGTGAATTTTCTTTCAGATATTTATGTTTGCTGAGTATCCAGGTAATTTTACCTTATATAATGAGCGGAGAGGTTCATCGTTTCATTGTATAAAGCCTTGTTTCATCTTCAGGTGTTTCAGTTCTGATGACACCGATTCTACGTCAAGTTCCTGTTGCTGTTCTGTTTGGTGTCTTTCTGTACATGGGTGTATCTGCATTGAGTGGTATACAACTGTATGAAAGGTTTTTGTTGTTGTTTGTACCGACTAAGCATCATCCAGACTTTCCCTATGTAAAAAGGGTAGGAAAACTTTTGGCTCATATAGTATTGGAAAATAGATGTTGCATGTCCTTACATTTTTTTAATACATCATTTATGAATATATGTTTTGTTAGTCAATGAATATATGTTGTTCAAATTTTATATCTCCCCCCCAAAAATCATGGGGCCCTGGGAAAATGTCCCACTTGCCTATGCAAAAACCTGATCCCCCCCCCCCCCGTGAGTGGCTATGCACGTATAAATGTACATTATTTAAATTGAGTTTTTTCAACTGCCTTCCGTTAATCTGGCATAACCCTAGTCTGATATGTGCCAGATCAGTGAGAGTCTACTGTATCACGTTATTGCAATTTTGTTGGAATAATCACTGATGACAGTCTGTGGATTAAATAATTACTAATTTAATGAATGAGTAATTTTTTATCCCTATGATGAAAACCTTAAATGGTATATATTTATTGGTTTTAGTTTTTTTTCCCCAAACAAATACTTTTGTCATTTGTCATTATGCTGTGATTTTTCTTGTTGAGAAAAATTTGGTCCTTGTTTTAAGATACCTGACTACCTTTTTTGGCACTCTTCTATAAAATGGTACTGGAATGAGTTTTAATTACATTTTTCGATAGAAAGGGTGTAAAAATGGGGAAAACTATAATACATTTTGGGCTACTTATGTCATTTTCTATGGGGAAAAAAGTCAATGATTTTAAGCAAAATTCATGTAATATTCAATTAAAATCTTAACACAATTGCAAAAATTTCTATGAAGGAAATGTTTTGTCGTTTTCACAGTACATTAAGCTAGTGATAATACACGTAATGAACTGAATTTTAAAGGATTGTATGGTATGCTTACGAGTTGCACCCAAATCTGTTAATGTACATTTTTTGAAGTTTCATTTGGCATATCATGTAAAAATCACTGTAATTAGACATATACATGCCTTTATATTTTAGTTTATAATTTTAACAATATATGGCAAATTTTCATATTGAAATTTTATAATGATACAATGTTAAAAAATAGATAACAAATAGATTTTTAGAAATCATGTTTCAAACTCAAATAAAATGTCAAAAGTAGCATTCTATGTAAAACATGTTTAGCTCACAGATTTTATTCACGATTACTTTTATGTAAAAAATGCACCACATAAGTAGACAAAACTTTGGTTCTATTTCTAAGGATCATATAAACAAAACAAGGCCTGTTTCGGAATCCCAAAAAAAAATAGGGCTTTCATAAAAAAATCAATATTTTTTCCAAAATGATGTTTTAAATCATAGCCAGATATCTTAAACAAGTTCATGGTTATGGTTCAAAAATTTGTTCCTATTTTATGTGCAACCAAACTTCATTAAAAATGGTCAATTGTTCAACCATTCTATTACTTTCAAAATATTTTTTTTTTGTCAAATATATATATACATGGTGTTCTGTTAATAGACCTACAAACTCAGATAGTTGTTAGTAGGTATCAAGAGGAACAAAAATTGCAATGGAATATGGTGTTGCAAACCACTTTGAGTGGGTGAAAATCTCAAAAAACACTCGCAGGCTTTGAGTACAGAGGAGACAAAAGGTGGATGTCAGTTGATCGCTGAATGCGTTCGTGGGTTCGCTCACCATATCTGACGTAAACAGCATCGCGAAACGCTTAAATCACTTACTTTAATAACTCGTTTATGCGATGCCCGTGGACACACCGAAAGATCTCATAGCGCGGATTGTCGTTATTGCGGCAGACATCAAAAGCATGCCTGGTATCTCTGAGCGCATCTGGGAATCATTTTTACATTGTTGTAGACTGTGCAATGACGTAACCGGCCGCTACTTCCAACAACTCTTGTAATAATTAATCAAATAAATATTTTTGTAGTTATTATTATATTTTTTGTCATTCTAGCGTGACGTCGAAAACTGCATGTGTTTTTCACAATTTTCACCCTCTCAACGTGGTTTGCGACACCATGTTCCATTGCAATTTTTGTTCCTCTTGATGTCTACTAACGACCCTTTGAGTTTGTTGGTCCATTAGCAGAACACCCTATATATATAAATGAGTCGTTCTCACGAAATTAGCCTAAATTGTGTTCAAACCATTTACATTAAATACGAGGATGAGTCATTAAGTAAATCACAAATTGATATGATATATCTTAGAGTAGTAGTAACAAATACTTTCAGAGAATGTTAATAGGTGACAACATTATCAAGCTTTATGATATTCATTTCATATCAACTTGTAGCATTCACACTCATGCATAATTCAGTCTGAAAATGGCGATGGTGCTAGATGATAGATAAGCAGTATGCTGTTGTCTGATTTTTGTGGGCAAAAAGACATGATGCAAAAAATATTCACAAAGAAATGTTTATTGCATAAAGTAGCATACAATTGGGTTGAGAAATTTTCTCAAGGGCACTCAAAAAATTTGTGACAATGAATGATCAAAGTGGGTGTCCTCTTTTTCCATTTTGATTTGAAACAGACCCAATACTACAGCAGGTGGAGGAATTGATTCGGGCTGATCGACATACAGCTTGCCTAACATGGGGGACAATTCAAAAATTTGGTTGGAAACTTCTTCAACATCCACCTTACAGCCTCAAGCGATTTTCATCTGTTTAGTCTACTAAAAATCCATATTGGATGGAAACACTTTGCAGATGATGAAGATGTTCAAGAAGAAGTCTTAATGTGGCTGAGACAGCAACAAAATATTCAAAGTATCAGTGCTTGTTCAAGTTGAAAATGAGCTACCAAAATGGATGGAACATGTTTTGACTATCAAACATAAATATCAAATTAAGTGCAAATTCAATGTACAAAATGCCTAGTCAGATTTACCTATCTCTTAACATGGTTTTATTTAAATTCATTTTTTTCACAATGAATTTTTAACAAACTTCATTGCTGACTATATTTCATTTATTAACAGGTAAAGAAGTGTTCTTAAATTCTCTTTTTGGATTTTTTGGTTGACATATTTTTTTGTAACTTTCTATTTTTATTGTTTTGTCCGATTTCGTGAGAATGACCCGTGTATAAAAATTTAGTCCATTTACGAAAAAGGAAAAATTAGAGCTAAATTCTTTAAAAAATGTATGAAAGAAAATGTATGTATGAAAGAAATTTAAATATTTTATTTTGAAGTATGAAATGATCATTGCACCAAGTGATGCAAAAGTGTTACCCAAGTATACTTTAGATAAATTTGATAAATGCCTCTGTTATTTAATACTGATTTGCTTTATATAAATCCAATTTCTCCAAATCATTAGACAGTTTAGATGAGAGTATGATGCTGTATCAAACTTCATGAGCAATTTAGGAATTTTTATCTGAAGAAAAATCATTTTAAATTGCTTAAATACATATTTTGGTATTTTTTTAGTTCTGTATTCTTCATTTCATCATAATTATTATTTACACTTGAAATCTATTTTCCAAAGGTTCGCACATGTAGGATGCATTTTTTTACTGTTATACAAGTGTGTTGTATCATTGTGTTGTGGGCAGTCAAGTCAACAGCTTTGGCTCCTGGATTTCCTCTGGGTTTGTTGCTGCTCATATTGCTTCATTATTTGTTGAAAAGAATTTTTACCCCACAAGAAATACGAGCTGTAAGTTTTTTTCCCCTTTCTATTTTAGCTTCTGAAGTTTTCTTTTTTCAAATTAAAAAAATGAACTGAAAGAATGTTTCAGTGAAATAATGTTTATTCCCGTTAAAGGTTAAACTTTATATTTCCTTTGATATAAGCTATAGTGAAGCTCTTATAAAATGGTACCCTCTATTATGATAATTGCCTATAAAACTATATTACTCTCTGGTTCTGGTACACTTCCTATAGTGTGATAAATTCCATCTACAATGATGATCATATATAATGATATTTCTCCCCAGTCCTTTGAGTATCATTACGTATGAGTTTTGCTGTTTAAGTGAATAAAAACACTATAGATGAAGCTTAATTGAGGAAATAAATTAAAAAATTTATTCTAGTGATCAGTTGCCTTTATATCTGTTATTTTTGGACACATCTTACATCAGGTAGTATGAAAAAGAGGATATCAGTGCAGATTATAGAGTTTAGAAATTGATATAAGTTGTTACTAATTTATTTGATTATAAATCATTTTTGTAGCACCAATCATTTTATGCATGTAAAGAACTCATTTAACTAATGCTGATTCTAAAGTGGTTATGCTTCTGTGGTCATCTGTACACAGACCTATTAAATTGGCTAATTATTAGGTTGTCAGATGGCTAATTTGTCAGTGGATTTATTTTATAGGCTCCTGTTTTTGTGGAAAGCAAAACAATCTAGTTAATTTTGCACAAAAGAAATGGAACTTCAAATTTATGGTTCTGTTAATTTGTACGTTATAAAAGGTCTGTTTTTCAGATTCTGAATTTTGTGGAAAAATGGACCCAAATTTGAGCTGGACAGACAGGTGTCTGTTTATTTCAATTTTAGTGAATTGCTATTTCTAGAATAAAGACGTGAATAATTGATAGAAACTTCTTTTATTTCAATCTACATCAGTTTATTTCAAAAATGGTTATCCAGAGATCTTTTCCAAACATGTCATTTCTGAAAATTAAATTAACTAGAATAATTTTTAGCTAGAATCTAAAAATTTTGGAATGTTATTTTATAGCAATAGACTAATACTAAATTTTTAAACATGAAGATAATCTAGTTATGATATTTCCTTCTTCGAACCATTGCTTTGAGCCATTCTAAATGGAAATCAATCAGACTGTATCATAAAATATTATATATAATAGAAAATATTTCTAATTCAAATATTCATCGTATGTAAAGATTTAAACAGAGTTAATAATTTCAAGATTTTATCCTCTCATTAATTTTATTGACCATCAACACTCTCTCTCTATTTTGTAGCTGGATGGTGAAGATCATGAAGAAGAAGAGTTAGAGGAGGATGAACCTGATTTCTATGAACAAATAGTAGCTTGAGTTGGGTATATGTAAAAAAAAAAAAGTTGCTAAGAAATTTTATACCAAGAAATCTAAGAAAACAGTAATTCTTTATTGTTTGCTATTGAAAGTGATAGTTTGTGGCAATATAATGCACAAGATTTTAATATACTCTGAGATGAGAATGCTGTTTTGTTGTTTAAGACATGCTTCAGCAACTCTTGAAGTATGCCTATACTTAAAAAAGTTGTATATTTATATAATCTTTATACTTTCATTTCCCATGCTTTCTTCAAAACTGCGACTACATCATATACATTTATACTCCAGAACATTATGAATTCCAGAATGTCATGTAACTAGTTCGCTTCGTGTTTGAAGGACATGAAAGCTAAATACCATTGTTTCAGCATCGTCCATTGCTTAAATATGATTAATTTCATGAGGAAATGAGTTTTTTTGTCTAATCCTCAATAGTTAGGTGTTAAGAAACATATTTTACTAACCCATTTTGTATTCATCACCATTCACTGTCTTGAGCAAATATATATGTGTGCATTATGTGATTATGTGGCAGTCACATAATCACATTTTATTTTCAAACTTTTCTTGGATAAGTTTGAAAATATTATGAGTTGAGAGCAAGCAACTCTGGAATAATGGATGAAACTTTGAGATGCATGTTTCAACCACCTATTTTTTATTAATACAAAAATTAAGGAAATTTTATTTATTTTTTATTTTAATTTCCTCATCAGGATAACAAAAGAAAGTGTTCAGATCACATTCCTTTAGCTATAAGTATGGATCACAAAATTTTTGATTGTAGAGTTCAGGTGAAGTGACTGGTAAAAGATACTGATTGTAACCAGGAAATGCTATTGGGGAAAAATTCTCTTGAACATCAATCTTTGTTTTTCTTTCTTTCTTTCAAGTATTTATTCAGTGTTGTCTTTTTGTTTTTCATTTCAAAACTACTTTCTTATTTATTTAATTTTTTTATTAATGATACTCTAAAAAATTTATGAGCTGATTCCAAGAGAGTAAAAAAACGCTTGATTATCATAAACTTCGATATTGATATTTTTCCTGTAAAAAATCTTTTTTAGCCTATATCCCTGAGAAATTTTGAAATTAGAGTATCAGCTTTGACTTTATTACAAAAAATATTGGGCTTTTCTTTTTCCTGGTAACATAACTGAATTTTTGTTATATTTTTCAGTTTATTTTACTCGCTTCAGTGTTTAAAAAAATTTAAAGCAGAGATTTCATGCAGTGATCAAATAGTTAAAATAATCTGCAGTATTATTTCTCTATTAATCGAGAAGAATAAAGTTTTCATGAGTTTTAGATTCAGTTAATCAAGAACACGTGAGATGTGGAATTTTTTAAATTGCTTCTTCATCCAGAGTATAAATATAGTTATTTAAAGCTTCCAATATGGAATGACTGATGTCTAAAAACATTGGCTGATATTGTTTGATATTTTGGATATAGCTTCAGACATCACTCATTGAAATTTTTTTCTATTTCTTTGTTCTGTCTGAGTAGGCTGATCATTTTGTTTTTGCTATATTAATGTGTACTAAGTGTTTTGAAAACATGTTCCTATATGATTCATAATCATAATTAATCGATAACAGCAAGTTTTTACCCACCGATACAAAGTTATTTGCTGTTGCTATTTTACGTCTTTTTATAGAATCTCACTAATTTCTAATATTTTCTTTATAACATTGATTAACAGATTTTAAATAAATTTATCTATTGTTATATTTCTTTACTTTATCACAAAATTTATTGTTATATTTCTTTATAGTATAACTATATTTAGTTATACATATTTCCTTCTTTGCTCATTTAGAGAATTGCGCATAATTTTCTAACCCTTCTAACTATTCTACGTCGGATCTTGTCTGACATGTTTTTCTTATGGGTTTGTACCTTGCTTGACAGTTTGGGGCCACTTCAACCCTTCGATTGTTTTGTGTAACCTAATACTGTTAATAAAACTATCGGGTAAGAAAATTTTTCTTAAAATTCAAAATAATTACATGTAATCCACCAAACGCTTTCCCGCCGAAGATAAAAGAGTTGGGGAGTTTGCAGTTGGCTGAAAAATTGGATAAAAAAGGGTTAAATGTGCGAGAGGGTTAATATGTGCGAGAACATAAATGTTTCTGTGCTAATACTCATACAATACGTGACAAATTATTTTATGTGCTGTAATATTGTAAATTTTTTTACAAAAATTCCAGTTTTTAACATGATCAAAACATTGTTAAATATTTATATTTATAAGCATATTACCATTTCTGTATCATTAACTATTCTTGACCTATTCTTTTTTTTCAATACAACTAGCAATTTTTTGTCCATTCACTACAATATGTATGTATGTACAGTTTTCAACTAGACAGTTTCTTTTTCTCTCTCAAAGAGTAAATATAAAAATTTTATGTACTATTTCAAAAATCTCAAGATTTATATTTTTCCCTTGTTACTTTTATCAATTTCATGTACATGTAGATATTACACATGTATTTATGATGGTCTAATTATATCTACTTCATTTTTTGTGTTTGTTATTTATTCCCTAATTATAGTGAGTTTACTTTTTCTTTTTGTTAGTTTTTATTCCGAAAATGCTTTTTTGATCTTAATGTGTGTGTGTGTATTATATTTGAATCTCTCAATACCTATAGAAGTGCAAGGAAGAAAAAAGGTGAAGGCTTTCTTCCTTGAGGATAGATCTAGTTGATTATGGTAGTTTCTGATCAACAAAGTTGTTTTCTTCCACCAAAAAAAAAAAAAGTTTGTACAGGGAGTTTTTCATAGAAAAGTAATTTTCAAAGTAGTAAATTTTTTTTTTAATGTGAGTGTTCTGGTAAAAAGTTTTTTTCTGACGTAAAAATATTATTACTTCTAGTATCATTTCTAGAAGATAATTCACAGTTTATATGGTTTTGAAAATTAATTTTTGATATCTCAGGATGATAAGGATGTCCTGAATGATATCTCATTTTCCCCTCTCTTCGTACTTCACACACATATACAAAAAATCTAAATGTATATAAAATTCAATTTTATTCACTGGGCATTGATCAGTATTTACTGAATGGAATATAGCTCTCTTCAGTATTAACTGAAGTTAGTGAAAATTCATAGGCAACACAAAAATATATGACAGTGACAAAAATATATGACTATATTTTAGAATTACAAACTTTGTTTTTTTTTATGGAGGGGAATAATCTAGACATGATGAGCGTGATAAATAGGTAGTAGACGTAGTACCGTGCCTTCATATCATACTGTATTTCTTAACAATATTAAGGAGAAAAATGTTCTGAATCAAAGAGCTTGTCTAAACAGAATGTGAAGAATCTCTAATACCTTCGAGACCACGTGTGAAAAATTTGGTTTTCATTTTTTTGTTCTGAAATCATCTGATTGCAGAAGTACTTGTAAATTCTTAAATTGAAAATGGAACATTGTTGTTTTGATTTTATCAAAAAGTCTGTTAGTGCTTTAGTTCTCAAATATTAAAATTTATAGCAGCTAATGCCAAGGCCATAGTGAGAAGATGGGTGGGGGAGACTAGGGGTCCAGTCCCTCCCAAAATGATAGAAAATGGCTGATTTTTGTGGAATAACATAGTTAAGTCTATTGTTCTGCCATTTTGATCCCCCTTCCCTGAAACATCAGTTATCCCACCCCCCTAAAACAATTTTTCTGGCTATGGCCCTGGCTAATACAAAGATGCAGAGTTAACTATTTCAAACTTCTGGTAGTTATTTCCTTATGTATTGAAAAGATGTTGTTGTTGTCTATCCTATAAGGGATGTACCGAAAGTAAGTTTCACATAGAGGTAACCGAAAAGGGGAAACAACCATGACAAAGATACACATTTTCAAACTATCTTGAATGCATGACAAGAAGTTTGAGTGAAATTGAAGAGGCTCAGAGGTAAAATATAGATAAAAAATATGATGGCAAGATGTGTTTAGTCTCTAATTTATTTTTGAAGGTCTGGATGTATGTGCCTTCGTAGAAGTCTAAATTGGCCGTGGATTTCACAAAGTGAAAATAGTAAATGACAATAAATCAACACGACCGATTGCAGCGCCATGGCTTGAATTAATTACAAGCAGGAATTTAAAGAAAATTTGAATAGACCAATCGGATAGCTCTATTTCGCAAGAAGTCGATCAGGTTGTTGCAAAAACTTACACACAGGTGCTTCACTTCATTCTTGCCATGTCATTTGACTTGAACAGACGTATAATTTTTTTGTTCTGCTGAGCAACCGAGATTGAAGATTTTGTACTCAATCCAAGTAAGAAACTCGGTCAGCGCGATACTCATATCCTCTGAAGACGACACCCATAGCATGTTGAAATGCATTAGGAATATTTTAGTATTTCCTGGTATTTGCCTTATTCGTTGACGATTTTTTAAACATAATATGTTCCTGCATGTACCAATTCAATGAAAATTCCACAGAGGAATATGAGTTTTACATGGAAGTTTTCTTCAAATCGATACGACATTATCCATTTTGTGTCAACTGATTCGAAAAATATCTAACATTACATTGTGTACTGACGTTGCATGTATCTGTGCAAAAAACGATGTCAAAACTTTCTCTTGAAACGTCCCTCATAGTTTCATTATATTCAGTGTTGAATACTAAAAAGCTTTCTTTGCAATGTTTCCTATAATCATATAATTCATTAACATGTTTAGCCTGTCATCTATGAAAAGTGATAATTGATGGAATTGGATGAATACTGTTATTATATAAATTGTGTACATACATTTATCTATCTCGGGTGCACAACCTCTGCCCGCGGGCCAAATGCCATCCACCAAGGGGTTCCACCTGGCCCACGAAAGATATTCCAGTAGAAAAGTATGAACACACACAAACACGATAAATGCCTGAGCTGAGCATATTTCCTTCATAAAAAAGAAGGAAATCAGATTATGATGCCAATTGTCACTAAAAAATGGTCAAAGCCAAGTAAAGTTGCCATTACAGCCCATATAATGGTCAAAATCAAATAATGTTGCCAATTATAACCAAAACCATCATCAAAGGCAAGTAAAGTTGCCAATTACTGTGAAAAATTAAAAATGCCAGTAAGGTTGCAATATATCTCTAAAATTACTCACAAATTACCAATGACCTTGAAAATAAAGGAAAAAAAGGGACATTTCATAAAAAATTTGGGTGGAATGTCCCATAAAATACGGGTCTTGTGATCACCCCCTATACATATACAAGTCTCTGGCGCACGGACTGAAAAGGTTGTGCACCCCAGATCTATCTCTTGGATCTGAGCTATTTACCTGATAATCTGCCTTATTTATAACAAAGTTTGTTCGTTCTTGTAATAAGTGATACTTGTGCTATTACAAGTTGTAAAAATGATAGGATTATTACGAGTCAAATTACATACACATATAGTATTTTTTTTCTATGTGAACTTGACTGTGATATGAAAAATCATGACTGATGGACCAATTTTAAGAAGTTCACGTTTCATTCCATCTGGTGAATAACAGTTGAAGCGAGAACTGGTATACTGCATGGAATTCAGGTTTTTGAATGAAATGTTTGATTGAAATATCCAAGCAAGTGAAGTAAGTGCAGCTGAATGGAAGTGTGGAATGAGACGATATCGCTGTTTGATATATATATATATATATATATATACACATGGCCGGCTGTACTGAAGACATGACCAATAATTTCCAACCGTGTATCACATTAGCATATATATACAGTAAAACCTCCCAATAATGGTCACTAACGGGACCGTGAAAATGTGGCTGTTATTGGCAGAGGGTAGTTTTATTTATGAAAAAAAACACTAAAATTTGCAATCGATGTATATGTATATAGCAGGTGAAATGACAATTCATATGAATATGTTTTGATAAAACAAATTCGATAATGTATTAAAATTATGTATTATCTATCTACAACACTATTATGACATCCTAAAATTTAGGCTTACAGTGTTCAGGTGGAACACAACAAGCGAGAGAAATTGATATGGACTAAGACGGTGTACCAGCAACCCCAAATAGTTCTTTTTTCACACTGAACCTTCAACTAGACCTTTTTGTCCCTGGGCGTTCCCAAGTCCAATCCAATAGCTGAAGACATAGACATGCTTGTTATGTCTTCAGCAACATGACATACATGCTTGTTAAAAAAAAAGATTGGTACATCCCTCTCAAAAAAATAATATCCTGCACATTTTTATTCCTATTTGCAAGCACTATTTTTTTAGACTGTACCATCCCTTGGAGTAGGGAGTGCCGAATAAACAAAGGGTTTCTAGTAATCAGGTAACTTGCATATCAGGTAACTGACCTGTTGTCAGTTACCTGACAACAGGTCTGATGTTGTCCCTTATATGATCTCTTCAAGTTTTTTTTTTCTCTCCCCCATTGCCTTTAATATACCCATCTAACATTTGTACCCAGGGAAAGAAAGCATATATAATCTTTTCCCCCCATAAAATTCGGGGAGCGGGAAAACTCTCTTAAAAAATCAGCGTAAAAATTATTTTTTCTCATCCAATATGCATACTTTTCCCCGACTCCATGTTGAAAGTGGTGAGATTTCTTGCAATGTTAAGTCTATGGGACGCTTTCGGTTCCAAGAAATGTGGCCCCTAGAGGAAGTTTTACTGTATATACAGATTTCTCTCACTCCAGAATCACCAGATGACAATAGTGGCTATGACACTATATTGTTTTATCATAAACAACAATGAGGTGGGCATCTCTTGATGACGATGATGCAGCATTGCATCCGAACTGACACTGGATACACCAGATGACAGACTTGTGATTACAAGGGGAAATAATTAATTAAAAATATCATTAATTTTTATAGCACTTATAGATGGAGTGGTTTATTTCCATCTGTGGGTCTGTGCTCTTACATTAAGAATGGAGGGTTAAGTTATAGTTGAAAAGAGGGGTTCTCTATGTTTTTACTACACCAAACACCAACTCCGGCCATATCACTATATTGCAATTTATTTCTATCAACAAGTTGGGTTGGAAATGAAGGTATCATCTAATGGTGGTCACCTCAAACTTGTTAGTGAAAATATCTTATCTATATTCTTTCCCTGATTCGAACCTGGGACATGACTTCAACCTTCACGGTGGTAAATGAGCATCTTATGCCCATGCCACTCTGGTGCTTCTATGTTTTTACCGGAACCTTACCACCCATTGAGTCTCAATTCACATTTTCGCCTCCCTCTCAACAATATTTAATTTCAAATTTTTACACTCACCTCCAACTTTATTTGGTAATTTTCTACCACAATAACTAACCAATTAGAGTGGAATCTGAGTTTTTAGCTACTTTTGAGCAGAAATATTTAACTTTTTCCTTTTCGTTTGGGTTTCTCGCTGAGAACTTGTGCACTAACAACTTTAAGGAGGGGAAAGTTCCAGCAGTAGCAACGTGGGTGTATGCACCTCACTCCCTCCCTGTTCACTCTACACCACAACTTCTGTGATTCCTCCTCCCACCACCCCCTTGTTTGAGAAGATTTATTTGCTTATGAGTGCGAATTTGCTCTGCAGTCATCTTAGCACTGTTTCTGTTGTACCTCATTGTCAGGGAAGATTCTGAGAAGGATTGAACATGTACTACACTTGTGATGCCTCTCAACATCCTTTGGTATAGTAGTGCTGCGTCTTACCAATCTAGGTCACCATGTCTCCAAATAACAATATACAGTGAATTGATTTGGTATTAAGTTTTAAAATGTGTCCAGGACTTCTTGCCCACCCTGTATATTGTGGAATATTTTCCAGCTTGCCTTCCTAAAACTTCTTTGCTGCACCACTGTTTCAAAATACCTCTAAACATTTACGTCTTCAGAATGAAATTTTGACGTAGGTAAGTTTGCAATGTGTGAGCTTGGATTAGAACATAGTTGAAAACAATTTGAGAGAGAGAGAGAGGCTTGAATTCAGAATGAGGGGTGGGGGCATAAATCCAGGAAAAAAGGCCACTCAGTCAAATGTAGCAGAAGCTCAGTGAGGGACATTTATAGGAATAATTTTAATGAATCAATACGTTTTCAATGACAGAATTAAATAAGTCTCTGCCTTTTATCTTCATAGATATATTTCATTTGCCATGTACAGGGTGGTTATAATTAAACTGATCCTACTCAGACCAATGTGGAGCCTGTTCTGGTTAGTGTATTTCATTGGAACTTGGTATGTATGTTATATGAACCCATGGAGGAGAAATAAAACTGCAGTAAAAAAACAATAATCTCAAATTTCAACCACACACACCAGGTGAAAAAAGGGTGCACAAAGAAGAAGAAACATAAAATTCTTTTTTCATTTGATCACAGCATTTGTTCAATGTGCATTCCATTCCATCACATGTTTTAAGTGTGTTGCAGCATGTTCAACATTAGTGTGAACAGTTTCCTAAGGAATCGCAGCAACATGGCGTGATATGTTTGTTGTCAATTCAGGCAGAGTCTATGTGCTTCCTCCATAGACACGATATGTCAGGAATCCCCTCAGCCAGAAGTCACATTGAGTCAAGTCCGAAGAACGAGGATCCCAGGCTCTTATTAGAAAACTTCAAAATTACCTAAAAATCTTTGAAGTGAGCAGAAAACAGTTCCTTCACTTGTCAGCCAATATGGGTAAGGATACGGGCCATCCCCCCTCCCCAGCATCAACGACATAGCCACTACTGTATGTGCATATACAGTGAAATCTCAATATAACGATACTCTGGGGACCAAGAAAAACTAGCATTGTAAAAGGATTATCATTATATTGAGAGGGATTTATCATTATATCGAGTTTCGATTTAGCGAGGTCTTACTGTATATGAATCAACATCATCATGCCCTCCCCTCCCGAGCCTTCCAAGTCTATTTCCCGCCTATGATAACACACACAGTAGCCTCTAAACATTCTCATTCTTGTAAGGCAGGAATGACTTACTGCTGTGCAGAAATTTGCAGTAACAGGTACTGGTGACAAAACTTCTTTTAACTCTTTGGGGATAGGTGGGTTAAAAACTGTCCCACCTTCTGCTTAGCTTTTTATGCATGATGGGATATATTTTAACCCACCTTGAAAAGTTGAAGTTACTCATAGTCATACAAATTCATATTTTATTTAAAGTTTTTCATTCAGTTGGGGCAATGCTGTGCACCAACGGTAAATGCATAAATAAGTGAAAAAAATTCTTATTTGGAGTAAATATTTTATGTTAGATAATCGAAATGAATGTTTTTTTCCATTTTTTTATAAAAAAAAATTCTGTGCAACTAGGGTTTTTATTTTCTTTAAAATTGTGTGCCTCAAAGAGTTAAGGCTTTGAGGAGAGAACTCCTCAAGACACATTTGGACATGTGGTTGACGCGAAAAGAACGCACATCAAACAAAAGCTGTAATTAAATAAAGTTTCATAATTCCAATTTCTGTTTCATGTTCTTCATGTTACACTTTTTTGCCTGGTGGTAAAGATTTGAACTATTATTATTTTTTCTTTTATTATTATCTTTTCCCCCATGGTTCATATAATGCACTGTATTCCCTCTCATTAGCCAACATGGCGTAAAAAATCGGGGGACGCTCATATCCCTAAAGTTATTGGGAATTATAGGGGGCACACACCTAATATTTTCATTGGTTACTATGGAGATGGTGGGTGCTCAAGCCCATGGGCCAAATACAAGTTTACACCTATGAGGACAATGAATGAATGCCAGGGGCTCTGTCACTGGACTTATCCCGTTGCCGAGATCTCTTCCAGCCCAGCTTCGTGGCAAAGTCTGGAACAAAGTGAGTGCACCTAACAGTCTGAGTGTGTAGCTAGTGTTGTGCATGATATTTCAGTGCTGCCATCTATACTTCCAATTGTGAGTGAAGTGTAATGATTGAATATTTGTACGTTGTAGGCCTGTTGCTCTCTGTGGCGAGGCTTTTTAACGGGGAGATCGGCTCGCATTCATGCCTTAAAGTTGGAAACCACAGAAAACCAACTTCAGCCAACCACCACTGTGGCGCTGGTGGGGTTCGAACCCAGATCCTCGCGATGCGAGTCCGTCACGATGACCACTCGACCACCACAGCGGCCACCTATGAGGACACCAGCTATTTTGAATGTAGGAGTCTGGTCCATTCCCTGGCATGCTGGGAAAATCTAGGTTCAGTAAAGATCATATGATACATTCAGAAGAGTGATATGAATCTATATATATTAAATTAATACATAAATTGGAATATAAAGATAGTTTTTAATGTAGCAAACACGTTTTGTCCAGAAAATTTTGTATTGTGTTTTGCATTGCAATTCTTAAACTTTTGCCTTTGTTGGTTTAAATATTAAACACTTCATCAAATAATACAAAAATACTTCAGTCTTTTAATTCTTTCATTTAACTCATCTAATGTAGACGACATTTTCAATAAGCAAGATTAATGGTAGCTTGAATGAACGTAAAATTCGAGGTATCTCTAATGTAGTTCATAAAAAACAAAATGATCTTAAAAAATGCAAAGAGCAGACAAGCTTAAAATCATCCAATTCCTAAAGTCCAGAAATCTGATAATTTCGCATAATGCCAGGAAATATGGGTACTCCCGATGTGCTTATCTCCCTCTGTGTTTCTTGGCATGCCAGCTAATGCAGGGGAATACAGTAGATACAAAGTTTCATTGAAATATGTCAACTAGAACAGGCTCTATCTACTTTACCGCACATCAACTCGGGTCACATCGGCATACGACAATTTCCAATTGATGGAGTAGTGTGGGAAATGAGGGCACCAACTATCAATAGTCACCCCATGCTCGAAGTTAAAGAACTTATTTTCAATGGTCTTTTTCGAAGTTAAACCCGTGGATCCTGATGGCAACCTTCACGGTGGAAGATGAGTATCCTACTACAGCACCACTCGGGTGCTAACAGGCTCTAACAGGTCTGAGAAGGGTCAGTTTAATTGTAACCATCCTTTATAACATGCATATATAGGTTAGATGGATATCAAAACCATAAGAGCAAATGCCTGGTTGTCCCTACTCCAAACAAGGGGGGAATAATAGCAGTCCTTCCCCCCCTCCCTGGCTCCAGCATTCCTTCTGTATCGAAAAATTAATTTTGGAAAATGATGATTTCTCGTGTATTTATGTACAATGTAAAGCATTACCTAGATTTCTGCACTGAGTCTATAATGTTTTTTCGCACATGATAATGACACAAAGTGAAATAGGAACCTGCCTTATCTCTGATGTAGAGCGAAGATCTATTTTGTTAAAAGGCATATAATGCTACAATATATGATTCCTACGAGTGTGTATAATGTATATAATTTTGATATCGCGAGCTTCTTGTTGCTCCGTGCGAATGTAATAAACATATTTTTCTTATACGATGGTATAATAGTGATTGGGATGAGTGACATTAATCAAAGATGTGTGTAAGTAGTGACATTGTGTGTAAGTAAATGTATATTTTTTATCAGTATTTCCTCATCATTCGGTAATATATTCACCGTTTTATTTCTTCCTTTTTTTAAAAGATCTGTGATATCATTTTTTTTTCTCGCCTTGCTTATAGTCTACCACCTGGTGATTGATTTTGAAAAAATAAGTGGCATCAAAATATATTTGATTTGCAGCAAGATCTTAACGATTATTGAATGTCATTAAATTTTAATTATGTTAAGTTCATATTTGATTTTGTATATTAAATATTTGTGCGATTCAAAATAAAAGCACTGGCAAAAATTATTTGTTTTATCGGACGACATTCCTTTTACGCTTCACATTTTATAAAAAATACATTCATTTATATTTCGATGCTCGAATACTTTTACCGGTATATTGTATGATATTTAAAATGTAGTATGTATACATGCGTCCTGTGATGTTCTTGAT
This sequence comes from Pholcus phalangioides, assembly GCF_987345545.1. Taxonomy (NCBI): domain Eukaryota; kingdom Metazoa; phylum Arthropoda; class Arachnida; order Araneae; family Pholcidae; genus Pholcus; species Pholcus phalangioides. The sequence goes on along the minus strand of NW_028301608.1, from coordinate 83,505,596 downwards.
GCCGCATTGTATGCGATGATCACATTGCCTTACTCGCTAGGGGATATGATTTCTGTCTTGACACGAATGGTACGATTTCCTATGGATTCATAGGTTGTGTTTTGCTTTCTCTCTTGTCATGTTCTTATGGATCCATTTTTTACACGTAACATTCTTTATTTTGTTTTGTTTTAGAGGAATCGACAGGGAATTCTGCGCTTTGTATATGGAACATGCTCTTTATAAAATAAATGTATGTTGATATTGTCAAATGGCTGCCCTGAATTTTTATAATTTACATTATTTGAAATATTCATATACAGTAAAACCTGTCTTCAACGGAATCGCAAGGAACTGAGATTTTTTTTCCCCGTTGGACACAGATTTCTGCTTATTAAAGGTTCGGTTGACATAATGTGTAAAATTATTTAACAATCTCATATGTAATTGAAAGAAACGATTAAATAAGTAATTGAAAGAAACGATTAAATAAGTAATTGAAAGAAACGATTAAATAAGTAATTGAAAGAAACGATTAAATAAGTAATTGAAAATAAATTAAATAATTTAAAAATGCATAAAAAAAAGTAATGTATATTATTTACTCTATAATTATATGATAAACGTTTAGGTTTTGACAGCATCTCCATAAAACTTCACCCTAGGGCCGTCTTAAGAGTATCATGGGTCCCTACGCTAATTGATTTCTCTGAGGCCCTACCAAATTCTCGAAAATTTCAACCAGATCTCATTTTTGTGAGACCCTCTTCACGAGGCCCCCGGGCCGTGCCCGAGCAACACCTCCTATAACTAGCTATAGATGGCGTTGGCCCGGGTGGGCCCATGCCTTAAGACGGCACTGCTTCACCCTCGCTACACTGTTGTTCTGCTGAAAAGACGAAATTTACGTTCTTTTTAAATTTTATTTAAAATTTTCAATGAGGGTGTCAATATCTGTTGTGACAGGTTCAATTTGTACATTGCCGTCTATATGTTTATGTAATCCTGAGTACCAAGGCCATAACTAGGGTTTTTTGAGGGTAGGGGGCATAATCATAATGCCCCCCATGCCACTGTAAAATTCAATGATTTTTTAATGGTCTTTTTCCCCCACCTAAAATTTGCCATCCGAGTAGTTGCCCCTTTGCGCCCCCCCCCCCCTAATTCCGGTCCTACCCAGCACTGAGAATTTGGAAAGCAACTTGCTTACAAATTAAGTCTTGCATATCATTTGGAAATCCAACCCTTGGTCTTTTTTCTCCTGCTCAAAAGCATACTTTTCTGGAAAATTTTGCAACAATTTCAGAAAGAAACTGTTTTACTCTATATGCCTTATCAAAATCACTGCATCAAGTGCAAAAACAGTTTTTGCTAGTTTTCCTCAATTCTGGAATTCTAAATTTTCCTATATATTCTAGAATTCTGAATTTTACGGAATTCTTTAATTCTGAATGTTCCTCAATTCTGAATTTTTCTCAATGTTCTAAAAAAGTTCCATTTATTCTAAAAAATTTTATCAATTCTGAAATTATTTCTTGCATTTATGCCAAATTTTTGGCATACTCCAAACCTTCGATACTGCAAGACCTTAGAAAAATCCCCCATGGAGTACAACTTGAAAACCCGATATGACTAAAGCTGTATGAAAAATATTCCCAAAAGCATCTTTGCCGTTGAAGTTTCTCATGGAGGCTTGAATTAATTTTTTATTGTCATAAAAACATCTCTATACTCTCACAGACAGGCCCGCCTTAATGCATGGATCCACTTGGAAGGGCTCGAATTAAGGAAACTAAGTAAATACAGGGTCCTTGAATGGGGAAGAGCGATCACACCCCTCCCCTCCCCTACATTAATTTATGGAAATGGGGGGGGGGAGCATGGATCCAGAGATGGGGAGAGGCAATGGGTGCGGTCGTCCCTCGCAAGAGCTGAATAATATTGGGTAAACTTGTGTGTCCTGTAAAATATATTATCTGCCTCGGCTTCATCCACAGCTGAAAATGCATGCCTTCTTTTAGACATGGATCTAGTGGTGGGGGGAATAGAAATGATTGCCCCTCCCAACAGCCAAATAATACGAGAAAATTTGTCTGTCCCGTAAAATATGGGGTGATTCAAATAACTGACACGATTTGCCCTCCTCCTAACACATCGTCCTGGATCTGCTTATGAAAGGGGAATGTCATTGGCTTGGGGGGCAAATTTTAGGGGAAACAAAAAAAACCTTAATATCGATTTTTACAGTGAAGAGGGGGGGGGGCAACTACTACTACTTCACCAAAATATCCCAACTCTGGCCATATTGCTACATTGCATGTACTGCCATTAAGAAGTTGGGTTGGGAATGAAAGGTGTCATTTGTCGGTAGTCACCTCAAGCTTGTTAGGGAATATATTGGTGAAGGAGCAGCAAAATTAAGTTTGCCCTCCGGAAACATCCTATGATAATTGGACATGACACTATTTTCAAAAATGTATATGTACATATGTGAATTATATATAGTAAAGTGGTACTTCCAAACAGGTTAGGTGCCTCTGAATATTTTGTCCGGGGGAATCATGGTGGGGCCGCAACTAGATGCTTATTCAGCCGTGGCAAGCACACATTTTGGTGCCCCCTTGTAATGTTGAAGGGATAAATTAGTGCCCCCACCCCCGTGGCACCAGACCCTCCTGCTCCCCCACTAGTTGCGGCTCAGTCATGGTGCTGTTATGATGGCCTTGCTCACAGAATATCTACTGCATGTTAGTTTCCAATACCAAATACTGGAGCACACACCGGCTCCGACGACGCTATCCTTGAGGACCAAATAAAATGGTTTCATAAGCAAATAACTCAACCGAGTGATGATTGATAATAAATTGACACAATTTGCTAAGTACATGATGGTTATCGTTAAAAAACTGACATTATAGGTGGGGTGAGGTTATACATTTGAAACTTGATAACGGATACCATGGAGCTGATAGTTTTTTTTCGGCTGCCCGGAAATGTCCACTGATATACAGCGAAATACATTGAAACAGGGCAGTCTTTGGAGCATCATGGGCTCCCGGGCTGCATTTTTTCTGAGGCGCCTACCACACAAGACTATAAATACTTTCCTACCAGTTTACATGTTTACTCTCGAAAACATTAACCTGATTTCATTTTCATGAGGTTTCCTGGGCCGTGCAAGGTGGGCCCATGCGTTGTATGCATTGAAGCCGAGTTTCACCACAACCTCTTCCAGTGCCAGATAGGAGGTGTTGGTTTCAGAAATTTAAAAGTGTGCTCTGACAAAAAGTGTCCATTATGGAGATTTGACTGTTATGACTGTCACATTTTTTATGATGTACCAAGCAGGGCTGTCTTAAGAGCATCATGCCCCCACCCCCATCTATAGGCTAAAAATGCTTGTCTACCAATTTGTATGCACACCCTCAAAAATTTTAACTAGATGTAATTTTTATGACCCCCTTCTGCTCTTGAGGATCCTGGGACCATGTCGAAATGCACCTGTGCTTTAAGATGGCATTGGTACCAATACGTTTTGCTGTGCACAGAGCTGCACATTATTTTTTTTCTTTAACTCTCATTAAAAACATTAAAGAGCTTGCGCCCATGTGGCTCACATAGTTGATTTTATCTTGAGAAAGTTCTTTTTTGGGACTCTTTAAGACCAACTCATATGCGTATTAAAAATCTGTGTTGATAAAAATTTTCAATAATTTGAGGCCCTTGCAGCAAGGCCGTCTTAAGAGCATCATAGGCTCCAGGACCAAGTGATTTTTCTGAGGGCCTGGGTGGGCCCATGTGTTAAGACGGCACTGCCTTGCAGTGCAACTAGAAACGAAAATTTGCTCTTACGCTCGGGCCAGTTTCATTTTGGCACCTCCTCCTTTCTCATAAACTCAATGCCCTTCCTGATCCAGTGCCTGGGACACCAGATCCCCTGTCCCCCACTAATTGTGGGACCGGCTCTTTATTTGACACAGAGCCCTAGATCTTGTGTGTTTGCTCACCCTTAAGTTGTTGATAAATACCACCCACATCAATTTTTTTTCACCCCTGTATTACGTATTGGCCTATAAATTTTTTGAAGAATGCAACATTAAAATTTTTGCTGGCTGTGGTTTTCTAGCATAGAGCGTGTGCGCTCCCCCGCGCACAGTGGCGCATTTATGGGGGACGGCTATAGCCCAGGGTGAGTTCAGAGGGTCAGCAAAATTTGTGTGGCCAACTTTATAGATGTGTGTCTGCCCACGGCGAGGTACTAGGTCAGTGATGAGTGATCAACTACAATGCAAGGGTCCAGGTCAGTGAGCAATCAGAAGAGTGTAAGCATGGGACTGAACAAAAGAGCGTTCTCTTTGGGTCATGATCTAAAGAGAAGGGTCAGTGAGCAACCAAAGAGTGACCTCAAGTTTGCGCAAGCATGGGAGTAATCAAAACAGTGTGTAAGCTTGTATTTTGTTGTGAATGACACAGGCGCGGATCCAGGGTGATGTGTTGGGGGGGGGGCGATTTTTTGCAGTGAAGATGTCGATCGGTGAGACCCAACCTTGTGTCCGCAGGTGCCAAACGTACTTAAAATAAAAAAACTACTAAAAAAATTAATTAAAAATTAAAATTATTTAAAACTTTCGTTTAAAACTTTCGAACATAAAAATTAATTATGATTACATTTAATTAAAAATAAAAATTAATTAAAAATTGAGAGAAGGCAGTTAAAAATTAAATCTAAATTAAAATTTATATTAATAAAAATTATATTTTTTCAATGTGCAACATACTTATTTAAAAAATTGCTTGCAGCAACTGGTGTTACAATTAATGAATAAGCTGTTTTTGATAATAAATTTGAACGTTTATGCCGGCTACCCTCGCAAAAAATACCGTACGAAAAAAAAGTTTGAGGTGCAGACTGAATAATGTGTTATATTTATAAACATTGTAAGGAATTCTGACGCACATTACCAGCTAAAAATTTTTTTTTTTATTAACAGTATCATGAGCAATTGTACAAATAAATAAAAACTTTGCAGATGAAAATAGAGCAGAATATGAAAAGCATATGAAGAATTATTATTTTTTAAATGTTCCTAGAATCCTACTTCTTCCTCCTTCGCTTGATAAAAATTAAAGCTCACAGTTAACCGGATAAAACAATGTGCACAAATTGCAGATTCATCCGGATGTATTCGATAAATGTTTTTTTTTCCAGCTTTTCAAGTCAAAGTAGATAGATACTTTCCGTTTAAATTTAATTTTTTTTTTATCCTTGTGAAAGTATTAAACGTTTCTCTTTGTGACGTTATGATAACAATTAGGCAAAATAATATGAATAAAATAAGGATCTCGGTCAACCAGAGGAAATAAATTCTAAGCTAACTCGGATACAAGAAACCTCGTTTAATAGAGACGATCCTTGAACATTTGAAGGAAAAAAATTATATAAAGATCTGACCATGGCCTCCACATCCTAGAGCGGGGCCCTTAGGCTAAAACATTTAGTGGGCCCCCAGACCAGACTTTTCACTGGCCCCTTTATGGTTAATTTATAGCTTAAAAAAACAAAAAAGATGAGAATCGTCCCAGGCCCTGTCAGCTCCACCCTTAGGAGCATGAACTTGACGCACAACAACAAAGTAGTTATCAAATAAATAGGTACTACGCACACACAATGACAGCCCCCTTACCCGTAACGGGTCGCACTGAACTTGTTGTGACCGCTCAAACTTTAAATTACTGCATGCTTTCAGATAAAAAGCTGAACCTATGCGGCGCAGCTTTTGTTCTCTCATATGTAAGGTCCGTGATAAGGCAGTTTCGGTTTCAGTTCAAAATAGGGTAGATGTTTTCCCTTTTCAGACTTTGAATGCCGGTGATGGGATCGGCCAAATGAGCTTTATTTACATCAGTAATTCCAGGTGAGCCCTCTGTGGTCTGTCTCGTTCGATAGAGAATTCTATCTATTTACCGGCAGATCCATATGGGGCCCTCAATTGGCTGTGCTTGTCTCGTACTAATTCATATCAGCTCAGTACTTCCCACTCGGCACTGGACCCGACCAAAGGGACTTTGTTTTCATCCGTGGGGTCCTTAAGGTGGTCCCTCTTGTTTCGCTCAATACCTTGTTTAGTATTTACTCATGATCTGCTTGGCGTATGCACTGAAACGGTTCGGAACCACTGCTGGAAACTCAAGCATCCAAAGCCGAGCTACGCTCACTACAGCAACTTTTCGTGTTCACGTATATGCTTCGAGGACTTGGCGATTGGTATAGGGAATATTAAGCAGTCTTCTTTCAGTTCTAAACAGTTAATTTGTCTTTCTGTGAACAATTTTATAGCACACCAAACTTGTATCCTCTCTTAAAATGCAAATAAGTACTACACGCAGTAAAACACCCATTTATGGCATGTCTGTATTTACAAATAATACCTTTAACTTCCTCATTTACCTCTTATAATTTTCAAACGAGACGACAAAATTAAAAAAAATTACAAATTTCCAGCTTTGTATACCCGATTTAAGAAATTTTTTTGCGTCTGAAACCCATCTTTGTCTTCAAATAAAGTTTCCCATACTACTACGTATAGAGTCAGAGTTTCAATAATCTCTACATTAATCCGGTGTTTTTAGGCCGGTTTTCTCCGAGCATAGAAAAGGAAAACATAGTGCGCACATGTTTATGAGCAGAAGTTTGTTATTTAAATGGACTTTTTCAATCAATTTGCAGTAATTCGGCGATTTCGTTAACCCAGTACACAAGGGCGTAGCGAATGGGGGGGCTTGGGGGTCTGGTCCCCCCCCCCCGAAATGTGAGAAAATGACCGAAAAAAGGGGAAAAAAAAGGCCAAATCCATTGTTCTGTCACTTTGGTCCCCCCCCCCGAATGAAATTTCTGGCTACGCCCCTGCCAGTACACCCTGGTGTGATATGTGCCAGATTATCGAGAGTCTACTGTACTAATAATTTATATCTCTATTAGTTCTAGAAAAATTCAATTCCATCAGCCTTTCAGTTTTTCCCCTCAATGTTTTTTTGCAACTGATTTTAACCATCCTCATGCCCCGCTACTGAAGACAATGTCCTATTCACAGGAGAACTAAGTGGGCTATAGCCCAGGGCGGCAAGTTCAGAAGATCGGCAAATTTGAGGATTGAGTAGCCAAGAAAATTGGCAAAATGGGAGAAGGGCGGTGAAATTATTATAACCCTCAAATAAACCCACCTCTGTCCAGACAGCAAGTGACTGGGTCAGTGAGTGACCTAGAGAGTTTGCAAGCACGTGAATGAGCAAAAGCGTGACTTAGAGCGTGAGTAAGAATGTGAATGAACAAATGAGTGACATAAAGAGTGAGGGACCAGTTCAGTGAGTGGCCTTGAGTCAGCCGTCAAAAGCGTATACTGGGCCCTAGGAAAAAATAATTTTTCTGAGCCCCCTACCTGGCGAGATACGTTTAGTTTTAAAATTTTAAACCAGATGCCTCTCTGCATTTGAGGCCCCCGCCCGCGGGGAATGCGTTAAGACGGTATTGTCTAGAGCGCGTGCAAGTAACGGAACAATTACCAAAACCAGCGTCAAACACGTGTGTGACCAAAACAGGGTGCAAACATGTAAATGACTAAAAGGTCCGTCCCACGAGAGTTTGCTAGGGGACGCTGGGTAAGATAATTAATAAAAGTCTAAGTCTTTGTTGGACATAAACCGCAAAAACCACAGCCGGCGTGAAGTAAACCGTGCTTGTTCGGTCATTCACAAAGGAAGACGCTCGTTCCTCTGCCTTTGTATTGAAAGCCATAAAAATTATTGCTACCCGAGGCTACTGCGGATCCTGACAAAGACTTTTATTATCTTTAACTTTAATTATCTTACCCAGCGTCCCCTGACAAACTCTCGTGAGACGGACCTCTAAAAGAGTGACTTTAACACACGTGTACTTGCAGGAGTGGGAGGAGGGCTATAACATCGGAAAATTCGTTGATAAAGTAGTCAAGAAAATTAGACTAGAGTGGAAGAAGGGCGGTGAAATTTGTGTAGCTTACAGGCGGCAAAACCGTAAATGCGCTTCTGACTGAACATAAAAATTACTCTCGATCTCCTAACCTGAATCTCTGGTTCGGTTTCAAATAAACAACTCATAAAGGATGAAAACTTTAATTTGGAACCACCTTAGCACGAGTTTCAGAGAATTACTAATCAGAGAAACACAAATACACGAATTACTAAATGGTAAATCTTTCTTATTCGAATAGGACGTCAAAAATATGAAAATGTTTTTAAATATGAAAATATAGCATTGAAAAGTTATTGAAACAAGCATAGACTGTTTTCGATAACAAGAAATAATTGACGCATATTTCAATAAAATATGAGGGTACTAATTTGTCTGCATAATTAAGAAAAATTTCAGAGTAAAAAACTTCCTAATGAAATTCTAATATTGCGCGATTTAAAATAATAAATTTCTTATTCAATTTTGTGCAGACAATTGTTGTCAAAAACCTATTCAAAAACAGTTTTTTGCCACAGATACGTTAAATAGCAAAAGCTTACTTTCATGCAAATTGGAATGATTTTCATTAATATTTAATTATGATTATCAAGTGCACAATATTAATTTTCAGATTTTTTGTCTGAAATTTAAATTTCAGAGATTTAGAATTTTTGTGGTTAAATTTAATTCCCTCAGAACATCCGACACCACGCAATCAATTTTATATAGTGGATTCTACTTATAACATTCCTCAAGGCCGAAACTTGGGAAGAGGAGGTAGGTATGGTGCCCCGGGCGCTGGACCGGAGGGGGGGGGGTGAATTTCAACCTTTTACCTGCCCTTTAACATTACAAGGGACACCAAGATGTTGACCAAGCATCTGGTTGCGGCACTGCTCTTAGAACCTTTTCTCGCTTAGTGCGATTCATTTTCGTGGTCCCATCTTCAACTAATGCTCAGACTACAAAGACGTTGCAAGGGGAAAAACGACTTTTATGGCGGTTTTTGGAAAAGCCTTATACGTGGGACGCGGGATCCACTTATAACGTTTAATCTAGGTACTTATTTCAAATTAAAAAGGCTTTAATTATTAGATGGGGCCGAGGCCTATATTTTCATAGATATTATAGAGAAGCTATGTGTGTGTGTTCAAATGCTCACCTTCTGCAGCAGGACTTTTGAGCTACGTTTTTGAGGGGGGGGCTTTGCTGAGATTTTTCATACTTTTAGGCCCCCCCTATAGTGAATTTGTAGAGTGAAAATCAAGAATTATGAGAATCGTCCTGAGCCCTGTTAGCCTAACCCTGTGGGGAACTCCCCGTTAATGTCATTATCAGTGAATCCGTAAGCGAATGCAGCTTCATTCTCTGGGAAAACCCCAGATGTGCTACATAAGTAATAGAATTAATTTTCTTAGCACCCATTTATTTTAAAAGTTTTACATACCAAAAACAGTTTTTTTTCGAAGATATGGCCATTTTTTGATCCACGTCAAGCTTGCGTGTTTCAGGACTGAATTGAAGAAAAAGACATAACAAGGGCTAGAAAACAATGATTCATCTCATTGGATGGCTTGTGCTTTATTGCGCGTTACCAAGAAAACTGAAGGGTGTACATTTTTTTGTCTCCCTACACGGGCCCTTAGGCGCTAGGGGGTATGTTGCAGCGAAAAGGCAGCGTGACGGCCGAATCGCATGGAATCCCTGTAGAACCTTGGTGGGAATACAATTGACCCTCCTCCGGCTATGACTTCTTTATTTTTTCGACCTTACCAGCAGAAGAAATCTCAAGGTGAAAATTTTTCGAGTGCACAAATTTTAGGGAAAGGAACTTTGAGGAAAAAAAAGGAAATTAATTCAAAAAATTAAGGATTGATAAAGAAAAAAAGTGAGGTAACTGGAGTTATGTTTGCTTGAAAGCTCTTGGGAGGGGCGATCGCCCCCATCGCCCCCCCCCCTGGATCCGCCACTGGAATGACAAAAGGGTGACCTAGAGAGTTTATGAGCGGCTAAAAGAGTGACTTAGAGAGTTTATGAGCGGCTAAAAGAGTGACTTAGAGACATGGATGTATTTATAGAAGGGAGAGGGGGAAGGGCAAGCGGGTTATAGCATAGAGGCGGCGAATTCAAGACTAGAATGTGAGAAAGGCGGCAGAAAATCGTAAATCTGCCCACACAATTTCCTATTCAAAATAGAACCCGTACCGCCATCTAGTGGCGTAATTGTGTTCCATAATCTAACGAGCCCTATAGCAGTGGTTCTCAACCGGGGGCCATATGGCCCCCCTTGTGGCACTGGGATACTTCAAGGGGGCCACGGAAGAAAATGGAGAAAGGAGCCATGACAGGTGGTTTGTAGAGCTGAGAAGAAAAATTAAGGTGTGAAGAAATAAAGATTTTATATTAGTGACTAACACTTACAGTGAGAAGAGAGAATCCAACAAAACCCACCCATAAAACCAGGGCCTTCTTTAGGGCATGGACCCACCCAGGCCTCACCGCCTACATTTTGCAACAAGTTCCCTAGTTACCATAGGAATACCAAGTTACCATATTAGGTCCTGGGCTGTAGCTCTGTCAGTCCCACTCAAAGCAGCTTTGGTCCCACTCCTGTGAGGGGCTTCATGCCCATAAATGACCCCACCTTATGATATTTTGTATAGTACAATTAATTTTGAAAATAAATAGAGGAAATATGTAGGCTGTTTATATTTCCAGCTAAAGTATGGGACTACCATAGCATCACTTCGCCTAAGGAGGGGGGGCCCCCATGATATTGAGACGGTCCTGATCAAAGCTGCATTAAGAGTTTCTTTCAAGCAGCTTTGGTCCTGCTAGAACTCGGACTAGCGGGAAGATCAATAAATTCTAGGCTAGTGGACTGGGGGCCAATTTTCTTTCCAATATTTTCATTCAGTATAAATTCACTGAAAAAAATCATTTCAATACGTATAAAGTGTCTTCCTTCTAGATGAGAGTTGAAAACTCTGGGTAAGACAGGGGAGCCACGAGAAAAAAGTATGGCTCAAAGGGGGCCACGGGAAAAAAAAAGGTTAAGAAACACTGCTATAGATCATGTTACAAAATAAAATACTGCATATAAAAATGCTTAATTCATGATCTAATGAAATGAAACAATAGCTTTTACAAAAAAAGACGATGCGAGATTGGAATTTGTGTTTATGTTAACGTAAGGTGACTTGATAAGGAGTTATTAATATAGCCCTTATTCTAGTTTAGCTTACTATATGCTTAACTATATGATAACGCACTCATGACGTCATGAACACGAGAACAAGCTCGTCGAAGGTGAAAAGACCGAGACAGTGTAGATGCCAAAGTCATCGGTATCGCTTTGTGTATATATATATACATAATAGGATATGTAATATCATATTCTTGTGCAGATGCAGCTCTGGTCTTGGACCAAACAACCAGTAGGGGTCTGGAAGCTGCTCAGACCTCGGTTTGTAGATTCGCTCTCGGAGCGACCTCACTCGCAGCAACGTGCGCAATTCAAGGTGAAGTTGGTATCTCCACCTTTGAAGTAAGGAAAGCAAGATCAAAACTATCATGCGTCGCCCAACTTTGGTCACTGGATGATCGTAGAGTGGTGAAAAAACTCTTCATCTACTCCTTCTATTGCCTCCAAAGTACATCCTGGTAGCGTAGGACCAACTTCCTCGGTAAAAAGTATCTTGACACGCTAGTGCTACAAAACATCCAGCGACCAGGTCGAGCAATTAAAACATCGATTCGCAAGAAGGCCCACAAATTGTGGAGGCAAGAAGTACTAAAGAAATCATCATTGAACTACTATTGCAGGAAATTAGCCTATTCCTGGGAGAGCGCGTATGATGGATCTCTTCCATCAACACTCTTCTTTAAAGCTCGAACTCGCTCACTGGAGACGAACCACCGTCTTGCTAAGTTCACTGTGAACATGGTCGCTACATGCCCTCTCTGCAGGATGAACGAGGAAACCATAGAACACATCCTATTACACTGTCCTGAATTGTCACGCTGCCAAATGTACCTACAAGAGCCTCCAGATGTAGATGACGTGTTGCTTTTAGACTCGGTCTAAACATAAGAAGACCATCTGACAAGGAAAAAATCGTGAATGACACGAAAGCACTGCTAATGCAGTGGCATAGCAAAAGAAATTAACTACGATGAGAAGAGACACCGGTGTTGCGGTGCTAGCCGTTACAAAGGCATCCTTATCCTTATCCGTTGTTTGTTTACAAATTTCCCAACACGTGGTGACGGCGTGGATTCGGACGCTCCCGTGAATCAAAATGCCGAAGAGAAGCAAATTGGATCGCAAAGAAAAGTAAAAATACTTGTCATTATTCATCTACACTTTGTGTATCAATTTATGTTTCTTTTATCTCTTTGTCGGGTTAATTATGTGAAAATATTTGAGAGGAGTTGAAAGAGATAGACCAGAGGTCTTCAACCTTTTTATAGTCGTGAGCACTGCCTGTACCAATCATCAAAAGAAGAGCACCATTACGGCAAGTTTGACATACGAACGAATGCCTTGAGTGCAGTTTGTAGAAGGTGTTTAATCGGAACATTGAAGAAGTGCTCGCGAGCACAAAATCAGACACGAGCGTTAAGCACCCTAGGTGCTTCTGGGAGCACCATTGTGCTCGCGAGCAACGGGTTAAAGATGCCTGAGATAGACGGATAAGGGTAACAACGTAAAAAAGCATCCGGGTTTTCCTAGGAGCAGGTTTACTATGCTGTGTGTAGCGATTGATCAAAAAAACCTGAACATCAGGTTTTTAACCAGTCAGTGTTTTCACACTCACTTGCACTCCTGAAATTCTACTCCTAAAGCCGGGTTTTCCTAGGAGTAGGTTTTTTGCTCCGCGTGAACCGAATTAAATCATTTCCGGCCGGCAGAAACGTGTTAGGTAATCGCGCTACGCGTTTGTGTTTTCCTAGCTTGGCGCATCAGATCAGGGCGGCTATATTATGGTATATGGCCCTGGCATCAGCTATTCTGTCGTCTGCATTCTCCGATTTGAAGGAAAGGGAAAGAAAACACAAGAATGAAGAGAACATCGGCAAAACGCACAACGCATTTGACTCCTCCAGAAGCAGTCTGACATAAAGCGCTGTCGTGAGACATATTGCGCTCTGTAAGAAAACAGTCATGCTGCTTTTCTTATTGGTGATAGGACACGTTTCACGCAACACAGGAAACCTACTCCTTTGAAAACCCGGTTTTTCCCTTAATATTTATATAACAATGTCGCCTAGTTTCACTCACTATTCTTATATAGACTAGTTTATTATATTATTGGCAAGTCTTTCCCGGATTTTCCGAATTTTAAGTCCCAACTCCTGAAAATCTTCCGAATTTTCACTGTGATTGTAAATAGTCCCTACTTTAAGGGGGGGGGATTAATCCCAAAGAATTTACCCAGAATAAATGACAGTTTCTTTTATTTTTATTCCCCGAAATGACATCATAAGCATAATATAGCAACCATAGGCGTACCCAAGATTTTCTCAGATGGGGTCAACTTTTTTTCCTCTTCCAAAGGCAACTTGCAAGGGGTGCTGGCTAAAATTCCATAAGCAGGGTTGCGCCAAATTCGCCATTTATTTATTTGCCAACTGATCATGTTGATTCTTTCAAGTTTTTTTTTTTTTGGTACAGTAATGTTTTTCAAAAGCCAACATTCCGTTTTGGCACAATTTTCATTTCTTATTGCTACCAGTGTCCTAAGTCTTGTTATCATCATAATTTTTTTATTGATAAGCATTGTTTAGTCAGACATCGGTTTTTGACCGCATTTAGCATGATCTGTTGCAGAAACGATAATAATTTCTTTGCTGGAAATGTGTCTCTAGCATGGTTTTCAACAGCGATAGCACCAAGAAATTTGGTTGGCGTTGGGCTGCCATAATAGGGATACAAAATTGTAGTTGAAATGGGTCGGTGAATTCCGTGATCAATACTCTCTTCATTGGTCCAGAATTCTTCTGCACCATGTTCTAGCTTGCCAAATTCATATTTTGTCAGCCGTCTCGATTTACCCAACGTTGAAGATGTTAGGCAAGCAAAAACCATACCAATTTAGCATACCAATGACATCTAAACATAAATCATTATACGTTTAAAACAGTATTGAAATTTGTACTCAATAGAAAATCAAAAAGCACAGTCATACACGCAACTGATATTCCTTAATTTAATAAATTTAAATATTCTGGCATAATATATTTATAAAATATGAGCTGCGATACCATAAACTCTTTCCTGAGAGAGAACCGCCTTCAATGAACAGAAGTGTTCATTACAAGGTATGAAGAATTTACGTATGTTGTAGCATAATCAAAAAGCATGCAAGGGGAAGAATTTGAGCAGTAAAGTTAATATGATTACTTTTTTAAAGAAACCTATCTTGTTTCCCAAACTGTGACCATTATTCCCTTACACAGGGTCAGGGTTGTTTGGTTTAAACCATGTGGTTTTTTTTAAAAAATCAAATAAAAGTTGCCTAAATATCATTTTTTTTCCTTGAAAAATATTATATTGGTTCATTATTAGCCAAAATGTTTCATTTTTACCACATTTTATATCCTTGGGGTACATTCTGACGGTATATCTTTAAATGACATAAGATTTTATAAGTGGTTTTTTTCAAAAAGTCTCATAAAAGTGGCCAGAATATATATATATACATTTTTCATATGAAGTATCTTAGTTATTTAAAGTTATATATAAAAGCCAAAATTTCTCATTCTTACTACATTGTCTAACCTTTGGCTACATTCTGATGCTCAATCTTTAGCAAATTCATGAATAAGGATTGCATCACAATCTAAATGTAGTGGTGTATTATCTCACAGGGTTTCTTTTTTTCTTCACAAAGAAGCAGCTGCAGTAGTGACACCATCATGCTAGGGGCAGGTGGTCCTATAATCCAATAAAGGCACCAGCTGTCCTTAAAGGACAAAGACTAGTGTACTAGTTATTACATTACCTCACATACATTTTCATTTTCTTTCCCATAAGCAGTAGCACATCTCGTACTGTATATCTCCCAGTCTTAATATTCTCTCTCTCTCAATAGCTGTTTTTTTTTTATACTTTCTCACACACACACTGTTAAGCCCAGTTAATCAAGGTTCTACTGTATAGTAGTAACAGATTTTTGAAAAATAATCAGCTATATACAGGGTGATTATAATTAAAGTTTTGATTCCAAAACTATACAATAAGTACTAATCAGAATGACTTGAAAATTTGCGTGGATACTCCTGAAGCAATGGAAGTTTCTTTCGCAAAAGAAAAAAGTGCAAAATATGCAATAGATGATGCTGTACTTGGCCAGCAGTATAATCTGTTTTGTGCAACCACATCATTTCGGCACTTCCACAACATCAGTGTGTGGATAGAACTTCTATCAAGATGCACATTGCAATACCAGCAAAGCAGCTGCTGAAGACCCATTTTGACAGAATGCACCTTAACCCTTGCAACTTCTGGCTGTGGGGGTACCTCA
Source organism: Pholcus phalangioides (assembly GCF_987345545.1). NCBI lineage: Eukaryota > Metazoa > Arthropoda > Arachnida > Araneae > Pholcidae > Pholcus > Pholcus phalangioides. Next base: position 83,490,101 of record NW_028301608.1, on the reverse strand, counting down.
AAATGTTATAAACAGTGGTCAGATTGCAAACTTTGGTGAATTGCAATCACCAGCACATTCCCTATATGTTAGAAGTTCCTCAGGAATATTAACTATTAACGGGGGGGGGGGCACGTTAAGTTTAATAAAGCTGAATTGCAAGCACATCCCCATTATGACCATGGCATACTCCGATTCTGTTGTCGAACAAGAATTTTTGTGCTTTCAACCTCATAGCCAGAACACGCGGTGGACAACATATTTAACATTTCTTACGAAAGTTGTAGTTATTTGTTCAATTACTTCGTTTTTTGTGATGTTTCCATGAATTATGAAATCTTGAAATGCTATAATTAAGGTATCATCTACCAACACTGGCTATCGTTTCCATTCTGCGAACAAATTTCCCACATGTTGGATGATGTCATTAATTTTACATTTTTAAGTATTTTTTCCCCTTTATCAAATAAAATTGAATTTTTTCAGAAACATTCATGTCAATTTTCAAGTCATTCTGACAGTCGTTCTTTTTTTACAGTGTTTTGAAATCAGAACCTTAGTTATAATCACCCTGTATATCGTAAATCATTGCTAATTAATCTGCATTATTTATGCTTCATTAAATACATTATATTCACCTAATTTTTATTAGTTTTTGCAAAATAGCTTCCTAATTAAGTATACTGAAAGTAACTGGAGAAAAATCTTTATATATTATATGATTAATAATAACATTAAAAGAATTTTCAAATACACAGTACTCCATTGAGTTAAGCAAAAAATAATTAAATTGCAAAAGTCGGTTTTTGTTAAAATGTAATAAATATTTATTGATTAATTAGCATGGGAATAATGTTAATTACATTAATAAACATTTTATTTTAGTTAATTATTGGAAGTTTGAATGATTTTTCAGAAACTTCATTGCTTTAAATGTTAATACTATTTAAAACAAAAAACCGGTTTAAACCAAAAAAACCTGGTTTAAACCAAAAAAGCCGGGTTTTTTACCAACCCTGCACAGGGTGATTCAGAAAAGGTGGAGAAATCTTTAGGAGGAGATAGTACATACTAATATAAACAATTGTCATCAAAGAATGCATGGTCTAACATGAAACAGCCACTCCGCAAATATTAAAATGGCATTCCTGTTGAAATTTATCGGAAGAAAAAGAACACCTTGTGTGCAAATGTAACTTGGGTAAGAAGAAGAAACCATATGTTAATCTGCGTCACAGTGAATAAAAGACGCAGACGCCAGCCTTGTGAAGTTATTCCAACATGCAACCGTTCTAACAGTTGTAATGCATGGGATAATGGCGCACTTTAATAATACTGAAAAGGCAGACATGCATTTCATTCACGCATTCTTTAAGGACAATTATTTGTATTGGTGTGTACTATCACCTTAAAGTTTTTTCCATCTTTTCTGAATCACCCTGTACAGTGTATTTCCTACTTCCTCAAAGCCTGTAGTACATTCCTTTCATAGTACAAAAATGTGTCTATACAAGTTGATACCCTCTTTAACACAATTTCACCTTCTCCATAGTGAAAAAAGTTCTTGGAAAAGACTATACATATTAAGAAGACACCAACGAATAAAGCAAATACACAATTGTGTATTTGCCTTATTCGTTAGTGTCTTCTCAATATTCTTGGGCAAAGTGGATCAACTCTTCTATAAGACTATACATATTTTTCCGTAAAATCTCTTTATAATCTTATGAGAAAAAAATTAATTAATTGTACCGATCTCACTCTTCACCTAAAAAACAAATAATTTTATCTCATTTGTTTAAATATCAATGTGTAAATAACTAAAATATGATATGAATCAGTGTTGGCAGGTGGGAAAAACTGCCCCGGCAAAAATAGTTTTTGCCACATTTTTGCCAGTGGCAAAAATTCATAGAATTAAGAAATTGGTTTTATCTGTTTTGTCTGTTAGTTTACTATTAGTAGTTTAAATATTTGGATTGTCTCCTACTTATTTTTTATTATCATTTTTAGCTTCTCAATAATCACCAAGTATGAAGCATTTTACACCGGAGGAAATGTGCAGGTAAATAGAAAAAACAGGATTTGTATCAAAATCGTTGTTGCTTTTACTCTTTGTTGGTTTTGACATCCTCCTTACACACTGAAGTCTGATGACTGATAGAAGTTTCTACATCCAGACGATACAACACATATATTTCTATGGTGCTTCTCACGCAAGGATATCTGCGATTTGGCATGTTAGTCGAACTCCACATCAGTACTGCAACTCTGAATCATTTCTAGGTGCCATTTTAACAATCACAAACTCAACAAAAAATAGATATCAGTTCTACCACAGTGGTGAGAACTAGTTCGATCCCACCCTGATAACCATATATTTCTATATTTCTATTGTGATAGTATATTTTCCTGCATATAATCCAATGATTAGGCCTATGCCCCTTGAAAAATGATCTGAATTTCATAATGTGGATTATATACTACTGTGTATTATCTATCATGTGTACTTTGGTGAAAAAGGTTGCAGGTATTAGCTGCTGCGCATCAGTGTCTTTTGTTCAGAGTTGGTTGTTTGAAATTGAACATTATTGTTTCAGTTCACGAAAAATGGTCATTCCATGTTGTGCAGTTGTGATGAAGTTGTCAAAATAGTCAACGTGGAAGATGGAAAGATTACGAGTAATATTGGATCAAAGGTAATTTATTTTAATCTTTTACTGGCCAAATTGAGATTTGAATTGGTTTTCTAAATTCTTTTCTACTATTTCTTCTTCTGATCCTTTAGTATAGAAATATCAATCACAAAATTCATGGAAAAAATTTTCTTGTATGTTTTCTGGACTCTTGCCCTTGTCCATAGAAACAACATTAAAATAAAAAATTATTTTTCCCTAAAAATAAGCTATTTAAAAAAAATAATAAATTTATGGCATTATATAGTGCTGAAATGAATGAAATTTTTTGTTTTGTAAATTAAGTTTGGAATCTCATGCATTCAGGAAAACAAAAATCAAGTGCTTCCATGTAAGAAAATGTTTTTTCTAATTAATAAAACGATTAAACTTACTTCTGAAGTGCAGTCTGTTGTGACCACAGCTCACAGTCAGGAAAATAATTGTCGTTATAGCAGATTTTTTTGTTACAAGCGAATGTTTTTTATGACAATCACTCGTTATATCAAAATTCTCTTTATAACAGACTTTTACTATATTATACATACTCGTGTGTAAGCTGACTCGTGTATGTGTACACAGGGTGAACTTCACCTAATCAGCCAAACGAAAGGGGATGATAGATGAGCCCACTTGGAGCATAAAACACCATAGGAATCCTGTCTTATCTCTAACCGTTTTTGAGTTATGGTGGAAAGAAGGAAAATGCATCAAATTGAAAAAGCTGAATTTGTGAACCTCTCAAGAGACCTACGTGCAAACCAGAGGTGGGACAAATATTTGGCGGCTATTCGGTATTTAGCCTATTTGGCCCTTTTGTTAAATATTCAGTTCGGCAGAGTATCTGTGTAAATCTTAGCGCAACAAACATTTTTTTAAAAATTATATTAATTAAAATTTTTCACATAAATTAACTATTTACTGATTATACTTGATTGTATGGCGCATACCTATCATTTTCTGTGCAAGAGGTTATGTCAGGGTGAATTTCTAGGATAAGTAAAACAGGAAGCTGAAAATAGAATCCTAACACAGTAATGTGGAAGTGAGCATGAATTACACAAATTCACTAACTGAAGAATGCACCTATACAAGAAACGTATTGAGCTACTGAAAGGGGCAAAGGACATCTAGAGAGGAAAAATAAGTCGTAAATTTTATGACGCATTAATACTTGAGAGTAAATAATGATTGGCATTTTCTTAATTATAGATGTAAAATTTTGTAACAAGTGTTGAAAAAAAATTGATTTTGTAAGTACGGTGAACCTCTGCTAACTAAATTTTCCGGCTAACAAAGATTTTTTTGTGATTTTTCTGCTTTCGCTAATGAATACAGATTCAGCTAACAAACATTTTCAATGATATGAATGCACGCACTAATATAAAGTATCCATCGTGTGAGCTGAATTTTTGCACCAATCATCAGAATGAATGTCACTTGAGACCAATTATCTCAAGCTGAACAGTCTGGGAGATTATCTTCTCCATCAACGTATATAAGAGACAGAAATTAGCTGAGCAAATCGCAAATGGATGGGGACACATGAACTCGATTGGGTCGTGTCAACATGAGCTTTATTAGACTAAAGCTGGTGTTGGTTATGAAAAATGAAAAGATCTTCCTGTATATTCTCATTTATACAATTTTCAAGCTATTCATTTTAGCCTTCAATCAGTTTTTGTCTTTTTTATAACATTCCTCTGTGTTTTAAAAAAAACTAAATTTTTGGCAGAAGCTAGAAAGAATCAAACAATTTTCCATAGAAACCTACGGAAAATCACATTTCTGCTGACAAATGTGATTCTAGAACAAATCATCTTCATTAGCCGAGGTATCACTATAATATTAAAATAGAATATATCATCATTAAATTTGATCATCAGTATCACTGTAGCAAAAATCTTTTGGTTACCAGTTTTTTAATACCTAAATAATAAATTAATATTAAAATGCACTATCAATCATTTGAAATTACAAATTATTTTATTTTCAATTAAAAACAACAATTTTATTTATAATTTTGATGAATTTTAAGGAAATTGATACTTGGCCGCCAAATATTCGGTATTCAGCTGTTTGGCAAATCACTATTCATCCTATCCCTAATGCAAACTAAGCATGTACTTGGAAAGAGCAGAAAAATCCTATAAAGTGACAGTAATTCCATCAGAATATCTGGATTTAATGCTGAGCCTTTAAGCGATGAAAGATTGGCCAAAGTTCAAAATGAAATTGTCCCCAAAATCTGTTACAAATAATTCCATAAATCACCCTTCTAACTGTAGCAGGTCAAAGCAACCAAGAACTTGCCCACTCCACAAGCTCGAAAAAGTCTGCAATAAACCATATCAAAGTTCTTGTTCAGGAGAAATTAAGCTTTTTGTTTCATAAATCACTGAAATCAGTATTCATCAAAGTGGACATTTAATAGATTTCAGCAACTATTTTTTGATTTCTCACTTCGCCAATACCTCGGCACTTGTTGCTTGCCATTAAATCCAGATATCCTAATTGAAATGGTGGCACCTTATAGGATTTTTCCTTGTAAAATCAATTTGTCACCAAAATCTGTAACCACCAATTCTGAATAATTGTCAGATTCAAAAACTCCAATATAGGAATGAATCTTTCCAAAAAAGAAAAAAAAAATGGCATGCATACAAGATGTATTGAAAAACTGGCTGATTATGTAAAGATAGTGATTTTTGGGAAAATTTCATCTCTGCCGCTACAGAGGTGCGAACCCGGGTTCCCTCGAATGCTCTACCAACTAAGCTATAGTGATAGATAGAATGTTTCTTTTAGCATGCATATATATATGCAGAACGGTACTGTGCGACGAATGGTGGCAGCAATCAGCTAATGGCTTGTAAATGACATCAGGCCCCTCAGATGGTGGCATATATATAGAGGAAGATGTACCCTATGCTTGTTTATACAAGATATATTGAAAAACTGGGTAATTATGTAGAGATACTGACTTTTGGTCCCTGTAGCGACAGATGAAAATTTTTCAACAAATCCAGAGGACATGGGTGTGATTTCCCACAAGGGCAGTTTAATTTTATTTCTTTCCGAAATTTATCTTCCATACGTATCATCCAGCTGTTGAAAACCTTCGTATGGATAGTGGAGAGAGGCATCATTCTTGAATACCAGAATGGTAGCATTATCCGAGATGTAATAAGCAGTGTCTACTATATAATCATTACTGAACCATACATGCACCTAGTAAATAATTCTCTAGGGAATTTCTAACAAATTGGTGTATGCAGGAATGTAATGTGAGTAAATATGTATCACCATGAGATCACGCTGTGTTAAAAATTGATAGCTTTGGTTGAAAAAATAACAACGGTATATATATTTTCAGGAGGAAGATGTTGAACTTTCATCATTTCTTCTTGCCGATGATGACATCACGCTAATAACTGCTGGAAAAAATGGAATTTTGAAGCATTGGAATTTCAAAGATGGGAACTTGATGAGGACGTGGAAAGTAGGTGTTCTATGTATAATCTCAAGTAACTTTGTGGCAATCTCTTTCACTAGTGTTTCGCGAAGAACTTTCAATAGAAAGCTAGAGTAGTTTTTCAATTTTATAGTAAAGTAACATTTTACTACTACTACTGAATCACACATGCACATTGCCCATATTCCCCTGTGGAAGTAATGTTGTACTGGTTGATTATCCAGATGACCGTTCATATGCTTTTTCAAATTGGTGAAGTGTAGAGACTTTTTCATGGTAATCCTGGCATTCCTATTCTAGCTTGTAATTTTAATGACAACCTTTTTCAGCTGTCAAATACGCTCACATAAGGCTTGACAGGATTTTTTTCCCATCAATAGTTGGCCTAGTAACTGACCGTTACCAATAATACTTTCTTGCTCAAAGCAATTTTTTTGGATTGTTCTACAGCGAGCCCTCAGCTAAAATAACATGTAAGGGGCCATTCAAGTATTACGTCATCATCGATGGGGGGGGGGGCCGATTTTTTCTGACTTTTGATGACAAGGGGGTAGGGGGGTGTTTGGATAATGCTTACGTCATCAACTACCTTTTATGAAAATATGAAATATTTTTAATGGCATCATACTTAATGCCACCAAAAACGAGAAAAACCTTTCGATAGTTTGTGGGCAATTGAAGTAACATCCCCCTATTGATAAGTGCCTTACAGAGCCACTTTAGTGATCTCAATGTTTCGCGGATCCAAGTTATCTGGAAATGTGTCCGGGCTGCTTAAGTGCTCTGGAAATGTGCCCGGGCCACTTAAGTGCTTTGGAAATGTGTTCGGGTCGCTTAAGTGCTCTGGAACTGTGCCGCAGATCACTTAAATAATCTGAGAATGTGCCGCGGGTAATTTGAATGATGTAGAACCGCACTGGGGGACAGTTAAGTGCTCTAAAACTATGTCACATGTCACTCAAGAGATCTTTAAATGTGTCACGGATCGCTTAAGTGTTCTGGAATTGTACCGTGGGACACTTAAGCGATCTGTAAATGTGCCGCTTGGGTCATTTTTACAAAATTAGGTTTGAAGAGGGCAGGCTGTATCAAATAACCCCCAGGGACATATTTGGGTCAAGGAACTTTATGTGATTTATCATTATATGGCTAAAAGGGTGGGTCGTAATGAATTTATTAAAGATAAATTTTGAGTTCATAGCCTTCAAATAACACTGAAATTAACAGAAATTGATTATAATTACATATAAAGGTATTTTCTTCCGAAATTTCAATTTAAAAAAATGATTTTTTATGCATTAAAAAAATAAATTTGCGATCGTGAGAAGGGGGTACGAGAGAGCCTTTCTATGCACACCCCCCACCCCCTTGTGTACGTCTCTGATCCCACCAACATGTGTTAGGTTTCAGAGGGACAGAGCTGATGACAAAATTTTGCTGACAAGGGGGGGGGGGAGTCAAAAATGGCTAAAAATTTTCTTACATAATACTTGAACAGCCCCTAATAACTGTTTTCTGTACTGTTTGGTAAATAGTGCTTTTTACACATTTTTCTTAAAATTCTTCCCAAGATTGCTCTGCAGCAGCAGCAGCTCTTGTTGTTCTATGAGTTCAGTTACAGTTTTTGGCATGGTCTGCTTTGTGGGCTTTCTTGCCATTTACAAATACAAAAACAAAGGGCATAACAGCAAAATGCCTAACGAGGTGGCTAAAGCGAGAGGGATACTGCAAGTCGTATAGGTAAAAATGTAATTCACCAAAACCATAATAAGACGAATGTGACATGAATATATTTATATGACTGTAATTAATTTGTCCCGCTCATGCCAGAAGCATGAATGTGTAATGTCCTTGAAAAAAAAAAGAATATGGGAAATAACTCTTGAATTTTTAGTCTAACCCATCTTACTCAATGGAAGTTATTTTCCTAAGTTGTTTTGCAAAATATATTTCAATGGTGGGGGATTTATTTTTGCCTATCAGGCAAAACTTAGATAGCAAAATAAGATATCCAACCAGCTTATTAAAAAAAAGTGGAAATTTTCACATTCATGCTTGTAGCATGTGAGGGGGGACAAATTATGATAGTCATAATATAAATCATAAGCCATGAAAATAATCTTAATTCTTGATTTCAAAAATTAAAATAAGCCTTGTTGAAAATGTGAAAAGAAATGGAACATTTTAAGAAAACTACAAAAACATTCAGTAAAGTATGGGTGATATAGTTACCTTATACATACAGGTTTCTGGCCCAAGAGTGGCAGAAATACTGTATATCTGGCCTGCATACTGAAAAGGGTGTGTACTCTTGCTGTAATGCGTATAAGGGTTTTTTCATTATGTTCTCATACAGACTCAATGTCTACTCTGGTGGAAAAAAATTAAAAATTTTCTTAGTATGTACAAAAAAAAAGTTTTCATTTATACACATGGGTGAAAAGTTGTCTGAAGAAATCAATATTTGTCCTAACAGATTAATATTAGTTTATTTGTTTGAGATTTTTCTTTTTCTTTGGGCAGAATATCATTGAATTAACTTTTCCATATTTTCATTACAGTCTCTACATGTTGGTCGTGTTGCTGTTATGGCATATGATTCAACTATCACTTTGCTCGCTACTGGTGGAAGTGATTCTACCGTGAAAGTTTGGGATATACTCAAGAAGTATTGCACTCACAATCTGAAAGGAGCACAAGGCGTTTTTAGGTGAAGTGAAATTTGCCATCATTTAATTTTTTTCACAAAGGTTTTTTTTTCCTTTAATATCATACTTGTAAAAGCATAAAGGACTAAAAGAAAAATATACGTGCAGTCAAACATAATAAATGGTATTAGTGTAAGGGGTTGAATCAGTTAAGTAGATCATTTTTTTTAGTTCCTTCAGGATCCCAATGGAAAATCAATAAGGGATTCTGTTTTAGTAGATACAACCACAAAATTTACCCCTTCTTATCCATCCAAAACCTTCAACACAGTAAATGGCACCCCCAAGTGGGTATTAAATTGTTCAATTGGTTTTCTTGTTTGCACAAAACATACAGAAATTCACACGCACAAGGTTTGTTTAATGTATTAAAAAGTATTCGACCATAATTTTTCGTATGTAAACCAGTGAAGCTAGAAAAATGGTGTGGTGCAAGTATTCAGGTGATTCCAATGTGCATGCGTAAGTTTTCGCCTACCTGCAGAAGTTGCCAGTATGGTTGATGAGTGAGGGATTGTAAATGAGTGCTGTCAGATTTTTGCTTGACTGAAATCTGCCCTGATATCCTTTCAGGGACATTTTCAGCTTGGTGAAGAGCCATGTAACACAAACCATGTTGAGAGAATAGAGCTTGACGAAGCACAGACATGTTGTGTTCGGCCAATAAATGCTGAACCACAAATGTGAAGAATAGGCGGTTGCATTATTGTGATGAAATTGCCAATTGCCCACAAGTCCTCAGGCAATTTGCATCTCACAGCATCATGAAGACTACTCAGAATCTCTTGGTAGTACTCTTTGGTGATGATTGTGCTGTGTGATGTATATGCATGATGAACCATGCCACTGGAGCCAATGTAGACGATCAGCATGACTGTGGTCTCTGCAGTTATGTGCCGCGATTAGCAGTTGTACTACTCCTTTATCAGTGTTATACCCATTGCTTTGTCCCTGAAGACCTGTTGAATCTTGCGGGTTGTTTTCATTCAGGAATCTCAAAGCTTTGCACATGAATGCAGCAGCATACTTCAAGTGTTTCTGCCATTTTGCCAAAAATGAAAATCTGATGGCACACTTACACATGTTCGCTCATCGGCAATCTGCCAGCAACCAAAACTGGTTGCTTTTGCAGGCAGGAAAGAAAAATTCAAGCATGCACATCAGGAGCGCCTACATAGGTGCACCAAACCATGCCTCCTTAGCTTCATTGGTTTACGCACAAAAAATTATTGTCGGATACTTGTTGAACAAACTTTGTTAGAAGCTTTACCTAAATTACTTTGTGATAAAGGACAGATTAAATAAATTTAATGAAGCAATTTTACTGTATTTTACATGATCAGATAAACGCAAGTACAAATTCAAGGGCCACAACAAGCAAAATGCCTAACGAGGTAGCTGGGAAGAAAAATAAATGAAATAATAATAGTAATGATAAATATGAGTGGGTAAACTGCTCATGTGAATATTTTTTCCACAGTCCCAATGATAGCTTGAAGTACTGAACTGTATTATACAAATCCACGCTATTTAGTGAAATTACTGATAATCAGATGATCTTGTAATGTTTCAATTAAATTAGAAAATTCAGGTACTCAGAGCTGTGAAATTGTTTTTAATATTCTAATTAATGAAATTGCACAAGAATATGCATAGCTACATAGATTTTTTTTCCCAATTAATGTTTTCAATGTTGTAGAATTCTTTCATAAGAAAAACTTACGACTATAGACTGACCATATTGGAGTTCTAAATACAGGTTATCTGCAATTGCCACCATAAAGTTGCCAAAGATGATCTGAGTTATCAATTATGGTTACAGTTGCCAATGACTGGAAATGGCTCTACTGCAAATTGCATTGGATTGAAATATACTTCAGAAAAAAAAAAATGTTTAAAGTGACAAATATGCAAGATATGAATATTTCTACCTATTGTATTTCCACCGCATTAGTCGAAATGTTGTAAAACTTAAGGGACATCTGCTTCTTGAATGTTGGGGGTCTGATCCATTCACTGCATGCCGGAAAAAGCAAGGTTTAATAAGAATCACCACATGTATTCAGCCAATACCACAGATTTTTAGCATAAAGATATTTAAGAAATTTCCAGGACACATGACTCTCTCTCGAATTTTATAGCATGGCTGAAAATACAGGGATTCCCAGCATGCTAGTTTCCATTGCTCTTCTCTGGTATATTGGGAAGTGCAGGGGAATACTGTATTTATAATTACAATTATCATAATATAATTTATAAATTAAGATAATAATTTTACACCTTCATTTCAGTACATAATAACAATTTAAATAAGCTTGAGAAGCTTCCTTGATGTATTGGGCTGTGAAAAGCCATCTCATTCTCGCTAGGGTCCCACCTGGGGGCCATTTGCTGAAGTTAGCTGATTCAGGCAATTTACTTGTAGTTTACCCTGATTTTTTATTTTTGTTCCAGTGTACTCAAATTTCATAACCTGCATGGAAAATTGTGTATTTTTGGTGCTGCTGATGACTGTAAGATTCACGTATGGGATCTGGACTCGAGCAAACGAATCGCATTCCTAGACGGTCACTTCAGTGCAGTTACTGGACTGTTGTTTCTGAATGATAGAAATGAAATGATAAGGTACAGCATTCCCGAATGATATGATCTTTTCTCTCTATTTTTTCATTGCAAATATTTCATCAAGCTGATTATATATTTGAGGTTCTTTGGTTGGATATAAATTAAAGATGTCATTTATCTTATATTCCAGCTGCGGTAGAGATAAAGTGGTGATTCTGTGGGATTTGGAAAATTGCTCAAATCAATGCAAACCAAAGAAAGTAGTTCCAGTCTTTGAGGTATGGCATTTTATGTTTTCTCTACCACATTGAAGGCCTTGTAAAAATATTCAAAATGCACGATCATGATGAAAGTTGCACTAGACATTTTCCTAAACTGCCACAAAATATTTATGTTCAAATGATTAAAACAACCTCCCAGAAGCTGAAGCTTGTATCTACCAAAAATGTCCAGAACTTTCTAAACCAATATCAGCTGCTGAGTCTCCCAGATTTTCTGGAAGGCCTCAGAATTTCTATTAAATTCCTCCTAGACTCCCGAAATTTTGACTAAGTGAAAAAAAAAAAATCCCTACATTTTGGGGAAAAATTATTTTGAAAGAATTTGCCCCCAGAAAAAGTCAGTTGCTTGTTGAATTCCCCCCCCCCCCCAAATGATATCACATGTGTAAAATTACTTTTCACCATTGGGCCAAATAATGAAGTGTTTTATTTTGGTGAGGAAAAGACAAAATTTACCCAACAGCTAATGTTAGTTTGATCTCTTCACGGTGAAATCAGCATGATGACCTTGCATCCTATTCAGTCTTTCCCATTGGTTTTTTGCCGGCTTCATTTTGATTTGAGTGTAGCTATTTGATTTATGATTTGAGTGACATTTGAGCTGGTAAGAAACGTTTCCTCTAGCGCAGTAATAATGGCAGGTAGTTTTCCCTATTGTTGCGGTAAAGTACATGGACAGGCATACCTAACTCAGCTAATAGCTAATATATACTAACATTTGTATGAATAGCAGATAGCAGAGAATAGAATCCTGAAGTTACCATCTGATGGTAAAATGTCAGTATGTTTACGAGCTGTTAGCTGAGTTAGGTCTGACTATCCATCCCATTCCGCATATTTTATGCTCTATGGAAAGGTGTATGTCACTTTCACAGCATATTGGACTGTCACATTCAGTATACATGTGCTCTATTGAAAGATGTATGTCACTTTCATAGCATATTGGACTGTCACATTCGCCCAGATTGCAAAGGGGGGACTGTGGTTCAATTCTCTGCAGAGGCAGTTGTATTTTCTTTCCTGATTTCATCTTTGCATCAGCCAGTTGTGTGGACCAGTGGTTCCCAAAGTGGGGTTCCTGACCTCCAGGGGTAGCGAGAGATTCTCCAAAATGGAAGCGTTCGAATAAGAAATTTATTTTTATTTTTTACAATGTTAGTATAATGTTAGTATAAATATATCAAAACTAAAAAATGCTTCAAACACAGCTGAATAGTTACTTACATGTATCATGTTATGTTATTTTATCACATTCTACATGTACAGTAATTGATAGGACAAGTTAATATTTATACAGGGTATTCAGAAAGAATCAACCAATTTTAAAACATTTTTATATATTTTTTGAAAATAAAAAACACAGTATCTGAATGTATAGAGGAATGCCTACATTTTAGACCATGAACAATTAATAACGCTATTGTGTCATTTATAAAGCTTTGATGAAGTGAAGTTACTGAAGAAATTTTTGCACTGGGCCCTGCATTTGATAAGGGTGACCCTGAGTTTGGTTACCAAGTTATCCACTCTACACCCTTACAATACATAAGATACGTATTTAATACTAACTTGCCAACCATTTGGGTAGTTTGAAATCTCGTAAGAAAACAGTTCTGCCAACTAAATGTTGAAAAATAATTTGATTTCATTCATCATCGATTATGGAAATTGAAGCACATTCATTAACGAAAAATCAAGAATGGCCTTTAAAACGGGGTATATGGCCATTTTATATAGTGGGGGATGACCAATAAAATTCTTGTCAAAAGGGGGAGTCACGCTTCAAAAAGTTTGGGCACGCACTATTCTAGACCTTTGTATGAGTAGCAGAGAGTCACATCTTCATACAATTTCATGTTTTTGCAAAGGAAAAAAAATCCCCACTATTTCACTTTCATAATGAAAAATCCCTGCTTTTTTCTTTTTTTTAAAACCCCTTTTATATTTGTCTGTGTATGGTTTTTGTACAGAATTTGAATCCTCAGGAAAATCTTCTCATTCTCGAAATTTGGCTGCTATGCAACATTATTTGTATTGTGAAGTTATTTTATGGTTCGAGCCAAAGCTGCCATACTTGGAATTCTTGTCTTATTGTAACAGAATAAAAATGGGAAAGGACAAATTTAAAATGAAATTAAAATATTTGGAATTTATGTCTGTCAATAAAATTGATTGGGTTCACCTCATAGCTCTTTGATAACATACTTATTGATGTCTCCCCGATTTCCCATTCTTCCTTTATTTAGGCTGTGGAATCAGTATTCTTGGCGTCAAAAAGCTTACTTTCTACATTAACAGTTTCTGATGAAGATTTAGTAGTGGTAACAGCGGGCAATAAAGGTAAGATATTTGCTATATTTCCTGATTGTGTTTATGTCTTGTGTGTCTCATGTATATGTATTTAAATACATAAGTAATTGAAGTAGTTAGCAATGCAAATCACATATAATAATGCCCCGTAATACACATGATGATGTAGGGGGAAGTCTCATGTAACTTTGTAAATTATCAAGTAAATATGCACAGTTATTAATCCATTGTTGACAGGAAAACAGGAGAAAATGCCTTTGATTTCTCAAGCACAAAAGATGGTAAATGTAGTGGGAAGGGGGGAAGGAAATCACGGTTTACCTGTGTTATAATCTAACTGCATCGCAGCTGGATATAGTTGAATTTTTGGTTAATTCAAAATCCAAAGTCACTGGAAAAAAGTTCAAATCATCGAATTAATCTATCCCGGATCCGTGAACTGTCCACAAATTGCAACTTAATCATCAATATTCACATATGATAATAATGATCAGTTATTAAAATTTTATGATCAGTTGCAAAACTGTTTTCCAAATTTTTATAATTTGTAATTATAATAATTGATCTTAGCTGTGACATTATTCCATTACTCTGGAGTTAGCATCACTGCAGAATTTCTTCACCATGCTCAGTCTGATTAGCTGAAACAATTCATGATCATTCGTTACGAAACTGTTTTCCAAATCAAGGAAACAGATATTTTCTGGATATTATGCTGAAGTTAACTCAGAAAGGAAAGTCTGGTGTCTGCTGGGACTTGAAACCATGCCCTTTTGCAAACCGGGCAAGCATGCTACCATCTACACTACTTTAGACTCGACTCTGCCTTCCTTATTTCACACACTGAAGTAGAGGCGTTTAGTAGTCTCTCTTAACTTTAGCAAGTGGCAACCAGGTGTGATGGTAGAGAGAGATGGAAAACTTTCAAGGAAGGCAGAGTTGTCTCCAGTTGTGTAGATGGTAGTATGCTTGCCCGGTTTGCAGTCCAGGCAGACACCAGACTTTTCTTTCCAAGTTCACCTCAGCATAATATCCAGAAAATATCTGTTTCCTTGATACTTTGGGCTGAGAACAAAAAGTCATCCATCTCTCTATTTTTAAAATTTGTGACGGTCAAGGCCGACCGTATTCGTGAATATAGGTGGCGCGCCCGAGATTCGCTCTCGTGGCAGTCGTGTTCGATGTAACGTGCCGATGGTCCCCCGGCGTAAAAGTCTGTAGTCGCCGTTCCGTAAATCTGTTGTGATTAATATTGTTACTATTCATCGGCAGCGGTGATCGTATGGCGACGATCAAGGCCAATCGTGATGATGTCCACCTACGATCACATGCAAATGAGGTGACCTTGAAGCCGATTGACTTGATTAGATACGTGCGGTTGGAAGTTTTTGCTTTAAATACCGGCCGTACGTTGTAACAGGTCTGACTCCGTGTTCATCCTTTGTTTGTTCTTTTCAACTGAAGTCCTCTAGTAGGACGGTTCACCGTCTTGCTATCGTATCCATTGGCCTTAGGCTGGGAAAATAAGCTGATAATTAGTTAAAATGAAATAATTTACAGTATTTGAATTTGTTTCCCGGCAGGTCCGGAATCGAAAGCATTAATTAATCTTCACAGTCAAAATTCTTCATTGCTGATGATAGACGTAGCAGCTGGCCTTGTCAAGGCTACACATAGTAAGTGACACCAAAGTGGTCTGGCCCTCAACCGAGAGGCCCCTTGGAGCTGATCAAAGTGGTCCGTAAGGGCCGGACCACTTTGGTGTCACTTACTATGTGTAGCCTTGACAAGGCCAGCTGCTACGTCTATCATCAGCAATGAAGAATTTTGACTGTGAAGATTAATTAATGCTTTCGATTCCGGACCTGCCGGGAAACAAATTCAAATACTGTAAATTATTTCATTTTAACTAATTATCAGCTTATTTTCCCAGCCAATGGATACGGTAGCAAGATGGTGAACCGTCCTACTAGAGGGCTTCAGTTGAAAAGAACAAACAAAGGATGAACACGGAGTCAGACCTGTTACAACGTACGGCCGGTATTTAAAGCAAAAACTTCCAACCGCACGTATCTAATCAAGTCAATCGGCTTCAAGGTCACTTCATTTGCATGTGATCGTAGGTGGACATCATCACGATCGGCCTTGATCGTCGCCATACGATCACCGCTGCCGATGAATAGTAACAATATTAATGACAACAGATTTACAGAACAGCGACTACTGACTTTTACGCGGGGGACCATCGGCACATTACATCGAGAGTAGTTCGAATGAAGTTGTTGTAATGTCGCTCACGCGGTGTATATTTTGTTGTAAGCCGGATTTTTTTCCCCCCAGATGTAAATTTTCAGTCCCTTCTTGAAAATAAATATAGTAGTTTCAACCCTACGAGGCTACAAATTTTTGTTTGTCATTCTTGTTATCTAAGAAATATATTTCCATTAACGTATTACAATTTTTACTAACAAATCTACTTTCCATACTCTTAATGGCGATAAAATTATTCAGATTTTGAATGGTTAAACATTGATTCATTCTTCACCTTGGTCCATTCTTGATAGATTGAACAACGTAATCGATATCAAGTGGTACACATTCTTGATGCACTTCAGCTGGACAATAGGTGCTTTAAAAATTAGCATTGTTTGTAAACTATTTTAAAATGGGAAATTAAATTATCGAAGAAAGACTAGAGACAAACAGAATTTTCACTCACCTACACACACTTTTATTTGTTTTTGAAATTTTTTTGTTCTTAACAACTTGGTCTTTGGTTTTTAAAAACAAAGTCTGACACAGAATTTTTCCAAATTGAATTTGCTCATTCAAAAATCATGATTTTTTTCTTCCAACTTTGAGTTATCCAAAATATTTTTTAAAAAATTCAAATTAAAAAAAAATTTTAACCTTAAATTAGATAGAACTCCAGGGGAGTTCGTAAAAGTTTGAATAATCCAAAATTCAAATTAACCAGTTTTACTGTATAACAATTTTTTTTTAACAAGTCTTATCACTGGACGTTATATTATGATTCTGAAATATTGAGATTCTACCTTATATTGAAAAAACGTGCTGGAACTTACGATCAATTTCTTTCTCAGCAATTATCTATTAATATTTTCTTCTCATTTTGCCATATTTGCTGTGGATATTTTTACTGTGTAACATTTAAAAATCTCCATTATTTTTTTTATTAGGGGTTTTAAAAGTATGGAATGCATATTCGGGAAAGTGTTTGTTGGAGCAAAAGAATTCTTTAGTTGCACCTCCTGAAGATGCAGAATACGATGGGCAAGTGATCACCCATGCAGAATATGTTGATTCCATTGATGTCATATGTGTGGTATCTTTCGAACATAACATAGTTTTCTATGGGAGCACTGATTTTGAAGTCAAGAAACAGGTTAGATAATCGATGCATGTTTTTATTATTTCCAACCAAAAATGTAGATTTATATTGATGATTTTTTTATATGAAATATTATTAATTGTATTGATATGGATTAATTCGCACCTGCAGAAAAACCTTATTTAAAAACATGCATATATATGTCTCCATGTCAGGAGTATCAGTCAATTTTTTTAGTTGACTTTACTGCATTATTAGAGGATAGAATACCTTCAAAGAATAAATGTCTTTATTACAGTGAAACATGTCAAAGACAGACACTCTATGAGACAGAAACCTATCGTGAATATGAACATGGTGAAAATCAATAAATAAACATAGTGTCATTAATAATTAATTATTTGATATGCACTTTAATAAAACAGACGCCTGTTTAAAACAAAAAATATATTTCAATCTCTTGGCGTTTATTTTCATACAGGTTAAACCATATAACTAAAGCTATAAGTGTTAACCAACACAGCAAGTATTTACAACATATATGCCAGATACCAGCTTATTGACTTATTTATAAATTAACAATGAATTATAAATTATCTTTGGCCTCAGAGACAAGCAGTCCAATACAGTGAGGCCTTGCTACAATGATGCTCGATATAACGATAATCTCTCTACAACTATACTTTTGTTGGTTCGACAGAGTATTGTTATATTGAGATTTCACTGTATTAATAAGAGAAATAACAAATGGATTTTGTACATCTGATGAAGATAGACTATTTCAAATTAGGGAATAATTGTGAACAATGCAAATTTATAAAAATATATTGTTTATTTATATACTGTATTCACCCACATTAGCCAGCATGCTGGGAAACAGTGAGGGAGACTAGGATGCCAAGAATATCCACATTTTCCCAGCCTGCCAGGAAATCAGCAAAATTCTTAAATATTTTTATTATAAAAATCCATTGAATTGGCTGAATGCATACTGTGATCGTTATTAAACTCCTCTTTTCTCGGCATGCTGGACTCAAGCATTAAAAAATCTGGAGTTCCCAAGCACACCAGCTAATGTGGGGAATATACGACAATGGTAATACCTGTATACAGTGATAAAAAGACTTGTATCCCCCTGTCAACTTTTTGCACCCTGCAGTTGCATAGTCTCTCTCCTTACATTTTTACACAGTGGTAAGGATGCTCGTCTTCCACTATGAAGGTTACCATCAAGGTCCATGGGTTCGAATTCGGGCATAGAACATCAGAAGCAAGTTCTTTACCTACCGAACCTAGGGCGACCACCGATGGATGGAGCCTTCATTTCCCACCCAACTCCACTGGTTGGGAATTGCTGTATGGTGATATATGACCGGAGTTGGTGTGCGGTGAAGTAGTATATTTCTTTGGTAGCACAAAATCGATAAGTAAAATTTGGGAAACAGTTTTGTAACAGATGATCATTAACTGTTTCCATAAATCAAGCTTTGAGCATTATGAAGAAATTCCGCAGTGATGCTGATTCTAGAACAGTGGAATAATGTACTAGCTAAGATTAATTATTATAATTATAAATATATATTAGAATTTGGGAAAACAGTTTCGTAACTGATATCACAGTTTTAATGATTAATAGTTAGTATCATCCTATAGAGATGTTGATGATTAAATTGCAGTTTGTTTTCATTTTATTGATTCAAGATAGATTAATTGGATAATTCGAAATATATGAATAATTCAAATTTTTTTAAAGTAATTTTTGACTTAACCAAGCTGAGAAAGATTCCCCGTACTTACTTTTGGGATCCAATTTTTGGCAAAAACAAGGGTTTCTTACACACATTAAAATACAGTAGATGCACTTAAGCAAAGCTTGAAGGTATTTGACTACATGTTCTGAGAAGGGAAATGTTTCCTTGTTGGAGTCATTTTTAAGAGATGAATCAATAACAAAGAATAAGGTGACCATATCACTTGTATTTTACTTGACACTCCTGTAATTTCGGCTATCTTATTTTTTTATGCTAGTTTTACAATGTTGGAGGAAATAAATACAATAAATTATGATCATTAAATACAATCGTGGCCATTAGATTTTGATGAAACTTGAGGGCCTCATTATTTTAACAATATATCAGTGAGGAAAATTTACCTTACCACCCCTTTTTTGATTTATGTTATTAATCTTGGATCAAATTACTGACGTAAGTCAGAGTATCGCTGTGTTGTGAAAACTTACTATACTTCGACTATCCACTGCAATACTTACGTTTCAAAAGCATGATTTTGCAGGCTTATGATGCTTATACTAATTTTTGTTGAGAAATAAAAAGCTATGATCTCTCTTCCAGAAATTGACTATGAAAAAATATAGAACATCCACGTTGCAGCTAATTAAACAGCATTTTAAGTGTGCAGAAGTGGTTCTGAACATTACCAAGCATTTTCTAACAAATATTTGTTTATAGGATATGAGAAACATAATTACATGAAAGGTTAATTTCATTCCGGAAAGGTTGTGATGGGAAACCTTTGAACATAGAATGCCAAGGTGTGCATTTGCAACGTTTGCATTAAGCAATTTTTTTCCCATAGCTTTTATTTATAAGTGAGGCACCATGTCTATGTGGCAGGTAGGCCAAGAAATATGTTCAATAGGTATGTATAGCAATAAGTTTGCATGAATTTAGCAATCAATCGTTGATCATGATACACTGATAATATTTCATAGTTTGTTGGCTTCAATGATGACGTTCTTGATGTAAAACTCATGGGCAAAGATGATAGTCACCTTGCGGTTGCCACCAACAGTCCGCACATAAAAGTGTTTGAGTTATCTACATTCAACTGTCAACTTCTCAAAGGTCATCTGAACTTGGTAGTTGCATTGGATGTATTTCGGCGTGATCCATATCTGTTGGTCAGTGCATCAAAGGTGAGTTTTCAATATTTTTTTCTCCATTTTTGCAATCCATTCATTTAAATTGATTCACATTGTAATAACCCCATTAAATATAGATTTTTACCATAGTGAAGCCACATATTGTAGAAACTTTAAGGTCCTTAAGACTTGGAATTTTTGAGATTTTGAATCATGCTCACAAATTGTATTTCACTAATCATCACTGATAGGAAATAAAAGTGTGAATTACCGTACATACTCGTATGTAAGCCGACTCATAAACAAGTCGATCCCCCCTCCCCACTTCAGGACTACCAAAACCACAATAAATTGAAAACCCGTGTATACACCAACCCCAAAAAATCTGTGCATTTCAGAGAAATAAAAAAAATTCTTATATTTTCATACAAAATGAACAGCCTACGGAAATTTACAATAGAAAATTATTCAAACTTTTTAATCCGTTTCTGCCAGCTCTCTAAGCTCATCGTAATCCATCAGATCATCATAGGATGCAGCATCTTCATTTTTATATTCATCTGGACTGTCATCACCATTGTCACTTTCGAAGAGGATATCTTCAGTTCCATCCATCGCATTGCTGATGCAACACTTTTTGAAGGATCGGATGATAATTTCAGTGGAAACAGAATTTCACCGAAAAATATGTACCCATTGGCACACTACACTAGATCAATGTCAGGTTTCTTCGAGGCACCACTTTTTCTGGTTTCTTTATCATTGGAACTGATCCATTCGATCCACAAATTCCTCAAATAGTCTTTGAAAGGCTTGTTGATGCCCACATCTAAAGGCTGTACAATCGACGTTAGCCCACCTGGTATCAAAGCCAGTGATGTTTTCGATTTCTTTGCCTCGGCTTTGACATTATCCATTCTGTGGGGGTTTGAACATATCCCATACCAATAATGCTGGTTTCTCGAACACTGCTACAAAAATTACTACTGATTGTGGGGGTCAGTGTTTTCTCATCAAAAACTGACCCGAGTATAAGCCGACCCCCCGTCCCCAGTCGAGGAACGAATTTTTCCACAAAAAAACTCGGCTTATACACAACTATATATGGTATATCTCATTATATGTTTCTCTCATTTTTGATTTCTAATTCAATCTGTAGATAGATTTTCTGTATTGAAATTATGCCAGTATCAAATTAATTTCTCTTCCTTTTGAAGGATAATTTTCTGAGAGTTTGGAGAATGGATGACGAAACACATGAGGTAGAATGCAGATTTGTATGTCAAGGTCATACTCATTCTGTGGGATCAATCGCATGTAGCCGGTAAAGTTTGTTGACTATTTAGCAAAATTGGAATAACCTTAAACTTTATTATTTTTCATTTATGATTTTTCAGAATTATGAATAATAATGATTTCTTGTGGTATTTTTCTAAAGGACAAAGTCATTATGCTTTTTGAGTGGTTCTCAGGATAACACTCTGAAGCTATGGGACATACCTGAGAAAGTGCCCCTGGTTGCGCTTATGATTTCTGTGTCATCCCGCTGTGCGGTAAAAGCTCATGATAAGACTATCAATTCCATCGAAGTATCTTGTAATGACAAATTAGCGGCTACAGGTTCCCAAGATAGTACAGCAAAGGTACATAATTTGCATAAATATATTATTGAATCATAGTAACACCTTCAATTATAGATTTTTTTTAATGAAAAATTTGAACACCATATGTTTAAAAGAACCAGCAAAAAGTCTCCCCATCACTGGAATCCTTGCTCACATGTAGGAAATGAAGAGGGCATTTTGTTCTTCTTTCATAGACCAATACCCTCTTTTTTTATGTGTCAGGAACTTGTCAAGAAATTTCCCTATTATAGTTGATGCCATTTATTGAAATCATGGATAATGTTATCATTCCTATATTATTATTACTTTTGCAAAGAATGGAACAGATTAATATGATAACATGAGAAAAGATTAGTTTATAGTAAGTTATCAGAACTTCAGGTTTATGTTATCAATTTTTTTTTGTCGAAAGTTTTTTTCTTTTTGCATATTATTTTGAACACATAAGATCAAACCAGGCTTATTTTTTTTCTTTACAAATCATTGTTATCAATCTCAAGACTAAGATGGAGGTCAAAAGGCTCTGTTTTTCGTGAAAAATGCCTGTACTCAGTTCACAATGTCCTAATTGGGTCATAAGAGCCGCTATGATACATGTGTGTATCATCTAACCTGCTATTCAATTTCTTTTGTGTAGTGTAAAAAAATCCCTTTCTTCAGTTTGTGGTCAGTTTCTTCAACTGGCAAATTTACAGTTTTTGAGTGGAAGACGTTCACAAAGGATCTGTGGAAAATACTAGGGTTGATAAAAAATCATTATTTAAAAACATATGTATATCACATTTTGTTTTATTTAAATCAGATTTTTTTTAAATTTAAATTCAAAATATACTCATTTTTAGTTACAAGTTTGAAAAGTTCTTATTCAGGGTATTAAATATTTTTGCTCGTATTACATCTCACAAGTTAGAAAAAATCATATTATTCAAAATTGTTTGAAATATCAAAGTATCTGATTCAAATTAGTGTTTTAAAAAATCAAGATTTAAATTGAGACATATACCCTGGAAGTACTGTACATTATAAAAAGTATCGTAATTTGCGGTACACACATTATACCGTTCCATTTTAAATCCTCTTAATTCCTGAATGAAAAAAGGGGTTTTAGCTTAAAAGAGAAAAAAAAACAATCCTGTGTGTTTTAGAACAATATGAAAAAAATGAATGATGACACACCAGTAACTCTTCGCAGTTCTTCATACCCCCAACAGTGATCTGTTTTGATGGATGAAGATTGAATTCAAAGAGCATACATGAACATTCACTGTGTGTGTAAAGACACTAATATGGTTCTCCAAACAACGGACCATCATGTAAAAATATATCATCTGTACTTTTTTCATTTCAAATAATATGTGCTAAGATGTAAATTGTTTCTTAACATGCTTTTTTTTTTAAAACACATTTTTATTTATAAACTAAAACACATCTTTCATATAAAACAAATCATATGAACAGTTTCATTCATTCGGATATTCTAAGCAATATGAAAACAATATATACATTTATCTTTGACTGTCAGAATGATGACACACCAGTAACTCTTCGCAGTTCTTCATACCCCCAAAAACGTGGCACGGTGCAAAATTTTGAAAGCAGTTGTGTGTCCAAAAAAAAAACAACCCTGACTTGTCCCATTTTCATAGGTCCCGTTCGACCAAACAGGGCATTGTTATTTTATTTACTACCAGGAATTTTTTCACGTATAGTTATCAATTGGTTATCAGAATGTCTGTGTCCCAATGCATTCACATTAAGCGGTGTGCACTGTATTTTCAATTATAGTCCTCCTACCACGAGAAGAGATTTGGCTACGGCACGTCATGTCACATCAAATGATTCTATTTCATCCTAGAAGGACATGCCAATCGTGAAAGCTCAGTCACTGATGAACTTTTTCTCGATGTGCAATCATTTTACTAAAAAAAAATTGAATAAAATCATCCGACGTGACATGACATGACGCAGCAAAAATTCATCTCGTGGTCGGAGGACTATAGAAAGAACGAAAAGTTTATTGAAGTGAATAATTTTTTTTTCCCCTCCAACCTCACCCTATGGTTGCTACTTGCTAAAATGGAGGTACATATATATGCATTCCTTTCAAATAGGCTATGATGAGCTAACTCATTTATTATAATAACTTGTAGGGCAGAGGTTTTCAATGTATGGCCTGCAGTCCACTGAGCTCTTTGGTAATATGTGTGTAGTATAACCGTGTGACCTGCACTGCGTCAATCGTTGAAGATGCCTATTGTTTTAATGAAAGCTGTAGAGGTATCAAAATAGCTTCTAAAAAGCAGTTTTAGCTCTGCATTATTTTACATTTATAAAAACAGTAAAACATGAATAAATAATAAAATTCTGAAACACTTTGGTAGCAAAAAAAAAAAGGTTTTCATAAAGTATAAAAGTATTATTTCAGCATGCTAGTGAATATATCTACAGCATATATCAAGTATAATCAAGTGTATTAAGTTCACGTTCCCCCCCCCCCCCCAAAGAAATCTTTGTAACCTTTATTGTGAATAATGTGTTCTCTCTGCCTTATTACATAACATGTTTTTTTTCTTAGGTTTGGAATATGTCTGATCTTTCTCTTGTTGGCGTGATGAGGGGCCATAGGAAAGGGATTTGGTGTGTCAAATTTTCACCAATTGATCTTGTAAGCTCTTGTCTTTTGTTATCAAATCTGTTTACTTTGCATATTTATTTTTTGTTTTAGAAATTATATGAGGGTGTCTTTTTTTTGTTTTTAACTTTTTAATATCCATATATATATCGGCATAATATCCAGTGTTCTGTTTTGTTGCCTACAAAAAAAGTGAATAATTACAAAGTAATTTGCATATTAGTGATCAAATAATTGAAAGTTGAGTTTTTGGTAGAAATTCTTATTAAAGAAAGTACAACAATTTCTGAAAGAAAAGTTGCAGCATTTATGCGTATAAATGTTCCATTTGAAGTCATGCCACTTTCATGCACATTTTTACCCCAGAAACATTTTCTTTAAATTTCAACTAGTAAAAGCTGTAAATTGATAAAAAGTTAGGATTATCCTCTCTACTGTTGCTATGAAACTTCCTAAGCTTATTTTCAAATTCCATACTGTTTGCCAATAGAAATATTTTTGTCAAACTTTTTTTTCAGGTGCTAGCAACATCATCTGCTGATGGAACTGTAAAAATCTGGTCGTTGACAGATTTTACTACTTTGAAAGTATGTTTGAGTCTTATTTTCTTCCTCCCATCAAGATTATATTCAAAAACTGTAAAACTTATATAAGTGCAAGTTTATGCAAGTTGGAGATAGATTTGAGTTGATTGTTGAACATTTAATGTTTCCTTTACAGACTTTTGAAGGCCACGAATCTTCTGTTTTGAATGTTCATTTTCTATCCAAGGGCACACAGCTGATCAGCAGGTAATCAATACAACAAGGGGACCAACCTTTTCATTCCATTTCAAACCAAGAATGTTTTTAACTTTCATGCTATGGATCTGATTTATTACTTAAATTTTTATTAGGGCTGAGAATCAATTGAAGTTTTTAATTGGTTAATCAAACAATTTTAATTGATTAATCAAATTTTGATTGAATATTTAAAAATGCTAATCGTTCATATCAAATGTAATATTAGTAACTACATAATATTAATTTATGCTATAAAAATATATTCTATTCATTTCACACACACTAACAAATGTAGAAATAGATTAAGAAATTACAGTTTTCTGCTTGAAACTATTTATGTTGAATTTTGTCAAAATCTGTAATTTCTTCACTTGAATTGTGTCGTGTTTCTTTTTAAATCAGTTATTTTAGGTTAGTCACTGATTTCAAACTAATTTTGATTTTTTTTAATGATGCTACTCCTCCCGCCCCCACCTGAAACTGCTTTCAAATGGTACTGGTTGGGAAAGACAGCTGATGCTTCCCGAAATAAGAAAACTGTTAAGGAGAAATGGTTTACCCGTATTTAATGCTGTTTCCCCCCCCCCCAACTTTCCTCTTTTTCTCGAATTCGAATATCTCAGTGAATATTGCACTTGGAAATTCTGGATTTCTTTTGCTGGCATCAGAAGAGACAGGGCAACAACTTTGTAATTGGGCTCTTGAGCACAGGTTGTCCATATAAAAAAGTTAACATTTTTATTTTGACAACTATATATCCCCTTGCTACATGAATAACATATCTGGGTACTACACGTTATGTGGATACTTTTTTCTAATTGGAAATATGTGTCTAGGATCAAAGGTTTGCCAGTAAAATAACATATTCCCTGTTACCGATGCGCCCTGTGTGTATAAGAAAAATTTAAAATTTTAAAATTGGCAGTACAAAGAAAAATTGTACTGCCAATTTTTAATTGGTCTTTTTTTTTAATTGGTCAACAGTGCATCAGATGGTCTTTTGAAGCTGTGGGACATAAAGAACAATGACTGTATGAAAACATTTGATGGACACAGCAACAGAGTTTGGGCCTTGACTGTATCTTCCGATGAAAGCTTTGTAGTGACAGGTGGTGCAGATTCTAATATCATCATGTGGAAAGTAAGTCCTTGTGAAGAACTGAAATTTGTTTCTTCATAAAATCTTTATTACCAAAAGTTTTCTATAAGATAATATAAGACACTGTGTGAAAACTGGTTTTGTTTTGCATATAATTCTATGTAATAGAGCAAATTTTTATCCAGCTCTACAAGAAGCGTGAATCCAGGGAGATGTGTTGGGACGAGTGATTAATTGTTTAGGGTTGTTAAATTGTACTTTATTTTATGGGACAGGTAAATTTTTCCCTTATGTTTTGACTCGTGGGAGGAGCGATCACCCCCCTTCCCATATCCACAATCCTCTACAATCAGTAACAAGGCTGGCTTTCTTTCTCAAATGTTAAAATATTAAAAATATTTTGGTCGAAAAGGATTGTTCAATGGGAACTTTATGCACAAATGTGAGGGTATGCCATTAATTGCCATATTCCTTAGCAGGGACTATCAAAAACTGACGACATAAATGAAATTATGGCTTAAGATGGGCAATGGTATAAAACGCCTCTAAAGTGATACCTCTGCTAATGAATACAGATTCGACTAAGGCCGGGAATACACAATAAAAGTTTGATAAAATCCCTTTTATAAAACTTGAAAAATTCAACCAATAAAGCAGGCCCATCATTTAGGGGGGGGGCCTTTTCTCTCTTCCCCCCCCCCCCCGGCTTTTGAAAATACACTAAAAATGGTATATATATATATATATATACATACATTGAGTACATATGCTTTGCCCCCCCCCCCCCCCGGAAAAGTTGACATGACAGCCCTGCAATAAAGCTCATAGGTTACATTCGAGCAAATGCAGCCGATAATCTTATTGGTTAAATTTTATAGAACTTTTAGAAAAATTTTATAGTGTAATACTGGCCTAACAAACATTTTAGTGGAAATGGATGTACACGTGGCTATATAAAACAGCTGAGTTGTGAGCTGAATTTTTATATAATCATCATTAGAATTACTGTCGTTCCAACTCGATTAACTCATGTCCACATCTGAACTTTTTTTTCAGATGTATCTCTACTTCTCTTTCTCAGAATTGTTGAACCGTTTAATGTAAAATGAAAGATTCAATCAATAATATATGCATTTAAGAAGAAAAAAAGGGAGCATAGGTTTTCAGAGCATTCATTATTTCAGTGCAAGACTAAGCATCAAACTGAACAGTCTTCACATTCTAGGAGATTAGCTTTTCCTGCATGAATATGAGCCATGGGTGGAGATATGGTGGAGGGCAGCGTCAAAGGCAGAGCCTACTGATCTAATGTATATGCGTATATATGAACTGACATCATCATCGTGCCCCCTCCCCAGACTTTCAAGTGTATCGCCACCTATGTATGAGCACCAGAAATGAGCTGACCAAATCCCAAATAAATGAAGACAACTACAAGCTTGACTGAGTTGTGTCAATGTGTTGTCTTAACTGTGTTGGTTATGTAAAATAAAAAGATCTCTTCAGTATCCCATCTTCCTGTGAAAACATTCATCCAACATTATCATTACTTATTCATCCAATTTTGAACCTGTTCAAAACTGCCTTTGGTCAGTTTTTTCTTTTTATTTTATAGTGCTTCTTGGTATTTAAAAAAACTTATCTTTAAATTTTGCATAACTTCTGGAACAAAGTAAACGATATTCTATAGAAACCTGTAGGAAATTGTATTTCGGCTAACAAACATGATTCTGGAATGAGGTATCACTGAACTTTATCAGGCTTTGACTTTTTCCCAATTTTTTTTTTATTAGCAAGAAGCAATTCATAATTTTAGCTTTTTTTAGAAGTATCATGTGCTGGTATTCGTGTAATGACTGGAATCGATCTAGAAAACTTCATTTAATTGGGAAAATTTTAAGTTGCATTTTTCTCATGTTTCTTATTTGTTAAATTGAATATGATTTTGCAAATAAAATTTAAAAAATCAAAAGTGAATGAAATTTTTTTGTTGTTTATGTGATTAGTTTGTATCCCTTTTAAGTAATTTAAATGCTTTTTCTTTCAAATATAGGATATTACAGAAGAGGAGAAGGAAAAAGCTCAAGCTCAGCAAGAAGAGTTCATTTTGAGGTATTTACAACAGATCTGTTATGTGCATTTCCAATATTACTATGTAATGTAATAGTATTAGTTAATAATTTTAATGTATTATTAACCATTATTTATCTAATTAATGCTGTTGATAATATAGTAGGAATTAAATCCACGTCCAGTTCGTAACAATGATGACACCAGCTCTATAACCGATTCATAAAATTGAATCAATTAAGAGCTGGAAAATCATCATTAGTATAAAGGACTAATAGAGACTGAAGGTTGTCCATTTTAATGAAAGTCTGGTTTATAAGAAATAATTCTTTTTGGCGTGTATTGCAACAAGGTACATCAATCCATAAAAGTGTATTATACGGCCATCTCTCAGTATTCGCAAGGGGGTTACATTCCAGGGGTGACTAGGAATAACCCAAACTCTAAACTTTGATTTTTTAAGGCATCTCATTTCTACAGTATCTGCTTTGCATGGAAAAAGTAGAAAGGGGGTCCAGTGATTCAAGGCGATGCTGTCTGGAAGGAACAAAATAATGTCTGTTAGTCATTTCTTCTAAATTCCAGTTAATTTTTTGGAGAAAAGTATAACAAGGCTTCTCTACATGGGAAAAATGTACTACAGATGTTCAGTGTTCCTCTGTTTACATTATGTTTTGATTCTGTAAAAATTAATACTGTAAAGAAAAACTTGTTTCTCTTATAGAAGTTGTATTCATTATTAAATTTTTCATGTTTTTTCTTGTTGTTTCAATTCCCTTTCAAATTGGGACAATTTTTTTTGGGAAATTAGATTCAGAATGTTTTTATTGATGGGGTTGCGTGGATGTACCCTCATAAAATTTCTCTTAGAGGAAAAAAATAGTTGGTACACACGCACACACCACTTTTTTGAAAGGAATCAATCATTGCATATAGGGAATTTTAACGTTCATAAAATTACCTACAGCTACCAGGGCCACCTGGTATACACTTAATTCATCTCAATTTTTCTCTGGCTGGCGAGCGGTACGAGTCATGCAGAGCATCCATGTTTACACAAAACACAACGATCGATGTTTAAATCGTTTACTTGGAAATATAAAATTTTCCAGATGAAAATAAGCATCCTTTATTATTATTTTAAAAAATGTTTAACTATTCGTTATAATAGGGTCTGTTATAATGAGGTTTTACTGTATCATTACTTTAAAATTGTAGTGGTATTACAATTTTTTAGGACAAGTACTAGAACTAAGTAAAATTATAAATTCTTTGTGTATGCCATTGTTTTTTGCTTTTTTTCATTTTGAAATATTTCTAACTTTACACAAAATAAAATTTTTTTGATGATATGGGCCAATTTTCCACTTTTTCGAATGATGCAAATGGGTTAAGGAGACTACAATTGCTACAAAAGAAGAAAGAAAAGTGATGGCGACTACAGCAAAAAATCTGTCTCCACTCCCAAATGTCTGGTCACCACGTGGCAGATTAATTTTCGCCTTCACTATTCATGTGTTGAAAAAATAAATAAAAAATAGAGAATTTTTGTCAAATGTTGATTCAAGATTTAATGCTTTAACAATTTTCTGTTATTTTTTAGACTTATAGAGAAATAATTATATTGTGGCATGTGCATACTTTTGTGTATTATTTTGAAAAAGAATTGTTTGTGTTCATTGAAATGTTTATACTTTTAAACCATGTTAGGGAACAAGACCTTTCGAACTTTATCAAGCTAAAGAAATGGACTAAAGCATTACAGTTGGCAGTTCTTCTGGAGCAGCCATTCCGAGCATTGAACATCATAAATGGTTTTGTTTTACTAATTTTCACAATTATAAGAAAAGTCTAATTATAAAAATGTTTAGTTAGATAAAGCTTAAAAGATTGCAATTCATGAAAAACAAAAAAATCTTTGAATAGACTTAACGAAATCAGAAATTAAAAAGTGGCAACTGGCCCAAACTTTGGTAAAAAATAAATTCTCTTGCATTATAAAGGTGGATCAAAGCAGATCTGAGCAAAATCTGATCAGTTTTTATAGAATTTGGTTTATTTTTTTATGAGTATAGCGAAACTATGCAGAGCTAGAGCAGGAGGTAAGGAAGGCAACCTCTGCTGTGGAATGGACTTGCCCTAGGTAGTCATGCGGAATCAAATGATATGTGCTAGTGGTTGGCTGACAGTATCATCTGTTGTTTTTTCACCTGGAATGGTGTGTTTCATTCCACCACACACCTGGTGGAATGTTTGTGAGTAAAGAAGAGCAGTGTGGTGTTTGAGTTCACGAAGTGCATCATGAATGAATGCAGTGTACATGAACATGCACTGTGATTGACTTGTGTGCAGTACTTATCTATTTCAGTTGCAATAGAGGTATTCCCGTAACTATCGGACCACTTTGTGCACATTACTGGCACAAGCATTTCCACTGTTCACTCATTTTCGTGTAGTAGAGTTACTATGTAATGATGGCATGATTAGAACTGAAATGCACTATCACTTCTTGCTGATGGCCCTTATTGTGGATTGTCTGTTTGGATTGATTATCTGGTAGACTTCTTTCACCAAAGCGTACATGATGATGAAGTAACTTTGACCAAGTCGCGTATCATCATTTACTGTTTCCTGTCCCTCGCAGAAACGCTTGCACCAGTCCTGCACATGAGTCAATGACATGTTCATTGTAGACTGCCTTCTTTTGCCAATGCACTTCACAAAGTCCAACTCTTTCTGCCACTAAAAAACGAACAACACCACATTTCTCTTCTTCACCCACAAATATTCTACTTATGCAGAGTGTTTTTCCTGGTGGATGATACTGTCAGCCGACCACCAGCACATATCATCTGATTTCGTGTGACTTCCTAGGTTAATTATAAGTCCATTCCACGGTAGGGGGTTGCCTTCCTTACCTCCCTGGTATTACCTCTACACTAAGTTTCGCCACACTCATACAAAAATAAACCAAATTATATGACAACTGTTCAGTTTTAATTTAATCCCACCCTTAAAGATGATCATTTTGTTAATTCATTTTTTAAATCTTTTAGCAAAAGCCGAATGAAGATTTTCTTTGAATTTAGTTACTCTTTAGTTATTTCTGGGCTTCACCATATTATAACATAAAGAGTTTTTCATTTATTTTTGCAGAGATACTTATGGAAAGTAAAGGTAGAGAAGTTCTTGATGATACCATTAAAAAAATGCAGAAACATGAAATAGGTAGAGTTTTATGTATCACATAAGCTATCTCAAACATATATATTTTTAAAATAACAACTGATTAAAACATTTGCACCTTTTTTTTAAAAACTATTTTCAGATGTTCTTCTAAAGTTTGCAGTGGAATGGAATACAAATTCAAAGAACTACTTACCTGCACAATTAGTGCTGAGGGCAGTCTTGCAAATGAATACGACTGAAGAGTTGCTGCAAATGCCAGACAGGAGAGCAACCATTGAAGCCTTATTATCATATACAGGTAGCATGCTTAACAGTTTCAGCTCTTTTTTTTCTAATTTTTATGATATCCAAGAGATGGTTCAACAATTGAAATGGCTAGTATATATTTACATACATTTTTTTCTTTTTTTAATGCTTTGAATGTGTAGAAAAATTTTGATACAGCGATGTTTTGTAGACAGAGTGGAAATATTTTGTAGAGATTCATTGTTATAAAAAAAACAAGATTTGTTCAAAAATTATCCGACCATAATTTTTCATAACCAATGAAGCTATAGAGGTGTGGTTTGGTAACAAGTATGTAATGCAATACTAATTTGAAGTTTTTGGGTCCCCCCCCCCCTCCGACACTCATAGACTCGATCAAAAAAAAAGTTCATAAAAAATATTTTTCGAAACAAATTTTTTTTTTTTTTAATAAATTAAGAAAAAGTTACATTCTCCCCCCCCCCAAGGCAGGTTCTGCATTGCCCCTGAGAAGAATTTAATTGCATGTCAGTCTTTCCATGCAGAATAGAGAAATCACATCTACATAATGTTCATAAAGTATAAGTGTTTCCTTTCGTGGATGCTATAAGTGATTGATAATCTTGGGTATATGAATTCTTAAAAGCTTTATATATTTAGCTGTATGTAGCTTAAAGTTTTATATTTCTTTCCGAAGATGTTTAATCGGAAAAAACGATTTAAAAAAAATTCAAATATTACAAAGCTGCGGACGAAAAACCGTGTTTACCGCACGGCTGTTAATGGAATACAATAACGATTATACAGGAATTTCGGCAACCAAGGTCATGCCCCTGATAAATTATTGCCGAAAAACGCTACGAAAACAAAGTCGCGTCTTCGCCAGTTGCTTAAATCAGTCACAGAGACTTTATTTTACGGCTGCTCGATGGAAATGACTACTGCTGTCCTCTATGGGTGTTTTTCCTAACGACAATGGTAATCATTGACGCCACGACAACGTGAAAGCTCGCGTAAAATCTAATTTTCTGCCAAAATCAGGAGAAATTTTAACAAATCTGGAGAGCGGAAGGAAGGATGGAAAATCCGGAGTCTCTCGCTTAAATCGGGAGAGTTGGCAGGTCTGTAATTCCATAAAATCAAATATTTTAATTACTGACTGCACGAGATCATTGATGCTAAATATTTGCTGGATTTATGAAAATTATTATCATTCATATGCCCGCAGAGCGACATTATCAAAGAATCAGCCGAATGCTACAAGATGCCCACATCATTTCATTCCTGTGGCAAAATATGAAGATTGCAACTGAGTCTGCGGAATGGTAAATATTGGATCTTTTATTATGATATATGATTTTACTACAAGATCTTTGTTTTATTTCTCAGTCCATTGCCAGCATCTAAAAATCACTATCAAAATATTGTGAATGTAATGTTTGGGAAAATTACTGTTGTGCATAAGCATTTGTTAAATGAGATCTAGCCAAATATGAAAAATTGTTTTTAATCCTTCCACACCATCCTCCAAAGTCTTTGAGAACCTAAATTTATTTAAAATTTACAACAATCCCTTCTTTTTAAACATAATTTTCTTAGCAGAAACGATTTGATCTATCAAGAATACTTGCCATTTGAGTTGCCAGATTAATTCAAACATTAAAAGTAATCCATAATTAACCTTTGTTATGATATCTCAAAACAAAAGTTGACATCTTTCTAAACTATTTTTCTCCTTAATTTTGTCTTGGATCCAGCACCAAAACGTCTTGGAAGTGTTATGGTAAATGTGATAAAATTGGTTATTATGCAAAATCACCAACCATTTTAGTAAATTTGATTAAACTTATAGATTTTACCAATGAATATGAATAATACCCAAGCATTGGTAAGCATGATAAATCATACTAAATTCATCACATTTGCTGGTTATTATGCATAATAACCATTTTGTATTGGTAAATATGATAAAATTAATTACTCATTGCTATGATAAGCTTAATTATTTAGATGCCATGTCTGAACTGGATATAATGAATTCTGATTTAGCAAATAATTCTGAATATCCCCAAAATAACTCTCATTTGGCAAATTCTGAATTTCTTGATATAACCAACTCCTATTTGACAAATTTTACTATTTCACCCCGATATAATGAATTCTCTTCCAACAAATTTTACGATTGTGCCCTGATATAATAAACTTTTATTTGACAAATTTTTCTATCCAACTAATTTTTAATTCATGATTTTAATCATTAAATCTTGAAATTCATTATATCAAGGTCTGACAATCTTACATGCTAAACTCAAATATGAAAAAAATTCCGAAACATCAAATTCACCAATTACATTAGGGTTTTAAGTATAATCTCGGTAAAAGTGATAAATTTATCAAAGTTACCGAGGCAATCATGCATAATAGTGGATTTATGATTTACCATAACTTATAAAGGGTGTCCTGAAACTCCACATACAAAATTGGGAGGGAGGTATAGAACATTGTTAGGAATCATAAGAAAGCATGGTCGGAAATGCTACCCTCAAGTGATAAAGGCACAGTAAGGACACAATAAAAAAAAAAGCAGTGTAAAGCAGCTTTATTACCTAAAAAAAAGAGTATACAATAATAATTGCAAGCATCACAGGACGTGTTCAAAATTTTGCCCACTGGCATTGATTTATGTACACATGACATCCTGAGTGAACATTTCATGATTTGGTAGGTGCCTCGTTGGAAATCTTTCCTGATACAAACATACAGCAGCATGTCCATTTCCATTCTCTGGGCCATACACGAAGTGAATATCGGCTGTTCGCAAAACTATTATGTTGAGCGTACTTAGTTGACATCTACAATGAGGAACCCGCACGTGCGATCCTTGAGAGGTTATGTACACAGTGCCACCAATCAATTTCCGACTACGTGCTTTTCTAGGTGATTATGATTCCTAACAATGTTCTCTACCCCCCCCCCCCAAGTTTGTATGTGGAGTTCCGGGACACCCTGTATATTAGACGTGCATGTACATATGACATGCATTGTATAGTTTTTCCCACATCTCTAGCTTCAAACTGAAAGCGCAGCTGCAAAAATACTTGAAAAATTCTTGTTTTATTTATCTTTCAAAACCATTATAATTTACTGAAGAATTTTCAACCTCCCACAGATATCATTCCATGTTTTGAAGTACAGTAAATCTGAAATCTACCAAATGAATTGAAACAGTGATCTGTTTTGATGGATGAAGATTGAATTCAAAGAGCATACATGAACATTCACTGTGTGTGTAAAGACACTAATATGGTTCTCCAAACAACGGACCATCATGTAAAAATATATCATCTGTACTTTTTTCATTTCAAATAATATGTGCTAAGATGTAAATTGTTTCTTAACATGCTTTTTTTTTTAAAACACATTTTTATTTATAAACTAAAACACATCTTTCATATAAAACAAATCATATGAACAGTTTCATTCATTCGGATATTCTAAGCAATATGAAAACAATATATACATTTATCTTTGACTGTCAGAATGATGACACACCAGTAACTCTTCGCAGTTCTTCATACGTAACCCAGAATGTTATTGACCAGGGAGCCTGCGAAATAAAATATATACTGTAATGCAGGGTTACTTTGCACAATTTTTTAGAGTTACGAATTGCAAATCAACCCCCCCCCCCCCCTGCTAGAACCATGAATCTGCAAATTTTCACTTTTTGGGTATCAGATAGCAAAATAAGGGTTCCAAGCAGCTAAGTTTTGCCAAAAACATGAATGTTTAACCCCTATTGAAACGCATGTTACATAGAATAAAAATCCAGGAAAGTTTGCAGCTATCTTCCGGTCTCTCGAATTTTGGCCATGATTGTAAAAAAATTCCTACTTTTGGGGAAATTAAATTATTCCCAAACAATTTACCAAGAAAAAAAAAAATTTTAATGATGAAAATGGCATCACAAGAGTAATGTAAATTGCCGCCATAACATCAAATCACAAAAATATTTCATTTTCGGGATTTGTATCTACTTTGACCACATATACCACATGATTTGAGAATAGGACAGGTAATTTTAACTACTGGCTGGCGATGATTGATGACTTGCCTATATTCAATTTTGAATGGATTTCGTATCCGGGTGAAAACCTTCCTCATTCTCCAAAGTTGGCAGCTATGATGTTACAAAGCGTTTTAGGGAAATGGCACTCGTAGAATACCATAGGTAGAGTAAACATTCAGGTGTTATTTCCCATGTTTTGGAAATTTGTACATTCAGGTTTCTGGTATGAGGGGACAACATGTAAAATGATTTTGGAAATAATGTTGATATATTCTAACACAATATAAGAACAGGTCTGTTGCTATAGAAAACCATCATATTTCTTTTTAATTCTTATGATTTTTTTTTTAATTGGTGCAAAGTTACCCATAGGAGCAGGTTGATTTGCAGCACTATCGACCCACTTGAAATTTATTGTGTTAGCACGCGAAAATGGGTTCTTTTGGTCCAAGTGTGCAATTCATCTCATTTAACATGTAAAAGAAACAACTAGTATGAATGAAATTCTGCATTATATTATCAACACAAACAAAAGACAAATTTGGTTATTAATATCAACTGCGCAAGAATGAATTAGCAGAATTAAGACTAAAATGAAGTAAAAAAAAATACTTTGGGGGCGGGAGAGTTGCTTTACACGATTTCTCAGGTGGTGCAAAATAACTCCAGTTTTGCTCAGAATGTAACCATCAAAGTACTATCGATAATAATGATAAACAGCATTTATTTTCTAATTAAGTCATTTTTTGACAGCAAAATGATACTTGATATATCAATAAATCCCTCTACAATGATGTTTTTTCAAATCTTGTTTGGAATCACCTATAATCTAATGTTAAATGTCTCTTGATACAACAATATCCTTTATTACAATAAATCCCTCTATAACAATATTTTTAGGATATTTTAAAACCACTTTAATATGTTATATTTCACTCAAAATCACCAATATATTTTTTAAATTCTCACTAGTTTTTTATCTTTCCAGGGTGTTTAAGAACATCAGTATTTTGCACCATACTATCTATCTATTTACTATATATCCTCCGAAAGTATTAATAAAGTTGCTGTGAAACTACTTTCTGTGTAGTGTATGAAAGTCTTGTACAGTATATATATAAATTACTTTACAGGGTAAAACAATTAACTGAATTAGTGTTTGAGGGTTTCATGACCTGAAAAACCAGATGCAACTGGAAGTCTTAGAAACCCTCATCAGTAGCACAGCAGAAGAGAACATCATAAAATGTATAAACATTGATTAGTTAGAAACTAAATGCCAGCTTTCATGGTATTTAAGGAATTACGTATAGTTTTTCGGGTTGTTAGGCCATAGTCTAAGAAATTAAACGTTTGACATTTCATCCAACTTCAGAGGTTTAAACACATGTAGGGCTCCGTGACAAGCAAACATGACGCCATTATCATTTGTTGTAAAGAGACCTCAAAAGAGGTTTAAACCTCAGAAGATACCTGCCATAGATGTGGGTGAAACGGCAGGAATTGAATTGGCCTAACAACCCAAGAAAACTATACATAATTCCTTAAATGCCGTGAAAGCTGGCATTTCGTTTTTAACTAAATATGTAATTTATCAACTGTGTGAATTACATTCACCAACTAAACCATTAGAATTTTGTGCTGCAAATAAATAATTATAAATAAATTTTTTATCATGGTACTAACAATGCCAGTTCAGTAGAGACTGCAAGAACTGCATAAATGTGGTGGCATGTGATGAAAAAAGCTACCTCTCTATACAACGATAACACTGTTACAACATTATTTTTTCTTGGTCCATAGAGTATCACTATATCAACGTTTCACTGTAATCTTTTAAGATGAGATTAATAGAGTTTTATATCAATGTCATGAATTTAAATATTGACAGATACTTTTTTTATTAAAAATAACATTTACCATTCTCGTCCAGATTGGCACAAATCCTTTATATAAGGCCATAAACCCCTCTTGTTGAGTTGTTTTTATCAAGCAATCCACTGACGATTTGTAAAATAGGCCTCTGAAAAGTAAAAAAATGAATTTAAAAAGAACTGAAAAGATAAAATGAAACACATATGGTATTTTATAAATATGAGTTATTATTGATACAGCACTTTGATGATACTGGATTTTTAAATGCTACCTTAGAAAGAAAATTTTGTTTTTGGGAGAAATGGAGCCAAATTTACAATGGTTGCTCTGTCTTAACACAAATCCTTTTTTCTCATGTCTATTACAAACATTTGAACAAGTTGGAACATATTAGATTTTTACAACCATTACACTGAACAACAATTTTTGACAGTTTCTGCATCTGCAACAAAATGGTCACTCATTATGTAATTTTGTATACTGAACAGAAATTTGGCCATAAAAAAGCTGGATTGGTTGTGTATGTATTGCATTGGGTAATAACCCAATGCAATACATTGAAACAGAACATAAGTATATAAACAAAAATAAATAAACAGAAGAAAAAAAAATATATATAGAAATAGCAAAATACATTTTAAAAAAAATTTACAACAACACAATAGTTCATTTATCAACGTCTCGCATATACTTTGTTCTGCACTGTGCTTGTAGTGGGCATAAAAGCATTTCTTAAAATTTTCCAACAGTAGCTAACTAGCATCAAGGTTGGCCATTTGTCCTGGTAATGTTTTTCTATGGTGTGCTTACTGCTTTTTCACAATCTATATATATAAAATTGATTTTCTTTGTGTGTGATGTTCTCTATACAAATCTACAATTTTAGATTGATTCGTCAACAAATTTTGCATATGTACCAAATGGGACCCGACTTGAACGATAGGCTACTTTAAAATTTTGTCAGAGCAGGGAAAATGTCCCAAATGGGCAAAAAAACTGTTGGGCAACAATGGTTTTTGGGCATCAACAATCACTTTCCGACCGTTTACTTTGGTTATCGTGGTTCCCTAGCAATGCATTTTCATATGCCTTTACAATGGTTTGCCACTTCTTTAATCCTGTTAGCATATGTATAATATTTTATACCTTTATAATGGTTTGCCACATTTTCAATACTCTCAGTAATCAGGCTTTTTGAATAGACGTCAGAATCATCATCAGCATCACTTTGAGGAACAGGCAAAGGATTATCCCAATAGAAATCAGTGTTAAAATTGCAGATTTTACTGTAGAAATGCTGAAATTTGGTGGGGTTTTCTGTCACATCAATAATTTTAAAAATTGTATTGAATTCTCAATTTCTGAAATATTCAGTTCACTTAGAGATATATACGAAGCCCAGGAGATTAAATATGAAGTAATTAGCCGGGCCTACTTTTGAGCTGGATATCCATGTAATAACATTGATTTAAACTTTTTATATATATCTTCTCAAACATGAAAATTAAGTTCTCCGTATTGTCTTTTAATATTCAACTGCATAACTGGATATAGTTTAGGTTGTTTTAAAATTAATTATAGGCCTGTAAAGTACATCGAAGAAATTCCACAGCTTTAACTAAGCATTTTTGGAAGCAGAAACAGGCAGATGGATACCTTGAATTTCAAGGGGGAGGGAATCGAAATACTTAGCGCCCCTTAAAAAAAAGAAAAAAGTATTCATTTCTATGTTTCTTAAAATCTAGATTTCTTTATTTCATGATTCATGCAGGAAGTCGCCATATTGGTTAACTTAGACATGGTTTGCATGTCCCTCAATGAAAGAGGGAGATATCACTTGATCCAAACAGCCTCACTGAAGAAAACCTGGGCAGCGCCGGGTATCATAGCTAGTACAATAATAATCGTAAAGCATTTTTCAACTGTTAACAGGACAATATCTCGAAAAAAAAGGGCCAATAAAACTTTTTCATGGTGATATTCATTGTCAGCTGGCATAAAGCATTGAGAATTGTATGTTTTCATGTCAAACACAGTTTTATTGTTGTTCAGTGTTATTATTTCTGTGCTATGATGGGATGATCTCGGGCTGTTTGGTTGTTTTGAACTCAACAATTCACCCTCACTAGCGATAAGCATCTTAAGTAGTCAGTGATCACACAAGTGATGCAAAGTCAAGGACAAAACCTTTATTTATGCAATTGTCCGGCTGAGGTTACACTGCTTTGCTGTGATTGGTCAATAACATTCAAACTATATGATTTGTCATTTAAGCCCCGTTCACATGTACAATAAAACATCCCGGGAAGTTCCCGGTAACAGGGATTTTTGCTACAAACCGTTCACATGACGTTAAGTTTATGCCGGTAATCCCACCTCTTCTTTCCGGAAGTCATCACTGGTTACATAGGTTGAATGGAAGTGATTGATTCAAGATGGTTGATGAAGGAGCTTATAGCAGTTTTCGCTGCGCAAAAGACTATGGGAGAGAAGGTCGGTGTCGACCTCCAATCCACCCCAAGAAAGATGGGCTTTTTTTGATCAGCTTCTCCCCACCTTTTTCTTCCCTACGAGGGGAAAAAAAAGTTGTCATGCCGGTAATTATCACCAAAGCGACCCCCAATCTTGCACATATGAACGGGGCTTTAGTACCTCACCCAAGAAAAAAAATTGTGCTTCTTAGAGTGGAAATCTAAATGCTATTAGCTTTTTTCTTTTTCTGCTGAAGCAGCTTTTGAATCTGTTATATCACTCACCTCTCTGAATATTAGTAGCAACTTCTATTATAATAGAAAGAAAATCTGGATATAGCTTAAAATGTGTGTATGTTATCCAGTATCACCACTGAAATATTCAAAAAGGCACAATTGAGATTCAAACTACTGCTTCAACAAAAAACAAAGACATAAGATGAATGTTAAACAGTATTTAGATTCCAGCACTAAGAAGTAAGAAAAAATTGCACCTTGTCTAGGCCAGGTACTAAACGACTGATCCGATAGTTTTGAGTGTTATTGATCAATCGCAGCAAAGAAATGTAAGCTCAGCCAGACCAATCACATTAACACTGGCTTTATGCTCGACTTAGTAGCACTTGAAGATCACACACTTTTGAAGATGCTTGTCACTTGTGAGTTCATTCACTCATTTATGATGACTAAACATCTTGAAATATTTTCATCATAGTAATTCAACATGCATCAGCAATATTTCAATTCATTCAATTTCATAAAATGCCAAATAGAGCTAAATCATCAGACTAGATCTATGATTAGATTTGATTAAAGATCTATTCACACACATCTCCAGTCGCATTCAGAGAGGTCTGGTTTCAGTTCAAATAATTCTTCTTCCTTCCTCTACTAGCCTATTCATTCACACTCAACAGGCACAGTTCAGAATCTAATCCTAATATGTTTTGGAGAGACAAGACGGATCTTTTTTACACAGATGGACAGAGACTGTTGTGTATATGAATAGACTTTAGTTGTGAAGTTGTAAAATCAGGAATGAGTACGAGGTGCATGTATGGTTAAGTAGTAGTTATTGTAAAATCGTTGAAACTAACTTTCAAAATTGCTTTATCAAATAGATAAATAGAATCATTCAATATCACTCAAATATCATATTCATGTCTAATTTCAGATTATATACAGTGAAACCTTGCCAATAATATTTTTTAAAATCTTGTTTGGAATTGTCTATAATCTAATGCTAAAATCCTCTCGATACAGCAATATTCTTTGCTGCAATAAATTGTTCTATAACGGCATTTTTTGAGAAGATTTTCAAACTGATACAATATTTTTCTTAATTCTCTCAAAATATTCTTTTGTATATGTTTGAACTTGTTACATATTTTAGTTCTTCTGAGGATACCTATTAATATCAGTATTTGTCACCACCTGATCATCGAAAGTGTTGATGAAGTTTTTGATATCGCTACTTTTTGTGTGATACACCAAAGTGTATTACAACAAACCTCTTTACAGGGGCAACACATCTAACTGAATTTTATCAACTAATCAATTGAAAATTTTTGTGGTGAGTAAGTGCTCA
This sequence comes from Pholcus phalangioides, assembly GCF_987345545.1. Classification (NCBI taxonomy): domain Eukaryota; kingdom Metazoa; phylum Arthropoda; class Arachnida; order Araneae; family Pholcidae; genus Pholcus; species Pholcus phalangioides. The sequence continues at coordinate 83,448,229 of NW_028301608.1, read as the reverse complement.
AAAGTGCATATATTGGTAGTACTAACAATGCTAATTTAGAAAAGATGCCAACAACAGCATAAATTTGATGGCATGTGATAATGTTGCCTCTAGACATAACGATAATCCCTCTACAACATTTTTTCTTGATCAACAGAATATAGTTACCTCAAGGTTTCTCTGTATTTAAAGGAAACGGCGATTTGCACTAATAAAGTTAATATGACATGAACGTCGCTCTCCACTTGTTAATACAAGATATACCGAAGACTGGATGTTGTGAAGATATTTATTATTTGAGATGTTAATTTTTTAAGGAAGGAAAAAACTCATCTCTGCCTCTACCGGGAGTCGAAGGACCCGGGTTCGACTCCCGGTAGAGGCAGAGATGAGTTTTTTTCCTTCCTTAAAAAATTAACATCTCAAATAATAAATATCTTCACAACATCCAGTCTTCGGTATATCTTGTAATAAAGTTAATTTTATTGGAAGAATTTTTTTTCTTTGATAGGTATTTATATGAGTCAATCACCTTCCATTCTTGTCTGTTGGTTGATTCATAACTCGTGTCTTAACCACATCAGCTGGTGTACCAAGAGTCGCTGCTATCAAACCAGAGCAACTACTGCAGAGACAATATAGAAAAAACGAATAAGCTGAAACATATTTGAAAAAAAAAAAACACATTAAAATGTGTGTGTGTGTAATTAAATCATATTGTACAGAATTTAAGACATATTTCAATGAAAACAAGTCAAATATCAGTTAAACTAATCTAAACTTTTTATACAAATTCATTGGGTAAATACTATAATATGGAAGTGCAGGGGAAAAAATGCAGACAAATTTTATCAGAAAACAATTAATAAATGCGATGGAATATAAATTTAGAAGTTGGTTCTTTTATAAATACCTGGCTAACATGTGTGTTATGCAATTATCCCTGAGACCAGTATGTTTCAGAATGAGCTGTTTGCTTGTATCATATGTTGTCAGATCTAAGGGAAAAAATATATCAAGCTTTAATATGATCAATATATAAGTTGATTGGATCAAAAATGCAAGAATAATTGTGGCATGATGATGGTATAATCAGCAACCCTCCTCAAATTTTTATTTTATGCGCACGAATAGGTTTCTTCTGCGTGCAGAATGGCAATATGTTGTACTATGGTGTATTTCACGATTTGTGTGTCTAGCTGAAGGAATAATGGCAATCGGTACTCTGCAGTTATGATAAATATATCAGACAAATGAAATTTAAAAGATTAATGATGACCAAAAAACTTCAGGTCTGAAATGACTTGGATTGCATGAATTTACTAGTAAATAAAAATGTAAAAGGATTAATCAATGAAAATGTTATAACTGAATAATTATGATTTCACCTTAAATTCTCACCTACAAAATTTTATTTCTCTTCAATTAATTAAAAATGAATAGAAACTAAGTGAATTGATCATGCGAAAATGAAGTATCAATGCATGAATGCAAATCAAGTTAAATTTGCCAAATACAGTGATATCTCAGCAAATGAAAGTATTTCATTCTGGAATCACATTTGTTAGCTGAAATCTTTGTTGGTCAAAATGCAATTTTCCGTGGAAAATCTTTTAATTCGTTCCAGGTACAGACCAAAACATCAAAGTAACTTTCATAAAACACTAAGAAGCGCTGTAAAAAAAATAAAAACTGACTGAAAGCTGAGATAAACAACTTCACAATTGCACGAAGGAAAATTTAAAGGAATATGAAAAACTGAATATCTTTTCAGTATGTAAGCTATGCAATCAAGTTCATGATCCATAGTGAAAAAAAAAATGTGTGAGAAGTAGCCTATGTTATGTGATATAGTCAGTTCATTTCTCTTTCATACACGTGTTACATTTGTTAGCCGAAGCACAATTTTCCATTAGTTTCTATAAATAATTGTTTGCTCTCGAAGCAATCCAAAATTTCAAGATAAGTTTCATAAAAAACTAAGAAACACTGTAAAAAAGACAAATACTGGCAGATGAGGCTAAGATAAAGAACTTCACAAATGGATAAAGGAGAATTTAAAGGAAGCTGAAAAACTTAATATTACATTATGTATGTATGCTGTGCAATAGGGTTTATGAGCCATATTGGAAAATGCTACGTAATATAATCAGCTCATTGCCTTATCACATACATGCAAATGGAAAAGATAAGTTCCTAGAATATTCAGACTGCTCAGTTTGGTAGTAGGAGTCTTACCATATTTACTGAAACCATTCAAGTCTAAGGCTTCTTTTATATTTTTTTCTCAAATGCATTTTTCTTAGCGTAATCATTCATTTTACACGAAATGACTCCAAATCTTTCTGAAAGAGAAGTGTATCTGGAAAGCAATTCTGAGACGGGAATAAATTTGTCTGATTTGAATGACAGTTACTCATTGGATTTCATTTTGATTGGCATAAAAATTTAACTTGCAGCGCAACTGTAGTGTATGCATCTACATCAGCTAAAATGTTCATTAGCAAATCTATATTCATTAGCTGAGGCAGAAAAATGTCAAAAAAAATTGTTAGCCAAAAATTCAAAAGCTGGGCATTTGTTAGCTGTGGTACTTTAAAGTATGAAAGTTAATTTTATCTGGTCTTATAAAACGTAATTTAGCTCTTAATGGACAATGTGGAAAGTAAACCAAAAAAACTGATTAAATATACGGTAACATCAAACGGTTAGCACACAACCTCCAGTTTAGAAAAGCTGTTTAAGTTCGGCTTTAAATTATGCATCTTGATCTAATTAGCCCTAGTGAGAATAAAGAATAGACATGATGTAAATTAAATGATTCAGTATGGGTTCTCTTCTATGCATTATCTCCTCAGTTGTTTCTCTCTCTACTCTTTCTGAGGAAAAAACTCTTATTCCACCATCCTTCCAGCTATGAGTACATTCATAAGGTTCATTAAAATCATATAGGCATGGTTTTTTTAACCATTAAAGCTGTTTTAAATTTCACTCAAAAGAATTATTTATAATAAAGGATATATGCATGATACTTAATATGAAGATAAAATCAACCCCTTTTCTTTATGTGAATTTTAATAGTATAATTATTACATAATAAGGAGGAGCATACCTCCCATGTTGACCAGCGCAGCTCTCTGGACATTAGGTACCCAACCCTTCCAGAGGCCCCTGATCCCACCCTCTGCAAGAATCTTTCGAAATGCATGCCAAGTGCTCCGCACTCTGCAAAATCAATCAATCAAAGAAAAAGGTAACAAAAGAACATTCAAACAAAATAATCATCATAAAACAGCTAATAATAATACAATAAACATATATTTACTAGTTAAAATGTTATTACAATAAATGCCTCAAAGACTGACAATAGAATGTAGGTCGAGGTATAATTTTACACACAAGTACATTATATATTAGTTGATTGAATCCAAATTTTTTGAAAAGGAAAAAAGACTTTTGAAAAGTGTTGCCAAGGAAATTGCAATCAAAAATATAGGTTTTTCCTATTCATGGTTTAAAAACTATCATTATAAAGGTAAAATTACTCCACAATACTGTATGTACTAACAAACGTCATGTGTCATATTCAAGTAAAGAAATTCTTGAGAACAGGGCTGGAACTGGAGGGGAGGGCAACTGCTCCAGGTGGCAAATTTTAAGGGAAACAATAAAACTGTTATAAAATTGTCAAATTTTACAGTGGAGGGCAGCGATAAAATTATGTTTAACTATTCTTTAAAAATGGAAGCCGTCGTCCAAACCTTGATTCAAATGATTCTAAGCCTCAAATTTGTTTTCAAAATCTCGCATAGTTTAGCATCAGTGGTTCTTTTCCATTTTTTGCCGTGGCAAACACTCAGCATAACTATCAACTTCAACCTATTAGTCTATTTTCAATTTAAAAATTCTTATAAATACAGTAAAATAAATACCACTGGTTATAAGAATCAAATTGGCATCAGCGAAACAAAATGCTGCTTTAACATAAAAAGATCATTGGCTATAAGAATCTACTATTTATATAGATCTAAATGGATGAACAAAACGTGATTCTTTTCAGCAGTGGCTGCTGTAATTCTGATTTTAAAAAACGCTTGTCAACGCTCCGCAAGCAAAAAAAAAAGAGGACCGACAAATTATTAAAAGCTTTCGCTACTTCCAAAGACTACCAGTTTCATAAATTCTGGACTTTTATTAAATCTGGAATAATTTTTTTTATTAATTATGGAAATGATTTTCATTAGTTTAGAATTATTTCAGTTATTAATTTTCATTAGTTTAGAATTATTTCAGTTATTAATTTTCATTAGTTTAGAATTATTTCAGTTATTAATTTTCATTAGTTTAGAATTATTTCAGTTATTAATTTTCATTAGTTTAGAATTATTTCAGTTATTAATTTTCATTAGTTTAGAATTATTTCAGTTATTAATTTTCAATTAATTTTGGAATTATTTTTCATATTCATTTCTAAAATCTAAAACATTAATTTCACTGTTACAAGCACAAAAGTAATTCAAATAAATATGCAATACACCAAATAGCACAATATATGAGTATATTATATTTGAATTCACTTATTACCTTGGGGGATGGCCTTCTAGTCGTCTTCTACCTTCCATTTGCATTTGCACTTTTACTAGATCTGTCGGACTCGCTAAGAACTGACCAAGGGCACCAGATGTACTGCCACAGAGAACACACATCCTAAGAGAGATGCAAAATTCTCAAAAACTTAAAAAGTGGCTTCATTCCAATTCTAACAACTGTTATTATATGCATTTATTGCAAAATATTACTTGCAGGTGTGGTCAACTTGATATTAGTAGTATTTATACACATACCATTTTGACTGCATTCTAATATTTTTACAATTTTCACCTTTTGTGTATGTAAAATATTGAATTTGTACCATTCTGATGTGTGCATGTCAATAAAACTATTTACTTATGCTCGTCAAATGTTGCTGCGGGGGGGGGGGGAGTGATTTTCATTATCTAGCATAGAAATAAACATGATTGGAGAGAAAGCATGATTTACCACACTGTGCTATATAAAAATGATTCATATTTTTTTTAGCAAGTATGTGTAAATCTGAACATGGTTTATTCATGCATAATATTTACAGGAATTGAAACTCAGTGTCATGTACAGTGTAGAACCTTGATTAACAATCACTATCAATTGATACTTCTGTAAACCGAGGCATGTGGAAAGACCAGCAATATTAATTTGGGTTGTAGAAATGTCAGTAAGAGGTGACAAACTTTAACCATGCTTTTCATTAGAACATTAATGTAATCGAGTGATTTGAAACATGTAATATCTATGTCAATTCTACTTACTTTAACTTACAAGAAATTGGCATGGATGAATTGTACCATTTTTGAAAAGCGGTTCCATGAATATTTTGTGCTATGCATCATAAAAATACTTAATGGGCAAAAGTTTCCCAAAAATAATATTTAATTAAGAGACACCATGTCACACGGGCATCCTTCAGAGGAAGCACGTTCCTCAAAATATTTAAGAGCCAAAGACTCATCCATTCAGACAATGGTCCATCATCTCTATTAATTGATGTGACATAGGATTCATTCCTTTCAGTTAATGAAGGTTCTACTGTAATGCTCTATATATAAATGAAAAAAAAAAGTAGTGATATCTCACCAAAGTGCTGGTCTTTTATTAGCTTTATTTAACAGAAATTTTTCCCTGAAAGCCTCGTAAAAAGTCATTCGACATCCACTGTACACTACCAAAAGAAAATGAAGTCTATTTGACATGAATCATTTTATTATAAAGAATCAAAGATACTCATTACTGATTAAATCAGTAACGAGTATTCTGCACAGAACATTCTGTAAACAATTCTGTTTCATTTTGCACAGAAACTTGGTAAGTTAAGTTTGGCTCATACTTTTGAGAACTATTAACTCAAATACAGTGAAACCTCACTACAATGATAAATCCTTCTACGATAATTTTTCAAGGCTTGTTCGGAAATGCCTATAGCCTAATATTAAACAGCTGCCTCTCATCAATATTTTTTCCTGCAAAGTACCATTATATTGACATTTCACCGTAATAATAGAGCGTTCTCGTGTGGATAACAGGAAATTTCTCTAAATTTTTTAACACTTCTCAACCTCCTTAGTCCCAACGGAAACTCTAAGTTTCATAGTTTTAAGATTATTTCTAACTGTGAAGCTGTCTAACATTAGTTTTGGTCATAATATGCATATGAATAATTTGCTACCAAGTGTTCATAAGATCTAGTACTAATTTTGAGGTCTATGTGAGCATTTCATTTAGCGAGGTGGAATTTTTTAAAACTGCTGTCTAGCATCTCCTACAGGTAAGGCCAGAACTGGCAAGGTTAAGATGACTGATTGGTGGTTCAACTGAGAATACAGTTACTTTAGAAAAGTTTTATACACAAAATAAATTTATAAGCATAGCATTCTCAATAAGAGGATCAACAATGAATGAAAAATTTTGAAGGGAGAGAAAAAAATTCATTCTGCAAGCACATACCTAGATGCCTGTATATTGCTGGCGTTACCCCTTGCCATAGCTTCAGAAGACCTTCTTCTTGAACTGAAATGCATTAAGACAATAAATGTGTGTAGTTCAAAAAAAAAAAAAAATCAATTAGAATTGAAATACATAAAATCACCAACTGGTGGTGAAGTTGAAAAAAAATGTCTGATTTTAAAAAAATGTAACTTGTTAAGGGTAACAAGTTAACCATCTTGCACATAGAGAAGCCATGACAAAAAAAATGAGAGGTCAACAGTCCTTCACACCAACTATCAATGGCAACAGTGGTAACAGAGCTTAACAATTAAATAAAGGAAAAGTATACAATTTTGCAATATTTTAGTAATGCACTCTATTGTTTTTTTGTTTTTTTTTGTTCCTGTTGATCATGGTGGCAAGCACTGGGCACTATAACCCCTCATCTTCTCCATCTTCAGTTCCTCAATTAAAAAAGTTTAGTTTAAGCCATGGCAAAGTGGAAACAAAAAAAACAAAAAAACAGGAAAAAGGTATAACCATTCGCCCTAAAAGTTTGTCTCTTCTGAAAGATGGAAAAGGCTAAGATGGTGGAAAATCTCAAGAAAAAAAATCAAAACCAACAATTAACACTTTGAAGGGCAGACATTTTTCCAAAACCCACAGAAAACAATGTTAACAGGTGGTCTCATAGGGACAGCACCAGAAAGGATTAAGAGGGCGTTTATTTATTTTTTTCATGTCTCCATAAAAGAAAAAAAATTATGCATAGGAGTGATTTTTATTCCAAATTAAAGATACACTTACAAATTAAGGGGTCTCACACCTTTTAACATGGTAAAAAACTATGCTCTGGTAGAAATATCATTAAAAACACTATTTAACCATATTTCAAGTTATTTTCCACTGAATTATCCAATTTGAATTTTCAAAGCACACATTTTCGAATTCGTTGGTGATGCATGTTCATCTTCACTGTTTAGTTCTCTTAAGAGACTAAACTGCACAATCCATCATCATAATTTATACCTTTTATTTAGTGGTTAACTTTGCAGTGGTGATTCGCATCAGCCACATGACAAACTGTAAACCAGTGGTTCCTTGAAGAGGTTTTGGGGGGAAGGGGGAGGGTCTATGAACTTGGATGAGAAAACAATTAACTCACAGTTTTAACATTATTATATACATCATTTTCAGATGAACACCCTAGACACTAGACTACAAAGGTAACAAACAAGTGAAAGGATGTGGGTTTGATTCCCTGCAAAGGCAGTTGAATTTTCTCTCTTTTCAAAAATTCATCTTCGCAACAGTCAGTTGTTAAAAACCTTCGTAGGGATAGCAGAGAGTGACATCATCCTTTCAAAATTTATCTGGCTGTACAAAAACAAAGTTTAAATACATAATACAGCATCTAATGCAATTGTGCTTATGAAAATAAGCACAATTGTGCTTATGTAAATGGCCTAAACATATTACATGCAGCAGCAGCAAAATAATAAGTTCATTTGCCTGGTTGTTCTCCTATTGAGAAATTGAGTAAAATTGTGCAAGGAAATTTAGAATGAGATGCAAAATCAACCATGTGGGAAATGGGAGTGAACCATCATATGAGAAAATAAGAGCAAATGCGGGGGGGGGGGAAATCACCAACACCATCCAGTACACACACGTGAGCACAGTGCGCTTTGCTACGATTTCCCCTTTTCTGGTGACGGCACTAGTTAATCACGAGTTTTCCATAGAAGTGAACAAAGCTTTGTCCTTAAACCATCTATCTTTCATACCTTTCTCCTCAAAGAATAAATGTTGGCCAAGGTCATACACACTCAGTGATGGATTTTGTCCATTTCTTTGCAAAAAGGGGATACAGTATTATCTTGCAATGTAAAGTACAGTATTCCCCGACATTAGCTGGCATGTCGTGAAAATCAGGGAGCACAAGCTTTTTAAATGTTTGTGTCTGGTCAATTCCAGACATGCTTGGAAAAAAATCGATATTCGATAAGGATCATGAAATACACTGCTGGCCACCGTAAATGCAACACCCTGAAGGAAGCATGCAAATAATATGAAATTTATAACATGCATTAGCGGAGGTGAGATATGCAAATGATTAGAATTTCAGCGCAGACGCACATCACGCGCGCCTGTGGCGCCACTTCAGAGCGCTATTTAAGGCTTGGACATTTCGACGATTTGAAGTACGGCAATTGTGTTTTTCTTGTGGTTTTTCAAAAAAACGATCAATTATGCCTCGTAGAAAACAGCGATCATCTTTTGATCAAGTATCCGAGTTCGACAGAGGAAGGATAGTGGCCTACCGAGATTGTGGATTATCTTTCGGGGAAATCGGTAGTCGTGTTGGGCGAAACCAAACAACTGTAATGCGGATATGTGATTGTTGGATGCAGGAGGGTACGACGGACCGACGTGTTCGATCGCATCCACCTCAGTGCACCACTTCACGTGATGACAGGCGTATTGTGCGTATGGCAGTGACGGATCGCTCAGCCACATCACGAACCATAGCACGGCACATTCAGTCTGTACCGCATCATCCAGTGTCTGCGCGTACCATTCGACGCCGTTTACAGCAGAGTGGTCTGTCCGCAAGACGTCCATTGCTTCGTCTACCCTTGACGCAGAACCACAGACGTCTCCGCCGCCAATGGTGCGATGAAAGAAGGATGTGGACGGCACAATGGAATGTAATTGTCTTTACTGACGAGTCACGCTTCTGTCTGCAACACCACGATGGTCGGATTCGAGTCTGGAGACACCGTGGAGAGAGGATGCTGAACAGCTGCGTTATGCACAGCCACGCTGGTCCTGCACCGGGTATTATGGCATGGGGCGGTATTGGATATCACTCTCGCACTCCTCTAGTAGGCATTGCCGGTACTTTAAAAAGCCAGCGCTACATCTCCGAGGTGTTGGAGCCAGTTGTCCTTCCTTACCTTCAGGGCTTGCCCACAGCCATATTTCAACAGGATAATGCGCGACCACACATGGCACGCATTGTCCAAAGGTTCTTCGTCAATCGCCAGATTGAATTGCTTCCCTGGCCAGCTCGCTCTCCGGATCTTTCGCCGATAGAAAACACGTGGTTCATGGTTGCTCAACGATTGACCCAGATTACATCCCCCAGCTGCCACACCAGATCAACTTTGGCAACGCGTGGAAGCTGCTTGGTCTGCTGTACCCCAGGAACACATCCAAAGTCTCTTTGAATCAATGCCGAGGCATGTGGCAGCGGTGATCTCCAACAATGGCGGCTACTCTGGCTACTGATTTTGGCAGGAACCACACTTCACAGAAGTCTATAAATTTAATCATTTGATGCTTGGTCAACATGTTATCTACGAAATAAATATTGTTGCGATATCTCTTGTCTTTCTTGGTGTTGCAATTTGGGTGGCCAGCAGTGTATATATAAATATATATACATTCAGGCCACTTTTATAAGACTTCTTGAAAAAAACCACTTACATCATCTTATACCATTTATATATACTATTTACTATATTATATTATATACTATCAGATAATATACTATCCCAAGAATATAAAATATGGTGAGAATGAAAAATTTTGGCTAATAATGAACAAATATGATATTTTTCATGGAAAAAAATTGTATTTAGGCCACTTTTATTTGATTTTTTGAAGAAAAAAAACACTTGGTTTAACCAAGGTTTAAACCAAACCACCCTGAATTGCTTAATATTCAAATTTTTTTTAATAAATCAAGATTTGTGGTAGCAAAAATAAAGTAAGAACTACCTAAAATCAGTTCATAAAACAGAACTTGGAGCGACAAACCTGTTCTTTGCACAAAGATGGAAGATGAGTCCGCTTTCTTTTACATGCGCCTTAGTTACAATAAAAGAGCATAATAAATATGTATACCTATTCCAGCTGCTGTATGAATCATTCCTCTTCCTTTTGCTTTGGTGTTGAGCCTGGAATAGCTATTATTAGGCTTGTTGAGAGCATTTTCTCCCTGAATCTGGAGACGTGTCTTCGTGATATCAAGAGGATAGGTAGCTGCGATGAGAAGTATATCATCAAACGTAGCCAATTTAGCCAATGAATAACTGAGTTTTCATTACCGATTTATGCACAGAAAAAATGAGTGAAATATTCATGGAAAAGGAATAAAGAATTATCATAATTTCTCTGAAAAATCATTTCCAATACATATTGTGCCACACTTAATGTGCTTAACATTCAGGGTTTCTGATAACAATACCAGATTGATAACTATATCCGAAAAGAAATCCTGGTTATAAATATGACGATCACATGTTCTGTTTGGTTAAACAGGTCGTATGGAAACAAGACAACTGTTTTTCTTTCCCACATAACTGGTTTCAAAATATTAAAGCGTGAATTTTTTTTTCTCCCTGTTGTTTTAAAACAGGATTTTTCTTTCTTTTAAGCTGATCCTTGATTTTCATTCAGAAACTGTGAGGAATTGAAATGGATCTGTCTAATGTGTATTATGAATCACTAAAATGTTGTGAAAAAAAATGTGCACTGTTAAATGAACGATAGGCCTACTCACATTACTTGATTTCCGAGAAATCCGATCAACAGCATACTTTGTTTCATTTGCAAAACTCAACTGTTTCAGAAATATTTTCTCGCTTTGAAAATATATTTTCCAATATTCCAATGCACTGAACTTGGTAAAAGAATATTTTCCTTTTTGCCACCATGGAAAACACAGAATGTCTTTATTTGCCATCAAACATGTTTTATATAAAAGGGGGTTTTGTTGAATTTTATTGTGTGAAATTTCTTTTTGACCGTTTATTGTAATCCTACCAAGGTAGTATTACTCTACTGTAGTTTTTCAGCAAGTATCAGTAAAGGATAACAATCATCAAGTGGTCACATTTCTACATAGATTTCAGATATGATTCCGTGATTCACATTACTACATATTTGACTAAATTAGTATTCTTATTTCATCATTAGTCAGTCAGTAAAGATGTCTTTGAATAGCCGAAGCTATAGCATCTATATTAGAGGAAATTTGGTGTCACAATTCAACTCAATAGTTGCTGTGTGTATTACGGTAAATGTGATAATCTGTTTTAACTAATTTATGACATTTACCGTAACACATGAAATGAAAATGTCAAAACATTACCCGTCCAACTGACTGGTCATGGTCTTTTTAGGTAAAACTAAAAATATATTTTGGCTGATTTAATTTTAAAACTTATAGTTGGACAATATAATGCTTCTTATATTTAAAAAACAGTCATGAAATTTCACCATTCTAAACAATCTGGTTTATTATGAAAAGGGAAGATCGAAAATGGTCAAAAAATGACAGGCTTGATCCTTCTAGTGTTAATTAAATTCTGGTACATATAGATAAACTAATTATTCATGAAAATTGTTAAGATACAATTGATGCTCGTTGTGATCCCATGCAATAGCAACTGATATCCTATTGAAATGACTGATAGAAAAAGTGCCTAATTTTTCCCTATAATGCCTATCTTATGCTTTGCTTTTGATATAATGGCCAGGGCCACAACTAGATGTTTGGTCAACCAGGGCAAGTGTGCATTTTGGCGCCCTCTTGTAATGTTTAAGGAGAGGTTTGAGAATAAAATTTGCGCCCCCTGTGGTCCAGCGCCCGGGGCACAAGACCCGCTTGCTCCCCCTTAGTTGCGGCCCAGATAATGACCACATTATTCAATAGAACCTCAATTATCTGGGCTAATGGTGAGAGAAAGCAATCATGGATAAAATCATGGTTATCATTTTCTTGTCAGTATCAGCCATTCTGCACAGTTCTAAAATGTACAATGAGAATGACACAAATAGGTTATAACGCTGGTTCAGCTGAGGAATCATGTGGTCATGCAGTTGAAGTTACACCATCCTTGTCTTTCAGTTATAAAAAAAAGCAATACATTTCGACTAACACCTCGTTTTTCCCTGGCATCACCTGTAATTGGTTGTAAGGCTGGTCGTCCACTGGAAGCTACCACGAGCAAAAACAAGTCGATAGTAAGTGCAGTAACGTTATAGTAGTCCTATACATACACACGACTTGTTTTGCTCATGGTAGCTCACAGTAAATGGCCGGCCTAAAAGCCTGTTTACACTCGTTACGTGATTTAGTATTTAACTAAATTTTAGTTGTTAAGCGCTCAAAAAAGTGTTCACACGTTTAAGTGATTTAGTAAATGCTCATTGGATAATATGGGACCACGCCCACTGGCACATGTGCATCCTGCTTATTTAATCAAAAAAATACATCAGACTCTTTATTCTACTTAACCACTAAATCACAAACTAAACCTGTTTAAACAGGCTTTAATGTGAGCATACATTTTAAAGTTACTTGACAACTTAGCATATAGTCAACTACTTAATCACTTAATGTGTGTAAATGGGTTTTAAATCTTCAAATGTCCATTGCTCCAGGGCAATGTTTGTTTCTTACGTGTGCCTATAAGAGGCTGCCGTTTGAACGTGTTGAAACGGGGCTTCACCTCTGAGAATGGGAGTTGGTTCTGTAAAAGAATGAAAAAATTCAGTAGTTCTAAAAAAATGGAAATGTTTGTTTTCATTACCACCTTCACAAAACCGTACGTAACTATTGAAGAAAAACCACCAAAATGTATGTTGATAGGGAAGAGTCAAACATGAAGCTAAAATTTTTGTAGTACGGTTAACCTCTTAATGGCCAATGTTTCCAATTGGGAGCATCAGTTTTATTAATAAGAAACAAGAAAAAAAATTGTATATTAAAGCACTTGATTTTTTTTCTCCCTGAAGGTGTGAGATTCTAAATTTAATTTACAAATTTCAGCATTTATGCCATAAATTTAATTTTTTTAAAACAGATATTTTCAAGGAAGAAAAAATTTAATTCTTTTGTTTTAAATTTTTTAATTTTAATGTTGTTTCAATGGACATGGGCACATCCAGAAAACATACTGGGAAATTTATTTAGTGAATTTTATGGAAGAGTTGATCAATTTTGCCCAAGAATATTAAGACACCAACGAATAAGGCAAATACATGAAAATACAAAAATCCTAATGCATTTCAACAAGAATGGGTGTCATCTGCAGAGAAAAAATATTTAGCCACTAGTCACGCTGACCGAGTTTCCCACTTTGGTTGAATACCAAATCTTAATTCTCGGTTGCTCAGCAGAAAAAGTACATGTGTTCACTACAAACATCGTAGTGAGAATGAAGCTGTGAGCCTGTGTGAGATATTAATGCAGCGTCCTGATTGGATGCTTGCGAAATAGTGCTACCCGATTGATCTATTCAAATTTTCTTAGAATTCCTGCTCAAAATGAATTCAAGCCATGGTGTTGTGATCGGGGATGTAGATTTATTATCATTTACTAGTATATTTTTGAAGGCCCAAATATATGTGTCTTCGTAGAAATCTAAGTCAACTGCAGACTTTGTGAAAAACTCTTGCTTCTTGAAATTTAAATCTATGGCCCTTTTGCCAAAAGCGAGCGGTAATGGTCTATTTTTCACATTCCTGATTCTTAACACAGCGAACGTGTTTATTTAACCTTGCTTTTATGGGTCTCCTTGTCTGTCCTATATAACCAAGACGGCAATCACCACATGGAATGTAATGAATGCCCCATTGTTTATTCTGTAGTGTAGCATCTTTAAGGGACATGAAACCAAAGTTTTTAGAGGGCGCATCTAGGGGTGTTAGATTAAACTTTTTTATGCATCTGTTTGATCTTCAGCGAGAGTATTAGATCACAGGGTATGACTACACTTTTTTGAGTGGCCTCACTATAATATTTTCTGAAGTGGTTCCTTGTGACGGTTTCAAGAATTTTCTACTTATTGTGTCAATGATCTTTGTGTTAAACCCAGTCCTTCACAATTGCTCTGATGGTTTGAAGTTTCTGGTCTAATGTGTTCCGATCTGAACAGATGTTAAATGCTCTCGCTACATAAGTACGAAACACTGAAAGTTTCTGTTGCATGGGATGACAAGATCTGAAATGAGATGGTAATGACAACATGAAAGGCTTACGATAGACCGGGGTTTGAAACTGATTTCTGTTTAGTAACTAACACATATAAGAAAGAGAGTTTATTGTTAGTTTCAAATTCGGCTGTGCACTGAACAGATGGCTCTAAAGATGACTTGAAACATTATGAATGACAGACTCCCAGCGAAGAAGGCGGGTCTGGTGTCCGGGTGCCAGACCAGAAGGGGTTCGAATTTCACCTCTCCTTCAAAATTACCAGAGGGCGCCCAAATGTATGCTTGCCTCGGCTGACCAAGCATCTAGTGGCGGCCCTGATTTAGAAGGGGAAAATAACAATTAAAAAAAATTAGGAAAACCAATTCAAATCTTGGTTTGATCGGTAATGGTTAATTTGTACCCCGGACAATCAAGGTTCAACTATATAATGCCCGTTTTAGACGAAGCCATTCCCGTAGCCAGAAATTTCATTCGGAGGGGGGACCAAATTGATAGAACATACATTTGGACAACTTTTCCTATTTTTTTCGGTCGTTTCCTCATAATTCGAGAGCCCCCCCCCCCAGCTACGGCCTTGGACGAAGCGATAGGGGATCATTGTAACGAGCGCCGACTGTACAAACGGTATGGTGTACGCTAACATAAGTGTACGCAGAATTTTCTCGAGGGGGGGGTTTCAGATTTTTCCCTTCTGGTTACATTTTTTATTGCAAGATAACACTATGATCTTGGCTCAAGGGGGAGGAGGGGGGGGGTTCCCCTTACGTACGCCAATGAGTGCTAGTGTTTATTTTAGGAACCAGTGCATATCAAAAAGTGTATTTATAATCTCATACTCTATTTTTTAGGGATTCGTCCTTCCATTGGATATGATCGAACAAACGTACTAATTAATATTAATCATAATTATCGTTAGACGAAAGGAATAGTTACCAGTTTCGGCGACAGCGGCTGCAGTTGATGACAACAAGTATTTGAAGAGGAAAGTTTCTCTGTTTCCCACAGCAGCAGCAACAGCTGGCTTCGACTCGCTCGCCATCACAACGACCGACTGTCCGTCCGTCTGCTGTTGTTTACGTTTACGTCGTCGTCGTTGTTGTTGTTTTCCAGCCGTATCAACAGCTGATATCTGTTGCTCACAGGACGAAAAACTTTGATGACGTAATAGAACTCGGATTCCGACCTGTAATTCTTGCATGCCATATGGCCCGATGGTTAGTCTTTCCTCCATGATATGGCCCACATTTTTCCGTGTAATTTTAGATTTTATCTAGATACGAGATCCATGCATCAAAATTCAAAATTTTATTCCTCCAAATTTTTTTGAAGAGTGAAAATAGTCCTTCAAATTTCGAGTAATATTTTTTAAATATACATTCAACCCTCAGTTTATGAACAACAAAAAGTGATTCGATTTACGAAAATGAATTAAATCCAGAGGGAAGGATATTTGAGAAGTCTGTGGTCACGTGACAATTTTTTTTGAAGTGAAACTTATTTAGCGAGATAAGAGTGAAATTTTGTGAGATAAAAAAATTCGTCACGGAAAGTGGAACGCTTTCTTTTCCCCTCAAAACCGGTTTTGTAGAGTGACGAAGTTTCGAGAAGCATATGGGTTGTAGTGGTAGTGGGATGTCAATAGAGATTCGGCCGTGTAAGAAAATACAGGTGGGTAAGGGGTTGGTTTGGACGTTTGTGTCGGACAAAAATTTATTACCTTCCCCACCCCAGAACCAGAATCGTAAACTTCCCCCTTTAGTATGATGGGCAATTCACACAATTTGGAAGTTAGGAAAATTGGGTTAGACAAGAGTGGGGATCGAGGATTGTATGTTCCTGCACTAAATTTTGTTTATGCCTCTGCATGCCCAAAAAATACAGAAGACAATGCTATTAGGTAGCATCAGAAACACCAAACCTAGAATAGACCTTTGTATTCAATTGCTTTGTTATGCAAACTGTTGTTTCACTTATACACAAAATGTGCACCATAATTTTGAATGACTGCTAGTTTAAAGTCCAAGACCATGAAGTAGTGACTACAAAATTATTTTTACCATCCACACAGAAGTTTTTAATGACTACTCAACTTGTTGAACCCTCAAACGAAGCAAATGAAAAATTAATAAACCAAATGGTCATACACAAATAACCTTAAAAATAATACAATTTCTGCTTTGGCAGAACCATTAACTGCAATCTACTACATGTTATTTGGCAATATATTGTGACGATTCCCTCAATTAAAATTAACAGTTAATTTTGTTGATAGGATTTGGTAAAGTAGGACAAAAACTAGAAAGTAGGACAAGTGAAGCTTGTTTACAAGTGACCCCCCGAAGCTTTAATAGTGTAATCCAGTCTTTATATGCAACCAACTTTAATCAAATTCCAAAAATTTTTTTACTGAACCAAACTATGATTTTGAACCTTTAAATTTTTGCATTGACATAGATGTCTTCGCAGTCAAATCTCTAGATATATATATATATAAAACACTTATTAATCTTTATAAGATATATATTAAAACAAGACTTTCTATTCATATAGAATATTAAATTGACTTCGAACAATCATGCCCACTTTGTCACTGAAGTATTTCTGCACTTTACAGGGAAAAATATAAAATAAAAACATAAATCAAAATGCCAATTTATGAATATTGATGCATTATTTGTTCGAAATAAAAAAATTGATTTAAAATAGTTGCATATTTGTGAAAAATAAACTTTTCTGCACATTTATAGAAATAATTAGCAAATAATCCTGAGATGACTGGAAAAAATTTGACCTGAATATTTTAAAATTGATTTTTTTTTTACACGTGAGAAGGACGTTAGTTTGATTATTTTAATTTAAAAAAATTAGGAATTTTTGTTTTTTGATGTTTTTATAGCAATATTTTAATATTGCTATTTTAATATTTTAAATCTTGTAACAGTGAACAAAATCCATGTCTTTCAGTCATAAAAACATATATATATATATATATACACACACACACACACACACACACACTCATGTCCATAAATTAAGAGTAATTCAGAATCACATCGAAATCTAAAGTAAAAATTTCACCTGTGGAATTATCACACACATCTGTAAGAATGATATGCAAATATCAGGAAGCCACCAGATGATGCCGATAGTACGTCACAATTACGAGAGTGTAAGATCAGGGTATATAAGGAATGGTGGCAAAGAAGAAAAATTGTTCACAAAGGTCCTGTAAGGCACTCAGTGCTATAAGCGAATAGTTATGACACATAGGATAAATGTGGATGATTTTTTACATGGTAGAATTATCGGCCGTCTGGAATGTGGGCGTACTCAGATGGAAGTATCCGAGGAACTTGGAATTGCCCAAAGTGTCATCTCTAGGCTTTGGCAATGATTCCAAGATAACGGAAATGTCAGTAGACGTTATAGTACAGGTCGCCCCCGAGTTACAACGCCGAATGAAGACTGGTATTTGGCAGTAACTGCCAAAAGAAGCAGACGGAGCACAGCATCCGACCTGTCTCGTCAGCTATCTGCAGCCACGGGCATGGCCCCCACATCCTGAAGCAGGGCCCCTAGGCTGGGATCTTTTACGGGCCCCCTTTATGATGAATTTATAGCGTGAAAAACCAAAAAAATGATTAAAATCCTCCCGGGCCCCAGGGCTGGAGCCTTGTCAGCCCACCCCTTGTGGGGGCCTTGGCCACGGGTACCACAGTTTCAAGGCAAACCGTGTACAGACGTTTGGGAGATATTGGTTTATATGCTCGCAGGCCTGTCAGATGTGTTCTGCTCACGGCAACTCACTGTCGGCAGCGATTAGCCTGGAGTAGAGAACATGCAATGTGGACATCGTCACAGTGGGCTTGTGTGACGTTTTCCGACGAGTCCAGGTTTAGCTTGCAGTCTGATTCACGTTGGACTTTCATATGGAGAACGCCAGGTACCCGTTACCACCAAGACAACATCATTGAACGACACCGTTACGGTGGTGCAGCATTGCTCGTTTGGGGTGGAATTATACTGGGTTCCAGAACAGATCTGCATGTTCAAACCGGAACCATGAAAGCCCAAATTTATCGGGACATCATTCTGGAACAACAAATACGTTTGTTCAGGGGTGCCATGGGTGCAGAATTTGTGTTTATGGATGACAACGCCTGTCCTCACCGAGCAGACATCGTTAACGAATGCCTTGAATCTGAGGATATAACCCGTATAGAATGGCCAGCATTCTCACCTGACTTGAATCCGATACAGCATGTGTGGGACATGCTTAGCCGACGAGTTGCAGCCCGTCAACCACGTCCTACATGTGTACCGGAACTTCGGAGAGCATTGCTTGCTGAGTGGAGTGAGTGATCATCCCCAAGATCAGATCGATAATTTGATACTCAGCATGCCTAGGCGTTGTACGGACTGTATTTCATCGCATGGGAGACATACAATGTATTAACCATCATACCAACCATGTAATAGTAAGTTTTTGTAAAGGAGATATTTTTTACAATTGCTCCAGGGAGCAAAAATTGTAGTTTTTATGAATGGTATCATACATACACCATCGTTTTTGTTCTTTATCTTTTGTTTAATAAATGGGCTTTATGAATAAGTAACGTTTGTTTTGTTTCTGAACCTTTATTTTCCGGAGCTGGCATTATCCTCAATTTATGGACATGAGTGTGTGTGTGTGTGTGTATATATATATATAAAATGAAAGTGAATAATATTTATGAAATATTAAACTTAAGTCATTGGCTATAATTTGAGATCCTTTTTTATTTTGAAATTTAACTTTTGAAATTTTTCTGAATATAAAATGTGCAAGTAAATTTTTTTTGGGAATGACCTTTATGTTTGGATATAATAGTGTTTCTTCCCCCCCCCCCCCAAAAAAACTTCCAGTTAATCAATGATTATGGACCATAGGAGCAGTAGAAATAAAATTTGAATGTGAAGGAATGAATATTTCAAGTGAAATGGGAGGGGATATGATTCTCAGAAGGAGAGATGCCCATACAACTAGGACCAACTTAACACATGGCCCAAGGGACTGATGTCCATAGAAGGCGTACAGGAAGAGATCTTGTACTATGACTTTTCAGAGTACTTTTAGTTGAGTAAACAAAGTATGGGGCCTCAGAACATCACTTTGCCCAGAAGCCCAAGATGTTGAGAAGGCCTAGTACATACAAGCTCCCTACGAGGGAAATTTCTTAGAAATAAGAAATAAAGAAGTTCACTGAGCTGCATCCTAGGGGATTCAGAGATCAGCCACATTTGTAATATTTGTTCTTTATAAATTTAATGGAACAATTAAAGTAGAAAGGGTTTCACTTCTTGATAGGGGGAGGCAGGGCTGCAACTAGATGGTTGATCAACCGCGGTGAGCATTCATTTTAGTGCCCTTCCAATGTTGGAGAGGTTTAAAAGTGAAATTTGTGTTCCCCCCCCCCCGCTTTGGCCCTGGGGGAAGGTCTTTCTAGATGGCCACAAGAAGAAAATATGGTCTAAAAGGGGGCTATGGGCAAAAAATTATGAAGAAATAATCAGGTACAATGGTTAGCACAGCTACAAAATACTCCATGTATTTTGCTGATCTCTATCATTTAGCATCGTAAGCAGAGACACAAAATTCTTTATAATAAACCTATTTATCACAAATGACGTGTAAGGAATCACTTTTAAAGATGGGCCAGTGGATAAAAGGAAACAAAGAAATGCCAATTCCATTTAATCAAGAGGTGGAAAACAATGATGAAAGCATTCCAGCTTTAAATGGGCCTTGGACTCGGTAGCCTAGGACAATAAGACAGTCAACAATTGTACCAAAAGCTGTTCAGACATGTCACGAGTTTGACATACCTAACCAACGACGGTCTTTGTTAGAATTTTTCCTTTTTTTTACAAAGTGCAACCAAAATGGTGGCTTTGGAACACACATTGCAACCACAGGAAGTATCTTTGCGACAAAACATGAGAGAAAAAAAATTAAAATAATCTTTTTACTTCTAGTTATGAAATTGAGGGGGAATTTAGCAATCTTTAATGTTACACTTGTACAAGGTTTTTCAAAAAAAGAGTACGAGACAATAATTTTTTGTGCATAAAAACCAATGAAGCTAGTAAGGTATAATTTGGTGTACACATGCACGTGACCCTAATGCACAAAACTTGAATTTTTTTCTGCCTATCAACAGCAGATCAAAGATGAGTGAGGAAGTGTAAGTGTTCGGCTCAGACATGCCTTCTGACTAAAGAAATCAAATCACTACTCTTTGTTTCTCTTTGATGCTACACAACTAGTGTAGCAGACATTTTTTCATTGAAACAGAAGAAAGAAAATAACCATGTGGAAAACCTCACAAAATTTTCAATAAAATAAAAAACTTTTAGTGAAAGAAACTGTGTACCTTAGTCTGAGGCTGGCTCCAAATAAAAGTTCATAAACATCAGTTATAATGATAGCAATAGTTCTGTTCAATCACTAAATCGGAACAGTACAAATTTCATTCTGAAATACTTCTCGACTGCTGTCCACAGCATCAAAAGTGTGATGAGCAAATTCAATTATTTCGAATAAAGAAAACCAAAAGAGAGTGCAATTAATGTTGACAGAAATATACTTTTTTTTCAAATGTGTAAAAATTTATTAACAAATAATGTATTTAAAATGAATGACAAAAAACATGCAACAATAGAATATATTTGACATGTTCTTGATTCAAGACCTCAAAAACAAACATGAAATGTAACAACAACGCAGAAGCCTGATCACTTATGCTCGAGTCGGAAGCTCTGAAGAAGAAAAGGGCAAGAGCATCATTGCACATAGGTGAGATCATTGATTATCGTCCGGAACTTCATCCACCATTGCTCCTTAGGCATCTCGTGCCTTTAAAAAGACAAAGAAGTTTATTGTATAGAGTAAGTTTCAACAAACTGTGAAAGTCACAAGTAACAAAACATATATATATAAACTTGAAATTTGTTAAACAGAAATGCCCAAAAGTTATGTGATTGATGGGACAGATGATAAACAGGTAAGTTGAATTTGCTTAAGTTGGAGGCATGATTCAGCACACAAAGACACATAAATATTAGTTAACTAGGACCAAAAATTTGAGAAAAAACACAGGCTTCTGGTAAGAATTACAATCAAAACTACAGTTAGTTATTCCTACACAATGTATTAAATGAAAGAAGTTATTTCAATACAAATGGCTTCATAATAAATAGCTTTTATTGTGACAGCAATCTGGTCCTTGAAAATGACAATTTGAATGTTTTCATGAGACACTGGTTCATCGAGAGAAATAAGTTGCTTGTGTTGGAAAAAAGAAAATGACGTTCATTCGCTAAAATTAATTGTGAGTGTCGGACCATATCAATTGTGTATATATAATGCACATTCCCATTAAATTTTTTTTTTCTAAGATAGACAATAACATTGGTCATCAGGTATGAAACTGTGACATGTCTACAGTTGATGGTAGATGTCATGCAAGCCACAGGATTCATTCCTTTATCACAGCAAAGTTTTCATCTACAGGGTGAATTTCACCTAACTGTCAAATGGAAAGGGATAATAGACTAGCTGAAGTGGAACGTAAAACACCATAGCAACTTTGTACTAACTCGCTAGAGTTATGGTGGATTAGAAAAAAAATGCTCCAAATCTGAAAAACCTGAATTCATGAAGTTCCAAAAAGACATACAGGCAAACTAAGCACATATTTGAAAAGAGCAGGAAAAACCTTATAAGGCGACACCAAATCCATCGGAACATCTTGCGGAGTCACCACACAGAGCCACAGCTTCTTAATAAACATTTATTACGACGACACAAACATGATAATCTGGGTTAATGAAAAAGACAGGCATAGAAATTTTTGAACCTCACGCTTTCGTGTGCAGTGACTCTCTGCTCTGCTGTTTTCCAGACGGTCGTCTCCAGTACCCGGGATCACGTGACACACTCGAGGTCGTTGACCCGACTCTTGAGGGGTCGTCTGCGTGAGACACCACACACTCCCTCCCCAGTGATCACGAGTAATAAGAGGTGATCGCGTACTATGGAGTAGCATCAGTGATCACGAGCACTGTAGACGATCTGGAAAGTGGACAGTACGTCCAGAACGAGTGGTTCTGACTGGTTTCACAGCAGAATCAGCTGCGAGTCCGTCAGACGTAACTGCAGTTGGTACGTTTGGAGATACAGGTACCGGCTCCACCGTCGGATTCACAAGAAATGCCGGTTTAAGCCGATCGACTGACACTGACACTGATTTTCCTCTTATGTCCACGTTGAACACTTTGTCGGTCCGGCTGATCACTCTGTATGGTCCTTCAAATGGCTGTTCCAGAGGACGTTTCACCCTATCAGTTCTCACGAAAACGTGAGTAGTAGTTTTCAAATCATGCTGAACAAATGTAGGATGTCCTCCATGCCGTTTGATTGGTCGTGGCTGGAAAGTTTGGACGTGAGTTCTCAGCATTTGTAGAAACTCGGAAGCGTCAGTTGAGTTGGAATTAGCTCGTGCTTGGAAAAATTCACCAGGTAATCGTAAAGTTTCTCCGTACAGTAGTTCTGCAGGTGTGCACCCCAAATCTTGTTTCAGAGAGCACCGAAGACCGAGTAGAACTGTAGGTAATGCTTCAGTCCATTTATGGGTTTGGTTGCATTTCAACGCGGCTTTGAGAGGGCGATGCCACTCTTCCAACATACCGTTCGCTTGTGGATGGTATCCAGTTGTTCTAACCCGTTTTGCTCCGATGAATTTGGACAGCTCTCGGAATAGCTGCGATTCGAATTGGCGACCTTGATCAGTTGTTACTGTTAAAGGTGTGCCGTATCGAGAAATCCAGGTGGAAAGAAAAGCTGTAGCTACCGTGGTTGCTGTGATGTCGCGGATAGGTACCGCTTCTGGCCATCGTGAAAACCGGTCTATCATTGTCAGACAATAAGAATATCCATCGGAAATGGGTAGTGGGCCAATGATATCCAAATGAATATGTTGAAATCGTTGGGAAGGTTCCACAAACGATTGTAACGTGGATCTCGTGTGCTTGTGCACTTTGGATCTTTGGCATGGTATGCACACTTTTGTCCATTTAGCACAGTCTTTAGCTAGACATGGCCAAATGAATCGCTTCCTGACCAAATCAATAGTGCGTCTAATTCCTGGGTGTGAGAGTTTGTGCATATTCCAAAACACATCATATCGAAATTTTTCTGGAATATAAGGTCGAACAGCACCTGCTGATAAATCACAGTAGAGCGCTTTAGCTGAGTCTGGAAGAAATACTTTCTTCAGTTGCAAAGCTGATTTGCTCTTTAGAAGTTCCTCTAGTTCTTTATCCCCCTCTTGTTGCTCAGCGATGGCAGTAAAATCAAGAGGTCCAGGAACTGAAATTGCTGTTACGCGTGATAAGATATCAGCGGAAATATTTTGCGATCCAGGAATATGGCAAATGTTCGTTGTGAACTGCGATATATAATCTAAATGCCTTAGCTGTCTAGGTGAGCATTTTTCACTTTTTTGTCGAAACGCATAGCACAGTGGTTTATGGTCACTGAAAAGTATAAACTCACGAGCTTCAAGCATATATCTGAAAAATTTTATGGAAGAATATGCGGCAAGAAGTTCTCGATCGTATGCGCTATACCGTGTTTCGGTGGGTGAAAGTTTACGTGAGAAAAAACCTAGCGGTTGAAGACCATTGTCCGTCACCTGGTGCAGTGCACCGCCTATAGCATAGTCGGAAGCATCTACGTGTAGAGCTAATTGGGCAGACGGGGATGGATGTGCCAACAATGCGGCATTAGCTAGTAGCTTTTTGCAATCTTCAAATGCTTTCAAAGTTGATGTAGACCACACAACTTTTGTTTTGTCTTTTCTTTTTTTCGTGGAACCTTTCAATAGATCATGCAGTTGCACTTGTGTCTCAGCTGCATGCGGTAGGAAACGGCGATAAAAATTTATGAGACCTAAAAATTTACGCAATTGCTCTATTGTTTCCGGTTGCTTGAAATCGAGTACAGCTTGCACTTTGTCTGGACGAGGTGTGATACCAGATGGTTTGATCACATGTCCCAGAAATTCAAGCTCAGAAACACCAAATATGCATTTTGACACATTTAAAACTAATCCATACTGTTGAAGACGTTGGAATATTTGTTTTAAATGAATTTTGTGTTCTTCGGCATTTTCAGAAAAGCATAGAATGTCATCAAGATATACATAGCAGAATGGTAAACCTCGTAAAACTTCATGCATGAACCGCATAAAAGTTTGAGCGGCATTTACGAGACCGAAGCTCAATCTTGTATACTCGAATAAACCCCAAGGGGTTGTGATTGCGGTTTTTGGTATATCTTCTTCGGCAATGCCAATCTGATGGTATGCCTTGAAGATGTCTAGTCTAGAAAAAATAGACTTACCGTGCAATTCTTGAGAAAAGTCTTGAATATGGGGTATCGGGTAAGAATCAAATTCCGTAACACTATTTAGACGACGATAATCACCGACAGGACGTACAGTACCATCTGCCTTGGGCACAATATGTAACGGTGAGCTCCAAGGGCTTTTGGAGGGCCGGATAATCCCTTGTTCCAAAAGGAATTCAAACTCGGTTTTCACCTGTTGTTGAATTTTTGGATTGAGACGGCGAGGTTTGGAAGCCACCGGTGGTCCTCGAGTGATGATATGGTGTCGCGTCACATGTTTCACTGTTTTACCGATCTGTGAAGGGTTGAAGACATCTGGGAATTCTTGAAATATAGCACTGTATTCAGAATCTCCAATGGTAGTGACGGAAGGTTGTGTTGTGGGCTTGATCGATCCGAGTACCCGTAATGATGTTTGCGAATCGATGAGTCGTCGGTTTCGCACATCAACGATTAGGTTGAAGTTGCTGAGAAAATCAGCTCCAAGTATTGGTGAAGTGACGTCAGCTACGAGAAATGTCCAGGAAAAAGGTTTCCGGAGACCTAAATCAAGTTTCTTGACCGTGGAACCATAGGCAAGAATCTTGCTGTTGTTTGCGGCGAACAAATGGAAACTTGGGTGTAGCGCTGACGAATTTTTTTTAGGTGGGATAACAGAAACTTCACTGCCAGAGTCAACAAGGAAATGGTCACCCGTAACTCTGTCGATCACGAAGAGCCTGCTGGATTTGTTGCCCGATTCCATCATACCAGCGATGATGGAAGGTCGTCGTTTTTTTTCTGGAATTTACATGGCTGACGGCAGTAGCGGGCTTTCTCACCGAACTTGTTGTGATAGAAGCAGATATCCCGTGCTCGACTTGAACGAGATGTTGAACGCCTAGATCGTCGCTGTTGGGAGTTACTACGATATCTCCCTCTAGAGAGTCGATTCACCGTAGCCGTTAGCTCTGCCACTTGTTTGGTGAGCGTTTCGATGGCTGATGTCGAATTGGTTCGATCTGGAGTCAACTGTATTTGAGATGACGACGATGGCTGGATTCGACACACGTAATTTTGGGTAGTGACTTCAGCCACTTTGTCGGCTAGGACAGCAAGTTGATCTAATGGCTCACTGGAAACCGATAACACTGCTTGAATATTTTGCGGTAAGCGTTGCATCCACAAGGTGCGCAAGAACTCGTCAGTGACTTTGTTGCCGGAGAGTTCTTTCATCTTTCGCAGCAGTTGACTTGGCTTTTGATCACCCAGCTGTAGCTCGTTCAAAAGTTCCTTGACTTTTTGATGTTCCGTCGCGGCGAACTCCTTTATGAGGCGATCCGACAAGGCTTGATAGCGGTTGATTGCCGGAGGATTTAATATCAGATCCGAGACGAAAGACAAGCATTCTCCGTCCAAGGAAGAGACCAAGGCTGCATACTTCGTATCATCGTTTGTGATTCCACTCAGTTGAAAAGCACTGTTGCACTGTTGAATCCATAGTTGCACATTCGATTTCCAAAACGGAGGTAATCGAAGTCCAATCCTCGAAACTTGAGCATTTTCTTCCGCCATCGCTCAGCTCCAACGGGAGAGAGAGAGAGAGAGAAAAAAAAAAGAAGAGAAGACGAGAGAGAGGAGGAGGTCACACACCAGAAGAGAAGAAGAGCAGACGATGATGCGTGGGCGAGAGGGGTCTGTTCTTCAGGGGCCTGTTTGAGGGAAGAATGGAGTCGTCGTAACCACAGACATAATGGAGGCTCGGAAAGAAGAAAATTTCCGAAAATGCTTGAGATTAAATCTTCAATGAAGATGGACTTTTTTTGATGGTTAATGTTCCTAAACGTCGCTGGTCACCACTGCGGAGTCACCACACAGAGCCACAGCTTCTTAATAAACATTTATTACGACGACACAAACATGATAATCTGGGTTAATGAAAAAGACAGGCATAGAAATTTTTGAACCTCACGCTTTCGTGTGCAGTGACTCTCTGCTCTGCTGTTTTCCAGACGGTCGTCTCCAGTACCCGGGATCACGTGACACACTCGAGGTCGTTGACCCGACTCTTGAGGGGTCGTCTGCGTGAGACACCACAATCTCGTTTTAATGGCGAGATACAAGCAGGCTGTATTAAAGAGCTGATTGTCTAATGGCTGTCTTAAGAGTATCTTAAGCCCGCCCCCCCCCTCCCAAGTGATTTTTCAGAGGCCCTACCAGGCAAATTCTTGAAACTGCACCAGAACTAATTTTTGTGAGGGTGCCAGAGTGGCCCATGTATTAAGATGGCTTTGGCTACAAGTGCTGAGAAATTGGTGAATGCAAAATCAAATCATCGCCAACATCTGTGACTGCCAATTCTGTATGTCTACTTCAATAAACACAAATTTCAGAGATGTAAAGCAAAACAAAAGGCTAAATTTCTCCTGAACTATTCTCCTGGTTTATTGTACTCTCTTTCGAAAAACTCATGTAATGGACAATTTTTTTGGCGAATTTGACAGATTGTAATTAGAAGTGTGGTCAGAGGTTTTGGTGACAGTTCAATTTTGCATTTCACCAATCTTTCAGTTATTGTAGATTGCCATTAAATGCAAATATCCTAATGAAAATGGTGTCACTTTATAGAATTTTTTCTGCTCTTTTCAAATAGATTTGTCTATGGGTTTTTAGGAACTTCGCAAATTTATGTTTATTTCAGGTTTGAAGCATTTTTCTTTTATTCACCATAACTCAAAAACGGTAAGAGATAAGCCAGAGTTGCAACAGTGTTTTATGCTTCATTTGAGCTTACCTATCATACATTTACATTTGATAGATTAGGTTAAATTCTTCCTGCATAACATCTCAGCTTATACTGTAACCACTGAAAAATCAGTGTAGTTTTATTACATATAGTATCCTGATCAACTAAAACACTTTTATTTGATAATCGCTACCTTAGTAATGATCTGATGATTGTTTATAACATTTTTCACATAAACCTGAATTTGCGTAAATAATTTTTTTTCTTTTCTGCACTAGAAGTCATTGATAATCAGTTGGAGCAGCCTACTAAACTCATCATCAGGAGACCATGAGAGCAATTCAAGGATAAGACAAATGTTTCACTGAAAAACTGAGCACGCTTATATCAAGATATGGGCAACGTTTATGATATAGATGAGTAATATGTAAGAAAAAAAACACCCACCATTGAAGCATCACATTGTTAACAGGAGTAATCTCAGAGTTCCCTAGGCTAAAGCCTTTTTAGCCTCCCACCAGGGTCATCTTCGGGGCGGTACACGAGGCTCTGCACCCAGGTGGCAGGCGAGCTCAAGCCTAACCACAATAGTAGGTGTATACACTCAAGTGCAACTAAATTAGACATAGCTGTTGGCATACGAAAGTGATGTGGATGGCTTATGATGTATGCAGCACTTTGGCAATAAAAGTGCTGCACAAAAGAGCAGTCATAGTTGAATGCATTATGGGCTAGACGGAAGATTCAAATACACTTGTGGGTACTCTTCAAGAAGGCAGAGGTAGCATTCACATCTGGAGACTGTTTATGTGAAGCTAAATGGAACCACTGGTGCATGTGACATCATCCCTCATAGAAAAATGATAGAGATTTTTGGTGACCATGTGCACCTGTTTGCACAGCTGCAGCATCTCACCAGCAAACTCATGGATGCATAGTGCATTGTCTTGTAAAACAATGTACTATGCATCTACTTGGATACCATTGCTCCTGCATTGTATTTGAGTGGTTGGAGGAACAACTCCACTGACATTAACTTGATTTCCTGATCAGCTAGGTTAACAGACCTCAATCCAATCGAACCCATTTAGAACCCTGCCCTTCCACAAAATCTTCATGAACTGTGGGAAATTTGACAAGATCTATTTACACCCAAACGCTTCCGGTGCTCTGTTGAGTCCACGCTACCTTTACACCCCTAAAAACCACAATGCACACTTTGAGAATCACTGTTCCACAGTATAATAAAATTGTGTGAGGATGATCAATTCGTTCTGCAGCATAATGTTAAAAATGTGTTAATTCCCTGGATTAATGGCTTGAAATGACAAAAACCATTTGCAAAGCCTTCCTGATTCAGAAATTCATTTGGTAATTTGGATAATTTTGAATAATTTAAAACACTAATTTGCTATCATTAAATGCCAGCATTATTATTGGTATTAGTAACAAAGTATATTAACAACAAATTATTTACAAGAAATAATACATATAAAACAAAACATACACAGTAAATACACAACAAATGTTTAATACCACAATGTAACATCTCACAGGTAAAAAACGCTGAAAATCATCACATCTTCGGAATGGGTCTCATGACATTGATGTTTCTGTTTTTATGGCAAACCCTTCAAGTGATAGAGCCATCAATATACTACAGGCTGTAATGATGTCACTGGTTGAACATAACTAAAATAATGTCAAACACCAAAGCACCAATAATAAATTCACAATTCCAAACTCAGATATACTATCATGTATATTACAAAAATGTAACTAAACATTAAAAGTTTACTAAAACATATTATACTAAATCGAATGGAATAATAAGGGATTCTGATAAACCACCACATGAATTGGCAAACATTTCTGTAAGTAGTGTATTTAACCACTCATAATTATGACACATCTTATTTTAAACCACATGGGGGAGTAAAGTATAAACTGTAGATGCGCATTTTCCTATTTCAAAAAAAAAAAAAAAAAAAAAAAAAAAAAACCCATCGCACAGTCCACAGCAGCACATAATATGCATGCAAAACTTCGTTCGTCAGTAATGAAATCTCGAGTAATGGAAGGGGTTGTTTGTCATATTGCTGTAGAAAAAAAATTTGAATTTTTCTACTCATATCTTTAATATATATACTCATATCATATAATCTACACTAAGAAATTTCCATGTTTTTTTTCAACATTTAATTCACATATTACATACTGGGGTCGATGAAGTGTTGAATGATGTTCAGATGCTATAATGTATCTGATGATCATGTGGAGGAGGAGGCTCCACAAGAGATCCCAGAAAATGTTTGCGGTGCATAGACAACAGTCAGAGTATTAAATAGAAAATGTTTCTTGTTTATTATTATAAGGTAACAGTGAGCAGTTATATGCATCACCTGAGAATTATCAGCAAATTCCTTTTGTTGGATCTATCAGAAACCAATGAAATGACCTGCATAATATACCAGGGCTTGACAAATACCAGAAGCAAAGTTGACTAAGAAATTAGTATTGGCGTCTAAAAGTTTCTACATGTAATTGGTAAATTAGCATCTAAGGGTGGATACATTATTCTGATCTCATGGCAGCATTCCATGTCTTCCAACATGGAAAAGGGATCACTAAGTCTTGGAAAAGCCAAATAACTGTTGTTAAGGACCATTTTTTTAAAACCAATTATGCTCGGCTCCTAAGAAATTTATGTAATGGCTAATTAATAAATGGCTCCTCTGGCATTTAATTTTTCCCCAATTTGCCAAGCCCTGTAATACACATTAATAGTCAATACATATTCAAATACCAAACTTACATATTCGTGGTGATAAACACTGAAAATTACAAAAACACTCATTTCATAATTATCAAAATGAAATTGAGTGCAATGTGGTACTCATGCACTCAGAGAGTACATGCGATTAAATGCACACATGAAAAACATTTCCTTAAACTGTATTTTCAAATCCAAAATTGTTAATAAAGAAAATATACTAACTCGAAATCTGTTGCTGGTATCAGTGATCGAACTGGAGAAGTGATATATTTACTTTCCACAACTCCAAGCAAAACTGCAGTGTCATCTGAATCTTTCGGAACAATGCCACCATCATAAGTTTTAAGCATCTCGGTAATCCACTCTGCTGCTCGCATTCCCATTTTTGTTCCAAGATTTCTGTCGAAAGGAGAAGGCGTATCACCCTGAAATGTAAAAATACTTAATGAACACGCCTATATCACAAAGTATTCCTCAAGTGTAGGCCTACATAATTATAAAATAGTGCTATAGAGATAATGAATGATTATTTACGAAACCCAATGGAACTTATCCATCATATATTACACAAGTTATATGTACAAGATCATTTGATGAATTACTTAATATCAGTCCCAAAAAATTCATACTTCTGTTATTTAGCTACATTTAGTGCATTCAAAATTTTATTGACTATTTTCAGGGAGAGAAAAAATATTGGCAAGTGTTTAAAACTATTGCTTGTGATTTTTTAATGCACAAAATTACCAATTCTTTCTTTAAGAAAAAGAGAAAAAAAGAGAGAGAGAGAGAGAAAGATGAGAAGATGTAAGATGCAACTACTAAAGTGCATTGGTGATGTTGAAATGAAAGTTGTGTTGTGTGGAATCCTCTGAATCAGTTTTTATGACTCCATGAAGAGTATTTAAAATATAGAAAAAAATCATACCTGTTGTAAATGACCAAGAACATTTTCTCGCACAGAATAAATATCTTTTCCTTCTTCTGCATAAATTCGCCTTATCGTTTCAGTGTTGTAATTTTCACTGGCTTTTTCATTCCTGCATATAAAAGACACATTGTCCATCAAATTTTATTAATTGAGATTAATAGAGATATACTAGATCAGTATCTCAAATTTTACTGCAATGGATAACAATGAATCTACTTTTCAATACAAACCTTGCTTAATTAATATTAAAATGAATAGAAAAAAATTAAAATGTCTTCTCTTTTTGACTAAAGTTTACTACTAAATAAAAGTAAACAGATTTCCATCAAAGAGAAATCTATTCAATGATATTTGCACTACACATTGAAATATTTTATTAAAACTTCAAATCATATTTAAGTTAGTTAAACTAGTTAGTTAATCTACATTTTTCTGCATTTTATCAGAACCACTGTTTTTTTTTTAACATTAGAATCTACACTGCTAAGCTAAACAAAAGTTTCCTGACAAAATAAAAAAAGTTGCCTTTAACAAGTAACTTTCACCTTGAGCAACAAGTACTTTTTTACTTTGTGTGAAAAGCTTTTTTTTTAAGATTTTAATTTTTAATACATGTAATTTGTTTTAAAACTTTAATAGCATAAAAACTTGCTTATCAAAAGTTTGAACACATCAAAAATTTTAGTTTTTAATGAAACTGAAATGACCAGGAAAATATTTTGCTATTTACAGTAAACATCAGATCAAGCCTTCAACATCAAATAGTAACAGTATTAGAATACATTTTAAACATTTGAAAAAATAAAATAAAAATGTAGTACTGATCAAGGAAACAAACTGTGCTACCACATACACAATAGAATACCCTGGCACTGAATTACTTCACTGCAATTTTTTTTTTTAACTAATGTTGTGAGATCTTAATTTTTTATTTTCACACCATAAACACGACCACAGACTTTGATAACAGAGGATATTGAATCCAAAAAAGCAGAACTCTAACCTCAGAATGAGACCTCCTGGCACTCCCGAAATAATTTTAAGTCTCAGCTGTGAAGCATCGGACAACAACTGTCTAGTTGTGAATTGCTCCTCAAATATATATGTCACATCAGCTTCACTAGCAAGACCAGACATTGTGGTTAGATAACCGCAATAACCACCCATTATTTCGGCTACAATTGCCCTATTTTTCATGCCTCGTGCTGACGTACAGACTTTATCACATATCTAGACGAATAAAAAGCAATTCAAAATTATGGTCAGCAGGTAAGTACTAGTGAAAAGACTGCTATAATTTTGAATATATTTTTGAAGGAATGAAAATTAATACAGAACAAGATAATCTCATGATAAGAGTGTTCTATGCTCCTATTTGAAAAACCTTTTCCCCATGCAGAACTTTAAAGTATTTTAATTAAAATTAATTCATTCAACATGTAAAATCAAATTTCAAAGTAAAAATACGAAAAAAATTCTTGTGCAGCATTTAAAATGATTAAATTTCAGTATTTTTTGATTTCAATTAAAAAAATCAAAAACCTAGAAAAAAAAAGCCCCTTTCATTTTCTATCTGTATCCACTAAGAAAAATGTGTGATGTCACTCTCCACTGTTTATGCATGTATGATTGACTGGATACCAAGCCGAGATGAAGATGAGTTTTGCAAACAAAAGACTGCAAGGGGGAGGGAGGACAGAGGTTCGATTTCCTGCAGGGCATATGGATTTTCTTTTCTTTCCAAAACTCATCTTTATCTTTCCTCTTGATATATCTAGTCTATCATACTTTGTTTATGCACTCAGTCAAATACATAATTACCACCAATATGTTTAAAAAAAAGTCTAGCAATGATGATCCATATTTCAATAATTATTAATCAATGATAGTGATATGCTGACTTATGTCAATGATTTGTTTCAAGAAAAACAACATAAGTCAAAAAAGACATTAGTCTGGTATATTTTTCCACTGTGATATAATGTGTTTCCCCCCCCCCTTTCTCCGCGAAGGTGGTGAATGTGTAGATTTTCTTTATTCTTATCTATTTATATTCCCAACACGACTCTTGGAAGTAATCATCCCCATTCTACAGAATGCAATGTGAAAATCCTTTAAAATTTGCTCAAACTGTCTAACTAAGAAAAAAAAAATTATTCAAGGACAAGACTATGTAAATTTTGGATGACAAAAGGCCAAGTATTAATGTATTTGCAATTAAAAAGTTATCATAAATATAAATGTGTTTAATAGTACACATATATCTAAATGTGATTAATAGGAAAAAGTGGTTTACCTTAGTGATTTCATTCAGAGCAGTATCACTTCCTATAGTTAAATCTGTTCCAGGGACATTATTATCGATTGTAGCAGGGACAACAACCATAGGAATACACAGTTCTGGATACCTATTTCTATGCTGAACTAATTGCAAAAGAGACTTATATGCCTATAAAAAAACATTTAAGAGTTTGTTTCAATAAAAAACACATTGCATTAAATTAATGATATTGTAGTTATTTAGGTTTGTACAAACAGTTCAACACAAAGCTTAAAAATGAATGTCGTCCCATATGAAGTGTAATAAAGGATATATTAGTGTATGTGTTCAGAAGGCATACAACTGTACAATGTACCTGAAAGTCTCCAATTATGAGCAGACTCTTGATGCTATAATTATTTAGTTGCTTCACAATTTCAGGCAAGTAATTTTCAGGAAGTGTTCTAGTGTATAACAAAAGAAAAAAAATTATAGTAGTCAATAAGATTGGTAAAGTTGTGAATAAGTATGAAATATAACTAAAATCGTTCTTAGAGGAAAAAGCATACCTTTTGACACCAAGTAAAGCACCACCTTGACATACCCATCCAGAAACATTGGACCATGACAATTCCATAACCTTATGAAAAGTAGGAAATGTCTGAGAAACTGGTTGCTTACCACGTTTAGAAATAATATTTTTAATAAAAAATATATTCATCGATTTTTAATAACTCCCCCCCCCCTGCACCTTTCAATTTCAATATATGTAAGACAAGTCTAATTAGTCTTTTATGATGAAAGTAGTAACATAGTTATCCACCCAAGAAATGAAATTTCACATTAGAATAATTTATGCATAAAAGACGGAAGGCACCTAAGCATAGACAATTTATCAGGACTGAAGCACTTGGTCCATTTGTGGTGAGTTTGCAGTGAAGGAAAAGCTATGAGGATACAGCATCACTCTTTTTTATGACAATCACAGCCTTTTAACCAATATATAGATGTGCAACTTCGGTAAGGTATGGCAAATGTTTTTGCTACCATCATTAACAAAAATAAATCCTTGCGTGTAAAGTAATACATGTAAGAAAATTACATAACAATTTTAGTTAACTATGATGATGGGGTAAATAGCATAGTTGATACTTTCAGAAATTTAAGTGTGGTGTTCAAAATCAAAAAAGTTTTTCCCCCCCTCGGAAATTACTATACACTGAAAAGGGATTGAGAAATAGGAAAAAATTATTATCTTGCATTATGAGTATTTGAACTTCATTTTGACTTCAAGTCGATGTACGTTAAGTAAAAAGGGTGGGGAATCTTTTATTATTTTTTCTTTCATATTCTTTTTCCCATATCTTTTATTTTTCTTAGTTTTGCATCTTCTTAAATTTCTTTTATTTTTATATTTTCTTAAAATTTTTTTTTTGCTTTCATATTTTTTTGTACCATAGAATTCTTGATAGCACTTTTCTCGTGCTTCAACTGATTGTCCACACAAACATTTATTGTAAATATTATATATATTTTTATTAATGTCTCATATGTTATATAATCTTATTATTTGTGTTTAATATTATATTCAATATATGTATACTCATATCATATAAACTCTATTTATCTGAGATATAATATTGCATTTCAGTCCACAATACATGTGACTTCTTGTCACAAGGGCATGTAGAAATAAAATATTTTGTAAAAAGACACATAATTCATTAGTTCCAAAATATATTTTTAGTAATTTTTCAAAAATCATAAATTTCACTAAGAATTTCTGTATATGTGCTTTTTAACAACCTCCAAAATATGGGAATTTTTTTCTGTGGTGCGAGAAAATACACTCCCTACTCTTCACTGCAAACTTGACCTCAAACGAACTATAGCAAGCCAAAAAGCATTATAACAATGTATCTAAAATGTGATCATTTTAATGTCGAAAATCAATATAAACCCAGAGCTTAACTTCATTTATTCATAATTTAAAATTCAGCAATTTCAAAAACTACACAAAATGAAACTTACATGTCCTCCCCTTAAACCATCGAATCCATCCTTAATGCCAAGAACTGAAATACCTTCTCCCAAACACAATCGTACAAAAGACCAAACCACAGCATTCATGCCGCAACAAGGGGCTCCAACATGCATAACACCAACAGTGAAAAAATCCTTAGGATGAAAAACATGGGGTAAAAATCAGATACCAGAGAGAATTAAGATTACATAAAGTAATTACAAAAATTCCCCATATTTTCCTATGTATAAAAAGACTTCAAATTCTTAGAAATTGCCTTTATGCTCATAATTTTATGAAAAATGTAACAGAAGATACAGTCGATGCTCATTTTTACAAACCCGTATAGACTTGAAAAATTATTTTGTGAAATCAAAAGTTCACAAATCGGAAAGATGTTTAAAAGAATAGTATGTTGTTCGGGACCAGAAGATTAGTTCAAAAAAACATGCGGTTCGTAAATATGAGGAGCCTAAAATATAGCATCAACCCCAATCTGTCCCTTTTTCATTTGATTTGTGTATCATAATTGATTAAACTGGTGGTTTGAGAAATGGTATGATAAATTATCTCATAAGTTCTCAACTTTTGCTCCAAGGAGCTCTAAAGGTTTTGTCTGCCCTTCCCAGGTAACTCTATGGGCGCCACAGGAAAATAAAATAAATCAATAAACTTGATGAATAAATTTTTAAAAAATGTGGCCTACAGGACTTTGCCATAGAAATTATAGACTAAAAATGGTCCATGAGGCAAAAAACAAAAAAATTTGAAAATCTCTGCATTAGCTTGTTGATAAGGCCATTTCTGAGTAGATCAAATTCTACTTCGTCTAACTGCTGTTCGTCTACTTTTCTCTTTGTGAATCACAATGTAAAAAAAACAGAAAGGATTGTTCTTGGCTGCAGATGAAAAAAAATATTTTGAAAGAAATTAATGAGCGAACTCTTACAAAGACTGAAATTGCAAAAAGTACGAGATTCTAAAAATTACAGAGTTCTCGAATCAAAGATCAGCAAAAGATTGTTTTGGCTGCAAGTGATTCCAGTGGGTTTTTCATTATCCCGAAAGTATTTCAGAGAAGTGGAATTTGCGTGAAATTTTAGTCTGCATCAATTGCATGGAATCTCATATTTACCAAAATGCTGTAATGAAGCAAACAAAAACAAATGATTTTAATGCAAATCATCAATAAAGATTAATGACTAACTCATTTTTTATGAAACCATTCTATAATATTCACTACCTTATTGTTATTATTTTTTCATCGTCGCTCCCATTTACAAACTAATTATCAAGTCCGTACAGGTTCGTAAAAATGAGCATCGACTGTATATAGTTACAGACTCTCTCCGTTAGTGGACAAAATTTTCTGCCTCAATGGGTGTCAAACATTATAAACAACAAGTTCCACTATACAATCGAAAAAGTATTAAAGTTTGAATTTACATATATATTTTTGCTGGCTACTTTATAAAACCAAAATAATCATATCCTTGTTACGACCTTGAATATAATACTCTGTACCTTGAATTCAGAAGTTTCTTTGGGAGTTAAATTCAGCAACAATTCACACATCTTCAAATTATGCTCAAAGGTCCTAAAAAAGGGGGAAAAAAACCTTTGATATTACAATAGCTGAAAAAAAAAAAGTTTCACTTTTTTTTTTTCAAAAACGTTTTGAAGAATGTATAACAGAGGATGGGACTAAAAAATTTTAACGATATATATTTTTCAAATTCATATTGTGCTATGTCTTCTATACATTATTGAACAGAAGAAAGTGAAAACCCAAGTATTTGATGTCTATCAAAATTTACATACAGGGTGATGCCTCAAGTCCCTTGGCTGCAAGGTACTGGGGCATACCATTGATCCTAGAGGCATGCTTCCAATTAGAAAAAGTATCCATATGATATGCAAACCTAAAGTATGTCATTCATATTGCAAGAGGGAATATAGTTATTAAAATAAAAAAAATTAACTTCTCATTTGGTTATCCCGTCCTAAAACATCTAATTAAAAAATTGTTGCCCTGTTTCTCCTAAGCCCAATAAAAAAGAAAAGAAAAAAGAAAAAGAATTCTATGTTTCCAAATGCAATATTAGCTGAGTTATATGAATTCAAAATTGATGCAAATTAGGAAAAGAACTACAAACTAACGGAAAAAATTATGCTATTTCTAGCCCTTCTTCCCAAAAAGATTTTTTCTAAAATTATATATCAGCAAATATTGCCCTTACGAACATAGAATTTTTTTTTTGTTAATCTCAGGAGAAACCAGGGAACAACTTTCTAATTGGGTCTTACAGGACAAAATGTCTGAAGTCTACACTTTTGTTATATTGTTATTTTTGGATACTTTTTCTAATTGGAAATATGCCTCTAGCAGACCTGCCTTCTTCCAGTAGGTAAAAATCCTGTAAATTTCTAACGAAAATCTAGTAAACGTACCTTTGAATGTTTAAAATTTTTTATGAGCATAATTTAGAATTAAAATAAGTAGTAATACATAAGGGTGGACCATATTACCCATATTTTTCAAAACAGCTGTATTCATCATTATCATTTGGCGTCTGACTTTTCTAAAGAAATGTACAGTTTTTTCAATGACGCTTTCATGAATTTCTGATAT
Source organism: Pholcus phalangioides (assembly GCF_987345545.1). NCBI lineage: Eukaryota > Metazoa > Arthropoda > Arachnida > Araneae > Pholcidae > Pholcus > Pholcus phalangioides. The sequence continues at coordinate 83,409,923 of NW_028301608.1, read as the reverse complement.
TTACTGGATATTTTCATCCTATGATGAACTTTTTTTGTGTGGAATCATTATACTTGACCGAGATTTGTTGAAGCCTTCAATTTCCCGCATATCTACAATTTTCAGGCAAATAAACTGATAGCTTTAACTACAACTAGTGATGTCCTGTATTTTCTGGAATCAAGATCCCGATTTTTTGTAATTTTCTATGAAATCCAGACTCTATGTTCCAGACTCTGCTACAAAGCTGGGCTGTTTATTCATTCATTGCTATGAAATATGATCAGTGTAGTAACACAGAGTGAAAATACGGTTATTGAATCATCTACCAGCCAATTTACGATTAAACACATGTATAAAAAACGTTTTTAATGTGAACGAGCCACTGTGTTTGTTACACTCCCCTTCATACAGACTGCAGCAAAAAAACAACAAACTCAATATATTTTTCCTTCTTTTTCTCAAGTTATCATTTCTAAAGAGATGGCAAAATCGGCAATTTCAATGCATAATTTGGAAGCCCTGATAATGTCTATAAATCTGGCATTGCCAGGCTAAATCCGGAAAGTTGGCAACTCTGCTCCAAGATCAACGGTTGTTCGCCAGTAATTTGCAGTCAAGAGACTTAAGGTGTATGAATGTATATTTTTTTTTTTCTCAATTGACAATCACAATAGGTAATTTTTATTAATCTTTTTATAAAATTATTTATGCTCTCTAAAAGTTTGTTACATAAAAAATGTTCAGGAAATTAAGTTTATGTACAACGAAAAATATCTCACCTGCCTCGCATTGCTATAGCATCATCCCATTTTTTCTCTTTCAAAGCTGTTGTAACAGATCTTGTCTAATAAAAATACAATATATTATTCATCTTTTAATACATATCATATTTAAAAGTAGTTGATCATTTTTGTCGCACCAGTCATTTTCTGCACATAAAGGCTTATTAAACCAGGACCTACAGTTTATAGCCAATTCCAAACGGCAGCGGTCAACATTTCTGCCTTTTTATGCTCACCAAGAGGTGGGACTCTCTGCTGTAGCTTTTTTTTTCTGTAGTTATGTTGTCGCTGTTTCTATGTACCCTCATGCCAGGAAAGATTCTGACAAGGACATCAGGTATCAAACTCACGACACCTTTGAACATCCTTTGATATAATGTGACCCCAGAAAGATGGCCTCTGGCCTTGTATGATTTTCATCACGAAAAAAAGAGGGTTCAATCTTCAGTAGTATTAAAATTGAACCCTCTTTTTGTGATGGTCATGCAAGGTCAGAAGCGATCTTTCTGTGTGGTCACACTATACTTTCAGAAAGCATAGGTGCCAATTCACAGACTTTAAAAATCTGTAGTTTATCCCATGATGGCACATTCCGCACCAGAGAAAACATATAAAACAAATAAAAGGGAAAAACCGAAGACTTTTTAGAAATTTCAATGGGTGACCATATACAATGCCCGTTTTTTCCGGGATGCATTTTTCACTGTCCCAATTTTTTTAGCTATAATTACCACTTTGCTTGGTTTTGGCATTATATTTGGTGACAATTACCAATTTTTCGTACTTGAAATCCTGATTCTCCATATTTTTCCACAGGAAACGGGGTCAGTCTGAAATTGCAAGGACAAGAAGAGTATTTTCTTCAGGGATTTTCCATTAAAACAAAGCTTAATTTGATTACTTTTAGGGATTTTTCTATGAAGATGCAAAACTGGAAAAATTGGATTTCTGACCGGAAGATTTTAATAAAGCTGAAAAATCGGAAGCATTGGCACCAATGGGCGAGTATGTTATTGACCTGCCTGAGCTACCGTGCTCTTTAAATTGAGCCCTTTAAAAATGTGAGATAAGTTATGTTCATTTGTTTAACGTCAACCCGAGATCCAGCGATATTGACCTGACAAAAAAAAGATTAACCCTTTGACTGTGTAATTAGTTGTATAATTATTTGTGTAATTTACTTAATCTTTTTACTGTTTTACGACAAAATAACAGTGGAGAGATCGTGATTCTATGCACCAGTGGTTGTTTTAAAGTTAAAAGTGAGCTCTTTTTTTTTAAAATCTTTTACCGGTCTAATTAAAGATTTGATTTTCTATTTTTTTTTTAATTTCCTGTCATGATCTTTTAGTTTAGACATATCAACCATAAAAGTCATGAAAAAAAATTTTCTTGTATGTTTTCTAGATTTGCTCATACACATAGAAACATTAAAATAAAAACAAAAAAAAAAATTAAACTTTATTCTTCCTTAAAAATAGGTGATTTAAAAAATTAAGAAAACCTCCACTTGGAATAAGTGCTGAAATGAATAAAATTTTTGTTTTGTAAATTAAGTTTGGAATTTGCTCAAGCATTCAGGAAAAAAAAAATCAAGTACTTTTATGAGAGAAAAATATTCTTTTGCAATTAATAAAACTGATGTTCCCAAATAAGAACATTAGCCATTAAAAGGTTAACCAGTCGATTATGTTTTTTTTATTCTTTTAGTAATATTTTGATTGAAACAGACCACAACGGAAACAAACTCCACAGTTAGGTGTCTCAGTCTTAAGCAAGTCAGCAGCATTAAGCAAAATAAGCATGTGCTTAGGGCATCAAGAGAAAGGGGCACCACAAAAAAAGATCAACTAGTACTTTTTTCTTAACGTACAATTTTTCCCCCAGTATCAACAACCTGGTAGAAATCCTAATTTTAAGAGCATTTGACTACAGTTGAAAATTATCAAAAGGTTGACCAGAGATGCAACTAAAGGCCCGTTTACACGATGCAAGCGCTTTAGTTGGTAACTTAATTTTTAGTTGCCAAGTACGATACAATGTATGCAGACGATAAGGACCGTTTACACGGCTTTAGTTGACAAGTGCGCAAGTGCAGAAGTGATTTAGTTGGTAAGTCAGATAAGAACGGTTCTATTTTTTCCGGTTAAGTAGACATATGCGCATGCGCCAGTGGGCGTGACCTGCCGCGCTGGAGGGGTCATTTTGCTCTCTCACGGAGGGGTTTATTTTGATCTCAAGCGTGAACCTGTTCATACTCCGTCGTCTCCTGAAGTTTCGCCAGAATTCCGCGGAAATATTGGATGGTGAGGTGGCCAGAGGACACAACCTTCAAGTTTGTTGAAAAATATCTTCGCCATGAATGTTTGTTGAACTATAGAAATGAAAATTACCTTAACAAACAAGCTAAAAATTATTCGATGTTGGAAAAAGCTATAGAATATTCTGTCGACGTGATGTCAGGAGTGGAAAAAAATTGAAGATTCAAAAATATTTATCGGGTGGGGAGGATTTATATATTAAAAACTGGAGGGGGGTTTCGAATATTTCTCTCGTCCAGAACGAATTTGCTGCCATCTGTTGTAAAAATTCATGATCAAATATTTAACATAAAGATGTCATCTCTATAGATTAAATTAAAAAATAATAATGATTTCGAAAATTTGGAAATAATTTTTGTTTAATGAATTTTTATTATTTAATTTTTAACCCTTAGAATTTCCTACGAATGCCAAGAATCTTCTCCAGTATTTTCGGCTTTCATAATTCATATAATTTATCTCCTCTTCAACTTCGATTAAAATATCATATAATCGATATTTACAACTTGGACGAGAAATTGAGAAATCTTATATTTCTTCTCGATGACTTACATAAGTTTATAATATGTTGTGTATTCTTTTTTCCCCTGTGGCGTCATCTCTCGCCCCCCTTACGTGGATGCAGAGGCGAAAAAAGGGGACAAGCGAAATGTTTCCCTTGCGTGACCTACTTCTTGCTCAGTGTGTTGCTCTCGCGCAAGTGAGAAAAAAGTTTCCCCTTTTTTATTGAATAAATTTATTTAAGTGAATAAATTTATATTCTTTAAAAAAATATCATATAATGTGGCTGTGATCACAGTATTCGTAAGTTCTAACCTGATCAACTTCATCCATCGTTACGAAAGCTATGAGCTTTAAAAAAAGCACCTCTCTGAATGCCAGATAAATAAAAAATTATTACTATTATACTCCCGCGCGTTGTGCGTCTGTCTCTCTCCGTGGATTTGAGTAGACTGAAGCGCGCATGCGCTAACTGCTCTCGCCTCCGTAAAAATTATCCAATGAGCATCTACTTGCCACTTATACGTGTGGACACTTTCAAGAAGAATCGGTAAGTTAAAATTAAGTTGCCCACTAAAGCGCTTGCCTCGTGTAAACGGGCCTTAAGGGAGAGCAGGTGGGGGGGGGGAGTCTGCTTGTTGAGGGCGACACAAAAGCAGAGGAAACTAATAATATTGCAAGTAAGAGCTTGTGTTAATGCCCAGTTTTTCAATTGAAATTTTGTTAAATTTCCATAAAATAAGACTAGAGCCATCTCAACAGCATGTAGCTAAAATATCTGCCTAGCAATTTGCACATACATACTTTCTCCAAAATTTTAGAGAGACCAAACTGTCAGGAGGCCTTCCTAACATTTCAGTCTCCCGAATTGTGGCATCATAGATCACGAGTAAAATGATTTTTCTGAAGCCCCCATTCTAACATAAAAATACCTGCTTACTGATTTGAATACTTACTATCGAAAATTTTAAAGATTGTTGTGATGATGATTTAATTGTCATGAGGGTCCCAGGCCATGTGTTAAGGAGTTAAGAGGGTGAAATGTTAAGTTTAAGTGGGACAGAGAGGGCACCAAAAACATTTAGTGCTTAAGGCCTTCATATGTCTTAATCTGGCCCTGGGCTCAGATTAGCCACAACAAGTTTGAAAACCTCCGCTTTGTACCTAGCACTAATTTAATGCATTTCATTACACTAACTAAATTCTACAATTTCACGGATTGAATACAAATAATCAAATCATCCATTATTTCACTAAACTACAAACAATAATAAAGTGCATACCGGGCAAGCATACTGACCATACAAGCAAATAATGCCTGACACTGCCTGGGATTTCTTTGTATTCTCAGACTTGAGAAAGTGACAAGTGTACATGCATATACACAGAAAGAATATCAATTTTATACACAACTTACCTTTAACACAGCTTACCTTTTCAACACATTCCATAAGAGGAACTCGAGTGACATGGTTTCCTTCCAAAGAAATAACAACAGGAACTGAGTCATGCAGCATTGTCAGCAAAGCATGCGCACCTTCAGCACCCATGCGAGAGCCCTTATTAGTTGATCAAATTTAAAAAGATGACAAATTTATTTCTAAAAAAGGATTTTTACATTATATTGAACTACTAATAAATTTTGCATCTTAATTTTACGTCAAGCTAGTGAGGGGTATATTTTTCTTTTAACTCTTTGGTTAACACTATGGAGCTTCTGACAGACAAAACTTTTTTTGTGCTGAGTTCGCAATCAAGTCATCAGCTAACATATGAGATGGTGATCTGAAGAATGAAATCATGCAGCTAATGTTATGCATTTGTTAGCTACATGTGTCAATGTGTTAAATAATAAATTTTGATTATCCCTTTAATAATGATCCAATATCAAGGTGAATGGCAGTGAACTAATAAGCAAGTTGATAACCAACAATGAAAAGAGATGGTTATTGATCAAGAAAAGACTAAATGTCAAACAATTTCACATGGGGATTCTTTGCAGAAACTGAAATTTCAGCAGCGTGCACCCTAGCTTAAAATTGAAATGCAGCAATAATTGAACAAAGCATTGAAAAAATAAATGAGACCAAAAACTTTATTTAGCTCAGTTAAATTAGTAAAAAAATTAACTTCCCTTTTAAATTTTGATCAAAAATAAAAAAGTGGGTAAAACTAGGATCACACTATAAAAGTTTTATAAAAATTATTTTGTAAAGGTTTTATAGTGTAATCCTGGCCCTACATGAATTTTCAAAGTGACAAAAAAAACGTCAGATTTAAGAGATTACTGTGGAACCTCACATGACCCACACTCCCAGTTAAAGCAGACACTTTTTTAATTGCGTCAACAGGTTTAATATTCAGTGAAACTCCCCTAGGTAGCCACCTCTATTCCCGGCCAGCCCCTTCCCTTCACGGTCAGTTTTCTTTGGAACGAGCAATAGGCTCCATAGACATAATACAAAAATCACCCCCTTTCTGCGGTCAGTGGAAAACCTGTCAGCAGCTACTTCCTTGTAGATAAGAGTTTAAAAAAACAAGTGTTTCAGCGTTTTTTTTCCCTTCCTAGTGCATTCAGAGCTGGTAGTTCTTTTTGTATAACCTTATAATCTTTATACATCAACATAAATACCTTTTCGGATCAATTGGATTTTCTGTTAATGTATGATACTATCAGGTCAGAAACATTTGTAAATAGGATGACAAAAGATAATACTATAAAATTGCTGCTAGCTGGTGATACAGTTAAAAAATTAGATCCCGGGGTGACAGGGTAAACCAGACAAATATAATCTATGATCTTTACTGAATAGGTAAAGGATGTGAAAGTTTCGGCTTTCAGTATACTTTCTTCAGAGATTCAGTAGAACAACGGTGAGGAAGTAAAAGAAATGTGATGAAAAAGCATGTACAGTACTTGCTATAAAGAAAGAACAGATTCAGGATAATACAGATTAAGGAATTGATCGAATGATCTGGTATTTCAAGTTCTTGCATAAGATACAGTGAAACCTCGATATACATATTGGTACAGAACCAAGAAAAAATACCTTTGTAGACAAATTACCTTTAAATTGACAGTCAAAATTATCATCACGTGTCATCAAATTTATCATTCTGTTGGCAACTTTTCTAAATTGACATCTTTAGTATCAACAAAAAATGTGCCTTTGAGTATTTATTCGTTGCAAAATATTTTAATGGATTAGCTGATAAAAGAAATTCAGATGTCTATTGCTCCTGTAAGGGGGTTTATCACAATATACTTTGATGTATCGCACAAAAAGTAGCAAAACCGAACACTTTCTGTGATTAGGTGATACCCAACATCGATATTGTTAGACGTCCTCGGAAGAACTGAAACACGTGATACGAGTTAAAAAAATATACTGAAGGATATTTTGAGCCGAAAATAAATAAAAATACTAAAAGTTGTAACGGTTTCAAAAAATCCTCCTAAAAATATTGTTATAGATGGGGTTTATCATAGTAAAGGATATTGTTGTATCGAGAGAAGTTTAACATTACAGACTGTTCCAAACAATATTTGAAAAAATACTGTTGTAGAGGGATTTATTGTTATACTGAGTATCATTGTAGCGAGGTTTCACTGTATAAGTATCTGTTTTGTGGACATCATAAGTAAATTGCGCATAAGATCTTTTGTGACATTGAAAACCGTTATTTTGACACGCCCCGTGATTCTGTGGTCACCTCTGCAGATGGCCACTTTTTTACGGAACGCTGAGTGGCCATTTTAGAGGAGTTTCACTGTACTTTACTACCCAATAATGAACACTCCCCTGTTAGTAAACAAAATTTTCTGTCGCAAAGGTGTCCATTATCGAGAGGTTCCACTATAGTTGGTAAGATGAATTATAATTATACTATCTCATAAAAAAATCTTAAAACTAATTTTAAAAAAAGTGTTTACCAAAATTCTGTCGAATGCAGATGCATTTCCACCCCTTTGAAAATGTCCTAATATAGTAACTCGAGTATCATAACCAAGAGAATCAACCATGACCTAAAAAATAAATTTTATGATCATTTCATATATAATGATTTTTTCATCATTTAATAACACCATCACATCTTTCCATAATTTTCAGGCTTCATCAAGGAAGTAAATTTAGAGCAATATAATGACATGACATAGACTTGTATGTATATGGGTTTAATTGGAACATCAACTCCTATAGAGACATGTAACCACAAGTTAAATTTTTGTTAAATTATAACAATATTACTACTGCAGTCTACCAATGTTGCAGTGGCGCCTTTACTTGTTAATTTAATTGAAAATTTTTCAAAGTAAATTATCTATACAATTTTTTTTAATAACTATACAATTGGGCTGTGAACCTCTAGGGACCCAGGCACCCAAATCGGAAACTGGTTTGGAGAACTAACTGCTAATGGTTGATATTCTGTTTAGCTTCTAATATCAGAGCAATGTGGCCCAAAAAAAATTTTAAAATGCTAATAAAGTGAGAATTTTATACAGGCACCTCTTGCTTAATGCGATTAATTTGTTCTGTAAAATAATCATGTAAGACGAAATCGTGTAAAGTGAGTTGAATTTAACATGGGTAAGATATGAATAGAGGGAAGAGTTTCTTCACAGAAGAATAAAGAAAATAAATTTAACTTTAACAGCAAAATAAATTTTTGTAAATTAATTATTTAAACACAGATAAATCTCACGAATTTATGTCATGCAGATGAATTTAAACTTCCTACTTCTCACTGTTTTTAATTGATGGACTGGTTCAGGTGAGCATGAATTTTTATCTCCTGAAAAGCTCCTGTTAAATTTTTAACAAATAGTCGAGATTCAAATGAAAAGCAGCATTGTTCGTCCATACAAAAACTGTTGTAGAAAGTCAGAGAATCCCGAATATCCTTTGCAAATATGACAATCATTCTTATAATTTTCTTAACATTCTAATTGCATTGTCAATGTATTATCAAAAGATGTTCATTGGTGAGCTCTGATGAGTTGGATTTAAGAGTTTTATCCCTGTTTGTCTCATTCACTGTAGATCTCACAAATACAACAGATTTTGTCATTACATAAGGATCAATCATGTCAAATTTATTTTGCATGGCAACTTTCAGAATTAAAATTATGCCAAATTTCATAGGTTGCAATTTCTTACATTGATTTTTCAAAATCATGTTATAGCAAAAATGCATAAAGTGAGGGGAACCTTATAATTCATTACCCAACAGAGCAAAATGAATTGAATTCACTTACGAGGAGAGGTCCATTACAATGGTAATTTTTTTTTCTTGATAGAATGAGGCCTTGTTATAACTGACTTAAACAATATAACTGACAATCACAGTCACAAATGAGGGTGAAAAATAAAAAACTTTTGAGGGAACAAACAAATTAAACAACCTTCTTTACTGCTCCAACGGTTATAGGATTCAAGTCTTTATCAACTGACCCCTCAGATACAATGACAATGTTCAGTCTCTGTTCACCGGATTCTCTAGTCTGAAACAGATGATGAAAATTAATATTTCTTTCATCAGTCATAATTTATAACAGGATACAGTAGAACTATATTTCATGCCAAATCAGAGTGCTAGTATTTTTTTGTACTGCATATTTAAAGGCAATATATATTATTTACTTATATACAGCAGTGCCGTCTTAACGCATGGGCCCACCCGGGCACGGCCCGGGGACCTCAAGGGAACAGGGGCCTCACAAAAATGAGATCCGGTTGAAATTTTCTAGGATTTACCATGTAGGGCCTCAGAAAAACCACTTGGCCCGGGTGCTCATGCCCGGGGCCCATGATGCTCTTAAGACGGCCCTGATATACAGTAGACTCTCTTGCTAATATGGTTACAAGATCTGCTGGATTACCAAAATTACAGAATTACAAGTTGATTGAAAAAGCTCATTTAAATAATATAAATAAAACAAAATAATGCACACAGACATGTAATGACATATTTTAATATTCTATGCTTGTAGAAAACCCACCTAAACCCTGTTTACGTGGAAAATGGAAAAAGAGTGGTCAAAATGGGCTTCAAAGAGTTTCACCAAAACCTGTTTACATGGACCGGCTGGCACTTTAATCCTACTTTATAGATGTTGTCAAAGGTCATGTGTGGATCGGCCAATTTATTTCCCTGCGCGAAGGATTATAGAAAAGAATTCTCGAAGAATAATATATTCTCGAAGAATAATCAACAAAGAAGGGGCGATTCCTACTCTGCATTTCTTTCCTTATGAGGAAAAAAGTCAAGCAAGTGCTAGAACTCCCAATGCTACCGCAATCGCAATACTGCACATGTAAACAGGCTTAAAATGCTAGATTACTGGAGGGCTGGACTAGAGCACAGCCAGATTATCAAGAGTCTACCGAATTAAAAAAAATATATTTTTTAATGCTTAGAACAATTTAGATTCAGTATCATTACACCCACTAATACAAAATTTGATAAAACTTAGAACATTATTTTACCTACACACTATGGCTAAACTTACATGAGTCAGCCTTTTGTAAAATAAATTTTCAATACAATGAAATAATTTTGATCTTTAATCAGGATCTCATGTAATATTAACTCTGATAACTTGAAATATACATTTTTGAAGCATTTCACGATATCAAAGTATGATGGTACTTTGTAGGTAAAACATGTAATCATTTCCTGCATATAAATCTGCAGGTGCAAATTTCATTCACCAATAATAAAATCTTAAGGAAAAAGAATTGGTTGTTCATGTTTTTTTGGGGAAAAATGTTGACTCTTCTATTTGCGTCCACTTATGCATCTTTACAATTTATTTTTGGAAATGTTTATTTCTACAAAAACCTCTCAGAAAAAGAATCTGCAGATAAAACACAGTGATATGCAATCCACATTTAAATGCTTCCACAGATTACATGCAAGAAAATATGATGATTGTTACATAAAAACATCCCATAAAATTTTTTCAAGAAATATCTCATTGGAGATAAAAGCTGTTAGACACAATGGATACTAATAATTTTTTTGTATTGCTCAGTACATATGATTGTTCATGAAAAAATAATTCCAGCATAAAGGCTAGTTAACTTGTACATGCATATATTTTCAAAATCTGTATTCATCAAATGACATTTTACCAAAACTCATACTAATAAGTTAGAAAACGTTTTGACACAAGACTTATATAAAAGAAGAAAAATATGACTAATGGCTGACTTAAGTTTACCTCACAGAAATCAAGAAATTTTGCAAATTAAAATAGTTCTCTCATTACAAATTAGACAAAAAAAACCAAAATATTCAGTCACCATTTTGAGCTTCTTGCATAACTCTTCAGGCCAGTTTTTGTCAGGCGGCCTTTCCGGCAGAAAAACATAATCAGCCTCACTGGTAAGAGCTGCTACAATCGCTAAATACCTAGATAGACAGAAAAATACTTATATTGTTCTTAACTCCTTCAACTGTGCAATAAGTTGGAGATTCAGTTACCAACAGCAAGAAACAAAGGAAAACCAAACTTTAGTTTGGTGATGGGCCGTTCAAGTATTACGTCAGCACAATTTTTAGCCATTTTTGACCCCCCCCTTGTCAGCAAAAGTCTGCAAAACTCTGAACACCCTCTTGTTAGCAAAATGTTGTCATCAGCTCTGCCTCCTAACGCATATTGGTAGGATCACAGACATACGCGGGATGTGGGGGGGGGGGGGGCGGCGGCTCGTGCCCCTTCTTCCAGATCATCAAAAATGTAATTTTTTAATGCAAAAAATATTTTCAAAAAATAAAATAAAATTTCGGAACAAAATAGCTTTATATGTTATTATAATCAATTTCTATAAATTTCAATACTATTTGAAGAACTCGAAATTTAATTTTAAGAAATTCATTGCGATCCACACCCTAAGCCATATATAATAAACCCTTGTCCTGCAAACCAAATGTGGCCCTGGGGATACCTGATGTGTCCTGTCCCCAAAACCTAATTTTGTAAAAATGAACTGTGCAGCACATTTACAGATCACTTAGGTGACCCATGGCACAATTCAAGAACACGTAAGTGATCCGAGGCGCATTTAGAGATCCCTTGAGTGACATGTGGCACAGTTTTAGAGCACTTAAGCATTACCCAGTGCAGTTCTACATCACTCAATTTACCCACGGCATAATTACGGATCACTTCAGTGATACGTGATACAGTTCTACAGCTCTTAAGTTGCCTAGACATATTTCCAGATCATTTGGATATGCAAAGCATTTTAGAGATCACTAAAGCGGCTGTATAGAGGACTTATCAGTAGGGGGAATGTTAGTCAAGCTGCCCACAAACTAGCGAAAGGTTTTCCCATTTTTGGCGCACTGAGTAAGATGCTATTAAGAATATTTCATATTTTCATAAAGGGTGGTTGATGAAGTAAGCATCATCCAAACACCCCCACCCCTGTCATCAAAAGTCAGCAAATCTGAACACCCTATCGATGTTGACATAATACTTGAATAACCCCTAATTGCAATTTTCTTATTTTATTTAAATAAAAACTATCATCTAGTACAAGGCTATTACTGGGAAAAATTTTAATATATCAGATATTCAAAAGTATTTAAAAACTTGTTATAATTGGTCTAACATCTTTTTTTTTAGATTTCCAAGTTCATAAGGACAAAATAATTTAATCCATACTTCATAACACAATAAATCCCTCTTTTGTGAACACTGGTGGGAAAAAAAATTTGTCAGTAAAAGAAAGGTGACCATAAAAAAAAATTATTGAAGAGTTTAAAATAAAACAATTATTGCATTGTATTATAGTAAAAGAGGGGCGATCATTAAGAGTGGTTTTACTGCATCTTACTCAACCAGAAGGTTCGTCTGTATGAAGCTTAATGTAATAGTGAAATGATTATCAACAAGGAAGTTAAACTAAGATAAGGAGAAATTAAATATACATGGGAAAAAAAAGCATTACAATCTCTTACCCACAGTGACGTCCCATGACCTCTAAAATGAATGCTCTTTTATGACTGCGAAAAACAAAGTATATACTCATTTAAATCTATGAAATCAATGCATATGAAAAGAGCATAGCAATAACTCGCAGCTAATATGTTTTTTGCTGCAAGTAATAAAAAGTTACAAAAAATTATATATTATTCGTTACAAAGGTATAGACTCTTTGGAGTGAATAGTTATCCTTGTGAGCATAAAATCAATTGGGAAAGAACTTATTCAATATGTGAAAGCTCAAAGCCGCCGACATTGATCTCAATCACTTTACATAGAAAAATTTGGTTCAAGATACAAGAATGTTCGTTGAGTTTTTTTTTTTTTTGCTATAACAGTATTTGTTAAAACAGGATTTCGACTGAATTAGCACTACGAAAAGGCATATCATTACATAGGACTTTCACTGTACCATATTCTGCAGATATTAAATAGCGCTCATTTTTTCCAATATATTAAAAATTTGTTTAATGTAAAAACTGTAACTTCAGATTTTATTTCTAGTTATTACTTTGTTATTTTCTGTTAAAGACTACTTCCATTATTTAAACTTCACTAAACATTGGAGTTAAATCATGTGCATGTAAAGTAGAAAAAACAGCTAGTATAATAATTATGATACATGCGCACAAAAATCACTTCTTTTGAGTTGTATGTAATATCAAAAAAAAAAAAAAATTGCCTACCTGGAAGCAGTAGTTGAAATGGCATCAACAACTTCCGTTATTCGATGCAAGGCAGAATCTGTTCCTATAGTCATTTCAGTGCCACAAAAATCATTGTCAATGGATCCTACTATCCCTACGATGTTTATAAAACTGCATTCATTGAGCTTATTTTCTGAAATCGATCCTGAAGAGATAAAAACATAATCAAAAGAATTCATGTTTAATATAATCAAAGGTTTAGGCATTTTTAAAATTATTCAATGACATCATGGAATGAATAGGTCATTGATTAATTAAATATGAGACAGAAAATTTGAACGAAAAAAAAGAAAGATAAGAAAATAGAAAGCTTAGCATCAAAAGCAGATTCCGATTACGGAATATTTTTCGAAGCTGATGAAAGTTCCTCAGTTGATTCGGATATAAAAATAAGACAAAATAATCATACCATCTTCAGCTAGACTTTTAACAAGCGTAGTCCACTGTTTTCTGAACTCATAAGCTCCAGTAAGGCTCCCATCACCTCCAATCACAACAAGGTTGTTAATTTTTTTTTCAATCAAATTGAGAGCAGCAATTTTCTGACCTTCAAAGGTATGGAAATTCGGGCATCTCGCACTGCCTATAATTGTGCCACCCTAACATAAAATATATATATATCTCAGGAAAATTATGACTCTTATTTTTCACAGAAGGTCAAATGCTATAAAAAGTAGGGTCAGACAGGGTAATTAGAAACAAAACAGCTGCGAGCGATTTGGTGGCTTTTGTTGAAATTGATTAGGCCCAGATAACAGCTGATAGTTAAAAACAAATAAAATTCTGTTGCACGTTTCTTTTATTTTTCAAGTTTTGCTTCCCCACCTACTGCTATAAAAAGGTAAGTATCAAATTATTATTGTTATATGATTAGTATACATTCACAACTTCATGCAGTGTTGTTTTTTTTTCATCTTTAGTCCTTCTGGTGACCCATCTATATCCTTTTTTTCAATTACCCCAAAATGTTGAGAGCGTGGGGGTAATTGAAAACACTTGTTTTATTTACTTCTTATTTACATTATTCTTACTATTTGAAATTATGTTATTTTAATACTTAATTTGTATTACTTTATAATTTACTTGTTATCTACAGTTTCACTGTTGTTTATTTACTTTTTATTTAATTGTAGTAAGAGACCTTGATGTTACATGATCTGGAGTTGAAGTAATATGTTTTCTTTGTCTTAGAAGATAGAAAATGCCATGAAACTACAAGAGAAAGACGCTCGGTCAGATGTTACATAGGGTGTTAGCTTTTAGGCTGGAATGTAACTGAAATGCATGTTTTCGATCAAGAATTTGGAGTAATTGAAACTGTTTAGATGGCTTTAAATCAACTTACTGACTTTGGCTGCTTCATAGTTATAGTTGATAAACAAGTACAGAATAGGCATAATCCTTGAAAAGAAGCAAATTTTCATTTCCAGCAGAATTATTACATGTTATGTTCGAACTAACCAAAAACAGTTTCCAATCACCCCACCTGACCCTATAATAAAATATCAGTGAGTAAAAAAAAATTATTACAATAGATTCTGCTTAACACTAGAAAGACGGGTCAGGGGAACTATACCTAGAAAGATGGCAGGGGGCCCTACTGACTGTACTTTTTCCAAAAATGTTTGAACATTTTAAATGATGGTGTAATATTTTTAAAGACAGAATAGAGTTGTAACATAAACAATTATGGACGAGACCATTGGCCCATAAACATACTTTTATTATTATTTGGTTTCAACCTTTTGCGGCTCTATGTCGAGTCCACCTCGACATAGGTCTGCATCAGGAAACAATGGTACTTCATTGTTACATGGCCCCTTACTATAATAGGAAAACCCCTGTGAATTCTGTTTCTTAGTAGAACTCGTAAGTTATACAAAAACTGCAAAGGGAAAAACTTTTAGGGGCCTCCCACACTGCATTCATATTTTATAGTGCCACTATGAGGCACTATAAAATATGAATATACCAATGAAATGCCGAAGAAACCTCTGGATCACAGAGTTGAAGCATTCCATGCATGCAGCCTCTCTGGATGTGCGTTAGTGTGGACAGAACTCTGGACTATTTTTTTTTCTCCCCAATACAATTCCAGTATTGCACCAATTTTTGCAATAGGTTAGTTTTGGATAGGATTAACAAGAATATTTTGGAATCCTGACATCCTATTGATGAGGAAAGTCTCATGATATTTCATGCATTTCCATCTATAGCAGTTTTTTTTGCAATCAATAGTTAGAATATTATTGAGATCTCAGATATTTATGGAAATCATTTGAGGTTTGGGTGTAATTCTAGGTTGTTTTTGTGGCTTCAATGTGGTTCTCATTTCTTGTTTCCAATAGCATTTTATTTTGCATCAACTGAAGCAATGTTACAGTATAATTTAATTCTCATTTCACATGTCCATTCTCTATTGCTTGCTTCACAAATGTTTTGCCTGGGATAGTTTTGATTCTCCTCTGAATTACCATCAGCATCACTGCTTCAGGGTTTCTCTCATGCAATCTTTGCTAACTTCTGAAAAATGTTCTCTTCAGTGACTCTGCATCTTCTTGCCATTTCTACCGCAATCATAAGCATGTGAACATCTTCATTTTTTGTTTATTCTTACTTGAGATATGGGAGCAGAAAGAGCACCCAGTGATGTGTTTCTTTAACACTTTGTGAGCCAAATGGATATCACATAAGTATTTATTTTGATGAGTATTTATTATTACGTTAGACTTAGATAGATTACATATATATAGATAGTAAGAATTTATAAAGAGGAAAGAGCAGAACATATAGACATTTTATCTACTTGATGTCTGGGGTGGAACTCACTAGTTCCCCTTACGCAACACTAGGTGGAATTGTATCTTGTATGTTCTTATCAATTTGGTCCTTTTAGTCATTTCTTATAAGGACACCACACCCAGGGTCACACAGACACTGTCCGTCTTTCTAGTATTAACAGAAAATCAATTATGCTCATTTGCTTCATTTATAATTATTTGTGCTTATTTTATTAGCAACCAAAACAATATGGATAAAGTTTCTTGGAGAAAATATAATGGTAATGTTCATCCTGCCAGATAGATTTTTCATCAAAAATGTTGATCTGAAAATTTAGAATATGCAAAAAAATGTTTTTAACACAGGTGAATCTGCCTTGTGTTGTACAACATTGTTAATTTCCTACACGTTATCTAAAATATTTTATCAAAATTAACCTTTATCTAAACCAGCGGTTCTCAACCGGTGCTCCGTGGAGCCCTTGAGGCTCTGTGTGCACTTCCCAGGGGCTCCACGGCGACTCGAGGAAAATAAAGTAAATCAGTAAATTTGGTAGATGAATAAAAAAAAGAGAGATCTACAAGGGTCCACCATAAAAATTATATGCAAAAAGGGCTCCTGGAGTCAAATAGAGCTCCGCCACAGAAATTATATACTGAAATAATACATCAATTGATGATATATTTAAAAAAAGATAAATTACTCATTCGACTATATCTTATTAAGTGAAATTTGGATAAAAAATGATGAAATAGATTTATATCAAATACCCGGGTATTATATTATTTGTGAGACAAGAACTAGGAATAAATCCGGAGGAGTAATAGCATACATAAAAAATGTTCATGCTGCACAAAAAATCGATTTGCATATGACTACAGCAGAAATAACTTGTTCATATGATTCTAATCTCGAGTTGTGTATAATACTGATTTATAGAGCACATGATTTCCAACCAATGCAATTCGTAATCGAATTTGAATCCATTATTAGCAATATAAAATATCAAAATGTAATTTGTATGGGAGATTTCAATATTGATATCTTAAAAATAAACTATGAATCGGAGGAATTAACAGGCATGATGGCGAAAAATGGATTTTTGTCTTATACTAATACGCCTACCCGATCAACATCGTGCATCGATCATATATATATAAGAAATGCAAAATTAAACTGGCAGTATGAAACTGCAATAGCCAAAATTCATATAACTGATCACTGGCCATTACTTTTAAATGGTTATAATGCTGAAAAAACAAAAATTACAAAATCTGAAAATCATGAGCAGAACAACATTGATAGGGTTGATTATGTAAGCTTTGAGACCTGCATAAAAAATTATAAAGTGAATGAAAATGTTTTCTCGGAGAAAAATGTGAATATATTATACGAAATATTTATTGATATCATCTACAAACACCGTTGTTTCTGGATGAAAAGTATTAAAAATAATAAAAATGGAAAGAAAAATGAATGGATAACGGTTGAACTAAAAAAAATGATTGATATTAAAGAGAAATTATATAAAAAATTCAAGCGAAACGCACATAATCAAGAAGCCAGGTTAGAATACAAAAATTATGAAAAAATGCTGAAAAAAAAGATTAGATATACCAAAGAGGAATATTTTTACAATAAATTTAATGCTTGTGGAAACGATACAAAAAAGCAATGGAAAATCATTAACAACCTAATAAATAAAAATGAGAAAATAATAAAGATACCCACTGATGAAGATCTCGGTATTGTGGTAGAAAAAATGAATGACTATTTTATTAATGTAGTCAGCAATGAATCAAATGAGACAGATACTGATAACGATCATTGTCCAATTCAAATGTCTTATAACCAAATTAATTCTATGGTTTTTACTCCAGTGGAAGAAAAATATGTTAAATACATAGTTATGAAATCAAATAATAACAAAGCAATTGGATATGATGGCATTAATGCTAGAATGCTAAAAATAGTCTGTAAACATCATCTGCGGTTCATAACATATATAATCAATACTTCAATTACTGAAGGTACTTTTATTGAAAAACTTAAATATGCCATTGTTAGACCAATTCACAAAACTGGAAATATTAATAATTATAATAATTATCGCCCAATATCGATACTTCCAATTATGTCTAAAGTCATAGAACGGGTTATGAAAATGAAAATTATGGATTTCCTCAACTCTAACTCTTACTTTGCAAAAAACCAATTTGGATTTCTTGAAAATAAAAATACAGAAATGGCAGTTCTAAAACTCACTGAATACATTTACAAGAATGTCAATAACAATAAAAAAACCCTTGCTGTTTTTTTGGATTTACGTAAAGCATTTGACAGCATTGACCATAAAATACTTCTGGACAAAATTAATAAGGCTGGTATAAGAGGAAAAATACACGACTGGTTTAAAAGCTACTTAACGAACAGAAAACAGGCAATTAAAATTAAAAATGAAATAGGATCTTTTAAGCAAATAGTAAGCGGTGTCCCACAAGGATCGGTACTCGGAGCGATACTCTTTTTGATTTATGTAAATGATATAAAACACCTACAAATGAATGGAAATATTATTAGTTATGCAGATGACACAGTGCTCTTCATTTCCGATAATGATAACCTAAACCTTAAATATAAAGCGGAAAATGATATGACAATAATTTCACAATGGCTAAAATATAATAAATTGACCCTTAATTTAAATAAAACTAAATTTATGCATTTTCAATTATATAATAACAGAAATATAGAACCAATAACAATACAATATCATGTAGGTCATTGCTCACGCAATGAGTGTCGCTGTACTGAAATTAAGGAGTCCGATGAAATAAACTATCTTGGAATCGTTTTTAATAAAAACCTTAAATGGAAAACTCAAGCGGTGACAGTAAGCAATAAACTAAAATACATCAATACCAGGATTTACTGCTTGAAAAATATTATATCCCCTAAATTTCTTCGTACTATTTACTTCGCATGGATTTTACCAGTCATACAATATGGTATATCGGTATGGGGCGGTGATTATGACTCAAATATAAATATAATAAGAAACACTCTGAGAAAAGTTGTGAATAATGTATCTGAAAAAATAAATATAATCCAAGACTGTCACAATGATTATAGATTTAACATCAATAAACTCTATCTTTACAAAATATTATTCTTTATTCAGAAAAATCCCGATTGGTTCAGAATTAAACACCAGCAGAGACAAACAAGACAACACGGAATTCAATACGCCATAATTAAACCAAACAAAACCATAATACAAAAACAATTCATATACATAGCACCTAAAGAATATAATAGATTGAATAACGAAATAAAGACGGAAAAATCACTGCACAAATTCAGAAAACTACTCATAAACAAAATCAACACAATTGAATATTAATCCCATATACATGCATCTTTTTTTCTCTCTTTACGAATGTAATGTGAAGACAATATTATATTTTAATTATATACACCATTGGTCTGTTGTCAACCCCAATATATACTACACTATCAATATGCCCTGGACGGATTATGTAATCCCTTGGGCTAATATATAAATGGTAATATATATGTTTTTTTTTGTTTGTTTTTTTTTTTTGTATATTGCGTCTGTATTATATGTTGTAATATGTGTGTGTGTAATAAATTTCAATTTCAATTTCAAAAAAAAAAAAAGGGCTCCGCGAGTCAAAAAAGGTTAAGAACCGCTGATCTAAACCAAAGTTAATGGATTTCATTGCAGAATACACCAAATTAATGGTGACATTAGAAAGAATGCTGTGCATTTCTTTAAATACACAAATACATAAATGGTCCCTTATGATGAAATATGAGAAAATGACTACTACTTAACTGTATATGTACCTAGTATACATTCCTCACATCTCTAGAGAATTGGTACATGTACAAACATGATGAGTGTGTGTTCACGTGTGGTCCTAATGCATTTATTCTTGTTTTGTGTTTTAGTAGTGCTGTCATCTGTCTTCTATTATTTTGAAGAGAAAATTAGAAAATGACTGAGATGTACATCCTTTTAAATAGACTTAAAAACATGTCAAATAAAATAATATGGGTGAGTCCATTACTCTGATCCCTCTTTCCCAGAATAATTAATTATCACCTCCAGAAAAGTGTATTTTTATTAACTTTTTTCACTTAATGAATTCTAATGTACATTCAAGTCTCAAAACATTGGGGTTTTATATAATCAGAGGTGCTGAAATTTTCTAAATTATTTTGTAAAATCTGTTTTTCGCAAAGAACGATTTTATTTCATTTTTTCTCATTTTTTTCTACAAATACAATTAATTTTAGTCTCAAGGAGTCTTGACTTATATACTGGTGTCTTCAGTGGACCCCATTTGATAGTTTTTGATCAGTGGACTCCAGACCAGAATTTTCCATAGGCTCTTCTAAAATGAATTTATAGTGAGAAAAAATAACATTGATATCAAGCCCCTAGGGCTGGAGCTCCTATATCAGTCTCCCTTATAAAATAGCCATTGATCTTGGCAGTTGTTTAATGAATTAAGCTGTTGAATTATGGACAAAACAGTTAAGAGTAGGTAACCTCTTTCCCCCCCCCCCCCACATTACCAAACACACATTTGAGACACTGTTTCTTATTATTTTTCGAACGATATTAGCTCTCAGTATATAATCCGAGGTAGTCTTGGTACTATTAACCTCAGATTATTAAGACTCTACTGTACAGTGAAACCTGTATAAAACAGAATGTGCCAGGGTTGAAAAAAAAATTCTGTTTACAGGGCAGTAAATTGTTATCAATATTCTTCCCCGGGGTCAAATCAAATGGACTTGACGGTAGCCTTCATGGTGGTAGACAAGCATCTTAACACTGCACCACTCGTGCACTCAAGGGAGAACTGTCAGTCAAACCAAATAAATTACCACCTCGGAGAAGCGCTTTTGTATTTCATTTATATGTACTTATCTTTCTCTTTTAGAAGAATTTTAAGCTATTTCATGTGATATGAATGATTGAGCTGAAAGAAAAAATACACTAAAAAAAAAAAAAAGAGTTAGACTTCAACGATTTTACTACATATGATGAGACTATTAATACCAATCTGAACTGCCTAGGAATACATGTTTTTCTTTTGCATGTGTGTGTGAGAGAAAAATGAGCCGACTATATATATCACATAGCACATAGCACACAACTTCACAACCCCTATTTTTAGCATACATTGTGTAAAATAAAGAGATATGTTCAGTACTTCATTCTTCCTAAAAATTCTCCTCCCCATCCAATTTGTTAAATAGTTTATCTAAGCCTTCAGTCAGTATTTGTATCCTTTAGTGTTTCTCACTGTTTTATGAAATTGCAAATTTTGGGCTGTTTTAGGAATGAATTAAACGACTTAGAAACACGTGGGAAATTTTGTTTTGGCTAACAAATGTGATTCTGGAATGAATTATTTTCATTAGTGTTAGCCGAAGTATCACTGTATATGCATGGCCCAAACATATTTACATTGCAAAGTTATGCTTATTTCCTTGATGTGAAACTGTATAATGTAAATAACATTATACATGAAACACTGGTTTATGTGAATTGAGTACTATCAAAGAAGTAAATGATTGCTAACATGAAATTCAGTTAATGCACAATTATTTAGCTAGTCTCTCTGATTTAGTGTACATATGGTTTGACTCTGTACAGAATCTGCAATTCACAAAATGAATACATATATATAAACTTTTATATAAATTTATAATACCAATTTTTAATTTAAAAAAACTCACTTTATGGATTATGCCTCCAACATCTTTCCATTTTGCTTCGATAATATTATCCCCACCATCGATCATTCCCTGGTATCCTTCTTTGATGAAGTAGACTCTAGCACCAAGATATAGTCCCATTCGGACAATCCCACGGATAGATGCATTCATTCCTACATAATATAAAAATTACAACTTTATGGAGGGTAAATGAAAAGTATATAAAAAATTTAAAACATATTACACAACAATAAACATTGATTTTACCAAAGAAATACAGCTCAATCCAGTGATTTATACAAGTGGTTTTTAATCCTTCTTGTAGCCCTGGGATGATCTGGTGGGGGGCATAGTGTGAAAGTAAAAAGAGGCGGCTATGGCAAGTGATTAGCTCCCTTAAAGCTTTTGACAACAAATTTGGACGATCTGTATTTGAAGTATAGGTAATAACTCTCAAAAACTGGTTTCCTTGTTTCTATGTTAGAAGTAGAAGGGGGAGAAAAAGATGAGTGCAGTAGATTGCTCTTTTAATTTTAGATTTCTCATAATTTTTAAGAAAAAAAAACTGAGCCAAGATATCTCGTCCATGATCATTAAGGAGTTAAGCAAGACACAGGTAATTGTGAATAAAAAAAACCAGACCAACGCCCCACCCAAATGCACTGAGAGGGGTTCGGCGACAAAGGGTTCAATGCAAAAATAATTTTGGGGCTCATTCATGGGAGTACATTAAAAATAATTCTCTTATTCAAAAATATGCAGTCACTGTGTATTAGTGGACAAAATCCTTCTGAGTCCTATGTGGGGTCACTAAATATAACCAGTGTTTTACAGAACATTCCTGTATTTTCCCTTATTTTTGTTGTCAGAACTTTAAAAATGTCTTGTTATTTTATGCAATGTATTTTAATCCTTTGAGCGGTTTTTAAAATTCCCCATGATCTGCATTATAACTGCCACAGTGGAAATCAGTAAACCCTCTGTAAAATCCCCCCCCCCCCCCACTAAGAATTAAAAAAAAAAACAAGGAAGGAAAATGTTCCATATTTTATTATTATCTATACTGTGTACATATTATTCCTATACTACCCTGAAGCAAAAAAAACTGTCATGCTCCTTCTGTTATCAAACTTTGAACAAAAGCTAACTGCCTATTGGCAGTTGATCTGACAGGTTTGGGGGGGGGGGTGGAAAACATGTTTGCAAAAAAAGTTCTCTGTACAGAGCTAGGTATGTTCGGCACGCAGAAATGAGTCAATTTCAATCTCTAATTGCCACTCTAAGGAGCAATTCACATTGAGCAATAATCCTCTATTTCCCGCATTTGTTATTTTTAAAAAATATAGGCCTATACATATAAATTTTTAAATTCATATTTCTTGAGTGCAGGGCCCCAGTGCAACAGCAGCTAGACTGACCATATTTTTTTGAGAAAAACACAGAAAATGGGAATCCTAAATGCGAGGGAAAATAACAGGAAATTGCCAGTTGTTACCAAAATGATGCCAAAGAGAAGCAAAATGGTCAATTAAAATCACTGCAAAATTGCAATAGCGGAAAGTGAAGTGCAACTGTAAAACCTGCAATGGATTGAAACACGTGAAAAAAATTACATGACAAATACGTGAGATGAATATTAACCCTTTATCTACCAGATTCTGAAAAAATTAAATAATTATATCATGCAAGTTTATAGGTAGATCATTTTAGTTAAGGTCTAAAAACCAAAAAAATAGTTTTTTCAAAAAATTATTTACTACAGAACAAATTAATTAACCTGGTACTTGAAAGTTTCATCAGCACTACGCTTATGATAAAGATAAAAAATACTGATTCAAATATGTTGAATAACACGTAACAATGAATATATTTTTTTATTTCACCACCAATGAAAGCCAAAATTTGTTTTATACATTTGTTAAGGAACATTTTGTAAAAGCAGTGTTTTACTTTTACAGGGGCGGAACATCTAGCTGAATTTTATTAATTACACTAGTCTACAAGGTTTTTTTAACATGGCAATAAAATTCAGCTGTTAATTAATTTTTGGGTGCTGATTCCAGATCTGATCTTAAAAAATGGACATCACGTCTAGTTTTTTTGTTATATGATATTTAGTTTTGAATATCTTTCAAAATTATACATAAAGGCTATATGTGTGAAATACTAGAAATCATATTTCTATTTTTTGTCATCTAACACTGATTTTATTTCTAATTGCACCCGTATTCCCCAGTTTTTTAATTGAAAGAGAAACACAGGCTTTATATTTATCTACAACCCTATAGTAAAAAAATGGCGCCAAGTCAATTTCGCAGATGCATTAATTTCCAAAATAAATTTTGCTATATACGTTTTGCTGCGAATACTTTTCATTAAACCGAGGCTGATCAGAGGTGCATGGGGGCTTGTGCATCTCCCAAGATGATCAAAAATTAAAAACATTTTTAAATATTTTTGTAAACATTAAAATACTAAAAGACTAAATACGAAAGACTAATAAAATACATTTATCAGCTGTTTCAATCAATTTCTGTTAACCTAAATGTTTTCTGAAGGTTAATGACTAAAAATTTATCTGGAAGAAAATCCTTGTGACCTCCCTCCTAAGTTGATCCTGCGTGATAAACATCATACATACAGAAAAACTGTACGTGACAGTGATTTTTTACATTCATATTTGAAATCAGCACCCTAAAATCAGTCTAAAAAAACTCACTTCACTCATGTTATTAAAAAAAGTTAAAAATTGTTAACTAGTGGTCATATTTAAAAAAACTGGCAGTTTCACACTTGTGCTGTTATCTGGTAATTGCAAAATAGTTATACAACCTTTATACTTCAAAATACCAATACCAAACAATGTAGATAAGGGATGTTACAGGGGATAAAAAAGTTGGTGGTACTTTAAGGTACTGTCAGCAGATAAAGGGTTAATACAGTTGAACCTCAATTTAATAAAGCAGATAAAACTGACGTTTTTATTTGTTAAATCAAGGAAAATCCTTATATTAGGGTTGTGATAATACAAATACACTAAAACCCTGCTAATCCAAAAACCTGCTTAATCCAACCAGCTCTTTAAAAATTGACGACATGTGCAAGATAGTTGAAGAAGCAAAAAAAAAAATGCTCGTAATTTCTGTATCGCAACGTTATATTTTACGTAAGAATAATGAATACATGACCATATCTCAAAACAATGAATAACAGGTATCTAAATTACTAAAATTCCTACATTAAATGTAGTTGCCTTGAAAAAATCTTACATCTTCATTTGACGAAGCAACACACACATACCTACTACACCACACATGTACCTCGTCCATATTCCTCTGCGGAACCTCTAACGAATTGGTACATGCGGGAATGTGTGTGTACGTGTAGTGAAACCTGACGTGAAGTTTGTTTCTGTGTAATGCTTGTTATGTGTAGTGCTGTCATCTGCCACCAGTTTTTCTAACTATGAGTGAAGTGTAATGATTGAATAATTAATCGTTGTAGGCCTGTTGCTCTCTGTGGCGAGACTTTTTAATGGGGACATCAGCTCGCATTTGCACCTCGAAGTTGGGAACCACAGGAAACCAACTTCAGCCAACCACCACTATGGCGACGGTGGGGTTCGAACCCAGATCCTCGCGATGCGAGTCCGTCATTATGATCACCCGACCATATACATACCTGGCGGATAATGCAGTTCGTAGCCATTGTCTCAGAAACATCATGTCTGCAGGTATAAGCATACAGAAAGGTGATCCTACCCCTCCTCTACTATGCACATTTTACCCCCGTCCCCGTTAGAGGAGACTGTATCAACTTATGTCTATGCGTGAAATGTAATAGTGTAATGATTGAATATTTGTACCATTGTCTGTCTGTTGCTCTCTGTGGCGAGATGTTTTGATGAGGAGATTGGCTTGCATTCATGACTCGAATAGCTAATGACCATTTTATAGAAAGTTTCTTAAAAAAATGGAAACAAATAGCTATTTAAAAAATAAAATGATACTTTAGATCGAGATTTTACAGTAATAGCAAAAGTATGACCTTGTGAGTCTCCACCGCTCGTTAGGATGCCAAGAATTGCACCTTTATGACTCCCTTTCTTCTCTTCCAGCTTCTCATAGTCAGGAGGGGTGAAATGCATAGCAGCAATTTTCTTGCTCATTGTTATTATCTATGAAAGGTGAAGGCAGAAATGTCAGAAAAATCATGGCGAAACAAAAATAATTATCATCTCAATATACTTTGATCTTTATTAATATGCATCGATTTGATTTCAAGCACATACTAACATAGAAAAACAACCTAAAAAATGTTGATGATTTTTTTCTAAATAAGCAGCCAATATGTTAATTGTTAACTTGTCACTTGTTAATCCTTCAATACCCAAGACAGGTGAGGTATGGAATACGGGTATGTTTTGGAGACCTTTTTTTTGAATGGCGGAGAAAATGAAAGCTCTCATCTGTGAGGCAGCAACTGGAAAGGCAGGTCTCATAGGAGGGTGGGAAGAAAGAAAGTAATCAAAACTAGGACAAATCAACTTTGAGAAGAAATATCCGAGCATTACAGAATTAAATTTCTGCATGCTTAAGCTTAGAAAGATCACACATGGACAAACTTAGTTTGAGAGAGCTGGAAAGATTAAAATTATTAAAATGTTTATTTTAACTATCTATATAAACTTGCTTAAAATTGCAGGCCAGTACAGTCAAAACTAAGGACTGATGGGCCTACCTTTCACTGAGGCTACAACTGCTACTCTTTCTCAGAA
This sequence comes from Pholcus phalangioides, assembly GCF_987345545.1. NCBI lineage: Eukaryota > Metazoa > Arthropoda > Arachnida > Araneae > Pholcidae > Pholcus > Pholcus phalangioides. The sequence continues at coordinate 83,383,317 of NW_028301608.1, read as the reverse complement.
ATGCCATGCACCATTCCCATAAATATTTCTTATTTAGATGGAGAAAGAATTCTTTTAAAAGAGTCAAGATTAGTTTCTGTATAGATTTCAGCTGTTGTGGCCTGTGCATGCCTCTTCCTCACAAGAGTAGGGCTAAAGCCCAGGGAGGCGAGCCAAGATAACTTTTTTTTTTTACACCATAAATTCATAAATTTACTATTATGGGGACCATTGAAAACTCTGGCCTGTGGGCCCGTGAAAGATCCTAGCCTAGAGCCCTGCTGCCGGATGTGAGAGCCATGGGCTTGTGGAACATTGCAGTTCATCCTAAATGTTTCCCAACAGGATTCAAGTCAAGCCCTAAGTAGGCCAGTCCGACTCCTGCAAACTTATTTGAGTATCCTTAGAAATGTAGTGATGGGGCAGCATATCCACATAAAACCCCAGAGACTTGATAACCCTCTTGGATATACGTAGAAGGCTGGTTTACTATCTAGCTTGTCTGACCAAACTTGCTGAAGGGGGAGGGGATAGCATCATGGGTGAGCCCCCACAAAGGCATGGCTGACAGGGATTTAGTCATAGGAGATGATTCTTATTATTATTTTTGTTTTTTACACTATTTCACTACAGGGGGTCTATCCAAGATCCCAGGCCAATACTTTTCTACCGAAACACCCTTCACGAAGGCCAAAGGTTGAGCATCCCCCCATGGCCCCCACAAGGCAGGGCTGACAGGGCTCTGATGAGAGCCCTAGGGCCCGGGATAATTCTTATTTTTTGCTTTATAACTATAGAAGGGCCCATGAAAAGTCTGACTGGGGCCCACAAAAGAAGATCCCAGCCTAGGGGCCTTGCTCCAGAATGTGGGGCCATGGCCCCCTGCTATAGAGGGGTGCATGAAAAGTCTGTCATGGTGCGCTGCTGCAGGATGTGGGAGAATAGGGTAAACAAGGCACAGATCAAGGATGTGAGAGGGATGAATTGAGACTTAGTTTGATCGTCCTATATATTATGGGATACACAAATTTTCCCATATTATTTGGTACTTGGTGGGGGGGGGGGAGGGGGGGGGGAGGTCATTCCCATCATCACTGCCTCCCCAATTCATGTTTGAGCAAAGGCACACATCATTAGCTGCAAATAAAAGGCATCTTAAGCTGAGAATGGAGTGGAGGGGCAGACATCTTCAGATTTGAATAGGGTGAAGGTACACGTATCTTTAGCTTCGAATGGAGTGAAGGTAGACGTATCTTTAGCTGCGAATGGAGTGAAGGCAAACATCTTCTGAGGCACTGGCATGAAAAAACATTGGGGGCAAGGAGCTAGCTGACAATTTTGAGGTAATTTGCAATTATCTCGTATATACAAGACTCAAGCCCTTCTGCAGGAGGAAAAGTGGTGCATTGTATATTCATTAATTATTAGGGGGGGGGGGGTAAAAAACTCCTCAGATCGCTGCGCCTATGTCTTCAGCTGCAAACAGAGCAGTAGCAGACACCTTCAGCCTCAAATGGAGCGGAGACAGGTGAATTTAGGGTGATGTGTCAATGAATGGATGATCCCATAAATCACAGGACAAATTTTTTCCATATTGTTCGCCTCTTTGGAGGTGTGATCACCCCAATCCTCTGGTTCAGCGCTTGGGTAAGACTGGTTGGATTATTTTTTGCTGCAAAAAACTGGCCCGTATATAAGGTGAGACCCAGCCACCTCCTCCCGAAACAGGAATGAATAAATGAACGAAAAAATTCAGCTTATTTACAAGTATATGCCAGGCTACACAATATGTCGCTGTGAAGGTCCCGGGTCCGAACACCCCCCCCCCCCCCCCCCCGTCGCCACAGTGGTGGTCTGCTGAAGTTGTTTTTCTGTGGTTCCCAAACATAGGCGGAGATAGACTTGGAAGTCTGGGGGGAGCAAGATGATGATGTCAATTCATATATATATATTAGATCAGTCTCTCTCCCCCCCCCCCCGTATTCCGCCCATGTTCCCAACTTTAAGGCGCGAATGCGAACCGATCTCCCCTTCAAAAAGTTTCGCCACAGAGAGCAACTGACCAACAAACAGTACAAATGTAATTCAATCATGCCACATCACTCACTTCACTTCTGAAATATAGATGGCAGCACTGAAAAAATCCACACACTACGTATGTACTCAGACTGTTAGGTACACACACAGTTCCGCCACAACTCACTAGGTAGCAAATCGCCAATAGATGGTGATAGAACTGAGTTGTGCTCGGTTTAAGAGAAAGAAAGGCTATACAATATATATTATAGGGCTGAGATCACACATTGTTTATATTGCGTATATAGTTTGTATCCATCATCGTTCGCATATTTAATTATTTAAATAGCCGCTTTTAGCGAATATACTTACATGTTTAAATATCACTTTATGAGTATTTGATGTATAAAACAGAAAAACGCTTCAAATGAAACTTCTCCTTCGCTTCCGCGGATCAATTCCTCATTTCAACACGAAATTATATTCGATTTCCCTTCTCGAGTCGCGGACTTTTAATCGATTCAAAAAGCGTTGCCAAATCGCAGATTCCATTCCTTCTTGTTTTGTTTTTTCTGATAAAGTCCAGTCACAGCCGACTTGATATCACACTCTAAAAAAATCATAATCAAATGAGCATACATCCTGTATTTTTTAGGATTGGCAAAATTTTGTCCCTCCGGACTAAAGTGACCATACATCCCGTATTTCCCGGGACAGTCCCGGTTTTTTCTGTTTTTTTGGCCGTCCTTACTTTTTAACGAAAGTGTCCCGGTTTTTCCCGTTTTTTACACGAAGCTTATTTGAATTTTTATTCTTTATATTGAATCAAAGAATGAAATTATTTTCCCACTCATAAATTATATTGTGATAGTTACAAATATAAATAAATATATTAATCTCTCACATTTGTCTTGGTGAACGTTTTATTTCGTCGAATTCATTTAAATTCACTGCAATTGGCAGTAATGCTTTATTTCCCGCCATTTTGATTTTAACGTAATTTCTCCAATATTTAGCAACTTTGTTTACTTTATGGCGTGATTTTTGGCGATAATTGGCGATGTCCCGTATTTTCCTGTATTTGGAGACCTAATTTCCCGCATTTCTTTCAAGGAAATATGGTCAGCCTACTCCAGACTTTTTGTGCAAAAAGTGTCGTTTTTACGTGTTTTTAATGAAATCTACTTGAATTGCTATTGTGTATTGAAATCAAGGATTTAAATTGTTTTTAATCGAAGTTATTGTTTTATTTTTATACTATTTAAAATTATTTACAATTATTATTTTTTTTAATTTACTGGATTTTTTTTTTTGGTTGGGTTGGAGCGGCAGTGGAGCCCCCAGGGAATGCACACATGGAGCACCAGTTTAAAACTACTGATTTATGGTCACTGAGCTATAAGTAAACCTTATAGCTCAGTGTTTATAGTGGATTAAGCGAAACAAAATTGATTATTCTAAATTAGTTCCGAATTTTTAATGATGTTATAAAACATAGTGTTTATAATGTCTGCGAATTCGGCCGGATATTCCGGATACTTTTTCTTTCGGTTGAAGCATCGGCGTCGAAGCCGGAGGAAGGGGGTGGGGTGTTACTGTATGTTTTTTGGGCCGATGGAAGGCCGCTCTCGGAGGGATCCAAAGTCTGAGTTGAAAGGCAAAAAAAAAAAAAAAATTTGTCGAGAAAAAATAATGATGAGAGGGTATAAAAAAAACAAGATCCCAAGCCACAAATCACGCTAGAGCCGGAGTTCCCAAATTGTGCGTGGCCAAAGATTTCTTAGTGCTCCGCGAAGATTTTTTAGGGGTAAATGAATATCATTTTTCCAAGTATTTCTAATATTTCAGGTTAAAGCTGAGGGAGCTATCTGTTCTTTGAATCAACGAAAACACATGTTATTTTTCATATGATAAAATGTATCGTAACAAACATCGGAGGTTCTATTTTTTTCATTAAAATGCATTAATTACCTGCCAAAAGGTTACGTGCTCTGTGCTACCCATTGAGAAGAAATGTAAATTCCTTATTTCTCCTCTAAGGTGCTACCAAGATAAATGTCTTCGAGCTTTTGAGCGACAAAATCCTTTTCTATTCTCTACTTCGACTGTAGAGGAACTTATGAGATGATATTATAATCACCAGCGATTATACCTTTCAGTTCGTGAGTTAAAGTGTAAATTCCTCTATGGCTAGTACAGTCGACGCTCGTTATAGCGACCATTCCATTACAACGACCGGTAGGATAAGTCTCAAATGGTTTCATATAACGACTATCATACATGTTTTACTTTCGATATAACGGCCATTTTCAACGGGACGAATGGGGTCGTTATATCAAGTGTCGTAACTTTTTAACGTTTTTAAACTTTTCACTATACTGTATATGCACCCCATCGGCACCATAGTAGTGGTTGGCTGAAGTTGGTCTTCTGTGGTTCCCAACTTCAAGGCGCGATTGCGAGCAGATCTCCCAGTTAGAAAGTCTCGCCAAAGAGAGCAACAGGCCTATAACGTTACAAATATTCAATCATTACACGTCACTCACTATTTGAAGTATAGATGTCAGCACTGAAATATCAGTGCTGACAGACACACAAGCTACAGACTGTTAGATGCGCTCACTTTGTTCCAGACTCTTCCAAGAACCTGGGCTGGAAGAGATCTCGGCAACGGGATAAGTCCGGTGGCAGAGCCCCAGGCGTTCATTGATTCATTGTATATATGTATATAGCCACTCGCCAACTTAATTATTTCTGCTTCAGGAATTCGAATCGACTAACTGCAGTTGATATTAAAATGGGAAGATCCAGCTTATAGCCATTGCGAGTTCCCGGGTTCGAACGTCACCGTTGCCACAGTGGTGGTCGGCTGAAGTTGGTTTTCTGTGGTTCGTAACTTCGAGGTGCGAATGAAAGCCGATCTCCCCATTAAAAAATCTCGCCGCAGAGAACAACAGACCTACAACGGTAAAGTCATCAAACATTACACTTCACTCATAGTTCGAAAAATATGTGGTAGATGGCAGCACTATAATAAGCATTACACAGAAACAAGCTTCTGTGTAACTTCACGTTAGGTTCACAACACAGACACTCCAACATGTACCAATTCGTTAGGCGTTCCGTAGAGGAATATGGACGAGGTACATGTGTGGTTTAGTAGTAGTAGTAGCTAATTATACAGCTAATAAGTGTGTACTCGCACTCCTTTGACTTGGGTTTCCCAAATATGTGTGCCGCATCATCCCAGCGTGCCACGAGAATAACTGGATTGATGTGCCGTGCAACATCTTGAGAACGACATTGCATTAAAATAAAAGTACACTTAGGTCAGTACTTTCCATCGGTCTGCCGTGTAGCACTTTAATGTGCCTAGAGAATGTGCTGTCTTGCAGCGAAGTCTTCAATTATACTCAGGTGTATTCAAAACTAAATACAAAGGCCACAATAGGCAAAATGTCCAACGAGGTGGCTGAAAAAATATGGCTGTCGAATACATAGCTAAACTATATCAAAAATACAGCAACCCAATATGAGCACAAAACAAAACCCGACAATAATGAGGAAATATCAATATACTGCCCATAAAAAAATAATATGGTTGCATTATCTACGTATGGATAGTTTCTCGATTTATCCCAATATGTTTATCATATTTCTTTTTAAACGTGTCAATTGTGTTAGAAGTCACTACCTCTGGAGGAAGAGGTAAGCTATTCCATTTATTCACAACGCAAGAGTTGAACTGTAAACATTCTGATTTTGATACATAGGAGTATATAGTACTGTATAAAGAATGAAAGAAAAACTCGAGTTGCGTACACAAATCTTTAAACAAGATTTTTTTTGTTATCGAAAAATACCCCAAGAAAGAATTTGTCCAAGTAAGGAATGAAGAAGAATTTAGTCGCTCAGGGTAGGACTAGATTTATCCTGGTCGCACAGAGCACGGATCGTGCAAACTACGGGCGGACAAAGCACGACAACTTCAAAAAAGGGGGGGGGGCGTGAAAAAATTTCTACGAGATCGTAAAAATCTTGCTGGATTGGGCTCATACGTTAAGACGTGTGTATCTCTAAACAGATAGACGAATGCTTATATTGAAATAGTCTTCATGCAACGAATAGTGTCACAAACAGTAATTATACGCTGCTTGAGCTGCATTTTATAATGTTACGATCTACAGACGATAGATTGAAGAACGATAGATGACAGAAATATCGAAATCTGTTAATACCGGTTTCGGTTTAGCGGAAATGTGTGCGATTGGCGGAGAACTGGTGAAGGGTTGTACAGAAGCTTCCAGAAGGTTACGCCCATCCAGACAGTGGCGCCACAAACCTGGTACTATGAAGTAGAAATTTGTGGAATATTTTTTTCTCGAAGCTTCACCCAGGGGCGGTTTTAGGGCAGTGCGACCGGTGTAATTGCACCGGGCGCTAAATGAGAAGGGGTGCCGAAACATGAGAAGGGCGAAAAATGGGAAAATGATTTCTACCCGCTCTAGGAGAAGTGCCAAATCCAAGGTAAAAGGGCAGAAAAAAAATTCGACATGAGACACGATATTTTATGACATAAAATATCGCTGTTCCTTTGAACGCATCAAAACGAAAAGATTGAAACAAAAGTTTTTTTAATTAGGGGAAGTCAGGGACATAAAAGGGTCCCGCTCGGGTAGAGATTTTGTCTCGAACCGCCCCTAAGTGCAACGTGTGTGTGTGTGGACGTGAAAATTGTAACAAACCGTACATACACAACTGAACATCTTTTCGGAGTTTCATGGATCTTGTTCCAGATACCCGGTGAGTAACGGTAAAGCTTCCTATGAGGCTCCTAGACAGTATCTCTGGTAAGGTGTGACCACAATGTGACTTTGAAAGGACATCTTTTTGCTTTCAAGAAACTGATGAGGAACGTATGTTGGAAGTTCAATTTGAGTTTTTTAAACAGCTTTGTAAACCAGATTCTACAATCATGGACCCCCCCCCCCAAACTAAACTAAAACAAAGTGAGGTGCAAAATACATATTGCTTTATTCCATTGGGATCGTTGTCCCTAAAATATACTTCACGGCATTGTTTTACACCTTGGTAAGGTACTAGGTGGAAGAGAATTGCACGTTATCGTTGAGATTAAAGCCGAAGTCCCTGAGGTTAAAAAAAAATCTAGAGAGAAAAATAACCCCTTCTCACACAGTGCCGTTTTAACGCATGGACTCACCCCGGCTCTGCCCGGGATCCTCAAAAGTAGAGGGGCCTCACGAAAATGAGATCTAGTTAAAATTATCTAGAATTTACTAGGCAGGGCCTCAGAAAAACCACTTGGCTAGGGGGCCCATGATGCTCTTAAGATGGCCCTGCCCCTTCTCCAGGTCCGTAGCGTGCTTTCTCGGGGACAGACTTTTCTTGAAATGGTTATGCTCAGAAAAAGGAGTTACAAGTGCCCCCCCCCCCTCCCATTCCGCTCGGGTCACCATCAAAGTTGCTTCAGAATAGTTACGGGCCTGCCCAAGTTGCAGAGCCCGGTGCTTTAGCTGGTGTTTGCCTGCCCCTTCCGTTTCTTAGTACTGGGTCCGAAAGGGATAATTTTAAACGAAGTTCACATGAGTTTTATAAATATGAAAGTAATCATACGAAAATATCACTTTCATTTAACCACTTTTATTATCAGTTTAACCCGTACGCGTGAAACAATACTTATTTTACCATAAAATTCAATTAAAATAAATATGAAGAAGATATTCCTTTGTGATGAGTACCCTGCATACAGTGGCGTCGGAGCCGAAGGTGCTGTGGGTGCTCGAGCACCCACGGAAGTTTGTAGAACGGATTCGAGCACCCACAGAATTGATTAAAAAATCGAAATTTCCTACATGAATCTGAAGACGGGCACCCACAGGTTCGAAACACTTCCGACGCCCCTGCCTGCATAAATGTGTGACGTTTTTTAATGTTTTTAAATCAAACAAGTTGGGTTTTTATGCTTGTTTACCTACAAGTTAAATGGTGGTAACCCTATTTTAGGAAGAAAGCTTTTCCGACCTCGTCCCTTAATATTCAACCAAGGGCGGGGGGGGGGGACGATCACCACACACCGAGTCTGATAATATGGTAGAATGAATGGTAGAATGATATGGTAGAATGTCCCGTATTTTGCGGGACAGTAATGACTAGCGAAAATTGCCTCCTCCGACACATCACTCTGGATCCGCACCTGGGGGGGGGGGGGGGCTGACTACTGTTTTTGCACCGGGCGCAACTAGGTCTAAGACCGGCCCTGCTTCGACCAGACCTATAAATACTAGTAGGGAGAATAACGAGGATGCCAGATTCCAGATTAGAGAGACTGGACGAAAAGTCAGTTGTGATTGAACTTTGCGAGAAAGTTGTTAGCTCTCTGATTAGCTTGTAAATACGCGTAAATTGCTCTTCTGTAAGTAAATGTGTTTGTCCGTCGAACCACATCTTGTTTGTGGAGAATTATCCGGAACAATAAGTTATGCGGAGTGTTTCGTGATACAATGTCATCTGTGAGTGAAATTTGAACTTTTTAATTTATCAAAAAAAACCATGTCTAGGCCATGATAAATTTTTTTTCACTGTAAACCTCACCTTTTTATGTTAATTTTTTGGTTTGTATTATTAATTTTTCAAATATGATATATTTTTCTGTGACACTTTGTTGGCATAAAACTGTTTGTCATGGTGATTCCGTGATTATCATAAAGGTTTCACCTTTAATTAAGCTCGTCAAATTTTTTTTGGCCGTAGGGGAACTTCCACGTTGGACTGTGATTTAAACTGGTCATACTGTCCGAAACTGAAATACGGCCCAATGTTAGCTCATAACAAACTTCCTTTAAAGCACTGTGAATTTCTGTCGTTATTTTGCGACACAGTACCTGAGATTAATAGTGCTAACCTCTATTTCTAACCTGCGTTATTAAAAAAAATTGCACTATCGATGAAACAAGAACACGTGCTTCGTCCTCAGGCCCTGAACTAAAAAGTGGTGTAATTGTCACGATCGATGCGTCATTCACTAAGCATTATTGCCAACCTGTGCATTATTCATGAAATGACCCTCCTAGTTGGCTCAGATTCCGAATAATAGGTTTGCACTGATCTTATTAAACCATCAGATCTATATTCAGAGCTATTAAGCGACTCCTGAGTGAGTATGGGAATGATCAATAGAGTGACGTAGTGACCGAGGGACAAAAAGAGTTACATAGAGAATGCTAAAGCCCGTGAACGATCATTAGAAGAGCGACTTAGTGACAGGAGAATATTTACTGGGGAGGGGGGGGGGAGGGACTAAGCGGGCTATAGCCCAAGACGACCAATTTGAGGAATGAGTGATCAAGAAAATTAGATCAAAATGGGTAAATAGCGGCAACATTTGCATAGCCCACAGACAGCAGAATCATGAATCCGCGTGTAAATTATGTTCCTAAAATATGAAAACAACAAATAAGTTTCCAGAGATCAGACGTGTTTAATGACAAACAGGAATTTTATGGATTTTTTTTTTTTTGCCCCCGCAATTGGGAATCGCAGGTTCTATCTAGTGAAAGCTCGCTGTTTTGTAAGACAAAGGCATCTTGTCATTCTCTTTCAACCTCCAGGCTGTGTGTAACGGGTTTTCTCAAAAAGTTCACTCTCGGACACGTTGCTCATCACCATTAGCATGTTCGCGAACAACCAAGGTGACGCATGTTTCACCAATCGATGACGTTGTTGTGGTGGTCTCGGGATAGTCCTTCCCTGATTCTTCATCCAGAGTCACTCTTTGCTCGTCCGCTCCTGATGAGAAGTTTTCTTCCCTTGCTCCTGAGGTGATGTCGGAAAATTTCTGGACTTGTTTCTGTGGGGTATAGCTCACCGCACAAGTCGTTGCCGAGAAGTCCTTTGGACGTTCTGTCGAGTTTTCAGGAGTGATTGGTGGTCGATGCAGATGCTCCGTCTCTTCAAACGCAGTCATGTCGGGATCATCATCTATCGGACAAATGTCCTTGCATGTCGTGACGAGTGAGTAGATGGTTGTCATCGGAGGGCGCTCTTGCTGATCCTTGGCTTCTTCTTCTGCGGGGATTGTGGCCGTTTTATCGCGGAGTTTTAGCGTGTAGCCAATTTCGCCAAACGGAATCGGAAAAGTTTCATCAGATTCACCGATCTGCATTTCTTTCATGTCCTCGGTCGATGTGATGTTCGGTCGAACGGTTCCTGCGGGTAAGTCGACATCCATTTCGGTCGTCAGCTCGCGTAGTCTTGTAACGTAGCCAACCATACTCAACGGTATTGGAAAAGCGTTACTGGATTCATTGGTGGGTATGGTGATCTCCGGTTCATCAATTCCTGCAGAAAAGCTAATATCCGCGGTCCAGTTTGGCTCATGGAACCTTGTCATGTAGCCAACTTTACTCAATGGTATTGGAAAAGTGTCTGTCGAATCACTGATTTGTGGCTCTTCTATTCCCTCAGTTGACATGGTTTGTGGTCCATTAACTGTTATAGAAAAGTCGTCCTCTTCTATCGTCGAGACCAGCTCGCGGACTTCTGTCAAGTAGCCGACCTTATTTAACGGTACTGGGAAAGCGTCATTGGATTCGCTGAAATGTAGCTTTCCTATTTCTGTGGTTGACATGTTATTTGGTCCATTCATTCTTACATACGGGTCAACCTCTTCAACCTCTTCAGCCGTCGGAGCTGAGGATGTCTCTGAGTATTTCTGACTTTCCAGCGTCTCTGTTTCTTCAAATGAAGTCATTACGAGCACAACTGGTTCACGGAAGGAGATATCATTGGCATTATCGTCGCTTTCCATTGAGGTTGTAGCGATTTCGGGAAACTTTGAGGTCTTTTCTCTTTCTGTTTCTTCAACCGGATCACTCGTATCATCGATTCTCGTCGCAGAGCCGTTTCCCATTACCATCGGAGCCGAATTCAGCAACTCGTCTTGAACTTTTTGTCCTGGTGGTTCATTTTCCGAAACAGTTTTCAACTCGGTCATCTCAAAGAAGTTACCATCGACACCCGTTGATAACGCTGAAAATATTTTCGGCTGCACCTTTTCCACGTGTAGTTGTCCAGTCGAAATGTCGTTGACCATATCATCGATTTTCGCCACGAAGTCACCTCTATCCGCTGTCAGTATCGGGTATGTATTTCCAAAAGCTGATTTCAAGCCGTCAGCGTCATCGGCATCGTCTTCTGCTCCATCTGTAGCGTCAAGACTCTCCACAGCATTGTCCGGTACGTCGTGTTCGATATTGGTGTTGTTATTCAAAGCTATTCCATTGTACGACGTGACGTTTCTCATCGACATTTGCGATATCTCACAAAACATCGAGCCATTTATCATACTGCAATCAAAACATCTTCCTTGTTCTTCGTTAGTCGCATGACCAGTCATTTCGGCTTTCCGTGAGTCACCGATGACACGATGGCACTTCAATTTGTTATTATCAGAGCTGTCGGTCACACAACTCAACGCAACGCTCATCGTGGGATGTGTATTTTCTTTGGTAACATTCGCCGATGAACTGTCGGGGGAGTCTAAGCAGCCATCATTTCCAGCAGAGCCCGATGGTAAAGTTTTAGACAGGTCTTCTGTGATAAAGTTATTCTCACCTACCATCGGTGTTGACATAGGACCATGGAGGAACATTTTGGAATCATTGGAGTACTCTAGCGGTTCTCTACCTCTAGATTCTTTCTTAGGTTCCTCAGTCGGAGTCGAATCGGATCTGTCCACCGACGGTGAAACAAGCGAGCCGTCGTCGACTTGGGTGCCGTGAAACATTTTCTCCTTTTTGGGAAACATTATCGGCAATATTATCATCATTATTATTGTACCCACAATAGCTCCAAAGCAAAATGATACGACAAGAGCTAAATATTCTGCCGCTTCTTCAGAGCCGAGTCCCATTTCCCTCAACCAAGACTTTTTGATGAATGAATCCCGGTAGTTGGCTCCACACTTTGTGCAATGCGTTATCTTCGACAAGACGAGCCAATGTTGAAAACAGTCCTTATGCACTAAGAGATTGAGACCTTGGCATCGACAGGGGTGGATCATCGTTTCAGCGGAAGAATATCGCATACATACCTGACAAGTCGCGTAACCAGGAATTAGTTTCCGTTCGTGAGATCTTGTCATTTTTTGTTTTCGATTTGAGAAAGTGGCCCCGATTCCGAAAAAGTCAAATCCTGTGATCGTTGTTTTCACCCACAAATATTCACTGATTTAGAAATTTAAGTGCACATAATTTATTTATGAGAACAAACTTTACGGGTCTAACTCTTTATTTAACCAGGAGTAATTGTAAACCATAATTTCGTTTCGAAATTCCTATCTTAATTTTTAGAATTTAAAATATTCAAAGTTTTGGTGTCGCGAGATTGAAGGAAAGAAAAAGGAAAACAAACATGTTTCCACAATTGAAAAAAAATATTTTAATTTCTATATCTTGTTTAAAAATGATCTTCGTTGCTTTTTGTTTTACTTGTGGCTAAGGACGTCTAAAATGACCTGTGGCGTCTCGTCAAAAAAAAAAAAATTCTTTAGGGGACGGTGGAGGGCGCCAAAATCGTTCTGCATTGTATTATGATACTGACAGGACCCGATTTCCACATGGACAAGTGGGGGCATTTGCAGTGGGTTCACGGAAATTTTTCGTCTCCGACGTTTTGTCCGTGACATTTCATCCCTGACGCGTTTCGTCTCCGATACATTTTGCCAGCGGAAGTTTCGGCCCTCACATTTCGCCTGCCCTGGCCGTGTGAGTGACCAGATGTGTGTGTGTGTGTGTGTGTGCGCGCGCGACCGTATCAGTGACTGTATGAGCGAGTGACACTGACAGTATATGACCGTATGAGAGACCAAGGGTGTGTGGTCACTCATACGGTCACTAACTGGATCACTAATATAGTCACTCACGTTTTCACTCGTATGGTCACTCATACAGTCACCCCCTTGATCATTCATATGATCATTCACTCAACCATACAGTCACTCATACAGTCACCCACTTGATCATTCACTCAACCATAGTCACTCACTTGATTATTCCCTCAACCATACAGTCACTCACACTCACTTGGTCATACAGTCACCCACTTGATCATTCACTCAACCATAGTCACTCACTTGATTATTCACTCAACCGTACAGTCACTCCCACTCACTTGCTCATACGGTCACTCACGCGGACCCTCATATAGTTACTCATTCACTTACTCATAGTCACTCACACACTCACTTGGTCATTCATACGGTCACTCACTCACTCATACAATCATTCACTCATTCATAGAATCACTCACTCATACTCTTATCACTCACCCATTTAAATAATGGTTACTCACTTGGTCATTCACGCAGTCAGTCACTTACTTGGTCACTTATACATTCAGGTCAGGAGAAATTTCCGGGGACGAAATTTACCGAGCATGAAATGAAGGGTACGAAACATACCAGGGGTGAAATGTCAGGAACGAAATTTCCATATCCCTTTGCCGTGCACCCCATGATTTTGGGTCCCCCCCAATAGAAGTCGGTGACCAGTTTTCGATTAATGTGCGCCATAAAAAAAAACCAATATAGCATAATATTTCTAAATATTTTACAAACAATAATATTAGTTAATTTATTAAGTTTGGCTCGGAATTTTAAAAGCTGTTATTTGTGTGTTGCAAAATAACGTTAGTAAAGTTCGCAAAGAGGAGTTCGTCTTCCTTGGCTTTGTTACCAACTTCGCTTTCACACAAACACACAAAGAACAACTGTTAAAATTCCGAGGCAAACTTAATAATTTAGCTGATATTCATTGATTATGAAATATTTAGTTAATATCATATTGTTTTTCTTTTCTGCTGCTCATTAATCGAATACAGGTCACCAATTTCAATCGCAGAAGGAAAACAGTTGTGTTTTTATTTGATAGGTGGCAGCACAGGCTCCAGTTCAATGATGTTTCTGAAAATACTGTTGACAAAATTTTATTTTTACCCGTTCATTGGTTATGGATAAGCCTCAATAGACACAGTGATGATGGATACCAGAACCCCACCTCATGCCCGAGTGGCGCCGTAGTAAGATGCTCGTATTTCCACTATGAAAGGTTACCATTGAGGTCCATGGGTTCGAATCCGGGCATAGAACGTTAGAAGCAAGCTCTTTACCTACGGAGCCTGGGGCAACCACCGATGAATAGAGCCTTCATTTCCCACCCAACTCCTCCGGTTGGAAATTGCCGTATGGCGATACATGACCGGAGTTGGTGTGCGGTAAAGTAGAATCCCACCTTGAGGTGCATAAAATAGAAACAGCCTCCAAAAAAAAAAAAAATTCTAAAGTTAACCCACTTTGATTTCAGTCATAAAACAGTGATGTAGTCCATAAAAGGAAGAGAATATGCTCTTTAGCACAAATATAATGACTGCAGTTAGCCATAATAGCTTTTCACTGAAAATCTTTTTAGACTCGTTGTGAAAGAGGGTCATAAAAAGTTATAAATTGTATATGATACAATATACTGTATGTGCAGGGTGGCAATAAAAAAAAGTATCTGCTCGGAAAAAATTGAGCATTTAAGGGTTGAATTTAAGTTTTTTTTCCATACAGGGTGGCCATAAAACAACTTTACTGATATACGATTTGCAGGTACACGATATATTTGCCGGTATACGAGCCCCTAGCGGAGGTAAAAATCAACGAATGCGAATGAAATTCGAGATGTGTGTGGTTCGGAGTATGCGCTAGAGCATAGTTTCCCAAACTTTTCATTCCATCGGCCCCTTCTTCAGAAATATTTTTCTCTCATCGCCCCCCAACTCAATTGAATCCATAGGATCCTATGCTAAATCCGTAGCTTCTATCGCCCCCTGGACCATTCCATCGCCCACCAGGGGGCGATATTGCCCACTTTGGGAAACACTGCGCTAGAGAATAAGTAAAGAAACAAAAACCTAGAGAGAGCTCTCACGATTACGGTTGCAGCAACAAAATTTCAAAAAATTCAAATAGCAACACTCAATTTCATTCATCGCAATGAACAACCATAAATAGAGGTTAACGGTAGCTTTAGCATGATAAACGTCGGCGCTAGACGCAGACAATGAAAGAAGATCTCACCAAGGGATTGGTGCTCTAACCAATAGGCGGGGGACTTCCTGCGGCCGTAACGTGGTCTGCATTGGTTATTCCCACACTTCTTTTTTCTTGTGTGTCTAGCGCTGGCGTTTAGATACCGTTTCAACGATAGGTAGGAATTTTCACTCTGCCGATTACTTTGCAATGAATAAAATTGAGTGTTGCTATTTGAATTTTTCGAAATTTTGTTGCTGCAACCGTAATCTCTAGAGCTAGGTTTTTGTCTCTCTACTCATTCTCGAGCGCATACTTCGAAATATCTATATCTCGAATTTCATTCGTTGATTTTTTTGCTGCCACTAGGGGTTCGAATACCTACAAAGTTATTTTATGACCACGTTGTACATGTTTTAAAACAAACATTTTGTGAAAAATGCATCGGGAAGTTTGCTCAGGATATATAAGAGAACTCTCAATCTTCACTTCAATATAAGATTTTGAGTGTTTTACTCACACTTTTCCTTTCTCAGCATATCTTGTTCAAACAAAAACAGATACAACATTAGAAATATCTTGAATCAAAATATCGATATACCTAGAATCCTTGCATCAAAATATACCCTTTTATAAAAGCAATATCTTTATAACAGATTTTTGTCTAAATAAGTTTTGCATGTGACTAAATACAATGGCGAAAAAGTGTCATATAGTCTTGGCTTGCACAGGCATTAACAACGAAATTAATCGTTATCACTATAGAGATATTTCAAGCAGTCATTGTCTCTGTGAAAATACGTGAGTACCTTGGGAAGCATGGCACTTTCTGGATTGTGGCAAAATACGCGATTTGTCATGTTTCTTGGCCTGTAAAAAAAGAAAGAAAAAGAATTGAATGTTTAAGTGAGAATGATAAAATTTTCGGCAAAAAAAAATCGCGATAAGTAAAAATTACACTAGTCAACAGTTACTTTGTATCTGGCATGTGATACATTAATTCTTATGGATTTTCGGGTGTAGAGAGAAGCCGCATCTGCTATTAAAAATACGCTAATATGCGAGGTTTTTTATAATGTAATTAAGATTTTTTAAGGTTTTTGGGTTGCTTGGGTGTAGTAATTTCGTTTTGAAATAGATTTATAAAATTAAATCTGTAACTGTCCTAAACTATTTTGTAGTCCCATTATTCTGGTAGTAGTCCAACTATTTTGAGTCTGTAATTTGGAAGCACTAAATCACAAATGTCAGAAGATAGTGAATCAGACGACGTACGATCTTCAAAAGAGCACAGACCTGATTATGACACATCACCTATAGAACAGAAGGACCTGAAATGATTTCGTGATTTCGTTCATCGATTTAAAGCTTCTGAACAGCAAGTGGAATTTTTGAGTTCTAGGTTGAAAAAATCAAACCTTCTGCTGAAGTAACAAAGATTCAAGAAGTGGATGTTTTTCCATACATTTGGAAATGTAATGTAATGTAATTCGGTGTGTGTGTTGACACGACATAAAAGGGCTAATGATGGAAATGGGTGTGTTCACCACAGCAGGGACTGGAAACATTCGGTAAGTTTAACATATGAGCCGTTGTGTGCTAGCATGGCGTAAGTCATTTTTCGATTGATATTGTATTAGTCATGTTTCATTATTGATTCATGTAAAATCAGCTTAAAAGCAGTATACGACTTTCAGTGCCTGTGGCTTTTGCAATGGACAAAAGAGAAACATATGAAGGCATTATTACTGGAGGCAATCACATACGCAGATCATGAGTGCAGACATGTTATGATGGTTGGGTACTGCCCTTTTTATATGTTAACAGAGTGGATTCACAAAATACTGCTGCTTTTCCTTTTCTGTCTATGGGACAGCAGAGACGCCAAAAGCCACTACGAAGCTAAGGAGTGGCCAATAAGAAAATCATATATCATTGGTCATTTGATAATTTTTGTCACAGCATGGTTATTTTCTGCGCACGAGGGTTAATTAATTAGACCGGGACCCACAATTTATTGCCGATTCCGAACGGCAGCTTTTTTTTATACTCACCGAGAGGTTAGTACGCTAACCCCTCGGTGTGGGACTCTTTTTCTGTGGTCATGTCACCGTTTTTGTTGTACCCCTGCATCAGGAAAGTTTCTGACAAGGCCGAACCGGGTATCGAAGTTGTGACACCTCTAAACATACTTGAGTACTCTAGGCGAGTATCTTATCGACCTAGGCTACCGCGCTCGATATATCATTGGAAAAGATAATGTGAAAAACAATACGCCTCTCGTTGAGCCAAGTAACGACATTATACCCTCACTTGATGTCACGTTGAGCCTAATTGAAAATTTCAAATACAAATACAAATACAACGCCACAACAGGCAAACTGCCCAACGAGGCGGCTGACTTAAGAACATCATGGATCCCCGAGCCCCTACCTACTTCGTAACAGTTCTTGTGATAAAAGTCAGCTCTTTGATCGTTTGAACGAAATATTTCTCAAATTTAGTGAGAGAAGGTTGAAAGGGGAGCATATTTGTTGGGCATCCAATCATAAAACTGCTGCAAGATCCAACTCTCCATACCAAGCTGGGAAATCATGAATTAACCGCTTAGTCCTATTTCAAATTGGTTATTTACGGCTTTCGTGGCAATAGAAAGGACGATAACTAGTTTCCATAGTGAGTGATTTGTTAGACAACAAGAACATGGGATCCAAGATATCTCTCACTAAAGGCTGAAACACATTACACTCACGTGACGTGATTTCACGTCATGTCAGAGACATTGTAAATTCTGATTCGCGGAAATTCTGTGACGTAGGAATTTCACGTCATAATTTCAACGTCACAGAATTTCCATGAATCGGAATTCACAACGTCAGTGCAGTGTGTTTCAGCACCTTATAAAAATTCACTTTTACTCTTATTTCTTTCGAAAATTTTAGGTGCTTTTAAAGATGAACTATGTGAACGCGCTTTTACCAAGGCATCTTCACTATGATGCATCGTTATCAGAAACATTGGAACCTTTCAGCGATAGGGTATTACTACTGTTGGTTTCCAATCAGGTAGACTGATGATGCTCAAGAGGAAAAGCTATCTCATCTCATTTTTCCAAATCCAATGCACTTAAAACTTTTTGGAAATATATTAATCATTAAAGTGTTTTTGTGTACAGAAACACATTAACTGGAAAACATCTGTAAAATCCTGAGAGATTTTTTTTTTTAATTTATTTATAACCCAGGGCCGTAACTAGGAGGG
The DNA here is from genome assembly GCF_987345545.1 of Pholcus phalangioides. Lineage (NCBI taxonomy): Eukaryota > Metazoa > Arthropoda > Arachnida > Araneae > Pholcidae > Pholcus > Pholcus phalangioides. The sequence continues at coordinate 83,364,971 of NW_028301608.1, read as the reverse complement.
GGGACAGGAGGGACAACTGCCCCGGGTGGCAGTTTTAGGTGGGAACAAAGAACACCGTCACAAAATTAGAAAATTTTAAATGTGTAGGGGGTGGCAAAATAATGTTTGCTCCGGGCGGCAAAAATCCTAGTTATGGCCTTGTATAACCAGTCCATATTAGCCAATACAGACGAATTCCGTTTTAACGAATACCGTTATAGCGAAAATCTCGTTTTAACGAACACTTTTCTAATCCACCAGATAAGTTTACATAGAAACAATATACAAAAACCTGGAATTCCTTTATAATGAAATTTCATTATAACGAAATGATTTCTTCGGTCTCTGGGAGTTCGTTATAACGGGATTCGACTGTATTATATTTTTGTACTGTTGTGATAATTGTGATAGAATAATTATCTCAGAACTGTGATGTGATAGTAGATAAAAACTGACTTTTTTACTGAATTCAGCGCCCCCCCCCCCCAAAATTAGATAAATCCACCTGTTTGGTAAGGAGACACAGAAAAAAAAGTTTTATTTTGTTGACTAGCGTTATATATATATTAGATCACAAAAGTTTTAATTTTTTTGAAATACTCACGATTTTTCCATCACGGACATCGGCACAACTGTGATGTAGTTTACATACAGTTTTGGCTTGAAGATTAAGCCGATGGGATTTCTGGAGCCACTGTACCATTTCAATGTAATACTCTTTATTTCACCTAGTTCCTTATCCGTGGTGATGAGGTACTGGTATCGAGCTCCGTGGTACAAATTATTGTCCCTGCGTGAACAATGCAATGTATTGAAATTGGTATTTCTAAGTTTAGTATCAAACTGTAGTTACATGGAAGACAATCGAGATTATTTAAACATTGGAAGACAACTTTCACAATCGAAAGCATTACTTTAAACCAGTGGTTCCCAAACTTTTTTCGGTTCTCTGTATCCAAGGCCCCCACATCCTGAAGCAAGGCCCCTAGGCTGTGATCTTTTGTGGGCCCCTGACCAGACTTTCACGGGGCCCCTTTATGATGAATTTATAGCGTGAAAAAGCAAAAAAATTGTGAAAATCGTCCCGGGCCCCAGGGCTGGAGCCTTGTCAGCTCACCCCTTGTGGGGTCCATGTCTGTATCCTTCTTTTTTGTGTACTGAAATTATTTCCACTGAGCATCGAGTCAGAGCAAAGGCTTTTCTTTCAAACCGAGCAAAAGTCAGGTCTATCGCCATAGGCAATTTATTATCTAGTGAGTTGTGCCGGAAGTGTAAGTGTGTGTGTACCTAGCAGTACTGAATACGTATCAAGTGTTGTGTCTGATTTTTTTTTCAGTGCTACCATCTATATTTCAGAAGTGAAGGGAGTGAAGTGTAGTGATTGAATATTTGTACTGTTTGTAGGCCTGTTGCTCTGTGGAGAGACTTTTTAAACGGGGAGATCAGCTCACATTTCCGCCTCGAAGTTGGGAACCACAGAAAACCAACTTCAGCTGACCACCACTATGGTGACGGTGGAGCATGAACTCGGAGAACAAAGGCCTTCTCTACGGTTACACTGTGGTTAGATTTGATTAGGTAAAATGCAGTGATTCCAATCCATAAACAACTCATGTTCAATAGAGACGTCCGGGCGGGTAGCACAGCTCTAGGGACGAACGTAGTGCAAACTGATTTCCGATTCTTTGGTTAAAAACGTAAATTTCATGTTTTTTTAACCCATCCGTAACCTCGCCGACTTGCAGAATCGGAAACCAGTGTACACTACGTTCGTACCACTAGAGCCGTCTCTGCTTACAGCATACATACAGCGTCCGAGAGGCGTGGTGGCAAAATGCTCGTCTACCCCCATGATGGTTGCCGTCAGATCCCAGGTTCGTCGAACCGGGGAAAACTACAGAACAAGATATTTTACCTAACGAGTTGAAGGTAAAGACCGATAGATGGCACCTTAATTTCCAACTTAATTCGTTAACGGCAGTAAAGTGCATTGTAGTGATATGGCAGTAGTTGGTGCGTGGTGAAGTAGTAACATACAGCGGTGCTCGGGCACACCGTTTGATTCAAGCGGTTTCAATTAAAATTTCCGTGATCCGCATTGTATAACTGCCGTAATTGTGTCTGATAGTTAGAAATCACTAAACCTTCTAGAAATTGCCACCTGTTTTCAAGAGGAATATTTTTCGATCTCATGTAGTGATAAATATCCCCTCACCCCGAAACAAAGAATAATTATAATAAAAAAAGGAAGATAAATACTTCTATTTCTATAGATAATCTATATATACGCTTTTCTATCATTTATATATTCTGTACGCATATTTCTATATAACTCCGAAAAGATGGGAGAAAACTACTATTACCTAACTTTGAACAAAAGCTGACTCCGCCGACTGGCAGTTCATTGAATGAACGGGGGTGGGCAGAAAACATGTTATCAGACAAAGCTCCCTGTATAGCTGGGGTCGGGATTGCCGAAATGGGAGGGCTTTAAGAAGGCGTCTACTTATATGGAGATTGCCATTATAAGGGTTAATAGGATCAGTGGATCATCTGAACAAGTTTCGATTTCGTTCAGAACTGTGTTTAGAGCAATGGGAAGTTATATCTATTCTCAAGTAAATGAAAATATCATGGGTGGTTCTAAGGCTGTGCGCCTCGTAGGCAGGGGTGACTCGGGAAAAAAATCTCTACCCGTGAGGAGGGGGGGGGCGAAAAAATTCCGTGTTTCTAAGTGCAATATTCGCGCTGACATATGTTTGAATTAAAAAATCAGAGAAAAGTTGATAAAGAACAGCATAAAGCAACAGACAGTGCTTCTTTCCCTCATTTATGCTGTTCTTTCACAACTTTTCTCCGAATATTTTAATTCATCTATCTCAGCGAATATTGCACTCAGAAACCTGGATTATTATTTTTTTGTCTCAGGAGAGTCAGGGCAACAACTTCCTAATTGGGAGTTAGAAAACCGGGGGGGGTGGCGTATAAAAACTTGGATTTTTATTTAATGACCCACTGTATTTTCACTCTTGAAAGTGGTGCAGAGTGATTTTGAATATAATTTTTTTTAAACTAGAACCATACTCTCCATACAGTCCATGAGATAAAGACCGAATTCGGACTTACAGGACACCCTGTATACTGGCCATAATTTCCTACAATAGGCCTATAATTGCGAGAGTGCTGAACCTTTTGGAGAGTGAGAGCCACTTCATTGGTTTGAAAACGTATGGTGGACCACTTAAATAATTTGTAAATGTGCTGCGGGTCACTTGAGTTATCTGGAACGGTTATTTAATTTTTACGAAATTAAGTTTAAGGTCGCGGGCCGCACGAGATGATGAGTGAGGAGCCACATTTGGCTCGCGGGCCATGAGCTGAACCTGTATGATATAAAGTTTGTTTCTTATTTTTGTTCATTTATTTTGTTGACTTCATGGCCATCGTTTTTGGCAGCTAAAGCACACGTGCGTTCTGCCAAGGCAACACCTGCGCAGTTTTCGTGGGAAAAACCGATGGCGATTTTTCTTACTTTTGATAAGCAAAAAGCCTTATCAAATGAAGTCACTCGATTTCATTTTCTTGGTGAAACACTATTTTTTTTTTCATCCGTCTTCTTATTTCATGAATTTTTTTTTTCTTTATATCAAAAATCTTTTGGTATTTTGTTTCCAACTCTTTCCATTGGAAGAATATCGAAACAAAGTATGAGATATATTCTTCTTTAGAGAAGAATTCGTGTTTGTTCGGTGTTTTCCGAATGTAGGTTGAAGAATGCGGTGCGATAATTATTACGAAGGTTTTTAACAGATGGCTGATGCGAAGGTATATTCTAGGTGAGAGAGAAAATTCAACCGCCTGCGGGGCCACAATTGCTGACAATGCCACCAGATATCTGGCGGCATTGTCAGCAATTGTGAGCTTTGGCCTGAGTTAGGTCCGACCACCGTCCATGTACGGTCCCGTTCAGTGCACACGAGCTCCAAGGAAAGATTGAGATATTCGTTGCCTCTATAGTCTAGGGAAGTCACCCGGAAAGTAAAAGGACGTGGGTTCGATTCCCCGCAAAAAGCCAGTTGAATTTTTTCTCTCTTTCCTAAATATATCTTCGCATCGGCCAGCTATTAAAAACCTTCGTATGGATAGCGGAGAGAGAAAGAGAGTGACAACATCATCCTCGGATAATTATTATACTCACTCATTCTTCAGTTCAGTCAAAAAATCTTCCTTTGATCCGTGTAAAGTTATATCGAAACTTCCCGACTGATCCTTGTAACTGAAACGTGGCTTATGCAGTTTCACTGATATCTGATAATGGTATACTGAAATGAAGAAAAAACATCCATAGAGTGAAATAGAAATAATACGGAAAATGCGTCGCTAGCATTTCTTTGAATTTTAACCCGTTTATGCTTGAACCTTGATGCTCTTTGAATTCCATTTCAATATTGGGATATTTTGTAGCCTGGGCAGGGCCCCCTAGGCTGGGATCTTTTGACAGCCACCCGGTCAAACTTTTCACTGGCCCTTCTGATAATTAATTTATAGAGAATTGTTCCGGGCTCAGGGCCAGAGCCCTGTTAACCCCGCCCTGGAGGGGGGGGGGGTGGTCATGGAAATAGCATCCATTTTGAAATATGATACACTTGTCAATGCAACGACAAGACTCTAAATTTTATGGAAATACAAGTTTCTATCATTTTTTTAAATTGGAATAATAATAAATAAATAAAAAATTGGTATTTTCCATATTATTCGCACTTCTTGTAAGTACAATATCTAGACAAAAGTTACTGACAGCGGATGACATATTTTTAACTGTATTATAGGCGTCACTAATTCTAATCAACCAATACTTATGACCAACTTGCGCTCTAATCGCCCGTGTATGTGTCCGTAGCCTGCCTACTCTATTGAAAATTCTTTTTCTACCTACTCGCGTACCTGATGTTGAATCCAAGCACAATTTTGACCTTCACGCGAAATGACAAAATTGCGTGGTACTGGTATATGACTCTACTGTCAAAATGAGAGGAGTGACAGCAGGGGCAGCCAGAGAGAATAAATTTTCACAAGTGGCGAAACCATTTTTTTTTTTTTTGGTGCCCTCCGGAATATGTTGCACCTGACAAAGACTTGGAAAGGCCGTAGATTTTCACTCAGTTTCAATCACAGACGGATTGGGTAGGGGGGCGGGGGCGACTGTCCCCCCAAGAGCAAAAAATAATCCCCCTCCCGAGAGAAATAAAATATTCTCTGGGGGGGGGGGGGTTGGTCTCAATGTATTTACTCATCTTATATTAGTATCTATCTATATGCATTCGTAATTTGAACTAAAACAAAACTTTTTTTTCGAACTTTTCTCTCAATTATTTTCTTTCTTTATCCCGGATTCATCGCCCCTCCTAGAGTGGCGTCCTGTGTGGCAGCATGAGTTGCACGGCCGGTCCTAGAATCACTCCTGGGTGATAATACACTTCAAGACATACAATTTCCGCAGTGGAACCTTGGATCGCAAATGACTTTGTCTAGAGAACGCTTTAGTGGAATTTTAGCGACTTTCCTGAAAGGGTCGGGGGGAGTGAGTCCTAAAGTGGCCCAAGGGGTGAAAAAGGGAAAAAGGAAGAAAGTTTCGCCACACACACATAGTACCGTTAGATAGAGAGAGAAAAAACTTTTGTTTTCCTCCTCCAGTATGTGGGGTTTAGATCAAATTATTTTCGTCGTTAGTCTATATTATGCACTACCATACCTCTTGGTCGCCACACTATGTGCACAGACTTAGAGAGGGAATTGCGCATGAGCACAGTTATGATGACGGTTACAGATTACAACAGAGGAGATTTAATAAAAAATGAGAGCGTGTGTAGTCAGTTCACTGAAAAATAATAAAAAACGAGTAAAGGGAAAACAAAAACTAAACTGCAGAAAAGTAGGAATGTTAGTGTATAGCTATAGTGTCTTTTCTGAGCGAATGCACTGTATTTTCAATACGAAATAAAAAAGTTGAAATTTATGTAAAATTTGACTTACACCAAAAAGGTGAAGCAGACGCAGTTTTCACGTAAAAGGCGCGTTTTATGGAGTTGTTCTTGTGTTGATAATATTCATAGGCTCTGATGCCCATTATAGCGCATTTCTTCATGTCCGAGCCGCAGTCGGCGCATTTTCCTTGGAGGAAGGTTTCCCAGTTGGAGCATTCGTAAGCAACTGGAATCCTCCTCATATAGTTGATGGAATCGATCATGAAATCGAGCGATCGCTGGTGGTCGCAAGATGCTAGTCGACGGGTACCTGATGATCAGAGGGAGAAACATTTTGGTCAAATAATATACAGGTATTGTGAAAGAGCTGCGAAATTGTTTTTTGCCCGACCGGACAATGGCTAAGCAAGGTCCTATTTACATTAGTGTTAGTGGTAAAACTACTAGTGCGTACAGGATATCCCACAAAGGAATCTCTGATTTTAAAATTAAATAACGCGGAAACGGTGATCGATAGAAGAATAAAACAAGCGGCATGTTTATTCTGAAAGCCGTAAAAGTCTGATACAGAAGTTTTAAAATTTAAAGATACAGAAAAATTTAAAATTACAAATATTGCCAACAGGGGGCGCCGTATGTTGTAATCGGAGTTAGAAGTCCGAGAAATATGCTACAAACTGTCATTTGCAAGCAGTCGTTGTAATCACATCACCATGGATTCAAAAATGTGCCCCCTTCGCAGAACATAGAGGGCGCAAACGAAGAATGCAATTTTCAGTCACTCTTTGTAGTGCCTCAACAGAAATGAACGCAACATGCCTCACAGAATCTTGGAGCTTACCCAGTGTTACAGGATTGTTCCGGAAAACAGTGTTCTTCGATTTGTTTCACAGAAAGTAGTCCTAAGGGGTAAGATCAGGTGAGCATGGGGCACAGTATCGTCTTAACGTATGGGCCCAACTGGGCACTGCCCAGGGACCTGAAGAGAAGAGTAGCTTCAGAAAAACGAAAAGAAGTTGAATTTTTCAAGAATTTTCCAAGTAGGGCCTCAGAAAAATCACTTGGCCCGTGGGCCCCATGATGTTTTTAAGACGGCCCTGGTATGAAGGCCAATTCATGCCTGTTCCAGTAAATGTGGGCTAATTCAATGCAATGACTCTAGTCCAGGGCCATCTTAAGAGCATCTTGGGCAAAAACCGTTGTGGTTGGGCTCCATCTTGCATGAACCAGTAAGTGCCCCGTCAATCCTCCAACCCAGGTGACAAACTGTTCCAAAACTGCAATATACCGTTCAGCCGTGATCGTTCTCTGTGCTGCGAAAGGTGCACATTTTCGAATTTATTGTGATGGGATTGCAACGACTACTTGCAAAGGCAATACATAGCTTATTTCTCGGATTCCAAACTGTGATTACAGCACACAGTGCCCCCTGTTGGCAATATTTGTAACTAATTTTGAGACTTCTGTATCTGATTTTTACGGCTTTGAGAATAAAAATACCACTTGTTTTATTCTTCTATCGATAATCGTTCCCAAGTTATTTCATTTTAAAATCAGGGAGTCCTTTTTTGGGGGGACGCCCTGTACTAGAACTTGTATGATACGAGATGTTTTACTTTTACCTTCGACAAATCCTTTGTTGATGAAGGATGTGATCTTTGAGGTCTTGCACCCTGGTTGCTTCCTACCATTGTTCGGGAAAAAATCAGCGTGGCCGACCATTTGGCTCATTCCGAAACCTAAGAACAAGTAATAAAGTTGTAACAGATTTCATACTTCTCTATAAAAAGAAAAAGGACATTCATTTTAAAAGCTTGAGAAGCACGAATGGATCTGTTGATTCGCAGCCATTACCACTTCAGTATCTTCTTAATTGCGAGCACCTCATTGTGTGTGAGAATATTAAGGTATCCAACTACGTTTAAAACGTCATTTTGGAAGAAGATATCGTTTTAAAAAGCCCGTTACTTGTGATTCCAAAACAGGCCTTGTTTTGTTTGTATGACGCTTGGAACCTACGTAGTTATAGACAAGTAAGTGGACCTAGGCAACTTAAGTGTTACTTTTTCTACATACAAGTAATCCGTGCATGAAAATTTGAACCTGTTTTACGTAGAATACTATTTTTTTTACATTTTACTTGAGTTTGAAACATGATTCCTAAAACTCTATTGACTGTATCATTACAAAATTTTATGGTAATAAATAAATAAAATAATATAAAATTATATATAACATTATTAAAATAATTATAATAAATGAAATAAGTGCAAATACATTTTATAATTTAATAATTTTATCAAATTATTATTAAAAATTACCCATTACAAAATTTTTCATGATTCTGCTATATATATTGTTAAGGTTATGAACTAAAATCTAAGTTCTATAACATATTATTTGTTTAATTACAGTGTTTTATACACGATATGTTGAAAGAAACTCCAAAACATTTACACGTGTATCAGCAGATTTAGGTGTGACTTATGTAGACACCATAAAATACTATAAATTTTAGTTCACAACTTGCAACATTACTAGTTGAATTGTACTGTGAAAACAACAAAACATTTCATTCACAGAATTTTTGGTAATTTCGAAAACATTACATGAATTTTGCTTAAAATTTGACATAAAAATCACTTTGGCGCAGAAAATGAAATAGGTAATTCGAAATTTATTATTTTTTCCACCATTTTGAGCCACTTTCTCTATCAAAAATTGTTATAAAAGTGCCATTGTTATAAAGTACTCCACTACCATTTTATAGAAAAGTGCTAAAAAAAGTAGTCGGATACCTTATCCGTTATAACTAAAAAAAATGACTGAACAACATCAGTGTTTTTGTTGCATATAATCGGCTTCAGAAATTGATCTTACCCAACAGTAGTATACTCGTTGCATCTGTATGAATGACATCTACGTAATCGGCATCGGTCTCGTCCAATCTTACAGTAGGTGGCATGTTCTGAAACCATGGCTCTGCTGGATCACAACCTGAAATTAAAAAAAAAACTTCAAAAATTGAATTCCTATCATCAAACAAATACAAATACAGTGATACCTCGTCTAACGAAGGCAATTCGTTCCAGCTGGAAGGCTGAGATAAACATCATCACAATTGGATGAAGGAGAATTTAAGACAAGACGAAAAACTGGAAACCTTTTTTATTTTACACAATGTACGTACGCTATGCAGTCGGGTTCGTGAGTCATATTAAAAAAAAAGTGTGTGAGGTGGTGTGCTCTGTTAGTTAGCTCATTTTCCTCTCACACCTATGGGAGAAAAAGATAAGTTTCTAATGAGAAGCATTACCGTGTGCACTGAAACCATTGAAATCTGAGGCTTATTTTTTTTTTTCTTAAATGCATTCACTCTTGACTTAATCTTAAATGGCGTGACTCAAAATCATTTTGAACGTGAAAGAGAGGTGTATCTGGGAAGCAATTCCGAGGTATAGGCTATATAGTGCGCCCCGTTGGTCGAAGATTGTGCATCTTGGGTTGAAGGGAATGTGTTATTTTATATTTTCTTCATTTTTCCTTATTATTTATTCATTTATGCAATATTATTGGCCTTTCAAGGCCTCCAGGATAAACTATTATTTATATTCGTTAAGCAAATTGCTAGCGTAAAAATATCAAACTTCGTACCTGTAATCCGGCCAAGAGTTAGATTTTGCCTTTCTCGTAACCTCTCTCCTGCGTAGCCGGCAACGTGCGAGCCCAGACTGTGCCCGATAATGTGGCAATCTTCCGGTTGAATTCCAACATGTTTCTATCAAAAAATAAATAACAAGAGTGCTAGAAGAACGTTTTTTTTTTCTATATACAGAGTGATTACTTAATTCCGCTTGCCACATTTCACTGGAGAACCGTTGATCCTGGAGAAGCATACTTCCAATTGGAAAAAAATATTCAAATAACGTGTAGACCTCAGATACGTCATTCATGTTGCAAGGGGTTGAATAGTTATTGAAATAAAATAATTAACCTTTTATACGGACACCCTGTGCTTGAAAACCCAACTAGTAAGTTATTGTCCTGTCTCTCCTGATGCCAACAAAGAAACTCCACTTTCTAAGTGCAATATTCGCTGAGATATTCGCATTCGAAAAACGGGGAAAGAATCAAAAATGTAAAAAATTTAAATACCTCAGTGAATATTGTACCTGGAAAAGTATAATTTTTTTGGCCTCATTAGAGACGGGCAACAATTTTCTAATTGGAAGTATGCCTCTAGGATCAACGATTCGCCAGTAAAATGCGACAAGAGAAATTTATGGAATCCCCGCATAGTTTATGTATACTGTACAATATGGTAAATTTGCACTCGGCTCGCAGGCCTAGCCTATTGTTGGTTTTCTGTGGTTCCCAACTTCAAGGCGCAAATGCGAGCCGATCTCCCCGTTAAAAAGTCTCGCCACAGAGAGCAACAGTCCTACAAACAGTACAAATATTCAGTCACTACACATCACTCAGTTCACTTCTGAGATATAGATGGCAGCACTGAAAAATCATACACAACACTAGATACGCACTCAGACTGTTAGGTACACGCACTTACACTTCCGGCACAACTCACTAGGTAGTAAATTGCCTATGGCAATAGACCTGAGTTGTGCTCGGTTTGAAAAAAAAAAAAAGGCCTACCGTATTGAAACGTTGGGTCTGCCCAAAGCCCCTCGCGCGCGTAGATATATCTCTACGCTACGTATATCTCTATCCAGGAAGTTATTTCTGAACCTCCCCCTTCCAATCTTTACAATAACTTTAAGCTTACGTTGTATACCATACATGCTAAATCCATGGCCGCGGGTCAAATGTGGCCCTCGGAGTCATCTGATGTGGTCCCTGACCTCAAACCTAATTCTGCAAAAGTGAACTAAGCGGCACATTTGCAGATGAGCCGCTTAGAGTGAGTGACTTGTCGCAGGTCACTCAAGGAATTGTCATTATCACCGCTCACAGTTTCACTTGAGCGGCTCACGGCACATTCCCAGATCATTTAAATGACTTTGCGATATGTATATCACCATGGTAGTTTCAGAGCACTTGAGCTACGCGTGACACAATTCCAAATCACTTAAATGGAACACGACTCATTTTCAAATCATTGAAGTGGCCCGCATTCTTCGAAAGGTTTTACACCCTTGCTGTATACAGTATGTCTGTATGCACGCACCGCTATACGACAAAAGGTGTTATTTTTTAGACGCAAATTACGATCGTATTAAAACCTTGAGGGCTTTTATCATGATTTCTATCTCTGCACCGACGACTCTTGTATTGGATGCAGCTTGAGGGTACATGCCGTGATTTCCTCCACTCCATTCGACGATTATCACGTTGTAGTCATTGTGCATCAGGAATTCATCTTTCAAAGTCTGAAATCGATTGAAAAAACCGGGATTATGTACAATATCCTTAGAAACATCACACACATAATTATTAAAATCATAATTTCTGTAGCAAATATTCAGAAACTACTTCAAGAATGGACTCTCTCTCTCTCTCTCAACCATAAGAATAAGAAATATGGTGTATCATTTACCCACATCCACGGCCCAAATAGTTCGCTGTCCATGTACCCGTGCACGATGAATTTCGTCGGAATCTTCGTATCGATGTGAGACTTCAGGATACTGCTGGGATCGCTGGCAACCAACATATCCGGTTCTTTGAGATTGCGCTTCGTATAAAGTAACAGCTTGGTGTTGATGATGGCTCGATCCTGAGGCAATGGATTTAATGGACGGTAAAGAATGTGCTTGAAGTCGTCCGTATTCTCAAAGCATCCGAGCTCCTTCATGCAGATTTCCCCGCCACCGCCGATGACTGTTTCAATGAAATATATTTCATGTATAAGAATTTCAGAGGTTAATGGTTTTCAGGGTGGTCATAAAATAACTTTGTCGACACACGAACCCTCTAGCGGCCGCAAAAATACACGAATGTGGATGAAATTCGGGATATAGGTGTGTCCACAAAGTATGAGCTCGAGTATGAGTTAAAGCAACAAAATTTCGAAAAATGAAGATGACAGCACTCAATTTTATGAACTGCTAAGTGATCGGCACCGTGAAAATCTATTAATATGACGTTGAAACCAAGGCCGTAGCCGTGGTGGGGGGGGGGGGAGGACTTGGAGGGCTGCCCCCCCCCCGAAGTGTTGGGAAAAAGATGGCCAAATCTATTGTTCTATCACTTGGTCTTCCCTTGAAACCCCGAAATGAAAGTGCCCCCCCACCCACGAACTAAATTTCTGGCTACGGACCTGTTTGAAACGATACCTGTATAGCACCATAAACGCCGGCGCAGGACGCAGACAAAGAAAGAGCTCACCAAGGGGTTGGTGTGCTAACCCCAGAAGTCGGGGCCCCGGGCGCGCGCCGTTAAATCCGATTCTTGTGTGTTCCAACGCCATTCTTGTTTTTTTTTTTTTTTTTTTTTTTTTCACTGCGCCGATTACTCAACATGCATTACTCTCAATGCATAAAAGTGAGAGTGTTGCTATTCGAATTTTTCGAAATTTCGTTGCTGTAACCGTATAACCACTAGATCTAGGGTTTTTATTCCTCTCCTCGAACGCATACTAGGAAACACATATTTCGAACATTGGCTGGCGTACGCAAGGGGCATTGAGCCGAAATTTTTGAGTTTTTCAAAGGAAGAAACACCGATCCGCTCCACTTCAGAAGAAAAACAATTTTAACCCCCCCCCCCCCCCCAAGAATATCCTGGGTATGTCTATGGCCGTTCGCATTCATTGATTTTTGCGATCGCTAGGAGCTCGTATATCAGCAAAATTATTTCATTACCATCCCGTTTACGTGCGAAAGGACACAATTCTTTATTGAAGTATTTGTCACCCCTACCTGACATTTTTAACTACATATGCAGAGGGTGCATAGGCTAAAAATTACTTATGTCTGGGGGAGCACTACATCTATGCTATTCAAATAACGATACAGTAGTGAAATGTGTAGGTCCTATCAGCTGCAATATTAAAAAAAAAGCAGCGTGTAAAATGATTAATTGGGAGGAAAGGAATTTTTTCATATTTTTTTTATATTCAGTGTGTTATATTCTCTTGAAAAACAGTAAAAACTCAAAAATTTCAATCACAGATATCTCGGTGAACTTTTATCCAAAAGCACGGGGTAAATTTTTTTCAGTGTGGTAGGAAAAAAAGAAGCGAAATTTTTTTTAAAGTCATATTCGCATTTAGTATATCGTGAAGCATATACAAATTTTAATTTTTATACCCCCCCCCCTCTTCTCCCAATTACCATTTTGAAAAGAAAGAAACGCAAGTCGATGTTACTGTCACTGTTTTTGAATTTGCCAAAACGTACCTTTTGGAATTTTCTTTTCAAATTTTCCAAAAAAAAAAAGCAGACCTTTGATTTTCACCTTTTGGTCTAGTCTTTCATAAACATTCCAAGATATTTTCCCCCATTGACAACTTTTTTAGAATTTTCCTAATCGGCTTCAGGAGGAATCGCTGAACCTTAGCATAGCCACAATATTATCCACAAGCACATGTACCTTATTTTTGGTTAATCACCATCATCGGGTACCTTTTTTTTTTTCTGATGCATTTTCGAGTTCGTTTGCATTCTACATATCTAGTAGCATTTCTTTTGCTTCTACCGTGGATCGAACTACACAGTTGATCCACTTATGATCCATATGCGATTATACCCGTAGATCTGTGCGTTTCAAGTTCAAGTCCTTATTCTGTAGAACTTGGCTTACTGGGTGCCTACTCGACGCATTGGAACACCGGGCCACGTTTCGGGAACGTGCCGAGAGAGCTTCGTCACAATTATATCCGGTTACAATTTTCGAGAGTAAGTATGCAAATTAGAAGACAGGTATGTTTAGCTTAATGAGGGCCTCGGAAAAATCGCTTTTTCCGGGGCCTATCAAGAGCGTACACAGGATCGACCTTTCGAAAGGAACAACAAATCTTTCAGAGAAATTTATGAGTTACAACCTTGAAAAAATCATTTTAAATTAACAGAAGTTGATTTGGTAACATATAAAGGTATTTAATTTCGATATTCTAATTTTTTTTAAATTTTTTTAATCGTCATTTGGGAGGTACGGGGTCCCTACCTGCGTAAACCTCTGGAGCCTATGGTATACTGTTAAGAATGCCCTGGGCTTCCCTACTTTATGGAAAATTTGTGACATCTCATTCCAAAAACTCAGCGTTTTAACGTGGACTCTAGTTTGCAATGTTATTAGTTTCTGTAGATTTGGGATTTTTCAATATTGTTGCTGTGGAATTAGCATATGCGTCTCATCTTGTGTCAAAAAGAGGAATTTCAAGATACTTTCATTTCCAATATGATCTTTGAGGATTTCTACCGAATGGTTATTGGAAAAAAATCATACATTGATAAAAAATATAATTTGATAACTTTTAGTGGTGCCTTTCTTCTCCTGATTTTCTAAGCACGTGCTTGTTTTGCTTAATGATTAATTCGACCCTGACCATAACGGAAAAAACAAAGTGAAAAAATATTTTTTTTTATTCATTCACCACAGTAATAGTTTATTTCCCTTCTTTTCGATTAAAAACCATGAAAAAAAAAATTCGGTAAGCCTGTGTCATAGACACGGCCCCAAGTATTGACGTTCTGACGTAATACACTCGAACTTAACTAATTAAGTCACTGAAAAGAAGTTCTAATTATCCAATTCATCTCTCTTAGATCTGTAAAATGACCTTAGAGGAGAAATATAGAAGAACTTATATTTCTTCTCGATGAAAATGACTATAGATTGCAACTTAGGCATCAACATTCACATAGGATAATAATTATCAATTATTAAAATTTTATCATCAGTTATGACACTGTTTCCCGAATTTTAATGATTTATAATTATAATATATATAATTGATCACAGATACTAAATTATTTCACTGTTCTAGAATCGGCATCATTCCAGGATTTATTAATCACTCAGGGAATGTGTGACTTTGAACGTAGCTTAGTAGCCGGCGTTCGTGAGATGGGCCACAGTATTTCCGAGGTAGAAAGAAGAAAGTTAGGTATTCGCGCACGCGCGCGCGACCATCGCAACAGCGTACCGTGAACATAAAGAATCCGGAAAAACCATCAAATCCCCAACAAAGGTGCGGACGGAAAAAGTCCCCGAAGGAACGGGACCATCGAGAGCTGACGAGAATTGTTTCACGTGATAGACGTGCAACACTGCCTCAAATATGCGCCTCGTCTGGGCTCTCCAGCACCACCATTGGACTGTTGGCGGCGACTAGAAGCACCTTGCCATGTCTGACGAGTCACGTTTTCAGTTGTATCGGACTGATGGACGTGTTTAAGCTGGTAGACTTTGTCATGGTATGGGACGTGTGTAGTTGGCATGATATGGGACTCCCTGATAGGTCTACAGACGACACTGAATGGTAGCCAGTACGTAAACATCCTTTCCGATCACTTACACCCATTCACGTCCTGTGTGCTGTCCGACGGGACTTGGACAATTCCAACTGATCAATGCGACACCACACACCACGGGCGTTGCTACCGAGTGGCTCCAGGAACTCTTCCGACTTCAGCATCCTCCGTAGGTCACCTAAATCAATACCATCTATAGCAGAAAGCCTCCACGCGAAGCCCGTGAACGTCACTTTAGTCACTGTATATACTGCAAAAAAGGTAAAGATATCGTATGCGTCGCTATATCCAATGGCTACAGGTGAAATGGACTTATTCAGTGACGTCAAAGCTTCGCGTTGAGGCTTTCTACTATAGACGGTGTAGCCTAAATCCCCAGACATGAATATTATTGAGCACATATGGGATACTTTGCAACGGACTGGACAAAATCACCTCGCATCGTTATGGCAATGTGGACTGCCCTAAGAGAATCATGGTGGTAATTGCCTTTAGGATACCTTTACACATATTAGTGGAGCCGTCTTGTTGCAGCAGTTCGGAGTGTTCGAGGGACACCTACATGATATTAGGTGGGTGTACCAGAGTTTTTCTGGCACTTCAGTGTATTTCAATACCAGCTTCACGAATTCCAGAAATTCTAGCTTGTATCGAGATCTGTTTTTTTATTCCCTCACGTTTCTTCAAAGCCTTGTTTGTTCCTATTCAAAGGCTGGGAGAATGAATGGAGCCATCTTTTTTACTTCTTTAGACATAATAACTGTAAACGCGAGTGGCTTTCTTTTTAAATTGGATTCAAATGTATACTTGCTTGATCCTCGAGGGTCATTGGCGTTCAAGTTCCCATTTATTATTTGCGCATCCATCTCTTCGGCAGCCGAAACCACGAAAAGAAAGACAGAAACCACTGACAAAGTGGTTAACGAGATCTTCGCCATGTTTATAGAGATTCCTTGCATCAAACTTAAGATATTGAGGTTTACACACTTTTGTTGTTGTGTGAAGGCGACAGAAACGTTGAAAGGAATGAAATCAGCGTTTCGAGTGTTTTTGAATGTCAGATTCGCGATTTTACTAATAATAAACAGATTGCTGCCTGTCCAATATCGCCACGTTGATGATAATTCGACTGATAACTTATCGAGTTATTACTGTTATCAGGTTTTGTGTTCCTCGGTTATATCAAATAATTGTTTCAAAACAAATCTAAAGGGTTTTTTCATTTGGTAAAAAATAAAGGTACTGTATTACCCTTCGTTGACAATACTACATTACACACGTTTTATTATATTGGAATTTCCTGTACTATACATCTTATGCATTTCTTCATTCATTAAAAACCTTTGCGTTTACTTTAGCCATTGATTGTGCTTTTTTTAAACTTGTGTATTGTATACACAATACAGTACTGTACTTCGATTTATTTTTTTTCATTGCGTACATTTTTTTTTTTTTTACTTCACTATCATATGATTCATATCCCAAAAAATACGAAACAGAAACCAAGAATAATCTTTACATATTTATTAAAGAAAGGGGGACAAGGAATGACATAAATTTTTATCGTTCAATTTTATTGGATGGTATTTATTATGGATTATTTATCCATATTATCCTATATATATTTATGGATTATTTATCCATATGGTATTATCGGTAAAAAAGAATCCAAGATTGTGTGGCTAGTGTTCTATATTTCAAGAAGTTGTGACATCTATTTTTTAAAAATTGAAGATGACAAATTGAGGAATTTCAGTACAAAATTCCTTCTAATAATTTCGAATAAGAAGCCTCACATTTACGCTTAATCGAATCATAAAAAAAACAAAAAAAGAAGCTGAACATAAATATGTAATGTGGTCAAATCCGGGCTTTTGACTACAGGGGGTATAATTGGTTTCTTATCTTGTCCAAGGAGGTTGGGAAACACAGCTCGTATCTAGTCACCTTTGCTTTTTCTATGTGAGCTATCCCAACACCACTTTCTCTAGTGTGGTATTCCATCCACGATACCTCAACTACTGAACATTGGCCATATTGCATACAGCGTCAAATTACATTAGAAACCTTGAATAATTTAAACTTTTAGACACTTGTAGCTTATTATGTTTTTAACAGAAAAATTTTCCAAAAAAAATTCTTATTTTGCATGTTGTCTCAACAAAAACTTATCTTTTCCCGCCTCAAGTTTGTGGCCTGTGATATCTTCTTATAAGAAGTTTATGCTTTTAAAATGCTAATATCATCACGTGATTCAAAAAAGTAACTAAAATATAAAAAATATTTATAGAGTCAAGCTGCTTCAACAAAAAATATGTATAGATAAATTTAATACGTATATTCGTATGAAATTAACATGTTCACGGAACATTCGAGAGGAAAAAAAATGAAGTTAGAAATAAAATTTTTTATCATTGATAATTTAAAATGGAAGTAAAGAATATTAATGACTTTATTTGGTTTAAAGTTTCGATATTTTAAGAATTATGCGTAGTCGGCCCTCGGTTTTCGCAGGGATTACATTCCGAGAGTGCGGCGAATATAAAAATTTGTTTTGGGGAGTCATTCATATATTACGTCAGCATCGATTTGAGAGACGGGGTTTCCGATTTACTGACTTTTGATGACGGGGGGGGGGGGTGGATAATGCTTACGTCATCAACCATCTTTTATGAAAATATGAAATATTCTTAATGACATCTTACTCGGAGCACCAAAAACGACAAAAACCTTTCCATAGTTTGTGGGCACTTGAAGTAACACCCCCCCCCCCAAAATTGATAAATGTTCTACAGAGCCACTTTAGTGATCTCTAAATGTTTCACGAATCCAAGTGATTTGGAAATATGTCCGGGCCGCTTACGTGCTCTGGAACTGTGCCCCGCATCACTCAAGTGATCCGTAATTATATTCCGCGGACCACTTAAATAATCTGAGAATGTGCCGCGGGTAACTTGAGTGATGTAGAACCGCACTGGGGGCCGCACAAGTGCTGTAAAACTATGCCACATATCACTCAAGGGATCTCTAAATATGTCACGAATCACTTGAGTGTTCTGGAACTGTGTCCTGGGTCATTTAAGTGATCTGAAAATGTGCCACGGGCCGCTTAAATGCTCTGGAATTGTACCACGGGTCTTAAGTGATTTGTAAAAATGTGCCGCTTAGTTCATTTTTACAAAATTAGGTTTGAGGAGGGCAGGCCACATCCGATAACCCCCAGGGCCATATTTGGTACGCGGGCTAAGGGCCTTTATGCGATTTACCATCGCATTATGGCTTAGAGGGTGGGTCGCAATGAATTTATTAAAGACAAATATTTTGTGGAGTTCATAGCCTTCAAATAACATTGAAATTAACAGAAATTGTTGATTATAATAACATATAAAGGTATTTTCTTCCAAAATTTCAATTTAGAAAAAAAATATTTTTTGCATTAAAAAAATGAATTTTTGATCCCAATATGCGTTAGGATGTTAGAATTCAGACGGGCAGAGCTGATGACGAAATTTTTCTGACAAGGGGGAAGGGGGGTCAAAAATATCAAAACATTTGCTGACGTAATACTTGAACGACCCCTTGTAGGCATGTGATGAAAAGAGCAGGGTGCCCCTGAGGTACTAAGAAGCATCGAGAAGAGGGGCGGGGGGATGATTCTCTGTGATGATTTCAGTATATAATGTCTTATTATCATTTCTTCTCCATTTAATTAAATATCTTGGAGTATATTGGCAATGCTTCATCTAACCAAGTTTTCTACAAGTGGGGAATAAGTATTACCATGTGTTATTCCTTTGTCAACGTAATAATCCATTGATGGATCAATCTTGCGAAGCCCATCAGCTGTGTTAAAATGAAGTAGAAACTTTGTGTCTACCACTTCATCTTTATCTTCTTCATGAGGACTTCAATTTCAGAAGCAGTCATCTCGATTAATTCCGCCACTGTCAATGTATCTAGATTGCTACATAATCAATTACTGGATTTCTTTGTGTCCATGTAACCATGTAATCGAATCAGTTCATCCTTCATCAACCCAACGTGAAAATGTCTTTTATAATAGTAAATGTATTATATAATCTTTCCGATTGGTACCGTAAATAAATGGTGTGTGTTCGGAGGACACAAATGGAAGTTACATTTCTTCCAACATGAATTTTGACTGTTTCCATATTTATAGTTGATAATGATATTAGCGATGGTGTAATCTATATATATAAAATTGATTTTCTCAATACAAATCTGCAATTTTAGACCTATCGTCGCCAAATTTTGCATATATATATACCAAACGGGGCCCGGATTGAACGATAGGCTACTTTAAAAGTTCATCAGAATACGGCAAATGCTCGAAAGGGCGAAAAACCGTCGGGTAACAATGGTTTCTAGGCCTCAACAATCACTTTCGGAATGTTTACTTTGGTTACCATAGTTCCCTAGCAATCCTAGCAATGCGTTTCGGACATACATATGGTTTGTCACTTCTTTAATGCTGCCAGTATAATAGCTTATTCATTTATAATGGTTTCCTGTCACATTTTCAATCCTCCCAGTAATTGAAGAAAACCCGGACATTATAGCTAGTTCCTTAATAATTTGAGACGTTTGATAATCTTTGACTGGATGCACAATCATCACAATTAAGTAACATGTATAGTGCAGGGCCGTTTTAAAAACACCATAGACTCCCGGGCCAAGTGATTTTTCTAAGACCCTACCGGGAAAATTTACATGCACACTCCTTAAAAATTTCAACTATATCTTATTTTTGTGAGGCGCCTCTTGAGACGGTATAGTGAGCCTTGAATGCTCGTATCATATCCTGATCAAGCGACTGGATATGTTGTGTTATAATTACAGTAGAACCTCGATTATCCGGGCGCGGATTAAGGGTGATAACAAAATTTTAGTTTAGTGTGTTCGACTTTTCCCTATCCGTGTCAATTTTTTTTTTCATTTGTGTTACGTAAGATTTTGTGAAAGTGGAAATTGAAAACAAACATTTCTATTTCGTAGAACTGCTGCATATCTTCATTTTTTACAGAATACCTCCCCCCAACGTTCTCAGAGGTGTCATGAAGTCTCATGTCAACTAAAAATTGCCCATTGGCGATGAACATTTAAAGATTAAAGCCAATTACAGGCGATGCCAGGGAAAAGCTTCTATATAAGGGGGTGTTAATCGAAATGTTTCGCCTTCTCTTACAACTGAAAGACAAGGCCACCAAAATGCGTGACTGATCCGCTGGATCAGTGCTCTATTCCTTATTTTTTATCATTCTCATTGCACATCGTAGTGTGGCTACTCAACTGTGTATTAAATAAGAGTAATTTTTTTTTTTATAAAACTTTGCAAGGATGATATGAATATATACACTGGACAGTCATTCTTAAACAAGTGAAATACATACTTTTTTTTCATTTTAGGTGGTTTAACCATGTTTTTCGGTTGTCCGTGATCACCCTCACTATTAGCCCGGATAATGGGGAGTTTTCACTGTATAAAACATGTAGAGGACATGTTACTAACAATGCGCAATTGATTTAGTTTTGTTATGCAGTCGTCAAATTTCTCTTGCAAAGTTTTCACTTTCTTTTGTCTTCCGATAGGCTGTGCTGAAAAAAAAAGTCCAACTGGTGAATTGCAGAAATACGCTAATTGCAGTATAACCCCTCTCGGCGGACACCCCCCCCCTTTTTCGTCCAAATAATATTCCCAGGTATAATAAAATTGTGCTTTTCAAACCCCTAATTAACGATCTCCCCTCTTTTACCCCACAGGTGTCCGCAAGGGGTTTTACTATACTTGGAGCAACGGTTCTTGTTGGCAGCAGCATTAAAGACAAAACCACGCCTAGACGTGTACTTAATAGTACTCGTAAAAATTCGTTCTTACGAGATGTAAAAAAAGACTCGTAAGACTTGTCTCGTAACGCTGACGCTTAAAGTCGGCTTTGCATACAAGAGAAAAACAAAGAAAAATGAAACACCCAGGTAATATTACTCCACCGAAATTATTTCCGTTTATTTTTTGTATGATTTAGAATAGGGAAAAAAAACTGGAGTTTCGAATAGGATTTGAACCGTTAACCTTTCTACTGCCGGTCCTAACAACGGATGCTTACTGAAGTCCTAAAGAGAGAAACAAAATATCAATTCTCAAGTATCCACTTATCGCTGATGCGAATTTTTACTGGTATATGCTTGGGATTTCGAAAATTAAGAAATCATTTAAATTATAATTAAAAAAAATTAATTTTTCAAAATCCGAAGGTTTCTTCGAGTTAGATATGCTCTTGCAATATAACAGAATATGAATAAAAAGTTAAAATCAAACACAAAGAATTTCCTGCTCTTTCCAAACGACTCAATGAGTTCACACATCCCAGGTAATTGGTGCCATAAAAAGTGATATATAAAAGAATTTGAGCAAAGTGGTATTTAAAAATCACTTTTAAATGGGCAATTGAAGTGCTTAGTGTGTGGGACAAAAAAAATAAAAATTTTATCGAGTCAAAGGTGTTTATCAGTGAAAAATCACTTTGAATTGCAATTATTAAATAAATACCATGTTTTAGTGTAGTTTTTTTCCTGCTTCTGTGCCATAGGGTTTGTTAGTGAAGCATACAGATCAGCTGTCACTCATGCAGCTGTAGTCTTATTTTTACTCACAATTCAAATTGTGGGACGCTCTATCATTAACACACAGATCTCTGCTCATGCTTCTCAGATGCAATTGTAATTTTGGATAGCACTGCTTCACAAGACACCAAAAGCCTTGATTACAGAAGCATCAACCAAACGGGCCCCCACAATTTGAATTCTGTTAACCAGCCATTTGTCTACAATGACATTTGTTGTGCCAATTTTTGATCTAGTCACCTATATTTTAAGTGAAATAAAATTATTTTTTTAATGATGATTTAAAACAGTTATTAGGACATGGTCATTTTCAAAAAAAAAATTGGGAAAATATATTTTATTAAAAAATAGGAAAAATAAATTAATTGCCCAGATGACTGGAGTACACAGTGCCATGATTCTCTTGCAACTGCGCAGAATGCTATTTCATTTCTTTTAAAACTGTCTTAAAAATGAAGCTATGTGTAAAGGAGGCTGCACTAATTTTTGCCCAGTACAACACTTATTAAAATAAGAATTTAAATTGTCACACATTTTACCCCTGATGTGGGTGATAAACCAGTAAAAATGAATGGATTGAGAACAAATACTGAACCTGTGAAATCGAACATTAGTAAATGGAATGTGACATTAGCATATGATTAGATGCAAATGGAAAATATCAAGGAAAAGAAAAAAAAAACCACCACATGACACTTTTAAAGAACTTTATTAAGTATATCCATCTCTTCTCTTGAATCTAATAACAATACAGCTGAGGTGAATGAATAAAGGTTTAAACAAAATCCAAAAGTGTCCAAAATAAAAAGCTTTTTGGCATATAAATATATAACCAGATATTTAACTCTATTATTTTCAAAGCAAAAAAAAAAAAATCTTTAAAATGTTATAAACTTTGAAAATACTTTAATAAAAACCCTGAAGTTGTTCAGAAGCAATTAACATAAAAAAAGAAGGTGGAAGTGAACACTCAACAAGCCACTACTACACTGTAGAAATGCACAGAACATCAGAAGCATAACAACATGAATGAGAAATATTAATTCTGAAACAGCGTGTGCGTAAAGTCTACGTAATCATATGCACCAGGAATTGTTCTACCATTTTTATCTTCATACGGTTTCATTCGAGATATACAGTAATCTGCCATCTCTTTGGTGAGATTCTACCAAAAAAAGAAAAATAAGTATTTAAACTTTGTTAATTATACATCAAAATTAATATACACTAGGATTACTTTACAGACACACTCCGCAATCATATTTCACCATACAGAAATTTCTAACCAGTGGAGGTGGGTAGAAAATGAAGGAGCCATCTATCAGTGGTCGCCCCAGGCTTGTTAGGTAAAGTATTTGTTTCCAATGTTCTTCCTCGATTTGAACGATGGACCTTGACAGTAAACTTCATGGTAGAAGACAAGCATCTTATCTCACCACTCTAGCACTTCATGCTAGGACTACAGGGGTGGGAAGTCTATTTCTCTCTGAGCAGCGAAATTCAGGATTCGGAGCAGTTTTGGAGCAGTAAAATATAGGATTCGGAGTAGGTATTTATAAATTGGAGCAGTGAAATTAAGAACAATATTTTTGATAACCCTCACCCCTTTTGAAAATAAAACAACTGCACTGTTCTTTTGTTATCAAACATCTTTTCATCAGCTTGTTTTTTGTTTTTGGTGTTTCAGGCTTTTGACACCTTGTTTGAAAGAGCGGCTGTCATAAAATTTTTCGCACCAGTCTATTTAAGATGATTTTTGCTTACTCAGGGCACTATTTGCTGTCTGGAATAACAGCCCTTCAAATGGGCTAAACATTTTCTAGTCTTTATAGATATTACAAATTTTCTATATCAAGTTTTCAATTTTTTTATACTCAGAAAGAAATTGTTGCAAAATGGGAGAGAATTTCGGAAGAATCAACACGATGGTTGGCGATTCAGCACTCATTATTTGGCGAGATTGGCGATCTGACACTCGTTATTTGGCGATTTAACACTCATTATTCAGCAACATTGGCGATTTAATGCTCGTTATTCAGCAAAGTTTCTAAATTACCAATCATAATTGCATGGACATGCTCTTTTCACTCCCGGAATATTTTTTTTCACGAAACATCGAGATTTGACGCAATGACGATAAGCTACAGTAATTTCTGCTGCTTCCAGTGGCAACTTCTCTTTTGAAAACGGAAATGGACTCGCATTTGCGCCTTAAAGCTGAAAGTCCATTGCAAACCATCCTCAGTTGCACGATCACAGATATTAATGCGGTTTCGCGATGGAAAGCCAGATGTGTGTGTGTGATAGGCCGATAGTTTAAATACGGCGATAGTTCAAGTACAGTGGAATAAAACACGCTCTTTTTGGAAAGAATCGTTTCGTGGCAAGCAAGAACAAAAATTTTTTGACGTCCTTTCCGAAATTCCGGGCATACTGAAGCAAAATTTGCTATTTGGCACAGAAAAATACGAAAATACCCTACTGGAGTAAGATGTTAATTTTGGCGCAGTGCGGTGCAATTGGAGCACAGTTCCCACCCCTGGGACTAAGTAATGTATTGATTAATAATAAACTGATATAAGGTCCCAAATAGATATCCCGATTTTGAACGAGACAATATATCATTAATAACTATGTCTAACATAGCAATGCCGATTTAGTGAATGCTCACTTTTCTTATCAAATATAGACATCAACATGCATGGCAGAACAGATTTTGTGAGCGAGTATACATGCATGAATGCCAACAGCACTGTCAGTGAACAAGGATCTATTCATATGTGAAATAGATCAATGTTTTAATTATTTGTTGCATAGCTCCCACATCCTAGAGCAGGGAACCTAGCCCGAGATCTTTGGTGAGCACTCAAGCATTTTTTTCATAGGCCCTTCTATAGCAAATTTATAGCATGAGAAAGCAAAGCATTATGGGAGCTGTCAGCTTCACCCTTGTGGGAGGGGGGGGGGGAAGGAGTGGGGTTGATTGTCCAGGGACAAAACATTTCAACATACATTCACTGGCTGATCTTATATAGTTGCCCCCCCCCCCATTTCAAAGTCGGGGGAGGTGATCATAGGTGGATATGGGTGCAATAGCCCCCATTACTCTTTTCTAATTCAGTAAGAAAAAATATCATGGGCAGAATGGTGAAAAGGTTTAATTCATTTTTGTGCATCCCCCCCCCCCCTACACAAAACACAATCATTGATTCACCTTACCCTCTACAAGGAACCTGTATCTGCTTATAGTCAGGATATCAATATATCACTATATTGTGATGCAAGTTTGATAATGTATCACTATGTAAAATTTTCAATATTGCCCAGTCTTAGTATACACTTTATGGGCCATATCCAAAATCTGGGCACATTGCAAAGTGGTTAGCCATTTCATAAAATGGCCAAACCTTAAACATTACCCAAAACATAAAAAAAAAAAATCTAAAGAATACTGAACAAAAAAAAACATTTGATAAATTTTTGCAGGAAAAAATAAAATTTACTTACAGCATATAATTCTTCAGCTGTAACATATGGTCGTTCCCCAGATGCAATCGCCCTGAATGCATTTTCAACCTCTTCACTGGATCGAACGTTTTCTGTTTCTCTAGATATCATGAAAGCCATGTACTCTTGTAGGGAAACATAGCCATCCCTATTGGGGTCTACCACATTCAATATAGCTTCGAACTCTGGATCTGGCTGACCTTCTTCAACCATGGGTAGATCGTAACCAAGTGCCCTGAGGCAACTCTTGAACTGGAAGTGGTTGAGTCTACCAGATTTCTCCTTATCAAAGTGCCTAAAAATAATAAAGCACAACTATTTTACTAACAAATCAAAATTAAAAGGTCAATCATAGAGGTACAACGATGAAATTTAGAAGAACATATGTATCAGCAAGTTAAAAAATTAGCAAACATACTTGAACATCATGCTGAACTCCTTGAGTGCATCTTCAGAAACACCACTTTGGTTCCTGAAAAAACAAATTTGAGATGTAATATTACCCAAAAATAGGATTGGAAACTTATGTAGTGGGGAGGGGGGGGGGGAGAAGATAAAAACACAACAAGACCATGCTGATAACTGACTAGAATTTATTACATGATTAACATTAGATTAAATCGGTAACAAGTGTTAAGTTACATGGTAGTAAGCAGCAGAGTAGTGATCACATTGAACTCGTGGCAATATATATGCTTCAAAGTGACTGTGGCACTAGCTGCACACTTGTTGATATGAAAATCAGTTGGGAGTGCTGCCAGATCACAACCACCAAATCATGATTTAACAGTGCTAATTTTCACTTTTAATCATGCATATGGGCTTATTAAATGGCTTTTAATATACACAATGATCAAATAAAAACAATCATCCACAGACTAAGTTTTGAATTTTTTTGGAGAATTTTTTTGGAGAATTTTATGAAGAAATTTCCTCATTAAAAACTAAGAAGTTACCTGGCCTGAATCTGCTGCTCAAGATTATGTTGCATACGCATACCAAGCTGGTCAAGCTGATCCCATTGCTGTGCGAGACCTACAGTGCTATGCTCTGTGTATCGATTGTCTAGAATAAGATGTTCTTCCAGTTTTGCTCCAAGATCTTCAATTTGTTTCAGTTCAGCCCTTCTTGCCCTCACTTCACCTGCTTTACGCTTTTGAAAAAAATTAAACGAATAATTTCCTTATATTTTTTAAAAACTGATAATACCTCAAAATATAATATACACAACTGATTGATATTTCGAATTAACAACAGCCTAATGAATACCACACATATAACATAGCATTAATGAATGCCACATTACTAAGAATATATTTATAACTCATCTGCACAAAATATAAATTAGTACCATATCTATGAATGTAACTATACCTTTGTAGCTTCCAACTGAGCCTCTAACGAACCGGTTCCTTCCAACATTGAAGACCTGAAATATAAATTTCAAATAAGTTCATTGCATCCTAATTAGAATGGGTCTTATTTTACTATATTTGACACTATTTTGAACAGGGAACTCATAAAAAGTAATTTCCAATTTGTAACTTGAAAAATAATTAGTATTGCAAATAGCAGAAAAAAGACAAAATTTTCAACTCCAGATATTTATAGATTTAGAAGAAAAAAAAATACCCTGCTTACAATTAATGGTTAAGAAGAAACATGAAGAAAATGAATCAACGTTCAGAATTCAGTGGAAATCCTATATAGTGATAGACTTTATAACAATAATACTCTATGGTACCAATATACTTTTCAGTGGGAACCTATTCCACGCATTACAATGTGTTTTTCTTGTCCCCAGAGTATCATTATATAGGCATTTCACTCAGTAGAAAAATCAAATTACGCATGGGATAGTTGAAATCTTTGTGTGATGGTGTTCAAATTTAATATAGAGTGAAACCTCGATATAATATTGTGCAGACCAAGAAAAGATATCGTTATACAGGGATTATAATATGTGCATTATCAGCAGTTGCTGCCAAATTCATGTTGATATTGGCATTACTTCTGAATTGTCATTGTTAGTACCACCATAAAGTTCATTTATATAAGGTTGTATTCACATCGAAAAATTTAACTTTATTAATAAAATTCAGTTGGTTGTTTCACTCTAAGAAGTGGTTTACCGCACAATACTTATGTACAATATGTTTTTCACAGTGACTTCATCAACACATCCAGAGAGTAGATAGAGCAAAATACTGATGTGATTAAACACCTCCAAAAAACAAAAAACTGAGCAATTTAAAATTACATTGAAGGTGATTTCGAATGAAATATAAGAAATATTGTAGCAGTTTCGAAATCGCCTCAAAAAAATATTGTTATAGAATGATTCATCGTAGTAAAGGATATCATTGTATCAAGAAGTTAATAATCAGAATATAGGCAATTCCAAACAAGATTTGAAAAAATAATATTGTTGCAGAGGGAATTTGTTATATAGAGCAGTGGTTCTCAACCGGGGACCATGTGGCCCTAGGATATTCCATAGGGGCAGACAAACAAAATACATAGAATTTTTTCCCCTATTTAATAAACAAATTCTAAGAGTTTCAGAAAAACGAACATATGATTTTTTTATGTGTTTATCCAATTTGTCATAAGCTTGTATTACATCATTATAAGGTTTCGAGACAAATGTGTATAATTATATAGTGTCACTTCATTGAATCTGAAATCACATTTTGCTATCTCAAATTAGGTAAAACTTTTTGTGTATTGCTTTTTTCTCAATTTCAATTTAAAATATCAAATATGGACTTCACAGAAATAAGTCAAACTTATCTGGCAACTATAGGAAAAAATTTGGGAATAGTTGCACACTTTGTTTTTTCGAATAGCAATGATAAATTAGTGCTACGTGTTTGTTCCGAGCCTGAACGAATGTGGAATGTAGATCTTAATAATTCGGGGACTATTCCCCTCTATACTTATACAAAAAAATGCTCAGCTACATAAAATACGTACATCATTATGTATGTGTGAGTGCGTGAAAATTCAAAACATGGACAAAATTTAACACATTCAAAACAACTTTGAGACCCTAAACACTGGATGGCCATTGTTGTACCAATCTTCATTGCATTATACATATGTATCATTCAATATTTAAATACACTGTTTGCTTGTTAGATTTATATGCTGTCCATGAGGTCACGTCAAAACTTAGTATAAATATGAAAATTGCACAACTGAAACTTCTTTGAAATTAGCCCCTCCCCATGTACAGTTGATACCACTTATGCTTTCCAGCATAGTGAGTCTTATTTTCATGTGTGTGGTTCCACCTTAACTGATTCTCATTAAGATTTCCTGTTTAAAATGACAATTAACAGGAAAAACATACCTTTAAAAATATTTAAGAATATGTTATCATTGTTTGGTTTGCTGACTGTTTTCTACACGGAATCAAAGCAGATAATGTATTGAGACTTAAAAGGTAAAACCAGCAACTTTTTAAAGGTTTTTAACCAATATCGTGTGTTTCCTATTTTATAGCTGCCAACTTTTGAAAATGAAAATTAGGGAGATTTTCGCATGGACCCGTATTTTATACTAAAACCACTCCCTAATAAATACAAAAGGGATTTTTTTAAATAAAATAGAGATTTTCCACACATAAAAGTTAAACCCTTGGAATAAAATCCCTACGTCAAAAAATAAGTGAAATTGGAGTCCAAAACTTCAATGGTGATCTAAAAAAAAATTTCTGAAGAACACTGGCTTTTTGTGACACTTGCTTGATTTTTTTGATTTCACATGGGTGATGTCAGTCTTTCCACACCACGACCGATGTTTATGTCCATAACACAAGTTTGTATTGTACAAAAAAAGAAAAAGTCTGCCTTTTCCTGGAACGTTTGATGAAAGGAAATTCCTCGGAATAAGTATCTTTAAAATTCATTAAATATTTTTTTGCTTATCAGTATTCATGTTTTGTTATCGCACGAACGTAACTTCAACAAAAGAGGAAGTTTTGATCACATGCGCATCACTATAATCTTCAATTATTATCCAGGACTATTGGCTGCAAAGCTATTTCCCTGCACGATAAGACAAAAAACTTTTCTTGTTACCATCAGAGGGTTTGTAAAACTTCCTTTAAAAAGGAATTTCCCACTATTCCCCCTATTTACGACGTGTGATGTCATTTCGAAAGGGGAAAAAACAGAGGCAAGAGATTTTTTGCCCCACAAGAAATTCTTTAGGGATTGTTTTCAGAAGTGGGATTCTTTTTAAATGAAGGAAATTTTTAGGGACAATTAAAGATATTTTGTGATTTTCGTAAAAATTCGGGAGATTTAAGAACTTTTCGGGAGGTCGAGAGATGAAGCTAAAATTCGGGAGACTTGGCAGCTATGCTATTTATTAATCCTTACAGCAGCAATCCATAGTTATCTCGTCAAATTTGATCTGCTTAATTTTAATCACCCCAAAATATCTCTTATTAACATAAGGTTCTCAACATGCTTGTATTTTCAATGTGGCAGTTATAATGTGAATCAGGGAAAATTTTAAAAATTGCTTAAAGGGTTAACAGGCTTTAAGCATTCCAAATAATTTCAATGCACTTTTCCTATGTTGCAAGAACAATGCTGTGGACATTAGGAAAAAATTCTAAAAAGGACATATGGCCACATTTCAAGCAATGTAGTGTTCACTTTAAAATGTCCATAACTGGCTCAACGCTTTTTTTTTTGGCGTTAATTATACACATGAAAAACTAGTTCAATGACATGTTTTCACAGTCTGCAAAAATTATGCTTATTTTGATTTTCCATTATTTCCATAAATTAAAAATTAATTAAATTGAAACATATTTACATTTTAAACAATATTTGAATAAATATCCTCTAACAGGAAAGCAGGGGGAGGGTTAGTGGGTAAGAAATTAACTATGATCGCAAGGGGGGCCACAGGAATGAGAAATGGTTGAAAGGGGGCTGTGGGCAAAAAAAAGGTTGAGAACCACTGACATAGAGTATCGTTGTAGTAAGGTATCACTGTACCTAAAGACCAATACCACTAAACAGCACTGCACCTCATAAATATTCCTCTGAGAAACTTCTAATGAATTAATACATGTCAGAATGTGCTGTGTATCCATTGTTCACCTAACATGAAGTTTGTTTCTGACGAATAGTTTGCATGTGTTCATACCATTTGTCATCTCAATGTGGCTGGTTATTTTGCCTGTTTTGAATTATGCAGAAGCAATGGAATATTTCACACTGCCTGAAGAATTTGTTTCACAGGGTAAATGTTTACCTGGTATCATTCCATGATTAAATAACATAACTGAAATAATTTTAAACAATATATATTTGATCAAGCAAGCATTGCAATACTCACCCATCAAGTAGCCACATCCTATAATAAAAAGAAACAAGACTTAAAATCCTGTAGTAATCAAACTGATGCAAATAATGAAAGAAAAAATCTCAGTACAACTAAAAAATAGTTTCAAGTATTGTTTTAATTAAACTAAAGAAATTTTTTTTATCATGTTTCTAAGGAGGATATATTATTTCTATTTTTAATATTCAGTTTTTGAAATTTGGTTTCCTGATTCAAAAAACAATTACATTTGACCCCAGTATTTACAGTATATGCCAACTACATATATTTACCTGGTGTCTGTCAACCATTGATGGAATGCATTGGCATGCTTTGCAAACTCAATTCTGAGTCTATCATTTTCTTCCTGTCTTTTAGCTTCTTTGGCAAGTTCTACATCTCGTTCCTGAGAAAAAAATAATTGAAAGGAAATGATATATTGATTTGTGATTACAAAATGGATTATGCATGAACTAGTTAAAAATTGCACTACTCAAATTAAAACCACCCTATTTGAACAGTGTAATAACTAAAAGGTTTAGAAACTACTGCAAATAAAACTACAGAATATAGAGTAGTACCAATGCAAAAGTAATGTAAAAAAAAAATTCAAGAATAACTGTCAAATGAATTTCTTATTGTTTATGACCTGCAAAGTTTTTTTTTAAAGTGAAAAAACAACTATTTTATATACCGTCAACTTTCTATAACTAACATCCTGTAATATTCAGCCCCACATATCCCAACAAATAAACAGCTACATGGCTACCAATAAGCTCGTAATGCAAATTTGTGTATTTTTCATGTGTATATTTAATTCAGTCTGTTTCACCTGAATGATCTTCTGCAAATTTCTCCAAGTGTCTTCAAGTGCTTCCATAGTGAACCAGGTGTAAGGGTTAGCTCCAACATTAAAGGATTTTATCTGTTGATCTAAAGCTGCTAAAATCTCAAAGTCTCCCTGAGCAGAGCTGAGTGATTCCTGAAACTGTGCATGAGCCTCACGCAAAGCCTGAAATATATATATTAGAAAATAAGAAAAAAACATCTGATATATCTTTTATCACATTTTAATAACACACAAATATTGAAATGATAAAACCAAATTTTAAACAGTATTGCCACAAGTATATTTATATTACAGAACAAAAACTTACTCTTATCTCTTCAATGGAGTTGCAACGTACTGGGTCTGTCAGGTCCTCTTCTGCATTTTCAAACCAACTGTTGAAAGCAGAAGCCTTCTTTGCAAATGTTAAGAAAAGGTCTTCAATCTGTTAAACAGATAAGTGTTTCTAATGAGTTAATTGATTTTATGCAAATGGCATATATCAATCACATGCATTATAAGTTTAACATGTCTCGAGAATTAAAAAAATTTTTAAAAATGTAAAGAATCCTATTTTTAGTACTCTTTTTGATTCAACCTTTTAAGCAGTTTTTAAATTTTCCGATCCACAATGGAAATCATTTAACCCTCTGCAAAATGTCACACACATTCTATCAAGAAAAATGTTTTTCCAATTTTGTATGGGATATAAGGCTTCCCCCACCTCCACCACTAAGAATAAAAACAAGGAACACATATACTCTATATTTTCTATCATTTATGCATAATCCTACACTACCCTGAAGGGAAAAGAAAAACAGCCTCTCTCCTTTCTGTTATCAAATTCTGAACAAAAGACAACTCCCCTCACTGGAAGTTGATCTGACAAATTGGGAAAAAAAACCATGTTTTATGGAAGAGGGGTAGTTACAAGGCTGTGTGTGAGCTCAGCATTGCCAAATTAATTAAGGGGGGTTTCAAGGACACAAGGAAACTCATAATTGCCATAATAAAGGACATCAAGTTATTGTCATTGCTGCGGTAAGGGTTAAAATAATACCTTCTGAGTTTGCAGGTCTGGAAGAAGTTCTGTATACCCTCCTTTTCTCCGAGCAAAATTTGCACCCACCCCCAAAAAAAGGTAGATCCTTCATACCTCCCTGAATAAGAGGACCCAGTTAAGCAGATAACATTTATTTTCTAGTCTTGTCCCACTTCCATATCTTAAAAAAGAAAAATTCAACCAGTAAATACCATTTTAATGGTACAAAACGGTTGCTTGATTCACTAATTTCACAATTTCACTTAATTCATGTGACTAGATAATTGGTGAACCACTTAGTTTGATAATGGGCTTTGGTTCCCTATGTAGACTTGAAGTGGTTTTACTGAAGCTCGAAGTTCAAATATAGAATTTTATATTCATGTAAATCTGTAAATTGATAGAATATTGGTTCAAGCACATACCTGCTTAAACTGCTCAAGCATATGAAGTAGCCTTTGTTTACGAGCTTCAGATGCTGCTAATAGGTTATGCCATCTGGAAGAGAAAAAAAATCGTATAGTAAGAAACAGTTTTGTTTAAAACATTATTAATGGTGCCTGGTTACACAAACTTAATATGGGAGCCGGAGGTTTTTTTTTGTTTTTTTTTAAAAGAGCAAAATTTATGATTTTGTAAAACTGCTATAATTTGAAAGTGCTGAGTTTTTATCAACAAAAGTTCACCATCATCTTGCATAGAAATGTATCTTTCATTGTTTAAAAAAAAATTATCCACTTATTTACGCATGCAAAATGATAGTATTGAAAACTGCATGATTAATTTTTGTTTTCATAATTGTAATCAAAGGAATAACGTATCCTACCACTTGGGAAAACCAAAGAATAAGCCATTTTCAATCTAACTACTAACATTTGCATTTTTGAAATATTGATGTCTTAATGTGTGATACCATCTATAGTCCGACCTTGGTATAATGTCACCCTGGGGACCCAATAAAAATGATTTCATAAGCGGGGTGACTTAATAACAAGTCAAATTTACTAATTGTACTAGCAAGGACCTTCAAAGACTGACATAATGGTAAAAGTGATCTGATCAACGTTATACTAAAGGTCTTATTATAAAACAGCAATATAAACAAAAATCACATTGCATGCATATTTAGCTAAGATAAGAAATATATTTTTACATGATTCTAAAGTGATGCCTTTCAATTAAAATTAACTTACCTTCCCATAACATCATCATGGCGCTTGATAATTGCTTGTGTCTGTTCATGATTAGCTGCAAGCAACTGATCTTTCAGCTGAGTGATGCTTTGTATGCCTTCTTGTTCAAAAGCTGCTAACCCAGCATCAAATGTTTCCTAAGAGTGAAAGTTTTCAGTATCAAACACACTGTCAAGACACACACATAAACAATAGGCACATTTATGTTTGATGAGGTAACAGTAGAGGTATAAAAAGTTCTACTGTATTTTTAATTCTGTTTAAAAATAATAAATTAAATGCATTCTAAAGAAAGCATCAAAATACTATCACTATTAATCACTGAAAACAATTTTTTTTAATTAAAAGATTGATGGATTTTAAGAAACTCATGTTTTGAAATTTTCCTTACTTGATCCAGACTTAATTTCTATGGGAGCTAATGACAAAATTAGAAGTTAAATTCTTCATTTGAAATTCATATTTAAATATTTTTGCTTAAAAATGAATCAAGCAGATAGTATTTCAAATTTAAAAATCTACAGAGCCAAGATTTAGTTAGCTACCTGTTTAGTCAAAAGTGTTTGAACAGACGACAGATCACGACCATAATCTTCAGAACGAACATGGGTTTCCTTGTCAGCTAATATAAATAACAATGGAAATCAGTTAATACAAGTAAACAACTATTTAATTCTATTTACTCGGTATTTTTTTAAATATTGAAAGTAATGTTAAAAAATTCCAACCTATCCAGCTTTCAACAACGTCAGCTTTCCACATGAATTGCAAATAGGCAGAGTTATCTTTGAGCTTGCTTTTGCGGCGAGTAGCACTAGAATCGAGAGCATTGAGTCTGTCATGAAGCTGCTGAAGCCTTTGGCTTATACTGTCAGAATGATGATTGCCTTCAGCAATCAACTGCTGACCTTCCGATGAGATACCAACACATCTGTCTCTGTGAACCGTAAAGTCAACTTCAAAAGCTTCATGTTTTTTTAACAAGCCCTGAAATGAATAAACAGAAACCATGTAAAATAAGAGGAAAAAATAATTAATCCATTTTCAATCAAACTGAAAAAATTTAATATCAAATGAAAAGTTATTCAAAGGTCAAACTTATATATACACACACAAATGATTCAATCTACATAAAGATAGTCAAATCTCAATATGTCAATGTGCAGTGGTGGTCAAAAAAAATTAAGTTATTGTTAGTTCGCCTCATTGGAAATTTTGATTTTAAAGTGGGAGGAAAAGAAAGATTTATCAAAATAGCAGCGCTATTTATGAATATCGCATTAGTAAAACATATCAAACCACTGGAGATGAAATTGATAAGATATTCTAATTTAATCATATTTAATTATTGAATATTTTCAAAGAAACAAGCAGTTCTTACTGGATAAAGAAAATCCATGCATACACGATGCTTGAAAAAATGAAACTAATTATAAAAAGTTTATAAAAGATTTTCTGTAAAAAATGCAGTGGTTTTTGTCTTATTTTTTGCCTTTCTTTTAAGGAAAGGTCATTCACTTTTTGCCAGTAAGTAAATGAATCTGCTAAATTTTATTTTTAAATGCTGAATTTTATTTTTAAATGCTGAATTTTATTTTTAAATGCTGAATTTTATTTCTAATTGCAATTTTTAACATTTCTCTCCTTCCCGAAAACTTCGACTTAAAAGAAGAAAACTGAGCTAAGGGAAAATTTCAACACTAAAATACAGAAAAACTTACGAGGGCTGAGTAAAAACTTAAATAGATATTCAAGTTATCAGAGTTTGAGTCACCACAAATTGACTATTTATATTTTAATGAAGTAATTATCCATAGCAAACAAAAAATAGGTTATTGCATCTCCATGTAGTTGTATGTGAATACACATTACTACAGGCCTTCTTTTACGGTATTCAATACAATTAAAATTTAGACAAACTCGTGAAGTTTATTGAAATGCGTACCTGAACAGCTGCCATTGTGTCCCCATAATCTTCAACATTCAAGAGCTGCTGTTTTTC
Source organism: Pholcus phalangioides (assembly GCF_987345545.1). Classification (NCBI taxonomy): domain Eukaryota; kingdom Metazoa; phylum Arthropoda; class Arachnida; order Araneae; family Pholcidae; genus Pholcus; species Pholcus phalangioides. The sequence goes on along the minus strand of NW_028301608.1, from coordinate 83,329,013 downwards.
GGAAATCCAAGCTTCCTCTTCCTCTAGTTTGGCGAGGAAGTTTTGGTAAGCTAAGGACTCATTCAGTTTGTTGCCACGGTCTGATGTCATCTACATAAATGAGAAAAAACATACAAGCCATTTATAGTATAAATAAATACATCAAATTTACACATCTTGTTCTAACACATCTATATCAAAGAAAAATTATTGCTTATAAAAAAATTTTTTAATTACAGGTATCCCTTGCTTTATGACATTTTGCTATACACTATTTTGCTTGCTATAATACAATTTTTAGAAGTTGATTTCAGGAATATTCAACCTGCAAAATTCAGCTGGGAGTTCAACTTATTAATCCTGGAAATGGGCTTGCAAATTGAAGCCCATTCCATGCAAATAGCATAGTTAATTCTTTGAATGCGTTGGATTTGATGATGTAGTTGAGACAAATGTAAGAGAAATTCTCAGATGCAACCTCGCCATATTTCACTGATGAACAACGTTTGGTCACATATTGACAATGCCACGAGAAATTTAATTTAAAAAAAGGTGGTTCAAGTGAAACTAAAATTTGAGAATATTTCATATTTGAGAAATATGCAAAATACTTGGGTTTTTGCTATTAAACTTTTTATAATGGAAAAGACAAAAATGCTGCCTGTTAGCAGAATCGACTGTCTCATTAAAAAGACTTATCAGTAGAGCCTGGATTATATGCATCAAAATATTCAAATATGCACTTATTGATGTCAAAATATGCACTTATTGATGTCAAAATATGCACTTATTGATGTCAAAATATGCACTTATTGATGTCAAAATATGCACTTATTGATGTCAAAATATACAAATACAAATACAAATAAATACAAATACAACGCCACAACAGGCAAAATGCCCAACGAGGTGGCTGATAAAAAGATGCCCATAAAAATATGGATGTCATATGTTTCAAAAATACAGCAACCCCATTAAAAATGCAATTAACACAAATTATAAACAATATATACACATGATAAAATATTATACAATGCCCATAAAGAATACTTATGGTTGTCTTATTCTAAGAATGGATAGCTTCTCGATTTACCCCAACATGTTTATCGTATTTCTTTTTAAACGTGTCAATTGTGTTACAATTTACTACCTCCGGGGATAAGCTATTCCATTTATTAACAACCCTATTAGAGAAAAATTCCCTGCGACACCATAACCTTGCATTGTCCCTCACCAATCGATACTGGTGTCCCCTTGTAAAAGCAGTTGATTGGCGGTGTACTAAAAGTTCATGGTCCATCCTATCCATCCCATTGAAAATTTTGAACACTTCGATCATATCTCCTCGACACCTGCGTTCATCCAATGTAAACATTCAAAAAATGAAGTCTCTCTTCATAACTCAAGCCCTGTGTGCCAATAAGGACATGCGTAGCTCTTTTCTGCACCCCTTCAATCAAGTCTATGTCCCTCTGTAGGTATGGTCTCCAAAACCTTACAGCATACTCCAGTCCAGGACAAACTAAGCCTCGAAAAAGCGGAAGAATGACTTTAGGAGAACGCGATGAGACCAAGCATTATATTTGCTTTTTTGACAACCGCTGAACAATGTTCAGAAAACTTAAGCCGCTCGTCAATGAGAACTCCCAAATCGGTGACTCTAGTTGCATCCGGGATAGTGACACCATTCAACTCGTAAGAGAACCGTGGGTTGTTCGAACCAAAATGAGCGACCATGCACTTATCTACGCTAAACGTCATGCTCCATTCATTTGCCCATGCTGCAATCTTGTTTAAGTTGGTCTGGAGCAACTCCCTATCGCTTTCATTCCTGATTACCCCCATTAGCTTCACATCATCTGCGAATTTGCTAGTAATTCCATCGATACCCTGATCGAGTTTGTCGATAAAAAGTGAAAAAAGTATGGGGCCAAGGACACTTCCCTGAGGAACTCCACTTGTGACGTTTGTCCAACCAGAGAATTCCCCGTTCACCATAACTCGTCGCGACCTATCTCTTAACCACGATTCTATCCAATTCAGCAAGTTGCCCCCTATTCCAATCTCGTGTAAACGCTTCAAGAGTTTGCCATGTTGGACCCGATCGAATGCCTTCTGGAAATCAAGGTAAACAACGTCGACATTTTTGCTCTTACCCAAAGCCTTAGTCACGTAATCATAGAAGCAAAGGAGGTTAGTTACACATGACTTCCCCTTCCTGAACCCATGCTGATTATCCGACAATACATTATTCTCGTCTATCCACTTCACAAACTGCCTTTTGATGATAATTTCCAAAATTTTCGAGAGGGAGCTCGTCAAACTCACTGGACGATAATTAGACACCACTTCTCTACTACACTTCTTAAATATCGGAACAACGTTAGCCAGTTTCCAATCTCTCGGGACGATACCCTCAGCAACACTACTCCTGAATATCTGTGCGACTGGCCCCAACAATTCATTAGCACCTTCCCTGAGAACCCTGGGATAGATATCATCTGGTGCTTTGCTTGCACATACATTTCTTAGAAGATTTAGGACCTCCACGTCTTCTACTTGAATATCGTTGAGGGTTTTATTACCCCATGCAACACCTGTATATCGAATATCATTATCTCCATTAAAAACCGACGCGAAAAAGTCATTGAAAGCACTACACATGCCTACATTAAACATTATGCACTTATTGATGTCAAAATATGCCCTAAAAAAATTGTGAAGTTAAAAATGATAAAATTTATATAAAAAATAAGAAAATATGCGTTAAAAAATCAATCATGCAAAAAAAAAGCAGATTCTTTCTTAGTGCATATTCATTTACAAAAAGTATCTTCTTCCCTTAAACTGCATATGCAAATAACTTCTGCATATTTTTTACTTAGGCATTTTTAATTTCTAATTAGACTTGGTTGTTCAGTAACAAAATACCTGTAATGAAAGAATTTCAACGCTATTTCTAGAAAAATTTAATGTTTTTGAAACTCTCTAGAAATAACGTTACAATGAAACTGGCAATGTTTGGAAAAAATTAAAAACATCTCTATTAATTCATTAAATCCTGATATTATAAAAATATGAGCAATATTCATTTGAAAAATTATGAAAAAAATTGACTGAGCTTTAATAAACCTTCAAAAATATGCACTTATTCTAAAAATTCTTTGATTTTATGCACTAACACTAAAAAAGGCCAAAATATGCAAATGTACACACATATGCATATAATCCAGGCTTTATTTATCAGCCTACCATACTAGACTTTTCAGGAAAGAAAACACCCACACTTACCAGAATCAATCAGTAGTTAAGACAGAACTAAAAAGTATTAATTTAATCCATTCATATTGCTTAAATACATGGGATTTATTCATATCAGTTTAAATTAAAAAATATCAGTTCATTAAAAAATATTCCTTTGCTGTTGAGTTCAATTTTTCAGAAGAAAATCAACCTCCTCACAAATCCCTATCTCTCTCAACGTAAACTCCTCTCAATTTAAGCAATTTCACATCTTATGCAACTATTTTGCAGAACCAATTAATCGCAAAAAGCGAGGGATGCCTGTATACCAAAATTAAGGGAAACAAATATTGCTTTTTCCAAAGCAGAATGTTTTGCATTGCTCTGCAACGAGCCCACAGCCAACTACATAGAAAGATTCTGTACTAAAAATTCCTCATAACAGTGTTTTTTAACGTTTTTCTCAAAATTCTTCTAGATTGTTCTGCAATAACACTGATTGCTGATGTGTGATCATCGTGCTATCGTGCTGGACTGGACTCTCATCGTGAGGATCTAGCTTTGAACTCTATTTCTGCATAGCTGTGGTCAGATGAAGTTTGTTTTCTATCATGGAGGCCTAAACGCAAGCTTGTTTCCCATTTAAAAGTCTTTCCACAAAAACAACCACTTTACCAAATACAATTACATGTTATAGATGGTGCAAAATCTAGATAACTTGTATACAAGTTTTCCGTTCATTATTGCTCATGGCCTTCCAACATTATCTTGAAAAGCCCATCATAAGTGTGGTTGTTTGTTTACTCGTTACGCTTGTTTACTCATACCTAATTATTAATAAAAAGATACATCTTTGCTTTATATCAGTGCCAATGTCTTGTTTCATATTTGTGTAACTAATTTTGAAAAAATGACAAACTAAAAAAATTTCAGCTCTTGCACTCAAAATTATTTTGTAATCATTAATTATGCATATATTCTAACTTTAAGAAAAGCTGGAATTTGAAATTTATATTGAAATCTCCAAGCCCATTAAACTTTGTTAAATTTTCTCCATTTAGTTTCAAAATGGCATTCCAATTAACAAAGCCTCAAAAGCTTCTATGCAAAGTCAACTTAACTTCTAAAATCAAATTAGAAAACTTGCCTCCTTAAGTTCTTGCCAAGCTTTCTCCAAATTCTTCAATCTCATCTCAATCTCTGGAACACCAAGATTAGAGACTGCCATGAGCTGCTGTCCAGCTTCTTGTACAGCTTGGATAGTTGGCTCATGGGCAGCCAATTCAGCCTCGAGACGAACATGCTTCTTCCTAAGATTCTGGACCCCAGTAAGGTCTCGACCATAATCATCAGAACTAACCAGCAATTTCTTTTCTCTATAAGAAAAATAAAGTTCAATGTAAATTTTACTCTCAGCCACAGCTCCCACGTGGTCCCAGGGCTGGAGCCCCGTCAGCCCTGGGACTCAGGACAATTACTATCATTTTTTGTTTTTTCAAGCTATAAATTTACTATAGAAGGACCAATGAAAAGTCTGGCTTGGGGACACACCAAAGATCCCAGCCTAGGGGTCATGCTCACAGCTTACTGAAAATTGGGAGCTCCATTACAGTCATATACACACGATTATGAAAATTTTTAAAAAATGTAATTTATACTCAAGGTATTTAAAGGAAATTATTAGGCAAAACTTATGAAATTCACATAAAAATGTTCAAAGATGTGAAATAGAATAATTGTATTCAGTCAATAATAAATTAAATAAATTCAAAATAGAATAAAAACATTAAAAGAAATAACATCTACTTCAAATGAAATGTTAACTTATACAATTCCATTTTAGTAAAAAGCCTCCTCTCTTCTGCCAAATACTCACCCTTCCCCCTACTGTGGAATATGTCATATTGGTGTGTGTATATACACACACACAAACACACATATATATATATACATATATATATACATACCTAAGCTAAGTGTAGCAATTTTTCTAAGCAAAAGAGGTGAAACTACGAATTCAATTATTCACAATATGACTGATAGTAATTTAGATAACTTACATTTGTTTTAAAAAAAAAGTTGTTTTATATATATATATATTTATATTTATTTATTTATATTTTGTTTGATACACTAAAGAATTTTTTCAGATACTGTATTTAACACCAAAATATTTTTCATTCACTCCATTACACAGATGACATATTTTTTAAGATCAAAACGGCCATAATTTTCCAAATTTTTAAACTTAATATTCCAACCTGCAACTTTTTTTTTAGAAAACATACATGATATAATCAACAATTTACCAATATTTTTCATTTTATAAATATTTTCACAATAACTCCAAAATTATTACTCACTTTATCCATGATTCTTCATCTGCGATATCTCTGAAGAACTGATGCAACGTATTTGCTTCATTAAGTCGAGCACTTCTGTATCCAGCAAGTGTCTTCACCCTTTGATAACGCTCATTAATAGAAGTGCGCTTCTCTTCAATAACAGTAGCATCACATTGCCCCGATTCTATTAAACTGTCTGCTAGATTGTTCATATCTTGAATACGATCTTCATGGGCATTCACATCTGCTTCAACAAGCTGATGCTTTTTTATCAAGTTCTGCACTGAAGCAAGATCTTTTCCGGATTCTTCTGATTTCAACAATGATTCCACCTAGCATAGAATAAAATCAAAATTTGACTGGAATATTTTTCCCAATTTAAAGAATAAAAGTATGCTCAAAATGGCTACAAAATATACTTCAGGTGCTATCAATGTTGATTCTTAATCCCATTGAAAATTTTTGTAACCTCTATTTAATAGATATATATATACTTTCCAGATCCGTTTGAGATGGTGCTTTTGTTATTTGTTTCATTCTGTTCATCTCTCATAAACGTAATCTCACCTGATCAATATGGTAACTTTTATAATAAATTTAGTTCAAATGTATGTCATTATTTAAGATTAGGTCATTTAATATTTTTTAGAACAAGATAATTTATTTTTACGATGTATTGTAATATTCAAATACTTACTTCTCCCAGCCAGAAATCAATGTCCTTGACAGCAGCATTGAAGGTTCTTTGCTTGTTAGCTTCTTTAATTTTTATACTTTTCTCAATGGTTTTTTTTGTGAGATGTTCCCATTGTTCTGCAAGGCAGCTCAGACGAGCCTGGACAGCATCTTCAGATCCTGCACACTGATGTTGATCTATTAGGTTTTGTCCATTAGCCAAAACGGACTGAATCCTGTCAGCATTGGCAGCCAACTCTGCCTCAAACGCTTGATGTTTCTGATGTTTGCTCTAAAATGAATGCGATAATATGATCAAACAAAACAAAAAAATTTTGTAATCTTAAAACAAAATATTTTTTTATTTGAAACTAATTATAAAAATGTGAAATAATTGATTCAATATGTATAATGAAGTGAAATCCGATATTTTTCATTCCATTACTTTTCATTACATATTCATACTGGGAGGACATTTCTTAGAATATATTGATTTTTTCTTTTTCTTAAACTTCATCTCTTAAAAGTATAAGCATTTGTTGTGCGAATAGCAAATAACTATTCTCTTTGGGAGAAGGAAAAAAAAAGAAACCATTTAAATAATACAGCACAGACATTAGTTCTCGTTTTAATTACTGACATAAAATGCCTACTTGAATATTAGTAGGATCTTTATAAGACTCGTCCATTGCCATTTGTAGCTTTTCAGTGATCCAGTTTTCGATTTCATCTGCATCTCTACTGAATTGTTGCAGAGTCATGGATTCTCCCAATTTTGAACGCTTCTTGATCAGATTGTCCTTAAGGTGACGCCACCTATAAGAATAAAAATATTGAATATTATTACTGTGGAAAAATTTCTTCAAAAGAGAAAAAGATTCATTCAATACACTGAAATTCAGGGTTGGTAAAAAAACCGGTTTTTTGAAAAAAACCAAAAAACCGGGTTTTTTTGGTTTAAACCAGGTTTTTTTGGTTTAAACCGGTTTTTTTGTTTTAAATAGTATTAACATTAAAAACAATGAAATTTCTGAAAAATCATTCGAACTTCCAATAATTAACTAAAATAAAATGTTTATTAATGTAATTAACACTATTCCCATGCTAATTAATCAATAAATATTTATTACGTTTTAACAAAAACCAACTTTTGCAATTTCATTATTTTTTGCTTAACTCAATGGATTACTATGTGTTTGAAAATTCTTTTAATGTTATTATTAATCATATAATATATAAAGGTTTTTCTCCAGTTACTTTCAGTATGCTTAATTAGGAAGCTATTTGCAAAAAGTAATAAAAATTAGGTGAATACAATGTATGTAATGAAGAATAAATGATGCAGATTAATTAGCAATGATTTACGATATACAGGGTGATTATAACTAAGGTTCTGATTTCAAAACACTGTAAAAAAAGAACGATTGTCAGAATGACTTGAAAATTGACATGAATATTCCTGAAAAAATTCAATTTTATTTGATAAAGGGGAAAAAATATTTGAAAATGTAAAATTAATGACATCATCGAACATGTGGGAAATTTGCTCGCAGAATGGAAACGATAGCCAGTCATGGCAGAATACCTTAATTATAGCATTTCATGGAAACATCACAAAAAACGAAGTAATTGAACAAATAACTACAACTTACTTAAGAAATGTTAAATATGTTGTCCACCGCATGTTCTGGCTATGAGGTTGAAAGCACAAAAATTCTTGTTCAACAACAGAATCGGAGTTTGCCCCATAGTCATAATGTGGATGTGCTTGCAATTCAGCTTTATTAAACCAAACGCCCCCCCCCCCCCGTTAATATTCCTGAGGAACTTCTAACATATAGGGAATGTGCTAGAGATTGCAATTCACCAAAGTTTGCAATCTGACCACTGTTTATAACATTTTGAGGTACCACCCACAGCCAAAAGTTGCAACGGTTAAGGTGCATCCTGGCAAAATGGGTCTTCAGCAGCTGCTTTTCTGGTATTGCAATGTGCATCTTGATAGAAGTTCTATCCACACACTGATGCTGTGGAAGTGCCGAAATGATGTGGTTGCACAAAATAGATTATACTGCTGGCTAAGTACAGCATAATCTACTTGCACATTTTGTACTTTTTTTTTTTTGCGAAAAAAACTTCCATTGCTTCAGGAGTATCCATGCAAATTTTCAAGTCATTCTGATCAGTACTTATTGTATAGTTTCGGAATCAAAACTTAAATTATGATCACCCTGTATATAGCTGATTATTTTTCATAAATCTGTTACTACTATACAGTAGAACCTTGATTAACTGGGCTTAACAGTGTGTGTGTGAAAGTATAAAAAAAAACAACTATTGAATATTAAGACTGGGAGATATACAGTAGAAGATGTGCTACTTCTTATGGGAAAGAAAATGAAAATGTATGTGAGGTAATGTAACTACTAGTACACCAGTCTTCCAGTCTTTGTCCTTTAAGGACAGTTGGTGTCTTTATTGGATTATAGGACCACCTGGCCCTAGCATGATGGTATCACTACTGTAGCTGCTTCTTTGTGAAGGGAAAAAGAAACCCTGTGAGATAATACACCACTACATTTAGATGTGTGATGCAATCCTTATTCATGAATTTGCTAAAGATAGAGCATCAGAATGTAGCCAAAGGGTAGAAAATGTTGTAAGAATGAGAAATTTTGACTTTTATATATAACTTTAAATAACTAAGATACTTCATATGAAAAATATATATATATTCTGGCCACTTTTATGAGACTTTTTGAAAAAAACCACTTATAAAATCTTATGTCATTTAAAGATATACCACCAGAATGTACCCCAAGGTAATAAAATGTGGTAAAAATGAAACATTTTGGCTAATAATGAACCAATTATGATATTTTTCAAGGAAAAAAATTATATTTAGGCAACTTTTATTTGATTTTTTGAAAAAAACCAAAGTGGTTTTTTTTAAAAAACCACTTGGTTAAAACCAAGGTTTAAACCACGTTGGTTTAAACAACAACCAAACAACCCTGCTGAAATTAAATATTTAAATAATCTCACCTTTCAAGAACCTGCTCTTTCTTTTCATTGATCGCCTCTGAAGCATAATGGTCAGCAGCAACTAACTGATCAGCTAAAGCAGCTAGAGCAGCTATCTTTTCTTCCTAAAAATCATTAATGAATTTGATTTAACAGCAGCAAACATATTTATTTTTTATTGTGATATTATAATACTTCACTTAAGTTATGCTAATTTGTTTGAAATAAATAAAAGAAATTTAAAAATATACTTGTTTTTAATTCTCAGTCTATGAGTCCAATGATTAGTTACTGAGTAACACTGATTTAAGTTTAGTTATCTAAGGTTAAAATGATTGAAAAATGTTTCAGAAAAAATTAGTGTTGAGCAGTGTAATCAATTGAACACCCATAACTCTGCAATCAGAGAAACAACTGAAGGCAAGGGGGAGGGGTCTTGTTATAACATTTTTGACAGATCACCAAGATTAATTTAGGACCGAGTCACAAATATTTCGGTTCTTAATTCAAAAAGTTTGTATGTGAAACAGCAGCTGCATAATAGTTTTGAAATGAAGGAGAGTAACTTGCCTGTGCATTGATAGCTTTATCAAAATCTTCATGCTTTTTGATGAGGGACTCAACATTATCGCCACCCATGTCATCTGAGCTGAGGAAAGCTTCCCTGCTTCCCATCCAATTCTCTGCTTGTTCACAGTCTCTATAAAACAGCTGTAGCTCTAAGCACTGATCTAGTTTCATTCTCCTTGCAATCCAGGCTCTACATACAAGAGAAAAAATTTATTCAGCACAAATTAGGGAAGGCATATTTTCTGGAGTATTTTAATCTCAAAGCAACACATACCACACAAATAAAAAGCAATATTTTTATATGAAACAAAAAAACGAATTACACAATACTCATTAAATGTCTTTTTAGAGATTTATCCCAATGCACGTTGGGATTTGGGGGTGCAAATTTAAAACTACCCCATTCATATTTGAACATTATACAAAATTATATGCTCTACATTTGATCATTTCGGAATGTTTTAATTTCCACAAGTCTCACCTTTCAAGTTCCTGCCTAGAATCATTCATCTTCTCTAGTTTTTCTTGTACTTCAACACTTGCATAATGGCCACTTTGCAACAGTTGTTGACCAAACATCTCAAATGCTTGGAAAGTGCCTGTACGTGCATCTATCTCAGTTCGATGTTCCTATAGAGAAATGAAGTCTGAATATTACAAAGAGTAAATAACAAAAACAAATTTTGATAACCACAATTCAAATCTCCAAATTTTCTGCTATTCAGCTTTATAGAAATGATGAAATAAAAGATTTTTGCAATTCAATTTGATTTGAAATTTGTTATTCTTAAAATGTTTTAAGAGACACCAAGTAGAAAATTTTAATTGTGAATTCTGCAAAACTTCCCAACTTCTAAAACAATAAAAAATGTATTGAATAGGAAAAAGTAAACTTAAATAGATTAATACATATATACTAAATTCTAATTTGGTTTATAATAGTTTCGAATGAACTTTAAAAGAAACCTTACAAAATTATCTTATCTCTGAAGTAATAGTTTCATTTTTTTGAATCTACTATTTTTCACTGGTTTAAATATCAGAGTACTTCATTTTGTAAAAGTTTGTATTTTGCTCCCAAAGACAGTGAAATAATTGTAATGAGTATAATTTGAAGTTCCGCTTGCTAAACAATTTCATTTTTCTCAAAAGCACAGGAACAAGAGTGCAAATAAGAGCTATAAATGAAGATTATAAGCCATTCAAAAGAACCACTACACAGCTCAGTTATAACATGCAAGCATCTAAACTGCTATAGTCAAGATTTTAGAAATGCTAGTTAATTTTCTTCTGATCGAATCAATTAGCTCATTTTAAATTAGTTTGTGTGGTTATGTTGTGTGTGCATATGGATTACCCACCTTCAGTGCATGTTTCACACATGCATACCAAGCAGACATGCAAGATAATATTTGCAAAATTATTGAAATTCCAGTCGTTGCTTGTGTTTTCATTCATTATTTTACAATATGTTTGAGAATCAACAAGCAAAATAAAATTTTCTATGGCAATATTTTAGTGTTAGGTTCAGATATTTTATGCAAAAACAGCATATCCTTAATACGAGGCATAGCTTATACCTGAGGAATACCATAGTGAGCATCAATCTCAGAACGATAATTCTAAAGGGGAGAGATACCAAGAGAAAAGAAAAATTGTCTGAGGTACTTCAAAACAAAGGCTGAATAAAGAATAATTCATTTTTTTCTAATTGCATTAGATAATGTGTATTCTTCACACCAAAAATATTTTTAAAAACAATATCCTCCTTTTCAACACAAGGGAATTATTAAAATTTTGATTTAAAAATCCTGTATTTGTTTAACGTAATAGTCACATTAGAAGGGAAAATACAGGCATATTACAGGCACCTCACTAAATAAAAAGTCTCACCAGTCTCACTATATTTTCAGTATTTTTGGAGATAATGTTTTTACAGCCAGGCATTTCGGCTGCTGTGCATTTGTGAGAGCATAACGAGACCCCCTGAGTTCGATTCTTACAAGTGGTAGAGTGGTGATCAGCCTGAAGCTAGATTTATGTGGTTTCCAGCTTCAAGGCATGAATTCAAGCCTCGTCTCCCATTTAAAAAAGTCTCTACAGAGAGCAACCAAGCCAACATTTAAATTCACACATTGATACATAAAGGCTGCTGATTTATCACTCCCAAATTTGGAAGATGGGTGACAGTACTTCTTAAACACTTAACAAGCACATCACAAAAAATTATGTTTATATCAGAGACACTATATAAACATAACACCTCTGGCATGTGCCAATGCATTAGGTGTTACTCCAGAGGAATGTTTACGAAGTGCATATATGATAGAGGTATAGCTGGTAGCCCCCCCCCTTCTACAGATAATTTTCAATGACCATGAAAATATGTGGCATTGTCTCTATAACCTAACATATGGGAAGGGAGGGTAATAGATCAATCACCACTCAAACACAGAACTTTATATACCTAGCACTATCACATTCAAACCTCCGAAATTTTCAGAGAATGGACTGAATAAAAAAAATATGCAATTGCAAGCAAGCACATTGCAAGTGAAAATAGCATTTTAGACAGTAACTAGCGAAAAGAAAGTAAAAGAAATGTTTCATCTAAGCAAAGTGCACACAGTGCAAAACTGGAACAGTCATAAGATCAAGAAAAAGTGTTTCTAGGTAATACAAAAAAAAAAAAAAATAGATAATGGGAGAGAAAAGCATTCAGCTGAAAATCAAGTAATAAACTTTTTTTTTTTCAAGCTTGCCCAATGTGACAAAAGAAACTGGTGCATTCAAATCATTCGATTTTTTTCATAAAACTTCAAAATAAACCTTGAAGTTTAAATAATTCAATTTTGATTGTTATTTTGATTTTATTTTCTATTTGTTAAGAAAAATCAAAAGGCGTATTTTCTAAAAATTACCACCAAACTTCTTGCACAATATGATTTATGCTTCTCCCGTTATTCTTCCTATTCACCTGCTAGAATATAATTCTGGAGATGCCAGTATTTATATTAAATATATATTTGAATGATAGTAAAAAGTCGAAATTTAAATTAAAATTTTTTGTTTGTGCAGAGTAACCATGTAAAACAAGAATACACAAAACAAAAAACTCAAATACACAAGAATTGAAAATTCAGAGGCAAAAACATCTAGCCTTGGTTGTCTGCTATAACAAAGTTGAACTAACCTGATGTCGCTCAAGTAATGCTTCAGCACCAGTTACATCATTAGCCAATTCATCAGAAGAGACTAAACTCATCATGCTTTGAATCCAAGACATCAAATCTCTGGAAAACATGTGATATTCATTAGAATTTTGTACAATTAAAAAAAGCACATAATACTGAATTCAATGAATATCACATTAATAACATACCTATAATCTGCCAAGAATCGTTGGAGATCATATGAATCCAACAGCTTTTCTTTTCTTGCATTAGCTTTGGCTGTTAACTGGGTCCATTCTTCATTGATTTCTTTTTGCTTTGTGTAGATAGTATCAGCAGCTTCAGGATGAGTCTGCATCAAACGGCTGGCAGTTTCATCCAAGTTTCGAATCTAGATAATCAATAAGCAAACCATGGATAGAATATTTAAAAAAAACACCCACAACTAATAGATCACAACATTATCGAATACAAAGACTGACGTGGTCAACCAGCGATAGAGCCTGGGTCCAGGTCTAATATAAAAAAGTTAAGACCTATCGCAAGAATCAAAATATAATACAGCAAGTGCCTAATGTGATAAGGTTGCACAAGCAACTCAAAATTGCTTATCAGGTATTTACAGTATCAAATTTGAGTATTCAAACTTAATGAAATGAATCTGCATATCTATATCTTTAAAGAAATACACTAAATTAAACTAAAATTTCTTGTTTTGTTAAGCTGTTTGTAGTTATTTTTCTACAGTTGTTCTAAAAGAATTTTTTAATTCAAGTTTTTGAAACAAATGCATCATTGTCAGTGTCACAACTGCAAACATACCCTGTCACCCAATGCAGCCAGATCTCTTTCTAATCCTTCATGCTTTCTTTGCAATGTTTGCACACTGCGTAAATCATCACCACAGATATCAGTGTTCAAATTATCATCCTTTTCTCTGATCCAGTCTTTTGTCTCATCAACATCTCTTTGGAATCGCTGTACTTCATGCGCAGAACCAAGTTGTGTAGCACGTTCTGATGTAACATTCTGAAGATGTTGCCATTTATCATTTACATCCTATATCAAAACATAAAAATATAACTGAATTAATTAAGATTGAATAAACAAAAATATAAAATAAAAGCTAGACTATTATTTTTAAATAAAATTTTGGTATAATAAGATTTTAACACTTTATGTTTATAACTGATTCAACAAAAATATTATCAGAATATATTTCGTGTAAATAAGGTTTCTTAGTTAGGAACGGCAAAATGAAAAAACTAAAAATACAATTAAAAATAATTCACCTCCATCTGGGTTTGAATCTTCAGAGCAGCTTCAGTATGTCCAGAGTTCATCAGCTGAGTAGCTATCTCATTCATTTCAGCCAATCGAACTTCATTGGCTCGTAAATCAGATTGGAAGTCATCAAAATTCTTTTGCATAACCTCAACTTGCTCCAAATCTTCTCCAACATCTTGAACTTGGGCAACTTGCTCCTGTAATAAGAGACATGAATTTTTATATAGATTAATGTTTTATCCAAAAATGTATGCACTGCTACATAAATGAATATACATTTATAATAATATGTTTCACCTTGTCTTTGATCCAAGTGGCTAGTTCAGAAGCCTCACGAACCAGTTGATATGCTTTGCAAGATTCTTCTAGTCTTTTGCGACGCTCCTGACCTAATCCCATAAGATTCTCGTACTGACTTTCAATTTGAGTTTGTCGAGCAGGAATGTTATTCATATCAGCCAAATTCTGCTGACTAGATGACAGTCCAGCCTCTATCTTCTTGACAAATGCCGCAGGAACAAACCCTTGCCTATCATTGACTTCTACTTTCCAGAAATCCTGAATAAAGTCATGAACCCATAAATATCTTTTGATATAATTAGTAAAAACTGCACTGACGTGAAAATAGCAGATGAAGAAAAAAATTTGCAACCAAAAAGAGTAAATACATTGAAACATTGACCTAAGGCCAAATTTGAAAAAGTAAACTAGTCACTTTAAAACAAAATTTATGTTAGAAAATTAATTTAAAAAACCTTCAACCATTTGAATTCATCTTATTTATAGGAAGAATACAATTTTTTCCCTCAAAATAAAAATAAAAACAATATCAAATGAAGTGTTAAAACAGAACTATAAAACAAAAATGATCATGCATCTTTTCAATGTTTTTGGCAGAACATAACTTTTTGAACCAAAATTTAGAAAAATGATACGAAATTTATACACAAACTTCTAATTTGCAAAAAAAATATCTTCACAGACATATAATTTTGTATACCCTCCAGACCAGGATGCATTTAAATCAAAAACAGTTTGTCATGAAAATATAATCTCCAAAGCCTTTGAAATTTTTTTTTTTTTTTGGCTGTACTTGGCTACTTAACTTATTGCCTTAAGCATTTTTTGTGATTATAATTAGTAAATTTATTTGCATTTGACAATGTGATAATTGGCCATATCCTGTATAGATCCCAATTTCCTGTATTTTTATGAATGAAATATGGCCAGTGTAGGCTTTTATCATGTGTGTACTGATACTTTTCTACTAAAATACATTCTGCCTGCAGACTGGATGGAACTTCTTGGCAGGCTTCATTTGGCCTGCGGGCCAAAGGTTGTACAACCTTGATCTAGACAGAATTTGAAGACAATATTTAAAAATAAAAATGTTTATGTATTGTCATAAAGACTTAAGAAAAATTAATTTTTCTTGAAGAGGTGATGGAAATGGCTTGAAAAAATATTCATTTTTTTGTCAATTTCAATGAAAATACTAAGAATAATCACATTCACAAGACTTTGTGAGATAGAAATGATGATGATAGAAATGATGAGACTAGAATTAATTTCATCACAAAGAAAAGATCAGGACAACCAATAAATCTCGAAAAGAAATGCTGACCAAGACATTATGGTTACATGGTTATCTTTATGAACATAGTCGATTGATATCCTTTAGACATGAATATCTATGCACTATCCTCTGGAGATGAAATATCAAGTTTGAAAATGTCCTCCATACAAGCAAGTCTTAAAATGTATTTCTTAAACATCTTTCAACTGCATAGAGACACACAAAGGACCACAACTAGGTGCTCGGTCAGCTGGGGCAAGCACACATTTTAGCGCACCCCCCCCCCACCCCCGAGGGAAGAGAGGTTAAAAAATTGTGCCCTCTCTGGTCTGGCATCGGACTCGTATGCTCCCCCCTAGTTGCAGTCATGGGCAAAAATAAAAGTTCTGATATTTTCAATTCAAAAGCATTTCAGTAATTATTTTACACACATACCTTGTTATTGCTATTCAAAAGAGTAAGCACATCTCCCTTTCGCATAGAAACCTCTCTTGGTCGTTTCTCAGTGTAATCATATAATGCCACAACAAATTCCTTGCCTGCATGATCAATGACCGGTCTTTCTTGCTGCTGCAAATAGTAACATACAACTTCTCTATCAAGATTTGGCTACCTTAATATATTTCTTGAATCCCTTATTCATGTGATTAATTTCTTGGCAAGAATATATAAATACATGAAAAAATTTCAAATTACACTTGGCTATTGTATAATTTCTATGTGGACTCAGACTCAAAACAAATATATATAGACATAACCGGCAAAAAAGCTGATCAAGTTAGTTGAAAAAAATCTAAAAATAATTTATATTAGTTATTATTCAAAAATTAATACTTTCAGAATTCATCTTGTTTGAATATCATGTTTTCTTTAGAAGATTATAGTAAAATTTTTAATTACAGAAAGTAAACCATGAATAGCATATAAGGTTTCAGAGAAAGGCTGTAGTTTCCCTGAGATTGAAAAAAATCTGGGATACAGTCACCTTGAAAAATTGGCTATCATACAGATGAACTACAATTGAGGACCCCCAAAGCAGAATGTGCCAAAATCTGTGACGTATGTCGCAGAACAGTGCTGAACATTCTGCGCTGGGTTCGAGGACAATTGGTAGATAAGGGGAATTCAGAAAACTAGCAATATAGCATAATTTATAGAAACCAATGTATACAGTCAAGGCCTGGTACACAAACATGTGTATAATGAATATCAAGGTACCAAAAATTGATAATCCCTATAAGAATAAAAAGTTTCACTTATATATCTGGAGGTTCTTTATAGGTTGGTTTGATTCATGGGCGGAGATAGGGGGGGGCGTTGCCCTCCCAGCGTCAAAGGTGGAGTCGACTGATCTAATGTATATATGAGCTGACGACATCATCATCATCGTGCCCCCCCCCCCCCAGACTTCCAAGGCAATCTCCGCCTATGGTTTGATTGTATTTTGTACAAATCAATTTTGAAAAAATGACATGATAAGACTGACAGTTAGCAATCTATGTCCTGAAAATGGAGGACTAGTTTCACTTATATAGAAGTTTTACATTAATGAAAAACAATTTCATATTCACATATTACTACTTGCCAAGAAAAAAACAAAACACTTACTCTACAAGATTGTGCCTGCTCTTTCAGAGCAAATATAGTATTTCCAAAAGCTTCCAAGTCAGCCATGAGTGCCTCGTGCTTCTTCAACAGTGACTGGAAAAGACAGAATTAACTTCATATTAAATAAATTATTGCTAAATGAAATATTTTGTAGAATAACAATTACCAAATGTTTAAAACAGTTAAATAAATTCAAGCCTGTTAAAAACCATTGCTATCTTTAACACATGTGCAAGTAAAATTTGAAATTTACCATGTGTGTGTCAACATATATTTTGAACACATACTAATAGCTTGATCAAAATGAAGTCTTACTGTCATCTATCCTTGGACACAATTTAAAAATTCATGCAATACTTGAATGCTAAATTTTAATAATGAATAAAAGAACACATTTTTCATAGTCATGATTACCTCAGTCGAGTCCTCATCCTTGCCATAATCCTGACTTCCAACAATCGGTTCTTTTTCTTTCATCCAAGATTCTGCCTCGTTTGCATCTGCAAAGTACTGGTGAGCTTGGAGAGAATCTTCCAAATCTTGCTTCCTTTGGAGGGCTTTATCCTGAAGATGAAAAAATTTTTTATTTATTTATTTTTTTATTTATTTATTTATTTATTTTTTTAAACCAATCCTACTCATTCATGTGGCCTGTGCTGTTTCTACATACCTTCAAAGCTTGCCATTTCTCAGTGACATTACTCAAACGCTTCTGAATTTCAGCAGATGCGAAATGGCCTGCATATAAAAATTCAAAAAAGTATTTTTTAGTTTGAATAAAACAATATTTTTTTATTTCCAAAAATTTATTTGATAATGTGACTATCAGAAAAATTTTAGAAAAAGACAGCATTATTGAAGACTCACTATGTCACTCTGTTATTCATGCGAAGGTTTCAACAGCTGACTAATATAAAGATGATTTTAGGAAAGAAAAACTTGACTGCTTCTATATGGGACGCTTAAATATCCGAGATGTTAAGGGAGGGGTGTCTGGTCCTTCAATACCTCCACACACAAAAAAAAAAGAATCAAACCCATATTCTTTCACATCACTGCAGCATGCGAGAGGACATGGGCTCGATTCTATGTATAGAGGCAGTGGAATTTTCTTTCTCTTTCTTTTTCCTGAATTCCTCTTCGCATCAGCCGAATGTTAAAACATTCTTAACAGAACTTTAGTTTGAGGATATTTTTAAAAATTGAATAAAACTCCAATTACGATATCTGAATTTTAATAAAAAATTCAAAAATTTTCAAAGGCATTACAATATTAACATAAGCATCATTTATGCAATGACACTATTAATTTCAGAATTTTTATCTTTGAACATGGTGCAACAATACACAATACATGGAATAAAATTTCTAAATAGAAAAAAATAATGCTTACCATCTTTAACCATATCTTCCCCTGATTGACACACAGAACGCACTCTATTTTCATGGTTGTTGATTTCAGCAAGCATTGCCTGATGTTTTTTGATCAAGTTTTGTACACCAATTAAATCTCTTCCTATACATAAAGTTGAATTCCTTTTTTAAAATATTGAAATATCAGTTTAAATTGGGAATAAAAAATTAAGACCTTGAACAAATACTATTCAAATTTTGAACCTAAGTTACAATTTGGTCACCTCTATTGGTAGAAGCTGCAACAGGTTCTTTTTCCCTAATCCATGCTTCTTCATCTTCAACATCACGATAAAGCTGTTGTACTTTCAGCGAGTCTTGCAATTTCTGCCTTCTAGTTGTCATGGGCTTTTGAAGGCCATTGTATCTATCTACTAGAGCCACTTGCTTATTTTTAATAGAAGCTGCATCAAAATGATCCCGATCAACAAAATTGGTAGCCTGAATAACAACTCCATCAATTCGATCCTAAGAGATCAAGATTTATATTACACCCAAAAATTAAAATAATTGAACACACGAAAAAAAGAATATTTTCACTGAAAAACCATGGTTGTTGGGCTCTTTACCTGATGCGATGTAATATCTGCCTCAAGCAATGCATGTTTTTTTATGAGATTTTGGACACTCGTCAAGTCCTAACAAAAAGAAAAATAATAAAATTATGAATGATGAAAAATTTTTCAAAATAGTTGTTTAATAAAAAATTTAACACACATCCGAAACTATTTCTTAATTTTCTTTGTTTAATTTTATTCTTTAATAATTGCATTTAATGTGCCTAAATTCCATCAATCATGAATTTGGTAGCAAATATTTTGTATTTTGAATGATATAAGGGAAAAACGCACCTTGCCATAATCTTCTGATAACAATTGGCCTTCAACCTCAGACAACCAGATCTCAATATCTTCAATACCTCGATTGAACTGCTGTTGTGCAGCAGCTTCATTAAGTTTAGCACCTTTTCTTTCAGTAGCTTCTACCAGAGAACGCCACATGTCAAGGATTTCCATCATGCGCTCACTGGGAAAAAATGAATATTAAAATATAACCGATTTTATACAAACATGACTTGCAGCAGTACCAAACTCATTCCTTAGAAACTTAATAGATATCTAGAAAAAATATATTGAGATCATGTTCATTAGGTTAGCCAGCTAGATAAGGAAATTTAAAAAATATACATTCTATAAAAATATTTCCAAGAGAGATAGTGGATACAAATATTCAGCTATGAAAACGTTTTGCAGAAATTAACAAAAATTAATATATACAATATTAATATTTTTTACCCACAAAAACTTATAAGATGTGTGTGCATGCCATCACACAACTAAAAATGCTTCCACGCACAGTTTTTTCAATGCAGAAAAATCAGATATTTTGTACATGGTAGCATGTTTTTTTGTCATTTTGCACCGATGCAAAATTCTGATGATCTGTATAGGTGAAAAAAAAACTTGGAGTCCTTTTAGGTTGTCTATACATATTTCAATGGAAATTGTTTTGAACAACTCTGATTAATTTATATTAAAAAAAATTACAGCAAGAATAACTTCAACAAAAAAACTGATTTAGTTAAGATGACTGAAAAACATGGAAATTTTTTTTCAGTCATTGACTTTTTATAAACAACTTTGCTTTCAACTTTTGCAATACATACTTGATACGCTCTGCAGCATAATGATTTGCCTCAATCAACTCTTGGCCTGTACTTGCTATTTCATCAAGGCGGCTTTTATTAGCATTAAGCTCTTGTTCAAAGTTTTGATGCTTTTGCACTTTTCCATTCACATTAGTTGGATCCTGCAAATACCAAAAATTAAAAAAAAATCATTTTGAAACATCTTAAAAATATAGGATTATCTAATGTTTCAATACTGAATAAACAAAAATATGAAACACTAGAAGTAGAAATTAGATTGTCATTAAAAACACACATGTAAGCTTAATATAGCTTATATAGGGTACTTGGCTCCTATATTTTTTACTGTATGAAGTTAAAATAGAAAAATGAAACAGAAATTGTAAAACCTTTGTTTTGTTCTCATGCATGAAAACATAATAGCTAAAAACCTGTTTAAATCAATTTAAGCATCTGCTTCAACAAATCCAAAATAAAGTTTTTAAAGGGGTTCCTCGAAATATAATGGATTCAATGAATAACAATACATATATTAATACTGAGAAAAGAATGTTTTTTTACCAAGTAACTGTCATCTGTAGCTGTTTTCAATTTCTCACTAATCCACCCTTTAGTTTCATCACAGTCCCTCTCAAATTGCTGTAGACGATATGAATCTTCGAGCATAGAACGCCTAATAGCTGACTTTTCCATCAAAGCAGATCTGCGTTCCAGCAGCTAAAATCATGAATTCATTTAAATTGCATCAAATTTATAATTCAGAATAAAATATTCACTTATAATAGCTTATAACAATGTTAAAAATGCTTACAGCAGCTCTTCGTTGAGCTACATCATCTGCAGCATAATGTTGCCCTTCAATCAACTTTGTTGCAAATTCATCAAGTGCCTGAAAAAATAAAAATGAATAACTGGAAGATTTAGTTTATAGGTACAATTCCGCTTATTTTGCTGTTACACATTTTCATGTTACTTTAATGATTACATGTCGGAGATATATTAAATAGTCATTGAGAACTAATACTTAAATTATTGCAAAAAAGCTATAAATCATACTTTAATTTTTTCTTCTTGTGCAGCTAAAGACTTCTCAAAATCTTCATGTTTCTTTATCAGAGCTTCAACAGAATCCAAAGAATCACCCAAATCCTCATTTAGAAGAAAAGCCTATAGGATAATCAAGAAAAATCTAGCTATCAATACAGAAAAGCACTAAAAAGATAAATACTTTTTCTTATTAAAAAATTTCTTTATTCTTCCGAACTCAAACACTAATGGAAAATAACTACAAATGCTCATCTTGTATATTTTTTTCCTTTACTTACCCTTGGATTTATTTTGCTATATTATTTGATTATGTACAGAACTGATTATTATTATGTGCAGAATCTAACAATGAAGAACAAAATTGATTTATAGTGACCAGGAAGACAATTTTCGGTTAAAAATATTTATTGATTATTACAAATTATTTATTGATTATAACAAATTATTTATTGATTGATTCATTATTACAAATTATAATTTGTGATAAGAGACTTGCTTTTCATATTACTAGGGACAATTTCGAGGTTTATTTTTCAATTTCCAAGTAAACTGATTATTTCTAACAAACCAATAGAAATCAAAATTTTCATCCTAAGCTGAATGGCTCTTGCCATTAACAATTTCTGAATTTATTTTCCATAAGGAAATATTTAAACAAATACAAGATATCTTTTAATAAAAACAATTGCTTCCCATTAACCTTAAACTGTGTAGTAGATAGAAGTATCTCTCAGTGTGTTAGAAAAAAAAAATTCCTTTTCCCCAGTGTATTACAAATCACCAATAAGCAATTCGGCAGGCCTACTAAACTTCTCTTTTGCCAGAAAGAGCAGTTAAAGGGTTAAAAAGATTTGATTATTACAAAACATTACCTCCTGTTTGGCCATCCACGTATCTGCTTGTTCTGTATCTCTGTAAAACAATTGTAAGTCCATGCACTGCTCATATAGAATACGTCGCTCCTCCCATAATGAAAGTAATGATTGCTTCTCTGTAGCTAGAGTCACAAGCTGTCATGAGATAGAAGAAAAACACTCATAAATTGACTTTATGAATTAACTCCAGATATTTAATAAAATAAAATTTGAAACAAGTAGTTACAAAGAAAATTTCACACAACAGGAAATAAATACTGACCTTTTCCTTTACTTCTTCAACTGCATAATGATCTTGATCCAGTAACAATTTCCCAGCCTCAGCAGTTGTTCTGAAACTGTCTTCGCGTGCATCAATTTCACCCTGCAAGATCATGAAAACCAATTATTTATCACAATTTCCTTCCTATCATTATATTATATCTACCTATAATCCTCACATGCATAATAATCAGTGAAATTCTAATCAAAACAAACATTTAATGCATAATAAAAACCTTATGTTCTTGATGTCTCTCAAGAAGAGCCTCTGCACCAGCCACATCTTTGGCTAATTCATCAGCTGATATGATAGATTTCATGTCAAGAATCCACGACACCAGATCCCTAAAATCTGCTAAAAATCTGTGAAGTGAATATGACTCATCAAGACATCTCCTACGTTCTTGAGCCTAAAATAGAAGAATAATTAGTTATAAACTTTACATATTAATTTTTTTCTTCAAAATATTAAAATTAATTTTTAAATTTGTCAACTTCAAAATTTTAACTATAGAATTGACTGAAATTTCACAATATAAAATTTAAATACAAATTTAACATTTACATCTGTCTTATACTTAAAAAATGCACAACTAGCATTATCTCATTGCACTATGACAATATACAAAAGTCTGGCATGTGAGTGCTCCAACACAAAGAATCAAAAATTTTCTAGCAAAATAAAAACCATTTGGACAATAATACCATGAGTGAGCTTTATTAACAAGAAAGAAAATTAAAGCTCAAGTTTTTATCTCAGTGGTCTTAAACTATTGGTCAGCCGACATCCATAAATTTCAAAGGGAAATTTTTTGTCACTCTGTGATGGTCTTATGTTAGGAGTGGCCAAAAGTTGGCCTGTGAATTGATTTTGTGTGTGCCCGACAAGGTATAAGTACCAGGTATTACATTTAATTTGTTATTTGAGCTATCGGTTCCAACAGCAGATTTCTTGATCAACAAACTGCTTAAAAACTTCTTATTTCTAGTGACGAAAGTAATTTTCAAATAATGGTGTGACTTCAACGCCAAAGTGGCACCACTGGTGCAGCCTGCGATGCTGCAGCTGACCATTATGTTAGCCTACAAACAGAAAGAAGTTGGCCATCCATGGTCTATGTTATGCTATCTTATTAGCCAAAAGATGGCTCCATCAGTGGGGCTGTGTAGAGGTTTCTCATCTTTGTATGACAGAAAAATACCTTCAAAATAGATGGTAGAGACGCTGATCTGTTATTTCATTCAAATAATTATTACAATTACAGTATTTTCAGTCTGGCTGAATCCTGCATACCCTAATCAACAGTGACACTATCACAGGGATCTGTCCAGACTCCTCCCACCACTCCGCATAGAAGGGGTTTTTGTGAAAATGTTCATTTTTGTAAAAAAATTTTTTTGGGGAAATGTAATGTCACATTTATGGTTTTGTTCATTTATATTTTGTGAAAAGTCCATTTTTTAAACCCAGAACTTTGTGAAGCGCCTTAAAAACTGACCCGAATTATGGCTGTACAGAACCTTGTATATGTAAATTTAATCAGATAAAAATGGAATAACGCATCTAGATCAGTTGTAAATAATATTTCAAAATCATTGGTAGTCCACTGGTCTGACTGAGACCAGCAATTGAAAAATTGTGGTGGTCCACTGAACCAGTAGCGAAAAATGTTGCCAGTCAGTTTGACTCCTGAAAATGTCTTATTGTTTGCTGAATATGCTAAAAAAAAAAACCATGCATTTATGCAAGTTCATTAGGGTGTCAATATCCAACTCTATCCAATATGCATCCCCAACAGAATGCACACAGCTTGCACATAATTTTGTAAGTCTTGCATATCATTTGGAAATCCAACCCTTATACTAAAGATATTTTGTTTCCATTATTTCATAATCAATGTTGCTGTTTGAATCTTAGCAAATATCTTTTGCAAAATGTTTTCTGGAAATGTAATTTAAAAAAGGTCTCTTCAAACCTCCACACTTGTTTACCAAAACACCACAAAATAAGCAGTGGTGGCTTCATGAGGTTTAACTACAGTTCTAATTTTTTTTTATGGCTTTTTGCACCCGTTTTAATGGAATATCACTCTTCTAAATAACAATATATTTAAAAAAAATTATTCAGAAGAGATTTTTCACTTAGCGGCCCAGTAGGTTCTCATATTCACTGGTCTGTGGGACAAGTGACTTATGTTTCAATTCTAACACTGCAAGTAATGAATTAAATAACCCACCTTAGCTTTCAGCATTTCCCAATTTGATGAAATCTCAGCATTTTTTGATTGGATCTGACTTGCATGATCTTGGTGAATGTTACATAGCCTATCAGCTTCTTGAGCTAAAGTCATCACCTATAAAGATGGTAAAAAAGTAAAAATCAAAAATGACAATTATTTTTTAAAAACTTCATGGTTTTTTTTTCAAAATCCACATACTTTATCTTCCAGAGCAGCCAAATCTCTTTCAATTCCCTCATGTTTTCTCTGCAATGTCTGTACACTGACCAGATCACGCCCATAATCATCAGAGGATAAAACAAGATCTTTCTCAGTTATCCAAGCAATGGTCTCATCAGCATCTCTACAAAAAGACATTAAAATACAGGAATAAATTTTGGAAAAACTAAACTATTTTTCTTAAAAAAAAGAATTACACATTAATATTAATTTGCATCAAGTTATTGATTGCAACTATATATAATATTAAACTCACTACAGAAAATACACAAAAAGCATTAGAACAAATCTATTTAAATATATTTTTAAAAAGAAACATTCCTTAACATTTTAAAACTCCTTCTGATCCATATTTTTAATCACATATTTGAAATCGCAGAAAGGGAACATCACTTCGATAATATGATTACAAAAATATAATTTTTATTTTTAAAATGTGATTCAACTGTTGATTACGAGACTCTTGTAAGGTGAGGTATCCTTAAACTATACCAAAAAGTTTCTTGCTTAACATTTGAAAGTTTTTGAAAGTATTGTGTATTTGTATGGTATTAAACATACGAGGGAGTACCCAAAAGTAACAGGAAGCCTTATGGTAAGTGGAGCATCCGTAGTATGTGGTTCTCACACTTGATAAGCATAAAAACACTCCTCCGAGTCAATGTGCCAAGTGGCATTGCTTGGAAAAGGTGTTTGACATTCATGAATTTTTTCACAAAAGCTGTTTAGCCTGTTCCTTATTTTTGGTCATGGCATACTTGCACAAACAGTGTGGGGTGTGAAGTTTTGCTTTCTGCTCTGGGAAAAAACAGCAGAAGCTGTTAAGATGTTAGAAACAGCTTACATGGATGGTACTATGGGAAAAACTGAAGTGTACGGATATTTTTTTACTAGCTAGCTACAAAGAAAATTGTACAACAGCGCTAAAAGCCCTATTCGTGAGAGATGTGTCCCACCCAGACTATTCACCTGATTAGCTCAGCGTGACTTTTCTTTATTGCTATGTGAAGAGAGATCTGAAATGAAAATGTTTTGCCAATGTGGATGAGATGCACGCAAAAATGGAGAAAAAATTCATCTGTTATGATGCCCGACACGCTGTCGAGCATCACAACAAATGAATTTTGCGAATGTTTTCAACAATGGAAGAAATGACTCTCGACAAGTGCATTAGCTCTAATGGGGCAGTGGAATTAAATTTTTGTAAAAAAAACTGAATAAACAAATTTAAAAAAAGACATTACAGTTACTTTTGGGTACCTCATATTTATGATCGAGTTACGCGTTTCATATGCAAGAAAACTCCATTTCAGAAGTGGGAAAGGCAGATGCTTGAATTTTGGAGTTTATGTAAGTATAATGCCTGCAACAGGAGCTGATATATGTGGAGGTGATTTTCCCAAAACAAAATATACACAATATTGCCACAAATGCCATAATTTATGAAATTTTTGTAACTTCTATATGCTAATATTACATTCAATCAATCCGTTGAAAATTACCTGTATCAACTTTTTGATTAAATAACAAACTCAAGAAAACTTTAACTAAAACACGTAAAAAAATCGAAACGGAAAAAAAATGGGGAATGTCTTGTAAAATACAGGAGAAACACAGGATGTATGGTCACCTTATTCACAAAAATTAGTAAAACCCCTGGCCCGTGATCAGTGCATATATTCAACTAGTAAACATACAGGAGCGATATAATAGCATGGTAAAAAGACAATCTCAGAAGAATGTTGCCTATCTGAATTAATACAGCAGTACCACTGTACTCATCGGTAACTTTTTAAAAAGTTCTAAAAATCCAATGGATATTTATGATACCAATAAAATGAAAAATCACCTATTAAAACGCTGAATTTCATGAGCTCCAAATAGCTTTTCTTGTTTAAGCAGCGTCAGAGCTTTTAATCTTTGCCAAGCATCATTGACTTCCTAGAATTAGAGGGGAAAATTCAAATTAAGTGTGCGGAAATAAAAAAAATTACAATCAAATAACCAGTTATGGAAAAAAATATATGAAGTTTACCTCTTTCCTTTTCAGAATAGTTTCATTTTCAGGATGACCTTCATTGACAAGTTTGTCGGCTTGTTCATTGACTTCTTGAACTCTAAACTCTTGACTGGCCATATCCTAAAACATGGAAGAAAATTGTTAATTTATCGATACTAATTAATATTATCTTACATTTTGTCAACAATATCAAAGATGATCTAAATAAGATCTTTTTATTGAATCTCATGTTAAAGTGGTTCACATTCTAAAGTTTTTGAAAAATACTATATCAACATCTATCCAAATCATTTTGTTTATGTCTAGTCAACTCACCCAACTCATATAAATAGTATTTTGTATAAGAAGGCAATAAGTCAGAATATTTTCTGATTTTACATTCTATTCTGTACATCTACAAATATATCAAGTTGAATTTATAATGCACACACATGTAGTTTATTTTTTTGACAAAATCTATACATTAAAATTCACCTTTTGAAATTCATCAAACTTTCTCTGAAGAACTTCAACATGTTCTAGATCTTGGCCAAATTCATCTGTAGTCACAAATGCTTCCTGATAGTAAAAATGGAATGTTAAAATCGTGACAAATTAATCAAGTCATGAAAAGTTATACAAACAAGTAAAATAAAAATTCAAAATTAGACTTTTTCACTTTTTGAAAATATTGATATCCTATAAAAATCAATATCATTCAGTACAGTGTGAAAACACAATACTGAGCAGTGCTAAGTGTTAAGTTTTTATGTGTGTGTGTAATAAATACTTTGGCTCACAAAATGTAGTTTACAATATAGCCTTGTAATGCTGTCTGGTAAGACTAGTTCAGTAATCTTTTTTCCATATGTTCCATGATCGTAAGTTGAATATTTATTCGCAAGTTAGACCTTTTAAAACCTATTCAACTTTTATTATTTTCAAGAGACATTCAGTGGCATAAATACAACTTCATACATAAAGGATATAATACAAATCAATAGAAAGAATAAATAATCTCATTTTATAAGGTAATACTAGAAATTTTTTTTTTTTAAAATAGAGTTCTTTTTTAGTTTAATACTTTTCATTCAACAGTAATAAATTACATTAAATTGAAATAATAAGTTACCTTGTCATTAATCCAAAACATCATTTCATCACATTGTCGCAAAAACTGAACCAAGACAAGTGCTTGTTGTAGTTTGAGACCTTTGTCCGCAAGACGAGAAAGCAACAGTTCCCACAAAGCATGAAGTTCATTGAGACGATGCTGCAATAATTAATAATCTTTACTACACGTCAGTAATGAAAAACTCATATTCTACATTTTTTTTCCACCATGTCAATTAACAAATACATATATATCAATATCATAATCAAAAGAATAACTCAACTTCGCAATGAAAAATTCAAAAATTCGGACTCCAGAGAAAGTGCAAACTGAAAACTACTCAATCATATAAACATAAAAAAAAATTTACATCATGTTATTTTATACTATTTGTACTACTGATGCATTTATTGAAAAAAACACACATACCCTAATCACATCTGAAGCAAAATGTTTCTGATTGATGAGTTCTAATCCAGTGTTGTCTAAAGCTACTATTGCATTACTATGTGCTGCTACCTCTGATTCAAAGGCTTGGTGCTTCTGAATTTTTGCCTGTAAAATCCACAAAATAATTAAATAAAAATCTAACTAGTCAAAACACAGATAACATTATGAAAATATAAAAACTAGATTTATATGTATGTTAATCTTTGTTTTCAGCTCAAAATATCACCAAATCCATATAATTTTTACACAAGCTTTTAAAAATTAATTATTCAAGATACAATTTTTCAATGGTCTCGAAATACTGAAAATCTAAAAAAAGCTAGTGAAAAACTAAACAACTTCTTTCTTTGAAGTGTTATGTCAGATTAAACTTGAACACATTTTTTTTATTTTGTTTTACATGGAAGGCTGTTCTTGAACAGTTTCAAATTAATTATTTTAATGATTAAATAATTTTTAAAATTTATTACTTTAATAATTAAATAGTTATTTTTGTTTTAGTAAAATACTTTTTAATATGTAATATAGGCCTATCTATTGCAGACAATGGCTAACTCCAACGAATAAATTAACTCACTCAAATAAAGACATTTCCTTTTCTAGTTTACAGTAATTTTATTCACCCCTCCCCTACTTGAATTTGGTCAATAAATTTTGAAAAAATTTAGATGCATTTCTCAAATTACAAAAATCTTAATAGATGAAACATAAACCAGTTAGATAAGCACAAATTTCTCACTACAAGTGAGAAAGGTCATTAGGCCCACAACTCTTAATGTTCCCCTTTCAGAAAAAAAAATATCAAGCACCACTTTCACCTTAATATTGACAAAGATTTTTCATAATTGGTATAGTTTAGTTTATATTTTTAAGCAGTGCCATTGTCTAAATAATAGTTGATTTGAATATTTTTCATAAATAAACCTGTAAATTTGTAGGATCTTTATAGCTTTCATCTGACGCAGCTTGGAGCTTCTCATTAATCCACGATTCCAATTCGTCAGCATCTCTCTTAAAATACTGAAATCGTCTTGAATCTTCAAGTATCGTTCGTTTATTCCGAGCCGCAACTTTGAATTCGGAATATCGACCTAAAACTTGGTCCCTGCGACCTTGGATATCATCTACAGTCTCTAAAACTTTGATTTCTCTGGGCTGAAACTCCATGTTGAAGGTGTGGATGCACCTAAGATAATGGAAAATGTTTTACATTACACAAAATTCACATTAAACTGGGACAAACAAATACTTTCAACCTTTGATAAATAGAATTTAAAAACAGTAATTAATACTAATCACAGATTTCAAATATATATTATTTTAAT
The DNA here is from genome assembly GCF_987345545.1 of Pholcus phalangioides. NCBI lineage: Eukaryota > Metazoa > Arthropoda > Arachnida > Araneae > Pholcidae > Pholcus > Pholcus phalangioides. Next base: position 83,298,942 of record NW_028301608.1, on the reverse strand, counting down.
TTATAAAAATAGTATTACACCCAGGGTTGACAAAGCCTATGTGCCTGGTCATGAATTGAATTACACAGAAAATCAGAATTACAATGTCAAATATTGGTAATTTGGGTCATGAAATTTGGAGTGTCAAATTTGAAAACTACACTTGACTTTTAAAATGCATGCGAAGAAGAGAGGATAAGGTTCAACAACCCCCCACATTAGTTATGTGAATAATGTAAAACTCGAATATGTTGATCAAGAAACATTATTTAAATGTCTTTCTACCATTCCTACATGCTACCAGTCGGGATATTTTATACTTTTGTACAGCAAATGAGATATACGTTTACCAGAGATATACGTTTCTTACTTCCACAGTAAATTTAGCAATAGTGTACATGTTTTATTTTTAAAATAAGTCCCTCAATTATAAATGGCTTTTTTAATGTTTATTATACACATTTTTTGTGCCTAAACTTCCGGGCCTTTGTAATGAACATAAAAACTTTCAATTTATGCCATCAAAAAATATGTATCAAGTTATTAATATTAAGTGCATTCTTAAAACTAGGTCAAGACAGTAACTTAGTAGTCAAGAAAAATTCACTCAATTGTCTCTACGAATGAAAAAAAAGTATAACGGCATGAACCTAATTAGACTTCCTGTTAGCTCTTAATTGCTGGAAATATGAAAAGTGGACTATAAAATCTTGATTTTTCTAGTGGTTCTACACCAGAGGGTGCTAGAATGTAAATTGAATATCAATAGGGAGTGCGAAAATGTTAATCAAAATCAATAGGAAGTTACACTCCAGTAAAACTGCCAATAATTATTGTTATCAAGTAAATAAAAGTTTAATGCTTAATGTAAAGTAAGAACGGGAGACGTTAATGTGTGCACTAAATTTAAAGGTACGAAAGAATAATGCTTCATAAATAAAAAAAAAACCCTCAAAATCTCTTTTATGCATTATCAATCTTGTTTATAGATATCCCGTAATTAAGAAAACCCAAACTGGTATTTGTGAGGTCAACTACAACTGAGGAATTTGACCGCTATAAACAAATACCAATCTCGCTAATGATTCTAACCACATCAATGATCGACCTCAACGAAATATATAAGATTTTTTTGAATAACATGCACGAAAGGGGAGAAGTTAAAAATTTTGTGACAAAATAAAAGTTAAAAGTCCACATCAACAAACTCAAGGGCTGACCCGGGGATGAAAAAAAAAACAAATAGATCGAATACAAAAGCCAATTTTTTCCGATAAAAAAGGGCTTATAATCATACAATAAAATATTTATTTCAGTAATTTTCAATTTTTAAAAACAAAATACTCGCCTCCTAATTGGTAAATATAGACGCCGAAAAGGAGTCAAAAATAACCAACGCCCAGTTATGTACTAGCCACACCAAGTTGATTCAGTGCATCAATGATGCTCATCTATCACAACGCATGCGCAGATACAATTTTAGCAGATGACGTAGCGGCAGATCCTTGCCAATCAATAAAATTGAAATTAATTAAAAATAAAATAAAATTACCCTAAAAAGTACATTTACTTATAGGATTAATAAATGAAGAAATAGAGTTAGTTACACAAATGCTACAAAGAATTTAAATTTCTAATTTTTATGGATAAAAAACATGCTGAAAATAGTAACACCAGCTTTTTGGGCAGCACCATGATCAACATCATCATCATCATCTAGGTTTTCACATGGTTAAAGGACCTTTCGATGTTGGCTGTTGAACTTTGGACGCGTGAGTGAATTATAAATTTCATTATGGCACCGGGTAAACGATTGTTACTACTTTCGAGCTCCAGGACGTTCGGAGGCGATTGGCTAGAATATGCCCGAGAGTTCGTTTCGGATTTCTTTGCCAAGTACGTGTGCTATCAAAGACTCACTCTAATTGATTACACTGAACCCTGTTTTCCTAGGAGTAGGTTTTTCGTGCCGCGTATGACGTGAATTACCCAGCGCGACACGCTAAAGCCGGGTTTTCCTAGGAGCAGGTTTCCTGTACCGCGCGCAACGTGATTCGCCCAGCGTGACACGCCGTCCACTCACCAATAAGAAAAGCAGCGCGACTGTTTTTCCTTCAGAGTGCAATACGCCTCACGTCAGCGCTTTACGTCGGGCGTGATTGGCCGACTGCTTCTGGAGGAGTCAAATGCGTCAGGCGCCGCGCGTTTTGCCGATGTTCTCTTCACTCTTGTGTGTTTTCTATCCCTTCACTGGAAAAAATTGAACCGTTTTTTTTCACTGAATTACTAAATCACTTGTGCACTTGCCAACTAAAGCCATGTAAATGGCCTTTATCGTTTGCTTACGTTGTATTGTACTTGGCAACTTGAAATTTAACCAACTTAATCACTTACCGCATGTAAACAAGCCTTTCCCTTCAAACCGGAGTATGCAGCCGACAGAGTTGCTGATGCCAAGGTCATATACTATAATATAGCCTCCCTGATCTCATGCGACAGACTAGGAAAACACAAACGTGTAGTGTAATTATGTAACACGTTTCTGCCACTGCAAAATGGTCTAATTCAGTTCACGTTAATTTATAGCGTGAAAAAGCAAAAAGATGATAACCGTCCCGGGTCCCAGGGCTAGATCCCTGTCAGCCCCCCCCCCCCATTTTGGGACCATGACTATAACCATAGAAAACCAACTTCAGCCAACCACCACTGTGGTACCAGTGGGATTCAAACCCGTGACCCCCATGATGAGAGTCTGTCAGGATGACCACTTGACCACCACAGTGGCTCTGACATCTGAAAAGTGGGGTTGAAGTGCCAGTCCATATGAGTTGTTGAAAATCCTTGGAGAGGGTTTTAAACCCACTTTTTCCACTTCCCATGTAAACAGGGTCTTATAGTCATGACATTAAAGCTCTATTTTCTTAGGAGCAGATTTTCTGAGCCGCATGCAATGAGAATCGCCCAGCATGGCATGCTGTCCATTCACCAACAGGAAAAGCGGTACAATGGTTTTCCTACAGAGTACAACACGCCACCACTTTACGTCTGGCATGATTGGTCAACTCCTTCTAGAGTTGTCAAACGTGTCATGAGCCATGCATTTGATCTGGTGTTTTATCTGATTGAATATTTGGTGTTCTCACAGCAACAAAACTTTGAGATCTTTTTCTTGAGTGGAGGCCAATTCACAATTGATACCTCGAAACTTCAATCTATTAAAAGCTATGTAGACTCTGAGCAAAAATCTGCCGTAATCGATTGTGGGTTTATATTGTTATAGAACTTTTCCACACAGGGAAACTATTTCTGATAGAGAAACATCTCTGAATTCTGACATAGCAGGTTGGTAGCATTCCTCGTTGCACCAGACTGGCACTCAAACTGTATCACAGATATTGTAGTTCAAGAAGATAGTTCACATACAGTGGTGTTGGAGCTGGGTGCACTCTAGATGCTCGGGCGCCTACGGTAATTTGTGGCACAGGTCCAAATAACATCAGAACTGATTTAAAAGAAAACTACATAAAGCTCAAGACTAGCACCTACAGGTTCAAAAGACTTCAGATGCCCCTGCTCACATGAAAAGATTACATGCATCATACATTTGGTTTTGTATGTAATCTACGAACGTATCGAATTTAATAATTTGTAGACAAAACTTTTATTTCTGATGTATTGCATCTAGCTGAGAATGCAACCAGATAAGTGGAAAGTTTATGAAGAAGGAAGGAATACAATGCACTGGGTAAAAGTTAAACGAATAATTGCCTGTGTTTCAGAATTTTTTCTTATGGGGTGTACGAATATTAGAATTTCACGGATGCAGCTTATATGTTAAAAAAAATGCCCCTGGTGCAGCCTGCGATACTGTAGCTGACCATTATATCGGTCTTCAAATAAATAGAAGTTGTTGCCCTCTAATGGTTTACATTAATTTAATATCTGATTTTGTAAAGTTTATTTTGTCTGGTGTTTTCAACATTATTTTTGAATACTTGACAAAATAAATAGTTTTTACATTTCTAGTTGAACTGTTTTCTACTCTTGTGTTTGTAAATTCAAGAATATGTATATTTTGCACTATAAAAATATTAATTTTTTTATTACTTTTCTATTCACAGATCTAATGTTAAAAAGATTTTATTTGTTCCATATGCATCAAGGAATTATGACAAATATGCTTCAAAGGTAAAAGAAGGATTTCAACCTATAGGTTGGTTTGACTTATATATTAAATCTGTCATTTTCCAAGTTACGGTATGGAATTTAAGCTACATTGTAAGTTAAAAGATTTTAATGTATTTTAACCTACAGCAAAGAGTTGCTATGTGTTGCTTTTACTGTAAGTCTATTTATTCTCTGAGAAAAAATTTTGTTTAGTCCAAAGGGGCATATTATCTACGTGTGAAAATATTATCTATGAATAATGAGAAATGTTAATGAAAGAAAGGGTTTGTTGGTCATATTTTTGTTGAAAAACGTAGATTTTTTCTACTCGTATCTATATACCAAAAATAAATAAAAAAATTACATATTCACAGATTTTTTCAAAACTATTTCTATTCTAATTTCTTGGATGAAAAGATGCCAGTAATAAACAGTGGGGTGTATAGCCTACATCAACGAATTAAGATTTTTTTTTCTAAATGTGTAATTCATGAATTCCACTCAGAAAAATATGCTGTTTATAAGAAGAAAAAGTTGCAGTGTAGAGAGGGTGCTGTACATATATATAGAGAAAAGTATTTGAACCTCAATTTTATCTGGTTTTACAGGAAAATTTGCTACTAACAATTCATTGAAAAAAATCAACTGATTATTAATCTCCATGTATATTTTTAAATGAGTGACAAAAAATTAGTGACCAAAAGAGGAAAAAGTCTGGGAACAAGTTTTCTTAGTCTCTCGTACTCTCGGTCATAATTTTACCAAACACTTTGTGATGTATCTGCAAAGCAAAGGAATATATATATATATATATATGCTAGCTGAGTATATTCAATTATAATTAGTCAAATTCCATTATAACGAACTTCAAGAGACAGGAGAAATCACTTCGTTATAACGAAATTTTGTTATAAAGGAACTCCAGGTTTTTGCATTGTTCCCATCTAAATTTATCTGGAGGATTAGAAAAATGTTCGTTAAAATGAGATTTTCTCTATATCGGTATTTGTTAAAACAGGATTTGACTAGTATAGATGGTATTGGATTTATAAATCAATGCATATCTCATCTCTAAATTTTTTCATTTATCAAATTAAGGCTTAGGGGTCATTCAAGTATTACGTCAGCATCGAGGGGGGGGGGTTTCCGATTTGCTGACTTGATGACAGGGGGGGGGGGGTTGGGATGATGCTTACGCCATCAACCACCCTTTATGAAGATATGAAATATTTTTAATGGCATCTTATTCGGTGCGCCAAAAATGAAAAAAACCTTTCGATAGCTATTCAGCACCTGAACTAACATTCTCCCTATTGATAAGTCCCCTATAGAGCTACTTTAGTGATCTCTAAATGTTTCACGGATCGTTCAAGGGCTCTCGAAATATGTCCAGGCCACTTAAATGCTCTGGAACTGTGTCACGCAAGTGATCTGTAATTATGCCTTAAGTAATCTGGGAATGTTCCGCGGGCAACTTGAGTGATGTAGAACCGCACTGGGGGTTGTTTAAGTGCTCTAAAACTGTGCCACATGTCACTCAAGGGATCTCTAAATGTGCTGCCACAGATCGTTTAAGTGTTCTGGAACTGTGTCGCAGGTTACTTAAGTGATCTTTGAATGGGAAAGTGATCTTTGAGGCCTACTTCAGTGATCTGAAAATGTGCCACGGCCACTTAAATGCTCTGGAATTGTGCCACTTGTCATAAGCAATTTGTAAATGTACCGCTTAGTTCATTTTACAAAATTGGGTTTGATGGGGCAAGCCACATCAGATAACCTTCAGGGCGACATTTGGTCTGCTGGTCAATTGCTTACCATACACAGCGGGTCACAATGAATTTCTTAAAGAGAAATTTTGAGTTCTAAGCCTTCAAATAGCATTAAAATCAACCGAAATTGATTATACTAACATACAAAGGTATTTTCTTTTGAAATGTTAATTTTTTTTTTAAATATTTTTTTGCTTTAAAAAATAATTTTTCATCTGGGGAGGCACACGAGGCCCCCCCCCACTTCTTTCGTTTCTGATCCCACCAATATGTGTTAGGAAGGGGGTGGGCAGTTCTGACAAGGGGTGGTCAAAAATGGCTAAAAATTTGCTGACGTAATATTGAATGGCCCCTTAGCTAAATTTGTCATTTTACACCATAGGCATTGGAAGAATCAATGACTGAGCCCGCTGATCTAATGTAAATGCATATATACAGTGTATAGTATTTTACTGGCGAAATGTTGTTCCTAGAGGCGTACTTCCAATTAGAAAAGTTTCAAAATAATGTGCTGCACTCAGATATGTCATTCATGTCTTAAGGTATTGTATAGTTATTAAAATAAAAAAACTTTTTTATACAGTCCCCGTGTGCTCCAAAACCGAATTAGAAAGTTATTGTCTGGTTTCTCCTGATCTCAATTAAAAAAATTCCATGTTTCTAAGTGCAATATTCACTGGGGCATTTCGAAAAACGGAGGAAAGTTGGGTAAAAACATCATTAAATATTGATAAACCATTTTTCCTGCATATAAAGCTGTTTTTTTTCTAACTTTCCTCCACTTTTCTAATTTGAATATCTCAGTGAATATTGCACTTAGAAATGTGGAATTTTTTTAGTTGGCATCAGGAGAGACAATGACAACAACATTCTAATTGGGTTTTGAGCACAGGGATTGTATAAAAAGTTAATTTTTTTCATTTTAATAACTATACAACCCCTAGAGAAATGAATGACACATCTGAGTACTAGACATTATTCAGTTATTTGCCAACTTTTTCTAATCGGAAGTTTGCCTCTAGGATCAATGGTTTGCCAGAAAAATGCCACAAGTCCTGTTTGCTATGCATCATGTATATGAATTTACATCATTATCATGCCACCCCTTCCCCCAGCCTTTAAAGTCTACCTCTGCTTATGTTTCACTGTATAATATGAAAGTCATCAAAATTTATATTGATGTCTGTAGATAAATCAATGTTTCTCTGAGGAACTGAAATGAATGTGGCCTGTCTTGCTGGAATATATTATTTATAAACTCTTATATAAGTATTTTATAAATTGTACAACACACTCTCTTTCATTGGTTAATTTTAAAGTATGATATTTAGTTCTATTGGTTCTTTATAGATCTTGTTGTGGAAAGTATCCATGAAAAAGCTGATTCAGTGAGAGCTATTGAAGAAGCTGAGGGGATCTTTATAGGTAAAAAAAAAAAATAGATTTAATTTTTCTCGTGTAAAAAATAACTCCATGTTCAATCAAATAATTTAGCAAATCATAAATTTTTGGTCACTGGTTGTTTTAGTTCCATAATTTTTCTGGACAAAAATTGTTGGATAAATACTAATATGTTCACTCTGAAGATGTGAAATGTGAAAATATTCAGGGTTCCCAGGCTGAAATTACAAAAAGTAATGGCTTATAGTGAGAGAGACACACATGATTAGTTTTAAATTTTTGTTGCATTAAAGATGGCAACTTTTTAAGTTTATTTGCAGGTCAAAGTTAAATGTGAGTACTTTCATTGGTTCTGCAGCATAGGTTGAGGTACAGGAAAAGCTGAGTGTCAATGACGAAGTCTATTGATTCAATGTACTTTCATACATATGAATTGACAGCATTAGCCTTCCAAGTTCATCTCCGCTTATGCTCTGCAGATGTCCAAACAGTACTTGATTTCTTGTCAAGTGTTCAGTAACATTGGAGGTGCTATTAAATTCAATTGCTGCAGGAGTATGCTGTTTTAATGATAGGCTGTTAAATGAGAGGTTTTTCATTCCATTTAGTTCATACATGCCATGTAACATACATAATCCACTAGTTTAAATTTATCTAGCCAAAGCAAGTTTTGAACCTTTTGGTTGTGGCATCCACATGCTGACTTTGGCAATCAGTGTATGACTGCTGTTGAAAGCACAAAGCAGCTATTGACAGTGCACCCTTGTTAGAAAACTTAGAGCAATCCCCCTATTGATGCCACAGCACTTTCTTAACTGAGCATTTGGGAGGGGGGGGGGGTCTCTCAGTATGAGCCATAACTTTTAGATATCTTTAGCTCAAACACTACACTTTGATCTTAAGGGCCGAGCCAAAAGGCCGAGAAGCAATTAGCTCAAACACTGTCATCCTGTATTTTTTTAACCCTTTAAATTAAAAAAAATAAATTCATCTTTGCTTTTTAGTTTCATTGTCTGCCACTGTAGTGGTCAAGTGGTCATAGTGATGGACTCACATCGTGGGGACCCAGGTTCAAGCCCCACCGCCACCACAATGGCGGTCGGCTGAAGTTGGTTTTCTGTGGTTCCCAACTTTAAGGCGCAAATGCGAGCCGATCTCCCTGTTAAAAAGTCTCGCCACAGAGAGCAACAGACTTACAAACAGTACAAATATTCAGTCTTTACACTTCATTCACTTCACTTCTGAGATATAGATGGCAGCACTAAAAAATCATACACAACACTAGATACACACTCAGACTGTTAGGTACACATACTTATACTTCCGGCACAACTTACTAGGTAGTAAATTGCCCATGGCGATAGACCCGAGTTATGCTCGGCTTGAAAAAAAAGAAAAAAAGGTTTCATTGTCTAATTACAAACACCACTTCATATGCCTTCCACTTCTACCACTTTGAACGTATACTCAGGCACTAATAAAAGTTTTATGGGCACATTTAGTACATATACATTTCGGCATACACCGATTTATAAATTCCACAGTGAAAGGCTTTTATTTCTTTTTGTTTTTCTTTAAAGAAAAATTAGTTATAGTTTGATACATATTAATGCAAAATCACTATCTGAGAAGAAACTGCAAAAAAAAAAAATTTCTTGAAGGTCAGCAAGAAAATGGTAATGATTCTGGAAATGAATCTGAAATCCACTTTTCTAAGGTAATAAAAATCATGCAGGCCAGCATTTCTCTAAGTTATGGCCCAAGACCATGACATTGGTGGTCTGCAGGACTTTATAATTTGATTCTAACTGAATGAAAAACTATTCAGTTCTAATCTATCTGAGTTGAAATGAAAATTTACCTTCATAATAAGATTCACCATACCTCAACAAGAAAAATGCAGGAAATGGCAATGCTTAATACAGGATATTTAAAATATTAAATTTACGACAAATTTGCTAAATACTACTAAAATTGCTGGGAGGAAGATAAAGAGCTATTGCAAATTGCAAACCACGATTAATTTCATGAAAAACATTGAAATGACTAGGTGACCATATTTCATTGATAAAAATGCAGAAAACTAGGATCTTAATTGCTTTAAAATATAGGAGAGGGGTTGACACATCTCTCCAAAAACATAAGTTGGCAAAATCACCAATTGTTCTTAAAATTGTTTAAAAATTAACTATAGAAGGAATGAACACAAGAAGCTGAATACACGTATTCTTCCTTCTCTTAATGGAAGGGGAAATGAAGAGCTACTGGAAATTGCAATGAATTGAAATACTGTGCGGGGAATAAATGTTAAACCTGACAAATATGAGAGATGAAAATTTATAATTATAGCTATAATTATTTATATACTTGTGAAATTTATTTTCTCTCTTTGTGTGTGTGTTCTCTATACAAATCTACAATTGACAGAGAAACCTCTTAATAGGATCACTCTCATTAGATACAATCATCAGATATAAAACCACCAAAGAAAACAAACATTTTTTTTGAATATCCATTGGGCATTCACAGTTGAGAAAGTATGACAGAGTATACTTTACAATGGGTGGGATTTTCAAGTATCGATACCATTGTAAACACTTGCTACTGGAACCAGACTCAGAATAGTAATGGCGAAGAACCTCAAGAGGAAAGCTAAAGATCAGCATTTCCACGCAATAAAACACTACCTTTTGTCTATGCTTCATATATCATTATTAGTTTTTTATTTATTGTTACTATTATTTTATGATTTAATGCAAAACATTTTTTTTTTGTTTGAAAGCTTTCTAGCATGCAGACCTTGTTTAAGAGTCTTAAGTTGTCTATTCTGAAAAAAAATTTCTCTACCTTTTAGAAAAAAGTTATTTTCAAAATATCTTTTTGGTTGAGCTACTGTTAATATTAATATGCACGTATATTTCACTTCATTTTTTCAGGTGGAGGCAACACTTTTTTATTGCTGAAAACTCTATATGATAGAGGTTTGATCGAGCCAATTCGAAAACGTATTTTGCAAGTAAGTATCAGATAAACTTGTTATCTAATACTTAAATGTGTTAAATTTCATTTGAACAAGCTGATAGAAAATTGGTATGAGTTTCTTGTATCTGGGTGGATATGAATAAACCTTATTATACAATACATCAGAGTGTCATAAATCTAGACAAAATTATTTTCTTATTATTTAATTATTAACCCTTAGATACTAAAACTGGGAAATCTTTTGTAAACCAAACTTATATCTTTAGTTACAATTTTTTTTTATCTTCCTCTACAACATCTTTGTTCTTTCTAGGCATTTTGTACTGATAAAAAATAAAATATAACAGTTAGCTCCAGATTTATTAAGACTTTTTTTGTATGTTATACATTAATGTGTAATAGATAAATTATATATATAAATGTGAAAACTAGCAGCATTAATATGAAAACTTGCAAAAGCCTCAGCAGCCCCTTAGAGGCTAAGGGTTATTGCATTTTTTAATTAGTTTCTCTGATTTGAATATGGTTTTATTGGCTTTTTTGGAGTTTGGTGGAGATTTTTATTCAAATTACCCATCCCTTCTAACAGGAAATATGGTGGCAATATTTTTAAATTGTATAAGAGTTACTCTTCTTCGAAGAGGGGAGAGACGCCACCAGAACTGATTGGTAAAAACCCTACTGCAGCTATGCCTACTGTGGATAGTCAGGTAACTAAAAATCGGAATCAGGTATCAGAAAAATTTCCTGACACAGAGGTACAACAAAAAAATGGTGACATGGCCATGGAAGAATTGTTACCACAGGGAGTCTCCCATTGAGGGTTTAGCACACCAACCTCTCGATGAGTATAAAAAAAGCCTGGCATTCGGAATCGGCAATAAGTAATAGGTCCCGGTCTAAATTAGCCCTCGCGTGCAGAAAATTACCTTGGTGTAACAAAAATGATCAAATGATCAGTTAACTTAACTGTGGTCTTTCACCTCAGACTATCTTGCTTTCCATGGGGTGCCAAGATGTATAAACTAAGATTAACACTGTTAAAACTTGTCATAAAGATGTTTATCAGCTCAGTGTTTCTCCAATAAGTAAGGGAAGTGATTGATAACGTAAGTGATGAGACAGATTTAATCCCATCACATTGTTAATATATTCACTTTTGAGCAATATACTGCATATGAATATTCATGACAAACTTACCTAGCTAAGTGTAGCAATTTTTCTAAGCAAAAGAGGTGAAACTACGAATTCAATTATTCACAATATGACTGATAGTAATTTAAATAACTTACATTTGTTTTAAAAAAAAGTTGTTATATTGAGTTGTTGTTATGCAGTAGGTAAACCATGACCTCTAACACAAGCACACACTGAATGTGATTTCGTTATATTCAATAAATTTACGGCTTTATACTAAATCATTTAGACGAAAGCACAAATATGTCACTAAATTTAAACAATAACAAACATAAGAACTATGAATTTTTAATAAGGTCTTTGAAGTTTCAGGTGATTTAATTTTTTTTCTGACACAAAGCACTTTGCAAACTTTCAGAATGCTAAGTTTTTTAATTAATGAATGGTCAATTTATTTTTATTTCTCCATTGCTGATAGGACTTTGTGCCTTATATGGGAATTAGTGCTGGCACCAATGTGGCTACAATAAGTATATGCACAACAAATGACATGCCAATATGCTATCCGCCAACGTTTGATGCATTGCAGCTTGTAAAATTTAATATAAATCCACATTATGTTGATCCTGATCCATCAAGTAAACACATGGGGGTAAGAGTTTTTGTTTATGCATTCATTGAAATTTGTTTTACAATGATGAAAGATTGAAATAAGAAAGAAGGTTGTCTTTAATGTTTTTAAGTTTTGTGCAAGTGCGTGTGTGCACAGCGAAATGTAAGTGTATGAATGCCTTTATTTAGTATGAATAAACTCCATACACTACATAGTTACTTTACTTCTTTACTACTCTGCTCTTTACATTCTGAAAATAGAAAAAATCCCCATTGTCCCTTCCTGCATATCTAGAAGGTCCTATATTGCAGGTGGTGCACAACCTTTTCAGTCTGAGGCCTGATATGCGAAATAGGTACTGCTCACAGGTCACACACTAGAGCACTTGTGGTGTTTTGTGCATCAAAATTTTTTTGGGACCACCTTTGGCTGAAAAGATATCAACCTTTTCTGTTGATAGATTGCTCATTCCTGCTATACTGCTATTCCCTGATGTATGCTATATCACCCACTTTGGGAAAACTATCATAGTGTAAGGATTTCTCTATAGTGGTAACTATGTATATTGGCATTTCTGTATAGGGTTATGATATCAAGTGACCTCATACCCAGAATGACTGGCTTAAATATGAAAGTTAAACAAGTGTTTCCCAAAGTCGGAAATATCTCCTCCTGGTGGGTGATAGAAGCTATGGACTTAACATAGGATCCTATGGGTTCACTTGAGTTGGGGGGGGGGGAGGAGATGCATAGGCAGAAATAGACTTGTAAGTCTGGTGGGGCATGGTTATTATTGCTGGGGGGGGGGGGACACGGTGATGTCAATTCATCTATACATATATGCATTAGATCAGGCGACTTCACCTTTGATGCTTGCCCCCCCCCCCCCATATTTCCGCCCATGGGGTGATGAGAAAAATAAATTTCTGATGAAGGGAGCGATGGAACAAAATGTTTGGGAAACTATGAGTTAAACTATGATACTATGATGATATTAACCCTTTCATTGAAAATGGAATATCTTGGAAGCTGAATATCTTGTTTTATCTGTGCGTACCTTAATCCTTTAACACAAGAAAGATGGACAGAGTCTGTGTGACCTTTTTGCAAAATCTATATAGTTTGTGTTGGGAAAGGGAATTTTGTCTGTTCATATGATGTGCTTTTATTTCAATAGTCAACAACCATATTTGCGTACATTTTTCTCATCTCAGGAAACTAGGGAAGAAAGAATACGAGAATACCTTGAAAACGATGATGTCCCACCAGTTCTCGTAAGTATCAGCAGGAACATAAGTTGATTGTATCTTCTGAAAATTCATTATTCATAAATATTTTTCTAAATATAATTTTTTTAAATATACCATTCCAATCTTATGTTTTATATCAAAAGAATCAATCTTTTTAGTTTCACATTTTCAATACCTTTCATTCATCTTGGTAAAAAATTGAATTTTTTTTTTTTGAATTACTTTGATACCTCAGGGGCTGAAAGAAGGTAGTATTCTATTGATTGAAGATCAAAAAGCCACTTTAATAGGAATCAGTGCAGCAAAATTGTTTGAAAAGTAAGCTTATTTATTGTTTTTATTATTGATCAGTTATTCCTTGATTGCATGTTTTGTTATGATGATGAATCTTTCATTGTCTGGGCTTATTTTTTTAGTCATTTCCAAGGACAAATTGAAATAATAGAGTTAAAAATTTTAAACCATTCTCATGGGTTTGTAATAATTTTACTTAAAGAAAAAACAAATTAACAGAGAGAAAGATAGAAAGTCTTTAAAACCATGGAAATTGAGAATACAAAATTCTATTCTTAAGTGGAGGATTAGCTACTGTGAGCCAAGAGCGAATTTCAAGAATGGTATCCTGTTCAGTCACTAATATTAAAATGATACGAACATTTATTTATTAAATACAAATACAACACCACAACAGGCAAATTGCCCAACAAGGTGGCTGACTTAAGAACATCATGGATCCCTGAGCCCTTTTTTACCCTACCTACTACTGCTACACCACACATGAACCCCGCCCACAACCCCCCGCGGAACCCCCAACAAATCGGTACATGCGGGAATGTGCGTGTACGTGTAGTGAAACCTGACGTGAAGTTTTTTTTTGTTTTTCTGTAATGCTTGTTATGTGTAGTGCTGCCATCTGCCACCAGTTTTTCTAACTATGAGTGAAGTGTTATGATTGAATGATTTTTCGTTGTAGGACTGTTGCTCTCTGTGGCGAGACTTTTTAATGGGGAGATCGGCTCGCATTTGCGCCTTGAAGTTGGGAACCACAGAAAACCAACTTCAGCCGACCACCACTGTGGGGTTCGAACCCGGATCCTCGCATCGCGAGTCCGTCACTATAACCACTCGACCACCACAGTGGCTTAAAATGAAATATAAATGTTTTATAATTTATTACATAATTGAACTAAAAATTTATGATAAGTCTGTTATGGCAGGAACTTTTTGTCTGCAAGTGCGAGTTCTCGTTATAATGGACAAGGTTGAATTGTTAAAAGGTTGATTTTTCAAACATTTGAGTACGGATATGAAGCCGACCTAATAGGTGATGCGCCATGATAGAAAACACAAACACGTAGCATGATAAAATGCTGACGCACAATTATCCTATTTTGTGTAGCGCAAAAATACCTGCTCCAAGGAAAACATGGCTAAAGTCATCTTGCATTCCAACTGGACAAGCAGTAGCATTGTTTATAACTAGCAAAGTTCATTGTTTTCATGTAAAGAAAGTAAGTTTCAAGTGTATGCCAAGTGCTGAGACATTTTTTCTTTGTCGAAGTGAATGTTATATAGTAAGGTCTATTGAATCGGGTAGCGTATTTTGGTTTGTTACACAAAGAGTACCAAATGTGACTCAAAGCCATCAGGTACTAAGCTATGACTGGCAAGAATAACACTAAATTCATGTCATCAATAATTTTTTTATTTATTTTGCAATAATTGGTTCTTACAATTGACTTTTAGGTTCTAGTTCTACTTTTTTTTAAGGTGTAACTTTTTTTCTTATTTTTCAGAAACAAAGATGCAGTTACTTTTGCTCCTGGTGATGATCTGAGTTTTCTACCAATCTCTTGAATCTCTTACAAAGTTTCAAGAGCCAACATCTCTAAATTCATATTGTACAAATGTATGACATAAAGTATTTTTCCTAATTTATTTTGTCATTCCTCCCCACCTCTCAGATTAAGTCCTTGGAAAAAATTTTATTTCCTTACAAGTACAGATGCTTTGCAATTGAGATAAAAATTCAGGCGATACGATGAAAATTTCCAGTGCCTGTGCCTCAGATGAATCACCCGATGAATAAAGAGTAACAATGTTTAGTTCTGCACAGCACAAACACTCAAATACAACGAGAGAGATGTTGTTACTACGAGTATGTCTTCTGCCTATGATTCTAGGTTTTCAACTGTAGGCTCATTTACACAGGCTAAGTAATTTAGCAGTAATGTTTTAAAGTGTGTTCATATGTTTTTAAATAAGTGATTTAGTAGTTAAGGGGCCATTCAAGTATTACATAAGCAGATTTTCAGCCATTTTTGACCCTCCCCCCCCCCCCCGTCATCAAAAGTCAGCAAAATTTTGTCAGCAGCTTAGAATGTTTCATATCTTCAAAAGGGGTAGTTGATGACATAAGCAACCTTCAAACCCCTTCCCCCCTTGTCATCAAAAGTCAGCAAAACACTGACCCCTCCCCCCTGTCAGCAAAATTTCATCAGCAGCTTAGAATGTTTCATATCTTCAAAAGGGGTGGTTGTTGATGACGTAAGCAACCTTCAAATTCCCTCCTCACTTGTCATCAAAAGTCAGCAAATCTGAAACCCCCTCCCCCCCTACCCTCGATGCTGACGTAATACTTGAATGACCCATAAGTAGACAAGTAGAATAGAATTTAGTCTATTTTCAATTAAGTGGGCACTATGGGCATGGCCTTGTATTGTCCAATGACCATTCATTACCTGTTACATACATTAGAAGGGACTTGCTGGAATGTAGAACTTGTCCGAATGCATTATCAAGAAAACGGGTTGCTTCTGTTAATTGACACATTTTCTGGTGACTTTTAATTGACACATTTTTGCTGGTAACAGTAGACTTAAGTAGGTGTGAAGGATGAGGCCACAAAACAAAATAAAAATTTCTGTTACTCTTGACTTTAACTTCTTAACTCTTTTAAAATTCTTTCTATGATGGGGAACCTCCTAACATTCAGATATTGTAACCCTCTGTGGCCTAGAGTTTTGGCACACCCCCCAATCCAATAAGGGGTGGAGTGAATCTGGTGTTCCGAACCAGAAGAGGGCACTTAGTTCTTCCTTTAAATGCTAATTAAAAATCAAACAGAGGCAAACTGCATGCTTGCTGCCATGGGAATATAGCCCTGATAGCCCATCCACTGTGGTTTCCCCGCATACAGAAGTTGTACTGCAAATTGGTCCTCAATCTTCAAGTGCCTGTGACGCAATTGTAATTTTTTTTTTGCTGGGAAGCAGTCACTATTGTCTGAATTTAATGTCAAATTCCTTTTTGTTACCATGAAATATCAGTTTGATAGTCATTTTCATGAGCGAATGTAAACCTGACAAGTGCCAGGGTGCCCACAGACACTGAGGAGAAGTTTTAGAGGGCTGCAAAATACTCCAGTTTGTCAGACTAGACAAGGCCAGGGCTCTATCCCTTCTGTGATATTAACCCTTTACCCATGTGGGTTGGGGCATGCTAAGGAGGCCTGTCCTTGACTGGCAATCACCAGTTCAATTAATAATTTATACATTTAATCACAGCTGAAACTGATTGTTGCAGTGATAGAACATAGGGTTTTCAATATGAAGGTTGCTGTATGAATCTAGCTTCTATATACAGGGTGATTATAAAAAAAATATCCCGACATATGGGCCCCTAACTATCATACCATTCACAGAAACTGAATGAAATTTTGGCATAAGGTATTTTGATGTATGTGCTCAAGAATAATATGGAAAACAACAGTGTCACTCAAACAGTTACGGTTACAGTGAGAAAATTTCGAAAATATCAAATGGCAACACCAAGTTTTTTGTATTGGAATGTGATTTCGATTGTGAAAAACCCTAAATAGCATTCGAACGGCAACTGTAGCATGAAAATGACCGGCGGTAGATAGTCTAAAAGTTAGGACAACCAATAAGGACAGAGAAGCAGCATAAAATAAAGCATTTTATTGTGTTTCACAAATTTTCCACATGACCTTGTGGAGGACTAATCAGGCTGGGATCTCAGCCGAAGAAACGGTGTGATGAATGAAACGAACATTAATGCTCTGGTGCACGGCAAAGTCCTTTTTACTTTTTCCTTGCCTAGCTCCGGGGATTTTCGTGCTACAGGTGCCATTCCAATGCTATTTAGTGTTTTTCAGTATGGAGATCGCATTCCAATACAAAAAACTTGGTGTTGCCATTTGATATTTTCGAAATTTTCTCACTGTAACCGTAACTGTTTGAGTGACACTGTTGTTTTCCATATCATTCTTGAGCGCATACCTCAAAATACCTTATGCCAAAATTTTATTCAGTTTCTGTGAATGGTATGATAGTTAGGGGCCCATATGTCGGGGTAGCTTTTTTATAATCACCCCGTATATACCTCCTCTAAGATGCCGAAGCAGTAGTGTAACTAGGATGAGACAACCGGCTCCAGAGCTGAATGGGGGGGGGCCCTCACAAAAAAAATATACGTATTTCGCAACCTTTGCAAGAACCCCAAGAAGGCACACTACAGTCCTGTGCCAAAGACAGGAAAATTTCCTACAACTGTATATTATTCAATCATTACACTTCATGCAGGGTTAGAAAAATTTATGGCAGATGACAGCACTATACACATAACAAACATTACACAGAAACAAACTTCACGGAAAGTTCACTACATGCACGCATTCCAACATTTACCAATTTGTTAGATGTTCTGCAGAGGAATATGGACAAGGGGTATGTCTGGTTTAGTAGTAGCCTAGTCAGGAAAAATTGTCAGATGGCGAGAAATGGATTCGACTGCCCTAATTCGTTAATCGGGATCAGACATATAAGAATCATTAATATATAGATATTATACTTCATAAATTATAGCAGTGAACATGGCGAGACAGGTATGAAACTCTTGTAGGTAGGGTTACTAGATGCCCCCTTTTTGCTATTTCAAGCGTCCTGTAACATTATGGAAAATTCCTCTACAGGTTTCCTGAATTGTTTTTCTTTTTTTTCTTAGAATTTGTTTTTCCCACTTCGAAACATTCCCTTTATTGACATGAGTGATTTTGTGGTTTTTTCCATTGACCAATAGCCGTTGCAATTCCCAGAAATTTAATTTTTGCTGTTCTGTGTGTTGAGGAAAATATAGGTGATATGGCCTGTTTTACTTGTCGAAATTGTTAAGATCTGTTGTGGAAATTGGGAAAAGTGGCGTCACTACGGGTGCGCGCGCAGGTGGCCTCCTTTCTCAGTTTTTGAATCTGGTGACCCTACCCGTAGGGCCGCGACCGTCGGGAGCTGCCACAGCTCTCATTATAGTTGTTATCTTCATATTGGTTCTCATAAGTCAAATCGCGACTGTGATATGACTGCTCCCCCCCCCCCCAAAAACCAATATGACACTGAAACCAGAAACAGATGTGCCGCCTTCC
The DNA here is from genome assembly GCF_987345545.1 of Pholcus phalangioides. NCBI lineage: Eukaryota > Metazoa > Arthropoda > Arachnida > Araneae > Pholcidae > Pholcus > Pholcus phalangioides. The sequence continues at coordinate 83,280,204 of NW_028301608.1, read as the reverse complement.
GGACAGAAAAAACAGTAATTGTACTAATCGTCGGCCTTCGTCCGTGACAAATATATGAAGCTTTTTGGATCAAGTGGTATTTCCCCTTTTTTAAGGGACGTACAAATCGTATCCAAGGTAACCAATATGGCGACTTCCTGCGCGACTCATGAAACAAATCTAGATTAAACAAACGTAGAAATGAATCTTTTTTCCCCCTTTTTTGATGGGCGCTAGATATTTCGAAAATTTTCGAGTTCAAGCGATCGACTGTTTTTGCTTCAACAAATGCTTATAATTAAAGCTGCGGAATTTCTCTAATTCACTTTATGTACCCTTAATTAATTTTAAAACGTCAAATATATGAATTGATGCAGTTGGATATTAAAAAGAAATAAGGGGGCATAAAAAGACGTTAATTTTCTTACACAAGATGATATAAATATAAAGTTTAAATCAGCGTTACTGCGTGAATACCCAACTCAAAGTAGGCCCGCTTAATTATATTACATTTAATTTTCTGGGCTCCATATCTCTAAGTGAACATTATTTCAAAAATCAAGTATTAATTTTTTTAAATTATTGTGATGGAAAACTCCACTAAATTTCCGCATTTCTGCGGTGAAATCGGCGATTTTAACATGTTCAAACATTTATAAAAAGTGTTATTTTCGGTATTTTCAACGAAGCAAACTTTTTCCTAAGGAAAAATTTTAATCCACTGTAATTTGCAGTTTCTCTAATATCAATAATTGGTGACTGCTAATTTTTGGTAGTGTTTTCCTGAGAGGAGAAATAAAGTTATACATATATTTATTATACACTCAACCCTGTTTTTGTGCGGTGGATAGGGACCGCATAAAAAAAATCGCACAAAACTTCACGAGTAGCTATAAAAAAGGTTTTTCGCAACACATTTAAAAAATATTTTTTTTATGCGGTGGATAGGGACCACATAAAAAAAGTCTCACGTAGAAAATAACTCAAAATCTTAAGAAATAACTAGATATTGCTTTTTTAAACGAAATCAAGAGACGAGGCTGGGCAGCTACTTGGAATCTCGCCAAACCTTTTGGAATCTGATTTAGAAAATAAACATGCGAACATTTTTAAATATTTTATTTACATATGTACTTATTTTACACATACAAAACTGTTCAAAATGTATAACCATTATCCTTTGTAGTGTGACAATACGCGAATTTTCTTGTGGTAAACTGGTTCAAAATCACTTTCGTCACTTGAAGAAACTTGAGTTGACTTTTTCTCACTTACCCAATAGTCGGTGATCAGTTTTTGCGACGACTGTTGTTTCACTATTATATGTCGTGTCTCGGTAGCCACATATACAAGATTGAAGCTCCTTTTGGAACTTTGAAGTTCTTTCAGAATTGGCATCGATTGCAAGAAAATGCCTTCGAATTTACTGCAAAGTTGGAGTCCATAGATTTTATCTGTCATATAATCGGGTTCTTCTTGCCCATCAGTAACATCTGTTACGTAATTTATAATATCATCTCTTACGGTTTCATCCTGAATCATTTCGACGAGATCATTTTCACTGAAAGTATTAAAACCTCCGCCGATGCCATGTGCTAGCGTAACGATGTGATGAAATATCAAAAATCGAAAAAACTAAATGGCCGATCAAACCTACTAATTTTTTTTGATAACTTCGTCAGTTATGTACCAATTTGATTGAAATTTTCATAAACCGCACAAAAAAAATCTCACAAAAAAAGACCGCACAAAAACAGGTTTGAGTGCAGTATATTTCTTCTCGATGGGTGTTTTCCCATTTGGGGGGGGGGGGGGGGGAGAGAAACGATTTCAATTTCCGCATTTTACTCAGAGTGATATGGTCAGTTATGCGTGATGTCACAATGACTACTACTACTACGACTCGAGCAACTGCCCATGAAATAGATGTTAATGTCGTCAATACCAGTTGTTTACTGTAGGAAAAGGAGATGGTAGGTTAGTACAAAAGGTCGTGAAACAAGTCAAATTCAAGAGGAGATGGAGTATCCTAATCCCAAAAAGAAGCCGTTTTATAAGAGAGCTAGGAAAGTGCCTCTCTATTATAGACACCCGAAAGCGTTCAGTATCGCAGCTGTTATCACCTCTTACCTGATCTTCATGAGCCGACCGATTTACGACATCTACATCGCTCCCTGCTTCATGGAATTAAAAGATCCAGGTGATTTATTTTCTTCTCCGTCAATCTTAAAATTAAATTATTCCTTGATGAGAATCATTAAGAATCTCCTAATTGAAAGTCGTGATAACACGTGCGTCTTTAAAATTGTTAATTTGTGCCACGTAAAATGAAATTTAATTATTGTTTGTTGTATGGTTATTTGAGAATTTCGTAAAATTGATATTTTGAAACGTTGTGCACTCTTATTTTTTTTTTTAAATCAGTTGTTCCGTTTGTATTTTTTTATCACAAAGCTCCAAATGAATATTTTGAAAATTATCAATTGTTACTGGCTTTATTTTTTTTACTAAAATTGAGGTCTCTTTGAATCGTTCATGCTACAGTACAGCCTCTCCACTGTATGGTTGTGCAGGCATCCTGAGAGTATCCAGGTTTGAAGCTTGGGAACAGCTAGCTATAGTATAATCCCTTTTGGCAAAAAAAAAAAAAATGTCAGAAAGCATGACGAGAAGTCATCAAAGATGAAATAGTTATGCTTTTGGACGTCCTTGCTTAAAAAAATTGCCAATACGCTGCCGAAAAAAGATAAACACTGACTGTTAAATGAAAAAATTATTAAAAAACCAGATAACAATAGTGTTCGAAGACTAAATAAGGGATCCAAATTTAAAATATGAGATCCTAGACCCAGGTACAAAATTGAAAACGATAAATACCAGAGGGGACTCATAAACAACCATCCCTGCTGATATATAAATATAAACCAGAAGGATTTATTTTTCAGTAAGGAGGAATGGGGGAAAGCATTCTCCAGCAAAGGCTATATTACCTATTTTGGGAAACACTGGTGTAATGAAATAAAAAGAGAGGGCGCTTAATTTGCAGCCACTGTTGGTGGTCGACTTGCCATAATGACAGACTGTCATCACAAGGAAAGGACCCAGTTTGAGTCCCACCATTGCCACAGATATCGTCTGAAGTTGGTTCCCAGTTTCGAGGCGCGAATGCTAACCGATCTCCCCATTAAAAAGTCTTGCCACAGAAAGCAACAGGCCCCCAACAGTAAAATCTTTAATCATTACACTTCACTCATAGTTCGAAAAATAGATGGCAGCACTATAACAAGCATTACACGGAAACAGGCTTCATGTTAAAGCCACTTGAAAGGTCTCAATGCAGTTTTGGTTTCACGACACATACCAATTCTGTATAAGTTCTGCAGGGGAATATGGACTAGGTGCATGTGTGGTTTAGTAGTAGTAGCTTAATTTGAATTTTCACTATTATGACTGCATTACTTTAGAATATTTTTTTATTTAAAACTTCATTTATTGATTTTTTCTTTTCAGATTCAGTTTCCCAATTTGATGTGGTTAAAGAAAATTGTGACGAACATGAAAATTAGAAATATAAAGCTAGTTTTCTGTTCCTTCCATTAATTCAGTCTTTATTTTAGATCGGTAGGTTTTTATTTAAAAATGGAAGGTATTGACAGAAAAGAAAGTACTAACATTTGCATGCTTTCAAATGAATTACTATGTCATATATTGAGTTTCCTGCCATTGAAAGAAGTTTTGCGAATTGGGATGATGAATAGAAAACTAAATGCTGCTGTTAGAATGCATTTGATGCTTTGCAAAGAAATTGATTTCTGTCAAGATGGAATATCCACTTACATGCCTTCAGGAATCAAAGATAAGAATCTACTCGCTCTTTTGAGTAAATGTCCAAACTTGGAAACTATTCGAGGACTACGTTTGCATAAAGTAGATCGTTGGCGTTTGAGGAAATTGTCTTCATTGAGTATACCAGGCATAATTGATGCTTTATACCTGTGTCCAGCACTAAAGAGAGTTGAGACAAATAATCTCAAACTTCTGGAATCGATTTCACAGTACCTCCCCCAAGTGGAAATCATTGGAGTGTTTCGTAACAGAGATGGAGTGTTCCCACCTCAATCTAATCAACAATTGAAACTTTCACCTTTCCTTAGAATTACTTCGCTTCATCTGATTGGTAAGATGAACATTTGATTGCTCATTCAATCATCTTGTTTTAACATATTTTCAACTTTTTTTTTTTTTGCTGATCTCTGGGAATGATTATTACTACAATTATTATTGAAGGTGTCCAGGTTCCGGAGCTAACTGTTCTGCCAGAGTTACAATATCTGTATCTGCAATGGGTGTCTTTTACGAGACTTCATCCTTTTCGAGCATTCTCTGCTCCAAAGCTGAAAACATTTGTTATGAGACATTGTGCAGGACCTGCACTCCCATTAAGGTATGATAGGATTTATTTACATATTCATAGTCTCTTTTAATTTTCTTCTTTTTTTTGTTTAAAAAAAATATTTCAACCAGATAATGGGTGTGAGATATCGTTCCCTGCATGCAAGAAACACAAATGTGCAAATTTTCCTCTTTTTTTTATCAAGTCGTTGGATACCTTATTTTGAAGTTTTTGCCTGAAATGTGAATGCATATCCCTATTGAAACACACGTTACAGAATAGTTTAACATAATTTCCATAAAATAACAAGGGTAGAGTAAGCATTCAAACATCATTTCCCACATTCTTTTTCCAACAACATTGCTCATTCATGTTTCTGGTGTGGGGGAGCGATATGATCATTATGTAAATAAAATGCTGTGGTATCTAACTGACATGAACTTGTTCCCAGCTTGTTTAAAAGTGGTTGTGAGAAAGATGTTTTTAATGCTTTTATTCATTCATGTGAAATGTATTGAACTGATCTTGTTTTGCTGAATCACCCATGCACCAAGATAGTATGAACTTTGAGTAACATAAACCAATTGGTCATGAAAAATTGTGATTACTATTGCTTTCTCTGTGTGTTCCCTGTCCTCAAATGGCAATCCATCAGTTTATTTTAGTTACTGGATCAAGGCAGAAAACAATATACAGTGGACTTGCTTATCTGACACACTACCATTGTGTATGCAATTAACCTCTTCCAAGTTTAATCTATTACTGGTTTGAGGATTAAAAAAAGATGTTTTTTAATGTTTTATTATTTATTATCAGAAATTTATAAAACATGATAGCACAATAAATATGCATAACCAGGGGTCGGTCCAGAACTAATGTGTAGCACAAACATAAGTTAAATTTTCTGTGTAAGCCACACTCTCGAAGGGCCATAAGCACATAGCACTTAGCTTGTGATAGTCATAGATAAGACTGTCATTTCAACTTTTTCTGGGGGGGGGCAAAGAAAATATACTCCATGTATGTATATATACTATTTGTAGTATATATAGTGTATTTTTTAAAGCCTGGGGGGGGGGGGGCAATGGTCCCCTTCTGACCCTCCCAAATGACACGCCTGGTCTTAGAAAGGGTAATTCACAAAATTCTTCTGATTTAGTTGATATATCTGAAAAATACTCATCAAAGGCATTTACATATTATTTCTTAAATTTTGTATTTAATTTATACTTTTAAAATGGTTCCTGCTTCATGTGATCAAGTTCAGATTAGGAAAATTCTATAACAATAAGCAAGCGATAACAATGAACAAAGCTTTTTTTTAATTCAAGAATCCCCTTTGTGAATGAAATGACCACAAACCCTTTCACAGAATAATTTTCAGTAATTTTGTAAAAAAAAAAAGTGAAATACATTGAGAAGCCAAACATTTTCCCCCCGATGAGACTGGCCTTAATGGTATGAAAAAATATTTTAAATAAAAAAAATTAGATTTTTTTGGTTTAAATAAGATTTTTTAAATCAGAATTAACTAACTGCTTATTAATTAAAACAATCTTGGTAATCACACAAGAATGCACACTTTCATATCACGTAATTATTTTTTTCACCTAATCTCGTAAATTCAATTCAACATTAATGAATAAACTATAAACGAACTACAAGCAAAAAATATCAACACCAAAATTCTGTGTTTATGTAACATGAAAGGTCATTGAGCCCAAAAATTAACTTCAGATTAACATTTCTCTCATGGAAATAAATGCTTTTATTCCCTTCCTGTTTAAAGCAAATGCCTGGTGGGGATTCAGTATGGCATATGATGCCAAGTTTCTTGATTCACTCCATGTGCAACCAAAGCGCCATTCAGCATCAACTAAATGAAAAACATATTCTATTGACAAGATTGTTTCTTGAGCAATTGATGGATGCATTTATTTTTATGTGTTTCCGACCTTCATAATGTTACTTAATAATATGCACATGTTCATTCTTTTTCATTGTTCGCCTTAAAATTTTAAAACCAACCTTTATTTTAAATCAGCAATTAGGGGCATAGAATTCAAGACTTTATGCAAAAACTAATTTGCTTTTTTTTATCAGGGGAACCCTAGTGCCCCATTGTAAAGCATTGCAAATGCTTATATCTAAATTTAGATCTCTATATTTTTTCTGAAATTTTTTCCATTCACAAAATGTAGAAATAGAACAGCTATCTTGCTGACTGTATCTAAGGATTATATAGGTTCAAATCTATATTTACCAGATCTCTTATATTTTTTTAATCAACAACTTTACAGCATTTTTAATAACATGCATATCATGCTAGGTTACTTTTACTTCAATATTATTGAAATTAATACAAAGAAAAAGGGAAATTTAGATTTTGTGCAATTTAAATTAATGATTAAAAAAAATCGAGTGATTTAAATCAAACTGATTTAAATTGGCTACCCTGGGCTAAAATGAATTTTATAGACTTTTTTCAGGACTAAGCGACTTTTTTTTAAAGTTCTTTGTTGTCCTCAGACTCCAGTCTAGTTACCACACACAGAAAATTTCAGGCACTGGGGGAGGAGGGGGGGGGGTAATTTTATAATTACAATGGTCACTTGGTATTTGTCAAGACCTGGTACCTACAGATATGTCTCTCCATGCCATTGTAAGGACATTTACTACTAGTTTTCTCCACTAGTTCTAAGATTCTTGTTCACATTTCGCATCAGTAATAAACTTTGAATATCAGAATTATCCCTTAATACCAATGTTGTTGGAGAGGGGTCATATTGACTGGCAGAAAACATTTATATGCTTTAATTTTGTGGTCATTTCTGTAATATTTTCGTAGCCATAATCTAGTCCACATGTTTAATTTTAGGTACTATTCTTTGTTCATTGCACTTGGACTCGCTACAGACTTGAGCCGTTTAGAACTTGTGAGGGTACCACTTTTAGGGGGTATGATTAATCGAACAGTTGAAGATGTTTTACGAGAAAGAGGCTTCCAAAAACTGAAAAAAATTGTCATAGGAGATTGCAAGGTCAGTCACATTCACATTAATTTGAGTGAAATTGGTTTATCACAAAATTTTATTTTTCCATGCTAATAAATTTGGTTGCTATACCTTACTATTATTTTCAAAATAATTTTTAGAAAGTTCAAGTACAGTCATCCCTTGTTATTCGCAGATTTCATATTCACAGTTTCCGTATTTGCGGTCACTTCCCCAGTTTTTAGAAGACACCGTTGCAATGATAATTCTCGTATTGGAACAAAATATAAGTGGCAGTGTTAAGTAAACATTTAAAAAATCCCAAAAGATTTTTCTGTTGCTTTTGAAAATGTTTCTACAAGACTTGTTTAAATGTTTCTAAAAGTGAAAAACTTAATTGAAATTTTGACAAAGGTTAAAGCTTCATTGCTGCTGTTTCCCATTATTATGGCATCAAGGAATCTACAGACAAATATTCAAAAAATAAGAACTAAAATTTGATCAGCAGTTGTTGTCACTATTCTTACCATATAGCCCTGGATCCACGTTTCATGAAAAAAGTATTTTTTTTCCATGGGTACAATAAAAAAAATTGCATAATATAACTATCATTATTAAACGTGCAAATCTGTGATCATTGAAGGAAAGAATAAGTCATATATTCCTTACTTTCACTACACTATTCCATAGTCAGTATGAATAATAGTTTAGAGAAGCTAATTTTGTATGAAAACATTTTTTTTTCTTCTGGCTTGAGGGGCGCAGTAGCCCGGTCGATAAGATGCTCGCCTAAAGTACCATAGGATGTTTAGAGGTGTCGCGAGTTCGATACCCGGTTCATCCTTGTCAGAAAACTTTCTTGACACAGGGGTACAACAAAAAATGGTGACTTGACCACAAAATTGCTACCGCAGGGAGTCCCCCCTTGAGGGGTTAGTTCGCCAACCTCTCGATGAGTATAAAAAACAAGCATGCTGTTCGGAATCGGCAATAAATTGTAGGTCCCGGTCTAATTAGCCCTCGTGTGCAGAAAATGACAGTGGTGCGACAAAAATGATAAAATTGATAGTAGAACTCAGCATTTCTCATATAACTTTGTAAATGCATTGATTCCTATTCCCAACTTGATTAACTTCATTCATTTACTTTGATTCTGTGCAATTTTACTGAAGATTCAAAACCATAGTGCAGTCGTTTTTTTGTTTTTAACCTTTTCATTGGACTGCACACCTAAAACATTTCAGTTCAATATGTGTTACAATAGTTTGTAGCTTCCCCTCCCCCCTTTCGATTGCGTTTTTGGTTGAGAACCACTATTCTAAGCTTGATGATGAATTAACTGGGGGGGGGGAGGGATCCTTTCATCCCCTTTTATTTATGACTGTGGGAAAAAAAAATCATTGGTATGGTGACAGAAAGAAGATTGCTATAGAAAAAAAAAATTTTATGCATCAATTATTATTTTCATATGTTTGGTTCATTTGTTTTCTTTATTGTGCTGTAGTTATTAATTCTAAGTATTTTTGTTTGCTTTTTTGCAAAGGGTATAATTGAATCTGATGTTGGTCAACTGATAATTGCTGCTAGTCCAAGTCTTGAATCCTTGACCATTCAAGCATCATTAACTAAAGATAGCTTATTTGTATCTTTGCACTTTGCCAGATGTGATTTCTCTCGGATGAATACCTTACACTTAGGTTACATCGATGATTTCCCATCAAAAGGTTTGTTGGCGTTCACAAACAGTTTTGTTTCTTAAGTGAAATAATATTCATCAGAAGTAGCGAAATTCCAGGCACCTCCAAGTTGCTATGGTTATTTAAAAGACCGCAAAGATGTTTCAATTTTATTATTTCCAAGTGTTAAATTCTTATCTGGGGCAATGCGATAATATCATACTGATAACTGAAAGTGACAAGATTAATTAAAATAGTATGTATCAGCAAGAGAAATTCATTTTATTATGCTATCCTAAGAAATTTGACTGACACTCAAATTTTTTTCTATATTAGTCCAGCTCAGATCTTTCATAATATCTGTATTAAAATTACTTTGCTTTCTTCTATTTCATTTTTTAGGACTATTTTGTGATGCTTTCATATCAAATTATATTTTTCCCCCCATTGACTGACTAATCACTTGGAAACTATTTCCATTATTTTCATCTGACAATGAGTATTTGTATGATAAAAAGAATTGAAAGGATTTGCATAACAGACTGTCCTCTTTGTCTGAAAGAAATTTTGCATAGTAAACTGTCCCTATTATTTATTGGCCATGCAAAAGGATATAGCTCTTTTTAAAAACACAAGCAACACAGAAGTGAATACATTGTTCTAGGAGTATATATTTGTCAGTGTCAGTGCTTCCACAATATTCACACTTGGAAAATGAATAGAATAAATTTTTAAAAAAGAAAAAAAATTTGTACCTGTAAAATAATGCTTCTGATGGAAGTACAGAAAATTGTCTTATAACTGAGAGAAACATATCAGTGAGAGGATGTATAAGTGAGAGAACACTATTTTTTAAAGATATGAAGGCTTTATTTGGTATATCTAAACCTTTCATAAATCATTTATATTGTTATAAAATACAGTGAAACCTTATTGCAACCATACTCGATATAACTATAAAACTCTCTACAATAATATTTTTCAAGTCTTGTTTGAAAATGCCTGTACTCTAATGTTGAGCTGCTACCTCTTGATGTAATGGTAATCCCCTCTATTGCGATATTTTTTCTTGTTCAGCAGAGTATTGTTGTATCAAGGTTTCACTGTATGTCAAAAAAAATAAATTGTGAAGAATGATGTGCTAAGACTTTTACATTTATGTACAACAGATGAGTGGACAAATGATGCCTTATTGAGAGCGGGGCTTGTAGATGTCCCAGATGTTCCCTCATCCATTACAGACACTGGAATGAAATTTGTGAGCCAGTTGTTTCCTAATGTAAAGAATTTAGCTATTTCAAACTGCCCACATGTTACTGATCCAATGCGATGGATACCAGAAGGTAAGTTTTCATTGAAAAATATCTATTCTTTTACAGCAATGGTTCCCAAAGTGTGGAATTCAAGTGTAGAAATATTTTGAAATCTGATGGTTCTTTCTTAATCACTCTGTATACCAAAATCATGGACCATACACCTCGCTATACTTCTATCTCACAAAAAGAACATCAAAATGCACCAAAAAACGAAATAAATATTTATGTAGTATTTAAAAAAATAATGAATATCATTAAGAGCTAATATCGTCTGAAAACCAAAACAAATGTACTGGGACAGCACATTTACGAGGCAAAAAAATTGGAAAGTCCCAGAAAAATGAGACGGTTATCAAAGTGTGGGGGTCTGCAATGAATTTCTTGTCAAAAAGGGGTTGCGCTTCAAAACATTTGAGAACCATGGTTTTATAGTAATACCTGACTTTAGCCAGAGTTGCACAATTTCTGCGTTTCATGAAAAATTCACATTTCTGAAATTTAAACATGATAACAGGATTATATTGCTGAGATAGTAGAGATAATCTTTCGGTAATCTGCTGCATGTATTGCCAAAACTTACAACACTTTTGGTAGGCTATTCAAAATATGTAGGGAGGGAGTGTTAACTAGTGTTGGCCTGCTTTATGACAATGCTCACTCTGATAATTACCACCCTTCCAAAAGCATTTAAATTAACAGGTTATATATAATTGGTTAATAGCATAGTAAGGGTATTTTCGTTAGTTATTTCAATTTTTTTACCAAAATATATTTTTTTGTAATTTTTGGTCAGCTTGGAACATAGCTGCCAAGTATCTCGAATTTCTACTTCTCCCGGACTACCACAAAATTCATATATCTCCCGAATTTTGCTATTGTAAAAAATCCCTACATTGGGGAAAAAATTATTCCCTTAGAATTTACCCAAAAAAACTGCTTTGTAAGCATTGTGTCACAATTTCGTCAAATCACAAAAAAATATTTCATTTTTGGGGAGAAAATGCAAAATTAGCCAATCAGCAAGCATTAATCCGGCTTTTTGAAATCCAAAATTGGCATGATTGTGTGTTCTGCTTTAGACATGTCCTGTTTCGGGCCTGATGGAGTTTTTTTGGTTTGCGATATATGATTTTTGAGAGCTAATTTAATCCAAGGTTTTAACCTCCTGGTTGGCCATGATTGGCGATAGCTTGCACGGTATCACCGTTTTTGGAACTGAAAAATGTCCCTAAAATTTCCCTTTTACTAATGAAAAATCCCTAAAATGTTTTTAAAGATCCCTTTTACATTTATTTTTGTACGGAATTTGGATCCACCTGAAAACCTCCTGAATTCCCGTTTTCCAAAGTTGGCAGCTATGTTGGAAGATGGGGCACGAGTTCCCTGAGCACCCCTCTGATAGTGAATGCCGAAATGCAGTTTTCAGAAGGTTCAAAAGTGATGTTTTCTACTATCCACCACATCTCAGACTTTGCTCTGTGACTTAAATTTGTTTCTTTACCTGAAGAAATATTTTGCAGGACGACACTTCCTTGATTTGTGATAAAAATAAAGTTACAATGTAGTTCCAGCAGCAAGTGGCAGATTTCTCTGACATTGGGATATGGAAACTAGTACACAAACTTAAATGGTTTTATAATCATTGTCGTTAAGTGGGGAGAAAAATTAGTGAACTAGTAAATTTTTAGTGGGCTTTTTTTTCAGATAAAAATGTTTTTTAACAAATACTAGTCACTGTATCTTCACTTTTCAAACATGGTGTCACATTTCACTTGCGTTATGTTTTTAACTGTATAAAATTATAAATAAAACATCTATTGCCTATACAGTGCTGCCTAATTTTTTGTTGTGTAAATTTATTTGTGTGTGCCTTAATTATGCTAATGTGTCCTCTTTTTTCAGTATTTTGTGTAGAATATATTCACACAAATGATCTTTTTAATGTATAATTATATTTTTAAAGGTCGAGGTATGTGGGAAGATCTTAAATTTTTCACGCTGGAAAGGTGCCATTGTCTCAGGCTCTCAAAGTTCTCTAGATTTCTCAGAGTATTGAAGAATGTGGAGGTAGTAGTATTGAAAAACATGTTCAGGGAACCACCTAAAGGATGTAGTCATGTTGGATTGAGTGCTGGTACAGGTTTAGGTCTTTCTTCTGCTGTTGTAAGCACTCAAGATGAACATATTTCTGTTCAAGGCAACCAGATAGAAGCTGTTCAAGAAAATGATAATAGTGATGAAAATGTGAATAGTGAAGATGACTATTTAGTGAATGATGCAGAAGAAAGAAATGTTGATCAAGAACATCTCCCGGCTCCGTGTTGTACGAGACATTCAGCTCATCACAACCGAGGAACAAGAAATGTCTCTCGACGAGCGGCAGCTTCTGGCAAAATGCACGTGAGAAACCCAGTGAATTGCTCCTATACAAATTCTGCTAGAGTCAGCCCAAGATTACGGTCAATGAGGCATGAAAAACCAGCATCTCATAATAGTGATGAACTATCCCAGCCATCCTGCTCAGGGCGACAACAATGTTCAGTAGGTGTTCAGTCAGATAATACGCTCTGTTCTGCTGCTAAGAAAAGGAATAGGCCACCCTTAAAAAAATCAACGCAAAGATTGAAATCATATCCTAGCCATTCAAACAAGAAGTGCAGGACCCATACTCAACATGAAAGTAGCTCGAGTGAATCTAGTACTTGTCCAGAAGACTTAATTATGCCATCAACTAGCAAAAGAGTTTGTAAATCACTTCAAGATAAACCAAAATCTATCAGAAAAATTAACTACAGTGGACCAATCACACGATGTAGGAGAAAAATGATGTGCGGCAAGGGAAAGGTACAATCAGAAGCTAGCTGCTGCCAAAGTACACAGACAGTGAGATGCAGTGCGACTCGCTCTCTATCATACCGTGCATCATCATCTCCTGCGAGTACTTCTTCAAGAAGCTGCAAAACATCGTGTAAGACTAGGTAAGTTCAAATATAGTCCCCTTTTAAAATGGTTATGATGACGATATATCATGCAAAAATATAGGTGTCCATTCTAGTGAATAATCTATATTTAATTAAACAAAATTGTTAATAATAATGAGAAATTGGTTCTATTTTTTAAAGTATTTTTCATTCTGTCCCTTTTAAAATCCATGTTTTTTTTTCTTATCTGCATTTACCTTTTGTTTCTGTAAAATCACATTAATGTTTATCTATTACTAATAATTTGAATTATTTCCTTATATTCTCATCATTATTCCTGATTTATCTTGTAGTGATAAAGCATATGTAGTGATAGTGAAACTAAAAAATTATGATATGCAAGTTGTAAGTAAAAAAAGCAAACCATTATTAGAATTTCAGTTTATTATGTTCATTGTGTTTAATTTTTTATAGTTTTTTTTTCAAACAACAATTTTTGTATGAAAAAAAAACCCTATTAAAACCTGTATTATATACACCTATTCGAAATAGGTTTCTCAGAATTATTAATTCATATTTTCATGAAAAAAAGACCCACATTTAATATAAATTATTATATACAGTTGATCCTTGATTCAATGAACAGAACAGGCATATATATTTTTTTAAATTGAGTGAAAATTGTTAAATTAGGATGAAAAAACACAAATACACCAATGGGGACTTAAAATATTTATCAATAATCAGTCTGTTAAATCAAGAATCTGTTGTTAGATGTTAATACTGTTTATATGCTGAAGTGAATGTTTGTAATGCTGCCAGCCACTTTGTAACTGCCCAGTTTTCATGTATTAACCTCAGCATACACAAAGTGAAATAATGTTATAAAGTAATTTTTTTATAAGATCACCCTGCATACAATGTAACTTGAAATAACAGTTTCACTCTGTTTACAGCTAAATTTAACTCTTTCTACAATATCAAGCTGATTTCAAGTTTATCATGTTTTGCTAGGGTGGCATAAAAAGGGTTGATTATATTTGATGAGTTGAAAATCCTGGTTTCTGCTAGTCTATTAATTTGTATTAGATTACAGTGAAACCTTTCTACAACAATACTCGATTACAATGAAAAATTCCTCTATAACAAGATTTTGAAACCGTTCAATAATATTTTTTCATATTTCATTCAAAATTATCTTGAATGTAAATTTTTATCTTTGTTGCTCATTCTTCTGAGGGTATCTAATGACATTGATATTTTGTACCACCTGATCAACCAAAGTGTTGATGAAGTTGTAGGTATTGCTAACTTTCTGTGTAAGACAAAAATGTGTAATGCAGTAAACACTTTTAAAGTAGAGAATATCTAATTTAGTTTTATTAATCAATTAATCAGTTGTAATTTTTGTGGTGAACAAATACTTAAAAGTGTATTTTCTGATGATACTAGCAGCACCAGTTTAGTAGATTTTAGAAAAGATGTCAACAAAAGCATAAATTTGGTGGCACTTCATGATAATGTTGCCTCTAGATTTCACTATGATCCCCCTTCTTTTTTCTTCTTGATTTTCAGAGTATCGTTATATCAAAGTGTTTCACTATAACATTATATTATATATCTTATTTTGGGAAGCAAAATATTTCTCACTTTATGTCAACTGTATTAGTATGTGTAGATTAAGAAAACTGATTCATAATTTGGCTTCTTAATGTGATTTATGAAGGTAGAGGTCATAGTTATATAAGTATACAAACCCAATTTTTTTTAAAAGGAGACACTATCCAAGTAAAGAGCCAGATAGGACAAAGAAGCCCAAAATGTGCAATAAAGCTACTAGTACTAGTGACCCTTTGTTGGAAGATGATGTAACAGAAGTATGTATGCATTTGAGAATAATATTTTTGTCTGTAGCATATTCAAAACTTCCTGTCACACAACTAAAAATTTTAATTGAAAATTCTCACTAACAACTGTTTCGTAAATGGTGGTGAAAGCTGCAATAATTTTGAAAATATTCTTTTACATCTTCTAAATTAACAAAAAAATTCCTACTAAAAAGCAACACTTAAAGCTTTGAAAAAATTCATATGATGAAATGGGTATAAATTTTTGAAATTTCAAACAATTTATTCGTGTGAGCGAGCTACCTGAATATTGTAATGTATATACATTTTATGTTTATCTTCCTGTTTAGATATTTTCTGTGGTATCTGAAAAACTCCAGAGTCTAACAGTTATTTCTTGTGGAATTTCACACATAGTGGTGAAACATTCTCCAAAGCTATCACATTTAGAAGGTAAACTACGTGGTTGGGGTTTTTATTTTTTCCTGCTTATTGTTATTCACCATATAATTTTTTACTCTATTTTCAAAAACTTTTCCTACTTAGAAAAAAAGTTTTGTTTTTGTGTGACTAATTTTTAAAAGTTATGCAAACAAAATCCAATTCTAAATATTTTGAAGTTTATATGAAATCATTTCTATGTAAGTTTGATTGTTTTTTTGTTTCTGTTTATAACCAGCACAAAGCTGTCGGATTTTGAAGTGTATTTATATCTCTGGTGCTCCTCAGCTACTAAGAATGAATGTAAGCCAGTGTCCCAAGCTGATGTTCAGAAAATTGGTATCAGAAGTGTTGAGGGTGGATCATGGTAGTCCACTGCTTGTTTATGTGAATCCATATTCAAAAGTTGGTATTTTCACTGTTTATGCATTCTTCATTGCAAGAATGACTAATAAATATAAGGGCCTCTTCAAAAGGGTATACTCAAATCAAACTCGAGTAGCTAGAACTTGAGAGTTGACTTGAACAAGTTGAGTTGTTCTTTCTCCTCACATGGCACTACTAAATGAAAATCTCAAACAGGGTGTCTACCATCATGGAAAAGTCACGAAATGAGGAAGAAAGTCACAGAAGTCCCGAAAAAGTCACAAATATGAGTGAAGGTCACAGATTTTTTTTGATCCTCCAGAGATCTTTTTTTTTATATATTTTTTCCCTTTAAAATCTAGACTTTGGAGAAGCTGTGGCGTTCAATATTTTTTTCTCAGGTTTTATTCCTACTTTTTTTGCCCCGGAGGGATGGATGGATAGGTGAGTAGCAACAGAAAAGAAAAATGTCAATGTATAGCCACCCTACATTGGAGCAGACATTATATGGGTGAAGGAAAAAAGCTATTTAGACTGGATGAACAAAAAAGAACTTTTCTTTCTTTGCTTGACCGGACCTTTCAACGTCTATAATATTCCCCCCTAAAGCAGTATTCTCACGATCACGTGATAATTCCTAGAGGAGGAGGGACTGTCATAGACCACGGCAGTAGGGAGTCCTCTTGGGAACAGATTGGTTTTCTGTGGAAAGGACATGACACCTCCTTTCCCCCCCCCCCCCTACACATCATGGAGGGCTGTTGGCTTTTTGGTAGGTCCTCAAGCCAGAGTTTTCACTAAGTGGGGCTCTGTAGTGAATTTATGGCATAAAAAAACAATAATGGTGATTGTCCCGGGCCTTAGGGATGCCTATCAGCCCCATCCTTGTGGGGGATCAGGTGAAAGGGCACAAATTCCCCCCCACCCCCCAAAGGAAGAAAATTTTTTTTAATTTTCATCCTTTTTTTTGATCGCCTCAATCTTTACCAACTAGCTATAGCGAACACCAAAATCATACAGTATACCCATGCAACACAACAAGAGCGGTCAAGAGAAAACAAGCATCTGACTTGTTCGCCATTAATTGTGTCGCGACACAACATTTAGGTCAAATTTAAAGGAGTACCACAGTGTTTCCAAAAGTATGTGCCGCGGCTCCTAGGAGTGCTGTGGCGAGCTGAAAAGATTCATTTGTGCACCTATTTATGCTTTGAAGTTGTTTTATATGGTGAAAATATCTGCCAAACTTTTTGGGAAGCCACCGATGAACCATGAATTACGCAAGGGAGGAAGCTGACAAAAGAGAACCATTGGAATACAGTTAAAAGGTTGCGATCTTGGCTGACACCTAGACACGACGATAGAGCAAATAACAAGCGTCTAATATTGGACTTCGAAAAATGTGAATAGGAAAAGGAATATGTGAAATTCATCGTTCGGAAGGGCCCTTGATTGGTCTAGTGTAGTGTTTCTCAACCGCCGTGCCTCGACATCTGCCAAACTGGGCCATGAATGGTTTATTTTTTCATTTTTCCTCATCCATTTTCCATTACTCTTGTATATGCCCAGGCCTTCCAATCAAGAAAAAGAAATCAACTGTGCCGCTGGATTCCAACAGTTGAAAACCACTGGTCTAGTGGACCCATATCCTGCAGTAGGGCTTCTTAGGATGAGATCTTTGGCAGGCTCAGGCCAAATTTTTCACGGGCCCCTGTATAGTGAATTTATAGTGTGAAAAAAACAAATGAGAATTATTTCATTTAGGGTCTTCGGGCTGGAACTCTATCAGCCCCCCTACTATGCTTCCCTCCTAATTGGAAAATCAGCCAGACCATGTTTCTATCCTTACACGATGGTTTTGGCTCTCGTATATAAGGAACTTTTCTTCTTTTTTTTATTTTACCTGCGCAAAACAATTTTTTCCGTGCTTGGTAATGAAATCAGTAAAAAATTGGGCTCATTCATGCACCTTTTATTTAGATGTGTTTTCTTTGATTTCTGATGTTCTTCCCTGGATTCTAACCCGTGGAGTCACGATGCCAGTAACCTTCATCGTGAAATATGAGCATCTTACCACAGCAACACTCAAGCAAAATTATTACACTGGCATTGAACACTAAAATTTAAACAAATCCTTTTTAAAAGGGATGGTCAATGCTGTAAAACCATCTGGTTCACCTTGACTTATTTATATCAGACCTTTCGTAATTTACACATTTTGCAATATGCTTTTGGAAGCGGTATCGAAAGAGCGTCATTCTTAAAAAACTTACATATCTTCATAATTTGCTGTGTGCATTGTCAAAGAGAGTTGACAGACTGGACTGTGGAAGACTCCCAAAAAAATGTACTATATACATTGTGAAGAGAGCAGAAAAGAATTATCTGTGGTTGCTAAGACCCTATTTTGGTCAAAAATTGTTTTTGTAACCAAGTAATTTCTGTCATTTTGCTTTGGCTTGAGTCAATCTTATAGGGTATTGGTATTTGGTAGACACCCTGTCAAAGCCCGGAAAATGAGTAAAAGGGAAATAGTGTTTAGTTTACCTCCTTATCTTCCTGTACCTCATGAACTGGGATAGGAAAAAAAATCAAATTTCTAGCTATTCTAGAAGTGATGAAGATATTATTACTATAAATAATTGTTCTCACTCTCAAAAATTTGATCAAATTTTCATGAGGACCCTGGGGCAATGCTCGGTTGGAAGCCAAATTCACATAGTAAATATCCATTATTTTGAGCAGTTGGTAGTTCTATAAGATGAAACTTTATTTTGATAAAAGCAAACCACTTTGTTACCATACCAAGAGAAAAAATGCAACTGTTTTTCTTGAAGGGGTTATAGAGTTTGTGCTATATCGTCCCACTTGCAGGTATGTGTGTGACCTGTGTTACGCACATTCCAGTCGAGAGAGACTCCAGTCTTCTAAAGCCAGCATCAGGAAGCATTTACTCAAAAAATACAAATTAAATCCAACATGTAGTCATCCCATCGTATAACTTAGGCCGATATAAGTATGATGAAGTACTATGGAGTCACGCTACAAATGTTTCTTTCGACTAGCACACCTAGTTGTCGCCAGTGACTCTTGTCACGTCAGATAATTAGCTGCCAATATCCTCATGTGAGGAGCTCCATAAAAATATGTGTTCGATTTGGATATGGAGTCTCCTATCGATCGCCAGATTTCAGTATCCCGTGTGAAGAGGCCCTTAGGGTATCATAAAACATTTTTACTGCTAACTCATGTTTTATAAAACTATCAAGTATACTTTTGACCATAACAATGAAATAGTTGAATGAACACGTTTTTGCTTTTCAGAATTATCCACACACAGTTCCGGGAATAGAGCAACATGTGCTAACAAAAGCATTGCACTCACAATGTTTAGCAGTTATACATGATTTTTGTTCGAGTGAAAATGATCGTGCAATGTCTCGTGAAGGTCTACTGAGGGTACTGCAAGCTCTACAGCCATTTTGTAATGTTTCGTGAGTATTCTGCCAAAATACTTGTGGGGAGTTAATCAAAATCATACAGCATTATATGAAACCAAGAGCATACAGGTACAGTAAAACCTGTCAGTTTGAACACTTTAATATCCTGGACAGCTCCTTCACTGAATGGTTTTAAATGGAACAGATCATACTCCTGTAACACAGAGTATATCCAAAATATTGTACCTCCATATCTTGGACACCTCTTTAACTTGAGCAGATTTTAATGGAACCATAGGTTTTCAACTTAGACAGGTTTTATTGTAGCATAATAGACCTCTCTGATCACAGTGATCGGTTCTATGGAACCAGCTGCCCTGTCTAACTTGCAATTTCAATCATTTTTAATAATTTGACATTTACTGGCATAAATTTCGGAAAATTTATCTTCATTATTTCTACATATATATATAAATAGGTCCCATCAAGACATTTTAATAATTGAAATACAGTAGGCCAAAGCAAAAAGTGAAGAGATATTAAAAGCAGCAAGCGAACATGACTATTCCATGCCGACTATGGTAAAAATTGAATGAGAATATATAATGTATAATGTGTATATCTCAATAAAAGGTGGACATAAAAGTGTACGGATACGAGAGGCAAGTGGATTAATTAATTGTTATTGGCTGCAGCTTGGAGAGGTATGCATCAGAGAGGAGTGGACAGTGGTGACAAGTCTTAGAACACCTGTTCCGAGATAGATAATCGAGACCGAGGGGCAATTTCAAGTTTGAAATATTAAATTTAAAATTATTATATATATTTATTTATTTAGTATTTATTACCTATGCATTTCGCTTAAAATTTGTGAAATATGGCAAAATAAAGTATTATGGCCACACAACCAGAAAGCTCATTAATTCATATTCCAGAGAGCAAGTTGGCCTATATTAAGAAATATATGACTGATAACGTTGTTCATTTATGAAACGGTGACATAAAAAGAATTTTATAGATTTTTTCGTATGTGGATTTCATTAGCAATGATAAAAACTGGCATAATTAAGTGTTATGGATGATGTTTTTATTCAGTGTTGGTCTTTTTTTACTGAGAAACACCCTGTAGCTGAATTTTTCAAAGTGATACATATGTATGTTTCCCCTGCACCTTTTGATTAGTTGAAATACCAATTTTGGTGTCAATTCAATAAAAGAATTGAATTACCATACAGTGAATAGTAATAAGTGGAATAATAATAACCCTTGAATAATTATTATGGCCACCTTGTATGTAACAGTTTTAAGCTGAAGAGAGAGATCCCATTCTTTTCTACTCTTGTATTAAACCAAATCATTGTGCTGCAATTGACTATAGTTGAGACTAAATACTGAAATTATAATATTTTTCAGAATGAAAGAAGCTAAACTGCTTTTTATATTCACTTTTTTTCAATATTGAACTGTAATTGTAGAACCTTTGTTCTCATTTACAAAATTATAATATGTGAAAATTTGTTTTTAGATTAGTTACATGTAAAGTTAACATGTTAATCATTCTGATGCTATCTTGGTGATTTTACTGAATAAAATTAGTTATATTTTTTAAATTATATACACATTTTGCAGTAAGGAGACCTCACTAGAACAAAAAGACTATTTCTATGACCAGTATCCATGGGGACATCAGCTTGAAAGAGTGATTGGTATGTAATATTGTATGTCTTAGGTGAATTGTGAAATATTTCTTATGGCAAAGAGCCTGGTCAATTTGCAATGCAGTTGGTTAATTGAAAAATCATCTCGAACTTTCTAATTAGCCTAATATTTTTTTTAATTTATTGTAACGTGCCCATAAACCTTTGAGCTTATTAGAAAATTTGCCGTTTTATGCTTAAACAGCCCAGTTTCATCCAGGCTTATTGCATTAAGCTTTTTTTTCACATTAATCTATGATATATGTATTCACTTTGATATAGTTTTCTCACCAACTAACATTTTCAACCAAATCATGTAATCACGAATTCATGAAATTTTTTCAAAGTTACTTGTGAACTTTAACAGCTAAAGCTATTCCTGTAAAATAATTGATAGTCTTTCGCACCAGGTGCAGGGAAATCTCCCTAATATAAGTTCAGTTAGATATATATGTGTATATATACACATGCATCTTGACAGCATGGTTACAGAACAAAGACACTGACAGCATGTAGAAAGTAAAAAGAAAAAAAACTAATACTTTTTCTGGTGCAATTGCCATTTGTAAACCATGCTATAAAAATTCCCTCAGCCATATAATTCTGCTGTATTATATTTATTTATATTGATGAACCTTAGGTATTGAATTCAGACGGAAACCAGGCATTTTTTCGGCATTTAAGGCAGATGAAACATTTAGTTTTCAGATTTTACATTTCATCTGTAGAAATATTTAGTCCTGCCCAAAGATTTTTCTGTACTTTCTAATACATCAATTTTTATTTATGTTACTATGAATAACCATTTAAATTTATTTTGTTTAGATTTAAACAATTTAGGTTATGCATGTTTGTAGCAAATACAACATACATTATTATAGGGAGAGACACTATTTTCTCAGCCCCACACTACACATCAAGGAAAGAAACTTTCTGGATATTAATGCTGAGATGGTAAATACTAAGTTAATAACATTTCTCTGCTGTCGCTGCGTAGGGACCTATTGCGGCGTTGAAAGAGGCTGCCATGTCTCGACTACACTACAGTGCGTCTTATAATACAGAAAGAAACAGTTGTGTGTCTGTGGTATTTTGGTTAGTTACTTCAATAGGACCAGGGTTTGATTCCCTGATGGCGACAACAAACTTTTCTTTCCAAAGTTTGACTCAGCTTTAATATCCAGAAAGTCCCTTTCTTTGATAAAAAATTATTGCTATTTACTAAGGGATAAACAACATATGGAAAAGTTTACTTGTTCTTTTGCTTTCTCTATAAAAGATTTTTTTTAGATATAATAGGGAAATGACACTTTCCTCCAGAGCTCTTTTATGTATCTGATATCATTAATTGTTATTATTTGACTAATTTATCTGTTGCATTTCAGGCTCATCTGTTACCAGCAGTTATGAAATGCTAACAAATAGCTCATTGTTGATGTTATTGTGGAAAGAATATTACGATCCTGAAAAAGGTCAGACTATGGGTTTTCTTTTTGTTCTGACATCATAATTGTTATTTAGGAGGAATGCGACTTATTAATAAGTAATTTAAATGTAATTTAATTAACCTTTTAACAGCCAATGTTCCAATTGGGAACATCCATTTTATTAATTAGAAAAAAACTTTTTTTCACGAAAGCACTTGATTTTTTTTCTCTGAAGGTGAGAGATTCCAAACTTAATTTACAAAACAAAAATTTCATTCATTTTAGCACCTATGCCATAAATTTAATTTCTTTCAATTATTTAATTTTAAGGAACAATGAAATTTAATTTTTTTAATTTTAATGTTTTTACGGTCATGGGCAAGTAAGAAGTGAAAGTTTAAATAAAAATAATATATGTATTTGTGGTTGTTCTGCAATTTTGCAATTATTTTCTTTCACTCATAAATTTCAATCTTAATTCAACATTTTCTATTTTAATCATCCATTAATTTTGATGACTGATTGTAACATTCATAGAAAAAATATTCTTATTTTTTTATTTACAGAAGTACTGGAGATGCCATGTAATGCAGATTTATTGGCTAGATTCTCAGTTCAATTTGGTGAATTCCTAAAACCGGAAGCTTTAGAATTCAAACAATTTATTGGTTTTTATATACACATGTCAGAAAGTCAAGATTGAACATTACATATGATCATTCAAAAATAACGTGGGGGGGAAACAATAAATGCCTTATAAAATTCAATAAGTTTATGCTGTTTTTTCAATGTGTCTTAGAGAATTTGTGTTTGATCGCAACTATACCAAGTGGCATTGATCTCATCAAAGTAAATACCTATTGCATTAGGAAATTTTCTGAGTGTACATATACAAAAGGCATAGGGGAACATAGTTCGTTGATCATAAATTTTGTATCACTAATTGTTTTTATTTTAGCGACAATTGAATTGATTTTCCCACATTGAAATGTATTGTTGTAGAAAATTTACAACTTCAATTAAATTACCATGCCAAAAGTTCATTTCCAACATTACTTCACAAGATGTGTGCGAGTATGTATGAAAAAGATGTTCTCTCTCTCCGATAATCTAGATATTGGTTGACCTTTTAAAAGAAATTGTGATGTGTGTATTGGTGTATCAGAGTGTAATTGATGCAGTTCTTTTTTGCATAAAATCTTTTTCCACAGTCATTTTATGTATAGTTTTATAGAATAATGGGGGGGGGGGCGGGGGTTGAGACTAACAAATGTTCAAAATCAGTTCTAATCTGTTCCGTTCTACAAATAACATGACCAAATAAATCATGTGTATATACTCCAATGATTATTACAGAATTGTGTGTGTGTCCCACTGTGTGAAAAAATTTGCATCCATACAAATATCTTCAACTTGCTTATTTTAACATTGTTCACTTTTCCCATCAAGTAAGTTTGCTGTTATAAACGTGTAAGTTGTTATATTTTAGCAATGGAAATCAGAAGCACTTCATCTTAACATTTCTTATAGTATTATTTGATCATGCATGATACTGCAAACTATTTTATAGGATTGATCAAAGTATCTATTTCTGCGAATCTAACTTTTTGTTCTTTCTTTTCTATATCTAAGATATGTTTCCTTAGTTTGCAGAAAATTTCCACCCACTGTATAGCAGTAGCATAACCATCTTAAGAAAATCATGCCCCTCTTTCTTTTCTGGGGAAGATGAGATAAAACATGAGATACAATATCTGATAAAATATATGCATAAATGCACAGTTGGAGTTCCACAATAATTCCAATACAGCTATATCTTCTTCGGGGTTAGAATGATTGTAAATTTTTTCTGTGGGGACCAGGACTGTATAAGCTTGGTAAAGTAAAGCTTCCATAACCAGAGTAGAAAGACTGTTGATAGAATCTTCTCATGTAGAAAAGTGCTCAACTTTCAAATATTCTTTTATTTTATATAACAAGAAGAAATTGTAAATGGTAGAGTGGATGTAATAGCAGTCAAACATGTGACTCTTGCAGAAATTTGATTATTCTTGATGCAGCACATAACATTTGAGCAGGAAAAGATTATCCATCATCACTATCTTTGGGCGCTTCTGATAGACACCTGAGAGAAACACCATTATGAAACAAACTGATGTGCACCATTGCATGCCTTTCTTTAATGGTATAAAGATTAAAGTATCTTCCACTAGAGAAATAACCTCTCCATCTAGAGGCCTATACTGCTATACCCGGGGTTCCTAAACTGGGCTCTACCAAAGATTTCTTGGTGCTTTGCAAAGAGATCGGGAAAAAACCCTATTTTTTTCCATGTATTTCAGAACTTGACATTTATTTGATTTAAGCTGAGAGCAATTTTTTTTTCTCACCAACAAAAGCAAATGCTATTTTTAATTTGATAAAATATATCAGAGCACACACCATACACTGGAGGTTTCATTTTTGAATTAAACTGCATTTATCCAACTAGTGGGTGAAATTTTTAAGGGGTATTTCTTCCCGTGTTGGGTTTATGTGTTAAGACTGCATCATATATCATCATTGAATCATGATGAACTAGTGAAATTTCAATGCAGGATCATAGTTTTATACTGGGTTTCACTATATTTTCGGCTGCCCACCAGCTTGAGAACAATTATAATTTAGAATGGGACGAGTTATCTCATGCTATTTCTTCTAATTTGTGATGGTTTATTCACTGTGTTTTCCCAGGCTATAGCTCCTAGAAATGCCCATTTTAGCTCAATTACTCTAGCTCAGAAAAACATTCAGTGCTATGACTTGATTTCAGTAAAGATACCCTTATGAGAGTTTTCAGCTCCTGAAACCCACAAGGTGAAGTGTGCATTGCATGATCTATATATAGCTATATTGCTATCTACAGCAGAGGTCTTAAACCTTTTTCTTGTCGCAAGCACTGTCTGCACCCAACACCAAAAGAAAAGCACTCTTATGGCAAATTAGACATACAAATGCATGAAAAATCAAGATGATGCAATTGTATAAGGTGAATGTAATTTGTATAAGAGGTGTTTAATCGAGACGTTGATTAAGCATGCGGGCAAGGTGAGGCTTGCAAGCATGGAATTCGCCATGAGTATCAAGCACTCTAGGTGCTCTCGAGCAACAGGTTGAAGATACCTAATATACACAGACTACCCCACTGCAATGTGATTTAAATATCTGATCTTGAACGATCCAACTGAGCGGTTGAATTTGACTGGGGAAAAAGAATTATTTCATCAAATTACTTTATTTTTCTGAAAACTGGGCATTTTTGTCAAAATCAAGACTTAAGGTCATGGCATATATTGAAAATAAATGTTAGTTGTATACAGTTCGAATATGCTTTCCGGCATCCCTGTAAACGAAAGTGCTCTGCGATGAACTTTTCTCTTAAAAAGTGCTGCATGACTCAAAAAGTTTGGGAACCATGGACAATAGACTAACTTTCATCGGTGTCTAATCATTCCCAAAGAGCCAAGCTTGGGTACTCTTTCTATCTTTTGGTGGTTCATTAACCCGTTAATGCCACAGCAAAAGATTAGATATGTCTAATCATTCCCAAAGAGCCAAGCTTGGGATTGCTACTTTTTAAGTAGATCTTGTTTATTGATACAAGTTTCATGAGCTGTGATGACTCAGATAAGTTTGGAAACGCAATTGTTAAATGTTCCCAATTGGTACAAATGTTAAATTTGCACCTATCTACACTTTCTATTTTTTGCTGATTCAGTAACCCATTAATGCCCAAGTTATTTTAAACTCAGAGTTTCGAGATTTCTTCAGGATGTGTTTGAAATGTGTTGAAATGAATATTACAACCGGTGTGGACAAGAGCACTGTCCTACGGTTCATATCTTTGATTCAACACATGAAAATGGGGCGAAACTTCAGAAATGCTAGTGGTCAGGACAGTCCTGCAAATAGGACGGTCCTGGCTGAAACAATCATACAAATCATTGTATCACTGTGTTCATCTGAGTTTTCAGTGAATATGTCCCAAGTGTGAAATCAAGCATCCATCATCCATCCTCAATGGTTTAAGTAATCACCATGAACCCCCCCCCCCCCCCCCCACATGCTTATAGAAGGATATCCGAGAGAAACTGACGTCTAGCGCTTACGATTACTATAGGCTCCCCCCCCCCTTCTGAGAGCGCATTAGAGGCAAATAGATGTTCGAGAATTGATATATTTAATTACAAATGGCTAACAGCAACTGGTGAACAGTTGGTACAGCAGTGACGCTTTATGTTCACGGAAATATTCTCATTACTTTTGTCCATGACCATCAAATGAGTAAAAATAAAATTTTCTGAGTAAAAATGTGCCTTAAGAAATGAGCCTAAAAGAAATAAGTATACACTACAGTATTATAAGTGAGAAACATCTATGGCTGGAACAACTTCTGCCACCTATCAAATAAAACTTAGGATTCTTCAATTGACATTGTTGACCAGTATTTCATTAATGTGTTGCATAGAAAAAAATCAATGTAATATGATAATAAATATTTTACAGCAATAATGTTAGTTAAACTCTCATATTTGCTTCAAATTTTTAACAGTTATTGTTTGTGTAGAGTAAACTATAATATTAGTAAAATGCGCAGAACTCTTTCTCCTTGACTTTTTGTAATTATAATCAATAGGACTAAAGCCAGAATCAGTTAGATTCTGTTTTGCTCAAAGCTGTTGGCACATTTTGTGTGTTTTACTAATGTTAATTTACCGCACACAAACAACTGATGAAATTTTAAAACAAACCTGATAATTTAACTAATATTGTTGTTCATAAAATGTTTATCAATATCATACTACATTGACTTTTCTATGCGAAACATTAATCAGTTTTGCATATATACCTAACGGGACCCAACTTGAATGATAGGCTACTTTAAAAGTACATTAGAGCTTTGCAAATACTCGAAATGGACAAAAAACTGTTTTGCAACAATGGTTCCAGGTCATTGTCGTCTTCTCGTCGACCGCATTCATTTCATGGGAGAGTTCTTCTTTCACTGCAGCTATGGCAGTGTTTATGTCATCTTTCACCACAGCGGTGGCCATGCCATCCTTCACAGCGGCGACATCTTTTACGTCAGTGATGGAGAGATTGACAGCAGCAATGGAATTGGTGACATCGTCTTTGACGGCAGCTATGGAATTGGTGACATCGTCTTTGACGGCAGCTATGGAGATGGTGACATCGTCTTTGACAGCAGTGACGTCTTCTCTCATGGCTGAGCTTGTTGACTGGATCTTTTCTTCAATGCCTGATTTCATCTGGCCCATTACAGACATCAGTTGGTTCAGCTGTTCTCGCATTTCATCCATGTCCATTCTTCTCATCTTCATGCAAGTCTTGAATTATCCCACTTCTGACACCAAATTGTTCCAGATAATGTTTCACAAGACTTTGAGATTGAAAAACAAGAAGTGGTTCAACGGGCAAACACAGATTCATTTACAGAACAGCAATTTACACGTATTTACAAGCTAATCAGAGAACTAACAACTTTCTCGCAAAGTTAAATCACGACTGACTTTTCATCCAGTCTCTCCCTTATTCAAGTCTCCTTGAGCCTGCCATCTTGTGAGCGCCAGGCTATTTATAACCCTGGCAGAAACTTCGAGAAATAGAATGTTCTACCAAATTCTATTTTACAGTTTCTAATTTGGCGGCGCCACCCTACGGACTGTCTGGAGGGGCGGGACTTTCTGGAATGTTCTCGCCAATCGCATCCCTCTGCGATAAGCCGAAACCGGTATCAACTCTTGTTGCCAACAGAAGATTGCGATAAAGACTCGCGCCATCTATCGTTTATAATTCATAACAGTATTTTTAAGGCATGAAGAGGCATAAACAATATTTACAATGTGCTTGGCAAAGAGCTGGAAATGAAAATGCTTCATTTGCCAAAAACAATTACACTGGCATTGAACAGTAAAATGTGAGCAAATCCCTTTAAAAAAGGATGGAGAACACAGTAACACTATCTGGTTCACTATGCTTTATTTACATTGGATCTTGTAATTTACACATTTTGCACTGTGTTTTTGAAAGTGGTCTCGAGCATCATTCTTAAAAAACTTATGTCTTCAAAATTTGCTGTGCATTGTTGAAGAGAGTTGACAAACTCTGCACTTTGGAAGATCCAAAAAAGAATTTAATATATATGAGGCGAGACAGAAAAAATAATTATTTATGGTTGCTAGGTACACTGTCTAAAAATTGGTTTTGTAACCAAGTCATTTGTCGTTTTGCTTTGACTTGAGTCAATCTTATAGGATACTGAAATAGTGCTATGAAAAAAAAAGTCTATTCCAAATTTAAAAAAAAAAAAAATTGGGGATTTTTTAAATCTACCAACACCAGAGAGCTATGGCACCGGCGACGTCCAGCAAGCCTACAGCGATGTCCAGTACTCCCGTTCCTTTGCGATGTTCCCAATGAACCAGGAAAACTCCTGTCCGGTTGGATCTTTAAATTAGCGGGGAGGAATGTGGTGTTCTTATAAGAAATGACTAAAAGAACTAAAGTGATAAGAACATACAACGCTACCTAGTGTTGTGTAAGAGGAACTAGTGAGTTCCACCTCGCCTCGGACATCAAGTAGACAAGATGTCTAAATGTTCTGCTCTTTCCGCTTTATAAATTCTTCCTATATATATGTATGTAATCTAAGTCTAACGTAATAATAAATACTCATCAAAATAAATACCCATGTGTTATCCACTGGGCTAACAAAGTGTTAAAGAAAACACAACATGTTGTCTAAAGGGATTACCCTCCCTGTCCTATTTTTTAATCCGGCGTTTTCCTAATTTTTTGAGTAGGAGCCCTGGCCCTCTGCCAGTGGGGGATTTATGGTTTTTTTGCCTATGGGCTGTACCAATTTTGTCATGTTCACCCATCTTAGCCTAGTTTTCTTTTGACCAATTCCTCCAAATTCACCGCCATAGATTATAGCTTGCTTAGCCCCTCCCCTTACTGTAAATGTGGCTCAGAGGCAGATTTAATGGTGGGCTCTTTTTGACTGCGAAAAGGGTCCCAAAAAACCCAAACTTCACACTTTTTCTAATTAAAGGGGCGCCCAACATTTTCTTTTGTGCCTGGGACCTCGACTGACTTTAATCTGACACTGGCTCTGTCTCTCTCTCTCTTTTGTTCGTCACACCCTCTAGGTCACTTTTTATCCCTCATATCTGTTGGTCCATTGTCTATCAGCTGCTTCAATCTACATGATCTTATATAAGGTTATATATTATTATCTGGTTGGAAATGATGTACCTATATAGACCCTGTATATAGAGGAGCAGCGAAGCAAAGGCACTGTGGCTGAAAGTTCTATGATTCCTAGGCGTGAGCAAACTTCCTCTCCTTCTTAGGAAGAAAACATAAGTTTGGACTGGAATGAAAAGTAAAATTTCTTTGCTCTCAGAGTAGGGAAAAATAGAAAACTTCGCCCAAAAAACCACGCTAAAACCACAAATTTCCCTCCGAACCTCTTTTAGAGCAGCCAAATTTAGCGGGAAAACTGCCAATCTGGTAACTCTCCTATACCAGAAAAAAAACACTTTTTTAGCGAACGGGGAGGGGGAAAGAAAGAACTTGTTGTGCCCTCCAAGTTTATCAATGTTACTGCCGAAGCCCGAAATTAACGAGTTCGGGAATAGGGCAGTGTCCGAATTTTGGGCTTTGGCCAGCCAGTTCGTGAAGTGGCCAGAGATTGCAAGCCAATGTTTGGTAACAAAAGACATGATTTGGGGGGGGGGGGTGTCATCGCCAAGTTAGCGTATTTTTTCGTACAATTAGTGTCTACTCTAGCTATGGCAACCCATCAAACCGGTCATGGTAATCTTTTTTTTTAATTTGACAGAAAAACTATTACTATTTTTAGTTTTTCTCTCAAATTTCTTTCTCATGCTTTTGTTCTTGTGTCCGATTTTTTCACTTTTTTTTTTTGTCCTTTTGCATCTCTCTCGCTGACAAGTTCGTCAGGTTTTTACTTTTTGTTCCGGTATCTTTTTGTCTGAGGTATTTTCTTTTTTTTCCCCCTTTTGCAGTGGCGAGAATTAAATAGCCCGCCCCAGGGGGTGGCGCGTTAAGCCTAACCTCGGACATGTCAAATCTTGCTGACATTGGCAGTATGAAGATAATTACATCGACTTCATCGGATAACATTACACAGTCTCTGTCTCACGAGAAGATGGAAGTAAGCGGTTCTGAGAAAAAATCTGACGAACATAACGTATTCATTTCTACCATGTCAGATGGTCAAAAAGCCATTCAGGCGGCCGCTCTGGGCTGCTCAACATTCCAAGTGATGGTGACTTCCCCGCAAATTATCCCAGCTTCGAAGCCTCGTGCCCTGCAGAAGGAGCTAAACACCTACATCAGGAAAAGCAAAGATATCTCAGAGGTGAAATTTACTCGCTCTGGAAAGTGCCTCATTCTAACAATATCTACAGCGAAGTCAACACTGGAGGCACTCATGATCAACCAACTTTTTGGAACTAAAGTGTCTACTAAATTCCTACTGGAAAACTGTTCCACGAGATTCCTCGTCAGAAACATAGAATCAGACATCCCTGTTAATGAATTAGCAGAAGAAATCCAAGGGAATAATATAATCTCTCTTGAGCTCCGGCGTTTTATCAAGCAAGGAGGTCCAACCTCCACTGTATTAGTAACAAAGCTGGGAACACATTTACCTGAGGACATAAAGCTTTGGTTCCTTCGCCAGAAGATTTCTCTATTCATTGATAGACCGCGACAATGTAAACTATGCTTCAAATTCACACACATTGCAAAATATTGCCCAGCAAGGGCCCAATTTTGTGACAAATGTGGGGAGCAGCACCATGTATCAGTGTGTACAGCTAGTACACTCACCTGTATCAATTGCAAAGGCTCTCATTCAGCACTTGATAAATCGTGTGCCCAATACAATACAGAATGTAAAGTTTTACAGATCAAAGCAGAGCGTCACGTCTCTATCGCTGTGGCACGACCATCTATTAACACAGAATCATATGCCACGATTATATCCAAAAGTACTCCTCCTGAAAATACTCAGATTACTTCCACTCTTCAAAGTGAACTTAGTGCTTTTAGGGAAGCATTGATAAATGAAATCAAAGCGTTGTTACAACCCTTTTCTTCACCACCAGCAAAAATTACTCAAGAACCTGGCGGCAAAAGAAAGATCACCGATTCGAGTGAAATTGAGGAAGTTGACCTGATCCCATCACAAAATCAAAGATCCTCTTCCCGTTCTTCACGTCCGGAAAAGAAAAAGTGAAGGAAAAAAAAAGTCATTTTAGTGTATCTTGGGGGATAAGTTCTCTCCTGGCTTTTTGTTTCAGTCCTTTCACAATTTTTTTTTTGCATTCAACACTTCAATCAATAGACTTAATAGCCCATTTGGTCTTTCTATCACACAATGGAATGCCAGGGGTATAAAAAACAAGTGAAACAATTCTTCTGTGAAACAATTTTTGCTTGAACAGTCTGACATCATTCTCATTCAAGAATCCCATTTGAATCCAATTAAAAAAATTTTCCTGCCTGGTTGCCATATTTATCGTCAAGATAACTCTTCAAATAAAAGAGGTCTTCTCACTGCTATCAAGAAACACATTCCTTCAAAACAGGAATTCCAATATTGCAACGACGATTTTGAAGCTCTCATCTCGGTCTATTTTAATGATAAAATTATATATATTGCAAACTGTTACAGACCTCCTTCATCTTCCTTCCTTATCTCAATATCATAAAAGGAAAAATGGGAGGTTCTTTTATTCTGGCAGGTGACGTTAATGCTCACCATCCAGCCTGGATGTCTCGAGAAACGTCCTCCTCTGGCAATAAAATTTATGACTGGCTGAATCTGAATAATATTGCCCTCATTATTCCATCTAGCCCCACTTACTTCTATGCTGAGAGAAATTCTTTTATTGACCTGTGTCTCTGTAGCCCTAATCTGTTTAGCAATATAACCTGGTCTACTGGGTCACACCTGTATGGTAGTGACCACATTTCCATTAAGATTTTTCTGGGTGGGATTAATTGCCCGCATCAACAGTCTCACTACTTCATCAATTGGAACAAATTCAGCACAGGCATAGTAAACACTAGATTTCCTGTGTTTAACTCCTTTAATCACTTATATAATTTTATCAAAGATCAATTTCACAATGCTCGTGTAATCTGTGACGCTACTAAAAATCAGCGGATGCCTTTAAACTCAGAGTGTGTGCAGACAACTCCTTGTTAAAAAAAAGTCCTTTAAGAGATATAGGCAGTCACCTACTGTCAGGAATTGGATTGTGTGGTGTCCTTATAAGAAATGACTAAAAGAACTAAACTGATAAGAACATACAACGCCACCTAGTGTTGTGTAAGGGGAACTAGGGAGTTCCACCTCGGACATCAAGTAGACAAGATGTCTAAATGTTCTGCTCTTTCCGCTTTATAAACATGTGCCTACTCGGTATAATCAATGCTTTAGGATTCAAATGGTTCTTCAAAGCATTCTTTAAAATGGCGAATTCTTTCTCCGAGATAGAGCGATCCTCGATCGTTTATTTGAGGAAGACGACATCGAACTAGACAAAACAATAAAGATCGCGCTGGCGATGGAGAAAGCTGTTCAGGGGGCGAATGAGATTATCGGGAAGCCGGCAGAACTGAAGGTAGTGAAAGCGGGGAAGAGGAAAACGAAACTGCCCACGCAAAACAGAAACTACCCTACCGCCGCTGTCAAATATCCGCCGTGTATATAGTCTGACCATATTTCCTCGAGAGAAATACGGGACATTGCCAATTATCGCCAAAATCAAACAAAGTTGCCAAATATTGTTGAAATTGCAGAAAAATCAAAATGGTGGGAAATGAACCATTACTGCAAATTGAAGTGGATTAAAATGAATTCCACGAAGAAAAACGTTCACCAAGACGAATGTGGGAGATTAATATTCTTATTTATAGTTGTAATTATCATAAAATAATTTATGAGTTGAAAAATAATGTCAATCTTTGACTTCAATAAAGAGTAAATATTCATGTAGGCTTCGTGTAAAATACGGGAAAAACCGGGACAGTTTTGCCAAAAAGTCGGGACGACCAAAAAAACAGAAAATACCGGGACTGTCCCGGGAAATACGGGACGTATGGTCACCCTACGTGTATACGATGCACAGGGACAAATCACGATAAAGACTCCTGCAGATTTATTGCTAGCAAATGTCGCTTCTGTAAAAAAAATCGGGCATATAGAAAAAGCCTGCTACGCGGCAAAGAAGACTCAATCGACACCTAACAAACAGAAACAGATTTCAGTTGAGGAAAACGAAAATGACGTTTCCATGTTTGGGTTAGAGAGGGTATTGAGTGAAGAGCGGAAAAAGCCTCTGATGATGGCTACTGTCAACATAGACAATAAACCAGTGAGTATGGAAGTTGATACGGGTGGAACAGTATCAGTAATGAGCTTACAGAGATTCAGAAAAATCTCGAAGAAAAAAGTTCAACCTACGAATTTAGTATTCCGGACATACAATGGAGCAAAAATTGTCCCAGCGGGATATGTCACTGTGAAAGTGGAGTACGGAAAACAAAAGTTGCACTTAAACTTAAGGCTCGTTTACACGACGCAAGCGCTTTAGTTGGTAACTTAATTTTTAGTTGCCAAGTACGATACGATGTATGCAGACGATAAGGGCCGTTTACACGGCTTTAGTTGACAATTGCGCAAGTGCAGAAGTGATTTAGTTGGTAAGTCAGATAAGAACGGTTCTATTTTTTCCGGTTAAGTAGACGTATGCGCATGCGCCAGTGGGCGTTACCTGCCGCGCTGGAGGGGTCTTTTTGCTCTCTCACGGAGGGGTTTATTTTGATCTCAAGCGTGAACCTGTTCATACTCCGTCGTCTCCTGAAGTTTCGCTAGAATTCCGCGGAAATATTGGATGGTGAGGAGGCCAGAGGGACACAATCTCGAAGTTTGTTGAAGAATATCTTCGCCATGAATGTTTGTTGAACTATAGAAATGAAAATTACCTTAACAAACACGCTAAAAATTATTCGATGTTGGAAAAAGCTATGGAATATTCTGTCGACGTGATGTCAGGAGTGGAAAAAAATTGAAGATTCAAAAATATATATCGGGTGGGGAGGATTTATATATTAAAAACTGGAGGGGGGTTTCGAATATTTCTCTCGTCCAGAACGAATTTGCTGCCATCTGTTGTAAAAATACATGATCAAATATTTAACATAAAGATGTCATCTCTATAGATTAAATTAAAAAATAATAATGATTTCGAAAATTTGGAAATAATTTTTGTTTAATGAATTTTTATTATTTAATTTTTAACCCTTAGAATTTCCTACGAATGCCAAGAATCTTCACCAGTATTTTCGGCTTCCATAATTCATAATTTATCTCCTCTTCAACTTCGATTAAAATATCATATAATCGATATTTACAACTTGGACGAGAAATAGAGAAATCTTATATTTCTTCTCGATGACTTACATAAGTTTATAATATGTTGTGTATTCTTTTTTCCCCTGTGGCGTCATCTCTCGCCCCCTTACGTGGGTGGCAGAGGCGAAAAAAGGGGACAAGCGAACTGTTTCCCTTGCGTGACCTACTTCTTGCTCAGTGTGTTGCTCTCGCGCAAGTGAGAAAAGAGTTTCTCCTTTTTTATTATTTGGAATTAATATTGTTAACCTATGTAAATAGTTTTTTAAAATTAAATGAACTTAAATATTATCAACCGTTTCTTCAATTGGAGTCAGAATATACATCGTCCTCAATGTGTATCATATAACTATACCCCCCTTGAGTAAGTGAAAATGAATAAATTTATATTCTTTAAAAAACATATCATATAATGTGGCTCTGATCACAGTATTCTTAAGTTCTACCTGATCATCTTCATCCATCGTTACGAAAGCTATGAGCTTTTAAAAAGGCACCTCTCTGAATGCCAGATAAATAAAAAATTATTACTATTATTCTCCCGCGCGTTGTGCGTCTGTCTCTCTCCGTGGATTTGAGTAGACTGAAGCGCGCATGCGCTAACTGCGCTCACCTCCGTAAAAATTATCCAATGAGCGCCTACTTACCACTTATCGTGTGGACAGTTTCAAGAAGAATCGGTAAGTTGAAATTAAGTTACCAACTAAAGCGCTTGCCTCGTGTAAACGGGCCTTTATATTTGGTGAGGGAAAATTTAGACACGATTTTTGTGGCCGTGAATGGCTATACAAAATCAATCTAGACTGGAACTAAAGTTAAAACAAAATGTAACCCCAGAGTTTCGTAGAGCGAGAACTGTGCCCTTCGCATTAAAAGACCGGATTAAAAAAGAAATAGACCGGCTTGAAAGAGAAGGCATTATCGAGCGAGTTGAAACTTCAGATTGGGCTACACCAGTTGTTCCCGTGGTGAAACCAGACGGATCCATAAGGTTATATGCAGATAATTCTGTCACATTAAATCCTAAGCTAGAGGTGCCTCAGCATCGCTTACCAACGTTTGAGGAAATATTCTCATGTTTAAATGGGGGTAAACGATTTTCAAATTTGGTTTTCAGTCATGCGTATTTGGAAATGAAA
Source organism: Pholcus phalangioides (assembly GCF_987345545.1). Lineage (NCBI taxonomy): Eukaryota > Metazoa > Arthropoda > Arachnida > Araneae > Pholcidae > Pholcus > Pholcus phalangioides. The sequence continues at coordinate 83,244,055 of NW_028301608.1, read as the reverse complement.
GTGCACCCTGACAGTCAACGACTTCTAACCATAAACACTCATAAGGGGTTATACGCCTGTAAAAGATTAATGTACGGCCTAAATGCAGCTCCGGCAATATGGCAGAGGTACATTGATGGGTTATTCCAAGGAATAGATGGTGTAAAAGTTTTTATGGATAACGCCAGAGTGACCGGAACAAATGACGAGTCACATCTCAGGGCTTTGGAAAAATTTTTCAAAAAATGTCAGGAGCATGGGCTGAAGTTAAATTTGAAAAAAAAGAGCACATTTTTTCAAAAAGAAATAAATTTCTTAGGTCACAAAATTGATGAAAATGGCCTAAGTGAAACAAATGAGAAAACTGAAGCAATTCTGAAAGTTCCCGCACCGAAAAACGTTCAGGAAATAAAAAGTTTTCTGGGCATGGTAAATTTCAACGGGAAATTTTGTCCTAATCTGGCAACCATTGCCTATCCTCTCAATGAGCTGACAAAAAAGGACGTTCCGTGGCGTTAGTCTAAAAAGTGTGAGACTGCATTCAAGAAGATCAAAAAGGAAATTTGCTCAAAGCGAATCTTGATGCACTATGATCCTACACTACCTCTTACTCTTGCTTCGGATGCTTCTCCAGTGGGAATAGGAACAGTTCTATCACATGTCTTACCAGATGGAACAGAAAGACCAATTGTCTTCGCTTCACGCTGACAAAAACGGAACAGAGATACTCCCAGATTGACAAAGAAGCTTTGGCAATTATCTGGGCAGTAAAGAAATTTATGCTTTACTTGAAAGGCAGAAGATTTACTCTCATAACAGATCACAAGCCTTTGGTAGCGATATTCAGCTCGAAGAAAGGTCTACCAGTGTTGACGGCTACTCGACTTCTGCATTATGCCTTGATCTTACAAGCATATCAATTCGATATCATTTATCGTAACACACAGAACCATGTAATGCAGATTGTCTTTCCCGATTACCTTTAAGGTCGGAAGACTTAGTTGTCAAGGATGACATAGAACTCTTCCAGTTGAATCAAATCGAAACACTACCAGTGAAAGCTCAACATTTAGCAAAAGAGACACAAAATGATAGAGAGTTGGGTCCATTGCTGAGGAAATTGAAATTCGGTGAACCTTTAGGAGGGAAGGAAGCCGAGTACACCTTGCAGGACGGATGTATAAGATTATGTATTATGCATGGCCAAAGAGTTTTTATTCCGAAGAAATTTATAAATAAAATTCTTGATGAACTCCATCAAGGCCATCTGGGCATTTTTAAAATGAAAGCAATTGCTCGATCCTACGTCTACTGGAGGGACATTGATAGCGACATAGAAAAAGCTGCTAAAAACTGTCCAGATTGCTCCAGATTCAAGTCTGATCCGGTGAAAGCAAGGGTACACCATTGGGAATACCCGAGTGCTCCGTGGGAGAGAATTCACGTAGATTTCGCAGGTCCCATATTCGAGCATATGTTTTTGATCGTAGTCGATGCTCATTCTAAATGGATGGAAGTATACCCGATGAAATCAACAAACATGTTCAAGACAGTGGAATGCCTACGGGACTGTTTCTCTCGATTTGGACTGCCTTTAGTGTTAGTGAGTGACAATGGTCCTCAGTTCACATCGCACGAGTTTGAAATATTCATGATGAATAACGGAATAAAGCACAAAACGTGTGCTCCCTTCAAACCATCAAGCAACGGGCAGGCAGAGCGATACGTTCACACCTTAAAACAATCCCTTCGGGAAATGCAAAGATTTACCGGAAACATCTACCAAAAAGTGAGCACGTTTCTGTTGAATTACAGAAAAGCGCCAAATGCGACTACCATGCAAAGCCCAGGAATGTTATTCCTAAAAAGAGAAATCCGAACTAGGATAGACCTAGTCTTGCCAAATATCAAGAACAGGGTTCAAGAAAGAATCAGAAATGAGGTCACAGACTTCTATGACCGAACTTTCGAGCCAGGAGATCGTGTGGCTGTGCGAGATTACAGATCCGCCAATAACAAGTGGAAGTTCGGAACTGTTCTCAACAAAGACGGAGTTCTACACTACACTGTAGATGTAAATGGAACTCTCTTCCGACGTCACATCGACCAGATGAGAGCAGCTGGCAATCAAGTTCAGCCAACCTTGGTGATACCCAGAGTTCCAGACAAACTTTCATTAACTCCTGTCGCTGCTGACTCCGAAGTACAGATTGCTCCAGAAGAACAGACAACTCCGGCAGAGATCAGTAGCGATCTACCAACACCAGCTAAGGCACCAGCGACGTCCAGCAAGCCTACAGCGATGTCCAGTACTCCCGTTCCTTTGCGACGTTCCCAACGAACCAGGGAAGCTCCTGTCCGGTTGGATCTTTAAATTAGCGGGGAGGAATGTGGTGTCCTTATAAGAAATGACTAAAAGAACTAAACTGATAAGAACATAGAACGCCACCTAGTGTTGTGTAAGGGGAACTAGGGAGTTCCACCTCGGACATCAAGTAGACAAGATGTCTAAATGTTCTGCTCTTTCCGCTTTATAAATTCTTCCTATATATATGTATGTAATCTATCTAAGTCTAACGTAATAATAAATACTCATCAAAATAAATACCCATGTGTTATCCATTCGGCTAACAAAGTGTTAAAGAAAACACAACAGATTGAATACAAAAGAGCTCATGCTACGTTTCGACACAATTTTCGTTGTTTCAAATTTATGTTTTTGACTCCCAACTAAGAAAAAAACAACAATCCAGTACATATCTACAAGATTTTGAGAAAATTTAAGTATATTGTTTCCCATACCTATGACTCGGCACATGAAATCATTCTTTTTCAAGGTGGAAGGCTCATTGACCCTCTGGAGCAAACAAAAGCATTCATGTCTAGATTCCAATGCCTACAACTACAATCTACAAGTTCTCAAGTTCCAGCTGCTCTGGAGAATTTAACAGCCAGTTGGAAAAGAAGTTTACTTTCAAGGAACTGCAATCAGCAATCAAAAGAGGTAAAGACTCTGCTCCAGGTCCAGACGATATCCCTAACAAAGCCATTCGACAACTTCCTCCAGATATCCTTCAATTCCTCCTCCAAAATCTCAACTCTCTTTGGATTACATCTTCTGTTCCCGAATCTTTTAAAGAAGGAAAAATTATCTTCATCCTAAAGAAAGGAAAGCCTTCTATTGATATTAATTCATATAGACCCATCACTATGATCAATACCTTTACAAAACTGTTCGAACGAATCATTCTCTCTCGTCTTCAATGGATCTCTCTTCAGCACAACTTATTTCCTCATAATATCTATGGATTTCGTCCTAAAACAGGTACTGAAAGCTGTCTTAGAGATATAGTTGCCTGTATTTATACAAGTTTCTCAAAAGGCCACCAGGGCTATCTGATTGGTTTGGATATACAGAGCGCATATGATAATGTTCCTCATGATATTCTGATTCGTAAACTTTACAACATTGGTTTTGATACTGTATTTTGCAAGTGGCTCCATTCATATCTGTCTAATAGAAATCATCACATTTATTGGAGGGGCCATACGTCGGCCAGGTTTCATATTAGTAAAGGTCTGCTACAGGGTTCTAGCCTTTCGCCTTTCCTGTTTTCGGTTTTTACACTAGACCTGTTCCCGTTAATTCCAAATTTTGTGATACTTTTTGTGTATGCAGATGACTAGATTTTATATGCCAGCTCTCCAGAAGGATACCAAGCAGAGGTTTTTCTTCAGAAATCTATTAGCATTCTTAGTTCTTGGGCACAAACTAATGGTCTTCAACTTTCACCTAGCAAATCTCAATTCTGCATTTTCTCTCGCAAAAAAACGAACCACCATCCTTCGTTTAAAATTCACAACTCTCAGATTCCTTACCACCCTTTCATCAAAATCCTGGGAATCTATTTCGACAAAACATTGAACTGGAAGAAGCAAATACTTCATCTCAAATCTACAGGAGCTTTCTCAAATAACATCTGCCACTCTGTTGCACGGTCAGCTAGAGCCATTCCCTACATAATGTTAAAACCGATTTTCTTATCCATTATTTCAAATATCTTGGGATACGGTGCAATTGCTTGGGCAAACTGCTCGAAATCCCTTCTATCTTCTCTGGATCCCATATACCATTCAGCCATTCGCTCTATTCTTGGTCTTCCCAGAAGCACCTCTGTCATTAAGATGAGATCCCTCCTTGAAATTCCATCATTGGATAACATTATTCTAAACTGAACTTCTATGGCTCTCATCACCGCAGTTAGCTCACCATCTCAAAAATTTGTTCTTCCTACTATGAATCGTTCTTCTGTCTTTGGAAATACTCCTCTTTGGAAAAATAGATGCGCCAACTCATCTATTTTCTTAAATCTGCACTCATTTATTCCATTCATGTACGTTCCTCCGTGGTCTGTCAACAATGTCTTCATTCAAACTGATGTTTGAGAATTCCAAAAAATACCTAAAAGCAACCTCTCTTCAATTCTTTTCAATGAATATTTTGAATCGGTGAACAACAACATCATTATTGCTACTGATGCCTCAAAAGCCAAATATACAACTCTTGGTGCTTTTTTCCCCCAGGCTAATGTCACGAAAACCTGTACTGCACATCCAAATGCATCTGTTTTCTCCGCTGAAGCTCTTGCAATTGCATATGGCCTCAACTGTCTCAACATCCAATACAACCCAAACATCACAATTTTTTCAGACTCAAAAGCAGTTCTCCTTGCCCTGAACAATATTAGCATCCACTCACATTCTGTCATCTTGTTGCTCTATAACTTTATTGCTCATATTTGTTCTCAGATAAACTCGTTAACTCTTGTATGGGTTCCAGGCCATGCCAACATCTCTCTGAATGAAACTATTGATAAAGCAGTCCATAATTTAGCCACCACTTTTGTTCCACTGTCAACTCCAGCAGGTTTCTTCATTGAAGACTACAAAGTCAGAACCCGAGACATTCTCACATTAACTTGGCGGAATCAACTTCAAGTGGCTTGTCCATCTCAATTTTCTATTTTCCTCAATTTTGTTGATAAAATCTCCAGAAAGATGTCATCTCGAAAAATTGAAAACCTTTACAAACTCATTTGTGAGCGAGCTCCGCTCAACAAGTACTTACACACTATTAAAAGACATAGAGACCCCTACTGTTTCTATTGTACAATGGAAAAACCGGGTATCACTTCCTTTTCCGGTGTCCTTTCTACCAAAATATTCGCAATTTTATCCTTATTGATCCTTTTTCAAGAAAGTACATTTTAGAGTGGTCAGATCTGATTTCTCTTCCTCCCAACATTATTTCTTGTTTGGTCCAAAAATACATATATTTGGGCTTCCCATCGTTTTGATTGATTTTTTTTCTTTTCTGTTCTATCATGACTAAAATAGAGGGCCACTATCTTTAGAAGTGCTGCATCGTTGCCCTGTGCAGCTGAAGATATCCCACTCTTCCCTTCCCTTTATTTTGTTTTCCTTTGCTCTTAATTTCTGGGAGCAGTCGACAATGACTAATATTTTTTTCCTTTTAATGTAGAAAATCTCTACCAGCTGCAGGGAGAGGGCCTTGCTGTAGCCAAAAACCCTGCTAAAACAAAACCATTGATTGATTGATTGATTGATTCTTTCTCATCACATGGAGCTAATCTAGCTGCTATACATAGCCAAAGCGGCTCGAGATCTTTACAGCTTTGTACATAGCCATGTATCTCGTGCTGGCGATGAAAAAAAATGAATTTCTCGCCTACCGGACCATCTTACGTCAGCACATCGATCCTTTGGCCAAAGATCTCCGGCCACTTCGCGAATTGGCCAGCAAAAGCCCGAATCATTGCCGAAAATCTCGGCCACTTAACGAATTGGTTGCACTTTGGCAGTAATATCGTTATCTTGGGAATCCGGGCCCTGACTCTTGAAGCGGGACGTATGGTCATATAAAATCAAGTTTGCTTGTCTGCCCTTTCGCACGTACAAAGTCTAGTCATTCGATCGTCTGTTAAAATCCTTATGTTGTGGTTCATATTACCGCCATGATGATCACATTGAAGAGGTAAACATGCAAGAGAAAAGTAGGTATCTATGTCAATGTGTTGATAGGAGGTATTTTTTTTTTTACTCTTATTAATTTGCATGATAATTTCGAATGTCAAATTTGTTTTTGAATTTTAATTTCATTGAAGTCCTCTTTTCACGTTCTTTGATTGTTTTGAAAAGTTAGAATGGAATTTGCATTAAAATACCTCGATATAACGATATTTCGAAGACTCATGATGTAACAATAGTCCCTCTACAGTGATATGAAAGACGGGAGACTCTTGATATTAGATTTTATACTTGACTAGGCATTTCCAAACAAGCCTTGAAAAGGGAGGGATTTATCGCTATATCGAGTATTGTAGTGAGGTTTCACTGTATCCAATTGTGACCGACTGACTCACCTCAAATAAATTGAATTATTTTATATTGATGAAATTTTTGAGCCATTTCAAATTTTATGTGGTTATTCGTAATAGCAAAGCTAAGAGTCCACATCGTCAGCCTTTGCTTTAGAATCATTTAAATGCTCGTTTACACGCATTAAGTGATTTAATAGTTAACTAAATTTTAAATTGGCAAGTTCTCGAAAAAAGTGTCATGTTAAGTAGATTTACTAAATGCTCATTGAATAGATTTTGTATAAGACCCACTGGCGCATATGCATAGGTCTACTTAAAGCCGGGTTTTTCTAGGAGCCGGTTTCTTTGCATTGTGTGAACCGAATGGAACCCTTTTGCTTCAGCAGAAATGTCACTTTATCACAATGTTTTCCCAGCATGGCACATCAGCTTTTCAGTTGTCTGCATATGCTCTGGTCTGAAGGAGAAGGAAAGAAAACAAAACAAAAATGAAGAGAAGGGCAATGAAATGTCAGTGCACATTTACAGCATGGCGCATTTAATTCCTCCAGAAGCAGTCGGCCAATCGTGCTTAACGTAAATCATTGCTGTGAAACATATTGGCTTCATAGGAAAACAGACATATCGCTTTTGCTATTGGTGAGTGGATGGTGTGTTGCATTGCGTGATTCGCATTACATGCAAAAAAAACTATCCCTTGGAAAACACGGCTTTACTGAAAAAAAAATAGAATTTTGCTTATTTACTTCCGAACTAAATTATTTAAGAACTTAATGGAATGTAAATGGCTCTTAATTTCTACATGCGTTTTAAAATACTTGACCACTTAAAATTTAGTCACCTACTAAATCACTTATGTAAACAGGCCTTAACTTCAAGCCTTTTTTTGATGCCCCCCCCCCCCCACCCACAAGGAAAGATGGGCTGACAGCGCTATTCCACCAAAGATAGACTCTGGCCATACAGATATATTGCAATTTAATGCTAGTAATGAGATGGTTGGAAATGAAGGCGCTGGCTATCGGTGGTCGCCTCAAGCTCATGAGGAAAAGTATCTTATCTAAATCCTCCCTTGGGTTTGAACCTGGGACTGCAACCTTCATGGTGGAAGTCGAGCATCTTACCACCACACCACTCAGGTGCCAAGGTTGACAGAGCTTTTGCTCAGCTCGAAAAAAAGTTCACAACACAGCTTTATGTCAGCAAGTGCATCAGACCCAAAGCCAGAAATTTCGTTCGGAGGGGGAACCAAAGTGGTCAAACAATAGATTTTGCCATTTTTCCTGTTTTTTTCAGTCATTTTCTCACTTCTCCCACAGTCCCCCGTTATGGCCCATGCATATTAATTAAAACATTTGTTAGTTGGAGTTTTCATTATCTGAGGTATCACTGTACGTAGAAACATACACACCAGAACCTATACTCTAGGTACTTGAGCCATACAATAATTCATGAATATGTTATGCTGAAAAAAAGGGAGGTTCATCCTAAAATTTTAAGTTCTATGAGACAACTGGTAAATTCAGTGTAACCAATATTTGCGTCAGCACCTCTGCATACTATGATATTTATGGATCGGACACACACTGCTTCACATCTGAGAGAAAGTGCATACAATGAACATTCATCACCTAGGATTTGCCCAGCTTTGCTAATGTGATCAATAGTGACACTATAGAATGTGAAAAAAATCATATTATGGCTATTTTTTTATGTGTGGTTTTTCATTTTGAGATTATGTCCTTGTGAATATTACACAAAAATATAACACATTTTTACTTTTCTTTCTAGATTCAATTATACCTATCATCTATTGGATTGGTGATAATTCTACTCTTTTTGAAAAAATCGTGTCTTCCCATTTCTTACTACCAGTGTGCATTCTTGAGTGAAAAACATATTGCTCATCTATTTATGTTTACAAATATTTTGTCAGTTTCTTAAAGTATGTGAAAAAAAACAATGTGTTCATTGAAAAAAAAAGATCCAAAGAGCTTTAATTTGAAACTGCATTTGAATAGTATTAAAGAGAGAAAATTTGAGCAGAAAAATGTTCCAAAACAATCAGATAACATTCATCAAATGAGCCCTTCTTCCAGTGGCATAAAAACATCTTTTTTGTCTATGAAGGAGGATGAAATCGAACAGCTTTTAAAAAATGTTGATCCCAAACTGTTGCCAAAAGATGTCAGAGACAAATTGGGTGAGAAGAATGGTGATACAAAACAGTCAAGACATTCCAGTTCCAGTAGGGACTTTGTTGAACCTTCAGCTATTAAAAAATGCCTGAAACTAAAACGTCCTGTTTATGGGTGTCCATATTCAAAGTCCAATAAAAGCTCTTCAAATGATGACACTGAAAAGATTTCTAAAGTTGATGAAATGAAGACAAAGTGTTTAAACAATACAACACCTTGGAAGAGGATCGAAGAGACGAAACCAAAAATTAAATCCAGTCATTCTCAACCTGCAATTAGTCATATTGGAAATGCTCTCAAAGGCGAAAAATCTTCTGCCATAGATTGTGATAAACATATTTCGAAGCATGTGACATTGAAGTGGAAGGATCGAAAGATTTTATTCAATGCCAAATCACCTGATGTATCTCAAAATCATTTCAAACAAAAGCTTCTTGAAAGTGAGGCTTTAAGGAAAATCAAGCACCAGAGAAAAAAACAAATAAGTAAGTTATTTTAAGTGTTTTTTTTTGTGATGGGAATAAATTTCTGTAGCATACATTTACATGCTACTATGGCAACCTTACAAATACATTTTAGTATTTTTTCCCACTTTGGCACTTATTCTGAGAAAGGCGTAAATTGCTTGAGTAGACTAATGATTACAATTGAGTATAGGCCTAACAATTATTATACTCGCATTGGTTCTGCTTCAAAACTACAAAACCGAATGTTTTTCATTGTTCTGTAATGAGCTCTCTGCTGATAGAAAATTTTCTGGGTTAAAATTCTCATAATAATGTTTTCTGCCCAGAAGACTTTTCTTAAAATTCTTATCACAATTGTTTACAAGGTTTGTCACAGTTTTTGGCATTCTCTGCTTTGGGGCTTCAAGTTTAGAGATTTTCTGAATTTTGTTTTCACACTCTTGAAATTTTTATTTTTATACAAAGGTTAATCATCTATTCGTATGAAATAGTTTTGCGTTGTAAAATAAAGAACACTAATATGTACTCTTTCACAGATCTACAGATTTTTTGAAGTTTTGTATGAGGGTTGTTCCCAAAAAAACACATTTTTTAAATGAAAAATTCGAAGTTGAATTTTCAAAATAAAAATGTTTTCAAATTATATAACTTGAAGTTTAACACTTTGCAAATATTTTTCGCTTTTATTTAGTAATAATATTTTATTTTTTTTTGGATTTTATGACTGAAGTCATGGATTTTGTCCACTTTTTGTGAAAACAAATATCACTGTCAAAAAATGAATATTATTATTTCTGCTGTTTTACTGTTCAATATGCAGTATGGTATATAAACATGTGCCCAGAAAGAAAGAAAATTAACTATTCACTCAATGTATACACAATGCGAGATACTACATGATACACAGATATCTTAATTTGAAATGTTCTTTAATTTTTTTTTGCCTGTGAATCCCTTGACAGAGTGGACAACATACAAAACTTTAAGACTGGCAGCGTTAAAGAAGTGACAAACCATTGTAAAGGCATATACATATCTGAAACGCATTGCTAAGGAACCACAATAACATAAGTAAACCTTCTAGAAGTGATTGTTGAGGCCCGGGAACCATTGTTGCCTGACAGTTTTTCCACCCATTTCAGACATTTGCCCTGCTCTGACAAACTTTTAAAATAGCCTGTCATTCAATCCTGGTCTTGTTTGGCATATATGCAACAATTTTTTGGCTGCAATCGGTCTAAAATTGTAGATTTGTGTAAAGGACTTTTTAATGAGCTCAAAAGGATTAATCCAATGCTTGTAATGACAAGATAAAAGCACATTGAAAATTTAACGATGTATTATATACGAAAGAAATATAACAAGAAGGAAGATACACGTTTATATATACAAATCGGTGATACAAACTGACTTTTTTTTGTTTTTTACAATCATAAGGAGTGGGGGGGGGGGCATTTATATGGATAAGAACAAACTACAAGGTCATCAGATTTGATCTGGTATAAAAATATATTTCCCACATGGCCGTAACAGAGTGCACATTTTAATATGGAAAGAATTTCAGGACACAAAAAAAGTTTTTCATAAAAAAAATTTTTTTTTTCAATATTTTATTGTCAGTTTTATTCATCTATGGCACATGTATAAAACCTGATTCCAAGTTTTTTGAAAAAAAATGAATACTTATTTCAGAATTACACCAAGTCTTTGTTTAACAATTTTTTCAAGCTAAGACAACTAGATTTTGAGGTTTTCCTACAATGATTAAAAAAAAAATTAGATACCATCTGAAAAAAATTTAGAAATACCATATGACATAACTTACTACCAGAATGTTCTGAAATTTTGTAAAAAAAATTAAAATTTCGGAAAGGGTTTGTGCACTTTTTTGGGAATGACCTAGAGTACCGAATGGTTGTGTTATGCAGTCAAACTGAGTTATTATCGAATTTCTCAGACTGAGGTCCATTGAGCATATTTGTCTGGGGGCAAAGCATTAAAAAAATTTTAGTTTTTATAAGCATGACTTATCTGCTGTGTATCTTTAGGGTATCCAGTTTCTAATTTTTCCACAATGAACATAGACTTTATGCAAAATGTTTTCTATTATTGTACCGACAGATAATTTTTTAACAATGTTTCTTAATCCTCAATAATTACATGAATTCTAAGTATTTGAATTGCAATTTAGTTCATTTATATTTGAATACAAAGGTATTTTTTGTCAGTACTGTTTCTTTTAAATTTGTAGTAGAATTGCTCTCGTTTTTGTCAAAGTAAGAGCTGTAGTGTTTTTTGAAGAAATGACTTACAAATTTATTATACAGTGAAATCTTGTTATAATGATATTATCTATGGACCAGGCAAAGATACAATTGTTGTGGGATTGTCTTTATGTTAAGAACCAGCATCATCACCACCAATTAAATTGGGTTGGTTGCACTACCAGGAAATGTTTTTTTTTTTATGTCGAGTATGTTGTAACAAAGTTTCACTGTATTTTAACAAACAAGAAAATAGTATAACTGTTTTTCCCCCTCATTCATTGTTCTAGAGCATTGCAAGAAGGAACTTCCTAAAGATATGAAAGAAAGGCTTGCGTCTGAAATTCTGCGGCATGCTGTATTTTCGAAAAATCCATCCAGTTTTAATTTTCCCAAAAAACGTTCCGAACATAATTCAGGCTATTTGTCTCATGATAGAAATATCAAAGAAAGCAGTTCAGAATATGCATCTTTTAGGCCAAAATCCTTTCAGAAGTCCAAATCTTCAACCAATTTAAAGAGGCAAAATGATAACACAGTTCTTAACAAAAACAATAAATTCAGTCATAGATTTTCAGAGTCTGATGGTATGCGTATTGCACATAAGTTAGTAGAACCTTGTAAAACTTCACATTCTCAAAAGCTGCATAAATCTGATCAGCATATGAAAGAGTCTTACAACTGCAAACTTTCAGAGAAATATCGTAAGTCTGATCTACAGCCATTCATTGCTCAAATAGCAGCAAGAAATTCGCTGAAGGTCTGTACACCTAAACGTGTTTTTATTGAAAAGTCTCAAGATTCAGTTGTGTCTAATAAGAAGAAACATTTGGATAACCATTCGATTGAGCAAAAGTTTTTTCAAGAAAACAGCAACGCACATAATAGTTTTAATCAGTCATCATCTGGTCTCTTAGTTGGTGTTGCATCTGTCATTCAGAAGCAAGAAGATCCTGTAAACTCAAGTGTATGCACAGTGGTGAGAGAGAACAAGGCTACATCCATACAAACAGGAATTTCACCTTTTATTGATGCTAATAAAGGTACTGATGATATTGAGATGCTGGATGTAAGTTATTTGCTTTTCTATTACTATTATTCATATTTTGTTCCATTATTCTGACTAATAACACTGAACAACAAATTTTGACAAAGTTTCTGCATCTGAAACAAAAATGGTCATTTCTTATGTAATTTGGTATGCTGAACAAAAATTTGACCATAAAAAAGCTGCATTGGCTACAAATTTTTCTGAAATTGCATATTTAAAACACGTATGGTAATACAATACATTGAAACACAACATAAGCATAGGCCTATAGAAAACAAAAATGTATAGAAAAACAACACGAATATATAGAAACTTCATCAATGTACAGAGTATTCTGTATGATGTCCTGTAGCATGACCTTTATCCCATCAATCATTTGTTGTAGGGGTATGATTTCAATTTAAAAATGCTCAACTAGTGCTAAAAAATTACCCTGTACCAGTTTTGGGAATGAAAATACAGTATATAACAGAATAAAAAAATCTAAATGTTTATGCGGTTCTCTGTGCTTTAACTTCCAGCAAGAAAGTTGTTGCCTCGTCTCTCTTGATGCCAAAAAAAAAAAAAAAAATCCATGTTTCTAAGTATAATATTCACAGAGATATTCAAATTTGGAAAACCTAGGAAATTTAGGAAAGAACAGCATTAAATATAAAAAAAAAAAAATTTACCTGCATTTAACGCTGTTCTTCCCTAAATTTCTTAATTTTCAAATTTAAATATCTCTGTGAATATTACACTTGGAAATGTGGAATTTTTTCCTGTTGGCTTGAGGAGATACCAGGCAACAACTTCTTAATTAGAAAGTAGAGGACACAGGGGCCGTATAAAAATTTAGATTTTATGTTACACACTATATTTTCACTCTCAAAACTGGTTGTTTTTGAAAATTTTTGAAAGCCTGTTGAACATTTTTCAAATTTGAATCAACTCCTGACAATGGATAGTTGATGAAATAAAGGCAGTGTTAGCACTTACAGGACACCCTGTACATAGGCACAACATTTATATACATAAAACACAACCAAAATATATAAAAATGCATGTGTATTACCTCATGATGGTTCGTTTATCATCATCTGACACATATTTTGTTTTGCATGGTGCTTGTACTGGATATATATGGTGCATCTCTTACAATTGTCCAACAGTAGTTAGCTAGCATCAAGGTTTACCATTTTACCTGGTAATGCGGTTATCATTATGGTCATCCTTACCACTTTTTTCACTGTTTAATAATGCTATTAAAGCACTGTTAAGCAGTTAACACGATAATATATCAAAACAAGAGCGAATAAAAATTTTTCATGGTGATATTCGTGTTTATCAGGTCAAAATCATTTGGAATTATGTTTTCATGTTGGACGCAATTCCATTGTTGTCCAGTTCAATTCTGATTCTCAGAACCTGCCTTTTGAATTAAGCTTTTTTTCTGGGTATAACAAAGTTTATTTTTTCAATAAATTAGTTTTTTGTTTCCCTCCCCCCTCCCCTTTCCCGTAAAAATGTACCATATATGAGTCATTCCCAAAAAAAAGTGTACATTTCACTTTTTTGAAAAGAAAAATTCAAAGTTGAATTGATCTCAAATTATAGCCAATGACTTGAAGCTTAATATTTCATAAATATTTTCAACTTTTATTTTGTAATATTTTATTTTTTGGGTTTTATGATTGAAAGTTATGGATTTTATCCACTTTCTATGAAAAGAAATATCACTGCAAAAAAAAATATTTTTGCTTTTTTTTATCTCTTAAAATAATGAAATCAGCTTATTTCTTACATTTATAATAAAAAAGGCAGTTTTATAAAGTTTTTGACTTTTTTCTGTTTTGATGGTTTCATGATTTTTTCAAAATAGCACATAGGAAAGGTCATTATGTATATATATTTATAGCTACTTGAGATCAAAACTTTTTATTTCTGACTGACAATGGGTTGGTTATAATTTAACAACTTAGTTTGAAGTGTTCTTAAATTTTTTTGGGAAACATGCTTCCTGTAACAGAGTAGACATCATTGTAATAGATTGCACAGAATTGCTTAACTGAGTGAAAGATATCTGAAATATTCTAAATAGGCCATGCAAATACACTTTTATTTTCTCAAAAATTATACCCAAAATGTGATAGGTGACCCAGAGACTCTCCTCTATAACCTTTGCAAAATGTCCACCCCATGAGCAAATTCTAAAAAAACTTAGTCCCCATAGTTTGAATTTTAGTCTGGTAGAGCATTTAAAATCAGGTCAAAGTGGACACTGGACTTGCTCAGCTCTATATTATATATAATCAGGATGATTTTTCTTCTATTTCAAAATTTTTGTTGAAATTGAATGGTAATTTGATGTTGGTATAAATCTGGTGTTTATGCCTCTCACATTAGTGATTCAGAGTAGATTTGGGGTGGGGGGAGTAGAGCCTAGAAACAAAAATAACATGAAAATAATGGTTCTATTCCATAAAATTCAGAATGTAATGTCATAGTGACCTTTACTAATACTAAAATGTCCCTTATGACATATCTTCCTCAATCTGCACCTCTTTACTTTCTTATTGAAAAAATAACATGGTGAAGGATTTAAATTGAATCAATAACTTATTAAATTTAACTTAAAACTTGAAAACCTCCTAAGTTAGAAAACTTTATTTTAAATCATAGTTTTTTCCATTCCTTTGCATTGTTTTAGTTTTTGGAAGATGTAACAGAGTGGACAAATTAGCCTAAATTATTATTTTTTCATTATAAATTTAAATGATTGATGAAAAATTTTATTTTTGAAACATATCTCCATTTACTATCATTTGATGTTGATATAGATGAAAAAAATTGTAATTGTTTTTGATAATGACGTAACAGAGTGGACATTCAACAGAGAAGAATCTGGTACTAAATATACTATTCTATTAAGAAACACCATGTGACATAGAGTTAAATGAAATAGAAAAAAATTAAAATTACCACCAGAGTGTGCTCTGAAATTTTGTGAAAAAAAGTGTTGGAAACAGTTTATACAGTTTTTTTATGGGAGTGACCCATATACTCATGTATAAGCTAATTTTTTTTGTTGAAAAATATGTTCCTTAATTTGAGGGGGGGGGGAGTAGCTTATATATGGCTCAGTTCTGGGGGAGAAAATACTGACCACCCTCCTTACCAAATCATATAGCTACATAGCCTTCGCATGGCTAGCTTGAAGATCTGCGACATCATTGGACTACTTTAGATGACGTTACTAATTAGTAGAGTGATTTTTGTAACTATGATCAAACCCACAGAACCGATGTTATTTCATAAATTTCATAACAAAAAAATTTTAAACGTTGCTAGCTTTGTTATGTGGTAAACCTACGTTGATTTTACAGTCTCTAGATGTAGGTATCAAGTCTTTTAAAGACTATGCAAGGCGTTTATGGACAAAAGTAGTTGTTATATGATAGGTCTGAAGAAAAGAAATAAAGAAAGCAGTGCCTTAAGAAACCAGGCACTGGCCTAATGTAATAGTGGGTTCTAATGAGGCATGGAATTCTGTTCCACTGAAGTCATCAAATCCTTTAAAAAGTGCTGTATCAGTATTGCAGTGGATGGAACTGAGTACTGTTGAAGATGAAAAGGAAGGTGCCAGGCCATATTGGCTTTCAAGGTAGAGCTTAGAGATTTAGAAGAAGAAATGGATTAGAAAGCTTGAATAATTTTTCATTATAACTTTTTGCATGAAAATATACAAACTTTTTCCCTTCTAAAATGTAGACTTTTGGGGGTCTGCTTATACACAAGTATTTAATTTATTGCAGTTTTTTAGTAATCTTGAAGTGAATGGGTCGGTGTATACACGAGCATATATGGTAATTTGCCCTTATATATACAAATACAAGGCCACAACAGGCAAAATGCCCAACGAGATGGCTGAGAAAAAGATGCAGATAGAAATATGGATGTCATATATTTCTAAAATACTGCAACCAATTAAAAATGCAATTATAAAAACTAAAAACTATATATACATGAAAAAATATGTATGGTAGTCTTATACTAGTAGAAAGTTTTAATTGACAGAATTTAGACAAATTTTTTTTTTAAATGAAACCATACTCCCAAATGATGAGGAATTTTCAAACAAATTTTGCATAGTAAAATTAACTATTTCATTTTTCATTTAATGAAGAGGTATTTTTATATATTAATAAAGGGGTTCTCCCAAAATAAGTGGTCCCAGTTTCACAAAAAGATTAGCTAATTCAATGGTGTGTGATAGTTTATAAAAATGTGTACTTACTTCCCAACATCGTATAAAAATTTTTTTTTTACTTAACCAATCTAACTTCACTATAACTGTTAGGTACTCCTATGTTCTGACTTAGGTCACTGTAGGAAACATTTTGATACGAAGGTGCATTAAGCCCAAAAAAAGGTTTCAGAAGTATTATGTTTGCCAAAGAAGTTTATATAAAGGGAATAATGTAATCATTGTTTATTAACTATATTAACAAGAAGCCTTGAACATTGTGGTCTCGGTGGACATCACAAATTGTTTTTGGGCCTTTGTATTTTTTTGAATTTATAAATAATAAATGAGTTTTTTTTAATGATGTATACCATTAAGATGAGGCAGCTACTTAGATGGTGTTATGGGTAGAGTCTGTGTAATATCAACAACAAGCTGTGGTTTTGGCTGTCACAATTCAGTCTGAAAAAGTTGTCTGATTTTTAATTATGTATGACATTATTTTTTCCATGAACAGGTATCAGCTGATCTGCAAATGTTAGATCGATTGAACGAATCCCAGAAAAGCTGTTCTGATCCTAGGGTACATCATTATTTTGTCTTTTTTCATGATAACCTAAGAAAATTGTTTATTTTAGTATTTGCACGTATAATTATGTTTGATTAATTCTAACTTCATTATAATGATGGACACAGGGCCAGACTTAGGGGGGTGCGAAAGATGCGGTCGCATCAGGCTGCCAAATTTCAGGGGCCGCAATTTTTCCAAACTAAACCCTTTCCTTTTTCAGCAGATGTTTTGGAAATTTTTGATTAAAATTTAATTTTTTTTCCCATTATGCTAAAATTGTTTAAAGACCTTATAATATCATTTTTAGTGTTATTAGGTATGGCATTAGCTTATTTTAAAGGGGAAAAGAGTGTATGCGGATAGGGGTCGCATTCTTTACCCCTGAGAAAGTCTGGCCTTTCTTTCTGCCATTAATGAATAACAGGGCTATATTAACCAACAGAAAAAAAAACATACTTAGGGCATTGAACGAAAAGGGGCACCACAAAAGAAATCTAGTGATTTTTCCCTTTGAAAACCTCCTCTCCCGTTGGAGTTACCATCTGGTTTGTAGTATGAACATCTCTAGATCATGACTGCCCAGTAGCAAGGCAACTTCCACACTCCTCCGGAGTGCTAATTGTACGCCTTCCTTTAAACTGTCATGTCACGATGTTTCCCTAAGGAGACTTGAGAACTTTTTAGCAGTTTCCAGCCATAAACACCCCATCTGAATTATTCTCTCATATATTCCGGAAGATGGATATACAATGTGTAAATTCTAAATTTTGACAATTTTTTCTACTGAACTTCAGAAAAAAAAAAAAAAGATTTTTCTTCTCTGATTTTTTTGTTCTCAATCTAATTATTCACCTAGTATCAACTAAAGAGATATTTTGTCTCATGAATAGGGAGTCCATGCATAGAAACATTTAACAGCACAAAGGTCCGAAAATTTAAGATGTAGGCTACGTTGCTTACAGCCCTGGTAGTTCATTTTCTGATAAGACAATGTGTTTGCCTACTATTAAATAAATTTATCTGAGGTTTAGGCACGGCGGAGATAGACATGAACGGCGAGGGGGGGGGCATGACGATACCAATTTATATATATGCATATACATTAGATCAGTCGGCTCCGTCATTGGCACTGGGGGGGGGGAAGCATTAACAACCCCCCCCTCCGTATCTCCACCCATGAGTTTAGGCTGTTTGCAACTAGTATTCGGCAGCCTATACCAGAGTATTTTTAAATTTCGAATTTGAATATTCAAATTTTGAGATTGCAATCTTTAATTTTATTTGTGGGAAGAAACTCTTGTTTTTAAACAAGTAATAACATTGAAGAGCTCATATATATTGATTCCCACTTACGCAATTTTCCATAAAATCATCATGAAAAACGTTGCAGGAGAGAAAACGCTTTAAATGAGAAATTTCAATAAGTGTTAATAAAAGTTAGGATTACGAAAATAAATCATACTAAGCGAGAAAACTTTCGAAGTGGGTACGTTAAGCAGAATATACTGTAGTAATTTTACATTAACCTACATTTTCTAATATAGCTCTAACGTGTTTAAAAATGTTTTTCTTTATTTGTGTGAATTCCAGTACTTGATTTCTTTACTTCTGTTAATTTACATTAATTAAACAAAAACAGCAATAAAAGATTCGAAAAATTATCAAAGTCATCGAATCAGGTCCGTAGATAGAAATTTTGTTCTGGGGGGGGGGGGGGCAAAGTGATGAACAATAGATTTGGCCATCCTTTTCCCTTTTTTCGGTCTTTTCTCACATTTCCGGAGGGTAGACCCCCAGGCATGTTCAACAATATGATTGGAACCTAAGCAGGTGGACCTCGCTAATTATTATTAATCACTTATAAAGTTTGCCAAATTAATTGAAATGCTATTTCCTCTCAATGGGTTGTGTTTGATTACTAGAGCCCGGATGTTCGAAATGCCTCAAATGCATTTTTTTCCTATTTTTAATCTTTCCTATAAAAATTATAAAAATGCCTTTTTGGATTTTTTTCCCGCAACAAATGCCTATTTTACCATAGTTTTAAGTTTATTGGTGCATTTCAGAGGCCATAATAGGAAAAGTTTGGACATTTTGAGCATTGAGAACAAAAGAAATGTTTCTTAAAAAATTTTCCAACTCCTGGTATTACTTTTCAACAGAAATTACCCTGAAACACCCCCCCCCCCCTGTTTCAGCTCCATTTAAATGCGATAGAGGAACACATAGTGAGGCGACAACGAAGTACTGGAGTGGCATGATAGCGACTAGTAACGAAAACAATTGTATTGTTTGTTTTACATCGTACATACTCAAGGAGCAAGACAAAGAATAGAAAGAGGCTATTGAACAAGGTGTGGGAGTCGAACAAACATGTTTGTTTACACCTCGATCTGCTGATTTGTCTGTTCTCCTTTTTTCCCCTTCCCTCTTCTACATAGGGGGTCATCATCATTACATTATCACATTGCATAATCTCTCCGGCAATTTTCTATATTGTCTTCTTCTTCTACTATGCGTACACTTCTCTTCCTCCACCCCCTATTCATTTTTTCTTCCTAGTCGCAACTCCTGTACCGCTCAACCTATTCGCTCCACTATAACTGCAGTCAAAGTGATCTGAGAGAAGGAACTTGGTGTTGCATGAGTTAACTTTACTTTGACCGGATGGTGTCAGCATATGGCTCCACATCCTACAGCAGTGTCCCCAGGCTGGGATATTTGGCGGGCTTCCTTGTCAGATGTTTCACACGCCCCAAAGTAGTGAATTTATTGCATGAAAAAACAAAAAAGGTGGTTAGAATCATCTCTGGTTCCCAGCTGGAGCCCTGTTAGCCGAGAGGCCCTCAGAGGTGTGCGATAGATGTGTCACACAGGGCCCTTGTGCTTGGAGGAGTCCCACATATGTGGAAATATATTTAAAAAAAATTCATTTTTTACAACAATAGAACAAGGTACCTACATTTCTACTGTAGAAACGTTAGTAATTATTCCAAATAATACAACAAACAAACGAGAATTATTCGCAACTCTAAGAAGCCCCACAAATCATTTTCTCTTCGGGCTCCGCGTCTGTTAATGGTGGCCCTGGAATTGACCTGAGAGACATCAAATCATCAAATACTTTATTATGCAAGGCCGTAACTAGGATTTTCGCCGCTCCCACAACTTTAAAATTTGATAATTTTATAACGGTGTTCTTTGTTTCACCTAAAATTCCTTCCTAAATTTTTCCGCCCGGGCAGTTGACCCTCTTGTCCCCCCCCCAAGTTACGGCCCTGTATTATGGGCTTGCAATCAATTTCACTCAAATAATAATGCAGTTATTATAAACTCTAATTAAAACAATAGACGGATTATGTACAACCAATTTTTAAGCTAGTTTTTGGACCCTGAATACCCAAGTTGTTTTTAGTTATTTTCCCTTCTTTCCAATAGAAAATGCCTATTTCAACCATTTTTAGTGTCTAAACTTCCGGGCTCTATAGATTACGATCTTAACTATCAACACGTTCCTGAAATAATGAAAAAATAAGTGTAATTAATTATTTTTTTAAACAACTTTTTCCCCTATAAAATTTATGTTTGTAACTTGAAAAGTTGGAGAGCGACTCCATAAAAATGCTTTGGAGGGGGGCCGCAAAATTTTTTCTGCACCGGGCCGCGAAAATCCTAAGCCAGGCCCTGGATGGACACTCAGCTTATAAGAAGAACCTCACTGTTGCAAGTAATTTGTAAGTGTTCTTAAAAAGCTAATATTAACTACATAAAATAGTTCACTTATGCCAAGTTTCAAAATTACTCCTAAGTACTTCCTACAATGGATAGACAGAGATTAATCATATTTCTTTCCTATTCTCATGCTCTTCTGATATATACACAGAACATGTGAAGATTTCATTCTACTTTTATCACTAAGGTGACTGACAGACTATAGTCATCTTCTGTCAGAGTTTATTTCGGAACTTAGTTTAAAGTCATTTCCAAATGGCTGGCCACATTATGTTAAAAAATACTTTTTTGATTAGAGGAAAAATGTTAAGTCCATAAAGCCATAGAATTGAGCAATGAAATAATAGTTTCACTTGTTCTCCCAATTGGTTAAATCATTTTGAAAATATAAAATTCTATTCAAAAACATTTTGGAAAATCCACTGCTGTGAGCCAAAAATCAATTTTACGCTAAGAATCTTTTTCATTGGTCAATATGTTAAGGAATTGTTCTAAAACACTATTATGATGCAGTTGAAGACTGAACAAGTTCTACCTGTCAACAAAAAATTGGGATATGCAGAGCCTGTTATAACTTCAGTTTTTCTGTGGACTGTTAGCTCTCATTATAACAAACTTTTACTGTACATGCCAACTCCAAATTTGAATGAATTTCCTGTATCAGAGAATTATTATTGATGTATGTTTGCATATTTTTTTTACAGAGCTATTGTTTTGTGGTTGATACAAATATTTTCATGCATGCCCTTAATCTTATAGAAGAGTTGAAAGACATTCCTATACATGGTAGCTATCCTTTTTTTTACTATGTACATTTCTTTTCTGTAAACTTAATATTTTTTTGCCGGTAACCTTTCATCTGGTGCATATAATGTACAAGATGGAGCATATAGATTTTTTTCTATGAGTTTTTTTTGGAATTACATATTGCTAGAGTACTTACATTTACAGAGTTACTCAATTTTTATGGTTTTAATTATCGCAGTATGTAATACCAAATTGAAACAAGTTTGAATGTTTTAGTTAATTTTCAACCCCATGAGACAAATTTTTGTCCTAATCCATTTTTCCCCAGTATTTTTTTCCATAAAAATTTGCAACCACAACAAATACATTTTCTTGTCAAGCTGTACTCAAATGAGTACAGTGGGTACAAATAGGTTAATCTGAGAGATTGATTGCATCTGTTATTATTTGTATTGAGCTTGATGGATTGTTGTGAGATAAGAAATATAAAAATTTAACTTGTGTGTGATAGAAGGGAATTTGCCATAAAAAAAATATACTGTTAAAAATAAATAAAAAGATCTCTTAGTTTCTTTTATATATATTTTTTTGTATATTTTATTCATAGTTGAATGATGTGTATTATGAGTGTGCTTATCACTAAGCTGAGGTCAGAATCTCACAATTTTATTAAATGTGTTATTTTAAATTTCAAATTCATTGCAATAACATTATTTTATTGTCTGTTGTGTAAAAGAAATAAAATTAATGATAAATGTTTTTTTTTAACTTCAAATATAAAGGAATGTTTTCTCAAATTTTTGGTTAATCCAAATTTTTAAGATATTTTAAGCTTTCTGTGCAATTTAATGTTGAAATTACTTGTTGAATCATGTTTTGAAAATCACACTTCCCCACAATCACTGATAGTATGATTATATCCTTTGAACATGGCACCCATTATGTATCAAAACACATTAAGAATTGGTGGCTTTTTCTTGTTTGCCTTTACCATTGATTTCTTTATTGAATTATACCTATGCTATATAAAAATTAAAAGTATTTATAATGTTTTATGAATATTTTCAGGTGCTGGCTCTTTGCATATGGTTATACCTTGGGTGGTATTGCAGGAACTTGACGGAATAAAAAATAGGAAGGATGAGGTACATGTTCCTTTGTGTATTAAACTGTGAAGTTAATCATATTGAGAAATAGTACCATAGTTTTTATAATAAAGTCATGAGTGGAATATTTTAACTATTGGTTCAGAATGTTTGTCAGAAGAAACTTTTCTAATATAAAAACATACTAAATGGCTAAAGCTATAACCACCAGCTGAGCTGAAGCTATATGCCTCAGCTAGTAAAATTTAAGATACTTGAAACTCTTAAGGTTTTATTGTTTTTCATTAACATTGATGAGTTTTTGCATGATTGTTATTTAATTATTATTTTTTACACATGATACAGAATATGCACTTAGCAGTAGAGGCAGTGAAGTATATCAACAATATGTTGAAATCAAAACATCCACGATTCCATGGTCAGACAGCAAAAATGGTAAGTTATTTGTCATTTCCTACTTTGAAAATGTTTTCTAGTATTTCATAACTTAGTCATATTACTGGTATTATTAATACTCACACTATAGCAAGTTAAAGAAATCATAATAAAAAAAATAATGTTGAAAAATATGAATAAATTAAATTTAATGTTTTCAAAGAAAAGTAGCAAAACTAAAAAATTCTCAATTTTATCTTTTCAATCCTTACTACTACTACTAAACCGAACATGTACCTCGTACACATTCCTTTCCGGAATTTCTAACGAATCGGCACATGCCGGTATGCGTGTTCTGAGTGTATGTCAAGTCAATATCTTGACTTGAAATCATTTGAGTTAGGTGTGCACATGTGTATTTCAGGTCTTAATTTTAAAAAAAGAATCATTAAAAATTATTTAAAACCATCAAAAATGAAGAAGTTAATAAATCTACCATGAAACAAATTTTTGAATTTCATCATCTAATATTTTCTGTAATTTTTTACACAGTTTCAGCTAAGATACTGCTACATTAAAAAAGTTCCGAGACTTCCTTTATTACAGGAGAAACTATGCATATAAGAAGATAAACAGATTTAAAGTAATTACCCTGTGTAATTATGCATTTTTGCTATTGTTCATATAAAGATGCAAATGTGGGTGCAATTTTTTTTTGTAACATCCTCCATTGCCTTTGTCACTGCTCACTGCACTTTTTTGGAACTCGGAATCGTTCTCCCTTTAGTAATTCTTTATCCAAGGAAAAATCTACATAGAGCAAGATTAGGGGAATAAGTTGGTTGTTGAAATGGAATGTGATGTTTTGGCAGGTGACAAAAGGAGAGACATGTAAGTCCTTACTTGTCTGCATGATTCAGTAAGGTGCAAGCAACCAGATCTTTGGAAAGCCAAGTCGTGGGTTCTCCATCATAATAATGTGTTGGCTCACGGGTCTCTCCTGGCATCAGATTACCTGTTAAAACATATTTCTATACTTACTACAGTAAAATCTATCTTTAACAAAACCTGTATTAAGCAGAAACCTGTCTTCAATGGAAAAAAATCGTGATCCTGTGATTTTAATGCTAAAATACACATTGAAAAACTTGGACTCAACGGAACCGGACCAATGCAGAAACTGAAAGGAAAATTTTATGCTCTTAACGGAAAATTTCAAACAAACACTACAAATGTTGAAGTGCTGTACCAAAATTTCTTTATGCAATCTCTGCTTGCCAATGTGAGTTCTGCATCATCCGCCTCTACATTAGCAAAAACTGTTTCTGTACTTGATGCTGTGATTTTAATAAGCTATATATAGTAAAGCAGTTGTTTTCTGAAATTGCTACAAAATTTTTCAGAAAAGCAGGCTTTTCTATGGGAGAAATCAGTGTAAAAGTTGAATTTCTAAATGATATGTAAGCCGTACAAAATCGCATGCAAGCTGCTTTCCGTGAACACAGTGCTGAGGATTACATAAATATAGACGACAACTTACAAACTGAACCTGACATGACTAATATAGATACCCTCATTGAAAAATTTAGAGAAAGCCAAAAAGAAGAGGATGAAGATGAGGTGAATGTCATCATGTTCAGAAAAAAAAAAATGTATTGTGAAGTTTTATACAGGTGCTGTCGAAACCTTCAAAAAACTGCAGAAATTTTGCTTTTTATAGCATAATGACTGGGGCATTTTTTGCATTATTTCTGAAACAAAACTATTTACTGAAAGTCAGGCAGCAAAGGGCGTGAACTGCATGCCGAAAATACTCTGTTATTGATCACTGGAAATTTTTTTTTATTTGAGTACAAATATAAGGCCTCAACAGGCAAAATGCCCAACAAGGTGGCTTAGAAATAGATGCCCATAACCAATATGGATGTCATATATTTCTAAAATACAGCAACCTCCAATTAAAAATGCTATTACAAAAACTATAAATAATATATATGCATGATAAAATAGTATACAATGCCCATGAAATGTGTTTATGGTTGTCTAATTCTAAGTATGGCTAGCTTCTCAATTTACCCCAACATGTTTATTGCATTTCTTTTTAAATGTGTCACAATTGTGTTAGAATTTACTACTCCCAGGTGTAAGCTATTCTATTTATTAACTACCCTATTAGAGAAAAATTCTCTGCCATACCATAATCTAGAATTGTCCCTTACCAAACGATACTGGTATCCCCTTGTAAAAGCAGTTGATTGACGGCGAATTAATAAATCATGGTCCCCTATCCTATCCATACTGTTGAAAATTTTGAACACTTCAATCATATCTCCCTGACACCTGCTTTCATCCAATGTAAACATATTCAAAAAATGAAGTCTCTCTTCCAGTCTATGTCCTTCCGTAGGTATTGTCTCCAAAACCTCACAGCATACAGGACAAACTAACCCTCAGAAAAGTGGAAAAATGACTTTAGGAGAACGCGAAAAATTTACAGTAGTGTTTTAAATTTTTTATTCACTATTTGGCGATGCGAATGGTTAATGTATGTAGTGGATAATATATAGTGTAATGTTCAAGTAAATGCATTAAATAATGTATCATATCAAGTGATAATATTTAATAATTATTACTTACTAATTAATGATTATTTTATCTTTTTTAAATTATATTTACTTTATTTTCAATTAATTCATTTTTATTTATTTACATTTTTCCGAGATCGTTTCATAATTTTACACATCATGTCAATTGAACCTCTATTAAGCAGAAACCAGTGTTTAACGGAAAAATATATCGGTCTCTTGCGATTCCGTTGAAGACAGGTTTTACTGTACTATGGCATTGCAACAAGCTTATTCACCTGATCTTACCCCATGTGACTTTCTCCTCAGATAAAGAATTGCTTAACCCTTTAAGACCGAGCTAGATCGATCATGCAATGAAATACTTAAACATTTGTATTTTCAAAAATTTCCCAGTCTTAACCCTACAGTGCATATTGTTGCAGATTGGCAACATCTACTTTAAATATGTTTCTTTTCCCGTTGCTAATTGGCATCATCATTCTTTGGGGTCCCAAATGTGGGGAAAAGTTTAGGTAGTTTTGCCATTACTCTGACACCAAGTAGTCTAACACGACTATCATGACTATGATCATGTAGATGTGAAGAAGAGCTATTCTGTGGAAATTTCCCAGAAGTTTTGCAACAACATTGGGAGCGAGAGGCATGGTAACTATTACCATTTTGGTGAACCCCTATGAAAGTGGGCTTAAATTATACCTACAAGCAAAATAGGCGAGATCTAAAACAAATTAGAAGACTTGCGAATTGGCAATTTCATAAAAATTGTTTTTTCGGGTTCGAAGACCGTCGTCCGTTTGAGTTTGTTCTCAACGTTTCCCCAACACTAGTGGTTGGCATCATCAGGAGAATTGATAAACTGGATCAAAGTCGACTTTGATCCAGTTTATCAATTCTCCTGATGATGGAAACCACTAGTGTTGGGGAAACGTTGAGAACAAACTCAAACGGACGACGGTCTTCGAACCCGAAAAAACAATTTTTATCAAATGATGGCCGCGAAAACCTTATCAACTATTGGCAATTTCATGTTTGACATTCATTATTCCCATTTTAAATTTTCATTCGAAAACCATTCATAGATGACAGTAAATTTCCTCAATTAAAAAAAAGGAATGTAAATCTTGTGTAACCTGACAAAAAAGAAAATCATGCACTGTAAGATCGAAATGATTTATTTGCATTTTTTCTTTTTTTTCGCTAAAGTTTGCAACCCAATTTTTTTTCTTTCTATAGTTTTAATCAGAAAGAAGTCAGTTATGTATTTGGCAAATAATAATACTTCAATATATTTATTTTATATGAGATTTTACGTCCTCTGTACTTCCTCTTGAAGACCCTGTATAAGGAGTACAATTCAAATAGATTTTTTTAAATATTTCCCGGCTTTCTCTAGGCTTCATTAATTATGGAAAAACTTATCGGCTCAAAATAAAAGATCATACATTGTAGGTTTAAGGAGCAACGATTTTCATGTTCTGAAGAAGTGCAGCGAGCAATGACCAAGAGCTGCTGTGGTGGTCGAGGGGGTGGTCATAGTGACACTCACATCCTGAGGACCTGGTCTTGAACCCCACCATCTCCACAATAGTGGTTGGCTGAAGTTGGTTTTCTGTGGTTCTGAACTTGGAGGCATGAATGAATGCAAGCTGATCTCCCTGTTAAAAAGTCTCGCCACAAAAAGCAACAGGCCTACAACGGTACAATTATTCAATTACTGCACTTCACTCATAGTTAAAAAATGGATGGCAGATGGCGGCACTACACATAACAAGCATTACTCAAAAACAAACTTTTCATTAGGTTCACTACACTTACATGCACATTCCAACAAGTATCAATTCATTAGAAATTCTGCAGAGGAACGTGGACATGGTGCATGTGGTTTTGGTGGTTAAGTAGTAGTAGAGCAATGACGAAAGCACTGGAGGATGTGACAAAAAAAAGGCTTGTGATCCATATTTGCATCTTTGTATGAACAATGGTAAAAATACATAATTGTACGTAGTTACTATAAAGAAAGCACTAAATAAACGGGTTCTACATGCTTTCTCCCATAACAAAGAAAGCCTCAGAACTTTTTAACGTAATAAGTAGTACACATGGGTCTTTTATACATATTATGTAAGAAATTTAGCGCATAACATGTGGATATGACTCCAACTTTGATTTATTTATAGTCAGCACTAGCAAGAAAAGAATATGATCAATGCAATGATGATGTTATCCTAGCATGTTGTTTGCAACTTGCAGAGAAAAGTAAGTTTTTTTATGCACATTTATTGATTACAGTTCTGTGGCCACCTTTGCAAGACTGCTACTACTACTAAACCAGACATGCACCTTGTACATATCATATTTTTCTGCATAACTTCTAACGAATTGGTACATGTTGGAATGTGTGTGTATAGTGAATCTTCCGTGAAGTTTGTTTCTGTGTGATGCTTATTATGTGTAAGTGCTGCCAACTTTGCAAGACTGCCACAATTTCATGAAACCCCAAGTAGCCGACCTAGGTTTCACTGTATATATAACACACTGCATGTTTGATATACAGTTATCCCCCGCATTTGCAGATCTTATATTCATTGTTTCTTTCCAAGTTTCCAAAAATTGCTGTTGCTGTGATAATTCACACATCAGAATGAAATATGAGTTGTATGTGCTAAACAGGGTAATTCAAAAATAATCATCAGATTTCAAAGTCATATATTTCAAAAAAGGGTTACATAATAAAATAATACTTTGTAAGCAGTGGAGACATTTTAGTTTTTTTTCCCACTAATGTGTTCTGCCTCCTTTCGTTTAACCATCTCCTTATCTCCATCATCTATATGGTAGCCCAAGTCATCCTGATGCCGCATGTCAGTATTGATGTGCGTAAAAGCTGTGTGATATGGTTCTTGAGCTCAAAGTAGCTGGCAATGAAGGCATGTACACAGCATCTTTAATGAAACTCCAAAGAAAAAAGTCACAAACAGTAAGATCAGGAGGCTCATCTGATGGGAGGACTACTGTACTTCATATTTTCTTCTATATGCTCGTTGTACTGAAGCATGCAATGAAAATGTCACACATATATTCAAAACACAAAACACTTTTGGAATATTGAGTGTGTAGGAATTAAAATTTTACTTTTGATTCATGTACTGTTTACTATTAAACAGTACAATCCATGTGTTCAAGTCATATTTTACAAAATCTGATGATTATTTTTGAATTACCCTGTAGAAATAAACATTTAAAAAATCATTAATAAAGGTTTTTCTAATGCTTCTGAAAATGTTTCTAGAAGACTGTTTAAATATACACTGCTGGCCACCGTAAATGCAACACCCTGAAGGAAGCATGCAAATAATATGAAATTTACAACATGCATTAGCGGAGGTGAGATATGCAAATGATTAGAATTTCAGCGCAGACGCACATCACGCGCGCCTGTGGCGCCACTTCAAAGCGCTATTTAAGGCTTGGAGATTTCGACGATTTGAAGTACGGCAATTGTGTTTTTCTTGTGGTTTTTTCAAAAAAACGATCAATTATGCCTCGTAGAAAACAGCGATCATCTTTTGATCAAGTATCCGAGTTCGACAGAGGAAGGATAGTGGCCTACCGAGATTGTGGATTATCTTTCAGGGAAATCGGTAGTCGTGTTGGACGAAACCAAACAACTGTAATGCGGATATGTGATCGTTGGATGCAGGAGGGTACGACGGACCGACGTGTTCGATCGCATCCACCTCAGTGCACCACTTCACGTGATGACAGGCGTATTGTGCGTATGGCAGTGACGGATCGCTCAGCCACATCACGAACCATAGCACAGCACATTCAGTCTGTACCGTATCATCCAGTGTCTGCGCGTACCATTCGACGCCGTTTACAGCAGAGTGGTCTGTCCGCAAGACGTCCATTGCTTCGTCTACCCTTGACGCAGAACCACAGACGTCTCCGCCGCCAATGGTGCGATGAAAGAAGGATGTGGACGGCACAATGGAATGAAATTGTCTTTACTGACGAGTCACGCTTCTGTCTGCAACACCGCGGTGGTCGGATTCGAGTCTGGAGACACCGTGGAGAGAGGATGCTGAACAGCTGCGTTATGCACCGCCACACTGGTCCTGCACCGGGTATTATGGTATGGGGCGGTATTGGATATCACTCTCGCACTCCTCTAGTACGCATTGCCGGTACTTTAAAAATTTGCGCTACATCTCCGAGGTGTTGGAGCCAGTTGTCCTTCCTTACCTTCAGGGCTTGCCCACAGCCATATTTCAACAGGATAATGCGTGACCACACGTGGCACGCATTGTCCAAAGGTTCTTCGTCAATCGCCAGATTGAATTGCTTCCCTGGCCAGCTCGCTCTCCGGATCTTTCACCGATAGAAAACATGTGGTCCATGGTTGCTCAACGATTGACCCAGATTACATCCCCAGCTGCCACACCAGATCAATTTTTTCAACGCGTGGAAGCTGCTTGGTCTGCTGTACCCCAAAAACACATCCAAAGTCTCTTTGAATCAATGCCGAGGCGTGTGGCAGCGGTGATCTCCAACAATGGCGGCTACTCTGGCTACTGATTTTGGCAGGAACCACACTTCACAGAAGTCTATAAATTTAATCATTTGATGCTAGGTCAACATGTTATCTACAAAATAAATATTGTTGCGATATCTCTTGTCTTTCTTGGTGTTGCAATTTGGGTGGCCAGCAGTGTATTTCTAAAACTGGAAAATTTACAAGGAAAATTTGAAATAATGACAAAGATTAGCTTCATTGCAGTGATTTCCCATTATTGTGGCATCAATGAATCTACAGTCAAGTATATCAAGAACTAAGAACCTAAAATTCAATCACCCATTGCTTTAGCTACACCTGCTACTATATAGCTGTGGATTCACTTGCCTCATGTAGAAAGTTCCGTTTTTCTGTGGGTGTGATGAAAAAAAGTTATGAGAGTTATGTGTGTGTATTGCATAATGCATACTATAACCATCATTATTAAATCTGCAAATCCATAGCAATAAAAGAAAGAATAAGTTACACCTCCAGTTTTTTTAATGAAAAATATAGATACCAAAAATTTGGACTCTGAAAACACTTTTTCTAGATTGTTAATGGAGACGAGTTACCTGATGTAGACATAGAAGTTAGAGAATCAATTAACAGCAATTCAGAAATCACAGCAGAGGAGGGATTAATCCAGCTGACTGCTTCTAAAACCTAAGCAATACCTTATGAAGGTGATCAAGATTGAGAATTAGAAGACGAGCTCATTATGGGTAACATAGTAAAGGGCTTCATAAGTTTAAATCTGCACTGAATTGTTTCTATGAAATACACTTATCTGTGGTAGTTTTTCATGTGTGGAAAAATTGGTAGAGTAATCATTGCTACCCTACTATAACCAATTAATTGAAATTTAGAAGAAGCTGCTAATGCAAGCATTAGTTGTTCTTTCAGAAAATGTTGCTTAGAATCACTGAATCCCTCTCCTCCAATTATTTCACACAAAGCAGATACTGTATACACAAGATACCTAAAAAACAAAAGTTTATGGTTTAGGATATTCGTGGTCACTCCCGGAACATAACCCTGCGAATACCAAGGGACAACTGTAGTAAAAAAAATAAATGATACACATGTGGGAGAAATGACTTTTCATGTGTAATAATAAGTGTAAATGACTTGATGATAAAGCATTGAAGAACTATATCTGAAGTACTTTTTATCCAGTTCCACAGGAAAGAATCATACTACTGTCTAATGATATAAATCTTTGCAACAAGGCTATGGTAACTGGTATCAGTACACACACTGCTCTAACATTAAAGGCAGTTATAGTCAATGAAACCCAAGCTGCACAAGAAGCAGTCTTTGGTAAGATATTCCTTTCTGTACTATCATCTATAAAGTTGATTATTTTTAGTAGTTTGATAGATTTATTTGTAGCAGTATGATAGATTTATTTTTGATAGTTTGATAGATTTATTTTGGTTGGTTAAAGTTTTCAACCTCTGAAAGGTTGAAAACCCCTTCTATAAAGCAAGGGCTCTTAATTTTTTATGCCCCCCCCCCTCCCTCCTGTGCCAATAAAATGAAGGCCACTGGCCTTTTTTTAACCAAATAATATTCAGTATATAGCAATCTAAAAATTTTCTCTTTCAAGGTCAAAAACCCTCTGAAATCTCTCCAAGAACCCATTCTCCAAAGAGTAATTTTGATTGGCAAGTTTTTATTATTATTGTTGCCAAGTTCTTCAATCTGCCTATTCCAACAGTAAACTAACATGTTCATCCGTGCCAGTCTTTTGATGCTTTGTTTTAGGTAAATACTTAGTAAAGGTTATTTAGCAAAGTTATACTTTGCTAAATAACCTTATAGCATAAAAGGCTAATATAACAAGACATTTGCTAAATAACCATAGCAAAGTTATACTTTGCTAAATAAACTGATCCATTCTTTAAAATCTTGTTCATACACATTTGTAGATTTCAGCAAATTTTCTGCACGAATAATCCCAGATAATTCTTTATATCTTTGAAACCTGAAAACTTTTCAGTTGGAATTCATTGGAATGAGCAAGTAAAGGTAGCAGGTACAAAATTCAACTGGATTTGATTTTAAAAAAAATGAAGTTCATAAACAAAACTTCATAGTACTGTAAATCTGGATTCAGGTGAACCTTTTCTCATCAGACATGCATCCTTCAA
Source organism: Pholcus phalangioides (assembly GCF_987345545.1). NCBI lineage: Eukaryota > Metazoa > Arthropoda > Arachnida > Araneae > Pholcidae > Pholcus > Pholcus phalangioides. The sequence goes on along the minus strand of NW_028301608.1, from coordinate 83,211,640 downwards.
GTGACCAGACTGGTCTTGGAATACATTTGTTCTACGCAGTGATTGCAATTAGTGTTAATTGAGGGCTCCTTGATCAAATAGCACCGAGGAACTTCTTAGACTTTACCATAGCCACTCACTATATTTCCACTCTGGTTTCTGCTTTGTTTTTCTAAAACATATCCTGCAAATCTTGCATACCCCCCCCCCCCCTCCTCCCAATATCCACGGACTACTTTTGGAAACCATCGATATAGGCAAAGAAAGCATTCTATTATTTTCAGCAGATTTGAGGGAAAACATTGATGTGACAACAAATCTTGAGGATTGTTTTTCTTACAATATCTATCATTTTTCTTCTGTTACCAAGTCTGAAAATGGCTATTGTTCAGTTCTATCTCAATAAATAATGGAGAAATTCACTTTATAACACAAGCAAGCTCCCTAGAAAGCTGTACTAAAAAAAATCTTTAAATGGTGTAAAATTTCCCTTTTGGCACATGGTGTCTTTTACCTCTGACATACAGTTATATAAAGATATATCATTATGAACAAATTCATTTTTAAATATATATATATTCGAAAATTAGTTTTTCTTTCAATAATGTAATGAGGGACATGCAGTCAAACCCTTTTATAGCTGTCCCCTCCCACCATGTCGCACCAATCCCACTTAGTGCCAGAAATTTGCAGTGAATAAATATTTCATTTCTAGGCTTTATGTTTAACTATAATTCTCAATACAGCACCAGAATTCTGTGAAATAAATGGGGGCATTAAATCGGGGTTTAACAGTATATCCTATTTTGTGATTTATCAAGTATGCGATTTATCAAGGTTCTACTATGTAGAACCAAAAATGTATGGGAACTAAAAGATCAATTCATTCACATCATGCCTTTCACAATGTGTTAAATGTATTAAATAAATTGGAGAGACAAAGTCATACACTTCATGGTATAAAAAAAAGCCACTATATTGTTATGTATGTACCAGTGCTTGTACTATGGAGCCTCAGAATGGAGTATTATTATTCGATGTCATTTCTGTTAGGCGGATTTAGAGCCAGTACCACAATGCAGCAACAAAAATAAAATTTGTTATTTCAGCTTATTTAATGACTTAATTCCTCCCAATAGAGACTTGCTTCTCTGAATGCAATAGCATGTTCGAAATATTTTTATTGATTGCCACAAGGTATCAGCCAGATAATGAAAAAAAAGACAGCCACCAGTAATTCTAGACCTATATCTAATAGAGTCTTCAAGACTTGGAGAGAAATCTGAAGAGTCATTTATTTCTTTCTTGGACTATGAAATTGTTAGCGAAATATTGATACAAATGTTGCAAAAAATACATACAGTATTAAGATGTTAATAACCTTAGTTTCAGAACATATGAGTGCGCCCCAAAGCAGAATATACCGAAATGTGCAATGTACGTTGCAATACAATCAGTGCTACTGCAGAACAATCTGGAAGAATTTTAAGTGTAGAAAAACGCTATTATGGGAATTTTTACTACTTACTACTAAACCATACATGTATCTCGTCTGTATTCCTTTGCGGAACCTCTAACAAATTGGTACACGTTGGAGTGTGCGTGTAGTGAAACCTGACGTGAAGTTTGTTTCTGTGTAATGCTTGTTATGTGTAGTGCTGCCATCTGCCACCAGTTTTTTCTAACTATGAGTGAAGTGTAATGATTGAATAATTGTATCATTGTAGGTTTGTTGCTCTCTGTGGCAAGACTTTTCAATCTGTAGATCAGCTCGCATTTGGCCTCGAAGTTAGGAACCACAGGAAACCAGCTTGCGGCGACGGTGAAGTTCGAACCCGGATCCTCACGATGCGAGTCCGTCATTATGACCACTTGACCACCACAGCGGCAGGAAGTTTTACTGCAGAAAATTTTTGGTCAGCTAAGGGATTGTTGCAGAAGAATGCAAAATATTCTGCTTTGGGGTGTGCATGTAATTCTTCCCAAAGACTATCCAACAAATGTGTTAGAATACTTTTGGCCAGGAAGTGTATTTATTTACATAATTTTGTTTCAATTTGTGGCCTGAAGTTCTTTAATAATTCTTATTCAGAGTGAGTATTACCATGCTGTTGTTTGTTTTTTATTTTCAATTATCTTTATATTTAGTATGTTTTTTAATTACAGTCCCTCAGAAATGTCTTGATGCAGCAGTTTCTATGAAAGGGGATGAAAACCCAAGCATTTCTGGTTCAAGGAAGGTAAATACTTTCGGTGAAGCATGTAAAAACATTATTTCACAACCTAAAGATAAGTTGATTAACTGAGTGAAGATTAATCAACTGAAGTGAAGAGCTAGAATGTTTGACATTTTCAAAAGATATGCTAATTTATTTTGTGCCTATATAAAAAGTTAATATCATACATTAAATATGTAAACTTAATATCAATGTGGAGTACTGTCTTTCAGAATAAACTGTAGGTTCGGATGGTTAACCTTCTGGGCAAGAAATGACCAGAGTGCGACAAAAATGATAAAACTGTATTTTATGGACTGAATTTCTATGAGCATGCAGCATGTGATTTCACAATTTATCAAAAATTGTAAAAAAGAACTTGCATTTTGAGTTATCTTGACCTAACAAAATAGTTGTACTGTCGACGCTCATCATAATGACCCCCATCAATTCGTTGGAAACGGATGTTATATTGGCTGGTCATTATATCGACAGGAAAACATTTTTGAGAGTAGTTATATAAAAGAATTTGGGACTTATAGCAACCATTCCATTATAAGGACTAGTAGTATAATGTAAAATTGTTATAATGAGTGTCGACTGTATAAAGTTTGTTTATAAATACGATTTCCTTTTTCCTGTGGTTTACAGATGGCTGATTACATAATATGTGAAGTGAAGCTGTTGTTGAAATTTTGCTTGGAACCTTTTCTAAGAGAAGCTATGGCAGAAGCTTTCGGTGATCTGAGGCAAGTTTGTTTATATTATATTTCAGTTCAAGTATTTGACATCCTGAATCATGACTGGATAGTTTAGGTCCCTTTAATCATTTTTCTGGACAATATTCTATCGGTTTGCTTCTAGCATATTAACTTCTTTAAATTTGAATGAATTAAAAGTCTGTTTATCTGTAAATATGAATATGATTACTGCATTTATATTCAGTTTTATTATAAGAGTGTCAGAGTTACCAATAAAAATATTTTTAAGTTATCAGATTTTATGTTGAACGCTACACTTTCTTTATTGATTTTTTATTGCAGTATAAGGTTTTTGCCATCATCTCCAGCAACACTTTATGATATTTTAAATTGCTATCAAAGGTAAGTTGTAGTTATTTGGATCTTTTTGGCTGTGTATGTGTGTCTTGTTAAAAAAAACACAAGTGAACACTATAATAAAATACTGAAAAATGTTTTCGCTAAATTTTTTTTCCTATAATTTGAATGTTTCCAATATAATCAAAATTTCCTTGTTTAGACCTAACTGGGTTAGATTTAAATTAGTTGATTTTTTTAGCAAGGTCACTTGTAGAAACATTTTAGTTTTTTTATGTTGCTTTCTTACAACCTAAATCATTAAATCACCATTTTTTTTCCAATTTACAATGTTTCCTTTTTCTTTATAATGTTTCCTTTTTCTTGCTCTAATGCTTGCTTTATAAATTTTTCTATTTGATCACCTTATGTATATTTATTTCTTTTTCTAGATACTGGGTATCTGTTTTTGGTCTGAAATTTAATCTAGACGCTTTTGCTGCATTAGAAAATCTGGCAAAAATATTCAACATCCCAACAGGTATGGTTGTTTATTTCTTCCATTATGAATTTTTATTGTTTCATTACATGGTTTGTGGAATCCTTCAAATTGTTTGTACATCTAAAATGTCAATAAGCACTTGTAAAAAAATAATGAAGGGGTGGGGATTTGAGGAGCACTGAAAGAGCATATGGCTGTCAATTTTATGTGAACTCCATTTGCTCATATTTAATTTGGTGTAGTAAATGAAAAGGAAAGATTTTTCAGGGGTTTAAAGCTTATCAACCATTGTGTGTACTTGTGAATTTCTAACCGAAGTACTCACCATTATGCTAAGAGAAATTTCTTTTACTCCTAATACAATCTAGATGCATTATGCTCTGTATATTGTGTTTATCAAAACAGTGAATTTCTCTTCCGCTAAACTATGTTTGATATACTTCTACTTGCCTTTTCAACAGAAGTATTTACATAGAGTTTCGTTTATAGCCGTTCATTGAATTCAGTTTCTTTCCCAGTGATGGGATGATTCAAAATTTAGAGAAATTGTGATTCGATTGTTAAGAAAAAATTATGTATGTTACTAATCACTAGAGCCCAGATTATATATAAAATCAAAGAATTTTCAGTATAAGCACATATTTTTGAAGGTGTATTTAAGATCACTCAATTTTCTTCATAATTTGTCAAGTAATTAGCAGGGCTCGGCATGGGTCACTTTTTTCACTAAAAGTCACTTTTTTAGACACTGGTCACTTTTATTACGTATTTTCAGGCCCAGGTCACTTTTTCCACTTTTTTTTAGCAAAAAACCTCGGTCTCGCACGCTTTTCTGCTGTCAGTGTTTTTCTTTTCTTCAAGGAGGAACTTTACCGGTTCAAGGTCACTAATTTTCTTCCTCTCTTCATTGAACTACAATAGTTAGCTCCCTTTCCCGTAGAACCTTTATATACAAGGAACCCCTGTATATGAAAGCGTCTTATCTTCCCGGGAGCATATCGTGTGACATCAGCAAATTGATTTCAAGACGCTTGGAAAGAAAGCTCCTTGGTTAAAGAGTTGTCATTTTATGGAAAAGCCGGTCTGAAAAAAAACTAGCATAAAAGGCTTACTTACAACAAAGAATTTTTTTCTTCTCCTCTGCTACCATTCTTTCTTATTTCCCCACGTGCTCACTCGTTCTTTCATTTTTATCTTATTTTAAAATTGATCTTTTATTTTATTTGTTTTAAAAAGTTTTAGTCCTAAGGGCAGAATTCCTTTCTTGGAGCATCGAGCAAGTTACATTTGTTGTTTGTTCTATTGTTACTTTTGTTAATGCTATTTGAAATGATGATTTAAGAGAGCCCATGCAGAAACTAACTTACGTGCAGTGGGGAATACTAAAGCGTATTAAAGACACGTATTATTAATACGCTTTGGAGAACACTCTTGTAGCTGGCCAATTTTAAGGAAGCTCACTGGTATTTTGAATTTATTTACAATAAAAAAAAGCATCCAATTGAAAATCATGATCTACCTAGAAATAAAATTTGTACTGTTTTTCTAACTGGATTTAAATCTCAGCAAGAAACCATAGCCCCAAATATGATTGAAAGGAGAATTATTTATGAAAAGATCACAGAATCCTGCAATTTAATGTTTAGTTTAACACAAGGGTTTCCAAATCAGATGAAAATTGGTCATCAGGCTGATAAAAACTCAGTTAACGTTCATGCGAGCCGTAAATAGAGGCAGATTCAACGGTGGGCACACTGAGTGCACCTTTGGTCCCTACTTTACACTTTTTTCCTAATTTAAGGGGCCTAATATTAACTTTTTTTATGCCCGGGGCAGTCAACTGACATTTATCCGCTTCTGGCCGTAATTTAATTTAGAGCATCTCACGATACTGATTGTTGACTTAATATCGACATCTTGCCCTCCATTCTTGGTTTTGTGTAAAAAATCCCCTTTTTAGACCTCGGAAGTTATTAAAACGTTTTTGTCTCGAGTCGCTGTTATGACCACAATAGGAGAGGGCGGGGGCCTGGTTCCACGGATGTTGAATGAAGAAGGGTGCAGAGTTTACTCTTTTTCTGTTTAAAAAAATGGATACTGGCTTCAGCGATAGTAAATTTTCGTCGTACTTGCGGCCCGGGTTGCTACATACCGTGATCAGATCCAAAAAGGGGGGGGGAGGCAATGCCTTTGACAGAATTTTTGATGGAATTGTATATTTAAGAAAAGGCAATAAAAATTCCTTTGCAAAATTATTGAATTTCACAGTCAAGGCAGTAAAATTACATTTCCTCTCCAGAAAAAAAAGTTGTATTACGGCCATGGTAAATCGGGTGCCCCGGGTGGGGGGGGGGCGAATTCACTATTTTTGTTCGTTGAAAAATTACGGGAGGAATCAGCGCTAACGTGGCGACTTTTTTTCGCGCTAAAATAGGTAGCCCTGACAGCAGCATCCATAAACTCTGTATCAACCGCATTTATAAACCCTGTATGTCGTTGATTCGATTTTTGTGTTCATTTTTATCCTAATTTTTCATATTTCTCGATATATTTCTATCGGTTTTCGAATATTACAGGGGTGGGAACTCTGCGCCAATTGCGCCGCACTGCGCCAAAACGAATATCTTGCGCCATCCTGCTCCAATAGCGTATTTTCGCATTTTTCTGCGCCAAATAGCGAATTTCGCTTCAGTATGCCCGGAATTTCGGAAAGGATGCAAAAGTTTTTTTGTTCCTGCTAGCCACGAAACGTTTCTTTATGAAAAGAGCGTGTTTTATTCCACTATACTTTAACTATCGGCCCCTGATCGGGCTCTCCATTGCGAAATCCCGATATTGTCCGTGATCGTGGAACTGAAGATGGTTTGCAGTGCCTTTCAGCTTTAAAGTGCAAATTCGAGTGTTTCCGTTTAAAAAAAAAGTCGTCACTGGAAGCAGCAGAAATTACTGTAGTCGATTGTCATTGTGTTAAATCCCGATGTTTCGTGAAAAAAATTGTCATTCCGGGAGTAAAAAGCGCATGTCCGCCGAATTACGAATGTTAGTTCAGAAACTTTGCAGAATAACGAGTGTTAAATCGCCAATGTTGCCGAATAACGAGCGCTAAATCGACAATGTTGCAGAATAACGAGGGTTAAATCGCCAATGGTGCCGAATAACGAGCGTTAAATCGCCAATCTCGCCAAATAACGAGTGTCAGATCGCCAATCTCGCCAGATAATGAGTGCTGAATCGCCAAACATCGAGTTGATACTTCCGAAATTTTCTCCCATTTTGCAACAATTTCTTTCCAAGTATAAAAAAATTAAAAATTTTTAGCTCATGTGAAGTGCTGCTGTTCAAGGCAGCAAATAGTGCCCTCAGTAAGCAAAAATCATCCTAAATAGACGGGTGCAAAAAATTTTATGACACCGCTCTTTCAAACAAGGTGTCAAAAGCCTAAAACACCAAAAACAAAAATCAAGCTGATGAAGAGAGATGTTTCATAGCAAAAGACAGTGCAGTTTTATTTTGAAAAGGGTTGAGGGTTAACGAAAATATTCTTGTTAATTTCACTGCTCCAATTTATAAATATCTGCTCCGAATCCCAGATTTTGCTGCTCCAAAATTGCTCCAAATCCAGAATTTGCTGCTCCAAAACTGCTCCGAATCATGAATTTTGCTGCTCCAAAGCTGCTCCGAAATGGACTTAGTCACTTCCCACCCCTGATATTAGGTTGATTCATATTATAAATTATATATTGTTTTGTAATTTTGTGTGCCCTTTGACAGCCATCTTGAATTGACCACCGCAAAACTGTGATTCCTTGGCGTGAAAAAAAATCGTCACGTTGGTGCTTACAAGGTTCATGGGAAATTTACCGGGGAAGGCCGCGGAGTCTTTCTGTTAAAAATTATGGGGGGAGGGGCCAAATTATACTGTTTTTGGGTAAAGGAGTAAATGTGTGTGAGTTTGTGTTTTTTTTTGCAGGGGTGTATGTTGTGTGTAAAAGAAAAAGAAAAATATATATTTACAAATTTTTCTCTCAAAAACAAGGACTTTCAAAACTGGTTTATTTTCTCCCTCACCCAAGGGCAGTATTATTTTGGTGCCCCCCCCCCACCTGTAAAAGAGTAGACTCGCCCACCCTTTCTAGTCCAGCCGTAGGTGGAGATAGACTTGAAGGTCTTGGGGGTGCGGCACGATGACAATTGATATACATCATATATATATATGTACTAGCTGATACCCGGCGATGTTGCCCGCCCCGTAAAAAATTTATATATGTATAGTTTAATAATTATTTCTTAATGAAAAAAATTTCTGCATCAAGTAAGAGAAAATTACTTTTATTTTTAAATATTTTAATTAAAAACTTCAGGCAATCGCTTGTGGATACACAATATTTTTTGTTTTTCCATCTGGTGTGTAGATTACCAACACGCGAACAGGCGACGAAAAGCTGTCCGTGAGAAATACAGGGCTCAAGTAGTATCCAAAGACTTCAGAAATTCTGCAGGATACAGAACTGTCTGCGCTGAGTCTGTGAAAGTGTCAACCGATTTGTAAGATGTGGTCTCCAGGAATAATTTTTAGGATTTTTTCGTTGATCTTGTTCACACTGTCATTTTTGGATGCCAGAATCGCTCTCTCACAAAGCCACTCATGGTTTCGGTGATTTTGTTGAATGTTTGGGAAGACTGTCTGAGTAAATTCTTGAACTGAGTTCAACAATTGGCAAAATCCATTTGGGAACGTAATCAATCCAGTGCTTGGGTCTACGGGAATTCTTCCATTTGCCAAGTTTGATCAACTGATGTGAAAATGATAGCAGTGCTGAGTCATTCTGCTCGCATGTTGATGGATAATGATAATTTTTTAACTTTGTGCCAGAGTGTTGATGATTTGAGGCGAGCATTGAGTTCATCAGTTGACGTTGAACATCTTTATTCCCAGTTTTGTCGTCGTAGTAGTGGTTCTCTGTTGTTAGCAACGTAATACGCCCAGCTTGTGCAGCGAATATTATTCAAACGCCTTTTAAGCATTTTTTAAATTGAAACTATATCTCTACGATGGGCGGTTGATGAGATAAAGGCCGCATTAGCAGTTACAGAACACCCTGTATATAGGCTAGCAGAAATACCCGGCGCTTCCCGGGTTTTCTTCAATTACTGGGAGGATTGGAAAAATCACACTGTTATAAAGGAATAAACTGTTATAATAACAGAATTAAAGGTGTGACAAACCATTGCAAAGGCATATATACACGTCTGAAACACATTGTTGGAAACCACAGTAACCAAAGTAAACGTTCCGAAAGTAATTGTTGAGGCCCCAAAACTATTGTTGCCTGACAGTTTTTCACCCATTTCGGGCATTTGCCCAGCTCTGACGAATTTTTGAAGTAGCCTACGGTTCAATCCCGGACCTGTTTGGTATATATACAAAATCTGGCGAGGATCGGTCTAAAACTGTAGATTTGTATAAAGAACATACATACATACTTTCACATTTATATATGATACATCAGTAGGCTCTGCCATTGATGCTGGGGGGAGGGTGGATTGTCCCTCCTTTAATGTATAATAATTAAAATAATTTAGTTAATACTTTATATAGTTTATTCAATTTAATAATTTAAATAATTTATTCAATTTAATAATTTAAATAATTTATTCAATTTAATAATTTAAATAATTTATTCAATTTAATAATTTATTCAATTTAATAATTTAAATAATTTATTCAATTTAATAATTTAAATAATTTATTTAATTTAAATAATTTATTTAACTCAGTAATTTAAGTAATTTTTTAATTTAATAACTTAAAATATTGTTAAAATTTTAATTTTATAGTTTTTAATAATTATAGTAAATTTCTTAAAATTTGTTGGAGCGTATTATATAAACCTAGGTATGTAAATCAAATTTGTACTAGTTAAGAAAAGGTTGAGTACATTTTGCATTTGCATACTGTCATTCATAGCATAACATGAATGAAAAATCCACTGGAATGTAGATGGGACAAATTCTCTCTCATCAAATTTTGTGGTATTTAATTTTTTTCCTTTGAATGAAAACTTTTTCCCATTTTTAAGTTTTTCCTGCTTAAATTGATTTTAAGATGGGTTGTGAAAAACAACATGTGGGAAAGGCATTGCTACTTTTACTTAGAAAGGATGTAATGTAGTTACTCTCACACATAGTTGTTGATAAATTTGATTGAAAACTAACTAATTTTTTTGGTTAGCAGAATGTGTTTGAGTTCGATTTAATTATTTCATGCTACAAGTTAATACACACACTTATATTATGTAAAAAAAAGCAATTTCGATGAGTTCCATTGAAATGCAAAGTTTAGTAAAAACTAAATTAAATTTCAATTCATTCAATTTGGTAATAATCAAAATTCATTGTCTATTTGGTCTCTTTCTAAAAATATTTTGGTCACTATTTGGTCACTTTTTTTGCCATTTTGGTCGCTATTTTCACTAGTTTTGAGGCCATAATCGGTGCTGAGCCCTGAATTAGTAAACAGTTATCTTAATCTATGGGTTAACCCTAGAGCGGCAATCCCGAGATATCTCTTCTAACTTGATCTGCTTTATTTCGGTAATTCTGAAATATCTCTGGTTCTTAAAACTCATATCAGCAGCGTAGATACTGTTGTAAGTTTTCTTCTCTTGATAATATCTCCCCCTCCTATCAATCAACTGCCATTGGGCAGAGTCAGCTTTTGTTCAAAGTCTAACAGAAGGAGTACGAAAGGATGTTTTTCATTTCCTTTGAGGTAGTAATCAAGTAAGTTTTCAGCATAAATAACAAAAAACAATAGTTTTTCTTCCTTCTTTGTTTTTTATTTCATATTGGGGGGGTAGGGTAAGAATTTATCAGCTCCCTTCAATCGAAAAAAGTCTTGAAAATAGATGGCAATTTCTAGAAAGTTTAGTGATTTCTACTGTGTGGGGCAGTTATAATGCAGATCAGAAAAATTTTAAAAACTGCTTAAAGGGTTAAAGTGTTTATCAAACTAATGCTTTGAAACTGACAATATATTTATAAAATTATAGTTATTATAATTACTTATATTTTATAATTTAATTATATTTTATATAAATCTACCCGAGTTATTTTAACAATATTTTGTGATTTTTATTATTCATACCGATAAGAAAAATAAAAATTTTACTCATTCATTGAAAACATGAAAATTTTATTATTTGTTATGAACTATTATGTGCATTAATTTTTTTCCTTTCTATCAATTTCTATTTTTTTTAGCAACCAGTTTTGAGAATATTAACCAAACGTTATCAACATTAGAAAATGCACAGAGAATGTGTACTGCTGTATCAAAATTCAAACCATGCATCACTCCTATTTTGAATCGACTTTCAGTTCTGATTCAACAGTGCAAGAATTTAGTAGTGAATCAAGAGGATAATTCCAAAAAATCAGGGTAATTCAAGAAATTAGAAATTTTTTACATTGTAACAAATATATTAATTTTATTCTTAAAATGATGAAGGAAATATGAAACACTATTTAATGGGAAACAATGTTGTATAATTTTTATTTATGTTGCAGACCTGCCAACTCTCCCGATTTAGGCGGGAGACTCCGGATTTTTCATCCTTCCTCCCGCTCTCCGGATTTGTTGAAATTTCTCCGGATTTTGGCAGAAAATCAGATTTTACGCGAGCTTTCACGTTGCCGTGGCATCAATCATTACCGTCGTCGTTAGGGAAAACACCCATAGAGGACAGCCATGGTCATTTCCATCGAGCAGCCTTAAAAAAGTCTCTGTGACCGCATTTAAGCAACTGGCAAAGACGCGACTTCGTTTTCGTAGCGTTTATTGGCAATCATTTATCAGGGGCATGACCTTGGTTGCTGAAATTTCTGTATAATCGTTATTGTATTCCATTAACAACCATGCGGTAAACACGTTTTTTCGTTGGCTGCTTTGTAATTTGAGTTTTTTTTTAATTGTTTCTTCCGATTAAACATGTTCTGGAAAAAAATATAAAACTTTAAGCTAAATAAAGCTAAAATATAAATAATAATAAAGCTAAAATATAAAGCTTTTAAGAGTTCATATACCCAAGATTGAATCACTGATAGCATTCACGAAAGGAAACATATTTTATGAACAGTATGTAGATGTGATTTCTCTATTTTGCACTGAAGGACTGACTTGGAATTATATTCTGCTCAGGGTCAATGCAGAACCTGCCTTGGGGGGGGGGGGAGAGAAATGTAACTTTTTCTTAATTGATAAAAAAAAAAAAATTTCGAAATTTCTTTTTTTTGATTGAGCCTGCGAGTGCCGGGGGGGGGGGACCCCCCTCCCGGTAGAATCTCCGGATTTCTGGATTTCAAAAGTTGGCACGTCTGATGCTGTATTAATCAATTCAAATGCATGAATTGGAAAGAAAAAACCTTTTCAAAATGGTTTCAGACATTGAATACTAGCTTTATAGATATAATTGAAATACAGTATTTTTTAATGAACAGAAGTCTATATCACAATCAGGATAAAAATTACAATGGAACCTTTATCTGTATTTGGTACCTGAGATTATGGCCAGTTCTTTTCAGAAATAATAGGAGACTTCATAGATGTAATGCATGCTAAAAACCACATCCATTCTGCAGCGACTCTCTTCCCTTCCATTTTCATAAATGAGTGCTGGTATAAAAAAAATTTGGTCTCTCTGAGGAACTGGAAAACAAGACAAAGAACCTGTGATGTATAATTAATTTAGTTGAGTTTGTAAAGGATAAGAAAGTTTTGGTTTTATGCAACTTCAGTGTATGGAGTTGCAATTGTATGAATGAGGGGCAAAAGAATGCTGAAAGAACTTATGATGTATGACTGATTCTTCAGATGATACGAGTTAAAGGATATGACAGCATTGGTTCCAATGTTGACGAAAATTAAGAATCAAATAGATTCTAGTAGAAGAGACATGACACGATTGTAGGAAATGAACCATTTATTATCACTAGAGCCCGGAAGTTTGGGCACTGAAAATGGTCAAAATAAGCAGGCATATTAAGGTATTGGGGGTCTAAAAACTGGCTGTTTTAATTATAGATTACAATAACTGCATAATTATCCAAGTCAAATTGATTTTAAGCCCAAAATAAAATATCAGCACACCCTCAGGACTACGTCAATTTTAGGGAAGTTGGTTGATCTAGTTACACCCACAAGGAATATGCACCCTCCATGCAACCCCAGTTCTTGTACTCTAATGCAATAATACAGTTACCAAGTACAATTGCATTTTTTTTTATGGGAAAGAAATGCACAGAATTCATTATGCAAACTCATTTCAGTAAATTTATAAAAACACAATATTCTAAATTCATATATAAAGTTCAGTTGATTTGTAGCTTTATATGGTGTTTTGTTAATAAAAATCTGCTATACAGTGGTTTAAATAATTTGATAACATTTTTTTTCAGAGACTTTCTAGTAATCTGGTGTACCCATGGTCTCCCATATATGCCAGATTGTAGAAAGTCCACTGTATGTATATTTTCATTAACACAAAAACTTGCATTCTATTCTGAGTTATTATTTTATTATCAAGTTATTACATGTTTTACAATTATTTTTTCATTTAAAATTCTTCAGAATGACTACAGCTGAAGAGCATCAAGAAAATAATAGGATAGTTCTTGCTGTCTACAACCATATCTGGGCACTAATTAGCCATTTATGGTGAGTTACTTTTCTCTGTGTAAAATTCACTTAATTTTCTTTTTCACCAAAGTTTAATGATATTTGAAAATTTGGTATCAAGTTTTTGTCTAGTGGTAAAATATATTTATCATAAATGCAAAATTAACTTTCAAAGTACATTAGGACTATAAATTATGCGAGTTTGCATTAACATTCTCATAAGTTTGATTTGATTTTTATTTTTCACACACTTTCAACTATCAATAGGAAATGTTATTTAAGTTTAAGGGGGGGGGGGAATTAGAGGACAAAAGTACTGTTTATTCTATCTTCAAAGCATTGATTGCAGGTTAGAGCACCAGATTAACCAAATTAAAACAGTTATTCAATGACAGTTTACTAAATGTTTATAAAACTAAATGTAGTGGATGTAAAATCAAAACTTCAGATAGTTTTTATGCAATCAGAGCTAGAACAGTTGATCTGCAGAGTTTATGCCAACTGTACTCGCCACACATTTATAGATTAATGTTGAGTTTCTGTTATTTCTTATGAGGAAGTTTACTTTGATGTACAAGTGTTTGAATTACAAGTATATTAACAGAATGAATTATGCCTGTAAACTGAAGTGTTACTGTATTTGTAACTTTAGTTTTAAAATATATGTAAAAACTGTTGGTGAAATAAGCCATAGAATTGAAATAATTTATTAAATCATTATCAATTTTTTTCAGATACTGAAATTTTTTTTCTAGTATGCTATATAATGATTTCATTTTAGAAATCACTACTTTCTGAAACATCAAAGAATTTTTTGATGATAGCTCTGATCCTTTTTTTAATCATTTACTTTTTTAGTGGCATGACTCTAAGCTACACTGGTATACCTCACAATTTCGAGTATAACAAGCCTGATAAGTTACCTTGCAAATTGGAATTTCAACTTCTACTGTGCAATCTTTATCCTAATATTTACAAGTTGAAGAAGACTATGACCAAGTTAGTGCATTTAAATTGAGTTTGTTCTTCTAAACTTGAATTTAAGTTCATTAAAAATAAAGCTCTTTTTAATTGTATGTATATATAGAGAGTGATGAATAGAGGTGCAAATGTTAAGGGAAGGTAGACAACATCAAAAGAATTGAGAATTGCATAAGGACCCATGACCGGAAATGTCACTGTACATTGTTAGGGGCACTGTTCATGAGAGCACTGGAGGGGAAATATGTGATTGTTCCTCATTTGAGCAATAGGCACCGTAGGAAGAGCATGCAATGTTATACAAACAGGGTAGCTGACAGATTTGCCCTTGATATATGAATTGGCTGATGGCAATGTGCGAGCAGCTGAATGATTGTATTGAGAACAGTTCCCACGGGACATGTACTGGGCTGCTATTTGTTTTCATGTGCGCATCACAATTTGCGGGAATGTGGATCTTTAAGAGGTAACAGGCATCTTGAAGGCAAGCCACGAGTGACTCGTATGCTAGCCATGGAAGAAAATGTATAAAAATATCAGACAGGAATTTAAATACTAGTATATGTACCATCAAAACTGCTGTAGGACAGTCTCGGACTAGTGTACATCATAATTTTGGAAGCCAAATCCTTCAACCCATATCATCTCCACGGGGTAAAGTTACTGCTTTCTTCCCCCCCCCCCAGATCATCTTGCATGAAAGCATTTTACTCTGTGATATCTCCAAAAATTTTCACAAGATGTTCATTTCCTATCTTATGCTTTTTTTTGTGAATGAGGCGTATTTCACACGAGATGGTGTGTTTAATCAACACAGTACACATTTATGGGGGCTCACACCCCCAAGAGCGGGAAATTACTGTACAGTGGAACTTTTATATGAAACTGAAGTCAAAAGAGACTGGGCAGTATTCCATTTTAAACCAGTTTCCATCTTGTAAAGATGCAAATTAAAGCATTCATCATCAATTGAATTATCTTTTTATTCCATTCAAGACAGGTTTCCGTGTCATACAGTGTTTGTCTTAGGTTTTACTGCAGGGTTGGACAAATTGCAGAAAAATCTAAGTGCCAGAACTTTTGTCACCAAAACATTTTACATAAAGAAAAACATCCAAAACGCTCATTTTTGTTTTTTCAGACCATAGTGACACTTTCATGTTGGCAGATATGCTGCTATATTCCAAATATTTTGTGCTGCTCTTAGCTTGCAATTTAGTAACTACACAAAGAAAATTTTTAGCATGAATACCAATTTTTTAGTTTCTATGGTGACTTGGCACCATGGATTTGTTCAACCATGTTTTACTGTATATATTTATTGATTAGTGCATTTCCTTTTCTATCATTATTAAGTATCCATGAAGTAAATTTGAGGTGGTTGTAATTTTATTAAATATTCATTCCATATTTCTTTATAGGATTCTAGAAAGAAAATTGAATGATGATAAATTTGAAAAAGAAATAAGAAACTTGTATAACTATTTATTGCATTTTGTACCATCACTTGAAATTCAGGTATAGTTGCTTTAAAATCAATTTTTCCTTTTTTTGCATTCAGAATACATTATTAACTTGACCATTTGGATAACTACAGTGAAAGCCTGACATAATTTATTTTGAGTATTTAGTTGGCTAGGAAAAAAAAATTAGTATTTTTTTACTATTGCCACTTCTTAGTCTCTGGGGAAGGGGAAATTGTTGTTAAATTATTCATATTAATGTAGGCAATGTAATATCACAAGAGTTTAAAAATTAGTTGAAAGCAATTGAAATTTGAATAGTGATAGTTCGCCTAACAAAAATAATTTGTTCTAGAATCATGTTTGTAAGCCGAAATCTCTCTTAGCAAAACATGATTTCCCATAGGTTTCCATGGAAAATAGTTTAATTTGTTCCATATATAGCCCAAAATTTAAAGGTGTTTTTTAAAATGCCAAGGAGCACAATAAAAAACAAAAACTGACGGAAATCTAAAATGAATAGCTTCGAAATTAAATAAATCTACGGGAAGATGAGATACTGAAAACTTTTTATTTCACACTATGTACACAACCAACACCAGCTTTAGCATCTTAAAGCTGGTCTTGAAAAAATCCAGTCAAGTTTGGGGGTATATTGTCCTCTAAATTTAGAGGACAATGATATATACACACACACACACACACACACAGTAAAACCCCTCTTTTGCAGACACCAGCAGGACAAACAAATTTATCTGAAAAAAGAGGTGACAGTGAAAAAAAGGGTTATTATTGAAGAGTTAAAAATAAAACAAAATGATTATTAGGATGATCGCTACTAATATAATGTTGAATCTCTCTTTAAAAAATATCTTATACAGTAATATCTCGGTTAACAAGCATCTCAGCTTTCAAATTTTTTGGCTAATGAATATTTTTTCTGTGATTTTTCTGCTTTGGCTAATATACGGATTCGGCTGACAAACTTTTCCATTTATATGGATGCACATACAATATAACATAAAACAGCCATGTCTTGAGAAAAATTTGCATGCAAATCATCTGAATTACTGTCACTTGAGACATGTGACAGTAATTCAACTCATGTCGTCACAACTCATGTCCACCTCAGAAGCTTTTTTTTAAGTGTACTTCCACTTTTCTCTCTGCTTTATGAAAGTTTTTCAGCCATTTTATTTGAAAACAAATGATTCGGTCAATAGAAAATACATCGAAAAGAAAAAAAAGGGGAATCATATATATTTTCAGATTACGCATTCTTTCGCTGAAAGACGTTTGGCTCAATTTAGAAAAGATCTACTTCCAGCAGTGGATTGAAAATGGTTGTTGATGATGATATATCGTTGTAGAAAGGTTTCACTGTATGAGTCGTTTTGAAAAATTATAAAATCCTATTAATGGAAGATTGGTATAGCAGCCAAAATTCTGACAGAATTTCAAAAGCTAGTATGAAATAACATTTTTTAAAGGAAAATTTGCTTCTCTTGTTTACATAATTTGAGCTACGTGCCTTTTAATCTGTAATCTATAACAGTTATTTTTCCTATTGCTTTGACTCGTTCATTATTTGCAACTTTTTTTTTGTTTTTTGATGATTTTTTCCTTTTTTTTAGGCATTGCCTCCACCCTCAGATGATTTCACTGTTTCGAGACTGAAGAAATTTTTTCTTGATTCAGACAATAGGCAAGTTTTTCTTCTACTCATTCTATCCAGTATTTTTGTAATCTGCCTTACGATAGTGTGACAAAAGAGATGTTATGTATAAAATATATTTTTCAGTTATCAATTGTTTGGAAATTCCACTTTTGTCCCTATGCTAAGGTACTGGAAAAAAGTTTAAGGACAACTAAGAAATTATATCTCGCAAACCTGTTGATGTGTAAATATATGAAAATTTTAGAATGTTTATTATAAGTATAACTAAGCATTTTCCAATGAAAAAAATTTGAGTATGACACTGTCTCACGAAAAAATTGTTGAATTTATAGTGAAGGTCAACACCTATAAAAAGTATAAAGGCACTGGAAAATTATGCACAAAATCGTTTTATTAATCAAAAAAAATTTGCCCCTATTCTCTATAATCTTTGTTATTCTGGATGCCATCAATCAAGATTAAGTCATAAATAACTTGCCGTGGAATCTTCTTCCAAGCCTGTTTGATTGCTGCCATGAGGTCATGTTTATTTTTGTACTCTGTACCATTTCCTTACACACTTTTCGTGCCAAAATACCCGGTAAGTTGTCTTTGACTTTAAAGACCAAACATATCAGGCTTTCCATCTCAGTGAGATATTGACGCATTCCTAGAGGATGGGTGCATCTGGAAGTTTTATTAAATATCTTCAAAATAATAAACAGAAATATTAATATGTATATACAGATTCACACATAAGCAATACTCGCCAATAGCCAGATCATAATATGCGACAGTAATAAAATTTAAAAAGAAAATCAATATTATAATCATCTGAAAGTCCCATAAGTTGTCAACAGATTTCAGATCAGGACTTCTGGCTGGCCAGTCAATGAGTTCCATCAAATTGATTTCAAGACTTTGTAGACTTTGAAACATGTGCAGAAGCATTGTCCTGTTGAAACAAATGCTGTCCAGAAGTTATAAGAGGTGTCTCAGGTAGTAGATTTTCTGCCAAAAATAACTTGATATATGCCTTTGAGTTTATTTTGTAGCTTATGAATGTGATTGGAGTTTTTCCTATGCAAACCCTCCCCAAACCATCACTACTTAACTGTACATGCACTTTGTACATGCTCCTCTACAGAATTTCTAATGAATTGGTACATGCCAGAATGTGCATATACCTGTTGTTAACCTAGTGTGAAGTTTGTTTCTGTGTAATACTTGTCATGTTTAGTGCTACCATCTGCCATAATTTTTTCTAATTATGAGTGAAGTATAATGATTAATTAATTGTACAATGTAGGCCTGTTGCTCTAAGCCATCACTGATCCACCTCAGAATTGGCATTCTACCCATTTCGAAAATATGGGTCTGTCACGTGTAGGTCATGCTTGTAATATTTAAAACCATCAGATCCATCTAAATTGAACTTCTCATCCGAGAGAACATCGTTCCACTTGGCACCAAAAGATATGTGTGTGTTTTGGCGAAATGAACTGTTTTTTCTTGTACTGTTTTATAATGGAAGGTTTGCGGCTCTGGACATCTGGATTGTTGGACACATTACACACTGTTCGACTTGTACAGAGAATTTTTTTTCATGTAAAAACTAAATAATTGTCTTTTTTGACTTATGATAACAGAAAGAAGCCTTCTTATGTAAGTTTTCAGTCAATAATTTTCAAGCTCATTTATGAAACTAACCAACAGTCATCAATCTTTTAATTCTTCTAGCAATTTCATGATCAGACATTCAGACATCACATTTTCTCTGAAAACAAACTTTTCATCCCTTCAAGGTACAACAATTATGTTGTCTTTGGCACTTTCACACTTTCAGAAAAAAAATTGATTTCACAGCACATTATTGATCAAAACAGTGTCAGCACATTATAGACAAACTTCAGAAAAATGCAAATTTCTTTCCCCAAATGTTTTCTGGGAAAGAAAACATGTGTGTCCTTATACTTTTTTCTAGGTTTTGATTTTTTCTATAATTTCATAAAAATTTTTCTTGAAATAGGCAGCACTCATCAAAATTATTTTACTGGAAAATGTTTAGTTCCACTAGTAGTTGTCATTCTAAAATTTTTATGCCCTACAAGCGCAAGTTGTCAAGATGTAGCAGTTTTTCGGTTGTTCTTAAACTTTTTCCCCTACATTGAGTTCCTTCATCAACTCTTTTTTTTTTTTCAATCTAGAATCTACTATTTTGAAACAAAATTTAACAGCAGGTATCTCGGTTGATATTAAATGTCATATTAGGAAGACTGAATCTGAATATTCAGTCTCAAGATGGAAAATCATAAATTCTCTCAATGTTCAATAGATGGTGTAAAAAACAATTATGATGTGCAGATGGCATATATAGGTTATAAGTCCTTTATTCTGTTTTCAAGTATAAAAGAAAAATATGAATCCACAATTGTTCACGCATTATTCTTCTCCCCTCACAGTATCTGAATTAACTTCTTGGTACTTAGTCACTGGTCTGATGCAGCATGATCTTGATGGTCCTTGCACCAAAAATAAAAAATAAAAAAACTTTTCAATACAGTAGACCAGATATGGCTCGAATGAAAATTCTTACCCATGTGAGGCATTTTTTTGGTGCCCCTTTGTGTATAAGCCACACAAAAAAGGGGGAAAAGAAACCTGAAATCCTTCAGATTTGTGTACACCATGTATAACATTGTAAAGGTAACATAGGCAAAAAATTAGATGAGTTAGTTGTTGAAGCTCTTGCCCTGGGCTTATATTCCTCTTCACTTCTTATTATACATACTACACTACTACCAATCCCAACTCTGGTCGTTTCACTATATTGCAATTTCTGCCATTAATGAGTTCTGCATTGGAAATGAAAGTGCCATCTATTGGTAGTCACCTCAAGCTTGTTAGGGAAAATATCTATATTCTCCCCAGGTTTGAACCTGGGACTGTGATGGCAACCTCCACGGTGGTAGACTGGCACATATCTGTATTGGTTGTCTATATGCGTGTTCCCAGTTAGATGCAATGCATAAAAATTAGTTTTCTCTGAACATTATTCCATTCAATGCATTCAAAGTTTGAGCAGTAGATTTCTATTAATCCAGCGCATATCGCACCAGGATTGTGTTAGGTGACAAAAATTCCTGGATTATTAGGTTATTGAAAAAAAAAATTCATTTATATAAAAATAATTTATATTATAAGCTTGTATATAAACTTTTTTTTGTGCATAGATATGCAGTGGCATGCTTTTCTCTTTTACACATGAAGAGAATCAACCTGAAAAAGTGGGACTGGCTCATGGCCAGATTGCAGAAATTCTATTCTATTGCAATCATTGTACATGTGTTTGCCAATCCGATATTTTACACAGTAAAAAACCAATGATAAAGGCAAATAAAAAGGAATATTAAGAAGACACCAACAAATAAGGCAAATACACGAAAATACAAAAAATCCTAATGCACTTCAACACCAATTGGTGTCGTCTTCAGAGGAAAAATATTTAACAAACTAGTCACGCTGACCGAGTTTCCCACTTGAGTTGAATACCAAATTTTTGTTACCAATACCTTTTTCCGCTCAGTTGTTCAGCGGAAAATGTCTGTTCACTTCAAACGTCGTTGTCAGAATTCTGATAGTTGATCAACTCTTCCATAAAAAGGAATACAGAAAGTTTACTGTTTTTAAAGGGTTTTCTTTGATATTTGACTTTGTTTTATTAGTTTCTTCTTTTCTGTGTTTATATCTGGGAATTGATTATTATTTATTCATATCAAAAAAACTTCTAATTGATGTTTATTCACTTATGTTTATATTCTATAGTGAGATGCTAAAGAATGGATTACAACAGTTGGACTTATTTTCATCAAAATTAGAGGAATGTGTTCATCATCCTATGTGGAAGTCATAGTAAAAACAGAATTATTATTGGCCATTTTCAATTTTGATCATAAAATGATGAGTTTTATAATCAAATTGATAAAAGGTATAGTTTATCTATGTGATATTATAATTGCCTATAAAAGAGAAAAAAAAGACACTTTCTTTTCTTCCCAATCTTAAAATTTTTTTTATATAAAACCTATCATGAATGGTCACACAAATAGATGTAGACAAAATGAATACATATATATAGACCGCACAATGAAATCCTGTGCTTTTTCAGCTGTGACCCATGATATATGCACATTTGTGATGTATATGATGTGACAATGCCAGATCAGAAAGTCTTAGTATCAATCTTATATTAAAAATCTTAATCTTTAATTGTCAATTCTTTGTTTAATTTTATATTAAAAATCTTAATCTTTAATTGTCAACTTTCTGTTTAAAGTCTTTATCAATGTCAATTAGAAATCTTTTTTTTTTTTGTCTAAATTGCTGTTAAATAATCGGAAACAAAAGATAAATTAAAAAAATTTTTCTTTTTTTACATCATTTAATTGAAAAGGTAAACATGCAGGTAAAAAGAATTCTGTGAATACTTAGAATTATTTATTTTCAACAATCACCCTAACAAGTTTTGATAGAAATCTGCATTCCATGATCAGTGTAACAGTTACTTTGAGAATCATCATGTAAAATGTGCTTGATACCCTAAAAATTCAGCTAAGATTTAGTTTTTTTATAGGCATCACAAGGCATTTTTGTTAGAATATATTAGTGAAGGAATGGTGTCCTGGATTGTGGTTTATTCTTTTAATCAACTATTTTAGTCTAAATTTGACGAATCACTGAGTTGACCTGAATATATATATATTTATTTAATTTAAGAATGCATAATTAGAAAAGCGCTCTGAGGAATATGAGTTTTGTTTACAATTCACATTGTTTTTCAAGTTTTATGTTATCATAGTGTTTCTTCTGTAATGTGTTTGTTTTTTGTTTGTGGATCGGTTTGTTATAATTGAAATTTATCAATGTATTATTTCCTTTCTAGTCTAACCCAGAAGCTGATTAGCCTGCTGAAAAAAACTGATTTGTGTAGCTGAAGTTACCTTTTAAGAAAAAAATAATAAAACTTTAAAAATTTCAGATTAAAACCATTTGATTGAATACATTGGAACCCCCTTAACTGATCTATTTGGAACCAAAGATCAGCCAGTTTAGACCATAGTTTTCCAAACTTCTTGTTCCATTGCCCCTTCTTAAGAAATTTTTTTCTCTTATCTCCCCCTACTCATGCCAACTCATAGAATCCTATGTTGTACCCAAAACCTCTGTCTTCCCCCTGGACCATTCCAGAGAGGCGATATTTCCAACTTTTGGAAACACTGGTTTAGACAAAATCTGGTTTAATGGAAAGATAGGGCAAAATATTAATTGATTATTATTTTATGTTAAACTTACTAAGTATTTAGCAGTTCATAGAGAAGCATTGTATTATGCAAGAATACTATTCTCTCAAAGAGTACAAGCATAAATTAAGTTCAAAAGTTAGGTGCTATTTGCTTCTCCCCCCCCCCCCCCCCTACTGATATTTTTATAATAGGATCAATTATAACTTGAAAGAATACTGGGTTTTTTAAGTCTGGTTCTGAATGAGGTGCTGTGTATTTGTTTTTTGAAGCCTGTTTAAAGTTTATTTTAGTATGTATGCACCATCTTGATAGAATAATCGGAAATATAAAAGATTTTCTCAACTTGTGCAAACTAATATAGTCAATGCTCATCATTACGAGCCTCATCGTTCCTTCGAGAAAAACGAACATTATATAGGGTGGTTGTTATATTGAAAATATATAGGATAGTTGTTATTTGAAAACATTTGAGATTTATTGTACTGGTTGTTGTAATGGAACAGTGGCTATAATGAGCGTTGACTGTGAACACGCTGTTGGTTGGAAAAGAAAATTGTTTTTGAAATTCTTTTGATTAAACTTCAACTATTTTTTGAGTTGCTGTGATATTACGTATTCAGTTTCTTATGCATTTTGCTCCATGGAATATAGTTCAAATATGTCTATTAATTCCTGAGAACCCATTGACTTGTGGATTTTCTAAATTTATTAAGTTTTTTTTTTAAACATGAGCTTATGTATATATATGTCTGTACTTTTTCCAAAGAAATAAATTTATTTATTTTAGGTGCTTCATGGTTTTGTTACTCTGGTATGTGTCAGCTATTTATATTTTATATGACTGAAATTCAGATTTTCTACTTTGCAATTTTAAATGCGTGAGACTGTGATACAGGTTTTGTCCTACTTTTTTTTTCATACTATAAAATTGTTTAGAAAAATTGAATTTTTCTTTTCAGTTTTTACCCATTGTAAAAGTTGGAATATGGTGTGGAAGTTTACTAATTTAATTCTGTGGTCAGGATGGCAAAATGTCAAGTCACTTTTCCCAAAAAATTGAGTTGTTCACATTCTGGTATCTTGTTCGTCAAAATTTTGCCCATCTCTCAGTTTATGAGGAACCAATGGAGACAAATTGCAATAAGTCAAAAAGCCACAGTATCACATTTTTACAAAATATTGTTTACAAATTTGCCCTCGTGAAATTTTGAAAAAGTGGCTTATTACATTTTGCCATCTGAGAACAGAATTAACATAGAAGTAAGACATGGAAAAATTATTTTTTGTCAAAGCTATTGTTGGAAAATTGTTTTTGATATGCTATCAGCTTTAACGTTGATTTCTAGAAAAAAACTTAGTTTTATGTACGATAGATATTTAAATTAATATTTCATATGCCTCTTTCGCAAACTATTTATGCACCGTCAGTGCAAGAACTTATCGAAGGTATATGGGCCGTCTTAACCTTAGAGAAGGTATGCAAGAGAGAGTTTTGCATACCCTTTATACCTTCTCCAAAGTCTTAACGCATGGGCCCACATGCTTATAGCCATAAACCAGTTGGTTTTCTGTGGTTCCCAACTTCGAGGCGCAAATGCGAGCCGATCTCCCCATTAAAAAGTCTCGCCACAGAGAGCAGCAGTCCTACAAACAGTACAAATATTCAGTCACTACGCATCACTCACTTCACTTCTGAGATATAAATGGCAGCACTGAAAAATCATACACAACACTAGATACGCACTCAGACTGTTAGGCACACACACTTACATTTCCGGCACAGCTCACTAGGTAGGAAATTGCCTATGGCAATAGACCTGAGTTGTGCTAGGAAAAAAGAGAGAGAGAGAGCTTATAGCCAGAGGGCCTAGAATAGAATGCCGCTATGGTAGTCGAGTGGTCATAGTGACAGACTTGCATCGTGGGGACCCGGGTTAAACCATAGTTGTGGTCGGCTGAAGTTGGTTTTCTGTGGTTCCCAACTTTGAGTTGCAAATGCGAGCCGATCTCCCCGTTAAAAAGTATTGCCACAGAGAGCAACAGGCCTACAAACAGTACTAATATTCGGTCATTACACTTCACTTTTGAAATTTAGATGGCACCAATGAAAAATCAGATACACTCAGACTGTTAGGTACATGCACTTACATTTCCAGTACAACTCACTAGATAGTAAATTGCCCATGGTGATATACCTGAGTTGTGCTCCGTATGAAAAAAGTGTCTAGAATGCATACTGCTCCCTCCATTAATTATTTTTGAAAGAATGATTATTGTTAAGCAGATTTATTTTCATCTTGGGGTGGGGGCTCTCTGACACTGTTTAGAAGGTCTTCTATGTACAGATGATGAAGCAAATGGAATAGAATGGAGCCATTAGCGGCCCATTATGCATGTTGATGCACTTACCAGCTGGTCATTCCTCTAGAGGAGTGGTGGCAAGCTCTCATTGGACCCCACAACCAAAATACACTGCTCAAAACAATTAGGGGAGCAAGCAAAAAAAGTGAAGAAAACCGTGCGAGACAGCCACGTATTGGCATACAATGGATAGTACACGCGTATCAATGCGCAATACAGAAAAAAGACGTAAAAAAAATTTGGAATTAAGCTTTAATTCTTTGAAAATATGGAAAAAACATGAAAAGATGATTTAGGGCAACAATTTGGTTACATGTGAACGATAAAAATAAAGTACTGTTTAGACATGATGCCTGAGTTTTAATAGGGCGTGTGGTCTCCTCGAACAGCTAAGACTGCTGCACACCTGTTTGCCATGGATGCGATGAGGTTATCGATCAGACTTTGGGGAATACTGTTCCACTCCTCAAGAAGTGCAATCTGCAAGTCTCGGACAGTAACAGGCGGCCTTGGTCGCGCAGCAATGCGTCGTCCGAGCATGTCCCAAACATGCTCGATTGGATTCCGGTCAGGAGAGCACGCTGGCCATTCCATACGCTGTATTGTTTCAGCTTCAAGCATGTTCTCCACCAGACGAGCTCTATGCGGTCGGGCATTATCATCCTGGAAAACAAAGGAATCTCCAATGGCTCCAGCGTAAGGGGATGACATGAGGTCGCAGTATCTCGTCTGCATACCTTCGGGCCGTCAAAGTGCCATTCCGAATGATATGCAGGTCCGCTGATTCCACCCCATACCATCCAACCAGCTCGTCTGTATTGTGACCTTTCACGAACGAATGCGGGGTTATTTCGAGTGCCCCTGTCCCTCCATACCAGAACACGTCGGGTGTCACACTCCAGACTGAATCGGGACTCGTCTGTAAACAGCACTTGGCTCCAATCATGTTGCTCCCAATCTCGATGTTCAGCAGCCCATCTTCTTCGGGCCGCACGGTGGCGTGGGGTCAACGGAATGCAGACCATTGGCCTACGTGCATAGAGCCCTCCCTCATGAAGCCGATTACGTACTGTTTGGCTGGACACCCTTCGTCCTGTTGCCAAGAGCAACCGTCTTTGCAGCTGCGTAGCATTCTCTGTTCTCTTTCGACGGGTTGTTAACCGTACATACCGGTGATCAGTTGCTGTAGTGGCGCGTGGCCGACCTTGCCCTGGTCGACGTCTAACATTTCCTGTTTCTTGGAATCGATTCCACAGCCTTGCAACAACACTTCTGGCGACTCCAACAGCGTCCGCGACACTACGTTGTGTTTGCGCGGATTCCAGTCTGCCTATAACACGCCATGCCATGGATTCCGGTAAATCACGTTGTTGAGACATCCTCAAGTCACCTTGTTTAAAAAAAAAAATACTACGCAATCGAATTTAACAGTTACTGCAGTAAAACAGACGTTTCTGCAACATCCCGATTTCTGCCCTATCTCCTTTTTCTGGTTTTTGACGTCATGAACTTTGATTTGCATATGAAGTTTTCTTCTTCCGTTTCCTGCTAGGCTTCAAATTATGGATGATTCATTTTATGTTACTTATCGGTGTATATCTTTGCGTAATTTTGTTAAAACCATGTGCTCCCCTAATTGTTTTGAGCAGTGTACATAAAATTACCAACTACAATGCACTGCAGCAAAGCCTTTTGTGTACAGGGCCTTTACATGCTAGTAACACCACACTAGAGGTATCCCAATAGTTCTGGACTCGGGGCTGCAACCAGATACTTGGTCAGCTTCGAAGAGCACACACATTTTTATACAGTGCTGGTTCTGTACATTTTTCAACTGTAAGTGAATAATATTTTGGCAATAAAAAATCGACCCCTTTTGTGGCAATGTAGTTTGCAGGATTCAAGGTTTGTCTCTCTAATGTCTGAGTAATGTTGAAGCAGCAGCTAAAGGGTGAATTCGATGCCTCCACAGGTTCAGTATCCGGGACATAAGAGCCATCTGTTTACCCATAGTTGGGGCCCTGTTCAGACTAGTGCACTGGCGGTAGGTCATAATTAGTTAATCTATTTATTATGGGAGGGGGGGGAACCTCACCAAAAGTTGCCAGTCTACGGGTTCAGCTCAAGGATGTGGATGGGCCATGGATGTTGATCAGTACATATATATGCATTGTACAGAGTGTGACACCCTGACAATTTTATGGGACACTGTGTCCCATGAAATTGTAAATGCAGAGCTGGTGCCCCGGGATTTTTTACTAGAGAAGGCATGAAATTCACCCTTTGACTGCTCCTGCATCGCACAGAGGGTGCCAAAATATGTGTTTACCGTGACTGATGAATTATCTGGTTGCTGCCCTGTGCGAATGCAGTTAGCAAAACAAAGCTATTCTCGGGAAGAGGAGATATTTTTAGAACAGGAAAAATCAAATTTTTGTCTTTAGAGGACGCTTATATAAACCAGTCCGGTAGGAGCATTAGGACCTGAACTTTTTATTTTAATAATCACATATTCCTAAGTGATCCGTCTAGGGAATTTGTTAGACATCCATGTCTGAACCGGGATCCGAACCCAGACTTTCGCAGCCAGAAGCTAGCTCCCTAACCACTCAACTGTCAGGCAGCATTTTTTTAATCTCTGTGTCCAAAACGTTTGTAAAACTTCAGCTGGTGATAGTGTTTCATCCACCAATGTCAACATCACAATGAAGACAGCAGTAACAGGAAAATTTAGAAATGGGCTAACCGTACACCCTGAATTTTTGAAAATTTTTTAAATTTTTGTCGATAGAGGATGTTGCATGAAAGCAGATAAGGAGTGATTGGACCGCTACCGAACCTTTCTTCGATATCTTCTGTGTCCGAAACGCCGGGAATTCGTGGCTGAGGTAAAACAACTTCACCAATAATGCTTTATCCACCGATGTCAACATTACAAACGAAAACCTTATGTAAGGGGCTGTTAAAGTATTACGTCAGCAAGTTTTTAGCCATTTTTGACCCTCCCCTTGTCAGCAAGATTTCGTCAGCACTTCCCCAAACCTCCAACAATCGTACGGAAGGGGGGCATAGGAGACTCGTGCTCCTCCACCCCCCCCCCCCCCAGACGAATTTTTTTTTTTTTTTAATGTAATACTTTTTAAAAAAAAATTGAAATTTCGAAAGAAAATACCTTCATATGTGTGTTATTATAATCGATTTCTGTTAATTTCAATACTATTTGAAGGGTAAGAACCATTGAGTTTATATAATATAAGCTCGATGGTGAGAACTCAAAATTTCTCTTTAAGAAATTCACTGCGACCCACTCTTTAAGCCATACATGTTAAACCCTTGAACCGCGGAACAAATGTGGCCCTAAAGGTTATGTGGTGTGTGGTTCGCCCCCCTTCAAATCCAATTTAGTAAAAATGAACTTTGCGGCACATTTTTGCAGATCGCTTAAATGACCCGTGGACCGTGGTACGATTCCAGAGCATTTAAGTGGTCCGTGGGACATTCAAAGATCACTTAAGTAACCCGCGACAGTTCCAGAACATTTAAACGATCCGTGGCACATTTAGAGATCCCTTGAGTGACATGTGGCACAATTTTAGAGTACTTAAGCGCAGTGCCGTCTTAACGTATGGGCCTACCCGGGCACCTCAAGAGAAGAGGGGCCTCACAAAATGAGATTTGATTGAAATTTTCTGTAATTTACCTGGTAGGGCCTCAGAAAAACCACTTGGCCCGGGGGCCCCATGGTGCTCTTAAGATGGCCTGCTTAAGCGCGCCCCCTCCCCCCCAGTGTGGTTCTACATCACTCAAGTTACCCACAGAACATTCCCAGATTACTCAAGTGATCCGTGGCATAATTACGGATCGCTTGAATGATGCGTTGCACAGTTGCAGAGCACTTAGGATCCCTCAATTGAAGGATCCGTGAAAAGATCGCTAAAGTGGCTCTGTAAGGGATTTATCATTAGGGAGAATGTTAGTTGAGGTTCCCACAAACTAGCGAAAGATTTTTGTCGTTTTTGGCACACTGAGTAAACTGCCATTAGGGGCCGTTCAAGTATTACGTAAGTAGATTTTCAGTCATTTGTGACCCCCCCCCCACTTCCCCTCCGTCAGCAGCTTAGAATATTTCATATCTTCAAAAAGGGGTGGTTGATGATGCAAGCAACCTTCAAATCCCCCCTTGTCATCAAAAGTCAAGAAATCCGAACCCCCCCCCCCCCGTAAGAATATTTCATATTTTCATAAAGAGTGGTTGATGACGTGATTAAGCATCATCGGAAACCCCCCCCCCCCCATAGTGTAATCCGGGCTTAAGACCGGGATTACACTATAAAGTTTTATAAAAGTTGCAAAATTCAACCAATATAGGCGCATCGGTTGCATTCAAGCAAATGCAACCGTGATCTTATTGATTGAACTTTCCATGTTTTATTAAAGAGCTTTTACAAAACTTTTATACTGTAATCCCGGCCTAAGACAGAATTGTGATGCGAATATTTCTAAGCACAGACATTTTGAAAGTCTCCACCACTCCCCTTTTTTTCTACTTGCAAACTCTGATATCCATCGAGCTTATATTGATGCTGATATCTCCTGATTTTTTTTGGAACATCGATGTTTTGGATTGGATTTTTCGAACATTAGATGTTTTTGAAATTTTTCTTTCATATTTTTCCGAAAAGACAGATTTTTTTTTTTTTTCAAAATCTTTTGAAAATATTTTAAGATATTTTCTCCCATCGACTACTTGTGAAGATCCGAATGAAGGCATCTTTATACCCATATTCTATGGGGCTCTAAATTAAACCACCGAAGAATGGTTTAATCTAGAGCCCCATAGTTTTATGGCTCTAGGTTGCCTATGGGTACTCTCTCTCTCTGCATCAAAGTTAAAGGAGAAAAATAATTACAAAAATTTGCGAAAAAATTGTTTTTATGCACGAATTTCAAACTTAGTGCTCGTGTGAAAGGAGCACTAAGTTTATAGAAACGTCCTCTCCACTTGTTAATACAAGATTCATCGAAAGACTGGTTATTTGTGGAGATGAAGATTACAAGGAAGAAAGTTCATCACTGCCCCCACAGGGACTCGAATCCCGGTCTCTCGCTTGCCGGACGAGTGCTCTACCATCTAAGCTATGGAAGCGGGTAGAATATTTCAACCTTGGAGTGTCATTCACGAGCTATTAGTTGATTGTTGACGCCGTCCATGTACGGTGTCTTTCAACATATATATATATATACGCTCCAAGGTTGAAATTTTCTATCTGCTTCCATAGCTTAGATGGTAGAGCATTCGACCGGCAAGCGAGAGACCGGGGTTCGAGTCCCCGTGGGGGCAGTGATGAATTTTCTTCCTTATAATCTTCATCTCCACAAATAACCAGTCTTTCGATGAATCTCGTATGGGGTCTAAGCTGTTTATCGTACATGAATTTTATAGTATCCGGATTTGCGTAACCATGGACGGAGATACGGGGGAGGGGGGTCTAGCGTCAAAGGTGGAGTCGACTGATCTAATGTGTATATATATATATATGAATTGACATCATCATCATTGTGCCCCTCCAGACTTCCAAGTCTATCTCCGCCTATGCCTTCAACATTACAAAGGGGCGCCAAAATGCGTGTTTGCTAATGGCTGACAAAGTATGTAGTTGCGGCCCTGCAACTGAGCTATAAGTAAACTACAGTTTACTTATAGCTCAGTGCCTTTGGCACAAATCCCTTATCTCCATACGCTTCCTGTTTTTCTTGCTTTCATTCCCCCCCCCCCCTGAACACATCGTCTCAAAGTATGGCTTCTGTAACCGTGCGCAAAGTCATCCTCTACTCGTCGTTGAATAAGTACCATGCATGATTGAAATTTTTATGAAAAAGTTATTATTAAAAAACAACGTGCGATATATTTTTTTGTATATATTTTAAAGAAATAATCATTCAGTATTTGTTTATTCATTCTCAGACAGAATCTTCAATGTTTCTTACTTCGATTTCCAAAAATCTGATGATAATTCGAATAATAATCAGTAACAATCAGTTAAATAAAACGATAATTATTTTTAATTAGCACTAAAAGTTATATCGTGAGTTCATCGAAAAGGTTTTTTTTTTAGTTTTTTATTTTGAATTACAATCACGGTTATGAAACGTTGATAACCGAACAGCTGTAGCGCTGGGGGGCGTAGCAAACAATAATAATAATATTTGGTTGATTGTTGGCATTTAAAAGACTCGATTTGTGTTTAAAAGATCTTAAAACAAGACAGATTTATAATTTTTTCGTTAAAGATTTTAATTTTTTCGAAGAAAGAGAAATGACTCGATCATCGCTGGATGAATTTTCCGATGCGACATTTTGTGCAGCATTCCTATTTAAATTTGCGGGTCTGTGTCATCTCGAATAATTTGAATTCTTTTCGACCGATTACAAAATACCTTTTTACAGTTATGTGTGTGTTTGTGAAATCAATGAAGGACTGTGCTGTTTCGATAGTTAATATCGGAATTGTTAACTTACTAATAGCGTTTGTTGGTATAAATATCGGCTAAGACTGTTTATATGTGAATTGTCTATACTGTTAGTCTCTCAAATATTTATAATGTATTTTTAATTTTTTTTAACACTGGAACAACGGAAGCGGTCATTCTGACCGCAAAGCTAGTTTTGGCGATCACACCAGAACGGTTTATCTCAGTATGTTGAAATTTGGCGACTTTTTTCATCTTGTTGAGGCTCTTAAATTCACAAAATAAAAATGTTCTAGATTTCTTAGTTTAGTGACAAAATGAGAACAATAGTAGTGGTCATTTTTTGACTGGTATGAAGCAGGGTTTAAGCTACGGTCGCATTTTTCGCAAAATGCAAAAGAAAATTGTAGAATTCGAAAGAAGTGGTAGCCACTTTCGCAAAAATACGTACAGGAAGTACGGAACGAGTAGACATCCAACCATCAATCGTTACATTAGCATTGTCGTATTTTGCTAAAGCTTTTCTCCCCATTTTCGTTTTTTTGCGAAAGAAATTTTTTTATCTAGCTTAAACCCTGGTATGAAGATATTTAACTAATATGGATGCAAAATATACTGAAATGGACAGTCTTCTTCAAGGGGCGGCTCTAGCTTACCTGTTGAACCTATAGGAAACTCTTGCGGGAGGCTGTCCAAGGGTGTGAACATAGTGCATCCGTATTTCAGATTCTGTAAACTCTGCGTCGTCTCTGATTGGTTAAAAACCAGAATTTTATTTTTTTTCAGCTTGAAATTGGAGTTTTTAACCAATTGGAGACACCGCAGGTTT
Source organism: Pholcus phalangioides (assembly GCF_987345545.1). Lineage (NCBI taxonomy): Eukaryota > Metazoa > Arthropoda > Arachnida > Araneae > Pholcidae > Pholcus > Pholcus phalangioides. The sequence continues at coordinate 83,179,165 of NW_028301608.1, read as the reverse complement.
CCAAGATTGAAAATACGAACACGCTGTGTTCACACCCTAAGGCAGCATTTCTCAACATTTCTGAACTCGAGGACCAATGAAAAAGACTTGGAAAAATTCGATGGACCACTTGCGTCTCGCATTACAGGTCATTCTGTGTTTTGGTTGACTTTTTTTTACGCATTTGTTGTTTTTTAGCTATGCTTATTTTAAATATTTAATTAAACCAAACATTTTCATAACTTATAAACTATATTATAATAATTACGGCTCTACAAAAATATTTTTTCGTAAAGATTATTAAGTTCTAATTATGTTCGTGTTCAGTAGCATAGTTGCTTTGTATGCATAATTGAAGAGTAAAAAGTGATAAACACTGAAAGTTCTGAAAGGGAAAATGTTGGGGAATTGCACAAAATTGTTTTGTTGCTTATAGAGATGTTCACATTTGTGATCTCTTTGCACACTCTGTTGAACCACTCAGGCGACTTTGACCTTTAAAAACCAGAACCAGCAACATAATCTTCCGATCTATCGACATAATCTTTGATTCCATCCAAAGATGACTATTTTAGCGTCCTTGCATACATTAAGCATCTGTGTGTGCACCATATAGCATTTCTTGGCATGTTGGTCATAGAGGACTACCAGACACTTTTGACATTGACAACATTAAGTATTTGTCATTTGACACTTTAATGTAAAAAACAGTGGTTGAATTTTTTTTTGGGCATTTATAGCTTTTACTATTTTTACCTGGCAATTAACAAACAGGAGCGCTTTATATTAAACTTAGTTTTTTTATGTGTTCTATAATCACAAATGTTTGTTTTTTCTTCCAGACTTTCAGCGCAGCCAAAATGAAAGGTTTCAAAGTGTCAAATTTAACTTGATTTGATTCCCCACTATTACCCTCACCATTGTTTTTCTTCACACAACATTTCAGTGGTAAAGGTAGTTAGCTTGGACTACTGAATGCCAGAATGAAGTTCAGCAATTATTTATCATTTCCGATCTGACTAAGCATGGCTACAAAGCCTTCGTCTCGCCGAAGCTCTAGTGATGGAGCAATCAAGGCAATGGAGGGTGGTCGATCTGACAAGACAGCTAAGACAGAGCGTGGCCACAGCTTTTCTGATTCTGATGAGAGAACGGCAGCTTTGAAAGCAAGAATCAATGAAAAGTACGTGCAGTTTGAGCAGGAAAGAGCAGCTAAGACATTAAATGGGATAAGTTCAGATTCTGAGTGTGACACTGTCGAAGCTGTACTGAATTTAGATGAAAATGTCTCCACGCTCTTATCTCCAGACTCAAGGTTAGTTTCATTATTGATAACTACATGAAGAATATATTGACATGTGGTCAGTTCTTTTAAGAAGATGCGTATATGTACGCATTTGTTAAAAAAATAGGACGGCCCAGAAATTCATGAGCACAATTTATGAAAAGTTAGCAAAATTTACAATATAGCTGTAATTTGCATTTTCCATAATCTAAGAGAGACTTTCTGAGCATATATCGGTGACAAAAATTAGCATTTAAGTACATTGCACTTGCGAAAGTACATTGAAAGCTTCCTAAAATGCCAATTTTAGGAAGCTTTCAAAATGCCAATTTGAGTAGTAGTAGTAGTCCATTTCTTGTTTTGTATTTCTTTGTTGCCATAGCAGCGAAATCTTGTGGGAAAAGCTATGTTGTTGCATTCTTTATTAGATTAAGATAATCCTCTCTCAGTCGAAGCCAAAAAGCAGCCACAAACGCCTCACTCTTGGTGAACTTACCTTTGAGTGTGGAATCAGCGCTAAGATAAATAAGTTCATCTTGTTCGTAAGCAGTGAAATTTATTTCCTCAGCACTGTCTTGGAAATCAAATGGTGAGACAACCCAATTCAGATTCTCAGTAGAAAGAGATGTAAAGTACATACCTATTGCATCTTGATAAATGTTGAAAAATGAGGTCAGATTATTTGAAGGTGATGTCACTCTCAGCAATTACTAAAAAGATTTCGACAGCTAGCTGATGCGAAGATAAATCCAGGAAAGAAAACTCAATTGGCCTTGCTGGGAATCTATCCCACGTTCTTTCACTTGCCGGGTGAGCACCCTAGACCAATAAACTATAAAGTCAACGAATCCTCTTTTCTTTGAGCTTGTGTGTGCTGACTCAACATATATATAGCAGAAAGCCTCCATGTGAAGCTCATGATGTCACTGAAGAAGTCCATTTCACCTGTAGCCATTGGGTAAAGCAGGCAGACGCATGCGATATCTTTACTTTTTTTGCAGTATATCTGATGGTTATAGGTGAAATGGACTTCTTCAGTGATGTCATGAGCTTCGCACGGATTCTTTTTGCTATAGATGGTGTTGGCTGAACGGGGCCGTACATGGACAGCCAGACCTAACTCAGGCCAAAGCACATTGTTGACATTGCCACAAGATGGCGACTTATCGGATGAGTCTGTCATGCATGAGAGTAATCAATTTGACTTGATTTATTTTTATTTTCAGACTAAGTGGATTGTAATAATATTTTTTTTATTTATCTCCATAGTATCTCGTGGCACCCCTTAGGCGATATTGCAGCATCCTAGGGTGCCAGTTGGGAAACACTGATCTAATTCATGTGAAAAGAATCTTGATTATTGATTTAAAAAATTTAAGTGATTCTTATTGAAAATAAGGGAAAAACTGATATTTTTTATATAAAAGTTGGACCAGTTAAAATTTCAGAGATTCTTTGTAAAATAAAGGCCATATGGTCACCCTATGTGTACAAGTTTCTGGCCCATGAGTGGCATAAATACTACATATCTTGCACACGGGCTAAAAATGACGTGCATCTCTTGTTAAAATATTGATGGTAAATGAAATCGCCATCTCCATGCAAGTTTTCAGCTTCTGGAATCAAAAGGTCCATTCAGAGAATATTCATAAATTTCTGGGACCTTCTAATTTTTTGAAACAAACGTGTGTGTATCAAGTTTCTTATAGGTCAGGGCTTGACAAATCCCAGGTCGCCAAGATTTTTCCTATGCGATAACTGAATTACAGTATGAGGGCAGAAGAAAAATTGCTTAATCTATGCTAGTGTATTTCACAACATAGGAGGGAGTCACTATTTCTGGGGAAAGTTGAAAGATACATTATTTTGAACTATTTTTCTAGAAAAAAGAAAATTGCAGACTCTTTAAAATGTTTGGCTGGTGCCAAGATTTTTTTCTTCTAGTTTTTGAAGGCCTGCTATAGGAGTATCACATTCCTCAGAATAAATACTCTATTGGCCGTAGAGTTGTAACTACGATTATTCAGAGCAGTTGAACAGAATTTTGCCACTCTTTCCATTGCATAGCTGCTAAGTCTCCAGAATTTTCTAGAGGCTCTGAATTTCTGTTTCATCTCCCAGATTTCTAAAAGATTCTTATGTTTCCCGAATTTTTACGCATTTGTGATTACCACAAATCCCCACTTTTGGGGGAAAAAAATTATTCTCATATAACATGCCTGGGAAAAAGTCTGTTAAAAATGTTCCCCCTCCTACCGAAAACGGCACCATGTTTGTAATGTTTGTTGTCACCATTGCACCTAATTGTGCAAAAGGAAAAAGATAAAATTTCCTAAAAAATTGGTGCAGATTCGGCCTCTCGATAGTTCAATCAGAGAGAGGACTTCTGTGTTGGATGACAATGTGTCCCGTTTTTGAGCCTGATCTTAACTTTCTATTGGCATGATTTTGATTTGCTTGTGTTAATGATAAGTAATTTAACCTGTTATTGGGTGATAATTGGTAATGGCTGGCCAATTATCAACTCGCATCATTTTTTAACATAATCAGTCAACATATGAATTTTAATTGAATTTTTTTTGCCAATGGATGGCAGTCTTTGTCTATTTAGCTTATTTTTCATTTAGAGCTAATTTTTTTTAATCTGATTTTCCAATTATTTCTTTTGATGCAGTTTTATAGATCACCATCAGAATTTTTGGTTGTCACTTCATTTGAGGTATGAAGGAAGGAGGAGGGAATCCCTAACATTTTACTTCAGTTTACAAAAAAAAAAAATTCCTACTTTGGTGACAAAAATCACTTTTTTATTTTTTCTTTGTAAAGTTTTACATGTTGTTTGTATCAACGTGAAAATCTCCTTAACTCTTTAAGCAGTTTTTAAAATTTCCCTGATCTGCATTATAACTGCCGCAGTGGAAACGCTAAACCTTTTGTAAAATTCCATCTATTTTCAAGGATATTTTTTTCCAATTTTGTGCAGTTATAAGTTCCCTGTCCCCCACCAAATATACTAATAAAAAACACGGAAAAGAAACGTTTTTCCTGTTATTTTGCACGCATAATCCCATATTACCTCAAAGGGAAAAAAATTAATCCAGGATGATGTGGGAAAGGGCGATTTATTAGGTAGATTGATAGAAACATCCTGTATTTGACATGAATTACCAAATATTCAATATTATAGGGCTCTTGGGAGGGGGTGATTGCCCCCTTATGGATCCGCCCCTGCTCTCCCCTTTTATCAAACTTTGAACAAAAGTTGACTGCCCACTGACAATTGATCTGACAGGTTGGGGAGTGGGGAAATGGAAAACATGTTTTACGGAGGAGAGGTATGTATTTACAAGGCCTTGTGGGCTTGGCATTGCCAAAATAAAGGGCATTGGGTTAGACGAGATATCTTGTCATATATCTCGTCTTGCTGTAAGGGTTAATTTTAATTATTGATCGGCAGCAATGCCATTGTAGAAGCCAATAATTTAATAACAGTGTTTGATGAGCTCATGGTCCTTTCCAGAGTAGTGAAATTCGCATGTGCAGATTATACACAGGAAATTACAAGGGGTTTTTTTTTTTTAACTTCAGTGCATTACCAGCAGAAGATACATGCATATTTACCAGCGGAGGTCCACCAGCTGTGATATGCGAATTGAAATCTAATGCAGACACATGGAGAGCGAGAAGTGTGTCAGTAGCAGAAGTCAAGGAGCTGGCCTATGCACGCTTACAACATGAGCTTCAGAAAGCTCAACAGGTGTGTGTGTGTTTCAAGTATTCAGAAAACTATTATTACTGTGTTATTGTATTTTCTTATTAATTGTATCCATTATTAATACAGAAATTGACATTTTTCTAAATTTAAATATTTGTTTCTTATCAGAGGTAGAATTATGGCTTTGTTGGGTGCGAGCTATTCAAATTTTGCCACCCTTCTCCTGTTCTAATTTAATGTTATTGACTACTAATTATTTAAATTAAGCTGCCATAGACTACAGCCTGTTTAGCCTTCTTCCCCCTGTAAATATCCAACATGTTATTTCTGAAATGTCTTATTAATACAGTAATTGCTGCTTATATTAAAATCACAGTTAATGTTATCATTCAGTCGTTGTTACTACTTTCACTAAATATGGAATGGACCAATATAACATGGTGAAAATTCTTTTATATCAGAAGTTTTTCTTTTTGCATATTTTAAAGCTAAGGTACATTTCGACTAATTTTTTACCTTCAAAGTTATCGTTATCAGTCTACAAGACTACTCTGGAAGTCAGAAAGCTCCTTTATTGACAAAAATTTCTGTACTCGTTGGTTGTCAACTACTGGTTGCTATAATCCATGTACATGTAGCACTTTTGCAATTTCTTCCCTATAGTGAAGCATGTGTAAGGTAAAAAAAGTCCTTTTCTTCAGTTCTTGGTCAGTTTTTTTTAATATAATCCCATTAACAGCTGAGGAACTGTGAATGTGGTCAGTTGCACTTCCTCGGCTGTTAACTTGAAGGAAAAAATAAATCCTGTTTCAGAACAATTAAAAAAGTATGATTTAACATTTCAAAATTTATTATGTGGGAAATAAAAAATTGGTTTCCATATTTCAGTTTCTATACCTGAAAAAATTCTGGTTGTAAGCATGATGATCATATGTCCCATTCGAACAAACAGGGAATATGGTCATCATGCTTACAACCAGGATTTTTTCGGATATAGTTATCAGTTGGTTATTGTTATCAGAAAGCCAGTCCCAATATGATTGTATTGAGTGGCATGCACTGTATGTATGATTGAAACTTGTTTTTTTTAGGAGCTGAAACTAAAAGATGAAGAAGTAGCCAGGTTAAGCCAAATACGTGATGAAGTTGGAGCTGAACTTGAAGAGCTAACTGCTAGCTTGTTTGAGGTTGGTATAGCACCATTTGAGTTTATCTTTTATGTAAAGCAATAAGTTAAGATTAATAACCGTTAGCATAGTTTCAATTAATTTAGCATACATTTATAAAATACAAATTTTTGAAGAGGAATAAAAATATGGCTCCGTTCATTTCATCGGGCTTTATTCAGTTTCCTTATCAACTATATAGAATAGTTTTTTTTTGGTTTAGTCATTGATGTGCATGAAACTAGGAAGAAATGAAACATTTCAATCTCCAAGAAGAAAATTCTAATTTGTCTATTTTTGATTTGTTATCAGTAGAGCCCGGAAGTTCAGGCAAAACGCCATAAATGCCTTTTTTTTTTTTTTGTCTATTTTCAAACTTTTCTGGTAAAAATGCCTTTTTTGAAATTTTCGTGCCACAAAAGCCTATTTTAACATATTTCTAAGTTTATTAGTGAATTTCAGAGGCCATAATCTGTAAAACTTGGATACTTTGAGCATTTGAGAACTTCAAAAAACTGCCTTTTTTAAAATTTTCCCCCTCAGTATTTATTATCAGAAAAAGCCCCCCCCCCTCAAAGAACCCATTTAGATGGAAACAAGTGATCTGAAAGATTGGTGTTGCCATGCATTAACTTTGCTTTGGCCAGATGGCATTAGACATGAATGAATTTGTTTCATATGAACGCAGCCAGAGTTAGAAAAGCAGAGGAAAATGAGAAATTTTTGTTTTTCCACATGCTTCACATAATATGTCTCGCTCAGGCATTTGGACTACTACTGCTGAACCAGACATGCACCTCGTCCATATTCCTTTGCGGAATTTCTAATGAATTGATATATGTTGGAATGAACTTGACGAGAAGTTTGTTTCTGTTGATTGCTTGTCGTGTGCAGTGTTTCCATCTGCCATAAATTTTTCTAACTATGAGTGAAATGTAATAATTGAATAATTCAGGCATTGGACTGCATTGCATGTGTATAGTGGACCGATGATTATCCCAAGAGGTCATTGGAGGGGGGGGGGGGAGATTGGAGCAGACAGGCTCTGGGGGGGGGACATGTTATTTTGATCTTGTTTTTTGCACCATAAATGCAAATGCATGGCTATTTATTAAACATACATATTCAGTTTTCGATTAAATTGACCAGAGTCACCCTCAGGGGTGTGTGACAGATGCAGCCACACAGGGCTCCCGCCCTTTGAGAAATCTTGCATATGTTTCAATATAAAAGAAGTTAAATTTTTTTTTGCAAAAATACAGCGAGATGGCCTTGTTTCAATGATAGAAGTGATGATTATTTGAAATATGCAATACAAAAAACAAACCAGAATTATTGCCCAGCTCGAGGGAGTCCCACAGGCATTTTCTCTACCGGCTTCGCCAAGGTAATGGTGGCCCTGGAATTGGCCTAATCCTGAGGGTCTACTAACATTTTATCTTGGGCTTGAAATAAATCTTGGATAACAATGCAGTTATTATAAACCATAATTAAAACAACAGACGGATTAAGTGGAACCAATTTTTAAGCTAGTTTTTGCACACTTAATATATTTGTTTTCAGTTATTTTTTCTTTCTTCCAAAAATAAATGCCTTTTTTTAGTGCCTATTTTAGGCATTTTTAGTGTCTTTTTGCCTGCCGATTTCAACCATTTTTAGTGCCTAAACTTCCAGGCTCTAGTTACCAGGATATTTCCAATACAGAGTTGATGTCTTTAGACAGAATTATTTTTTCATGTTTATATTTTTTGATCATGGATTAAATAATCCAGAAAAATTAATACAGTGTAGTTGTAGTGATGAAAGTTGACATGTGTATCAATAATTATTGAATGTGTATCAAAATATTATTGAAAAAAATTTCTTTCATGATAGTTGGGGAAAAATTTTAATCTAGCAAATTTCAATTTGCTTTTGATGCATATTAGTTTGAGATTTATTTTAAAATTGTATTGATATATTGTACAGTGAAGCCTTGCTGCAACGATACTCAATGTGATGATAAATCCCTCAACAACAGTATTTTTAAAAGTCTTGTTTAGAATTGTCTATAGTTTAATGCTAAACTCCTCTCTATACAACAATATCTGTTGCTATGACAAATCCTCTTCAACAATATGTTTTTCAATATTTCACACAAAAATCATTGTGAGTTCAATTTCAACGTTGTCACTTGTTTCCCTTTTCCAAGGCACCACATCATCGCCAAAAGTGTTAATGAAGTTGTTGGTGTTACTACTTTCTGTGTAAGACATAAAAGTGTAATGTGGTAAACTTCCTTTAGAAGGGCAGAACATTTTAACTGAATTTTAACCCTAGATAACTAAACTTAAATCAATGTTACTCAGTAACTAATAGGGTTAAGTAGTCTATTAGGCAAATGTTTAGTTATCTAGGGTTAATATTCAATCTATCAAGTGTAAGTTTTAGCGGTAAATAAATACAAAAAAGTTAATTTTCAGGTGTTACTAACATCGCTGGTTTAGATGAAATCATAGGCGGAGATAAACTTGGAAGTCTTGGAGGGGGGCACGATGATGATGATGATGTCAATTCATATATACATATATACATTAGATCAGTCAACTTCACCTTTGACTCGGGGGGGGGAAGGGGCAATGCCCCCCCCCCCCGTATCTCCGCCCATGGATGAAATGTCACCAAAAGCAAGAATTTGGTAGCATGTGATGATATTGTTGCCTGTTGATATAATGATAATCCCTCTGGAATGATATTTTTTCTTTTTCATTTATTTTTTTCTATTTCATTATATCAAGTTATGACTGTACTAACGTGTTTGATTTTCTTATTGCTCCTGAAAACAAATTTTAGTTATTTTCTGTATACATTTAACGACTTCGTGGCAGAAGCCCAAGCTTCAAAGACATTTGTTGAAATTTCCACATTAAGTATATATTTTTTTATAATTTTTTTTTTTGCAGGAAGCAAATAACATGGTAAGAGAAGCAAATGTCAAACAGGCAACTTCAGAAAAGCTGTATAAAGAAGCAAGTTTAAAGGTGACTGTCTTATTCTAGAGATTTTATAATTTTTAAGATTATGAATTTAATTATTTCTCAATTAATAGTTATTATATTCATTGCAAATATTTTCTCTAAACCCAAAATGCACATACATGTGTAGATTCTCAAAATTAAAATATGGGACTTATTTTCTGTCTGAGATCTTACTTTGAATGATAGATGGTGAAAGTGAAAATCCGAAATTAACGCTCTAAATATTCCCTTTTATTTTTTTTTTTATCAGAACTGTGACAAAAAATAAAACACCAGAAATTAATTATTTGAATTGCATCTTCAGCAAAAAAGTAAAGCAATGTTCATAATTGTGTTTATCGCTTTTAAGTCTTTATGAATTACATACACAGTGGTATGTAAGGAGAAAAATGCTGATATGAAATCATTTTATTTTTGACGAAAGACGTCACTCTCCCGTGTTAATACAACAGATACGGAAAACTGGCTGAGTGAGGAGATATCTATGTTCAGGAAAGGAAAATTCATCTCTAACCTCACGGGGACTCGAACCCCAGTCTCTCGTTTGCCAGATGAGTGCTCTACCAACTAAGCTATGAAGATAGAATTTCCCCCTCTTGGAGTGTATGCTGAATGGCTCTGTGCAATGGAAGGTGGCTATATTCTGCTAATAGCTAGCAGATTACATCAGAGCTACCAGATGGTGGTATATGACTAAAGACTTCACTCTACTTTGTTAATACGACAGATACTGAAAACATTCAAATGAAAATCATTTAATTTTGTTTCTTTGTTTTTTATTAAAATTTATTTGTGAAACATCATTTAGCTATATATGTATGATATTTTTTGTTATCAATTTTTTAGTATTTATTAATAAGCCTACTTAATTTTTCTATTTTTCAAAATACATTCTTCTCAATTTTTGATTCTCTTTGTAGATTGAAGGTCTTCAGGCAGAAGTTCAAGCTTTAAAGACACTGGTCATAACTTCCACACCAAGTATGCCAAATCCTCACCTACATCCCCAAATTGACAAGAGACATAATGGAGTCAGATCATTATTTATACCTGGTCATAAACGGTCACCCAGCAACTATGAACTTTGTTCCTTTAAAGAATCTCCCCCAAGCTCTCCTATTCGAGAAATGCACGTGTCTGATTTCAGTCCAGACAATTATGAGGTTTGTTTGAAATTAATGCAATACAGACAAAAAAAAACTTGTTTTACTATTTCATATTTTTCCTGCTAATAGCAACCTAGCTAGACTATGGAAATTCATTTCAAATTTACCATCCATTATTAGTCAATACTTAATGATAGCAATTAATGTAATTGATTATACATTATTTTTTTATCACAGTGTTTTCCCCCCTGAAATTTAATGCTGTTACTGTAGTTTTGTTTAACTAACCTTGGGCCCCATGTTGAAGTACAGTCGAATTCTGTTTTAACAAATACTGTTATAGCAGAAAAAAATCTTGTTTTAACTAGCACTTTTCTAATCCCCCCAGATAAGTTAACACAGGAACAACGCAAAAACCTGGAATTCCCTTATACATTCCCTAAGAAATTTTGTTGTAACGACCTGATTTCTCCAGTCTCTTGAAGGTTGTTATAATGGGATTTGATTATATATGTATTTATTTCTAATGAATTGGTGGGGCCAGTCGCATAGATATACAGGAGTAGTGTTTCTGAGGGTATCGTCCCAAGGGATTGGAAACCTTCTAATGTTGTTCCGATATTTAAGAAGGGTAGTAGAGAGCTGTGTCCAATTATCGTCCTGTGAGTTTGACAAGCTCCCTGTCAAAATTTTGGAAATCATTATCAAAAGGCAGTTTGTAAAGTGGATAGACGAGAACAATGTATTGTCGGATAATCAGCATGGGTTCAGGAAGGGAAAGTCATGTGTGACTAACCTCCTTTACTTCTATGATCACGTGACGAAGGTTTTGGGTAAGGGCAAAAATGTAGATGTTGTTTACCTTGATTTCCAGAACGCATTCGATCATGTCCAACATTGTAAATTCTTGAAGCGTTTACACGATATTGGGGTTGGGGCAACTTGCTGAATTGGATAGAATCGTGGTTAAGAGATAGGTCACAACAAATTATGGTGAACGAGGAATTCTCTGGTTAGACAGGCGTCACAAGTGGATTTCCTCTAGAGAAAGTGTCCTTGGCCCATACTTTTTCACTTTTTATCAATCAAGGTATCAATGGGATTGTTAGCAGATTCGTAGATGATGTGAAGCTAATGGGGGTAGTCGGGAATCAAAGCGATAGGGAGTTGCTCCAGACCCACTTAAACGGAATTGGAACATGGGCAAATGAATGGAGCATGAAGTTTAGCATTGACAAGTGCATGGTCGGTCATTTTGGTTCCAACAACCCATGTATCTCTTACAAGTTGAATGGTGTTGAATTCCACAGATGAAACTAGAGTGACCGATTTGGGAATTTTCATTGACGAGCGGCTTAGGTTTTCTGAACATTGCTCAGCGGTGGTAAAAATAAAGCGAATAGAATACTCGGTTTTATTTTCAGAAAGGTGTCTTCGCGTTCTCCTAAAGTCATTCTTTTCCAAGGCTTAGTTTATCCAGGATCGGAGTATTCTGTAAGATTTTGGAGACCATACCTATGGAGGGTCATAGACATCGTTGAAGGGGTACGTGTGTACAAAGAAGAGCTACGCGTGTCCTCATTGGCAAATACGGCTTGAGTTATGAAGAGAGACTTTATTTTTTGGATATATTTGTATTGGATAAACATAGGTGTCGGAGATACGATTGAAGTGTTCAAAATTTTCAACGGGATGGATAGGATGGACCATGAATTATTAGTACACCGTCAATCGACTGCTTTTACAAGGGGACACCAGGATAGATTAGTAAGGGACAATGCGAGGTTATTGTGTCGCAGGGAATTTTTCTCTAATAGGGTTGTTGATAAATGGAATAGCTTACCCCCCGAAAATAGTAAATTCTAACACAGTTGACACGTTTAAAAAAAATATGCTAAACATGTTGGGGTAAATTGAGAAGCTATCCATACTTAGAATTAGACAACCATAAGTATTCTTTATGGTTATTGTATATGTCATTATATATATATATTGTTTGCAATTGCATTTTTAATTGGGTTGCTGTATTTTTTAAATATGACATCCATACTTGTTATGGGTATCTTTTTCTCAGCCAACTCGTTGGGCATTTTGCCTGTTGTGGCTTTGTATTTGTATTTTGTATCAAATTAGCTTAAGTTTGTCATTGAGACATAGTCTTTCATTAAACTGACAGTGGATGGGAATTTAGTGTTTGATCTGCTGTATTTGTTTTTTGTATATATATATTTTAGTAGATGTACTTATATTTTAAAATTGAAACTAAATGCATAAGAAACAGTGCATGAATTTGATGCATATAACAAACATGTATTGGTATTTTAAATTGTTCTATTTATATTCCTTAGGCTGAGATAGCACTACATAAAAATTTGATAAAAGAACTATAAAGCTTGAAAAAATCAACCAATAAACTTATTGAATACAATTGCTTGAATTTAACTGATACACTTATTATGACATGAATGTCGCTCTCCACTTGTTAATACAAGATATCCAGAAGACTGGATGTTGTGAAGATATTTATTAATTCGGATGTTAATTTTTTAAGGAAGGAAAAAACTCATCTCTGCCTCTACCGGGAGTCGAACCCGGGTCCCTCGATTGCACTCGAGAGCACTCGTCCGGCAATCGAGGGACCCGGGTTCGACTCCCGGTAGAGGCAGAGATGAGTTTTTTCCTTCGTTAAAAAACATCCGAATTAATAAATATCTTCACAACATCCAGTCTTCTGTATATCTTGGATACACTTATTGGCTGGTTTTTTTTTCGCGTTTTGTAAAAGAGCTTTTCTAAAACTTTTATAGTGTAATACTGGCCTTAAAAATAAAAATCAATTTTCTTTTATAATATACATAGCACCATTTCAAAACAAAATTTGTTCTTTTTGTTTTGTTTTTATTTCAATACTGCTTAAAACTTGGGGCTAAATTTACAATTAAAAAAAAAAATTGGTATTTGTATTCTTATTCATTTTTAATTAGCCAAATAAGGTGGTTACCTTTATTTTACAATCAGATAATAGATATTTAGAATAATATATAACAATAACTTCCAATATTGAATATTAAAATACTTTGTTTTCAGGTTGATCCCATATTTCACCAGAAGTTCCTTGAATGGCATCAAACCCCCACATTCAATAAAGATAGTCCTTTTTTGTCAAATATCTATCAAGAAGAAATATTACCTTGCCTGAATTTCATAAACAAACAGGTAATACAGGATATCCATTAGAAGAAAAATAATCTAGATTTGTGTGTGTAATTTATTAAAATTTTGATTCTTCAAATACAAATTTCAATGGGTTTCTATACATAATAATTCAATTAATGGCAAGTACTTTCATTATCAGATAGTCGGCAGCATTGATTTAAAATGTTGAAGAATCTTCTTTTTTGTGATATTAATTTATGAGTTTACAATGTTTATATAGTAAAGTATAAATAACATTTTTAGAAGCTTTTTTGCTATATTTGAATTTGTTTCATTATTTTTTATTCTATTTTTGTATTATGATTGTGTAAATTTACTGTATCTAAAAAGTTGTTTCATTCGTAAGCATTTATTTAAACAAGTTTTAATATTCTGAATGAAGTATATATCGCCGCCTGGCAGTCCAGTGGTTAGGGTACTACTAGCTTCTGACTGTGCAGGTCTGGGTTTGAATCCCGGATCAGGCATGGATGTCTACTAACACTAAAAAATTCCCTGGACAGATCGTAACGATCTCTTGGGAATGCGTGCTGAGCACGTGATTATTATTTTTTATTATTATAAGTAATTGGTGATGATTGATTTTAATATTTATATGTCATTTATCAAAAGTCATCTAGTTATTAGAATAATGGGAATGCTTATGAATGAGAGTATTAATATGCTATTAAATGTACTCCCCCCAATAAAAAAAAGTATTCTAAAAAGGAAAAATACTGAGTTTTGTGTAATATTTTCCCCCAATATGTCGGCAGATCCAATTAACACAATTAACTTTTTGAAAAACAATTTATAATATGAATTTCAGCCATTATAATTTTATTGATAAATTCATATTAATATGTATGCTATGGCCAATATCTAAAGTCTTGGCAATTTGTGAAGTGACTAACTATTTTGTGGCAGCATCATTATAGCATGATACAAGCCTAACTGTGACAGCATAAATACGTTAGGGGCCACACATACATTCTTCAGAGGAATTCTTACGAAGTGCATGTATGGTTAAGTGGTTTTTAGCTTTATCAATGAATTCTTCACTTATAATATAAATTCTGTGAATTTCCCCTACCTATATGCATGAGATATAGACTTTGTATTTTCAAGAATCTATCTGTTATATATTTACAATTTGTGTAACATGCTCTTTTCTCCCTTTTTTCTACTGAAGCTCTCTGAAGCTGTCTTGTTGGCAATTGAAGATAATGCCATAACTATAGAATCTGTCAATGGAAAAAATCCTTTTCCAAAGTAAGTTAATTACAATTTTTATCTTTTAGTTTGACATTAAATTTTTGTCTACATCTGTGTTTGTATGAAATAAATTGCAATAAGTTCATTAAATTATCTACGTTTTTGAAATAAGATTTGTTTGAAGGATATTTGAACATTTTTACTAATAATAAGTTTTAGAGTGATGAGTTATTTGAAAACCATGCTGTTTTAGTTCTTTTCGTGTTCAAATTTGATTCATTACATTTTTCTGAATTTCTTTATCTCCAAGGTAGTGAGTAATAAACTTTTAATTAAAAAAAAAAAAAAAATTTATTAATGCTTTAATATTACTTGAACTACTATATTATAAGATTCAGTTGAAAAGTACATAATATTTTAGTAATTCTACAGTCGATGCTCATTATAAGGACTCCTATCATTCCATTGAAAACAGACGTTATATCAAAAGCAAAACATTTTGGATACTCATATGAACACATTTGGGACCTATCCTACTGGTTATTGTAATAAAATGGTCACTATAATGTGGGGGGTCATTATAACAAGTGTCGACTATATTTTTATAATTTTGTTATATTAGGTTGTAAACATATTTATCACAATGGTAAACACATTATAAATTTAAAGAGAGAGTGTAAGGGAACATATGTTGAGCACTGGTGATAGCACATCAAGTTTATAAGTTTATCATAGTGATTGACATAAAAAGTCTTGGTTACAGGTAAAATCTTCATCTTATAGTTTTAAAAATTCTTTTCTTTTGGTTTTTTAAGGCGTTGTTCCTTGTTAGAAGCTCCTAGATTATGTAAATATCGTATGAAATTAGGAGAAAGCTCAGATTGGTATTACATATCTCAGCTTTGTAGGAACAGGGTAAGTTTATTTACTTGGTTTTTTTTTGCGCTTCAAAGACTTAATATGATGTATAAAATAAATGTTTCATTTTTGAGGAAATATATATGTTTCTCAGACACTGAGCTGATGCATGAGATGTTGAATTGTCATCAGAGCTAAAACACTAATTAAATTTACAATTAGCTTTTCAGCAGTATTAATAAGATTCTGCCACCATTGATTGAAACTTATTTTTCATTGGTTGGCGAAAAAAAATTAAATATCGTTGCCATTTTTTAAACCATAACTATCCTTTGTAACAGAGTTTTCTGGAATAAATGAAACAGAATTAAGATGTTTCAAACCTTGTAGAATTAAAAAAATATAAACCACAGTTTTTTAATTGAAAAAAAAAACCATTCGATCTGTTTACATTTGATTCACAGTTTTTCCTTCTAGAACAGTGGTTCTCAACCTTTTTTGACTCGCGGAGCCCTTTTAAGTGAAAAATTTTATGGCGGAGCCCTGTAGGCCAAATTTTTAATTATTCATCAAAGTTACCGATATATTTTTACTATTTAAGAATATAATTTTTTTTAAAATTTTGCTCTTTTTTATTTTCCTCGAGCGGCCGCGGAGCCCCTGGAGAGTGCACAAGGAGCCCCGGTTGAGAACCGCTGTTCTAGAAAATACAGTTGAAAACTTTCTAAACTTTTTTCCTTTAAGAAAGATAGAAAATTCTTATTAAACTCAGCAATCAAAAAGTATTTGATAGTTTTTTTTACCATTAATAAAGCAAAACAAGTTACACATTTGAAGCATTATTTTGAAAACTAATATGACTTGTTATGTGTTTGGTATTTTGCAATTTATTAAAATAACATATGGCTCAGATTACTTAAATTTTTGTTTTAAATTTTATGTTTATTTTTGCAGATTACAGCAGTTTGTAATTTTTTCTGTTACATCAGATACATCCAACAAGGATTAGTGAGAAGTGGAAGTAAGTAAAATCTTGTTGGTTAATATTTGCATGTGAACAAAGAATGTGACAAAAAATTTCTCATAAATTTAAATAAGAATCTGAGATATATACAATAGTGGTTACCATAAATGTGGTGTAAATCTTTGCTCAGTTTAGATGTATTAAGAATGCTTGTTTTTTTTTTTCTCAATTTGTTTTAATGAAAAAGGACAAGTCCAAATATGAAACTGCATTAAAAGTTTAATTAGTTTTACTACTGCTTATTTCATGAACACTCATTAATTATTCAACCTTATTTTCAAAATTCAAATGTATGAAAATCAAATATACATGCAAATATATTTTTCAATTATTTTGTTTTTCCTCCCTCAGTACATGAGGTCTATTGGGAAATAATTAGGAAACGGAAAGATATGACATTGGCCAAACTTGGAATCTCACAGACATGATAACAATTCTCTTCACTAAAATCGCTGTAATTCTGGAAACAGATCATGGGTATGGTTTGGTTTTTTTTAGGAAAATTGTAAAAACAAAAGAACACTGTTGTTTTGTTTGTGAATATTAGTGGTCATTTAAAATTTGTTTATGCAAAAATATGACCATATGAGAATGTTTATCCATTTATAAGCTTTGCTGAGCATTTAAGCTTGTGTATATATGTAGGAAGTCAGATTTTAATATTATACATATGTATATTCATATACATAACAAATTTTAGTGTTTGCATTTACGAATTCACACATACATATATATGTAAACATAGGTAAATATTTTTTGTTTCGTACCTGATTTATGTACATATTGTGATGGTTCAAGATTTTATATAGAGCATTATTATAAATACTATTATGAATCAGTATGTGAGTCTTTTTCATTTCCATTAGATGACTATTACATGTTTATATTTTAATACATTATTCAAACTTTATTTGTACATAAAAATCTTAAATTTTTTATTCATTATTTAATGAGTTGAATCCGGTTTCACTGTAGTGTTTTTTTAATATGCATATTGTATAAAGAAAATGTGAATATGTAATTTGATTTGATTTTTTTACTGAATTTGCCTTGTATAGACTTCTAAATATTTCAGAATCAATATGTCATAATCAATATGCCTGAGTTATAGCATGTGTGAATCAGTTTTGAAATTTTTTCTTTTCTGAAAAGTTCTATATGGTCATAATTTAAAAAAGTGTATGAAACTATGAAAACTTTTTTTATTGCTGAAAACTCCATAATTTACCCTTGATTGTGCCAGTTAGAAATAATTGCCAAAATTTGTCATACTTAAATAACAGCTGGCTTTACTTTTCTGACTTAACTGTCATACTTGATGTTAGCTGGCAATACATCTTCAACTTTTTTCATTCCAATACTTAATTATAATGCCATTATATATAAGACACCCCATCTTATGGCTGTTTTAATATCAAAATTTTTAATTTCAGCTTCGTTGATATAAAGGCTGTTTGGAAATTTATTGAAAATGTAGCTAGCAAATACCTAATACTATAGTTTAAGGGAATTTAATAGTTCTAGATGCAAGTTTTATATTCTAATATGATTTAAAGAAATCGTGTGTTCCAGAATTTTGATTTAAGTTTTTTTTCTTCTTTTCACTGGAGTTTTCTTAGCTATCATTATGGGTGCCACAAAGTTCCTTAAACTTTTCTTGAATGATCATAGGTTGTTTTATGTGTCTCTGTATCTTGCAAGGCAAATTACTGTGTGTCTTATTGTACCAATAATTATTTTTATTATTTGTGTCAGAGAAAAAATTCAGTATTTATGTATAGTTAGTTCAATTGATATTTAAGCATAGATTCTATTTATGGATATACATATGCGATTTTAGGTATTTTTTTTTCCTATGGAAAGTCTTCCTGAAGAGGTTGTGATCAGTCTTGCATTTTTTGAATGAAAGGAAAAAAACGGTTGTTTAATTAAATCCTAAATATATGGGATTTGTTGTTAAAAAAAGGAAAGGAAGTGATTCTTATCTCATGTGCCAATTAAGTCGGTAATTGACTCTTTTTAGTTGCATGTGAATCATGTTGTATGAAAAATATTGTTCTTATTGAAAGAGCATTTATGACATTTGGAAGTTCAATGTGTTCATCTCGAAATAAAGAAAGTTGACAAGCTTTGTTACTTGTAACACGAATATAATAAATAATGTTAACTTTTATCATAAATGACTTTGATCTTTGGGACTGTTTTGAGCGAGGGTGTTTTAAAACCATTCACATAAAAGTGTTTACAAATAGCTAATAGATGCATGAATATTAAATCTGAAAACTCCTGTATTTGAATGCTGTATTCTATTTATGTGCTTATCATGTGGAATTGTGCCATATTGTGTTGGATGAAAAAATAAAGGTACACTCCAACTTTTTCAGTGTTTTTTTTTTCTAAGATCATATAGTCTTTGAACATGTTTGAAACCTTTTTTTTTGTTGTATTTATTGCCAGGTAAATTATCAGCAGCTATCTTTACTTTGTTTTAATTTTCACAAGACATAATTTTTGATTTTTTTTCCTTTACTGTTTTGAATTTTTACATATCTAAAGGGACTAGTTGTGTTTGTGTGTGAAAAATCTCAATGAAATGTAAAATATAGTTCATTTCTTGCAAAAGAATTATTTTATGTAATTTCAACTAAACTTTTCCTTATGTTGAGCATGTTTGATTATTATCTATAAATCTTATTTCACTTTTCTTGAGGGAAGGTATGAATATTGTATGTTAATTTTCAGTTTTGTATTATTTTCAATCAGAAAATAATTTTTTGTAATTCTAATAAGAATTTTTAGCACCTAATTTATCAGCTTTACTTCAACATTTTTTTAGTGAATTTTCTTTCTTATATTGTCTAATAGAGATTAGGTTGGTGGTAAATGATATATATAATGGGATACATTTAATGTCGAAATAATAGTGCATTTATGTTTTAAGGAAGTCAACATGAAGTATGGAAGGAGAATCAAACTATTTATTAATAATGCTTTAAAGAACATATCTGCTTTTTTGAAATACAGCAAAACTTCCATTAGAGGCCAGCTCTATTCCATGGCCAACTTCCTTTAGCGGCCAGTTCTTGGAACTGACAATCGACTCCACAGACATAATACAAAAACTATAATACTACCCCTGATTCTACAGTCACCTCTGCATGTGGTTGGTGGCCAGCCAGTCTGCAGCCATTTCCTAATAAATTAGAGTTGAAAAAAAAAAACAATTTTTTTTGTATTTTTTTTCAAATGCATTAATAGTTGATAGTTCTCTTTGTATAACCCTATAATCTTTATACATCAACTTAAATACCTTCTCATATCAATCAGATTTTCTGTTCATGTGTGGCACTATCAGGTTGGAAACATTCATAAATAGGATGACTATACGTGGTTGATCTTAGCTGATAAGACAGAGGGTGGGACAGGGTAAGCATGGTAAATAGCCTATGATCTTTACTGAATAGGTAAACACTGAGAAATCTTTGGTTTTGTGAAAACTCTTCCTTCGCTTTTTAGTACGCAAAGATACAGTAGAACAACAGTGAGAGTAAAAGAATGCAAGGATAAAACATACACAATTCTTGCTATAAGGAAAGAACTGATTTCAGATTATACAGATCAAGGAATTGATCAAATGATCTGGTATTTCAAGTTCTGCACAATGTATGTGTATCTGTTTTTTGGGAATTGTAAAGGAATTAAGCATAAGTTTTGTTGTGACACTAAAAACCGTTATTTTAACATACCCCCAAAATGGTTTTTTTTTCCTGTCTACCATTGTGCAACTTTTATTTGGCATCACCTCTGCAGACAGGTACTTTTATGGAACACAGATTGGTCATCGAAGAGAAGCTTCAGTGTACTGTATAAGTGTATATTACACCATATGATTTCTGTTTCATTCATGTTCCCAGTTTTCTGAAGTTCTATTGCAACTTAATGCATTCATACATTTTCTGTTTGTGTATGTCTGTCTGTGTGTATGTTATATCGTTAGTTCTATATAAATCTACAATTTGGACTGATTGTTGCCAAATTTTGCATATATACGAAACAAGACCTGACTTAAACTGTAGATTACTTTAAAAGTTTTTAAGAGCAGGGCAAATACTTGAAATGAGTGAAAAACCCCAAGCAACAGGGGTTTGTGGGCCTCAAAAATGATTTTTGGTTACTGTAGTTTCCTAACATTCTTTTGAGACATATTGACTCCTTAACAATGGTTTGTCACATTATCAATACTCCCAGTAGGTAGAGAAAACTGGCAGAGCAGGGTAGTATAGGTAGTAACCAATAAAAATCTGGTTATTATGCTTAAAACAACCAATTTATCGCATTTTCTGTAACATCAAATCAAGCAGCTTTTTTTGGACGTTTTTTATATAATATTTTTCTTTGTACTTTCGCAAAATTTGTATACTTATATTTTAAACATAATTTTGTTAAGTTTAGTATATTGCTCTTCAATTGCTAATAATATGAGAGCCAAATTTAATAGAAAGAAGTAAATAATTCCTCAGCTAATCTTGTTCGGCACACTTTTTTTTCATGTCTACTACAAGATTCAAATTGAGATGAGATGAAGAGTTTTAAAGCTGTAATATTCTATGTGAAAATGATTTTCAGCTATTGAAATACAAGCTGATTTGCAGAAGAAATTATTATGATGGATATATTAATCTGATTTTATTATGACATGGAATAATCTCTCACAATCTAATGAAATTTTCTGTGGCTGATCATTGATCTTGGCCCAACCCCCCAGTTAGTTGGCAAATATAGCAGACTTTATCAATGGTAATGGTTCAGCATTGCAGATTTAAGCAAGGGTGACATCATTGGTAGATCTTAAAATGCAATAATTTTTAAGCAATATAATTGCTCAAATCAATTTTTTCTTAACTTTTTTAATCCATTTACTTGTTTTTTCTTTTTCTGCAGTGTGTGTATTGTATTGATTGATTTCCTTCATGTACAATTTTAAAAGGTGAACTAGAGAGACTTTTTCAAATATAGAGAAATATGATTCACACTCTGCTGTTCATACAAAGTATGAAAGACTGAATACCAAGCTAAAGGTGAAGTTCAGCAAGACAATTCATATGCCTCTGCGAGGAATCAAACCACCAACTTCTTACAGTCCAGACTACAATTGGTATCCAGTCTTTTGTACTTTGTAGGATGCTCAACTTCTATTTCTCTTTAAAAATGTATTCAGCCTTATGTTACATTTTGTTGGTAACGCACATTTCAGCCTGGTCATGTGGAAAATGTTTAATGGTCCGAAATAGCTACACTAGTACAATGGTGGTGTTAAAGGATAAATGCTAACTAAATAAATATCACTCATCTGTGGAATCAGGAATGAATTTTCTGAGGTAAAATGTGTCATAATTTCTACTCTTTTAACAGATAGGGAGTTTACTCTTGAAACATAATAAAAGAAACCATCGTTGAATATCAATGTGCATTACTTATAAAATTACCCATATAAATCTCTAAGAATTATAAAGCGGCTCCACATTATACAGTCAATGCTCATTATAATGATCCCAATCATTTCACATAAAACAAACGTCATATAACGAGTTCATTGTATCGAAAATTTAGAAAAGAAAAAAATTGAATTCCATGTCTTGAGGGAATTAAAATTTCATCATCCGTTTTGTTAAAATATACGCAGTTGCACTGAAAATGCATCAGATTAGTAAATAACAAAATTGTGAGATAGCTAATTGCACTCATTTTATATACCAAATTCTCCAATATTAAAGGTCGTGAAACACATTTGAGGACAAACTTTGTTGATTTCTTTGCTAAAAAGAGACTGGGCAGAGCTGAGTTTTGACATTGTATTGGATTGAATGGTCTTTGTAGGTCCTTATATTTGGTAAATAGAAATACAAGACTTATCATACCGGTCATTATAATGAAACTGTTGCAATAATGCATGGTCATTATAATGAAACTGTTGCAATAATGCATGGTCATTATAATGAAACTGTTGCAATAATGCATGGTCATTATAATGAAACTGTTGCAATAATGCATGGTCATTATAATGAAACTGTTGCAATAATGCATGGTCATTATAATAGGCGTCGACTGTATTCAGTAAAGAATGTTTTAATAAATGTTCTTGTTTATGTGCAGCTATTTGATTGTTTTACTAAATTTATTATTGAATTATTTATATCAAGTTATTTAAAGATGTAAGGAACAGGATTATGAAGAGAAGGGAATATCGCAGAGAAAACATGCGATGGTGTTCAATAAATGCCAATTTTGGAAGGTCATGGGTTGATTAAATAATTGTTATATATTCAAATTTTGTTGAGAAATAAACCAAAGTATATGTTATCATTCTGTGATGGTGTTCTGTTGTATAATTTGTGAAAAATTCAACAGAATTTACTAAAATTTGTAGTTTATTTCAAAGAATTCAATGTACTATATAACCAACGAAGCATTGAATGCGAATCTGAACGTATAATTTTTTTCCCGATCCGGCCATTCTGTAAAACGAGAAATCTTTTAAATACCGACTTGATTCTATCAAGTAAGGCAATGGTTCTCAGAGTGTGCGTCGTGGCGAGCTGGAGGTATTAGAAGCGGCTCGCTTCTAAAAAAATTATAGAATCGATATTCTAAAAAAACCCTCTTACCATATATTTCATCTATTATACTTTATTCTAATATGTTTTCTTTTTCCGACGTGTGGGTAAATTAAGACAAGGTTACTAGATTTATCGCCGATCATCCAAATTTGTTGCCAAAAGCTTGTACGTGAAGTGGTCAAAGTGGTGTTATGAAATATAAGCCGTCACGTGCTTACATTTCATAAGCCCCCCCCCCCCACACACACGCGCACACACTGAGTGACACTTTTTAAATGACGGTGAGCATATTCTGGCAGTTTCAGGAACAACAACCCATTATTTTGACAATAATCGATCATGTATCTATTAACCAAATTTCCGTTTCGATGAAATATGATCACGCCCTTCTTTCAACTCAGTCGTTCATTTGCAATCGATAATGAGCGGGTTGCAATCTTACTAATGTCCCTTGAATAATGTTTAATTTGATGCGCTTTATGTTTTAAATATTTCCAGGACTCCCTTTTTCTATAAATTTCTTAAATTAGTTGTAAAAAAATGTGGAATTAAATCCAAACTTCATAAACGCGTTATTCTGCGAGCGTGTATGTTATATGTATAGAAAAATGATGTAAATAATTGAATGAGTACATTGTATACGTAGAAATACGTAAATGTGTTTCATTTTAATCATAGTGAAAATACAGTAATTCAAATACAGCGTTTTATTTATGCTTGCTAAATGACGGTTGAGCGTGTCTTGAAATTGCATCATTACTACGATGATTTGTGACAAATGATTTTTTTTTTTAAATAAATCTTTTTTTTTCGACTCTTGTTGCGTCTTGATTTTTATTTTTTGATATTAGATTATTTGTACACAGTTGATCCTGCTTACAGTATGGTTGTCAAACCTTTTTGATTTTCTGTGCTTCATGTGGAAAGGGGGAAAAAAAAGAGTTTGGGCTGCACCTAACCCAAGAGTAGGTGCAGGGTCTGTACTCGAAATCGATATGCAAATGATAGCTGATGATGCGATTTTTTTAAGCCGAATCGGCTATTTTAAGATGAAAAAAAAATATCCAATCACTAAAAGTAAAAAAATAAGTTTTTCTTTTTGGTGGAAAATATACTCGAAATCTACCCGAAACAGTACTAATACAATCGTACCCGCTTATAGCGAAGTGCAAAAGAACAACGAAACTGTTTGGCACATCCATACCAGCTTAAAAAAATTGTGCATTTCAGTGAACATAATATGCATTTCTGAAAAATCTGATCACTCTTAAAGTAAAAAAGATTAAACTAATCAGAAGAGGGATCAAAATTCAAACTAAAAATCTTACGTAATTAAATACTTAAAATATTTGTTGTGTGTTTTTTCTTCATATGATTGTAGACGCTAAACGTTTTGCGTTAAGATCATTTTTGCCTAATAAACATGCAAAATGTGTAATGCCTTTTCTTCTACTAAGAGCACAGTTACTGGAACGTTTTTTTTCCTTCCTTATTTTCAAACCATTTAAAAAGAGCGCCTATGAATCTTTCCTTGTAGATTTTCAGTTCACCATCCGAAAACTTTTTTTTCCAATTGCTTTTTGCTCTTCATAATCGTGGATAGTAAACTTCGTGGAATCCATAATCGCTTTGGTACCTCACTTTTTCCCATTTTTGGCTTACAAAAAATTTTAATTTTATAGTTCAATTTTTGAAGCAACGGACAGCATTTTTGCGTCTTAAATTCACAAAAATGAACTCTCATACGATTACATCACCACAACCAACGTCCGAGAATCTAACTAAAGAACACGAAATGAATATAATAATAAGCATAATGACAAAAATTAGACTGGAAAAAATAAGTTAACAAAAGAATTCGAGTGTACTGGAAAATTGTTAGTTTCGTTATGCACAAAATGGTTTCCTCCACTACGAAAGGAAATACATCGTATATGATTTATTAAAAAACTGATGTACTACTTCCTGTCATTTGTCGTTTTCCTGAATCGCGATGAAATTTATTGGACATGCTTTCTGAGTTGGGGGAAGGAAAGAAGAGTTATTCAGCGTTCAATGGAGCTGCTGTGCGGTCGTGGGGGCATCGTGCTGGACTCTCATCGTGAGGATCCAGGTTTGAAAACCATTAACGCACAGTGGTGTTCAGCTGAAGTTGTTTTCCTTGGGTTTTCCGACTTCGAGACATGAATGCGAGCCGGTTTCCCATTTAAAGAAGTCTCTCCGAAGAGAGCAGGCAGACCTACAATACGATACTGACATAACATGAAAATTCAAGCATTTACCATCTTCACTTCAAAATATGGAAGTTAGACGGAAGCACCAGTAAAAACACGAAACAAGCTCACTTCTGACAACATGACGTTAATGCCATACGTACACTCAGAACACACATTTCGGCGTGTACTAATTCGTCAGAAATTCCGCAGAAGAATATATGCATGTGCTGTACAGAAAAAGAAGTGTTCAATGGAACCAAAATTTGGCGTGTTTATGTTTATTTTGGTGATATGTTCACGCTGATCAGTTTCTCAATAATGGAAGAGAATTATCTCTTCAAAAAAAGTCACTCGTGAGAACAAAATTTTTTACAAAAAAAATCGCATTTAAATATACCAATTCCTGCAACTTTTATGAATTTTTTAAATATTTACGAATTTATGGGACACTCTGTACATTGTTTTTGATTAATTGAAAAACTAATGCGCCATTTCCTGCCGTTTTCCTGAATCGTGAATTCAGTGTTCGACGGAATCCATGTGTGATTTGCGTGTTTATTACGGTGATACGCGGTCACGCTTATCAAATATCCACAATAACAAATTATCTATTCAAATAAAAAGTATAATTTATAACCATCTCATCATTGACTCTACATATTATAGCACTTTTTGTTGGAAGCACGGAATCTCAGTAAACTCACAATAGACTTTGTATTACCATTAAAATGGGCGCTGATGAGGAAGGGGTATTTTATCGTCTTCTTCCTTATAGATAAAAGAGGCTTTTGTTATGTAGTCATTGTTATGCTCATGTTTCAAGATGAAACGCGATGAAAGGCAGGAAGATCGGAAATCGTTAAATGTTCACGTGTTTATTTTTTTACAAGAGGAATATGCGTTATGCATTGCGTGATAATTTACTATAAGCATATGAATTACCATTACAATAAATTAAGAGGAAAAGGGGTAGAGATAAGCGCTGTCATCAGGGTCGCAACTAATGGGGAGCAGGCGGATATGGTGCCCCGGGGCCAGAGGAGGAGCATATTTCATCCTTTCAACTCTCTTTCAACATTACAAGTGCGTATCAAAATGTGTGCTTGCCCCTAAGACGCCTTCATATACAGTATTAAGGAGTTCTACTTGCCCCAGCTGGCCAAGAATCCCGGTTTCGGCCATGGCCGTCATGGGCGGAGATACGAGAGGAGGGGGGCAATGAACCGTGACCTTCGAAAGTAATACTAAAGTAATTCACTCACGTAGGTCACGAATGAACCCCCAGCGTCAAAAAGGGAGTGGGCAGATGAAGGCGTCTTAGGCAGATCTAATGTATATGTTGTGTATGAACTGACATCATCATCATCATCGTACCCCCCCCCCCCAGCAATAATGACCTTGCCCCCCCAGACTTCAGAGTCTATCTCCACCTATGCTGGCCGTTATATACTATGAATGAAAATACCTGCAAGAGACGAGTGCAAAGCAAACTATAAAGCGAGTTTACAGTATTGGCTTTCTTTCAAGCGCTTCACGCCAAATCCTTTTCCACTTTTTAAAGTGGGGGAAAAAGTTAAAGGACAATCGAAAAATCGTCATATCTGAGAAACTTGTGATGTAAATAGAGTAGAGCATCGATTTTCGATTATCTGAAAAAGAAATATGCCGTGCATCCCAAGTTGGACATATTGAGCACAGTTGGCATAGTGAGCACGCATGGGCCTACGGGCCCCCAAGAGAAGAGGGGCCTCAGAAAAACTAGAAGTAGTTGAATTTTTCAAGAATTTTTAAAGGTAGGGTCTCATAAAAAGCACTTAGCCCGGGGGCCCATGAGGCTCTTAAGACGGTCCTGATTGAGCACCTTCAATTTGGTTTGTAAAAAAACTTTATGATCAGTCCTGTAATATAAAATTAATCTTAAAAGTGTCTATGTGTTCAATATTTTTCGTAATATACGCATTTCAAATCGGGTGATTCTTTTTGAAACACCCTGTATTATTCACCTCAGGCAGCAGAATTTCTATGACCGGCCCTGAGTGAGAGTCTGCTGTATTACTGATTTTTTCCCTTATGTTCGAATGAGGAAATATGGAAAAGATCTACGAGAAAATTATGAATAAATGAACCCTTTAAAAATTTTTTAATAAATGAGTCTAAATAATATTTTATTTTTCATCAATCTTAAACATTGTGTCGTGCTGGAAATGACGCACGATTCATTCTCAAATTTCATTTCATCATCATCAATGCTTTTTTCTCCATGCATTTCTGAACCATTTTCTGGAAGCATGTCTGTAAGATACAAGAAAAGCCGATTGTTTGGAAGCAGTTAAATATATTATACTGTATCACAAAAAATAGTTATGATATGCCAGCGGTGGTCCATAATCCATTCAAGTTTTGTTTTTTTTCATTAAAAAAATCACTAGACAAATATAGTAAAACCCCTCTTAACGGTCAGTTCCCTCAAATGCGGTCACCTATCTTTTACGGCAAAATAATAAATTTCTCTTGCATAGCAAAAGTATACTTTCCAAATCCTTAATTAACGGTCACCCCTCTTTTATCGATACATTTTTTTTTTGTCCCGTTGGTGCCCACTAAAGAGAGAATTCACTATAATCAACTTCTCTTTCACGTATGATTAGATTACAGTCAGTCCCCCCCCCCACCCGCGTATTCGCGGGGTTATGTTCCGGGGGTGACCGCGAATACGGGAAATCCGCGAATAACTTAAACCATCGGTTTTTTTATATATCTCGTTTATTGAACGGCATGAGAAAGGGTAACGCAAAGGTAGAAGGGAATGTAAAAGAGAGCGCAATGAGAGAGATTGTTGCGATGTTTTCTGAAAGAACATTGTGACTTCTGTTTGCCGTTTCTTCTTCATATCATCAAGTACGTTGGAATATGTTGACAAGGCTTTTTCTATCAATTGCTCTACAAGTGAGGAACGTACCATCTATGTCATGAAAACAATCTCTTGCTGATTTGAACTTGCGAAGCCCTTCCGCTATGTTACTCATGGTGTTAACTCACTCCGCCAAGTTACTCACTTTTTTATCTTGATTTTCTTCATCTGGTACCGCTTATAGGAGCAGTCAACTGCATTAATTCCTCCTCAATGAATGCTGAATTGGTCGATTCTCTGAATTGCTATTAATTAACTTTTCGATTTCTATATCATTGAACTCTTTTCCATCCACCTGTTTCGCTAATGTGACAATGTATTTTATAATATCTGCAGTTGGCTCTATAAAAATGGTTGTGTTCTGGAGCGCAAGTTGTGACCAAAGGTTAATTTAACTCGAGGTTACTGTTTCTACCTCAGGAGCTGCCACAGCTCTAGTGATGACAGTAATGTTATTAGCGAGCCATCCTAAGCATGCACAACTCAAATTTTGTAAACAAAACACATGAATGAGACGATTTCTGAGTGTTGCAAAAAACATTTTCCAATAAAGCCAAAAAAACTGCAAATACGGGGGGGCCGACTGTACGCATGATAATTTTAGTTGTCAGATTTCAAAAGTTTGAATTCGATATAATATATCAATACAGTACACACCGCTTATTGAAATCACGGATAATGTTATCATTCGGGCATTGTTATGTTATAATTTTCACTAAGCGCGGAACCGACCAATATCATAGCATGGGAAGAATTTTGTTTTTTTTGTTATCAGAACTTTGTGTGTGGTTTATGTTATCAATTTTTTTTTCCATCGAAAGTTTTTTATTTTTTGCATATTTTGAAGCTGATTCCGGCTCATTTTTTTCCTTCAAAGTTATCATTATCAATCTATGAGATTGTGTAGGGGACAGATGACTCCCTTATTGAAGAAATTTCAGTACTCAGTTCACAATGATCCGATCGGGCCTTAATAGTCGCTATGATTCATGCATATCGCTTCTTTTGCAATTCCTCTCCCATAGGCCTAGTAAAGGCATGTGTAAGTTAAGGAAAAAATCCTATCTTCAGTTCTTGGTCAGTTTGTATCAACTGACCACGTTCATAGCTCTTCGGCCGGAAGACTTCCGTGAGGGAATCTATAGACTCTCTGTAATTGGTCTGATTTCCGTAATTGTCAAGGAGAAGTAACGAGATTCGAACCCGGGTCTTCGTCATGAGTCAGTTACATTCACCAGTGGACTACACTGCACGCCTTTGAACTGGGTTTAGGAAGACTTTAAACTCTTCTCTTTCCAGGGGCGTAGCCAGAAATTTCGTTCGGGGGGGGGGGACCACTTTCATTTCGGGGGGGGGACCAGACCCCCAAGTCCCCCCCCCGCTACGCCCTTGTCTCTTTCGCTCACTCACGTGCTCGCAAATTCTCTAGGTGTCACTCTTTCGGTCACTCACTGACCTAGTCCCTTGCTGTCTGGATAGAGGAGTATGTATTATACAAATTTCGTCGTCCTTCTCCCACTCTACTAATACTCTTAGCCATTCATTCTTCAAATTTGCCGTCCCTCTGAACTTGCCGCCTTGTACTATAGCTCACTAAGTCCCCTTTAAATACGCCACTGAAAGTACTGTACATTATAAAAAGTATCGTAATTCATAATATACATTAGATGGTTCTATTCCAACTCCATAATTTCAGAATAAAAAAAAAAGATTTTGCTTGATGGGAAATTTCTTTTTTTAACATATAATCGACAAAAAAAAAAAAAAAAAATGCGCGATTTAAGACAGGCATCTTTAACCTGTTCCCCGCGAGCACCACGGTGCTCCCTGAACCACCTAGAGTGCTTGCTGCTTGTGTTCGATTTCGTGCTCACGAGCACTGGATCAACAATTCCAATTCCACCATGTACACATTGCATTTAAGGATTGAAATCATCCTGATTTTTTATGCATTTTTATGTCAAAACTTGCTGTATAAGGGTGCTCTCCTTTTGACGATGGAGTACAGGCAGAGCTCGCGACTAGGAAAAAGGTTGAAGACCTCTGATTTTAAGGTTCTAAAATATGTTATGAGGGGGGAAAAAAACGGACTTGACCCGTTTTACTAAACGGGACATATTGTCATCGTTCTTACAACCTGGAATTAAAAATTCAGAAATAGTTATCTATCGGTTATTGTTATCAGAAGCCCCGAGTACCGATATGATCACATTAAGTGGCGTGAATTGCCTAAAGGTGGCTACGCACGTAAGAGTCACTTGGTCAATGACTCGGTCAATTACATGTGCCGAATGGTTTGTCGATGAATTTTTAGTAAATCGCTTCAGTGTAAAAACTGATGTTGCGCAAGCATGCTTGTACCGTGTGGGGGCGAACGGGAATTTGTGCATGCTTGCGCGCAAAAAAAAAAAAAAAAAAAAAAAAAAAAAAAATATATATATATATATATATATATATATATAATTAGAATATGCATGCTTGTCAAGCTTGCAGTTACGTGTGTAGCAGCCTTTAGGCAATGTACTCCGCTTAATGTGATCACATCGGTACTCGGGGCTTCTGATAACAAGGCACCTCAACAGCAAAAAAAGGAAGAAAAATAATCAAAATCAATAGTTTTCGAAAATCGATCAAAAACTTCATGAGATGCTATTTTGTTTTGGAAAGTACTCACCATGCCTTTCTGAAACTCCGCATTTTCATCTTCAGTAAAATTACCCTGTTCAAAAAACAACTTTTTATTGAAGGATTAACATAATCTCAAATAAAATCATTCCCGATTTGTAAAAATATACTCTAATTATTATGTGAACGTAATAAAGTCGAAAAATTACCGGATTATGTTCGAGTCAACTTTGTTATGATTAAATCACGGCAACATACAGTTTATGTACAAGGTGTCCCATAAATTCGTAAAAAGTTTAAGCATTCGCCAAAAAATTGAGAAAAATTTGTACAGCAGACTCTCGACTATCCGGCCTAGTTTAAAAACAATAACATATCAACGAATTACACTATTACCTTTTAATGAAGTGGAGAAGGAGGAAGGGGCTGAAGAAGCTGAGAAGAACCGCTATCATCGTTATCTCAGTTGCTCGTTATCAGTTGATTGTTGAGATATCACGATGGTAGTGGGAGAATAGAGAGGGGGGGGGGGGAAACACATACAACTCTGTTTCATATGGTTACAATAAATAAACCTCCGTCCTGAGGACAAAAGAGGTTGAAGAAACAGTCAGATAGATTGAATTTATTCCACAGGCGTTTGGACGCAGTATTACGTCCCTGATCGTAAAGGCATTAAATTAGGCGAGGTACCTCGTAATTTCCACTGAGAAGTTTCAGGAGAGAGTTCGTTGAGCAATATGGCGGAATTTTAAAGATGCTCAGGAATTTCATTTTGATTGTTGGAAGAATCAAAGATTCCGCAACTGTTGTTTGAAACTGCTTTTTTTTCGTCGTATTCTTATCGCCGTTATTTTTTTCAATAAGATCCATAGAGTCTTTCATGAACTTAGAACAATGACAGATTAAATCTTTCAACCACAATAAAGAAGAGCAATTTCGGTAATGTTCCTATTTGTCACACTTCACCTCCGGAAGCAAGGACTTGGCTTTATCGGGATGTCCATCAGACCGAAAAGATGCCTGTATGCATCGATTGATCAACGGTGACCGCAGATGGTCTGGATGTGGTCACAGTCCTTTATGAAATTGCCCTCCCCCTCTTAACTTGCTGGCGGTTTCGGAAAAGGTGCATGCATCGGTCGATCAATGGTGACCGCAGAGGGTCTGGATGTGGTCATCTCGTCCTTTATATGAAATTGCCCTCTTCTTAGATTACTGGTGGTTTTCAGAAAAGGTAAGGTGCTTGCATGCATCGATCGATCAAACGTGATCGCAGAAAATCTAAACTGATCGCCAATTTTTGACGTCATAGCCGATGTGTCGTGACCACCAAAGTCGCAGTTTTTCCAATATCTCTTATCTGAGCGTCAATGACAGAATTAACAGATGGTCAAGGTTTGTCACATTTATGAAGACAACCAATTTGTGTGTCAATGTTTCTTCTCACAATTTTTCGCATTTAGAACATGAGTGTAAATACAAAAAGACAATTGAAAAATATTCTTACCGATCCGTCCTCCCTCCATTTGAAATATTTTTCAGCAACCTGTGAGGAACGTATTGAAATATTCGTCAGCAATTTAGTTAAATACGCAAATGAATTTTAAGCAACTTAGTTGCACACCTTCTTCAACACGATTCTTACAATATCATGAAAATTCAAGCATTCACCATCTCCACTTCAAAATATGCAAGGCAGATGGCAGCACGAACACCAAACAAACACAATTCTGACAACACAAACACGTTAGGGTTAGATCCACGCATGTACGCACATACACAACAACATGTTCCTGCATGTGTACTTTCGATTCGTTAGAAATTCCGCAGAGGAAATGTGTACGTTGTGCATGTACGTTAAGTAGTAGTGTTAGTAGTCAGCGGAAATCTAGTTAAATAGTCTAAGCACTTTAGGCAATTTAGTTAAATAGGCCATGCATTTTAGACAGTTTAGATAAAGTAGCTATCCTATACAGCTCCAAAAATATTGAACTACACTGGTGTGCAAAAATTAAGGACGAAGCTGGAAAATTGAGGTCCAGTTCTCTTTACGAATGAAAGCAGATTTAGTCTGATTAGCGATTCTGGACGCATACAAATCTGGAGAAAACGGGGAACACGCAATAACTCCCTCCAACATCATCTAAAGCAGTGGTTCTCAATCTTTTCAAGCCCGCGGCCCGGTTTCATTCATTTTTGTGAGTTGGAGGCCCGGTCAAACACACGACCAACGGAAAATGAATGAGGGAAAATGAAACGGCTAATCACTCACGGCCCGGTATGAATGATATCAGGGCCCGGCGGTTGAGAAACACTGATCTAAAGAGACCGGTTTGGAGGTGGCGGAGTTCTGGTTTGGGGGAAGAATCATGCTTGCCACCCGTCCATCTTCCAAGGTGGTTCAATCACTGGTGCCCGTTACTGTAACGAGCCAAGCGGCTTTCACGTGCGTCTTTTTAGAAGTGCTATGGGTCCTCAGTTCCTCTTCATGGACGACAACGGTACACCTCATCGTGCAGTGGCTGTCGCAGAGCTGTTGGAGAGTGAAGATGTTCAACGCATCGATTGGCCGGCAAGGTCCCCGGATCTAAATCCAATCGAACACGTGTGGGACACTAGGGAGATGCTTGGCAGCATGAACGTCAGCAACGATTTCGGAGCTGCAATTGGCACTACAACAGGAATGGGGAGCAATGCCTCAACAGCTCGTTGACAACCTTGTACTCAGCATGAGCAGACGATGTAAATCCTGCATAGCAATCAGGGATGATACTAAAAGCTAGATTTTGCTTGCCAGTCATTTGCCACATGGACGTTTCTGTCTTCTGTCCAAATTTTTCTGTCCGAAGCTAATTTTTCAATAAAGTTCTTTTTTATCTTTTGGATTTTTTTTTTGAAAGTTTTATTTACTTTTCCAACGTTCTTACGTCTGGGGGATCTTTAGTATTATTTGTGTTGATTTCGAACACTTTTGCATGCCGTTACATTGGGAACCGTCTCGTCTTTAATTTTTGCGACTTCAATATGGCGAATTCTTGCTCGACTCATGAAAGAAACAAATCTAGATTTAAGGAAACTTAGAAATGAATATTTTTCCCCCTTTTCCAAGGGGTGCTAGGTATTTCGACCCCCCCCCCCCGAACTTCAAGTTATCCATCTGCCTGTTTCTGCTTCCAAAAATTCTTAGTTAAAGCTGTGGTGGAATTTCTTCGATGTACTTTACGGGCCCATAATTAATTTTAAAATATCTTAAATTATATTAATTTATGCAGTTGAATATTAAAAGACAATACGGAGACATTAATTTTCATGCTTGAGAAGATATAAATAAACGGTTGAAATCAATGTTATTACATGGATATCCAACTCAAACGTAGGTCCGGCTAATTACTTGATATTTAATTTTTTGGGCTTCTTATACCTCACTCTAAGCGAAATGTTTCAAAAATCGAGAATTTAATACAATTTTTAAAATTATTGATGTGGCAGAAATTCCCACTAAATTTCCGCATTTCTACAGTAAAATCGGCAATTTTAACACTGATTTCTATTGGGATAATCCTTTGCCTGTTCCTCAAAGTGATGCTGATTATGATTCTGACGTCTATTCAAAAAGCTCTCATTACTAGGAGGATTGAAAAAGTGGCAAACCGTTATAAAGGCATAAACTATTATACATACACACTGTCAGCATTAAAGAAATGACAAACCATCGTAAAGGCACATACACCTCTGAAACGCATTGCTAGGGAACCACGGTAACCAAATTAAACGTTCCGAAAATGATTATCGAGGCCCAAAAACCACTGTTGCCCGACAGTTTTTTGCCCTGCTCTGACGAACTTTTAAAGTAGCCTATCGTTCAAGTCAGGTCACATTTGGTATATATGCAAAATTTGGAGAAAACACACACACACACACGCACGCATGCACGCGCACACACGCACAGAGAGAGAGAGAGAGAGAAAATGAATTATATATACTAGCTATACCCGGCGCTGCCCGGGTTTTCTTCAATGAGGCTGTTTGGATCACGTGATATCTCCCTCTTTCTTTGAGGGACATGCAAACAGTGTCTAAGTTAACCAATATGGCGACTTCCTGCGCGACTTCATGAAATAAACAAATCTAGATTTAAAGAAACATAGAAATGAATATATACTTTTTTTCCTTTTTTTAAGGGGCGCTAGGTATTTCGATCCCCCCCCCCTTGAAATTCAAGGTATCCATCTGCCTGTTTCAGCTTTCAAAAATGCTTAATTGAAGCTGTGGAATTTCTTCGATGTACTTTACGGACCCATAATTAATTTTAAAACATCCTAAACTATATGAATTTATGCAGTTGAATATTAAAAGACAATACGGAGACATTAATTTTCATGCTTGAGAAGATATAAATAAAAAGTTGAAATCAATGTTATTGCATGGATCTCAACTCAAAAGTAGGTCTGTCTCACACACACACACACATAGAAAATCAATTTTATATATATAGATATATAGTCGGTGGTTGAAGACTGAAAGGGAGGAGCATTGTCCATCATAAACTAACGGACAACGCTCCTTTTCCTTATTTATGCTTTTTTTCCCCTTCTTTGATTTTGGAATTCAAACATCTAAGTTGCACTTAGGAACATGGAAATATTTTTGTTTTCCACAGGAGAGACAGGGCAACAACTTTGTAGTTGGACGTGAGAGAATAGGGGTTGTGCAAAAATTTATATACGGTAACATTTTTATTAATATATTTTTTCATTTGAATGGCAAAATGGACACGATATCATTTGAAAATTTTTCCTAATTAAAAGTTATCTCTAAAACCAACGCGGTTCAGGAAATAACCATTAGACAATAATGAGTGGACACCCACCCTGTATATAAAATTGATTTTCTGTCTGTGTGTGTATATTCTCTGTACAAATTTACAATTTTAGACCGATCGTCGCCAAATTTTGCATATATAATACTAAACAGGACTCGATTTGACCGATAGGCTTTTTTGAAAAGTTCGTCAGAGTAGGGCAAATGTCCCAAATGGGCGAAAACAGTCGGGCAACAATGGTTCATCGGCCTCAACAATGACTTTCGGAATGTTTTTTTTTGGTTATTGGGGTTTCCAAACAAATATCTTTCAGACGTATTTACTCCTTAACAATGATTTGTCCGTTTATCAATGCATTAAGTATATAGAGGAAAACTCGGACAGCACCGTGCATTACAGCTAATAAGGGGCCGTTCAAGTGTTACGTAAGCAAATTTTTAGCCATTTTTGACCCGCTCCCTCCCCAATTGTCAGCAAAAGTCAACAAAACGCTGACCCCTCCCCCTTTGTCAGCAAAATTTCGTCATCAGCTCGGTCCCTCTGAATCCTAACTCATATTTTCATAAAGTGTGGTTGATGACGTAAGCATTATCCAAATCCCCCCTCCCCCCCTTGTCATCAAAAGTCAGCAAATCGGAAAACCCCCCCCCCATTGATGATGACGTAATACTTGAACGGCCCCTAATGAATATCAGCAGTTTGTAAATCAGGGAGTCAAATTTTCAGTTCAGTCAAGTCATAGTTCTAAAAAGGTCATTTTCAGTTCAAACGATGATCACGAATTTAGTTTTTAAATTAAATTCGTGATCATCATTCGTGTGTGTATTAAAATGCAAAGTATTTTTACCTTGTCGAAACAGAATCGTCCCATTGGCCAGCTGTTGGACACCCTCTGTTTTATTGTCTTGCGGTGCATACTTTAGTTTTTGTTTTTAAAAATGCACAAATGTTGTACAATCTTGAGAAAATCAATAATGAACATCGACGTTTAAATTTGAAGTATATTAAATTTTAACTATTCACACACACACACACACACACACACACACACACACACACACCACACACACACACACACACACACAGAAAAAGATTCTGAGCATTTGAGCATTTAAGAATAAGCATTTTTTAACTGATATGTTTTATAGAATATGAGCAAACAATAATTATACATGTGTGTGTGTGTGTGTGAAAGCAAAATTTTATCCTGGATACGCCGATGCGGAGCTTTATGATGAATTCATAAATTTATTTTTATGCTGTTTAAAAATATGGCACTATTTTGCAGCAAATGGTAGTAATTTTATTTTTTGACCTTCATGAGAATTTAAATCATGGAATCACACATTAGAAGTAAAAAGTATAAGAAATTACATTTTTTGCGGCGTTATCGTCATTGCAAGCTACACCGAGTAGTTGTCTCATATCACCTTGAGATCCTATTTGCTCAGCCCAATATGCTAAAGCAATGTCTATATCCTAAAAAAAAAAAAAAAAAAAAAAAAAAAAAAAAAAATATATATATATATATATAGTTATAAGTGCATGTAAGTTTAAAGCAAAGTTGTTGCAAATTAATAAAAAGTGCAATATAAAAAAATGTTAACATTTTGAACTTACCTTGTCAGTGAAAGTAGAGTAGCAATTCTCGAACTTCCGTATACCCTCCTCTATGAACAAAAAATAAAATAAAATAAATGTAAAATATTCAATATCTGATGTGTGTAACAATATGTTAAATGTGTGTAACAATATGTTAAACAATATGTTTAATGGAAGCTAAACCAATATGGATACTTTAGTGAAATTTCGAGGACGGAACGCTTCAGATTATTTTGTTTCCTCTTTTAAATAATGAAGACGGGATCCAGACTTTTCCTTAGTGCCTTTACTCTAGATCAGTGGTTCTCAACCGGGGGCCATATGGCCCCCTTGAGGTATCCCAGTACCACTAGGGGGGCCATATGGCCACGGAAGGAAATGGAGAATGGGGAAATGACATGTGGTTTGGAGGGCTTCAGAGAGCTGAGAAGAAAAATTAAGGTGTGAAGAAATAAAGCTTTTATATTAGTGACTATACACGCACAGAATCCAACAAAACCACCCATAAAACCAGAGTCGTCTTAGGGCATAGACCAACCCGGGTCTCACCGCCTACATTTTGCAACAAGTTCCCTAGGATGAAGTTTTTCGCAGGTCCCTGGCTAGATTTTTCACAGACCTCCTTCTCTATATTGAATTATAGTGTGAAAAAACAAAAATGATGAAAACCATATCAGGCCCCGGGCTGCAGCTCTCACTGTCCCACTCTTGTGAGGGGTCGTGCCCGGGGCCCTCATGTCAATAAGTAAGGTAGGGACATTTTGATATTTGTATGGTACAATAAATTTTGAAAATAAGTAGGAAATGCGTAGGCTGTTTATTTCCAGTTAAGTACGGGACTAAGATAGCATCACTTTACCTGGGGGGGGGGGGGCGTTGAGACGGTTCTGATAGAACTCGGACTAGTAGGGAGATCAATAAATTATAGGCCAGTGGTCTGGATGCCAATTTTCTTTGCAAAATTTTCGTTCAGTATAAATTCAATGAAAAAATTATTTCAACACGTATAAAAGATCTTTCTTCTAGATGGGAGTTGAAGACTGAGGGTAAGGCAGGGGGCCACGAGAAAAAAAAATGGTTCAAAGTGGGCCACGGGCAAAAAAAATTAAGAAACACTGCTCTAGATTACTTCCTAGAACACACAGGGGGGCTTACAGGAAAGTCCTTACATCATGAGATTATTCAAGAACCGTTGATCCTAGAAGCATACTTCTAATTGGAAAAAAGTATCCAGATAACTTTTGTAGAGTATCTCAGATACGTCATTAATATTGCAATATTGTACAGTTATTGAAAAAAAAAGAACTTTTTATTTGGTCGCTCAGTTTGAGAGAAAATTGTTTCCCCGTCTCTCCTGAGTAGAAAAAAAAAAATCCACGTTTTTAAGTGCAATATTCGCTGAGGTATTTTTGAATTCGAAACTTGTTAGAAATTAAGGTAAACAACTGCACATTAACTAACGCGACGGTTCTCAACCGGTGCTCCGCGGCGACTCGAGGAAAATAAAATAAATCGGTAAAAATGATAGATAAATAAAAAAAGATCTACACAGAGGGGTCCGCCATAAAAATTATATACAAAAAGGGCTCCTCGAGTCAAACAGGGCTCCGCCATAGAAATTATATACTAGAAAGCGAGTCAAAAAACGTTGAGAACCGCTGAACTAACGGATAGGGTCATTCTACGCTTCATATATGTACAGTGTACTACTTCATAATACTTATTTTTTTTTACTCTTTTATTGAGTTTTCATGGTCACCCTGAAAGGTTATTTTCCCAATATCCCTTTCGGACCCGAGCATTCATTTTTTTGGAATTTTCAAGAACTTTTTGCGCGCATAAAATATACACTGCTCAAAACAATTAGGGGAGCACATGGTTTTAACAAAATTACGCAAAGATGTATACCGATAAGTAACATAAAATGAATCATCCATAATTTGAAGCCTAGCA
The DNA here is from genome assembly GCF_987345545.1 of Pholcus phalangioides. Classification (NCBI taxonomy): domain Eukaryota; kingdom Metazoa; phylum Arthropoda; class Arachnida; order Araneae; family Pholcidae; genus Pholcus; species Pholcus phalangioides. The sequence goes on along the minus strand of NW_028301608.1, from coordinate 83,139,856 downwards.
GGAAACGGAAGAAGAAAACTTCATATGCAAATCAAAGTTCATGACGTCAAAAACCAGAAAAAGGAGATAGGGCAGAAATCGGGATGTTGCAGAAACGTCTGTTTTACTGCAGTAACTGTTAAATTCGATTGCGTAGTATTTTTTTTTTTAAACAAGGTGACTTGAGGATGTCTCAACAACGTGATTTACCGGAATCCATGGCATGGCGTGTTATAGGCAGACTGGAATCCGCGCAAACACAACGTAGTGTCGCGGACGCTGTTGGAGTCGCCAGAAGTGTTGTTGCAAGGCTGTGGAATCGATTCCAAGAAACAGGAAATGTTAGACGTCGACCAGGGCAAGGTCGGCCACGCGCCACTACAGCAACTGATGACCGGTATGTACGGTTAACAACCCGTCGAAACAGAACAGAGAATGCTACGCAGCTGCAAAGACGGTTGCTCTTGGCAACAGGACGAAGGGTGTCCAGCCAAACAGTACGTAATCGGCTTCATGAGGGAGGGCTCTATGCACGTAGGCCAATGGTCTGCATTCCGTTGACCCCACGCCACCGTGCGGCCCGAAGAAGATGGGCTGCTGAACATCGAGATTGGGAGCAACATGATTGGAGCCAAGTGCTGTTTACAGACGAGTCCCGATTCAGTCTGGAGTGTGACACCCGACGTGTTCTGGTATGGAGGGATAAGGGCACTCGAAATAACCCCGCATTCGTTCGTGAAAGGTCACAATACAGACGAGCTGGTTGGATGGTACGGGGTGGAATCAGCATAGGCGGACGTACGGACCTGCATATCATTCGGAATGGCACTTTGACGGCCCGAAGGTATGCAGACGAGATACTGCGACCTCATGCCATCCCTTACGCTGGAGCCATTGGAGATTCCTTTGTTTTCCGGGATGATACTGCCCGACCGCATAGAGCTCGTCTGGTGGAGAACATGCTTGAAGCTGAAACAATACAGCGTATGGAATGGCCAGCGTGCTCTCCTGACCTGAATCCAATCGAGCATGTTTGGGACATGCTCGGACGACGCATTGCTGCGCGACCAAGGCCGCCTGTTACTGTCCGAAACTTGCAGATTGCACTTCTTGAGGAGTGGAACAGTATTCCCCAAAGTCTGATCGATAACCTCATCGCATCCATGGCAAACAGGTGTGCAGCAGTCTTAGCTGTTCGAGGAGACCACACGCCCTATTAAAACTCATGCATCATGTCTAAACAGTACTTTTTTTTATCGTTTACATGTAACCAAATTGTTGCCCTAAATCATCTTTTCATGTTTTTTCCATATTTTCAAAGAATTAAAGCTTAATTCCAAATTTTTTTACGTCTTTTTTCCGTATTGCGCATTGATACGCGTGTACTATCCATTGTATGCCAATACGTGGCTGTCTCGCACGGTTTTCTTCACTTTTTTGCTTGTTCCCCTACTTGTTTTGAGCAGTGTATATTAAAAACATGAATGTCAGTAAATCTTTACTTTTTTTTCAAATTTAATTCTTTTTTCTAGTTTCAGCCAAGATGATGCAGGGTATATTCACTTTCACATACTATTTTTTCCAGAATTTCATTGCTATATTTTATGTAATAAATCTCACTTCCCCCGGAGGCACTTTTTCCTGGAGAAGACATCTTAAAAAAAACCCCTGCATGTTCAAATCGAAGTGCTACCCTCTGATGGAAGCAAAGTTCATATTCGCCATATTTCTAACTCAAAAGCTTCACAATACTTTGAGTCAAATATTAACTTCCTGAGGTTAAAAAAAAAAGAACGAGGTGTTTTCGTGGATTTACGGAAAATTCACCGGCAAAACTTTACCGACAGGAAAATTCACCACAACAGCTCATCACCAGTGAGTGATTAACCGAGTGATGGAGTAAGTGAGTGAGTGAGTGATTGACCGAATGAGTGATTAGGTGATTGTGTTAGCGACCGTATGAATGATCAAGTGGTTGGGGGAAGTGACCGAACGAGTGATCAAGTGATTGTGTGAGTGACCGAGTAAGTGAGTAACGGTATTAGTGATCAAGTCAGTGATTGATTAAGTGAGTGACCATATGAATGGGTAAGTTAGCGAGACAGTGACTAATTGAGCGACCAGATGAGTGAGGAAGTGACCATATGAGTGAACATCGAAGTGGGGGAGTGACAGAGTGAATGGGTAACGGTATGAGTGACTTTCACTGGCTCATTCGCTCACTCGATTATCTTCGCATTCCCTCAGTCATTCGCTCGCTTACTAACTCACCCCGACTAACTTGATCAATCCCGCTTTTGCTCATTTACTCACTCTCACCTGTTTATACACTCACTCACTTTGTCATTTCCTAGCTGTAAATTTTCCTTTCTATGGATTGTGTAGCAGTGAATTGTTGGCGATCAATTTTCCACACACGGTGTTCATGGATGTTTTAATGCGTAAATAAAATATGCGTATAATATAATTTCTTACCTCCGGATTTACACACCACATCGCTATAACATACGTAGTAAATTTCGGCTATCGATGCTTTGACGGCAAGGTAAGATATCGACACAAATATCAGAAAACAACAAATTCTCATCACCATCTTTAGCAGCAGTAGTATTTCGATGTCCGCCTGTTGTCTTTTGAGTTCTTGCACGGTTTCCACGAATGCTTAAATATGCAATTTTATGGAAGACTGGTGATTGTCCTTTCCACAATGTGTTGGTTTTGTTCGCTCGTGAGAAACTCTTAAACCCTTTTAGAAATGGTTCATTTCCTCTTGCATTGTTTCGTCTTTGTATTCGCTGTGTTTGGAAATCCAAATTCGGTAATTCGGCATAAAAGTAGCATTAATGTCGAATGGTTATCATGTTTGCATGTGTGGGTTTTTCGATTTCACGCGAGGTATTTGTCAACAATGGGAAAAACATACACTGTTGAGAACTTCCCTTTCCTATGATATCGTGTGTTAGGTTTTTTTTTTTATTTTAGAAATAGAGGAAAAATTTCAAAATGCGCATCAAACCAATCCGTCGAACTTTCCATTGTGATTTCACTACAAAAAGCAAGCAAACGGGATAAAGTAATCAAACGAATCATTTCAATTGCATTGCATTAAGTACAGTAAAACTCCCACATAACTACTTCACGATCAAGGACATAATATTGCGTCCAAACGCCAGTGGAATAAATTTTCAAACACGTTCTCTCTGTTTTCTTTCTTCTCTCTTCATCATCGCGAAGCTTTCCTGTAACCCTATGAAAAAAACAGTTTTTTTTAACATCCTTTTATTTCTATACTCCTATTAGTGGTTTTTTCCATATGTGATGTATCCTTCTACTATACACATATAAGATCGGAAGAAAACAAGTAAAGTGACAGTGAAAAAAGAAATCTACTTCGTACGTACTCTTATTCCAACTTATCGATTATACCGTTTTCCTTTCATTTTTTTTTTGTCTTCCTTTTTTTCTACTTTTTTTTCTTTCTCCTTCTTTTCCTTTTTTTAACGTGCGGTTAGGTTAGGACAAGGTTACCATATTTATCGCCGATTCGTCAAATATAAGTTATCCGAATTTCTTGCCAATAGCTTGTAAGCGAACCTGGGCGATGCGTCACTATGACCACTCGATCACCACAACGGCCCCAATTCCTATCTAAAGCACAACTTTGAAAATAAATCAATCCCGTTATACGATTTATTAAAATACCCAACTGTAATGGAAACATTCAGAACAGAAGAAACTAACGACTAATTAAGCTGTCAACAATTTCACCACTTGAAACTCCCCAAAGCGTCAAATAATTGAATTTAAACCCGGAAAGACTTTTTCTTTTCACGCTAAATACCCCTCTATTAGAATAGTTGGTGCATTTAATCATTCGTACGAAGCTAGTGAAAAGAAGAAAAGGGATTTTGAAAGATTTGATGCTTGGCAAGGTAATTGAAGCCCACGAGGATACAATAATGATTTTTGAGGGGTTATTATCATTTTTCTTTTAGAGTATTTCGGAATCCATAATCTTCTGTGGTGAAGTAGAAGGAAAAGAAAAAAAGACAATTTAATATAAGCTATAGCAGTAAGAGTGTAAGTGTCCTCTTTCTCTGGCCATGACATGAGGGCACATGGCGGGCTTCCTATAATAACAACATACTACAGCCAAATCATCTATCCTAGCAACCGTTAAATGAAGCACCGTTCCCTGGCAACGGTGCTTCGCTGTCGACGCTTGTCCTCTGCAATCACTTGTCCTTGTCCGATATGGACGATTCTTCATCACAATTACTACGTTATATTTATATGATTTTTCTAATCATGAAATACTTAATTATTAAAAATATTCCCCGTACGAAATATTTATTGAAAGTCTCATATAAAAAGAAAATTGAATCTCTACTGAAGAGTAAGGATTTTCTGGATGTTATTCCGAAACGAATCTTTGGAAAGGAAAGGGATTTGTATCCTCCGGAAATCGAACCCGGGTCTCCTTTGTTTACCGGGGCAAGTGCACTGACCAATACACTAGAGAGATACACTTCCATTCCCTTACAATACGCATTATTAGCTTGAAGCACCAAGTGCAGGCATTGCAGCCTCCCGTTTTTATTCGCAGATTACTTGTATGGGTGAAAACTCAACATTCTTTAAGTGGACGTAACTTCGGTTCTAAGCGTCATACAAACAAAACAAGGCCTGTTTTGTAGTTACAATAAACGGGACTTCCATAAAAAATGGGGGGGGGGGGGAAGTCGGTATTTTCTTCCAAAATGATATTTTCAACGTAGTCGGATATCATAATCAATTATAACATGGATTGTTACACTTTTGCATGAAAACAAAAATTTTAGTTTTTCTCTCAGAAATACCGAACCTCTTACCTCTTTACAACGGCAAGCTCCCAATACGGCCACATTTTATCGGTCCCGTTAGTGGCCGCTGTTGGGAGATTTCACAGTATAAGAATATGGGACTTTACACCCTGTATACATTAATATTATTAAAGGTCAGTAACTTATTCACCAACGGATTCATGATAGACTTATTAATTTACGAAATTTCTTGATAGCTCTCAAGATTTTTCAAAAGTCAAACATTTTACGTTGTTTTTACATAAATGTTGTTCTCTATATATGTCTCATATATGACAGAACGATGCATATAACTGCTAAGAGAAAATATTTTTCACTGAAAAATTTAGATTCAATTTTTTTTAGTTAGTCATCACTAGAGCACGGATTATATGCATTTGCATGTTTCGGCCTTTTTCAACATTATTGCTTATAAATGCATAAAATCAAATAATTTTCAGAATAAGTGCATATTTTTGAATGTTTATTCAAGTGTAATCACTTTTTTATAATTTTTCAAATAAATATTGCTAATAATGCAGCAAAACCTCTCTTTTGCGGTCACCGACGGCACAAATAAATTCGTTCGTAAAAAGAGAGGTGACCGTTGATCAGGGGTTTAAAATGCATACTTCCATTATAACAAGGGGAAAATATTATTCCACCTTAAAAGAAGGGTGATCGCATCTGAGGGGTGTCCGTTATGAGGGTTTTACCTTATTTTCATAACATCAGTTTTTTTTTGCCGCAGGTGGAGTTTAGTGAATTAATAGAGATGTTCGTATTTTTTCCAAATATCAAGTGTTCTATTTTCTAAGACTATTTCTAGAGATATGTCAAAAGCGTTTAATTATTTTAAGAAATAGCGCCGAAAATCTTTTGTTACTGGTATTTCGTTACTGAGCAGTTACAACAAACTAGAAATTAAAAATGTCCAAAGAATATGTAGAAGTTTTTTGTATATGCAGTGTACACATATGTGGGAATATTTTTTGTAATTGCATATGCACCAAGATATAGAAAATATTCATTTTAAAAGCATATCTGCTTTTATTGCATGGTGATTTTTTAAATGCTTATTTTCTAATTTTTGTAATTTTTAACTATTCAGAGAATTTTTTTAGTGTATATTTTGGGTTTTTTTAATGCATATTTTAGCATTTTTAATAGCATGTTTTGGTATTTTAAGTGCATATTTTGGAATTTTTAAGTGCATATTTTGGAATTTTTAAGTGCATATTTCGGAATTTTTAAGTGCATATTTTGGAATTTTTAAGTGCATATTTTGGCATTTTTAAGTACATATTTTGGCATTTTTAAGTGCATATTTGCATATCTTTAGAGCATATTCCGCCACTTTTTTAGTGCATACCATCCGGGCTCTAGTCATCGTTATAACAAAAAATGTTCACAGCATTTTACATTCATTTTTTTTCCGAGATCATACAATGAAACTTGACTGTTACAAATGGACGAATTAAGTTTTAATTCCGTGTCTAATACGTGATAGGACAATATAATCATAATTTTTATGAAAAGGAGAGATTAGATAAATATTTAAATATCTATATATTTGTATTAGACAATCAAGTCAATTTTATTTTTGATTTTGTAAACGATTCTATCATCAAAAGGCTTTTGAAAATTTTCATTTCTTTGTTTGGAATGCACACAACGTGAATGAGCTTGTTTAAATCACGGAGCTTCCTTATTTACAGAGATACGTATTATGTTATGTACCGATCGATCACGCGCAATAAAAGCTGCATCACTTACTGACTTTAAATACGTATAACAAATAAGTTCTCAAGGTCGAGGAATTTACCACTAGGAAAAAAATCGATACTAAAAAAAAACAAACAATTTTTTTAAAAATTGATTCAGATTTTCTTTTATGTTTAGAAATGTTATTTTTAGTAATCCATAAATTTTTGCTATTGTTATTGTCCTGTATTGCCGACCGCCCGGAGCTGATGTCGTCACGACGCGGCGCTGGTCCCAGAACCTGGAGAATCGTTGGAGATAACATTAAAAAAAAAGTAATAATAATAGTAATAAAAAGGAGGAAAAGAGTTGGGAAAAAGCGGTTGTGTACGGATCATAATCCATTCTTCTTCGTTCGAGGTCTTCCAATCATCTTTCTTTCGACAAAAAAATAAGTCTTTTTCGTTTTTTTTCCTCATTAGCGATTCCAATGGAGAAAAATTCCACTGTAAAAATTACCAGTATCTTCCTTTCTTTCTCCAGCTGAAAACTTCCGTGAAGGCAATAAACAATGCCGTCGATGAAGCAAGTCCTGATTGTCGGTAAGTAAAAATTTATATTTAACAATTAATCGAGATACAAATACTGCGTAATCTGTTGATACAAGCATTTCGATGCGTTTTTTTCCCCCTTTTAACAGGCTTCAAAGTACAGTATACTCTCTCGACTATCCGGCAAAGTTTAAAAACAATAATACATTAATGTGTTAAAATATTATCTTTTCACATTTGTGTGATCATTTATCAATATAATAAGTTCAAATAATATTTTTTAAGAACTTAGCCTACTTTTTATACGTTTGTTTTGTTCATCTTGAAAATGCATGTATTTTTGTACTTTTTAATAATGCTTCCCAACCTTTTTTTGACATAGTGGACCACCCTTTAGTGAAGGCCAAGGCAACACGTATTCCCTGTATTGAAGGTCAATTTCCACGCTGCCTCCTGTGAAATCCAAAATGTGTTGTTTTTTTATAACTTGCGTATGATAAAAAATTTAAATTTCACAACGCTAAATTTGTCCTTTATGCAATAATACTAAATGAAAATAATCCCACGGGGATCCGTTGAAAAACACTACTTCAACTACACCACACATGCACCTCATCCACATTCCTCTGAGGAACTTCTAATGAATGAGTACATGTTGGAATGTACTTGTACGTGTTATGAACCTTAGTAAAGTTTTTTTCCCTTCTGTGTAGTGCCGCCATCTGCCATCAGTTTTTCTAACTATGAGTGAAGTGTAATGATTGAATAATTGTATTGTTGTGGACCTGTTGCTCTCTGTGGCGAGACTTTTTAACGGGGAGATCGGCTCTCGCATTCGCATCTCGAAGTTCGGAACCACTGAAAACTCCGAGGCGCGAATGCGATGAAAAAACACTGCTGTACATGACGTGTACATGATTTTATGTTTCCGACAATTAAGTTAGACATTATAGAATTTATCTTGAAATATGTGCAATATTTTTATTCTTGGATTTACCTTTTCTGTAGCAAATTTCTAAAACAGGACACTTCAGAAGTACTTAACAATCATTCATTAAGTACTCACCTGTACTTCGAAATCAGAAAATATGGATAAGAGCGAGTTTCGGTATAAAAATGTTTTGATGGTATTTGGGGGGGAGGGTAGGGAGAGAGTACTGTATTTATAGAACTCCGGCCTATCCGGCTTTTGTGTTATCCGGCCCGCCTTTCCACCACATTAGACAGATAGTCCGGAGTCTACTGTGCCACCAACTTTTTAAAACCCCCGTAACATACTTTGTTGGGGGTTGGTATTTTGATTTTTTAAGACTTGCATGATTACTTTATGATTGGCAGATGGCAGAACAAATGTGAGGCAACTAGTTTTTAAATATGTTAATTAATAAAATTTAGTTAGAGATGTATGTGTTTTACTGCTTTACACAAATTCTGTGTTAGATGTTTCGTCCCTGTAAAAGTGTTTACTGTGCACTACACGTATGTGTGATGCGAGGCGTGAAAGACCTAACCGAATTTGTGTAATGCAGTATAGCACTGTTTTACAAAGTGTTCCTTAACAAATTTATAAAACAATTTTCAGCTTTCATCGTGGTAAAAGAAAAAAATATTCTGAGAAATTTTCTGGACGTTATTCCGAAACGAATATTTGGGAAGAAAAGTGATTTGTCTCCTCCGGAAATCGAACCTGGTTCCCCTTGCATACTGGGCAAGTACGCTAACCACTACACCAGAGGGGTTGGCTTTGCAAGCGCACCCGGGTTCGATTCCCAGAGGAGACAAATCACTTTTCTTTCCAAATATTCGTTTCGGCATAACATCCATAAAATTAAATTTCTCAGTATATTTCCGGCCGAAAAAACTTCCATCTCTTAATAAAAAAAATATTCATTATTATTATGTATTATTCAACATATTTGAATTGGAATTTTTCTATTTTTATTGTAAGTGTATATAGTTTTTATCGCGAAAATTTTACGCTTGACTTAAACTTGACGGAACTTTCAAGTGTGTACCATGTTAATTAAATCCTTGTCTACACTGAATAATATTTAGAAGAAAAAAAGTATTTCTTTTTTTAAGACTTTAATTAGAACTAAAATGACCTACCAAAAAATTTACATGGTAATTATTTCATTTTTTTCTTAGTAGATAACTAAGAATGGTGTCACTATCCCGGATGCAACTAGAGTCACCGATTTGGGAATTCTCATTGACGAGCGACTTAAGTTTTCTGAACATTGTTCAGCGGTTGTCAAAAAAGCGAATAGAATGCTTGGTCTCATTTTCAAAAAGGTCTCTTCGCGTTCTCCTAAAGTCATTCTTCCGCTTTTTCGAGGCTTAGTTCGTCCTGGACTGGAGTATGCTGTAAGGTTTTGGAGACCATACCTACAGAGGGACATAGACTTGGTTGAAGGGGTGCAGAGAAGAGCTACGCGTGTCCTTATTGGCATACAGGGCTTGAGTTATGAAGAAAGACTTCATTTTTTGAATATGTTTACATTGGATGAACGCAGGTGTCGAGGAGATATGATCGAAGTGTTCAAAATTTTCAATGGGATGGATAGGATGGACCATGAACTTTTAGTACACCGCCAATCGACTGCTTTTACAAGGGGACACCAGTATCGATTGGTGAGGGACAATGCAAGGTTATGGTGTCGCAGGGAATTTTTCTCCAATAGGGTTGTTAATAAATGGAATAGCTTACCCCCGGAGGTAGTAAATTGTAACACAATTGACACGTTTAAAAAGAAATACGATAAACATGTTGGGGTAAATCGAGAAGCTATCCATTCTTAGAATAAGACAACCATAAGTATTCTTTATGGGCATTGTATAATATTTTATCATGTGTATATATTGTTTGTAATTTGTGTTAATTGCATTTTTAATTGGGTTGCTGTATTTTTGAAACATATGACAACCATATTTTTATGGGCATCTTTTTATCAGCCACCTCGTTGGGCATTTTGCCTGTTGTGGCGTTGTATTTGTATTTGTATTTGTATAAAGGGTCAAATGGCATGACATTAATCGAATAAAAATTAATTAATTCAAAGAAAATTGTTTGGTTCATGAGAAATTAAGAAAAAAATTAAAATTCCATTGACTCAATCTCATCTAAAATTGAATTTAAAATTCAAAATTGTAAAAATAAAAATTAAAATAGTTTTTTAATAGATATAATAATTTGTGAAAAGATTTCAAATATTTTGCTTCATTTTAAAAACTGAAGAGTTTCCTTCATTTTGAATCATTTTTATTGTACGTATTATATTAATGTCATACTATTTAAACATGCGCGGAAGGCGCTAATAGTACGTTTTTTTTTTCTCTTGACGTTTGTAAGTTTTCAAAAAAATGTGTTGGAGATATATGAAAACATTATGCAAATATTGGCACGCATTGGCTTATGCAAAAGGGAGGTTTTGGGGTTCTAACCCTCTCCTCAAGCCGAGATTATACTGTTATTTTGCAGGAAAAAACGTAACCCCTCGTGAGAAGAAAAAACAATCGAGAAAGCCCCCTCCCCCCCTCCACTTCTCGAGAAAATTCTCCGTACGCCTATGTTGGCACGACATATACAATCAAAATGTCTAACTAATTTGAAATAAATCAAAGGTTGAATATTAATGATATTTGTACTAAAGTTCGGTTTTGAGTCTTTTCGGCCATAGTAAGTTATGTGAGCCGTGAAACCCCCTTATATAAGATTAGATGCACATTTTATTACCAACTGGTTGTTTCAACAGTTTCCTTTCATCTACGGTATGTAAAATATATTTTAAGAAACCAAATTACCGTATTTTTCTGCGTATAATCCACGTATTATACGTTAAGAAAATATCGAAATCATTTGGTGTGGATTATAGATCCTGCTACTCATCTGCAGCTTCTTCTTTTCCTGAGGGGTTAGAATAGAAATAGATATTTAAAAACTAATTTGTAACTTTTTTTTAAGACATGGATGGAATATATATTTGGGTAGAAAAACCTGCATTTTCCCCCACAAAAAACATGACAAACAACCTCTTCCAATCCCGAAGTTTCCATTATTGATGAATTAAGAGGGTTGGCGCTAGATCTTGTCTTCCTAAGGGTCATTCAAGTATTACGTCAGCATCGGGGGGGGGGGGGAAGGGGTTCCGGATTTTCTGACTTCTGATGACAAGGGGGGGGGGTTGAAGGTTGCTTACTTCATCAACCACCCTTTTTGAAGATATGAAATATTCTAAGCTGCTGACGAAATTTTGCTGACAAGTGGGGGAGGAGTAATACTTGAATGGCCCCTAAGTGAAAACTCTCCTTCCCTTAAGGGAACATTTCAAAATTTTCTATTCACTTTAGGCACTCATTTTTTTTCTCAAATACTAAAAAGATAATACTTTTATGCAAATTAAGGAGAGCATTTCGGATTTTAATTGTTGGTTATTATTATTTTTTTAATTTTAACTTCAACAACATGCGGCTTGTTCAAAAATGACTGGAATTTTTTTCTACTTTGCATCATAAAATTGGTTAAAATCATTTCAATAAGAAATCCTCTCGCGTTAAAGTATGTAACACCTCAGTGTTTAGAGACACACAAAGTTTTAAGACATTTAAACAAGAGAGTTGTGTTTGAAACAATGTTCCTTATTAAGAAGTTATCAACGAATAGGGCAAATACACGAAAAATACACAAACTCCTAATGCATTTCGACACCAATGGGTGTCGTCTGTAGAGGAAAAGATATTTAACCACTTACCACGCTGACCGAGGATTCCACTTGGATTTAATACCAAATATTAACTCTCGTTGCTCAGCGGAAAAAAGTTACGTCTGCTCACTTTAAACATCGTGGTCAGAACGAATCTGTAGGCCTGCGTGTGAGACTAATGCAGTGTCCGTATGAGCTGTGAGGCTGCATGTAAGGCTAATGCAGCGTCCGGATGAGCTGTGAGGCTGCATGTTAGGCTAATGCAGCGTCCTGATTGGTCTTCACAGGCTTCCTGATTGATAATATACAGGTTTCCTGATTGGTCTTCACAGGCTTCCTGATTGATAATATACAGGTTTCCTGATTGGTCTTCACAGGCTTCCTGATTGATAATACACAGGTTTCCTGATTGATAATACACAGGCTTTCAGCTTAATTCTGCCCACGACGTTTGAAGTGAACAGACGTACTTTTTTCCGCTGATCAACCGAAAATTAAGATATGGTATTAAATCCAAGTGGGATCCTCGGTCAGCGTGATAAGTTGTTAAATATCTTTTCCTCTGAGACATTCATTAGGAGTTTGAAATGCTTTCGTGTATTTGCCTTGTTCGTTGGTGACTTCTTAATATTCTTGGGAAAAGTTGGTCTACTCTTTCATACAATGTTCTGAGAAAAGAGCATTTTAATGGAAAACGCGTTAGCATACATAATGCCTGCTAGCGGTTTACATTAAAATATCTTAAAAATACTTCTAGTGCAGGTAGAACAAAAAACTTGTACACAGTTAGACGCAGAAAATTTTACTGTATTTGAAAATTGAAAAATTCGAAAGTGCCTTTTTTTAAAAATTTGCACTCATCAAATCCTTAAATTTTTACTTGTGGATTATACGACGCTGCGTGCTGTAATATTTTTCTCAAAGTAGCGAAATAAGTATCTGAGCAGGAATTTACAGTAGGTACCGATTATGTAATAGACTTTTTTTAAATCAAGTTATATATTGATAATTTGTTTCCTTGCAGATTATAATCATGATATGGGATATATTGATCAGCTAATTGCAAAATGACACGTGGGTGATAAGTTGAAGACTCTTGGCTTATGCCATTTTTGATTCAAAGCAGAGTCATACTACATTACTGATCATGGGAAAAATAATCGTCCTCTCGTCATCATATAGGCCTATTATGTACTTTATTTTCCAATAAATACAGTTTTACCGCACTGTATGTCAATAAATCAATCACCTGGTGTCTCGATAAATGAGCTATACAGCTGTAGTATCGTATCGATCGCTCGTTTCTCATCGAAGAAATGAGAGACATCGAAAAATACGATATAAATTGAGTTTTTCTTTTCTTTTTCCATCCTTTCCTTCGATTTCAGAACGCTGCAGTGTCAATATATTATCCAATGAGCAATCGTATGACGACTGAACAAGTTGAGATTGCGTGTCAGTATTTCATTTCAGTTACTTTTTACAACGCTTACTCATTAAAGAAATTAATAATGAGTTTATGACACCAAGACAGTGATTTTCCAACTTTTTTTCTCGATGACAGACAAAGCTGTACATCAATATACCATATACACGTTCTCCCACGAATTCGTAAATACCGTAGTTTAAAAATTAATAAATATTGAAGGAATTTGTGTATTTCAATGCAGTTTACGAAAAAAATATTTTTCGAAATTTTGTCAATAGATGGCGCTGCATGCTAGTATGACAGCAGTGATTGGACCTAGGTCTTTCTGCAATATCTTCTGTGTCCGAATCGTTCGCAAAGCCCTAACCGGCGATTCGTGACTGAGGCAAGGCAACTTCACCAATAGTGCTTTATCAATGTCGACATCCCAATCAAGACCTTATGTAAGCACCAGTGACAGGAAAATTAAAAAATGAGCTGTTAATCGTACACCCTGCATTTTATAGGACTAATTTACATATTTTCTTTCTTGTAGCACCAAACTATTGATAAAATTTTGAACTATTTTTTTCTGTATACAGTAGAATCTCACTTATCCGACATAAACGGGAAGGCAGAACGTCGGATAAGCGAAAATATCGGATAATAGGTAGGTGTTAAGAAAAAGTCTATTAAACGTCAAACTATGTTAAAATTTTACACATTATGAACCTAATAATCATGTTTTACAACAAAACAACAGAAAACATTGACTGATTACAGAGAATTAACAGTTACAGAATATTCCGAAGTGAAATACGGTATACTTAAAAAGTTCAGTCCTGTGATAATTTCAAATTTTTTTTATCCTAGTCTGCTTTCCCGTCGAGTGCCGTTTCTTCGATGCCAAGTCTTGCCATCTTTGAAGCATTGTTATGTCGATTCCTGTAGCTTCTTCTCGTAGCTCAATGTATTTAATCGCAGTTTCTAGAGCCCTAGTCATTGTGTGAAATTCGAAGAGTCTCAACAGTTGATGCTTGATCTTGCTCTTCAATTTCGTTGTCATCGCAGTTGACATAGCGACAATTTCTTCATCAGTTATTTCATACTGATAAGTATGATGGAGCTAAGTAACCTGCAGCGCTGTTCCACCTAATCAAGTGGCCCGTGACACGTTTTCAAAGAAATGAAGTGGCCCACACTCTTTTAAAGGATGAACAACCTCGAACTACACAACAAGTCACCCCCCCCCCCGACACATCACTTTGGATCCGCGGTTGTGTGTGTGTGTATGAGCCGAATGATTCTCCCCCCCCCCCCAAAAAAAAAAAAATGAAAACAATAGACTAAAATTTCAATAAACTATTTTTTGCATCTCATTTCATATCTCAATTTATACTTTATTACTTCACGCAGTCGCCATTTTGGTTGCAACGATCTCTGTGCTGATAAACGTGCTTTTGATGTGGTTGTGGAGCATCCCCGGAATCATCGAGCAACCCGACCATGAATACGATTACATAATCGGTAATCCTTATAAATTCTTATCCTGTATTCTGAGACCATTGTGCCTACGATTTGAAAAACAATGTTTCGAACTATTCAATACTGTGTTAGAAAAACTTGTGCCAAATCGTTTTTTCTTGCATTTCTTCTTCAGTTGGAGCAGGTACCTCGGGGAGTGTTCTTGCCGGCCGATTGTCTGAGAAATGCGACTGCTCAATCCTAGTCGTGGAAGCCGGGACGGTTGCCCCGTGGATAAGTAATATACCATTGGTGGCACCAGCTTTACAGCTCACCACCGCAGATTGGGCTTATAAAACTGTCACCCAGATGAAATCGCATTGGGGCATGCACAAGAAGGTTCGTGGTTCGCAAATTCCCAACACCTGCTTATATTTATCTATAAGTTATTATTGTTCTTTTTTGTGACTAATACCGAAAGTCTGGACAAGTGGCCAAATGTCCAAAGTATGGCGCCATTTTACGATCCGGCCAGACTTGAGATATTAGCCATAACAAACCGGGAGGGCGTAAAATAAAAAGAGGTGTTTAGAGAGTCCTCTAGCGTATAAAGTACTGAACAAAACGTAAAAAGAAATAAAAAATTGGTGGACGTAATACTGTGGAGCATGCGGTTTCGGTCCTGAAGAAAAAAAAGAAGCTTTAAGTCGCCAACAGGCGAAATTCTGGCTTTGTCCAGAATGTGAAATGCACACAAATTTCCATGTTAACGCTCTAAATTAATGGTTCTTTTATTTTATCCAGGGGTCCTTAGAGAGGTTTCAGGAGGTCCGTGAGCTTGGATAAGAAAACAATCAACTCATTGTTTTTACATTGCTATATACTGAATATTATTTTGTAAAGGGGTCCGTGGATTTAATCTTGTTGATCCCTTATTGTCTCCAAAGAACACTTTTTGAAGTTAAGAACTCCCTCTAATGTAATCCGGTAACCTGCTTATAGAAATGTCCTCTCCACTTGTTAATACAAGATCCATTGAAAGACTGGTTATTTGTAGAGATGAAGATTACTAGGAAGAAAATTCATCTCTGCCCCCACGGGGACTCGAACCCTCGTTTGCCGAACGAGTGCTCTACCATCTAAGCTATGGAAACAGATAGAATATTTCAACCTTACCTTGTAGCGTATATATATATATATGTTGAAAGGCTCCGTACATGAACGGCGGCAATAATCAACTAATAGCTCGTGAATGACATAGGCCACCAGATGGCCACATGCATATAGAAATGTCCTCTCCACTGAAAGACTGGTTAGCACTCGTCCGGCAAGCGAGAGACCGGGGTTCGAGTACCCGTGGGGGGGGGGGGAAGAAATTAATTTTCTTCCTTGTAATCTTCATCTCCACAAATAACCAGTCTTACAATGAATCTTGTATCCGGTAATCTGTTGTTCAGTCTGTGGCGATAGACCGGAGTTTTGCTCGGTTCGAATGCAAGAAAGAAATGTAACCTGTTCTGTCAGATTGTGGAAAATACGCAACGCACGTAATTCTTGGAATATACCAGGATGAGGATGGCTATCATATTGAACCTCGTTCGCAACAAACGTTGCCATGATAAAAACGTAGTTTAGGAAGGTGATTTGTGCTCAGGGCCTTATCATAGGCCCCCCCCCCCCGAGCGAAGTGACTTTTGTGAGGCCTCCATCTGGCTAGAATAGATACCTACTATAGTACTAGTTTATAAACTTTGGGACCAGAGGCTCCCTCCCTCTGCACTTGAGGGCAGTGTGAGCCCATGTGATAAGATTACACTGTGTGTCTCGCATTTAGTAATTGCTCATTCATCAACCGCATCTGTAATGCTTTCGCAGCAGCGCTAAATTTGTGTTCTTGTCGGTGCTAACATTTCCTTCTTTAGAGTCCTAAACCACGTATTCCACTGGGCACGTCCACCAAATTCCGTTACATTTATCACATTACTGGTTAGACAACTTTGAACACGTTATTTTATGCCAGTCCGGTGTAACAAAGCACGATGAAGTGGATGGAGATGAAGATGCATTTCGGAAAGACGATTCACATGCCTCGGCGTGTGAATTTTCTTTACGAAATGCATCTTCATCTCCACTTGGTATCCAGTCCATCGTACTTTGTATAAACAGAAGAGAACGAGGCAAAAATTAATTCTAAATGCAATTTCGTTATTCTTTAAGGTTTCCTTTTGGCCTCGTGGCAAAGCCCTGGGAGGCAGCAGCGCCATAAATTATCTCGTGCACATGTGGGGAAGCCGTTACGATTTCGATTCAAACTTGGCACCCCTTACTGGAGACTCGGACTTGTCCTTCGAGTCTGTGCTTCCATATTTCAAGAAATCCGAGACCTTCAGGTCGAATGGAAGGTCGAAAAACTCAGGTAAGAGAGAGATCAACTGTTCATATCGTAACTCCATTCTGGGAGGTCATAGATACGAAGAGTTTGTGATATTAGTACTTTGATGATATACCTCTAACATTTCTCAGAGTACAGAGGAACAACAGGTCCTTTACCGGTCGAGGAATTGCAGGGCGTTCCAACAGATTTCGCCGCAGCATTTATAAAAGGTGCTTCAAGCCTAGGACTTGAAGCTGTGGATCTTAATGGTGACGGAGAATCTGGTGTCATGTTCACTCAGAGTAAACCCCTCATAATTATTATCATTCAGAGATTTATTTTACTATGCTTTTTGATTGCTGCTGTATTGTCGATGTTAAATGTAGGCATTTCATTTTTGACATTATTAGGCAACGTGGAAAACGGCCGGAGAGTGTCGGCGTTCGATGCTTATCTAAAACCTGTGCTTGGAAATTACAATACGAGTCTTCTGCTGAATACCATAGTAACTAAGGTTAGATTTACTTCCATAACTTATTGTACTGTATACATGATGGCCTGATGATAAGTCCTAAGTCGGCCTTTATCTCATCAACCGTTCGTCGCAGAGAAATGGTTCCAATTTAAAAAATACTCACAAAATGAATGTGTTCAAAAATCACCTTGTACCAGTTTTAAGAGTAAAAATACAGTGTGCCACAAAATAAAAAATTCTAAATTTTCATATGGACACCTTTGTCTTGAAAAGCTGCTGCCCTCTTTCTTCTGGAACTAACAAAAAAAATTCACATTTTGAAATGCTGTATTCGCTGAGATATTTGAGTTCAAAAATTGGAGAAGAGTTGGGAAAGAACAGCATAAATTAGGAAAAAATATAATATGCCCATAATACACCGTTTTGAATTCAAATATCTCAGCGAATAGTATACTTGGAAACGTAAAATTTTTTTTTTTGGTCTCAGGAGAGACAGGGCAGCAGTTTTTTTATTGGGTCTTTGACGCCAGGGGTGTCCGTATAAAAATTTAGATTTTGTTTCATTTTGTGGCGTACTGTATTTACCCTCTGGAAACTGGTGCAGAGTGATTCCTGAACATATTTTGAGCATTTACTAAACTGGAACCATTCCTCTACAACGAACGGTTGACGAGATAAAGGCCGCATTAGGACTCACAGGACACCCTGTGCAATGGATCTTAAATACGATTATCGTACTACGTATTTTCTTTGTTTAATGAACGTATATTGCAGTGCGAGGTGGATTTGTTTTTTCCAGGTCACGTTCGAAGGCACCGAAGCGACCGGAATCCAAGTGCGTAACTTGTACACGGGGGCGGTACATCGAGTACGAAGCAGGAGAGAAGTGATCCTGTCCGCAGGTTCCATCGGTTCACCTCAAATATTGATGCTGTCTGGAGTCGGACCCAGGAGGCACCTACGGAATATGAGCGTGAGCAATGTTATCCAGAATGTGCAGGAATACGGTAAATCAGTGACCGTGCAGTTAACAAAATAAACAAAACACATGCGATTTTCCGATTCCATTTCACAATAATTACCAGGGAATAGGTTCAGAGATGTTCTTCACCGGCAACTAGATCAGACGATGGCAGTTTCTATATATAGTGTGATTGGATTCAGTTCCTGAAATATGACAAGAATAATATTACCTTGACTGACCTAGCAAACGTGATATTATGAAATACAAATAACATACAGAAAACGTATTTTCATATTTTATACAGCAGTTACGGTGGATCCCACTTATAACGTTTTTTCAAACCGTCATTAAAAAAACATGTACGCTATAAACAACTTTAAACGGGAAATCTCTGAGTATTTGGCAAAAATTGGGACCACGGAAATAAGTCGTATAAAACGGGAAGACTTCAAGAGTGAACGTTATAAGCGGGAAGACTCTCTAATTGTGAACGATATAAGCAGCGGGATCAGCTAGCTGTTTGCATACAGGGTGTCTCATAAATTCGTGAATGGCTTAAAAATTCCTAAAAATTGAAGGAATTGGTATACTTGAGTGCTTTTTGTGAAAAAATGAATTCCACGAAGGGGGAATGAATTTTTTTGGTACACAAAAAAAAACAACTTCAAAATGTTGTCGATAACAGTAACTGCAAAACAGTCCGGCAGGAATGATTGGACCTGAATCTTTCTCCAATCTCTTCTGTGTCCGAATCGTTCGTAAAGCTTCAGCCGGCGATTCATGGATGAAGTAAAAAAAGTTTCAAACAACTTCATCAATAGTACTTTATCCACGGAAGTCAATTTCACAATGAAGACGTTATGTAAGCACCAGTGACAGAAAAATTCAGAATTGAGCGTAGAGAAATTGAGAAATGTTCTGATTTGCATATTTCATATGATTTTTTTTTCGTGTAGCACCGTCTATTGACAAAAAAACTGAACTAATTTTTTTATTGCAAAAAAAGTCCCTCTTTCTGAGAATAACTTTTTCGCAAACCGCATTCAAATACACGAATTCTTTCAATTTTTATGAATTTTTAAACTATTCACGAATTTATGGGGCATTCTGTATATATCCAGGGTAACTCAGCACTAGTTTTACAAACTTCTAAGAGGGGTAGGATATGCCTAAATGACTCGGAATCGCATAGCAATGCATGGTTGGAAATGCTTTCCCTGATGCGGTAGGGTACACAGAAAGCACCAGAAGTGAAAGAACACTACGTAAGTGAACACGCGTTTCAATAATAAATGTGCATCGAAAAAAAGTAACGGGTTAAAGGTGTTCAAAGCGTCTTCCACGAGCTGTAATGCAGGTCTCGCGTCTCAGCCGCACCGAATTTCGAACGTTCTGGAAGATTCCGGGCATGCCTAGGACTTCCCTGCAATGCAGGCAACAGGTTCCTTGGTGCTGTCAACAGGGGCGTCATGCACCAATGATTTGGTATGCCCCCAGTCTGGGAACTCCGGAAGAAGTGATCAAGACAGGATAGATAAGGCGATCGAGCAGCCCAAAATGCACCAAACGCCAGGAACCATCGCTTCAGCAAAGCATTTCACACATGTGATTTCAAGTCGTCAGGGTGCACCAGACCCCTCCCAGAAGTTTGTAAACCTGGTGCTGAGACAACCCGTATATATATATTTTTTGATAATTATGAAAACGTGAATCGACTCAATTAAATGTTAAGACTGATGGCAATCGCTGTAGGTTTGCCAATACAAACGAACTAGGCACAGATTCTTTCTAATCTCGAGGGAACTACAGATTTTTTTTCAGTCAAATTCGCACGTACGTATATATAGAATATAAAATACTGCCATGCCCCTAAAAATATACCTCTTTAGTCACTAGTGATTTCTCTCAAATTCGATTTTGTTTTCAGATTTCCGTTGTAGCAGACTTGCCGGGTGTAGGTGAAAATTTGCGTGATCACTTGACCCTGCCAATGTATTTCCATATGAACTCGTCCGTCAGTATCACGACCGCTAAGACTAGATCCGTGCGTCACGTCTGGAGCTATTTCTTCAAAGGACAGGGTGAGTTCTTACACCCATAGAAAATGGGGAACAAAAGAAAATTAAGGAATATATATTTAGTTGACTTTTTTTATCAGTTAATGAATATGGCATATACAAATTTTGCATCTCTCTATGCACACCAATCTAATCCTCAGGTTTCTTAAGCACATCCGGTGTTCAAATCACAGCTCGAACTAAGAGTTCCGTCAAAGACCAACAACACTCTATACCAGACATTTATTATCTCCTCTTGAACGTCGGAACCGTCAACGAAGGAATTTTCAAAAAGATTTCTAATATGAGAGACCAGGTAAGTTCAAAATGAAATACAAAGATTGCAGAATAATCCACAAATGGCAATTGCGTTCTAATAATTTATTTTGCCATTATGGAAAAGAAAGAAAAATTTTCTCAATCATTCAATAAGGTTTTCGCAGCCGTTCGCGAGAGCTTCTCTTGGTCAAGGTACAGCCATCATCGATACGAGTTCATTTTCGTCTTAATCCTATAACGATCACGGGCGAGATATCTCATTGCAAGTGGGAAAAATTCATTCCAGCTCTCCCTGTTTTTTTTCTTACCTCTTTTCTCATCATCGCGAAGTTCTATTGTAACCCTATAAACGGAAGTTGCTCCCCCCCCCTCTTTCTACACTCCTGTTCAGTAATTTTTTTCCCTACATATCCAATGCATCTTTCCACTATATACCGAATATATAAGAGAGAAAGAGTACAACTAAGGGTGAGAGAGAGAGGGTGAAATAAATTTATTGTACCCTCCTATCTATATATATCTACCGTACTTCCTCTTGTCTATCCTTCAATTCTTCTTCTTTTCTATTCTTCCTCACTTCTTTTCTTCTTCATTTCTATTCTTCTTTTCCCTTCTATTTTGTTTTTTTCCCTATATTTCTTTCCTTTTTTCAACCACGCGAACTCAAGGAAACCATTTTTTAAGAATTACAACTGATACTGGAAACAGAAATCGTCCATATTCATTGATAAAAGAATGCACACGTGAAGTGTTTAATGGTGGACACCTTATACGCCAACCACTAATAGAGTTTTAGTGTTAGAGAAACGTGTTGAGAAGTAAATTAACTCATACCGACGACGGCTCTCTGTCTCGAGCAGCTCTCTTTTAATTAATTCCCATTCAGTTAACCCTCGGCTTACGATCTTAATCCGTTCCTGATTTTCGTTCGTAAACTGAAATAATTTCTCCCATAGGATTGAATAACTCTCTTCACAGGATCAATATAAAATAGATCAATCCGTTCCTGGGACCAAGAAGATTTCTAGAGTGAAATTTTACAACTTTAAGCTTGTACACATAGCGTAAAACTATTGTAAACCATTTACCCATTTTTGACCACTCTTTCGATTCGTGACATTCTTTGTAACATCTATGTTATAAATAACATGTACCGTATATACGGACTTGACATACGAAACGTGTACATGTAGAAATTTTGTAGTTAGTGAAAGAAAAACTTTCAAACTTTTTCCCTTTTAAATTCTTCAGGCCGTTTGTCTCTATCTTATATATATGTTATTGCCAAAGCCCAAAGTTGGCCAATTCGCGACGGAGCCGGTCTCTTCGCGAATCGCCCAGTTTCATTAAATATTGATCTGGCTAATGTCAAAAATTCGGACATTGGCCGACCAGTTCCTGAAGTGGCCGGTGATCCCTGGCCAAAGTCCGATAACAAAAGACATGATTAGGGGATCATCGTCAAATTGGCATATTTTTTCGTGATAATCATGTTCACGTTAGTTACAGTAACCCATCGAACGGCAGTCACGATGAGGTAATCTTTTTTCTATCCAAGATTTGATTTATTTTATGTTTTATAAAATTATTTTTATATAGTTTTTCTCTCAAATTTCACTTTTTTTTTCGTCACATGGATCTAATCCAATACAGATACTATATATAGCCATGTATCACACGTTGACGATTAAAAAAAATTTATCTGGCTCCTACCGGCCGTCTTACATCAGCACATTGAGCTTTGGCCAGTGGTCTCCGGCCACTTCGTGAAATGGCCGGTCAAAGTCCGAATTATTTCTGCAATTCGGACTTTGGTCAATTCACAAAGTGGCCGGCCCCTTCTCGAATGGCGGTAGCATATACATACATAATAAAAAATATATACATCTTCAACAGATTTGTTTTAATGTTTTTCTTCAAAACAGCTCAGGACTTTTGGACCTCCCTGTATTTTATTTTCCTTCGAAGATAGATACTTGTATTTTTTTTCAAAACGCAATAATAATGTTAAAAAAATTAGGTGCACTTTCAATGATCACAAATAATACGAAATGATCACGTTCCAGAAATTGCCTCCTTTTTCCCTGTTGTGTGTGTGTGTGTGTTCTCTCTCGTATCCAAATTACAGTAGTCTCGCTTACCTGACATAAATGGGCCGGCAGAACGTCGGATAAGCGAAAATGTCGGATAATAGGGCATTGTTAAGAAAAAGCCCATTAAATGTCAAACTATGTTATAATTTTACATATTACGAACCTAATAATCATGATTTACAATAAAACGATAGAAAGAATTAACTAAAAAAGTCAACTTACAGCGTCACAGAATATTCCGAAGTTAAATACAGTGCTTGAAAAGTTCAGTCCTGTGATGATTTAAATACATTTTTGACCGTAGTCTGCTTTCCTGAAAAGTGCCGTTTCTTCGCTGCCAAGTATCTTCGCAATCTTTGTCGGTTCCTGTGGCTTCTTCTTGTTACTCAATGTATTTTATTGCAGTTTCTAGAGCCTTAACTCCGTCGTTATGTGAAATTCTAAGAGGCTCGACAGTTGGTTGCTTTATTTTTTATTTTTTTTTGCGGTGGGACGTGGGATAATAATACGGAATGTCAGATAAGCAAATGTCGGATAAACGAGACTCTACTGAAATCTTTTTTTATTTTTCACAAAAATCAAATTTACAACAGAAGCAGAAATTAGAAGCGTAATTTGCAGAACAATTCTTCGGTTTTGAAAATTAGAGGTTTACAATTGCTTTAAGGAGCATTTTGTTTTACTTAACTTATGTTTTTTTGCAATGTGGTGATAAAGATTTTTCAGGATGTTTATTAGAACATGTGCTAAGTTTCATTTCTTTGAAATATGTCTAACATTAGGTATAACTGAAAATAACACTGTTCCTTAGCATTTGTCAAGCAGTGTAAGTTAAATTTTTTTTTCCGTACCAAAAAGATTTCCTATCTTCGTGAGAACAACTCAAAACGTAAATAACTCAAACGTATATTTGAATTCGCAAACCGTATTCAAATATACCAATTCCTTCCCCCCCCCTTTTTTTTTTATGAATTTTTAAACTGTTTACGAATTTCTGGGACAATCCTGTTACTTCATACTCGCAAGTCTAATTTTATTTATTGTATTTTTAATAAATCTTTATTGATAGTCCCTTGAATTACTCCCTTATTTTTGTGATCAGGTGTTTCGACAGTCGTTTCCAGATGCCCATAATGACTCCAAAGAAGGATTCGTGCTTCTTCCTTCTTGCGCGTATCCACTCAGCAGAGGAAACTTAGTTTTGGCATCTAAAGATCCACTTGTTCCACCAATCATCAGCCCAAATTATTTGGACAAGAAAGAGGATATCAGATGCTTCTTGAGAGGTTGGTGTTTCTGCACTCACGGCCATGTAAAATCGTCATTTTCTCAATGCAAAAAATATATACACGTGTTAAATCGGGTATTATACATAATAACAGGTTATTATGCATACTTACCAGTCGTCTTGGTAAGTTTGAGAAATTTATCACTTTTACCGGCGAACATGCATGATAACCAAGCATCGTTGGTAAATTTGATAAATACTAAAAACATTACCACTTTTACCGGCGATTATGCGTAATACCTAAGTGCCGTTGGTAAATTTGATAAATACTTAAAATTTATCGTCTTCATCTGTGATTATGCGCAATACCCAAGTGCAATTGGTCAATTTGAAAAAAATTCCAAGTTAATCTAAGATGTGTGATGAATATTGTAGGACTCTGATACAATGATAACAAATTTTACGATCGTACCCCGGTATAATGATACAATACGTGTACATATAGTACATCATATAGTACGATTTATCATGTTTACCAATGCCACGACGCTTGGATATTATGTATAATCACCGGTGATGATTTTTTAGTACCTACTTATTAAATTTTACCAACGACACTTAGGTACATAATCGCCGGTAAAAGTGATTAATTTAATGAAATTTATCAAATTTACCAAAATTCTTGGGTACTATGCATAATAACCTTTTATTATGCTATATAATAACCACATCTAGCATATTAACCTTAACATATAATTATATATATATATGCATATTACTTCAACTTTTTCATTTAAAAAGTTTATCAGTTTTGATTGAATTCCTCAGCGATTCGTTTCGGAGCTCGGCTCGGCTCAACCGCTCCATTGGTGGCATTGGGATCCCGACTTCATCTGCCGGCTTATGAAACATGTTCGCAGCATGAGCAGAGTCTGCAAAACGACGGCTTCCTCGAGTGCTGGCTGAGAACGTCTGCGATGACGAGTTATCATCCGATAGGTACTTGCGCGATGGGTCGCGATCATGATCCCATGGCTGTGCTGGATTCGCAATTCAGGTAAATCTGTATGTTTTTCGAATATATATACATATATATTTTTTGAATATCAAATATGCAATATTCGCGTTCTTCTGCCGATGATAAAGTATAGCTTTTTTTTTAGGCAAAATCAGTATTACAGGATAACCTACACCGGGGGAGGGTGTCATCAACCAGGTTCCCGCTTCAACTGACAGTCAGTGATCGGAAACGACAAATTTTTGTGTTAGGCCAAGGGTGCTCAAGCTTTAGGAGAGTGTGGGGCCACTTCATTGATTTCAAAACGTGTCGCGGGACACTAAAGTGATATGAAACAGCCAGAACCCCATATCCTGGACCAGAACCCCTAGGGTGGGATCTTCTGCTCGCTCTAAGCCAGACTTTTCACGGGCCATTCTATAGTAAATTTATAGCATGAAAAAACAAAAAATATTATGGCGATTGTCCTCCGTCCCATCAATGCTGGAGACCTATTGAACCAAACATGCACCTCATCCATATTCCTCTACGGAACTTCTAACGAATTGGTATATGTTGGAATGTGAGTGTATGTGTAGCGAACCTGACGTGAAGTTTGTTTCTGTGTAATGCTTGTTTAGCTGCCATCTGCCATCAATTTTTCTAACTGTGAAGTGTAATGATTGAATAATTGTGTCGCTGTAGAAGCCTGTTCCTCTCTGTGGGAGACTTTTTAACGGGGTGTTCGCGCCTCGAAGTTGGTAACCAAGGTTGGAAACCTGGCAGCCCCATGGGAACGGCACTGTGGATCACTTGAGGAATCTGTAAATGTGCCGCGGATCACCTAAATGATTTGAAATGTGCCACCGGCCACTTAAGTAAACTGAAGCTGTGCCGCTGTAACAGAAGTGATGTGGAATTGCACCGAAGACCGCTTAGGCTATAAATGCTCTGAAACTGTACCGCAGGTCAATTAAGTGATCTGTGAATGCGTTGCGGGTCGCTTCATGTGGATGAAAATTGATTCACAGAAATCAAAATTTCCTACGTGTAAAGCTAAAGATGAGCACCAACATGTTCGAAACACTTTCGACGTCTCTGGGGTATTGTCCCTCCTCCAAGACCAAATTTAATAAAAAATATTGGGGAGGGAGGGAAATCGGCGTCCAAAAAAAAGGTATACATATTCAGAATTAACGAAAGTAATAATTTCAGAATTATTGAAAATCCATAATTATAAAGTGAAAGTTTCGGAATTAATACGTTCAATAATTTCAACGCCTATTACACCCGTTAAGACGCCACTACACAAGAATATAAAGAAATTTTTGGCAATCTTATAGTAATGGAGTAGCGAGTGGGGCCGCAGCTATAAAAGAAGGCAGAGAAAGTCTGTCGCCCCCCTGGCGCTGAACCAGGAAGGGCCACTGACAAGAAAAGGTTCCCAAGGTGTCGTCCTCAAAAATGTATGAAAAATTCAAGTACATTCACGTCACCTCGCAACACATAAATAATACAAAAAATTAGAGAGGAATGCAATTATATTAAAGCCGCAAAAAATTATTAAAAATGGTAAAAGTCGGTCACTCATCGCCTCTCGTGCTTCTTGGCGATATCTATAAGAAACTACTTTTCCCTTTCTTTCGCTTTACTTCCTCCAACTTCCCTGTTCCAAAAACGACTATTTTTCTCTTTTTTTCCTCTCTTTCTTTGCCTGTGCTGTAGTTGATCATGTGTTATTTGAATGACGTCACTCTAACACTCTAGGGTTACGGGATTTTTTAATTCATTCTTGGCCTCTATTGGCGTTCAAAATCTTAATGTTTAAATTTTTTTTTCAGTGGCCCATAATTATTCCGCTGGATTTTCTTTTATTTTTGCACTTATTTAAATGAGTAGAATCAGTGGTAATTTTTTCAAAACTTTTGTCAAAAATGTCAAGGTGAGGATGTCACCTTGGGACAATTTCCTTGTGAGTTTACTCTTTTTCGTTCAAAAATTACGAGGAGGAGGGTGCCAAAAGGGATATACTGGCCCTGGGTGACAGAGTAAATTTTCGTTTCTGGTAGCGAAGAGACTCTCACGTTTAGGAAAATAGTTTTATGCTGCTCAAGTCTATTTCGGTGCAACAAATTTCAACAAAGATTGATCGAAAAATTTTGCGTTTTCTCTTAAAATTCCTCCCGAATTTTCCCACAGGTTGCGCAAAGTGCAAAATATACGAGTTGTCGACGCTTCAGCCCTGCCAAGACACACGTGTGGTACACCGAACGCTGCCATAGTGATGCTGGCAGAACGTGCAGCTGATCTTATCCTGAAACAAACTCAGACGTCGTGACGAAATAGAAATGTAACGTCATATTCAGGGTGTCCCATAAATTCGTAAATAGTTTAAAAATTCATAAAAATTGAAGTAATTGGTATATTTTAACACGGTTTTGTGGAAAAGTTATTCTCACAAACAGGGATTTTTTCTGGGCACAGGGAAAAATGCATTGGTATTAGTATAGAACCGATCACGCCCAATCTCTGTCGCTTTTGCGATATAAGCTCATTGATCGTGAGATCGTGGGCGTGCCGGAAAAAAAGGGAAAAATGTAGTTAAATTTTTTTCGGTAGAGGGCACTAAACGAAACCGAATCGCTGGAAATATACAAATCAGAGTCGTATAAAATGCTGGGTGTACGATTAACAGCACATTTCTGAGTTTTCCTGATTCTGGCGCTTACATAAGGTTTTCATTGTGATGTTGACATTGGTGGGTAAGGCATTATTGGTGAAGTTGTTTCACCTCAGCCCCGAATCTTGAAACTTTACTAACGTTTCGGACACGACAGAGACCGTAAAAAGGTTAAGGTCCAATAACTCCTGTCGGATTAAAGTACAGCGCCCTCTATCGACATAATTATGGATTAATTTTTTTCTGCACCCAAAAAAAACCCCGTTCGTGAGAATAATTTTTCACAAACAGCATCAGATACATACGTGTATTCCCATTCCTTCAATTTTTATGAACTTTTAAACTGCAGTACTCACGAAATTTACAGGACACACGCGCTGATTATTGTCTTCATGGTAAATTCATTATGAAAATCAAAGATAACTTATTTTGGGAGGAGAATATGCATGCTCTGTATTCACAAATAAATATAAAAATTTCCGTATGTTATTGGATTAAAATTATTGTATTGATATCAATATTAATCTTGTTTGGTCATGGAAATACTTGTTTCAAGAAGCCAGCTTTTTTCTTGAAGCAAATTTTTCCATTTCGATGACAAATTTGCGAGAAAAGCGTTAGAAAATAACCCCCCCCTACCCCAGAAAATATCCTACGTCCGCTTACGCACGGGTCTATTTCGCTTTTGCAATAGGCGAAACCAGTTTGGTGCGTTATAACAGTTAGGATTGGACTGTTAGTGGATTTGTACGGCTCATCTCAGAACAAAGTTTGGTTAAGAATCTCCGGTTTATAACCAAAAAATCGATTATCAAAAAAGAAACTTTGCCTGAGGTTATATTAACGAACTTTATTTTAAAGACAAATTTTTTTCTTCTTTCGCAAGTGTTTCTTCATTGCGGCCCTATAATGGGAAACCGTCTTCAGAACATCGGTTCCCCATTATAGGGCCGAAACGCGTATGCTAAAGAAAGAAGAAAAAATTCATTTGTCTTCAAAACATGTTAAACACATTTTTCTTTTAAAAAAAATCTATTCATACACACATAAGGAAACCAACAAATCCCTTCTCTCATACTTATTTTGATAAACTAGCTATTATAATGAAAATTTAATTATAATAGCTATACGATTAAATATAAAATAAGGAAAACTACAGTCGACGCTCCATTTTACGAACTACTTCTAAACCATACATGACATGCACTTCGTCCACATTTCTCTGCGGAACTTCTAACGAATTGGTCGTTTTTACGAACTAATTTTCTGGTTCCATGTAATATGCCATTCCTTCAAATGTCGTTCCCATTTAGAACTTTAAATTTTACGAAATGATTTTTCATGTCCGAACAAGTTCGTAGAAGTGAGCGTTGATTACATGGAAAAATATGAACCATATAATTTGTTTTATAGTTGCAAAGGATGCAAAATAAAATCGACATTTGTTATAACGAACACCTCCCATCGTTCCATGGAAAACGGACGTTATGTTGGGAGGGCGTTATATCGAACGTTTTAAACAAATTAAGGGAATTCATATTTGGACGGAATAAAAAATAAAAACGATGTATTAAATATATATAACTAAGCGCCATTTCTTTTAACTGGGACTACATCTAAACATGTAAGAGGGGTGTTTACGTTGAAATGTGGTACCAGTTTTATTAAGTAAAGGTATTCTAAGGGGCTCTAGTTTTATGTAACGCAACTTGTCATAAACATTATTTACTGTTTGTATTGCATTTTTATGTGTTGTCGAGATTTTTGTTTTACAGCCCCACCTATGACTGAAATCTGAACCTTTTTTAAATTCATAAAAAACTTTAGGCCATGATAAGTGTTTTTGTGCAAACCACACCTTTTTTTTGCTAATTGGTTGATTTATTAATTTTCAAAATGTGTCAAAGATCTATCTTGTCCACTCTGTATTACCATCTCAAATGTGCAAAGTAAATCCTCAAAATAAGACCCATTTTTATTCTTGTAACAAGATTCATATAAGTGTCGCTAATAAAGAATTTTTCATGTTTAAACTTATGTAAGTTTCTTCATGTTTCTTAGAGTTGAGCTCTGAGTGTGATTTTTGCAATTGATTTTTACAAATAGTTGAGTGCATGAAAATTTCTTTTATTTTTTGACAAAATCTATAACAAGAGTAAACACAAAGAAGTATAAAAAACAATAAAATACTTTATTTCCATAATTTCATCAACAACTGAACAGTAGTGCATCAATCACATCAAAATAATTTGGAGAATTAGGTCATTTCTATTCAATATAACTCGTTTTCTTTTCATGTATATGTACAACACACAACAAGAAAAATTTTAACATTTCCTACAACAAAACTAATGAGGAAGCTCTCATACATAAAGCATACATTTTCGTCTCATTCACGCTTATATATTTTACACACATCGATCTATTCACAATTTATAAAAAACAACATAAAGGGAAATAAAAAGTGAGCATGTTTCATATGAAATATATGCAGGTATACTAAATTATACAAGGAGACAACAGTTCTAAAATATGTTTCGAATTCTCTACATGCTGTGATTCTTTTTATACAAAAAAAGAAAAAAATCATACTGACACTACAGTTACTACTTTAATTGGTTTATGGGGGGGGGGGGAACCTAGTGACTTCAAAATAGTACAATATACTTTTCGTCACACATCTGAACTTTCTGCTATGTATTCAACGTCTGAATGTATTGAAAATTACGATTGTGGGAGACGATTATTTTTTTGTTCTCCCAAAATTGAATCAAAAGAATTACAAGTTATTTATTGAAACAACCATTAATCCTCATTAGGAATAATAAAATAAAATTATTTTAATCTATGGCATGGATAAGGAATTAAAATGCTTTTGTATTATGTGCTCTGATAATAATTTACTATTAACCCTTAAATGCATAATTTTTCCTTTCGAGCTGATAAATTTTTTTTCCATAGTTACTGACACGTATACAAAGCTGGTAAAAATATCTATTTTAAATTGTATTGCTTATATAGTGTCTTATTGAAGACATTCAAAGCCTCAAAAATCTCACATAAAATAAATATATTGAAAAGTAATAAATACTTTCCAAACATATAACTACCTTCTTTGTGATTCAAACTATACTAAATTCAGGATTGAAAACATCAAGGTAAAAAAAAAAAATGCCAACAAAACATTTGACAAAAATCACAGCCACACATGCTCTACAACAAACAAAGAGTCGTCGTCGTTAAATGGGACAAGCAAATTCAAAATATAAAATGGAAAGAATATGACCTCATCTTATGTGCAAATGTGATTCTGAATTTTTATTATGTAACATCATGCTGGGAGTATTGAAAAAGAAAGGAAATTAATCTACAGTAGGAACCTCTTAAACCAGTGTTTCCATGTAGGCAACATTGCCCCTGGGGGAGGAGGGTGCAGTAGAAGCTATGGAAGTAACATAGGATCCGATGAGGGTTGACTTGAGTTGAGGAAAATGATAGAAAAAAAAAGTTCTGAAGAAGTGGGGGGGGGGGGGACAAAAAGTTTCGGAAACTGTCTTACTGAATCTTTTCCTGAATCGGCGTCAAATATCTTGACTTAATGTTGTCATTTCATTATATTACTTAAGTATGTAGGCTCACCTATCGAACTCTACAAAACGCTATTTCCCGATTCTTTCTAAGGTACTTTATTTGCCTAATTTTTAAATATCTGTATTCGTGTGGTGCAATATTTCTCTATTAAGTAATTGACAGATTCAATATAAATATTTAATTCTGCACTGGTTTCAACCTATCTCTTATCTGTTTAACAAGATTATCTCTTAATTGGCTGACCACTGTTCTCATTAGAATGGTTGACAGAATTCTACACAGTTCCTGGAAAAAAAATTAATAGTTATAGTCCTCCAATTAAGACTTGATTACATCGCGTTACCTCGGACGAGTCTATTCTTTTTTTTTAGGTAATGCTATCATGCATAGCTTGTCAGTAACTAAACTTTCATGTTTGCCTTCTCCTTCTTGTAAAGAATAAAATCATTCAACAAAACATGACGAAGTCAAGTCTCATCTCATGCTAAGAGGATTACACAATTGCCATGAAGAAATAAAAATATTAGTTTCCCACATGTTAATATTTGTTACATCTTGGTTTGAAATATGGAAACTAATATTGAATGCTTCAACACCGTTGAAGTAGTTCTAATTGTTATGATATCATCAAAGACAGCCTCTCTCAAATTCTTAGGACAAGTTATCATTATCAGAACCAAGATATTCAAAGATGTGTGATGTCACTCACCGCTATTCATACAAGACAGGGTTGGCAGGTTTTTGACGGTTTAAATTGTCACATCAAAAACCCTTTGTCAAAAACTGTTAGAAACCTCAAATATTGTTTTTCAATATAAAAATTCCCATACAAAATACACAAACTGATTGCATGTAATGTTTAAAATGACTTATGTTATACGAAGAATAAATAACTAATACGATTGTAAAATAATTTTATGCTTTCTACAGAACTATTTTGGACCAAATATACATATTTTTTCTCATAAAATATACTGCAGTAAAACCCTTGTTAACAGACACCCCTCAGATGCGGTCACTCTTCATCTGCGGCTAAATAATAATTTCCCAGTGTATAATAAAAGTATGCATTTCAAACCCCTAATTAACGGTCACCCCTTTTTTACGAACAAATTTTTTTGTCCTGCCGGTGTCCGCAAAAGAGAGGTTTTACTATATTTGAATAGAGCATAGCATAAAAGCTGAAAGAAAAACTATGGAACTATTTGATATTCTTCAATCCAAGATGATTCTTGACCTCCCAAAATTTCTTAGTTATATATATGTGTATTGATATAAACATTTGCTGTATTCTTTTCATAACAGATAGGTGTTCAAAAAAGGTTATTTTACTCCGTACACATAATGTTGATTTGTGTTACTAAATTTATCTAGAGAGATAACCACTAATACTTAAAACTATACCCCCCCCCTTTATTGTGCATAAATATATATTGGCAGTGCTGATTGTATATCATGCTTAAGAATCTCCTATAACTTATTCTTAATGCCAAAGTAAGAATGAAGTTTGACTATGATATGGTGTATATTTACTAGCATTTTTAATGTAATGGTTTTCCGATCCAAGCTGTATCTAAATGTGCAAAACAATGCTTTGGGTATCAAGTCCTATCAGTTCTGCTTTGACTAAATATACTCTTTAAAACTCTGGATTTATATAACCTGACCTAAGACATTTTTGGGCGAGAATAAATGAGTTTAATTAGTGTATTAACAGATGTTGCGTGAGAATTTTTAATATGGAAGAAAATTTTGGGCAGATCAGAAATATCAAAATACATATTTTGTGCTCAGTAATTATAATTCAAAATATAAAACTCTTTAATCTACATAAAAGTCTTTTGTTATTTAACATATCTATCAGGTTAAAAAAACTATTTGACAACATTGACAATAAGTTTTTGACTGTTTTCATACAGAGTAGTTTTTGAGGTGAAAAAAACATAACCCTGATACCCTTATCACACATATTTTGAATAAACAGCTCTATTTTGCTTAGCAAATTGAACACAGGTAATCAGTAGTTTAGATAAAATTAACCATAAAAACTACATCTGTTCTAAGCTCTTTTTATATCGAAAATTAAAAATTGCAAACTATAATATTTTGTTTTAATTATTGTAATAAATTAATGTTTAAAACTAAACCATTGTAATATGCAAAAAGAGTAATTTTCTCATCATGGTTATATATTTATTATCCAAAAGCATTTATTTAGGTTTTTGACGGTTTTTTAACAAGTTTTTGACATTAAAAACCCAACCCTGATACAAAGCTTTAAAAAAAAGCTTATTTAAGCCTGTTACCTAAAGCCCTCTAAGATATTTACCAAGGTATAGCACTTATACCATGATTAAGTTTTATTAAAGTTTGATCTAAGCCTAGGCTTGGGTCTTCAAACATTAAATTTTCTTATTTCACTTTGGATATACAGTCAAACATCATTGAGTTGCTGTTTCACAACATCATCCCACATACAATGTCACTTTTGCAAGAGTTCTTCTCAATGCTATCATAGTTGACTTTAGCCCCCTTTGTGATGTGTCGCCTCACTTTTTGGGGTCTATTTTATCTAGTAGGGTGACTGTAAATAGTATCTGTAATAGAATTTAAAAAATATTTCTTGTGAATATTTTCCAATATCTGTTACATAAATGAATTCGAAACAAAGTGATCGTACAAAAGATATTTTTCTAATATATACCACCGGATCTTGTATATAATTTTTACTTCTTGCCAACAAAGAAATTGAATTTTTGTTGAGCACATATTAACACAGAAAAGTTGTATTGAATAATATTCACTCCTCACAAACTTGCGCACATGGCATGCCCACATATTCAGAACAATGAAAACATCTAGTACTGATAATAAGGATGTTTAGCTAATCATACATGTGTTTATTGTACGTGTATAAATGTATCTGAATATTTTCAAAATTCAACAACTGTGATTTTTACCCTTAGCATCTTATATACAGCACACAGCTACACAAACAGCAACAATATATCTGAGCAACAACGTGGAGTTTGATTTTTTTTACACACCATATCAATTACAAGTCACATCACAAGCTTTATTATATATATGACATGTAATATATATATCTTCCATCTTAATTTTCTTCACTATACTGCTTTCTCGTTCACGTTACACAAATCCACATTACAAGTTAACAAACGGATCCATAGCAAAAAACATGTAAATGGGTATTTATAATCTGATTCTGAGCTTATTTGAATTAAATAAATTGAGAGTTAACATCCAATAATTCTAACACATCCAACAACTTCGTTTTTTATGCAGCATCTAGGAAATGTCGATTCAGATAGACTGAGAAGGGTTAAAAAAGTTCTAACTGAACATCAGATCATCATTATAGCAGATTTTTTTGCTGATGATGAGTGATGATGAATGATTTCTGTATATATTTTTTGAATTCTGAGTAAAACAGGAATTACATAGAGAGAGAGAGAGACAAAAATTCAGAACATAATTGAAAAACTCGCAGAGGAAATGTGAACAAATAATGTTATTTTTTTTACTGGTGTTATGCTAATTAATCTAAATATGAAAATTTCATAAATTATTCACAATGTTCCTTATTTTCTATTAAAATTTCTTTTTATAAAGACTATAATTTTATATATATATTTTTTAATTTGTTATACACATTCTTGGACGAAATACCATAAAACCCCAGTAAATCGTCACTTCGGTTATAAGCCATCATATTTCTTTGGTCATGTCCAGCTTTCACAGCTAACAATGCTAAACTTTACTAGTCTCTAATTTTGGTTAACTTGTCACTATGGAAAAGTTTGAGAGGAAGACATGGTTTCTATGACTCGCTTCAAAGAAAGAGCTTGATAACGGCATTGCCATGTGTTCAAAAGTGAACATAAAAGCTCTATGTACCAAACCGGAACAGCCCAAGTCACAAAAGTTACATCGAGGAAGTTCATTTGCCCACTAAAAAAAATTTCTTGAAACATGAGGGCTGGTCGAGCTGAACCTGATTTCTCCATGAGCCCTCAGTAATTTGGGGCTTCAAATGTAAACAAAATATCTTTGTCGAAAATCTTGAAATTTTTCCCAACTTGAGGCTTTTTAACGTTTTAACGTCCGCTTTG
Source organism: Pholcus phalangioides (assembly GCF_987345545.1). Taxonomy (NCBI): domain Eukaryota; kingdom Metazoa; phylum Arthropoda; class Arachnida; order Araneae; family Pholcidae; genus Pholcus; species Pholcus phalangioides. Next base: position 83,104,335 of record NW_028301608.1, on the reverse strand, counting down.
CCCTGCCAGGGACCCCCCCCCCCCCAACAAGTCAAAATTGGGCCCCTGTGTTTGAGATTGTTGTATTTGTATCATGAACTACTGATGAAGAATTCAAAGCTCTAAAATTAAATGCCATGCATGTGTAACATTCCATGTGCAATAGTTGTGTTGTTGAGAGAGAGGGGTAGCTATTTTAATAATTGCTCTGATTAGTCTAAATTAAAAATTACTAGTACAAATCATAAGTGTACAATACTGTAAGTTAAAAAAAAAGCAGAAATTTTTTTTTTCTTCTTTTTTAATCTATAAATTTTGTTAATATTATAATTTTAATTCACATTTTAATAAATGTTATATTACTTTAAATTTATACGGTTTTTACAGTATTGCACGTTGAAACTGATGGCACTCTGCTTCAGCTGTCATAATTTCTTGTTAACGTGAGTGACAACTTATCAAGGTTTTACTGTATGTGAGAATTCATGCAATAAATATACAGTAATTTCTTACTATATGGCATTGTTGATGTGAAAACTGGTTGGCCCTTTTGCAAAGACACCAGCCTTCAGACTTAGACTGCAACAGCAATGTGCCCTACTCAAAACAATTAGGGAATATGTATTATTTACTTAAATTTGTTAAATTTATTTATTTAAATTTAGTTGATAATTAACTCTTGTGACACAACTTTTGTAAATAACTAACACAATATCTTTTGCCAATTATTTTATGAATTAAAATATTTAAAAATCACGATTAAATAAAAACTATTTTCCCTGATTTTTTTGAGCAGTGTAAAAAAAAAATATTTATTAAAAGACACTCGCTGAATGGCGGAAACTAGTTCTGAATAGATAGAATGATATTTGATTAGGTGATACTTGAATATCATACGATAATGTTTGTAATCGATTTCCTGGAAAAAGGTGCTTTTTTTGAAACAAAAATTGAGGTAGAAGCTGAATCAGTGTAAGCTTAATCCTCTAAATTTATGCTTTCGAACACTTCAGTACCATGGCAGATATAGCAAAAAATATGGAAATATTTAATCAAGAATTTATTGTAGTCAATGTCATCTCAAATATAGTAAATAATATCAGAAATGAATTTTTAAGTAAATGAATTAAATGAAATTCCCGCAAGTCTGAATATAGAAAAATATTTTTTACATGGAATATTAAAAAGAAAAAGAAAAACAATATGTGGGCATATTTCACCACTTTGATTTCTTCATATAATATTCCATGTAACACACACACAGTAGTCAGTTTTTTACAAGATGAGATATACTCTCTCTCTCTACAAAAAAAAAAGCTGTAGGTTTATATAAATCAAAAATATACTAGCACATGAACAATGCATGTACATCAAAACCAATTATCAAAGACTAACTGCATTAATACCCCATTAACATAAAGTCAACTTTAAACACATGCAAAGAAATACAGAAAGAATTCAAATACAAATTCGAAAAACAGTAAATACTTGAAGTGAATGAGACAAAATACTGTATTTACAAATATAATACAATTTTTACACTGGGATAAATGAAGGATGAGTGGAAAATGAGAAAAAAAAGCCTTCTAAACAAATCATTTTGTTTTCGAATCCAAGATACTTAGACACATGTCTGTAATGATTCAATGATTTCTTTCCACTCAAACCAATCTGCAATGACTGAAATGCATGTTTATATGCACGCACATATATATTCACCAATGTTCCCTCTATAAGCGGCAGGAGTGCACAGCCACATACACAAAATATACATATACACCATTGCTGTATATGGTAGTATCTTACCACCACACAGAGGGAAAAAAAACAGGTCCACACACACATGCGAGGGGAAAAAAATTAGAGAGACACCTTGGTAGTCACATGCATTGATATGATTCATTTTTAACTAGAAGCATTTGATGAGAATTCTCATACGCTCTTACAATGAGACTGTTCTAGGCATGATCATGATATAAATCAAACATACAGCATGCTCTCGGAAATTTGGTACTTGGAATACAACGGCACTTTATAGAGAATAACAGCCACATACTATCAAAAATAGGAGAAGCAACAGGTGTATTTTTGCTTTCTTTTGTATTTGTGTAAACTTGTCTTCATCAAAATCAACAATTTGGTATCTAACTGTTTTCAAACATAGAGCCTTCTAAAAGCGCTACGAAAATTTAAGTTCCATCTCTTCTATGATTTGTCCACAGCAACGCAAAACACAACCGATCTCTCATTTTTATCCCGCGAGTGAGACATGAATGGAAAAGATTTTATTAACCCTGGGACTTGAGTGCTTTTCATATCACATACAGTGATGATAGGCCCACCTTTTCATTTACCCTTCAATTTAAGCAAAAAAAAAAAAAAATATCTTAGATGATTTTCAAGATGATAGCACATTGAAACATCCAAGACAGCCATATTTCTGAACATATTCCAAATATGGTCTCAGCATGAAATAGCACCGAACATATATAAGAAGCACATAATACACATTTAATATATTTGAATTGAAGGAACTTTATTTTTACAGATACTTTGAGATTTCACTTAGAGAGGAGGCTAGTTTAAAATAAAAACAACATAGTTTTTTTTATTTTGAGTATGGCTTCAAGGCTGCTTTTAGAACATACAGTCAAACTTTGTTATAATAACACCTAAGCAAAAATGTCAATAGTTGGAGGTCCAGACTGATTTTCATAGAGAATAGTATTAACGAACCTTGCATCAATGAAAAGCAACCACCTAAGATATAGTGACAAATTTTTCGTCTTTTTTGTTTCCGTTTCAATAATGTTTTCCCAAGAAATTCTAAAGATCAGAAGATTAGAACTGATCACATCCAAGGAATGTATATCTATTGTTCTAATTGAAAACTAACGTTGAAAAAAAAAGATCTATTGCATTTTTAACATTCTGACGGGCTTTTTGACATGAACACTACACTAAACATTTTCGTATGTTGATATTTCCGACTATTTCTTGAAAATGTCCCTTTCTTTTCAATGAAGCTTGCTTTAATTTCTCAATCTTTACTAGAATCAGGAATGAGGGAATTTTGCATAATTTATAAATTGTGTTATACTAAATAAGATATATGTGAGATATTCATCTCACATATTTGCCAAGTTCAATCATCCCCCCCCCCCCCGGAATACATTTTAGTAAACTTACTGTAGCATTTTTTTTCTTTTGCATGTGGTAATTTATAAACAATTTTTGTTTAATTTTATCAACATATATGGCAAAAATTGGTGGTGTTCCGTATTGGTTATCCCGATTTCCTGTATTTTTCTCGATCAAATTGGTCACCTTAATCACAAAGAAATAAAATTCTCATGCAAAGTATTTGATTGCCTCTGATTTTATTTTAAGTTAAAAAAACTTTTAAAAATATCAACATTGGTTGTAAGGACACTTCAATTATAATGACAAAATTTCATGGAATCTTCAATGTCATTATGACAGAGAGTTTGACTGTATATTTCCCACACAGTAAAATATCAAGCAGTATATTTCTTTTCTTCAGGCAACCACTATACTTATTTTTGATAAATAAAAAATATTCTTCTAAGATTAATGATATGCTGCTCAGCTGTGCATTTAATCCAGTGGTACAATGTATCTGAGAATATTCTTTAATACCAAAGCCTTCCTCTTAAATTTGTAATTCCATGTCAATAAAAAATGTTGCTGTATTATTACTTAGCCCACATAACACCTCAAATATTTTTTTATGTTATTCTTACACACACACCATATTTCTTGGCCAAACCATCACAGCACTTCAATTTTAAAAGCTTGTTGTGCATAGGCCAATTTTTGTTTCAAAAAACACAATCTCTCTCTCTGGAGGAAGTTGACCACAAACATTATTATAAAAAATTCAAATAATTAAATTTCATCCTTCAGAAATAGTTCTGAACATTCAGCAACCATTTTTCATAAAGCACATAAAACAGTAATTGCACGAAGGCTTTTTTAAAATTTTTTCCCCGGAGAGCTGCGACCCTTACACTGATGTGAAGCATATGTTGAAAAAACATTTTTTGCCCATGTTTTCTAGATTACAGTAGTTGTGACAGATAGGCCAAGAAATATGGTAATTTCTATGCATACAAAAAAAAGAAAAAAAAAAGACTAGATTAGCTCATTGATGAAATAATGTTCATTGTGATCAAGTATACAAAAAATAATCTTAATCTGTGAAATTGGGAACCAATAGGTCCATCATGAAAGCAATTAACAGTAATAACTAAAATCATAAAATTAAGATACAAGATCTGCTATCATATGAACATGTTTCACATTTATATCAATTCTGGGCAACAGGGTTGGACAAATCTTCAAAAATTTACATGCCCAAATCCATATTTTTTATGTTAAAGTCAGGCCTGTGGTTGAAAATTCCATGCCAGGTCAAAATTTTTATGTCACAGGCATATCGGACCCATTTGCCCAGCCCTGCTGGGTAATAATGAAATAAGGACTGAAACTAAATGAAAAAGTCACAATGATAATTCTTGTTTAACTGTTTTCACAACTGATTTCTTTTCTAATGTAAATCAATCGCACAGAAAAAAAAACCACTTCTATTCTTTTGCAGCTTTAAATGAAAAATTTAAAACTGCTTAAAGAGATATCCTACACAAAATTATAGTTAATTATTCATTACAATACATATATAAAGTTATTCATTGTGATATACAATATTCAAATCGTATTCTCTTTGGACTGAAAATGATGTGAAGGCATATTATTGGCAGTTAATGTTTCCCTTTCCCCCCTCCTCAAACACATTCCATGTGTAAAATAAAGATCAAATTTTTAAAACATAAAGATTACAGCATTTTCTTTTTGTCTCAGAAAGCAGAATATTTCAAAAACTGTGAAGTGTAGAAAAGACACTATTATGGGAAATTTTACCGTAGAACATTTCCAGTCAACCGAGGGCTTGTTGCAAAACATTCTGCTTGGGGATTTTGTCATTAACTAAAATAACTCAAATATCAGGATGAGCTCCCCCCCCCCTTTATTTGATTTGATGTATTTGGAAAGAAAAGCCTCCCTCGTTATTTAAATATTATTAATAAGCACACTTCTACATAGAGTTACAAAATCTAAAAATCAAATACAGCCATTGTGTATGGTCATTCATTTAGTATTGAATAATGTAAGTTTTTAAAATATACCACCATGTTAAATTATTCAATTATGTTCTTAGAGAGCTTCCAAATTGTTATCACAATAAAAATTTATACATAAAGAGAAAGACTGTGATTTTGTGCTTTGATTTGATGCATTAAATTTTGTCACAAATCGAATGTAGATGAGTGAATTCGGAAGTGTTGAAAGCAGGAAATAGACTAAGTGATGGATGATATATACACAATAAATTTTTTTTAGTACTTCAGTTTTTTATATATATATTTTTTTGAGCAAAAATATACCCTAATTGTTCTGATTGAGCAAAATTTAATCAAGTATTAGCTCAATGAGCACTAAATTACAAAATGAACTTATAACTTTGAAAAAAAAAAGGATATTTCTGAGGATAATACACATAAAATGAAAATGAAGAATAGGGTTGATATTTTCAGCTTTATCAACTAAACTTTAAGCACAATCAACCAATTTTTAAAATCAAAACTTCTGCTGAGATTTTGAGCAAAAGAATACTCTGCCGCCTACATCTATGTCAAAAAAGAGTAGAAATGTTAGACTACTTTTAGACCAATACTCCACTTTTTTTAAATTGATATATATAATTTAGTATACTGATAATTCTTTCATATTTGTCGAATTAGAAGATATATAAGAAGTTTTATTTTATATATCTTCTAATATCTTTCAAAGATATATAAGAAGTCATCATGAAAACTGAAAATTCTCTGTTATTACTAGGGCTGGGATTTTTATGACTTAAAAAATGACAGAATATGGTCCATAAAAAATGCATTTATGATCTAAAAAAACTAAAAATATGCTATAAAAACCCAAAAATATGCTTATATAAATAGCCTGATCACACTTCCTCGAGAAAAATATATATAGAGGATATCGCCAATTATTGGCCAAAAAAGATGCCAATAGTTGCTGACATTGCTATTGTGGAAAATGAAGCTAGGGAAGAGAGAGCTTGAGGGAAAAAAATCTCTCTTCATTGTTATGCTTAAATATGCAAAATAATGCTCCAAAATATGAAAATATATCTCAAATTCTAAAGATCATGAAAAATACCCTAAAATTACAAAGCAACAACTCGAAATGCATTTTCGAAGGTTTCTCGGGGGGGGGGGGGGTGCAATAACTGAAAAATGTAATTTTCGAAGTTTGCCCGTTTTGAACTGGGTCATCAATTTATTTATGATAAGTTTAATTTCATTTATTAATTGCAGTAAACTTTCAAAAAGTAATTGATTACACATCTATAGTCAGACACATGTAGGCTGAGAACACGAGCTCAGTGACCAAAGAAATAGTGAAAATAATTTGTGACATTGTTTTGTTAGATTTATATATAGAACTGTATAAATAAAATAAGTCAACCTACTATAATGTTTATCCCTTTATAACCTTCAAAAAACTTTCTTAGCCTTTTCACAACTTAATTGGGATAAACTCATACTCAACATCCCCCCCCCCCCATTAATTTCTGATGCGGGAGGTTCTAATTTAAAGCCCCGTTCACATGGGAAATAGAAAAAGAGCATTTTAAACTTACTTCAAGAATTTTCACCAATGACTGCTCTTCATTTCTTTCCTTACGAAGGAAAATGTCATCAAGCGGGTGCTACCACAATATTTGCACATGTGAATGGGGCTTAACAGTGGATACCCCCACTTAAGGCATTTTCATCGGACCCATACAATAAAGAATTATCAAGGAAAATTTCTCAATGTTTTTATACAGGAAAAATTCCCTGGGAAAAAGAATACCTAATTGGGAAATGGCAGGGAATTTTTAAACCTGATCCACTGTATATCAGCAAAAAAAAGATAAAAATGAGCTAAATAAAAACTAAGAAAAAAATTGTCCTCTCCCAAAAAAATGACCTATTCATGTTTTTGAGATTAAAACTTCACACATTTAACACATGTGGAAAACAGTTTAGATCTGAGGCTGCCTTAAATTTTGAATTTGCAGCTGTTTTTATAAATGTATCTAAATTTATCCCTTCTTTGATTGGAATGAAAGTGTTTTTGAACATAAACTACATTTTCATATCAAGCTTCAGCCATACCATGTTAAATAACATCGCAACTGAACATTAACACTAAAATTTTTACTGTGAATCTAATACATACTATTCAAAAAACGGACTTATAAATGTTAATTTATTGATTCAATTCAGAATATCCCATGTACAGTGACATAGAACTTGCCCCTTTACACCAAACTATTTTCACAGATTGGTGAAACCCTGTATGGCTTTGTTTGGATAAAGGGACTTGTAATTACAGATAAATGCAATTTACAACTATGAATGGAAGACAACTACTAGTCGGTATTCATAGTTAGTATCAAATACACCTGATATTTCAAAGAATTGCTCACTGAATTTTTATTTTCGATCAAAATCAACCATGCATGAAAATTTTCCCTTGTGCATATATCATTGCATAGCAGAAATATTTCTCACTTATTTGATTGTTTGAATCTCCAGCTGTCATCATGTAACCATTGAATTGAAAAACTTTTAATTTGAAAAAAATTCTGATAGCTCTTTTTGATAAAATATTATATCAGCTGGACATATCGTTTTCTACATATTTTAGGGGGAAAAATGTTTTGTACAAATAGAATTTTAAAAATATCGAATAAAAAGAAACTTACACCAAAACTTTCATTGCACTAAGATCAATCATAGAAGGTAAAAAGAATAACATTGGCCACACAATAGACATAAAAAATTTGAAACAACGTTAAATAAATTATTTTGTTCTTTCTACCTGAAATTTTATGAATTTTTGTAACTAGCATTTTTTCCCCCCATAGTGTAATAAATTAAAAAGGAATCTTATCGTTTTACAGATGATATTAGATAAATTTTAAAGCAAATAATAAAGTTAGTTTAATACAAATTATTTATGAAATATTTAAAAAAACTCAAAAACTTATAAATATCCCATAAAATTTTTCACATTATTCAAAATCTGTGTTTTTTTACAATAGAATGAATTACAATATCATAAAAAGGGTATTAGACAACAAGATATACGAATATGAAGCTGTCTTCTCCCTTTAAAAAATAAAAATAATGTTATTCATAAAAATTAATTTTTTAAATATTGTATGATGTAAGAATATAAGTATATCAATGAAATAAATACAGCCCAATTTTAATGTTGAAAAAAAAAAAAAAACCTTTATAAAGGTTTGACAATGAATTGAGAATAATCTATAACACAAAAATTTTTTAAACTCAAACAATAAATTAAAGGTATATTAAAGACACAAGAATGCATCAAGGTGGTATTTGCTGTTTAACTACAAAAGTGAAACACTCATCACAATGGGAACAACAAGCAGACATACAGTTTTTTTTTTCGCATATAAAATATGCCAAAAAACTTCTTGAACACAGTTTGTGGTAGCATGGTGTATTTTCTTTAAAAAAAAACCCTATAGTTTGCTAATAAATTTCTATGCCTTTGAAATGCTCCACACACCTAAATAAGATCTTAAATAACCACTGAAGTAAACAGAATAATAACAAAATCAAAAATAAACATAACGAGAAAAATAAAATTTAACTAACAGCATCAGCTTGTGATGACACATGTTTACAGTCTTTAGCCTATGGAATGCAGAGAACCAATGCACATAATTCTTTCTCGACTGGATTCTCAACAACAACATCATTACAAATCACACACAAAAAGAAAACAACACCTACACACACAATGCACAATGACAAGCTAGCACTGTTTTTTTTTAAGCAAAACAAATTGCTAGACTTTAAACTGTGATGCCTCTTAAAATAAATATTACATCAATATCATAAATGAAATAAACGACTGAAAATCATAAAATTTTTTTAAAAAATTGCTAACATGTGGTTAAAGAAAGAAAAAATTCCTTCATATGTTTAGCTGCCAATTATAATACAAGTCTCACTTAAAAAGACATTTCAGGTCTTTGATTCTGAGAGGAATCTGCCTGTCTGACATCAGCAACATAATCATATTCCACGTTTAGGAGAGATACAACCTGGAGAGGAAAGAAGAGCAACAAGCAGGTAATATGTAGATTTAATTGTTTGTACAAATCATTAGCAAAGTAAATGTTTACTTGTAGTACGATAGTTAAAGTTCTAGAGAATTAACTTCTTGAATTTTTTATGGAAATCATAAATATGATCTCAAAACGTAATGTTGAATGACTTAATTCTGAAGTCTGATCCTCCAATTTATAGATGTTTACTTCTATAGTTCATCATAGTGATGATTAAAAATACTATGAGAAAACAACAGATGCTGTGAAATAAAACAAAACAAACACACTGTCAATCGAAAAGTGCTTTTATTCATGAGTTCCTCTCCCCCCCCCAAACATTAAAGAAGTGAACGAGTGGTGGCAACTCAGTATCACATATATGGTGCAGGCATCTCAATTCACTCGATGTACAACCAAAGGGCCATTCAGCATCAACTAAATAAAAAAATTCAAAAACATATTGACAAGATTGTTTCTTGCACAACTGATGGATGTGTATCCGACTTGCATGATGATGCTTAATAGTTTATGCATTTTTATTCTTTCATAGATTTAATGAGCTTTGTTTAAAAAAACACGCAAACTTGCAATTTTAATACGAAAAGTAAAAGTCTGAAGTCCAACAGTATTTATGTTGGTACAACATCTATTACTATTTTGAATCAGCAATTAGGGCACAGATTTCAAGGCTTTATAGAGAAAATTATTCCTCGGTTTTTTAATCTAGGGAACCCTAGTGCAACATTATAATGCATTGAAAATACTTTAGCTAAGTTTAGCTAAGTGCAATTATATTTTTCTGCAATTTTTTCCATGCACAAAATCTAGAAATAGAGCAGTTTTCTTTCTGCACTGTATCTAGGGATTAAGTTTAAGTCTACATTTCCCCCAAAGATATTTTTTGTGCGTTTTTTAATCATGAACTTTACCACATATCAGTAACATGTATACCATATGACCATATGAGGTTACTTTCACTTCAATATCATTGAAGTTATGTAGAGAAAAAACAAAATTTAAATTTTGTGATTTAAATCGCGTACCCTGCAAAAAACTTAAAATTATCTGAAAGTGTCATTTCATTTTTGTCTTTGTTACACGAGTTGGTGGTTTAAAGCTAATATAATCTGTATAATAAATTAATATTAATCACATAATTGTTCATGTAAAAACTATTCACTTTTGCAATCTTTTATTTGATAATATTTTTATTTGAAATTTTCTTTTTATGTATAGCTTTAAGGAGAAAGTTTCAGACAGCAGGATAAAACTGTAGTACAGTCAACGTTCATTACAATAACACCCATCATTCTGTCAAAAACAAACATAATATTAGGTGGTTGTTATATCGAAAGGAAAACGTGTGGGATAGTGATTATGTAAAAACTTTTAGGACTTGTCCTACTAGTTAATAGAATAGTTGCTATAATGCAGGGTCATTGTAACAATCGTGGCCTGTATTTACTTACAATGCGGTTCAAAACCCTTGCCAACCCTGACTTTCAGATTTTAGACTTCTAAATAGAGTCTCAAACGAGTTTAGGCAGTTTATATAGCGTATTAGTAGGTCTATAAAACGAAAGGAAAATTTTGTGTCATATTTTGATAAAATACAGGTTGTGGATAAGTTTGTAACTTCTTTTTTTTTTGTCAAATTTGGATTTTGATAATTTTTTGAATTTTCAATTAATTGGTTTCTAGCTTATACATGGGCTTTTGAAGTTTTGGACTGTTAAGTACAATTTTGTACAATAAAATCCATGTATTCTGTCCAAAATCCCCAACTCTGGCATATATTGTCCAAAATAATTCTGCAGAGAGTAGAAAATTATTTTACAATGATATTAAATATTTGTTCTTTGTGTAACATAGTCACTTCAAATATTACATACAATCAACATGTGTATTTTCATGGGATTTTTTTTTGTTGAAAAACAATATTTGAGGTTTTTGACATGACAGTTAAACTGTCAAAAACTGACTCTCATCAAAAATCTGCCCACCCTGCATCTGGTCCCAAACAATCTACTCTATTCCTTTTTAATACTTACTCTATTCCTTTTTAATACTTACACTATTCCTCCTGACGTCTTTCCCATTCATAAACTTTTGATTTTATGAACTATTTTTCTCACGTCTGTATGGGTTTGTACTTGAATGAATTTTTTTAGAGAAATAGAATTATTCATTTTCTCTTCTGAAACCAGGGTATAGAATCATTCATGTTTCATTGTACTTCAGACGTAAGCAAAATTACAGGGTGTTTCAAATGAAGATGGGCCAATTTCTAAAAGGTGGTACAAATAATCTATTTGTTATCTTACAAATACTCATTGTTAGTTATCTTACAAATACTCATTGTTAGTTATCTTACAAATACTCGGTGGAAAATGGGCAAAAAGGTGCCACCAGAGTGTCCTTGAGGATAAAATTAAGGAGGTGAATTACATTTTATTTTTGACCAATTGCATTTTGCAGCCACAGCGCCAGGTTTATGTGTTGACTATGTGGGAGTAAGAGTTGTACAGTGACCTTAGATCCCATATTGTATCTGACAGAACCCTTGTTTTCCATATTATTTTGGCTCATTATACAATTATATGATAAGTGACAAAATGGTTTGCCTGTTGCAACTACTTGAAAACTAAGGAGACAAAATTGCAATGAAAATACTTTGTTAGCAAATTACTTATTAGCTTCAAACATAAAATTTCAAATTTTCTTGACTGCTCCAGCTAGGATCAAGTGAATGGATGGGGGACATAGGTGACAGAATCCTAAGGACTTGGATCACTTTTGAGCTTCCAAGAATTTCTACGAAGCATACCCTCAATAATTTATGAACATACCCTCCCCACGTATTCTATTGAATCCCTTCATTGTTTTGACTCATCAAAACACCCTAAATATGAGGGTGCAACATATCGTTAGATCAGCAGTGCAAAGGTCAGCTTTTGGTGCAATCTCGTCAATGCTTTTAGTGAAATATTTTACTTATCAATCAGAATATGCATAAATATTAAAAAAATTTTCTCCCGGAGGTCGATCCCAATTACCGTGTAATCGATGATCACAGCTGGCCCATCTCAATGTTATTTTGTTGTCACTCTAAAAGTGCTGATTTTTTCAATTTAAAATCTTAAAATATTATGTAAATTTTGGTGATGTTTCAACCGTGACAAAATTTTTTTGTATCCTGGGATGTAAGGTACATGTAATCCAATTATGCTGGGAAAAATACCGTTTCCTTAACATATAAATAGTTGTTTCATGTCAGTTGTGATATGCTCATTCCAATTGATGCTAACATGAAGTGAATTATTAAATAATCATGCCAAGACTCTTTAGCTAGCTGATCCTTATTGAACTATTGTTTCGTTAGAGCGATATCACAGATCAAGCAGAGTAATATTGTTGAGGACAATGTGGTGTTTTGCCTCTGACTGTCGATGCTGATCGCAAAGATGTTTAAAGCTGATGCGAAGTTGGGTTGTGATGGCCAAGAATGTCCGGTGATTCTGGATTTTGGGTGATCTTCTACTACGCTCTGAGGTGACATAGTCTATCGAGACTGTAGTTGGATAACCATTCTGGAAACTTGTTTGATTCTTCTATGGTGTAGCTTTGCATCTGTAACTGACATACAGATTCCAGAGGAAAGCCAATGATTTCACATTGTCAAAGAGAGGACCGAAACGCTCATAGAGAACTGTGGATTGCTGGACGTTTTTGGTGAAATCAGAGATTTTCTCTTGAAATTAGAACTTGATTTATAAAAAAGCTTATATCGGGGAAAATGTTTCATATTATTAAATGAGTCAGTGAACATAATTGTTAATAGTGGAAAAAATAAATAACTTTCGTGGAAATGGTTTTGTTTTAATTTTGCTGTCTTGCAATTTGAATCTGATATGAATCTGGGTACACAACTAGCATTGTTTTGTGGGGGGAGGGGTGTCACTTAATTGCAGTGGAGCAACTTGTATTAAAAATTTTGAAATCAATGAATAATAAGCAACATAAATTTGAAAAATATACATGATTCTTTTCACAGGGTTGCTTCCCCCCATGCACCCCAAAACCCCCATACAACAATATTTCAAGACAAGCAACTCTGGTTTTTATGGCATTTGTTTCAATAATTGAATAAATAATTATTATTCACTGAATAATAATCACCTAATAAGAATAATTATTATTCTTAATCCAAAAGAAAATCCACATTTATAGCTATATCATGTATTTTTGCAAAGTGGTTAAAAAGACTGCTCTGGTAATTCTATGGGCATGGAAATTATGGTAATAAATTATGGTAAATAATTCTAGTGTTAAGGAGGCAAGATATCTTGTTTCTTAACCGCTGAGAGGGTTAAATAATAAAACTATTCTGGTTTGATAAACTAGAAATCATGAAGAGAAGGTTATTGATAAACTAAACTTGAGAGTTTCTGAGAATTATAAAATAAGAAAAAATTCTACCTCATTGTAAATGAATATTTTGAATGTTACCCTTACTAAGTTATCAATAAAATCTACAAATAGTGGCATCAAAAATTCATGAAAAAGAAAGTAAAATAACATACCTGCTTAAACTTTGCTCTTATTTTCATTAGTTTGCCAAGTGTATCTTCATCTTGGACGTTCGTTTGAGGGAAATTAGCCGTCATTTCTTGCAAAGATTTCAACGCAGCTATTTTTCTAAGAGCAAGGGATAAAAAGAGTTTAGATGTTTATTCATGTTTATTCATACATTGGAAGAAAAATCCAAGACACTAAAAAACTCAGATATAACAAGTAAGGCTTTTTGTAACAAGAATCTCACTATTACGAGTGATTGGCAATGAATGTCACCAAGCATGTCTTTCATGTCTCATTTCCAATGACTAACAAGGAAAGGGTTCCCAAGGTAACATCTTTAAAAAGTTCTAATTCTACTCATTTAAATATGCACAAAAATATATTTAAAAATCTGACGGAATCATTATGGGTCACTCAAAAAAAAAATTGCAAAGATTAATATTTAGAATGCCAATAGACACCAAGAATGAATTTAAAAAATCCTGCAACCCAAGAGTGACGTCATTCAAACAACACATGATCAAACACAGCACAGACAAAGAAAGAGAAAAAATAACCAATTTCTGCAAAAGAGAGATGCTAGGAGGAAAGAAAGGAAGAGAAAGTGAAAATAAGTTCTTATAGTTATAAGTTATCACCAAAGAGCGGGAGAAGTGACGAGTAGCCGACTGTTATAATTTACTTTTTTGCAGCTTTAATAATTACCAGGGGTCTGTCCAGCCAGAATTTGAGTCCGGAAAACGGACCCTTCACAAAATTCCGGGGCTAAAAAACGGACCCTTCACAAAATTCCGGGGCTAAAAAAAGGATGTTTCACAAAATTTGGAGGATAATAAACGGATCCATCACAAAATTCCAGAAAACGAACCCTTCATGAAAATTACGTCGTAAAAAAACGAACTTTTGTGCTGAACGACTGCTGTGCGACAAAATTCTTATCAGTTATGACCCTAGTCGTAATAGAAAGCCATTGATCTTTTTTTTTAAGCATGCATTGTTGGCCCAACACCACCACCCCCTCCCCCATAGATGAGTAATCTTATTTATAGAAGTTGTTGGTTGGATACCGGAAAACATGACCTTGAAAAGGCAATCGGAGAAAGAGCGTGACCTTGAGAGGGCTTTCCTTGTTTCTAGTCTTCTGGTTAGGACATCCCGCTGGTTGACCACGGATTGACCGCGTCCGATATTTTATCGCGCAACCTATGCCATTATACAAACGCTTTAGCCCCGCACTTCTCCTCAAATGGTCTTTGAATCACAACCTCTTGTTAGTCGTAAAATCGGCGTAGTTGATGCTTATTGTAGAATTGGATTTTTTGTGCACGTTTTTTTTCCTGTATTGCGCTTTCATTTTTGAAAATTTAATATGAAGCATGGTCGACCACCAACAGGTGGAAATTCAAGGAATAGTGATTACTACATTAAAAAAATACGGCCAACTGACGTTCGGGGATGCAGCTCCATAACATCGTTTTTTAAACGAGGATCTGAAAACGTCACCAAAAAGACATCAGATACAGATAATTCCAATTGTGCTAACCCGGAAAAAATTACTGAAACATTGCTTCCTTCATCGGTTTCGAACCACGCTGTCGAAACCTTGGAAACGGCGCGATACATTACCGATTTATCGGAGGCGCCTAAAGACATTACCGATTTATCAGAAGCGCTGAAAGACATTTCGGATTCTTCGAAAGACATTGCAGATTCGTCGGAAGCGGCGGAAGAGATGACCGATTTATCGGAAGTGGCGGAAGACAATTCCGTTTCTTCGAAAGACATTACCGATTCGTCGAAAGCGGTGGAAGACATTGCTGATTTATTGGAAGCGCTGAAAGATGCTACGAATTCGTCGGTAGAGCCGGATTTTAAGAAAATTTCATCTACAGAAGCTAGAAAAATGGGTCCAAAAGTACCGAATTTGTTGAACATCGCACGTTTTGAGAAGCTTCACAGTTGGCTATGTTACAGCATTTCTGCATCTGGCTTTCTTTGCAAAATATGTTCTACATTTTTTGATAAGGGACCCTGGATTGACCAAGGGGTGCAATTTGGTGATCACCCAACACGATGTGTCAACAAGCATATATATAGCCAGAAACACAAACAAGCTGTGAGTGCATCAAAAACTAGGAAAATGATAATAAAAATGAAATAAAATAGGAAAATGAGGTTGCTGTTTAATTAGTATTACTTTCACTGCTATTTTGAACGTTTTCACAAAAATAAGGTACATTTTCACAAAAATAAGGTACATTTTCACAAAAACAGGACCCTGTGCAAAAAGTCTGGACAGACCCCTGATTACATTCTGCCACTAATTTTTCCGTTTTCATGTGTTTCTGGGTGAGATGGACATAGCTACACACATCTGAGTAAGTCAGCCTTGAGATGTCAGTCTGTCAGAAACATTCTGAACTGAATGTTTACAGTAAACTTCCAATTAGTGGAAAGATGATAACGAGCACATAAAGCTATAAAATTGAGCAGAGAGAGATTTCAATTTTTTGACAGTTGGCTAAATCATAATAGTGAAAATAAGAATAGCATCCATATGCAAAAATGTTTTGGAGACTCAGCTACTGCAAGCTAAAAAGAAATTCAAGATTGGCATCCTGTTCAATTGCCCACTGTAGAATGAAATGCAGATGGATTCGTTCAATACTCTTTACATTTAACTTTATACCAAAGACACATTTATGATACAGATAAAGCAGCAATTTTCCACAATTTATTACTTGTCAGAATAAGAGGGAATTAAATTTTCTTGTAATGAGGAGTATGTATTAGTTCAGTTCTGATAATAAACTTTTACTGTATAGTATAATCTTGACTATCTGTCCCAGTCTCTTAGTGCCATGACGTCACCAAATCATTGGAGCTGTCACCAAACTTCGCTAAGTTTGTTGTCAATTTGGCAAGATTTACAGAGGAATGACTTAATTTTCATTTTTAGATAATGACTATTTGAAGGTGAAAAATGACATAATAAATGATAAATAAAAACTATTTACATAATTTTCATAATGATATTAATATTCTTGGACTTTTTTTCTGTAATATATAAATTTTTAAAACATAAAAACAAACATTTACATTGTGAATGAAGTACATTACATTCATGTATAAAGTACTGACTGTACCAACAAGTCACAAAATATGAATAGGAGGGGTTTTGGGTATTAAAATGGTGTTTTTGACGGTATGGTAAGGGTAGAAAGTGAGCATTTATGGAACTCTGGTCTATTCGGCTTTTGTGTTATTAGGCCTGCCCTTCCGCCACATTGGGCTGGATAGTAAGGGTTCCACTGTAATTGGTTTTTAAAGCTAATATTTCAGAAATGACCCTCATCAGTTTATGCATAAAATGACCTTTCTCCCTTGATGAATAAATACAATATTTATTTTATGACTAATATAAGGTACCTCTGCTTGGCGCTTTCCTCTCCCTCAAGAACTATGATCCAAGCGTGAACAAACCCTTTGTAAAATCCAATCTGTGAAAGAAACAATATTATTTTAATATCTCATATTTACTTTTGTCTGAGGAAAAGGGAAATGTAAAAATAAATAGCATGTTTAGCTTCTACTCTGACTGGTGAGGTTCGAATATTCCTAGAGGTTTTTCAATATGGGGGAAATTAAAATTGTAATGCGCAGATTATATATTTGTGAAGTCTAAGAAAATGGTGTTTCAGGCTAGTGATGGGCAAACTTTTTAGGAACGGCCCAAAAAACAAAATAATTTGGTGGGCCAGACATATTTGAAGATTGATTCATACTTGTAATTTTTATGTTTGGAAATGAAGTGGCGGGATGTATGTTAATGTATTCATAAAACTGTTGTGCATAGACTTGTGGTGACTGCATTGTCCCAAGATCAGCAATTACGGTGCTACATCTTGAGATGCCCACCTGTTCTTTACATTAGATCAACATGACGTCACGGTTGCTGTTGCCGCATCACAAAGAAAAGAATCCAGAAGATATGCAAATTCAGCATATGATCAACGATGCTTGGCCACCTCCTCAGTGATGCGGTACATAAAATAGTGATGAGATGATCACATCGCTTGCATTCTTTATCAATTTTACTGTCTAATCACTTGTCAGGTCAAACTCAGACTACAGAGTTAGCTCTTCAAGCTATGTGCTATATCTCCTTTCACAGTTTCTCCGAGTCTACATGTGTTGCTTCTATACATAAGGTCAAGGAATGGAAAGGAACATTCGGTCTGGTTCTAAAGAGCTCAGTGGATTTCTGGACCATCGCTTGAATAGACTATTCTCCATAGACTGGACGCAAGGACTGGTGGATCATGAAATAACATGATGTGTGGTGAAATATTTTTTTGTATAAATTTCTAAATATTGTAAATTTAAATTCATATTATCGACTCTTGTTGTGTTGGCTTGTGATACTCACTCTTGATCCCAGGGATGTGATGCTTGTTTCACAACAAGTAGACAATTCTTTGCTCGTCTTGTAACAATGGGAATCATGTATACAATGCCCAGGAGATGGGCCAATAATAAGAAATCAGGAGAGAGGAGAGATTGTGAGGGGCAGGTGACACGCTCACTGTATCGAATTCATTATAGCAGAAATATAGTGTTTGGGTAATTTAGAGTTTCCCGGCAAAAATGGACTATTTTATTATGTTGGAACTACGTCCTCCCTTTGATATGATTGGATTTTGGCTTTTACAGCGCAAGGACCATCAAAGTTATGCTGTGCCAAGCATACACTGACTTGTGGTAGATTTCGCTTTACCCACATTGAATTACGAGAAAGCTTACCACATTACAACTTCCCCCCCCCCCGACTCCTTGGATGGTTGATAACACAAATCGCAGTAAATCCATTGGAAAATATAATATTTGATATTCGTGAAGTGCTATTGTGCACTCTCAAAAAACACCTCTAATGCCTTTGCTATTGCAATTTGGCCACAGATTCGATGAACAGAAATGCTTATACGTCAAATATGGCGATAATCGATCTGAAATTGTAAATTAGTATAGAGATTATATCCACACAGACTGAAAATCAATTTTATACATATAGATAGCCAGAGAATTACTAAATGTTCTCGAAAGTTCTGAGCATTTTCCCCTGAAATTTATTGAGCAAAAGAAAAGTTTTAAAGGCGGTTCCTCGTCTGGCATCTCACACGTTGTCCTGGAGTGATTGTGTGTATATAATGTGACAGTAGTTACAATTTGGAGAAACTCATCGCGTCATTAATGTGTCACCAATTACAGAGTTTGCACCTAAATCTTTTATATTCGACCGCATATTCCATGATGAAAAATGCTTGTTTTAGATGTGTTCAATCGACCCTTAAAGTTGGTCCCATGAATTTGGAATCGTCCCGTATACTAAACAGGACAGACTTGAATGACAGGCAACTTCAAAACTTAGAAGTGGGCAAACGCCCAAAATCAATGGCCTTTAGAATTTTTATTTTGGACACTGTGGTTCTTAAACAAAGTGTTTCAGACACATTCATCCCTTTACAATGGTTTGTAACGTCTTTAATGCTCCCAGTACATGGAGAAAAAGCCGGCAGTGCCAGATATTTTTGCGTTTGTTATAAAAGCTTTGACCATAGATTAGTAATCAAATTATTTCAATAAATCATACCAATTGAGGATTCAACTCACTTCGGAAGCCATTTGAGCACCTTTTTGGAGACCCATCAGGTAGCCTTCCCTCCAGCCAGTCTCTTCGCCTAAACTGAATCCCCTCGTAAATCCAGCTTTTTGATACCTGCAAATGAAAGAAAAAAAAAATCATGAAAACACATATTTCCTATATGCCAGGCTGTTAATACTGGAACAGCTGTCGTATGGTCCGCCACTTGGCGATTATTTGGCGCCACACATGTCTGATGGCCCGACGAAGAGTCGCCAAGGCCGTCAGACACTACGGACGCCGAAAAAAAAAACATTAGCGTGCAAAACATAATAGAAACCACCAAGCATAAAAATATAAAAAAAGTATCAGTTAAAAAAAAATTACACCTGGCCCATTTTTTTAATAATAAAAAGATCGGGGCATAAGGAATTCCGGGCATAAATATTCCATGCATTAAAACTAAAACCCGGACCCTTTTTTTTAAATAAACGGATCCGGGCATGTTGAATAAATAAATAAATATTCTATGCATTAAAACTAAAACCCGGACCCTTTTTTTTAAATAAACGGATCCGGGCATGTTGAATAAATAAATAAATATTCTATGCATTAAAACTAAAACCCGGACCCTTTTTTTTAAATAAACGGATCCGGGCATGTTGAATAAATAAATAAATATTCTATGCATTAAAACTAAAACCCGGACCCTTTTTTTTAAATAAACGGATCCGGGCATGTTGAATAAATAAATATTTATGCATTAAAATTAAAACCCGGACCCTTTTCTTTAAGTAAACGGGTCCGGGCATGAAAAATTCTGTAGGTTCATTTTAAATAATAAACCGATAAAACAGAAGGCATGGCAATGGATGAATAACTAATAAATACAACGAAATAATAAAATGGTATGATACAACCTGAGCAGTAGATAATCCAAATAACTAGAGCTACAGAAGGGAGGAATAATAATGAGAGAGAGAGAGAGACGCGCTGGAAATGGAACAACGGCTGCTTAGAATTTTTGAAAAAACGCGGTGAACAAAAGAAAAATCCTGTTTGTTGAAGCTAGCGCCATCTAGTATCACCCAACGAAACCGGAAAAGTGTTAAAAAATACGGCAACCCAGAGAAGCATTATGACGGTCTTGGCGACTTATCGCGAGAAAAAAGTCGCCAAAGTCGTGGCGGACCATACTGCATCTGTTCCTTAATACTGCCCCAACATTCAATCAACGAAAAAAGACTTATACCTCACTCATAAGGGCATACTTGAACCAGGGCCGTCCATCTTAACGCATGGGCCAACCCTGAGAGTCTAAGGAAGAGCCGCAACTACGGAAGGGCAGGGCGTCTGGTGCTGAATCAAGATAAAGCACTGAGCTTTTCCATTCAAAATTATGGAAGGGGGAACATCAAAATGGACACTAGCCCTGGGCGATAGCGTAAATTTTCATTTCTAGTTGTGACCCTGGCCTCATGATTGATCTGGCACAAAGACTTTTAGAATAAATATACAAACGAAGGATGTTCAACCTGTAGGAGAGTGAGAGCTACTTCATTGGTTTGCAAACGTGTAGCAGGCCAGTGATCTGTGAGCGATCATTTGGGCATTGTGGCATGGGTAACTCAAGCGAAGTGAAACTGAACCAAGGACTGCTTATATGCTCTGGAACTGTGCTGCAGGTCACTAGTTATCTGTAAATCTACAGAGGGTCACTTAACAATATTTATATAATTGTGTTACAGGTCCTTTCTTTAAGTGATCTAGTAATGTGCGATGGATCGCTTAAGTAATATATAATTATAAGTACGGGTCACAGGTGCTCTAGGAATGCACTGCTGGTTACTTAAGTGATGTGAAACTACACCGTAGGTCACTCAAGTGATCTGTAAATGTGCCCCCATCACTTAAGTGATTTGTGAATATGCTGAGGGTAACTTGAGTGATCTGGCAATGTGCTGCAGGCCCACTTAAGTGATGTGGGAACTGCACCTCTGCCACTCAAATGATCAGTGCCGTTTAGTTAATTTTTACAAAATTAGGTTCAAGGCAGTGGGTGACATCTCATAATTTCAACGAGGGCCAAGCTTTGTCCCTGGGCCATGCTAACATTGAGCATGTGTGACATGAATACTATAGACTTGTAATTCCTGTTAGATAAGGAGTGGGGGCATAATGCTCTAGAGACGGCCCCAGCTTAAAGTAATTATGCATCCCTAAGTTTCATTATTACTGCTTTGATTTCTAATATCTAAGAGTTCAATGAATGAATTCAAGTGGAAACAATCTTCAGACAGAAGAAGTGTAATATAAATAACACAAATTCTTACAATATAATGGAGTAAAACGTGATTTAATATCATGCTCCAGTACGTGGAAGTATTAATGCATGCAACACTGCATCATCAAAATAATAAACTTGTTTTTTTATAAACAAAAAAAGCAAGTTTATAGTTATTCAGTTGAGTAAAACATAAGGGACATTGAAAACAACCTTTAGATAAAAAGGAGCACGATATAAATAGAACAATCGTGCAATATAATAGAGCAAAATGTGACTTGGTATCATGCTTAGGTATCTTAAAGTATTAATGCATGCATCAAAATAATAAACAAACTTGTTTTTTTTGTTTATAAAACCATAACAAATACTTCAAAGGTAAGTAAATAATGTAATGGAAACGAACATATTTTATTGTTGAGAGACTCTTACCGTGATTCGGCCATCACGATATCATCCAACACATCGTTGAAATCACGCTCCATAATAAACAAAAAACAAAAAACAACCCCCTTTCTTTCCAAACAAAAAACCTTTTTCACCTTTACCCTTTCCTCCAAACAAACAAATAAAACAAACAAAACCTTAGCATCACCCAGCGGAAGTTCAACCCCAGAGCGGAAGTCCAACATCTAGTCAACATAGTTTTTTCTTATTCTCACTTCTGATTCAATCAAGAATCAATATTACCATATGTCACGTTTTAATATTCTTTTGTGAATTTTGTCTGTTTCTTAGCGTTTTTTTTATTGATTTTCCCATAACTCAGTGTTTTATAAATACTCGAATCAAACGCTGTTACTTTAGGCTCACTCTTGAGCTTTCATTTTCTGATGAAAAGTCAAAACTTTGGTTGAAACAGTAAAATCTATTCGTGCTGTCATCTAGCGACTGGTCGAGATACTAGTAGTTTCTTGAACTTGCTGTTAGATGGCAGCAGAAGCTCAGATTTGATCAGGAAATTAACGCGCCAATTTTAAACCGTATGGTCGCAGTGATGGCACTGAGCAATAAGTAAACTTTACTTATTAATGGTAACTAACTTTATTAAAGTAAACTTTACTTTATACAAAAATTGCCACGTTTTTAAGACAAATAAATTCAATTGGTCGAATGGTCGACGCGTTTAACGTGGCAATAAACGTGGCAATTTTTGTATAAATTAAAACCAGGCAAAGTTACTCATTTTTTGTGATAAACTTTACTTTACTTATAAGCTCAGTGAGTGATGGTAACCTCGTTAAGCAAAATTTCCCTCGAAAATTTCCCTTTCGACTAAGTTTTTCCCACGCATTCCGAAAATTGTGATGCCATCCATCGGTGGAAATATGCAGTCAAGTATTTTACACGAGAAAAGCATTTTGTTTGTGTGTGTGTGTTTTGCATTTATATATTTTTTTCAATAAAAATTCTTTTGTTTGATGAATTCTCAAAATTTCCCACAAACGCCAAGAAATTTCCCATGTGGACCAATTTTGGCCCACGAATATGGGAAATTTCCCACAAGTTACCATCACTGCTATGGTTCATGGGAAAATTCACCGATAGCAGTTCAATGACCCTTGTCAATTTGAAGAGACGAGTTCTCATTCCCGATCGATAAAATGTTTAATGTGCATTAATTTAAAGTAGTTTAATGTGCGATAATTTGATGTAGTTTAATGGTATTAATTTAATGGGATTTAATGTTTAAATGTGCATTGATTTAATATGGTTAAATCAGAGGCGGAGGTAGAATTGAAAGTCTGGGGGCATGATGATGATGATTTTAATTCATATATACGCAAATACATTAGATCAGTCGGCTTTACCTTTGACGCTGGGAGGTATCTCCACCCATGGGTTCAATTTCAATGCGGGGCTGACTTAAGAGTATCACATTTTGGAGGCCCTACCGGGTAAATTCTAGAAAATTTCAATCAAATCTAATTTTTGTGAGGCCCTCTTCTCTTGAGGCCCCTGGGCCGTGTCCGGGTGGGCCCATGCGTTAAGACGGCACTGGTTCAATGTTTTATGTGCATAAATTTGATGTGTTTAATGTGCATAAATTTGATGTGTTTAATGTGCATTAATTTGATGTGTCTAATGTGCATTAATTTGATGTGTTTAATGTGCATTAATTTGATGTGTTTAATGTGCATTAATTTGATGTGTTTAATGTGCATTAATTTGATGTGTTTAATGTGCATTAATTTGATGTGTTTAATGTGCATTAATTTGATGTGTTTAATGTGCATTAATTTGATGTGTTTAATGTGCATTATTATGATGTGTTTAATGTGCATTATTATGATGTGTTTAATGTGCATTATTATGATGTAGCTTAATGGCTACATCATAATTTGATGTGCATAAATCAATGTGTTTAATGTGCACGAATTTAATGTGGTTTAATGCTTCAATGTGCATTGATTTAATAATGTGCATAAACTTAATATAGTTTAATGTGCATAATTCAATGTGAATTAACATTTGCATTAATGTAATGCATGTGCATTAATGTCAACCTCCAGCGGGAGCTCCTATGTAGGAGATGCGCTATATATTTTAATCCGCGTATCGCCTGCGCGTGCTCGTAGGTTAATGTGTTTAACATTTGATGTGCGCATTAATTGTTCAAATATTAATCTCCGTTGGAAAGTGAAACCGTCAATAAGCACCCCCCCCCCCAATTGGTGTAGGCTCACCGGGCGTCACCCCCATTACCTCCTAGATACACGTATCTCTAGGAGATAATGCACCACCTTGGCTTATGTAGGGATGAAACGTAATATTACTTCTTTTTTTTTCTGTTGGCTGAACCCTTGAACCAGTGTTTCTCAAAGTGGGGCAATATCGCCTGGGGGGGGGGGAGTAGGTTAAGATGCTATACTATGGGTTAGCTTAGCGAGTGTGTGAGAGACAAATACGTTTAGAAGACTGCCGTAAACAATAATGTCCGGGTCACTCGTTGTCCCGTTTCCCCAACAATGCGGTTTTTTTTTTCAGGAATGTATATGTTACTGTCAAAGCCTGAAATCGGCTCGTTCGCGAAGTGGCATATTTCATTGTAAATTGGACCGGCAGTGTCCGAATTTCTGGCTTTGACCAGCCAGTTCGCGAAGTGACCAGAGATCCCTAGCCAATGCTCGAAAAGAAAAAGCAGGATTCGGGGTCCATCGCCATTTGACGTACTTTTTCGGCATATAATGACGTCCATGTTAGCTATATGGCAACCCATCATATCGCAGTCACGTTGTAGTGATAAATTTTTTTTTCAAAATTTGACAGGAAAAAAAATTGTTTTTCTTGTCAAATATTCCTACATTGTCCTATGTTTCTGCATTTCATATGTGAATGGTTTTTTTCTCAAATTTTTCTTCTCTCTCTCTCTCTCTCATCACATGGAGCTAATGCAATACAGCTATAATGTGTATAGCCATGTATCACACGTTAGCGATGAAAAAATTGATTTGGGACGTACCGGACCGTTTTACATCAGCACATCAAACATGGGCCAGGGATATCCAGCTACTTTGCAAATTGGCCAGACAAAGCTCGAATCATTTCTGCAAATCGGACTTTGTTCAAAATTTTCTTCCGATTCGTGAAGTGGCCAGCATTTCGGGAATTGGCCACACTTCGGGATTTGGCAGTAACATATACACATGTCCATCCATCAATGCTTTCAATTTGCTACATTAAGTGTATTTGCATCTTTTACGTTCGAATGCACTGTTTCTCATTGGATGTTCTAAATCAGGGGTTCTTAACCTATGGGTCACGACCCAAAGTTAGGTCGCAAGGGCTTTGAGATGGGTCGTAAAAATCTACTTATTATCTAGTTATAAATTCAGGGGATTCATGTGGATACTTTTTCTAATTGGAAGTATGCCTCTAGGATCAACGGTTCGCTAGTGAAATACCATACGTCCTGTTACTTGTGTGTGCACCATGTAAATCTATACAGCATATATTATATTATATGCTGAATCAGCGCAAATCAGAATAAAATAATAGTTTTCAATGTAGCAAACGCGTTTTGTCCTGGAATTCGAAAAAAGATAAGGGCAATTGAGTATTTACGTATTGCCATAACCTAATTATCGTCAGCCTAATAAGAAATACAGGTACTGTAATTTGCACTAGCTTTTGCATGCGTAGAGATTGAAGAAATATGCTGCCACTTTTTTATTGCGCAAAACAAACGTATCATTTTTGAACGCTTCTCGTTAGAAGCGGATTAAGATCGGTTGAGGCCCCGGGCACAGAAGAAACTATCGGGCTTCCCCCTAAAGTGAAGTACAAACTTTAGGTTTTTCGGGGCCCAGTGCGCGTGCCTGGTGCACCCACCGTTAAATCCGCCTCTGCTTCTCGCATATTACGACAACCAAATCGCTCAGACAAAAGACGTGAATAATACATTGCCGAATAACGTTTCCCCCCCCCCCCCCTTCTCGAAGTGGACGAATCGAGGAAGGGTTGATGAAATAGAAAAATCTGCTTCAATAATTCACGGTTCGATTGATCAGTGATGCCGAGTAATCATGGCAAGAATATTTTATGAAGAGGAGTTGGTCATCGGCATTCCCTATTTAATGATACGATACGCACAAGAACCTTTCGTTTGTACATGTTTTTTCCGTGTTCGCGTGTAGAATGAAAAATTCATCGCTATGTGATTGTGTCACTCTAGTGCGTGTTCAAAGCGTAATGATAGCTGTACACACATATTGAAAAAAAATAAACCTAATAATTTTTTTTTACTCAAGTGTCTGGATTGTATTATACGTGGATAACCGCATCCCCGCTCTGTCCGAAAGCTAATTCCGTTGGTCTTAAAGGAAACTTTCAAATGTGGTCGGAAGTGATTTGAGTCGAAAAAGTTACTTTAACCTCTTTACGATCACAGGCGTAATATTACGTCCAAACACCAGTGGAATAAATTCAAACAAGTTCTCTGCGTTTTCTTTCTTCTCTTCTCACCACCGCAAAGCTTTATAGTAACTCTATGATCTATACGCGAAAGTTACTTTTTCTTTCCCTCCTTTCTTTCTATACTCTGTGTTAATGACTCTCCCCCCCCCCCCTCCACACATATAATGCATCTTTCCACTTATACTACCATATATACGTAAGAGCGAAGGGGAACACGAAGGGTGAGGGTGAAAAGAGGACTTTATAAATAAAAAAAACACTCTCTTATCTACCTTATTTATAACACTTCTCCCTTTTATATATTTTTTTCTTCTCCCCCCTTCCTTTTTCTAACGTGCGATTAGGTTAAAACAAGGTTACAAGATTTATCGCAGATTCGTTTTCTAAGAGATAATCCAAATTTCTTGAAAAAAAGCTTGTACGTGTAATAGTTAGTTATATTAATTAACCCTGATAACTGGTTAGACCAGTTAACCATGATAACTATAATTATAACAATTATAGTTATCATGGTTAATTATATTTTATATAAGCAAAATTATTTTTCATACGTCCCTGGGTGGCCCTATAAGTCCCATTTAGTAAAATACTCTTCATGCATTGGCATATTTTCACAGTTTTTAGTCTTGACGGCAAATAGTGACAGAAAATTTTAGACAGTTATAAAAAATTTTCTATAAAAATGTCCCGTTTTTCCCCTTGTTCTGAGAAGCTTCTTGAATTTTCATTATTGTTCACTGGAATTAAGGACGAAGATTATTTTTGTAACTGATAAATTATGCAGGTTGTCCCATAAATTCATAAACAGTTTAAAAATGAATAAAAAAAAATGAAAGTATTGGTATACTTTTGAATGCGGTTTGCAAAAAAGTTATTCTCACGAAGGGGAATTTTATTCTGCACAAAAGAAAAAAAATTTTGTCGATAGAAGGCGCTTCACGAAAGCAAATCGCTCGAAATACGCAAATAGATCTGCTATAAAATGCAGGGTGCACGATTAATAGCTCATTTCCGAATTTTACTTGTTAAAAAGCGCACAAATGAGATTTTCATTGTGATGTTGACATTGGTGGATTGTTTATACCTCAGCCACGAATTGCCGGCTGAAGCTTTATGAACGTTTCGGACAGGGCCGTCTTAAGAGCATCATGGGTCCCCGGGCCACGAGATTTTTCTGAGGTCCTACATGCGAATTCACGAAAAATTCAACTACCTTTCATTTTTCTGAGGCCCCCGGGCCGTGCCCGGTGGGCCCATGCGTTAAGACGGAACTGGTTTCGGACATAGAGGAGATTGAAAAACTACAGACAAAAATTTGAACTAATTTTTTCTTATGGCAAAAAATCCTCCCCTTTTGTGAGAATAACTTCTTCGCAAACCGCATTCAAATATACCAATTCCTCCATTTTTTGTTATTAATTTTTAAACTATTTACGAATTTATAGGGTACCCTCTATTATGATATAAATGTCCACCTAACATATATATTTGTCATGTGTTTCAACGGTTTTTTCGTGAAATAAATCGTAACTCACTGAAAGTTTTAGTAGTCCTGTATTTTAAGAGCAGTTTTTTAGTATTTTTTTTTTTTTTTTGCTATGGTTGGCAGTTTTTGTGACGAGAATCGGCAATGCCACGTATTTTCTCCTGTATGATGCCAATTTCGAATAATTTTCTCCATGAATTATTTTCATCTTAATTTACTAGTAATGAAACCCACTCTCTTAAAACTTCTCTAATTTTTTTATTTTTTACTTCAATGGCTTCTATTGGATGATGTTATTGACAACATTTTGAAACATTTTTTGCACTAACTGAAATTCATCTCAAGAACACCAACCAAGAAGCCCTCCCGGAGTCCTTCTTAGGCAGTGCACATAGTGCGGCGACCAAGAGGTGCGGGAGTGCATAATAGACACTTGCATTGTTTTGTTCTACACCGCACACGCTCGAGAAGTGCGAGAAAGAGGACACTCAACGGGGTGCGAGAGGTGAACAAACATGTTTGTTTTCACCTTGATCTGCTGATTGGTCCGTTTCCCTTTTTTCTCTTTCCCACTGCTGCGGATGGATCACCATCATCACACTCTTACATTTCAGAACCCCTCCGGCCATTTTCTTTATTTTCCTTCCCTTTTACTAACAAGGAAAGGGTTCGAAGGTGTGTCATCCTCAAAAAATTTAGGTATATTCATCTCACCCAGAAACACATAAAAACAAGGAATTAGCGGCAGAATTCAATTATTAAAGCTTCAGAAAATTATTAAAAATGGAAACTGTGTGTTGGCTACTCATCATCTCTCGTGTTTTTTGGCGATACCTATATGAAAATAAAAAACTTCTTTTCTTTCTTTTCTCCATCTTTTTTTTCGTGGAGAGAGGACTAGTTGTTTCTCTTTTTTTCTCTCTTTCTCGGTCTGTGCTTTATCTAATGTTGTGTTCTTTGAATGATGTCGCTTTAAGACTTTAGGGTTGTGCGATTTTATATTTCATTCTCGGCCTCTATTTGGTGTTCAAAATATTAATTTAAAAAAAAAAAATTCTGACCCATAGTAATTCCGCCGGATATTTTTATATTTTTGTGCGTATTTAAATGAGTAGAATTAGTGGTAATTGTTTTCGAAACTTTTTGAGATTTTTATAAGTGCGGACATACACACCTCTTCCTTCACCCCTATATCCATTTTTTTCTTCCTGGTCGCAATTCTTGTAACTCGTACCTCTTCGCTCCACTATGAGAGCAGTCTAAAGCCGTTGAAAGAGTATTGTACTCGTGCCCGGCGGAGTAATTACAGTCCCTACATTCTTAATAACACAAGAGGAATTAGCACGCCGGTGATCGCGAGCAAGAAAGATAACAAAACGTCACGTGGGGCGGAGTTTTTGGTGAAACTTAATTTCGGAGTTCATTAAAAAAAAATGAAAGCATTATTTTTTTAGTGAATCAATAAATGACACAAAGATTAGAAGGATGGGGGGAAAAAATCTCGGAGGGGTTTGAGCAACACCTTTTCTATAGCAGAAAGCCTCCGCGCAAAACTCGGGACGTCACTGAAGTCGTCCATTTCACCTGTAGCCATTGCATATGCCGCAAAAAAAAGGTAAAAGATTTCGCATGCGTCGGCCTGCTATATCCAATATCTACAGATGAAATGGACGATTTCAGTGACGTCAAAGCTTCGCGCGGAGGATTTCTGCAATAGTATAGAAGGTTTTGTTTCAGAGGGAATCGAGAACACACAACCTTCGTTACGTCATCATCGATGGGGGGGGGGGGGGTTTGGTAATGCTTACGTCATCAACCATCCTTTGTGAAAATATGAGTTAGACGCTGACACCCCCCCCCCCCCCGTGTCCTGTGCTTTAACCATTGCTCCAAC
Organism: Pholcus phalangioides; assembly: GCF_987345545.1. NCBI lineage: Eukaryota > Metazoa > Arthropoda > Arachnida > Araneae > Pholcidae > Pholcus > Pholcus phalangioides. The sequence continues at coordinate 83,074,321 of NW_028301608.1, read as the reverse complement.
TGCGGAAGTCGGATTCACGCGCAATTAAGTATATCTCTTGTTAAGCGTCACCAGAAAAAATTTCACTGGGTGACGTAATTGTTCATCACTCATTTCGGCCAATCACGATGCACTAAATTTCTATAATATAGCTAGGAATGTAGGGTTTGTATATAAGCTGCTCCCGGCGTTCGATTTTTCTTTTCTATACAGCATTCAGTGAGACCAACGGTTAAGGAATTCTGCTGCTATTGGACAACGACACCCTGTATATATTCCATTGCGCCAAGAAAGACGGAGGCATATAAAAGAAATAAACGCAAATAAAAATAATTTCACAATTTAATAACTCTCTCTGAAATAATAACATTCGTTCACCATATTGCTTCACAATTTCATCTCGTTCAACATTTCATACAAACAACATTATTCACATTGTTCTCAGTGTTAATGAATTGGAAGATCACTGGTCCCGCAATCGGATTTCATATGGAAACCAAGAAATTAATTCTAATCTCTCTCTCTCTGATTTGCGAAATAGCTATGAGAAGGTACGAATAAAAATTAAATCATTTCAGGAAACTAATGGACGTTTTTTTTCTAGAAGCTATTATTTTGTAATTTATATAAAAAATGAATAAAGGGTGTCCCATAAATTCGTAAATCGTTAAAAAATTTATAAAAATTGAAAGAATCGGTGGTAGGCCGTGATTACGATGTAAAAGTTTGATAAAAGATCCTTCACAAAACTTGAATAAAACCACCAATAAGGTGTCATTCAAGTATTACGTCAGCATCGATAGGAGGGAGGGGGGTTTCGGGTTTGCCGACTTTTGATGACGGGGGGGGGGGGGTTTGAACGATCCTTCCGTCATCAACCATTCTTTATAAAAATATGTAATATTCTTAATGGCATCTTACTCGTCTTTCCACAAAAACGGGAAAAACCTTTCGTTCGTTTGTGGGCACCTGGACTAATATTCTCTCTATTGATAAGTCCTCTACAGGAGCCACTTTAATGATCTCTAAATGTTCCGCGGATCCTTCAAGTGCTCTAGAAATATGTCCGGGCCGCTCAAGTGTTATAAAAATGTTTCGCAGTCCGTGCTTAAGTGCTCTGGAACTGAGACACGTGTCACTTAAGTGATCCGTAATTATGCCAGGGATCACTTAAATAATCTGGAAATGTGCCGGGGATCACTTAAGTACTCTGGGAATGTGCCGCAGGTAACTTGAGTGATGTAGAACTGCACCGGGGGGGGGGGGAGCGCTTAAGTGCACATGTCACTCAAGGAATCTCTAAATGTGCAGCGGACCGCTGAAGTGTTCTGGAATTGTGCCACGGGTCATTTAAGCGATCTGTAAATGTGCCGCTTGGTTCATTTTTACAAAATGAGGTTTGAGGTGGCGGGCCACATCAGATAACTCCGAAGGCCACATTTGGTCCTCGGCCATGGGTTTAGCAAATATGGCTTAGAGGGCGGGTCGCAATGAATTTCTTGAAAAGAAATTTCAAGTTCTTAGCTTTCAAATAGCATTGAAATTAACAGAAATTGATTATAACAGCATATAAAGGTATTTTCAAGCTATTTTTAATTTGTTTTAAAATATTTTTTTGCATAATTTTCTCTGGTGCCCTCCCCACGTGTGTCCCCCTGATCCAAATATACGTTTGGAGGTAGGAGGCAGAACCAATACCTTCTAGAGCAGAAGGTATTGGCTAGAGCTTCTGCTCTAGAAGGTATTGGCAGAACTGACGAAATTTTGCTGACGGGGTTAGGGGGGGGGGGTCAAGAATTGCTAAAAATCTGCTGCCGTAATATTTGAACGGCCACTAATTTAGCCAATTGGTTACATTCACTCGACTGTAACCGATACGCTTATTGGTTGTATTTTAACAGTTTCATAAAAGAACATTTATCAAACGTTTAGTGTAATCCGGGCCGAATACAAATTTGACTCACGGGGGGGGGGGGATTTTCTTGGTACAGAAAAAAGAATTTAATTCGAATTTGTCGATAGAGAACGCTGCACGAAAGCAAATCACTCGAGAATTATGCAAGGTATATCCTATGGAGCAGATACAGGCTGGACGATTAACAGCTCATTGCCGAACTTTCCTGTTGCTGGCGTAAATATAAGGTTTTCATTGCGATGTTGACATCAATCGATAAAGCACTATTGGTGAAGCTGTTTTAAATCAGCCACGAATCGGCGATTGAAGCTTTGCTAACGTTTCGGACACAGAAGAGATTGAAGAAATGTTAATTTCTAACGACCCCTACCAGACTTTCGTTATTTCATACAGCGCTCTCTGTCGACAAAAAATTTAACCTTTTGTTTTTTTCCCCCCGTAGCAAAAATTTCCCTTTGTGAGAGGGATTTCAAATGTATTCGCGCGATTCCTCAAATTTTTATAAATTTCGAAGCTATGCATGAATTTATGTGACATCCTGAACATATGTCTGATATATTATGATATAAGTAATTTTTTCTCTTATGTTGCGGAATTTCATACTATGTTGTAGTGTGTTTGCTCTGCATTTGTTGTAAGGAAACATGCGATCAAACTGACGTTAGTAATACATCCCAGGAGGGGGCGATTAAATACTGCCTATATATGTTTGGAGTTCTTTAAAGGACTAGTTTTCTAGTAATCTTATATTAAAATATACCGTTTAGGGATTGATTCCAGAAAAGAAATTCACTCAGCTTATTAGGGAGAATTTTTAAAAATAATTAATTATTTAATTAATTTATTTTTTTTTAGATTATTTAGATAAATTTTTTTTTTTTGTAGTTTCTGAAGCTAATTAATGGATTGTACGCTCTAACAGGAGGTGGTAAAGTAGCTTACCGCGGACATTTAAAAATAAGCGCCTTAGGTGGCTAGGAAAACAACAGCAAGATAGGGAACAGGATTGGCTAAGGCACCTATAAAGGACAGCGGATACATCGGCCTCGATTTTTGAGTAAAGAAAGGATTTACCGCTCTAAGGGACAAGCCAAGTAGTAGTTCAAAAAAGGGCAGGATAGGGGAATAGTGATTGGCTGTAGTGTATTCACATCACGCTTTTGCTCAAAGATGGTGAATGAGTCAGCCAGATATTTCAAGGAGCTCTAGTCTAGAACCCCCCCCCCCCTTTATATATAAGGCATCATAGCCTTATCCAGCGTCTGCTGCGTCACACTATGTATTGATAACAAACTCCATGAAGCTCCAACAAAGGTGGGGTCGACAGGGCTTCCGCCCGGGAGCTCGATCCCGAGCCCCGTTGTAGTAAGATTCCTCGTCTTATTAATTATTCTTCCATCGTGAAAGTTGCCGTAAGGTCCGAGGTTTGAACTGGGGAAGAATATACCAGATAATAAGATATTTTTCCCCTTACGAGCTTGGGGCGACCGTCGATAGATGGCGCCTTCACTTCAAATCCAATTTGTTAACGGCAGTAAGTTGAAGAATAATGATATGAACGGAGTTGAAGTGTGGTGAAAAAGGCAGGAAGCGTGGGACGATTGTTACCTTTTTTTGTCTGGTCTGGGAGCCCGCTAAAGATCCTAGGCTAGAGGCTCTGCCAGGGCGGCAAAATTTAGAGGGGCAGCAGTTTTAGGGAGGAACAGAGAACACCTTTATGAAATTATTGAATTTTAAAGTTGTGGGGCGTTAAAATCATGTTTGTACAGAGCAGCAAAAGTCCTATATACTGCCCTGTTGCTGCTGCTACTACTACTACTACTACTACTACTAGACCACATATGCACCTCGTCCGCATTCCTCTGCGGAACTTCGAACGAATTGGTATATGTCGGAATGTGCGTGCACGTGCTGTGAACCTGACTTGTTTCTGTGTATTATGTGTAGCGCCACCATCTGCCATCAGTTTTTTTATAACTAAGAGTGAATCCACTTCACTCATAGTTATATTAAGAAAAACTGGGCCCTGCTGCACGATGGGGGGGGGGGGGGGACCATGACAAATTCGATTTACACTCGGGGGTGTTGAACTCTCCCCAGAGCCAAAATTAGAGGAGATGAGTACTCCCCTCTCGGAAAATTTTCGAAACAGAAAAAAACATTTAATGGGTTGGCATTTTTCAAACTATAAAACTGTGCACAGGCGCCGACATGAAGAAAACATTGGAAGTTTTAAGCTTTCCCAGACGTCCCGTTTGTACAGTATTCAAGAATGTACGTAGACAAATGCCGGTGAGCGGTGGGTGGGTCATATATTCATGAACTATGGGGGACAGGGCTCAGCCTTCACTTATATTGTTACCTCATTTTGAATTTACTCATGTTTGGTGGGACAATTCGCTCGTTTCGGTGTGGTTGGTTATGTGAATAGGAACCAAAATGTGGTTTCCGCTCCTACTTGCAGAAGTACAGCCGCATTAATCGAATCTGATTATCCGAATACATCATTATTCTTTTCGAACTGTCATTGCTGATGGACAAGGATGAAGCCACTGAATCAGTAAATAATTTATTCTGTTGACTGGCGTCGTATCGTGGCTCGTTTCTTCAGCTTCTCCTTGGCTTCTTCCTCGCCGCTGACGGAAACGGTGATGAGATCTAAGGCTTTCTCTAGCTGTCATATGGCCGACTCTTCCCTGGTCGTTTCAACGGCCTCGGACAACAGGCCATTGATCAGGCTGGCGGTAGATGGCGGTTTTCGTTCCGTGACTCTGTACACCGAGAGGTAGCCGATCATGCGTTCGACGCGCAACCGCTGAACGAAGTCGAGCAGCTTGATCTTGTTGCGGGCCGTGACGTTATCGCACTCGACAGTCACCACGTACATGAAGACGTCCAAGTCTTTCGGTTGCTGCCGGCGGTAGAAGGTGAACTTCGACACGCCGAACTCGTCCGAGAGGCTCATGTAGATAAGGCGGGTGCCTGTCCAATCTTTCCAGCTGTCTTCCAACACGTCGCTGAATGTGTCGTCCAGCGTCTTGAATCCCATGAATATCCAAGCGCTGAAGCAAGACGTCGTCGGATCAGCTGTTGCTGGTCTTGCATCTGCTCCTGGAGGCACAAAGCTGCGTATTTCGGCATAAAGACCTGTGAAACGCAAAATAGTCAGTCCCACGATATACAGAATGATTGAAAAAAGATGGGTTCAACTCTTTACGGGCTGGTGTATACATCAAACCAAACATTCATCATCATATTTTGTCGGGTCGGAAATTAAGCGTAAAGAGTGCTCACTCGTTGGGAAGTGGCTTATCCGCAAACTTGAAAGCGTCATTCTGTTTGTGATTTTATGGTAAAGAAGACAGCGACACGTATGCAAGTTTCTTCTGGAGAAGAATAAAAAGAACCCTTATTCCTGCACCCCCCCCCCCCATTCCGACTGGATCCACGCCTGAGCGGAGGTAGACATTTTCAGCCGTAAATAGACCTGAGGCAGGCGTCTTAAAGAGTTAAGCTATGAATGAAGCCGAGGCAGATGTCTTCAGCTCAGCTGCGAATGGAGTGAAAACGGGCGGGTCGGAAAAAGTTATTATATTGTAGTACCATAATATAATCTCATGATGTGAAGAACAATGGCATACGAGTAAATTACAGTTTTCATTGAATTTTATCACTTTAAGTTAGGGGTCGTTCAAGTATTACGTAAGCAAATTTTTAGTCATTTTTGACCTTCCCCCCCCCCCTCTGTCATAGGCATAAGTGTTGGAGAAACGACTTATTGTGGAGGTGCATTGGAGCATCCGTATTTTACGGGACAGATTAATTTACCCCATATTTTTCGGCTCTTGGGAAGTGTGATCGCTCTTAACCCTCTGGATACGCACTTGCACTGAAGGAAACTTTCAAAACGCTGTTATTTGGCGTTGCGAAAATGATCGCAGAGAGATTATTTTTCCCCCTAGAAGAAACGTGTAAACATTGTCTTCTTCAACATAAAACCACAAACAGAATGATCAGTAAAGTTATCGGGAATATTGGAAGGGCTTAAAAATACAGTCAAACTCTGTTACAACGGCATCGAAGATTCCACAACCGAACTTCATGTTTCCAAGACCTTTTTTGACAAAAAAATATAATCAGAATCAGAAGCAATCAAGTACTTGTATATGAAGATTTTATTTCTTCCTGATCACAGAAGGGTGACCAATTTGATCTAGAAAAATACGGGAAATAAGGGACATCGCCGTTTCTCGCCGAACATGTCGACAAAATTACCAAAATTGTTTATAGATAACTCTTGACGAGAAAAAAAAACCCGTTACAGCAAGTCTGCTAAAATGTATTCCACGGGGGTGGTGGGGGGGGGGGAATTTGGCAAATGTGTGAAATGAGCACACATTTATGGTGATATTCATTGTAACACAATTTATAAATTATGCAAATTACTCTCATTCCTGATTCTAGTGAAGACTGGAAATTGAAGCGTTTTGTGGGGGAAAAAAAGGAAATGACGTTTGGATCAAAATACAGAAATGTTCCGTGTATTGCTCATGTCAATGAGCAAGTCAGAACGCCAAACATGTAATAAATCTTTTTTTTCCTCAATGTAATTTTTTTAGTTTTTAATTAGAACAACAAACGAACATTCCCTGAATGTGATCAGCTCTAATCTTTAGAATTTCTTGGGGGGGGAAACATCATTGAAGCGGAAACGAAAAAGACGAAAACTTCGTCGTTTTATCAGAGGGGGTTGCTTTTCATCGATGTTTATAAGCAAGGTGCATTTGCATTATTCTTTATGGAAATCTGTCCGGGCAGGCAATTATTGACGTTATAGACGAGTTTGTATTTTGTGAGGGCGGGGCTCAAACCCGATATTTCTACACGTTTTTTCGGAGATAGAGACAAATATCTAAGAGGAAGGTCCTCTGGTTAGTGGTTTACGCCTATAAGAATGACCCTTTCAAATTTTCGAGTAAGCCATATCCCAGCGAGTGAGCACTTTTACGCTTCATCTCCAATCCCGGCAAAACTATAGTTTGGTGTATACTATCATTCACCCCCCATAAAATTTGGTCCATCTTTTTTGGATCACCCTGTACATCCGAGATATTTTCATTGAGAAATCATTTCTTGAATTTTTCTAGAATTTAAAGATGTAAAATTTACCTTGCTGGAGTTTCGTTTCTTTGGACGTGGTGTCCAGAAATAGAAGGGTTGGTTTGTTGTTCTGAACGACAGCGGAATAATGAATCAGAGGGAAGATCACTGAGGAAAACATAAAAACCAAATTAGTAGCGCTTCTCTAACAGTACATACCTACATCAAAACAATAAAAATTAATAAGAATAACACTGGCTGATTGAATTAATTCGCCGATCGGCTGGAACATGATCATGAAACGAATCAAACGAAAATAGAAAACGAAACAGTAAAAACCATAGATTAAAAAATATTTATAATTGGTAATTACCCCATTGCATATGAATTTTTTTTTAATTTATCGAGTGATAGTCGCATAACATTACAGAATGGGGTTACTAATCTGTTTCACTACGCGTTTCGATCTCTTCTTGAGCATCTCAAAACTGTCTTCTCAATAACTTAATTTAGAAACCATTTTCGTCGAGCCCTGGTCATTTTATCCAGATTCTAATCTAATTAGAGCGATACACGATCGCTGCGCGCAACAGAATTGACACGAATTGGTCAAAAAAACAATGAAAACGGTATTGATTTCTTGCTTTTAACCAATCTTTTTCGATTTCGTTCGCGTCGCGGATCGTATCGTTAATTGTATCGTTCCAGTGCGCATGCACCCTGCCTAAAACTTCATCTATGTAAGTAGCATGCGTGTTACGTACACCGGTGCAGGCATCTACTCCGATTCCCCGTTTCCATCCTCTTGCTGAGATAGTGCCGTTTGATTCTGAGGCGATAAATCTGTACCCGAGAACCATACTATCGTATGTCCACTTGATATTACACAGTATGAAGATAAATCAATAATTTATATCTCATTATTTTGTTAATTCCTCGAAAAGTATATTAGGACATACTCATTGGCGTATGCAAAGGGAGAGGGGTATTTGTGGTTATATACCCCCTGAGAAAATCCTGCATACGCTTATGGGCATACTTACTTCATTTGAAAATTATTTTAGAAAAAATACAATATTATAAGAAAGAGAACTTACAAGAATTTTTACAGTAATATCTCAAAATTTACAAAAAAAAAAATGGACGTACGATACATAGTATGGTTCTGAAGTAGGTATGGTTCTGTGTAGTGCGGAAATATGCAATACAGTTTCTCTCATCCACTCCATCTCCTTTCAATTGTAAGTTGACATCTTAAAAAAGGGGGGGGGGGTACGGAGTGAACCTCAATATCTTTTGAGTCAAGAGCACCGGTGCATGCTTCATTGTTAAAAGAGGAGCACCTGTATCAAGGATGCGCAACTCGGAGAGTATGGGGTCACTTGAGTCATGTAGAAATGCGGCGTAAGCCATTTGACTAATATGGAACTGTGACGCAGATCACTTAAATGATCTGAAAATATATCGTGGGGCCATATGAGGTACTTGCAAATGTATCATCGACCATTTAAGTCATGCGTGTTGAATGTGGCATGGACCGCTTGAGTGATGTAGAATTGTGGCGAGGGCCGCTCTGAAATTGCTCTGAAATTGTACCGCAATTCACTCAAATGATCTGTAAATGTGTCAACTAGTTAATTTTTGCCAAATTAGGTTTCGGGCTACATCAGATAACTCCGAGGACCAAATTTGGCTCGCAGGTCATAGGTTGAGCATATATGGCCTACATATTCATAAGCTTAAACTATGACCAACGGGTATCGATCTCGCGAGTATAATCAGGTGCATAACACTGTTAGTAATTTAAAGAGCACCACGGTTCCATGTTTAATTTTTTTCGTTTTCTTGAATATACACTTCAATTCACTACAGACTTGCTATAGCACCTTATGGCTGTTTATAATCAATAATTGGCAATTTCACTGGCTACATTTTTGGCAAGAATTAGCTATGTCCAGTGTTTATAATCAAAATTTTCCGCGTTTTTCTCGATAAAATATCTAAATCACATAATGAAATTTCAACTTCATGAGGAGAATTTGATTGCATTTGATTATATCTTTTGCTATTTTAAAGGTCGGGCAAACGTTAATTTCGGTTCTAACGACAACTCGGCTATCACGACGAAATTTCACGTAATTTCCGTGTCGTTAAAACCGAGTTTTACTACATGCACGTCGTGAACAAGCTTTGTCCATAAATACAGGGGGGTTATACGTAGTTAAACTGACACTACTCAGACTATGAAGCGCCTGTTCTGGTGGACGTATTTCGTTGAAACTGGATAGATACGTTATATGGACCACAGGAAAAAGAAAACTGCAATTTTAAAAAACTTTTTCACCTACCACTACTAAATCCAAAACTTTACATCGTCCACATTCTTGTGCAGAATTTCTAACGGATTGATACATGTTGGAATGGGAGTGTACGTGTTGTGAACATAAACGTGTGAAGTTAGTTACCGTGCAATGCGTGTTATGTATAGTGCTGCCATCTGCCATCAATTTTTCTCACTATGGGTGAAATGCAATGATTGAATAATTGTACCGGTGTAGGCTTGTTGCTCTCTTTGGCGAGACTTTTTTTAAAGAGAAGATCTCGGCTCGCATTTGCGCTTCGAAATGTGGGAACCAAAACCAACTTCAGCCGACCACCACTACTTCACCAACTTTGGACACATCGCTATATTGCAATTTACTGCCGTTAATGAGTTGGGTTGGGAATGAAGGCATTATCTTTCAGTGGTCGCCTCAATCTCGTGTGTTATGGAAAATATCTTATCTATATCCTCCCTCGGATTTGAACCTGGAACCGTGACGGCATTCTTCACGGTGGTAGACGAGCAACTTACCACCACGCCACACGAGCGCTAGCCGAACGCCACTGCTACGACGGTGGGGTTTGAAACTTTTTCACTTGCTGGTCAAAAGCCGAATTATTTTTATTGCAGTTTCTTTTACCTCATAGTCTATGCGACCCTAGGTAGAAAATTGCCTATGGCGATAGACCTGAGTTGTGCTCGGTTTGAAAAAAAAAAAAAAAAAAAGTCTATGCGACCTACATCCCACTACTACTAAACCATACATGCACCTCTTTCCATATTCCTCTGCTGAACCTCTAACGAATTGGTACATGTTGGAATGTGCGTGCGCGTGTAGTGAAACCTGACGTGAAGTTTGTTTCTGTGTAATGCTTGTTATGTGTAGTGCTGCCATCAGTTTTTTCTACCTATGAGTGAAGTGTAATGATTGAATAATTGTATCGTTGTGTGTAGGCCTGTTGATCTCTGTGGCGAGATCGGCTCACCTTCGCGCCTCGAAGTCGGGAACCACAGGAAACAAACTTCAGCCGACCAAACAAACCACTGCGGCGACGGTGGGGTTCAAACCCGGATCCTCGCGATGCGAGTCCGTCACTATGACCACTCGACCACCACAGCGGCAACGACCTACATACCAAGTTGCAACGAAATACGCCCACCAGAACAGGTGCTACATAAGTCTGAGTAGTGGCAGTTTAATTGTAACCATCACATGCCTAGCTTTGTTTTGAATCTTTTTTAACCTCAACGAGCTAATTTGTTTGTTCGTATTCACTGGGGAAAACAAGATAGAAACTGTACTTTTAGACATTTGATATTTGTACACTCATCATGAAAAAATGTCCGATCACATAGTTTTTTACGTGTTCCCATTCACTCAAACAAAATGTCCCGTGGAAACGGAAAAGTGATAAATAAAATTTAAGTCGGGGAGCAAATGTTTTTAAAATAAATTTATGATGGTGTTCCCTTTATGATGGTTCCCTTTTCTAACACGTTTTTTGAACCTAACTTTGTTCTTTCAAGTGAGAAAACTCGTTAGTGTAAAAAAAATTCTTAGTTGTATAAGGTTTTAGTAGAAAAAACATCTCGCGCTAAAACAATAATGTTGGACACTGTTTCCGGGAGTAGATTGTTAGTCTTCGAGTCTCGGGAAAACCTAAACGAAGTGTATATTAAATATCCTATCGACGTGAAGCTGGCCCGATCCCAAAAGACATTTTTTCCCCCCCTGATGTTCATGTCTATATAACCACTGACTTTTTTGAGCAGTTTCCAAGAAAAAAAAAATTTTCTCTACATATTTTTCGTTACATATTTTGAACGTTTGCCAAATTCATAAATGTCGTCTCCGACCAACGCCCCATTCTTCTCTGCTATATACATCTTTTTTTTTTTTTGCCTTCTTAAATAAACTTTGACGTCATTTGTCACTATACAAAACGTAATACCATTAATGCGGATATAGCGGGACACTTTATTGTATGTATGTTAGGCGAACGAATCACGTAAAAGAAAAGAAAAAAAGTCTTTCTTGCCCGGAAGTTTCGTGCCCTTGCTTTCACTGTCTCGTACCCCCCTTACATACTTATCTAAATTTTCACTGCATTGGGTGAATTTATTTAACACAGACTCGGCTGTCAAAAATACAGATGAATGTCCTCGAATTCCGTTTGTTTTCTTAAGTCAAGACCATTTAAAGATGAAAGTCATATAAAAACGCGCAATATTTCATGCATTTCCTCTCCTACATGATCGGAATAATTTAATCGTTGACCTTCGATTCTGTTAAATAAAGAATATTCCAAGGATACTAGACCACCACGGCTAGACAATTCTCCGAAAATTTAAATGCCCTAATCAGTATTTTATTTGATTTATCATTTAGATGACCTAATCAGTGTTTTGCATGCCCAAAAAATATTATCACTCGATTTACTTCAGTCGGGGCCGTCTTAAGAGCATCACGGGCCCCCGGGCCAAGTGATCTTTATGAGGCCCTACCAGGCAAATTATCAGAAATTTCAACCAGATCTCATTTTTGTGAGACCCCTTTTCTCTTGAGGCCTCCGGGCCGTGCCCGGGTGGGCCCATGCCTCAAGACGGCACTGACTTCAGTGGGTATATTTCATATTTGCAGTTTATTGTTATTAACGTATTGTAAGTAAGAAAAAATGCGTTAAGCGAGAACTCCCTGCTGCCACCTATTGAATGAAAACAAAACCATCCGTTATAATTCTTAAAATAAAATGATTTATGGTCTCGAACCATATGCAGAGTACAAATGAACAACATGTGGTATGAGCTATAATATTATTTTTTTTATGCAGCGTACCGATGTAAATTTTATGCTCCAAAATACCGGCTACTACATGTTTTTTGGTGTTTACGAAAAGTAATTTAGCGTCAAAAATAAAAATATACTAACTGATATTTTAGCGTATAAAATTTGCACCGGTACGCAGCAAAAAAATAAATAGTACAGCGTTAGAATTAAAAAATAAAAGTCACTGGTCGAGAACCTATTGGACCGCAGACATCAAGACTCGTCCGCTAAACGAAATCTGTTCTAAAATAATAGTAATTAGTTTTCCCAAATACATTAGCATTTAGAAGAGTGATATACCACCAACGGGGTGCAAAAAAAGCCGTAAAAAATCCATTGCGGATCGGTGATTCTCCCGTAGGAGATTTTTCCGCGATCAATGTATCACCACGGGGAGAGGGGTGCAAAGTTTTTCCCCTACTGGTCCCTCGGACCACCACTGTTTGTTTTTTTCTCGGTGGTCTGATTGTTTAATCAGTGGTCTCGTACCAGTGGACCCACCAATGATTTCGAACTCTGTAGTAGATGGTACCTTTTCACGCTGCGTCCGGGTTGAAATCAACAACTTCACTTGAAAAAAAATGATAACAAATAGTTTATTTTGTATTTGATAAGTGGCAGCAGGAAGGGGGGGGGGGTCACATGTTTTTGTGATAAATATTTATGTGTAGAAGAGAAAATCAAGCGTGGACCAAAAGATTTATATGCTACTTATATTGTAATACCATCACTCAGTCACTGACTCGGTCACTCGCTCAATCACTGGGTCACTCAGTCACTCACTGGGTCACTCGGTCACTCACTGGGTCACTCGGTCACTCACTGGGTCACTCACTCACTCGGTCACTCACTCACTCAGTAACTCAATTGCTCATTCCCTCGCTAACTGACTCGCATTGAACTGTTGTCGGTGAAATGCTAGTCGGTGAATTTTCCTAGTGGTGAATTGCATGGCGGTGAATTGTCGGTCGGTGAATTTTCCTAGTTGCATGGCGGTGAATTGTTGGTCGGTGAATTTTCCTAGCGGTGAATTGCATGGCGGTGAATTGTTGGTCGGTGAATTTTCCGGCGGTGAATTGTTGTCGGTGAATTGCTGGGGGTGAATTTTCCGCTCACGAAGAACAATGGCATACGAGTAAATTACAGTTTTCATTGAATTTTATCACTTTAAGTTAACCAATAATATTCGCACTTCGTGTAAAATCTCTGTGGTTTGTTCTATAATGGAAAAAATTCGGAGGGTGGGGTAAAGTGGATATACCGTTCATTCAATATGCGTACGAATATACTACGTCCAATGTGCAAAGGCTACCATACACCCACCAACTCTGGTCATATATATCGCCATACGGCGATTTCCAACCAGTGGAGCTGGGTGGGAAATGGAGGCTCTCTATCCATCGGTGGTCGCCTCAGGTTCGGTAGGTAAAGAACTTACTTCCGACTTTTTATGTCTGATTTCGAATCCACGGACCTTGACGAAAACCTTCATAGTGGAAGACGAGCATATCTTGCCACAGCACCACTCGGGCGCATAATGCGCAAAGGCCCGTCAATTCACAAAATTGACAAAGTCATCTGGCTGAAGCCCGAAATATTGCGAGAATTTACTTGGAGATTTAGCCAGCGGATTTGATCATTTGATCATTTCAGTCGCAACACAGTCTTTACCGCACACAAGGGCTGTGACCAATATACAGTTTATATTTCCGAATAATTCCTCTTAATGAGAGGTTGGCGCTCTAATAAGTGTAGAACTTCTTGCTGTAGCAATTTGAAGCCGCTGTGCGGTCATGTGGGAATCGTGCTGGACTCTCATCGTGAGGATTCAGGTTTGAATTCCGTTGACGGCATAGTGGTGGTCGGATGAAGTTGGTTTTCTGCTGTTTTAAATTCGAGGCGTGAATGCGAGCCGGTCTTCCATTTAAAAAAGTCTGACCGCTGAGGCAGACCCACAACACGATACTTTCACAACATGAAAATTCAAGCATTTAACATCTGTACTTCAAAATATGGATGGCATATGGCAGCATCAACAACAACGCGAAACCAGCAACAACGCACTCCAGCTAAGACGCCTTCATATACGCCTTCATTAAGGAGTTCTAACTCCAGCATGCAATGTGTGATGCGGTCATTATCGCAGCGTCAAGAAAGATTCTGACTAGTCTATTATAGGATGAATCGGGTATCATACTAGCGACATCTCTGAACAGCCACTTGATCCACGATGTGATTAATGGTCAATGGTCAGTTTGAGAATTATCTAAGGAAATAGGTTAAAGCTGGAAGTTTTGCGTAGTTAACTAACGGAGTGGTCCGTTTCTATAACTGGGATCTTCAACAAATTGGCAACAGCAGGAAGTCATCAAATGCGCGGTCTTCCCTTTACTATTCTATATTTTTATGCAGGTTATACGCGGTTCAATAATTTAGTTCACAAATCCAACCAAATCTACCAAATGTTGATCGCCGCTCACAAACAAAGCCGAATTATGGTCTCCTAGGACGCTACGAGATCAAGCATCAGCATATAGGAGAATTCGGACGCGAAGAAGTTATCTTCATGGAGGGGGATTTTTTTTTAGTAAAGAAAAAAAAATTTTGTTTAAATTTTTGTCGATAGAAGACGCTGCATGAAAGCAAATCAGGAGTGATTGAACTCGAACCTTTCTTTGATCTCTGCTGTGTCCAAAATGCTCGGGAAGCTTCAGCCGGGGATTCGTGGCTGAAGTAAAACAACATCATCAATAGTGCTTTACCAATCGATGTCAAAATCACAATGAAAACCTTACGTAAGCGCCAGCAGCAGGCAAATTCAGAAATGAGCTGTTAATCGTAGAATGCATTTTATATAGGACTCTGATTTGCATACTTCCAGTGATTTACTTTCATACAGCGCCCTCTATGGATTGAATGGAATTTGAGCCAATTTTGTTTTCTGTACCAAAATTCCTCTTTTGTGGGGGAAATTTTTTTTGCAAACTCATTCAAATATACCAATTCCTTCAATTTTTATGAATTTTTTGATGAACTATTTATGAATTCATGGGACACAGTACTGTATACCAAATGTCTACTTTGATATGTTAACGTAAGAAATAATTGAATCGTAATGGGAAAAAATGATAGTTATTAGTTGCGTTATTTTGCCGCATATGTGTTATTCTGAGCATAGGACAAGCTACGAAGACATGAATTCGGACTCGAGACTGTTGATCTGAACAGTGTCGTCTTAATGCTTGGCCCTGGGCACGTCATATAAAAAGGGGGATTGGGATCAAATTTTCCACAGTAAGCGTGTAAATTGGTAGAAAAGCTTGGTAGACAGCCTCAAAAAAAATCACTATGACCGAGTGCCCATGATGTTGTAGAGACGGTCCCGCGTCGTGCCTTCGGGACACGATCATGTGGCGGAGAAAGTATAGTTAAATTATGTAAATGATGAAACAGAAAAATGCAATTTACGCTTCAATTACTTTCACTCACCCGTTAAAGAAATCTATATAGGCCTACTACCTCCGGGGGTAAGCTATTCCATTTATTGACAACCCTATTAGAGAAAAATTCCCTGCGACACCATAACCTTGCATTGTCCCTTACCAATCGATACTGGTGTCCCCTCGTAAAAAGCAGTCGATTGGCGGTGTACTAAAAGTTCATGGTCCATCCTATCCATCCCGTTGAAAATTTTGAACACTTCGATCATACCGTTCATACCATTATATATTTATAGTATAAGCTATTTCACGGTTCGTTTACATTGGTACCTCGAGTTATTAGCACGTGGTGCTTGGATTTGATACTGTCGTGAACATGAGTCAAGAAAAACGTCAAAATATTTAGTCAAGTGTCAAAGAAACATTAATTTATAATTGTTGCGACTGCAATCAATAAGTGAACTAGTCAATAAATGTCTTTTTTTTTTAGTTTCGTTTTTGAATTAATTAAAAAAAGGCAAAAGTTAAATATTAGCCATAACCGAAAACGGAATTAAATAATAAGTAAAAGAATTTATAGAAATTAATGAATGGATAATTAGTGTAATTAATTCGGGAAAACTGAATTTTCTAGCATAACGTACTATCCAAGGGGATGCGGGAAGGCAAGTCGCATTCTACTGAGGATGCGGGAAGGAGAAAAGGTTAAGAACCACATACTGTTATACTGCGATCATGACACCCGGATCCGAAGTCTGTTGGTTCAAAAGCCCATTCAAGGTTATGAAATATATTAAATTTGAATGAACTGACCTCTGTATTTATTTTAAAAATAAAATTCTAGTGAAAGTATTGCCCCCCCCCCCTTTTTTTTTGCATTTTTCATTCAATTACAGAATATGTTTCATTTTCTCACTGAAGAGAAGAATTTAACGTGAAGTTCTCAAGAAAAAACAGTTCGTGACATAAAACAGATGTTTGAGGGAGGAAAAAAAATGAATTGGGTGATAAATGACATTAAAGTGTGAAATAAAAAGTAAAATGAAGGCGTTTGTTTTCCCTCGGGAGAAGCAACAACGCTTTCCGTGTTTACTGTTTCTCCCTTTCCAGACGCGTACCAAGTTGACCACGAGGATTTATTTCTCCTGTCATAACTCCAGCCACTTCTGTGTTTTATTTATTTTTTCGCCACGGTACAGGGACTGTCCCAGCGGTGCAATAGGTGGGAACTTTGCCAAATCTGTTGAACTTGGTGCGAAGGGGAATGTGGTTGAATTCGAAATAACGCGCTTGTACATTAATGGAGTCGGCCGTTCACTGCATAACACTTGCTCGGGGAAAAACTGTTCCCAAACGTATAATAATGATTCATTCGTCTAATATGTGGATAAATACGAATTAGAAAATATAGCTTTTATTCACGACCAATTCCCCTCACGTAAACGATAGACATGTGAAATGAATTGTACTGTGTTTTCTCTCTTATTAATTGGACATTTACTATCCAGAATTACAACATGTATTTCAGTTCTTCATGATAGGGAATCCGCGATAAAAATTGCAGAATATCGGTAAATTCAAGATTTCTCGAAAGACGTTATATTTAGAGATGATGGATTGATTTTAGGAAGAAAACTCGTCTTTGCCCCCACGGGTACTCGAACCCCAATCTCTCGTTTGCCGGACGAGTGCTCTACCGCTAAGCAATCCGCATTTATCGCTGTTTTTTTCCTAACTTTCCTCCGTTTGTCGAATTTGAATACCTCAGTGAATATTGTACTTAGAAACGTGGATTTGTTTTTTTTTTTTTGGGATCAGAAGAGACAGGGCAACATTTTTCTAATTGAATGTTAGGGGACAGGGAGACCGCGTAAAAAATTATTAAATTTTTGTATTTAGATATATATACAGCCCCTAGTGAAATAGATGACATATCTGAGATGGACATGTTATTTGGATGATTCTATTATTATGCTTCTATCTTATTTTCATGCTTCTATAACCAACGGTTCAAAACGATAAAGGGTATCTAAGGACTTGACTTCACACCCTGTATATGTTGAATGGCTTCGTAAATGGACATGTATGTTGCCATCCGCTAGCCTATGTCATTCACGAGCTATTAGCTGATTGCTATCACCGTCCATGTACGAAGCCATTCAGCATATACTCTCCAAAGAAAAAATATTCTATCCATTTCAGTAGCTTAAGGGTAGAGCACTCATCCGGCAAACGAGAGTTCGAGTCCCCGTAGAGGCAGAGATGAACTTTCTTCCTAAAATCATAATCTCTAAATATAACCAGTATTTTGAGGAATCTTGTATTAACAAATGAAGAGAATATATTTCTCTGAACATATATCGGTAAGTTATCGTTAATTTCAGCCCATGAAGTACGTGGTAAAATTATTGAAAAATTTACTTAAAAATGAGATAAAAGGATCTTTATTCCATAGTCAGTATAAGTGGCGCTATCTACTGTTGCAATATAAAGACAGAGCTGCCATTAAGGAGGAGCAGGCGAGTCTGGTGCCCCAGGCGCCAGATCAGAGGGGGCGCCAATTTCACCTTTTGACCCCTCCTTCAAGATTACAAGGAGGCATCAAAGTGCGTGCTTGCCCCGACTGACAAAGCATCTAGTTGCGGCCCTGTATAAAGATAGTTACTTGAATGCTTTGGCAACTGAACGTTTTAACTATGAAGAAGCACTTACAATACGAAAGCCATTATCAGAACATTGACTTACACTGATTAGATTCTGAGTCTTGCAATTATTTCAATTTATGCCTTTTGCGCCGACCACTCGATGACAGCTCAAAAGATGACTCAAGTACAGAAAAATCACAAACTTTGAAATTCAATATCTCACTTAATTTTTGTCGTTATGGTGATGAAACTTTATTTTATTTATTTTTTTTGATATTACTGCAAGGGAATTTTTTTTTCTGGTCGTGATTATATGGCCATAGGAAAAATATGAAAAGTTGAATTTTCTAGTTTTTCTCAAAAATTTGTTAACATAAAAGTACCATAACACGAATATTTACTTCGTTTGTTTGAAACATTTTTGCACTCGGAAGTTTTTGCCTACGACCAACTGTATAGAACAGTTGTTCTTAACAAGAAGTGCCCACAACCGTGGCGGATGCAGGAGAGCATTTTTGGAAGAGCAAGATGGAAAAACAAATTGAACATTTTGACATTATTCAGGACGATTGAAATGATGAACAAAATCAATTTTTTTTAAAATTCCTTAAAGAATATAAATCATGCCGACATTTCGACACCTCATTTTTTTAGTTTTCACTCTTAGAAATGTGTGGCGAAATTCTAATGTTCCCAATGTTCAACTTGAAGGATAGAATGTGTTTATATACCTCTTATACGGAAATTTTCAGATGCTTAAGCAGAACTTTCTTGGTAGCAGCACTAGATAAATTTCTTTTCGATATCAATTCTATGAACGACGGTATTAAAAATTATCTTACAGAGAAATGCGAGCCAACACATTTATTCAAATGAAATTTCAAACTTCTGATTTAGAACAATTTTCTGGTGTGCATACTCAGTTGGAACCATTTCCAAAACTAGCAAAGATAGATTTGCAAACACTTCTTCATTCTCTTCCATCTACCTTTGGCGGGTTGGAGTTTAATCACTTTTGCTGATGAAAAAACCCTAGAAATCGTTTGAATGTGAGTGATACGTGAGTAACCCTTTCAAAGAAAACCACAATTTCAAAATATCATTATGATATAGCAACAAATTAGTCGCTGAAATTTTGATATTTTTTCAATTTTCTATGATATACATTCGTGTAGTTTTTTTTTCAATAAATTAATTATGCAACCATCTTCTGCATAGAATTTTTACAACGATTAATTAGTAGATAATATTGAGGATTTACAAAAAAAACAAACTTCATAACAAATACGCAACGCATTATCCAACGGAAGGTAAATTGCATTGAGCTGGGGGTGAGGTGGGTGATGGAAAAGGGTTAAGAAGGAAAAATCCTGAGTAAAAAAATGACTTTCTGGACACGCTTTATATGGAAAATTTTACAAAAAGTTGAGATGCTGATGACTGGACGTTGGCAAGAACAAATAATAATGATCATTTACTACTGTAATGATAAGTTCTCATAACTCTTACAATTATACTCTAGCCTAGAAAACAAATTAATGCCAATAATATACATGCAATAACTTCTCGTGACCGCACATTCGCCCTCTTTCCGATACATCACATAAGGTGTAAATGTCAGATATGGTGATTATTTTTTGAAGAACGGGGTAAAAGATTGCTGATGATGGAGAGCCAGCCGCTTTTATTTCGGGAGGATACATCTCCATAAGGTCTCCCTTTTCTTGTTTTGTTTGCTCTCTTCCTACCAAAATAATACGACTTTTAACGTCCTTTATCCGCGTGGTTCATTAATCGTTGCATAGAGATGTTGCTGTTAACTAGTTAAATGAAGCGAAGACGACTCCGTCCTTGACCGAGGGGTGGAAATAAAAGTCGTCTACGAACGATTAGTTACATACTTAGACACTGCTGTGGAAATTGGAGAGATGATGCTATCTCGAAGCGCATTGTTTTACGACACATGAGAGAAGGGTAAAAGAAGTTGAAAGAGTGAAGGGCAATGAATATATATGTGAGGCTATTAGAGAGTACTATGATTCCGGTTATGAAAAGCGGTCTCCTAATTGCCGCAGAATATCCACTTCCAGCCTCATGATTTTCCGAAACGAACATCCACCCTCGCAAATTTCGTATTAGCTGCACAATGTCGAGGTTGAGCGGCGTCTCATTAACATTAATTTGGAGCAGAGAGAATCCATTCCATAACAGCATCCTAACTTGATCATTATATAGATTTTTTTTTCTAACGATCTGAATGCGTGAAAGAAGAGCTCAGTTGATGGCGTCTAAAAATCTTACAAACAATGCGATATTACATATTAATTTGAAATTTATGTTTGCGGATCTGCCTAGAGAATTTCATCGGGGGGGGTCAGGTTTTTTTTTTATATTATGGTTACTTTGCTTCCTGGAGCAGCAGAAACAGGGCAGAAAACATTTTTTAGCTTTTTTATTTTTGTACAAGTCTATTTTGGTGAGGTTATTGCACCCTGAGATGAAGAAAATATACTCACGTGACGTCAACACAATGACCAAAGCCTCCCAAACCGATTAATTTTCGTTATTTGCCGGCTCTAGCAGTAGTCACAATTCTCTAACACGTGACATTCTACAACTGACTTGTCCGATCGTGAAAATTGCTATTTTCGACTGATTTGTTTCTGAAGGAAATCTATTCAATCAACCTTTAACATGATCCCAAAAGATACATTGCATGTAAGACCTCGAGCGAGTTGAAAAAAAACCTACAACGAAGAGTGTTCAACCCTTTCCGTAGTTTTATAAATTTCACTGATCAGCATTATAACTGGCACAGTGCAAATAACGAAACCCTCTGTAAAGTGCCGCATATTTTTTCCAAGAATAAGACTTTTTTTTTCAGATTTTGTGGTGTAGGCAATTGTGCTTTCCTTCCCTCCCAACCATGAGAACGATAAACTTATAGAGAAGATATAATACCTCCCCCTTATACAATACCCCCTCTAAGACGATAAACCGAGGAAAAGAAATACTTATAATCTATCTTTTCCTATTATTTACACTCATGTCCATAAACTAAGGATAATTCAGAATCACACGGAAATCGAAATCTAAAGTAAAAATTTCACCTGTAGAATTATCACACACATCTGTAAGAATGATATGCAAATTTCAGGAAGCCACCAGATGATGCCGATAGTATGTCACAATGACGAGAGTGTAAGAGGGGGGTATATAAGGAATGGTGGCAAAGAAGTAAAATTGTTCACAAGAGTTCTGTAAGTCGCTCAGTGTCATAAGCGAATAGTTATGACACAGAGGACGCATGTGGATGATTTTTTACGTGGTAGAATTATCGGCCACCTGGAATGTGGGCATACTCAGATGGAAGCCGCTGTGGTGGTCGAGTGGTTATAGTGACGGACTCGCGATGCGAGGATCCGGGTTCGAACCCCACAGTGGTGGTCGGCTGAAGTTGGTTTTCTGTGGCTCCCAACTTCAAGGCGCAAATGCGAGCTGATCTCCCCGTTAAAAAGTCTCGCCACAGAGAGCAACAGTCCTACAACGATAAATCATTCAATCATAACACTTCACTCATAGTTAGAAAAATTGGTGGCAGATGGCAGCACTACACATAACAAGCATTATAGAGAAACAAAAAAAAACTTCACGTCAGGTTTCACTACACGTACACGCACATTCTCGCATGTACCGATTCGTGGGGGTTCCGCGGGGAGGGGGTGTAGCAGTAGTAGGTAGGGCCTCCAAAAAATGGCTCGGGGATCCATGATGTTCTTAAGTCAGCCACCTCGTTGGGTAATTTGCCTGTTGTGGCGTGGTGTATATATATATATATATATATTTGTATATTTGTATTTAATTCTAACTGAATGGAAGTATCCGAGGAACTTGGAATTGCCCAAAGTGTCATCTCTAGGCTTTGGCAACGATTCCAAGATAACGGAAATGTCAGTAGACGTTACAGTACAGGTCGCCCCCGAGTTACAACGCCGAATGAAGACCGGTATTTGGCAGTAACTACCAAAAGAAGCAGACGGAGCACAGCATCCGACCTGTCTCGTCAGCTATCTGCAGCCACGGGTACCACAGTTTCAAGGCAAACCGTGTACAGACGTTTGGGAGATATTGGTTTATATGCCCGCAGGCCTGTCAGATGTGTTCCGCTCACGGCAACTCACTGTCGGCAGCGATTAGCCTGGAGTAGAGAACATGCAATGTGGACATCGTCACAGTGGGCTTGTGTGATGTTTTCCGACGAGTCCAGGTTTAGCTTGCAGTCTGATTCACGTCGGACTTTCATATGGAGAACGCCAGGTACCCGTTACCACCAAGGCAACATCATTGAACGACACCGTTACGGTGGTGCAGCATTGCTCGTTTGGGGTGGAATTATACTGGGTTCCAGAACAGATCTGCATGTTCAAACCGGAACCATGAAAGCCCAAATTTATCGGGACATCATTCTGGAACGACACGTACGTTTGTTTAGGGGTGCCATGGGCGCAGAATTTGTGTTTATGGATGACAACGCCCGTCCTCACCGAGCAAACATCGTAAACGAATGCCTTGAATCTGAGGATATAACCCGTATGGAATGGCCATCATTCTCACCTGACTTGAATCCGATAGAGCACGTGTGGGACATGCTTGGCCGACGAGTTGCAGTCCGTCAACCACCTCCTACATGTGTACCGGAACTTCGGAGAGCATTGCTTGCTGAGTGGAGTGATCTTCCCCAAGATCAGATCGATAATTTGATACTCAGCATGCCTAGGCGTTGTACGGATTGTATTTCATCGCATGGGAGACATACAATGTATTAACCATCATACCAACCATGTAATAGTAAGTTTTTGTAAAGGAGATATTTTTTACAATTGCTCCAGGGAGCAAAAATCGTAGTTTTTATGAATGGTATCATACATACACCATCGTTTTTGTTCTTTATCTTTTGCTCAATAAATGGGCTTTATGAATCAGTAACGTTTGTTTTGTTTCTGAACCTTCATTTGCCGCAGCCGGCATTATCCGCAATTTATGGACATGAGTGTATAACGCAGTGCTTGTCAGAAACGATTTTAAGACCAAAGCAACCAAAGTAGATAAAACATGTTGCGAGGGTCAAGAATAAATATCAATTTAGTTCTAAAATAGGCAAAATGTCCGGTAAGATCTGCCCATTGTTAAACGTGAATCTTTTAACACTTTTTCAAAAATCTCTAAACACTTTTTCAGCCATAAATTTTGAACAAACTTCGCTGCTGACTATATTTCATTCATCAGTAGGTAAAGAAGTATCCCTAAGAATGTTTTTGGATTTTTTGGTTGATATTCATTTTGGTAATGGTTTTTTTTTCCAATTTCGTGAGAATGACCCATATACGAGTAGATACAAATAGAGGTTCCTACTATACGAAAATTTTTAAAATTTAAAAAACATTTTTTTTAGATACTATTTGAAGTGCAAAACACATTTTTGCATAAATAAATGTTAACATTTTGTGTTTATCGCCTTTATTCAAAAAAGAAATGAAAGAAAAATAGTTATTTTTACTCTTTTTTTTTTTTTTTTGCGGAAAAGAGGAATGTATGCGGAAAGGAAAGAATCAAAAATAATAAAATAACGATGATGCCATATTTCTCCTACTTGAAAATTACTATTCCCAAAACGTATTATGAGAACCACACACATTGAAAAGAGCTCGAAGCTCCATAAATTCTCTGCAGATGCCAAGCGAGAATGAAGAATGAATGAATAAATAAATAAATAAAACAACGGAAAAATACCGCATTTATCAAAGTTAACGTGGCAATACATGCATTCTGGCATTAACGTGTTTATCACTCGAGTCACATACAGAAGAAAAAAAACTTTTCTTACCGATTCGTCCTTGATATTTACGAATACATTCCCGCCCCGTTTTCGCGTAAAAATGTCGCAATTAGATATCTATTAAGATAAGGCCGAATGCATTTGGTAATGCTACGACGAGAATAATTACAATGAACGTTTAATGCTTGACACTGAAACTTATTTCTTAGCTTGTGATTTTTGATGCAGAATACGTCTTAGATTTCGATAAACGGATACCATGCTAAATTTGTGACTGTCATGGAAAAAGTGTTGATCGAGAAAAAACCTAATAACTCGAAAATTATAAATGGCTCGGAAATGAATAGTATCGCGTTCGAAAGAGCATTAAACACAAAGCATGTAATAAATATTTAATAAATGACTTTGATATATCATCATTCAGATATCATACATGCGTATACAGGGTGCATAGCAAACAGGAGGGGAGGTATGACATTTTACTGGCGAACCGTTGATCCTAGAGGCATACTTGCAGCTGGAAAAAAGTTTCCAAATAACACGTAGTACTTAGATATGCTATTCATATTTCAAGGGGTTGTATAATTATTAAAATTTAAAAAAAATAACTTTTTATACAGTCCCCGTGTGCCCCGAAACCCAATTAGAAAGGTGTTGCTCTGTCTCTCCTGATGCCAACAAAAAAAAAATGCATATTTCCAAGTGCAATATTCGCTGAGAGATTCAAATTCGAAAAACGGAAGAAATTCTGGTAAGAAAGCGTTAAATGCGGGTAAAAGGGTTTTCCCGCATTTTGAGCTGTTTTTCCCTAATTTTCCTCAGTTTTTCGAATATCTCAGTAGATATTGCACTTAGAAACTTATAATTTTTTTTTTGTTGGCATCCGGAGAGACAGGGCAGCAACTTTCTAATCGGGTTTCGGGCCACACGGGGGAGGGGGGGGGGAGCTGTATAAAAAAAAATTAATTTTTTTATTTTAATAACTATACAATCCCTTAAAACATGAAGAGCATATCGAAGTACTACTTCTTCTAGCTGGAAGTATACCTACCTGTATGATCAACGGTTCGCCAATAAAATGCTATACCCCTCTGTTTGCTATGCATCCTTTATATGGTTTCCGTACATACACATAACCTGGTCCCGATTGGTCGAACGATTCCCGATATGTTCAGGAGTTAAATGAAAACCAAAAATCATAACCAATTTCCGTCCCACGAAATAGTCCTCGAATTACGTCTCACAAAAACGCGTCTGATTTCCGTTGCATAGAAACGGCCACAAAAACGTTGCATTTTTCGAGTTTGTGATTTTATATTATAGAGTAGATTTTCAATAGTACAAAATTTTTGGACCGGTATAAGTTATTATTTCATCTTTTTTGTAATTTTAAACATTTTTTTATCAATAGTTTGTATCCAAATAAAAATGTTTCCCAGTTTTTTTTTTCCATTTGTGACATTTGGAAAACATTTGTTCAAATCTTACAGCTACTATTTGATTGGCTGGGGAGGTTGTTGCTACTTTTCCAACAGATACCCTTTACGTTAGAGGTTCTGTAAGGAATATTAACGTGAGTATCTGTCTGGTAGTTCAGGTTCAAGTAGTCTCATCGAATATGAGCCTGTGGTGGTAAGTTGGTGACACTACAAAGAATTGTTCGATACCGGCATTTTAACTGACTATATTTAGTACTGACATTACTATAAAATGGTGTAGTGAGATTTATACTAGGCAGTGTGTTCTCCCTAATTTGTCGATATCTGAATGGTAATTCAAGATTTGATTGCAATTCAATCTGATTTAATATTCAAGATGTGATTGCACTTATGAAAAGGTGCATTCCTGCATTTTTATTTATTGTAGGTGTGAAATTAAACTCTTTATTTGTATGTAATTAGTTAATTTGTTTCCTTATTGTCCCTTTGACGTGTTCTACGCCTTTAACCTAGTAGCCGTTTACGGCACAGCCTCAAAGAATAAAATTTACATATAACAAGAGAAAAATTCATCCTTGATATCGATGCATTCACAAGTACATAGATGTTAATGATAAAGCTGTCTACAGCCATAAATATTCACCAGAAAGCTACGAAACTTTTGGAATATCTTAATGAAAGAATAAGAAATAAATATTGAGAGCAAAATACAGTGGAACCTCGATAACTCAACACCCCAAGGGGATCAAAAGGCATGTCGACTGAAGCGGATGGTCAAATTTGCGAGGTTTCACCCATTTCACCTTTAACAATTTTTAAAAAATCGTTTATGTATGTACAGTATATGTGCCCGTATATTATTGAATAATTCTTCATTTCATCATCTACAAATTCATAAAATGTTGTGATCTGCAATTTTCTATGAAAAGTTTTCGTATTTGAGAATAATCCCGAATTATGTGAAAAAAAAACATGTTTTAATTGTTGGAAGACCTACTATTTGTGAATGAGCAGTGTATAATTTGCAGAAAAAATAACTTTCCTTCTCTCAAAACATTTCGATCTAGCTTTCTCGGCAATCGCTCGCTCAAAAATTTCAGAAACCATTCATATCTATTTGTAGCTTTCGTAGTCCACGGGTTGGGTTTTCAGGTTCCACACACAGAAAAATAACGGGAATTAACCCTACTCAAAGATGTAGGGAAGAATCTTCATAGGACACATATCAATCAACAAACAAACGGCAGAAACAATAAAACATGAAATTTTTGCAACACAAACGAGAGTACTGTCGTAAAATTTCTCGAACTGATCAACACATGGGCAATTTCTGAAAATGAGTTGTGATAACGAAGTATAAATCGTAGTCAACTTAAGTGGGACGTGGCTCATGCCTCTCTCTCTCTCGTTTTCTTATTAAATATTTAGTATAGTTCCAATCTTGCAAATGTCGAGATACCGGGGTAGTAGAGTTATCGAGTTTTTGTGCACTGTACTATACACAGGTTCCTCAAACATCACTAGAAGATCAAATCACACCAAATCAAATTGTAGTGTTGATGCTAATTTTTTTCGAAACGTAACGAACTGCCTAAGCTTCATGGGAGAGAACGGTATCTAAACATTTCCAGCCAAACCATTTTTGTTGTTATTTCTTCACTAAAGATCATGACATCGAGATAGCTAAATAGCTTTGCTGGTGAAGCTCTTTTACGAATACGGTGATTTTGCACCAAAATCTATGCAGAACTTTTTCGTTTTTGAAGTGGGGCTCCAAAATATTTTCCCCCGTCCCTAGATTGAGACGTTCCAAAGTTTCAGAATTTTCTGATCGGTAGTTAAGGCTGAAGACCGCTCGGAACAGATGAAGTTTAATTACGTACACCCTGCATTTTAGGGTCGATCAAATAGAAACCTATTCGAATATTTCCGTTCTAAACGTGGTTGGAAAGGTCTATTTGACGGTGTGACAGGATTAAATGAAATATGTTCATTAGAAGTCACTATGTGCATTTAAACGAAGTTCAACTTCTCGGGGAAAAGGCGGATACTGTTCGTGAAGAACGACTTGGGTTGGTCCCACAGGTGTATAGCTACTGAAAATAGTTCTATAGAGCTTGAAAATATTATGATCGACCCCCAAACGTGATTCATAGGGGCTTCTCAGATGAGTCACAAATCCGCTTACAGTCCTGTTATAAATACACTTATTACCTCACTGGTTTCACTAATTTCGCAAAACAAACAGTCCCATGCATCGTGAAGCTGATCTTGTCGATTTCGAGCTGTAGCTGTAAATGGTCAAGAACCCCTTATATAGATGATGGCAAGGAAACTCGGGTCCCCATGGTCCCAATACAACTATTGGGTTTGCTAGTGATGCTTCCAGCCAGAGATTGGGAGTCACAGAACACTACTTTTCCCGGGATTGCCCATGATGTTGCTGAGTTGGCATTTGATGAATTTCGGTCTGAATGCCCTTGACCTACACAAACACATTCTGGTTTTCTTTGTCGATGGCCTATAGCTTTTAATCAGCCTCACCATCGGATGTACCTTTTCGTCCGTTCAAGTAAATCCATCCGAACATTTTCGGTTTCATCTGATTGACACACACTTATTATCATTAATGCATATATATTTTTCAAATTTTACCTCCTCTTTCCATGGTATCGAGTAGCAGGCCTTCTTCGAAGCATCGTTGTGACCGAAGCCCTTCTGCCAGGCTTTTCTTCTGGGCCGCGTACGTGGAAGGCCCGAACCCGTTCACGGAACTGCTCAGGAACGTGAACACGGTGTACTTCTTGGGCTTAGCTTGGACTTCTTGGATTTCGTTGATCAAGTCCATTTTAGCATTTGAAGAAAAATCCTTCAGAAAAAACACATAATTTCAGAACAATATTATTTTTTTACTCTCAAAAATTACGATAAACTGTATTGAATTTATTTGCGTTTATAGCAGCGTTTCTTAACCTTTTCTAAACCCAAGGACCAGTAAAATGTCTGAAAAAGTTCGGCGGACCATTTGTGTCCCGCATTACGGGATATTCAAGTATTTTCGTTTGCTACGAATTCTTTTTACACATTTGTCCAATTATTTCAATTATTTAAATTTGTGATGTTTACTAAAATCGTGAATAAAAAGCATTTTTATAATTACTATGGCAATTATGGCTATAAATACAAATATTCATCTAACGTATTTGTTAGGTTTAAAATTTTTTTCCTAAATTTTTCAGTGATTTTAACAACAATTAGGGGATTTTGCCGATTTATGGCATTTTTTATGACAATTGTCGAAGTCCCGCATTTTACCGTATTTAAAAAAGATCCCAGTTCCCTTTAGTTTTCCCAAAGAAATGGGGTCATCTATTCACTGGAATGTTTTTCGTCAAATATATTTTTGTTTACTTACGATTTGTAACAGTCGTTTATTTCCCCACCCTCCACACATTTTTTGCAGTAATTAGCAAATTTGTCGTAAATCACATCTTTTGGCTATAACTCAGTGATACCTTGTTTTTAGGATCGTAATTTTCCGCATTTTCCTTGATGAAGTATAATGAACCTAAGCATGATGGTACAATTTTGATTTACATCCATACGATTGATCGTTCCCACTTAGAACGACTTATTTTCGTGGTCCCACAACTCTAACTAATTCTCATTAAGATTTCTCGTTTAAAACGTTTCCCTGCTTACAACGTTTTTTCATGACAGTTTTTTGAAAAAATTGTAAGCTATATCCCAGGTCCGTAGTCAGAAATTTCGTTCGGGGGGAGGACCACTTTCATTTCGGGGGGGGGGGGGAACAAAGTGATAGAACAATAGATTTGGCCATCTTTTTCCCTTTTTTCGGTCATTTCTCACATTTCGGGGGAGGGGGGCAGACCCCCAAGTTCCCCCCCCCACCCACCCCTGCTGTATCCACTGTATATGAATAATAGAAATATCACAATTACGACTGAATAATATTTCGTTCAGTTAGAATGAAATTATCAAGTCTGCCTGCGGACCACCTACGCCTTCGTCCCGGACCATAAGTTGAGAAACGCTGGTTTATATAGATGTCCAACCCCCATCCTCCTCCTTGAATGTCTAATAAGAACGAGGGAGAAAACTTTCCGGGAAAGAAAAGATATAATAACAGAGATAATCCCTGCAGGCATGTTCGAAAGGCCTCGTATATTATATGCGAAGGCCACGAGAATTCGTTCTCACTCGAAGTACGCAAAAACTTTACGCAATCAGTTTTTGGGGACTCATTCGGTAGCTCATTTCCGAGCAATTCTATGACCATTATAATGAGCTGTCGTAATGAGCAGCATCCAACCCCTTCGGCTGCTCTCTCTCTGTTTTCTTGGTGGTCAACGCGTGTGACAAATGGCAAAGAATTTTAATGCTGCTGAATAATCGATATCTTCTTCAAGATAGCGAAAATAAAAAAATAGATGTTCATGATATTTTCTTTAAGTTACGAAACCGGAATCTATCGACAATTTAAATTTGGCAACACAAATAATTTCGTCATAATGAAAGCAAAAAAAAAATTTTTTTTACGGTCCAATCTACTTTATTTGATGCTAGCTATAATACCCGGCGCTGCCCGGGTTTTCTTCAATTACTGAGGGGATTGAAAAAAAAAGTGACAAATCATTATAAAGGCATAAACTATTATACATATATATATACTGGCACCATTAAAGAAGTGGCAAACCATTGTAAAGGCATATGCATGTCTGAAACGCATTGCTAAGGAACCACGGTAACCAAAGTAAACATTCCGAAAGTGGTTGTTGAGGCTGAAAAACCATTGTTGCCCGACAGTTTTTAATCCATTTCGGGCATTTGCCCAGCTCTGACAAACTTTTAAAGCAGTCTATCGTTCAAGTCGGGTCCCATTTGGTATATATGCAACAAAGAGAGAAAGTTAATTATATAATAAGAGACGAAAATGCCTATAAAAGCAGCCCATTTGAACCTTAATCACGCCATTGGAGCAACAGAACAACTCTCTGCTGATATTTCCACTCTTGATCTTCAATTAATTAGTATAAATGATCCTTATTTGAGAAAACGTAAATTGGTTGGCTATCCCATGGACCTTCGCATTGTGTCAACTGATGAGGACCCAAAGACTGGTATTATTGTCAATGATAACAGACTCCTAATACAGGTTAACTATTGCACTAAAAATATAGTGGCAATTAATGTAAAAAGTGAAGATATGGAATTTGTCTTCTTGTCGATCTATTGCGAGCCTTCCATTAATATTGAAGATTACTTGAGAGAACTCCAACACTTGTATGAGAGGGATCAAAGACAGAAATATGTCATTTGTGGAGATTTTAACGCAAAATCAAGAGCATGGAGTCCCCGACCAACGGATAGCAGGGGTAGAACCTTGTTGGATCATATCAATCTATTTGATTTGATAGTCGTAAATGACCCTGCAAGTAACCCAACATATTCTTCCACAAATGGGATTAGTTGGATCGATCTGACACTTATAAAGAACATACCTACTACTGACATTCTCCATTGGCAGGTTTCGGATCATGAAACGCTTAGTGACCATACACTTATGCTGTTTGAAGTTTCTACTAGTGTCCCAACACCGTACTTCAAGAAAACCTTGAGAATGGCTGACATTGACATTTTGAATTTAAGAATGGAAATCAGCACTCTTGCACATAAACTGCAAGAAATAGAAATAAAGGAGTCGAATATTGACTCATACATAACAGAAGCACAGAATGGCCTTTATGAGGCTGCGATGAAAAGCAAAAGTAAATTTTATAAGAGAAGGAAAGACGCCAAATGGTGGACAATAGACCTAAAGATCAAAAGGAAACAAATAAGAGCCCTTAGGAGGAGATTTCAGAGGGAAAGGAATAGTGATGAAAGAACAAGATTGAAGCTGCTTTATAAACAAGAAAAAACACGATATAAAAGAATGATTATTGACACGAAGCGAGGATCACTTAGGGATTATTTGGAAAAAATATCGGTCAAAGATGCCTTTGGCACCCCATATCGAATCTTAACAAACAAGATAAATAGGCCTACTGTGGCAAGTGGCGTAAGAAGACTAGATGGAACAATTACAAACACATATGAAGAGACATTGGCAGAGTTGGACAGCCATCACTTCAGAAATACAACCTATGATGTTGACGACATGACACCATTCGAAGCTACGACGGTAGATAGAGAGGCCGAAATAACAGGGGTAGAACTAGAGAGTACCATCGAACAAATGAAGATTGGTAAAGCTCCTGGGGCAGATGGAATAACTCTGGAGTTGATAAAAGAAATGTATATTGCAGACAGAAAAAGATTCTTAGAACTCTTAAACTACTGTGTCAAAAACAGTATCTTTCCAAAACCATGGAAAGTGGCCAGGATTGTTTATATACCCAAAGATGGCAAGGACCTACGGAGACCAGAGTCATACCGTCCAATAAGCCTCCTTCCCGTCTGGGGGAAGATTTTAGATAAATTGTTGACGAGAAGATTAACAAATTACTTGGAGAGGTGCGGAAAATTGAGTCCCCGACAGTATGGTTTTCGAAAAGGCCGGGGTGCTAATAACGCCTTGCATGCTTTGATCCAGAACATAGAGAATAATATACGAAGAGGCTTTTACACATGCCTCATCACTCTGGATGTGAAGAGTGCGTTTAACTCTGTTAGATTGTCTGGAATAAGAAGTCTAATGAACAAATACGAAGTGCCAATACCACTAGCTAACATGGTAATGGATTTCTTAAATGAAAGAAGTATATTTGCAGGAGCTTCGAGAGAAGTTAAATACTATAATATAGGTGTGCCGCAGGGCTCATCTTTAGGCCCTATACTTTGGCTTATATTGATCAACGACCTATTGGAAATGCAGTTAGATGAGCACGAACAAATTCAGGCATTTGCCGATGATGTCATAATTTTACTTAGGTCGACGAATTACAGCATCTTCGAACAACTATCCACTCCAATATTAGATAGAGTACACACTTGGTGCCAGACCCATGGATTAACTCTTAGCTTTGATAAATGTAAATACGCAATATTCAAACAAGGCCAGGAAGTGAGACGTTATCCTCCCATAAGACTAATGGGAAACAGTATCCCCCATGTCAATAAGATAAATTATTTGGGTGTCTTGCTGTCACATAATATGAACTTCACAGACCATTTAGATATGAAATTAGATAAAGTGAATGGTTATATTCAAAAGCTAAGAAGAATTGTTAAGGCCACATGGGGCTTATCTCCAATAGTGGTGAAAGAGATATACATTACTTGCGTGGAAAAGATGGTACTCTATGGAGCAGAAGTATGGTTCAAGGAACTACAATACTTGGAATCAAAACTTGAACAGATACAACGAACAGCATTGTTGATTGTCACTAAATGTTATGACAGTGTTTCAGGGCATGCTCTACAGGTTCTTTCCGGCTGCGTGCCCCTTTTCTACAAAGCAAGAAGCATACACAAGATGTTCACCTTGTTTAAACTTAGAATGCCCATTCAAATAGGAACGAGACAAATACAAGCCAACGAGGTTCAAGAAGAACCTCGGTGTTTTTGTAACCGTATAGAGTCTCGTGTGATCTTTCGTATCTTTAATATTGTTTCCGGCGATTTGTTAATTGGAAGCTCCGGTCCGGAATTATGATCTATATTTTGTCGAAGCCCTGATTTTCATATTCCCCCATTCTTTGTTATTTATTTTTATTTATTTACTTGTTTTGCTTATTGTTGTGCAATTGATTTGGATGTAATTATACTTTTATTCGTTGTTTTTTGATATAGAGTTGAAGTAAACGGAAAGGGGGGGGGGGAATGGAATGGAATAAATGGGAAGCTTAAATAGCCAAAAAAAAAATATATATATATGTATATATGTGTGTGTGTGTATATATGTGTGTATATGTATATGTATGTATTTTTAGACATCTCTGAGAAAATTGGACTCTTTGTGCTGAGAGGGATTGATTGAAATATTGAACTTCAGAACCCGCTGTATGCCTCTAGGGGCGGGACAGCAATATATATGATTGATTGATATATGCAAAATTTGACGACGACCGAACTAAAATTGTAGATTTGTATAGGGAACATACACACACACAGATTGCCAACAGAAAATCAATTTCATACATGTAGATTTTACCAGAAATTACTTCAAACACAATAAAATATGTCTTATTTTCCCCACATTATACAGGGTGCATGAAATTTTACTGGCGAATCGTTGATCCTAGAGAGCGGCGTACTTCCGACCATAGACTAAACTTATTCTTACTCTGTGCTTCCGACTTTTCCTTCTGTTTGGTGTTAACCAGACTATAATGAAAGAAAGAAATTTTGATACATCATGCAGATCTCTACATCTAAAAGTTGAGATGATTGGCTCTTCAAGTCTAGCGGTAGGGGCTTTAAAGGACCCCTTTTCCCGGAGGATCATTATTCTGTCAAGACCATAGTTATCCTACGAGAGAAGCTGACAGGATTCTAGCCTGGGGGGTCCCAATGATTATCTTAAATGTCATTTTAATTCTTTTTAAACCAAAACCAAAAATGGATTTGGTTTTTATGAATTTTTTTTCAAAAAATCCATATAACGAGCCTACTAAAAATCTTCCTGGGGTTCTCAGTTAAAAAATCAAGGGCCTCATCCAAGGCTATGGGTTGTCCAATCTTTGCGTTAATAAGGCATAAATCATATATTTTTCACATGACACATCTATAGACAGGCTTTTCTTTTCGTTGAGCAGATGAATTCAAAATGTAATATACAATCACTATATTAAATTCTGGTTTTACGGCCACTAGTATTTTGCGGTCCGATGCAATCGCATCCTTTGCACCTGCCCAAGTCCAGCCCTATTGGCGGAACAGTGGCGATAGGTCGGCTGAAGTTGGTTTTTCCGCGGGTTTTCAAACGTTGGGGGGTAAATGAGAACTGGTGTTCGATTTGAAAAATGGGATTCCCATGGAACAGGACGACTTTCAACACAATACGTAAATGACATAAAAGCTCAGCTGTCATTTTCAGTTAAAAATATGGAAGGCAGATACATAGATAGCAACACCACTGGAACACGAAACACTCGTAACTCTGACAAGATTGATACGTTAGAGATAATAACAACATAAATGCATAGATTCCGAACACACGTTCCGGCACGCAACAATTCACTAGAAATGCCCTAGAGGAATGTATGCGAAATTCATGTACGGTTGAGCAGAAGTTGCCCCGCCCACCGCCGTCACTATAAAATTGCAAAACTCTATAACATGTTTTTTGCATTACGTTTTGAAGGTTTTTTTTTTTTCCTTTTTATCGTTAAAATTTGCTACCCCCCCCCCTCCCCTAGTGTTGTTCGGGTATAATTCTGGCTCTGCCTAAATTGCTTATATATATATATATATATATATATATATATATATATATATATATATATATATATGCAAGTTATTGTCATTTCTAATCTGGGTAATCATTTTTTATTTACACAATAAAAGAATACCAAGATGTTTGTGCGAACCGTGTTTCTTGGCGATGGTCATATCTTGATACGATATTAGCGTTCACAGTAAAAAAAAAAGCATCGCCAAAGGAAGTTCGTTCAACCTTTGCGCCCCACCGGCATAAGGGCCGAAACTTCTTCGTTGAAATCAATTTTTTCGTGTAAATTACTATATCTTCTTTTTCTCGTTAACACACAGATAATTTCTTCAAAAGTTCTTGCCAAGTGTTTTGATGTTATATGGAAATTATTATATTCTTATAGTCAATTTCTTGAAGATTGTGTTTTCGTGAAACAAAAATCAGCATAGATGCCAGATCAGAGAAAATCAAGCATGCCCCAAAAATTGCGTTTGAAAAACGAGCACCACGGTGGATAAGCCAAGAAAACGGCAATATTATCGGGATGGCCTGAAATTTAAAAAGCTGGGACTCCTGCTTTAGCACAAAATCCCTTGCCAAAGTAACATTATTGTACATTTTTCTAAAAGATGGGGGGGGGGGGGGGGGGAGGAACGCAAAACCACAACTTTTAAAATAACTAAACTTAAGTGTCATTCAGTAGCAGTTGTATATTCAACTTGGACACTTCACTTTCCTCTAAAACACGCTAAACGTTTAGAACAAAAGGGGGACTAAAAAGGACGATAAAATAACCATTTGTATTTCGCTGAAAAATACCGTATTTCATTCTATCTTTCAGTTGATATTAAGACGGCTGTCATATTATCTCGACGCCGTATCTGGATAAGTGGATTAATGTGTTAGGAAGGGAAAGGGCAAAGGAGACACTTTAGATTAGCAAGTGATACGCAAATGTAAAAATCCTGTAATAAAGATAACAACACCATTAAAGGGAACAAAATAGAAACACTTTTTTTTTATGTTTAAAGGGGGAGGGATACACTGAAAAGAGATATTGAATTGCTCTTAAGTACCGTGAGAGAATGCCTCTGCGTTTAACCATCGCTTACAGTAAATTGTGTGTAGCGCAATTTAAACAATTTTCAAGTTCCGTACAGTAGTTTATGATTCAAAAAGGGATTGTGAGAAAAAAATACATTTTAAAAGAGAATTCTCATTTAATCCCATTGTGGATGAATGTGAGCAAATATACATATTTGATATTATTAGAAGAATGAAAAACTGAAAGCGGGTTTGAAAAGAAATGATTATAACAATCGACGTGAAGTAGTTTCTCTTTTACACTTTCAAACTTACGTATTATAGTGTGATTACTCAATTCCCCTGCTTGTATTTTACTGGTAAACCGTTGATCCTAAAGGCATACTCGAAGAGATATTTGAATTAAAAAAACGGAGGAATGTTCGGAAAAAACAGCATAAATCAGGGAAAGAAGCGTTGTTCGTTAGTTCATGCAGTTCTTTCCCAAATTTCCCCCGATTTGTGAATTCAAATATTTCAGCGAATATTGCACTTAGAAACACAGAATTTTTTTTGTTGGCATCAGGAGAGACAGGGCAACAACTTTGGTAATTGGGTTCCTGAACCTAGGATGTCTGTGTAAAAATTTAACGTTTTTATTTTAATAACTGTACGACTCCTTGCAACATGAATGCGATATCTGAGTACTAATCGTTATTTAGATACTTTTTCTAGGATCAACGGTTCGCCAGTAAAATGCTATGCATCCTGTATATAGATTGTATGTGTACAGTACGCTAATTCAAAAAAAGTATTTATTTCTTTGATTTTACGATATCTGAAATTTGTATAGTCTTTTTTTGAATACCAGTAGCATTTGCATAGCGCAATATGTTTTGCACTATGAAGTACCCTCACTATTCATTTAATTATATAAGTTACATATGCAATTTACTTACCCGATTGAGCCGGTGAAGAGAGGATCTATTATATTTGTCCACAATATTGATCCCATTCAACCTTAACAATTTACTCGCTAGGAATGAATGTGAAATATCCTCTATACATATTGGCTCTGAACACTTTTGTTTGAAAATCACTGTTACTCGAAAACTATTTCTAAACTTTTTACAGGAGATATGGGAAGTAATTTTACCTCGCATTTCATAGCCTTTGTACTTTATTTGTAACACTGTATTTATAACATGCACATAGTAAAGTCGTTCAATTCGACTGTACCCAGCAGAAAATAGGGTGTCCCATAAATTTGTGAATAGGTTAAAAATTGAAGGGAAAAAATTGGCACATTTTTGAATGCAGTTTGCGGAAAAGTCAAACCAAGGGTGATTTTTTTTTGTACAGAAAGAAAAAAATTAGTTTAAATTTTTAATTAAAGTCCTGCTCGAGTTATTGAACCTGAATCTTTCTTTAATCTCTTCGATGTCTGAAACTTTCTTAAAGCTTTAGCCGCCGATTCGTGGCTCAGATGAAACGACTTCACCAATAGTGCTTTATCCACCAATGTCACCATTACGATGAAAACGCTATATACTAGCTGGTAACAAGAAAATTCAGAAATGAGCTGTTAATCGTACACCCTGCATTTTATAGGACTTTGATTTGCATATTTACGGTGATTTGCTTTCGTACGGTGCTCTCTACGGACAAAAATTTGAACTAAGTTTTTTATCTGTGCAAAAAAAAAATGTCTCCATTCGTGTGTGAAAATAACTTTTTTGCAAAACGCATTCAAATTCAGTCTAACTTGGTTAATTCGAAGTCACTGGAAAAAAGTTCGAATTATCCAGTGATATATCCTGGATCCGTAAACTGACTAAAAGTTGCAACTTAATCTCATCAACGTTCACATAGAATAATAGTTATCAATTATTAAAATTTTATCATCAGTTACGAAACTATTATCCAAATTTTGATAATTTATATTCACATAATTAATATTATCTGCTACATTATTCCACTGTTTTGGAATCAGCATCACTGCAGAATTTCTTGACCATCCTCAAAGCCTTATACAGTAGTACCTCCCTTTTACGGACACCGCTGGGACAAAATAATTTATCAGTGAAAGAGCGGGTAGCCGTTAACCAGGGGTTCGCAAAGCATACTTTTATTACACACAGGGAAATTATTATTTGGCCGCAATGGAGGGGTTACCGCATCTGGGGGGGGGGTGTCTGTTAATGGGGTTATTACTGTATACGGAAACAATTCACGATCATCTGTTACGAAACTGTTTTGCTTATCATTCTTATGCTACCAAGGAAATATAATACTTTCATTCGTGTCCGGAAAATTCACCGCCAGCAATTCACCGACAACAATTCACCGCCGGAAAATTCACCGACCAACAATTCACCGCTAGGAAAATTCACCGACCAACAATTCACCGCTAGGAAAATTCACCGACCAACAATTCACCGCCATGCAATTCACCGCTAGGAAAATTCACCGACCAACAATTCACCGCCATGCAATTCACCGCTAGGAAAATTCTCCGCTATTGTTGGTCGGTATTACAAAATGTGTAATTTCCAATACTTTCCATACTCTTAATGACAACAAAAAGATTCAGATTTTGACTTGATCTATAAGTTGAAAAGCATAATTGGTATTAAGTGATACACAGTCTCGATGCACTCCAGCTGAACAAAGTTAAAATATGGGCATTAAATTATCAGAGTAAAGCAGAATTTTCGAACTTTTATTAGTGTTTAAAAATTTGCTGTTTAGCAACTTGATCGAAACAAGAAAAGTCTGTGGCTTCTTGTAAAATTTTTATAAACTAAATTTGCTCACACAAAAATCATCATTTTTTTCCTCCCTCCAACTTCGAATTATCAAAAAACTCGAAAAAAGTTCGAATTAAACACGGAATTTTCACATTAAATTAAATTGAAAACTCAAGGGGAGTTCGTAAAAGTTCAAATTGTCCAAAATTCGAATTTACTGAGTTCTCTATGTATGTTCTCCTTCAAGTTTTATGAATTTTTAAACTATTTACGAATTTATGGGACACCTTGTATATAGTGCGACCAAAATTTTAAATTAAATGCTTTTTATAAAATCACTTTGCTCATTAAATGAGCAAAATTTCAATTTTAACTACTTGATAATGATGTCATACAGAAATGCTTTTTAAAGCGCGATTCTGTACTAAACGATAATGAACAGACCGTAATTTCTTGCATATAATAAATAGGCTGGTGCAAATTTCACTACATTGGAAAAAAAATGTCTTATAATACACACATATTCCGCGTATGCAAATTTCTTCCACCAATAAGGACATCTCAAGGAATGAAAGA
The DNA here is from genome assembly GCF_987345545.1 of Pholcus phalangioides. NCBI lineage: Eukaryota > Metazoa > Arthropoda > Arachnida > Araneae > Pholcidae > Pholcus > Pholcus phalangioides. The sequence goes on along the minus strand of NW_028301608.1, from coordinate 83,035,071 downwards.
GGCTATTGGTCGTGTCTTTTTGGGAAAAAAACGTCAATTCTTTCTTTCCCTTTTCTATATATATATATAAACGCTATCTGTAACATATACATCTTAAAAAAAAAAAAATTTCCAAAGCAATTTCCTTTTATTATTTGCTCCAACATCTCAGAAAAAAAAAGGTGCAGATAATACACAGTGGTATACGTAGAATCGTATTAATTAAGAAAAATTCAATTTTTGTTTTCAGTGTATAATTCGCGGATTATACGGTACATAATTGAATTTAGAAAAGCAAACATGGAAAAGTTTACCTTGTACGGCTGTGAAGCTGTTTCGATTAACAAAACACACGAATTCTCCTCAGAGTTGTATGTATTTCAACACTCGCAATCACTTAACGCATGTTGAAGACGAGCACATTTTCGTTATGTGTATAGACTGTACTGAAGTTGAAAACTTTCAACAAACAAATGCTCCGCCGAGAAAATGAACGAGTGACGTACGTACGGAGTGGAATCCGACGAATAACTTTCTTCGGATGAGACTGACGTCAGAATTAGCATTGATCGCAACGCGCTCTAACGGTTTCCCGTTGCTATGTGTTCGGATACACAAAGAGATAATATATACAATAAGAGATCACAAAACTAAAAAATATATTTGTCTGCCTCATTATCTGAAACAGGAATAATTCAAATCAAATGATTTTTTATGCAATGCGAGAGAGTTGTGCTGGTTACATGTGGATCGCGTTTTAAAATTCACGAGAGACAGTCTTTTTTTTGTTTCGTCTAAGAAAATCTTTACTATTGACCAATCTTTTTATAAATTTCATTCACTTTGCGTGCAAGTTGAAGAAAAAATTGTCATTTGAATTGAATTCGTATTATTGTTTTGAGGAAAGCGTGGTACAAATAAATGAAAGATTGATAGGTAAATGAAAGTTTTAGGAAAGACACTTTCTCGATATTGTGTGTAGGCAAACTTTGGAGAAAAAAATTATTTGCTTCCTTCAGTAAAAGGAGAACTACACGTTTTACTGACACGTGTGAAAGCCAAATCAATTTTGGCTGAAAAAAAATTAATAATAAATAAAATTAAATAATTTTTTTTTGTTCTCAAAAATAATATTGGCGTAGTTGGACAATCAATGAAAGTAATACAGTGCTCTCCGCTTAATATAATCGCATCGGGATTCGGGGTTTCTGATAGCAATAACCGATTCATAACTACAGTCAACCCTTGGATTACGAAATTAATTCGGTTCTGAAGTCCGTTCATAAACTGAATTGTTCGCAAACCGAAACATAAATTTTCCCGTTAGGAATCAATGTAAAATGAATTAATCCGTTCCTGGGACTCCAAAGATTTTCAGCGAAAACTTTTACTGCGCTGCTTCTGTGCATAACCAATATGGTTGTCATAAAACCATCACTAAAAACTTACCATAATCGAAAGAGATGAAATGCAAACGGAATGAAACGATACAAATGCAAAGTCTGGTTTCGTGAATATGAATCGTCTATAATCACAATGTCAAAGCACCCAAAATGTCCGCTTGCAACACTATCTGGTCACAAAATATACTCCAAGCTAAATTGATAGTTCTGTAAGACACTTGGTGCCAATCTTTGTAAATGACTATGCAATTTAGGATGATGAAATAATTTTTCCAGAAGTTACTGACTGTTAGGTCTACGTCAGATATTACAAAACATCTTTGAAAAACTTCTTCTCTTTAGAGCTTCATACAGTTAGAAATGGGGCATATCCATGTTCATCCATTGAACTGGATGAGAGGAGCCGTATTCGGTGGCTGAAATTTTATTCTGATGAAATATAATTCTTAACCAAATTCTGTAAAAAAATTTAAATTCAGACTTCTGAAATAAACTGAAGAGTCAAAAAAACTGGTACAGGCATGCGTATGCAAATGAAGAGATATGGAACCAATCAGAGTACGACGCTGCGGTCGGCAACGCCTATATAACACAACAAGTGTCTGGCATAATTGTTAGATCGGTTACTGCTGCTACAATGGCAGGTTATCGAGATTTAAGTGAGTTTGAACGTGGTGTTATAGTTGGCGCACGAGAGATGGGACATATCATCTCCGAGGTAGCGATGAAATTTGGATTTTCACGTACGACCATTTCACGATAGTACCGTGAATATCGGGAATCCGGTAAAAAATTAAATCTACGACATCGCTGCGGCCGGAAAAAGATCATGCAAGAACGGGACCAACGACGACTGACGAGAATCATTAAACGTGACAGACGTGCAACCCCTCCGCAAATTGCTACAGATTTCAATGCTGGGCCATCAACAAGTGTCAGCGTGCGAACCATTCAACGAAACATCATCGATATGGGCTTTCGGAGCCGAAGGCCCACTCGTGTATCCTTGATGACTGCACGATACAAAGCTTTACGCCTCGCCTGGGCCCGACAACACCGACATTGGACAGTTGAGGACTGGAAACACGTTGCCTGGTCTGACGAGTCTCGGTTCCAATTGCTTCGAGCTGATGGACGTGTACGGGTATGGAGACAACCTCATGAATCCATGGACCCTACATGTCAACAGGGGACTGTTCAAGCTGGTGATGGTATGGGGCGTGTGCAGTTGGCGTGATATGGGACCCCTGATACGTCTAGATACGACTCTGACAGGTGGCAGGTACGTAAGAATCCTGTCTGATCACCTGCACCCATTCATGTCCATTGTGCATTCCGACGGTCTTGGACAATTTCAGCAGGACAATGCGACACCCCCACACGTCCAGAATTGCTACAAAGTGGCTCCAGGAACACTCTTCTGACTTTAGACACTTCCGCTGCCCACCTAAATCCCCAGACATGAACATTATTGAACATATCTGGGATGCCTTGCAACGTGCTGTTCAGAAGAGATCTCCACCCCCTCTTACTCCTACGAATTTATGGACAGCCCTGCAGGATTCATGGTGTCAATTACCTCCAGCACTACTTCAGACATTAGTCGAGTCCATGCCACGTCGTGTTGCGGCACTTCTGCGGGCTCGCGGGGCCCTACACGATATTAGGCAGCTGTACCAGTTTTTTGGCTCTTCAGTGTATGTTTCTTGCGAGATTTAGACAGTTTTGCGCGTTCGTAAACTGTTAGTTCGTGAGCCGAATCATTTTTCGTTGTTCGTAAACAACGTTGGATGATGCTATATGATCACAATTTGTACGATTATTTATTCCAGATTATTTATTGTATATATGTATATCATTGTTATTTTCACATAAATTAATAAATTTCCGGATACACCCATCCCCCGGGAAAGCTTTGATATCTCTCTGAGATGGGAAGCGGGGTGTGTCCGGTCCTTCAATGTTCGTAAACCGGATTGTGCGCCAACCGAGACTTTCGTAAACCAAGCGTTGACTGCATATCCGAAAAAAGTCTTGGTAGTATATGTCATGACTAGGGCTAAGATTTTTATGCTCTATAAATTATGCGTTTATGCTCTTAAAAAACTAAATATGCCCTATAAAACAAAAAATATGCCATAAAAATTTTTCATTCCTATCTCAAATAACATTTGTTTTAGCAAAATAATATGATAATGATGCAGTCTAAACCATTTTGAACATGGTTTAATACACTACTTATTGTATGAACAGCAATTCTTCGTTTTACTAACCAATCTCATCAAGCCAAAATTTCCCTCGAAAATTTCCCTTTTGAGCAAGTTTCCCCCCCCCCAAATTCAGAATTAATGTGCTGCCATCTATAGGTAAAAATACCTATCCAAGTAGCGTATTTAGCTTTAAAAAAGCACAAAATTAAAAAATAAATAATTCTTTTTATTTGATAAAAACTCTCAAAATTTCCCACAAACGCTAAAATATTTCCCGCATTCACCAATTTTAGAGAATTTTTCTCACGAGTTACCATCACCGACACCGATGATTAATCTATTTACAGCCACACACCATTGTCGTTGAAGGGCTAGTATTTTTATGCTCTAACAATTCAATGTCATTGCTGATTGGTTCAGAAACCTAAATTTCAGGATTTTTTTCCAATCAAATTTTTTTTTTTTTCCATTTTTAGTGCATAATAATCATAACCCTAAGAGTTCTCGTCAGAGACGGGAACCGTAACAACCAGTTTGAAGCGGGATGGGAATACTATAGCGAGAAAAAAATTCACTTTTTGTCGCCTTAAAATTTTGAAAATACGCTCTATCACGTAAAAATAACGAAATATGCAAAAAAATATGCAATGACATAGAAATCCGAGCTCTAGTGATGAGTATAAGAACAACTCCGTTTTTCTTATATAACATATCTAGTTTCGAAATTTTGAATCATGCTTTTTTTTTTCTCATAATGTTCTGAAAACAGAGCGAATTTTTTTCCCCCCCTTTAGGCTAAAATTTTTTTTAGTCAATTGAAATGATCAAGAACTGAAGAAAGGGACTTTTTTTTTTACCTTATACACGCTCTGACTATAGGGAAGCCATTGCACAAGCAGCGCTGCACGTACATGGATCATAGCGGCTAATTACGGCGCGGTTAGGACATTGTGAACTGCGTATGGAAATTTTTGTCAACAAGTTCGCTCTCTGGCCTCGTACCTAGTCTTGCAAGTTTATAAAGATAACTTTTAGCGGGGAAAAATATGAATTCATGAGTCATATGTTTCAACCTCAGCTGCAAAATATGCAAAAAAAAAACCCTTCAGACGAAAAAAAATTGATAAAATAAACCGAAGTCCTGGTAATTGTAAAATAATTTTTTCCCATGTCATGATATTGGTCCGTTATTACTTTGCAAAGGTAATAAAAATACCCGAATGTTAAAATTATCCGTGATTCCAATAAGCGGCGTCGCCTGCATTTTTATATTTGATCGAGGGAAAATCCATACAATAACTATTAAACACAATGCAGCGGTAATGCACGAACAGAAAAAAAAATATGCAAACTATACAATTCTCTCTCTCTAATTTCTCTTTTTTAATTATGCGCATGTACGAGTCCATCAAAAATGCCTTAACATTTCAAAAATTAATTTGAAAAGGGGCCATTCAAGTCAACATCGATGGGGGAGGGGATTTCCGATTAGCTAACTTTTGATGACAAGGGGGGAGGGGGTTTTGAATAATGCTTACGTCATCAACCACCCTTTATGAAAATATGAAATATTTTTAATGGCATCTCACTCGGCGCGCCACAAACGAGAAAAACCTTTCGATATTTTGTGGGCACTTGAAGTAACACCCCCCCCCCCCCCCCATATTGATAAATGTTCTACAGAGCCACTTTAGTGATCTCTAAATGTTTCACGAATCCAAGTGATCTGGAAATATGTCCGGGCCACTTACGTGCTCTGGAACTGTGCCACGCATCACTCAAGTGATCCGTAATTATATTCCGCGGACCACTTAAATAATCTGAGAATGTGCCGCGGGTAACTTGAGTGATGTAGAACCGCACTGGGGGCCGCACAAGTGCTGTAAAACTATGCCACATATCACTCAAGGGATCTCTAAATATGTCACGAATCGCTTGAGTGTTCTGGAACTGTGTCCTGGGTCATTTAAGTGATCTGAAAATGTGCCACGGGCCGCTTAAATGCTCTGGAATTGTACCACGGGTCTTAAGTGATTTGTAAAAATGTGCCGCTTAGTTCATTTTTACAAAATTAGGTTTGAGGAGGGCAGGCCACATCCGATAACCCCCGGGGCCATATTTGGTACGCGGGCTAAGGGCCTTTATGCGATTTACCATCGCATTATGGCTTAGAGGGTGTGTCGCAATGAATTTATTAAAGACAAATATTTTGTGGAGTTCATAGCCTTCAAATAGCGTTGAAATTAACAGAAATTGTTGATTATAATAACATATAAAGGTATTTTCTTCCAAAATTTCAATTAAGAAAAAAAATATTTTTTGCATTAAAAAAATAAAATTTTCATCGTCTGGGGGGGGGGGGGGCACGAGCCCCCTATGCACGTCTCTGATCCCACCAATATGAGTTAGGATTCAGAGGCAGAGCTGTGACGAAATTTTGCTGACAAGGGGGGGGGGGGCAGAGTTTTGCTGACTTTTGCTGACGGGGGGGGGGGGGGTCAAAAATGGCTAAAAATTTGCTTACGTAATACTTGAACGGTCCCAAACCACAAGTTGTACCATACGAGAGTGTTAAGCACCGAAACTAAACCTGTGGGAACAGTTTTTATGTGAAAACAATGAAGGCTATGTGCAACCAGACCTGTTTCTCACATGGGCAAATGACGTGCCCAGGGCCTACAAATTTTTAGCCCTCCCCCAAAATTTAGGAGTTTATTCTGCATATTTACTTCCCCATTTTGATGAATTTTGAATGCAAAACTGAATACTCTAGTGAGGAAAGCTAGCAAATACTACAGCATACTTCAGCATTTATTTTAATAGTAACTATGACTTAAAGAACACTATACTGTATACGAAAGAGGGGGGGAGGGGCAAAAATTTATGTTTGTCCAAGGAGCGAACATATCAAGAAAGGACCTTGGCTGCAACACATCCTCACTAAAATATACAGATGTCAATTTTGACGGAACTGACTGCAAAGTGGTTCTTTATTTTCTATTCAATTTGTAAATATGCACAACATGGAGAACAAGTTTTCAAGTCAAAATGTAAAGGAACTATTTTTTTGTGGGGTAGAATGTTCATACATGAGTTGGATGAAAAAGAAAATCCATATAGAAATCAGTTATAACAAAATTAATATCATTTGCGCGAGTATTCTACGAAATAAATACCGTAACTCTTAGCATCCTCTATTGGAAATTAGATTTTTTTTTTCCATTGGAAAAAAAAAATCTTTTCCAGAGTTAGGACTTGTTGCTTTTTAATGGATGCGTCGTGAATACTCGTAGTGCATTTTTTTTCCGTCAGATTACAGTCAACGTAAAATATTCCGAAATTTTTACTCCCAATGAGAGAGAAATTTGTTTTTGTTTCCTATTATTGTTTTATTTTCATCTAATAATCTAATAATAATATATAATAATCTCTTTTCTCTTCTTTCTTTTTTCAAAAACGCTTTAAGTTTATTTCTATTTCATTAATTTACACGACAATAATTATTATAATACGATAAATCTATCGCGTACATTGCAATTTTCTCACATTACGGAACCTTAATCAACACAAAGAAATAAGTAGATACACCGACATTCGCATTTATACTGAAAATATTCTAGGAGTAAATCATCAACATTTTGGGAAGAAAAATCGTCGATATTTTATCCCCTCTCGTTTTGAAACAGTTCTCCGTGAAACGAATTTTTTCTTTTCAAAAAGCACGCAAAGGGAATATTGTAAACAAATATGCGAAGAAAAATGTTAATGAAAATGTCTACACCATTGTAACACAAGTCATTTGTACCACAATAATCTGTTTCGTGCATGCGACATTCAGAAATTTGCTGACGGCAGTTGCGCCGCAACAGAGAATCATTTAGTAGGAAAAACAACATAATTTGGACGCAGCCTTGAAAAATATCATTTATAAACTTCCAAGCTTTTTTTACCTTTTGAATGCCATCGTGGGAAAATTATTATTTTTTTAAGTTTCTGTTCTGCCGTTTTTTTTTTTTCTTTCTTCGTGACAATAGCCAATTTTTACCACTACATCTATTAAGTATCCAGTTATTCACACTTGAACCTCGTTTATACGACGTTCACCGGATCAAAACGACGCACAGTGGAGTATTCGACCAGAAAAGTAGCCAAAATAATTTCCACTTTTTCACTGCGCTTTTTTGCGTTAAAATATTAACCAATTTACCGTTAAAATATTTGAAAAAAGATCTGCATGAGGATCTCGCGCGATAAAAGCGAAACTTCTAGGTTGTTTAATTCAAAGTTCAATTTGACATGGGACTAGATTCACCTGATCTAGTCCCATGCCAAATTGACACACACACACAAACTATTTCGAGAATAATGCTAGATTCAAAAGAAATGGTGAAAAATATAAGTAAAGAAAAATGTATCGACATTTTAATATCAACCAAAATAAATAATAATAACGAATTACATGAAATTCAAATCGATAAGTCAATGCTTATAATAATTATATATATATATAACAAATATACGCGAGCTTATATATAATAATTATATAATTGATTCAATTCAATAATTGATATCCACAGCGTTTGAGTCCAACAATATACGCGAACTTCTCTTACATCAATTGGATTTTTTTCTTCTTTATTGAGGAATTTCCCTCATCATTTAGGAAATTATATAATTCATGTCAAAATATATTGTCGCATGTTGATATTTCATATAATTTATCCCACAAAACTATTTTTTTTAGTATTTTAACGATAAATTAGTCAATATTTCAGAACAAAATAGCACACTAAAAAATGGAAAATACTTTTGAACAGGTTTTCGGGTCAAATATCCCACTGTGAGTCGTATAAATGAGGTTCCATTATATTACACGACATGTTATTGATTGAATGATCCAAAAAAACTAAACAAATTACCACTTCTAAACGTACGTATTAGATAGTCAATATTAGATATATTGAGTGTGACATGGAATTTGTGATGGTACTCGGCTCACAAGGAAAAAGTAGAAAAAAAAAGAAGAAAACGTTCCAACAACTATAAATCAATCATCATATGATGAAGGAGGTACCTAAATTTCTACATACCAACCAGTTGAATAGATGGTGCTAGTTATTCATATAAGCTGGAGTTTTTTTAACCTTTTAGCAATTATTGCGAGCCGAATTTCTATCTTGGTTATCAGTCTTGTAACACTCCCCCTTATCATAATCCGCCCCCGCCCCCAATTCCCAATATCTTATCTTCGATAAGCCGGATTTTCTGTTACACTTTCTTTCATTCGGAAATCACACCTATAAAATACCTCATGTTCCACGAAGTACGCCACGAATTATCTACTTTGAAGATAAAATATACTTCTTCAGCTAAACATAGAAAGCGACTTCAGCAGAGAAAATTCTTACTTTTTAAAATTTATCACTTTCTTCCGAAAAAAAAAAACCACTGATATAAATTTAATCAATAATAAAATCACAGAAAATAATTAAATGAACATAAGCAGACCGAGTTTAGCTAATTAAGGTTGGAGGACTTTTTTGTGAGGAATTAGCGTTGTACACAAAACTATTTCAAAGACAAATAATTTTGATACTTAAATTCAAAAATTTGATTCTACTTTATTTATTCACAGGAACTCAGTAGCAACTCCTTATATGTTATGATATTCACGAAAATCATACCAGTTATTGGATGTACAATTTATAGCTCCAAAGAGAGGCTTGGCCAGAATAAGGCGTTTTCAGATAACGCATATGCCTAGTATAGTACTGATAAAATTCAATGTTTCATACTCGGTCGGTTTCGGTAGTACGAAAACGGATTTTTTCTTTCTTTTTTTGTTTTCAAACGTCAGAGCATGAAAACTTTTATACACTGGATATAACTTATAAGACCCAGGGACTGTTCAAAAACTTAAAATTTCTTAACATTTTCAGAAATATTTTTTTTTGACTTGAGCGGCTTCCATGAAAACGTGTGACATTTGTGTGAAACATTTTTTATAATTGAAAGTTGTCCCCTAAGACTAACGGTTTAAGAATTAGGTATTGGGCAACGATAAGAATGGACACCTTATGTAGTAGATATCCCATATTCATTTGTGATCATTATACTGCACATAGGCGCCGGAACCTGGGGGGGGGGCAGAGGCAATTTGAGGCCCCCCCCCCCCCCAATAATTCATGAGTATACAATGCAACGCACCATTCCGCCTCCTGCGTACGGGCTTGAATCCCGTATATACGGAACAAAAATGGCGATTTTCAGTCCCCTCAATATTTTTTTTTTTGTCGGCGCTTCTGATACTGTACTGTACATCGAGATCTTTTAAAATCAGGCACGGAGCCTTCTTTTTGAAATAGGCCTCATAATGCGATACAGTTTCATGATTCTGATAGAGATTAAGATCTTCTAATAAAATCAGATGTTATTTAGCAATTAAATAGCCATCATTTCGAAATCATTATTTACATCTACTATTATCCACTGACATTTCACGGATCAACTCCGTTTTTACTTCCGTAGACCAGTTTCTACGGGTTCTCCAGGGGCTCTTGTGCAAAGACCCACACTTGATTAGAGGGGTCTTCCGAGAAGGGTCATATGAATCTATTTACAGCCAGGGATTCTTCAACTATTGATCACGATCCAAACTTGATTCGCAGAGTCGTATGAATTCACTTAGTCCTGTTATAAATGTTAATTTATTTCGAAAAACAGTCTCATGGGTCGCGAAGCTAATATTTTGTTTATTTTGAGTCGCGGCGGAAAAAGGTTAAGAACCCCTGACTTATAACATGCGATCAGCTACCCTCCTGATGTAAAAATGCATCCATTTTCTATTTTATGAATCAGTCATAATTCCAGAAGTTTTCGCCACGATTTTTTCTGTACTTTGCTACAAGACTTTCAGGAATAAGCGTTATTCTGCTTGAAGCTATTCAGTAAAAAGATCGGAGATGGCTGTCATTTACTGTGAAAACCTGTTTATGTTAGAATGAAAATCAAAAACGAAAAAAAGTGTGCATAATAATAATGAAACGGAATAAATGTTAATGATCTGCTGGTGCCCTAACGAGAACTTGATATCGCCGGAACAGAGATCGGAAAACGTGATACAGATAACGGAAAGAAGCCGAATCGAACTGCACGTTGAAGGTTATGCATGCTTAGTGTATTAGATTACTTCGCTCATCTAGGCATCAACCTTTCACAGAATTATGCATCTGTAAAACAAATCGATCCTTTTCTCGCTTTCTATGATAATTTTTCACTGATTACATCGTTACGCCATTTTCATAAAATTGGCTACTAATTCTATGTTCTCATTATTTTGCGTAACCCCCCCCCCCCCTCCCACGTCATCTAATCCTCTTTATCAGATATTTGAATAAAAAATTAATACATGTTTATGATTCGATAAGAGTATAAGCTGATTTAATCTTTAAAGAAAATCTTGTATATATTATATTAAGCAACATTAATTACAATGTAATTGAAAAGAAATTTCATATTCTCTTATCTCTAAAAAATCTGTAGGTTATTTTAAATTCTAAAATATGAAGTAATAAAACATTTCCAAAAAGTAGAGCGTTCACTTAAAAATAGTGCTGGTCCTATTAATCGGGTCGGTTAATCGATCAATTGTTAGTCGCAGTTAAAAATTTTAATAGAGTTAATGGTGAATCCGATTAAAATTTTTATTAAAAGTTTATAATTTAACTTGATTTATTTGATGAAGCCGATCAGAAGATATTTTGTGTGTGTGAATTATGTTCCTACACATTTCAGATATGCGATCATATTTGAAAATATTTGAATCGATATTTATTTTGATCGAATTTTTCGACATGTGGTCATTCAAGTACATTCAACAAAAACTGATGATGACGATGATTTTAGTTTCCAATTGAGTTAGATGAGATTGTTAGAAGACAAGAGCAAAAGTTATTGTCTCCCCCGTGAACAGCAGTTTTCGTATCCGGGAAACATCAGCTACCCCCCCCCCCCCCCAGACGAAGATAGACTTGAAAGTCTGGGGGGGGGGGGATGATGATTGCTGGGAGGGCATGATGATGCCAATTCATATACGCAAATACATTAGATCAGTCGGCTTTACCCAGGGGCGTAGAAAGAAATTTCGTTCGGGGGGGGGGGGGACCAAAGTGATAAACCAATAGATTTGGCCATCTTTTTCCGGTCATTTTCTCACATTTCGGGGCCCTTGGCTTTACCTTTGACGACGCTAAGGGAGGGGGCAGCTCCGAGAACAGGGACGGCTCAAGCTTAACTGCCGCCCGGGTGCAAAGCCTCAAGTGCTGCCCCTAAAGAATTGCGGGAAGCTGACAGTGTTTTACCATTGGCCACCCTGGTAAAGCTACTGACCTTTACTAAATAGAATATGCCTGACCATACACCCTGCCTTTAAAAAGATTAGTTTTTTTTTGGTCTAGAATCATTTCATCGTTCTTAATTATGCCAGGTAACTCAATTCATATTTCAGCTCTTGTTGATGAGTCATCATTACTGACACCATGCAAAGAGAAAATATAACGAGGTGACTTTTTCAAAAAAATATTTTTAAAACCGTTTCTGTTGCTCCACAGATCGGACAAGTAAGAAGCCGAATTCTTAATTTGCCTTCATTTGATGGTTCCAGAGAAATTACTAGATGAGAGCATCAAAAAAGTACACTTGCCCCTTGTGATTAGAGTACATTCTTGTTTCTGGCATTACTGTCCCAAAGCTCTGTCTTCCTCAAGTTTCCTCAACATCTTTGTCGGCAAGGTATGGCTCAAAAGTTTGTTGTCATGAGCAGAGCAGTATTTACAGAGGGGCTCAGGAGCCCAGGGCGGCAAATTCAAGAAATGAGTAGTAAAGAACAAAATTAGTATAATGGGAGAAGGGTGCCCGAATTTACAAAACTATAAATCCGCCTCTGCCCAGAGAGAGGGACTGAGTCAGCCAGTGAAAAAAAAAGTGACATAGAATTTGCAAGCCTATGAGTGACCAAACAAGTAACAGAATTTTCAAGCTCATAAGTGACCAAAGCAGTGTGCCAGCATGTAAGAAAACTTTATTTTCTTGACCATTTATGGTCAAGAAAATTAGACAAGGATGAGAGAAGGGTGGTAAAATTTTTGTAGCCCCCAGTCAGCTAAACCATAAATTTACCTCTGGCCATGTGCATTTTTAGCATAGGAAATTTTAAAATTTTTTGTTATCTACAGCTTAAAACCATTTGGATGCAATAATTAGGGGAAAAAATAGCAGTATGAAGATCGAAAAAGTACAGTTTCAAAATCAGTGACTAAACTAAATAATCAATTTTCTAAAAAATGACAAAGATCAAAGTGAAGAAATTCCAGGCTTGAAGCTATTTTGACAAAATATGTTCAGCATATTAAATTGCTTCAAGCTGGCACAGCCAGCAATAATATAATAACCTAAATCTATTCCTATATTTTTTTATATCTAGCGATCCTGTGCATGATGTGAATGAAAAATACTTTTATAGTACAAATTAATATTATGCAGTTATAAATACTACGCTTATTATATAAAATGGTTAACATTTGAAAAGTGTAGATTAAAATTTTTTGATTAACCAATTAAAAACTTTAATAGATTCCTAGCCCTACTTAAAAACCAACTTGTTTTAAAATTATTTGCTTCCCAGCTTTGATTCAGGAAGACCTTAGCACAAAATTATGAATTGATCATCTAATATTTAAGTGGATATTTTTACCATCAAATCAAAAAATTTCTCATAATCTGTTAACCATATTCAGCAGATGCAATTTAAAAATATGATTAAATAATATGGAAAATGCATCAATAAATTCACCAATGTATGAATGTTAGTACACATGAACAAGCAGTTTAGGTGAGATATTTACTTCTAAAAAAAGAAATTTTGAAAGCATTTGCACAAATGCCTCCTATTACTTTTTAAGAGAAAAAAAAAGAAACAACAACACACACAAATATATTAAATTTATATAAATTCATATTCTGTTTATTTATATACTGTATATAGTAATTTATTGTTTTATACTCATGTTTACATTCAACATGTCTAGAAAAAAAATCAGATGAAAATTGAAACAGAAGTTGATAAAACTACCACTTTAAGGAAAAACCTCCACTTTCCTGTTTTATGTTATGATACTTTGTATGCAACATACTTTCTGATTTCACAGAATCTCCACTTAGCCAAGTATCATACATTGTCCGCACTTTTTCATTATCACCAGGACTTTTAAGAGGAACAGAATAATAAAGATCCTCAACTTTCTTCAAAACAGCACCGGTTGGTTCACCTCGTATCTGAGCACCACCATTTGAGCAGCCTATTTTGAAATTAATTCACATTTCACATAACAAATTAAAATTACATCATTAAAATGAAGGTAATTTTTAATAATAATTTTTTCTGAAGATTTAAAGACCTTAATATTGAAAAAAAAATTTCAACAAAAAAAAATTATTATATTCAAAAATCTTAATTTTTACAAATGATCTGCACTAAAAATTTAAAAAAATTTTCATAAAGGTAACTATAGCAATGAAAAAAACAATGAAACAAAACAAACACATACGGTTGGTAAAAGATGTAGAAAATAAATTTTGGAAGTGAACTACAATGAATGTATATATACTGCCTTGTTTTGTCACACATTTTGAATTTTACAAATAAACATTTAACACAGTGATTCCCAATGTGGGCGTTAAGGTCCCCCTTGAGGGTGATGAGATGTTCTAGGGAGGCGGTAGAAGCTACGGGTATAACATAAGATCCTATGGGTGAGATTGCATTGGGGCGATGGGAGTAAAAAATTCTGAAGGGGGCAATAGGACAAAAAAGGTTGGGGGAAACTGATTTAACATAACAAATGCAACATTTAAAATTAAATTGCGCATTTTAGCTCTCTCTCTCTCTCTCTCAAATATCTTATTATATATATATATATATATACTTTATTTCAAATTCTACCTTAAAAATTAATCAAAAACTGGCTGAAATTTTGATGAGGATATAAACATAAAATTGGTTAGTTTTTAAGATACGATCAGAAATTTTTATTCGTATGAATGACTTGAGCAGAAAAATTCTTAAACAAGAAAAGTAAAACATCATATGTGCTTGAACTGCTTCTTTTCTTTTAATCAAATGAAGATAACAGAACTGACTGATTTTTGGGAAAATTTCTATGATCTAAATCATAAAATTACAACCATGTTAAAAGAAAAAAATGGTAATTTTCCGATTTTTATAAATGTGACTTGTTTTCATATACATGAACATACCAGATGGACAAGCCATGATCTCAACAAAATGATAAGGGGATTTGCCTCTCTTTAGCTTCTGTACGATATTCTGTATGTTTCTAAACCCGTTGGCTATGGCAAATTTCAAGACAGGAGTGTCATCTTTCATTAATGTCAGCTCCTTCATGTCTTGATTCCTGAAACATATTTTAATAAATATAGATAAGAAATGTTATAAACAATTTTATATCATTGCCCCATTCTCTCAGTTTCATACGTTTTCAAATATAACCAACAGATGACTCATAACATGTAAAAAAACAACTCTGAGTAAAATTCAATTCCTAAGTCTAATCTGTTAGCCTGAAAATTTAAAAATCTGCTAATGGATTGCTGAAATAATGAAATCAAAAATACCTTAATGTCTTGTACTGCAGTCTTGGATTTGATTCTCCAAAAAGCTCTCTGGCAGCATACAAAAATACTTGCTCACAATAACCACCAGATGTACTTCCGGCATGGCTATACAAACACTCACCAGCTGGTTCGTCAAACCTATGACATTTTCATAAAACATTTGGCATATTGACATAACATAAAAGTCATAAAATATGATAAATATAGAAAACAACAAAATTAAGGTTACAAATCAACCTGCTGTTTTACAGAAGCACGGCATTAATAATCAATTATATCATTAATTACTTTCATTGTCCTATATTCAACGAAAAATTCTTTAGTACTTCTTTTTGGTTCTGAAGGTAAATGTTTTTAAACTGCAGATTATAAATATAATGGTTTACCATATCATAAGAAAATAAAATATATTGTATGAAAAGCTCATGAAATTCTGAATCATTATACGAACCATAAATATAATGGTTTACCATATCATAAAAAATAAAATATATTGTATCAAAAGCTCATGAAATTCTGAACCATTATACCTGTGCATAATCTTGCCTATTACTTTCAACATAAATTTGCTTATAACATCAGTTTTTAAAGAACCTATACTAGCATTATTAGCACATTGGCCATACTCGTTAGTAAGTGACCCTGCTTAATAAATAATTTTTGGTTCCCGTGGGTGACGTTAGGTCAAGGTCTGGATGAAATTCTTTTTTTTTAGAATATTCATTTATACCATTCATTCATGAATATTTTTGTGTGGGAGATGATAACAAATTTGGGATTTAGTCAAATTGTGTATCAAATATTGCAAATAAAGGCTATTTTCATTACATATACAGATACAAAGCATATACATACATAGAGTCCAGGCTTGATGGTGGAATTTCAGAAAGATTTGTGGATTCTTTATCAAGCATTGCTTCAACTTCAACTAAAATTAATATATTTAATACATTTTCAACATCTTTTTTTTTTCTTTTTCAAAAATGCATTAAAAAAAATCTGGATATCAAATAAATTTGAACAAATTTTTAATGTAAAAAATTTGTTTTTTGGAAAAATATAAAAAATGTTCAAAATGAAAAAAATTCATGTAATTTTTTTCATTCAGGATACTATGAAAAAGAAATAAAATAAAAAATACATAAATGAAATAACTAACTTGAAGTTATCACACAGTCTACGTCCCGTGTTTGATACAAATCATTGAAAAAATCCATCCTTGATGCCTCCAGTTTCTTATCAAAGCATGGCATTACAGTGACATGATATACCTAAAAGAACAAACCTGCATTAACTAATACTTGCTGAAATTCATATAATTCCCAATTAAATAAAACTAACCATAACACATCACTTGGAAAAATAAAATACTTGTATACTTGGACACCCTGTACAGGCTTTTCAGTGTAATGCATAAATATTAAAATTTGTTGATGCTGAATATCAATATTTATAGACACTGAATGAACATAGATGATAGTATTACCTGATTCGGAAGTTTTCCGAGTTTCTGGCAGAAATAATCTTTCACCAATGAGCCCATAATTTGTTGTGGGGATTTTGCAGTACTGATATAAGGAAGAATGTAATTTCCATGTGTTTTTTCAGCATAACATATCCAACCTATGAAAACAGACCAAAATTTTCAAAACATGTTAAAACAACATTACAAAACTCTGAACCTTATCAGACAATTAACAAACTTGAGAAATTGATACAGGGAACTTTTTAATTAAGAAAACTTTGACAGTAAAAAGAGATCAAAGCTCCACTGATACCTAAAAAATAAAATGAATGCTTTCCTTTCAATAGTAAATATGCCATATACAAATCCAAAAAACATTAAGGAATAATTAATCGCTATAACTATCCATGCCAAGTTTTATGTTTTTGAACACAGATATTCAATAAATGACAGCTGAAATGATTAAATAAACTTAAATCACACCTTTTGTTTCTTAAAAATCAGTCTACTGATGAGAGAGATACATACAATTTTTTTTATAAGAATATATTTCATATAGTTATTAATGATTTCTAATATAACTTGATTGGTTCTACTTACCTGGGCAGGCAGATGTTAGCATTGGTAGATTATTGCTCTGGGTTTCATGAGTTCTAAAGCGATGAATAAATTCCTTCATGCTCTCTAATAAGCTGAACTCTCTAGCCAAGGTAGAGTCAAAAACATAATCAGCACCTGGATTAAAATTAAAATTTGAGAATATAGTAGTTTAGAGATAAGTTAAAATAAATATTCATATTTGTTTTAACATTTTTTTGACACATACTTATATCATTATCATCAGATGATGTGCATTTAAGACATATCTTTTTTTTCATTCATCCGAGTTTTCACATCCTATATTATCTTTGATGATCTAGGAAACTTCAGAATTATGCTTCTTGCGATATTCCCAAACATTCTTCTTACTATATTTGCATTAATATATTGCATTATTGTATTGCACATGGGTCATTAAAGCCCAAGAGCAGATTACAGCCATGAGCTGTTCCTATATAATCACACATACAGCTGAAAACCCTATAACAAACTTTAAGAAATCAAACATTTGGTTCTGTACAATCAATCCATTAAAAAAAAATTACCACATACAAACACATAAAATATAATCTGTCTGCAGGGGTGGTGAAATAATCAAAATGTTACAATTAATAATTTATAGGTTCGCTAAGCTAGGGCTTTACAAGTAACTTGCGTCTCTGCTGCTCAAGTGAGCATGAGAATCTGATGAAAATTAAATGCTGTAGAAGGTACAGTAGAACCTTGATTATCAGGGCTAATGGTGGGGAAGGTGAACACAGATAATTGAAAAACATGGATAAACTGTCAAAAGTAAAAAAAAGAAGATTTAAAATGTCAAAACTAGGGAAAAGAAAGAAGTATGTATGTATTTTGCCTACTTTTAAAATCACTATCCATTGCATATATTCATATTAAACGAGTAGCGGGCATGAGCGGCTGGTCTTTGCGAGAGGCTTCAATTTCTGGGTTTGCACTCACTAGAATAGCATAGAATTGCTGCAGATTTCAAGATGTGCTACAATTTAGTCCACCAAACGGTTTTCCTACCATCGGGAGAACCTTTCTTCAAGATCATGGACAGACGAGTTAACCTACAGAGGCGTCACTTCCAAATAAGAATACCAACGGCCAGAAGAGATTGCCTTTTCCACAAATTCAGATGCCGTGTGGCAAGAATATGGAACAGTCTGCCATCATGCAAGATTTTCTTCTACTACTGAGGATTTTGACCTGGCTCCGTATGCAAAGTGCTTTCCCTTCTGACTATTATTTCTGATTATTTTTATATATATATTTTTTTATTCTCTCATTATTATTTTATTATTACTTTTTCAGTGTAAGTGCATCGCATGTTATCTGAGGTTATTGTAAATAAATATCCATGCAAAAAAACTAATGAATTCTGCTGTTCGTTTAATATGTCATTTCATTCAGTGTAATTAATTGAAAATTTTAATAATAATAAAAATTATGCTACATTCCTCAATCATTTTTCTGAGTAAATTTATTGGCAGAAATTGTGAAAATATTTGAGTGACAGAGAAAAATGGGTGTCATTTTCGCATTCATTATACCTGATTCACTGAAGATGACCTAATAATCTGAAAATCACTAATTCATGGTGGCCTGTGCAATAAATTTGTACATGAATAAAAAAAATTCCTCTCACAGCAATAGTTCAAATCTGAAACACAAACAACAATTTACACAGTCGCATAGAAATTATTTACTGTACTTTAACATGTATAAGGAACCCCTTTTTTGCTAAAATTTATATCCCAAAAAAAGGAGGATTTCTTATAAATATATAGTACTATACTATATATATAAATCGTTTTCAACTTTTTTCTAAATTTAAAGCCCAAAAAATCAGGGGATTCCTTGAGCACGTTAAAATACGGTAATTCATACCAAGCAAAAATGTTAGTCACCTAAGGAATGGAAGAAGCCAGTAAGCCTTTGCATTGCATCATAAATAGATAATTCATACTTGGCAGCCAGAGAAGCTCTAGACTGAGGAGATATGGACACAACAATTGTCTTTACCAAGGCCTCATTACCTAACTAAAAGAAGCATTTAAAAAAAATCAGTGTTAGAGAAAGTGGCAAACATGTGCTTCAGATGATTTTTCAAAAAGTCAAACAAAATTTAAAAAATAAATAATTTACGAATTATTTACAGAAGGATGAATAGGCCTACATAATTTTCACAGAAATGATATACACACAAAGAAGCCAGGCTGCAGCTGGAGTGGGGATTTAGGGGCATCAAGGCTCCTCCCAAAAAGTGAGAAAATGACTGATAGGAGTCTTATCATTAACTTTACCCTCCCATCAGTTTGAAGCCACTCAGAAGAAATTTCTAGCTAAGGCCCTGGTAACACGTGAATCATCAGTTGAATGAGTAAATTTGTGTAGTAGTATAGTCCAGTGAATCTACTTCGACCTTCCAACTGCTCCCATCATCTATAGATGATGAGATGAGTGCAGTCATTTTCTCAGTCACTTTCTGATGATTCAGAATGCAAGGAAAGTAATGGGATTTATTTTTCTCATGAATACAGAAAACTATGTTTCCAATCATTTGCACAACCAAAGGGTTAATAATGCACAACAGCTGCTATGAAGCACCTATAGAAAAATTTAAATATTCTCACCATGATTTTTTTTTTTTTTTTGTAGTGACTAAAGAAAAATCCTATTTCTTTCTGTAAAAACTACCTCGAAGTATTTTATATCTCTTGGGGATCTTTAATTTTTTAAACTTTCAGTGACTGCTGGATCATCTGACAGGCCTATATGCTGAAAATATATGCTATATGGGTCCTATGAAGGCCTATATGCTGTGCAAATGGATGCACATATATAGTAAAAGGGATTATATTTACATAGAAAATGTAAAATAATATGACTATGACTCACATCTCTATTCTTTTTGTTCTCATCTAATATCCTGTACAATTCTTCTTGACTTTGCTGAGATATCAGAACACTTTCGGCAGATGTTATGCAACCACTACATGCCAAACAATCATTCAAGGTTATCGCTGCCTTTACCAATTTAGTCTCTGAACCATCCTGTAAAACGACAAAAAATTTTCATTGTCAGCAATTAAAAAAAATCATTCCTGCAGTAAGACTGATGGTGCTGTTCATTATACAGGGTGAATGTGACTTAATTTGCCAAACAAAAAGGGGGGATGGATGAGTCCAAGTGGAACATAAAACAACCAACCAACCCTATCGTCATATTCCCGACAGGGCCCCTAGGCTGGGACATTTGGAGGGCCTCCAGACCAGACTTTTCACGGGCCCTTCAACAGTGAATTTATAACATGAAAAAACAAAAAAATGATGCAAATGATCCCAGCCCCAGGGCTGGAGCTCTGTCAACCGCACCCTTGTAGGGGTCATGGTTATCCTATCCCTGAACCGTTTTTGAATTGCAGTGGATAATGAATTATGGAAGAAAAATGTGTCAAGTCTGAAAAAACCTGAACTTGTAAAGCTTCTGAAAGATCTACATGCAAACTAAGCATGCATTTGAAAAGAGCAGAAACAATCTTATAAGGCGACACTATTTTCATGAAAATATCTGAATTTAATGGCAAGCTATACAAGCGCTGAAAAATTGACAAAGTTCAAAATTGAATTGTTGCCAAATTCTGTAAATGTGAATTCCGCAAACACCCTTCTAGCTACAATCTGTCAAATTCACAAAAAAAAGTGTCTGTTGTAACAGCTTTTGAAAGAGCCTACAATGAACCATATTGGTGTTTTATTTCAGGAGAAATTTAGCCTTTTGTTTGTAATGCATCACTGAGACCTGCGTTCATCGAAGTGGATGTTCAACAACAAAAATTCGGAAATTAGCAGTTACAGATTTTGGTGACAATTTGATTTTAAAAAAAAATCCTATAAGGTGACACCACTTCTATCAGGATATCTAAATTTAATGGCAAAGCTACAAGTGCTAAGAGATTGGCGAAATTGAATTGCCATCAAAATCTACTAAAATGTCCACTTCAACAAACGCTGATTTCAATGATGTATTGCAAACAAAAGGCTAAATTTCTTCTGAACTAGAGCACCAATATGGTTTGCTGTAGATTCTTTTTGGACAAGTTTTTGGTACATTGGAGCGATTGTAGCTAGAAGATTGTCTGCAGAATTGGTGGTTACAGAATTTCGGCGACAATTCGATTTTGAACTTTGCCAATCCTTCAACGCGTGTAGGTTGCTAATAAGTTCTGATATTTTGATGGAAATAGTGCATAAGATTTTTTCTGCTTTTTCCAAATGTATGCTTAGTTTGCATGTAGGTCTTTCAGAAATTTTACAAATTTGGGTTTTTCCCAGACTTAACACTTTTTTTTTTAATAATGTGATCCCCTCATGTATCCCCAAAAGATCCATATGGTCTGTCCAGGGAATTTTTCAGTGTTACTAGACATCCATGCCTAAAGCAGGATTCAAACCCAGACCTGCACAGACAGAGGCCACTTCAGGTTCACCCTATATTACATTACATTGAAGAAACATTATTATATAAATCTACGTACAGTTGGGATAACTTGATATGCAATCACGGGTAATATTCCACCACTTCTAAAGCTATCTTTGGTGAGCTATTGCCTCTACAACTTCATTCAAAATTTAAAATTTTTTTTTAAAAGTGCCTAAATAAGCAGTTGGGTAAGATGGGCAAATTTTTTGAATCCTTGTATTATGTCTCTCTTAATACATCTTATATATAATATCCATTTTCTAGAAAATTTAATATTAGTGTAGTACTAATTGTATAGTGTTATATTGATATCACTGATGTGCAAATAGCATGGGTGCACAAACTTGTTTGCTTGCATCCAATAGTGGATGAGTTTTTATTGGTTCAATTGAACACAATCTCCCCCATTTCCTATTGCAATTTATTTGCCTAATTATTTTTATTACATAATAGTTATGTAATGCAGTATTTCTCCATAAAGTACCTGTCAGACTCAATACACAATGCATACATAATTTATTTTGCACCTCTTTCAATCTCCCTTGTTAAACAAGATTTTCTACCGAATGGCTGACCCTCAATCTTAGACTGGATAAAAAGCTTCTACCCTTTTCAGCAATCACAATACAGTAAGAACTTGGCATAATGCCAAGTAATGCCAATCAATTTCAACATCAATCCGCTTAGAACATAAGTTTTATTATCTTTAATTATCCCTGTGGGCATAATTAGCAAATTGAACTCATTTATTTTTAGTCTCTCTGCCCATGAAGTCATTTTTACTCCATTATTCGAGGGTGATATCACACCAATTTCTTGATGCATTCCAAAGGGGCAATGAATCCATGAAAACAATGTGGAATACGTTGAGCAATTTATACAAAACAAAAAAGACTTACTTCTTTCGAAGCAAAGTAAGACCCATCATCAGCTATCCGTATGGCTCCAGTATTCCCTATCTGTTTTTCAACCTTGATAGGCTTGATGCATTCCTAGAGAGAAGAGAATTAAAAGTCATAGGTCATATTCAAATATCTATTGCAAGAGAGATTTCTATTCAACAAAGGAAAGCATCTACAAATATACATGAATGAATGAATGAACAGCAGAACTTTGCCACTGAACTTATCCTGTTGCCAAGATCTTTTCCAGCCCAGCTTCATGGCAGAGTCTGGAACACTATAAATATACAGTAGAGTTCGCTTATAACATACCCCCAACTTTGTGATTAAAGAAGTGTGAATTATAAGTGACGTGTATGTTTTACACAAGGGCTTGAAATTAGCTTATAGGCCCTATAGCAGTTGTATATGTTAATGCCAAAGCCCAAAATCGGCAGTTTGTGAATTGGCTAAATTTGTTGTAAATTGACCCAGCCAATGTCTGAATTTTGGGCTTTGGCTAGCCAGTTCGCGAAGTGGCTGGAGATCCCTGGCCAAATTCTAAACAGAAAAAAGCATGATTTTGAGATCATCACTATTTGGCATATTTTTTCATGATAATTATATTCACGTTAGCTATGGAACCCATCTAAGGATGTTATATTTTTTATCTCTATCCATTATTCAGTCCAAGACTGTTTTGCTTGTCATTGTTGTCATCATTTTTTTATTTTAATCCCTTCACGATCACAAAAGAAATATCTTGTCCAAATGCCAAATGTTAGAAGAAGAAACTCATTCCAGCTATCCTCTCTTTCCTTCGCCTCTTTTCTTAACATCATAAAACTTTGTTGTAATCCTATTGAATGGAAGTTGTTTTTTCCCCAATCTTTCTATACCTGTTTAGTGATTCCCTCCCCCCATTATAATGAATCTTTATACACATCAGAGGGGGTAAGCTCTCACAGGGGAGCAAACACAATTATATACATCCTGTTTGAAATATGAGAGGGTGAGAAAGAAGAGAGGGGGAGGGCAAAAGAGAAATCTTTTTCCCACTTTTTATTTCTGAAATACAAGCAAGGGATTCTGTAATTTTATCGCTGATACTATTCTTTTTATCATCCAAATTTGTTGCCAAAAGCCTGTACGTGAAAAGGTTAACAGCCATAGTATTATACCTTTTTAGCAATGTATTGGCGATTTTTGTCTTTGGCAACAAAGATGCCCAAAAGCACAACTCTGTTTCACTATTGGTGACTTCTCATAATGCTTTCGGCATTCGTCAAAGAAAAAAAAATCTCCAAAAAGAAAGATTACACTATAGATGTTCTAAAACTTCCCAACCCTGGTAATAACAGAAGTGAAAATATGTAGAAGTGAATAGGCCAAAAAAGTCGCGGATTACAAAACTGTATGCTATATCCATGGTATATGCTAATGAATTGTAAGTTTTAAATTCGTTTAATCTTATTATTATGAAGCAATCATTATAATGCTATAAACAGTGTATTTCATAAGTGTACAGGAGTGTGTAAGAAAATGAAAATACCACAGTAACAGCCGCTTATAAGAATAACATTTGGTTCAGCCATTTTGATTTTTACAACGGTTGATTCTTATATCCAGAAATGTTTTTGCTGTACTCTTCCAGTTGTTACTGGAGTACGCAAACAGTGGGTGGAACTTCAGGTGAGATTATGATGTTTTTACAGTAAAAACCTAAATTTTTTTTATTAATTTCTTATGTGGAATATTTTTTATGTCTAACATTTTAAATTAGTTTGAGCATCTATAGCATATTGTTGTCCTTAGACATAGTTCGTTATAAATGTAGACTGACTAAAATGTTGTACAGTTACTGTACTATTGTCATGGCCTCCACAAGGGTGGGGCTGACAGGGTTCCAGCCCTGGGACACGGGATGATTCACATCATTTTTTGTTTTTTTATGCTATAAAACCTGCTCTTGGGACCTACCAAAGATTCCAGCCCCCAGGGACTCTGCTCCAGGATATAGGGCCATGATTATTGTCCAAGCTCATAACTCAAGATCAGAGTTTCCCCAAACTTTTTGTTCCCCCCCCCCCTCCTTCTTCAGCATACTTTTTTTAATCATCGACCCACAAATTCACGCAAGCCCATAGGATCCTATGTCGTGTGCCTATAGCTTTTACCACCCCATGGACCTTTCTACCAGCCCGGAGGCATTGTCGCCCACTTTGGGAAACACTGCTATAGATAGTTTTGCTTACCAGTAACTTCTTTGATAGAAGACCACACTTTATTTTAAACCATAAACCTCTTGGGGATATAAGTTCTGTCATTCATGGAAAGACTTTACTACAAAGCTGTAATCCTTACCAAGGCAACGGTCAATATGGGACGGTTTTATTACAAAGGTAAAAGTGACAAGTAGTCCCCCATTGTGAATAATAAAAAATATTTCACAAGTTCCCATCACTAAGATGAACGGTGGCAGTTTTTGAGGGGGGGGGGGAAATATCTTGATTCTTATTAGCGAAAATTTGATTCTTATAACCGATGATTTTCCTATGTTAAAACAGCGTTTGGTTTTCGTTTTGACGAATTGATTATTATAAGCGGTGGGTACTGTACTGTAATACTTACCTGTGATGGATTGATGAAATCATTTAAATCAGTGATTTGCAAAGCACTGCTGAAACTCATACTGATCGCACGTGCACTGACTCATCAACCTCGGACAGCTCTTTTTTCTTTTTTTCAAGTTTACTAATTGCAAAAAAAAAAAAAGACAACGAGAAGCTGAGCATGAGGTTTCTGTTTACAAACACTTTCAGAGTATGGACGGCTGTAACCTAGAACCACTTCACACACGATTTTCCTACTAATGAAAATAGGTAAGTTTCAGTTTTTTTGAAGAATTCGTAAAAGTTAGAAAATCTAAAACGACTAATTTTATTGATTTTTGGACTTCTATCGAACAAAATTGTTTTTTTATTCTAGTTTTTAGACATTCACTTAGGTTTAACTAATGCGTTTTGTACTTATTCCTCCTGCTTTTTTCGAACTGAGCTGTTTTGCATCAACAAAATAATCATCTTTTTGATGAGATCCCTACCACCCGCAAGAAGAGGGCCTTGCTGCAGCCAAAAACCGTGTTAAATCGAAGACTGATTGATCGCCTTGATGAAAAGTTGATCCCATCTCTGAAGATGGGGATCGAAGACGTTCAAGGGAAAGTAATTCTTGCGACGGGGGGTTATGATCACGCGATAAACTTTTGGCAGGCCCACAGCGGTGTATGTCAGAGATCCGTTCAGCATCCGGGATCCGTATCCTTTTATTTAAAAAAAAATGTATAAACAACATCTGTGTCTGTTTACTTATCAATTGGAAAAACTTGTGAAAGTAAAATTAGAAATGTATTCATATATTTCATCAAACCATCTTTTATTTATTGAGAAGCATTAATAGTTTTAGACTGCGGATACTAAAGGTCCGTTTACACGCGTCAAGTGATTAAGTAGTAAACTAAATTTTAAGTTGTTAAGTACTTTAAGATGTATGGAGATGATAAGGGCCATTTACACGAATTTAGTTGGTAAGTGATTAAGTGATGAAATGAATTAAACACGGTTCTATTTTTCCCCGTTTAGTGGACCTATGCACATACGCCAGTGGGCGTGGCCTGCCACTCTTGGAGGGGTCTTTTCGCTCTTTCTCGGAGGAGGAGGTTATTTTGATCTTAAGCATAAACCTGTTTATGTTCCGTTGTCTCCTTCCGTTTAGCTAGAATTCCTCAGATATGGGATGGCAAAGTGGCCGAAGGACACGACCTTCAAGTTTGTTGAAGAATATCTACGCCATGAATTTTTGTTGGCCTATAGAAATGAAAACTACCTTAAAAAACAAGCTGAAATCGAACCAGGATTTCATGCACCTGGTTGTTTGTAATATGATTATGTTTTTAATATCATTATTGGTTAATATGACATGAGGTGTATCGTAACGAAATGTGACTGCTAGCGAGTTCTCGCACCTTTTCACATGAATACGTCTTTTTAATCATCTGACGATGGAAACAATGGAAGCTATGAAGTATTTGGTCGACGTACTCCCATGAGTTACAAAATATCGGGTGCTGGTGTGGAGGATTCATTATGTATTAACTGTGTGTGGACGGGTTTGGAATATTTCCGTCATCCAAAACAAATTTGCTGCCATCTGTTGGTAAAAATACATAATCAGGTATTTAACATTATGATAGCATCTGCATTAAATTTTAAAAAATAAAATTTCAAATAATTTTTATGCTTAATGAACCCTTAGAATTTTCTACAAATGGCAAGAAATTTCCCACATTGACCGATTTTTCCTCTGAATGTGTGAAACTCCTCTTCTAGATAACCATGTCGTCTCCCATAATCTTTTCGGCTTACATAATTCATAATTTAACTTCAATTAAAATATCATATAACATGTCTCTGATCACAATTTTTGTAAGTTCTACCGGATCATCTTCATGTATTGTTGCAGAAGCTATGAGCTGTTAAAAAAACCACCTCTCTGAATACCAGGTATTAAAAATTATTACTATTATTTTCTCATGTTGCTTCTTGCTCCCTTCACTGATTTGAGTAGACTGTAGCACGCATGCCCCAGTTGTGCTTGGCTTCCATAAAAATTATATAATTAGCATCTACTTAATCATTTATCGTGTGAACACTTTTGAACTATCTGTAACTTAAAATTAAGTTAAAGTATTGTTAACTACTTAATCACTTGACACGTGTAAATGGGCCTTAATAGAAAGTGACACATAAATCATGAAATAATTGATTTTCAATGGTCTCTTCATTGCATTGATATTCCATTAGCATATCATTAGATTTTAGTAATTTTCGGCTGAGATTCTGTAAGTGAGGTTGTGCCAAATTTGGTGATTTTTAATTTTGCCAATGCTTTGGTGACAAGAATTATTTTGCACTGTGAAAATCAAGATTGCGACAAAAAGAATTCAACATTTTTTTCTCTTTTTTTGGCAAACTAGAACGTTGCAAAGAGGAATTCTGGAACCATTGAAAAAAGTATTGGCCATGGAATTTACAGACCCATTAAATTTGGATTTTGTTTTGCTATTATGGGAAATCCACCGCTGATCAAATTTCTTTTCGCAATCGCTGTTTGGAACCCTGATAGCAGCACATTTCAAGCAAGAAACCATGATTTCTTTCTCAAGTATCACACCAACTTTTGTCAAAAATTGAGGCATTCTATCATCAAAGGCTGGAATTACATTATAAAAGTTCCTTTATAAAACTTGAAAAATGCAACCAATAAACGTATCCGTTACATTTGAGCGAATATAACCAGTATGCTTAGGCCCCCAAAGCAGAATGTTTTGCATTGTTCTGCAACTATCCCTCGGATGATTGGAAATGTTCTGCAGTTCCCATAATCCTGTTTTGTATATTTTTTTTAAAATTCTTCCAGATTGTTCTACAGTAGCACTGATTGTTCTGCGACGTACGTCGCAGATTTCGGCATATTCTGCTTTGGGGGCTTAGGCTATTGGTTGTTTTTTTCAAGTTTTGTAAAAGATCTTTAAAAAACTTTTATTGTGTAATCCCAGCCTAAAGATAGCACATTGACTTGAAAAACACTATTGTTGGCAATCAAAAATTAAAAAAAAAAGCCAATGTACCAAGGTAATCAGTTGCCGACAAAAAATAATCGCCAAATTCGGCACAACCCTGCTTATGGAATATCTTAGTCAAATTTTTCCTTGGCTTGAGTATAACACAAATCTGTGGGCACTATATAGGGTTCTAGAGTCCCTTGGACAGATTATTATATTGAGCTCTGGGGTTTTATTCTATATACGAGGATATCAGCTAACTAAGATAATTTGCACCAGAATTACATCCATAAACCAAAATCTTTGTTAGCTGAGAAAATACCCATGATTTTTTTCAACAATTTCCAAGAATTTCCACAGGTTTCCATATAAAATCATTTAATTAGTTCCAGGTGATTCTCAAAATTTAAAGATAAGTTTTATAAAACACTCAAGAAACACTTTATGGAAAAAGATAAGCTCCTACAAGATCCATTCAGTTTAATGCCAAGAGCCTTGCACCAAAAGAAAATGTACTCAGACCATTCAGTTTGATATCAATCTTAATGTGTGAACTAAAAACATTTAACTCTAAGCATCTTTATTTTCATACATTTCTATTAGCTTAATTTTTTATTTTATATGAAATGGTTGAAAACGTTATAAATGAGAAGTGGAAATATGCATCTGGAGAAAGTGGTCCTAAAGCAGACATAAATTAATCTGGCTTGAGTGACAGTAATTCTGATGATTTGCATGAAATTCCAGCCCACAAAGCGGCGGCTGTGGGCTGTTAGCATGTACATCTATATCAACAAAAATGTTTCTTAGCCAAATCTGTATTTGTTAGCTGAGATAGAGCTCAGCCAGAAATCCAGTTTGGACCAGGGTTTGATTTCTGGCAGAGACAAACTTTTCTTTCCAAAGTTCATCTCGACATTAATATCCAGAAAGACTCTTTTTTTTTCATGCAATAATGTATGTATACTACTAAATAAAATTAAGTTTGGAATCTCACACCCTCTGAGGGGAAAAAATCCAAACATGAATTTTTATGTACAATATCAACATTAATTGGTTTTCACATAGACCTTGGTGCTAAACAATATATATATATATATATATATATATATATATAGTAATTTTATATTAATTTTATCAGTGCTTTTGGTTCATATTTAACCTTCAGAGTAGTAATTTAGCTCTTATAAGACCCCAAAAAACTATACAAAATTCAAGCCCATGAGCTAAAAATTTGTCCAGCTCTTGCTATTTTACGTGTTAGGTGCTGAGAAATAAAGCACAAATGCTGGACATTATTCTGGACATTATCTGCTAGCCAAATCCCTCTGTGGAAGTTATGAATTTAAAAAAATATGTATTTTTTTAAGGAATTGATTTATTTTCCAAGTCTGAATATATTGTAGAAGTCAGTTCATTGAACTCAGTATCTCAGGTAGAATTCGACATGATTTTATGCTATTTCTTATGTATTACATGCATTTCAGTCTCAAAATCTGCAGTAAGTAACTGAAACTGGATATGGTGGCCCTATTGCAGTTGGCGCCATATTATACTTACTGTTTGATAGCCAATGACTTTGTGTTCTTAATGATATATTTTTTTTTAACCATCTTGATCTGAATTTAACCTCCTCAGTCCTGATGTTGCCTGTAGGAGACAGTAGGCTGCACTTGAAAAATTTCCACCTAACGAAATGAAATTCTCAAAAAGAGACCTCAAAATTAGTTCTAGATGTTGAAAGCATTTTGTAGTAACATATTCATACTCATCTGTCGACCGAAAATAATTTTAAGCAGTTCCACAGTTAAAAATAATTTTAAAAAACCCTAAAATTCAAAGTTTTTTTTCAGGAATGATAAATGCGTGAGAGTTATGTATTGTCTTTAATTCTGTAATTAGCAAGTCAATGACATGGAAATAACTCCAAATAGACAGCTCTTAGCTGCAGCAAGTATGTTAATTTGAGAAACTTCTTTTTTTCACTGTTTTTTTCTTTTATTATTTTGCAATATATGATTGCAATTTTTTTAAAATTCATTTATCAGAGTGTTATTTCTTCAGTAAATATTTTTCTATAAGGCTTTCTCAACATCAATAAATTTTTCATTATTTCGCAGGTTATCAGCATATACGAATGTATGACATATTTTCCAGCAATCCGAATCCAGTGATCAATTATGAGGGTGTGGCAAAGAATGTTACTGCTGTTGGCTTTCAAGAAGATGGGCGCTGGATGTACACAGGTTCTGAGGATAATACTGCCAGAATATGGGATCTAAGGTACTTTGATTTTTGAGTGAGGAATGTTTACATGAAGTGCCAAATTTATTAAACTCATTCTCTCACAGTGGCATGTGCTAGCTGTCAATATATACAATGTTACCTCTATTTTCAAGATCAATTCTTTCCTAGAATTTAGTTACATCTTAAAAAACTTATATCATGAAGCAAATTTTCCAATTTAAAGTAACTGAGATTCTATCAATTCATTTCACATGCTCAAAGTATTAATACAGTGAAACCCCTCTTGGCAGGCAGTCAACCCGCAGATGCTATCACCTCTTTTATGGCCAAATAATGATCAAGTTTTATTTTAAAAATTTCAGTTAAAAAACCCTTTTTTATAGTCACCATACTTGCCAATGACTGGAATGTCATAGTTTCTACATATTTCTAACATGAAATACAAAATTGCAATAAATTACAAAAAGCTGTGGAAATCTGTTTTTTTTTTCAAAAGTATATTCTTTTGGAGATTTTTCTGAATTCTATTATCCTATGGAGTACAAAATCAGGTCCCAAAGACAGCATCTCTAAAGAATGAATATCAAGCTGAATTTGAAATGAAGTGAAGTAACCTTGTTGTTGAGAGTCGTGGTAAAGGTTTGCTTTTTTTGGTTGCCCGCACATCATCCGCAAGTTAAATTCCCTGATGAGCTCTTATACAGAAAACTTTTAAATTGCTGAATTGAAAGGAACAAATGAACAGAAGTTTATTTATCAAGTTTTTCATAAAACTTTTCATGGATAAGTTTTTACAAAGAAAGCGGAAGAGGGATGTCATTGACGAAGCAGTGATAACCTCCTGTTCCAAAAACTTTCATTGATTTTGTGAGGAATATTGACAGCAAACAGAGCCAAACTTAAACAAAAGTTTACTTTAAATGTTCATCAAAGCTGGATAAATTCCCAATGCGGTCAAGTTGAAGAAAATAAGAAAATTGATTTGAATTTTTAAAATAATCATGGTTGAAAAAAAGGGGAGGGGGGTGCCCTCTCCCGTCAGCAAACATTGCCACTACAGAGAGGCTTGGTTTCAAGGTTGACATGTTCCCCTCTTTTAGGGACATATTCTTTGTTCTGCTAGTGTTTGCAGAAGACAGTGTACAGTACATTTTATTCATTCACAAGATGAATACAGTAGTCTCATAATATTATTTACATCAACTTGTTCCTAGCAAGCATGCAGATCCAGGAAATACCCTCCTTCCATCCATGACAATTTCTATACGACACAGTACATGGGCTCCTCTTAATGCATCACCATAGAACTGCACTTGGTTTAAAACATGATATTTCATGCTCCGCTTCACTGTGTAAAATTATAATCCTTTCATTTCCCTCTCTCTCTGTCATGCATTGTAGTCACGTGTGAGTTGGAGCAGTTTTATTGAACATTTTTGGTCTGTAACTTTGACTATTCACAAATAGATGTGAAGTACAGTATGAGTTTATGTATACTGTGACACAGGGACTTTAAACTAGAAATTTATATAAAAAAATTTATAAAATATATATAGAAAAAGATGGAATATATTTGCACTATGAAAAGCGTATCGGGACCAGAAAACAATATTGTTATACCAGATTTTTGCTGTATATGTGTAACTGAAAAGTGCTAGAAAATTATCTTATTGAAATCAGTATTTAAATTATGAAATTGATAACTCGTTTTCATCAGATTTTTTTCATATTGTCAAATGAATTTAGCGCCTGTAGCGGATGTGAAATTAATTAGTTCTAGAAGGTGTGTGAATCAAGCAAGCTTATAAATTGTATCTTTTTTTTTACCCCTGATTTTCAATAGATCAAGGACCTTACAATGTCAAAGGGTATTCACTACAAGTTCTCCAGTAAACTGTGTCTGTTTGCATCCAAACCAAAGTGAAATCTACATTGGTGACCAAGGTGGTAACATCTACTTCTGGGATTTAGCTCAAGCTGATCGTAATGAATCGTACCAGAAACAACTTTTCTTTAAGGTTTTTTCAGCTTATTGATTTTGAAGCTATACATCAAGTTTTTAAGTGCTGCATTAAATTTATTGACAGACTTCCTTATGATGCTTATACCAAAACATCCCTATTATGTTTCTTTGAGACAGCATTTCTCAAAGTCGCTTTGTTGAACCCTCAGACTCCCATAAACATTGTTGGGACATCTACAAGTGTTAGTGTCTAATAACAGTGGAAAACTGTTCTGGTAGTTACCTTATCAGGTTTCATGCTGCTGTTTAATGAAGAATAATATTCTCTGTGGCTGTGGCGCCGTCAAGCGCTTTAATCTGTTAAAGACCATTGTGATAGTCTGATGATTGTGGTGAGGTGTACATAAGCAATTTAAATGATCAATGGTAACTAGAATTAAATTCTCTGGCTAATAAATACAGTGGAATCTCTATAACTGGACCTCAAGGGGATAAAAAAACATGTCGACTCAAGCGGATGTCATGTTGGGGAAGTTTCATTTCATTTCACCTTTTACAATTTTTTTTAAATCATTTATTTATATATATAAGGCCTATTTATTTATATATATAATATATGTATATTTTTTTGAACAATTCTATATATTCCACCATCTACAAATTCATAAACTGTTTTAATTTTCAATTTTCTATGAACAGTTTTCATGTAGGGAATAACCCTGAATTAGGTGGGAAAAGCATATTTTGATTGTCAGAAGATATGTTATTTGTGAATGAGCTGTAGTTGCCCAAAATAAGCAAAAAATCCCCCCCCCCCACCACTTAAAATATTTAAATCTAGTGTTCTCAATCATCTCGCGTAAAATTTTTTTGAAATCATTCACATCTACCTGTGGCTTCAGTAGTCACAGGTTGAGTTTTCA
This sequence comes from Pholcus phalangioides, assembly GCF_987345545.1. Lineage (NCBI taxonomy): Eukaryota > Metazoa > Arthropoda > Arachnida > Araneae > Pholcidae > Pholcus > Pholcus phalangioides. Next base: position 83,001,597 of record NW_028301608.1, on the reverse strand, counting down.
GATTCTAGACAGAAGAATAACAGAAAGTAGCCCCCACCCAAAGGTGTGCGGGGGAAGAATCTTTGACACTTATCAATCAATCAATGAATGGCAAAAACAATGAAACATAGAATAATTGAAACACAAATTTTGAATTGATCAACGCATGGGCGACTTCTGAAAATGAGTTGTGGTAATGCAGTTGAAATCACAGTTGACTTAAGCGGGATGTAGTCATTATGTGTCGGAGAGGTTTTTCATCACTGAATTCAGTATAGTGCCAACCATTGGAGATGGGAATAATAAACGTTGAGTTACCCATGTGTCGAGTTATCAACGTTGCACAGTATCAGAATGAAGAAAAAACTAATTAAACTACTCTGCTACCATCAGCCAGTGTGAGCATTCTGGATGCCAAATAAATGACTAGTCCAAATAAGTAAAGACCGCTCAAGTTGAGACAGTCTGAAAATATTTGTTAAAATTCAGTTGATCAAGACCTGAAATATTTTTCATTCATTTTCAGTCAGTTTTATCCAATTAGTACTGATGATACCAGTATCTGATACATAAATTAATGAAGAATCATACAAAGAGAATCATACTCAGTTCTAGTGTTGTAAAGAACATTTATAGTATATGGATTCCCTAAAGAAAGGAACAAAGGTTCTTCAAGAGTGATAAAATTGAGAAATTCTGCTCTTTTTTAAGGCAACTCTTGATTGTATAAATCAAGATTTAATTTTTTATTCCTAAATTAAGTCATTATATCATTAAATTGAGGAGAGAAGTAACCTGTCATTATTAGTTTATTTTACAATTATTATAAAACGTGTATAATTTTTTGAGTTTCTTTTGACTAGGCATCCCATTATGATGTCTCAATACAAAGTTTAGACATTGATGCTGAAGGAACTTACATGGCTGCAGTTGATAATAAGGTATGCTGAAGGGTTTTCTTTCTTCCAAATACACATACCATTTTCCCCCGCATTAGCCGGCATGCTTTAAAATTCAGTGGACATCAGCTTTTTGAACATTAGGGTCTGGTAAAGTCTAGGGATGCCTGGGTAAGCGAGGTTTAATAAGGATCAATATCAGTTCATATTAAGTATCAAACAAATAAGCAAATTAAATTAAAATAATGGTTTCCCCCCCCCCCCCCTGTAGCAAATGTGTTTTGCCCAAGAAATTGATAATAATCATGAAAATTGAGCATTTACTTGGTATTTATCTTCAATCTGATAGGAAATACTGATACTGTATTTTTCACACTTTCTCTGTCTGTTCGCAGGTTGAAGAAGTATGCTTTAGCTTTTGTATTGAAATATGATTTGCAATTATTATTACTAATTATCCAATTTAACAAAAACGATCAAGAACAACAAAAATACTTTGCAGTTGACCTATAGGTCCATTTAAACTCATCTAATCTAATCTGAGTAAACGAATATGCTTAGCCCACACATTTCCAGTAGGTCAAGATTTGTGATAGCAAAAGCAAATGTACAGCTAGAACTATCTAAACATAAATCGTAAAAAATGAAATCCCCAAAACAGGAACAGAGAAGGTTCAAATCAGCCAATTCATTCTTCTCAGAGTCCAGCTATTTTAGAATTATCACAAAAATTAGAAACTTTGCCTGGTTTTAATTTATACAAAAATTGCCACGTTTTCAAGACAAACAACATATTATTAATTTTTTTTTATGATAGACTTTCGAATGCTTATTTTATAGACTATTTTCAAACATTCAACTGAATTAGACTAACACACATTAATTTTGGATAATTTAATATCACAGTAACCCTTCATTACTTTGCAATTTTCCATAATACACATTTGGATATTTCATGTGTTTAATTGAAACAGTGGTTGAAAATGTAACTAACATTAGAGAACCTAGATAAGGTAGTCAATTACACAATGACCAGAATTTCGTTTCCAAACATGCATGATATAACGTGGGGCTACTATGTATGCATGTTTTGGGATTTTTGTATTCTTTTAAGGTATAAAAATGTTTTTTGGATTCATCCATTACAGAAGCAGAGCAATTATATCAGCTAAAGTTACCCAAAATTTTCTATATAATAAGTGTTATTTATTTTAAGAAATTTCTGTGTCTGATGATGGAAGCCTCAATGTGGTTTGTTGTGAAATTTCAAAAATGTGTATCAATTACATTTATCTATGTTTTTCATTCTCAAGTATATTGTGAATTTTCAGGGTAGCTGTTTCTTGTTCACTTTATGTTTAAGTGGAAATGAAAATGCTCCTTCACAACCAAAAAGAATATTGAGACTTCCAGCACACAATCAGTATGCTCTGAAGTGCAAGTTTAGCCCAGATTCAACGTATGTGATATTTCAATATTGTTTTCAGTAATAACAAATGACTTAAGAAGCAGAAACACACTAAACTGTAAATGCTAAAAAGTAGATTATTTTATTGAAGCCATATTTCTTTCCCTCTGCTTCTCTACTCATAGCTGTTTGAATAAGTGTGTTGTGTGTATTGTTGTTTTCTTTCTAAATTTGAATTGTGATTGTTCAAATAACACAAGGACATGCACCTTGTATTTATTTTAATGTCAACCCCTTGACAGTGTCACTCGAGTTCAGTTCAAGCGACTCAAATGTGTAGTATTTGTGATGCCCAAATTGACTTCGGCAGAAGAAAAGAAAAAAAAATTAGTGTTTCTATTCCGTGAAGCTCGAACTGAGTTTGTTTTCTTTTTCGGATAGGTGATATACCTAATTCACTATTTTCATAATATATGGTGATACTGCTCCTATATTTTCCCATTTAAATAGAGGATAAAGTAGTGGTTAGCTATGAAGCATGCATTGAGAGTGCATGTCGTGCACAGTTAGTTGGATTTTTTCATTTCTCATCATTTTTTGCAAATTTTATACTAAATAGTTTTTTTTTTTGTAATATCTGATTCAGACTAGGATAAGGAATACTTTTTAGGATCTTCAGGCTCAGATACTGTGAAGACATAACGTGAAACACAAGTTTATTGTAAAGAGTGTGATGTAGGCTTTTTTTTGTGTGCAGTACCATGTTTTTGCAGAGATGCCACTGTACTCTAATTTACCTGGGACCCAGGTTATTGGCTAAATCTGTGTCCTTTTTGAGTGAAAGTGGGTTCCTTTCGAAAAAAATAAAAGTTTTGTTCCCCCATCCTCCGTTCTTTTACTTTGATTGTCTACTACTGGAGAACCAAATTTTTATGCATCTTTTTCCGAGTATTTGATGCGGTCCAACGTGTCAGCGTCATCTGTTTTTGTATTTATCATACTGTAAAAGATTTGTGAAATTTTGCATATTCAAAATCATATTGTATCAAATTTAGGATTAGTTTATATTAGCTAGTTTAGTTTATAATTAGCTTCAAAATTTGGTTTATTTTGCTGTAATTGAATAAAATATGAATGTAATCCATTAATTTCTTACTTGCATGTCAAAATGGTGAATATAGTAGTTATTGCATTTAAAATTAAAAATTCCTTTTTTTTTTTTTCTTTTACGAAATAACCATTTTCTACCCTTTATATCAGAAGTCAACCTTTTTCTAGTCGCAAGCTCTGCGTGTACCCATCATCAAAAGAGCACCCTTACGGCAAGTTTGACATATGTATGCATAAAATTGGGATGATTTTAACCTTGATTGCATTGTGCAAAGTATTTAATTGAGGTGTTGATCAAGTGCTCGCGAGCACGAAATTGGATACAAGCACTGGGTGCTTTAAGGAGTACCTTGGTGCTCACAAACAACAGGTTGAAGATGCCTGCTTTATATCAGATGCCTGCTTATTTCAGAAAAATGCTTTGATGCATTTTTCTAAAATACATGACTCTACCATGGAATTAACAGGTTAAACACATGAATATATCTTCCATGCAAACTACATTGTAATTACTTTTATTTCGCAATTTTTTTTTAAATTCCTGGTCAAATTATCCAGTTATCTTCCCTACCACACTCCGATTATAGGGTTGTTATCCAGAGGGATCTTGGAGAGATTTTAGTGGATCCATGAGCTTGAATGGTAAAACAATGAACTCATTATTTTTGCATTGCTATTTTCTGAATATTATTCTCTGAAGTGGTTCGTGAACTTCATCCTATTGGAAATAAGGGATTTGTAAAACACAAAAAGTTAAGAACCATTGCCCTGGATAATCAAAGTTCTAGTGTGTATGCAGTATTTCAATGACATTTTTCTTTTTAAATTTGTAATAGAAATTATAATTTATAACACACTTTTTCATTGTTTTCCAGTTTATAATGATTTATTTTCAAAAAAAAGTTATAGGGAAACTTTGTTGTTTATTTTTCTTTGTTTTGCAGTGTCTTAGCTACCACCTCAGCTGATTGCACTGCAAAATTATGGAGAACTTCTGACCTTCATTTTCTCTTTGAACATCCTCAGAGCCCATCATCACCAACATCAAAATGCTCAGTTAGTAATTTCGCTTGGAGTTCGGTCACTGCAACACCAATGGCAGAACTCAAAGATGCTAATCAACGATGGGTTTGGGATGTAGCCTTCAGCGCTGATTCTCAATACATTTTCACAGGTTGTTTATTACATTTTGTAGCCTATATTACACTCTTGCCACATTTTTAACTGTAAAAATTATCTGTATGAAGTAGATGCTCAAGTACTCTAGAGCAGAGGTTTCTAATGTTTCTGTTCATGCTGGACCCTTACAAAGCTACGGAACAGTTCCATGAAATCCAAACATGAATATTTCTCTGAAGTAGATATTTTTGATGCTATACCAATGAACAATTTTATACTTTTTGATATCATAACCCTCTAGAAAAGCTCTCCCAGAACACCAGTTGGAAACTTTGTTCTACAGACTTTTTCCCCTCTTCTAATTTTTTAAAGGCTTCATCCCGATCATAGAAATAAGTTATGTATCTCTCTCTCTCTCTCTATTCAATAGTATATCTTCCTTCAGTAAGTGTATTTTTTACTCATGTAATTTCTTTTCTTCATCAGCAGACATGGTAAGATTAGCATGAATCCTCTCAGTACCAATGAATGTTGACTTTTCCCACAGGGGTGGGCACCCTCCCTCGAAACAACATAACCATACCCCCCCCCCCCAATTAAAAAAACCAGAATCTCCTTCATTCTGTTGTGTGCATGTACAAATTTGTTGTTATGCCATATCTAGTCAGTAAAGATCAGTGCGATTCCAAACAAATTATAATTAATTAATAAAAATCCCACAAAAAATTTAAGACCTGATTATTTTTTTGGGGAAAATCTTAAGGAAAAAGCAATTTCTCTAGCATTGGGAGTATCTCCCATACTCGAGTGCAGCATCAGTAGCAGTTAGAAAGTCCGTAGCAGTGATTTGTGTCCTTTTATTGTGTATGGGTAAAATATATTAAAAGAAAATATTAAAGAAAAGGAAAATATTCAAAAAATAATTTCAAAGAAAAAAAAATCAACCAACAAAAATTTGTGAAAATTTAAAAAATAAAAATGGATGCAAGTTTTATGCCAACTGAATAACAGCTGTGTGTATTTATTTTACAGCATCATCTGATAATTTTGCTAGGCTCTGGAGTGTGTCTACAGGTGAAGTTAAACGTGAATACACAGGACATTCAAAGGCATTGACGTCACTGGCTTTTAAAGACGGGAATTAATTTTCTGATGGGCAGGATCAAGCTGTGTGATGGAAAACGCTTAAATCAGATCGGTATATTTTTCATGAAGTTTACAAGATTTGTTTGCGAAAAAAATATATTAAGAGAGACGAAAATAGACAAGTCTTATCAGACTGGATTCTTATATTTGTACGAGACATTCAAACCAGAGTCATACTAATCATTTTTTTGAAGTTGACAAAACTTGTAGTCTCTTTTACACCATGTATATATGATTATATTGTTGTTGTTTATATAAAATATGAGATTGACATAAGCTAATTAATGTTGATTTTGTTATACCATTTATTAAAAAGTGGTAATTGAATCTATGAGCATTTGAGTAATACAGGAGCACCGAAAGGAATGAACATTAAAGGGATTAATAAGGATCAATGATCCTCCCCAAACCCCTGTATGTGTTAAAGTTCTTCTGTACACATAAAAAAATATAGGGAATGTTGTAAAGGGCATATATTGTCACCTTATCATGAAAGCCTCGTATATCAAGAATTCCCAACTTTACCGGAAGAGCAAAAAAAAATGATGGGACATCCCATTGAATAATACACAAAAAGGGTTGATTTTTTTCTCTATAGAAAGCAGATTGTTGCAGATTTTTTTCCCCCAAAAGCTGTAATAGGCAAGATATGTTCTCAATTTAAGACTGTCTAAAAGTAATTTTTGAAAAAAAATTTATGTACAAGGTTTTCATTTTAAGGTGACAATATGTTAAAAAAGAGGTAACATGCATTGTGTAGTATATGGGTTTTTGTGAGGGAGGAGAGCACATCAAATAATATTCTTAGGGCGCGGTAGCTCGGTCAATAAAATACTCGCCTAAAGTACCAAAGGATGTTTAGACGTGTCACGAGTTCGATACCCGGTTCGTCCTTGTCAGAAAACTTTCCTGACACAGGGGTACAACAAAAAACGGCGACTTGACCGCAGCAAAAAATTGCTACCGCAAGGAGTCCCCATCGAGGGGTTAGCGCACCAACCTCTTGATTATAAAAAAAAACAAGCCTGCCATTCAGAATCAGCAATAAATTGTAGGTCCCAGTCTAATTAGCCCTCGTATGCAGAAAATGACTGTGGTGCGACAAAAATGATCAAAATATTCTTATACTTTACTAACCTATACTTGCAAGTATTAAAGTTACAATCACTCTCTTACTTGCAAGGAAATATTTGAGCAAAAAAACTGGACACAGAAAAGTTAAAACATTTTAAATAAAAGCTGACCTTTGTCAGGTTGTACTATTTGTCTTGTAAACGAAACTCATGTTTTGTTTTTCTTCATAGAATACACTGTACTATGTCAATTTGATTTTTATGAAGGCACATATACATTAGCTGTAATGTATGACCTGCAGCTGTTCTAATTGGTTTATGGGTACATAAACTTCCTTTATATTCCTTTGTGTTCATTGAAAAAACCAATTCCCAATGATTTAGTTCAAACAGCTCAAGAATCGTTGACAACACTATGAAAACTACTGAACATAATGGAATCCACACTCTAATGTATCCATGCCTCAAGGTTTTTTTTTACTATTAATCTACTCTTCCATGATGAAATATTAATTGATTTGCGATACAGGTAAAAAAAAATTGTCTCTTGTGTATACAGAAAGGCTTTCCAATTACACTTGAACCTCCCTATTTAACATAATTTGTTTAGCCTTCTGGTAACTATATTCCAAGGCATGACAAATCGCAAAAAAAATCTAGGTGCCAGAAATTTTTTAGGAGTCAAAAGATTCCCCCCCCCCTCCCCACCCAAGTAAAATAGGTCCAAAAATAATGTTTTCTTTAGCATTTTCCAATACAAAGCAACCCCATCCTACATTGGTAGATATGCCTATAGTTAATTCCTAAAATTTTATGTTGTTCTGACTGCAATTTAGCAACCACATAGGAAATTTTAGGTGGCAAACCCAATTGTTTAACTGTCACGGTAACTTGGTGCCTGAAATTTTTCAAAGTCTTGCTCTACACAACAATTTAACTTGTACCTTGTTTTAAAGAAATGCCACTTTTTTTGAAAATTAACTACATAAATTTCAGTGACGAAATAGACTTTCTTGCTTTGTTTTTTCATTCAATCCATGTACAGCTGCCTAATACACATCACAGAACAAATTTATACTTCAGTCTTGCAATAATTTACAATTCAAAATATTTATTTCAAAGATCAATGATTATCTAAATAGAAGCAAATAATGAGAAACAAAAGCCCATGGTTATAATGAAAATTTTTATTAAAAAACCAAAAAAAAAACTTTGTGAACTTGTAACTTAAATTTTTGATTCGAAAATAATTTGAGAAATGATACTTCCCAAGATTTTAAAAACGTTTGTATTTATAACCAAATAATAGAAAATGTTTTAAATGAAAAATTGATATTGTGCTTAATATGTACAAAATGGTCTACAGATATATACAAATGAGATTTCTTGATCACTGCAAGAATTTTGCCATCAAGTTTTTCCTTATTATTACCACAGAAATAAACACAATATAATATATCAGGGGCTTGAAAAATGGGGGAAAAATTACAAATCCTTTTTCAAGATTTTGTGTGATAAAAATTCTAAAATTTCGACATTGTTCTCAGGCTTGATTTTAGAAATTGTGCATCAAAAATTTTAATTGCCAACACAAATTTTTTAGCTGCCATTGTAACCTGAGAATTGTAATATATACTATACTAAGGAATATTTGAGTGATAAACAAAATAATTTCGGAAAATAAGCCACCCACATGACAACAGAAGCCTTTTGTTAAAAGTGTGGATGTTTGAAGTATAATCAGAATGGTTTCGTCTATCAAGCTAGGTGCAGTTGCATTATGCTGAGGTTTGCCATCTTTTTATGGAAAGCATTAATTTTTAAGATCAACCTTAAAACTTTTTTCAGTGTTCAGGTTAAACAACTGCAGACTTGACCTAATGACTGACAAAATTTAATATCTCACACACAATTGGTTTTAAAAATCCATTTTTTTAAGCGTACAACAAAAATGTGTTTATGCTTCATGCCACTCACAGGGCATTAACAATTTAATATTCAACACGACCAAACTGAAGAAGTAGTGTCTAAAAAGCACAATCTCCGATCATTGGTCAGTTAGCTGTTGAGTCTTGGCCTTGTAGCTAAATAACAAATTTTCAAATTTAGAGTAAAGTTACCACTTTTCATGATTATGCCAACCACTGATATTAGGGAAGCATTGAGTAAAATGAACTCATGACGAAAGAGGTACCATATTTTAGCATGTATAAGGACCCCCCGATTTTTTGGGTTTGAAATGCAGATATATATATCTAGCACTATCCACGTACAAGAAACCCCTTTTATTTTTGGTGAAAAGGGGTTCTAAAAATACGGCGTCACATGTTGTATCACTTTAAAGAATGACGTTTATAAGATTTTTGTATATAATTTCATAACCAAAACCCAAACAATTTGAATTCTTAAAATTGTTTTGCATATTAAAAACAATTACATATACAACTGTGCAGGAAATAACCCAAAAACACATGAATCAAATAAAAATGCATATAGAAAAATCAGTTGCATTGTATTTAAATGCATAAAAAAAAATGACTGTGTTATGTGCTTTAACAGTTCTAAAAAATATTTGCCTGTATTTATTATGTATATGATTTTTAGCAATTTGGTTTCAACCTTTCCCATAATTCATTGAAGTCTTTTATGAAGGGTATAACTAGTTCTTTATTGCTGGTCACACTTAGATTTTCAAAATTTCCCATCACACCTTGATTAGTCCAGTTGAGAGATCCAGTCACAGAAATCTCATTATCAGCAATCATGTATTTGTGGTGCATCCAGAAAGATGAAGCATGGCATCTCACCAGAATTCCTGAAACACAAAATGAATATTTAATGAAGCATCTGAATCAATTACACACAAATTTTTATAAAGAGAAATTTATTCTAAAACTACCTCAATTTTTTTTTCTTTTTACTAGTAAATAATTTGCCTGATGACTGGGATTTGTCAAGCTCTGGTTTATAGGCGAATATTGGTTTAGGATCTATCTTTCCCCCCCCCCCCCACTTCTAGTTTGAGTCCTGGACATACTGGCACATATTTTGAAAATTTTTGGTCCTCTGACCCATCCATTTGATGGTCACAAGTGAGAAAACTTTAGGCGCTTATGATAATTTATAGTGTTATGCCAACCTGGTACTCACTGACATTCGTCAAGCCCTGAGTTGTATAGCTGTTCCTCTTTGACAAAACTTTTTAATGGGGAGATCAGCTTGTATTCCCCTTGAATCTGAAAACCACAAAAACCAACTTCAGCTTAACACATTCACATCGGGAAAAGAAAATTCTTGGTTTTAAAGAATAAGTGTTCTCGTTTTACACATATGTTGAAATATCTTTACACAAGTGAGACATTGCATTAATTGCATTTTTAATTGGGTTGCTGTATTTTTGAAACATATGACAACCATATTTTTATGGGCATCTTTTTATCAGCCACCTCGTTGGGCATTTTGCCTGTTGTGGCGTTGTATTTGTATTAAGTAGTAATAATTATAATAATATTATTAAATAATAATTATGGATAACATTAAGTATAAAATTCATATAAGTTTTAGGAAAAATAGCTCGATGTGTGGAAATGTGTTAGTTAAGGGAGCTAAAGTTAAAGGAGGCTGCAATGTCTCTACTTAGAGTGTGTCATTATACTGTTCAGCATGTAAAGGTGTGTCTGCATGCTAAGTATTGTCCTTGAGTAGTTCGCTAGGATTTCTCATCCATGTGTGTGGCTGTCACAATATATTTCAACGCAAGCTCAGAGCCAAACTTTGGAGGACCTGCAGATGATGGATTCAACAAAGCAGCTTATGTTGTGTCTCTGATTTTCAATAGCAAAGGCTGCTATCAGAACTGGGTTGTGTATAGGAAAGAGGGAGAGAAAGAGCACAGCAAATTTGCAAAGCAAAACCAGTGCAAATAGGACCCTATGCAGTTGAACCTTTAAAAGGGAAAAATAGACATATCTCTAGGTATATTGGCTAGTGAGCGAGGCTGGACAAATCTCAGGAACCAGGTCACCATGGTGACTAAAAAATTGAGGCAGAGAGCAGCACAAAATATTTGGAATTTATAACAGCATTATCTGCCAGCATGAAAGAGGGTCACTATGCCCTGAAAAAGTAAAAAAAAACTTTATTGTGTGGATTGCAAGATGACCAGGCTTCAATTCCTGGAAGAGACTGATTTTTGTTTTAGAAATTCATCTCGGTATTAATATCCAAAAAGTCTCTTTCCTTGAGAATAATCTGATTTGGAAAAAAAAATTGATTCAAAGCAAACAATAAGGTAAAAATGATCAGTAAAATAATAATACACGAAACAAAGATAAAAATTGTGATTCGAGAGGAATCAATGGATTCAAATTCATTAAAATGAATATTTACCTGCGGCTCTCAGTTTTCCTATTTGCGATGAACTGACCTCATCAACTTCCCCCGAGTTCCTATCATCAGTTATAACGCGCACAATAACTCCCCTTTCACTGCACTCTATCAAAATATTAGCAAGAACAGTACTCGTCACAAGGTAAACACAAACATCTAGTGTCTTGCGGGTCAATTTCATGACAGCAGCAAGGATGCTTAGAGACGTTTCATCATGGTAAAAGGCGCATGTCTTGTCTTTGCACACTCGACCAGATTGCAAACGATGGCACGGAATTCCCGGATCAGGAAAGAAAAGAACCCTGTGAAATTCTTTGGGATTATCTGCTCTTTTGTTGAAGCGTTTGTTCAATAAAGTTGTCAGACTGTCTGACATTTTCACAGTTTCACTAAAAAATGCATCATATAATTTCTTCCCAACATGATATACAATGTCTGACAAAGTAGCGGCACAAATAATTTTCAACACTGTGCTCGAGATCTTCATCATTTTACTTGTTTGCAATTCAAATGGGTTAGTCAGTTCCCTCAAGTTTATCAGATAGCCTTGACTTGTTTTATGTCTTTTGTACCAACCTAGAGCTTCAGGACAGAAAAAAAAAATACAAGGTTAGTGTATTACTTTTAGTTGGCAGTTGGCTAAGATTTCGTACGTGGGGTTGCACCAAATTTGGTAACTTTTTTTGCACAAATTTAAGAATATAACATCAAAAATCAATCAAGCAGGGGGCGGCCTAGTCATTATTAATTCAATTCTTAAATGGATTTGATTTCAAGGGATCATGTCATTCCCTCAAGGGACACAAAAATTTTATTTCTGTCGAGTTTGCCGGGTAATGCAGGGGCAAACAGTAGATATCAAATTGAAAGTTTTGGCAGAAGACTAGAAATTGATGTCAAAAGCCAAAATAGCCAAATCATTGAAACAATATATAAACATCTGGTGACAAAGAGTACTTTGTTCACCATAATTAAAAACAGTGATTCAATTATGAAAGAAGAGTCAGGGTTTCCTTCTTCGCATAGTCAATTATGGGAAGGGAAATTCTACCAGTTGGAAAAAGCAGAGAAGTTAAATTTTATGATTTTTGAAAACATTTGATATAACAACCTCTCAATATAACACCCATTTTTCCCCATGGAATGGAGGGAGCTAATATAACAAGTGTAGACTGTATAATCTATTTTTTTTTAATGAGAATACAGTAGTCTCGTTTATCCGACATTCCACATTATCCAATGTCTAACTGCAAAAAAAAATCAATCGGCAACAAGAACTGTGAGTTGTGAGTGTAAGAATATCTATTTCTTGTTGTGCTCGACTTTACAGCAGCTAATCAGTTACCCCGACTGTACAGTGGCGATCCCTGGGAAAGGGCCTGGGCTGATGTAAAAGCTCCAGTAATTGTCAAATCATGTAACAAGCTGCTAGGCGATGACGAAAGTATGGAAATGGAAGCACAGATGAAACCGCTCTACCACTAGTGCAATGTATCCCTGTATGAGGATGCATCTTTGTAAGAAATCGAAAGGTGGATGAAGGATAATGATAAGTATGAAATAACTGATGAAAAAAATTATCACTCTTGTAAACATTGTTTTGAGTTTCAATGGGTTTTTGCTATAAGCAGGAAACACCGATTTGATGCCCTAAATAAACGTGTCAACCTTTTGTCAGTTTTTAAACGATCTAATTGTGTACTGCGATAAAAATATACCGCCATAAAGCAATTAAGTTCTTTCGCATGCTTTTTTTCAGCAATTTAGCCATTTAATCCAGCAATCATGTTTTTATTGAACCCAGAGACTTTTTTAGGCCCTGACCATTGTATTATTTAAAAAAATAGAGTCCAAGTTATTAGTTTCGATCCTGTATCTGGTCTAGCATGCTACATTTTTAATCTTGATCCCTTATTTAGTCTGAGAAAGTTGTTTTGTTTATTATCGTTTTTGTCATTCATTTTGAGTGTCATTTTTTTAAAATTTCAGCAGCCACAGTATCATCCCTTTTTCGGCAATTTTTTTCTTTGGCGAGAAATACATCTAAAAGCATAACTCTGTTTCACTCTGCGGCATCCCATTATGCTGTCAGACATTCTTCTCGATAAAACGAAAAAAATCATCCACACATTGCCAAAAAGGGATTATACTATTGCTCATTGATTCTCAACCCTTGGAAACCCACGGCCCAATTTATTTTTTTTTTGGATGGATGGCCCAGTCATACAAACAACCCATAAGTTTTTAAGGTGTCATGGGGCCACGCCCCCTCTGAAAAAAAAAAATTTCACCACTAGACAATAAAAGAAGCCCACAGAAAAACAAAAGAAGCCTACATGTGAATTGATTTTCATTTAATTTCTTTTTCAATGTTTCCAAGACTTCAACTTTCAGAATAAAGGGTATGATGGGTAGCAATTTCAGCTGAAAAGAAAGAGATATGCCGTGACTGTACGCACGAATAACAAGCGACAAAAGAACACAAATTTGAACAGTAACAGAGCATGATGATCAAGATTAGGTATTGAGAAGTGCAGTAAGAAAGACGAGAGAGAGTTGCGGTAGTATATAGTATTAAAATGATTTTAAGAAATCGGAAGTGATGTATTGAGTTTGCAATAAATTGTGTTTTTATCTTGCTTGAGCTGTGGCCACTTCTGCCAGAGAGAGATACAAATACAACGCCACAACAAGCAAAATGTCCAACGAGGTGGCTAAGAAAAAGATGCCCATCATATTTCAAAAATACAGCAACCCAATTAAAAATGCAATGATCTGCAGCATAATCACGGATCACTTATATGACGCGCGGCACAGCTCCAGAGCATTTGGATCCGCTAAGTATTTGAAGATCACTAGAGTGGCTCTGTATGGGACTCAATAGGGAGAATGTTAGTTCAGGTGCCCACAAACTAGTGAAAAGTTTTACTCGTTTTTCGCGCACCGAGTAAGGCGCCATTAAGAATATTTCATATTTTTTATAAAGGCTGGTTGATGACGTAAGAATCATCCAACCCCCCCCCCTCCACGTCATCAAGTCAGCAAATCGAAAATCCCCCATCCATGCTGACGTAATACTTGAATGACCCCTAACATAAAGATACCCGAAAGTTATTTTCAGAAGGTTAAAAAAAGTGGGTTCAGCTATAGCGGCTGATCGGCTCGTCCTCCCCCCTTCCCTCCTGTAAAACCAGACGTGGCTCGGGCTGTCACTTTTAAAAGCCGGGTTTTACTAGCAGATTTTCTATGCCGCGCGCAACGTGAATCACCCAGCGCTACACGCCGTCTATTCATCAATATGAAAAGCAGTACGACTGTTTTCCTATAGAGCGCAATACGGCTCACGACAGCGCTTTACATCGGGCGTGATTGGCAGACTGCTTCTAGTGAGTTAAGCGTCGTGTGCCGCGCGTTTCAGCGATCTTCCCTTCATTTTCGTGTTGTCTCTCTTCCCTTTAAACCGGAGCATGCAGCCGATAGAGTAGATGACGCCAGGGTCATATACTATACAGCCATCCTGAGCCGATGCGCCACGCTTGGAAAACGCAAATGCGTAACGCCATTATGTGACTCATTTCTGCCGACACGAAATGATCCAGTTAGGTTCACGCGGCGCAAAAAGCCTACTCCTAGGAAAACCTGGCTTCAGGGATGAACGCTCGTTACGGGATCCCAGGAGAGATAAACCCATTCTCTCTCTCATGGAATCTTGTGTGTGGATAGAGCCTGTACCTCTTCTTTTTTTTTTGTGGGGAACAGATTCGCTTTCCCCACTGGACTTCAGTTTTTAGCATTTTAAGGCGCGGCGGTGAAAAGATACGCTTGTCGTCGTCCCTTACTCGAAATTTTTTTTCCTTTCTTTTTCAGTAGCGAGTTGTAATGTGAATAAAACACATAAAAAAAAATGCGGAAAGCAGTGACATTTTGCGGTTTCTCGGAATTTTCGTAGTGAGATATTGGCTATAAGCAAATAGGAACAGTAGGAGAGAATTGTGGTAAAAAAGACGATTGCGGCGAAAGTAGGAAAATAGTAGGATAAATAGGAAAGCTGCGAGGTCTGCACTCAGTATACTGCGTAATATAGGAGGTTCGAGACATCGTTTCGCCACATAAGTAAAAACTTTCTCACCACTGGGCATGGGGGAATTTTCGGCTACTGGTTCAGCGGAGTGATGTCGTTCTACGGACCATCGATTTCCAACGCTGACCAGTTTGCGACATAGGCAGGAAAACATGTCAAAACTAGCGATTCGGTAAAAAATCACATTTTTAGAAGCAAAAGCGTATAATCGTATTAATTTACTAAATACGACAAAATCGTAACGGTTGGCAGGTATGCACAACCATTGGATGTTCCAATCCCATCCCCTGCTTTCACATTTCCTATTATAAAGAGAGAGCGCGTTTCTTATCTTTTCTTCCTCTTTATATTGGGGGGAAGCTTCCTTTTATTTTTTTAGGCAATGCTATTCATCACCGTGGGGAACGCCTATTCTAAAAAAGATCATCCCTTCAGAGAAAAAAAAAAAAAAGACTTTTTCAGGCATGGATGCAAAAAGTAAGGAGTTATAAGGACCCTTCCAGAGGGAAATGAAAAGTTAGGAGTTTTTAAGGAGTTTGTAAGGATGTGCGAACCCTGTTGCAGCAATCGTTCCAACTCCTGCAGCAATACATTTTTCAGCTCTGTTTTTGGATAGTTTTTGGAGGGGAACGGCAAGATGCAATTGCCCTTTCAAGAGCATCCCAGACATGTTCTATAGGGTTTAGGTCAGGAAATCTGGCTGGTCAATCTATACACCGAATATCCTCACTATCTAGATAATCGTTGACCAGGTGAGCCCGATATGGAGAACCGTTGTCATCCATGAACAGGAATCAAGAGTCAACTGCACCCCTGAAAAGTCTAACACAGGGCTCTAAGATCTCCTCTCTATACCTCCTAGCAGTCACAGATCCTCTGCCAAACACATGGAGGTGTGTGTGGCTGTCCAACATGATGCCTACCCAGACCATGACACCTCCATAGTGGGTCCATTTCCCTGATGTGGGAGGGATAGCATCGGGTACCACGCTCTCTCCAGATGACGGTACGTCGAGAGTCAGTGTCCAGACTGAATCTCGACTCATCTGTGAAGAACACAGTGCTCCAATGAAGTCTGGTCCAAGGCTGATGTCTGCACTATGCTAAACGTGTTCTTTTGTGTGCTGCAGTGAGAGGGACATAAACAGCAGATCTTCTGGCATAAAGCCCTCTTTCATGAAGCCTTTGGGCAACAGTAAACCGTGAAACTTGAGTTCCAGTGGTAGCATGCAGCTTACGTGATGCTGTGACGCCTCGCTGAGTGCACCAAATAACGATCCTTATTGGTCGTTGTGACTCTTTGACGACCTTGTCCAGGTTTTCTCGATATAGATCTAGTGTCCTGAAACTTTTTTCCAGACAACACTGGGCATTAGATAAAGCTATGTAGCCACCTGCACTTGTGATTGTCCTGTCTCCAATCTACCGATGATTCTTCATCTCATTCCGACATCCATACGTTTGTGGCTACTCATTTTACCTGATAGCTTATAAAATTTACCAAACTTTTGGAAGAAACACAGAGAATGTCGCTGAGGAGAACGAGCACATGAATTCAAGAAAACGGCTCGTGCCCTTATCATCTACTCTGTGGTCATAGCTTCACGCACATGTACACTTACGTATTCGACACTGAATATTTGCATACTTCTTCTGTGGCATTATTAATACCTTTGGTTCAGTACTTTTTGTGAAAATAAACACAATGTGCAAATTCTCTTAATTTTCGCACACGAGTGTACTTCTTTATACTTAAAAGTAGTGAAACTACAGTTCCACTACATTTAACGAAATCATAATAGACGGGTGAGGAGGAGGGAAAAAAAGTTCCCCCCCATACTTTTCTCCTCAAAACTCAGAAAGTATGCATTCCGTGGGATATGTGAAGTAAATTTTTAAACATCCTTTCCTGAAATTCTGGGTATTTCACACGTCAGTCCCATCTCTAGTAATAGCATGAACGGCTAATGGAAAATAAGGGGGATGAAACAGTTAACTACTCACTGCCCAGTTGGACTGATGTCAGAGCCCCAGCAGTTGGGAAACACTTCTATAGCTGTTCTGGGCACGATATTGAGACCCAAGATGCTAGTGACAATAAGAAATGAGAAAATGGCACAAAAATAGATAAGGATAGCACGTTAGCTTGTAAAACATCGTTGTCTCCAACGGGAAATATTCAAAGAGTTAAAGCGCCAGGGTAATCAAATGACGACAAAAAAAGCAAAATTTGAGCATTCACAAGCAAAAGATGTATGATGACACACAGGGCTTCGGCCTATTGTTCAATAAATTTCAATGATGATGAACAGCATAACGAGACCTAAGATGCTGGTGACACTAAGAAATGAAAATGGCGCTAAAACAGATAGCACAAGTATTATTATAGAAAAACATTATTGTCGCCAGTGTAAAATTTTGAAAGAGCCAAAAGCGCCAAGGAAATCAGTGGGCGACAAAAAAATACTTGCCACATTTGGGGCAACCCCAATTACGAAATCTCAGCCTTCTCACCACCATTCCTTTTTCATAAGCATGCATATTGGCATGTGTATAAACACACACAACATGCGAAATTATTAAACAAAATTTACAAATACAACGATATACACAGTACAATATAATTTCAAGAGAATCATAACAATTATATATTATACAAATATATAAAGAATTACATAAATGTTTGAAGGATCCTGTCCGGATATAGTCCACAAATAATTTAATGTTACATATTTAAAACGAATGAAACGTGCACTGGCGCGTTTGTTTTTTGCATCAATTGAGACGGCTGAGACCAAAGCTGTATTAAAGATAAGCGTTGTCACTTCAATGGAGAGGCCTGATGCAAACTTGCGCGCCACAAATTGAAGCGGTAAGCGTACGAACTACAGTTGTAAACAAATTTTTCAGCGAGGCAGCCGCCATTTTTTTTTTTATTGCTCTTCCCAATCACGTATCTCTTTTTCCCGTCTCATTTCATTTTAAAATCGGTATTCTTAATCAACAATTCTTAATTAATTTATCAAAAGGTTCTTCTCTGGGTTAAATTAATTTGTTTTTGTGTCTCTACACCATTTCCTTCGACTTCATTCTTCTCTATTTCATCATGATAGTAAATCTTGAATTATTGCGGCTTCCTAGGATGGCGAGAGAAATTCCAAGTCGGAAGAAACTCATCTAAGTAGATTTCCGAAAAATGGCAGCAGGTTAGTAAAATATGTATTTTACAGTTCAGCTAATATTATTGTAAAAAAAAATTACAATATCGAAAAATATTTCACATTGTAGGCTAACTGAATTTTTGTAAATTCAAAATGAATGTGTGATGATTTATTAACTTAAAATTTTTCGCTGGAAGATTTTCCTTGTGCCCCCCCCCCCCCCTCCCTAAGTTCGATCGTGCCTACGCCTCGCAGTTCATTTCAAAAGAGCGTCAATTATCCGAAATTGTTCACTGCCTATGACAGAAATTATTGCATGCTACCCCCCGCAACCTCTAGCAGAGGCTTTTCATGGTCCCTTTTGTAGTTTATTTATAGCCTGAAAAAAAAAAGAGAATTGTCCACTCCTGGGGGCCCAGGGTTGGAGCTCTGTCAACCCCACCCTTTGTGGGTACTATGCAAAGAGTCGTGAGGGTAGAATATTCTCATGAATGTGAATTCAGAGAATAATTGAGAATATTCTTTTAAATAATGAAAAAAAAAATATTTTTTGTTATTAATATGAAGTAAAACTCAATTTCTTCATTGCCAGAAACATTTTGTCATCCCATTTCACTAAGGAAGTTATACGCAGCAAAATTTCAAATTTTCAATAATTCATTTATAAAAATTCATTTGGCTGCAGAATCAAGTTCATTTTGGCATTTGCTATGTCCTAGAAAAGTTGAAAGAAATATTTTTGAACCTGTTTTTCTCAAAAAATGTTTGGCCCCTAAAAGTCTTCCCGCCACCTCAATTTTTTATGGATTTGTCGTGCCCAGCTTTATGTATAGCAAAAAAAAACATTCATTGTTGCACATATTGTTTCTCGTAATTTTATTATCAATTTAAATAAGTAACATTTTCCCTTGCATTTAATATTTTCTTTCATTTTTTTCCAGACGTCAAGCACGGGAAGATGTGTCTAAAAATCCAATATTAGTTGGGGTTCTTGCGGCAAAGTTGACTATGATTGCCAATGTTTGAAACCATCATTTCCAGGAATGGTGTATCATGAACATCAGCCAGAAAGATCGTTTGGTTCATAACGCTATTCCAAATTCCCAAGCATCATTGAAATGTCAAACAGGATATATGGTACCCTTCCATATGTATGTGTACCCTGCATTGAAATTATATTTCCCGGGAAAGGTAAGCAAGAACGATTGTTTGCCCTGGTTTTTGTGTGTGTGAGGAAGTGCCATTAAAACCATACTTGGCCTACAATAAGTGCTGACAGTGACAACATTCCTTAGATTTTTTTTCCCTTGTAAGAGAATGTATGGTAAGATGTAGGTTATGCTTTTTTTCTTTTAATTACTGGTTTATTTTACATAAATTTTTTATTTTATTAATTTTAGACGCAACAGCAAACCATTGAAACTGTTTGTTTGGCACTTTCAAGTTTTGGACATTTGATGTGCATGTAAACTTTGTGCATGTAATATTTTGGGTATTAATGACATTTTTTTCCTGCATCGAAACGTGAAACCAACCATAAAAGCAATGTTTGCAACATGAATTTCACATTCAACATTTTTGCAAGTGACAGCTAAATGAGATGTCTAATTGACAGTATGATTCATAATTTTTTGAGAATGAAAAAATTCAATTTTTCTCATTTTGATTTTCCTGAGTAATCAGTCAACTTTTGTTTGCTTTTTTTTTCATTTTGCACTCCAAAAATAATTTATTATACCTCCAGTTTAGAACTATTTATTTATGTCATTGAGAGATTTTTATCAGTTTGAAGCACAAGTGTTGTCATTGGTATGTTACTTGTGGTTGTTTTATATTAGAAGTCACATTTGTAACTCATTTTTGTTATACATAAGTTTCTAGCTGATGAAATAAATGAATTTTTTTATTTCACAACTTGGTTTTTCTTTTTTACAGTAACAGACAATGGCAAATTTTTATACGTATATGTGAGTGGAGTTCTGAGTTCAATGAAATTAATTTAAATGAAACACACACATCATTTGATCATAGTATGAAGTTATGCACTGTAACATGGATTACTAAATCACAAGATAATTAAAATTGTTAAACTTTGTATGAAATATTTTAATTAGAAAATAACCTCAATATTCCATATAATTTTCAATAAATCATTAGCATTTTTCATTTTGGAAATAGACTGCGACAGCTCTGCTTATTGATGTCATCATAATACATTCAGTACGTTAATGTTTGTGCATTTTCCTAATTTTTATTTTATCAATTTTAATATTTAGTAGGCATCCAGTTGAAATTGTAAGGAGTAATTATACCTTAAGCTAGTTTCTAAATTTTTTCCATCAGTATTATGTAGATATATTTCTAGGGTACGAAATAATTTAGTAAATCTCACAACCATCAATTTTAATTTACTGCACACCTTAAATATTCTTTTAAAAGTTTACACATTTCCGCCCAGATAATTCTTCCTGTATAATAATAATCTACCTGTTGTGAGATTGTTTTCTTCATCATCAAGATTCTTCAAACATCTTCAGAGATTAACATTTAAAGAGCCATCCGGGGGGGATTACAAATAAATTATTTCTTCATCCGGAAAACAAGTAATAATGTAATTTCTCTTCGAACATGTTGAGTTTTAAATAATACACAATATCAAATTGGTGGGGGAAAAGGGAGGGGTGGAGAAAGGGTGGTGAACTGTCAATCAAAATAGATGAGGGCGTGGTCAAGCCTCTCCTCAGTTTCGTACGCTTACCGCCAGGTGGCCAACTTTGCATCAAAATTTAACATTAAGTGGGCACGCTTAATCTTGAACCGCTTCGGCTGAGACCCAAAGCTGCATTAAGAGTAAGTTAAGCGTACCCACTCAATGTTAAAGAAAGGCCGCGGAATTGATGGCAGCGTCATCTGAAGTTTGATGGGTCAAACTTGCCGATTGATCACGTGGCTCCCACGCTTCTCTTCCCCCCTTCCCTTGATCGCGTTATTCCGATTTCAACTTTGATTTATTTTTCAGTCCATTGCTACGGAACCTAAAAATCTTAATTCCCACTAAAGCGGACATTTTTTACTTCTTTATAGGAGACGTACTTGTGCCTAAAAGTATAAATCACTCAGTAACAATAACAATGTTATCGACACTTCAACAGCTAAATCTATACTTGTGAACACCCGTCTTCGTGTCATTTTACACCCATCAAATGCACGCGGACTTATTCAATAAATATAATTTTAGTTGGCCCTCAGAAGGCCCGTTTTTATAATTTTAAAGATGAACAATTTGCCAAAATAACCACGAGCAATAGCTAACCAACCTAACCGAGAGTCTTCACATAAGTAAGTAAACAAAATGGCGCCGTGATGGGGAACTCTTAATGCAGCTTTGGCTGAGACCGAAGGTCTTCGTGTCCGCAGTATCCGTAAATATCTTTCTAATGAAAATGAAGACTATTAATAATACCATTTAATGTCATTGTTTGGTTTTTATGAGAATATTGACTTCAGTAATTGTTTTGGTTCAATTTGAAAGGTCAAAATAATCCAAGACAATCGCTGTACAAGTGCTGCGGTCAGAGCCGTTCACTTCTCTCACGTGCTATTTATTCCCTCAGTGGTGCTGCGTGCTTATCCTAACTGCTTTGAAATTAAGAAGCACACAAGTTGTAACTTAATTTATTTCTGTCTGCCAGCGAGTTATGATATAACACCATGACGCGGTACGCGAGGAAGAAAAATAACCGTGGCTACACTTGTAAAGGCAAGGATCTGAAAGTTAAGAGGAGGAAAAGGGATCTGGATGAAATAGATGTTGATCTACATCCTCATGTGGTTCAGCAGATGTTGAATCAACCGGTGGATCTCGACGCACCCGGGGGTGCACAGTTTTACTGTGTGCACTGTGCGTAAGTATTCGCCTATTTCCTATTAAATTATTCTTGAGAAAGTGGGGAATGTATGCAAAAACACATGAGATAAACTTCATTACTAGCATTGAACGCTGTGGATGCGGAGTCCGACGTTTATTCGGTGTACGGCGGAACAGGTGACGTCACTTCTGTGAGTCTAATCGCCACCTAGAGATAGAAGGCCCCCCGCACGGGTAGCCTTAAACGTCATTCGGACTACCTAGCAAGTTTGCCGCATTTTGAGACACGGCATCCTATTTCGTTTCTTATTTGTGGCGTAGAATCTTCCGGATTGACTCACAAATACTGCATAGTGATTGGATGTGGGGCATAGAAATCGCCAATTCTGAACCCGACCATTTCTTTTCCGCATAACAATGATACTGGCACGAGCAGGGATTTTTTTCCCCTGAATGTTCTGAAGGAAAATGGACTATTTACTGATATCACAAGCAGTGTGCGGAGGTTTTCTATCTCTAGGAGGTGCTGGTATAATCCCAGAGCACATTGCTGGGAACAGCTTCGGTATAAGGGATAGGATGGCAATTTTTGGCGCCAAACATGTCTGACGACCCCATAAAAAGTCGCCAAGGCTGTTAGATACATTACGGGCACTGAAAAAAAAATCGCCAGCATAGAAAACAATAATGAAAATATGAAAAATATAATGAAACACAAGAGAAATGAAAACAAATAATATCTGGATTATAAATATGATTTCTGGGTTAATAAATATGATACGAGGCTGTAGGACGCTATTGACGCTCAAGCAAGCATAGGCCTAAGCATGCTAAAACCAACAAGCATAATTATAAAGAAGTGAGATAATTAATAAAAATAATTATAAATTAAAACTCGGACTCTTTCCGGGAATCCAGGTTCTTTTAAATAAAATAAATAAGAAAAATAAAAAATATACAGGGGCATCCTGTATGTAGAAAAAAATAAATATTGGAAAATATTAAAGGTACAACCTGAGAGATATCCAATAATTAATTAATCTGACCCACACACTATATTATATATACGGAAGGAAGAGAAAATGAACTAATTTCCAATGATTTTTCAAATCATTCAAAACGCCGCGGCTATAAGGTGACGTCATTTGAAAGAAAGAAAGAAAATAGAATGAAAACACGTTTGAAAATGGCAATTGGAAGTTTCAAAAGATGCTCTAGAAACAATACAAAACAACCACCAGTGCCATCTCGCTGTATTTTTTAAATATAAAGAACATTCTAGAACAATGACAACCCAGCAGGTAACAGCAACGCAGAACACCACAGTGCACTGGCGCTGGCAACTTATCGTCGGAAAAAAGTCGCGAAATTGGCATGTCCCTTATACCGAAGCTGTTCCCCCCCTGACCCAGTTGGTAGTGTGTTCAAGTGGCAGTACGAAAATTGATGGTTCGAACCCAGCTGTTGTATTGTCTTCTACTTGGCGATGTTTGGTGCCAAACATGTCGGATGGCCTGATGAAAAGTCGCCAAGGCACTCAGACACTGCGGACACTGAAAAAAAAATCAGTGTGCAAAACATAATAGAAACCACCAAGCATAAAAATAGGAAAAATATCAATTAAAAAAATTATACCTGGACCCTATTTTTTAATAGTAAGCGAATCTGGGCATAAGGAATTCTGGGCATGTTGAATTTATAAATATTCTATGTATTAAAAACTAAAACCCTGACTTTTTTCTCAATAATAAACGGATCGGATCAGGGCATAAGGAATTCCGGGCATGAAAAATTCTCCAGGTTCATTTTTTTTCATATTGCTTCTGTTCCAAATAATAAACCGATAAGACAGAAGGCACATGACAATGGATGAATAAGTAATAAATACAACAAAATAATAAAACGGTATGATACAAACTGACCAGTAGATAATAATCCAAATGACGTGAGCTACAGAAGGGAAGAATAAAATAATCCAAGAGACGCGCTGGAAATGGAACAACGGCTATTTTGAATTTTTGAAAAAATGCGGTGAAAAAAAGAAAAATCCTGTTCAGTGAAGCTAACGCCACCTGGTATCACAAAGCAAAAACTGGAAAGATCTTACAAAAATGCGGCAACCCAGAGCCCCATTATGATGGTCTTGGTGACTTAAAAAGTCGCCAAAGTCGTGGCGGACCATACTGCATCTGTTCCCAAATTTTTCGTAGTATAGAAAGTGAATGTAAAAAGCTAATTTTTGAAAACAACAGGAACATAAATGTAGGGAAAAATAAAAGAGACAATCATTGATCATGATCGTTCTTTGCTTTGTAATGAAAGACTCTGTAAGAGCAAATTAAAAGTAATTGACTATAGCCTAGTTGACTTGAAAGGTGGAAAAAGAAAAAAATATTTTCGATGTTGGGCGAGTCATCAAAGGTTCGGGAGACAATATAGAATTGTCCTTCACAAGAAAATCGAATAAAGTGATGAACTCATTCATTTTTCCCGCTGTGCTTGACATTTTGGCAGCAGAAGATAATGACATAAAAATGAAATTGACAAACCTCCGAAAGTATAGGCAGACAAAGTGACGACAATCTTATATGTCTTAAATTCTTGGAAAATAGCAAACTAGAAATTTCTCTCTCAAAATTATTTTTAAATTCTTGTTTTTTAATGTTTTTTTTAAATACTCGTGTTTTATTTCCAATGTTTCTTTTCAATATTTCTTCTCATAAATTTTTCATAATTTTAGTTGTATTTTTTTATAATAAAATGGAACTGGATTTTATCATTTTTTAATAATTTTTTTTTTTTGGTAGCCTACTTAAGTATTATTGAAACCTGCTTGGCGAGAAAGTATTAACAGATGCCGTATTTGGCTATTATAATATAATTTGTGAGAATTATTGCCATGGTGACAAAACATTGCCAAACGGGCATCTGTTAATACTTTCTCACCAAGCAGGTTTCTGATAATATGTAAGTACCGTTTCATAAGTTATTTCCTGAAATTTAATTATGAAAATATTTCCAGACGATATTTCATCAGTAATGAAGCTCTGACAGGGCATTTCCGCACAAAGGTGCATAAACGAAGGTGAGCACCTCTATTATGTTTTCAGATTTTTCTTGCATGTCATTCTCTTTAAATCTGGCAACTACTGTACTAAAAACATTCAACACATAAAGTGCATAGTCAAGTACACAATTCTGCTAAATAATATGGGGCTTGCTGAATTGTTCCAATTATGCGAGGAGGGAATGTGACTTTGTGGTCGTCTAGGCATTGTGCTGGACTTTCACAGTGAGGATCCGAGTTCGAGCCACTTTGACAGCACAGTGGTGATCTTTTGAAATTGGTTTCTAACTTCAAGGCTGAAATTCAAGCCAATCTTTTATTTGAGAAAGTCTCCACAGAGAGCAAGCAGACCAACGCAATATTTACATAGCACGAAAATTTGATAATTATAGTTTCAATGAAAACTTTCCTAATCCCCAGATACGTTTACATAGGAGCAATACAAAAACTTATTCCTTTTATAAAATTTTTTTATTATAACGAAGTGATTTCTCCAGTCTCTTAGAGTTCGTTATAACAGGATTTGACTGTATACATTTTAAGTGAAATAAGAAAAATCAGTTCTCAACTTCCCTATAAATTCTCTTCCATCTAATTGTGAAGTTTTCATCGCGGCCTTCAGTCAGTTTTTGTCTTTTTTTTTCGGTACTGGATCGATACAACAAACGGTACACTGCAGGGTTTAAGATACGGTCACATTTTTCGCAAAATGCGAAAGAAAATCGTAGAATATGAAAGTATTAGTGGCCACTTTTGCAAAAATGCGTACAGGAGGTACGAAACGAGTAGACATCCAACCATCAATCATTACATTAGCATTGTAGCATTTTGCTAAAGCTTTTCCCCCCATTTTCGCTTTTTTGTGAAAGGAATTTTTTATCCAGCTTAAACCCTGGTACACTGTAATGCAGTGTTACAAAATCAGCACGGATTGATTATAAACACGAAACTGGTATTGACTTCTTTGCCTTTAACCAATCTGCAATGATTTCGTTCATATCACTTGTCATATCAACCCAGCCTTATTGTTTTCTGAAACTTTGAATTTGTGGTTAGAATCTGAAATAAATCAAACTAATTTCCATAAAAGCTTAGGGGAAATAATATTTTGGCTAACGAATGTGATGCCAAAACAAATTATCTTTATTTGCTGAGTTATCACTGTATATCGAAATATAGTCAAGCCGCTTGCAAAGAAATTTGATATTACAAAGTATCAGTTGTAACAATTTTTTTTTCTTTCAGTGAATCTACAATACTAAAATATTACTTATAATATTGTTAAAAACATTGCTTATTGAGAATTGCCATATTTATGAATATCGGGTATGACAAAGTTTTTGGCAATAGAACTTTTTTCAGGTTGAGTTCTTTCTTAGGGACACAGTCTGAATGAGAAGTATTCTAATATTATTCAAAGAAAGGTAGCCATAAGTAGAACGGTAGGAGAAGGCGGATTTTCCACCTCCATCCTTCTGCTTTTACTAATGATACAAATTTTTGGGAGAATGGGAGAGGGGATTGATAGCCCTACTGCCCCATGTAGCTGTAGATGGCACTGGTTGTGTTCCTTTTTCAGAACCGCTTAAATAAAAAGGGATCGTATAACTAGTTTCATATATGTCACCTTTTCCCAGCTTTGTGAGCTTAAGTCCTGGAAAGAACCACTTCAAAACACTGAACAGGCACACATTATTGACAGCTCACCTCTGACAAAGGTTAGTGAGGCACATCACACCTTGAGAACCGCTGATGTATATGGGTCTAATATTTTTTTATATTTAACCCTATGTGAATATCGTGCTAATATTGTGATATACATGAATAATTTTCATTTTAATTATAATTCAATTTCTAAATCTGTCCGAGAACCACCTGTCTCATCAACTCGAGTAGTTATTGCGTAATGTTGATAAGGTATATCGAATATTGCTAATGTTTTTCCTCATAACTGTGCGACTTCGTTATATCCAGGCTTGAGTGTACTATTGTGGTCCTATTTCTTATTCAAATATGTAAAGTGAATTTTGGTTAAAGCTTTTGATTCATTTTTCTTATTCTGTTTCTGTCTTGCATACACAACAGACTTAAAGCTTTAGAAATCGAGCCTTACACACATAAAGAAGCAGAAGCAGCTGCTGGAATGGGTAGCTATCATGCACCGAAGAGGAGGAAAATGGAGACCATTGTTCGTGTGGATGAAAAAAAAGTTGATGAATCAATCGATTTGATGTCTGAAATAAAGTTATAAATGTATATTTAACGCTGTCATTTTTATTCAGCTGCGAAAGATCAAAAACCTGAAGGTGAAATGTGGCAAAAAGAAAATGTCCACAAATCATTTTTTTAAATATGTATTATGGTAATCAGTTGCTGGGCAATTGCCCTCTTCGCACCCTTGTTCCTGTGCTGTATGTAGGTTTTTGGAAGGACTTTCCTTCTAAAGCCGCTACACACTATTCTGACGTGACATGGGACCACATCAGGTTCTCAAATGAGTGGAAGACAGTGGCCTCAGTGTTCACCCTCCCTTCCAAATACAGATTCCCAATTCTTTTATGGAAATGTCCACCTTATTTTTCATCTTTGTGCATAAATGGGGAGTCAATCCCATTTGATCCGTTCCTGAAACTGCTTGATGTTCATGTGGACTACCCTTACATATAAAAACATATTTCACACTTATTCCGACATCTACTCGCATCAATAAACTTGGAGCTATACCAGAATTACCCTCTTTTCAAGACACCATTCTCCTTTGAATTTGTTTATCTTGCATTTCCTCTACTGCTTCCTCCACTCAAGAGTACTCAAATCTTGTGGACTCTAGTTTTCATCATCTTTCTCCTCTGCTGACATCAAAAATGGAAAGTTTCAACAACTCTACTAGTTTTCATCATGTTTCTACTTTTTTACCTATCTATTCCTTTTGGTCACGGGAATCTTGTAACATGCATTTTATTTTGGTAGGTCTGAGATTTCAGAGATCTCTCTAGTTTATTTATTCTTTATTAACTTCTCTTTCAGGAATTCCTTTATTCCCTTCCGTGCCAAGCTTAAATTATTGCTATTGATGCCTCCAAAGCTTCCCAAGTGGTTTGTGGGGGCCTTTTGCTTATATCTCAATGTTATTGAGTCTCGGTTTATTCATAAAGAATCCTTAGTTTTTACTGTTGAGAGTCTTTCTATTACATTAGGGCTTAGATCCGTTTATCTTCTAATACGGCAGTTCTCATCTCAATGGATTCCAAGTCAGTCATGATTTCTTTGAACTTTCCATTCTCTGTCAGTTATTCACCTTTTACATGTTCAACTGTGTTAATTCTGTCCATCTTTCGACAATGTTACTTCAATTTTGGTTTCAGGTCATTCGGGGATCTCTATTTTTACGAAAAATATCGTAGCGTTATTTTTGAAGAACCCCTCGAGACAATCTCCTGTTGCCGAATCGGAAATGTTAAGATATGCTCGAAGCTTCTAGATTCATCTAGAAGGTCTCCAGACGGTGGCGCCACAAAACCAGAACTATGTGAGATTTCTAGAATTTTCGTAATGTCTATAAAAATCACGCGATAGCCACTGGAAGAGGGAGTTGTTGGATTAGATCAGTGATTCCTAACGTGGGCGTTAACGCCCCCTGGGGGTGATGGAATGTTCCATGGGGGCGGTAGAAGCTACGGGCATAACATAGGATTCTATGGTTTAGATTGTGATGGGAGAAAAAAAATTCTGAAGGGGGCGATGAGACAAAAATGGTTGGGAAACTGGATTAGATGCTCGATAAAAGAACTCTGATCTGGTTAGCTTGTATTTCTGCTTGCAAATACATGTGAAAATTGCTGTTCTGTGAATAAATTTGTAACGTTCTGCAAAGTGTTTCCTCTGCTTATTTCAAAGACTTGTGGAAAATTATCCGGATTAATTTGGTGTCAGAGGTGGGATAATTGAATGGTGAAAACGAGAGGAATGGAAATGGACGAGATGGAAGAACAGCTGAACTAGTTGATTGATGTTATGGGCCAGATGAAGTCGGGCATCGTCGAAGAGATGAACAAATCTGCCGCTGCCGTGAATGGCGAGATAGAGACCACGAACGCAGCCGTTAAAGATGTCGCTGTGAAGGATGACATAAACATACTGCCGTCGCTGAAGTGAAAGAACTCTCCCAAGAGATGAACGCTAGTGAAAGCCAGCACCTCCCTAGTTGCGGCCCTGGCAGGCCGTAGGTCATCCTTTGACAGGCCTGGGTTGATATTGGATGTAACTGTCCCCCAGTTCAGATCCTGGGTACGTCTTTGCAAGAAGGCCCATGAATAATGGATGCAGGAAGTTCAAACGAAACCATCGTACACTAAACCACTATTCAAGAAAGTTGGCCTATTCCTAGGAGAGCACTTACGATGGGTCTTTTGCAGCAACACCATGGCCCCACATCCTGAAGCAGGGCCCCCTTTATGATGAATTTATAGCGTGAAAAAAAAAATTAAAATCCTCCCGGGCCCCAGGGCTGGAACCTTGTCAGCCTATCCCTTGTGGGGGCCATGACTCGTTCTCTTCAAGTAGGCTGA
The DNA here is from genome assembly GCF_987345545.1 of Pholcus phalangioides. Classification (NCBI taxonomy): domain Eukaryota; kingdom Metazoa; phylum Arthropoda; class Arachnida; order Araneae; family Pholcidae; genus Pholcus; species Pholcus phalangioides. The sequence continues at coordinate 82,971,729 of NW_028301608.1, read as the reverse complement.
CCATATTTCTTCGAGAGAAATACGGGACATTGGTATTCAAAATACGGGAAAATACGGGACACCGCCAATTATCGCCAAAAACAACGCCAAAACCAAACGAAGTTGCCAAATATTGTTGAAATTACGCGAAAATCGCAATGGCGGGAAATGATGCATCGCTGCAAATTGCCGTAGATTAAAATGTATTCCACGAAAAACAAACGTTCAAGACAAATGTGGGAGATTAATATTCTCATATATAGTTGCAATTATCGTAAAATAATTTATGAGTTGAAAAATAATGTCAATCTTTGACTTCAATAAAGAATAAAAATTCAAGTAGGCTTCGTGTAAAATACGGGAAAAACCGGGACACTTTTGCCAAAAAGTCGGGACAGCCAAAAAAACAGAAAATACCGGGACTGTCCCGGGAAATACGGGACGTATGGTCACCCTATCTTCAAGGCTTCTTCAGGCTAGAACTCGCTCACTGGAGACAGATTAGTTTTGCAAAGTTCATTCTGAACGTTGATGTAACATGCCCTCTCTCTGCAGGATGTTCGAGGAAACAATGGAACACAACCTGAATTAACGCGCTGCCAAATGTACCCAAACGAGCCTGCAGATGCGGACGAGTACGTTGCTCCCAGGCTCGTCGTAAACATGGGAAGACCAAGCGGCCAGATCTTTAATACAGCTTTGGGGAAGATCATCTGAAAAGGGGAAAATGAATGACGCGGTGACAGGCACTGAGCTATAAGTAAACTTATACTTTACTTTTAGCTCAGTGGAGTCAGATATGAAAATTGTGCCGTGGGACCGGCGAATTAAGTTCCATTCAGCTCAGATTATAGCTCAGTGGTGACAGGGCAAAAAAGAGGCATCTATGAAGAGAAGCAGCACCAGTGTTGTGGTACTAGCCGTTATAAAGGCATCTTTACCCTGTCGTTATTTTCGCCTACACTATGATTAGATGAATGGGATTTATGCTGTTTAATAGTGATCGTTAAAAAGTGCTTGCTGATAAAAAAAATTCATTTTACTAATCGATATTACTGCATCAAGTATAACAAGGATCTCATTAGCAACAAGATTATCAATGATAATGACCAAACTCACCGAGCATACAGTTTTAGCAAGAACTCGTGCTCAAGATCTGAAAAGTGTTCGCAAATTAAATGCGTGGGGCAGTGAACTTACAGATGTCAGCATAGTAAAGAATTTGCCCAACGTTGAAGTCCTGTCTCTCAGTGTGAACAGCATTGGAACTTTACAAGACTTTGCCCATTGCAACAATCTGCAAGAGCTGTATTTGCGCAAAAATAACATAACAGATCTAACTGAAGTTCGTTTTTTACAAGAGCTTCCTAAGTTGCGAAGTTTATGGCTCGCGGATAATCCTTGTGCCGATAATGAACATTACCGATTGACTGTGATACGAGCTTTACCACAGCTACAAAAATTGGATAACATAACGATTCAACCGGAAGAGGTGGAAAATGCTAAGCTTCATGGGAATTCCCTAGATTCAACAAATGACTCCCATCAGGCACACGAAGACTCCACTATGGAATCAGTTTCTTATTCTGAAACGACCCGATCATCAGAAAGTTATACAAGCTTTGCATTTGAAAGCTCTGTAGCTTCAAAAGTAGCTACGCCGCAACCAAGTCCTATTGAGCCATTTCCTCCGGTTACATTTGAAGACATGATTAGCCCATCGAAGTCATGTATCGAAGATCCATATCCAACAGTCCAGTTTCAAGACAATGAACGCAATTTCAATTGTAATGATAATCAATGTTATATTTCTCCACCACTTAAAACCAGTTCTGCTTCCAATAAACAAGCTTTTCATGCTATCGAAACAAAAATGGCAGATGTAGAACCATCAATAGATCGAGATATGGATTCAGTAATAAGCGATAGAATAACTCTCAATTCTCATACGCCACACGGTGCTAGAAGCTGTAATAGATCCGATCGAATTTCTGCTTCAAGAATGCTTCCCAAGGGTGGGAAAAACAGGAATGCTAACATCCTCTCAGCAGTTCTGTGTTTGATAAAAGAGCTTGACTTGCCCAGTCTGGAGGTTGTGGATACTGCAGTTCATTGTTTGATGGAAGAACTGGAAGCCGAGTGTTCTGAGGTTCGAACAAGTGGAACTTATTGACATACATTTGGTTTTCTTGAAAGAAATTGTAAACACAAGATTTTGCACTTTTATACTTTGTTTGCTATGGGATTATTTTAAAACATATCTAGCCCTTCACATAATTTACTAATATTTTATTACCTTACAAATAAGTTATGAAATTTAAAAATCACTGTTATATATATTTTTCATGAACTCCTAGCTATTTACATCTTATTAGGTTGATCCGAAAGTTCTGAGCATTTTTTCTTTGAGAGCTATCGAGCAGAGTAAATAAGTTTAAGACTTCTTACTTTTTCTCCTAGAGAAGTAACCTTTATTTTTCTTCGTAACTTTAATGCACTCCTCATGCAGGGATATGTTGCCTAGATAACATGATTAGGGCTTCCTCGCGCTGGAATACTAATTGAATTCGAGTAGCCTCTATTTGAGAGTTGGTTTTGATGAAAAAAAGTCATGAGTTTTTCATGTCATCTACATCATGAAGTGGTTTGCACATAAAGAATCATTGAAAGACGAGGAAAATTTAAGTGAGATACTGCAATGTTTGGTTAGTGTGGTGCAGGGCTAGCAGGATTTCGACACGTGATAGTTTAAACTGTCAATATTGCTTATCAATATAAACATTCCCATTGAAAATGTACACATTGAGTGTGTGTGTACTGTGCAAAAGGACTATGTTATACAAAGAAGAAATACTTAATATGATTGCAAAATAATTTTCTCTCTACAGAATTATTTTGGACAATATATATGCATTTTTTCTTAATAAATATATAATTTTAATAGAGCATAGCATGCATAAAAGCTGGTGGAAAAACTATGGAATGATTTGATATTCTTTAATTTAAGATTCGTGACCTTCCAAAATTTCCTCAACTGCTTATATATGTGTGTATAGACATAAACATCTGCTGTACCTTTTTTATAACACGTGTTTAAAAAGTTCTTTTACACCATATATGTATAATGTTGATTTCTGTTACTAAATTTATCTAGATTATTGCTAATACTTAAAACAATACCCTTATTGTGCGTAACATTAGAATATATCTAGCGATCAAAATACTAAATTGTAGGACTAAAATGTTCTTTACTGTGGCAGTGCTGATTGTATATGATGCTTAACAGAAGCTGCACGAGAATTTTTTACATGGAATAAAATTTTGGGCAAATTAGGAAATTTAGATATTTTATTGTCATTAGTTATTCAAGATATAAAACACTAATCTACATAAAAGTAAGTCTTTGTTATTTAACATTTCTATCAGGTAAAAAAAAACTATTTGGCAACATTGGTAATAAGTTTTTGACTTTTAATACAGAGTTAGTTTCCGAGGTCAAAAACGTAACCCTCTGATCCTATTTTGTTCTAGACTTTTTGTATGTCGAAAAATTTGAAATTGAAAGTTATAATATTTTGTTTTAATTATTGTAATAAATTGTTTAACAATAAAATATTGTAATATGCAAACTAAGTTTCTCATGTTATATACCTAATTGTGTTAAAACCACTCACTTGAGTTTTTGACGTTAAAAATCCAGCCCTGGTGTAGTGAGTGAGGAAATATCAGATTGATTTAAAGGCATTAATAATTTTGTTTTTTGCTAAATTTTTTAAGAGCATGTATCTCACTGAATATTAAAACCCATGCAGTTTTAGCTAAAAAACTTTAAGCTTTATCAATTGTTTGGAACTACTTTTAGGAATATTTGAGATCGCTTAGAAGAAAACCCAAATTTTACCCATTGAATTTCAGCTTTTATAACATCATCTACTAAAATAAGTTTTTCATTTGGATCCTCATCTCTTGATGGAAATTTGCAGATTGGAAATAACTATTGAACTGTTGATTCCCATAAAGCATAAGGTTTGCAACCCAAGCTCTACATAGCTCCACCTGGTTGGGGGGGGGGGGATATTTATATTAATAGTGCTATACAGTCAACGCTTGTTATACCGACCCAATTTATATATATATAACGACACTCCTGTTTTCCTTTGAATATAACAACTGTTTCCACCTAGGAGGAGGTTAGAATTTCCTTCTGGGAGCTAATAATCTCCGTGGGTTTTGATCAAACTTACTGGAGGGAGGAAGGAGCTGCCACACGACGGCAGTAATATCGTATTTCAAGGATATCATGCGACTGGTTTAATATACAGTTCGTGCCAAAGCCTCCCAGATAGTATATAGAAGGGTTTTCGTGCCAGGCAATTTTTCCATTGAAATATATTGTTCTATCTCTAAATATTGCAATTTATAATCTCCCGTTAATTCTGGAATATGAATTATCTTTCATTAATTCTGAATTTCTGGCGCTTTTGAAGGAGTTCGTTACGCGGGTGGTTGATTGAATCACTTCAACACATGGCCATCTATTTGATGACGATAATTAAGACGGCTCTGACCAGCAGTAGAAAAAAACATGAATTTGCTGCCATCTAGGGTTCGAAAATAATACCATTTCATAGTTTTTTTGTTTGCTTTTTATACAATAGATAGCAGCACAAGTCTTTTTTCTGTGTGAAATACATCAATGAAGTTTTCATATTTACTGATAGATGGCAGCAAACGCAGTGTTTCTACATGGTTATCTTACGAATTGGAATGAAGTAGCACTCGTCAAGTTCTTAGTCCGAAAACTAACGTTATGTAAACAACAACCACATGATTAATTTTTAAAATCGTGTCAACTATTTCGCCGATGATGATGAATTTTTAACTGATCAAACTTTTCTTTGAACGTGTGCAAATCTCAGTTGAACAAAGAATCTATTTTTGTGATGGAGAAACAGAGTCTTAGTGTGGAGGAAGTGTTGAGAAAAGCGCCGAAGTGTTTGACAGCTGATTATCTGAGGCAATTGTTCAGAGCTCTCACGAGCGAGAAATTACAAACGTAATACAAATTAAAATATGTTAATTAATCCTTATTAATAAAAACGTTTCTCGCAATCGTAAGCTTCTTTCTTACAAATTCATGTTTATCACAAGGTTTATTATGTCATTTTTAATGAAGGGAGGGCAAAGTCAGGGCCGTATTTGGATCTAAAACTTCATATTTCTGTGGATTGCAACCCCCTCCCCCTACTTCCAGGTGCATCGAGATTACCCCATTTGATTCAACATCTGCTGAACCACACACAGATGTAGACTCACTGAAGATTTGGATATCTGTTTCATCCCTTTTCCTCTTAACTTTCAGAGATACTTGCCTTTGCAACTGCAGCCATGGTTATTTTTCTTTTTTGCATATCGTGTCATGACATGGTATCATATATATCAAGGGTGGCCAACAGCTGACCTGCGACAACGTAAAAGTACCATGAAAAAATGAAATTTGTGATCTATATTTGAACTGTCGGTTCTAACAGCAGATTTCTTGGTTAAAACATACTTCTTAGGAACAGCTTCAGTTTAATTCTTTCATACAACTAGGGCTGGATAAATCACAAAAAAATCTAGTTGATTAAAAATTGTTTTACCTAAAGGAAAAAGGTCCAAAATAATGTTTCTTTGGACTTTTCTAGGTCATGGTAACCCTCTTTCATGTTGGCAGATATGCTGCTATAAATTCCAAACATTTTGTGCTACTCAGCATACAATTTAGTAACTACACAAAGAAAATTTTAGGCACCAATGCCAGTTTCGTAGTCACCATGGCAACGAATTATCTAGCCCTGGTATAATCCCCTTTTTCTTTGGCTACTTTACTCCAAAAGCATGACTCGGTTTCACTCTTGGCAACTTCTCGTCATGCTTTTAAAGTTTTATGGCAAAGATATTCCATCATTATAACGAAAGGATATTATGTATCAGGCAGGTTATTACATTTAAAAGGTGGAGGATATTAAGGAAAATGGTAAATACAATTGAACGTATAAACCATAGTTTCCGAAACATTGATTGTGTGTGAAAAACACAAAAAAAAAAAAGCTTTGAAATGCTATTGGACTCATTTAAAATGTGGTGCTATATATAAATACTAGTGACCTCTCTAAAGGTGACGTCACTTTCAAATGATAACCAACAACAAAAGAAAGGAAGGCCACTGTGGTAGTTACAGTGACAGACTCGCATCGTAAGGACCCTGGGTTTTGAGCCCTACCTTTGTCACAGTGGTGGTAGGCTGCTTTTCTTTGGTTCCCAACTTCAAGGCATGAATGCGAGCCGATCTCCCCATTAAAAAGTCTCTCCACAGAGAGCAACAGGCCTACAGACGGTGCAAATATTCAATCGTTATACTTCACTTCTAAAATATAGATGGCAGCACTGAAAAATCAGCCACAAAACCATATACATACCCAGACTGTTAGGTACACTCGCTCAGTAGTAAATTGCCCATGGCAATAGTCCAGAGTTGTGCTTGGTTTGAAAGAAAGCAAAAGAAGAAAAAAAATGGCAACACAGAAACCGAAGGATATAACACAATGATAATAATGACAGGAAAAACGCCAATGCAAGAAAATGGGCACTATTAACAATCAGGATTAAAAACGCTAACATACTAAAAAGAAATTGCCATAAAAAATCATAATAAGCTATAAAAGGTTTAAATTGCTCACTCAAATGAAACACTGGGTCTCGAAATGTACAGATTTCCCAAAATATCTTGAGGGAGTTGGCCTTAGAATTGTAGTTGAATTTTTTTACCCTCTTTTGCCATCATGCTGCTTATCAGATTTTAGTGGAGTCTTATTTATTTATTTATTTTTTTGTGGCTTCTATGGATGGTGTTATAAAGAGGTTTCATTGTGACACTCAAAATTTTGATTATTATGAATGAATGGATGATATGAATTAAAGTTCCTGTACTCGGAGTAATTTTTCCTCGAAAGCAGGCAACTCATCAGAATACAGCCAAAATTTCAGAATATCTTAATGAGACCATAGGAGAGAGATTTATTAATAAAAGAATAGCTAAATTTTTGACTGCCAGTTGACTCCTGAAATATAGATGGCAGCACTGGAAAAACTACACAACAGTACACTGTTAGGCACACACATGTACACTTCTGGCACAACTCACTAGGTAGTAAATTGGCCATTGTGATAGACTTGAGTTGGCTCAATTTGAAAGAAAAAAAAAAGTTCAATGTGTTGACTTTTTTTTTTATTGAATTTTCTTTTTTTCCCATGGTTCATATAGTGTATATACCAAGTTTCAATGGAATATATCCACCAAAACGGGTGCTACATTCGTCTGAGTATTTTGTTTTTACACATAACTCCTATGCAGTTCCTTCAATATACTGACTACCCCTCAGACTTAATGTAGCGCTCGTTCTGGTGGATATATTACATTGAAACTTGTTATATACACTATAGGAGCCATGGAAAAAATGAAAATGCAATAATAATAAAGTGCCCATAATTCACCTGGTGGTCAACAATTGAGCTATTTTTTTATTGCACTCTGAAATCTCAGTCCCATGGTCTCCTTAAGATATCCTAAAAATTTGGCTGTATTCGGATGAGTAGTTTTTGAGAAAAATAGTACGCAGAGGAACTTATGCTTAAAGATCTCATACTTACCACCATGTGCTTCTCTTTTTTTTGTAAATAGAAGTGGAGATGCAGATGCTGTTTCCAACTCGTTACTCCTTATGGTTTTGGACGATAAAACTCTGCCTATGGATAGGTTCTTAGCTGTGGTCGTGTTACAAAAGTTACCAGCGATCCCCAATTTGACGGAAGTATTATCTTCAATGTCATTGACTCAAGTTTTGAACTCGCTTCCTCTTTTTTTCACTCAGGTAATCAAAGAAACACATTTGTGCATTCCGTTTAGATGTCTATGATTATCAGAAGATCATTTTAAAAATCTAAACAGAATGCACAAGCGTTTTTGTGTTATCAGAAAGTCAAGAACAAACATAATTTTCTGCTAAACTTCTTTGAAAATGAATTATTTTAAATATTTAAAAAAAAATTCATTATATTAATTTAATTTAATAATATTTAATTAAATATTATTTCCTATTTTTCGTAACGAAAGAAGGTAAAGAAAGGTTTTCACCATTGGAATAAGAAGTATTTTGATCTGAGGAGCTTATTTTTAAAAGGGAGCATTACCACAGTTATTAAATTTGCAGTAGAGGGGATAGGAAAATGTATTCCTCCCCGAATGGACTGCTTTACAAAAGTGGAAAATAGCACAACAGCACGGTCCCTTCCTCCACAAGGGTAGGACTTACAGGGTTTCAGTCTGGGAGAAATATAATTTTTGTGCTTTTTCACACTATAGAGAAGGGTTGCTTTGCCCCCCCCCCCCACATCCTATCACAAGTAGCACATGGGAATGGTAGAAGAATATTTAAATACTATATTTTTTGATCAACATCCAAATCCAAAGGGAGTTATCTACATTTTAATTTAGGAAATGTTCCGGTGTGAAGAAAAAAAATGAGTGGTAATGTTGCCTGTTCATTAAAATTGCCGCTGATCAAGTTGGAAATTCAAAATTTATTTATCACTTGTTAATCCTAGAAGGTGAGACCTAGCCAATGAATATTGCAACAATGGGATACCTCCTAAATTGATCCTTTTTTCTCCTAAAGTGATCCACTTTTTCTGGGGCTTAGTCCATCCGGGACTGGGGTCTATACCATCAGGGTTTGAAGACCGTACTTACAGAAGGACACTGACTTGGGTGGTGGGGGGGGGGGGGGTTGCAAAGAAGAGCCACGCAAGGCTTATGATTTGGAGAAAGACTTGATTTTTTTTCAAAATGTTTACAGTTGAAAAGCATAGATGTCGGTAGAATATGATTAAGCATTTAAAATTTTCAACAAGGGATGTATAGAATGGACCATGAGTTATTAATACATCGTCAATCAACTGCTTTAACAAGAAGACACCAGTATCAATTGGTAAGGCACAATTCTAAGCTGTGGTGTCACATGGAATTTTTCTCTAATACAGTTGTGAATAAATGAAATAGCTTACCTTCTGAAGGTCTGAATTCTAACATGATTGACACATTTAAAAAGAAATATTGTAAACATATTGGGATAAACCAAGAAGCTATCTATATATACTTAGGTGAAACAACCATAATTTTTATGGGCAGTTTATTTTTCATAGTTATTGGTTTTTTATTGCTGTTATTGGGTTGGGCATGGTTGCCCAGGTCGATAAGATACTCGCCTAAAGTACCGAAGGATGTTTAGAGGTGTCGCAAGTTCGCTGCCCATTTCATCCTTGTCAGAAACTTTCCTGTCATGGGTACAACAGGTACAGCTACATGACCACAGAAAAAGATTACTACCACAGGGAGTCCCACATCGAGGGGTTAGCGCACCAACCTTCTGATATCCGATTATATTCATATATCCATATCCGATTTAACGAATGAAACTGTTGGGCCTTATCAGATTCATTAAATTGGAATTTGAGTGATGTACAGGTTATCACAATTCTGAATTCATAATAGATTTTCAGGTGAGAATTATCACACAGAACTCGTACCCTATTTTGCTGCATCTTGTATTTATAATCATGTCATTGTATTCCATGTGGAACTTTTGAATATATCGGATGGTATTATTTTTTTACATGGTGTATGTTAGTATGGTTTTTTTTGCAATCTTTCAGGGTACTGATTTCAATGATGTTTCACTTATTGCCAGAAGACTTACTTGGTCAGTGTATTTTGATTCTTTTTCAAATTAATCGTTTTTCCTTATATTTATTTTATAAAGATTGAAAAAAAAAGTATCTAATTTATTAATTATTGGTTATCTGGTATTCAAGGTTTTGGTCATCCTTTTTTTCCACTTATTGCCAATTCTGATGTTGGCAAGGTTTAGCAAATTACCCTTCTGTCACGAAAATCAGTGCTGACTATGTTGTCTTCTATCAAAAAGTATGATGCTCGTCAATAATGGGATTCAGGAACGAGGAAAACCAAATATAGTGATACCTCAGCTAATGAAGATAATTCATTCCAGAATCACATTCGTTAGTCCAAAATCTCTGTAAGCTGAAACGAGATTTTCCGTTTTCCATCTATGGAAAATCATTTCATTCATTCAAGGAACTGAAAAAAAAGTTTTTTAAAACACTGAGTAGCACTATAAAAAGCACAAAAGTTGGCTGAAGGCTAAAATGAAAAACTTTAAAATTGGACAAATTAGAACGTACAGGAAAATAAGGTACTGATTTTATATATTTATTTTACACTATTTGTACCCAATGCAGTTCGTAGGTATCCCCCATCCATTTGTGTTTTGATCAAGTCGTTTCTGTGCCTTGTACATGCAGATGGAAATGATAAGTATGTTTGAAAAATTTGTAAGCCAAGGCCTTTGTTAGCCAAGATATCACTGTTCCATGGGCGTACCCAGCGAGGGGCAGAGAGGGGCAGCTGCCCCCAAGAAGATAAATTAAAGTGTAGTAATTGACACACAGCACAGATGTATCAATTTAGCATCAGTGAATTGACCCCCTCTAGTTCAGATCCTGTACGCTGTTGCATTGACATACGCTAAAGGGGGGGGGGGGAGGGGTTGAGCCAAGATTATAGCGTTATTTTACAGGAAAAAATGTTACCCCCCTCCCCCCCCAGAAGGAAAAAAAATCTGAAATGCCCCTTGAGAAAGTTCTGCGTACGCCTATGCGCCCTTGCACTGTTCTTTTAGCAAACCCTTTGTAAGATGACTATCCCATGCATCACAATTTTAAGTAAGGTTTTTTACTTAGTAATTGTAAAGTCGTGTTGTGATTGTTGACTTCAGAACCTTCACTATTACAAAAATAGCTAGAATACCTATGTTCTGAGTATATTTAAAAAAAAAAAAGAGTGCACATTTTTTTTATTGAGGCAAGGGTAAAATTTTCATTTCAATGCCACAGTTCTTTGCAATAGTTGTGTACAATGCCAAACTTTGTGAATGCATAAAATGCATTCTTATTTTCCTTCGATTCAGTTTTAATAGGCTCTATTATGCAGGGTGGTGCCTTGAAGTGGTGACAAACTCAGAGGGGTGATATTAAGCATCAAGAGGAACAAAAATTGCCACAGAATACGGTATCGCGAACCATGTTTAGTCTGTGAGAATTGAAAAAATAGACAGCAGGCATCGCCAGCACACCCATTATCTTTGAGTGCTTCAGACAATGGTTAGTCTGTCTCTGTCGGCTGTGTAATAATGTTCATAGCCACAACTTCGAACAACTCAATGTAATAATTTCTCTTCGTCTACTTTTCTGACATTGAACTGTGGTGCACATGCTGTAAAGTAAATGGTATTTGTACTTATTTATTTTACTTTTTTGTACTTTATTTTGTACACCACAGACTGTGTTGTAATCATGCTGTCAAATAAATGTTTTTTCTACTTATTGTTGGCCTTTTTGTCCCACTCAACGTCACACATTCATGAGCATTTTTGGAATTTTCACCAGCTAAACATGGTTTGCATTATAATGCTCTATGACAATTTTTGTTCCTCTTGATGCCTAATATCACCCCTCTGAGTTTGTCGCCACTTCAAGGCAACATCCTGTATATTGCTAGATTTGTACTTAAAATTCGTTCATATCCATGTGTTGATCACTTTCCAAGATTTATAAAAAATAATTTTATCAAATCTGATTTCAGTCACAATTCATATTTACTTTAGGTCCCTCCAGAACGACCAATTAAATCCTCAGGAACAAAAATCTATTCTGACTTTCTTGAATGCTGTTGCTCATTTTAGTAAAAATCCACTGGATCAAGGTAAAAAAAAACTTAAATGAAAAACTTTTTTCCATTGGAATGCTTGGTTTTATGATAAGATTTTTTAATCTATCTTTATATTTTTAAGGGGAAAAAATTTTCTCAACCTTTACAAATGAAAGAAAAATTGAAGCAGTTTTTTTAAAGAGTTTTAAAATTATTGTATTAAATTTTAAACATTCAGTGCACATTGCACTGGGCTACAATACACACATTTTTTAGATATCAGCTTCTTTTGTAGAGATTTTTTTTTAAATATCAAACCCATATATTATAATTTGGAAACCAAATTATATGCAGAACTCTTTCAGATGCAGTAAAGAATATATCAAGTTGTTTTCCAAACTGGATTGTGAGTACAATGGCTGCCAAAAAAGTTACAAAGACCTCCCGTTTCCAAAGAAGTTCTAGCACTTTGTCCATTACTGAAGTTGATGGCACTGAAATCAAAGATATTTTCACTGTTTTGAACTTTTGTAAGATTTTTTCTGATAGTGACATGTATGATATTATGAAGTTGATATTATTGCCTAAGCTTTGTAAAATATTATTTTTCTCCTTCAATAGCAAAAAAACTTTCAATAAACTTTTACCAACTAGAAAAGACAAAGGAATAAGACAAAGCTGTTTTTTGCTTTAAAAGATTTTTTTTTTCTGATGCTAACTTTTTAAAAAGTGTCTGTTTAATAATTTCAGCTAATGTAACAACTGCTGAGCAATTTCTGAACATTCAGTCATTTTCAATGTTACGGTCCTGGCTAACGGGTGCTAGCAGATCTGGGGAAGTTTCAGGTATTTTTTGATAAAATAATATTTTTATAAAACTTTGTCCTCTTTTTCCACCATACATTTTGTGAAATTTTGATTTTTTTAATTTTACTGTAAAGTGATACCTCTACTGATGAATGCCACAGCTTACAAATTTTCCAGCTAATAATTTGTTAGGGGATTTTTCTGCCTTGGCCAACGAACACATATTCGGCTGATTCATTTCAAATTCAGACGCACCTTGAGCTGAATTTTAGCTCTAGTCATCATCACAGTTACTGTCACTTAAGCCCAATCAACTCACGTTCACCTTGATATCACTTTTCAGATATATTTCTCTTTCTGAAAGATTTTGAACTATTTCATGTAAAACTGGAGATTCAGCTAATATAAAATGCATTAGAAAAAAAAAAAAGAAGAGCTTATATGTTTTCAGAGCATGCATTCTTTCAGTGCAAGACTTAGTAACAAACTGAATAGTCTGGAAATTCTAGGAGATCATCTTTTTCCATCTGCATGTATTAAACACAGAAATAAGCTGACCAAATCAAAAATGGATGGGGACACAAATGGTGTTCAACACCTATTAACTTGATTGAATTGTGTCAACTAAAGCTGGTTTTGGTTGTGTACATAGTGCAAAATAAAAAGATATTCATATCCCATCTTCCTGTAAATTTTAATTAATACAATTCTGAAGCTGTTAATTTTATCCTTGAGTCAGTTTTTTGTCTTTTTCATAGCATACACCTTGGTGTTTTAAAAGAATTATCTTTAAATTTTGAGCAGTGCCTGGAACTAATTAAATTATTTTCCTATGGGAAATCGTGTTTTAGGTAACAAACATGATTCCGGAATGAACCATCTTTGTTAGCTGAGGTATCACTGTATACCCTCCATGTGTCAGAATTGAATCAGTTTTTTTGTGCATTCTTATAAACATTTATACGTTTAGAGTTATGCATCTTCTAGCCCTGTGTTCAAATGAAATTTATTCCTGCTGTTGCATTAATGAAATCAATTGTTCATACTAGTGGGTCAATTTTTCTTTCTTGTTTATATAAAAGATTTTGTTTTGTTTTACTGAGTTGAAGACCTTGAGAAGTTTGATTTGTTAATGTATGACATATTTCACCAGTAATTCAAAGTATTGTGAATTTAAGTGAAATACAACCTATATATATATATATATAGAGATATTTTCATGTTATTTCAATGAATTGCAGATAATTAAAATTTAGCATATTCATGAGAGAATCATAAGTGTTTTGTTTACCTCAACAACCTGTATCCAATCCAGTACTATTCTAATAGCCAGAAAATCTGTATAACTTTCTCAGTTCTGAATTTGGGTTGCTTTCCGAGCCTCATGGGTTCATTCATAGCACCATCCCATAGAAGATTGCCTCATCTTCTTTTTGTGTGTTAATGCGAACAGTGACTATGAAGTAAAGCCCTTCTCTTCTGCATCATAATATGAAGTAAATTAACCTGCACTTTATCTTTGAAAAGAATTGGGGCTGGTGGAACAAATCATTTGAGTTTTTATTATTTCTTGTAGGGAAATTTGCTTCGATATAAATGAGTATTTTGGTTTACAAGCATGTTTTAGCAGAACACATTATACTCATAAACTGCAGTTCCACTGTATTAAGAAGAGGCCATCTATAATGTAATTTATAAAATTTAAATTTTTGCAATGTAGTTTATATGCAATCCATAACTTTCTCCTTTCGATTTTGCAGATAAAGTTTCCTCATCACAACTATCTGATATTGTTAGTGAAGATCTAAGTATGACTGTTCGAGATTATTGCCTACGTCTGATTGACCAAACTAAAATAAGTAAATATGACTACTTATTTTATAATAAAAGTAATTACATACTATGGCAAATTTTTCTTAAACATTGATTAAGTAATATTTAAAGAATATTAATCTGGTTTTTCTTAGAGGCATCATCAGCTGGTATCATGGAATATCAAAAAGCTGTAAGTTTGTTTTGTTTCCATAACTTCCATTTTTGTCTATGAATAAAATTTTCTCAAAAATTACATACCCAGTTTATGTATTGTGTCACACTTATTAATTTTTAGTGCTTGATTGAGGCAATTTTGCTCCTTGATGTCATTTGCTGTGCAGATCCAGGTTTGATAAATATAATACTTCCAACTGTGAAACAAATTTATAAAGAAATGTCGCAAAGTGTTCTGGACCACCCTGAAGCTAAAGATGTAGCTGTGGTCACTGCAGTCATGCAGTTCTTCATTCACCATAGTAAGATAATATTTGGACTTTTTATTATTTATTCAAAGATTTTAATTATTTAAAAAATATTTACAACATATTATCAAAGTGATCAGTAATTTATCGTAAGAATATAAGAGAGCTGAAAAAAAAAATCCATCAAGTGAATATCTCTCTACTCAAAGCATAAAAAATTCTCGGTTTTATTTTTTGGTTATTTCAAAAACCTTAAAATTTCCATCATTATCTTTTGGATCATCAATAACTTTTTGGTTTTTTTTTTCATCACTAGACAATTAGTACCATAATCACGAATATCTGTACCATATATACCATAATCCATACCATAAATCACAAGTCAGATCAAGAACTTAACATAATCTCAATTCCATTCCCCAATGGTGTTCCACATCGCAAATACTGCTCAACATTACTAGAACGGTTCTCATGAGAGTTCATGTAAACTTTCACTTTTGAAATTTTCTTACTCTATCAGTAACCACACTATATTCCAGGTTTCTCAATATAAATACCTCGGTGTCATTATTTCAGCAGTCCTGCGCTGGAATAAACATATTGATTATATCTACTATAAATGTCTCAATAAATTCTACTCGCGAGGTTAGACTCTTCTGTTATCAAACCTATATTTTTCCTGGTCTCTCCCATGCTTCCAAAATTCGGAATCTCTACACTGATAGCAATATTGAGAGGCTGGAATAAATACAAAGTAAATCTGCCCACTTTATCCATGACAGTTGGTCCTCCTTTATGTCTATTTTCAAACTGAAAGGCGAACTTAATCTTCTTCCTCTAAGTACTCGTCTTTCTTCTGGATTGACCATACTGTTTAAAATGCTCCATGGAGATCTAAATGTTGATACTTCTGGTATTACCTCCAAGCCAACATATATCTCTAGCAAACTTGACCACCCACATAAGATAAACCCTATCTCTGCTTCCACAGACTGTTTCAAATTTAGTTTCTTTCTACATACCATAACTAACTTGGAACTTACTCCCTTCCACTGTTGTTGATTCACTCACGCCCTTTATATTTTCGAAAAATGTAAAACATTACGTCTGTCACCATTAATCGCATCCTCGTAGGTCTCTGCCAAAATTATTGTATGAATAAATTAATTAAAATTTTGTCAAATTATTGCAGGTGCAGCTGTGATGTATAAACATGATGATTTGTACCCTTTTATCTTCTGTGATCTCCTTAACACTTGTTATGAAGATAATTTTGCTGCATTTGAAATCATATATCTTATGAAAGAGAATCTCTCACAGCTTTGCTACCATAGCAGTGTTCTGGAGAAATATTTTCCATCATTTTTCAAGGTTAGTATGATTTTAAAAGTACCCATATTCTAACGTGTGTAAGGAACTCCCCTGATGTTTTAGGCTTAAAATTTGGAAAAAGTTTTCATCAAAGATATTTTATGAGATGTAAAAAAAAGATATTTTTTATAGAAACCATTAGATTCCCCTCATCACTCTCATCTGATACATCATAATCAGTTACATCGTCTAGTTCATTATCATCATCAGAGTCACTCTCATCGTGAATCATAAGAAATTGAGTAATTTGTTAATATCTATAATACTATCTATGTATAAGGAAACCCCCCTTTTTTATGACCCGATTCTTGGCAAAAAGGGTTTCCTTATACATGTTGAAATACGATACCTTAAGTAGTAGTTTTTTTAGTATTTTACTTATTGCAGAAAATGTCATCTAGAGCAGTGGTTCTCAACCTTAGGCCTGCGGTTCGGTTGATTTTTTTTTTTTTTTTTTTTTGTGAGTGGAAGGCCCGGTCATATACTAATGGGAAATAAATGGGTAAAAATCAAATGGTGAACTACTCACAGATTTTGACTTATGTCATATTTCAACAGTTAAAAAACACTGATCTAGGGCAGTGAGTCGCAATCCCCTGGGAGGTCACATCAATGAACTGGTGGGGAGTTGGGGTTCTCGCGAGAGATTCTCACAATAAAACTTCCAAATTAAGAAATTCATTTTTATTTTAAAAATGTCAAAACTAAAGAATGCCTTTATTCAATTGAACTAATTACCATGTATCATACAATGTAATTTCATCAAATTCTACTTGTACAATAATCAATAAATTGGCTCTGTCATGCCAGAATCATGAATGTGCAATGTCCTTGCAAAAAAAGAACAGGGGAATAACGTTTGAATGTTTACTCTACCCATGTTACTTTATGGAAGTTATTTTCCTAAAATGTTTTGTAACATGAGTTTCAAAAGGGATACACATTCACGTTTCAGGCACAACTTGGATGGGAAAACAAGGTATCCAAATAGCTGATTAAAAAAAAAGGAAAATTTGTGCATTCGTGCTTCAGGCATGCAGCGGACGATATCAAGTTAGTACTTTTAAAGGTTGATTTAGAATCACTAGATTTCAAAATTGTATATTTCTTAAAAAATTAAAAACATGGAATAAAATTATGTCAATACACTGGGAAAATTGTAACTATGTTTTACGAAAAAAATTTGTTAATGGTCAATATTGCCTAGTTAAAATCGAAAAAAGCTTTCCGCAAAGTGCTTTTGGGATAGCACATTTACAAACGAAAAAATCGGAATGTCCCGGAAAATTGGTATGGTATGAAAATTATGGTATGTATAGGTCGCCGATAAATTCTTTGGTCAACCAACTTCCTACCTTGCTCAAGCTTCTTAATAATCTCATTTTTTAAGGAGAGAGAATGTTTTGACTGCAATGATATTATACTCAAGAGAAACAACAGAGATGCAAACAGAACTCTATCACAAATGAAGAAGACTGACAATCAAATCAAAGCAAAAACTGAACTGATGCAATTATTGATGGGTTGCAATACATAGAATATTGTTTGTATTGTTTTCTTCTAAGCTGGAGACACATGCAGAGAAATGTGGGGACATTTTCCCTTTTTCCACTTTCGCGAGGAGCTAACACTCCTCATAGACAAGATCTTTATATGGGGCATATCCATATGTATAATCCCTTGAGGTTACACACACACAACCTATCCTGCTTTTTTTTTCATTTGTCGTGCTCTTTATTTGTCTTTGTTTTTATCTTGTTTGCATATTTGTGGGACATTTTTATACTCGTATGTTTTTCCCTTAAGTAAGTGGTATGGCGAGAGAACTACAGAGTGGCAAAAAAATGCCTGATTACTGGTCGGGCTATATTAATGTACGACCGGATTATTGAGAGTCTATTGTATTTGCTATTTCTTTAGTAAATTATTGCTCATACACAAAAACTTCACATTTTATATTTAGTGTGAAAAGAAATTGTGTCAACTTTTGTTGTCAATGCCGAGATGATAATCGTAGTCATTCATTTTAACCAGGTGCTTGCAAGATGGCCAACAACATATACTGATGATTTTGTGCAACTCTTACCTGCCTTCATGACACAACAAACATCAATAGAGGTGATTTTTTTTTTCTAGTTTATTTTGACATTTCATTATCAAATTTTCATTTCATTTTTATATGCAAATTGTTAGTGAGTGCTTCATTTATTGCTCTTCCTTATTTAGTTTAAATTATTTATAAGAGAGATATTTCCTGAAATATATTTGAAAATTTACTATGTATTTTTATTTTACTAAACCATTCAATTATGTACTCGAAGTATCAAAATGTAAAACTTATTTCATCACTTATTTCTTCTAAGTACATTTAATATTACAAGGGTAGGCAATAATTAAGGTACTTTTTTTGGGATGCTGAACATATGGCAGTTTGTGCTTAACACTTAAAAAACAATTCTGGAACGCTTTTTATATTATTATTTGTTACACTTTATTAGTTGTTTAAAAACACAAACACAGAAGAAAAATAATAATAATAAGCAAGGTGCTAAATTGCTCTTACTGGTTATTACAAATTCTGAGAAAAAAATAACTTACATGAAGGGGGAAAGAATAAAGGCAAAAAAAAAAAAAAAATTTACATCAGCAATATTTTAGTTAATGTTAATTTATGTATAGTTAATGTATGTAGAAAGAAACAATATTTATGTATAAGATTAGACAGTAAATCATAGCAGGCATGCATGTGGCAAAAACATTCCAGTATTAATGAAGGATAAAGAAATCGGATGTGTGTTTAATTTTATGTATGTCAACGGGCAAAGAAGAAACTGGGAGACGTTTCCTTTAATATTTTTTTTAATATTATGTATATATATATATATATATATATATCCTTTTAATATTTTTCTTTTGAGCTGATGATTTTTTTCATAGCAAAGGACACTTATTTTTGAAAGCCGGAAAAATCATTCAGAAAAATCTATTTGAAATTGAACTACTTATAAAGGGCTTTACTTAAGATGCAAAGCCTTGGTAATCATACATAAAATAAATGTATTGAAGTAATATTGCTTTCCCTCCTTCTTTGTGATTTAAACTACAGTAAGAAAAAAATTCGGATTACAAACTTCAAGGTAAAAACAAACTAAAAATAAATTATTTTAGCAAATTAGTGAAATCATAACCACATATGCTCTGCAACAAGCGAAGAGTTGTTAATCAGACATCCACCAGCAAATTTGAAATACTATATGAAAAGACTATGACTATGACACTTTATGTAGAAAAGCGATTCTGAATTTTTATCTTCAAAATGGTTGCAGTAATGAATGTTTAAAGAACCCTTTGCAGTTATGCAAAGCTATGCATTTAAGGGTTAAATTGCAGAAGTTCTTAATCTTTTTCAAGTTGCATGCATCATCTGTGTACCTCATCAGAAGTAGAACACTTATATATAGCAACTCTAAAATATATTCGGACTCAAATAGCATAGCCTAATGCCAATTCTTGAATATAGGCCTAATTTAGATTGGATGTATGCTTTTCTATACAGCTAATCTTTGATGAAAGTTTTTGTTTTTTCCTTCATTTTTATTAGAATTATTTGTACTTATTATACGACTAGCACACAAATTATGTAGGAATGCATTTATGATGTTTTTAGTACTAGTGGTGCCATATTAACAGGTTTGTTTTTTAGCTATTGGTGTTTCATATTTTTAAAGTTTTCAACATTTTTTAAATTAAAAATTAATAAAATATTCAATCTAGAAAAAAATACCTGATACAAAAAGAAATTAAGCTGGACTTATTTTTTTCTAAATGCACTTATTTCATTTTTAGATCTTCCACACAATTGTAGATCTTCCTTGGTTGTCTGCAGTATTGTTCACGAGAAGCAGCGAATATATGGTAATGGATGATGTCAGAGGGACTGAGGTACCTTTGAAAGAGATGTTGAAAAAACACGCATATCGCCCTATTCTTAATTATACACTAAGAAAATGCAGTAGTCCTGGAAGCAATGCTGAAAGGTAATAATTAGAATGGAACTTGGTACAAAAAAAGGTGTGGACAATTGTTTCTTGTTTTTTCTTACTTTGTTATAAGGAAATTAGATGCCATTCATTTCTTACACTCTTCTTTAATTAATTTAAGCAAATTTGATTCATTGACTGAAATTTTCTGGCTAAATCGCCATTGTGAGTTTGAGTATTGGCTCAGTGCATCTAAAACACCATAAGGTGGCATCATTAAGAGGTGTTTCATAAAGTATTCATTGAAACTAATTGAAATGAACAGAGCAGAATAAAAAATATGTATACTACTGTTGACCTTGAATGGCTGCAAAATGTTTAGATTGACCCTGCTTAATTTGATTTGCTGGGATTGGTAATTTACTACACATCCAAAATGCCCAGATTTTGTTCTATTCATTCCATTCCGTTTTGCCTAATATATTTTAATTATGTCACCAACTGGAGTTAGAAAAATGTCGAACCAACACTCAAACTAACAACAGCCCCCCTTTAGCCTGAGGGAATCTTATTCATCGAACGACAGCCTTAAAAACCTAATAAGCTATTCATTTTATTCATGTTCATATTTTTAGTTTTTATTATTATTGCAAAACATTAAAAAAATTCCATTGTCTACCATTTTTCCAAGATCTATCCATAATTATTTAAATTATTGTATTGCTGCTGGAATTCTAATTCAAGTTAAATTTTCATGTTATATGCTTAGTGCACACCAAGTTTTATATATATATATATATATATATATAATTTTTTTAAATGAAAAATATGCGAATGTGTGTGTATGATTGACATTCTTTTATTTTCTTTATTCTATGTAGAGAAACATTCTGTGATTATTTAGGAAGCTGGAATAAAATTCTGTCCCCAGTGGTTTCACATCCTAGTGTGGTTGCATGTGCGAATGCATGTGTTACTCTATTAAAGTAAGTGCAATACATTCAATAATAGGTCGTCATTTTTTTTTCTGTGGCATAAATCAAATCAGCTTAATATCATATGATTCATTTTCAAAAGATTATCAAATATATCCAGTTTGCGAAGGGAAGGGGACAAATTCATCTGTACACTTATAATACAGATAAAATGAATCCTTCTACAAGTAATAGTAGTTATGTGAGCCGCGCGATCTACCCGTTAAAAAGTCTCGCCAAAGAGAGCAACAGGCCTACAATGGCACAAATATTCAATATTACACTTCATTCAAAATTTGAGATATAGACGGCAGCACTAAAAATTCACACACAACCCTATGTATGAGCTCAGACTGTTAGGTACACACACTTACACTTCCAGCACAACTCGCTCTGTAGTAAATTGCTCATGGCCATAGACCAGAGTTGTGCTTGGTTCGAAAGGAAAAGAAAAGAAGTAACAGTAATTTCACTAACTTAATTCATTGTTTTCAATTGCCAATTTATGTTTGATGATTGTGTTAAAATTAGGTATTGAAATACTACTCATTCTAAGTATTCATATGTTTTGCTTCCAATGTTGAAGAAAAAAAATATTTATTTATAAATTTTATTCATGAAGAGTTTTACTTAGTTCTTTCAATATTTATGGTGGGTTTTTTTTTTCCATAGCTGAAGTTATTGATTTTTAAGAACTTTCAATTCTCTTTGTTGGTGTATCAGCTGAATTAGAATGAACTGCAATAACAATCACATTGTTATTTTTTAATGATGATAAAAGCAATATTTTTAAATCTGCAGAAATGAATTTATAGTTCCAATCACATGTAAACTTTGGATTTCCAAACACCACATAATTCTTTTAAGTCATTATTCTGGATAATGGCCTAGTAACCCAAAAGAATGGTTGTCAGAATTTTAATTTTTAATTTATTTAACACTGGTAAAAATTAATTAGCTCTAATAAAGTTAAGGAAAGGTAAATTAAATTACTATTATTAATTTATGTGCAGTAGAGTCTTGAAAATCAGAGCCTCGAAAGTTCAAGTTTCTGGATAATCTGAGGCGCTGAAAATTTTTGAATTTTCTTCTTTTGCCATCCTCTCTCTATCTTTTTTCCTCCAAGAACCCAACTTCTTTATTTTTTCCAGGAATACTACATAATACATACATTATACAGTAATATCAGTTTGAAGGGGAATAGGCAGCCGCAGCCCTATAATGGGTAACTGGTGTCATAAAATATTAGACTCCTTTGAATGGACATAGACCATTTCAACTTTTGGGGATGGAGGGGGGAGGGGTCACTGAGAAAGAGGAGCAAGTTTGACCGTTTTCTTCATAATGGTGAACAATGAGGTATTGTCCCCCTAATTGCTTACATAAAATCATTGGAAAGGCAGTTGAAAACTATCAGTGTTTCAGCGTTGTTCACCATCAATCCCATCCCCAACTCTTCTTAATCACTCTCTTGCCCTTGCACCCTTTTCACGTTCTTCATTTTTTGAAACAAATCATATGGCTAAGATCTCTATTTTGTGCTGTTTGTAATCTCTGTGAGGTGATGCAAAATGATTTCAAAGTCTGAAGCTGTAAAAACATTAAAAGATTGGCTAGAGGCAAAACAATTAAAAATGTTATAAATGCAGTAAGTATGCTAGTACTGCTTTTGCTCGTCTTTTTTTTAAATTAAAACCAATATTTAAAGCATTTTTTATTAATTTTCAGATAATTCGAGTTTTTCTATAATCCGAGGTGGCCTTGGTCCCATCCACCTTGGATTATCGAGGCTGTACTGTAGATTATTCATCACCTTGATAGTCACAATCAAGCATTTATTTTTCTGTAGAGGTTTTTTGGTAAAAATGTAAAAATATAAATATTCCAAAATTTGTATTTTAAAACCTTCTTGAACTTTATAAGGATTATAATATAGTTTTTATTTTATTTACAATTTTTGCTTGTAACTTTTTGGCTGGTATATTTTAAAATTAATGGCTATGGTGTCGTCATCACGTGAAATAAATTTTTTTTTAAATGACTGAATTTTCACATAGGATAATTTTATAGCTAAATACTTTCTCATTGTGTTCACCTATTTCATTCAAGATTGATTTTAAAGTTTAATAATATGAATGCAAACTATTGTGGTTATATTGAAACTGATGCAAACCTGTAATTTTTACTATTAAAATGATCCAACCACACCGTTAAGAGCTGTGAATTAGAAAAAAAAATTGTAGACATTTCAGTTTAACTACAAGCCTTAAGTCAAAAATTTAAAAAATTACCTCCATTGTGCAAATAGGATTACTGAGAAGAAAATGGTTTAATTTTAATGCCTTTGTCTATTCAAAATAAATATTTAATATTTATTTAATATGTTCAAATCTCTCTCTATACACATAGGTCATCCAGAAGGTAACAACTGATTGCACATTCCTGTTGTGCAGGTCACATGATCTTTGCCATTCAATGTTGTCCAGTTTCCCCAACTATTCTCTTTATTTTCTATGGGTATTAGTTGCAAAGTTTATTTTTGCGGATTTTGAGCTAATTTAAAATGAGCTGTCTGGCTAAAAATCCCACGAACTGTTAAGTGTGGGGAGTTATTTGATTTTTAAATGCTCAAACACCGTGAATCCTGGGGAAATTTGTCGTTGATTAAGGGAAGTGTGTGGCGATGCAATAATGACAGAAAGAAATGTGAGAAGGTAGTGTGTATATAATGTTTAATGAAGGACAAACTAATGTGCATGACAATACTCGCATCGGACACCCATCACTCATTACAGACTCTTTGCTGTTTGAAGTCAATGGCAATCAAATAACTCCCTGCACTTCACAGTCAGCTAAATTTTTAAACAGACAGGTCATTTTAAATTAGCACAAAATTGACAAAAATTAACTTTTGCCACCAGTCAGTACTCACAGAAAGCTAAAAAGAATAGTTTATGAAACTGGACGACCTTGAATAACGAAGATCGTGTGACCTGTGTGGTGGAAATGAGCAATCAGTCATTACATTCTGGATGACCCTCATATGGGCTATGTGTTGATATAAATTTTTTCTTGAAAAATTTACTTTTTTTCTTCCTAGGTGTTTCTTTTCTACTTTTCATCAGTATGCTGATCCATCTGTAGTCGTTTTGTTGATTCCTGCTATGCTGGAGAAAGTAGACTTGATATTCCCCGTCTTTAACTATCCCAGTGAAGTACAAAGGCATGTAGTATTATCATTCTATGATGAATTAACGATTCACCATTAGAATCATTTTCCAAACAAATATATTTAAAAGAAAAAAAAATTATTTCAGGGTATTCGCTGATAATTTTGTGCAACTTTTCGGGAAGCATCCGGTGGTGATTTTTCATTGTAAAAAAATTATAGCGGAATTTTTGGGTCATCTGAAGAATTTCTTCACAGCTAACCATTGTTTCATTCATTTGGTATGCATTTCTTTGGTTTATTTATTCATCATTGAAATTCATGAAAATCAAATTGACATAATTTTTGAGTCATTTTAATTAGTAATTTTCTAAGAATTTGAGTCTAATAATTCATTGACTTAAAAATTTCTAGTACTCAAAATAGTCAAGCATCTAAAAATTTTCAAGTAGATCCTGGATTTTAGGAATATTCTGGAAATTTTAAATGCTATTCATTATCCAGATAATACCAAACTAAATCATGAAAGCCAGAATATGAATGAATCACCAATTGTTAAACTCAAACCCCTGATCATTTCCTACAAAATAAATTTTTCTACTTGTAATGAGGCTACTAATGCCAAAAAAACAATGGAAATCACTATTCATCATATTGATTAGAACTTAAAACTATTTTAATTGGTAACATACATACATACAATATTGTTTATACCGAAACATGAACAAACTTTTTTTTCAAGCAAAATTTTGCCATATTTATGGCATTTATTTATTATCTGTCTCATAGGTATGGGCAGTTGGTGAATATGCCTCTGTAGAATACAGTGAACTTTGTCGCCCTGAAGTTATCATCCATTTTTTCAGTCACATCGAGCCTACAGTCTATGAAATTATCAGTTCTTTGACTTGGTCAAGTGATGATATATTCTTAAAATTACTGAATGTCTGTCTTTCAACAATTGCAAAGGTAATTTATTCATTAATTTTTATTATAACTTATTTTGTGTGTTTTTCCTTGACATTAATAATAGCCTTCATGTGGGAGAAAACCAAATTTGCTGCTGATTTTATTGCAGCAGTGGATTTCAAAACTGATTATTCATGATCATTTGTATATGAATAAGAGTTGATATGTACAGTGAAACCTGTATAGAAATATTTCGATGAAAATTCTGTTAACTTTATAGCTAGCAGCTCGGAGTCAAGATCTTGTTCCCCGAGCTGTAATGTGTCTGAGCAAAGCTCACAAGCAACTCACATCCTTTGAGGAACAGTGTAGAAGCAGCTGGAAGATAGCAATTGAAAGAACATTAGAACTTCTCAACATCCTGAAGACACCAAAGTATGCACATTGTTTCTTATATGTTTGCATTCTAAAATGTGTACACATAATTTAGATTCAAATTTTCAGATTTTGATGGTTTTCTTATCATTAACATCTGTATTATTATGTTTTTTTTTAAACTGAGTTAATGAATAATAAAGTCAATGGAAAGAGCAAAAAAGTGTTTGGGCCAGGGCTGGACAAATCTATTGCAGACATGCTTGTAGTCTTAGGCATGTAAAAATTTTTATCAGCCGTGTATTTTTTTCGACTACATGCCTGACCTGGGCATATAAATAAATTGTAGGTGAATTCAGTATATTACTAATATTCTTCACAAAATTTTGATTTGGACATTCATTATTTCAAGCTACATACATACATGCCTGACTGGGTATGTGAATTCTTTGAAATTTGTTTAGCCCTAATTTAGATGTGTTTCGAGTGTCGTTTTTAGAGGAAGGAACATCAGTGCTTTAAACTCTACAATATGACCTGGAGTTTCTCCATGAAGAATAGCCTTACATTTTCCACCTGTTATTCAGCGGATAGAATAATAGCCAGAAGCTAAAGCAGGAAGAGTCAACGCATATTGTGAGCTAAAACATACATTAGGATTTTCAAACTTTCATCAAGGATTGTCTTCAAGCATTTATTTTAATAACTTAATCAAAGTAAAGCTTTGCAACAGCTTTTTGAATTGTTCATGTTTTTGACTTTTTGATGTGAATAGGTCTTTTAAATCATCTGACAATACTGGGTGTGTTTAAAAAAAGTTGCAGAACAAAATTAAGGAAGTATTCAGAATATATCAGTGTTTCTGATGTCTACGGGTAGATTTCGTTAAGACAAATGATATGATAATACTACCCTGGTTATACTACCTCTTCTGATCTGAGCACCAGGCTCATTCCCCTCCATAACGAAAGCTAGCCTGTGAAAAGTTTGGCTTAAGGGGGGTCCTTTCCCAGGATATGGGGGCCATAATGTTGCTTCACCTGTAAAAAACTTTTTTCATATGAAAATTATTTATCATGGGTCCAAAGATTCAAGGGGGGAAAAATAAATCTAATTCTCCGGCAATACATGCAAGACTGGACCTCATTCTGACAGATCATGATGAGTAACGATTTACAGTCTTTGTCCCTTCCAGTTCTAGACTCCCATATCCCCTCCTATGTTCCAGACTCTGCCAGGAAGCTGGGCTGGAAGAGATCTCGGCAACGGGATAAGTCCAGTGGCAAAGTTCTGGTGTTCATTCATTCAGTCTTTGTCCCTTATTGGCACAGATTTATTGTGCATGGGAAAATGTTTCTTTCAAATTTTCTAATATCTTATGATGCACCTTTCTGATGCTTCAATGTAAATTCCTTTCAATACCTGATAAATTTTCATTTCTTTGTATTTTGATGCATGAAAATTCTGATATTGCGTACAGTATTACACACACTTTAAAATTTTTCCTCAGTGTTGCATCAGTTGTATTGAGTCCAGCAAAAGACTTGGAATCAGGAAAGTATGTATCTTCTCCATTTCATTGTTACGTATCTTATTTATTCATGTCTTATATGATCCTGAATCTAACAAGTATCTTATATCCAGAGGCGGTTTAAGTGAGGATGAAAGGGGTTCGGTGCACCTGGTCTGCAGGTTGTAAGGAGCAGCAACCTAAGCTTTTTTTTTAGATACATAAATTTTTTAAATTTTGGAATGATAAAAATTCCCACAACCCACACATTGTCACTCTTTTTTAAGCCATACCTTGACAACAGAAATGTTCAGAAAACATGGACGTATGGTCAAGTAAATATTGTTGGTTAAGCAATGGTATGCAGCTTCTTCTGGATGAAAGATCAGTTTCATCTCAGAGTCCCCTTGGCTAAAGCCCTTTCAGCCCTTTCACCAGGGACATCTTTGGGGGGAGGGGGGCCCATGAGATTTTCATCTGGGCGGCATGTGAGCTAGAGCCACCCCTGCTTATATCTCAGCTTCAAAAATTCTTTTTTTTTCCAAGGCACAGTAGAAATCACCAAGACTTCCCCTAAATATGTCAACTCTTTCTTCATGAAGTAGGCTTTCTTCCTATTTTCAGGAGATGAAAAGATGGGGTATAAGAAAAAGTTTTCCATTTAGAAACAAACTTAAAAACATATCTGAGCTTGTCAATGCTAAAATAAGAGGTTTTTAAGGAGATGATACATCTCATTAGTGCCGCTCGAAGGGTTAATGTTGTCACTTATTTTGTCATGCACTCAGATAAGCAGGTTTGATTAAAAAGAAAAGAATGTGCAGGGTGCCCTGTAAGTCCTAATTTGGCCATATCTCATTACCGCTAATCGTAGAGGTATGGTTCCAATTTAAAAAGTTTAAAAATCACTCTGTACCAGTTTCAAGAGAGAAAATGCAGTGCACCATAAAATGAAAAATCTAAATATTTATATGGTCCGCCCTATCCTCTAACTTTCAATTAATAAGAAAGTTGTTGCCCTGACTCTCCTGAGGCCAGCAAAAAAATAAAAACATATTTCTAAGCGCAATATTCACTGAGATAGTCGAATTCAAAAACTGGGAAGGAATAGCATACACTAATGGGCAACACTTCTTTCCCCTCATTTATGCTGTTATTTCCCAACTTTTCTCTGATATTTGAGTTCAAATAACTCAGTGAATATTGCAATTAGACATTTGATTTCTTTTGTTTGTCTCAGGAGAGACGGGGTAACAACTTTCCAATTGGAAGTTAAGGGGTGAGGTCAACGTCTTAAAATTGAGATTTTTTTATTTTATGACACACTATATTTTCACTCTCAAAACTAGTATAGAATGATTCTGGATCATATTTTTATAATTTTTCGAATCGGAACCATACCTCTACAATGAATGATTGATGAGATAAAGGCAGAATTAGGACTTACAGGATATCCTGTATTATGGTTGAATGAATTCTATATTTTAGGGTAATTAAAATTAAATGTAAGATTTGTTATTTTTGTATTTTTCTTGATGAATTAATTATTCATCGTATTTCAATTTATTGCATCAAAACTAATCTGTGAGTAATGGGTTTTGGAGGAATTGATGAAGCAAAATTGGAATATGAATAAAGTACAACCTTTTCATTAGTTTCCCTATTACATTAAGATTCAGTAGTTTAAACATATAAACAAAATTTTTATTAAATCAGTCTATATTCATTTGGTATGAAGTTATTTATTTGCTTATTTTTTCTGTATTTGAAAAAGTTTTTATTTCATTTTGATGATGATAAAAAGAAGTTTTTTGTCATATTTAATAAGTTTAGTATGTCCTTGCTGTTGAAACTAAATTTATTTACTTTTGAAAATTTCTAACTCATTGCAATTTTTTTCATTATTCATGTATATCATTTTCTAGTGTAGTTGAGTGACTAATATTCAAAAACACAGGGAAATGGAAATCCGTTTCCTGTTAATAGCATATTGAAAAGAAAACGAGTGACTTTTTTTTCCTCCTCAGAAGATGGTATCCATGTTGCGCCCAAAACATGTCAGGATTTTTTGTGTTTTCCCCTGCTATTTGCCTTCATTGTTGGTTTTCTTCTTGATGTTGCTGTCTAGTCATAATTCACAGAAATCTTAAATTAAAAATTTCATTAAACAAAATTAACCACTGAAATAGCCAGTAAAAAAACTGTCTGGGTAATAAACTAGTGTTGGTGAGGCGAATAAAAAAATGGGACATCTATACCCCAACAAACAAAAAAGACGTACAGTGGAACTTTGATTAACGAGCAATGATTCGCATTATGAGCAAATATATTTTGCGCTTTGTTTATTTACCTTCATGTTATCATAGCTGAATTGATAGTTTTTCGCTTTCGTCCACACACACTGTGGAATTGTGGGTGATATTCTTCCCTACAGTCTTTGGTCAGTGTGCCTCACTCAAAGAAAAAAAAAACCGCACATGCGAGCGTGACTGTTTACAATATGAAACTAGATGTAGCATTGTTCTATCTAGCGCACGTATGTGAGGCTTTTTTAATTCTGCTTAAAGAAAACTGTGGGTCCATTGTGTGCATTATTGAAGATGAATTTGATAAGCTAGCTCATGAATAGGAGCCAACATTTGCCGAAGACATTGTGTCCTTGAGGAAGACCATGAGGCTGGATGTGCATGAGGATGACATTCACAAACTAGTAGTAGAATATGACCTGGAGTTGACCATAGATGAACTGATAGATCTCCTTTGCTTGCAACAGCAAGAGTTCATGGGGGGTATCTGGTCTGAAGAAGAGAGAAGGGAGAAGTCCTCACTTCAAATGCAATGAAGAAGTATAGCAAACGACTGTGAATCTGTCAAACGACAACGCAATTGCCCATTTCTGAGAAATCCTAAAAAGGAGGCAAAAGCAACAGTGTCATTGGATAGGTTCTTTTTCTAAGTCACATAAAAAGAATAAGTTTGCAGGCAACAGTGAGTCTATAAATCGTCCTAAACAATAGTCCTCCTCTCTTTCGTTATTTAGAGAAAGTTAATTTGTAAACATTACCGTATCACATGTTTATTCATGGCGTTACTATATATATATATGTTGTTTATTATATTATTATTGTGTTGTATTATTGATTGAGTGCCGTTTTTATTTGCCATTTTTATGTGAATGAATAATTGTGGAACAAATTATTTGAGTTTCCATTATTTCCTGTGGGAAAGTTTGATTCGATATTCGAGTCATTCCTATATCTGATTCAAACCATTTTTTTCACCAAAAATTCACCAGGTTACATTGTGATGCCACTTCTCTACCATTTGTTTTAAGAGCGGTGACTGCTATTCTTGGTGTTAAAGAAAAGCATTTGATGGATTTTGAACAAGCCAAGTAATTACTTTGTTCATAGGTAAAATTGCTAGTTTTTATAGACCTTTTTAATTTTCTTAGGCCTTGATTATAAAGTGATGAGAATTTGTTACAATGAAATAAGAATTCGGCTGATGTATAGAATAATTTAGAATTGCAATCCAGCCCCATCTACTTGTACATTATATATATTTTTTGTATGAAAACTACCAGAAATTCATCTTATATAATTTATATAATGTGTGTGCATCCAACATCTCTACTAATGTTGTAAATATTTATTGTAAAAGAAATAAACCAATTATATATATTTTTAGTGTATTCAGTTGTGTTTCATGGAATGAATTGAATAATAAATTAAATTGGTGCACCACCACAATTACAAGCATTCTTATTGTTGTTAGGAACCCTTGAGTCTGACTGTTGGTGACTATAGATCATGGCTCTCCAAGTTGGTCTGCCATTCACAGCATGTCTCAGTTGTGCTAGCTTCATTCCGGTGCTTTGCAACACCTCCTCTATCTATCTTTTCCCCTAAACACCAACTCTGGCCATATCGCTATATTGCAATTTACTATCATCAATGAGATGGGTTGGAAAGGAAGGCGCTATCCATCGATGGTCTTTTCAAGCTCATTAGGGAAAATATCTTATCTCTATCCTCCCTCAGGCTTGAACCTGGGGCTGTGATGGCAACCTTCTCGGTGGTAGACGAGCATCTTACCACCATGCCACTGAGGTGCACCCTCCTCTGTCCATCTGGTGCATGGTCTGTCTCTTCCTCTTTTTCCTTCCATTCTTCCAAGCATTATCATTTTTTATAGCGAGCCTTCTGTACGCATTATATGACCAAAGTAAGATAGGTTTTGTTTAGTGACTTTTGCCTCTAGAGAGTAGTCAGCTTTGACTTCTTCGATAACTGATGTATTAGTCATTTTAGCTGTCCATAGAACTCTAAGCATCTTTCTCCAGCATCAAAGTTCAAAGGAAGCAACTGCGTTCAATCTGCTTTCCGTAGTGTCCAGCTCTTCGCATTCATACATTAATATATTGTTCTTATTATACAGCCCTCAAAAGTATTTCTGGGCGAAAAATAACCTGCAATCTGAAAAGCTCATGCACCCATGCTCAAAAGCTTAATTGTATTCCATTTCTCTATAACGCTTGGCATTATACTATTACAGTAGAATCTCGTTAAGACAAAAGTTGAAAAAAACACTACAAATATTTCATTCTAACCAGATTTTGAATCAAATAACAACAATTGATAACAATTTGATAATGTCCAATGTGAAAAATATTTATATCATATTGAGTGGGTTTGACTTAATGAGAGTAGACTTTATATATAAACCACAAGCCAGGGCTGGACAAATCGTCAAAAATTCACACATAACTCAAAGTAATAGATGTCTGAATCAATATTTTATATTCCCGAAGAAATATTAGTAAATGTTATCACTGAATTTACTGACTTCAAAAATAAATACAGTTGATGCTTGATATAATGACCTCTTTTGTCGCATCGGAAACGGAAGTTATATTGGGAGGGTCAATGCACCGAAAGTAAAACATTTGGGACTTATTCTACTGGTCGTTGTAATGGAACGATCGCTATAACGTGGAGTCATTATAACAAGCTTTGATTGTATTTACATTATTTGCATAAAAAAATCAAAATTTTGACAAATATCAAATTTTAAACTATCCAGAGTCACCAATTAAGTTAATATCAGTCAAACCGTCAATTATAATTTCAGTGTTGTTGGCTTTCACATAAGATGGCTGACAGGGCTCCACCCAGAGATGAATCGTATTTTTCTAAACTTGTATGTTTACTATAGAGAAAGGCCCTTGAAAATCCTTAGCTGAGGACTCGCCAAATATCCCAGTCTAATGGATCAGCTGCAGGATTCTACATGCCCGGTCAAAATTTTTACATGCCCTGTACATGTAGGGCAATAAATTTGTCCATCCCTGTCACAAGCACCTTGAAGCATTCTTATGAGGAATTTCCAATAAATCAGTGCATTTGGAAAATGGTACATACTGTTGATTCTGCTTGGAATGTTTCCCACTTAGCACGGCTAATTTTCGTGAATTTGTTTTCCTATATTAATAATGCTAACTTTTCCCAGATACAGTGCTTAAATTTTTTGCTATTCTCACTTACAACACTCAGAGAATTCGCATCAGGCTTTTTTTCTTCCCTTGAAATCAGCCTACACTTTTTCACCCAAACGAAAATGGCGATTATGTGTGTGCTATAGCGATCACAACCATTGCATGAAAGCTAGAGGTGAGGCTTTTCTTTTAAGACTATTTGGAATAATTATTTTTCCGCATGTAGAATTGACTGAAAAATGTTTCAAGGATTAGACAATAATAATCTGAACATTTTTTTTTCTTGTTCTCTTACTTTATTCAACAATCAATATTGTGTAGAGCATAATTGTTCTTACCACTGTTCAAATACACAAGGTTGATCAAAGTTATGTCTCTGGATGAGGAGACTAACAGATAAGAGCTAGAAAACGTTCTCAGAAGAGGTTACTTTTTTCTTTCGTGTCTTATTCAAATTAGCCTCATCGGGTCGATTCCAAAAAATGAATCTTCTCATAGTGGTGTTATAGACAACTGCTTATACCAAAGGAATAAACGTCTGTCTTTCTCATCCACTTCTGAATCTATTGATACAAAATCAAGCCGCAAAAGAGTAACATGAACACAAAGCATAAATAACTTGTCAGATTTTTAGATGGCAGCATCAGGTAGCATTTAAAAGCTGCTTTTTCAGGTAAGAAAAACCGGATTTCCCAAGTTTACTTTTTAGAATTTAATTCTTAACAGAACAGACAATACAATACTTTCATGACTTTTGAAATTTCAGAAAATGAAGCAGTAAAAGCGTTAGATTTTGCAGAGTGCAGTTCCAGTCAAAATGTCTCAGAGAAAGTTAGAAAGAAAAACCTCTAAGTTTAGAGGGAAAAATTAAAATTCTTAACTTTGTAGATGATAACCACAGTCACACCACGTTTGCAGAAGCAATTAAAGGACTCCTACTAACCAGATCTTGACCCGCCGCTCTGTCTCAATGAAGAGATTTAGAGATTAGCAGGTGGTCAAGAAGACCTAGACCATGCTGGTAGCCGCAAAGGCCGTAGCGAATTCCCCCCCCCCCCCCCCCGCCGCGAAATGTCTGAAAATGACCGAAAAAAGAGGAAAAGATGGCCAAATCTATTGTTCTATCACTTTGATTCCCACCGAACGAAATTTCTGGCTACGGGCCTGCTGGTAGCTGTGCATGTATGTGTTGTGAACCTAGCGTGAAGTCTGTTTTTCTATAATGTTGTTATGTGTAGAGCTGCCATCAATTTTTCTAACTATGAGTGAAGAGTAAAGATTGAATAATTGTATTGTTGTGGCCTGTTGCTCTCTCTGG
The DNA here is from genome assembly GCF_987345545.1 of Pholcus phalangioides. Lineage (NCBI taxonomy): Eukaryota > Metazoa > Arthropoda > Arachnida > Araneae > Pholcidae > Pholcus > Pholcus phalangioides. The sequence goes on along the minus strand of NW_028301608.1, from coordinate 82,937,776 downwards.
TGAAACTTTCCAATGGGGAGATCGGCTCACATTCGCGCCTCGAAGTTAGGAACCACAGAAAACCCACCTTCAGCCGACCAGCACTGTGGCAATGGTTGGGTTTAAACCATGATGCAAGTCCGTCACTATGATCACTTGACCACCATAGCGGTCCATTAAAAGACTGAAAACTTTCAATATTTTGTGGAAAGTCAAGAAAATGTTCTGTGTGATGTTATCCAGATTTTATGGAAACTTGACTTATAGTGTAACTCTAGCAAGAGAAAAAAAAAACAATCATCTATGATGGATTTTTTTTAAAAGAAACCCAGATTCAAAAAATGCATTGTACATCAATCAAGATGCAAAGATTTCTTTCTTTCCATTTCTTATTTTTTTGCAAATTATATCCTGTACTATAATACACATAAATATCTAATGGAATAACAAATGATTGCTTCGTATTAAATCTCTATATGTTTCGTAACGTTTGTTAATAACTTAAAAAAACCACGTAAAAAGGATAGGGTCGGTGTAAAACTAAGTCTTATAATTCTTATAAAAAAATTTTCCGCTTATAGCGTTTTTAGTTACGGTTTCTTAAAAAACGTTGTAAGCGGGATCGACTTACCTAATGTAAACATGATTGGTTTGACATGTGTGCTATGTATCCAACGAATGCCGCCATTTACCTTTTAATGAGTCAAATTATAACTACTAATTAATCATACGTGCACCTTGTAAACATTCCTCTGGAAAATTTCTAACGAACTGGTGCATGCCAGAACGTGTGTTGTGTATGGCCCTAACGTATTTATATTGTTAGAGTTGTGCACTCGCATCGTGTTCTATCGATGCCGCTTCTGTCTTAAGGTCGTATTTGGATGTGAAAATTTCAGATACTTGAATTTTCGAGTTATGTAAATATTGTGTTGACGGTTTGCTTGCTCTCTTTGAAGAAAGATTGGGTTATCGAATAGGGGACTGGCTCGCATTCACGTCTTGAAGTTCCCAAGCCTCAAAAAACCAACTTCTGCTAACCACCACTGTGCTGCCAGCTGGGTTCGAACCTGTCCCTGCGGTGCGAGTCCACCATGATGCCCACAGGACCGCCAGCGGCTATTTGTCTACAGCAATCTCCCACCCCACAGAGACATTAGTTTAATAATATGTTTTGGCCATTGACTTATATCTTGAAGATTGTTTCTTGGCCAGTCATGGAAAAAAAAATGTATAACGCATCCATTGAAATTATGCATGCTGGAATGTGCTGTGCGTGTGCTTAAGTGTACAACATAAGTGGATACAGACTCTTCGAACGGAGGTGGGTCTATAGTCGAGGGGAGGGCAAATGTCTGCCTACGGCACTAATACTTTTTAAAGGAGATGAAGAGTTAAAAGGGAAAACGGTTGGCGCGACTACCCTCAAACACCCCCCCCCCTCAAACGTATCCGCCTATTTCTGTACTTAAGGTAAACATATGTAATTGTTTTTTGAGACACACGGTTGTTATGTACCCAGCAAATACCGCCATTTTTCTCCTGCAAATTATCATTGGTTGAATGTATGTGTTCATTAATGAAAAACCGTTTTACATTCGTGCCAGGAAGTTGGGACAAACAACACAAAAACCAACTTCAACTGACTACCATGTGGTACTATATTACCAAATTCGAAATTGGGCGGAAAGTTAAGTGGATCCTAGAAGAATTAAATATAAGAAAAAAAATGTGGTTAACATAACGTAGACACCTTGAAATACGCGCTGCCTCATTCGCCATCTTTGAGCAAAAGTGTGACGTCAGAGTATTAACACTATAACCAATTACTGTTCCCTATCCTGGTCTTTTTTTTCTAAGATTTCCGAGACAACACTCGTTCTCCTTTACAGGCACCTTAGCATGACGCAACTCAAGGGTGCTCATCCTTTAGGAGAAAGCGGGCCATACCGAAGTTATCTGTAAATGGGCCGCGGGTAGCTTGAATGATCTGGAACTGTATCACGGGTAGCTCAAGTGACCTGGAAATATGCCGCGGGTCTGTTAACTCATTTTTGACTGCCATTTGCGTAACGCTGTGTTTAATTTTTTTTTCAATTCATTTTCATTAAAATTTTTGTATGAAATTGCCATTTTTGCAAATTGAAAGGTCGCGCGCACGCGTGTCATAGTATTTTTAAAAATTTCTTAACAAAGAACTCCTAATTATTTAAATTAAATTAATTAATTTATATTAATTAAAAATAATTAAATTTTCATTAATCAAAATATCTATCATATTGATTCCATATACGAATTAATAAATACTTCTCAAATATGTCATTTAAGTAACCAGTTATCATATACAGTATGTAAAAAAATTATGCAATGTGGTCATGAATCAGAAGATGTGTCAGAAATGGGTTAAGTGATCTGTAAATGTGCCGTGGATCACCCAAAAGTGATGTGGAACTGCACCGCGGGTCCGTTGAGCGATCTGTAAATGCACTGCCGGTCACTTAAGCGATCTGTCAATGTGCCGGTTAGTTCATTTTTACAAAATTAGGTTTTAGTTCGCGGGCTGCAACAGGTGACTCCGAGGAACAAGATCATAAACTGATGCGAAATTTTACTTTTGCACCACAGGGTCAAGGACTCTTTCGGATATCATCAATCAACATGGCGCGATTGATTTATGAGCAAGAGGCGTGCTACTGATGCTATCACTTACTAGTGTAATCACAGATTATGTACACGCTATTTGTGATCGATATTGTTGTTATCAGAGATGGCTCTTGTGGTTTTATTCACTCTTTTTTGATAGAATCTCAAAGTCTTCATTGATTACTCAGATATTTCACAAGTTATCAATTTTGCAACAACCACAAAATTCACTGTGGTTATAATTCCATTTGCTAATATCATATAAATGCTTCATCTCTTCCATTCTTTTCGCTTTTAAGTTTCGCGGCATCTAAAGAAAAGGTTCCTTTAAAAATAAAGAAAGTCTGGAACAATTATTATTCTCTTAGTGCAAAATAACTTTATGCATAAGACTCAATTATTTCAACGTGCAAATGAATTTCAGTTTTGAAGAGAGGTACGTACGTTTTCCAATTTGATTCCAGTATTCGCGAGTTGCTTACGTTATCCATGCTCAACCTGTGAAGCCGTTGGCCCTCCTAAATGTAATAGGCATGTTAATCAATTATTATTATTTTTAATGTTAAAATTTCACCTGAACAAACCGCATGTGGCAAAGGTACTATCTCCTATAGGAAATTCTAGTCATTAATATTTTGATTGGTGAACCATGAAATATCGATTATTTTGGAATTTCTTAGGGCGGATTGCATACCGCTGAGTATTATCTGCAGTTTTTTTCTTTTTTCTGAGAGGTTGGGATAGAAAAGATAATTTCTTTTTTAATTAATGAGGCAGAGTTTCGCGCGAGTAGAAAAATCCTTATTTTTTGCAAAAAAAAGCGACCAACCACATTTTCCATTTCACAAGATTTCATTATTGATAAATGACGGTTGCATATGCGGATAATGCGGTGCCTCTTTCTTGTCGTCGGAAACTGTCAATACGGATCACGGTGCAAACTTTATAGATTTAAATGTCATATTGTGTTGTGATCTATTGTGGATGCCGAGTCACTGGTACGAAATACATTGACGTCTCATGGAAAATGGCTATATTTCAGAATGTTGTTTAAACTTTTTCATTATGCCGTTCAAAATACAGAAATAATTGGAATTTTGAACCATAATGCGGTATATTTAATAGTATATTTCATTGTGATCCGCGACCAGTTGTTAACATTCCTGAATGGCTTGGGGTTTTCGAGATATAAGCACCCCTGATTTCCAGTAGTGTTTTACGTGTAACTGGTCAATTACAGTTGCGAACTTGGTTAATTCGAATTTTGGATAATTCGAACTTTTACGAACTCTTCTTGAGTTTTCTATCTAATTTAATGTTGAAATTGTTGTTTAATTCGAATTTTTTTCGAATGTTTTGGGTAATTCGAAATTGGAGGGAAAAAATCGTGTTTTTTTTTTGTATCAGCAAATTTAGTTTGAAAAAATTGAATACGCAGTCACATTGTTTTTCTTGACCAAGTTGATAAACAACAAATCTTTAAAGACAAGTAATAATTGGAATATTCTGTTTTTCCTTTACTGTTTCTTTGATAATCTAATGCCTATTTTAACATTGTTCAGCTGGAGTATATCGAGACTGTGGACCACTTGATAATGATTATGTTGTTCAACCTATGGACCAAGATGTACCATTCAAAATCTGAATCTTTTTATCGTCATTAAGAGCATGGAAAGTACAGGGAAAGGTTCACATTGTAATACGTTAATGAAAGTATATTTCCTTGATAGCATAATAATGGATAAGCAAAATTTGAGAAACAGTTTCGTAACGGATGATCACATGAATGGTTTCCGTAAATCAGGCTTTGAGCATGGTCGAGAAATTCTACAGTGATGCTGATTCCAGAATAATAAAATAATGTAGCAGCTAAGATCAATTAATATAATTAAAAATTATTAAAATTTGGGGAACAGTTTCGCAACTGATGATAAAGTTTTAATGATTAAAAAATAGTATTATCCTATGTGAATGTTGATGATTAAGTTGCAATTTGTAGTCATTTTATTGATCCAAGGTAGATTAATTGGATAATTCGAATGTGAATAATTCGAACTTTTTAAAGTAATTTTGGTCTTCGAATTAATCAAGTTCGACTGTACAATATCCCTTCGACGTATAGTTTGGTACACGTCTTATGTGTCACAGGATTTGTGATGGTTTACAAAATATTTCGTATATTTACAAAATATTTCGAAAAGTACGTATCTCTCTCTCTCTCTCTCTCTCTCACACACACACACACTCCCTCACTCACATTTAGGCTATTGAACGTAGTTTTCAGTTGAACCTGATATCAACAGTAAAACAACCGCAAGGTTATAACTATTTACATATTCCACAGAGGAGTCTTTTCTTCATAATTTATGTGATTCCTTAGCTTAGCGTTGCTCAAAGTAGGAATGGTTCAAAGGGGGCGGTAGGAGCTATGAGCTTACTTGAGGAGGGGGGGGGGGGGTCGATGGGAATGAAAATTTTCTAAAGAAGGGCGAAGGGATAAAAAAGTTTGGAAGACTGCTTTAGCCTATTAACATTCTCAGATTGAAATTTCAGACCAGATTCACTGAAAGCTGCTACGATCGATAACAAGTCGCAACTTGCTATCGCTCGCAGTGGCTTCCAGTGGACTCCAGACTTAATATTTCAATAGAAAGTGAGCCTATTCATTGGAAAATCTATTAATCGATTAAAATTAGCTTTTGTGTGTAGGCTATACGTATAAAGATCATATCTACATGTATATTAATTACATGTATACTGTATAATAAGATCTACATGTATATTAATTTTTTCATTTTCAATTCATAGGTTAAGAAATAAAAATTATTGAAGAACAGAAAGGTTATTCCATTGCATTTGTTAGAGGCATCGTTTAATCTGTATTTACACTTTCGTTGCGTTCAATATATTCATACAGAGGAGAGGTCATAGGGGGCTCGTCCCCCACCCCCAAGCCAATCAAAAAACAACATTTCTGTAAAAAAAATTAAAATATCAAAAGGAAATACCTTTTATTACAGTATTTTAACCAATTTCTGTAAATTTAAATGCTTTTTGATGGTGGTAATTCCAAATTTCTCGGGAAGGAAATTTTTACTCCCTCCAAAAGTCGATGCTGCGTACGCCCCTGCATCTATAGGTCTTATAGAATATACTATTTCATATGAATGTCTCTGGAGATCGTGATACGTATACAGTAAGTTCGTGGAAGAGGAAGGGGAATGGCTGATTGACTCCTTGTTGATCAACTCTATTGTGAAATAATTATAACGTTCTTCCTCTATCACGTACAAAAATACCAGAAGTCTGTTAATTATCTTAAATTATTGAATTGTACACGTATACACAGGCATTTCCCTACTCACATCATCCAGTGTTGTCATTAGCAGTCATTTCATTTTATCTCCAAGTTGTTTTTTTTTTTTTGTTCCTATACCTTATGTGCGTATTAAGCTTCTGGCAATTTTGTTTTTCCTCAGTGTCTTTTTCTTTTTTTTGTCTATAATTGCAGGTAAAATGGCGACCTGAGTTTAGCGCGAAACAGGGTCATGTCACGTGTATTGGTGACGACATCAGCGCTTTTTTTCCCCCTTTTTTATTATTAGTATTATTTGTAGAGTTGGTATTTTATCTTTCTGAATGTGGTGGACAGCTAGCTATTTCTTGCATCCTCTCTGTTTGGATGCGTTTCGATCCCACTACGAGTGTCGAACAGCCCAACAAACTTTTGCCAGATGAATAAATACTTCCACTATTAGTTAGTGATGCATGAAAGATTTTTATAGAAAAAAACTCGTTCGGGTTTCGTATTTTCCTCTCTTTTTTATCTCGAATTATTAATAGAGGGAGAAAAGCAAATAAAAAATAAGAGTCTTCGTGTTTACTTCTTGGTCCAGTGCTTATATCCGCATTAGAAATAATTCTATTATAATAATTAACGCTTATACAAGTTCTTTCCCTGCTCTAAATACTAAAATTCATCTCACAAAATGCCTATGGATTTGTTTGTGTTGCATGCCGAAGCTCTCCCTATCACCATGGAACGCAGAGCTAGTTGGTAAGTTTTGTTTTTTCTTTCTACCATTTTTGATGCTGTTTGTTATAAGCAGTCTTTATTTTTTTCCCCCACGGGAAATGAATCCAACTGAGAGCAAATCTGTCACTAATTCGATCTAGTTTTACACCTCAACATTCCATGCAGTATTTTTCAGGACTGATTGATATTTCGTTAAATATTTTATGGTGTTCCTTTCTGCTGGAGGATGGTGTTGATGTTTCCAGTGACGGATTCTGAGACTCTGACTGCCTGTTGCATCCATCCTTCAAGGAGGTGATGAGAACCTCGGTGCATTCATAAAAAAAAAAAACGAAAATAGAATTTCGGTTTCATTCTTAAAAACGTGTATCCGCGTTCTCCTAAAGTGATCCTTCCACTCTTCAGGGGCTTATTCCGTTCTGGACTGGAGTACGCTCTAAAGCCAGGTTGCTACCTTCAGGAAAGTGCGGGCTACTTTATTGGTTTCAAAACGTGTCGCGGACCTCTTATGTGATCTGTAAATGTGCCTGCATCTGGACTGTATTGAGGAAAGTGTTTCATCAGCTTTATTGCAGCCAAAACATATAAGAGCTTCTTATTTTTTGTCGAACATAATTCATTCATTCGGGAAATTGCGGAACTTCGGTAGGCATCGTGCCAAGGTACCCAGAAATAAGGCAGTATTTCTAGGAGCTCAAACTCTAGCTAAAGCACGTATAGATAAAACGGTATTCCTAGGAGTTCAAATTCTAGCCAAGGCAACCATAGATAACGAGGTATTTTTAGGAACTCAAATTGTAGCCAAGGTCCCTATAGATAGCACATGCTATCCAAATGAAGAGTTTGAAAGCAATTTTATGGAAAACTGTGATACATAAGAAAATCCTTCCACTTTTCTCTCTTTTCTTCTCTCAAATAAGTTTTCTTTCTGAGGTATACACATAATTTTGGTTAATGAAATCAGAAAATAAAGTTCTGTATTCAATATTTTTTTTTTTTTGGAGATCAAAGTTTTAGGAAAATAGGTGCCCCCCCCCCCCCCCGCTTGACTACTGGAAGAGGTATGATGGGATTGAAAAGCGTAGGAGGGAGAGAGAGAGGCCCTCGGGGTGAAGAGAAAAAAAAAGAAGCCTTTAGAGCTGTGGTTTCCAACGAAGTTTCTCCCGGAACTCTTGATGATGATGAGACTGTTCTACGTATAACTCAAACAAATATTTGAATATTTATTTTGAAAAAACGGACTAAATCACGAAAAAAATGTCTGTACTGCAGTTTCAAAAGCATCGTAGCCCCAAGTCAAAATGAAAGAGGGCTTAGCAAAGCGTATTAATAGTCACCACTTCTAATAAAACATATTTATTGTCATAAATCATTGTGTCAGATCTTATCTCCCTATGCCGGGGGTTCTTAAACTTTTTCCACCCCTCTCTCTCCCCCTATTCAATGCTTATCCGCGAGCTCCGCCGGCTCCCAAGAGCTGTTTAACAAAGAATCCCTCTGAAAATCCTTTTTCAGGGTGGCCACTCCGGGGTGCCTCGGACAAAGGTTGAAGACGCACCAAGGCACCGCGGCCCACAGTTTGTGAATCACTGCCGTATGCAATGAGGTCGCCGCATGGCCATCACAAGGCGTGGGGGGGGGACTGACAAGGCTCCATCCCGGAGGCCCGAGATGATTCTCTCTCATCATTTTTGTTTTTCACACTAAAAGTTCATAATAGATGGGCCTATTAACAGGGGTCCATCTTACTTTGGAGTCCGCTAAAGATCACAGCCTAGGCCTTAGGGTCCTTATTGCGTGATATGGAGGCTGTGGGTGCCCGGATGAAACTCGTGTGTTTAGATCGCCCTGAGTATCTTGTAAATTACATTTAAATTCTGCAGTCCAAGAATCCTCACTTCTAGTGGATAAAAAAATTTCCAAAAAAACGAATCAAGGGGTTTGATTATAACCATCACTACACAGAAGAGCTCCCCACGTACAAGAACGCTGACATATTTTTCAACAGAAATAATAATAATACTAATTATTGAGTCATAGTGTGTTCATCCAAGTTCTCGGTGAATATCTTCTGAGTGCGAAATCAATCATACATCCTCAATGGTTTAAGTGAACACCATGATCCCCACCCCGAAAGGTAGACCTGGCAGGGCTTTAGCACAGGGACACGGGACAGATCTTATTTTTATTTTGTTTTGTTTATATTATAAATTCATTACACCACGAAAATTAATTCATTCCCACCAATTATCTCAGTCCAGGGAGCTTGTCTCAGCACCGAGATTCTCGTGTGGAAAGAAAAACGTTTATTCCTGCATTAAATTTGTTCTCTAAATTTTCCTTCCCAGATAACGGGCACATTCTCTTTTATTTCACCTGCACAGACGTGTTGTTTCTCTGCGCACAGAATTTCGATATCTGTGCGAAATGACAAAATGAGGCGCCAGCTTATGCAATAAAGGGGATTTTTCTCTGCTCGGCAAGAAACTCTGCGTACAGGGAAGCATTCTCAGTCACTTTGAGACTCTAAACGTCCATACTTTCGCAAATTTATTCACCATGAAAAAATGGTGCCTTTCTTTGTTACTTTTGTCTGTAACGAATAAACGGGTACGAATAAAATTTTATCAGTAAAAATGTGGCTTCTCTCTACAAAATAGTGAAAATGAGTGTATAGTATATGTATTATATTACATGTAAAACATGAATAAACTGGAACTAATGCTGTCACCTATCAAATAAAAAATACAACTGTTGTGCTTCTCCTCCCCGATCCTCAATTTCAATTGAATAATCACAACAGTTCTATTCTTTATTTGATAGGTGACCGCAGTACTTCCAATTCAGTGACGTTTCTTACTTATGATGCATATACAGGGTGATTACTTAACCCCTTCGTGTCAAGCAATTGGCAACAAATGCGGGTGATCTCTGTAGGACGAATCGGCAATAAATATGGTAACCTAGTTCTAACTTTACCACACGTTAGAAGAGGGAAAAGAAGGAAAAGGAAAAAGTATAGGAAAGGAAAAGAAAAAAAAACCAAATGAAAAAGAGTGAAACAGTATAATAGATATGAAGATAAGGGAGAGTAGCAAAGTAGATTTCTCTTTTCACCCTCACCCGACCTGTTCCCTTTCACTCCTACCGAAGAGGAAAAAAAAATATGGTTACAACAAAGATTCGCGATGGTGAGGAGAGGGGAAAAAAACAGAGAACTTGTTTGAATGTATTGCACTGGCGTTTGGAGTAATATTACGACCTTTATCGTAAAGTGGTTAATTCCCCCCTAGCCGCATTTTACTGGAAAACCGTTTATTCTAGAGGCATACTTCTAAATGGAAAAAGTATCCAAATAACGTGTAAAACTTCATTAAATGCATCATTCTGGTTGCAAGGGGTTTTAGTTATCAAAATAAAAAAAAACCTTTTATACGGGCACCCTGTCCTCAAAAACCCAATTAGAAAGTTGTTGCCCTGTCTCTCCTGAGTCAAAAAAATTCCACGTTTCTAAGTGCAATATTCACAGAGATATTTGAATTCAAAAATCAGAGGAAAGTTTGAAAAAAACAGTATAAACTAACGGACAACACTTCTTTCCTGATTTGTGCTGTTCTTTCCATCTGCAGTCTTTTAAAAGACACTTTCTCGTTAAAATTTCAAAATGAAGAACAGCTTCACGAGTATTAGTAACAACAAAGTTTTCCTCTTTGAAAGCTCTCCCAGTTCCGCGATTTTTGCTGGTTCCGAGGCGTTTGATCATCCGGAACCCCAGTTGGAAACCTATGCTTTAGGCCTTATTTAGAACAGGGGGTAGCCAACCTTTTTCCCCCAAGCCGTGCCAGAATCAAGACTATTTGCGATGCACATACCACTGTACAAATTGTAGCAGGAAGACCATACTTCCCGTTTTTACAGAACACGAACATTTCGTTCCTGTAAAGTATTGTTCGACTGTCGTCTTAGTTCCGTAAAAATGTTCAGTTTGTTATTCTTTTGATTTCTAAATCGTTTTTATTTTTGAGCCATATATTAGGTTATCGCAATTCTGATTGTGTATGTACGTATATCGGTAGAGGTTCACCTTACCTACACTATGTTTGGGCATAGACAAAAGAACCTGAGAACTCAGGGTGCTTTTGCCTCTCCAATAAACTTTGTAAGAAGGCTTAGTCTCCCCCCCCTTCAAGAATTCATGGGTATAATGCTGTAATTGTATTATGCAATGCATGTCCCCCCCCCCCCCCCCCCGTGTGGATGGTTTTGAATTTCCTATGGACATCCAGCAACTATACCCAAAGATGAAAAACCCATCAGAGCAGCACTGAATGGAAAGTCATCAAGTGAGAAATTGGGATATTGTGAAGAAAGCCAACATTATAAGACTGATAATGGTTTTTATCTTCTTCACACTTAATTTAATTCAGTTGAATTTCAATATATAATAATAATTCATATCAATGTGAAAGTCGTATAAACGAGGTTCTCCTGTATATCGTATCTCCCCAATAGCAGCCACTCCCCCGTTAGCGGACAAAAATTGTGGTCCGACGGGTGTCCGTTATTGAGAGGTTCTACTGTAGCATGATATAAGTTAAGTGTTGAGAAAGGATTTCAAGCCTATATTTTAATAAAAAATAGAAATTACAAAAGACGTCAGGATGGCCAAAATTACGTGAAAATACGGGACGTATGGTCACTCGTGTGATTATTTTATAATTGGCGCTCTGGATGGTTAATAAACGAATAGTGTGTTAATTTTTTTTTTTAATGGGATGTTGATGAATATCTCGTGAGTATGAGGTTAAATGTAAGCAGGGCTACCCTGAGAGGTGTGCACCAGGTACGGTCGCACCGGGCCCCGCAGTAATAATCTTTTGCATAAATTCTGAATTTTCATCTCAATTCTGAAATTATATATTTTCAGAATTCTGGAAAAATCCGCAGAATTCCGAACCTTCATCATTTCTAAAATTTCAGATTTCCATCAATTCTGGAATTATTCCTTTCACGTATTCTGAATTTTGAGACATCCACCGGCGCCACAGTGGTGGTCGGCTGAAGTTGGTTTTCTGTGGTTTCCAACTTCAAGGCGCGAATGCAAGCCAATCTCCCCGTCAAAAAGTCTCGCCACAGAGAGCAACAGGCCTACAACAGTACAAATATTTAATCATTACACTTCACTCACAATTTGAAGTATAGATGGCAGCACTGAAATATCAAACACAACACTAGCTATACACTCAGACTGTTAGGTGCACTCACTTTGTTCCAGACTCTGCCACGAAGCTGGGCTGGAAAAGATCTCGGCAACGGGATAAGTCCGGTGGCAGAGCCCCTGGCGTTCATTCATTCAGGTGCTGATATAATCTCTGTCAATTATTCTTCTTATTTTCAAATCATGGATTCTGAATTTTCATTAGTTCTCAGCTTTAATTAGGTCCTAATTTTAATTGGTTTTGGAATTACGGTGTATTTCTTTCATCAGTTCGAAATTTCTATTAATTTTTTTTTTTTTTTTTTTAATAATTTACATTTGGGTCTATATTTTTTTTCTTCACGAATATTTTTCAGTAGGCCTACTCCTGTATGTTTTGTAATTACGATATACATGAATTTTTGGATGCCTATTCCCTTCTACCACAGAAACTATAAATCGGGGCTAGGGGACCCGAATTTGTCAAGACGCTTCTGGCCCCGCTATTATTTTCGCACCGGGCCCCACGTCTGCTTTTATTGAAATGTTGCTGTAAGACACTGAGTTTGAGATTAACTGAGGGGAAAAAAAGAGTTTGCGTAGAGGGTTTTTTTAAAGCCTTCATAGCATTTTTTTTTTTTTTTGGTCATTTTTCTTAGAAGATACCATCAACTTTCAGGATCGCTGGTGATTTTTTAGGTCATTTTGATGGGTTTTTTTCTTACTTCGTACGCTCTGCAGGTGGTTTTTTGGACCATAATTCGTTAGGACTATTTCAGGGCACGTATTTGAGTTCGTGCTTTGCAACATGAAAATATGCCATTTTACAAAAGCGTTGCTTTTTTTTCCTCTCTCTCTCACAACTAATCTGTTTCTATCATTAGACGCATGAGACCAAACTAAAACATTTTCAGCTACGCACTTAGTTTTTTTAATCGTTCAAGTCATACATACTCAACCTATGGCCCGCTGGCAAATGTAGCCCTCGACGTCATCTGTTGTGGCTACCTCAAACGTAATTTTGTAAAAAGGAACCAAGTGGCACATTCTTAGATCACTTAAGTGACCCCGCGCGACGTATTTACATAGAGTATTAAAAATTTATAAATTACTATAGTTATTATATCGATTATAATATATAGATTATATTATATTATATTACATTACATTGTATTATATAAATTACTATATTTACATATAGTTATAGATTTAGACTTATCACTTGATAAACCCGCAGAACATTTTCAGATAATTTAAGTGCCCAGCAACACATTTACAGATAACTAAAATCACCGGTGGTGCTGCTTCAAAGCACATACTGTACCTCAGCACATTTCCAGATCTTTTGAGTGATCTGCGGCACAGTTCCAGAGCACTTAAGCTGCTCGCGGCACAGTTCCAGAGCCTTTAAGCTGCCCACGACACATTTACAGATCACTTAAGTGGTTCGTGGTGCAGGACCATCTTAAGAGCATCATGGACCCCGGGCAAAATAATTTTTCTGAGAATGAAAATCTTTACCAGTTCTCATTATTACGAAGCAATCATCAAGCTCTTTGCACTTCAGGCCCTCGGGTTATGCCTAGGTGGGCCTCATGCATTAAGACGGCACTGTCACGGTGCAGCTCCACATCACTCAAGCTGCCTGCGGCACATTTACGCATAACTTAAGCAACCTGCGGTACTGTTGCAAATCACTTAATAAAGTGGCCGCGACACGTTCTCAAATTAATGAAGTGGCTCGCACTCTCCTAAAGGTTGAATTTCCTTGGTTTAAATTATTTTAAGTCAGCCATATTCAACCTGTTGCTTGCGAACACCAAAAGTGCTTAATACTCCCGTCGTATTTCGTGCTCTAGAGCACTTGATTAACGCTTCAATTAAACACTCGGTAAAATTTGTATTCAATGATTACAAAAACAGTAAAAGCATTTCAGGAATAAGTATGCTAAAGTTGTCGTAAGAGGTGCTCTTCGTTTGATGATGAGTACAGGCAGTGCTCGCGACTTAAAAAAAGATTAAGGACGCCTCTGAGCCGCATTTAAGGTTTTTCCGCCTGTGGGCTAAACGAATTTTGCCGCCCTTCTCTCATACTAGTCTAATTTTCTTGACAATTCTTTCCTCGTATTCGCCTCACTGTGCTATAACCCGCTTGCCCCCACCTCCTCACTTCTGCAAATACGCTTGTGTCTCTAAAGTCACTTTTTTTAGTCATTCACATGTCTGTATACTGTTTCAGTCACTCAGATGCATGCACACTGTTTTGGTCACTCACATGCTTGCACACTGTGCTGTCTTGGTCACTCACATGCTTACACACTGTACTGTTTTGGTCACTCACATGCTTGTTTACTGTTTTGGTCTCTCAAATGCTTGCACACGCTCTGGGTCACTCACTTACCTTGTCCCTCGCTCTGTAGGTAGCCCGTTTGGTCATTCACATGCTTGCTCATGTTCCAAGTCACTTTTTTGCTCACTCACGTGCTTGCAAACTGTCTGGCTGTATGGGCAAAGGCGGACTTTTAGAGGGTTATACAAATTTCGTCGCCCTTCTCCCATTCTGCTGATTTTCTTGGCCACTCACTCCTCAAATATTCCGAATCCTGAACTTGCCGCCCTGGGCTGTAGCCCGCTAAGCACCCCCCTCCCGTGAATACTCCACTGCCCCTCCTTTTAAGTCTTTTAGTTTTCATGAACGTCAAACTCTGTTTCTCGTGCCTTCACGCCTCGAGCATGACAATCCTAGTGTTGTTTACTGTAGTAGTAGCTAGAAAATTGACCACGGAAGACGAAAACAAAGCAATTAGTGATGGGAAAACATAAAAAAAAAAAGTTTCGCGCAGAATTGTTTTTATAGGAAAAATGACAAAAAGCTATGTTTTATTTCTCAAATCGCCATTTTACCGTCAATAACTGACAGTAATTTGGAAAGAAAAGAAAAACTGTTGTGTCCATTTCAAACTTTGACTGTATCGAGCTTTACCCGGATTTTCTCTTGTCAAAAAAGTAATGAGGTAAATGGGAAACATTAATGAAAGGAAAGTGAAATCTTTTCTGAAAGTTTATTCAAGTTGAAAAAAAGCAAATTGAGTTTTCAAAATGTTTCCTATAATGAGCTCTTTGTAAAAAGAGATATTAATTTACACAGATGTGTGTCTTTTGCCATGCAAGATAGGGTTGCAAAACTTTCCGTATACAGGGTGCATAGGAAAGTCCCTTTATCCTGGAGTAATTCGCGATTCTAGAGGCGTACTTTCAACTGGAAAAAGTACGCAAATAACGTGTAGATCTTAGATACGTCTTTCACGTTGCTAGGGGTTGTGTAGTTATTAAAATAATAAGTTTTAAACTTTTTTATAAGCGGACACACTGTGCTCAAAAAACCAATTAGAAAGTTGTATAGTCTCTTCTGAGCCCGACAAAAAACTCCATGTTTTCAAGTGTAATATTCGCGAAAATATTTGAATTCGAAAAAATCTCTCTGTGAATGAAGGAAAAAAACGCATAAACTTATGGACGCGCTCATTCTACGCTTCATATGATGTTTTGTTCCCATTTTTTTAGCAATTTTTGAATTCAAATAATATCTGAACGAATATTGCACTTAGAGACGTATAATTTTTTTTTTGTGGGGGGGGGGGGGGAGCTATGAGAGACATATTATGTTCAGGAGAGAGAGGGCAACAACTTTCCAATTGGGTTTTTGAGGTTTGTTAGTATAAAAGTTAACATTTTTGTTTTAATAACTATACAACCCCGTGCATTATGAATCACGTATCTAAGAACTACACGTTATTTGGAAACTTTTTACAACTAGAAGTATGCCTCTAGGATCAACGGTTCGCGAGTTACTCTTGGATAAAGGAACTATCCTGTGCACCTTGTATACGGCATTATTCCACCATATTTTGAAAACTTTCTCTGTGCCTAAAAAAGTGTTTCCCTAAAGTTCGAGAACAATTAACCGAAGGAAAGAAATACTCTATATAATTTTTATATTATTTATACTGTTCGCATATTCCTATACTCATAAGTGGTTTTTCTCAAAATGTGCGTCGCGGCTCCTAGGAGGGTCGACAACCTTTATCAGTATCGTCACGGTGAGCTGTAGATATTGATTTGTATTCGTATTTGTGCTTTGAAAAGGTTCTTTTATAAGTGTGTAAAATATATTTGCCATGAATTTTTGGGGTGAAAGAGTCTCGGATAACAAAAGTTTGGGAACCACTGTGTTACAGGCTCCTCGAACGGAAGGGGGCAAATCACCGAGAGCATGATGCATAGTGAACGGGGCGCGAGGGCGAATGTTCACCTCCCGTCTGTGCTAATAATATAATCTTTTCACAGAAGAGAATGGGTGATCACACCCACAATGCCCCCCCCCCCGCCTAAAGGACTATTATAGAAATTTTTGTTTTCGTCAAGAGGACGGGGTAGTGGCAGGATTTTAAAGAAGGAAAGAAACTTTTTGGTTTTAACTTTGAGCAAGTTACTCTATTAACACATTTCAGTTTGTTATCATAAAGACACGAGTAGTACCTTCACAAGCCTCTTGTGCTGGGTTAAACTTCTGTCGCAATGGTGAAATCATCAGAAAATATTGCGTATCCGTTTGGATGGGTCGCAGTAATCTCAAGAGCTTATTATCCGCTTATGCCTACATTACCCCAGAGGAAGGGGGGGGGGGGAATACAAGAAAGAAAGAAAATAAAAGAAATATAAAGGGAAAACAGAGTACAGTAAATTTCTCTTCCTCCCTCCCTCACCTACGTGTTCGCTTTCTCTTTTTTTTTAATACAGTGTATATAGTAGAAAGATAATATTATACGTGGGGAAGATCACTAAACAGAGTATAGAAAGAGCAGGGAGGGAAAAAAAACAACGATTTCTATTCACAGGGTTACAATGAAGCTTCGCGATGGTAAGAAAAGATGTGACAAAAAAACAGGGAGAGCTGGAATGAATTTCTTCCATTTGCGTTTGGCGTTATCATTAACGGGGTTTCAACACCGGAGTTGCTATCTAATTCGATAATGTATGTTTTTAGCCGGCGCTTAACAATTGCTCTAAAACGTAGAAAATGACGTAACAAAATATAGTAAAAAAAAGTGTCTTGATATTACGAGCACGAATATTCACTAGTTTTTAAATTTAACTCAAAGGCATTATTTGGGATTTTTTTTTTTTCGAAACGAACGAGGAAACATAAAACGTTTGTACACCTGGAAAAATACCAGGTGTATTTTTTTCCCCTCAACTTTTTCACGCAATTTTTTACGTAAATTGGTTTTACTATTTGTTACTACAGCGTTCTCAATTAATTTTCTTACCGGTGCGCGCGTTGACGAGATATCTCGCCTCCTTAAAAGTCTCAGCATCGACAAGCCCAGATATTTTGTAAAGCTGATTTCTTGATGAAACACATTTCCCAGTACCCTTTACTTTGCACCTGCTGAAAACCAGAAGAAAGCTTACTTTATTAAAAAAATAATAGTAATCTATATAATGACATGACTTGATTGATTTTCACTGACTCATCATCGCCGATCCGAAACCGCTGAAGTTATGAATATGAAATTTGGTCAGTAGTTTCATTTCATGAAGTAAAAACCCATTAATAAAAGGGTTTTTAAAAATTTGACCCCCAAATTTTAAATATTTGTTCAAATTTTAAAAATTTGAATTGATAGAAAAGAGGGTTCAAATGTTATATATAGAAATCACGCCGAGTCGAAACCGCTGAAACTATAAATACGACATGTGGTCGATACTTTCATTTTATCACGTAAAGACTCCGTGAGAAGGGGTTTTTAAAAATTCGGCCCCCTCCCCCAAGAGGGGTCATAAGAGGGTTCAGAGGTTACATAGATAAATCACGCCGAGCCAAAACAGCTAAAGCTATAAATATGAAATTTGGTGAGTATTATATTTTATAATATACACAGAATCCCTACGAGACGGGATTTCTGAAAATTTAATCCCCCAAGAGGATCCAAATGTTGTATGGGGAAAATTATTGCAGAACAATTTTCCGATTACCAAATCACCGCGAGCGAAGACGTGGATTACAGCAAGTAATAATATATACGGAATTTTACACTGGATTTAGTGATTTCTACCCGGTCGCCAAAAAGGGGTTATCAATTTAAATGTGGAAACTTCAAAACACAACTACTGTATTTTCAACCGTCTTTTTCTCATTTTCTTTCATTTACCTGAAAAAAAGAAAAAAAAAATTGCGCAGAGTAGGTATCAGGTAGAATCATTCGTGTGCAACGTGGCACAAATCTCATTTTAAATGCTCTGTCATCACAGTAATATTCCCACTCTCATTTGCGATCGTACTCATGGCAAGCAATTTGCACGTGGGAATTTCCAATTTCCTCAATCATACCGGCCGTGAATAACGTATATAGAAATTATAATTATAAATATTATCGTCATTGCACATGTCAAGAAATGTTCATGACGAGCACTTTAGCATGAGCTTCCCGTTATAATTTTTTGTCCAACGTTCAAGATGCAAATAAGCGTAAATGAAAAAAAAAAAAAAAAACCAGCTGCAACCACATAAATACAATCTAAATAGATCCTGCTAAAAAATATATTTTCCTTAAAAGACGAGAATTTTGTGGAAATGCGTACTTTGACGAAAGCATTCACGTTAACTTATTGTTGTTTTTTCCTCTCTTTTATACTGTATTTGCACTATGATATAAGTTTCGGTATTGTCATCAGGAGTGCAGTCAAACACGGTTGTAACGACGTTGAAGATTCCGCTGGATTCTGTCGTTATAACTGACGTATCATTACAGCCGAGTTCCACGTTTTCAAGGTTTTATGGTAAAAATTATAATCACAGATGCAATTAAATATTTTCATGAAACTTTTTTTTTTATCATAATGATTCAGGTGACGATATTTGTTATAGAAAAATACGAGAAATTGGGATCATAAATGCCAGATATCGCCAAAAGATATTGTCAATTGTCGATAAAGTTGCCAAAAACTGCTTATAAAAACCCCCTTAGTGAGAAAGAAAGTACATACCAGCAAATTTGCAGCGATTTAAAATGTATTTCAGAAAAAAAAATTAACATGGCAAATAAGTGTGAGGTGATTATTTATAGTAATGTATATTGATTTCAACGGAAATTTAAAAATATGCAAAAATTACTTTCATCTCTTCCTATTGTGGTCAAGATTAAGAACTAAAATAAGCTTCACTTTTCTTTCAAATCGAGCGCAACTCCGGTCTATTGCCATGGGCAATTCAATTTGCTAACGAAATGAGTTGCACCGGAAGCGTACATGTGTACCTGATCGTCTGATTGCATATCTAGTGTTGCACGTGCATTTTAGAGCAGCCATCTATTTTCAACCTATCAATAGAGTGTGATGATTGAATATTTGTACATTGAAGACCTGTCGTGGAGAGACTTTTTAAAGGTGAGATCGACTCACATTCACATCTCGAAATCGGGAACTACCACTGTGCCGCCGGTGGGGTTCCTGGTCATCGCGATACGAGTCCGTCACTACGACCACACGACCGCGCAGCGGCAGAAAGTTTCCTGAAAAAACAGAAACCAGTAGAAAATGGGCCATTTTACGAAGGAAAAAGATGGAAAGAACAAACAGTACGGGTTCCGAGAAAGTACGGTAATGTCGCGTAACGGGTCATGTAAATGAAGAGCACGTTGGAGCGTCAAATTTCTTATAAATACTGTTTTGAACATTAGACATCAATAGAATAACAGACTGACATATATTCCCTGATTGAGAGAAGCTCTTATTCTAGGAAAACGCTATAAAAGAAGTCAGGTTAATAAAGTGTTCATCAGAAATTTGTATTTTTCGTGGTTTCAATCACACATATATTACGGTCTTTGTATATATGGTGGAGATTACAATAGTAATATTCGTCCTATAATTAATCTACAAAAAAAAGTAATTCGACTAATATATAATGACTATAACACCCAGTCTAATATTCTTTTCCGTAATGCTGACGTCTTAACTGTTCGTCAGCTGTACTTGCTAAAAGTTACAATTACTCTGTACAAAAAACAATACCATTTGCCCATGCGCACTACAGTAAATCCACGTAGACCAAATTGTATTTTTTCTATTCCACATGCACACAAAGATATTTTGCAAAAACACTTCATTTTCATAGCGCCAAGGTTCTTCAATTCAATACCTTATGAAATGCAAACAATTACAAATCTGCCTCATTTCAAAAGAAAACTTAAAGAATATCTTCACTCAATAAATGATATTGAAATTTATTTTCACATAGCTCCATAACTGCAAATCTTATTAATCCCTTTTTATGTGTAATTAAAGTAGCACTCCGAAAGCCAGCCACAATATGTACATGTATATACACACACACATTTCTTCCCTCCCCCTTTTTCTTTTTTACTTCAATGTAATGAACACATTATAAATATTTACTAATTAATTTCGAAATACTTGTACTACTAATTAACTTGATTTTGTATTTATGATTATTTTTGTGTTTGAATTTATGTATATATATATTTTTTTTCCCATGAAACGTTGTATCAGTTTTTAATTTTTTTTTTCATGATCATAACCCCAGTATTGGCAGCCATTTGCCTCTTGGGTAGTGTTATTTTTGCGAATGTAACTGTTATTTAATAAAATAAATTGAAATTGAAAAAAATTGAAAAAAAAAACTGAAGCACAAAAGTTACGAAAAACGTGTCCTTATAACTGAGTTCGCGGCATATTCATCGGCGTTATAAGGAAGGTTAACATCATTCTCTACGGGATTGAGCCGGGACTTCAAATTGTTGATTTTATAGCCGAGTTGTCATTATAACGAATTTGACAATATTTACTGTGGTAACAGATATACAGGGTGTCCCATAAATTCCTAAATAATAGTTTGAAAATTCATAAAAACTGAAATTGTGTGCGGTTTTTGCGGAAAGGCAAAACTCAGGAAGATGGGGAGGGGGGATATTTTTGATACAGAAAAAAAAATTAGTTTCAATTTTTGTCGATAGTAGGAGCTGCGTGAAAGAAACTCACTGGAAATATGCAAACCAGAGTCCTTTAAAATGCAGGGTGTACGATTAACAGCTCATTTCTGAATTTCCCTGTTATTGACGCTTGCATAAAGTTTTTATTGTGATCTCAAATAACTTCACCAATAGTGTTTTATCCACATTAGTGGATAAAACACTATTGGTGAAGTTGTTTTACCTCAGCCACACGAATAGCCGAGTGAAGCTTTACGAACCCAGAAAAGATTGAAGGGAGGTTCGGATCCATAATACTGTGATTTGCTTCTCTGTGCAGCGCTTCCTATTTTTCCTGTAAAAGAAAATATCCCCTTCCGTGAGCATAACTTTTTCTCAAACCGCATTCAAAGATACCGATCCCTTTAATGTTTATGAATTGTTAAACTATTTACTAATTTATGGGATACCCTGTAGAAAATATAATAGGCATTGCTGTGTGTGTCGGGCATGAACATTGGACTCATATTTCTTTCTAAATCTAGGTCTTCGAACTGGTTCTATATTGTTCCTTACCTATTTCTCGCTCAAAGAATAAAACGCAAATAAATAAGTAGAAGCAATTTTTATGGACACTTACCACATCTGTACCACTAAAAAAAAAAAAAAACAGTAAAAGAAATTGATTTCTTTGATAGTATTTTACCAGGTGTATCAGAGTAAAGAAAACCTATACGCTTGGTATTCTAGGCATGACCTTAAGATTTTGAAAAACCTACTATGCAGTGAGTTCGTCGCAGGGTGACACACATAAGCCTTCTCCCTGATGGGCGGATTTGTAATAACGGTGTTGCTAATATGATGCAACCGCTCGCACAAGAACCACACACTTATAACCCTGAAGCGACAGAAAAAACATGACATAACATCGTTAACCCATTAAGTCATATCCTGCCGCTACAAATGGACGAGAGAGATTGGAAAAAAAAGTATATATGCAGAGTACGCATGCGACATGCATACCGACATGGGTATAACTTCTATAGGTGGGAGGGGGGTTATGTTGACATAATATTATTCACTGAAGTGTTGACGCGGTTGATTGTTTGTGAGGTGAGCAACTAAACGGTCCCTTTTCACTTGCAAATAATTCTTATACGGATAATATGTGCATTCATTTCTGACCTGTGAGGCATTTTACGGCCCATGCAAGTTTCTTCAGGCAACAACCGTTGTCGCAATCAGTTGGAGGTTAACGTTACAGTGAGATTGTCAAATTATGTGGTTTTTGTTTTGTTTTTTTTTTTCTGGTGACGTTTTGTAAACAAAATAATTATAAATTATCTCTCATGTCATTTGAGAATGGAAAAACAACTAATATATGCGAGGTATTTAATTCATGAATTTGAATCACATCGTTGTTTGTTTTGTTTTTCTTATCCACAAATTATAATGTGTGATTGAGGTATACAGTATTTGTGGATCACGTGATTCCCCACAAACATAATCTCGTTTTGCAATCACGTTAGCCTAGAACCATTTCCTAGGTAAAATCCGAATTAATAAGCATTTCAGGAAAAAAGGAAAGTCAGCACCATATGATTCTTATTTACTTTTCAAACGTCAGAATTTCTTAATTTTATGCAAATGATGAAACATTCTGTGAGTAATGATTATTTATTGATAGTTATGGTTAAATATTCATAATATAAGTCTTAAAAAAATAAAATAAAAAATATCCACAATATCCATAACTTGATTTAAGTCGAGATTAAGTCCTTTGTTATAACTTTTAAAAGCTTAATCTTGCCATCACGGAAGTCATTTTTCGCTCTTGATCGAAGATTCAATTCACGTTATTCGAAGTTATTATTTAAGTTTACTTATCTATTTATTTTTTGTCAAAAGGAAGTTTTTATTTATTTATATAATAAAATAATACGAAATTTTTATGGGATAGCTAGCTTGTGAGTCCCGAAAATTAGTAATTTTAATGTAGAAGGTGTGAACGAAAAATCCTTTATAGACACATTTTAAAAATTAATAACAAATCAACCAATTGACATAAGAAGGTGCAGTTTTGTACTAAAATACTTATCATGGCTAGAAGTTTTTTTTTTTATTTAAATTAAAAATAAAGTTCAAATTGCACTCATTTCATTCCGTGCACTGCCCAGGCTCTATCGACCATTGTCAATTTTAGCCATTGCCCGGATGAGGGGGCTGGGCGATGTCGGGTGCTTTATTATGCATATAAAATATAAAATACATGAACATTGAATATAAAAACACATTATTAAAAAAAAAAAAAGTATATACAGATTTAAATATTTCTATTATACTGTACAATATACAATTTATTCCGATGAGCTCCTCTGATGTCCTTTCCAGCTTTATTGAGCCCGGCCCCCTGTTCCTCTCTGTGGCCAAGCGCCAGGTCCTGAACCATGTTTTCCCTCATTGGCTTGTTGGCTCGGGTGAGCCCTCCGCTGTGGCCAGGCCAGGTCCTGGACCACGTCTTCCCTCGTAAATTGCACTCACAGGTGAAGCTGTGAAACGAAAAACACGACATAACTCATAAAAAGCAACACAAACACTACACAATGAATGTTTATGATAATTGGCGTTACATAAAACTATCATATTTCGACGTGAGCACCCTTTTAGATGCAGTTCAGTACGCAAGTTATGATAAGCATTAATTATGCACTGTTTGTGTGACATTTTATGTGTTATGTCGAATTTTTCGTTTTACTGCTTCACCCGTGAGTAAAATTTAAACTTTGTTTTCAATTTATCAAAACTCTCTGGGGCTACATGATAAGTAAAATACTTATCGGTGTAGTATTACTTCAAACCGTACCTTTTTATGTCAGTTGGTTGATTTGTTATTAATTTTTAGAATGTATCCAGGACTTCTCTTCTATCCTGTATATTAAATTTAACTACATATGAAAAAAAGAAAAGAAATTCACAAGTATAATTTAGAACAGTGGTTCTCAATCTTTTTTAGCTTATGACCCACTTTGAACCATATTTTCTTCTCGTGCTCCCCCCCCCCCTCGTCCTACCTAGGGCCCCCATACCCTCATGAAGGAGCAAAACACTTTCTACCTACTGAATTTAGTTTTAGTCCAAACTAAATTTATAATGAACAAAAATTTTATAGATAAGGTCAATAAAAGTGGGGGGAAGGGGAGATTGCCACCTTTCTTAAAGAACAAATTATATGGGAATAATAGGTCTGTGCGAAATGCTGGACGATCCAACGAACCTACACAATAAATCGCCCCTACCGACACATCATTATAGGTATGCATCTTACCGTGGGCTGAAGTTCAGTGAACTTCCTTCTTTTGGGAATTCTATGCATGGCTGTCTCACTATAATGGTTTCCAAGGCGAAATGATATTCCGGTGCGCCCCTTTGCGCAATCGAAACAGCTTACATATTTACACTCAAAAATACCATATGTGACCATGAAGGGCCTCCATGAGCACCCCAAGCCATGCCCACATAGGTTTAGATGGCTCTTGCTTCATGGACTTCTGGATTGTGAAAGTTTAGTCACACTTTTCCCCCAACATAATTTCACTTGAAAAATCGGTTTCTTCATATCTCTCTGCGGGGGCCCCTTCACCACTTGTCATGACTCCCCTTTCATCTGATTTTTACTCGTGGCCCCCCTAAGAATATCACAGGATCGCAAGGGGGCCATATGGTCCCAGGTTGAGAAACACTGATTTAGAACAACATCGGCAACAAGAAAGCAATCAATAAATTTTAAAAATCAGTATTTTTACGTATGCAATTCCTGAAATTAACTTTTTCTTTTCATTCACTTATTAACCAGTGGAATACGCATGGGGGGGGGGGGTAGGGGTTCATGCCTACCTCCCCCCCGAGACGATTCAAAAATTTAAAATATGTATAATCACATTATTGTAAAAAAATATATAATTAAAATATCTAGATAAAATACCTTTTATACGTTATTTCAATCAATTTTCGTTAGTTTAAATGCCTTGTGAAGGTTGGTAACTCAAAATTTCTCTAATACAAATACAAATACAACGCCACAACAGGCAAAATGCCCAACGAGGTGGCTGATAAAAAGATGCCCATAAAAATATGGATGTCATATGTTTCAAAAATACAGCAACCCCATTCAAAATGCAATTAACACAAATTATAAACAATATATACACATGATAAAATATCATACAATGCCCATAAAGAATACTTATGGTTGTCTTATTCTAAGAATGGATAGCTTCTCGATTTACCCCAACATGTTTATCGTATTTCTTTTTTAAACGTGTCAATTGTGTTACAATTTACTACCTCCGGGGGTAAGCTATTCCATTTATTACCAACCCTATTAGAGAAAAATTCCCTGCGACACCATAACCTTGCATTGTCCCTCACTAATCGATACTGGTGTCCCCTTGTAAAAGCAGTTGATTGGCGGTGTACTAAAAGTTCATGGTCCATCCTATCCATCCCATTGAAAATTTTGAACACTTCGATCATATCTCCTCGACACCTGCGTTCATCCAATGTAAACATATTCAAAAAATGAAGTCTCTCTTCATAACTCAAGCCCTGTGTGCCAATAAGGACACGCGTAGCTCTTCTCTGCACCCCTTCAATCAAGTCTATGTCCCTCTGTAGGTATGGTCTCCAAAACCTTACAGCATACTCCAGTCCAGGACGAACTAAACCTCGAAAAAGCGGAAGAATGACTTTAGGAGAACGCGAAGAGACCTTTTTGAAAATGAGACCAAGCATTCTATTCGCTTTTTTGACAACCGCTGAACAATGTTCAGAAAACTTAAGTCGCTCGTCAATGAGAATTCCCAAATCGGTGACTCTAGTTGCATCCGGGATAGTGACACCATTCAACTCGTAAGATAACCATGGGTTGTTCGAACCAAAATGAGCGACCATGCACTTATCTACGCTAAACGTCATGCCCCATTCATTTGCCCATGCTGTAATCTTGTTTAAGTTGGTCTGGAGCAACTCCCTATCGCTTTCATTCCCGATTACCCCCATTAGCTTCACATCATCTGCGAATTTGCTAGTAATTCCATCGATACCCTGATCGAGTTTGTCGATAAAAAGTGAAAAAAGTATGGGGCCAAGGACACTTCCCTGAGGAACTCCACTTGTGACGTCTGTCCAACCAGAGAATTCCCCGTTCACCATAACTCGTTGCGACCTATCTCTTAACCACGATTCTATCCAATTCAGCAAGTTGCCCCCTATTCCAATCTCGTGTAAACGCTTCAAGAGTTTGCCATGTTGGACCCGATCGAATGCCTTCTGGAAATCAAGGTAAACAACGTCGACATTTTTGCTCTTACCCAAAGCCTTAGTCACGTAATCATAGAAGCAAAGGAGGTTAGTTACACATGACTTCCCCTTCCTGAACCCATGCTGATTATCCGACAATAATCCGCCATGTTGGACCCGATCGAATGCCTTCTGGAAATCAAGGTAAACAACGTCGACATTTTTGCTCTTACCCAAAGCCTTAGTCACGTAATCATAGAAGCAAAGGAGGTTAGTTACACATGACTTCCCCTTCCTGAACCCATGCTGATTATCCGACAATAATCCGCCATGTTGGACCCGATCGAATGCCTTCTGGAAATCAAGGTAAACAACGTCGACATTTTTGCTCTTACCCAAAGCCTTAGTCACGTAATCATAGAAGCAAAGGAGGTTAGTTACACATGACTTCCCCTTCCTGAACCCATGCTGATTATCCGACAATACATTATTCTCGTCTATCCACTTCACAAACTGCCTTTTGATGATAATTTCCAAAATTTTCGAGAGGGAGCTCGTCAAACTCACTGGACGATAATTAGACACCACCTCTCTACTACCCTTCTTAAATATCGGAACAACGTTAGCCAGTTTCCAATCTCTCGGGACGATACCCTCAGCAACACTACTCCTGAATATCTGTGCGACTGGCCCCAACAATTCATTAGCACCTTCCCTGAGAACCCTGGGATAGATATCATCTGGTCCTGGAGCTTTGCTTGCACATACATTTCTTAGAAGATTTAGGACCTCCACGTCTTCTACTTGAATATCGTTGAGGGTTTTATTACCCCATGCAACACCCGTATATCGAATATCATTATCTCCATTAAAAACCGACGCGAAAAAGTCATTGAAAGCACTACACATGCCTACATTGCTCTCTACCTTAGAGCCTCCTATCGAGAGGGGGCCAACTGTCCCCTTACATCCATTATTGACGTATCGAAAAAATGATTTTGGGTCAGAGCCAATGTTATCTGCCAACCTAGATTCAACTTCCTTTTTACTATCCCTTATCGCTTTCTTCAACAGTCTTCTTTTATCAGTAAACAATGATAGGTCACCACGTCCACTTTTATACTCTCTGAATACTCTTTTCTTTTCAAGATAAAGGTTCCGCACGCTATCCGTGAACCATAGAGGGTGTGATGTACAAACACGCTTTTTTCGAACAAAGGGTATGACGTCGTGCAAAACAGAGGACAGCTTCGTACTAAATTCTTCCCATTGACTTACCACCCCTACTGATTCCAACCGGTCTTTGAAAACTTCCGCTAACCTTCTTCTCAAAACATCAAAGTTAGTTCTCCGAAAACAAGGAACCAGTCTTTTGTTATCAACCTTACCCGAGGAAAAGTTACAGTGAAATCTGACGATACGATGATCACTGGAAGAAAACTCTTCCCCCACCGAAACATGTTCAACTAGATCCTCAGAACTAGTAAGAACTAAATCCAAAATAGCAGTACCCCTAGTGGCTTCTGATACATGCTGATACAAAAAATTTTCGAACACCAACTTAAGAAAGTCTCTTTCATACTGATTTCCAGATGAAAGGTTCTCCCAATCAATACCCGGGTAATTGAAATCCCCTAGTATGAGAACCCTCTTTCGCTTACACATGTAGGAAATTTCATCATGCATTTTGGCAATGTAGTTTTGATCCCTATTCGGTGGATTGTAACAAACCCCAACAATAAGCTTATGACGTCTTTCGCTCTCAAGTTCAACCCATATGGTTTCAATATCACTTCTCTGCACGTTACACTCTCTAGCCTTCAAACAGGATTTCACGTATATCAACACTCCACCCCCTTTCCTATCAGATCTATTTCTCAAAAAAGTATCGTATCCTGAGATGTGTAAGAAAGATTCATCCCCATCCTTTGCCCAAGATTCTGTAATGGCTATAAGATCCAAGCCCTCCACAACTATCATAGTTTCTAAAAAATCTTTCTTATTACCCAAGCTCCTGGCATTTATTAACACACATCTTAATTTGCCCGGTGATTTAGTGTCAATCGAGAAGCCATCCAAGTCAGAGGTGGGTAATTTTCCGTCAATACTGTTGTGATTATCATTAACTAACCCGCATTTTCCCGACTACGTGGTCTGGGAGTAAAAAACCTGACCTAAGACTATCGTAAACCTCCCAGACCCCTCTCTTATTTAGATGGATCCCATCCGAACGAAGCCACCTATCGGTAAATGCGGGAAGCTCCAAGAACGTGACCCCAAGTGAGGAGCAAATGTCCTTCAGGCCTATATTGAATTGATGGATCCTACTCCTATATCCCCTACTACCCCTTGGCAGCACTGGAATCACTGCCACATCTGAACCCCCCTCCCTAGCGGATAATAGTAAATCCCGGTATTCTGACAGAGACTCACTAATATTCGCTCCTACCTGATTTGCTCCCACCCACAGAATCACCCGCAAGGGCAACTTTCGGCGATGAAAAACGTCTCGAACGTTGCCAATCTTCCCCCCAGGAAGACAACAGCGCTCGAAACCCCGAAAATCCCTACACACTCGGTTCCCAAGTTCCCTAACCATAGAATCTAAAAGGAATTCCTTGTGCTAACCCCCCCCCCCCCCACACACACACACACAAACCTTTTGTGCCCCCTGGATTAAACGCAAAACTTCATCTTTATATTGACCATCTACAACACATGAATAAAAATGATTTCCACATGATTTTTCTCTCTCAAATGTACACAATATTAGTGATTTCAAACGTGGCGTGTGTAAAATTGCCCGCGTACAACAAGGGAAAAAAGCACCAAGCCAAATGAGAAAGGGAAAAGAAATTCCACAAACATAATTTCAAAAATCTGTAGCAACAAGAATATAGTCAACGAATTATAAATTTTTATTTGGCTACACATGCAAGGCCTGGAACGAACCTTGCATCTTTTCATTCAGCTGCAAACGTTAATTCATCTTATAGCAACCACCCCTAAAACCAAAAAAATAAAAATGATTTACACATTATTAAAAGACACAACATCAATGATTTCAAACGCGACATGTAGAATTGCTCACGCAAAGCAAAGCAAAATAAGTTTTAAGCCAACAACAGCAAATTCTAATTCAATTGTCTCAGTACAAATCGATTCTAAAAAAGAGCATAATCTACTTTATTTTACCATTTGCTGAGTCGAAGTTTGATCATAGACCAATTAGCATAGCGAGATGAAAGTTGCTGAGCTGCAGTGCAAGGTCCATAACCTTCACAATATCTCCAATTTTTGAGTCTTTATTTCTTGAATAAAACTGGCAACTTGGAAAGATTTGATGTTCTTGGATCCGGTCATTGTCTTTCGCGCTGCGGTTTCTTTTTTTTCTTCTACTCCAAGGCTGAGTTGCTTTCCTATATTGGCCAATAGCGCATTTCTTTCTTTTACCTCAATATCGAAGCGGAAGAGAAACTGCTTTTAATTGCAGTTTGAATTCGTGATGTATATTCAATTACTTTTTTTAGGCAAAAAACGTCGCTAATGTTCATATCGATTAACGTCATATTCAGGTGTAACGCAATTGGGGAAACTGAAAGGGGTTAGTAAATAGGTAACTCCAAATTTTTTATAAATTTTTTCGGCAAACACAAAAAAGGTAATAAAATTTCGATTTTCTAGTTGCGACGATAATTTTTCTTCCATTTATTGCTCATCACTTTTTTCAATTAAATGGCTCTTATTAGCATGAAAAATATCTCCCACGTGCGGTGAGTTAAAGAGGGAATCATTTGATTTTTCTTTTATCGCAGAATTACTGTTTCGTCAGATTCATATCCGATTACATCTAGCTCATCCATCACATTGTCTGCTTTCCAATTTTGTAAAATCACATTTCATTCAATCTAACGTATTTTGAAGCCAGTACGATCGCCTAGTCTTTTGTGAATGAATGAACGCCAAAACTCTGCCACCGGAGTTATCCGGTGGCAGAGATCTTTGCCGAGACCTCTTTCAGTGCAGGTTCGTGATAGTCTAGAACATGTACATATGTACCTAACAGTCTGAGTGCATATATAGAGTTGTGTCAGATATTTCAATGCTGCATCTATATTTAAAAAGTGAAGTTAATGAGTGACTATTTGTACCGTTGTAGGCATGTTGCTAGCTGTGGTGAGACTTTTTCAATGGAGAGATCGGCTCGCATTCACGCCTTTAAGTTGGAAGTCACAGAAAACCAACTTTAGCTCACCACCACTGTGACGTTGGCGGGTTTCGAACTCCGGTACTCGTGATGCAGTTATTCGCAGCAGATTAAATGATGCCAAAATTTTTTCGAACATTTTTTAAATTATAATCATACTTCTACGAAAGACGGTTGAAGAGACAAAGGCCGCATTAGCACTTACAGTATACACACACACCCTGTATATTCTCTGTCAATTATTTTTCTTATTTGCGATTCATCAATTTAGAATTTTCATTAGTTCTTCAACAGTTTCTTTCATTAGTTCCTAATTTTAATTGGTTTTGAAATTATTTCTTTCATAAACATGAAATTTTCTTCAGTTGGAGATTTTTATTAATTTTTTGTTTTTAATATACGTTTAATTGCGTCAATGGTTTTTGTATAGATATTTTTTAGCAGTACTACACTATATATTTTGCAATAATGTATGCATTTTTTTATATAAAATTCAAAATTTTGGATGCCGATTCCCTTTCCCCACAGAATATATAAAATCGGGGCTATAAAGGGGGCCCCTGAATGTATTAAGACACATATCTGGCCTTGCTAATATTTTCGCGTATAGTATGCCGGCCATGTACTGAAAAAGTGAATCTCGAATCATTTTTCTTACCATTCCTTTACCACCAGGAAATTTTCGAATTGCCGAAATGCAGTATTAAATAACATTACCGCTTAATCTTTTGCTTTCTTTCTCTTTGGGAACCATTAACTAATTGCACATTCAACTACGTCAAGGAATGGAGAGAAAACACATCCGAACGACAACCAAATGCGTCAAAGGAGAAGGAAACGTTAAAAAAAAAAAGACCGAATTCCTCCTTCATAACACGATGTAACTGCTGGTATTAAAAACCATTCAAGCGAAAACTTTTAGTTCAGATCTTTCTTTAGGACGAAAAAAATTGAATGACAACGTCATCGAAGCTTTTTTCTTTTCGAATCTGTAAATACGATGAAGGCCACGGGAAGAACCGCCCATGGTGTGCAATGAGTGAGCGACAAGTGCGGTGGCACTAGGCCCCGCGCTTTGCGAGGCCCCGCACTCACGGTTAATTATCCGAGGCTTTTTAACGAATTCTTAAATTATTTCTTCTATTAATTCTGAATTTTCATCGATTTTGGAGTATTTCTATACTGTTAATTCTGAATTGCCATCGATACTGGAATTGTTTTTCTCATCACTTGTGGAATATTCTCTTATCCATTCTGGATTTTTTTAAAATCAATTCTGGAATTATTTCTTTCATTGGTTTTGATTTTTCATTAATACTGGAATTATTTCTTCCACCAATTCTGAATTTTCATCAGTTATGAAATACCATTGTTATGCGATGGTTCGTTTAAATTTCCATCAACTCTGGGGGTAGGATTTTGTATGCACTAAAAATGAAACGTCGTTGCCGATTGGTAAAAAATCCTGAAATTCAGGTTTTCCAACCTTGACATTGAATTTTTGGAGCATATAAAAATACTAGCCCTTCAAGGACACTGGTGTGTGGCTGTAAATAGATTAATCATCTGATGGTAACTCGTGGGGGAAAAAATTGGCAAATGGGGGAAATTTTTTAGCTTTGTGGGAAATTTTGAGTTTTTTCCAAAAATAAAAAGAATTATTTATTTATTTATTTTAATTTTGTGCAATGCTTTTCTAAAGCTAAAAAACCGTACTTGGCTGAGTATTTTCACTTATAGATGGCAGCACATTAACTCTGAATTTGTAGGGTAAAAACACTCAAAAGGGAAATTTTTGAAAGACATTGACTAGATGAGATTATATATATAGTTAGTAAAACGAAGAATTTTTGTTCATACAAAAATAAGTAATGGTTCAGAATAATTTAGACTGCATAAACACTTCTCATTTTAATATTATTTTGCTGAAACTAATGTTATTTGAGATAGGAATGCAAAAATTGTTTAAGACGTATTTTTCGTTTTATAGGACATATTTACAGTTTTTTAAGAGCATAAATGCATTTTTTTATAGAGCATATTTTAGAAGATTTTGGAGCATAAAAATCCTAGCCCTATTGATTCATTAAACTTCACTCACAGTTTGAAAAATCGATGGCAGATGGCAGCACTGTAACAGAAGCATATGGTCCGGGTCTTCGTTGAGATAGAACGACGGACCGTGAGCTGGTTCGTAGCAAAGCGCTTGTAGAGCGCTCTTCAAGCGCTTTGGTTCGTAGGAGGTGCTGGTTAACAGCCCCTGTTCTGCAGATACACCTGCTTTCTAGAGGTCTCTAGGATAACCTGTCCCAAACGGTGACGCCGTACGGGTTCATGGTCATTGATCCCGCACGGCTGCATTTGGTTAATTTCCTATTTGAAATACAGATGGTATATATAGCATTAATTTCATACATAATACTGGATACACACGCTCATTGTTAGGCACATACGGGCACTTCCGGCACAAACTGACTTTCCAATAGAAGAAGATACCCTAGAATAGTAAATTACCCATTATGGACATAGACCAAATATGCTCGATAAAGAAGTAGAGTTATTCCCAAACGGTAGGCTATACCACGGCCTCTAAGTGTTTGTAAGATTGCTCTGGGGTGCCGCATGATATTTTTACGGGTAAAATTATGTTGATCATAACAAAGGACTGTCAACCCCACCCACATCAACAACTGTGTTATATAGGCTGAGTACATCCACTCTCAGATAAAAATTGTTCAGTTTCTCCAATAATCGCAAAAACTTTTCCATTGACTTAGACGGCGAGGGGCAGAGGGGGGATATTACCCCCTCCATTGTACCCACTTTCAGTGATTCGCATAGCCCCCCACCCCCCTTCAGGGGCTTTGGTGCACACACTTCCGGCACAACTCACTAGGTGGTACGTTGCCCATATATGGCGATATAGACCTGAGTTGTGCCACGACCACCTAGATAACCTAGATGACTAGGTTATCTAGGTGGTCGTGGTTGTGCTCGATTCGATAAAAAGGTTAAGGAAACACTGCTCTCTCTATAGAAGGCGCTGCACGATATCACCAGAGCGCTTGCCTCTTCAAGCGCTTTGGATGTCACGTCATGTTTCAACCACAATTCAATCAACAATCAGTCCAAGTCGTCCCGAAGTGTGTGCATTGTAGTCGTACCGAAGCCGGCTGCCGAGCAGACGATAATTTTTGTTATTGTTAACAATTTGGTTTTATCGTCAGTAGTACTCTGGGAGTATTGTGATAGCGAGCGTTCCTCC
The DNA here is from genome assembly GCF_987345545.1 of Pholcus phalangioides. NCBI lineage: Eukaryota > Metazoa > Arthropoda > Arachnida > Araneae > Pholcidae > Pholcus > Pholcus phalangioides. Next base: position 82,904,158 of record NW_028301608.1, on the reverse strand, counting down.
ATGACAATAGTGATCTTTCGTTTCTTATCGTTTCCATTCTTGCTATGGCCGCAGATGCCTCGACGACGACGACGATGAGCTCCCGCTTGGGAACCTCGGTCAAAAATACTTTTCTCAGGTGCCTGCACGTCTCTAGGCGTGCCTACAGGTCAACTGGTCGGCGGTTAGTGTTTGTGACACTCTTTTTTTCCTTTGTTCTCCTCTTTTTCTTCTATCAATTTGCTAAAGGAACCTTTTTATCGTGTATTGTATTTTTAGTACAATTCATGCCGAAAAATTTGCTCCCAAAGTCATTGGCGGTTAATTTTCCATTAGCGTCGTCAAAGTTATTTTATTACTTGCCCTGTACTTAGTATATTATGGAGATGATGGCAAATATATATTGAGGAGGGGAGACTGTGTGATATTGGAATTGTGGTGATTAAATAATTGTACCATTGTAGGCCTGTGTGTGGCAAAACTTTTAAACAGGGAAATCGACTCCCGTTCCCAGCTTGGGAACCCACCAAAAATGAATTTCAGCTGACCACCAACTGTGCCACCGCTGGGGTTCAAATTCAGGTCTTCACAATGCGAATCCACCACTACGATCATAAGACAGCACAGCAGTGTTGGAGTGGGAATGTTACCTCTCCCCATTCACTATATGCATTGCTTTTTTCTCCCTGGTTTCTAACTTGGAGGTCTAAATGCAAGCCAACCTTCCCCTTTGAAACTTACTCACCACCAAGGCGTAACAGATCTTACTACACTTTAATTTCTGGTAAAAACATTCATCACCAGTTCTATCTTGTGTGTCCAAGTCACATGCACAAAGTTTATATACAAATGCACAGTTTGTTTCCTTAATAATTAATTCAGACATAGCCTTGTAATATTTCAACACCAGAGATGGTGCTGCAGGTGCCAAGGACAGTGTCATTTGAAGTGAATGGGGAAAACAAGAGTATTTGGCGCAAGTTAGGTTAATTTTCCATAACTGTGGTCACCGCCAACATGGGCAACTTTTTTTTCGCAAGCAATCAATTCAAGATGGCCGACAAAGAACACATACAATTGCACAAAAAATTCAATTTATTACATGAAATAAATGTAATGTTTAGTAATGTGGAATAATCGATCGAAATGTACGAGGAATGCTGAAAACTATGAAGAAATGATACATAACAAATTGGATTAACTAATGCGGTTTTATAAAGAGTTGTGAAAGCTTGCAAACACTGTATCAGTCATCAAGGTTGCCAATTTCGGTGAGAAAAAGCTGCCACATTGGCACTGAATACACTTATGGAAAATCAACCGCTGTTGATCAGGCCAGAGACTACAGAGACCGCAACAAACCTACAACAGTACAATCTTCAATCATTACATTTCAGTCGTAGTTTAAAAAATAGATGGCAGTACTATAACAAGTATTACACAAAAACAAACTTTATATCAGGTTCACAACACAGACGTGCATATTCCAACATGTACCAATTTGTTAGAAGTTCCGCAGAGGATGAGGTGCATGTGTGGTCTAGTAGTGTAGTAGTAGCAGTAGGCCACTGAGAGATGGTTGTGAAGATGCTTGTTGCATCCATGTTAACCTTTGTGAATATATGTTTGTCATGTTATCCATTATTAAATGTTGTGTTTTTTACCAAATGATGCATCGTCTGTCATTATCAAATCGCCACTTACAGCCTCTGTTCTGAAGTGAAATAATAGTAAAGTGCCTCTGTGACCAGGGCTGTATGGTTAGTGAAGTGATTATCAACTGTTGGGCCATATTCCCCCTCCCCAGATTGTGGCCCTTGGCAGGGATAGAAAATTGCTAAAATTGCCACAATTTCAGATGTCTGCTATATTTTGCAGAAGTTGTGAAGTATTTTTTGTGAAATTGCATCACAATAGAAGTTGACTTTTCGATAAAATCATTTGTCCTCCCAGCAATTTTATTTCTTTTGGCCAAAAATGGAATTAGCTTGAGTCCCTCTCCCCAGGATTCTGCACCCACCCCTGCTTCCAACAATTCATAAAATTGGGTCAAACTATATGAATTGCCACTCATCCGCAGAACCTGACTTATTTTTTAAATTGCATCAATTTCTCCTGAATCTGAATGGCTGTACTTGATGAAACATTCGTGTATCCTTTAACAGAATGGAAAAGTTCATGAAAAAACTTATTATCGCACTGGAAAAACAGCAATGATGAATCTCTTCATCATCAGGAGTTGTGACGCAAAAGCCATTGGTAAATTCAGGGTGTCTACAATCATGGAAAAGTGATGAAATCCCGGAAAAGTAACGAAATGAAAAAGGGTCACGAAATAAATGAATTGTTAATATTGCAAGGAATGTAAAAATATAAAAATATCAAGAAGGCCCTCAAAAATTTTTTATGATTTAAAAATTAAAAAAATAAATGAATCATTTCTTCTATCGGAAATCTCTATGTATTTTGTGCCTTGGGGGCACCCCCTTCTTTTGAGCTGAGATAACACTGGTTTTTAAAGGAAAAAGTAATCCTGTGTACATTACTGTATACATGACGTCCAATCCACAATATCCTTGCTGGAGGACCAGGGAGGAGAATACAGGAACCTGAAAGATGACATCCGCAGTGCCATCATGCATGGGGAGACTTTGCTCAGCTGCATTAGGAGGCCAATGATGCAAATAACTAGCATGAAGAAATTCCCAGACAGTCTCATAAATGCTAGTACTGTTCAGAGGTTGCTGTTGCAGCTAGGTGAAACAGAGAAAGGTTTTGATTCTTTTTGGTTGGATCATGAGAAGCGACTCGGCCAGTGCCTTGAACTTAGAAAATTTGAACAGGCGTTCAAAGAGCTACAAGTTATTTTAGCTAGTGATCTCAGAGAGTTGTCAGAAATTCCTGAAGCTAGAGATTCAGTTCCAGAAGTAGACTCTTTGCTGATGGCCTTAGAACGTTTCAGAGATGACATAGAGGACGATTTAGATAAAGCAGACCAGCTGCAGCAATAAGGTGAAAAACTGATCTCTTCCAACCACTATGCAGTTGATTGTATCGCTCCGAAATGTGTCGAGTTGGAGAGGATGGTCGCGGACATAAGACAGCAAGTTGCTTTTAGGATTGAGATCTTAAAGAAGAACAGGGATCTAGGATCGAGAAGGCTAACAAGTGGTGTACAAGAGGCGTCGTAAACCTTCTCGCAGGCCAGCAGATTGAAAAATGCTCATCTCCTAGTTTTGCAGAGACTGCCTTAAACGAATTAGAATCATTTCTAGAAAGTTCTCACGAATTCAATTTGAAGGATCCACGGGAATTTCATACCCTTTTCAAAGGAGCCATCACTCCCGAGTCCAGAGCTCTGGTTCAGCAGGTTCTGAAAAGGATTGATGATGTCCAGATGATGTGTGAAAAGAGACGTTGCAGCTTTCAACGGATGGTTTCTCGTTCTACTCTACCTGTGTAGGCGGTCATTCCTGAGCCGGTAACCAGTGTTTCAGGTACAGGAAATCCCAGTTCCCCAGGGAAGTCGCCTGATGGAAGGCGGAAAATCACTAGAAAGACAAAGAATATACCCAAGGTCTAAATGAAATTCATATTGGGGTTATTTCACATGATTTTGTTGCCCTTTATTTTGTTATGTTTTATTTATCCCTTTTAGAGACAGACCGTCTTCATTTCTTTGATGACACCAAGTGTAATTATTGAAAAAGCCAGTGTGGTGGTCGAGTGGTTATATTGACGGATTCGTGATGCGAGGATCCGGGTTCGAACCCCACAGTGGTGGTCGGCTGAAGTTGGTTTTCTGCGGTTCCCAACTTCAAGGCGCAAATGCGAGCCGATCTCCCCGTTAAAAAGTCTTGCCACAGAGAGCAACAGTCCTACAACGATAAATCATTCAATCATAACACTTCACTCATAGTTAGAAAAACTGGTGGCAGATGGCAGCATTACACATAACAAGCATTACACAGAAACAAACTTTACGTCAGGTTGCACTACACGTACACGCACATTCCCACATGTACCGATTCGTTGGGGGTTCCACGGAGGGGGTGTGGGGGGTCGCATGTGTGGTGTAGTAGATAGGGCCTCCAAAAAATGGCTCGGGGATCCATGATGTTCTTAAGTCAGCCACCTCGTTGGGCAATTTGCCTGTTGTGGCGTTGTATTTGTATATGTTACAAGTGTTTTTTTCGAGCTTTTACCAACTCGATTAGGCTTTTATCATAACATATATAAAAACTGTTTATTTTATTTTCTGCCAAAATTTTAAAGTGCTACAAAACTAATATATAAATGCTGCTACAAAAATAATTTTTCCTAATACAAAAATCAAATTTCCATTTTCCACCCCCTGCCTTGGATATTCTTAAAGGGGGGGGGGGCATGGCACCACAGAGACCTGTAAAAAATAACACAGATTTTAATGAAGCATTTAAGTGAAATGATGATGATGTAAAAAATATGCTACTTTTAGAATCTAGCATAGTTACCCCTCTTGAGAGAGAGGCTGATGGCTCTCTAGCATAGGGGCACAGAGATCTACCTTATTTAGAAGAGTTTTTTTTTTCTAAATTTATAAATAAACTTAATGAGTAGAAAGGGGTCCTACTCCCAAATGTTGGAGACCTTTTTTAACCCCTCAAGCAGTTTTTAAAATTTTCCTTATCCACATTATAACTGCCATGTTGGAAATAAAAGCATTTTAGCACCCAGACATGACCGCTGACCGCCCAGAGAGACCATCTTGGGATGGTTTGCACTCTTTCCCAAAGAGAAAATCAAGTTGACAAGATATCTAGGGATTGCCCCAGTAAAGGTTAAGATGGGGTGCCACAAGAAAAGTATATGGTCAAAAACAGGCAGGGGGGGGGGGGGGAACTATTATCAAGAAAAGGTTAAAAAAAACATTGCATTAGAGGACCTACATAAGGTTTGACACTAATTCAGGTGACTGTCAGGTCCCCCATGGTGCCTAAAAAAAGGTACCTAATAAAATTGTTACCGGAAAAAATCAGCATGTAAAACAGGCCATATTAGAAATTAACATTTTATGATTTTAAACAGGTTTTTTCCCCTCAATAAAGTTACTCAGCTTTTTATTATTATTATTTGCAGGGCTGCTGGATCTGGTGACAGAGAAAGGTCAAAGTTCAAAGGGGGCACTTTCCATCAAATTGGGAAACACAATGATTATAACGGAACTATAAAAGAGAATGGTTATGTTGAGATGAAGGTTGCACCACGTAAGAAACAGTTTATGCATTCGTATATTGTATGCAGTATGTATTTATTGTCATATATTCAGGGTAAATCAAAACATTTTATTCATGTTTTCTGGGGAATGGATAGAAAACACATTTTTAATTGTGGTCAAATCAGAACAGCAAAGCCACTTTTCAAGAACATAAAAAAAAGTGTTTTTCCCACAATAACCAAATAATAACAAAAAAATGGATAATTATTTTGCATGTATTATACCCAATTTCTAAGAATGTTGTGGGGGGGGGGGGGTGTCAGAAGTATTTTGAAACTGTGGGTGCTCATCCTAAGCGTAATGTAGGTAGATTTTCGATTTCTGAACCAATTCTGTGGATGCTTGGACTCGTGGCACAAGTTGTCATAGGGGCTCAGAAGCACCCACAGCATCCCTAGATCAGACGCTACTGAAAAATGTTATTCATTTTTTGAGCAGGTATAACATGAAATACATAATAAAGTACCGCAAAAATGAAAGAATAGAAATTTTACAAATTCATAACTGCATCATTGAAAATATCTATTTCATCACCTTATAAAAAAAAATCATACATAAAAAATTCTGAACTCTATAGAAAGAGCAAAAAAAAAGGATGGAACATCCCTTTGAGTAACACCCAAAAGGGTTCATTTTTCTCTATAGAGAGCAGATCATTGTCAATTTTTTTCCCCAAAAGCTGTAATAGGTGAGATATGATGTTCTCAATCCAAGACTGTGAAAAGGTCATTTCTGGAAAAAAAATTGATGTACAAGGTTTTTATCATAAGGTGACGATTTGTTTTATGTTTTCTTCCTTTCGTCAGAAAAAAAATTTCCTTTTCTTTCTTGACAGATTCTCTCAAAGTTTCTCAAAAGTTTCACTTTGTTTTTCAAAAATAAACTCTGAAAAATATAGAATTTTGAAGGCTTCACACAATGTGGTTTCAATTATCATTATAGCTTCAATCTTTAAAACAATTCATAACAGTTTTATGCTTGAACGTTTTCAAGCACTGCCACAACCAATGTCTCAATCTAAATAATGAGTAGCAAATGTTTTGATAGTCAGATTCTCTGAGAAAAGAACTATTATCTATTCTTTGTATGTAGCACTACAGATTCATATGAACATTTCTTTAAAAAATCTGATTCAAATGCAGAATATTTTGAAATTTATTACTGTTTATTTTCTTGTGATATATATCCCGTGAACTTATATAACATCCATAGTGATTTCTAATTTAAAATGATACATGAATGTTCTATTGCTTATATTTAGCTATGCCATGGTTTGGTATTGACATTGGTGGCAGTCTTGTGAAAGTTGTCTATTTCGAGCCGACCGATAGCTCAGATTCTACAAATGATCTTCAAGAAGAAGCGCAAGAAAACTTGAAAAAATTTGTTAAAGGGCGAGCTGCTTACTGCAAAACTGGAACTAGAGATATACATTTGCAAGTATGTTTATGCTTTTCCAAAATTTTCATCTTTCTTACTATAACACTTGTTTTGCTGGTATAATTTCAAATAATAATCGCCTAGTAGTTGATAGTGATAATTAATGTTCTCTCTAAACTGCGTGTTTTTACACACCCAGTACTGTGAGAATGCTCCTGCGCTGAAAAAATCACAATAGGCCCATAATGTGCCAGTAATATTCTGACTTATATCCCCTCCTTTAGAACAAGGTGTTCTAGAAATGATTTTTTCTTCATTACGCACATTTTGAACCAAGCCTGAAGATTTCTCACATTGTTTTCTTAAAGAGAAATGTTTCCCAGAGAAAGTCGCATGAAAAAGCAAATAGATAAAAGAATTATGAAAATCTGCAAATTTTTCCTCTTCCTTCTCGGCCATTACCATTCAAAAAGTTTACCTAGACTTACCTCTCCAGTCTTGGAACAAACTACTTAATTAAGTCAGGGGTATGACTGCACACCATTGATGTACTATATTTTCCTACATATAATCCGTAGATTATATGTTAGAAGAACACTAGAATTTCTTAGTGCAGACCACTTCACCATTGCAGAGTATATGATGAGATTTTTTTTCTCGTAGTGAAATTTGTATCATAGATTACACATAGAAAATTATGGTATATAGTGGCATCTTGTAATATCATATTACACTGGGAAAAATTAGGTCTGTGCAGAATTTTAAAAAAGATCACCAAAAGATCGTTTCTATAGCAAGTGGTTCCAGCGGCATTCCACCATCTTGAAAATACACAATTCTATCAAATCTTATATTTACCAAAATGTTTTGATGAAGCAAACAAAAATAAGTGATTTTTATGGAAATAGTCAATGAAGGCAAATGACTGGCTTATTTTTTATTTCCCACATTTTTTTCATTGTTTTTCCCATTTACGAACTTTAAATTTTACGAACTAATTATCAAGTCCGTACGGATTCGCAAAAATGAACATTGGTTCTATAGTGGAAATATACAACTTGTATATATATTATAAATTATAAATTTTATTTTCAACAGATGGATAATGTTGTAGTGGGAAGTAGAAAAGGGACTCTACACTTTATCAGATTTCCAACATGTGAAATGCCTGTGTTCCTGAAACTTTTGAAAGCCAAACAAATAGCAGCTGTATCGAGCACTGTATGTGCAACTGGTGGAGGGGCTTTCAAATTTGATGAAGACTTCAAGAAGGTAATTAGTTTATTCATGTTTTATACTAACATGTGGACACTTTTATTAAGCTCTACAATGCACTGTAAATGAATGAAAAATAGATTTACACTGTGTAAAAGAGCTTAATAAAGGTATCTATTACATAGGTGAAAATTAATGGGAAACAGATTTTAGTACATTGCTTAACCCAGAATTACTTTCGACCAAGAGTGACTAAAACCATCCCTGGTCAATATCAGTTTTCACTAGGATTGGCAGGTTTTTGACAACAGTTTAAACCGCAGTTTAAACTGTCACGTCAGAAAACAAGAATTTCAAGAAGACAGTTCTTTGTCAAGAACTGTCAAAAACCTCAAATATTGCATTTCAATATGAAAATTCCTATAAAAAATAAGTATATTAGCTGCATGTAATGTCTAAAATGGGATTACACCTGTAATAAGTAAATCAATTTATTATAATATAGCTTAATAATAACATTAAAATAGTTTTCCACTCTAAAATTATCTTAAGCAATATAATTACCATTATCTACAGTACTCTTTTTCTAACAAATAAACACTTGAAAAATTCTTTCGGGCACTTATGGGGCATGAAAATTCAATGTTGAATTTTTAAAATGATTTGACTCTAAATTGGGCAACAAAAAATCCAGTAGCAATGGCTAATCTTATGATTTAGTGGAAGGGAATTGTTTTTCAATTAATGCTGTATCTCAACTTGTGGAACTAGCAATGCTTCGGCTACCAAGTCCTGTCAGCTAACTGTCAATCAAAAGAGTACAGTAGTAAACTCCCCCCTCTTTAATGGCCAAATAAGAATTTCTCCTTGTATAATAATAGCATACATTTCAAACCCCTAACTTATGGTCACCCCTTTTATGGACAAAATTTTTTGTCCTACTGGTGTCTGCAAAAGAGAGGTTTTACTGTATTTTCAAATTTTATATTTGTACTAAGAAATTTTGTATTTGTACTAAAATGTATGGATGTGAGAGCTGGACACTATGGAAAGCAGATAAGAAAATAATGGATTCCTTCAAACATTGGTGCTTTAGTAGGATGCTGAGAATTCCATGGACAGCTAAAAGGACTAACAAATCAGTTATCGAAGAAGTCAAGGTGGACTATTCTCTAGAAGCAACAGTCATTAAACAGAAACTCTCTTACGTTGGCCATGTAATGCACACAGATGCTCACTAGAAAAAATGCTAATGCTTGGAAGAATGGAGGGAACGAGAGGGAGAGGCAGACCAAGCACCAGATGGATAGAAGAGGTGTTGCAAAGCACTAGAATGAAGCTAGCACAACTGAGACATGCTGTGAATGACAGACCAGCTTGGAGAGCCATGATCTATAGTCACCAAGAAACAAAATCGACTCGATGGTTCCTAACAACAACAACTAAGAAATGTGAATAAATGACTAAGATTAGTTTTGTATTGCTCTTATCGGAAACTATGTGACAACTTAGTTTTGCTATAGAACAGAATCTTTTTTTTTTCTTTTTTTTTTGTGAAGACTAAAATTCAGGGTATGAAAATTAGTATTTTGTACTTAATAATAGTAAAAAATTAATATTTTGAACTGTAAAACATTGTGCTCTTCATAAGAAACGTGTATTGTTTTTCAACAAGTGTGACGAAAGAAAACAATTGAAAACATTGATAGCAAGTTTTTGATGGTTTAAACTGGTTTTTTACATCGAAAACTCAAAAAGGGGTTTTGACCAATTCAAATGGTCAGGATTCAAACTTAAAATTTTCAAAATATGGTATGAAGTTAAAATATGTATAAGCAGATTAAAAAACATTGTGAGATTTAAAAAAAAAAAAGTTAAATAATTGAAAAATTGGCTGCTATTTGTTTCGATCATCAAAATGGTCAAAACTGATATCAATCATGAAGGTTAAAACAGGTTTAATGCATGGCTAACCCCCCCCCCCCCCCCGGTCAAAATTGGTACAACCCTGTTTTCTAAAAAAATATATTCTGATACTTGTTAAAAGTAAAAATTAATTTTAATATAAAATTTCATGACAGAAACAGTTAAAACAAGTACTAGACCAGCTTTAAGACTATTTCAATGTACATTGTTTTGGCCACTTTTGTCCTCTTTTGAGCAATTAAAACCACTTTTGACTGGTGTTCTGGTCAGTAAATAATTACAACCCTGTGCTTAACCCTTCAGGATTTTCAATTTAATCAAATACAAAACAGGCATCATTTTAGGTTTTATAAAAAAAATGCACATGCAAATTCATATCTTTCTTATAATTCATATCTTCAAATTCATATTCATTTCATTCTCAAATGCCATTGACTTTTTTTTTCATTGTCAGTTATGTACTGTTGAATGTTGAATTTGTTATTTACTGTTTGTTTTAGGAGGTTTTTCTGTCAATTCACAAGTTTGATGAGATGGACTCTCTTATCAGGGGCATTCATTTTGTTGAAGAAAACAGCAACACAGAATGCTATTATTGGAGTGATCCTGTGGATGATAAGAGATGCAAGAAAGTGCCATTTGACTTCAGTAGACCATACCCTTTTTTGGTTGTTAACATTGGTTCTGGGGTGAGCATCCTGGCAGTGTATTCTGAACATTGTTACAAAAGAGTCACTGGTACAAGGTAATTAATATTTTTTCCTTTTGTATCTTTATTAGATTGCTTAGACCAGTGGTTCTTAACCAGTGGTCCTCGGAGAGATTTCCAGAGATCTGTGTGAAGTTGTGAGAAAACAATTTAACAATTTATTCTCCTTATTTTACAGAGTGTTTCAAAGCTCATGCATATCATAATTTATGAAAAAATGTTAATTGAATGTGAACTATTTAACAGAAAATGATAGATTAAACTTATGAACTGAAACATGGCCTTTGATAAACGTAGAAAAAACTAAATTTACAATAAACGTTGAAAATGTCAGCCTTTTCCATGGACATATAGGCGTATTCATTTTACCAGATTGCTTTAGACTTTATGAAGCCTGTGAGTAAATGTCTGATATTGCATCAATGATGTTAGTCTTGAGTTCATTAATTGTGTGAGAAATATTGCAATATTCCATATTTTTAAGCCCAAAATTTTGGTATTGTCCACTACAAACCTTCATATTGTTCATGAACAGCCCTTACATAATAAAAAAATTGTGTTTGACGTGCTGTGTCATGCTGTCGGATTGTGGGACCATATTTCCACTGTTGATTGCAAAGTTTATATGCATTATTACTAGAGAAGGGACAAATATTTTTTTGGTTACTATTCGTCTATTCGGCCGAATGTGTTTTAGGTATTTGGTCCAACATCTGTGTAAATCTAAGTACATGAAGCTAATTTTTAAAAAAATTATATTAATTGGAATTTTTTGCATAAATTTAAAATTTACTGATTATATTTTATTGCGGTAATATATATCTTCTCTGTGAGGTTAAGTCAGGGTGAACTTCTTGGATGGGGAAAATATAAAACTGAAAATAGAACCCTACAGCAATAAGGTGAAGGTGAGCATGAATTACACAAGTCAAATTCACTACTGAAAGATGCATTGAGACAACATGCTGTGACACCTCGGCTAATCAGCACCTCAGCTTACAAATTTTTCGGATAACAAAAATCTTTTTAAAAGTTTCTCTGCTTCAGCTAACAAATATTTTAGTTAATATGAATACATCAGCTCTCATAAAACAGCTGCGTCATGAGCTAAAATTTAATACCATCAAAATGAATCTAGTGAATAACTTTCACGTGAGCTTGATTAATATTTTTCCACCTCAGAATCACATCCGAGATACCCTTCTTTTTCAGAAAGATTTTGAGCCATTTGATGTATAATGAATGATTAAGCTAAGAAAAAATACATTTTAAAAAACCCTTAGTCTTGAATGGTTTCTGTGGATATGATAAGACTCTTCATACCAAACTTAACAATCTGGACATTCTAGGAACTTATTTTTCTCCATGGCATGTGTGTGAGAGAAATGAGCTGACTATTACATAGCATACCACCTTCCACGCACCTTTTTTTCACTATGTCTGACTCACCCAATAGCATAGCGTACATTAGTATAAAATAAAATGTTCTTTAAGTCTTCCTTTTTTCAATTGTGAAGTTGTTTGTCTCAGCCTTCGGTCAGTATTCACCTTTTTTTATAGTGCTTCTTAGTGTTTTATGAAAGTTGCTTTGAAATTTTAGGCAGTTTCTAGAACTAGTTAAACTATTTTCCATAGAAACCTATGGAAAATCAGGTTTTGATTAATGAATGTGATTTTGGAACAAATTACCTTCTTATAATATTAGCCGAGCTGAATATTTGCAGATGTATCACTGTATTAAGCTACTGAAAAAGGCAAAAGGAAAAAAGAACATCTAAAGAGGAAAAACAAGAAAATTAGTCGTAAATTTTATGATGCATTACTAGTTGAGAGTAAATAATGGTTAACATTTTCTTGATTAGATGTCAAATTGTAACAAGTGTTTAAAAAAAATTGGTTCATTAAAATTCAGTATTAATATAGCATTGTTAAATTTGATTGTCAGTATCATGCCAATAAAAATATTTCAATTGCATAATTCAATTCCAATCAATTGAAAATTTCAATGATTTTATTTTCAATAAAAAACACCAATTTTATTTATAATTGTAATTAATTTTAAGAAAATAAATATTCAGCCTAAACATCAACTGAATATTCAGTATTTAGTTATTTGACTAGATCACTATTCCTCCCATCTTCTAATTATTACTTAAATCATTTCACTGATGAACAGTGATGACTGGTACTCCTGGTTTCAATAGGGTAGTGCCACACATCGCAAGAAAGTATGCATGTATTAACTGAATTTTTTGTCTCTATTGTCATTACTTGCTGACTTAAGCCACCTGTTTCACCAGACTTGTGTAATCCCTTGATTTTTTTTTCTTTGGGCTTATCTCAAAAATGTGGCATACTGCAATAATCCAAATATGATTGATTAACTCAAGATTAACATAATTAATGCAGTTATCAGACATTAGTTCTTACAGACTTTGTAGTCGCTAGCAATCAAATGAATTAGTCTATGTGTACGTGAAAAACACACATTTTCAGCATTTATTGTTAATTCAAAAGGTTTTTTTTCCCACCTTCTATCAAAGGTAATGTTGCAGTTCATATTCATTTTAAAAACATTCATAAATTATGATGTGCACAAGTTTTGAAACACCCTGTATTATGTGCTGAATGTTTGGTAAAGGCCCCAAAGCAGAATGTGCCAAAATCTGCGACGTACGTCGCAGAACAATTCGGAAGAATTTTAAGAAAAAGTGCAAAAAAACACTATTACATGTATGGGGATTTTTACCGCAGAACATTTTCAGTCAGCCGAGGGCTAGTCGCAGAACGGTGCTAAAAATTCTGCTTTGGGGGGTAAAGGTAGATTTTGTAACCTTTATCTTATTGGTAAAAGGGGTGGGGGGTCACTTGCCTTTGCGTTTTTGGCAGAAAAGGTTTGTGGAACACAAAAGGTTAACTCCTGGTTTATACCTATTGCACACAGGGTTGTAATTTCAGCTGGTGAAAATTGGTTTTGACCGGGCCACCGGCCAAAAGTGGTTTTAACTGGCTAAAAGTGATCAAAACTGGTTGAAACTATTGGAATACATTGAAATAACAATAATAATTGTCTTAAACTGATGTAGTAATAGTTTTAACTGTTTTCTTTAACATTAAATTTAAAATTAAGGTTGGTTTTTACTTTTAACAAGCATCAGAATGTTTTTTAAAAAAACAGGGTTGCATTCACTTTGACCAGGTGTGGTTCTAACCATGTAGAAAACATGTTTTAACCATCCTGGTTGACTATTACTTTTGACCATTTTGAGAGATTTACTGCTATAGACGACTTCAAATGAATTTGACTTTGTGATCTCAATTCTGCCTAGTTGAAATGGATGAGAATCTTCCTTGTTTAATGCCTTCTTACATTGTTTCTCTGTGCATCTTAACACCGGGAGCTCTGTAACTCTGTCAAATAACAACTTCGATTCTTTGATGAATTCATCGACATCTTCATCCTTGCATTCACCAATGATTGCTGCGAATACTCCTGTTTCATAAAGAAACAACAACTAATTTTTCTGTTATTAATTTTTTAATCAGTAGTTTCTCATAAAGCTGCTACAGAATCATACCACCCTCTTCTCACAGCAAGAAAGACTGTTCTGACAGCAGGTTCTACAACTAATAGCCTATTATAATTCAATTAATTACCACTTGATTATCTTAATATTATTTATAATAAAAATAGGAGAATCATTTAAAATTACTACTAAATCAGTTTCAAGACCATATTTGACCACATCCAGGACACTGCCATTTTTAGCCAGTTTCCTGGTCAAAATGCCAACCCTCCCTCTTTTATAAATAATAATCTTGAATTTTATTTTGAAAAAGGAACAGTTAACTAGGAACTCTTGACTGTGCAAAACGTCAAAGTGAAAACCAATTAGATTTTTTCTTTTGATGTTATAGTAACACATGGGCTACTATTAAAGAACCACAAGCAGTCAATTGTTTAATTTTTAAATTTGCATATGTGAATGTGCCATTTGATTTTTGTGCTTAATATCTTGTTGGTAATTTTTTCAAGCTGGTGGTTGAAGCAGAAAATCAATGATAAATTGATATAGCAGTCATATAACTTCACATTAACTTTTTTTATTTTTCTATTTTTCATAATTTTTTTTTATCTGCTTATAACTAGTATTTTAACTTCGTGTCATATTTTCATGTATGGTACTGAGCAGGGTTTAAGCTACGGTCGTATTTTTCGCAAAATGCGAAAGAAAATCTTAGAGTGCGAAAGAAGTGGTAGCCACTTTCGCAAAAATGCGTACAGGAGGTACGGAACAAGTAGACATCCAATTATCAATCATTACACAAGCATTGTAGAATTTTCCTAAAGCTTTTCTCCCCATTTTTGCTTTTTTGCGAAAGGAATTTTTTATCTAGCTTAAACCCTGGTACTGAGGTGAAGCTTTTAAACAGTTTAAGATATAAATGGGTTTGACAGTACGATAAAACATGTGTACATGTATACTCTGGTTTTTATTATAATCACAAAAACCTTGCCAACCTTGATTTTGGATGTGTTTTTTTTTAATGACTTGAATTCAATTTTATCCTGTTCGATAGTATATCTTTAGTCAAATACATTCAATTAACTAATATACATTTAAATATTCATACTTCATTTCTTTAGTCATTAATTTAATTGAGTTTTTAAGGCAATATCATGTAACTACTTTTTAAGAATTAATGGAGAAAAATTTTGAAGTTTGAACTTTGACCACTTGAAGTGGTCAAAACCAACATGGACCAGGCTGATTTAAAAGCGTCCAGAAATAAATAAAAAAATATGAACATATATTTTGTGTGGTTGCAATAATGTATTAAGTAAACAAAATAATATTTTTTCATATGTTTTTGAAAAGTGTTCAATAAAACAAACACTTTTTTTTTCATTTAGTCAGTGAAATAAGTTTTATTGATATTTAAGTACCTTGCAACAAGGGGGCATTTTTCAATCAGTGAAATCAATTGTGTTGTTTTTCCCTGTAAAACACATTGAGTGATAACAGGCCGATAAACATTTATTTTTTAAATAGAAGAAAAAAAAAGTGAGCCTATAGGTTTTGGTTATACAAGGATTTCATTATACTTCATTTTTTTGTGAAAATATTCTCATTTTATTTGTTATATTTTATGGTTCAAGTGTTTTGAAGCAGTTTTTATTTTCCAGTTTAGGAGGTGGTACATTCCTTGGTTTGTCCTGTCTGCTAACTGGCTGTGATACATTTGAGGAAGCCATTGCTCTTGCAGAGAAAGGAGATAGCAAGAAAGTGGACAAGCTTGTGAAAGATATTTATGGAGGAGACTATCCAAAGTTCAATCTGAGTGGTAACACTGTAGCTAGTAGGTATGTATTTTTTCATATCATGGTCATAAGTTAGAACTGTGATGTCCAAAGTTAGGAACAAGAACATTATGGCAGCCTTGGCAAATCTTAGATTAACCTTAGCGTAATTCACCCACAAATGAGAGGATTTTAAATATTGCTCAGAAAACTTGGTTTAAAATGTCATAGATCTCATATTTGATTTTGTGTCAAGCAATAATTTTTAGGCATTAAAACTTACTACTAATTAGCAAATTTTGAACCTCTCTTGGCAAAATTGGACATCAATCAACCAAAAACAAGAAGAAGAAAAAGACACTAATGTAAGTAAAAGAAAAATATTTGTAGAAAACATATTTATTGCATGCATGAAATAAATCTTTGAAATGCATGATTCTATAGTCAATGTCTACATGACATGAGCCTCTAAATTATACCAATGACTTTGTGATGCTAAAAAATTTTAACTGATACAACAGTCTTACCAAGTAAATGGGAATCATATTCATCAAAAATTTCCAAGGCTGTCATGTTTGTTCCCAACTTTTGATGTTTGTTAGGCCGGTGTTTTAAAGGCTCTTTACTTTTATACCAATTACTGATGCTTGTTTATGTTTCTCCTCCAGATTTCTAATGTATCTAAATTTATTTTATTGATAATTTATTTTCATAATTATGTATTGTGAATGGCCTTTGTGAAATTTTCCTTTTTAATTCCCAGTTTTGGTAATATGAATAGCAAATCAAAAAGAGAAGCCTCATCCAAAGAAGATTTAGCTCGTGCTACACTGGTGACGATAACTAATAACATAGGGTCTATTGCCCGTATGTGCGCTTCCAATGAGGCAAGTACAATTTATTTCTAAAAGTTGTATGAGAATTTTATCATTGATCCTGCAATGTATAAATTAGCTTGTGTTTGCATGAACTATGAGAAGTTTTGTTGTTTTCCTTGTTATTTTAGCCGTGTTCCTTTCATTTTATTGAGAGTTTCTTAATCCTTCATCACAAGGTGATTTTTTTTTCTGTAAAAAATTGCAGAAAAACTTTTTTTTTTAGGTTTAAAATATGTGTTCTGTGAAGGCAGTATGAAAATCAAAAATTTAAGCAAAAAAACTGAAAATATAATTCAGTTTCTTGTAACTCAGGTGAGAAACGTGGCTATTAATATCAAACATACACTGCACAGATAATAAACCTAACTAGATACAGTCAATGCCAGATTTTACAAACCTCTAATTTCCAAAGAACGCGCTCTTTTTTATGAACTGGTTTCAAACCTGAAGCTAATGTTAAAATCTGCTCTATTCTACGAACTCTAATTTCTATCAACTCTCTTATTGTACAAACTTCATTCTTCTGCTTTTTTTTTTCCAGTTATTTTATTCTTCCAGCCACCTCTCAGTTTGTTGTATAATCAAAAGTAAACTTCAATTCTAACGTCCTATACGTCTTAAGAGAAAATAGAAGAAGAGCAGGTAAGTAGAGAATTCACCCCAATTTACTATTATCAACATACCGGTGCATTGCAAACATGTGCCAGGAAGAAGGGTGCGATAGTTGGTGGGAGTGACCATGAATTGAAGATGCATTGACAACATAATTCACTCTTTGTGTATTATGATTGGACAAACTTGTGCTTTCAGAAATGGTATGATATGCAAAGTCACATTGTTTCTTAAAGTGGGCATCGCGGCTCCTAGGGGCATCGTGACCAGCTGAAGATATTCATTTGTGTTCCTATTTATGGTTTGAAGTGGTTCTTTTATAAGTGAAAATATCTACTATAAGCTATTCTGGGAAGCTGCGGATGAACCATGAATCAGGAGACATGGGTGACAAAAGTTTGAGAATCACTGCATTAGGTTATTGATAGGTCATTTCTAAGTCAAAAGTAGATTTCAACCAACTCTCTATTTCAAACTCTATTTCAACCAACTGCTGTTCATCTACTTTCCTCTTCGCAATGTCAGCAAAACAGAAAAGATTGTGCTTGACATTCAATGAAACAACAAATATTTTGAAAGAAATTAATGTGCAAACTCTTACAAGGACAAAAATTGCCAATAAGTACCGGATTAAAAAAATTTCATTGCTAATTACTCTAATCAAAGATGAACAGAAGATCATTTCTGCGGCAAGTGATTCCAGCAGCATTTCACCATCCTGAAAATATTTGTGTGAAATATTATCCTACATCATTTCCATATGGGAAAATGTTGCAATGAAGCAAACAAAAATAAGTGATTTTTAAGGAAATCATCCAAAAAGGTGAATGACTAACACATTTTTTATTTCTGCCATTTTTTTCATTGTCTCTCTCATCTATGAACTAATTATACAGGTTCTTGAAAATGAGCATTGACTGTGTATAGATTTTAAATTATTTAATGCAATACTTTAATAGTATGGCTTTTTATGAAATTTTACAAAATAAAACAATTTCCACATAGCCTGACACCGAAGAGTTGAAGTTATGGTTGAGAGTGTTTGGTGTACATTCTTATGCACTCATGTTTTTTTTTATCTCTTTTTTTTTTTGAGAACAAAAATATTTTAATTTCTGATTGAATAGCTCATAGTAAGCAGCTTGAAATGTGATTGTTTTTTAAAATTTAAAATGTGACTGATTAAACAACAGTAATTATTGTTGTTTATGAATTGAATTAAAATAGATAAATTATTATTTATTACTGTCATGAAAAATTAATAACTTTTCACATTCCTATATATGTTCCAGGGTATCAAGCGTGTCGTTTTTGTGGGAAATTTCCTTAGAGTGAATACTATCGCCATGAAATTGCTGGCCTATGCAATGGATTATTGGTCCAAAGGTGCCCTAAAAGCTCTGTTTCTTGAACATGAAGTATGTAAAGTTTCCTTTCAACTATGAAGCATCTTTTATTCCTTATTCTCATTCCTTAAGCAGCTGTATCAGATCACTACGTTTTGAGTTTTCAAAACCTATACTTTACTTATATATAAACCATAAGTATGTCATAAGTATTATTCAAAGCACATAAGTGGCAGCACTTCTCGAACATGAAACATAATATAATTCTTACATTATAGTTAGGCTAAAGACCCATTCATTCATACATACTCAAACACATTTGGATGTGAACCAATCCATTAAAAATTCCTCAGTGAAATATTTATGAAGTGTAAGGGGGCAGGGTGTAATAGTGGTAAAATATAGTGTGTTTATATATATACAGGGTGCATATAGGTAAGAGGGCATATAGCATTTTACTGGCAAACAGTTGATCCTAGAGACATACTTCAGAGTAGAAAAATATCCAAATAACCTGTAGTACTCAGATATGTCACATGTTGCTGGTGGTTTTATAGTTATTAAAATAAAATAAAAATTATCTTCTTATACAGTTCCCATATGCCCTGAAACCCAATTAGAAAGCTGTTTGCCCAGTCTTTCCTAATGCCAATCTCAAAAATCCATAGTGTAATATTCACTGAGATATTCGAATTCGAAAAACAAAGGAAATGTGGGAAAAACATTAAATTGTGGTAAAATGGTTTACTTGTATTTTTAATGTTATTTTCCCCAATTTTCCTCCATTTCTTTCAATTCATATATTTCAACGATATTGCACTTGGAAATGCAGATTTTTTTTCTTTTTTGGCATCAGAAGAGACAGGGCAATAACTTTCTAATTTGGTTTCTGGGCATACAGGGACTGTATAAACAGTAATTTTTTTTATTTTAATAACTATACCACCCCTTGAAACATGAATAACATATGAGTACTGCATGTTATTTAGATATTTTTTCTGATTGGAAGTATGCTTCTAGGATCAACGGTTCACCAGTAAAATGCCATACACTCTGCTACTTATGCACCCTGTATAGTGAAATTTTAATTAATTAAATTTGTAGCAGCTGACAAAAACTGAGTTATCATTGTTCAACTTGTTGGAAATTTTGATTTTTGAGAAAAAAGGTTTTTTTTTTAATAACAGCGTCATTTACAAATATTGTATAAGAAAAAAGATCATGCTACTGGATGTGAAGAAATTGTCAATGATGAAATGTTCTAATGCCTAATTATTAACGGGCAATATTAAGGTAGGGGAGAAATGTGGATGTACACACACATATTCATCAGCACATTTATATATAATATTTATATTATACTCAAACTTTTAAATAAAATAAAAGGAAGGTTATATATTATTTCAAACAAAATTAGTAATTTTTATTTGCCTGTCACTTCACTGATGTTTGAAGAAAGTCTTGCACAAAGAATGGTGTTCTAAGTTCAAGATCTTTAGTCCACCATTTTTTTAGTAGACTTTAAATTTGTTAGGCTTGAGTGGACACGCCTGATTTGCAGAGTTTCTGATTACCTCCGTCAGAATGACAGCATGGTGGTCTGAATCATCTGCTGTTAAGATCTCAACACCAGGGTTGGCGAGAATGTTGAGCTGGCTTTCCAGGTTTCTTTTAAAAAGATCCCAGTTTGTGTTCTTAAAATTCCGATAAAAAGTGGGAATAAATGTCGCTTCACAGTAGAAGTTTATGAACCTGTGATCAAATAAGGAGGGTTCATCGCTTACCCTCCATCTCTTGATCGCATTTGCAATATCTATTGAGACCAGGGTCAGATCAATAACTTCTTCCCGATTACGTGAACGGAAAGTTGGTCTATGCCTTT
The DNA here is from genome assembly GCF_987345545.1 of Pholcus phalangioides. NCBI lineage: Eukaryota > Metazoa > Arthropoda > Arachnida > Araneae > Pholcidae > Pholcus > Pholcus phalangioides. The sequence goes on along the minus strand of NW_028301608.1, from coordinate 82,883,672 downwards.
GGTTAGCGCAAACCAGATTTGTTTTCATGAGGAACTCTAGTAATGTTCAGGGGTGCAAGAGCTGTGCCAAACTGCGCCAAAACGGTTCTCTTGATACATGGTGTGCCAAGGCGCTGAATACTTGCGCATTTGCACCAATTGTTGCTTGTGGTTCGCGGAGGTACCGCTAATGCACTGTAGTGCGTCAAATACCCGGAATTTAGGAAAAAGGAGCATGTGAAAATTTTGTTCACGGTTTCATTCCAAGACAAGGAAACAAATACTGAGGTGGGAAACTTCAATTTTTTTCACTTCCCACCATCTACCACAATCGCATTATCTCGTGACCTTGGAAAGTAGTTCTACTACCTTGAAGTACAAAATCCTATACTGTTATTGGTATAACCCGCGGGCAATTGAAGTCCCTGAATGAATATGCCGAATTTTCCGCTTTCGGAGAGCGTTTTTTCTCCTGTGGGTTATACGCCACGAAATAACAGTAATTTCGCGGCTACTAACTTGCGTTCAAAGACAACATATCTATGGCATAAATTCACTTTATTTTCCACAAGATTGCACATGCGCCTTTGCGAAGAATTGAAAAGGGGATTGATTTACTAATCATTTAAATTACCAAAATTTTTCGGAGATCGTTGGGAAGAAACGGGATCTGTAAAAACTCCTTCTAAAATATCATTAGTTTTGTCATCTAGCCACTATGCAGTGGTGTGGTTATCGTCTGTGGTTGCCGATCGTGACAATTTCACATCGAGAAAATCCGGATTTTGCAAACGGGTGGCTCAAGGAAAAAAAAATCTGCCCATGCAGAACATATTTTTGGTGCTACTGGCCACATTTTTTTTTTTTTTTTTGGTCGACAAATCTTTTTTCACCCTTTCAAACTTCATTTGGCACCCCTTCTAGAGCAGCGCTCAATATGGCCGCACAGTTCACCCTTGCATTGGGGGGGGGGGGGGCATGCTCTTAAGTCTTAACAATAGTCAAAGGAAGGAGTTTCATTTCAGTAAATGCATGTTTTAGTAGTGATAGATAAGATACTTCAGAAAAAATTTAAATGGACTTGAATTTGGGGAGAAATTTATTTAGAATTATTTGTTCCAAAAAAAAAAAACATTTTTGGCAAAACTTATGGCACATTTCACATAAAAATTACTCCTAATATTGCAGATATAGTTAGTTCTGTTCCATTTTCGAAATTTCTGCTCCATAAATGGATGAGGGGCGCTTGCACCCCTGAATGTTTCGCCTCTCTGGTTTATGTCTGAGCTGCCCCACACTGTATGGTGAGCATTGGCATCACATCCAGATATGCTTATATTGTGATGTTTCAGTATTCTACCAGTTCTCAGAACTCTTGCAGAATTTTGAGATCATGGGCCATATAGACGGAGCAGATCATGATAGGGTGGTTCTTGTTTAGGTCATTATCCTTTGTTAGAACCGCAACATCTTCTGATGTGAATTGTGGCTATGCCCAGACATGGATACCTTTGGCAAGGTACACACATGCTCTTGGATGAATCCCTGTTCCTTTCTTGATGAAGAGTTGGGAGTTGGGTATCATGGCAAACAGATTGTTATCTTCTCTGACAGCCAAGCTCTTGACAGCTTCCTCAAGTTTCAACTGTGCGTAAAATACTGCACTGACATACTGAATAACTTGGCAGCATTGGGCAACAATATCAACCTTTACTGGGTTCCTGGACATGTAAATTTCCAGGGAAATGAACTTGCAGACCAGATAGCCAAAGAGGCAGCAAACCTGAAGCTATCTGGACCTGAACCTTTCTATCCTGTTTCGATGTCAACCATTAAAGGAGATGTCAAACAGTGGATAGAAGATAAACATTTACGGCAATAGAACTCAAGGCAGGACTGCAGGCAGGCAGGCCAAGCTAGCCTTGGAAACCCACCCGAATATTGCAAAAAACTTATCTCGCTGAACAGGAAACAAATTTGATAGGTTATACAGATCATCACTGGTCATGCTAACCTAACGAAACACCTACACAACTGTGGCTATGCAGATTCACCTATTTGTCTTGCGTGTGGAGAAGAAGACAAAACTCCACTCCACTATGTGGAATGATGTCCCGCCTTCTCTATCCCGAGAAGGAACTACTTTGGTGATCATCAGGTGACACTGGTAAATTTTCTTAATTACAATAAACACCTGAATTCATGGTGAGTATCAATTCTCTGCTCTAACTTGAACTCCCATGTGTTATTTTTCAATAACTTCATGTTGAGTTCCCGGCCATATGTTTCGCCGACCTCCTTTGCTCCTTTTTTTCAAAAAGGGTATCGCAGACAGGAGCAGCCTCAAATATTTTTGATATGGCCTTTATCGGTTGCGGGTTTTCCATAATCTCCCACATACAGGGTTTTCCCTAATCTCCCACATACAGGGTTTTCCACAGAATGATGTTTCTTCATATCTACATGATCCACAGCTCATGTTATACCACTTAGTGTTAGAGTAATGGTCAAAATTTGCCTAGGCTTTTCCCATATAGGACACCAAAGAATGATAATGCACAAAGAATGGCCTTGTTTTTTAATGTCGTTGATAGAGTATTTGGTGGGATGCTTTACTTTTAAATACAAATTTTTTCTTTTAATTTAGATTTCATCAGCAATTTGTTTGTTTTTAAATCTAAAACTTTCAACTCAGCATTTACAAAAAATCTTATGCACAATCGAGATTTATTTTGATAATTGAACAGCATTCACTCGCACCTAAACGAAAACAAAATGGCAGTATTGGCATGACAAGATATGCAGCAAAATATTTGCTAGCACAAGTGCCAACATTCATTGTCCTTGGTTATTTTATCTACAAAACTGGAGAAGTAGAGGAGAGTGGGAAGAAAGAAATTGCTTGAGTTATATATGCTGATCAAGTTCATATCCTGCCAATATAAACTTCTCACTGAGAAAATAAATGCAATTTTTTAAACATCATCGCATACCCAAAAACTTCAACTTGAGGGAAAATGTTAACACATTTCAATAATGTTGAAGGTTCTTAAGCTAAGGGAAAACTTCCACGTAGACAGATATTTGACTTATCTGAATTTGGTTTATCATGAATATGATTATGTTTTTGAATGATACTGGTCTCTACAATATATGTAATCTTCCATTATTTTTCATTCTTCATTACATAAAAAAGTGGTGTAAGAGAATTCTTTTCTGTAAGGATATATAGTAATCACAGAGAATCAATAGATGTCAATTGTACTATTTCATCACTTTATTCTTTTCGTTCATAAGGGCTCTGGTAGATTTTATGTAAATCCAGTAATTTTTCAGGTCAAAACATCACGAAATGACAAATTTTAACCCCTTCAGACCTGAGTATTCATTTTTTTTCATTTCTTGAGATATTTCTGCATTATTGATGTTCAAAAAATACAATAAATACATTGATAGAATAAAAAAATTTCAAATTTTATAAATACAAGACCCTCACAAATGTTTAGTATGAGTTTCAGCTTGTGGAATGTGACATGGTGTGATTATGATAAAAGCAGATTGATTGTTTGCTCAGACAAATATACATCACATTTTTGGCATCTCGACCTTGTCCTTTTTTTACAGCCCATCTGCCTGCAACACCTAGCGAATTTGAGATCATCCATACAATAAGCCAATGGCCAAAATTGACCTTTCTCTACCAATATATTTTTATTCTGAAATAATTCTTACAGCACATCACTGTGTAGTTTCTGAACAGTTTTTTTAATTCTATTTTTTTGAAATTATGATCATTTTATTATTATTTACTATGTGTGTTTAAAAATTAACTCAATAATGATCGTGTCCACACCAGTATGGATCGACAACGATCCCTTGGATGGATTTTCTTCATTTTGTGCAATGTAAAATTGATGATGCGATGAATGAAATTGAATTGAATTGAATCAAGTTTTTATTGTTAAAGCACACGTTTTTTGAATCAAATGCTATCCATTTGTAAACTACAAGGAATATTAACTGTTTTCAATTTTAGGATGCAAATGCTGTTTTAAAATGATCAGAAAGTTAAAAAATAGTTCAAATACATTTGTCATAAAAAATTAAATTCATTCCAGATGTCATAGTTTTGAACTGTATTAATAAAGAAATAATTTCTCTCATTCAAATTTTTTCAGCTAAGATAAAGCAGAGTATATTTTTATTCACATGCAATCTTTTTTAGAAAAAATATATATCTACTGTGAGATAAACCAATCCCCATGTTTATGCATACAGGGTCTGAAAGGGTTATAATAATAAAATAGATTGCAAACATTTGATTTTTTTTTTTTTGGTAATGTTTTTTTTTTGGATGTTTTAACAAGACAAATTTCTTCAAGTAATTTTGCCTTATTATATGAAAAATTGTTTGACTCTCGAACCATTGTCATGGCTCAAATACAATGAACTTAGTATGCTGCTGAATCACTTATTGATAATTTTTGATATGGGGGGGGGAACTTAGAAATTTTTCTCTTGAGTGTATAAAGAGATATATCCCCACGTCTTCACCCAGTTCAAGGGATTAATGTCAGAATAGAAAATGCAATTCTCTATTGTTGATTTTGTTGATGATTATTTTTAAAAAATCGCATCTCAATTTGTATTTAGATATTTTATAAAATATCTTGCATAAATGTTTATTTGAACTATTCAATGTTTGTGTTTACTTGCAGGGATATTTTGGAGCAGTTGGATGCTTGTTGGAACTCATGAAAAATCGGTGAATCTCCATTGAATGCCAAAATATTTTTTTTTTACAAAAGAATTTTTTTTTTTTCCTACTGCTAAGACATTTATTTTTGTTTCGTGATTATTTTATCATCTGTTTACAATAGGTGTTATGTCTTGTTTTATTTATAAGAATAAAAAATATATTTTTCATTTGTTTATTCACTTTATTTCACATTATTGGCAGAGAAATATCACACTGTTCGCTCTTGATAGTTGTCAGTTTTTTCCTCAGAAGGGACTGATTCAAATTCCCTGAATAGATATTGAAATCTATCCTGATCAGATATTGAAATATATTCAAAATTTGATCTTTTAGCTTCAGATTTTTTTTCTCTCAAACTTATGCCCATTTATTTAAAAAGGAAGTAGTTCTCTTACAATGATTTCCTTTTTCTTTTCGAAAAAGATCGCTTTTTTTTTAAAAATTTAACTATCTTTATACACTATGAGGGGCATTTGATAAGTAAGGTAAAAAAATGTTTAAAAAAATTTTTTGGACAATTTCTTCTTTTCTGAACATTGTCTTCATCTAGGCCCAGGGCCGTCTCAAGAGTACCATGGGCCCCCGGGCCAAGTGGTTTTTCGGAGGCCCTACCTAGTAAATCCTAGAAAATTTCAAGCGGATCTCATTCTTGTGGGGCCCCTCTTCTCTTGAGGCCCCCGGGCCGTGCCCGGGTGGGCCCATGCGTTAAGACGGCACTGTCTAGGCCCATGCACTTTCTCTAATGATTTCAAATGCTTGATATCCCATAAGAAAATTACGTTTTTTCTATCCCTTCAAAGTAGTGATTTATATTTGTGATGGCCATCATTTAATGAAAAAAAACAATTCAGCCAAGCCAATCTTTCAAGTTTAGAAACAGAAAAAAAGTCTCATGGGGTCAAATCTGTAGAATTAATTGGATAAGAGATTGGTGCGAAGCCCAATTCATGCAATTTGGCCATTGCAATGATGGATCTGTGAAATAGAGCACTGTCTTAGTGAAAAATTTATTTGTGCACCAATTTTCGCTGTTTCACCTGCATCCAGTGTTCGCCAATACTCATCGATATGCGTAATTCGCGCCTTAAAATTTAGTTTCACTCCTCCAAATTTTGTTCAGGAGTGAAAATACTTCAAATTCTCGGTAGTTGTTTTTTAATAGAGTGATTTCTCACTGACAAGGAAAAACAAAAATACCCCCCCCCCCCTTAAAATTTTAGAGAAGAATGAAATTACTCTTCAAAATTATATTTTCGGCTAACACTGCCTGCAGCTGTTCTTTTGAATTTCTCAGAAGTATGGCCTAATGCTCGCTTATTCTTGTCTGGGCCTTCTGGAAGTAGTCTATTCAATCATTGCTTTGAAAATCCTTTAAAATTGTGGCCATCAATTTATAGCGGACAAAACCGCGTCTGCTTTATTTTGTAGTGTACGAACCAGGGCCGGAACTGCCCCGGGCGGCAATTTTTAGGTGAAAACATGGAACACCGTTACAAATTATCGAATTCCGAATTAGTGGGAGCGGCAAGACAATACAAAAATCCTAGGTACGAACCACACTCCATCCACTGCTTTGACTGCTGTTTTTAATCTAATATATAGTGGTGAATCTCCATGTTTCACCCACGGTCAAAAATCTTCAGGATTTGAGGCAATTTTGATAAATTTCCTTTTACAATGTCTTTTGTGTTCGCTTTTGATTAATCTTGATCAATCCTAGTACATCTTGCACAAAGATTTTTAGTTTCCAGTTCCCCACTGAGAATGTGTACCTGCAGAGGCGAGCTTAAGTACTTTGCGGCCCTCTATAATGATTTTTCCCGATCCTGCAATATTCCTCGGCACCCTGGTGCACGCCAGGTTTGCATTTAGTACCTGATAACGATTATCGCAAACTATACTACGTACTATATGGTAAAAAAAGTCACTTAGCAATAAATTTAAGCTCATCGCCCAACGAGAAAAATTGTGTGCTCCCGGGAACTTGAAGGTTGAGAATCACTACGCTCAATGTAATCATATGGCCACCTCCAAAACGGAGGGGGCAGACAGGGCTCCAGCCAACACCATCTACAGAACAATGCCTCCGCACAAAGCTTGTGACGTCAACGAAGAAGGCCATTTTTCCTATTGCCATTGGATATACTGCAAAAAAAGATAAAGATATGTCATGCGTCGGCCTGCTATATCCAATGGGAATAGGTGAAATGGCCTTCTTCAGTGAAGTGACGAGCTTCGTGCGGAGGCCTTGTTCTATAGATGGTGTTGCTCCAGCCCGGGGATCCATTCTTATCAATATTGTTTCATATTAAAAAAAAACTATACATCGTAGCCTGTGAGAAATATTTGCCCTGGTGACCGTCAAAGATCACAGCCTAGGGATCCTACTGCAAAATGTGGGGGCCACGTCTACAGCGCAAAACGATGGAAGGGCTAGACGAAGGATTGCCAACCTAGAGCTGCAACTTAATACTCTTTCAGCAGGCACTTTGCCCCCCACCCCTCCCCGTATAGTTTGAATACGTCGTTACAGGGAGAATTCGGCGCTGTGGTGGTCGAGTGGTTAAAGTGCCGGACTCGTGATGCGAGGATCCGGGTTCGAACCCCACAGTGGTGGTCGGCTGAAGTTGGTTTTCTGTGGTTCCCAACTTCAAGGCGCAAATGCGAGCCGATCTCCCCGTTAAAAAGTCTCGCCACAGAGAGCAACAGTCCTACAACGGTAAATAATTCAACCATAACACTTCACTCATAGTTAGTAAAACTGGGGGCAGATGACAGCACTACACATAACAAGCATTACACAGAAAACAAAAAACTTTACGTCAGGTTGCACTACACGTACACGCACATTCCCGCATGTAACGATTCGTTGGGGGGTTCCGCGGGGCGGGGGGGGGGGGGTGTAGCAGTAGTAGGTAGGGGCTCGGGGATCCATGATGCAGCCACCTCGTTGGGCAATTTGCCTGTTGTGGCGTTGTATTTGTATTTCTAGTCCAGCGCACGGGGCACCAAAACTGCGTGCACTCTTGGTTTATTGCATGGGAAAACAGGGCGCGTGCTGAAGGGCGTGCTGAAGGCCCACAAATTTTCATGGCCTGGAAATTGGTTGCTTTTCACAATCAAGTTTATAAGTACAACCCCACGCATCTCCCTTTACGAGCATTATATGTAATTCGCCACAAAATAAATATATGCCTAGGACTCAAACATATGAAATACCGACCGTAGGTTTGCGGGGGGTGGGAAAGGTCTATCAAAACCTAAAACCTGTGGGTGCCTTATCTTGAACAGAAGTCATAATTCAAGATTTCTTTGATCATAAGTCAAAATGTGACTAATCAAAGTATTTTTATTTCCTTTTGCGGCCCCTAAAATTTAATGGCCTGGTGCGGCTGCGCCCTTCGCAACTACCTAGGTCCGGTCCTGCGCACCTGTTCTACTAAGATGCCCACATATCAATTATCTCAAGCAACTTCAATCTGCAATCTTCCATGACGATACCGTGGACTTTTTCAATGATTTTCAGGGTGATGGCCTAAACCGGACGCCCAGGGTGCTCTTCTTCGGTGCACGTATGACTCGTTTAAATTTGTTGATCAAAAAATAAATGGTCTTTAATAATTCAGAGTCTTGGGAACTCTGAAAAAAAAAACAACTCTATCATTATCTCTTGAAACTTATATTTCTTGAAACTTACTCCAATTCAGCTTTGATCTAGGGGTTAGGTTGCAACTACACTGCTCAAAACAATTAAGGGAGCAAGCAAAAAAGTGAAGAAAACCGTGCGAGACAGCCACGTATTGGCATACAATGGATAGTACACGCGTATCAATGCGCAATACAGAAAAAAGACGTAAAAAAATTTGGAATTAAGCTTTAATTCTTTGAAAATATGGAAAAAACATGAAAAGATGATTTAGGGCAACAATTTGGTTACATGTAAACGATAAAAAAAAGTACTGTTTAGACATGATGCATGAGTTTTAATAGGGCATGTGGTCTCCTCGAACAGCTAAGACTGCCGCACACCTGTTTGCCATGGATGCGATGAGGTTATCGGTCAGACTTTGGGGAATACTGTTCCACTCCTCAAGAAGTGCAATCTGCAAGTTTCGGACAGTAACAGGCGGCCTTGGTCGCGCAGCAATGCGTCGTCCGAGCATGCCCCAAACATGCTCGATTGGATTCAGGTCAGGAGAGCACGCTGGCCATTCCATACGCTGTATTGTTTCAGCTTCAAGCATGTTCTCCACCAGACGAGCTCTATGCGGTCGGGCATTATCATCCTGGAAAACAAAGGAATCTCCAATGGCTCCAGCGTAAGGGATGACATGAGGTCGCAGTATCTCGTCTGCATACCTTCGGGCCGTCAGAGTGCCATTCCGAATGATATGCAGGTCCGTACGTCCGCCTATGCTGATTCCACCGACCAGCTCGTCTGTATTGTGACCTTTCACGAACGAATGCGGGGTTATTTCGAGTGCCCCTGTCCCTCCATACCAGAACACGTCGGGTGTCACACTCCAGACTGAATCGAGACTCGTCTGTAAACAGCACTTGGCTCCAATCATGTTGCTCCCAATCTCGATGTTCAGCAGCCCATCTTCTTCGGGCCGCACGGTGGCGTGGGGTCAACGGAATGCAGACCATTGGCCTACGTGCATAGAGCCCTCCCTCATGAAGCCGATTACGTACTGTTTGGCTGGACATCCTTCGTCCTGTTGCCAAGAGCAACCGTCTTTGCAGCTGCGTAGCATTCTCTGTTCTGTTTCGACGGGCGTACGTTCGTATGACCGTATATACCGGTCATCAGTTGCTGTAGTGGCGCGTGGCCGACCTTGCCCTGGTCGACGTCTAACATTTCCTGTTTCTTGGAATCGATTCCACAACCTTGCAACAACACTTCTGGCGACTCGAACAGCGTCCGCGACACTACGTTGCAGGGGCGTAGCCAGAAATTTCGTTCGGGGGGGGGGACCACTTTCATTTCGGGGGGGGGGACCAAAGTGACAGAACAATGGATTTGGCCATCTTTGTCCCTTTTTTCGGTCATTTTCTCACATTTCAGGGGGGGATCAGACATCCAAGTCCCCCCCCCCCCTGGCTACGCCCTTGCTACGTTGTGTTTGCCCGGATTCCAGTCTGCCTATAACACGCCATGCCATGGATTCCGGTAAATCACGTTGTTGAGACATCCTCAAGTCACCTTGTCTCAAAAAAAAAAAAATACTGCGCAATCGAATTTCACAGTAAAACGGACGTTTCTGCAACATCCCGATTTCTGCCCTTATCTCCTTTCTCTGGTTTTTGACGTCATGAACTTTGATTTGCATATGAAGTTTTCTTCTTCCGTTTCCTGCTAGGCTTTAAATTATGGATGATTCATTTTATGTTACTTATCGGTATACATCTTTGCGTAATTTTGTTAAAACCATGTGCTCCCCTAATTGTTTTGGGCAGTGTATTTAAATAAAAGGGTTTTTTTTCCTTTCCTTCTTTTCTGCACGACACTTACACAGTATCCTACAATCGACTGATGGTTTTCAAGATGTGATAGCAAAAAAAGAAACGGTACCAGACATTAAAGTTCTTCTTGCGACACATTTGATCATTTTTGTCGCACCACGGTCATTTCCTGCACACGAGGGCTAACTAGACTGGGACCTACAATTTATTGCTGATTCCGAACAGAAGTCTCTTTTTTTATGCTTACCTCTCGGTGAGCATAAAAAAAGGAGCTACCACAAGAAGTCCGGACTCCTTGTGGTAGTTTACTAGTTATATAGTAACGGAAAAATAAATAGTTTTTCATACTGGGATCGAACCCGGGGCGTTCCACTCAGAGCCAGGGTTCCTTACCACTAGCCCACATTATAGGGATAGGAAGGAAAGGAATTTGGTATCATTAACGACCATCCATAGGAAAGCAAAAAAAAAACCAGGTTATTAGACAGCTTTTTGATAGAAATTTAGATTATTGAATCAAATTTTGATTACAGCTAGTAAAATCGACTTGGCGGGAAAAATCGACAAGATCGTCTGCAATCAGCTGGCTCCATTGTCCAACCGCAACTGTGCCAATTTTTCCCAGCAAGCAGCGGTGTTGCCAATTTCAATGTTCTCTTTTCAAGTCCTCCAAACACCAAGGCCGGTTTAATCCCGTCGTAGCGAATTTTTGAGGGGGGAAAAAATCTCGCTTTAATGTTTCTGAAATTTTTATTTTTTTCTGCTACGTAATTAACGGGTTCCGGTTAAGAGTAATTTTTACGCGAATAAGAAAATCTTTTTGTGAAATTTAAGAAGTTTTTTTTTTTTCTAAAAAGAACTCTGTCCGTTTGCCATTGATGAGAGAGAGAAAGTTCTGAAGAGACACGTTCATTGACTTAGGCCTAACCCATCTCTGCTGCTCCTCGCAATCTGCTGCGTGTGCCAACGTGGTGCGGGTTCCCCTTCTTTTTTTTTCCATTTTATTCTTTGATTCGGGAAGGTGTTGGAACTCAATGTGTTCAATTTAAAACAAACTTTTTGATGACTCAGCTGCTGAGCCGAATAGGCTAATTTATTTAGGATTTGTTTTTTTTTTTTGATATTTAATTTAGGTGTTTTTTTTGAGGTGTTTTATATATATATATATATAAAAGGACTGCTGTTTTTTGAATTATGTCTTCGACGGGTTACAATTTGGAGGAGTCCAGTGCGGACCGGAATGTAGAAATATGGAAAATTAAGAAGTTAATCAAAAGCTTGGAAGCCGCTAGAGGGTGAGTTGATCCTGGATGATTTATTTTAGCTTTTCTTAATTCCGTTGTGTATTGAAGGCTCATTCCTCTCGATCCCCTACCCCCCCGCACATCGAGGATGGCGTATTACATATGGTTTCGCAATTCAGGTTGGAATTCCATATGGAATCGGTGGTTCTCTAGCCACACTACTAGATCCAGTATTTCCCTAAGTAAGAATGGAATTCCCAAGCTGGGGGCGATGGGATGGTCCAGGGGTGCGATAGAAGCTGTGGGTTTAGTATATATTCGGTAGTAAATTGCGATATTGGCTTCAAAGAAAGGAATGGGTTTAGTATAGGATCCTATGGGTTGTTTTGAGTTGGGGGGGGGGGGGGACAAAAATTTTACAAACTATGCACCAGATCTATGCTCCAGATCGATGGCTCTCAAACTGTAGTTTGTGTTGATGAGAGAATTACAGAAATGAAAAATTAGATTTGAATGATAATAAATTTTTGAACATGAACAGAAGTAGCCTGTATCAAACCAATATAATAAGCATAGGCTTAAACATTTATTAAACATGTATGTATGCGACGTGACGTATAATATATTAAAATTCTGTCTACATGATTAATATATCGTGAAACGTCGATATATCGATACTTGGCAAACTAAGAAAAGATGTATTCGTTGAGTATTGGGGGTGCTGGAGAGTCTTTTTCGGTGTGCGAGATGAAAAAAAAAATGAAAACTGGTTGACTGATTATTCATCGAAATTGAAATAATAAAAATTTGAATTTTTCAATTCCTAAAAATGTTGCTTTTAAATTTGATACTGTCGTGAACATGCGGCAGTCGAGTGGTAGGAACACAATTTATAGTTTTTGTAGCTGGAAGCCATAAGCGAAGAACTATTCAATGAAATTGGTTTTTCTAAATCTCAAAGAAATGTTAAAATATAGTGCTTTTTTAGTTTTATTTTTGAGTTTAAAAAAAAAGGCAAAATTAAATATTAGCCATAGCTGAAAAGGCACTAAACAATAAGTAGAAAAATTAGAAATTAATTATTGGATGATTAATGTAATCAATTACAGAAAACAGCCTGAATTTTCTAACAGATGAAAAAGTATTATCCAAGGGGTTGCAGGAATATAAGTCGCATTGACTGGGAGTGTGGGAATCGAAGAAAGGTTGGGAACCACTGTCTTGGGGATTATCATATCCAGAGGCAGAAGTATAATGTTGGACATTTCGGAACAGCTATAGTATAGTCCCTTTTTGGTGATGTATTGTTAATTTTTCTTGTAAATGTTAACAAAATTAGTAATTTTTTTTAATGTGAAATATAATTCAGTTTTCATTGACTGAAACATTTTAAAATATAATTTTTGGCGCAATTGCCTCAATGGTAACTTTTAGTTGGAGAATATGCACTTGGTCATAATGAGGGGTTTTAAAAGTTTGGTTATAAAGATTTTAGAAACCTTAAAAGATTATTTTGAAATTAGATAATTTTTCAGAAATTAGTCAAATCCTGTTTTAACGAATACCGCTATAGCGAAAATCTTGTTTTAACGAACACTTTTCAAATAAGTTTACATAGGAACACACACCCCCAAATAAGTTTACATAGGAACACACACCCCCAAATAAGTTTACATAGGAACAATGCTAGGTAGCGTGGAATTCCTTTATAATGAAATTTAGATACAACGAAGTGATTCCTTCTGTCTCTTGGCATTCGTTATAAAGGGATTCGACTGTAGTTCAAAGCAAAGTATAAAACTGAAGTTGATTGGTAAAGAAAGCTATTCTTATGATCACCTTCATCGTAAGAAGATAGAGTTGTTTTTATCAATCAACATACATACACTCAAATTTTGTATCACTCATTTTTTGTGCAATTCCGCCATAATGGTTTCATTTTTTGCTTTTCAAGTTTAATATTGTGTGTTACAAATTTCAATATTCTGGTCAAGAAGATGGGGAGGGAGACAGGGCCAGGAGAATATTCTCTGGCAGGACTATTATAAATAAAAAGTAATTATATTATTTTCGATAAGAATATTCCCCAGTAATTTGTAATAGTAATCCGAAGAATATTATAAATAACTAGAGAATATTTTCATTGAGCATAATAAGAATATTCTTTAGTTATTTATAATAATCCTTCTAGAGAATATTCTCAAGAATTTTACATCTCTAGAATAATACTATGGCTGTTAAAATAAAGAAAATGACAATAAATGGACGAGAAAAACACTAACAAACTTCTTAGACTAAATATTATTATAAAGAATAAAAAAACTCAAATGCTATCAGACGCGATTAATTTAATTTAAAAGCCACACTATACAAAAGCCTATTATCACTTGTGACCTTTAGAGGGTGAAGTCATTTTCAGACGATTACCAACAATAAAAAAGGAAATACCAACCCTAGAAGTCTGAAGCCTGGTGTTTTTTTTAAGAGCATGCTTTGTTTTGCTCTGTGTAAGCACTGATTGCAGGGTTTAAGCTAGATAAAAAAAATTTCTTTCACTAAAAAGCAAAAATAGGGAGAAAAGCTTTAGCAAAATGCTAATGTAATGATTGATGATTGGATGTCTACTCGTTTCGTACCTCCTGTATTATTTTTGCGAAAGTGGCTACCACTTTCGCATTCTAAGATTTTCTTTCACATTTTGTGAAGATGCAACCGTAGCTTAAACCCTGACTGATTGACTGAAAAGTATACATTTCAGGATCCTGATCAATGAAAATTATAAACACTCAAACGACAAATTTTAAAAGCTACTTACTTTGGGGTCACTGTTGCAATTTATTTCTTTCAATAATACACCTACAAATTAAATCGCGATCCATGAAAAAATTGCCTGATGGAAGTTTGTTTTTAATGCCCAAAGCAGAATGTTTTGCATTGTTCTACAACGAACCCTTAACTGACTGGAAATTTTCTGGGTAAACATTCCCATACAAAGTGTTTTTTTACACTTTCCTTAAAATTCTTCCAGATTGTTCTGCAGTAGCACTGATTGTTCTGTTGCATACATTTGTTCATAGATTTTGGAATATTTTGCTTTGGGGGTATAGCATATTCTTTATACGCAGGAAACTGTAAATTGAATGTATAGATTCATTTCACAGTAATTGTTCTCTCATGTAATTTTTTTGTATTACAGGAATGGAACTAGCATGATATCTTTAATAATTCCGCCAAAAGATCAAATATCTAGAGTGTCAAAAATGTTAGCGGACGAGTTTGGCACTGCTTCCAATATCAAAAGTCGAGTCAATAGGCTCTCGGTCTTAGGTGCTATTACATCTGTACAGCATAGATTAAAATTATATACAAAAGGTAAGTGAAATATGTGTTAGTATTTCCATAACAGTGTGTTATGGAAATAAATGCATATTGTAGGCTATATATACAGTAATGAATGATCTGTGTATGTGTACCTAGTTAAATATTGTCTACATGTCATGTAGACAATGTGATAGGATAAAAAAAGTAATTAAAACAGTGTTTTCCGAAAAAAATTTCGGAGCTGAGTAGTTCGAAGTTTCTGGGTAGGAGCTTATGTATATAACATGATACTGTAGTTATAAAAATTTCTTCAGGTATCTTAAAGCAGTGTTTCTCAACCTGTGGTCTGTGGAGAGACTATAATTTTATTCCAATGGAATGAAATATTATTTAATTGTGAAACTGATACTAGTAATATCCTGTTGAGTCCAAATGTAAAACAATTCCCTTATACTGACCTAGGTGTGAGTGACCATATTTCATTGAGGAAAAATACGGGATAGCACTAATTGCCAACAAAAAATACAATTCTCAGTAAAATTGCTAGTTATTGCTGAAACTACTGAAATTAAGGGTTATTGTAAATCTCAGTGAAAAAAATGTATTTTGCTGAAAAAAAAAGTTAATATTTGCTGATCATGTTTCATCAAGAAAAACTGGATCTTAATAATGGCAAACTACGAACCATTACCAATGGTCACAAAAAAGTGTTGCTATAACTCTTTAAAATCAGCAATTATTGTTAAAATTGCTAAAAAATCACGATGTGGAGGTTAATGAGGGGAGAATACTATAAAGTGAAGTGATTTGTAGTTGAAATGCAGTTTGTGGGGAAAAGAAGTTAAATGTGATAACTATACGAGATGAATTTGTGACTTTTCTTCATGCTTATAGATTTCCTATATGTGTATACAAAATTTTTAGCCAATGAAAATATACAAATCATAGATATGAGAATAATAATGTATAATAAGTCAGTTATCATAACATAGTTTCTAAGTTATGAAAATTACCTACATTAATTTTTTAGTAAAGATAACATTAAAATACTCTTGAAAAAACAGAGCAATTGCATATGAAAAAAGTCAGTACAACTGACCATACAGGAATGCATATGTTGTAAAATATGAATCATATTGCCGCATTGCTCATAGTGATCTGTCAAAATCTTTCAGAGATTGTAATGGTCCTTGAGCACAAAAATGTTAAGAAACACTATCAATTTCAAAGTACTAGCTGGGCAATTATCTAGTACTGTCGGCAGTCTGCCTAGTGAAATAGTTGTGGGAAGAACAGTGTAGGGTCCCTGAAGATAAAGTAGATGTACTAGTTAGTGGTAACTGTTATTGGCCTGGAGATAGATCCTATTAATTTGTCAGCCTGTGTGAAGTCACAGTAAAGTCATTATATTCTGACTTTCCTGGGTTGTTGGAAAACCTGAGGGTGTGGCAGCTTCTAACTCTTATAGGGAATAATTTACATTTGTCTTTCACCAATTTGCTTTGGTAAATTCTGGGTTTTCCCAGTCTTCAGGCTTTTATAATGTTGTATGAAGAACCTTGGGTTACAAAGAACAAAAATTTTAAGTGCTATTCTATAGGATGTTCTATTATTTGATCGGATATAGTGAATCAATTTTTTTGTCCTTGAAGTTTCTCATTATAATTCATATACAAATGAAATAGGACATTTTTTCTGATAAGATCCCTGAAAATTATTGATGCTTTGATATTGATAGTAGTGAATGTAGCTAGGTGTATGTGTTTCCTGCATTGGGGTCTAAAATTCTATGATCAGCATTGATGAATCCTGTTGACATTATCACATTGCATGCTTCGTCATAAACTCTAAAAACCTTAATTGCTGTTTAATCGGATATGCGCATTTAACAAAAATGTTGCCCAGTAAATGTAATTCGTAAAAATATAATATCTTGATCAGGGTTTAAGCTAGATCAAAAATTCCTTTCGCAAAAAAGTAAAAATAGGAAAAAAGTTGTAGCAAAATGCTAAAATGCTAATGATCGATGTCTACTTGTTCATTCTAAGATTTTCTTTTGAATTTCCTCGAAAAAAGTGACCGTAGCTTGAACCTGGATATTGATGTCTCATTTTACTTAAATTAGTGATTATCATGTGAAAAAATAACTGCATAATATATATATTTTTGCTTTGTAGTTCCAGGTAATGGCCTTGTTATTTATTGTGGTACCATTGTTACGGAAGAAGGAAAAGAGAAAAAAGTTAATATTGACTTTGAACCCTTCAAACCAATCAATACCTCCTTATATCTCTGTGACAACAAATTCCACACTGAGGTATGCAAAACTTTCAAATTTCCTTTTCATTTCAACAATTTATATATACACTCATGTCCATAAATTAAGGATAATGCCAGCTCCGCCAAATAAAGGTTCAGAAACAAAACAAACGTTACTTATTCGTAAAGCCCATTTATTAAACTAAAGATAATGAACTAAAACGATGGTGTATGTATGATACCATTCATAAAACCTACGATTTTTGCTCCCTGGAGCAATTGTAAAAAATATCTCCTTTACAAAAACTCGCTTTTACATGGTTGGTATGATGGTTAATACATTGTATGTCTCCCATGCGATGAAATACAGTCCGTACAACGCCTAGGCATGATGAGTATCAAATTATCGATCTGATCTTGGGGAAGATCACTCCACTCAGCAAGCAATGCTCTCAGAAGTTCCGGTACACATGTAGGAGGTGGTTGACGGGCTGCAACTCGTCGGCCAAGCATGTCCCACACATGCTGTATCGGATTCAAGTCAGGTGAGAATGCTGGCCATTCCATATGGGTTATATCCCCAGATTCAAGGCATTCGTTTACGATGTTTGCTCGGTGAGGACGGGCGTTGTCATCCATTCTGCGCCCATGGCACCCCTAAACAAACGTACGTGTCGTTCCAGAATGATGTCCCGATAAATTTGGGCTTTCATGGTTCTGGTTTGAACATGCAGATCTGTTCTGGAACCCAGTGTAATTCCACCCCAAACGAGCAATGCTGCACCACCGTAACGGTGTCGTTCAATGATGTTGTCTTGGTGGTAACGGGTACCTGGCGTTCTCCATATGAAAGTCCAACGTGAATCAGACTGCAAGCTAAACCTGAACTCGTCGGAAAACATCACACAAGCCCACTGTGACGATGTCCACATTGCATGTTCTCTACTCCAGGCTAATCGCTGCCGACAGTGAGTTGCCGTGAGCGGAACACATCTGACAGGCCTGCGAGCATATAGACCAATATCTCCCAAACGTCTGTACACGGTTTGCCTTGAAACTGTTGTACCCGTGGCTGCAGATAGCTGACGAGACAGGTCGGATGCTGTGCTCCGTCTGCTTCTTTTGGCAGTTACTGCCAAATACCGGTCTTCATTCGGCGTTGTAACTCGGGGGGCGACCTGTACTGCAACGTCTACCGACATTTCCGTTATCTTGGAATCGTTGCCAAACCCTAGAGATGACACTTTGGGCAATTCCAAGTTCCTCGGATACTTCCATCTGAGTACGCCCACATTCCAGGCGGCCGATAATTCTACTACGTAAAAAATCATCCACATGCGTCCTCTGTGTCATAACTATTCGCTTATGGCACTGATCGCCTTACAGAACTCTTGTGAACAATTTCACTTCTTTGCCACCATTCCTTATGTACCCTCCTCTTACACTCTCGTCATTGTGACGTACTATCGGCATCATCTGGTGGCTTCCTGAAATTTGCATATCATTCTTGCAGATGTGTGTAATAATTCTACAGGTGAAATTTTTACTTTAGATTTCGATTTCCGTGTGATTTTGAATTATCTTTAATTTATGGACATGAGTGTATTTTAACGTGCATTTTGTGCTGGTATTGCAGGGCTTGACAAATCTCAGGTGCCAGGTTGCCATAGAAACTGAAAAATTGGTATTGACACCTAAATTTTTCTATGTGCGATTTCTAGCTCAGGCAAAAGATGCTTGGCTCCTAGAATATTTGGTTGGTGCCTAGATTTTTTCTCAATTGATCAAGTCCTGCTCTATTAGTAAATAAGCAGTTTATGAAGCTGGTTGAGAGCAAAAGCTTTTCCCTCCCATTTTGTGCAAGACGCTATGCCGATCATACCACCTCACAGTAATAGCATGCGTCTCAGGTGTATTTTATTTGTCCTCATTTCAATCATTACATAATGTTTATAATGTGTATGTGTGCTCATTTAACTCCCTTCTTATGTCTGTCTGGGACTGACATATATGATTAACCATAAGTTGTCTTGGAGCTGATTAGTACCCAACCTGTAATTGTTACAGAACGGAAAAGTCAGAATTGCTTTAGTTAGAAACTAGCTTCTTTAATTAATTTTTTTTCTGGTTTGAAGGAACAATTGGTTTTATTTATGCAGGAAAAATGTGATTTGTGCATTTTCTATGAATATTTAGTATGGTAGCCATGGCATCATATCCCCCATTTGTTATAAATAAACTAAACTAATTGAGAGTTTATAAATGAAATTTATTTTCTATAGGCATTATCTGCTCTATTAGCTGATGATAATAAATTTGGTTTCATTGTCATGGATGGTAATGGAGCTCTTTTTGGCACTTTACAAGGGAACACGCGAGAAGTCCTCCATAAATTCACTGTTGATTTGCCCAAAAAGCATGGTGAGTCAAATAATGGTTCTGGTTAAAGTTACCAGTATTTTATTGCATTTTTTAGTATTCTGTCAGTTATCATCTTTTCAATTTAATGAATGTATGCTTTGTATATTGATGGCAAAAAAATTCTTTGTAATCAAAACTCTTTTGAGTGATACCAATTGCCACCACGAAAAAGCTTGTATTTTTGTAGTAGATAAATGAATTGGGTCTCGGTCATTTTGTAATCAGCTGTAAAGTGTAAGTTCCGGTCTAGTTATTTTGGCAGAATTCATGGAATGACTTTTTTCCCCAGTGAAATGAAATTGATTAATCACCTTAATAATTGGTTGAGAACATACATGCTCAACCCATGGCCTATGCTTTTTAAAAAAGATGAGCACCCATTCTTTACAATAGCCTAATGTAGTGATGGGTAAATTTTTTTTTAGGAGTGGGCCAAAAAAAAAAATTTTAGTGAGCTAGACATATATCAGACATATTCGGACACTGATTCACTTTTTGGGTTTATCAGCTGGTTTGAACAAGTTATTTTGCTATCTAAATTTTTTCAGAAACGTTAAAATTTTTCCCCTCTTGAAAAACACACAAAACATTTTAGGAAAATGACATGGGTAGTGTAAATATTTAAATGCCATTTTTCCCAAGTTTTTGAAATTTGCACTCGTGTTTCTGGCGTAAAGGAGATGATTTGTGCTCTATTTTTTGCATATGTAAAGGTTTTCAAATCAATTTGTTTCAATTCTCACAACTACATTTTCTATGTGCAAAAAAGGAACACCTTCCTTGAATGAATTTTTTTTAAAACAAATAAAAAATTTCTATACTATTCTTTTGAAATCTGTGGTGGGCTGGATAGAACCTCTAATCAGGCCGCAGTATGCCCATTGCTAGTCTGATGTATTAGTTTTATTTTTTATTCAGAATCTTGACTCATTTGCAAAATCGAACTCGGTGAGAATGCTGATTGAATTTTTCTTTCTGTATAGTTTCCTGTATAAGTATGTGTTCATAACCTGAATGCTTGTTCATTTTTGTTAAACTTACTGTTTATTCTTATTCTGTTCTCTTCAGGTCGTGGTGGTCAGTCTGCCTTGCGTTTTGCCAGGTTAAGAATGGAGAAACGACACAATTATGTTAGAAAAGTAGCAGAAGTTGCTACGCAGCTGTTCATTACAAATGACAAGCCAAATATTGCTGGCCTTATTTTAGCTGGATCTGCTGATTTCAAGACTGAACTCAGCCAGTCTGACATGTTTGACCCAGTAAGTAATTTTTTGTTATGATAATCATAAATAACATTAGTTTTGAAATGCTTATACAGTGCAACCTTGATAACTCGATGAGGAGATAACTTGACATTTATTATTCCTGTGGTTGGCACAATATTAAATTCCATAGGGGAAAACCATATGAGGAGCTTATATGTTTCCTAACTCGACACATGATAACCACATCCCACTTAAATAGACTACGACTTATAGTATGTCATCACAACTCATTTTCAGAAATCACCCATGTGTTGATCAGTTCAAGAAATTTGACAGTCTCTTGTGTTTCAAATAGTGTTTTATTGATTCTCCCATTTGTTGGCATGTGTCAAAGATTCTCCCCCACACATTTGGGTAGGGCTACTTCCTGTTATTTCTCAGGAACACGAAAACTCAACCCGTGCACTACAAAAGCCACAGATGCTGATATCTGAAATTTTTTAACAACAGATGGTCAAAGCTTGACCGAAATGTTCTAAGTGAGATGGGGAAGTTATTTCTGACAATTCCACTGCTCATTCATGAATAAAATATTCCGGCAGTCAAAATGTGCTTTTTCTATCTAATTCAGGATTATTCTCAATACAAAAATTTTTCATAGAAAATTACAGATAAAAACACATATTATGAATTTGTAGATGAAATTTTTAGAACTACTCAAAAAATATACAGGCATATATACATATATAAACAATTTTTAAAAATTGTTGAAGGTGAAATGAAATAAAACCTTACTAATTAGACATCTGTTGAAGTTGACATGGTTTTTTTTGCCCCTTGCAATGTCGAGTTATTGAGGTACCATTGTATGTAGGTACACTGAATGTAATGGGATTAAATGACACTAAAAGTAAAAAAATTCTATAAAATAATTATGAAATTAGCTTTTAACTTAATGTTTTGCTAAATTATTAGCTAGATTTATCTTGATCTTCGCATAAAATTGAGGAAAGAGTATTTAGGATTTTTAATAAATTCCTTGAATTAGTTTTATTAATTTAAAAGTGCAATGTGTATCTCTGTCAGAATTACATCAGTTCTTATGTTTTTCTTTTCTATTGTTTGTTTGCTTGTCATTGAATTATTTTTTCTTTTTGAAAGCGTCTTCAAGCTAAGGTTTTAAAATTAGTTGATGTTTCCTATGGTGGAGAGAATGGGTTCAACCAAGCCATTGAGCTTTCTGCAGAGGTTCTATCAAATGTCAAATTTATCCAAGAAAAAAAATTGATTGGTAGGCTTTCTTTTTATATAATAAAATTTTCGATATTGCATTTTTAGAAATGAAGTTCATTAGTCTAGTTTTGTATAGCTAAGCATGCATACTTCACACACTAAAGAGCATCAGATATTAGGAATAGCATAACATCTGTTTACCAGTATCCAAAGCTGGGAGTTTTGATTAGAGGGGTTCAACCATTCTGCTGAGCTTGATATAAGAGATGGTTGCCATTCATGGGCCATAAACTGATGTACTAATGATATCTTGGCTAACGAAGATTTGTTTCAGAATAATGCTCATTAGCCAAAATATTTTGTTTTGTTCCAGGTTCTACTTAAAATTTAAAGAACTTTTTTTTCAAAACACTGAACGAAACACTATAAAGACAAACTGAGTGAAGGCTAAAATGAACAGCTTCAAAATTGGGTAAATGAGCATCTACAGAAAGATGAGAGATATTGAAGATATTTTTATTTTACGTTATGAACACGATCAACATCAGCTTTAGTCAACTAGAACCAGTTTAACGCACACCAACTCCAGTCATATCCTCACACTGCAATCTCCAACCAATGAAGATGGGTAAGAAATGAAAGCGCCATCTATTGGTGGTCGCCCCAGGCTTGTGGGTAAAAAACCTGTTTTGATGTTCTTCCAGATTAAATCCACGGACCCTGACGGTAACCTTCATGGTAGAAGACGTGCGTCTTACCACTGTGTACCGCTCTGAGACTGCCTACTAAAGCTGGTGTTGACATAACCCAGTTGAGTTCACAAGTGTCCCCATTTATTGGGTCAGCTCATTTCTCTAATACATGCAGATAGAAAAGATAGGCTCCTGGAATGTCTAAACTGTTGAGTTTGATGCTGAGAGTCTTGGACTGAAGGAAAACGCCCTCTGAAAAGTTTTTTTTTTTTTTTAGTGCATATTCTATTGGCTGATTTTTATTTGATGTGGAATGGTTCAAAAAATTTCAGAAGAAGTGGAGGTACTTCATGAAAAAGATTTTGAGGTAGACACGAGGTAATTCTCTGATAATTGGCACAAACATTCAGCTTAGGACACGGTGTGTTGATATGCATCCATATCAACAAAAATGTTCTTTAGCCGAATCTGCATTCGTTAGTCGAGGAAAAATCACTGAAAAATATCTTTATTAGCGAAAAAATTCATACGCGGAAGCAATTGTTAGCCGAGGTATATCACTGCACTTGTATCATGATCTGCACCAATACATTTATTAGGAGCATCTTTTATACGCTGGAGATTGTGCATTCCTGCTTTTGAGCTGCTGTGTGGTGACTGAGCTTAGTTTTTTCTACGATTTCTCATCATTGTGTTGCAAATATTTATTAGCTTCTCTTGAAAGACTAACCTGTAAAATTACTACTAAAATGTAAAAATTTGAGATTGACAGCGAAACTTGTGTGAATAATTAGTTCAATTTCTTCCCCCCATAGAGTGCTAGTCACAGAAGGGTTAATTAAGAATTTTCAAATTTTTTATTTAACGAATTATCTTTCAAATTGTAATTAATTATTTTTTCTGTATTCATATGATGGGATTTCATTGTGTATCTTATTAAGAAAGAGAAAATTCTATTGTGCGATTGTCAACTGTTTTAATTTTTTGTAATAAAATATGTGTAAAATGTACATAAAACTTATGCAATTGGGAAAATAGTGTTGGTGTTACTCACTTTTGCTTGAATGTGATATCAATGAATATTTGCAAGTTTACTTATTCATTTAATTTATATTATAATTTCCACTTTCTTATATGTGAAACTCATTCAAATATATTTTTAGGACGATACTTTGATGAGATCTCTCAAGACACTGGTAAATATTGCTTTGGTGTGGAAGAAACACTGAAAGCCCTAGAGATGGGATCTGTTGAAATTTTGATTGCGTGGGAGAACTTGGATATTGTTAGATATGTTTTAAAGAACCATACAACTGACGGTATGCATACTTTTTGATTATACAGCCAGACCTACGTATAACGCACAACAAAGTTTCACACATGTGGAAATTATTTTTTAAAGCCCTTTAATTTTTTATTGTTTGTCTGCTACAGTATATTCTTGCTGATCCGGCTGTTTGCCAGTTTGGCCCTCTCCAATAATACTGCATTTTTAGGTGGGGTTTCTACGAGCATAGAAGAGGAAAATATGCTATAGCATGATTATGTTTAAAAGTGTATATTATTCAAATGGACTTAACTAAGTTCTAGTAATCTAGCAATTTCAATAATCTGGCACACCCTGGTTTGATACGTGATGGATTAGCAAGATTCTACTGTGTATTTCAGTCACTTATAGTGAATAATTTGGTGAAGCACATTTGCAACAAAATTTCTAACAGGCTTTCAGTTAATTTGTAATATATTTATTAAATTTTTCATCCTATTTACAAATGTAATGGCTTGATAGCCACTTGATAATTCTTTCTCCCCCCCCCCCCCAAAATAGATTCTGAAGCATAGTTTTGGCTCTGTTGAACTGATCATAAGTCTCTTGGGGTTGTTTTATAGTTGTTGCAAAATCCATTTTGCTTCATGCTTTTTGCATCTCTTTAAATCCTATCTTACTTGCAAGAAACCTTGCTTCACAAAATAGATAAGGGTTTTTTCCTCCTGAAATCTGAAATAGTGTATATTTATTACATGCCAAGACTTGAATGGCAGTTGTGATGTCATTGTGCATGAGAAGTCTAAGCTCAAAGCTAAATCCTTTGCTTTAAAAAACAAGCTTTATTAACTGAACTCGGTTAAAATGGCTTGAAGTAATTCATGAATGAATTTCATTTCATTTGAATAAATTCATGTACTGTAGAGTTGGTGAATGGATTTTGTCTACAGTTTTGAGTTTGACCGCAGATTTGAAGATAAATTTATGAAAGAAAAGATATACCATACTCATATTTTCGGTTGTGTACGATTTTTATAAAATTATTGTATTTAAATGTTCTGTTTCAACATTTATTAGGGAATATGTGGGAATGCCCAAAATTTTATCTCTCTACACAAGATGGAGTTTTTTTTAAATTTTTTCTCTTGTGGGAGAGGGGGGGGGGGTATGTTGAAGTGTGTATGTTGACAATGTGGAAGTTTACCTGAAAATTCCCCTGCATATTTTATGCACCTTTTAATACAGTAAATGTTTTGTTTTATTAAAATAAGTGTCTTCATTGATGGTATTGACCAAGAGTATCCCGCATTTAAATTGTTTAATCTCAGTCTAGCATATTCATCTTTTAAAATTTCAGTCTAGTGCAAATATAACTAAGTTCACGAATAATGAACTTTTTAAGTTCATTTTAACTTTGCTAATACAGTTGGACCCCACCGATAACAATTACTCCTATATTGATGTTCAATAGATCTTTACATAAATATAAAAAAATAAAAACTGAGAAGGAGATCATTATGATCTGCTATGGTTTATTAATCTGAATTTACATGTGCTATGATTTAAACAAATTTACTGATTTTAAAACATTTTCTTATTTATTTCAGAGGAGAAAGTTCTTCATCTGACGCCAGAACAAGAGAAGGATAAGACACATTTTACGGATAAAGAAGTTAGTCGACTATTAAAAAAACTTCTATTCCTTGTATTCTTCAGTTATGTCTTTTGCCATTTTTTATATTAATTTTATTTATTATGTATAATTTCACTCATGATCTTATGCCAATGGTAGATAGACACTAGGTAGTGATGAATGTAAATATATGTATGTTTATTTTTTGTTCTGAAGTGGAGCTCACGTGTAATAACACAGTCCACTGAACTGAATAATGAAAAGAAATTATATCATCCAGTATTTTTATGAATATTTTTTTTTCACTCATTTAAATCTTCTGAAATATAAGGTTGTTTGTTGGAAATAAAATTTAACAAATGCTATTTGTTTTTGTAACATTGAAGCTATACAACGGCATCAAACATAATTGAGTGGATTTTTAAGCTTCAGTTCCCATTTGTTTCTGATAGTAGATTTAGGCATCGGCTATATCCTCCTTTTTTGGATAATTATTGTCCAAATGCAACTTCTTTCCTGGATTTGTTTCAGAAACTATGGATTCATTTACAAATTGTGTTTCCAGTAAATTAAGCTTTATTTTAACAATGCTGAACACAAGTTTTACTTATTCTATTACTAATTCACACTTTTTTTCTTTTTAATCAATTCCTTGTTTATGTGACCTTCATATTAGCTTTGCAATCAACACAGTAAAAATCTCTTGAACATAATGGAGCTGTGGTGATTGTTCTATCAAAAGCAGAATTTGTCTACTCTGCTTTGACTCTCCATTACAATATTTTCACAGCTATATCCAAAGATGTAATGGCATTAACTAATAAGGTTCCCAAAGTGACGTCTTGAAATGTTTTGATAAAGTTACCACTGATTCTATTCATTTAAATATTCACAAAGTATAAAAAAATTCGGTGGAATTATTGTAGGTCACTCAAAAAATGTAAATATTAATATTTATTGAACATCAATAGAGGCCAAGAATAAATTTAAAAATCTTGCAACCCGAGAGTATTACTGACGTCATTCAAACAACACATGATCAGGTAGACACCAGCTATAGATGGGTGTAGCAGCTATAGTTAGAACACCTCTACTATAGATGGTATTGATCAGGTACAGCATAGACAGGAAAAAAAAAAGAAAACAATTAGTTTCTAGAACAGAGAAACTGGAGAAAAAAGGAAGTGAAAAAAGTTTTTTATAGATAATCAAGAGAAAAATGCAAGGAGCGATAAGTAGCCAACTGTTATCATTTTAAATTATTTTTTGTGGTTTTACTAATTGTATTCTGCCACTAATTTTTGTTTTATCTTTCTGGGTGAGATGAATGCACTTAAATTTTTTCATAATTTTCTGAGAGCACCTTGTGTGGGATCGTTTCCTTGTAAGCTGGATTGCATTTCAAGGTGACCATATAACATCGAAATTTCAGATGCCAGGTCACTGAGATGAATAAAAAATTGGCATTACCACCTAAAATTTTCTTTCTAGTTACTAAATTTCAGGCTGAGAGCAGTGTAAAATGTTTGGTCACCATGTCCTGAAAAAGTCGAAAGAATCTTTTTGGACCTTTTTCTTTGGGTAGAAATATTTTTGGCATGCCTAAAAATGTTTTCTGGCAACTAATTTTTTTTTGTGTGATTTGTCCAGCCATGCCATATAATCCGGAAAATAAATGGCTTGTGTATTAATGGGGATAGTATATCTCGAGGGAAGTTTTTAATGTAATGGATGAGACATCATTCCATCTTCCAATTCATTCCTGTGTTTCACTTTTTGTACAAATAAGGGGATCAAATTTGAATATGACAAACTGGAACTTCTAGCCTGTTGCCATTAATTCCTGCTTAATTTTGTGTACTTACAACCAGTAATATGGCCAAATTTTATTCCTTTGTTTTTTTAAGGGGGGCAGTTCAAAAATCAGTCAGGATACTTAGACTGGCCCAATTGAATGGGGATGTCTGGTCACTGTGCCATTGAATGATTCTTATTTGTTTTTCTGCTTGTTTTTTTTTTTTTGGCCCTCCTTCAAAATGATTTGCTGTTAATGTGATATTTGCTGTTTGTGTAATTTTCAATCTTAGCTGTAATTTTTAGCAATTATGTAGCAGAAATAAGTTTTATATTTTATTAAATGATAAACCTAATATGATGGTAAAAGTTACATATTATAGCT
Source organism: Pholcus phalangioides (assembly GCF_987345545.1). Taxonomy (NCBI): domain Eukaryota; kingdom Metazoa; phylum Arthropoda; class Arachnida; order Araneae; family Pholcidae; genus Pholcus; species Pholcus phalangioides. Next base: position 82,856,014 of record NW_028301608.1, on the reverse strand, counting down.
TGTCTTTTTTCAATTGTAGACTGGTGTAGAACTTGAACTTGTTGATTCAGTGCCTCTGTTGGAGTGGTTGGCAAATAACTACAAAAATTTTGGTGAGCAACAAAATTGACTTTTGTGGTTTTTTTTTGTTGAATTGCTTTTCATTTTAAACCATTTCAACTGTGAAAATTTCTTTTCCTTTTGTGAATTAGTAGTTTTAATTATTGTATTTAGTGTGTCAGTTCTTTATATACTATATGGGTGAAATCTAGCTAACTTTACAATAGTATATTTTAGGTAAATTCATGGCTTGACACATCCCAAGCACCGGATTATGACTAGAAATTTGGTATTGGCTTCTAAAAAATCTGATTGCTAAATAAGAATCTAAAGAAGACACAAAATTTTGATTTCGTAATAATGCATTTTCCAACATGAATGGAAAAAAGAAATTAAGTCATGAAAAGTTAAACATTATTAGGACTAAAATCATCAGATTTAGTGTCCCGTAATGACACCACCTGATGATGACAACCGCTGGGGTTGAGGTTTCGTTATAAAGGAATTCCAAATTTTTAACGTCTTTAACAGATTTTCAGTCTCTTGTTTTGCTTCCAAGTTTTCTATTATTAATTTTCTACTATTCATTCTCTTGATATGCCATTTACTTTTACGCCATTCACCGGCATGTTTATTGTTCAATAGGAAATTGTTTCCTGTTGCACATTAATTAAAATTACTTTGTATAGACTGTGGTTTGAAAGGTATTTGATGTAAGATTCCAGCAAGGCTTATTTAGGTAGACAAGCAGAGGTCAACAAAAATTTTCTTTGGGTATATGGTAGGCACTTTGATAATAAAAATAATAAGGTAACAAGCTAGCATCCCTCACAGCTACAGTGGAAATTTTTATCACATATTATCATATTCATCATTTGTCATTATCATATTCTGCATACCAGGGCTAATTGTATTAGGATCTACAGCTTATTACTGATTCCAAAACAGTCAGTTCCAGAGGACGGCAATCGCCCCTTCCAAGATCTAAATATTATGCAGGGGTGGGAACTCTGCGCCAATTGCGCCGCACTGCGCCAAAACTAATATCTTGCGCCATCCTGCTCCAATAGCGTATTTTCGCATTTTTCTGCGCCAAATAGCGAATTTTGCTTCAGTATGCCCGGAATTTCGGAAAGGACGCCAAAAAATTTTTGTTCCTGCTAGCCTCGAAACGTTTTTTTACAAGAAGAGCGTGTTTTATTCCACTATACTTAAACTATCGGCCCCGATCGGGCTTTCCATCGCGAAACCCAGATATTGTCCGTGATCGTGGAACTGAAGATGGTTTGCAATGCCTTTCATCTTTAAAGTGCAAATTCGAGTGTTTCCGTTAAAAAAAAAAAGTCGTCACTGGAAGCAGCAGAAATTACTGTAGTCGATTGTGATTGTGTTAAATCCCGATGTTTCGTGAAAAAAATTTTCATTCCGGGAGTAAAAAGCGCATGTCCGCCGAATTACGAATGTTAGTTTAGAAACTTTGCCGAATAACGAGCGTTAAATCGCCAATGTTGCGAATAACGAACGTTAAATCGCCAATGTTGCCGAATAACGAGCATTAAATCGTCAATATCGCCAAATAACGAGCGTTAAATCGCCAATCTCGCCAGATAATGAGTGCTGAATCGCCAAACATTGAGTTGATTCTTCCGAAATTCTCTCCCATTTTGCAACAATTTCTTTCCAAGTATAAAAAACTTATAAAATTTTTTTAGCTCATTTGAAGTGCTGCTGTTCAAGGCAGCAAATAGTGTCGTCAGTAAGAAAAAATCATCTTAAATAGACGGGTGCAAAAAATTTTATGACAGCCGCTCTTTCAAACAAGGTGTCAAAAGCCTAAAACACCAAAAACAAAAATCAAGCTGACGAAAAGATGTTTGATAATAAAAGACACTGCAGTTTTATTTTGAAAAGGGTTGAGGGTTAACGAAAATATTCTTGTTAATTTCACTGCTCCAATTTATAAATATCTGCTCCAAATCCCATATTTTGCTGCTCCAAATCCTGAATTTGCTGCTCCAAAACTGCTCCGAATCCTGAATTTTGCTGCTCCAAAGCTGCTCCGAAATGGACTTAGTCACTTCCCACCCCTGTATTATGAGAAAAATTGGCTGTATCATAAAATACGAGATCTATAACAAACCTATGAAATAAATCGTCCTGGATCTGTCCTTTTTTTTTAACGGTCATCCCACGCAGGCTACATTGCTTTGAGATAGAGCAGTTATACTGACAGCTATAATGGCTTCCACATCTAGGAATGTGGTTGGCCTAGGTCATTATTTTCTATGCACACCTGGGTCACAATTTTTCACGGGTCCCTTTATTAAAATAATATATAATAGCAACTGTGCAATCATGAAGCAAGGGCAGGGTGCAGATTGCACCCTCTGCAATTGTGAAGGGCTTGAGACAAGATTCTCACCTGTGCAAGCCATCATTTTGGTGACAATCTGGCATATTAGCCGCATGAGTAAAATTATCTGGGGGAAACTCAGATTTGTATATGCCATGAGTAATATGATGAGAAAAAACATAGGCAGTTTAGTCATTAAAGCTCTTATCCTGGGCTTTATATTCACTTTACTTCATAAACTTACATATATTTATTGTATGCTATTTGAGTTGTGTTCTAGCTAGATGAAATGAAATTACAATGGTTACTGAAAATTATTCCATCTAATAGGGTCATTATAGGGTCAAATTGAAATTTACGGAAAAAATTTTCATTCTTGATTTGGGGAAGATAGATGGCAACACTTGAACACATAACAAGCGCAACACTTACACGAATTATCTTTTTGTTCCTTTGAAACCAACCATGACCATGGTCTAAGCTAGTGTTTTTCTCAACCTTTCTGAACCCAAGGACCAATAAATTGCTTGAAATAATTCAGACCACTTGCATCCCATATCATGTGACATTTCTGTATTTTTAGTGGTTCTGAATTTTTTATACATTTGTCCTGTGATTTTCAATGATGTTTATTTAAATCTATAATGTTCACTAAAATTGTTAATAAACACCGTATTTATGACAATTTTGGGTATAAATACAAATATTCATCTACCATTCTCAAGTTAAACTGTTTTTCCCCTCAATTTTTCAGCAATTTTAACTACAATCAGGGATTTTGTTGACTTACGGCAATGTTTTTAAAGACAATTGGCAATTTCCCGTATTTTACAGTAATTGGGTCATTTGAACGTTTTTCCGTCAAATTTTTGTTTCCTTCAATTTGTAGCTACCTTTTATTTCTCCACCCTTCATTCCTTTTAGCAGTAGGCCTAATTAGCAAATTTTTAGGTAGTATTTTTGGGCTGCAAATTAGAGATCCCATATTTAGAATCACAATTTCCTGTATCTTCTTTGTGACGAGGTATAATGAACCGAAGTATGAAGGCACAATTTTCATTTGTGAATCCATATGGCTATTACTATAATATGAATTACAACAATTGAATATTTTTTCATCCAGTTAAAATTGAATTATCAAGTCTGCCTGCAGATCACTCATGCCATTGTCGCAGACCATAGGTTGAGAAATTCTTTTCTAGACAAAGGAATTTTAATTAATGCTCATCTGGAAACAGTCTTCCATTGACCACTAAACATCTGGTGAATGACCTAAAAGGAAATGGCATATCAAGAGCATGAAATAGTAGAAAATGAATAATAGAAACTTAGAAGCAAAACAAGACACTGGAAATCTATTAAAAATGCTGGAAAATAAAATACATGGGGCAATCAAATCAGTGAAAAATAGGTAGTAGAAACAGATGTACATGGATTGAATTTTTTTGTGAAAATAGAATCATTCTATTAAATTTCTAATAGTTTAATCATTCAATTTCTAATAGTTTAATCATTCAATTTCTAATAGTTTAATCATTCAATTTCTAATAGTTTAATCATTCAATTTCTAATAGTTTAATCATTCAATTTCTAATAGTTTAATCATTCAATTTCTAATAGTTTAATCATTCAATTTCTAATAGTTTAATCATTCAATTTCTAATAGTTTAATCATTCAATTTCTAATAGTTTAATCATTCAATTTCTAATAGTTTAATCATTCAATTTCTAATAGTTTAATCATTCAATTTCTAATAGTTTAATCATTCAATTTCTAATAGTTTAATCATAATTCAATAGCTTTTATTTATATAGTTTAAGTTAAAAGTAAGTTAAGTCTCTGTAGTTTTTAATCACTATACTTAAATTTCTGAGAATTTCGAATAAATATTCCAAGGAAACATTATCTCAAATTACGTTGAATCAAACTGAGGTAATGATCAAGAGCGAACGCAAAAAAAAAATATTTAAATATATGAAATGGGTAAATTCTGGTAAAAGAAGCAAGATCAAACATTCAAAAATGCTTGAAACTCAAAAGAGAACAAAAGCACACCTTGCATTAGCGGCAAAAACAAGAAAAATAATTACTTTTCTAATGAATGTTTCAAGTCTCCTTTAGTGATTACCAACCAGGTCTACAAGCTAAATCTAAAAACACTCATTTTAAAATTATTTCTAAAATCTGTAATGCCATATGTTAGCTTCTCATTCGCTGATATTGGATATTGTAAAAACTATTTTATTTACTGCCAAAATAAAGTGCTAAAAACTGACAAGTGCTGCTATAAATACAACATTTTTTTGCTTTTACAAAAATTTTTCTTTCTACAAAAATCAAATTTCCATTTTCCACCCCTGCACATGGAAAATACTTAGTCTGGTTGTGAGATTTTTAGTATGGGTACGATTTTAATCGTATTGAATACTTTATAGATTTTTATTGTCTTATTTGCTAAACTTTGATTTTATTTAGGTGCCACACTGGAAATAATCACGGATCGGTCGCAGGAAGGATCACAGTTTGTGAAAGGATTTGGTGGAATTGGGGGTGAGTGTGAAGCAGGAAATAATTTTTAGGAATTGTGTATTATATATTCTCGCATTTGGTACACAGCTAGCTTTAATGTAAATATTGATGCAATGGCTATTTCTTATTGAAATAATTTTTTTCTTCCTTGTTTTGGTTCAGGTATTCTTAGGTACAGAGTAGATTTCCAGAGTTTAGAGCTAACAGATGGCATCGATGACTTTGATCTAGATGACCTGTAAAGTAATTTCTGTATTTGGCTGAAACCTAGAAAACATCTGCGCCTGTTCTCTGGCTGAATAAAAAAAGAATAAGTCCATTTCATTGAAATGATAAATAAAAAAGAAAAGAAAAAAGCACATGCTCATCGGCTTTCTGACCAATATTTTATACAGGACTTGTTTTATTCGAGCGTACAGTGCTTTCAATATTTCACTTCATTGCCTGGGGCTTTTTTGAGGTTTATGCTTACAGATTGGGGATCAGGTTTATCTATAGATGCAAATATTCATAGTTCTGTTACCAAAATTTTCAAAATGATGTATGGGAGAACACATTGAAAAAAAAAATGCCTTTCCAAACCCCTGAACACTTTACTGTTTAGGTTTTTGCATAGTGACATTACTGTCATTAATTTTTTGAGCCATACTGGCTTTTAGTGCCTAATTTTGCTTTCATATGAATATATATATTTAAATATGTATAAAAATAACTCGGATCGAGAGTAAAGAGGGTTGAACCCCCCTTTCCCCCATAAACATACAGCTGAGCTCAACTTATCAAATGATGAGATAAAACGATCTTTTTTGTATCAGGTAATAAAAAAGTAAAAAAAAAAAAAAGAGAGTAATGTTGCTTTCTCCTTATTTTCGAATGTTTGGATATATTATATATGACAGATTTGATTTTCCTTTCATACTATTTTGTAATAAAAATTTTGTGAGCCTTTATAACAAATTTGTTTCATTTGTTATTACTGTCCGTGTAGCTTGTAGAATTCAGTTTCTATTTTTTACCCCTTTAAAGTTTTCCAGTTTGATTGATGTAAACTTAATTTTTAGAGTTCAGGCAAAAATAGTTTGTACTTTCAAAAATTTATTTTGGAAGAATTTATTTTGCATAATGCATGCCCAGCTTCATTTAATCAGTATGATACAAAATCGGTCTTTACCACAATATATTATTTGAAACAGAAAATGTCTGTCTCGAAGAGGAAAAACAAACTATACTTTTTGCACATTTTATAATTAACACAATATCCATGTTGATTTAGCGAAAAAAGTGAAAAGTTCCAAGAGCTCTAAAACTTTTGTCAAAGATTGTGAGAATTTTAGTAGAACTGGAGGTACAGGAACATGTGTTGTATATTTACTGATGTAACCTGCATGTTAGAATACCATCTTTACATCTGAATTTTTTTTTTTAAACTACTGACCCATATACGGTTTTTAAATGTGCATATTACATTTTACCATGAGCTTCAATTTTTACAAAAACTGCGGCTCTTGGGAATGATGATTGATTGGCCAATAGCATTGAAATTATTGGATAATTGTTTTTTCCCCTTTCAATATGAACTTAGTTCTAAGTTCTGCTTTTCTACGTAGGAAACTTTTTGCCAATACAAGTATGCATCTAGATGTGTGATTTACAAACATCAAAATTCAATTTTACTACAAATTACATTGACGGGTGTAAATAATCCTTCGGATTTTAGGTAATTTTTTCAATAGCTATTTTTGTTACCCATCTTTATAAAAAAAAAAAAAATACCTCTTAAAATTGTGGAGAGGGGTGAAATTACTCTTCAAAATTATTTTCTATAACACTGGTGGGAAATAGTTATATCTTGTTTGAAATGGACCTCTGGATAATTAATGAATTGAATTTTTTGCCTCTTTTTGAAGTGTGCTGTTATAACAGGTTTGACTATCAATTTCAGTTGCAAAACAAGTCCTGAACATGTTTTGCAAATGCTAAAATCTCCCAGTTAAAATACTTTCAAGAAAAGCTTGAACTGATGCAAACAATACACAGGAGTGATTGCAATCACTCGAAAACACTTCCTGAAATGAAAGTGATAAGAAAAAAAAAAAGCTTGCGTATCTTCCTCCCCCCTACCCCTTATATTGTGAGACTAATTACCTAATATTTTGCCATTTTTCTCTAAAATTATTCAGCGAGCCACTGAATTAAAAAAACCTTTGCATAAACAAATTTAAAATTACAACAAACATTAGGTATATCTAGTTCCGTGTTCCTTCACCCATACCCCCTACCAGTGTCGCAGTTTTTTCCAACTAAAGCAGAACCACTTAAAAAAAAAAAAACGTCAATGAAGAGATGTATATTTCAAAGTGAGAAAACTAAAAATAATGCCGGAAAAGGAGAAGAGTGAATTTTCCGAAACGTCAGGACGCTTGAAATGAAATCGAAAAAGGAGGACGTCTGTCATTGGCTCTCAAACATTTTCCACCCGTGGCGCCTCTTCTCCTATTCAATGCTTATCCGCGAGCTCCGCCGGCTTCCTAGAGCTGATTAACAAAGAATATTTTCTAAGTCGGTCACTGCTCCGGACAAAAGTTGGAAGGGCGCCGCGGCGCACAGTTTGGGAACCCATGGTGTTGATTAGTTTTTCACAAAATGGACAATATCGCTCCCTGGTGGGCGATGGAATGGTCCGGGGGGGGAGAAAGAAGGTACTGGTTCAACATAGGATCCTATGGGTTCGCTTGAATGGGGGGGGGGGGGCGCGATGGAACAATAAGTTAGGGAAATTATGGTCTATGTGGAAAATCACCGAAAACAAAACTAGCGGAAAAAAACGAGAATACCACTGCTGCCATCTATTAATTAATGGAGAACGACTCCAGTAGTTATCGTTTCTAATTTACGGTAACAGATAGCAGCACATATTCGCTTCTGGTTTTTTTTTTTTTTCTTAAATACTGTATAACTAAAAAATGGAGTCAAAGTCGTTCTGATCTCCATATCAAAATGAAATCAACTCACTTTTGACCGCAATTACGGAAATGAATGCTTGTATTGTTCTTGTCGGTGGAATTCCAGGCTCGGGCAAATCCGAGTTGGTCAAATACATTTCGGAGCACGTAAATCCACTTTTCAATTATTCGTCTGTACATGGTGGCGGCGCCACTGACTTCAATGATGAGAGGCACGAAAAGATCCCAGTTGTGAAAAAAATAATTTTCGATGAGATATGCTCCATCGAGGATCAAATAGAAATGGTGAGCATTTTTCCTTAATCTTATTCTTCGTAAAGCCGGGTTTTCCTAGGAATATGTTCTTTGCGCAGTGTGAACCGAATTCAACTATTTCGCGCCGGAAGAAACGTGTACATGATTACGCTACGCGTTTGTGTGTTCCTAGCGTGGCGCATCAGATCAGGACGTCTATATTATATAGCATATGTTCTTGACATCAGCTACTCTGCCGTCTGCATGCTCCGGTTTGAAGGGAAGGGAAAGAAAACACACACGAGTGAAGAGAATATCCGCAAAACGCGCTTCACACGCCGCATTTGACTCCTCCAGAAGCAGTCGGGCGTGATTGGCCGACGTAAAGCGCTGTCGTGAGGCGTATTGCGCTCTGTAGGAAGACAGTCGTGCTGCTTTTCTTATTGGTGAGTGGACGACGTGTCGGGCTGGGCGAATCACGTTTCGCGCAGCACAGGAAACCTGCTCCTAGGAAAACCCGACTTAAGAGTATAGAGTCCGTGAGCCGAATCCATACCTTTGTCCTCTATAAATGATTTATCGATTTGAACGCAAAGTAAACATAAGTTGTACATGCTCGACCCATGCCTCCCCCCCCCCCCCCAGAGTCATCTGATGTAGTCCGTCACCTTTACACTAATTTTATAGAAGTAAACACAGCGGCTCATTTCCAGATCACTTAACTAAACCGAGGTGCAGGAAGACAAATAATTAAGTGACCAGCATCATATTTACAGATCAATTAAATGGCCCTCGGTACATTTTCATATCAAGTGACCCACAGTGCTGTACAGATCACTTAAATGGCCCGCAGCACACTTCCCGATCATTCAAGCAACCTGAAATGCATTTATAGATCACTTAATCAATCCACAGTGATGTTCAAAAATCATTCAATTATATGATGTATATATATACAATTATATGCCCATGATATGTTTTTGGATTGATGAACTGGCCCCCACTCCTGGAGTTTGAGCACACTTGACATAAATCGTCTCTTACAAAATTAATTTAATTGAAAAGAAGTTTCGTTCTCACATTTGAGTCGATTAAAACTTTAGACTGAGTGATTAAAGGTAATTTTGTCACCACTTTACATTTTTTTGAAGTTAAGATCCTGAAATATTAGCGAGTGGTTGATCAGGGGTAATATATTTGTCACAGAGCACGACCTTGTTTAGTGTGCTGTAGATCAAAGATTTGCAGTGTAGTAATTTTTTACCGTTTTCTAACTTTGAGTTATCAATGCGAGAGCCTGTATCTCTGCAGAGAGAAGTCAGACCTTCAACACAACTTACTTGCAACACGAGAATTCAGAGGGGAGGGGGGCACTACCTTCTTAGTCGGAGATAGACGTGAAGGTCTAGGGGGTAACATAATAAAATGATATCAGTTCATATATACATTAGCTCAGTCAGTGTGATTTGTTCTCGATCAGTCGCAATCGGTTGAGAAATATTGTTCCGGAAAACCAAAGAATCTTAACCGATCACTACAAAAATGATGTGTATATGGGAATAACCAAAGCTGTGGGTGAAGCGAACATAATTAAAATCATTTCGCGCTTCTACAGGAATCAAGGTACATTTACGTAATTTTGCTGAATGAGAAATCTTGCTGAAGTATCACAAGTAACAAAATTTGTGATTACATAAATATGAGTATTTAGCTATAAAATTTGCATCAAAATGAACCCCCCCCACTGTTTATTATGCACGCAAAAAACCTTATCCAGCTCAATTATATATACTTGATCGCAATATATTGCGATTGCAAATAATAGTAATATAAACCCAAGGAAAGGGGATGTCTCCATTCATAACAGCATTAAGAACATATAGTTGAACCGTGATTTGACAAATCAGATACAACCAATATTTTTATTTGTAAAACCAAAGAACATCATTATATCAGGGTTCAGATTAACATGAAATTTGCTAAATGTACTTGTTATATGGAGGTCCAACTGCATTTCAATATTTTCTTCCCTGTGGCATTTTTAGGTGAAAAAAATGAATGGATGGAGACAGTTCAGAATACAGCTCTTGGAAGCCGCGGAAAGGTATATATGTGATGTTTGCAACATAGAATGCCAGCTGCAAGGCCCGCTAAGCCTCCGTAGTCAAGAAATTCTTGAGAAGATCAAAACGTGTAACTATCATGAAAATGATGACCGCAGTGTCCCCAGCGATGTGATATTCTTAATAGAAGATAATTTTTATTATGTGAGCATGCGGCACGAGTGGTTTCAAATTTCCAGGAGAGGTATTAATATATATATATATATACACACACACAGGATGCACAGCAAAATGGGAGTTATAGCATTTTACTGGCAAACCGTTGATCCTAGAGGTATTCTTCCACTTAGAAAAAAGTTTCCAAATAACGTGTAATAGTTAGATATGTCATTCATGTTTCAAGGCGGTTGTTAGTTATTGAAATAAAAAAATTGACTTTTTGTACGTACGTCCTAAGCTCAAGAACTCAGTTACAGATTTTTGCTTTGTCTCCCCTGATGCCAACAAAAAAAAATTTTTTTTGTTTGTAAGTGCAATACTCTCTGAGATATTCGTATTCAAAAATCTGAGAAAAGTTGGGGAAAAACAGCTTAAATTAAGACAGTGCTTCTTTCCCTCATTTACAATGCTCTTTCCAACTTTTCTAAGATTTTTGAATTTGAATATCTCAGTGAATTGCACTTAGAAACATGGATTTTTTTGGCATCAGGAGCGACAGGGCAACAACTTTGTAATTGGGTTTCTGGGTACATAGGGACTGTTTAAAAAGTTAATTTTTTTATTTTAATAACTATATAACCCCCTTGAAACATGAATGATGTATCTCAGTATTATACCTTTTCTAATCGGAAGTATGCCTCTAGGATCAGTAGAATGCCCTACCCCACAGTTTTCTATGCATCCTGTATATACTTTTGAATGTAACGAATACGTGAATTTCTAAAATTGTTGGTTGAAAACTTCTTTAACAGTTTTACCTTTTTCTTCTTCTTTCCTTTAACCAATCAAATGAGGAATTCATACTTTGTGGAAAAAAAATTCTGAACTTTAAAAAAAATCTGACAGAAATCTAGATAAGTAACACACATTGGTGTTATCGTAGCTTAATTTTGAATCGAAAAAATCAGTGTAAACAAATCATTCATATGTATCCATATTAACGTGTTTATTTTCCACGTTCCTGTTTTTCCATTGAAGGTGAAATGGTCAAATTTGCATAAAGAACAATTAATGTGGGAGAACATGAACTCTCTAGACTAGGGGGGTGCACAATCTTTTCGGTCTGTGAGCCAGATATATAATATTTCTGCCTCTCGAGGGCCTGAAACTTGTATATACAGATAGACATGACCACCCAGCGAGACCATCTTGGGATAACTTGTCCTCTTCCCAAAGAGTACAGTCTCAGAGAGTGCTTGTATACAGGGTGATTCCCTCAAAGCAATATATGCTGAAATCTGTGATGTACTACAGAACAATGTCGCAGAACAATCTCAGGAAGTATTTTAAGAAAATAGTTTTTTTTTTGCATGAAAAACACTATAGATGAATTTTTACTGTAGAATATTTTCATTCAGCTGAGGGCTCGTTGCAGAAAAATGCAAAACGTTTTGCTTTGGGGGGGGGGGGGAAGGGCGATTCTTAATTCATGGGACAAACTTGTGTGTTGATATAAGACACCTAAAAACAACCATTTTTGGTCATAGAATGCTTGGTTGAATTGCAATAGCAAAGGCATTAGAGGTGCTTTTAGAGAGAGCACGCTAGCACTTCACCAAAAGCAAATACAGTAAAACCTGTCTAAGACGAGCACTGTATGAGATGGAAACCTGTTTAAAACTTGATCAAAATGTAGTCTGTTCAATGATTAGTGCTTTGATTTGCACCTTTTTAAAATGTAAATCTGTCTAAAACGGAATATTATTTGTGGTTCCCTAGCAATGCGTTTCAGACGTGTATATGCCTTTACAACGATTTGTCACTTCTTTAATCCTCTTAGTATATGTACAATAGTTTATGCCTATATAACGGTTTGCCACATTTTCGATCCTCCCAGTAACGAGGCTTTTTGAATAGACGTCATAATCATCATCAGCATCGCTTTGAGAGTCGGGAAAAGGGTGATCATACAAATCAGTGTTAAAATTGCCAATTTTACTGTAGAAATGCGGAAATTTGGTGGGGTTTCCTATCATATCAATAATTTTAGAAACTGTATTGAATTCTCAATTTTTGAAGTATTGAGTTCGCTTAGAGATGAGATACGAAGCCCAGGAGATTAAATATGGAGTAATTAGCCGGACCTACTTTTTTGAACTGGATATTCATGCAATAACATTGATTTTCAACTTTTTATTTATATCTTCTCAAGTATGAAAATTGATGTCTCCCTATTGTCTCTTGATATTAAACTGCATAAATTCACGTGGGTTAAGGTATTTTAAAATTAATTATGGACCCATAAAGTACATCGAAAAAATTCCACAGCTTTAATCAAGCATTTTTGAAAGCTGAAACAGGCAGATGGTTAACTTGAAGTTCGTGGGGAAGGGGGGGGGGGTGGGGGGGGGGTCGAAATACTTGGCTTCCGTTAGAAAATGAAAAAAAAAAAATTCATTTTTACGTTTCTCTAAATCTAGATTTGTTTATTTCATGATTCGCGCAGCAAGTCACCATATTGGTTAACTTAGACACGGTTTGTATGTCTCTCAAAGAAAGTGGGAGATATCACGTGATCCAAACAGCCTCATTGAAGAAAACCCGGGCAGTGCCGGGTATTATAGCTAGTCTTTCATAAAAATGTACCGTTATTTCCCAAATTTTCAACAGTCATTTACATTTTTATTCTTTATTGAAATTAAGTATTAAAATTAATAAAATTATTTTTCCAACTCTATAAATTATATGATAATTATGACTTTAAATTTGTATTTTCATTTTATTTTTTGGTCATTTCACATATTTGCTACGTTAACAGTTTTTCCATAGAATTCATTCAAATCTATATCATTTTAGTGCAATGGTGCTTCATTTTCTGCCTTTGGTGGCAATTTTGCTTTACTTTAGCATTATTTTTGGTGACAATTGACGATTTTGCTGTGTTTTTATCAAAGAAATATGGTCAGCCTACATTTATGACACATTCATTAATATATTAATTCAATAGTTTAAAATATTTTGAAGCATAATCTTATGCACAGTGTCTTGCAGCCAGATTTTACGAATCTTCTTAAGCACAGAAATACCTCAGGTGTGCGTGACCATATGTCCTGTTTCAAACATTGTCTCGAAACTCACTATTGTTGCTTCACTCATTTTTGCCCCAGTGGAAAAAAATTTGGGGGGGGGGGGGGAATATAGTTGAGGGGGAAAATCTCCACAATTTTTTTTTTTCAAGCACTTACAATCACTTGAAAACGGTTATTTTTTTTTTTTACGACTGCAATGATTTTTCAATGACTTTTAAAGACTTCATAATGACCTTTTTTTTCAAGGACTGTTGCTCCTTTCAAATTTTGGTCATCCCTTTCTTTATTCCATGGTTTACTGATCTTTTCCAGAATATAACATACAGCCAACATTGAAAAAAAATTACAATCAACAAAATCTAAACTTTTTTTCTTATGACTCAGAGCAATAAGTAAGAAATGGTGTTTTCTTCTCCAGTTCTACACATTAGCTTTTGTCTTTCCATGGGCATCTGGGGTTTTATTGGTTCTTGGATGATGCCATTAACACCTGCCAAGAGCAGATGCAAATGCCACTACTCAGGAAATATGAAAGTTTGTGAGTGGTAGTCAGTACTGTAATTAGGCAGGCACCACAGGTGCACCCGCACAGGAAGTAGGGGGCCATTCTGGGCTCAAGAATTGGTCAGAATGGGCCTAAATTCAAATACTTGCACAAGGCCCAGGAACTGCTAGTTACGGCCCTGATGGTAGTCTACACAGACAGAATGTTTAAAAGCTGGAGTGATGAAATCCCAGTCACTTGTCTGGTAAAACGTGCTGGAGATTTGCCACTCTAATGTTATTGTTTGCTTATTTTAAAATATCCATGTAGCTTTGCAACAGTTTTACTCTGTCCAACTAAGGCCCATACGCTTGTTCAACTCACTCCAGGGAAAAAGACTGGTTGCCTTATGGATGCAAACATTGGTGAAGAAGTAAAGAATAAAGTCACACTAACTCTTTTCGTGAAGAGGACTGAAACAAACATAAGAAAGCAACAGATAGAGGCCTCTACTCCACCACTTGCAGAGGCTACGGACATGTTAGAAAAATAACGCTGTTGAAGTTCGAAAACACATCTTTTATTCTCTAAATCAGCTCAAAGATGTGCAATATGTAAGAGCATCCAAAAGAAAAATTACAAATGTTCAAATATGTTCATTGAAAATCACACAATATTAAAGTTTGAAAGCAAGAAAATTAAACCAACATGGCTAATTTGCACAACTTAAAGAAATGTGAGTGATACAGAATTTAAGTGTATGTGTGCATTGAAGAAAACAACAGTTCTGTATCTTAGAACGAAAGTGATTTTATGAGAATAGTTTCCTTTATCAATCAACTTTGGTTTAATTCTTTTGTTTTGAACTTATTTCTGAAAATTTATCTAATTTTAAAATATCTTTTTAATCTAAAGGTTTCTAAACTCTTCATAACCAAAATTTTAAAACACCTCATCATGACCTTGAGAATATTCTCAAACTAAAAGTTGCCATTGGGGGTGATTATATCAAAAATTGTTTTGTTGTAGGCAATGAAAACTGATTTATACTTCACAATATAAACAAAATTAGCAAAAAAATTTAAATTTAAAAGAAAAATGAATATTCTCGATTATTCTCCAATTTTTACATCCAGGAGCTGAAAGGAAATATTCTCCGAGAATATTTTCACCTCACATCTCTACTCAAGCTAGATATCAGATTACTGCTATTGAGCATGAAGAGTCCGAAACTATGGCGACCCATTTCAGTAGCCCAATAAGCTGGGACATGGCATATCAATTTTTTTAGTTGCCATGGTGATCTGGTGTCGGGGATTTGTTAAGCCCTGGTATACAGCAATATAAAAACCACGAGTTGTTTTGTTTTCCAAGCTCATGGACCCCTGTAATCATTCCAAGGATGCTCAAGGGGTTTGTGAACCCCCCCATTTAAGAACCCCTGTCTTAGAATATCCATTAGATCAGGGGTGCGTAATGTCTAAAAAATGGGACAGATGCAAAGTTCAATCTTGGAAAACGTGTTTATAAAAAAATTATCAATCCACATAACATGGTAGATATGTGACCATTAAAGTGTATAATTCAGTTAAAATGTAAACTAACTAGTTAGAATGTAAAATATTCTACAATTTATAAGCTGGAATAAGTGTGTGTTATTTTACACTTTAACTAGTTATTCTATGAAATAACTGAATTATACACTTTTAAAAGGGTTTTGTAATTGTACCTCAGATAGTTAATTGGCGAAAAGGATTCATTTCTGTGTGTTGAGAATAAAAATAAAATTTGTCTTTTTTTTGACAGATGGGTTAGGATTTTGCCAAATCATCATGACGTGCCCTCTTGAACTTGCTTGTCAAAGGAACAAGGATCGGGATCAACCTATACCAGAGCATAAGATCAAACTGATGTATTCATGTACAGAATATCCAGATGCAGAGAAGAATAAATGGGAAAAATTCAGCTTGATGTTTGACAGCAGCGAGCCTCTCAGTCACAACTCTGTGTGTGTACAGGCTTCAAGTTTTTTTTTTTAAAATAAAGTCATTTGTTATATGTTTGTTTTATAGGTTATATGCAAATAATATCATTCATTTATATAGACAAGGCCAGTGGTTCTCAGGCGCAGTGGTGAGATGCTCATCTTCTACTATGAAGGTTACTGTCAAGGTCCATGGGTTCGTTAGCCAAAGAACATTAGAATCAAGTTTTTGACCTACCGAGCCTGGGGTGATCACTGATTGATGGCACCTTCATTTCGCACCCAACTGCAATGGTTCGAAATTGCCGTATGGCGATATGTGACTGGGGTTTACAGTAAAGTTGCTAACAATATTGATGAGTGGCTGTTTTGTTCTTTGAAGTGGTCATTTTTTAGACAATTTTGGCAGCTGTGGATGAATGTTGTCATATGAAGGGAGCCGTAGGTGGGAAAAGATTGAGAACCACAGGAGTAGGGCCTATGTGTGTTACTAAATACGTAAGAA
Organism: Pholcus phalangioides; assembly: GCF_987345545.1. Lineage (NCBI taxonomy): Eukaryota > Metazoa > Arthropoda > Arachnida > Araneae > Pholcidae > Pholcus > Pholcus phalangioides. The sequence goes on along the minus strand of NW_028301608.1, from coordinate 82,839,611 downwards.
TGTTAACATCGTTTCCTAGCCCCAAGACTGACGACTTACAAACTGCCTAAGATGGCTATGGGGTGGGGGGGAAGACTGTGCATGTGTTGTGTTTTATGAAGTGTATGTAGTGGTGTAGAAAGTTCTAAAGTCCGGCAGTGTCATATATTGAAATGTTGAATAACTGTTGCTCTTGAAGCATCCAGAATCTATCCTAGCCAAGGAAGCACCCATTTCGTGTATGTGTTGCTAGCTACTCTATGAAAAATTTATATGCAGGGGTGCCAAAATGTGATTGCAGGGTTTCCAGCAAAATTTGCTTGATAATTTTCCTGACCACTCCCTGGAAGAAAGAAATATAATTCATAATCTTAATCTTCCAAATTTTGAATTTTCATTTGTCAAGTTTGCTTCTTTCCCTTCACAAAACTTTTCTTTGACTTTTGCCAAACGTTTTAGTTTCCCATGACCAATTTTCATATCCTTGACTTTCCGGGTTGCTGGGAACCCTGGATTGGATTATTTTCATCCTTTTTGAGAGATGAGAATTACCTAAACTGTTTATTTTAATGGAGTCCAGAAAAAAAAAATTTCTTCCTTTCCAACAAAAGACCAGAAACTTGTTCCATCACTGCACGCGTGCTCACAAATGATTTCAAGGCTAGGTTTGTACTTGGGTCTGCAAACCTTCAGACCTTATTTCTCACAACAGTGCTTTGAAATAGGAGGAAAATCAGCTTGAGCAAATTTTCATCATGCTGTTTTATAACAGCTAACGACATCAGACATCAGTGGTTGTTGCTTTTCTTTTGCAACTGTTTCTTCAGAGATGATTTTCAATGCAATTTTTGTGTGTGTGTGTATTCAATGTTAAATAGATTTTTACCTCTTCAATTAATTTTCTGATAAAATCTGTCAATCTTTGGTAAAATAAAAAAATTTTGAGTTGAAATTATTTTTCTGTCTTAAATTATTGGGATTGTGCGAATATGCAATATGGCCACCAGATTTAAAAAGTTCAACACATTTTGTTTTCCAATTCAATTCGTTAAGTTGGTTCAGTTCTTCATAATTTAGTTCACATTGTCTGATGCAATATAAATAATCACATTTTTATCTATATTGTTTTAAAATAAATGTGTAGAAACGTTTTCTATTTGAACAATGTTTTTTTCCTTTTCTTCAGGCTTTGTGTGATTGAACTTATGAAAACGGCTATGACACAGCCTGCTGAATTAGTGGTGAACGAGAAAAAGGTATCCATTTTGAATTCATTCTGATTCAGAATTTTTTTTGTCACATATTACTTCACCTATATTAAGTGGGCATCTGTCTGAATGGCCAGTTTTGTGAAGACAAAGTGGAGGGTGACACCTCTTCGAGAGGTTTCACTGTTATCTTATTTCCAGACTTATCATTACCATTGATTTATTAAACAAATGCACTAATATCTGATAATATTATGTGATGCATTCAAACTTCTAATATTTGTAGCTGGAAGCTCAGATAATATGTTCTAAGAGTGTGCTACATCAAGCTGATAAGATCTTGAGGAAATTAACCGGTGAACTCATCAAGGAGTTAAAAGGCAAGTATTATTAATTATATGCTAATTCTAACTATTATTTCTCTCCTTCATGTTATAGTTTCAATTATACAGGGTGGATAGCTAACTCCTCTTGCCCCAAATTGCTGGCAAACTGTTGAAGGCATAATTCCAATTATAAAAAGTATTGAAATGGTGTGTAGTACTCCTATGTCATTCATTATGCAAGAGGTTGTGTAGTTATAAAAAAAAGCTAACTTTTTAACGAACGCTTCTTTCCCAACTTTTCTCTGTGTTTTGAATTCAAATATCTCAGCAAATATTAAAAACATGGAACTTTTTTTGTTGGCCTACTCAGACAGGGCAACTTTCTCTAATTGGGTTCTACATGACATTATTTGGATACTTTTTCTAATTAGAGGTATGCCTCTAGCATCAATGGTTCATCAGTAATTTTCGACAAGGGGAGTTAGCTATGCATCCTACTTATAGTTCTATATTATATACATAAATGCATCTAATGTTGTTTCATAACATATCACAATTTATGCATTAAATATCAGTTGAATTAATTTAAAAAATAATTAACAGCAACATCATATACATATCATTAATGAAGTGGATTAAAGAAATATAATAATCAATCATATTAAATTTCTATTACTATTACACTGCACATGCGCCTCCTAAACATGTAGAACACATGTCAACAACACGTATATAAGCCACCAACTTATTTCTTGTTTTGTAATGTGTCATCCCATCCATATCACATGGAAGCTCTAAATATCACTCCAGTACAAATATGCGCAAGCACAACTTGGACCCACCTTAAGGTGGCTACAAGCGTAACTGCAAGCTTGACATGCATGTACGTTCAATATTTTTGTCTAAACATGCTTGAGCATCTGTAGGAAAATTTTGTGCAAGCAATTTCATTGTACAAGCAGGTTGAAGATTGAATGGAATTTGATTATGTATGCTTGTATAAGCGAAACTGAAACTGTGTACTATGCAGGTACACGTGTCTGTCTTAACGCTTCAGTAAGCAGTGCTTGGTGATGGTAGTTTTGTTGTCGTTATTATTCTGTATACATGGACAAAGGCAGCCAAAGTGAGTGCATCATTGCCTGAGCTCGACATATTCTAAGTACAAACTAACTCTTGTGCAAGCATACTTTTACTGTGGGGTGGTGAAAGGGAAAATATGCATGCTTGTCGTGGTTGTAGTTGCATTGTGTAGCCACCTTTAACCCTGAAACTGGTACAAATACTTGGAAATATACCTTTCTGAATACAAAAGCTTGACAAAAAAAAAAAAAAAAATTAAGTGCCAGTTAAAATTTCTTAGGGGGCCAAGCATGGTTTTTTTCTCATTAAAAACCATCCTAAATATTTTTTTTTTCAACTTCCTGAAACGTAATGACCCTTTTTCATGTTGGAAGACACACTGTCAAAAAATCAGAAAATTTGGCATCATCCTTGAACTCAAATTTAGCTATCACACATAGGTGCCAATACAGATATTCTAGTTGCTGTAGCGGCATGGAATTTGTCAAGTCCTGTTACATGAAAAAGAAAAAATAATTCCTTTGATTGACAAGAAATTAATAAGTAATTTGCTAACAGTTTAAGAGTTAACATACAAGCACTAACAATAGCTGAAGGGATAGATCTAGATAGATAGAAAAAATCTTTTCCCTTTTTATTAATTGTGAAAGACATGAAAAATCTATCATTACTATTATGTTCTATCATTACCTTAGTATGTTACTTATGTTAGTTTGAACTTTTCCTTTTTTAGTCTGCATCTGGACCTTGGTTGGATAACTCTGGATATCTTTTCTGAATTATTATTATCTTTTCTGTTTATAGTAACTTGAGTAAAAATTTTCCGTAAAAGCATAACATCTAATAAACTAACTTGCATATTTAGTATATTGACATTTTAATAATTTCTTAAAATTTTTTCCAGGACGAAATGGGTGTGTATTGGCAGAACCATTGATAAATAATATAGTCAAAACGCGACAAAATCTTTACAATGAACTGAAGCAAGGTATTCTGAAACTTCCATCGGACATCATAGAGGACATAAAGTCTTCTGGTATTTATTTTAAAGAAAATCATGCGAGTCTGGAGCAGGCTTTATGTTTACTATATAAGGAGAAGTGCAATTTATGACATAGGTAACACATTTGAAGCATAGGTATTTAAAAAAAGAATCTCATCTCTATCAGAATATGTTATGTTTTATGCGATGGAACAAACAAATAGCTTTATTTACTGTACTTTCAAAAAATAAAAAAATTGCATTCAACATGTGTATACTTATGCAATAACTAAAAAATTAGTACAGTAGAACCTCATCATAACGGACTAATAGGGGCTGAAGGTTGTCCAATTCGATGAAAGTCTGGTGGTTTATAACAAGTAATTCTTGTAGGAAAGAGGTGTGCATCAATAAAAGTACAGTAGTTAGCTGTAAAAAGGTGTTTATTATACATCAAATAAAAAAACAGCCATAAACATAGGTTGAATAGAAAAAGATGTGTATTAATTAGTGAGTGCATTATTAAAGTGTGCATTAATCATAATTTTTCTAGCTGGTGAGTGGTATGAGTCATGCAGGGCATCTATGTTTACACACACACACAAAAAAAAAAACGAAAAAAAAAACACACACACTTAGGATCTATGTTTAATTACTTGCTTGAAGATGATTTTTAAATGAGGTAATATTTTTAAACACTTTCTTAAATGTTTAAAACAAGTTTTAAGCTCTTCAGATGAAAATAAGCGTCTTTTGTGTATTATTATTACAACTTTTTAAACTGGATTTTATAAGTGAAGTCTGTTATAACAAGGTTCTACTGTAACTACCTTTTTTAAAACTTTGAGATTTAAGGGAAGAAAAATGGCACAAATTTCTTTGTCGGTTTGAAGGTACCGTATTCACTTGAATCTAATGCATCTTTATTTCTGTGCTCTCAAACTGCATATTTCTTATTAATTCAGGATGATTCAGAAAGAATAATCTGATTTCAAAATAATTTTATTTGAAGTTAATAGTACAGAATGATAAACAATAAAAAGGGAAAATGTATTTTTTACAAATATTCAATATGATTTCCTTTAGTTACACGTATAATGTCAAGGTGATATGAAAATTCTTGCAAAAATCTTCTAATGGAAGTCAGATGCTAAAATTGTCTGCCTCTATAGCCTTTTGCATGTAGAGGCAGAATTTTAGTCAATTTAACTAATCGCTGGGCTCCAGTCTTTAGTAATTTACACACTTTGGGCAACATATTTGTTTCTTTAACTCATGCCAAACAGTATGCAGAGGAACAAACATAATGCAAATTACCAACTAGATAACAGAAAGGTTTCTAACGAGAGGCCATTTTATTTTCTCACCAAAAAAAAAGAGCTTCACACACTATTATCATCGATTGTTCATAATCTAAAATTTGGACATTTTTCCTTTATATTCATATCATACTGTGGTTTTTATTAAAAAAAATTATAATTTTGAAATCAGATGATTTGTTCTGAATCACTTTGTATTGTCAGCGATTCTAATGTACACCAGAATAACAGAATTGATTTTTGAGAGAAAAGGTGTGTTTTAGATTTGAGTAAGTGTTTCTAAATTCCAGATTTTGAGAAATTTTAATGTTTTAATTGCACAGAGAAAGATTTTCTTTCAAATTCTAGACAGATAATTTTGCTTTGCTAATTTTTTTTATAACTTCTATTGAAATCTTTTAACAGAAAATGTTCCTGATTGAGAACAGGCTTGTCATTTCAACTTTTTCTGGTGGGAGGGTTGCAAAGAACATATATACTCAATATATGTATATATTTCACCTTGTTTGCCCATTTATATTCTATTTTTAAAGCCGGAGGCCCAACCCTGGCACCCCAAATGTTAGGCCTGATTGAGAACATTGGTTTCATTAATTAGAAAAGAATATTTTTTTTACATAAAAGCACTTGATTTTCTTTCTCCCTGAAGGTACGAGATTCCGAACTTAATTTACAAAACAAAAATTTCATTCATTTCAACACTTATGCGATAAATTTAATTCTTTAAAATTACTCATTTTTGAGGAAGAATAAAATGAAATTTTTTATTTTTAATGTTTCTATGGACAAGTCAAGAAAACATACTAGAATGTTTTGGTTGATATTTCTAAACTAAAGGGTTAGAAAAGAAAAAAAAAGGGAAAAAATGAAGAAAATAAATCCAAATCTTAATTTGGCCAGTAAAACGTTATATGTGTACAAAGGTATGAAAAACGAGCAATAAAATCAGAGATTCAAGAGCTTTTCTTACAAAATACAAAAACACACAGAGACATTTATTATGATTAAAAAAACAAGTTTAAAAAAATGCATGAGTAAAAATTTTTCTTTGGAACATTAAAAAAAAGGATCCCTAACTTCATTTTGTTCTCCTTTGTCTCTGCAGGAAGCTGATAAAATAGTTTTAAATCGTCAGATCTTTCTTTCACCTTCAGCTGTTAATAAGAAGCCACTTTGCATATTCCACTTTATCGTAAGATGAATATTTAGTCTGTTGAACTTGAAGTTCTTGGCACATTTTACTTTGAACTCTATTACAGAAATCTTCGAGGGATTCTTCCGCTTTTCTTTCAATGGGCGGCAAGTACCTAAAAATTAATTGAATAATAAAATAAATTAAAAGATAACAAGCCCCACTGTAGTGAAATAATAGTGTTGAAAATAAAATACGAATCGTCCCGGCCCTCAGGCTGGAGCCCTGTCAGTCCCCCTCACTTGTGGGGGGGGGGGGCGCATGTGCTGAAGTAGACACTTCACAGCCTCCCCTAACTTTACCAAATGGCTCTCAGGTGGAGGCAGTAGAGAGAGAGATATGATTTTTCTCAGTCCAATGCATCAAGGAAGGAGATTTGATGGATCAAGAAAATAGAGAGCTTGTCTGTATCCTAAGTGAACCAGGGTTAGATTCCTGGTTAGATTTCCCTTTTTCTGAGTTAACTTCGGCATAGTACAGTAGAACATCAATTATCCGTATGTGGATTAACTGTGATACAAAAATTTAAATTTCAAAATTTCATGTTCAGCAGCTCTTCCCTATCCATGTTGGTTTTTTTCATTGGCTATGTTAGATTTTGTGAAAGTTTTTGTGATGAAAACAAACATTTCCATTTCGTAGAACTGGATTTCTTCATTCTTTTATAGAACTGTTCCTCACCTATTCTCAGAGCTAAACTCCCAAGTCAATCTGTTGGAACGACAGCCCTCCTCCATATGCACACATAAGAACTAAACATTGTCCTGGGGTGATTGGGCTCTTGAAGATTTACAGCCAAATACAAGAAATGCTGGGAAGTTAATAGAAATGTATTGTTTTTTCGCAACTGAAAAATAAGGCACAAGAATGGTGTAATTTCAGATGCAGTCACGTGACCCCGTCTCATTGGCTGGACCAGAGCTATTCCTTGTTTGAGTCATTCCCATGTTATAAATTGCACTATGAGAATGGCTGACGGGAAAAAGGATAAGTGTTTTTTGGTTATCTGTGATCACCTTCCCCCAACATTAGCCCAGATATAATTAAGGTTCTTCGTATTTCTGCCATCAATGAAACCCAGTATATTAGCAGTATAGCTATCATTAAGTAAGTGTAATTTTTTAATCAGGTAAATTATACAAATAATAATTTTTTAACTTCCGCAGTTTAGCCACATTTTTCGATTATCCGTGTTCACTTTTCCTACCATTAGCGTAGATAATCGAAAGGTTTTACTGTATTCGGGAAAAGTCTCCTCCTTTGATTTATTGGGCTGAGGAAAAACCCATATCATTCCCTCTAATGTATGATTCTATATTCTGATTATGAGCTTGCAGTACTTTTACTCATGAATAATGACCAGAGAAAATGAATCTGTCTTATGATTGAAAATGTAATTAGTGTGCTGTCGTTGTAATAATTCTGTGCAAGCGAGACATTGAATGATAGAGAAGGAGATCCCAAGAAAAAATGTGTCTAAAAATCGTTTTAAGCAGAAATGCTAACATATCAACCAATGTATAGATTCATTTGGTTTGACATCGATTGAAAAGCAGTTAAATTAATTAAAGCATCATTCAGTTCAAGAATTTAAAAAAGCCATTCTTGTTTTTTTAAAAAACTTACTTCAACACATATACTGTGTACGGCACAAAAAGGAACCAAAACATGTCTGACCACCATCTGCTTCCTAAGATTGACTAAGAAAGAAAATCATTGCATCAACTGAAATCCTAAATATTTATAATTATTATATATAATTTTGTGACATGATGAAAAAAGATTGGATGTGTTACAGTGAATGCGATAAATCAGTCATTATGCATAATTGCCAATTGTCTTGGTGAGTTTGATAAATTCATCACTTTTACCGTGATTATGCACAATACTCAAGCAGCATCATTCATAAATTTGATAAATGCTAAAAAAAATTATCAATTTTAACAGTGATTATGTATAGCACCTGATTAATTTATAAATATTTGAAATTTATAATTTTTACCAGTGATTATGCGTAATATCCTATCTTCAACCTTTCTGAACTCAAGGACTAGTAAAATTTTTGAAACAATTCTCAGGACTACTCGTGTCCCGAATTATGGGACATTCCTGAATTTTTGGTTGTTCGGACTTTTTTTTTATACGTTTGTCTTGTTTTTTCTCAACAATTCTTATTTGAATCTGCAATAAGTTATTTACTAAAACTGTGAAAAAACAGTATTTTTGTAACTTATAAGCTATTTAATAATAAATATGGCTGTAAATATTCATCTCACATATTTCAATGGTGACTGGGCATGTGAATTTTTTTAGATTTGTTCAATCCTGTCAACCTAGTCATTTCAATGGTTTTTTCCCCCATAAGATACATTTTTTTTTTACTGTGTAGCAGCCTTTAATTTCCCCACCCTTCAGCAATTTTAGCAAATTTGTCCTAAACTGGATTTCTTGGATATATATAATTAGTGATATCCCATATTTAGGATCACAATTTATTTAATTTTTCTCAATGAGGTATAATGGACCTAAGTATGAAGGTGTAATTTTTATTTGAATCCATGTTGATATTACTGATATGAATTATAACAATTGAATAATTTTTAATTAAATTATTGTCTGCTTTGCGGACTACCTATGCTATCGTCACAGACCAGAGGTGGTCTGCGAACCACAGATTGAGAAACACTGACCTAATGTTGTAATTGGTGAATTCAATAAATATGAAAAAAAAACAAAACCCCCAAATGAGTGTGTTGAGTACCTGACTGTAAAATTGGTTGAATAGGAGTTTGTTATATTGGGGTCTGATTGTAATGCGTAAAAACTTATAAAATTTTATTATATCAAAGCGTGATTGTAAAATTTGTTAAATGAGAGATCATTATATCAGGGTACAATCCTTAAATTTGTAAAATAGGAAGTTCTTATATTAAGGTCCGGATTTCATAATTTGCCAAGGTAGGAGTTATTTCAGGGAATGTTCAAACATTTGTTAAATCAGAGTTCATTACATCCGGTTCAGACTCTAGCTCACAGTCATGTAAATAACAAATCCTATCATTGCAATGAGACCGATTTATAACATTTACCAATTTGAAATGGTGATTATGTATAATATATAACTAGCAAATGTGATGAATTTAGTATAATTTACACTTTATTAACAATGCTTGAGTATTATGCATAATCACTGGTAAAAGTGATATAAACTTGGGGAAATTTATCAAACTTACCAGAACGGTTGGTGATTATGTATAATTACCAGATTTATCACAGTTACCATGTGCAACAGATACAGCAAAACCTGATAGCAGGTGAACCACCTTTCTGAGTGAAAAAAATTTTGTCTGACATTAAGCCATTTTTCAGAGAACCAAAATTTTTCTGGTCAACTTAGACAGGTTAGCAATAGCCTAAGTTGACAAGAAAATATTTGCACTGTAGATGGACAACTTCCACAGGTTTTACTGTATCTGTGCTTCTTGTACCACTTTCCTCAGTTTTGATTTTTAATATTTATTGAAACGAAATTAGTCTCACAGAAATTGTTACTTACTGGTGATATTCTGATTAATGGTGAGTGTCTGATGCTGATCAAGATCTGATATAAATAGAAAAAATATATATATAGAATCCGAAATAACATGCAAGAATTACTTCAGAAAAAAATATGTAAAATAAATAAGAATATGTGTTAATATATCTACTGGTTGAACAGGCTGATTCAATGCAAATGACCAAGACCCAAACTTGAGCATGCCAACTTTTCCATTCGTTGTTGCTCCTTCAGGAAATGAAAGAATTCTTGAGCCTGTATCTAGAGAGAACCAGTGTTTTTCATGTTATTTCTCAATACATTCTCCACCCACAAAATATATGATGCATTTCACAGCTGAAGAAGTGACAATGTTCGAAACCAAGAGATGAAATTATGACACTTCTTACAATTTTAGATGTAAAAGCATGAAATGTACAGTGAAACCTGTTAAGACAGACATTGTATGGGACTTAAACCTGTTTAAAATGGAATCAAAATAGTCTGTCTAATGACTAGTGCTTCGATTTGCACTTTTATAAATCAGAAATCTGTCTAAAATGGAATACGTGTGTAAAATGGATTACTTGACTTTCCGTACAGGTTTCACTGTATTATTATCAAAGCCACAAGCATGCTCTAAGTTGATGCAAGATTATGAATGCTTTGTGAAATTATGTAAGGCAAATTCCCAACACACAATCTTGCATGTTGAGAGGCTGACTATCTTGCTTAATGAATTTAAATTGATGGTCTTCCTCACGGACTGGTGCCAGTCCGCAAAACATTTTGCCCAATTCATATAAGTCACTGCATAATTTTCTATCTCTTCCATTTTTCTATTTTTTGCTGTTCTGCAAATTATTTCTCGTTTATATTTTTGCAGATGATTTGTCCCATTCATTAATATTTTGTCAGTCTGCAAAAATTATTTCTCCTTTCTATTTTTTTACTGATTTGTTAATTATTTCTCTTGTTTACCATGTTTATCATTTAGCTAGTCTGCAAATTAATTTTTCCCATTTCCACCGGCCTGCAATTATAAAAATATTGAAGGACACTGGTTCCGATTATATTTTCTTGACAATGACATATTAAGAGAAATCAAGTGTATTTGAAACCATTAAAGAAAAGATTTGAAATAACTGTAAAATTACCTTTTATGAAATTATTTACGTTGTCTATCAAAATCTGTCGTCCCTCCAAGACGCCAAAATTAACATAGCCCAATATCCAGTTGAGTACAAATGGCAAATCCCACACACTTGGCTGAAACATGAAAACATTGTGCAAAATAAGACACATGTATCATTGAGATGTGTTGTAATAAAATTTTACGACTGTTTTTCAGCAATTGATTCAAACTGATAATTGTTTGACACCTTCATGACAACATACAGCGAGTCGAATTACCACCATTCAACAATGGAAATTGACAATGTATGGATATTGTTTTTTTTTAACCCCTTCTCTCAGAAATACGAGAGGGATTAAGAATCGGGAACTACCGCAATATATATATATAAAATTTTAGGGGTTAAGCAATTTTTTCCCTGACAAAATCTGTAAATTAGTGTATTTTTTGGCTTGTCCAGGACTTAGGGACTCTCCATTTGCATGCTAGCATAATTTATAATAAAATTTTATACTGCCTTTCGACTTCAATTAAGTTACCATACATAAAAAATATTAAGCAATGATTCCAATTTTTAATTGCCATGGCGCCAAGGATTTGTCCAGTCCTAATATATATATATTTTTTTTTTTAGTAAACATATTAATTACAATTTTTGTAATTATATGGAGACTTGAGTAAAGAAGAAAAGCTAAAAATCCATGAAACGTGTTTCATAGAGGAAAAAACTCCAGCTGAAGAGAACTGGTGGGACGTAATAAAATTTCTAGTCTTGTCTCTCATTTTACATGATTAATTTGTTCCGCAAAATAATCACATAAGAGAAAATCATGTAAAGTTAGTTGAATTTAACATGGGAAAAATAGGGGGTTGGGTCTCTCTTCAGAAAGATTAACATAAAACCCAACAGCTGACAAGCAGCAATTTTTCATCTCCTTATAAAAACTTTAGTAGAAAAGCCAGAGAATTCCGTACATTTCTCGCTAATAATAAAAATTCTGGTTTCACTGGAACCATTTTTTTTTTCGATTAAAATTCTCACAGCACTGTCAATGTGTTACAAACGCTGTTCATCAATGAGATCTGGTGAGTTGTATCTGAGAATTTCTCTCATATTATGTTTACCTTCAAGAAAAGTCATCTTGTCTGCACCAGGGGAGACACAATGACTTGTCTTTCCGAGTTCACCTCAGCATAATATGCAGAAAATATCTGTTCCCTTGATATCTTGAGATAAAAAGTGTGTATCTCTCTATGTTATCTTCAGTTTGCAAGCCAATTTTCAGGATTAAACCCCAAGTCAAATTTTGCAATTCCTAAAATCAACTTTTAAAAATCGTGTTATAGCAAAATCACATAAAGCAAGAGATTTTTGTGTAAATGTTTTTTTTTTTAAATAAGATTAAATATATACTAAGTGTCCAGATACAAAAGAATGAAATTTACTTCTGCTTTACTAATCAAGGCATGGAGTTCATTACAAGGTTTGACTGTCTACGTTATTTGAGGCAGTGCAATGTATTCAAAGCAGATTTTCCGGTTTATTCATGTGATGTGGAAATGCTCCGTGGGTGGCTTAAGTGATCTGGAATCTGTGTCTTGGATTACTTTAGTGATCTGAAAATGTGCCGCGGGTAAGTTCAGCAATTTACACAGCGAGCGACTGGTCTGGAACTGTGTCCGGGGTTACTCAAAGGGGTCTGTAAATATGTTGCAAATCACTTAAGTGATCTAGAAATGTGCCATGGGCAACTTTTAACTTTAGTGATGTGCAACTACACTGCAGGCAACTCAGATGCTCCAGAACTGTGCCACAGATTACTTAAGTGATCTGTAAATATGCTACAGGTCGATTGAGTGATCTGTAAATGTGCTGTGGGTCTGTTAATTGATCTTAAAGTGTGCCGCGGGTTAGTCAAGTGACCCATGAATATGCTGCAGGTCTCTTAAGCAGGGCTACCTTAAGAACACCATGGGGCCTCCAGGCCAAGGGATTTTTCTGAGGCCCAACCAAGCAAATTTACATGCATACTCCTAGAATATATTTTAGCCATATCTTATTTTTGTGAGACTTCTCTTCTCTTGAGGTGCCCGGGTGGGCCCGTGTGTTAATACGGCACCGTCCTTAAGTGATCAGGAAAAAAATATGCCACTTAGTTCATTTTTACAAAATTAGGTTTGAGGTTGTGGGCCACATTTCACCTGCGGGCCATGGTTTGAGCATGTATGGGTTAGCATGAGTGCTTGCGGGTTAAGCACTTACTTTTGACACTTAAAAACGATGGCTTGAATAGGCCTATGTGATATAAAAGTGACGAACACAAGATTTTGGGTCTTACCACTATGCATTTCTTCACCAAATTGATTGCCAGGTGATCAAAATTTGTCACGTGGTTTGCTATCAAAACTTTGCTATCATTTCTGAAGTTTTCTTTGTTTTCTTGTACGACCACAAAGCCCAGAACCGCACACATTATCCGTAGAACTATGCTGATTTATGGGAGAGGAAAAGCAATATTTTATTAATGAATACAAAAAAATCTGTATCAACATAAATTTACGCATGTAATTTGTGTTTGTGATCATTTCTGACTACTCGCATCAACTCTAGTTCACTAACCTTTGTAAAATAGGGACCTTACACAGCAGCATATTCGTCAGAAAGGCATGTATTCCAATAAAAAAACGGACAATGACAATCGAGAGTCCAAGTGGGAAATAGAAAAATAAAGGAATGACGTGGAAGCCCCTCGGCAACCTGGAAAGGAATGAAAGTTCTTGACCACATGAAAAAAAAAACAATCATGAAAGTTAATCATTACATACTTCCGCATTAAGAATTTTTCAATTATATATGAATGTTACTGCATTTGCATCCATTTAAATAAAAGTGTACGAACGATTCCAATAGTTGGACCTTTGACCGAGCCAATTAGTACCCTCCTCTTCCCTAACAGCTGATTCTAGCCGCTCATCTGAGCATTCAAATTCTTGAATATCTGAGTTTGATTCCTAGTGCAAGAGGAGGATCTCCAGTATGCATTTAACTAATTCAATGGATTTTTGTAATTATGATATTTAAGAATTTTCCAGAATCTGTGATTCAAATTTCCAGGTGTGTCTGCTAATGGGGGGAATATGGCTTCACTCATTCATTATAATAATACGTTACTTCATTTTCAATCTCAATCCCATACGTGTGGTCTTGGACAGGGCTGGACAAATACCAGGTCACCATAGATGTCAGCATGATACCTGAGAAGATAAGAGTTTCTTGCCTGAAATGTGTCACTAGCACAGTTCCGAACAGTGATTGCACCAAGAAATTTGGTCAGCAAACTCGGTGCTGACCGAAGAGGAATACAGAATCTGAATGTAATGGAAATCCTGTGGCCAATACTTTCTTCTGTGGTTCCAGAATTTCTCCTCGTGATGAGAATTGCAGATTTTCTTTTTTTGTCGGCAATCTTGACTTTCATGATGTTGAAAATATTTGGTGAGTAAAAAAATTGTATGGCCCCCAAGGAGCAATACCTTGGCGAAAATGGGAATTGCGAAATCTAACGCAACCCTGCCGAAGGAATCTTAGTCCAGGATGTTTTATTTTTAATCTGAATGTTATTTTGTTTTTAATCATTTTCTTGTTTCAACTGCTGAAGTATAACTCCCTTTTGGCAATTTTTTTCTTGTCTGTTTTTCTTTATGTCTGAAAGCATATTTTCGTTTCACTCTTGGTGTCATGCGTTTGGTTTTCTGACAAAATCTGGTTTCATGTTTTCTTCTTACCAAAAAAAAAATTCAGCAACACTGCCAAAATGAATTATACTATAGCTGTTCCTTCTCATGCTTTTGGAAGCTTTTCTTGCCAAAGAAAATTTCACCAACATATCGCCAAAAATGTATTATACTACTGTAGCTCTTTTGATTGATTCACAGGAGTCGAAAGACAAGACTGCATGGTAGACCATGGTTAATCTCCTTGCAGTACTCAAAAGGGTGACTTCCTTGGTCCATTCATCAGCTCGCTCATTCCCAGCAACACTGGTATTTTGCCCGTTGTGGCATTGTATTTGTATAAATATGTTAGGGGCCACACATTCTTCATTCAGAACACACATTCCGGCATGTACTGATTCATTAGAAATTCCGTAGAGGAATGTGTACAAGGTTCATGTACAGTTAAGTAGTAATAGCAGTCCATGCGAAATTTCTAACAAATCGGTAGATGTCGGAATGTGTGGCCCTCTAACGGATTTATGTTGTCAGAATTGCGACTTCATGCTTGCTGAGTTCGGAATTGTGGAACAGCTTTGGTACAATCCGCCACTTCCCTTGGCAACTTTTTTCGATATGTTACCAATGTAATGGTGCTGTGTTCTAGAGATAATTCTATTCTTTCTATCCAGATGGCACTAGTTACTGTTTCCTCTACAGCTTCTTCTAGAATGTTTGATTTAGTTTGATATAACCATCTGTTCTGCACGTGGTGCTAGTTCCGTGGGGTTTCCAAATGGGTTCCTCCTTCGTTCGAGTCTTTTTGAAATTTCCATTAGATTTTGTCATTTTCTTTCCAGAGTGTCAGTTGCTGTGGATTATTTCCTTCCTGTTGTCATGTCAGGTTACATTGTTCTATTTGTTGTCATGCCTTCTGTCTTTACCCAGAGACTTTTATACCCTCCCTGATCAGTATATTATTTAAAAGAGAGTCCTGTTATGCAGAGGAAGGACCTTTGTTTAGTTAAAAGTCTGGATACCCAAGAATAAAAGAGAGTTGGGGTTTTTTAATACAGAGAATATTTATTTATAAATGTTTATTTAAAAGAGTCTGGATACCTTTTCTGTTGTTTTGATGTTTAGTATAGAAAGTGATATTTTATATTATTGGAACATGTTGGTTATGTTTTCTATGCTGGTGATTTTTTTTTCCGGCGAATGTAGCGTCAGTTACGGCCTTGGCGACTTTTCGTCGGGCCGTCCGACGTGTTTGGCACCGAAAAAGTCGCCAAGTGACGGGTTATACCAAAGTTGTTCCTAAATTGGCAAGATAATAAATGCATAAGCACGCACCGATGGTGATCAAACAAATTCTCCAACTTTATCTCCATCGCGTCAGTGCATCTTTTGTTACGATATTGGAGACATTTTGTTTACCGAATAAAATTTTATGAATGGAATAAGATAGGCAATTCGTAAGAATTTTCATCAAAAACGATGAATAAATTGGCAAGATAATAAACGCATAAGCACGCACCGATGGTGATCAAATAAATTCTCCAACTTTATCTCCATCGCGTCAGTGCATCTTTTGTTAGTAATATTAAAGACATTTTGTTTACCGAATAAAATTTTATGAATGGAATAAGATTGGAAATTCGTAAGAATTTTCATCAAAAATGATGAATAAATTGGCAAGATAATAAATGCATAAGCACGCACCGATGGTGATCAAATAAATTCTCCAACTTTATCTCCATCGCGTCAGTGCATCTTTTGTTTACAAATAATGCTTTGTGTTGCCACTTGACAATCAATTTCCCACATTACAACTACTACTACTACTACTACTAGAAAACTGAATTGTGACCATTCGTCCTTGTTTTAAACGGGACTCTTCGTATTTTTTTTCGTCTGATTCATCGCTTTCAAAATGAAATGTTAATTCCTTCTCATTTTGAGAGAGACTGATCAACAGACATCGAGCGCAAGATATTGAACAGTATCAATACCAGTGTTTTGATGAAGTAAGACTAATGAATGGTTCGATTTCTCTTCAACAGATGACAGCACAAGTTCCAACTCCATGAGAAAATTAGCGCGCCAATTTCAAACGTTCTAAGTTTACCTCGTCGTCATCTGATCAAACTGCTTTTCATTCGCTTAAAAGAAATAAACACGTAGCATGACTCCCCACACAAGAAAGAGGGTTAAGGGCTGACATGGGGTTACCAGATTCGGAAACTGAGAAAGAAGGACGCCTGTGAGAGCATTGTTAAAGATGTCACTTTTTCCCCATTTTTCAGAACAGATGGCGCTGCTATTCTGACTGATAAAAAACAGAACCAGCACAAAAAAAAAAACTTCTGGGAATTCGACCGTCAATGGAAAAGAACGACAAAATCAAAGGGGGAAAAGTTTTTTCTGTAAAAAAAAATATTCCGGAAACCTGAAAAGGAGGACAAAGAGCGAATTTTCCGAAACGTAGGAGGACGCTTGAAATGACATCAAAAATAGGCTACGTCCTCCTAAGGCGACTTGATTTCTATATAGCCACTAGAATAAGGGCTCCTTATCTAGTCGCCTTAGATTTCTAGTGGTTATACGTCCTCCTAAAGGAGCAAGCGCCCTTGATAATGCCATTTTTTCTAATTTCCACAACACATGGCGCCACTGTAGTGACCAATGAAACGCCACATAACAATGATTTTCCTCTACTAAAACAAAACCGCCCCAAAAAAAGCAAAAACAAACAATTCTGGGAATTTCGATGCGTGTAGAAAAACATAAAAACACGCATATCAATGAAGAGAAACATGTTTCAAAGTGGGAAAAAAAATTCCAAAAACCGGAATGGGACTAGTAGTCCCTTGAGGGTCACAGAGTGGGTGTATATGTATGTCCATTTTTGTTTATTTTTTTATGTATTTTTGTTTATTTATTATGTATTTTTGTCTTCTCATCACTAAAAAAAGGAAAAGGTAAATTTTCCGAAACAGGAGGACGTATGGTAACCTTAGGCTGACAGGACTTCAGTTCGGGTTGGGGGGGGGGGGGGAGCAAAGAACAATGTTTAAAAAAAAAATATCCGACTATTTTTCAAAACTATTAATAACCATGATGATTCTAATCCTAGCCTATTAGCTTTGTCCGTGCCTCAACCAGATACGTACTTTGTTACCCGGGATACGGATAAGCACGTATTCTCGCGCTCTGTGTAATATCGAAGGAGCAGTTAAAGGGTGATTTCTCTCTCTAGTCCAGCGCCGGGACACCAGACCCACCTGCCCCACCGGTTGTGGCCCTGATCCTGACTCCTGATTGGGGGTATGATAAACACAGAAATATAAATTTTTTAAACGATGTTTTCAATATTGTTTCGTGTAATATATTTTTTTGCCTCTAAAGAGTAGAATAAAAAGTTTTTGTAACTTTCTTTGTAAAATTTTGTGAGTAGATTATTTTAGATTAAGTCTGTTTTTTTTGGACTTAATCACGCCACCCCCATTCGAACTCTTATGCCAGTTAATTTTTATTTTCACGTTTTTAAAAACGTCTAGGCAGAACACGCATGACATCAGTGCCGTCAAAACACATGGGTCCAACCGCGCACCGCAAGTGTGTACCGCTCATTTGTATATAGGAGGGCACTGTGTTCATGAGATCTGATGTTATGATTTTTGAGTCTATATGTAAATCGACAGGCTACTCTACTACTACTTAACAACACATGCACCTCGTCCATATTCCACTGCGGAACTTCTAACGAGTTGACACCTGTTGGAATGTGCTTGTACGTGTTGTGAACCTAACGTGAAGTTTGTTTCTGTGTAATACTTGTTATATGTAGTGCCGTCATCTGCCATCAGTTTCTATAACTATGAGTGAAGTGTAATGATTGAATAATTGCATAGTTGTATAATAGCAGGCCAGTTGTAATAAATCGAGAGGCCGGTAATTCTCAGCTAGATAAGCTCCCCCCTTCCCGAACATCACTCTCCCGGGACACGACCACCTAGATAACCTAATGTGTAATTTAGGAGGTCATGCCGGGACCCCATTGTGCTCTTAAGCCAGTAGCGCATGCCATTCCATACTCCTCAAGTGCGTCGCAGGTGGCCATACGTAGTTTGACACAAAATTATTTATAATTAAATAATTATGCGTTAATCAAGAAAAGCAATCTTGAAATAACGTAAATAAATAAATAATTAACGATGTTTTCGATATTGTTTCGTGTAATTTTTTTTTGCCACTAAAGAGTAGAATAAAATATTTTTTGTAAAACCTTCCGGGAAATTTTTTTTGTAAAATTTTTTGAGGGGGAAAAATGATAGATATGATCCAACTCACTTCACATTAAAATTATTCTTTAATGGATTTTATAGATACAGTATGCAAGCCTTCATTAACATGAAATGTATGTATTTCTTGAACGATATCACAATATTTGAAAAGCACTACTGAAGTTTTAAAGCTCACTCGTTTTTAGAACTAAGATGTTATGGACTTATGAATGAATAATCACAAACACAATAATGAGAATTCTAATGGAAAATGTCAAAAATTGTCATCAGAAGTCCATGTCGAAATCCAAATCAAAGAACTGCTTATCGAGACCCGCCAACTCATCAATCCCTCTGTATAAATTAAAAACAAATGAAAGGAAAGTTATAATAAAAAATAACGAATGAGCTAAATTTGAAAAATGCAACTGACAGCAAAACACATCAAAGATAAAGAGAAACGTTTATGAGATTCTAGTGCAAACGTATGAAATGAAGCAATAACGGCTCGAACAACTCATTGAATATTAAAGAAATGTTGCGATGTTCTCTCTCTCGAGAATCGCTATTTCACGGGATAAGACGTGATTCGAAAATAAGCCGTAGTGAGAAATATTTCATCCTCTATTCAGAGTATTTCTCATCGTCGAAATACACGAGACATTTTTCTGTTACAGACATGTCACTAATTTGGGAAAACTTGACATTTCCACGAGTACAAGAACTTATTTACATTCGTAAATTCGAACATTCGAAACATAAATGCAAGAAGAATTTAAAATTTTCATGCATATAAATTGGATCGGTGACAGTCTGTATGAGGTCTATCACATTGAAAATTTTTACTCCATATAGAAGGTTTGAATTAGCTCGTGTCCGAGCTAGCTTCTTGTTAATCGATATTTTGCTCACGATTGAACGATCGAGATTTAAGCCTTCTCATTGAAAGAGAGATAGGATGAATGATACATTTTAAATCTATATAAACCATGAATGAAATACGGTAAAGAAAAAAATATTTTTTCCTCACTCGAACCTTTTTTCGACATTGAAGACGTTTCAATCATGAACAAAAGATGAGCTGAATAATATCATTACAGTGGAATCTCCCACGAACACCCCCCCCCCCCATTAACGGACACTTTTCCGGTCCCGTGGAATAGGACTTTAATGTATTTCACTATCCGTTAACGACACCCTCGATAGCGGACAGTGAAATCAGGTAAACTCTAATTTTTTTCCAAACACTAATTTATTAACTTTTGGTCATAAACCGAGAATATATCATATTCAACTAAGGTTATGTTAAACCCCAAGGTCGTGTTGATAAATACGAGCTGATTACTTAATTAACTGAACCTAACTTTGGTCCAAGATGGTGAATTCCAATGGTAATGTTGGTTTTGATTGTTGATAAGTGTGAAGAAAGTCAACATTACAAGACTGATAATGCTATGAAAATGTTTTTATCTTCTTCACACTTATTTTAATTTAATTTAAAATTTATTGCAAAATATATGTGTAATGCACGTATCATGTACTGGTAAAAATAATTAATTGGTTTAATGAAGCTACCGAAAGGGTATAAATTTTTTCATATTTGTCAGGCTTTACAATTCTCAATTTTGGAATTATGCATAATCACCGGTAAAAGTGATAAATGTCGTAAAATTTAATCAAAATTTCTTTATCGAGGCGATTGTGTCATGCACATATAATCACCGGTATATATAGTATCACTTTTACAGTAACATATACATTTTCAAATTAAAATGAAAGGGGGGGGGGGAACCAATTGCGACCGAAGCAAAACGTCGTATAAATGTGTAAATCGAATAAACGAGAGGTTCAACTGTATATCGCACCTCCATTAGTGGACACTCCCTGTTAGAATAGACAATTTTTGATTCTATGAGTGTCCGTTATCGAGAGGTTACACTGTAGCATTATCTTAATCAGGGCAATTTTTAAATGCCTTATTTTTTAATGGAAACGGTCATGTCCTGATAGAAAGCGTTGGAAATATCTAGTGATATAGTTTCGTTTGTCATCATTCATCTAACATATTAATAAAAAATTGAAATTGAAATTGAATTGACAATGCAATAAAAATTACTGAACAGTGAGTTAAATGAATTTACTTACGCATCTGTCAAAGTTTGCTCATCTCCTTTGGGATCTAAGCAATCGCCACCTTCATAGTTCTTAGATTTCACATTCTCTTCTGAATAACGATAATTAAAGAAAAATACATAGATTATACAAATTATCATTTAATCAGCTTTTTAATTTTTTTAAATTTCTGTTTAAGGACAGAACGATGCTTTTTTTTTTTAAAGAATCAACTGAAAATGTCTTGTGGTGATACAAGTAAAAAAGAATTAGGAAAAATCATGAAAAATGTCTTATTGCACGGATTTTTCCTATACTGTAATTTTAATTAATGCTTTGAATTGGGAAATCTGATCTCATACTTGAAAATATATAAAAGTTTACACTATCATTTTATGTGGGATCAAAAACTTCTTATAATAACTTAAATTACTAATTAAATACTTCAAATACAGTCTCAACTAACATCAAAACAGTTTTCAAATATAAAATTAATCGATTTGAAGTTTCTCAATCATTAACTTTTTGTGTTTTATGAAATCGTTAGATCTTTATAAATTTTTTTTGTATAAAAATAATCATAATTTTTTAACCCAAACAATAGTATGGAGACATGAAGAAAGAATTCCCTCACTTAATGACAGTAAAGTGTACAAAGGATTTCCCTTAATTCGAATTTGATTTACCGTCAGCGGTGACTGATGGTTCTGGATCCTTTGCTTTGGCGGCGGTCGTATTCGGGTTATAATTCCAGAAATCCTTCACGTGGACACAAAATATATCTCCAAGTTGAACGTATTCTTGTCTCTTCTCTTTCTGGAAATATGTATTTATATATAGCATGATAAAATCAAAAAGAAAGAAAGAATGAATACAATAAAACATTTCAGATAGTACCCAATACCTTGCTAATATAAAGTAAATTTAAGAAAAAATGCACGCAGCATTTTACATTGATTTGTGATTCCATTAATTATTTATTATTATTGTTTTTTGGACATTACTTGATGGTTTCATGACTGTATTAACAGCAGTTTTCAATTCTGTTCTAAATTTACAAGTGGCGAATGCATCACGTATCTCGGTAAATAGTTTTTAGGCCGGGATTACACTATGAAAGTTTGATAAAAAAATCTTTTACAAAACATGAAAAACAACCAACTAGCCTGTTGCCTGTATTCGCTCGAATGCAACCGATACGCTTATTGGTTCCATTTTTCAAGTTTTGTAAAAGATCTTTCATCAAACGTTTACAGTGCAATACCGACCTTAAAGTTATTTTTCACTTATTTATGAAAGGCCTGATCTGGTGGTCCCCGAAGTTATAGATATCATCCCCTGATCAGGGAGTATGCCACAGATAACCTATGGAAGCCACAGATAACCTACAATATAGGATCCCGTAGGTTGGCTTCTAACCCTTTCAGTGTCAATCCCGAGATATCTCGTCAAACTTGACCTGATTCATTTTTGTCACCCCCAAGATATTTCATCTTCTAAAGACACGATGAAACTGTTTTTATAATAAAACATGTTTTCCATTCCCCCCCCCCCCCCCACCACATCCAATCAACTGTAGTAGGCGGAATCAGCTCTTGCTTAACCTTAGATAAGAAGGAGCGAGATGAATGATGCAAAATAAAAAGTATTTTCTCTACCTAGAAAGCCACAACACATGGCAGGTGTTTTTGTATCATAGTCAGGGAAACAAAAGCGATGAGCTGAGTAAATGTTTTCGTTGCGTGGGGGAGGGGGGGAAAAATTCTTAAAATACGTGGCAAGGTTATTTGTGAAGGTATCGCAATTTCAAATGTGGCAGTTATAATGCGGATCAGGAAAATTTTAAAAACCGCTTGAAGCGTTAAAAGGTTTACGGAAGCTTTGCCTCCGACATTTCGTCCCTGATACATTTCACCTGCCCTGACTATATGAGCGACTATGTGAGTTACTCTATAAGTGATTAAGTGAGTAGGATATTTACCCTTGACATTTCGTCATTTGATCAGTCACTTCGTCATTATACGGGCACTCACATGGTCACTAATATGATCACTCACTTGGTCACTCATCAGTCACGCACTTGATCCCTCATCAGTCACGCACTTGATCACTCATCAGTCACACACTTGATCACTCATCAGTCACGCACTTGGTCACTCATGCGGTAACTCACTTGATCATTCACATGGTCATTCACTCAATCATACAGCCACTCACACTCACACACTGATACAGTCACTCACTTGGTCATGCATACCGTCACTCACTTAATAATTCATACGGTTACTCATTCGGTCATTCATCCTGTCACTCATTCGGTCATTCATCCTGTCACTCATCCTGTCACTCATTCGGTCATTCATCCTGTCACTCATCCTGTCACTCATTCGGTCAATCACACGGTCATTCCCTCACTCTTGCAGTCAATGCCACACTGCACAACACTTGGTCATTCACACGGTTACTCATTCGGACATTCATCCTGTCACTCATTTGGACATTCATCCTGTCACTCATTCGATCAATCATACGGTTGGTTACTCAGTCACTCATACAATTAATCGTACACTCACTTGGTCACTCATACAGATACGGTCACTCACCCACTTATATGGTCACTCACTAAATCACTTGGTCACTCACACAGTCAGTTACTCATACATTCAGGGAGGGCGAAATGCCAGGTGCGCAATTTCTAGGGGTGAAATGCACCGGAGCGAATGTAACCGATACGCTAATTGGTTGCATTTTTCGTCTTATAAAAGAGCTTTCATCAAACTTTCATAGTATAATAACGGTCTGAGAATGAACATTGTCTTTTAAAAGGGAGAGAATGGCAAGACAAATGAATTTGAAAGACTCTGGTCTATATATATAAATAAAAGTTTTTTCATAAAACTTAAAAAATGCAACCAATAAGCGTATCCGTTACATTGCGAATGTATGGTGTTTTTGTTTTTTCAAGTTTTGTAAAAGATCTTTAATCAAACTTTTATAGTATAATCCCGGCCTAAACAGAAGACTGTCCTTTTTGATCAATTTTGTTTTTCTCAATCTAATCTTTTTTAAAGATTGCTCTAACTTCCTTCCTAAGAGAAATTTTGCACCGAAATCAACTAAGTGTTTATATTGCTTACTGGACTTTGAACTACACCGGCGATATATATATATATATGTAAAAACGGTGAAACACTGTCCCGTTCGATCCAGAAAAACTATTTTTGATTTATTGATTTATTAGATCGCAAAACACCTTGAAAATCCCTCAAAACTGAAAATCCTGGTACATGTATTAGTTAGAATACATGTATTCGTAATAGATAAAATATTTGGCTAAGAAACTGATTTCTTTCTGTCCATTCCAAATTTAGAAAATTTTGCAGACTCCATGGTTGAATATTCAAATTGCATTCGAGAATTGACATCATGGTGATTTCAGTTTGAGCATATGCCAGAGCTGTCATATTGGTGCTCTTCTGATGTTAGGCGTAGACGGTGCTCGCGACTCGAAAGAGCTTAAAGAACCTTGGACTAACGTAGAAGAAAAAAAAAATTCTGGAAGAAGATTCGGAATTCTTACCAACTTCTTCTCGAGGATTTCACGCTCTGCTTCCAGGTCCTGGATCCTCTTCTGGAAAATTGTCTCCCGTATTTTTACCGAACGTGCTGCGACTTCTTTCTCTGCGACTTCCCGGGTCTGCGATTATCAGAAGGAAAAAAATATATACATAACATAAGATACATACAAAAAGATGATGCGCGAAGAAAAATATATGAGGCTATTTTTTTATATTTTCGTGTGCAATACGAAGATATTATAGAATATATACGAAGATACATACAAATAGGTGAATCTTCTTATTGATAATATAATATAATCGAATAATATTTGGATGCATTTCTTCTATATTTTAATATTATTTGACGTAATGAATGAGAAAGATGTACCAGTATATGCATTTTTATATCATTATTTGTTATTACCTTCGAGGTATTGGATTCCTTAAGATCAACGTTCCGCCTTTTAAGTCGAGCTAATTTCCCTTCGTTGCAGTCTATAGTTTCTTTCACTGAAATGATGAGGGGGAAAAAATATAAATTAAATTATGTTGCATTTAATTGTATCTTAACATTCGAATGTTCTGTCGTATTTAGTTTGGAAATTAAATAAAATATTTTTCAACTCCCAAGAGTTTCTAGGAAATATTCATTTTCTAATTCACTTTCGCAAATTTCGAAGGAGAAATAAGAAATTAGAAACACATATGCCCATAAAAACAAATGTTATCAGCATTTGGGAATATTTCAAACATTCTTTCCCCAGAAAACTGCAAAACAAATTAAACTTAATGTTGTAATTTCAAGATAATCTAAGTGGGGGGGGGGAAGGTACTGAAACAAACAAAATTGCAATGTTAATATTGGAATAAAATTTTTGATCCAAAACAATGTCATGGGAAATATTTTATGATTTTCTGAATGCTTATTCAATATAAATATATATACGTATATATCAGAACATTTGTATAATACAGGGTTCATATAGGAAAGTACCTTTATCCTGAAATAACTCACGAAACGTTGTTCCCAGAGGCATACTTCCAATCAGAAAAAGTATCCAAATAACGTGTAAACCTTAGATATACGAAATTTATATTGCAAAGGATTGTATAGTATAAGAGGTTGTAATTATACAAATAACAATAAAAACTTTTTTTATTTGGTCACATTTTTTACGACAGGGCCACAACTTTCTAATTATAACAATGTGACCAAATAAAAAGTTAATTTTTTTAAATAACTATACAATCTCTTGCATTATGAATGACGTATTTCAAGTCTACACGTTATTTGGATGCTTTTTCTAATTGGAAGTATGATTCTAGCATCACAACGGTTTGCGAGTTATTCTAGGGTAGAAGGACTTGTTTATGCACCCTGTACATCAGAGCGATGCATTTGTATGTATGATGAGAACATTCTACTTGCATGAAAAAGTATAGAAAGTTTTGTTTTGCTTTAAATATTTAATATGATTGGACTGAAAATTCCATAATCAGAACACACATTTCTGGTAACTCATTATTTATGTATATCACTTTTTCATTGATTTAAAATCATTTTGAGAGAGAGAGAGAGAGAAAAATTATAGAATTTTTTACGAGTATCTATGTAAAAATTCTGTGCTCTCTGGCGCTTATCCCACTCTGCGAGCTTATCGAATATGTCGTCTACTTTATTATCCATCGTGGAACAGAACCAGCTAGTCTACAAAAGAAAGAAAAAGAAACTTTTTCAAACAAAAATGTCGTGTACGATTTCCAATCATATTATTACATTTTCCGGTGAGCAAAGGTGCTCAACCTTTATAGGCGTGCGGGGTAACTTCATTGGTCTGACAACGTGTTATGGGCCACATAAGTAATCTGTAAATGTACCGCGGGTCATTAAAGTGTTCTTGGAATGTCTAGCGGTCTAGAAATGTGTCGCGTGTCACTAGTAGTCTGAGAATATGTTACGGTTAACTTAAATGGTCCGGGAATGTGCCGCGGGTCAATTAAGTGATATGCAAATGTGCGGCGGGTCACTTTAGCAGTCTGGGAATGGGATGCGGGTCACTTAAATTGTCGGAAATGTGCCACCGGGAGGTTAAATGAGGTAAGAATATGCCGCAAGCTACTTAAGTGATCTAGAACAGTGTCCAGGTCCCTTAATAGATTTGTAACTGTACTGTGGACCACTTAAGTGGTCTGGGAATGTGCCGCAGATCACAAATGATCTGTGAATGTGACGCGGGTCACTTAAGGAATTTGGTTATATGCTGCTCCGTTCATTTTTACAAAATTAAGTTTGAAGTCATGGGCCACATCAGATAACGCCACTCCAATTACCACATTTGACCAGCTGGCCATAGGTTGAACATATATGCCGTAGAGTATAGTATACGTTAAATAAACATCGGAATTCCTTAGCGCGTATTATGTACCACTGCATCTTATCTGCAGCTTTTTTTTCTGACAGGTAGGAATAAAAATATATATTTTCGAAAATTTTTATTAAAGATTTAAAGAGAACTTACAGTATAAGTGGAAAAATCGAATTTTTTTTTCTACAGAAACGTCACAAACACAACACATTGCATTACTAAAATTTCCATTATTATATGTTCACATTTTGCATGTTATAAGCGAGGTTCGTTAACATTATTCTGTATGGCAGTATAGGGGTGCACAATGTTTCCAGTCCGCGGGCCAGACATGTGGTTTTTTGTGCCGCTCGCGGGTCAGAAACTGATACATATAGGGGGGACCATACGACCCGCATTTCACGGGAAATCCCCGTAATTTTGACCAGCCCAATTTTATTATAAAATGTCAAGTTTTTTCAGTATTTTTAACGAGGACTTGAATTTTCATTCTCTACTGAAATCAAGTTAAGATTATTTTCCATGACTTATAAATTATATCATGATGCGATTATGAGTATAACTTAATTAATTACAGTCATATAACACATCTCACTGATTTCATCTCGCATATTTGCCAAACATATATACATGTATATGTTATGGTAAATGTGATAAATCCAGTTATTATGCATAATCACCGAGCATTTTGGTAAGTGTGATAAATTAATCACTTTTACCGTCGATTATGCATAGTTCCCAAGCGTCGGGTCGTGGGTAAACATGATACGTCGTACTATATGATACATTACACATGATGATTCATGCACGCATTTCATCATTATATCGGGGTACGATCGTAAAATTTGTTATCATTATATCGATAATGATAACAAATTATCAAATAATCAAATCGTCCGACTATATTAATCACACATACTAGATTCATTCGGGATTTTTTTCATATCAATAAAATTCACCAATTACGCTAGGGTATTATGGATAATCACAGAGAAAGCGATAAAGTGTTTTTCAAATTTACCAACGACACTTGGGTGTTATGCATAATCGCCGGTAAAAGTGATAGCCTAATGTTTTCGGTATTTATCAAGTTTACCAACGATGCTTGTGGGCCATTATGCATATTCGCCGGTAAAAGTGATAAATTTATCAAACTTACCAAGACAATTGGTAAGTATGCATAATAACCGGGAATTATGTATAACAACCGATTTATCACATTTATCGTATTATATACATTATTTTAGTGAATTACATTTTAAATTCTTGGTGACTTGCAGTCGTCCTCTATTTTCCGTCATTGGTGATTTTTGAGTAATTTTAGCGATAGTTAGCAACTTCACAAACTTTAACAGTTTTTTGACAGCATTAAAGATCATTTTGGCAATAATTGGCAACTTTACTTGTCATTAACAATTATTTTGGTTGAAATTGGTGATGTCTCGGTGTGTATCCCGTTTTTTCGTATTTATATGAAAAAAAAAAAAAAATGGCCAGCCGAGATATTTATCGTGCCATGTATTGATACGTTAGATACGTTAGGAATGTATTGATACTTTTTTTTACCGGAGCACCTTTTCTTCGCGGGCCGGATGGAACTCCCTAGGCGGGCCGCATTTGGCCCGCGCGGTTGTGCGTTCCTGCTCTGTGGGAATTGGTCAGAACCACCAATCATTGACGTTATAACCGAGTTCAACTGTGACACGTAGAAAATTTACTAAGGGGCCGTACAAGTATTACGTAAGCAAATTTTTAGCCATTTTTGACGCCCCCCCCCGTAAGCAGAAGTAAGCAAAACGCTGACCCCCCCCCCCCCGTCAGCAAAATTTCATCATCAATACTGCCCTGTGAATCCTAACGCATATTGGTGGGATCAGAGACGTACATGAGAGGGGGGCATAGGGAGGCTCGTGCCCCCCCCCTCCCACGATCAAAAATTTATTTTTTTAATGCAAAAAAAAAATAATTTTTTTAAAATTGAAATTTCTGAAGAAAATACCTTTAAATGTTATTATAATCAATTTCTATTAATTTCAATGCTACACTATCTACCAATAAGTATTTGGACACCTATGCAAATGACGATATCTGCGGTCCTGAGATACGTCACGCCCTCCGCCGGTATATATCGTGTAGGAAACAACATCGGCATTAGTCGCATGCAAGATGCCGCGCAGTTCGGAGCTCTCTGATTTCGAGAAAGGTATAACTATCGGGTATCACAAAAATGACCGACCCTTAAGGGACATATCTAGCGAGCTGAAGTACCCAAAATCGACAGTGGCCTATGTGATTAAGAAGGTGAGCTGTGATTGTCGGAATTTGCCCCGAGTCGGCAGACCAACGAAACTGGGAGATAGAGACCGACGGGTGCTGTCCCAGTGGAAACGGGTTCTTTGGAGCGACGAATCAAGGTTCACCCTCTACCGTTCGGATGGCAGGGTCTGGCGTCTGCCTGGAGAACGTTTCCTGCCAGAATGCATTGTGCCAACAGTCAAGTTCGGCGGAGGTGGAATTATGGTCTGGGGGTGTTTCTCCTGGTATGGACTGGGACCCTTGGTCCCCATTCATGGTAAGCTCAACGCCGATGCCTACTGCACTATTTTGGATGACAATGTGCTTCTTACGTTGTGACAGTTTTACGGGGTGGACCCCTGTTACTTCCAGGACGACAATGCCAGCTGTCATACTGCGAGGTTAACCAAGGCTTGGTATGGTGCCAATGGGGTTCATCGAATGGACTGGCCTGCCCAGAGCCCAGACCTGAACCCTATCGAGAACCTCTGGGACGAGTTGGATCGCCGAATTAAGGGGTGCCCTACCCGTCCAAAATCGGGGAAGGAACTGACATGTCTTCTCCAAGCCGAGTGGAAGAAAATACCTCTAGCCGTCACACAAGGACTTGCGGAAAGTATGCCCCGGAGGGTTCACGCTGTAATTGCCTCTCGTGGAGGCTCTACCAACTATTGATTTTGAATAAAGTTAGTTTTTCTTTTCTATCACAGGTGTCCAAATACTTATTGGTAGATAGTGTATTTGAAGGCTATGAACTGAAAATTTACCTTTAATAAATTCATTGCGACCCACCCTCTAAGCCGTATAATGATAAATCGCATAAAGGTCCTTGGCCCGCGAACCAAATATGTCCCTGTGGGTTATCTGATGCAACCTGCCCTCTTCAAACCTAATTTTATAAAAATGAACTAAGCGGCACATTTTTACAGATCGCTTAAGTGTCCCGTGGTACAATTCCAGAACATTTAAGCGGTCCGTGGCACATTTTCAGATCACCTTAATGACCCGGGACACGGTTCCAGAACACTTAAGCGATCCGCGACACATTTAGAGATGCTTTGAGTGACATGTGACGTAGTTTTAGACCACTTAAGTGGCTCCCCCCCAGTGAGGTTCTACATCACTGAAATTACCCGCGGCACATTCTCAGATTATTTAAGTGATGCGTGGCACAGTTCCAGAGCCCTTAAGTGGCCCGGACACATTTCCGGATCACTTGGATCCGCGAAAAGTTTAGAGATCACTAAAGTGGCTCTGTGTAGGGCACTTATGAATAGAAGGGATGCTACTTCAAGTGCCCACAAACTATCGAAAGGATTTTCTCGTTTTTGGCGCGCCGAGTAAGATGCCATTAAAAATATTTCATATTTTCATAAAAGGTGGTTGATGATGTAAGCATTATCCAAACCCCCCCCTCCCCCCTTGTCATCAAAGGTCAGCAAATCGGAAACCCCCTCCCCCCTCCATCGATGATGACGTAATACTTGAACGGCCCCTAACATATTAGGCCCCTTTCACACGGAGCGGATGCGGGTCCGGAAGAAGTTTTAACAATTGGAATATACTGTGCGTTTCAGACGAGCCGAAAAATCTCCGCACCTAGGAAATGTTCATGCGGGTCCGGACGTCGTCCGCATGTGTCAAAACCTAAGTGCGGGCTCCGCATCCGCACATAAAAGTTTTGGCAATAGGTTTATTCGGAGCTATTCACACGATGCGGATGCGGAGCGAATTCGTCCGCATCTTTGGCTACTTTTTGAAGGTGATTTTTCACGGAATTTTTTTAATTATTTGCCATAAATACCCTTAAAAACACCATATGATGGTCCCTGCTCATTAATATAATGTACCTACATACGCCTATCCCTCCGTTTCCTTCTGAGATGGAGATATAGCAACTTCAACTGCCTTTTGTCCATATTTCACAATTTTATACAATAAAACCTGTCAACAAGGGCCACTGGCGGGACCAAAATTATAAGCCGTTCTGTTCATTACGAATATTTAATTGACTACATACTTTAATAACTTTTAAATTTAATTTTTAAATTTTAATATTTTTCTTTTTAAATTTTTAAAATTATTTAAAAATATAAATATCTGAAATATTATTTTAAATATTTGTTATTTTCTTAAATTTTTTAACTGTTAATTTTTTTAAACTTTAAAAAAAATCCTTTTATTAAACAACGTTATCCACGTACGGTGTTCACTCAGGGCCGGATTAAGACGTTTGAAGACCCTAGCACTTGAATATTTTTGGTGGTTCCCCGATACCTACAAGTTTATTTTACTCGATATTCAGTCTATAAACTGAAAAAATGAAATTTTATATTTCAGAAGTGAGACTAATCTAAGGATGGGATTTCACTCTAAAAGGTTTATGAAAGTTATTTTATAAAACTTGAAAAATGTAACCAATAAACACATCTGTTACATTCGAGAGAACTTAACTGATCCGCCTATTGGTTGCATTTTTCAAGTTTTATAAACGAACTTTTATAGTGTAATCCCGGCCTAAGACAGAATTGTGATGTGAATATTTCTAAGCACAGGTATTTTGAAAGTCTCTACCCCTCCCCTCCTTTTACTACTTGCAAATTCTTTGATATCTCCTGAATTTTTTTTTCTTTTTTTTGGAACATCGAAAGTTTTGGATGTTTTTGGATTTGATTTTTTCGAACATTGGATGTTTTTGGAATTTTTCTTCCATATTTTTCCGAAAAGACGGATTTTTTGTTTCAAAATATTTTGAAAATATTTGAAGACATTTTTTCTCATCGACTACTTGTGAGGATCGGAATGAAGACATCTTTATTCCCAGATTCTATGTGGCTGTAGATTAAACCACCAAAGAATGCCTCTAGGCTGCCTATGGGCGCTGAATCAGGGGTGAAGGAGAAAAATAATTACAAAAATTGCGAAAAAACAGTTTTTATGCACGAATTTCGAACTAAAGATGCGGGCGATTCGTCCGCATCTTCAGCGCTCGTTTGAAAGGGTATGCGGACCCGCGTCCGCATCCGCTCCGTGTGAAAGGGGCCTTAAATGCCCTATGCATATAATACGAAATGCATGATCATTAAATAGAAACTCACTCACGGTCAGTAGACTGATCAATTCTTCTTCAACAGCACGCAACAACTTTACTTATGATCCAATTTCCTGATGGGTGTGATCCTTTATTTGAGTGATAAACGCCCGTGTCTTTTTGTAAAAAGCAGACGATATTTATAACTGTTGCCAACATACATTTGCTTATTTCCACAGCAAAAAATTCCAGAAAACACGCACTTTTGAAAAAAAGAAAATAATCTTATGCTTATTTTTACCGCTTTCTATATAAGAATCTAAAGCTGGGTTTTCCTAGAAATAGGTTTGTTGCGCAACGTGAACCGAATTAGACTATTTCGCGCCGACAGAAACGTATTACATAATCACGCTACGCGTTTGTATTGTGCTAGCGAGGCGCATCAGATCAGGGCGGCTATATAAAGTATATGGCTTTGGGTGGCATCAGCTACTCTGTCGTCTGCATGCTCCGCTTTGAAGGGAAGGAAAAGAAAACACACAAGAGTGAAGAGAATATCGGCAAAAACGCGGCGCACGACGCATTTGACTCCTCCAGAAGCAGTCGGCCAATCATGCCCGACGTAAAGCGTTGTCGTCAGGCGTATTGCGCTCTGTAGGAAAACAGTCATGCTACTTTTCTTACTGGTGAGTGGACGGCGTGTCGCGCTGGGCGAATCACGTTGCGCACGGCACAGGAAACCTGCTCCTAGGAAAACCCGGCTTAATAGATCAGGGGTCTTCAACCTTTGAGACAGGGCGGGCCAAATTGAAACTTCGCACAGATCTCGAGGGCCACCAACTCATTTAATTTAGCGACATCTTAATAGAAGTGGCCAATGGGGCCGCGAGTCAAACAGGGACAAAAATATTTGAAGACTTTTATTAATTCTCAAATTATTTCTTTTATTAATTATCAATTTTGATTAGTTCAGAAATAATTGTTTTCACTAATTATGAAAAAAAGTTATTCATTAATTACTGAGTAAGTTAATTAATTCTGAGATTAATTTTAATGTGAAATCACTTTGAATGATTCTATAATTATCTATTTCGGTAATTCTGAAAAATTATTTTTATTTTCTTAAATATATCTTGAAATCATTTCTTCTAATAATTATGCAATTACTCTCCATTGATTGTGAAATAATTTCTAGCAGAAATTATGAAATTATTTCTCTCATTCATTTATATAAGTTTTTTTCCCCTAATTCTGAAATCATTTTGTTTCAAAAATGCAAAAATTATTTCTTTTATCCATTCTGGAATTATTTCTCTCGTTAATTTTAAATTTTCATCAATTTGTTCTGGGATTATTTCTTCATTTTTCATTTATTGTAGAATTATTTCTTTCATTCATTCCGCTAAATTATATCTTATTGTATCGGTAATTCTAGAATTAATCGTTTTTCAATGTTTTCAACCATTTTCTGAAACTGATCGGTGGTCCACGACAAAAAAAAAACTCCGAGGGCCAAACGTGGCCCGCGGGTCATGCTTTGAAGACCTCTATAATAGATAAATAAATAAATAAAATAACTGTTTGTTTTAAAGAAAATTCTGTAAAATGAGTGAAATATATTTCTATTCAAAATAGGTCTAAAAACGATTTACGGAAATTTTCCCGAACAATGTTCGTCACTAGTGAGTGAGTGAGTGACCGAGTGATGGACAAGTGAGTTTATATGAGAGGGAGTGAGCGACCGAGAATGAGTTGGTTCACTAGCGAATGAGTCAGGGAGTTAGTGAAGTGAGCAAATGTGTGAGTAAGTGAGCATTTCAGTGAGCAGGTGAGTGAGCAAATGTGTGAGTAAGTGAACATTTCAGTGAGCAGGTGAGTGAGCAAATGTGTGAGTAAGTGAGCATTTCAGTGAGCAGGTGAGTGAGTGAGTGAGTGCGTACGTTCACTCCCTCACTCGCTAACTCACCGCTCAGTCATTCATACTATCACACAGACCCTCACTCGGTCACTAATGCGGCCACTGATTCGCTCAAACGTTCATTCACTTGGTCACTCATACCATCATTCACTCATTCTGCCACTCTTAATCCCACTTACATGGTGACTGACTCACTCAATTGCTCAATGACTCAGTTGCTTCTTGACTCACTCAATTGCTCAATGACTCAGTTGCTTCTTGACTCACTCAATTGCTTAATGACTCAGTTGCTTCTTGACTCACTCAATTGCTCAATGACTCAGTTGCTTCCTGACTCACTCAATTGCTCAATGACTCAGTTGCTTCTTGACTCACTCAATTGCTCAATGACTCAGTTGCTTCTTGACTCCCTCAATTGCTCACTCACTTGGTCACTGATACTCACTTTAACACTCACTTGGTCACTGATACTCACTTGAACACTCACTCGCTCACATATTCATTCACTTACTCAATCACTCTATCACTCTCTCTCTGGTGACGAACTGTTGTCCGCGATTTTTCCATCGGTGAATTTTTCGTAAATCACTCTGTAACCATTCAAATATTTCTGATAAATAACATTTTTTTTGTAAGCTCACGGTGACATGAAAAACGTTAATTATCCCTTTGAATCATTCGAATATGCACACGCACCCTTTCAAAACATTCCATTAAAGCTCAATTTTAACCTAAAACATCAAAAAACCATTACTATAATTATCGTCGTTATTAATTATTTCATTGTTGAATCCTTCCGTCATTAATCGCTCCTCGGTTGAAACAAGGCCCTTTTATGACGAGCAAAAATCGACGTCGTAGAAACTTGAAAAATAAAATGAAGAAAATAATAATTTTTCTCCCTCTTGGGGAAGACTAATTAAAATCCTCGAAATTCAAACATTTCATTCATCTTATACTTTTCCTTATCTTTAATCATTGGGACATAAATTATTTTGTAATCAAAATCCACTTTTATGCCAGATGGATATTCAATTAACGAGAGGATGGCAAAAGGGGGAAAAAAAAAATTCAAAATCATCATATAAATAGATATTTGAGAAAATATTCAACAAAGAAGGAAAATATTCTACCTTGAAAAACATTTTTATAAGATTGGACGTTATCTTATTATTATTATTTTTTTTTGGACAATAACAACCTTCGTAGAAATTTGAAAAGAAAATGTTTACAGAAAAGATTAATAGTTATTAGAGGAGAAAAAAGAAAAGATTAAGAGTTAGTTTTGGTTTCGATTCGACAAAAGGAAAAAAAAAATTATATTCATCATCGTTTTAGAGACTTTAAGAAGAAAATTTTAATAATCTTTACTTTCAATTTAGAATTTCCATCCGTTGTTCAAGGGTTTGATCGATAGTTTTGTGATGTTAAATTTTCGAATTTTTTTTCCGTTTTTCTTTTTTTTCTGTAAAGATTTGAGACTTCTTTTGGTTTGAAAGAGTTCTTGCGGATTGGCAATGATGTTGATGGTAATGGTCGATGGAGAGAGACTATCAGCGTGTGTGTGTGAGGGTATGTGCCTCGTTAATCTTCAAGGAGAAAGGATATACTCGAAAGAAAATTTCATAAAGAAAAAAAAATAAATTTAGAGAGGTATAATGGGCGGGTGGGGAGAGAGAAGATTTGAAGTCATTAATTAATCTTGTAATACATGTTGTCCGAGTCTTCATTTAAATTGAAGTTTCAACGAAGAACAAGGCCTTTATCTTCGTTGCTGCGGACGTTTGCGTATTTTTCATTAGACAAAAGGAGAAGACTCCCTCCTTTCTTTTCAGATCTCAGCGTTTATTAATATACAGTGGAATTTCGGTTAACGAGCAGAAAATTTGAACAAATTTCAATTCGATCAATGAGTGATGATTCGTAACACGAGCAAAAATATTGCGCTTTATTTACCAATTTTCATGTGATCACAACTGAGCCGAGATGGTTTTTCTCATTCTCTCACACATGTACTGTGGAATTGTGGGTATATGCTCCCCTGCAGTCTCTGGCCAGCATTAATTCACTGGAAAATGAACACGTGCGAGCGTGACTCTTTACGACAAGAAACTATATGTAGCATTGTAACCACGCGTAGGTGCGCTTCAGGTTTTTTAAATTCTGCTTGGAAACAACTGTGCACTGATTGCATTACTAAATGTGACTTTGGGAGGCTAGCTCACGAACATGAGATTCTCCCTTCGAATGAGATTGGAAAGATGTGTAGAGTGTGAGAATTTGCAAAATTTTATAGACAAGAACCACCCAAACAAAGCGGTACGAGCAATAAATCTGTCCAACAACATTGCAATTTCTCATTTCCGTAAAATCATAAAAAGGAGGCAAAAGCATGTCATTGGATAGTTTTTTTTTTATCAAAGTCACACGAGAAAATAATAAATTTGCAAACAACAGAGTCCGTAAATCGTCCTTAACGATAGCTCCCCTCGTCGTTTAGAGTAAGTTAATTTGTAAGCATTATTGTATTGTTTGTTTATTTTAAGGCGCTATTATATTATTTTGTTAAAAGATTATTGCATTGTATTATCTTATTTTACGATTATTGCATTGTATTATTTCATTTTACGATTATTGCATTGTATTATTTCATTTTACGATTATTGCATTGTATTATTTCATTTTACGATTATTGCATTGTATTATTTCATTTTACGATTATTGCATTGTATTATTTCATTTTACGATTATTGCATTGTATTATTTCAGTTAGAGATTATTGTATTGTGCTATTTAATTTTATGATCAGTGTATTGTAGGAACGAATAATCCGACTTTAAATTATGTTCTATGGGGAAGTTCGATTCCATAAATACGTGTGATTTGGATAACGAGCAGGTTCAAGGAACGAATTAAGATTGTTAACCGAAGTTCCACTGTGTTAACTATTCTTCTTCATGAACTTCAAGTGCTGTATTACCTGATTACTTTTTTAGATATAGTTAACGCATGCGACTACGTTTAACCCTCCATGGTCCCGTGTATATTTGAATATACAGTATATGGCGAATACACAGGGTCAAAAATCCCATTATACAATTTTTTTTTTTTTTTTTTTGGTATTTTAGAAATTACATTTTTCAGTGTCATTTCAGTACAAAATACGGCTATATAAGTACAATACTTTTTTTTCATCTAGGAAGAGTCAATGCCTTCTCGGTGAAATTTTACGTGTTCAATGATTTATAAAAACGCACCAAATTGTGCGAATTGGAAATAAAATTCAAGGTAACAACTATTTAACTTTGCTAAGCAAGATTTTATTTTATCTGTTTATAGGTAACATTAAAATCAAGGCAACAACTGTATATTTTACCCTTAATTAACATTTTTGCTAATTAAGAAATCCTTTCTAAGTTGATGTATGTTTCAATTAAAAATATGCTATCAACACTCATTTTCATCCGTATTCGTAAAAATTTCTTTTTCAATACGTTTTTATGGGTAAACCGTAGAGGGTAAAAATCATTTTGGAAGAAAATATCGATTTTTTTATTTCCATTTCTTATGAAAGCTACGTTTTGTGTGGTTCCGAAACAGGCCTTGTTTTGTTTATGTGACGCTTAGAACAGGAGTTGCGTCCACTTTAGTGTTGCGTTTTTACATACAAATAATTTGTGAACAAGAACTTTGAACGCATTTTACGAAGAATGCTATTTTTGACATTTTAACTGAGTTTGATACATGAATTCTGAGAATATATTGATTATACAGTATCATTACAAAATTTTAATATAATATTCTTCCATATATTTTAAGGTTATGAACTTAAATCTAAAGTCTATCACATGTATTTGTCTCATTAGTGTTTTTACACAATATGTAAAATGAAATTCAAAAACTCACACTTACATCAACAGATTTGGTAGTGACGTATGAGCACGCCATACAATTCTTTAAATTTTAGTTCACAACCTGCATAATCAATAGCTAAATGTACTGTGTAAATAACAAAAAATTTCATTCATAGAATATTTTTTGCAATCGTGTTTCGAATACTACATGAATTTCGCTTAAAATTTGCCATAAAAATGACACCGGTAATCTAAAATCTATTATTGTTATCAGTGATAACATATCACCATCATATCATAATATCAGTTATCACTATATTTTGAGACACTGCAAAAAATATTATTACAGTTCAGTTCAGTAGCATTCAATAGAACTAGTACTAAGAAAAGTAATTGGATACCTCGAACTCGGTTATAATGATCTTTGTCAGTCACGGCTATCGGATCTAATACGTATTAATAATTAATAAATCCTGCTTAACTCTCATGGAGAAAAACGTTAAAGAACCTTGCTTTCACGTCAACAAAATTCAACGACCTCGGATAAAATGAGACATTTTTTTCAGCATTTTTTCTCCCGATTCTGCAGCGTTTTTTCGACAATTTGAACTCTTGTATTAATGAAAACATAAGTTGGCTCTTTCTATTGTTAACAACATCAATAAAAACACTAGTAGGTTCATGATAGTCGATGATGCACTTTCTGCCCGATCTCGAGAATCTTCACAGGCACGCTAAATAGCCCTCAATAATGTAACACACCCATATCATATTTCTAATCCTATTATTTTGCGTTCGATAAAAGTTACACCCCCAAAACATCTCAAGGCACCTCTCACAGATCTCTTTAGGAATGACTGCATTGGGAGATGTGTACATTGACACGGCCTAATCGACGTTTTC
This sequence comes from Pholcus phalangioides, assembly GCF_987345545.1. NCBI lineage: Eukaryota > Metazoa > Arthropoda > Arachnida > Araneae > Pholcidae > Pholcus > Pholcus phalangioides. Next base: position 82,800,813 of record NW_028301608.1, on the reverse strand, counting down.
ACTGTTTTGCGTGGATGACGATAGTTTATTTTACTTCTGATTTCCCTATATATGTTTTGACAACATTAATTTATTGTAACCTCTGCTCATATCAATATTTTTCCTATTTTTGACATCCACAAGTGCTGTTTTTCTTTCTTAATAACGCCTAGTTTTTTTGTTCAACACAGCCAGTACCCTGGGTCAGCCACGAAACTCGCCGCTAAACGAATGGCGTTCGAATCATCATTCAGCAACCGTCAATTCTTCGTTTGGAATCATACTGACTGCTTACTCTTCTCGGAATGTTCTGAGCCTTGACCCGATCATGAGAAGGTTTTCTTTTCTGCTATTAGTTAAAGTTAATTTACAGTAATTCGTTTAGTGGAATGTATGTGGGGGGAGGGGAATTCGGGAACATCTTCCCATTTAATCGCTCCATCGCCTCACCACTGTATTTGTGCCTGATCATACAAAAAGCTTCACATGGATAAATAAAAGACTGTATGACCATCCTTTGGGCTAAGAACTCACAAAATATAGGAGAATAAAATTTGTTTATACAGTAGAGCATCGATTATCCGAATATCGATCAACTGAAAGAGTTCCAGGTCGGCCATTTTCAATTTTTCGCAATGTACAAGTTCCGCTAGCGCTTTTAGTGAAGCAAAGGAAAATTTTGGTCTTCTTTTTCTAAACTGTAGCCCTACATTAATGGGGCTATTTCGAACTTGTCAAACTAGGCTAGTCAGTTCTCTGCGTTAATTGTGAGACGTGTGATACAGAATACATGCAGTTTTGTGTTTGGTATCACTGTTCCTTTGTTTCATATTGCTCCTATGACACTGCGACAATTTTTTTCCTTGAATGGTCGGGTTTCCGAACACCTCTAGTCTCCAATTATTTCGGATAATCGATGTTCCACTGTGTTGGGTTTTTGGGTGTTTGAATTTTTTTCCACAGCTCTAAACTCTCAAAGTGATCCACGTTTTATGATCGAGTGCCGATCGATATATTAGGAAAATTGTGTTTGTAATAATACAACGGAACTTCGGTTAACGAGCTCAATTCGTTCCGTCAACGTGCTCGTTATCTGAATCACTCATATATCGAGCCAAACTTCCAATAAGAAATAATGGAATCCCGGATAATTCATTCCACAATTATTCATTCATATAAAATGACCAATGAAAACAGAATTCAATGAATAATAATGTAATAAATAATATAATAATGTCACAAATAAACATACAATACGGTTATATTTACAAATTAACTTGCTCTAAACGACGAGAGAGAGAGAGAGAAGAGGACTAACGTTTTGGACGATTTACGGACTCTGTTGTTTGCAGACTTAATCTTTATGTGTGACTTTGGGAAAGAACCTATCCAATGATACTCTTGTTTTGCCTCTTTTTTAGGATTTCTCGAAAATGTGAAATCGCATCGTCGTTGGACAGATTCATTGCTTGCTTTGCTACAGCTGCATTTGAGTGGTTCTTGACTGTAAAATTTTGCACAGATTCCCACATTCTGCACATCTCTCTAATCTCATTTGAAAAGTGAGGGACTTCTCCTTACTTCTCTCTTTTTCAGACGAGATACCGTCTATAAACTCTTGCTGTTACGCGCACTGGAGATCCATTATTTCGTGTGTGATTAACTCCTGGCCATGTTCTACCTCTAGTTCTTGAACGTCATCCTCATACATTGAACATTGAAGGACCGGACACACCCCGCTTTCCATCTCAAGGAGATATCGAAGTGTTCTCGAAAGATGGGTGCATCCGGAGTTTTATTAAATATGTATATGTATATATATCTTTATAAATTTGTATAACAGAATAACAAGTTCAATTACAGGAGTATAAATCAACGGAGTAATTATGATAAATCATGATCTAAGAATCGAAATCTAAATTGATATTATAGCGTCCTTGGCATGTCCGGACTCGACAATCAAATTCCGTTGGTGGCGGTCCGTCCGCGTTTGTCGGATGTCACTAGTCGTGTAGGCCGTACAACGACGAATAGATGTCATGTTTGCGTCACATGTCCTGGTCCAAGTGTCCAAGTCAGCCACACCTCATACAGTCCCATTTTCTTGTCCAAGGATAAAATATCTTCGACAAATGTTGGCTCCTGTTCATGAGCCCCTCAAAGTCAGGTTCAATAATGCAATCAGCCCACAGTTTTCTCCAAAAGAACTTCAAGCACACATACGCGTAGCTACAATGCTACATCTATTTTCGTATCTTAAACAGTCATGTTCGCACGTGTGTTAATTTTTCTAGTGAGGCACGCTAATCAGAGACTGTAGGGGAGAATATCACCCAGAATTCCTCAGTACGTGTTTGGACGAAAACGAAAAACCATCAACTCAGTTGTGATAACGCGAAGGTAAATAAAGTGAAATAAATATTAAATGTAAATATATATAAAAAACAAGTTTTTTATTTACCCAGAGGTAAATAAATAAAAAACAAACTCAAAATTTTTGCTCGTTATGCGAATTTCTCGCTAACCAAAGTTCCACTGTACGTAGATGTAACGAGATGCAGTCAAGTAAATGAAACAAAATGACGGTCACCACAGAGTTGAACAGATCTGCTGTGCGTGTGTTACTATCTCTTACTAGAGGAGGAGAGAAAGGTGAAAATCAGTCGGGAAATTCCAGCAGATGCCCGAAACTTATTGATCAGCGACAGCATCTGTAAAGGGAGAGGAACGAATAAATCGCGTAATCTCCGAGTTATTTATTCATTTATCGAGCGGAATCTCAGAATTATTCGGCCAGGAGCGACAGAAACGACAGTCAAAGAAAAGATTATTTTGGTATCTCTCGATGGAATGCGAGAATTTGGACACAACAAAAGTTAATCGCATCCGAATCCGTTTCATTTCGAGAAACTTATTTACTCAGGAATCCCCCCGAAGGACCGAATTCCTATTGATATTCCATTCTTCGCTAAAAGCATTTTGACTACTGCTTCGATTTCTCGTCCACTTTTCGCTGTGACAAATAAATAATTCAAATGCATTTTCTCTCTCTCTCTCCTCCTCTCTGTACTCTTATTGCGCTTACCATTGTCTCGCCATGCTTCCATCCATACTCTCACGAGAAGATGATAACGAGCAAGTCCACAGGCTGTATAGATACTTAATGTTCCTCGAAAAAAAAGGAATTTTCATTTGTTGAGAGATATTCGTTAAAATGTTTCTCGTCTTTTCCATTTTATAGCAAATGGAAATCCAATTGATAGCCATGTAAAGAAACATAAAAATCAAATCACGCAGTCAAGTGTTCATGAGAAGACTGTTGTTTTCAAGTTTTTTTTTTTCCCCACAATAATATTTCAAATATAAATCTTCATCCTATGGCTTCATTTTGTTGACAAAGAAAGTAGGAATACGGAATAAACATAGAAGTTTTGAAAATTTATCAATGGTTTTTTTAGGTCAAAGCATGTTGTAGAAGGATTTAAACAGCTGGATTATGCGGTGATGAATTCGAACAGAAAACTCATGTTTGCATAATCCAGTCTTCTGAACCCTTATATAAATAGCGGAGAGGGACGTCATCTCCATGGGTTGTTGCAGGTTTTGAGTAAACACACGGAGTTTCATCACATGCAGTCATTCGTATCATCAAGAGATTTTTTTCGCTTCTTGAAATTTTGGAAAAATTGTTATTTGAATTTTGCCAAAACTTCAAATGGAAACATTTTTAAAGGATGACTAACAATGAAATTGGTGAATTGTTGATCTTATACTCAAACGTATGACGAACCCTTCAATCCCAAGGCCCGTTTACACGCGTCAAGTAGTTTAATGCTGTAGAGTTAACTAAATTTTAAGTCGTCAAGTGCTCAAAAAAGTGCCCCAACGTTTGTGATCAAGTAGTAAATGCTCATTGGATAATACGAGGCAGCACCCACTGGTGCATGCACATACTACTTATCTGAAAAAATAGAAACCGGTTTACATACTAGTCTACTTGATAACTAAACAACTTGCCAACTTAACAACAAAACGGTGTGTAAACGGCCCTCAATGTCTGCGTACATTTTAACGTACTTGATGACCTAAAATTTAGTTAACTACTAACTAAAATACTTGATATGTGTGTGCGTGCAAACGGGTCTTCAGACGAAACACCGTTAATTGACGATTTCGAAAGCCTGTGCTCAAATTCTACGGTATCAAAAGGGACCGAGTTTTTTATCCCGTTGAGCACGTTTCCGTTTAATAAAGGTTCAGTTGGCATAATGTGTATAATTATATAATGATCTCTTATGTAATTGAAGTAAAATAAAAATTAATTAATTGAAAATAAAGCAAATAATAAAACAGTAGATTAAAATAAATAAAGTAATATGCAAATATTTATCACTTGATATGATACATTATTCTTTTAAAATATATATTCACTTTAACATTAGAATATACAGTCGATCCAGCTTATAAAGATTTTTTCAAAAACCACCATAGAAAACGTTGTAAGCGGGAAAACATTTTAAACGGGAAGAGAATTAAAACTGGTACCAGGAAAATAAATCATAGTAAGCGAGAAAACGTTCTACGGGGGAACGTTATAAGTCGGATCGACTGTACAGTACATTAAATTCATCACCAAATAGCGAATAAAAAATTAAAAACAGTACTGTAAATAAATTGCATTTTTTCCAGTAGTCAATAAGATTTTTTGTATGCAGTTTACACCCATTGCTACGTGACTTTCAATAAACAGTTTGTTTCAGAAATTGTAAAAAAAATGCCCTTGTCAATATACTATAACGCAAAATAATGCAGTTCTTTTTAAGGTTTTGACAGCATCTGTATGATATTTTACTGAGAAATGCGTTAATTTCCTTTTTGCATAAAATAATGACTATTTACAGGCGATAAATGACATAATAAAGGATAAATTAGGACTTTACATAGTTTTCGCAACAATATATAAACATTTTTGAGATTATGCAATATAGTAAATTTTAAATGTATTCCTGAAATACACATAATTCCCTAATCACTGTAGGTACTGTATGAAATAGTGTCAACACGTTCAAGCATATTGCCACACATGAATTCAGCAAGAAGCAATTCAATAAAATTTTCAGCAGCTTTTTTTTTGTTTCACCATTTTATGGACAAGACAGGAATTATTACGACACGTCTTATCAGGTAAACCTGAATTATTCCCGTTAAGTATCGGCAAAATCAATCTAACTTTCACCAAGACTGCCAAAATATTTCCGTTCATAACTCGAAAGCTCGTAAATTGGATGTTCATGAGCAGATAATTTTCTAATCTAGAACAAAAACGAATTATTCGAGTGGGTAATAAATCAAAATCAACTGTTGTTTTAGAAAAAAGAGAGAGAGAGACCTCATATTATCTTAAAAATATTATTTTAGGAAAAGGAAACAAAGATAATGCCGTACGAATTGTACTACAATGTCACTCATGATTTAGTATGCATGTAAATTTTTTTGGTATGATTCACCTTGAGAGTAAAAGTTCCGATAATCACCCTCACCATCATTACAAAAAAAAAATGAAATAATGCCATTTATTTTTCTCCTTCGTTGTCTCTACACATAGAGCACCCGCTTTTTTTTTTCTGTAGGCCTACATAAAAGGAACTCTAGGCCTTTGAGGGATTCAACTTCTTTTCTTTCACACACTCATAAATATTTGCCGGTGCTAAGGCCACGCTCGTCACAATAACCATCTCTTTTTTACTTATTAAAAAAAAATTCTTAATACATTCAAAGTTGAAGCTATTTAGCCTTTTGTTGCAGAGTTGATCGGACAGCATTCCTTTTCTCAACGGGTAAATTATATTTCTTTTACCTAACACATTCTAAGGTTGATATTTGCGGCTCCAGAAACAAGAAAAGTTGTAGAATCTCTTCACCCGATACTTTATTATTATTATCATTATATTTTCTCTCCCCCTCCTTCTCAACCGCGAATGCCGTCGTTGAAGCTTATTGAGATGGAGGAGTTTTTCATAAGGTCATAAAAGGAACGTATGATCGGGGTTATGAAGGGTCACGGCCTGGGTGGTGCATGTGATGGGTAAGGAAAGAAAAAATATTGTGTATAAGTCTATCAAAGTTAACAACATGTATATACTGTTATATACGAGTTATAGTTATGGAGTGTTCATCACACAGGATTTCGTGACTCGATCGGCGAAATTTATTCATCCCGATCTTACGACGATGACGGGTGCGTTCTGACCCCGATGGAAGAACAGAAAATTCAGTGGAGGGGAATGAAGAGTAAATGCGAAAAGAAAAAGGACGAGAATGAAGAGAATGGGTGTATTGCGGATTGTAATTTTTCAGCTAGATTCGGTGCCGCTGTGGTGGTCGAGTGGTCATAGTGACGGACTCGCGTCCGAACCCCACCGTCGCCACAGTGGTGGTCGGCTGAAGTTGGTTTTATGTGGTGGTTCCCAACTTCAAGGAGTGAATGCGAGCCGATCTCCCCTTTAAAAAGTCTCGCCACAGAGAGCAACAGACCTACAAACAGTACAAATGTAATTCAATCACAACACATCATTCACTTCACTTCTGAAATATAGATGGCAGCACTGAGAAATCAAACACAACACTACATACGCACTCAGACTGTTAAATACACACACAGTTACACATCCGGCACAACTCACTAGGTAGTAAATCGCCGATAGATGGTGATAGACCTGAGTTGTGCTCGGTTTGAAGGAAAAAAAGAAAGCTGCATACACGGGTCAAACTCGCTACACACGGTATAACGACATCAAAGATTCCACGAAATTTTGTCATTATAATCGCGGTGGACGTTCTCAAAACATTTTTGCAGCCTATATTATATTCACCGAGAGGTACGTGCGCTAACCGTGGTCATGTCCCCGTTTCTGTTGTACCCCTGTGTTAGAAAAGTTTCTGACAAGGACTAATCGCGTATCGAATGAAAATCACGAAACCTTTAAACATCCTTCGGTACTTTAGGCGAGTGTCTTATCCACCTGGGCTACCACGCCCCGAAGTCTTTATTTCTTTAGAATTAGGGCAGCCATATGCTTAATCGAGAAAAATACGGGAAATCGGGATAATTAATACATTTTCCAAAATGGCCCAGGTCTCCTTCGACAACTTGCTTATATCAATTCCTTGAGATAGAGTGGCAGGCCATGATCTGGTAAGGAGGAGAATAATATTGATAAGGGACATCGCCAATTCTCGCCAAACATTTTGCCAAATATTGCTTACAAATAGAGATACGTAAATTTGAAAAAAAAAATTTCATCAGAAATTTCGCATTTATTCGGAATAACGAATTTCAAATGAAAAATTTCACATTCGTTCAAAAAAACACAAAATCTCTTGAATAAATACAGGGTGGGCAAAAAGTCCGTAGAAACTTTAAAAACTTATAAAAACCAAATTATAAAACGGTTTGCAGGGTTAGCATCGCTAAATCACGGGGATTTTTTTAAGACAGGAAAAAACCTTAAAATCCTTAAAAACTCCTTAAAAACGACCGATAGGTGTCACTGACGCAACACAACTCAAAGAATAGATACGCAAATAACTAACAGAATGCCTCCAAATCGTTTATTACAGTAGTATGTGTCCTACATGACCACCACAACCACAGGAGGTAACACATCGCAGGCGTGTCACAAATCCAGCAATGACAGAGTGCAGCAGGTCCAAATACACGGTTTACAAAGATGAACTGCTTGTGGATTAGGTGGGCAAGTTCTTTTAACCGTCTCATTTGCATATTTCCACCGAAGTCGCTCGTACCAGTGCCACCTATCTGCTGTTTTTTGAGTTTTTTTCCCTGTCTTAAAAAAATTCTCGTGACCTAGCGATGCTAACCCTTCAAACCGTTTTTTATTTCGATTACTTTTTCCGGTTTTTATGAATTTTTAAACTTTCTACGGACTTTTGCCCACCCTGTATAACATATTTCAAATCGAAAATTTCGAATTGACAAAAAAAAACAGGCCGTATTACTAGAAAGCGTTATTTTTACTTAGTTGAAACTGGCATTGCAGTAATCTCTACACTTTCTCCTAATTTAACCTTATTTTTCAAATGCTTTTATAGCATTTTTTTTCCGAAATTCCAAAAAGGTGCATATACAGTCGAGTGCACTTATAACATAACCCGAATATAACATGTGATTGTGAAATCCTAAAAATGTGGTCCATTCACGTCCATATATTTTTACCTCTGTTATAACATACCTGCTACAAACATACACTGCGGATATAACAAACCGAAAGAAATGGTCCAAACCAAGAAAATTGTCCGGCTATAACATACTGCAAAAAAAAAAACAGCCTTTTATGTACAACATTCATTGTATGCGGGTGATATATATTGGGCGCGGTAGCCCGGTCGATAAGATGCTCGCCTAAAGTACCAAAGGATGTTTAGAGGTGTCGTGAGTTCGATACCCGGTTCGTCCTTTTCAGAAAACTTTCCTGACACAGGGGTACAACAAAAAACGGCGACTTGACCGCAGCAAAAAATTGCTACCGCAGGGAGTCCCCCATCGAGGGGTTAGCGCACCAACCTCTCGATGAGTATAAAAAAAACAAAACAAGCCTGCCGTTCGGAATCGGCGATAAATTGTAGGTCCCGGTCTAATTAGCCCTCGTGTGCAGAAAATGACCGTGGTGCGACAAAAATGATCAAAGTGATATAAATATATCTTGACGTTTTCTCACAAAAAGACCTACATTTTTTCAATAAACGAGAAATTACATGGCTGGAATAGTTAAATGTCTCATCAACAACAGATAACATCAAATATTATAATCAATAAACTCCAGCGTTAAATTTCCGGTGGTAAATGTAACTATTTTGGCTATAAAATTTTTGCATTGAATAAAATCTTGTCTTTCTGCATAAAACTGTATCGTCTATGCTTTTTGAACTAAATTGAATTTTTACTTGTTTTTGCTACTTTGAGATTGATTATTTTATGGATGGCGGTGAGATAAAATAACAATTGTTACAAATAAACTCAATTACTGTTGAAAAACTATGCTAATTCATGTGTATTATTGAATGGTGACGTGTATATAAAATTCACAAACATCAGTGACGTTATTTTTTCTGAATTTTTAAATTGTACAATACTGTCAAGTTCAAAGGGATAAACCGTTAGCGTAAACTCAAAAAAATGATTAACATTTTCAAAAATGTCTGCATGTTGATGTATATCTCGCGTTTTCTAATTAGTTTCCAAAATTTTTCAGATATCAATTAAAAACTATGCCTGTTGTTAAAACCTTCGAAGTACTAATTTCATACCACGGTCAAGAATGCATTCTTGTTGGAAAATTGCATCAGTAGAATGTATCTAGTATTCAGGGTCGATTTCTAAGTGCTAGGACAAGACAATCATGGCTCATTAGCGATTCGAACTCCAGAATAGGTTGGTACAACAACATAACTATATACAATAATTACGAATTCATTCCAAGCACTTTTTGCGGGTAATTGCCTATGCAGGAAATTCGTAAAATACAGCAATTGGTGGTTTTTCCCCCTAGACATATCATGTAATGAATGTCTTGTTTTTATTGTTTCAATGTAATCTAGAGAGACCCACCAAATTACTAGACAGCGTAATGCAAAATTAAGTTCTCCCCCCCCCCCTCCCCCTCCACTAATGATTCCTCACGGTGACATTCAGACTCATTTACATCAGATTGGCACCTTTTAGAGCTCGTTTAACAACTCTTAAAATCGAGCAACGTTTGTTCTCTCAGTTCGTAGGAGGAGGAGGAGGAGGAGGAAGATGTGTTCGAACCTTTCCTTATTTTTCCCATCAGGAACTGAACTTGCTGATGCTGTTCAAGAAATAGGAAACACCTTCCGAAACCTTGAAATGACCGAAATAATAACAACACCAACGAAAGTGTAGGCACGTATATTTATCAAGGTCAGGTCACAACAGCCAATAACGCAGTTCATACAGAGCTTTGTATTTTGAACAGTTTCTTTGGCATTTTCTTCTTTTTTTTGAATTGGATTTCCGCTGTTTAAATAAAAGATGCGGCGTGGGATGGGCCTTAAAACAACATTAAGGCTTAAGAAAAGAAGTACGATAAAACAAAAACATTACGACTTAAGTCTCATGTTTCCATCATACAGTAGGAGCGACGCCCAGTGTTATTTGTTGTCTGGCTCGAAACATGACGCATGATGAGCCTTTAACCGCACGAAACCAAAATTGGTATTTATTTTTCGAGCTTGGAACTCACGTCAGCGACAACACAATGCTTCGAATTCCGTCATGACTGAATTTGAATACAATCATTACCCGAATGTTATTTTACATGTGGTTGCACATAAACAGGAAACGTAATTCCCCACATCGCGTCAGAACTGCCGCATTGTATATTTTATACGATCGAAATTTACACTTGTCTACATATCGAATAATACTGGTATACAATTTCGTATATATTGTATAATTACGCATTCTCTCTGTATTTCTAGTAACATAAAATATATGCCTAAAACGTTGGCGACGTTGATATTGGTTTTATGTAGTTTTGAAGAGAAAGAATGTTTTTATGAGTAAACACGTCGAGCCTATACACACAGTATCATTGTGGCAGGAAACGGAAAATTGATAAATTCAAATATTTTCAAAAAAATCTGAAAAATTAATTAAAAAATGCTTAATTTCCAAAATTTAAAGGCGATTGAAAATGAAAAAAAAATGAAGATAGAAAGTTTTTTTAAAAAAAAATCTAAAGAGAATTGAAAATTTCAAAAATCTAGAGAAGATTGGAAATTCAAAATTATAAGATTATAAATTAAAGAATTTATAATTTAAGATTATAAATTCAAAATCTAAAGAAGATTGAAAATTTAGAAATATAAATAGAAATGAAAATTTAGAAGATTCGAAAAAGTTCGAAAATTTAAAAAATATAAAGAAAATTGAAAATTTAAGATTCAAAGATAAAAGTTGGGAAAATTTATTCAAAAAATATCCGCAAAAAAATTAATACAGTAAAACCCCTGCGGTCGTCCCTATTTTACGGCCAAATAAAAATATCTCTGGAAAAGCCTATTTAAATAATGTATTTCGAACCCCTGTTTAACGGCCACCCTCAGATATGGTCACCAACACAATTTTCATCATTCGTTCCATTGAACCAATACCCCCTGCACGGACACCAATAGTTACAATTCTGGTTCGAATTATTCTCACTAGAAGGTAGCTAAAGTTTGAATATTTTTTTTTTATCAACTTTTTATATTTGGCTACTTTTTGAATGAAATTTTGGCTTGAGGTTACTTAATGTTTGGCACCTCTGATGTGCGTTTAGAATCTGAAATCACATGTATTGCTCTTGTTGTTCTCCTATATTGTACATTATTCCACCCTTAATATGTAAATATTAGTATATGTAGTAATTATCACTCTCTATCACTAAGAGAAAAAAACTGATCCTTCAAATACAGGGAAAAACGTAAAATTGAAGTTCGCGCTGATGAAATTAATTCATTACATTGATTAAATAAATTTTCCTGCAAACGCAATGACGATAAGAAATTCGATTTAGTCTCGCAGCTTAAAATGCATTATGAAAGCGTTGAAATACTCAACACAAAACCCACAAAATGTGATTGATCAGATGTTTTTCCGAAAAATGTTGATTCAGTGTATTAAACTTTTTGCGTAATATTTCTTTTATAATTTTAATTTCGTATCTATGCAGTAATTATGTATTTCACGAATTTAAACGCATCTCATATATTGTTAGAATTTCAAATTCATATTCAAGTAAAGAACCATTTCAATCATTGTTAATACTATATATGTAATACAATTAAAACAGGAACCCCCCTGATATGGTCACTCCATTTTTACGGACAATTTATTTTGTTCCGCGAGTGTCCGCAAAAGGGGGGGGGGGTTTATTGTAGTGCGCTGCATGAAAGCAAATCAAAGTCCTATAAAATGCAGGGTGTTCGATTAATAGCTCATTCCCGAATTTTCCTGTTAGCGGCACTTACAGAATCACCGGCTAATGCTTTACGAACGTTTTGAACACAGAAGAGATTGAGGAAATGAAATTCCATAGAATTTCGTGGTTCTGTTTCGTGTAGACTATAATTTGAATTCAATCTGTTTTTGCTGTACAAAAAGAAAAAGAAAAAAAAAAAAGAAGAAAAATCCTCCTTCGCGAGAATAACTTTTTCGATACCGATTCCTTCAATTTTTATGAATTTTTAAACTATTTACGAATTTATGGGCCACCTTGTACATATTTATGCACCATCTCTTCAAAGCGTGTATGTACACATTAGATGCATCATACAATATGATATATGTGTGTGTAAAGAAAGCTTCTGAAGCTCATTTAGTTTCTTCCCGTTGTTATCGTCTATCATATCTCTAAACGACATAAACACAACACGGAAGCACTTTTCCAGTCAAGTTTCAGAGACTAACATTAAAAAAAAGAAAGTAAAAATTTTTTTTTTGTTTAATGTTCCTCTCGTAAAAATTAGCTTTTTGCCATCAACTTATGCTTCTTTTCATTTTCTGATATCTCTGAGAATTTTTTTTTAAAGTAAAATTTATTTTCCGCGTATGCACGATGAAACTCGTCGTTTCTCCATTTCGCATAAAATTTATTGCAATTTTTTTCAAACATGAAATACTTCGAAAGAAGCTTTTTAACGGCGGCATTTTACGTCTTTTTTTGTTTTCTCAAAAAAAGGGGTTCCCCCCCCCCCTGCAGTAAAGTAGAGTTACGTTCGTTTGGGGTATTTTCCAAAGATTTTGAACCTTTCATTTTATTTTTTCGTTGAATAAAGAACTTCCGTTCAAAGCAACATAAGGTTCTGAATCTATATTATAAAATATGGTCGGGGAATCGTATGCAGTCGAACTTCTATTCTAAATAGGTTTAAAATTGATTTAAAAGTAAATTAATATCCGGACTTGCGCTATCCCGAGTTGCACGAGAATTCGGAGTCGAGTGATTTTCTGCGAAAACGGACATTTCTGAAATTCCGTTATAATCACGAGATTGTTGCCGAGATAGTAGTTTATTTGAATGACAATCAAGTAGAGAATTTTTGTCGTTCAATCAGAACACGGGATTATGACGAAACTACACTGATTTTTTTTTTTTTTTGCGTTTTTTTGAGAGGCTAACAGTAGTATATAAAGATGAAAACTGCCGTGATTTAGAAATTGATTCCCAAAGCTTGTATGGTATCTGCCATTTCTTACAAAGAAGATCAAAATTTCATTCCCAAGCCCAAAAAATAAAACACACCGGTTAAAAAATAATTTTTCTAATGTATTGCTATTTTGATGACAATGCACCTTTTAATTGCTCTGTAACTTTCAATTAATTTCAACTCTTGACTGATTTAAAGTTGCTTTCTTGCTTCCAAACGCAAGCGGCTCATTTTTTTCGCGCGATGGGGAAAACATTTAATCCTTTCAGTCCTGAGCATTCGGTTTTTGAAATTTTCCAGATGTGTTTTTGCATTTTTGATACAAAAAAATACATTAAAAACATAAAAATGTCAGCAAATCTTTATTTTTTCCAAACTTTCAAATTTTTTTTTTTTGTGAAGAAATAATTCACCTCGTTCAAATTTTTTTTGAACCAAGATGATGCATTGATTTTCACGTGCAATTTTTTTTTGGGATTTTTCTTGTTAAATTTTATACAGGATGGGCAAAAAGTCCGTAGAAACTTTAAAAATGAACAAAAACCGGAAAAATAACCGAAATAAAAAACGGTTTGCAGGGTTAGAATCGCTGAGGTCACGGGAATGTTCTTAAGACAGGAAAAAAAAACCCCTAAAAACAGCCGATAGGTGGCACTGGTACGAGCGAGTTTGGTGGAAATATGCAAATGAAACGGTTAAAAGAACTTGCGCTCCTATTTCTAATCCACAACCAGTTCACCGTTGTAAACCTTTTATGTGGAGCTGCTGCACTCTGCCGTTGCTGGATTTGTGACTCGCCTGCAATGTGTTATCTCCTGTGGTGGTGGTCATGTGGAACGCGTACTGCTGCAATAAATGATTCAGGGCATTCTGTTCGTTATTTGCGTATATTTTCTTTGACTTGTGTACGTCAGCGCCACCTATCGACTGTTTTTTTAGTTATTTTTTTCTGTCTTAAAAACATTCCTGTACTTAGCGATGCTAACCCTGCAAACCATTTTTTTATTTCGGTCATTTTTCCGGTTTTTATGAACTTTTAAAGTTTCTACTGACTTTTTGCCCACCCTGTATAATAAATCACACTTCTTCCCGAAGCACTTTCTCCTGGAAGCATCTGATAACCCCCCCTCCCGAAAGTTCAACTTTAAGTGTTGCTGCTATCTGATAAAAGTCCCCAAAGTTCATCATCACCATATTTCTAACTCAAAACTTACACGATCTTTTAAGTTAGGGTTTAACTTCCTGAGGTTAAAAAAAAAGTTTCTGTAGCGAGAAAAGCAGCTGCTGTGCGGTCGTTCGGGTATCGTGCTGGACTCTTGCGCTGAGGATACAGGTTCGAACCCCGTTGACGGCACAGCGGTGGTCGGTTGAAGCTGGCTTTCTGCAGTTTCCAGCTTCGAGGTGCGAATGCACAAGCCGGTCTCCCATTTGAAAAAGTCTCTCCGCAAAGAGCAGGCAGACCTACAACCGATGCAGACATAACATGAAAATGCAAGCATTTCCATCTTTACTTCAGAAAATGGAAGACAGATGGCAGCATGAACGCTAAACACAAGCGCAACTCAACAACATAAATACGGCACACATACACTCAGACCACACATTCCGGCATGGGCCGATTCATTGGAAATTCCGCAGAGGAATGTGTACGAGGTGCATGTGCGGTTAAGTAGTAGTAGTGAGGAAAGCAACCAGCACATTTGTTCATGAACAGTCTGACATCGTTAAAGCGTTTAACACATGCCCTCTATTTGCACAGATTTTAGGGAAATACAGTCTTTTTTACTGGACCGGATTGAAGTCCCAAGGCAAGTTAAATTTTATAAAGCCGCAGAAGAGAACCATATCATTGCAGTCATGGCGGTGTTCTTCCAAAAACGTGATTCCAATCAAGTAATATTTATATGTACAGTCGAATCCCGTTTTAACGAATACCGTTATAGCGAAAATCTCGTTTCAACGAATACTTTTCTAATCTCCCTAATAAGTTTACATAGGAACAATGCAAAAAACCTGGAATTCCTTTATAACGAAATTTCGTTATAACAAAGTGATTTCTCTGGTCTCTTGGAGTTCGTTATAACGGGATTCGACTGTATTTTCTAAGGAAAACATCCGACTAACGTCAATTCAACTTACACGGTTATCGTCGGTCTCACCTATCGCTTAACTTCGGGGGGGTATTACTGTAACTATAAATCATGCTTTAAGTACAGCTTCAACTTTATATATTGAGCACATTCTTCAACTTAACTACCCATCATAAATTCATGAAACCATAAGGAACGTCTTAATGAGGGATTAGGAGACAATTTTTGAAGCCCCCTTTAAAGATCAGAAAGATTTTGGTGCGGAATAGCACTGTTGGTAAGAAATTCCTCAGAGGAATACGGACGAGATGCACGTGCGGTTTAATAGTAGTAGTAGTAGTAGTGTTCGTAAGACAATTTCACCAGCAAACCAGGTTCATGTAAAAGCAACCTAGTCGAATCCCGTTATTACGAACTTCAAGAGACCGGACCACTTTGTTATAACGAAATTTCGGTGTTTTTTGGAGGAATTCCAGGTTTTTTTTGCATTGTTCGTATGCAAAATTATCAGGGAGATTAGAAAAGTATTCGTTGAAACGAGATTTTCGCTATAATGGTATTCGTTAAAACGGGATTCGACTGTACTCTTTATCGACCACGCATGGGGTTCCCCCTGATGAAGACCCACTGCATAGGTTCTATTTCACACTCTCATATAAAATTCAATTTTTTTCCTTTTCTTAAAATAATTCCTTTTTTTGTATATATATATATAAACCTACGCATTCGTGACATTTCGAAAATATGCAACGTCAAATGAATGAATAAGTTGCATTTTTTTGCCGGATGAGTCAAGAGATAATGTTCCGATGACAAAAAGTAATTAAGAAAAAAAGATAGCAAAGTGGGTTTCCCCCCCCCCCCCCCGTCCTTTCTGCTTTAAAAAAATAGAAAAAAAAAAGCGAAGAAGTGGAACTTCTTTTCAAAATTTCATGATTTGGCGTAAAGATATTTGGAGTGACGTGACATTCGACCATTAAAGGGGAAGAAGAATCCTTTTAAGAATGTGTACGAGCGTGTAAGTGTGTGTCTGCCCTCAGAGAATTCAACAAGAAAAAGCAATTAGGGGGTACAGACACTACAGTAGCGTTAGTTAAGTACTGTCTCGTGCCTCTCCTTTTCCCGTTGCTTCACTTCACCGAAATTTTCGTCATTAAAACTTTAACTCGTGCAGAGAGAGAGAGAGAGAGAGAAAGAGCTTCTCTTTCATTTTAACGCCATTTCAAGAATGCAATTAAATCAAGTTTACTTTAAGCCGTTTAATTATCACGGTTTTGTTCTTCTTCTGAAGAATGTTTTATGCGTTCCTCTATCAACAAACTTCCACCGTGACCTGAAGCGTTTTTCTGGCATTATATGAATATACCACACACTAATATTAAAAAAAAAACCAATATTTTCACTAGAACTTAATATGTAAATGTACAGGGCGTTTCAGAAAGGACTCCGCTAACTTTGAAATAACATAACGCGGAAACGGGGATAGATAGAAAGATGAAACAAGTAGTTCATTTAATGGGTTTGACTGGAATTTCAAATATCCCGGCCTGTGAAATTAGTTGTATCGTTGGCTAATGGATGGTACCACAACCTCAGTGCAATGTCTCTTAAACAGTGGGTTATATTGTCTTTCGCAAACACATCGGCCCAATGACATCGCGATGTATTCGGGATAGTAGCATTGCCTAGCAATGACATGACAAAGAAACATGAATGAACACCATGACTCTGCCACTTGATTTATCCCGTTGAAGAGATTTCTTCCAGCTGACCAAATTCTGGAGGAAAAAGTGTACACCTAACAGTCTCAGTGCGTCGTATCTAGTGTTGTGTCTGATTTTTCTGTGCAGCCAATCTATATTTCAAATTGTGAGTGAAGTGTAATGATTTAATATTTGTAAAGTTCTAGGCCTGTTGCTGTTAGTGGCGAGACTTTTTAACGAGATAGGCTCGCATTAGCGTCTCAAAGTTGGGAAAAACAGAAAACCAACTTCAGTCGACAACCATCGTGGCGCCGGTGGGATTCGAATCCAGGTCCTCGCGATGCGAGTCCGTTACTATGACCACTCGATCACCACAGTGGCGACAAAAAGCGTTACAGGTGAACTGTTCAAGTTGATACACACGTTGTTTGAGGACTCTTGCTGTAAACAATGAAATTCGTTCAATAAACTTCACAAAAAGAAGTAGTGCAATAGAATGACTGTCGCTATCAAATAATTTCAATTATAATTAATTTTGCAAACCAGTGCATTTAAAATTACGGGCCTGCCAATAGCTCTTGTTTAATTTTTCTATCTATCTTAGAAGTTATGTCTTTCAAAGTTAGGGAGTCTTTTCTGAAATACCGCATGGGATTTATTGTCCGCAACATAACGTGAGAACGTTTCTATTTCAAATTGAAATATCCACATCACAAGTGCAGAAAATTAAATACGTTTATATACGCAGGCGTACATTTAAATTACTGATTTCAATTTGTGAATATCTCACGCATCATGTATATTACAAAACAGATTTGACCCTCTCACGGATATCAGTTTGGGAACTACTTACTTACTTTTCCGTACATAGCCGACCTATAGCCGTAGAGACAATTCATTTACAATTTTTGCAACGAAAAGATTACAGTGGCAGAATCATGCTTTTGTGGAACCTGACAATACATTTATGTATGTTTCGTGAATGTATCAATTCGCGCGTGCTGCCATCTATTTCCTAACGATAAAACTGGCAATGAGTGAATATTCTGAAGTGTGCAGTTTAAATGTTGTGAAGTCTGCTACTCGTGTGACGAAAGCTTTTCTCTAGTTAGACCATTAGCATGCCTCAAATTTGAGAAAGCAACAGAAAATCCACCTAAGTCTCAACTTGCGCCACCTGCGGGCGATCGAACTCCGGTCCTTACGATGTCCACTCAATATCAACCACTTAAGAACAAATTAATTACGGTTTCGATATTATCCAAAATGACGTAATTTATGATCCAGTATGTTGGAAACACTGTGCAGAGGATGTTGTAGTGGTCGAGCGCCTGTCTCCATTCATAAGCGTATCGATGATAGTGGGTTCGAACCCAGATTTTGTGTTTGTATCACGCCTTTTTTTCTATCGTATTGAATTTGCAACGTTTGAGTTTGATTGCCATCTATCTTTAACGAAAGAAAACTGAAAATATATGTGCATAAAAGTTTTCCTCTCGCTTCCACATAGAGAGAAGCATTTCTCTACATATAGTAAATTGGAGAGTTGGAGTAGATTAAATATTGTCTGTATATGAAGAGGTACTGATGTTTAGGAAAGAAAAATTAATGTCTGTCTCACACGGGAACTCGAACCCGGGTCTCTCATATGCCGGAAGAATGCTATATATGCTCGAAGGAGGGAATATTCGGTTTGCTATCATAACTTAGTGGTAGAATCCTCCTCCGGAATACGAGAGAGCGGGGTTCGAGTCCCACCGTGAGGCCAGAGATGAATTTTCCTTTCCAAAACATCAATATCTCTTCATACAGCCAATTTTTCGTATATATTGTATTTCCTTGACAGTTCCTGCAGCCAAAGGGTTAGATTTTCGATGCACAACAAGATATTTAATCTCATTTTCAACTAATGATGATGATAGGATCTTTTTTTCCTGGTAAAAAAGAGGGTTATATCCATAGCTTAATCCCATACGTTAAGGTCCGTCGTCCATCTTGAACCCCCACAAGAAACGAACGCTCGCCAAAAGAGGTATAATGAGGGCGTTAAGGATTATAATAAGAAATGATGATGAATTTTCAGTTCATAACAGAACTGATCCTGCATTATTTCTTAGGTGAGGAAAGAAAAATAAAGAGTTGGGGGCGGGAAAAAGATGATGAATGCATTTTTGAGGGAAATGAAATACCCGGATATAGTTATCGCCCAGTCGAAGAAATAAATATCAGCCGTTTTCAAGACGTTACACATTCATCATCCGTTTCCGCATTTCAAAACGTGTTTCCTCCTCTTTCTTCTCTCGATGTAATATATTGCAGTGGGAATTCGAATTACTTCCTATGCCGCCGTATATATTATATATATACGTATATACATCAAAGAATATCCTAGTACTTATGTAAATGTATGCGCTCTCGAAAGCACACACACATGTGCCGCGTGCGATGGGTACGAGATGAGAGCTTTAAAACGGAGGAGCTTTTTTTTTTTGCCCCCCCCCTCCCCTGCTCCCACACATAATATACACACAACTCATTCACGCGGGGCCCATTCATCGCATGGGAAACATATTTTATCGAATAAAATACGTAACTCAAAGGGAGACGAAAACAGCTTTGCTGCTACTTGAAATGCGCAAAATGCTATCAAGTTTTTGGATATCTCGCTATTTTTCTCTTATTATTCTCAAAATGCTCGCTGAAAGAAGCAGTTTGATCGCGCATCTTTGCATAAAAAAGTAGTGTTTGACCTTCGGATCTTATTTTCATCCGTTTTTGTAAAAGTACATTGTATAACCTCTTTGAGATGGCTACCCTGCGAATTGAGAGGGGGCCCTTCCCAAGTCAGCAACTTTATTTCATTATAAAAAATAAATTAATTAATTAACTAACATACCCCGAAACATGGGGCTACTTTGCATCGTTTTTTAGAGTTCATTAAGAAAAACTCAGGAATAGCTAATATATATATTATTTCTGAAAACGATGTTGATATATATTCCAAGACAATGTGAGAAAATAGGTACGTTATCATAAAAAAGGCGTCAATATTTTTTAATTTTTATGAATTTTTTTAAGACGACTGCGTTCAAAGGACGATTTTTTTCGAAAATGGTTTTATAAATTCATTAGGAAGGAGGCTTTACACAGAATCCAAAACTATTTTATTCTTGTACATGCCATAAGTAACAACAAAGTTATGGCTGATTTAAATCATCTGCCAACAATGGTTTCGAAGGCAACAAACAATTTTCAAACGCGTTTTTTGAAGATTCCTTTTTTCTTCGTTACTTTTATTCCGCACGAAACCAAATTTCTCAAAAACTATGCAAGATATTCTCGTGAAATTATTCAAGAGTGTTCCAGATAACGTTAGCTGTGCAGTGAACTGGGATCTTGGCCATATGTTTAGAGTTTAATATTTTACAGCGGTTTGAATAAAACAAATTGAATTTTTTTGTGAAAACTCACGTATTGTTTCACGAAAACTGCCATATCTCAGAGAATATTCTGTGCATCTTAAAACTTTTAGTTCATTGCACAGATAACAGTCATAGAAACATACAGTATCAAAAATATTCAAAATAAATTATGTGGTTTTCTTTCAATGTAGAATGTCTGGCGTAAGTATTGAAAATGAGCCAATTTTGAGGACATAATTTAGAATATCTCAAAAAGTTTTAAGAGATATTTCAGAAATTTCACTGGATTTCCTTATTTCATACAGTATTTTTATTCAAACTCCACTTGTTTTGTGAAAATAAAAAAAGTGCCCCGCACATAGTCAGTTGCCTTATGACGATGTGGTGGTCGAGTGGTCATAGTGACGGACTCTCATCGCTGCTTGAATTAAGCCTAAAACGAAGCACGGAAAAACTTCTTTGGGGTTTCTTTACACGACCTTTTTAGGTGGTGCAAAGTAGCTCAACTTTTGCTAAGAACGTAACCATCAATTTTACTATCGATAATGCAATGAGAGAGAGAGAGAGAGAGAGAGAAAGATAAATATCGCTTAATTGGGACTTCATGGATATGATTTAAACGGCAATTAGTAGACAAATAAACAGCATTTACTTTCTAACTAAGCCGTTTTTAGACAGAAAAGTTCAACTTTTTCTCGACAAAAATTCGAGGTGAAATGAAGCAGCACAGCTTACCTTTAGCAAACGATATCCAAAATGACGGATGCATCAGTAACTCAAATATTCGAATTGATCGATGATGTGTCTCTTGTCAAGCAAAATCTAAACTGTTTGGAAATTTTCATTAGAATAAACACGTTTGGCAACACTAAACATTTTTTCAGGATTGGGTAGTCCCGTATTAGGGTACAGTACTCTGTTACCGTGAGCGTGGAATTCTCTCAACACGGCGCGTCTCTGCTAACAAGACATAAAACTCGCATTTTCTACATGACATGATTATAAATTGAGATAATTATAAGTTTAATGTCAAGTATTTTACGATCCGGTGTGGCCTCACTCTTCGCACCTGCTCAAGTCCAGCCCAAGGCAATGGGCCATAAAACATTTGACTTAAACGGGACGTAAGGTACCCTAAATACTTTCCCGATGGTTTGCGACCCTGCACAATTTAAAAACGTAATAATTATTACCATGACTTTATACTAAAGGATTGCATTCGAGGAACTTATTTTCGAAAGGGAACACCTTTCCACACTTTTGCTAAATTTACCGTAGAAGTAAAAAACGTATTCTCCCCGGAATGAACTTTAATGCTTTACAAAAGTAGAGAATTTCTCAACAGGTAGAGCATGTAATGGAGTGGTAAAAAAATATTTAAACATTTATGTTTCTTGATCAACATTTAAGAAAATTAACCACATTTGAATTTTGGAAATGTTCCGTTTTGAAAGAAAATTAGTGGAAAAATGTTACCTTTTGATTAAAATTTGATCTGGTCAAGTCTGAAAAATTGGAAATTTCTATGTTGATTCAAGAAGGTTTTAACTTAACCCAGAAAAGTATCACTGCTGTCCTCTCGCCATTTTAACATAAAAGAACACGATCATTCTATAGTGGAACCTCTCATAACGGACACGCCCGTTAGTGGACACCTCCACTGACGTACACAATTTTGAATTGCATCGACGAGTTTCAATGTATTTTACTACCCTCGTTAGCGGATAAGATTTTTGGTCCCATGGGTGTCCGTTACCGAAGAATGAAAAATACCGAAGTGTATGAAAAAATATGTATATATATGCCCCTTTTGATTGAAACGACGAACTTTACATAACTTCTAATTTTAGAAACTTATTTTTTAGGATCACAAAAAATATTCCCGGGATTATATATAATAATCCCGGTCGCATAATCTGACAGAGCTTATCCCAAAGATTCACAAACGATTAAAAAGTGCATTTTGGAAAGAAATGGGAAACGTTCCCATTTGAAAATAAGCTCCTTATTTGCGCCATTTCCCACCAAAATTCATTCTCGCTGGATGTCGAAAGAAATTCATGAAAAATGTGGAAACTTGATACTCGTGTGGGTATACTTCCTGAAATTTGGAAATTATATCCAAAAACTTTCTTCACGAGTATTTCCTAAAATAAAAGAGATACTACATGGACGATGCACCATCATCTAGGGATGGTTGATGTGCTTCTTCGCATCGCTCCCCTCCCCCCAAAAAATTATTCTGGCGAAAAGCGATGAGAGAGATCCAGTAACAGAGGAATTGATTACCCCATAAATTCATTACTCCACTGGCTGTAGCTTCTTCTATACTTTAAGGGCATTTGAATTTGAAATTTGCTTTCCCCCGCCAAGTCGTTAAGAGAGCAGAGTTGGGGGATGGATGGAATCGAGAATAAACGTCCAGACTCGAATCCCGGTCGTTATTTTCATTAGAGCATTGTATAAAACGATCGGGGCATCCGGGAAACGCAAATCGATTAAGTCCGGAGCATAAAAGCATTCGGAAAAGATTTAGAGAGGCTTTATAGGACGATGCGCTTCCTTCCCCTATAATAAGTTTATTGCAACGTTGTTTATCAGGTAATCGGTTTTAGTTTGGAGAGCATTTTTATAGCCCACGTTTGCCGCTTCCGGATGTAACACCCGAGCCGTGCACATTTACGCATTGATTTCTCTAATTATCCACCTCAGTTAAAAACAAACCTTACGCACGAACTGCTCCGGGCATTAAATATTAAATACAACGCATATTTTTTCGTTTCTATCTCATTCTATTCGTTCTATCTTCTCTCTTTCTCTGGGGGATTCCGAATGTTCCATTAATTATAACTAAGTAAGAGACAATCACGTTCCAAAGTTCCAAAAGCTCAGAGAAGAATGCAGAAGTAACTAAATTCTCTGCGGGTAGATTCCGAATAAATTAAATCTCAATTTAATGAGAATTTTTATTCATTGGAGCTAGTTTATAGATTAATGCTTGACTCGTATTTGAATGCACGGTAGCTTGAAATTATTCCCCCCCCCCCCCGTTTAGAACAAATAACTTTATATATTGATACAACGAAAAAACTCTGAGAACCTCACGCGAGAGAAGTGAAACTTATGGGTTAAGTTTGTCGGAAGAATCACCGAAAAGGAGCAGACCTCGGCAATCGAAAGAATGATTTTGTAGTGATCACAAAACAAATAACTTCGATCAAGATCACAATTTTTCTTGGAAGAGCACGGCAATCAAGAGAAATTTTGTACAAAGACCACGAGAAGCAGGAGAAATTTTTTTTGTAGGACCACGGCATCCAAGAGAATTATTTTGCGTAGAAAGACCACGGCACCCAAAAGAAAATTTCTAGGAAAACCCGGCAACCAAGAGAATAATTTTCTAGGAAGACCACGTTAATCAAGAGACTATTTTATGAAGACCACGGCAACCAAGAGAATTGTTTTTAGGAAGACCACCGTAATCAATAAAATGATTTTTTGGAAAACCACGTCATCCAAGAGAATGATTTTCTAGGATAACAACGGCAACCATGAGAATTATTTTTAGGAAGATCACTGCAATGAATAAAATTATTTAGTAGGAAGACCATGGCATCCAAGAGAATTTTGTGTAGAAAGACAACGGCACCCAAGAGAATGATTTTCTAGGAAAACCACAACCAAGAGAATAATTTTCAAGGAAGACCACGTTAATCAAGAGAATTATGTATAAGACCACGGCAACCGAGAGAATGATTTTTTTCGAATAGCCCACAAACCAAAAAAATAATTTTCTTTGAAGATCTAGGCAATCAAGAGAATTTTTTATGAAGACCACGACAACCAAGAGAACGATTTTCTAGGAAAACCACAACCAAGAGAACGATTTTCTAGGAAGATCAGAACAACGACGAGAATGAACTTTTTTGAAGGACCACGCCATCCAAGAGTATTATTTTGCGTAGAAAGACCACGGCATCCAAGAGAATTATTTTGAGTAGACCACTGCACCCAAGAGTACGATTTTCTAGGAAAACCACGGCAATCAAGACAATAATTTTCTAGAAAGACCACGATAACCATGAGAATTATTTTTACGAGAAAACTAATCAATAAAATAATTTTGTAGGAAAACCACGGCAACCGAGAAAATGATTTTTTTTGGAAAACCATGGCATCGAAGAGAATTATTTTGTGTAGAAAGACCACGGCACCCAAGAGAATAATTTTTTATGAAGACCACGGCAACCGAGAGAACGATTTTTTTGGAAGAGCCCAGAAACCAAAAAAAATAATTTTCTTTGAAGATCTAGGCAATCAAGAGAATTTTTTTATGAAGACCACGGCAACCATGAGAATTATTTTGCGTTGAAAGACCACGGCACTGAAGGGAATAATTTTCTAGGAAAACCACAACCAAGAGAATAATTTTCTAGGAAAACCACAACCAAGAGAATAATTTTCAAGGGAGACCACGTTAATCAAGAGCATAAGTTTTTAGGAAGACCACGGTACCCATGAGAATTATTTTTAGGAAGACCACTGTAACCGAGAAAATGATTTTTTTGGAAAACCATGGCATTCAAGAGAATTATTTTGTGTAGAAAGACCACGGCACTCAAGGGAATGATTTTCTAGGAAAATCACGGCGATCAAGATAATTTTTTATGAAGACCACGGCAACCATGAGAATTATTTTTAGGAAGACTAATGTAATCAATAAAATGATTTTGTAGGAAGACCACAGCAACCGAGAGAATGATTTTCAAGGAAGACCACGGTAATCAAGAGAAGAATTTTTTATGAATACCACGGCAACCATGAGAATTATTTTTAGGAAGACCACTGTAATGAATAAAATGATTTTGTAGAAAGACCACGGAAACCGAGAGAATGATTTTCAAGGAAGACCACGGTAATCAAGAGAAGAATTTTTTAT
Organism: Pholcus phalangioides; assembly: GCF_987345545.1. Lineage (NCBI taxonomy): Eukaryota > Metazoa > Arthropoda > Arachnida > Araneae > Pholcidae > Pholcus > Pholcus phalangioides. Next base: position 82,775,447 of record NW_028301608.1, on the reverse strand, counting down.
GAATACCACGGCAACCATGAGAATTATTTTTAGCAAGACCACTGTAATCAATAAAATGATTTTGTAGGAAGACCACGGAAACCGAGAGAATGATTTTCAAGGAAGATCACGGTAATCAAGAGAAGAATTTTTTATGAATACCACGGCAACCATGAGAATCATTTTTAGGAAGACCACTGTAATCAATAAAATGATTTTGTAGGAAGACCACGGAAACCGAGAGAATGATTTTCAAGGAAGACCACGGTAATCAAGAGAAAAATTTTTTATGAATACCACGGCAACCATGAGAATTATTTTTAGGAAGACCACTGTAATCAATAAAATGATTTTGTAGGAAGACCACGGAAACCGAGAGAATGATTTTCAAGGAAGACCACGGTAATCAAGAGAAAAATTTTTTATGAATACCACGGCAACCATGAGAATTATTTTTAGGAAGACCACTGTAATCAATAAAATGATTTTGTAGGAAGACCACGGAAACCGAGAGAATGATTTTCAAGGAAGACCACGGTAATCAAGAGAAGAATTTTTTATGAATACCACGGCAACCATGAGAATTATTTTTAGGAAGACCACTGTAATGAATAAAATGATTTTGTAGAAAGACCACGGAAACCGAGAGAATGATTTTCAAGGAAGACCACGGTAATCAAGAGAAGAATTTTTTATGAATACCACGGCAACCATGAGAATTATTTTTAGCAAGACCACTGTAATCAATAAAATGATTTTGTAGGAAGACCACGGAAACCGAGAGAATGATTTTCAAGGAAGACCACGGTAATCAAGAGAAGAATTTTTTATGAATACCACGGCAACCATGAGAATTATTTTTAGGAAGACCACTGTAATCAATAAAATGATTTTGTAGGAAGACCACGGAAACCGAGAGAATGATTTTCAAGGAAGACCACGGTAATCAAGAGAAGAATTTTTTATGAATACCACGGCAACCATGAGAATCATTTTTAGGAAGACCACTGTAATCAATAAAATGATTTTGTAGGAAGACCACGGAAACCGAGAGAATGATTTTCAAGGAAGACCACGGTAATCAAGAGAAAAATTTTTTATGAATACCACGGCAACCATGAGAATTATTTTTAGGAAGACCACTGTAATCAATAAAATGATTTTGTAGGAAGACCACGGAAACCGAGAGAATGATTTTCAAGGAAGACCACGGAAACCGAGAGAATGATTTTCAAGGAAGACCACGGAAACCGAGAGAATGATTTTCAAGGAAGACCACGGTAATCAAGAGAAGAATTTTTTATGAATACCACGGCAACCATTAGAATTATTTTTAGTAAGACCACTGTAATCAATAAAATGATTTTGTAGGAAGACCACGGAAACCGAGAGAATGATTTTAATGGAAGACCACGGAAACCGAGAGAATGATTTTCAAGGAAGACCATGGTAATCAAGAGAAGAATTTTTTATGAATACCACGGCAACCATGAGAATTATTTTTAGTAAGAACAATGTAATCAATAAAATGATTTTGTAGGAAGACCACGGAAACCGAGAGAATGATTTTCAGGGAAGACCACGGTAATCAAGAGAATAATTTTTTATGAAGACCATGGCAGCCATGAGAATTATTTTTAGTAAGAACAATGTAATCAATAAAATGATTTTGTAGGAAGACCACGGAAACCGAGAGAATGATTTTCAAGGAAGACCATGGTAATCAAGAGAAGAATTTTTTATGAATACCACGGCAACCATGAGAATTATTTTTAGTAAGAACAATGTAATCAATAAAATGATTTTGTAGGAAGACCACGGAAACCGAGAGAATGATTTTCAAGGAAGACCACGGTAATCAAGAGAAGAATTTTTTATGAATACCACGGCAACCATGAGAATTATTTTTAGGAAAACCAATGTAATCAATAAAATGATTTTGTAGGAAGACCACGGCAACCGAGAGAATGATTTTCAAGGAAGACCACGGTAATCAAGAGAATAATTTTTTATGAATACCACGGTAACCATGAGAATTATTTTTAGGAAGACCAATGTAATCAATAAAATGATTTTGTAGGAAGACCACGGCAACCGAGAGAATAATTTTTTATGAAGACTTGGTCGGCTGAAGTTGGTTTTCTGTGGTTCCCAACTTCCAGAAGGACTTCCAACTTCCTTGTGGAAGCCCCAGAAACCAAAAAAATAATTTTCTTTAAAGATATAGGCAATCAAGAGAATTTTTTATGAACACCGCGACAACTAAAAAAACCGATTTTCTAGGAAGACCAGAGCAACGACGAGAATGAATTATTTTGAAGGACCACGACATCTAAGAGAATTATCTTGCATATAAAGACCACAGCACCCAAGGGAATGATTTTCTAGGAAAACCACGGCAACCAAGAGAATAATTTTCTAGGAAGACCACGGTAACCATGAGAATTATTTTTAGGAAGACCATTGAAATCAATAAAATGATTTTATAGGAAGACCACGGTAATCAAGAGAAATTTTTTATGAAGGCCACGGCAACCGAGAAAATGATTTTCTAGGAAAATCACGGCAATCGAGAGAATAATTTTTTATGAAGACCACTGTAATCAATAAAATGATTTTGTAGGAAGACCACATCAACCGGGAAAATGATTTTTTTGGAAAAACATGGCATCCAAGAGAATTATTTTGCGTAGAAAGACCACGGCACCCAAGAGAATGATTTTCTAGGAAAACTACGGCAACCAAGAGAATAATTTACTTGACTTACGTAAGACCACGTTAGTCAAGAGCATAATTTTGTATGAAGACCACGACACCCATGAGAATTATTTTTAGGAAGACCACTGTGATCAATAAAATAATTTTTTTGGAAGACCACGGCATCCAAGAGAATTATTTTGCGTAGAAAGACCACGACACTCAAGGGAATGTTTTTCTAGGAAAACCACGATAACTAAGAGAATAATTTTTTATGAAGATCACGGCAACCGAGAGAATGATTTTTTTTTTAAAGATTCCAGAAACCAAAAGAATAATTTTCTTGGAAATCCTAGGCAATAAAGAGAATTTTTCTTTCAAAGACCACGGCAAACAAGATAATGATTTAGTAGGAAGACCACGATAACGATGAGAACGATTTTGTAGGAAGACCACGGGAACCAAAAAAATAATTTTCTAGGATGACCACGACAATCAAGAGAATGGTTCCTTTGGAAGACCATGGCAGTCGAGAGAATTTTTTTGCAGGAATACCATGACAAAAGAACGATTGTGTATGAAGACCACGATAACCAAAATATTTTCCGCTAAGGCTAGAACAGTTGAGTAATTTTTGATTTTCTCCAAATAATCATCCAATTCGATCCGAGATTTTCTCAACGGCCAAAATATTATTTGTATAAATTTAGCAAGTTCGTAAGTTAAATAGCAAATGTAAATAAATAATTTAATATATCTCTGGAAATCTCTTTATAATTTCAATTCTGAATTACACCATAGATTTACTCCACTGGTAACTCGACCATTCTCAGCTAAACTTGTTTTAAAATAATTTAAAACAAAAGGATCCGCGCCCAATTAAGGTGGCGTATATTTTTTGCTTTTTCCCCTCCTCGCGACAAGTTCGTAAAGTGCCTCGTTTATGGGCGATTAATCCGATCTCAAAAGGGCGGGAAAAAAATCCAAATGAGTTCGAAAAACTCCGAAACTGAATATTGGAATGTTAAAGCCATATTAACAAACGCTTCAAGTCCTTTGAATAACAAATAAAAAAAAAAAAAAAAAAACTTTAATGGTAAAGAGGCATTAAAAGAACTCTCTTCCATTCATTTAGTTGTATTTCCGATGGAAATCTCGGCGAAATACTCTCGGGGAATCGGAAAGAACAAGAAGCAATGGCGATTCGATTTGCATAAGAAATAACTCGAGCATGCAAATGGCTTCAGAGAAGCATGTTCACCCGCATCCCACGGGGTTAGAGAGGCGTCGCTGACCCTTAATGACCGACAATATACGAGGGGGCCTCCAGAGAGATCGTAGACGTAGGCTAACGACAAAAATACATATACAGTAGAACCGCGTTTATACGACGTTCAAGAGGCCTAGTCAAATCGTCGGAGAAATAAATGTGTTGAACTGAAAAAATTTTGAAAAAAAATAGATTCCTCGCCCCCCCCCCCCAGACACACAAAATTGGAAAATTTAAATCGTATTTCAAATCACTAAAAGAAAAAAAAATTAGCAGAAAATTAGTTTTGGGATACGACATTGGGTAAAATAACTGTAATAAAATCTTCTCGACTATAGGGAAAATTTCCCATCTTGGACTCTCATTTTTTTGGCAGTAGAGTAGACTGGCTCTTAATCAAAGAGCAGCTTGGTCTTTGATTTTGTTTTTCTTCTTTATAACCGTTTTCAAAGTTGACACAGGAATATTCTGTTTTGCAATTGTTTTGCAAGATCAACTTTCATCATTAATTTGGACGGCTTTTATATAAAAGGAACCAACCGCCATTTTTAACATTTTTGAGATATACCGATATCTGAACTATTGTAAGAGGTGGGATTATTTATCTGGATGAGTGTGTGTGTGGAACCAAGTAACATACAGGCTGAGATGCCGTCTGTGTGCACTTGAACCAACTACCAAACGGAAGAGATAACTGAATCGAAGATAACTTTAAATAGCTTTTTCTCAGTTTTGATTTAATGGCGCTTGGTTCCTTTTATATAAAAGCCATCCATTTAAAATTATTGTCGAAATTTATCTTCTGAAATTTCGTGTTTTTTAGAGCAAGCGCTTTTCGTTTTCTCGACATTACGAACGACGGATTTGACACAGCTAGCAAGCAAAGCACCGCAAGGAAAGAAAGTTCTACAGCAAATGATCGGAAGAACTTGATGTGTATGTATACCGTCCGTATGTGTCTCTCAATGGCAGACCCTGTACCCTCCAAATGCTTGCTTACCCTCTGGGGGATAACGCTAAAAACACCAGGAGAAAAGAAAAAAATCTGAAAGGACGTGTGGCCGTCAAAACAATTGAAACCAGTTTCTTCGGGATTTACCATGCCTGCGTATTCTCACAAACAAATAATAAACAAATCAACTTGTGTCCGATCTAAATGGGCATTTTAGCCAGCTCACTGGCTATTTTCGTATACGTCAACAGTCACCCTAAAATTTATGGCTTTTGCGCAGACAATATGCAAGAGGAACTATTGCAGCAACGCGTTTCCACAGCATACAAAAATTGTATGCATTTGATGGATATAAATGACGTTTTTTCAAAATATTCAGAGTTCGAGTCAAAGTGAAAACGTCGAATAATTGATGTTTTACATCAAATAAATGAATTATTTTAACATTAAAATATTATAAGAACCAATTGCGACCGAAGCCAAACGTCGTATAAACGTGGAAGTCGTATAACTGTGAGACGTATGAACGAGATTCCGCTGTAACTCTATTTTTTTCGGGCCTACGTATTCTACTTACGATGTTGAAAAATGGCGCCTTGCATTTTTACTGATTCTGAAGCTGGTTTTGTTGGATACAATTGTATAACGAGCAGAAATCGTGACGAGTTACTGTTAGTATTGTATTACTTTTTGGCAAGGTTTCTCTTCGAAAGGAAATTTCGGACGTTCTACAATGTTTGATCATCGCTGTGGATGAGAGAGTGATATCATCGTCTTTTTTTTTCTTTTATAGCCTCGACTCCCACGGCAGTAGGCAGGTAGCAGCAGCATCTATACGAATCTCTCGCTGTTGGGGTGTCATATCATCAGTAATCCCACTGAATGGACGACGTGGGTTTTATGGATCGTTGTTCCGTCGAGTATTATTAGGAAACAATCATGAGGGGACTTATCATGAAAGTTTTTTTTTTCTCGTGTCCGGGGCTCAGCTGCGACAAAGTTCCATCCAGAAGAAGGAATATATTTTTTTGTTCACGAATTGCTATTTTATATCCACTTAATGTTGAACACTGATACTCTCTACACCAGTGTTTCCACGAACGCTTTTGTTTTTGCCGAATTCTTGCAATATCCATGAAATCCTCAAAGTGATATCTGTGTTCAAAAGAGTCCTTGAATTGATATCTATGATGCATATAATGACCCTTGAATAACATTCACATGTTCCCCGAAACTACTGGAATAATATTTCTATCGTGTTGTTTCTCAAGTTCTTAATTTCCGGTGAAATATATATGTTACGGTAGATATGATAAATCAGTTATTACAATTACACTTAACGACTCTTGGTGCATTTAGAGATCCCTTGAGTGACATGTGGCACAATTTTAGAGCACATAAACGGCCCCCAGTGCAGTTCTACATCACTCAAGTTACCCGGATGTTACTGATCACTTGAGTGATGCGTTGCACAGTTCCAGAGCACTTAAGCGGCCCGAACACATTTCCAGAGCACTTAAGCGGCCCGGAAACATTTCCATAGCACTTAAGCAGCCTGGATACATTTCCTGAGCACTTGAAGGATCCGTGAAACATTTAGTGATCGCTGAAATGGCTCTATAAGAGGGATTTATCATTTGGGAGAATGTTATTCAAGGGTGCCCACAAACTATCGAAAGGTTTTTCTCGATTTTGGCGCACTGAGTAAGATGCCATTAAGAATATTTCATATTTTCATAAAGGGTGGTTGATGACGTAAGCATCATCCAAACCCCTTCCCCCTAGTCATCAAAAGTCAGCAAATCGGAACCCCCCCCCCCCACATTGATGCTGACGTAATATTTGAATGACCCCTTATTACTCCGACTATTATTGAGTTACAACTATTATTGAGTTACATACGCCTACGAGGAATCCATTTCTTTTATATATATACAGATATAGAGTAAAAATGGGGAAAAACAATACTTAAAAAATAAAACCCATCATCATTATAATAACTATTATGAAATCTCATGTTCCTTATTTGATACGAAAGTCGACGCTTGAAGCTCGTCGATTGACGTTTGAAGCTCGAAGCCAGAGTCGGTTCATCCCAAAATGTAATACGCACGTGAGAATGCGTAAATGGAGTCGGGAGAGAAAAAAATTCGAGGAACTCTCTCTTTGCCCTTTCGATATATACGACCTTACTCCGTTCGTAATTCCTCGGGAAATTGGGAAATTATTTTTGCTGCTGTTGTTGTTGTTGAAACGCCCTCTATTGTTCGTGTTGCGTAATTTTTATGCGAAACCAAATTAGAGGGAATTTCCCCGACACCTTTTTCCTCTGATGGAATTATCTGGTTTTCCTACCTTTTTTTTTTCCTCAGCTTCATGTGGTTGCGAGTTTGTAACTAACCGAGTAAAGAATCAGCGACACTCACATGATACAGTCGACGCCACTTATTACAATCACGGATAATGTTTTTCATTCGGGTATTGTTATCGTTTTTGCAAAGAACGGAACAGACCAATATCATAAAATGGGAAAAATTCGTTTTTAGTTATCGGTACTTCGGATAATAGTATCATCATATTTTTTCCGTCGAAAGTTTTTTTTTGCACGTTCTGAAGCTAAGATTAAACTAAACTTGTCTTTTTTTTTCTCCTGTAAGCTATCGTTATCGGGCTGCAAGAGTATGTAGGAGGCTAGAAGGTGTTTCCCCTCTCCCCCCCCCCCGTTGACAAACATTTCCGTACTTACTGTCGTTAGGGGTCATTCAAGTATTACGTCAGCATCGATGGGAGGGGGGTTCCCGATTCGCTGACTTTTGATGACGGGGGAGGGGGTTTGGATGATGCTTACGTCAACAACCACCCTTTATGAAATATTCTTAATGGCATCTTATTCGGTGCGCCAAAAACGGGAAAAATACCTTTCGATAGTTATTGGGCACCTGAACTAACATTCCCCCTACTGATACGTCACCTACAGAGCCACTTTGATGAAAATTGGTAATCATTGGCTAGTCCGCAATAACTCCATCAATCGCATCGATAGCTAAATAAAAAGGAATTTATGTATTCCAAATTATTCAAATGATTGTTTCTAAGCAAACCATTTTGCCATATTGATTGATTTACATCTCTGGAATTGAGGAAAAACCGTGGTAAGGAAGACTACAGCTCAATGTTTGGTACTTCGCCCTAACTAGCAACAGCAATGTATACCACTCCACTAATTAATGCGCTTAAGCCACTAATGAATACACTTAAAACACACAAGATAAAAATATAGTGTGTTTTGTCTATAATCATGCGAACAATGATCTCGTACATACATAGCAAAGTTCACTACTGCAGTGTCAGACGGTGGTGTTCAGACTCACTATGTATATTATCGAAGGGTAATCCCCCAATAAGTAGCGCGCACGCAGGATATACCTTTGGAAGGGGCGTAAAAGGCTTGGTGGCGGTTCGCAATGAATTTCTTAATGAGAAATTTTGAGTACTTAGCTTTTAAATAGCATTGGAATTGATAGGAATTGATTATAATAACATATAAAAGCATTTTCTTCCGATATTTTAATTTTTTTACACGAAATTTTTTAATCGTCGGGGGGGCATAGGGGGTTTGTGCCTTCCCCCACGTACATCTCTGATTCCAATATGCGTTAAGAGGGGGCGGTGGAGCTGACGGGGGGGGGCAAAAATGGCTAAAAATCTGCTGACATAATACCTGAATGGCCCCTAACAAGTGAAGAGGACATCTTTCTCAAAATCCTGTGCTTCAAGCATATAAAAATATAAATCTAACTAGAAATGAAATTATTTTTCCTTTTTTTTTTGCTGAATACTGTTCTAACTGTTGGCGAATTTGCCCATGCAAATGCATGGGGGAAAAATACATTTCATTGAATGAGCGAGAAAAAAAAACACGGGAGAGAGAGGGGTTATAAAGAAGTAGGTCCCGGCCGAATTAGTCCTCGTGCGCAGAAAATGTCCGCGGTGCGCGACAAAATGGGCACATGAAAATAATCAAATGGGCACTCATTTCATTTTCCCTAGAATGGTTCCACACGTGCTTATTTTATTGAATTTTCACCCCCGAACAAATACAATCATCGAACAATCGATGAGTATTGCGTGAAGATTGTCGTAAAGATGGGAAAAAGTAGCGTCCGAAAGAACAAGACTAAATAACGAGCACGAATATTAACAACTAGGGAGAAAGGAAAAAAAAAAATACCGAGGGGATAAAAATCGATCGAACGACATTTGCTTGAACCATCGTTGATTGCACGACATGAAATATTCATACCATCCATGTCCCGGAGCTCGACCCCAAACGCTTTCTTCTTTTCACGCATAAAATATGTCGAGAAATCCTCTCTCTAAGGCTGTTTCCGTATAAAAAGCATTTCCTGGACACAGAAATCCTGGAAAATAAGGACGAGCACTTCAAGGATGGGAGGGAAATAAATAAATAAAATAGAGACGATATATATAAAATAAAACGTATCGCTTTCGTACGGGTTCCAGGCACGGGCAACATTTCTTATCTCTATCTGGATGGCATTCGCATTTGCTGTGGAATATCAACGCAAATCCGTGATATCGGGGAGACAGAGAGAGAACCTGCAAGAGATGAAGTACCGCAGACCGTGTATGTTATGGATCGAATGAGAGATGGAATTGTTTTTTTTTTCTTTATGGAGTTGACCTACGGACCACATTAGAAAGTATACTGAGCGGCCACTTTATCAAGACCACCAGAAAGTTTTAACCACTTTACGATTATGGGCGTAGTATTACGTCCAAACACCAGTGGAATATCTTTCCTCTCTTTTCACTATTGCGAAGCCCTGTAGTAACCCTATCTACGGAAGTTGCTTTTTCTTTCTCTCCATTTTTTTCTATACTCCTGCTAATGATTTTTTTTTCACACACATTTAATGCATCTTTCTACTAAGTGCGAAAGAGAACACGTGGGGAAAAGAGGACTCTTAAAAAAACTCTTATCTGTGCCTTATCTACTATACTTTTCCTTTTATATTTCTTTTTCTTTATTTCTCCCTTCTTCCTATTTCTAACGTGAAGTTAGATTAGGATAAGGTTACCAGATTTATCGCCGATTCGTTAAATGTAGAAAATCCAAATTTTTTTTTTCCAGAAGCTTGTACGTGAAGTGGTTAACCCGCTTCTGCCTAGCATACTCATTTGAGGACAGTAAGGATTTGACCTTATACAATATTTTAGCCTTGCAACTGGATCAGGGTGTTCTTAACCTTTTTCAGCCGCGACCCAAAATCTGCAACAAAATCAGCTTCGCGACTCACGTGACTTTGTTTTTCGAAATTAGTCAAACCACTGACGCAATAAATGCATTTATAACAGAAATGTAAGTGGATTTTTACGACCCATCTCGGATCACCCAGTGAATGAAGGTAGGGTCGTGATCCATAACTCAAGAATCCCTGGCTGTAAGTGGATTTGTATGACCCTTCTCGAAAGCCCTTGTGAATCACGTTGGAGTCAGGACCCCATAGCTCAGTGTCCCTGGTTGTTAGTGGATTCGGACAACGGCCCATCTCGGGAGCTCTGGCGACCCAAGTTTGGGTCTTTTCTTAATTGGTGAAATTTTAAGAAAATATCCCAATATATCGAAAGGGAGTTCAAAGTGCATCAAGGTGTGGGCTTTAACTAATTAAGCAAATGAGCTATGGCGTCACAATGTTCCAGAAACAATCACCTATTCGCCTTCAAACCCCCACACCCCCCTCTTGTCATAAAAAGTCAGCAAATCCGAACCCCCCCCCCCCCTCGATGCTGACGTAATACTTGAATGACCCTTTGACAGTTTTTTTTTTACGGTAATTGCGGTGTCCCACATGGATCCCGATTTCCCGTACTTTTATGTACGTAATATAGTACGTACGGAAATATAGTAATATTTTACACTACTGAGATATTTTTCTACCGAAAAAAACCTTCGCGCTGGCCGGTCGAAACTTCTTGGTTGGCCGCATTTGTCCCGCGGACACTCCCGCTGTATGTAATGCACTTAGTTTCGGACATCGTCGGACGTCTAAACACTTAACTCTAATAAACGTAATCTCACGAGGGGACTGTTGCAAAAAAAAAGAAGAAAAAGTTAAACATTTTTCTGGTAAATTTAAAGCAATTTCTTTTCATCGTGGCATTTACGATAAGAAATAGAGCAAATAAATAAAGGGAAAAAACCGTGTTAGAAGTTTTCTCGGTAATACCTCTGAGACTTTCTATCCTTATATCGGGTTTTGTATACTTTACTTCTCGGCTACTGCCCCCCCCCCCTATATATATATTTTTTAAACAATAGTTTTATTTTTCTAAACTCTTGTATTTATTTTCTCTGGAGGTTCTTTTCGAACCTCAACTTTATTTTTTCTTTTATTCACCAGGTTCCGTACTTTGTTCCCTTTATTTACGAGGGCTCTTGTTTCATTTTATTCCTTACGAAAATCCGCCATATCCTTTCTTCTTTTCTGGTTTTTCGGGCAATTTACTTTAAAAGTTCGGAGAAATTCGAAATAAAATGGAGGACAGAAAAAGAAAACCGAACTGGATAAAGTCCAGTTGAGGATTACGTGCTCCGTTGCGAATCTTTTCGTTGTTGCTTTTTTTTTTTTCAATCAGTATTAGTGGTAGTAAATAAACGGGCGGTGATACTGAGTTGGAGCTCGTGATATTCTCTCGAAAAGCTCTAAAACAAACTCTAAACAAAAAACTCAACCAATGGTTCGCGACGATGGTGTAGGTGGTCCGCAGGCAAACTTGATAATTCAATTCTAACTGGATGGAAAATTAATCAATTGTTGTAATTGATGTTATAGCAGAGGTTCTCAACCTTTTTGACTCGCGGAGGGAGACCTTTTAAGTAAAAAAGTTCTATAGCGGAGCCCCGTAGGCCAATTTTTTAATTATTCGGCAAAGTTACCGATTTATTTTTACTATTTAAAAATATTTATAATTATTTTTTTAAATTTTACTGGTTTTTTTTTCTATTTTCCTCGAGCGGCCGCGGAGCCCCTGGAGAGTGTACAAGGAGCCCCAACGGCTCCGCGGAGCACCGGTTGAGAACCGCTGTATTATAGTATAGTCGTTTCCCGTTTTAACGAATACCGCTATAGCGAAAATCCCGTCTTAATGAAAACTTTTCTCATACCCCAGATAAGTTTACATAGGAACAATGTGAAGATCTGGAATTCATTTATAATGAAATTTCATTATTACGAAGTGATTTCTCTGGTCTCTTCGAGTTCGTTATAACGGGATTCGTCTGTAATATCCATATGGATTCACAAATAAAAACTGTACCTTCATTACTTCGGTTCATTATACCTCGTCAAGGAAAATGCGGGAAATTGCGATCATAAATACGGTATATAACTAATTTGCGGCCCAAAAACGCAATTTACGACAGATTTGCTAGTTACTGCAAAAACGGGTGAATGGTGGAGAAATAAAAGGTTGCTACAAATCGCAGTAAACAAAACTTAGATGGAAAAAACATTCAAATAACCCGATTACTGTAAAATAAGGGACGTCGCCAATTGCCTTTAAAAACGTTGCCATAAGTCAGCAAAATCCCCAATTGTAGTAAAAGTTACTGAAAAATTGAGGAAAAAAAACAGTTTATCTTGCAATGTGAGATGTGTGAAAATATTTGTATTTATACCCAAAATCACCATAAGTTATAAAAACGATGTTTATTAACGATTATACTAACAAATTTAAAAATAAACATCATTGAAGAAATGGGACAAATATATAAAAAGAAATTCAGAACCACCAAAAATACAGAAATGTCCCGTAATACGGGATGCAAGTGGCCCGTCGAATTGTTTCAGACATTTTACTGATCCTTGGATTCAGAAAGGGTGAGAAACACTGCTCTGAAACATTACACGTGCCGATCCAGCTGTGATCTTAGAACAATGTTTCTCAATCAAGGGTGAAAATCGAATGAAAGGGAACCATTTGAATTTGGCAACCGGCAAAGGGTCACATAGAGCTGTGAAAAAAATTCAGATGTGAAGAACTAAAGTTTTTTAAGTGAGATATGATGGTAAAATTGGCGACTACTTCCAGAATCCTGTGGGGGGGGGGGGGGGTCCTACCATCTTCTAGTGATTTTCAAGAATAATCTGAAGGACAAGGACACAAGTTCTCAACGATCGTTTCACGGATAATAGTGAAAAGAAAATCGCGTGTCGATCCTTGGCAATTATGCTCGAGACCACGTGACATTAAAAAGGAGGAAAATATTTTCCCTTTCTTCGTATCTGGCCAATCATCGGCAAGAGATTTGAGATTATTTGTATTCTTTTCGGTGACGCTGACATCGTGTTTTTCTCGTTTTATTGTCGAACTGCACTTGGCGGTGGGGGGGGGGGGGGACCTTTTTAAAGTGAATTTTGCAGTTTTAAACACACATGTTTAAGCATATAAATTTCATAATCCGTCATGATATTTTATTACAGTAATTCCGTGAAATTACGTAAACGTACCTTCGTTTCTGATAATTGTGGAATAATTGTAATTATATTCGCCTCCACAAGGTTTTGATTACACTGGACATTTGATAATCTCTGTCGCACCACGGTCATTTTCTGCACACGAGGGCTAATTAGACCAGGACCTACAATTTATTGCCGATTCCGAACGGCAACCTCTTTTTTCTTACGCTCACCGAGAGGTTGGTGCGCTAACCCCTCGATGTGGGACTCCCTGCGGTAGCAATCTGTTTCTGTGGTCATGTCACCCTTTCTGTTGTACCCCTGTCTCTGGAAAGTTTTTGACAAGCAGGAACCGGGAATCGAACTCGCGACACCTCTAAACACTGGACTACAATAAAAGTGCGTCCTACATGAAAATACATGATTCAGAATGGTTTTGACCTGCTTAGCACGAATATCACCATGAAAAAGTTCTATCGGCTTTTCGTAAGAAAAAGTACAGGGTGGGCAAAAAGTCCGTAGGAACTTTAAAAATTCATAAAAACCGGAAAAATAACCGGAATAAAAAACGGTTTGCAGAGCTAGCATCGCTAGGTCACGGGAATTGTTTTAAGCCAGGAAAAAATAACTCAAAAACAGCCGATAGGTGGCGCTGACGTACACAATCGTAATTGAAATTTCAAAAAAATTGCGGATGAAACGTTAAACCTGACAAGTATATGAGATGAATTTTTTTAATTTTTGAAGTATTATAATACTGTCTAATTTATCACGAAAACGCTGTGTGTGTGTGTGTGTATTTGCGACATTTTAGCAAATATTACAAGTTCAAATAAGTATCGGTGGAAAAATGGGACAAATTTATAAAAAAATTGGAACAACGAAAATTACAGGAACGTCCCGTAATACGGGGCACAAGTGGTTCCGTCAAATTGCTACTGACATTTTACTGGTCCTTTTCAGAAATGTTGAAAGACACTGCTATAGACTATACCAGTGTTTCTTAACCTTTTTTTGCCCGTGGCCCCCTTTAAACCATATTTTTTTCTCGTGGCTCCCCTGCCTTACCCAGAGTTTTCAACTCTCATCTAGAAGGGGAAGACACTTTATACGTATTGAAATGATTTTTTTCAGTGAATTTATACTGAACGAAAATTTTGCAAAGAAAATTTGCCTCCAGATCAGTAGCCTAGAATTTATTGATCTCCCCGCTAGTCCGAGTTCTATCAAGCCCTTCTTAGGCAAAGTGATGCTATGGTAGTCCCATACTTTAGCTGGAAATAAACAGCCTACATATTTCCTATTTATTTTCAAAATTAATTGTGCTATACAAAATATCATAAGGTCCTGGTGGGTCACTTAAGGGCATGAGGCCCCTCACAAGAGTGGGATTAGAGCTACAGCCTGGGGCCTAATATGGTTTTCATCTTTTTTTTTTGTTTTCGTTTTTCATACAATAAATTTCATATAGGGAAGGGGGTATGAAAAATTTAGCCGGGGACTTGAGTAAAACCCCATCCTAGGTAACTTGTTGCAAAATGTAGGCGGTGAGGCCTGGGTGGGTCCATTCCCTAAAGAAGGTCCTGGTTTTATGGGTGGTTTTGTTGGATTCTCTCTCTCTCTCTCACTGTAAGTGTTAGTCACTAATATAAAAACTTTATTTCTTCACACCTTAATTTTTCTTCTCAGCTCTCCAAACCACCTGTCATGGCCCCCTTGAAGTATCCCAGGACCACAAGGGGGCCATATGGCCCCCGGTTGAGAACCACTGGACTATACGATGTAAAATTTTCTCTCTCAACGTAGCCAATTTCGCATCTGCGGATTATGCACAGGAAAAATAATGGCAGTCTATTCCACGATTAATCACTTAATTGCCATTAACCATCACTAATCAAAGGAAACATTACTTAAAGTCCACCATTCAACTTATCGAGAATCATTTTAAACAACACGAAACACTTAAAAGAAGATCTTGATTTCCAAGCAGTAAAACAAACTAAAAGTATTACACGTGAATTTTTATTTTCAATAATCTTTTTTTTATATATACACATGACAGTAGTACGTGAAAATGCACCAGAATATTCACAAAACAATGTTAAAATAGGTGGAAAAAGAGTGATTGACAGTCGATTCGACTCGACACTAATATGGCAAATTTCGCAGGCGACTCATCGACCGATTACGTCGATCAATTGATTCGACCTGGCCCGATAATAGATGGCACTCGCATCGCCTTTCTTTCATATAAGTCTCTGGTCACATAAATGGGATAAATAGAAATAAATAAAGGGAAATGAGATACTCTGTAAATATCTCCACACGAGAAAAGTTTCTTCACGAGTCAATCTTATTCTTCAAGACATGGCGATAACATGGGACGTTCTCTTTCTTTCCTCTATAATGTTGTAATGTATATGCGTGTTTGTGTATGTATAAATAAAGTGGACTGGCCATATAAAAGGGAGGGAGGGGGGGGGGTTGGGTGTGGACTTCTCTCCCACCGAAAATAGCAAAGGGTTAATTATGTACTTCTTTCGCTTCTCGGATGAGACGAGACCCCGTTCGATGCAACTTCCATCGAGTTCGGAAAAAAAAAGAGACACGGAAGAAGTGAGAGAGGTGTTATTATATGTGGATAACATACAGCCCGTTAGTAGATATAGTTATCGTAGTTCTCGCTGTGACTGCAGCTGTTGTCGACGCATTGCAACCCGGAATCGCAAGGGCAGACGTGGGTGTAGATGTCGAACACGTCGATCGCGTCTCCGTTCGGATAATACAGGGTCCTGTTTTCCGGACCGCTGTCCTCCCTGCAGAAGTCCTCGACCTGGCCCATCGGCAGGCACTGTGGTGTGCTGTAACGCATCATACCTACAATAATATGAAAGATAATTTTAATTCAATTCTGAGAAGCAACTAAAGAACAATTTTGCGGCGGACATTTTTGAAAAGTAAAGGTTTTGTTTTCAGAGTGCATTTGTATTCACGTGTTATTATTGCTTTTTTTTTTTTTTAATTTTTCATTCAAATAAATTTTTATTTATTTTACATTAAATTTTAATTTTGTCTTTTTATGGTGGCACCGTTTCTAAAAAAGCAGCGTTTTAATAAAGATCTTTTTGAACCCAAGAACAAGTAAAATGTCTGAACGAATTCTGCTGACTAATAACTTAACCCTCTTTCCCGTATATATTTCATTATACATGACAAATACATCGTCAAAAAACCCTAAACCAATTTTATTTTATAACTTCGGGGTCATTCAAGTATTACGTCAGCATCGGAGGAGGGGGGGGGGTGGTTTCGGATTTGCTGTCTTTTGATAACGGGGGGGGGGAAGTTTGAAGGTTGCTTACGTCATCAACCACCCCTTTTTGAAGATATGAAATTTTCTAAGCAACTGACGAAATTTTGCTGACGGGGGGGGGGGGGGTCAGTGCTTTGCTGACTTTTGCTGACAAGGTGGGGAGAGGGGGTTAAAAAATGGTGGAAAATCTGCTTACGTAATACTTGAAAGGCCGCTTCCTATTTCTTTTTCTCTGACAATTCACTTTCTAAACTTTTTTAGTATTTCAGAAAGTACATCTTTTGATGTCATTTCAGCGAAGAAATATTTCTTTTTATCTAGAAAGAGTTGATTCCTTGTCTGTGTCATTTCTTTTTTGAGTGCTGCTGGAATATCACTTGTTCAGACATCTGTAAAATCTCATCAAAGTCAAGGTATTGGAATTGAAATTCAAGGTAGAAACTATTCTACTTTGCTAAGCAGGATTTTATCTGCTTGTAGAAAAAAATTAAAATAAAAAGAAACTGCATATTATATCGTAATTAGCCAATTAAAAAAACCCACTCCAATTAGTTAAATTGCTGTGTTGATGAGATTCAAAATATGCTAATAGCACAAACTTACATTTGCATTTGTAAGAAAATTATTTTTTCAATAAATTTTATGGGGGGTGAACCATACAGGGTTAAAATTTTTTGTTTGTGTGAATATTATGAATATTTGTAGCGAATTGAACAATTTTCCTTGAATTAGAAATAAATTTGCAGATACCCCATTAGAATAAATTATCAATCCTCCGGTATATACAGGGTGTTCTGTAAGTGGTATTGCGTCCTTTATATCATCAACCGTCCATCGTAGAGATATAATTTCAATTTAAAAAATGCTCAAAAGACGTTCAAAAATTACTCTGTACCGGTTTTGAGAGTGAAAACACAATATGTAACAAAATAAAAAAAATCTAAATTTTGAAACGGTCCCTTGTCTTCCAAATTCTAATTAGAAAGTTGTTGCCTGGTCTCTTCTGAGGCCAACAAAAAATTCCAGTTTTTAACTCCAATATTCGCTAAGATATTTGAATTCAAAAATCGGAGAAAAGTTATGAAAGAACAGCAAAAACCATTGGACACACAAGGCGGTTTTCCCTCATTTATTCTGTCCTTTCCAAACTTTTCTCTAATTTTTGAATTCGAATATCGCAGTGAATATTGCACTTAAAAACTTGGAATTTTTTTGTTGGCTGCAGAGGAGACCAGGCAACAACTTTCTAATTGGGAGTTAGAGGACAGGAAGATCGAATAAACATTAAGATTTTCTTTATTTTATTACGCACTGTATTTTCACTCTCAAAACTGGTACAGGGTAATTGTTGAACGCCTTTTGAGCATTTTTTAAATGGAACTCATGCCTCTACGACGGACGGTTAACGAGATAAAGGCCGCATTAGCACTTACAAGACACCCTGTATAATCTCTATTCATAGGAATTATGTTTCCCGAGTGCATTCTTGGCGTTTTCATTTTTTTTGGACAAGTGTCGCAGTGTACGCTCATTTTTCAAATCTCCCACACTCTTCCATTTTTTAGAAAAAGGAATATACAATCCCTGTTTTTGTCTCTTATTTGCATAATTTTTTGATAGTTCTCTTTTTAAGAGAATCTCATTCACCCGAATTCAAGAATTTGCAAATTTATATCCCATGATTAACTTTTAGAAATCGGTCTATGGTGAATTATTAGAAACAGAAATGTCGCGTTCTTAGCTACTAAAGTAAAAAAGTAAGCGTCGTTGCAACAACGTGATAGTGATAGGAACCGAGAACGCTAGTGAATTTATGGTGCATACTATGGAAACGTACAATTGATTAATTTGTGTATAAATTTAGCCTCACGTGACCCTCGTTTTGGGCCGGAACTAGAGGGGGGGGGGCGGCAGGTTTGGAGCAATTCCCCGGGCGGCAAGTTTTTGGTGGGAAACAAAGAACACCATTATAAAATTATCGAATTTGGCAAAATCATATTTTCTCCGGGCGGCGAAAATCCCAATTACGGCCCTACCCCTCTGTGCCCAATCTGGGACATTTGCAAACTTTCCGTATCTTAAATGTTGGTAGTTTGACTTAAACTGCATATTACTTAACTGACGAGACGACTTTTTTTTTGTCAGACAAGGAAACTCAGCAACATATGGAATCAGTTAGAGATTGCAACAAAACTGGCTAGAGATAAAATATTGGAAACGGTTTTTTCACTACAAATAATTTTAGAAGCAGAAATGTTGCGTTCTTTATAAGGGTTTGATAAATCGGAAAAAAAATCGGGTGAAAGCTAAATTTTTTATGATCCAAAAATATCTTTTTACCCAAATAAACCCGTTCAAAATACGGTTTTTCCCGATTTTTTTTTTCGAAACTTACCCCCCTTTCCATGTTGATAAACATGCCAACATAAATTTCAAAAAATTTATGTTGTCCACAGTCTAACAGCCCAGCTGTCAGACAATAGCTCTTACGTTAAGAGCTACTGGCTGAAATAGGAGGCTTTTAAGGAAATTAATGATTTCACTTTCTAACACTGACAGCATGTGAATCCAATCGGCCTAATTAACAAAATTCACAGCAAATTTTTCTCATTAGTGTCTTTTGATAATGTCTTTTTGAGTACCGTTTTCCTGCGCGTATAATCCAAAGATTATACGTTAAAAGCATCGGAATTTCATAGATTACATATATATACCGCTGCATATTATCTGCAGCTTTTTTAACCCTAAGAGGTTGGAATAGAAAGAAGTATTTTTTAAAAATTAATTTCTAAAAATATTATATTTTAAAGCGCTATAGACGTATAGATGCGGGTGTTAAAATATAAACATCTTTTCCCTCTACAAGAATTCGATCAACAAGACCCTTCATTCCTTGATATTTCATTATTGGGCGAATGAAATTTGCATAATGGGGATAATATCCAGCTGTGGATTATGCGGTAACACTTTTCTCCACACAAGTAGCGAAATTGCGGCAGATTAAAAACGGAATCGATTGAAAACAGAATAGGATACATAATTCTCGGGTTCAACTTCATATGCAAATAGCCTACAAACATAAAACTCATATAGTAGAAATCACTTTCGAACACAGAAATAAAAACCATGAAAAAGAAAAGAATTGGCAGTGTCGGACACGACCACATTTATTTTCGTGAAAACGTCAATCGCGTATAGTAAATTGAAATTAAATTTTTCGTACTATAAGATGTTGTGCTTAGCTTATATTTAGACAAGTCAGCAATGTAGAAAAAATTTTCAAACTTTTCAAATTCACAGCCTCTCATCTTGAGTTTTTAAGATACAGACTCGGAACTCAAGACAAGTTATAATACGTACTCTTTCTTAAACCAGTTCACTCGGATCGGACAATTATTCTCTGAGATATATGATCCCGTTTATGGATACGTGTCGAATCCGGAGAGTCGAAAATCTAGGTCCACTTTGCACGGGTAATTCGCAACGTCCAATAACCAAGCATGTAGAAGTGGTAATGGCATAAACTTTCATTTTTTCTTTTCAAAAACGAGACCAAGATGGAGGCACTATGTCTATTTTTAGTCCAGTTATTGAAGTTTGAAATTACTTCGATAGAAACTGTCGCTCATTTGGGAGCGATTGCCTCCTCACTCCCACTCGGTATCGATTTTAAAAACGTCTTCACGTAAGGAAAAAAAAAAAAAAAAACTTCATCCGCATCGTTTTTTGTATCAGAGTCGCATACGCCACTGCTGTGACAGCTGTCAACTGTCGTGAGTATTAAAAAAAAAACCAAAGAAAAAAATTTTTTTTTGCATTATACACGTGAAAGGACCGTAAAAAATGAAGAATTCTCACCAAGAACGCAGCATTCACCGATTCCACAGTCAGAAGACGTTCGACAGTCTGTCGTTTGCTCCAAAGGATACGATTGAACCTGTTTCACAATATATATATATATATAATCTATACATAAATATATAAAATAAAACACGTATAAATTGTATTTCCAAAAAATCCATAAAACACTACGTAAAGAAAAGAGAGTGTTTTCATTTCCAATAAGTGTTTCATAGACGATAGCGTTTTAATGACTCCTTTTTTTTTTACTTCTCCGGCAGCTGTTTTCCAAAAACATTTTCTCTTTGAAGTGTTTTTTCCTTTTTCATGCGAAATATTTGGAAAAAAACCTCGTTTTATGAATAAAAATTTTCAAAAGAAGATTTAGGAGATTTATATTTTAAAAAAATGACTCGAAAACAACTTGGGAATACTTTTAGGAATTTTTTTTTTACATTCTGAATTCTGGTGCTTTACGTGTACGGAGTTCCCAGCCTTTGTATATATGTATATTTAAATTAAATACTACAAAAAAGAAAAAGAAACTGTCGTTAATTACTTCGAATATCGAAAAAATAGAGATAATTATAGTTGGAAAAAGTATAAGAGATTACTTATAACGCGCGAAACATTCACGTCGAGGTTCTTTTTTGAAACTTAGCATTTTAGCTAATAACGTATTAGTGCACTTGAAATATTGTCACGTAGAAATGCTTTAAAAAAAGTTATCTTTCAATTATATTAACGCTACATGGTTCTGTATGTGTATCTGAAGATATATGGCAAATACACTCACTGTCAAAAATTTCATTATACTTATTTCTTTTCTCAATGTTTTTGGTATTTTAGAAAGTGTATGTCTCGGTGTTGTTTTAGTGTGAAATTTCACGTGTGCGGAGATTTATAAAATTGCACCAAATTGAGGGAATTCGCAATGCAATTCAAGGTAAAAACTATTTGACTTTGCTAGATTCTGCGAGTCGCCACCCTTACGGATTGGTTAAAAACCTGAATTAAAAGGTTTTTTTAACCAATGCGTAACGGCGCTGACTTGCAGAATCAGAAATCAGAGTGCACTATGTCCGCACCCTTACAGTTAAAAAACCTGTATTACTAGGGAAACAAAACAGGAACGTTAATTGATCCCGGAGCGGGCTTTTAATCAGTCAGGTTGATGAATGACCCTAGTATCACTCGAAGTTTCTTGGAACTTGGACTTCCCGAACCCTCCAGGTTGAAAGTAGACCTCGTCCCCCTAACGAATGCACGAGGAGCTATGTGCGTAATGTCCCTAAACTTCCGTTCTCACGATCCGTGACAAAGTGATTTCACAAGTTGAAATTCAAAAGGAAAACACATACACGGTAATTCAAATGAAATCCAGTAGTATAGACAACTTATTTACATAAATTTATGTTATGAGTGCGATCATAACACCGGGTTCCGGGATTTCTGTGTTCTGTGACGTTTGATTCCAAGGAACCCCCCAAAAAACCCCCATATTCATCTGCGGAACTTCTAATAAATGGCTACACGTTGTGAACCTAACGTGAAGTTTGTTGTTTGTTTCTATGTAATGCTTGCTATAGTGCTGCCAGCTGATATCTATTTTTCGAAGTATGAATAAAGTGTAATGATTGAAGATTTGCCCCGTTGTAGGCCTGATGCTCTCTGTGGAGAGCCCTAAGTATGCCAACAGCACGCGGTGTTCCATTTCGTTACCCCTCACTCGTACTAACCGCACGCGATGATGTTTAACTTCGGTGATCGGACGAAAACCGACGTTCTCAGCTTGGTACGGCCGTTGGCTCAAGGAACCCCCAGGTGAAAATCTATACCCTAAATACACCTCATACAAAAATAACAGGAACATTAATCACTTACGATCATAACAGCAGATAAGAAGAGAACTGCAGCAGACGCAACTGTGACAAGTTGTACGACCCCCGACATGATGGGATTTATCTCTATCTCTCCTGGAACCTCTCGTTTATGATTTATGAATCAATTCCAAATCACTTCTGCACGAAAGAGTAGTAATATTCGATCAATGGACTGCACACTATAAAGAAAAGAAAGAGTATAGTTATACAAGACGTAACATTTTATAGAAGTAAAGTCATAGTATATATACATATAAAGTTATTATCACACACATCTCATAAAGGAATTCAATAAAATATTTCGTCGTGAATGAAAACATTTCAATGTTGTAATAATAAGTTTTTGACTTTATGATCTTCGATAAAATGTTTCTGATACGAGTAAGAAAAATTATTCAAAAAAAAAGAAGACATGATTTTTTTTTAAAAACAATGTTGACTTTGTTTTTATGAGGCAATGAAATGTTTTTTTCTTTCATGATGAAAACATGAAAGGAACAGAATGTCACGGAATTTTCCTCCGGAATGAATTTCGTGAAACATCTGCTTGCATCTCACGAACCATGAAATAAAGCGAAATATATAATATTTTTACTCTCTCGGAAAGTTACGATATTTTCGGTCGAAGGGAGCGCCCACATTCTTTCCCCCCCCCCCGTATAAAATAGTATTGAAAAATTATTATTCGTTCGATTTTATGGAAAAGATATTTCCCGTAACCCAGGGGTCCTCAACCTTACAGACATTGTAGGCCGATATACAATTTCTGTGAAGCTCGAGTTCCAACAAGTCACACTGCGGTTGTCGCTGTGGTGGTCGAGTGGTTGGTCTTAGTGACGGAGTTCCCGGGTTCGAACAACACCACCTATATAACATATTCTATAGGTGGTGTTGGTTCGAACCCCATCGTCACCACAGTGTTGGTCAGCTGAAGTTAGTTTTCTGTGGTTCCCAGCATCGAGGCGCGAATGCGAGAAGATCTCCCCTTTAAAAAGTTTCACCACAGAGAGCAACAGACCTTCAAACGGTAAAAATATTCAAAAGTGGTACAAATATTCAATCATCACACTTCACTTCTAACATATTTATGGCAGCACTGAAAAATCATGACACAACACTAGATACGTACTCGGACTGTTAGGCGCACACACTCACACTTCCGGCACAACTCACTAGGTAGTAAATTGCCCATGGCCATAGACCTCACTTTGAAAGAAAGAAAGAAAGAGTCATACACTGCGGTATTTAGATTCACACAGTGGTGTCTTAATGGTCGGGCCCAGGCACGACCACCTAGATAATATAGGTTATATAGGAGGTCGTGGCCCAGGGCGCCGAGTCAACCTGCAGGGTACAATATTATTTGAGAGAATTTTATTTATTTCTGGGATCATTCAAAAATGAATTTTCATTAATACTCTGCAATCATTTTTCAATTGCATACGAATTTTCATCAATTCTATAATTATTATTATTTTCATTGAATTTGAATCTTAATAAAATCTGAAATTCTTTTTGTTCGCTAAATATCAATTTTCATCGATTCTAAACAAATTTTTTCATTGAACGTGAATCTTTATTAATTCCGAAAATATTTCTTTCATTAATTCCGAAAATATTTCTTTCATTAATTCTGACAATAGTTCTTTCATTAATTATGAATTTTCATGAATTGTCAAATACTTTTTTCACTAATTCTGAAATTATTTCTCTCATTAATTATGATTTTTCCCCCATAAAATTACGATTTTTTCAATAATTATGATTTTTTTCCCCTAAAATTACGATTTTTTTCAATGATCATGTGATTGTTTCTCATGATTAATTCTGAAATTGTTTCTAAAATGTAATTTTTTAATTTCTTCTTTCCCCCCAATTCTGGAATACATACATTTTTGCATTGAGTTTTTGTTTTTTGCCGTAAATCCTGTAAATTTCGTCGGCGGGCCACAAAACAAAACAGCCCACCACAGGCGTTGAAGACCTCTACCGTAACCATCAAGACGAAATGTGTACATTGTTCACAGTTGAAATTCCGAAATCATTCACCAAAATGTGGGAAAATCCCAAATCGTCGAGATCACCGCCCAAAGAAACAAGAGAACGTAAAGACACGTGTTCGAACCCCGATATCGATTATTGATACCAACGTGATGCAATTAATGATTTTTTTTTTTCCTTCTTTTGTCTATCCCGTGAAATCCATGTTCACACAGGACGTTGAAAGGGCAAGAAATGACTGGTAAATATCGGCATTTACATCGACAGCTGCGCCGGTAAGCACGTGGCGCAAACATGCTCAGTCAAATTCGTCGATATCAAATCGATACTTCGGTGACTTATATGGCTCGAGTGCTCGTGACAATCCCTAGCATCGATCGAGAACTTCAATAAGACCATTTTCCTCTCGGGTTATATATACGTACATCTCGCTCTCTCTCAATGATATTTTGTATCAGATCCCAGTTTTCTCTTCAAACAAAATCCTATCCACAATCTACACAGAAGAAAACAAGATAAGTAAATACAGTAGAACTTGGTTAATTCGAATTTTTACGAACTCCTCTTGAGTTTTGTATCAAATTTAATGTTAATATTTCCTGTTTTATAACTCGAAATTTTTTTCGAATGTTTCGAAGATGGGAGGGGAAAAAAATTCGGCTAGGCTGTGTCATACATCAATACCACACAAGATATCTTTAGTATGGTGTTGGCCTGGCGCCCACACAGGAAGGGGGTATCGAATTCAAGGTAGTACCATCGAATTTGTCTCAAACGGTTTTTCCCCCTGTTTTTCTGCCCATCCCGACTTTTTTCAAAAATGATCCGGTTTTTCCCGTTTTTTAGTTGGAGTTTTCTTGAATGTCATTTGATTTGAGTTAACGACTTGACATTGTTTTTAGAGATATATATTTGCATTTTCTCTTTATAATGGTACGTATTGGCAACACTTCGTGTGTCTTACTCCCAACAACACCAGACAGATTTTACATTTATTCGACACAGCGCATTTGGAAATATTTATTAGGAAATCGGTCAGACCTGCAAAAAAAAAAAAACATTAGTTATCATTTTTCTCTTTGTTGATGCATTGTATTTTGATGAAAATTGAGTAAACAAATACGGGAAAATGCTTTAGGGTAGCAGACTTTTTTCTTCACTTGATGGAAAAAATTTGAATCAAATTAATGAGAAACAAAATATTTGGAATTCACGAATCACCACCACACAAACGAACTTATTCTGAAAATCTTTACAAACTTGGGGATTGACAACATCTATTTTTTTGTGGTATTTTAAAAAGTTTTGATTGGTTTTGTGCCATAATTGGTAATTTTGCTGTAATTTGACGACAACTGGCGATGTCCCGTATTCGCGGACCAAATTTCTCATATTCTTCTCGAAGACATATGGTCAGCCTACTCAAAAATATTACTCGGACGATACAATCCGCTTTCATATGCGTTGCGAACCTCCCGATATATTGCGGAAAACATTTTCGTTACGAATGCGGCAATCGAACTTGGTGCCCACACAGGAAAAGGTATTGAAACCACCATGTGATATACCATCAGAATTTTTTTAACGAGATCTATCCGCAGTCCTTAGAAACGGAGGTATATTCTGAATAATTCTTGAGATACGGGCTTTTAAAGCATTTCGTTACGCAACTTCTTGAGGATGCATCTGGTATAATGGGATGATTTAAAAGACGTAATTACATCAAAAAATTATGATTTTTGTATGGACAAATTTAGTTTTGAAAAATTCTACGAGTCAGACTAAGTTTTTGAACAAAAAAATTTCAAAAACAAATAAAAGTTTGAAAATTTTGTTTTTCCTCCGCTCTTTTTTTCTTTGATAATTTAATGCCTATTTTTTTTAACATTGTT
Organism: Pholcus phalangioides; assembly: GCF_987345545.1. Classification (NCBI taxonomy): domain Eukaryota; kingdom Metazoa; phylum Arthropoda; class Arachnida; order Araneae; family Pholcidae; genus Pholcus; species Pholcus phalangioides. Next base: position 82,749,137 of record NW_028301608.1, on the reverse strand, counting down.
CAGCGGGAGTGCATCCAGAATGTGTACCACTTGATCCCGATTATATTGTTCAACCTATGGATCAAAGTGTGCTATTCAAAATCTGATTCTTTTTGTCGTCATTGAGTATGGAAAGTACAAATTGTAATACGTTAATGTAAGTATATTTCCTTGATGGCAATAACAAAGGTAAGTAAAATGCAGTTTCATAAAGGATGATCATGAAATGCTACCGTAAATCAGGCTTTGAACATGGCCAAGAAGTTCTGCGGGGATGTCGATTCCAGAAGAGTGGAGCAATTATTACAATTAGCCACTTGCCTGATTGGTTTTTACATTTTTTTCTGCGCAGAAAAAATGTCAGTGTTTTTATTTTGTCATTCTATTCATATGTTTATGATTAGGAATAACAATTTCAGAAAATTATACTTATTTTTTTTATTTAAAAATTTAAATTTTTTTATTCATTTATTACTTTTTTGGGAAATTATTATTATTTTTCAAAAGCTCTTAATTGAATTGTTTTGCATGGAATAAATACAAATAATCTAGTTCTTAGATAGATTATGTAACTGAACTAGAGATTATCTTGTAATCTAATTACATTGATACATAATGTACATAGATACCATTGGGGTCGTTCAAATATAACGTCAGCAAATTTTTAGCTATTTTTGACCCCCTCCCCCTCCTTGTCAGCAAAATTTCGTCAGCACTGTCCCCTCACCTCCAAACACATATTGGTGGGATCAGAAACGTACTCGGTAGGGGGCATGGGGGCTCGAGCGCCACCCCCCTTAGACGAAAAAAAAAATTATTTTTTTAATGTAAAAAAACATTAGATTCTTTTTTTTAAATTTCGAAAGAAAATACCTTTATTTGTTATTATAATCAATTTCTGTTAATTTCAATGCTATTTGAAGGGTAAGAAATCAAAATTTGTTTAAGAAATTCATTGCGACCCACCCTTTAAGCCATATAGGGTAAACTCTTGACCCACAGACCAAATGTGGCCCTGGACGTTATCTGATGTGGCTTGCCCCCCAAACCTAAATTTGTAAAAATGAACACTGCGGTACATTTACAAACCGCTTAAATGACCCGTAGCACAATTTCCAGAGCATTTAAGTAGCCCGTGGCACATTTTCAGATCACTGAAGTAGGCCGCAAAGATCACTTTCACATTCAAAGATCACCTAAGTAACCTGCGACACAGTTCCAGAACACTTAAACGATGCGTAGCACATTTAGAGATCCCTTGAGTGACAGGTGGCACAGTTTCAGAGCACTTAAGCGGCCCAACAGTGCGGTTCTACATCACTCAAGTTACCCGCGGAACATTCCTAGATTACTTAAGTGATCCGTGGTACTGTTCCATAGCACTTAAGTGGCCCGGACACATTTCCATACATCCCGTTTGTTCGAACGGGACGTATGGTAAATTGGCATTGGTAAAACGGGACAATCTGTTTTTCGTTCCCACTGCAATTTCCAAATGCAATTTTTTTTGGTTCTATTCTAAGACGGGACTATTTCTCCTTTGAGCTAAAATCCTACATTTTTGTTACTCAACCACTATAAGGCATTAGAATGGAAGTGTCGAATGCTTATCGCCAATTATAATATTATTATTTTTTATATTATGTACTTTTAAATAAAATACATTTAATAAATACGTTTCGTTGATCCCTTGAGAAATTTGAATCTGGCCAACTGAAAGAAACATCCAGAACTGAATAAAACGGCTTATTTCCGTCATGCATTTGCCTTCACAATTGGAAAAGCATCTCCACGTGTACATGGATCATAGCGAATACTACGGAGTGATTACGACATTAAGTACTGAAACGTTTGTCAACAAGGAAAAAGGTCGAGAGAACAACTTCTAGCTGGGAAATAGTCCTACATAGTCTTGCAACCTGATAACGATAACTTTACAGGGCGAAAAAAAAGTTTGGTTATACAAACATTACGTTCATAAGCGCAAAAAAAAAAAAAAAAACTTTGACGGGGAAAAAAACTAATAACATTATCCAAAGCCCCCGATAACTGTGTAAACGAATATTTCCCCAGGTTATGATATTGGTCCGTTCCATTCTTTGCAAAACTGATACCAAGTAATTTTGTCACCACCGTGTATAAATACCATCTGAAAAGAAAGATCTAGGGCACAATACAAAAATAAAGTTACCGAGATTTAGCTTAACTTTTGTGCGAAGAATTCATTGAGAAGTTTCACTTCTCTCTCTTCTGTGACTATCCCAATTTCGTTTCGGTTCTGTGCGAAAGATAGAGAGAAAGAGATAGAGCTAACTCTGTCTTTGTGTGTATAGATAATGCTACTAGTAATTCAATCAGACGCACACTCACGACTTGGAAAGTTTTCAGTCAAAGACGTTCCTTAACTGAATTATGCCACCAGCAGCAGCAGCAACTTAATGTAACGAAACTAAAAGTCCGGAGGAAAGGGAAAGCGAGTGAAAGTGAGTTCACACACACACACACGCCGCGTTTCCAAAACATCATTACTGTCTCTTCCTCTCACGGTTGAATCGATCAAATCCGCCAACGCCTTAACCTAATAATGACCACGTTTGCATAATTAACTAAAACTAACTAATGAATGCAAACACACTGCTCTGTCTACTCTCCCTCTCTCTATCTTCCAACCCCTCTTAAAACTAAACTCAGGTCTCTATGGTCGTCATCATCTTGGCTTTCTCTCACGAAGAGGCCCTCGCGGCGTATCATCTAGATCTGAGCCAGGCAAAACGTAAGGGTAATATTGGCTTCTGCTGGAATGTTTAGCGTTTCCTGGAGAAACTTCGCTGAATTAATTACGGGAAGTGTGTGTGGGTGGGTGGGACACGGGATGCATCAGTGATGGTGATTCCCAGTGCATTTGTGCATGAGCGTTGTTCGGTAGGAATCGTATTTCTGGCTCTGGAGTAGACGTTATCTCTCCTCCTCGCTCCTCGCAGGATTAAAGCGACTGGACATCCTGGCGATGTCAGTGGATTTAAATATATTCTCGCTGATGCCATCAATCGCACTAGCACATACGATGCCGGATTTCTCCACGTCCGTCGTGGAATTGTCCCGGAAAGGAACCATGCATATTTAGACGGTGATGTGAGCGAATAACGAGAAAACAGAGTAGTTTTTTTTCAAACGACGTCACTTATTACAGTAGAAGTCGAGGAAATACTGAAGTGGAATCTCTATTTACTGTGTGGTGTATGTATATATACAGGATGTCCCAGAAATTCATTAAAATTGAAGGAATTGGCATATTTGAATGCGGTTTGCGGAAAAGCGATTTTCACGGAGAGGGAGAGAGATTTTCTTTGGTACAGAAAAAAAATTAGATCAAATTTTAATCGATAGAGGGCGTTGCACGAAAGAAAAGAAATGTGCAAATCAGAGTCCTAGAAAATGCAGGGTGTACGATTGCTAGCTCATTTCTGAACTTTCCTGTTTACTGGCGTTTACATAAGGGTTTTCATTGCGATGTTGACATTGGTGGATAAAGCACTATTGGTGAAGTAGTTTAACCTCAGCCATGAATCACCGGCTCAAGCTTCACAAATGTTTCGGACACGGAAGAGATTAAAGAAAGGTTTAAGTCAAATAACTCCGCTTTCTTTTTTCGTGCAGTGTCCTCTATCGACAAAAAAAAGGACTGAATTTTTCTTTTCTCCATCCTTGCAAATAAAAGTTAAAAATTTCTTACGAATCTTAATTCTGTGATGTTCATGATGATATCTCCAAAAAATGTCATTTCGATCTAAAAAGCAAGTCTTGCTAATTATAACTAATTAGAAGTGAGATAAATGCACCAATACGTGCGTACGGCTAAACAACATGCTGATGTATGATATTTTCATTTGTATTTGTGTATATGCTTTATTTTTTATTTTTAAATGACAATGACATTGCTTATATCTGAAAAATGTGATTTTGGAGTTATCATGTTCTGACCAAACATCACAGAATTTAAGCCCACAGTAGGTGCCGTTTTCTTTTCAACCTTCACCTCTGGCTCGAACACACATGTTCTGTCCGCTGAGTAACGTGCGAGAGGTCGGGCCAGTCCTGAAGATAACCCAAGGTTTTATGGCAAGCAATTCAGTTCGAAAGAAATTACCAGATTTGATGATCGCAAATTGTCAAAACCCCATGATCTATATTAATAAAAAGATTATTCGTGCTGAAATGATCCACCAAGATTTTTTGGATGACTATTGAGCAAATTCAGAAACGACTGTCCGTTCAGAAATTAAATGAAACAACATTAACATTAATTAACACTAAATTTAAAGTTAAAATTAAATTTTAAATGAAAGAATTAAAAATGTTTCTCGTAAATTTTAATTTTTTTTTCTTTTGATAATTTTGATGTTCAGCTGGAATACATCGAAATTGTGTACGTACCACTCGATATGAATTGTGTTGTTCAATCTCGGGGAAACAGATTTCTTCAGAACAGTTTCTTCCAACAAGTTCTAATGTGAAAATAGATTTCCTATGAATAGTAAAATTTTGGATAAAGTTTCGTAATTGATGATCGGAGATTGTGTTTCTGTAAACCTGGCTTTGAGCGTGGTCAAGAAATTCTACAGTGATGTCAATTCCAGAACGTGGTGGAATAATGTAGTGGCTAAGATTAGTCATTAATCATGCGTAAATATCGCCCCAGGGTTATTTCGCACCGGACGTTTCACCTGCCCAAGCTGTATGAGCGACCAAATAAGTAATCAAGTTAGTTGGACATTTACCCCCGGCATTTCATCTGCTCTAACCATATATATATGAGTGACCAAGTAAGTGATTGTATAAGTGACCATGTAAGTGATTGTATGAGTGATAAAGTGAATGACCGTATGAGTGATAAAGTGAATGACCGTATGAGTGATAAAGTGAATGACCGTATGAGTGATAAAGTGAATGACCGTATGAGTGATAAAGTGAATGACCGTATGAGTGATAAAGTGAATGACCGTATGAGTGATAAAGTGAATGACCATATGAATGATCAAGTGAGTGACCGTGTGAATGACTAAGTGAGTTGGACATTCACCCTCGGATATTTCACACCTGATATTTCACCCCCATCTATAAATATTATGTGAGTTATGCCACTCACTTGGGTCATTCACATGGTCATTCACTCAACCATACAGTCACTCACATACTCATACGGTCACTCACATACTCATACGGTCACTAACTCATTCATACAGTTAATCGCACACTCATTTGGCCACTCATTCAGTCATTCACTCATTCATACGGTCACTCACCCACTTATATGGCCACTTATTCAGTCACTCACTCACTCATAAGGTCACTCACCTGATCACTTGGTCACTCACCCACTTATATGGTCACTCAACTGATCACTTGGTCACTCACACAGTTAGTCACTCATACGGTCAGGGCAGGCGAAATGCCAGGGGCGAAACGTCGGGGAAGAAATATTCCCGGATCTCATTTTCCCCATCAGTCTACTTTTGCTCATTCTAAAATCACCCCCCACCCCCTCCCCAACTACGAATCCTCCACAATAGCCGGGAAAAACAAATTCTAATCAAACAACGAAATTTCAACATTAAATTAGATAGAAAACTAAAGCCGTTCATAAAAGTTCGAATTATTTAAAATTTGAATTAACCAAGTTCCACCGTGTATAACAGTCGGGATTGATGAAAACCAGTTATCAATTTCACTGATTGAACCGTAAAAACATAATATTTAATCATCTCATACTTATTATATATTATCAAATAGTGATTCAAATTTGTGCAGATTATGAATTAAAAAACGTTTTATCTGCTTAAAATCTCTTATACGCAACTGTGTGCGCAGTTCCGATAATTTACGTAACTCCTTTGTATTCGGAATACTATACTGCGCTCGTATAAAAGGCACGTATCGGAAATGCAGAAAAATGCAGCGTTTGACACTTTTTTTTTTTTTTATATCCGAGGGAAATAAAACTGACGACGGCCTTCAAGACTCGCAGATTTTCGAAATCCATTTGTATATTGAATAACGTTCGGAAAAATAAGAAATGAAAAATATATACGGTATATATATGCGTATGTGTATTGAGAGAGAGAGAAAAAAGTCGTAAAAATGGGGAAGAAGCTCGAGAAGAAGAAGAAGATTGAAGAAAATTCGTGATGCGTAAGAAGAAAGTCGGAAACCGAAGAAAACTTTTCGACTCTTCCCTAAATTTTATTTGAGATAAGAAAAAAAGAACTCTCTGGAAAAGAGAAGAGACAGAGTCAAGGGTGAAAGAGAAGGGCCATTCCAAATAGAATTCTTATTTCACTTCTTCTAAAGAGAAATAAAAATAGAACGTAAGAAAGAATAAGATCTTGTGTGTCTATCGGATGACATTTTTTGACTGCGAAACTCTATCGCGCGGGTCCGAAACCTCTGGCGCGGATTTCTGGAAGTAGCCTGCCTTTAATATTTCGATCGATAATGAGCTTGTCCTTGCTCTGGATGTCGATGGCCCGTATTATTAGCGTCACTTCATAAATAATATATGAATTAATTAACTGGATCATTTGCGTGATTAATTGATGCGCAAATACAAAGGCCAGAACTGGCGAATTGCCCAACGAGGTGGCTCAAAAGAGATGCCCACGCAGCAACTTTTAACACAAAAGCATATATCGCGAAAAAAAGACGAATATATAATTAATACCATGTAATACACTGCCCATAAAAAAGATTATGGTTGTCTTGTCTGAGTATGGATAGCTTTTCGGTTTGTCCCAACATAATTATAGTATTGCTTTTTAAACGCGACGATTGTGTTAGAATTCACGACCCCCTTAGGTAAGCTATTCCATTTATTAACAGCCCTATTAATAGAAAACTACCTGCGACACCACAACTTGGAATTCTCCCTTACTAAACGATACTGGTGCCCCCTTGTAGGAGCAGTTGATTTACAATTTATTAATAACGCATGTCCCATCGTATTCGTCCCATTGAAAATTTTAAACACTTAGATCACATTTCCCCGTCACCTGCGTTTTTGGAATATAAACATATTCTAGAAATCGTCTTTCTTCATAGCTCATGTCCTCTATGCACAAAAGCGTAGCTCTTCTCTGCACCCGCCCCCCCCCCCTCCCAACCAAGTCTATGTCCCTCAGTTCTTCAAAACCTAACGGCATACTCCAATCCAGAACGAACACAGTACGTTACATCGACGACTTGATGGCTGTCTTCATCGGTGAGAACGATGCGAGAGATTTGATACTTGCGAGCACGGGGTAAGGGGGGACTGCTATAAATTTTTTGGACAAATTTATAGTGTATATATAATTATATAAACAAAAATTTTATAAATAAGATTTATCTCTGGACCCCTTGGAACTAGAACTCTAACTTATACAGCAAATTCTCATCATTATTCATCAACCATTCATCATTATTTATGAATCTCATCATTATTTATGAATCTAATCATTATTTATCAATCTGTTATCATTATTTATCAATCTGTTATCATTATTTATCAATCTGTTATCATTATTTATCAATCTGTTATCATTATTTATCAATCTGTTATCATTATTTATCAATCTTTCAGCATTAATGATCAATCTCACTATTACTCATCAAACTTTCATCATTATTCAGCAGTAAGTCCTTTTAATTCATTCACCATTCATTATTATTGATCAATTATTATTGATTTATCATCATTTTCATCAAAATCTCATTATTCATCAATGGCTCTCAAAAAATAAATCAATCGTAAAAATCCCAGCAGTGACAACTACACGCCATTTTTCTTTTAAATAAGGGAAAATTCGATTTTTATCAATTCGGAGAAATCGCGAATATTTATATTTTTGTGGAATGTTTCTGCATAACGTTAGCGTGAAACACACACACACACGCACACAAAATGCATATTTTAAAACTATTTCTTCGCATTTGATGCCGCTGCTTAATCTCGTATTCACAGAAAATGTCAATTAATTTTGAAAAGATGAAAAGTAAGTTTTTTCCATGAAATTCAACGAAAAACCGGTTGTTTCTCGTGTGTTTATATTCATTAAAATATTTCATAGAGACTTACTTTTTTCCTTGTTAAAAATACGAAAAGTAATTATAATAAGCTTATGTGATCATTATATTATACGATAAAACATTTCTCGAATGGAGACTCTTAGCTCGGTTGTTTCGCTTCCGTCATTTCTACCATTTCTTCCTACGCTGATGATATTTTCTAGTCATTATTTAAAATCACAAAAACCACAAGAATGCAATGGCGTGCCAAAAGTCGAAGCTGAACATATTACTGCGAATCAAGAGCTTGGGTTATTATCTGTAGGTCACCTTGGAGGCTATTTATAAAATACTCAGAAAAATCACCAGCGAAAAAGACAAATACAAGGAAAATAAAAAAAACTCCTAATGCATTTAAACACGTTACGGGTGTCATCTTTAGAGGATAAAAAATTTCACACTGACCGAGGATCCCACTTGGATTGGTTACCAAATCTTAATTCTCGGTTGCTTTCTTTTTTTCTTTCAAACCGAGCCCAACTCAGTTACTATCGCCATCTATGGGTGATTTACTACCTAGTGAGTTGTGCCGGAAGTGTAACTGTGCGTGAACCTAATACTCTGAGTTCGTATGTAGTGTTGTGTTTGATTTTTCAGTGCCGCCATCTATATTTCAGAAGTGAAGTGAGTGATGTGTTATGATTGAATTACATTTATACTGTTTGTAGGTCTGTTGCTCTCTGTGGCGAGACTTTTTAGAGGGGAGATCGGCTCGCAACTCTCGGTTGCTGGCGGAAAGAAAAAGATACGTCTGTCCAAGTCAAACGTCCTGACCAGAATGAAGCTGAGCGACTGCGTGTAAGTCTTCTATAACGCCCTGATTGGCTACTTGCGCAATGAAGCTGCCATAGCTATCATAACCTCAGGTGAGTATCTGGTGATGAATAACTCTAACATATTCATAATCTTTCGAAATAAAACTAAAAAAAAAAAAAACCGCGAAATATAGAAACGCAAACCCGTAATTTTCGAAGAGGAACAAACATTATTATACACAAATTCTTGGACGTCAAGAATGATACAATCCAGTGGCGATTGGGATGTTCACGAAGAACGAACGTTATTTATTTGTAAATGGATAGAAAAGAACAAAACTATAACTAAAACGTAAGAATTTGCGATTAATACTGTATTTCCAAAAGAAAAAATTATTAAAAAACAAAAAAATAACGAAAGGATAAAGAAAATGTGAATATTTTGATGAGTATCTTACCGCTTTAAACCTTGAAGATCAAATAAATAACAACATGGGAATCCCATCTTGTCGGTTAAAAAAAAGAAAAGAAAGTAGAAAAGACTGCAAGAAAGAGAGTTTCAATAAGAAAAGGCTTGAATAAACAAATAAAAGCCCAGGATGGACAACAGTATATGAGAAATGACAGGCAAGAAAAGCTTTCCTTATCCTTGAATTGCTACTTGAAAATTACTGACGTTTTGACACAATTTTCACTTTCCCAAGAGAACCGTTTCCTCTAAAAGAGTTGTTCAATGCAAAATCGCTGCTCTTCCCACTGTATAAGCATTTCCTCTCGTTTCCACAAAAAAATAAAAATAATAAAATGAAAAAATAAAATTTTTTAAAGTAAATAATAATAAAAGGTTCGTTTCCGAAAAATATTTCTAATCCATCCTCAATTTTATTTCTTTAAAAGAAATAAATGCATATAAATACCAATACAATACGTTTTGCCTTCGTGAAGAAGTAATTTTACTTCGCTTTGACCTTGTCCCATTTTTTAACATAATGTTTAGTACGTATACTATGTAAATACTTCGCATTGTGATCAGCTACCGGTTCGTTTGCTCGTGTGCTTGTGTGTGTGCTCCCAGTTTTATTTATTTCATTAAAATTTTTCAAAGACTGTGGTTTCCAATAACAATGTGAAAATCTATTCCCGGTAGATTTTTAACTCATCCATGAGTTACTTAGAAATACTAAAAAGAAACTAAATATACAGGGTGTCCCATAAATTCGTAATTTTAAAAGTTAATGAAAATTGAAGAAATTGTTTTTTTTTAATACCGTTTGCAAAAAATTTATTCTCACGAAAAGGGATTTCGTTTTTGGTACAGAAAAAAATTTAGTTCAAATTTTAGTAGACAGAGAGCGCCGCACGAAAGCAAATCACTCGAAATATGCAAATCCGAGCCCTATGAAATGCAACCCTATTACTGGCACTCACGAGAGTTTTTCATTGCGATGTTGACATTGGTGGTTTTCGCACTACTCGTGAGCACTATTGGAAAGGAAATCTCAGAATTCTGAATCTGAACTTTTCTTCAACCTCTTCCAACCTCTTCCGTATCCGAAACGTTGGTAGAAAATCGGTGATTCGTAGCTGATACGGAACAACATTAATAGTCACATCCACCAATGTCAACATCGCAATGAAAACCTCATGTCAATGCAGTGAAAAAAAATTCAAAAATGAGATTCAAGTTCATTGTACGCCCAACATCTCACAAGATTCTAATTTACATATTTCCAGTGATTTGCTTTCGTGCAATGCCCTCTATCGACAAAAATTGTAACTAATTTTTTTTCTTTACTAAAAACTCTTCGTGAGAATTATTTTTTTGCAACAGCATTCAAATTGATGTAAGATTCCTTCAATTTTTATGAATTTTTAAACTATTTACAAATTTATGGAACATGGTAACCCATTGTAACGTTTAAATTTAACAAGATCAAATTTGATGAATTTGAATTGATGAATTAAATTATATTATATTACAGTAAAACCTCGATAAGTCGTTACCTCATGTCATCGAAAAATTATGACGGCTTAAGCGAAGTGCCGTTAGTTTTAATGTGCGGTATTGTGAAAATCGTATAAATTCAAAGTAATATAACATTTATTAAAATATGAATTAAAATTACAATATTAAGAAAATTTATAGATTGCAGAAAAAAAAAATTGAAATTTTTACCTTTTTAGAGTTCTTACTACTTAACTTATTGTATTAAAATGTACAGGCACACTTTGATTTATACTAGTAATTTTTAATTTATAGACTAATCAGAGCAATTGTTAGAATAGTTAGCTTTTCTTCACAACAGAACCACTGCACATTAATTTTACATGCGTATGAAATTTAATTTTAAGTGTTTTAATTCTCTATCAGTAGTTCATGAAACAACCACAAGGTAATCTTTGTAAAATTTATCAAGGTGATCTTTCACATACTAACTACAAGGTAATCTCGAACACAGGATCCACTTTGAGGGACTTGTGGAGGGCCCGGGGTAGGGAAAAGCACACATTAGAAGACCTCAACTTCGGAAAAAAAAATGTCTGGTTTATCAACAAGGATAATTTTAAATTTGGAGTCCTAAATTAGTGGGACCCGTGAAGAAATCAGGTCTTGCTCGAACAGTCCTTAATGGTTCAAAAACTTTAGTCGGCAAATGAGCTTCCTCAGCGTAACTTTCGTTACTTGGACTGTTCCGTTTTGGTACATAAGATTTTTATGGTGACTTTTAAACATATGGTAATGCTGTTAACAAGGTATTTTTTTACAGGAAAAAATAGAAATTATATATCTCTGTTCCTCTCCCTCTCTCTCTCTCTTGAACTTTTTCATGGTGACGAGTAAACCGAAATTTAGCGACGAGTAAACGATGGTTTAATAACATTGTTGTCTATGAAAGATGAACAATCCTGAAGAAAAACGACGACATATTAGGGTGACGACTTACCGAGGTTTTACTGTATTTTATTTATTTACAGAATGGCGAAAACATGTGTAACCGACTGATACCATAGTCATGATTTATGTATCCATACACCATTAGCTGCTCATCATTCATTCTGCATCTATACGACCAGGAAATGTTTCCGATGATGTTTTTCTGTTTGAAGAAAATCGTAAGAAAAGCGAATTTCTTTTTACATCAATTCTGAAATCATTTTTTTCATTAATTCTGAATTTGCATCAATTCTGTGATTTCCCCCCTCATTAATTCTGGATTATCATCAATTCTTGGTCTTTTCTTATTGATCAAATCAGATTATATCTTTCAATTATTTCCCATTTTTAATTCATCAGTTCCAAATTTTCGTTAATTATTAGAACATATAAGGCCCTAATTTTAATTAATTTTGAAATTATTTCTAATTAGTCGATTTAAAATTTGCATCAATTTTTATGCTAATTCACATTTAAATGTGTTTGTATTTTTTAGACTAAATGTTTTTCAGTATTCCTGTATATTCTGTGATAATGCATGAGACTTTGGATGCCCGATTCCCGTCCCCACACGAAATATATAAAATCCAGGGGCCAAGGAGCCAAGAAATTATTTACGCCCCGGGCCCCGCGTCTACTAAACAGGGACGGCTTAAGCGAGGGTGCAAGGGGTGCGGCGCATCCGGGCGGAAGGTTGTAAGGGACGGCAGCGTAGACTTTAGTTAAGACCCCAAAATTTAACTCACTAGAAATTCACATGAAATCACGCTTTTGAGTCATACCTCGACAACAGAAACTTTTGAGAAAATAGACAGAACCTTTGACAGTAATACCAGAAACAAGAATGTAAGCTATCGAGGCGGCTTGAGACAAAGTCTGTACCGTGCGGGACTTATTTTTTGAGCCTCCTGCCTATCTCCCTTCCCCCCATAGCACCTATATACTACGTCAGGGCCCCCAAGGCTGGAATTTTTCGTGGGATTCAATCCAGATTTTCCATAGGGTCCCTTCTACAGTTAATTTCTAGTGTGAAGAAAAGAAAAATTATAAGGATTTGGTACCGGGCCCCCAAGATGGAGCCCTGTCGGCCCTATCCTTGGGATCATGCCCCCCTCCCTCACAGCTTATTCAAATAATTCCTAAAAAAAAAAAAAAATTTCGCCCTTTCATATCGGATTTTGCGCCCCTCTTGAGCGGCGTTCCGTGCGTCCGCAATGGGTCGCATGGCCAAGCGCCGCCCCTGTACTCTATCACAACAGGCAAGTGTGCATTTTGGTTCCCCTACCCAGAATTTGTTCCAGAATAATCAATTGAAAGCAAAGGAAAAATTCGGCTTCTCACTTATCCGGTCCCTGGAGTAGGCTAACAGAAGCACCTTTGAAATTATATCATTTTTATAGGATAAATGGTGATGACTCACAAAAATAAGTGCTGTTTCAAGGATTAAGTTATCTGGCTAACTATTAAGCTAAGGATGGTAAAATAATTCCTGGAACATAAAAACAACAGAAAAAATCTACTTCAAAAACGGGACGTATGGTCACGCACATGTTGCACGGTAAAAATGGTGTACGCCTTTTTTCTGAAAAAAAAAAATCAAGTTTATCTCGAGGTCCTCTTCACTGAAGCCCTGTCAGGGTCGACATTAGGAGCGGCTTATGAGGCTTCGCACCCGGGCGGCCGGTAAGCTCGAGCCGCCCCTGCTGTTAAGGGCGGCCTTGTCATGAATGAATGAATCAGTGCAGACTCACCGTGATTCGCAACGTCCTCTTCTCTCTATCACCTGATAAGAAAGATGCAACAGCGACGATCTCGGTTCAGTGACGAACACCAAGTGCCACACCACGTAACAGGAGCGGTCTTATTCCTTATCACAAACCAGAGTATTTAATGGCACTCGGAACGCACAACACGGTAACCAAAGGTTAAAAAATACATAAATTCTTGGAGGTGAAAAAAAGGAAGAGCCAGCACCACCATCACCATCGAGTCAGATACTCGAGTGTGTTGTTAGTATGAAGATAGCAATTAGATATCCGCGTGGGTTTTTTCTTTTCATGTTACCTGAACGGCTGGTTTGTCTCGTCCCGTGTGGTGATGACGATGACGCCTCATCATCATCAAGAGAGAGAGAGATGTCAAGGTCATTATCCAACCATTGCGCCCTCTCCAGTGACCTTCGGAGGGATCAGTGACCACGAGGTTAACAACGAGAACAACGCCTTTTCCATTTAAGATCTCAGACTCGCACCTGTTTTCCTATCACCAAGAATAACAACCTCTGCAGCTACGGAAAAAGCGTCCCGATTTCGATCACGAAATTAAATCCAAAGGCTGTATATATTCATACGGACGTTCATTTTTATTTCGTTTTCTTATAAATAATTCAATTGTTTCCTGACCGCAATTTGACCTCTGATACGTCGTCGTCTCGAGGATGGATTTCCATCCGATGTCGGTCATTAACTTCGTATAGGGTCCAAAATAAAGTTCGCGTATATAGCCGCTACTTTTGTTGTTAAAGGTTTTCCTTGTGAAATATCGTTCTTAATAAGCTCTTCTCAGCAAGTGGACGATCGTCGGAACCAGAAATTCCTTATCTCTTCGGTTACCCCCCCCCCCCCCCACCATTCGAAGAGTCTGTATCCGCTTGTGAGTGTTTACGACAATTCTAGGTGCTAACCAGAAGCGTACGCCGGGGGGGGGGGCGTGCGTAGGGGACTCGTGCTCCCCCCCCTCCTCACCCCCAAAGATGATCAAAAATTGGAAAATTTTTAGTATTTGGAAGCAATTAAAATAATGGAAGAAAATTGAGTTTTAGAATCAGCAAGTCCTCAATTTTCATCTCCAATCCCCACATTCATTCTTGAATCACTTTGCTTCTCCTCCAAAGCGATGACGTCTTCTCAGGCAATCCCAAGTCTTGATAAGTAATTTTGGCAGTGTTGATTTGTGACCATTGGCTAACCTCGTTAGAAAGTGTAAGCGTCACCAAAATATCCCCTCAAAGGCAGACAGGCCCCCCCCTCCCCTTCTCTTTACAAACGTTTGAGATTCATAGCTTCAAACTGTGAAGAAAATTATTCTTGTACTTTCATAACAGTGTTTTCGGCATTTGAAAGTGATCGGGGTCACCCTACTTTGAATTTAGGAAAGAAAAACCTTCAATCGCATTTTGATCTTTCCTGTGTCTTGGAACACCTTCTAAAGAAGAAGGTTCTTCTTTGGAAAGCAACACTTCCTTCTTTGGGGGTATTTCTTCGGACCCCATAGTGTCTAGCTGAGGACATTTTCTTCTCGTAGGATTTTATCTGCTTAAAAAAAAGACAGGGTGATGTATTTTAGGGCTATCAGGTCTATATAATATATATCCCCCTGGTTCATAAGCGGATACGAGCGGTGGTTGTATAGTTAACGGGGGGGGGGGCTGTCCATCTCGACACACCCACCTGTCAATAACATAATTTTTGGTGAACGGGGGTGTGGGGGGGGGGGGGTTAACGCCCTTTTTGCCCTCCACCTGTATCTGCCTATGCCCTCCCCTGGCTTTATAACCTCTCCTCTTTTCTCCAAATTTTTTACTTCTCTACTCATACAATTGGGAAAAAGACTGTGATCCGGACGGGAAAAAAATTAATCAGAGCCCGAGTCATATATATATAACCCTATCCGAGTATGATGTCACTCTCGGCTAATAAATTATTATTATTCAGAACATATTTCATTTAGCGGACCAGTTATGATGTCTGCTGACGTAAACGCTCTCTTCTAACGCTGTGTGAGCTGTCATTTTAAAGATTTATATTGCATTTTTCAAATAAAACTATTGATCATGACAAGTATTTTACTGCACACCGCCTTTTGTCAGGGTCCGGTGGTGGGGAAACACCGTATCAGATGATGATTTTTAATTTATTAACCATCGTGACTTCTCGCGTTCAACCGCCGTAGCGTCATTTCTGACATTGCGACTTTACGTCAGAGAAAGCATTAAGAGAAGAACCTCCGAACTTTTTTGAATATTTTCGTCTTTTGCCACGGAGACCATAAAGTCTGATTCACTTTTATGTGTTTTTCAGGCTATAAAGAATTCCAGTAGATTACATCTGTGAAGCTTGCAGAGATATTCTCAATCTGCAGCGCAAAGGTAATAGAAGTTGTCATGGGGGGAAAGCGGAATGAAAACAAATATGCGAGTCCTCGCCCTTCGAGGGGCCCAAAAACATTGCGCCTCAACACAAATCAAATCTAGTTGGTCATCCTGTTCTTGTCTCCGCGTAGAGAAGTTTATGACCCTATAAACACATCGGAGCTGATGCAGGCACGTAACGATCAGGTTGGAATTCTTTAGAAGCCACCAACCGAGAGACACTATAAACATTTTCTACGGCATCAGAGTCATATGTATGTATGCACGTGCAATTATTTCCTTGGTTTCGTTTCAGATTCGTTGACTCGTCACGTGATTCATATGCCGTCCATTCGCCATAACCCATGGCTCAGTAAATTTATCCCATTAATTCTGAAATTATTACAGCAATGAGTTCTGTAATCACTTTTTTTTATTGATTCGAGAAAAAAAAAATCTTGTCAATATAATCGTTTCAACAGCATTGCTCTAGCAAAGATGGTACAATTTCCATTAATTCTGAAACTATTTTTCTCATTTGCTATAAATTAATTTATTTCAAGATGTACAGAAAACTGGCCATATGCAGAGATGTTGATTTTTGGAATAATAGAAAAATTTACCGCCGCCTTTACAGGGACTCGAACCCACGGCACCGTACGGTGGACAGTGACAGCGAACAACGAATGGCTCAAAAATTTTAATTTCCTATCTGAAAATTAAAACTAATTTATCAAATCTCTGAATAATCCAGTCTTGTGTAAATTTAGTTTCGCTTTTATTACTTTTTTATTTTGCATAAATATTCGTTGTGTGTTTCAGCTTGAGCATATAAAAACCTGTATGTGCGTTTGCCTTTATACATACACCCCCCCCCCCCTCCACAATGCTGTTCCACAAATTATTTTGATTTTGTGCTCCAATTTGTAACTGTATATATTCCCCCTTTTAAATTAAATAAAATTCTGATTCTGAATGGCTCAAAAATGACATCAAGGCCACCACACACATGGTGACATTATATGCAGAGAAAGATGTCCTGCCCATTTGTTAATACGGGATATACAGAAAACTGGCTGTATGTAGATATTTATTTCACTAATTCTGAAAAGATTTTTTCGACAATTCTTAAATTGGTCATTCCAATAATTATGAAACTACCCCTTTCTTTAATTATGCATTTTCATAAGGGGACTTCTCCATATGAACTCCCCTTGTAACTTTGTGAAAGCATCTAAAGCACCAAACACATATTTACTGAAAAAGAGTAAGTACAAAAGTAAAATTTCGCCAGAGATCGCTTTTTAAAAAATGGTTTGCGGGCCACGGCAAGAAGCTCCAAGGGCCAGAGGTGGCCCTCAAACCATGTGGTGAAGAATCCCGACCTACATCAAATACATTCTCTCCAACTTCAATGGAACAATGATCGGAGGCATTTGGGGAGAAACTTCGGTGGAGGTAACTGATTGCTTTTTTTCTGCGGTTTTTCAACTTCGAGTCACACAAATACGAGAGTCGGTCTCCCATTTTATTTAGTCTCTCTCCGCAGAGAGAGCACGCGAAACCTACAACATGATACTTACATGCGATGTAAATTGAAGCATTCGCCATTTTCACTTCATAATATGGAAGCCAGATGTCAGCACCAGTTTAATACAAAATACGCGTTATTCTGACAACATAAATACGTTAGGGTCACGCGCACGCTCACAACACGCATTCTCTGGCATGCACCGATTCGTTAGAAATTCCGCGGAGGAATGCGTACGAGTTGCATGTTGGTACGGTTAAGTAATTGCAGTAGTAACTGATTGCTTTGTTGGTACGTATTGCATTTTCTCTTACCAGCTGCATGTGTAACTGAATCGCGAGAAATCTCCTAAAAAAAGCATGAATATTAATCTCGGAAAACGAAAAGAACAAAAACGGTCCCTTTCCTTTCTTTTAAGTACACTTCGCAATACATTAAAATATTTTCTTACCATTTTATTTCCAAATGAACAGTAAAAAAAACGCATTACCGAAAGGTATAATCAACAAAAAACACATAATAACAATAATAATAATAATCTCTTATAATGAACATCGACATTAGACGAGATTTGATGACCATTTTGTGAATATTCAGCGGGAGGAACAATACACAGCCAATGACAAACGAATACCAATTATTTCCAAGATCGTAATCTCCTTCTATTTAAAAAAGTAATAATATAGGAAGCACATATAAAATAAAAGTAAAATTTTTGGGAAATGAATCGGTAAAAGGGAAGGAAATAATGGTTTCTATCGAGTTTTTTGTGTGTGTGTTCGTGGATAAAGAAATATTTCTTTTCTTAACTTCATTTACGATTTCGCGCTGAATTCAATTTCTCGCGGAGAACTAGAAAAAAAACTGGAAAAAAAAGGGGGGAAATAAATTTCCTGGAAGTTTCTTACAATAATTCTCATAATGTTCTCCTTTTTCTTTTTATCTCCCTAAATTTTTTTTTTATCCAAAAAAAAACCGCATAAAAACCACTCTTAAATATTTTATTTTCCCCCCGACGTAAGAAAGATAAGAGAAGATTCCTTTTCTTTATGTAAGGTATGAATATGCTAGGAATATTATGTGTGTATGCGGTAAAAGGAATTGCCCTCAGGATCATCGTAGTTTTTGATTAAGGGATAAAATATTGATGCGATGCCACCGCCTGCTTTTGTAATACTGTGCTTTCGCTGTTGTCGCGTGTTCCGAGGTGGTGTTTCGTATTCGTATGTGAATATGGATGTTGTTATGAGAAAACTTTACGTTGTTTCGCCCACCCCCCCCCCCCCCCGTTTTCCTATAGGAATAAGAAATATATAAGGAAATATGGTAATATGTTCGTGGTGATTGTTATTGTTTATTTGCTTACGACGAATAAAACTTTGTGGTTTCGAGATTAAATAACGATTTCGTGTATCCGAAACCACTTTTTTTTTTTATTTTTCGGATATTGGATTGAGTCAGGGCCACGCTCGTGTCAAGCCTAGAACAATAGTCATTCGCAAATATTTGCCTCTCTCTGATACAAAGAAGCAGCAATGGCATAGGCTGGCTTCACACTGGTCCAGTTTGGCCCAATGTTCCTTGTCGAATATTTGCTTCCAGAACACTATGTTGACTGCTGGCGTTCTTTGACCAATGTGTGTCCAGACGGATTGGAAGATAGGAAACGACAGCGGCTTCTTTGACTTAGAATAGGTTGGTGGCTGGAAGGTGCTATTTTACCGCACACACTCCAGTCATATATCGCCATACGGCAATTTCCAACCAGTAGAGTAAGGTGAGAAATAAAAGGGCCAACTAGCGGTGGTCGCCTTAGGTTCGGTAGGTAAAAAAACTTGTTTCCGAAGTTCTAAAGCCGGATTCGAACCCATGGACCTTGACGATAACCCCGTAGTGGAAGACGAGCATCTTACCACGGGCGTTCGGCTGGAAGGTACTGGCCGTTCTCTGTTCGACCATCCTTCCAAAAACTTCCAGCAGCATCCAACATTTGAAGATCATTGCCAATGGCGGAGGCCACATTACTTGCCGATTCCCAACCTTGGAACGTATTTGGCTAGCCTTGACACGAGTGCGACTTTGGTTTTATTTGAAGGTGGTCTCTATTTTTTTTTTTTTTTTTTTGCAAACACCGTATTTCCCAGCATTAGCCGGCACGCCGTAAAACTTGGTTGTAAAACTCTCAGCTTCTTGAATATCGGGGTCTACTTCACCCAGAGCCGCAACTAGTTGTTTGGTCAGCCGCGGCAAACACGCATTTTGGCGCCCCCTCATAATGTTGAAGGAGAGATTAAAGAGTGACATTTGCGCCCCCTCTAGTCCGGCGCCCGAGGCACCAGACCCGGCTGCACCCCCCTAGCTGCGGCCCTGACTTCACCACACACCAACTCCGGCCATATCGTTGCATGCAATTTACTACCTTAACGAGTTGGGTTGGTAATTGAAGATTCCATAATCTACCAGTGGTCGCCTCAAGGTCGTTAGGGAAAATATCTTATCCACATTCTTCCCCAGGATGGAATCTGGGACCTGACGGCATCTTGCCATTCGGGCAATATTGGGGTGTGGTCTGTTCCCGAAAAAAAGCGACGTTTAACTCCTTTCAATTTTTCTGACGTAATATTACGTCGGAAGCGCTGTGCAAGAAATACAAAACACCATTATTATTTCGCTTGGCCAAAGTGCGTGCGTCGATTTGAGAACGAAGGAAAGAAGATAACCTTCAGAATTTTTTTGTGTAACTAGATAAAAACACGTTTTTTTCACTAGAAAAATCTTCTTTTTTCCTTTTTTTCTATGCTTGTCTTTGGTCGTAAATTAGAATAATTTCGTTGAGAGAGGATTTGAAATTGAGACTATATAGTGGGTGTTTTATCAAATTAGAAATAATATCAACTGCAATATGCAAAGTCATGAAGTTATTGAAAAGATTGGGAGGGCTCTCAAACCCAATACTGTGTATCTATAGGTATTATCGAGTTGGTGGCAAACATTGAGTGGGCTCGGACGCATGGACCGGATGCAAGTTTGCACCTACGAGATAATTCGACATCACACAGGACGATTCCATAATTCCCCTTGAACCATTTTACTGGTGAGCCGTTGGTCCTTGAGGCATGTTTCCGATTCTAAAAATTATTCAAGTAACGTGTAATACTCAAATACGTCATTCATGTTTCAAGGGGTTGAATAGTTATTAAAATAAATAAAAAAATTAACTTTTAATACGGACATCCTGTGCTCAAACCTACACCCCCAATTAGAAAGTTGTTGCCATGTCTCTTCTGAGCCCAACAAAAAACACTCTCGTTTCCAAGCGCAATATTCACTGAAATATTCGAATTCAAAAAATCTTAGAAAAGTTGGAAAAACTTCGTAAATGATGGAAAGAAGCGTTGTCTGTTAGTTTAAACTGTTCCCCCCCCCCAAAACTTTTCTCCGATTTTTGAATCCAAATATCTCCGCGAATATTACGCTTGGAGACATAGACTTTTCTTTTGCTGGCCTCAGAAGAGGCATAATTGAAAGTTAGAGGACAGGGACACCGTAAAATTATTTAGATTTTTTTATTTTATTTTAATGACTAACTATATTTTCACTCTCGAAACTGGTACAGAGTGATTTCTGAATACATTTTGAACATTTTTTTTAAGCCAGCACCACACCTCTACGATGAACGGTTGATGAGACAAAGGCCGAACTATGACTTACAGGATACCCTGCATAGTTAAGCCGGAAATAATGATGATATTATTGGGACACATGAAGAATCTACACGAAAGAAAGCTTAGCGTCAAGTCACGAAAGTAACAATTGATTAGTTCGTATTTCAACATTATTTCCCGAATCCTTTGTTAATTGCCGAACAAATGCTGTGATACAACGCAATTATGCCGTATCTTCTCCGTGTCTTTGCCACGAGAAACTCTGTAAGAGACGATACCGTAACTTACATTCGGTAAATGCATTTACATGAGCTTCAGATCAAAACTGATGCATCAATATTCATCGAATAATTCCTTAGAAAAATTTTCCAGACTTCTAATTGTACATTTGATTAATTGCCGGTGTTTGCGTATTCACCAGATTCCAATTAAGTTTGTGGTATCCATAAACGAACTTTTCTCGAGGAAAATATGCATAAGTTTAACGGATAATAATTCGTTCTGCTACGGGGGCTAACTAAGTAAACGAAGATCGCGTTTATACGTGGATGAACGAATACAATTAATATCTACCGAAGAACATCTTGAACGTGACGCAGATGAACCCGTTTTTGAATATTGCTGCCGCATTTCACGATGAATTCCTCTCTCTCGTCGTTAATTTTAATTCAACATTAAAAACTTGAATATTAATTAAATATTAACCAGTCAAATAAACTTCAAATTACAGTCTTTTTGGACCCGGAGAAATTTTAATTCGTCTGAATCCACAACGTGTAAATATTGACATCATGTTAACCAATAAGAGGGCTGCATCTCTCACCAAGAGTTATTTTAACTAGCTGTTATCCGCGGCTTCGCTCGCGTGGAGTTAGTAATTTGGAAATTCCCTCTTGAGACTCATTTAGGGGTGTAATTTTGAAAAAAAAATCCTTCTCTCTCGTTTAGTGAGTCTTCACATTATAAAATAAAACTATTGACCAAATTTCATATTTATAGCTTCAGCGGTTTCGACTTGGCGATGTTGCCCCATATAACCTTTGAACCCCCCCCCCCCCCTTAAGAGTTGAAATTTGATGAATTCGTTCTTAGTGAGTCTCCTGCATTATAAAATTACGCTACTTACCGAATTTCATATTTATATCCCGGTTTCGGCACGGCGATGATGAATTAGTCAGTCAGTCAATCAGTCAGAACATGCGATTTTATATGAATAGATAATTGACAATTTGGCAGAAAATTGGTAACATTTTTAGTGAGAGAATTTGCTATGTCCAATATTTATGATCTCAATTTCTTGAATTTTTTCCTGATCAAATAGGTAACCCTCGGGGCTGCAATTTGATGATTGGTCAGCCAGGGTAAGGACACATTTTTACCACTCTCTTGTAATGAGGTTAAAGGGTGAAATTTGCGCCTCCTCTGGTTCAGCAACCAGGGCACCAGACCGCGACCTTCTACATGACCTGTATAATTCAGGAGGTAATGGCCAGACTCGCTTCCCCCCCCTAAGTTTCCTCCCTCCTGGTAACCCTAATTATAATAAAACAACAACTTCAGTCTCACTATCTGATTGCATTTGATTTCTTTTTTCATACTTAAAAGGTCTTCAAAACATCAACCTTGGTGTAACGACATCTCGGTTATAACGACAAAATATCTCGGGAAAATTCGATGTCGTTAAAATCGAGATTGACTGTATTGAACACATAAATATCACTGTACATTGATCAATATCAGTGATTCCCAACGTGGGCGGTGGAATGTTCCAGGGGGCGGTAGCAGCTACGGGTGTAACATAGGATCCTATGGGTTAAATTGCGTTGTCGATGGGACAAAAAATTTCTGAAGAAGGGGGCGGTGGGACGAAAAAGGTTAGGAAACTGATCTATATGTATAAAATTGATTTTCTGTGTATACGTGTTCTCTATACAAATCTACAATTTTGGGCCTATCGTCACCAAATTCAGCGTATAGTATACCAAACAGGACCCGACTTAAACGATAGGCTACTTTAAAAGTTCGTCGGAGATGGGCAAAAGCCCGAAATGGGCGTAAAACCATCGGGCAACAATGATTCGTTGGCCTCGAAAATAATTTTCGGAATGTTTATTTTTGTCACCGTGGTTTCCAAACAATGTCTTTCAGACACTTGCACTCCTTCACAATGGTTTATAACTTGATCAATGCAACCAGTATATATAGAGAAAACCCGAGCAGCACCGGGTATTATAGCTAGTACGATTCTCTTTTGAGATTCATCCGTCAGCATGATTTAACAGAAAAGAGGATTAGTTTACGCCCTAAAAGTCAAGCAAAGAGAGAAGGAGAGAGAGTGTCTGTAGAAATATATTTCTCTGCGACAGCATCATCATCATCATCATGTTGGCCGGAGGCGAATGCATTCATATCTGAGGAAATTCCCAAAGATTTTGAAATGTCTCGAGACGACTTGTCCCGGAGCATTTTCACGCCATGTTGAACTAACACACGCGAGTCTTTACTCTCATATCTTTCTGATTCCCATACAAGATTTCGCAACAAATATTTAAAAAAAAAAGACGAATTTCAGTGGAAAATATATATATTTCCTTCGATTCCATTTTCCTCCTTTCACATATACGTGTATGTGTTTGAAAAGTCTATATATATTTTCCAGTTTATGTTGGAATATGAGAGAGATGAGAAAGAGCACCTCCATTTTTGCTATCTTTGAACGTATAAAAGGTTTTTTTATGACCGGAATTTTATGCCTAAACGATACCCCAAAAATATCGATTTACTGCATCCGAGGGAATTCGATCAACTTGCCAACAGAAATGTTGTTTGTTGTTGACTAGCTGCTGCTTCTTCTTCTTCTTCATGCCGCAATTTTACATGCACAATGGATATAAATTTCCCGACTTCCGTTTTTCAATATTTTCTCTTCTTTGATTTACGAGTGGAATTTTCTTTTTTCGTGATGAATGTCGTAAATTTATTGAGAAAATGCGGCTCCGACCTGTTAAGGAAAATTGTTTCTCCTCTTAACATTATACAGGATGTCCCATAAATTTGTAAACAGTTTAAAAATTCATAAAAATTGAGAGAATTGGTATACTGTGATACCTCGGCTAACGAAGATTTTTTTAGTGATTTTTCTGCCTCGGATAACGAACACTTGTGTTGATATGGATGATATGGATGCACGCGCTATCATAAAATGTCTATGTTCTCAGAGCACGCGTACGTTCAGCGCAAGACTTTTAACATCAAACTCAACAGTTTGGGCATTCTAGGAGCTCATCTTTTCAATCTGTATGTATCAGGCACAGAAATATGAGCGGACCAAATCACAAATGCATGGGGACACCTACGAATGTGTTGTGTCAACACCAGTTTCAGCGGAGTAAAGCCGGTGTTGTCCACATAGTGTGAAATAAAAAAATCTTCAGTATCGCATCTTCCTATCAATTCTTATTTATCCAATTTTGAAGCCATTCATTTCAGTCTTCGGTCAGTTTTTTGTCCTTTTGCGGCGCTTAACTTATCTTTAAATTTTGGGCTGCACTTGGAAAGAATTAAACGATTTTAAATTGAAACTTGAGAAATTACGTTTCGGATAACGAACGGGATTCAGGAACGAATTATCGTTGTTATAATTTATAATGCGATTCGCGAAGACGTTATTTTCACGAATTTTGTGTATGTTTGTTTGTTTGTGTGTGTGTGTGTGTGTGTGTTTTTTTTTTTGTCGATAAGATGGCACTGCACGAAGAAAATCACTAGAAATATGCAAATCCTATAAAACGCAGGGTGTATGATTAACAGCTCATTTCTGAATTTTCCTGCACTTACATTATGTTTCCGTTGTGATATAGATATCGGCGGATAATGCGCTATTAGTAAAGTTGTTGTACCCAGTTTATCAATGTTTCGGACACAGAATAGTTTGGAGAAACGTTCAAGTCCAATCAAGATTTGATTTCGGGCAGCACCCCCTCTGCCGCAATTTACTGCTATTAAAGAGTCGGGTTGGAAAAAATGAAATCGCCATCTACCGGTGGTCAACTCAAGTTCGTCAGGGAAACATCCTGTTCCATATTCTTTCTTCGGTTCGAACCTGTGACCTGACGGTGATCTTCACAGTGGTAAACGAGCATCCGGCGTTTACCACCATGTTAACGACGATTGTGCTAGAACAAATCTAAAGCTAGCCGGAGCTAGATCGGATGGTAAATTTGATAGATCGGCTACGCTAGCGTTTCTTGACCTAAGGTCTGCGGACAAGAGGTGGTCTTTGACGATGACATAAGTGGTCTGCTGGCGGATCTGATAAAATTATTCACCTGTTGTAAATGATGTTAGTAATATTTTTATTCATATGGTTTCAAATAGAATTATACCTTCATACTTTGGTTTCGCCATACATAATCGGGGAGAATGCAGGGAATTTCCATCTTAAATACGCTAAATTTTGCCAAAAATTTCAATTTATTGCTTTAAATGTAATTTGTTATTTACTGTTAATATTGCTGTAGGGGTGTGGAAATAGAAGGCTACGACAAATCACAGGTGACAAAAATGCTCAGTACCTCGCAAAAAAGTATTCAAATAATCTGATGACCATATTTCATTGAGAAAAATACGGTAAAAAAAAATTGGGATCTTAAATAATCTGTAAAATGTACGGGACGTCGCCAATCATGGATCGTAATTAAAATTGCTGAAAAAATTGCGAGGAAAAAACGTTAAACCTGACATTGTGAGATGAATATTTATAATTTTTTCCATAATTATCATAATATAATATGTAAAAGGCGGTATATTACAAATTCAAATAAGTGTCGTTGAAGAAACGATACAGAACAACGAAAATTACAGGCAATGCCCGTAATACGGGACACCAGTGATCCGTCAAATTGTTTCGGATATTTTACTAGTCCTTTCTTTCAAAAAGGTTGAGAAAAACTGGACTACGCATGAGGCGTAACAGTTTCGATATGACAACAGCAGCTTTGAAAGAACAAACGCGACAACCATCTATATAAGCGCAGTATTTACACTAACGGGAAACTCGATATTGTACATACATTTTTGTTTTTCCCGTAGGTGCACCGATGTTGGCAATGACCGCTGTTACGGCATAATGTAAGTGTGTAGTATAGAAATGAGTTTGTGTGTGTATATACCTCTACGTGTGCATCACGTGAGTATGCGCCTGATGGACTGGCTCTACTCGCCATCACATAAAAACCCGGCACAAATAGCACCCCTCGTATACTCACTCGAAAGCATTTTCTATTTTCAGGAGATAAAAACTCTACCCAAGCTGTTGTTTCAGTGCAGCTTTCTATCTCCCCCTCTCTGTACTGTGATAATAAGAAGGGCGCACAAAAGACGCTTTTTCGTGTTTCCGCTAATGTTTCCACAGGCGCAGCAAAACTTTCTATTTCCACGTGGGCCTTTTTATTTGATGATTCCAGAGTAAATGGTTTCTTCTCCTAACATTTTCCTCTTCGGAAAATCAAAAAACGCGCAACGTATATTCAGGTCTAGATAGATAATGTACAAAATGGCGTATCCGAACAAACGTGAGCTCAAAAAATTCGCTTTAGCTGTCGGTTTAAGAATAGGTATGTTTTAACCATTTATAGTTTTCCCGTGTATATTTGAATATATATGGCAAATACGTAGCCAAAAAACTCATAATAACCATTTCTTTTCTCGTGTTTTTTCAGTATTTTAGAATCTACATCTTTAAGTGTCATTTCAGTAAAAAAATACGGCTATACAAGGTGATTCAGAAAAGATGGGAGAAATCTTTAAGAAGTGATAGTACACACCAATCCAAACAATTGTCATCAAAGAATGCGTGATCTAACACATGGTTTCCGCCTTTTTGTCCCATCGCCCCTTGTTCAGAAATTTTTTTCTCCCATCGCAATCTAACCCATAGGATCCTATGTTATACCCGAAGCTTCTACCACCCCCCATTGATGAAACATTACATCGCCCCCAAGGGGGCGTTAACGCCGACGTTGGGAATCACTGGTCTAACATGAAACGTAAACGCGAGTTTCGAAACGACCGCTCCGCAAACGTTAAAACGGTATTCCTGTTTGAATTTTATCGAGAGTAAAAGAACACCGTGCACATGCAAATGTAACCTGGGGGAAGAAGAAGAAACCGTATGCAAATCTGCGTCACAGGAATAAAAGGCGCGGACGTCAGCCCTGCTAAGTTATTCCAGCATGCAACCTTTCTAACAGTTGTGGTGTACGGGATATTGGCACACTTTAGTAATACTGAGTCCGCGCCTTATTTTCATCGATGAAAAACAAATAATATCAGAGGAAAAAAAATTCTCGAACAATAATGGACCCAGTTGGTGAATATGTGAATATAGATATTATATAGTATGACTTGTTGGCCCTCGGGTTTCATGGACTTTTTTTTTGGCCGCCAATGTCTGAAAGGTTGAAGACCCCTGGTTTAAAGGTTGGTTGAAAGTTGTGAGAAAGGCTTTTGTGTGATGGACACACAGCTCAGAAGACACTTTACTTTACCTACAATACATCGCCCTGGCCTATCGCCAATGGGCAATTTACTAGTTTCTACTAAGATTATAGCCACATTTTGAAGTACAGGGTGTCCCATAAATCCTCAAATAGTTTAAAAATTCATAAATATTGAAGGAGTTGGTATATTTGAATGCGGCTTACGAAAAAGTTTTTCCCCCACGAAGAGGGATTTTTTTGGACGCAGAAGAAACATTTAGTTCAATTTTTGTCAGTAGAGGGCACAGCATGAAAGCAAGGTTTGAAGCATTTCCGATGTCCCTGTGAAGTTGTTTTGTTTCAGCCTCGAATCACCGGCTGAAGCTTTGCGAACGTTTCGAACTCAGAAAAGATTAAAGAAAAGTTCAGGTCCAAAATAACTGTTGTCGGACTGGTTTACAGCGTCCTCTATCAATGAACATTTGAAAGTTTTTTTCGTGTACCAACCCCCCCCCCCTCCCCTTGTTTTTGAGTTTAACGCACTCAAATTTACAAATTTTCTCTCCTTCCATCTTCATGAATTTTTGAACTATTTACGAGTTAATGAAACGACCCGTACTTGGGATAGTTTTCGAACCCAGTTCTTTTTGCATACCGGTCAAGTGTGCTAACCTATACAACAAAGACAACAGCATTACATCGCGCCAACGAATGTGTATTATACGGAAAGGAACTTTGTGTCTCACATGAAGAGGGTCAAAAAGTGTCCGCAAAAAGTTATGAAAAAATGTAAATACATTCATCTCACTTAGAAACACACAAAAACAAAAATTAGCGGCGGAATGCAATTATTAAAACCGCAAAAAATTATTAAAAATCATAACTACCGACTACTCATCGCCTCTCGCGTCTCTTGGCGACATCTATAAAAAAAAAACCTTTTTTTCGCTTTCTTTTCCTATTTTTTCTTCCAGCTTCTCTGTTCTAGAAACTTATTTATTTCTCTTTCCCCCCCCCCTCTTTCTTTGTCTGTGCTATACTTGAGCATGTGTTGCTCGAATGACGTCACTCCAGGGTTGTGAGATTTTTGAAGTCATTCTTGGTGGCCTCCATTGGCATTCAAAATATTAGTAATTAAACATTTTTTTTTGAGTGACCCATAATAATTTCTCCATGTTTTTTTTATATTTCTGTGCATACTTAAATGAGTAGAATCAGTAATAATTCTCTTTCAAAACTTTTGAAGACGTCACCTTAGGGCTCTTTCCTTCTCAGGTGCAGGGCCGCCCTTATCGACGAATCACCAGGTGAATCTCAACAATTTTGGGGTATCAAATATCTCCTATATCTCCCCCCCCCTTATCCAGATTTCACGTATTTTGTGGGGGGGGGGAGAGATCGGCATTCATTATACGGGGCCTACCACAAAGCTCGGGAACCGGTGCGACCGTACCTGTCACGCACCCCTAAAGGCGGCTCTGGTCAGATGTATAGGTTAACGCACTTGGACCAGTGTGCAGGAGAACCCAGGTTCGGTTCTCGAAGTAGACAGCTGACTTTTCTTTCCTAACGTTCGAATCGGCTAACAACCAGAAAAAAATCTATTCCCAAGAAAAATTACTCTCTTATCTGGTTACTTGTGATTCTCTCCTTGGCGCCATCTTATCGAGTAACCGTAAGTGGAGGCTAGTTTTGATGATAACGGACAACGTCTTAATTTCGGGACTAAAACTCGCTACCATCCGGAGCCATCTTTCTTTTTTTTCCCTTATAGACTCATCGCGACATTCCTCTCCCTTCCATCCTCGGTACAAAAAAAGGAAATTGGAATGTATTTGGCTGGAAAAAAGGACGAGATCACAAAGAAATGGGGGAACCGGAAAAAAAATGTTCATGGTATGGTTTTGGCGGTCCGAAAGAACGAGCAGAGGGGGGCATTCAAGTATTACGTTCCCATCGAAGAGCGGGAGGGATCAGATTTATTTTGCCCCGAAAAACTTGGCCACGCTGGGTGTAAGTCCCATCGTCCGCTACAGTCAAGACCAGTCACGTCTGGTCGATTCCATTAAATCGCATGGATGACCATACAGAGAGGAATTACCCAAAATTACTCAAATGGTTGTTTTTAATCTCCATCTTGACAAGGACTAGTTGGCATCTCTGGAATTTAAAGAAACCATGATGAAGACCGAGAGCTCAATGCTCGGTACTTCGCACCAACTACCAACGGCAATCTATACCACTCCATTAATAAATGCTCAAAATGTGAAACACGGGCTAAAAATACAGTGTGTTCACTGTTCAGTTTGCTACCATGTGAAAAATAGTTTTTGTGCATCCATAGCAAAGTTCACTACAGAGTGTCAGACAGTGTTGATTGAACTCGCTATGTATATTTTCTCGATGGGTAAGGCAATCCCAATCAGGGGGAGTACGCAGGATCGACCTTTCGAGGGGGAGGGGGCACAAAAAGGTTGGGGGGAGGGGGGAGTTGGTGCACAATGAATTTCTTAAAGAGAAATTTGGAGTTATTATTTTTCTAATATCATTGAAATTAACACAAATTAACAAGATATAAAACCATCAGTCATATCAACTCATCAGTTCTTTCGAATGTTTTTTTGACAAATATTGTTATTTCGCATCAAAAATAAAGTTTCATATAGTCTTGGTGGGGGGGGAGACATGAGATCCCATGTCCTCCCCCCTGCTTACGCCTGTGATCCCAATATGCGGTAGGAGGTGGATAAGTGGCAGAGCTGACGAAATTTTGCTGACGGGGGGGGGAGGGGTCAAAGATGGCTAAAACCCTGCTGATGTAATTCTTGGATAGCCCCCAACGAATAGAAAGAAAAAGAGAAGAAAAATCTTGTAGTTCGGTGGCGGGTGCCATCTCCGATATTTTATTGGTGCCATGTGTGTGTATATATGTCCATTGCATTGGCAGTTCGGGGCCAAATGGTCTTTCGGGGATTTTCGATAGATATTCGAAGTGTCGGAGAAACAGAGAGAGAGAGAGAGTGGCAAAAAAAAAAAAAAAGCAATTGCTTTTCTAGGAGAAAAGGCATCCGATATAGAAAAGTTAAGAAAAGCGCAATTGCTTAGAAAAATGTCTTCCACTATTTTTATTTTTTCACTCCTCGCTACCCTTTGAGAACCAATTTTTTTTTTTGGGAGTTATTTTAACGGGATCAACCAGAATTGAAAAATATGTTTTATGTACACACTGTCGAGCAAAAAAAAGAAAAGAAGCCCCCCCTGAAAAAACGCCATCACCATCATCATCATCATCTTATTTACTTCTTTTATCTGAGCTCCTTTTACAGTTTGATCGAGAGCTTTTCTCTCTTCCCTAAAAAAAAACAACTTTTCTTACTTTTTAAAACAAAACTGTAAAAAAACTGTTTTTTGCTTCCGAGAAATCCTATCAAATATTGGTTGAGAGAAAAAGAAAAGTTGTTTTAAGAGGAAAATCGGTTTTTCTTTTTTTAATCTTTCTCTTCACTATATAATGTGGAAATAACTTCAGTTAAGAAAATGGTCTCGAGTGGAGGCAACTTGAGAACTGCTTCTCTGTAATTTTCGCGCCCCTTTCTTTTTTTTTTTTGTTGAAAATTGATGCTTTCTCTCAAGAAAAGAAATCTTCTTTGTGTGAGATGAAAAAGCAGTAAAAAGTAACAAAAATTATGGTGACGTATAAGCGCAATGAAAAAATAACAGATCACTCGGAGAGATTAAGTTGGATATGGAGAAAGAGAAGAAAGAAAAATCTATTCCA
Organism: Pholcus phalangioides; assembly: GCF_987345545.1. Lineage (NCBI taxonomy): Eukaryota > Metazoa > Arthropoda > Arachnida > Araneae > Pholcidae > Pholcus > Pholcus phalangioides. The sequence goes on along the minus strand of NW_028301608.1, from coordinate 82,717,786 downwards.
AAAGCTCTCGATTTTCAATCGATTTTGATTCCTCTCTTTCTTTCTCCTTAACTCCTTTCTGAGTCAGAAAATAAGATTTCAACAGCTTATAACTCAAACGTATATTATTGTAATTCGTATCGTTTTTTCGAGAAATCGTGAATCGGATATGTATGAAAATCGATTTTTTCGAACGTGTTTTCGATTCAGTTACATTAATCAGTGATTCCCAAACTTTTTGAAGAAAACCCCTTTCGAACAAAAAATTTAACGATAATTTTTCTAGATAGGCTGACTCATATGTCCCCGTTTTCCGGGACGTTCCGATTTTTTGGGCCAGTAAATGTGTTGTCCCGAACCCGACTTTTTCCGGAACGTTTTTTTTTTTCTGTTTCAGTTAAGCAATATATTGACTTTTAACTGTCTATTCACTACGATTTAAATATTATATAAATATTTATTTTGTTTTTTTTACGCAATTGTGTTCCTTATGCAGGATGAAAGTGTAGTGAGATGTATCATTTTTAAGGAATGCTTTTTTCCGCGGTTGATGAAATGAATTTCCATCGAACCCGAAACAATTTTCATTTTAATATGGAAATCTTCATTACTTGTAAAAATATTTCGTTCTTTGATTCTGAAAATATTTCCCATTAGTTATGAATTTTCATGAAATCTGAGAAATATGGTTTTTCTACCGAAAATATCTGAAATTACTTCTTTCAATAATTTCGAAATTATTTCTTTCACCAGTTGTAATAAAATATATATATATTATCATTAGTTCTGAAATTATTTCTCTTGTTATTTATGAAATATTTTCTCATTAGTTCTGAAATATTTGCTCATTAGTTTTGAAATATTTTCTCATTAGTTCTGAAATATTTGCTCATTAGTTTTGAAATATTTTCTCATTAGTTTTGAAATATTTTCTCATCAGTTCTGAAATTATTTCTCTCATTAGTTTTGAAACATTTCCTCATGAGTTCTGAAATTATTTCTCTCATTAGTTTTGTAATATTTTCTCATTAGTTTTGAAATATTTTCTCATTAGTTTTGAAATATTTTCTCATTAGTTTTGTAATATTTTCTCATTAGTTTTTAAATATTTCCTCATGAGTTCTGAAATTATTTCTCTCATTAGTTTTGTAATATTTTCTCATTAGTTTTGAAATATTTTCTTATTAGTTTTGTAATATTTTCTCATTAGTTTTGAAATATTTCCTCATGAGTTCTGAAATTATTTCTCTCATTAGTTTTGTAATATTTTCTCATTAGTTTTGAAATATTTTCTCATTAGTTCTGAAATTATTTCTCTCATTAGTTTTGTAATATTTTCTCATTAGTTTTGAAATATTTCCTCATTAGTTCTGAAATTATTTCTCTCATTAGTTTTGTAATATTTTCTCATTAGTTTTGAAATATTTTCTCATTAGTTCTGAAATTATTTCTCTCATTAGTTTTGTAATATTTTCTCATTAGTTTTGAAATATTTCCTCATTAGTTCTGAAATTATTGCTCTCATTAGTTTTGTAATATTTTCTCATTAGTTCTAAAATTATTTCTCTCATCAGTTTTGAAATATTTTCTCTCATTTGTTCTGAAATTATTTCTCTCGTTAATTTTGAAATATTTTCTCATTAGTTCTGAAATTATTTCTCTCGTTAGTTTTGAAATATTTTCTGGAAGTGAATTCAAAATTACTTCTTTCACCGATTCCGTAATACATTTTTTTTCATTGAGGTTTTATTCTTTATAATTTCTATGAATTCTGTAACTATGTAAGGCTTATTAGTCGTCGGGCCACTGCAAAAAACTTCGAGGTTCGAAGTTTTTTCAATGTTCGAAGACTCTTCAATGTCTGGCACGCGAAGCCCGCGGGCCAGACATTGAAGAGACCCCTTGCTAGAACTTCGTTCTCGTAGATTTTCTAGAGGTCGTGCGCTAAGGATGGTTCCAAACGCTGAATATTTTTTGATTCAGAATGAGAAAAACACACACACACTCACATTAATTGATTTATTGGTTGCGCGGCTGAACACGAATTCAATATTGCTTGACTGAACATCCAACTTCTCTACATGAATAAAACAACACATTTGCATATTGAAAGCGGATGTTCGGCACCTACTTCCTACCAGGAAGTACATAGAAAATAATGGAATTTATAACTAACCGTCTCGAATTTAAAAATTTAATAGTCGAGAAAAAAAATTTATTTATTTTTCTAATTCCGGACTCAATACGCATATTCAATGGGTCGATTTCCTCTCATTTACGAGGAAATATTTCATTGTAAAAAAAATAAATAAAATTTGGGTGTTTTTGGAATATACAGTCGACGTCGCTTATCAGAATAACGGATAATGTTATCATTTGGGTATTGCTATCACTTTTCCAAGGACCAATCACATAACATGGGGGGAAAATCCGTTTACAGTTATCGGGACTTAGGATAATGTTATCAAATTTCTTTCTTTTTGCGCATTCTGAAGCTAAGGTTTAACCAAACTTTTTTTGGTACATTTTTTCTTCTGCAAGTTATCGTTATCAGGCTGCAAAACTGTGTAGGAGGCTAGAAGGTGTTCTCTGCCTATCCCCCTCCCTTGCTGACAAGCACTTCCGTACTTAATGATCAGTCCGTGGTATTCGCTGTGGTCCATATACGCGTGGAGCTGTTTTTGCGCAGTGTGTATGACGGTGAAAAAACGACCAGATTCAAATTTCTTTTCCCGGGAATCTATGAAACGCGTATTGTGTACATTAGAAAAATATAATTTGTGTAATAAACACCCATCGGGCAGTTCCATTCTAACACCTCACAATGGCTGAAAAACAAAAATGCATGATTTTAGCATTACGGGGGGAAAAGAAAAAGTGGTCCCGTTTTAGAATAGAATAAAAAAATAGGAACGATTAATATTTTGCAACCAATTATGTGGGAAAGAAAAACAGACGTCCCATTTCACCAATACAGTGGAACCTCTCGGTAACGGCACCCATGGGAACCATAAATTTTGTCCGCTATCGGGGAGTGTCCGCTACTGGGGAGGTACGATGCACAGTGGAACCTTGTTTGTACGACGCCTGGGTTCGGTGGCAGTTGGCTCCTATACGATCTATGTGAAAGTGGATCACCGGTGGTTGTTCACAATCACCAATCGCCTCGATAAAATTTGATCAAATTTCACTAAATTTTTTTTTCTTTTACCGGTGATTATGCAAATAAAGTTCGAAAATCTGACAAATATGGAAAAATTTATAACCTTTCGGTAGCTTCATTAAACTAAATTAAAATAAGTGTGAAGAAGATAAGGGGTCATTCAAGTACTACGTCAGCATCGAGGAGGGGGGGGGGGTTTCGGATTTGTTGACTTTTGATGACAAGGGAGGAAAGGGGGGTTTGAAGGTTGCTTACGTCGTCAACCACCCCTTTCTGAAGATATGAAATATTCTAAGCTGCTGACGAAATGTTGCTGACAGGGGGAGGAGGGTGTTTTGCTGACTTTTGCTGACAAGGAGGGGGTCAAAAATGGCTGAAAATCTGCTTACGTAATACTTGAATGGCCCCTATAAACATTTTCATAACATTATCAGTCTTGTAATATTGGCTTTCTTCACGCGTATCAACATAGAAAACCAACATTACCATTGGAATTACCCATCTTGGACCAAAGTTAGGCTCAGCTATTTAAGTAGTTAATTAACGATTTACCGCATTTACCAACACGAGCTTGGTGATTGAACATAATCTTAGTTGAATATGGTACATTCTTGGTTTATGACAGAAATTAATACATTCGAAAAAAAATTAGAATTTGCCTTATTTTACTGTCCGCTATAGAGAGTGTCCGCTAATGGGTAGTGAAATACATTAAAGTCCTATTCCACTGGACCGGGAATCAAAAAAAAGTCCGTTAACGGGAAGTGTCCGTTAGGGGAGGTTCCAATATACGTTCCGTTTGACCAACATGAGCATGACCAACAGATGCATGGTCATCGTACTAATAAACCACTCATGCACCTCGTCCGTATTCCTCAGCGGAACTTCTAACGAATTGGTACATGGTGTAATCTGCGTGCATGTATTGTGAACCTAACGTGAAATTTGTTTCTGTATAATGCTTGTTACGTGTAGTGCTGCTGCTACTACTACTAAACCAAACATACACCTCGTATGCATTCCTCTGCGGTATTTCTACACGTCGGAACGTGTTGTGTCAGTGTATGCATATGCATGGCCTTAACACATGTATGTTGTCCGACATTTCTTTGCTTCACGCGCTTGCTACTGCTGACATCTGCTTTCCATATTTTGAAGTAAAGATGTTAAATGCTTGAGCTTTCATGTCATGTCAGTATCATGTCATAGGCCTGCTTGCTCTATGCTTGGAGACCTCAAATTTGGAAAACCGCGGAACACCAAATTCACCCGGCCACCGCTGCACCGCTAACGGGGTTCGAACCCGGATCCTCACGACGAGAGTCTAGCACGATGCCCACACGACCGCACAGCGGCTATGTGTGGTGCTGCCATCTGGCACCCATTTTTCTAACTACGACTGAAGTGTGATAATGTGATTGGATATAATTATATCATTATATAGACTTGTTGACGATGTTTTTTAACGGGGGATATCGGCCCATCATTTGCGCCTCGAAGTTGGGAACACGGTCATAATACTTTCAAACCAGAATATTTTCGGATATAGTCATCATTTGGTTATTGTTATCAGAAAGATCAAAGTCCCGATGTGATCATATTAAGCGGCGTGGACTGTAGATGAGAGAAAAAAATGGGTTGTATTTTTTATATTCAGGACTAAATACGCATATTGAATAGTCATTTTCCTCTCATTTACGAGAATATAACTCATTGAAAAGAAAAAATTGGGGGTTGTTGGAATATAATGAGTTCTATCATACATATATAACGTAACACTAAAAACCTAATAAAATCCTTCACTCAACTCTGGCTAATTAAGATTGGGAGCGAAAAAAAAAGGGTCCGGAGAGAAATGAATTATTCAAATTGCAATTTAATGAAGCGAAGATTTTTCCACGCGATGATGAAGGAAACGTCGCAAAAATGTAATTTAAGGTTTCTCAGTGCGTAATAACAATGAAAAAAAAAAAAGATGTTTTTCCACGTGAAGAGAGAAAGGATATGGAAATTTTTCCTTTCGCAAATTTTCCGGGCAGTTTGATTCTAATGAATATCAAGTAGAAATGAGTTAATATATGCATATAAAAAAAACGGAATTTATTAGTTACTCTTTTTTTTTTTTCCATATTTTGCTCTCATTTTCTACTCAATTACTTACAGGAGTAGGAAAGCGGGGAAAAAAGTGAAAATCTGCACCAGTGAATTCCAAAAAAAAAATAAAATTACATAAAAATTGGTAGAGAATAATTTACTCGCGTCGTTAATAATATCGCGTAGGATTCCGAAGAAACTAGAACTTTTGATCTTGAACCCGTTTCTAATTAGTTTTGTAGCCTCTTTTCAGTTTTTTAATAGTATTTCTGTTAGTTATGCCTGTGTTAATCATTCATTTTACACGAAATGGCTCAAAATCTTTCGGAAATTCAAAGAGAAGTGTATCTGGAAAGCGGAGGTGGAAATAAATCTGGCTCGAGTAACAGGATCCATTTCAGGGTTGGGTTTTTGACGTGGCAAGCGTCAAAAACTGGTTTAAACCGTCAGAAATTGTTAAAAAACGACAAAAACTTCCAATAAAAGTATGCAAATAATTTTTTTTTTGTCGTATTAGTTATTTTGAAAAACAATGCACTTTTTTTTAATGCAGGATACAATGTTTCACAGTTCTAAATATCAATTTGTTACAATTATTTAAGTGCAAAATATTAGTTTTCATATTCTTTACAGTCCGCACAAGATTCTGTTGCGTAACAAAACTAAGTTACAGCATAGTTCCCGATAAGAGCAATCTATATAGTATATAAAATTGATTTTCTCTGTGTGTGTGTGTGTGTGTGTGTGTGTGTGTGTCCCAGCCATAAGGCCACGCGAGTATGTTTTGTCAATCAGACGTCGAGCTAGCAATCCTACTTAGGGCTATGTTTATACAATTGTCTGCCTTTGGTTTCCCGCTGGTTCTATAGTCATCATTAGAATTGTGCCACGATCCTCATTACTACGCCTCATCCCTGGGTGGTATGCATATATACCAAATGAGACCCGACTTAAACGATAGGCTACTTTAAAAGTTTGTCTGACCTGGGCAAATTCCCCAAATGGGCAAAAAAACTATCGAGCAACAGTGGTTTTTGAGCCTCAACAATCTTGTTTCGAACGTTTACTGTGGTTACCGTGGTTCCCTAGCAATGAGTTTCAGACGTGTTTATGCCTTTACAATGGTTTGTCACTTCTCTAATCCTGTTAGTATATGTATTTGCATAATAGTTTATGGCCTTTATAATGGTTTTCCACTTTTTCAATACTTCCAGTAATGAGGCTTTTTGAATAGACGTCATAATCATCATCAGCATCGCTTTGAGGGTCAGGCAAAGGATGATCTTCATAGAAATCAGTGTTAAAATTGCCGATTTTACTGTAGAAATGCGGAAATTTAGTGGGGTTTTCTGTCACATAAATAATTTTAAAAATTGTATTGAATATTCTCGATTTTTTTTTAAATATTTAGTTCGCGTAGAAGCCCAGGAGATTAAATAAGAAGTAATTAGCCGGACCTACTTTTGAGTTGGATATCCATGCAATGACATTAATTTCAACTTTTTTATTTATATCTTCTGAAGCATGAAAATTAATGTTTCCGTAGTGTTTTTTAATACTCAACTGCATAAATTCATATAGTTTGGAATGTTTTAAAATTAATTATGGGCCCGTGAAGTACATCAAAGGAATTTCACAGCTTTAGCTAAGCATTTTTGGAAGCTGAAACAGGCAGAAATAGATAACTTGAAGTTCAGAGCGGGATCGAAATACTTAACGCCCCTTAAAAAAGAAAAAAATATATATTCATTTCTACGTTTCTTTAAATCTAGATTTGTTTATTTCATGAGCCGCGCAGAAAGTAGCCATATTGGTTGACTTAGACACGGTTTGCATGTCCCTCAAAGAAAGAGGGAGATATCACGTGATACAAAAAGCTTCATTAAAGAAAACCCGGGCAGCGCCGGGTATTATAGCTAGTATATAACTAAGTTTACTCATTGATAAGATTTCTCAGTACAAATACAAAATTTGACAACACCATTGATTGAAAGTTACCTGGCACAGGACTCGTTAGCCTCGGTAGCATCAGTAGTTTCGCAAATTGTGATATACAACATTAATTGAAAAACAATCCCCTTCCACTAAATTACAGGATTAGACGCTAATGTGTTACTGCTGCACCAAGAATAAGAAAAAGGGTGGGGAAGTTTCTTCAGCTTATCCATATACAAATGGCACTGACAAGCATCTGCTAATGTTGCCCAATTAGAGATATATTATTAGTCGGTCCTTCAATTTTATGTTTGGTTGGAATATATGCTAATATGCCCGGTAAGAACATTGCTTAAACTATTTAGAGTTTTCTAGATTATTTAGCAATAACAAAAATTCAACATTGTGAATTTGCAGCAAGAAAATATTTTCAGGCACTTAATTCGTTAGAAAAATAGTACCATAGATAAGCATAATGATAATTACGTTGTTTAAGATAATTGCAGAGAGGAAAATTATTTGAATATCGCATTAAGCTATATTATAATAATGAATTGTTTATTACAGTATTATATATATTTAATTTATTTATTAATTAGGTGCAATCTCATTTCAGATATTACTTGCAATTTAAGTACAGGGTGTTTCAAAAAGAATCATTATTTATTTATTTCAATCGATTTAAAATTTTCATTAATTTTTGTGCTAATTTACATTTAATTGTGTCTATATTTTTTCAAGTGCGGTAGATGTATATTTTTCAGTATTCCTGTATATTCTATGGTAATGTCTCTTTGGATGCCCGATTCCCATCCCCATACAAAATACACTCGCTTCCAAAAGTTAAGCATGTGACGTCTTATATAACATTACGATACCACATTAATCTTACCCCTCTAGACTGCACGGTTAATGGAACACAAACGCGTGGTACTCGCGCATACAGTCCCTTCACGTGTGGAGTCCCTTCATGGGTATATTGCTATAGTACCCAAGCTGAATCCACCAGTGACTCACCACTGTTAGATCTATTGTTGCAGCATCACTTGGTAAGACAATACAATGTATTTATTTTCGAAAAAAAATATTAAAACGTAATATTTTGGGTTTTTGACAAAGGTTTTTAGATATATTATTTATATATTATATATACAAAGGTTTTTGACCCGACAGTTTAAACTGCGGTAAAAAACCGTCAAAAACTGTCAGGTGTCAAAAACCGAGCAACCCTGATTCAATCAATTTGATTAGTACGAAAATTCAACTCAGGATGTGACTGTTTTGTGTTATCGTATAGCGTATCCATCCACATCCGCCAAAATGCTCGCTATCCGAATCCGTATTCGTTAGCCGAGGCAGAAAAACGAAAAAAAACAAACAAAATATCTTCGTTAGCCGAGTCGTGGACGACGTCCGTTAACCGAATTATCACCGTATACCAGTTCCCTTTCAATTTTTCTAAATTTTCAAACTATTTACGAATTTAGGAGAAACCCGTATTCGTTTCCTCCAATATTCGTAAGACCGATAGAGGACGCTATCATAGGCTTTCAATTCCAATTTACCGTTTCTCGGTAATACCGGAGATTTACTCTGTTTCATACGATAATGAACATGTTAAACATTTACTTATCCCCTTCCAATAAATTTTAAGAACGCAAATAAAGCGGTAACTAACACGAACAAATACGAAATTAGCAGCTGAGAGAGGGGGGGGGGGAATTAAGACTTTCTCGATGTTTCTAAGCGCGAAAACATTTTTATTTACGAAATATAAATAAAATTACGGACATGAAGCTCATTAATTAACTCAATAATCAACGGCTTAACGAAGAAAGAGTAAAAAAAGTAAAAAGCTTGGAAAGATCCATTAGTTTTAAAATGTGAATATTCTCCGTTCGCCGAAAATTAAAGCTTATAAAAGCGCGTTTCAGCAAAGAGATTGAGGAAAATTCTAAAATAATCGAAATGCGTTCTGAAAGGGATTGGGATTCCCGTTGCGTGATATAATAAACACAGGGTGAAATTAATTAAAATTCAGATCCTCCGAAATAAGCAGAAGGTTTGCAACATTTTACGTGAATACACGCTGCGGAGCGATGGAAATTTTGTTCTGTGAAAAAGAAGAAATTACTTTGAAAATTACCGCTATACACACACAGGGGAAAACGATTGATAAGAAGCAATACAAAAATATTAAAAATTTACGATTGATTTAACGAATATTCAATTTTCAAATCTAATACGGGGGAAGGGGGGGGGGTGGTCTTCAACCTTTAGGACAGGGTTGCACAACCTTTTCAGTCCGCGGACCAGATATGCGGTATTTCTGTCTCTCGCGGGACAGAAATTTGTATACAGTGGAACTTAAGTTAAAACGAGCAATTCGCATAACGAGCAAAGATTTCGAATAAATTTTGATTCGATTAACGAGTGACGATTCGCATTACGAGCAAACAGTTTGGGTTTTGTTTACTTATTTTCACGTTATCATAACTTAGCTGATGGTTTTTCGCTTTCGCCTACACAAGTGCGGTGAAATTGTAGGTAATGCACTTACCTGCAGTCTTCGGTCAGCGTGCCTAACCAACACCACCTATAGAAAAAGGCCTCCGCGCGAAGCTCGTGACGTCACTGAAGAAGGCCATTTCACCTATTGCCATTGGATATAGCAGGCCGACGCATGCGATGTCTTTACCTTTTTTTGCAGTATATCCAATGACAATAGGGGGGAATGGCCTTCTTCATTGACGTCACAAGCTTCATGCGGAGGCCTTGTTCTATATAAGTGGTGTTGGCCTAACTCGAAAAATGAACACCCCTACGAACGTGACTGTTTACAATATGAAACTAGATGCAGCATTGTAACCACGCGTATGTGCGCTTAAAGTTTTTTAAATTCCGCTTGGGGAAAAACTTTGTCCTGATTGCTTTATTGATCGGGACTTTGAGGGGCTGGCTCATGAATAAGGGCCACCATTTCTTAGGAGATTGCGTCCTTGGGGAAGACCATGAGACTGAAGGTGCATGAGCCCGACATTCAAGAACAATTGGAGGAACATGATCATATCTACAGACGAATCTCCATTGCGCGCAAGAGCTTATGCACGTAAAGCTTATTAAGATCTCGCTTATTATGATTAACGCAAGAGATTATGATTTCGTCTGAGGAAGAGAGAAATGAAGTCAACGTTAGTCCACCTCCTCTGTCTGGCCCAGACATAAATAATGTGAGATAAATATATTTATCTCACATATTTTCCCATCATATATTTGTGTTCCAACAACCTTCTTTTTTAGTGAATTACGTTTTGACTTGCATCATTTTCCGCGATTGGCGATTTTTTGCAATAGTTGGCAACTTCACTCACCTCAGATTATTTTTTTCGGCTATAGATTGCAACTTCTCTTGCCCTTGATAATTTTTTCGGCTGTAAATGGCAACTTCACTTCTACTAAAAATATGAGATCGTAGTGAAATAATTGTGCGGCTTCTCCCACAAATCTGTGGACAGAATTAGGTTGACTATATTTCTTCGGGAAAAATATGAGGAGTCAAGATCCTGAATACGGGAAGTTGATATTTGTCACCAAAAATAAGCAAACGTGCTAATTGTAGCTAAATCACCGGAAAATCGCTAAGGCCGGTATTACACAATATAAAACTTTTATTAACCAATAAGCTTATCGGGGTTGCATTTGCTCAGATGTAACCGAAAGCTTATTGGTTGCATTTCTCAAGTCTTGAGCCGAGATTACACGATAAAAGTTTAAGAAAAGTTATTTTATAAAAGTTCAAGATGCAACCAATTTCGTTCCACATTCGTTACATTCGAGCGAATGTAACCAATGAGGTTATTGGTTGTTTTTCCAAGTTTCGTAAAAGATTTTATCAAACTTTTATAGTGTAATTCCGGACTTATGAAAGAACTTTTATAAAACTTTTATAGTGTGATCACGGCCACGAGAAATGAAGCAATATTGCAAAATCACAGTGGATTAAAGGGAATTCGAAGAGATCGCTCAAATAGACAAACATGCGAGATGAATATTCAAGTTTATACATGAATATTATAATTTATAAAGTTTAAAATAATTGTAATTCTTGATTTCAATAAAAAATTGAAATTTTTACGTGGGCTTCGTTAAAAGTACGAGGGAAAACAAGGCATTTTGGTTAGGCCGGGACTACACTAGAAAAGCTTTATGCAAACTATTTTATTGAACTTGACTAATGCAACCAATAAGCTTATCGGTTGCATTTGCTCGTATGTAACTGACAATCTTACTGGTTGCATTTTTCAAGTTCTATAAAAGAATTTTTATAAAACTGTCGTAGTTTAATACGGGCCTGAAACAGTAATGGCCAAATCAAGAGAAAATACTGGAATATCCTGGAAATACAGGTCATATGTTCACTCTAATTATGCATGCTATCGATCGGTACTACATTAGTTGGTTATATTTCATACCAAGAATAGGACACCTTACAAAATTAATTAAGTATCCAGCCTCACAAATCTTCGGACAGGATTGCTCTTGAAAAAAAGAGGGGAGAGGGGCATTTTTCTATATACATTGCATTTAAAAACTACCCATTCCAGGATACTCTGTATCTACATTAAATCGATTCAAAACCAGAACTAAATTAATTAAACGACGAAAATACAAGAAACGAATATTTTACCGAGAAAAATTCACTATTCATAATATTAATTTTCAATTAAAAAAAAAAAGAAATGGAATAATTATATATAACTAGAAACGGGATTTTTTCCATTAGAGCTACAACCAAAAAGGAATTAAACGCAATAAGTTTATTGATACACAAGGTAACAACATTTCGGTGATAACAAGTTGCGAAAACTTGTGTGTTCTTTCTTTCTCTCTCTCTCAGAGCCAGTATCGAGAAAACACACTAATCCAAAAAATAAACAGTAAAAGCTGTAATATCCAATAATAAAAAAAAGGGGGGAAAAAAAGAATTTATTTTTGTCAGGGAATGTTACAGCCTCAGAATAATGATAACCTGAAGGATTAGGAGACGGTTGTGGCAAAGAAAAGGGAGAAAAAAAAGACAATATAACAAAAAAAAGAGAGAGAAGAGTTCTTGGATAAGAGCAATGAGAACCGACGTGATCCACCCCTTGGAAAAGAAATAATAATAATAATCCCTCCAACAAAAAAAAAGAGGGAAACAGGAAAAGGATAAATCTTGTCTTGTTTCAATAGAGTGCAGAACTGGAATAAGAGAAAAGGATAAAAATGCGAGAAGGCAAAAGAAAGTAGAAACTTTTCTTATTTCTACGGAAACGACAAATCATTCCCGATTACAAGAATTACACTTGTCACGTAACTGCGAATCCCGGACCGAAAAAAAAAAAAAGACGGGAAAAGGAAGCGTTTTTTTTTCTCCCGACAAGGAAGAATTTCCTTTCCTGACATTTTATGCATTTTTCTTAATAATATTCCAAGAATTTTGCTCTTTGTTTTTTTTTTTTCAGTTTTAATTGCAAACCTGTATAAAAATGTTAAAGAAAATACACGGATATTTAGTTTCTGTTTGAAAATACTTTGAAAAAAAATAAACATTAGCAAAAATTCATTTTTTTTAAATATTTCAAACTTAATAATAGCGATAGCTTTCCTAATGAAGATGTGATTCTTTCCGGAATCGCGTTCGTTAGCGGAATCGTGATTTCTCGTAGATTTCTATGGATAATCGTTTGATTCGTTTCAGATTCTACCCAAAGTTTAAAGATAAGTTTTTCTTTAAACACCAGGGAGCGCTCTAGAAAAGACAAAAACTGACCGAAACAGCTTCAAACTTGAATAGATGAGAATTTACAAGAAGCTGAAATACTCAAGTTCATTTTATTTTTACCCCAATTTGCACCCAGAGGCGCATTTATGGTTTTGCCGCATATGAGCTACACAAATTTTGCCACCCTTCTCCCATTCTAGTCTAATTTTCTTGACTAATCTTTCCTTGAATTCACCACCCTGTGATATAACCCACTTGCTCCCCCCTGCAAGTATACCTGTGTCTCTAAGTCACTCTTTTAGTCATTCACATGCTTGCACACGCTCTAGATCACTCATTTGATAGCTCAGTAGCACGGTCCTTTGCTTTATTCGTCACTCTTTTGATCATTTTTGCTCGTTTATACATGGTCTAATTCATTCTTTTGGTCATTCACATGCTTGAACGCTCTCTATATCCGTTTTTTGGTGATTCACGTACTTTCACACTTCTCTAGGTGTAATTCTTTCGTTTATTCACGCTCCAAGTCACTTTTTTGCCTACTCACGTGCTTGTAATTTCTGTGGGTGACATTTTTAGTCACTCTATGACTTGGTACTTTATGGTCTCGACAGCAGAGTCGTCATTCGAACATCAAAAGCCCCTGGGCAAAGTGATAATTTTGAGGTCCTACATGGCTATAAATGCTTGCTGGCTATAAAAGCGTGCCAATTTACACGCTTTAATCTCGAAAATTTTAGCTGGATCCCATTTTTACGAGGCTCTCCTCTGCTCGGGTAAGGCCCATGTGTTAAGACGGCACTGCTCGGCAGAGGCGGATTTATTTAGGGTTATACAAATTTTGCTGCCCTTCTCCCATTCCACTCACTTTCTCGGTTGGTGTTATTAACACTTTCGAGACTCGCCATTGCTTTCATTGCTCGCCAAGAATCTACACGAATTCTCCATGCGTCAGTAATACTAGCATTATTTCCGGCTTAAAACTAGTTTCAATTTGTATCCCGACTGGAGAAAGGGCCGCAACTAATTGGGGGGGGGCAGCAGCGGCTGGTGCTACCGCTGTGGCGACCGAGTCGTCATAAACACAGACTCGCATCGCGAGGACCCGGGTTCGAACTCCACCGTCACAACATTAGTGGTCGGCTGACGTTGGTTTTCTGTGGTTCCGAACTTCGAGGCGCGAATGTAAGCCGATATCCTCCCTTTAAAAAAAGTCTCGCCAGAGAGTAACAGGTCTACAACGATAAAATATTCAATCATTACACTTCACTCATAGTTGGAAAAATAGGTGGCTGATGGCAGCAATATATAACAAGCTTCACGTTAGGTTCACAACACGGACGCGCACACTCCAACATGTGCCAATTCGCTGAAGTTCCACAGAGGACGAGGTGCATGTGTGTGGTTTGGTAGTAGGGTCTGGGTGCCCCGGACACCGGACCACCAGTGGGGGGGGGGGGAGCAAATGTCACCCTTTTGTCGCTATTTACTTAGGGAGCCAAAAATTCAAAATCACCTTCGCACATAAGTCATATTCTTTCCATTTTATATTTTGAATTCACTGGTACGTGTCCCAATGAACGACAGCATTACTTTGTTGCAGAGCATGTGCCACTGATTTGGGGTCATTCAAGTATTACGTCAGCATCGGGGGGGGGGGAGAGGTTTCCGATTTGCTGGCATTTGATGAGAAGGGGGAGGGGGGTTTGGAGATTGCTTACGTCATCAACCACCCCTTTTTTGAAGATATGAAGTATTCTAAGCTGTTGATGAAATTTTGCTGACGGGGTCAGTGTTTTGCTGACTTTTGCTGACAGGGAAGGGGTCAAAAATGGCTGAAAATCTGCTTACGTAATACTTAAATGGCTCCTAGGTGCATCGATCGAGTCATCCCGTACTTTACGGGACAGACAAATTTTTCCTATATTTATTCGGCTCTTGGAAGGAGCGATCACTTCTCCCCACCCTCTGGATCCGCAGGTAGACCCACGATACGTTTCCAAACGAATGAAGCGCCCCCCCCCTCACACACTCCCCTAAAGGTTTAGCACCAGTGATATAAGGCGAAGGCCACCCCTCTACAGCGTGTGTGAGATATTCCAATAATTTTCTTCAGCATTGTTCCGGTTTTAATTCAATCCAATATAAAAATGCTAATCAAAGAAAATCCACGAACATTTTTTGTTTCTGTTTCCAAAATATTTCGTAAAAAAAAAAAGGAAAGCATTGTGTGCGAGTATTTATTTTAAAATGTTGCAAAATGAATATTAATTAAGTCGATTTTGTGAAGAAAAGTCAGTTTAACTTAATCTTATTAATTAACATTAATTAGCGATGATTTCTATCGCGTGCGTTTCGCTTCGCGCCGACTATAATTTCTACTAATCAATTTTTTTTTTCTCACGCTTTCGCGATATAAAGTTTTTTTTTTCTCTAAATCTTTTTACAAAAGATTATTTCGAAAAGTTTACGTTTTTCTAATTAATTTTCAACGTTTCTAATTGGTTTTTGGAACATGGACAAAGCACAGATAAGGTAATTATGTTAGTCAAAAAAGTATCAAAATAATGTATAGAGTAAGTTAATGAATTTCTTTACGGAACGAATTTTTGTTTAGCGAATGTTTCTTGTGTGATGAAATTTTTGCCGATGAAATTTCGTTAAAATTAACGAACAATGTAAACATTATTTCTATATAATGAATTATTTTTAACGTAATGAAGTGTAGAGGGTGGGGCGGGGGAGGCAAGAAGGGGCGATTGCTCCTCCCCCCCACCCCCCCGCAAGAGCCAAATAATATGGGAAATATTCAACTGTCCCGTAAAATACTATGTGATTTAGCGGATTAACGCAATAAATTGCACTCCCCCACCCACCATCACGTCACGTCACCTTGGATCAGCACCTGTTCGTGAGATGAAACACCTCGACTGTATATTATACAAGTGTTGATATGGTATGCTCTATATTGCATTGAGTACTTTGGAAAGGAACCTGAAATTGAGGTTTGCAATTGATCAGTGATCTGTTTACGGAAAATGTTCGCCGCCATGCAATTCGCCGCTAGGAAAATTCACCGACCAACAATTCATCGACGGAAAAGTCGATGAGCGAGTTAGTGAGTGAGCGACCTGTGGTGAGTTAGGGATAGAATGAGCGACCTAGTGAGTAAATGAGTGACCTAGAGGTCAAGTAAGTGATCGGCCTACTGAAAGTGATCGAGTGACAAAGCGAGCGATAATGTGAGTGAGTAGACTGGTGGGTAAGTAAGTCACCTATGAAGTAAGTGAGTGATCTGGTGAGCGAGTAAGGGCCATATTCACCGACATGGTTTAAACTGTAGTCACAATTTTTGAATAAGGGATCAATATAGATTGGTTAAAAACCTGAATTTAACCAATCCTTGTCGATCTCTTATCAAAAAATTGTGACTAGTTTAAACCATGTCGGTGAATACCGCCCCAAGTGACCTAACGAGTGAGTGATAGAATGAATGACCTAGTGAATGAGTGACAGAGGGAGCGACTTGGTGAGTGAGTGATAGAATGAATTACCTTGCAGGGGAATGTGAGCAAGAGCGAGCTAGCTCTAGCGACAGGCCGGTTTCACTCATGTCAAACTGATGTCGGTGAATTTTCCCATTCATTTTTCATTCGGTGAATTGTTGGCCGATGAATTTTCCTAGCTAGGCATGGCGGTGAATTGTTGTCAGTGAATTTTCTGGATGCGTCAGTAATGGCGCTGACTCGCAGAACCGGAAACCAGTGTGTACTATGTACGAGGTCAGGCATTGCAGTTCGACGACTGCACAGAAGTAAGCGCAGTAAAAGTGTGTATTCAGTGGACTTCATTCTGAAGACATTAGCCTTAACGTGGATCGCTCAAGTGACCTATGAATGTGCCACAGGCCGCTTGATATATCTGAAACTGTACCGTGGGCCACTTGAGTGTGAACAGGAACTGTGTCTCGGGTCAGTTAAATAATCTGGGAATATGTCACGGGCCACTGAAGTGATGTGGAACTGCACCACGAGTCACTGAAGTTATCTGGAAATGTGCCACCTAATTCATTTTTGCAAAATTATTTTTGAGGTCGCTGGTCACATCAAATGAATACGAGGACCACATACGGCCCGCGGGTCATGAGTTGAGCATTTAGGTAAATGGATTTTTACTCAAGCTACTTCCATATTTTTGATATGAGCAGCTGATAGGTGGTGCTGGTACGAGCGACTTCGGTGGAAATATGCAAATGAGACGGTTATAAGAACTGGCGCTCCTAATCCACAACCACTTGCTGGATTTGTGACTCGCCTGCAATGTGTTATTTCCCGTGGTGGTGGTCATGCGGAACAAATACTGCTGTAATAAACGATTTGCTGGAACTCTGTTCGTTATTTGTGTGTCTTTTCTTAGACTTGTGTACATCAGCGCCACCTATCAGCCGTTTTTGAGTCCCCTCCCCGTCTTAAAAAATTTCCGGGACCTAACAATGCTAACCCTGCAAACCGTTTTTTTTTTTTTTTTCATTTCGGTTATTTTTCCGGTTTTTATGAATTTTTAAACCTTCAAAGAGGAGTTTTTTGCCCACCCTGTACTTAGAATACGTAGAAGCATGGAACTTTTATCATTGGCTTCAGGAAAGACAGGGCAGCAACTTTCTAATTGGAAGTTAGAGGATCGAGGAGGGAGGGGGAGGGGAGTTGCGTATAAAGGACAAAAGTTGGGAAAGGACAGCAGAAATGAGAGGAAATAGCGTTGTGTCCGTTCTTTATGCGGTTCTTTCCGCAGTTTTTGCTGTTCTTTCATAACTTTTCTCCAATTTTTTAATTCAAATATCTTGGCGAATATTGCGGTTAAAAACATGGAAATTTTTTTTTGTTGTTGGCCTCAAGAGAGACCAGGCAACGTAATTAGAAGTAATTAGAAGTTGCATTAGAAGATTAGGAGGACAGGGGACCGTATAAAAATTTAGATTTCTTTTTTATTTTGTTACATATTGTATTTAAACTCTCAAAACTAGTACAGGGCAATTTTTGAACACCTTTTGAGCATTTTTTAAATTGGAATCGTACCTCTTCGACGGACGGTTAACGAGATAGGGGCCGCATTAGCACTTGCAGGGCACCAAGTATTATACTGCACTTGGCATTTTTGTCGTTTCCAAGTCGAATCGATATGTACATGTTGGAAACAAGCATAAACCAAAGGATCGTGATGCTGCGAATCGAATTCCAATTCTGTGTGGCGAGACTTTAATTTGAATAATTCTAGCAATCGTTGCGTTAAATATTCTCCTCCCGTATCGAATGGAAATCTCTAGTGATCTCCAGTGTTTGTCTCGAAATCCCGAAAATATAGGGAATCTTTCTTCCCAGTTTCTAGTTTTTCGAATCCTCGACGCCGTTCGTCTGTGATCTGATGTCGCTGATATTACCGGAAACTATCGCTCGACGCTGGCGAAACGTGATTGCCGGGAATTCGTGCCAAACATTACAGGCCAAGACTTTCTAAATACGTGACCGAAAATGTGTGCACGAATGTCTTCAGTGTTTCATTTGAAAACTACAGGGAGGTTACAATTAAGCTCTGACCCCCCCTACTCAGCAGGGGCCAGTTCTCGTCGACGTATTACGCCGAACCTTGGTATGAGCGTTAAGCCGGATTTTCCTAGGAGCCTCGTTGGGCCACCTCGTTGGGCAATTTGCCTGTTGTGGCGTTGTATTTGTATTGTATTGTATTGTATAACGTGTGCAGAGTAAAAACGCTGATTGGTTAAAAAACGTGAACTTCCGGTTTTTAACCAATCAGCGATTTCACGCTTCATGCGTATCGTAGAAAACCTTTTCCTAGGAAAACCCGGCTTTAGGGGCCGTTCAAGTATTACGTCATCATCGATGTGGGGAGGGTGGGGGGGTTTCAGATTTGCTGACTTTCGTTAACATGGGGGGAGGGGGGGGGTTTGGATAATGCTTACGTCATCAACCACCCTTTATGAAAATATGAGTTAGGATTCAGAGGGACAGAGCTGATGACGAAATTTTGCTGACAAGGGGGGGGGGGGTCAAAAATAGCTGAAAATCTGCTTACGTAATACTTGAACGGCCCCTTATCAGGTCACGGGAGAAAAGAAAACTAAAATTAAAAAAATTGTATAGGGTTAAAATTTAAACCACTAGCAGGAAAACGGGTGCGCCGTAAAGAACAAAAATTTGGTGCATAAAAACTTTATTAACTTGTTTCGCAGGAGTTTCCAAGATGGGTCGTACGAATCCAATTACAGCCAGGGGCTCTTGAGTCCGACTAAAACCTGATTCACACGGGGGGTTCCGTGGTGGGTCGCACAACATCCAGTTTCAGCCAAGATTCTTTAGCTATGGTTCTCAACCCGAACTTGATTCGTAGGGCTTCCGAGAAGGGTCGTACAAATCCACTCACAACTAAGGGTTTTGAGCTATGGGTCACACACGATCTAAACTTGATTCGCGGTGGGTAGTATAACATCTAATCACAGCCAGGGATTCTTGTCCTACTACTAATACTACTAAACAACACATACACCACGTTCATATTCCTCTGCGGAACTTCTAACGAATTGGTACATGTCGGAATATGCGTGTCCGTGTTGCGAACATTACGTGAAGTTTGTTTCTGTGTAATGACTGAATTTAGTGCTGTCATCTACCATCTATTTCCTGAACTATGAGCAAAGTGTAATGATTGAAGAGATGAGATTCTTGAGCTATGGCTCCCAACCCAAACTTTATTCGCAGGGGCCTTCCGACAAAGGTCGTACGAATCCATTCACAGCTAAAGGTTTTTTTGAGCTATGGGTCACGACCCAAACTTGATTCGCAAGGGGTTTCTGAGTCGTACAAACCTTTCATTGCTGTTATAAATGCACTTATTGCATCACTGGTTAAACTAATTTCGAAAAACAGTCCCGTTATCTCGTTGATTTTGGGTCGCAGCTGTGAGAAAGTTTAGAACTTCTGCTTTAATTACAACCGAACTGTATGTTAAAAAAACATATAATTGAAAACAAAGAAAACGTTTTGAAGACTAACAATAAAAAGTGAAAAAAAAAATGTTTTCCCAAAACTTTTTCTAATTTTAGAAATTTTTATAGTTCAGATGTTGTTTGAGAGGCGGACGTTCCGTCCCTAAATTCACGTCTGAGCGAAACACACGTTTTCGGAGCGAAACATTCAACAATAACAGCAGCGGCAGTATGAATGCGAGCGAAAACAATAATGAACAAATGATGGCGTCCCATTAATCAAGCTACCATTATCCTTTTGCATATGGAGATGATATTTGCTAATGACTCGAACCTTAATTATTTCGCCCCTTTTCTTCGCGTTCGAGTCGAAATAATAGACAGATGCAACATTTCCTGGTATGTGTGTGGCGCGGCTTCTCTCTCTCTCTTTCTCTCATCCGTTGGCTGAACGAGACAAAAATAATATAAAAGCCGTATTATTTATACAATGGCGGCCGATAATTACACGTTCTGTGTTGTCAACGCGATAGGTTCTAAATTAAGCTTCGTTCGCGACACGCGGCAAATAAACAACGGGCGACCGCCGTTCCTCGCAAACACACACAAACCGTATCATCACCGCGCGAAAAGCAATAATTAGTCCTCCCGAAAATTGAACAAAAACACACACAAAAGATAACGCTCTGCTCCCATATCATACACTGAATTGAGAAGGTTCGAAATCACAAAACTCACACACATTCTATTTATATCATTACTGGTATTTCAATTACGCCTGGTAACGCACCGTTGAAAGACAAAAAAAAGTTATGTTTGATAATTCGGTTTTGAAAAGGATTTTGTTCAAATAACACTAGAGATGGAAGAAATGCAAAGCCAAGTTTACCTTGGGCAAGACCGAACCAGAGGTACGCATGCCCCCCCCCCTCCCCCAGGGAATACATAAAAGGCAATTCAGAGGTACGTGAAAAAATAATTATTTTTCATTTACTTGATTATAATCAGCGGTGGTGGAAAAAGATGAATAAAGACTGTGGTCTACTATGGGAGCCGGTCTCCCATTTGAAAAGTCTCTCCGCAGAGAGTGTAGGCAGACCTTGAACAGGATACTTCCATAAGGGGCCATTCAAGAGTCACGTAAGCAGATTTTCTGCCATTTTTGACTCTCCCCTTGTCAGCAAAACACTGACCCCACCGTCAGCGAAATTTCGTCAACAATTTAGAATATTTCATATCTTCAAAAAGGGGTGGTTGATGACGTAAGCAACCTTCAACCCCCCCCCCCTTCTTTCTTTCAAACCGAGAACAACTCAGGTCTATCACCATTTATGGGTGATTTACCACCTAGCGAGTTGTGACGGAGGTGTAACTGTGTGTGTACCTAACAGTCTGTAGTGTTGTGTTTGATTTCTCAGTGCTGCCATCTATATTTCAGAAGTGAAATGAGTGATGTGTTATGATTGAATTACATTTGTGCTGTTTGTAGGTCTGTTGCTCTCTGTGGCGAGACTTTGGGAACCACAGAAAACCAACTTCAGCCTACCACCACTATGGCGACGGTGGAGTTCGAACCCGGGTCCTCGCGATGCGAGTCCGTCACAATGACCACTCGACAACCATAGCGGGCCCCCTTCCCCCTCGTCATCAAAAGTCAGCAAATCCGAACCCCCCCCCCCCCCGATGCTGACGTAATACTTGAATGACCCCAAATACAAAAATTCAGCCGTCTGTCATTTTCACTTGAAAATAAGGAAGGCAGATGGCCGCAGAAACTCTCCACAGGAATGTTTACGAGTTGCATGTTAGGTTGAGTAGACGCAAGCGTCCTACGCACATCTCGCTGTACGCAAGCTTCCGTTAGAAATTCTCCAGAGGGCATCTTCCCCTAGACATTTCAAGAAGATGACAGGTATAGAATGACAATGAGCTGAAGCGCAGGACAACAGGTGCACCATAAATATTATTAGTTGGTAACTCCCCCTGCCCCAAAAAAAATGTCGAACGGTCATGATGGGTCCCCTCTTCCCCCCTCTTTTCTTGAGAAAAAAGATGGAGCGATGAGGACAGAAAGCTGGCGGGATTCAACTAACAAGATAGATAAAGCAACTGTTAGAGAAAAGTACAGAAATTTAAAGGAGACCCTATTGTTCAGCGGAGAATCGAGAAGTTAGTAGTGACAATTTTTTAACCAAACCAGAAGGATCTGAATTTTGTTTGTGTTCGTAGTAAACTACTTTATGAAGCATGACGTTTATTTTTCGTTCAAGCTATTCACATTTGATTAATTTCAGGCGATTAGTAGCCCGAAAAGAAGCGATCTTTCAAATATTATCATCCATATTTATTACTTTCAACGCTGACATTGGTATTTTTGCGCTAAAAAAAAAAAGGAAGGGGGGGGGGGGTAGCGATAAATCAGAGTTCTCTTAAAAGCAAATATTGCCGAGATAAAGCCTCAATGAGCTGGAAAAATGTATGGCTTCAGAAATTTTGTTAATAACCCAGTCAAAATATTACACATAATCTAATCGAAAATGTTTAAAATTTTTTTCACCAATCAAAATTCCAAACTCATTCGTTTCTTCCCCCCCCCCCCACCGAATTCTTTCAAACTGAAGAAAAATCAATCCCAACTCCTGTCATTAATGAATGTCATTTCACTCTTTCCCTATTTAATTCCCACCAAGAATTTCTTAAGAAAAATCTGTGTTTCGTAGCAT
The DNA here is from genome assembly GCF_987345545.1 of Pholcus phalangioides. NCBI lineage: Eukaryota > Metazoa > Arthropoda > Arachnida > Araneae > Pholcidae > Pholcus > Pholcus phalangioides. The sequence goes on along the minus strand of NW_028301608.1, from coordinate 82,695,128 downwards.
TCTACAATTAAGTTTAGAAAGGAATTTAAAATTTCCATGTGTGGTATGTTTTGATGCTCTCTATAGTTACGAATAAAACTTAACGCAGTGGTTCCCGACCGGGGCTGCGGGAGAGCATTTTGGGGGTGGGGGGAGATGCGAGACGGAAAAAAAAATCACAACATGTTGACTGATTAATTTGATCATTTTGATCATTTTTGTCGCACCACGGTCATTTTCTGCACACGAGGGCTTATTAGACCGGGACCTACAATTTATTGCCGATTCCGAACGGCTTGCTTTTTTGTACTCATCGAGAGGTTGGTGCGCTAACCCCTCGATGGGGGACTCCCTGCGGTAGCAATTTTTTGCTCTGGTCAAGTCGCCGTTTTCTGACTGATTAATTAAAATGATGCTAAAAATTGAATTTTTGAATTCTTAAAAAAAGTAGGAATCATACCAATATTTTGACTTCCGCTTCACAGAAATGTGTCTCGTACTTGTTTTCCATTTCAGTTGAGGAAAAAATACTATTATTCAATTATTCTATTCAGCGGTTTGTTTACATTGGTACCTCGTGTTATTATGTCGTGTTGGCATGTCGTGCTTAGATTTGATACTACCGTGAATACACAGGACTGAGGAAAAACATCAGAAAATTCAGTCAAGTGTCAAAGTGATATTAGTTTATATGTAGTTGTTGTGGCTAGAATCAATATAAGTGAAGAACTATTCAATGAATATTTTTTTTTCCAAATCTCAAAGAAATGTTAAAAAATCGCGTTTTTTTCTTAGTTTCGTTTTTCAATGAATTTTGAAGAAAAAAAATCGATGGCAAGTAAAAGAATTCATAGAAATCAATTATTGGATAATTAATGTAATCAATTACAGAAAAAAACCTCAACTTTCTAACAGATAAAAACTTATTATCCAAGGAGTGCGGGAAGGGAAAAAGTTTGGGAACCACACACCGAGTTAACGGGGCGTGTTCTGATTGCTGTCTACATCTTTGACGACTCATTAGAAAGCGTACTTACCTATGCACCCTGTATATAGATAGCAATTGATATTCTTATTTTGATTTGTGATTATTGTCACCCACAGCAGATATCTGCCACAGCTCAGACAGAAAATCTGGTTATTTTCTCGATATCACTGTGGAAAATAATCGGATTTCCCCCCCCCCCCTCTTTATGACATGGTGACGTAAGAGTTTGCATTTGTCACTAACCAAGAAAGTTCGCACAGTTAGTACGAGAAGTATAGTAAAAAGTCCGCGCGCGCGAATCTAACGAAAACGGCTTATAACGAGTTGGCTGTCAAATAACGCAAGTGATTTTCAAGTAGCTAGTTTAAAGATACAAAAAAATATTCTATTATAGCGAGTTTAAAAATAGGAAGTATTCGCTATGACGTCAAACGAATTCCCCAAAACGCTAGGCATCCCTTCTCTCTCTCTTCAAGAATTAAACATAACTCTTATCATAGCACATGCTTCTGCTATGCGACCAAAATCAGTTTCATGACTAGACTTCCGTTCATGCCTTACTATTAGAACGAAATGATTTTTGAAGACGTTTTAAAGCAGATAAAGCAGCAATTTTCTTCAATTTTACATCGAGACAGAGAAAAAAATTGAAATTCGCTTATAACGAGAGGTACGTTATAACGACAATTTTGCTCTTGTTTGTGAAGTGTCATTATAACGGACTTTTACTGTACAGCATATTTTTGAGATAAAGTATGCCTTTATGCCTTAAGTACCTCGCCACAACGATACTCGATATAACGATAAATCCCTCTACAACGATATTTTTTCGAATTTTGCTTGGAATTGAATGTAGTCTAATGCTAAACTCCTCTCGATACAACGATATCTTTTTTACTACGATAAATCCCTCTACAACGATATTTATTTTTCAGTTTGTTTTTTTTTTATAAAACCGCGACAATAATTTTTTTAATTTTCTCAAAATCATTTTGAATTTGATTTTAACCTCGTCACTTGTTTTCGTTCTTCTGAATGCGTCTTATTACATCGGTGTTTTGCACCACAGAAACTGCTATGGACGTAATTGGTATTGCTACTTTCTGTGTATGACACGAAAGTACATCGCGGTAAACAACTGTACCAGCGTAACTCATCTAATTGACTTTTATTAATCAACTACAATTACAATTTTTACGATGAATAAATACACAAAAGCGCACTTTCTAGTGGTGGTACTGACAATACCGATTTAAAAAGATGACAAGAGCAGCATAAATTTCATGACATGAGATGATAATGCTGCCTCTTAATACAACCGATAATCCCTATGCAACGATGTTTTTTCTTCATCCGCAGAATGTCGTTATATCGAGGTTTCACTGTACAGTGGAACTTCTGTAAACGGGCAAAAATTGTCAACAACATTTGATTCGGTTAACAAGCAATGATTCGCTTTACGAGCAAAATTTTGCACATTGTTTATTTAGTCTCACTTTATCACTACTGAGTCGATGGTTTATAGTTTTCGCCCATACGCGTACTGTGGAATTAAGAGTGATATTCACTCTCCTGGAATCGCCAGTCAGCGTGCCTCACTCAAAAAAATAAACACACGTGCGAGTGTGACTGTTTACGATATGAATCCAGATGTAGCATTGTAACCCCTCGTATGTGCACTTAATTTATTTTTTTTTTTGAAGAAAACTTTGTGTACTATTGAACGTAACTTTAAGAAGCTAGCTCACGAATATGAACCACCAGTTGTCGAAGAGGTTTGTGTCCTTAGGAAAGGCAATGGGACTGGAGGCGAATGAGAACGACATTCAAAAACCAATAGAGCAGAATTGCCAGGAGTTGACAGCAGATGAATTGATGGATATCCATAGCACGAACAGCAAGAGCTTATGGACGGAATCTCCTCTGAGGAACGGAGAGATGAGGAGGAGGAGTCCCTCACTCTCTTCAAATGAGATTAGAGAGATGTGAAGAATGCGGGAATCTGCGAAAAATTTTGCAGAAAAGAACCACGCAAGTAAAGCTGTAGCAGTGTGAGCAATGAATCCGGCCGACGACAACGTGATTTCCCATTTATATCGAGAAATCCTAAAAAAAGAGTCAAAAGCAAGTGTCATTGGATGGGTTCTTTTCAAAGTCACACACAAAAAAAGAATAAGTTTGCAGACAACAGTGAGTCCGTAAATCATCTGAATTAAACGATGGTCCTCCTCTCTCTCGTCGCGTTCAGAGTAAGTTCTATATTTATGGTGTTATTGTGTATTTTTTATATATTATTAATTTTATTGCATATTATTCTTAATATTATTATCATGTTGTAATAATTAATTGAATGCCGTTTTCTCAGCCACCTCGTCGGGCATTTTGCCTGTTGCGGCCTTGTATTTGTCATTTTTATGAGAATGAATAATTGTGGAATGAATTATCCAAGTTTCCATTATTTCCTATGGGGAAATTTTGATTCAATATACGAGTGATTCGGATAACGAGCACGTTCATGGAACGAATTAAGTTCGTCAACCGGAGTTCTACTGTATATGAAACTCCATCAGTTTTAAAAGACTAGGGATTCCTTTTTGTAACCGTGCTTACAATAATCCGAAAATTATTCACAGATATACATAGAAAGGAATTCCCAAAAATTCATTAAGCTCATCATTTCTTCAAATTATTCCAAACCAATCAAACAGCAATATCTTTCGATACAAAACTTCGATCTTACTTTTTGATAACAGAAAATATCCGCATTTATAACGATTTAAAAAAAAACTATATCCATAAATTAACTCTCTCAAGGCTATTGAACAAAAACGAATAGGAAAATACCAGTTCTCTTCCTAACAAGAAAAAAAGTCATAAATATTCATCATATTTGGTTGAATCTGGTTGAATGAAATGCCATCCATCTCTTATAACGAAAGAAATTGAAAGGGTAGAAAACACCATCACTTTTTCACCTCATTAATTACATTTCGAGAAATATTCATGACTTGGTTTAGGAAATTTGCGGTTAAGAGATCCTTCCGAAGAACTTGAACCGAAGAGGGTCAAGAACCAAAAACAACTAACAAACCATTCTCAGATAAAACTCATCCGAAGTCCAAGTTTATGAAATAAATAAACTTCAAAGAAGAGAAAACTATCCATCATTTAAACTTTTGACTCGAGATAACTTGTTGAGCGGTTTTATGAAGAGTTTGCAAAATAGCGATCAAGAGATAACAACGTTATTGATAGATAAATATAAATTACAGGTTTTTTGAAAAAATCCTCACCTCTTTTTTATCTCTTTAAACTCTTTCTTCTCGTGTTGTAATATATCCACCTTTTTTATTTTGTTTTTCAGATGGGAAAAATAACCGAGAACTACAAAAAAAAAACTTCACCAACAAACTTTCCACGTTGAGTTATTCGTGGGTTCAGAGGGAGTGGGGAGGGGGGATGGATGTGATCACCCTTCCCAAGAGTCAAGAACTCAAGGAAAACATTTATCTGTCCCCCGTAAAATACGGGACGATTCAATGAATCAAATGGTGTCTGCTACTACTGAATTCGCAGCTGAAGATGTCGGCCTCGGCTTCATTCACAGCTGAAGGTGTGCTCCGCTTCACTTTCAGCTGAAGATGTCGGCCTCGGCTTCATTCACAGCTGAAGGTGTGCTCCGCTTCACTTTCAGCTGAAGATGTCGGCCTCGGCTTCATTCACAGCTGAAGATGTGCTCCGCTTCACTTTCAGCTGAAGATGTGCTCCGCTTCACTTTCAGCTGAAGATGTGCTCCGCTTCACTTTCAGCTGAAGATGTCTGAATTCACTCCATTCGCAGCTGATAATGTCGGCTCGATTTCATTCGTTGCTGAAGATATCTGCCTCGGCTACATTCGCAGCTGGAGATGTTCACTTCATTTGCAGCTCAAGATGTCCGCATCCCTTCATTCTAGGCTAAAAATGTATGACTCTACTCCTTTCAAGAACTGAAGGAAAAAGTTGATCTGTCCCCGTAAAATACGGGACGATTCAATGAACCAAATGGTGTCTGCTACTACTGAATTCGCAGCTGAAGATGTCGGCCTCGGCTTCATTCACAGCTGAAGGTGTGCTCCGCTTCACTTTCAGCTGAAGATGTCGGCCTCGGCTTCATTCACAGCTGAAGATGTGCTCCGCTTCACTTTCAGCTGAAGATGTCTGAATTCACTCCATTCGCAGCTGATAATGTCGGCTCGATTTCATTCGTTGCTGAAGATATCTGCCTCGGCTACATTCGCAGCTGGAGATGTTCACTTCATTTGCAGCTCAAGATGTCCGCATCCCTTCATTCTAGGCTAAAAATGTATGACTCTACTCCTTTCAAGAACTGAAGGAAAAAGTTGATCTGTCCCCGTAAAATACGGGACGATTCAATGAACCAAATGGTGTCTGCTACTACTGAATTCGCAGCTGAAGATGTCGGCCTCGGCTTCATTCACAGCTGAAGGTGTGCTCCGCTTCACTTTCAGCTGAAGATGTCTGAATTCACTCCGAAGATGTGTGCTTCCGCTTCATTTGTAGATGGATCGTCTTGGCTTTATTGCACTGATGATGTTTGTCTCTGCTCCACTCATAGCTGAAAATATCTGCGTAAGCTTTATTTTAAACACTGGAAATGTCTTCCTCTTCTACATTCATAGCTGAAGATGTCGGCCTCTGCTTCGTTTGCAGCTGAAGACGCCCGTCTCCGCTTCATTCTAGGCTGAAGATATCTGTCTCAATTCTATTCACTGCTTATAATGTCTGCATCCGATTTATTGATAGCGGGAGATATCGCCTAATCTTTATTCGCAGCTTAGTTTCCAGATGGGAAAAAACCGACAAAAACTACAAAAAACCTCACCAACAAACTTTCCACGTTTAGTCGTGCGTGGATTCAGAGGATGTCCCCTCTTCTGGATCCGCTTGTGAGGGAGATCCAGAAAGGAAGGGGGGGGGTGCAATCACTCCTCCCAAGAGCCAAAAATGAGGGCAAAATTTATCTGTGTCTCAAAATACGGGACGATTCAACGAACCTTAATAAACTCATCCCTCCCAACTCATCGCTGTAGATCCGCGCATGTTTTAAGTGTCTCCGTTGATGTGAAGCAAAGCCGGAGAAGAACAATAAATAATGTTGTGTAGGGTGCGCGACCGTTTAATAACATTTCAGAATTAAAATTTGAAAGAAATTTTAAATTTCCATGTGGTATGTTTACTTGTCAGTTACGAACATAATAAAAATTGGCGTAAAACCTATTCTGAACTGTCCTAAACGCCCATTAGAAAGCTATGACACTTTGCTAGCGTCTTGGTGGATTAATGCATAAAAATTTCAAAGCAAAAAAAAAGCCGGTCTGACACTAGGGTTGTCTTCATGTGTAAATTGTAGTGAACATGATAACTTTTTTTTTCAAACAAACCAAATTACTGAAGCTTCGCGGTCAAGAACCAACAGCATAAATATAAACTCGTCTCGGAATCCAAGTTTAAGGTCTCCCATTACGGTTAGAAGAAAAATTTTGAAAGAAAATATGTTTTTTTTTTATGATAGCCCCATTTTTGTGATTCCAAAATAGGTCTTGTTTTGTTTATATCACGCTTCGAACCAAATTTATAATCACTTTGATGTTGCGTTTAACTGATTTACATCAAGTAATCTGTGAATAAAAACTTAATATAACTTCAATAAAACGTTTTGCAAAGAATGCTATTTGTGACATTTCATTCGGCTTCGAAACATGATTTCTAGAAATCTATTGATTGGATCATTACAAAATTTCAGTACGATATTCTGCCGTATATTGTTGAGGGGGTTATGAACCCAAAATCTGAGGTCTATCTCATATATTTGTCTAATTACAGTGTTTTATGTACACGAGATGCAGAATAAAATTTCAGAAATCAACATATATTTGGGTGTAACTTATGAGCATTCCGTGCAGTCGTTATAAATTTCGATTCTTAACCTGTATCATTCAAATGTTTTTTGTTACTTCACACTAGCTAAATGTAGTGTGAAAGTAACAAAAAACATTTCATTCGTAGAATTTTTTTGCAATCGTGTTTCGAATATTACATGAATTTTGCTTGAAATTTTGTATAAAAATAACTTTTTCTTATAAAATGGCATAGATGATATAAAATTTATTATTGTTTTCACCGTTTTGAGATACTTTCTATCAAAAAAATGTTATTAAAGTTCACTCCAGCAGCATTTCATAGAAAAGTGCCAAGAATGCTAGTCGTGGATACCTTAAAGGATAAGTAAAATTCAAAGAAACCATAAATTAAACCATCAATTAAACTTTTGACTCGAGATAACGTGTTGAGCTGTTTAATGAGATTTTTGCAAGAGATCAAGAGATAACAATGTTATTGAGATAAATAAATGAAAATTTGGGATTTTTGAAAAATCTCTCACCTCTTTTATCTCTTTAAACTTACTTCTCTTTTGTAATGTTCACCTTCTCTATTTATTTATCTTTCCTCTCTTTCACTCGTTTTAAGATAAACACCAACAATTAGGAGAAACTTGCCAAAGAACTTTCTACGTTGAATGTCTCCGTTGATGTGAAGCAACGCCGGAGAAGAACAAGCAATAATGTTGTTTAGGGTGCGCGCCATTTAAAACATTTTAAAATTAAAATTTGAAAGAAATTTCAAAAATCCATGTGGTATGTTTTCATGTTAGCTATGAATAGAGTCAATTCGCGATAAGTCGAACTCTGATAACTCTAATATCTGTTTAAGTCGAAGTTTTCGCTCGGTCCCAGAACTTTTTTCGCATTTTTGTGATAAAAATGTCCCTTAAATCGAAGTTTTCTTAATTTAAGTAGAAGTTCTCGGGAATGAGAGAAATTTTAAAAAATAACATTATTAATAGAATTTTTTTTAGTAGTAGAATTCAGCATTTGGCAATAGTATTCAGCATTTGGCAATAGTATTCAGCATTTGGCAATAGTATTCAGCATTTTGCAATAGTATTCAGCATTTGGCAATAGTATTCAGCATTTGGCAATAGTATTCAGCATTTTGCAATAGAATCCAGCACCTACCGATAGAGATTCACATTTATCTGTAGAATTTAGAGCATTTAGGAATAATTTATTGGAATTTAGCAGATTCATTTATCTGGTTGCAAAAAGTAAATGTTTTTCTTATGAAAGAAGGGAAAAAAGAGACAACGTGCGTCAAAAATCACTGCATTTTCTGACAGAAACTAATTTTGTATTACACTTTATTTCTAAATATTCTCGTTCAATAATTAAATATGATTAAATTAGAATAAACTTATCCAACCAAATTACTTTACCCAGTACTTTGGCATGTATTGCTAATGCAATATTCGTAAATAGCACTATTACTTTAACAAATTTTTCTTTTCCCCACTTTGAAATAAGGATTTCAAATCAGTCGAACTAACGATAACTCGAAGTTTTTTCTCGGCCGCTGCATATCCGACTTATCTTAGATTTGACTGTATATAATAAAAGTTGGCATGAGCTGTTCTGAGCTATCTTCATCCTTTAACTGGCCATTAGAAGGCCATGACACTTTGGGAGCTTCTCAAGGGAGGGATGCAGAAAAATTCCATGGCAAAAAATATATATATAATAATAATAAAATAAGGAGTTGAGTCCTTCATTTCAATAGGTTTTATTTTCATATGCAAATTGTAGTGATCAAGCTTCGCGGTCAAGAACCAGAACAAGAAAAGAAGCTCGTCTCAGAATCTAAGTTTAAGGAATAGATAAAATTCAAAGAAATCATCCATTATAATCAAGGTATCCGAATACCTTTCTTTGCCCTTTTCTATAAAACGGTACTGGGGTGAACTTTAATAACATTTTTTGATAGAAAGTGATTCAAAAATGGTGAAACAAAAATAAATTTTGGAATAACTATGTCACTTTTCCCGCGAAAAAAATCATTTTTGTGTCAGATTTTAATCAAAATTCACGTAATATTGGAAACACGATTGCAAAAAAATGCTATGAATGAAATGTTTTGCTATTTTTACAGTACATTCAGTTTGTAATAATGCAGGTTTGGTAACAAAATTTAAACACCCAAATCTTAATTTAAGTGTGATTTTTTCGAAATTTCATTTAACATATCTTGTATCACTGTAATCAGACAAATACATATATGATAGACCTTAAATTTTAGTTCATAATCTTAACAATGTACGGAAAAAAAAATTAAAATTTTGCAATTTACACAATCAATACATTTTCAGAAATCATGTTTTAAACTCAAGTACAATGTCAGCATTCTTCGTGATACGCGTTAGAATTTTTATTCACTGATTACTTGTATATAAAAAAGCAACACTAAGTCGACGAAACTTCTGTTTTAAGCGTCATATAAACAAAACGACGCCTGTTTCGGAATCGCAAGAAATGAGGATTTCATTTAAAAAAAATTCATTTAAAAAAATCAGTATATTCTTCCAAAATAACGTTTTAAATGTAGTCGGATAATACCTTAAACTTTTGACTCGAGATAACTTGTTGAGCAGTTTAATGAGAGTTTTTCCGCAGAGATCAAGAGATAAACAGAGTCATTGATAGATAAATAAAAATTAGAGGATATTTTCGAAAAAAAAAATTCTCACCTGTTTTATCTCTTTAAACTTTCTTCTCGTGTTTTGTGATATTCACCTTTTATTTTTCTTTCACTCGTTTTAAGATGGAACACCAACAACTAGGAGAAAACTCACCAACAAACTTTGCACGTTGAGTGTCTCCGTTGATATGAAGCAAAGCCGAGAGAAGAACAAGAAATAATGTTGCGTAGGGTGCGCGACCGTCGACCAAACTGAATGGAAGACCGCGAACCCAACTCCGTTTTATTATATATAATTTTATTTTTTGTTACTATTATTATTATTATTTTATTTCTTTCTTCTTTTTTTATCTTTGACCGCCACCAAGTAGAAGAAGAAAAGGTTTGCGTGAATTCTCTTACATACAGAAGAGTGGATTGATGACGGTGAAGGGGTGATGGGAATTCGTACACGCGGTGAGTAGACGAGCAAGAGTGAGTTAATATAATGTCTTGAGAGCACCTACAACAACTTACCACCACCGGCCCTTCTTTCCATTGCTGACACTGACTGGCGGCCTTCGGGATTCTCCACATACACACACACACACACCTTTTCCTACTTTTATGTGTGTGTGAATTCCTTTTTTTTTTTTTGTTATTATTATTATTTTCCGGGCACTCTGCCAGGCTATTGCGTGATACGTGTAGGGGAAATTGGAATTTTTTTTTTGGTCACGCAATCACCTACATGATGGAGGCCACCTTCGTGACGTCATTCCCGGCAGGCACGAGCAACGCCTTCCCTGTAAACTTGCAATTCATATTTTATATTGGACGATTTTATTTTTAGTTTGCTTGAATTATAGTAGAAGACTTGTGTTGGTGAGGATATTTTGGGATAAGCCTTTATTTATTTTTTTTTTTGTGATAGGATTTTTCTCCTTCCTGTGGATCCTAATATGTACTGCACTTGAAGCAGGAGGTCAACGCATGGCGCACGGACCAAATGTGGCCCTCGGTGCTCTCCGCCGCGGCCTCCGATGATTTTTGGGAAACAGCTAAAAAACATTGAAAGATGATAAAAAAAATAATCGATAAAACCCGCATATTGTACTACTACCGTGTATTAACCTTTTGCGCTCTGCATCAGAAAGCTACGGTACTTCATTGTTAGAACGGCCTTTTATGATAATAGGAAGCCCCCTTCCCCCCTTTGAATTTGGCTTCCTAACAGGACTCTTGTAAGCTATACAAAAACCGCAAAGGGACAAACATACAGGGTCTTCCTCATTGCTGCTGGGACGTTATAAAATGCGAAGTGTACCATATCAGCAACTCCCAAAGATAGATCTTCTCTTGGAGGTGCTGTTCTGATACATCACCAGGATCACCTTAATAAGTTGGGGGGGGGGGAAGGCGCAAACACTTTTTTGGGCCCTTAATTTCATTATCTCTGCATCTGCTGCTCTGTTCTGAGCTGCCTACAGCCGCAACTATTCAGCAGAAAACTCGGCGCCTCAACCTCGTTAGGGAAAATATCTTGTTATCTAAATTCTTCCCCCGGATCAAACCTGGGACCTGACGCAACCTACACTGTAGTTGACTCCTTGATATGAGCTTTCGGAGGTGAAGGTCCACTCGAGTACCTTTGATGGCTGCGAGGCACAAAACTATGCTTCTCGACTGGTCTTGGCAGCACCGTCATCGGACTGCTGAAGACTGGAAACACGTTGCCTGGTCTGATGAGTCGCGTTTACAGTTGAATCGGGATGACGGTTGTATACGGGTATGGAGAAAACCTCATGAAACTACGGACCCGCATGTCAACGGGGAGCTGTTCAAGCTGGTGGAGGCTCCGTCGTGTTATAGGACGTGTGCAGTTGGAATAATATGGTACATATGATAAGGCTACGAGCAACTCTGAAAGGTGACCTGTACGTAAACACCCTTTCCGATGACACGCCCATTCATGTACTGTATGCATTCCGACGGGCTTGGACAATTACAACAAGACGATGCGACACCACACACGTCGGGAGTTGCTCTGGCTCCAGGAACAATCTTCTTCTGACTTCAGCTCATCCTCCATTAACAATCTAAATCCCCAGACACGAAAATCATTGAGCACATATGGGATACCTTGCAGCGTGCTGTACAAAATCACATCACAGCGGTATGGCATTATGGACTGCTGTGCAAGAATTATGGTGTGAATCGCCTCCGTGATACTTTGACACATTAGTAGAATAAATGGTCAAAAATTTCTAAAATCTGCTTACGTAATACTTGAATGACCCCTAAGAAGAATGGAAGAAATAGAAAAATGAGTTCGACATTTTTGCAGTTTTCAGTACAACTATTACTACTTAACCGTAAATGAACCCAATAAACGTTCCTCTGAGGAATTTCTAACGAATTGGTACAAGCAGGAGTGTGTTGGGTACGCATATATGCGTGACCATAGCGTATTTATGTTGTCAGTGTTATGCTTGTTTTCATTCTACTACTGATATTTTGCCAACTCCGGTCATATCGCTATACAGCATTTTACTACCGAACGAGTTGGGTTAGGAATGAAGGTGTCATCTGTAGGTGGTCACCTCATCCTAACTTGGGGGCGTGAATGCGAGCCGATCTCCCCCGTTGAAAATTCTCGCCACAGAGAGCAACAGGCCTACAACGACACAATTATTCAATCATTACACTTCACTAATAGTTTGAATAATTAACGGCAGATGGCAGCACTATACATAACAAGAATTACCCATAAACTGACTTCATATTAGGCACGCAACACATACATACACAGCTTCCAACGTGGCCCAGGTCTTCTTCGACCACCTGCTAAAATGTCTTCATTGAGACAGAGCGGCGGCCCATGAACTGGATAGGAGGAGGTGGTTACCCCATTGGCGTACGCAGCGTGGGGGGGGGGGGGGGTTATGGTTCTAACCCCACCCGGAAGCCGAGATTATAGTGTTATTTCGCAGGAAAAAACGTAAACCCCCGAGAAAATTCTGCATACGCCTATGGGTTGCGTCAGGCTCGGTAACTTGTTAACTATGCTATGATCGAATCCGCTGGCGGATTCTAATTCAGATTCATGGTGGTAGACAAGCATCTTACCACCGCACCAGTCGGGAGCTTTTTCCATGTTACACTGGTGCTTCCATCTGTCTTACGTACTTTGACGTGAAAATGGTAAATGACTGAATTTTCATGTTATATAAGTATCGTGCTCAAGGTGTGCCTGAAAAGTCTCTATGGAGAGACTTTTTTTTTTTAATGTTGAGACCGGCTTCCATTTGCACCTCGAAGTTAGAAAGCCGCAGAAAACCAACTTCAGTCGACCCACTTTGCCGCCAACGGGTTTCGAACCTGGATCCTCGCAATGAGAGTTGATATGTTTTTTTTAGTACTGATATCCATAAGGTTTTTGTGCCTGGACTTCTCAGGATTGACGATAAATAGAGCCCGGTTTAAATACAAATGCATGTGTGCATTTGCATATTTTGGCTTTTTTGTTTAGCATTAATATGCATATAAATGCGTAAAATCAAAGAATTTACAGAAGTTCATATTTTTGTTTTCTTTTAAAGTTTTTTTTAAAGCTTAGAACTTTTCGTATAATTTTTTGAAGTGAATATTGCTCATAATTAGAGCCCGGATTATATGCACTAAAAAAGTGGCAAAATATGCTCTAAAAATATGCAAATATGCACTTAAAAATGCAAAAATATGCACTTACAAATGCAAAAATAAGTACATATACGGATTACATGCAAATGCATATGTGCATATGCTTTTGCATATTTTGGCCTTTTTTAGTATTAATGCATATAAATGCATAAAATCAAAGAATTATCAGTATAAGTGCATATTTTTGAAGGTTTATTTAAGCTCGCTCAATTTTTTTTTTATAATTTTCCAAATAAATATTGTTCATATAATTTGTTCATACAAATAATAATGTTCAAATTAATATTTTCATAACATCGATTTTTTCCCCCCGCAGGTGAAATTTAGTGAATTAATACATATTTATAAAGTATTTTACGAATATTAACCGTTTTATTGTAAGGCTATTTCTAGAGATATGTCAAAGTGTTAAATTTTTTTCACAAATAGTGTGGAAATTCTCTTTTGTTATTGGCAGTTTCGTTATTGAGCAGCTACAACAAACTGAAAATTAAAAAATGCCTGAATAAAAAATATGTGGAAGTTATTTGCATATGCGGTATATATATATATAAAATATTATTTAATATATATATTTAGTTACACACACACACACACACATATATATATATATATATGAGGAAGTATTTTTTAAAGAATACATATATGCATTAAAAAATAGAAAAGATGCATTTTAAAAACACATCTGCTTTTTTTTGCATATTGATTTTTTAATGCGTATTTTCTCATTTTTGTATTTATAAGTGCATATTTTTGCATTTATAAGTGCATATTTTTGCATTTATAAGTGCATATTTTTGCATTTATAAGTGCATATTTTTTTAGTTTTAAGTGCATATTTGCATATTTTGCTACTTTTTTAGTGCATATAATCCGGACTATAATGATGAAGATCCTCATCAGAGAAATCCCAACTGCCCTATTACTGTCTTTCATTCCTTCCTGTGCGTGTGTGGAATCCGCTTAACGCCCTCTTTCCAAAAACTTTGCCAGCACAATACCGCGTTCCCAGTTATTTATTTATTTGCTCATTTATTGCATTGAATCTTTCACTGCTAAAGAAACTTTTCAGTGAAATAGGAGGGATAATATTTGGAGAGTATGCAGAAGATGATGATGGGGAGCAGCAGCAGCATCCAGCATTTCAAATGTTAACAGCATTTTCCAACGGCTAAAGACAATTGGTAACGGCACTTTGCCAGCAAACTATCAAAGTTTTGAGAAGATGGTATTGTGTGCCTTCCAACACACACACACACAATGCAACATGATATATATAGGCAGTATGGGGATTATGGATCTCACCCACCATTTTCAGTTTTTTCAAACGTGAAACCTGTGCTTTTATAATGTTTGGATCCTTGTTTTTGCATTTACAAATGCATGGTTTTTGAAATTATATATCAAATTCCCCCTACAAAAAGAATGTTTATAAAAAGTGGATACAGTAAAACCTCTCTTTTGCGGACACCGGTGGGACAAAAAAAAATTCGTTCGTAAAAGGGGGGGGGGGTGACCATTAATTGGGGGTTTGAAAAACATACTGAAGAAATTGGTGTATTTGAATGCAGTTATTCTCACGGTGTTTGTTTGTGTTGATGTTGTTTTTTGTAAAAAAATTAGTTTCAATTTCTGTTGAAAGAGGGCGCCGCAAGAACACAAATACCTGGAAATATGCAAATCAGAGTCCCATAAAATGCAGCGTGCTCGATCAACAGCTCATCTCTAAATTTTCTCGTGGCGATTTTCTACAGTCGCTTGCATGTAAGGTTTTCATTGTGATGTTGACATTGATGGATGAAGCACTATTCGTGAAATTGTTTTACCTCAGCCCCGAATCGCCGGCTGACGCTTACGTTTCGAACACAAAAAAGATTGAAGACAGTTTCGGTTCCAATCATCTTGATTGTCTTTCGTTCAACCTCCTCTGTCGACAAAAATTCGAACTAATTTTTTTTCCCTGTAGGATACCTTTTTGCAAACACCATTCAAACACACCAATTCCTTCAATATACCGTAAACTGGGGTTACCTGAACCCAAGACAATTCTTTTTTTTTTTAAATCACTCCTGGATCTGCTGTTATGCAAATATAGGCATGATTCACCATCTCTTCAACAGGTAGCAGCACCATCACTAGATAGTGCCTGAGGTAAGTTCCCGCTCTTCCCGCCTTTTCTTAGTTCAAGTTATGCTGCTTTGTGGTAAAAATACGAATTTTTGTAACCTGATATAACTCCCACCTTCACTTTTTTTTTACACTCTGCAGTCATTCGCCAGATAAAAAGAAATTTACATTTCATATACAATCCTTAAGAAAATAACAACAGTTTCAGCTATAGATAGAGAACCACTGAAAACAGTGAAATTTATAAACTTATAAACAATGAACATTGTGCTGATAAACTAAAAATGGGGTCACTTGAACCCAGTCAGTAAATAGCTCCGAGTAACCCCCTAACTACATGTTTAATTATACATTTTCAATTTTCACCCTAAAAACAATTGATATCATCACTTTTTCCTTTCATTAACTGGTTTAGCTGCTCGCGGTTCATGTGCATTTTTATTTGAATATTTGAAATCAAAAATGACAAGAAGTCTCCTGGTAGCAGAAAGTATGAGGATTTTATTGCTGAAAAATTAGAAGAATGTTCAAATGCTACTTCTACTAAAAACCACACATGCACCTCGTCCATATTCCTCTGCGGAACTTCTAACGAATTGGTACATGTTGGAATGTGCGTGTCCGTGTTGTGAACCTACCGTGAATTTTGTTTCTGTGTGATGCTTGTTATGTGTAGTACTGCCATCTGCCACAAATTCGTCTAACCATGAGTGAAGTGTAATGAATGAAGATTCTGCTACTCTCTCTCTCTCTCTGCGGCGAGACTTTTTAACGGCGAGATCAGCTCTTACATTCGTACCTCGAAGTTAGGAACCACAGAAAAACTAACTTCAGCCGACAACCAATGTGGCGTTCGAACCCGGGTTCTCGGATGCGAGTCTGTCACTATGACCATCCGACCACCACAGCGGCTAATGTTCGAATGATGTAAGGTCAGGTGAAATGTCTCCGAAAGACGCATCACCTCACTTCAAAATAAGCAGCTCTACTATAAAAAAAAAGGAGATCTTCCCGTTAAAAAGTTTCGATACAAAGAGCAACAGGCCATACAATTATTCAATCATTGTACTTCACTCATAGTTAGGAAAACTGATGGTAGATGGTAGCGCTAGACATAAGAAGCATTACACAGAAACACAAACTTCACGTTAAATTTACAACACGTGCACGCACATTCCTACATGTACCAATTCGTTAGAAGATCTGCAGAGGAGTTACGTCTGTTGTTTAGTAGAGGTACTTATGTATGTGCAAGCTCATATTTATGTATAGCTTTCTTCTTTTATTCTGATTTTTTTTTATATACAAATACAAACACAAAGGTCACAACAGGCAAATGCCCAACGAGGTAGCATAAAAAATATTGATGTCAAATATAACCAAAATACAGCAACCCAATATATATCACGAAAGAAAGACTAATTATTAGATCTATATAATACACTAGCTATAATACCCGGCACTGTCGGGTTTTCTTTAATGAGGCTTTTTGGATCACGTGATATCTCCCACTTTCTTTGAGGGGCATACAAACCGTGTTCAAGTTAACTAATATGGCGACTTCCGAGCGACTAGTGAAAGAGACAAATCTAGATTAAAGAAAAGTAGAAATGAATATTTTTTTTTCCTTTTTTAAGGGGCGCTAGGTATTTCGATCCCCTCCCCCCCGAACTTGTGGAATTTTTCGATGTACTTTACGGGTCCATAATTAATTTTAAAATATCCTAACCCACATGAATTTATGCAGTTAAATATCAAAAGACGATACAGACATTAATTTTCATGCTTGAGAAGATATAAATAAAAAGTTGAAATCAATGTTATTGCATGAATATCCAACTCAAAAGTAGGGCCGGCTAATTACTTCATATTTAATCTCATGGGCTTTGTATATCTCTAAACGAAATCAATATTTCAAAAATCTAGAATATTCAATACAATTTTTAAAATTATTGATGTGACAGAAAACCCCACTACATTTCCGCATTTCTACAGTAGAATCGGTAATTTTAACACTAATTTCTATAGGGGGGGGGGGTCATCCTTTGCCTGACCCTCAAAGGGATGCTGATGATGATTATGACGTCTATTCAAAAAGCCTTGTAAATGGGAGTATTGAAAATGTGGCAAATCATTATAAAGCCATAAACTATTATACATATACTGGCAGTGTTAAAGAAGTGACAAACCATTGTAAAGGCATATACACGTCTGAAACGCATTGCTAGGGAACCACGGTAACCAAAGTAAACGTTCGGAAAGTGATTGTTGAGGCCCAAAAACCATTGTTGCCCGACAGTTTTTCGCCCATGCGGGGCATTTGCCCTGCTCTGACGAAATTTTAAAGTAGCCTATCGTTCAAGTCGGGTCCCATTTGACATATATGCTAAATTTGGCGACGATAAAAATTGTAGATTTTGTATAGAGAACATACATACATACACACACACACAGAAAATCAATTTTATATATATAGATTACCTGTTAAAAAGATTATGGTTGTGTTAATGCTAAGTATGGATAGCTTCTCGATTTATCCCAACATGTTTACAGTATTCATTTTTAAACGTGCCAATTGTGTTAGAATTCACGACCCCCCCCCCCCCCACCCCGGAGGTAAGCCATTCCATTTATTAACATGTTGTAGATTTTTAGAATTTAATTTTGTACTTCTCTATTATGTATTCAATGTTTCGTGGATCATTACATTAACCAATAATGTCTATATCTATTTATTAATTCGAGTAATCAAGACGAATCGATATTTTTTTACGATGAAATATGATTCCATAACTGGACAAAACTGAGTCATATTAACCAAGCAACATATACCACCACCACCGCAAGCGAAATCGAGACATCCGCGATGACTGATGACGCTGATGATGGTGACGTTTGACGGTGTGTGCGCGCGCGCGCGCCACATCACGTAGTACATCATATTCGACGTGTCTATACACTTCCCTGACGCATCGTGGCAGTTAGATTTCATCAGGTCTCTTATCAATCTCGCTGGTGCGTCCATTACGCAGTATTCCAGAGAAAAAAACGAGAGAGAGAGAAGACTAAATTGGCGGCGAATATAACGAGTGGTTTTTCCCCAACCGGGTGCTGTTTCATTTCTCATCTAAAAAATAACTAATGTTGAAGAAAGAAAAAAAAAACGAAAAACAATACGCGGTGGTGAAAATGTCGCCGCCACGCGAAGACGTGTTTATTCCTATACAAGATTTTTGCGCAACGTCTTGACCCCTAGAAGCAACTGCGCATCCTGTTTCTACTTTTTTATTTATATTTCGTGAATAACTTTCACATGACTATTACCTAGTACTTCTACAACAACCAACTTTCTCTCTCTCGGCTCGTTCTTTTATTTTATTCCGTGTTTTATTCTGCTTCATCGATTTGTAGAACGAGACGAATTCGAGAATAGAATAAATTGAAAGAAATCAATTCTTTTTCTCTCTTCCCTACGAAATTACGCAAGAAATTTAATTTCGATATTCGGTCTTTTTTTATACGTGAATCGGGTGAAAAGTTGGCTCGCACCTGCGCGATTTATTGCGTAATCGCCTCATTTGGTTTATTACCAATTACCTATTGTGTGAGGTGTCTATAAGAAATTATTGGTCGAATCTAATATATTGATGGTTTTAGGAAACATTTTCAAATGAGTTTTGTATTTTCTCGAAGTATGCGTGCGGGGTTCTCAATGGATGGAAAAGAGGAAAATTTATTTAAAGTGCGAGAAATTATTGAAAATCTCATGATGATTTGAGAATAGGGCTGTCTTAACAGTGTCGCAAAACTAAACGGGAGAAGAGTAATGTTCTGGGACACCGGGATCCGGAAAATTCACCACCGACGTTTCGGCCCCAGAACGTTTTTGCCCCTACTACATTTCGCCCCAGTACGTTTCGTCGTCGTCCCCTTTTCATGCCTGGGATTTCGCACCAGGGCCAAATGAATCAGATCGTATGAGGTACCGAGTGATTGACCAAGTGAGTGGGTGAGTGACCGACTTAGTCAGTATGTGAGTGAGTGAGTGAGTATTACATATGGGCACTTACTCAATCGCTCACTCAGTGGGTCACTAACCCACACACTTGGCTACTCATATTGTCACTAATACCGTCACTCATCCACTCGGTTACTCATATGATCGCTAATACGATCACTCACCTACTCAATTGGTCACTAACTTGATCCCGTTCGGGGCGAAATTTCAAGGTTTAAAGCAGTGTTATTCGAAAAAATAATTTTTAAGAATAATTTCACTCCTCTCTAAAATTTTAAGGAGGTAGTTTTGTAAGAAGAGAGGCGTTCTTTTTTATTTATGATAAACAAAGAAATAACTCGATTGAAAAAAAATGCTTGAAATTTGAAGAAGTATCTCCCTCCGCAATGAAATTTGGAGGAGGTAAAATTAAATTTAGGTGCGTGAATCACGCACATAGACGCGTATTGAGCGTGCACGAACCCTGAACAAAACATCCTAAGGGGCGAAATGTCGGGGGATAAGTTTCTGTAAACCGTTGAGGCCTTTGGGGCCTCTGCGTGCTTTCCCCCCCCCCTCCCCCGTTAAGACAGTTCTACTAAAGATCTTTCGAGATACCGACAATAACATCGGACGTCTCAAGGATGCTCATGACATTGAGTCGAAACATTCTACTGGACTAAAACGATCCATTTTAAGGCTGGTCGTTCACTGCCCCGTGTGCTATGAAATTTCTCCCCAGAGTTGCACACAACACAAGAAACGTGGCGGAAAAAGAAGCTCTAGAATTTCTCGAAATGCAGTGTTGCAAAAGAAAAAAAAGAAATTCCAAGGATTTTTTCATTTAAAAAAAAAGCGGAAATAACATAAAGCAAGTGTAACTTGATCGAGATCAAGCACCACACCATCAAGTAACAAGTAATGGGAAAATGATCCCACATGGAAAACGTGGTGAAAGTGGGGAAAGAGAAATCGAGAGCGATATTTTAAAACTACAAGTTGGTGGTCAAACTGCGGTCGACGTGAGGAAAGAAACGTCGCTTCTCAATGTCGAAAACACCGAAGATTACCAGTGAGAGAAGCAATCGGCCGTTTCTTAATTCCATTACATCTCACCAGATACGGGGGTCCTGAGCGAAAATAATAGAGGGCCAAGGCATCTTTTTTCGTAATTTCGGGCCCCGACTTGTTAAATCTGTGGGAAAGGGCGAATCGGAAATCCAAAAATTTATACATTATTGCAAAATTTGCAGGAATACCGAAAAATATCCAATAGCCCCGTGACAAAAAACACAAATTAATAAAAAACAATTAATTAAAATTTTGAACAAACTTTCTTCAAATTTGGAATTGTTGAAAAAAAATAATTCCAAATCAGGACCTAATGATAAAAATTTTCTGAGAAATAATGAAAATGGAAAAAAATCGATGAAATGAAAATATAAAAACAGATACCTTCAGCACCCCATGAAAATTCAGAATTTTGGAATTCGTGAAAATTCAGCATTTATTAAAGACACAATTCTAGAATTAGTGGAAATTCAGAATTTATCAAAAAAAGCAACAATTCCAGAATTATTAAAAATTCACAGTTCATGAAAATTCAGAATTAATTCCACAAGGGATGAAAATTCAGAATTTATGAAAATAAATAATTCCAGAAATTATGAATATACAGATTATCTGAACTGATGAAGATGCAAAATCAAAATAGATGAAAATTCAGAATCCATGAAAGAAATCATTATCATCGTAAATACGGGGGGACCCCCTCCCCCCCAAAATGCGGGCCTTGTGACAACACACCTCTAAGTGCAGCTCTGTTGTGAATCATACATAGCCTTGGGCAACGTGGCTAAAAAAAATCGCAAAAATATTGATACTGAATTTATTAAGATTATGATTTTTCACATCATATCAGAAAAGTTAACCCTCCATGGTTCATCCCCTCCCATAAAAACGTATTTAAAAACAAACCTTTCTTTTGCACAAATGGTTGTAAATTGGTGCTGTTGGCATATTTTTAACTGGAACAACAATTCAATTAATTAGAGTGGATTTTTTAAATAGGTAAAATGATTAACCCTTCATGCGGAGATTAGAAATCATTAAACGTCCCTTTAAAATGCTATCTTTTTTTAATGAAATAGACTTCTTCCGATTTTCAGCAGGTGCAAACTAAGGGGTATAGGGAAAAGTTTTCCATTGAGAAATCAACATTATAAAATATCTGGGCTTGTCAGTGATAAAATAAGAGGCTTTTATGAACGCGAGATATCTCGTCAATGCCGATTAAAGGGTTTATTAAGGGCGAAATATACTGTTTGCTTTTATTCTAATAGTATCAATAAACGGATGAGATCTCTCGCAGCAAAAGTGTGTGGTTGTTACTTCGAACTCTATTCGCAATCCCCTCGATTTGGTGCGATTTAATAAATCTCTGAACACAAAATTTCAGCAGCTCTCAAAAATGACACTGGCAACAAATCAACTCTTTCTATACATAAAAAAGTATTGCACTTATACAGGGTGTCCTGTAAGTGCTAATGCGGCCTTTATCTCATCAACCGTCTGTCGTAGAGGTATAGCTTCAATTTAAAAAATGCTCAAAGTGTGTTAAAAAATCGCTACCAGTTTTTAGAGTGAAAATACAAATACAGAAAATCTAAATTTTTATTTGATCCTTCCCCCCCCCCCCCCGTCCTCTAACTCCCAATTAAATAGTTGTTGCCCTGTCTCTTCTGAAGCCAACAAGAAAAAAATTTCCAAGTTTTCAAGTGCAGTATTCACTGAGATATTCGCATTCAAAATTGGACAAATGTTGGGAACGACAGCAGAAATAAGACAAAGAAGCGTTGTCCGTTCATTATACGGTTCTTTCAGCAGTATTTGCTGTTTTTTAATAACTTTTCTCCGATTTTTGAATTCAAATTACATAGCGAATACTGCAGTCAAAAACATGGAATTTTTCCTGTTGGCCTCAGGGGAGACAGGGCAACAACTTTCTAATTGGAAGTTAGAGCACAAGGGACAAACATAAAAATTTAGATTTTTTTTTATTTTGTGACACACTGTATTTCCACTCTCAAAACTGGTACAGGGTAATTTTTGAACATATTTTTCTAAATTTAAACTATACCTCTACGACGGACGGTTGATGAGATAAAGGACGCATTAGCACTTACAGGACACCCTGTATATGCCCATTTTGTACCGAAATGACACCAAGAGATATTTACTTTCTAAACTACCAAAAAAAAAAAAATCGAGTAAAGTAATTGGTGTAATAGATTTTTTTTTTGACCATGCATTTACCATGTGCATATACTTGTATTCAAATATACACGAGACCTTAAAAAATTTCCCGACCATTTTTAGAAAATATTTGAACATATTAAAAGATTATTAATTCTAGAATTAATGAAAGAAATGATTTCGGAATATCAATGGGGGAAAATAATTTCTGAATTAATGAGAGAAATACTTCAAAAATCGATAAAAGAAACGATTCTAGAATCAACTAAACAAAACCAAGTCACAAATTTAATGAAATGTTATATTGAATGAGGAAATAACTTAGGCATAAAGAAAATCCATATTTAATGAAAAAAGTGATCGCATCATAAGTGAAACTCTCCAATAATGTAGGCCTCCCTATTCGCTTCGAAGCTCTTTGCACCGTTTGGTGACCGGTAAGATTGACTCTTACTACTGCGAGTATCAAGATATCGCAGTATGACTTATTCGACTTTAGGCTTCGTGGAATTATCATTATCTTCTTCTTTCTTTTGGCACGCACCCCTGTTAAAGGTTGAAAGCTTATGCTTCATTTTTATCAGGTTATAGGACATTGGGCTTCAGGTCATAGGGCTTTCCATGTTTTTGGCTTCCTCCATGTGGATTCTGGTGGGGAAGGAGGGTGGAAGCACACAAGCTAATTTTAGGTTTTAGAAAGAGCACAGAGGGGATCTCCCCAAAGAAATTTCGAGTTTTTAAGAAAAAAAAATTCGAAAAGAGTTTCAAATTCCCAGAAATAAATTGAACGGGCATTTGAAGATTTTTTTTTCCAATATTTTAATATTTTTCTATTTTTTTTTTCAATTTTCGATCATTTTCGGTGGCATATCACTCCCCCCGTGTGTGCGTGTCTCTTTTAAAGGGAGGGGGGCGAATAAAAACTTGGGAAACATTGGGTTAAAGATATTAACCAAATATTTCCGAAAACGAAAAAAAAAATTCTAGCATGTGTTTTCTGGACCATAGAAAAACGTTAAAATTAAAAACAAAACAAGTAAAATTTATTCTTCCTTGAAAATGAGTGATTAAAAATTTTTTTAATTTATGGCAAAAGTGCTGAAATGAATGAAATTTTTGTTTTACAAATTAACTTTGGAATTTCACGCATTCTGGGAGAAAAAAATCAAGTGCTTTTCATACACGAAAAATATGATTTTCTTGTTAATGAAACTGATGTTGGGATCATTGGCCATAAAAAGGTCAACAGATGACGCAACGAAAACAATGTCACACACAAAAAAATGGAGCCCTGGAACTTCGTACAGACGGTGTAATAACTGGGATGTGGTTCAAGAAGTCTATCATCCTCAGCCCTATCTATCAGTAAGCAGGCAGATCTTCAACACGATGTGTTTACGATAACATTAAAATTCAGGCATTTTTCTATTTACACTTTAAAATACGGAAGTCAGATGGCAGCATTACAAAACGCGTATGTGATAGGTAGGGTACCACACATACACTCAGAACACACGTTCAGGCATGCACCAATGCTTTAGAAAATTACACATAAATATTTACGAGTCTCGCATGTACGATTAAGTAGTAGTATCTATCATGCGATATTGATACAGACTGGCGAGATGTTCGTCTTTCCCCGTAAGGTCCACGGGCTCGAATCTGGGGGGAAAAACATTAAAAACAAGTTTTTCGCCTACCGAGCCCGGGGTGACCCTCGATAGATGATGCCTTCATTTTCCACCCAATTCCACGGGTTGGAAATTACCGTATGGCGATATATAACCGAAATTGGTGTGAGATATAAAGTATCGTGTCATATCTTACCGTCTCGTTGCCATGTCGTCTCGCACTTTGCTTGAATTGAAACACAATTGAGATCAATGCGTGACTCGAAATCCTTTTCACTCGTGACCAGGATCCGTCATTTTTCATGAAATTAAAGGTGATTCATCCGATCCAACATATGCGGGAGCCTTCATTATTGGGTGCAAAGACCCTAAGCATTGATGGTAGTTTATACCATGATAGTTATAGTTGATATATAATGACTGTTACAAATGCTAATCACGTGTTCGAATTCAATCGAACATCGATCTGCTATATAATCCGGCCATATTCTCGCTCAATTCACTCAATATGTTTTTCTCACCGAATTCCCAAGTCCAGTCCTGAGCTGACTGTATATGTACAGTCTGTATTGATCGAGAATATATATGCGCGGTCATATAAACCATTATTTTACAATTACGTACGGAATCCACAAACAAAAAACTTGTTTCTTTCGGATCCTAAAATGGACTGACAATTTTAAAAACCAGTACGTATGAGGGAAATGCTTAATGTTGGAAAAAGTATTCGGCCATCAGATTTTTGTGGGATAGTCAAAGTATGTATATATATTTGGGGAGCCGTTTTACTGTATGTACAAACTTTCACCGTCCAAAATTCCCCTTGATAAACGATTCAAGGAATCCTGGTTCGGGCAAGATGGCGTAAAGTCGCAATAGACTGCTGAAATTTTCGATTTCCTGGAGGAGCACGTCGATAATTACGCCATTACTCTGAACCTGTGGTTCCTAATCAGTGGCGCACATTCTTTTGTAGCATTTGTAAGGGATACACGCGCTTTTCCAGGGGAACGCAAGCCTCCTGCGCATTTTTAGGGTGTACTTGAAATATGAAAGGTTGGAAGCTACTACTCACATGAATCATAGAGGAAATGAAATGGCCACCATTTCTCAATGTGTAGACACTCCAATAGTCACTTAACAGAAAATATCGGCTAACTTTGTTCCGCGATCAGGACGGCGGCTCACGATTAACGATATTTCGAAGGAAATACGGTAGAGTCTTCTCGATAATCCGCGGTGAACGGAAACAATGCAAATCGGCTTTTAGGGGAGGGGAGGAGGAGCTTACGCTTACATATTCGTACATACTTTTTACTCTCACCTATTTTGTTCTTAATTTAATGTTTCAGTGGCTCAATTCCTTGTTCACTAGTTCTCAAGCGTTTTTACACCAGCGGCTCCCTTAACCTCATTATCATTTAACCACGGTTCTCCAGAATAGCTAGAAAAGAATCACTTCAAAGCACCAGACAGGCAGAAATCATTACGCCAGGGTCTTCAACGCATGTCCCTCGAGATGCTTGTGGCCTGCAGAACTCTTTGATAACATTTTTGTGTAATATAGTTTAGTGACACGCGGTCATGGCTAAAATGTCGAATGTGGCCCACGATGAGTCAACGGTTGAAGATCTCCTGCACTACACCAACCATGCAACCATGCTCACGCGATGCCTCTTATATTGAATAAACCGAGCACGATCAGGCTCTGGCACATTCATGATTTTAGCATAGAAGGATCTATTGCAAATTCTGGCAGGAGGAGGGGAGGAAGGGTCCACCTAATGTCCCAGCCTAAGGATCACAGTTCCTTGAAACTGAAATTACTCGCATTCGTTGGAAGAATCAAACAAGATGAGTACGTAATGCTCTTGTAAAAATCCCTTTCTCCAGCAGCTCTCGAATTATTAAGACTTTACTGTACTGTGACTTGATTTCTATTCATTGCCGACACCTGTGTCGCAGAACAGAGTGCAGGATAGATTTCGAACTGATAATAGGATAAGGAAACAGATATTTTCTGGATTTTTTTATGCCGAGGTGAAGTTGGAAAGAAAATTCATTTGGTCTCCGCCGGGACTCAAACGCAGGCCCTCTTGCATTCCGGGCAACCGTGGTACCTTCTACACCACAGGAGACACGACCCTGCCTTCCTTATTTCACGCACTGTGGCGTGAGGTGCTGAAGTAGAGGCATTTAGTAGCCTATCTTAACTTCAGCAAATAGCCCCCAGGTGGGACGGTAGAGATAGAGATAGACGGCTTTTCTCAGCCAATATATCAAGGACACAGATATTTTCTGGATTTTATTTATGCCGAGGTGAACTCGGAAATAATGGGCTGAGAAAAAGCCGAGTCTATCTCTTATCTCCAAAAGTTTTTTAATCAGTTAAATCAGCTAAATCAGTTTCCTAAACAAACAGTGAATTGCTGAAACAAAAAGTCAGTTCTTTTCATGACACCCGGTATATAAAATATAGACACCTATTTTTCTGTTTAAAATCTATCATATATATATAGAAGCAGCAATTATAAATAAACCATAATATTTTACCTTTAATATTGCTTTTTTTTCTCTCCTCTTCCTACGCAACCAACAACAATTTCGCAATTTCGAAAATACGCGGATATGTAAATATGGTGAATAAAGAAAAAGAAGAGCTATAAGAGATATGAACATTGAAACTTCCGCGACCGAAAAGGCAGACTCATCTGTATAAAATTATTACTTTTTTTTTGCTTAGTACTATCATGATGATGGCCGCTTTCTAATATCAACAGAGACGACCTTGAGGTCAGAAGAACTAACTTCATCATCACAGAAAGAAGGTGCCAAGCCTTTTAATATTCTAGAAGCATGACAAGGATCGCCGCGCCCCTGACATTTCGAAAAAGTGAAAGTTGCGGTTTTTGTGCTTTTTCTTTTATTTTATATACATACTCTGTATTTACTTCGTTAGTTTTTCATTTTATTTTATTCATAGGCTGCCCTTGGGCATAACAAACAATTAGTCTCGCGATTTCGAAACGTATAGAAACGACTTGACTTTGAGGAGCTGTAAATGTATATCGGATAATAGAATGAACCGGTTAAGTGGATAATTTTTGTCTTCACCACCCCCCCCCCCTTCCATCCCTATTCTTGGCTTGTTTCCGTACATTAATAGTCTACTTTTGACTGACGTTACGTTTGCCCAAGACTTGTTTGAAAAAAAAAAATTCAAGCAATGTTCATAAAACTTTTTTGCAAGAATTTTTTTATAAATTGAAAAAGAGTGTATTTTACAACAGTGGTTCTTGATCAGGGGTTCGCGCAACCCCTAAGAGAGAGGGGGGGGGAGCATTTTTGTGGGTGCGAGATGGAAAACAAATTACAACATGTTGGCTGTTGTTATTCAAGAAAATTGAAAAATGATGATTTTTCTATTTGTAAAAAACTTATTTCTCTGTGTGTATGTTCATGGTCATGGGGGAGAAAAAATTTCCAGATCGAAAATCAGGATAAAATTTCCAAAAATTTCATTTTTTAGAAGTCACGAAAAATTAAATTTCTTTGTAAACAAATTTTAAAAATTACCATTGGCACTCGTTAGACATTTAATTAAAAAAATATATTAATTACAGTCAATTCGCGACAAATTGAACTCCTGTGACTCGAGTTTTAAGGCGAAGTTTTCATTCAGCCACAGAACTTTTTCCGGATTTCAGTGTTAAAATATCCCTTAAGTCGACGTTCTTGGGTTATGAGAGAATATTAAAATATAGCATTTTAGTAATATAATTTAGCATTTAGCAGTATAATTTCACATTTAGCAGTATAATTTCACATTTAGCAGTATAATTTCACATTTAGCAGTAGAATTTCACATTTAGCAGTAGAATTTCACATTTAGCAGTAGAATTTCACATTTAGCAGTAGAATTTCACATTTAGCAAACAGCAATAGAATTTAGCATCAGCAATGGAGTTTAGCATTTAGCAATGGAGTTTAGCATTTAGCAATGGAGTTTAGCATTTAGCAATGGAGTTTAGCATTTAGCAATGGAGTTTAGCATTTAGCAATGGAGTTTAGCATTTAGCAATGGAGTTTAGCATTTAGCAACAGAATTTAGCAGACTCATTTGTCTGCTTGTACCGAAAATGAATGATTTTCTCACGAAAGAAGGGTTCACTGCCTTTTTTGACGGAAAATGACTTTTTATACACTTCATTTATAATTCGTTTCCTTTAAACAAGTATCACGTACGAGTATATGCGTCCATTCCCATAATACAGTATGTACATCTAATTTATTTCCAAAGTTATTTATTCAATAATTAAATATGATTAAATTGGAGAATAACTTCTCTTTCCGAATTTCTTCATCTCCAGGAGTTTGATACATTTTAGTAATGCGATATTCGTAAATCTTTCTACGATATTCGTAAATCTTTCTTTTTCCCGCTGTGAAATCGGAATTTCCGATAACTCGAAGTTTTTTGCCGGCCGTTACACATTCGACTTATCGAGATTTGACTGTACAAACATTCTGTTATTTGCTCTCGCGCAGCGTCCTCTATCGACAAAAATTCAAACTAATTTTAATTTCTGTACCAAAAAAGAAAATCCCCCCCCCCCCCCATCGTGGGAATAACTTTTTCGCGAATCGCATTCAAGTATACCAATTCCTTCAGTTTTCATGAATTTTTAAAATATTAATCAAATTTATGAGACACCCTATTAGTATTTATGTTACCGCTAAAGTGCAGAAATCAGTTATTCTACAGATTATCTAGGTATCAAATCACTTAATCTGCAGATTAGCTAAGTAATGTGCACATTAACGGCTTTCGAGCTTTAGCGGTAACATTTATACCTCCCACGCACACCTAAGAAAACGGGTTATCCCAAATTGTTTGCGCATCAGATACCTCCGCAACCGTTCACATTAGAAACAAACTTTCACTAACAGAAAATTTTCAAATGACGTGCAGTTACTTAAAATCTCAGTTTATTTACAAAGAAATTTAATTTTTTGTAATTTTTCAAAATTTTCATCCTGATAAATTTCCGATAAGGAATTTTTCTTTTTCTGACTATAAATAAAAATAACTTTTTTAAAATAAAATAAAAAGTTTTTTAAAATTATTTTTATTACGTAACACATGAGGTTTTCCAGATAACCATAATTTCTAATAATTTTATTTGAATAAATTTCGTTAATTTGTGTAAATTAAAAAAAAATAATTAATTTAAAAAAAAAGAAAAACAAACTGAATTAATGTGCAATTTACTGGGACTTCACAAATATGTTATTTTTGTAACCAGTAATCACGCATGAAAATTTTAATGCAATTTGATCTCGAATCGGAAGAGCGGTCAGAATTAGGGGATACCTACTTACTACTGGACTGTACTTGCACTTCGTACACATTCTTCTGCGGAATTTCTAACGAATCGGTACATGCCAGAAATGTGTATTCTTAGTGAATATGTGGCTCCTAAAGTACTTATGTTGTCAGAGTGTGCTTGTATCGTGTTCTTGCTAGTGCTGCCACCTGTCCTCCATATTTTGTAGTGAAGGTGGTAAACGCTCGAATTTTCATGTTATGCAAGTATCATATTGTGGGTCTGACTTCTTTCTGCGGAGAAACTTTTTTAAGAAGGAGACACAAAAATGAGATAAATAAATAGATAACATTTGGATAAGTAATCGCTTATCCGGTTGCTTTCTCTCAGTCCGAAATCTTTTTTAAATACGATGTTCAAAATTGCGTGCCACAATCGTGTTTGAGCACGATGCAAACATTGCACCGCCTAAGTGCCACTTCTTAATAGATTAAGAAATAAAAGATACCCGATTGAATCAATTTGATGTGCTGAATATATTTGTCAAATCCTGGAATCTCTTAATTTAAGCGTCGTTTTTTTAGAAAATCGTTTAAGTTAATCACACTGATTCCGAAACTGCTTTCGATCATACTCTAGTGCTCATTTTCCAAAAAACATTTCCCAAATGATACTTGGGGGAAAAGGAGTTGATGCTTCTCAATACGAAAATTGCCTGCGCACAGTGTACAGTAATTTTTGGTCTTGTTTTCCAACTCCCATCAAACTCAATTTGAAACTGAAACCATTAGTTTTCGTCAAAACGACTAGTATTTCCCGTGAAGAAAAATTTGATTAAAATATTGATTCAAATATTTTTAAATATAGTCACTTATCCCAAACATCATGTACAGGAATATAATTTGAGACATTGAATCTGTTTTGTCAAACAAATCAAGTTCATTTACAAACTTTTAATAAAAACTTTAATCGGATTGGTTAAGTCGATTAGCTCAACGAAACAATTTAAAGGCAGCAAACAATTGTTCGATTGATCGACTCGATTAATCGGACCAGCCGCTTAACCAACCGTCATAAAGCTTTTTATATCAACAGAAATCGATTGAAACAGCATAATATAACGTTTGCATCATGAGTTTTTTGGAGACAATAACAACTATTTTAACAACCATTTGTATAATTGAAAGATAAGATTATAACTCAACAGAATTCAAGGGACGCGTTCTAAAAACGGTAGGCTACCAGTACCTAGAGATGCGGTTCAACCGGGCGGCAGCCTAGGCTTTTGTTTAGACTTGAAAATTTTTAATTTTCGGAAGAAAAAAAAATTAACGAGACACCACACGCAGTCACTCTTTTGAACCATATCTAAGATGAAAAAACATAAGTACAGACAAGGCCTCAGATACCTCCTAATCAGATCATGGCCCACCGCTTTTGTCTCAATGAAGAGATTTTAGCAGGTGGTCGAGGAAGATTTGGGCAATGTTCGTGTATGTATTGTGAACCTAACGTGAAGTTCGTTTCTGTGTAAGGCTTGTATAGTATTCCCATCTGTCATCAGTAGAGCCCGGATTATATGCACTAAAAAAGTGGCAAAATATGCTCTAAAAATATGCAAATATGCACTGAAAAATGCAAAAATATGCACTTAAAACTACAAAAATATGCACTTAAAACTACAAAAATATGCACTTAAAACTACAAAAATATGCACTTAAAACTACAAAAATATGCACTTAAAACTACAAAAATATGCACTTAAAACTACAAAAATATGCACTTAAAACTACAAAAATATGCACTTAAAACTACAAAAATATGCACTTAAAATACAAAATGTGCACTTAAAATACAAAATGTGCACTTAAAATACAAAATGTGCACTTAAAATACAAAAATAAGCACTTAAAATGCTAAAATGTGCACTTAAAATGCCAAAATATACACTGAAAATCCCAAAATATGCATTAAATACTCCAGAATATGCACTAGAAATCTTGAAAAAGTCAAAAATTCCGAAGTATGTACAAAAAATGAGAAAATATGCATTAAAAAAATTACCATGCAAAAAAAGCAGATGTGTTTTTAAAATGCATCTTTTCTACTTTTAGTTCGTTGTAGTTGCTCAATAACGAAAATACCAGTAACAAAAAATTTCGACACTATTTCTAAATTTCTAAAAAAATTTAACACGACAATAAAACGGCTAATATTCGTAAAATACTTTATAAATATGTATTAATTCACTAAATTTCCCCTGTGGGAAAAAAATCGATATTATAAAAATATTTATTTGAACAATATATTATTTATATGAACAATATTTATTTGAAAAATTATAAAAAAAAATTGAGTGAGTTAAATAAACCTTCAAAATATGCACTTATACTGAAAATTCTTTGATTTTATGCATTTATATGCATTAATGCTAAAAAAGGTCAAAATATGCAAAAGCATATGCACATATGCATTTGCATATAATCCGGGCTCTAGTCATCAGTAATTTTCACGAGCAGTTAAATAAGAGCATAGAAAGAATTATGGTTCCCATTTGTCCAGGACCGGCAGCATCAGAATTCACTCTCACTCTCTAAATTTCTGCCCTTTTAATCTTGGAGAGGGAATTTTGACGTTAACAGTGTTCTACTCTATGTTGAAGATTTGTGTGAGATCAATCTAAAAATTCATTCCCAAAAGGAGAGGAAATATGATGGCTCATCGATAAGAACGGTAATATGGAAAAAGTAATCTGGCATGTTAAGAACAGTGAAATAACCCTGGACCAAAAAAACAGGGCAGTTACTCTGGAAGCGGGACGCATGGTCAAGGGGGGTAGCAATGGTGTTTGCGGCTATGGACGGATGAAAAACATCAGGTTTATCCCAAAATCCCCTAGGCTAAAGCCCTTTCAGCTTCCCACTAGGATAGTATCCAGGGGGCGACACATGGGGCTTTGCAACCGGGCAGCAGGTAGGCTCGTGCCGCGCCTGGCCACCACATCAAATCCTCACTATTCTTAGAGGACATCACATCTCAACGCCATTTTTTTTCCATTGTACGTTTTTTAAAATCGTATTTATATACATCCATTTTATTTAAAGAGGAACAATCTGAAACCATCATAAGAAGATTGAGACGTAGACAATGCCAAGAACTTGAAACGTTGGGGATGTTTCTTTTCTCTAATATATAGGCAGGTCAATTTCCTATAAACTCGACATATTCTCGCATTAACTTGTCGAAATCAAGGAAAACCGACTCACAAAGTTCTGAAAATGTTTTCATAAAGAAAGAGAGAAAGAACCAAAGTTGCAAAAGAAGTAATAAGTTGTTTGTGGGATATGAAAAGAGGGAGAAATAAAATTAATGTTTCCATTATTGCCACCCGCTATGTTATAAACAAAAAAAGGAATGGAAAAATACCTTTACAAAACACGCATTTGAGTGGCTGTCATCTAAGTAGGAAGCAAACCGCCCTCTACACACAAACACGGGCTTCTTCTTAACGAATTAAGAAGAAGAATAAGAAAAGCGGTATCTTGTGAGATTGTTGAGGGGGCGAAGAACACAAAAGTAGACCTTGAACCGGCATTAACTTTCCTAAGATTAATATTTTTCTTCTCCAATTCGATAGTTTTCGAGACGAGCATTTCCTCGGTTGGTCGCTATAATAGGTCGTAGCAAAAAGACCGAGAAAATTTAGGAAAGGGATCAAGATAAGATATAACTTGATGTCTCGATGTATTCTGATAATTACACATACGTTGAAATTACTTCTGTCATAAATTCTGAAATTACTTCTGTCATAAATTCTGAAATTACTTCTGTCATAAATTCTGAAATTACTTCTGTCATAAATTCTGAAATTACTTCTGTCATAAATTCTGAAATTACTTCTTTCATCGATTCCGAAATTTTCATCGATTCTGAAATTACTTCTGTCATAAATTCTGAAATTACTTCTGTCATAAATTCTGAAATTACTTCTGTCATAAATTCTGAAATTACTTCTTTCATCGATTCCGAAATTTTCATCGATTCTGAAATTACTTCTGTCATAAATTCTGAAACTACTTCTGTCATAAATTCTGAAACTACTTCTGTCATAAATTCTGAAACTACTTCTGTCATAAATTCTGAAATTACTTCTTTCATCGATTCCGAAATTTTCATCGATTCTGAAATTACTTCTGTCATAAATTCTGAAATTACTTCTGTCATAAATTCTGAAACTACTTCTGTCATAAATTCTGAAATTACTTCTGTCATAAATTCTGAAATTACTTCTGTCATAAATTCTGAAATTACTTCTGTCATAAATTCTGAAATTACTTCTGTCATAAATTCTGAAATTACTTCTGTCATAAATTCTGAAATTACTTCTTTCATCGATTCCGAAATTTTCATCGATTCTGAAATTACTTCTGTCATAAATTCTGAAATTACTTCTGTCATAAATTCTGAAATTACTTCTGTCATAAATTCTGAAATTACTTCTGTCATAAATTCTGAAATTACTTCTGTCATAAATTCTGAAATTACTTCTGTCATAAATTCTGAAATTACTTCTTTCATCGATTCCGAAATTTTCATCGATTCTGAAATTACTTCTGTCATAAATTCTGAAATTACTTCTGTCATAAATTCTGAAATTACTTCTGTCATAAATTCTGAAATTACTTCTGTCATAAATTCTGAAATTACTTCTTTCATCGATTCCGAAATTTTCATCGATTCTGAAATTACTTCTGTCATAAATTCTGAAACTACTTCTGTCATAAATTCTGAAATTACTTCTTTCATCGATTCCGAAATTTTCATCGATTCTGAAATTACTTCTGTCATAAATTCTGAAATTACTTCTGTCATAAATTCTGAAACTACTTCTGTCATAAATTCTGAAATTACTTCTGTCATAAATTCTGAAATTACTTCTGTCATAAATTCTGAAATTACTTCTGTCATAAATTCTGAAATTACTTCTGTCATAAATTCTGAAATTACTTCTGTCATAAATTCTGAAATTACTTCTGTCATAAATTCTGAAATTACTTCTGTCATAAATTCTGAAATTACTTCTTTCATCGATTCCGAAATTTTCATCGATTCTGAAATTACTTCTGTCATAAATTCTGAAATTACTTCTGTCATAAATTCTGAAATTACTTCTGTCATAAATTCTGAAATTACTTCCGTCATAAATTCTGAAATTACTTCTTTCATCGATTCCGAAATTTTCATCGATTCTGAAATTACTTCTGTCATAAATTCTGAAATTACTTCTGTCATAAATTCTGAAATTACTTCTTTCATCGATTCCGAAATTTTCATCGATTCTGAAATTACTTCTGTCATAAATTCTGAAATTACTTCTGTCATAAATTCTGAAATTACTTCTGTCATAAATTCTGAAATTACTTCTTTCATCGATTCCGAAATTTTCATCGATTCTGAAATTACTTCTGTCATAAATTCTGAAATTACTTCTGTCATAAATTCTGAAACTACTTCTGTCATAAATTCTGAAATTACTTCTGTCATAAATTCTGAAATTACTTCTTTCATCGATTCCGAAATTTTCATCGATTCTGAAATTACTTCTGTCATAAATTCTGAAATTACTTCTTTCATCGATTCCGAAATTTTCATCGATTCTGAAATTACTTCTGTCATAAATTCTGAAATTACTTCTGTCATAAATTCTGAAACTACTTCTGTCATAAATTCTGAAATTACTTCTGTCATAAATTCTGAAATTACTTCTGTCATAAATTCTGAAATTACTTCTGTCATAAATTCTGAAATTACTTCTGTCATAAATTCTGAAATTACTTCTGTCATAAATTCTGAAATTACTTCTGTCATAAATTCTGAAATTACTTCTTTCATCGATTCCGAAATTTTCATCGATTCTGAAATTACTTCTGTCATAAATTCTGAAATTACTTCTGTCATAAATTCTGAAATTACTTCTTTCATCGATTCCGAAATTTTCATCGATTCTGAAATTACTTCTGTCATAAATTCTGAAATTACTTCTGTCATAAATTCTGAAATTACTTCTTTCATCGATTCCGAAATTTTCATCGATTCTGAAATTACTTCTGTCATAAATTCTGAAATTACTTCTGTCATAAATTCTGAAACTACTTCTGTCATAAATTCTGAAATTACTTCTGTCATAAATTCTGAAATTACTTCTTTCATCGATTCCGAAATTTTCATCGATTCTGAAATTACTTCTGTCATAAATTCTGAAATTACTTCTTTCATCGATTCCGAAATTTTCATCGATTCTGAAATTACTTCTGTCATAAATTCTGAAATTACTTCTGTCATAAATTCTGAAATTACTTCTGTCATAAATTCTGAAATTACTTCTTTCATCGATTCCGAAATTTTCATCGATTCTGAAATTACTTCTTTCATCGATTCCGAAATTTTCATCGATTCTGAAATTACTTCTTTCATCGATTCCGAAATTTTCATCGATTCTGAAATTACTTCTGTCATAAATTCTGAAATTACTTCTGTCATAAATTCTGAAATTACTTCTGTCATAAATTCTGAAATTACTTCTGTCATAAATTCTGAAATTACTTCTGTCATAAATTCTGAAATTACTTCTTTCATCGATTCCGAAATTTTCATCGATTCTGAAATTACTTCTGTCATAAATTCTGAAATTACTTCTGTCATAAATTCTGAAATTACTTCTGTCATAAATTCTGAAATTACTTCTGTCATAAATTCTGAAATTACTTCTGTCATAAATTCTGAAATTACTTCTGTCATAAATTCTGAAATTACTTCTGTCATAAATTCTGAAATTACTTCTGTCATAAATTCTGAAATTACTTCTGTCATAAATTCTGAAATTACTTCTTTCATCGATTCCGAAATTTTCATCGATTCTGAAATTACTTCTGTCATAAATTCTGAAATTACTTCTGTCATAAATTCTGAAATTACTTCTTTCATCGATTCCGAAATTTTCATCGATTCTGAAATTACTTCTGTCATAAATTCTGAAATTACTTCTTTCATCGATTCCGAAATTTTCATCGATTCTGAAATTACTTCTGTCATAAATTCTGAAATTACTTCTGTCATAAATTCTGAAATTACTTCTTTCATCGATTCCGAAATTTTCATCGATTCTGAAATTACTTCTGTCATAAATTCTGAAATTACTTCTGTCATAAATTCTGAAATTACTTCTGTCATAAATTCTGAAATTACTTCTGTCATAAATTCTGAAATTACTTCTGTCATAAATTCTGAAATTACTTCTGTCATAAATTCTGAAATTACTTCTTTCATCGATTCCGAAATTTTCATCGATTCTGAAATTACTTCTGTCATAAATTCTGAAATTACTTCTGTCATAAATTCTGAAATTACTTCTGTCATAAATTCTGAAATTACTTCTGTCATAAATTCTGAAATTACTTCTGTCATAAATTCTGAAATTACTTCTGTCATAAATTCTGAAATTACTTCTGTCATAAATTCTGAAATTACTTCTGTCATAAATTCTGAAATTACTTCTGTCATAAATTCTGAAATTACTTCTTTCATCGATTCCGAAATTTTCATCGATTCTGAAATTACTTCTGTCATAAATTCTGAAATTACTTCTGTCATAAATTCTGAAATTACTTCTGTCATAAATTCTGAAATTACTTCTTTCATCGATTCCGAAATTTTCATCGATTCTGAAATTACTTCTGTCATAAATTCTGAAATTACTTCTGTCATAAATTCTGAAACTACTTCTGTCATAAATTCTGAAATTACTTCTGTCATAAATTCTGAAATTACTTCTTTCATCGATTCCGAAATTTTCATCGATTCTGAAATTATTTCTCTCTAATATATTCAACTATTTTTTTCATTAGTTCTGAATTTTTATTACTTTTGAAAAATTTACTATTGATCTATATTTATGAATAACTATTATGAATTATATTTATGAATGTGTATGGCAGGTTCAGTACTTACACCACAAAGAAAATACAGAAGTGTGAAAAAAGGCAAAAGATAATAAACCCGTTATAAGTTACCCCTATTTGACGGATTCTACAATCAGGCCTTGTTATAACGCGCTCCTATTTAACAAGTTATACGATTGTACCTCGATAAAAGGAACTTTTATTTAACAAATTTCAAGATCGTACCTCAATATTACGTTTATTTTATCCATGGTCCCGACATCTTGCAGCAGGGCCCCCTTAGATAGAATCTTTTATGGTCGTGCTATAACAAATTTATAGTGTGAAGAGACAAAAAATCATAGCCTTTCCGCCCCCTCCCCGGCTGGAGCCCTGCCAGCC
The DNA here is from genome assembly GCF_987345545.1 of Pholcus phalangioides. Classification (NCBI taxonomy): domain Eukaryota; kingdom Metazoa; phylum Arthropoda; class Arachnida; order Araneae; family Pholcidae; genus Pholcus; species Pholcus phalangioides. The sequence continues at coordinate 82,657,213 of NW_028301608.1, read as the reverse complement.
CCACCCTTGTGGGGGAGGGAGTCACGATTTTACCAAATTATCACCAAGTATAATTTTTTCAACATTTATGAAATTTACCAATAACACTTGGGTATTAAGCATAATTGCTGGTAAAAATGGTAATTTATTTAGTATATACATAGCATTTAAATTTTAGTCAAAATTTACTGACGACACTTGGGTATTATGTAACTTTATTTTTGCCAATAAAGTTTATGAATTTATCAAACTTACCGAGACGTTTGGCAATTATGCATAACACCGATTTATCACATTTACCGTAACATACATTCTTTAGACCCGGGGTTCCCAAACTGGGTTCCATCAAAGATTTATTGGTGCTAAGCAAAGGAGATTGGAAAATAAATAAATCATTTTTCCAAGTGTTTCAAAAATTTACATAAGGTTAAAACTGCGAGTTACATCTTCTTTTTGAATCAATGAAAGCAAATGTTTTTAATGTGATGAAATGTATCGGAGTGTGTGCGGACCATGAGTGAGCACCTTGGTGCTCAAATGCCAATGCGAGGCAGTGGGCAGCCCACTTCACAATGCAACTGCCTACCCGCACACAAGCCAATTAGTCGTGGTAAGACTGAAGGTAGAATTAATCAAGGATTACTACTGCAGGATGATGAGGGTCCAACAATCATCCAAGACTCTGGGGAGAGGGGGGTCTCACGAGATTTCTTAAGGACAGCCTGGAACAAGCTCATGATAAACGACTTCCAGTTGCTCAGAGAACAGATCCACCCCCACCCTTCGGAATAAAATAAATAGAACATCAGCAACTCTGTCCACGTTCATCTACAAAAAGTTTTGGAATCCCTCAGATATGAAGTAACTCTTGTAAAAAGAACAGATAAAATTATCTATCATTCCTATGATCAAATAAAAATTGACGCAAGAAAAAAAAGTTGTCAATTCAGGAGAAGAGAAATTTGAGTGAAGGAGAAAAATTATTTAACCAAATTACTTTCGTTTTCTAAAAACGGGGCATTTTTTGTTGAAATTGGGAAGTATGTTCCCTAATATAAAGTATGGTAATTGCATAAATAACCCTAAATGTTAGTTGCACCCGGGTAGAGCGCGACTTTCGGCGTCCCTGCGAACGTTCGTGCTCCGCGATAAATAAACTCTTCGCTTAAAAAGTGCTCCGTGACTTAAAAAGTTTGGGAACAACTGCTTTAGACGATCACTCATTCATTTCTACAAAATCAATCGCACTGAAAATTGTCCCGAGTGCAGAAACACTTTATTACAAACAGGGTATTATTATTGCTTAGTGTGATAATGACAAAGACCCTGTTTTTAATCAAAATTTCAGTAGATGGATGATCGCGTCACCATTGTGAAACTATCTGGCCAACTTATCCTACCACACACAAAGATCAGTGCCAATGAGGCTTTTTGGATCACGTGATATTTCCCTCTTCTAGTGAATGGTTTGAGGGACATACGAAACCGTATTCAAGGTGACCAACACGGCGACTTCCTCAGCGGGAGCGCTGAAATGTTTTTATGAAGTTCACGTTATCTATGTGATTGTCTCTGTTTCAAAAAATGTTCCAATTAAAGCTGCGAATTTCTTCAATGTAATTTATGGGCCCAATTAATTTTAAAGCATCTTTATTTGTATCTTTATCTTTATTTTCAAAATATATGAATTGAGATGCAGTTGAATATTAAAAGACAATACAGAGGCATCAATTTTCATTTTCATAATTGAAAAGATGTAAACTTTGAAATCAATTGTCATTGCATGGACATCCAACTCAAAAGTAGGTCCGGCCAATTGTTTTATATTTTATTGTCTGGACTTCATATCTCTAAGAGAACTCAATATTTCGAGAATCGAGAATTCAATTCAACTTTTTAAATTATTGCTGTAGCACTTATCCCACTAAATTTTCGCATTTCTACAGTAAATACGGTGATTTTAACATTAATTTCTTTGGGAATCATCCTGTGCCTGTCCCTAAAAAAGTAATACTGATGATGATCTATACGAATAGCCTCATACAAATTCTTTCTTGCTAGAGCAAGGCAGCTTTACCGAATGTATTTCCCCTTAATCGTTCCTTGTGTCCATGTAAGGTATATTAAAAATAAAAATTTAAGAAGACGTATCTTTTCTTTTCCCCGGAGTCGACTCTTCTTCGTTGTCTTTTTGATTCATGAGGGGTCTTGTCTCTTCCATGGCCTTCGGGTTGACATGAAAGAAAAATAACTTTTTCTTTTCTTTTTCGGACGATATCGTTATCGGAATAGAGGCAAAAAGATGGAAGTAGCATGAAGGAATGAGAGGAAGCTTTATGATTAAGGAAATGTCCAAGAAAGTGTCTGCTTATCCTTCATACAAAGCGTAGAATCGATGGTCAAAGCCGTTGTCAAAAAAAAAAGAATGTTTCCCGTTTCCTTTATCTAAAATTTTAAACCTTTTTCTTTTCATATTGAACAAATTCTTGTTCAACTCCGGAATTTTATAAAAAAAAATAATAAGAGAGAAGTCAGAGATGGTTTTTCTTTCTTTTTTACAGAAAATAAGAAAGATTACACTTTCAGCTGAAAATGGTTGAAGGAACGAAAGGGGGAGAAAAACTCGCGAAAGCTTTTCTCTTCCGAAAAATGCCATTAATACCACTTGATTAAAAAGGATTTGATGGATCACCCTGAAGTTCGTCCAAACATCTGCTTGGCAGCTTTGCTGCAGATGATGGCTTGATCTGTATTTAATACGGGAGGCTTCGATCAATAAGTTTAGACATCATTTTATGAAGGAGGAAAGCATTTTTTCTATTTTTATTCTGCCTATAGATTCTTCAGTCTAACTATAGTTCTATGGTAGCTAACGAGGGTGTCGATAGCTTCGAGGAAAAATAAATGGCTTCTTGAAATAATTACGCGTACACCAAAAAAGAATTAATTCTTGGCTGAAGCCCATCGTTTAAAGCAAATAAATTGCCTTCAACTTCACTCCTAAAGAAGCTAAAACGTCTTTATTTCTCTTGAGAAATTTTAAAATGATGCATCCCACCCATTAAGTTTAAAAGGCTTTTCCAGAGAATTCCAAAATTGTTTAAGATTATTATGGAAAGAAACTAAGTCACTGGTAAAAGAAAATAAATAAATAGATGATGATAAACTATTTTTGGAAATAAATCAAATTCTAAAAAAAAATGAAGGGAAAAATTAAAAAACAATCAAATTGCAAAGAAATTGCTGGTGCTTATTTTTTTTAATTGAAATATTTACTGGAATAAATTATATACCGTCAGGGTCAGATGTTGGCTCGAAGGGGGACCCTCGGTACTGGGCCGATTTTATCAAAATACGAGGTCGGGTACGAAAATAATTTCGGGGCTCCTTAGCCTCGATTTTATGTATTTTGTGCAGATTTTATGTATTATCGGTATGCAGATTTTATGTATTATCGGTATGCAGATTTTATGTATTATCGGCATGCAGATTTTATGTATTATCGGCATGCAGATTCATGCAATATTACAGAATGCTAAAAAATATCCACTCATTGTAAATTAACACATAAATTAACGAAAATTCTGAATCGATGAAAATTTGGAATTAATAATAAAAAAAAATTTCAGAATTTATGGAAATTCAGAATTAATGAACGAAAAAATGTCCCACCAGAATTGATGATAATTCCAGGATCAAATCCAGTCGAAGCTCAGACACCTTTGTTTACTACAAAAAAATGGAGTGTGCGTGCGTGATATTTTTTATATTTTTCACTTTCATTACGGTAAGTGCAGGGTCACATCCTCCCCCCCCCCCCCAAATCGCGGGGCCCAGTGCGACCGCAATTGTCGCCCGCCATTAAGGGCGGCTCTTGCCTAGGTAAACCAGGTATGTCTCGATGACTAGAGTTGAAGATGTTTGGTATGTCAACGAATATGTGTTAACAAAATCTTGAGCCCACCAATTATGATTAATCTACATACATATTTATGAATACCTATAATGAATGGCAGGTTCAGCACTTGCACCACAAAGAAAATAGAGAAGTGGGAAAAAAACTCAAAAGATAATAAACCCCGTTATAGTTAACCTCTATTTGACGGATTCTACAATCAAGCCTTGATATAACGAGTTCCTACTTAACACATTTTATGATTGTACCTCGATATAATGAACTTTCATTTAAAAAATTTCAAGATAGTACCTCGACAATACATATTATTTTATCCATGGCCCCGACATCTTGCAGCAGAGTTCCCTGGACTGGGATCTTCCGTAGCCCTCCAAGTTTAACCACGCCCCGTGTTAATCTCCAATTCCTATAAAAAGTAAGTTTTAATCTCTTCAAGGAATATCGGACACCTATTTTCATTGGCCGCCATCTGGCAGTCGGGTGGTTAGCGTGCTAGCTTTCGTGCTATACAGGTCTGGGTTCGAATTCCGGTTCTGGCATAGATGTCTATCAACACCAACAAATTCCCTAGACACATTTTACGGATGTCTTGGTAATAGGTGGAGATCACACGTTGTTATTAATGTTATTCGAAATACTCTCAGTGATGGAATAATTTATCTGATTATTCTGAGTTATATCATGTCCCTCTCACTCGGTTTCACTCATAAATTTGCAAATGCAATACTGTTTTTAACTATTACCTAGGAGCAGTGTTCGCCATTACTCATCAAAAATCAATTTTACTTTTCCGAATTTCGTTAAAGAATGAAAATACTCCAAATTTTAGATAATTTTTTTAATAGAGTTGAGATTCTCTGTTTTTCTACTAAAAACTACCCCTTCAAATTCTGAAGAAGAGAGAGAGGAATGTGAAAAATCACTCTTCAAAATTATTTTTTTTTTCGGATAACATTGCCTAGGAGTATGTTACGCAACCGAAAAAACAACATGTTCATAAATTATTTTTTCAAGAATTTATTAGTATTATTAATTCTCGGTGGACAAACGAAGAGTTTTGTGAGTTATGATATCACATACACAAACATAGACCAGAGAATACGATATTGTAGAAAAGCTCATTTACAAGATATTTTGATTTCGAAACCAAAACTAGTCACTGCTGCCATCTATTGTTCGTATTTTTAAAATACATCTAATTATTATCCTTTCTTCCAGATACAGCCAAACTCAGTTGTGACGACACCTCGGCTATACCGTCAATAGCTGATCACATTTCCCATCGTTTTTCCCCCACTCTTAATCGTTTTTCTCATTTCAAATTTTGATAAGTATACAACCGAGTCACTTGCCAGTGTCTCCCACCCTCTCTCCACCTCTTGTTCTCTCCCCCCTTTACTTTGTCACCCTCTTCCCCCCTCCCCTAACATACTAATATTTTTCCTCTATCTCCCACTTTTTCTTCTCACCGCCCAGGCTCTCCTGCACCACAGCTGGTTTTGCCAATTTTCATGTCGCATTGTAACATCGGAAAAAAAAAAAAAAAAAAAAAAACGTTTTCTTCACAGCTTCAACTTCGCTATCTCCCTTCTCATGTTAACACTAACATCTGAGGTTGTGCCGGCATTTTTTCTGCAAATGTGTTAAAATCAAGAACCATTTTTTAATCGAAAAATCTTCTCCCGAACATGACAAAAAAAAAAAAAAAAAAAAAAATGTTGATGATGATGATGACCTTTCCTCCCACATACATTCACTACATAAAAACACAAACATTACTCTCTTGTCTTTCCCTTCATCAGGGGGACGCGACGAGCCCCCAGCCTGTATGGGGAATATATGACCCGCATAAGGGCCAGGCATCCCCTTAAAATTTTTATTCTGGTTCTGGTTCTGGTAGCTGATCACATCCGGGGAATGTTCAAATGTTGTTCTACTTATACCTAATGTTGAAAAGAAGAAAAAAATTATTGCATTTTTGACTCTTCGAGTTTGCTCATTGACGTGTCGCTATACGAAACATTTCCGTATTTTGCACTTCCCGACTGTTTTTCATAAAAGTGCCCGGTTTTTTTTTCAATGTAAACTTGCTTCAATTCCCAATCTTTACTAGAATCAGGAGTGAATGTAATTTTCACAATTTATAAATTGCTATAATGAATATTATTAATGACTATGAATATTCATCTCATATATTTGTCAAATTTAATTTTTCCCCCGTGAAATATTACATTCTAGCACATTTTTTTTTCTCACTGAAGGTTGTTTATAAAAAATATTTGACAGTTTCCCTGACATTTGATCACATGTATGGTGAAAATCAGCAGTCTTTTGTATTAAATATCTCAATTTCCGGTATTTTTTACGATCTAACAGTCACCCTAATCCACAATGAAAAACTTCATGCACAGTATTTGATTGCCTCTGCTTATATTTTTCGTCGAAAGCTTGAAAACGTCAACCTCGGTTGCAATGACGCCTCAGTTATAACGGCAAAATTTCGTGGAATCTTCGATGCCATTATAACCGAGCTTGACTATATATACGGGGTGATTATAAAAAAACTATCCCGACATATGGGCCCTTAACTATCATACCATTCACAGAAACTGAATGAAATTTTGGCATAAGGTATTTTGAGGTATGCGCTCAAGAATGATATGGAAAACAACAGTGTCACTCCAACAGTTACCGTTACAGTGAGAAAATTCCGAAAATATCAAATGGCAACACCAAGTTTTTTGTATTGGAATGCGATCTCCATACTGAAAAACACTAAATAGCGTTGGAATGGCACCTGTAGCACGAAAATCCCCGGAGCTGGGCAAGGAAAAAGTAAAAAGGACTTTGCCGTGCACCAGAGCATTAATGTTCGTTTCATTCGTCACGCCGTTTCTTCGGCTGAGATCCCAGCCTGATTAGTCCTCCACAAGGTCATGTGGAAAATTTGTGAAACACAATAAAATGCTTTATTTTATGCTGCTTCTCTGTCCTTATTGGTTGTCCTCACTTTTAGCCTATCTACCGCCGGTGATTTTCATGCTACAGTTGCCGTTCGAACGCTATTTAGGGTTTTTCACAATGGAGATCACATTCCAATTTGGCATTCCAATCCACATACAAAAAACTTGGTGTTGCCATTTAATATTTTCGAAATTTTCTCACTGTAACGGTAACTGTTGGAGTGACACTGTTGTTTTCCATATCATTCTTGAGCGCATACCTCAAAATACCTTATGCCAAAATTTCATTCAGTTTCTGTGAATGGTATGATAGTTAGGGGCCCATATGTAATAAAAGTAATAAATTTTAGAGAGTACACATTAGTGGTATATTTATTTCTTTTTTGCCCGAAATTGGGGCGACACAAATTAATGGCAAGAGAATGAACTAATCATTCAAGATGGATTCACTTTCTCACGCTCACTGAATATTCTAATGAAAAACCAACACCGTTTGATTAAGGTCTATATTTAATCAATTTTATTAGACCCATATTTAGGATCTCATACACCCTTGTAGTGTCTCAAATAGTATTTTATACCTCCTTTCCTGCCCAAGCCATCGTCAAAAACAGTGTGCTCCTCTTAAAAATTTGTGAACTCTTATGCAACATCATGTGGTTTTTCTAAACATGTCTAAATGCAATTATGAATGTTAACACATTTGATATTCTAATAAATTGCACATGTTTATATTACTGTTGCCAGCAAAATCAGCTTTATCATTTCCCTGGCCAGAACACCTGAATAAATAAATATAATTCAAAATCTCAACCTGCCAATTTTTTCCCCCCAGATATTTTTTCCTGACTTGCGGGGGGGGGGGGGATCATATATTTGCATATATATTTCCTTGACAATTTTTCATTTTCCTGGCCAATCCTTAAATATTCTTCATCAGGGTGTGCCTGCTTTTTTTTTTTAACTTTATGAAAATTTTAATTTAAAAATTTTCCCTACTCTGATATTGAATCATATAATTAAACCCACAGAATTCTACTTTAACACATAGAAAAACTTGAAAATGAATATTGATCAAAAATACAACAATGTCAACTGACTCATTTTCTATTGGTACAATTTTAATAAACTATAATTACAAAAAAACTTCTACATTTTGCAATACACCAGCACAGACAAATTTCAATGAATCTCTCAGCACATATCAGAAACATCAGAAATTCGGAGGGACTTGAACATTGCATTCCTTAGCCAAGTATATCATCTCATCTAGAAGAAAAAAACATGTGTTGAAAATTTAATATCCACAAAGCCATATGTTTAGAACTGTACAATTTTGTACACAGATGATGCCACTTATTAGAATCATAATGTTACCATTCTTGAGTTATGTTATCGCTTTCACTAATTACGGAATGAACCACTATCATAATATGGGGAAGAAATTTGTTTATAGTTATCACGACTTCAGTTCATGTTTTATCAATTCTTTTCGGAAGTTTTCTTCCTTTTTGCATATTTTGAAGCTAAGGTTGGACCAGGCTCATTTTTTCCCCTAAAAGTTATCATTATCAATCTGCAAGACTGTATAAGGTGAGATAGCTCCCTTATTGATAAAAATTTCCATATTTGGTTCGCAATGTACTAGTCAGGCCGTAATAGATGCTAAGATCAATGTAGCCTATGTGTAGTGCTTCTTTCGCAACAGCTTTCCTATAGTGGAGGAATGTGTAAGGAGAAAAAAATTTCTTCAGTTTCTTTCAACTGACCACATTCACCTCAGCTGGAAGACTTTTACAAGGGAATCTATGCAATGTACAGTACATTATAAAAATTATTGTACTTAGTAATACAAATTAGACTGTTCAATTCTGACTCCTCACAATTTCTGAATTTAAAAAAAAGTTATAGGGGGAAAGTTTTCTACATTAGGGATCAATTGAAGAAAAAAAAATGCAAGATTTAACATTTAGAAACCTGTTATGTGGGAAAGAAAAACAGATTGCTCTTGAAGTGAAAACTACAACTATTATGAATTGAACAGAATCTTGTGATCAAAGCCATCTCGTCCTGTTTTGTTTAAGCTTGTACTTCCCAACCACAATGTTTTTGCCACTCCTCTTCTGACCTCTTTTCCTTTTGTTATCGTGTGTTGTTGTAATAAATGTATGTTATTTTCTATATAGTGTCTGCTTGTTAAAATTCAGTACACTATTCCACCTTTTCTTCAAAATACAACAGTTCTATTTCCATAGGTCCTATTCGATCAAGCGGGACATATGATCATCATACTTACAACAACCAGGATTGTTTCAGATAGTTATCAACCAAAAAGTTATAACAGTGAAAGCTCTTTTTTTGCAATTTCACCGGCAGGACAAAGAAATTCTTCCATAAAAGAGCAGTGACCGTTTAATCAGGGGTTTGAAATGCACACTTTTATTATACAAGGGGAAATTATTATTTGGCTGTAAAAGAAGAGTGACCGCATCTGAGAGGGTCCGTTAAGAGGGGTTTTACTGTATTATAAGAAACCTAGAGTCCTGATGTGATTCCATTAATACTGCGGGTGATGCCATGGTGGTATATATAATAATTCTCTTCCCAATTAAAAAAAATTACACTAATTTTGTTGATAGGCTTTGGTGGAAAAGTAGGACATTTTACCAAAAAGTAGAAAAAGTAAGACAAGTGGGAGCCCTCATATATATTATATGGTGAAAAAGGTGGTAAGGACTAGAACAACATTACCATGGAAAATGGTCAACTTTGATATGCTCCTCATTTCTAGTACAAGCACAATGCAAAACGAAGCCTGTGCCAGACGCCAATAAATGCACTGTGTGCTGTAACATATTTTTGTTTCAATGTACATACTTATGTAGTGCTTTTATTTACATTGTTTTCTTTCCTTTCTCATCTCAAAGCTTTGTTATAACCATACAAAATTGTTCTGTAACCTCAGTTTATTTCTATACACCTATGAGTAATTTTTTTCCTTCACATACCACATACGATATATCCTTCAACTATATACATATAAGAACAAAAGAGAATGGGAAGGATGAGGGTGAAAGGAGAAATCTTGTGTGTGTGTTCATATCTACTCTTTTATCTATTACACTGTTTTCTTTCATTTGTTTTTTCCCCTTCCTTTTCTTCTACTTTTCCTTCTCCTTTTCTTTTTTCTAACGTGCGCCATTAGGTTAGTTTTACATATACCATTACATAGAATAACTTGTAAGTGAATGGGTCAATGTTGTGCCTCTATATATATAGGTGAAGTTTCTATATATCTGAGTTTTTCTCTGTATATTTATTTTGTTTTCTATGAACTTATGTTGTGTTTCAATACAGTGTATTGTGTAATTTGTTAAAAAGGGTCATTCAAGAATTACGTCAGCATTGGGGGGGGTTGAAGGTTGCTTAGGTCATCAAGCACCCCTTTCTGAAGATACAAAATATTCTAAGCTGCTGACGAAATTTTGCTGACGGGGAGGGGGGGGGGAGAGAGAGAGAGAAAGCTGAAAATCTGCTTACATAGTACTTGAATGGCCCCAAATCCCCAAATGTGCAATTTCAGAGAAAATCATACTCAATACAGTTTTTTTTTATGATCAAATTTGTGTCCAGCACACCAAATTGTATAAGAAATGCCTACTTTCGTTTGAAGTAGACATTTGAAAAATGTCTACATTTCTTTGAGGAAATGTAGAAACTTTGCAAAAATTTGTTGTCCAGTATATAGTTAGGATCCTACTGTACTTTCAGGTCCCAAACCAGAATGCGTTGCATTGTTCTGCAATAAGCCCTCAGCTGACAGTAAATGCTCTTCAGTTTATACCAAGTGGCAAATTTTATTACATTCTACTTTGGGGGCCTTCAGGATCTGTCAGCATACTGTACTGCACTTTAACCTCTATAAGTGGTGGTTTTTTTTTTTTTTAATTTTCACAAAATTGTTGTCATCCGGGTATTGTTATCAATTTTGCAAACTAAGGGCCAAATGAAAACTTTTTTGTAATTATCAGGATTTTGGGTTAATGTTATTTCTTTCAAAGTTTTTTTCCCAAGCGTTTTGAGGCAAGAGTTGAGCCAGACCAATTTTTTCCGTATAAATTACTGTTACCTGCCTATGTAGGAGATAAATAAGGCAAGAAAAAATGTGTCCTTAATACAACAAATGACACACACACATCTTCAGTAGATTTTTGACAGAAAATTCGTTTCTGCAATTAGTTTTTTTATTCATTGCCAATTTAAGGGGAAAAAGAATTTTTCTGAAAACTTGCCACAAAAAACCAGAAAAATTGAAGTGAAAGTAACATTCTGAGCTATGAAAATAAAAGCACATAGAACAGGGATTGACAAACTGAAAAAAAAATTAGATGCCAGACAAATTTCTTAGCAGCCAAGCATAGTTTATTCTCCAAGAAAAACAGTCTTGAATAATGTTTCTTCAACTTTTCCCAAGGCTCAATGACCCTCTTTTCATGTTAGAAGGCATATCATTAGAAAATCAGAAAATTTTAAGTCATTCTTACTCTGATTTAGCAATCAAATATAAAAAATTTTTAGGCGCCAACATCGATTTCATAGACACCATGGTGATCTGGCACCTTAAATGTGTCAAGCCCTAACATAGAATATGTACTGAACAAGTATGAATTGTATCAATTAAATTTTTACTCACTTCTATTGGCTATTTTTCTTTCCTCAGCCTCTTTTGCTTCTTTTATAGCTCTCTGCTTTGTTTCATATGCTCTAATCTTTGTTTCTTTCCTCTTCAAATACTCTGAAATGAGAATAAATCCAAAAAAATAAAAAATCTTCACTATTCTAAATCGATATTGAAAATTCAGTCCTGCAAAAAATACATAAACAATCTTATACAGTGAAACTATAATATACTCTGCAAACAAAGAAAAAAGTATCACTGCAGAGAAATATCATTATACCAAAAGGGCAGCATTATATTCAACGTAACCCATTTCTATTAATAATATTTCTCAGATCAGTTTTTTGAATACCCCGGACTAACAATTGCCTATCATTTTAAAGAAAAGTTATTCTCAAACATTACACTTGCAAAGAGTAGAAACTTGTAAAAATGCAAAGATAATTCCTGAGAATTATGTTGAATTATTTTTATAAATTGAATGAAAAAATAGGGCTGTGATTGTTACAAATGAATTGGTTCATCAAGTCATTATCTGCTTAGTTTTAAAAGTCACTACCTAACTACAAAGAACTGTGCATTCGTCCCCTGAAAACAATAGAGGGATTCATTTTGTCTTTGTGCATCATACCAGTGCCCAAATAACTCTTAAAAAATCCTCAGAAAATAATAGAAAATTGATAATAATTTACAATCAGAGTTGGAGACCATTTAAAAAGGACCAGTGACTATACAGACAGACATGATCGCCCAGAGAGGCCATCTTGGGATGGTTTGCGCTCTTTCCCAAAGGGATGGGTCTACAGTCTGTGAGCTCATCCAATGCTTATATGAGCTTATACAGGTTAACCATTGCAATACATCAAAAATCCTGTACGATGATAACCTCTGTGATGATGGCCGCCTACACATCAATATTACTCTTTGATACAATTGCAAATTCTATATTGTTAATACATTCCAGCTATATCAATAAACCCTTTATGAATATGTTTCTCCTGTCCCTTGAGTATCATTATATAAGAGTTTGATCTACAAAGTGTAGACCGGTTAGTAGGGTGAATCACCCCTCCTTCAAAAAATGTGAACAGTCAGACGTGCTACTACATGAGCTTCATGTTCTTCCCAATATTACCTAACATCTGTGCTTGTTTTCAAAATTTCTCAGCAGGTGTTTGCTCATGCGGTAGCTGTAACGTATGAGTTGTTAGCACATTGCGTAATAAAGCAGAGAATCAATACAAAATTCTGTTTCAAATTGGGTAAAATTACAACAGAAAATCACAAAATGCAGCGAAATGTGCATGGAGATGAAGTTGTATCTTAAAAATGACGGTATTTGAGTTTGTGGGTCATAGAAATACCAAGTTTTGTCTTTAGCAATAATTGCCTAAAATACATAGCATCATTGTCTGCCATATCAATGACGTCGCCACACAACTCTATTCACTGTTGTTTTTATTCATCACTTCTAGGTGATGAGGGACAAACCTCGCACAAAGTTTGCATTCACCCAAATCCCCAGTCACAATAATTCAAATGATTTCCCATGAAAGATTCATTTCTTCCGTTATAATTCATATGAACAAACAGTGGTCTCATAACAATAGCTGACAAACTCAATCACAGTTCAGCTCGTTACTGGTCTCCCACAATGATGCTCATCTTCTATGCTTTCATGATCTTCACGGAAGTGTGTGAGCCTCTAAAATACTGTCTTGTGAGATACAGCTTCATCTCCATACACATTTTGCAGTATTTCGTGGGTTGCGCAACACATGCAGAGAAATTTTGTGACACAAGCGCAGATGTTAAGCAACATTGGGAAGAACTTAAAGTTCATTTGGCAGCACTGATCAGGCTGTTCACATTTTTGAAAGGAAGAGTGATTTACCCTCCTTTTAAGGAAAATTAGGCTTCTCCATTCAATTTACCGTATTTTAACATGTATAAGGAACCCTGTTTTACCAAAATAGAGGGGTTTCCTATACATGGATAGCATTAAATATTTATCTGTTGAGCTTTTTTTTCCAAATTTTAAGCCCCAAAAATCAGGGAGTTTTTTATGCACATTAAAACCATATTTTAACGTTTATAAGAAAAGACTAATATAAATATTATTTTCAATAAACTAATACAATAAGAATAAACTAAAAACTTTCAACATAGAAACTGAATATGAATTATACATAAAATAACAACGTACTATATCTCAAGACTCCATAAGTCATTCCAGAGAACAACGCCAAATACCTACAGCCCTGAAATGAACAGTAAAATACTTCAGTCAAAAAAATAAATTGTTAAATTGATCAAGTGTTCATGAGCACGAAATCAGACACAAGCATCAAGCACTCTGGGTGCTTCAGGGAGCACAGTGGTGCTAGAAAGCAATGGGTTGAAGATGCCTGCTCTATATCGTGTTATTTAACCCTTACAGATGCAATCCTACGATACCTTGTCACACTTGATCTGCTTTATTTTTGTCTCCTCGAAATATCTTGGGTTCTTAACACGCTTTTATTTCCAATGTGGATCTGCGGAATCTTCCAATGGTTATAATGTGGATCAGGAAAATTTTAAAAATCGCTCAAAAGGTAAAAAAGTCCTAGTTTTTATCATTTCCAATCCGGTATCTGGTCTAGGATGTTATATTTTTCAATCTTTATCCCTTATTTAGTCTAAGAATGTTTTTTTTTTTTGCCCTTTGTTTCTTACGGTCATCATTCTTTTGTTATGAACAGCCTTAGTATTCTTTCTTTGGCTATTTTTTTTCTTTGGAAAGAAAGACGTACTAAAGCATGACTCTGTTTCGCTCTTGGCAACTTCTCATCATGCTGTTGGGCATTTCTCTCACCAAAGAAAAAAATCGCCAGCACATTGCCAAAAAAATATACCATAGTTCTGTCCTGTAATTAAATAGTTAACCAAATTTTAACTCGCCAAGTACTTTAGATTGTATACTAATGTTGAGGCTCGTTTGCATGGTTTTAGTCGGTAAATAATTACATAGATAAATACATAGAACATAATTTTTTTTTTTTCAATTAACCACATGGACTAGTAGGTGGGCGTGTAGCTTTGCATATCCCTACCTTTTTGATATCATAGACCCCCCCCCCCCCGTAGTGAAGGTCAATGTACTTCAGACCCCCTCCTCTCCCATAAAAGAAACTTAAATATCATAAATATTACAAATTTCACAGTACAAAATGTGCCGTTCATGCAATGGTGGTAAATAGAAATCATCCTGCAGACCCCCTTGAAGAGTACTTACTCACTGACCCCCAGGGGTCTACAGACCACATGGTCGTGAAACGCTGTGCACTACTTGATAACACATTGGGTCAGATTTTGATGACTTGAAAACTAGTTAACTACTAAATTATTTAATCCCTGTAAACAAGCTTTCAGATTATGTAAATACGATTTGAATAAAGAAGATAGCTCTGTTAATAACACGTGGTTATGGGCGGAGGCAGATTAGCTGCCTGCGGGCTACATGAGTTTTGTCACCTTTTTCCTTTCTAGTCTAAGGGTACGAACGTCGTGCACTTTAGTTTCATGGATTAGTTAATTTCAGGTTTTAACCAGTCAGCAACGATGCTTACTTGCAGAATCAGAAATCAGCATGCACTATGTTTGTACCTTAATATTCTTGACCACACATTGCTCTAATTCACTGCACTGTGATATACAGGGTGTTTCAAAAAGAATCATCCGATTTAAAAAAATCATAATTATTCAGCTTTCAATCTGTTTCGATTGAATAATGTATAGGTAGAAAGAGGGAAATCTCAAGTTTACTGCAGTTGCTGACAGGTAGTGCTAACGCTCTTCCTACGGCCGCCACTTCAGTGTTTGTCAAGACGGTGACTGCTCAACAGAAATCTTAGTGTTCTAAGCTTCGCGAAGTGCAAGTTCGTAACAACTGTTCATCAAGCTTTTCATTGACAATACTCTGATGTTCAACTTCCTACTGCTCAGAGCATTAGGCGATGGCATAAAAAATTCTGTAACACAGGCTGTCTGTGTGTAAAGGAAAATCTCCTGGCAGTCCCAGCATGTCAGACAAAAACGTGGAACGCATCCGACAGTTTCGCACATAGTCCACAGAAATCCACTCGCAGTGGATGCAAACATGCTCGCAAAACTTTGGGACAAATTTGACTACCGTATAGACATATGTCGTGCATCCCCAGGTGGACATATTACCCAACGAGGTGGCTAACTTAAGAACATCATGGATCCCGAGGCATTTTTTGGAGGCCCTACCTACTACTGCTACACCACACATGCACCCCGCCCACCCCCCCCCCCCCCGGAACTCCCAACGAATCGGTACATGCGGGAATGTGCGTGTACGTGTAGTGAAACCTGACGAAGTTTTTTGTTTCTCTGTAATGCTTGTTATGTGTAGTGCTGCCATCTGCCACCAGTTTTTCTAACTATGAGTGAAGTGTTATGATTGAATGATTTATCGTTGTAGGACTGTTGCTCTCTGTGGCGAGACTTTTTAACAAGTAGATCAGCTCGCATTTGCGCCTTGAAGTTGGGAACCACAGAAAACCAACTTCAGCCGACCACTACTGTGGGGTTCGAACCCGGATCCTCGCATCGCGAGTCAGTCACTATAACCACTCGACCACCACAGCGGCCATGCAATGATCAGCCATGTAATATAAAATTAATCATAAGTGTCTATGTTCAATATTTTTCGCAATATACGAAAATCAAATCAGTGATTCTTTTTGAAACACCCTGTAAACCACTTGACCCCAACTCCTGTAAATAAACCAATGTCTTCAAGTCACTCTTTTGGTCCCTCTCGTGATCACTATTTTTAGATCACTCTTTTGGTCATTTACAAGCTTGCAAACTCTATAGGTCAATCACTGACTTAATTCCTCACTCTCCAGGCAGACGCAGATCTATGATGGGCTACAAAAATTTTGACACCTTTTCTCATTCTAATTTATATTCGAGTACTCATTTCTCAAATTTGCTACCCCGAGTTATAAAAGCCCGTTAAGTCTTCCCCCCCCCCCACTTTAAATACGCCACTGGTTATAGGTAGTTAGTGGATGAGATAATATTATAATGGCAGGATTAACAGCTATGGAGAGAATGTTATAAATTTCTTGAAGGTTGAAACCACAACACATTATTGCATTCGAATTTTATACCACACCCCCTCTCAGTTAACCAGTTGCTTAACTAACGTAAAGTGAAGTGATAAATAAATTGGCAACTAAGCATGTATCGATTCCATACCAAGTTTATCTTATTTTGTTATATTGTTTAGTTCAGCTTGACCTTCACCTCCCGGTATACATTAAGACACTAGATTTGTTTTTGTTTTTTTAAAGACATACAAAGGATACATCTTTTAAAACATCATCACATCCGTTGAATGTTCATAAATAAATCTATAGAAGCTGAAACGAAATAAATTTCAACCTACTCGGATAAATGGGGAAACCCGAAGAGGTGCAGCTAGGTCAGCCATGATGTTTATAGAAGATTCTTAGGCACAAGTTTTGAAACTTAAGGAGGTGAATGCTTGCTTTGTTTTTTTAATAATTAATTTATCAGTTTAAAAAAGAGATCTGAAAAATCTGAACTTTGAACGATTTAATAAAACTATTTGTACATTTTTATTAATGGTTCTATTTTGTTTGTGGGAAAATCATTCTTATTGAATTGATTCATTCAGTTTTTATAATTGTGACCACATTTTTACGAAATGAAGACGGGACTTTTTGAAATTCAAAATTTCATCAGGAATTAATGAAATGATTATTATTTTTTTCTTAAATATATAAAATATGCTAATTTAATCAATAATTTTGCTGATAATTGATAGCCGTTTTAATCACACAAAAGGCAAAGTCCCGTTTTTGGTTCTCTCTAGATAAAGTATGGTCAATCGTTAATCAATTTGACTTGACTCATCTTTTATGCGTCAAGGTTTACGGCTGACTTCATCATTTTATCTGTGACGTTTCAAAAAAAAAAAGAAATCAGCGAAAATATAAAAGAAATCTTGTTTTCTTTTTTCTTTCTCAGTTCTTGACGACATCGTCTGCGCGACGGTCGTTGGTCGGTCGTATTGTTAGCAATTTTCTGATGTCATGCGTTTATTATCGCACAGATCGTCCGCAACATCAGTTGATCCGATAAAACTGAAAGACACTAGGGGATAAAAAAAAAACCTGGAAAAGATATTTTCGCTGTGGCAGACCCGACCCGTGGATTATGGCGGCATTTTTATCATCGATATCTAATCATCCTACTTAGTGAAAATTCCGATTGAACGAGTAGTAGCGGCAGCAGCTGCTGGAATAGAGAAGTTCATTGAATCCCCGCACGAATCTCTTGCGGCGGCTGTCAAGTAATATCAAGACACGGACCATGCTGCTGTTCATCGTATTCATTCTCTTCGTGGCTTCTCTCGGGAAGTGTCTTGGACTCAGCGACAATTACGCGAAACTACTGTTGAGGCTCTTCGAGGTAAGGATAGTTATACGTAATTATCTGCTCATCAGTTGCTATAATTATAATTAGCACTTGTAATGTATTGCGGGCTATAGTAAGATCAGCAATTTTAACAATGATGCAATCTCTCTTGAGATTAAGGTCATTGGTCCTAGCTTCAAGCAGAGGGTGGATTTTATGTTTTGCCGCCTTCACTCATTCTATTCTAATTCTCTTGAATATTCATTCGTGAGACTGGCCATCCTGGGTTACAGCCTGCTCAGCCCCCCCCCCCCCAAATATGTCGCCAGTCTCTAGAGCACTGTTTTAGTCGCTCCCATTTTATACACTCTTTATTCAGTGCCGCATTTACAAGGGGCTTAGCAGGCTGTAGCCGAGGACACAAGCTCAAATGAGCAGCAAATTTGAGGAATGAGTGATCAAGAAAATTTGTGGAATGAGTGATCAAGAAAATTTGTGGAATGAGTGATCAAGAAAATTTGTGGAATGGGAATAAGGTGGCCAGAAAATTCCCATAATCCACCATACATCAATCCCTCACTGACCTAGTCAACTGCTCTGTGGGCAGTGTCCAAAAGAGTGACCTAAAGAGTGAAACCAAGTTGGTAATGACCAAGGAAGTGGGTAGGCATGTGAAGGACCAAAAGAAAAATTCAGTGAATGTTTGAGGAGGGGAGTGACCTGGGAAGCGTGGACCAGGTTAGTGAATAGTGGCCAAAAGAGTGTAAGCATGTGAAAGACCTAAAGAGTGACTTATAGAGCAAAGGACCAAATCAGTGAGTGACCAAAAGATTGACAAAGGAAGAGTGACCAAATGAGGGGCTTAGAGACACGGGTAATTACAGAGTTGAGAGGCTATAGTAGGGCGGTGAATTTAAGGAATGAGTGGTAAAAAAAGTTAGACTGGAATGAGAGAAGGACAACAAAATTTGTGTAGCTCACGGATGACATACAACTTTAAATCCGTGGTTCTCTCCAGGTCAATCTTTTGGTTTTATACTGACCTCACCTCTCACTCTTTAGGTTACTAATTGGGCAACTCACATTTTTTCATACTCTCTTGGTGGGTGTTTCCTTATGTTTTTTGATGTCATTGACCCCTTTTAGTGAAGGTGCATTGACCTTCACTAAAGGGGGGGGGGGCTTTTATTAAAAGTCAAGATACCATGGACCTCCCTGTAGTAAAGGTTAATTTTCATACTGCCTATCCACAAAATCTATTTCCAATAATTTGCTCATCAAAAAAATTTAAGTAATGAATTCAGATTCACAGTACTAAATGCAATAATAAGAAATGAAATGAGTTTTAGACCCCTGGGGGTCCACGGACCACAGGTTTAAAAATACTGCTCTAGGTCATTGTGGTCATTCATATGCTTCCATATTCTCTGCGTCACTCTTTTGGATGCTTACTGATCCATCACTTGCTCTTTAGACAGAGGCTGATTTATAGTTATACCACCCTTTTCCCATTTTACTCTAATCATTAGGGGGCAGGACACTTTTTTTTTTTTTATTAACAGGGAGTTATGACATGCCACCTTTTCTAATAAATTTTTTAAATTAGGCAGCAAATCCCCCGCTCCAGGCTGGGACCTTTTTGGTTCCCTAGACTTTATTTCTTGGGGTGCGCTATAGTGAATTTATAGCGTGAAAAAACAAAATGATGAGAATTGTTCTTGGCCCCAGGGCTAGAGTCCTGGCAGCCCCACACTTATGGAGGGGGGGGTTCCCCATGTAAGTGCGATACGAAAAAGTGTTCCATAGAAGAAGAAGAAATCAGGTTTACGAAATATGTAGGTCTGTCATAATAAAAGTATAGTCTATCAAAATAAAAGGATTTTAAGAAAGCGAGATATTTTGACAATGTCACGAGGGTGTTTGAAAAGAAAAGAAAAAAATTTTTCATCCAGAGCAGCCACTAGATGTTATTACACTCGGTGCAAGCATGCATGGTGGTGTCCCGCTGTGCTGAATGAGAACCTGCCTTCTTCCGTATAGTTGCAGCCCTGTGTTCACTCTTTAACAATTCAACAATAACTTTATATAGACTTGTATATTATATCACTATGATAAAATGATAATAAATGATAGTGTTTAATATTTCTGTAATGTATTAAAGAAATTAATGTTTTATGAGTAACTGGAAATATATTAAATATTCCTTCATTCTGACTTCATTTAATTTTATCATTGATGATTGTATTGTAATTTACATCTTTCTTTCACATAGTTTGGGCGAAAAAAAATTGAAACAGCAGAAGAAAAGCAAGATGACAAAAATATTAACGAGGAAGAGGATAAAGAGCATTTGAAACAGAACGGTTATGCCAGTGGTGCATGTATGTTTGCTTTGTTTTACCTTTTAATCTTCTCATTTTTATTTATACAGTACTGGCAAACATCTATGTTGTGTCTGAAGTCTGATCACTCCTCAAATTGCCCAGACACCTCTATTTTACCACACTCCAATTTCGGTCACATAGCCATGAGGCAGTTTCCTACCGATATAGGTAAGTGGGAAATGAAGGTTCCATCTATCTATGAAGGTCACCCCAGACTCGGTAGGTAAAGAGCTTGTTTTCTCTTTATGTTCTTCTCTTCCTCCCCCAGGTTGAATACGTGAACCCTAATGGTAACCTTTATTGGTGGAAGACAAGAAATAAAAAATTTAATCAAGTATCAGAAAAACTTACTATATGCATAAAAATGTTGTTATGGCTGGAATTGATAAGTTTAGAACAATTCATTGAATCTTTTTATAGTTTTAAAAAAATGTTTAAGAAAAAGTACATATTTTTTTGCTTAGTTTTTGAATTAATTAAAAAATAATATGTAAAAGAATGTATACAGATTAATTAATTACAGAAAACCAAATTTTATTACAAATATAAAATACATTTTCCAGGGTTTGGGGGGGGGGGGGTGCAGAAAAATAAATCTTATTTAGCCAAGGGTGCAGGATGGAAAAAAGGTTTAAAACCACTGTTCTAAACCAATATGGTGGTCAAAATAATTTAAGAAACTTAATATTTTTGTTGAAATGGATATTTTAATTCAGAAAACCAAATGGCTTATCTCAGAGATGACCTGACGATATTATTTGATATCTTAGTTATTACATTTGAAGTTAAATCTCTTCATAAGCATGTTATCGTTTATTTGTAGATAATATGCTGTTTTGTGAAACATAAAACTCTAGAAAACTGAGCAACAATATGACATGTGCAGCTCTATTCCCAAAAAAATAAAATGCTGGAAGATTTTTATCTAAAAGAGCTTGATCTTTTTGATTCTTTTAGAACAAAATTTTTATTCCCACCACTTCACGTGTCTGTCAGTTTTTCCTCACATGTTTGCCTAACTGATAAGAATTTCGAAAATAGCTGTGGGACTGCACAATTTCAAGGTCGTTACACCATAAGTCATTCATTTTGAAATTGCTTATCCAGTCACCTTGTTATCACCAAGTTCTAGTCCAGTTCACTTTCTGATAAAGATTTCTTTTTTTAGTTTTTGGTTTTTTCTTTTCTTTCGCCATCATCAAGGTGCTGAATGAAATGCAATACTCAGTCTTCTCTTCTCACTTTTTTTATTGTTTTTAAATATGGCTGTTGAACAATCAATATTTCATATCTTTGAGGGGGGGGGGGTTATCAGAATTGGGAGAAAAAATCTTTAAGAAAAAACTTTTAGAAGAATAAGCATGAATTATTATTTAGGTGTGAGGATCCTATCGCAGTGGTACATTTGGATAAACTTATACAGTGGAGAACTCTGATTTAAAGAATTAGAAGGAACCAAACTCAATTTTATTCATTAGAAATTTTATTTTTAGTCAACAGCAAATTTTAAAAGCCATTTATACTTTGGGGTTGCTGTTACAATTTATTTCTGACAATACTTGAAAAAAAATAGTCAGGATGAGTGAAGAAATTGTTTGATTAAGTTTGTTTTGGTATGTCCAATATTTTATCAAATTCTATCGAAATTGCCATTTTTTTTCACCAACCCAAAAAGGTTTTCTCTTCAGATGATCTGTCATTCTTTGCTTGTGAAGACAGAGCACAAACTTGAGAAGTAAAAAAGTTATTTCTTTTCTGAAATCTAGACATATGAATAGCAAAATGTTCTATGATTTCTATGATATTGGTGTACACCAATGGGCCACGTAAAACCTTCCCATGTACACACACTGACTTTATTGTCTTTTACTCAAAAGGGGACATATTCCAGCTCCCTTTTTTTTTTTCTCTCTCTCTCTAAAATAGCTGAAGTTCAAGTTCTGAAAAGTCAAATCTTGATTGTGGTTTTGGGGAAAGAGAAATTGGGGGGGGGGGGGGGAGTCGTCGTCCCCCCATTAAATACTGTTAATTAAATATTAACTAAATATATTATAAATACTGTTTAAAAAAAAAATTGTTAAATCAAGGAATTCATTGAATCAACATTTTTAAACCTGTTATGTTGAAGAAAAAATTAACTTATTCTGTTTCCATGTGCCCCATTGGGCAAAATGGAACATGTTCATTGTATGTCCCATTTCGTCCAGTGGGATACATTGTCATCGTAAATTACACAACCAAGTTTTTTTTTCAGATATAGTTATTCGTTGTTACCAGAAACACAGTCTCAATGTGATCACATTAAGCTGCATGTACTAAGTAAAGAATAAATTAGCAATGAAAGTTAGATGGTTTATTGTTATAGTTAAGTTATTATTTATTATAGTTTTTTTCCAGTGTAGTTCAGCTTTTCAACCTTTAATGTCCAACTGGGAACATCAGTTTTATTAATCAAAAAAAATTATTTTTTTGTGTTCATGAAAGCATTTAATTTTTTTTGCCTAAAGGTGTGAGATTCCAAACTTAACAGAAAAAAAAGTCATTCATTTCAGCACTCATGTCTTAAATTTAAGTTTTTATTGAATTGTCTATTTTTTAGGAAGAATAAAATTAATTTTTTTTTTTTCAATTTTGATGTCGTTTCTATGGGATGGGCAAGTCCAGAAAACATACAGGAAAATTTTTTCGTAAATTTTTTTATTGATATACATAAACTGAAGGTTTAGAAGGAGAAATAAAATGAAAAAATTATGAAAATCAATCTAAATCTGAATTCTGCCGGTAAAAGGTTAATATGATTGAATGAAGCTCAAGCTGTAATAAGTTTGGCGTTGCAAAAAAACAAGTTTCTCCACCAAAAAAACAATTGAATTGCAACCAGTTCATCATTAAATTATTAAATTTCATTAATTCACTTTTTAAATTGTAGGCTTGATACTGAGATAAAATTATTTTAATTTGCAATGATAAGTGTTTCTATTTTCCAATGCGATGAAATTATAGGTTGAGTAAATTCTGTCTCTCTAAACAAGTAACTTTTCATTATTCCGAAAGGTAATAGCATGTTTTATATTACATTGCATGATGCATTTATAATAGCATGTTCTATATTGGTTGAAGCAGGAAATTTTCTTTATTGGCCTTTTTTCCCCCCTGTGTTATTTCAATTATAATAGTCTTTTCCTTGTTCTGTCTCATTTCACTTTTTTAATTGAAAGATTTCTGAAATGCCTTCAAGGACATTGTTTAACTTTCCTGATTCATTAGCAAAAGTTCCATTATTTTAAAAATAGTTAAATGTGCCTAAAACCAAATAGTATAATGGATCCACTTGAAGATGATTGTTATGTATGACCACACAATGTTTAATGCATCTGAATTTCTTAAGAATTAAGTTATGCCATTGTAAGAAAGTGGGAGGAGCAAGACAGGCATTGACCTTGGGTAACTTCTTAATCTATTTGCTTTTTGGTATGAGCTTGTACTTTTTTTTTCCATTTTATATTATACTCTTTTTTTTGCGTGTAAGTATATAAATGAAAATTAAATGTGTTTAGTAGGAAATAAATTAGGGGGACATTAATTATGCAAAGGGAATCATCAAGTAAAACAATGAGGAAATACCTATTAAAATTCTGCTACATTCCCCCACCCCCATTTGTTTGACACTATAATCCAGATGTGTTTCTGACCAAAGAATCTGACTTAAACACACGTAATTTTTCCACTGACCAACCGAGAGTTGAAATTTAGTAATCAACTTAAATAGGATGATGTTAGTGGTACTAGTCAACATAATACTAGTTATATACAGAGAGAAAACTTAAGCCTGCTTCACCTCAAATAACTGGTAATTTGGCTATAGAAACATGCTTTCAATTAGAAAACGCATTTAAAAAGTTTACCCATCTTAGATGTGTCATTTATTTCACTAAGGCTGGGATTACACAATAAAAGATAAGTTTATTATAAGCTTATTGGTTGCATTTTTCAAGTTTTATGAAATAACTTTTATCACACTTTTATAATGTAATCCCAGCCTAAGAGCCGTATGCATACAGAGATGCAAAATTTAATTTTTTATGCAGTTCTCCTGGGATTGGATTTTTACGGGGAAAAACTGGTTTTATTAGGACATGATAAAAACTAGGTATTTACTGGTAAATACCATGGTAAAAAGCTGGTAAACACAACTATCTTCTATATATTGATTACAATTAATACGTAGAGTAACTGTTTTTAATTTATTAATGGAGATTAATATTTATTTAATCCATAATTAATAATTATGTAGTGTATTTATATATAATATATGCGTACAGTTGGATCGATATGGTTGGCTACCAGAGAAGAGGATAACTCGTGAGAACAAATTGTCTTGTTGGAGTCTTCACTCTGAAAGAATGTGTACACTGAAAATATCCTGGCATATGTTCTCCCCACTCAAATGCATTTTTTTTGCTTTGCTTAAAGAATTCATTTTACATAAAATGATTCAAAAGTTTTCTGTAAGGAAAACAAATATGAATAGTAATTCTGAGATAGACATAAATTAATCAAACTCTAAAGACAGTAACTCTTATGAAGATTGTGGAAAAATTCATCTGGCACTGCTGTTATATAAGCATGTGTATTCATGTCAGCTAAAATGTTTATTAGTCAAACTCACATATTCATTAGCTGAAGTAGAAATATAATGGGAAAAAATCTTTATTAGCCGAAAAATTTGTGAGCAAAGGTATTTGTTAGCCAGGGTATCACTGTACTTTGAAGAAGACACTCCTGGTGTGTGTATGTAATGGGTTAGGATTCTTGATTTTTACTATTGGCTGTTCTGCATTGTGTTCGTAGGCCTATTAGGTCAAAGATTGCAATTTTCTACAGATTCAGATTGTATTTTAAACTTCATTAATTTTTCTTCCATCTAACATGAAGTTTTTATGAGTTCTAATTTTACAAAATTGTGCAGCCTGGAGTATATTTCATTTCATGGGGCTGTGTTTTTTTGAATGTGAGATACTATCTAGATTAGTGTAAAAGCAAAATGTGTTCCATTATACATCATTAGACTGACTTACGAATGAAAGATGTTGGTTTTTTTTGCTATGGTTTTCTGAAAATGTTATAAGCGGGATCCACTGTATTGTTGTCCCAACATTCAAAAATTTTTATATTTTTTTTTTCACTGCAAAAGACTCAAATTATGACATCAAAAGTTTAATTCAAAGAATTAAAGGAGCAAATGCCAGTGCCTTAATATGATTTTTTTTTCTTAGTGATATCAAAAGAGAAAAAACTAGCTTTTGATCCTGGATCAGTAGATGGAGATCTAGACAAGTTACTGAATTCGACTGCACCAGCCAAGAAAGAGTTTCAGTTGGAAGATGTTCTAGACTATGCAAAAGCTGGAGTAGAAGTGAGTATTTTTTTTTTTTTTCCAGCTGTTGAGAAATAAGATTAAGCTTTTGAATCTACTATATAATTTGAATCTAATCACTATAGGCTTAACTAAGTCTATCCCTTCCCCCTAAAATAAAAACTTAAGGAAAAATCCTACATTTCTTTTCACTGAATACTTTAGCAAACTTAACAGATTTTACTATTTATCTTTTAATTTCACATACCAGTACAGCAGGACATATGTGGGATAATTGAGAGTCTGCTTTACATGAAATGTATTATATATGCTTGTCAATAACCTTTTAGAAAACGTAAAAATAAATTCAGAAATAAAAATATACTTCCAAAGAAAGCAAATTATTTTTCAAATTTCATTGCTTAAAAAATTACTTTTTCTTAAATTTTCGGGTGAAAATACACTGTTTATTTTTTTCACTTATGTCAGATACTTGACCCTTTCCTTTTAGGTCATCATTGAAGATGAAGTTACAAAATGTTTTGCTGCAGAAGGTATATTACTTTTATCATTCTTTATTTTGCTCCATAGCCTATAAGTAATTTATTTTGTCTCATTCAAAACTCTGAGCAGAATTTCACTGGAATCTCCTTTTTTTTCAATTGTGCAGCATGAATTGTGCTAGTCAATTTTGATATTATACTCAGATTCTTTTCATCTTTATTGTAGAATTGCCTGCATGGAACCTTCTCACAAGGACAAACAAAAATTACCAGTTTTTGAGGTACAATATATTTTATTATTTTTAAGCAAGAAAATAAATCTTATTTATAAATTTTTCAAGAATTGCTCTCATAACATGTTTTTTTAATTTTATGTAGCATACGTTTGACGTTTATGTGGGGCGTGGGTGTCTTCCTTCGTTACTTTGTGCTTTTCCCTATAAGGTACGATTATTTCTTATGAACACGAAATGAATATTTATTCAGATTATCTCTTTGAAATGTTTGTATATATGTTACGGCAAGTCTGAAGTTGTCACTTTATGCATAGGCCAGATTTCTGGCATTAGCCACTTCAAGAAGTATTCAGACATTAGCCATAACACATATACAGGTTTCAAATGTGAACAACATTATAATAAATTGACAATTTTTATGTTAAGTGCTTCATTCATGATTACATTAGGTATGTGAAGACCGATTTAAACAGATTTAGACTTGAAAGACAGATTTAAAATGTATATTACTTTAACAATATTCTTCAGACATTGGAGCAATAAAAATGTTTTTAAAATTCAGAAAAAAAATTGATTTGTCCATTAAAATTGATTTTAAAAAAAACTATAATATTTTACTTCTCGTGTCTCCTCCTTCTCCAACCATTTTTTCCACTTCTGGGAGTGCCTGTGAAAGAGGAGTTTCATTCTATATATTTTGACAGATAAATAAATATGGTACAGAAAGATGAAGACGACGAATATTTGCTTAAAATACAAAAATTTACCAAACAGCGGTTTCAAGGCTAATATAGCTCCTTTGTCAGTGGCAAGAGCCTGTTATAGCATGTGGCCTGTGTTGTAACATGCAGGGCTCGGCACGGGTCACTTTTTTCACTAAAAGTCACTTTTTTAGAAACTGGTCACTTTTATTACGTATTTTCAGGCCCAGGTCACTTTTTCCACTTTTTTAGCAAAAAAACCTCGGTCTCGCGCGCTTTTCTGCTGTCAGTGTTTTTCTTTTCTTCAAGGAGGAACTTGACCTGTTCAATATCGCTAATTTTCTCCCTCCCTTCATTGAACTACGATCGAAGGCATCTTATCTTCCCGGGAGCATACCGTGTGACGTCAACATAACTTGATTTCAAGGCGCTTGGAAAAAGAAAGCTCCTTGGTTAAAGAATCGTCATTTTATGGAAAAGCCGGTCGGAAAAAAAACTAGCATAAAAGGCGTACTTACAACAAAGAATTTTTTCCCCCCTATACTACCATTCTTTCTTATTTCCCCACGTGCTCACTCGTTCTTTCATTTTCATCTTATTTTAAAATTGATCCTTTATTTTATTTGTTTTAAAAAGTTTTAGTCCTAAGGGCCAAATTCCTTTCTCTGAGCATCGAGCAAGTTACATTTGTTGTTTGTTCTATCGTTACTTTTGTTAATTTTTTTAAATGTTATTTGAAATGACGATTAGAGAGCCCGTGCAGAAGCTAACTTACGCGCAGCGGGAGAATACCAAAGCGCGTATTAAAGACGCGTATTATTAATACGTATTAAGCGTATTAATACGCTTTGGAGAATACTCTTGTAGCTGGCCAAGGTTAAAGAAGCTCGCATGTATTTTGAATTTACTTACAATAAAAAAAAATCATCCGATTGAAAATCGCGATCTATCGACAAATAAAATTCGTACTATATTTCTAACTGGATTTAAATCTCAGCAAGAAACCGTACCCCCAAATTTGATCGAAAGGAGAACTATTTATGAAAAGATCACAGAATCCTGCAATTAAACATTTAGTTTAACACAAGGGTTTCCAAATCAGATGAAAATTTGTCATCAGGCTGATAAAAACTCAGTTAACGTGCATGCGAGCCGTAACTAGAGGCGGATTTAACGATGGGCACACCGAGCGCGCCTTTGGCCCCTACTTCACATTTTTTTCCTAATTTAAAGGGCCTAATATTAATTTTTTTTATGCCCGGGCCGTAACTTAATTTAGAGCATCTTCACGATACTGATTGTTGACTTAATACTGTTGGATTGTTTTCCTTTTTTTTTCTCTCCATGCACGTGCGGGAATCGGTTGTTCCGACGCTGTATGCAAATCGGCGGCGGCGTACCCTCACGGGAGCACGGATACATAGACTGGTTTTTTCTCTATAGGTGAGATGTCTGTTTTTTCCGCATGGATGTATGTCGGGATTCGATTTGTTTCTCTCTTTTGATTGCCGGCCGTATTTTTGATGAACGAAAATGATCTTGTTTTTTGTTTTTGCAACTTTTATGGAAAAAGAGTTCAAAATGAACTTCTGATCATTGTTTTTCTTCAGCTCAGTCGGTACGCTCTGCCCCCCAACAAATATCGACATCTTGCGCGACATTCTTGATGTGTAAAAAAATCTTATTTTTAGACCTCGGAAGTTATTAAAACGTTTGTCTCGAGTCTGTTATGACCGCAATAGGAGAGGGCGGGGGTCTGGTTCCACGGGCATGGCCCCCACATCTTGGAGTAGGGCCCCTAGACTGGGAACTTTTGCGGGCCCCCTGACCAGACTTCCACGGGCCCCTTTATGGTGGATTTATAGTGTGAAAAACAAAAAAATAATGAAAATCATCCCGGGCCCCAGGGCTGGAGCCTTGTCAGCCCACCCCTTGTGGGGGCCATGTCCACGGGTGTTGAACGAGGAAAGGTGCCGAGTTTACTCATTTTCTGTTAAAAAGAGTGGATACCGGCCCCGAGCGATAGTAAATTTTCGTTCGTACTTGCGACCCGGATTGCTACATACCGTGATCAGATCCAAAAGCGGGGGGGGGGGGGGCAATGCTTTGGGCGGGGTTTTTGATGGAATGGTATATTTAAGAAAAGGCAATAAAAATTCATTTGCAAAATTATCGAATTTCACAGTCAAGGGGCAGTAAAATTACGTTTCCCCTCCATAAAAAACAATTGTATTACGGCCATGGTGAATCGGGTGTCCCGGATGGGGGCGAATTCACTATTTTTGTTCGTTGAAAGTTACGGGAGGAGTCAGCGCTAACGTGGCGACTTGTTTTCGCGCTAAAATAGGTATCCCTGACAGCAGCATCCATAAACCCCGTATGTTGTTGATTCGATTTTTGTGTTCATTTCATCCTAATTTTCCGTATTTCCCGATATATTTCTATCGATTTTCGCATATTAGGTTAATTCATATTATAAATTATATATTTTTTTGTAATTTTTTATGTGCCCTTTGTCAGCCATCTTGAATTGACTACCGCAAAACGACGATTCCTTGGCTCGAAAAAAAGTCGCCACGTTGGTGCTTACAAGGTTCATGGGAAATTTACCGGGGAAGGCCGCTGAGTCTTTTTTTCTTTTAAAAATTACGGGGGGGGGGGGAGGCCAAAATTATACTGTTTCCAGGGGTAGGAACACCGCGCCAAAATTAACATCTTGCGCCATCCTGCTCCAATAG
Organism: Pholcus phalangioides; assembly: GCF_987345545.1. Taxonomy (NCBI): domain Eukaryota; kingdom Metazoa; phylum Arthropoda; class Arachnida; order Araneae; family Pholcidae; genus Pholcus; species Pholcus phalangioides. The sequence goes on along the minus strand of NW_028301608.1, from coordinate 82,627,300 downwards.
TGTTTTCGTATTTTTCTGCGCCAAATAGCTAATTTTGCTTCGTATGTCCAGAATTTCTTAAAGGACGCCAAAAATTTTTTGTTCCTGCTTACCGTGAAACGATTCTTTCTAAGAGCGTGTTTTATATATATTCCACTGTACGCTTTATTTAAACTATCGGCCTTTCCATCGTGAAACCCCGATAATATCCGTGATTGTGCAACTGAAGATAGTTTGCAATGGTCTTTCAGCTTTAAAGTGCGCCGCTGTGGTGGTCGAGTGGTCATAATGACGGACTCGCATCGCGGGGACCCGGGTTCGAGCCCCATCGTCACCACAGTGGTGGTCGGCTGAAGTTGTTTTTCTGTGGTTCATAACTTCAAGGCGCAAATGCGAGCCAATCTCCCCGCTAAAAAGTCTCGCCACAGAGAGCGACAGTCCTACAAACAGTATAAATATTCAGTCATTACACTACACTCACTTCACTTCTGAGATATAGATGGCAGCACTAAAAAATCATACACAACACTAAATACGCACTCAGACTGTTAGGTACACTTCCGGCACAACTGACTAGGTAGTAAATTGCCCATGGCGATAGACCTGAGTTGTGCTCGGCTTCAAAAAAAAAAAAAAAAAAAAAAAAAAAAAGCTTTAAAATGCAAATGCGAGTCAGTTGCCGTTTAAAAAAAAAGTCGCCACTGGAAGCAGCAGAAATTACTGTAGTCGATCGTCATTGCGTCAAATCCAGATGTTTCGTGAAAAAAATTTCCATTCCGGAAGTAAAAAGTGTGGTTTCGCCGAATTACGAATGTAAATTTAGAAACTTTGCCGAATAACGAGTGTCAGATCGCTAATCTCGCCAAATAATGCGTACTTAATCGCCAAACGTCGTGTTGATTCTTCCGAAATTCTCCCCCATTTTGCAACAATTTCTTTCCGAGTATAAAAAACTTATAGAAAATTTTTTGCTCATTTGAAGTGCTGCTGTTCAAGGCAGCAAATAGTGCCCTCAGTAAGCAAAAATCATCTTAAATAGACTGGTGTGAAAAATTTTATGACAGCCTCTCTTTCAAACAAGGTGTCAAAAGCCTGAAACACCAAAAACAAAAAACAAGCTGGTGAAAAGATTTTTGATAACAAAAGACAGTGCAGTTTTATTTTGAAAAGGGATGAGGGTTAACGAAAATATTCTTGTTAATTTCCCTGCTCCAATAAGTATCTGCTCCAAATCCTATATTTTGCTGCTCCAAATCCTATATTTTGCTGTTCCAAATCCTGAATTTGCTGCTCCAAAACTGATCCGAATCCTATATTTTGCTGTTCCAAATCCTGAATTTGCTGCTCAAAAACTGCTCAGAATCCTGAATTTTGCTGCTTCAAAGCTGCTCCGAAATGGACTTTGTCACTTCCCACCCCTGTGTTTCTGGGTAAAGGAGTAAATGTGTTTTTTTTTTGCAGGGGTGTATGTTGTGTGTAAAAAAAGGGAAAATATATATTTTTACAAATTTCAAAACTGGTTTATTTTTTCCCTCACCCAAGGACAGTATTATTTTGGTGCCCCCACCTGTAAAATAGTACTCGCCCACTTTTCCCAGTCCAGCCATAGGTGGAGATACTTTAAGGTCTTAGGGGTGTGGCACGATGACAATTAATACACATCATATATATGTATACATCAGTAGGCTCTGCCATTGACGCTGGGGGGAGGGTGGATTGCCCCTCCCACAACATATAATTAAAATAATTTAGTTAATTTAATAATTTGAATACTTTATTGAATTTAATAATTTAAATATTTTATTCAATTTAATAATTTAAATATTTTATTCAATTTAATAATTTAAATAATTTATAATTCAGTAATTTAAGTACTTTTTTAATTTAATAATTTAAAATTTTAAAAATTTAATTTTATGGTTTTTAATCATTAAGTAAATTTCTTAAAATTTGTTGGAACATATTATGCAAACCTAGGTATGTAAATCAAATTTGTACTAGTTAAAAAACGTTTGAGTACATTTTGTATACTGTCATTCATAGCATAACATGAATGAAAAATCCACTGGAATGTAGATGGGACAAATTCTCTCATCAAATTTTGTGTTATCTCATTTTTTTCCCTTCTTTGAATGGGAAAAATTTTTCCCGCTTTGAAGTTTTTCCTGCTTAAATTGATTTTAAGATGGGTTGTGGAAAGCAACATGGGGGAAGGCATTGCTGCTGTTACTTAAAATGGATGTAATGTAGTTATTCTCTCACACATAGTTGTTGATAAATTTGATAAGTTATTCAAAACTTTTCTGGTTAGCAGAATGCGTTTGAGTTTGATTTAATTATTTCACACTATTATGTAAAAAAAAAAAATGCAATTTCAATGAGTTCTATTGAAATGCAAAGTTAAAACTAAATTCAATTTCAATTCATTCAATTTGGTAATAAAAATTCATTGTCCATTTGGTCTCTCTCTCTAAAAATATTTTGGTCACTATTTGGTCACTTTTAAACATTTCGGTCACTATTTGGTCACTTTTTCAAACATTTTGGTCACTATTTTCACTAATTTTGAGGCCATGATCCGTGCTGACCCCTGAACATGCTATTTCCACTGACAAAGGAGCTATGTTAGCCTCTCAAAACAGCTGTCTGATGTGTAGTTTTGGTATTTTGAGTGAAAATTGTCTGTCTTTACCTTTCTACATTGTGCTCAAAAGGTATTTTCACTATAAATACAGTACTGTCCAAAACGTTATTGGCTGGAATTTTTTTCGAAAGCACCTAAACTTTCATGTGACAAATGAGTTTTCTTTTTTAGATCTATACTTGTTAGTCTATTGCTTGTTCACAAGTTGAATCATTTTTGTAAATGTTTTTTACTAGTAACATTTGTTCATAAATAAATAAAGGTAATAAAAAAATAAGGAACTGATGACTATGTTATGATTTTTCTGCACTGAATTGAATTGACTGTCTCTGAACTAAAAGTAAACATAATTTTAATAAAGATATGATGTGTATTATAAAAATAAATTATTCACATATTTTATGTGAATTTCAGTTGCTATGTTATTTCATTGAACTAAATCTCAAACTGTATTTATAGGTTATTTCTGACAGCATTTGGTGTGGGATGGCTACTCATGTGTACAGCAACTGTGGGATGTATACCCGAAGGAAGGTGAAGTGCACTTCAGACAGTTATAGCTAGCTCTTTATATACTAAACGCATATCTCTTATTATAAAAAAAAATTTATATATATATAAAGTATCACACTACTATATGTATATACACACACATGCAAATACATTTTATTTGTAGTAAACAAACGTGTCTGAGCTTCAACTGATTTGATCCTGGAATTTTCATCAATTCGGGGCTTTTTTTATTTCATTAATTCTGAATTCTGGACGAAGTTTTTCTGAATTTCTACTCTATCGCCTAGATTCCCAAAATGTTCAGAAATCTCCTGAATTTCAAATGTGATTGTAAAGAATTTCTACTTATGGTGGAAAAAAATAATCCCAAAGAATTTAGCCAGAAAAAAAAAAACTTGCTTTCATTTTTATCCCTGAAATGATGTCACAGGCATAATGTAAATTGTTGCAATTCCGTCAAATCACAAAAAAATATTTTAGAGGGGTGAAGCCAAAATTTTCCAAATAGCCAGCATCATTTTGACTTTTTGGCATCCAAAATTGGTGAGATGACTTGTATCTCATTTGTCCATATATCCCGTCGGCATGTCCTGTTTTGGGACCGATGGTGATTTTTTTTTTTGTTAGCATGATTTGATTCGAGAGTAGTAGCTGGTAATTTAACCTCAACCTACACAGGTAAAAGACACATCCCAGAAGGGACAGAGCCCGGGTCTTGTCTGGTCTGATAGAGGTAATTTAACCTATTGATTGAAAATTGGCGACTTGGCACTAATCCCTGGAGGCTTGAACAATGTCACATTTCTGTAACGGGAAAAAATCCTTACAATTCTACTTTAATTAATGAAAAATTCCTATATTTTTTAAAAATCCCTCTTATATATTTTTTTTTTTAACAGAATTTGGATCCACACAAAAACCTCTCTAATTCTCATCCTCTAATGTTAGCAACTATGCACTTATAAATTATCTCAAATATTCCTCTTTGAACACTTATCTGAGTTCCCCTTCTTTAAATAAAAATCTTAATTTTTTGAATTGCTATTTCTTGTTTTTTATGGTATATTCATTTGCTTCATATGTGAACTTAATATTTTCCTTGATTTACTGTTAAATTTAAATTTCTTTGTTTGCAAATGACATAGATTCTAAATGATTGCTATTATTATGATTTCAGATTTAAAAGGTTTGCTTACTGGTATGCAAGTATCTCCAGCTTTAGGATATTTGGCTGTGCAGCTTCTGCAATTGTTACATATCACAATAAGTATGTCATTGATATATGTTTGGTTACATTTAAATTTAATTATTTTATTTTCAAAGCAGTACCTCAATTATATTCTTTGTTATTATACTATTAAAACTGGTATGTTATATTATTGCATACTGGTATGCAAGTATCTCCAGCTTTAGGATATTTATCTGTGCAGCTTCTGCAATTGTTACATATCACAATAAGTATGTCATTGATATATGTTTGGTTACAGTTAAATTTAATTATTTTATTTTCAAAGCAGTACCTCAATTATATTCTTTGTTATTATACTATTAAAACATCTAATTAAAATATGTAAATAAAAAGCATTCATTTCTTTTCAGAGAGAACAGAGCTAAGGGTGGAGGAATATGTGTTGCCAATCATACTTCTCCTATTGACATTGTGGTTCTAGCTAGTGATAACTGCTATGCACTAGTGAGTTTCAGTATTGAACTGTTTATCATGAATTTGTATTTGAATAGTTATTTAAGATTTTTTGCATGATATTTTTACTTTGCATGCTTTCTGTAGAATTTAAAAAATTAAAAGAAAGAAAAGAATTACTGAGATGGGTTGCGCTGCATAAAATTTAGCTGAATTCAAATTCTCGCATATATTATTACATAGTAAATTATTAAATGTGTTGATCATCTGTTGAAAATATTCATGTATAAGTTATGAGGGAATGGTTGGTGTCAAGTGTTTCATTCATATTTTGTAGAGACTAGTCATTTAGTTTTTCAACTCTGAATTCTAGGTTGGCCAAAGTCATGGAGGCTTTCTTGGTGTTTTGCAGCAAGCACTTTCCAGGGCAACGTGTCATATATGGTTTGAGCGCAGTGAAATTAAAGATCGTGAATTAGTGGCTAAAAGGTTTTTTCAATGCATTTTTATTAACTGCATCTCTTTTTATTATCTAAAAAATTTATATTATTTGTATTTTCCTTTTTTTCTTCTGTCATTACCGAATGTTTGAGATATTAACTAATATGACATGTATATGTGGTGTTAGTGGCCTTACTTTCATTGATAATTTGTTGTATCCACCAGTATTGACCTGTCCAGGAGTTGACGATCAATTTTTATGTAAATTATTTTATTTTGCTGCCTTCGTCTGAGGTGGTCATGTTACGTTGTTTTTAATAAAACTTTCCGGATACACCCATCCTTCGGGAACGCTTCGATATCTCTCTGAGATGGGAAGCGAGGTGTATCCGGTCTTCAAAGGTCAAAGTATTGACCTGTCAATCCCGTGGTAGATCTTTGTGGTTATACTAATGGAATTTGTTAATGACTTAATAAATCCCTGGTGCCAAGCTGACTAAAAAATTGATTTTAGAGCCTAAAATTATGTATGTGTAGTTAATAAATTGGAATCTTGGGACAACACAAAATTTTTGGAAGTCACATCAGCATATCTACCAATGTGGAAGGTGATCATTATGTCCTGGAAAAGTAAAGAAATATTATTTTGGACCTGTTTTTCATGAAAAAAGTTTGTTAGGAAAAGGGTATTCATACATGTTTAATACACACACAGTCAAACCTCATTAATGAGTCACTCTTGGGAGAGCAAAAATATGACTTAGTAAGCGGAGTGACTCGTTAAGCGGAGTAAGCCATAGCTGTGCCAATTCCAATTGGGAGTTCCAAAAAGTGACCCGGTAAGCGGAGTGACGTGTTAACCGGGTGACGCACTAACAAGGTTCGACTATATATATTGATTTAATTGCACTATAATATTTTTTTTTGGGGGGGGGGGAGGGGAAATGTTAATATTTCATACAAATTTCTATGCCTTAATGTCAGCTTATAGTTGTTAGTCAAACAAAATCACCTAATTTTTTCTTCATTCCAGGTTAAGAGAGCATGTAGAAGATGAGACAAAGCTTCCTATATTGGTTTTTCCTGAAGGTTAGTGTTTAAAGTAAAATTTATATTTTTATGCTGTTGCTATCCTATTATTTTGGTTGAGTACAGTATTTTTGTTAAAGGGTTATAGAAAGCTCTTTATTAAATCCAATGTTAGAGGTGTGCATTTTGTTTGTGTGTGTGTTTTATGTTGAATGTTTTATCATACTCACTTTATTGAAGAATTTAATCACACACATCATGATCTTTTTTTACATTGATCCATATCTCATCTATATTACCAGTTTAAATTTTTATAAGTTTCTATAGCAGTTTTATTTATTTTTTTATTGCACATTTGCTATAACTTTATTTGAAGTAATTTTTTTTCCCTAGGAACTTGCATAAATAATACTTCTGTGATGATGTTTAAAAAGGGTAGCTTCGAAGTTGGAGGCATTGTATATCCTGTAGCTATAAAAGTAGGTTTTATTAATACAATACACTTTTTTCTATTGCAATTATAAAGCTAATTCATAATTAAAAGCCAAATCCCGAAATTTTATATACAACAACTGAATTTTTTTTCTAAATAATGTGATCAGCACGTATTCCCAAGAGATCGTTACGATCTGTCCAGGGAATTTGTTAGTGTTAGTAGACATCCATGCCCGACCCGGGATTCGAACCCAGACCTGCACAGTCAGAAACTAGTTCCCTAACCACTGGACTGGCAGGCGGCATAAGTTATTTACCCCAAATAACTTTTTATTTTTCTTCGATATAAATTAGTTATTCAAATCTTATTTACTGTGATTCTGATATAAAGATATAAAAAAAACTGTCATACATTAAAGAAAGAGAAATGTGTACATCATTACTTTCTAAATAATTCTTATGTATTTTGAGGCTGATATTTGAATTAAGAGAATTTTTCTTTTCATCTTCCAATCCAGTATGATCAGAGGTTTGCAGATCCTTTTTGGAATAGCAGCAGACAGAGTTATATGCAATACCTGTATATGATGTTGACAAGTTGGGCTTTAGTCTGTGACGTATGGTACCTACCTCCCATGTCTCGCAAAGTGAGATTCTATTTTATATTCTTGCATTCATTTTTATTTTCTTAACTCATTAAAAATTTGAGACATGACACATATAAGATAGTTTCAAGTGCTTTTATTCAAAAAGAAAAAGATCAACCAATTGAACGATGAAAAATTATAATGAGTTAGTCATCTCCAACCCTTTTGAGCCCTGCAACGATATTAATGGAAAGTTTTCAAATTGTCTATTGGACCCTCTCTAGGCCCATAGGGCACATACATATGTTTGATTTGCGTGATAAATAATTTTAAGTTGCTAGTTTTGTTGAGTACTATCTGAAATATTTAATTGTCGAATTAATTTAATAGTCGAACATGGTTGTAAAAGCTGCAGGTGCATTTACTTAAAAATTCTGCTTTAATATCAGAGTGTATATGTATCAAAGTGTATGTGTACGAAGATACAAACAGAAATCAATCAAATGATTGAAATATAGAGCAGCTTCTTTTTAATCTGTTCTATATTTCAGTCTCTTAAAGGGTGCAGAGCTTACAGAGAGTGCAAGAGATCCAATACTGTACAAGGAAAAAATACAAAAACAACGCCACAACAGGCAAAACGCCCAAGGAGGTGGCTTAGAAAAAGATGCCCATAAAAATATGGATGTCATATATTTCAAAAATACAGCAACCCAATTAAAAATGCAAATAACAAAAATTATAAACAATATATACACAAGATAAAATATTATCCAATGCCCCATAAAGAATACTTATGGTTGTCTTATTCTAAGAATGGATAGCTTCTCGATCTACCCCAACATGTTTATCGTATTTCTTTTTAGAAAGAACACAGTTCTGAAATATGACATAGCAAATCTGCAACACTATGTAGAGATAGATCAAGATCATCATTTAACACTAAAACTATCTATATGCTTATTTTTTTTCCTATTGAACATTAGTTCTCAACAATAAATGAAATGTGTATTTCTTTTGGATTGCATAGAAATTGCAACTATCGATTTAATGCTTTGGCATTAGTCAAATGTATAGTGATACCTTGGCTTACAAATTTTTTGGCAGTTTGTCGTCTTGGCTGACAAAAATTTTTGATATGAATGCATGTGCTAATGCTCAGCTGATTAATGACAGTGATTGTGAGCCAAATTTTTGCATTTTTTGCGATTATGAAAATTACTATCATTTGAGCCTGATTAATATATGCCCGCCTCAGAATCATCCTTAGATATACTTCTATTTCTCTTTCAGAAAGTTTTTTAGTCATTTGATCATTTTTGTCGCAGCACTGTCATTTTCTGCACACAAGGGCTAATTAAACCAGGACGTACAATTTATTGGCAATTCTGAACGGCAGCGTTTTTTTATACTCACAGAGAGGTTGGTACGCTCACCCCTTGATGTGGGATAGTTAAGATATTACGACACCTGATTGGTCGGACTCCAGTGGCCATGTGCTTCTAATATGCTGCAAAAAAGGGTAAAAGATTGTTATGCTGTCAAAGAAACTGACAGTGAAATTGAAATAAAAAAATAGTTAGCTAAGTTCTAAATATATCATTCCTGCCAGAAAATGGTGCTACTATCAGTGGTGGGAACTCTGCAACATAGGCGCCAAAATTAACATCCTGCTCCAATAGTGTATTTCCTATTTTTCTGTGCCAAATAGCACTTGTTTTTGAATATATACTGTAGCCACCAATTATGAGAATCAAGTTTTGTTCAGCTATTTTGTTCTTATAAGCAGTTGATTCTTATTTCCAGAAGTTTTTCCTGTTACTCTTCCAGTTATCACTGGAGCACACAAGGAGTGAGGGGGGGCTCTTCAAGCAAGATTATGATGTTTTTAACCGTTTAAAGGCCGAACTATGAACAAAGTCACTTATTGTTTTGAAATTTGGAATTTGAGGTCCTTTTGCATGCCTATACATAGATCAACTTTGAAATTTGAAGAGAAAAATTTTTTTCTTTGTTTTTCACGATGTTCCATAAATGGAACATTGGCACTTGGGGAGAGGTGAAAGCGGAAACTGGTATCGTCTATATTCTAACGATTATTTATTTCTGGAGTACAGTTATCGCACAAAATTTTGTATTTTCTACTACAAATTCAAAGTTGCAACACATACTGGTTTTTTTAACATAAAAATGATTGCAGAAAATTCAAAGTTTTTTTCTAATGTCTGTGATAAAAGAAGGAAAACATATTTGATGGACCTGTTTGTCATATTGGTAGCATTTATACACATTTTTGGCAAACCGCACACCGTCCTTTCCTCATAGACAATATAATGGCCATCAGATGACCTGCCATCTTTTTTTCAGTTGACAACGTGGACCTGGATAAATAATCAACCCCTCCTTCATTTGTAAAAGGTCCATTGTCACTTCTCTTCGGAATTCCAAATGCGAAATACGATCCGCTTCTCGCAACTCTGAATGAACTATCCAACGTGCTGTAATGGTCATATGTCAAATTTTTTCGAATGGAATCCAATGCTGAGGTTTTGATCAGATTCTAGAAAGAATTTTTTTTATCCCATGTAATAATTTTTTTTTCCAGATCGCTCAAAACTGTTTTGCCTTTTCATGAAACTTGAGTATTTCACTTGCGTTTTGCTCTTTTTTTCTGCCCTACATCTTTTGAAGAATACATTTCAGGAGTTTTCTAACAGCTCATCCTCGTTGTTGCAAAATTATCTAGCATTTCACATACATCAGTTGGCACTGTTGACTCTAGACCATTTTCAACAGTATCAGCTTCATCCGTGATGTTTCCATTTTCATTAGCACGTAATTGGCATATATCTGCATTCTCTAATTCGGAATCTGAAAGAGTTTCTAAATATCTTACAGCTTCTTCTAATGTAAGATACCTTTTTGATATGGTTACACTCAGCTGAACACAACAAGACTATCTAGGATTGTCGAACTCTGTTTGATTAGTCTGAAGTTCGCAAAAACATGCATTTCTAAAAATGCAAGAATAAAAAAGTACTCTCCAAATATAAACAATCTACCCCAGAAAGCACATTCCTCTGTATCATATTACTCAGAATTAGCCCCTATACACATGTGGTATACTAACACATGATGACAACACCCTTGAGTTCGAACGGGAAAATCGAAGCAGCGCACACTGTATGTTAGATATCCCTAGAATTCCACTCTCTTGAAAGGCCAATGTTTCATAAATGGAACATGCATTTTTGAACGCACGTAGCTCTTTAACGTTTAACAGCACAAACAAACAAATTGATTTACTTTGATTGATACATTAAGAGGTAAAAACTCACAAAATAATTTTCAATTTACTTCAAAATTGAAATTTTGGCAAATTTTTATCGAAATGGGGAAAAAATTCCCAAAAAATGTCAAATTTCAAAATTCTGCCAAAAATGTTTATATCAACCTGAAGTTTTCGAATTTATTTCAAAAAATACTTTGAACTCTCATCTATATACGATAAAAAACCTGAAATGTTTGAATCAATTTTTATCTGATATTTTTGTAAATAAAAACTATGTTCCATTTATGGAACATTGGCCTTTAAACGGTTAATGTGAAAACCAAAAAACCTTATAAATTTTTTATTAAGTATTTTAATTTCTAAATTTTAAATCTAGCAATAGCATATCATTGTCCTTATAGATTTTCTATATCGTTTAGACTGACTAAAATGTTGCACAGTAACTGAACTCCTATTGTAGTACTATTGTTATGGTCGCAACAAGGGTGGGGCTGACAGGACTGTATCCCTGTTACCCAGAATGGTTCTCATTTTTTTTTTTTCACGCTATATATTCACCATAGAGGGGACCCCTGAAAAGTCTAGTCTGGAGACCTACTATAGATTCCAACCCCTAGGGCCGAGGTCTTCAACCTTTTCTAGTCATGAGCACTGCCTGTACACATTATCAAAAAAAGAGCACCCTTACGGCAAGTTTGACGTATGAATGCATGAAAAATCAGGATTGATTTTAGTTCTTGAATGCAATTTGTACAAGGTATTTAATCGGGACGTTGATCAAGTGTTCATGAGCACACAAAATCAATCACAAGCATAGAGCACTATGGGTGATCCCGAGCAATAGGTTGAAGATACCTGCCTTAGGGACTCTGTTTTAGGATATGGATGGGGGTATTACTATTGTCTGAGTGCATGACTCTAGATAAGAGGTTCCCAAACTTTTTGTTTCATTGCCTCCACCATTTCTTCAGAATGTTTTTTAATCATAGGATTCTATATTATACCCGTAGCTTTTACCACCCCTTGGACCTTTCTATCGCTCCAGTGGGTAACACTGATCCACTTATTAAATCTGGATGTTTCGTAAAAAAAATTTCTTTCCGTGAGTAAAAGAGCTAGTCCGCTATATAAGGAATGTTAAATTGCCAATGTGGCCAAATAACGTATGCTAAATCGCCAAACATGTTGATTCTCCCAAAATTTTCCCCCATTTTCCAACAATCTTTTTTTTTTCAGTATAACTAACAAGAAGCCAGCAGGAATCATACCCATAAAATTGCAAAAAAAAAATCATTTTAAAGAACTTCTGTATGTGTTCACTTTCACCGATAGGTGAGTACAGAATTGCTGCAAATATGAATAATTTTGTAAAGAAAATCTTTTTCAGCTTTGGTATTTTTTTATTTTGAATAATTTAGGGAGAATGAATGTCACTTAGAACAAGGTTTCCACTCGTCCTACTTTTTTGGTAAAATGTCCTACTTTCTCTGTTTTGCCCTTTTTCTGCTTTTTCACCAAATCCTATCAACAAAATTTGTGTAATTGATGTTAATTGAGAAGGGAATCATAGATATATTGTCAAATATTATAAATGTTGTAGATTGCAATTAATAATTCTACAGAAGCAGAAATTGTTTTCCAGTTTAGTGGGGTGTATATGTGGACCATTTAGTTTATTAATTTTTTTCATTTCCTTAGTTTGAGGGTTCAACAAGTAGAGCAATCATTAAAAACTTCTGTCTAGATGAAAAAAATAATTTTCTATTTACTGTTTCATGGTCTTGGACAGTAATTGGCATTCAAAATTGTGGTGCACATTTTGTGTATAAGTGAAACAACAGTTTGCATTACAAAGCAGTTGGACACATAGGCCTATTCTAGGTTTGGTAATTTGAATGCTACCTAATAGCATTCAATTGTCTTCTGTATTTTTAAGGCATGTGTGAAAGAGGCATAAACAATATTTACAACGCTCAGCAAAGAGCTAGAAATGAAAGTGCTTCATTTGTCAAAAATGATTACACTGGCATTGAACAGTAAAATGTAAACAAATCCCTTTTAAAAAAGGAGGGATAACACAGTAAAACCATCTGGTTTATCTTGATTTATTTACGTGGGACCCTGTAATATACACGTTTTGCACTTTGATGCTCTTTCGAGACCATTTCAAAAAACATTCTTAAAAACTTACGTCTTCATGATTTGCTGTGCATTGTGGAAGAGAGTTGACAGACTCTGCACTTTAAAAGACCCTAAAAAAATAATTTAATATATATTGAGGAGAGACAAAAAAGATTTATTTGTGATTGCTAGTATACTGTTTGTAACCAAGTCATTTCTGTCATTTTGCTTTGGCTTGACGCTTGAGTCAATCTTATCAGATACTAGCTATAACACCCGGCACTGCACTGGTTTTCTTTAATGAGGCTTTTTGGATCACGTGATATCTCCCTCTTTCTTTGAGGGACGTGTAAACTGTGTCTAAGTTAACCAATATGGCGACTTCCTGCGCGACTCATGAAATAAACAAATCTAAATTTAAAGATACGTAAAAATGTATATTTTTTTCCTTTTTTAAGGGGCGCTAAGTATTTCATTTCCTTCCCCCCCCCCCCAAACTTCAAGTCAAGTTATCCATCTGCCTGTTTCAGCTTTCAAAAATGCTTAATTAAAGCTGTGGAATTTTTTTATGCTCTTTTTTTTTTACAGGCCCATAATTGATTTTAAAATATCCTAACCCACATGAATTTATGCAGTTAAATATCAAAAGACGATACAGACATTAATTTTCATGCTTGAGAAGATATAAATAAAAAGTTGAAATCAATGTTATTGCATGAATATCCAACTCAAAAGTAGGGCCGGCTAATTACTTCATATTTAATCTCCTGGGCTTTGTATATCTCTAAACGAACTCAATATTTCAAAAATCGAGAATTCTATAAAATTTTTAAAATTATTGATGTGGCAGAAAGCCCCACCAAATTTCTGCATTTCTACAGTAAAATCGGCAATTTTAACACTGATTTCTGAGTATCACCCTTTTCCTGACCCCCAAAGCGATGATGATTATGACGTCTATTCAAAAAGCCTCATTACTGGGAGTATTAAAAATGTGGCAAACCATTATAAAACCATAAACTATTAAACATATACTGGCAGTGTTAAAGAAGTGACAAACCATTGTAAAGGCATATACATGTCTGAAACACACTGCTAGGGAACCATGATAAACATTCGGAAAGTGATTGTTGAGGCCTAAAAACCGTTGTTGTCCAACAGTTTTTGGGGCATTTGGCCTGCTCTGATGAAATTTTAAAGTAGCCTATCGTTCAAGTTGGGTCCCATTTAATATATATGCAAAATTTGGTGACGATCGATTTAAAAATTGTAGATTTGTATAGAAAACACTCACAGACACACAGAAAATCAATTATATATAGATTCAAATAGTGCTGTGAAAAAAAAAGGTTTTTTAAAATTATGCTATGGTTGTGTTGTCTAAGGAGGGTACCCTCCCCGTTCTACTTTTTAGTAACACTTTTTCCAATTTTTTGAGTGGGAGACCTGACAGAATTTTTATAATTTATGTGATGCTGTTTATGAATATTTTTGACCAAAACTTGAAGATTTTAAAGCACTTTGTGGACAGCAGAAAAGTATAGATTATCTGTATGTAGTTTGATTACTTTATGAATTCTTATAATGCTGGGTAAAAGGAAAATCAAAAGTTATAGTTTCTAAACTGCTCTACATCTATATTTTTGAGAAAAGTGAAAATTTGTGTGGCAGATTTAAAATGCATTTCCATATGTGCTCCCTCTCTTTTTTTGCTGAAAAACGCGTAAGTTCTGAAGTTTGCCATGACTCCTTAAAAAGTGCTTAAAAACTCCTTAATTTTTATTTAGGAAATTTTATATAAACCCTGTTATCTTTAAATTTTTGTCAGTACCTGGAACAAATTGAACGATTTTCCATAGGAACCTGTGGGGGAATCGCATATTGACTAATAAATTATCTTGATTAGCTGAGGTATCACTGTATTTTTTATGCCATGTTCATTGTAAGGTTCAGGAGAAAAGAGGTTGGAAAAAGGCCGAGGAGAAACAGGAGTCGCGAGAGAGAGAAATGGGAACGATTTGAGACATTCGAAAAAGAGGGATAGTGTGAAAGTTTGTACCGAAGAGACAGGACGGTTTCATTGGAGATGTTGGATAATAAATGAAATAAAGTGTTGTTTTCTTCTTTTGGGAGTCTAGAACCCAGTTATTTTGTCCTGAAATCGTAGCAGAGGTACAACTGAGGACCTACGACCGATAAGAAGTCGGGGGAAAGTTTACTTTCATCTTCTCTTGTTTTGAACTAATCAGAAATAATACTATATTTTTATCCCCCAATAAAAATCTTATTTATTCCAATACGCAATGTGAACCTTTACTCACTGTGTGACTTTTATGCAAAGAAAGACAATATCCATGTCCAATATCCTCACAAACCTCAATCCTTTTTTCACAAAAAAAATTATCAACCATAATAATTAATGTCTTTACAAACTCTTGATTTTTAATAAAAGTGTATCTCTTAATTGCTGTGACCTTGATAATAAAAAAAAACTTTCTGGTTGAACGGACAGTGAGAAAGTTGACAGGGGTTTCACTGCCAAGCTTAATTTTTATTGATGCATCATCAATTTATGGATCTGTTTAAGAAACTGATTTTCAAAGTGTAAAATATGACTTATTTATATATTTTTATTGTTTGATGATTTTTTTTTTCACTTTTGTAATAGGCTGATGAAAGTGCTGTTGACTTTTCTAATCGAGTTAAATCAAAGATTGCTCTTAAAGGTGGACTTGTTGATCTTATGTGGTATGTTTGATTTTCATATACTTTGCATACTTTATTGCTTATTATCTTAATAATTTTCATTGCCTTCCAGATAAGTTCAACATTACCCCCCCCCCAACCTCTTGGCATAGGCAGATATAGGGAAGGGGGGGCGACCCTAACCCTATAGTCACTAAAAAAATTGTTTTATTGGCATAGGCGGGCAGCCAGAAGTTGATAATTCCCCCCCGTTCGAAGAGCCTGTATCCATGTGTGTCATCTTGGATGGTCTTCAGTGATAATATTTTAAGATTTTTCTAGTTTTATTCCAAGCCAAAATGTGCTGTTACGCGTCAACACCTGTGCCTTCCCCCCCCCCCACCACCACCATAAAATTAATTAATTAAAATAAGAAAAATTTTGCTATACAAAGGCCACAGCAAGAAAAGTACAGATACAGATTTATAATCTATGTAAAAATTTTATGATATTTTAATAACATTTCTTTATAGGGATGGCCAATTAAAGAGAGCGAAAGTGAAACCAGAATGGATTGAGCTGCAGCAGAAAAAATTCAGTAGCCAACTCAAAGTGGAGTGATGAAATTTATATTGAAGTTACAAAAGAAAACTTGTCAGTGGATTTTGATTCATTGAACCTTTAGTCACAAACTGCCTTCAATGTTCATTGTTGGTTTTATTATTTTTGTTTGTATGTGTGTAAGAGGGAAAATGATCCGGTAAAATGCATTGTATGAGATAATGTGTGCTGGTTTTTTTGTGTGCGTGTTTTTGTGTGGTGACAGCTATTCCATAAAGTAATGCCTTCATCATGTGCATTTGCAAATTTTTATTTGAGGCAAAATGCATTAGCCACCTTTTATGATAGAATTTACTTTCTTTTATGTTGAAGTGTTTTCCTGCCATCACTTTTCATAAAAGTGTGTAAACTTTCTCAGCTGGAGTCATTCTGGCAGTTTAACTATTCATTTTGGGTTGTTAAGGTGCAGTCCAAGACAGTACCAAGAGTACCAAACATTGTCTGTGCAGCTGTGATGAACATCTTCAATAGGTACCAATAATCACAAATCTGTATTCATCCTCTTGAATTAGAATGTTTGACTGCTTTTATTTCTGATTTAAACAATGCAAAATGCTGTGATTTAAATTTTACACTGTTGCCTAATATTTTAAATGAATAGTTTGATTGTCAAAACATTTTTTTACAAAGGCTGAAAATGCTTGTTTTAATAATGTGTGAATCTCTATGTTTTGACTTTAAATGTATCAGTGCTGCCAATATTTATTTTATTGTTTCTTCCTTAACATAATTTGTTTTTCTGTTAGATATATTTTATGTCACAGCTCAATTTTAAAAACTTATAATTTTTCTTTAGATTATTATTTTGTTTATTTACATATTGTGCTGTTTGATACTTCCATGGTCCAATGCAATTTATGTAAAGATTATTGATATGCATATTTAATAAATAATGGAGAAAATTTCCTCTTTGCTTTTAATAATTTTTCCTGATACACTTGAAGGTATCACTTTATGGGTACTCTTACTTGGAATTCCTAAATGTTTTGTACATAGAAATGTTTTTTGATGGTTGTATAATGCAGTGGTATGTGTGAATTTTTCCCGTGTACCTTAAATTTTTATAAAAAAAATCATGTGTCATTCATCCTGTATTTGAGTTTTGTTTTGTCCTTGTATTTTCAAATATGTCATCTTACTTCTTGTATTGTGATGCGAAATATTTCCGGACTTATTACGTTTTTGGGTAATTTTTATTTTTGTCTGGGAGCTCGCAGATTCTCTCAAAAACTAACATTAAAACATCATCATCACCATCTTTCATATTTCCGATATCTGTCATTTTCAGAGGCTTACGGGTTTGATATATACATAGATTTTAACATCAGAGGAAAAAATATTAGTTTTCTTTAATCCAAAAACATTTTTATTACCTGCATGGCCCCATTTTTTTCTGGTGCAGCATTTTAAATGGAATTGCAATATTCCATATACACCAATAGTGAATTTAGCGATTTTATATGCTGGAAGTATTTCCCCCATTCTGGACCGTGCACATGTGCAGCTTAGATAGAACATTGATGTTATGTTCTGTCAACACACACTAGTAGCTGTCAGAAAACGTTTTCTTCCAACACTTTCTCTAACATTCACCAATCAAAATTATGGTGCAAATAGGTGAAACAACAGTTTTGCATTTCAAAGCAGTTGGATACATATGCCTATTCTAGGTTCCGTGATTCTGATGCTCCCAATAGTATTCTCCCAGTTGTCTTCTGTATTTTTAAGGCATGAAGAGGCATAAACAATGTTTACAATGCTCAGCAAAGAGCTAGAAATGGAAGTGCTTCATTTGTCAAAAATGATTGCACTGGCATATTGAACAGTAAAATGTGAACAAATTCCTTTAAAAAATAATGGACAATGCAGTAAAACTATCTGGTTCACCTTGCCTTATTTACATCAGATCTTGTAATCTACACATTTTGAAAGTGGTCTCGAAGGCGTGTCATTCTTAAAAAACGTACATGTTTAAAATTTGCTGTGCATTGTTGAAGAGAGTTTACAAGCTCTGCACTTTGGAAGACTCCAAAAAAAGACTAATATATATGAGAAGAGACAGCAAAGAATTATCTGTGGTTGCTAGTGCACTGTTTTGGCCGAAAATTGGTTTTTTAACCAAGTCATTTGTCATTTTGCTTTGGCTTGAGTCAATCTTATAGGAAGCTGAAATAGTGCTTTGAAAAAAAAAAGTTAATTTACACACACAAAATTAAATTTTTTTTTTGCAAAAAAAATTTTTTTAGACATTTTTTTTCCATTATGCTATGATTATGTTGTCTAAGGGGGGTTACCCTCCCCCATCCTACTTTTCAGTCCTGCGTTTTCCTACTTTTTCTCATTTTTTGAGTGGGAGCCCTGATGTATGTCTTGATAAAAATTAAATTTAAAAAAAACAATCTGACTTGAAAATTATTTACTGTAACTGTTGTTGAATAAATTGTTTTTTGGTACAGGTGTTTCAAATGATTTTTCCCCTTAAATAAAAAAAAATATGAATGTACAATATATATACACACACATACATATATAAGAGACTAAAAAAAGCAAGATTACTTTGCACAGTTGAAAAGTGTATGTTGAAGGAATCATCTCAATGTAGGTACTCCCACATGTTATTGTTCAGGATGAGAGGCGAGTGGCTCAAAAAGTATTTTACTTCTTGATCGAATCAAAAAGTACTTGAATAATGGATAATTCAAGTATTTTTTCAAGCATTATGAATTTAATTTTTTTTACCAGGAGTAAGATAATTTTGTGTTTCTATAATTTTTACTGTCATTAAATCAGCTCTGTTTGAACATTTATAGTGTTACACAAATATTAATGCAAATCCTAAAATTCTGCTCCCCTTGGATCTTACATTAATAACTTTTTTCAAGTACTATATTTTATAAATTGTTTTCTCATAAATCGTAACAATGTTAAGGATTGCTGAAACTTTAATTTGTTTCATTGGCTAATCATAAATCAGACAAGCGACTGCCATAGCAAAGAGACTGTATATGTACTCTGCTTTTTATTTTATAAAAATTAATAGTACAAAAGTTTTTCCAAAATCTTGCTATGCTCTCAAAGATTTAAAAGCTTCACTGTTTTTTTTACTAGGGGAACCAAATTGAAGTTTTGATAATGTTTTACATTTTAGTCATGTTTTATCAAATGAACTGCACATTAGCTCAAAATTTCTTACATTTTCAAGCATTGAGCATTAGGAAATATTCAAATACTTAATATTTTTTTGTTCTACTTATATTTATTTTATCCATTATAATAAAATTATGTAAATTGTTTGCCATGCTAATAATTTTGAGTATTTTATCCATTGTTTAATTTGTGTCACGAAATATGCTGTTTGCCAAACTCAATTTCATGCAAATTGTCTTGATTTTCTCCTCAAGTTTTAGTCACATCTATAATGAAACGGTAATGTTCATGCAATTATTTAGTTGCCAAATTTTCTCTTATTTTGTGTGTTTTTTGTTTTAAATGTGTTATCTAAATCATCTTATCTGCAGCTACCAATGTAATCATGCTTTCAATAATGCATTGTAGGATTTTCAAGTATTTAATGGACAGATTGAAAAATTGTTTGTTGTACTGAATAATATGTTCAAAAACTTTTTTTTTTTCTTGTATAAAATATGAATTGGAAATAGTGAAGTTGAGTGCCAATTTGGTTTTTCCTTTTTTTTTTTTTAATGAAATTTTATATTAACACATTTAATGTTATATTTAGTTTTACTTTCAAAATCATATGGTAACCTTGTCAACTGACAACTCTGCCCTATTGTGCAATTTAAAAACTGAAGTTAGGATTACTGCCATCATGGCTAGATTACACAAGCATTTTGATAAATTTTGCGTAGAAGTGTCATTCTACATATCCCGACTTGTGTGAAGATGTTTTCATTCAAAATCATTATAATACAACAGTTCGTTACAGTCACTGGATATAATACATCATGTTTGTTGGGCCATTCGGAAAGTTTTGTGGTTTTTCTTAGGCTTTTGAGCAAAGAAAAACAATTTTGAGATTTTACCTTTGTTCTTCAAAGTATATGCTCTATTTTTTTTTAAACTTTTAATCTATCTTTGTGTATTTTCAAAGTTTTAATGTAAAAAGTCATCCATGTGGCTTTCCATAGCATTACTCTAGCACATTATTTTCCAATCAATAAATTTGATAGGTGTCAAAATAAGTCTGGTACTGTGGTGTTAGATTGAACACTGAAAATTAGATAATGAGAGCGTGTTGGGTGTTGGTGGGATGTCTTAAACCACCCCAGCCTGTCACATGAAATTTTTTTAGATGATTAAAGTGCTGGTGTAAAATAGGACTTTTTGGTGTGTTTTAGCAACATGGCTCAAACTGAATATTATTCCATGCAGTGCAGTTTTTCTCTGACTAGTTCTACAAAATGTTTGAGAACTGAATTTCTAGGAACACACACACGTTCATAATTTTTACTAAATTTTAAATGCAGCATAACCCATACATGTTGATTGACCAAGGCACTGGGTCAGACCAGGGTTGACCTGTTATAGAATCATGAAAAATTATCACCATATCATTGGTTACTGGTCAGTAAAACTGGTGATTTGGAAATATTTTTTCATGATTCTTACAATTTCCATTATGTACTTACCCTGCATGCTCAAATGTGCGCGTTGATTTTTCTCGCTGTAGAATTATTTTTTAAATCTCGGAGTTAAGCTTTGAGAGCTTAAAAGGGAGTTAGAAATATGATTTTTGGGGGCTTTCATCTGAGGACAGGGCAGCAGAACTTTTACAGGGGTTTTTTATGATGGCTTCTGGTGGAGAAAGTATGTGATTTATTACATAAAATTTAACAATAAAATAGTGGTACTTTGGTTAACAAGCTTAATTCATTCCGCCAATGTGCTCATTATCTGAACCTCGTTATTGAAATCAAACTTTCCCATAGAAAATAATGGAAACCCGGATAATTCATTCCATAATTATTCATTCACATAAAATTGACAAAAACAGCATTCAATCAATAATACAACACAATAATTATAATAATGCAATAAAATATGTATAGTATAATAACATCATAAATAAATATGCAATTCAATAAGGTATACAAATTTACTTGACAAGAAAGAGTAGGACTATCGTATTGAATGACATGGCCTTTGTGGGCATGCCCAGTCATTCCCCTGATGATTTGAATTCCTTTCTTGAGATAAGTTCTTAAAATCATATACAGATGGTGTGCTTTGTATATGTTACAAGTTCCCTCCCAATATTTCCTTATTCTGACAGGTTTTCTTGTACAATATATACTCCCCCACCCTTTTTATTTTCTATTCTATCTAATCTATGCAATGTCTGGGTACTTGAGTGCCATTGATCTTTCTCAAAAGAATGAATTGCTAAACTCGCCAAGAAGGGGGAAATTTTTCCTCTTGTGCAGTGGAAGAAGCATATCTCCAACTATTTCATAGTTAAAGGGTTAAGAAACGTTATCTTTGAAAACAATAACACCAAGTACCTAAAAAAATTATCTTTTGATCAGACGTTGAGCATTTTTTACAAACATTCACTGAGTATGATGAAAGTCAGACTAGACATCTCAATAAATTTCCGCATCTTTCCACAAATTGTTAATTTCAATTTCCCTTTTTTAAAAAAATGGCGGGGAGAGAGCAGCAGCAGAGAAATGGCCAAATCGCACACAACTTTTTTATGACCTGCTAACTGAAATAGCATTTTTTAAGTTTCAAAAAATTGGACATTAATTTAGCATGTTTTTCTTTGTAATTAATGTAAATTAATTATATTAATTTAATCAAACTAATTTTTGGAAACTTTGTGTGCCATGTGACAAAAGAATTTGGGGAAAAATTATTTTGCTATTTTCAAAAATATTTATTTCTATTCATGGTCAGGGAAAAAAATTTTCAGGTAGAAAATCGAAACAAAATTCTGAAAATTTCATTGTTTTGGAAAAGCATAAAAAGTCAAATTTAATTGCAAACAAATTTTTAAAAGTACTATGACACTCGTTAGAACTTTTAGTTTCCAAAAAATGTTTATTTCATACAAAAATTTGAATGAAAAGCGTTGCACAAATGCAACTTCGTTAAAAATGCATGAACAAAACTCAGAATGCACTCAGAACTTTGCAAATGATCCAGTGCATCAGAACTTTTTTTTTCAACCTTCATGTAATGTATGAATGTAGTCTTCAAGAAAGTTGATATGAATGTTCATGTGCTTGCACTGTACTTATATCATCAGAATGTGTGAAATATTGTTTCATTTATATAAAGCATGTGAGAAAATTATCGAAAGCATCACACATTGAATATTTCAATACATTCTCTTTTTTATCATTGCAAACAATTTAATGACAATATTTGTTATTTTTAATCAAAATTTGTTATTTTTTATGTGTCGTTTTTACAAACCGTGCACTTTTGATAAAAATAGGGACTCCGCATAATGTTTTCTATTTAAGGATTTTTGGGAGAGGAAGAGGGTAATTTATTCCAATAAACTGCATTGTGTGTGTGTTGTATGAGAGTTTTTTCCCCCTCTTACTCTATATAATACATATTAATGTCATGAGGATGGTGATGCTGATTCTTGATGAGCATGCATTTGATAAAAAAAAAATTGTGTATGAAAATGTTTTGTTTTTGTAGTGTTGAGTAGATTTTGTTCTAAAAGAGCCCCCATTTTGATTGTAAATGTCACAATGTTCATTAAACATCTGATATATATGTATTATTGTGGGTTTTGTATCATTTCTCATTCAGCTCATTGCATCTGTGAAATGTTGGTTATTTCAATATTTTTAGTGTAAACAAATTTATAAAAAATTCCACCTAAAATACATTGAGATCATTATAGAATCATAATCACAAAGGAAAGCATGACCGGAAACAATCTGTAAGTGATTCCTAATTCGTCAGCACTCGAGGTGGACAATCACTACTTCTTTTTCTGTGGAGGTCTAAAGTCATGGTATACAAAACACACAACCATAGACTCTGCAATGGAACTTGTTAGTATGCTGTAGCCCAGGTCGATAAAGTACCAAAGGATGTTTAGAGGTGTCACGAGTTTGATACCCGATTCGTCCTTGTCAGAAACTTTCCTGACACATAGGGTGCAACCGAAACAGCCAGAGGGAGACCATATCCCAAGTCCCCCCTCCTCTCACTACTGCCTTGGAAATTGTGACATGACCACAAAAAGATTGCTACCGCAGCAAGTCCCACATTGAGGGGTTAGAACACCAGCCTCTCTGTGAGTACATAAAAAGGCTGCTGTTCAGAATCTGCAATAAATTGTAGATCCTAGTTTAATTAGCCCTCGTGTGCAAAAAGTTACCATAGTGTGACAAAAATGATCAAATGGGCCTTGTTTTAAAAATCACCACTGTTACCAGTGCTGTGCATATTACTGTAATATAGATGTCATAAGATGAATGTCAAGACTCCCCCCCCCCCCTCCTTTTACAGAATAATACTCTATATCATAGTTTCCCAACCTTTTTTGTCCCATCTCGCCCCTTCAGATATTTTTTTCTCCCAGTGCCGCCAACGCAATCTAACCCATAGAATCCCATGCTATACCCGTAGCTTCTACCACCCCCTGGAACAGCCCATCGCCCTGTGTGAGAGATTTAATTCTGTTAAAACCCCTTTGCGATCATGAATGAAATATTTAATTCAAACACCAGGGGAAGCAATTGAAGTTCTATATATGTCTTCTTCCCTTTCTCCTTATCGTGAAGCTTTATTGAAACCCATTGAACTGAAGTTTTTTCCCCATGTTTATTCCTTACATTTAATGTTTCCTTCCAGTTTTTTCATATGAGAGCAAAGTAGAACACGTAGGGTGAGGGTGAATAAGAAATCTACTGTAATATCTCTCTTATCTATACAATATAAGAAATATATATATTTCGTCTTTTTTATTTCGTTTACTTTCTTTCCCCTTCTTCCTTTTTTCCAAAACGTGCAAATCAAGGTTTCACCAATTTTATCACTACGCAAAATGGGGATCATCCAAATTTAATGCCAAAAGTCTACATGAAGGAGTTAATGAATTGATACGATTTTTGAAAGAATGGAAGCAGGTTCTTCGAGCTTAATAGTAGGGGTCCCCCCCAGAACATCTTCACTTTGGCAGAATTACTAGGGCTATTGGCAACGAAAATTTTTGTGAAAGAAACCATGCCCCCATCCCCCAAGAGTTGTGCTAATAGGACTCCAGCCCGAGGCAATTTTTAATTTTCTTTTGTTTTTATGTGCTATGAATTCGCGATGATAAAGGACTATCTCCGTACGAACCACATCTATAAATTTTGTTAAGCGCTTTCATCTTCAACTTTAATAATAAGCTATAATTGTGGGCAATAATAATGTTATAATTTTGTGTTATTCCTAAATGTTAATAAACAGAAGACTGATTTTATCAGCAACCAATACCAACGCTCATCATCAAGGCTTTTCCCGTAATTAAAAAAAATAAAGATGGATTTACATAAATGAATGAAAATTGAAGATGGATACAAAAATTAACGCAAATTCACAGGATGGATGAAAATTCAGGATTTATGAAAATTTACATAACAATTAATATAGATTGGAATCAATAAAAATTCCAAAATTAATGGAAAATAATACCATAATGAAAGAAAATTTGGAACTGATGAAAAATCAAAACAAATAAAAGGATTGATGTAATGAATATTTCCAAAACTGCTGAAAATTCGTACGCTCGTGTGTAAAATTAAGAGAATTCGCACATTGTGTCTATTTGAGACATCATGCCGGACGGCCGCACACCCCTCTATGTGTTTGACAGAGGGTCCCTGACTGCTAGGAAGTACAGAGAGGAGATTTTAGATCCCTATGTTCGACTTTTCAAGGGCACAGTTGGCCCTTTTGGTTCCTTTTCATGGACGACAACGCTCGTCCACATCGGGCGCACCTGGTCAACGATTATCTGGAAAGTGAGAATATTCGGAATATGTATTGGCCAGCCAGATCACCTGACCTAAACCCCATAGAACATGTCTAGGACGCTCTTGGGAGGGCAATTGCATCTCGCCATCACCCTCTGAGAACCATCCTGGAGCTGAAAACTATGTTGCTGCAGGAGTGGGACCGATTGCCACAGTGACTCCTCAACTGCCTTGTGTAAACACCAGATCTGTTGACTAGGCGTAAATTGAGCCGCGCGCAGGGTTTGCAAGACGACGCAGGGCAACACTCTGTTTTGTGTCCCACGAGCACGATTCTTCGTACTGGTATAGGTGTTATTTATTTTCAAAAATAAACAGTCATTATAAGAATGGAGTTCGCATATGAAATATTGTTTAATATGAGCGTTTATAGTTTCATTATGGGATTATTTAAATTTCAGAATTCATTAATTTCTGAATTTTCATTGATGCACAGATATTTTTATTAATTGTGTGACGCAAAATTTTGAATTTTCCTTAATGTTTATTCACCAAAATTTAATTCATTACAATCCAGAATTTTTATAAAAAATTTTAGAAACCCACTTTATTTTTAATTAGCCTACACAATAATTTTCCTTAAATTCTGAATTTGAATTTAATTTCGAATTTTCATTAATTATGATATTTCATCGATGGAAGAATTGTTTTTCATTAAATCTGAATTTTAATTATCAAGTTCACTAATTACTGTGTCTATATCTATCCATCAATCTAATTGGTATTTTTCATTAAATATCATTTTCAGCAGTTTTTGCATTATTCATTGATTTTAAATTGTTATCAATCTTTCATTTGTTTTGACTTTTCATCAGTTCTAAATTTTCTCATTCATTATGGCAGCGGTTCTCAACCTTTTTTGACTCACGGAGCCCTATCCAGTATATAATTTCTATGCAGGAGCCCTGTTTGACTCGAGGAGCCCTTTTTTGTACATAATTTTTATGACAGAACCTTGTAGGTCTCTTTTATTTATTTATCAAATTTACTGATTTATATTATTTTCCTCGAGTCTGCGCGGAGCACCGGTTGAGAACCCCTGCATAATGGGATTATTTTTCATTGATTTCGGAGGGCACGGTAGCCCAGGTCGATAAGATACTCGCCTAAAGTACCAAAGGATGTTTAGAGGTGTCGCAAGGTTCGTCCTAGTCAGAAAACTTTCCTGACACAGGGGTACAACAGAACCGGCGACATGACCACAGAAAAAATTGCTACCGCAGGGAATCCAAATCAAGGGGTTAGCGCACCAACCTCTCGATGAATATAAAAACAAGCCTGCCGTTCGGAATCGGCAATAAATTGTACGTCTCCGTCTAATTAGCCCTCGTGTGCAGAAAATGACCGTGGTGCGACAAAAATGATCAATCAATTGATTCGGAATTTTCATTGATTCCAATTTCTATTAATTGTGTTCTAAAATTTGAATTTTCGCATATATATTTCACAAATTTTCTTCAATTTTCATAAAAATACTGAATTTTATCATTAATTTTCATAAATTCGGAATTTTCATTAATTTAGGTGTTTCCTGAATTTGCGTTAATTTTCCTCCATCGTCAATTTCATTAATTTATCTATGTGTAATCCATCTTTATTATTACTATTTTCAACTATGGAATAGTTTTCCCCTTACTTCTGAATTTTCATTAATTATGATATTTCATCATAAAATAAGGAAGAAATAATTTATCAGAAAATCTCAATTTTCAATAGTTTTGGAATTATTCATTAGTTTGGAATTGTCATCAATCCTGATTTTTCATTATTTTTTTTGTTTCACGTTTTTGCACAGGGTGTTGTCCTGTAAGTACTGATGAGGATTCATCTCATCAACTGTCCGTCGTAAAGGTATGATTCCACCTTTAAAAAAATACTCAAAAGTCATTCTAAAATTACCCTGTACCAGATTTTAGAGTGAAAATACAGTGCGTCACAAAATAAAAAAAATGTATATGGTCGCCCTTGTCTTCTGACTTACATCTGTAAAGTTATTGTTCTGTCTCTCCTGAGCTCAAACAGAAAAAATTCCATGTTTCTAAGTGCAATATTCGTTAAGATATTTTTGAATTCAAAATCGGAGAAAAGTTATGAAAAATACGCATGTGTGGTTTAGTAATGGACCCACCAGCTCTTCACCAGTTGCAGCTCTGTCTGAAAGAGAGTCCCCTCTATATTCACAACTCTCTGTGGCCGGCCTCCTTCGCCAGTTGTTGAGCTGTTTCATCTGATCCGTATTCCGTATTTACCCGTGCCCCCCCCCCCTAGAGCATCTCAGGACTACAACGGGGCCTATATGGTCTCAGGTTGAGAACAATCGGGATTATCGTCAAACTGTAGTTTGTAAGCTTGCTTCGTAGACGGCAGCAGTAGTTCGAATATTTTGTTGGTACTGTTTGTCATTTTTGGCTACTTTTGAGGATTATTTTTTACTGGAAATTTTTCAAGAATCTGGCATCTCTGTCTATGGCCATTTGTTCTTGAATTGAGTTCTGGTATTTTGACTTACCTCCATCGAGCTTATATTACGAGGTAATACAGTCGAATCCCGTTATAACGAACGCCAAGAGACCGGAGGAATCACTTCGTTAAAACGAAATTTCGTTACAAAGGAATTCTAGGTTACCTAGCATTATTCCTATGTAAAGTTATTTGGGAAATTAGAAAAGCGTTCGTTATAAAACCAGATTTTCGCTATAACGGTACGGTAAGCGGATTTGACTGTACATACATCGAGGTCATATAAGCTCGATGCTCACCTCACATCAATCTTTCCCAGCCAGGGAATGGTCATTGCAGCCGATAGCCCTGCTTAATTCAACTGTACCCGTAACCGTAGTTCCGTAGTATAATCTGGCAACACCACTAAAAGACAGAAAAATAAAAAAATAAAAAAGCGCGTCGTTCATTTGTTGTCTTTTGTTTTGTCACATTGATTGAATTGTGGGGCTCACTCTCAGATGCTGTGGGTGTGGGTAAGTGCTTTGCTTTTGTTTTGACCATATGTGGTTGCCATAATTGAAGGAAGATTGTTTTAATTTATACGTTGGAGGGTATGCAATTCAAATTGAGAAATTGTTTGTGGGAGCGTATTCAACAGCACGTGCTTCCTCGGCTTTTTATTTCCCACGTGAAACACTGGCATGAGAAACAACTTGAATAAAGCTTCGTGTTGCATTTTCTTGTAAATCACTCGCTTGGCGGTTGAACATATTGGTAACAAAATTGGCAACTAAATACATATGGGGGGGGAGGAAAGGTTGATTTAGCCACACAGGGCCCCAACTAGATACTTTTGTCATCCTAGGCAAGCCGGCATTTTCTCGCCCCCTGTAATGAAGAAGCAGTTAAAGGGTGAATTCGGCGCCCTCTTCTGGTTCACGCCCGGGGCATCGGACCCACCTGCCCCCCCTAGTTGCGGCCCTGTTTAGCCATGGCCCCCACATCCTGCAGCAGGGTTCCTAAGCTGGGATCTTTTAAATGACCAGACTTTCACGGGACCCCTTTATGATGAATTTATAGCGTGAAAAAACAAAGATTAAAATCATCCCAGGGCTGGAGCCTTGTCAACTCACCCCTTGTGGAACCATGGATTTAGCAAGTGATTCAGGCATGAGATCCACCTTTCCCCTTCCGCATCTTAATGGGGGGGGGGGGGGGGCCCCCACACAAGTGACAGAGGTGGATTTATGGTTGTGTCGCCCCTTTCTCATTCTCGTCCAAGTTCTTCAGCTTTGGCCTGGTTAAATTGGTATTTTGAGGGGAAGGCTTCATCAAAAGAGGACTAATAGGAGATAAATGGGGAAAAATGAAACGATAAATCTCTCGGGGACCATGTACCAGGATGTGGAAGGGTGGTTGAGAAGCACTACTGTAATTCACTCACATTCTTGTATGCTTTTGATTGCTCGCTCACCTGTTATGTAAATCACTCATTCTACTCTAATTTTTGTGATTACTCATTCTTCGAATTTGCTGTCCTGGGTTATAGCCAGCTTTACCTTCCTATAAATACACATCTGGTGACAGAATGAGAGCCACGGCAGGACGTAACTAGAATTGTTTTTGGGTTTTCAAACATGATTCTGCGGCCCCTTTTCAGTGTGAAATTCAATCATTTTATGACCGCCACATAGAGTTAGCCACACAGGGCTGTTGCCCCCCTTAAGTTCCCACCCTCTGGCCACAGACCTGTGAAAAAAAAACATGTAAGGTAACATATTGCTGGCAACACAATGAAACAAACAAAATAAGAATAATTTTCCTGCAATGGGCAGTATTATCTGTTGCTTTGTCCCAATATTCGGATTATATTTTCTTGTCAAATTGTTCATGATATGGCGCCATTTTTTATTTATAATTTTTCTCATAAATTTCTGGCTTTATCTTTCAATTTCTGATTATTTTATGGTTTTGTGAGAGTTTTCTTTTGTTCCCAGCATTTTCTTATCTCTTCTACTATGGTTATCATCATGGGATGTCTTCCAAAGTGTTGCAGTGTAGTGGTGGGTCTCCTCCCATTCATTAGGTATAAATTTAAAAATAAAAATAAATTAGTGGTTCTCAAACTTATTGAAAAATTAATTTTTTGAGCCCAGTGAAAAAAGTCACCAATTTGGCATGTCCCTTATACCAAAGCTGGTCCGTTATTTAGTCTTTAGAAGCTAAAAAAAACATTTAGGATTAATTTTCTTGAACAAAAACCATGCTTGTCTCCTAATAAATTCAGCTAAAGCATAATTGGAGCCATATTTTTTTTGATTTGTCAAGCCCTGGACTAAAAGCTGTACAGCAACTGGTATAGCAGAATTCTGAAAAATGAACGTGATATGTTTTTGTCATGCTTTATTGATGAATATCAGTCCTGGTGCAATTTAACCAATGTTTATGAATTTTCCATTCGCTTTCATGATTTTTAAATCACTTTTTTTTGCACATTACATTACCATTTGTAGACCATAATGGCCTACATGGGAAAAAATTGTGTGACAAAGATATGAATACTGGTAATCTTCTTGTGCTATATTACAGGGTTAGATGAATCAAAAGGAAAATATAGGTGCCAAACACATTTTTTTGCCTGAGCTAGTAATCGCATAAAAAAATTTAGGAGCTAATAATTTCTTAGTTACCATGGCAACCTGGTGCCTGGGATTTGTCGAGTTCTGTTGTAATATCATTATTTATTGTTTTGTGTTTATATTTTACAGGTTTATATCTTCCATTTATTTTATCTCCAGAGCATATGAAAAGTTTCGCTCATCTAGAATAAAAATGAAGTAAATATACTTATGCATTGCATTTCATTTTTCTGGCTGATAATTTAATTATGCAGTGATTATTATACAGTGATACCTCGGCTAACAAAATTTGTTCCGGGATCACATTCATTAGAGAAGATCTTCGTTAACAGGGGGCATAATTTTACATATGTAGGTTTCAATGGGGAGGGGGTGATAATTTAAATACAAGTTATATATAAAACATCAAGGAGCATTATAAAAAAAAGACAAAAATTGACCAAAGTTTAAAATGAGCAGCTTTAAAAGAGAGCTTTTAAAGCTGCTTTAAGAGAGCTCATCTTATTTGTCACCGGTCATGGGCCTTTCCCGGCAACCTTACATCGCTTTAAAGTGATTGCCAGCGATAAATGCTCTTGTCTTGAGCCTGGCACGCCCCTGCACTACGCCACATGCTGTCCAGAAACGACACCCTATCACTTCCGTTCGCCGACTGCCCATCTACACAGACCATGGATGCTTGGCATACTACGTCGAGAGGAATCAAAGGAAAAGATAAGAAAAATGGTGAAATTCCTTGAGGAACATCCCGAGAAGATAAGGGATCCGTCTCCTCCAGCTCCTGCAACTCCGGTACCAGCGCCGTTAAGGAGATCGCCGTGTCTTCACCCTGACAGTGCGCTGGTGGCACTGTTTGCGAGCGAGGAGCAGGATGAATCCCAAACCTAATTAATGACGTCTCGGAGAAATTAGACTGACTGTATTGAACTGCCGGAGTGCAATGAGGTGCTCTGCCCTTCTTGTCATTTGATACAATCCTTGATCAATCAAATTTCTGATTGCGCCTTTTGCGATACGATTTTTATACAACTTTTCATGATTATTTATTATCCGTGCCCGTGGCACTTTACTTTAACTTGATTAATTTGATTCTTCGATTTACATAATTTTTGATTTCTTTGCACTATATGTAATCTTTGACGTATCAATAAATTTTGGTTTTACCGGAGATACCCTGTTTCCCCCCCTCCGGGGGGGGGGCCAAAGTGCTTTTTGCGACAGAGCCTGGGTGTCTCGCGGTTTCTCCAGTTTCTCCAGCTTTAAAATGAGAACTTACAAGAAGATGAGGTACTGAAGATCATTATTTACTATGTACGCAAACATCAGGTTTAGTCTAGTAATGCTGGTGTTGACACAACCCAGTCGTGTATGTGGGTGTCTCCCATCCATTTGTGATTTGGTCAGCTCATTTCTGTGTCTGGTACATGCAGTTGGAAAAGATAAGCTCCCAGAATGTCAAAATTGTTCAGTTGGACATCAAGAGTCTTGCACTGAGTGAACACTTGCTCAGAAAACATAGGATGTTTTTTTTGCAATGAATTTCTTTTATACAGTATGAATCTTTAATTTTACATGATATGGTTCAAAAACTTTCTGAAAGAAAAGTGGAAGTACTTCTGGAAGGAGATTCTAAGTTGGGCATGAGTTAATCAGCTCGTGACAGAAATCCTGATGATTGGGTTTAAAATCCAGTTCACAACATAGCTGTTTTATGTTAGCGTATGTATGCATCCATATCAATGAAAATATTTGTTAGCCAAGGCAGAAAAATCACAAAAAAATTGTAAACTGAGGTATTTATTAGCAGAGGTAGCACTGTATTAATATAATATTCTTTCTTGCCGTTAGGTGGTCACCTGTGGTTCCCAACTTCAAGACGCAAATGCGAGCCGATCTCCCCGTTAAAGTCTCGTCACAGAGAGCAACAGTCCTACAAACAGTACAAATATTCAGTCATTACACTTCGCTCACTTCACTTCTGAGACATAGATGGCAGCACTAAAAATCATACACAACACTAGATACGCACTCAGACTGTTAGGTACACATACTTACACTTCCGGCACAACTCACTAGGTAGTAAATTGCCCATGGCGATAGACCTGAGTTGTGTTCGGCTTGAAAAAAAAAGGTAGGTGCACACACAGTTATTTCCGGCACAACTCACTAGGTAGTAAATTGCCCATAGATGGTGATACACCTGAGTTGTGCTTGGTTTGAAAGAAAGTCTTAAAATCATGAACAAATAAAATAAAGGAAAGATTCCCAATTATTTGTGTTAGGGTTTTGCATAGGACACTGTTGTGTATGTGTTATTATACGAAACTGTCTTTAAATGTTAATGTGTGAGATGGAAAACATTAGATTTTAATGAAAGCAGGGCTCGGCACTGGTCACTTTTTCCATAAACACTTACTTTTTTAGAAACTAGTCACTTTTATTAAGTACATATTTTCAGACCCAGATCACTTTTTCCAGCAAAAAACCAGGGCCTACCTTGGTCTCTTACGCTATTGTGCTGTCTGGGGTTTTTTTTCTTTGAGGAACTTTACCAGTTCAAGGTTGCTAATTTTCTCCCTCCCTTCATTGAACTATTATCACAAAATTGGAACTTTGCCTGGTTTTAATTTATACAAAAAATTGACACTTTTTAAGACATAAAAAAATTTGCTAAAATTCCTCATTGAGCTTTTGTTCCCACTTTGCAAAAAGTATTGTTTTACAGTAAAGAATTCCTCAGAATTCGTTTCCATCTGCAGCCTTAACCCAGGCAACGCTACAATGATTTCTTTTGATATCAAATCCATGTTTACTAACATTCCTATCAGCGGAGCAGTTCTCTTCCTGAAACAACACCTCATGTAAAATCCTTGCAAGAATTCCACTTCTCTTTCAAATCAATAAAATATGTCAATTCTCCTAACTTTGTGTGTCACACAATTATTTCTATTTTTGGAAAGTTTTACTGCCAAAAAGGTCTTCCCATGGACAACCCACTCTCGCCTATCCTCTGACACGTGTATGAATTTTTTTGAAAAAACTTTTGGAAACCCGCCAATTCAAATTTTGGATCAGGTATGTTGACGACACGTTCACCTTAGTTGATGAGACATGCTAATGTCACTGAGTTATTCAATTTTATAAATACTATTGACCCACATATTCAATTCACCTATGAAATAGAAAAAAAATATGCTGCCTTTTCTCGACGTGTTCATTAAAAAGACAGACGGAATTTCATATATCTATGTCTCATAAGCCATTCGATATCTCTATGCCACCTTATGCAAAATCCTTTCATCCTCCTAATAAAACTTTCACAACTCGATAACCTCTTTGTGACATCGCTTCTAATCGTGGTTTTTCACCTTTTCTCATCGGCAAGATTCTTAAAAAATTGATCCTGGCACACACCATAAACTTGCTCCCAGCTGACTCAAAAAAGTTTTCTAATACTGTCGTTCTTTCATTCGATTCTTCAAGTTTCGTAATCACATCTATCTTAAGGAAATTTGACTTCCATACCACTATTCTAGTCACCAAATAAACTCACCTTTTCCCAACTCAGATCCTATCTCACCCTCCACAGAATCTGGTATCTATTTCATCCCATGCAAAAATTGCAAAAAAGGGTATGTTGGCCAAACTAGAAGAAATCTGAATATTTGCGAAATCTGGTTTCTATTCAATTGGGTTTTCTCGAACTAAAATGAGCAGCCATGCACTTTTCATTGTCAAAATTAACGACTTAATTGATTAAGTCAACACTTTGATGAAATCATATAATGTAATTTTATGAAATTAATACTGTTCAGGATAACTCAATAATTTGATTTCAAAAATTATATAAGTATTTTTCGAAGTTGAAAAAACAGAATAAGTAATATGTTAATATGAAGGGGGAAATGTCTACATATTATGAACAATATAATTAATGTTAGTTTCAGGCGAAGAATCATTTTGGAATTAGATGATTTTTTCTGAATCGTACTGTATATCAAAATCTAGGAACATACAACTCCCTGCCAATTTCGTAAAGCAGAATTGCCAATTAAATATTGAAAAATAATTTTATTTCATTCATCACTAATTGAGCAAATTAGAACCAAAAGGAAAAGGCGTTCCAAAAAATGCTTTTGAGAGCCTACTTCCTAACAAAAAATTGGGATACAGTCAAACCTCGTTAGTGCGTCACCCGGTTAACACGTCACTCCGCTTACCGGGTCACTTTTTGTCCTCAGGCAGGAATTAGCACAACTATGGCTTACTTCGCTTACTAAGTCATATTTTTGCTTTCCCAAGAGTGACTCATTAACAAGGTTTGACTGTATATGGTCACCCATGTGGGGGGAAATCCCTAATAAATTTCTTGTCAAAAGGGGGTTGCTGTTTCAGAAGTTTGGGAACCATTGCCCTAGAGCTCAAAGCATCGGCCATAGAAAATGTACATTTTGTTCTTATGAATCTGTTTATTTTTTCTCAGCCGTTTTTTTTTTCTCCCTTCCCTGTCAGTATGCTATGTATGAATTATTTCTCTTGAGGTTGTCTTTTCCATATGTTCAGAGCTGGGTATGTAATAACCTAGGTGAAAAAAATGTATTGACATGAATTTGAAAAAAATTAGAGATCACGAAACTGCGCGTATGCTATATCCACGTTCTATGTTATATCCGGGTTATCTTATATGTGTACTCGACTGTGTCTTTTTTTTCAAACTGGTATCTGTTGTGCAGATATTTTATTAATGTTTTAATTTTAAATTTACATAGTTTCCATGAACTGGATAGCTGGGACCCAATGGCGGAAGATTATCGAAATGCTAACTACGCATCAAATCATTTTTTTAAGTATGGTTGTTACTACCAAATATCTGTATTTCTTTTGATTTGCATTAAATTGGTGTTGGATATTGATATTTCTATGTTCTGTATTTCAGTATGCAAGGTTGCTATGCAAAGCCAAGTAAACGTTTATACGTGAAAAACATTCCACTAAGTTATGATGAGGTATTTATATTTTATTTCTTTTATATTTTCTATCGGTTTAAAAGCTGGTGTTCATCTGTTAAGTAATTTAGTAGCAGGCCTTTACAAGTTTTAAAAAAAGGCTCCAGACAAATTTCTGGGGAGCTAAATTTTCCCCCGTTGAAATAAATGGTCTAAAACAGTGTTTCTCAAAATGTGCATTGTGGTTCCTATGGGGTATCTTCAACCATTGTCCGGAGCATCATGGTGAACTGGAGATATTTGTGTGGTTATTTATGCTTTGAAGTGTTGCCTTTTTTTATGAAAATATCTACTAAACTATTCTGAGGAACCACCGATCATTCATAAATTGGGCAAGGGAGTCTCGGATGACCCATAAATTGGGCAAGAGAACCGCATATGACAAAAGTTTGAGAACCGCTGTTCTAAAACATTCTTTTCTGAAACTTACGGGATTTAAAGAGTCCCCCTTCTCATGCTGCTAGGTGTTTGAAATTAGAATATTCTGCAGTGTTCTGCAATGAGCCCTCTGCCAACTAAAAATATTCTGTAATAATTTTTACCACAGTATAGTGCTACAGGAAAGTTTAGGCACAACACTAATTTTGAGTGTTAAGTTATTTAATGTGAATTGTGAGGCTTTACACATTTTGTAAGTGAATCCTGCAACGAATGAATAACACAAAAAAGGGAATTTTTTGAATATTTGTTAAATTATAGGCCAAACAATTAAAATACATACCTAAAATGTGTTTTACCTCCCAAAGAGTTGCCAACTGCTACGACGGACAGTTGCACTCAGCTAAGGAGCTACGGAAGATACTCTCAATACTACAGAAATAGTTTTTTCTTCAAATATGTATAATCTTTTTTTTTAAAGAAAAAAATATTCTTTTTGGTTCTTTTGTTGGGCAGATTTATAAGGAGTGCTTGACTAGCTCATAATAGAGGCCAACGCTACAGCATGACAATTAGCAAATAACAAGCATCTAATTGGAACTTCTAAATCAGCAAATCTGAAAAGTATAAGGAATATGTGAATTCTGTGTCCTCATAAGAGGTTCCATGATTATTTTAGCAGTGTTCCTTGTGTCTGGGGGGGGGGGGACACATTACAGGTGGTTCTTTATTCACGAAATCCACTACTTCTGGTTCCAGGGCTCTGATTAAAAAAATTGAGATGAGTTGGGACATTGTTCTCCTTATGTCCTCTTCCTTATGACGTGCCACCAAAGCACAGAAAGCTATTACGGGCCGTAATTAGGATTTTTGCCACCTGGGGCAAGCATTATTTTGCTGCCCGCACAACTTTAAAATTCTATAATTTTGTAACAGTGTTCTTTGTTCCCACCTAAAACTGTCTCCCACCTCTAAGTTTTGTCGCCCTGGACCGTTTCTCCCCACTCTCTCTAGTTCCAGCCCTGGAAATTACTCTATTGAAAAGAAATCACAGAAAACCAAGGCAGAACTCTGCAACCTTACGATCGTTTCTGCACTCACACAAGCAAGGTTTTCTCTAATTTTTTTCCTCACCCGAGAAACTCTATAATGGAACAGATTTTTATCAGCTAAGAGGGAGTGTCTGTATGTTGTATAATACATCGCATCCCATTGCAGGAATTCAAAAAGTGTATTAATGAAGAAACACAAAATTATTATCTATGGTTGCTAGCACCCTGTTTTGGCCAAAAATTTTTTTTGTAACTAGGTCATTTCTGTCATTTTGCTTAGAGTCAATCTTATAGGATACGGAAGTAGTGCTAAAAACATTTTTTTAGAGATCTTTTTACCCTTTTCCCATCTTTTTCTTATTTTTTGAGTAGGAGTCCTGAATTATGAGTATTTATTCGCAGTTAAAAATACTAATTGACTTGTTGATAAAAAAAATTCATCAGAAAAAAATGAGTAACTTTGCCTGGTTTTAATTTATACAAAAATTGCCACGTTTTTAAGACAAATAAATTCAATTGGTCGACGCGTTTCGGCTCTTCAATGGAGAGCCGTCATCAGGACTTCGTGGTCAGAATTCACACGAATGAATCGTGGAAGAGTGATGTTTACGTCTGGTCGTCCGAAGAGTTCGCCTTTGTATTTGCTGAGTCCGAGTGGTCTTTGGATGCGAATTGGGGAGCCATCTGTTGTAAAGTGTTGAAAGTTTTGTCACGACTGAGGTTAATAAAGCCTGTCCAAGCTGACGAAATAGGTGGTGTGTTTCTTCCATCATTAACGAGGAAATTCTGGCATGTTCTGATGAAGTATCCCTCGAGAAAATTCAATTCAGAATTGTGTGTTGCTTTTTTAAAAACAAACGCTTTATCAAAATCAAAATAATGTGAATGTTGCCAACAGTGTTGGGCAATAGCCGAACTATCCGTCCGTCCCTTCTCAACATGCTTTCGGTGTTCGAGAACTCGAATATTTAGATTTCTTCTAGTTTGGCCAATATATCCATTTTCACAATTCTTGCATGGGATGAAGTAGATAGTAGTAGTGACTGATGACGGCTCTCCATTGAAGAGCCGAAACGCGTCGACCATTCGACCAATTGAATTTATTTGTCTTAAAAACGTGGCAATTTTTGTATAAAAAAAAAATTCAGTTTCAACCTGCAAAGTAGCTTCCTTCATAACAATTTTATGGATCTCACACAATCACACAAAATAGTTTCACAGCAGCAAGTGTAATGTTTGACGGCAGGCTGTTTCAAACAAGATTCAAAATAATATTGTGGAGAGATGTATTGTTACATATCGAATGCCCTTCTAGCAAGGTTTCACTGAAATAATTTTTCCAATGTATATAGTATTAATTTTTTATAACAGTTGCTTTTTTGAACATTGCATGCAATTAATATGTATTTTTCACAGGAATTTTTATATTGGAAAGCAATATTTAAGGCTTTTGACGTGATGGTTTAAACCAAGGTTTTTAAACTATTAAAAACCTGTCAGCTATATGATTATTATTTTGTTCATTAATGATATGTAATTAGTAAGAACTATAATTTTCTCTTTCTCTCTCAGAATAAAGTTGATTTACATTAAAATTTGTTACCTCCATAACATTTGATATCAAGTGAGGCATTATTCAGCAACATATGAAACAGACTCTGAATTGGGAACCCCGTTCTTGAGTGTTTTTGATTTAATGTGCTCTTGAGTTTGGGGTAAAAGCTACTATAGATATTCTTTCAAATGTATGTTTACATATCAAAATATGGTGTATTTGTTTTTTTCAGGCAGTATTACATTCAGAATTTTGTAAATATGGAAAGGTGGAAGGGATAACATTAAAGAAAAATCCAGAATATAAAACAATGTTTGGGTGAGTCCTATATTTTCTTATTATGCTATTACATGGTGTAACTTATTATATACTATATACAGTGATACCTCAACTAATGAAGATGATAGGAATCATGTTTGTTAGCCAATATCTTTGTAAGCTGAAACAAGATTTTCTATAGGTTTCTATGAAAAATAGTTGAATTTGTTCCAGGAACTGCCCAAAATTTATCAAGTTTTCTAAATTGCCAAGGGTGCACTATAAAAAAAGACAAAACTGGCCAAAGGTTAAATTGAGCAGTTTGGAAATTCGATAGATGAGAATTTACCGGAAGATGAGGTACTGAATATCATTATTTATGCTATGTACACAAACAATGCCAGTGTTAGTCTACTATAGCTGGTATTGACACAACCCAGCCGAGTTTGCAGGTGTTTTGATTTATTTTTGATTTAGACGGCTCATTTCTGTATCTGATTTAGGCAGATGAGAAAGGGATCACATTGGATGGGAAAAATTATTATTCATCTGAAAATATTGCAGAGAAATGTAGTTGTTAAGTTGCTTAAAGATAGCAACAGTAGGAAACAATAAGCTGGAAATGGATTCCATCTTTAAGATATTGTTCTTAGTAAAAGTGAGACGTGTCTGCTCATTATTTAAACCTCATAATCAAACATTTTATAAATTCGTAGGGTCCATCTGAATTGTTGTATACATTTTAGGAGCTTATTTTTTCCATCTTCATGCAGGAGACAAATTTGAGGGGACCAAATCACAAATTTGGGTGGGGGACACTTATAATGAACTGTGTCGTGTACATATTGTAAAATGAAAAGATCTTTACTTCTCATCTTCCTGTAAATTCTCATTTATCCATCTTTGAAGCTGTTTGTTGCCTTCAGTCAGTTTTTTTATTTTTTATAGCACTCCTTGGTGTTTCAAAAAACAAACTTCAGTTAAAATTTCGGCTAGTTCCTGGAATGAATTAAACTATTTTTCATAGAAACCTATGGGAAATTTGCGTTTGAGCTAATGAACAGGATTTCAGAATGAATTACCTTTGTCAGCCAAGGTATCTGTCACTGTGGTGGCCATTGTGACGAACTCACATCGCGAGGAACCGGGTTCGAACCTCACCATCACTGCAATGGTGGTTGGCTGAAGTTGGGTTTTCTCAACTTTTTGCTATGGTTCTCAAATTCAAGGCATGAATGCAAGCCGATCTCCCCATTAAAAAGTCTCACCACTGAGAAAAATAGGCCCACAATGGTACAAATATTCAATCATTACACTTCTGAAATATAGATGGCAGCACTGAAAAATCAAATACAATACTATATACACACTCAGACTGTTAGGTACTCACACTTCTGGCACAACTCACTCGGTAGTAATTTGTCTGTGACGATGGACCCAAGTTTTGCTTGGTCTGAAATAAAGTGAAGTATCACTGTAATGGTTTTTCACTGTAGCAAACCTGTTGCCCAGGAATTAGATACGAAGAATGGAAATCAAGCATTTATTCTAATTCAATTATCGGCAACTCAAATGCAAAATACAGATAATGTATTTGACACTTTTTCTGCAAGTTCAGAGATTGAAGGAATATGCTCTTATTTTTGTCTTGCATCATCATCTCTTGTCTGTTATTTTTTACACATGTGCATATAATTGAATTTGTCCCTTGGTACTGGTCACTTTTTCCACTAGAAGTCACCTTTTTAAGAAACTGGTCACATTTTTATCACTTTTTTTAAAAATTATTTTTTATTTTTCTTTTCTTTTTTTTTTTTTCATGTCACTTTTTTCAACAAAAAAAAGAAAGAAAAAGATTGATCTTTGGCCCTTTTCCACTGTGTCAATGTTTCTCTTTTCTTCAAGGAAGAACTTGAACGGTTTAAGGTCACTTATTTTCTTCCTCTCTTCATTGAACTAAAATAGGGAGGAACATCGCCAAGAGAGTTTTTGCGGCAATTTTACTGCTGCAGCTTACGCCTCTGTATTAGACAGTATTCTGAGTGATGCCCCTATCCTTTAGCATTCGTTTGATGGATCAATATCTTTCTGAAATTGCATGCCATCCTAACCCTTTAGTTTTCATGAATTATAGTGTATTTTTGTTTTTTTTTAATTCAGGACAGACTTTCTAAATGATCTTGTGCCAAATATTGAGTCCATAATTCACACGTTTTTGATAGATTTACAATAATAGACCATTATTTTCCTCGACATTTAAGTATTGCCAAAATTTTACCATGTCTGAAATAGGAAATAGCTTTGTATTGTTGAGTCAAGATCATTCGTTTTTAGGATTTTCAGAATCTTTCAACAAAAAATGATGCACTTGATTCCAGATTGTGAAATTATTGTTAAAGTTTTATTAAAATTAATCATTCAGGTGATTAGAATATTAAATTTTGAACTATGAACATGGGAGGATTTTCAACATGTTAGTATCCCTCTAATGTTTTTTTATGCTTTCACGTGATCTCAGGACTGTGTCCTAGTAAGTGAAATCATATTTCATTTTAGATAAAACAGTAGCTCAAAAATGTCAAAAGATAGATACAAATGAATAAATTTTTTACTGATCTGTTGCCTTCCTGAGAATTTTAAGTAAACCATATGTGATCCTTTCTCATTCAGCAATTACTTTTTCTGATTATAATTATATAACTTCGTAGTTAATTTTAGTGTGGGGTACCAGCCCCCTGTAAATTTGAAAACAGGAGTTATGCTTTTTTATGAATAGAGTAGGATTTTTTCTTCTGAGGTTTTGGCAGGTCTGCATAATTTATTTTAAAAGTGCCTACCGTACTAAATATAGATTTTGAAGCCTGCAAGACTATCATTCATAAGAAAAGGATTGCCTAAAAATTAGAATTTCTTTGATTGAAAAAAATGAAATACACAATTTCTTTTTAACTTTTGAAAAGCATTCGTGTGCCACTCCTGATATCATGGCACGCCGCGTGTTGGCCACCCCTGTTCTAACACATCGTAAACATTCGTTTGGAGAATTTCTAACAAATTGATGCATATATTGGAAAGTACGTTTTGATACTGGTGAATTTAGTATAATATGTTTGTGATGGTGACATGTGATATATGTATGATAAATACCCGTGCATGACTGACCCTTCCATCTCAAGGTTGTGGTTTCTCAGAATCTGGATTGAGAAGAAAGGATGTGAAATGTTTAGCGACAACTTAAGGACATTCTGTCCTATAAGCATTCATAATGAATCGCTCTAAATAAGGAGAGAGAGAGACACAAGTGTTGATTTTTCAGAAAAAAAAAAAACCATACTTGCAGGGATTTACAAATCTCAAGCTGCCGTGGCTACTGAAAAATTGGCATTGACACCTAATATTCTTTATGCAGATAACTAAATTAAAGTGAGTACAGCACAATAGTATATGAAATTATGTTAGTGTGTCTGCTAATGTGGAAAGGTGTCCTCAAGCCGTGAACAAGTCAAAGAATATATTTTGGACAAATTTCATCGGGGAAACAAAGCACGGTGCTGATGGAATTTTGATGGTGCCTATTTTTTTTTCTTCTTTTGATTTGTCAAGCCCTATTTCCTGGTTAACATTCATTCAACATGGCTGTCTGAAATAATTGTAATGGAATGCTGCTTTACTTCAGCATATCAGCTGCTTAACATCATAAGTATGCGCATGTAGTTTTTCTGACCTGGATGTGTTTTCATTGTTTCACCTTGTAACAAAAGTAATAATGCAAGTTGATTTTTTTTTTTCCTCAACTTTTAATATAGCCTGCATTTTACGTTGAATGATGGAAGTCGTTATAACAATTGTTGACTTCATATTTTTAGTCATTCAGTTTTAATTAATATTTTTTATTGTATCAGAATTTTGAAGTAATATTTTTAGGTCTTGCATCAAAAGGATAGTTTTTAAAATTGAATAATCTAGATCCAGGGTATTGCATGCATTGCTGCGGGTATAAAATAAGGTATTCAAGGATACACAAAAAATAATTGCTAACAGAATATTGTTAAAGAAGTTCAAATGAAAAAGAAAACATTGGGTGATGCACAATACATAGGTGCTAATGCTTCCCGATTTACCTGTAAGCTTTCAGATTTTTTAGCCCTATTTACCTTAGATGCAGTGTCTTTTTTTTCTCCTATCTTAAAAGGTATCTCCTTGGATAAAAATCATCCAGTTTGTGAATCTAAGGGTCAAAATCTTCTGGTCGGAAGCCAGATTTTTCAGATTTACAATATCATAGAAAAATCCCCAAATTGTGCTCCACTTAATTAATAAAAAATCCCTCAATCATGACTGACCAATTGGTCGATCATATTTTCTTGGGGGAAAATACGGGAAATTAACAAAAATGATGCCAAAAGTAAGAAATTTTGTTAATATTTGCTAAAATTGCTAAAAAAAAATTCCAATGATGGGAAATGAAATGTTACTGTTAATCACAGTGGATTAAAATTGGATTCTATGGAAAGAAACAGCTCAACTTGACAAATATGAGAGATGTTCATATTTATAGATATAATTATCATTTATAAGAGTTGGCAAAATTATTGTGATCTTTGATTTCAGTAAAGACTAAAAATTCATAGAGGCTTCATGGAAAAAAACTTGACATTTAAGAAAAAGTTGAAATTGCCGAAAAATATCAACGTCCTGGGAAATATGGGTCATATCACCCTATGTAATCACCAAAAAAATTCCAGAATTTTCCACATGGGTTTTGTGACTTTTTTTCTGCAGGGAAGCATTTCCTCATTAGACAAACCATATTTTTTGTCTTGGAATTGGCACCTATAATAATGCACCTCATGGGCATACAAGCTACATTTGAGCTGTACATACAAGCTACATTTGAGCTGTACATACAAGCTGTATTTTGAGGGTTACTTTAAACAGATCTCCATTAAATTACTAGATGGAAAATTAAATTTCATCAAAGTATGGTTTTCTTCATGCTCCAAGCAATAATGATTTTTTAAATCTTTTCAGATTCGTTCAGTTCAGCGATTTATCTGATGCCATGAAAGCCAAAACCCATTCACAGGACAATATGCTAGGTCTTGTAGTTGATTATGCAAAATCAAAG
This sequence comes from Pholcus phalangioides, assembly GCF_987345545.1. Classification (NCBI taxonomy): domain Eukaryota; kingdom Metazoa; phylum Arthropoda; class Arachnida; order Araneae; family Pholcidae; genus Pholcus; species Pholcus phalangioides. Next base: position 82,583,842 of record NW_028301608.1, on the reverse strand, counting down.
AATCCGGTATGTATGGTTTGCTGGAACTATAAGTTTATTTTTGAGCCGTAAAACGAGAATTAAAAAAAACAGTTTTCCTTAACTAATTTGCATTACAGCTCTAAATATGTTACTCCAAAAATCTTATGTAATCATCCCAGTGTGTTTGTATCACTTTTCATTGGCCATGCTACACATTTGCTTCCCAAATCTTGTATGTGGAATACTGTGGTGAACAGTTGCAACAGGTTTTTGGGTAGTTGGGAAAGAAAAGAAAAAAAGCCAGGCATATGCATTGTGTTGAAATTTATGTATAGTCATTAATTATCGTTGTTTTTTTTTGCTGCTGCTTAGTGATGTCAGTAGCCTTTATTCTATGTAAAAATTAATTTACTGTTAAAATAGGCATTTTCCCATAAATCTTGCGCTAAGTTGGCAGTGATCTTGGTGAGCTACAAGATTTTTTGATGTCATGCAGCTGATTACATGTTTTTTCTTCATATAAAATGTGGCCACTAAGAGAAACTAGTTTGCATGATAGAGCAATAGAGAAACTTGTTCGAGAGAGAAATCACTTAGGTAAAGCACAAAGTGAGCAGCGTTAGCAACATGATGGAGGACAGCACTCTGTTTTGCAGCCAACAGAAATCAGAAGGACAGCACAAATTGAGACACTGGTAACACTACGCTAATCGCATGTATGTGCGCATTCGTCGCTGCTGCTGAGCCGCAGAATTTCTTGTTGCACGTGTATGATTATTCGTATTCTGTAGGGTTTTTTTTTAAAAAAACACTATAATTTTGATGAAGTTTGCATTCTCTTATGAAATATTGCTTAATACCTATCAATGTTATCGGTATTATCAATTATTTCTTTAATTCCTGAATTATTTTATTTCTTTCTGAATTTTTATTAAATATTGTTTTCATTAGTTTTTGACTTTTCATTCATTATGGAGTTATTTTTAATTTTGGAATTCAGTATGAGATTCATTAATTTCGGAATTTTCATTGATACACCAAATTTTCACTAATTGTGATTGTTTAAAAACTGAGTTTTCATTAATTTTTGGAGAAAAAAATCCACTTTTGTTTTTTTTTAATCAGCTTATGAAATTTTTCATTCATTATGGGATTATTTTCTATTAATTTCAGAATTTTCATTCCAATTTCTATTAATTATATAATGTATAATAATCTTTACTTAATTTTATTGTATGATTCATTCTAAATTTTCGTAAATTCTGAACTTTCATAATACCTGAATTTTTATTAATTTTTTATCCATCTTCAATTTCCATTAATTTATGTAAATCCACCTTTAGTTTCTTTTTGTCCCCCCCCCCCCCCGGAATAATTTACCTCTGAATTTTCATTGACTATATTTCATCAATCAAGGAATAATTTATCAGAAAAATTAATTTTGAATTGCCATCAATCCTGATTTTTTTATTTCTTTGTGTTCACGTTTTTATATACGATACTATAATAGATATTTTTCAGCATTCCTATACTTTATATTTTAATTAAATGTTATGTCCTCATTTTAATGGCAACCATAATGACCAATATATAATATCAATGTCTGGGAGCCTCTCAAATGCCAAGGTTCCGGGCCCCTCAATCATTTCCTTCCGAAAACGCCTGTGTACTGGGAAAGCATTTCAATATGCGAATCCCCTCGTTACGCGTGGGGCATGTTGACATCACGTTCGGGTCCTGCCCACTCTTGCATCGATGCATGCGACTCAATTTGCACTTGCCTTACACTGTGATTTTTTAGTGTCCGTTTATTTGAATTGCTGCTGTAATTAAGTGTAAATAGTTATTCTGTAAATAAATCTGAGGTGTCTGGTGTTAAATTGTTTTGTGCCTTTACTCATCTCAAGGTCTTGTGCATAAATTATCTGAAACAGTATTTATTGCCCCACTTTTATGATCTGATACTGACATTAGGAACCAAATTTTATGATCTGAAGTGAGCTGTTTACAAGTGACAGTATGACAAAGCTGACAAAATACTTGCATGAGTGACGTAAATTGTGTTCATACTCCTGGAAGCTGAGAAGCTCTGTTTATTTAATTCCTACCTTCAAATTCATGGTAGGCTAATTTCCTCCAACCAAATTTGTTCTACTATAAAAACTTTTATTGGGTTTATTTGGCGAAAAGACTTTCTAGCCACAGTAGAATCATTATTTAGAACTTTTTACTGAGTGAAACCTGCCTAAGATGTGAACACTGTACAAAATGGAAACCAGTCTTGAACAGAATAAGAAAATAGTCCCATCAGTGATTAATACTTTAACATGTACCCATATAAAATGAAAACCTGTATAAATTTCAATATTTTTTTCAGTCTATTGACAGTTTTCTTTAGTAATGTAAAATAGTTATTGCTGAAGTCTTAAACTGTCTATTGTCTAAGAAATAAGGTGTGAAGAGGATTCACAAGTGCAAATAATCAACGGTGATGCTTTGAGTAATTATTCAAAATGCATTATGTAGGTACAGCTGCTATACGGTATTGTGACTGAGAATGCTATTAAAAACATAACTACAAATCATAGGATAGCTAATTATTTCAAAAATCATCTATGTCTGTTGAATGCCCTGAAATAATTGGAACAAGAACTGGTTCTTAACCTTCTGCATTCAGTGGACCCTTGTGGCTAATTAGGTGAAGGTTATGGATCCATCCCTACCATAGAATAATTTTCAGGATATAAAAATGGCTGTTAATTTTGGTTAATTGTTTTCTCATGCAAGCTCAGACTTTCTGAAGCTTTTCTAAGGGATTCAATTGGATCTTTAAGTTTATGAATAGTTTATTATCTGGAAATTTGTCAGCACATTCTAATTAGATTGCATAATCAAGGTTTTCTTATATTCTCCATAAGTTTTCGATTGTATGAAATATTACATATTCCTTTATTTTCCGTATATTTTGAACACTTTTTCTAGTTTATTTTATCTTATTCAAAGAATTTTCATCTTAAGAAAAAGTTGCATATTATGAATACCAATATACATTTTGTTTTTTAGCTAAGCTTATCGCTCCATAAGCTGTTATCAATGTTTATGAAGTCTTGTGTAACATATTTTTGTGACACTCTCCCTTCAGCTTTGTTACAAGCTGGTTTGAATGTTTTATATTTTTGAGCAGTTTCATAATTATGTGATGATTTTTGTTTTAGTCCAGTCATAGTCATTCGGGGATGCCATATACAAACCATGAACAGACATCAGTTTCGGATGTTTCAAGTCAATATTCTGATCAAACAGAAAATCTTGATGGTACGAAAAATTTCATATGTTTTGAAGAAATGATATATTATTCCATCTAAATAAATTACAATTTATTATAGTCTGCGATGTTTGGAAAGAAAGTCAGACTTGTAGGATATAAACACAGCTATTATGCTCATTTTTAAAGCCCATGTTTAATAGTTATGCATTACAAATTTCATGTTTCTAAGAAGCAGTTGAATAAATTTGGTTAGTATAAACAAATTTATTTTGACTGAGTAAAATTTTAAAGAAAAACTTTTAATTTTTAAATCCCAGATGCCAGGGAGACTAGAAATTCTGTTTTGGTTCCTAAAATGTTATATGCATCATTGCTAAAATGAAGTGTAAGTATGATACAATTTTTTCGATTTCCCAACATGAGAATGGGTCATAAAGTACCGGAAAAGTGAAAAAAAAATTACTCATGACTCTGTTTTTCTTGGGGAAAAACATGTTTCGCTCGTAATGAATTTTGCTGGCGCTTAAATTTTTTTTTGATTTGTCCAGCCCTGGTGGATAGCATAATTTTTTTTATCAAGATGCACATTGCAACACCAGTGAAGCAACTGCTGAAGAACCATTTTGACAATAACAAGATGACTTGGCTGCCGTGTTCACCTCTGTATCTTTTGGCTTTGGGGGTATCCCAAAATGTTATGTGCAGTGATCGGATTGCAAACTTAATTGAAAGAAAATCCACATCATTACCATGACATAGGTCTATTCTGATCTGTTGTTGAACAAGCATTTTTTCAAAGTCAGAACACAGTGGACAACATGTTTAACATTTCTTGTGTAAGTTGTGGTTGTTTGTTTAAATGGGTTCATTTTTGTGATGTTTCAATGAATTAAGAAATCGTCCCGTACTAATTCCATTATCATTTTGCCTTGACTGGCTACTACTACTAAATCAGACATGCACCTCATCCATATTCCTCTGCGGAACTTCTAATGAATTGGTACATGATGGAATGTGTGTGTACGTATAGTGAACCTTCTGTGAACTTTGTTTCTGTGTAGTGCTGCCATCTGCAATCAATTTTTAAACTATGCATTTTTTCTCAACTCGTAGTGAGTGAAGTGTAATGATTTAATAATTATACTGTTGTAGGCCTGTTGCTCTGTGCCGTGAGACCTTTTAACGTGGATATCGGCTCGCATTCACCTCGAAGTTGGAAACCACTGAAAACCAACTCCAGCTAACCACCATTGTGGTGATGGTGGGGTTTGAACCTGAATCCTCGTGATGCGGGTCCGTCACTATGACCACTCTACCACCACCACAGCGGCTATCTTGACTGGCTATCATATGTGATCGAATTTCCCATTTGGTAGACGAGTACAGCATTGTCTATTTTACATTTTTAAGTATTTTTCCCCCTTTGCCATACAAAATTCCATTGCCTCAGGAACATTCATACAAAATTTTGAAGTCATTCTGACCAGTGGTTTTTATTTTAGTATTTTGAAATAAGAACTTTAAGTACAATCAATAATCACCCTGTGCATATCACATATCATTGCTAGTTAATCTGCATTAATCATGCTTCTTTAATGATAATACGTGTTTTATCATTATAAATATCGTTTTTTTTATCTTTAATACGTGTTTGTCTAGTTTTTATCATAGTTTTTGCAAAATAGCATCCTAATTAAGCTTATTGAAAGTAACTGGAGAAAACATCTTTATTATAGGGTTAATAACATTAAGAATTTTCAGACAAGATGATTCCTTGAGTTAAGCTATTTTATTATTGCAAAAGTTGGTTTTTATTAAAATGTAAGAAATATTTATAGATTAATTAATATGGGAATTGTTAATTACAATAATAAACATTTTGTTTTTAATAATTAGAGGTTTTAATGATTTTTCAGGAATTTTATTGTTTTTAATGTAAATGCTGTTAAAACCAAAAAAAACCTGGTTTCTTGGTTTTTTACCAACCCTGAATAGCACATATATATTCATGAAAATATTAATTTTTTTTTATTGAAATTCAAATTTTCATTGCATGGTTTTTGCTTATAACTTGCAGAGTTTTCAACCGATTTGTACAAAATTTACAGAAAACATGATGTTATAGATAAGACATACTATATAGAAATTTAAACTGACAAATCATTGTTCAAGGAAATTATGAGTTTTTAATAAATGATTATCAGTTAACCTTGTGCAGAAAATATAAACTTCATTTTTTAGAATTGGATTGCCAGATATATAATGCGACTTTTATAAAAAAAAATTCCAGCTTAATGTCATGAAAATTCAGAAAGATATATGTGATATGTGGTGAGCTGTATTTTCAAAACTTGCTTAAAGTAATTGAATAATAAGGGATTTTCTGTACAAATCGTGCTCTATGATTATTTGCTGTTATTTCATCTTTGACTTCAGTTTATTTTGACATCGTACACGCATGGTATATTAAAACACGTCTTTTACATAGCATATATATCAGACACACATTTTCGCTTATTTGCATAATGCTATCAAGTTTATTCTCGACCTAATTAAATAATATAATCATGTATACATTTTTGGAAAATCTGTTATTAATCAGTTACTTTCAGTAAGTTTCGAAATTATCTCACCATATGCTGCATATCTATCTGAATTTTCATATCATTCAGCTGGAATTTTTATACAATTTGCATTATATATCTGGCAATCAAATTCTGAAAAATGAAGTTTATATTTCTTGCGCATGTGCGATTAAGTCATTTATTAAAAATGCTTGTAATTGAATGATTTGTTGCATTTAGATTTCTCTACAGTGTCTTATCTAAAATCATGTTTTCTGTAAATTTTCTAAAAATTGGTTAAAAATTCTGCATTTTATAAGCAAAAACCATGCAATGAAAATTAAAATTATAATAGAAAACATTTATATTTTCGTGAATATAGCTGCTATTCTCACAGAAATGCACAGAAATATTGCACAAAGTTGGTATAATATTTTTTAAGTTGTAAGCCATTTGCAGCTTTTTCTGATACAGGGTTGATCAAAAACACTTTTTCGTATTTAATTTTTTGTCAATTCCCTAAATACTCTATTAAATTTTCACTAGAAATTGTGAATACAAGCATAAGGTTCACATGCCCGAAATTTCAGAATGATTCATCTATTTTTATAGAAATTTCAGAAAATGTCCAAACTCTAAAAAGAACACAAACTTTTGGAAAAATAGTGTGATCAAATTTTCTTAAATTTTTTTGACTGTTTTCTAGGGATTGGATGAATAGTGATTTACCCGAATACCGAATATATGGCAGCTGAATATCAATTTTCTTATAATTCATCAGTTAAAAATAAAATTGGCATTTTTAATTGAAAATAAAATTATTGGCAATTTCAAATGATATTGAGTTTTTAATCATGCAATTTATTTAAATATTTTAAACTGGTAACCGAAAGATTTTTATTGCCATGATACTTAGTAAAATTTAACAAGGATATATTGTATTAATATTGATGATACCTCAGCTGACAAAGAGGATTTGTTCTGGAATCGCATTCGTTAGCCAAAACATGATTTCTCATGTTTTGCTCATAGGTTTCTATACAAAATCATTTGATTCATTCCAGCTTCTACCCAAAATTCAAAGATAAGTTTTTTAAATCACCAAGGAATACTATATGAAAGAGACAAAAACAGATTAAAAGCTAAAATGAACAGCTTCGAAATTGGATGAATGAGAATCTACAGGAGGACGAGATACCAAAGATATTTTTTATTTCACACCACCAGCTTTAGTCTACTAAAGTTTGTGTTGACACAACCCAATCGAGTTCATAAGTGTCCCCATCCATTTGCGATTTGGCCAACTCATTTCTGTGTCTGATACATCCAGATGGAAAAGATAATATCTAGTGACAGTAATTCTGATTATGATTGATGCGAAAATTCAACTCACAGCGCAGCTATTTTATGTTAGTGCATGCATTCATATCATTGAGAATGTTCGTTAACTGAATCTATATTTGTTAGTCGCAGAAAAATCATGAAGAAAATTAATAAGCAGAGGTATCGCTTTACTTATAGAATCAATTTTTTTCACTTGTTACAATTTTACATCTAATTAAGAAAATTGTCATTATTTACTTCTCAAGTGCCAATGCAGCATAAAATTTACAACTTATTTTTCACTCTAGATGTTCTTTGATCCTTTCAGTAGCTCAATACATTTCTTGTCTAGTTATATCCTTCAGTTAGTGAATTTGTTTAATTCATGATCATTTGCACATTATTACAGTAAGATTCTACAGTATTTTCAGTTTCATGTTTTCCCTTTCCGTGAAATTCCCCTTGGCATAACCTTTTCCACAGGAAGGGATATACACCACCCAATAAAATACAATCAGTAAATTTTCAAAATTAATATTTTTTAAAATTAGTTTGTTGTGCTTAGATTTACAGATATTGGGCTGATTACCTAAGCATTATTCTGCCGAACCAAAAGGGTCGAATATTTGACCCATCTTCAATTTTTTCATATGCAAGTGACTTTGTTTGTTCAGTCAAAACCTGTGATGACAAACTAGCATTTGGTTTGATATATTTGATGTAGAAAAGTGAACATCTTGCAGGACGGGACCAAAAATTTTGTTTCATGTATCTGGAACTTTGTTATAAGCCATGTTCTTTATAGCAACGTTCGACTGTATCTTCAGAATTTTGCATCTATAAGGTATTGGAATATTTTCTTAATCATGTTTTTTGTAATTTTTTTTTTTTCATGATTGTAATTTTATGATGCTGATAATTTTTTTCGTTCTCAGGTACTATGCTATGTAGGAGCAGGTTGCCTCCTGCTGTGAGTATAAAATTTACAACTTTGGATAATATTTTAATTTTTTCACTTCTCATTACTTGAATAACATATAGAGTGGCTTAAGTCAGATGTTAAAAAAATGACAGGCATTTAATTTTAATTTTCCCCTCTTATTCTTATTTATGAGGAAGGGAAATTTTTCAATATTTAGAAAGTTTTGGGCATTTTCAAAACAATACTTTTTCTAACAGACATGCAGAGGGCAGAGTAATTAGTTATGCAGTTAGATTAAAACCACCTGTAACAGCCACATTTTGTGGAATGGAACTTACAGGATTTAGGGAATTTTTAACCGTGTGGTAACTAGGGAAAAGAACGTTCTGTGACATGAGTAGCAGATTTCGGCATATTCTGTTTTAGGGCCCCCTCTTATCCCACTCTTTTTGCATCTCTGTTACTCTTTTTTTCTTTGTTTATATCACAAATTCTTCCAAAAAATATCTTATCTCTACTATAATTCTCACGTTTTAGTGAGTAATCAAAAGAATCAGTTTGTCGAAAACTATAGAAAATATTCACAACGTGAAGAGGGAAAACGACATGAAGTTATGCTAGAAGTTATGACTGGTTGATCTCTTGGATTTTTTTAAAATATTGAATTCTTAAATGAGAAACTGTTTCAGCTCCATGTGACAGTAAGACTCCATAAATATTTTTGTTTCGTGTTGAAATCAGATGACCGTATAACCTGTATTTTGATAGTCGTTCATATGATGGTTAAATCCTATAAGTCATAAAAATGGTTGATTTAAGCAAATTTTGCCAGAGAGTGAATTTTCTTGAGCTACAAAACCTACAGGAACTTTACAAGCCATCCTGCATATAAGAGATATTGAAAATCTGTTAAGATTCCATGGTAACGCCTCGTACCCATCAAGGGTTCAGTGAAAGCTTTTACATTGGAAACCACTGATATAGATGCATGCAAATGAACAAGATTTAGAATAGCGGCTGAGTTTGGTAGCATCACAATAATGGTCAAATTTTCACATTCACATCAGGGACCATTCTTGTCACTGTATTTATAAATAGTGAAAAGAAACCTGTATACATATATACATACTTGTCTAAGAAAGACACTGTATGAGATAGAAACCTGTCTTAAACGGAACAAATATATAGTCTTGTGACTAATTAATGCTTTTTCAATAATAGGAAACCTCTTTAAGACAGAAACTGTAACGTGGAAACAAAAGGCATATTTACTCTATTTGTAGATACAAAAACCTGTTAAAACGGAAAGAAAATTTTTGCCAAGTGCATGTTTTTGTCCTTTGAATGGGACGAAAGTTAAGTCATTCTGATCCTCCTTTTTGTTGCGAACTCTTTCACTTCTTGGAAAAATGAATACTTATTTAAGTTATCTGAACTGGTTCTGGGGGTCGGGCTTGAGTGGAAGCAGATTTACTACTCAAAATTTAGTAAAAGTTTATTTAGCATTTCATTTATGATGGAAATTGTGATTTTTGTTAGAAAACACTCTTATTTCTTGGAAAAAAATTGATAATTTCAGGAGAGTAAATACGGGAGGGAGACTGAATTATTGTTCACAATTTAGTGATACCGTGGTTTGGCTACTGCAGAGATTTTCATTGTGTAGAGATGGCCACCAACAACAAAGAAACGTGTATTCAATTTGAACACAAAAGTGTAGCTTGTAGTGGTGTGAAAAAGCAAAATTTAAATGTTATTTTGAAATTGCTATATGAAAAATATATTTTTTATATTTTGCTCAAAATCATTTTGAATTTAATTTTAACTTCGTCACTTGTTTTCCTTCTGAAGGCAGATGATATCAATATTTTGTATTAAAAAATCACAGAGAGCTAAAGTAAGTTGTTGCTACTTTCTGTGTAAGACATGAAAGTGCAATACAGTAAACTTCTTTACAGGGGCAATGCATCTTAGTGAATTTTTGTAATAAATTATCCTATTACAATTTTCCGTGGTGAATAAATACATAAAAGCACATTTTCTGATACTATCAATAATGTCTCTAGAAAACATGACAATAACAGCATAAATTTGATCACACGTAAGGATAATTTTACCTCTTGATACAACAATATTTTTTTCGGTCTGCAGAATATCGTTGTATTGAAGTTTCACTGTATTAAAATTTCATTTTGGACAAAAGTGAGTGTTCATTCTACTGCTATTCAGGAGAACGTTTTATATTGAAGTTTAACCATTAGTGCATTTTAAATATGAAATTTCAAATGTGTGTTATTTGAAACAGCAAACATGAAAAAATCAAAATAATATGCATGTCTCTCTTTAACACTTGTTGGTTTATAGAAGTTAGGGTGATAATCTCAAAAGTTCTGTAAATGATAGAAATAAATCTATTTTTTATGGGCACCTCTACAAAACGGAAACCTGTTTGGAATGGAAAATAATTTCAGTCTCTTGACCTTTTGTTCTATACAGGTAAATTGTTTCTGGCCAATCATTGTGAATTCTGTTTAAGTATGAAATTTGAGTATTTTTTTGACTCTGTACCACGTGACTTTATTCCGGAACTTTGAGAGAAAATTTCTTATTTTCATAAAATCTGACTTGGATATGAAATTTGAATCAGCTGTCCTAAAAAAACAAAATTATATTTCAGAATATCAAGGTGCAAGTTGGTAATGCAGATACAGGAAGGAGAGTAATTTGTGAGCAGCAGAAAATGGAAATTCAGCCAAAGTTCACTGCTAAAGATTCTGAAATGCCAGATCTGAAGCCGATAACTGCACCATGTACAACGTGTGGCAATGAAGGTATGCAAGAATAATAATTTATTGACACATTAGCATACTGTAAATGTAAACTGAGGCAAACCTGTCTGTTTTCAGGTGTGAAAATGTGTTCAATTTGTAGGTCTGTTAAATAAACTGTTTTGGATTTTTTCAGTTCATAACTACTGCTGGAACCATACATGCATCTCATTAAAAAAAACTTTTTGGAATTTCTAGTGAATTAGTACATGCTGGAAAGTGTCGTGAAGTCTTGCATAGTTATGGTGTCTAAGTTATACATGTTTTTTGTTCAAGAAATGCTGCCAACCAGCTTCTCTATTTCCACCATGACCCATATTCTTTTGAATAACCAGCTTATATCCCTTGAGAAGACAGCAAGGGGTCACTGTCTGTTGTCTTCCCTATTAGTTATTCATGATTTATATATTTTTCACTTTTAAGAATGAATAAGTTGCTTTTTAAATCATGCTTTTAAAATATTTTTCTTGATCAACGGATATTAATAATACAATGAAACTCCTATAGTATACCCATACTAATTTGGCGTCTGACCTTGATGTATGAAGGGAGGGTTCATTTTCCAAGGAGGGGAAAAACTCTCTAAAATAGCATAAAAGACGCCAATGGAAAATACCAACCTGCTCCTTTTGCCTGCAATCTTTTTACTGAAAGAAGCTGAATGGAATCACCCATTGTGACATTTCACAACATATCCAGAGGCGAACTCAGCGTGGGTGTACAATAACAATCGACATAATGACAATTGCCTACATGATGATGTTAGTCTCTGGTCCCGGTGCACTTTTCATAATGCTAATATATTCCATCTATTATGATAAATTCCTCCTCGCAATAAATTTCCAGTCTCTCAAGTATTGCTGTGTAAATGTTATCAATGAAATGAAAAAAAAAAAATAAACATTTTCAGAAACATGAAATTTTGGCTCAAACATTTTTACTACAGAGGAAGGAATTAACATCATAAAATGATCTGAAAATTGAACTGTCGCATTGTTTCTTTATTCAGGTGCTTCCAAGTGTTCTCTCTGCTCGATGCCATATTGTTCAGTTGCATGTCAACGAACAGACTGGCCTAGGCATTCACATATATGTGGTCCTAAACAGCTACAAACTAAAGAGTATGTATTGTTTGCTTGTTTTATTTGATATTTGCATAGTTTAAAGAAGTTTAATGTATTAATTAATATACAAATATAAGTCACAACAGACGAAATGCCACAAGTAGGCTGGAAAAAGCCTATCAGAAATTGCGGATACCAAATATAACTAAAATTTAACAACCCAAAAAAGAGCAATAATCATGAAAAAACTAATAAAATATGAAATACACTTCTCTTAAAAATTATGGTTGGCTTATCTAAGTATGAATAGTTTCTTGATTTGACCCAATATAAATATCATATTTTTTAAAGTGTCAACTGGAGTAGAATTCACGGCACCTGGGTAAGCTATTCCATTTATTCACAACCCTGTTAGAAAAAAAATTCCCTGTGACACCACAACCTGGCATTGTCCTTTACCAGAGTCTATTCTGGCGTCCCCTGGTCAAAGCAATCGATTGGCATTTATTAATAACTTGTTCATCCTGTCTATACCGTTGAAAATTTCAAACACTTCTATGATATCTACCCCTCCCCAACACCACATGCGTTCTTCCCACAGAGTAATAATACTATAGAGTGCGCGTAAGGGGTTACAATGTGAAGCAAAAGATCCGGAGTCACGTGACTCCGGTCGAAAGGCTGGTCAGGGAATCTCGCTGGCAATGCTTTCCTTATGGCTACTCGTATGACGATATACACGCGCTGTCTTATTTTTGATTAGAATGGCCAACACTTGCGCAGCTTTCGGATGTTCTGAGCGGTTTAGGAAAGGGGGACCAGTATCCTTTCACAAGGGAATACTTTTTTGCTTATTCCTCTTCTTATAAATTAAAAATTGGAATATTAAATTGACGATGCAATGGATTTCTGACGTAATCTCAGTTTTTAACGACTCCATTTTGGATTTAATTCAATTAAAGTTCCAAGTTTTGGTAAAATTCAAATGTCATGAATCATTATTAAATGTTTTAATAGAATTTTTGGCAATAAATGATTGAAATTGTGAGTTTTATGAAGTTTTAACTGAAATATACGTCTCCGCGAGATTTGGTGAGCTAGTGAGTTCATTCGAGTTTTGCTCAACTTGGAAGAAAATATGCTTTTCAGAAGGAGAAATTTATGAAAAATATTCTATTTAAATAGAATGTGAGGAAAACTCCCCCCCCCCTCTAGACAATTGCAGTTTTGCATAAAAATGCATAACAACCTAAAAATAATAGTATTTTTACCCCTCTTCACACCTGAGATAAAACTATTACAGAAAAGAAATTTTTTTATTCATTAATTTATGTTTGTTGTATGTGAAATTGCCGCTTCAAACAAGAAAATTAATTATTCAATTGATTTTTTGAGTCAATATCTGTACTAAGACCTGAAGTCGTATATTGTGTACCTCAGATGTTATCTTGAAAAAGAATCATTCTAAAAACGATTTAATACCTTAAATGAAGATTAACATATGCATACTTTTGGAGCGAAGAGATTACATATGTCACACATATATATATATATATATATATATGTGACATGTGTAAATATTATATTATATATATGAAATATTATATCCTAAAATATTATATATATATATACACACTTTAAATTATTACATATATACTCTACATGGAATTTTAATTCTTATAATTTAGAGAAATTGATGATGAGATTCTGTAATTTTCTTGAGTAAAATCTATTTTAATCCTGAAATATTATGTAAGTGTTTACAGTTTTGTGTGATGAGGTTATAAAAGGTTTTTCAGGAATGTTAGAAATGATACTTTTTCTTATTGTTTGAATATTATTTCATGACTGAATATGGTATGAGTGTGAATGTGTTACATTACATAACATAATATGATGCATTATAATTAATTATACATTAATTATGAGTATATAGAGTAATTGTAATGTTCTGGAAAGATATATTTTTATTTTAATAACCCCTAGTATAAATAAATTTTCGAAATTAAAAGCGACAAAGTGAATGAAGAGAATATTTAAAAATATAAATGAATTAGGCTTTACAACATATACGTTGTTCCGTTTTCCAATATTTGTTTATTTTATAGAATTTATTTTTTCAAATCTGATACTCCCTAAATATTTCACATAAAAATGAGTGAAATTCATTGAAAAAATGAAGGAAAGTTTTCATCAACTTGATCGAATTGAGTCAAATTTCGTTACAGCAACATCCTAGCTTCTGCGAAAACGCGCCAAATGTAATAGCGCAGAGCCTGTTCTTTCCCCGACAATACTGCTCATCTTTTCTTCACGTTCGACAAGTTTTATGAATAGCGTGCGTGGTCTATTTATATCTTAAGTCTATGGTTCTTCCAGTGTAAACATATTCAGAAAATGAAGTCTCCCTTCATAGCTCACGTCAACAAGAGCATGCTTAGCTCTTCTCTGCACCCCTTCAACCAATTCTATATGTCCCTCTGTAAATATGGTTTCCAAAACCTTATGGTATTCTTTAGATCACAGGATAAAAGTGAAGGAATCACTTTAGGAGATTGCAAAGAACCCTTTTCGAGAATGAAACAGAGCATTCTGTGTTTATTTTATTTTTTACACTATCTTTAAACAAACTTTTGTTCATAAAACTTGAACTATTTGTTAATGAGAATTCCAGAATTGAGGAAAATGGGTTCAATGAATTAATCCACCAATATATTAATCTCATCTATCCTGTCACCAGTTCTTTTGATATTTTTCAAGAGGGGGCGTGTGAAACACTTGTGTAACTTTCATGTTGCATAAATATTTAAAAGGTTTTATTAATACATGCAAAAATATTTATTTTAAGTAAATTTAAGTTTAAAATTGTTTGAATACCTATGTATGAACTCTTTGCAATGAAAAGACAAATTATTAATAGTAAAAGACCCCAAAGCAAGATATGCTGAAAACTGGCTATGTCACAGAACAATCAATGCTGCTGCTGAACAATATCAGGAAAAATATAAAGCAAAGAAATCTTCTGCATACAAAATACTATGAAGGAATTTTTACTGCAGAATATTTTCAGTCAACTGAGGACTCGTTGCAGAAAAATGCAAAATGTTCTGTTTTGAAATTATGAGAGGAAACAGGCAAATGAAAAGAATGCGTTCACTTAAGTAGAATGAGAAAATACATGAGAGGGGTGAATTGTAGGCATGTAGTTCACACACAAATCAGAGGTTTAAATGGAGGTAACAAATGGGCTTCATCAGGGAAAACGACAATTTGAGTCAGTGAGTAGCTCATGATGATCAGTGTTTGACAATTTCGTGGTGCATATTGTATGAAGGGTTTACTATGAATATATGTATAATCAATGAAGACACGCTACAGTGTATTAAAAACCCGAAATTTTATCAACTCTGATTCATTTGTGTAGCGAGCCTATCTGTTGCAGTTGAATGACGAAACATTTTGAATTACTAAATGTTTTACTCTGGATATTATGCCGAGGTAAACAGGAAAAAGGTGTCATTTCTATCCACTGGGAATCAAACCCAGGACCTCTTGCATACCGGGCAAGCGCACTGACCATTATACCATAGAAAGACTATCCTTTTTTTCTTTAAAACACAATCAGTAGCACGACTGGCTGAGTAGTATGCAAGAGGTCCTGGGCTTGATTCTGGGTGGAATGAAATGACACTTTTTATTTTTCTTGTTCACCTTGGCATAATATCCAGAAAGCCTACTAATTTCATGTATCTTAGCCAAGCAAAATATCATCCATTACTAAATGTTAATTTTAGAATTGAAAAAAAAAATTGGAATTAATTTCTGAATTATCCTAATTAAAAGAGTAATATTTTTAAGATAATTTAAGAAAGGTGTAATTAGAAAAAATAACTTCAGGATTTCAAAAAAATATATATATAGGCGGAAAAACAAATAATTAAAAAAATAATAAACTTGTCATGCAGACTTTGTGTGTGCTAGAACCTCCAAGTTAGTGAAATTTAAATATTGCTTTTTCATATTTCTAAACGTTATTTGGTTTTTTTATTCCTAGTTGCTATTATTTGCACAAAAGCTAAACCAACATGTTATTTGCTGAGTGTATGTGTGATTTGTATTTTTTTTAGTTTATAATGCATATTTCAAAAATAGACTCGCTAGAATTTTAGCTATTTTGTATTGCTAATATGTTTCCAGAGAATATTTTGCATTAAATTCTTTGAGTAATTTCATCTTTGCTTAAAATATGAAGTTGAAATAATGTTTCATTCATATAGGAAAGAAGCTCAGTGTAGATATAGTAGGAGTAAATCATTAACGAGGAGCAGGGATCAGAAACAATCACCAGAAAGATGTAAGGAACAAAGTGAAACAGAACCTCAGCATAGACAAACAGTGAGTGCTTCTTCAAACAGAGAAAATACTGCAGCCGGAACTTCACCAGAATATAGAAATACAGAAATACCAAATGCTAGAAATACAGAAAATTCCAAAAAGTCTTTTCTTAAGTCTCGTTTGAATCATCCACGTACCAGAATTAATCTACCTGGTAACACAGAAAATACTACTAATTCATCTTCAGCTGAGAAAAGTCCAGAATTACCCAGAAAATCAAGAATGAGTAGCAAGCAAGACAAATTGGACCAGGCCTCCAGAAATAATGCTGTGAGTGATATTTTTCTTGTTCTTCTACCAGGTGCTTTCTGAAATTATTTGAAATGGTGGTTTTTCGAATTATTTTAGCAACTTCAGTTTATGTCTCCTATTAGATTAATTTTGTCTAAATATGACTTGTTGGCTTTGAAATTGTCTCTTTGTTTAGGTGGTATCATAAACTCAGTGTAGTCGCCAGTTAATTGTTTCATTGGTTAAATGCACCAGTGCCACCAAATATCTTAATGGTGAAATCATATTCATAGTAAAAAATGGTAGTGAAAAATTACCAGGTAGTGTCATGGCATGCTGGACCATTAGAAGGATTACCTTTCAGACTGTCAGACTTGAACAGGTTAAATTTACTGGTAATTTTACAACTTTTTTTTATGTGCAGCCCTAAATGTCACTTTTTTAGAAGCTGGTCACTTTTATTACCTATTTTCGGGCCCAGGTCACTTTTTCCACTTTTTTTAGCAAAAAAATCTTGGTCTCGCGCGCTTTTCAGGTGTCAGTGTTTTTTTTTTCTTCAAGGAGGAACTTTACCGGTTCAAGGTCGCTAATTTTCTCCCTCCCTTCATTGGACTACGATCGTACAAGGAACCCCTATATATATATATGAAGGCGTCTTTATCTTCCCTGGAGCATACCATGTGACGTCAGCATAACTTGATTTCAAGGCGCTTGGAAAGAAAGCTCCTTATAGTTAAGAGTCGTCATTTTATGGAAAAGCCGGTCGGAAAAAAATAGCGTAAAAGGCGTATTTATAACAAAGAATTTTTTCCCCTCCTCTACTACCATTCTTTCTTATTTCCCCACTCGTTCTTTCATTTTCATCTTATTTTAAAATTGATCCTTTATTTTTTTAGTTTTAAAAAGTTTGTCCTAAGGGCCGAATTCCTTTCTTGGAGCATCGAGCAAGTTACATTTGTTGTTTGTTCTATCGTTACTTTTATTAATTTTTTTTAATATTTGAAATGACGATTTAAAGGCTCATTTACATTGAGCGAGTTTATAAAGAGAGCCCGTGCAGAAACTAACTTACGCGCAGCGGGAGAATACCAAAGCGTGCATATTAAAGATGCGTACTATTAATACGTATTAAGCGTGTTATTAGTACGCTTTGGAGAATACTCTTTTAGCTGGCCAACGTTAAAGAAGCTCGCAAGTATTTTGAATTTACTTAGAATAAAAAAAAATCATCCGACTGAAAATCGCGATCTATCTAGAAATAAAATTCATACTATTTTTCTAACTGGATTTAAATCTCAGCAAGAAACCGTAGCTCCAGATATGATCGAAAGGAGAGCTATTTATGAAAAGATCACAGAATCCTGCAATTCAACGTTTATGGAAGGATGACGTCACTCTCTGCTACCATACGAAGGTTTTTAACAACTGGCTGTTGCGAAGATATATTTTGGAAAGAGAGAAAATTCAACTGCCCCTGCTGGGAATCGAACCCACGTCCTTTCACTTTCCGGTTGAATTTTCTCTTTCCAAAATATATCTTCACAACAGCCAGTTGTTAAAAACCTTCGTGTGGTAGCGGAGAGTGACGTCATCCTTCCATAAGTCACCATCTGGTGGCAGCGTCAGCAGTTGTGAGCTTGGCCTGAGTCTGGTCTGGCCGTCCATGTACGGTCCTTTTCAGTGTACACGAGCTCCAAGGAAAGATTGAGAGATTCGTTGCCTCTGTAGTCTAGTGCGTTCACCCGGAAAGTGAAAGGACGTGGGTTCGATTCCCTGCAGGGGCAGTTGAATTTTCTCTTTCCAAAATATATCTTCGCAACAGCCAGTTGTTAAAATCCTTCGGATTCAACGTTTAGTTTAACCAAATCAGATGAAAATTGGTCATCAGGCTGATGAAAACTCAGTTAACGTGCATGCGAGCCGTACATAGAGGCAGATTTAACGGTGGGCACAGCGACCGCGCCTTTGGCCCCTACTTTATACTTTTTTCCTAATTTAAGGGGCGTAATACTAATTTTTTTTTATGCCCGGGGCCGTCAACAACTGACTTTTATCCGCTTCTGGCCGTAACTTAATTTAGAGCATCTTCACGATGCTGATTGTTGACTTATTATCGACATATTGCGCTCCATTCTCGGTGTTGTGTAAAAAAATCCCCTTTTCAGACCTCGGAAGTTATTACAACGTTTTTGTCTCGAGTCGCTGTTATGACCGCAATAGGAGAGGGCGGGGTCTGGTTCCACGGGTATTGAACGAGGAAGGGTGCCAAGGAAGAGTTTACTCTTTTTTCCGTTATTAAAAATGGATACCGGCCCCAAGCGATAGTAAATTTTCGTTTGTACTTGCGGCCCGGGTTGCTACATACCGTGATCAAATCCAAAACTGGGGGGGGGGGCAATGCCTCGAATGGAATTTTTGATGGAATGGTATATTTAAGAAAAGGAAATAAATTCCTTTGCAAAATTATCGAATTTCACAGTCAAGGGGCAGTAAAATTACATTTCCCCTCCAGAAAAAATATCGTATTACGGCCATGGTAAATCGGGTGCCCCGGGTGGGGGCGAATTCACTGTTTTTGTTCTTTGAAAATTACGGGAGGAGTCCGAGCTAACGTGGTGACTTTTTTTCGCGCTAAAATAGGTAGCCCTGACAGCAGCATCCATAAACTCTATCAACCGCATTTATAAACCCCTTATGTCGTTGATTCGATTTTTGTGTTCATTTTATCATAATTTTCCGTATTTCCCGATATATTTCTATCGATTTTCGCATATTGCCGCATATTTGGTTGATTCATGTTATAAATTATATATTTTTTTGTAATTTTATGTGCCCTTTGTCAGCCATCTGGAATTGACTGCCGCAAAACGGCGATTGGTTGGCGAGGAAAAAAGTCGCCACGTTGGTGCTTACAAGGTTCATGGGAAATTTACCGGGGAAGACAGCGGAGTCTTTTTCTGTTAAAAATTACGGGGGGGGGGCAAAATTATATTGTTTCTGGGTAAAGTAGTAAATTTTTTTTGCAGGGGTATATGTTGTGTGTAAAAAAAAAAGGAAAATATATATTTACAAATTTTTCTCTCAAAAACCAAACAATTTCAAAACTGATTTGTTTTCTCCCTCACCCAAGGGCAGTATTATTTTGGAGCCTCCTCCGCCTGTAAAAGAGTAGACCCACCCACCCTTCCCAGTCCAGCCATAGGTGCAGATAGACTTGAAGGTCTTAGAGATGCGGCAGATGACAATTGATATACATCATGTATACATCAGTAGGCTCTGCCATTGACGTTGGGGGGGGGAAAGGATGGATTGCCCTCCCTCAACGTATAAGGGGCCGTTAAAGTATTACGTAAGCAAATTTTTAGCCATTTTTGCCCCCCCCCCCCCCCCCGTCAGCAAAATTTCGTCATCAGCTCTGCCCCTCTGAATCCTAACTCATATTTTCATAAAGGGTGGTTGATGACGTAAGCATTATCGAAACCCCCCCCCCCCCCTTGTCATCAAAAGTCAGCAAGTCAGAAACTCCCCCCCCCTCCATCGATGATGACGTAATACTTGAACGGCCCCTAACAATTAAAATTTAGTTGATTTAATAATTTAAATAATTTATTTAATTCAGTAGTTTAAGTAATATTTTAATTTAATAATTTAAAATAATATTGTTAAAAATGTAATTTGTTTTTTTTTAAATCAATCATTATAGTAAATTTCTTAAAATTTGTTGGAAGATGTTATACAAACCTAATTATGTAAATCAATTTGTACTAGTTAAAAAAAGTTTGAGTACATTTTGTATACTGTCATTCATAGCATAACATAATGAAAAATCCACTAGAATGTAGATGGGACAAATTCTCTCATCAAATTTTGTGTTATTTCATTTTTTTTTCCTTCTTTGAATGTGAAAATTTTTTCCCGTTTTGAAGTTTTTCCTGCTTAAATTGATTTTAAGATGGGTTGTGGATAGCAATATGGGGCCATTCAAGTATTACATAAGCAAATTTTTAGCCATTTTTGACCCCCCCCCCCCGTCAGCAAAACGCTGACCCCCTCCCCCCCCTGTCAGCAAAATTTCGTCATCAGCTCTGCCCCCCTCCCCTTGAATCCTAACTCATATTTTCATAAAGGGTGGTTGATGACGTAAACGTTATTCAACCTCCCCCCTTGTCATCAAAAGTCAGCAAATCGGAAACCCCCTCCCCCCCATCTATGATGACGTAATACTTGAACTGCCCCTATGGGGGGGGGGGGAAGGCATTACTACGGTTACTTAGAAAGGATGTAATGTTACTCTCTCACACATAGTTGTTGATAAATTTGATAAGTTATTCAAAACTTTTCTGGTTAGCAGAATGCATTCGAGTTTGATTTATTTCACACTGCTATATGTAAAAAGAGCAATTTCGATGAGCTCCATTGAAATACAAAGTTTAGTGAAAAATAAATTCAATTTCAATTCATTCAATTTGGTAATAATCAAAATTCATTGTCCATTTGGTCTCTTTCTAAAATTATTTTGGTCACTATTTTCACTAGTTTTGAGGCCATGATCCGCGCTGAGCCCTGTATTGAAAATTTAGTTTTTCATTTCAGTTGTCATTGCATTGATTTGTGGATAAAGGCTTCTTTTGAACTGACAGGATCAGTCGAAATTATAAAATAGAACAATACTTTCTTTTTCCTTTGCGTTCCTAAATTTTGCAATGGGGGGGGGGGGGGTAGCCTAGTTTTGTCTCTTTCTCCCTTTCACTTGCAATTCCTGTTATTCAAAAAAGTAAACTCCTATTCACTTTGAGGGACCCAAAAAGGTAATTTATTTAGTCAAAAGAGATAGTTCTTTACCCATTGTCCTTGGAGTGACTTCGGGGTTGGGGGCTCCATGAGCTTTTATGAGAAAACAATTAACTCTTTTTTCACATTGCTCTGTAAATAATATTTTATGAAGGGGCCAGAAGCTTTCATTTTTCTTCATTTTATTGGCAGGGAGGTTTGTGGACTTCATCTTATTGGCAAAATTTTTTCATATAACCCAAAATGTTAAGAACCCATTCGAAAGAAAACACTGAAAGAGAAAAATAAAAGAAAGTCGTCACAAGAAATTGTTTAAAAAATATAAATGTGAACTGACAAAAATTTTCAGAGTTCTGAAATATTCCAAGCCTGGAAAACTCATTCTCAAATCACTCCCCTCTCCCCCAAAAAAAATCTGTGCTCCCCCTACGACATTGGGAATCATTGTTTAGGCGGATATGTAAAATTTTACCTGCATATGTAATACCTTTTTACATATGTCAGATCTGCTGTAACAAGGAAAGGGTCCCAAGGTGACGTCCTCAAACAATTATGAAAAAAAGGAAGCACATTCGTCTTGCCTAGAATGACATAAAAATAAAAAATTATCGGCAGAGTGCAATTATAACGTCACAAAAAATTATTTAAAATGACAACAGTTGGCTATCCACTTTTCCTTTCAGCTTATCTTTTTTAAGAGAGAAACTAGTTATTTCTTTTCTCTTTTCATCTGTTCTATACCTGAGCATGTGTTTAGAATATCAATCTTATGTCAATAAGACGCTAAGATTGCAAGCTTTTTAAATGCATTTTTGACCTCTATTGGTGTTCAAAATATTAATATTTACATTTTTTTGGGTGACCCATAATAATTTCGCCAGTTTTTTAAAAATATTTTTGTGCATATTTAAATGAGTAGAATCAGTAGTAATTTTTTCAAAACTTTTTGAAGATGTCACCCTGAGATCCTTTCCTTTTAAGTCATATTTCTCATACATAATTTTTGTCATTTTGTCATATTTGCCAGGATTTGATTAAGAACTCTCCAATGGTGAGCGTCGAAATGTCATCTCTTGGATCTGCCTGTCTTACTGGAGAAGACAAGGTAAGTGAAATAAACAGGTTGGCCACTTTATCATTATCCAAATAGTTAAAATTCATATACCATTACTCTTGTATGTGGAGGTATCTTCTAATTGTTAATTAGATTAATTAAAACAATTAATTTGCTTGTGGGAAATTTTTGGTGATCAAACTAATTATTTATCCAAATGGATATCCTTACAGGTGAAGGTGCAATATGTTCTCAACCCAGGTAAATTTTTTGTTTGCAGAGAAGAGGATACCAAAAAGTTGGTGGAAATAGCTGAACAGTTGAAGGGTATTGTGAAGAAAAATGTTGAATCGCCTGTGATTGATGAAGTGTATTGTGCTGCCTATGATGATGGCATGTTGTATAGGTGCTTTGTACAAGAAGTAAGTCTTTAGAGCAAAGGTGCACAATCCTGTCTTCATCTTCTTGCATGATCTTAAATTTGGAATATTGATTCAATTTTGAAGATATCAGAAAGACACTTCGAGATAACTTGTTAAACATTAGTCATTCTCGCCATACTATGGCAAATACAAAAATATATATGGTATATATATTTAGAAGAAAAACAATTAAATTAAAGAGAAACATTGTAACATGATAAAATTTATTCACATTTCGTTTAATTTCAATTCATCAAAAGTTTTCTAACATGAAAATTTAATTTTGGAGCTGACATAATTGGAATGTATTTGATTAAAAATTTGAAAACAATTGAAATGCTCAGTCTTGACCTCTAGAGACCTCTAAAAAACCTCTAGAGTGACCATATGATCTATGTAGGTCAGGTTATAGGACGTTTCTGTAATTTTGTCTCCATCCCAACTTGAAAAAAAAATTCCACTGAGCTCACTTGAATTTTTATTCTTAACTAAAATCAAAGGTTGAGATCATTTTAATAGCTTTTGAATTATATATGATAATTATGACTAATTAGTAATGAATGTATCTTGCATATTTGTTAAATCTGTTTTCATGAATTACATTTAATCAATTACGATTTGCATAGCGTTTTATTTCCCATCATTGACGATTTTTTCATGATTCCAGTGATATATAGCAAATTTACTTACATATAACATTTTTTAGCTATAATTTGTGTAATACAAATAACATAATTTTTCATACTTCTATTCGGGAAATATTGTTAGCTAGAGAGGTATATACAGGGTAGTAAAGAAAGTCCCTTAGCCATATTTTACTGGTGAACTGTTGATCCTAGAGGCATACTTCCAATCAGAAAAAGTATCTAAAATAACTATAGACCTCGGATATGCCATTCATATTGCAAGGGGTTTTGTAGTTATCAAAATGCCAAAATGAACTTTTTATACAGAAACCGTCCTCAAAAACCCAAACAGAAAGTTGTTGCGCTGCCTCTGGTGAGCCCAACCTAAAAAGAAATCTATGTAAGTGCAATATTCCCTGAGGTATTTAAATTCAAAAATCGGAAAAGTTGGGGAAACATTATGATGAGCTTTAGCTTATCCATTAGTTTATATTGTTCTTTCCCAACTTTTCATTGATATTTAAATTCAAATCTCTCGGGGCATATTACATTTAAAAAAACAATATAATTTATTTGTTAGGCTCAGGAGAGGCAGGGCAATAACTTTTTAATGTTTTTTTAGGACACTGCCCATATAAAAAGTATATTTTTATATTTTAATAACTATATAACCCCCTTGCAGTATGAATGAAGTATCTGGATTCATTCTGTACACATTATTTTAATACTTTTCATATTAGAAGTATGTCTCTAGGATCAACGGTTTGCCAGTAAAATGCTACCAAGGAACTTTCTTTACTACCCTGTAAGAAATTGCCCTGCTGTGTCATGTTGCATGTATTCATGCTTTTCTGCCACGAGCAACATTTGAGTTGTAGGCTAGAGGTTGTGTATTCCTGCTCTAGCATTTTTAATTATTGAGGTGTCTATCATTAGGAAAAAATAATGAAAGTAGAATAAGGTCACAAAAAAAAACATTTTGCGACCTTATGTCATGACCTGTCGACCACAGGTCGTGGTTTTTTTAGGAATATTTTCTTCGCCACGTTCCTGCATTATTTTATCTCTAAAATCATGGCTCATTTTACAACTTGGGCCTAATCAATATTTCACTTCCCCTTTACTTTTCTCATAAATTGGTTTTGTTTGTTGGGGATTGGGTAGCAGCAATCAGAATAATTTTATCTGCTCACAAGTACATTGCCACAGTCACCTTACCCCTGTTGACGTGTGCAAGATTTGGGTTTGAATGGCAGTGGTGGGATGAATACAAGCTTGCTTAGCACCTTTTTCCCTCTTGTAGGGAAAAAATCTTTTCCCTACAAGGGGGCACACCCTCTTTGGTGACTTTGCATTTTCATGTCTTTTCTTTCGCATAATCCTTTGTAATTTTTCCCCATTGCAGAGTGAAAGACAACTTTTTTTATTTACTATACGAGTAGGAGAAAAAAGCTATTTAGTTGAGGCATAGTTAAGACACTTAAGTTAGACAAATTTCTTTTTATTTTTTGTTCTCTTAGTCTGGACATTTCTACTGCAGTCTCAACCCTGCCTATTATAATCAGATAATGTTATCATTCAGGTATTATAACTTTTGCAAAGAACGGAACAGACCAATATCATAACATGGAAACAAATTGGTTAAAAGTTATTAGGACTTTGGTTAATGTTGTCATTTCCCCCCCCCCCCCCCCATGGAAAGTTTATTTTTGTGCATTCTCAAGCTAAGGTTTAACCAAACTTATTTTTCCCCAGTAAGTTATTTTCAGGTTACAAGACGGAGGCTAGAAGGTGTTCTCTCTCTTGTTGACAAACATTTCCATTTTAATGTTGAATCAGTCCATAGTATTCTCTATGATCCATATATGTGTAGAGTAGGGTTGATAACTTATATAGAGTAACACCCCAAAGCAGAATGTTTAGCACTGTTCTGCGACGAGCCCTCGGCTGATTGGAAATGTTCTGCGGTAAAACCCCTCATACATGTAATAGTGTTTCTTGCACTTTTTCTTAAAATTCTTCCGAATTGTTCTGCGACGTACGTCGCAGATTTTGGCACATTCTGCTTTGGGGGAGTAACATGGGTAGAGTAAACATTCAAACGTCATTTCCTGTGTTTTTTTCTTTTGCAAAGACAATGCACATTCATGATTCTGGCATGACTGAGCCAATCTATTGATTATTGTGCTAGTAGAATTTCATAAAATTGCATTGTAAGATATGTGGTAATTAGCTCAGCTGAATAAAGGCATTCTTTAGTTTTAGCATGTCCAATAAAAATTAATTTTTTATTTGGAAGTTTTCATTTTGGGGAATCTTATGACCCAGGGGTTGCAACACCACTGGTTTAGATAAAAAAAACCCATAAAATATAATTTTATGGTTTATTTATATGCTCTAGACCAGCAATTCGCAACTTTTTTTATTCGCTGAGCCTTTATGGTATATAATTTCTATGGCAGAGCCCATATGCCCATTTTTTTCACTTATTTATCAAAGTTACTGATTTATTTTTATTTTTTAAAAATATAATTTTTCTCAAATTTACTGGTTTTTTTTTCTTTGATCGGCTGCGGCTCCTCTCACAGAGCATCGGTTGAGAACCGCTGTTCTAGACTTTTTACGTTGGAAGATTTAAAAATGCCAATTATAATAAATATTTTGTTTTTATTATTGTGATAAATTAATGTTTAAAAATAAAACATTGTAATATGCAAATAAGAGTTTTTCCTCATGTTACATATCTATCGTGTTCAAAACATTATCCAGAAGCATTCATTTATGTTTTTGATAGTTTAAACCAGTTTTTGACGCTTGATATGTCAAAAACCTAACCCTGGTGTGGAGATGCTTTCAGCAATGTGGTCTTATAGTGAAGACAAATGTATAACAAAAAAAAAGCCTGTTCCTTCAGTTCTTGATTGGTTTCTTTAAGTTGACTGGATTATTTTTTTTTGAGTGTCTCTCATTGAAATGTGAATTTAAAAATATCTTAGTTTGTTATGTACATTAGATAATTTGATTCCAGTGCCTCGCAATGACCCAATAAAAACGATGCAGGTGTTTAGCTTAGAGGGAAAAAAATGGAATGATTGTGAACATTTGAGTGATCACACAAGAGTTGTCTTGTTTGACCAAACAAGGATGTATGGTCACCATACTTGCAAACAGTACTTTTTCAGATGTAGTTATTATTTGGTTATTTTTATCAGAAACCTAGGGTCCTGATGTGATCACATTAAGTGGTGTGTGGACTGTATATCAATATTCTCTGAAAACAGTGTTTTTCAAAGCATTTGAGATTACATGGATTACTAGCATATGCCATTAGACTATGATAGTGTAATTATATATTAAACATGTGAGAATTTTGTACTCAAAAAATATGATAGTAATCAGACTTTTTTTTTTTTTTACAGATTTTCCCAAACGAAACGTATGCTGTTCATTACATTGATTATGGGAATTCTGCTGTTGTCAAAAAATCTGATTTATTTCATTTGAACTTGAAACTTACTGAATACCCAGCAATGGTATTGTTTTTCTTTTTTCCTTCCAAAAGTTTTAAATCAGGTTTATATGTCTGAGGGTTGTGCCAGTGAACCAGATTCCTAATTTATTGGTCTTTTTGATAGGCCATCCAATGCAGTCTAGCGAATGTAAAACCTGTTGCTGGAACTAATGCTTGGAGGCAAGAAGATATAGAATTCTTCGCCCTTCTTGTTTTTGATAAGCCTCTGAAAGCTTATGTGGTTGATGGTATTCCTGGATCTTTGGAATTATTCGATAAAGAAGGTAAGTTTAATCTTTATAATTAATCTATATAATCTATAATTACATGTATAAACATTTTGAGAGAGAAAAGTGATTCAGCCTTTAAAGTTGATGTGTAAGTGTGATGCTGAATTGGAATGGTCATGCTAGATGTGTTTATAGGCTGAGGAAAAACCATGTCATAGCTGCCAAATCTACTGGATTTTCCGGGAGGCTCCAGAATTTCTACTTCATCTCCTGGATTCCCAAAAAATTCTTATCTCCCAAATTAAATCCTGTGATTGGAAAAAAAGACTGCTTTCGTTTTTAATCCCAAAATTGTAAATTATCATTGTATCAAGTGAAAGAAAATATTTCATTTTCAGGGAGAAAGACAAAATTTGCCAAACAGCCCACGCGTCAATTCAGCTTTGTAGCATCTGAAATTGGCAAGATGACTTGTGTTTGTTTTGGCGATATGTCCCGTTCCGAGGTGATGGTGATTTTTTTTCTTGGTGTGATTTGATATTAGTAATTCAACCTACTGGTTGGTAATGATTAGGAACTTGACATTGATCAGTGATGGCTTTACACCAGTGTTTCTCAATTGCTACTTGATGAATTCGAATCGTGAGGACCTAGGTTCAAATCCCACCATTGCCACAGTTGCTGTTGGTTTTCTGTGGTTACCAACTTTACGAATGTGAGCTGATGTTCTCGTTAAAAAGTTTTGCCACAGAGAGCTACAGCGGTACAATTATTCAATCATTGCACTTCGCTTATTTAGAAAAATTGATGGCAGCACTGCTCAAGCATTGCATGGAAACAAACTTTACACATTAGATTCACAATACTTACACATTCCAACATGTACCGATTCGTTACCTATTATGCAGAGAAATGTGGACAAGGTGCATGTGTGGTTTAGTAGTAGTGTTTCTCAACCATCAGGCCCCTGACATCAGTCAAACCAGGCTGTGAGTAATTTGCTGTTTCATTTCTTCTCCATTAGTTGTGTGGACTTCTGTCGCAAAAAAGAAAATCAACTGGGCTGCTGGCTCACAAAGATTGTGAACTACTGGCATACGCAATGTTACAGTTTTGCAAAGGGAAAATCACTATAATTTTAATTTTATTGATGAAAAATCCCTGCATTCTTTTCCAAAAAAATCCCTTTTATATTAATTTTTTAGAATTTAGATCTGCTTAAATACCCTGCCCTAATTTTAATTCTTTGAAGTTGGCAGCTATACTTCATCATTCATTCTATTTTAGTTTCTTAGAATCCTTTGTGAAATGGAAATGACAATTTTTTCATTGGAAATGGATGAGCATTGACCAGACATTTGATTACCTTCAATATACTGCATATACTTGTGTATAAACCTATTTTTTTGTTCTAAAACTGTATAAATGTAGGCTTGTATAGAAGTATATATGGTAGGTTCATTATGTCTAGCCATTATACCCAGCTGATTAGTGAAGGCAGGGGTTCTCAAACTGTGCACCGCCAACCTATGTTGGGGGTGTTTAGGAGCGATGGCCAAAAAAGGCTCTTCAAAGAGATTCTTTGTGAAAATGCTCTGGGAGCTGCTGGTAAACGTTGATTAGGGTCGGGCACTGCAGGTGGAAAAGGTTTGGGAACTCCTGGGGGGGGGGGGGTTGTTAAAGGGTTGATTGTGCAAAAATCCTAGTGGGAAAAGTTTTTTCTTTTGAACATATCTATAAAACTATCTGTAGCATCAAACATTAATTATCAAGTTCTACATATTAAATTAATTCTAATTCAAGATGCTGCATTATTGTGATTTAAATCATGTGTATTGTTGTCAAATAGGTTGCACCTATTTTTTTTATAAATACAAATATCCCTAAATTTAAAATATTTTCCAGGCACGAGTATTGCATCTATGCTTGTAAACTCTATGGAAGAACTACCAATCAGTTGTATTGAACAGCACTCTAAGCAAATTGAGAAACAAGACAGGTAGTAGGAATTTAGTTTTTTTTTCAATTAGTAGTATTTAATTAGGTATTGAGCCTTATGATTAAAACCTTAAAGTTTATAAAGTGCGAAATATAATCCAAACTGTAATTTAATTTCAACTGTCGTATGTTGACGTCTTAATCAGAATAACTACTGTATTCCCCAGCATTACCTGGCATGCCACCACCACCAAACCAGAACATGACTTACTCTGTCCCCAAAGGGGATATAAGCGGTTAAGAGACATGCCATCAAACTTGATACCAGATTTTTAAACATTGGTGTCTGGTCTGCATGCTGGGAAAAACGAGGTTTAATGAGGATCACAGTATGTGTTCAACCAACTCAATGGATTGTCCATATTTTCGACGGATGGCTGCAATAAACTACAGAACTAAGGGAGATAGTTTCAATACTACAGAAATCTGTTTTAACAAAACAGGTCTTTGCATTTCTTGCAGTGTTTTACTTATTTCTATCATTTTTTAAATTACACCAATCTTTACCATAACAATGAATTTGTCAGTGAGGAGGGGTCAACCCAGCTTAATTTTCATAGTGCATGGTCGAACTCACAGAACTTGTGTTGGAATGAATGTTTTGTCGTAGGTACTGTAAGAGCTCTGATAGAAAGAAAACATAGTGGAGTCTTGGATTGCTATACGTCCGTATATACCACCCACAAGGGCGTAATATAGGTTGGTAATGCATTGAATATTTACAAATTATTAATAGACACTGTGACCTCAGAAAGTTGCATCGGCAGGGGGAATCGTGTGGCCTGAGCCCTCTAGGTTCCACAGCCAGTGAGGTGCAGTATTTAATGAACTTCCAGTTAAAAATTAAAAATAATAGTTTTTAGTGGTTTTTTTTATTGTAATATGATTGTTGTCCTGGGGGGTAACCCCCAATAAAAAAGCTGAACATTTATTGTTACTGACAAGCTTCATACCAGTGGTGTAAGAATGCATGATTTGAATTTGTTGGCATGCTGGTCTCCTTCGCTGTTTCCTTGTATACCGGCTGATGCAGGGGAATATGGTGTGCACATTATTAAAAGACAAAATCACTTGTATGAAAAGAATGTGAAATTATTAAAAGTACAGAGAACTTGATTGTGATCTTATACCTTTAAGTTTTATATCTAATTTAATGTTAAAATTTCTTGTTTAATTTGAAGTTTTTTTTTCAAATATTTTGGATGATTTAAAGTTTGAGTGGGGGGAAGGAAAATAAGCATAGTATGAGGAAATGTTGACAATTGGAGGGAAAATCCAAAAGCTGCCAGATGTTGCTTCTCTGGTCCAATTTGTTCCACCTTCATTCAGACCTATTGGCTGCTGACTAATTTTTTAAACAGTAAATCTTCAAAAGTATTTTAATTTAGGTCTACAGTGGGTGATATTTTTTTCAACCTTTAACAAAAATTCTGGTTAGAACAGCCACACTAGCATTCTGTCCACTTAGCAATGTTCAAGGAATCGTCGGGCCAGTCCTAAAGTTAATCACGGTTTTATGACTTGTAATAAAAAATTAACACTTTAGAAAACCAGTACCCTTCGAATGTTGAAATGTATATCAGAATGATTTGCTTTTCTCATTAGATACACATTTAGCAATTCAGTTCGAAAAAAGTTGACAGTTTTGATGATCAGAAACAGGCAAAACTCCATGATCTGAATTCATAAAAAGAATATCCATGCTGAATTAGTCCACCAAAAAAGGTTTAGATCACTAGTGAGCAATTTATTTCAGGGATGACTGTCCATGTATAAATGATTGAAAATGTTAATCTGTAAATTTTAGAGTTTTTTTGTAAATTTTATGTCCATTTCAACATTGTTCAGCCAGAATGCATCAAAATTGTGTACCACGTGATATAAATTTTATTTTACAACATCTGGAAAGTGATTTCATGAGAACTGTTTCTTTCAACAAATTCTTATAAAAAATAGATGTGTTTAGTACTATACAAACGATTAACAAAATTTCTGAAAGAGTTTCGTGATTGATGATCAGTAACTTTCTGCAAATCAGGCTTTGAGCATGGTCAAGAAATTCCACAATGATGCAGATTCCAGCACTGTGGAATAATGTAGAAACTAAGATCAATTATTAATCCTAGTATGGAAATATCAATGATTAAGTTGTATTTTGTAGTTTTATGGATCCAGTATAGATTAGTCTGATAATTCAAGTTTTTTTTTTTTGCTGTCATGAGCTCCAAATAAACCATGTTCGACTGCAGTAAAAAGTATGAACATGATGACAGTGCAAGACTTTAAATTCATTGTACAAACCATGTTATGATAAAAAATAATAAAGAAGCAAAGCATGCTACACCTGAATATAGCAACAAAGACATAAATCAGGTCACAACATGATGTATGCTGATGCAACGATTTTCATATAAACTGGTTCACATAACAATATAGAGTAATAGAATAATCACAGAGAAGCATCTTTTTAATGAAGAAATCCTATGAATGTCACTGCAAAAAGTATGTAAATAACATTTTCTTAGTAATAATATTAGCATCAATTCTTTTTCTCCCTTTTGAATTTTAAATTTGATCTTTTGTTTTTCAGCGTGTTCAGTGACATACCTCTCGCATATGACCTTTTGCAGGAAGGTGCAGCTATCACATTAGAATTTATCAATAATGAAAGTTCTGCTCAACGACTTTGGGCATGGATAATCATAGACAATTTGGTGCAAGAATACGCAAAAATGGAATCTACTCTTCAGGGAGTTCAGACTGAGGTTACCATGAAGTAAATAATACTATGTTTTCCGTACTCTTGTTGGAAGGGAATGGATATTTCATAATAGTAAACATGTATTTTTTTTTTAAATCTAGGGTATTTTAGCAGTTGGAAATATAGTTACTGGCTATCTAATATCTAGGATTTTCTAGACTAAAGCTAAATTTGAAGCAGAATGAATCGGAAATGAATTGAATAATTTGCAAAAAAAAAAAAAAAATTGTAAAAACGATAGCTTGAAAATTATGTCAAATTACTATTATCAATGTTTTTTTTTTGCCATTGTTTCAGGTTATAGTGACAGTTTATCATAAACATTTTAATTATTTTTGATTCTTGTTACTGGTCATTCTTGCAGTTCTTTTACTCTAAAATGTCTTCAGTGGGATGTGTTCTAAAAATATTTCCATTGTTTATAGAACTGAAGAAGGAGACCTGGCAGTGGCGTTTTCTGTGCTGTATAGTGAGTGGTTCAGGTGTTATGTCATCAAAAGAAACAAGAATAGTTTCAGAGTTCGATATATAGACTATGGAGGTGAAGAAGAGGTCACCAAGCTGTGTTCCCTTTCTAAAGAACAGAAAAAGTGTTGTTCGCCTATCATTTGTTTTTCATCAAAGTCTATTTCAGCTGATGTTATAGCCAAGTTAGATAAGAGGTGTTTTGAAGCCAGTGTAAAATTATTAAAGTATAATTTTGTAGTGCTTTCAATTTCGATTGAAGGAAAAGAATTTAACCTTGAAGGTAGGCCGTGGTATTCAGACATCTCTAAAGCTGAAGAACGATCATCAGAAGCTGCAGAGCTTCTTGAAAATAAATCAATCAAATTGCCCACAAACAAACCAACTACTCCAACCAAAAATTTGAAAGATATAAGTTTCAAGAAGCAAGACATTTCTCGAAAGTGCCTCATGGAACGAAATCTTGTACTGAAAGGCAGAACCAAGGTGCTTGTTACATGGTGTGTATCAAGTGAAGAAATATATGTTCGACGTTCTTCAGATAGTGACGAGTTTATGAAACTGCAATTGGAAATTAATAAATGGTGTGAATCAGATTCAAAGAAAAGCTCATTGCTCTCTTTAGGTGATGTGGTATTTGCAAAATTATCTAAAGATAACTCATGGTATCGTTGTCAGATTCTAGAAGTTTTGCCAGAAAATACTTTCAATGTGTTTTTCTTGGACTGCGGCAACAAGGGCAGGGTGGAATTTCATGACATTCGGCCTATGGATGAAAGATTTTCATGTCCAAGATTCACAATTTGTGTGACATTGTGTGATATTCCAATTACCCTGTCAAATAATGATCTGAAGAGCCTTCTAAATAAAGAATTGGAGTTGGAAGTGGTGCATTCAAAGTTTGTTCCAAAGCAAGTTGTCCTTTACGAAAATGGAAGGCCAGTGTTTTCATCTAGGACCAGCAGTGCAGATGTCAAGCCTATGGATATTTTTAAGGAAGTCAATATGTCAGTATTGTCTAAAGATGTTGAAGCCTTAGCGTCAAAAAAGAATGAACTGAAAAATATGGATTATAAAAGTTTTGAGGAAGCTGAAGTGAAAATAGTGCACATGGATGACTCAAAAAATTTTTACGTTCAACTAGAATCTCATCGGATTGAGATTATTAAATTACAAAAGGACATTTTTTCATATTTTCGCAACAAAACACGTCCCAATTCTTATTGTCCATCAGTTGATGATCTTGTTGGTATTTACTCAAGAGGCACTTGGTATAGAGGATATGTGACTGAAATAAAACCAACAAAATGTTGTGTAAAGCTTTTTGACTTTGGCTACCTGGATGAGATTGATGAAGTTAATGTTCATCCTCTCCCCACACAATTCCTTCAGCCTGCATATAGCATTTCCATCACAATGGACCAAGTGCCTCACAGTGAGTTGGTCAAAGAGGTTGCTGATGCTTTGTTAGGGAGAAAAATTGAATTGAAATTTACAGATACGGTTTGTGAACCTCTTAAAGCAAGAATATATATTGATGGAATTTGTCTTAATGATCAAGTTCATGCTCCTGCTGTAAATTCCAGTTCAAACCATGTGAAAGAGCCTAAGATATCGAAGCTGCAGCCCGAGCCAATATATGCACAATCACTTGAGCAGATCAATCTTTCAGTTGGTTCAGTTGAGCAGATAACTTTTGTTTACAACGATGGAGAAATTTTTCACATGCAAAAAATATGCCATTTAGATCATGTGCACTCACTTAGCACACGTTTGGAAGAACTTTGTAAAAAAGCAGATCCTATGAAACGCCATTTGGTTAATGAAGAAATAGTTTCTACAAAGAGTGCCGAAGATGGCAAGTGGTATAGGGCAATGGTAAAAGAAATTTGTGATTCAAAAGATCTGGTCAAAGTTCTTTTTGTTGACTATGGAAACTGTGAAACTGTAAACAAAGTAAACATTTATCCTCTACCTCCATCTTGCATGTCTGATCCCAAGTACTCGATTCCTGTTTCAATCAGGAATAAGTCATCACAAAAGCCGAGACTGTATATTAAATGTGATGTAACAATTGATAAAATCGAGAAACAATTCACCACTGTCTTCTTACATCCACAACCATCAGATTCCTTAAATTCACAGGATGTTCAATCGAAATCAGATATCCTCAGTAATCATTTAAAAACTGACGACCTTATTGAAAATTCCAAGATCGATGCCATGTTTGTGCATACAGAAGGGGGCACCCATTACTTACAGAGACTTGACCAATTGGAATCAATAAATTTACTCCAAGCACTTCTCCAGAAACACTGCAGTAAAGAAGTGTTAGCAAATTTATCATGTGGTGGAATTGTATGTGCTAAGAGTGCTGATGACTCGCTGTATTACAGGGCAACAATTGAAAAAATTGAAGATGCTGAAAAAGTCACCGTTCGATATATTGACTATGGCAATGCTGAAACTATCAGAAAAGTTGATGTACATAGTCTTCCAACAGAAGCAAAGACTTTTCCTGTGTTTTGTTATCCTTCTGTTGTTTTGAATGAACAAAATGCACCCGTTCCATCTGTGCCTCTTGGCACACTTTGCTCTGTTTTGGTTTGGAAGGCGGGCAGTAAGCTGTCAGTTAAGATATGTGATCCAGAAAAGAAAACTGAAACCAAAAAGGTGAATTCAAATTTGAACGAGGCGAACAATAGTGAATGCCAGGCTAAATTAAATGGCCATGAAAAATCCACACAAAATGTAAGCATCCTCCATGTTTTTTAACATCTTTTTTTTTTTACTCAGAATTAAAATGAATATACTAGGTCTTATGATACTTCATAAAATTTCGGAAATTCAGGCAAAATGCCATAAATGTCCTTTTTTGCCTATTTTCAAAACTCTTTTGAAATTTTTGCACCATAAATGCCTATTTTAACATAGTTTCAAGTTTATTAGTGAATTTCAGAGGCCATAATTTATAAAACTTGGATATTTTGGGCATTGAAAACTTCAAAAGAATTGCTATTTTTAAAATTTTGCAACTCTCAGTATTAATTTTAATTATCAAAGTTTCCCTTCCAGCCCATTTAGACACAAATAAGTGATCTGAGAGATTGGTGTTGCCATGCGTTAACTTTGCTTTGGCCAGATGGTGTTATTCGTGAATGATTTTGTTTCAGATGAACGCAGCTTGTGCTAGAAAAGCAGAAGAAAACTGCAAGTTTTTGTTCCTCTTCACACGCTTTACATAATGTCTTGCTCAGGTATTGGACTGTGTTGTATGTATATAGCTAACCGATGGCTGTTCCAAGAGGTCCTGAATTGACGTCATGGCTCACACAAGGTGGAGTAGGAGCAGACAGGGTCCATGTTTTGATTTTATTTTTTGTACTATAAATCACTGCAAACAACCATGGCTATTTATTAAACATACATACAGTATTTAATATTCGATTAAATTGACCAGTGGCCCTCGGGTATTTGGCACATGTGACCACACAGGACCCCCAGCACTTGAAGGGGCCCTGTGTGGATCCTTCCCCCCCACAAGGATTATGTGTGTTATCGTTAAAGTCAAGGCTGAACTTCCCGAGGTGGAAAAAATATTAACAGTGAGAGAAAACAACCCCCCCCCACTCCCGTTTGTTAGTAATGGGTCTGAAAGCATTAATCATAAAACTCGTCTCAAACCACAGAAACAGAATATTTCTATGTATAAAAGGTTTGAAAATTATATTGAAAAAAAATCTTCATACAGAAATTTTCCTGTTTTTCAGGTTAACTCTTCAAGAAAGGTATGCACAACACCAGAAGATGAAATCTGCCGCTTGTCTGATCTTCTATATGTAGATGTTCAAACAGGAAAAAACAATATAATTATATATAATGCCACATCCATCGAAGAAATATTTTGGGCGCCTTTCAATGAGGATAGTATGTTGTAATAATTATTTTCTTGATGTTGATGAATTTGATTGTAATCCATTTTTCATCATATTCAAATACAGTAGATGCTACTTATTAAAGTCATAGATAAGGTTACCATTCAGGTATTGTTAACACTTTGGCTAAGTATAGAATGACATAACATGGGAAAAAAAATTTGTTTATAGTTATCAGGACTTAGATTTATGTTATCAACTTTTTTCATGGAAAGCTTTCTTTTTTGCACATTTTGAATCTCTGGTTGAACCAGAGTCATTTCGTCCTGCAACTTATCAATATCAATCTGTCAGACTATGCAGGAGGGTCAAAAGGTTCCTGTATTGATAAAAATATTCGTACTAGAATTCACAATGTCCTAATTGGGTCATAATAGACGCTATGATCTATGTACATATAGTATAATACTTTTCCAATAGTTGAAGCATGTATAAAAAAATCCCTTCAGTTCATGGTCATTTTTTTTCAACTGACCACATTCGCAATTCCTTTGCTGGATGACTTTCATAAAGGAATCTGTGGAAAACCTAAAGGGTTTTGAACTTTGTTTTTTTCCATATGACCTGTTTGACCTAACGGGACATGTTCATATATGCTTCAGCAAAAGCCATTATTAAAATTTATATAATTCTTGGATAATTCTTTTCTAAATGACATTAAATTGATGTACGTAATTGATATCAAAATTACACATTCTTTTGTGTAATAATGGGTTGAACAATTGATTGAACAATAGCAGCCATAACACATGAGGGTCAAGTGACAACTTGATGACAATGTTGTTATCACAGTCGACACTCATTGTGAAACGATACCCGTGA
Organism: Pholcus phalangioides; assembly: GCF_987345545.1. NCBI lineage: Eukaryota > Metazoa > Arthropoda > Arachnida > Araneae > Pholcidae > Pholcus > Pholcus phalangioides. Next base: position 82,546,671 of record NW_028301608.1, on the reverse strand, counting down.
TTGGCCCTCTCAGAGATGGCTGTTGTCTCCAAGCATCACTTTGCACCTAATGATGTTGTCGACATTGGAGAATTTCGATTGTGTGTTTTTCTATTTGTTATGAAATATCCGGATAGGCTTGAATCAAACTTTGTATTGATGAAAAATTAAATTTCGGAAACTAAATGTTTTTATGTATCATCTCAGACAAGGTACTCAAACGTGGTGCGTCTCATTGACAGCAATGACCCACCTTCAGAGTATAGTCTTCTCTCCATAACAGTAGTGATAAGCTGCCAGTTTTATCGAATCGCTGTTCTTTCTATTTAAGCTTAGTTTTAATTATTAGCTTTCGAGTGGTGCCATGGTAAGATGCCTGTCTTCTGCCATGAAGGTTACCGCCGAGGCCCATGGGCTCAAATCTGCGGGAAGAACATCAAAAACACGTTCTTTACCTACTGAGCCTGGGTCAACCACCAATAGATGGTGCCTTTATTTCCCACTCAACTCCACTTGTTAGAAATTGAAGTGTGGCGATATGACCTGTTACCATTCTGAATTTTTTTAATGCAGCTGGTTCACCCATTGGCATAAAACAACTTAACCAGTGTCAACATTGCAGTCTTTCAGAGGTGTGCAATTATTTAACAAAGCAATAATTCAATTCTCTCACACTGAGAAAGTTCTCCATGAGCTAATCGTTGTTTCCCATTGCCTTTTTAAAAGTACAGAGTTTGATACAGTAGACACTTATTTTATGAACCAATTTTTCCACAGCCCTAGACATTCATAATAAACAAGCGTCACATGTAGTAGTGTAAATGGTTTTCTTACTCTAAATTATGCAGGATTTTCCCACATGGTGGTGGGCACGACAAACATTTGAAGCTTTTATATTCACAAGTAAAAACATACCTGCTGCTTATATAGGTGGTTTTTCCTAGTGTATTTTGTTATTGTGGCGCCATGTATCAATGAGAATTTTAACTTTTTTAATGCCAAAAAATCATTCTACGAAATATCTAAGGAGATAACCCGCACCCTGTTACTTCAACAACTTTTCTCCAACTTTCGTTGAGAAGTGAAAATACTCCTGCCAATTTTAGGTAATTTTTTTTAGTAGTTATTTCTCGCTGATAAAAATAAAAAATACCCCTCTTTCTCCAACTGTATCCATCTATGGACTAAGTTTATGAATCATTCATGTTTGCAAATTTCCCTTCCGAATCAAAAAAGACAGCTATCCATTAGCATACATCAACTCTGGTTTGCAATGGCATGTATGTCACATAATGTATTTGAAATTTATTTTTCATTTCAGACCTTGTGAAGAACGTTTCGTTGTTGCATGAGCTGACAGAATACTACAGTGATGTTAGTATTTTACCTTATGAGCCAAGAGAAGGACAAATAGTTGTTGCAAAATATGGTAAGCATGTTTGTTGAATCTGTAGTCAATAGAATAATGATAGAACTTCTCGTAGTCAGCCCAAAAGATTAGCGTTGGTATACAGGGTGTCTACCACCATGGAAAATCACTAAATGATAAAAAAAAAAGGCCATGGTAGTCAAGAAAAAGTTAGGAAATTAAAGAGAGGTGGTCTTGGATTTTTTTAAAAAATCTATTTTCAGATTTTCCCCTGTAAATTCCCATGCTCTAATTTGTCCCCAAAAATCATGCTCCCATCAAACTTTCTGCGTGAAAGCATGATAGTTTCTTGTGATCATGCTCTGGATTTCATCATCCACAGGTTTCAAACAGAGAAATAACCCTACCCAAATGTGTGAGGGGATCTTTTGACACATACCAATCATCAAACAAATGGCAGAAACAATGAAACAGGATTTTTGACACACAAGCCTAATGTAAAATTTTTTAGACTAATCAACACATGGACAATTCTTGAAAATGAGCTCTGATAATATAGTATGAATCATAGTCAATTTAAGTGGGATGTGGCAACAGCTTCTATAGCAGAAAGCTTCTGTGCAAAGCTCGTGACGTCTCTGAAGTCCTCCATTTCACCTATACTCATTGTACATACTGGAAAAAAAGGTAAAGATTTCGCATACATCGGACTGCTATATCCAATAGCTACAGGTGAAATTTCTGTGACATCAAAGCTTCGTGCGGAAGCTTTGTTATAAAAGGTGTTAGGTATGGTCATTATGTGTCGAGTTGGAGAGGTTTTTTTTCCATTGAATTCAGTATTTTGCCAACCATGGGAATAATTGATGTTGAGTTACCAGGGTAGTCAAAAGTTATCAAGATTACATCATAATTGTTAGAAAAAGCTTGATAACTGTTTTGAATTCTAAAATTATTTTGAATGGGGGAAATGTAGTTTGATTAGTTCGTATTTGAATGTCATATGATATATATATACATAAATGTTCATTGTTAATTTTTTGAACAATTTAAAAAAAAAAATTAATGGGGAAAAGAGGCTACATTTTAAAGGTTTTTTTATGTAAGCGCCACAACACATAGACCAATAAATGTGATATAATCATTGTTTTGAAAGTAATAAATACTTATTTTTATTTAGATGATAACCAATGGTATCGTGCTGTTGCTTTGAACAAAACTCCAGATGGATTTAAAGTGGTGTTTTTGGATTATGGCGGTTCTCTGGTTGTATCGAAAGAATCCATTAAAAAGATTAAAAAAGAATTCCTGCAATTGCCATTACAAGCTCACTATGGTGAACTGACGGGTATGTTGATTGGATGTCTCTCTCGATTGTGTAGTGCAGTATTTTATAAAGTGTCAGTATTTGTTATAATACAGGCAAAGTCCTGGACACAGTTTCAAAATTGATTTTATTGATGATTGACGTGTGTATTTCCAATGAGAATTTTTATATTGAAAAGTAATATGAGGTTTTTAACAGGAGTTTTCGATGTGACAGATCAAAAACTGCCATGTGTCAAAAACGTGCCAGGTGTTACTAGTTTAGCACCCGAGTGGTGTGGTGAGATACTCATTTACCACCGTACTGTCATAGTTCCGGGTTCAAACCAGAGGGAGGACGTAGATAACATATTTTTCCTAACGAACTTGAGGCGACCACTGATAGACAGGACTTTCATTTCCAATTCATCTGATTAATGGCAGTAAATTGTAGTTTATAGCGATATGGCCAGATTTAGTGTTTGGCCAAGAAGTAGATGTTACTAGTTTGTAAAAAGGTGTCGCTTGTGAAATCGAGCATCATCTGTACCATGTGATCACTGTAATGTGTTTTTGTCGACATATTATGAGTGTTATTGTCATGTATCATAAAACAGGTTTTGAATTCAATGATGCGGACAAGTGCGCAATCAATCATGAAGTATCGAATCTTATGGTATATGGTTGGGAGGACGAAGTGGTTATTTCAACAGGTGATGATGGTGAATGGCTGATTTATAGTCCTGAGTGAGTATCAACTATCACAATTCATAATTTCATTTTTTCCCATAAGTTTTATGTTACATGTGAATGATGCCTAAAACAGCCTGGCAAATCACAAGTGACAAAAAAAATTGCATTGGTGACTGCTATAAACCAATGAGTATTAAACAGACGTGCATATTTTGATTTCTTTGTTTCAAATTACTATGCACAGACCTGCCAACTCTCCGGATTTGTTAAAATTTCTCTGGATTTTGGCAGCAAATTAGATTTCGCGCGAGCTTTCACGTTGTCGTGATGCGTCAATGACTGCCGTCATCATTAGAAAAAACGCCTATAGATGACAGTCGTGGTCATTTCCATTGAGCAACCAGGAAAAAGTTTTGGTGACTACATTTAAGCAACTTGCAAAGACGTGACTTTGTTTACGTAGCATTTATCAGGGGTAAGCACTTGGTTACCGAAATTCCTGTATAATCATTATTGTATTCCATTAACAGCCGTGTGGTAAACACAAGATTTTTCATCAGCAGCTTTGTATTTTGAAGTTTTTTAATTGTTTCCTCTGATTAAATGTCTTCAGAAAGAAAATGTAAAACTTTAAACTATATAAAGCTTTTAAGAGTTCATGTACCCAAGATTATCAATCAGTGATAGAATCCATGAAAAAAAAACACATTTTATGAAGAGTATAGATATGATTTCTCTATTCTGCGTGAAAGACTGACATGGAATTATATTCTGCTCAGGGGCAATGCTGAACCTGCCTTGGGGGGGGGGGAAGAGAGAATGGAACTTTTTCTTCATTTATTTAAAAAGCATTTTTGTGAATTTTTTTGATTGAGTCTAGAGTGCCAGGGGGGTGCCCCCCCCCTCGGGAGAATCTCCGGATTCCAAAAGTTGGCATGCCTGTATACATTTGAAATTTCATATTTAATTTGCTAATAGTTAAACTTCAATACAAAACGTTCTCCTGAGTAATAATAGAATCAACATTTTAAGTTTGTCATATTACATTTTTTCTAATTATTAGTTGGCTTGAAGAAGGGGGCACGGACTTCCTGAGCACTCTCTATGTGTGCCTGTGATGAGGGGTGTTGGTTCCTCACGGATGTGGAGAAATGCAAAATGTGTCACATCTCTGCTGCTTAGAGAAAAACAATACCAAACAATATGTATTGTAATTCACCCCTCGCATCTATACAGTTCAGTTATTGCTTACATTTGATTCTCAGTCTCCTTTATTCGTTATAGTGTCTTGTCTGCATCTCTGAGGTTTCTCTTTTGTGTGCAATTCTGTTGCAGTCGAAATGAAGGTATAAAGCATCACTCGTTCAAAGAAATGAAATTGTTAAAAAGTTTGAGAAATGTGGGAAGGTGGTTGACCTTGCCAAGGAATACCCCTCTCCATGAAACTGTTTTTTTTATTCCAATGGTTGCACATATCAGGTGCAAGTGCTTTTTTTTTATTATGAAAGAAAAATGCTCAGATTTGTTAAGCAAACTCATCTCTGTAAATTTATAGAGTACCAGGGAAGGACCCCCACCACCTTTTGGCAACCCCCACATCATATCTTGTTTATTTCGTTCCACTTTGTCAGAGTGCTGACAAAGTAAAGAGTGACATGTGAAAGCGCCAGCTTATGACAAATCTTACCATATTAAAGCACCAATAAGACCAAGGACCCCCCCCCCCCCCCACTTCCCTTATGAGGGCCACAAAAAAATTTTCACTTGTATTCATTTTACCAATGATTAAGATGCCAATAGTAGGGAGCCAATACCCAAATTTTTGGTGGGAATCCATACAAGAATTTATAGCAGGCTGCAGGAAACTTTTTTCTGCTAAAGCAAGAGAGGCACAGTAGCCCAGGTCAATAAGATACTCGCCTAAAGTAACAAGATGTTTACTGGTGTCGCGAATTTGATACCCAGTTCGTCATGGTCAGAAAACTTTCCTGACACGGGTACAACAGAAACGGCTATGTGACCACAGAAAAAATTGCTACCACAGGGAGTCCCCATCGAGGGGTAAGTGCACCAACCCCTCTGAGTAAAAAAAAACAAGCCTGTCATTCGGAATTGGCAATGAAATGTAGGTGCCTGTCTAATTAGCCCTCGTGTGCAGAAAATGGCCATGGGGAAAAAATGATCAATGAGCGAAAGCAAGAAAAAACCAGAGATCCATGAAAGACCTGCCAAGATGCTTGATGCAATCTGTCAACTTCTCCACGGGGCGTTCAAGCTGGAGCTCTGCCCCCCCCCCCCCCAATTCTCTTGTGAGAGCCACCACCTCCACGAGGTATCTGTCAAATGCCTCGTCCTGGGTATCTGGACTCTGTGAATTAAGAGTGTTGGTGATATGCACTTACACATAACTTGGTCCTGATGTATCACATCAGTTTCTGATATATTCAGAAGTTAAATGAAATTTAACCCAAAATCATAAATTCAGTCACAGATTTCCATTGCATAGAAACGGGCACGTTTTGAGTTTGTGATTTTATATAATAAAGTAGATACAATATTCTAAATCCATTCATTCAGTTTATTTTTGGCTTTATATAACATTTTGTTAATATAAATCTGGCTTACAGTACTGTGAATGCATTGTTTTTTTTTCGAAGACGTTCCAATAATCCTGTGCACTCCTGGTCTGATATGTGCCGGATTACTGAGCGTGAGTTTCTCACGCTTAAGTACCAAAAACCTAATCAATGTGCTTTTCTTTTTCCAGGGTGACTGAACATCTAATCAAAAAAGGCTTGGCGAGAAGACTCTAATCATGGACATTTTCTGGATTACTGAACGCGTGTTATTTATCATTAGATGTCACATAATCATTATCCAAGATGTCCTTGTTTACATGTTTTAGAAGAACAATTTTTTGAATCAATTGTAATTATTTTTGGCATCGGCCAACATATGACGTTCCAAAAAAATTTTTTTTGGAGTTTTGTTTTGAGATAATTTATTCAAATTTACCGATGCTGGTGCAGAATAAATGTGTGTTTACTTTTTTAATGCAGGTGTCACACGAGTATTACTTCACATACAGCAAGTGTGCTCAACCTTTAAGGAGAGTGCAGGCCACTTTGGTTTGAGAACATGCCGCAGGCCTCAAAGAAGAATATGTCGAAACCTGTGACGTACGTCACAGAACAATCTGGAAGAATGTGTAGAAAACACTTGTGAGAATTTTTACTGCAGAACATTTCTCTCTCTCTCCAGTCACCCGAGGGTTCGTTGCAGAACAATGTGAAACATTCCTCTTTGGGGGGGGGGGGGTCGTGGGTCACTTAAGTAACCTAGGAATGTGCCACTGGCCACTTCATGTCACGTGAACCACTTGAGTGATCCGAAACTGTGTCGCAGGTAACTTGAGTGATCTGGAACTTGCCACACTTCACTTGACTGATTTGTAAATATAACTTTATCCTTGGCAAGGTCAACCACCTTCCCACATTTCTCAAACTTTTTAACAATTTCATTTCTTTGAACGAGTGATGCTTTATACCTTAATAAATATGTCGTGTGTGGATCTCGAGTAATCTGTACAGGTGCAATGGGCCACTTAAGTTATATATAGATAAGCCATGGGGCAGCTTCAGTTATCTGGAATTGTGCCGCTTATCACTCATAATCTGTAAAAATGTCACGGCTCCCTGTAAATGTTGTTTTGTTTATTTTTACAAAATTAAGTTTGAAGTCACATCAGATGACTCCAAGAGCCATATTTGGCATGCAGGCCATAAGTTGACTATACATGACAAGGATTTTTCACACACTTCGAGGGAATGAATAATTAATGACAGATGCAGTCATTTTGACATGCTATTACACCTAAATAGTTAACCTCATGTTATATTGAAATTTTGACTTTTTCCCCATCTTGTTGAGGCATTTGAACTCCCTTGGATATAAAGTTTTCAAGCTTCTTAGATAAACGAAATGAACTTCTATACCTAGAGCGATGGTACCACCATTTTGACCGCTATGATAATTTGATATCGAAGAATGGATACCTTTTGGGACCATAAATATTAGAAGAGCAGAGCTTTCATCGTGGTGTTTGCCAGCATTAATTTTGTACCTTTCAGAGCTGTGCCTTTGAAGAAGCTCATCGACATACACTATTTAATTCCATATGGCATTTCTATTCTTTTATTGTATTGGTGTGAGTATCAAGAATTTGGAATTCTTTGTGGGATGTAAAAACACATTAACACAAAAAGCTACATTTTTCATGGCATGGCTTACCAATATATATTGGAGGATATAATCCTCCGAGCTACTATATTCTTTTGTATGTTGTGTTCAACTGATGGCAACAGTTGTCCTTGAGGTTTCATGTAAGTTGTTATTCAGTATATAGTGAATGATCATAGAAAAATTACCTTATTTTAAACTGAGCACAACTCGGGTCTATTGCCATGTATAATGGAAAAATGAGTTGAAATTCTTGTTAGCTGATTGATTTCAGGACTCAAGGTTTCTGATAACAATAGCCGAGAAGTCCTGTTAGAACATAACGAGACCATACATCCAGTTTGATTGAACGTATGGTAAACAAGTATAGGTAAAACGGGACAACTGGTTTTTCTTTCCCACATAATTGGTTGTACAATATTCAATCGTTTCTATTGTATTCTAAAACGGGACCTCTTCCCCCCCCCCCCCTTCATCAATTTTAATGATCCTGGGAATCACAAATATTCTAGTATAACTTCAAATGACTCTGGAATCACTTATAATTCTGTAGTCAGCACCAATGAATCTGAAATGACAAAATATTGCATCCCGGCAAGAAAAGTGGAATAACTCAAATTCGGGTCAACTCTATATTCAAAACAATTTTCTTTACAAGGCAGTAATATTGACATTCCTGTAACTACAAAACTGGCCGCTAAGAAGCAAAAGTTTCGTTCTAGTAAACAGCCTTTTGTGCTGAAAAAGTGAAGTTTAATTTTGTTTGTCACTTTTCTTGCTAGGGTGTGGTACGATTCTGAAATCGTATATAATGATGCTTATATATCACCTATCAGCAACCTTTTTTTGGCTGCGGATCAAAAAATTGAAATGTGTGTATTAAGACACTTCGGGTATAATTTTCAGAATTCAAGCAGGTCACTTGAAATTATGAAATGGGTCACAGAGACCTGCTTTAAATGATCATGAAATCACTTATACCAGAACATTTATAAATTTGAAAGATTCTGGATTCACTTATAAATATGGAATTGCATGCTCGAATCACTTTTATTTACAAAAATAAGCTGTCTCTACAGAGTGTTTTATAGTTTTCAACAAAAACGTTAATCCTCAGAGCAATAAACGAAATATACAAATGATGTAGTCAGTGGAGTTGTCCCTTTGAAGCTTGAATTTCACCGATTCTGAGCGAACTCTCTGTGGTCACTAATTGATCTGCAGCCGATATTAGCATAGTACACCTAGTGAAAATATCAATGTAATTAGTTAAAATTTTTCACTGACGACACATTTTCAAGATTAATTGAAAATTCTCAGTGAATTTTGAATTTCGAAATAAGATTTTATGAGAGGAAAAAACATTAACATCCTATACAATCAAATCTTGATTGTCTACTATGGTATACTTATGTCCTTGAACTCGTGATAATGTGTTTCCACATTCTGCTTAATGAGTCACTTTTGTGAAAGTATGCCTTCAAAATTCTTCATGGAATGTTCAATTACTGGCGGTTTTGCCTGGTGTTTAACAGAGCATGCCCCACATGAGGGAGGCTAACGGGCCTTGGCTGTAACTGTTTACAATATGTTCCAGTAGAATTAGTCCTTTGATGCATGAAATTGATCAAATGAAGAAATGTGCGATATTTTCAGAAACAGATGTTTTGATTCAAGTTGTAGATCAATGAACATTTTTGTCAAATCATGCAGTTTCGCATGCTGTGATAAATTTTTCACCTAATATCAGTTGTTTAATTTTAATTAACTCTCAGGCAAAGTTACTCTGGGACCCTCTACCTTGCTGAACTACCCGCCAACACATTTACATACTCAAAAATCATAAATATTGTCACAAAGCAAACCCATGTATTAAGACAATCATGCATAACAATAACTAATTACTTGTGGATCTCTTGCTCCATGACTGCTTTCAACTGGACGAGCTTGTGAAGGAATTTGCCAACTTCTGAAAGCTTGTCATAATCTTCAGGAAGGGTTTCAAAAAATATCTTCATCGTTTCCTCGTATTGCTCAGTAGATTCCAAAAGCTCTTCTATGAAATAAAATATTTTTTCTTTCACCATTTGTTAAAATTCTACTGATGAGTTTTTTTATACATTTTTCCTGCTTCAAAATTCAAACCTAAGTATTTTTAGATTATTTTTCTCACTTTCTTGATCAGCATCAGTTGGTAGAGCTATCGCAGGTGCTGGAAGTTTATGTCGAATTGTTTCAACAGCATCTGCTATTTCTCCATACTGATTCATCACAATTGGAATGAGACTAGTCACAAGTTCAAGCATCGATTTCTGGAAAAACAAAAAATTCTCTAGAATACAAACTGAATGATAGCAAACTCGTATCAAAAACTTTTTGGTAAAAATATCAGGGCTGATTGTAATGGACAACAGGGTGTGGGAGTCAACATTGACTCGTTTGCATGGTAACAGTAGATAATATATAACAATAGGGACCCACTGCAGATGGAAAGGCACCTCCCTAGCAACCATCATATATAAGGCAACAATGAGATCTCGCACTGCTTGCATTCTCTCAAGTTTACTGCCTAACCCTTGCCTGGGGAGTCGATGTCTTTGAGCCATTGGCTAGCTCCTCTCTCTTTACTGTAGTTTCCGAGTCTACGAGTGTCGCTACACATAAGACCAAAAAAAGGTACAGTTGGTCTGAGACTGAAGAACCCAGTGGATTTCCGGACCATAGCTTGGTTAACCTACTCTCAACTGGATAAGATGGACTAGCAAACTACAGGAATTTATACGAATAAATATTTGGTAAATCTGTGAAATTAAAATAAGTTGTTTCAGTTTAATTTTACTCTTGCTGCTTTGGATTGTTCATGATGCTTAGTTGAGATCCTGGTTGTGTGGGCTCGTCAAAAACGAGCCAGAATGCAACATATCGCGCGGCCGCTTAACACTGGTACACCAAATGCATAAGTAGCAACAACATCGAGAACCATCTCACTATGGAGTACAGAAGCCATTGTCCTATAAGAGCACCTCTGCTGACCATACGTCACAAGAGACAGCGATTGGCCTGGGAATAGAAATATCACAACTGGATTCCAGAAACGTGAAAAAAAAAGTTGCCTGGACAGATGAGTCGAAATAGAACCCTTAGTATGTGTGACATTGTCTCCGAAACAGAATAAGAACACAATCGAGAGATCTGTGACCGTTAATTTAATCATTTTTGTGGCTACCACATTTCACCAGAGATCTCATCCTTCAACAGGAGAATGCACAGTGCCATCATGCCCACATTGCATCAGAATGGTTGGAGGAACAATTCAGACTTTAACCACCAGAAGGCACGACTGCATGTTTTGAGTGAACATAAATAACGAGGCCGTTGGTTTCCAATGACGATTCAGTATTACATCTGATGGTATCGGGCTGACGATGGTAAAAACATTAGAGTTTAAAACTATTAAATATCAATTTAAATAACACTTATTATGGATAGGGTGATTCCTCTCTACCTGCTGCAGGTCCATATCATTACAAAGCTGAAAAACTGCAGAAAACCAACCTGAGCTGACCACCAGTGTGCTGCTAACAGACATACTGAAAAAGTTTTTGTGTGGTGTCAGAAGTCTTGCATTTAAAAACTTGAGTTTCTTATTACTGGATTATTCGTCCATCAGAATCAGCCAGGATAGTAATTTGTTGATGTTATAACCAAGTTTGACTGCACATGCTTTTCATATGTTATGAAAATATCTGATTTTTTGAGATGAGCATATGAATCTGCCATGAGTGATTAAAAAAGGATCGACACATTTTCTTACTTGATTTTCACAGAATGTGATTAACTGCTTCACGTACATGACACTATCCAGTTGCTTCTTCAGGCTTTTGTCCTCTTTCATAAGAACCTGATTCACCGTCCACAACTTATGCAGCTTGTCCTGAAGTTTCAAAATGGAATTATGAAAATACGAAATGAAATAATCAAACCTGCAGGGGAAAGCAACCATTAGGTTTGAGTAAATACAGTGCAGTGGAACTACATTTTTAACATCGTTTTATGAACATTTGTTCTGGGAATGTGCTCATAAATCTGAAAAAAAAACACACACCTGTGTTTTCATAGTCCAAGCCTTTTAATTGTTCGTCGAAAATACTGAGAGCTTTGGTTTATGCTTCGCTTCAATGCTCAGATTCCCAGATTTGAAAATGATGGTGGGCTTTATCATGTACCCATACACATTTGCGCAAAACAACAGTAAATCTATCTCTACTTGCCTTAAAAAACCAGGAACTCAATTTTTTTTTTCTTAACTTCTCTGCTGCATTTTCTTTCAAAATAGTGCAGTTTCGTCAGCATTAAACACCTGGTGAGGTGCATAACCCTTCTCATCAATAATTTTCTAGCTGCCTTATGGTTGGCAGAGGCTTGATTGCCAGTGATTTTTACATTGCATGATCCAAATCTTTTCTTAAACCTATGAAACAACCTTTACTTCCATAAAATTCTGATGAAATGGACGTTTCACCAGCCCTTTCCTTATGGAAGAGTAAAATTTTTTGCCTTTTCTGTTATAATATTACAATCAATTGGAATACCTTTTTTGTATCAGTCTTGTACCTACAAAAAACAGCATTTTATGTACGAGAAATATGGATCCCGTAGGCACTGCAAAGTTTTGACTGCCACGGGTACAGCTACACGAATTTCAGATTCTTTTTTCTCGATATATCTGACCATAGATTCATTGATTCTGTAATAGCGGACCACAGCAGGTGCCAAGCATATTTTTTCCAAGCATAGTCAATATATCTCATTTTTCTTGTCAAGTTTTCATGTTTATTTACCTTTTCAACACATTATCAGTAGCACTAGAAGAATGAGCCATCCTAAACAAGCACAACTCAAATTTTGTAAACAAAACACATGAACGAGAATATTGCTGAGAGTTGTCAAAAAAAATTTCCAATAAAGGAAAAAAACCGTGAATATGGGGGCCAACTGTATATTCTTATCGGCCTTCTGAATGTATCATGCGATTCTTATGCAACCACACTTTTTCTGGAAAGGAAGCAGATTCTTCAAACATTCAAAAATCTGGTGTCCCCAATTTTTACGGCATGATGGCTAATGTGGAGGAGTATGGTATATCAAAATTCCCCATTGGAAATATTTGAAACTCAAATGATTTGTTCCATATCTTTTCCCCTTAAACCAGCCATGATTATTTTCAAAGATATTGTATTTTTACTTAATTTATATCTAAGGATCGAGTGATTACGGAATGATATAGAAAAAGCAAGGGGTTTTCACTTTGGAATGCTAGCTTGCATTAAACACCCAACAAGAGAATGAAATAGTCTTTCATGGGCTTGTGCCATGAATGCCACTCTCATAGTAGGTGGTCTTAATGAATGGGATCAAATCAAACATGGGGTCCTTCAAAATAATGAATATTTTCATTAATACACATATAAAATATTTTTCAATTGAGTCTTTCATTTAAAAAGCCTGCAGGGGTGAGAAAGCAAACTCGCATTTTAGTTGCAATCATGTGACACTCAACAGACAATTCAAATGCGCGGAGTCTTGTATAGTCTTGTGCTCATCTAGATATGGTCTATATGCTACTAAAATATAGTGATAAATATCTTGTTTATCAAGTCAAAATCTGTTTAAAAAATTCTGAAATTTTTGCTCATCTTGAGATACATTACTTGTCAATTGAGTGATAATTTGTTTAAATTTTTGCTTGTCATGCAAATCCCTCGTAAATCAAAGTTTGAAAATAGTTCTAAAAACAAGCAAGTGATAAGAACTCGGTGCTTTCTACAGGAAAATGATCTTAGGCATATATGCAAGGTCCAAAATAAAAACTTGTTGCCGATCATCAAGATATAATATCAAAGCAAATTACATATTTCTCTAACTTCAAGCTGCACAACATTCACTCAACATATCAACTCATACAAACATTTAAATATTTAGGAAAATGTCAAATTACCAGAGCATCTTTTGTTCGTAAATCTAAAGACTTTTTTGCTCTGCTTTCAAGATATAATGCTTGCACATACTGACAATATAAAACATCTAGTTCTTCATCTGTTACGAGGTCTGAGTCCTAAAGCAGAAAAATAAATTAATGTTTTTATTTGGGTAATTATAAGTTAAAATAGTTTGTAGAAAATTTGTGATACATGCCAAGGCTTGACAAAAAAAAAATTTAGACGGCCAAATTTTTTTTTTAGAAGCCAAGAATTTTTTTTCTAGTAAAGAATGATCCCAAATAATAATCTCTGGGATGTTATTCCCCTTCCCAAGTTAAGCGAGATGCTGATATTAATTTTGAAAATCATGTGTGACGATGACTTGTAATTTATAATAAATTGACTTAATATCCTCAGACTTGTATTCAATAATCAAACAAAGAAAATTTTAGGTGCCAACTACAATTTTTTTAGTCCCCATAGCAACCTTGCACCTGAGATGTCAATCTCTGATAGGGTGAGTGAGTCTGAAAACAATTATTCTAAAAAGAAAAACTGCTTACCTTTTGAATTTTCGGTTTTAATTTTCCAATCACTGCAGAGCGAGGAAGAACAGACATATTTTGAGCTTTGATGCGGTTCACTGCTTTGAATGGCAATTTCCGCCTTGCACCAGTCACCACTGATCAGTAATTTAAAAGAATAACACACAATCAATTTTTTCACAACTTTAAATGAATAATGCAAAAATAACATACAAATATGATATGGAATCATTGGTTTAATAGTAACCAAAATAGAGCCTCACCCAATTATTTCATTGAATTATGTGAAACCAAGAAAATACAATCGAACTTATAATTTGAAGTCAGTAGAAAAAATTTGAATTATTCAATTAATCTATCCTGGATTCATAAAATGACCACAAATTGCGACTTAATCATAAACATTCATATAGGATAATTATCAAATATCAAAATTTTATCATCAGTTACAAAACTGTTTCCAAATTTTAATAATTTATTATAACTGATATTGGCTTTGCTACATTCTTCCACTGTTCTGGAATCGGCATCATTGCAGAATTTCTTGACTATCCTTAAAGCCTGATGTACGGAAACAGCTCATGATCATCTGTTATAAAACTGTTGATCATGTGTGCCCAAACCATTTTACACTGCGAAGGAAATATACTTTTATTAACATACTAGCTATAATACCCGGTGCTGCCCGGGTTTTCTTCAATGAGGCTTTTTGGATCATGTGATATGTCTTTCTTTGAGGGTCATACAAACCGTGTCTAAGGTAACCAATATGAGAACTTCCTGTGTGACTCATGAAAGAAACAAATCTAGATTTAAAGAAACGTAGAAATGAATATATTTCCCCCCCCCCTTTTTTAAGGGGAGCTAGGTATTTCGACCCCCCTTTGAACTTATCCATCTGCCTGTTTCTGCTTCAAAAATGCTTAATTAAAGCTGTGGAATTTCTCTGATGTATTTTATGGGCCCGTAATTAATTTTAAAACATCTTTAAAGCTATATGAATTCATGCAGTTAAAATATTAAAAGACAATTCGGAGACATTAATTTTCATGCTTGAAAGGATATTAATAATAAGTTGAAATCAATGTTATTGTATGGATATCCAACTCAAAAGTAGGTCTGGCTTAACATTTATTACTTCATATTAACATATTAATTAACATAACATATTACTGCATTTCATTTTCTGGACTTTGTATCTCTAAGCGGACTCAACATTTCAAAAATTGAGAATTCAATATAATTTAAAAAATTATTGATGAGTCAGAAAACCCCACTAAATTTCCACATTTCTACAGTAAAATCAGCAATTTTAACACTGATTTCTATGGGGATCATCTTTTGCCTTACTCTGAAAGTGATGCTGATGTCTATTCAAAAAGCTCTCATTACTGGGAGGATTGAAAAAAAGTGGAGCAAACCCTTATAAAGGCATTAACTATTATACGTATACGTACAGCATTGAAGAAGTGACAAACCATTGTAAAGGCATATACATGTCTGAAACACATTGCTAGGGATCCACAGTATAGCCAAAGTAAATGTTCCGAAAGTGATTGTTGAGACCCAGAAACTTATGGGAACAAGCATTAGAAGGCACAACACGTTGGTCTATGGGGGACCTGAAACTTATTTCCACTCTCCTGAAAATTTTCAATTTGGCACTTACTGTGTTTACCATTTCCAGTCCTTAAATCTCTAAAAAGAATGAATAAAACGAGTGAACAAAAATTATACAAACACGGTTGCTTTAGTGATGGCATATAAGAAGCATCCGCAGCGATTGCAGATGCATCAAATGTTGGAAAGTTGCTCGTTGTGACTGCTGGAGTCGACGTCATTTTGGAAGAGCTACCTTGAAGAGTTATACCCATTGCAGATTGGCTCATTTCTGCTGCAGATCCCATTACCTATTAAAGATTAAGATTTAATTTATAACTCAAATTTTAATGCCAACAAGCATGCAAGAATTTTGAGACAAGAAATAATATATCTTATGTTTTTTTTAGTCATGAATTTCCGCAAACATTAATTGATCCATGTGCAATGTTATGAGGAAAGAAATTTAAAAAAAAAGCTTCCATGGCCTCTATTTGGCAGCTGACCTCTATCCACAGACAGTTTTTCTTGGAATAAACAATAGGCTCCACAGACACGATGCTAAAACTACTGCATAAGTGCCGATTCTTACACTTGGAAAACCTGCAGTTTGTCATGTCACATCAGACTTTGCTTGCAAAGAAAATGAAATACAAACAAAAAGGGAAATTGGAGATTTTTTGGGGATGCATAGGGTGACCATATGGCCCATCTTCCAAGGACATTCCCATATTTTCCTGCGATTTTGGCCATCCAGATGTTCCTTTTCTTTCCATATTTTTTATTTTAAATGAAGTCTACTTTTTTTTCAATGAAGCATTAAAATTACTTCAGCATCTTATTATGACTATAAATATTAATATTTACCTCACATATTTGTCATGTCAAACTTTTTTTGGGAGGGATGTATTTCAATCCCTTGTGATTTGCAGTAGTGCTCCATTTTCTGCCTTTGGTAAATTTTTCAGAAATATTAGCAATAATTTGCAACTCTGCTCACTTTTGGCATTGTATTTGCCTTATTTGGAATCCAAATTTCTCATATTTTTCTCAAAAGAAACGTGATCAGACTAGGAATGAAGGATTTTCTTTGGAGCATTTTCATTTTTGCAAAGAACAATGGGGATTTTTCAATGAGAAATTTTCAATAAGGCCAAAAAAATTAGAAGCATTGGCACCTAAGCTACTGTAATTTCTTCCGATATAGTCTAGGTTAATGAATATGTTAAAAAGCACTTGAATTTCTTAGAGCAGGTACCTTCGGGGATACCTGCATGTGGCCCACGAGTTTGACACACATGGTATAAACGGTTAATATGTAGCACTAAAACTGCTCAATATATATTATCCCCACCCCCTTCATTCTGAAAAATTGGCTCCAATCGCACAAGCAGCATTCGATGTCATGTTCTGAATATTTCTTACCACGTTCAGCTGTGGGAAATATGATTTTGCGATCAAACCACATTGTTCAAAGTGAAGGGAGACACATTGCGCAGTTTCAGCGCTACATATTAAGCATTCATATGTGTAAGCATATTCAATATTTATATGTGTGCTCCAGTGCTACCTACCGACCGATTTTTTATACTATTTTTTATTTATTTAATAAATGGCAAGCACATCATTTGAGGCAGCAGAACACACTCCAGAGCTTTCTGAAGTGGGAACTTATTTCTCGTTTACCCTGTATGTATAGAGATTATGACTGAATTTTTCTCAGTTGAATAAAAATTTCACATAATTCAACGGCTGTCACCAACGAAATTAAAAACTATAACATTTTTTAGAGGGTGTTGGAAAAAAAAAACACCTTTGCGTGAAGGAATGGAGATCGCTTTCTAGACATCGCTGCCTTGGATGTTTCTGTAGAGGTTCTCTTGCTGTCTGATGACGCCATCAGGTTCCTGGTGAGAAACGGATGAAACTATTTGTCAAAATTGAAAAGAAATCAATTTTGATTGAAAAAAAAAGGTCAAGCTTTAAATTAAATAACACAAAAGAGCCAAAATGTATGGTCAAAACATGCTGAGAAAACAACTTTTAATACCAAGGCTTGACAAATAGGGGGAGGTGGGGAGGAAACTAGATATCTCACAGGCATAAACTTGCATCTGCCCCCTCTCAACTTTTGCTACTATCTCCATAGTAACCTATTGAGGGCCCCTTCAATAATTTGAATCTGTCAAATATTTCTAATAACTATCCCTATGGATATCATTAGACATCAATTATGAATTTTTTAAGAGACAAGCTTTCTTTTGAGAGAGACCGTTCAAAATAATCCTTTTTTTTCCTACTTTCCTTACAATCGAAACTTCTTTCCATGGCAAACAACCCTTTCAATTTCTACCGAAACAAACATTTTAAAAATCAATCATGTTGGAAATATTAGGAGCATGGACCTCCCATCTGGCAGGCCCCTTAGACCTAGAACCCTGTCAGCCCCACCCTTGTGAGTAGAAGCTATGGGCTTCAGGGTTTCGGGATAAACAAAGCCGAGTCCAAAATAAGAAATATTTAGTCAACCCACTCCCGAAAGTTGAAAAAATTGAAGATTCAAGGAAATCGGGTGCAGGTGTGGAACACATATATACATACTTAGAATTTGAAATAGTTCAAAATTTTCCCCACACAAATCCAAAAACGAATGTACTGCCATCTGTTGGTAAAAATACATAATCATGTATTTAACATTAAGAAAAGTACTGTATAAAATTTATAAAAAAAATTACAAGTTATTCTTTTGTTTGATAAACCCTTAGAATTTCCTACAAATGCCCAGGAAATTTTCCACACAGACAAGTTTTGGATAATTTTTCCCACGAATATGGGAAATTCTGCATGAGATACATCACTGAGTGCAGGAGTTATGAACTGAAAAAAAACTACTCTTCCTTCCTTTAAGTAGGCTCTATGTGCAGGTGCTAGTTGGGCGTGGCCTCATATAAAAATTATCCAATGAGCATCTATTTGATTACTTATCGTTGGAACAGTTTTTGAGCACTTAACGACTTAAAATTTAATCAATTACTAAATCACTTAATGCATAGCTCAAGCCATAATCCACAGGCAGGCCAAAAATGTGGTCCTCGGATTCACTTGATATGGCCCACAATATCACACCTAATTATGTAAAAATTAATTAAGTGTCACATAAACAGATGACTTGAGTGACCTTGGGCTCTATTTCAGATTACTTAAATGGCCTGTGACACATTCTCACTTAGCCTAAGTGGCCCACTGCAGTTCCACATCACTTGATTGATTAACGGCACATTCCCAGATCATTTAAGTGGCTGCGGCACATTTCCAAATCATTTATGTGGCTTTGAGCATACTCCCAGATCATAGATGATCTGTGATGCTGTTCTAGATTGCTGACGGGCAATAGCAGCACAAGTTTCAAACAACTTAACCTGCCCGCTGCACATTTTCAGATCATTTCAGAGACATGCGATGTTGTTCCAAATCACTTGAGAGGCCTGCAGTGGAGATTTTCAGATCACTTAAGTGGGTTGCAGCACATTTACAGATCATTTAAGTGACTCGCTGCGTATTTACAGATCATTTAAGTGACTCGCTGCGTAGTTAGAGATTCCTTTAGTAGCCAGCAACACATTTTCAAACCAAATAAGTGGCTCGCACTCTCCAAAAAAGTTTATCATCTTTGATTTAACACACGTAAACAGGCTTCAAGAATGTTGTTTTGTTTGTTTATGTGGTTCGTTCTTTATCGTCATTTTTTTTTTTCATTTATAAATAGCCATTATTATCCCCATTTGGCGATTTTTTTTTCCCTGGCAAGAAAGATATCCGAAAGCATCACTCCGTTTCACTCTTGGCGACTTCTCGTCATGCTTTCGGACGTTTTCCTCGTCAAAAGTACTAAAAAATCGCCAACACAATCGCCAAAAAGGGTATTATATACTATAGCTGTTCTGAAAGAAATTAAATTCAATAAAAATTCTTCTCGAATTCATTCGATAGCTTTCCCTTTCCCTTCCGCAAAGCAAAGCTCACAAGGTTGAGAACTTTTCCCTCACCTCATTATCCCTATGGCTATTATAATTAAATTTAATGAAAGTATAACTAATCTACGAATGCGCGAAAATAAATAAATAATCACATTTCTTTAGTTCAAAATATATACGCATAATAACATAAAAATAGAGCCAACTTACTGTACTACAGCCAAGTAACAAGGTTTGAATGTAAACAAAACAAATTCCCGCTATTTCCTAACACGATTCTGAAAGCTGCAGAAGAAAGAAACTTTCCGCCAAGCTCATTCATCAAGTTGAAATATTCAAGTGAAAGACGTAATAGATGGCGCTGTTATCATTATATGAGGGTCATTATAGCAGAGGGTCTTCAACCTTCAGATAGAAAGAAGTATTAAAAAGCTGACCATATTTCCTCAAAAAAAATTGGGATTCCGAATACTTCTTCTTTCCAACCAGATCATGGCCATTCGCTCTGGGTGAACGAAGAAATTTTAGCAGGTGGTCGGAGAAGACTGGGGACATGCTGGAAGCTGTGCATGTATGTGCTGTGAGCGTAAGGTGACCGCTGTGGTGGTAGAAAGGTCAATAATGGCGGGGGTCCCGGTTTGAGCCCCGCTGATGCTACAGTGGCCGGTCAACTGAAGTAGGTTTTCTGTGGTTCCCAACTTCGAGGCGCGATTGCGAGCTGATCTCCCCATTAAAAAAATCTTTGTACAGAGAGCAACAGGCCGGTACAAATATTCAATCATTGCACTCCACTTCTAAAAGGTATAGATGGCAGCACTAAAAAATGTGACACAACACTAGATTAGGGTTACCTACCGTCCCCCTGCGTTTCGGAAAAATCGCCCTTTTGTCCTCCTTTTTCAGGTTTCTGGAATTATTTTTCTTTTTTCTCAGAAAATCTTTTTTTTCCACTTTGAAACATGTATTTCTTCATTGGTATGAGTGTGTTTTTGTGTGCCCTTCCCCTCCCCCCCCCCCCGCATTCACCAATAGCCGCCGAAATTCCTAGAATTTTTTCTGTTTCTGTTTTTTTTAGCAGTTCTGTTTTTGAGTTGGGAAAATTTTTCTGTGCACGGTTTTATTGGTCGGAATAGTGGCGCCATCTATTGCGAAAATTTTGATAAGTGGTACCACTAAGGTTGCGCCGAGGCTACCGAGAAAGAGACGAAAAGAGAGTCTATTTTTGCACGCGCAGGCGTCTTCCTTTCTTAGTTTTCAAATCCGGTAGCCCTACACCAGATACGCACTCAGACTGTTAGGTATGCACACTTACACTTCCGGCATGACTCCCTAGGTAGTAAATTGCCCATGGCGACAGACCTCAGTTGCGCTTCATTTGAAAGAAAGAAAGAACCTAACGCTAAGTCTATTTCTGTGTAATGCTTGTTACAGCGCTGCCATCTGCCGTAGATTTTTCTACCCATGAGTGAAGTGTAATGATTGAGTAATTGTATCGTTGTGGGCTTGTTGCTTTCTTTGGCGGGATTTTAAATACCGGTTCGAATAAAATTTTTAATATTTATCCAAAAGAAAAGCGTAGCCCTACTGCCGTCTCAACAGCATCTTAGCCCCAGGATAAAATGAAAGAGGGCTTAAGCACCACCTCTCTCAATCAGGGGTGTACACAGGACCGACCTATGAGAGGGACACAAAAAGATTGGGGGGAGTACAAAAATTGTCTTCCCGAGAAATTTTGGGTTACCACCCTCCAAAAAAGCATTGAAATTAACAGAAATTGGTTAAAATAGCATATAAAATGTATTTTAAAGGGTTTGGGGTTTGCAGGTCTCCAAGATCATTCTAATCATTTTTGTTTTTCACACTATAAGTTCATAATAGAGGGAGTTCACGAGGAGTCTTATACCTGGAAGCCCACCAAAGATTTCAGCTTAGCTATTTATCACACATATATCCTATAACACAGGGGCTTCCAACGTAGAGTTTCTTGCGGAACCTTTGATGGTTACTGTATACTGTTACACTGTATACTGATGGTTATACTGCAGAATGAGCATGGGTCTGTGCCCAATTGAACTCATGGCTGGAACTCAAGAGGGAGGAGCCGTCATCCTTTTGGGAGACATATTCATGAATCAAGAAAGATCTTTGATTATAACCATCATCAGAGCTTCCGTACAAGAACTCTGGCATGTGCTTTAAATAATCATGAAAATGCTTGAAATAATCATGAAAATGCTTGAAATAACCATGAAAATGCTTGAAATAATCATGATGCCAATCATTGAATTACAGGGAAGTTGGCGTTTTTTTACACTACAAATTCACTATAGAGAAGGCCCCGCTAAAGTTCTCAGTCTAGAAGGGAATCATGATCAGCACCAAGATGCTCACGGGGAGAGGAAAAGTAATAATATTACATAAAATGTGCCCTCTAACTTTGTTTTCTTGGGCATTTTTTTTTTCATTTCCTCTGCGTATAGAATTTCCATATCTGTTCAGAACGTCAAAATAACATTTTACAATATAGGGAACTTTTTTGCGCAGCGAAAAATTCTATGTACATGGAATTACTCTCATTCTTAGTCATTCTCAGACTCTGAACGTCCATATTTTGTAAATTTATTAACCATGAAAAAGTGGTACATTTCATGGTTACTTTAGTTCATAACCAACAAATGGGTAAAAAGAAAATTCCATCAGCCAAAATATGCCTTTCAGAAAACAACTATACAGTACAGGATGCATTATATTGAGAAACATCATTAAACTCAAACCCCTTCTGCAACCTATCAAATAAAGAACACAACCATTAATGATTTTTCAATTGTAATTGGTGACCGGTTTTTCATGAATATGTCGCATGAAAAACACAATATACACTGCTCAAAACAATTAGGGGGAAGCACATGGTTTTAACAAAATTACGCAAAGATGTATACCGATAAGTAACATAAAATGAATCATCCATAATTTAAAGCCTAGCAGGAAACGGAAGAAGAAAACTTCATATGCAAATCAAAGTTCATGACGTCAAAAACCAGAAAAAGGAGATAAGGGCAGAAATCGAGATGTTGCAGAAACGTCTGTTTTACTGCCGTAACTGTGAAATTCGATTGCGCAGCATTTTTTTTTTGAGACAAGGTGACTTGAGGATGTCTCAACGACGTGATTTACCGGAATCCATGGCATGGCGTGTTATAGGCAGACTGGAATCCGGGCAAACACAACGTAGTGTCGCGGACGCTGTTGGAGTCGCCAGAAGTGTTGTTGCAAGGCTGCGGAATCGATTCCAAGAAACAGGAAATGTTAGACGTCGACCAGGGCAAGGTCGGCCACGCGCCACTACAGCAACTGATGACCGGTATGTACGGTTAACGGCCCGTCGAAACAAAACAAAGAATGCTACGCAGCTGCAAAGACGGTTGCTCTTGGCAACAGGACGATGGTGTCCAGCCAAACAGTACGTAATCGGCTTCATGAGGGAGGGCTCTATGCACGTAGGCCAATGGTCTGCATTCCGTTGACCCCACGCCACCGTGCGGCCCGAAGAAGATGGGCTGCTGAACATCGAGATTGGGAGCAACATGATTGGAGCCAAGTGCTGTTTACAGACGAGTCCCGATTCAATCTGGAGTGTGACACCCGACGTGTTCTGGTATGGAGGGACAGGGGCACTCGAAATAACCCCGCATTCGTTCGTGAAAGGTCACAATACAGACGAGATGGTTGGATGGTACGGGGTGGAATCAGCATAGGCGGACGTACGGACCTGCATATCATTCGGAATGGCACTTTGACGGCCCGAAGGTATGCAGACGAGATACTGCGACCTCATGTCATCCCTTACGCTGGAGCCATTGGAGATTCCTTTGTTTTCCAGGATGATAATGCCCGACCGCATAGAGCTCGTCTGGTGGAGAACATGCTTGAAGCTGAAACAATACAGCGTATGGAATGGCCAGCGTGCTCTCCTGACCTGACGACGCATTGCTGCGCGACCAAGGCCGCCTGTTACTGTCCGAGACTTGCAGATTGCACTTCTTGAGGAGTGGAACAGTATTCCCCAAAGTCTGATCGATAACCTCATCGCATCCATGGCAAACAGGTGTGCAGGAGTCTTAGCTGTTCGAGGAGACCACACGCCCTATTAAAACTCGTGCATCATGTCTAAACAGTACTTTTTTTTATCGTTTACATGTAACCAAATTGTTGCCCTAAATCATCTTTTCATGTTTTTTTCATATTTTCAAAGAATTAAAGCTTAATTCCAAATTTTTTTACGTCTTTTTTCTGTATTGCGCATTGATACGCGTGTACTATCCATTGTATGCCAATACGTGGCTGTCTCGCACGGTTTTCTTCACTGTTTTGCTTGCTCCCCTAATTGTTTTGAGCAGTGTAGTATAATATTAATAAATATTTTTTGAACAAGAATATAAATTGAATTAACAAGTTTGATGCAAAATTTTAACAGTTCAGGTTTGTGTACAGTAAAGTAACGTTAGTAACGCTTACAAAGTGTGGCCCTCATTGGCTTCTTGTGATTATAATCGAAAAGTTTTTTCGTTTGTATGATTTTCGATTACAATCACAAGAAACCAATGAGGGCCGCACTTTGTGAGCGTTACTAACGTTACTTACTGTAATTCGATATTAATTTCTGGATGCTCTAGCAGGGCTTTAATTACCCCCCTTAAAGATTGTTGCCCCCCCCCCCCCATTTAGCCCCCCGCTTTTTTTTAACCCCGTGCTCGAGATTCCTGCTTTTAAACCACTGACGGGTAACAACATCACAGAGCAATTCTCAGGCATTTCAGAAATGTGGTGAAAAACAAAACTTTCACTTCGTATATACGAGAAAAAGGAAGAGAATGAGAGACGCCACAGAGAGCGCCGCCGCCGTTCTTCCGCGTGTTTCGTCTCATGGAGGCTGAATGAGATGGACCAGCACAGCCTGTGTTTAACCGTTCTCTGTGTCTTTTTCTCGTTTCGTTCGTTTTTTCTCCTTGAATAAGAAAAGAAAAAGAAACATCTACGTAAATAAAAGTTACAGAGAGGGCTGAAATATATTGTCTCGTGTGATTTTTCGAACTAAACCACACTACATTTCCGCGCTCGGGCTTCTTATACAATGATTTTTGGCAAGGATGGCTTCACTTTTTTGAATTCGTAAGTTGATGTAAACGAAGTTCCGGGTGTCCCATAACCCTCCCAGACTCAACCATTCACATTTTTTGGAATTTTCAAGATGTTTTTTTGCGTTTTTGATACTCAAAAAATGCAATAAAAACATAAATGTCAGCAAATCTTCATTTTTTATTTACTTATTATTATTATTATTATTGTGAAGAAATAATTCACTTCGTTAAAAAAAAAAATTCCGGTTAAAATGGTGTGATGCGGGGTGTATTCATCTTTAAATGCAATTTTTTCTAGAATTTTATTGGTAAATTCTATGTAATAAATCACACTTTTTCTACGGAGGCACTTTTAGAAGCCATCTTAACCCAAGAGGAGCATTCCAATTTGCCAATTGCAGAGCAGAAATCAAAATAAAAACCAAAACTTTGGGGGTTGGACTGAAAATGTGTGGACCCTGAATACATGCTCCGTGCTGATCCAGAAGGGAGGGCGATGAGGGTTATCGCCTCTCCCAAGAGCCGAATAACACGGGGTAATTCGCCTGTCCCTTAAAATACGGGATGGTCCATTGAGCCTACACAATATGTCGTCCCTTCCGACACATCGGCCTGAATCTCCCGCCTGCCAGTCTCCTCATGCGAGAAACATGCACCAGTCACATCACGTGATCTGCAAACAATGCCGTCTTAACGCGGGGGCCCACCCGGGTATGGCCTACACGCGCCTCAAGGCTTCTGAAAATGAGATTTCGTTGAGCTTAAACATGCGAATTGGTAAGCAATCATTTCTAATCAGGCAGGGATCTTCAGAAAAATCAATTTATCCGAGCCCACGATGCTCTTAAGACGGCCCTGTTTGCGAATGGCGTCTCTGGAAAGAAAAGAAAATTCTACTACGATTAGTCTCTCTTGACTGAAAAGATAAAAAAAATTCATCGAATTTATAACATACTAGCAGAAATCCACGGCACTGTTAGGGGCTTTTCCCATATACTGGCAGCATTAAAAAGTAACAAACCATTGTAAAGGCTCTATACATGTCTAAAATGAATTGTGTTAGGGCACCACGGCAACCAAAATAAACATTCTAAAAGTCATTGTTGAGGCTGAGGAACCATTGTTGCCCGTCAGTTTCTTTGCCCATTTCGGTCATTTGCCCAGCTCTGACGAAATTTTAGAGTAGCCTATCGTTCAAGCCGGGTCCTGTTTGGTGAATACATGCAAAAGTTTTGGCGACGATCGGTCTAAAATTGCAGATTAGTACAGTATAGAGAACATACATATACAGACACACAGAAAATCCCTTTTATATACAGGGTGTCCTATAAGTGCTAATGCAGCATTTATCTCATAAACCATCCGTCGTAGAGGTATAGTTTCCCTTTATAAAATGCTCAAAATGTGTTAAAAAAAATTACACTTTACCAGTTTCGAGAGTGAAAAACATTATAAAATGAAAAATCTAAATTTTTATACTGTCCCCTCGTCCTATAACTTCCAATTAGAAAGTTGTTGCCCTGTCTTGTCTGAGTCCAACAAAAACGATTCTACGTTTCTAAGTGCAGTATTCGCTGAGATATTCGAATTCTGAAATCGGAGAAAAGTTTGGGAAAGTATAGCATATAAATGAGGGAAAAGAAGTGTTGTGTCCGTTAGTTTTTGCTGTTCTTTCATAACTTTTCTCAGATTTTTGAATTAAAATATCTCTGTGAATATTGCAGTAAAGAACATGTTTTTGTTTTTTTTTGGCTCAGACAACAGCTTTCAAGTTGGAAGTTGGAGGACAAGGGGACCGTATAAAAATTTAGACTTTTGTGACACACTGTATTTTCACTCTTAAAACCGGTACAGGGTAATTTCTGAACGCCTTTCCACTGCATGGGTCTACGGGAATTCTTCCATTGCCAAGTTTGATCAACTGATGTGAAAATGATAGCAGTGCTGAGTCATTTTTCAGTTGAACTCGCATGTTGGTGGATAATGATAATTTTTTAACTTCGTGCCAGAGTGTTGATGATTTGAGGCAAGCATTGAGTTCATCAGCTAGCGTTAAACATTTTTATTCCCAATTTTGTCGTCGTAGTTGTTGTCCTCTGTTGTTAGCGACGTCATACGTCCAGCTTATGCAGCGAATATTATTCAAACGCCTTTTAAGCATTTTTTAAATTGAAACTATACCTCTACGATGGGCGGTTGATGAGATAAAGGCCGCATAAGCACTTACAGGACACCCTGTATATATAAACGAAACGATATCATTAATAAAAAAATCTATGAGTCGGATTGTACACTGCGCTGAATCTATTTTTGGGGGGTGATAACACAATCCCTGAGCACATTTTGGTAAATTATGATGAAGACGATATTGACGATTACATCACGTGGGGGAATTTTCCTATAGCACCGATAATTTGGAAAACATGACTGGCCTTTGCTCCATTCAAAGAAAGGAACAAAATACCTTTGCGGTTTTTTTCGTGTAACCTAATCATTCAACTCATCAGTTAATTGGTTGGCGATCTGTCTGTCGGAACTCACTTCCGGTTACCCGGGGTAAGAATCCCCCCCAGAGGTCGGTGCCCGGACAGGAAGTGGGTAGAAATGCTAATACGACCAACACAGAATGAATAACAACCGTGCGCATAACATGAATAATTTCTACGGAGACCGAAAAAAAAAAATGTGTCTCAAGGATTTCGTAAACAAAATAGTATAACAAGGTATGACAAATGCCAGCGATTATTTGAAATGTGGTCGCGACCTCGTCGGTATGCTCGAGTATTTCAATATAAAGAGATCATGACATATTTTTGGCACGTGCTTCTCATTCTAACACGCCCTCGTGCACTAAATGGATGTTGCTCGCGCATTGGTTTTTACTACCTGTCTGGTAGTGGGAGGAAAAATTGCAGTTGTCTGTACATGACCATCGGTCTACGTGCTTCGCCGGTGAATCCGCTGTTCTCTGATATTCGAGAGAGAGGTGTGATTAAATCTTATCTAACTGTATCCGAAAGAGGATATGGGAAATTCTTATGGTTATGAAATTTCTCTGATGAAACACACTCACATTCATTTCTGATGACTGGAATGAGATCGGAATGTATAACTTGTTGTGGTCATACCGTGCTAATATTATGAGATAATACATATTTGGAAAAATGAAGTTTCATTTTATTAAATAATTGTGATAAAACTAACATGTGAATTGTTTTTTTTTTTAAATTTTAAATAATTCGAATTCAAAATGGAATACAGTGGAACCCCCTATTTTATATACGACGTTTGAGGACACGTCAAAATGTCTTATGAGTGCGAAAATCGTGAAAGTTTAACGTCTTGTGCTAATTATACTCTCGTGTGGCCAAGGGGTGCGGCGTCAGGGAGAGTAGGGAAAAGTAATAAACTGTCTTTGTCCGACACAAACCGTCTAAACCCCTCCACTTTATTTTCTTACACGACCGAATGTTTATTGACATCCTCCCCCTCCCCCCCCACAACCATCTGCTTCACTGAACTTCATCACACAATCAGTTATTCTGTGGAATGGATATTGAGGAAAAAGAAAGTGTTTCACTTTTTGTGATGGTTTCCTTTCCTTCACAAATTTTCACTTTTATACACGTCGCTATAGAAGTTTCATTTCAAAAATCTGCATCATCTGAATATAATTGAAACATTACGAAACCAGTTTTTAAAATTAATGAAAGAAAGAGTCATCCAAAGAAAAAAAGAATTTTTGTTTTAAAATGAAACGACGGCTTAAAACATGGCCGTGAAAGTGATTCAATAGAGTAGAAGGAGATGTGGTGATTAAGCAGCTAATGCTGGAGGCAAAAGGAATACCTCCTTCGAAAAACAAACGATTTCCTAAAATACATTTCCAGCTAAAGAGTTGGTGAGACTCCCTCTCATTACTAAAAAACAAAGCGGCGATTATTTAAAGAAAGGGAGGAAAAGAAAATCTCTCTCTGAAGGAAGACAGAGAGCAAAGCAGCAGCCATTTGTTTGCGTGTATTGAAGCTCTTTTATACGTTGATGTCGCACTTGACTTTTAGAAGAATCCGTGAATTTTGTAACGGTCAAGGCTGAATTGAAAACCTTACCTAATAGGAAACACGTGGTAGTTGCATAAAGTCAGATTCATACTTCCTATTTCACATTCATGACTTGGCACGGGCCGTACCTGTGTCTGTAAGAGCCGTAGGTCGATCCTTTGATCATAAGGATATAAGATTTGGGGTGCTAAAGTAACGCTCTCTTTATCTTTGAAATCATTGATCTCATTGTGATTAGGAAAGTACTCAAATAATGAGGACATTGTGGATACGTCATTTATTCAGCGAGGAGCTGTATATGTTCATCGTTTGAGAAGCGTTTTCCAGAAGCGTTGATTGGTTGCTAAGTTCGAGGCGCAAATGCGAGCCGACCTCCCCATTAAAAAGTCTCGCCACACAGAGCAACAGGCCTGCAGCGATACAATTATTCAATCATTACATTTCACTCATAGTTAGAAACATTCATGGCAGATGGCAGCACTACACATAACAAGCAGTACATAGAAACAAACTTCACGTCAGGTTCAACATGCACATTCCAACGTAGACCAATTCGTTAGAAATTCCGCAGAGGAATATGGACGAGGTGCATGTATGGTTTAGTAGTAGTAGTAGAAACATTGATTCGAATATTGCGAGTTTTGGCCTAATTATTTTAATGAACGCTTCTGATTAGATATAGATAAGTTATTTGATTCCATGGAATTTCTCAGAATAGGTGACGGATTGATGGATTTAAAACACATAGAACTCAATTCCGATCAGATGTGATGCGGTCAGGGACGGGCTTCAATATTTTGTGTCCCAGTGCAAAAAAGACTTTGCGGCTCACTGAGCATGAGTTACCCAAAACCTCAGTGTCCATAGTTACCCCGGTGCCTGGCATGTTCACATTGGCTCCCGAGAATGACTACCAAACTACTATTTCATTAATACAATTGAATAATCGACGTAGATTAACCCAAAATTCCCAAAAGAGCCACAGCTATACGCGTTTCGAAACTATAGCCGTGGTTGTATAGCTGCATAGCCGTGGTTCTTTATGGAATTTTAGGTTAATCTACGTCGATTATTCAATTGTATTATCAAACCCAAAAGTCAATTCATTTCTACTATTTCGTTGTCATAAAAAAGCCATTCGGCAATAAATATGGGCGACAGTGTATGTGCCTGTCGAAAAAATTGCAAGTGCACCCCCAAGCACTTTAAGGTGGCTGTCAAGGCTGGAAAACTAATTATCTACCAGGACCATTATTGGCCATTGCCCTTTTCATTCACCTTGGATTATCAAAAGGATTAAAATGCTCTTGTGATCCTGATCCTTTCCTGATCATTTCGTATCTCTTATCCTAATCCTACGCAAACTCCCGGTTTCACAATATGATCACTTATTTTTTTTTATTTAATCAAAGAAATAATGATCCGAAGATTTGGAGGGGAAAAAAAACATTTTACGGTGAGAACGAGGGCACATAGTATTGCCATCCCGCGATTTCAAA
This sequence comes from Pholcus phalangioides, assembly GCF_987345545.1. NCBI lineage: Eukaryota > Metazoa > Arthropoda > Arachnida > Araneae > Pholcidae > Pholcus > Pholcus phalangioides. The sequence continues at coordinate 82,516,289 of NW_028301608.1, read as the reverse complement.
CAGATTTGACCATTTTTCTCCAGTGGTCATATCATTATGGAATACTTTTTGAGGTTGGCTAAATTGGGAGGTATCTTTTATTGGAAAAAAAAAATTTCGCGTATATTTCTCAGTTAATTATCACTGTCATCACTTATAGACCTGGCCTTGTTTCCACCAATAAAAAAATTTTATTTCAGAAAAAAACATCGGGGTGTGACAACGGCCGCAAGTTCTGACGTGAATACGTTTTTTTGTACCTTGAATCGCGTGTTTGGTACTGACATTGTCATTACCATCGGCTTTGTCTTTGGAATAGCTAACTAACTACACAAATGTCGTCTGTTTCCGTTGTGAACTGCTCAAGATATAGCGGAAAATTTTTTGTTACGAGTCGGGTGCCCAGACGAGAAGAGATATGGAAACCGTAGTGATATTATTGGATGCACCATTGCCATGTGCATATCACGACACCATTTGCTTCTGACGAGCGGTGTGTACTTTTTGAGATACAGCGGAAAATAATTAGTTACAAATCAGAGCCTCGGGTCTGTTGCCCGAAAAGAGATCTTGAAACTGAGTGATATCATTATTGCAATGTGCATCTGACGATTACTATTGCTTTTAATGTGTGCGTTAGGTACTTCCTGAGACATGGACGTTTAAAGAATTTCGTCACGCCACTTTTTGCGAATGCTCCAAGTACTGTCAAGTGATTTAAAATACGTATTCGCGTCGGGAAGGAGAAAAAAAATGTGTGTGATGAAAAAAATGTCATCATTATCAAAAAAACTTTTTTTTCTCCCCTGTTCTGTGTTTACCTAGAGCTATATTTTGAATGTATAAGGACTATACTTAGCATTCTTTATAAAGTAACTACTAAAATTGAATAAATGGGAAACAAAGCCGTTTTGCCATAAAATTGAAATAACACACAAATTTTATGGCAAAACGGCTTTGTTTCCCATTTATTCAATTTTAGTAGTTATATATATATATATATATGATAGAAATATTGTTTCAACATGTTGGGGTAAATCGAGAAGCTATCCATACTTAGAATAAGACAACCATAATATTCTTTATGGGCATTGTATAATAGTTTATCATGTGTATATATTGATTATAATTTTTGTTGACTGCATTATTAATTGGGTTGCTATATTTTTGAAATACATGACATCCATATTTTTATGGGCATGTTTTTCTCAGCCACCTCGTTGGGCATTTTGCCTGTTGTGGCGTTGTATTTGTATAACGTTTCTATATAATTGATTGGGTGCCAGGTCGATAAGATACTCGCCTAAAGTACCAAAGGATGTTTAGAAGTGTCGCGTGTTCGATACCCGGTTCATCCTCGTCAGAAAGTTTCCGGACACAGGGGTATAACAGAAACGGTGACATATATGACCACAGAAATAGATTGCTATCGCAGGGAAGTCCCATATCGAGGGGTTAGTGCACTAATCTCTCGGTGAGTACAAAAAAGGCTGCCAATCGGCAATAAATTGTAGGTCCCGGTCTAATAGCCCTCGTGTGCAGAAAATGACCGTGGTGCGATAAAAATGAACAATATAATTGTTCATGGGGAACATGATAGCAAATGAGAAGAATACAAGTACGTGTTTTGCCGTGTTGAAGTGTATAACAATGAGTATTATTATAACATTTTTAGATAATGTAAATTTTAAATAACAATTTAGATAATGATACCATAGAAATGTGACGAATAAGGCGAAAATGATTGAACCGACGAAGAATCCTGCTATTGTTTTCGCACCGGTCTGTGCATTAGGTAAGAGTGGTCCCCCGTCACCAAGTTTGAGTACCTAGTTGGCCGTCCTGTACCGTAATGATGGGCACGATGCACATCCCATCCGAACTTAAGGCCGTGTTCATGACACAGCCCTCTAGATTAGGAATGGGAAAAAATGGGGGTAGTTTCAAATTTCTAAAGATCATTTAAATATTTAAAAATGATTTGATTTCATTTAATCTTTTATTACGCACAGAAAAAACGGGACAAACAGGAACAAAGAGAATTTTCAGGACAGTGCATTTACTAGCCAAAGCCCAAGACTCTGTCCCTGAACAGACGTCGGGCCACCCGTAACCGAAACGCGCAGTTTATTTATTTTCATTGGAGTTCATTAGTTCCTTACAGACATTGCTGGCCAACTGTGCTGAATCAAAAGACCCATTGTCTTTGTTTCTCAACCATAGACGACAGACATTTTGCTCATGAAAGAGTTTCTTTATTAAATTATCTGCCAACATTTCGAAATATCAAGTCACAAAAGCAGTCCTCACACAAACTACTTTCTCTTTTCATAAGCATTATAAGTTTTCATTCAGACAAGAATGATGGAGATGAAAAATGTAAAAGTTCTGTAACAATCATGAGTCATATAGTCAGTTGCTGATGTAAGAAGTAATATGAAATCGCCCCTAAAAACTCCATCGATGAATTCGAGGAAAGAAAATCCATCAACACACAGGTACGTATATCATCACATTTCTCGAAAATTGAAGGGGGGAAAAACTTTCTTTTTTAGAAAAAAAGTTTCCATGGAGTTCTAAGTGGAAAAAAAGTGAGTCAGTGGAATGTTTTGATGTACGTTAAATAGAAAAAAACAAGCTTTATATATTGTGCTTTTCTCTCTCCCCCTTATCACACCGCATTTTCTTCCTGAAATAGTGAAATGCTGGAAAATAAAGAGGAATAACTTCCCCGCAAATGATCGTAATCATCAACAACAACAACATTCACGCGATGTGAACGGTCTGTAAATGATCATCCTACCGCACCGATTATCATAAAAGGAAAGAAAGTACATCAGCATCAGCCACTCTCTTCGGATATAGAGATAGTTCCACATTTTTTCATGCTTGACTTTCGCCGAAAATGATGAGGGCCCCACATGAATGACCCTGAGTCATGTCCGAATGGGGGGTAAAACGATGGAATGTTCAAACAAAAGTCTACACGCAACAGTGGATAAAAGTGTAGAAAAATCACCTGTTGGTCAACGGAAACCAGTTCTCCAATATAACATCTACTAGAAATTTTTTTTTTATGGATTTGTAGATGAACGATAAATGCATTTATATGTAGTATAAATGTATTTGTGAGAAGTAGAAGAAAGAGAAGAAAGAGAGTTTCCCAGGCCTTAGAATTCTGCTACCATCTTATAGCGTGACATCCGCTTCTTGACCTTGTATCGATGGTGAAGAGCAAACTCGAAAGAAAAATAAAATGGAAAGATTATTTTACTCTCGTTCACTCATTCGTAGCATTTACTCGCATATATTTTTTTACCTGCAACCGAAATAACCGCCACGTGCTTGGATGGATGCGTCTTCCCGAATATGCTTTCGACTTGAACCGAAAAACGAGTGAATTGGATCGTTGCGCAATAAATTGTCTCTTTTTCTCTCATTATTATTATTTTGTTTTGTTTTTTTCTCTCTCTCAAACATTTCTGTAAATTTTGAAGGTCGTCGTGGTTAATAATGAATCAAAGAGCCCCAGAAACTTAGAAGAAAAAAAAGAATGTTGAATAACACAGCAGAATAATGCTGAGAACGTACAATGCCACATTTTACTAACGAACCCTTAGTCCTAAGGGCATACTTCCAATTAGGAAAACCATCCGAATAACGTGTAGAACTCAGATACGTCATCTATGTTGCTAGGAGTTGTATAGTTATTAAAATTAAATTTAAAAAATTTATCTGGACATCCTGTCCTCAAAAGCCCAATTAGAAAGTTGTTGTCCTGTCTCTCTCTTGAGGCCAAAAAAAATTCCAAGGGGAAAGTATAATATTCGCAGATTAATTTGAATTCAAAAATAGGAGAAAAGTTAGGGTGAGAAACAGCATAAATATGAGGGGGAAAGTGTTGTCCGGTAGTTTTTGCTGCTCTTTCCGAACGTTCCCCCCATTCTTGAATTCAAATATCCCTGCGAATATTACACCTAGACACATGGAAGTTTTTTGTTGGCCTCAAAGCAAAGTTCATCAGTATTATTCTCTATGGGAATCAGTCCGGACCGCCAATAATGACCACGATGTAGTCAAGTTTGACTTTACTCGTGCATTAGCCGACCCACCCAACTTGAGAGCCACCAAAACTGTAGAAAATTGGAAACCCATGTGTGTAAGCTAATATCTAAAAATTAGACACATTTCAGAGGAAAAATGTATATTTATCTAAGATTTAAAAATGATCAAAACCTTTGAAATGCAGGGTGGATGATGTCCGGGACACAGTTTACAAATTTGCAACAAATCAACTAATTGACATAAAAAGGTTTGTTTGCACTAAAATACTTATCGTGGCCTAGATTTTTTTTTTTCTTTTTGATAAATTAAAAAAATTTTAAATTTCATTCACAGGTGGCACTATAAAACGAAAAACTCGACATAACACATAAAATGCAACGCAAGCAGTACATAAGTAATGTTACGATTTGCGTTAGGGACCGTTCAAGTATTACATTAGCAAACTTTTAGCCCTTTGTGACCCCCCCTCCCCCGTCGGCACTGCCCCTTACTTCCTAACGCGGCCAACAACTCCTAAGTCAACTTCCTATTAAGCGGCCCCCAATGCACAGTTCCATTGCTCTTAAGCGGCCTAGACACATTTCCAGATCACCTGGATCCGCGAAATATTTTGATATCACTAAAGTGGCTCTGTAAGGGACTTGTCAAATACGAATACAAATACAAATATAAGGCCACAACAGGCAAAATGCCCAACGAGGTGGCTGAGAAAAAGATGCCCATAACAAATGGATGTCATATATTTAAAAATACAGCAACCCAATTAAAAATGCAAATAACAAAAATTATAAACAATATATACACATGATAAAATATGATACAATGCCCATAAAGAATACTTACGCATGACATGAAACAACTAAGGCGAGGAGTCACAATAATTGTGACAGGTGTGTGTGGATGGATTCCATTAACGGCCTGTTAAAACTTTACGGTTGTCTTATAAACAGGATAATATATATATGAATTATGATAGTTTTATGTATCATGAATTTTCCTAAAAAACAATTGATTATGAACCGTTTATGTGCTATGTCAAGTTTTTCGTTTTACAGTGCCACCTGTGAATGAAATTCGAACTTTTGTTTAAATACAATATGTTGTTAATTCACGTGCCCACAAACTAGAGAAAGGTTTTTCTCGTTTTTGGTGCACCGAGTAAGATGTCATTAAGAATATTTCATATTGTTATAAAGGGAGGTTGATGACGTAAGCATCATCCAAAAGCCCCCCTGCCCCGTCAACAAAAGTCAGCAAATTGGATACCCCCCCCCCCTCGATGCTGACGTAATACTTGAATAACCCCTTACATAAAACAACCACATTTCAATATGAGCACCGTTTTTAGCTCGGGCTACATCCAAACAGGTACAAAGGTGCTCATGGTGAATTATAATAGTTTTATGTAGCATGAATTGTCATAAACAACAATTAATTATGCACTGTTTATGTGCTATGTCAATTTTTTCGTTTTACAGTGCCATCTATGAGTGAAATTTGAACTTTTTTTAAATGCAAAAAAAAGGGTGATTATAATTAAAGATCCCCGTACTCTGAATTGTTTCCTCAAACACTACTCATTCGAATACAGCCAAATTTTCAGGATATCTTAATGAGACCATGGGAAGAGAGATTTGTGTAATAAAAAAGTAGTTCAATTTTTGACCACTAAGTGAACAATGACGTTTTTTTTATTGAATTTTCCTTTGTTCCATGGTTGATATAGCGTATATATACCAAGCATCAATGGAATACGTCCACCAGAACGGTCGCTACATAGGTCTGATGGCGGTATTCCAGGGGCCACACACACACACATATGGGGGTATCCCCCCTCCCCAGCGTCAAAAGTGAAGTCGACTGATCTAATGTATATATAAATTGACATCATCATCATCATCGTGCCCCCGCCCAGAGTTCCAAGTCTATCTCCGCCTATGGTGTGTGTGTGTGTCTCAGATATTCCTATTCAAAAATGGTATCCATAAAATGTGAGGCAGGAATTTCTAAACTTTTACCCTCATGGCACCTTCGAGAAAGAATGAGATTAGAATATTGTATAGCTCTTTGGGCTATTTATAAATAGCTCTCTCCTCGGTAATTTTTTTCCTCTCTACTCAGTAAAGTATCTTACTAATGAAATGCCGTTTCGAGGAAACAGTTATTTTCCGGATATTATGCTGAGGTGAACTCGGAAAGAAAAGTCATCACATCTCCGCCAGGACTCGAACCCAGACCCTCTTGCATGCTGCGCAAGCATGCTACCATCTACACCACTGGAGACATGACCCTGCCTTCCTTATTTCACGCACTGTGGCGTGAGGCGCTGAAGTAGAGGCAGTAGCCTCTCTTAACTGCAGGAAATGGCCCTCGGGTGGGACGGTTTAGAGAGAGATAGATGTCCCGGTGGAGACGTGATGACTTTTCTTTCCGAGTTCACCTCAGCATAATATAATAATAACTGTTTCCTTGATATCTCGGGCTAAGAAAAAAAGTAATCTATATCGAGAGAGAGAGAGAGAGAGAGAGAGAGAGAAATGCCGTTTGTTTAAAAAAAATAATACCCCGTGGCATTCTTGACATTGACGGCATACCGAAGTGCTGTAGATTATCATTTGTAGGAACTTATTGTTCCATTATTGTTTCATTTACAATAGAATGTTCAGCTCAAAATATCTCGCGCAACCCTTTATCGATCTGACGCGAAATTAGAAATCACTGATATAGAGAAAAAAGTATCGGCTGCCGTACAAATTTCAGAGGTTCACCCATCAACATTATTAGTGGCAAAAAGAAAAAAATCTCTCTGAACATAGCAAGAGGGAAATCAATTTATCGAAAAAACAATGGCTTTCTCCTTAATGCCTGATAAATGATGACCATTTAGATAATGCTATCGCCTTATTGGCAAGAAGCTTTCATCTTATGACAAGATAAGCGTATCATAAGTATGTGAAGAACAAACGCGATTAACGAAAGTAAGGGTGTGTGTGTGGGGGGGGGGGGGAGAGTTATACAGTTAAACGAGAGGAATATAAGTTCCCGACTTTTAAGACAGCTCTGCGTTCTTCTGCTCCAAATGAGACAAAATTTGTACTACAGATAATTCAAATGATGCGCTCGTTACATTTATTTAATTTACGAAAGTACAAAGCCGTCGATCAAGCGATTCTGGGGGGGGGGGGGGGAGAGTGGCGATCACCCCTCCCCAGAACCAAGTAATATAAGAGTAAATTTGCCTGTCCCGTAAAATGCGGGATGATCCAATGCACCTACACCTATAACTATCACCTACACAATTAGTCGTTCCTCCGACATCACTCTGTGGATCTGTACGCCTCCGATCCATTCGCGGCTGAAAATGTTTGTCTCTGACCCATTCGTAGCTGAAGGTATCTGCGTAGGCTTCATTCGCATGTTTGTCCTTGGCTTCATTTTCAACTGAAGATATCTGTCTAGGCTTCGTTCGCAGCTGAAGGTGTCTGCCTAAGCTTCGTTCGCAGCTGAAGGTGTCTGTCTAGGCTTCGTTCGCAGCTGAAGGTGTCTGCCTAGGCTTCGTTCGCAGCTGAAGGTGTCTGCCCTCAATCGTTGTAGCCGAAAATGCCTGCCTCTACTTCATTTGCATATCTGTTTGGTTTAATTTGCAGCTGAAGATATCTGCCCTCACTATCATGTTCTGGATAATTCGACAGACTCACAGTTGTGGATAATGTGGTTTAGCGATTAGAATATAGTCAAACCCCGTTGTACCGCCCTCGGATTTAGCGCCAAAATTTTTCAGCGAACAAATCTTCCATATATATATGGAATACACACGTTAATTTGTGATTCGACATAACTCCAAACTCGTTATAGCGACAGAAATGTGCGAGACAAAGTGTGGCGTACATCGGGGTTCGACTGTATATTGTTCCAAAATGAGCAGTTTTAGAGCTGCATATTAAACATTTATATGAGTAAGCATACTCAATATTTATATGTGTGCTCTAGCTCTTTTTTTATATATCGGCGAATTTTTTTTATATTTTTTTCTACTTAATGAATGACAAGCGTATCATTTGGATTATTTCTGTGCTCAGATGGCAAAATATAATAAGTAGCTTTTCCAAAATTTCACGAGGGCGAATTTGCAAACAATATTTTGCAAAAATGTGATACTGTGGCTTTCTGACTTATTGCAATTTGCCTCCGTTGGCTCCCTATAAATTAAAAGAGATGGGAGAAATTTTGTCACCTTCCAAAATTTTGGCGAACGAGACAATTCAGTTTTTTTTGGGAAAGTGACTTGTGCGATATTTTGCCATCTGACCGCAGATTTTTAGTACAAACTTTTCTCATTTGGAGCAGTAGAGCGCACTCCAGAGCTCTTTGAAGTGAGGAACTTATTTCTCTCTCTAACCCTGTATTATTTGGATAAATCTATTCTCAAGGAAATAATTTTTTATTTAATCTCGTCTTTTTCACAGATATCAAGTATTTAAAGCACCATTTTTTTATTATTAAATATTGCGATATCCTCTTAGCCATATTGTGAAAATGATTTGCATAATTTAGAAATTATATTAAAATTCATATGACTATGTATAAATACAGTCGACGCTCGTTATAACGGCCCCACGTTATAGCGACCATTTCGATACAACGACCGGTAGGATAAGTCCCATAGTTTTCATAGAACGACCATCATATACGTTTTACATTCGATTTAACGACCTTCCCAATATAACGACCGCTTTCGACGGGACGAAGGGGGGTCGTTACATATCGAGTGTCGAATGTATAAATGTTCATCACACACATATGCACCATTTTCAAACTTTTTTTCTCAGGAATACATTTTAAAATTCGCTGCAGACTTTCTGTAGAACCTTATTTCCCACCAAGGGCTGTTTACAAGCAACTAGCAAAATACCCGGGTTTTTTCCATATACTGGGAGCATTGAAGAAGTGACAAACCTTGTAAAGGAGCAAACGTGTCTGAAACACATTGTTTGGGAACCACGGTAACAAAATTGAATATTCCAAAAGTTATTGTTGAATCTAGAGCCTTGACAACAGCAAATATGAAGGCAGAGTCAAAAGCTTTCGTTAAGGTTTCGTCAATAAAGGTCATGCACAATGGTAATTCGCATTTCTCGTGTCTCTCCATGAGTTCCCTGATTATTTGGATGTGCTTCATTGTGTGTGTGTGTGTGTGTGTAACTAAATCCACTTTATAAGCTTGCTTGTTCTTTTGGTTCATTGCTCTCTTTTCTTGTTCACCGCTTAATAACTGATAAATGTGATGATTTTTTTTAGCGTTTACCATATTTACCAACGACGCTTGGGTATTATGCATAATCGCCCTTAAAAGTGATAAATGTGGAGAAATTTATCAAACTTACCAAATGGGCGGCGATCATGCATAGTAAAGGGTCATAGTAATATTTACCGTAAAGTTATATCAGAGTTTTACTGTATTTTTATCGTTTACGAATATGTATCGTTTTTTGATACGTTTCCGTACTTATCTATTTTCTTAATTAAAAATTCAGGAATTTCAGTCAGCTGCGTGAAAGAGGTGTGTTATATATGTTTTAAGGGAGAAAAAAATCCATTCAATTCCAAACCTACGTCGTTACTTTTGAGCGCGCGTGTGTGAATGAGGTTATCTGAGAAGCAATCTACGAAACAATGTGGGAAAAGAAAACCCCGAAAAGGAAACCGAAGCACGTATCTCGATTAAGTTACTTCGTGATTGGTTAAAAGTTTACCGAAGGCAAGAAGAAAAAGAAATATCATAGACCCACCCACAGAACTTCTGAAAGAGTGATTGCCAAATGTGAAAAGAGTTTCGCTTTGAATTTTCTTAGAGCAACCTCCAGCAATCTGAACTTCCCATTTAAATTACTAAAATTTTGAAACCCCAAATAAGAAAATGATTTCTTAATCATTCCTCCCCCAAACAATTGTCAAGAAAAAAAATGATATTTTCGGGATAATTACTTGAAAATTTATACAGTAAACACTTATTACCAGACATACGTAAATTTCGTACTTAATCGCATTTAATTCGTAAATACGAAATTTTCCAATTTTGACGGACAAATAAGGAAATTTGAATTTTTACTACTTTTTTCTGCGAAATTTCGATAATTTACATTTCACCGTTAATTCTTCCGTGCGCGCCCAAACTATACCTCACCAAACTAGACACCTTAGAAGAATATGAAACTAAATACTCTCAAGTAAAAGACCCAGTATCAGACTCCGCGTGTTACATGACTACGGGCTTCAAATTATTAAAAACACTTCTTTTGTGGCAACATTTTGCACTACCAATGCGGGGCGCATGAAGCGAATCTCGTGGGTGACTTATTCATTAAAGAAAATTCAAAGAATTTAATTCTGTTTTGGCCAAGACGAAGACAACTTTTTTGCACTCAAGAAAAATGAGAAATGCGTATTCAAACTACAGAAAAGAAAACAGTGTATGACAACTTCCAGCAAAACCCTTTCCGACGCCTGCCTGTAGTAACGCTGGAATTCGTGGTTTAAAGCTGTCATTTATCTGGTCGAATATCATATTTCTGCTTTTCTGAATGAATATGAAGACGATAACTCGAGCATCTTCCGCGTCCTCTTATATAGGCCTTGGGCCAACAATATTGCATAAATAAATATTCTTAAAAATATGTTTTGGCAATGGAAATTCCAGCTCGTAAAATACGAGTTCAGTTGACTTTCGTTTCCGAGTTCTGCAGGGAAAGTAATGCTAATCGATCATTAGAAAACTTTCCATTCGCGCGTGTTATGTGGAGTAACTTAATAGACTCGAAATCTCTTGAGCGCCAATTTTAAGGGCATTTCTACGGAAAAACAGGGAAAATTTTGACAAATGAGAATGATTGGAATTGGCATAAGTATTATGCTGAAGACACAGCAGCAAGGAAGAGTTAAAATAAATTGGCTTTACGCGTCATCTAACCAGTGCCGTCTTAACGCATGGGCACACCCGAGCACGGCCCCGGAAACCTCAAGTGCAGAGTGGCCTCGTGATAACGAGAGCTGGTTCAAATTTTCGAGAGTGAGCTTTTCATTTGGAAGGCAGTCATTTCTAGCAAAGTGGGGGAGGGGGGGGGGGGGCTCAGGAAAATCATTTTAACCGGAGCCCATGATATGCTATTTATTTGAAATCATTTTTTTTTCAACTTATATTTTTTGTGAACAAATACGAAATTTCTCAGCTGAATTTTTTTTTTTTTGCGAATATATATAAATGCAAAATTTCTGATTTTTAACATTTTTTTTTTTTTGCGAAATTTATCTCTACTTATTGCCTTCAACGATGCAAAACAGGATCTTCTGAAAATGTTCTCATTTCTTTACCCGAGCTACACATGAAGACGCTTCCCCAGCAACATCCTTAACGGTATTAACGATGACAGTTTTTTCCACAACTACGTAGTCTTTTGTTTCTCAGGTGACAGGAAATAGACATGTTTCGCGTCCATTCCGTCTGTTTACAGCCACCACTAACATAATATGTATTCTGCGACGATTTGAGACATTATGACATTATATATGTGACATCTAAAATAACGGCTCTCTGAAGCCGGATATATTTCATCTCGGTGTTGCAGGTTTTTCCGAAAAGTTATGAATAGAGCCCCCACCGGATATATGCAAATACAAAAGTGCATATGCAATTGCATATTTTAGCACTTTTTATAGTTACTGCGTATGCAGGCATAAAATTACCGAAATTTTGAAATAAGCTCATATTTTTAGCATTTTTTCTATTAATTCGCATTGCACTGTTTTCAAGATTATCTGATTTTATTCAATCAAATTTCTTTAATTTTCTCAAGAAAAGGTTTCACCATCGTGTATTGTTTATTTTAGGGCAATTTTTAAGCACATTTAAATGCATATTTTTGCACTGCTAAATGCATTTTCTTCTTTTTTTTTGCGCATGTTTTTCAGGTTTTACTGAAAGTTTTTCCTCTTCTTTTAGGGCATACTTCAGTGCTTTTAATATGCGTATTTTTTGTTTCATCGATTCTCGGAACGTATCTTTTCTATCTGCATATATCAGACACAGAAATGAGCTGACTATATCACCAATTGATAGGGGAACCAACGAACTCGACTAGGTTGTGTCAACACCAGCTTCAGTAGAATAAAGCTGGTATTGGTTGTGTACGTGCGAGCATTAGTGTAAAATAAAAAGATCTTCAATATATCTCATCTTTCTGTAGACATTCATTCATCCAATTTTGAATCTGTTCATTTTAGAATTCAGTCAGTTTTTATCTTTTTTATAGCGCTCGCCGGAGTTTTAAAAAACTTATCTTTAAACTTTGGGCAGAACCTGGAACGAATCAAACGATTTTCCATAGAAACCTATGGGAAATCACGTGTCGGCTTGCGAAGATTTCGGCTAACGAACGTGATTCCGGAACGAATCATCTTCATTAGCCGAAAGGTATCACTGTATTTCATTCATAACATAAAAATGATAAGCAAAATTCTGGAAACAGTTTCATAATGGATGATCAGAGACTACTTCTGTGAATCCGGCTTTGAACATGATCACGAAAATACCAGGGAACGACCGACGTATGTTGATCCAATATTGCAAAAAAGGAACCACGGCTAAAACGCGTTTCGGAACTATATGAAGTTCTTTCATCAGTAGCAAAGAAAGAATAGTGAAAAATACTCCTTATAGCGGGAGTTACTCGCTGTTGCAGACAAAGAATTAGTATTAGAGAGAGATAGATGGCTTTTTCATTAGTATTTTTCACTATTCTTTCTTTTCTACTGATGAAGGAACTTCATATAGTTCCGAAACGCGTTTAGCCGTGGTTCCTTTTTTGCAATATTGGATCAACATACGCCGGTCGTTCCCTGGTATTTTCTAACCCAAAAGGTAATTCATTTCTATGATCAAGAAAGTCTGCAATGATGCTGATTCCAGAACAGTGGAATAATGTAGCAGCAGCTAAGATCAATTATTATAATTATTAAAATTTGGGACATTTTTTTTTTAACTGATGATAAAATTCTATAGTAGTTGATAATTATTATCCTATGTGAACATTGATGATTAAGTTGTGCAACTTTCAATCATTTTACGGATCCAGGGGTATATTAGTTGGATAATTCGAATTTTGGATAATTCTTACATTTTTACCAGTGACTTTGAACTTCGAATCAATCAAGTTTGACTGTACATATTGATTTTAACGGATAAGTGTATTCCAACGATCTAAGCGGAACAACGATATAAACAGCGGGTGTCAAAAGCATGTCACAGGAAGAAAAGAGAGAGAAAAATTTATTTTCGCTGTCATGAAGACGGATGTAATGTGATCTTCTCGACATCCTTTGATGAATGCGAAAAAAAAAAAAAAATTCATTTTTTTTTGCTTTAAAATTCGCTATCAAGTGAGATATATTCGAATAAAATAACTTCAAACGTTGACCGTATAAGAAATGAATAGTATAAGAGAGCGAGCGATTCCTATCGGTATCTGTGAAGCCATTTCCTCCTCCAGTCGATAAGTAGGAGGCAGATTTCACTCAGACTTGCCATAACTCTTGCTGCTGCTGCTGCTGTCTTATCACTGCGCAAATATTTCACATGCTAAAAAACCCTTTTTCATCTATTTGCCGCGGAAAAAGAAAAAGAGTTATATTAAACATGACCTCAACGACCTCACTCCAGATATGAATAAAAAAAAAACTTATTGTAATACTCAGAAATGTACACACAAGTCAGAAAACCTTGGAACAAGATCGATTCGCGAAATTACATAAAAGGGGTCGTTTTTTTTTGGATCTTGTACTGTGAACACTTTGGATTACTACTTTTTATCAGGACCCCACGAGTTTTCTTTTTCTAGTTGTTACATATTATTATCACCGATTCTGTGTAATTCAAGTGGCTATTTTATGTCTGCACGTACGTCATTGGCACTTCCTACTCGTGTTTCGATTGTAAATCGAAGAAGATTTAAAAAAAAAAGGTTGTTCGGATCTGTCTTAGGTCGATGTCTTCAAAGAAACTTCTACTCTGTACCACAAGTGGGAGTGATTACATTATCAGTGGAATTAGTGCAATTCTAATAATAAATTTTATATGTTGCATTCTAAAGTCCAACATTTGAGAATTGACTGACAACATGCCTTTTTTTTACTACTAGATCCAGAGAGTCATGAATATAAACTATTTGGAGTTTCGCAACATCTCGGCAATGACTTTTGATATAGAATGATCGTAAACTCTATTTTTTTAATAAAATGTTAGGGTAATTGTCCTCATTAAGGCAAACAACAGAGTAAAAGTTCGTTATAACGAGAGCTAACAAAAGCATGGGGGAAAATTGTAGTTTTAAGGGACTTTTCGTCATAAGTGAATTTAAATTTCTTTTCTCTCTGTTTGTATTTTATAATAACTTTATAATTTGCAGTTTGCAATTTTTTATTTTGTGTAATTAATTATTTTGGTAGATATAAATAATTAAAATAAATGGCATATTAAGCCCTTTGACTACTAACGGGACATATATGCCCCCCCCCCCAAAAAAAAAATTTCCAAATGTTAAATTTGCCTTTCTTGTGACCTATTTCGTTTACTTTCAAAGAAAGCTGAGCTCGTTTTTTTTTTATTATTTTTAATTCGTAGTCAAGGGGTTAAATTAAATACGTTATTTAGATACTTTTCATAATTGAAAGTGCAGTAAAAGTCCGATGTAACGAGTAAATATGTAGATGTTCTCTCCACTTGTTAATACAAGATTCCTCGAAAGACTGAACAGAACAAACCGATCACGACCAGGCTCGGTCGTATTAACGATGTATATATTTCTCACTGCCTCGGAGGGCGTGATCATGCCGGAAAAACTCGAGCTGGCAGTCCGTCCGGTTAATCAAGGGAACAGGAACAAAATAAAAATGAGACGTAATAAAAAAAAGTAATAAAAATATGATAATAATTGAACTACACATACATAAAACATCACAGAGAACTGCGAGACTTAATCCAAAATTATATCAGCATTCAAGGGGCCCCACAATATGGGGAAAGAAGAGGGGTCAATATGCAGAGAAGCATGAGAGTCACATGTCATAGTAGAAAGACTGGCTATATTTGAAGCAGTGCCGTCTTAAGGGGCCTCAAGTAGAAAGGGGCCTCACAAAAATGAGATCTGATTGAGATTTCCGAGAGTTTACCTGGTAGGACCTCAGAAAAATCATTTGGCCCGGATCATTTGCCCATGATGCTCTTGAGACGGCCCTGATTTGAAGATGATGATTTCAGGAAGAAAATTCTTATCGCTGCCTCTACGGGGACTCGAATCCCTGGTCTCTCGTTCGCCGGACGAGTGCTCTACCCTCAAGCTATGGAAACCGATAGAATATTTCTTTCTCGGAGCTTGTTGAATGGCCCCGTACATGGACGGCGGCAGCAATCAACTAATAACTCGTGAATGGCATAGGCCACCAGATGGCGACATATATATGGAGGAATATCATTCAACATAACGCTCCAAGGAAGAAATATCCTATCTGTTTCCTTAGCTTAGAGGTAGAGCACTCGTCCGGCAAGCGAGAGACCGGGGTTCCAGCCTGTTTCCCCCTTCCCCGTGGAGGCGGAGATGAATTCTCTTGCTATGATCATCATCTCCAAATATAAGCAGTCTTTCGAGGAAGCTTGTAATAGCGGCTTCAGCTTATAACACGATAATAAGACTCTCGCTATAAAAATCGATTTGCAAGTGATTGCCAATTAGCTAATGTTAAAGGTATATAAAAGAAAAAAATCGAAATTACTTTCTGGAAAATATATTTCAGCTTCCGTTAAACTCACTTGACTCATCGCCGGAAAATACTTTGAATTTTTTTTAAATGAAAATGGAGCGATTTCATGTCATTATACCGTCCGTAGGGACTTCAAAAACTACATTTATTACAAAAAAATTATATACTGTATGTCTGTAATGCTATCATTATAACTTGAAGGGGGCAAGTGCAATGACAGACCATAATTTTTTTTATATTTCGTATATATACCCATATAGACGGCGGCAATGCTCGAAATTATAGGTTAGTTTGTTTCCGCTCTTCATTCTTGTTGTTTCTCTTTTTATGTATTTATTTGTTGTTTCTATCTTGCATCGCGTGAGTGTTTCCGGTGGTGGCTCCTCCGTCACCAGTGATCCACTGCCATCATAAACAGCTCTTGCTTCCGTCACTGTTGAGAGTAGGCTAGTAGATGAGTCACTCTTTTTTGATCATCATCATCGATGTCACTTAGGCAAACATCATCACCACTAAGCCCCGATTTTACCGAGAAATATACAACGTCTTACTTTCACCGACATTTTTTTTTTTTAAATCTCGTGTCGGGTTCTTTAAACCAAAACGTAGGAAAAAAATGCCATGTCCGAATTCCAATAATCGCAAATCTCTACTCACCGGATATGCAAGAACCTCTTCCGTGTAAATCCGACATTGACGCGCAGTAGGTAACTATGGATTTTCTCGGAATTTTCGCTTTTTTTTCCAGATTTATTTTGGTATTCACTTCCGTCTAAAACAATGAATTAATTGGGAAAAAAATTACAGTAAGCTGTGTTTTACGTCAGTGGTTTAAAAAAGGAGGTCCGCGGGCCACTGGGGATCCACGACAGATGCTAAGGGGTCCGCCGTGGGATGTGTTTCAGAACAGAGAAGTAATTATATTACCACTGATAGTGTCTACTACGACTAACTTAACCGAACAAGTGCACCTCGCACGCATACCTCTGCGTAATTTCTAATGAATCGGTGCAAGTCGGAACGTGTTGTGTGAGTGTATGCATACAAGGTGCAAAGGAAAGTCTCTTTATCCTGGAATATTTTGCGAACAGTTGATCCTTAGTATCCAAGACCTAAGATAAGTCATTCATATCACAAGGGGTTGTATAGTCATTAAAATAAAAACTAACTTTTTATACGGACACCCCGTGCTTAAAAACCAAATCAGAAATTTGTTGCTCTGTCTATCCTGGGCCCAACAAAAAAAAATCCATGTTTTTAAGGGCAATAATCGCTGAGATATTTCAATTCGAAAATCTCTAAAAAAATGAGGGAAAAACAACATATGAAGCGTAGAATGAGTTTGTCCGTTGCTTTATACTGTTTTTCCCTCATTTTCAGTGATTTTCGAATTCAAATACCTCAGCGAATGTATTGCACTTGGAAACGAGAATATTTTTTTTGGGGGGGGGGGGGATCTTAAGAGAAACAAGGCAGCAATTTTCTCTCTAATTTGGTTTTTTAGGACAGGGTGACCAGACGGAAAGCTATTTTTTTATTTTAATAACCCCATGCAACCGCCTGCAATATGAATGACGTATCTGAGTTTTTCACGTTATTTAAGGAATACTTTTTTCCAGTATGCTTCTAGGACACAGTGGTTCTTGACCGGGAGAGCATTTTTCGGGGGTGCGGGACGAAAAAAAAAATTACAACATGTTGACTGATTATTCAGAAAAAGTGAAATGCTGATAAAAATTTAACTTTCGCTCGAAGAAAATCTTTTGCGATAAGTGAGTTCGTGCTTGTTTTCCATTTCAACACAAAAGAAACATTATTAATACCTAAAATATTTCGCGGTTTGCTAACATTTGTACTTATATACTGCGCTTCGATTTGATACTGTCGTGAGCATGACTCAAGTAAAACGACCGAAAATCTATTCAAGTGACAAACAAACATGTATATAGGGTGTACTGTAAGCATAGGCGTACGCAGAATTTTCTTGGGGGAATTTCCGATTTTTTTCCTTCTGAGGAGGGTGCACTTTTTTCCTGCAAAATAACACTATAATCTTGGCTCAGGGGGGGTTAGAACCCCCCAAAAAAAACGTGTGGTGGGTGTGTGTGTGTGAAATAGTCCTATCTTCAACAAGGTCGCAATATCGCACGCATAAAAAAAGTGGTAATAGGTTGATACTTTTTTTCCAAAAATAGCGAAATCACACGCTTCGGGGGGGGGGGGGAGGGGGAGATTATAGGCAGGATATTACGGCATATGAATCGGCTTCTTGTCTATTTTTATCCACGCCTATGAATGAATGCATACACATTGTCAATTATTGCATATTTTCATTCGTTTCCCCAGAGTTCCGGAATAGCACAGCGAATGTTCTGTGCGTGTTCTAATAACAATACATAAAATGAAACCGAAACGAAGGTGGAACAATGGCTAAGCTTTTGAGCAACAAAAACGGAGAAAGAAAATAAATCTCTCCATCCGCTTATCCGAAGTTTCCGCATTTGAAATTCGACGCGGGTTTTTTTTTGTTCATTCTGTTGCGATATTGAAGAATACATACAGTATATCTGCTGCTGCTGCTGTGTTGGTGTATTTGTCTGAGTGGGTCAGTCATGAAAGGTTGTGCAAAAAAAAAAGCAAGTGCTCTTCTGTTTTAGTATTTTAATTTGATATACACACACAATGGGATAAAAAAAAACCCACAATTTATTGACTTGTTTCCAGCGTAGCATGAAAGGCATGTCGAAATTGAAGGTAAAAAAGATGATATCCTTCCGCTACACGTGCCTTTAGGAAAAAGGTTTGTGTGTCTTTTGTGTTTTTCGGAAGCAGGAACCACACTACATACAAACACTCACCGGCACCGTCCACACGTCACTCGTTATCACATTTTTAGTTCGACGCCAACCACTTGTGTCGCGACGACAATATTGAATAGTGTGATGGCGCGATTCATCGTTTTGAAATAAGAATAGGTGAGAGGGTACGGGGTAGAGAAAGCCGGCGGCACACATTCACGCACGCACACAATACACTCTTCTCAATTTCTGTTTTATCGTTTTTTATGTCGTGGAATGCGTCAAAATTCAGGAAACGCGTCATTTATTTTATTCACCTTTCTTCTTTTTTTTTTTCAAATGGATAAGTGGTTAGACACTGCAACCTTATCAGAAATGTCTGAAGGTTCACTCTGCTGTCGATGACGAGAGGGAAAAACCTTAACCCATCTACAGGGGGGTTCTTCCACGGGCCACATCTGGCCCTTGGAGTTTTATTATCGCGGAACGCCGATCATTTTTAGAAGATGGTTAAAACATTGAAAAACGATCAATTCTAGAATTAATGAAAGAAATATTTTCAGAATTACCGAAATGAATAATTACAGAATCATTTGAAAAGTGATTTCATATTAAAATTAATCTCAGAATTTCAACTGTGGAACAATTATTTAAGAACTGATCGAAATTTATAATTAAGAAAAGTCTTCAATTATTTTTGCTTGTGTTTAACTCGCCCCCCCACCCCCATTGACGCGCCATTCTATGAAGCGAAGTTATTACATCAAGTTATATGAGTTAGGGGACCACGGGCTTTGCGGGAAGTTTCGATTTGGCCCAGCGTGTCTGAAAGGTTGAAGACACCTGATCTACAGGGACGTCCAAATTTACAGGAATATCCCTTAAAATACGGATCATATGGTCACCTTATATACACGTTTCTGCCTCGCGAGTAGCGGCAATACCGCATATCTGGCCCGTGGACAGAAAAGGTTGTGCATTCCTATATTACATGCAAGAAGCATCATTGAACTGGAAGTCGTGCTGTCACCTATCAAATAAAACTGTTAGCAATTCTTCGATTGAAATTAGTGACCGGTTTTCGATTAATGTGTCACGTGAAAAAAAAAAAACAAAGCAATATGATATTGGCTGTACAAGCAATATTATTAGTTAAATTATCACCTTTGCCCTAAAAATTTCAACAACTGTTGTTTGTGTATAGTAAACTACCGTTAATAAAGTAAAGTGTAATTGCTTGGTTTTATGTAATCGAAACAATATAGGCACAAACAGGTCGATTCTGGTTCATATCTTTTCGATCACAATTACAAAAAAGCTAAGGAGGACTGCACTTTACTTTACTCTAACGCTATTTTACAATACACAAACAACTGTTAAAATTTCGAAGCAAAATTAATAATTAAACTAATATATTATTGCTTATAAAATATTTAAATAATATCTCATCTCAAATTGTTTCGTTTCTTTTTTTGCAGCACATCGATCAAAAACCGGTCACCGATTTTGATCGAAGAATTATAACACAGTTGCGTTTTTTTATATGATAGGAGGCAGCAGAATTTCCAGTTCAGTGATGTTTCTTACATGCTCCTCTAAAACTTTAAGGGATTAGATTTTGAAAAGAGGATCATTTTTTCAAGAGCAAAAGAGAAATAAATAAAGAAAAACCTAAAATTTGAGAGAAGTATTTTCACTTCACAATGAAATTTTGAGAAGTAAAGCGAATATTTGAATGCGTGAATCCCGCATCTAGATGCGTATCGGCGAACACTGATGTACACTACACCGGAAATTCCCAGACTGTATTTTAGGTGGTGAGGTTTGTTTTTGTAGTACCACATGTGTTGAACATAGATGATAAGAAATGCTGTGAAGTGGCAACTAAAGCCCCTTAATTTTATATATATTCTATTTTTTTATTCCTAGACAAATTATACGTATGTTTTTCCTCCACAGATTTTTTTTGCCTTACACTTTTGGTACAAGTACAGACAGAGCTTGGCATAAAATTTTGCTTAAAAATGATGGGGGGAAACTAATGAGTTGATGAAATTTGGCTAACGGAGAAGGTATAGACCTCTTCAACATACTTACATAACACGAAAATTCAGGCATTCCCCCCCCCCCAAATTCACTTCAAAATATGGAACACAGATGATAGCATCACGAAGCATACTAAACACGCATAAATTTCACTGCAATTTTTTTTTCTCACTCCTGATTTGGCACCCTCCGTATTAAGGTACCTTGTGTGACTGCATGGGTTTTTACGATGATTTATGATTGACCGGTAGACTTCGAGAGCAGTTTTATTATAGGGATAAAAAGCACGCAACTTGCCCAACTAGGGGTGGCGGGGAAAAAAACCAAAAACAAATTTTATGTACTCGAAAAGGTTATAATATGATGAAAACATTGTAAACCATTTTTTTATCACCAGAAATAATGAAAGTAAGTTGTTTATTAATCACAGGAAGTCTACTGTTGGAACGAATAGCTCAAATGATATGATCGCAAATTTAATTTAATACATTGTATTTTTATCTTGTCGGAGCTGCACAGAATCCCCCGGTGGGTCGCTCAGCCCGCGGGCCAGCTGCTAGCCACCCCCTATTCCAATGTAAATGTAGGAACTTATTTTATTTTGCTCTCAATTTCTTTCCCGTTCCTTCATAAAGACGTTTTCAAAATTTCAAAACTTTCTGATGAATAGATATAACTGTAGACAGCTCTGAATAGGTGAACTTTGATTACGTACATCCTGTATATATTTTTACGGCTCCAAAGTCCATGAACATTTGATACGGACGGTATATGATGGGTTTTCAAATAACCCGAAAATGAAACTCCTCAAAATCACCGAAATAATCCACCTTCCCCCTTTTCGTATGTAATTGCATTCCTTATGCAATGAATAGATAATGTATTCATAGTTTTTACGCAATTAAAAGCTTGAATACCAAAATCTGGAATGAAACAATTACTGGAATATTGGAACTATAGTATTATTTCGGCTTTGAAAACGAGCCAACAAATGAGAACTTAAAAAATTCTAATCATGCTGATTTCTCTTTGCTGTGGGAACAGGCAATAAATATTTCAAGCGTCGAGAGTTATAATCGCCTTGAAGAAGTCAGAGATCACAAAAGACTTTCATATGCAAATCATTTAACACTTCATTATGGTGTTTTGAATCGATTTGTCTCACTGCTTCGTCGTTTTCAAAAATGCAATTATGCATGTTGAATAGGGGTTAATGGGACACAGAAATACGGAAAACGAGTATGGTCATGAGTGCGTGGATTTCTTTTGACAAATTAGTTTTTTACCTCAGTTATAAGTTACTAGCTAAAATACTCGGTTCTGCCTGATTTTTCTCCATATACTGGCAGCATTAAAGAAGTGACACACCATTGTAAAGGCATACACATGTCTGAAACACATTGTTTTTAAACCATGATAACACCAAAGCAAACATTCCGGAAGACCTTGTTGCCTGACAGTTTTTCACCCAGATCTGACGAACTCTGAAAGGAGCCATTCAAGCATGGGCGGAGATACGGACGGGGGGGGGGGGGCAGCAATAATGACCTAACCCCCCCCCCCCCCAGTCTTCCAAGTCAATCACCGCCTATGCATTCAAGTATTACGTAAGCAGATTTTCAGCCATTTTTGACCCCCCCCACTTTCCCCCCCCGTCATCAAAATTTCGTCAACAGCTTAGAATATTTCATATCTTCCAAAACGGGTGGTTCATGACGTAAGCAACCTTCAAATACCCCTTCCTCCCCTTGCCATCAAAAGTCAGCAAATCCGAAACCCCCCCCCCCCGATGCTGACGTGATACTTGAATAACGCCAAAGTAGCCTATCGTTCAAGTCGGATGTTCGGTATATGCGCAAAATTTTACATAGATAGGTCTAGAATTGTAGATTTGTATAGAGAACAGACACATAGAGAACAGACACACACGCAGAAAATAAATTTTATATACAGTCGAACTTGATTAATTCGAAGTCCAAAGTCACTGGAAAAAAATTCGAATTATCCTAGTTAATCTATCCTGGATCTGTAAAATGACTACAAATTACTCATCAACATTCACATAGAGAATAATAATTACCAATTATTAAAATTTTATCATCGGTTATACGAAACTGTTTTCCAAATTTTAATAATTTATAACTGTAATAATTGATCTTATAGCTGCTACATTATTCCTTTGTCCAGGAAGCAGCATCATTGCAGAATTTGTTGACCATGATCAAAGTCTGATAAACGGGAAACAGTTCATGATCATCCGTTATATATGAAACTGTTTCAATCAAATTTTTCTTATCATTCTTATTACTATCAAGGGAATATACTTTCACTAACGTATTACAATCTGAACTTTCCGATACTCTTAATGACGACAAAGAGATTCAGATTTTGAATGTTACACCTTTATCTATAGGTTGTATAAGCATAATAGGTAGGTGTTAAGTGGTATACACTCCCGGGGTGGGCGTGCGTGAGCGCGCGTGTGTGTAGCTAAACAATGTTAAAATGTGCATTAAATTATCAAAGAAAGAAGAGTGGAGGGGAAACAGAATTTTCAAACTTTTATTATTCATTGAAGATTTGTTGTTAACAAGTTTATTGAGAAAAGCAAAGTCTGGCTTCTCGTAGAATTTTTTCAAACTAAATTTTGCAATTATCCAAAACATTCGAAAAAAGTTCGAATTAAACAACAAACTTTTTACATTAAATTAGATAGAAAACTCAGGGGAGTCTGTAAAAGTTTGAATTAAAAAGTTCTATTATATATTAAATTAATACTATATACAGTATAAGCTGAGGAAAAGATCGCACATTTTTGAACCTTTTAACAATTTTTTGTTACGTTGTGTCGGGACAGTGAGCTTGTGTAATTGCCGCTGTGCGGTCGTGTGGTCGTGATGGACGCTCATCCTGAGGATCCAAGTTCGAAACCCGTAGACGGTACAGTGGTGGTCGGCTGAAGTTGGTTTTCTGCTGTTTTCCAACTTTTGAGGTGCGAATGCGAGCTGGTTTTTTCGGCCAGACATTCTTCGAATTTGCCGCTCCCCTGAAATTGCTGAACTGGGCTATAGCCCGCTAAGCATACCACCCCCCCCCCATCTGCAAATACACCACTGCAGGGACGCAGCTAAGATTTTCACCACCCGGGGCAAACATTATTGTGCCGCCCCTGCAACTTTAAAATTCGAGAATTTTATAACGGTGTTCTTTGTTCCCACCTAAAATTGTCAGCCCCCTTAGCTTTTGCCGTCCGGAGCAGTCCCCCTCCCCCCATAGTTCCGGCCCTGCGCCACTAGCTCCTAATGCATCTTTTGGAGCCAAAGTTAATACATTATTAGTTTTACTATAAGTCTTATTTTCAACGAAACACGGTAAATGTGACTTTCGGACTCCTATTGTGAATAGTAATCAAGTCGTGACAAATGACGTAATACCGGATGTCGGAAGAATGATGTTGTTCCTACAAAACGAACAAAAGAAGGTGGTACTTCTTTCGGGAGTCGTGTGCTCTGTGAGATGGGACTCTCCAAGTTGCTAATGTCATTAGTCGGACACACATGGTGTTCAAAATCCAAACGTCTCCTCTATCACAAAGCTCGGTGACTAAATTCAGGGCAGGAATAGGCTTCTTCCACCGCATTGTTCTAACAGTACAATTTGTGTTTGCGGTGTAGCCACAATAATAATGGCCTCTTATTACCATTGTTACGGCGGTGGTTGGTGCTAGCTAACGGTTTCGGTGTTCTTTGGCTGTATACGAAGCCAAATTGCGTGTCGCCTTGGTGTCTCGCTCAGGTCCGTCGGCCTTGGCTCGCTCATCCGACGAAATTAACTCATTTAAAAGACACCGAATGTTCATGTAACCGAAACCTTAATTATAAAAGAGCAGCAGCAGCAGCACTATCATCACCAACAGAGAAACATCCAACGCCCTCTGTTTAATACTTACTCCATAATATCTGTGAACTACAATCATACAATTACACGCCTAGAAAACAATTGTTTCTGTGCAGCAGCACATCGTGGTTGGTTCTCTTACTAAGCTGTGAGCACAGTTCAGCGACCGCAAGCGATTTGTTCTCACCCGTGGTTTTCATGGCGTAGGATAGTCATTTCGTGTACGTACAAATATATTTAAAGAAGCTGAATCACTTCAGTGGGGGGAGAACAATTGAAGTTCAACGATATGGAATACAACGGATACGTACAGTAAATACAGGGTGGTTATGATTAAACTGACGCTACTCAGACCAATGCAGCTCCCGTCAGTATATTGACACTACTCCGACATATGTAGCGCCCGTTCTGGACTATGTATTCCATTGGAACTTGGTATATATGCTATATGGTTCATGGGAGAAAAAGAAAATTCAATAGAAAATACCATTTTCTCACCTGGTAGTCGAAAATTGAACTACTTTTTTTCATAAATCTCTCTCATGGGACGCCCTATAAATAGGTTTACTTAAAATTCACCGACAACAGTTCAACATGAGTCAGTGAGCCAGTAAGTGAACGAGAAATGACAGAGAGAAGTGAATCAGTAAATGATTCAGTAGTTAGTGAGTGATGGAGTGGTTAGTGTTGGTGAGTGTGCAAACTACTAAGTGAGTGAGTAACAGAATGAGCGACCTGGTGAGTTAGTGATGAAATGAGCGACCCGACCTAGTTAGTAAATAAGCGAGTGAGAGGGACTAACATAGTTAATGAGTGAGCGACAGATTGAGCGACCAGGTGATTAATAACAAAGTGAGCAACCTAGTGAGTTGATGACAGAGACCGGCCTACTGAGAGAGTGATCGAGTGACATAATGAGTGACATTAAGTGAGTGGTCTATGAAGTAAGTGACCTGGTGAGTAAGTGAGTGACCTGGTGAGTAAGTGAGTGATCTAGGGAGTAAGTGAGTGAGTGATAGAATGAGCTACCTAGTGATTCACTGAGAGATCCTGTGGGAGAGTGAGTGAGTGAGAGCGCGTTGCTCTAGTTACAGGCCGATTTCACTCCTTCATTCACTCGCTCGTTCACTTGCTCACGCGATCATTTAATCACTCGTTCATTCACTCATGTCGGTGAATTTTCCGGACACGCTATAAATAAAGAATAGATTCAATTTAATGTTACGTTGATCTCCCAGATGTGAATTCATGTCGAAAATTCAACATTCGAAGGCAAATGTTGCGAAAACGAAAACGTAATCATTAAAGAGCTATTACTTCACAATTGATCAGAGGACACCCTGTAGCTAAGGGGGGACGACGACTGATATGAACGATACCAGCTGGCAATGTGTGACAGATACCGACGATGTCATTTCAACGGCTGAGATACTATGATAAAACGGTTGAATCGCTATTAGTCAGTCTTATCTGATCAGAGTGTTTGACTGATCTCGTGCTCCATGATCAGATGACATCCGATCCGATTGAAGGATTCGGCGATTTCACCCTCAACCAATCTTTTTTTTCACTGCACTGCTGCTTACCAAGTTTGAAAAAAATAAGAATTAATTATTGGCTCGTATAATATTCGTACCGATTTTAGTAAGTTGCTAGCGGTCGTGATGGACTCGAATCGCGAGAATCCGGTTCCGATCCCCCAAAGGAGGCACAGTGGTAGTCGGCTAAAGTAGGTTTCAGACTTTCAGGCGCGAATGTGAACCTTCCTCCTATTCAAATAAGGGGCAATACAAAGTGCACTTGAATTCGAATACTTTGAATTTGGTTCATTTAACGATAATTCGGATACTTCCCACTACTACTGCTAAACCCAACATGCAACTCGTCCATATTCCTCTGCGGAACTTGTAACGAATTGGTGTGAATACTTCCTACTGTAAAACGGATACCTTCCACTTTGAGAATGCCAAATCTAACGGAGTTTTTACAACACGGCAACATTGCATTGGTTGCAGTTTGGGATCCAGAAACCCGGAACCCAATATTTCACCTTACCTGACCGTATGCATGACGAAGTGAGTGACCTATAAGTGAGTTGGTGAATGACCATATCAGTAAGAAACTCGGTGACCGTATAAGTGACCTATAAGTGAGTGGGTGAATGATCATATGAATAACCAAGTGAGTGACCGAATAAGTGATCTGCGAGTGACCAAATGAGTGATCTGCGAGTGACCAAATGAGTGACTCATGAGTGATATGAGAAACTAAGTGAGTGGCCGTGTGAGTGACCAAGAGTGTATGTGAGTGCATGGTCTCTTTCCCACTCACTTGCTCACTCATGGACTCATACGGTCACTAACAGGTCCATACGGTCACTCATATGGTCTCTCACGGACTCAACCGTGGAATACATAACATAAGACGTCATCAGTCTACGCCTTGGCTCACCCAGCCCGTGCGGGAATCCAGAGGGCTCTTGCACTTGTGACTTTTATTGTACTGAGGACCATTTTATTTTTTCACAACACAAATGCACTGTAAATAACGATGATAAATTGTTTCAGGTAGTATCTAGTATTATGGGCATAGGCGTACGCAGAATTTTCTCAAGTGGGGGGGGGGGGGAGGGGGTGTTTCAATTTTTTTTTCTCAAGGGGGGGGGGAGGTTTACTTATTTTCCTGCAAAATCTAATCTATGATATAAAATCACAAACTCGAAAAGGGCCTGTTTCTAAGCAACCGAAATTAGTGACGATTTTATGTTACGGAAATGGGTGACGTTTTTTGAGTAACGGAAATCTGTTACGTTTTCGTGTTACGGAAGTCGGTTACGATTTTGGGTCAAGTATTCATTCAACTCTAGCATATATCGGAACCCATTTGACACATCGGGACCATGTTATGCGTATGTACCGAGAGGCTCCCACATCCTACAGCAGGGCTCTAGGCTGGAATTTAGATGGCGAGCTCCCAAACCAGCTTTTCAGGGGCCACTCTGTGGTTAATTTATAGTGTGAAAAATCAAAAAGTGATAAGAATCGTTCCGGCCCCTGTCAGCCCTGCCCTTGTGGGGGGTCATGCCGAGAGGTATGTATATGTATAATATACATATAACACCAGTGCTCCCAACACACAGGGTCCGGGTACCCGGGGGGGATGCACGTATACCTTCATGGGGAAGTTACAAGTTTTAATTTCCAGGGGCCCTTGATATGGATCTCATTGTTTTCTTGCTGCTTTAACGTTGAAAAATTTGCGATAGCCAGTCTGGGGCCCCCCATAGAAATTTGCGAATTCGGTTGCGGGTAGTTGCGTGGGTGGGCCTGGATTTTATTCGTTGGTAAAACGAATACAAATAAAAAATTTTCATGGCACTTCGCAGCGGAGGGGTGACCGACAAGCTTCCAATTCGGGGACCCCATGTTTACAGGTTTCATTTTGGAGGCCCTGGATGAATCTAATTCTTTTCTTTTTTTTTGTTTTTGTTTAACATTGTAGAATTTGCAGCAGCGGAAGACCGAGATAAATCCAGTCTGGATTCCCCCACTAAAAATCTGAGTATTGGGTCCCCGCTACTGGATGGGGGCCCTGGATTTCATTCGTTGTAAAATTGATAAAAATTTAAAATTTTCGTGGTCCCTCACCGGGGAGATGCCCGACAAGCCTCCAGGTCAGGGCCCCGTGAAAATGTTGACAGGTTTCATTTTGGGTGGTCCTTGATGAATCTCATTGATTTTTGTTTAACATTGTAAAATTTGCAACACATCGGTAGCCTGAGATAAATCCTGTCAGGGGCCCCACTAAAATTCAGCGAATTGGTGTCTGGGGACCCCATGGGCAATTTTCTGGGGTACTTGATAAATCACATTTGTTTTTTATTGCTTTATTATTGCAAAATTCGCTTCTTCAGTAAGCTGGTGCTTTCACACGTCCCTTTCCATAGCACGCTGATGAAGTGGGACGAAATAAACAAGATATGTTGTGAAGAGAAGTGGGGGGGGGGGGGGTTGGCCGCCAAAGGCGGCAGGCAGCAGAGCCCCCCCAGTAATACTATTATCTCGGCTTGAGGGGAGCGTTAGAACCCCAAAACTCCCTTTTGCGTACGCCAATGAGTATGAGTGATACAAGTGCACATGAATGATTCCTCATTTTTATCACAGAGAATTATTATTATTGAGAATTATTTATTACAACCAGGCCGGTTGGCCGATCATCTACTGTAATAGTTGTGACAATGATGGGACTTTCCTCAAACAATTTTGGAAATCTCACCGCAAGATTTTTTTTTCTTATTTCCACAGCTTTGTTTGCAAATTTTTTATTTCTTTTGCAATATCAGTAGAATGGCATCACGTGAATCTATTCCGGTACAAAACACTGATGAACAGTACCTGGTACTATCGATATATAAAAATTTTATTTTCTCCTCCTCTCTTCATATATTAACAAGCACATGTGAAACAACAAAAATGTGTGCAGACTTTTGTGATGTGGTTTTTTGGAGCATTTGCATGTACTCACGAATCCACAACACATTTTTTTTGAAAAATTGGTCTTATACTCTTGAAACGTAACTTTGCTGAAACATTATTGCACTTCTATAATATTATAGCGTCAATAATAGTTAAAACATTAGCATTTTGAATGATGCGCATACACTTTTGTGACTGACTGACTGTACATGAACGCAATACTTTCATGCATGTACCGATTCATTGGAAATGCCTGAGAGGAATGTTTACGAGGTGCAAAATGATTCTGCGGTCGACATACAGTAAGTTACTAGCAATAATATCCAGTGCTGTCCGGTTTTACCCCGTACTCGGGGCAGTAAAGAAATGACAAACCATTGGTAAAGGTCATTGTTGAGGCCGAGGAACCATTGCTGCTTTACAACTTTTCCGCCCATTTTGAACATGTCTAAGGTCAGGATTACACTATAAAAGTTTAGTGAAAGTCCTTTTATAAAACTTGAAAAATGTAACCAATAACTTTATTGGTTGGATTTTTCAAGTTTTATAAAAGGCCTTTTATCAAACTTTTATAGTGTAATCCCGGCCTTACTCTGACAAACTTTTAGTTTTACGTTTTACCTCTTGTCCAAGTCGCGTCCTGTTTGGTATACAGTCGACACTCAATCATAACGACCATGCGTTATAGCGACCCTCTCTCTCTCTCTCTCTATGATAACTTTTTTTTTTTTTTCACACACACACACACACACACACACACACAAGTAAGCACTATATATAGTACTTAACAGTACATGCATCTCATACACATTCCTCAGCGGAATTTCTAACTAATTGGCACATGCCGGAACGTGTTGTGTGTGCGTGCGTGGCCCGAATACAGGGGTCTTCAACCTTTCAGATATTACGGGGCCAGTATTAATGATTAAAGTTGATTAGTTAATTCTTTTTAATTAATTAAAAAACGTCTTTTATTAAATCTGAAATTCGCCCGATAATTCTGAAATTATTTTTTCATTGATTTTAAATTTTCATTAATTATGAAATTATTTCTTTCAAAAAATTCTTAATTTTTTTTTCGTGAAAAAATTATTACTCTTAACAATTTTGAAATTACTCTCAATAATTCCAAAATTATTTCTATCCCTAGTTCCGCAATTATTTCTTTCAGTAATTCTGTAACTATTTTTTTTCATTGATTGTAGATTTTCATCAATCATGAAATTATTTTCTTCCAATAATTCTAAAATTATTCCTTTCATTAAGGTGTTTTTTTTTAGCATTTCTGTAAGTTCTGTAATTATGTATACTTTTTTGGATACCGAATTTGGCCTCTCGAAATAATGTACCTGTCTATACGAGGAATCACATTAGGCCTCAGAAACTGTTTTGTCCGAGGGTGTCTCTCCCCGGATCCGTGTTTCGACGGCCCTTTTAATGTATCAAATGCACAGCATTATTTATTTGAATCTGGGAAGTATCTCCCAGTTTTAAATACAGCAGTACTGATTCCAGTGGTCAGAGCTCTTTAAAGAATGTGTTTTTTTTTTGTTTTTTTGGAATTTAGTCGTTTTTCAATGCAAAGAAGCTGTTTTCTAAAAATGGTCGGTGGGCCACAGCAAAAAACTCATAGGGCCACGGATTGAAGACTCCCCTCCCCCGCCCCATGGCCCCCACATACGGGGGGGGGACATACAGGGCTCAGCCCTGGGGCCCGGGATGATTATCATAACTTTCTTTGCTTTTTCACGCTATAAATTAGCTACAGAAGGGGCCCGTTGAAAGTCTGACCGAGGGGCCCGCAAAAGATCTGTAGCGGGGCTAGGGGCCCCACTACAGGATGTGGGGACCATGCCCCGCCCTAATGTATTTGTTTTCTGAGTTGTATTTGTTTCATGTTTCATCTAAACACTATTCCGCATGTTTTCCTTTCGGTATAATGACTACCCGCTATAACGTTCGTTTCCGACTGGACGATGAGGGTCGTTATAATGAACTTCAACTGAATATTAAAATTTGGTGAAGATGGATCCGAAATTGCAGGTCTACATTGAGGACACACACGGGAAATCAATTTTATACCACTCGCGCCAAGACCAAGACGCGGTTAGAGCGGAATCAGGGTAGACACACGACCTGTTGAATGAATAAAATGGTTTTCCAGCACTCTCCATGGCAGGTAATAACCACTGAAGGTCGCGCAAAAAAGTTTCATTGAACCCACGAACCTTAAAGCCAACGAGACCAATTTGCTAACCACTAATCTACGGTGGACACCGGCTTCCATGGCGTCATTTGCCAAAGAAAGAAATTTATCATTATTTGTGTAAATATGCAGTTATGGTCAAATATTACACGACGGAAAGATCCACAAAAAACCAGGTGTTCGAAAACCAACTAATTTATTGGTATTGAGTCATTAGATATATTTCAATCATTGGATAACTAGGCATGTGATTGATTGTTATTCCATCTATTAAGTGACGTGATTCAACCTTTACGCACTCGATAATTACCATAAGAAAGGTAGATTATAATTATGTAGAATGACAAATATATACAGTGTAACTTCGATTAAAGAGCATAATTCGTTTCGCGAAAGTGCTCGTTATAAAAATCACTCGTATATCAAATCGAACTTCCCCATTGGAAATAATGTAAACTGGGATGATTAAATCCACTATTATTCATTCACATAAAAAAAAGACCCATGAAAATGGTGTTCAATCAATAATAAAAAACAATAATAATATAATACGATACATAGCGAAAACCTGACGTGAAGTTTGTTTCTGTGTAATGTTTGTTATGTCTAATGTGACACTTAACATGTTAACGTTGTGAATCAATGCACCCCATAATCCAGCTAGCCAGCCGATGTAGCTTCGGGAATGATGAAATCTCCTAATTGCCCAGGAGAATTAAGACGTAGGATGCTTATGGAACAGGAATGTGTTCCTAGAATGAGCTAAAACATCTGGGTGTGCGAACATTGGCTGACTTGGACACTTGGACCAGGACATGTGACGCAAACATGACATCGATTCGTCGTTGTACGGCCTACATGACTAGTGACATCCAACGAACGCGGACGGACCGCCACCGACGGAATTTGATTATCGAATCTGGACGTGCCCCAAGGACGCTATAATATCAATTTAGATTTCGATTCTTAGATCATGATTTATCATAATTATTTTGTTGATTTATACTCCTGTAATTGGACTTGTTATTCTGTTATACAAATTTATATAGATATATATACATATACATATTTAATAAAATTCCGGATGCACCCATCTTTCGGGAACGCTTTGATATCTCCTTGAGATGGGAAGCGGGGTGTGTCCGGTCCTTCAATGTTCAATATGTCTAATGTGCTGCCATCAATTTTTCTAACTATGAGTGAAGTGTAATGATTGAATAATTGTATCCCTGCTGCTCTCTGCGGCGAGACTTTTAAACGGGGAGATCAGCTCGCGTTTCGCCTCAAAGTTGGGAATCACAGAAAACCAACTTCAGCCGATGGGGTTCGAGCTCGAGTCGCGAATCCGTCACTATGACCACTCAGCCACTACAGCGGCGATGCTTAGGCACTAAAAATACATAAGGACAAAAAAAAAGGCATTTATAATTAACGGAAGAAAGGGAACACAACTAAAAGCCTAGGTATATCAAGTGTCCGAAAACTAATTGTAAGAACTGGTTCACTTGCTCCATCTAGTGTTTCAATTATAGCTTATAATAACTGCTTTATTTTCAAAATTAAATTGCTTTCATGCTAAAAATAAAGTGTTTGTGGTCCCTCAGGATCAGGTCGATTTCAGGGCCAGAATAACCATACGCGGAGCACGTAGAGAAAATGTTTGCGTGGCTCCTTCGAGTTACGAATGGTTCTTTGTAGCATTATTTGGAAAATTCATTAGAATTTTTATAGTTAATACAGCTAATAGTCACAGCTAACATGTTTTATTGTTGTAAAAAAAATAACCATTTTTTTTCATCATATTACCGCATATGGGGACACATGCTTCATCAAGGGCAGGGCCCGATGTAGTCGCATCTGTCATACAAACCTGAAGGCGTTTCTGGTCAATTCAATCAAATACTAAATACTACCTAAAATAAGTTGCCATCGTTGTTTACAGCGCATTTATGTTGTAAAAAAAATAAGATGGGCCTCAGTACAATATAGGTCAGAAGTGCCAGAGCTCTCTCAATTCTTGCAAGGCTTGGGTGAAGTCGGTAATCGGTCAGCTATTACTATGCAGTCCAATGCATGAGCAAGATATGCCGTAAAGGGAAACAAACCTAATTTTTTCCAGTTTCTTCCATACATATAGCGTTCGTCTGAAACAAAAACATCCATGTGTAACACCATCTGGCCAAAGCAAAGTTAATGCAGGCAACGCCAAGTCTTTTATCTCTCCAGCACTTGCATCTATTCGTGTTTAAAAGGGACTGGAAGGAGTGGGGGGGGAAGGTTCCTCATAATAATTAATATTATACATAATAATTATACAGAGTATGGCCTCTGAATTTCACGAACGAACTTGAAAAACAATGTTAAAATAGGCATTTGTGCCAGGAAAAATTCAAAAAAAAGGCATTCTTTCAACAACAACAAAAAAAAAAAGGCAAAAATAGGCCTTTTGCCTGAACTTCCCGACTCTAGTCATGTTAAATCGGCGCGGCGTACAAGGCCTTTGCCTCTCGCAGATAATATTCTCAGGCAAGGTATCACCAGCTAGTCGTTTTTCATTCATCTACACACGAGTAGTACTTTTTTTAAGACTTACATTAACTACATTCAAGTAACTTACATCCTCCAACACATTTGGCCGTTGCTTTGATACTCTCGTAACTCCTTTTGCTGTTTTTAGTTCTGTTTTTAGTTAGATGTGCAAATCGTAGATGTAGACTTCTTATAGAATTTTGCTATGTCGGCCAAGACCGGAACTAGGATTCTTTCCGCCTGGGGCAAACATGATTTCGTCACCCCCCCCCCACAACATTAAAATTCAACAATTTTATAGCGGTGTTCTTTGTTCCCACCTAAAACTGTCATAACCTAAATTTTGCCAGTTGCCCCCCCCCCCCCGCCCCCTCTAGTTCTGGCCCTGATGTCGGCTACTCCCATACCTTGCTCGTGCTTTTCGCTTATTTCTTTCTTAAGATCCAGAGCAATCATCTTCCTTTTCGGCTCTTCTCAATCTTCTTCATCATAGAGGCGATTGTTGCAGCACAGGTATGAAAACAACAGTCGATGCACTTGGCCACTTAATAATAATAATAATAATAATGCTTTAATCACAAACACGCGTGGTTACAGTGCTACACTAGTCTAGTTCCGTATTGTAAACAGCCACGCTCACACGTGTGTTCATTTGGTGAGTGAGGCACGCTGACCGGAAACTGTACGGGAGAACATTATTTACAATGACCACAGTAAGTGTACGGGCGAAAACGAAAAATCATCAGCCGGTTATGATAAAGTGAAACTACAGTCGATCCCTCTTATAACATTCTCAATTGGGACGTTTTCCTGCTTAGCACGAGCTATTTTCATGGTCCTCCCTCCCCAACTGTAACTAATTCTCATAAAGATTTACTGTTTAAAGAGTTTTTTGGCTTACAATGGTGGTTTTTTTGGAAAACATCGTAAGCTGGATCCACTGCAAATAAACAAAGCTCGTAATAAATATTAGCTCGTAATGCGAATCATCGAATCAAAATTTATTAAAAACTAGCTGTAATACCCGGTGCTGCTCGGGTTTTCTTCAATTACTGGACGATTGAAAAAAAAGTGACAAACCATTATAAAGGAATAAACTACTATATATAAAACTGGCAGCATTGAAGAAATGACAAACCATTGTAAAGGCATATACATGTCTGAAAAGTATTGTATGGGAACCACGGTAACCAAGGTAAACATTCCAAAAGTCATTATTGAGGCAAGGGAACCATTGTTGTCAATTTTTGTCAATTTCGGGCATTTGCGAAGCTCTGACAAACTTTTAAAGTAGACTTTCGTTCAAGTCGAGTCTCGTTTGGTATACAGTCGATTCCTGTTTTAACGAATACCGTTATAGCAAAAAAAAAAAAAAAAAAAAATCTCGTTTTAACGAAAACTTTTTTAATCCCCCATATGAGTTTACACAGGAACAATGTAAAAATCTGGAATTCCTTTATAACCGAACTTCGTTATTACGAGGTGATTTCTCCGGTCCTTTGGAGTTCGTTATAACGGGATTCGACTGTATATCGAAATTTGGTGAAGATAGGTCCAAAATTTTAGATTTGTATAGAGTAAATAGATATAATTTTATATATGTAAATAGATTTTTGCTCGTTAACCGAGTCGCTTGTTAACCAAAGTTCCAGTGTAATTACAAAGTAGTAAAAGATAAAGTTGGATTGTAATTGATGAAGATAAAAAAGAACGGTTCGTTCAGTAATAACTTATACAACAGCCTTCGCCCAAACCCTCGAAACAGATGACACGCCCTGCTTGATATAATACAGACAGCGGGGCTTTTCCAAGTCGTGCGGTCGCAAAAAAACCATTTCCGACAACATTTTTTTTCCCCCTCTCTTCGAGACACACACAGAGAGAAAAAAAAACACGCGTTATGTCTCAACATCCCCACCTTTTCCTACCCTTTTTTTTTACGTAAAGCTGATTTTGCGCCAATGAGACTAATTAGCAATTTTATGATAGTAGTATATGACCTTGTTTAAATAATTATAGCGGCATCAAACAAAGTGCGGAGGAAAAACTCATGTTTCGAGATCTTTATCGTGTCTTATGTATTGCCGTATAATATTTTTATTCAATAAGAAAATGACGTCTGTTCTGAATGCTTGAAGAGATTCACAGAAGAAAAAAAAACGTTTGAAACAAAATCAGTTTTACTTAGCGTGAACTAAACATAATGCCCTGAGGCCAACACGTGTCAACTCTTATATCAGACGATCACATAATACGTCATATTACGCGATCATACATACGCCATACTCCACAAAATTTAAATTGTCTTATGCACGTCTATGGAGTATCCATCAATAGGATCTATTTTGTCTACTTCATCTACTTTATCCATAAATATTTCTAATAATAGCACTGGACAACAAATTTTGACAAAGTTTCCGAGTCCGATGCGAGAATAGTCATTTCTAAAATAACTCGGTGTGCTGAACACGAATTCGACCATAAACAAAGCTAGATTGGCAACGGTTTTCCTCTATAATTACAAATTTAACCCTTTCACGTACAAGCTTTTTTGGCTACAAATTTCGATAATCTTTATTTGATGAATCGGTGATAAATCTGGTAACCTTGTCCTAATCTAACCGCACGTGAGAAAAAGGAAGAAGGGGAAAGAAAAAATATGGAAGAGTGGGAAGGAAAAAAAACAGTAAAGGAAAAAGTATAGTAGATAAGTGGATAATAGAGTATACAGTAGTTTTATTTCTCGTTTCAACCCTCACCCTGCGTGTTCTCTTTCGCTCTTACATAATATAGAAAGATATGATATATACGGGGGGGGGGAGGAATCACTAACAAAAGTATAGAAAAAAAGAACAGGAAAAGAAACAACTTCGGTTCATAGGGTTACAATGAAGCTCCACGATGGTGAGGAGAGAGGGGAAAAAACACTGAGAACTGGATTGAATTCCTTCCACTGACGTTTGGACGAAATATTTCGTTCGTGATCGTAAAGAAGTTAATACACATGTAATAACCCATTGCATTACATTGAAACGCATCACAAGTATAATGAAAACAAAATGAATGTACAGGAAAAACAACACAAGTACTGTATATACAAACTTCACAAATAAATGGAGGCACAACTTTTTAATATACAGTGAAACCTTTCTATAACGATACTGTGGGGACGTAGAAAAATATTGTTACAGACAGGTTATCGTTATAGACAGTTTGAGAATTTGCGCTATTTCTTATTGAATAGGAATCTCGCCGGATCAAAGATAATATCGTTATAAGCAGATTTACCATACGTTATATACAGTATCGTTCACACAGGTTTCACTGTACATAAAAACTAAGATTGGGAATCGATTAAAATTTTTAATTGCTTAGTCAAAAAATTTTAATCTATTAATCGAATATTTTTCATGACTGTATATGTATGTAATATTAATGCTTTAAAAATGTAATTTATTCATTTCACGCTCCTATTCACTAGATGTAAACAAGTATAGAAATAGACTAAAAGAAATTAAGGCTGCCACTTGAAGCAATTGAATACTTGTATGCTGAACACATATATTTTGTAAAAACCTGTAATTTCTTTTTTTTGGATCTTATGGTTTCTTTTTTAAATCGATTATTTTAAGTTAGTCTCTAATTTCGAAATTACTTTTGATCATACTGTTGCTTGTTTTTTTTTTCCAAATCTCTCCCAAATGGTGCTTGACTGATAATTCCAAGAATACGAACAATTACTGTTCATGGTGGAGACAATAAATTTCGATCTTGCCTTTTAAAACTCCCTTCAAACTCAATTTGAAACTGAAATGATCACAATTTTTCGTTGAATTGACTTTTATTTCCCAATGCCGAAAAATTTCATCAAAATATTGATTCAAATGTTATTAAATATGACCACTTATCGAAAATGCTATATATTGGTACAATAATTTAGGGCATTTAATCAGTTTCGTTAAATAAATTAGGTCAAATTACTAATTTTTTACTCAAATTTTAATCGAACTTTAATTGAATTGACCAAGTTAATTAATTCAATTAAAATTTTTAACTGTGATCAACAATTGATCGATTAACCGACCCGATTAATCAATTATAATCGGACCAGCCCTAATAAAAACACAATACACAAATACGTAAAAACCCAACACACAAATACATGAAAACGCACAACAAAAATGCATAGAAACGCAAATGTATTGCAGCACAAATTGTTCGTTTATCGGCGTCAGAATAGGTACTTTATTTTTCATTGCGCTCGTATTGGACATAAGAGGCATCTTTTACAATCGTCCAATAGTAGTCACCCAGCATCAAGGTTGACCATTTTCCCTGGTAACGCTGTTCTATTATGATCTTTACCATTTTTTACCCCACACGATAACGCTCGTAAAGCACTTTTTTAACTGTTAACACAGTAATGTTTAAAAAACAAGAGCCAAAATAAAACTTTTTCATGGTAATATTCGTGTTCAGCAGATGAAAATCATTCGGAATTGCATATTTTCGTGTCGAGCAGAGAGTTTCATTGTTGTCCAGTTATACCCACTTTTTCTAACATTTAAAATGTTAATGTATCTCCAAAACGAGAGCTAATGCTACTTTTTCATGACGATATTCGTGTTCAGACGGTCAAAACCATATGGAATCGTATATTTTCATGTGGGATGCAATTTCATTGTTGTCCAGTGTTTTGAAATGATAGGAAAAGTTCTTTGAATGTGAAGCTCTTCGGTGAGCATCGCAATGCACTAGGGTTTCTCTTTCGGGATCCCATTGAATGCAACCTTGAATTTCCCGGAAATCTTAAACTAATTTTTTGGGATCCTGGTAGAAGAATGAGGTTGAACCAGATCACATTTCTGTGCTGGATTAGACATGCCTAAGAAATTTCATCACTGGAAGCATATATTTTAGAAGATTTTTTTTAATAATTTATCTATTAATACGAATAATTTTATCTTCTAAAATGAACAATCTCGTGATTATGTAGAATTCAGAAATGAGCATTTTTCACAAAAAATCGCGTATCCGAAATCGCGCAACTCAGGATATCGAAAGTCACGGGAATGAACTGTATTTTCAACAAAAAACGTGTATCTCATGAACATAATTCCTTCAAGGTATTTATGATAAACATTCGAATAATTTTCCGTAAAGGTGTCCTTGGCCTTCCTTCCCTCCTGCTATAAAGTGCTTTATCCGAAAATTACACCGAATCGATTGTAATTCCGAACAGTAGATTTACATATGTGTACATATTCTAATTAATAGGAAATCGTATTCACAGCGACGAACTTCTATTTTTAGACGGATTTTTCCCACCGTTTAACAAAGATTCTTCGAATTCAGCTCAATTTCCATCCACCCACCCACTTTTTTTTTATCATTATTATTATTTTTTTCATTCTTTTCAACTAAAATGAAAGAAAATGAGCACTGATCAGATACACAGAAGACTAATAAAAAAAAGAAAAAAACAGAAAAAAACGGTAAAAAAAAAAGGATGAAATAACATCAGAGAACTTGGTGAGATAAGAAAACCCGAACTACCCCGAGGGCGATTCGTAGAACGACTTTCTTACGTCTTGGCGATAGATGCTAACAAGTTGGCGGGTAAAAAAACAAACATAAGGCATGAAACAGCGGAACAAATCGAATAGCGTATCCGGATGTAAAGCAGTGAGGTTTCTTTTTTTCCGAAATTACCACTTTTTTGAAGTAAATTTTTTGTTTTTGGTTCTACTTCAAGTGTGATATGTATACAGTATGTTACGGGAATTCCTGCCCGGAATCGTACCTTTAGCACGGCTTCCTCTACTCACTTCCTCTGATTGGCTGCGACGAGTTTTTACGGCTCTCTCTTTCACTCGCGGATGACGCACTAGAAAAACTTCGCCGTGTGTGTTGACGATTCCTAAATTAACATCACACAGCTTTAGTTAACCGGCGATGGTCTGAGAAGAGAGGACGTAACATCGCATCATCACAAGATCTCTCTCTTCCCCCCACTTCATCATTTTCATAGCGTGTGTGTATATATTTATTTATTAGTCTCCTCAATCGGTGGGAAAAGCTGGAGCCTCCCGAATCGCGAACGAACTTTTCCGATCAAACGATAATAGTAATAACAACGTCTTTCTAGGTCAGAAATGTCTCCGGGCACCAGAGAGAACGAAGGATTCACGAATCATTACAGGAACCGTCCTAATTTGATCAACGTCCACCACCTCAAAGACGATAGCAATACCGGAGTCGTCCCGTACCGACGCATGTCCGAAGTTGCGTACGGCAATTACAACAACATGAACAATAACAACAACTCTGTTCGCAAGTTGGAAGAGGTTTTGCTGGGGATAGTACTCACCGAGGACAGGATACCTCCGAAGAGCGTTAATACCTTCACTGAAAATAACAGGAACATTGTACTGGGTACTGTGTGCTTAGAGGACGTTAAATTGAAATTAGACGAGCTTAGGAAATTGATTTGTGCCGAATTGCCGAGTGTGCCTGGCAATTTCTCGTTCCTCTCCAAGGAAGGGTAAGTTAATCATTTTTTCTTCGTAAAAGTAAGTTTTGAAATCTCATTTCCTTGACCCTCTGTGGTTAATTTGTATTATTGTATTTACACCACGAAAACGTATTGAAATTTCTCTTTCACAAATACGGATGCAAATATGAACACGGCAATTTAACTAATTAGAGTGGATTTTTTTAATTAAGTACAATCACCAATTAAGAGGGTAAAATATATTTTTCCCTTTATACTTTATTTCACTGTTATCTATAGACAGATAAAATCTTGCTCAGCAATGTTGAACAGATGTGTGTGTGTTGCTTTGGAATTTAATATTCCCAACTATAACTTACCTATAATATACCCGGCACTCCCGGGTTTTCTATGTAGTGGCGGCATTAAAGAAGTGACAAACCATTATAAAGGCATATGCGTGTCTGAACAGTATTGTTAAGGAACTACGGTAACCAAAGTAAACATTTCAAAAGTCATTGTTGAGGCCCAAAAACCATTGTTGTCCTATAGTTTTAAGCCCGTTTCGGGCATTTGCCCATCTCTGACGAACTTTTTTAAAAAACCTATCCTATCGTTCAAATCCGGCCGTTTCATATATATGCAAAATTTGGCAATGATCAGTCTAAAATTTTAGATTTGCATACAGGGTACACACCGGCTGAAAATTAATTATATATATAAATAGATTCCCTCAGTTTTTTGTGCGATTTTATAAATCTCTGAAAATAAATAAAATTTCAAAATCTTAAAAATTACATAGACTAGGAATCAACTCTTTCTAAATGAAAAAGTATTGTATTTACATATCCGTATTTTGTACATAAATGACTCAGAAGGATGCGCTTTTTAAAATAACAAAAAAAAATTGAGAATAGAAGTAGGTATAATAGGTGGTGTTTTGACCATGTCATGCACATTAAAGTATATATCAGACCATAGAAGGTCAACGATATTTTTGTATTGTTTTCTTGAATATTACGAATAAATTAAATTGTTTATGACGAGAAATTTTGATTTTAAAACAATTTTTTTAAATATGAGCATTATGTAGATGCCATTTTCGGAACTTGGTTCTTCTTTTCCTGAGAAGAAGGTGTTCATTGACCTAGAATTTTTTTCCCGCAGTGACCAGTGGTGAACAGACACGCCAGCCATCTACATAATTTATACGGTTGCATCATTTTCAGAATATAGAGCGACATAAATCAGGCCTTTTTTTTAAACGTTAACTGGTAGAATATTTTGTCCCATCAGCTGGGTCGCTTGGACCCTCTATGTGGTCCGGGATTAATTTTATATGAATAATATTCTTAGTTACCACAAATTTACTCAGGAATAAATTTTAATAACAAAGTATAACGGGTCTCGCTCTTGGATTTGGGGGGTTCGCCCACTGGTAAAGACAGGGGTGCCACAAGGAAAAAAATGTTTATAAGGACAGTCCCCCTCGAGAGAAAAAAGTCGTGAAGGACAAATTTTAGCTCCTCCAACTACGTTTTTTTTTGGTAGATAAAGCTTTTTTCTGCCTTTTCATCTCGGATTTGGTGCCACTCCTACAGCGGTGCCCTAAGAGCTACCCCTGTATAGGGTCATGGGCCAAAAAAGTTTATGGTCAATGCAGTCTAAAAGTAGTAATGAATGATTGTGATTAACATCAATGAGTGCAATAACTGTGTTTTTGAGTTTCAAAATTAATACGATAAAGAAAATTGGCATGTGATACTAAAAACAATGGAATTACCTTAATTAAAAATCAAGTTATTAATTGGAAGTAATAGAAAATTAAGGTAATGCGAATTTATGCATTATAGATTGATCAAATGGTCATGCAGCGTGTATGTTTTAACAATAATATAGAATACCGTAAAACGGGCGAATAGGAACGAAACAGTGAAAGCATAAAAACCATACCTTTTGTGTTGTTATTGTTTACGACCCATTATATTCACAAAAGAATTTTCTGTTATCATGTCAGCCCACTGAAAAATAAATTGTGAACGGAAAATTCTTTTGTGAATATAATTAGGAGAATGTATGTTAGTGCTTTTACAAAGTTTCATTCCTATTGATCTTGTTCTACGGTACCTGCAATACCCTTTACGCTCTTAATGTAATAAGAGGGGAAAAAATCGAATGCAATTGCTTTTTGTACTTCCGTGCGCGTTTTAGAAAACAATGTTAAGAATGGCTCTTGATACAAACTCCCGTGTTATTATGTTATTAATGCACTTAGTCATTGTCCTCTTTCTCCGTATGAACTGCGACAGGTGCTGCGGAAACAACGCAAACAAAAACGCTGTGTCGGAGGAATGTTTATACAACCAACTGATATTCGAAATCCTACTGGTCACGTGCACCTAATTGACTGTCAAACCAAGGTTGAGAAATTATCGCACGCGCGTCTTTCGATTCTTTTATTACATCGGGAGCTTTTCGTGGTGGAATTTGATGAACTTGTGATTCGTGTTTTTTTTTTTATCTATAAACCGATCGGGGGGGGGGGGAAAGACAGGGTCCGATCTCTCGTGAAGAAACTGATGATGGGTTTCGGTTAACGGTGATCCCTTTCGCGCTTCTACTTTAGTTTCGGTTAAATTATCAGCTACCTTTTCATCTTAACCCTTTCCGCAGTTCTGTAAATTTCAGTGATCCGCATTATAACTGGCACAGTGGAAATATTAACCAAAACCCTCTTTAAAATGCCTCTTTTTTTTTTTTTCTAGAATACTTTTTCCCGATTTCGATTAGTAAGTGATAGTGTTTTTCTAATCGAGGAAGAAAAAAAAACTCCAATCTTTTTCTATTATTTATACCAGGGGGTTCACAAACTGTTTTTTACTCTTCTTTCCTAAGATTTTTCAATTCAAATATTTCAGTGAATATTGCTGTTACAAACGTGGAATTTTTTGGTCTCAAGAGACAGGGCAACAACTTTCTCATTGGGTTTTTGAGGACAGGGTGTCCCTATGAAAGTTTGTTTTTGTATTTTAATGACCATTTATAACCCCTCGAAATTTGAATGACCAGTTAAAATGTAGCCTAGGGACTTTCTTTATTACCCATAGGCGGAGATAGACTTGGAGGTCTTGGGGGGGGGGCACGATGATGATGTCAATTCATATATGCATATATACATTAGATCAGTCAACTTCACCTTTGACGCTGGGGGAGGGCGCTTCCCTCGTATATCCGTCCATGGTACTACCCTGTATATAAACTATGTTCATTGAATTATTATCTTTGATTACTTATAATTTGTGGCAATTATTTTCATTTTCTTCTGCAGATGGCCCATCCAGAAAAAACAGGAAGCATTACTTAACTGTAACGTCGTCGTAAACGATAGGAACATCATCTGCATAAGAAAACAATTTGGTAAATTACATTCCTCATTTGATTTTGATGTGAGCCTTGTGAAATAAATTTGGAAAAATATTAATTTGAACTGAATGTGACACATGATTTTT
This sequence comes from Pholcus phalangioides, assembly GCF_987345545.1. Lineage (NCBI taxonomy): Eukaryota > Metazoa > Arthropoda > Arachnida > Araneae > Pholcidae > Pholcus > Pholcus phalangioides. The sequence goes on along the minus strand of NW_028301608.1, from coordinate 82,472,484 downwards.
TTAAAGATTTTTTTTTTTTTGTAGTTTAGGTGTTTATTATGCATCCAATGTCATAATAATTGTGCTTCAGCTTTGCCAGGTTTTACAGTTGACGAATTGGGCTATATACACATTTCCTGCTCAAATAATTATTCTTATTGAGATCCCTTCTAAAAAAATTGAATTAGAGAATTTGATTATTGTTTCAGACAATTTGAATTACAGTCTCCAATGGATGTTACACTTTCACTTCTAATATTGGAAACAGAGATGGTAACACTATTAGAAGATGAAACCCATAATTCTAACAACATAAATATATAAGGATGACACATGCAACACATTCCAATAAGCACCAAATCATTAGAAATTCCTGAGATAAATTTTACAAGGTGCATTTACAGTTGAGTAGCTGTAGACTTGTATCAAAGAGATAGACAGAGAGAGGGAGTCTGTGTTATCAGTATTTAGAAAATTTTTCTTTTCCTATTTAAAGCTGTGTATGCTATTACACACACATGACTACATAATACTACAGGGGTGAATTAAAAAGCACCAAGCTTCAGGGCGTATGTGGGATAGACTTTTACAGGGGAGCAGACCGGGTTTGGAAGAGGCACAACAAATTTCTTACTGAGAATTTTCCGTAACTTACTTTCAAAAAGCATTTTCAATTAACAGAAATATATTAAGATAGCACATATGAAGGTGTTTTCTACCAAAATTTTATTATTTTACATCTATATATACAAATTTAAATTTTTGCTCGCATTTAGGGGCATATCCCTCCCTGCGTACATCTCTGCCAAGCTTCACTGCTGTGAACTCTTCTTAGTAGCTTGATAAAATTCTAAGGATTTGTGTGTGATTAGCCATCTCTGCTAAGCTAAACATATCATCTGTTCAATATTCACCAAGTCCACATGAACATGGAAGGTTTTCCATGCATAACTCTGTACATTTGTAATTCCCAACCTTTCATGCTTCAACTGAACCTTTGAAATGTATAAAGAGTTTTCATCCCCCAAGAAATGTGAGGGAGGCTTATGAACCTCTGAAAATGAGTAAGAGGTGTGCCAAACAGAATGTTATACTTATAAGTTGTTCTGCAACAAGTCTTCAGCTGACTAGAAACGTTTTGCGATAAAATTTCCCATAATAGTGTTTTCTACACTTTTCTTAAACTCTTTCCAAGGTTGTTCTGCAGCAACACTGATTGTTCTATGATGTATGGCACAGTTAACAGCACATTCTGCTTTGGTGGCGTGCTCCTAGAAATTGTGCCTTCTTGTATAACTGTGCTAATGGATTGCTCCCCTTTTTATTACTTTACTCATTTTTTCTACAATTACTGATTATTATCATTTTTGTGCCACTAAATAGCTCGTTACGTATCACTGGTGGTATTTTTAGCAAAATGAGACATCGCCATGGTGTGATCATAGTGATGGATTCGCATCGCAGGGACCCTGGTTCAAACCTCACTTACTGCACAGTGGTGGTAGGCTGAAGTTGGTTTTCTGTGGTGCCCCATTTTGAGGCATGAATGCGTGCTGATCTCTCCGTTCAAAAGTCTCACCACAGAGAGCAACACATCCACAGTGGTATCAATCATTATACTTCACCATAAATTGGATCATAGATGACGGCACTAAATAATTCACACACAACACTAGACTCTTAAGTACACATCGGTGCAATACACTCGTAATAATGATTCCCATCATTCTGTTAAAAAAACCAGTGTAGTGTTGAATCAGGTAGTTGTTATATCAAAGGGGAAAATTAATTCCTGCACAACTCAATCAGTAATAAATTGCTGACGTCGATGATAGACCAGAGTTGTGCTTGGTTTGAAAAAAAGTGTTATTTGTATCACAGATCAGTGTGCCTGCCCACTGTTGCGCATAACTATTTTTTCAACTAGAAATGAATTGAATTTGAGAAATTTGAAAATTTTATTTCAGAAAAACAAAAATTTGGGATAGTTGTCTCGGGAGGTGAACCTGTTGGTTTTGTGTTCGCTGACATTTGCACAGATCTTCGACAACTAAGGGACATCATTGAACAACAGGTGAATATTTTCAATTTTATTTCTAAAAAAATTATCAGTTGTTGATTTCTCTTAACTGTACATATGACTTTTATTGCAATACATAATATTCAGGTAATTACAAATTAAAAATAAATATTAAGCCAAGTCACGTTGTTTCATTTTGTCGTTGCAGCTGAAGATGAGTCAACAACTTAAAGCAGAGTACAGGTTCATAGAAAAAAATGGCTGGCCAGTGATGCAGTCTCAAGAGACCATGCTCTCCCTGATAGATGTTTTGCTCGGCCAAGTTGTGTGCATACAGAACTGTGAAAAAAGCAGTGACTTTAATTCCCGTCCAGCGCGACCTACCTCTATTGTAGCCCCAGTGAACAACAGTGCACAAAGCAACGACAGTAAAGGTTCCACAAACACAGAAGTAGTTGACAACGGTCCAGGTTATAGAAAAATTTCTTTCAAACTTGGAAAGTAAGCATCAATTTTATACTTTAATATTTAATCATTTTATCTTATCCTTCTAGAACAGGATTTCTTAACCTTTTGTGTTCTGCAGATTTTTTCTGCCAATAAAATGAAATGTCGGGGATCCCCCATTTTTTTGCAAAAGGCCACAGAACCAATTATAACAAAAAAAATTCAGCACATAAGAATGTAAAAGCAAACAATTAATTGTTTCTTCATCCAAACCCACTAGTTCCATTCCCATCCCTGAAACCTCTCCAAGGACCCAAAGGGACTTTGTTAAGAACATCTCTGCACTGAAATGAATGAAATAGACACAAAGTCCTCAAAAAAAGAATGGATATGAATGGATTTTTTTCAAAGATGAAAAATATCAGACAAATGACATTCAATTCCAGAAAAATATAGGCACTTTTAATCAACTAATGATATACAGTAATACCCCAAAGTTACATGATAGGTGGGACCAACAATATTCGCTCGCATAAATCAAATTCACACATAAGTCTGGGTGCAGTTTTACGTACAAATACATTATATGTTTCTTAATTGGAACCAATATTTCCACAAAAAAAACACCCGTCTTTACGAAAAAATTGCAACAAAAAATGCAGGGTTTTCCTTACAAAAGATTATCTTCAAAAATTCTAAATTTCTCAAAAAATATGTACAAACCAATGTTATGTGTAATGCGATATTTGATCCATCGAAAGAAGTGAGCTTCTTGTGTTAAAGCAATGGTAATTTTGCTTAGTTTTTGTTTTTTTGCATCAAGTCAAGTAGACAAAATCACAAAAAATCAAAATTTATTAGAGTGGCAAGTGAGTGACCTGCATTATTTCAATAAACATTAAATAGCGTTATTCCAAATGAACTTTTTCAAGACCAGTAACATTTGGCTCAACATATCAAATGGTGGCCAAAACATTCTTTAAGAATGGAAAGTATAAGATTGCAAATGGCTCTAGAGCCCAAATTGATTTTAGAAATCTCTGGCAAGTGTAGATCTCAAGCTGCTTTCCCGGTTTCTACTTTTAGCACCTTAAAAATCAGTTCAGTATGTTGGTGTTATGTGGTGTTGTGATTGAATTAAAAATATTTTTGTAGCTGGGATTATATTGTCTCAATTGAAATATTGTTTCCATCTCAGCTATAGTCCCATAATAATTATAAAAGTTTTCACAGAAAATCATGTAACTCCAAAATTGAGATAGCGCAGTCGGAATATATATAATTTCAATTAATTTTTTTTTTTCAAATAGGTCAAGTAATCACCGGCCATCTTCGAAAGAGAAGAAAGAAAGTCAACGCAGAGCTAAAACAGTTAAAGACGATGTTGACTTGGCAAAACCAATTCTGATCAGTTACGTCCGAGCAGAGGCTGCCCAATATGCACTAGACTTGAAGAAAGATCTTGTTAATAGAGGTTTCAGTGTATACTTGGTATGTCGATTATTCTATCAGACTGTATGAGAATGATTAAAACTATTTTTATATCCAATAACTAAAAAAAACATTCTAAACAAAACAATTCTAAAACCAACATTTTACTGGTTTTATAGGATGTTCACGAGATAAAGATAGCTTCGGATTGGCAAGATTCCCTCAATTTTGCTGTTACCAATTGTTTCTTATTTGTCCCATTGATTACACCAATGTACGGGAAGACTCAATGGACAAACAGAGAAGTATGTGTGAATTGATTTTTTCTCAAAATCTCATGGCACACAAAAATTTTGTGTAAGGCCTCCAATATCATTCATTTGAACTTATGTTCATAGGCATATGTGAATATATAGGGTGGTCATAAAGTAACTGTTGATATACAATCCCCTAGCAGTCGCAAAAATCAATCAATACAAATGAATTATTGCTATTTAATTAATTATTATTTCAGAGTATGTGCTCAAGAATGAATAGAAAATAAAAACCTAGCTCTCACAGCAACAAAATTTTGAAACACTCAAATGGCAACACTCCCTTTTATACGTTGCAAAGAGATTGGCACATTAATAAACCACAAATGGCATTAGAATAGTAGCTGCAGCACAATATATGCCCTCACTAGATGCAGACAAAGAAACGTGGAAGCAATCAATGCATATCACATTTCTGCTGCCGGAAGTCCCCCCCCCCCCCTCCCTTTTAAAGGGTGCACCAACCCCTTAGTGAGATCTTCCTTTGTTTTCATCCTGAGCCAGCATTTATGGTGCTACAGATACCATTCCAATGCCATCCATGGCTTTTCACTGCACCGATCACTTAGTAATGCATAAAAGTAAGCATTGGTTGCCATTTGAACTTTTCAAAATTTTGTTGCTGTAGCCGTAACCATGAGAGCTAGGGCATTGTTTTTCTTCTCCGTTCTAGAGTTTTATTCTTTTTATCTTGAAACCCCTATATCTCGAATATCCTTTGCATTCATTGATTTTTACGGCTCATAAGGGCTAGTGTATCAGCAAAGTAATTTTATGTGTGACCATCCTATATATCACAGATGACTTATCACCTCAATAGATCTTCATTCGTATATGACATTGAATTTTCATTCATGAGTTCTTATTTATAATTGTTTTGCTTTGCATGTTTTTATAGGTTAAACTTGCAGATGTATTAGGCAAACTGATAGTTCCAGTCAATTTCATGGATAATTGGCCACCTGCTTGTCTTGCTATTCAATTTGCTTCAACTCAGTATATTCCCTGGAAGTCTCAAGATAGTGATCATGGTATATATAGTCGGATTTCTTTCTCTGATCGTTTTTATAACACATTTCTTTATCAGAAAAATTACTCATCCATGTCATTCACAAAAAAATAACTGTAGTCTAGGGGAAACCCTAGTTTGTCTTACAAGGACTTACACTTACTCGGGAGATCCTTATATCCTTCTGAGAGCTTGCTCGATTCTTGCAGACAACACAGTGGTGGCCAGTTAAAGTGCCCTTTCTGACCAAGTCACAAATGCGAGCTGATCTTCCATTTGAAAAAGTTTCTCCCACAGAGACCAAGCAGCAGACTCGCAATATAATACTGATAGAAATATAAGATTCAGGTACTCGCCTGCCAAACAGGAACATCGATGGCCATAACTCACATACCTCAGACACTCGTAAATAGGTTGGGGGTACATATACACAGCACTTTCCGGAATTTTCATAGGGTGCATGTGCAGTTTAGCAACGTGGGACAATAATTTTTTTCACAATATACCTTTACTAGGGGGATAGCTAAAAATCTTGACCTGGGGCCTGTTGGCCCTGCTCCAGGATATGGAAGGTGATGATCTTATCTCATTCTATTCTTCTAATCATTACTATATACAAATTCATGTTACCTTGAAACATACATGCTCAACTCATCACCAGCAGGTCATTTATGGCCCTAAGTCACCTCATTTCGCCTACCTCAAGCTTAATTTTGTAAAAATGAACCAAGTGGCACATTACCAGATCACTAAACCCTTACAGCGGCTATCCTGAGATATCTCGTCAAACTTGATCTGCTTAATTTCAGTCCCCTCGAAGTATATCTCGGGTTCTTAACACACTTTTATTTCCAATTTGGCAGATATAATGGGAATCAGGAGAATGTTAAAAACAGCTTAAAGAGTTAAGTGAACCACATTGCAGTTCCACATCACTTAAGTAGTTTGCAGTAGATTTACAGATCACTTAAATGCAATGAGGCATACTATCATTAACTTAAGTAACCTGGGGCGCTGTTCCAAATCATTTAAGTGACCTGTGGCACATTCTAATTTCAATTAAGTGGTATGTGGCATATTTATAGATCATTTCAGTGGCACAGTTCACTTAAGTAGCCTGCGACATGTTTTCAAACCAATGAAGGCCCACTCTCTCCAAAAGCAAGAAGCAAGAACATGAGCAAGAAAGAAAGATTTCCACTGTTTAAAAGACATACCTTCTAAATTAATAGCACACACACACATATATATATTGAGCATAACTTCTTATTTATATTTTTAAGTAAATCCAATTTGGAATCAATTTTTCAAATGCGGAAAAATAAATGCACAGAACATATGTTTGATTGACACATTTCATGTGATGAACATGAATAAAAATTTTATGAATATCGACAGTGAGAAATGAACCGGAGAAGACCTCAGATCCTAGGATTTGGCCAAGACCTCAACTGGAAAGAGTGGCTGTCCAAATTGCTGATTGCTACAGGGAAAATTGTGGGAATGTAATGAGGTGTCCAGCTGCAGGCAGCACAAGCAAAGAATTAGTAGTAAGTAAAATCAATCATCTTATTTTAACAGGAAAGTTACATTAAACATAGGGCATTCAATTAGCACTATGACAAAGATTCAGACTATGTGTTTTTGTTTTAGAAATTATTTTGCTTTATTTGTAGCTTTCAATAATGTTAAAAAACCCAAAATACATATACTATATAGGTAAAACCTTTATAAAACATTGAAATATACATGCAGGGTGTATAGGAAAGTCCCTTTATCCTGGAATAACTCGTGAACTGTTGATCCTAGAAGCATACTTTAAATTGGAAAAAACTATCCAGATAGTAGGTATACCTCAGATACATCATTCATATTATATAGCATATGAAGCAGCTTGAATGAGCTTGTCCATTAGTATATGTGGTTCTTTCCTTTGTTTTCAGCAAATTGTGAATTTAAATATTAAAACGAATATTGCCCTTAAAAATATAATTTCTTCTTTTTTTTTGCCTCGGGTTGCTCGGGAGAGAACAGGCAACAACTTTCCCTCTAAATGTGTTTTTAGGACATAGGGTGACCAAATAAAAATTTTTCACATTTTAATGTCTATACAATCCCTTTTAATATGAATGATGTATCTGAGGTTTATATGTTACTAGCTATAATACCCAGCGCTGCCCGGGTATTATAGCTTCAATTTCTGTGGGAGGATTGAAAAAGTGACAAACCATTATAAAGGCGTATAAACTATTATATTTACATGTGCTGACAGCATTAAAGAAGTGACAAATCATTGTAAAAGCATTTAGCATGTCTGAAACTTATTGCTAGGGAACCACGGTAACCAAAGTATACATTCCGAAACTGATTGTTGAGGCGAGAAACCATTGTTGCCCAACAGTTTTTCCACCCATTCAGGACCTAGCTCTGACAAACTTTTAAAGTAGTCTATCATTCAAGTCTTGTCCCATTTGATATATATATATATATATGCAAAATTTGGCGACGATTGATCTAAAATTATAGATTTGTATAGAGAACATACAGAAAATCAATTTTATATATATAGATTTGGATACTTTTCCCAACTGGAAGATAATCAATGTTCATGAGTTATTCCAGTAGAAAGGGGACTGACTCCCTGTGCACCATGTATGTACCTTAGGCAACTCATTTTGTGTGTCTGCCCCTGAAAAACTTTGACCTGCCATATATCTGTTAATAAACTTTGCAAAAAAAAAAAAAAAAAAAAAAAACTTTTTGCATTCTGAATATTTTTTACGCAGGTAATTTCTTTCATTTAAACTTATATTACCAGGAGGGGGGAGGGGGGGAAGCATAAAAAAAATTTTTTTTTTATTTATATTTTGAGACTATTTTCACTCTCAAAACTGGTACAGGGTGACTTCTGAACACAGTTTGAGCATTTTTAAAATGGAACCCATACCTCTACGATGAACAGTTGATGAGATAAAGGATAAAGGCAAAGTTAGAACATACAAGATATCCTACTTTTGCAAAATATTGAAATATACATATATTTTCTTTACTATTGTGATTCAAACCAAGGAAATTACAAAAACTTTTCTTAAGATATCTGATAAGGTAAATGCTTTCCTCTATTGTAAAATATGTAAGTATAATATAAATCATATGTTATTCCCATCAATGGTCACAACTTACAATTTTTTTATACTAAAGAAAATAACCAAATTGTCCATTATTAGAGTAAAAATTTAGTTATAAAAATAGAATAATAATTATTTTATGTGTATATTTGTGCACTAATTCTATGATGATATATATGACTTTTTTTTCCTGAGATACATAAGAGAAATATTTTTCTTTTCTTATAGCAGCCAAAGATGGCCTCCGCAGTGTACCTGAAAAATGAGGCAGCACCATTATACTCTCCAACACTCAGCCTTGATGAGCACTTGGAAGAGAAAAAACATTCCATTGTCATAAGCGCCCATCCTAAGCAGAGGCACTTGGTAAGTGTTTATTTGGTCATATGCAGTGAGTCTATTGATTTTCTTAAAACACATTTCTTACTAAAGTTAATTTTAAATTTTTAAAAAAGTGGTATTAGTAAATGATCTTGTGCGGACAATCTTGTGATCATGGTCATGGCGGACAATCTTGCCATGATCACAAGATTGTCCATAAAAAAATACATTTTTTCGTTTATTGTACTTGTATAAAAAAAGTTCTTTCCCTTATGGACGTTGATCAGGGCTATCTTAAGAACATCATAGGGCCCCAGGCCAAGTGATTTTTCTGAGGCCTTACCTGACAAATTCTCGAAAATTTCAATCGGTTCTCATTTTTGTAAGGTTCCCAAGTAAGCCCATGCGTTAAGAGAGCGCTGATGTTGATATCAACTTCTGTGATTGCCCAAGTTACTTTGCAATTGAAAATCAATAACTGTTTTTAACAATTTTTTTTTTTTTTATTCTAGGCAAAAGAGCTGCGGCATATATTTGAAAGTGAAAATTATGATGTTTGGTGTTCAACGTACTGGCAGGAAAGCCAGGATAATCTGAGTTCCCCTGGCACGCCTAGAGACTTGCCTACTATTGAAGAAGGAGAAGTCTTCTTTAATGATCGCGATATCCTGAATATCATAGAAAACAAAAAGCCACCTCTCACCCACAAGGAATCTGAAACAGATGGTATGTGTGGAAAAATTTAGGATTTTATTCACTTGTCAAGCATTTTTATTTACTTGTCCAGAGATTAATCAAATGTTAACTACTAGACCAGGGATCTTCAGCCTTTTGTCTTACAAGTGTCTCTTTAGAGTTACAACCTCCACCCCAATCTCTTTTCCACCCTACCTTCAGAAACATTTTCTATTCCATGGGAGTTCTAAGTTCCGTTTAATGTGGAAGATTGAATTTCTTAAGAAAAAACAATAAAAGAGACTCTATAATCCGGCCCATCCAGTAATTTGCCGTTTTTAGGCAGGTTTTCTTCGAGCATAAAAGAGGAAAACATATCACTATGCCTGTGCACAGAAGTTTATATTATTTAAATGGGTTTTTCAATTGACTTTTCCAGTAATCTGACACACCCTGGTCTGATATGGAAAAGAAAGTGGCCTGCTCAAACACCTTTAACAAAAATTAAATATGCATTCATGACAATATTTTTATGAGGGTACACAGTATAACAAAAATTAATTTTAGACAGATTTGCGTTAGATCTTCACCAAGATCCTCATTAGATCCAAGAAGAGCGGAATAACTATTCAGACACCTCTATAACAAGTTTGGTAGGTCCTTGATTGGATTTAGTCTATATTCTAAATTTCACATGCACCTCTTAAACCGAAACATTTATTAATACTTGGGGTTTTTATTTGTTTTCAAAAATTTGATGTTGTTTCAACCAACAATCTGCAAAACATATAGGTTTATTTGCTGAAATTCAAAACAAACCTATTAATGCAACTAGAAAGTTTCGATGGAAGAAGGTTTCATGCTTATGAGCACCAAATCACATACAAGCATCAAGCAATTTTGAACCTTCAGTGAGCACAAGTGTTCATAAGTGACAGGTTGAAGATGTCTGCACTAGACTAAGACTAAACTACAGAGACTAATCAAAACTAAGTACAAAATTAATTCTTCCTATCTTTGCTTTTTTTACAGGACTTGGTAGAAGGCCTCTTTCTAGAATGATGTCACAGTTCAGTGACATCAGCAAACCTTCGACTCTCAGTCAAGAAAAGCTTGACCGCTTGCGTGTATTTCAGCAGAAAGTAGATCAAGCAGGTGTCGTTGTCGTCATGGTCTCAAAAGAATATACTGATTCAACATTCTCTCATCAACAGGTATGTATTTACTGAATTTATGGTGCCACGAGCACAGTGATAATTCCCATATCTCTGAGTGAAACATTAGTTTCTGAATATTAATTCAATGTAAAAGTAATTATACATTGATTAATTCTAACATTCTTCATTCAGGTATTCTACTGTGAGCATAGAAAGAGGGTCGTGCTAGTGAACTGTGACAATTCACCAGTACCAAAATGGTTTCGGCTACTGATGGGTAATGACATGATACATGTAAGAATTTGTCATTTAAAAAATTTTGTCGAAACATAATTTATTTAAAATTATAATTTTTTTCCACAAACAATAATGATTTAAAAATATATTCAAGCAATTTAATGATTCAAAGAATATAGTTCCTGATATCGTATTGGAACCCATTTTTACTTTCTAAAATATTCTAAAAATAAAAACTCATGAAATTTTGGAACACTTTTTTGGACAATGCAGAAAGGATTGATTGATTATCAATAAGAAAATACCATAAAGTTCTATCATATATCACTTTCAAAAATTTTAGATACATACATTTATATCCTATGTAACTTCATAGGAAAGCTACAAAAATTGAATATGACTACTTAAGTTCAACTACTAGGAATGAGTATCCAAACAAAATTCACTTCAATTTGTGAACAGTTTACAGTAAACTAACTACAGTATAAGTCTAATACGAGAGCTTATAATCATAAAATATTTTGTTAAAGCAGAACTTATTGTAAGCGAATTTCAATGTTTTTGTGTCTTTGTAATTCTTCACCTGCACTTGCAATCGCCTTTCACATCATTCCATTCTGATATCAGCAAATGAACAGAATTTCATATTCTATAAACGATTTAACTAACTTACCGAACAATTAAAAAATTCTCAATTATGAAATCAAGAACTCCAACACTTTTCTGCTAATCTGAAAAGATTTTTTAACCCAGCGGTTTTAAAAGCTACTTTAACTGTGAATTCCTGTCAAATAAACCCAGGCAGATGTGTGATGACTGTGTCGGTCACAGAAACTAACAAAAGTTGCAAAACCCATGTCCTTTATGTTCAAAAAAACGGGAAAACAAATGCAAACTTTTCTGTATCCATCCTTTGTTAGGCGCACCTCACAACACTGTTTGTGAAGAGGATGAGCGAAGATAAGTGATACTAATACGTCCTTAGTTTAATTCTTGAACAAGAGAAAAGAAAACTAGCGTTTCAGAGAATTTCATTGACTACTGGATTTTTTACCAATACTTTTCACATAATAGTGAAAGCTTTCAAATTTTCAACTCGCTGCTAACATGTTTTTTTGTATCTTTAACATTAGCTGTTTGACAATCACTCACAAGATCCTCATTATAAGCTGTACTTTGTTATACCACAATTTTGCTGTATTACCTGTTTTGATTAAATTTCTTTCAACAGATAACTAATTGTACATTTCATTTAAAAAAGTGGCATGGATAATACATGTCTCAATCGCATTTATTACAGAAAACGAACAATCCTCAATTCGAATGTGTATTGAAAGCTCGCGTGAAGAGAGCTTTGAATCCTTCATCATCAGAAACACCCAGAGATGCTACATTTGAAGCGAAAATAAATTACTTAGTAAGTAATATTGTAATTATTTTCTTTTGCTTTAGGAAAATTATAGATGGATGAATTCTTTGATGAGACTTCTTTAGAATACCTTTTGTTCAGAATTGATTCACATATTTCATCTATATTATAGGTCAGTTTTTTGAAAAAGAATGTGCAATTACAAGATGTCAGAGTCTATGTTACTGGCAGCAGCAAGTTACAGAGCCGACGCGCAGAAGATATATGTCGGTAGGTTTTACATTTAAAAAAATTTTGGCTTTTAAAATTTCCATTTCACTTTATTTCATTTTTTAATGGTTATGAATATATTTATAGCATTACTCCATTTTTCTTTCAACAGTGCCGTTGGCGAACAGTTAGCCAAAGTAGCGAACATATCTCTGGTTACCAATGGGTTCTTTGGCGCACCAGATATTACTGCTAAAGCATTTTACGAATACAGAGAATACAGCCATCAGTCATCTGCAGAATATCCTGCTGTTATGCACATACTTCCGATAAATGAATCAGAGGTGAGTATCAGCAGGTGAACAGTAATATATAATAATTTCCTTTAAAATTAAAAAAAATTAAAACATTAAGCTATTCCTGATCACCAGACTGTTGCAACTATTTTGCAGAAAACAGATTTAAATCGTATCGAAAAGAAATGGGTAATGTTCTAATTGTGACAGCACAAACCTTTTTTAAATTTTCCATTTAAAAAACACATTAAGATTACAAATTGGTTTATGAATTCACTATAACAATATAATTTATAACATAAGCAATACATTTATATGCTACCTATTTCAGGATCTTACTTCAAAGTCACGTCAAAATCCAGATGGAAGTTTTGAACCAATGCCATATGGGAAAACATTCTTCATAGGCGATTCATTGAAAGAAAGAGAAACAGCAGTTGCCCGACTAGTGGACATGTGTGTGGTCATAGAAGGTTGGTACATTTTGGTCAATTATAAAATAAAAAATAGCAATAAGAAATGAGTAATTATTAAATAATCATCAACTATTTCCTATCTACTGCTCGATGAAGGTCTCCTCTAAAAAATTTTCCATTTTACTCTGTTTGATGCTTTTGCCATCCAGTTGACTAAGTCACTTTTCGGATTGTGTTGATGCATCTTGCGTTCGGACACGTTCTCAGACGTGCAGCACCACAGGTGTACCAATCCAGAATACTCGTGTTCCATCAGTTGTCCCATCTTCTTGCAATATGTCTAGCCCATTTCCATTTTAAATGTTTAATTATTTCTATGGTATTTACTATTGTATATATCATACAAAAGAAAGTATATATACTATATACTTTTGTATTATATATAAAAGTATATATACTATATACTTTTGTATTAAATAATATGAATTAATAATACTAAGTAATTGTGGCTAATTGTGAAATGCATGCATATCTTTCTTAGGTGGACCTGGCGTTGTACATGAAGTGGAAGAATTCATTTGGAATGATCATTTCGTGATTCCTATTCGCTCAACCGGAGGAGCTGCTGGAGGAAAATATGGAATTCCTATGAAAGTATTTGAGGTGATTATTTTTTTACTTTTCACAATTTTTTTGGAAAAGTTCTTAGCAATAATTATAACAAAAATTAAGTTTTGGAACAAGTTCTTTTAACCCTTTATAGTACTACTAGCTATAATACCCGGCGCTGCCCGGGTTTTCTTCAATGAGGCTTTTTTGGATCACGTGATATCTCCCTCTCTTTTTCTTGAGGGACATACAAACTGTGTCCAAGTTAACCAATATGGCGACCTGCGCGATTCATGAAATAAACAAATCTAGATTTACACAGAAACGTAGAAATGAATATATATTTTTCTTTTTTTAAGGGGCGCTAGGTCTTTCAATCCCCCCCTCCCCCCCTGAACTTCAAGTTATCCATCTCTGCCTGTTTCAGCTTCCAAAAATCCTTAGTTAAAGCTGTGGAATTTTTTCGATGCACTTTTCACGGGCTCATAACTAATTTTAAAATATCCTAACCCACATGAATTTATGCAAATAAATATGAAAAGAGACAATATGGAGACATTCATTTTCATACTTGAGAAGATATAAATGAAATCAATGATATTGCTCGAATATCCAACTCAAAAGTATAGGTCCGGCTAATTACTTCGTATTTAATCTCCTGGGCTTCGTATATCTCTAAACGAACTGAATATTTCAAAAATTGAGAATTCAATACAATTTTTAAAATTATTGATGGGGCGGAAAATCCCACTAATTTCCGCATTTCTACAGTAAAATCGACAATTTTAGCACTGATTTCTATGAGGATCACCCTTTTCCTGACTTTCAAAGCGATGCTGATGATGATTATGACGTCTATTCAAAAATCGAGTATTGAAAAATTGGCAAACCATTATAAAGGCATAAACTATTATACATATACTAACAGGATTAAAGAAGTGACAAACCGTTGTAAAGGCATATACGCGTCTGAAACGCATTGCTAGGGAACCACAGTAAACGTTCGGAAAGTGATTGTTGAGGCCCAAAAACCATTGTTGCTGGACAGTTTTTTGCCCATTTGGGGCATTTGCCCTGGTCTGACGAAATTTTAAAGTAGCCTATCGTTCAAGTCGGGTCCCATTTGGTATATATGCAAAATTTGGCGACGATCGATCTAAAATTGTAGATTTGTATAGAGAACATACACAGACACACAGAAAATCAATTTTATATATATAGATTTTTAATGGTAATGGCACGTTAAAATATTTTTTGAGATTGACATTGATTTAAGAAAAGAAACTCATTCAACTCATTAGATAACTAATTTTAAAAATTAATTTACTAATTTTCAAATTATTTAGATGACTTCATTTTTTTGCAGTTTTTGAAGTTATTAATAAATGATAGCTCTAATGAGAGGTGGTAAAATAGCTCACCGTGAACATCCAAAAATTGATGAATTTGGTGGGAGGTGTACTTCCCACTGCCTTTCTCCTTTGAGACCCAAGTATTCATTTTTTGCAATTTTCAAAATGTTTCTACATTTTTGATGCCAAAAAAAAAGATGTATTAAAACATACATTTCCGCAAATCATTATTTTTTTTTTTGTAAAAAAATATTTGGCTTCATTCAAATGTTTTCAGCCATGATGATGCAGGGTATACTCATCTTCATACAAATACAAATACAACGCCACAACAGGCAAAATGCCCAACGAGGTGGCTGATACATACATAAATGTTTTCCAGAACTTTATTGCTAAATTTTATGTAATAAACCACACCTTTCCCGGAAGCACTTTCGCCTAAAAGCCATCTTAAAAACCCAAAAAGTTCAGCTCCAAGTGTTGCCCTCTGATGAAAAAGCCCTCCAAGTTCACACTCGCCATATTTCTAACTCAAAACTTACACAGTCCTTTAAGTCAGGGCTTAACTCCCTGAGGTCAAAAGAAAAAATTCTACAGTGAAAAAAAGCAACCCACACACTTATGGCACTAGGGTCTGACTGAAAGGGTTAAAAGTGAGTCTCGGTAAACACATTATTCAGTAATCATGCCAACTTATTAAAATGATCACTCACATTTTCGGTATGAAAAGATGTGATGTTTCAAATTTTTGAAAAAACTTACAACTGAAAATGGATGCACTTTCAATTTTTTTTCAGCTCCCACCTGGTGTTGATAAAGCAGACTGGGATATATTGAGTGATCCGGATGCTCTGCCCGAGACTATAGCAGAAGCTGTTGTCAGTATCATATTCAGTTTGAAAAAAGCAGTTTCACCAACAAATACCTTGAAAGCACCGAATTTCAGAATAAAGAAGGCAAAGAAATCCAAGAAACAAAAGACTTCAGTGCAAGAAGAACAAGAAAGTCCCGCTGAGAGCTTCTATAGCCATGCAAGAATCGTGCAGCCATTCTCTATAGAGGAAAACTCAATAGAGAGAAGGAAGTATAGTGAACAGGACCAACAGAGTGAAATAAGCCAAATAACATTTCAAAAACAAAGGTGGTGGAAGAGGATTTTCAGTGGTTTCCGAAGATAAACAGCATTTGCTTAGTTTGGGACTAATTGGATTAGTTTTTCATTTGGTCTCCCACTTAATGTTCCTATTAGTTTATTCAATGTTGTGTTTCCGTGAAAACGGAAGGCGATGATGAATTTTATCTATACTGCCGCATTTATAAAAAAATTCTGTTGTGAAAGTCTGGTGTTAAGACAGACTTTTGCGACACTAGGTTGAAAAAAGTGATTCGGTATTGAAAAATGTGAATCATAAGAACAAGATTTTTGAAGCATTTATCGAATTGAGAATCTTAGCATGACGATTACACAATTCAGAAAAAGTGCAAGGGGGAAGAGATAATTTTGATGCCTTATATTTCTTTGTGATGTGCATATCAACATTAAACATATCAAAATGACACTGCAGAAACACTCACCATATTGATTGACTGAAACACATCCATTCTGTGAAAAAGTGTTGTTATTTTTTTTTTTTTTTTTGGCAATTGATAAGCATTCACAGCATATTATGAATTCATGCTTGTTCAAAACTGACTGAAGAGAAGAAAAACTTGTAATATGCTTTTTAAAACCCTTATCCAAGAGAATTTTCAATACTAATACGATATAAAAAATACATAATTCTAGTTTCAAAATAGGACTGATGATGTATGTAGTTGAATTGCAAGTAAAACTGGATTTCTTTGAATTTCAAGAGATTTTTATCAACACGACAACCATGCGATAATCGCTAGAAGCCTTAATTCCGATTTTGTTTTTGCAATGTTTTTTTTTGTCACTGAAGGTATGTTTTTTGTATATATTTTAAATATTTATGTCTCAATGAATTTTGATTTAGCGATGTGTTGTAAATTACTAGTTTTGATAATTATTAAATGAAGTAACAAATGTCCCACAAGACCTTTGAGCACTCCTTATAGCCGACATATTCACAAAAGGTTGATAAGTGAAATTTTATATATTTTTCATCAGCTTTCATATAAACAAGTGTTCTTCTTTAGCCATAATGCTTTTCCTTTATGCCAGAAAATAACTGACAAGTTATGTTACGGTACATGATATAGCC
This sequence comes from Pholcus phalangioides, assembly GCF_987345545.1. Lineage (NCBI taxonomy): Eukaryota > Metazoa > Arthropoda > Arachnida > Araneae > Pholcidae > Pholcus > Pholcus phalangioides. The sequence goes on along the minus strand of NW_028301608.1, from coordinate 82,455,289 downwards.
TTTTCTGTCAATAAATTTAGACATTTGCAGTACTTTACCGAACACCAACTCTGGCCATATCGCTATATTACAATTTACTGTCATTAATGAGATAGGTTAAAAATGAGGGCGCTATCTATTGGTGGTTGCCTCAAGTTCGTTGAGGAAAATAGGGAAAATTTATAGCCTCTCTCGGGGTTTGAACCTGGGACCATGATGGCAACCTTCACAGAGCATCTTACCAACATACTCCTCAGGCAACTGAGACGTTTGCACTAGTCAAGTCCTTTTGAAAACTGAAAGATTATAATTTTTTAAGTAGGTCCACACCTGATAACTAAAGATTCATTTATATGTATCAAATAGTTTGGTAGTTAACTAAATTTCAATTAGTCGAGTACTTTAAAATGTATATAGATGTTGAGACCCATTTCAGTTGCTTAGTCATCAAATTAACAAGTGAATAGATATGGTTTAATTTTTTATACTAATGGGCTTGGCCCATTACATGGAGGGGTCTTTTTGCCCTCTTTCTCTCATGGGTGTTAATTTTGATCTTCCAGCATAGTGGTTCTTGACTGGGGGTGCGAGATTGGAAAAAAAGAATTACAACATATTCAATGACTATTCACAAAAATTTGGATTATACAAAATTGAATTTCTGAATTCCTAAAAAAATATGAATAATTTGATATTTTGACACCTTATCTTTTAGCTTTCACTTGCAGAAATATATTTTGTGGTTTGTTTACATTAAATACAATACAAGATGAATTAAAAATAATACAAAGTAGAAAAAAAATTTTTGTACCTCGTGTTATTAGCATGCTGCACTTAGATTTGTTACCACAGTCAGCATGACTCAAAAATGTAAAAAAAAAATTAATCAAGCACCAAACAAACATTTATATATTGTTGTTCCCACTGGAATCTATAACTATATATATTTGTTGAATCTTTTTTTCTTTAAATTTTAAAAAAATAGTAACTTTTGTTAAGTTTAATTTTTGAATTAATTTTTAATAAAAAGGGACCAAAATTAAATATTAACCATAGTCGAAAATGTAATTCAATAATAAGTGGAAGGGTCTTTTGAAATTAATTACCAAAAAAAAAATATATTTTCCAAGAGATAGAAACACATTATTCAAGGGGGTGTGGGAAGGTTAAGTCGAATTGCACGGGATGTGGGATGGAAAAAAGTTAAGAACCACTGTTCTAGCATGAACCTGTTTACACTCCATAATCATCACCTGTTAGCTTGAATTTCTCAGAAGTATAGAATGGCAAAGTGGTTGGAGGACATAACCGCGAAGTTCAAAGAATATCTTCGTCATGAAGGTCTGTGGAATTTTCGACATGAAAAATACAGAAACAAGCAATATAAAAATTAATCTATGTTGGAAATAGTGGAAGCTATGTATCATTCATAAGTTCTACTGGATCTTCTCCGTTCATTGTTGCCAGGGAGCTACGAGCTTAAAACATCTCTCCCTCCATTGATTCAAATAGGCTCTATGAGCATGCATGGCCTCATTTAACCATTCAATGAATTTATTTTATTATTCAATGAATTTATTTTATTATTCAATTAATTATTTAACTTAAATGTTGGAACAGTTTTTTGAACACTTGAAGACTTAAAATTCAGTTAACTACGTATGTAAATATGCCTTAAGGCTGAAAATTTTTTTTCCCAAGTCCATTGATGAATGTCTAAATTTAATCAACCCATTCATTAATCATGCTGGATAATTCAAAGAATGGGAAAGTTTACTAACTACTCGTTGGTTGCGTACCTTCAGGCAGCTGTGAATTTAATGCTTTAGGTTTTGTTGAATAAAAGAGCTATATCCAAATTCTTCCTCCTTAATTATAAAAAGAAAATCATGCCAAAACTAATGAATATTTCAATAACTGAGTATTAATAAAAAATAATTCAGTTTCAAATGAATAAAAAGAGGAAAAATCAACTCATTCATTGATTTTAAAGTATTTAAAGTTTCTATAACGCCAATTATTTACAAAATAACTGAGAATTAATCAATGCATCACTTTCAGTATTTCATCCTTAAGTAGTTGAGGTTTTATACACATGAAAAATAATTCCACAGTATTCAATATGTACTATCTATTAAGAAATAACAAGTGGGAAAACACAGGTTTGTGAACTTGAACAAGAGCTTAACTAGTATTTCCACTTTAGAGACATACTTGATTTTTGCTGCCCATCCAACTACTATAAAAAATTCTATAGTTCTATAAGAAAGTGGATTTCTTTATTTTAAATTCAAATTTTTTTGCCCCCACCTTCATTTACTTTCCTCCCCATGGTTTTGTTCTCACTTGAATATGAGACAGCTGAACTACATTTAACATTTCCATGAATGAGAACTAAAATATTTAATATGCCCATTATGTCTACTACTTAATTGAAATTTCTTGCAGTGTAACCAAATTTTACACAAAAGAATTAACATAATGAAATCAAACAATTTGTCTACATTTTTTATTAAACCAATGTGAGGTCAGAAAATATCACAGGATCATTGAGTTGTGGTTTTATATAAAAAAAATTGTGTTCAAAAAGGAAAAGGAATACACAGGTAAAAGTTAAATTTTTGGTTCGGCATACAGGAAACGCTCACGACCTTCATATTATTTAGGAGCATTCAAATACAGCTCACTCTGGTGGCTTCTTCTCTTTTCTTGGTCTCAGATTGAATTCTCTCTCTGTAACAGAATAAAAAAGAATCAGATCTATGGTAGAAACATATAGCAGCATTATAATTACTATTAAACAGATCTACAAGTAGATGGGTATCAAAAGTTTAGTCAGCTTGAATATTTTCAGAAACTTACAACAGACAATATTAAAGCTTTATGCTTTCTAACGTTTTGGAAACCTTAAACCACAACTTGCCTATTTAAGGCATTTTATTACCTAAACATACAGCAGAACAGTTATATGCTGCATTTCGGTCTGCTTATTTTTCAATGGAATGAAAGGAAAAGATTTTTTCTCTACTTACCAGCTCAAATATTTAATTCAATATATAATGTGGGCTTTTAAATTTAATAAATGATTGCCATGAGCAGTAAAACAATCTATGTTCAGTGCGAGTCCTGTGAGTAATGTTTGAAATTATGTTTAGAATTCCTTTCCCAGTTGGGGGTACATGCAGACTGGTTTAGCAATTCGAGAAATTTAACATAGCTTATTATTAGGGATTCTCAACCTTTTTTGACTCACGGAGCCCTTTCTGGTGTATAATTTCTATGGTGGAGAGCCCCGTAGGCCTATTTTTTATTTATTCATCAAATTTACTGACTAATTGATGATTTTTATTATTCAAAAATACTAATAATTATTTTTTTCAAAATAATTATTTTCACTAATAATTATTTTTACTGGGTTTTTTTTTTTATTTTCCTTGAGCGGCAGCAGAGCCCCTGGGAGCCCCCCACACAGAGCATTGGTTGAGAACTGCTAGCTTATAGTTTTCAACATTACTAGACCAACTTCATACACAAAGTAACACAAGGCCTAACAATCCCAAATGGCCATAACACTAAAATTGGCACTGGTGTTTAAAATTTTATAAGTGTGCTTACAAAGTTAGTGTCCAAGGACAACACAATTTATTTTGAATATTATGCCAGCAAGCCTACCAACACAAAAAAGAAGAACCAAGTACTGAAAGCGTTTTGGCCATTTTTCTTGAAAATAAAATATACTTAGCGCCTAATAAATTTGGCTGGTGCCTAAATTATTTTTCAATTTGTGAAGCCCTAGAGCAATGGATCTCTCTGCCCAACAAAAATTTAAACATTAACTTCAATGGTAGGTGGCACCATCTATTAGACTTTTCATAAGCTTGTTGAAATAATACTTTAATTATACAAAATCTTATGTAAAAACCTGTGTATGACATGTAAAAAAAAAATTTTTTTTTAATCTTTCTTTTTTTTAAATCTTTCATACCATTAAAGTTCTATGAAATCTAAATTCTCACTGTACAGATTTTTTTAATGCACACCAAATGACAATGTACAAAACTCCACAAAATATAAATTATTACATAAGAACATTTAATGATTAGAGCCCGGATTATATGCACTAAAAAGTGGCAAAATATGCTTTAAAAATATGCAAATATGCACTTAAAAATATGCAAATATGCACTTAAAAATATGCAAATATGCACTTAAAAATATGCAAATATGCACTTAAAAATATGCAAATGTGCACTTAAAAATGCAAAAATATACACTTAGAAATGTAAAATGTGCATTAAACACCCCAGAATATGCACTAGAAATCTTGAAAAAGTCAAAATATGTATAAAAAATGAGAGAATATGCATTTAAACAAAATCACCATGCAAAAAAACAAGTAGAAGTGTTTTTAAAATGCATCTTTCCTATTTCTCATTGCATATGTATTCATTTACAAAAAATATCCCCTCATATATATACCCCACATACAAATAACTTCTACATATTTTTTATTCCAGCATTTTTCAATTTTCAGTTTGTTGTAGCTGTTCAATAATGAAACTGCCAGTAACAAAAGAAAATTTCCACACTATTTGTTAAAAAAATTTAACACTTTGACATATCCTTTAGAAATAGCCTTACAATAAAACAGTTAATATTCGTAAAATACATTATAAATATGTATTAATTCACTAAATTTCACCTGCGGGAAAAAAGCCAAGGTTATGAAAATATTATGAACAAAATTTATTTGAAAAATCATAAAAAACAATTAAGTGAGCTTAAATAAAGCTTCAAAAATATGCACTTATACTGAAAATTCTTTGATTTTATGCATTTATATGTATTAATGTTCAAAAAAAGGCAATTATGCATTTGCATATAATCCAGGATCTATTAATGATTTTAAAAAAATTCAATACAGCTTAAAACACTCACCAGGAGTAGGTGCGGGTGCTGGAGTAGCATCAAATCCTCGCTCAGAGATACTTATGGGGACAACAGAACTGTACTCTGATTTCAGGTAGTTCACAACATATGCATACACCACAACTGAGCCGTTGTTTCTCACTGGAGCAAAACACCAAACAAGAAAAAGGCACTGGAAAATAAAAAATAAATCAAACACCCCCCAGATAAAAGAAAAGAAACTTTGTCTGTGTGACAGCTTGAGATAGAGAGATACTTAATACCAAAATTAATGTTTTCACAAACAAAATATGGTAGTTATTAAACACACATGTGGATATTAAAATTACCAGCAGATTTTATTATCCAGGTTTAGATTTCCCAAATAATGGAAATTTATTGAATGCTCTGTTTCAGAAACACACAAGACCGAAAACAGAGGAAATCTTGAATTTCACCCAGATCTAAACATACATTTTCAGGAAATATTTAACATTATTCAAGGTTGTGCATAGAGAATCGAACTTGAACTCTTCCCATCCACTCTACAAGAATTGAAAAAAAGTCACATCAGACAACACCTTATCGCATAATTGCCAGTGTGTTAATCCTCTCCAGCATGGTCCGACCCCTCGGGGTAAAAGGTTTATATCCCTCTTGGGACAGAACCTGGGTCACAACTGGTCCTACAGTATGTTAATCCAGTTGTGCTAGTGTTTAAGGTCATGATTCAACATTTTAAAGTGCTAGTTGAGCACAACATTCAAATTTAATGAGAAAATGCAAGGTTCTCAGCAAAATCTGCTTTACCATTTCCCTAACCAAAACTCAATAAGAAATATACAGTCAAATCCCTGTATAACAAACTCCAAGAGACTGGAGAAATCACTTCGTTATAAAGGAGTTCTAGGTGTCTTGCATTGTTCCTATGTAAGTTTATCTGTGGGATTAGAAAAGTGTTCATTCAAACTAGATTTTTTTTTCCGCAATAACAGTGTTCGTTAAAATGGGATTCGACTTGTAATTAAAAATCTTAACCTACCAAATGTTTTTACAAGTTTTAGTTTCTCTTTTTTCCTTAACACAATTTTTCTGGCTTTTATTAAATATTAGCTATAATACCCGACTCTTCCCAGATTTTCTTCAATTACTGGGAGGATTGAAAAAGTGACACACCATTGTTGTAGGATGGTTTTCTTGCCCATTTCGGGCATTTGCCCAGCTCTGACAAACTTTTAAAGTAGCCTATGGTTCAATCCCGGTCCTGTTTGGTATATATGCAAAATTTAGCGACGATCTGTCTAAAATTGTGGATTTCATAAGGAACATACATACTTATACATTTATATAAAAGATTTGCATATTTCCTGACTATTGCCACATATTTTACAATTTTCCTGACCATCTTTCATTTTTCTGACTTTCACTGAAAACCCAGATATGGTGCATGACAGGATCTATTTCAAATGCACCATACCCAAGAACCAAATTGCCCCCATCCTGTCACAGCAGTTGTTCATGGCCGTGAATATGGTTGCAGTGTGTCAGTAACCCCTCCTAAAATGTGACCAAATATCGTTGTGCTATTTTTAGCCACATGTATCATCATCCTAATAATTCATCACACAAGTCTCAACACATAAATCTCCAGAGACTGGGTGAGCTTTCATGCACAATTCCCATCTCATCAGAGAAATGCAACATCTTTCTATTTTGGACAGTGCCAGGACCTCAACTAGTTATTATTATTATTGGGGGAGTGCGGTGCATTCTACTAAGTCTACATGATAGTTTAAGATAAGTAAATTCGTGTTTGATGGCTTAAAAATTAAATTAAAAACACCAGACAGCTGTTTTTGAACCTATTGTAGCCCTTTCTGCAGGGAGAAAAAAGTGATTAGTCTATTATAGTTTAGACCACTTGCTTAGACTAAGGTCTGAGAAATTAATGGATGTAGTTGAAGTTTATGTTTTTCAAAACAAATTTATTCAATACAAAACGGGATGAGGGGGGTGAGAATGCAAGTGACGTATGTCAATTTGAAATAATTTTTCAGGACACCTAAATTAACATTTGAGATTGCTAGCAATTATCGTGTCAAGAAAATTGTTATTTCCATCTCCATAACATATACTTGCACCACTTCATTCCTAAGTAATTACCACAATTCTTATGAATTTTTATGCTAAGTACAAATCAACCAAATTTCGACTTGTACCACTTGCGTTCTCAACCTCCCATACACAGAATTAAATTATCTTGAATTAATCAATATCTTTAACCAAGGAACTTACCTTCAGTAACCAATAAAATGGCACCAATCCTAATATGAAATAGTTAAAGAACTCGAACAAATTGAAGCTGCAGAAAACTACCCAATATTTGAGCCACTTTATGAATTCAGCAGTTTCATTACATTCAACCACTCGAATTCTGCAAGAAACATTAAAAATAATTAATTGTAACAAATTGATAAAGAGTATAGTAGATACATAACTTCAAAAATTTGGTAAATGAGAAGCCTAATGATAAATGAACATAGGTGGGGCATAGTGTTGTGTGTGTGGATCACGCTTGAAGTTTTTATTTTTTTTCCTCTAAAATTTATGAACCAATGTATATGAAAAAAAAAAAAACACGAATCAATCTTTAATCTTCATTACTTATATTTACCTGTGAATTTTCTCAAAGCATTAATCTCAATAGTATTTGTATGAAAAAATATTTTGTAAACCAAAAAATGTGTCCCACTGCTACATAAATAGAAATTTTCAACACAAATACAGGTTTAAAATGTAAATTGATGTACTAAACATTAGTGCTGTGTTAAATGAAATTAAATTTAGTTTGACTCATTCAAGAAAACTACAAATCAAATGCAAATTATAGAAGGTTGAAACTTAACAAGAGAACATTGAAATGCATATGAAAAAAAGTCATTGTAAAATTATTTGACTTCCATTTGCATTTTTGTTCCTTAGTTTCAAGAGGGTTAAAATAACCCTGGTTTATGTATGGACACATAGAAAGAATAATATTTTTGAATGCACATTTCTAAATAAATTATTTAAATTACTATTTATAATTTTTAACTCATCACATGAGAACGCAATGATCAAACTATTTTTTAAAAATACGAAAAAATGTTGCATTTTACTGGTCTTTATTATAAATTAGCAAATTGAGATAATGTTTAAATTTGTAATTGAGTAGTTTCTTTTGACAATCAAACTATATTCTATTAAATACTAGTTCAAGGTTCAAGAGTGGTTTTAAAATTGCCAAATAACACAGAATTTTAAATTTTATTATTGTATTGTGAACCTATTCTTTAAATAGCATCCATTTTACAATAATTTTTTTTTTTAATTTGTGTTTTGTATCTGTTCGCCAGGTTTTAACAATTGAAATCAAAGAATTTTTACAAATAAATTGATATACTGCTTAACCAGTCAACTGTCCAATTAATTTCTCCCAGCGTTACCCGCAGTGCCCACTTTTTTTTGAAGATGCACACGTTTTCCCTTTTCTTGGAAGTTTGAAATATTAAAATATTTTTTTATAGCTCAAATGTGTCAAGACATAATATGACACCCCAAAAGTGGGGAGGGGCGGTCATAATGTCCTGTGACTGAAAGAAATGCTATTGATGGATTTATGTGGAACCATAGTAGTTGAACCTTTGCTAAAAGATATATGAGTAATAAAACAGATGCATCTTCGCAAAGGAGTTGGACATTGAAACAAAAACGATGGGGATGCAGCTTTGCAAAGCATGACAAAGACAATAGTAATAATAATCCCAGACCTTGATCAACTCCATCTAGTGATGAGATAATAAAGTAGAAGGATGGCTGTACAGAGATGGCAGCACATGTATAACAAATTATTTCGTCATATTCATGTGAAAAAGACAGAAAAGTCTGCGTGTCTGCAAATGCTGTCGTAGGCAACACCATTACGTGCAACGGCAAACGCCGTTGTAACCACTTGACTGGTTAAGGGCAGTAGTGTAACATACGGTCCACTGTGCCTAGTTTTTGAGTGGTCCCATGTAGACTATCAGTAAGGAAAATTTTCAAGATTTTTTATTTGCAATTAACAGATGTATTTCATATAGGTTTATACAAGTAAATGAGCATCATCATACGCTTCAGTATTAAGCACTTTTTCTTGCATTCTTCCTGTCTTGTCAATAAATCTCAAATATTGATGGAGCAATATTTGACTTTATGCAGCTAAAAACAGCAAACTTCTTCAAAATGGCTAAGATATGATTTAACCATATACTTTTATGGTTGTAAACCTTAATTACTTAATTGTCTAACATAAATAAAAATATTAAGCTCAAAAAATTAAAAATAAATTAATTTTTAAGGGGTGGTCCACTGTGCCTCATCTTCCCCTATTAAAAATGGGCCCATAACAGAACATAGCACAGGGATTGACAAATCGCAAAAAGATCTAGGTGCCAGAACACAATTTTTTTAGACACCAAATACTTTTTTTCCCATGGAAAAACTGGTCAAAAATATCTCTCAACTTTACCAGGACATAATGACCACCTTCGGTATTGATAGATAGACTGACATAAATTCCAGAAATTTTGTACTGTCTTTGGATTCCAATTTAGTAACACAGAAAATTTTATGCACCAGTACTAATTTCTCAGTTACCATGGCAGCCTGGAATTTGTCAAGCCCAAATATAGCATGACAATTCATACAACTTTTTAATGGTCAGTAGAAATCTGATGTGCACAAAAAAAAATAAAGATACTGGACAATTATTAGGAAACCCTTTGGATTGTGAATGAAATTAACCATTAACTGGTGATAGATGGAGCTTAGTTTTGCATCTGTTATCAGGGTTTTTGTATGAATTACTTTCATAAATTGTTTACAATGTAATTCAACTTCCTTTATAAAAAAAACTTGACTAATTGAAAAAAAAATCCTGGCGCCAACGAAATATTGTAGGAGTCATTTCTTTTTCCAGAGCTAGTAATCACACATAGAAAACTTTAGGTGCCAATACCAATTTTTTAGTCGCCAGAGCAACCTGGTGTCAAGAATTTGTCAAGCTCTGGTGATAGATGAAGATATTCCTAAAAATTTAAAAAAGTTGATCAAATTTTTATAAGAACTAAACTAAATTTAATTAAAAACACCTTATGAAAGTAACTATGTGATTTTTAATCAAAAAAGAGGTTGCTAATTAACATCACAGGAACACAAAAAATAAATAAATCGACCAAAATAATAAAAGCGCGCCAATAATTGTCCAGGTAACTAATGTACACTCGTTAGAAAGAAAGTGTTTATGAAATCTAAAAATTTTCTAAGCATGAGGGATCAAAACAGAAATAAATATAAATTAAAATTTTCTGTACAAAAGATATAATCTATAATCGTCACTTTTTGTAATGAAAACCTTGTACATAAATTTTTTCCAAAAATGACTTTTTGAGTTTTAGATTGAGACTTACCTATTACAGCCTTTGAAAAAAAATTGGTAACGATCTGCTCTCCACACAGAAAAAAATGAACTCCTTATTGTATGTTATTCAATTAGACGTTCCATCCTTTCTGGTTTTTCTTATAACATTTATGTATGAGATTTTCATTATAAGGTGATATGATTTTATGCAGCGTGATACAGTGGTGCCTTGAAATGTGATATTAATCTAGAATAATGTTAAATCATGGACAATATTTTTTATTTAAGTCTATCCAGCAATGTCAGGCAAGTGCGATCCTAAGAAATTTGAGCCCCAAACTGAAAGACATTTGAGTTGAAGACACCACTGTATAACTGAACCTTTATATTGGTACAAATGCTACCAAAATATTTTCAACAGTTATAACAAGTGCAAAATATCATCATTGTTATTATGGTATCTTATCAAGATTATGGCCTAATAATACAACTCAATCATATGTTAAATATGTTAAATATTTGCAAAGCCAAGAAGTTGTCAAACATTGGAATTTACATTTTGAATCTGCTTGAAACGTACATATAAAACAATGTAAATAATGAGATTCTTACGTTTGGTATGCTGGGTAGATGATCCCAACAAAAAGGCAACATAGTTCTCCAGCGATTCCCAGCACTAAGAAGACTGCAAATGCTAGAAAAGCACCTAGAAGTAAAAATAATAATTCCCTGTTACTATATTAATACAAAAGCTTCAAAGTCCCGCTACTCTCACATGCCAAAACTGAAAAAAAATATTATTGAATGTAGAAAATGAATACAAGAGACAAAGCACATAAAGTATTCCCCTCCCTCAAACACTGAGCACTACATATATTTTTTTTTAAACCGAGCACACAACTCAGGTCTATCGCCATGGGCAATTCACTACCTAAAGAGTTGTGCTGGAAGTGTAAGTGTATATACCTACCAGTCTGAGTGCATATATAATGTTGAGTCTGATCTTTCAGTGCTGCCACCTATATTTCACAAGTGAAGTGAGTAAACATTTGCATACCTGTTGCTCTACGTTGCAAGACTTTTTAACAGAGAGATCGGATTGCATTCACGGCTCAAAGTTGGGAAACATAAACAAGTTTCTGCACTGAATCCAATGTGGGAAATTTTTCGAAAATATTAAACATCACCATTTCTTCACTTAAAATTTATTGGAATTTTTTCCCATTGAAAAAAAGGATTGATTTTTTGAATTCAGCTGGAAAAACTGAGAAAGTAACTCGCTCTATATTCATTCAGCGCTAGTTTTAATACAAGTAGATTAATATGGACCAGTGTTTTTCAATTACCAGGTTGCAACCCACTACAATGACATGAGGGTCAAACCAGGTCATTTTTTTTGAGTGAATCATTGTTCATATTTTCCCATTTATTTTTCAAGAGTCTGGTGTGTGAGCAGGCAGTGTTTTCCGAAAATATAATTTTAAAGAGTATAATTTCATTCACCTTTAAAATTTTAAAGGGTGTTTTCATAAAAAAAAGTTATCAGTGAGAAATAACTATTTTAAAAAAAATTGCCTAAAATTTAAAAGAGTATTTTCACTCAACTGAAAATTGAATTTTGATGCTTAAATCTTACATCTAGATGCGTATTGGCAAACACTGTGACTAGGCTATCCACTAACAAAAAGAAATCAACCAGGTCTCACACTTCCAAAGGCAGAGAACCACTGTTACAGACAGTCATTTTAACTTCTAAACTAGTTTTATGTCTATTCGTAAATATGCCAATGAAAGGATATCCTTATAGAAAAAACGAGAGAAACTGCAGATAAGAAAATAAATATGGCCTTGTTAAAACAGAAATGTCTTTAACCCTAGATAACACCACTTAAATCAGTGTTACTGAGTAACTAATCTATTAGACAAATGTTTATTTACCTAGGGTTTAGATGTTAGTTTAATAGATTAGCAGCGACATCTGCATGCTTGGGCTAACGAACTCATTTTCGGGTTGGAATCATCATCAGGTTTTATTTAAACCCCGATTGATTTGTTATTTAGAACGGTCCAGGTTTTATTTAAACCCTGATTGATTTATTTTTATCCACAGTTTTATTTTTTAAACAATACAGAGCTTATTTTTGTTTATAAAATTTGATTTTTTTTTACTGTTTTCTATGCTGGCGATTTTTTTTTCTGGCGCACATAGTGTCTGGCGGCTTTTTCTTGGACCGTTGGACATATTTGGCGTCGGAAAAAAAAGTCAGTTGTTTAAATGAAGCCCAGACCGTTGTTTAAATAATAAATCGATCTGGGTTTAAATAAAGCCCGGGCATTGTTTAAATAATAAAGCGATCAGGGTATAAATAAAATATGGGCACTGTTTAAATAAAGGAAAAAAAAAACCCAAACAATACAACCTGACCAGCGACGAAAATGTAATCCAAACACTCAGAACAAGCACTAACGACAAAATGGCTGTACAGCTATTTGAAAAGACGCGCTACAACTAACGCCGCCTGGCAGAATTTTTCAGAACAGCGAAAACCAGCAGAACAACACCTAACCGGAGTTGCAACACCAACGATGGCAACTTATCGCCAGAAAAAGTCGCCAATTTGGCATGTCCCCTAATACCAAAGCTGTTCCGATATAGCATAATAATGCTATTCACTTATACACCTCTTTTACTTATGCATCCCTTTTCCTTGTTCCCCTGCACCGATGCATAAGTGAGATATCACTGTATTTGTATGTAAAATTGTACCCTAACTTACACAAATTCAACTAAAGGCTTGTTTATAGACATGAAGTAATTTAGTAGTCAAGTGATTTAGTAATAAAGTACACAAATCGTCAAGAACTAAAATCAGTTATTATTATAGTCACAATATTTTCCCGTCATTTGCATGCCATCCTACCACCATAGGTTCCACAAGGGCAGGGCTGACAGGGCTCTGACCCGGGATATATTTCACCATTTTTTTGCTTTTTCAATCTATAAATTAATTAAAGAAGGGCCCAGTGAAAATTCTGATGGGATGGGGGGGGGGGGGCAAAAGATCCAAACCTAAGGGCCCTGCTCCAGGACGTACGGGCCATGCTTACCACTGCACTAGAATATCATATTTGGCTGCAAATATCAGCTGATTCTCAATGCTACAGCCTTCTCAAATAAATTTTCATCTTTTCTATCTGGGACAAAAATTTGGGTGGTTAATTTTCAACCCTTCCATCTTATTCCAGAGGGTACATAGACAGTCCATTTCAAAGTCTGTCTTGGAAGCTTTGACACCTGATAATATATTTTTTCCTGAATATGCTAAAAACCATGTGGGAACAGCTTCAGTATTGGTTCTTGTATTCACTGGTCCTGTGCGACCAGCGACTTTCCAATTCTAACGCTGAAACAGCTGTGTAAATGTATGTTGAGTTCAAGCAACTACTATAAAAATTAGTAGTTAACCGAAGTTAACTAAATCATCTTCATCTACCTATTGTCTAACTTTGCAATATTATTGCACACCCACAATCTTTCTCTGATGGTGGCGCTGGATCTGAGAAATCCATACTTGCATTTTTTTTTATGACCACACCATGAAAGTAAGTGGTGGTGGGGCCTCCACCAGATTTGCATTAATAGTTTGTGGAGTTTTATATTAATACCATGATTTACTCTATTACCCTTATCTCAAATTGAGTGTGTTTGTGATTATATGATTCACAGATATGATGCCACCATTGATGTTAATCCAGAGGCACCATCAGTGGAATGTTAAAGGCTATACAGCCATTTCCCCTTCCCCTGTAAAGGTGAAAATACAAAAGGCAACCAGTTTTTGGGCCCACCTTGTAAGTCCTGAACCTGTTTGCCCATGCAAGAAACAGGCCCTGAGTAGACACTATAAATTTGATACAGGTGCCCCTGGCCAGTGCAGTCTTAACACACAGCCCGGGGGGGGGGGGGGGGCTCACAAAAATGAGATCCGGTTGAAATTTTCTAGGATTTTATCAGGTAGGGCCTCCGAAAAACCACTTGGCCAGGGGGGCCCATGATACTCTTAAGACGGCCCTGCCCCATTACAATAGCTTTTGTTCTCACGCCATACGCATTCTAACAATTATATTGGTGACAAATCACACACATACATTTAATTTAAAGAAAAGAGCTAAAAGGGATAACGTCAAATACGAATGTGTGATAGCTGCATACCCACGAGAAGATATTCACGCTTCACTCCAGTTTTACTTTCTAACAGCACCAAATATGGTGTGTACCATTCACTCCGATGAAGGTAATCGTGTAGTTTTTGAATGAAAGGTTTCCCGTTTGAATCGTTTTGGTCACCACTCCCATCCATCATCAAGTACAAAAGAAAATAATAACGACCGCGATAAAATAAATAACACCGAAAAATAAATAACTAAAGAAAAAAAAGGGACGGAATATTACACAAACGGAATTCAAACGTTTGATAACAATTCTAATAATATAAAAAAAAAAAATAGATTTTTTTCTTCCGAAAATGCCTTTGAACTGGCTGACACCACCAACAAAAAACAAAAGTTCAACCAGAACGTCATGAGCCAACACCTTCTAGAGCAAGCTTTAGAAGCTTTGTGTTGAAAAATAAAGGATGATATAGTTGAATTGGTTTCAATTTTCTTTTGGTATTCAATGGATATTTTTTTTGGTTAAAATCAACAGAAATGAAGTTCTGAAAAATTAATGCTCTTGGGGAAGTTTTGAGGAAAAAAGGTAATTTTTTCAAATATTAAGTTTTTATCAAAACTCCTGCCCTAATTGATACTTGGAAATAATGAATTATAAGTATAAACTTGTCTATTCGAGTGCAAGTCTTTAATAATTTGGCATCTTTTTTTATATAACGTTAAGAAAAAATATAGCAACGTGGGTCGACACATCGGCGTTAGTGTGGTGCTGGAAAACGATCTTACAGGGAAGATGGGTTTCGTAGGACGGAATTCGATGACGTCACGAATCTCGGGGTCAGGCCTTCTGCTTTAGAAGCTATTGCACTATTGCACGAGCCCAGAAAAATAAATACCAAGTAATATCTACCAGTTGGTCGGTCACGGACGTCACGCTCTCTACTCTTGAATCCCGAGAAAACTAGGTTTCTTCCAAAAAATTCGTTAATTAATATTGAAAGTATAGATGATATATGCCTCAATTCTTCATGACTTTATTTATATTTATTGTTGTTTTAGAATTAGCTTAGTTGAATGCTTATGCGTTAATTTCATGCCTTTCCTTTTCGTTGGTATCGTAATATCGCGTGTGTGGTTTCTAATTTAGTGTAGTATCAGTGCCGTCCTAACGCACAGCCCCCCCCCCCACATCCGGGTACCTCAAGAGAAAAGGGGCCTCAGAAAAACGAGTAGGTGAAGTTTTCGAGAATTTTCCAGGTAGGAGCCTCAGGAAAATCACTTAACCCAGAGGCCTATGATGTTTTTAAAACGGCCCTATGTAGCATGTATGCCCCTCCCCAAGATCTTAGATCCGAGTTCCTTTTTAGTGAATTTATAGTGTGAAACAAAAGTTGTGAGATTTGTCCCGGGCTGGAGCCCTATCCTTGGGGGGGGGGGGAAAGAAAGACCATGCTAGCATGAAAAACATATAAGTAAACTGAAAGAGTTACACGAAATCGCTCGCAACAAGGGGCATCTGCCTAAAATTTGTGGTAGTTATTTCGAGGTAATTGTTAGGGGTCATTCATGTATTATGTCAGCATCGGGGGGGGGGGGTTTCCTATTTGATGACAAGGAGGGAGGGGGGTTTGAAGGTTGCTTACATCATCAACCACCCCTTTTAGAAGATATGAAATATTCTAAGCTGCTGGGGGGGGGGGGAAAGGTCAGTGTTCTGCTGACAAGGGACGGGTTAAAAATGGTTGAAAATCTGCTTATGTAATACTCGAATGGCCCCTTATTGAGAAGTTCGGTATTGCTGAAAAAAAGAACCTACTGAAGGGCATACAGCGAGGGTGCAAGACCTGAGGCTTGCCAAGTGGTTCCACCCAGCATGCGAAATGTGTTCTGGAACGAAAAGTATTGACACACTGTTGAATTTATGGGTTTGCTTTCTTTTTTCCAATTCTAATGTAATTTTCTTGACCACTCATTCACAAGGCCGTTTTAAGAGCATTATGGGCCCCTGGGCCAAGTTATTTTTCTGAGACCCTACCTGGGGAATTCTTGAAAACTTGAAGCTGTTCTCATTTTTGTGAGGTCCCCGGGTAGGCCCATGTGTTAAGACGGTACTGCTCATTCCTTTAATTTACTGCGATGAGCTATAGTCCCTGTAACCTATCGTGCTTGCACTCTTTCCTGGTCACTCATTGACCTATCTCTCTAAGATGACCTGCTCTCTAGGTTGCTCTTTTAGTCATTGCCATGCTTAAATGCTCTAGGTCACTTTACCCAGTTCTTCAGGTCACTCTTTTGGTTACTCATTGACCTGGTCCCTCACTTTCTAGATCACTCATGCTAACTATTCACTCTAGGTTATTTACTTTCTAGGCTGTTGTGGTGGGCTTTACAGATGTTGTTGCCATTCTTCCACTCCACAGATCTTTTGTTCCTCAAACTTGCTGCCGTGGGAATTATAGCTCCTCTGTAAATATGCCTCTGAATTAATATGTCATGAATTAATATCTAGGCTGATCTTATTCATTTCCTCTGAAAATCGGGATCCATAGGAAACATCACCAGTTTTGAACATTATCAAAGGTGATTAAAGTTGCTAATTATACCCAAACAATTATCAAAGGCAAGTAATGTCAATTATGGTAAAAAAAATATCAAAGGCGGGTTAAATTGCCAATTATAGTCAAAGGCAAATAAAATTGTCAATTATAGCCAAAAAATGTCAAAAGTTTGTAAAATTACCTGTGGTTGCTATAATTGCTGAAAATCTCCAATCGTGGGGTAAATAGAGGGCTATTGCATGTCACAGTGGATTGAAAAATTATTCACCAAAAATTAACGTATAGGTGCCTATATGTGACAAAGTTTCTTAAGAAAATTCAAATGCCTCTACTCATTTTTCCTGCAGAGGCAGTTAAATATTCTTTTCTGAATTCATCAGCCAATTGTTAAGGCCTTTGTATGAATAGCAGATAGTGACATCTCTTCAGAGAGAGAAAGATTTAACATGAATATATTTTTGTAATAATGCAAGAAATTTCACTTTATCTTTTGAGTACTCTCTTTTCCTCTTCCAACCTTATCTCTACCTTCATCCAATCAGGTACAATCAAACTTGTTTTTACCTATTCCTCTCACCTATCTACCTGTTCTCTCGCCCGAAGCTTCACTTTGCCAAGCCACTTTGAGCAGAGAGCATTCTCTTCTCGTAATACCATATGTTAATCTACTCTCAACTTTAACAAAATTAAATAAATCAATATTTAATTTCAACCATCAAAAATTTGCTTAATTTATATGATTATAATTCATTATGATAGTCATAACTACTGTAATATAATTTGTAAATCATGCAAATAATCTTTATTCATGGTTTCAGCAAAGAATAAAAACAAATCTTTGAATTGAATAGGAAATTTCTGTGTTGAATACAATCAAAGCCTCTAATGTAGTAACTACACAAAGAAAATTTTAGATGCCAATATCAATTTCTTTGTCGTCATAGCGGTCTTAGCATTATCATGGGCCCTAGGCCAAGTGATTTTTCCGAGGCCCTACTTGGCAAATTTACATGCTAACTCTCGAAAATTAAAAACAGAACTCATTTTTCTGAGGTTCCCCTTTTTCTGTAAGCCCATGGACCCCATGCATTAAGACAACTTTACCTGACACCTGTTCAGCCCTGCATTAATGTTATGGAAACCCTTACCACAGCACATCAAAGACATACTTTCTGGATATTAATGCTGAGATGAACTTCAGGAAAGGAAAGTTTGTTGTCTCCACCAGAAAATATTTCCTGTCCAAAGTTTGCCTTAGTTCATTAATATCCAGAAATATTTTTTTTTTCATTGTGCTGTAATGCAAAGTTGCTGAAAAAATAACCTCTCTCTAACAACATTTTTACTTTTTACAGAAAATGGATGAGATAACATGTATTTACGGTGAGTAATTTTACTTTTCAAGTATAAGTGCTCATGCCACTGAACTGCTTAAACGTCGAACTGTCGGCAGAGTTATTTTTCGAAATAAAAAAGGCTTTCATGGCCATCGTATAAATTAGAATTAAATTTAAAAGTTTTCGGGTCGTTCACGTCGGTCAAAAAAGGCCGACGTGAAGTAAAGTTTTTGTCTTTCGATGTTTCGTTCACACGAGTGGCAAACATTTTCAAGAATTACCAGACCAGAATGTAAATTTTCCTGCCGGTATTTTTTTTTTTTTCCATAGCTTTTTTCAAGAAGACCAGACCAGACCAGCATAAGAGTTTTACCCCCATGCCCAGCTCCAAAATGGGCTGATAGTGGGATTACAGACGGACTCAAGGCGAGCCTATGAAGAAAGGAAAGTTGGAAGTCAGTAAATGAGTGTGTGTATGTAAAAAAAAAAGAAAAGTTTTAGTCAAATCCGGGAAGCATGGTCAAATTTTGGTCTTCGAGGCAAAATGCCGCCAATCACACCTCAGGAATCGCGACTTCTCGGCAGGAACACCCCGATTGGCCCAAAAACAGATTGCTGCTATCTGATTGGTTGATAGCTGTTGAGCTTGAACAGACATGATGCAAGCCGAAAATCTTCCCGTTCAGGATGGAAAAAGGGGAAAAAACACCAGCCCTTGCGGGCTGTAACGCAAAAAACCCCTAGTTTTCTTGAAATTCAGTCTTTCTGGATGACCGGAAGCGACTTCATGATGATAGAAGCCGATTTCTTGATGCTATCTTGAAGCTGACGAATAAGCCTATTTAGGCTTAGTTCGCTGTTTTCGCCGATGAACTTGAGAATAATCGGCTCTATTTCCACAGCTAGTTCATCAACTGGATTAGCACAACTGTCAACACTTGTTCCAGGAGAATAATCTGGAGATAGGAGCTCCGTCCTATCTTTTTTCTCCTCTCGAGACGAGGCTTTCGGCAGTTTTCCTATGATACTCACCTTGGGCTTGAGCTTAATAGCCTGGCTCAGCTTGACTTCTTTTCTGGCCTGTTTGTGATACTTGCTATACGGTGAGAACCTACAATTACGGTAATTTGCCGTATGAAACTGCAAGCAATTACAGCACTGAGGTGTATCCACTCCGCGGACATTGGGACACAGTCGTGACGGGTGTGGAATTATACACTTGACGCATGCTTTTTTCAAGAATTACGTAACGGTGGGCTACTGTTTACGCCTTCTTGCTTGAGTCGCACTACCTTGTCAAGATTGGTCTGTTGAGCCAGATTTTCCCCATTGGCCGAAATTGTTCCTATGGGCTCTGGATAATGCTTGGGTTTCAATCGCATCATTTTTAAAATGGGAAACCAATCACTGTTGATCTGCCTATCTTCCTTTCTGTTGAAGCAGTTCTTGTGCTTTTGAATTTTGATTACTTCTCTAAATATACGTGGAAAATATCTTGCATGTATTTGGATAGCACTTGGGGGTTCACGAAGAGAATTTTATGATCCTTGGTCAGGGCATGCTCTGCTACGGCTGACTTGTCAACCTGACCCAGTCTACAATTTTCGTTCGTACTATTGCTCAACTAATCTGGTCGATATCAATCTTTTCACAGTGCCTATGTGCACTTCTTCACAACTACACGAGATACAGTAAACCCCAGCGGTGTTTAGTCCGTCCCATTGATCTTTGACCAACCTGAGGCATTCACCTCTAACTTTTTGGTTGGCTTGAAGATGGTCTTGATGCCAAATTTCCTCAGGTGTTGTCCAATTCTGTTCATAACTCGAGGAATGTTAGGGAGAAATGCTTTTCCGGTCGTTGGTTCTTCTACTTTCCATGAAGAGTTTTTTGGATGTATGGCCTTCATTGCATCCCTGTAGATCCAAAATGTTTGGAGTCCCTGATTTATAGAAAAGATTAGCGATATAGTGCTTCAATCTAATGAAATATTGGTCAGTTTGATGTCACATCACTCTTCATAAATGTACCGCTAAGAGATGTCATGTCCGCTAAGAGATGTCATGTATCAGATCAGCCAATTAACTGTTCATAAAAGATATTGTGATATTGTTGATTTCTCCCAATCCTGTCTCACAACTACATATTTCAGTTGGAATGGTGAATATTATGAACAAACTGAAGGGGCGGTGATGGGCAGCCCAGTCGTGGCTAACTTTTATATGGAAAGATTAGAGGCTTTCTGTCGTGGAGAGGATAAACTTGAAGGGTTCTTAGTTAATCTGAGCAGCATACATCATAATGTCAAATTCACAATGACGCAAAGAAGAGGGAGCCCTTCTGTTTCTTGATATTCTGGTCACGAGGAAGTGTAATAGACTGGGCCATAGGGTTTACTGTAAAAAGGCGCACACGGACACATACCTGCACTGGGAGTCTAATCACCATCCTGCCCAGAAGCAAGGTATGATCAAATCTCTGGTGGAAAGGGCAAGAAAAATCTGAGCCTGAACATTTTTATGAAGCAAAATTACACTTGATTAGGACCTTCCAGGCCAATGGATACCCTATGAAGGATGTAATGAGGGCCATACATCCAAAAAACGCCTCATGGAAAGTAGAAGAACCAGTGACCGGAAAAGCAAACACCCAAGTACTATCCAATGCCATGAAATATTTTCCACGTATTTTTAGAGAAGCAATCAAAATTCAAAAGCAAAAGAACTGCTTCAACAGAAAGGAAGAGTTTGAAGATCAACAGTGTTTGGTTTCCTATTTTAAAAATGATGAGATTGAAACCCAAGCATTATCCAGAGCCCATAGGAACAACTTCGGCCAATAAGGAAAATCTGGCTCAACAGACCAATCCCGACAAGGCAGTGTGACTCAAGCAGGAAGAAGGCGTAAGTAGTAGCCTCTTTTGCCTGCCATTACTTAGCTAATTCTTGAAAATGTTAGCCAACTCCTGCGAAATTACTATTATTTTGCAAAAATGATAACAATATTTGAATGATAACATTATCCATGATTACAATAAGCGTGTTTACTGTATTTTAGAATGCACCCATGTGTAAATAAACTGTTCAATGATTTGATGTGCATCATATGAAATACTATTTTTCCCCCCCTTTCATGGAGCAATAGAAAATTATTATGGATCTTCAGCTTTTGATGTCGATGATGATGAATATTGCAAGTGGAATGATAATTTGGATTCTTATTATTGCACTGTGAGTTTCTTATAAGTTTTATTTCTGTCTCAATAGAAATAAGTTTTGATAAAAATTTTCGGCATTTTATTATTTTTTTTATTTAAAGTGTTAAGTATTTTTATAAAAAGAATTATCTTAATACAGCAAAACCCTCATAGACTGACATGTCTGTTTGACATCTAAACTCCATTAGTTTGCCAGTTCAAAGTACAGGAGGGAGCAGAGCCCTGAAGAAATATGCCAGATTTTTGCTTTTCTTTTTTCCACACATACACAAACAAGTTGTAACCACATCACATAGCTGCCAAGTCTTCTGGATTTCTATTCCATCTCTTAGATGCCCAAAAAATTCTTGTCTCCTGAATTTTGAAGATTTCCTGATTTTTTTTTAAAAAAATCATACTTTTGAGCAAAAAATTATTTCCACAAAATATAAGTGGAAGAAAGATCATTGGCTTTCATTTGGTGGTCACTTCACTAATGGCTTATTTCTGCGAAACATAAAGTAACCATCTTAAGAGGTCGCCAAGAAAGAAGCTAGGTTATGTTCCCAATTTTCTGCAGCCTTAACTACAAAATCAGACAAATATTCCAAAGCTGAGTGTGTGTGGCCACTCACAGTGAAAATGCTTCTGCTCATGCAAAAGTCCCAAAATTAAATATTGGTGTATACATAGTTGCCAGTGCTTCCAATTTACTGGGCAGCCTTTCAATATTTTAGCCTTATCAAAATCTTCCGGTCTGGAAACCATATTCTTCTGGTTTTTCATATCTGTACAGAAAAATCCCTAAAAATCCTCAAATTGTTTTCTGCAGAAATTAAAAATCCCTAAAGAAAATCCTTCAGTCTGTACACTTTCAGCATGGCTATGAAATATACAGGGAATTGCCAATTGTCGCCAAATATGATAAAAAAACTGAGCAAAGTTTTAGCAACTATTACTGAAATCACCAATGGCGGAAAATGAAATGCTTTCGAAATCAGCAGATTAACATGAATACCATAAATAAAGGGAAAAACCTACATTCAACATGACAAATATGCAAGAGTCATTTATTATTCAGTCACAATCAAAATCTGCTTTCATAATCAAATTAGCTTGATTTCAGTGAAGAATGAAAATTGAATTAGGCTTCATTGAAAATATGGGCAGAAACTGGACAACTTTTATAAAGAAAAGTTGGGAGGGCCGAAATCATAAAAAAATACAGGAATGTCTCGAAGAAAAAGGTCATGTGGTCATTCCGAAAAAATTCCAAATTTTCACCATTTATTTTTATGACGTTTTTTGGCAGCAAAAGTTTTCATCAAGTGACAAATTACAGATTTTTTGAATCTGGGAATTGGGACATGCAAATAACAAAATTATTTGTCATGCACAGAAAGAAAGCCCTGTGCAGATAAAATTAAGGGGATGGTTGATGCAAAATCACAATGTTTGCGGAAAAAAAAATTCACCAAATTACATAACTGCATGTTCTCGTAAACTCAACATCATATTTTTTAGTGAAGAAATGGAGCTTCAGCAGTTAAAGCCAGAGACAGCTCAGAACTTCAATTATAGACACCCTGCATTAATGAATTTTGTATAAAAAAGTTAACATACATATTTTTTAAAAAATGAGCATTGAAAAATACTTTTCAATTTTATTCAATTTTTATTGTTTACAATATTTTAAATAAATTTGCTGGTTATTCTCAGAGGTATTTGCCAATACGCATCTTGATGTCACACATGATTCACGCATAAAAATTCAATTTTACTACTCAAAATTTTGTTGGGAAGTGTAAAATACTCCTTCAAATACTCTGGTAATTTTTTTTTTTACAAGAGTTATATCTCACTGGTTAAGAGAGAAAAAATACCACTTAAAATTTTGAAGAGGAGTGAAATTCTTTTTTTTCAAAGATTTTCTGATAACACTAAGATCCTCGGCCCTCGAGCCAGTCAACTGCATTGATAATCGGAAGTCCAGGGCATTTGGTCACCCAACTGAAAATAAATAACCATCATACAGAAAATTTGAAACAATATGCAAGAAAACATGCAATTTAAAGAAAAGATCCTTTTTTGATATAAAATTTAATTTTGAGATGACTTATTTCAGTCTAAGTTCAATCAATATTTTTTTTTACCTGATGGCAGCTAGGCTTGAGTACACTCGAGTGCCAGTATTGAGATGGAATTAAAATTGGTTGACACTGAAAAGTCACTTTCACTTCCTTACTCATCAAGTTTTTATCAGCCTGAATGATTGATTGCTCTCGTTATGTGAGCAGAGAGGGTAAGAAGTGCCAATGTCTCAGTTTATCAGGAAAAGACTGCTTTTTTTTTTTGCTTTATTTCAGAACTTGTACATCAGCAGAGACTGCAAGCTGACAAAAAAACCGGTTGGGGTGCAGAATTCCCCTTACATTTGAGTGAAACTAAGAGTAGACTTGTATTCATGTATACAATTTTTATTGAAGACTTTGTAATCTTGAAACAGGTGGTAATGGATATTTCCTTCATGCTTTTCAGATCTGTCCTGCAACCATGAATTCGGAGCAGTCATTTTACATGCATCGTGGTGGTCAGAAACATCAGAAGGTTGCCTTTGCACTTTCAGTTGCCTTTTTTGTAATTTTAAATATATTATATATATATATAGTTTTTTACAATTTTCTTCTTCGGTTATTTTTTCTATATTCATACCATTTATTAACCTTCAAAATTTCTTTAAAAAAAGCATCCAAAATTATTATAAAAATCAAATGGCAGCAATTTTTTTGAAAATTTTTTTTGAATTTTTTTTACCTTTAAAATGGTCAAATCAGGATTTGTAGAATACCTAGTGACCAATACCTAGTGGATGGCCAGCTTTAACGTGAAAAGCATTGTTTGGCTTTTCATTACCACTTTTAGTCTTTAAATACAGGGTGGACAAAAGTCTATAGCAACTTTAAAAATGAATGAAAACTGGAAAATAACCAAAATAGAAATTGGGTCACGGGGTTAGCATCACTAGGTCACAGGAATTTTTTTAAGACAGGGAAAGAAAAATAGGTCAAAAAACAGCCGATGGGCAGCGCTAACAGGAGCAAATTCAGTGGAAAGATGGTTGTAAGAACTTGCGCTCCTAATCCACAATCAGTTCAATGTTGTAAACCGTGTATGTGGACCTGCTGCACTCTGCTGTTGCTGGATTTGTGAATCGCCTGTAATGTGTTATCCCCTGTGGTGGTGGTCATGTGGAACATATACTGCTGTAATAAACTATTTGGAGGCATTCTGTTCGTTATTTGCTTATCTTTTCTTTGACTTGTGTACGTCAGTGCCACCTATCAGCTGTTTTTGAGTTACTTTTTTTCCCGGTCTTAAAAAAATTCCTGTGACCTAGCGATGCTAACTCTACAAACCAATTTTTATTTTGGTTATTTTTCCAGTTTATGAATTTCTACAAGTTGTTTAGTAGTTAGTAATTTAATTTCTACAGACCTTTTTTGCCCACCCTGTATTTGCCCCTTTTACCCAAATTCTTTTAAAATATCTAGTACAGTCGAATCCCATTTTAACAAATACCGTTATAGCAAAAAAATCTCGTTTTAACGAGCACTTCTCTAATCCCCCAGATAAGTTTACACAGGAACAATGCAAAAACCTGGAATTCCTTTATAATGAAATTTTTCAGTATAATGAAGTGATTTCTCCAGTCTCTTGGAGTTCCTTATAACGGGATTCAACTGTATAAAAATTCTCAATATTACTTGTACAGCAGATCCTGCTTAAGTGTCATCTGGATCTTACAGTATTAAAATATTAAGCAAGAGAACTTCTCACACTGGAAATTTGGTAAGGGAATGAAATCAGGGTTCTGGAATTAAAATTAATATCCTTGAACAAGGAAACTTATTTATTTACTTTATTTTTTTAATGTTGCAGAAACTTGCAACCATGAAACTTTTATATCCAACACTGAAGAGAGAAAATGAAAGTGCCAATCAAGAAGTATGCATTTTATTACATATCTTTCATTCGTGAATGCAAAGTTAAATTTCATTTTTTGTGTACTTCTTTAAACAGTTGATAAAAAT
The DNA here is from genome assembly GCF_987345545.1 of Pholcus phalangioides. Lineage (NCBI taxonomy): Eukaryota > Metazoa > Arthropoda > Arachnida > Araneae > Pholcidae > Pholcus > Pholcus phalangioides. Next base: position 82,429,607 of record NW_028301608.1, on the reverse strand, counting down.
TAACAGATAAAAATTTAATATATTGCGTTTAATTTTTAAATTCCTTTCATGAATATTATTTACATTTTATTGTGTTTCAAATTCCAATCTTTTTGTTTCTGAGTGGATAAAATGTCATCCAAAAATTATCTTTGATGTTTATGAAAAAAAAAGATTTGATTCCTTTGTTTAGAATATTGGCAATTTTTTAATAAAGTATTGTTTCTTTTTAAATAAAAATAGCAGCCATATCGTCAGCTTTTTCATTGGTAGTACAGCTATTTTAAAAATAATCTATTTCTTTTACAGGAAGTTTCAGTTAGAGGTAAGTAGGCTATTTTTTTTTCTTAGATTTTTAACTTATATTCATTATATGATATTGAATTTTGTTCTAAAAAATTAAGTAAATTAAAATATTGTCTCATTATGCTACACATGATACATGGGTATTTTTCTCATGTTTTACTTATGGTCTTGGTGTCCCAAATTATTTTCAGTACAGTTGACATTAAAAAATCTGACAACCTCTAAACCTGAGGGCACCAACCTCTCAGTGAATACAAAATTCAGAATGCTGCCATTCTCAAATGGCAACCAAATAAAGAAAAAAATGACTTGCTAACTCAGTGAATTTGAAATTGCGCTCTGAAATCCATGGCTGAAATCTGAAGCAACCAGATCATCTATAGCTGAGTTTTTGAATGTCATTTGTAGTAATATTACCCAGGAGAATTCAAAATTTTTTTTTGCTCTTCGAAAATTTAATAGGTGACCAAAATCAAGGAGGAGTCTGCTATTTTGAATATTGCTTGTAATCATTCACATACATTTTGTGCCTTCTACAGTGATTTGAAAATGAATGACGTTGAATTATCGTCAATATCATCTAATTATCACATGATATTGATCATAACCATTACTTACTTGAATGACTTATGAAAGGCAAAAGGAATTGATTGAAGGAAAGACTCCACTCATAAATGTTTGCATGCATTTTTAATGCAAATACAGTGCCTTGATGTACCACAGAATTTTATATTACATGATCATGTCTTTCATTTCAATCAAGATAATCTATTTTTTTTACTGCCTGTTATACTGTTCTAACATTGTAGTGTGAGATTAAACCATGATTCCTGACACCAGCAGTATAATGAGGTTCTATATAATTTTTTTTTACTCATATTTGTGACATAAAAGCAGGACCACCTTAAGAACATCAGCAGAACTCCCCTACTTTGTGGGAAGTACCTGCCTATCAATTTACATACTTATTCTCGAAAATCATTGTACCAGATCTCATTATCATTGGGTTTATTATGCATTAAGGCTCCTGGGCTGTACCTGGATAGTCCCATTTGCTAAGACTACCACACATACAAGGGAATTTTTATTTGATGGGTGTTGATGCATCAAAGAAATTGGCTCATTCATGCACGCTTGGCCACTCCAAACAAATTACTGTTCTGTTTGGTGTGGTGCTGCATGGCCATTCTGGACATGTGAGTCAATGATTAGATACTAGATTTGAATTTAATTCTTTTCAAAGCAATGCAAACATGAATTTTTCAACTTGAAAACAAAATTTGAAGAGTTTGGCCAAATAACTGTTACATTTTTGCAAAATCAGTTTATCAGTTTTCTAGCTAAATAACATTCCACATAGCTTCTGTTACATGTTTCTCTAGGCAATTCCTGCAAACCCAGTCGTTGCTGTTCCGCTCTACACAGCTGCAATCCTGAGTTCTATAATTAGGATAATAGTCTGTGTCGCCATTGTGTTCATTGTTTTTGTCAGTTACCTTCCCAGATGGAATAGCAATCTATGTCACTTTCAGGCAAAAAAAAAAAAAAAAAAATTCCTAATTCAGCTATAACTTTTATTGCATCTCTATAAAGTTTGGAAAAATGATGTAAACCATTATTCTGCCAAACCCTTCATTTGGGCATTGCCAAATAAAAAAATTATCTTTATTTGAAAAATAAAAGACAATTGATGCTTTAAATTTCAATACATTATTCCACTGTAATTTTTTTACATTCACAAATAAATTCAAATTGTATAGTATATGATATGTATACTGCGTGATGCATATGAATACAATTAAATGTTCATTACATTATCTTTACAGGACTATTAGCTCCGAAATCTTTATGCACAATGGAAGTGAGGAAAATACCAAAGATCCAGGAGTTTCTCCAGAAGACTACAGCTGCCATAGTCGGTAGAGAAAATTAATTTTAAAAAGGGAGTCCCCCTGATATATTTTATAAAGTTATCTGTAAACCTGTGTATCTGTGTTTCAGATGATGGCCTGAACAACGTTATGTAAAATGCTGGCGAGTGTGTTGTCTAATAAGTGTCTAAATAAGTGTTGCGAATGAAAAAGTACTTTTGTGTGTGCTTTTTTTTACTGGCAATCAATTTTTTGGTTATTGTAATGATTAAGGAACGGTAGAGATTTTGTAACGCATATTAAATTTTTGTTTTTAAATATATAATATACAATACTAGCTGCTCCCCGGCGACGTTGCCCGCCCCCTAAAAAATTTATATACGTATAGCTTATTATTTCTTAATCAAAAAAATTTCTGCGTCAAGTAAGAAAAAATTACTTTTATTTTTAAATATTTTAATTAAAAACTTGAGGCAATCGCTTATGGATACACAATATTTTTTGTTTTTCCATCTGTTGTGTAGATGTACAAATTTTTGGGATTACCAACATGCGAACAGGTGACGAAAAGCATGAGAACTTTCCATGAGAAATATAGGGCTCAAGTAGGTTGATACCTGCCACTGCTAACGACTGGCCTTGCGCTTTGTTGATTGTCATGGCAAAAGCTAAACGAACCGGGAACTGTAATCACTTGAAAGTGAATGGCATTTCTTCAGTGATAATTCAGATACGTGGAATGAAGACGTCTTCTCCTTCGACACATCCAGTTCGAATCGTTGCTTCAATGATATAATTGTGCAATTTCTTCACGCAGAGCCTGTTGCCATTGCAGAGTCTCTGTGTCTCCAAATTTATTAAAAGCATTATAGGTGCTCCGACTTTGATGGAAAAGTTGTATGTCGTGGCACACCCTGAATATCCAAAGAGTTCAGAAATTCTGCAGGATATAGAACTGTCTGTGACAGTGTCAACCGATTTGTAAGATGTGGAGTCTCCTGAAATAATTTTTAGGACTTTTTCGTTGACCTTGTTCACACTGTCATTTTTCGGTGCCAGAATCACTCTCACAAAGCCACTCATGGTTTCAGTGATTTTGTTAAATGTTTGGGAAGACTTTGTTTACAAGTTCTTGAACTGAGTTTATAACTGGCAAAATCCATTTCGGAACGCAATCAGTCCAGTACTTGCGTTTACAGGAATTCTTCCATTGCCAAGTTTGATCAACTGATGTGAAAATGATAGAAGTGCTTAGTCATTTTGCAGTTGAACTCGCATGTTGGTGGATGATGATTTTTTTTTGGTAACTTCGTGCCAGAGTGTTGATGATTTGAGGCAAGCATTGAGTTCATCAGCTGGAGTTGAACATTTTTGTTCTCAGTTTTGTTGTAGTTTTAGTTTTCTGTTGTAAGTGCCGTCACATGTCTAGCTTGTGCAGCGAATATTATTCAAACGCCTTTTAAGCATTTTTTAAATTGAAACTATACTTCTATGATGGGCGGTTAATGAGATAAAGGCCGCATTAGCACTTACAGGATACCCTGTATATAGGCTAGCAGAAATACCCGGCGCTTTTCCCGGGTTTTCTTCAATTACTGGGAGGATTGGAAAAGTTAGGAATAAACTGTTATAATAACAGAATTAAAGATGTGACAAACCATTGTAAAGGCATATATACACGTCTGAAACGCATTGTTGGAAACCAAAGTAAACGTTCCGAAAGTAATTGTTGAGGCCTCAAAACCATTGTTGCCCGACAGTTTTTTGCCCATTTCGGGCATTTGCCCAGCTCTGACGAACTTTTAAAGTAGCCTACGGTTCAATCTCAGTCCTGTTTGGTATATATGCAAAATCTAGAGACGATCGACCTAAAACTGTTGATTTATATAAAGAACAGACATACTTTCACATATATATATAAGCTAATCTCGTTGCAACAAACTTTCAGAGTCCAATTAAACAGTTTTGTTGTAACTGAACTTTTGATATAACCGGACTACATTTCTCATTATCAAATTTCATTGCAAAATTTATTTTTTCATTCAAACACAAATTCTCAGTCAATTAAAGGTTGTACAGCTATTTGAAAATTTTGGAACAAAAATTAACAAAAACAAGTCCTGAAATGAGAGACTTACTACTTGTTATATGATTGCGAATCAGTATTTTTTTTCACATGGTGATTAGATGCAGTCAAAATCAAAAATGCTGTTAAAACACATTCATATGGTTAATCCAAACATCATCAGGTCAGATGAATCTTTGTCATAAGTAATAGATGTACAAAGTCTGTACAAGTATGCCAAGTCTCAAACTTTTCCTGGGTATAACAATCCTTTGGAATCAACTATATGTGGATGCAGGTTAAATTGGGAGTTTCATTTCTGTACTTAGTGTCTTGAATTGATTGAATAATTTTTTTTCATCATCAAATCATACATTGTCATCCACAGACATTAAATCTTCAAAGCAATCTCATCAGGTACTGAAGTTTACTTTTTTACCTTATCCTAAATAGAAGTACATAATTTCTGTCTGTGAAAGGTTTTCGTAAACAGTATTGATGCACACAACATGGTAATTGCATTACTTTTTGGCCTGTGAGCTGTAGCCTTCTCTCATGTTCAGCCAGAGAGGTTACACGGTAAGGAAACACCTAGTATCTTCCGTATTCCCCCCCCCCCTTCTTCATCAGCTGGCGTGCTGGAAAAATCAAGGGACACAAACTTTTTGAATGTTAGAGTCTGGCTATTCTCGACATACTCGAAAAAATGAAGTTTAATAAAGATCACCGAATAAATTCATAAGACTGATATCAATTTACATTAAATACTAAATAAATGAGTGAAAATGATAGTTTTCAGTTTAGCAAATGTATTTTATGAAGGTTTCGACAGCTGGCTGATGCAAAGATAAATCCAGGAAAGAAAATTCAACTGCCCTTGCGGGAAATCAAACCCATGTTCTCGTGTAAGCGCCGTAGACCCACTAGACCAGTGTTTCTTAATCTTTTTTAGCTCATGGTCCCCTATGGATCACATTTTTTTCTCGTGGCCCCCCTGTCCTATCCAGGGCCTCCTCTACCCTCATCAAAGATTGAGATACTTTCTATTTTTTTATTATGAATGAAATTTTAATAAATCAGATCAACCTCTGGAATCCTGGCTAGGCACGGACTCAAAAAATGACGGATTATCATCTCTCCCAAGAGTCAAATTATACGTTAAAAACAGTCTGTGTAAAATACGGTACGATCCAACAAACGTGCGCGATAAATCGACCCTCCCAACACATCAACCGTTGCTCTGGCGGCCCTCCATACTTAGCTGGAAGTAACAGATGAAAACCATAGTACCAGATCCCATATAGTGCAGTCCCCCTCCCTCCATTATAGACATGAAGACCCGGTCATGCCCACATAGACCCAAGGGTTAAGATGACCGTGGTTCTATGAACGGATCTGATGAATTCTGAAAGTAGTAATATTTTTTTCAACCATGTTTCACTTTTAAAGCTTTTTTCTCTTCACAGCTCTCTATGACTCCCTTCACCACCTGTCGTGGATCACCTTTCTTCTGATTTTCTGCCGTGGCCCCCCTAGAATATCCCAGGACCGCAAGGGGGCCATATGGCCCCAGGTTGAGAACCACTGCACTAGACTACTACTACTTAACTGTACATGCACCTCATACACATTCGTCTGTGCAATTTCTAATGAATTGGTGCATGTGGGTGGAATGTGCGTGTACGTCTTATGAACCTAATGTGTAGTTTGTTTCTGTGTAATTCTTGTTATGTGTAGTGTTGCCATCTGCCATAAATTTTCCTAACTGGGTGAAGTGTAATAATTGAATAATTGTATGTGTAGGTGTGTTGTTCACTGTGACGATACTTTTTAAGTGAGAGATCCACTCACATTTGCACCTTGAAGTTGGGTACAACAGAAAACCAACTTCAACCCATTACCACTGTGGTGATGATGAGGTTCGAATTCGGGTTCTTGAGATGTAAGTCTGTCACAATGACCACTCAACCACCACAGCGATTGACCACTAGACTATAAAGGCAACGAATCTTTTTTTCTTAGAGCTCGTGTGTGCCAAACGAGACACGGACAGCCAGACCTAATTCAGGCCAAAGTTCACATTGCTGATACTGTTACCAGGTGACAACTTATCTACAACGATAATGTCTCTCTCTTCACTATTACTATGAAGGTTTTGACAGCTGGTTGATGCAAATATAAATCCAGGAAAGAAGATTCAACTGCCCTTGCGGAAAATCAAACCCACTTCCTCTCACTTGCCGGGTGAGCATCCTAGACTACTAGCTCTGAAAAAAGAGGATTTGTTGCCTTTTTGGTGTAGTGGTCTAGGACACCCAGCCAGTGAAAGGACGGGGGTTTGATTTCCCACAAGGGTAGTTGAATTTCCTTTCTGGGATTTATCTTTGCATCGGCCAGCTTTTAAAACCTTCATAGTAATAACGGAGAGTGACATCACATCTTTGCCCAGCATAAACATATTTTGCCCAGAAATTTGATGATAATAATAGAAATTAAACATTTACTTATTAATCTAATTTAATACAAATACAACGCCACAACAGGCAAATTGCCCAACGAGGTGGCTGACTTAAGAACATCATGGATCCCCGAGCCCCTAACTACTACTGCTACACCACACATGCACCCCCCCCCCGCGGAACCCCCCCAACGAATCGGTACATGCGTTAATGTGCGTGTGCGTGTAGTGCAACCTGACGTAAAGTTTGTTTCTGTGTAATGCTTGTTATGTGTAGTGCTGTCATCTGCCCCCAGTTTTACTAACTATGAGTGAAGTGTTATGGTTGAATTATTTACCGTTGTAGGACTGTTGCTCTCTGTGGCGAGACTTTTTAACAGGGAGATCGGCTCGCATTTGCGCCTTGAAGTTGGGAACCACAGAAAACCAACTTCAGCCGACCACCACTGTGGGGTTCGAACCCGGATCCTCGCATCACGAGTCCGGCACTATAACCACTCGACCACCACAGCGGCCAAAAAAAATTGTATTGCATGTTCAGATTGCAAAAATATGCCGTCACTTTTGGATTACATTATGTTTTGCATTTTTCGCTCTGCTAATTAAAATTTTACATACATGATTAAGGAATTCAAAAAATGCTTCCCAATCTACATATATCTTTATTTAACTTATTTAATCTGTGCTAAGTATATTTGGTATCTGACATTTCTGATGTATCAGGATTTGTAGTAGCAAAAGCAAACATAAAGCATATTAACTATCTGAATATTCTGAGCTCGTAAAACAGGATTCTGAAATGCAGAGAACAGATAAGATTCAAATCAGTCAATTCAACCACCCCTTATAGTGAATATAGTTAAAAATTATATCCGGCATTTGCAACTCTAATTTTTCGGCATGCCAGGGGAATTCTGTAAAAGTACTGTAATTATGAAAATATCAGCTTTATAACTAAAAAGAATAATTTAACTAATGTAGACTTTTTTTAATCTACTTTCTTATATATTTCTCATGTCCAAAAATAGTTTTTTCTTTGTTACTTTAATCTAGACTTGATAAAAAAATTTCTTTCATAGGAAAAGAAAGGTTTTAAAAATATATATAATTTTAGAGTTTTAATGTCTGCATGTCACAAAAATTTTGAATGATTGTGAATTTGAAATAAAAATACATTAACTATTCATTTACAGGTCTTAATCATGTTGTAGAAATTCAACTGTTGGATCATACACAATGCTATAGGTGCAATTTGTGTTCTGTTGAGTGCCAATCTGATTCTATTGAAGGCCACCTAGTTGGATTTGAACACCGGATGAATTATTTGGTAAAAAAAAGTTAATAAAAATTATAGGAAAAGTCTTCCGAAATAAGTTCTGTATCATTTTTCATTTGTTATGATTGGATTTTATTTTTAAATGGCATCAGTAGTTATTTAGAAATGTGATCATAAACAGGATCATAGTGCAGTAGAACCTTTCTAATCCTGAGTCCTCTGAGACTTGGGTGATTCCCAATTATGAATCAAGTTAGTTTTTTTCCCCCAAGTTTTCATATCAAAGCAGTAATATGCCTCTTTGTGCTTAGTTTTCATGTAGGTCTTTCAGAAACTTCACAAATTTTTTTTCAGATTTGATACATTTTCTCTATCCACTTTTGTATTGCAAGTCCTGCACTCTATTAACAAACTGCTAATAGATGGTGAGCTTATTACGTTGCTGAATCCCCTAGTGATAATTTGCTATGTAAAGGAAAAAACTGCTAAATTTTCTCTTGCATGTATAGAGAGGTATATATCCAACTGTTAGTGCTATTCATTCAAAGATTAAACTCTAGATCACTGAAACTTGATTTTGAAGAAATTAAAAAAAAAAAAAAAAATACATTGAAACCTGTCTAAGTATGATGACACTGTATGAGATGGAAACCTGTCTTGAACAGAATCAAAAAATGATCCCATCTATGATTAGTGATTTGTTGAGCACTTTTACAAAGCAGAAACCTGCCTGAAATGGAATAGTATTTCCAGTCTCTTGACATTTCATTCCACAGGTTTTGTATTTACATTTTTCACAAAAATACTGCCTTTTCAATTTGTATGTGTGCACTCATTCAAAAACTTTTCATGATAATTTTGGGGTTTCTCAATCTTTTGCCAGAAACGAAAAATGCCTCGCATATTCCAAGAAATCAATAACTATGTCTCTAACAGAGTCGTCAAGCATGGTTTGGCCAGAATGCATACTGAAAGGTTGGAAAAAAGATTGGGTCGTGGAGAAATATCTGTTGAAGTAGAAGTGAAATCAAGAAATAGACATATCACAAAAAGTATTAATTTCCATTTTTATTATTTTGTTTAATTAAATTTTTTCAATATCTTGTGAAAAAAAGTGCTGATAAAAAAATAGTTTTTAGTCCCAAGTTGAATGTAATATCAGTGACTAACGGCCCCTAAGAATACTTTTCAGGGCAACAAGAAATGTCCCCTAAATACGGTACAGTATCTTAGAATGAAAGACATTTTCACCCACTGTACCAAAGGATGTTTTAACAAGTTCAAAATCATCTCAGTTCATCAGAATCTCATCCAATCTAGTTGTAATACACCCACTAATGGAAGGGATATGATAACTGCACGAACATTCTGGATACTACAAATACACCTCCATAATATCAGCTTAAAATCACCACCTTCTAGAGATTTAAATACAGGGTGCCCAGGTTAAAGGTATCAAAAGTCCTGACGACATCCCAAATTCTATTCTTAAATTCTATGCTGATGAAGTCGCCGACTATCTTTTAATCCTGTTCAATGTTTCACTAAATTCTGCTACCCTCCCGAACGACTGGAAAATCAATAAAATTATTCCTATCCACAAAACGGGTCCACTTTCCAATCCCCTTAACTTCAGGCCAATAGCAATCACCTCCTCCTGCTGTAAAATCTTCGAGCTTATTGTAGCAAAAGAAATCCGTATCCACTTAGACTCCATCAGCTTCTTTTTCCCCAACCAACATGGCTTTAGACAATCTCTCTCTACTACCTCCCAACTGGCCCTCTTCATCCACGACCTCTCTGCAGCCATTGATAAAAACCTACAAACTGATATCGTATTCCTAGATTTCTCTAAAGCCTTTGATAAAGTTCACCACGATAAACTTCTCTTCAAACTCTCTCGCCTTGGCCTTAACGTTCAATTACTTAATTGGGTGGAGGCTTTCCTAAAACACCGTAAACAGTTTGTTCATTTTAATGATCATAACTCATCATCTGCCTCCGTAAAGTCTGGGACCCCTCAAGTATCGTCCTCTCCCCGGTACTTTTCCTAATTTATATCAATGACCTTCCTCAACCCCTCAACTGCACCACTAGACTTTTTGCTGATGACTGTAATTTACCGTATCATTCACCATCAATCTGATCAAGAACTTCTCCAACATGACCTGGCTTCCATCGCCGACTGGTGTTCCCTATGGCAAATGCCAATGAATATCTCAAAAACGGTTCACATGAAGGTTACCCGTAAATTTCTTCCTCTTGAATACTCCTACTCCATAAATCATTTACCGTTATCCCAAGTTTCTCATATCAAATACCTTGGTGTCATTATTTCAGCGTATACCTACGTTGGAACAAACACATCGACTACATTTACCAGAAGTGTCTTAGCAAACTTTTCTTCCTCCGCCGCAATCTTAAACACTCTACTCGGGATATCAGACTTCTCTGTTACCAAACTTATATCTCCCCCGTCCTCTCCTATGCCGTACTAATACCGCTGTAAGTAATACAGACAAACTTGAATCAATTCAAAATAAATCCGCCCGATCCGCCATTGAAAGCCCAGAACTTTCATAACCAAATTCTTGTGTAAGCCATTAGTTTTGGGCACCTTTAATATAATAATAGGGCTTGTCAAGCTTTAAGGTGCACCTTCCTGGAGAAGGTTTAAAATTTCCCGGAGAAAGTGGAGAGAAGCATGAGAATTTTTGAAAAAATTTTCAATGCTACTCGGTAAAAACTTTTTTTGAGGTATTGTTTTGATGGGAATGGGACATAAGGAAGCATGTTCGCATTTAAAAATCTCCTACAACAAAAAGGTTGAAAATGCGGTTACATAGTAGCATAGTTTTATGAAATGATTGTTAGTAAAAAATGTGAAAGAATAACATATCTTATTATTTCTCAATGAAATCATGGCGTTTTTATCAATTAAAAAAATTATAGCAATGTTTAGGGAATTTCTAAAATGAATTTTCTTTGAAAAAAAAAAATCTTTAATATGAAATCATGCTCAAAGATATGTTATATATAAATGTGAAAGTATGTATGGCTGTTCTTTATACAAATCTACAGTTTTAGGCCGATCATTGCCAGATTTTACATGTATATAGCAAACAGGACTGGAAATGAACCGTAGGCTACTTTAAAAGTTTGTCAGAGCTGGGAAAATGCCTGAAATGGACGAAAACTGTCAGGCAACAATGGTTTTGGGGCCTCAACAATCACTCGAAACATTTGCTTTGATTACCGTGGTTCCCAACAATGCGTTTCAGACGTGTATATGTCTTTGCAATGTCACATCTTTAATGCTGCCGTTATAACAGTGTATTCCTTTATAATGATTTGTCACTTTCCAATCCTCTCAGTAATTGAAGAAAACCCGGGAAAAGCGCCGGGTATTTCTGCTAGCCTATATACAGGGTATCCTGTAAGTGCTAATGCGGCCTTTATCTCATTAACCGCCCATCATAGAAGTATAGTTTCAATTTAAAAAATGCTTAAAAGGCGTTTGAATAACATTCGCTGCACAAGCTAGACATGTGACAGCACTTACAACAGAAAACTAAAACTACAACAAAACTGAGAACAAAAATGTTCAACTCCAGCTGATGAACTCAATGCTTGCCTCAAAACATCAACACTCTGGCACGAAGTTACCAAAAAAAAATCATCATCCACCAACATGCGAGTTCAACTGCAAAATGACTAAGCACTTCTATCATTTTCACATCAGTTGATCAAACTTGGCAATGGAAGAATTCCTGTAAACGCAAGTACTGGACTGATTGCGTTCCGAAATGGATTTTGCCAGTTATAAACTCAGTTCAAGAACTTGTAAACAAAGTCTTCCCAAACATTTAACAAAATCACTGAAACCATGAGTGGCTTTGTGAGAGTGATTCTGGCACCGAAAAATGACAGTGTGAACAAGGTCAACGAAAAAGTCCTAAAAATTATTTCAGGAGACTCCACATCTTACAAATCGGTTGACACTGTCACAGACACAGCGCAGAATATATCCTGCAGAATTTCTGAACTCTTTGGATATTCAGGGTGTGCCACGACATATAACTTTTCCCTCAAAGTCGGAGCACCTATAATGCTTTTAATAAATTTGGAGACACCGAGACTCTGCAATGGCAACAGACTCTGCGTGAAGAAATTACACAATTACATCATTGAAGCAACGATTCGAACTGGATGTGTCGAAGGAGAAGACGTCTTCATTCCACGTATCTCAATTATCACTGAAGAAATGCCATTCACTTTCAAGCGATTACAGTTCCCAGTTCGTTTAGCTTTTGCCATGACAATCAACAAAGCGCAAGGCCAGTCGTTAGCAGTGGCAGGTATCAACCTATTTATGGCCTGTTTTTCACACTGACAACTTTTCGTCACCTGTTCGCATGTCGGTAATCCCAAAAATTTGTACATCTACACAACAGATGGAAAAACAAAAAATATTGTGTATCCACAAGCGATTGCCTCAAGTTTTTAATTGAAATATTTAAAAATAAAAGTAATTTTTTCTTACTTAATGCAGAAATTGTTTTTATTAAGAAATAATTTGTATGCTATATACTTGTACAAATATTTTTACGGGGCAGTCAACGTCACCGGGTCTCAGCTAGTTTTGAATAAAATAAAGTTGCTAAGGAAAGCTTTCAGTTGATTTACTTCCTTATTGGGTTTTCATTATGTTTCTGACATTTTATTTATTTTTTATTTTCATTGCCTTTTCAGGTGGAAGTGATGGGGATGAAGAAACACGGTAAGGATATGTACAGTTGAGCCTCGTTAATGTGAAACCAAAAGGACTAAAATGATTATTTTGCATTATCCTATTACTATATAAACCTATGGTTCTCAGCCTTCTATGCTTCAGTATGCCGTAAAAATATGTAGGAGACCTGCAGATTACATAGAAATATGTAAGAAGCATTCATTGTCTTCTCTATTCTTTGAAATGCAGTAAAAGGCATGTGTTGCAAACCGTAAAATTGCATAGAAAACTTCGTGCTTCCTAGGCATACATATCCGCTGTTGTAGATCTATAAAAATGTATATAAAGCATGTATACTATATAGCTTGCTACCCCTAGTATGTGAGTTATACATACTCTTAGAGAAATGCATTGGAAGCAGCGTGTATTAACCTTCCCCCCTCCCGTAAATTGTGCCATTTTTATTATTTTGTTCTTTTTTTTCTGTAATTGCTATTTATTTTCAGTTTAACCTTGAATGAGCAATCATGTTTGCCCCAATGAATCTTTGGGAATATGCATGCCACAGGTTGAGAAGCAATGCTGTAGATTAGTAAAAAAATTTGTTCATTTAGATAGAACTAAACACATTTTTCACATAAAGCAGTAATTGAAGTGTTTGGTGAAACAACAGACCTGTTACGTTTTCACGAAATCGGTTTTTTTGACTGGATAACATTACACATAGTTTCTGTTACACGTTCCTCAAGTCAGTTCTTGCAGAAAAAAAAATGTCATTTTAAGCAGCTGTAATCATAAGTTCTATAATTGGAACAACGGTTTATGTTGTTATTGCATCTCAGTGATGCTTCCAGACAGAATAATGGTTGTATGTTACTTTCAGGCAAAAAAAATTTCCCTTTCTCAGCGATAACTTTTCATCACGTCTCTTCTAAAGTTTAAAAAAACAACGTAGACTGTTGTGCAGCCAAATGCTTGAATTCTTGTCAAACAGTTCTATGTCAAATAACCTCAACGACATTTTTTTTATTGATGCAACTTTATAAATTTTCATGTCTTAGTAAAACTCAGTTTATGTTTTATCAAAAAAACTAAGCTTTAATGATTTAAGATAATAATCATCACTATAATTTTTTTTATATTTGACAGGTTAGGAGAAATATAACAGAATATATCTATTTAATTATATATATATATATTATATTATCATAATATATCTATTCATTATTGATAAGTTATTGGCTGATTAGGAATTATAAAATTTTTTCTGTTGTATCTCTCAAAATGCAAGTGATACCACTTTAAAATGTTTTGCAGTGTGTGACAAATGATGTCTTGTTGGGATTGATGAATACAAATGTCAGAAATTTTGAGAAGTGCATTCTGTTTCAAAAGAAATTAACAATTCTTTTTTCAATTTGTTATCAGAATTTGTGTACAGCCTTTATATCACCCAAAATTCTCCAAGTATTCTCAATCTTAAGTGTAACGTTAAACTGTTCTCTATATGAATATATCCTGTACTATGATTAAATTCCTTTTTAACAATATTTTTAAACTGTGACAGCAATGTTTTCTTGCATCTTGCTTGGAATCACCTTCAATATATTATTAAACTGGTCACCCGTCTTTTGTTCTTTCGAGGGTGTTTGATACAGGGTGGTGAAAAACCCAGCCCCGGGTAGGTTTTATTTTTTTTAAAAAACTGATTTTTTGGGTAGAATGGGAAAAATTAAATTACTTGATTCTCTAGTGAAAAAATTATCTGACATAAATATTCATATGTTTGCATTCTGTATTGTGTTTCCAGATCAGCGAGAGTCTACTATGTGAAGTTTTTTTTTTTTTTTTGCATTGCTGAACACATGTTCATGCCTTGATGCAGTGGCTAGCAAACCTGTGTATTATGGCTGCCAGTTAGAAAATTTTAGCCAGAGATGTTGTGCTGCGCCTATGATGCCTACCCAGAGGTTATTGGAGTTGAGATTCCATTGGGCATGAGTATATGAAGAATTGATATTACCAGGAGGATGCTGTATATAAATGATCCCAGATACGAGCCATAACTGTCTGAGAAATGTCTTCTTGGATAAAATTATGTATGATACTTTTCATTAAAATGTCCATTCTTTCAACAGGAATATTTCCACTGGAGAGGAATCTTTTGATCGTATTTCACAATCAGTAAAGAATTTCGACAAGCCAATAAAAATGAATGCACTGGTTTTTGCAGTAAGTGAATTGATTTTGTGATACTGTTTTTGTGGTATAGGTTTAACCCTGTATGGTGCTGTGTGTACTTGAATAAACAGTCAAACCTCTCTGTCTTGAAACTTTGACGTGACTGCAGAAAATTTTGAGATAGAGTTTTCGAAAAAATAAAGTTCCTTTTAGTAAAAAAGCAAAAACACACGCCAAATGAAATTATTGGTTAAGTTACACAACCATCACACACTATGTGCATATACACTGAAGTACGTTTCAATTTTTTTTTGTTCAGTTCAATTTTATTTACATTACTTATTTTAAATATTCATGAGCTTAGATTCATATGTATTTTTTCTCTTTGAGCCTTCACAATTTCATCCATATGAGCAAGAGCTGCAAATATTTTTTCAGACCATATCTTCTCAGTTTGCTCCAAAAAAATGATGCTGCATTTATACAGCATGCGTTCAGCATTTTTCACACTGCTACTTCTAATTCCTCAGGAGCATCTTCTACTATATTGCATTTGTTAAGCAGGATTTTATCTGTTTATAGATAACATTAAAATCAAAGCAAACCATATATTTTGCCTGTAATTAACCATTTAAGTCAATTATAAAATATGCTCTAATTAATTCAGTTGTGTTTATGTAATTTTTCAAATAAAATTTCACTGATAGTATCAATTCACATCCGTTTTTGTAAAAAAAAAATTGATGCATTTTTATAGGGTTGAACCATAGAGGGTTTAAAATTGTTGCTTACTTGTAGTGCTTTCCTTGGGTAGTATAATTGATATTTCATTGCTCAGATGACAAAATGTTATAAGTCACTTTTTAAAAATTTTCAAGGTAGAAAATTGTAAATTAAATTTTTCTAACATGCTCTGTTGTTTTCTCATAAATTGAAAGAAAAAGACTTACATTTTGCTACCTTGTAACCATTAAGAAGCGAGTCTCTAGAATCCAAAATCTCAATTTTCGGAATAGTTACTCATAAAATTTTGCCATCTGAGCACAGATTTCTTCTTTGTTTTAACTTGTGTTCTTGTAGGTCAGATGAGTTGAATAAAACCTTTATAAACAGCTCTGGCAATCGATGCACCACACTTACACGATTTGTAAACGTCACCATTGCATGACAAGTTAGTGCATCAACTGTATAAATGCTAGACCAAGATCACAAACTAGGGAGTCTGGTGAAAGCTTTGAACCCAGCCTGAAGCCCTTTATTGAAACTGAACATATAATTTTTAAACTAATTATACTGTTCAACTTTAAATATAAAATACGGGTGCGATAGCCCAGATCAAAAAGGTGCTCACTTACAATACTAAAAGATGTTTGGAGATATCGCAAGTTCAATACTTGATTCATCCTTCTCAGTCCTACAGATAGTACTAGGACTCAGTCCTTCTCAGAGCTACAACAGATATAGCAATAAGATGCTACCGCAGAAAGTCCCCCGCCAAAGGATTGGCGCAACAACTTCTCAGTGACATATCACACATCGTCCCCCTCATGCTAGAAGCACAAATGTGCAAATTTTCACTTTTTTTTTATTAGCAGGTTGGATACCTTATTTTGCTAAGTTTTGCCTGAAGCGTAAATTTCTATCCCTACTGAAACATGTTACTAAACATTTTAGGAAAATAACTTCCATTGAGCAAATATTCGAGCATCGTTTCCCCCACCGCCTTTTTTCCCCAAGGACATTGCACATACTGCTTCTAGCGTGAGGAGGACTATGTGGAAAAATAATGCATGTATGTCAAATGCTGTATAATCTATAAACCAGTTCTCTTTCTTTCCTGCATCACCTTCTCCGTTCACCTGCTACACCCTTCTGAGGGGAAAGAAAAAGTGTAAAAAAGGAAGAGAATACTTCTGGTATGTGTGAAGTTTTGAATTAAAACTTTTGTTTTGAAAGAAATAAAAGATTATTGAAAACAAGTTCTTCTCATAATATTAGAAAAACAGCTGCCATTCGGCTGAGCAATAAACTCTCCATCCTGGTTTCCCATTTGAAAAACTTTTCTCATAGAGAGCAGCTTCATCTCTGCTTACACAACAAGAAAATTCAGGCATGCACCATTTTCAGTCCAAAATATAGAAGGTGGCAGCACCCCTAGAACATATAACACTCATAATTCTGACAAGGGCTCTTTCCTGTGAGCACTAGGATCGCCCTATGTTTTTATAAAACAGCAGTTAAAGATGAAGAAATTGGGAGATACCAAGAACTGACCATTTTTCTTGTAGCATAACTAATTCAGTTCTTCCGCCTTTTGATTTTCCAAAATGTCAATTTACATCTTAATCATTAGTATTCTTCATGTATTTTCATATGTATTTTTCTCTTATTGTTTCCTCAGTCTGAGAATCTTCTAGAACAAGAATTGAGAAATCCAGAATTTTCGGGTGAAGATGTGGCTTCTTTCCAGGATGCCTGTGAAAAATTGAGAAATCGGTTCATTAAAAAGGAACTGAAATGCATGAATCAAGAAGAGATACGTGTACGTTCAATTTCATTTTTATCATTCTCATAGCTGTGAAAATTTGGTCATAGTGATTCTCTGTATTGTAAAAATAATTCTCACCAAATTTTTCATATTTATAGCTTCTGCTGTTTGGGACTCAGCAATGATTGTGCCGTATAATCTTTGAAATGCCTCTCTCACATGTGACCCCCTTAGATTTTTAATTTTGAAATATCCCTTTTTAGCAAGAAAGAAAGAGAGTGGGTCTCTACATTACAAACTAAAACTACTGACAAAATTTTATACTTATAGCTTGAACACGGTTTCTGGCAAAGCGTGATCTATATTTCCTCTGAAGCCTCTTATGACCCCCTTAGAGGGTCAAATTTCAAAAAGCCCCTTAGTTTTTGCATCATGAAATAAAAAGTGGTTTTTAAAATTTTCCTGATCCACACTACAACTGCCATATCAGAAATAAAAGCATGTTAAGAACCCAAGATATTTAATCATGACAGAAATAAAGCAGATCAAGTTTGGCAAGATATCTTGAGATTGCCCCTGTAAGGGTTAAACTGTCAAAGTGGGCACTCATTGACGTGTATATTGCTTTATTAATTTCCTTTTAAAAGAAAAGAGTTGAAATCCTCAAATATATAGACATATTACTACTTTAAATATGAAAACTTGGGAAGCAAACATCACTAGATTCATAATCCGGAAAATTCTGGAGTCTCATAAGTTCTGAAGAGTCCTAATTTAAGAGGTTCTATTGTATTTTCATCTTAACCCATTTTTGTGTAGACAGACGTTGCATTTGCACAATGCCTTGTTTAAAATTTTTATGAAATCAACATTTTCGGAAATTAAAAGGTTTGATGAGTGCTATTAGTGTTTTTTTAAAATTGATTTACAAAAAAATTTAATTTTTTATGCTTTTTCAAAAAGGAAATTTTATCCTGATTTTCAATGTGGAATTTTTTTTGTCACGTGATACATGAGTTTTCCCAGTATCATAATTACTAATTATTTTAATTAAGTTAATTTATATTAATTAAAAAGTTTAATAATTTTAAATTTATATTAATTACAAACAAAAACATGCTACATTAATTGCCAATGTTTTGAAACCTCTCAAATATGTTTAAGTAACCAGTTATATTTAGAAAAATTGTGCACTTTGATCATGATCTTGAGGAGCAGTCAAAAATGGATTAAATGTTAGTTTCAATTTTTTTTTTGTCTGTTTCGGTATCAAAACATTTTCTGTGAATTCAAAGGGAAAAAGAATAACTAAATTTTTCTCCAGGTACTTGCGGAAAATATTAAAATGATTCGTGATGGCAATGGCGCTTCTGTGAATGAAATATTCAAAATGCCTATGGTGAAGGTTGGCGAAGCAATGATTGAAGTTCTGAGAGATTTAGATGAAAGAGGCGATGTGTAGAATTATTTGTGTCCATTTAACCGAGCTCTAAAGAGCCATTTGTGACTATTATTCATCTATTTTTTCATGCAATTTGAAATCTTGGCTGTAGAACATCATATTTTTTATGTAAAGTCCAAAGCTATATTGTGTAGCGATTTTGCACTTCAGTTTTTTAGCTGTATAATTTTAGTTAAAATAAATATTTGTTGTTGATAGATTGAGTATTTTTGCTCTTTGAACGTGTCAAAAGATTTCAGTCAAGTTTAATGAACTTTTTTGAGGAATATACTGTACTAGGGTGAGTCATTAAGTAAGTCACAAATTGATATGATATATCTTAGAGCAGTGATTCTCAACCTTTTCTGACTCGAGGAGCCCTTTTCAGTGTATAATTTCTATGGCGGAGCCCTGTTTAACTCGAGGAGCCCTTTTTAGTATATTATTTATATGGCGGTAACCTTCAGGCCTCTTTTTTTTGTTTATCAAATTTACTGATTTATTTTATTATCCTCGAGTGGCCGCGGAGCCCCTGGGAAGTGCACACGGAGCACCGGTTGAGAACCTCTGTCTTAGAGTAATAACAAATGTTTTCAAAGAATGTTAATAAATGACAGCATTATATCTTTTGTGACTGACTTGATGATTCTCCTACGTATTTGAACTGAGATCCATCAATTTTATATCTCGATTTATTGAACTTCATGAATATGGAATGCCTTATGCTCACAAGAACACATTGAGATCCAAAAATCACTCGCATGTGCTTTCATGTAAATCACATTTTTAGAGCTAATTATTTTTTTGTCAGTTAATTTTCAAATACAGTAGACACCTTATTATAATCACTGTTATAATATTATAATAGTGTTATCATTCAGGTATTATTATCACTTTCGCTAAGTGCAGAATGTACCAATATCGTGACATGGGGGAAAAAATTCATTTATAGTTATTGCCTCTCGGGACTGCTTTGGTTTATGTCAGGGGTGTCAAACTCAGCGGCCCACGAAGAAACAATTGGTGGCCTACAAAATCCAAAAAATAGTTTTTGTTTTTAATTTGAAAAAATTCAAATAATTTTTTTTCAAAAACTATGAAGCACATTTACGTCGAAAAATGTTGAACCCTAATAAGTTGGCAGGGAGAGCCGTTACATATTCGTGAAAAATTCCAAGCTTTTTAGCGACGACAGTTCCTTGGTAAAGAAATGGGTGATAAATGCTGTAGATAATTTCTGTCTTGAATACATGCGAGCATTTCATGATATTTTTCATACCAAGAGATGTATTGTGGTCGAAAGAATAACAATAATGGGTGATAATTTGCATGGCCATTTGTGTGTGTGGAAGTAATGTCCTCAAATGTACAGTGTTTTTTGAAAGCACTCACTGATATTTCAGGTGATCAAGAAAATGACTTAAATGACATTTATTTAGTGGCAGTTAGATGCAGGAAGCAAAAAGCAACACCGCATGCGGGATCTACAGTTATACCTGTTCAAAACACGCATTCCGGCATAGGGTTTTTGGGCGAGAATTCCTGCCCTCCCCCCCCCCCCCTTCTCGGAATTATTTTGCATTTTCCAGAAACCCCAGAAAATCTGGAAATTACTGTTGTAACACATTAATACTGAAAATAAAATATTTATTTCATTATTTTAATAGATTTTAAAAAAATTAATGGGAATATTTGTTAAAAATTTACTTAAATCCTCTATAGCAGTGATTCCCAATGTGGGCATTAACGCCCTCTTGGGGGCGATGGAAAGTTCCAGAGGGGCAGTAGTAGCTACGGGTATAACATAGGATCCTATGGATTAGATTGCGTTGGGGGGCGATGGGAGAAAAAAATTTCTGAAGAAGAGGGCAATGGGACAAAAAAGGTTGGGAAACTGTGCTCTATATATAGCATTGCTTGGGAAAGAGGGGGTGGGAGAAGGGGGGGGCCTTCCAGTTCGTGTAAACTTTGTACTAGCAGCCCTGCCTACTATGAAATCCTAATACAGGGGTGGGAACTCTGCGCCAATTGCGCCGCACTGCGCCAAAACTAATATCTTGCGCCATCCTGCTCCAATAGCGTATTTTCGCATTTTTCTGCGCCAAATAGCGAATTTTGCTTCAGTATGTCCGGAATTTCGGAAAGGACGCCAAAAAATTTTTGTTCCTACTAGCCACGAAACGTTTCTTTACGAGAAGAGCGTGTTTTATTCCACTAAAACTATCGGCCCCTGATCGGGCTTTCCATCGCGAAACCCCGATATTGTCCGTGATCGTGGAACTGAAGATGGTTTGCAATGCCTTTCAGCTTTAAAGCGCAAATGCGAGTCAGTTGCCGTTTAAAAAAAGTCACCTCTGGAAGCAGCAGAAATTACTGTAGTCGATTGCCATTGTGTTAAATCCCGATGCTTCGTGAAAAAAAATTTCATTCCGGGAGTAAAAAGCGTATGTTCGCCGAATTACGAATGTTAGTTTAGAAACTTTGCCGAATAACGAGCGTTAAATCGCCAATGTTGCCGAATAACGAGCGTTAAATCGCCAATGTGCCGAATAACGAGCGGTAAATCGTCAATATCGCCAAATAACGAGCGGTAAATCGTCAATCTCGCCAAATATCGAGTATCAGATCGCCAATCTCGCCAGATAATGAGTGCTGAATCGCCAAACATCGAGTTGTTTCCTCTGAAATTCCCTCCCATTTTGCAACAATTTCTTTCCAAGTATAAAAAAATTTAAAACTTATAAATTTTTTTTAGCTCATTTGAAGTGCTGCTGTTCAAGGCAGCAAATAGTGCCCTCAGTAAGCAAAAATCATCTTAAATAGACGGGTGCAAAAAATTTTATGACAGCCGCTCTTTCAAAAACAAGGTGTCAAAAGCCTAAAACACCAAAAACAAAAATCAAGCTGATGAAAAGATGTTTGATAACAAAAGACAGTGCAGTTTTATTTTGAAAAGGGTTGAGGGTTAACGAAAATATTCTTGTTAATTTCACTGCTCCAATTTATAAATATCTACTCCGAATCCCATATTTTGCTGCTCCAAATCCCGAATTTGCTGCTCCAAATCCTGAATTTGCTGCTCCAAAACTGCTCCAAATCCTGAATTTGCTGCTCCAAAGCTGCTCCGAAATGGACTTGGTCACTTCCCACCCCTGCTAATATTGTTTTCTGAAGTAGAAATGAGAAAGATGATTGAAGAAGATAAGATCTGAAAAAGGGGCATGGTATTATGATTCCAGGGCTGCCACCAAGAAAGTCGAGTACACAAGCACGAGTGCCAATTCACCCTTTAACGCAAAGATTTGTGAACCTTCTATGTTTAACCAGGGCTGTCTCTCTACTCCACCGGTAGAATAGAGAGGGCCCTGGTTTAACTCAGGGCCGGATTAAAACGTTTGAAAGCACTTGGATGGTTTTACTGTCCCTAGATATCACTTGATATCGAATCTATAAAGAAAAAAAACAGCAATAAATGAAATTTTATATTTCAGGAGTAACTAAGCTAAGGCAGAATTATGATTTGAATATTTTTAAGCACGGACATAGGGAAAAAAAAAAAAAAGAACTTGCAAATCATAGATAATATAACTTGGATCATTTTTGTTTATTTTTGGGACACATCTGAAAGTTTTTGGAATTTTTCACATTTCCTAAAAAGACACCTTAAATTTTCAGACTTTTTTTTAAAAATGTTTTTAAAAAATTTAAAGATAGTTTCTCCCATCGACTGCTTGTTAGGATTTCACAAAGTTCAAACGCAACCACTGAATCTTGGCATGGCCGATATGGCATTATTTTTGGTGAACCGTAATCATGGGGTACCCGTGCTTCCTGATGAATTTTCGAGTCACATAACAGTTCATTTAGTTCTACGGTAGATGGAACTAAAGCGTCTTCATACCTATATTCTAAAGTTCTAGATTGAACCACAAAAGGGTGATGACTGTGAAGCCTACAAGCCGGAGAAGAGGTGGTCCAGCACCTGGGCTGGCCACGAGGATGGACAACGGCTCACCAAGCCGGAGAAGTGGTGGTCCAGCACCTGGGCTGGCCACGAGGATGTACAGCGGCTCACCAAAGCCACCAAGCCGGAGAAGCGGTGGTCCAGCACCTGGGCTGGCCACGAGGATGTACAGCGGCTCACCAAAGCCACCAAGCCGGAGAAGCGGTGGTCCAGCACCTGGGCTGGCCACGAGGATGGACATCGGCGCCACCAAGCCGGAGGAGTGGTGGTTCAGCACCTGGGCTGGCCACAAGAATGGACAGCGGCTCACCAAAGCCACCAAGCCGGAGAAGCGGTGGTCCAGCACCTGGGCTGGCCACGAGGACGGACATCGGCGCCACCAAGCCGGAGGAGTGGTGGTCCAGCACCTGGGCTGGCCACGAAGACAGGAAAGCAAAACCGCGCCCCAGATGTAAATATCGCGAGAGCGGCTGTGGGGTAAAATTATGTACATAAATGTAAAAACTTAATTCTTTGAATAAACAATTTTCTGGGGGATTCTTGGGATCGGGTCTCGGGGGTTTGGGTGGGGGCGTCCCGGGCCGTCGCTCGGGCCTGTGGGCTCCTCCTGGGGGTGGGAGGTCTGCCCGGGTGGGGGAGATGCTGCCGCAGATATCGCAGGAAACCCTGAAGACCAGGCCTTGCGCTTGCAACAAGGGTCTTAGACAGAGGGTTGGGGGTGCCGGGGGGGGCGCCTTCCGGACAACCTCCGGTGGACGTCCTGGCCCGGCTCCCCTGACTCTACCCAGCGCGACCCAACCCGCAAGGGTAAAAGGCTTACATCCCTGGAGGGACAGAGTCTGGGCCGTGACTGGTTTGTCGGCTGTGAAGCCTATGCAGAAGCAAGAAAATTGTTTTTATGCCACATTTCAAACTATGAGCGCACTGAATGATTCGCAGAGAAACCCGTGTTTTTTTTTTTTAACGTGATCCCAAGAGATCCGTAAGATCAGTCCAGGAAATATGTTAGTAGACATCGAAGAACCGGATTTCGAACCTAGAATTCCACAATCAGAGGCTAGCTCCCTAACCACTGGACTGCCAGGCGACAATTTTTGATGCATTTCATCTGTCTGGGAACACAGTGAATTTTCGATAGAGTAAACGCACGGGTAATAATAATTAACTATATAAGATAAGACCATGCAGTCGATCCGCTAATGACTCAAAGATTTGAGCATTTTTAAGTTCAGGTCCTTATTCCACAGAACTTGGGTTATACTCTTAAATTTGTCATTTTTATATTGATTTAGTATTTATCATATTTGGTTGAGAATGATGATGATTTGTTTTTTAATACATGGGTCTCAGCCGGACACAACCCGAGGACTTCGTGACAAGTAAATCTGTTTACAATTTGCTAGAATTAGTATGCAAATTGGTAGGCAGGAATTTTTAGTTGGCAGAGATGAGGGCCTCCTCAGTTTGTTAAAGTATCTCCATGTTAAAATAGCTCAAGCTAACTTTATAGAAATTGCATAAAATCTCATTCCAAAAAATCAGCATTAACAACGTGATCTCTAGTTTGCGATATTATCAGTTTTTCAGTATTTGTACCATTCTTTTGATGAATATCTTCAACTATACAATCAATCGAAAATTTTAGGATTTTCTACCGGATGCTTGATGCCGGAAAAAAATTGTACATAAAAAAAATTTTTTGGCAACTTTTTGTGGTGGCCCTTTTCTCTTGATGCACGTGCTTGTTTTGCTTAATGGTTTATCCGGCCCTACATTCGCACCTCAAAGTTGGAAACTACAAAAAACCAACTTCAGCCAGCCGGCACAGGTGGGGGTACGAACCCGGACCTTGCGTTATGACTGCAATCTGGTCCGGTAAAAAAAAAATTTAATCAGTATTTACAAGTAAAAATCTGTGGCAACGAAAGTCATGTGTTCAATGCATTGAGAAGAAATATTTCTCCTCTAAGGTTCTTTCTCTTTATTTCTCCTCTAAGGTTCTTTCTCTTTATTTCTCCTCTAAGGTTCTTTCTCTTTATTTCTCCTCTAAGGTTCTTTCTCTTTATTTCTCCTCTAAGGTTCTTTCTCTTTATTTCTCCTCTAAGGTTCTTTCTCTTTATTTCTCCTCTAAGGTTCTTTCTCTTTATTTCTCCTCTAAGGTTCTTTCTCTTTATTTCTCCTCTAAGGTTCTTTCTCTTTATTTCTCCTCTAAGGTTCTTTCTCTTTATTTCTCCTCTAAGGTTCTTTCTCTTTATTTCTCCTCTAAGGTCGAGAAAACAAATTTCAGCCATGATTTGAAGCTATAATAACTAGCTTGAACTATTGAAATTAAAGCAATTATTGTAAGTTGCAGACCACAAAGAAGTGCATAGTTTAATGCGATGCCCTTTGATGAGACACAAACTACGGTATATTTCAAACTGGCGTTGGACTTAATTATCAAATTAAGACATTCTTTGTAAAAATGGCAGATGCCAAACAAGCCTTGGGATTCCATTTCTAAATCCCGTCCAAGTTTTCATCGTTACATACTATAGCTTCATCACACACATTTGCTTGATTATCACTTAATCATCCCGTGATGATGCTTGAATTTCAGAAATGTGCATTTTTCACAAGAAATCGGGTAGCTCCGAAATCTCGCGACTCGATGTAGCGTAGTAATTGTAGTAAGTTGGTAGTGATTTAGCGATTACTGTTTGTT
Source organism: Pholcus phalangioides (assembly GCF_987345545.1). Taxonomy (NCBI): domain Eukaryota; kingdom Metazoa; phylum Arthropoda; class Arachnida; order Araneae; family Pholcidae; genus Pholcus; species Pholcus phalangioides. Next base: position 82,404,142 of record NW_028301608.1, on the reverse strand, counting down.
CACCGTCACCCGCAATCCTTCGAGAGCGCTTTGATATATATTTCTCTCTCTAGCTCTGTTTATGCAATATTGCGGTAGCATTGCGATTTTTAGCACCCGCTTGACGACCTTTTCTCCTCGTAGGGGCAAAAGGAGTAAAGAAATAGGAATAATATAAATATTATTCTCTCGGGTCTAAATACTTCCTCCTCTTTCTTTACTCCTTTTCCCCTACGAGGGGAAAAAAGTCCACCCCCCCCTCCCGTAATCCTTTGCGATTTTTTTCTATTGCGGAGTGAAAAGAAACTGGAATTTTAATTTCCTATGTAATTTGGGCTTCTGAGATGTAAAGCCGGTTGTGCTTGGTCTTTCAATGTAAGAAAGTTAAAAAAATTGAAAGAAAAACTGCAGTCGACCCTCGATTTTACTAACCTCCAATTTATCGCACGTTTTAATGGTCATCTGATGAAAAAACAAAACTGTACCGTATCTTTAAGCGCCTTTTTCATAACGAACTTTCAGTTTTACGAACGTTTTTGTTTACGTCCATGCGGGCTTGTAAAATTGAGCGTCGATTTCACTACCTTTTTATATGCTATCTTTATCAATTTCAATTAATTTAAAATGCTTTTTGAAAGTTAGAAACTGAATTTTTCTCTGAAAGATTAAATTTCTTGCCCCCCCCCCCAAAGATCGCTACGCCTCTGTCTCAATGCACTTTTCATTAACATGTTGGATTCATATAATTCCAATTGAAACAATTACAGGGTGTTTGTAAAGAAATGCGTAGAAAGATTGTGCACCTCTTCCTACCTCAGGGTTCCCTTCGACTTAGAAAGTCAGAGAAATGAAAAGTGGTCAGAAAAACGAAATAGTTAGCAAACCGTCCGAGGGGGGATCTGAAAAAGGGTGATATCATAAGTGAAAAAAGCCCATATAATGAAAATAAAAAGATTTATGTATTATAATGTGTATCTGGGATGAGTTGAACATTGAAGGACCGGACACACCCCGCTTCCCATCTCAGAGAGATATCGAAGCTTTCCCGGGGGATGGGATGAGATTAACACCAAAATCACACACTAGTACAAGATCATATACACGGGAAACATACTCGTAGTTAGATATTCACAGACGTTTATACTGGAGAAGTGGGATATTGTTCATTTTATTGAGGATCTCGAACGAAAAATTTGTGACGAAAGAAGGCATCATCTTGTATAGAGTCAAAAGCACGTAGACGGCGTTGTTTCTGCACGGCATGTAGACGTCGCACGGCTCCTGCAGGCTGACCGCATCCTCCAGCTTGTCGACTACCTTGTTCAGTCTTGTCGAGGACGGATCCGAGTAATTCTCAACGAACTTTTCACACGCCGCGAGGTATTCGTCCCCGTACAATTCTCTTATGTCGTCGTCGACTTCGTTCAATATTTTCCGTATAGCCGCCAAGTTTGTGCCTCGATCAGACATGGAAGTCCTGTAAAATTAATTCCACTCATTTCTGCATAACAGCTTTAAAAACAAATAATCATTTGAAAAACGGAAAAATAAAAAGAGTACTGTCTCATTGAATGAGTTGAAAGTGAGATTCCGGCTCTGCTGCATGTGGTTTTAGGGCAAAGAAGAACCAAAATATGATGGTGAAAGTGAAACAAGGCATGCTCGCCTCTCCCATGGGAAAACGCTGACGGGGCTCCAGACTATAAGCGCCTTTTTCGAACTTCAAGGTGCGAATAAGAGCCCCGATGTCCCATTTAAAAGTTTCTCCGCAGAGAGACGGAATACGGTTACAATGAAGATTTTAGCAGATGGTAGAAGACGACCCGGGCCACGCTGGCGACGTGAAATCTGTTTCTGTTCAATGCTTGTTATATGTAGTGCCGCCATCTGCCGTCACTTATTTTTAACCATGAGTGAAGTGTAATGAATGAAAACTTTATCGTTGTAAACCTGTTGCTCTCTGTGTGGCGAGACTTTTTAAGGGGAGATCTGCTCGCATTCACGCCTCGAAGTTGGGAACCACAGAAAACCAACTTTAGCCGACCAACACTATGGCAAAGGTGGGATTCGAACCCGGGTCCTCGCGATGCGAGTCCGTCACTATGACCACTCGACCACCACAGCGGCGGAAGGAAATATCCGGAGTAAAATGTCCAGAGTGAAGTGTCAGGAGCGAAATATCCGTGGCAAAATTTCCGGGTGAAATGTCAGGCTCGAAATGTTCTGAAATGACAGGAATGAATGCCCTGTTCGAGACGTCGTTGGCCAAATGGCGGAAGCAAAACGTCGGAAGTACAATTTTCGGATCAAAGGAAACAGCCACTGTACTACTTACCGTACAAGCATCGAGTAAAAATTTTTCAGAATTTCTAACAAATCGGTGCGTGTCGGAATGTGTTGAATGTACATATACGTGGCTCTAACGTATTTATGTTGTCAGAGGCATGCTTGTTTCGTGTTATACTAATGCTGACATCTGTCCTCCATGGTCGGAAGACAGATAGAAACACTTTTCGAACTCGAAACACAGACCACTCTGACAACATAAATATGCTAGGGTTACGTATATGCACATGCAACACATTCCGATACGCACTGATTTTTTAGAAATTCTGCTGAAAAATGTTATAAACTTACTTGCAGAATATGGGAGCAATAAAACAAGGAATGATAAATCAATAAGGCTTCTGACGGCCCAGTTGGTAGGCCATTCGGATTTCATAATAAGGTAGGTTGAAAGTAATAATGAATGATCTCACTTGAAGGCTTCTGGTTCTATTTCGATCACTTTGATACCCCAAGGCCGGAGCTCTTGCCTAAGAGTTTCGCAAAACCCTCTGGTCGCCCATTTGCTCATGGTGTACGCCGAAATGGAAGGAACATTTATTCTGCCTGTAAGGAATATAAAGTAGATGAGCCGAATGCGCTAATTGTGTGTGTAACTAGTACGCAGGGTGTCCTCTAAATTCATAAATAGTTTTAAAAAAATCAATAAAAAGTGAAGAAATTTGTATATTTGAATGCGGTTAGCAGAAAAAGTTTTTCTGACAAAGAAGGATTTTTTTAGAGAAAAATTACTTCAAATTTTTGTCGATAGAGGGAACTACTAAACCATACATGCACCTCGTCCATATTCCTCTGCGGAACTTCTAACGAATTGCTGCATGTTGGGAATGTGTACGTGAAGTGAAACCTGACGTGTGACGTTTGTTTCTGTGCAATGCTTGTTATGTGTAGTGCAACTATCTGCCACTAGTTTTTAACTATGAGTGAAGTGTAATGATTGAATAATTGTATTGTTGTAGGCCTGTTGCTCTCTCTGTAGCGAGACTCTGTGGTGCACGATAGAGGGCACTGCATTCCAGGTCGGCAGGATTAGGGTTACCAATCATCCTCCTTTTCGGTGTCATTTCAATGATTTTTCATGTAAGCCTTCAATAATTTGCCCCCCCCCCCTGTTTGATTCGTTACCTTCGGCTCAGGCCCTGTTGGCCCAACTGTTAAGATACCATTGAACAGTTTCACAAATATCGAAAATTAAGCATTTTCATAATGAGGAACATTCAAAAGAATTTTCAAATTAAAAATAGAACGATAGGTCGCGAAGTTGTTTGTGTTGTTACATTTGGGTCACGGGGGGAAAAGGGTTAAGAACCTGTGCTGAGATACTGAATAAGGGGTCATTCGAATATTACGTAAGCAGATTTTCAGCCATTTTTGACCCCCCCCCCCCCGTCAGCAAAATTTCTTCAGCAGCTTAGAATATTTAATATCTTCTAAAAGGGGTGGTTGATGACGTAAGCAACCTTCAAACCCCCTTCCCCCTTGTCATCGAAAGTCAGCAAATTCAAACCCCCCCCCACACCCTCCCTCGATGCTGACGTAATACTTGAATGACCCCTAATATGTGATATAGCTCGCCAGATTAGAATATTTATATACTGTACTTGCTAAGCTCGTGACAGTGACCACTCGTCCTCGGGATTTGATCAGGAGTGGCAAAAAAGCTTTCACAATCCTCACTGGTCCAAGAGTGTTGACGGCGAAACTTTCTTGGAAATAATGGATTTTCGTGAAGGCGAGATCGAAACCTCTCAGTACGCCGGCATTGTTCACCACTGCCCATAGTTCTGCAAGGAAGGGGGAAAAACCATCAATACGTGCTACAAATCCTCCTATTGCATACATCCCCTACCCGTGGCATTCTGAGTCATCTGATGTGACCCGCTATTGTAAAAATTAACTAAGCGGACACATTTATAAATCACTTAAGCGACCCGTGGCACATTTATAGATCATTCAAGTCACCCACGGTACATTCATAGATCACTTAATTGACCCGCGGCGCAGTTCCAGAGCACTTGGACGACCCGTGGCACATTTCCAGAGCACTTCGATGACCCGCGGCACATTTCCAGATCACTTTTAAGTGACCCACGGCACATCTACAGATCACTTTTAAGTGACCCACGGCACATCTACAGATCACTCAAGTGACCCACGACATATCATCACTCAAGTGACCCGTAGCACATTTTCAGATCACTCAAGTGACCCGTAGCACATTTTCAGATCACTTAAGTAACCTGGGGCTCATCTACGGACCACTTAGGTGATCGTGATCCAGGGCGACGTGCACTATTCATCAATTAGTGCAACAGTACTTAGTGCCTGATTCTTTACCTTTCGTCGACGAGCAGCCCGCACAAAAAAAAATTGTGTAGATATTGAAAGTGATTCTATTTTAGTTGGAAAACCATTTTTCTTCTTCGGAGGTGTTCCATCTATCATGAACAGATATAAGTGTACTTTCAGAGTGTGAGTGCCTTTCGTCTACATCCCTAAGTTTTGGGATCTGCCAACCCTAGCCTCGACCAGGGCCGTCTTAAGAGCATCATGGGGCCCCCGGAACAATTAGTTTTTCTGAGGCCCTACCTGGTAAATTCTAGAAAATTTCAATCTCATATTTGTGAGGCCCCCCGCGGGCACGGCCTGAGTGGGCATCACTCCTGAAAGTTACTGGTACTTCTCCAAGGAGGTTCGAATCCCCCGGTAGTTTTTCGCCCTCCCCGGCAGTAAATATTCGGTAGTTTTTCAACCTCCTTGACTTCACCCCCACACCAACTTAGGCCATATCGCTATACTGAAATTTACCATCGTTAACGAGTTGGAAATAAATTTGCCATCAATCGGTGGTCGCCTCAAGTTCATTAGGGAAAATGTCTTTGGTTCGAACCTGGGACCTGACGGCAAACTTCACGAGCATCTTACCACTACGCAACTGGGGCGCTTGTAAACCTTACCACTGGTTCCTAAGTTGCTCTTGACATACTCCAGAGTTTCGAGCACGCTGTCTTCTTTTCTCACGTCTAATCCAATGACCCTTAATCGACTCGACGAACACTCTTTCAGCTTTTTGGCCCCGTCGCCGACGGGAAATAGGCAACCGGCAAACACATCAAATCCTTTCGAGTCGAGTCTTTTCGCAAATTCGTGCCCGAATCCGGAATCACAACCTACAAAGAAGAAGAAAAAACCCCGAAAAATAGCATTTGTAATAGAACAATGGAACTGCAATATACAGTGTGTCCTGTAAATGCTAACGCGGCCTCTATATCATCAATCGTCCGTCGTAAAGGTATAGTTTCAATTTAAAAAACGCTCAAAAGATGTTCAAAAATCTCCTCGTACCAGTTTAGAAAGTGTAAATACAGTGTGTCACAAAATTAAAAAAAAAATTCTATATTTTTATATGCCCCCCCCCCCCGCTTCAACTTCCAATTAGAAAGTTGAAAGTTGTTTCACTGTAAATCCTGTGGCCTACAGAAAAAATTCCATGTCGCTGATTGAAATATTCGCTAAGATATTTAAATTCAAAAATCGGGGAAAGTTATGAAAAAAGACAGGGAAAACAAACGGACAAGGCTTCTTTCCCAACTTTTCCCCGATTTTCGAATTCGAATATCTCAGTAAATATTTAGAAACATTGATTTTTTTTTTTTTGCCTCAGAAATGACAGGACGACAACTTTCTAATTGGAATTTAGGGAACCGTATAAAAATTTTGATTTTTTTTTTTGTTTCGCACTGTATTTCCACTCTCAAAACTGGTACAGGGTAATTTTTGAACGCCTTTTGAGCATTGGAAATTTTTTTTAAATTGGAATCATACCTCTACGATGGGCGGTTGATGAGATAAAGGCCGCATTAGCACGTACGGGACACCCTGTATACGTAGGTTATTTATTCATTAATTAATTTATTTATTTTTGGTACGGAAAAGTAATGAAGTTTAACAATACATAATTGAAAGATTTTTCTCAACTCCGTACCGTACTTTCCTGCGTACAATTCGAAGATGCGATTTTCACTCCCCAGAAATGAAATCTTAAGGCATTGGTTCTCAAACCTTTGTCTTCCGTGACACCCTTATCCTAGTGGACATATATCGGCGGCTCCCCAGAGTAGTCTAACAGAGAACCGCTTCATGATATTGGGATTAGGCACACACCCCTGACAAAGGTTAGTGACGCGCCTAGGAATCGTGACGCAACAACTGTCTAAAAGGAATGGAAGAGGGTTGATTGATCACACTTATTTTTGGTTTTTTGGATAAAAAATGTAGATTTTTCCGCTCTCTTATCTGCACGCCATCTGTTAAAGATAAAAAATAATTTTTGCTATTTTTTTTTCATTACAACCTTTCGGAGAAGAATCCGCGGAAAATGGCGGGGGAGCGGGTGTATTATTATATTTTTTAACGAATAAATCCGCGAAATACATGCAGGAAAATACGGTAATCGGGGGGGGGGATAGGGGCCTGTTTTATGAGCTTAGGAAAGAGAGGCAGGGTTTTTAAAAATAATTCGATATAGGATCGTCACACAAAGAAAGACTGCACTTACAGGGAGCGACTGCACCAATGCTGAGAAAACGATTCATCGTTACCATAGACTATAGCCACTAGAATAAGGACACATGCCCTTATCCAGTCGCCTTACCATAGACTAAAGATATAATAGACAGCGCACGCTATTCATAAAACTTGTCGAACGTGAAGAAAAGATGAGCAGTATTGTCGGGGAAAGAACAGGTTCTGCGCTATTACATTTGGCTCGTTTTCGCAGAACATAGTGATTTCGTGTTAGTGCTAGGATGTTGTTGTAACGAAATTTGACTCGATCGAGTTGATGAAAACTTTCCTTCATTTGTTCAATGAATTTCATTCATTCTTATTATTCTTAATCTGTGATCGTTACCAAGCGGCTATTCTAATAATGAATATTTCCAGTTTCGATTTGCTCAACAGGAGACGTTATCGGTTGACTTATGTATTTGAGTTATTGCTGCATTGGTCATTTTGTGACTGAAAATGTAACTTTTTTTTCCTTGACAAAAGTTCCAGCTAAAATTTAGCAGCACAAACACAGGGTGTCCAATAAATTAGTAAATCGTTTAAAATTTCATAAATATTGAAGGAATCGGTATTTGAATGCGGTTTGCGAAAGAGAGATTCTTTTTGGTACAAAAACAAAAAATTTAGCGTTGGAATTTAGTTAGCTGATGTTGGCAAATCAGAGTCCTGTAAATTCCTGGGGAGGGGGGGGGGGGCGGCACGATTAACTGCTCATTTTTGAATTTTTCCTGTTACTGGCACTCAACATGATTTACATTGTGATGTTGGCACTGGTGGATATAGTACTATTATTGGTAAAGTTGTCTTACCAATATGTAAGTTTTTTCTCAGCCACGAATCGCCTGCTGATGCTTTTCGAACGTTACGAACACAGAAGAGATTAAAGAAAGGTTCAGGTCCAATCACTCTCTTGCCGGACTGGTGTGCAATGCTCTCTATCGATGAAAATTCGATACCCTTTTCGCAAACTGCATTTAAATATAGCGATTCCTTCAACTTTTATGAATTTTTAAACCGATTACGAATTTATGGGACACTCTGTATATGTTTAGCCCGTGCAAAAAGTTTGAGCTAAAACAGTGTTTCCCAAAGCGGGAGATATCACCCGCTGGAGATATCACCCGATGGAACGGTTCGGGGGGGGGGGGGGGCAATGGAGAAGCTAGGGTATAACATGGGGTTCCCTTGAGATGGTGGGGGGAGATGATGAGAGGAAAAACATTTTTGAAGAAGGGGGCGATGGAACAAAGAGTTTGGGAAAGTACGAGCTAAATTTTCAAATACACTCACCTTACCTGTAATGAGAACTGCTTTCCCGCGAGGTAGCACTCGCTCGGTGAAGTAAGCTGCCTTGAATAGCGGGTAGAAATGAAAAGCCAACACGATGGATAACAAACAGCAACCTAAATAATTGTAGAAGCACGTGAAGCATTCTGGTGTTATAGCCGCCAGAATCCTCAGAGCCGCCGCCCACGAGAAAGAATACAAAACGGCGAACAGGTACCCCTTCATGTCACTGGTATATAAATATTGCGTTGTTTTTATTCTAGACGAAATTTTTGCAGATTTTTTTTCAAAGCTTAATTTCACTGGTTCGAACACACAACTTCATACTAGGCATCTGTCTCATCATCCATGATTGGCATCTCAACGAAATTTATTTCGAGGAAGAAAAAAAAAACTCGATAGTTTTTCTTCTCATTACTTTTAATTGAGTTTACTTGCACTTTGCGAGAGCGCCACCTTCCTGTCACATGAGAAGGTTAGATTAAGGTAGATTGGTTTCCAAAATATCCTACGCCTCGCGTATTCTTATCAGTCTTCCATTAAAAAACAGGTCGTTACTATGCATGTATATCAGTGTCAAGTAAGCGCAGCTTTTTTTTGGAATGTGAAACTAAATAATTATTTCATTAGGGGCTGTTCAAGTATTACGTCAGCAAATTTTTAGCCATTTTTTGATCCCCTCCCGCCCCTTGTCAGCCAAATTTCGTCAGCACTGCCCCCACCTCCTAACACATATTGCTCGGATCAGAAACGTATACGGGAGAGAGGGGCATAGGGAGCTCGTGCGCCTCCCAAAAGAAGAAAAAAAAATTTTTTAATGTAAAAAAAAATTAAAATTTCGAAAGAAAATACCTTTGTGTTATTATAATCGAATTCTGTTAATTCGGCTTCAGGGCCGTAACTAAGAATTTTGTGAGGGAAAGAGAGAGAAACATGATTTTGCTGCCCCTACCTCATAAAATTCGATGATTTTATAACGGTGTTTTTGTTCCCACCTAAACTTTGCCAACCCCCCCCCCCCCATTTTGAATTTTGCAGCCAGGGCAGTTGCCCCCCTTGCTTCTCCTCTCTAATTAATTCCGGCCCTGCTCAGCCTTACCACCACGGAATGCACACATCTTGCGTACAACTTTTTAATACTTACATATCATTTAGAAATTCAACGCCTGCTTTTCCGAAAAATTTTGTTGCAATATCAGAAAGCAACTGCTTTACTAGATATAGCTTATCAAAACCACAGCATCAAGTACAGAAACGGTTTTTTGCTAATCTAAAGGGTGGATGATGTAAAACACACATTTGAAAGCATATACTGTATTGTGTAAAAAATTTCGGCGGAGCACTTTAACATTTTGTATGATCCTTTGGTCTATATTGGTCGCCAAACACTGTGTTTGTGTGAAATTTTCCGTTAAAGGGTAGAATTTTCCATTCCGTTTACGCGTTAGACAGATTCCGTTTAATCCAAGTTTTTTTTAATGTGTATTAAAAATCACGGGATATGCACTGAAATCACGGGACCACGGATTTTTCCCGTTGAAAACAGGTTTCCGCTTAATACAGGTTCCGTTAAAGACAGGTTTTACTGTAGTAGTTTATATGTGATATGTGCTTACGAGATGAGTGTAAAATGATGAAAGCGATTGGTTGGAAGCATGAAGATTTTTTTTTGTGCTTTTAAATCTTAAGCTAATTTTGGAGAGAGAGAGAGAAAATATATATATTTGTTATTAAGCAATTATTTCGAAATTCCCTTATCAATTTTAATATTTTTATCCAAATTCAGTTCGAACCGCCTTTTTGGGAGATTTCCCAGCTGTGTTTTTGGTGTCTGTATTTGTATAAATAGCCTACATACAGGGTGATCAGCGAATAAGCCCTTATTTCAAAATTAAATATGTCTACAACAAAGATCAATAGAATTATGCGGTAAACGGTACGTTTATTAGCAAAACTGTAAGAATGTTGTACAGGAATTTCGAAAATTTAGTTTTTTTTTAAATTTTTTAAAATTAAAAAAAAAAACAAAAAAAACTGGAGATTTTGGGATTCCGAAAATCCTCATTTGTGTGAAGAGAAACCACTGCATTCGCCTAAAGTTACTGCACGGGCTGCGGTATGCGCCATGTGTGCTGACAAATTGTTCCAAAATTGTAACGTAACGTTCAGTAGTAATCGTTTCTCGCACGAAGAAGGGGCCGATAATGCCTCTGGCGCATACCGCAGCCCATGCAGTAACTTTAGGCGAATGCAGTGGTTTCTCTTCACACAAATAAGGATTTTCGGAACCCCAAAATCTCCAGTTTTTTTTTTTTTTTAATTTTAAAAAATTAAAATAAAACTAAATTTTCGAAATTTCTGTACAACATTCTTACAGTTTTGCTAATGAACGTACCGTTTACCGCATAATTCTATTGATCTTTGTTGTAGACATATTTAATTTTGAAATAAGGGCTTATTCGCTGATCACTCTGTAAAATATCCTTTACATTTTTTAATTAAATTAATAAGTTGAAAAATAATCAATTTAATTTGAAAAAAAAATTCACAAGTGTGAAAACGTAAAATTATTTTAATTTTTTAAATTACTAATGCATAATTTTAAGTTCGCGCCTAAAGCAGGAACAAAAAATGGCGCCTTTCCGAATTTTGCTCCCTCACTGACCATAACGTGCCTACGCCACTGCTAACTACGGGCCTTCTATCAAGGGCTCCCCAAAAAGTTACGTTGGAAACCTCTGACCTAGAGTGTGTGCAAGCATGTGAGTGACCAAAAGAATGACCCGGTGAGCGAGGGACGGAAACGGTGACCTAAGAGGTGTGGAAAGCACATGGATCTTTCATATGCTTTGTCTGTCTGATCTTTCTTTGTCCGCGATAAACCTTTAAGCTTTGCTGAAAATGCAATTGAAAAACATATACAGTGGATCCCACTTATAACGTGTATCAAAAAACCGTCATAAAAAAAATGTTCCGAGAAAACGCTTTAAACGGGAAATCTTAATGTGAATTATATACTTGGAGTTGGGACAACGAAAATAAGTCCTACTAAGCGGGAAAACGTTCTAAATGGGAACGTTATAAGCGGGATCGCCTGTATATATTTTTAGGACTAGATGAAGCATACGCGGAGATAGACTTGAAAGTCTGGGGGCACGATGATGATGATGTCAATTCATATATACACATACATTAGTTCAGACTAAGACGCCTTCATATACGTGTATTAAGGAGTTCTAGTTCAGACGACTCCACGTTTGATGCTGGAGGAGGCACTGTTCCCCCCCCCCCCCCCGTATTTCCGCCCATGAGATGAAGTAACTGTGGGGTGACGTAAGTCAAAAGTATTACTATACAATAAATCACATATCACTAATAAATTTAAATGAGTTAAGATATTTCATACGTTTACCAGTATGGGCTGTGATACGGGGGGGGGGGGGGGGTTACCCCCCAGCGTCAAAGGTGGAGTCGGCTGATCTAATGTATATATGAATTAACATCATCATCGTGCCCCCCCCCCCCAGAAGACTTCCAAGTCTATCTCTCCGTATGTTTACCAGATAGAAGGATTCGCTCACGTATTTGTACTAATCCAACTGTGTGTCACAGTTATAAAGTACTGTATAATAGGATTGATTAGAAGAAAAAAATTACTCAGATGTCAATTGTTCTCGAACACACACACACCATGCCCCCCCCCCCAAACCCTCCATTCTTAATACTATATTTAAGCTCACCCAGGCGCAGGAATTGCGCTGGTTTCACACATTTGATTGGCATTTAGAAAGCATAATCACAAATAATATCAATGACTACATTATACAGGGTGCATAGACAAGTCTTTTTATCCTGAAATAACTCATGAACCGTTGATCCCAGAGAGAAGCATATTTCAAACTTCGAATTGAACAACTTACCTAAATAACGTATAGACCTCAGATGCGTCATTCATATTGCAAAGGGTTATATATATATATATGTATATAACCCTTTGCAATATGAATGACGCATCATATGATGCAATGATACATATATATATATATATACAATTATTGAAGGGGGAAAAAAAATATATATATAAAATTATTTAGTCACCCAGTCCTAAAAACCCAATTAGAAAGCTGTTGTCCCGTCTCTCCTGAGCACAAAAAAAAAAAAAAAAAAATCCATGTTTTCAAAAGTGCAATATTTGCTGAGACCCTGCATAAACTAAACGGGCAAGCTTATTCTATGCTTCATATGATGTTCTTTGCTTCATTTTCAGCGGTTTTCAAATTCAAATATCTCAACAAATATTACACTTTAAAACATGGAATTTTTTGTTGTACTAAAAGGAGAGACAGCAAACGGGAACCACTTTCTCCTCCAATCGGTTTTTTTAGAACAGGGTGACTAAATAAAAAGTTACTTTTTAATAATAAATATACAACCCTTGCAATATGAATGACATATTTGAGGTATTTATAACATTAATGACATTATTTGGATATTTTTCCCCCTGGAAGTATGTTTCCAGAATCAACGGTTTGTGAGTTATTCCAGTATAAAAAGGGGCTTTCTATGTATCCTGTATGCAGGAATAGATGTAAATTTTTAAAATAAACACAATGCACTTAACGTACAGTATTTATTAATTTAAATGCAACCAACATGTTCATTGTCGTTTCTTGTGCAAATTCTTTCCAATCTTCAAGGATCTCAGTTCCGTCAAAAAAAACCTACATTTCTCCTTCAAAACCCCGACTGCTTCTAAAAGCAAAACATCAGGTGGTAAAATGCCAGTGGATTCAATCGAAACTGGAAAATATAAAAATGCCAATTGAAATTAAACTAATAGTTTCACACGAGCAATCATGGAAAAAGAGACACTCAATAAAAATGTATGGTATTCTTCAACCTTTTTACACTTGCGCGCCAGTAAGATTTTTTGAATAATTTCGCAGACTTTTGGCTGAAATGATATAAATAATTTGCAAACCCTGATAGCCAAGACAAATAAAAACCAATAAAGAGACAATATTTTATTTGTTCAAGTCTGAAATTACGTAGTGGTTACATGAATTGGACAAAATGTTTTGTGGACTGGCCGAAAATTCCCATGAACCGAAGTAAGATTTCTTCCCCGGGATCCTGCACCTAAAATGCAACCAGGAATATCCAGAGGTCCCAGAAGAAGAATGATGTTGAACCCAGATCATACATTTATGTACTGAACTAGTCATGCCTAAGAAATTTTTATCACTAGAAGCATGCACTTTAGAAGCTGCAATCAATAAATTTTGAATAAAATTATTTGTATTAATAGATAAATTATGAAATATATCGGTGAATTACACATGATATGTTTTACCCCTTAAGCACGCACCGCTGATGTCTTGCCTCTTATTTTAGCATTGACAAACCCAGAAGTTTCATAATTTTGAAAAAATTTCCATTTATTTGACGGATAGCGGGAATCTGGAATAAATAAGTCACTTGAATTCAGTTTTTTTCCCTCACTTATTTGAATTAATTTATTAACCGTTTAAGCAGTATTGATATCTCGACTCTTATTTCAGCATTGACAAGCTAAGATATTTTGTAAAGATTTTTTTTCTCAATGGAAGGAACACTTATCCCTTATACTGCTATCTTTGCACCTGCTGAAAATCCGAAGAAAGCCTACTTCTCATTAAAAAACATGAAATTTTACAGGGGGCTTCAATGATTTCTGCTGTGCCGCTTAAAGGGTTAACTAGTTATCCACTGAAAGGTTGCCGTAAGTGCGATACACGAAGCCTTTTTTGAAACGCCAGATCTTTGTTTCAAAGCTTATTCAATGAAATGTTTTTGGAAAAATAACAAGTACACAGCTCAAATTGTTCTACAAATATTGAAATGGCCCTGAAAACAAAAAGAAAACTCGATTTTTCTGTATAGTTTAGTAAATATTTTTTCTTCTAAAATTACATTATTTCCCGGCAATACTGAAGAATAGTTAATACTGTGATAATTCTAATTAATGATAATATTACAGTGCAATAGTTTAATTATATCAGTTCATTAACTGCACCCATTATTAAATAGTATTTCAGACTCAAAGCACTATTGGTAACGGGATACACCCCCTTCCCCGAAATTATGACCTGCACTGGAGTCAGTGAGAAGAGAACTATTTCTAAAAATCAATGTGTATTAGTTATTCAATTTTTTTTAAATAACAGATTAATTAAATGACATTAGCTCATAAACTTTAAATATTAATAGCTTTTTAATATTAATACATTATTTGTTATTAAATGTCACTAAATTTACTTAAATTGCTTATATGTTTACTGTGACCAGATATCGCCCCTGTGGTGGGCGAGTGGTCAGTGATGGACTTGCTTTGTGAGGACCCAGTTGTGGTCAGCTGAAGTTGGTTTTCTGTGTGTCCAACTTACATGGAATTGCAAATTAATTACATAGGAATGGTCATAGATGCTAGTTTAGATGGGCAGCTGTTCACAATTTTATGAGAACTTACATGGGTAAAACAGATGTGTTTTCATTTCCTGATGTTGATTACATTGATGAAGTTTCAATAAATGAGATAAATAGAATTGTAAGAAAAACCTCTTAGCATCTTCTGAGATCGCTACACTTTTGTACTCTAGCTTTCCAAAAATTTTAATGTTTTGTTCTCTCTTCATTTATGCCAGCCACTATAACACATTAGCGTTTTTCAAGTATGTAGTACAAATTTCTCTGGTTTAAGTTTTTATACATCTATAGTATATTTGCTCCTTCTTTGAATATGTGCAGTGATCTGTGATATTTTCTTACCAGAGAACTTACATTGCGGTTTTGTCATAAAGGTTGTGATGCTATTTTCAATGAATAACATGATTTCCAATTTCTTTTTTAGTCTGATATTGTCTTAGGAAATTTTTCAAAAAAGATTCAACCGGTCCCAAATTAAAATTAGGACACTTAAACATGAAACAATGCAAAAGAAACTATACTGTCCTAAGTTAGGGTACTCATGCCTAACTTGAAAAAATTACATCTTTTCAGGTACTAAATGTATACTTAATATTTTCAAATTATCAATACAAATGACTGAGACACCTGTCAGAGAATGTGGAGATTTTTTTTTTAATTTTAACGTTTCATAGAGAGGTTGATTTTCCAGTGCAAAGTTCAAAATTGTGCCAAGTATGGGCACTTGACTGCACCTTTATGTTGAGGCAAGAGCGGCATGGGAATTAATATTATTATTTATTTAAACATATTTACAAAGAACTAGAAATGCAACGGCGTCGATGGCACATAACAAACTCAGCGGTTTAAGACGAACTACTATCAACGTTCGTAGATTAGTGGTGTCGACAGATATATTGTGTCCTCACAGAAAGACTTTCTCCTGCCAGTATCCGTGCTGCCATCTGTCGGGTCTTTACTTGACGGCAAACCCCATAATGTTAAGAGCTGTTAAGAGCTAGAAAAAATATTCCCTTTTTTCTCCACATCACCAAATCAAAAAGCCTTAGAACATCATGAAGCCGGGGGGAGGGGGGAAATGATGCACCCTAGTCAAGAACTACTGATTTATATCATTAAACTGAAATCCTCATCATCATAAAAAAAAAAAGAAGAAATCTCATAAGTACACAAACATCAATCACATATTTAATACTATAACACCATTTGCATTAACCTCTAGGAAAAAAAAATTTTAAGCTGCAGAGACACTTACAAATGAAGTGATCCTTCACCTTATTGATACTGACAACATTTTTCAGGTCCTCCTCGCAGAATACATTTCTGCTACCAGTATCTTTCCTGGCATTACAGACTTTAGCAATTGTTTTTCCTGGAAGACACAATAAAAAACACAATGCATTTTGTGTAATCATTTGCAAATCAATAATAAATAGGGCACATAAAACATTTATGATTGAATGTTGATCCAAATCCAGCAACTCCGAACAACTAAAGTTAAGACGACAAATATAAATGTATATCACCATTACCAATGTAGGGTTCCCTGTAAAATCTGCTTAATCGTTTTCTTGGTAAGAACTCAAAAATTTCCCTGAACAAAATTCCCCAAGGAAAAAATATAAATTTCAAAATCTGACCCTCCCAAATGTTTTTTGAGTTTGTTTTCTTCACAGTATTTTTTCCTGAATTTTATCAAATATTTGCATATTTTCATAACCTATGCCAAATATTTTACATTATACCCGCTTTCCAGTTCGCTGAGAACCCTGCAATGAAGTTAAAACCAGTCCTGTATCCAGTAAAACTTCAATTAACCAAGGATAATACTTCCATACTCAACTTGATTAACAGAGAAGATATATTCCATAAAAGTCAAACCTCGATTATAACAACCTCAGTTTTAATGACACTTTGACTATAACATCAATAATTGACGGATTATAATTGACAATATTAACGCGACTGATTCCCACTAAGAATAATATTGATGAACCTTGCTTATTGTATTGTTGCATTGATAAAAATGTAATAACCTCGGATATAACAACAAATTTTTCTTCATTTTTGTTTCCGCATTGACGCTGTTTTTCCAAGACATCCCTAGGATATGAGCTGGTCACATTCAGAGAATATTTGCTTGTTGTGCTATTTGTACCTAACCTTGAAAATTTTTATATTACAATGAGTCCTGCTCACAACACTCCACTTAGAACATTTCTAACTCCTGGGAACACACATGCCCACTTAGAACATTTTTACGATTGGTATGACTCATTTTCGTGTTCCTAACTCTTACTCTAATACTCATAAAAATGTTCAGTTAAAAGTGTTTTTCTGCTTATGACGATTTTTTGAAAAATGTTAAAAGCAGGATTCACTGTACATGTAGACACTCCGACTCGCCCATTGATGTGACCTATATGCGGGACATTCCTGTATTTTGCCCTTCCTGGATTTATCTTATAAAAATGTCTTATTTTTCCAATGAAGCTTACTTAAATTCCTAATCTTCACTAGAATCAGGGATGAAGGTATTTTTCAGGATTTATAAATTGTGTTATGAATATAACTACAATATTTATATCCCACTTGCCATGTTTATTTTTCCATGAAATACATTTCAGTACACTTGCTGTAGCACTGTATTTCTCACCAAGGGTTATTTACGATAAGATATTTGGGAATTTCCTAGACAGTTAGCAAAATTATAGGCAAAAATCTGTAATGTATCGCTTAACTGGTGACAAAATCTTACATGATCCGCTCCCCGGTGCCACTCTTTTTTGCACGCATGCTGTAAAGACTTGTAAATACACCTGTGGCAGTTAACGCATAGACTCTGTAAAGCATATATATACAGTTGAGGGGTTAACTGCCAAGTAATTATCACATTTTTCTATTTTCCTTGATCAAATATGGTCACAATCACTATAATGAAATAACATCATAATTGCATATGATTCTAATATTATCAAAATTGGTCTTGGTTGTAACGACAAAATTTCATGGAACCTTTGATGCTATTGAAAATGAGTTTGATTGTATATAGTTATACAGTATGACAATGATCACATTATTTTGCAAAAAAATTAAATAGGAGTTCATTTAAATTACATAAATTGTAAATGATAAAATTATGTATAATTCACTAATTCTTTACAGGTTTTGGGTCATGCTTTCAGTGTTTTTGGCAGTGATATAACAAAAACAACTTACAATGCTGACATCACTGACTCAGCAAGCAACTATGGAGGTTATGTGCAAAACAAATACAAATATGTGGATAACAAAAATTATATGCTCAAGTGAAAGAAAACCATCAATAAAAGGATCACGGGATGACTAATTTGATTTTATACTGCTTTCAAAGAAACTAACTACACACCCACATCATACAGTTATTATTTTATATTCAAAAGCATACCATTGCTTTCAACCAACTCGATCACACCTTCAGAGAAGCAATGAGCTAATCTTTTAGCTCGATCATCTGAAACTTCTTCCAGCAGAGTTATTTCAGGCAAAAGGCGATATGATGCAGTAGCTACAGGTAACAGAATTTTAGCATAAATATCAATTTATAACAATAAATCATCAATACCCACAGTTTCAATTACAAAAAAAAATAATAGTAGGCTTGATAATCTGGCTGTGCGCTAGTCTGGCCCGTCCAGCAATCTGGTGCTTTGTCTTTCAGCATAAGGGAGGGGGGGGGAAACATGTAACTACATACAAGATATACTGAAAAACTGACTAATTATGCAGCCATACTGATTTTTGGAGAAATTTCATCTCTGCTGCTACCGGAGCCTAAACCTGGGATCCCTCTATTGCTGGTTGAGTGCTCTACCAACTAAGCTATACTCTGATAGATAGAATATTTCACCTTTGTAGAGCATATACATGCTGAATGGTACCGTGTGATGTCTGGTGACAACAATCAGCTAATGGCTCGTAAATGACACCAGGCCACCAGATTGCTACATGTATTTCAAGGAAGATGTACTCTCCACTTGTTAATACAAGATATACTGGAAAACTGGCTAATTATGTAGAGATACTGATTTTTGGAAATTTTTTATCTCTGCTGCTATCAGGACTGATTTTTCCAAAAGCCAGTGTCTCTACATAAGTACTCAGTTTTTCAGTATATCTTGTATTAACAAGTGGAGAGTACATCTTTTTCAAAATATACGTCACTATATGTCTACGCACAGAAGTTTATATTATTTAAATAGGCTTTTTCAACTAACTTCCAGTAACCTGGCATACCTTGGTCTGATATATGCCAGATTAGCAAGTCCACTGCACAAAATTTTCGCAACATGTAGCATTATTTATCTATTTTTTCAAAGGAACATATCAACCCTATTGAAGGTTCACTTGAATGCACAAGATAAAATTAGCAAGATCAAATAAAATCCAACCCAACGCAACTCATCTCATGTCACACAGTAAGGTCCTCTTCACACAAGGATACTCATGTTGCCTAGATAAAAGGAGACAGTATCCAGGAGACCCAAATCATACGATTTCTAGGGGTCACTCAGTCAAGGATATTGGAATATTTATGACTAGAATACGATTGCAACCAGTTCACTGGCGACTTGGCATGCTAATCACCTCATTGCTTCAGTATTGAGATTCTGAAATGTTTCTTTATATTTTTATTGCTCTCTTTCATGTGTTGATGGCACACACCCTCCAGGGCTACAACTAGATGCTTGGCCAATCGAGATATGCACATTGTATACGAATGACGAACGTGCCGTTATATACGGAGAACGCAAAGGTTTCAATTATAATGAAAAAACTTTTATTAATGAGATGAAAAAGGCACGACTGACTCGAGTCAATACAAAATAACATCTGCCTCAAAAGGCAGGAAAAATAACATAGATAATAATTGTGTAAGCGGTGCCATCTAGTGGCGATACAGAGAAAAAGAATAATATGAAATATTACAGCTACACACATATTTAAGCGCTCTCCTGTAATGTTGGAGTAGGGGGGTTAAAGGGTGAAATTTACACCCCCCCTGGTCTAGCACCCAGGGGCACCAGACCGGCCTGCTCTCCCATACCTGGGCAGAGCATGCATTGCCCATGCATGAAAATGGTAATTTTTAGTTACTAGATCTTTCACAGTTCTTGTGTATCCGAATGACTTCCCGTGTCCTTTATATGCACTAATAAAATGGTTAAATCAACCAAAGAAACAGGACAAATAACTTGCAAGATAATTTTGTTAGACTTATTCAAAATTTTATAAATAAAGTAGTTTAATTTCTACAATTTTTTGCTTTTTATCAGCTTTAAAGTCTTTTATTTTAGCATTATAAAGACATTTCCTCAGATCCAAAACAGGCTCGGCACCTTTTTCTTTAAATATGAGAGGTTTCACTGAGGTCTTTTTGTATTATGGGTGTGAATGCTACTTAGAGATCTACAGTTATTAAAGTCAAATCAGAATAGTTATTCTTTATCATACCTTTCCCTGGAATTCAGATTCCAATCTGTCAAACAAAAAGTTTGCATGCTAATTGCTCAGCTTTCAGACTAAATTATTTATTCATCTTTGTTCGTGCATTCATACAATAAATATAACATTTCCAGAATTTTTTTAAACATCTATAAATCTGGCACATAATATAATTTGTGATTTGAAAACAGAAAAAAAAAATGCTTGAAAGTGAAATTCACTTCCAGGAACAGAAGCAAAAATAAAATTTTAAATTTTAGCACAGGGTTCCCAGTAAAATATGCTTGATCATTTCACTGCCCAAAATGCAAAAATTTCCCTGATCAGAACTGCCAAAAAAAGAAATATAATTCAAAATCTTAACCCCCCCCTTACAATTTTTTTTTGTTTCTTCCCCTTCACAGATTTCCCCCCCCCCCCGACTTTTACCAAATATTTGCACATTGACTTTTGCCCAACATTTTAAATTTTTCTTGATTTTCCAGGTTGCTAGGAACCCTGTAACACTCAACTAATTTAAATTCATGCACAATAACGCTTTATGGCTTTTTTTAAATCTTACCAACGGGAGAAAACTTGGCATGGTCATGTCCTATTCCCTTCAAACAGTGCGCTTTCAAATCAATCTCCTGCGAATATTAAACTTGAAATTAATTCTATAGAACATGGTTGGGCCATATTACTTTTATTTACTAAGTTAGGTGATTTTCTATTTGTAACTCAAAAATTTAAATCTAATCCTAAAACAGAACAGAATGAACTGCACAACTCAGGCACAGTCAAAGAGGTAATTTCAGCTCATTGTCCCTAGAATCATGCACTTCTCAAGACAAGGCCCTGTCAGAAAGAGAAATCCAATCAGTGAACTATGGTATCGTTTGAAGAAATTTATGTTGCAGCCACAAAATGCAATTGCACATGGGAAATGAAAGACAATGTTTTGCTGTGTAACAAATTGTATTCATCTCATAAGCAAAACTACATTCAATATACATAATATTTGTATACCTACTAGCTATAGCTATAATACCTGGCGCTGGCTGGGTTTTCTTCATATATTGGCAGCATTAAAGAAAAAATGGTAACTAAAGTAAACATTCCAAAAGTTATTGCTGAGGTCCAAGAACCATTGTTGCCTGATAGTTTTTTTTCAAAATTTGGTGATGATTGGTTTAAAATTATAGATTTGTATAGTGAATACACACACACACAGACAAAATTAATTTCACATATATAGATTGTACAATCCTCATTAACCAAATGAGCAGAGTAATTAATATTTGAATAAAAGTGATCAACAGAATTTACATTATTTCATAAAGGCAAGTTTCATTGAAGATACGACAATTTCATCAATACAAGTAACTTTGAGAACCGAATCTTGTGTATTGAGGTACCACTCAAAAAACATCAAACAATCTATACAAGTATCAGATAATACACACACACACACTGTTTATAATATTGAATTTAAAAAAAATTAGTTTCTTTAAGGTAAATAAAGAAAACTTACCTGACCGGGTCTCAATTTTGCTATCAAAATATCCTCATCAACTGGTCTTATTTCATTGTACTATTGGAAAAAAATGATAAATTTTATGAAAACACGTATCGTAATATATTTGCTTTATCATTTACTTAAATTTGATGTTTCACATTATATATATATAGTTTTGACAAAAGTTAAATTTTCATAATGTTCATTATATGTACATTTTTCTATATATTTTGTACTCATACATCAGTTTTTTTTAAAACATAGAAGTTTTATGTTTGTAAAATTTAGACGTCATTTCTTTAAACAAATGAAATGAAACAATGCATGGAAATTGGAACCAAAAGAATGTAAAGATATTTGAACTAAAAGCATATGAGACTGCTTTTTTGCTTGGATTTTAATTTAGGCCTGTTAAGCTGGAAGTTCAGTGTGACAATGAAGTCAGTCATCTCTATTATACTGATCTGTGCCATCTTAACACTTTGAAGGGCAGACATTTTTCAAAAACCCATAGAAAACAATGTAAACAGGTGGTCTCACTGTGACGGAAAGGGTTAATGTGTGAAACTCCAACCATGCAGGGGCCTCATGGAAATGAGATCTGGTTTAAATTTTCAAGAGTAAGCATGTGAACTGGTAGAGGAGAAAAATCTCTTTGCCCAGGGCCCCGTGATGCTCTTGAGACAAGACTGATTATAATTACTCACTTATTGAGGTAACAAAATCAGTCGTATGCCATCCCATAATGTACATGGTGAAAAAAATAAAAAATTTTATATCGAAATTTCAGATCAACGTGTTCTAGAAAATGTGCTGGGTCTTACCATTCGCTGTTGCTCTCCCTTTGGGATAAACTTTAAATCGCTGGTATACACTGTCAAGTGAGAAACAAATAGCATAATCACATATTCTTGAATCAAAGTCGCAGATATTCTTAACGGTAACAATAACTGTTTTCACATATTTTCAAATTCATAGTTCTAAACAAAAATGTGCTGCATGTTGAAGAGAAAGATGTATTTTCATACCTGTGTAGTGAGATCCTTGCCTCATATGTGGATCTTTCGTGGAGTGAGCACCTTTGGTGCACATGACCTTGAGCTCAAACTCGATAGTATCTTCAGCAGTTCCTTCATCATCTCCTTCAGTAAACAAAATTGCTTTATTTTGAAACATTTTTTTTCTCACAGCAACAGAACACAATGAAATGACAAATAATGAAGGATTAATACTTGAGGCATTAACATGGGAAAGCATGTAAATCACAAAAAACAAATTTTACAGGACAAGCAAAGCATAGTTTGGTTGGTATATTTTTATATTTGATGCAAACACCATCTTTTGAGAGCTGCAGAAATTAAATTATTTTTTCTAGAGACTTCCTTGCTTTTCCAAGCTATTGGCATTGGTTCATATTATTTTATCCGCAAAAACAAAACAAAAAAAATAATTTTCAATTTTTTTGTAACTTACATGCTTTTCTATGTCAATGCTTCAATTCGTTAATTGTTAATACAGTGAAATCTATACCAATATGAGATACAGGTACACAGGAGAAGTAGAAAATACCTGCATGAAATGGAATGTGAAGAGACTGAAATAATATTCCATTTTAGACTGATTTCCATTTTATAAAGGTGCACATCAAAAAACTAATCATTAGACTATCTTTTTTGAGGGTTCCGTTCACAATCCCGACAGACGAAATCCCGACAAGTCACAATCCCGACAGACGAAATCCCGACAGGTCAAAATCCCGACAGGGTCGAAATCCCGACAGGTCAAAATCCCGACAGGGTCGAAATCCCGACAGGTCAAAATCCCGACAGGGTCGAAATCCCGACAAGTCAAAATCCCGACACGGTCGAAATCCCGACACTGTCCAATTTAAAAATTCAATTTCGCCGTATAAGCCGCACTTCGTGATTTCTGTCGGGATTTGAATTTCTCGCGGTGAGGGGCGTGCGGGCGCCGATGAGAATGATAAATTGCGATGAAATACATTTTTAAAATTTTAATTTCGCCGTATAAGCCGCACTTCGCGATTTCTGTCGGGATTTGAATTTCTTGTGGCAAGGGGCGTTGGGGTGACGATGAGAATGATAAATTGCGATGAAATAAATTTTTCAAATTTTAATTTCGCCGTATAAGCCGCACTTCGCGATTTCTGTCGGGATTTGAATTTCTTACGGCAAGGGGCGTTGGGGTGACGATGAGAATGATAAATTGCGATGAAATAAATTTTTCAAATTTTAATTTCGCCGTATAAACCGCACTTCGCGATTTCTGTCGGGATTTGAATTTCTTGCGGCAAGGGGCGTTGGGGTGACGATGAGAATGATAAATTGCGATGAAATAAATTTTTCAAATTTTAATTTCGCCGTATAAGCCGCGGTTCGGGATTTGAATTTCTTGCGGTGAGGGGCGTGGGGGCGCCGATGAGAATGATAAATTGTGATCAAATAAATTTTCAAATTTTAATTTCGCCGTATAAGCCGCACTTCGTGATTCCAGAGGCCTGAGTTAGGTCCGACCGTTCATCGCATACAAGTTCCAAGGAAAAATTGATATTCTTTGCCTTTGTAGTCTAGTGGGCTCACCCAGAAAGCTCGAGAACGTGGGTTTGATTCCTAGCAAGAGCACAGGTGAATTTTTCCTTCCTAACTTCATCTCGCATCAGCCAACCGTTGAAACCTTCGTATAGATAGCGGAAAGTGATATCATCCTCGGAAAATACAGTGTGTGTGGCTCAAAACAAAAAAATCTAAATTTTTCTTTGATTTCCCGTCCTTTAACTTCCAATTTGAAAGTTGTTGCATTGTCTCTCCTGATGCCAACAGAAAAATTGCATGTTTCTCAGTGCAATATTCGCTAAGATATTTGAATTCGAAAACTGGAGAAAAGTTATGAAAAGACAGCAAAAACTAATCGACAACGCTCCTTCCCCAAATTTATGCTGTCCTTTCCACCTTTCCTTCGAATTTTGAATTCAAATATCTCGGCGAACATTGTACTTGTCAACTTAGATTTTTTTTGTTGGTCTCAGGAGATACGGTGCAGTCACTTTATAATTAGAAGTTTTAAAAATTTATATTTTTTTATTTTGTTACACACTGTGTTTTCACTCTCAAAACTGGTACAGGGTAATTTTTGAACGCCTTTTGAGCATTTTTTCAAACTGAAATCATCTCTACCACGGATGGTTGAGAAGACAATGGCCGTACTAACTCTTAAAGGACACCCTGTATGCAACTACACTACCACACAATTTGCATACTCTCTTCAAAGCCTTAAGACCAACTTAGAGATAGAATTTTAAGAAATTTTTTTGGGAGTCTCAACAGTATAAAATAAAACTATTGACAGAATTTTATGTTTATAGCTTCGTAGTGAGAAGGGGGGAATTGGGGATCCGGTCCCTTCGAAATGAGAGAAAATGATTGAAATAAGGTAAAACATGGCCAAATATATTATTTGACCACCTTGTCCCCCCCCCCCCCCCCCGCATGGAATTTCTAGATACGGGCCTGACCTTCAGTGGTTGCGGCTCGGCGATGAATCAGTGAATTAAGCTGTCAAGACATGTAATTTTATACATATGAATAAAAATATTTCTCTACTATTACATTGCTTTCGAAAACCTTGAAAATTTTAAATTAAGATCTTCATGAAACGGTCTAACTTTGTGCAATATCATTTGACATTTTAAGTCTATTTGAAACTTGAGCGAGAAAGAATTTCGAAAAATTCTCAAAGAAAATAATAAGGAACAGCAGTGTTTGTGGAGGATAGAAAAATCGATAAATGCCAGAAAAAGGCAACCCTGAATCCTTTGCTTTTCGCCAAGTTGGAAAAGTAAATGAATTTCCAAATTATTGATCTCCATTGATCATGGTATGCGCCACAAACCACTTGCAGCGACAAACGGAAATCCCGACAGAAATCGCGAAGTGCGGCTTATACGGCGAAATTAAAATTTGAAAATTTTATTTGATCGCAATTCACTATTCTCATCGTCGCCCCAACGCCCCTCGCCGAGAGAAATTCAAATCCCGACAGAAATCACGACGTGCGGCTTATGCGACAAAATTAAAATTTGAAAATTTTATTTGATCGCAATTCATCATTCTCATCGTCGCCCCAACGCCCCTTGCCGTAAGAAATTCAAATCCCGACAGAAATCGCGAAGTGCGGCTTATACGGCGAAATTGAAATTTTAAAATTTATTTGATAGCAATTTATCATTCTCATCGTCACCCCAACGCCCCTTGCCGCAAGAAATTCAAATCCCGACAGAAATCGCGAAGTGCGGCTTATACGGCGAAATTAAAATTTGAAAAATTTATTTCATCGCAATTTATCATTCTCATCGTCACCCCAAGGCCCCTTGCCGCAAGAAATTCAAATCCCGACAGAAATCGCGAAGTGCGGCTTATACGGCGAAATTAAAATTTGAAAAATTTATTTCATCGCAATTTACCATTCTCATCGTCACCCCAACGCCCCTTGCCGCAAGAAATTCAAATCCCGACAGAAATCGCGAAGTGCGGCTTATACGGCGAAATTAAAATTTGAAAAATTTATTTCATCGCAATTTATCATTCTCATCGTCACCCCAACGCCCCTTGCCGCAAGAAATTCAAATCCCGACAGAAATCGCGAAGTGCGGCTTATACGGCGAAATTAAAATTTGAAAAATTTATTTCATCGCAATTTATCATTCTCATCGTCACCCCAACGCCCCTTGCCGTAAGAAATTCAAATCCCGACAGAAATCGCGAAGTGCGGCTTATACGGCGAAATTAAAATTTAAAAAATTTATTTGATCGCAATTTATCATTCTCATCGGCGCCCCAACGCCCCTTGCCGTAAGAAATTCAAATCCCGACAGAAATCGCGAAGTGCGGCGATTATACGGCGAAATTGAATTTTTAAATTCGACCGTGTCGGGATTTTGACCGTGTCGGGAATTTGACCCTGTCGGGATTTCGACTTTTCGGGATTTTGACCTGTCGGGATTTCGACCCTGTCGGGATTCTGACCGTGTCGGGATTTTGACTTGTCGGGATTTCGACCCTGTCGGGATTTCGACCCTGTCGGGATTTTGACCTGTCGGGATTTCGTCTGTCGGGATTATGACCCACACCCCTTTTTTGATTCTATTAAAGACAGGCTTCTGTCTTAACAGGTTGTAATAACAGTGTATAGTAAATATACTAATTAGGTTGCAAAGAGAATGCTAGAAAAATACAAAAAAAGAGAGAGGAAAAAGAAAAGACTTAAACTTGTGCTTAGGCTTCATAAATTCTTTGCTAACCATCCACATATGTGCAAATTTAAAGTTTTACATAGAGTAAGATTTCATCGAGCAATGTCTTGATGGAAAACTGTTTTCCATGTCAATTAAGTATTGTTAGGTACATGTTTTTTAAGGCAGAATGTAATTTGTCTTATTCATTAAATTACCAGTCTGATGTTATGGCATGGCAATGTTGAAAGTTAATATGAATCATAACATGGCAGTCAAGCCAGCAACTGGACATTATTACTCAACCCATGTAAGAGTATATCAAATTTTTTTTTGTGAGGGCTGGCCTGATTGATTCTCTCGTGGTCTTTTCACTATGAAACCTACATGCTTGATCCACTTTTCATCTCAAGTGACCAAATGATACAAATAGCTTCCATCTTTCTCTCTTTCAAAGACACAGCAGTGAAATGAGCAGATGAAGAGTGAGATAACACGTTTTGATAATTTATAACCATGTTCCAAACATGGATATTAATATTGGTATGCAAAATATAATATTTTCTTCAGTTCCTCTGTAGTATTAAGCCAATTCAAGTTATTTAAGGCATGTTTCAGTCAGTTTATGTTAAAATAAATTCAAAAAAATCTGACTGATTTTTTTTTCTCAAAGTTACTCACCTTCTCGTCTGTATTCAAATAATCTAGGATCAGCTTTTATAGGAATCAAACCCAGTCTATGAGCCAAAACTTCATCTTGGATGACACTCGTGTTGTTATACATGTAAACTTTGTCTATTGCCATAGTAGGAACCTTAATAGTAATTGAAAAAAAACCAACTTATCATGAACATTTACTTTTTAAATACAAGACTAAATTAATTTTTAAAAAAAATCATGATCAACAACCCCCTTTGATAACTTAGATTTCATTGAAGGAAATAAATATTTTCTAGATATTATACCAAGGTGAACTTGGAAAGAAAAGTCATCTGGTCTCTGCTGGGTCTAGAACCCAGGCCCTCTTGTAAACTGGGCAAGTATGCAACCATCTACATCACTGGAGACACGACCTTGAGTCCCTTATTTCATGCATTGTGCCATAAGGTGCTGAAGTAGAGGCATTAGTAACCTCTCTCTTAACTTCAGCAATTGGCCTCCCAGGTGGGAGGGAAAGACAGATGACTTTTTTTTCCCCCCAGTCCAATATATCAGGGAAATATATTTTCTGGAAATACCTGTTTCCTTGATATATTGGGATGAGAAAAAAGCTTTCTATCTCTTTAAGATTTCATTATTGGTAAATGGAATTTGCACATGCAAGTTAGAGGACAATTTTTTTCCCCTCAAAGTAGCAAAATTGGCTATGAGCAGATTGTATGCAGAACAGAACAGATCGAGCATGACCACGCTCTCTCACTTACACAATTTTAGCTCATTGCCCCAAAGAACATGGTCGTGCTTGAGAAAATTCTGAAACACGAGGAGGGGAACAAAATAACAATTGGGGTCCCTATCATGGAATCTAAATGACCCCTAATCATGTATGCACATTCATATTAACAATATATATTCAATCAACAATATGCATTCAAATAAGAGCTTCAAATTAACAGGAACATACACAAATATAATACAAATTGTATGCAGGAAACTGTCATTAAATTCACAAGATTCACTTGTAAGTTTGGAAACTTCATTCTAAAATTTTTTCTTTACTGGGTGTTAGGATGAAGTGGGGGGAGGCTTTCATCCATGCTGATTTCAACTCAATTTTTACAACTTTTTTTATTATAATTTGATGAAATAAACTTAAAGCAAGGGACATCTATACAGGGTGCATAGGAAAGTCCCTTTATCATGGGATAACTCATGAACCACTGATCCTAGAACCATAATTCCAAATTTTTAATAATGTATAGACCTCAGATACATCATTCATATTGCAAGATGTTGTATAGTTATTAAAATAAAAAAAATTAAATTTCAGTTTGGTTACTTGTCCTAAAAAACCTAATCAGAAAGTTCTTGCCCTGTTTTTCCTGAGCCAAAACAAATATTCTATGTGTCTACGTGCAATATTTGCTGAGATATTTGAATAAAAAAAATCACTGTTTATTCTGTTGTTTACCTGATTTTCAGCGATTTTCTAATTAAAATATTTCACTTAAAAACCATGGAATTTTTTCTTTGGGCTCAGGAGAGGCAGGGCAACAACTTTTTGACTGGGTTTTTGTAGGACAAGGTGACCAAATAAAAAGTTAGTTTTTATTTTAATAACAAAACCCCTTGCGATATGAACGACACATCTGAGGTCTACACATTATTTGAATACTTTTTCCAATCTATATATATAAAATTGATTTTCTGTGTGTGTGTCTGTGTGTGTGTATGTTCTCTATACAAATCTACAATTTTAGATCGATCGTCGCCAAATTTTGCATATATACCAAATGGGACCCGACTTGAACGATAGGCTACTTTAAAATTTCGTCAGACCAGGGCAAATGCCCCAAATGGGCAAAAAACTGTCCGGCAACAATGGTTTTTGGGCCTCAACAATCACTTTCCGAACGTTTACTTTGGTTACCGTGGTTCCCTAGCAATGCGTTTCAGACGTGTTTATGTCTTTACAATGGTTTGTCACTTCTTTAATGCTGCCAGTTATGTATAATAGTTTATGCCTTTATAATGGTTAGCCGCATTTTCAATACTCCCAGTAATGAGGCTTTTTGAATGACGTCATAATCATCATCAGCATCGCTTTGAGGGTCAGGAAAAGGATGATCCTCATAGAAATCAGTGTTAAAATTGCCGATTTTAATCTGGAAATGCGGAAATTTGGTGGGGGTTTCTGTCACATCAATAATTTTAAAAATTTTATTAAATACTCGATTTTGAAATATTGAGTTTCTGGGCTTAGAGTTATACGAAGCCCAGGAGATTAAATATGAAGTAATTAGCCCCGGACCTACTTTTGAGTTGGATATTCGTGCAATAACATTGATTTCAACTTTTTATTTATGTCTTCTCAAGCATGAAAATTAAAGCCTCCGTATTGTCTTTTAATATTCAAGTGCATAAATTCATGGAGGTTAGGATATTTAAAATTAATTATGGGCCCGTAAAGTACATTGAAGAAATTCCATAGCTTTAACTAAGCATTTTTGGAAGCTGAAACAGGCAGAAGGATAACTTGAAGGTCAAAAAGGGGGGGGGAGGATCGAAATACTTGGCACCCTTAGAAAAGGGGGAAAAAATATATATTCATTTCTACGTTTCTTTAAATCTAGATTTGTTTCTTTCATGAGTCACGCTGGAAGTCGCCATATTGGTTAACTTAGACACGGTTTGCATGTCCCTCAAAAAAGGGGGAGATATCGCATGATCCAAAAAGCGGCATTGAAGAAAACACCGGGCAACGCCGGGAATTATAGCTAGTTGGAAATATTCTTCTAGGATCAACGGTTTACGAGTTATTCAAGGACAAAGGGACTTTCCTATGCATAATGCATATAACAAACATGATACTGTCAAACCTAATTTTATCAAAAAAACTGTACATCTAAAAAAATAAAAAAAAAGTCTTTGCATTTACTGAGCTAAATAAATGCATTTTAACCTGCCTCAAAGAAATAACAAACTGTTGAAAATTGAAAAACTCTCTATCTCGAAGGCCAAGCCCAATGGTAGTAAAAAAAAAACACAGGAAATTCCTTTTCTTTTGAGTGAAATCTGGCTTTTCTTCAGAAGAGAAAGAAACTGATAAGAAAGGATTATCCATACAGCTTATTGTGTTTGATGGATCTTGTCTCTCCCATACTTTCCTACGCCGCTGAAATCCGGAACCCCCTACACCTCTAGTAATATAGATAAACTTGAATCAATCCAAAATAAATACTGTGATTGATAGGAAGGGGGTGAATGCCATGTTGATGGCTTTTTTTTTCAGCATGACAAAAATTCAGTTAACAGACAATTTAAAATTGCTTCAAGAAAGCTGCGGATTTGGAATCAATCATCTCATTGATGATGATCAGATCTGGTGGTTTCGCTTGAATTTCAGTGGTTCTCAGAACAATACTAGAAATTTCATTTTCTGATTTTCTGGAAATAAAGTGTTTACGACAAGCTTTCAGAACCTTGACTGATATCAAAATTATTGTGTCGACTCGAGTGACGAAAATAGAGCAAAAGAGATGCTCCAGAGGAATTAGAAAAAAGTGGCAGTATGAAAAATTCTAAACAAATGCTGTTAAAACGATGTGCCATTTTTTGGAGCAAACTGAGCATGGGTTTGAAATATTTGCAGTTCTTGTTAGTATAGATGAATTTGTGGAGGCTCAAAATTCAAAAAATATGCATAAATCCAAACTTGAGGATTATTTTAAATAAAGTATGTTAAATAAAATTTGAATTGTACAAAAATAAAAAATAAATTGAACGCATATCAGTGCATTTGCATAGTGTGATTGAACATTGATTGTGTAACTTGACTCATTAGTGCGTAGTAATATACAGTATGGTGTTTTTTAGTTTTTACCAAATCGAGTTTTTTTGCCATTTTTGGCATGTTTTTTCTTTCTCACTCAAAAAAACTCTTTCTCGAAAATTCTTTATCTCAAAATTTTTTTTTTCAGTTTTCTGTCCTGTCAGTTTTGAGATAGAGAGGTTTGACTAACATCTTTTTTAAACTCATCCCTGAAGGGAATGGTATGAAACTAAATATTAGAGAAGCAACCTCTTAAATGTCTTTGTAACATCAGTGCCGTCTTAACACATGGGCCCACCCGGGCACGGCCCGAGGGCCTCAGAAGGAGAGGGGCCTCACAAAAATGAGATCCGGTTGAAATTTTCTAGAATTTACAAGGTAGGGCCTCGGAAAAAACCACTTGGCCCGGGGGGGGGCCCATGATGCTCTTAAGACGGCCCTGTCTAACATAACTTTCAGTGATTGAAAAAAAATTATTTCCTATTTAAATAAAGATTATTACTTTCTTCACAAG
Source organism: Pholcus phalangioides (assembly GCF_987345545.1). Classification (NCBI taxonomy): domain Eukaryota; kingdom Metazoa; phylum Arthropoda; class Arachnida; order Araneae; family Pholcidae; genus Pholcus; species Pholcus phalangioides. The sequence goes on along the minus strand of NW_028301608.1, from coordinate 82,372,260 downwards.
AAAATGAAAAAAAAAAGTATTAATGATGTTAAAGTTCATGTATACTTTCTAAAATTTTAAAAAGAAATATCATAATTTGAGAAACTGAATTCTAAGATTTACCTCTGCTATAAGAATTCTCCTGAAAGCATTAGCAAGAGAAACATCTATGTGAATCATATCAAACTCCATCGACAAGTTTTTGTCAATATTTTTTATTACAATTCGGAAATCCTATAATAACAATAAAAGCATAAAAAATGATATTTTTATTAATATTAGCTTCAAATCAAACAACATTCAAAATCTTAACATTTTTTGTCATCATTAAAAGTATGGAATGTATAGGAAAGTTCATGTTGTAAAACATTAATAAAAGTATATTCCCTTAATAACATAAGAATGACAAGCAAAATTTGGGAAACAGTTTCATAATGGATGAACATTAATTTTTTCCATAAATAAGACTTTGAGCATGGTCAAGAAATTCTGCAGTGATGCTGATTCCAGGACAGTGGAATAATATTGCAACTAAGATAAATTAGCATAATTATAAATTATTAAAATTTGAAAAACATTTTTGTAACTGATGATAAAATTTTAATAATTGATAATTATTATCTTATGTGAATATTGATGATTAAGTTGCAATTTATAGTCATTTCACAGATCCGGAAAATTCTTTTTCCAGTGACTTTGGACTTCAAATTATCAAAGTTTGACTGTATATCACTGACAATCACTGATATAGAGGGTATTTTCATTGGATTTTTACTGTAATACCATTGTCTTTTATGAAATTGTAACCATTCAAAAAGTGCAATTGCAAATATCTTTACGTTTATGCTTTCATAAATGTTTACTGCAAGGATTTTGCAAGAAAATCATCTGAAGAAACAGTTTTGCAATCTACCTATATAGGGTTTGCGATTGACGAATTGCCTACCTGTATTGTACACCATCTATATATGCATTCCATTTACTGCAGACTTTGGATAATAGGGGAAAAAAATCACTGTCTCTATTATGTCTATCCCTATGCCAACCCCTATATGCGGATCACTAAGATATCAATATTCAGATTCCCCTGACCGTTAAGCTTGCCATAGCTACTCATAATTATTATGGTTAGATATGGCTAATTACAAATGGCCATAACTATCACAAAAATATACACCAACGTGACAATGACCAGAATCATAGGTGTATATATAGGCAGTGCCGTCTTAGGGCACGGCCCGGGGGCCTCACAAAAATGGGATCTGGTTGAGATTTTCGAAAATTTGCATGGTAGGGCCTCAGAAAAATCATCTGGCCCGGGGGCCCATGATGCTCTTAAGACGTCCCTGTATATAGGGCCTGGCAAAGCCAGAATTTTGGACATTGGCTGGGTCAACTGGGCAGTTTGCAAATTACCCAACTTTGAACTTCGCATACATACATTTCAATCAACAAACTTGAAAATTTTTTAATTTACAATGGGGAAAACATATTGAAAAAAGTTACAGTCAATTTCGGTGCAATATCTATCATTTTTAATGTGCTCCTGTTTATGATCTTTAATAAAAAAATCAGTTGTTAAAGATCTTTACCAGCATAATCGGCACATTAGTTATTCGATATTGAGTCACCCTACTTATGAAGTCTTTTTATTTATCATCATTTATGGTCATTAGAAGTTAGATAAGCTATGCCCAGGTCTGACTGTTTTAGAAAATACCATTTACCTCTAATATCATTGACAAAATACAACTTATGCGGTTTTACCTTTTTAAACTGCTGGAAGGACTTGTTGACTTTGTCATGTTTAGAGCTATATGTACCAGTCTGGGGAAAAAAAATTATTGGCTTGTCAAAACATTTTCACAATTATCTATGAAATAATGATATACAAGAGATAATATACAATCTATAATCAGTGATAAACCAAAAACAGTTACAGGCCTCTTGAATGGAATGGGGATCACCAAGGTTGTGTATAGTGAACTGTGGTGGCTAATATGCCCCCGCTAATACCAATGATACAAATTTTTCACTGTGGGCAAGGGGGGATGAGCCTTCCCATCACCCTCCTCCCATATACACCTGATTCATAGCATCAGAAGTGTGTCAGACCATTAGGTTCAGCTTGAATTTTTTTTAAATTTCTGAATTCTTAGGGTGCTAGATATATTGCTACAATTTCATTGCTATAAGCACCCATAGTCATGTGCCGCATAGCATTCCTCACTGGGACGCCATGGCAAATTCAACTGCTACTGAAGCCGAGGCACCCATCGCTTCCTGCTGGATCCACGCCTGAGCAAAAGCAAGCAATATGCCACTGGGCAGTTGAGTGGTTAGGGAGCTAGCCTCTGATTGTGCAGGTGTTGGTTTTGAATCCCGGTTCAGGCATGGATGTCTACTAACAGTACCAAATTCTCTGGACAGATCATACTGGTATCTTGGGAATATGTGGGGACCCACACTTTTAATTTAAAAAAATTATATAAAAATATATTCAACTGTTGAATAGAGCAAAAGAGAGTTGTGCTTATTTCGTTTTCTTGCTGGTGCTGCCATCTCTCACCCATATTTTAAAGTGAAGATGATAAATGCTTGAATCTCTGTTATGTAAATACCGTGTTGAAGGTCTGCCCAACTGGGAAGCTGCCTCCTCAACCCTCAAAGTTACGTCACTGCCGGTGCTTAGCACATAAAGCGTTTCAAATTAAAATTAAACACATCCGAAAACAAAAACATGTGCAACTGATATAAAAATATAATTGATATATAACTAAATATAATTGATAAAACTAATTAATTTCATCAACGAACGAAATTTCAAAGTAAAACATAACGGCAACGATCAACTGAAATTTTGTTATCACTAACATTGGTAGCATAATACTCATTCAACTGCACGAGATTTTCACGTGTATCTGACATCGCCATTATGTTTGTTTACTATTTTTCCTGTTTCGAAAATGATAATGGTGATGATGATGTTGATTTATTAAATATTTTTTCCCACAACATTCTACATTCATAATAAAAATAAAAATGAAGAAAAAAAATCAAAATTCGAGATAAAAATTGAAAAATTAATGATACGGAAAATTTCAGTTTTCGATAACTGGATGGAAACACCCAGTTAACACAATAGTCCAAATGATTGTTTACATATTGAGTTTCCCGCGTTTCGCCGGCAAATACGTATATCGTTGTTTGTGTTTGAATCGGTGTGTTTGCAGACAGTGTCTGCTGATATTTGTATAGTGCAGTCTAGTCCGCTAATCATCTGCAGTGTCCGCTCATTAGATATGGAAGAATTAGCCGTCCCGGGACCTTCGACCAGTGTGATCGACGTGAACGTGTACGAGGATTGTGAAACGGAAGAAATTGTTTCTTCGAGTCCGACGACAGCCGAATCGAAGGACATCGACGTGTACGAGGCCGAAGATGTGATCGTCCCCGCAGAGAGCGAGATGAGGGAAGACGACGATCAAGCCGCCGACGGCGAGAAATTCCCGGACAAAGGCGAAAAGCTTGTCCAACTTCCATTGTCGAGGGTTAAAGCTCTGATTAAACTCGATCCGGACGTAACGCTGGCGAGTCAAGAGTCCGTGTTTCTAATCACCAAAGCTACTGTGAGTATCAAATCGAGATGGCGAATTTTAAGCCCCTCTTCATCTTTTAAAAAACTCATAAACGCCTAAACCAGGGCTTGACAAATTGCAAAATGATCTTGGTGCCAAACATTCTTTTCTCACAAAAAAAAACTGGTCAAAAATAGTATTTCTTTCGACTTTTCCAGGACATATAGTTACCTTCTTCGTTATTGATTGATACACTGATATAAATTCCAAACATTTTGTATTGTCTTTGGCATAAGTGTATGCAGAATTTTCTTAAAGGGGGTTTCGATTTACTTTTCGATCTTATGCCATATTCATTTGTTATCAATCTATAACAATTTTATAGAGAGAAATGAGTTAATAAGCTTCGCATACTAGAATAATAAAATATTTGGACTTTTGTTATGATTCAAATGAATTTTTTTCCATTGTTTACGCTTCTTTCATTCATGATCATTTTGTGGATGATTTTAAAGCACAATCAGCCGTGGGTTCCACTTGCCTCAAGGAGTGGAGCAAGTGAAACCCCTTCGCCTACTAAAAGTAAAAATAATCTTGAAAAAAAAAAGACTATTGCAGAGAATGAATTTAAGACATTAACCCCCCAAAAAAAGTATGGTTTAAACATCTGCTGTCATATTTGATCTCTCCAATGTAAGTGCTAGGTTGAATTTTCACTAATGGAAACAGCAGTTCCATTTACCTTGAGTGTATCTTAATTCTATATTTTTTTTAAATGTGGTGTTTTCTTATCTTCAGGAGATGTTCATCAGCTATTTAGCTAAGGAGTCGTTCAAGGTAACTCATCAAAATAAAAAGAAGACTATTCAAAGAAAAGATATTGGTATGTTGGAGCGATTTTATGTTGTGTTTTTTTATATTGAATTGAAATTTAAATAGTGAATTATATTGAATGTTTTACCCATTGTCTATTCACAATTAGTGCTATTTCATTTTTCTCAATGGAAATTTGAACCAAAAAAAAAATAGAGTAGGCTGTGTCATAGACATGGCCGCAAGTTTTGATGTGAATATGTTCTTTGTGCCTTGAAGCGCGTGGTAGAAACTGACATAATGAAAATTGGTATTATTAGTTTTGTCTTTGAAATAGCTACCACAGACAATAACAATGTCATTCATTTTCATTGCGAACCTCTCGAGACATATTGTAAAACAATTTCATAATGAATACTGGCCATGGATCTGGTTCCAAGACCAGAAGAGAAATTAAAACCATAGAAATGTCATTGGATCTGTCTCAAGAATATCTGCCAGACAACAAGGCTTCCATTTGCAATGTGACCTCTTGAGATATAGCATAAAACAATTTTGTTATGAAAGTACGCTTGGCGCCCAGACTGTAATAGGTATTAAAACCAGAGTGATATCATCGGATTTGTGTTAACGAAATAAACTCGCAGGCATCAAAAACATTGACATATTCTAAATACTTCCTGAGATATGAGCGTTTAAATTATTTCTTTACGCAATGTACTCAGTAGCATCAGTTGTATTTACATCAAAAATTAAATTAAGATCTATTCAAGCTCTACAGTCATTGCCTGTCTCCGTTCCGAGAGATCTGTCTCATGTCTTTGAAAAGACCAGATTCTGCACTCCAACTTATGAATGAATAGGGAGGGTAGTGAAGGGAAGAAGACATTTTTTTCAAACTGAAAGACGAGGCAGATCTCTCGCAGCAAAGATAGGCTGGGATTGATGTGTGTGAATAGCCCTTAACTGTGATTTCTTGAAAATGATTTCTGCAACTTGCCTTCCCGAGACTCTTCAAAAAGTGTTTTCTACTCTGGGAATAATAATGTTTTATAATAAATAAATATGATTCAAACATGCACAGAATTTGTTTTTCTGCAATTAAGCACTTGTTTCCTTCTATTGACAGTGCACTGAGAAAGTTTAGCCATTTATGAAATTTTTCCTTAAATTTAAAAAATATGTAAAAAATTCGGGGAAGGTGGGTGAATATATACAATGCACACAAGGCCAGAACAGGCAAAATGCCCAATGAGGTGGCTGAGGAAAAGATGCCCATAATAAATATGGATGTCATATATTTCTAAAATGTAGCAACCCCCCCAATTAAAATGCAATTGTAAAAACTTATGATAAAATATTATACAATTCCCATAAAAAATATTTATGGTTGTCTTATTCTAAGTATGGATAGCTTCTTGATTTACCTCAACATGTATATTATAATTCTTTTTAACCATGTCAATTGTTTTAGAATTTACTACCCCCAGGGGTAAGCTATTCCATTTATTAATAGCCCTATCAGAGAAAAATTCCCTGCGACACCATAACTTAGAATTGTCTCTTACCAGTTGATACGGGTGTGTCCTTGTCAAAACAGTCGATTGATAGCGTATCTATAATTTATGGTCCATCCTATCCATCCCATTGAAAATTTTGAACACTTCGATCATATCCCCCAGACACCTGCATTCATCCAATGTAAATGTAATGAATGTGTCGTTACTGCGTTAAACAATGATTGAATGCTGCTGCTTTGTAAATTTTTAATTTCAAAAATTGTGAAAAAGGGTGTTGTAAAAAATTACTTGATGGTCAATTTAATGTATTATATTTGTATAAATCTACACTGTATTAAATTTCAGACTAACACAAATAGAATGTCGAAAATTCTTTTTCTGTCCTGCTTATCGGTTAACATGAAATTCACTTAATGTGAAAAATTTTATAGAATCTTGAGTTTCAAGTTAAAGAGGTTCTGTTGTAGTGGATTGAAAACAAATTTGTATGTGAAGGTTGATACAAGTACGTTGACAAAAACCTATAATAACTTGAGCTGAATAATATGGAGAAAATTTTTGTCCCATAAAATACAGGATGATCCAATGCACCTACACAATCAGTCACTTCTATCACACATTGCCTTGAATCCACCTACCTCTTCTCCATTTGTAGCTCAAGATATCTGTCTCTGCTGCATCCATAGCTGAAGGAATCCACTACATTCTCAGCTGAGGATGCCTGCCTTCAGTCCACTCACAGCTAAAGATGATCCAGAAGGGTACAATGGGAACAATCGCTCTTTCCAAGAGACAAATGATATGAGAAAATTTGTCTGTCCACCACATCATCCTAGATTCCCGTCTGGTACTACACTTATCCTGGTTGACCCTCATTAATTTGTGATGTTGCAATTGATATTTCCCAGGTACTACTACTGCTAAACTACACACGCACTTTGTCCATATTCCTCTGCAGAAATTCTAATGAATTGGTATGTATTAAAGTGTGAGTGTACGTGTTGTGAACCTAACATGAAGTTTGTTTCTGGGTAATGCTTGTTATAGAGTGTTGTCATCTATTTTTCAAACTGTGAGTTGAATGCAATAATTGAAGATTTGAAGCATTGTAGGCCTGTTGCCCTCTATGGCGAGACTTTTTAAAGGGGAGATCGGCTCATATTCACACCTTGAATGCGAGCCGATCTCCCCTTTTTATTTCTCAGATGCTATGTGATCTCAACTAGTGTCTAAGTTTTGCTGTGCATTTTAATTTCATTTTAAAATTAGAGTTATATGAAAACGAAAAAATAAATTGCTTTTGTACAAGACTGTATTGAAGGTTTTTTTTAACCCTTGATTTACAGATGAATGTGTGGATGCTGTTGATGCATTCGCTTTTCTGGAAGGTGAGTAACCTTTGTAATCGCTCTCTATCTCTCTCTCTGAAAAGCAATGGTTCACAACCTGTGGTAGGAGTACAATGTAATAGGCTATGCAGGAGTGCACAAAAAATAATAATAATGGGCAGTATCCTTAAAAAATGAATGAATTGGCAAAAAGTAAAAAAAGAAACACACTCGGTCAGTGATGGGCAAACTTTATTTTGGAGTGGGCCAAAAAACAGAAAGGAATATTTTTGCTCGGCTGGACGTATTTGGACATTGATTCATAATTGAAATTTTTATGCTCAGAATTGAAGTGGCGGAATGTGGTGTATACTTTGAAGACTGCCACGGTTTCATTGCAAATGAGACAATGGGTTATCCTTTAAAACTGTGAAAAAATAAATACAGTAAATATATTTAAACTGTATTTATATTTAAATATATTTATAGTAAATAAATTTATGTATATTTGTTGCATTTGTGTTCCATTTTTTTGCATATGTAAATGTTTTCAAATCAATTTTTATTTCAATTCTCACAAATATGTTTTTAATATGCAAAAAAAAAAGACAACTCTTAAATGAATTTTCTTAAAACACTGAAATTTAAAATTTCTGTATACTATATTTTGAAATCTGCGGTGAGCCAGATACAACCTTCAAGTGGGCAGCATCTGGCAGACCCCCATGGGTTATAGTTTGCTCATCACTACACCAAGTGGTAAGCAGTCTTTTATTAGGCATTTCGAGGAACGCAAGTCTTCTGTACATTTGGAAGGATGTACAAGCTTTTCAAGCATGTCTACAGACATAGTAGTCTCTAGAAAGGTCCAGAAATTGTGAGATGAGTTGGAATAAGACTGTCTAAATGTGTATTACAAATTATGATGTTTATCATAATGTATGATATGTTCCATAGATTCCCTCGTGAAAGTCTCCTGGCTGAGAAACTGTGAATGTGGTCAGTTGAAAGAAACTGTGAATGTGGTCAGTTGAAAGAAACTGTGAATGTGGTCAGTTGAAAGAAACTGTGAATGTGGTCAGTTGAAAGAAACTGTGAATGTGGTCAGTTGAAAGAAACTGTGAATGTGGTCAGTTGAAAGAAACTGTGAATGTGGTCAGTTGAAAGAAACTGTGAATGTGGTCAGTTGAAAGAAACTGACCATGAACTGAAGAATGGGACTTTTTTTTACCTTACCCATGCCTTCACTTTTGGAAAGAAACTACAAAAAAGTGCTACATGGATCATAGCGGCTATTATGACCTGATTAGGACATTGTGAACGGAGTATGAAAATTTTTGTCAATAAGAGAGTTTTTTACCTCCTAAATAGTAATGCCGATTGATAAAGATAAAAGAAGAAGCATATAACTTCAAAATATGCAAAAAAGAAAAAACTTTTTACGATAAAAAAAATTGATAGCATAAACAGGATAGTGTAGGGAAAGATGTCCTCTCTACTTGTTAATACAAAATTTTTGGACGGCTGGTTATATGTCTATAGGCCCTATAGATAATGATGATTTATAAAAGGAAATTCATCTCTGCCTTCATGGGAACTCAAACTTCTGGTCTCTCGTATGCCAAATGAGTGCTCTAGCTCTAAACTATGGAAACAGTAATATTTCCTCCTTGGAGTGTGTATATGATGAATGGCTGATAGAGGATTGATAAAAATTTTTTTTTTTCTTATTTAATTTTTTGTTTGCCCCCTAAATGCACTCATGACTTATTTTAACTGGAAATGGTGAGTATATCTGATATTGGTCTGTTGCGTACTTTGCAAAAGAGATAGCAGTACCCTTCTTCTTCTAAACCATACATGCACTTCATACACATTACTCTACAGAATTTCTAACAAATTAGTACATGCCAGAATGTCTGTGTATATGTTGTGAACCTAAAGTGTAGTTTGTGTGTAATGCTTGTTATGTCTAGTGTGCTGCCATCAATTTTCAAAATTATGCCATCAATTTTTGATGGCATAATTTTGATGTTCATAAAATGATTTTTTTTAACTATGAGTGAAGTATAATGGTTGAATAATTGTACCATTGTAGGCCTGTTGTTCTCTGTGGCAAGATTTTTTAATGGGCAGATGGGCTTGCATTTATCCCTCAAAGTTGGGAACCACAGAAAACCAACTTCGGCCAACCACCACTATGGCAAGGGTTGGGTTCGAGTCCGGGTCCTTATAATGTCCATTACTATGACCACTCTGTCATTACAGCGGCGATAACAATACTCGAATGATATCATCTTTGATTCTAATAAGCGCCGTCTACTGTACCAACATTACATTCCTTGAGATTTCATAATGGCATATCTGAGAGATAACTGCACTTTATCAAATTTAGAACCATGTCATTTAAGTAAAAAAACTTAAATTCATAATTCATTTGTATTCTTTTATAAACTTGTGTTTAAAAGCAGTTATGGCACAAAAATACAGGTTAAAAAATTTCTTTTTTTTTCATTGTACACCGCGCTTTAATAATGACTGATATTTGCTCTAGTGTTGAAATTTATTTAAAAAAACTTGAAATTTGTTTTAAAAAACATTTAGCGTGAATCTAAGAAATGTTCATAAATTAATTTCATCGATTGTAACTAATCATCTTAGGCTGAACATATGCGTTGTAATCATCTGTCTTTTTAATATTACAGGTACTTTAGATTCCTGAAGAAAACTTAACTCAAAAACCATCTTGTTGTTCATTATTGTGTGTAAAACATGGAAATGGCAGTTTGTATTATATCTCATGTAAAGATATCTTGTAACATATTACTTCTGTATAATAAATATTTGCTCATAGCTTCGAATATTTTTTTTCTGTTATGAGTCTCGTATCAGGTGTTCCTCTTGTGTTGATATTGTAATACTAATTGCAAAATGTTAGGTCATTAAAAATCTTTGTTTTTAAGAAAGGAATATTTTAGTCTTGCTTGTTATATTTAATTCTGATTGATAGTTTTAAGCTCTTTTTATCAAAGACCAATTCAAATACCAAAAAAGGCAGTTCAGAAACATTGGACTTTTATTTATGTATTAATTAATGATGAAAGATTATGGAGGATTTAATTATAAATGCTTGAATATTTAATTAAATCCCTCGTGTGCAAAAGTTTTGCAAGGATTGCAGCTGAGCAACAGGGCTGTCTTAAGAGAAGCATAGGCCCCTTGTGCAAAATGATTTTTATGGTACATACCTGGTTAAAAGTACCTGCGTACCAATTAATGCATGGTTTATTCAAAAAGTATATGACCAGGCCATAATCTCTTGTGTGTGAACCAATAAAGCTAGGAAGTGTGGTTTGGGTGCATGTATGAGGGGACCCCAGTGTGTATGTTGAATTTTTTCCTGCCTGTAGAAGCTGCCAATCACCATCAGACCACCAATGAGTGAGAAAGCGTGTCAGCGGCATGACATTTTTGTTTTTGACAAAATGGCAGTTAAAACTTGAACCATTTTGTCAAAAATGAAAATAGTGCGGTGCTCACTTCTATTATTGCTTCGATCTAAGAATATTGTAAGACGATTACACAAACGAGTCTTCAACCTTTTCCCAGTCGTGAGCACTGCCTGTACCCATCATCAAAAGAAGAGCATCCTTACGGCAAGTTTAAATTACGAATTCATTAAATGACGATGATTTCAGTCCTTCGAATGTAATTCCTCCAAGGTGTTTAATTGGAACGTTGATCAAGTGCTCGCGAGCACCCTGGAACACAGTGGTGCTTGCGAGCAACGGGTTGAAGATGCCTGCTGTAACAGGACATAATTTTTCTATCCGGGAAATTTTCTGCTTCTCACAACCAGTTTTCGCAAAGCGGCGACAAGTTACGCAAATGAACGGAGCGTTTCCCCAAACTGATTGGTCCGATTGCCGGAATCGAAAATAACGAGAAATTTTTGCTAAAAGTTGAACTTCGGGTTTTCAACCAATCAGAAATGACACCGGGTTTCCAGAATCGGAAACACGTGCACTATGCGCGTACCCTTATTATGTTAGAAAATCGTAATCGGATCTCATTTTCCTGAGGCTACACCCATGCAAGGGTACGTCCATAGTGCACAGCTTCTCGCTTTATTGCTTAAACCGCGGTAGTTGTAGAAGGCGAGATGATCCCGCGCGATTCTAGCCGGTGGTGGTTATAGTGCACCGCTCGCGGGAGCGTCTGCCTGCATGAGCAGTGGCATCATGGAGCTATCACGTGGGGATCTATTGTGTGTTTTTGTTGACAACAAAAAATATTTATCATAAAATTTTAAATATGAAAGAATGACGAATGTACATGAAATGAATAGGACTCACCTTGAAGTTGCAATGGGTTTAGTGTAATCGCTAATTATAGTTAATTAATTAATTGATGATAAATCAGCGATTTCGCTTTTAGTGCCACAACAAATTTTCGATTAGAAAAACTAAAATTAATCGTTACAAAATTCCGTTTGATTTAGTTTTATCGTTAATTAGTTTATTAACGATAAAACTAAATCATGATCGATAATTAGTTAACTAATTAACGACTAACTAGTTTAACTAATTAAACCGTTTCCAACGGTATTTTGATTAATTAACGATATCGTTTTTATTACGTCAGCTAATTAACGATTAGTATTAACAATAATTAGGCGTCATAAAAACTCCGTTGGATTTAGTATGATCATTAATGATCCTTAATTAATTAACGATTTCGCTTATTATTATGTCATAACTAATTAACGATTAGTATTAGCAACAATTAACCATCATAAAAACTCCATTGGATTCAGTATAATCGTTAATTAACTTTAATTAATGATTAATCAACGATGTTGCTTTTATTATGTCATATCTAGTTAACGATTAGTATTAACAATAATTATTCGTCATAAAAACTCCGTTGGATTCAGTATGACCATTAATGATCCTTAATTAATAACCGATTTCGCTTATATTATGCCATAACTAGTTAACGATTAGCATTAACAATAATAAATCGTCACAAAAACTCCAATTGGATTCACTATAATTGTTAATTTTCCTTAATTACTTAATGATTAACGATTTCACTTTTATTATGTAATAATTAATCAACGATTAGTAATAACGATAATTGATCGTTACAAAAACTCCGTCGATTTACTATTCCACTATAAAACGAACACTTAGAGGAAAGTTTTAAACTGCAAGCGGTGAGCCGGTCAAGCGAGAAAAAGAAATAATAATTCATTCCGGTTAAAGCGGGTAAAAGCAGGTAGGCGGGCGCACTATGGCCGCCCCAATGAGTTTTCACGATCTTTTTTCGATAAAGCGAGAAGAGGTTCACTATGGACGTTCCCCTAACATGGCATTGCCTGTTCAGATAAAGGCATGGAGCTCTTTAATGGTTTATTAATTTTTTTCTCATACAAGCTCACCGACTTCCTGAAATCTCTCTAGGACCAACTCCTGACCTAGAAGCCAGGGCCGCAACTAGGGGGTAGTAGGTGGGGGTCTAGTGCCCCACGGCGCCGAACCAGAGGCATGAGGGGAGCAAATTTTACTCTTTAACCTCTCCTTCAATGCGCTAGAGAGAAAAAAAAATCAATTTCCCAAAACTACTTGTCTCATCGTACCTCACTTTCTCTCAGAGAATTTATTTTTTATATCCACCCCCTCCCGCTAAACTTTCCTACACGGTCCAATGTTATATTTGTATCTCCTACCCCACTGAATATTGCCTACTTTGGAAAGCACTGGGTTCAACGAAAATTATCAAGAGCATTATTCAAAAAGGGGGTTTCTTACTGAAAAAGGATATCGGTCTAGGGCCGTCTTAAGAGCATCATAGGACCCTCCCTTCCCGGGCAAAGTGATTCTTCAGAGACCCCTACCTGGCTAGAAATGCCTGCCTGGTAGACATGTCTACCAATTTGCATGCCCACTCTCGAAAATTTTAACCAGATCTAACTTTGAGTTCACCCCGGCCCCGGGAGTTACCTGGATGGACCCTATCAATTCCTTCTAAAGCTTGCTCTAGAAGGTGTTGGCCCTATGCGTTAAGACGGTACTGTGCAGTGATGGTAACCACGTTCAGCAAAATTTCCCCTTTCACTAAATTTATCCACACATTCCGAAAAATGCACTGCAATCTACCGGGAAAAATGTGTTGTTAAGAATTTTACAATAGAAATGTATTGCACTGCATTAATTTTTTTTTTTTGTGCAAGATTCTTCTGCAAAAATTCTTTTGTTTGATAAATTCTCAAAATTTCCCACAAATGCTAAGAAATTTTCCACTTGTACAAATTTTCCCATGAATGTGGGAAATTTCCCCCGAGTTACCATAACTGGTACTGTGTCATCAATCATCCGAAGGCTGGTAAAATTGTCAAGACACAATCACAGTTGCACTTGGGGATGTGCGGCATCACTTGGCCCCGTGCTCAAAGGCGTATTTACAAAAAAGGGGAGGGGGGCTGAATGGCATAGGTATACGAGGTTGAAAATGACACTCCAGTCGACTGATCTAATGTTTCTTTGCATGCATAAGAATTGATATAAACCATCATCTCTTGCCACCCCTCCCAATCTTTACATCACTATTGTCGTGCCCCACCCTAGCTATTCAAGTCTATCTCCGCCCCCTGCTGAGCGGTATATAGCCCAGAGCGACAAGTTTGGAAGGACGGAAAATTTTGGTAATTGACGGTCAAGAACATTAAATTAGATCGTGAGAATGGCGGCCAAGCGGAAAAGCCATGAATTTGATTCTGCCCGTGCTTGTTGTGGGGCATTTGTGGTATTTGAAGTGGAAAAATATATTCATGAGGCTACTCTCAACTAAGACGTTTATCAAAGTATAAATCTGTATTCAGGTGGCAAAATGTCACAAGTCACTTTCCCCAAAAAATAGAGCTGTTCACATTCAGACAGTTGAACTGTCTCTCAAGGCTTAACGATAAGATAATGCTCTTGTCAGGGACGCCGGAACATATCTGCTTGTGTTGCTAAAGCAATACGCATTTCGTGCTAGAAAAGCAGAGGAAAAGTTTTTGTTTTTCTCCAGGCACGCTTTAGATAACTTTTTTTTGGTGCCCCTATTTTACTAATGCCTCAAGAACGTGATTATTTTGCTTAATGGTTAATCCACCCCTGGTCCAGCCGAGTAACCACGCGGTCAAGTGACCGAATCCGAAGTAACACGGTTCTTATGCCTTATCTTTCTGTTGCAAAAAAAAGAAAAAACCCAATATATTTCGACTAATTTGCCGGCACTTCCTGCAATTGAATGGAATGTAAATATTTAAGCGCCGATCGCCACAGGACAATGCTCGGTTTCTATGTGTACATCAGGGGGCTGACGTTTCAAAGCGTTGTCATGGGAGTTCAGCTCTGAGGGTAGAGGTGGGGGAGGGGTCGGTAAAAGAATGAAGAAATCCAGCAGCTCTACGAATGAATGGAGAAATCCACTTTTGAACCTGGTTGACGCACAATGGCGGTCAGATAAAGTTTTCCAATTTCGAGGTGTGAATACGAACCAGTCTCCCATTTGAAAAAGTCTCTACGCAGAGAGCAGGCAGACACGGTAGTCATACATAACATGAAATTTCACACGCACATTTACCATCTTTACTTCAAAATATGGAACGCCGATGGCAGCACAAGGAAGAACGCGAAACAAGCACAACTCTGACGGCATAAATGCGTTAGGGGAAGACATGCATATACATACACTCACACAACACGTTCCGACATGTACCGATTCGTTAGAAATTAGTCAGAGGAATGTGTATAAGGTGCATGTACGGTTTTAAGTAGTAGTAATTCTACAAAATGGAAATGTTTGTTTTCATCAGAAACCTTCACAAAATCTCACATAACAAATGAAAAAAACCAACACGGACAGGGGAAGAGCTGATCATGAAATTTTCGTCGTACGATTATTCCGCGCTCGGATAATCGAGGCTCTACTGTAGCATATTTCTTCCGAATGGCACCAGCATGGTCACATCTCGACGGCAGCAATCAACTAACTTGTCGCTATGGCGGTCGAGTAGGCATAGTGACGGATTCGCATCGCGGGGACCGGGTTCGAGCCCCACAGTCACCATATTGGTGGTCGGCTGAAGTTGGTTTGCTGTGGTTCCCAACGTCGAGGCGCAAATGCGAGCTTATCTCCCCGTTAAAAAGACTCGCCACAGAGAGCAGCAGGAATACAAACAGTACAAATATTCAGTCATTATATTCAGTGTCTATATTTAACTTTTTAAATATAGATGGCAGCACTGAAAACTCATACACAACGCTAGATACGCACTCAAACTATTAGGTACACATACTTACACTTCCGGCACAACTCACAATTAGGTAGTAAATTTCTCGTGGCGATAGACCCGAGTGTTGTGCTCGATTTGAAAAAAAATCAACTAACAGCTCGTAAATGACATCAGGGCCATCTAGATGGTGACATATATATAGAGAAGATGCCCTTCCCCACTTGTTAATACAAGATTTTCGGAAGACTGGCTATATCTGAAGATGAATGATGATTTTAAGAAGAAAATTCATCTCTGCCTCCACGGGGACTCGAACCCCGGCCTCTCGTTTGCCAGACAAGTGCTCTACCCCCTTAAGCTTTGGAAACAGATAGAATATTCCTTCCTTGGAACCTGTAAATGCTGAATGGCAATGGACGACGGAAGCAATCAACTAACAGATCTCAGGGATGAATTTTCTTTATAAAATCATAATTCGTCTTCAGACATAACCAGTCTTACGAAAATCTTAACAAATGGTCGTCATTCTGCATATACTATAGAGATTTCTACCATAAAATACGGAATTACGGTGAATCGCGAAAGACCATGGAAAGTCTGTTGTTTCAAAAGTATTTGTTTTTGGTTTCTCTGATTTCTAAAGTACCCACATCCGAGTAAAAAATTATGTCACGCAAAGACCGCATCTCCAGAGAATGGATATCGAGCTGAATTTGAAATGAAGTGAAGCATTCTTTTTGTTGATAGTCGTTGTTAAAGTTTGCTTTGTTTGGCTGTCCGCACATCCGCAAGTTGAATCCCCAGATGGGCCCCTGTACCGAAAACGTTTCGATTGCTGAATTGGGGGTGGGGGAAATGAATGAGCACAGAAGCTTAATAATTTATCAAGTTTCTTCATAACATTTTCTGTGAATAAGTTTCTATATTCTATAAAGAAATCGGAAGAGGACTAGGACCGTAACGGGGCAAACATGATTTTGCTGCCCCACCCCCGCAACTTTAAAATTCGATAATTTTACAACGGTCTTCTTAGTTCTCACCTGCAACTGCTGCCCCCCCCCCACCTAAATTTTGCTGCCCGGGGCGATTGCTCCCCCCTGCCCTCCTCTAGTTCCGGCCCTGTCGATGACGACGAAGCAGCAGTGATAGCGTAATGTTCGAAAAAAATCAAAGAACTTTCATTGATTTCGTGAGGTTAAATATATATGTGGCGGATATGCAAATGAAGATTATTCAGTCATCATAGCTTGTGCGGTGATTTGTGCCGTGTGATGCGCATGCGTCCAGAGTTCTTTAAAATAGTTGATTTTTGTTATCGCTCACATTGTTCTGTTTTATTGTTCATCAATAGTTTGTTCCGGCTGGTCCGTGAAATGTTAAATTAAAAATGAATTAAGTTATACTTCCATCACCTAGTCTGATCGTGTGTTTGATGAGTTTTAAACCTCGAGTTTTATGATAGCGCAGACCGTTGTTGATCCGGCTAAAAGCGGTGACACATTTTATGTGGAACCGTACATATATATATACACGGGATGTCTTCCATTACGGTTCCTACATAAATATTTCTAAAAAAACTCAAAATATCTCGCAAAATCACAGATATAAATCATAACTGCAGATATTGTCAAGTTGAAGAAAATAAGAAAATTGCTTAGGAAAAATGGGGGGGGGGGAAGGATGATGCCTCCTCCCCCCCTTCCGTCGGCGAACATTGCAACTACGGAGAGGTTTAGCAACGTTTATCAATTTTAGGCTTCAATTTTAAAAATTTTGTCGGTTAACCAAAGCCGCTGCCAATCTGCTGCACTGCACCCCTTGCACTTTCGCCCACCCCTGCATGACGTGCTGACTTGGCAGCGATAGGGAAAAAAATTGATACCATGAACAGCTGACGTAAAAAAGTTTGGAAACAACACACATATTTTTAGTGACAAATAAAATTTTTCGGTCAATTGATAAATCTTACGATGTCATTCATTTGTTTCAGATCGAAATCAATCGACAATTTTTTCCACGTGGCTTCAACGCACTGAGCTATAAGTAAACTTTACTTATAGCTCAGTGCTTCAACGTTATTTGGCTCATTAAAAATTGATCAAAATAAACCAAACGCTTCCGGTATTCTACTTTCAATTGGCAGGAATTATTGGGTTGATGAGGTTAGACATGACAACAGTCGAATCTTCGCAACATGAAGTTTATGTAATAGGCAATACGCAAAAAAAAAAAGAAGGAAGGCGCGGTCTTGTAATTTTGTCTGTTTGCAGAGAGAAAAGGTCACCTACCATTCTATTCTTTGCACAGTCACTCGGTGGTCACTTCAATACACTCAAAGCACAGAAAAAAAATGGGCTAATGGGGCTGGACACGCTTCGTTTGGTTGTTTTTTTCTCTTCGAAATATTCGGCAATCATTTGTAAAACGAATGTCATTATAATGTATTGACTACATGAACAGGGGGGTTTCGAAGTACTTAGTACAGTTATGTGTTTTTAAAGATGGAGTTACTTCCCCTTCCGCTTGTTCGCACGAGTGGAAAAATTTTTTTTTCGAGAGATATAGGTCGGAGAGAGGAGAGTTTTTGTGTGCATTCCTCCATCATCTTTTCTCTGGATCGCTTGTTTGCTCTCTATCTCTTCTCCTTCAACTTTCACTGCAGCACTTTCGCGCCGATTCTTTCTTTTTCATTTCACCTTTCTGAG
Organism: Pholcus phalangioides; assembly: GCF_987345545.1. Classification (NCBI taxonomy): domain Eukaryota; kingdom Metazoa; phylum Arthropoda; class Arachnida; order Araneae; family Pholcidae; genus Pholcus; species Pholcus phalangioides. Next base: position 82,354,053 of record NW_028301608.1, on the reverse strand, counting down.
CGTGTACGCAAAACAGGTACATGGTCACATCTCTCATTGTATCCGAGACTCGCTTCCTCGTGATAACATTATAAAAATAGTTATAACTTCCAATGAGATGGTTATAACTCTGATGGTACGTTGATGGCAAGCTACATGAGCAGCTCGCATGAAAACCCAGAACATTGGCGTTATGATGGCTATATTTGCCATATTCTGCTGTCAAGGTGAGATGTTTTGGATGGTGGTTTTTTTTTTTTTAAACTTTTTAGTTTAAAAAAATTAACTTACTTTTGTGAGTACCGTATATACTAGTGTACAGTGAAACCTCCCCTAACGGACACCTCTCGTTAACGGACATTTTCCTGATCCCCGGTCCCGTGAAAAAATGCTTTAATGTATTAATAAGGCTTTATATATATATACACATAAATAAATAAATAAAAAAGGTGATTTTTCACTCTAACAATCTCTAGTGTTGGGTGAAAAGTTTTCATCTTAAATTATAATACTGTACTGATGTTTATGTTCAATTTTTTCAAAGGCGACTCCCACAACTTCTTCAACTAGAGTAATTTATTTAATTAGCATTCATTTCCAAAAACTCCTTCATCAAACAATTAATGAACCGACAACGCATCCAGCGGACCCTTTGCCAACCTCTCGTATAGTCCCAGTTGATCACGGACCATCTCTTAAACCGGAAGGGGGGGAGGGGAGAGTCTATCCAACCGAAATCTGGGTCCGTATTCCGGACCTTTCACAAAATACAAATTAACGAAATCACATATCATTTGAAATTCCATTTCTTTTGTACAAAATTGACTAGATTCTTTCACGTCCCCTTAAATTAGTTACTTTGTACAAAATTATGGATCACTTTCACAAAAATAGGAATCTTTAAACAAAAAGTCTAGACAGACAATTGCAGGAGCGTTGGAAGTGTTTCATGCTATTGGGTACTCAGCTTGAATTTTATGTAGAAATTTTGATTTCTGGATAAACTCTGTGGGTGCTCAAACCTGAACTGCGAAATATTGGAGATGCTTGAGCACTCTCAGCACCCACAGCTCCGACGCCACTGGACCCTTGCTTAAACACTACTACTCCTCTTAACCAGATCGTGGCCCGCCGCTCTGTCTCAATTTTAGCAGGTAGTCGAAGACTTGGGCCATGCTGGGAAATATGCGTGTATGTTTTGTGAACTTGACCTGAAGCTTGTCTCTGTGTAAGTAATGAGATTTTATATATATTTATTCTTTTTTATTTATATATATATATACATAAAATATCATCATCAGTCATCGCAGTCATCAATTTTTCAAACTACGAATGAAGTGCAATGATTGAGTAATTGAATCGTTGTAGGCCTTGAACACCACTACACTGGAGAAGGCACGATGTGTAAAATTTTGTATTCAAATACGGGAGTCCCTCATAAACGACTCTCATTATTTCAGGATAATTATTCAGGAATCTCCTACGTAAAGCTCAAGACGAGCACTCACAGGTCTAAGAAGCACTTTACGACGCCCATGCTTCTTATTGTCATTTTTACGATCGTTTTTCAGCCAGAAATGTTGATGTCATTGTAGTTCTGGCGTTCGTCATGTGGTTGAAGTTGATATAAAAGACGACAATAACGCGAAAAAAATAATACGTAATAACTTCACTATAACACTTGAATTCGGAGACGTAACAAAGTTATTTACGAGTGTTTTTATAAACGGTTTTAATATTTATGAGTGTTTTTGTAGTTACTTTTAGTCTTGAACAACTGCGTTGTTATTTTAACATAGCTTTAAAAACAATCCGATTATCTACTTTCAGAATTGCCGTATTTACGAAGTTTTTAATAGCTTGTTGATGCGAAGATGAATTTTAGGAAAGAAAGGAAGTTCAACTGCCCTTGCGGAGAATCGAACCCACACCCTCTCACTTGCCAGGTGAGCGCACAAGACTACAAAGGCAACGATTCTTAATCTTTCCTCAAAGCTCGTGTGCACTGAACGGGACCGTACATGGATGGTCGGGCCTAACTCAGCTCAAACTCATAAATGCTGACGCCAGACGGCAATTTATCTAAGGATGCCTGAGTTAGGTCCGACCGTCTCTGTAAGGTCCCATTCAGTGCACACGAACTCTAGAGAAAGATTGCGAATCGTTGTTTTTGTAGTCTAGTGCGCTCACCCGGCAAGTGAGAGGACGTGGGTTCGATTCCCCGGGCAGTTGAACTTTCTTCCTTTCCTAAAAAACATCTTCGCATCAGCAAGCTGTTAAAAATCTTCGTACGGATAGAGGAGAAAGACGTCATCTTCTTAGATTGCGTACTTTTCTGCGTATTTTAATTTGCTCAAAAAACGGAATTTTTTATATACAAGTATATTGTGTCGATTTTATAATATTACTTATGTTGTGCGTATTATCTGCTACTTTTCTTTGGAAATGGAAACATGTAAATATTTTGAAAATTAATTTGTAAAAAATAAATTATTAAAGATTTTTATAGACGTCAAATAGAAAAATCGGCATTTTTTCACAGCAAAAAAACGCGTCAAATAGCCTCTTCTATTCCTTGTTATTTCATTATTGATGAATGTGAAATTTTCGCATACGGATTATACTCTGCTGCGTACTGTACCTGGACATTTTTACTCAAAGTAGCGAAATTTGCAGCTGCAGATTATACCTAAACACACAGGGCCGCTCTTACTAGACGCGGGGACCGGTGCGAAAATAACTGCGGGCCAGAGACGTCACAATAATCTCGACACTTCGATTTTATGTATTCTGTGGGACAGGACAGTCGGCATTCAAAACATTCATACATTGACAATTAGGAAAATAATTGACAGAGATAATTCCAGCACCCTAAAAATTCAGAATAAATTACAGAAATAATTCCAGTGCCTAGAAAAATTCAGAATTCTAGAATGGATGAAAATTCACAATTTATGAAAGAAATAATTCCAGAACTACTATGTAGAATTCTAGAATTATTTCTTTCGAGATGAAAATGAAGGAAAAAATCCCCCAGAATCAATTCTTTCTAGGTGAAAATGCAGTAACTCCAGAATTATTATTTTTGGATGAATCATTTCTAAATGAAAAGGCAAATTTCCAGGATGGATGAAAATTTATTAAAGAAATTACCATTACACCGTATGTGCGGCCCCTCCCAAAAAAAAAACGCGGAGCCCGGTGTTACGGCACACTCCTGAAGGTGGCTCTGCCTAAGCAAGCGTGGATCCGATGCACCCGCACATTAAGCGGGTAGCATCCACATTCGCTTCTGAAAATATCTGCCTTGGCTTTCGTAGCTGAAGATGCATGCCTTCGCTCAGGCGCGGATCCAGGGAGGGGGACGATCACCCCTTCCAAGAGCCAAATTATATGGAGAAAATTTGTCTATTCGGTAAAATACGGGATGATCCGATGTACCCCACATATCAAGTCACTTCTTGAATGCTAAAATGTTTGTCAAGGCACTTTTTAAGTTTCTCTAAGCTTTGAACAACTATCCGTTGATTTTTTTATTTATTTCCCATCTAAAAAGGGGGTGGAGAATCAAAGCCCCGGAGAAAGAGAAGCCTTACTGAACTGGCCTCGATGCTGAAGCACATGACTGGTCGGAATCCTCTGGACTTCGTTGGATATGGCAATTGGTGTGGTCTCGGCGGAGGAGGCGCCATCACGGACGAGATCGACAGGTAACTTCCTTCCAGGCAACATATGGTAAAGATGAGACATGGTTTTTTTTGTCACCTGTTTTTGTATCAATGAAACATCTGAATATTTGCGAAGTCCCCATATGCAAGTTTTTCATGCCTGATATTCTCAAGTTAGTAACAATAGCAAAGAAAAAAAAAACTTCGAGATAGTTTCATAACTATAATTCACAAGCACTTGCTAGTTCCTTTACTTCACAAAATGTTAGATGGGGTTGGAGCATGTTGGAGCATTGGCTCTCATCAGAAATGAAATTAATTATCCATAGGCACCGGAACCTGGGTACATCATTGCAATTAAAAACTCAGCTGCATGAAAATTACACTGATTCCAGGTTTTGTAAGATTTATTTGATACAGTAATTTGTTGATTATTTACAGAGGCGCCAACAAGAAGAAAACATTGAGGGGCCGAAAAAATGGGACTCCGTACGCAGCAGGAGAAATGGTGGGTTGCATTATACCGGGTGCATAGTTAACAGGGCAGGGTGTATGGCATTTTACTGGCAAATGGTTGGTCCTAGAGGCATACTTCCAATTAGAAAAGCTATCCAAACAATGCGTAGTACTCAGATAAATCCAGGTAAAACCGTTTTTACCTGCATTTAATGCTGTTTTTTCTCAACTATCCCCCGTTTTTCGGATTCGAATATCTCAGCAAATATTGCACTTAGAAACGTAGAATTTTTTTGTTGGCATCAGGAGTGATAGGTAACAAGTTTCTGAGCACAGGATCTCCGTATAAAAAGTTAATTTTTTTATTGTAAACTATACAACCCCCTTGCAACATGAATAACATATCTGAATACTACACATTGTTTGGATAGTGTTCTAATGGGAAGTATGCCTCTAGGGCAAACCCCATTCGCCAGTAAAATGCCATACGCCCTGTTACCTACGCATCCTGTATAATGCAATGCACCATTCCTCCTCCTGCCTATGGACTTGAGTCTCGTATATATATAGAATCAATGGCGATTTTTGGCCTGTCCTCTGTAATCAACAAATTACTATATCAAACCAAATCTTACAAAAACCTGGAATCAGTGTAATTTTCATGCAACCATGTACTTTTGCAATTTATATAATTTATATCAGTACAGAAATGATTGTTTTTATGCTGTTCATCACTTTTTTAGATGCTGCAAATTGCATGACCTCTGCTACGATAGGGCAAAGGAATTTTGTCATAGCAAACCTCCCCACTTAGCACTGTACAGATGGAAAGCCTACAATGGAAAAATTTATTGTGGTGAGCCCAAATTAAGAAAACTATTTTTAATTATGATGACCAGTCTAAAAGCTGTATCTGTATGACACAATAATTTTGAAAAGAAATCAGCAATTTTCGATTTTCATCTGAAATTACATAATTCAAGGACTTTTACTTAACTTTTACAACAAAAATCAGCTAATCATAACCTGCACTAACATCATTACTTCCACTAACCTAATTTGCAGGATGTATGTACATTAGGACTTGACAAATGGGGAAAAACATTTAGGTGCCAGCAAAACCTTATAGGCACCAAGCAATTCCTCCCTGAAAAAAAATTGATCGAAAAAAGTGAATTTTTTCACTCGTCCAGGACTTAGGGGACCCCCTAACATGCTGACATTATTTCTGATAACTTTGTGCCGTCCTTCATCTTTAAGTTATCATACATAAAAAATATTAGGGAACCAACTTTAATTTTTTAGTCGCCATGGTGACCTGGAGCTTGGGATTTGTCAAGCCCGGGTTAACATAGTCAAAGTTTATCTGTTCTGAGAGTCTACAGCTATAACTATTCATCAGAAAGATATGAAAGTTTAAGAATGCCATAATGAAGACATGGGAAAGAAAATGAGATAAAGATCAGTTTCGACATTCATAATTCGAGGTTGCACTCTATGTAAATTGTGGTGCACATGCTAATTTTTTACAAAAAAATTTACAAAATTGTTCAAGTGCAGAAAGGGAAAATTTACAGTGTTGACTGGTTATAATTAATTACAACTGCTTTGAAATGGCTAAAGCCTTTTTAAACCAATGTCGTTGTTAGAATATCGACACTTCTGAAAATATTTTTGTTATTGCACAACAAAGCAGTCAATTTTTTCCCCATTTATTTACACAATATATATTTCACTAAAAAATATTTTTTCTCTACTTAATACAGCTTATTTATGCTTTTCTGAGTGCAAGTATTTTACTTAGAAAACTAAGCAGTCCATATAAGATCCTGTATTATACATACAACTTCTGCCCTCCTTGGACAATTTCATCTCTGTCTGGAGTAATATTGCCACACTGGATTTTTTTAAGAAAGAAATGTTTTGAAGAGAATTATTTAAAATTCAAAAGAGGAAAACAAAGAAAAAAAAATTATGACACATTTCAGCTTCAGAGAAACTCTGTAAGCAGCGATTGTGTGTCGAGCTGTTTATGCATAACAAAAATGCTCCCACATACACACATTTTCATAGACACTATTGGCATATATTGTACAACCCAGTGCAAAAACAGATCTCCACACATGGAAAAAAAATGAAAGTAACATTTTGTCAGAGTGATTAAAAAAGTTACGGAAAAGATAAATTCATTCAAGCCACAAGAACATTTGTTCCAAGTATACATTATTTACACCAAGTATTTTGTCGTGCAGCTGGTCTAGCTTGTTAAACCAACAAGTTGTTAGAGTAACAAAAACTGATGGTGTGTCAAAAAGATATATAATTTGAAAGCGATAAAAAGATAATTTTGCTGCATGAAAAACAGCAGCATATATTTGGCACTCAAGGTTTGAAAATGAAATATTTCTATGCTACCTGAAACTTTTTTTCTTCAAATAATTTAATTCTTAAAATAGATGTTTTTTTTCTAGCTCGAAGTGATGATGATTGTGGGAGCTTTTCCTGCAACTGCGATAGGAAAGTAACGTATTGTATTTCTAGAAATTTACATGTGTATAATCATGCTAACAAAAGGCGTAGAAAAAGGGTGTTGGATATATCCAAAAACACATACTGGATTCAAATTATGTGATAGCAACAAACAGAAAGTGAAATATATATATATTCTTTAAGGGGAGAAAAAACTGAACTAGAATTAGTTTTGAAAATGTAATCAAGTCTTTCTCATTTTGATAGTGTATATAAATATTCAACAGTAAAACAAGAAATGTAATTTTTTCCTCCAAAAAATAACTTGTTAATAAAAATGTTATTTTATTCTTAGTCTGCCTAGTTTCTGCCAAATCCCAGGTGGCCATAGCAACTAAAAATTTGGTATTGATGCCTAAATTTTCCTGCGAACGATTAGTAGCTCAAGCAAAAAGAATACCCTTGGCTCCTAAAATATTCGGTTGGCACCTAGATTTTTACTCAATTTGTCATTACATTTTCTGCTAATTATGAAAGTAGATGTAGTTGGTATTTGTGAAAATATCATTAATTAAATAAAAACTTTTTAAAATAAACTGATGTTCTCAATACAGTGAATAAAAAAAATACTTGAAATTGGAAAGAAACAGTTCGAAACATTTAAAAAAACAATAATTTTACTGTTCCACAAGTTCTTTCTGTACAGGTCTACTGGTAGAAGGTTCGTATTCATATTCTACTTCAACTTCTTCTTTCGGCCTGTGTCTTGGAGCCTTTGCTGGGAGTTTGTCCATATAAATGTCCTGAAGCAGTAAAAAAATTAGATTAGAAAAATAGAATAATAAAAAATGAGATGCAAAATGACTTAATAATCACAAATCTTTTACTTCATCTCCTAAATTTTTATGAAAATTGTATACAGAAGTACAATATATATATACTCATAGAGGGCTGGACAAAAAAAAATTTAGGCACCAACCTAATTTTTTACAACACAAACATGGTTTTTGTTCAAGAAAAGCAACCCTAAATGTTTTTTCGATGTTAAAAAAACAATGCACTGTCATAAAATAGGAAAAATTTGTGTCATCCTTAAAGTCTAATTTAGCAATCACGTATAGAAAATTCTAGACACCATTTCAAATTTTTTAGTTACCATGGTGACCTGGCATCTGGAATTTGTCCAGCCCTGTACTGATACATATACACAAACTTTTAAATGGATACTGTATCCGGAAAAAATAAAATCATCCACTTTTGTAATATTGTGGAAAATCAGCCACCTGGAAAGTGAGAGTGGGCCACCCTGGGAGGAAATAAAACAATGTTAAGCAGGGGGAATAAAACCTCATCAGTTGACTCAAACAGGTGCAGGGCATTAAATATCCACTCGTTCAATGAAGCAAAATGCAGTCGATGCTCATTATATAATGATTGTTAAAACAGGTCCCAAATATTTTCCTATAAAATGGAGCAGTGTATCTCTAGATCTCAAATTGAAAGTTTTAGCGGAAATTGACAAGAAATTGATGCCAAAAGCCAAAATATTCGAATCATTGAATATAATGAAGAATACTTTGTTCACCATAATTGAAAACTGTGATTCAATTATGAAAGCAGAAGAATGAGGGGTTTCCTTCTTCGCATAGTCGATCAGGGGAAGGGAAATTTTCTAACAGTTGGAAAAAGCGGAGAAGCTAAATTTTATGATTTTTTGAAAACGTTTGATGTAACAACCTTCCAATACAACGTCAGTTTTCTGTGGAACAAAAGGGGTCATTGTAATGAGTGTCAAAGAAGTAAAATTCACAATCAATTATTTTTACCAGAAATCAAGTTTTAAAACTATGCAAATATAGCTTGTTGTATGTAAATTTCTACTATAAATTACTTCTACGGGTGTTGTGCAAACAGGTGTACAAGATGAGGATACTGTTGGGACTAAAAAAATATATTCGCTTAAGCGATTCATTTATTTACCTAGATACATTGAAATTGCTTCATTAAATTTGTTTAATCTGTAATTCATGACAAAATTATGCACATACAGCTTTTTATATGTAAAATCTACAGCAAACACAAGACTTTCTACACATTCTGTACGAACAGGTGGATAAAAAAACTGATAAAAAATTTAATATCAATTTAAAGTCTTATTTACATTAACATGGCTCATACTCTTAAAAGTAAAAAGGACTATTCAAGTACTTTTCAATACAAAATTTAAAAATTCAAAAAACATTCATATTGCGGTTGATATAAATCAGAATTTTTTTTTATATTCAAAATATCTACTACATTTTTAATTTCAAGTTTGAAATGCTAATTTATGAACAGATTAAAAAAAAAATTAGAATAGTCACAATAATCATTTTAGCTTGTACACAATATCAGGTTCTAAAGTCTAGCTTTAAATTAAAAAATGAAGGAGCCATTTCAGTTTAGCATACAAATGACATCTAAGCAGAAACTATTTAATGTTTGAAATAGAGATGTGAGGTGAGAATATTCTCGGCGAACAAGAATATTCTGAGAATGTTCTCCTGGATGTAAAAAATGGAATATATACTAATCAAGAATATTCATTTCTCTTTTAAATAATAAATTTTTTTTACTAAATTTGTTTATATTATAAAATATAAATCAGTTTTCATTGCCTGAAGCATTTGAAACAAAGCAATTTTCGGTATAATCACCCCCCAATGACAAATTTTAGTTCGAGAATATTCTCTTGGTCATGATGAGGGGTTCTAAAAGTTTGGTTATAAAGATTTTAGAAACCTTAAGATTAAAACCTTAAAAAATTATTTTAAAATTAGATAAATTTTCAGTAATAAGTTCAAAACAAAAAATTAAACCAAAGTTGATTGATAAAGGAAGCTATTCTTATATAATCACCTTCATTCTAAGAAGATAAAGAACTGTTGTTTCCTTCAATGTACATACACTTAAATTCTGTATTACTCATGTTTCTTTAAAAGTTGTGCAATCCAGCCCTGTTGATTTAATTTTCTTGCTTTCAAACTTTAATACTGTTATTAATACTGTGGGCTGCAAAGTTCAATATTCCCGTCTTTTTGACGGGAAGAGAGACAGGGACAGAGAATATTCTCTCAAAGGACTATTATTATAATTTACTAGAGAATATTTTTATTGAAAATAATAAGAATTATTCTCAATTTATTTATAGATATACTTATTATAATACATGTTATTGCAAATATTCTTGAGAATAGTCTCTGGAAGGACTTCTATAAATGAAGAATATTCTCTGGAAAGACTTCTATAACTGAAGAATATTCTCTGGAAGAACTATTATTAATAACTTGAGAATAATAATTATTTTTGATAAGAATATTCCCTAGCAATTTATAAAAGTCTTCCCAGAGAATATTCTCACTGATATTATATGTAACTATATTATAAATAACAGGAAAATATTCTCATCAAGAATTTATAAGAATATTCTCAAGTTATTTATAATAGTCCTTCTAGAGAATATATTCTCGAATATACTCCTAAAGATTATTCTAGAGAATTTTACATCTCTAGTTTGAAAAAATATTGAAATTAATTACTGGATAAAAAATCAGAACGCACATAGTCATATATGCAACTGACATGCATTAATTTAATAGTTTTAAATATTTTGAAGTACTACCTCAAGTGCAGTTCTGCTGCCAGATTTTAAGCAACACCTTTTTAAGCACAGAAACACCTCAAGTACACTTGACCATATGTCCAATTTTGAACATTGTCCCGTAACTCATCATTGTTGGTTGCTCTACTTGTTTTTGTTTCAGCAGAACAGTTTTTTTAACGACTGTCAACAAGTGTATGAAACCTGATTGAGTTTTAAGATTTTCGACTAAGAAAACGCATTAAATCAAGTGATTCTATGGATATTATACCGAGGTGAACTTGGGAAGAAAAGTTTGTTGTCAACAATCGGGAATCAAACCCAGAACCTCTTGCAAAATGGACAAGTGCACTGACCATTATTCCACAGTGATATGACCTTTTTCTCTTAAAACACGTGCAGTAGCATGACTTGCAGAGTTGAGATATTGCAGCCTCTCTTAACTTCAGCAAATGACGTAGAGATAATAGGTTCAATTTCTGGTGGAGACACCAAACTTTTTTTCCTTAGTTAACCTTGGCATAATATCTAGAAAAACTCTTGGTTTGATACATAGCGATCTGAGAAAAAAATCATGTATTAAAAAGCATTAAGTCAAGTAGACTTAATCGACTACTACTTAACCGTACATGCACTTTGCACAAATTTCTTTTATAATTTCTAATGAATCTGTACATGCTGGAATGTGTGGTCTGAGTTGTGTGGCCCACAACATATTTATGTTGTCAGAGTTGTGCTTGTTTCATGTTTTGCTGGTGCTGCCATCAACTTATCCAATTTTTATACTAATGATCAGAAACGACACAGGACTTTGAAAGCCAATCCACTTTATCAGTTTAACCACTCACTTTTGGTATCCACTTACATAGATATAACTGCATGATCCAAGCAGCAACCGACAGCTTAACTTTATGATTTATGAAAAGAAACATTGATTTGAAAATTTGATCTTGGCTATAAGATATATGCTGAGTAATTTCATAAACTTGGGTAGATTCAGTCATAAGATACATAATCCAGCACAAAAAATATTTTGTTTCGTACAGAATATATGAAATTATATACTGGGCTCGGTTGTCAGTAGTTGTTGCTTTTATTTATACACTCGAAGGATGTTATTTTTCTATGATATCTACTTCTCATATGAAATAATAGCATGCTTGTTTCTGTGCTATTTCAATCATAATTTCGCAAGAACTTTTTACCTCTTCAATCTGGTTTAATTTTTCATGTAAATGAAAAAAAAACTCTTTTCATTAATAAGTTACACATGTGAATGAATAAATTGACTAAATTTAAAGCACAAATTAAAGTATGAAATTTATACTAAAAAGAAAATGTTAACAAACCTCAATATCGGAAGTATCACTTTCTTCAAAATCAACATCCGAAACATATTCTATTATGCCATCGTCATCATCTTCTTTATCATCTTCCAATTTGGCAGCCTGTAAAATTTTTACATTTTCATCAGTAACTGACAGATTTTAATGTCTTTTTTTGTAGTCTGTAAATATTCTAAGCTGGAATGAAATCATCAACTCTCAATGTTTACTCTAAGCTTTATTTTTACGGAAACAGATAGCTAAAATACAGTAGACTCTGTAACTTGATACTCCAAAAGTATTGTATTGTATATTTGTATTTCATCATTAGAGTCCATGCCCAACATACAGTGGATTCTCTATAATCCAGTAGTGGGCTAGTCCGGCGTGTCTAGTATTCCAGGCGGGTTTTCCCTCAAGCATAGAAGAGGAAAACATACCACTGCATGTCTGTGTGCAGTTTATCTGAACGGACATTGGTACAAATACCTTATTTTGTTTTACCTCCCTAAAAAAATCTCTACCAGTAGAATCAACTAAGATTTATTACTAAACTTGCATGATGCAAAGCAAATTGCTGCAAAAAACAGATCTGTCAAGTTCAATGAAACATGTTTTTTACCAAATAGGTCATTTTACCATATGGGTAAAAGAGGAAGGAAAAAAAACTTGGCACAATTTTTACTATATACAGGGAATTTAAAAATGAAATTCAACACTTTGGTGTTTGTAACTTACCTCAGCCTTTTCACTGCTCCCAGCTTCTTTTTCAGTATCGCTGTCGACTTCTTCATCTTCCAAAACTTTATCAAATACTTTCTGAGGGAAGTTGTAAATGTCTTTGTACTGCAATGAGAAGTAAAATTGATTAAATCATGAAACGTCACACATATATCGACACCACTTTAAAAAATGCTGAAATACATAAAATAACCATCTTCATTAAGCCTAAATAAGCAGTTATTATTTATTGACATACCATTCCTGATTTCAGACGATCGAGAAGTTCTTTTTCAAGTACATTCTCTAACCGAGCAGCAGTGAGAGCTTTCTCTTCTCGTCTTCGTTCTCTTCGCTCTATCTTTCTCTGGATTGGAACCAAAAGCTTCCTAACATAGAAAAGATGGCATCACGACAAATTAAAATAATGCATGACATCTCGCACCATTCTCAAATGAACAATTTTTTCCCCTTAGATGAGATGAAGATTTTATATAACAAATAGTCTGTAAAAAAAAAACTTAATGATGCTAACTATGCAATGAACTGAAAACATGAAAAGTGGAACTCACTGTCTTCCAACCCTAAGCTTTCTCATACGAATCAGATATTGAGTTATCTTGGTATAACGTTGCTTGCATTTATGGCGAATAAAACTTGGCCAATAGATCAAGTGCTCATCTATTTGCTCCAAAGCCTTTTCGTAGTTCTTTGATAACTTCACTTTTTCCCATAACTTGCTTGGAAAAGCTGCTCTTTCAATGGTTTTCATGTACAAATAACATATACCTATAACACATAACAACAAACTTCATAAACAATACATTGCACAGAATGCACAAAAAGAACCAACAGGGGCCATAACTACAAACAAAAACTGACAGCCTCCTCCAACGTACTCCTTTCTCATAATTTTGAATGAATAAGGAGTAGGCTTAATCTTGATGTATTTCCTGGTCTGGCACAGGGGGCATAAGACTCCCTTGCCCTCTTCTAATAGTGGCCCTGAGCAGGGTTGGGTTTTTACCAAATATAAAAAAATTCACCAAAGTGAAAGGTAAAAGCTATGTACATATTACCTCTATGAAGGCCAAAGCAAGGAGGGGGACTTGGAGGCCCTGGTTCCCCTCCCCGAAATGTGAGAAAATAACTAAAAAAGGGGAAAAATGGGCAAATCCATTGTTCTATCATTTTGGTTCCCTCCCCGAAAAGAAAGTGGATCCCCCCTCTGAACGAAATTTCTGACTACAGGCTTGGCCTCTATGCATTTATAATTACTATGCAGAGTAATGCGTTTTTTTATTAACTAATGATGATAAATAGTTATTTAAATGATAATTGCCATAAAATTCAAATAAACTTAAGCCTTAATTAAAAAATAAATAAAAATAAGAATTGCAGAAACAGAAGTAGTTTTTTGTATATATAAATTCTTCCATCACTATATAGTATATAAGTTTATTGTATGTTATTTTTGATATAGCGATAGAGAGAGGCTATTGCCCATTTATTTCTATACTATAGAAATTACTATTGGTTAACAGGGTGTAGCTTAGTTTATTTTTTAACAAACCAATTTTAATTATGATAAAATAATCAATATTTCTGTTTGTTTGCATTTTTTATCACCACTAAGAGTTTGTAGGATTTCTACATGACTATTTATCAGAGACGTATTTACGGGGGGGGGGGGGGGGGGCAAGCAAACTATAGGGCCAGGGCAGAAAGTTTGGAAGGTGGTAAATTTTAGTAATTGGTGGTTAAAAGTGTCAAATTGAAAATTTAGATGGCAAAGCCATAAATCTGCTGCAGCCATTTATAAACATATACTTTGCTTTGAATTTATAGCACATATATTTGTTTTTATTTTAATACATCAGCATATGATGACACTATGAGACTGAATGACAAGAAAAGTTATATTTATAATATTACGGTCAAATGAGCACTTTAATATGCATGTTTGTAAGAGTATAATAATTTTAATGTTCTGCTTTTGCAGAACAGTGTCTTAAAATTATTCATTTCATTCAGGAAGAATGAAGAAAAAAAAGGAGATAAATGTTTAAACAATGGCACAGAAACGGTGACCTTTTTCCTCTGAAAGTGGTAAAACAGTGGGAAAAATGTTTTTACCAAGACAGTAAAAAAGCACCAACTGTAAATACTATGCCAATCCTGGCCCTGAGAACCAACATTAAAATGTTACAAGACATTCAAAAAGAAAAATAAGAATAAATTACCATTTTCTTCTTTTATAGTAGCATACTGACTGTTTGCCAATGGACAAGATGACCTACTGCAAAGTCCAGTAAGATTATATTCATTGCGACAAAACTGCTGCGTTTTTGTGCTGTAACAAAAATCCTTATTAGGTCTGATGAATATGGAAAAAATTACACACATTATGTACATGTATCCCTGTACGTGTAATTTAATTTTCAAGAATGAAGGTAAATACTGAATTAATAGGCCTACAGTGGATCCCACTTATAACCAGAGGTGCGAGATGAAGAAAACATTGAGGGGGGGGGGGGTCTGAAAATCTCTAGTCTTGTATATACGGGACTCAAACTTGCACGCAGAAGGCGGAATGTTGTTGCACATTGTATGTTCATTAATTATGGGGGCGGGGAGAAGAGCTCAAATAGTCCCAGCCCCTAGGTTCTGGTGCCTATGCTTACAACGTTTCCTCTTAGTATGACTTATTTTCGTTCGTTTTTCATTAGGGAAGTGGAGATTTGATGATCTGGCAGGCATCACATTCGATGGGCACAAAAGCCTCCATGTTTTTACCAGAGGATCTGTGACTGTTGTCAGGAAGAGGGATGACATCTTGGAGCTCTATGTTTGCTTTTTCCAGGGTTAGTTGGTTCTGATTTCATTATAATGGACGACAATGAGCATCCACATAGGACTGATATGGTTAGTGAATTTCTGGAAAGTGAAGATATTGGTAAATGGAATTGCTAGACCTAGACCCTGTTGATCATGCCGGGGGGCATTCTTGGCAGGGCATTTGTATTTCATCAACCCCCCCCCCCCTCCTCACAGAACCATCCTGGAGCTGAAAACAGCATTACTGGAGGAATAGGGGATGGACAGCCACAGAGATAGATCCCTTACAGCTGGATTTCTAGTATGAATTCTCATTGTGCTACCTGTATAAGAATAACAGGTGATCATACCTCCTATCGACTCATTTTTTTGTTCAATATTGTAAGCTATGGGTTAGACCAGTCTCACAAACTTTTTGTTCCATCACCCCCTTCATCAAAAATTTTTTCCTCTCATTGCTCCCCAACTCAAGTAAACCCGTAGGATCCTATGTTAAACCAGTAGATTCTATCGCCCCCTTGGACCATTCCATCGCTCACCAAGGGGCGATATTGCCCACTTTGGGAAACACTGGGTTAGACTGTCCTGCACTGATGCATCTCGTGCATTCATAAAACTAACTATGATTGCTTATTTTGTTTATATTATATCAATCTATGTGCATACTGAATTTTATTGAAATTTGTCCAGAAGTTGTAGAAAAAAGTGACGAAAAATGAAAATTCTATCAATTTTGAACATCAGTGTACGAGATTTGTTCAAAAAATATCCAACCATAATTTTTCATGTGTGAACCAATGGAACTAGGGAGGCATGGTTTTGTGCATGTATGCAGGCAATCCTAGTGTGCACATGCTTGAATTTCCTCCTACCCGCAGAAGCTGCCAGACCGGCAATGAGCACGGAAGTGTCAGTTAGCGGCGTCACATTTTCAGTTTTTGACATAATGACAGGAAAAAATTAAACGCTACTGCATTAAGCTGGGTTTTCTTAGGATCAGGGTTTTCTTCATACAGCATGAACTAGCGCTTTACGTCGGGCGTGATTGGCAGGCTGCTTCTGGAGGAGTCAACTGCATCATGCGCAGCCAATGTCCTCTTCACTCTTGTGTTTATTCTTTCCCTTCCCTTCAAACCGGAGCATGCAGACGACAAAGTAGCTGATGCCAAGGCAGTATACTATAATATAGTCATCCTGATCTGATGCGCCACGCTATGAAAACACAAACGCGTAGCGTGATTATATAACACGTTTCTGGCGGCGTGAAATGATTCAGTTCGGTTCATGCCATGCACAAATAATATTTTTAGGAAAACCCGGCTTAAGGTTACCTACATACATGCATGAAGCTAAGCTTCCCCATTAGTTCACTCACGAAATATCTTGGTTGGCACTTTTTGAACACGCCTCATATATATGAGAATGTAGTAAAATGAAGATATGGGATAACTGTACAAAACTCACTTGACTTTGTACGAGCAAAATGTTGTTTTTATAATGCTCCATATCACCTGAAATGGAGAAATTTCATAGATTGTTAATTACAAACAAAACACGAGAAATTATTGCAGCTTAAAACACTGGCAAACACAAACTTCATTTGCCCAGCAAATGAAAGAAAGCTGATTATGAGGAAAGAGATTGTATTTGAATTAAATATACGTAGAATAAATCATATAAAGGCTAGCATTGCAATAAATTCCGGGGAAAGATTCCGTCATGAAGATTACTAGATATTGCTCCGATCAACATTCGCTGAATAAATTCCATGCTTCGCATTTCAGCGAATTTATTCGGGAATAAATTAAAAGGAATGAAATATTTGCGAGCGTTTCTTACATCGTCGTGCTGCATCTCGACGTATATTTACCACCAAAGAGGACACATGCATTCGCTCCGAGTGAATGATGCTGATGGTGATTAGTACGATTTTCAAGCCAAATTACTGATAATTAATGTGACCATATATTATCGAGACAAATACGGGACATCAGTACGTAATTTTTTTTCCCCCTCTCTCTGTCTTTTTATTAAATTTATTGATAAAACTTCATTTGTTTAAAAAAAATTTTGTTTGTTTTATTCTATTTAGTTTTGACGATAATTTTTTTACAGAAGTTGAAAAAGAGCTCTTTTTCTCACTCAGAAACTTTAGTCATGCCCACCCCACACATCCTGGAGCAATGCATGGAGGGAAGAATAAGTTATTCTTTCCTCCATGGGAACAATGCCCCTAGACTTTTTTCTTTCAAACTGGGCACAACTCAGGCCTATCACGATCTACGAACGATTTGCTACCTAGTGAGTTGTGCCGGAAGTGTAACTGTGTGTGTGTGTAGCGTAGCTAACAGTCGTATATATGAATGCGTATGTATACTCTGTTCGTTCTAACTTGGGTCCTGATGTAAATAAAAGAACATTTCACCTTTTCTTACTGTGCAACACCACCAGAAATTTAGTCCTTTGTCGTTTGACCCTCATACCATAAAATACTTCATAATTTTTATTTTTTTTAAATATTTATTCCATATTATTTCAAAGTTATCTGGAAGAGGGAAAAAAATATTTTTTAAAGATCGGTCAAAGCGTTTTTGCTGCTATGTCTTCAGGGTGGGTGTTGACAGGATACGCCTTTCTCACTCAAACATTACCGTCCCCTTTTTAAACGGAAGTTTCATTTTATTATCATTATTCCTATTCGCAAACAGATTTGATATACACTTGTATACGCTTCTTCAAGAGTTCTTCTTTATCGTTTGATGACATAAATGAAATATGCGTGTCTTATCTTTTTTGCAGAGCTATTTGAAAATGCATTTATTTGCACCTGCTCTGGACTCCTATGAACAAAGTTTCTGTCAACAAGATTTTTTTTCTCACCCACACGCTTTGACGTACACTGAACGGGGGGGGGGGGGGTGTCACTTATCGTTCGTGGTGAATATACGCATTTCAAAATAATTCTCACTTCTGCTTGAGCAGTTTATTGGGAGGAAGTAATATTGGTTTCGTCGAAGGCGGCGAGCCGAAAAAGTCTGAGGATTATCACGTAGACGTGAAGGCAACGTTTTGAAACTCTGGTTCGAAAGAGTAATGCTCATTTTTGATTCAGTTAGCCTCATTATGACAGACACTATAGATCCGGTGAGAAAGCCTGGCCTGGAGGCCCATTAAAGATCCCAGTGCAGGGGCTCCTGCTGCTGGATGTTGGGGTCATGGCTCGCAACCTACGCACGGATAAAAAAACCGAAATTGTCGTGACAAAAAACAGGATATCAACAACAGGTTGTAGTAAAGATTCGAAATAATGTGGATGACTCTCTCATCAAATTGGAACTGCTCCAGTCCGTGGATTATTATGAAATATTTAATTATACAGACCCGCAAGAAAAATAAAAAGCGGCAACACAACGGTAAGTTGCTCATAATTTGTTTCACGTTATAATTGGTAGCATATCCGGCCCAGGAAAATCATACGGCGTAAATTAGCTCAGAAATAAAATTGTAAAATTCTGAAGAAAAAAAAGTAATAAGAAAAAAATGAGGATTTTTTTCTCGCTCTATCTGCCGTAAAATAATAAACAACTCGCACAAGCTTTTGTAACGACCATAGCCCCACATCCTGCCACAAACCCCCCCCCCCCCCCGCCCCAGGCTGTGATCTTTGCGGGCCCTCAGACCAACCTTTCAACAGCCCTTCTATATAGTAAACTTTTAGTGTAAAAAAATAAAAAAATGACAAGAATTGTCGCAGGCAATGTCCGGGCTGCAGCCCTGTCATCCCAACTCTTGAGGAGTGTGCCATGATAACGACAAAATACCTTATCAATTTTTTTTTTGGGAGATATATACCTCTTTCTATTTTAATTAGTGTTATGAACAGTTTTTATTTCAACAAAATTTGGAGAACAGTGAAAAAAAAAATTTCCAGAAAAATTCTTCATAACGAATTTACAATCTCGCGTTTACAAAACGCACGTGTTCGGAACACGTAATGAAGGGGCGGGTAAAATTACAACCAATAGAGATAAAGGATGCGGAGTGATATCAAAAATTGGTACAGCGGTTTATTTACATCAGGACCTAAGTTAGAGCGAACAGAGTATAGTGCTGCTTGATTTTTTTTCAGTGCTGCCATCTATATTTCTATATTTCAGAAGTGAAGTGAGCGATATATTATGATTGAATTGCATTTGTAATGTTTGTAGCTCTTTGTGGCGAGACTTTTTAAACGAGAGATCGGCTCGTATTAGCGCGTTGAAGTTGGGAACTACAGAAAACCAACTTCAGCCGACCACCACTGTGATGGCGGTGGAGTTCGAACCCGGGACCTCGCGACACAAGTCCGTCACTATGACCACTCGACCACCACTTACTCTGGGACCTTTGGCGGGAACCCGAGAATAGGCTTTTCACCGGCCCCTTTATAGGGAATTTTATCGTAAAAAGACGAAAAATGATGAGAATCGTCAGGGCCCGGGACTAAAATCATAACCCACCATTGTGGGCAGGGCCGTAGCTAGCCATTTCTGTACCCTGTGCAAGAATTTGAATTTAGGCCCATTCTGGGCCCCCTTCTAAGTGGACCCTGTGCGGGTGTACTTGTTGTGCCTGTCTATTTACGACCCTGCTTATGGGGGGGGGGCGGCATGATTTTACTCCTGGAATAGTAATCTTGAAACGGCCTTCATCAAGTGAGAAAATTTAGAATGTCTACGGTTGAAAATATACAGAGGCACTCACAAAGAAGACGTTGAAGGAGAGCCTTTTTTTTTCTTTCAAACCGAGCACAACTTCTGTTTATCGCCATGGGCAATTTTCTACCGAATGAGTTGTACCGGAAATGTGTATGTGCATTCGCGACAGATCAAAACAATTGACTCTCAGTCGGCCGTGGTATACTTAACAGTCCGAGTCCGTCAAAACTTTGGATGTGCACCATATCAAGAATATACAAAATATCATTTGAAGAACCTCTCCATAACTGACACTAGGCCCATCATTTGGGGGGGGGGGGGGGAAGTGGCTTTGAAAATACACTAGCAATAGTATATATATACACAGCCGAATCCCATGAATCCCATTATAATGAACTCTAAGAGACCAGAGAAATCATTTCATTATAACAAAATTTCGATATAAAAGAATTCCAGATTTTTACATTCTTCTTATGTAAACTTATATGGGTGATTAGAAAAGCTTTCGTTAAAACGAGATTTTCGCTATAACGGTATTCGTTAAAACGGGATTCGACTGTATATGCAAATATTTATACAGTAAAACCTCATCTAACGGCCACATTTTGTTAGAACCTAACGCGTCCCATACCCCCATAGACTTAACATTACGGGTAACATCTGAACAACGGCCACTTGGGACATTAAGTCGGAAAAAAATGCGCATTTCACTGTGAGAATGTCAAATCACTGTGTAATTTTCAAGCTGATTTTCAAGGGAGTTCCCTACCCCCAACTCTGGGGGGGGGGGGTATGTATGCTTTCTTTTCCTGGTGTACAAATGCTATTATGGGTATATTGAAGGCAGTAGAGATGGAAAAAAGAAAAAGGCCCACTTAAGTGATCTACAGCTGTGTACCGCGGACTACTTAAATGATCTTTAAATGTACCGCGGGTCACTTAAGTTATCTGAAAATATGCTGCAGACCACTTGATTGAAATGGGGGAATGTGCCGCGGGCTACTTAAATAATCTGAAGCAGCACCCTAGGTTACTTGAGTGATCTGTAAATGTGCTACGAACCACTGAAGTGATCTCAAAATGTGCCGCTTGATTCGTTCTTACAAAAATATCCCCCCCCTCCAGGGGTGGCTTAGGTGACGGTGCAAGTGGTGCGGTGCACCCGGGTAGCAGGTTCTAAGGGGTGGCATCTTAGGATTCACTTGGACACCAAAATTTTTAATAATCTCTACGCTTTGATGACAAAGATGTTGAGAAAACTTCAGAGAACATACAGGGCCTGGAGCCGTAATACCAGAAACAAGATTATACTCTTTCACAAGGGGGCAAGTCTACATTTTCGTGCCCTCAAATAGTAATACTGTATTTCTATAACGGCCAAATAATGGCAAAAAGGGAGAAATCCGGCCCTGGAGCACCAGAAACGAATTCGAAATAAATTTTAAAAAAGTTGCGTCATTATACTTCCTTTTTACGGGATAAGTGTGAGTGATGATCATGGCCTTTACAAGGGTGGTGCTGACAGGGATTCAGCCTGGGACGACTCTCATCATTTTTTGTTTTTCCACGCTATCAATTTACTATGAAGGGAGCCGCAAAGGTTCCAGTCTAGGGGCTCTGCTGTAAGTTGTGGGTGGCCGTGGTAATGATGGCTCATCTATAAGAGCCTGTGATGTGAATCAAGTTATTTGGCATAATTAAGACAGTAAAATTATTTTAAATCAAAATATGGGACAGTTTTGTTAATTAAATAATTGTGAGTTTCTTAATAGTTCTATTAAGGAAATTGTGTTTATCCCAGGATCACTTAGGCTAAAGCCCTGTCAGCCACCGGTGAGTGTCGTCTTTAGGGTTCAGGGGCAGCTCACAAGGCTTTGTACCCGGGCGGCAGGTAGACTTAAGCCCGCCCCTCCGTTCACCCACAAAATATATTGATTGGAGAGTTTAAGTAGCCTGAGCCTTGAAGTTCCGGCTCCTATGATTGGAATTACCGCTTCTCTCGTATATTTGTTGCCATACACGGAAACCGCTTCACGGCACTCGGCTTCCCTAAATATGAGACGCTTCCTTTAAGCGTCCCTTTGACGTTCAAACTTTTGGACTTTTCGGAACTTTCTTGAACCGGTCTATCGTCTGAATACATTTTGGTAATTTTAATGGCCCATATTAGAATTATAACGCGATATTTTGCGAAGATTTTCGAAGTTATTCGCTTCACAATTTTGCACATGATCACTGTTTATTTTTTTATTTGTTGTGTTCTTGTAGAACTTGCTAGAATAAATCCAACAACACCTCACATGATATAATATTATGCCGCAGTCTAGAGCTATACTAATTTTTGGGTCTAGGTCAATTCGTCGCGCTCAACTTGTCGCAGGACAATTCGTCGCATTCAATTTGTCGCAGCGTCACTTCGTCGTGCTACAACTCGTCGCGGTACAAATTTGTCGCAGTACAAATTTGTCGCAGGCTCATTTCGTCGCAGTACAAATTTGTCGCAGGCTCATTTCGTCGCGGTACAAATTTGTCGCAGGCTCATTTCGTCGCGGTACAAATTTGTCGCAGTACAAATTTGTCGCAGACTCATTTCGTCGCAGTACAAATTTGTCGCAGGCTCATTTCGTCGCGGTACAAATTTGTCGCAGTACAAATTTGTCGCAGACTCATTTCGTCGCAGTACAAATTTGTCGCAGGCTCATTTCGTCGCAGTACAAATTTGTCGCAGGCTCATTTCGTCGCAGTACAAATTTGTCGCAGGCTCATTTCGTAGCGGTACAAATTTTTCGCAGGCTCATTTCGTCGCAGTACAAATTTGTCGCAGGCTCATTTCGTCGCGGTACAAATTTGTCGCAGACTCATTTCGTCGCAGTACAAATTTGTCGCAGGCTCATTTCGTCGCGGTACAAATTTGTCGCAGTACAAATTTGTCGCAGGCTCATTTCGTCGCGGTACAAATTTGTCGCAGTACAAATTTGTCGCAGACTCATTTCGTCGCAGTACAAATTTGTCGCAGGCTCATTTCGTCGCAGTACAAATTTGTCGCAGGCTCATTTCGTCGCAGTACAAATTTGTCGCAGGCTCATTTCGTAGCGGTACAAATTTTTCGCAGGCTCATTTCGTCGCGGTACAAATTTGTCGCAGACTCATTTCGTCGCAGTACAAATTTGTCGCAGGCTCATTTCGTCGCGGTACAAATTTGTCGCAGTACAAATTTGTCGCAGTACAAATTTGTCGCAGACTCATTTCGTCGCAGTACAAATTTGTCGCAGGCTCATTTCATCGCAGTACAAATTTGTCGCAGGCTCATTTCGTCGCAGTACAAATTTGTCGCAGGCTCATTTCGTAGCGGTACAAATTTGTCGCAGGCTCATTTCGTCGCAGTACAAATTTGTCGCAGGCTCATTTCGTCGCGGTACAAATTTGTCGCAGACTCATTTCGTCGCAGTACAAATTTGTCGCAGGCTCATTTCGTCGCGGTACAAATTTGTCGCAGTACAAATTTGTCGCAGACTCATTTCGTCGAAGTACAAATTTGTCGCAGACTCATTTCGTCGCAGTACAAATTTGTCGCAGGCTCATTTCGTCGCGGTACAAATTTGTCGCAGTACAAATTTGTCGCAGTACAAATTTGTCGCAGACTCATTTCGTCGCAGTACAAATTTGTCGCAGGCTCATTTCGTCGCAGTACAAATTTGTCGCAGGCTCATTTCGTCGCAGTACAAATTTGTCGCAGGCTCATTTCGTAGCGGTACAAATTTTTCGCAGGCTCATTTCGTCGCAGTACAAATTTGTCGCAGGCTCATTTCGTCGCGGTACAAATTTGTCGCAGACTCATTTCGTCGCAGTACAAATTTGTCGCAGGCTCATTTCGTCGCGGTACAAATTTGTCGCAGTACAAATTTGTCGCAGACTCATTTCGTCGCAGTACAAATTTGTCGCAGACTCATTTCGTCGCAGTACAAATTTGTCGCAGGCTCATTTCGTCGCGGTACAAATTTGTCGCAGTACAAATTTGTCGCAGGCTCATTTCGTCGCGGTACAAATTTGTCGCAGGCTCATTTCGTCGCAGTACAAATTTGTCGCAGGCTCATTTCGTCGCAGTACAAATTTGTCGCAGTACAAATTTGTCGCAGACTCATTTCGTCGCAGTACAAATTTGTCGCAGACTCATTTCGTCGCAGTACAAATTTGTCGCAGGCTCATTTCGTCGCAGTACAAATTTGTCGCAGGCTCATTTCGTCGCAGTACAAATTTGTCGCAGGCTCATTTCGTCGCAGTACAAATTTGTCGCAGGCTCATTTCGTCGCAGTACAAATTTGTCGCAGGCTCATTTCGTCGCAGTACAAATTTGTCGCAGGCTCATTTCGTCGCGGTACAAATTTTTCGTAGACTCATTTCATCGCGACAAATTTGAATTGCTTTAAAATTCATGTGTTTGTTGTGATCTTATAAATAGGGTAGTTGCTTTAGGCGTAAAAAATGGAACTAATTTTTTTTTCCTCATTTATTGGAATCTTCCCATCTGTTTTAATTTTTAACAAATGAAGGGAAGTATTCATTGAAGTCATTAAATTTTTAAAATTAAATTTTTACCATATAAGCGGCATTTCTGTCGGGATTTCTATTTCTCGCAGTGAGGGGCGTTGGGAGCTCACCCAAATAATAAATTGGGATCAAATAAATTTTGAAAATTTAGTTTCCATCGTATAGGCCGCGGTTCCCGCTTTCTATGTATCCATGCAGAGAATATATCATTAAGGAATTTTTTATGACAACGTACCTAAGTTTTATGTAAGAGCTGCGAAAAGTATTATTTTCAAATTATTTTTTTGTGTACATTTCAAATCACTTTGTATTATCACACCGAAATAATATTCAAACACTCCGACCATAGGCACCAGAACTGGGGGCTGATGCCATTTGAGGCTCTCCCCCCCCCCCCAACTCCAATAACTCATGAATATACAATTCAATGCACCATTTCGCCTCCTGAGTACGGGGTTGAGTCCCTTATCAACGGAATGAATGGCGACTTTTAACCCCACCTCCTCAATGTTTCCTTCATGTCGGCACCTTTGACTGGCCAAAGATGCCGGAAGTGTTTGGAACTTGTGGGTTCTTGTCTTGATCTTGAAGTAGTTAATTTTGATTTCTGAATCATTTCTCTGGGTGCTCCTACCCATTCCATAAAGTACCCAGGGCACCAACAGCATCTTTGTCACCACTGCAAATGTCAATCGATTTTTGATTTTTTTTTTTTTTTCAACTCTAAAGTAACAACTCTCGAGTAAAAAGAATGAAATCAGACTTTTAATTGGCCCATTGTATGTAACTTCATGTACATGACACTCGAAATTAAAAATATAATATCAATTACATTTAAAAATTTAACTGCATATAAAAGTTTAATTATACTTGAAAATTCGGTTATAAAAATTTGAAATGTTAAATAACTGATTTTTTGCTGTGATAAAATTTCAATATCATGTGGAAAAATTTCGGTTTGTATGATATTCCCCAAATTACAGTGAGTCTTTCTTTAACGGTAAATTTCTATCTGCCCCATGGGCTCGAGAGTCCCCCCCCCCCCTTCGAGAGTCATCAACATTTACCATTACAGTATCTCCATAAGAACCCGAAACATTTAATTAATTAATAATTCAATTAAATTAATATTTAATTTTCACCGTATAAGCCGCACTTCCCGCTTTTGTTGGGATTTCTATTTCTCACAGCGAAGGGAGTTAGGCGCAGATCAAGGGTGGAAATGTACAGTGCTTATGAATGACGATTCGATGAAGTTTTCATAATGCCCACAGGATGAGCACCGACAAAGGCAATGTAATCACCAATAAGAAAGACGACTCTGGGTCTGTCGCATAGATATAAACTGAAGAGCCAAAAAAACGGGTACAGGCATGCGTATGCAAATAAAGCGATATGGAACCAATCAGAGTACGGCGCTGCGGTCGGCAACGCCTTTATAACAAAACAAGTGTCTGGCATAGTTGTTAGATCGGTTACTGTTGCTACAATGGCAGGTTATCGAGATTTAAATGAGTTTGAACGTGGTGTTATAGTCGGCGCACGAGAGATGGGACATAGCATCTCCGAGGTAGCGATGAAATTTGGATTTTCACGTACGACCATTTCATGAGTGTACCGTGAATATCAGGAATCCGGTAAAAAATTAAATCTACGACATCGCTGCGGCCGGAAAAAGATCATGCAAGAACGGGACCAACGAGAATCATTAAACGTGACAGACGTGCAACCCTTCCGCAAATTGCTGCAGATTTCAATGCTGGGCCATCAACAAGTGTCAGCGTGCGAACCATTCAACGAAACATCATCGATATGGGCTTTCGGAGCCGAAGGCCTACTCGTGTACCCTTGATGACTGCACGACACAAAGCTTTACGCCTCGCCTGAGTCCGACAACACCGACATTGGACTGTTGAGGACTGGAAACACGTTGCCTGGTCTGACGAGTCTCGGTTCCAATTGCTTCGAGCTGATGGACGTGTACGGTTATGGAGACAACCTCATGAATCCATGGACCCTACATGTCAACAGGGGACTGTTCAAGCTGGTGGAGGCTCTGTGATGGTATGGGGCGTGTGCAGTTGGCATGATATGGGACCCCTGATACGTCTAGATACGACTCTGACAGGTACGTAAGCATCCTGTCTGATCACCTGCTCCCATTCATGACCATTGTGCATTCCGACGGACTTGGACAATTTCAGCAGGACAATGCGACACCCCACACGTCCAGAATTGCTACAAAGTGGCTCCAGGAACACTCTTCTGACTTTAGACACTTCCGCTGGCCACCTAAATCCCCAGACATGAACATTATTGAACATATCTGGGATGCCTTGCAACGTGCTGTTCAGAAGAGATCTCCACCCCCTCTTACTCCTACGGATTTATGGACAGCCCTGCAGGATTGATGGTGCCAATTACCTCCAGCACTACTTCAGACATTAGTCGAGTCCATGCCACGTCGTGTTGCGGCACTTCTGCGGGCTCGCGGGGCCCTACACGATATTAGGCAGGTGAACCAGTTTTTTTGGCTCTTCAGTGTAATATAACCATTAATCTTATGTTTATAATCAGTCGCATATCTTTGGCTGGTTTGTTTGGGTGGTTGTAAGTGCGGCTTATACGGTGAAATTAAATATTAAATATTAATTTAATTGAATTATTAATTAATTGAATATTTCAGGTTCTTATGGAGATACTGTAATGGTAATACTGTAATGGGCAGATAGAAATTTGCCGTTAAAGATAGGCTCACTGTAATTTGGGGAATATCATACAAACCGAAATGTTTCCACATGATATTGAAATTTTATCACAGCAAAAATCAATTATTTAACATTTCAAATTTTTATAACTGAATTTTCAAACATAATTAAACTTTTATACGCAGTTAAATTTTTAAATGTAATTTATATTGTAATTTTAATTTCGATGACCTTTCCGCATAGACAAAAATGAGTTATTTTCAGTTAACTGCGTGTACACTTTTGTTCATGTTTTTATTTCACGTGTAAGACAAAAAACCTACATACAAGCTCGCGTGGAACATGTACAGTGAAGAATCGACGGTTCGATGAATTGATTCTGCGCCGTAATATATAAATTGACGTCACGACGAATTGACACGGCGGCAAACTTGTACAGCTACGAATCGGAGCTGCGACGAATTTGTATCGCGACGAATTCGAGTTGCGACAAATTTGTACCGCGACGAATTGAAGTTGCGACAAATTTGTACCGCGACGAATTGACACTGCGACAAATTTGTACCGCGACGAATTGACACTGCGACAAACTTGCACCGCGACGAATTGGCACTGCGACGAATTTGTACCGCGGCAAATTGAGGCGCGACGAGTTGATCGCGACAAGTTGACCGGCTACTTTTTAACTACTACTAATTACTACTAATTTTTAACCACGCGGAACGTCGATTTTATTGCCTCAAGTTGGCAACCTTATATTTGCAGCCGAGACCCAATTGCAGCTCAAGGTCAATGAGAGTTCATTACATGCTCTGTTTCGAAAGCGGTATCCTTCTGTTTTTCATTATTTCTGTTTCCTTCTGTTTTCAAGTTAAGTTTTTCGTCATGATCAACACTTTTTCGTGACTCAAAAATTTAGCGCCGTACCCATATTTCGAAAGGTAAGACGCACATATTGCTACTTCAAAATCGACAACTTTGTTTTGCTAAGGCTTATTAGATGTTGATTATTAAGTCAATGCGCAAAAATGTCGACCACGACCACTGGAATCCAAGGAGATGAGATTCCTGATCAAGAATTATACTCTAGGAAATCCATTCACCGGGCAATAAATAGCGTTTGATCCGCGGCTGCTGTGGGTGCTCGAGCACCCATGGTAATTTTTTGTCAATGGGTGTTATTGATTCAGAAATCAAAATTTCCTACGTGTAGAATCTACACGTGCTCGTCTTTATCTACATTGTAGATAAGGACGAGCATCCACGAGTTCCAAACACTTCCGACGTCCCCTTCAAGACATTCTTCACTTTTCTATTGTTTTTCCAATTCTTTCTAATGTTTCCATTCTTTTTAAATTTTCTATTTCCTTCGCTATGAAAGAAACTGGTTCTTTAACATTTTCAGATTTATTTTGCTGGATACTAAACATGATTTTGGTACCTGTTTGCCTTACTCGACAAGGTTATAATAATTTTTTCTGACGTGTTCAGATACATGTTTAAGCATTACACGGTGTTTTTTAAATATAGTTCAGAAAAATAGTGTGTGCGTGTGAGGGGGGGGGGGGAATAGAGTGTTACGTGATATGATGACGTCACGATGCCACGAGTAGAGAGGTGGAATACCCCCCCCCCCCACCTCCCTTTCTCCAGAGCATTCCAGTTTTTAAAGCCTTCTTGTTATCAGGACTCTTGAAGAGATTTTTGTTATTCTCCCGCGTGCAGAGCTTGACGTCATATATGTTAAAATAGCGGCCTTCTTTCGCTGCTATACAGGCACAGAAAACAGAAATAAAAGGAGAGAAGCGCCTTTTTCTTCTCTTGCTGCTCTTTTGCCCTCTTCTCTTATCAGGATGCAGCTGTTTTACTTCTCCTGATGTAGAACAAAGGGGAAATATTCCAATAAAGAACGGTATCCACACTAAGAATCGACTATATTCCTCGTTTATGAACAACTATTCCTCCCCAAAAGCTTCTATTCACCACCTTTGCGGCAGAGCCGCCCTTAGAGGGGGGTGTGCGACAGGTACCGTCGCACCGAGCGCTGCCGCCGCACTCACGGTGAATTATTGGAGGTATTCACCATTTTTTTCCTTGAAATTATTTCTTCCGTTAATTCTGAATTTTCAACAATTCCGAGTTATTTCTTTCATCATCTGGAATCATTTCTTTCATTAGTTCTGTATTTTAATTGGTGCTGGAATTATTTTTCTTTCAATTATTCTCAATTCATCAAGAGTCTACAATTTCAATTGTTTCCTCTAATTAGTTTAAAGTCACCTTCGGTGTTGAATTTCCATCAATTTTTTGAGTTAATCAGCATTTAATTGTGTAAAATCAACAAATTTTCTGTGTGGGTATTTCCCAGCATTCCTACATATTATGAAATAATGGATGCCGATTTCCCTCCTCCACGAAACATAACATCGGGCAAAGTGGTTGGGGGGGGGGGGGTTCTCTTAACATTTTTGGTGAACTGAAATCGTTGAGATGCACCTGAAACCTCTATTATAATTTTCACACTGGGCCCCGCGTCTGGTAAGGGCAGCCCTGCTTTGCGGAGAGAAAGCGAATTGGTCAAATGGTGCTATCAAAAAATAGCATCAATGTCAATATTCCGCGAGTATCATTGTCAGGGCCGGACTCAGTCAGATAGGAAAGGGTGCGGTAGCGTCAGGCTGTAAAAATAGTAGGCAGTAGAAAGGAAATTTAAATATAGTACTTCATTTTTTTACTTCAAGCTCAACTACTCTACGTATTTAGACTTGTCATGGTAAGAGAATCATACCAAAAAATATGCATCGTATCAAAGCCTTCCAGACGGAGACTAGTATAGCCTAGGACAGTGTTACTCTCTCTCAACCCTTTTCAATCCATGCCTCCCCCCTCTTTTAGACGATATTTTCTTCTCGTGTCGCTCCCCCCGTCTTATCCGCCCTCAACCCTCATCCAAGAGTGGGACCCCTTTTACTTATCGAATTGAATTCTATCAAAACTCAATTTATAATAAACAGAATTTTTATAAATAAAATACATCTCTGAAGCCCTGGGCCAGGCACAGATTCAGCAGGTATGTGTTCATCCCTCCCAAGAGCTGAAAATTATGGGAAAAATATATCTGTGGTGAAATACGAGATGATTCAACGAACTTACAAAATAAATCAAACCTCCCGACTATGGTCGGAGATACGAGGGGCGTGGGGGGGGGGGGTAGCATTCCCTCCTCCCCCCCCCCCCAGCGCCAAAGGTGGAGTAAACTGATCTAACGTATAAATGTATATAAGAATTGACATCATCATCGTGCCCCCAGACTTCCAAGTCTATCTCCGCCTATACTCCCGACACATCACCCTGGGTCCCTGCGTACCCTCGGCTAGAGTTCGGTGAGCTACCTTTTGTGGAATTATATACATGGCGCTCTCAACATCGTTGGTCCTGGGGCCACATACTTCGCTGAAAACAAAAGTTTACATATTTATATACTTATATTCGGAAATCAAAGTACCAGATCTCATTGTGTAAAACTCAATATGAGGCCCCGGGTCATTCCCACATGGACCACCACCACCACTACTAAATCACTCATGCACCTCGTCCATATTCCTCTGCGGAACTTCTGACGAATTGGTACCTGTTTGCGTGTGCATGTTGTGAACCTACTGTGAAGTTTGTTTCTGTGCAATGCTTGTTATGTGTAATGCTGCCATCAATTTTTCGAACTATGAGTGAAATATAATGTTGAATAATTGTACCGTTTTAGGCCTGCTGTTCTCTGTGGCGAGATTTTTTTAATGGGTAGATAGGCATTCCTCCGCAAGTACGAGATCGGGATCTCGTATTTGCACCTCGAAGTTGGGAACCACAGAAAACCAACTTCAGCCGACCACCATTGTGGCGACGGTGGAGTTGGCACATTCCCACATAGACCGATGGGTTAAGACATAGGTACATATAGTACATTCAGTAGATGGGAACGATGCCCTCCGTTCACTATACACACCCTCGGCGATTTGCGCCCCACCAACCCGTCCGACGTATCTGCTTATGGGTCAAGATGGCTTATTGAGAAAATAGTAACATTTTCCTCAACATAAATTTCGCTTGAGAGCTTAATTTCTTAGCTGCTGTCTGTGGTCCCCTTCCCACCTTCACCATTTTGTCATGTCCCTTTCACCTCATTTTCGCGCATGGGCCCCCCCCCCTCTTAGGTTTCATGATGGTAGTGGGGCCATCAGCCCTAGGTTGAGAACCTGGTGGTGGTTTATTCCATAAATAGTTTAAATATTCATAAAAATTGAAAGAATTATTTAATAGAAAGATATATTTCAATACGGTTTGAGGGAAAAGTTATTTTCACAAAGAAATTTTTTTTGGTCCAGAAAAAATGTTACCAATTTTTGATGACAGAGAGCGCTGCATACCAGTACAGTAGGATTGACTGGAAAAGAACCTTTCTTTGATCTTCCGTGTACGAAACGTTCAGTGAATACACAACCGGAGATCTGTGTCTAAGGTCAAACAACTTCACCGATAATGCTTTATCCACTAATTTCAACATCATAATGAAAAACAGGAAAATTCATAAATGAGCTGTTAATCGAACACCATGAAAACCTATAAGGACTCTGATATCCATATTTCCAGTGATTTGATTTCGTGTAGCGCCCCCTCTATCAACAAAAGTTTGAACTATTTTTTTCCGTACAAAAAAAACTTCCTCTTTCGCGAGAATAAGTTTTTTGCAAATCACCTTCAAATTTTCCAAACTACTTCAATTTTTATGAATTTTTAAACTATTTACGAATTTATGGCGCACCCTGTACTCATTCAAACCTTAATTAAAAAAATACAAAAACTATTTTTTATTTTGTCTTTTTTCAAAGTAATTTTAGAATATTCCCGAAACGTCATTCCCAAGGCGAAAACTTCTACACCACACGAAGTTGACACGTCTCCCAGTTTGACAGCCCCTATATAAAAGCGTGCAAGCGCACGATCACATTCACAAGCCTTTGTGATATATCAGTTCTGATCATTTTGGATTCTCCAAGGGTATTTTAAGCACGTGAAGTCTTATCGGTCTGATATGGGTTTGAGTTCCGGGATCGGCATAATTGAATAGCCCTTCTGTGTGAATAGACTTTAAACTATAGGTAAGACCGAGACCTATTGAGATAGGACAAATTATTTGTTTATTGCCCTGAGTCAATAAATAAATTGAGATAAAAATGAAAATAAATTGATGAATATCGACTCAGGTAAGAAAAAAATATCAAATATCGAGATTGATAAGAGCATAGACGTCGTAAACATCCTTAAGAAAGTATATCAGTATGTTCTGACGTCCCAAAAGAAAGAATGCATGGTTCATAACAACTCTTGGATTGTTTACTCGGTGTTAAGAGTTCTATGAGACACTCAGACTGTAACATGTTTAAGGCATGTTAAGCACTGTAAAAGTTTTTTTCTAAAACTTGAAAAATGCAACCAATAAGATCAGTTGCATTTGCTCAAATGTAACCAATATGCTTATTGGTTGGATTTTTCAAGTTTTATAAAATAACTTTTTGAAACTTTTATAGTGTAATCACGGCCTAAGAGCACTTTAGCACCCGAACTTTTCTTCACTTGATTTCGCGGTCACGGAAATCTCATCAGTTGTAAAAATTTTGTTGATTACTTCTGCGACAGATCAGGGGTTCTCAACCTGAGCCTATATGGTCATAGCCCCCCCCCCACATCCTGGAACAGCACCCCCCCAGGCTGAGATATATAATTCCCCAGCATGACCTAACCCACACGGGTAAAGGGCTTACTTTAAAGGGAAGGGGCAGAGCACGGGATCATGTGTGATGTTTGATCTGACATCTATGATGGGGCCTCTAGAAGAGACTCTTCACGGGCCCCCGTATAATAAATTTATATTGTGAAAAAACAAAAATTTATAATAATCGTTCTGGACCCCCAGGCTAGAGCCCTGTCAGACCGACCCTTGAGGGGCCATGCATATGGTTCAGGCTGTTAAATACCCATTCTTTAAATTGGCCACCAGTTGGAATTTCTTATAAAATAGCCCGGCACATCTGTTCAGGTAATCACACCATGGAACATTTTTCAACTTTCACCCTCAAAAATTGCTAATTGCTCCCTCGCATCTCCAAGGTTGTTGTTGCCGCCCGCATTCTCACAGATGCATGCACCATGCCCCCGTACATTCTGCAGCAAGGCAACTTGAAGACAGATGGCAGCAACAGCAATGACACGAAACAAGCGCAACCCTGTCAAGATAAATATGTTAGATCAATGGTCCCTAACCTTTCTTCCATCCCGCCCCCGAGTATAATACGATTTACCTTCTCGCAACACCCCCCCCCGGATAATACGTTTTCTACTTTTGTTAAAATTCAGGTTTTTTTTATAATTATGTACATTAATTATAGTAGTATGACCACCGAAAGATGGCCTCTGTATGACATTCATAACAAAAATTGAACATTCATTCTTCAGTAGGGAAGAGAAAACTCCAGCAGAAACCCTGGGGTATGTTTAATTTTCCCTACTGAAGAATAAACCCTCTCTTTTAGTCACGAAGGTCATACAAGGCCATCCTTTTTATGGTCACACTATACCCATTAATTAATTTTTATACATACTTTTATATACAAGATTCATGGAAAGACTGGTTATTTGCGGAGATGAAGATTACAAGGAAGAAAATTCATCACTGCCCCCACGGGGACTCGAACCCCGGTCTCTCGCTTGCCGGACGAGTGCCCTACCATCTAAGCTATGGAAGCAGATAGAATGTTTCAACCTTGGAGCGTGTATATATATATATATGTTGAAAAGCACCGTACATGGACGGCGTCAACAATCAACGAATAGTTCGTGAATGACATAGGCCAACTTGTCAATACATTTTTTTTTTGTGATGAATTTTCTTCCTTGTAATCTTCATCTCCACAAATAACCAGTCTTTCGATGAATCTTGTATTGACAAGTGGAGAGGACGTTTCTATATGTATATCTTTTTAATCCCCTTTTTGACGCAGTTTCCTGGTATGCAAGGGGACCCGGGTTCGATTCCCGGGGGAGACGAATCACTTTTCTTTCCGAATATTGGTTTCGGCGTAACATCCAGAAAATTCAATTTCTCAGTTGATTTTGGTTTATTTTTTTCTAAAACCAATGCAAAAACCAAAATAAAAAAACATATTGCAATCGATCATTATAACAAACATCGTCGTTCCGTGAAAACTAACGTTATATCGGGCGGTTGTTACATCCAAAGGAAAACATATATAGCGGCTATATGAAAAGCATTTGTGACTTGTCCTACCGGTCGTTGTAATGGAATGGTCGTGATAACGAGCGTCTCGACTGTATTACTTTTTAACATTTTTCGAAACTTGAGAGAAAAAGATTCAATGAATTGTGTCCTTCGCTTAATGATTCTAGCCGGAACGCAACATTATTTACATATGTTTTTTTCAGTAACAATGTAAATAATGGTTTTTTTTTTAACGTTTTTCCTGAGTCATGCTTACGAGAGTAACAAATATAAGCCCAGTATGCTAATGACATGAAGTACGAATGTAAACAAACCGCAAAGCATTTTGGGCGAAAAAGAAATTTTTGCAACTTGAATTTTGTGTGCCACATTCTTGCAAGCGAAAGCTAAAACATGAGGTGTCGAAATATCAGTATGATTCATATTTCTCAAGGAACTGAAAAAATTCAATTCTTCTCATCTCTTAAATTTTCCTGAAAAATCAGTCAACCGTTACAATTTTTTATTCCCATCTCGTACCTCCAAAAACACTTTGCCACAACCCCGATTAAGAATCACTGCGTTAGAGCGACGCATGTACAGTCATACGCACACACACAGAACACGTTCCGGCATTTACCGATTCATTAGAAATTCCGCAGGGAATGTGCACGAGGTACATGATGACTAAGCAGTAGTAGTAGTAGGAAGCTAGGCAATACTTTCCACCGGCCCTTCTATAGTGAATTCATAGTATGTAAAAAAAAAAAAAAATCACGAGAATCGTCTCGGGCCCTCAAGCTGGAGGCCATGACATTCATTTTCATGGTAAAGTTTCATTGTACATTAAAATGAAGAGAGAAAGCATGGATAGAAAATATCGGAACAAAACGAAAGAAGTTTTCCTTTTCTTCTTAAAAAACAATCGCGTAAATTTTAGACGTGTGTATGGATGGTTTACGGACTGTTTCAGATAAGTAATATGGTTGGTAAGTCTGGAAAAGATATATATGATGTATATTACGTGTACATTACGAGATGCTATGGTATGAAGTTGTTCTATATCGGGGGCTCTGACGGACAACCTCTAGTAAGTGTCGTGGAAACTCTCGCAAGGATGTGGGCAAGAATAAAACAAAAAAAAGGAGTGCCATGTGGTAGCTTAGTTAGATATTTTGCTAAAAATGAATCCTCGACAAGCAAAAGTGTAGGAGGATGAAGTAAAGGAGAAGGAAAAGATTTTTGGGGGGAAGAAAAAAGTAAAAAAATCAACACCACAAGAAAAAAATCTTGAAAATTTTTTTTTGAGGAGGAGCTTCTGCATTTCACTCGCACTCGTCTCTTTCAAACGGTCCTGTTCCGGATCTCAAAGTGGTTGTTAGTTTTCCTCATTATTATTTTTCCCCCTCACTACGAACCCATCGAAGTTATTATG
This sequence comes from Pholcus phalangioides, assembly GCF_987345545.1. NCBI lineage: Eukaryota > Metazoa > Arthropoda > Arachnida > Araneae > Pholcidae > Pholcus > Pholcus phalangioides. The sequence continues at coordinate 82,318,300 of NW_028301608.1, read as the reverse complement.
TAACCATTAAAAAATAAAGAAGAAACTCTCTGTAATCGAAAGCCAAGGATTACTGTTGAAGGTATGCAAAATAATCATAATTTATTTGAAGAAAGTCAATGATAAAATACGGAAAATACAGAATTGGGGTAAAATTAGAAATGTGGTGTGGGTGATCAAGTGTTTGAGGTTTCCCGTGTGTTCAATTCTGTATTGCTCGTCATAGTTTGTTTATCTCATCAATTATGTTTATCTCATAATTATCGTATCTCCCCCCCCCCCCACCCACATTAGCCGGCATTCCAGGAAACAGCTTGGGAGAACAACATGCCAGGAAAGTCGAATCACAGATTCCGGAAAATTCTCAAATACCTGAACTATAAGAATCGATTGAATTGGCTGATTGTTTGCTGCTTGTCTCTCTGCATTTTAGAATCCCTTCTGTTCTAAGGACTACGTTCAGATAGTTAGAGCTTTATGTTTGCTTTTGCTAATACAAACCTCAGTTCATTACAAATGTCGGATACTAAGCATATTCGCTCTCGTACATTATATAAGCTAAATGGAAAAATTAGTAAACTCCGAGGTATTCTTGTGTTCTTTGATCATGTGTCTAAGATTTGAATAAACAAAGTAAAAAATTAGAGAATTGCATTGCTAAATATGATATTGCAATACAAAAGCGACAACATATTTCTTCAATCTCTGAACATGCGAAACAACATGCAAAACACAGTACTTGCGTATTAGAATGGCAATAATTAGGTTGGAGCGATAAGTAAATAAATAATTTTGATCATTGCTATCCTGCACAAAACACGTTTGCTCAAGCCTTTTTCAACACTTAAACAGGTGGGGGGTTTTTCGTCTCACCAGTATCGTCAATGATTATGATTCCCGTACAATGTTGAATGCCCTTTTTTCAAAGTGGCCCACCACGCACACAAGTTTGAATTTCTTATAAAATGGCCTACGTTTGGTACAATGAAATTTATTATTTTATTCCAATTCGTGTATTGATTCAGTACTAAATATAGATTAATATCGGACATCTGAATGTATCATGTGATCCTCATTGAACCTCTCTTTTCCCGGCATGCCGGGAAAGGACCAGACCTCAACATCCAATAAACTGGCCGTGATTTTTCATTTTATGGCATGCCGGCTATTGCGGGAGAATACGGAATCTCTTGTTTCTTTTAATTCTGTTAAATGATATCGCCATGTTACGCGAGTGAAATGCGTCGTATTTCAAAAACATTTAACGATGATCCACGCGTTTTAATAAAATCTGGTGTGGTTTTCTCTGCATGGTTTTTACTTGTATGTGATAGAAGATAAAAGTTTTTACTGTTGAGAAAAATTCCACATATACTATTATCACATCCCAAAAGAAAGTTTATTTATCACATTACAAAAGAAAGTTTATTTATTACATTCCAAAACAGAGTTTATTTATTACATTACAAGAGCAAGGTTATTTATTATAAAGTTGACATAAATACGCTCGGTTGTACATAACTTTACAGAGATATTTCTTCAAATATGTATTTCGGAACTGGTAATCAAAATCTTCTTATGCGTAGTTTATTTTTAAAATGGTTGAAGGTTTTTGAAACAATTGAAATGTTTGGAGATTTTTAGAAATGGTCGCTGCAAGAGCTGGATAAATAAGAAATAACACGTGCAAATATTCGATTACCGTATTTATTAACCCTCCTTATGTGAGCGATCTTCGGTTGTAACAGAAAAAGTGCCTTGTCCTTTTTCTTCTAGCCGTAACACTAGCACAATATTGCAACCCTGTAAAGGCAAGATTGTTCCATTCACATACCCTCGTCTTGTTTAAGAGAAGAAAAGCTAACAAGATCGAATACCATTAATTTTCCCCTTGGTTTTAAAAATTTAACAAACAGCTGAAGAATGAGTTTCGAATTCCAGCCAGGCGAGTTTGCCCGAGTGGCGTGGTAGTATTATACTCGTCTACCACCGTGAAGGTTGCCGTCAGGGCCCAAGTTCGATCCGGGGGAAGAATATACATTCGATCCCGCTTATAGCATTCCCATTTAGAACCTTTTCCCGCTTAATGCGACGTGGTCCTGTCTAAAAGTAATTCTTATTAAGATTTCCCGTTTAAAGCGTTTTCCCGCTTACAACGTTTTTTATCACGATTTTTTGAAAAATGCTACATATATAAGCGGGATCCACGTAGACAATATATTTTTCCTAATGAGCTTGAGGCGACCGCTTCATATAGATTTCAACCCAACTCGTTAAATTGCGTATAGGTACCAGCACTTTGGATCGACTTCTAGGAATGCTATGACTATTTTTCCATTTTTTTAAATTTATAATTTTCTAATAAATTTCTTACATCCACCTCTTCACGTAATCTTAATATATTTGGTCATTTTTTTTAACGTAGTGGTGAATCACAAGAAGGTTGTTAAAAATCTGATCAATACCCAAAAAGGGCATCTTATTTATCGCTATTTTTAGTAGTGAGTGCCCAAACTTTTCTGCTGGCAGGCCATGTTCTACCTATAGAGGATAGTTTTTTTTCTGGCCATATTTCGTCCAAGATTACTTATACTGACGGTGTGGATTTTTTGGATTTTTTGTTCGAGTGCTAAAACATGAAAGGTAAACAACATTGACGAAATCAATTGCTTCGTGGGCGGGATAAAACTCTTGAGACTGCATAGTTACTAATGCACGATCTTTTTATACTCTTTTTTTTTTCCTGATCCCATTTCTTAACTCTCTGCCAACTAATTTATTAATGTTTCGGTGTTTAAATTCCCCATCTTATCGTGATGTATGGCTGTTTATTGGAAGTGGGCCAAGAATATGATTTTTCATCATTTCTCAAATAAATACCAGAAATCCGGCTGAGAATGTCGCGCAGATATGCAGCGACACCAGAGGCGGATTTTCCCCACGGGGCAGAGTTTTTTCGCCCTCCTCCAGTTCTAATCTAATGTCCTTGACCACACATTACCGAAAATTGTCGTCCATCCGAACCTTGAGTTAAGGACTCAAACATGGCGGATGAGTCAGCCCATTATGTGAAGAAGCTCTAGCTGTCTTAGCCTCCCCATAAATGCGCCTCTGCAGATATCGAAAAAAAAAAACATGCGGCTTATAGTTCATTATTACAAAATTAGGTTTAAGGTCGCGGGCCAAATTTGGCACGCTGACCATGGGTTGAACACATGTCTAATTTATTCATAGTTTGAATTTCACAGACAAAAGATTTTTTTCCAAATTTTTCTGCAATTGTTTTTTTTTTACCTTGATTTGGCACCCCTCCTAAAGCGGTGTCCCGTGAGGCCACACGGTTCGCACAGCCTTAGACCCACCCTCGTTTCGGCCTTTTGAGTGAGGTGGCTCTGTTTTTGCATCCCCCATATGAACACATAAAAAGAATCGCATGTGCATATATTTTATTTATCAGTTATGATAATCTATCATAAATTCAATGCGAAGGATTTCACTTCCTTAGTATCAGACAGTGTGTCAGTTTATTACAAACTATAACTTCAGATTAGCACGAAGGCTTTATTTGCTTTTGAGAGATAAGATTGTGTGACGCGAGTGCTAACTAAGCCTACGTCCATAATCTAGTTAAGCATTATTGCGTATTTCCATCCTTCTACAACAAGAAATAAACGTTGTTAGCCCAATTCCTTATTCACCAACTGTACCTACTGCACGATACATTATATGCAGGGCCCAGGGAGCCTTAATTTTGATTGAATTTGAGAGCCCTTCAATTATCGAGCCTTTTTTTTCCGACCCACTTGCCGATGTTGAGTCAGGGCTGGACAAATCTATTGCCCGGGATGCCCGGGCATATAAACATTTCGACCGGGCATGTATTTTTTCGGCCACATGCCCGGCGTGGCATGTACACTCGTGTGCAAAATTAAGAAAATTAGCACATTTTCTGAAAAACTAGCGGACAGACTTTAATGAAATTTGGTACGAATACACAGTTATAACAGAAAAAGAGCTATAACATACAAAAGTCATAGTGCGTACTCATGATTGTCAGTAAAGCTCATCATTTCAGGAATTTTTATTCGATAGGTGTCTTCAGCAGGGGTCCTCTCTTAGCTTAAAAGTAGTTTCTCTTATTCATAATAGCAAAATATAAACATGAAATAAAATATAATTAGTGGTATCTTAACGCATGGTCCCACCCGGGTACCAGCAGGGTAGTACACAGGATCGACCTTTGGAGGGGGCATAAAAGGCTTCGGGGGCCCCCAAAAATTTTATTCCCGAGAAATTTTGAGTTATGACCCTTCAAAAAACATTTAAATTCACAGAAATTGGTAAGTATAAATATATTCAATCATTACACTCTACTCATCATTCAGTTCTGAAATATAGATGGCAGCAATGAAAATCAAACACACAACACTATATATATACGCACTCAGACTGTTAGGTACATACGCTTTCGGCATAACTCACTCAGTAGTAAACTGCTCATGACAATAGACCGGAGTTGTGCTCAGTTTGAAAGAAAAAAAAGACTTTTGCCCCCCCCCCCCCCCAGTTCTGACACTGCCTTTAATATGCCAGTAGGGAATTTTATCCATTGCATCACAATTCCACGCTATATAATGCCCTTTGCATTTTTTTTTCAGGAAGTGTCCGTTTTTATCATGATTTGTCCCGGTTTCTCAGTCACATGATCTATCCAACCCTATCCTAGGCCCGCGCCTGCTTGAGTCCGACGTTGCTAAGGCAAATCGGCGTGGTGAATCTTCCTTCGGGTATAACGTAGGATCCTATGGGTTAGATTACGTTGGGGAGCGATGGAAGAAAAAATTTTCTGTAAGAGCATAGTTTCCCAACCTTTTTTGTCCCATCGCCCCCCAGCGCAATCTAACCCATAGGATCCTATGTTATACACGTAGCTTCTGCCTTCCCCCCCCCCCTGAAACCAAAGCCGCTTGAAAGGTGCTACTCTCACTTACCAGGTACTTTGCCTGGAACTTTCCATCGCCCCCAATGGAGCGTTAACGCCCACGTTGGGAATCACTGCTCTAGATTATTGATAGCGTCATATCTGGATACGTTCCAGTCACGGACTTGGTTGGTTTTCATAAATATTTAATAATTTTCCCACCCAATCGATACAGGTATGAAGCTCCAAAATATAATTGCAGAAAATGATTAATCTTTCTCCGCAATTTCTTTCCCTTCTGAGCTCTTTCCGCAAACACCAATAGAATTTTTGACTGAAAATTCAAAACCACCGAATTCTATATCGTAACTAATAAATATTTATGCAAAAACAGAGTTCATCGGCCGCGTTATTTCAAACCAAAACTAGAGTCCGAATAACTGTCAGAAGCAATCATTTTGAATACGCACTTTTTTTTTCCCCCCAACAGCTGTGAAGGCGGATACGTAAATATGCCTAATATTGTATACCTGCTTTATATTTCCGCGAAGACCGTTTACTCTTTCTCTCTCCTGCTCGAAATAAGATGTTGTATTTCGGACGCGAGAGCTGTTTACTCTATGTCTCACTTTTTTTTCTCGCTCTCTCTCTCTCTCTGTAGAAGAAGCTTCACTAGATTTGCGAAAGCCCATCCTCATTTAAAAGCTTCGTTCTCCAAGTTTAGCTAACAAAACAAATTTTTCTTTCAGTTTGTCAAGGTTTTTCTTTGCCCCTTTAAAAGTTTGAGTTATGCAAAAAGTAGGCCATGTTTATTTAGTCGTCAGAAACGCACTTGATAACCCGATTGTAAATAGGAGAGAGTTAAACGTTCAATCGTAATCGATAGAGATATACTCAAATTTCTTGCGTACAATCCGTTAAAAAAAACCACATAAAAATTTCTCAGTGCGTGTTACAGTAATCTCTCTTATACAGTCGAATCCCGTTTTAACGAATACCATTATAGCGGAAATCTCGTTTTAACGAATACCTTTACAGCGAAAATCTCGTTTTAACGAATACCGTTATAGCGAAAATCTCGTTTTAACGAATACCGTTATAGCGAAAATCTCGTTTTAACGAACACTTTTCTAACCCCCCCCCCCCCACATACGTTTACGTAGGGACATTTTTCAATAAACTGGAATACCTTTATAACGAAGTGGTTTCTACGGTGTCTTGGAGTTCGTTATAACGGGATTCTACTGTACATCTCTCATTTATACATTTGTCTCAGTTATGAGACGATTTTCCATGCTACTGGTCAAAGGAATGGGAAAATATAACGCTGTTTTCCATTTATACGACCCTTTTATTCCTACAACTCATTTTTGCAATGTACTGCTCAGGTATGAGTAGATCCCGGAATATATTCAAAAGCATATGTGCTTATGCATTTTCATATTTTGGTCTTTTTTAGTGTTGACGCATATAAATGCATACAATCGAAGAATTTTCAGAATAAGTTCATATATTTGAAGGTTTTTAAAACCTCAGTCACTTTTTTTTATAATTTTTCAAATGAATTTTGCTCATAATATTTTCATAACATCGGGTTTTTTTTCGCAGGGGGGATTTATTGACTTGATAGAGATGTTGTGTAACATTTTCCAAATATCAACTGTTTTATTGACGCTATTTTTAGAGATAGCGTCAAAGATTTTAAATTTTTTTTATAAATAGCTAGTTTATTTATAGAAATAGCGTCGAAATTCTTTTGTTACTAGTATTTCGTTACTAATAAAAAATTCGGCTTTAAAAATGCCTAAATGAAAAATATGTAAAATTTATTTGCGTATGTTGTATATACATATGTGGTTTTTTATATAAATGAATATGCGCTTAGATTGGAAAAATGTCACATTTCCCCAATCTAAGCTGACTCCAATCTACTGACTCTACGTGACACGTAGAGTCAGTATTCTGGGCTCAAAAGTTATTAAATTACTTTCATTATAATTCTACGTGTGTAGGAAGCTATCGAACAGGTGCTGAAAAGAAAAATATGTGTCGTGACTTTGTGCTCGGCGAGTACCGAGCGACTGTTTGAGAACGTTAATTCGAACAGGAACAGAGAGGAGAATTGATCGAGAAATGGCGGAGTAAAGTAGTCGTATTTAGGCTACACATGTTAATGTTGTAAGTTCGAATAAAGTTTGTTTTTGAAATCGTTAGGAAAAAGCCCGGAGTACTTTGATTTGAAGCCGCGGCCATTTCCTTGGGAGCCAACAGATATTAATAAAAATTCTCAATGAAATCAAAAATCTTTACATTATCTTGCGGTTGAAATTCCCATCGTGTCAGCTTACGACTCATAGGATGTTCCGGCTTGAACATAGGGTTTTTCTTAAGAGAATGGAGATACATATATATATAAATTTCCTTTCTTGCTGTAATTGAACAACACAATATTATTTTAGAGCAAAGCATCACAATTAGCCGTCGAGCGAGCACAGCACACGGGCTATAACGAGCTACTGAAGCTAAGATGATATGATACCATCTTGCTCTTAAAAGAAGGGCTGCAATTAAATGCTTGGTCAGCCGGGAAAGCATTCATTTTGACGCCTTTCCCCCGTAATGTTGAAGGATAGGTTAAAAGTTGAAATTCACGTCCCCATTGGTCCATCGCCCGAAGCATCAGATACACCTGCTACCCCCTAGTTGCGGCCTTCGAAGAGAGCTTTATAAGTTACGAAACCTTATAAATTGCTTTTTATATTTTTTTCAAATGCCATAGCAAGGATGTTATAAGTGGTAATTTCTTTGCAGTTCCCTTCAATTTAAGCAACTGAATTGGTAAGCGCATTTTGCTGCAGCAAAAACGTACCTTCACAGGGAGTTTGTAGGAAGAGCAATAATCATGATGGGTGGCTTGTATATTAATAAATTGCGTCTTTCCCCCCCCCCCCCTAGTGCTGCATGCTGCAGCACAAAGGCCAAAGAAAAAATACTTGTAGGAGATGTAATGTTATGTGGAGTTTTTGTTTTGCTCCTTTTCGCAGCTCGTAAATCTGGTAGTCATTAACTCTTCGTGCATTTATTCGTGCATTCCATTTTTTGCATTTCTTCGTGCATTTTATTTTATTTATGTTATTAACTCATGTGATATTAACTTAACATATCACTTTGATTTAGAATAAAATTTTGCTACCTTCACTTGAGTTTTCCATATAGATATAAAGTGGGGAAATAATTATCCCATCGCTCGCTGGATGCAGTATGTTGCGCTAAACGGACTGTGGAATAATAATTCTTCCCCCCCCCCTCCCATGATTTGCATGATATCGATGGTTTTCATAAAATTTTTACTTTAACATGATCTCACATACCATCTAACATATAATGAGGCAAATTTCTTTTGCCCTGTGAAGGGTTGCCGCATGGACCCACCCGGGACGGCCCGAGGACCTCAAGTACAGAAGGGGCCTATATGGTTATATTGAGATATGGTTACAATTTTTTAGACTAAATATGTAAATTGATAAATGGGTATTTCTAGCCTGGTAAGGGAGGTTTTCGAAGAAATCACTTTGCCCGAGGCCTATGATGCTCTTAAGACGGCCCTGCGTAAAGGTAAAAAAAAATTGCATATAATGCGCATAGCAATCCGAAATATTTTGAATTAACCTCGAACGGGTGATTTTTCAAGAGAGGAAGACCTTTTTTACGTGGGTTTTGTACCACCTCTTCCTCGTTCGTCAATGTGACATTGGGAACTAAAAAAACTAGAATTAACGAAGTTACTCCAAACTGGTATAGAAAAAGAGTTAGGAAAAGTTTCCGGAAGAGAGACTCAACATTTTTTGAAGAGGGTAGAAACTTAAATTTTGATAGGAAGGATTCAGTACTTTCTGGCAAAGCGCCAATGATATTGCGAAAGTAAAATTGCGGGAGTAAATTCGTCGCGTCAAAAGTTGCTGGCACTTATGAATTACTATAAAGATATGTGATGGAAATGAAATATATTTGGACATTTTCCTATTTCATGAGATAAGCACTTTGAATGACACTAATATTTGTCATAGTCATTATGCACTGGTATCTGACATTATCACTGAATACAAACTTTCATTTTCTTCAAGTTTAAACATTCGGTGGAAATTTAAAGTATGTGCTAAACAGAGGTGTATTTACAGTGGGGGGAGGGGCGCTTAATGTGCTATAGCCCAGGGCGGAAAACCTGACGAATGATTGGCGAAGAAAACTTAGTAGAATGAGAGAAGGGTGTCAAAGTTTATATAGCCCGCAGGCAGTATAAATCCGTCTCTGCTTAGGTCAAGTCAAACGAGTGACCTAAAGAGTTTTCGATTATGTGAGTGACCAGAAGAGTGACTTAGAGGGTGAGGAAACCAGGTCGGTGAGCGAGCAAAAGAGTTGCAGAGTGAGTTTGTACAAGCCGGACCTAAGTATTTTGCTGCCCAGTGCCAAAACAGCTTTGTAGCCCTCTGAATTGGGTTTCCCATTCTACAGTTGTCCGTGGGCACCCTGGTGCACGCCAGGTTAACACTGGCACGCGAGAATAACTATCAAACTCTATTTCATGATAATAAGAAAGTTATTCGGCTAGGGCCGCAACTGGGATCTAGTGTCTCTGGAGTTGGACTAATGGGAATGCCAAATTCACAAATACAACGCCACAACAGGCAAATTGCCCAACGAGGTGGCTGTACTTAAGAACATCATGGATCCCCGAGTCATTTTTTGGAGGCCCTACCTACTACTGCTACATCACACATGCACCCCCCCCCCCTCCAACGAATCGGTACATGCGGGAATGTGCGTGTACGTGTAGTGAAACCTGAGTGAAGTTTTTTTGTTTCTCTGTAATGCTTGTTATGTTAGTGCTGCTATCTGCCACCAGATTTTCTAACTATGAGTGAAGTGTTATGATTGAATGATTTATCGTTGTAGGACTGTTGCTATCTGTGACGAGACTTTTTAACGGGGAGACCGGCTCGCATTTGCGCCTTGAACTTGGGAACCACAGAAAACCAACTTCAGCCGACCACCACTGTGGGGTTCGCACCCGGATCCTCGCATCGCGAGTCCGTCACTATAACCACTCGACCACCACAGCGGCAAATTGCCCCTTCTACATTAAATGGGGGCAAAATGCGTGTATGGCCTGGCTGACAAAGTATCTAGTTACGGCCCTGCATTCGGCAATAAATTTTGACAAGTGCCCGGTGCTCAATGAAAAAATCACGTGTTCTTCCCAAGACCACTGCTCTGCAATATCTGCATGCAGGGTACCATTTAGGGAGGATTGTCGGGCTAGAGAACCGATCATCTGCCCAGGGCTGCAACTGCAGGGTTTGCACAAATGAATGACACGATTTTAAAAATTTATATTTTCAAAACTATTACGCATAATATAAATGTGATACATAGAAAAATAAAGAAAAACACATTCAAAGTTTTTCTTTTAATTTTTATTTTTTTTAAACATCGCTCAATTGATGGCAGCACTTCCGTAGAACGCAGTGCGTGAAATTAAAAATTGGTGACAATGAGAGAAAATTTTTTTTGCGTATTAGAATATGTGTCAACTTTATATGTATCAAGTAACGGAAATATGCCCACTACTTCCGCTACTACTGTGCAGAGGGCATTCAGAAATTTGTTACTGAGCAAAAAAACAAAAGAATGGTTCAATCAATTTCCAGTCGTTGCGTTCTGCGGAAGGGCTGGCCCTCAATTGAGCGATGTTGAAATTAAAAAAAAACTTTGAATGTATTTCTTATGTATGTATCACAGATTATATTATGTGTAATAGAGTTTTGAAAATATAAGTTTTTAAAATCGTTCATTCATTTATGCAAACCCCTGTAGATACATTTTCAGCCATAGCAAGCAGGTTCAATGTCTGAATATCAAGGGTTACCTGTCTTAGGCCGGGATTACATTATAAAAGTTTAATAAAAGGTCTTTCAGAAAACTTGAAAAAAAACACCAATAAGCCTATTGGTTACATTCACTCGAATATAACAGATACGCTTATTGGTTTCATTTTTCAAGTTTTATAAAAGGACTTTTATCAAATTTTTATGTTGTAATCCCGGCCTTAGGCCGGTATTACACTATAAAAGTTTGATAAAATCCCTTTTATAAAACTTGTAAAATCTAACTGCATAATAAGGTTATTGGTTACATTCTAGAAAATGCAACTGGTGGCCTTACTGGCTGCATTTTTCAAGTTGTGTAAAAGGACTTTTACCAAACTTTTATAGTGTAATACCGGCCTTAGACGAGTTCTAAACTATTTCGTACTTTTTTAAGAACACGCAAAGTCAAAATGAATAGTACTTTTATCTCGTTTTGCGGTCCCTAAAAATTTTCCCAACTTTGAGGCCTCGAATGCGAGCCGATCTCACCGTTAAAAAGTCTCGCCACAGAGAGCAACAGGCCTACGACGGTAAATCTTCAATCATAACATTTCACTCATAGTTCGAAAAATAGGTAGCAGATGGCAGCGTTATAACAAGCATTACACAGAAACAAGCTTCACGTTAGGTTAGGTTCACAACAAGGAAACGCACATTCCAACATGTACACATTCGTTAGAAGTTCCGCAGAGGAATATGAACGATATGCATGTGTGGTTTAGAAGGTCCTTAAAAATTATCGGCCCAGTGCGGTCGCACCCTTCGCTCTTGCTTAAGTCCGTCCCTTTTAAAGAGCGAGAGACCAGAACAGACGGCAAAACAATAAATCCGCCTCTGGTACTAAAAATATTTTCTTTAATTTTTTTTATATCATAAAAAACGATATTGATACTATGCTGGAATTTGTATCAATAGGCCGGTCAAATTCGGATTACTTTGTCGATTTGGCATTGAGGTCTTTGCGTGTGCCTGTCTATCAATAGCTCGAAAAATTCTATTAAAAGAAAGGAAAAAGAAACATTGTGTTTTCATTTTCAACAGGTGGCTTCATCGAGCTTATATTACTGGAGGGAGCATCCAGCCGCTGCGACGGCAGCAACATCGAATGCAAGGGAATCACGTGACTCGGTGAAAACACAGTTCGTTAGTGTCAATTTGCCCATAGAAATAAATGTACAGTTCGGTCTCTAAATATTTGGTTTAAAAGATTAAAAAAAGGACAGAGAACTCATCTAAAGATGAAAAAAGATTAAATTATTTCTTCCATTAATTCTGGAATAATTTCTTTCGTTAATGCTAAAAAATTTCTTTCGTTAATGCTAAAAAATTTCTTTCGTTAATGCTAAAAAATTTCTTTCGTTAATGCTAAAAAATTTCTTTCGTTAATGCTAAAAAATTTCTTTCATCAATTCTGGATTTGTTTCTTTCATTAATGCTGAAATTATTTCTTTGATGAATTTTGGAATTGTCACTTTCATCAATCTGAAATTATGTTTCATTAATGCTGGAATTTTCGCTTTCATTAATTTTGGAATTATCTCTTTTTCCTTAATTCTAGAATTATCTTTCGTTTATTCTCGAATGATCTTCCATTAATTCTGGAGTTATCGTTTTAAATTATTTTGGAATTATCACTTCATTAATGCTGAAATTACCTCTTTCATTGATTTTGGAATCATCTCTTTCATTGATTTTTTAATTATCGCTTTCATTAATTTTGGAATTATCACTTTTTCATCATTCTGGAATTATCTTTCATTAATGCTGAAATTATCTTTTACATTAATTCTAGAATATTTTCTTTCATTAATTCTGGAATTATTTCTTTCATTAATTCTGGAATTATCTCTTTCATTAATTCTGGAATTATCTCTTTCATTAATTCTGGAATTATCTCATCGATGCTGAAATTATTTCTTTCATTAATTCTGGAATTATCTCTTTCATTAATTCTGGAATTATTTCATCGATGCTGAAATTATTTCTTTCATTTATTGTTTTAAATTCCTGTGGATGCCATAAGAAAATAACGGAGGATTGTGTGTGTTTTGACCGAGTCACGTGATTTTCCGACGAATGATGTTGGGGGACACCGTTCTCAGCACTGCCAAGGCGGAGACCGCTGACGTCATACTCTCTCCCGTAATATAAGCTTGTGGCGCTACTTGTCTTGTACAATTTTTATATTTTTATTTTATTTTTTATGCCACTTACTAGCTAGGCATTATCTAGTGTGTTCTTGTATTGGAGTTCAGTCTGGCTCCAACTGTCGACCGAACATGTCCTAAAACTCTCTCTCTCTTCTATTAAATAACTAAAAAAAGAAAGGAGTCATGACTGTATGTTTCCGAAATAACAACCAGACACATCCACCAGCACTAGCATCACCACAGAATTGGTGACCCACGTAAAGCAGATGTTTGACAGCCACGAACTCGAAAGCAGACGAAAACAAGTACTCTTTCTCGCTTCGTAATATGATACTTGCTGCCTTTCTTCTTTTTTTCCCTGTGTGTGGTGCGTTTGCTGACTGATTGAGGGGGCATCTCCTCAGTTCTCTTCCTGGATTGTGCTGAACTTTTTTTTGGATATGCCGAACGCTACCGAAGAAACAGGTATGTCTTCTGAATTAGAACTTTCGCGTGTTTCTTTTCGCGCGCCTTCGATTTGGAAATCCGATGTCGATCTTTGGTTTCTTCAGATTGAATCGAACTTTAAAATTGCCGGAATTACTGATCCTAAAACGCAATTTCACTGTGTTGTGACCGCTCTCGATGTCGAAGTGTTATCATATGTTAGCGATTTGATCAGAGCTCCTGTTACAGACGATTCTTACAACCAGTTAAAAACACGCATTTGTCAACAGTTTTCACTGTCGGAAACTTCCCGCTTACGAGTTCTACTCCAAGAGCTCACTCTTGGGGATAAGCGACCTTCTCAATTGTTGCATGAGATGCATACATTAGCTGGCAAGAAAATTTCAGATGAAGTGCTTAAAACCCTTTGGTTACAACGTTTGCCTATTCATACACAGCAGATACTTTCTGTTAGTAAGGATACATTGCCGGATGTAGCAGAAATGGCAGATAAAATTACCGAAGTCACTGGGCACACACCAACTATTTCTGAGGTCAGCCGTAATGAAACCATCAGCTTGCAATCACTTCAAAGTCAAATTTCGACTTTGACCGTTGCTGTTGACCGCTTATCCCACTATAGAGAGAAAAATTTTAACAAAAAGGGAAGAGTTCGTTCAAATTCTCGGTCTAGAGAGAGGTCTAGTGGTGATGGTACACCCAAACGTAAACCTTATTGTTGGTACCATTTCAAATTCGGTCGAAAAGCATCAAAATGCATTAAACCCTGTGATTGGTCGGAAAACTAACTGGCCCATCTGTTTTGGCGACAGCAGGTGATGGCCGGCGATTAGTTCGCCTTTTTGTTCATGATCGAAAATCCGGTACTGGTTTTTTAGTGGACACAGGCGCTAGCATTTCGGTTTTCCCACGAGATACACAGGTACATAAAGCAGCAGATACAAACTTTTCGCTATACGCAGCTAATGATACTAAAATTTCTACGTATGGTTGCAAATCTTTATCAGTGGATTTAGGGTTACGCAGACTATTTAGATGGTCCTTCGTTATAGCTGATGTTAATCGCCCGATATTAGGTGCTGATTTCTTAGAACATTATGGTCTATTAGTTGACGTAAAAAAGTCTCGTTTGATTGACAGTTTGACTTCACTTTCAATCAAATGTAGCAATGCCAGTTGCCCTACATTAGGCTTAAAGACCATTAGTGGAGATTCGCCCTACTTGAAAATTTTATCTAAATTTCCTAATCTAACGAATCCTTCTATGCTTGGGGCTACTTCTAAAAAACACTGCGTTACACATTGCATTACTACTAAAGGTTCTCCTGTCTTTACCAAAGCCCGCAGACTTTCTCCAGAGAAACTTGCTATTGCAAAGCGTGAAGTTCAAACGCTAATGGATCAGGGCATACTGAGACCTTCAAAAAGTCCATGGGCAAGCCCGATACACATTGTTCCTAAACGTAATGGAGAATACCGTTTATGTGGGGATTACAGAAAACTTAATTCTATAACGTGTCCAGACAGATATCCTATACCACATGTTCATGATTTCAGTTACGGTCTGCAGGGGAAAAACATTTTTTCTAAATTGGACTTGGTTAAGGCTTATCATCAGATACCTTTAGATCCTGAGTCTGTTGAAAAAACTGCCATTATTACCCCATTCGGACTTTATGAGTACTTATATATGTGTTTTGGATTGTCTAATGCGGCACAATCATTTCAACGGTTCATAGATATTGTCTTAAGAGACTTGAACTGTTATGCATATTTAGATGACCTACTAGTTGCATCAACAACAGAAGAAGAACATCTTAAAGATCTTGAATTAGTTTTTGAACGTTTAAACAGTTTTGGTATAATTCTTAATCCTGATAAATGCATATTTGGGAAATCTGAGATAGAGTTCTTAGGATTTTTGGTTAACAGCAACGGCATTTCTCCTTTGCCAGAAAAAGTCGACATTCTTCGTAATTATCCGCAACCAAAAACGGTTGATGAACTTCGAAGATTTCTAGCAATTCTCAACTTTTACCACCGTTTCTTAAAAAACGCAGCATCTGACCAGGCTCCCTTACACGATTTGTGCAAAGGAAAGAAGAAAAAAGATAAATCTCTCATCGCCTGGTCGGGGGGAACTATTGCTGCTTTCGAAACGTGTAAACATGCTATTACCAATGCCACGCTTTTGGCTCATCCTAAACATGATGCTCATCTTTCGTTGACAGTCGACGCATCAGATTTCGCTCTCGGAGCTGTTTTACAACAAACTTCCGATGGTGTCGTCGAACCACTCTCATTTTATTCTCGAAAGTTAACGACAACTGAAAAGAACTATAGTACTTATGATCGCGAGTTGCTTGCGGTTTATAGTTCTATTAAACATTTCAGACACATGTTAGAAGGCAGACCATTTACGATCTACAGTGATCATAGGCCTCTAACTTATGTTTTTCACAAAGTTAATGATAACAGCTCTCCCAGACAACGACGTCATTTAGAGTATATATCACAATTTTCTACGGACATTCGTTACATTCAGGGTGAGCGAAATGTTGTAGCAGATGCTTTTTCCAGATTATCCGAAATTAATTTACCTGACTCGATTGATTACGCAGCTATTGCTACTTCACAGAGTACAGACGCTGAATTAACAGCCCTCCGACAACCAGGTGGGGTGCTCGATATAAAACCTATCAAATTCGGTCCTCAGGGTACAGAACTTTTTTGTGATTTATCCACTGGAATTATCCGTCCCTACGTACCAGAAAAACACCGATATCACGTGTTTACGGTCCTTCATAACCTCGCCCATCCAGGCGTTAAATCAACTGTAGACCTTATTCGTCAACGATTTGTGTGGAGTTCAATACGCAAGGATGTCACACGATGGACCAGGGCGTGCATCGAGTGCCAACGCTCAAAAGTGCATCGCCACACTCGATCTTCCATCGGTGCATACCCTTTGCCCCAATGCAGATTCTCGCACATTAACATCGACATTGTTGGTCCTCTTCCTCCTTCTCGGGGTTTCACCTACTGCCTTACCTGTGTGGATCGATACACCAGGTGGGTAGAGGCTTTCCCGATGGAAAACCAAAAAGCCGAAACTGTCGCAGAGACATTCTACTCTGGCTGGATTAGCAGATTCGGAGTTCCGGAATCGGTTACCACCGATCAAGGGAGACAATTCGAAAGTGATTTGTTTCGCGCATTCGTTCGTTTTCTTGGAACTCAGAAAACACGCACGACAGCGTATCATCCGTCCTCCAATGGCATCGTTGAAAGATTCCACCGGCAGCTCAAAGGTGCCATACGCTGCCATGCCACGGAACGTTGGACTGAAGTGTTACCTACCATACTTCTGTCCATCCGAGCCAGCATCAAACCGGACATCAACACTTCTGCTGCTGAGATGGTTTACGGATCACCATTGCGCCTACCTGGTGAATTCTTCCGTAGTTCCGACCCTCAGCCAACACAGCCGGAATTTCTACGTGCTCTACGAGATCACATAAACACTTTACGTCCGATCCAAACTTCAAGGCATGGAACTCACAACGTTTTCGTTCATAAAGAACTTGCTGTTTCTTCCCATGTGTTCGTGCGGCTGGACACCGTACGAAAGCCCCTTCAACAACCATATTTGGGGCCATATGAAGTGATTGAACGATCTCCAAAAGTATATACAGTGAACATGAAAGGCAAACTAACGAAAATCTCAATAGACAGATTGAAACCAGCATTTTTG
Source organism: Pholcus phalangioides (assembly GCF_987345545.1). NCBI lineage: Eukaryota > Metazoa > Arthropoda > Arachnida > Araneae > Pholcidae > Pholcus > Pholcus phalangioides. The sequence continues at coordinate 82,301,122 of NW_028301608.1, read as the reverse complement.
CTTGATAGCACTTTTAATGAGCAATCACCGTTCGCTGAACCGAAACAGCCTTATGTAACTCGATCAGGGCGTACGGTTCGTATAAGAATTCCTTAATATTATTCTTATTTGCATATTTTTTCAAATGAATAACATTATTTTTGTTTTTTGCAACATTTTTTAAAATTTATATTATGTTTTGCAAAATTTTCATTCTTCAATTTTCTTATATGTATATATGTCTATTATCTATTCTAGTAATCGTTTTTGCATATACATACATTTACTAATGTTTGATCATTTGTAAATTATTTTTTTTTGCTCGACTATTAATTTGTGCATAAGGTATTTTCGTATTGCGTATTTTTTGAATTTTTCGAACAAAATTTTTTTTTTTGCACATGTCAATGCCATATTAGTTGCCATAACTATACTGTCATATCGTCGTAACTATATTATCATATTTTGTACATTGTGCCATATGTCGTCCTTCAGACTCGTGGGGGAGTACTGTGGCGCTACTTGTCTTGTACAATTTTTATATTTTTATTTTATTTTTTATGCCACTTACTAGCTAGGCATTATCTAGTGTGTTCTTGTATTGGAGTTCAGTCTGGCTCCAACTGTCGACCGAACATGTCCTAAAACTCTCTCTCTCTTCTATTAAATAACTAAAAAAAGAAAGGAGTCATGACTGTATGTTTCCGAAATAACAACCAGACACATCCACCAGCACTAGCATCACCACAAGCTCGATGGGTGGCTTCAATTGCATTCGAACATCTGGTAGAAAAGCTGTGTTACACATTTTGAGTGAGAGGACTCGTATCCCTCTGCATTCCCCCCTTTCCCCGTCGTTGAGTTTCAAAACAGCTGATTGTGTCGATCACAAAGGAGCTTCTGTTCAGAGGAAGTTTTTGTATGTTACTATATAGGAAATGAAAAGTGCAAAGATATACAAAGCATAGTCATGTATAAGTCTCATAAATCTTCTTGACGAAATGTCAATTAAGTTAGATGGAGTTGAGAAGAAAAAGAGAGAAGCTCAACAAAAACTGCATATGAAGTTCACACTTGCTTGAAGGCAATCAAGAAAATTTAAATATTGTATTCATATTACTTTCAATTTACTTCCGTTTGAAATGATACTTTTTTCAAGGTTCTTACTCGGAGGCGCGTATTTACGGTTTTATCACCTGAGTGCTTTCCGAAGTTTGTCACCCTTTTCTCATTCTAGTTTTAATTTTCTTGACCACCTATTGCTCTAATTCGCCGCCCTGTGCTATGACCCGCTTAGCTGCTCCCCCCCCCTTTAAATATGCCCATGTCTCCAAGTCTTTCTTTTGGTCACTCACCTGCTTGCATACGAGTCGCTCACGTGCTTGCGTACCCTTTTGGTCATTCACGTGTTTGCATATTATTTTTGTTACTCACATGCTTGCATACTATTTTGGTTACTCACATGCTTGCGCACTCTTTTGGCCATTCCCATGCTCAAACACTCACCAAGTCATTCCCATGCTCAAACACTCACCAAGTCATTCCCATGCTCAAACACTCACCAAGTCATTCCCATGCTCAAACACTCACCAAGTCATTCCCCTGCTAATGCACTTTCTAAGTAACTCTCTAGGTCATTCTTTCGGTCATTCACATGCTAAGACCCCTGTAAATACGCAATCATTCCTACTTAAAATGTCGATGGAAGAGATTTCCTATATTCTTCCTCTCTCTTCGACCTACTCAGTGGCATCCGAAAATATAATTCCGAAGCATAATTTCACTATTCTCGAAACTTTTAATGAGTATTTTTATAAAAGTATTTTGTAATTTGTTTGTATTTTTTTCATCAGTGAAAAGTAACTCTACTCAAGAAAGAAATTTCAAAAAATCCTAAAATTTGAAGGAGTATTTTTACTCCTCAACAAAATTTGGAGGGGTAAAGTTGAATTTCGATGAGTGAATCACGCATCTAGATGCGTATTGGCAAACACTTGTTCTGCGTACCCTGAAGACGTGTGTGCGGAAAATATTTATCGTAACAATTCACTGCCACGCAATTTACCGATAAAGTAGCATAGTGAGTGGATAAGCAGGTGAGTGAGCCAGTGAGCAAGTGAGTCAGGGAGTTAGTTAGTGAGAAGGTAAGCAAATGAGTGAATGAATGAGCAAGTGAGTAAATGAGTCAGTGAAGGAGTTGATGACTGAGCAAGTGAGTAAATGAGTCAGTGAAGGAGTTGATGACTGAGCAAGTGAGTGAGCGAGTCACTCATATGCAGGCCCGGACTTAAGCAGGTGCGAAGGGTGCGGTTGCACCGGGCCGCAAAATTCATGGGGCTGCAATTTTTTTCCCCGAAACTTTTTGGTGGGAAAAGCAGCTTTCAGTTCAACCCCAATAACATCAAAGCGCTGATAGGCATTCCAATTAGTGGAGCAAGTACGATGTATGCTGCAAGTAGTATGCGTAAACCTGTATTGGGATCACCCCCCCCCCCCACCTAATATTTGTAATACTAATGGAAACATTGGGTTTTATAGGTCCCTTCCTCACCAATATTTTTTGAGCCCTTCCAATATTTCCAATGAGGGCCGCAACCAGATGTTTGGCCAGCTGTGGGAAAGCACGCATTTTGGCTCTCCTCTCTAATATTGGAGAAGAGGTTAAAGCAGTGATTCCCAACGTGGGCGTGAACGCCCCCTTGGGGTGATGGAAAGTTCCAGGGGGCGGTAGAAGCTACGGGTATAACATAGAATCCTATGGGTTAGATTGTGTTGGGGGCGATGGGAGAAAAAAATTTCTGAAGAGAGCGATGGTTGGGAAACTATGGGTTAAAGGGGGAAATCTGGGGTCTCCCCGGTCTGGCACCCGGGACACTAGATCCGCCAACCCCCCCCCCCCCAGGTGGCCCTGTTTCCAGTATACAATGAAAAATAATATAATTAGAGGCGGATTTAACGGCGGGCGTACCGCGCGCACCAGTTGCCCCGACTTCTAAAGGGCCCCAAAAACCCCAAACTTCACACTTTTTTCTAATTTAAGAGGCCCGTTATTTTCTTTTGCGCCCGGGCTATGGCGGGTGTTGCCCCGACCGACTATAGTCCGCCACTGAATATAATAATAATGAAAAAGACTTCTTTGTCAAATTACTTTCCCTTCAAAAAATCCTGATTTTGATCTCCATCACACTACTTGTACAATTTTCGTTGCACGCTGCAAAACCAAGACTGCCAAAATATTTCAGTTCGCCACTCAGGAAGTTCGGAAATCGGGGAGTGAAGATATAAAGTTTTTTTAGAAGGGGCCGCAATTTTTTTTTTGCACCGGGCCGCGAAATTATCAAGTCCGGCCCTGCTCACGTGGTCACTCATACGGTCACTCACATAGCCCCTCATAAGTTTACTCACTCACATAGTAAATTAAACCTCATAAGTTTACTCACTCAATAAATAGCTTATTCGCCTGCTCATTCACCGACTCATTCGGTCACTCACACATTCACCCACTTGCTCAGGGGCCATTCAAGTATTACGTAAGCATTTTTTAGCCATTTTTGACCCCCCCCCCTTGTCATCAAAAGTCAGCAAATGCGAAACCCCCTTCCCCCCCCCCCCCTGATGCTGATAAATTTGGTACTACTTGTAATACTTGAATGACCCCTCAATCACTCGGTCACTCCCACTCATTAGTGACGAACTGTTGTCTATGAATTTTCCCCAGCAGTGATTTTTTGCGTCGGTGAATTTTCCCATCGGCAAATTGCGTGGCGGTGAATTATTGGAGGTAAATTTTCAGTAAATTACCAGAAAAAGATACGATCCCATAAAATATTTCAGAGGCAAATCTACATCAGAAATTCAATAGTACTCATTTTTAATGAGAAAGCTGCAAGACGCGGCATTTTTCTATACAGTAAATTCTACTGAGTTACCACCTGTCTAAGTTTAATCATTTCTTCAGGGAAGGATTAAATACATGATAACACAGGACTATATCTTTGTAAGTTGACCAGAAAAGTGTTGCACCGCAGATCAGGGCCGAAACCAGAAATTTCTTTCGGAGAGGAGACAACTGGTGTTTAGGGGGCAAGGGGTGGGGAGTTCTAGGGCTATGTGACCTGTGAGGCCACACGGGCCGTGAAATCCGAGGTAAGGGGGAAGAAATTGGTGACAGATAATACCCCCCTCCCCCAATAACCGGAACCGTAGTGCGTAGAAGGCCTAAAATTCTAGTTAAGGCCCTAGTAGACAACCACACAGGCGGATTTGACTTTGGCCGCCTGCGGATAACTCCAATTTTGCCGACTTTCTCATGACCACCGATTACTTAAATTTGCCACCCCTCGTTGCCGCGCTGGCATCTAGCCCACCTAGCTTCTTTGTAAATACGCCACTGGACAATAACGTGTAAATATGTCTTAGCATATGAAGCGGGAAAATTTTAACCGAGGAAGAACTTCTGCGACTAAATTTCTAATTATCTTCCAGAACATTTTCTGTACGTCAGAACGAGCCGAAAAGATGCTTTAACCACCGGAATGTCAACTTATACGGGTTTCACCGTATTTGAGCTCTATACCGAGAATTTTTGGCAATAAATTTCGATGATGTAAGCATATTTAGCAATAAATTTCAATGATGTTAGCATATTTAGCAATAAATTTCGATGATGGGGGGAGGGGCACAGGGAGCTTGTGCCCCATCAAGCCAACCAATTTTCTTAAAACATTTCTTGTGTCCCGTCCCAAAGGTCGATCCTCAGTACGACCCCCTGGATGCAAGCATAAGCGTAAAGGTATTGGAGATATTGGGATCGCTCAAAAATATTGCGTGCGGGGGCTTCAAACGGTATATTTGTACAGGTATAATTGAAATAAGGGGCAAATATTGGGGGAGGGGGCATGGGCCGGATACAAGTTAACGCCTTTCGAAGTAAGGTTTAATCCCCTTCGACCTGGCGGTGCTTTAAAGTACCAAGTTAGGTAATTTGTTATGCGTATCAACTAATTGTTCGAAAAAAATGTTTTGTTTTAATCGTATCGGCGGAGATACAGGGAAGCGATGCCCCCCCCCCCCTTCCCCCATCATCAAAGATTTGTACAAGTGATCTAATATAAATGTAGAAAAACGTATTGACATCATCGTCATCGTGCCATTCCCCAACCCCCAGACCTTGAAGCCTATCTTCACTTGTGTTTTGTCTTGAAGTAGAGCTAAAATGACATCAATAAAATTCACATTTGATAATTATTTATCATTATCCCTCTTGGTTTGTTTATTTTCATTTTTATTTATTATCATTTTCTTCCTATTTTACTTTTCATAATGTGGTCGTCAGTGCCGAACCACGACCACCTAGATAACCTAGGTTATCTAGGTGGTCGTGGCCGAACTTAGGAAGGTGCAAAAGATGCAGCCACAACGGGCCGCTAAATTTTATTAGCCGCAAAACGGAATAAAAAAATTACTTTCGTAAAGTTATATTTTGATTTCTTAATAAGGGGTCATTCAAGTATTACGTCAGCATTGTGGGGGGGGGGGGTTTGAAGGTTGCTTACGTCACCAACCACCCCTTTTTGATATGATATGAAATATTCTAAGCCGCTGACGAGGGCGGGGGGGGGGAGTCAGTGCTTTGCTGACCCCCCCTTCCCTTGTCAAGTATTACGTAAAAAATCTGTTTACGTAATACTTGAATGGCCGCTAAAGCAATAGCTTGAAATTCTTTCCGAGACAGGGAACCCACAGGATTATGTTTTTGACCCCCAAGCCAAAAAAAGCACGAGGGTTTGGTGCCCTGGATGAAAATGAGAGCTAAATTCTCCCTTCAAAGACGTATTTAGAGCTACACTGGTAGGGGGGGGGGACGAACTATTTGAATGCCATTTTGGGTAGTGATAGTCTAGCCTAGACAGCCTTTCCATTTTGGTGCCCTGCGTATAGATATTGTAGACATGGCCCTTTGGCTGTGGGGGCCCCTCCCAGGACAGATTTTTCATGCCCCCCCCCTCCCCCTCCCAATAATGAATTTACAAAGTGAAGAAGAAAAAATAATTAGAACAGTTTCGGTCTGGAGCCATGTCAGCCCGTAATAGAGTCCATATTCATTGCCAAATAGCTTTTTATTACTATGATATAGTAATGCTCAGTTTGATAGTCGTTCCCGTGTTCTAGTGTACACCTAGAGGGTTCCGGGATGCTCGAGAACACCGGAAGATCTGGAAAAACAATTTCAGAGGGCCGCAAAGCTGTTTTCGCATCGGGCCGCAAAATACTTACTACTACGATTTTAAACTATTGGAATATAAATTTCTAATTCCAAGTGTTTTTTTTTTAAAAACGTGCGCAAAAAATGGGACACTCCTAATAAATATGCATAATGTTATTGAAATATGCTTATCCAAGTCATGCTTATTTATTTTCACAGTTGCAAAAGGATAAAACATTGTGTCTCACTTGCCATAAAACTACGCTGTCTTCAAAGAACATCGCATATCTCGCCACTTCACTTCTAAGCATAGAAATTCGAATTATGAATCAATGTCAGAAAATATATGTCCTGGCCACCAAAATCTACGGACACAATAATATAATGTCTAGGATTCTTTAAGGAAAACATTGATTTATCCTGGACTTCATCCCCAAACCCTGTCAGTGAGAGCCATATGCTCTTTTACAGTTACATCAAAAACTAATCCCTTAACGATCAAGGACGACAAATCTCGTCCTCACGGAGATGGAAGAAATTGATTCCAGTGATTCGAAAAATTCATTTCATGATTCCAAGAAATTCATATTCCCTGTTTTTTTTACCTATTTTATCATCACGAAGCTTCATTGTAACCCTATGTGAACGGAAATTGTTTCCTTTCCATCCCTTTTGTTTCTATACTCCTATTTAGTGATTTTCTTCCCCCCCCCCACATATAGTATATTTTAAGAGAGAGAAAGAGAACACAGTAGAGGTTGAGAAAGAGTGGGTGAGGGCGAAAGAGAAAAACTTACCCTTTTTCTGGCATGCGAACAAAGAAAATACTATAGTTTTTTTTTAGATTTATCGCCGATACTTCAGATACACATCATTAAAAAGAGCCGGAAGAGCCTGTGGGTCGCGACTTAAAGGTTGAAAACCCCCTCAATTCACATCGAGTCAGCCGTGTGTTAAGGGTACGGCCCTGACTTGGCAGGACCACTATTCGAAATCCCAAACTTATTCATGAGTAAAGCCGGGTTTTCCTAGGAACAGGTTTTCTGTGTCACGCGCGACGTGAATCATCCAGCGCGACACGCCATCCACTCACCACTATGAAAAGCAGTATGGCTGTTTTCCTACAGAGCGCAATACGGCTCACGACAACCCCTTTACGTCGGGCGTTATTGGCTGACTGCTTCTGGAGGAGTCAAATGCGTTGTGCGCCGCGCGTTTCACCGATCTTCCCCCCCCCCCCCTTCATATTTTTGTTGTTTTCTTTCCCTTCTCTTCAAACCGGAGCATGCAGACGACAGAGTAACTGATGCCAAAGCCATATAATATAATATAGCCGTCCTGATCTGATGCGCCACCCTAGGAAAACACAAACGCGTAGCGTAATTATGTGACACGTTTCTGCCGGCGCAAAATGGTCTAATTCGGTTCACGCGGCGCAAAAAACCTATTCCTAGGAAATTCAGGTTTTTTGACCAATCACAGTTTTCGCGCTGGACACGCAGGAGAAAGCATGCTCCTAGGAAAACCCGGCTTAAGGTTTGTTTTTTGTGAATCACGTTCCTGCTCAAACAAAAAAAAAGAAACAATAACGATACGCAGTAGCTATGGAAAAGAATTTCCCATAAGAATTTCCAAAAAAAAAAAAAAAATCGAAACGCCATCAAAATGAACGACGATGATATTCCACTTTTTTTTGTTGTTGTAGTTTATTGAACTTGGAATGGCAACGAAGCATTTCGACCAATCGCTGAAATCCACACATTCGACCGGCTGTGGAAATGGACTACGACGGTATGTCTACTAGCGCTGCTGCTGCTGATCGTTGTTGTGTCACGTATTGTGTGTGAATTTCGTGTTTCGTCCTTTTAAATTTTCCTCAGGTAAACGCTTCATTTTGTTTTTTTCCCTCTCTCGGATGATATTGATCCACCGCTTGAAGCATTCCCCCCCCCTTTATATTCCATTCAAATAATACCTCCGAATATTAATTAATTAGACGTTTATTTACTGACACACGCATATAATAAAAGAGGCGCCTTAGTTTAACAACCGTGTATGTTATAAGCGTTGGTGTTACGCTATTATGTACGAAGTTACGCAATATAATGATTATACGCCTTTGACATAATGCTGGTTTTCACCGACAGGGGGTATAAACTATAGTCAAAATTTTTGGATGGGAGATCGACTCTCACGGGTTGGATAAATTCGGTTTTTTTGACCAATTCGCGTCGATCTCGGATCTTTAAATTGTGACTACAGTTCGTAGTGCACCAAACTTTTGGTTTCATTGCCCCCCCCCCCGCCCGCCCAAAAAAAAAAAAAAAATCAAATTCACCCATGGGGTCCTACACCAAATTCATCGCAGCTATTTCCCCACCAATTCCATTGCCCCCTTTGGGAAACACTGCTATAGGGTGCTGAACCTTTAGGACACTTCATTGGTTTGAAAATGTGTTGCGGGCCACTGGAGATCTGGAACTGTGCCGCATTTCGGGTAGGTCAGTTAATTGCTCTGGAACTGTCAGGGTCATCTTAAGAGCATCATGGGTGCACTGTGTCAAGGGATTTTTCTGAGGTCCTACCAGGTGAGTTTGCATGCGTACTCTACAAAATTTCAATCGGTGGACCCACACACATGCGTTAAGATGGCACTGGGAACTGTGCCGTGATGATCTGTATTATGCTGCGGGTCACTTTGACGATCTAGCAATGTGTCACGGGTCACTTGAGTGATCTCGAACTGCAACACAGGTCTGTCAAGTGATTTGCAAATATACCGTGGGTCACTCAAGTGATTTGAGAATGCTCTGCGGGTCACTTAAGTGATCTGGAACTGTGCCACAGTTTGCTCAAGTACCATGGAACTCTGTTGCAGTGATCTGAAAATATACTTCAGGTCACTCAAGTGATCTGGAACTGTGCTGTGGAATCACTCAAGTGATCTGGAACTGTGCTGTGGAATCATTCAAGTGATCTGGAACTGTGCTGTGGAATCACTCAAGTGATCTGGTACTGTTCTGCAAGGTCACTCAAGTGATCTAGAACACGAACAGTGCCACAGGTGATCTGTTAATGTGTCATGCACCACTTAAGTAAGGCAGAACCGCATCACAGGTAACTTTTTTCAGTGACATGTTTCTAGATTTTTGAAGTTACCTGCAATGCAGTTCCACATGAATGAAGTCATCTGTGGTATAGTTGTGTATTTACAGATCTCTTGAGTTATAAAAGAAAATATTCTAACAGTAGAGGCTCCACCTTTAAATTTTTCTTTTCCCCTGACGTTGAAATCTTGATTTTTTTTAGACATAATCAAACCTCTAAATGCACTTTTCTCGAAAGTAGCATTTTGCTCCTTTGTAGTTTCGGCGTGATACCAATAATATGTAATTCTTTCATTCTTTCAAACTGAGCACAACTCGGGTCTGTTGCATCTATGGGCAATTTACTACCTAGTGAGTTGTGTCGAAAGTCTAAGTGTGTATACCTATCGGTCTGATCTAGTGTTGTGTCTGATGTTCCAGTGCTGCCATCTATATTTCAGAAGTGAAGTGAGTGAAGTATAATGATTGAATTAAATTTTTACTATTTGTAGGTCTGTTGCTCTCTGTAGCTAGTTTTTTTTTTAAAGGGGAGATCGGCTTCCATTCAGGCCTCGAAGTTAGAAACAACAGGAAACCAATTTCAGCGACCACCACTGTGGCGATGGTAAGGTTCAAACTCGGGACATGGCGATGATAGTCCATCATTATAATCACTCGACCACCACAGCGGCGATATGTAATTCTGAAAACATAAGTACACTTTTTCGTTGGCCGGATGAAACTCCTTGTTGGGCTGCATTTGGTCCTTGAGCCAGAGGTTGTGTACCCCTGTTTTAGACTGTGATAGTGGAGTGAAGGGGTTCGAGTTGCAAGAATTGCGACTAGGAAGAAAAAAAATGCATAGAGGTGCAGGAAGAGATGCCCACACATAGTAAAAGTGGAGGAGGATAGTGAAAATGTTCTGAGGGGGTTCTCTGAAATGTAAAGGGTGATCACACCCATTTTTTTTATTCTGATCCCACTGCATAAGAGGGAAAAGAAAAGAGAAACAGAACAATATCAGCAGACAAATGGAGGGGGGGGGGGAAAGATAAGCAGACTTTTGTGTGTTCACATTGTACACCTAGTTGAGTGGTCTATTTGTCTTTTTCACCTTGCTCCTTGAATATATATGGTGTAGAACGAAACAATGTGATTGTTTTCATCGCTAGTCTTTATGCACTCCCGTACCTCTTGCTCGCCTCACTATGTGCACTCCCTTATGCTTTCTTACTTAATTACCGTGTTTTATGATTTCGAAAAGTTTATTTAAAAAATCACGACCTGCAAAATATCTTGTTTAGTGGGACTTTAATCTTGAAAATGAGCTTGTAAACTGCATAACATAGGTGCTATAGTTAAAATGACAAAATCTGTTGGATTTCTGGATGCAGATCAGATAAATTTTACAAAATTTTACACAAGCAATCGGGAAATCCATGCTCCAACCATTTTTCCAAACTGTGGATATGCCAGCCCCACTGAAATTCGCATTTGTATTTTTCTCCCAAACTCTATCATAACAGTTTGATCCTCATGATTATCGTTTTTTCTGGATGTACATTGTCTTATGTAAATATTATGTGATGCTTTCGATTATGTTTCAATTCTTTTTTTTCCAGGTTGTATGGTTACCAGAATATTTGTTTTCCCTTTGACTGTTGCTGACTTTTCCTGTGAAGATACAGTAATATATTGAATCATCAATCATTGTGGTTTTGTGAAAGATAGAAAAAAAAATGGATTCGGCTCACACTAAAGCATGCCAAGAAGTCCTAGAGTATTATGGAACAGACTCAGAAAAAGGTCTTTCGCCAAGTCAAGTTGAAAAACTTCAACAGAAATATGGTCCAAATGGTCAGTTGATAATTTTTAGCAATTTGATTCAGCTTGTGTCATCTAAGGAAAAGGTCCTAAGGTGTCCTGAAAAAATTTAAGTACATCATAAAGTTGTTGTACAGCTTTTATATTTCAAAATACCAATACCCAACATATGTGAAATATTACAGGGGTTTGAGAAGAAAGTGGTGATTTAAAGTATTGTCATTAGTCAAAAAATGTTAATGTGTTGAACGAGTGAAAGACCTATCTGGAAGATTGACTTAACTCAGGACGAGGGTTTTTCCAAACTCGACATTGTGAATCATGTTTGTCTGAACACAATGTTCAATGAGTGAAAAAAAGACTGGTGTGTTCATGCATGCCATGTTAAGTCGCTTAAAACATGTTTTTATATCATTCGACATTGTGGAGTTGATATGGACCCAGCTGACGAAAGCTCTGAAAATGATTTTTCTTTGAAAAATCAAGATTTGTTTTACTTTTATTACATGAATATCATGGTTCTACAACGTTGAAACTAATTCTTTTTTTTATTTTTTTATTTCAGAATTACCTGCAGAAGAAGGTGAGTAGTACTCAGGATTTAATGTGTTATGGTATAGCCTATATTTCATTTAATCAAATGAAAAGACATCAGAAAGAAATTGTTTGTGATAATTTGTTAGTCTTTCTAAATATTTTCATAGTTTAGGAGTAACAACCTCATTTTCTTATTACGAATCAGGGTTTCAGTAAATTTTATTTTATATCTAACTGTCAATTCATATATACTTCAGTATCCACCGGTGGATCAGGTGACTCCGCCTTTGACACTGGGGGGGGGGGGCAATGTCCCGCTGTATCTCTGCCCATGACCTAGACTCATTTGAAAATATTAAATAGTGTTATACTGTATATATTCATGTATAACCAGAGTTTTTTTTGTAGAAAAATTCGTTCCTCAAGTGGGGGGGGGGGGGTTCGGCTTATACTCGGGTCAGTTTTTGGTGAGAAAATATCGATCCCCGCAATCAGTAGTCATTTTTGTAGCAGTGTTCGCAAAACCGGCATTATTGGGATGGGATATGTTCAAACTTCCACAGAACCGATAATGTCAAAGCCAAGGCAAAGAAATCTAAAACATCATTGGCTTTGATACCATGTAAGCTAACATCGATTGTACAGCCTTTAGATGTGAGCATCAATAAGCCTCTCAAAGACTGAGGGATTTGTGGATCGAATGGATGAGTTCCGATGATAAAGTGCTGCCTTGAAGAAAACTGACATTGGCCTGGTGTGCCAATGGGTACATGAGGCGTGGAATTCCTGTTTCCGCCGAAATTATCATCCGATCCTTCAAAAAATGTTGCATTAGCAATGTGATGGACGAAACTGAAGATGATATCTATCCTGTTTGAAAGTGACAATGGCGATGAGACAGCCCAGATGAAGATAAAAACGAAGATGCCACACCTTATGATGATCGGATGGGTTACGATGAGCTTGGAGACTCAGAAGAATTGGTTTAAAAAGTTTCAATCATTTTCTATTGTAAATTTCTGCAAGCTATTCATTTTGCATGAAAATATAAGAATTTTTTTTCTCTGATATGAACAGATTTTTTGGGGGATCGGCTTATACACGGGTTTTCAATTTATTGCGGTTTTGGTGGTCTTGAATTTGGGGGGTTGGCTTATGCACGAGTATGTACGGTATTTTTTAAACCCATGAAATTACAAAAGAATTAAACGCTTCACCTTTTTTTTGTATAGGTCTAATCGTATTTTTGGTAATTAAAACATTTATTTACATGTAAATAAATATTTTTTGCAATAGGCAAACCACTTTGGCAGCTTATCCTGGAACAGTTTGATGACTTGCTTGTCAAGATTCTTCTATTAGCTGCCATCATCTCATTTGTAAGTTTTTCCTCTTAAGATCTTAGAAATTATTTGTATTACAAAACATTTTTCTGATATAGCTGTATGATATCCTCAGAAACTGACAATGTTCATGAATGAAATCTTTTGTTTGAGATAGTTTTGTATTAGCTACAGTAGAATCTACATCATAGTTTCCCAAACTTTTAGATTTATCGTGCCATCTCGCGCCCTTATGAAATTTTCTTTCCCCCTCCCCCACTCAAGCAAACCCATAGGATCCTATGTTGTAATCTGTAGCTGCTATCCCCCCATCCCCGGACTATTACATTGTCCTTTTTTTGTGAAACACTGGTCTAGTTAATCTGAGGTGAATGATATATTAAATAGACATTGGACAAGTGAAAACCTGGATTGTGTCAATGACACAGTTTCAAAGATAGATGTGAATTTCTCTTTTTTATTTCATTACAATGCAGGTCAAGCAGCCTGGTACCTTGATGTTTTCACAGCCCATATGAAAAATTACTGAATTTGTCTTAATGGGATTTTTTTTTATTCAGTGACACCATTTATACTTGTATTTGCACAATATAATTTTTAATATCTTAAATTTAGTGCATAATGACTGTTACGGTGTAGCACTACTGGTCTGGTACAGAAAGTCAAAGATAAATTCAACAATATCTCATTCATGTGGGAATAATTATCAGATGCCATCGATTTTTTTTTTTTTTCTTTGCATCACATATTTCCCAAAAGACACATTTTAGATGCAATGAATTTTTGTGATGCGACATTCAACTTTCGGAATTCGTATTTGGTTTGTTGTGGTACTCAGTTTCATAGAGGTATTAGCGTATAAAAGACCACATTATTCTCATTCATAGAGAAAATAAAAAATAAAAGTGTTTTTTGGGGAGAGAAAATAGATGTGTGCAAATAAGATAATTAGAAACATTTCATTGTCATAATTCATCTGAAACCTCAACATTTTGAGACTACTGTATTTTTTATGTTCATAATAAAAATAAATACAAGATATACAGAAGACTGGATGTTGTGAAGATATTTAGTATTTGAGATATTTTTTTTTTGAATTAACATCTCAAATACTAAATATCTTCACAACATCCAGTCTTCTGTATATCTTGTATTAACAAGTGGAGAGCGACATTCATGTCATATAAAAATAAATACCTTTCAAATGATTATGTACCAAGAGTTTATGTTCATCTGTATAAATGATATTTCACTCAATTTGAAAGGCTATCCAATAAAAAATTTGTTTTCTTATAGATTTTAGCGTTGTTTGAAGAGCATGAAGGGCAAATAACAGCGTTTGTTGAGCCTTTTGTTATTCTTCTGATTCTCATAGCGAATGCAGTTGTTGGTGTTTGGCAGGTAAGCTTTATAATTTTTAAATTTATGTATTTTTGAATCTTCTCCCCTATAAGAGTTTCTCTAAAGGGAGAAATCTTATACAAATTATGTAAATATTAAAAAGAAAATTAAACCATTAATTTTTTTTCTTTTAAAATTTTAGTAGTTGCAATAAAGATTCTTAAATATTTTTTTAATCAAGCTTTTGAGTTTTTAGTTTTTAATGAAAAAATTCTAATATTAATCTGGATCAATACAGGTGGTCTTTAACCTAGTCTGGTTGGTTTTAATGGACCAATCGAAAGTTGACTATTACCATTCATTACAGTATTTAATATTTTATGTACTATCAATGTGGTAGATTCAACATTTATGAAACATACAGATAATGTGGTTTGAAGCTACAAAAAAAAGAAAAAAAAGTTATAGTACATAATTATGGGGTCAACTAATTTATTGAATAATGTTGGTTAGTCAATAAAGCTGTGCAGATATCATAATCATAATTTCAAATGACTGGAGCTCGATTGAGGCTTGAGTCATTCAAAAAAATCTTATCACGGCTGAAAATACTTCATTGCCAAAATGTTTGATTTTGCTCTTCATTTGTGGTCATAAATTCATCCAAAGATCAGTCAAAAACTTCCTAATGTATAATAAGGGGAAGTGCCCATATACTGTCCACCCCAAGCAAAATCATTAATTTTGAAAATTTGTTTAAAGTTAATGATTTAAAAACTGATTTAAGTAACTCGACTCCATACCTAATAGTGCTGCAAGTGTGATTGTACTAAATAAATTTTTTCTAACCAAAAAACGCAAATTTTGGATTTTCATCAAAGAGGTGTCCTAATTCCGTCCCCTCTTTCCAGTTATTATGTCCACATTTTAGTTGCTTATATTTATTATATAGTTATATATATATGTAATTAGTTATATTTATATTGTGTTATTATACTTATATAATTAGGTTTTTTCATGAATAAGACATAGAAGTTAAACACAGTATAAAAAGGTTTGCAAGTGATCATACATCGATCAATGTAAACCTTAGTAGTCAGGAAAATATATATATCAAGAATATGCGTGATGAGTTTTCTTCTGATACTCAGCAGGGGGATAAATTTAGGAATTTAGCTATAGCATAAATTGTGACTGTTCCTGACTAAATGACTACAGCTACATTACTATGACGACTATGCAACACAATACTCTAGTAGTGATCTATAATTATCAATCGCTAACTGATAAAAAAACTATCTGTAAGGCGTTAATATAACTGTTCAAAGGTGATTTTGCACTGTAATAAGTTATAAAAAAAACTGTTTTTAAAAAATCAAAGCGTAAATGAAGAAAGCAAAACAACATCACTGCAAGTAGTCAACTGAATGGTTCTGAAGAATTTCTGGGCACTTTCGCAAGATAGCAGCTCTGTACATGTAAATTTTTGGGTGTGAATTATAGGCACTTTTCCTTAAATGTGAATTTTTTGAGATTTAAGACATTTTTCTTGTGAACAAATGAGTTTTTTTTATCATATTTCTTTTCTTTTTTTTTTTTTGAAAATTGAAAGGTAGGGTAGGCTTTTATTTCATTTGGTGGAAAAAATTGAGGATGTATCAATCTCCTATATTGAAATTATATTTTCCATATTTAGGAAAGGAATGCAGAAAGTGCTATAGAAGCTTTAAAAGAGTATGAGCCAGAAATGGGGAAAGTGATCAGACAGGACAAGCAAGGCATTCAAAGGATACGAGCGAAAGAAATAGTTCCTGGCGATTTAGTGGAAATATCAAGTATGTAACTAATGTCAAATTCATTTGTTTTTTATTAAAAAAGGTAAAGTAAAAACAGTAGGCCTATTCTCAAAGTAATAATAAATTTGAAAACATAATGGGATACATATCCTCTTCACACCTGAGCCAAAACTGACGATTAGAATTTTTTTTCAACATTGATTTGTGTTTATTGCATGTCAAAATGTTATTTAAAAAGAACAAAAATATATTTGGGTCTATCTTTACTAGTACATTTGACTTAGGTAGGCTACATATATGTATACCTCTAGAACTGTTAAAGAAAAACAACTTTTAGTAGCATATCGTGAAAAATAGCCTCTAAATTCTTACCTTAATATTTTTTTGTGTGATTACAAAGCATACAGTTTAAAAATAGGATTTTAAAATGTTTTCATTATCTAATTTTACTGGTTTCACAAAATTTATAGTTCTAATCAAAACCCATGAAGAGGTACCTAGAGGTGTCTAGATAAGAATCTTCCAAACATATTTATTGTATTGCCTTTTTCTATGAACAAAGTTGTCCTCTTGGCTTTTTTTAAAAGTCAATCTATAGGTATATATAATATTTGTAGCTTCTACCTCTCTTCTGGTTTGTCCCTGATTTTATTCTCTGTTACAACAAAATATGTATGGGTGGTTTTCCCTGTCTCATTTCTAGTATTTTGCTTGATTTTATTGCTGTTTATGTTAGAAATACAACATATTATATAGCATTATATCAAATTTTATTTTTTAGTTGGTGATAAAGTTCCAGCAGACATCAGGTTGATGAAAATATTTTCAACCACTCTTCGCGTTGATCAATCAATTTTGACCGGTAAGATGCCAGTTGTGCTTTTATTTATTTTTTCAGCATTTTAATATTTTGTGTTATTTGTATGTGTTACCATTGTATGCATATCTTGCCATTTTGAGATGAAGCGATTCAATAGCTATTAAGTATTTGTTAAAAATTATCTCGGGTGATAATGAAGCAAGATTTGTTCTTAAACATATTTTCCCCTTATATTTTTCTAATAGGTGAATCTGTGTCTGTTATCAAGCACACTGATCCAATTCCAGATTTGAAAGCAGTGAATCAAGACAAGAAAAATATTCTTTTTTCAGTAAGCAGCATTAGAAACAAATGTAAAATTCTAAATTTTAAAAAATTGTGTATTCAAATTATATGTCAGTTTAACAAAGATTGTTAATTGTGCAAATTTCATTATTTTTGTTCATTAATTGAATGTACTGAATTAGTAAGTATATCAGTAACTTTGTGGATAAATATTGTAAGTTAATTTAAAATAGTAAATAAGCGTATTTGCTAAATTAAGTTTCTGGAATATTTGATAGAATAACCAATGAATAAAATAAAACTTTTTGCATTGAAGATGTTTTTGAAAAATCACATATGCAGTAGTAAATTTTGTTTAAATGCATGTTTAGAGGGGGGGGGGGGAAGAATTTCAGAAAAATTCTGTCATGACAAAGACTAAAAATGTTATTTGCATTAAATTTATTAATTCCCCCACCCCTTCAAATTGTGATTTAGCATATAATATATATAATTATATATATATATAGCATATATGTACGTTTTGCATTAACACAAAAAATCTATTCATATCAGCATTTGGGAATACAGTCAGACCCACTTTTAGTTAGATTCTATTTAATGAGCAAATCTGTGCATTTGATTTGGCACAATGTTATTTGTATGGTGATTCTGATGCTTTTAACAAGCAGGTTTTTCATGATAGCTCATACATATTCAATGAGCGATTCAAAAGGAAAATCTTGAAAAAAATAATACAAGAATGAAAAAAAATGGCAAAATTATGAGTTTTCTTTCACGGCTCTCATTATATGAAGATAATGACAAGTTGGCCAATCTTTAATTTTAAATTGTCTGAACTTTGTTAAGTTATTGTTCAATGAGAAGATGTGTTAGAAAATTACTGAACTTTTTTTCTCTCTCAATTTCTTATAGGGAACAAATATAGCAGCAGGCAAAGCTAGAGGTATAGTTATAGGAACTGGTTTAGAAACAGCTATTGGTGAGTGTTCAGCTAATTATGCAATAATGACTTTCACTAGTCATCTGCATATATATATAATTAATGATCTTGTTAAGAATAATGGAAGAAAATCATGTCAAAATTAAAAAATTCTAAATCAACAATTTTTTTATAAAGAGCATTTTTTGATAGTATGAATGACACCAGTTTTGAAGTGATGTCAACAGAACCATAAATTTTCAGTGCGTGATTTATGTTGCCTCTCAAAATAACAATACTATGTTTATATATCCTCCAATATATATACAACTGAATATTGAACTACCCAGAATATTGTTATATTCAGATTTCACAGTATATGTGTAGAAACATGGGAAATATGTTATTGATTTTATTTGCCTGGCTCCTTTTACTGTCTTTATCTTTATTAAATTAGCTTTGAATTCACAGGAAAGATTAGAACTGAGATGTCTGAAACAGAAGATATTAAGACTCCCCTGCAGCAGAAGTTAGATGAATTTGGTGAGCAGTTATCTAAGGTCATCTCTGTGATATGTGTTGCTGTTTGGGCCATAAATATTGGACATTTCAATGACCCAGCTCATGGTGGGTCTTGGATAAAGGTTAGTGCAAAGTTTTTATTCACCCTAATTATCACTTTTTTTGTTTACTTTTTGCATTTCTAAAATATTTATATAGTCAAGCAAGTTGTTATGAGAAGTTTTTTCTTTCAATTTTTCAAGATTAATTAAAACCTTTTTTTCATGACACCTTTATGCTATAATTATAGTTTTATTTTTCTTATTCTAAGGGTGAATGTTTTAGTGTGTAGTTTGAAGCGTAGCAGAACCTTTTGAAAATTTAAAGATATTTTCCTAGCTGTATGTTTTTTCCCCAAATTTTCACTGACTCCCTTAACTATACAATACCAGTTCCATTAAATATCAGAAATGTCTTTCCTAGGGTGCAGTGTATTACTTCAAGATAGCTGTTGCTTTGGCTGTCGCAGCAATACCTGAAGGATTACCTGCAGTCATAACTACGTGTTTAGCTTTAGGTATTTTGTCCTTTTTCTATAACAGGAAAAATGATGCATCATGTTAATTCACATAAAATTTTACAATGTATTTAACCTCTTCATTCTATTTAACAGCTTTGAATGGGTTTTAATGATTCTTTTTTCAAGTTAAGACCAGAGTTACACATATATGTACATAACTCCAATGGTCCTAGAAAAGATATCGACCTGAATTAATTTTTTTTAAATAAAATTTTCTTTTTAACAAGGGCATTTTTACATACAAACAGAAATATGTGTTTTTTCTTTAATAGCCAGTTTTGGTTCAGAGCAGGGTTTAAGCTGTCGTCACATTTTTCACAAAATGCAAAAGAAAATCTTAGAATGCGAAAGAAGTAGTAGTCACTTTCACAAAAATGTGTACAGGAGGTACGAAACGAGTAGACATCCAACCATCAATCATTAACATTGTAGCATTTTGCTAAAGATTTTCCCCTATTTTTGCTTTTTTTTCGCTAAATTAATTTTTTTATCTAGCTTAAATCCTGGTTCAGAGGTGAAGAGGTTAAATGAATGTTTACACTGTGTTAGTATTATTAACACACATAAACATGGTGTAATTGGTTGTGGAATTTGTAGAAATTTTATCATTCTTTAAGTTTTTGAGCTTATCCAAAATTCTTTTCTATGTAGGTACCAGGAGAATGGCAAAGAAGAATGCTATTGTGCGTTCCCTACCATCGGTCGAAACGTTGGGATGTACATCAGTGATATGCTCTGATAAAACGGGAACGTTGACCACAAATCAGATGTCTGTCAGTCGGGTAAATAAAAAATTTTGCTGTTTCAAAGTTTTTCTTCATTATGATTATTTTAATGTTTACCAATTACATTAATATGGCAGTGATAGATTAGAATGCTAGATGTTCCATTCAAAAATAGTCACCTTACAGTTAAATGGTTATTGTGGATATGCAGGTTGTGTCTGAATACATGTTTGGGCTTGAGTCAAATTAGACAAATCTCTTGAGAAACTGCTTTGCTGTTCAAGTGTTACATGTATAGTTTTGTGATAGGTATATAAAATATGTGGTGAACATTTGGTTACTATTTGGTATTCATCCTATTCTGCCCTTTTGCAGAATATTTGATTTGGCAGAATGTTGCCTAGGTATTCAGTCAAATGTTTATGTAAATTGAAATACATCAAAAATTTTAAAAATTATATCAGTAAAATTGGTTGCACAAATTTACTGATTATATTTTATCGTATGATGTATATTCTCTCCGCGAAAGACATGTTGGGGTGAATTTCTGGGATAGGGAAAGCATGAAACATAAAATTGAATCCTACTGCAGTAAGGTGAAAATGAGCATGAAATATTTTTACACACGTCAAGTTCAGTACTGAGGGATGTATCTAGACAAGATAAAGTAATACCTTGGCTTGTGAATGCCCTGGCTTACAAATTTTTCTGATAACAAAGATTTTTTTCAAACTTTTTTCTGCCTCAGCTAAGAAATACAGATTCTGCTAACAGACATTTTTATTTTAGTTGATATGGATGCATCGGCTTTCATAAAACAGTCGTGTTGCAAGCTAAATTTTTATGCCAATCAAGATGAATCTAATGAGCAACAATTAGTTGAGCCAGATTAATATTTTTTCCTCCTATGCATAGTTTCCTAGATACTCATCTCTTTTCAGAAAGATTTTGAGTCATTTCATATAAAATTAATGACTAAGTTAAATGGAAATGCAAAAAAAAAAGGGCTTGAATGCTTTCACTGCATACAGTAACTAAAATTCAGACTTCAG
Organism: Pholcus phalangioides; assembly: GCF_987345545.1. Classification (NCBI taxonomy): domain Eukaryota; kingdom Metazoa; phylum Arthropoda; class Arachnida; order Araneae; family Pholcidae; genus Pholcus; species Pholcus phalangioides. Next base: position 82,280,126 of record NW_028301608.1, on the reverse strand, counting down.
TTTGATATTAAAAGTTATCTTTTCTATTTGTATATGAAAGAGAGGAACGAGCTGACTGTATCACATAACTCTCATCACCTCACACACTTTTTTCTTTCAATATGGCTCACGAGTCTCTCCCTTTGATCAGTATATATATATTTTTTTATAGTTCTTAGTGTTTTTCTTTGAAATTTTAGGCAGTTCCTAGAACAAATTAAACTATTAGAATTAAACCACAGAGCAACACCATCTATGCAACATCATGTTACGGCTGATTAATTTGATTCTAGAATAAGTTATCTCTTCATTAGTCGAGGTATAACTGTAAAGAATATCTGAAGAGAAAAAACAAGGATTTATAAATAATGTTTATAAATAATTATTATAAATAATGAATCATAAATTTTGACACATTACTAGTTGAGAGAAAAACAATTTTCTTGATTGTATACAAAATTGTGACAAATGTTGAAAAAAAATTTATTCTGTAAAATGCAATATATCCAAGTTGAATTTGATTGCTGGTATGGGAATAAAAAATTTTCAATTACCAGTTTTTAATATTTATTCAAATAATAAATTTCATGATTAAGTTAAAATTTAATTTCAATCACAAAAATTTCAATAATTTTATTTTCAATTAAAAACAAATTTTATTTCTAATTGTAATGAACTTTTAAAACATTGTTATTCGGCCAAAACATTAACTGAGTATTCAGTATTCAGCCAAATCACTATGCGTTCCATCCCTAAAGTATATAGATGCATTTGGACTTCAGTTTGTTATGAATAATAATCGAAAATGTTTTGGAATCTCCATGTCTTTCCTTTGAAATTTCTGTTTTTGTATGATTTATTCGTTAGTAATGCAACAAAATATTTACCCAGGTTTTTGTGATTTATTTTTTATAAATATTTCATTATTCTTTACCTGTATTAAAATCTGAATTTTTTTCTTTGTTATTAGGTGTTGATTGTTGATGAGATTGTGTCAAATGAAGCTAGTTTCCATGAGTTTGAAGTCACTGGATCAACTTATGAACCGATTGGGGAAGTGTATGTACAAATTATATCCTTTTGCCTCAAATACTATTTATTCATTAATAATTTTTAAGATGCGTATCAAATGCCAGGAATAAAAGAAAGAAATCATAAGGCCGCTATGGTGGTCAAGTGGCAGCAACACATAACAAGCATTATGCTGAAACAGACTTCATGTTAGGTTCACAACACATACACGCACAGCTTCCAGCATGGCACAGGTCTTTTTTTGATCACCACCTGAAATCTCTTCACTGAGCCAGAGTTGGGGGGGGGGGGGGGCAGGCATGATCAAGTTAGGAGGAGTGATAAAAGAAAGATAAAAATCTTGTATGTATTGTTGAAATAAATGTATAATTTTTGCATGCATTTTGAAATTTCAGGTTCAACTAATGATAAAAAGGTCAAATGGCTTTCTTTTTGGAATTTTTTTAATGAAATTGTTTTTAAAACAACTCTTAGAATAGGAAAAAGGGTGAGGAGGTACATGGCATGGTCATCTAAATACTTGTTGAAAGCAAAGGACAAGTGAATGTTTTTGGGTCTTGCATTTGCAAATCCCATCCCCCCACTGCAATACCTTGTTGATTTCATTACCCCCTGTTACCTTTTATTTTTTTTAATTAGGTCTCAGAGACTGGGATGCTGATCCTCATGATAGGGCAGCTTTCTTGCAGCCACATGTTCATTATTTTATCTTTTTTCATAAGTGTTTTGTATATGGTATGGTAAATGTGATAAATTTGTTGATTGTGTTTAATCACTAGAGATATGTTTTTAATTGAAATTAATAGCTGCCCTTTTGAAAAGTTATAGTACCAACATTTTTTTTACATTTGAAGTTTATTACTACTACTTAACTGTGCTTTCACCTCATAAACATTCCTCTGGGAAATTTCTGACAAATTAGTCATACAGGAACATGGTGTGTGTGTATGCAAAGTCCTAACATATTTATATTACAGAAGTTATGCATATTTTGGGTTGTTCTGGTGACAATTGAAGTCTGCATGCCATAACGAAAAGTCTGTTGATTTACCTCTAGAAGTAGCTGTCTGTTAACATGACCATTTCTTCCCATCCGATGTCACGACTTAGGAAAACTATTTTTCTGAAAATTCTTTGAGAGTAATAAATTAGGGTGCACGAAGATGTAGGTGTTTTTATTGCTTCAGATGGCCCAAATTCCTAGGCCTATATTCCGGTAGGCTTTATCCATCACATTGGATGCCGTGGAAAGTCAATTTTTTTTAAAATAATTATCTGCAACTGTCATTAGCATAATATTTTACCCTTCAATTCACCATTCTCATTTGTCAGAAATGTCTTTACTTAGGCACTTAGAAGATTTTTAGACTATTAACTTACTCCACAAAACTTGCGAGAATGGGTAGTTTGATTGCTCCAAATTATAGATCAGTTCCATAATTTTATTAGACCGGTGTATCAGGTCTTATAGAACTCAGAAACAAGTCAACTGAACATGTATCATACAAGTTAGAACTTCATTTTCAAAACTGAAATAAGATTACATGAACCAGGCACATATTTTATAAAACAATCACATGCAAAAAGGTGATCTAGTTTATGCAAGAATGTATTGTCTTTTAAGCACATACAGGTGACGCTTGATTTTATGAACCCATAAGGACTTGAATAAAAATTTAATTGTAAGGGTTATTTAAGATCAATTTTTTTTCATAAAATTGGGGGAAGTTTGTAAATGAGAAAAACGTTCAAAAAAATGGTATATTGTTTGGGACTAGAAAACTTGTAAAAACATGCAGTTTGTAAAATTAAGTGTCAAATGTAATAAGATGCAAAGTGCAAGCACTACACAAAATCATGACCAATTTTCGCTTTTGAAATTGCAAATTATCAGTATTTCATGAAAAAGTGTTTGTTCGCAAAAATTCACATTTTGCATTTGACGTATCTATCTTAAATATGAAATTTATGCATCCCTAATAATCACCAACCATTATGGTAAGTTTGATAAATTTTGCAAATTTATCACATTTACCAATGATTATGTATAATTCCCAGTTCTCGTATTGGTAAATGATAAATCATCAATGGATTACTTAAATTTACCAGACGTTATGCTCAAACATTTAGTCTAGGATGATAAATTTGATTGATAATGTTGATTATGTTTGCACATGCTGATAAATATGAATAACATATATAAGCCAACATTTACAAGACTGATAAAAATATTTTTTTTTCTATCTTTTCACTTATTGTTTATGGCAAAATACGTGTTGTGCATGCATCACATTCAGGCAAAATCAACTAGTGGTTAGATTAAAGTGATATTTTGATATTTCTTCCGTATTTATCAAATTTACTAACTTCATTTGAAACTATGCATAATTGCTGTGAATGTGATAAAAAAAATGCAGTGAAATGTATCAAACTTACCAACACAATTGGATGTATAATAATGGAAATTATATATAATTATGATTATCCCATTTACCATAACATATATGTATACAGTCGAACCTCAATATGACGACACCAGTTGTTTAGCAGAATTTTGATACTGTAACAAGTTTCATGTTTATTGAATCAAGGTAAAGCTCATAGTAATTCGTATACGTGGAGGATTCACTCACTGAAAATTTCTGGCACTGTGAACTTCACATTGAATCAGGGGCTGTTATATTAAAGTTCGACTGAACCAGGGTTTAAGCTAGATAAAAAAATTCCTTTTCCAAAAAAGCGAAAATGGGGGAAAAGCTTTAGCAAAATGCTACAATGCTAATGTAATGATTGATGGTTGGATGTCTACTCGTTCAGTACCTGCTGTAAAAAAAATTTGCAAAAGTGGCAACTACCACTTTTGCATTTTGCAAAAAATGCAACCGTAGCTTAAACCCTGGACTGAACTTGCATTTTGCCTTACTTGAGCAACATCAATATTTCTTTTACCAACAATTTTCATTGTGGCAATAGGTTTCTCAAAGAACAGAAAGTGAGATGTTCTGATTTTGGTGCCTTATTTGAAATGGCAACTATATGTGTGATGTGCAATGATTCAAGCATTGATTTCAATGAGGTCAGTTACCGTTGTTTTTTTAAAAATTTTATTTAGTAAATTTTAAAAAAAATATATGTAATTGGTTTGCAAAGAAATACCTTTTTATATGTTAAAAAAATTCTTTTTCATACCACTTTATCACAGATTACCAAAAAGCAATTCAACTTGGTTTTTTGAAAGTAAAACTAAATATTACATTTTGTATAGTTTCTTGGATATTTCAAGTTTTCAGAGAACTGAAATGATCTTGGTCCCATTCACCATGACCTATCGGGGCTGGCAGTATGTCACCTCTTCTAATGTTAACCAAGCAGGTTTAATTTTGGATAAAATATGCATTAAGTATAGAGAAAGTTTGTATATTCAAATTTCGCATGTCCATCTCTTCCTCTCCAATTATAGAGGAAGTGTTGTGATGTAGTTTCCAGTGCAGTTTTGAATTTCTATTAATCCCCATGCTATTTATTCCAAATAGTAGATCTGTCGTGCTTTCATCAATGTTTACCAAATCAATGTTTTTTTTTGTGTTAGTACAAACAAATCTTTGAAAAAGTTGGTGAAGCTACAGAAACTGCCCTCGTGGTCCTTGCTGAGAAAATGAATCCATGGTCATTGGAAAAATCTGGTCGTTCAAGGAGAGATGCTGCTCTAGTTGTGAATAATGGAATATCTTCTATGTGGAAGAAAGAATTCACGCTAGAATTTTCAAGGGATAGAAAATCGATGAGCACATTTTGTTCACCTCTCAAATCAACAAAACTTGGTGCTGGGCCTAAAATGTTTTGTAAAGTGAGTATTTATCATTGGTGAGATTGTGCATGTAAAAATAATTCCCAATATTTACATTTATTCTAGAAATCACATCACTTATCAAGGTTGGTAATGTTTTTATAAAAACTTTTTAAAAAGAAGCAAATACATTGAAATAATTCAAGAAAAAAAACTTTGCAAGGGAAAACTGTATATAGACTTTTTAAAAATTAAATCTTTTTGGTTTCAAAACAATTATGTATTCACCTGTCTTTTTTTTCTCTTGAAATGCAGTAGAACCTCTCGATTTCAAGACTGACAAAAGAAAGCATTGAGTTAGTTAGAAGGTTGTTTTGCAAAACAAATTTTTTATGTAAAAAGAAAAATGGCAACTGGAATAACAAATATGTGCTAAAATATAAGATATTTTTTAATCTACTTCATATGTAGTAGGATTTACTACTAAATCACTTCTGTGGCCTTTGCAAAAATTTTTCATCTTTTTCAGAATCATTTCTTTTAGTCAGGTGTCCAATTGTGATTTCTCCTTTTTTAAAAGTTTGAAGCTAATAAAATGAATTTTCCTGATTAAAATTTTTATGCATACATTTAAACTGACTTCCTCATATCCATCATGTTAAATTATCATTCTGTAACAAATTTCCTTTTCGTAGTTTCCTTTATCCCTAGAAGAGAACCAAATTTCTGTAAAAAAAAATTTTGTGTATTCATTACCATAGCGATTCAAATTTCAAGATAAAGGTTTTTAAAAAAATGTACTAACACACAGGTGAGAATATATTTAGTATTTCAAATGCAGGGAATTTTGTTTCTTTAGGACAAAGAGGTTCTACTGTACCTGAGTACAGAGCTCTGTTGTGATTTTTGTATTTAATTATATGTTTAAATCAGTAATTTATAAATTATTTTCCCTTCTATTTTATTGTGAAAAATCTTGTATTTTTTTCACTGTGTGCTAATGAGCTTGACTAAAACTTTTCCAGGGTGCCCCAGAATGTGTATTGGATAGGTGTACACATGTCAGGGTTGGAAATGATCGAGTTGTTATGACTCCAGCAATAAGGAAAAAAATTATAGATATGACAAAACAATATGGCACTGGAAAAGACACTTTGAGGTGCCTTGCATTAGCAACCATTGATAATCCTCTCAAACCAAATGAAATGGATCTTAGTGAATCGGCCAAGTTTTCGAAATATGAGGTAACTCTTACATTGTATTTTTGTCTTTACTATATACATCAGTGTTCCTTAACCAGCGTTCTGCAGAATTCTAGGGATCCCTAAGACTAACTTAGGGGTTTTGTAAGACATTGCAGTGGGGCATATGTAAGGAAAATAAATATATAAGTATTGTAATATTACACTCATGTCCATAAATTGAGGATAATGCCAGCTCCGGCAAATAAAGGTTCAGAAACAAAACAAACGTTACTTATTCGTAAAGCCCATTTATTAAACAAAAGATAAAGAACAAAAACGATGGTGTATGTATGATACCATTCATAAAAACTACGATTTTTGCTCCCTGGAGCAATTGTAAAAAATATCTCCTTTACAAAACCTTACTATTACATGGTTGGTATGATGGTTAATACATTGTATGTCTCCCATGCGATGAAATACAGTCCGTATAACGCCTAGGCATGCTGAGTATCAAATTATCGATCTGATCTTGGGGAAGATCACTCCACTCAGCAAGCAATGCTCTCCAAAGTTCCGGTACACATGTAGGAGGTGGTTGATGGGCTGCAACTCGTCAGCCAAGCATGTCCCACATATGATCTATCGGATTCAAGTCAGGTGAGAATGCTGGCCATTCCATACGGGTTATATCCTCAGATTCAAGGCATTCGTTTACGATGTTTGCTCGGTGAGGATGGGTGTAGTCATCCATAAACACAAAATTCTGCGCCCATGGCACCCCTAAACAAACGTACATGTTGTTCCAGAATGATGTCCCGATAAATTTGGGCTTTCATGGTTCCGGTTTGAACATGCAGATCTGTTCTGGAACCCAGTATAATTCCACCCCAAACGAGCAAAGCTGCAACACCGTAATGGTGTCGTTCAATGATGTGTCTTGGTGGTAATGGGTACCTGGCGTTCTCCATATGAAAGTCTGCAGTGAATCAGACTGCAGGCTAAACCTGGACTCGTCGGAAAACATCACACAGGCCCACTGTGACGATGTCCACATTGCATGTTCTCTACTTCAGGCTAATCGCTGTCGACAGTGAGTTGCCGTGAGCGGAACACATCTGACAGGCCTGCGAGCATATAGACGAATATCTCCCAAACGTCTGTACACGGTTTGCCTTGAAACTGTGGTACCTGTGGCTGCAGATAGCTGACGAGACAGGTCGGATGCTGTGCTCAGTCTGCTTCTTTTGGCAGTTACTGCCAAATACCGGTCTTCATTCGGCGTTGTAACTCGGGGGCGACCTGTACTGTAACATCTACTGACATTTGCGTTATCTTGTCAATCATTGCCAAAGCCTAGAGATGACACTTTGGGCAATTCCAAGTTCCTCGGATACTTCCATCTGAGTACGCCCACATTCCAGGCGGCCGATAATTCTACCACGTAAAAAATCATCCACATGCGTCCTCTGTGTCATAACTATTCGCTTATGGCACTGAGCGCCTTACAGAACTCTTGTGAACAATTTTACTTCTTTGCCACCATTCCTTATATACCCCCCTCTTACACTCTCGTCATTGTGACGTACTATCGGCATCATCTGTTGGCTTCCTGAAATTTGCATATCCTCTTGCAGATGTGTGTGATAATTCTACAGGTGAAATTTTTACTTTAGATTTCGATTTCCGTGTGATTCTGAATTATCCTTAATTTATGAACATGAGTGTAGAAAGATTCCCCTCCAACATTACTCTAAATCAGGCATCTTCAATCCGTTGCTTGTGAGCCCCATGGTGCTCCCTGAAATACCCAGAGTACTTAGTACTCGTGTACTCTTTCGTGCCCACATACACTTGATCAACATTCCAATTAAATACCTTGTACAAATTGCATTCAAGGATTGAAATCATCCTGATTTCATGCATTCATATGTCAAACTTGCCATAAGGGTGATCTTTCTTTTTTTATGATGGGTACAAGCAGTACATCGAGACTGAAAAAAGATTGAAGACCTCTGCCCCACATTGTGAGGGGTTCCCATAAATCACGGGGGTATTATTGTAATTATCCTTTCAAGAACAAAAATTTCGAAAATAAAATTATATTATTGTACATTATTAAATTATCTTTTTTTTATGGGTAGGATTTTTTTAATTTAAAATTAGTTACTACATGAAAACAAATATTTTAAACACAAATATAAATCAGTACAAAATAGAGATGATTTAATGGGACTATATAAGCAATGTAATTTGATCAATCCAATCAAAAACTTCTTTATTATTGAAGAGGAAACAAATACTGATTGGTGGGAAATTGGAATTCATCTATTTATTTTCATTTTTTCCCCCATGTGATTTACCTTTAAATATTCAATTTTTTTTTAAGCTGATAACTTTTTTCATAGTTAATTACAAGTATTGAAAATTATTTTTAAAAATATATTTTGAGTTGTATTGCTTGTACAGGGCCTTATTGAACAGGTGCAAAGCCTCAAAAAATTGCACGTAAAATAAACGTATTTTAGTAATATTACTTTCCAAATATATAACTAGCGTCTTTGTGATTAAAAGTATTTCAAGAAAAAATTTAGATCGCAAACTACTTCAAGGTTAAAAAAAAATTCCAATAAAACATTTTAACAAATTAGTAAAATTACAGCCACACATGCTCTGCTACAAAGAATGTCATGAATTAGGACATCTACCAGCGAATTCAAAACATAAAATGGAAAAAATATGACCTTGCCTTATGTGCAATGACACGTGTGAAAGACTTTGAAGTACTTATAGAAAAATTTTTGCATTTGTTTTTTCTTTTTTTAGAAAAGTTTTATGCCTAACTGGTAATTGAACATATATTTGCTTTCAAGGTATCAGCCATGTGTCAAAAGCACTGTTTATTTCCCTTTGATATTTATAAAACAATAGTGTGTGTGTGTGTTGCAAAAGATACAGGAATTTGAAAGTATTTTTACAAACACATGTATGTACAGTCAGTTCTTGATAAGTCCAATTCTGATAACTGTTTAAGTCAGAGTTTTTGAATGAGATGAATTTTTTAAAAATGGCATGGAATTATTTTAAATTGCCAATAGGAACAAGAGAAAAAAATATTGAATATTAAATTTTGTAATTATGAAAAAATTTTTTTTTACTTTTTCTTAAGGATGGCATGACATTTGTTGGTGTTGTTGGCATGCTTGACCCTCCTCGAAAGGAAGTGGAAGATTCCATCAGATGTTGCAAGAAAGCTGGCATAAGAGTAATTGTAATAACTGGTGACAACAAGGTGTGTTGATGAGCTACAGAGAAAAAAATTACATTTCTATGTCATTTCCTTTTTACCTCATGCCAGTAGGAACTGCATGAGAACGTATTATATACAGTAAACCCCTCTTTTGCATGCACCAGTGGAATGGAAAAAATTCATCCTTAAAAGAAGGATGACCATTAATCAGGGGTTTCAAATGCATATTTTTATTGTACAAGGAAAATTATTTCACTGTAAAAAGAGGGGTTTTGTTGTGTATGTTATGGTTATACCCAAAGTATTGTCTTCGTGAACTCGACAACAACCAGTTAATAACATTGCAAAATGGCTAGTGTATGAAGTCTTTGCACTGGCCACACAAAGTGGTGTAACGAGTAAAGACACAAATCAATCTGATATAGAACGTCTCAGATTTATTCACAGAACAACTATTTACACTCCATTTTGCTTTTTAACTACGTGATCTTCTCATATTCCCAAGAGATCCCTATGATCTGTCTAGGAAATGTGTTAGTGTAAGTAAACATCCATACCAAAACCAGGATTCAAACCCAGATGCACACATTTAGAGACTAGCGCCCTAACCACTCAACTGCCAGGCAATGACAACAGCAATTTGAATACATGCATGTTAAAAATCCCAGCGCATATGCTATTTCTCTTTTGCAGCAAGAATTTCTGTGCTCTTATTCGTACCCACAGTGTTTCTCTGTGGTGAGCGCTTCGAAAAATATGGGAAAAGATAAATTTTGAAATGAATCTCATTCTTGCAAATTCCTGTGTCACAACCTTCTTGCAACATGTCATCAAAACATTGGTAACCTATGCCAAACTTGCCTAGTTCATTGTTAACTTGGCACAATTTACAAGAAAATATGTATTTTGGCATTAATTATTGATTTTACATAGAATATGAAAGCTATTTAAATTATTTACAAGAAAAAAATGGCATAAACAATAATTAACGACTATTTACATGAATTTCGTAACAATATGTTACATAAACGTGAGCTACCTATCAGTTGTATGAGAGAGATCCACAAGTTATTCCTTGAGCTGCATTTGTATAGAAATTGTTATTGATTTTTCACTCCACAAATTTTATGTGTAAACTCTAAGGAAACATGGATTTGCTTGTTTTTTTTTGTTAATGGTGAATTTTGTTCATTTTAATTCCTTTCTTTGATTCCAGGCAACGGCTGAAGCTATATGTCGCAGGATAGGTGTTTTTGAAGAACATGAGGATACCTCAGGTAAAATGTGTTCTACAAATAATTTTTAATTTTTTTTAAAAAGCTGTGAATTTTAAGTTTTGTATGGTCTGAATCATGATTCTGTGTTATATTTTTTGCGGCCAAAAAAGAGGAAAATTTGAAACGGACAGGTACAAAATATTTTGCTTGTAATTTTTTCAAATTTTATTCTTAAAAGTAGGAAAAGTAAATTTGCATGTCAAATGTATCATTGATTTATTTGTAGATTTGCTAACTTGATTTATATCTGTACTTTTTATTTCATGGGTTTCATTATATTCAAGTTTGATAAAAATCATTGATTTTTTTTTAGTCTCCTAGTGAGAAGTTTTTTTACCTTGCATTTAAAACATGCTTTTTTTTGCTTGCAAGGAAAGTTGCCTCAAGCATGCGACTTGGCTGGAGCTACCTAACAAAATATTTAGAAGTCTAATATTTTTGTAAATAGAGAATTTATTGTTGTATCATAAACTTCTTTGCAAGAAAACTTTCCTTTCGATTTGCCAAACTTCTAAAATTCAAAACAAAGTTCCTGACTTCTTACTTCAGCTCCCAGACTCCCAAAAAATTCTTCTCTCTTGAATTTCGACAGTAATTGTAAAAAAATCCCTCCGTTTGAGGAGAAAATTATTCCCAAACAATTTTTACCTGGAACAGCCAGCATCAGTCCCTCATGGCTTTTGATGCCATGTAAAAAGTGATTTCAGAATTAATCATATATTCAAGTAATATTTAAAACGTATGTATTATATACACAAACATGTTATACATAAAAGTGTAGTATTATTCTCTCTCATTTTTTGTAAGTGGAGGGTGAGGTTTTGTTTGTAGCTGCCAAATTTCATCAAAATTGTTTTTTTAATTATTGTATTTAAGTGTTATATCTCATTCATTGTATTCTAATTTCATATAATTTTACATAGGACTTTCGTTTTCCGGGAGAGAGTTCGATGAATTGGCACCGAGTGAACAAAAGTTGGCTTGTCAGAGAGCTAGGCTATTTTCTCGGGTTGAACCTGCCCATAAAAGCAAAATTATTGAATATCTCCAAGCTGATGGTGAAATATCAGCCATGGTAAGTTCATTTAAAAGATACTTTGGAGCAGGACATGACTAATCTCAGGCACCAGGTCCCTGTGGACACTAAAAACAATTGTATTGGCACTTAAAATTTTCTAAATGTGATCTCTGAACAGAGGCGTCGGAAGTGTTTCTAACTTGTGGGTGCTCGTCTTGAGTCCAATGTTGGAAATTTCGATTTCTGAATCAATTCTGTGGGTGCTCGGACCCGTTTTACAAACTTCCGTGGGTGCTCGAGCACCCACAGCACCCCCGGCTCCGATGCCACTGTCTCTGAATTAGTCTTAAGATGACGTAAAATTTTCTGACTTTCTTGTAACTCCTTCCCATGACAAAAGACGTATTGTAAAGTCCCAGGAAAGTAGGAAAAAAACATAATCACATAAAGCATGCATTGCTCCTAAGAAATTTGGCTGGCGCCTAAATATTTTTTCGATTTGTCAAGCTATGCCTTTGAGTATTTTTACAAAATTATTCACTTAAAACTTAGAAGTGTTCAAAATTCTAATTTATTTCAAGTATCTGAAATAAGAAAATCCGTGGTTAAATGGACTATCCTGATGTCATATATGGGGTCATTCTCACGAAATTGAACAAAAAAATGAAAAAAATGTCATCCAAAAAAATTCTTAGAAACACTTCTTTACTTGCTAACAAATGAAATATAGTCAACAATGAAGTTTGTTAAACATTTATGGTGAAAACAATTAATTTAAATTTAACCATGTTAAGAGATACGCAAATCTGATGGGCATTTTTCCTATTTCAACACTTAATGCATAAGAAGGGGGCATTGCCCCCCACAGCATCGAAGGCAGAGCCGACTGATTCAATGTATATGTGAATATATGAACTGATATCATGCCCTTCCCCAGACTTTCAAGTCTGCCTATGATTTTATATTTCTGCTTGATGTTCGGAACATGTTCCATCTATTTTGGTAGCTCATTTTCAACTTTGACAAGCACTGATACTCTTAACAAGTTTCTTGTCAATTGCATTTTTATTTATTTATTTTTTGTCACTTTTATGGGGGACAACCGATTTCCAATTTGTCTTTGTTTTGCTAGAGCACGAGATGCACTCTCAAAGCGAAGTCTTCAAATGAAACATTACTGCAGCCACGAAGAAATATGGATTTTTATTGTACTTCCCCCTCCCCTTATGATCAAACCTTTCTGGTTACTTAATACCAAGAGAAAGACATTTTTACCTGTTTTGCAACACTAATCAAAAACTAAGCATGTTGAAAGTATGTGCTTTTCAGAAATAAATAGATGTGTCTGAACCAGTGTTCCCCCTGACTTTTTACCAGTTGTAGCAATTTGGCTAATCAGATGGAAAATGTTGTAGCCCAATTAGAGAGAACCTTGACCAAATTAACGCGTCACAAAATGTGGATTTCAAAACAGCATATATAAAGTGTAAGATGAAAAAATAGATCAAAATGCAAATCATGGACAAATAAAAATTGTTTAAAATAAAATGTAAATTCCAGTACAAAAATATATTAATTCTCAAGAATTCACTGACATTTTTTTGCCACCCACAATTCAAAAGCATTTTCAGAATTGAATCTGCTCTTACCATTATCAGAAACAGAAATACTGCTATTTGCATTTTATACATCCATTCTGTTCCACAATGGTGTTTTAATGAGGTTCATGATACTGGGGCAGAGATGCCGCTGTACTCTGATTTACCTGGATCCCGGATTACTAGCAAAATCTGGGTCCTTTAAGAGTGAAAGTGGGTCCCTCTCAAAAAAAAAAAAGAAATCAAAAGTATGGTCTCCTGCCCTCTCCCCATCATTCAGTGCTATCCTTGTGAATCAAATAGTTGCTAAAAAGATGTTCAATTCAAAGGTTCATTGGAACAAAAGGTTAATTTACCAGCTTATAACTAGGCTCTTTTATTTTCATTGTCTACTAGTAGAGAAAGCTTGCAAAGAAAAACAAACACTGAGAATTTAACACATGCAATAAATCTAAAACAAATATAATAAATTGAGCACATTTACATATTTACTAATAAAAGTCAATCTACAAATTTTTTTGATTGATTTTCCAATTCGGAAAAACTTAGCCCTTTCAATAATATATTGTGCTTGAATTTAAAGCAAATGAGGTTCTGAAGTTTATCTCCTGGTTCCGTAATCATACAAATATTTGTGAAGCGATTTTCTGGTGGAATGATTTTCTTTTCCCTCCCTGATGGTCCACAACTCTGATCTACCATCCTTTAACTACCACAATATTTTCACACCTGAATATGGGGAGCTATGTCAGATTTTTGTTGGTGAAACTTAACTGTGTGCTTGTGTTTGTCTCCAGTGTTTGGCGTGTTCTGTGCTCAGCAGGGTGTCATCTCTATCCTTCAAATTATTGATATGTGCATATGAAATCGAATGTATACATATTTGTGTTGTAGGTCTGTGTGATCATTGTGGCAACAAAGCTTTTTTTTCAAAGGGATAGCTAACTCAAGGTTGGGAAACCCTTAGAAAATTGTATTTAGCCGATTACCACTGCACAATCGTGGGTTGCAAACCTGGATTTTTGCCGAAGGAAAAATCCGAGGAGGGCATGGGGGAGCCTTGCCCACCCCACAAGATCAGAAATTAAAAATATTTTAAATATTTTTACAGAAAATTAAAATATTTTAGAAAATAGATTCTTATACAATCTGTTAATTTGAAATTTTTTTTGAGAGTTAGTGACTTAAAATTTTTGTGGAAGAAATCCTTGTGCCACTCCAAAGAATGATTCCACATACACACCTTTGATTTTTGTGATGCGAAACGGTGACTACCACATAACGGCTAGATAAAACTGTGTATTATCATAAAAATGAGAAACTTTGCCTGGTTTTAATTTATACAAAAATAGCCATGTTTTCAAGACAAATAAATTCAATTGGTCGAATGGTCGACGTGTTTCGGCTTGCATTTTTTGATTTTGATAAAGCGTTTGTTTTTAAAAAAGCAACACACAATTCTGAATTGAATTCTCTCGAGGGATACTTCATCAGAACATGCCAGAATTTCCTCGTTAATGATGAAAGAAACACGCCACCCATTTCGTCAGCTTGGACAGGCTTTATTAACCTCAGTCGTGAAAACACTTTCAACACTTTGCAACAGATGGCTCCCCAATTCGCATCCAAAGACCACTCGGACGCAGCAAATACAAAGGCGAACTCTTCGGACAACCAGGCGTAAACATCACCCCTCCACGACTCATTCGTGTGAATTCTGACCACGAGGTCCTGATGACGGCTCTCCATTGAAGAGCCGAAACGCGTTGACCATTCGACCAATTGAATTTATTTGTCTTGAAAACTTCAATTGGCAATTTTTGTATAAAAAACTGTATATTCAATTCAGAGTTTTTACGCAAATTCGTCCCCCCCTCCAACAACAATTTTGGAAAAATGTTTAAAATTTGAATGGCCGTTCCAAACATTTAAGATTTTGATTTTTCAAAAAACATGCATTCACAATCTTGTAGGAACAAGGCAAATTTACGGCATATAGACGGTCTTTAAATGTGGGTAGATAGCAGCGAAAGTACCGCAATTTCCGGTATGTAACCTACAGGGGGAAAAAACTGGAATTGGAAAATTTGTTATACAGTCCCTCATTTAGGGATGCAACTAGATGCTCAATAATCTTATTCTTCAACAATCTGCAGATTATATCAATACAATACAGTAAAATGTTTCATCCATACTTTAAAGTAGGAAAACTAATTTTCAAGGTCAACCATCATAAGCGGTAGGAAGAGAGGAAGAAGAAGTTGTGGGGAAGT
This sequence comes from Pholcus phalangioides, assembly GCF_987345545.1. Taxonomy (NCBI): domain Eukaryota; kingdom Metazoa; phylum Arthropoda; class Arachnida; order Araneae; family Pholcidae; genus Pholcus; species Pholcus phalangioides. Next base: position 82,264,728 of record NW_028301608.1, on the reverse strand, counting down.
TTTTCTTTCTGTACTTTTTTTCTTGGAACTAGGAAAGAATGCGTCTTATAGGGCTCGTGAACCAAATATTTATGCGTCCTTTCCAAAATTCCGGGTATTTGATGCGAGTTGGTATCTCTGAGGGAAGGACTATCGTCGAGTAAAGGGTTCAAACAATAGGTTGTTTTTTGCATATAGGCTCTTGGAGGTGCGGTAGTCACTGTTCTAGATGAGGTTAAATTGCCCCTGTAACCCCCACTCTCTTCTGGAACTGTCCCGAAAGATGCTGAACATTGTTCGCGATTGGCCATTTGGCTTCAGGATTTCTGAACATGTGTCAAATGGTAGATTTGACCATCAAGAAGCTGAATGGACACTCATAATCTGACAAATTCAATCTCTTATTTATTCACTAAGTGAAATATTTTGTCGAGATGGCGATCGGCAGCACGAACCCTGCTCTGCACTGAAACATGGTGAAGTGAAAATAATTTTCAATTATATATTTCTCGTAAAAAAAAGTAGCCAGGAGAAGGACATTTAATACAAACACTCATTTCCTTTTTTCTTGAATAAATCTAATTACTGAATAAATTTACAATTCTAAATTGATTTAAAAGGAGGTTCAAGTGATGGCTACATTCTTCTCTCTCTCTCTCAACCTTACCAACACAAAATTTTATAGGTGGCAACTGGTGTTGTAGAACTGGAACCAGTGTTTTCCAAATTTCACAAATGGGGGGGAAAAAAGTTGGGGAAAATTTTCATTTGGCTATAAACTATTAATTAAAGAAATTTAAAATTATGAAAAAGATGTACACTTTCATGTTACATGTTAATATAAAAATATATATTTATTTTTAAAAAAGGGCTGGGAACAGGTAGGAAAAGGACATTTCCTTAATAAATGGAAAATTTGAAAATCTGTTAATGAAGAAATTAAAAACAGTGGTGACTTTTCAGAAACTGGAATATTAAAGTGTTGAAAAAAATGTTGTTTCGAATATATTTAATGTAAATTGCTGGGGACAATTTAGGCCGATTTCGTGAGAATTACCCATATATGCAGTAATGCAAGGAATTCTGCCTCTTCTTTTTCCTTATGTGAGTACACTTTCTTTTTCCTCCCCAAAACCTATCTCTCCCTTCGTCCAATCAGGGACCAACAAGACTTCTTTGTACCTACTCCTCTTCGCCCTAACTACCTGTTTTTCCCTCTGTTCCTAGGCACACTTCATCATGCCACTTCATACAGATTGGAGGTAAACGTTAGCATTTTCCTCATATAATGTGTGTATACTCTCAACTTACATCAAATGATATGAAATAAACAAATAATTCATCTATTCATATTCAACCAACAATAATAATGTCATTTCATATATCCTTCCCTAATACTGTCAACGCTCATTATGATGACTGTTCTGTTACAACTACCTTATGATACTTCCTAAATGTTTTTATATAATGATTGTCCCCCATATGTGTTTTTCCCTTTCGTGTTTGATAGAACAAATGGGGGGAAAGGAGGGGTCATTATAAAGAGTATCTACCCTATAAAGTGTTTTTCATTATATGAAATGTGTACTTGTTTTCTTGTGATACTTTTTTCTTTCTGAAATGTTTTCCCTGGAAATCAGGTCGTCGTATTCCTTGACTTAATTTGAGATTTAATTTTTTATAGCCATTAACCTTTTGATGATACCTCATATACCATGTACCCTTGCCATGCCTAAAATTTCAGTGTGTGTCTATAAGGGGGTGGGGGGGGGGGGGTTAGTATTTTAGGATTAAGAAATTCTAATTCTCATCTTCTGACTTTTGACCTTTTTCTGTAAGAAGGTTGACTTTAAGATTGAAAAAATTTCCTGCTTGATAAATTGCTACCTAAGTTCTATTTTTTCCCCATCTAACAGACTGGTGATGGAGTAAATGATGCTCCTGCACTAAAGAAAGCTGAAATTGGAATTGCAATGGGTTCTGGAACTGCAGTTGCTAAATCTGCATCTGAGATGGTTCTGGCCGATGATAATTTCTCAACTATTGTTGCTGCTGTTGAAGAAGGACGAGCCATTTATAATAACATGAAACAATTCATTCGTTACCTCATATCATCCAACATTGGAGAAGTCGTCAGGTAAAATATTTCATTTTTAGAGCATGTAGTTTGTCCTCCCCACTCCCAAAAGAAGAGGCTTTTCCTACCCTAAATTTGCCTCCATTCCTATAATGGAGGCAAAGAAGCAGCGCCACACGAGCATTAATCATAGTGGCTACTACAGCCTTATTTGGCCTTTGGCCATTATGGACTGAGTACTGGAATGCTTGTCCACAAACAAGGGGGTGGGTACGCTTTCTGACCTCTTACATAGTCTTGCAAGTTGGTAATGAAATATGGGGGGGGGGATATGCCCTGTCCAAAATATGTAAAAAAATTGGACAAAAAAAAGTTTATATAAAAAGATTTTTCTGATAGCTATGGACAAGGTTTTTCCAATGTTATGATATAAATCTGTTCCATACTTTGAGGAAGTAATACCAATACCTGAATAATATTATCCTTGATTCCAATAAGTGGCAGTTACTGTTTATATTATCTGAAAGAGGTGTATCAAATATTATGTGATAAGCAACAATAATATTTCCTTAGATAAACAGGTCATTTGTTGGTGTTATAAGGATATTTTTCATTTCTTATTGGTGTGATAATGACGAGTTTGTCACCTTCAAATGCTGATTTTTTCTCTTTTAATTTTTCTCCGCCAGTATATTTTTAACCGCTGCCCTTGGTTTACCAGAAGCTTTAATTCCCGTGCAGCTTCTTTGGGTCAATTTGGTGACTGATGGTTTGCCAGCAACTGCTCTAGGTTTCAATCCTCCTGATCTAGACATCATGGAAAGGCCTCCACGGAAGGCTGATGAATCGCTCATATCTGGTTGGCTGTTTTTCAGATACATGGCTATAGGAGGTAAGGATGACTCATTTTTGATAATGCTTGGAGAAAACAGATGCTTTATATTGTTTTTATTCATAGAGTAATTTTCATGCAGAGATATTGTATTGAAATTTGTTACTCATTATGTGGCGAGCAATTTTTGTTGATCTTTCTATTGCTGCCTCCCAGAACTCCCGGTATGATGGGAGTGGGCGGAATGTGCAATCAAACTCAGTTTTAATGACACCTTCGCTATGATGTAAAGAAAATTTCCTTCCCTATTTGAATGTGAAGAAATTTGATTAATTGTGAGTCGTGAAATTCAAAATAAAGTATTCCATTTCTTGTTTTTATAGGTTATGTTGGTGCTGCCACAGTAGGAGCTGCTTGTTGGTGGTTCATGGTGTCTCCAAACGGTCCTCACCTCAATTATTATCAACTGACTCACCATCTGGCATGCCATCATGGTTCAGAAAAGTTTGTTGGTGTCGATTGCAGCATATTTGCTGATCCTCATCCAATGACCATGGCATTGTCTGTATTGGTTACTATAGAAATGTTCAATGCACTCAATAGGTATGGTTCTGATTGAAATTCAGATCTTTTGTTGATATGGGAACAATGTCATTTTCAACTTCTTATGCTTCCCAACCTAGAATGTTTCAATTATTCCCTTCATATATATTGTACCAAAAGAAGCATATTCTATAAACATGTTTTCCTGCATATACAGTTAGACCTCCGGTGAAGAAACCTCTATTTAAAGGTGCGTGCATGCACACATTACTCTGACGTGGCGATGGACCATGTTAGGTCAGATGGCATGAGATCATATCAGACATAATGCAATGTCTACACGGGTCTGATGTTTTAAGAAATGCATCAATCTATCAGTCACTGTGAAGCCATTAAAGTTTTCGTTGTGATAGCTATTATTATTTATATATACTGTTTTTTGAGAGCTTACAACTTTTTTGAATTTTGGAAAAGTATATATATTTTTCTTTTTTCAATACTATGAATGCGTTTTGATTCCTGCACTGATTTCTCATTTCCTTCATTTTGATTCTTGCATTACTAGTGGGTAGGATTATACATCATAGGATTTGTTTTTCAATTAGTTCTTCCTTAGTTGCAAAAGCCTAGAACATAGTTTCCCAAACTTTTTTGTTCCATCGCCTCCTTCATCAGAAATATTTTTCTCTCGTCCCCAACTCAAGTGAACCAGTAGGATCCTATGTTAAATCTGTAGCTTCTATTGTCCCCTGGACTATTCCATTGCCCACTTTGGGAAACACTGGTCCAGCAGGTAAACCAAGTAAACTAAAACAAATGAAGTAAAAAATAAATGAAAGGATCTGGTACAGCCTCTTCAAACGACTCATAAAAATCTGGAAAATTTCATTTGGTTCTGATGCATCATAAGGCATGTTACTTCAGATTGCATCATCCCACGCATTCCCACATCACATCAGCACAGTATTAATGTTCCTACAGAAGACTCGTAGGTGAAATTCCATATCACATGCATTACCACGTGATCCTATGTCACATCAGAGTAGCATATATGCACCTTGAGGGATAGATGTCTAGACCCATGACCCTTTAAATAAAAACTCATGCATCTCTGATTAAAGGAATTCTGTATTTAAGGGACAAAAAGTTTGTTTCGCTTGGGGTGTCCCTTACCGAGTGGTTACACTGTTATCCATAGATTATATGCTGAAATAAACATCTGAATTTCATGTGATTTTATCAGTGGAAACACAGGAATGTCATTCCCTTGGTAATTATTATCAGATAATTTAATAAAAGTGTTGATAATGCTAACCCCTGAGATCTAATAAAGATCTCACCTCCATGATATTAGAATCAACGGAATCCTTTAAAAGTAAAGTTAAAAAAAGCGGTAGAAATATGAGCCAGATAAGTAAAAAATTTGAAGCACATTGTATGCAGAAGTCAGTAGAAAAGAATAAGTTTCCAAAAATACCTATAAAACTTTTGCTTTTTGAAATTAAAGCATAAATAAACGATAATTTAGCAATTTCATATCGAGAAATGCTGTCACTACTGATTATAGAAGAACGTTTATCCTGCATTAAATGGAAATTTATGTATATGGATTATTTTAACTATTAAGTTTATATACTGCTGCAGGTTACAGGCAGGGAATTACAGTAATTGTTTTTCCACCATGTAAAAACTATTTGGTGTAAACATATTTCAAAGCATATCTCTGTGCATACTTGCACAGATCACTCAACTATTTTCTTGTTATGCAAATTTATCTGAACATGTTGTGGCAGTTATATTTGTGCACAAGTTGCATCAGGAGTCCATAACTTTTTCAAAGTTTAGGGGCCTGATATACTTAGCCATAAGTCTATGATAAGGTAAGTATGAAAGTAGTTAAATGATAAAGGATTTTCCACAAATTGATATTTTGATTCTTTTCTTCTGACATTTGATTATTTAAAGAATAAGCTCACAGCATTATTCGAAATTAACCTAACCTAAATTAATTTAACCTATAAGAACCTGACCTTCAGGTTACATGTATTGACATCAAAACATTTTTTTTCACATTCAAGTTTTATTAGCAATGCTAATCGGGCTGGACAAATCTATTACCTGACATGCCCAGGCAAATGAATAATAAATACAAATACAACGCCACAACAATCAAATTGCCCAACGAGGTGGCTGACTTAAGAACATCATGGATCCCCGAGCCATTTTTTGGAGGCCCTACCTACTACTACTACACCACACATGCACCCCCCCCCCAACGAATCGGTACATGCGAGAATGTGTGTGTACGTGTAGTGAAACCTGACGTGAAGTTTTGTTGTTTCTCTGTAATGCTTGTTATGTGTAGTGCTGCCATCTGCCACTAGTTTTTCTAACTATGAGTGAAGTGTTATGATTGAATGATTTATCGTTGTAGGAATGTTGCTATCTGTGACGAGACTTTTTAACGGGGAGATCGGCTCGCATTTGCGCCTTGAAGTTGGGAACCACAGAAAACCAACTTCAGCCGACCACCACTGTGGGGTTCGAACCCGGATCCTCACATCACGAGTCCGTCACTATAACCACTTGACCACCACAGCGGCTAAATACAAAAATATATGCATATACATTATATTTCTTATTATTTAAATTCTTCAGTAAGTATTTTTATCAATAGATGGCAACACATTTGCGGTGTGGGAAAATATGAAAAGAAAATTTTGTTTGGCCACACTATCAAAGTTCTTTTACAAAATTTGACAAACACAACCAATAAGTTTATCGGTTGCATTCACTCGAGTGTAACCAATATACTCATTGGTTGCATTTGTCAAGGTTAGTGTAATACCACAGCCTTAGACTAGGTGGCCATCCATGATCAAAACTGGGGTGTAGGGAGAAGATCGTCCAAAATCAGTCCGCGTGGGAAATTTCATAGTGTCGTAGAAAATTTTGAGATTTCATTAAACAAAAAAATAATTTTAATTTTTTTTAATGTGATGCAATGGTCTTAATTTTCGATATTATCGGCATATTTCCATCAATAGATAGCACATTTGTTTTGAATACATGAGAAAAATGTGCTCTCAAAAGGGGAAACTAAGCAATGTTTTATAGGCATGCAAATGTTTTTAGATTTGTCCAGCCCTGATGCTGATATATCAATATTATTATAGTGAAACCCCATATTTGGATTACTTTCACTCTTTTTATTGTGCTCCATGTTGTCTTCAAGTGATATGCTGAGCTTCCCATGATAAACGATCATTATAAGTAAATCGTCATAAACCTGCCATCTCTTATAATGTGATGGCAGGTTATGAGGATTTACGAGACAAACAGCAAAACAACTACTTGGATATGTTTCTTATTGGTACATCAAAGAGAATTGTCCCCCCCCCCATGCGTCCTGAATCTTGTATGACCGAATGGCAGGGCAATGTGGTCATGACAGGATTGACCATGGGGGGAAAATAAAAGGCCAAGCAATCACCTCTATATAACGTGAAATTTCAAAAGCATTTACTATGTTCACAATCACTATTCTGGCAATATAAATACGTTAGGGGAGGCCCACACATACAACTCAGAACATGCAGTTTGGCAAAAAGAATTCCGCAAGGAAGAAATGGGGGGGGGGGGGGGTTCCTGTATTTTTGATAAAATTTGAAAAAAATAGATTTGCTGAAATTTCTGATTTTATTGTATTTTTTTTAATATCGATACTGCCAAAACATCTTGAAAATTCAAAAAATTTAACGCTCTGGTTTGAGAGAGAGAGTTTTGAGGACAAATTTTCCTGCCATGCTATTGTCTGTAACAGAGGGATTTTCAATGTTCATGAAACTTACCAATTTTTTTCAAACCTGAGCAATTCTTGCTCTTCATAAGAATTAAAATAAATTTTTTTTCCTTTAGCTTATCAGAGAATCAATCGCTGGTGTTAATGCCTCCATGGACTAACTTCTGGCTCATCTCTGCCATTGCTTTATCGATGACACTGCATTTCATCATATTATACGTAGACATACTCTCTGTAAGTTACTCCTCAACTTTCTTTATACTTCCATCACTTATTGAAGAGAAAAAAATATTGATTACCATAAAAAAAATTCTATTTTATTCTTTTTTTTTATAGGCAGTGTTTTCTGTTTGTCCCCTGACTGTCAGTGAATGGTTTGCAGTGCTTAAGATCTCTTTCCCTGTTATCCTACTTGATGAAACGATGAAATTCTTCTCGAGAAAGTTCAACGAAGGGAGAAACCCATTCTCAGAACTACACTGGATGATTGCTTTCTGGGCAGTGTACATTGCGCTCATGGTATATTCACCGATATAAGGAGGATGAGACTGTGATAGGCCAAAGGAACGAGAAAAAAATTTAAGAGAAAAAGATCTTGGTGTGTTCTGTTTTATGTATGAGATATTGTATAGCTTGTGGAAAGCAGAAGGGAAAACACATGCATCGAAGATGTTTGAGTGTGGCTTACATTCGGTTTTTCTATGTGTGTGTGTGTGTGACATGAAAACTCTTTACCTCTTGCTGCCAGAAATCGAAATAGCTATGTAAATGAGGAAAACGCTCAAAACTGTAAAAAAAGCTTTTCCTTGCTTACCTTAAAAATGTACGGACTTTAAAAATAATTGTTGCACAATGTTTTTTTTTTTGTGTGTGTTTTTTCATTATTAAGAAAAGCTAAAAATTAATTAGAAATTGTGGTTTTGCAGTGTATGCATTATTAGGGAAAAAATTTGTTCTATAAGAATTTATTCATTATTAAAAAAAAACAAAGCTCTGCAATAAGTAACTATTGCCTTACCTTCTAATGAAAGGAAGCGCTAAGAGGGAAGAAATTTGCTTAAATCTTTTAGATAAGTTAGCTTGTCTCGCTTTAATGAAATGTAACATGAAATCGCATTGAAAAATAACTCTATTCGTGTATAAAAGAACAAGATTTTTTCCGTCATACATACATATATATATATTCATATAAATAATATTTATTCAAAGTTCGTTATTTATAGCATTAATTGTTACTTCGCTGTGTTATTATGGAGTTCTAAAACGAAAGTATTCTTAACTAGATATGTGTGATATTTATGTGCAGATGTTTATTTTTTCTTTTTCCGCATTTCTAAGCAAGACTATGCAAAATTCTTGATTTTATGCATGTATTTTTTTTTTCTTCTCATTTCATGGGTCAACTTTGAGTAAAAAACTATCATGTCATCTCTGCCATTCAATTCAATTATTAAGCGCATGAGTTCTAGTATAAATAATGGAATATCGATGTACTAGAATCTTTTTTCCTTCTTTGCATTTTAGACAATGTAACATTTCATCTAACACTAATTATGAAAACTTTTGTTGTATCAGTGGTGGTTATTTGTTTTTAATACGAGACATCAACACATTGGTCATCCTGACAGCACGGTTTTGTTTCTGTGCCGTTCCCCCCATAGTAGCTGTAATAGTTTCAAGCTTGTTTCAGAAACATTTTAATTATATACAAAGATAGTTGTTTTCAAGATATAATTAATTATATTTACCATTATTTCCATAGCAGGGCTTGACAAATCCCATGCGCTTGGTTGCCGAGGTACCTAAAAAGTTGACATTGATGCCTAATATTTTTCATGTACGATACCTGAAGTCTGAGGATGGCACAAAATTATCTAAAATTATGCTAGTGCATGCAGACCCTGGGCAAACATGATTTTTTTTTTTGGGGGGGGGGGCCTTTCTATACAGTGTTCTTTGAGACATTGCTTCAGAGTAGTATTTATTATGTCACAATTATGGGCAATTGCTAACAAAATAAATTATTTGTTTGGCAATAGTCTATGGGAGGTGGGGGAAGACTGAAATTATAAAGACAGCCAATTTTGAAGGCTTTTAAAAATTTATGAGGTCCTGGGCACTTTCCTATGCAAGAAACAGGTACTGAGCGCATGGTAGCATGGAAAGGGATCCCTAAGGGTGGATCAAGACAAAATCTCTACATGCAGACCACTCCAATTTAATCAAATTTCTAACAAAAAAAATTTTTTTTTGTCTCTTCACCTTGGATTTAGTGCCCCTTCAAAGTGCTTCACGCAACTGCACGGCCCAAGAGTCCCTGTCTCATAAAAAACAAAGGATACATTATTTTTGATTGATTTTGTCTGAGCAAAAAAATGCTTGGCACCTATGAAATTTTGCTGGCGTCTAAATTTTTCCCCTGATTTTTGTCAAGCCCTGTCCTATTATACACTTTCTATATAAGTTTGTTTTTTGGTAATTTTGAATTAATACATATGGTTTAACTTGAGTATGAAACCATATTTCATGAAATATTGTTTCATACTTGTGAGTTCTACAAAACAGCTTCAGATTATTGAGCTTCAGTAAAACTAATGATTATAAAAAATTTATGGTGCAGCTTTTTTTTTTTAATTATTATTAAAGGAAAATTAAAACAACTTATATATAGCATAGCTGCCAAGTCTCCCAAATTTTTACTCCATTTCCCAGACTCTTGAAAAATTTGTATATATCCAGAATTTTGACAATGATTCTAGGGAATCCTTATCTTTTTGGAGGTGGGGGGGGGGAGGGGATGGGATATTCCCAAAGAATTCAGAAAAAAAGTTGTTTTAATTTTTAATCTCTAAAATTATATCGGAAGCAAATGTAAGTTATTGCCACTGTGTTAAATCTCAAAAAAAATATCTCATTTTCAGGAGGAGAGATGAAATTTCCTAACAGCCATTGTCAATTCTGCTGTTTGACATTCAAAATTGATGACTTTTCATCCACTTTGACCACATGTCTGTATATCCTGTTTCAGGCCAGATGGCGTTATTTTTTTGTAGTAATTTGATGTGAGAATTGTAATGACAGGTAATTTAACCTAGTGGTTGGCAACAGCTTGTAAAATATTACGATTTTACAAAGGGAGAAATTTCATAATTTTACTTTTACTAACGAAAAATCCCTACGTTTTTTAAAAATCTTTTACATATAGTTTTTTTTTTGGACATAATTTGGATCCACATGAAAACCTCCCTAATTCTCACTCTCAAAAGTTGGTAGCTATGATATAGAATTTCAGCTTTGTTAAATGTGCATCATCTATCTTATTTTTGAAGCTGTTGAACAAATATTTGTAATACTTGCAAAATTAAAATGGTCAAATTATGTTGGTCACTTTCGACGGTTATTTGAGGTTTTGATGCAGATAAAGTACTGATTATGACAAAATTCAAGCTTCATTAATTTTTGCTGCCTGTTATTGGATTTTTCCTCCATATAGAATTATTCAGCTGTTGAAACTTGTGGGTAAAAGAGAGAAAAAAATAGAGCGTAGAAAAAACAGTCTTCGCAATAAATCAAACTACATCGTGCATGATGTCGACATTAATTAAGCCCAAATAGAATTTTTTGGAGCAGTGCAGTAGAAAAATATTCGATGTGAATTAATGTAACTAACCTTCTTCATAGAGTTTAAGAAAAGGTGGACTTTATATATCGAGCGAGTGAGAAAGAACTATGCATTTATTCCATTGCAATGAAATAGTGTGTTTGTGTGAGTGCGCTTAATGATATAGTATGCCGAAACTATTTGTGTTTCACTCCAGCTGTCATTCGTTATTTATTTTTTACGTCATCTATCTTTCTATATGATTCTTATTTGAGACTTTTTTTAGTATTAAGAAAAATTAGTTTATATATGTGCATAATTTGTAATTTCACTTTCCTAGATTTTGGTGTGAAATCGTGTTATGAGCATATCTGAAATGTTAAATAGTATTTTGCAGTCTACATATTGTTCATAGTTTTCTTGGTACTGCTGGGTGAAGCAAAGTTTTTCCCATACTGTACAAAATATCATATTTAATAAATACAGAGTTTTAAGTCATTCATTGCGGTGTGATTCATCAAAAGTTGGATTTTTAGTTTGTCTGAACCATTTTTTTCCCAATGTGAACTTCATATCTGGGGTTCTTTGCTGAGATTTTAGGGGCTGGGTCTAAGTTTTTTACTCGTGCTCAAACTTATTTCGCGATGTCACACTGTACTATTCATTTAAAAATTGAGACAACTGGCTTATAGGAAGATGAATTTCATTTGGTTTATCTTGGTACTTAGCTAGTACTGATTCTGGTGCACCATGAGACAGCTTTCGTTATATAACCCTACTCTGTTCACTATTGGGTATCTAATTGGTGTGGAAGAACTGGAGATACAAAATGACTATTTAAAAAATAACCAATAAAAATTTATAAAAAAAGATATTTTTTATTTCTTATATAAAAAACATCCAAAATCAATTTTATAATCTGTGGGCATTTGAAACATTTGTTAAAAAATATTCTGGCTCAGAATAAACTATTGTAAATTTAGAAGCTCATGGGAATAATGCGTATGGTGTCAATCACGACCAATCTGATGAGTAACACTTGGTTGATCGACTCTCAAAATTGTTTCGGCTACATTAAAGTAACCAAGATATTCTGCTTCCTCTGGTGTAACATCTGTGTGATAATGTCCACCCTCTCCATGAAAACTGAAACAATGGGTGTGTTCCACTCTTAGATCTAAGCCCTGGAAAAAGAAGAATAATATGTAATTCAGAAAACCTTTCTCGGTGAACCCATTCAACATATTGGGGAGAGTTGGATCTATTATACTCACCGGATCAGCAGAAATGAAAGTGCTCAGGCACACAAGTGGTGCTTCCATGGTGAAGAATTTCAACCAGCTGTTTACATCCTCATCTGAGTTCAATGGCTCTTCAGAGAAGTCTGGCTAGAAAAAATTTAAAGATCATGCATATACACCTATTCGGTTCATATCAGACTAGGGTTGCGACAGATTACAGAAATCACTAGACTGCTGGAATGAAGTTGAAACAAAAAAGAACCCATATAAACCATAGTTTCCCAACCTTTTTTGTCCCACCGCCCCCTTCTTCAGAAATGTTTTTCTCCAATCGCGACCCAATGCAATCTAACCCATAGAATCCTATGTTATACCCGTAGTTTCTACCGTCCCCCTGGAACATTCCATCGCCCCCAAGGGGCGTTAACGCCCACATTGGGAATCACTGATATAAACTATTGTGGTGTCATTTTCTCTTTCGTGCTGGCAAGGACAAAATTGTTTATGTTCCAACTATGTGATAACCTTTCGAAATCACCTTGATAAACATGCCCAACAGATTAATTTGAAATTGTACTTCTGATTTATATGGATGTATAGCAAGAATATTTGAAGATTACTCTCTATTAGCTTTTTGCCACCTCTGGATAATTCAGCAATGGAATAGAAGATCTGACAATTATTTAACCTAATCCGTGGATAAACATTGGGCCATCTAAATGCTAAAGTGTTACATCAGTTACAACCCAAATGGCAAATTTAATGGTGATATTGATCTCAATGAGTCTGAAATTGGCACCGGCTTTGCATGCATGCACATGAAAGATTATTCTGGTGGTTCAGGATATGGAAGGTTTTACTGCTAATTATTTCAAAGTACGTAGAATAAAAGAAAAACACTTATTATGTGAAAATTAAATTTCATCATGAAAATGATGTTGCACACAAATATTTTTCGATGGTTTTCTTCATAAATTTCTAATATACTCATGCAGCAGTGCTGATTTGGGGAAATTATATTACATCAAATAAAACAAAATTGACAAGTGTCATGAAGAAATCAAACTCGATTACCATAATATGCAGTTTCGCTTTCCCTTTATTCAGAAGAAAAACGCCACCGAGACCAACAGGTTTTTCCCCATATTTATCAGCTAGTATTTCCCGCATCGATGTGACAAAATTCTTGCTCCCATTTCGCTTCTTGGCACTTACTTGCAATACCTATATATTTCAAATATGAAAAACAATGGGTGAAACAGTTTTCAACTGCTAATTATAATTATCTTAGAAGAGAAGATAAAAAATCGATTGATTCTGGATATTGATGATTAAATTTTCAATCTTATCATTCTAATGAGTAAAATAACATTCTTAATGCAGTGAAATCCTGTTATAACAATATTATAAATATTGTTGCGAGGGATTATCGTAATAACCAGAGGCATCGTTATCATTTACATGCTACCTAATTTATGCTTTTGTTAACATCTCTTCTAAATCAGCATCATTAGTACCACCCTACAATGCAATGATGAGCTCTATTCATTCACCATTCAAAAATTATTATTACACTCAGCTTGGCGTACACCACACACTTCAGCTTTTATCTCTCCTCTTTGTTTGCACATACACTTTGTTGAGGCCTTTGAGTGGGGGGGGGGGGACATTTAGAATTCTTCCTGTTTTGCATGTGATGTGGTCTTAATAATTATATTGCATTTGAAAAATTACATCAAATTTGATGAAAATGATGTTTAAGAAAGCAGAGCGACTTAGCAAATGAACAACAATTATGCTTTTGAATTATTTTTCAAAAGGCATAGCTTGCTTACAGAGGCTTCATCACAGAAGGGGGGGGGGAGGCACGCAAAAGTGATAGAAAATTTAAAAAAAAAAAAACCTTAGATGCTGTTTTAATCAATTTGTTTTACTTAAAATCTAGTTTTTGAAGGCTAATTACTCAAAACATTTTTGAAAAACAAGCCCTGTAACTTCATCTATCAAATCCATCAATGTGCGACCCCCCCAACTTCTGTGATTATACAAAAAAAAGGTTTTACTGCATTATACTATATGAAAAACACTTAGCAGCTAAAAATAAAAAGGTTGATACTTGCCTTTCCTGGTTTTCCTTCAGAAAGAAATAAGTTGCCCAAAACACAAAATTCTGAACAGTCTTCGATTTTCTCCAGATGAGGACTTCCATCCTATGAAACACACACAAATAGGAGATTGTTATATATACTTATTATTATTTAAATGAATAGAGATCAGATGAAGTGATTCACTTTTACTAAAAATTTGTTTGTGCATATTAAAAGTTTCAAAAATTATTTTCTAACATTCATATTCATTATCAAAAATTTATCTTTAACTGATGAGCAATTTTTTTCTTCTGAAGTACAGTACAGCCTCTCTTTTGCGGGCATCTGCGAGACAAAAAAATTTTTCCGTAAAAGAAGGGTGGCTTAATGAGGGGTTTGAAATACATACTTTGTATTAACCATTTCCCCTTGTATAATAATACTTTTATTATACAAGGGGAAATGATTATTTTGCCGTAAAAGAGAGGTGATCACATCTGAAAGTAGTCCGTTAAAAAAAGTTTCACTGTATATAACAAATTTGAGAAATATCATTTATAAAATAGCATAGGCAAAATTCTCTAGAACAAAACAGCTACTTTTACAAGTGTGATAAAAGAAATATTCAATACTCATAGCTGAAACTGAAAATATTTACTCTTTCTAATTTTGCGATATATGTTCCAACAACTTTTTCTTCTCCAAGCTTTACGTTAGCCATCATCTATAACAAAAAAATAATTTTATGTTATTCAAAAATTATGAATCATAACAAACTGCTTTCATGAAACTGCAAATGATTGAATGCGGATAACAATTGGTGAGATTTGAACTGAAATTAATGTTTTAAACTATGGTAGCCAGGTGGACTTAGGCTAGTGCGAAGGGGATTAAGTCATATCAGACAAAATAATGTGTAAAACAGGACAAAAATAAATTGATAAATAAATAAATATTTTGCTTGAGCTCCTTAACAAAGCTGTAGTTAAAAATTCTATCAAGACAAGACACTCAGTGGGCCTCCTACATTGTTTTCCTAATAAACGTATAGAGCATAAAATGTAAAAATAATAAGCTTAATTCCTAGGGCCTACAAGCTATAGCCCTACTACTACTACTTAACTGTACATGCACCTCATACACATTCCTCTGCGGAATCTCTAACAAATCAGTACATGCAGGAATGCACTGTGTGTGTATGGCCCTAGCATATTTATGTTGTCAGAGTTGCGCTTGTTCTTTATTCTTGCTGGTGTTGCAGCCTGTCTGCCAATTTTTGAAGTGAAGATAGTAAATGCTTAAATTTCTGTGTTAAGCTAGAGCTCTGTCAGCTTCTTTGATATGTGGGTCATACATATTGTAAAGGGTGGCAAAATATATTTCTAGGAAAGCAACTTTCTGGATATTATGCTGTGGCACACTTTGGAAAAGAAATTTAGTTGTCTCCTTCAGAAATTGTCTTTTCTCTGCAAAATGATGTACCTCAGCATAATATCCTGAATATCTCTTTCCTAGATGAGTTGTAGGCTGAGAAGAAACATCTTTCTTTGGTCACAAAATTGTTTTCGCAAGAAGGCTTAAGCGCAATCTTTGTTGCAACATGACAAAGACATAAATCATTCATTGGTGAAAGTGCAATGACACCAATTAATGTGATCACATTGGGACTCTGGGTTTCCAATAACCAATTGATAACTATGTCCTAAAAACCTCAGTTGTAAGTGTGGTATGACCACGTGTCTCATTTGGTCGAACAGGATTTATAGAAATGGGACAACTCATATTAAATCATGCTTCTTTTTTTTCGTATGTTTTAAAACAAGATTTTTTCTCCTCTTGAAACTAAAATTTTTTTTCAGAAATTGTGAGAAGTCAGAATGAAACTGTAATATGTATTACAAATTATGATACTTTTTATAATGTACTTTATGTTCCATAGATTTCTATTGTGAAAGTCTTTTTTTCCTGCCAAGGAACTATGAGTGTGTTCAGTTGAAAGAAACTGACCATAAACTGGAAAAAGTTGTTTTTTTCAAAAAAAGGAAAAGGGACACCAAGGCTTGACAAATCCCAAACGGCAGGTTGCTGTGGCGACTAAGAAATTTGTATTGCACCTAAAACTTTCTAAGCATGGTTAATAAATTGGATTCTGAGGACAACATAAAATGTTTGGAATTAACATATCAGCATATCTATCAATACCAAAGGCTTATCTATTTTAGTATCAAGAAAGGAATTCTTGTAGGCTTTGAACCACCAATATGGAAGACTGTCACAATGCCCTAGAAAAGTCAAAAGAAACATTATTTTTTACCTGTTTTGCTTGGAAAAAAAAGTGTGTGGCTCCTAAAAAGTTGTTCCAGCACCTAGATTTTCTAGCAATTTGTCAAGCCCTGCTTTACACATGCTTTCACTATAGGGAAGAAATCAAAAAGGAGGCCCTATCTGTCAGAGGTTCTGACATGAAGAAAGCATTAGGGGCTGAAAGTTGCTGTATATATGAAACTCAAGCACATACACAGGGCCTACAGGAGGGGGAAGGTGGATTGCATTGTTTTTTTTTTTTTTTTAGAAATTGGGGGAAAGGAAAGCCTACTTTCAAAATTTATTGGGGGAGCTCAAATAGCCTCAGCCTCTAGGTTCTGGCACCTATGCTACATGGATCATAGCGGCTATTATGAGCCGAGCACTAAAATATTTTTTTTCTGATAAAGGTGCTTTCCAACCCCCTACATAGTCTTGCAGATTGATAATGATAACTTATAAGGAAAAAATAACATAAATTAAAGTTATAACCAATAATTATTGAACAAATTTTATAACTATAAACAACTTTTTTCCCATGTTGTTTTTTCCCCAACTTTTTCCATGTTTCCCATTGATCTGTTATGTATTTAACAAAAGTGATAGCAATACCTGAATGGTAACATTATCTGTGATTCTAATAAGCAGTATCTATAGCATATAGAAGGCACAGTGAGTAATGACTTCAGCCATAAACCCTTTTTAATGCACGTTTTCAGAAAAATCATCTCCGAGAGAAATAGAGTTCTATTTTATTTCTTATTCTTTAAATAAACAAAACTGGAATGTGGAAATGTAATATACACCAGAAAAAACCAAATTATAAAAATTTGGGAAATTTAACAAAAAATGTGATATAGACCCACACAACAAGCACATAATGATTGAAAATTTTATAGGCCAAATAATGAAACTTGGGTATTTCAAAGTACTTTCATAAATCAATATTACTCAAGAGGCATAAAATTTAATTTATGGAAGTTTGACTGTAATTTAAGTGCAGAAAAAAAAAATTACCTCACAGTTGGTTCCAATAAAATGATATGGTCCAGCTCCAGCACCGATCACAAAAGCATCTGGAATTCCTGCTTCTCTAGCAACTGCTGGTATGTTGAAAATCTATTAAACATAATCGAAAAAAATAATGAAACGTTGATAATACAAGCAATTTTTTACATTCAATCAAGAAGCTGCTCTTCCATAGTTGCTGAGAATATTCCATACTGAGAATGAATGTCCCTATGAATATTCCATGTCACCTGGGAGCGCTCAAATTTTCTGAGAGATCTTACTGGTAAAAACAAAAGCTGCAAAAAGTACATTGTTGGTAAGCACGAGGAAAACTGCAGTTTCATTTCTAATTTTTCTTTCAAACTTTTTATTATTATTTCTTGTATTTTTATTGATAATAGAATGCTTGAAACCAAATGATTTTCATTCCTCCATATCAAATGCTTTATTATTGTTTTAACCCATTAGTACCCACTGTTACTCATTTGAGGACACCTTAACGAAGAACTGTGCTCATTTGAGTACAGCTTAACAAAAAACTTATGTATTGTAAATTTTTTCGGAAATAAACACTCAACAGGGTATAAATTGGTTAATGTGCTTGTACTTATTAGACCAAAGGATTTCGTTTTTTTATTTTTTTCGAAATAAAGTAATCAAACAATTAATTATTACAACCCCCAGTGCTTTTTAAAGTTTTCATAACACCCAAACTTCTCAATAATTAGATAAATATTTTGAACACCAAAAGCAGTCATGTATGTGAAAATATTTTATTTGTATTAGTAGAAATAGCACAGCTTATTGACCTTATTTCTTTGAGCTAACGGTATCAAATATGGTACACCTCCCACATCAGCAAGAGTTGGCTTCCCACAAAGACCTTTCGAGAAAGAAAAATGTTACTACATGACAATATGAATGTTTAACTGATACACAACTTTAGGACTTACCAAAACAATATTTCATAATACTAAGAGGTAAAAAAAAATCTATACAGCAATGATAATGAAATAAGAAAATTGCAAACAATTTCATGTCATAGAATTAACTAACAAGAAATACAGTTGATCTATTATAATGACACCTCAGCTTTAACATCGATAACTGGAGATCTCACTGATGATTCTCATAGCGCAGTGGTCTCAACATTTATTGAGTCGCTGAGCCCTTTTTAATACATTAAAGTGCTATGATGGAGATCTGTAGGCCTTTTTATTTATTTATCAAATTTACGGATTTATTTTATTTTTCTCCAGTGGTCATAGATACGTGTCCCTGGGAAGTGTACAAAGAGCCCCAACGGCTTTGAGGAGCACCAGTTGAGAAGAGCTGTCATATACAATTTTAATGAACTTTGCTGACAATTTATTATTAAATCGGATCTAACAGCATAATTTTTCTTTGCTTTTGCTTGTGTTTACCAAAGAAATTTCTGGAATTAGCATTCAGATTATTGGAGAAATGTTCATCTGTTGTTCTATATTGGAACATCGTTTATAATAGCTCAGTTTTTTTTTAAATATGACTTTCATATTCATATAGCATTTGACTTCAGTCGCAATTGGTTTCTCTTTCTATACATTTTAATGTTTAATTCATTTATTCTATACAAAACCTCAATTATTTGAAGTTTTCACTTTGACTCAAACTTTGAATCCTTTGAAAGAAAAACAAAATATTATTTATATCCATCAAATGACCACAATTTTTGTATGCAGTGAAAATGCATAGCTGCAACAGTTTTTCTTGCATATTATCACCACAAAAGCCATAAATTTTAGGGTGACTGCTGACAAATATGAAAATAACCAGTGAGATGGCTAATGGCCATTTCGAAAGGTCACTTATTTATTTATTGCTTGTTTCTGAGAATACGCAAATGCGACAAGCCCCAAAGAAACAGGTTTCAATTGTTTTGAAAGCCATAAGTCCTTTACTTTCAGAATTTTTTTCGAGAGTAGGTAAAAATCTAATCTCCAGAGCGTAAAAAAGTCTATTGTAAACATTTGGAGGATACGGGTCTGCCGATTAGAGAAAAAAACAATACACATACGCAGCAAGTTCTTTCAATCATTTTCTGTAGAATTTTCTTTCATTGTGGTGTTTTGCTGTGTCAAATCTACTGTTTGTAATGTCAAGAAAATGAAAAGCAGTCTCTAAAAAAACTGGAAATTTTGGAAGAATTTGATAAGAATTTTAAATTAATGATGAAAAGTTGATGTAGCAAAACAGTTGAGTATCCCTGAGTCAACTTTGAAAAAGGTTATAAAGCAGAGAATCAAAGGCTAAGCTGCTGGTTGTAAATCATCTACTGCTAAAAAAAAAAAAAAAAGAGTTTAACATGGGAAATTTTCCGTCGTCAAGATTTTGTTGCAATGTTTTACTTAATGTTGTGCCCCAAAGGTAATGCTCCGGTAAATTTTATTTCTTCAAGTGCTTTAGTGATTTAATTTTTTTCCCTCAAGTATGATTGAAATATAATGTTTTATAACAGAACTGGAGATGCAATAAACACATTGAATTTTATAATATTTTGTTTTTGTATGTCTGTGGGGGACATGCATGGTATAGATTTTAAAAAAATCTGCCACACAAAATAGGCCATGCATGGGTATAGATTTTTTTTCTTGAGTCACCTTGAGACTGTACTAACACAAATTTATATTTTACCACTAAATTATTTGCACCATATCCTCAATTTAGTGCCTTAGCGCTAGAATCTAATTTTTAGCCAAAATAGCACTGGCGACACAGAACAAGAAAGATTTTATGAGCAGCTACTAAACTGCTTCTCAAGGCTTTTTAATTAACCCTTAAATGTATAGCTTTGCATATATGCAAAGCATTACTGCAGCCAGTTTGAAGATAAAAATTCAGAATCACTTTTGCACATAAGGTGAGGTCATGTTCTTTTCATTTCGTATTTTGAATTTGCTGGAGGATTAATGTCAACAGCTCTTTATTTGTTGTACAGCATGTGAGGCTGAGATTTTGCTGATTTGTTAAAATGTTTTGTTTGCATATCTTTTTTTTTACCTTCAAGTTTGAAATCCAAATTTTTATTTTGTTTTACTGTATTTTGAATCACAAAGACGATAATTATATATTTGGAAAGTATAGTACAACATTGATAAGTCGACATGTGGATAACTCGCAAATTATTATTCTCATGGTTGGCATAACACTAAATTCAATGGGAAGAAACCTCTTCAACTTGACACAAAATAACTAAACCCTGTTTAAGTCAACTACGATTAGAATTTTGTTATCACAAAATTCTAATCTAAATTCAAATTTTAATCCAAATTTCAAAAAATTAATTGTTATCACCATTAATTTTTTGAAATTTTGATTGGTCAGTTGATAAATTTTCATATTTCTTTTGTATACTTCAACAATTCTAAGTTTTCTTTTTTTCTTTTTTGGGTCATTTGTTGGTCGAAAATATTCCTTCATATCTTGGGTAGGGTAATTTTCCACTTTGCAGAACTTAGAAACTCAACCCGTGAACTATGATAGTCACAGATAAGTGTGGATGATATCTGATATTTTTGAGTGAGAGATGGTTGAATAAGCTACAAAGTATAAATTTGTTTTTGATAAAAATTTTTAGTTTCCTAACTTTTGGCAATAGCTCTGCTTATTCACAGATAACAGACATTTCGCTTATGCTTTTTTTCACCTTAATTCTGAAACTTTTTGTTGCAAATAGCAGACAATTTTCTTTTGTTAATTTATGGATGATATGTGGAATGAAATTTGTTCAATTATATATATAAGTACATGTACATGACATAAATGTTAAA
Source organism: Pholcus phalangioides (assembly GCF_987345545.1). Classification (NCBI taxonomy): domain Eukaryota; kingdom Metazoa; phylum Arthropoda; class Arachnida; order Araneae; family Pholcidae; genus Pholcus; species Pholcus phalangioides. Next base: position 82,243,442 of record NW_028301608.1, on the reverse strand, counting down.
AAATTGGGACAGTGAGATCAAATGTGGGAACCTCTCTAACTTGACAGCTGCTTGAGTCGACATGTTCATCGATGCTTTTGAGGTGTCAAGTTATTGACGTATTACAGTAAAACGCCTCCTAATGGATGCCCTCTTTTACGGCCAAATAATTTCCCACCTGTATAATAAAAGTATACATTTCAAACCCCTAATTAACGGTCACCCCCCCTCCCCCTCTTTTATGGACAAATTTTTTTGCTCCATCACTGTCCGCAAAAAAGAGGTTGCACTGTATTTCAATACATTTATTTTATATGCTACTTTTAAGGCTCTGTTCATTCTATTTAAGGCCCTGTATAAGTGGTACAATTCAAAATAGAATTTTTTAAATGATTTTTCCGGCTTTCCACATGTGTCACAAATTATGAAAAAAATTAAGCATTTAATGGTTAAGGTTGATTAGGCTTGGCACATCTCAGGTGCTAGGTTGCCATGGCAACTAAAAAAATGATAATTATAGACACCTATTTTTTTTTATGTTTGATAACTGAATTGATGTCTGAGAACTGCACAAAATTATCGGAAATTATGACAGAGTGTGTCTGCTAGTAGAGAAGCGGTCCCTAAGTACAAGACAAGTCAAAAAATACACTATATTGGATCGATTTTGTTGGGGAAAAAATTCTTCACTCTTAAAGAAATTTTGCTGATCAATTTTTTTTTTCTATTTGTCACAATCTCTGTAATGGTTTAAAATAAATGTGTGGAAGTACATAATTTATCTTTCAACAAAAAATGAATCGTTAAAAAATACACTCATTAAAAAATACAAGCACTGGATTCTGTTGAAATCTCTTTTGCAAAGTTTGGTGTGCTAACCCAACACCATCTATAGCAGGCCTCTGCGGGAAGTTTATTATGTCACTGAGGAAGGTCATCTCACATATAGCCATTGGATATAACTACAAAAAAGGGCAAAGATGATGCATGCATCGGCCTGCTATATCAAATGGATATAGGTGAGATGACCTTCTTCAGTGACATCACAAGCTTCACACGGAGGCCTTCTGCTATGGATGGTGTTGGCTAACCCATACAGTTCAAAGATGTGAGGGCTTCCTGTGGTTGCTATATGCTGTGTGGTTCTATGTGAAAATGCACCTCTGCATCAAAAAAAAATCTGCAAGGATTGGGCAGGTTTCAAACTTATAAAACCGTGTTTTTCTAGGAGTAGGTTTTTTTGCATCGTGTTAAATGAATAGGATAATTTTGCATTGGCAGAAACATGTAAATTTATCACACTATGCATTTGTGTTTTCCTAGAGTGGCATATCCGTAGTTCTGCCGTCTGCATATCTTTATTCAAGTGTTTGATTTCTGTGAGAACACAGCAAAAATGCAAAGAACGTTGGTAAAATGCACAGTGTACAATGCCTTTAACTCCTCCAGAACCAGTCTGACAATCACGCTAGACGAAGGCATTGATGTGAGGCATTTTGTGTTTTATAGGAAAATGGTCATACTATTTTCCATACTGGTGAGTGAGTGGCGTGTCACGCTGGGTACACAACGCAAAAAAACTGCTCCTAGGAAAGCATAGCTTTAAACCTATGAACATCCTTTGGCATGGCAGACAAGTGTCTGATCGATTTGGGCCTATCTTTGTCTAAAAAAAATGTCTTTTATGCCACTGAAAATGTGCAAATCTGATGACTTTGTAAGTAAGGATGAAATTATCAATGCAGTGACTTCAAAATGTTTTTTAAAAAAATCAATCACCTTCACCAACAAGCTTGAAAGGTTCATCCTTCAGATTTGGACAATCAACAACATCAACAGTAACATCTTGAAAGATTTTCTTCAAGTTTTCATCAAGCACTGAAAAAAGTTCAAAAAACCCGTTAATAAAATGTGTTTTTTTTTCACATAATTGACATTGTTATCGTGATTATGATCACTGTTCTCTCTAAGCTGTGAGTGTGAATGATTCCAGAGATGAATCAAAATACTCCGCTCAAGACCGCAGCCTAGGAGAACGGCTTGGTGAGAGCGTGGACCTGATATTGGGTTTACTCAAAAAGCTGCACTCAAGCAGTTTATTTTTAGAAAAATACCATAATTTTAGTGATTAAATTGTCATAAATTTGCCTACAGATGCGTAAATATTCATCTTATCTTTTTTGTAGGAATGAAAAGAAACAAAAACTTGAAATTGTTTATAGCATTAAATGATAATTTCCATGTTATACCACAACCTCCTAGATCATATGTGGTGTTCCCCCCCCCCGAGGGTGGGGCTGACAGAGCTCCAATCCTAGGGGCCTAGGACAATACCCCATTCTTTATTTTCATGCCATAAATTTTCTGTAAAAATGCATGAAAAGTCTGGTTTAAGGTTCCACCAAAGATTCCTGCTCTAGGATGTGGGGTCACCCAGGAGATTATCCGTAGAAGATTGTGGTTAGGAACAGGTATAGTACATGATATAGTGTATGATTCCTCGATTTTTGGTGACTATTTTCTTTCTTGCCTATTGGTGCTTTTCTTCGTGGCCAATATTTCCATTTTAATTAATTTTTTGCATACTAGCAATTATATCCTGTAATCCTGTTTTCATTGAACACACAGACTGTAAACACAGAGAGCTGTTTTTTTTTGCCCAGACTATTATATTATTTAAAATAGAGTCCAGGTTTATGTTAAAGATGTATACATTATTCAATTAATTACTATTTCTAAATAATATTTATATTCTCCAGAGGATATTTATTTGTACATCAGCAGGGATGGTTGTTTATGAGTCCTGTGGTTTTTATTATTTTCAATCCGGATCCCCATTCCTTATTCAGTCTGGAATGTTTTATTTTCAATCTTGACCCCTATTTAGTTTACGAACATTATTGTATTTGTTGTTTGTTTTTTAACGTAATTTTTCCATTTTAACACTCATAGTGTTATCCCTTTTGAAGAGGTGTTGGCAGTTTTTTCTTTAGCAAGAAATATGTCTGAAAGCATGACTGTTTCACTCGGTGACTTTTCATCATGCTTTCAGACATTTTTCTCACCAAAGAAAAATTGCAATAGGGATTATATTATAGCTGTTTTCACAGTTATTCAGTGAGGGTGCTCAACCTTTTCAAGAGTGCAGGCCACTTCATTGGTTTGGAAACATCTCACAGACCACTTAAGTGATCTGGAAATTTACCGCAAGCCAATCAAGCGAAGTTAGAATGTACCAAATGATACTTAAGCAAAAGGCCTATTTATAAAGTGATTTAGTATATATAGTTGACTTTCTTTCTTTCAAACAGAGCCTCTCAGGTCTATCACCATTTATGGGCGATTTACTACCTAATGAGTTATGTCTGAGGTGTAACTGTGTGTGTATCTAACAGTCTGAGTGCATATGTAGTGTTGTGTTTGATTTTTCAGTGCTGCCATCTATATTTCAGAAGTAAAGTGAGTGATGTGTTATGATTGAATTTGTGCTGTTTGTAGGTCTGTTGCTCTCTGAGGTGAGACTTTTTAACGGGGAGATTGGCTTGCATTCGCACCTTGAAGTTGGGAACCACAGAAACCAACTTCAGCCAACCACCACTATGGCGACGGTGGGGTTCGAACCTGGATCCCCACGATGCGAGTCCATCACTATGACCACTCGACCACCATAGTGGCTTTAGTAGTTGACTAAATTTTAAGTTGTCAAGTGCTCTACAATCTGTCTCAAAGTAAGTAATGAAAGGATAAATACTCATTGGCTAATGTGAGACCAAACCCACTGGTGCATGCACATTGTGCCTACTTAATAGAAAAAAAATAGATGACTATATTCTACTTAACCATTAAATCACTTACCAACTAAACCTGTGTAAACAGGTATACATTAATACACATTGGCATACATTCTAAAGTGTACTTGACGACTTAAAATTTAACTACTAAATCACTTAGCATGTGTAAACAGGTCCAAAGTGAGAATCTGATGCGGGGCAACTTCAGTGATCTGGAGCAGCACCCCAGGTCACTCAAGTGATCTGAGAATGCGCCACGTGTGGCATAAGTGATCTAGAATATAACCCTGGAGCACTTAAGTTATCTGGGAATGTGCCACAGGTCATTTAAGTGATCTGGAACAGTGTCCTGGCTCACTAATCTGGGAATGAGCAACGAATTACTTGAGTGATCTATAAATGTGCCATGGGGTCACAAAGTCTTGGCCGCTGAGTTTTCAAAAATTGTTGAGGTTGCGGGCCACATCAGATGATTACTGGCAAGGGCGTAGTGGGGGGGGGGGACTTGGGGGTCTGGTCCCCCCCCCGAAATGTGAGAAAATGACCGAAAAAAGGGAAAAAGATGGTTAAATCCATTGTTCTGTCATTTAGGTCCCCCCCCCCCGAATGAAATTTCTGGCTACGCCCCTGATTACTGGGGCCACATTTGGCCCATGGGTTGAGAACGTAAAATATACATGGTCCCATACGCAGATGCAGGATCTTCAAGGCGCGGCCATATATAACCACGATCTCTTAGATGCCCCCTAGGTATCTAGGAAGTCCTGGTTATACACAAAACACAGGATCCCCAACGCGTAGTCAGCCGAGCACATGGATAACATATGTTCAGTTTTGTTTAGCGGCCCCGCGAAATTCATTGAAATTCTGAATGTGGCGCGGGCCACTTCGTATGGCAGGTTGAAAACACCCGCACTAATGAATAAGACTTGTTCATATAAAATGCGCATTTCTTATCAATAAAATCTGAACCTGCTGCAATCTCTTCCAAGGGCGGAGTTGTGAGAGCGTAAGTCTTCGCCGCTGCCATCAGAAATTAAAAATGAATCGATTCCGTTAAAAACGAAAAAAAAAAATAAAAATGGTTGATCGTTAAACACACATCAGAAGCAGACGATAATAATGTTTTTGGTGATGAGAGAGTGACTGTGTTGTTATTGTTATCATAGTTGTTGTGGCTTTTTTTTTCCTGTGACCAGTCACATGATATGATGGAAATAATTAAATTTTATAGAATATTTTTACGTTTAAAATATTTTCTAATCAATATTTAGAGTTAATTAAAGACAAAGGAATGTAAGTTTATATTTTTAATCAATTAAAGTCAATGTTCGTGGGGTTTTTCTTTTGTTTTGTTTTGGTTAGTGGAGAGAGGTTCATCATCATTTCCATAAGGTAACGGGGTCAAAGCCGTCTGTTAACTCTTCCTGCGATGGAAACTGTCTGATGAGACGCTGGGTGATCTGATCGGAGATCGATTAATTCGAATATTCCGACGTTATCTGATTCAGGTAAACAATTTAGTTTATCATTCAAAAAAACGTTTTGTTTGCAATGAATGGTTTTGTTTGGAGGTTTTTTTTCGTCATTGCGTTGTCTGAAACGATGGAAATATCGTGGATTTTCGATCAGAGCCGTAACTACGTGGGTCTAACCGATCTTTGGGGGCCTCCCAGTAAGCTACTTGCAGGCAAAAAGATTGACTTAGGGACGTATTCACCGACATGGTTTAAACTGTAGTCACAATTTTTGGATTAGAGATCAACATAGATTTATTAAAAACCTGAATTTAACCAATATCCGTGTCGATCTCTTATCAAAAAATTGTGACTATAGTTTAAACCAATGATTCCCAACGTGGGCTTTAATGTCCCCTTGAGGGCGAAGGAAAGTTCCAGGGGGGTGGTAGAAACTACGGGTATAACATAGGATCCTATGGGTTAGATTGCTTTGGGGACGATGGAAGAAAAAAATTTCTGAAGAAGGGGACGATGGGAACGAAAAGGTTGGGAAACTATGGTTTAAACCATGTCGGTGAATACCGCCCATAAGGGGATAGAATTTTTATCAGCCCGGAGCCCTTGCAGGAAATGGTAAGTCTTTTTATCCTGTTGATAGTTATTACACAGTTACTTAGGTGTAGAGCTTACTTAGGGGCTTCTTAGTATCGTCTTAACGCATGGGGTTATGCGGGTCTCTAGTGCAGAGGGGCGCTCAGGGCAATGAGATGTGGTTGAGATTTTTGAGATTAAACTTTGAGATTAAATTCATTTTTCAGAAAAATGAATTGCCGTGGGGGGGGGGGGGGCAATGATGCTCTTAAGCCAAGCCTGTTCTCATTACTTTTGAAGCCTCTGACTTTGCACAGAAATTTAAATAATTATGACCCCCCCACCCCCTCAGGCTAGGATCGTTGGTGGGATTCCTAATTGGATTTGCCACTGAATTTTTCCTTGTAGGGAATTTTAGTGTATAGAACAAAAAAATGTTAAGAATTATCCCGACTGGAGCCCAGCCTCACCTTGGGGGGGGGATGACAGACTTTTAGATGGATCCAGTGCATTGTTCTGTCTGGGGAAAAAAAGGATAAAACTGCCTGTCACCAAAAGAAAAAGAGGATTATACAGTACTATAGGTGTTCCCTCTGTCCTGGGAAGGGGGGGGGGGATTAGGAAATAATGATTTCAATATGTACCTTTATAGGACTTCTCAATTCATAGAGATTGGTTAAATCTCTCATGCTCAAGACCTGCACTAATTATTTTTGTGTAAATACCTGAAATTTTGGAAAAGGACGCATAAAAACGAATTCCTGTTTCCTTCAACTTGTGTTAAGGACCCAGGTTCTTTGGAGCAAAGAAAGCTCATCATTATATGTTCATTTTCAAGTTTTCCTAACACTACTGGTTGATATCATCAGCAGCAGGTGTCTTAAGCCAGGCTTTCCTAGTAACAGGTTTTTGTGTGAATCGAATAGGTCCTTTTTTTGCATTGGCAGAAACGTGTAAATCCATCATGCTATGGCTTTGTGTTTTCCTAGCATGGCGCAACAGCTGTTCTGTCTGGACACGTATTTTTGCCATTTTGTACAATAAAGGAAAGGAAGGGAAAGAAAACACTACAAAAGTGAAGAAAAGTTCGGAAAAATATGCAGCACACAGCACATTTGACTCCTCCAGAAGCAGTCTGCCAATCATGCCCAACATAAAGTGCTGCCATGTTGCACTCTAGGAAAACAGTCGTACCACTTTTCCTATTGATGAATGGATGCCATGCTGGGCAATTTACATCACACAGAAAACCTAACAAAAAACCTTCTTCTAGGAAAACTGGGCTTAAAAGCCTGTTTACATGAGTTAAGTGATTAAGTAGTTTGATAACTTTTTAGTCGTCAAAGACTCAAACAACTGTCCCAACGAAAAAACTGTCAAAAAATTGTCCCTGCTGGCACATATGCATGGTGCCTTCTTGATTTAAAAAATTGACCTGATCCTAATCTGCTTTTTTAACGACTCAATCACTTGCCAAATAAATTTGTGTAAAAATTACTCTTAACTTCTGTATACATTCTAAATACAACTCTAGAATGTATGAGTACTGAGTAAGTAGTTTTAGTAGTAACTACATTTTAAGACAACTTAAAATGTGGTTCCACAGTAGTTGTCCAAAAAATTAAATAGTTTACTCAATTATTTACCAACTAAATTAATAAATCTGTGTAAACTGTCCTTATCATCTGTATACATTTTAACGTACTTGACAACTAAAAATTTAATTAACTGCTTAATCACTTAACATGTGTAAACAGGCCTTCAAAGCATTTAAATGGGTCTTCACTTGTGTTGGAGGATACTGAATTTGAACATTTGTTTATAGTTGCGTATCCAAGGCTTCTCTACAGCTGACTGACCAATAATCAGTATGACCAATAACCGTATGCTAATGTGTTTTTTTAACCACCAGTGTTGGGGAAACATTAAGAAGAAAAAGAACTTGTGTGTCATTGATCCTCTTTGGTCCAGAAATCTCTTTTTAAATTCGCAATAGCTGTAAAAATATACCTTTTTAATTAAATCTTGCAAAAGAAGAAAGTGCTTCGTAGAAGTAGTGAGCAATGAAAAAAACGTCACCAACTTGGTGTGTCCCTTATACCGAAGCTGTTCCTTTTATTTTTTATAACTAGCTTCAATTCTTTTTTAGAAGCAGATGAAACACATCCTTTGTAAACACCAAATTCCTTATGGAATCGGGTGTATTTAAAACGGTAGAAAATATTTGATGACAAATATTTTATATAAATTCAATTTATATTTCACAGGATGCCCTATTATATGCATGAATTGAGTGCGGACTATAATCCAGCTGTTGGTATGATTCAGCACATGACTACAGATGAATTGAAACAAGTGCTTAATGATGATGACAGAATTGAAGCTATGATCAAAGATTTAGAGCAGGTACTGTGTGATGTTATATAAAATATACATTGAAGTTGAAAACATTATTTATGAAAAGCTACAAAATTTAAATTTTATATCGTTCTTGGGTCCTGAAAATACAATCTAGTAAAAAAATATGTGTTAACATGCAAAGCAAATAAATTCTTTTAAGATCGAAAATGGCATAGTTAAGAAACAGTGAATTTTTATGATTTTTAAGTATGTATTTCGTGCTATAATCCAGGATTTGTCACTTGCAGCCAAACTTCGAGGAACTGCATAAAAATTTATATTGAATTCAACATTCATAATTGAGATTTCATTCAGTGCCATGAAATTAAGAATTGTTAGAGTACTCCCTAATGAATAGGCTAAATTAAACTAGTCGAAAATGTTTGTCTCTGAGTGAATTTTGTGCATGTCATCCATTTCTTACAAAAAAAAGTGTGAATTTTCACATGTTAGTGCATAAAATGTTTTTCATAGTGTACTTTGTTTTGTTACATACAGTAGAACCTCGTTATAATGGAATAACAGGGGCCGGAAGTTGTCTGTCATGATGAAAGTCTGGTTTATAATAGGGATGGGACGAGTAATGATTTGACCGATTATGAATTTTTTTTAAATTCGTCACAATTATAAATAAAATTGGTGTTTCAATTTAAATTATTGGTAATATCAAATGATTGCTATTGAACTTTAATTGTGCAATTTATTTAAATATTAAAAAACTGTTAAATGAAAGATTTTTTTATTGCCATGATACTTACTATTAAATTTAACAATGATATACAGTGGAACTTTGGTTAATGAACTTAATTCGTTCTGTGAACGTGCTCATTATCTGAATCACTCGCATAATGAATCAAACTTCCCCATAGGAAATAATGTAAACTCTGATAATTTGTTCCACTATTATTCATTCACATAAAAATGACTAATAAAAACACTTCATCAATAATATAATACACTAATAATTTGTTTAATAATGCAATGCACCATAAGTAAACATACAACGCAATAATTCTGCAGTGACCAGCAATAGGAGGACTATTTTTTAGGTCTTATTGTAATCTGCTGGCTCACCAATCGTTTTCTCTTTGTGTGAATTTGGAAAGGAACCAATGGAGTAACTCTTGCTTTTGACTCCTTTTGAGGATTTCGCAGAAATGAGAAATTACATTGTCATTAGACAAATTTTATTGCTCGTACATTGCTACAGCATTACTTTGGTGGTTATTTTCTACAAAATTTTACTCGGTTTTCCTCATCTTTCTAATCTCATTCAAAGTGAGGGATTCCTCCTTATTTCTCTTTTCTTCAGACAAGAACCTGTACATAAACTCTTGCACGCGATGGAGATCCATCAGTTTGTCGGTGTCAACTCCTGACTATGTTCTTCCACTAGTTCTTGAATGTCGTCCTCATTCACCTCTGGTCACATGGTCTTTCCCAAGAACACAACCTCTTCGACACCCTAATGTTTGTGAGTTAACCCCTCAAAGTTACATTCAATAATGCAATCGCCCACAATTTTTTTCAAGCAGAGTTAAGGGTTCTCTTGGTGATTTCATCCCAGGCTATATTGATGATCTTGATGCAGTGCACAGTGTTTAAATGTTTTTACAAATCTCGAGGGTAAGATTTTTTCCCTCAATCATCTCGAAGTATCGCTGAAATAGTTCTTTAGTTATAACCTTTTAGATGTTGGAAATTATACATTAGTAATTGCCAATCGGAAATTCAGGACTGAAGGGGAGGATATTTCAGCCACCCCCTTGGACAATTTGCCTATTGTGGCCTTTGTATTTATATTTGTATATTACACACACTTCCAGAGTACGTGTATGGAAGAAAGCAAAAAACTATCTGCTAGGTTGTTGTTGTTGTGATAAAGTGAAACTAAATGAACAAAGTGTAAAATTTTTGCTCGTTAACCAAAGTTCCACTGTATTGTATTTTAATATTACTTATGGAATCAATTTTCTGAATACTTGTTACCAATTAAATCTAATTAAAAAAATGTCAACCATTTACTCTCAACTAATAATGTATCATAAAAATTACGACTTATTTTCTTATTTTTCCTCTCTAGATGTTCTTTGCTCCTTTTTATCTCTTTTAGTAGCTTAATTTGTTTCTTGTCTAGGTACATTCTTCAGTTAAGTGAACTTATGTAATTCATGCTCAATTCCACCTTATTACAGTAGGATTCTATTTTCAGTTTCATGTTTTACTTATTCTAAGAAGTTCACCGGGGCATAACCTTCAGTAAATTTTTAATTTATGCAAAAAATTCCGAATAGTTCTCATGCTTACATTTGCACAGATATTCAACAAAAGGACCGAATATGGAATAGCAGCCGAATATTTGTCCTATCTCTTCATAACAACTTATAGGGGTGTAATGCTACAGGGTGTAGGCTACATCAGTGAAAGTACATTAGTTAGCTGTATATAAAAGTGTATTATATACCAAATAAAACAGTTTTCAACATAGATTGAACTGAGAAAGATGTGTATGTATACACTGTATTAATCTTAATTTTTCCTAGCTGGCAAGCGGTAAGAGTCATGCATCATATTCATATTTACGCAAAACAAAACAATGATTGATGTTTAATCGCTTGCGTGATAATACTTTATAAATGAATTGATACTTAAAACAAGTTTTAAATTTGTCAGATATGAATTTTAAAAATTTTTTAGCTGTCCATTATAGTGAGGTTTTACTGTATAACTTATTATAGATGAGAAAATTTAATTGTAGAGTTACTTGATGCCTCTTTTGGTTATCAAAGATTGGCTCTGATGTATGACGAAAGCTCCTGCTAGTCTGTTTTCCAAAATTCTTCTATTCAAAGTACTTAATATTTTCTCTTTTTATGAAAGTAAAGCAAGTCTTTGAAGTATGTATAACTGCTCATATCTAAAAAATTTGTGTTTTTATTGTGATGTGAGGATTTTAGAAGAAAAATGGTTTTATATGGTCGATTGAAATAATGGTATAGATTGATAGGTTGTTGACTGCCAGCTTATCTTCTTCCCACTCCAGAGGTACTCATATGTATCTTATTTTTAACGGTTTTACTGATTGTTTTTTTTGTTGTTGTTTTTTTTTTCAAATTAATACCTAAAGCACACATATATATATATAGCAACTCAAATGGTCCTAGTAAAGATATCTAGCAAATTAATTGATTTAAAAAAATTTATTTTTAAAGGCAATTTTGATATACAATGATGGAAAAAAAATTTTTTTTTAATAGTCAAATTTTGACTCGGGTGTGAAGAGGTTAGGGACCACATAAAAAGTTTAACTTTTCAAGAAAAAATTTTTTGTAACAGCTTCTTGGTGATGACGTAGAGTTATAGGTAAAAGGAAGTTTTCCTTTTTTGATGCAATTACCAGAAAAGAACTCTCTTTCCCGCACTATGACATTGCATTAAAGGTGACTGATATTGCTCTGATTTGTCAATTTACATGGGATTTTTTTTCAATTAATGTTTGTTTTAATTTGCTTTTGAAGGTGAAAAGAAATGAAACAGAGAGGGAGATGTTGCTTGAAAGTAATAAGACTTCGGCCGAATCTAATCTCTCTCAAGAACCTGTCATCAACAGTTTGCGTGCAAAGCTTATTGAAAGTCACAATGAACTGATGAAATTGAAAGAAAATGTTGAGAAGAAAAAACAAAAACTAGGTGGAGATCAATTGTATTAATATATTTTTATTTCAAAATTTAAAGGGCTATCAAATTAATAACTTTCAATTTGAACAAAAGCGATTGATTAAAAAATTCTAGCTTCATGCGCGATTTGCTGAAACTTTCATGATTTTAATTTATATTTTCAAAACTAGGTTTTAGGTCAGGGCTTCTATTTACTATATGGGCGTTCTCATGAAATTTGCCTGAATTGCGACCCTGGCAATTTACATTAACCCCTAGAATACTAACTAAAATAAAAACTGATAACACTGCATGTCTGGGCTCGACGAGAAACCAAGAGGGGTCTTGGGGTGCCTTCAAGAGAGGACACCGAAGGCCACTCTCGTGGGCGGGGCTTGAAGAGAGCCGAAGATGGGGGAATTTGGTGCAGAGCACCCCCCCACTCCATCCCGCTTGATGGGCCAGGACTACCTATATGTCTATGCTTCTGACACTAGAGTTAGTATTATAGTGTTAAATATATTTGGTATATAACTTTTTTTTGTTACTTTCCATTTATATTCCGGCCAAATTCCATTTAGAATTTGCTTGAATAAATTTTCATTTATTAAGGAAATGGCCTTTCCCTGACCCATTTTTCAAATTTTTCAATGTTTATTCTTTCTTGCTTAAAATAAAAATATATAAAAGGACCACTATATTTTCATATTTCATCTTTTCTATAATTTAAAATATTTTTTATCAATAGTTTATAGCAGTGTTTCTCAATGTGCTTCGTGGCTCCTAGGGGCGTCACCAACCTTTGTCAGAGGAATCGCGGCGAGATAGAAATATTGATTTGTAAGCCTATTTATACTTTGAAGTGGTTCTTTTATAAGTGAAAATGTCTACTATATAAAGTATAACTGGTGAGCCGCAGATCAGCCATGCATTGAGCAAGGAGCTGCGTGTAACAAAAGATTCAGAACCACCAGTTTACCGCCGAATGAAAATTTTCCCAGCTTTTTCCCCCCATTCGTGATGCTTGAAAACCACAGGCAGCTGGGTTTTGTAGATCTTGAACCAATTAAATTTTGTATTGAAAAGGTTGGCTGATTCAACTTTCACCCGCTGTTGTTTGTTGTTTCTAGTCTTGTGGACACCCTATCAATTAATTTTGGGATTTTTTATTTATTTTGGTTATAATTAATATATTTTTGACTGACTTTGTTATATTTTGACTATTTTTGACTTATATTTTTCATAACAGTTTAATTTTTTTTGACAAAATTTTCATAACATTACTAGTCACTTAAAGGTGAAAATTAGCAGTCACCACTCGCCACATCAATGCCCAATTGACGACCAAACGTTTAAGAGTGGAGACTGAATTTTTTTGCTTGTTGCCATATCAATTTTCTTTTGTTGTTGCAATTGTAGTTTCCTTAAAATTGGTTTCTTCCTATGTTTTTTTTGCTCAAATCCATGAGTGGCCACAGGATTTAGAAAGTCTAGTTGCCACTGGCCAGTAGAGAAATTTCTTAATTTTCGCTTCTAGTCACTAGATGGCTCTCAACAATTCAAATTCATTGCAAAAATTAGCGTCCCCCTGTACCTGACATGGCAATTCTTGCAGACCTGCGAAAATAAGTGGCAGAACAATGAAGAAGAGAGTATATTATGTCACAAGGGCACCGCAGTAAGTCAAATTATGGCTTCATGAAATATTTTAGTGAGCAGTAGTATAAATTAATTGATTTTACTCATTAATCACTGATTCCTTCAATAATAAGTTTGAGAAATTACAGAAGTAACATGTTTTTTTCTTATTTTTCATTAATAAAAATAAATTCATTATAAATATGTAAAAGCCATCAAAAAATGCCCAATTTTTTTAAAATAAAAAATTTTAACTCAAAGATATTGGTAATTCACATATGGTGTGCAAAAATTGTTCAATGCATTCACCAATTAAAAGATATATTAGGAAAATCAGTGATCAATCAATAATTAGTAGTTTTATATTGCTAATTAATTGTAATTATTAGAACTAGACATTGTTATGGAGCATGAAATAGATTACGCGAATGCAATGGCGATCCAAATTGATAGCATTAGCTAGCATTGTTTTGGAAAATTTGCTGATGGGGTTGTTTCGATCAACTTCTACCTGCTATGTGTGAAAGGATCGGTGGAAATGGATGGACACACCCATTCACTTGGGACCGGGTACCATCCGCTCATTTGAAAGAGGACCTTAGTTTGTAAATGGGAAAGACTGGTCAAGAAATGGTGTATTGTTTTGTACCAGAGGGCTCATTTTTAAAAATGTGTGAGTTTCATAAAATCCAACATTGATAGTAATAATCAGTTTGCGTGCTATAAAAACTTTCAATGTTAGTTGTTAAATTTTCTTTTTGGGTGAAATTTTTATTTGTCAAAGTTAGTTGTTACACAGACTTACAGTTGTCAAGTAAGTTGTTGAAATACATGAAATAAATCATAATCCAACCTCATCAGTGCATGTGTTTTTTTAAACGAACAATAATATGTTATCATGAGTCATTTTTCGAACCTTGAACCTTGTTTTTTTTGTGATGTTCTTTCAGATGATATCAAAAGGCAAATGTCATTGGACACTACACTTGCCCTTCTACAAACTGCAGCTGCTGAATCTGAGGAAGACAGTGAGGTTAGCTATTTTTTTCTTCTTTTTTGTTCTTTTGCATGATGATGACAAAGTGGAAGCAACCAATTTAACTTATTCATGCCGATTTAAATATACCTCTACATCTAAATACAAATCTATTTTGTGTCTGTCATCGATTATTACTGTGTGTTATTTATTTCTTTATAGACCTTCTATTAAATGGGATCTTTTTTTACACAGATATCAATTTCCATGAACAAGTTCTTATTTTATCATGATTTACTTTTCCAGGCTGTTTCAGAATCGTTCCTAGCAGCTGAGATTCCAGTCGATTCTTTTTTGGAACAGTATTTGAAGAAACGGAAATTGGCTCATTTACGGAGGCTCAAAGCAGAGAAAATGGTCGAGCTGCTAAATCGACCTCAATCATACATGCAAGTGACGCAAAGTGCAAGCAGTTCTGCATCTTCACAACATAGCAATTATGTGAATTACCCTCCATCTTATGCTGCTCCATATCCAATGAATGTTCCATCAGCAATGCCGATGCCATTTTTTAGTTAGCACGTGCAATCTAGTCTATTATCTGACATTCTAACCCTCCCCAACTTCTTTATACTGTATTATAAAGCTAACGTATTCACCTACGAACCTTATTGTGTGCATTGTGATTTCTTCTGAATTATGCTATCCGATCCTCTGGTTCTATGAAGTGTATGTAAATACATAAATTGTGCATCCATACACATTATATGTATATATTTCTTGGTGCTAAACCAGCTTTTATTTTAGATTGCTCAAAGCAATTGGCAATATTTATACCTATTTTAAATTTGCCAAATGTTTACTGGTGTTTATCGATGAAAAAAAGTGGCAAATATTTCAGTGAATAAGTAGCGGTGTGAAAATGTTTTAGTTCATTAACCATTGATATTTTAACGGAACCTGTCAATAGCATCATGTACTACTTGAATTGGAAAAGTAAGAAAACTTGTTCAAATACAATTAGTGTAATCAAAATAACGGTAATGTAAAAACATTGTGTTCAATAACTCCATGAATATGTCTTTCTTTGTTAGTGATTTGTTTGTTTGGTACTTACGTATTATCCTGAACCTGGGCTAAACAACGAGATTTTTTTTTTGTCATTCCATTAACCTTGTGATCTCCATGTTAGTGATATGGCGGTAACCAGACAGGATCTCTGAACATGAATATGTGTGGCAACCCTAATGACCACCAGAATTATGGCGTAGATAGAATATTTTAGAAGATATTAAAATAACATTTTTATTGTAACGAAAGGGAGTCAAAATTTCAAACTTAAAAAACTAAGAATACAAAACGTGAAACACCAAAGATACCATTTTTGGCAATTATATGCAAGAATTACCACTGCGGTGCCAATACATAACAAACTGGCATCTGTTAATACTGTCATATAATAATAATCTGTTAAGTAGGTTCCAGATAATACGTAAGTACCATTTGTCTTTCTTATTCTGTAACTACAGGCTTGAAAACAAGATTAATACAGTATCTAAATGCTCGGCTTATTCGTTACTACTTTATATCTGCATCTTTTATAAAATTGCTTAGTTTATGATAAGAAAAAGGGAAACGTTTTTTGCCAGTTCAAGTTTGGGAAAATACAGTAGACTAACCAGCCCTAGATAAAAATTTTAATACATAATAATTCTCTGTGATTTAGAGCTGCACAAAAACTGGCTTTAGGGTGTGGACTATGTAAAATTGACCATTAAAATCACCCGTGCTGTGCTAGCCAAACTGGTTTTTTTGTGCGGGTTAGATCGCAAGTGCATCACAGAAAAGGGCTAAAAGGGAAGAAACCCTCAGTCATCTACATCAAGAACCTTTGAAAACCAAAAACTGCAAATTTTGACTCATTTGCATTATCATTTATTGATGAAGAGGGAAATAGGTTTAAATAATTTTTGTAAGAACTAAACTTGCAATTTATGTTAATGTTTTGTTTATTTTAAATGCGTACGGTACGTGTTCATATTGTATAGTCTATATGATTTGCAGCGGCTCACCAAAGACTGCGGCCTACAGTCGCCAAGCAGGAAGACTATGTCAAGCACATGGCGAATGCTTAACCAACTTGCTGTGTGTAATTTGAAATGCATATTATATATGGAAAAGGCAATACATTGAATAGGGTATAAATCGTTCGTTTCATCAATGACGTGTCCTAGGAGACTTGCAACACTGGTGACCCGGACATGATTTCCTGCAATCAACATACACATAAAAGAATTCATTCTAGAAAGAGTCCAATATTTTTATTCTTGGACCATTAATTCTGAAATGAATTTTTAAAACTTGCCGGCCAGTAAACAAACATTTATTAAACACTCGCCTGTATTTTTCCAGAGGTCAGAAAATGTGAATAGGAGCGGTAGTATAAAAAGGGTGTTTGATTGAGGGGGTACTCTGCTGTTTCACTACAGCACCAAAAATTCATGCATAACAAATAAATGCATAAATTTTGAAAGTTCAGATGGGATAGTCAAGAATTCTTCACTTATTATGCAAAGAATGGTGTTAATTGTGAATTCAACAATTAAATCAAATCTGTCATTTCAAAACCAAACCTGTCGATTCAGACACCACCCTACATTGGACAGTTTCAGATGGAATATCCAAAATACTGTATGTCTATATCTAGGATACCTGTATAGCTTGGGATGGGTAAAGTTCAACTTTCGACCCACAAAGAAATAATTCAACCAGCAAGAACATGAATAGAGTAAGACTCTGACGATATAAATACATTAGGGGGAGCCACACATTCTGGCATGTACCAAATTGATAGAAATTTTGCAGAGGAAGGTGCATGTATGATTGAGTAGTAGGGTTCTGAAATTAGTTTTCTGCAGTTTTTCAACTTCAAGACAAGAATATGAGCCCATTCTCCGGGCTCCCACTCGATAAAGTCTATGCAGAGAGCTGACAGGCCTTTAACATGGCACTTACATAACTTAAAAATTCAAGCATCTCTTATTTTCATTTCAAGAGATATTGAAGACACCACCAGAAAACAAAACAAGCAGTCTCGTCTAGAAAAAGTAACACCCTCCCCCCACAAATCAAGTTTTGGCGGTGACCTACAGCTCAAGAAAACGTGATTGAAAGTGGATTTGTACCACCCATCTCGGAAAGTCCCCGCAAATCAAGTGTTTGGGTTATGATTTATAGCTCACAATTGGCCATGAGTTAAATTCATACTACCCATCTTGGAAGCCCCTACGAATCAAGTTTGAGTCATGCAGGATCAAGTTCGGATCGCAACCCATAGTTTAAGAACCCCTGGTGTATACAGGTGTTGAACCAGGACGATGTGATGGGAGGTGTGAATTGCATAAGTTCATTGGATTGTCCTGTATTTTATGGGACACGAAATTTCCTTGTGATATTCTGCTCCCATCTGGATCTGTGCCTGAGCAAAAGCAGACATATTCAACTGCAAATAAAGCAAAGGTAGACATCTTCAGATGTGAATGGTGCAGAGGCGGCCAAAGATTCAAATGGATTGATGGTAGACACCATCAGCTGTGAATGAGTCCTGGCAGATGCTGCAAAAGAAGCAGACTCTGACATCTTCAGCTGTGGACGAAGCCAAGGCAGACATTTTCAGCTTTGAATGAAACAAAGCCAGGCATCATCGGCTTCTAATGGAGCTGAGGCAGGCAGATCTGGAGAAAAGGGCTAAGATTCTGTAAGCTGGGGTTTGCCAAATTTGACGATTTATTTAGACAAATCCTTTCTTTTGTGATATCTTGGCGCGAATAGAGTAATCTCTCGACTAGATGTTTTCATCCTTTGTATTACAATTTACCCCATACAACCAATATAGGTGGAACTATAGGAATACAGCGGATACCATTCATACGACCTTCTTGAATACCTCCTTTTTGAGATTTTCACATTTATACAACGCTTGCTTCAGTCACAATCCGTGCTCCCCAATACTCTCCTAGGTGTTAAATTCACGCATTGAAATTCAATTACAATCTTCATAATTTTGTTTATAGTGAAAATACTTCTTAAAAATTTAGGTTATTTTTTAAATACAGTTATTTCTCTGCTCTTCACCACCAGTGTCTTAGGTTTTGTTATCGTGTTCATCATCCCATTCTCAGCCCGGGCATCCTTTGCTTGGGAATTTTTTAATTTTTTATGGATGAGAGTATTTTTATTCATTCAGACAAAAATACGCTTTTGTTTTGGATGGAATTCTGGGTGTGATAACCACAAAAGAAATTCTAGTTTCTTGCCAAAAATGCACCACTAGCATAGTTTTGAACAGCGATCGCACCAAGAAATTTGGTTGGCATTGGGTTTGCCAAATTCAAAGAACAAATGTGATGAGTTGGTGAATCTCATGGCCAACACCCCCAAAGCAGAATGTGCCAAAATCTGCGCCGTACGTTGCAGAACAATTTGGAAGAATTTAAGAAAAAGTGCAAAAAAACACCATTACATGTATGGAAATTTTTACCGCAGAACATTTCCAGTCAGGAGGGCTCGTCGCAGAACAGTGCTAAACATTCTGCTATGGGGGTCAACACTTTCTTCATTGGTTCTAGAATACCTCCTTGCGATGTTTTAGCCGAAAAAGAAGTGCCAAATTTTTTTTTCTTGTTGGGCACCTTGATTTTCAAGATACTGAATATGTTTGGCAAGCAAAAAGATTCTAGGTCGCCAAGGAGCAAAAATCTTGGTGAAATTGCCAGATTTGACAAAACCCAGCTTTCGGAATCTTAGCTGAGAAAAGAATTATTGTGTAGATGGATTGGATTATCCTGTATTTTACAAGACAGACAATTTTCTCCCATATTACTCAGCTATTGGGAGGGGTGATCACCCCTCTGGATCCACACTTGGGTATAGGCCATTCACTAATTATTGGGGGGGGTGAGGCTAAGCCCCTTCGCAAAATATATTGGGGTGGGGCTCAAAATAGTCCCCCTGGTTCTGGCGGCAATAGGGGGTCCCAAACGGAATTCACAAGTAAAATAGACAATAGAGCTGGTAAGGCAAATAAGGATTTTTATAACCTTTTCGCAATCCAAGAAAAATTTGTTATACTCTTGAGGGAATTATTTATAATCTACACAAACAGCAGCGAGAAAGCATATGAGATCCTCACACGAAGAATCCAATCTTATAACCGCCAGCTTTCTCAGCTGTTTCCACTATCTCCGGAGAAATGAGTTTAGCGATGACCACCAAGATACAAAACAGGATGGTGACCATTCTCCTGTAAGGGTCGTTTATGTCCGGGTAAGGATTCTCGGACACTGGCTTCTTCCTGTATCGCTTGGCGCTGTCGAAGTATTCGTCGTCGAACCTCTTCTTGGCTCCCCTCGGAAGATCCCCGCCAGCGGCGGAGAAGTCGACCGTCGCGAGCCTGCTTTCGAAGAACTTGTGGTACTTGAGCTCCCGGACGGTGACGTCTCCCGGCGGCTTGTGGCCCCGGATCGTGTGCAGAGGGATGTTCATGTCGTACTTCTGTCGGAGGAACGTGTTGCCCAGGATCTCGTAGGCTTCCGACACCTCGCGGAATCGGCGAGCTGCTTCCTGGTCGCCCATGTTCTTGTCCGGGTGGTATCTCAGCGACAGGCCGTAGTAGGCTCTCTTGATGTCCGACTGCGACGACGACTTTCCGACTCCCAGGGTGCTGTACAAATCCTGCTGCGACGGGATGACCACCGCCGTGCAGAAGTGCTTCCCGGCGAGCAGTCGGGCGAAACCAGCCGCTCGTTTCACAAGCAGAAACTTGTTCATTTTCCCATTCACAAATCACAACACAAGTCCTGAAATATTGCGTTTTTCTATCGTATGGAAAAACTTTGTACACAACACACAGAGGTCAACATCAGCAAGTTCAAGTTATATCAGGAGAAGGGCTGATAATCAGTAAATAACTTGATAATTACCGTAAATCATCGAATATTTCTTTTAATTGCAGCATTCAATTTTCGATATGTTTTGAATGCATAATTATATGTATGAATTTTCATATTATTACTTTTACATTTAAAATACAATAAAGAGCAAATACTCTTATTTGAAGTATCAAGTGAGCTGACCATATTTTTTCGCAAAATAAATGGGCAATTGAGATTTCAAATACGTGACATCGCCAATTATTGCCAAGAAGGATGCCAAAAGTAAGCAAATTGTCATCAAGGGTTGCACGAAGCGGCTTTGTAACTATCAATGGTTGGAAACCCCTGATCTAGTGCTGCGTCTGATTTTTCAGTGATTCCATCTATATTTCAGAAGGGAAGTGTAACGATTGAATATTTATACCGTTTGTAGGCCTGTGACGAGATGGAGGTTTAAAGGGAAGATCGGCTCGCATTCGTGCCTCGAAGTTGGGAACCACGGAAAACCAATTTCAGCCCAACCACCACCATGGTGATGGCGGGGCTCGAACTCGGTGTTGGCACATGAACTTGTACCACGAATTCCGAATCATCTTGCATGACGGAAGGCTGTGGCGATGCGGTCGTGGGTAGAGAAAGAAAAGAAGCAGAAGCCACAAGCGTATATATTTTCTCCACCGAGGAACCCGAGTACGTGTAGTGTGAAGGCACCTTCTTCGATGAATAAAACAAATGGTATATATATAAAAGGGTGATGTTATCCACCCTTCCAATTTTTTTGCATCAAGACCAACAGTACAGTCAATCGATTTTGTGAGGCCCTCGACAAGGGTGAAAATATTGTGTATTAGATTAAATTTGTGATCATCACTTGAGCTTTTGGGTCCAATAGCAGACTTCCTGATTAATGAACTACTTACATTTATTATTTTCTGGTGACAAAAACCATGGCCCCCACATCCTAGAGCCCTTAGGCTGGGATCCCCGACAAGACTTTCACGGGGGCCCCTTTATGATGAATTTATAGCGTGAAAAAGCAAAAAAAATTGTGAAAATTGTCCCGGGGCTGGAGCCTTTTCAGCCCACCCCTTGGGGGGGGGGGGCCATGACAAAAACCATTTACAATGTTTTCACCATATAACTTTTTCGAGCACACAAATCGGTCATAAAGTTTGTTATTGGCATTTTTTTTCCCTACCCCTCGTTGGGCAAGTTGGATGTTGGCACGCCTTTTATCTCAATAAAGCTCCTCTCGAAATCTACCGGTGCGCAAATCGATTCATCGAAATAACCCATGCGGTCACTCAAGGTGACGCTGTAGGGAGGGTGCCAGATCATTTTCTTCATAAGAAAAAAAATTGCAGGGGAATTCGGAAGAAAAATTTTGTAATTTTCCGTATTTTCCGGAATTTTCCGTAAAATTCAAACTATGAATGTAGTAGATGGAATAATTTCCAGAAGAAACTGAAATTTCTGATGCAGAACCAGATAAATATTAATTAAGTGTCAGTTTAAGAAGTGGGAGTGAACAAAAAAAAGCCTATAGGGTAAAAGTTTAACGACTTAATTTTCCGTGTTTCTCCATGTTAATTACTTCATTTACAAATTAATCTATAAGTTTTCCGGGTCATCTTACTAGCGTGGCTTATACGCCAGAAGGAAAAGTAAGGCCCGCGACGCTGCAGCTGACCACTATGTTGACCCTCAAACAGAAGGAAGTTGACAACCCCTGCTCTTTAGGCGTTCCATGTTTTCCATGTTGACAAGCGATGTTCCCGTCCTGTAAAAATTTTTTCTCTCATATCCACAATAGAAGTTCTTGGGGATGGGGATGGTAGGGGTGGTCCGGGGGTCTCCCTTCGCGGGGCGTGTTGGGGCGCTGTGGACCGCGCCGGCGGGGTCTTGTCACGGGTGTCGGAACCATAGGCGGAGATAGACTTGGAAGTCTGGGGGGGGCATTATTGCCGGGGGGGGGGCACGATGATGATGATGATGTCAATTCATATATAGATATAAACATTAGATCTGTCCACTCCACTTTTGACGCTGGGTGGGGGGGGGGGGAGAGGGAAATGCCCCCCCCCCCCCCGTATCTCCGCCCATGGTCGGAACAGAGGGGAATCGCACTCGCGGTGCTGTGCTAACTTTGTCGAGTGGTGATGCGCCCGGGGATTGGGGGTTTGGTGTGGTTGTGCTGCTTGGGGGGTTGGCGGGATGTTGGTCCGAACCGGGTGTGCTTTCCCGGCCGGCTTGCCAGTTTGAGTTTTCTCCGGCACACCCACGATCTCACGATCAATGAGCTTATATCGCAAAAGTGACAGAGCCTGGGCGTGCTCGGTTCTAAACTAAACTAAACCCATACTCTGTAGGAATCGGAAAAGCGAAACTTGGAAACATGTCCAACAAGCACTAAAATCCGAAGTAGGGATATAGTTCAGTGAAATATAAACGCCTTTTATAGACACCTTAACAAGCGCAAGTCCTCACTTCTGACGTCATTTCTCCTTTACCGCAAAAGCAACACTCATTTGCAGTGCCGTATGAAAATAGTAAACGAACACCCTATATTGTAGTAGCATCAGTAATTTCGAAAGTCAGTAATTTCGGTTTTGTAACCGAAACGTTGTCATTCGGTCTTCCTAAGCTAACCAAACCGCAGGCGATGAAAGCCTTAGGAAAATATTTGAAAACAGGAATTTTTATGAAATAACACATTGAATACTTAAAAGTCATATGAATTGTACGTAGAATGAATTACGTAGTAAGAATTGAGTAATTAGTAGTAAGAATTGAGAGAGTAATTAGTAGTAAGAATTGAGTAATTAGTAGTAAGAATTGAGTAATTAGTAGTAAGAATTGAGTAATTAGTAGTAAGAATTGAGTAATTAGTAGTAAGAATTGAGTAATTAGTAGTAAGAATTGAGTAATTAGTAGTAAGAATTGAGTAATTAGTAGTAAGAATTGAGTAATTAGTAGTAAGAATTGAGTAATTAGTAGTAAGAATTGAGTAATTAGTAGTAAGAATTGAGTAATGAATACTTACGTAACTACATTACTCATCTTAAACGAAAATGAACCTCTTTGATAGCTCAACGCGAGTACTAACACATTTTTTTCGGTTCTGACTTAAACTTTAGAAACGTATTGATGGTTCAAATCTCCGTCACGTAGAAGGTTATATGATCAATTTCCTACCGTTTCAACCCCACCCCTCCCACTTTCTGTAGGATCTAAGTTGTTTGTATACGAGCTTACCTATCTGATGGTGCATGTGAAGGTAGTGCGGACATCTATGTTCTGAATTTTGAGTGTAGGGTTCGAATATTCGTACCATTTGGGGGGGGGGGGGGTCTGTTGCTTTCTGACAAAAAAATATACAATGAAACACAGGGAAGTAGAAAATGTCCATTTTTAATAAGAAAATTAATAATATATTGGTTACAAATATTAATGATAGTGGCACCGCTCAGTATAGCCGCTTCCTGAGTCTTTCCTTCCTTCTTGCGTTATAGCCGGCAAACCATCGTATGGCGAAGAAACCGATGGTCGTTATCATCGCGGTGTACATGATCAATTTCAACCAGGACATTTTTGCTGTTGGTTCCTCTTGGGTCACCTTTTCTTGGTGTTTCTCTTCGGTGAAGACTCTCTGTCGCTGCTGCTGCTGCTGCTGCTGTTGATGAAGGTGCTGTTGTTGGTGATGGTGATCTTCGTCTCTCTTTTGCCTGTCAAGCACATTTTCCATTCTGCCGAAGTCTTGGTCCATGTGCTGTTGTTGATGTTGGTCGCGTCTCTCTTCTCGGAAGAGCTGTTCCTCGGGTGTCTGGTGTTGTTGTTGTTGTTGTTGTTGCGGCACCTCCTGCATTATTCTGTCCACTTCTCCAGGAACAACTAAATCTTCTGCTACTTGTGCTGTTGAGAGTAAGTAAAAAGAGTAATGAATGTTTACGTTATAGAACGTGAGAAAAACATACGTGAAAAACGTGTAAACATGATACGCACCCGAAAATAACCTCACCCTATGAACTCATTTTTGACTGACGTTGCATTTGCGCAACGCTTCGTTTAAAATTTTCTTCAAATTTTTGCATAAAATGAACATTTTTGGGGAACTAGAAGGTTGAATCCTAATGACGCACAGTAGTGGTCGGCTGAAGTTGGTCTTCTGAGGTTTTTCCAATTTCAAGGCGTGAATGCGAACCAATCTCCCGTTTAAGTACTCAAATGTCTATATAAAAGTCTCTCCGCTTACAGCAGGCAGACCTACAAGACGATACTGACAAAACATGAAAATTCAAGCATTAACCATCGTTCCTTCAAAATATGGAAGAGAGAGATGGTAGCACCAACACGAACACGAAACAAGCCCAGCTCTGATAACATCAATATGTTATGGGGCCACACACACTCAGAACGCACATTCCGGCATGAACCAGTCCGTTAAAAATTCGAATGTGCACTAGGTGCATGTACAGTTAAGTAGTAGCTTCCCTCAACTACAGCAATTTCCACCCCAGGTGGCGATAGTATTAATTGATGTTTTTCCAGCTCGAAATATGCGTATTTAACCGTACATGCAGATGGTACACATTCATTTGTGGAATTTCTAACGCATTGGTACATGCTGGAATATGTGTTCTTGCTGGCGCTGCCATCTGCCTTGCATATTGCGAAATACAGATGGGAAATGCTTGAAGCTTGAATTTTCATGTAATGAAAAGCCTCTCTGCGGGAGACTTTTGAATTGGAGACCGGCTCGCAATCACGCTGTGAAGTTGAAAAACTGCAGAAAACCAACTTCAGCTGACCACCACTGTACCGCCAACGGGGTTTGAACCTGGATCCTCAAGATGAGAGACCAGCACGATGCCCACAAGACCGCACAGTGGTTCCGAAATATACTGAGAAATGTGATTTTCTGAATATTATGCCGAAACGAATCTTTGGAAAGAAAAGTGATTTTTAACCTCCTGGATTCGAACCCACGAACCCTTACATATCGGTTCCGATATAAAATCCAAAAAATCCTATTTTTCAATATAACCTATCCTATTTCTTCAAGGGAAAAAAAACTGAGACACATCGGGATCCTAAAGAAATTGATCGCCAAAAAAGTTGCCAAGTATCAGCAAAACTGCCAATTATTGCTAAAGTCAGTAAAATTTTAACCAGTAACGGGAAATGAACGGCTGCTGCGAATCTGCAGCAAATGAAACTGTATTTCACCAGTTCAAAAAATGCTGAAGGTTAACAAATGAAAAATATATATAGGCCTACACAGTGAAATATTACTTAGCTGGGATCTTTTGCGGGGCCCCCGACGAAACTTCCACGGGCCCCCTTTATGATGAATTTATAGTGTAAAGAAACAAAAAATGGTGAAAATCGTCCCGGGCTCCAGGGCTGGAGCCTTGCCAGCCTACCCCTTGTGGGGGGCCATGATTACTACAACGATACTCGAAAAAACGATAAATCCCTCTACAACGTTATGTTTTTTTAGATCTTGCTTAGAATCGCCTATAGTCTAATGTTAAACTCCTCTCGATACAACGATAAAATCCTCCCTCTATAGCGATATTTTTAGGAGATATTAGAAATCGCTGTGTGTGTTGTATGTGCAAAACGATATTTTTTTTATATTTCGCTCGAAGATATCCTACAATGTACTGTATTTTCAAACTCATATATTTTAGTTCTTCCGAAGACGTCTAATAATATCGGTGAGTAGAACAACCTCATCACCGGAAGTGTTGTTGAAGTTTTCGGTATCGCTACTATTTGAGTGATACACCAAAGTGTGTTGTGATAAATACACTTAACCCACAGGGACAATACATATGACAATCTTTTTCATCAACTAATAAATTATAATTATTATTGTTATTTATTTCCGCTTTTTCGAGGCTTAGTTCGTCCTGGACTGGAGTATGCTGTAAGGTTTTGGAGACCATACCTACAGAGGGACATAGACTTGGTTGAAGGGGTGCAGAGAAGAGCTACGCGTGTCCTTATTGGCACACAGGGCTTGAGTTATGAAGAAAGACTTCATTTTTTGAATATGTTTACATTGGATGAACGCAGGTGTCGAGGAGATATGATCGAAGTGTTCAAAATTTTCAATGGGATGGATAGGATGGACCATGAACTTTTAGTACACCGCCAATCGACTGCTTTTACAAGGGGACACCAGTATCGATTGGTGAGGGACAATGCAAGGTTATGGTGTCGCAGGGAATTTTTCTCCAATAGGGTTGTTAATAAATGGAATAGCTTACCCCCGGAGGTAGTAAATTGTAACACAATTGACACGTTTAAAAAGAAATACGATAAACATGTTGGGGTAAATCGGGAAGCTATCCATTCTTAGAATAAGACAACCATAAGTATTCTTTATGGGCATTGTATAATATTTTATCATGTGTATATATTGTTTGTAATTTGTGTTAATTGCATTTTTAATTGGGTTGCTGTATTTTTGAAACATATGACAACCATATTTTTATGGGCATCTTTTTATCAGCCACCTCGTTGGGCATTTTGCCTGTTGTGGTGTTGTATTTGTATTTGTATTTGTATTTGTATTTTTTTGTGGCGAATGAATACTCAAAAGCACATTTTTTTGGTGATACTAACAGCGCCAATTCAGAAGAGTTTTGCCCATGGGCGGAGATACGGGGGATCATGGGGCCCCAGTGTCGAAGGTAAAGCTAACTGATATAATGTATTTGCGTATATATGATTTGACATCATCATGTCCCCCCCAACAATCATCGTGCCCCCCTCCCAGACTTTCAAGTCTATCTCCACTTATGGTTTTGCCAAAAATTTCATAAATTTGGTGGCGCGAGATGATAATGGACTTCTCTTCGCGCTAATGCTCTCTTCCCATTCTCATAGTCATTTTTCCGCTTTTTTGGGGCTTAGTTCGTCTTGGCCTGGAATATGCTGTTCAGTCGTACATGCCAAGTCAACCTAGGGACCAAGTCTCTTTCCGTAGTTGTACTATTCGCCGACGGTATGAGGAGGGCGGGGGGGCGTATGATTGAAGTGTTTAATATTTTCAACGGGATGAAGAATGCAAAGGTTTCTAACAGCTGGCTGATGCGAAGATATATTTTTGAAAAAAGGGGGAAAAAAGATATGATGGAGGAGAGACAGAAGAATAGAATGAATGATGATGCGAACTTTCAAACCAATTCCGGGACGGAGTGTCATCAAAGAGGAGCGATACGAACTGCCAATGTAGCTTTATTATTAGTGTCGATAGCAGGTTTCCGCTAACGATGCGCGTACAAAAGTAGATGACACTTCTTAAAACAAGCCCGGAAGTGGTCATCCAGGCACGCAATCGGAAGGGTGTTCGTGCAGGCTGGAGGAGGAAAGGCCTGGCACGATATGGAAGAGGTCCGTGCAGGTACCAGGTGGTGGAAGGTTACAGCTTTTGACACGATGAGGAAGAAGGCCGCCCTGGCACGAAAGTAAATAACGCCAATTTAGACCTGAAGTTTCAATACAATAAAAGTAAATTACATCCACTGATTAGCGTGTATTTAATCCGGTTGGAATACTCCCCAATCACCTGAAACTGCTTTGTCATTTTCTCCAAGTTACTGGTTGCCGTGGTCCTCCGTTTTTGAAAATAACTAGCCTTGAAATTTTTGGTCTTTCTTCCAGTACCACAGAAGACGCAAAAATGTCACGCCGAATTGAAATGATAGTTTTTTGCAAATTATTGGTTTGCGTGGTCCTCCGTTCTTACAAAAAAAATTAAACGAATTTTCTTTAAAATTTTTCATTTTGTGAATTCCAACGAGAATGGGAAAATATTTCTGAAGTCGATAGCGCACACTTCCGACAAGTGCCGCTAATTTTCGCTGTGGATAGCCAGAATGAGTTTCAAAATAAAAATCGATTGGAAATTATCTTATGGCAACTAAAAAGGGGATGATGGAGCAGTGACAAAAAATAGAATGGATGATGATGCGAACTTTGACACTAATTGCGGGGCGTAGTGTTAATAAAGAGGTGTCAGACGAACTGGTAATGCAGTATTAGTGTCCGGTATGTTATTTGCGCTAACAATGCGCGTACCAAAGTGGAAGCCGATCACTTCTAAAAACAATCCCGGAACTGTGAACAATAGCTGCTGCCCTTGCACGGGATGGGATTCGTGCAGGGCGAAAGTAGGGTGCCGCCCTGTCACGAGACCGGAAGGGGTCCATGCTGGTTGGGCAAAAGTGGCGCCTTGGCACGAGATCGCAAGGTTGTCCCAGCAACCCGAAGTGGTGGGTTGCTGTAGGCCTCGCCTTACCGTGGCACGAGATCGAAGGCATCAGCGCGAGGTGGTGGAAGGCTGCAGCCCGGGCACGAAAGTAAATAACGCCGATTAAAACATTAACTTTCAATACAGTGGTGGCAAATAACCCCTGGTTTGCGTGTATTTGATCCAGTCGGAGTACTCAATCTGCTTTATCGTTTTCGCAAGTTATTGGCTAGCGTGCTCCGCCGTTTTTAAAATAACTGTCCTTGAGAATTTTTATATCTTTGTGGTTTTTAGAATATCCAGAACACAAATGTGTCACGTCGAATTGAGTGATCGTTTTTGCGAATTACTGGTTACCGTGGTCCTCCATTTCTACAAAACAAAAATATTTAAACGAATTTCCCTTAAAATATCTGATTTTGTGGTCTCACGAAAATGGGGAAATATTTCGGAAACCGATATTACACTTCGGGGAAGTGCCGCCAATTTTCGCGGAGAGTCAGAATGCATATTTAAAAATGAATAAGTTAACTTCCGGCAACTAAAAAGAGTAACGGAGGAGACACAGAAGAATAGAATGGATGATGATGCGAACTTTCAAACCAGTTATGGGACGGAGTATCATTAAAGAGAAGTGAGAATGTAGCTTTATTAGGGTCTGATACCAGGTTTAGCGTTCTAGCGGTGGGCGTACTAAAGCAACTACTGAGTGGGTGTCTTAAAGCAACCCCGTAAATGGCGTACACACATCCGACAAATGCCACCCGTTTTCGCGGTGAAAAGCAAGAATGAATATCAAAATAAAAATCGATAGGAAGTTGGCTTCTGGCGACTAAAAAGTGTATGATGGAGGAGAGAAGAATAGAATGGATGATGATGCGAACTTTCAAACCAATTACGGGACGGAGTGTCATTAAAGAGGAGTGATACGAACTGCCAATGTAGCTTTACTAGTGTCCGATACCAGGTTTCCGCTAGCGATGCGTGTAGGAAAGTATATTACGAGCACTTTAAAAAACATGGAAGTGGCCATCCAGGAACGCAACCAGAAGGATTAGGCACGAGGAGGAACTATGTCTGTACAGGCGGGAGGAAGAAGGACCTGGCAGGATATGTAAGAGGTCCGCGCAGGCACCAGGTGATGGAAGGTTACAGCCCTGCCACGATGAGGAAGGTCGCCCTGGTCCAATATCGAAGGCATCCGTGCAGGCCCGAGGTGGCAGAAGGTCGTCCTGGTACGCGAACGCAGGCGGAAGGCTGCAACCCTGGTACGAAAGTAACAGATTTAAGCCAGAAGTTTAATGCTAGTAGATAATATCTGATGTTCATATTTTTAATCCAGCTGGAATGCCGCCTAAAGCTGCTTCGTCGTTTTCGTATATTGTTGGTTACCGTGGTCCGCCGTTGTTTTAAATAACTAGCCTTAAAATATTTGATGTACTGTGGTTTTTCCCCAATATCACAATTATCGTTTTTGCAAATTACTGGTTACCGTGGTCCTCCATTTCTTGCAAAAAAAAAAAAATATATATATATATATATATTACACGAATTTTCCTTAAAATTTTGAATTTTGTGAAGTCCCACGAAAATGGGAAAATATTTTTGAAATCAGATTCTGAAAAACACTTCCGACAAGTGCCGCCGATTTTCTGTCAATACACAGAATGCGTTTCAAAATAAAAATGGGGCGCGGTAGTCCAGGTCGATAAGATAATCGCCTAAAGTACCGAAGGATGTTGAGGTGTCGCGAGTTCGATACTCGGTTCGTCCTTGTCAGAAAACTTTCCTAACACAGGGGTACAACAAACGGCGACTTGACCGCAGCAAAAAATTGCTACCGTAGGGAGTTCCCCATCGAGGGGTTAGCGCACCAACCTCTCGATGAGTATAAAAAACAGGTCTGCCGTTCGGAATCGGCAATAAATTGCAGGTCCCGGTCTAATTAGCTCTCGTGTGCAGAAAATAACCGTGGTGCGACAAAATGATCAAATGATCAAAATAAAAATCGATTGGAAGTTCACTTATGGCAACTAAAATGGGGATGATGGAGGAAAGACAAAGAATATATAGAATGGATGATGATGCGAACTTTGACACTAATTACGGGGCGGAGTGTCAATAAAGAGGAGTGAGACGAAGTGTCAATGCGGCTTCAGTATTAGTGTCCATTATATGACTTGTGCTGACCATGCGCCTACCAAAGTGTAAGCCGAACACTTCTAAATGCAATCCCGGAACTGACCGTCTAGGCTTGTGAACGAAAGCTGCCACCTTTGCACGAGATGTGATCCGTACAGGGAGGAGGTATAATGGCGCACTGCACGAGATTGAAAAGGGTGCCGCCTTGGCACGAGATCGGAAGGGTGACTGTACCTTTACGAAGTTGTGGGTGGCGGCAGCACTGGCATAATAATGATGAAGGTAACACTAAATCGAAGGCGTTCGTTCAGGCACTAGGTGGTGGAATGGTACAGCCTTGGCATGAGGAAGAAGATCGCGCGAGATCGAAGCAGGCATGAGGCGGTAGAGTGCTGCAGCCCTAGCACGGAAGTAAATAACGATAATTTTAACTTGAAGTTTCAATACAATAAAAGCAATTTGTATTGCATTTCCGTATATGCAATAGTGTTGGAATACTGAATCTGCGTTGCCTTTCCCAAGTTATTGGTTACCGTGGTCCTCCGCTTCTTGTAGAATTCGTTCAAATATTAGTTTTTCTTTTCAATTTTGTGAAGTCCCACGAGAGGGGAAATATTTCTGAAATCGATAGCACACATTTTCGATGTGCCGCCGATTTTCGCGGTGGATAGCCAGAATGAGTTTCAAAATAAAAATCGATTGAAAATTGACTTATGGCAACTAAAAGGGTATGATAGAGAAGTGACAAAAAATAGAATGGATGATAATGTGAACTTTGACACTAATTATGGGGCGTGGTGTCTATAAAGAGGGGTGAGGAGGAACTGGCAGTGCAGCATTATTAGTGTCCGGTATATGATTTGCGCTAACAATGCGCGTATCAAAGTGGAAGCCCGACACTTTTAGAAACAATCTCGGAACTGATCATCCAGGCATTAAATAAAAGCTGCCGCCATTGCACGGGATGCGATCCGTGCATGGATGATGCCGCACTAGATCGGAAGGGGTGCTGGTGAGGTAAGGGTGTAGCTTTGCCACGAGATCGAAGGGGATCATAGAGGCATGAGGTGGAAGACTGCAGCCCTGCTACGATGAGGCTGTCACCTTGTGGCAAGAGATCGAAGACATCCGTGCAGCCATGAAATGGTGGAAGGCTACAGCCCTGATATGAAAGTAAATAACGCCAATTCTGAAGTTTCAATGCTCTAAACGCGAATTATATATACTATTTTGCGTGTGCTTAATTGGGGTGGAATGCTTCACCCAAAACTGTGTTTAAAACGCTTAATGTGTGAAGTCGAATTAGATTTGCTGTTATTGCAAATTATTGGTTACTAGCTATAATACCCGGCGTTGCCCGGGTTTTTTTCAATGAGGCTTTTTTGGATCACCTGATATCTCCCTCTTTCTTTGAGGGACATGCAAACCGTGTCCAAGTTCACCAATATGGCGACTTCCTACGCGACTCATGAAATAAACAAATCTAGATTTAAAGTAACGCAAAAAAAAAATATTTTTTTTTTCTTTTTTTAAAGGGTGCCAGGTATTTCGATCCCCCTCCCCTTTTTGAACTTCAAGTTATCCATCTCTGCCTGTTTCTGCTTCAAAAAATGCTTACTTAAAGCTGTGGAATTTTTTCGATGTACTTTACGGACCCATAATTCATTTTCAAATATCTTAATCCACATGAATTTATGCAGTTCAATATTAAAAGAAAATACGGAGACATTAATTTTCATGCTTGAGAAGATATAAATAAAAAGTTGAAATCAATGTTATTGCATGAATGTCCAACTCAAAAGTAGTTCCGGCTAATTGCTTCATATTTAAACTCCTGGGCTTCGTATATCTCTAAGCGAACTCAATATTTCAAAAATCGAGTATTTAATACAATTTTTAAAATCATTGATGTGACAGAAAACCTAACCAAATTTCCTCATTTCTACAGTAAAATCGGCAATTTTAACATTGATTTCTATAGGGGATCACCCTTTGCCTTACCATCAAAGTGATGCTGATGATGGCGTCTATTCAAAAAGCTCTCATTACTGGGAGGATTGAATAAAGTGGCAGACCATTATAAAGGCATAAATATTATACATATACTGACAGCGTTGAAGAAATGACAAACCATTGTAAAGGCATATACACGTTTTAAACGCATTGCTAGGGAACCACGGTAACCAAAGTAAACGTTCGGAAAGTGATTGTTGAGGCCCGAAAACCATTGTTGCCCGACAGTGTTTTGCCCATTTGGGGCACTTGCCCTACCCTGACGAAATTTTAAAGTAGCCTATCGTTTAAGTTGGGTCCCATTTAGTATATATGCACAATTTGGCGACGATCGATCTAAAATTGTAGATTTGTATAGA
Source organism: Pholcus phalangioides (assembly GCF_987345545.1). Taxonomy (NCBI): domain Eukaryota; kingdom Metazoa; phylum Arthropoda; class Arachnida; order Araneae; family Pholcidae; genus Pholcus; species Pholcus phalangioides. The sequence continues at coordinate 82,210,240 of NW_028301608.1, read as the reverse complement.
GAACATACACACACACAGACACACAGACACACAGAAAATCAATTTTATATATAAGATTGGTCCTCCGTTTTCCAAAATGGCTAGCCTCGAAATTTTTGGTACTTTTTTTTTTTTTAAATATCGTAGACGCAAAAATGTCACGTTGAATTATCGTTTTTGAGAAGTACTGGTTACCGTGGTCCTCCGTTTCTTAAACAAAATATATATGTATAATATTTACACGAATTTTCCTGAAAATTAATCTAAATTCAGTATTTAATCCGGTCGGAATACTGAATCACATAAATGTGCTTTATCATTTTCGCAAGTCATTGGTTACCGTGGTCCTCCGTTTTTAAACTAGCCTTGAGAATTTTGGTATGTGGTTTTTTTCAAATATCGAGAAGACGCAAATGTGTCGCGTCGAATTGGAATTATCGTTTTTTGCGAATTACTGGTTACCGTGGTCCTCCGTTCCTTGCAACAAAAAAATATTTAAACGAAATTTCCTTAAAATCTTTGGTCCTACGAGAATGGGAAAATATTTGTGAAATCGATAGCACACACTTCCGACAAGTACCGCTAATATTCGCGGTGAAGAGCCAGAATGCATATCAAAATAAAAATCAATAGGAAGTTGGCTTCTGGCAACTAAAAAGGTTATGATAGAGGAGAGACAATGCAGCTTTATTACTAGTGTCTGCTACCAGGTTTGCGATAGCGGTGCGCGTACTAATGTGGATGCCGAACGCTTCTTAAAGAAACCCCGGAAGTGGCCATTTAGGCGCGCTATCGGAAGGTTGTCCGTGCAGGCGCGAGGTGATGAACGGCCGCTTTAGAAATCGAAGTGGTCCGTGCAGGCACGACGAGGTGGTAGGCTGCAGCCGTGTCACGACAGTAAATAACACCGACTTAAATCTGAGGTTTCCATACAGTGCTTGCTAGCTGATAGAACCGATTAAATGCGTGTATTCATTCCGACTGGAATACCTAATCATCAAAAATTGCTGAAGGATTTTTCCAAATTATCAGTTACCGTGGTCCTAATTTTTTCAAAACTTGGCTTAAAAATTTTGGTATTTTGTGGTTTTTCCAATTACACAGACGAAAACATGTCACGTCGATTGAAATTAGTTTTTGCAAATTTTTGATTACCGTGGTCCTCCATTTCTAACAACAACGACGGCGACGATGACAACAGTAATAATATTTGAACGAATTTTACATTTTGTGAAGTTCCCACGAGAATGGGAAAATATTTGAGAATCGATAGCACACACTTCCGACAAGTGCCGCCAATTTTCGCGGTGAATAGTCAGAATGAGTTTAAAAATAAGCGATTGGAAGTTTGCTTATGGCAACTAAAAAGGGGATGATGGAGGAGTGGCAAAGAATAGAATGGATAATGATGCGAACTTTGACACTAATGACGGGGCGGAGTGTCAATAAAGAGTAATGCTACGAGCTGGCAATGCAGCTTTAATATTATTGTCCGCTATGCGATTTGCGCTGACAATGCGCGTATCAAAGTTGAAGCCGAACATTTCTAAAAACAATTCCGGAACTAATCACCCGGACTTTTGAACAAAAGCTACCGCCCTTGAACGGAATGGGATCCGTGCATCGCGGATGTAGGATGTCGCACTAGATCGGAAGGGGTCCCTGCATGCTGGTGGGACAAGGGTGCCACCTTGCCACGAGATCGAATGCGATCGTAGAAAAAGGATACCGCCCTGACATGAGATCGAAAGGGGCCCCTGCATGCTGGGGGGGGGGCAGTGTGCCACGAGATCGATTGGGCTCGTCGAGCAAGGGTGCCACCCTGGCACGAGATTGTAGTGGCGCGTGCAGGGAGGTGGTGGAAGGATGCAGCCCTGACACGATGCGGACAAGAGGTCGAAGGCATTCGCGGATGTGCGACGTGGTGGAAGGCTGCAGCCCTACCGCGAAAGTAAACGCCAATTTACACCCAAAGTTTCAATACAATGAAAGATTATATCCGCTTATTTGCGTGCATTTAATCCCGTTGGAATACTGAAATTGCTTTGTCATTTTCCCAAGATTTTTCCCATGGAACTTGTAACATAAACGGAATGTTCTTCCGTTTTTAAAGCCTTCGGAGCCTTAATAAGCTTCGGAGTTTTTTATCATTGTGGTTTTTTTTCAATATCGCAGAAGACGCAAGTGTGTCACTTCGAATTGTAATAATTGTTTTTGCAAATTATTGGTTGCCGTGGTCCTCCGTTTCTCGCAGAAAAAAATTACCTAAACGAAATTTCCTCAAAATTTTTGTCTAGTCCTACGAGGATGGGAAAAATATTTCTGAAATCCATAACACACTTCCAAGTGTCGCCAATTTTCGCGGTAAAAAGTCAGAATGCGTATCAAAATAAATGGATAAGAACTTGGCTTCTCGGCAATTAAGAAGGGAAATGGTGGGGACAGGAATGGACGATGATGCGATTTTTGATACTAAATACTGGACGGAGTGACCACTAAGAGTGAGAAAACGAACGCTTCCATACCGGCACAGGAAGGCAGCCGAACCGTCACGAGGATCGAAGGTGACCCTGCAGGTATGAGAAGAAAGACTACTGGCCCGTCACGAGGATCGAAAGGATACGAGAAAATCTCGGTTTTCTTAAAACTGAATTTTTTGGGAAACGTCAGCATAGCACCGTAATTCGATTCCCGAAAGCGCCTTTCGATTTCGAAGACTGACATTCTCGCTGAAGTTACTCTTTTTTCGAAATTATTGGTTACCGTGATCCTTCGTTTCTCCAATAAGAAAAAAAATGAATTTGCATTAAAATTTTTGGTTTCGTAAAATCCAGTGAGAATGAGAAAAATATTTCTGAAATCGAAAGCACACACTTCCGACAAGTACCGCCAATTTTTCGCGGTGAATAGCCAGAATGTGTATCAAAATAAAAATCGATAGGAATTTGGCTTCTGGCAACTAAAAAGGGGGGTGGTGGTGGAGGAGAGACAGAAGAATAGAATGGATGATAATGTGAACTTTGAAACTAATTACGGGGCGGAGTGAATACAGAGTTCGACGAAATGTCAATGCAGTTTCAGAATTTGTATCCACAGGTATTTGAGCTAACTGGGAGGGGTAGTCGCAAGGATGCAGGCCTGACACGCAATTGACTGTCTGTGCTGGTACGAGAAAGTCTCTTTATATTTATAAGAACGTATCCTTGCACGAAAAGGGGCTGTCGTCTTGGCACCAAATCGAAGGGGCACGAGAAGGAAGGCTTCCGCCCTGGTACTAGATGGAAGAGGTCCGCGTATTCACGAGAAGGGGAACTACCGTTCTTTAATGAAGGTGAATAAGTGTTTCTTAAAGCTAAAATTTTCATAGCTCGGTAATATCCAATGAAGTATGTCTTACACTAAAACATCACATTAAACTAAAATATGATTTTTAAATTGTTGGTTACCGTGGTACCCCGTTTTATTCAAAAATTTTCAAAATTTACCTTAATTTTTGTATCTGGGTTTTGTGGTTCATTGCCTTTGCAAATTATTGGTTGACGTGGTCCTTCGTTTCTTCACAAATTTTAAGGAAAATTCGTTTAAACATTTTTTTTCTTATTGGTTTCGTAAAATGATCCGTGTAAGCACGATCTCAAGAGCAATCGGACACTAAAAATGAGGAGGGTGGAGGAGAACTCAAAGGAATAGACTGGATGATGATGCGAACTTTGAAACTGATCACTGGGCGAAGTGTCTCAAGAGGAGTGAGATGAACGGTCGAAGCTTTAGTATGTGTTCGCTAATAGTGCACGTACTGAAGTGGAAGCTGAACATTTCTAAAAACAAGCCCGGAAGTTACTATCTAGGCACACGAACGAAAACTGCCGCCCTGGTCTGAGATAGGAAGGGGTCAGTAGAACCCCGAACAACCGCCCTGCCTCCTTGAACGAACTGCCTCCCACTCACGGATCGAAGGAGTCCGTACGATCTGCGAGAATGAAGAGGTGGAGGCTATGAAAATAACCCCGATTTTTAAACCTGAAGTTTTCAGAAAACGCTAGCCCGGAAAGTAATGTCCAGTGGAGAGTGCGTGTGCTTTTCCCATTAGAGAGCATTATTACCTCAAGCTGCAGTTACCGTTTTTGGAAATTATTGGTTACCGTGGTCCTCTGTTATTTCAAAAATAATTTACCTTAAAATTTTTGGTATCTGGCTTTGTGGTTAGTTTTTCCGGTATCACAGACGACTCAAAAATGACACGTCGAGTCGAACTGAAATTGTTTTTGCGAATAATTGATTACCGTGGATTCCCGTTTCTTACAAAAAAAGTAGTATTTGAACGAATTTTCTCCTTAAAAGCCGTCGCCCTGGCACGATCTCGAGAGGGTCCGTGCATGTACGAGATGGGAGGCTGCTGCACTGGCACGGTCTTACGAAAAAATAAAACCAGTATTTGAACGGAATTACTTTCAAATTTTTGACTTTGTGATATCCCACGAGAATGAGAAAATTATATTTGAAATCGACTGGACAGACTTCCGACAAGTGCTGCCAATATTCGCCGTCAAGGAAAGAATAAAGTCGATCTGAATTTGGCTTTTCGGGAACTAAAATGGGGGGATGGTGGAGGAGCGACGGAAGTTCGTTGGGAAGAGTGAGAACAGCGCATGAAATAGCGCAAAGAGGCGAACTGTTAATACAGTATTAATGTCCGCTGTGAAATTTGCGCTAACAACGTACGTAGTGAAGTGAAAGCCCAACACTTTCTAAAAACACGCCTGAAAGTGACCATCCAGACACGTGATCGGAAGCAGGGCCGTCTTAAGAGTATCATGGACCCCCGGACCAAGTGGGTTTTTGGAGGCTCTACCCGGTAAATCCTAGAAAATTTCAAACGGATCTCATTTTTGTGAGGCCCATCTTCCCTTGAGGCTCCCGGGCCCATGCGTTAAGACGGCACTGATCGGGAGGGCTCGTGTATCGCCAGGGTTGTTTTGTAACCCACAATGTATGTATATTTTAATCGGTGGTACATGTTTTAATGGTGTACCGTTTGATTTGTATCCCGGGGGGGGGGGAATCCCCAACGAGTTCACGTGAACGTAAATGAAACTGCTAATAATGATACAATAACAATGAAATAAATATTAGAAACATGAGGTGACGTGAAATACCGTCGAGATCGTCACTGGATTGCTCAGCCTCTGCGTAGACGTTGCTGCCATCACTGATAGTCTGCTGAGAGATCAATCAAAAATGAGCTAAGGTTAAAACCAAAAATAAAAACAAAATACAAGGTAATGAGAAATTGAATTCTCTGGATGTTATGCCGAAACTAAATATTTGGAAAGAAAAGTGATTTTTGTCTCTTCCGCGAATAGAACCCGGGTCTTTTTACATTCCGGGCAAGTGCGGTAACCAATACACCAGAGAGACACTTTCCGATTCCTTATACGTGTCTCTGGTGGTTAGCGCACTTGCCGGGTATGCAAGGGGACTCTGGTTCGATTCCCGGAGGAGACAAAAATCACTTTTCTTTCCAAATATTAGTTTCGGCATAAATCCAGAAAATTCAATTTCTCAGTATATTTCCGGGCTGAAAAAATCTACTATCTCTTAGTACAAAATACAGGATGTCCCATAAATTCGTAAATAGTTTAAAAATTCATGAAAAATTGAGGGAATTAATAGATATTTGAGCGTGATTTGCAAAAAAGTTATTCTCAAGAAAAGGGAATTTTTTTTCACTTAGTTCAGATTTTTGAGGGAGCTGCACGAAAGCACAAATCAATGGAAATATGTAAATCAGAGTCCTACAAAATTCAAGGTGTGCTATTTAACACTTCATTTCTGAAAATTTTCCTGTTACTACTACTTCATCGCACACCAACTCTGGTCACACACATCGCCATATAGCAATTTACTACTGATAGAGTAGAACCGGAAATGAATGCGTCATCCATCGGTGGTCACCTCAGACTTATCGGGAAAGAACATGTTCTACCCAAGGATCGAATCCGCGGACCTGACGAAAGCCTTCATGTTGGCAGACGAGCATCTAACAACTTAATAATTTTCCTTTTCCTCCTCCTAACCAGATCATGTCTCCCTTCCCTCGCTCTGTCTCAATGAAGAGATATAAGCAGGTTGTCGAAGAAGACCTGGGCCATGCTGGAAGCTGTGCGTGCATGTGTTGTGAACCTAATGTGAAGTTTGCTTCCGTGTAATGTTTGTTATGTGTAGTCCTGCCATCAAGTTTTCTATGAGTGAAGTGTAATTATTGAACCGTTGAAGAGGCAGTTCCGTAACCAGTCATTCCTCTGCTCTGTGCAAGAATTTGCATTTATGCCCCTTCTAGTCATTTCTTGGGTCCAGAATGCCCCCCTCCTTCCAAATGGGACCTGTTCGGGTGCACCTGCCTAGTTACAGCACTGGTTGTAGACCTGTTGCTCTCAGTGGCGAGCCTTTTTAACGGGGTGATCAGATCTCATTCGTGCCTCGAAGTTGGAAACGCACAGGAAAACCAACTTCAGCCGATCACCACTATGATAGGATTCGAACCCGGGTTCTCGCCATGCGAGTCCGTCATTATTACCACTCGACCACCACAGCGGCTTCTCCTATCACCTACCTTCTTTTCAGAAGGTTTTTCCCTTATGATATTGACATTGGTGGATGAAGAACTACTGGTAAAGTTGTTATACCTCAGCCACGAATCACAAGCTTTTGAACATTTTGAACACAGAAGATACTAAAAAAAAGTTCAGGTCCAATCACTTCTGCCGGACTGATTTACCAGTGTCCCCCTATCGACACAAGTTTGAACGAAATTTTTTCTGTACCAAAAAAATTCCCATTTCGCGAAAATATTTTTTTCGCAAAACAAACATTCAAGTATACAAATTCCTTCAATTTTTATGAATTTTTAAACCATTCACAAATTTACGGGACACCCTGAATATTTACAACAAAAACAATAATAACAATAATTGAATTGAATGTTTTACCGTTTCCAGTTCAGTCATGTCCAAGGTAGATATCGTCATGATGTCGTGAAAATCTGTCAAATAATGGGGGGTGGGGGGAGAAATAACAAGAAAATTAGTATCTCGGAAAAAAGGGTCATCATCATCATCTCATACAATAAAGTGGAATTGGTTTTTCCGAACGTTGCTCACCCGTGAGCCAACTCGTGCTCGCCGAAACGCCGAAGAAGTATCCGTTTGGTAGATGCACGTTCTCGACTCTGAAGCAGGGCACCCATTGCATCAAACCCTCTGTATCCGTGAACACCTTGATGGGAGAAACAAGATATATTTTCACATTTCATGTGTGAACTCATCGAATGTTTGAAAGATATGTCATTGTAAACAGGGACGGGCTCAAGTATTTTGCAGCCCGGTGCGAAAACAGCTTTGCGGCTCTCTAAAAAAAGTATTTTTCCTGGTCCTTCAGTGTCCTCGGCATGGTCCCCACATCTTTCAGTAGGGCTCCTAGGATGAAATCTTTAGCGGCCTTCACCAAACCAAACTTTTCACGGGGCCCTTCTATAGTGAATATATCACTTTTTCATGAAAAAACAAAAAAAATGATAGTAATTGTCCCGGGCCACACTCTTGCGGGGGTGGGGGGGGGGGGGGGTCATGATAATCGGCCAACACCATCTACAGCAAAAAGGCCTCCGCGCGAAGCTCGTCACTGAAGAAGGTCATCTCACCTATAGCCATCGGATATAGGGGACCAACGCATGCTCCATCTTTACCCATTTTTTACAATATATCCAATGACTATAGGTGAGATGACCTTCAGTGACGTCACGAGCTTCGCGCGGAAGCCTTCTGTTACAGATAGTGTTGTTTTGGCACCCTGGCACGAGTCGGGTTTATATTAGCATCCGACACTATCAAACTAAACTGTATGTCCTACGTACTATTTGTGTGATTACGAAAACCCACTTCACCCAGCGATAAAAATTGTAATTGTGGCCCACTTGAATGTTGAAAACTACTACATTGTAATCCCAGCCCAGTAACCCCGGAGTGATTTTTATTAATTTTGTTTCTCACTTTTTAATTCACTATAGGGCGGTTGGTGAAAAATATCTGTCCTGGGGGTCTGCCAAAGATCTCAGCCTGGAGACCCTGCTGCAAAATGCGAGGGGGGGAGGCATGTGTGTGTGTTGTATAACGTATTTGTACACAGCGCACCACAATGGAAGGGCTGTCAGGGATTGACGACGTGTTATATCTCACTCCCTATACCCAGAACTTCAACTAAATACTTTTTCATCCGGAACATAGCCCATCGGTTTGTTCCATCACCACCTTCTTCAAAAAATCACCTTCTCATTGTTCCCCCCTCCCAACTCAATCCATAGGTTCTTATAATAAATCCAAAGCTTGTAATGCCCCGGTGGCGATATTGCACCCTTTGGCAAACACTGAGCTAGAACAAGAATGCATTTTTACCGCCATCCCCCACCCCGTGTGTTGTACATCCACGCTAAGTTGGCCTCTGGCTACGTCATGAAACGTCACGATGGGCGATTCTATTTATCTTTTTTTAGGTAAGAAGGTCGTCGGAGAAAGGAGCAGGTTTTGTGGCATTTTCCATTGGCGTCTGTTGCATTATTTTAGCGAGTTTTATCCCCCCCCCCTGGAAAATTAACCCTCCCTTCGCGCGTCAAGGTCAGAGTCCAACTCAGTATGTGTATACAATAATTTTAAACGAGTCGTTAAAGGGAGAACTCAAGCACTCTTTCGGGTCCAGTTCCAGGAGCGTCAAACCCACGTGCACTCTTGGCTCGGAGAACACGTGCCCAGGGCCACGAAATTGACTGCTTTTTGCATTACAAACATAGGACTCTCCCCACGCCTCTGCCTCCAAGAACACTGCATACATAATAGTGGGGGGGGGGGGTTTCTCCGAGAACTCCCATGATGCACTTTGGACGGACCAGTCTGGGCCTGTGACACAGGCCCATATGTCACAACATCATATATTTTTTGTATTAATTTACTGATTCTTTAATTTCAACAATAATAACGTCATACTCACAGTAAGAACGTTCTGGATGTAAGAGATGGCAATGGCCGTCGGAATATGTGGTGGCTGATTCCTTGCGGTGATGGAGCATCCTCCCAGCTGATGGGACGTCCCTTGCTCGTCGTGCTCGTAGTTCAACGTCCCGTCATTCACCATCGCCGATACGTACGGATGTTGGTGCTGAAACGAGGTTAAAAACACAGGGTTTCTAACACCGTACGACTCTCTCATCTATAAATAAGGTTACACTTATACGTAATTCGATTCGTTTCTTACTTCGTGGGGATGAGTCTCGTTATTTTGAGTGTCGATGAATATTCCCAATCCGGTGAATTGGTCCTTGTTTCCAAAAACAGGGCCTGCAATGCAAAGTAAAATCGAAATTTTACGATCTCCAACTCTCTCGCGAGTTGATCTCCGCGAGAGCAGGCTTACAAACAGAGCAAATATTCAATCATTCCACTTCACTCACTTAACTTCTGAAATATAGATGGCAGCACTGAAAAATCACACACACAACACTAGATACGCACTCAGACTGTTAGGTACACGCACACGTACACTTCCGGCACAAAACTCACTAGGTAGTAAATTGCCCAAGGCGATACCTGAGTTGTGTTTGGTATGAACAAAGAAGTACATAATCGAGAATCACAAGGCAAAGAAGAGGAAGATGCCACTCAACGAGAGGTGCGAGATTTGAACAAAAAAAAATTACCTAAAATTAGTAGTAATAATTGTATTAGTAGTATAATTGTTTTAATTTCAATCTGCTGACTTTCGCTATCTGCTAATATTGATGCGTTTATCCCTTTTTTTTTATTTCCCTCTTTTGTGGAGAGGTCGTCATCATCATCACACCCTTACATTTCACAACCCATCCTGCCATTTTCTCTATCCTCCTCCCAGTGCCGTCTTAAGAGCATCATGGGGCCCCCGGGCCAAGTAATTTTTCTGAGGCTCTACCTGGAAAATTCTCGAAAAATCCAACTACTTCTCGTCTTTTCGAGGCCCCTCTTCTCTTGAATCTCCCGGCCGTGCCCGGGTGGACCCATGCGTTGAGATGGCACTGCCTCCTCCTCTTTAACTATGTGCGGTCATCTCTTCCTACCAGAACCAGAATTAGAATTTTGCGGGGATGCCTGCCCCTTAAAGCGGGCCATCTATCACCATACAGGCTGGGGGCCCTTGCGTCCCCCCGATGAAGAGAAAGACAAGGGAGTAATGCATGTGCATGTAATACGCTGGAAAGTTTTTTTTTCGTCACAATCAGGAAGAAGTCATTAAATGGTTCTTGACTTACGATTAATTTAATTTTAACGATGGTAAAATGCCGCCACTGCCTTACGTGGTTACTATTATTATTATTAGCTTCGCTGTGTGAAGAAGCCCGGTCGGGCAACGTTTTGATCTCGTTGCTGCTCGTCATCTCTTTTAAACACCTATGCATATTTTTCTTCCCAGTCGTAATTCTTGTAACTCGTACCGCTTCGCTCCACTATGAGCGCAGCCTAACGCCTTTGCTATTGCGATTCGACCACACATTGCTAACCAAAAATGCTTCTTTTGGTGCCTTATATCATCTCTTAAAACGACCGACCACCTTTTTTTTCATAAAAAACAGGTGGTTGATCGTCCTATGAATTTTGAATCGTCCTGTAGAGATTATGAGAATACAGTAAATAATCAGCAATAATGATGGTGACCTGAATGCAAGGCTTCTTTGGTGTACCAAATGGCGATTCCATCTCCGCTTTTAGCCGTCTCTTTCCCGAATATCCTAAAGTGAACTTGGATCTCCCAATCCTTCATGTAAGTTGCCTAAAAAAAAAAGAAATACGTCCATGTAATCGTCGACTTACGACAGGTCGTTAATCGATCTTCGTTTCAGGCCGGTCGTCCACTGGAAGCGACAACACGCGGCAAGTAACGCGAGCGACAACAGCCGACTAGGGTGTCGGACTGCCTTTACACGCTATTGAATTTGCGACTGCACTTTGTGCCGACGAGTGTGTTCGTTAATAAACTTGAAGGAATATTGAAAAACTGAAATATTTGAGAAATACCATCCAGAGAACCTATACTTAAGTCCATACTTAATGAAAAAGCTCACACAAACTCGGAGAAGGCGTTCGTAATGTGAATAAATAATATTATTTACAATCGATTACTATTTGCCGTAGCGATTCGTTAGTGGCAATTATCAAATTTCAGCTTCCTTGTTCACGCGGGAAAGGAGGGAGAGAGAGGACTTACCAAAGGAGAAAATAAAAACAGGTGATCGGTTGCAACACCAACTATAGAGAAGTATGTATGTATCTATGCTATAGAGGAGAGTGTTGCCGATCGTCTACTGCTGTCGCTGGGAAAGGTCATTTCTAGTGGACGACGATCTCGTCCTCTCTGTACAATGGGATCAGTCCTGGGAATACAGAAAGTTTCCCGCGACTTGTTTATCGCTTCCAGTGGACGACCGGCTTTATACGAGCACTCTGCGTCGCCAGTTGATTTTTCTACTTTATAACAGAAATATGTGACATAAAATGATCAACATTCGCATAAATTACATAAAAATGAAAATGAGAGCATGAAAAGACAAGTTTGTGTAGTTTGTGGTGCCAAAGGACAGACTATGTCACTTCGTTATTTCATGCAGTGCCCCACCACTTATCTACTAAAACTACTAAAACTACATTTATCCTGACGATTTTGATTTCATTAAACGGCTGATTTTTATAACGAGCGAATCAAAAACTAAAATTTTCGAAATATATATATATATATTTTACAGTATTTCCAGAGAAAAATTCTACCATGTAAAAATATAATGTACTCTATATTGATGAATTTACACTCGTGTTAGTAAGTAATTTATTGAATTTTTTCCCCCACAAACGTTTGCAGTTCCCTTTACGGTAGATAATAATGCAAAATATTCCGGCCCGCGGGCAAAATGCGGCCGTATCACTAGTAAAAGCTTACCCCCATTTCCTTCATAAAACACAGAAAATCAAGATCCATATCCGTCGTTAGTTATTTGTCGCCAAAAACTGACAAAAGCAATTAAAGTTGCCATTTATGACCAAAAAAATTTTCAAAAACAGGGTAAAGGCAGGGGCGCTTATGCGACGGTTGCAAGGGGTGGGTGTGACCGGATGGCAGCTTAGGCTTTTTAGTTGGGCATCAAAATTTTTAAAATTTTCCTATAGTAAAAATTCAATGACATCAATAATTTCAGCCGCACCTTGACGACAGGGATGTTGAGAAAACTTGAAGGAACAGACACAGGGCCTGGAATTTACAGACCAACACTGTGCCGCCTGTGTGGATCAATTACGGGTTCTCGCGATACTCACACGGCCGCATACCACATCGGCCGCAGAAAATGTGGTTGTTTGTTTTACCAGTGAATATTTTCTTTTCTGAATGGTGGACCAAAGGGAAACTCTGCTGGATCTGAACCTAGCTTCCCTCTCCAATTAACATAGTCTATAGATATCGATAGCTCCAGTAGAGTTTAAACAGGAGATACGTCTATATACAGTGCAAAGCTAACTCCCCCTTGCCGCAAATTCCTTTGTTCCAAACCGTTGATCCTAGAAACATACTTCCAATTAGAAAAAGTATCCAAATAACGCGTAGACCTCAAATACGTCATTCATATTTCAAGGGGTTGCATAGTTATTAAAATAAAAATGTTAACTTTCTATACGGGTACCCTGTGTTCAAAAACCCAATTAAAAAGTTGTTGCCCTGTCCCTCCTGACCCAAACAAAAAAAATTCAGTTTCTAGGTGCAATATTCGCTGAGATATTTGAATTCAAAATTTGGAGAGAAAAATTGGGAAAGAACAGCATAAATGAGGGAAAGAAGCGTTGTCCATTAGTTTACGCTGTTTTGCCAAATTTTCTGATTGGGATTTTTCGAACATGGTGTCCGTATGAAAAGTTAATTTTAATAACTATACAACCCCTCGCAATACGAACGAGGTATCTTAAGTCCACACGTTATTTGAATTTAAAAATTGCTACCGCAGGGAGTCCCCCATCGAGAGGTTAGTGCACCAACCTCTCGATGAGTAAAAAACAAGCCTGCCATTCGGAATCGGCAATAAATTGTAGGTCCCGGGGGTCTAATTAGCCCTCGTGTGCAGAAAATGACCATGGTGCGACAAAAATGATCAAATACTATTTGAATTCTTTTTTCGAAGTTGAAGTATTCCTCCAGGATCAAAGGTTCGCCACGGGAAATTCATAATTTAATTTACGGCAAGAGGAGTTAGCAATGTACCCTGGAATATATTCGACCTCAATGCTCACCATGGTGGGGGTGGGGGGGGGGGGGGGGGGAATACAGAGAGAGAGACAAGGAGCCTTAAAAATATGAATAAGTGATAAAAGTTAGTTTTCGAGAGGCACTTACGTGTGAGCACCAAATGGCACCCTGCGTCATTGGTTCTTCAGCCGTCAACCTGACAAAACCCTCGTGCAAAGTAGCGGATCCCGTGAAATACCAGTTTCGGAAGATGTCAGTTTGACCTGAAAAAAATCCAAATTATTTGTTTATTCACAAGAGGGAAAAAATAGACATATGGTATGTGCATGCATTGTTTGTTGATTTGGAATTATTTTGATTTATCGATAACATCATATGTACGGTGTACCTGGCTCAACAGTTTTCTTTGTTTGAAACAAAAAAAAAGAAACAAAATTATCACCTTTACTCCACTAACTGTTTACAAATTTTGGATGACCATAAAACCCGTATTTCTCGGGACATTTCAGTACATTCATGTATTCTTTCTTCGCCAAGAACAGTTAGTCAGTTTATTATTCGATCTGCACAATAGCAAAGGATCCCGAACTGTGAAAAGATGGGGGGGGGGGGTTCTTTAGAAACAAATACAGTATAGTCTCGTATATCCGACATAAACGGGCTGCTGGAACGTCGGATAAGTCAAAATATCGGATAATAGGAGGCTGTTGAGAAAAAGCTTATTAAATGTCAAACTATATATGTTATAATTTTACATATTACAAACCTAATGATCATGTTTTACAACAAAACAACAGAAAAAATGAACTTACAATTACAGAATATTCTGAAGTTAAACACAGTTCTTAAAACGTTCAGTCCTGTGATGATTTTTTACGATCGAGGACGTAATACTGCGTCCAAACGCCAGTGGAATAAATTCAATCGAGTTCTCTGTTTTACTTCCTCTCTCCCCATCATCGCGAGGCTTTGCTGTAACCCTATGAAGTTGTTCTTTTTACCTTACGTTTCCTTCTATACTCCTATTAGTAAATTTTTTTCCGCATATGATGCATCCTTCTACTGTATACGCATAAGAGCGAAAGAGAACAGGTAGGGTGAGGGTGGAAAGAGATCTACTTCGTATATACACGCCTACTCTATTATCTCTATCCTCTCTCTTATCTGGACTTAACTATTGTACTGTTTTCCTTTCATTTGTTATTTGTTGTTGTTTTTTGCTTTTCTTCTTTATTTTCCTTCACCTCCTCTTCCTTTTTATAACGTGCGGATAGGTTAGGACAAGGTTACCATATTTATCGCCAATTCGTCAAACAGATATAATCCGAATTTCTCGCCAATAGCTTGTACGTAAAGGAGTTAAAGAAATTTTCGATTGTAGCCTGCTTTCATGACGAGTGCCGTTTCTTCGCGGAGAAGTCTCGCCATCTTTGCAGTATCATTATGTCAATTCCTGTAGCTTCTTTTTGTAGCTCAATGTATTTAGTTATAACAGTTGGCGCTTGATCTTGATCTTCAATTTCACTGTCATCGTAATTTACAAGAGCGACAATTTCTTAATCAGTTATTTCATACCGATTCTCATCCTTCATCAAACTTTCAATTTCTGGTAAAGCTGCGTCCTCACATCCAGGGATGCGTTGCGCTAAAGATAGAATGGTTTCTTCGGTTTCATCTGTACTTTCCGTTTCCACACTTCCATTATCGCCTAGCACAGATATCTCCAACCTGTTGCTCCCCGAAGTACCCAGAGTGCTCGATGTTGGTATTCAATTTCGTGCTCTCGAGCACTTGGTCAACGTTCCAATTAAAACAACTGGTAAAAATTGCATTCAATTATTGAAATCATCTTGACTTTTCATGCATTCCTATGTTAAACTTAAGGGTGCTTTTCTTTTGCTGACGGGTACAGGCAGCGCTCGCGACTGGTCAAAGTTTAAAGACCTTCAGCCAAGACAGCTTCTTCCATGATTTGACAATTGTCGGAGCCCTTTATGTCAATCCAGGCCCTTGCAATCCAATAAACAACATCCTTTACATTGATGCATTTCAATTTTTCCGTCAAGTTTTGTCCTTCTTCAATTTCGATACATGAATTCCTTCTTCAATCTTGACACATGCGAATGACAAACACATGAGTCATAGTGTGGAAGGGCGCGCCACTGTATAGTCGTAGTAACTAATTAGCTGCGGTGGAGTCGAGAGCAACAAAAAAAAAAGACTACGCTCGCAACTTTCAGTTCTTGTTGCCGATTAATGCCTTTTTTTTTTTTTTTTTTTTTTTGCGATGGGACGTTGGATAAAACATAATGTCGGATAAGCGAAGGTCGGATAACGGGACTCTACTGTAATTGAAAGTCTCTTTCCTTCAATCTGAGCTCAACTCCGGATTATAGCCATTGGGCAATTTACTACCGAATGAGCAGGCAATGTGCACGTGCACCAACACGCAGAGTGCGTATCTAGTGTTGTACGTGGATTTTCATTGCTGCCATCTATATTTCAAAATACGAGTGAAGTGTAACGAGTGAATATTTGTACTGTTTTAAGCCCGATGCTCTCTGTGGTGAGACTTTTTAACGAGAAGATCGGCTCGCATTCGAGACTCAAAGTGGGGAACCACAGAAATTTGAAGTCCATGCTTTAAGAAGTTGGCGCTAATTAATTGAATTCATGAATTACGGAGCACAACCTCGTTCTGTTCCCCAAAAAATCTCAGTCCCTCCAACGTTTTTGACGCAGTGTTACGTCGGAAATTTCATGGGAGAAATATAAAACACCGTTCGTTGGCATGTCGAGTGTATGTGCCGATTTGAGAAATAACAAAGTAAACCTAGACATCTCTCCTTCACTCATTTCATTGTGGTAACCGTGCGTAGATTCCATTTTTGGCGAATTTCTGCAACGAAAAAAATGAAATGCATTTCACCGAAAAATGTTGAAGAAATTAAAACAGGGGTTGAGAAAAATTCTTCTGATCTTGAGAAATTTACCTTCAAAATATTTATCCTTAAATTTCGAATGGGATCAAATGGCGTTTGTGATTTACGCGCGGTAATGTCGGTTCCACCTATCGCGTAACTTTGCGGTATCGCTGCGATTCCCCTGGTCACATGATAAATCAATGAAAAAGAATCAGGAAAATCTCGACCCGAATATTTGCACCTGCCGATTGAACACACACGCATCTTGCGATCAAAGACATCAGCACACACTTATAAGGAAGTACTGGTTAAGCCAATAACTGAATCACTCGCATACGTATGTGCAGCAATTCGTCACGTTGGCAAAAATGACGTTATCAGCCGAGAGTTATGGCAATAAAATTCACCCAACATGCCGAGTGCCAAAAACTGAAAGAGAAGAAATTGAACTCACTCAATTGAATTCACTCACTCAGGGACAGACTAACTTTCATTTTATCCTCATGCAATATATGATTCCCGCAACGACTTGAAGAAATAGAAGAAAGCCACGAGACATTATTACCGGGTGTCCTGCAAGTCTTAATTCGGCCTTTATATCATCAACCGTTAGTCGCAGAGGTATGGTTCCAATTTAAAAAATGCTCTAAATGTGCTCAGAAATCACGCTGTACCAGTTCCAAGGATGAAAATACAGTATAATGTACAATACAGCGAATATTGTACTTAAATACGTGGAATTTTTTTTTTTTTTTTTGGCCTCATCAGAGACGGGGCAACAACTTCCTAATTGGAAGGTAGAGAACGGGGGACTGGTTTCTGAACCCATTTTGAGCATTTTTAAATTGAAGCCATACCTCTACGACAGCGGTTCTCAACCAGCGCTCCGTGGAGCCCTTGGGGCTCCGTGTGCACTTCCCAAGGGCTCCGCGGACACTCGAGAATAATAAAATAAATCAAACAAAATAAAAATTTGATAAACAAACAAAAAAAGGGGGCCTGATGGGTACCGCCATATAAATAATATACTAGAAAGGGCTCCTCGAGTTAAACAGGGCTCCGCTATAGAAATTATACACTTGAAAGTGCTCCGCGAGTCAGAAAAGGTTGGGAACCGCTGCTCTACGACGAACAATTGATGAGATAAAGACCACATTTGGACTTACAGGACACCCTGTTTAGCTTGAGTATGCACTTTACGAGGATTGCTCCCCTATACCCCTATAGTTTATGGCAAGGGTGCTCACCCTTTAGGGAAGTGCGGGAGACTTTGTTAGTTTGAAAACAGGTCGCGGGCCACTTCAACAGTACTGCTGGTCACTTAAACCCTTCAAGCGGTTTTTAAAATTTCCCTAATCCGCATAATAACTGCCACAGTAGAAATATCACTAAACCTTCTAGAAATTGCCACCTATATTCAATAAGAAATATTTTTTCAATTGGGCGCGTGAGCTGATAAACAATTGAGCCGATAGATGTCCCCCTACTCACACCGAAACTAATAATAATAATAAACTATGGTTTTCTGTTATTTATGCTGTCCCCAATAATACAATGCTTCCCCGAAAGGGAAAAAAGAAAAACATCGTCTCTCTCCCCTTCTGTTATCAGACTTCGGTCAAAAGCTGACTCCGCCCACTGAAGGTTGATTGACAGGACGGGGGGGGAAGAAAAATGTGTTATCAATGAAAGACTGTTGTACAGAACTAGTTGGGCTCGTCGATGCCGAAATAAGAGCGTTTTAAGAACCCGAGATATCTCGGGATTGCCAATGCAAAGGTTAAATGACCTGGGAATGTGCCACGGGCCATTCAAGTGATCTGAAACTGTGCCGTGAGTAACATAAGCGATGTGGAACTTCACTCGGGGCCGCTTAAATGCACTGTGCTGCAGATTCCCTTAACTAATCTGTAAATATGTCACGGATCACTTATTTAAGTGATCTGTGAATGTGTCGCCCCACACACACACACACACAGCTGCTTGAGTGACCTGGAGCTGTGTTGCAAGTGATTTGAGTGACGTTGAACTTCACGACAGGCCGCCTAAGTGCTCTGTAACTTTTCGCGGGTTACTCGAGTGATCTGTGACTATGTCGCGAATCACTTTAGTGATCTGAGAATGTGCCGCAATCCACTGAAGTTATGTGAAATTGCACCATAGGTCACTTAAGGGATCTGCAAATGTGCCGCGAGTGCCGCTTAAGTGCTCTGGAATTATGCCACCAGTCACTCAAGTGATATGTAAATATGCCGCTGGTTCTTCAAGTGATCTAGAACTGTTCAGTGGATCACTCAGGTTATTTGTGAATATATTCCTTAAAAGATCTGGAAATGTGCCGCTGGGCCACTTCAGTGATGTGGAACTGTATCGCACAAGTCATCTGTAAAAATGTGCAACTTAGTTCATTTTTACAAAATTTAGATTTGTAGCTTTTAATGGGAGGGGAGCCGATATGGATATGCGGATAGGTATATGCCTCGTAGGTGTGAACCTGATTTTTGATTTTTTTCACACTTCAATTTAGAAAGAGCCCGTAAGAAATATGAGCATGGTAGGGTCCCCCAACTATTTGTGGGCCCTCGTTATGCTGATTAATTTCGAATACGCATGCGTACCTGTCTGAGACGGAATCAAAACCAGTCGACATTTATACCACGTTAAAATCAATCTTTAGCCATTGCCTGGAATTTGATCGGATTCGATCTAGATTCACATATTTGCACGTGGCTACCTCAGGGGCTTCCAAAATTTGCACGTGCAGTCAGTCCTATGCCCAGGGGCGTCGAAAACATTTCAGAGCTATGTTGAGCTTCAACCACCTCACGAAGCTTTGGCAATAAATTTGGATTATCTCTATGTGGCGAATCTTTATTTGGTGATAAATTTGATCCTAACCTGGAATGCACGTTAGGAAAAGGAAGAAGGGCAGAAAATATAGATAGAGAAGAAAAGAATATAAAAGGAGAAACAGCATAATATAGAATAAAAGTAGGTGAGAGAGTATACAGTTGATTTCTCTTTCACCTTCATCCTAAGTGTGTTCTCTTTCCCTCTTACGTGTATACAATTTTTATGAGAGAAAAAAATCACTAAAACAGGAGTATAAAAAAAACGGGGTCGAACAAAAAACAGCCTCGGTTCATAGGGTTGCAATAAATCTTCGCGATGATGAGGAGAGAGGAAAGAAAACACAAAGAACTTGATTGAATTTATTCCATTGGCGTTTGGACGAAATATTTCGTCCGTGATCGTAAACGGGTTAAAAGGGAGATTTTCTGATATAAATTCCGTGGGTGTTCGGCAGCTAGAGACTACTTCATACATTACTACTATAATACTTTTACTAGAAACTCTCACTTCTTAACCGTACGTGCTGCACCTCGTACACATTCCTCTACAGAATTTCTAACGAATCGGTCCACGACGAAATGAATGTGTGTTCTGAATGTAAGTGTAGTGTGGTCCTAAAGTATTTACGTTATTGGAATTTTGCTTGTTTTGTGTTCTTGCTGGTGCTGCCATCAAGTTCCATATTTTGAGGTAAAGATGGTAAATGTGCTTGAATTTTCATGTTATGCCAGTGTCGTGTGGTAGGTCTGCCTGCTCTCTGCGGAGAGGCTTCTTTTAAGTGGAAGAAGTATTCCACGTCTCGAAGTTGGAAAACAGCAGGAAAGCAACTCCAACCGACCACAACTTTGGCGTCAATGGGGTTTGAACCGGGATTCTCACGAGAGTCTAGCACGATACTTGTGTGTATACAAGGTGTAACTAAACTGATGCTCAGAACTGTAAGGGGTGATGGAACTCGCCAAAACAAACAACTTTCACTATAAAATGTGGGTTTGGAAAGCAAGCGACGAGCCACAAGAGGGCGTTTAGGCAGTGAGTGAAACGTCTCATTTCGCAGAGCCCATCATTCAGCTGCTATCCGTCGCCGATGTGACGCCTGCATCACAGCTCCCTTTCTTTCTAACCGAGCACAACTCGGGTCTATTGCCATGGACAATTTACTACCTAGTGCGTCGTACCGAAAATATAAGTGTGCGTACCTAACGTCTGAGTGCGTATCTAGTTTTGTGTCTGATTTTCTAGTGCTGCCATCTATATTTCAGAAGTGAAGTGAGAAAAACAACTATCACTGTATAACAGCTGGCATATTAGAGCATTCGTTGTAAAGTTTTCAATTATAAACTCTTTTTATGCTTCATTTATTCGTCTTTACTGGCCCTCCATTTTTACAACGCAGGCGACCTCTCGCGGCTCGCCGCTTGCTTTCCGACCCCACATTGTAAGGTGAAAATTGTTTGTTTTGGCGAGTTAAGGCTATGACCCCTTACAGTTCTGACCATCAGCCGCTAGGGTGGTCGAGTGGTCGTAGTGACGGACTCGCATCGCGAAGACCCGGGTTCGAATCCCACAGTCGCCATAGTGGTGGTCGGCTGAAGTTCGTTTTCTGTGGTTCCCAACTTCAAGGCGCGAACGCGAGCCGTTCTCCCCTTTAAAAGTCTCGCCACAGAGAACAACAGACCTACAAACCGCACAAATGTAATTCAATCATACCACATCACTCACTTCCCTTCTGAAATATAGATGGCAGCACTGAAAAATCAAACACAACACTTCATATGCATTAGGTACACACACAGTTACACCTCCGGCACAACTCACTAGGTAGTAAATCGCTCATAAATGGCGATAGACCTGAGTTGTGCTCGGTTTGAAAGAAAGAAAAGTTCTGACCATCAATTTAGTTACACCCTGTATAGGCGTGGCCCGTACGTATTTATGTTGTCAGAGTTTTGTTTTGTGTGGTGCTGCCATCTGTCTTGCATATTTTGAAGTGCTAGAATTTTTTTATTTTTTTTTTACGTTGTTTTAGTATCATGTTGAATGTATAACTTCTCTTCTGAGGACAGACTTTTTCAAATAAGAGGAGACCGGGTATGAACTACTGCAACACCTCCGGCTCACCCAACGAACGCCACCTGCCCCACTCATGCTCTACTTTTTATCAATATGGCGTCAAGAAAAATTTCTCAGATTTCAAAAATCTTGCGGCTCTCAGGAAGGAACGCCTCACAATCTAGAGACCCATGAATCTGATCCTCACTCCAGACGAATCCCCTCCCACCCCTAACAAATTCAAACATCGAATGACAAAGAATTTTTATGCATGCAATTCCCTACTTTTTAGCGAAGTGTTTTTAGGCCAGGTATTTTGGTAGGCCCCCGGACTACTTTTTTAATGGGATCTTATTTTATTTTTTTAGTGGATTTATATAGACTTGAAAAAATTAAATTGTATTTGGTGGATTCTAAGGTTTTTCCAAACTAGAGCTGCCCCAGCCTCTTCCTTGAGGTGGTATATTGTATTGTAGTTCTGGTAATGTTTCAGAGATTCCTCTACGTAATGGTGGGTTCCCTAATTATTTTAGTTGAATTATTTCATGTATTCCGCAAACATAGAAAGAGAGATGCTGCTCCTGTCAGTGGGGTTGTCTTAACACATGGACCAAGACATAAGCATTAGTGGATACAAACTCCTCGACAGGAGGGGGGGGGGGGATGTCCACCTCCGCCGTCCCACCTATGCCAAGAACACTACTTTTCACTGAACGGGCAGGAGCTTTTGTCCCCCTTCGTATAACCCCCCCCCCCCCAGGACCGAAATTAGGTGAAGGAGCAGGCGGATCTCGTGCCCCGGGCGCTGGACCAGAGGGGGGGCCCAAATTTTATTCCCAAACCTCTCCTTCAACATTACAAGGGGGCGCAAAAATGCGCACTTGCCCCGGGTGACCAAGCATCTCGTTGCGGCCCCCCCCCCCCCCCCGCCAGTAAATGCCTGTCGGCATGGGCTGGTGACCTTTTCCCTCACAAAATCATAGGGAGCCTTGTGATAATTAGATTTGGTGTGGTATAGGTTTTTTAGAGTAAGTATTTATTTAAATTGGTAGGACTTTTCAGCACGATACGTACATAACACGGAAAATTATAAGGAAAATTTCTCATTTTTACTTCAAATTAAGGAAGACAGATGGCTGCACTGCCACAACATGAAATACTTATAATCCTGACAACATAAATACGTTAGATCCACGCATACACACTCACACAAACACGTTCCGGCATACAATCAATTCCCCAGATAAATCAAGGAAGGAAACAAGGGGAGAGGTTTCCCCCCCCCCAACTCCCCACATATTTTGTTCATGAGGTACATGTGTACGGTTGAGAAGTGGTAGACAGACATTTTCAGTCTAGTAAGGGCCCCCAGAACTTCCTTCTGGCCTAGAGCTCATTAGGCTGTTGAGACGGCCCAAGACATAAAAAACTTAATAATGCATCGAAAATTTGATAATAATGATCCTTCAGTTCCCTATGTTTATCATGTAAACCTGAGGCTCAATATATGGGTCGCGACCTAAACTTGGGCAGCATGTGGCTTCCGGAATCAGTCATTCAAATTCACTAGCAACCAAGGGCTCTTAAAGTAGGGTCCCTACCATAACTTGATTCGCAGGGGCTTCCGAGAAGGAGCTTACGAATCATTTCTTGGGCAGGAATTCTCGAGCTATAGGTCACAACCGAAACTTGATTCCCACGGGCTTCTGAAAAGTGTCGTGCGATTCCCCCTTACAACTATGGATATTTGAGCTGTTTGTCACGACCCAAACTTGATTCGCAGGGACTTCCAAGATGGGTCATACGAATCCACTTGCAGTGATGTTGTAAATGCACTTATTGCGTCATTAGTTTTTCTACTTTCGAAAAACAAACAGTCCCGTTGGTCACGAAGCTTCATTGACGCGGTTGGAAAAATGGTTAAGAACCCTCCCTCCCCCACGATGTAAACAAATTTCACATGGGTGCAACTCACCTTCGAAAGGAGCAGCGAAAGAATGCTCTTTCTTGAAGACGATGGATTCGCTGGTGGATGCGCACAAAATCAGAGCCAGCAATGATACGGCGGCAGAACTGCTGCTCCCCATGTTTCTGTTGTTATTCTTCTCGGGTTTTCCCAAGTCGAAGAGTTTCCGTCGTGTTCCGTCCGTCCGTTTTCCTCAGCGCAGAAATAGAGAAAGAAGAAAGGCAACACACCATCCAAGTCGAACAGAATCGGAAGAAAGGAGACAACACAGACGAAGATAGAGATGAGATATTAAAGGGAGTGGCTTCGACGACGATTCCACGTTGATATTCGCCATGTGTACTCAGCTGTACACCCTGCTAAGCTACGAACGCAAAAGAAGAAAAGCCCGTACACAGTAATCTACAGGTGTCGTGTTATACCCGCCGCTCAGCTTACCTACAACCGAAGGCGAGATTTTCCTCCGGCTAAACGTAATTAAATCTAGAGGCTATGAACATATTAAGAAAAAAAATGGGGTTTTTTTTCTTTCCCGCATATATATGTACACTACCTAGATACACGTTTCGTGTACATAACGTGCAGGTTTCACGGAAAAAATTTCCATCGAGGTGATGAAACTTGCCCGAGACAAGATCTCTCGAATTCGTAATAAAAAGCTGAAAGAAGTCCACGATGTGTGAGATATTGAAGAACGAAATGTGAAAGAAAGCGCCGTTACATAAAAAAGAGAAAACGTTTCCAGACCGGACCAGAATTAAATTTTTGAGTCTTTGCGAAAAAAAATGCCTGTGTAGACTGTCTGACGACTTACGGGCTGCAGGGAGAGGTCTGTGAAGAAAGATAGACGAGTCTGTGCATGTGTGTGTATATTTGTGTGAGGTACGTGCAGGTATGATTACGAAAAACGTGAAGCGCGATTATCAGGGGGTGCACAACCTTCGGCACGGGGGCCAAATGCGGCCCGTCAAGGTTTTCCATCCGGCCCACGAATGGTGTGTTCCGGTAAAAACGTATCAGTAGTAAAAGGCTCTCTGATCGTATTACCTTAAGGTACCGAAAATATGGGAAATTAGGGTTCAAACGCACCATTGCCAATTATCGCCAAAAAAACTGCAAAGGAAAAATAATGTTGCTAATTGTAGTTATAATAAGGAGCTAAAACTCCATGTCTTTGGGCTATGGGTTTTAGCTAAAACCTATAGCTTAAAGTTTTTAATTTTCTCTCGTTTGACGGGAAGGAAAGTTTTTAATTATAGCCAAAAAAAAATTTCAAAGTTGAGTGAAGTTGCCAACTATCGTTAAAATTACTGAAAAATCGCTAGTGGGGGGGGGGGGATGGTCTACTGCAACTCACTATTTTGGTTAACCCCTTAACTGCTGAATATGTTTCGGAAAAATGCATCAAAACTGGAAGTCTTCCCCCGTTTAATATCGTGCATTATATCAATAACTGCTTTTGGCAACAAATTTGGCCAAATCTCTATTTGACGAATTGACGATAATTGGTAACCTTGTACTAACCTAACCAAACTTTAGGAAAGGAAGAAAAATAATAGAGAAAAGAGAAAAACAATAAATAGAAAAAAAAGGAAGAAACAGTAATATATTACAGACAGGTAGATAATAGCGTATACCGGGGTTCTCAAACTGTGTGTTGCGGAGCGGTGACCCTGAAAAAGGTTTTTCGAAAATATTCTTTGTTAAACATCGATCTCTGGGGAGCCGGCGGAAGCTCACGGATGCGCATTAAATGGGGGGGGGGGGGAGGAAGGGGCACCGTAAGTAGAAAAAGTTTGAGAATCCCTGATAGATTTCTCTTTTACCCTTACCCTACGCGTGTTCTCTTTCACTCTTACAAGATACATTATAGCCCCCGTTCACATGTGCAATGAAACATCCCGGGAAGTTCCCGTTAACGGGGATTTTCGCTACAAACCATTCACATGAGGTTTAGTTTATGCCGGTAATCCTCCCCCCCCCTTCTTGCCAGAAGGCGTCACTGGTTACGTGGGTTTAACGGAAGTGGTTGATTCAAGATGGCTGATTGGCTGATGAAGGAGCTTACAGTAGTTTTCGCGCCGAAAATGATTATAGGAGAGAAGGTCGGTGTCGACCACCAATTCACCCCAAGAAAGATGGGGTTTTTTTTGTGATAACAGGGCTTATATGTGAGGGGGAAATCACTAACAGAAGTATAGAAAAAACAGACAGGAAAAAACACCTTTGGGGTTATAAGGTCACAATAAAACTTCGCGATAGCGAGGGGAAGAGGGAAAAAAACAGATATAAAAGGATTGAATTTATTCCAATGGCGTTAGAACGAAATATTTCGTCCGTAATCGCAAAGGGGGTTAAGGTGGAAAAAAATGCCAATTTTCATCGCTGCAAAAAAAAAAAAAAAAAAGAACCTGGAATCACAAACATTAAACTTTTCAGATTCCCGCACCCAGTTCAGTTGATACGAATAAGGGGGTTAAACTTATAATTCATTAAAAAATAATATGTTCAATAAAAATATGTGAAATGAAACGATTGATAATTATCATCATAATCGATTTCATTAAAAAACAGAAATCACAAATCTACAATTTTAGATCTATCGTCACCAAATTTTGCATATATACCAAATGGGACCCGACTTGAACGATAGGCTACTTTAAAATTTCGTCAGAGCAGGGCAAACGCCCCAAACGGGCAAAAAACTGTCCTGCAACAATGGTTTTTTGACCTCAACAATCACTTTCGGAACGTATACTTTGGTTATCGTGGTTCCCTAGCAATGCGTTTCAGACGTGTATATGCCTTTACAATGGTTTGTCACTTCTCTAATCCTGTTTAGTATTTGTATATATGTATAACAGTTTATGCCTTTATAATGGTTTGCCACATTTACTCTCAGTAATGAGACTTTTTGAATAGACGTCATAATCATCATCAGCATCGCTTTGAGGGTAAGGAAAAGGGTGATCCCCATAGAAACCAGTGTTAAAATTCTCTTAGATTTTGATACCGTCGTGAACACGACTCGGGGAAAACGTCAAAAAATTTAGACAAGTGTCAAAGAAACATTTATAGTTGTTGTGGGTGGAGTCAAATAGTGAAGTTGAATGAATGAAGTTGCAATGTGAATCTTTTTTCTTCCAAATATCAAAAAATGTTGAAAATAACTTTTTCTTTTGGTTGTTTTTGAATAATTCACCAGAAAAATAAATAAATAAAGCCAAGATTAAATATTAGCCACAGCCTAAAAACGCATTAAATAAGTAATAGAATTTATATTAATTAATTAATTACATGAAAAAAATGAATTTTCTAATATTAAAACATTATCCAAGGGGATGCGAGAAGGTAATTCGCATTGCATTGGGGGTGCAGGAAGAAAAAGGTTAAGAACCACTGGTCTACGTTAGACTCTAATATAAAATACCTCTTGATCAACGATAAATCCCTCTAAAGAGCCGTCTTCAGAGCACCATGGGCCAAGTGATTTTTTTTCTGAAGCCCTATAATAATACACGAAAAATTTCAACTATATCTCACTTTTGTGAGGACCCTCTTCTCTTGAGGCCCCCGGGCCGTGCCTGGGTAAGCCCAGTTAAGACGGCACTGTACCTCTATAACGATATTTTTTAAGAGATTCTGAAATTACTACAACGATATTTATTATATTTCGCGCAAAATCGTCTTGAATTTAATTTCTTTTACTCTTTTCGTCACTTGTTTTCATTCTTCCAATAACATCGGTGTTTTGCACCACATGACCACCGAAAATGTTTATAAAAAGCTGTTGATATTGTCTCTTTGTTGTAAGACACAATAGTGCGATATGGTAAACTTCTTTACAGGGGCAACGCATCTCAAATTAATTTGATTAACCAACTTGATTAGTTTTTCGCGCGCACCCTCAGTGACGTCACTTTTCCCAATTTTCACCACAGATGGTGCTACTGTTCTGACCAATAAAACCGGTCACAACAATTTTTTCCCAACTAAAACAAAAAATTCTGGGAATTTCGACGTTATTGGTCAATGGAAAAAAACCACAAAACACTCATGCATCTCCTGAAGAGATAAATGTTTCAAAGTTGGAAAAAAACAATTCCCAAGTAAAAAATAACAATTCCAGAAACCTGAAAAGAGCACAAACGGGCGAATTTTGTGAAACGTAGAAGAACGCTTGAAATGACATCAGGTCCTCCACATGACTCAGGTCCACATCTGACTGGTAACCCTAACCAGACGTGAAGTTTGTTTCTGTGTAATGTTTGTTAACGTGCTGTCATCTATTTTTCGAAGAACTTTCGAGAGACTACTGTACAGTAATTTTTGCAGATGCTAACAACCACTGAAATACCCTACCGCAAATTAAAATGCAACACCTTGAACATGTTGCGCTATATGTTTGAAATTTTTACTAGAAATGGGGTAAACGTAGATGAGTAAATGATCACAAAATTAAGAGAATGTGCTTTGTTTCATGTTTTACAGAGCGCTCATTCCGTAACAAATAGACAATAAAAAGTTGAAAATGAGTTGTATGATTGAATCAGTTTTTTTCGGGTTTTTTTTCTTCAATAGCTGTGATGTGTTGTTAAATTTTTTTTTTTAAATTCATGCAGTTCCACAAATACGCGAGTAGGGCATTGAAAGTTTGGATATTTCATATCTCAGCAGCACCAGTAAAAGCAGAGGCGGATCTATGGAGGGGGGTGATCACTTTCCCCCCCCCCAAGCGAAATGCGATAATTTATTAACTTTTCGGAACTTCTATATGATAATATTACAAAAAATTCAAGAAAACTTCAACTAAAAAACTTGTAAAACCGTTTTTTAGACTAAGTTTTTTCATCAAACTTTTTTTTCAAAAAAGGATGAAGAGAAAAAGGGGTCTACCAAGGAAAATATGAGACAAAATGCGGGACATATGACCACCAAATACAAATACAACGCCACAACAGGCAAAATGCCCAACGAGGTGGCTGGGAAAAAGACGGATCTCCTATATTTCCAAAAAAAATATAGCAACCCAATTAAAAATGCAATTAACAAAAATTATAATCAATATATACACATTATAAAATACTATACAATGCCCATAAAGAATATTATGGTTGTCTTATTCTAAGTATGGATAGCTTCTCGATTTACCCCAATATGTTTATCGTATTTCTTTTTAAACGTGTCAATTGTGTTACAGTTTACTACCCCCGGGTGAGACTGACTGAGCCCTCTGTGAAACATAAGGTTAAGCAGATTTCCTTTTGATTTTGTGATCATTTTTTTCATCTACATGTTTACTATCTCTGGTAAAAATTTCAAACATATAACACAACACGTTCAAGATGTTGCATTTTCCGGTAGCGTAGTTTTCATTAAACAAATTGTCCTTGCAAATGCCATAAAATCTTGCTTGATATGCATCAAAGAAACTTACTGGATATTAATGCTGAGGTGAACTTTGGGTAGAAAAGTTTGCTGTCTCCTCCTGGATGTGGACTCTGCAATACGGGCAAGTGCACTAACCAGTATGCCACAGAGACACAACTAATTCTTTCCTCATTATAAAATAGTATATCACTAATAGAAACATAATATTATCACAAAAATTAGAAACTTTGCCTGGTTCTAATTTATACAAAAATTGCCACGGTTTGAAGACAAATAAAATTCAATTGGTCGAATGGTCGGCGCATTTCTGCTCTTCAATGGAGAGCCGTCATCAGGACCTCATGGTCAGAATTCACACGAATGAGTCGTGGATCATGTTTAAGTCTGGTCGTCCAAAGAGTTCACCTTCGTATTTGTTGCATCCAAGTAGTCTTTGGATGCGAATTGGAGAGCCATCTGTTGCAAAGTGTTGAAAATTTTGCCTCGACTGAGGTTAATAAAGCCTGTCCAAGCTGAAACATAATAGCCTTCCTTCAACTCAGCAATAGGCTTTCAGGAGGCAACAGTAAAAAGGAAGATTTTTCTTTTTTCTCAGCAACTTGGCATTACAGCACAAGGGGACCTGGGTTCAATTCCTAGTGGAGACAACAAATATTTCATTCCAAAGTTCATCTCGGCATTAAAACCTAGAAAGTCTTTATTTCATGTACTGTAATGCTAAGTTGCTGAGAAAACATCTCTTTCTGGAGTGATTGGTGACAAATACGAAAACAGGCTTGTAGAACCTGTTGATGACTGTTTTAGAATGGACATACTCATGTGACAATTGCTTGTCTCTGAGAATTTAGCAAACACAGATTTTGATCATTATTCAAATGTGACCATGTGTGCGTACTATTTTTTTTTCTTTCCAATGTCTATGGCAGAATTCTGTCGAATAAGAAAGTGACATCATTCGGAAGGGTGTAGGTCTGCTAATAAGAAATGTGAATATTTTTATTGGCTCTTTTACAAAACTTTTAATGAACCCCTAAATTAGTTTTGAAATTTTAATGAATTCAATGCATTGTCTGCTTAGATATAGAAAAACAAATGGACGATAAGATACCATAATGAAAATACATGTTTTTTTTAAAAAATCTTGAAAGGAAATAGTACAAGAATCTTCAAAGAAGAATCTTTTCATGAAGAATGATCCAGGTTTAGGCAACAGTAGTACAAGGTGGACGAG
Organism: Pholcus phalangioides; assembly: GCF_987345545.1. Classification (NCBI taxonomy): domain Eukaryota; kingdom Metazoa; phylum Arthropoda; class Arachnida; order Araneae; family Pholcidae; genus Pholcus; species Pholcus phalangioides. The sequence goes on along the minus strand of NW_028301608.1, from coordinate 82,180,542 downwards.
AAATCCTAGGCACATTTTAAAAATGAATAACAAGTCAAGCAATTGGCATAAAAAGGTAGGGGTGTGTGTGGTTTGCACTTAAATACTTGCCATGGCCTAGATTTTTTTTCATCAATTTGAAGAAAATTATCAAATTTTACTCACAGGTGGTGCTGTAAAATGAAAAACTCAACATAACACAAACAGTGCATAATTAATGTTTATGATCATTTGTGTAACATAAAACTCTCACATTAGCACCCCTTTTTAGCTCAGGCTACATCTAAACGGGTGGAAGAGTGCTCATATTGAAGTATGATAGTTTTATGTAATGCAAATTGTCATAAACATTAATTACGCACTGTTTGTGCTGTATTTCATGTGTTATGTCAAGTTTTTCATTTTACAGTGCTACCTGAGTAAAAATGAAATTTTTTTTCCTTCAAATTTATCAAATAAAAAAAAACTTTAAGCCACGATAGGTATTTTAGTGCAACCACACCATCTTATGTCAATTGGTTGGTTTTATAAATTTTTAAAAAATGTCCACCCTGTATTAAAGATAAACAAAAGAATTTAAAAAAAATTACCATTTCAGTGCGCCCGTGATGAACTAGTAATTATCAGTGGTCCCAAATATCTCTCCAGATAAGCATGATTTATTTTGTACAATGATACAAGAGGATTCATTTCAGCAATCGATCAATGTATATGTAAATTCCACTGCAATTACTATAAAATTCTGGTAACACCTCAAACACGCACACACACAAAAAATTAAAGTAAATAATCATCACACCATTTTTATAATAATATTTAATGAAAAACTTCAAGGACAAATACTTCAGCTGAAAATTAAAACAGCTTTGGAAGGTGGCAGTTAATTTATGTAACACTGGGGAAAGACAACAAGAATGTTCTTAATCCAACTGGAATTCACCTTTTTGAACCAGTTTACCTATCACTTGATTAAGAGGTGTACCAATTCTCATGGAACCAAATTTGAAGAGCTCATCAGCAAAAGAATGATCCCCATCAATTATTTTCTGTGAAAGATTATAAATAATAGATGCAAATATAAATACTGTAAATATTATATATATTCAAGTTATAAAACATCAAAAAGGTAAACAAAAATATGACCACAGATAATAGAGGGCAGACTCCAGATTTGGTTTAAAAGAAAATTTGCCACTGAGGATCGACAAATCAAAAAATAATTTAAAAGCCAATTGACCAGATTCATGGTTTTTGGGCTAAGATTTTCTCAAGGAATCTATGCTATGTATGTACATTAAAAATATAACATAATCTACACTAAGCAGTTCTATTCTAACTTTTCTGAAATTAAAAAAAAACATGATCTTAAGCTAAAAGGAAAAAAAATCCAGTTTTAGAACACTCAGTGGAATGCAGCTGCACAATTAAATATTTTGTGTAAAAAAGAATTGGAGCTGGTCAACACTTATTTGCATCTGGGTTTGTTTCTGTTATTGCTATCAATCCATTTTCGTTATCAAACCCCCAGAGTCCTGATGTGATCACACTAAGTGGCATGCACTGTATATACCATCCCACTTATGCCAGACACATGAATGCGCAAATTTTTACTTTTTGGGTTTACCAGCAGGTCAGATAACTTATTTTGCAATCAAAGTTTTTCCAGAAGCGTCAATATGTATTCCCCTTTTGAAGAACATGTTACAAAACATTTTAGGAAATGGCATTCATAGAGAAGTGTGGGTAGAGTAAACTTCACACTAACATCATTTCCAAAGTTTTTGTAATTAGCACATTCATGTTTCTGGCATAAGGGAGAAGATATATTAATTGCGTGAATTCCTTTTTTTTTTTTTGTAATAAGAAAACAATGTGGCTTTACTTTATCTGTAAAAACATTTATAAAAATCTAAAGAAATCAGCCAAAATTATCTGTCCCACAAAAGGGTCCAGCAGTTATTTTCATAACAGGCTTCAAGTCATAACTGGGTCCAAGTAAAAATGGACCCGGTTAGCAATGAATGAATTCGCCATTTCACAAAAAGCAATTGGAAAAGACACAAAAGGAACTCATTCATGGGTTCCCTTCCCAGAAGAAGGAAAAAGTATTCCATTAGAGATAAATATAACTCTTGTTCTACTTTCACATGAAATATTTTACATTGAAACTGGTTCCATTTTCTGGGGAAAAAGCATTCAATATTTTCCAAAATATAACTGTTAATATAACTATTAAATTACGGAAAAATCGCCATTAAATAAGAATTTAATGATGGTTTGGATTTTGATATCAAATGCCACAAGTATCTTTAGAGATGAATATAACGAGAAATGTATGAGTGCAATAAACATTATGCCATAGGTGTAACACAACAATCCCCTTAAAACAAACTCATGTATTCCCATCGTTTCCATATTTTATCATTTAAAAAAATCCTTCCTGACATTATCTAGACCAGAGGTCTTCAGCGCATGGCCTGCGAGACAAATGTGACTCACCGATCATTTTAAGGAAATGACTAAAAAAACATTGACAGATGATTTTTTTAAAAATTGATTCTATGAAGCTTGTATTTCACCATTATTAACACTATGCATCTGATACAGTAGCGGAGCCATATTAACAAGTTGAGAGAGAGAAAATCCAATACACTTTTTGAGGCCCTTAATTTTATTATCTCTGGAGAGGGACAGGCATCTAAGAAAAGGAATATGTAATTACTTAATTTACAGAAATGCTTGAAACCTATTGATGAAAATAATAATTTCAAGATTACTGAAAGACATCATTTCAGAATTGAAAAAAGAAAGCATGATATTTTATATAAGAATTAATAACAAATAATTTCAGAATTGGAGACAGAAATATTTTCAGAATGTGAAAGGAAAATTTTCAGAATTAGCAACAAAAATAATTTCAGAATTGGTGGCAGAAACATATTTAGCATTACTGAAAGGAAGAATTGCAGAATTAGTCAAAGAAATTACTTCAAAAATTTATGAAAAAAATAATTTCAGAATTGAAAAAATTATTTCAGAATTGATGAAAAAATAATTTCAGAATTAGTTACAGAAATATTTTCATAATTAGTGACAAACAATTTCAGAATTGATGGAAGAAATGATGTCAGAATAAATAAAAATCAATCTCACACACATTCGGGTCCTTGTTTTTACTTGAGGTCATTATGGGCAATTTGATAAAACACCACTATACAAGTCCTTGTCGATATGGATTCCACCATACAATTTTGAATGCACAACTTAATGTAGTGGTCTGCGGGCATCATGGAAAGTTCAAATTTGGCCCGCAATGTCTAAAAGGGTGAAGACCCCTGATCTAGACCTTATCCAGGCCACATGCTTAAGGTTAACATTAACCTTAGTACTACATTGACCTTAACATTAACCTACTTCCTACGAGTTACTAAAATTGATAGAAAAGTATCAGATTCTTCATGTGAATGAGACAAAGCTAATACATCTCACCTTGTGAGTATCTTGCTGAACATGGGCCATGGCTCCATTGACACATGCTCGCTTCACATCAGAGCGCATTTTTTTTACATTTTTCACGTGGCTTGCTTCAAATGCAGGCTTATGCAATTCATTCGCAAAAATATCTTCAAACTGCAAAGAAGAGATAAATTAAATCTTTAATATTAGAAAAATATAATGCTCCAATCAAGAAATCTACTTATCCATTATTAACTATTTCTGATTATACAGCAAAAATCAGTTGTACAGCAGAAACAGATATAATGATGGCACAATTTTTTTCTCCATGACTTGGGGGAGGGGGGGGGGGAAATCAAATTTTATAAATGTTGCGGCTAATGTATGAAGTCTGGCCAGTCTCTTATGCACATCAGCCAGACTTCAAGCGCTGGCCACTTAATGAAAATCTTACATTTCAGGCATTGGCCATAACATACATATGGTAGCTTTTAATGATGACCACATCGAAGACCAATGGAGTCTGATCTCGCTCAATAATAACAAAAAAAACCCCTTTTTAAATAAAATACTAAAGCATAGAGTCCAGCTACAGACTTTTATCAACCTTCTCCAAAGAATCCATACCAAGCACTGCTAATGTCAGAATCAAAATTCTCCAAACTCTCTCATTTTTTGAGCACTCATATTTCAGGATCTATTTGCATATCTTTCTCCTTTCTTAAAACTGCTCTATAAATTCCCACTCTTAGTAAGATCCATATTTTAGCTAGGAGCTCATTATCAACGAAAATGCTAGTAAAAACCATCACTCACTAAATATGTTTTTAAGTAAAAAAAAATTGAATTTCAGAAATTAAATACCTATAGTAAGCATGAGTAGCAGTATATTGTTACAAATAACCATTAACCCCATGCATTCATTCCCATTCGAATGACAACAAAAGTATGAGAGACCTTTTTGTTAGACCATTTGATTGGCATACACCTCTTGCTTAAGGACATCTACTTATTGTAAAAATATTGAAAGAAATTCAAAAAGTTCTACAGTTGTTTTTGCATTTACTCGTTAAATCCAAGATATTGAGAAAAACTTGCTTGCTAAAATCAACAGGGTAAATGCAATTAACATGATACCAAAACAAAATACATTAAAAAAAATCCTATGAAAGATGTGTGACCGATTAATCTGAGATTGATCATGTGTCTCGGTTACTAGAGGCTGTTAAAATTCAGGTTTTACTGTGGCTCTAGGCAACAATATGGCCTTGCAAAGTAATAACTGGGATTACATAATACAGTGATACCTCGGCTAACGAAGCTGATTTGTTCCAGAATCCCATTTGTTAGCTGAAACAAGATTTCTCAGAGATTTCTATGAAAAATAATTTAATTTGTTGCAGATACTGCCCAAATTTTAAAGATAATTTTTTTGAAACTGCAGAGGAGCGCTATAAAAAATACGAAAACTGATTGAAATGAAGAGCTTCAAAATTGGATGAATGAGAATTTACAGGTAGATGAGATACTGAAAAGATCTTTTTATTTTACACTGTACATCCACCAACACCAGCTTCAGTCTTTTGAAGGTGGTGTTAACACAACCCAGTCAATTTCGTAGGTGTCCCCATCCATTTTTGATTTGGTCAGATCATTTCAGAGCTGATACATGCAGATGGAAAAGATAAACTCCTACAATGTCCAGACTGCTCAGTTTGATGCTGAGTCTTTCGCTGAAAAAATGTGTGCTCTGAAAACAAGGGCTTTTTTCAATGTATTTTCTACTACATAATAGTTCAATTTCACATGCAATAGTTCAAAACTTTCAGAAAAAATAGGTAAGGTAAGAAAAAAAGGTACATCTGGAAAAAATTCTGAGAAGGGCACGAGTTAATCAGGCTCAAGTGACAGTAATTCTGATGATCATCAGTGCTCACTACACATCTGTTTTATGTTAGCAAATACATCCATATCAACAAAAATATTTGTTAGCCTAATCCGCATTAATCAGCCAAGTCAGAAAAATCATGAAAAAAGCTTTGTTAGACAAAAAATTCACAAGTAAAGACATTCGTTAGCTGAGGTACCACTGTATTACGATATACATGTTCAAATGTTCAAACCTCAATTTATATAATTTGTTCAACTGTACCAGAGCAAAATAAATACACTCACATGCATTTGTAACACTTCCATTTTATTAACTCCTGACCATGTCTTGATATTGTCCACCACATACTTAAATTCCTCTTCAGTCATTGAAACACTAAATATAATCAGATAAATTTCATAGGTATTTATTATTAAAAAAAAAATCCATCAATGAATCATGGGGAAAGAAAAAGAATCACTTGAATCAATTTTGAAATAAAATACAAATTTAGAATTCAGGGTAATCCTAAACTTAAGACACTTTTTGCCCCAACTTTTTCAATTACATTTCAATCAAAAATTAATCACAGATTTTAGTAATTTATATTCTTGATATTCATTTAAGAATCCAAAAAAACTCTTCTCTAGCACAATATCCACATGACCTGCACATTTCAATTTCTCAATTACTATTTTTTTAGAAGACAATAACAAAATCAATACAAAACTAAACTTGAATGTAATACATTTAATTTATATACATGAATAATTTGAATTTAAAATATTAGTGCCCCGAAAAGATGACAGACAATTAGAAGTGATTTGCTCCAAAAACATTGTTTTTCCGAATTCAATCAAATTTTTTTGTTCATTTTACATTTTTTTTGGTTCTATACCAAAATTGGTCAAACCTCTTTAATGAGTCACTCTCAGGAGAGCAAAAATATGACTTAGTAAGCGGAGTGACTCGTTAAACGGAGTAAGCCATAGCTGTGTTAGTTCCTGCCTGAGAACAATTGGGACTTCCAAAAAGCGACCCGGTAAGCGGAGTGCCGTGTTAACTGGGTGACGCACTAATGAGGTTTGAATGTATATATAACATTTTTAAGCATTTAGAACAACTTTTTTACTGCAAACTAAACAATGTTTTTCCTCGAAGTTGTCTTTTCTTCCTACATGTGTGCTATAGATGGCAGTAGTTGTCCACTAAATGGTAGTTTGCAATGGTAATAATTGCAATTTTTCACATGCACAACCATAATGTAAAGCCTGTATGACGCACGTATGATCAGGCACCCACAGTATTTTGTAGCACATCTGAGCATCCCCCCATATTTATTCAGAAATCAAAATCCCCCATGTGAAGGTCAAGTCAAGCACCCACAGGTGTAAAACACTTCAGACAACTCTGATCAATACTATGTTTGCTGTAAATGATTAGCATTCAAAAATATTTGATTACAATTTAATTAATCAATTAAAAAAATTTTTGATTAAACAATATCTCTCACACATCAGCCAGATTTCATGCCCTGGTCACTTTGTGAAGAGCCTATACAGGGCGATTCATAAAAGATGGGGAAAACTTTAAGTGGTGATAGTACACACCAATACAAACAGTTGTCATCAAAGAATGCATGGTCTAAAATGAAATTCAAACAGCCGCTTCGCAAATGTTAAAACGGCATTCCTGTTGAAATTTATCAGGAGAAAAAGAACACAATGCATACAAATGTAACCTGGAGAAGAAGAAGAAATCGTATGCAAATCTGCGTCACAGTGAATGAAAGGTGCGGACTCAACATTATTAAAGTGCACCATTATCTCATTCGTTACAACTGTTAGAACAGTTGCACGTTGGAATAACTTCATAGGGCTGGTATCCGTGCCTTTTATTCACTGTGACACCGATTTGCATATGGTTTCTTCTTCTTCCCCTTCTTTGCATGCACTGTGTTCTCTTTCTCCTGATAAATTTTCAACAGCAGTGCTGTTTTAACATTTGTGGAGCGCCCATTTCGAAACGTGCTAGCGCATTTGCATTTCATGTTAGACCATGTATTCTTTGATGACAATTGTTTGTCCCATCTTTTCTGAATCACCCTGTATTTCAAACATTGGCCACAACATACATAGTTACCACATCCTACATAGTAGGATCTACATTTTAGCAAAGACCTCCTTATCAATGAAAATGCTAATGATAAGTGTCTCACTAAATTCTTTTTTCTTTTTTTTTTTCAGAAAATTAAGTACATAAGTAAAATTTGTAAATAAATTTGTAAAAAAATTATTTTTGAAAGATTTATAGATGACATGTAGATGCTATAGCAGCAAAATCAACACTTTTTCTACAAAAAATACAACCAAAACCCTCTTCCATTCCTTCATATTTCAACATTGGTGAATGAAATTATATGATGAAATTTTTTTTCTTAAAATAGTGAAAATTACATCTGCAGATTACAATCTGCTGCAAATTATGTGCAGGAAATAATGGTGGTAAACAATAATTTGAGAAGGGTTATAACACTTATTACCTTCATAGTGATAATTGATAATCTTAATTCAATTTGTAATTGCAAAGAGAAAATAGTACAAGATCTACCATTTAGAAACAAGAATATTTAATTAATACGCACCTGATAGCAAAAACACTTTTTATAGTTCAATATGCCACCAACTTATCAATTAAAATCGATTTTAGAAACTGCTTTCAACAGAATTTTAATGAATATGTTAGCAGTATATAGAAAAATTTCTGGAATGATTATAGTCAATTAGTCATCAGTCATTGTTATTATTATAGGAATTTTGAAAAGCCATATGGAATCAAAGTTCAGAATTTGATACAAAATACTGTGTTTGAATTGCAACACTATTAAAAGAAAAATAATTTTTGCACTAGCTTAAATAAAAAATCAAATTATTTAAGAGTAACATGTAATGAAACTGTCAGATTAAAAAATTTATCTTGCCTCAAATCAAGAGAAAATTGGAAGAAAAGATAATAAAAAAAAACTAACATAAAAGAGAAAAATACCCGATAACAATGACAGAGGGAAAACCAAAAAAAAGCAGCAATACTTACGCTTCTCCATCTTCTACATCCATTTCTGTGGAAAGAATGAAAAGATTATAACATTATGAACAAGTATGTATGGGACTAATTTAAATTCTTTTACATCAGTAAAAATGTACCCTTATGTTTGATTGGTTATCCATCGAACAGACTAATAAATAATATTACAACCAACTTTGAATATTAACTGAAAAAAAAATTATTCTATTATAAATTTGCTTTTACATTTTGCTGCAATGTACAAAAAAAAAACCTGAAACTTTTGCTGGGAATTTTTTGAAAAATGTCATTTGTTAAAACTCATTGCATTTTCATGCTTGCCAACATAAACCAAGCAAATTTTGTTTATTTAAAAAAATAGTGCTTCAACATATCTTATTCCCACAAAGCACAGAGTTTCACATTTTTCTAAAATGTGCCCTCAGCTAACTAAAAAAATGTCCAGTGGAAAAAAACTAAGTTTTCTGCACACAGAAAACTTTCTTTTTCCTCTTTTCTTAAAACCCTTTCCAAGATCATTTTGCAGCAGGACTGGACACATTCTGCCTGTGATGTATATATGCAGTGAAACCTGACGGACACTGTATGAGACGGCAATCTGTCTTAAACGGAACAAATGTGAATAATTAATGCTTTTTCAATCATAGGAAACCTCTTTAAAACAAAAACTGTCTAATGCTGAAATGAAGGGCACATTTAGTCTATTTGTAGATACAACATCTGCTAAAATGGAGACTTTTTGGCCAAGTGCAGTTTTTGTCCTTTGGATGGGAGGAAAGTTAAGTCATTCTGATCCCCTTTTTGTTAGGCGAACCCTCACTTCTTGCAAAAACGATGAATGGTTATTATCTTTCTGAACTGGTTCTGGGGGTCAGGCTTGAGAGGAAGATGATTTACGATTCAAAATTTAGTAAAAGCTTTCTTAGCATTTCATTTATGATGGAAATGGTGACTTTTGTTAGAAAATACTCCTATTTCTTCAAAAAACGTTTCATAATTTCGGAAGAGTGTAAAACGCGAGGAAGACTGATTTATTGTTCAAAATTCAGTAGTACTATGTTTTGGATACTGCAGAGATTTTCATTCAATGCAGAGATGGCCACCAGCCACTAGAAAAACGAGTATTGAATTTGAACACAAAAATGTAGAATCTTTCTTTTACAAACGTTATTGGTTGTTGATCTCATTGTCACTGTTTTTTCAAGAGGTATGCAATTTCTCAATTTTAATTTTAAATACAGTGAAACCTCACTACAACGATACTCTTTATAACAATATCCTTTACTACGCTTTTTATATTTTTCTCAAAATCACTTTGAATTTAATTTTAACTTTGTTACTTGTTTTCCTTCTTCTGAAGGCATTTGATAACATCAATATTTTGCACTAAAAATCACAGAAAGCTAAAGTTATTGGTATTGCTACTTTCTGTGCATGACAAGTACAATGCAGTAAACTCCTTTACAGGGGCAAAGCATCTTAGTGAAGTTTTATAGTAAATTAATCAATTACAATTTTTTGAGATGAATAAATACATAAAAGTGCATTTCTGATGGTATTAACAATGTTGATGTAGAAAAGATGACAACAACAGCATAAATTTAATCACACGTAAGAACAATTTTGCCTCTCGAGGTTTTACTGTATTAAAAAAAATTTCATTTTTGACAAAAGTAAGAGTTCATTCTATTGCTATTCAGGAGAACGTTTTATATTGAAGTTTAACTATTAGCGAATTAAATAAATTTCAAATGTGTAGTTATTTGAAACAGCAAACATGAAAAAATTCAAAATAATGATATGCATATCTCTGTTTAACATTCGTTGGTTTATAGAAATTAGGGGTTATGTTCTCAAAACTTAAGTTTTGTAAACGATAGAAATAAATCACTGCATATATTTTTATATGCAAATTCTATGAAACGGAAACCTGTCTAGAACGGAAAATAGTTTGCCTCCTAACCTTTCGATACAGGTTTCACTGTATATATTCATATTCTGCATTACAATCATACCATCATAAACCCATTTTAGAATATTCTTGTTTTTTAATGCCATTTACCTCAATTCGGAACAAAATTTCTTGTTAATTCGTCGTTATTATACATGATATACACACATTTCAAAAACACCTCAACAGAACATCTCGAACAGACTGACTAAACTGAATAAGTTGATATGAGCCATATGCTACGGCAGTGGTTCTTAAACTTTTGTCACCTGAAGCTTCCTTGCCCTTGCATCCCCAAAAATAGTCTAAGAAAGTATTGAACCGGCACACATCAATATCACCAACTGACCATGATGCCCCTAGGAGCCAAGATGCACACGCTAAGATATATACGATATAACATGTCACATAATGATAATTTGTTCCCCGGGATTCCCCCACTTAGAAAATGATCAGCAGCACCATTTTCACTGTTTTTATTTTTCTATCTTACCTTAAATCAGTGGTTCTCAAACTTTTGTCACCTGCGGCTCAATAGAATATGGTTTAGTAGATATTTTCACTTATAAAAGAACCATTTCAAAGCACAGATAGGCACAAAAATCTTCAGCTTGCCATAATGCCCGACAAAAGTTGGCAACACTTTAGAGAAACACTGTTACACGTTACACCTTGAGAAAAACAGCCTTAATGCATGATGAAATGTAAAGCTTCTATATTTAAAAACAAACAGCACAAAAAAATTATAGTCTATGCTCGTTATAGCGACCATTCCATTATAATGACCGGTAGGAAAATTTCTTCATAGAATGACTATGATATATATCAGTGTTTCCCAAAGTGAGCAATATCACCCACTGGTGGCTGAAAGAATAGTTGGGGGGAGGGGGGGGGAAAGGTAATAGAAGCTATGGATTTAACATAGGGTCCTATAGATTCACTTGAGCTGGGGGGTGATGAGAGGAAAAATTTTCTGATGAAGGGGCGATGGAATAAAAAGTTTGGGAAACTATGATATACATGTTTTACTTTCGATATAACGACCCTCCAAATATAATGCCCGTTTCGAAAGTACAGAGAGGGGTGTCATTATATCGAGCATCAACTGTATTTTGAATTTGAGAAATGGATAAAAGTTGGTATTTAAAAAAGCCACCATAGGAAATCTTGTTTGCTAATCAGCTAAGGCTACATTAAAGAGAAGTTTCCTCCTCAACAACAAAGAAAATTATTACAAAAAGTTTAAAATTTGAAGAAAAAAAAACTACAATAAAATTTCCTCTAACAGCTAAATTTTGTTCGAACCGAACACGTCTCATAGACCTAACATTACAAGAAACCTCTGAACAACGATTTCCAAATAACGGCCACTTTGGACATGGATTTGGGACAAAATACACATATTGCGATGAGAAAAATAATTTTTGAGCTGAGTTTTAAGAGAGTTTTCCCACTCCCCAAACTGTAGGGGAAAAAAGATTGTGTATGCTTTCTTTTCCTGGGTAGAAATGTTTGATAAGTATATTGAAGACAGTGGAGAGGAAAAAATTAAACCTGAGCACTGCAAGCCTGAATTTTTAGATGTCATAATAGCACTGTAGATCGACTAATCAATTATTATAAAATATAATCATATATTTTAATATAATCGATTATATAACTATCGTAATCAGTTACAAAATGGATTGTCATTTCACATGCTATGTACATAGATTGCAAAAATTTCAGTTGGTTTTTTTTTTTCAGAAATAAAACTATCACTCCAAATAATGGCCATATCCCAATAGTGGCAACATTTTTCGCGGCCCCATTAGTGGCTATTGTTGGGAGATTTTAATGTACTTAGATCACCTTCCGATGGATCCATTTCTTCTTCTACAATCATAGTTCCACGGCCGTGTTCCCTTTCAACACGTGTAGCATAATACTCTGCCCTATCAGATTGGCTGCTCCGCTTCTCTGCACAATTGCTTATAGACGTAAACACATCAGGCACATTTAGTTTCTGCAAGCATAGCAAACAAAATTAAGCATTAACAGTTACCAACATGCAAAGATATTTTTAAAAGGATTCTTCATATATCCTGTGTGACCACACAATCTTTTTCAATGCATGTGTTACTTAAGAGTGCATGTTATGCATAGTAATGGTTTATTCATACAAGTTTGAGAATTCCTTCCAGAAAGAAAGGAAAAAATATTTTCACTCTTGTTATACCATCAAGTTGAATTTGTATTTATTCTTTAAACTGCACAAATAATTGGAGATGTACCTCTTCATTTGTGCAGAGAAAATTTTCACCTTTCTTTCCCATATAAAGCAAATAGTCAATAAGCGAATAAGCAGTCTACTATGCTCATCACTTATGAACAATGGGAGCAGTTTAAAGTAATTAAATGAATACTTGCATTGTCTTGTCGTGCCTGATTTGAAAAGGTTTTTTTTACCATACCACATAAACAAAACGATGTAATGAAAATAAAACTTACCATATATGACATCCTGTGTTTCAAGCCTGTGACATGCCCAATAATACTAGACAGCTGACAGTCCGCGGGGCATAAAGAGCAATGATACACTGGATCTTGTTTCTTATCAAGACGCAATATTTCAGTAACATAGGTTAGACCTACAGATGTATAAAAACATAAATCTCATTTTAAAAAAATCTATACATATTGGGAGAAACTGAAAACATTGTGAAAAAAAATGGAACAAACTTTTTGTGGAGCTTGGCTCAAACACATAATTAAACACTGAAGTCCATATAGGAATCAAAGTTCACATTAAATTCCCAAGGCTCATAATATACAGTAAAACTTCTCTAAGATGGCCACTCAGTATTCAGCAAAAAAGTGGCTGTCTGCAGAGGTGACTGTCAAATAGAGGTTGTTATATGACAGGAAAAACACATTTCAGGGAGCATATCGAAACAACAGTTTTCAATGTTACAAAAAATAAATCTCATGCTCAATCTATTCACAATGCCAAAAAAACAGATACATACACAGTGAAACTTCGCTACAATTGCACTCAATATAGCAATAAATCCTACAATGGTATTTTTTCAAATCTTGTTTGTAATAACCATCTCTTGGAATAACCATATGTCTGCAATATCCTCTCAATACAACAATATCCTTTACTACATATGATAAACCCCATTGTAACAATATTTTTTAGAAGGATTTTGAAATTGCTATGTTTATAATTTTTATTTTTCACTGAAAATATTCTTTGGTACATTTTTACCTCATCTCAGTTTCAGTTCTTCCAAGGACGCCCAATAATATTGGTATTGGGCATCACCTAATCACAGAAAGTGTCCGGAATCACTACTTTTTGTGTGATACACCAAACTGTTTTATGATAAATCCCTAAATGGGGCAATACATATAACTGAATTTCTTTTTCAGCTAATCAATTAAAATATTTTGCATCAAATGAACCGTCAACAGAATACATTTTTTGGTGATACTAAGAACATCGATTTAGAAAAGTTAAAAACAGCAGCATAAATTTCATGACAAAATCCTAAAAGGTATTTACGCTTATTTATAAGGATCATAAAGTTATACAAAGAGAACTACCAGCTCTAAATGCATTGGGAAGAAAAAAAAATGCCCTAAAACTTGTATTTTTAAACTCTCAGCTATAAGGAAATGGCCGCGGACAGGTTGGCCACTGACCACATACAGAGGTGGCCACAGAATAGGGATAATAGGGTTTCATTATGTCGATGGAGCCTATTGTCCGTTCTGAGAAAAACAGGCCGCATAGGGAAGTTGGCCAGGGAATAGAAGTGGTCACCTAAGGAAGTTTCCCTGTATATTTAAAAAGAATAATCAATAGTATGAAAAATATTTGTTCACCTATAATTGGCTGTTTCTCTTTATCAATAGCTTGCTGAATCTTTGGCGGTTGTGTCAGCTGTTTAGTTGCCAGAACTTTATGTTCTGCAAAACAAAAAAAGATCAAATGCTATGGTATGAAAAGACAGGCACATAAACACAACCGATAATTCAACCATACACACGAGAGCAGCTCAAGATACGTTGGATGGGGATGAATTCATTTCCTTGAAACTCATCAATCTACTGCAGCAGTTCCCAATTAGGGGTGCCTGGACTCCCCGGGGTTCTCATCTTTTTTATTGCGGGGCCATGGCCTAATCGTAAAATTAGAAAAAAAATTAATGCTAAGTGGAAGAAAACTAAAAAATATAAATAAATTACAATGTTAAATTAATGTGCAAAAGTACTATTACAACATTGGTAGACTGCAGTAGTAATAGGGTTGATTTCACAAAAATTGTTCGTGTGCGGACATCTATAGTTAGGAATGTGAAACACTGTTTTAGTTCTTTTGCAGTCCAGTAGATGGTATTGCTATTGCATCACATTTACTAGTAGTGGATAGTATGTCTTTCATCATTCGAGAACATTCTCGCTTGTAGATGACTAGTTTTTGCTGCTATAAATGGGGGGACCATGGCAAACACCAGGATTTTCAGGGGGGGTTCACACACGACTAAAATTATTCGGGAACTGCTGAAACACTAAACAATAAATTTTAGTCTAGATCTATCCAAAACTATCTCGATCAAGTAATATTTATGTATTCGTAGGCAAAATTATACAGACTTGCACAATTACCATCAGTCCAACTATTAATGTAACTTTTGGGTGTTGCTGTATTAATATATTGCTTTACCAGATAGGTTTATTGCTCTTGTTTGAAATGCTCTTGTTTCATGTTCATTGCTTGTTTTAGTTTCAGTGTTTTACATGTAAAATTTTGTTTTTGTTCAGGCAAATTTCATTCTAAGCATGCAATAACTATGCAAGCCAAATAAAGTAAATATTATAAAATTTAAATATCAGTTAATTTTACCTACAAAAAAATATATGAATAACTATTGATATCACTGTTCAATGTGCTGAATTTGAAAATTCATTAGTGCTGCTCTATCTAAAAATCCATTTTAATTCTCAAACAAAGTCACTTACCACCTCCGACCCTTATTTCCTGAAAAGAAAAATATATATTTTTATTACACACACATATAAACATCATATCAAAAATCTTGTACCCATTTAACACATTGTGATGTGCAAGGAATGATCATAAATATTGAGACTAAATATTACACCCCTCTTTATGCGATGAAATCAGAAAAGAAAAATTCACTGGGCTTACATTTTGCCATAGTCCAAGTTGAAAAAAATTATTACTTCTGGTAATTTGCAGGAGGTTTACTGTACAAATAATATGTGCATGCTGATATTTTTTTCCCCTCAAATTAAGAAAGAGTATGTTCTGTCATGTATATGAAATGCACTAAAACTGTGTTGCTAACTAGTGTTTCTGTAAAGGAAAGTCAGCTAGTATTTGAGTCATGAATTTCGGAATAATAGAAAACTATTTTCAGCAAGTTGCCATAAAAGAACTCTTACTTTAGTGCACTAGTAAATCAATATATAGTTGCACTAAGTTATATCTAACTGTATATAATCCTTCACCATGTGAAGCCAGCACACTTATCATGTTCCTGAACAGCACTGCCACCAATGAACTTGTTCATCATGGCTAGTATTTTAAATAATACAATAAATCTCATCTTGTTAGATGAATTTCTCCATTGAGAATTGTGGTTCATTAAGAAAAAAATATTCTTGATTTACACAAGTATTTCTGGTTTTTCTGGGAATCATAAGAACTAGACATATATGGGTGGGTGGTTCCATGGAACTTAGAACTGTGACCCCAGAGGTCTATTGTACTACTATCCCTTCCCCCCAAAAGTCCTTAGTAGCCAGGGTTGTAAAAAACACTGGTTTTTTGGGAAAATTGGGGAAAATTGAATTTCCTATTTCCCCCACAACCTATAAATATCTAATTTAAACATGTATGTACGTCCTTTATGGGTACATCTTACATTATGTCTAAATATACACTTTTGGTCACGATAAACTATGTATTTGATTAATAAAATTTACCATACAACAGGGGAATAATTGTTCACACACAAACACACCCACTTCTGCATAATTGCATCTGAACCTCGAGTTGTATGCAGAACTACAGCAAGAAAATTGTTTGTGGTAAAATGAATGAATTTAGATAATGAAAATTCTGAGAAACCAGGATGGTGCCTGAATTTTTTTTCTCCAAATTTTTCAAACTCAGCAGAAAATGTATCCAAAAGTGTTCAGATACATCAAAAATAAAAACTTTAGCTATGTAACAGAACCATCGTTTTTTTTTTTTTCTTTTTAAATCGAACCCAAACATTCAGGAGCTAAAGTCACATGCTTCTCTTTTTCTTGAATTCCTCACTGTTGAAGAATATCCCTGCTTCATTAAATTAAATTCTGAAATATTTTTAAAAGAGCACAGTAACAATTAAAAAATGATCTGGTTAAGAGGAGGATTAAGAGGAGGAGATAGCAGTGATTCTGAGGATTCATTACTCTGGAGGTTTTTCCCACTTGTCCAAATTAGTCATTTTTGGGAACTTAAAATTACAGAGTAACTTGAATTATCATTAAATACAAATGTCAGTAATATTGTTGTCAGGGTTGTAAAAAACCCGGGTTTTTAAAAAAAAACCCCAGCCCGGGTGGGTTTTTCTAAAAAACCCGGGTTTTTTTGGGCAAAATGGGGAAAATCAAATTTTCTTTTTCCACAACCACAAAATATCTAATTTAAACATGTGTACATCTTACATTATGCCTAAATGTATATTTTTAGCGCATGTTGAACTATGTATTTGATTAATAAAATTGGGAATAATAAAATAAGAAAATAATTGTTCACTTACAGCCCAGGCAGGATTTTTGGGCAAAATGGGAGGAAAATTGAATTTTCTTTTTCCACAACTTCAAAATATGTAACTTAAACATGTATGTACAACAGGGTGGGTTGAAAAAAAAAATGAAGTTTCATTTTCAAATTGCTATAGTGCAGAAAAGTTGCCTCTTTTAATAAGAAGAAAAACAACATAAAAAATTTTAAAATCAGTTGATATCTTCCGGTCGTACATAGTACTTGAAGATTATGAAAATTGATCAAATTGAACATTTTCTTAATTTTTTATTACTTAAAATTTGACGAGACATGCAAAAGTTTGTTATGCTTATTTTATGGTTCAATAAAGTAAAATAAATTAAAACATCATTGATATTTCAATGTTTATCGGTCGCGTAATGTGTTCGAAAAACTGGAATTGACCAAATTTTTGCAAGTTTCATTGTGCAAAAGTTCGACTTTAAACATGAACACTTGGAAAAGAAACAATAGAAGAAACTGTAAACCAGTAAATCATAGTCAATTTTGGTAACTATAATGTAAAGTACATACACTCTCCTACTTTGGATGGTTGATTGGATAGAGTGTAGGTGGAACTCAATGTGCAGCCACCTCTTCATGGTTAATTCTGGGTCATTTTGTTCTGACAAAGTATGCGAAGAGCTGTACAACGAAACTTGCAAAAATCTGGTGCAGAATACATTTCATATTCACAAAGAAAGTGAGTAGCTGTTTCTTTCTTATATAAAAAACCTCTACAGGTTGAATCACTACTAACTCCTACGACATTAAGGTTTAAGGTGCTTTTTAAGAGTACAGTGACCAGTAAGTAGACCAACAGCTCAACGAATACCATTTTTGCTGAGCTTCATCAGATCCTTCTGCCTAAAACTAGGGTAGTCATAATTTATCTCTTTTGCCTGTCGCTGACCATCAATGTTCAGCCAATCTTGGCACTTTTTTTTCCTGAATGAGTTGAAAACAGTATCAATTCCAGTGAAATGCCCAAAGCTGGTTCAGAAACAATGAACAGAATCCCAGAACCCCTTCTAGACAGTGTGTCAGCCGATTCATTACCTGAGATACCTGAATGACCAAGCACCCAGCAAAGCTTAGCTCTGTTGTTGTTGGATAGATTACAGAGTGCAGTGTAACACCCCCAGACCACATGATAAGTAATCAGACTTCTGAAGAGCCAATCGTAAGAACGAACATAATACTTATAGTCCAGGGGTGGTCAAACTATGAAGTATACCTCCTAAATATTTACTCTTTTCCAGTATTATTTCGGTAGAAGCTGAGCCTAAGGAATATGGACACAGAATTTATGAGCTTGGAGGGAAGCTGCAACAGCAACAAGTTTAAACTTCTGTTATAGACAATATAACTTAACAGGGCAGAATTAAAAAACTTGTTTAAGAAAATAATAGCAAACCTGCATATTGGCATGACGTGGGACTTCCACTTGAACATCGGCAACAAGACGAACAGTAGCCAATTTCTGTGCACATAAAATGAAAGAAATCTAGTTTATTCAAAGAATCTAATTCATTCAAATTTTAACTTAAGTGAGTTCAGTCCTGATTTCATAGCGCACACATAATCTTTGAAATCAGGAATGAAGTCCAAGAGGTCAAAAAAAAGAATATCTAAAGCAAGAAAAAGCAAACCCTCCCCAATTTGTACGGGCAGGGTCTGAAAGGGTTAATGTTGTAATCAAGTTTGAATCACAATAAAAGCATTACTTAGCAACTAAGATTTTTCAAAATCACTGTTTTGGATATTTACCAATACTATTATAAAATCTCCCCCCCCCCTTCACATGGGTTCCTTTATTTTCAAATATTTATACAAAATTCATCACTACAACCTAAATTCCTTTATCATTCAACCACAGAGGATGCCCAAGATGAAGTACATCCCAACTAAAACAACTAAAAATGTAAAATTTTTTGTAAGAATTTTTTGGAGAATAGTCCCCTGGAAGAGCTACAATAACAAAATAGCTTTAACTTCTTTAACTTGTGAATTAATACATAAAAAAATACTTTGTTACATGCTTAGGAATAAATCAAAAAATAATTAATAGTAATAATTACACTACAAGAAAAATTAACCGCACAAAGCATAACATTACAAACATTAGTTGAACATTGCTAGTCTCATAGCAATGTTCAACTCATTCATCCAGCTCATTAGCATTGTTCAACTCAATGTATTCAGCAGTGCTCTCAATGTGTTAAGATACAATTTTGCTGCGTATCTGAAAAATTCATGATTTGCTGAGTCTTATTGTGATATGATATATATTAGAATACAGTGAAACCCCTCTTAACTGACACCCCTCAGATGCAGTCACCCCCTCTTTTAGAGCCAGATAATAATTTCCCCTCGTATAATAAAAGTGTGTGTATTTCAAACCCCCTTATTAACTGTCACTCTTCTTTTACAGGCAAATTTTTTTGTACTGCCGGCGTCTGCAAAACACAGGTTTTGCTATATCAGAATCTGACAATCAATATGGCTGTCAAAGCATATTTTCTGAAACCAACAAAAGCATGCAAAATCTTTCATTAACTTTACTCCTGAAAAATGAAGAGGAAAGTAATACTTTGTATAAAATCAATAAGAGCTCTATGACACTAAAACCTATCCACCATGTTTCAGATATTTTGGATCCAAAATTTTCTATGGTGTGAGGTTTAGAAAAGATAAGCATGAATCTGATTTCATACACCACTTGGAAATTATGAAAGGTATGCCATAAGAGGGAATTCTTTCAGAACTTCCCAAATATTGAGAAAAATGGACTTTTTTGGAAAGTCATGTCACAGTCTACAGAAAGCATTAATTCTGTCACGTAGTTGGAAAGAAACATGTATTCAGCAGTTTGACAAAATTTACCTTCTAAGACTGCTACAACAGCAAGAAGTTTCGTTACATTATGACATATAACAGAAATGAATTCATTGTCAACAGAAAGAAGTGGAAAACTATAGAAAAAGTTTGTAGCCCACAATATTAATCTTTTAAAGTAAGGAAATACAATCAACATGGCTCTACGGAACAACTTGCAAAGAAATACGAGTGATACAAAATTTGTGTATGTGTTTGTTTATTGATGAAAACAACAGTTCTGTATCTTCTCAGATTGAAAGTGATCATAAGAATAGCTTCCTTTGTCAATCAACTATGATTTTATTTCTTGCTTTAAATTCCACAATACAAACGTAATTAGTAATTTTTTTGTATTGTTTGAAAGAAAAAAGAATATTCTTGATTATTTTTCAAATTTACAGCCGGGAGAATATTCTCACGACAATATTCTTGTCTCACATTTCCACTCAGAACCAATCAAAAATACTTCAAAATTTTCCATTTGAAAACCAAAAAAAGGTCCCATCTTATCAAAACAACGACAAGAATTGTGGAAACTCACTCATTTAATGATACATACATTTACAAGTTTTTATTTTCTATTATTTTACGGTTTTGTTTAGCCTTATTTTCTAATCAAACTGAGAAATGCTCTTATTTAGTTAGTAATTTAATTTGGATAAATATGTTATCTGATTACGCCAAAAACAAAAATGCTCACCTTCTGATGCCTTTTGCCTCGTAAATGCATATTGTAGGTATGTTCAGAGTTCATGGTTGATTCACAGACCTATAAAAAAAACCAGAAGCATAAGAGCAAAGAATAATATTTAAGAAACATGAAGGTAAACCCCATTTCACAACAAAAAGATTCACCTATGAATAAAAAAAAGGCTGTAAAGAGTAGAACCTCATATTTCAGGCGTCTTGAGACGGCCCCATAATTTACTCTAGCATCATATCGTAGCATAACCATGGTATAATGGGGAGGTGTAAAAGTGCATTTGCTTCATATGGATTATTCGATAACATGGAAATTACATTAAAAGAGCATTAGATCTATCACAGACTAAACAGTGTCTGTGATAGATCTTATTCACTGGCATTACAAGAGTTCTATTGTAGACGTATTACTCATTTAATAACATTATTTCTTGAAACATCACTTATGGGAATGTAATAATATTTTACTGTGCTTCAGTCCTAGGTTATGATTCTGGTCAGTTAACTCAGACGACCATTGGCCCATTTGCTTTTGATGATAGCTTGGAATTTTTATTTGTACTTGTGATTCAAAGCGGCTTTTTTTACTGTCAAAACATTCCCAAACAAGGCTAGTCCAGTTTTGTAAAGCCAATTTGGTCATTCTGATAACCAACCAGTCCTAAAGGGTTATCAATATACACCTCCAATGATGATTTGCTTCCTTTGTACACCCAGTTTTAGGTTACGAATGAGAGGAATCATTTTTCGGGGAGAAAAACAAATTATTTTGCAAGAAAAAATTATTTTGAATCATAACCTTCATTTGCCAGACCACAGGAAAAACTTTGACGGATTAAAATTAACACGACAGAAAAATAAAATATTAAGATCATGGATAACAATTTGATTCTATGGAAATGCAGTAAATTACAAGCTAGGTTTAGTAAAAAAACTTACTTCACAATAGTAGGCATCCAGATTAGGATCCCATTTACAATGGGGATCTGAAATTTCAACTTCAACAGGAACAGAATAATTATGGAGAAACTTGAATTTCTTCTCATCTGCAATGATGAATTTTCTTTTATACATTGAAATCAAATAATAAATATTGAAGATCACCCATTGAGCACTACTTCAATGTTAAAAAAAATTATTTTTATTCACAATTTAAATCTACCAAAATGAGTACTGATAGTGATATACCACATTTACTCGCATATAGGAAGAGTTATTTTTAGTATTAGTATAGTATTAGTTTTTAGAAGAGGATTTTTTAGTAATTACTGGTATTTGCCTTATTTGTTGACAATTTTTTGAGTATTATTAGGTAAAGTCATCTACTCTTCCCTATAGGAAGAGATTTTTATTCAATTTTCACTTCAAAAACCTAGGTCACCTTATATGCGTGAGCAAAAGATTCGTTAGTAATTTTTTTAACTCTCAATAGCACATTATACCAACTCCTACAACATTCCTCTGCAGAATTCCTAATGAATTGGTACATGCTGTATTCTGTGTTCTTAGCCCTTAAAGTAGTTTATGTTGTCAGAGTTGTGTTTTGTCTCGTGTTCTTGCTGGTGCAGCCATATGTCTTCCATATTTTGAAGTGAAAATGGTAAGTACCGTATACACTCGTGTATAAGTCGACTCGTATATAAGCCGATCCCCCCACTTCAGGACCACACCAAAACAGCAATAAATTGAAAACCTGTGTATAAGCTGACCCCTAAAAATCAATGCATTTTAGAGAAAAAAAAATTCTTATATTTTCATAGAAAATGAATAGCTTGCAGAAATTTACAACAGAAAATTATTCAAACTTTTTAATCTATTTCTTCTGAGTCTGCAAGCTCATGGTAATCCATCAGACCATCATAGGGGGTGCGTATCCTCATCTGGGTTGTCATCACCATTGTCACTTTCAAAGTGGATATCATCTTCAGTTCCATCCATCGCATTGCTGATGCAACACTTTTTGAAGGGTCAGTGGAAACACGATTCATGTTTTTCTAGTTTATTGATCATCGGAACTCATCCATTCGTTCCACAAATTCCTCAAATAGTCTTTGAGAGGCTTGTTGATACTCACATCTAAAGGCTGTACAAACAACTTTAGCCCACCTGGTATCAAAGCCAATGATGTTTTTGATTTCTTTGCCTTGGCTTTGACATCGGTTCTGTGGGGTTTGAACATATCCCATACCAATGATGTGGGGGTTGATATTTTCTCATCAAAAACTGACCAGAGTATAAGCCGGCCGGCCGGCCGACCCCCCCCCCCCCCCCCCCCACTGGAGGAACAAATTTTTCCACACAAAAGAATTATACACGAGTATATACGGTACTTTAATTTCCATGTGATGAAGTATCATGTTGTAGGTCTGTCTGCTAACTGTGGAGAGACCTTTTCAAATGGGAGACCAAGTTGCATTCGCGGTTTGGAGTTGGAAAACCATGGGAAACCCCTGGGGTTTAGAGATTTCCATTCAAATAGAGATTTTGTTTTCAAGATAGCAAGCAGAAGTATGAAGATTGAAACTGTGGCCAACCAAAAATAGCTGATTTCCTAAAAAAAATTAAACAAATTGTGAATGAATAAAAAAGATTAAAAAATACAAAATTTGATCTATAATTCTTAGACTGTTTCTTTTTTCCTCTGGAGAAGTCCAGATTTTCCAGATTTGAGAAATTCGACAGCATTAAAAACATCGTCTTTGGTGTAGGTTGATCACAAAAATCTTAATATAAATATTTAAATGCATTAAAACTTTAAAAAATAAAATTATAGCATTACCTGTGGAAGAGGCAATAGACTCCTTGTCCAATTCCTAAGAAATGATGAAAAAATAATAATGATTAGTGATAAACATGATTTTATGGCTTCCTTAACAAGAAAAATATTATTCCAAAAATTTTTCATTCGTGTTATCATCTTATGAAGGGTCAAATGGGATAGGCCAAATGGCACTTCGCCCCTCTCACAAAGAAATTTTCACTTATTTTTGTATTAAAAAAATTCATAACAAAATAAATTCCTAGGCACTCTTTCTTTTCAATCTCACACATTTTTCATAATTTTTGAAAATTCTATTATAGATTTTCGAAGATGGCTAATTCAGCATTCACATGAGAGCTATGAAATGATACCAATGCATCATTTCTACTGTTTATCGACAATATTTTGGACAATAATGTGATTTATAGTGCTTTTATCATATCATTTACAAGGAATGGAAAAGCATATTGATTGACTTCTTAAAAATGAGCACAAATAACTTTTATGCAAGTTTTCTTTCATTTTAATTATTCTTCTTATTATTATTTTTTAATATATAATATTTTAATTTCCTCTTCTTTTTTTTTTTTAATAAAAAAAAATATTGATTGTTTATTACTTTATTTTAATGCAAGTAACTTTTTGGCCGTAGAACTGAAAAGTATTTTTTATCCAGATGACCCATTCTTGAGGTTTTAATATTTAACAATTTTGGATGACTGGGCTAGTTAAAATAAATAATGAGCATCTCAACAGTTAAATTGGCAACTTAAATCAACTATGAAGGCTGCACAAAAATGTGATTTTCTATGCACAAATGCACATTGTGCAGGAATGAGAGAGAGGGGTAGTAACAATAAAATGGCTTACTCTATTTAGCGGGTCACTCTGCTTACGGGGTCATATTTTTGCTTTTTCAAGAGTAACCTCTTGACAAGATTAGACTGCATTTCCAGAAATATATTGAAATTTGTAAATATATCTCTAATTTTGTGCCATAATTAATGTTTTGCCCTTTTGTATTATGCAACTCACTTATTCCCTGCCATCGCAGATTTTTTTTTTTTACATGCCATGAATGACTCATACTGTCAGGAACCACTGACATAGAGAAGTAATGGTTGGTAATTACAGTGACCAGTTCACTCTGGCCACCAAATTGTTTTGTCCCAATTCCGAACAAGTGTAAGTTTCACACCAATTCGAATCACACAGTACACAATTTTGCTTGATTAGATTAATCAATTAACCAATAGCACATCAATTAACTATGTAATAAGTCGACAATGAGACGAATAAAACCAAACAATTTAGTGCAGTTTTTTTTTCTTTTTTGAAACATCAAATCTTGCAATACATGAGGTAGACAGGGCAGTGCATTTCAACTGAAATTATTTTCAAAAAACATAAATTAATGGATTTGTGAGCATTCCAGAAACAAAATTTTGTTATATAGCAGGGCTGGACAAAACAGAGCCTGACATGCCAGAGGCAGTGAAAATTTGGACCAGGAATGTATTTTTTTTCAACCACATGTGCCTGATGCTAGCGTATAGAAATATAGTCAGTATGTACTCTCAGCCACCTTGTTGGGCATTTTGCATGTTGTGGCATTGTTTTTGTATTTGTAAATTTATGGAGATTTGTCAGCTATATAAGAAAAGTATTAATACATACCTGTTCTTCTTCGAAAGGTGGAGGCGAACCTGGCGGTGATGGATTCCTGTATATATCCCTCATTTTCCATGATGCTATGTTCTTATCCCCTATGAAATCGAAAACAAAAGGTTTACTTAGTCAACAATTAATAACAAGCACATGGTATAAGGATTTCATTAAAACTCCATTCCAGTGTTACTACAATCGTTCTGAACGAGGGTGTATGCCAGAGGCATACAAAAGGTATACCCCTTGTTGCCGGGACCAGAATCTATTCTCCCCCCCCCCTTGTTATTTTGAATGGAAAAGAAATAAACCTTGTGGCGTATAAACAAACCCTACATTCCCACGCACCTACATTATAGAAATTTAGTGCATTGTGATTGGTTGAAATGAGTGATGAACCATTACATTACTCATATTGAAATATTTGGCTGTGTGAAGTTGAGTTTTTTCTTTCATGCCTTTTTTCATTGGTGATTTTTCTGAGTGGGAAATGGAAAAAGCGGGTTTTTAAAACGGACCTCAAGGATTTTCACCAAAACCCATTTACATGGACCAGCACCTTAACCCCCACTTTACAGAAGTTTTCAGAGTTCAAATGGGTTGCTGGTTCAATTCCCCATGCAAAGGTTTATAGAAAAGGAGGTTACATCCCTCAAACATTTCCAATAAAAAAAAGCAATAGGCAATTCCGCACCCTATTTCTTTCCCTACAAGGGAGAGACAGTCGTCAGGCAAGTGCTACCAATTCTCCCAATGCTACAGCAATACTGCACATGTAAACAGGGCTTTAGAGATAGAGGCATATTCATAGGGACTTAGCAACCTATAGCCTAGGGTAGCAGTTCTCAACCGGTGCTTCGTGTGCGCTTCCCAGGGGCTCCGCAGTGACTCAAGGAAAATAAAATAAATACTGTATATACTCGTGTATAAGCCGAGTTTTTTTGTGGAAAAATTTGTTTCTCAAGTGGGGGTGTCGGCTTATACTCGGGTCAGTTTCTGATGAGAAAATATCGACCCCGCAATCAGTAGTCATTTTTGTAGCAGTGTTTGAGAAACCGGCATTATTGGTAGGAGATATGTTCAAACCTCACAGAACTGATAATGTCAAAGCTGAGGTAAAGAAATCGAAAACACCATTGGCTTTGATACCAGTTCCGCTAATGTCAATCGTACAGCCTTTAGATGTGATCATCAACAAGCTTCTCAAAGACTATTTAAGGAATTTGTGGATCGAACGGATGAGTTCAGATGATAAACTACAAAAAGTGGTGCCTTGAAGAAACCTGACATTGGCCTATTGTGCCAATGGGTACATGAGGCGTGGAATTAATTCTCTTTCCGCCAAAATTATCTTCAGATCCTTCAAAAAGTGTTGCATCACCAATGCGATGGACGGAACTGAAGATGATATCCCCTTTGAAAGTGACTGACAATGGCGATGACAGCGTAGCCCTCATATGGGCGATGCCGCACCTTATGATGATCTGATGGATTACGATGAGCTTGGAGACTCAGAAGAAATGAATTAAAAAGTTTCAATCATTTTCTATTGCAAATTTCCATAAGTTATTCATTTTGCATGAAAATGTAAGCATTTTTTTCTCTAAAATGCAAGGATTTTTTGGGGGTCGGCTTATACACGGGTTTTCAATTTATTGCGGTTTTGGTGGTCCTGAAGTTGGGGGGGGGGGTCGGCTTATACACGAGTATATAAGTAAATTTGACAGATAAATGGAAAAAAGAGGCCTACAGGGTTCCGGCATAAAAATTATATACAAAAAAGGCTCCTAGAGTCAAACAGGGCTCCGATATAAAAATTAAGTACTGGAAAGGCCTCCGCGCGTCAAAAACGGTTGAGAACCGCTGGCCTAGGGCATCCAATTTGGAGGAAATGAGGAGTTAAGAAAATTTGACAAAAAAGAGGGAAGGGTGGCAAAATTTGAGTAGCCCACGAGCAGCAAACCCATAAATCCTGTTTTTTCATCACCATTTGATATAAGTTGTGCTAAGATATATATGTTACTGATGAAGAACAAGTGTGACCAATTTGTAAAATGGCTGAGAAGTTTGGCCAGTCTGACTTTCTGAAATGATTTGGGCTTTAGCCAACTGATTTGTAAAGTGGACGGCCAAAGTTTGTTTGATGTGCTGATGTAAGAGAATCTGGGAGATGCCAAATCCATTTTTTTTCATCGCCGAGGTGTGAAACATGGCTATACATAGTAAACGTATTGGATTAGCTCCATGCAACAAGAGAAATGAAAAGAGGAATTTGAGAGAGAGGAAAAACTATATATAGACGATCCCACTTATAACATTCTAACTTTGAACATTTTCCTGCTTAGTACTTATGATTTCGCTTTAACTAATTCTCAATAAGATTTTCCGTTTAGAGAGTTTTACCGCTTACATTTTTCATGACAGGTATTTCAAAAACGTTATAAGCAGGATTCACTATAATAATAATTTAGCATAAGGCTGGTCAAATCCCAGGCGCCAGGTTGCCATGGTGACTTAAAAAAATAATATTGGTGCCTAAATTTTTCTTTGTGTAGTTACTAAATTGCAGACTGAGTAAAAAGAACCATTATTATGGACCTTTTTCTTCAGATAAAAAAATTTTTCTGATGCCCACCTAGATTTTTCTGAAGTGACTCGTTGCAGTGTTGAACATGTTGCTGCAAATGTTAAACATATTGGAATGCACATTCACAAGATTATCAAAAAATAGGTTGCTACTCTTCATTGGTGCCAACTAACACATATGTTTACATTTTATAAACTTTATTGCAACTCTACATGCTGTTTGTCAATGGTACAATCAGTAATGTCACGTGTTGTAACAGTGCGGGTCCCAAGTTCTAATCCCTATTTCGCTACTCGCAAACTTTTTTCCCACCTTTTACCTTCAGTTTTTTAACAGTGTTTGATTTATCTTTCTTCATCGTAATCTTTTTTAAACCACTGCACAAGTGAAATGTTCATTGTTAAATGCTGGCGTTACCAAGTTTATGTTCACTTGTTCTCAAAGCTGATATTAAACGTCCCCAACATGCTGGAGGGGTGCATGATACGCTTGCTGCATGAGTGTGGCGGAACAACAAGCTGTCCGTCATGAGTCATGACATTAAAACGAAATTACATCTCGCTTATCTCCTTTTTTTTTTTTGGGAGTGTTCATTCATGAACTTTGTTAATTTGAGCAAACTCAACAAGAAACTCTCGCACTTGTAGATAAGTTGTGGATGTTCAATGCTCACCACTGCAGGGAAACTCCTTTTTTTGAGATTTGTTAAGCCCTGATATAGAAGGGCTTAACAGTAGCATATTATACAATGAAAAGAAAGGACTTAAGAATATTGAAAATCACATCACATAAAATAGCTTTTGTTGGTGTTTTTTCGTCGATTCATGCAAATTTAGTTTTACGTCACAAGAGTGGCGTTATTTTCTTCCCACAAGCCTTGTGTATATATATATATACCTGTTTTTAGACTGAATAAATATACATTGCTCTCATTCGCTTTTTTGACTCTGGATCGTTTTTTGTAGTTGTTTTCACTGATAGTTACGAACCATGAAAGTGGTCGATCCTCAACAATTGGTAGCAGAGCGTGGTTTTTTAGTTTTCGTGGTTAGGAAGTACTAAAGAAATCTGTACTTAGTTTGTAAATGTGAAAACTCTGTTTTTTGGAAAATCGTTTACTTCTCGGAAGCAAAGCTGACCTTGGAAAGTGAATGGCGTCGGCGGAAGAAACGAGTGTATTCAAATTTCGAAGATTAAATCGTGATAATTTCAAGGAATGGAAATTCAACATGAAGATGCTTCTCATGAACTATGATGTGTTTGCCCTTGTGGATGGATCGGAGCTCAAGCCTCAAAAAAAAATGAAAAAGAACTCAGAGTGTGGAGAAAACGAGACTCGAAAGCATTGTCAACTATATGTCCCCTCATTAACGATGATTTAAAGAACTTGGTGAGTGAAGCCACAACAGCTAAAGATGCCTCGGACATTTTGTGTGGTGCTTTTGCTCCAACGACCCATGCTAGAATTGCCACTCTACGAACTGAATTCATGAACTGTCGACTGAAATCTGACGAAAGCATGTCTGTTTTCTTGGGTCGCATTTTGAGAGCTGCTAAAAAATTGGAATCGGCGGGCAAGATTGTAGCAGATGACGAAATTACGTATCAAATGTTATCCAACTTGCCAGAAAAATACGACAACGTTGTAATACAAGTGCATCAACTATCGGATAAGGACTTTACATCCGAAAACGTACGCAAAGCATTGATATCGGAGTACGACCGTCTTCAACATCATGGAAATCAAGATATTCCGAGTGACTCTCCGCAGACAGCATTCCCAATGGAAAATCGGAAATTCAGATTAACCAGTTTTAGATGTGGTCAACCAGGACATTTGATAAGACACTGTCAACAGTCTGGAAAACGGCGGAAAGTGTCAAGACGTGGGAGTGAATTCAAGATGAGGCGTCGGCAAGCCTGTGAGCCTCAAGAATAGAATCGTGCTACTGGTCCAAGTGCAACTTCATTTCTAGCTGGTGCATTATCGATCGACTCAAACACTGTAGGATTTGCGGTTGATACAACAGCGACTGATCATTTCTGCAATAACAACACATTGTTCCAAAATTTTATAGATCTCAAAAATTCAAAGGCTACAATTGCAGAGGGAACAACAGAAATATGTGAGCAAGGAGATATCAAGTGGAGGTTCATCAACGTAAAGGTAAATAAATTTTACTGCTCAAAAATGTTTTGTATGCCCCAAATATGACTAGGAACTTGATTTCTGGTAGATTAATTGACAAAACTGGTTATTCGCTTTTTATAAGGAATGGTAAAGCAATGATCAGAAAGCCAAATGGCAGATTTTTTCTAGAAATACCTTTAAAAGATAATTTATATATTTTGACTGTGGGAAATGCAGACTCGAAATCAGAAAGCTATACAGCTAAAATAAATGATGATTTAATGTTATGGCACTGTAAATATGGCCACCAAAACTCTAGGGCTTTGAAACAATTTTCGAAAGAAAATTTTTGCTATGGTATCAAAAATCTGAATGGCAAGTTTGAATTTTGTGAAGCTTGTAACTTAGCAAAATCGATGAGAGAAAGCTTTAAAAGCATAAACAGCATTGTTACAAATGATGTGCTTGAACTTTTGCATTTGGATGTGTGGGGACTAGCCCCAGTGCAGTCGTTAGGTGGTTCCAGATATTTTCTTAGTATAATTGATGATTATTCTAGATACGGAACAGTGTATTTTATGAAACATAAAAATGAAGCTTTTGAGTGTTTTAAAGATTTAAAAGCTGAAGCTGAAAGACTGCATGGAAAGAAAATAAAATCTATTCGTAGTGATAACGATTTAGAATTTACCGCCGATTATTTTAAAAAGCACTCAAAAGAGCAAGGTATCAGGGTTGAGCGAACGAATATTTACTCTCCGGAAATGAACGGAGTTGTAGAAAGATTCAATAGAACAATCATGGAAGGTGTTCTGACTTTTCTGTACGAAACAGAGTTGCAGAAATTTTTGTGGGCTGAATTTGTGCATACACAAAATTATCTGAAGAATCGTTTTCCTCACAGTAGTCTAGACGGAAAAGCCCCCGTGAATGTCTGGTTAAACAGACGTTTTTCTGTCAAACATTTCAAGAGAATCGGGTGCATAGCGTATATGCATGTCCCAAAACAAAGAAGGGAAAAATTAGACCCAACAGCGAAAAAAGGATATCTAGTTGGTTATGCCCGGAGAACGAAGGGATACAGAATTTGGGAACCTAGCGCACGTAGAGTGATAGTAGAGAGAAACCAAACATGTAAGATTTGATGAAAATAAATTCAAATACAAGACTGGAAACTCTGCAAACAAAGTACACATTAAAAATGTAAATGAAACATGTGATGATGAAAACTCGAACATAGACTTGTTTGATCTTCATCCAGTGAAAATTAAATAGGTGCGAAAAATAATGACCCGAAAAACTGGAAAATCCGCAGGAAGAAAGGACGTTTACTATTAACCTGAGCCAAATGTTAGACTAAGAAGCTTAAATGAGATTAAGCAATATTGTGAAAGTAATTCTCTAAATTTTGAACCTAAACACTTTGATTTTTCAGGGAAAAACTGACGATCAAAGTGAGAATGTGGTTAGTGATCTAGAATCTGAAACCGAAATAGTAAATGAGGATGAAACTGAAGCTCATTGCGCAAATGTGAAAATTCCACTATCATTTGACGAAGCGAAAAATGGACCCGATAATGTGAAATGGTTTGAAGCAATGAGTGAAGAACTAGAAACCCTTAAATCCAGTGATGTGTATGATCTAATTCCTAGAGATCAAGCCAAGAAAATCTTAGACAGTAAATGGGTTTATAGCGTAAAAACTGACTATAAAGGGAAAATAAAAAGATACAAAGCACGACTTGTCGCCAAAGGTTTCAAACAAATTGAAGGTATAAACTATTTTGACACATTTTCGCCAGTTGTGTGTTTTACTTTAGTGAGATTATTTTACATCATTTTGGTGTTATTGAAAAATTGGAGATATGTGCATGCCAATATTAAATGTGCTTTTCTTAATGGAAACCTATCGGGAAAACATTTACCTAGAGCAACCGCAAGGTTTTGTGGAACAGAGTAAAGAACATTTTGTAATGAAATTGAAAAAAGCTTTATAGGGGCTGCACCAAGCAGGTCGTGAATGGTTTCATAGGCTACACACAGTTCTTTTAGAACTCAAATTTGAAAAACTCTCAAGCTGCAATTGCGTGTACCATTTAAACTGGAATGTAATAGTATTGGTATATGTAGACGATCTTGCGATTTTTGCGCCTGATTGTGATTTAATAAATTTAGTGATCGAAAAAATAAGATCCAAGTTTGATATTAAAGTTTTGGATCCGATCGAAAAATTTCTAGGCATGGAGTTTGAAACGAGAAATAATGAAGTATTAATGCATCAAAAAGGTTATATAGAGAAATTGTGTGAAGTGTTTAATGGTATTCCAGTCAATACTAAAATTATGATCCCGATAAAAATTGGTATTGTTGTTGAAAAATGTGATAAAAATGAAATTATTGATAATGCATTATATAGATCTCTAATCGGGAGCCTTTTATTTTTAGCAACAAGAACTAGGTCCAATATAATGTTTGCAGTATCACTTTTTTATCTAAATATTGCAATTCTCCATCTGAAAAACATTTAAAATTGTTATATGAAGTTTTTCAATATGTTGTTAATACGAAAGACTATGCTATAAATTTGTCTCTTGCTAAAAATTTTGATATTACAGCTTATGTCGATGCTAGCTGGTCATCTGACCAAGATGACAGAAAATCTGTCAGTGGATTCGTGGTTTTGATTGGTGGTATTCCTTTTTCTTGGTTATCATCAAAACAAAATGCTGTAGCGCTTTCGAGCATGGAAACTGAATTTATAGCTCTTTCCGAGGTTGTTAAGGAGCTTCTCTGGTTGTCACGAATACTGCGTGAATGTGTAAACCTAAAAATTAACTTCGAAAAACATGTCATATATTGCGACAGTCAAAAAAGTTTTTTTTCTAACTAGATTTTGCCTCGGCTCTTAAATTTTGAAAAGGAATATTGCAGGGCCGTAGCGTACCTTCTCGCGGCAGACAGTTTCTTACGGGGGGGGGGGGGGTGTACCCTTTTTAAAAAAAAAAAAAAGTATGCAAGATAAGTGTACATTTTTTCTGAGGCCCCCATTTGGCGCAGTGTCCTGGTTGCCCCAGCCTAGTAAAGGACGTGGAATATCGCTCTATATTGAGAAGTTTCTGTTTCATATCATTGTTTCTTTTACTGCATCTCCCAAATACTGAAGTTCATTACTTAAGAGAAAAAAGAGAACTAAAGTCCGAACCACGACAGATTTCAACTTACTGCTACATTCAACCATTTTCTCACAGATTGAGCGGCCTAAGAACAAGATCGAGACACAAAAAGATCACAATATCCACATTCTGTGTGAAAAAAACAACGGGGTTGTGTGTATTCAAAACCATGGAGGAAAGAATTGATTCAAAACACACAAGCAAGGATAAGGATGCCTTTGTAACGGCTAGCATCGCAACACCGGTGCCTTTTCTTATCGTAGTTAATTTCTTTTGCTATGCCACTGCATTAGCAGTGCTTTCGTGTCATTCACGATTTTTTCCTTGTCAGATGGTCTTCTTATGTTTCGACCGAGTCTAAAAGCAACACGTGCATCTACATCTGGAGGCTCGTGTAGGTACATTTGGCAGCGTGACAATTCAGGACAGTGTAATAGAATGTGTTCTATGGTTTCCTCGTTCATCCTGCAGAGAGGACATGTAGCGACCATGTTCACAGTGAACTTAGCAAGACGGTGGTTTGTCTCCAGTGAGCGAGTTCGAGCTTTGAAGAAGAGTGTTGATGGAAGAGATCCATCATACGCGCTCTCCCAGGAATAGGCTAACTTCCTGCAATAGTAGTTCAATGATGATTTCTTTAAGTACTTCTTGCAGCATCCAGAGATAATAGAACACTTCCATTGCCTTTATAACGACTGGTTCGACAATCGTCCAAAGCTGTAGTGCGTTTTCTTACGGCCGTATTCACCAACACAGTTTAAACCAAAGCGCTTGTAGAGAGCTTCAAGCGCTCTGGTTTAAACTGCAATCGCAGGTGAAAGGATTGAAGATCGAAACGGATTGGTGAAATTGAGGATTTTAACCAATGCCGTGTCGATCGCTAATCCTTTAACCGTCTGGGGGGGGGGGGGGCACGATGATGATGATGTCAGCTCATATATACATTAGATCAGTCTAAGACTCCCTCATATACGCCTTCATCTGTGTATTAAGGAGTTCTAGATCAGTCTAAGACTCCCTCATATACGCCTTCATCTGTGTATTAAGGAGTTCTAGATCAGTCGACTCCACCTTTGACGTTCCCCCCCCCCGTATCTCCGCCCATGGTCCCTACCAAAGCCTCCTAGATACTAGTCTCTCTAGGACAGTGTTTCTCAACCGCCGGGTCGCGGCCCGATACCGGGCCGTGAGTGTGATTCGGTTTCATTTTTTCCATTCATTTCTCGTTAGTTGTATGAACGGGCCTTTCACTTACGCAAAAGCGATTTACCGGGCCGCGGGCTTCCAAAGTTTGAGAACCACTGCTCTAGGAGGCTTTGTCCCTACCCTATTTCTCTTCTAAGGTTCCCCCCTCCCCAACGATTAGACGCCACTCTAAACAGAAAGCTGGTTTTGCCACTCTACAACCTTATTCTCCCAGGAGCAAGTTTTTAGCGACGCGTACAACGTGAATAGCCCAGTACGGCACGCCGTCAGTCACCAACAAGAAAAGTAGTATATATTTATCAAGGTTTCTAGAATGTAGAGCCTATATTTACGTATTTATGACTGTTTTCCTACAAAGCGCAAAACGCGTCACACCACAATAACGCTTTACGTCGAGCGTGATTGGCCGACCGATTCTGGAGGAGTCAAATGCGTCATACGCTAAGCACATTTCGCCGATCTCTGCATTTTTGTCAAAAATACGTGGATATGCAAACGACAGAACAGCTAATGCGCCACGCTAGGAAAAGGCGTAGCGTAATAAAGTTACACATTGCTGAAGCGAAATGACCATATTCTATTCACGCGGTGCAAAAATCCTGCTCCTACGATTTCTGGCATTACCTTCCAATATTTTTGACATTAGCTGCCCTCTAAATAGGCCCGCGGGGGACCAATATGAAGATGACTATAAGGGTAGGGTAGGGCAAATTTTTCGGGTCTTTTTTTCACTAAAAATTCACTAGAATAAAGATCTCAGCCCGGATCTAAGCAACACCACCTATGTGGTGTGGAACATAGGTGGTGTTGATCTAAGACGTGGGACTATGGCGATGTCAGCCAACACCGTGTCAGCTCGGTATATTTCAAGTGCCTGAAGCCGTGTTTTTCCCCTAGAAGCAGGTTTATTGCACCGCATGAACCGAATAGGAACATTTCGCCTCGGAAGAAACGTGTAATTTGATCTCGCTACGCGTTTGTGTTTTCCTATCATGGTGCACATCATCTGTAATATTGTCTGCATATCTCCATTCAAGTGTTCGATTTCTGTGAGAATAAAACAAAAGTGCAGCGAGATCGGCGAAACACGTGGCGTACGACGATCAATCACGCCTGACGTAGAGCGATGGCAGATGCCTTTGCACCCGTGAAGGACGCGTCGCACTGAGTGATTCACGTTGTACGCGGCGCAAGAGACCTGTTCCAAGAAAAACAAGGCCTTAATGGTTTTTCCAGAAGCTATAAAGGCATTTGTCTTTGTTTCAGTCACATTTTTCATAAGTTAATTTACACATGTTTACACATTTACGAATTTTCTTTATAATGAAGTTTTTAAGTGGAATTGAAGAGACTTTGTTAAATACATTATAGACCTCACTATATTTAATGCCCAGGTCATCCATATATTCATATGCATCCTTTTTTTCATCTAAAATCATAGAGGGGGCAAAACTAGATGTTTGCCCAGATACTAAAAGCATTTTTTGTTTCTAATCATGTACCAAAGGGACCCAAAGATCCAAATCAAACAGGGGCTGCAAATGATTGAAAGTTTCCATCAATTCTGGAATTATTTCTCTTGTTAATTTGGAATATTTTTGGGCAAAAGGGGTTCTAAACATTTTTGGGGCTCTCAAAATTGTCAAGAAATTCCAGCAACTTCTTCTACACAAAGACTACTGCTGATATCTATATTAATTAAAAACCAGACAGTAATTCTTTTTATTTTAAATAAGTAGGAAGGAGGTCCAATGAAACTTCCAGGATATAAGGACACCTCAGTCTAGATAGATATAGAGGAGTGGGGCAAAATCCCCACCCCCTCCAATAAAATATTTGTATTATTAGTATAATCGAAGAAATCTTTCCCTTACAAACAAATGAGTAAAAAATTAGTCATAAATTATGAGTAAAATTAGTGTGACCACAGAAAGATGACCTCTGCGTGAGTGTATGACCTTGTATGATCTTCATGGCAAAAAGAGAAGGTTTGTTCTCTGGGCGAGATGTGGGGGGTGGGGGGTGGGAGGATAAAATAAACATCCTCAAGGATTGCTGCTAGAGTCCTTCATCCTCACATGAAAATCCCAAACCTGATGTGCTTTTTCCCTCAAATAACTGTTACCATGTCCTGTAAGATTTTTTGGGATGCTTGTACAAGCCCTTTACAATATTTTTTCTTGGTTCAAAGTTATTCTTGTTCATGTTGCATCAAAATCTGACAATACTTCATATTTAAAACTTAAATATAATAGGCAAGGCCTCAAATCACATGACTTACAACTGCTCGACTAACAGTTGTTAACTGTTAACTCGACAAACTAATCTAAGTTCAAGGATGATGTCACTCCCTGCTTTCCATATAAAGGTTTTTAACAGCTGGTAGAATGCAAAGATGCATTTAGAAAAGAAAGAAAATTCAACTGCCCCTGCAAGAAATTGAACCCACATCCTCTCACTTGCTGGGTGAGCACCCTAGTGCAGAGAGTGACATAATCCTTGGATAAGTTGCCATCTGATGGCAGTAACAGCAATTGTGAGCTTTTGCTTGAGTTAGGTCCGACCGCTTATGCACGATCCCATTCAGTACACACGAGCTCTAAGGAAAGATTGAGATTTGTTGCCTTTGTAGTCTAGTCGTCTAGGACACTCACCCGGCAAATGAGAAGACATGGGTTTGATTCCCTGCAAGGGAAGTTGAATTTTCTTTCTTTCCTAAATTCATCTTCACATCTTACCTTAATTACAGGAAAAAAATTGCAAAAGCAGGTGCACATGGATCATAGCAGCTATTATGACCTGATTAGGACATTGTTAACTGAGTTCAGAAATTCTGGTCAATAGGGAGGGCCTTCTGACCTCCTACATAGTCTTGTAGATTGATATTAGCATATAGGTATTGATTACCTATTGAATATTTATGCTAATATTGATAATATTAGCATAAAAAATGAGTCAAAATATGCAAAAAGAAAAAATTTCAAAAGAAAACATTTTATAAAACATAAATCATAGTCAGTCAGTCACACACACTCTCACTCTCTCTCTCATAACTATAAAATAATTTTTCCCATGTTATGATATCGG
The DNA here is from genome assembly GCF_987345545.1 of Pholcus phalangioides. NCBI lineage: Eukaryota > Metazoa > Arthropoda > Arachnida > Araneae > Pholcidae > Pholcus > Pholcus phalangioides. The sequence goes on along the minus strand of NW_028301608.1, from coordinate 82,143,181 downwards.
TCTGGTCTGCACTTTAGCAAAAGTAACAAAAATACCCAAATGATAACATTATCCATCATGATTTTAATAAGCGGCATCTACTGTATATGCATAATTTGGGGAGTTGGCGGAACTGCAACTAAAAATTGAAATGCACTGTAAAAAATGTGACACTCCTTCAATATTGAAAAAAAATTTAATTTACTTTCACTATATATGTAATTTTTGATGTATCAATAGATTTTGGTATTGAGATGCCCTGAACCTCCTCCCTTCCGGGGGGGGGGGGCAAAGAGCTTACATTGCTTCTTGGGACAGAGACTGGGTGTCTCACGGTTTCTCCAGTTTCTCCAATATTGAACAAATGCTTAAAGGAGGGCAGAGGGTGAAAATGGTACTTCTCGAATCTGCTGTATGTTTTATCATTAACAAGGCTCATTCATATAAGTTGAAATGTCTGATTGCATAAAATTAATAAATAAGTAATTCAATAAAGGTAGGTATTTTAAAAAAAAATTCTCTGTCATTGCCACGCGAATATCTTACAATAAAAAATTTTTCTTCTCATCAGTTACAACTTTTCATTCATTTCATGAAGCAACTTTCCTGAATGAATCAATTTCTCTACTTCAGGAACCATATATTACTTTCACTTTGTGTATATGTTACTGCCAAAGCCCGAAATTGGCCAATTTGCGAAGTGGCCAGTAATCCCTGGCCAAATTCTGATAACAAAAGACATGATTTGGAAACACAGCTAAGTTGGCATATTTTTTGGTGATAATTATGCCCACATTAGTTATAGCAACTCATCATACAGCAGTCACGATGCAGTAATTATTTTTCTCTAAAATTTGGCAGAAAAAACTACATGTTTAAATAATTATTTTTACAGTTTTTCTCTCAAATTTCACTTTTTCTCTCATAACATGAAGCTAATCCAATACAGCTGCTATATATATGTATAACACGCTGGCAATAAAAAAAATCGATTTGGCTCCTACCGGGTCATCTTACATCAGCACATTGAGCTTTGGCCAGAGATCTCTGGCCACTTCATGAAATGGGTGGCCAAAGTCCTAATAATTTCTGCAATTTGGACTTTGGCCAAAGCTCTTCGTCATTTCATGAAGTGCCTGGCCCGTAGCAAATTTCCTGCATGTCAGGCTTTGGCAGTAACATATACAGGGTGTTCTGCTAATGGACTGACAAACTCAAGGGTTGTTAGTAGGCATCAAGAACAAAAATTGCAATGGAACATGGTGTCGCAAACCACGTTGAGGGTGAAAATCGCGAACATGCATGCAGGCTCTGAGTCCAGAGGAGACAAAAGGTGGATGTCAGTTGATCGCTGAATGCGTTCATGGATTCACTCACCATATTTCACGAAAGCAGCGTCGTGAAACGCATACACTGGGGTAAGATCACATGCTGCGGACAATGTAAATTATTGACAAGCAGACAAAAAGCTCTCGGTTCCCCACTTTTCCGCTATCTGTGGCACGAAATCTTACAAAAAATTCCGGCCATGTATCAGAGGATGATGATGACGCCAATTCGTCTGGTGAATTGTATTGTACTTTTTGTCGTTCCAGCGTGACGTCGAAACCTACATGAGTGTTTCGCGATTTTCACCCTCTTAACGTGGTTAGCGATACCATGTTCCATTGTAATTGTTGTTCTTCTTGAAGTCTACTAACAACCCTCTAAGTTTGTTGGTCCATCAACAAAACACCCTGTATATGTTACAGTAAATGTGATAAATTGAAGATTATGCATAATCATCAATTATGTATAATTGCTAGATTCGTCACATTTACTGTAACATATATTTTTACAACACAAGATTCTCTACCCTGTCTCCAAGTTTTCCCTGCACAGTGGTACTTCAACTTATGAGTGTCTCAACTTGTGAGCCAAGATTCAACTTACGAGCATGAAATGTACAAGATAAAAGAAATAATTTATAATATGAAGTCTCAAGCACTTTGAATAAGTTTAAAATGATAGCAGCATCAGTATATTCTGTGTACTGTATCCACCTTGTTAATGATAAGACTTATTCTGCAGAAAAAATACCTTGTTCTTTATATATATACATTATATATATATATATATATATTCATATTTTAGGAATGCAGAATGAATTGATAAAATATCCATTATTTTATATGGGAAAATTAATTTCAGCATAAGAATTTTTCAAGATGCAAGCAATTTTCTGGCTTAATTTTACAAACATACACATTTTTATGACCTAGTCCACTGGTCTATAAAACAATGCAATTTTTTCAAATATCTTTCCAATTTTCGATGTTATAAACTAAACTAATTGTTCAAGTTTATAAAAACAAGGTCCATTGTATATTGGTGTGTTTCTCCTATATGTCTTTCAATATTATTTTTTCAAATTTTCATTAGATGTGATTGGTTTGATAGATCTTTGTACATTAAGCATAGCTTACTGAGAATAAAAATTCGTAATTTCAGAAAACTTTCTCTAGTGCTACTTATTTCACCACAAGCTGAAATTATTTATCACAAATTTTCCTTTTTTATAGTAACTTAGCTTATAGTATTAACTATATATGCATACTCTAATAGTCCATAAAATCACATCCGATTAAATTTAGCAAAAAGGCAGGCAATATTATAATTTAGCATAAATTCCATTCATAGCATCTCATATAAAAGTCCTTATATGAAATGGGAAATTTGCACAGTTATTGTTACTAATTTTATGTGTGATACACTTCAAACTAGGCTTAGTTGTGACTGTTCATATACAAGACATTTTGAAATCATAGATTTGTGTCAATTAACTTTTTGTGACTGCAGAATTTCAATTCATGAAGTTGACAATATGACTCGATTTTTAAAAAATTCTTCCAAATAATATTCATCAATTTTATTTGTTTGAAATTATTAAAATGTTTTTTTCCTTGTAATGGAATTGGAACATATTTTTAAATCATGCAGAGAATTTAGAAATTATAAAAAAACTATGCTACTCCAATATATTACATATGTTAATGTACAATCGAATCCCGTTATAACGAACTCCAAGGGACTGATGAAATTACTTTGTTATAAAGGAATTTCCAATTTTACGAATTTCAGCACTTGCTAAAAAATTTTATTGTAATGGAACTTGATTCCAAAGAAATATTACTTATTAACGTTCTAGGTAATAAAAAGAAGGAAGTTAAATTTAAAAAATAATTCAAAGCAACTCAAATCAATTAGGCATTGTGATTTTTTTTTTTATAAGTTTTACTTACTTAGCATATTTGAGGCAAATGCATAATTTTTTTTTGTTTGTTTTTGTACAAATATTGTGGAAGCCAAAGAAAAGAAAAATTCCTCTAAAATATACATGTCCTCAAACATGGGCAATACTTTAAACAAATGCTTGAAAGATTTCGCATCCAAAAGCACATGCGAAGTCTGTAGTTTTTTCTCATATGAGTGGACTGGTAACTGGCACATTTCGGGAACAAATGTCCTGGTAACCATGTGTGTTACTGGAAAATGGCTTACAAATGTCATGTAAAGACTATACGCTCACATCTTGAAAATTTGAAAGTCGTCTTTTTTCTATGAGATCCTATAACTGCTTTTGAAATTGAAATTTCAATTTGATCCGACTTTTCAAAAATGTTGGAAGAGGAGATGGGGATATGCCACATTTTAATGTCACATTGTTTCCATTCAGAAAGATTTTAAATTTTTCTTTAATTAAAAGTCATTCCTTGATTTCTTTCCCATGCAGTGTATTGGTTAAAATTTCTTCGCACAAGTCACATAGAAGTTAATTCTCTGAAACCGATTCTACGGGATCATTTTTGGAACTGAAATGAACTGAAAAAATTTTTACTCTTTTGTTGATTTTCAGAAACTTGTTTTTTATTTTGTTATAGCGAATTTTCGTCGGAATTCGCAATACATTGTTCCTATGTAGACATATTCAAGGATTAGAAAAGTTTTTGTTACGAGATTCGTTATGACGTATTTGTTAAAACACGATTCCACTGTATTTTTCCCCTAAAATCATCATACTGACACAAACTATTTTGTTTTCCCCCATTTGTGTATCAACAAAACTTCACTCTTATTATTTTGATTATTTAACAGCATATAAAAAACTCTGTTTCTTCCCCTTGTGGCAAACAGCAGAAATAATATTGGAATATTTATTAGTTTAAAATAAATTGCTTATTGGATTGCTTATTGCTTATGTCATACATCAGTTGGACATTTCTGTATTAAATGCAGTGAAACCTTGCTACAACGATACTCAATGCAATGATAAATCCCTCAACAATGATATTTTTTTTATCTTGTTTGTGTGGATATGCCTAATATTAAACTAATATTTAACAACTTCCTCTTGATATAAAAATAATTCCTTTACAATGATATTTTCTGTGGCCCCCCCATAGTATCGTTATATCAATATCTCATTATATTCCATATGCAGAAATCACTAATTACATTTTCACTCCCTAAGCTGAATAATGTGCAACTGTCAAACAACACACAATTCAGGCTCTATCTTCAATTGACAATGTTATTGACCCTATTAAAGGGCGGGAATAATTTGAGAATGGTGACTGTTCTTATTACTAAGCATGGAATAATTCATGAATTTATTTCACACTATATAAAAACCAGTATTGTCATTAATAATATGATACAAGACTACCATTAGTTGCACACAACAAAATGATGGTGCAAATATCTGAAAAAGTTATGTTTTATTCAGGACAAAAATTTTGGTATATATAATAAAAACCTACTACTAGAATCATTAACTATATATTTTTTCTATGTTAAATAAATAAGACATTGACTCAACAGGGAAAATACTTTATTTTGAATTGTTCTGATATAAGGAAAAAAGCCTTACTGTTTATTTATGATGTACATGTAGGTTTAAGCTTGGTCAAGGATATTCTTCATCAGAAGCATCATGATCTTCACTTAAATGTTGTTCCTCTTCAGAAAGAGAGAGAATTTCTTCCCAGTTCCTGAAAGAAAAAACAAGGTCTAATTAGGTCAGTGCTATTTAAAAATTTGAATGATGGCATGGTACCAGCAAATTTTCTGTTTTTAATATAATTTTAATAAAGTATTTGACAATTTCGATTGAAACTGGTTTTTAATTCCTTAGTCAAAAGTTCATGAATTGACTAGATATACCTTGGCAAAAAAATAAATAAATATAATATTAATATATAATAATAGACTAAAAGGTGGTGAAAGCAAAACTTTGCATGCATGACTAATGTTAGGAGATACATTTAAATGATTGCAATGAATCAGAAGAGATTGACTATTTATGCCTAGATGATGGCATTTGCAATTGAATGCTGGGCACGGTCGTGTTTGGAGAAACTCTGGCTCTGTATTAGATGAAGTAATCCCCTCTACTGCAAGTGAACCTAGGAGTGAGTCTAAGAGTCTAGGAGCTTATTCATCATATTCACATGTCTTTACAGATACACTACTCCCAACAGATCCTAACAACTTAGCGATAATGGCAAAGTTAATGGAAAATATGTCTAGAAATTATCTTACTCTTAATCAGATGATGTGAACCCTTTCAAAGTACACCAGTTGAATAAAAGGTGTTTGACTGTGTTGATGATTCCAAGACTGTCTTTTCAGTATTATGGAACCACAGGGGAAAAGGGAGATTTTGAGGCTCCTATCTGGTTAGAAATACCACCTACTAATGTATCTACTTTTTCTTGGGAATTAATTACAGATCTCTCTCACATTATCATAGAGATCCCTATACAACTGAGGTGCCTGGGAGAGAGAGGCCATCAATAAGATGACACTGGGTGGTGCATCTTCAGCTATTAACAATGTTTCATCAAGTGAAAACAGGAGTATAATGCAGAAAAGCAATCTTTGACAAAGTTTTATAGAATAAACGGATAATTTCTATTTTGAGTGATGAGAATATTTGCCTTATCCTTTAGCAAAACACTTGTATATCTACAATGTGATGTAACTGCCTGCTAAATTTTTGTAACAACAAGACAGTCCCTCTTGAGGTATTTTTTAATAATAAGAATAGAATGGTCAGTCAAAAATTACTTTATTTCGGTTCATATGTACATTTCTTAATGAATAAATTTTCCTTTTACATCTATGAAATTACAATGAAGTCTCAGCAACTGTAACTATGAAAAAAATCAAATGTTGTAAATAGGCAAAATCTCAAATCAGGGGGGAAAGGCCAACATACTTCATATTGAATCCATCTTCTTTTGAATAATCTGAAAGTTTGGATAACATTTTTTGGCATTCATCAGATGAATTGGTGTCATCATCGTCCTCTGATACATGGCCGGAATTTTTCATAAGATTTCGTGCCACAGACAGTGGAAAAGTAGGGAACCGAGAGCTTTTTGTCTGCTGATCCAACTCTTTTCTATCACTTAAGAAGTTTGAGCTCGAGACATATGATGAAGTAGACTTTAAGTTAGAGCTATGATGTTCCTTGCCTCTGTTTCTACATGAATTTTCAATTGTGCTGAGTGCGGAAGCCTTTAAAAAAAATAAGAGAACCTTATAACAATGTTAATGACTTTAATAATTATAATAATATTTATTAATAGTTAATGTATATAAATAGAATAAGGCATAGAGGGTGACATAATATGTATGTGTATGCATGTATTGACATCATCATCATCATCATGTCTCTCAGTCTTAATCTCCACTTATGATCAAATAGCAGTTGGGAAATCTCTTTGCCTTCAACATTTTCATTGGTAAGAGAATAAAAGACTTAAGCAATAATAACCTAATCACTAGAACGAAAATATCAACATCAAAACCAATGTTGGTTAACAGAGTCGATTGACAAATGGAAAATTGAAGCTCTCTAGTACTTTAAAAACTAATATCTTTTCATTATTATTATTTCCAAATAATAATGAATATTTTTATTGTATTTTCAAATTTTTCAATGCTAGAATCAGAAATGCAATTTTCAAAACCAAAACATTCATTTTAAATATTTTTAGTTTTTCAAAAAATAAAAAATAATACAAATATATTACTGTAAGTTCAAAGCTGTAGAAAAGTTTTAGATGTCAAATGAATTAGTGAGGGGGGGGGGGATTTATATTAGTGATATATGTTGACACACTTGCCTTTTTCTTCGATACTAAAGTTGTAGAAACATTTTGAGCTTTAAGACATGGATTAATTATTTCAGAACACTGTGACGATGAACACTGCCCTCTAGAAGCTGGTAATTTTTTTATAAATGTCTTGCTGCTGAACTGGCTTTGCACAGAATCTGCGGAATACATAAAAATCCAATTTATAAAGGCATTAATTTATATGTATCGAAATATTAGAAGTAAGAACTCAGAAATGTTGTTTAAATGTTAAACTGCCAATACAACAATATTACTCTGGTTCTGATGCACTTTTCATGGAGCTAATATATATTCCAACTATAACAATAAATCCTTTATAACTATAAATTTATCCAGTCCCTTGAGTGTCTTTATATACGCATTTCACTGTATATTCACTCAACATTTAATATTTAGATCAATAGTAAAATCTATAAAAATAATATTTATGAATAGAGTAAAATTTAAGCTAATAACAGCTTTGTTACAAATGAGCCTAGTGTGGTTATTTTTAAATGACACAATTATATCAGATAAATTTAGAAATTGGCCTTAAAAAAATCCAAATTTCTTCAGGGGAATATAACACTGGAGTTATACACAGTGTCCAGTTATCATTGTCCGACAGTAAACTCCTAAATCATTAGTCTACGAGGTAACCATCAATTACAAGTTTTTTTTTTTTCAAATACAATAATACAGTGTTTCTCACCCTTTCTGAGCCTATGGACCAGTAAAATGTCTGAAACAATTTGACGTTCTATAAACTTACAACATGATGGTGTCCTGTATTTTACAGCTGTCAGAATGGCCAGATTTTTGGTTGTACTGACTATTTTATACCTGCTCCATTTTTTTCAACAAAGCTTATTTGAATTTGTAATGATTACTAAACTCATTAATGATAATAGTTTTTATAGCTTATAAATCATATGATAATTATGACTATATTTAAATTACCAGCTATTTCTAGTATTCCTTCATTTCCTAGGAATTTGTCATTTTTCAGCAATTTTAACAACTATTGTTGATTTATGGCTACATTTTGCCTACACTTATTGCAATGTTCCGGTATTATGCCGTACTAGCTATAACACCCAGTGCTGCCCAGGTTTTCTTCAATTGCTGGGAGAACTGAAAAGGGGACAAACCATTAAAGGCATATACATGTCTGAAATGCATTGCTAGGGAATGATAACCAAAGTAAACATTAAAATGTGATTGTTAAGGCCCAGGAACCATTGTTGCCAGACAGTTTTTCTCCCATTTCGGGCATATTTGCCCAGCTCTGAGGAACTTTTAAAGTAGCCTATCGTTCAAGTTGGATTCCATTCGGTATATATGCTAAGTTTGGCAATGATCGATCTAAAATTATAGATTTGTATAGTGAACAGACAGACACACACACACACACACACACACACAGAAAAGCAATTTTATATACATATAGACTAGCTATAATACCCGGCACTGCCCGGGTTTAATGAGGCTTTTTGGATCAAGTGATATCTCCCTCTTTCTTTGAGGGACATACAAACCGTATCTAAGTTCACCAATATGGCAACTTGCGCGACTCGTGAAAGAAACAAATCTAGATTTAAAGAAACATAGAAATGAATATATTTCTCCCCTTTTTTAAGGGGCGCTAGGTATTTCAATTCCCCCCCTTGAACTTCAAGTCATCCATCTGCCTGTTTCTGCTTTAAAAAATGCTTTTAATTAAAGTTGAGGAATTTTTTCGATGTACTGTTTACGGGCCATAATTAATTTTAAAATATCCTATTCAAGACAATACGGAGACATTAATTTTCATGCTTGAGAAGATATAAATAAAAAGTTGAAATCAATGTTATTGCATGAATATCTAACTCAAAAGTAGGTCCAGCTAATTACTTCATATTTAATCTCCTGGGCTCCGTATATCTCTAAGCGAACTCAATATTTCAAAAATCGAGAATTGAATATAATTTTTAAAAATTTATTTATGTGACAGAAAACTCCACTAAATTTCCGCATTTATACAGTAAAATTGGAAATTTTAACACTGATTTCTATGAGGATCACCTTTTTCCTGACCCTCAAGGCGATGGTGGTGATGATTATGACATCTATTCAAAAATCCTCATTGCTGGGAGTATTGAAAATGTGGCAAATCATTATAAAGACATAAACTGTTACAGGGCTCAGCACGGATCATGGCCTCAAAACTAGTGAAAATAGTGACCAAAATATTTAAAAAAGTGACCAAATAGTGACCAAAATGTTTGAAAAGTGACCCAATAGTGACCAAAATAATTTTAGAAAGAGACCAAATGGGCAATGAATTTTGATTATTACCAAATTGAATGAATTTAGTTTTCACTAAACTTTGTATTTCAATGGAGCTCATCGAAATTGCTTTTTTTACATATAGCAGTGTGAAATAAATCAAACTCGAATGCATTCTGCTAACCAGAAAAGTTTTGAATAACTTATCAAATTTATCAACAACTATGTGTGAGAGAGTAACATTACATCCTTTCTAAGTAACAGTAGTAATGCCTTTCCCCCCCCTCCCCCCATAGGGGCCGTTCAAGTATTACGTCATCACATAGATGGGGGGAGGGGGTTTCCGATTTGCTGACGGGGGGGGGGGGGTCGAAAATGACTAAAAATTTGCTTATGTAATACTTGAATGGCCCCACATTGCTATCCACAACCCATCTTAAAATCAATTTAAGCAGGAAAAACTTCAAAACGGGAAAAAATTTTCACATTCAAAGAAGGAAAAAAAAATGAAATAACACAAAATTTGATGAGAGAATTTGTCCCATCTACATTCTAGTGGATTTTTCATTATGTTATGCTATGAATGACAGTATACAAAATGTACTCAAACTCTTTTTTTTAACTAAGTACAAATTGATTTACATAATTAGGTTTGTATAACATCTTCCAACAAATTTTAAGAAATTTACTATAATGATTGATTTAAAAAAAAAAACTAAAATTACATTTTTAACAATATTATTTTAAATTATTAAATTAAAATATTACTTAAACTACTGAATTAAATAAATTATTTAAATTAACTAAATTATTTTAATTGTTAGGGGCCGTTCAAGTATTACGTCATCATCGATGGAGGGGGGTGTTTCTGACTTGCTGACTTTTGATGACAAGGGGGGTTTCGATAATGCTTACGTCATCAACCACCCTTTATGAAAATATGAGTTAGGATTCAGAGGGGCAGAGCTGATGACGAAATTTTGCTGACAAGGGGGGGGGGGTCAAAAATGGCTAAAAATTTGCTTACGTAATACTTGAACGGCCCCTTATACGTTGAGGGAGGGCAATCCATCCCCCCCCCCAACGTCAATGGCAGAGCCTAATGATGTATATCAATTGTCATCTGCCGCATCTCTAAGACCTTCAAGTCTATCTGCACCTATGGCTGGAGGACTGGGAAGGGTGGGTGGGTCTACTCTTTTACAGGCGGAGGAGGCTCCAAAATAATACTGCCCTTGGGTGAGGGAGAAAACAAATCAGTTTTGAAATTGTTTGGTTTTTGAGAGAAAAATTTTTAAATATATATTTTCCTTTTTTTTTACACACAACATACACCCTTGCAAAAAAAACATTTACTACTTTACCCAGAAACAATATAATTTTGCCCCCCCCCCCGTAATTTTTAACAGAAAAAGACTCCGCGGTCTTCCCCGGTAAATTTCCCATGAACCTTGTAAGCACCAACGTGGCGACTTTTTTCCTCGCCAACCAATCGCCGTTTTGCGGCGATCAATTCAAGATGGCTGACAAAGGGCACATAAAATTACAAAAAAATATATAATTTATAACATGAATCAACCAAATATGCGGCAATATGCGAAAATCGATAGAAATATATCGGGAAATACGGAAAATTAGGATAAAATGAACACAAAAATCGAATCAACGACATACGGGGTTTATAAATGCGGTTGATAGAGTTTATGGATGCTGCTGTCAGGGCTACTTATTTTAGCGCGAAAAAAAGTCGCCACGTTAGCTCGGACTCCTCCCGTAATTTTCAAAGAACAAAAGCAGTGAATTCGCCCCCACCCGGGGCACCCGATTTACCATGGCCGTAATACGATATTTTTTCTGGAGAGGAAATGTAATTTTACTGCCCCTTGACTGTGAAATTCGATAATTTTGCAAAGGAATTTATTTCCTTTTCTTAAATATACCATTCCATCAAAAATTCCATTCGAGGCATTGCCCCCCCCCCCCCAGTTTTGGATTTGATCACGGTATGTAGCAACCCGGGCCGCAAGTACGAACGAAAATTTACTATCGCCCGGGGCCGGTATCCATTTTTAATAACGGAAAAAAGAGTAAACTCGGCACCCTTCCTCGTTCAACACCCGTGGAACCAGACCCCGCCCTTTCCTATTGCGGTCATAACAGCGACTCGAGACAAAAACGTTGTAATAACTTCCGAGGTCTGAAAAGGGGATTTTTTTTACACAACACCGAGAATGGAGCGCAATATGTCGATATTAAGTCAACAATCAGCATCGTGAAGATGCTCTAAATTAAGTTACGGCCAGAAGCGGATAAAGGTCAGTTGTTGACGGCCCCGGGCATAAAAAAAAATTAATATTACGCCCCTTAAATTATGAAAAAAGTATAAAGTAGGGGCCAAAGGCGCGGTCGCTGTGCCCACCGTTAAATCCACCTCTATGTACGGCTCGCATGCACGTTAACTGAGTTTTCATCAGCCTGATGACCAATTTTCATCTGATTTGGTTAAATAAACGTTGAATCCGAAGGTTTTTAACAACTGGCTGTTGCGAAGATATATTTTGGAAAGAGAGAAAATTCAACTGCCCCTGCGGGGAATCGAACCCACGTCCTTTCACTTTCCGGGTGAACGCACTAGACTACAGAGGCAACGAATCTCTCAATCTTTCCTTGGAGCTCGTGTACACTGAAAAGGACCGTACATGGACGGCCAGACCAGACTCAGGCCAAGCTCACAACTGCTGACGCTGCCACTAGATGGAGACTTATGGAAGGATGACGTCACTCTCCGCTACCACACGAAGGTTTTTAATAACTGGCTGTTGCGAAGATATATTTTGGAAAGAGAAAATTCAACCGGAAAGTGAAAGGACGTGGGTTCGATTCCCAGCAGGGGCAGTTGAATTTTCTCTCTTTTCAAAATATATCTTCGCAACAGCCAGTTGTCAAAAACCATCGTATGGTAGCAGAGAGTGACGTCATCCTTCCATAAACGTTGAATTGCAGGATTCTGTGATCTTATAAACAGTTCTCCTTTCGATCATATCTGGGGCTACGGTTTCTTGCTGAGATTTAAATCCAGTTAGAAAAATAGTACGAATTTTATTTCTAGATAGATCGCGATTTTCAGTCGGATGATTTTTTTTTTTATTCTAAGTAAATTCAAAATACTTGCGAGCTTCTTTAACGTTGGCCAGCTACAAGAGTATTCTCCAAAGCGTACTAATAATACGCTTAATACGTATTAATAGTATGCATCTTTAATATGCGCGCTTTGGTATTCTCCCGCTGCGCGTAAGTTAATTTCTGCACGGGCTCTCTTTATAAACTCGCTCAATGTAAATGAGCCTTTAAATCGTCATTTCAAATGTTAAAAAAAATTAATAAAAGTAACGATAGAACAAACAACAAATGTAACTTGCTCGATGCTCCAAGAAAGGAATTCGGCCCTTAGGACAAACTTTTTAAAACTAATAAAATAAAGGATCAATTTTAAAATAAGATGAAAATGAAAGAACGAGTGGGGAAATAAGAAAGAATGGTAGTAGAGGAGGGGAAAAAATTCTTTGTTGTAAATACGCTATTTTTTTCCGATCGGCTTTTCCATAAAATGACGACTCTTAACTATAAGGAGCTTTCTTTCCAAGCGCCTTGAAATCAAGTTATGCTGACGTCACACGGTATGCTCCCGGGAAGATAAAGACGCCTTCATATATATATATATATATATATATATGGGTTCCTTGTACGATCGTAGTTCAATGAAGGGAGGGAGAAAATTAGCGACCTTGAACCGGTAAAGTTCGTCCTTGAAGAAAAGAAAAACACTGACACCCGAAAAGCGCGCGAGACCGAGGTTTTTTTGCTAAAAAAAGTGGAAAAAGTGACCTGGGCCCGAAAATAGGTAATAAAAGTGACCAGCTTCTAAAAAAGTGACTTTTAGGGGAAAAAGTGACCCGTGCCGAGCCCTGCTGTTATACATATACTGGCAGCGTTAAAGAAGTGACAAACCATTGTAAAGGCATATACACGTCTGAAACGTATTACTGGGGAACCATGGTAACCAAAGTAAATGTTCAGAAAGTGATTGTTGAGGCCCCAAAACCATTGTTGCCCGACCTTTTTTTGCCCATTTGGGGCATATTTGCCCTGCTCTGATGAAATTTTAAAGTAGCCTATCGTTCAAGTCGGGTCTAATTTGGTATATATGCAAAATTTGGCGACTATCGATCTAAAATTGTAGATTTGTATGGAGAACATATATATACACACACACACACACACACACACACACACAGAAAATCAATTTTATATATATACACTGCTGGCCACCCAAATTGCAACACCAAGAAAGACAAGAGATATCGCAACAATATTTATTTTGTAGATAACATGTTGACCAAGCATCAAATGATTAAATTTATAGACTTCTGTGAAGTGTGGTTCCTGCCAAAATCAGTAGCCAGAGTAGCCGCCATTGTTGGAGATCACCGCTGCCACACGCCTCAGCATTGATTCAAAGATACTTTGGATGTGTTCTTGGGGTACAGCAGACCAAGCAGCTTCCACGCGTTGCCAAAGTTGATCTGGTGTGGCAGCTGGGGATGTAATCTGGGTCAATCGTTGAGCAACCATGGACCACATGTTTTCTATCGGTGAAAGATCTGGAGAGCGAGCTGGCCAGAGAAGCAATTCAATCTGGCGATTGACGAAGAACCTAAGGACAATGCGTGCCACGTGTGGTCGCGCATTATCCTGTTGAAATATGGCTGTGGGCAAGGCCTGAAGGTAAGGAAGGACAACTGGCTCCAACACCTCGGAGATGTAGCGCTGGCTTTTTAAAGTACCGGCAATGCGTACTAAAGGAGTGCGAGAGTGATATCCAATACCGCCCCATACCATAATACCCGGTGCAGGACCAGTGTGGCGGTGCATAACGCAGCTGTTCAGCATCCTCTCTCCACAGTGTCTCCAGACTCGAATCCGACCATCGTGGTGTTGCAGACAGAAGTGTGACTTGTCAGTAAAGACAATTTCATTCCATTGTGCCGTCCACATCCTTCTTTCATCGCACCATTGGCGGCGGAGACGTCTGTGGTTCTGAGTCAAGGGTAGACGAAGCAATGGACGTCTTGCGGACAGACCACTCTGCTGTAAACGGCGTCGAATGGTACGCGCAGACACTGGATGATGCGGTACAGTCTGAATGTGCTGTGCTATGGTTCGTGATGTGGCTGAGCGATCTGTCACTGCCATACGCCTGTCATCACGTGAAGTGGTGCACTGAGGTGGATGCGATCGAACACGTCGGTCCGTCGTACCCTCCTGCATCCAACGATCACATATCCGCATTACAGTTGTTTGGTTTCGTCCAACACGACTACTGATTTCCCTGAAAGATAATCCACAATCTCGGTAGGCCACTATCCTTCCTCTGTCGAACTCGGATACTTGATCAAAAGATGATCGCTGTTTTCTACGAGGCATAATTGATCTTTTTTTTGAAAAAACCCACAAGAAAAACACAATTGCCGTACTTCAAATCGTCGAAATCTCCAAGCCTTAAATAGCGCTTTGAAGTGGCGCCACAGGCGCGCGTGATGTGCGTCTGCGCTGAAATTCTAATCATTTGCATATCTCACCTCCGCTAATGCATGTTGTAAATTTCATATTATTTGCATACTTCCTTCAGGGTGTTGCATTTACGGTGGCCAGCAGTGTATTTAAGAAAGATTCTAGTTTCCCGTATTTTACTTAATGAAATATGGTTACCAAGTCAAGACGAATGTTTGTTTCATAAAACACATCTTTTTTACTGTGTTTGAACAGTCTATTTCAGCAAATTTTGCAATATTTAGCAAATTTGTTGTAAATTGCATTTTTGGCTACAATTAGTGATATTTTGGGTCACAATTCACTGCATTTTTCTTGATGAGATA
Source organism: Pholcus phalangioides (assembly GCF_987345545.1). Lineage (NCBI taxonomy): Eukaryota > Metazoa > Arthropoda > Arachnida > Araneae > Pholcidae > Pholcus > Pholcus phalangioides. Next base: position 82,127,835 of record NW_028301608.1, on the reverse strand, counting down.
TGGTGGCGCCAAGTATGAAGCTATAATTTTATTTGAACCCAGAAGGATGTTACTAATATCAATTACACCAATTGAAGAATTTTACAATTGATTTGGAAGTAAATTATCAAGTCTGCCCGTTGACCACCTGTACCATCGTCATGAACCATAGGTGGTCCGCAGGCCATAGAGAGAAACACTGCTATAATACATAGTCTTAAAAGTAGTTTGAGAAAAATAATTACTAGTGACTGATTTAGTTTTTATTCATTATGAGCAAGCACCCTAACAACTTCTAGTGCCATCAAATGCAATCTGAAGAAAATTATATTGGTTATTAGATATACTAGATATTATTAATATATAAGTGGTTATTATACATATGTTTATAAAGCCTCATTGAAATTTGGTCACAATGAGACTTTAGAGGAAGAATATGCCTGAAATTACAAAAATTTCATAATATTTTAGTCTTGGTTGTAAAAGAATGGGTTTTTTTCTCATGTCAATGCATGAAAGATTTTCTCACTAGTTATAAATTATAGAAACCATGGACCATATAAAAATTCAAATTTCATAATTTTCTCAGATACGAATTAGATGTAACTGCTAAGACTAATATCTTAGGAATTAGCTATCAATGATAAGAGTAGATATTCTGCACATTAATATTATATGAAATTTTAAAAAAATCTGAAGATAATAAATATCTGATGAACATTTTTTAATAAACATTTGATTTATTTATGTACATCAGAAAACAATACCTGCAAAACTGCTTGCACTTGCTGACTGCCGACGAGAAGTGCAGCTGCCATAATCAGACTGAACAGAAGATAGACTGCTACTCTGATTAACTGTTGAATTTTTCAAGCTTTCATTTCTTTCACTGCATAAAATTCAAAAATACTGGATTTAATCACATACCGTTTTATTAACTACACTCCTTTATAAACTTGTGAGATTGGTTGAAATATGCTCTTGGACACTTATTAATTCACCTATAAGATTCATTATAAAAGCTCAAGATTGCATTATTAATATGAAAAATAATGATAGTGGGGGGTGCGATTATAATAAAAAATTATGAAAAAGTCAGATCTTGGTATAAGTTGGTATATATTGCCATCTTTCTGTTAACCAAGTGCTATAAATATGGGAAAGACAGGAGAGCCAATTTCCTTTTTCACCCCTTGGCTTTGACATCCCTACCTTGATATATAGAGTGAGAAAGTGTAAGGAGAGAGAGGGAGACAGACTTTATTGTCACACACACATTTTCATACGTATAAACACAATACAAAGGCATGACACAGAAACAACACAACACTGATGAAAATTGCTTTCATTTTCTTATCTAAAAGCATGGTCAGGTCAGTCCTCACATTCACTATTTCTAAAAGACATCTTGCTTACCTACTTTTTTGTACAAATTTTCATTCCCCAGCTGATCATTGAGCAGACACAACTTTCAACAGGCACATGTTCTGTTGAAAATTGGGCTCCTAAAGTTTTGTTAAGGCATCTACTGAAGCAATGTGGTGAAATGTAGGTTTTTCTGTACAAATAACCACTGAGCATAGTAGAAATCAGAGTGCTTGTGTATGAGTGAATAGCGACGTAAAATCCAACATAAAGCACCACTTCATACTTTGGACAGCCAATTTGTGAAATGGACAGACTTTCAACAAAGGTCATAATATAGGCTACATTTGTTTGCATACTACAATTGAAATTAAATAGAAAATAATTAATTTGTTTAATTTGAAAGTACACAATTGAGCTGAAATTTCATAAATTAGTTAAACAGAATTAATTTTAACATTTGTAAAGTATAAAGCATTTTTTTTTTAATTAAGAGAAAAGCCTGAATGAGGAACAGAACAAAGAGTCTTTTTCAATTTTGCCTTCTTCAGTGAAAAAAAACTCTGCAACTCCACTGACTCTGTAGGTTTCTAAACGTTTTTTTTATTCAAAGAAACATTAATGCAACAAACAGATAAACTACTTTTACTAGAAAGCATCCATGTCAAAGTATACCTTCATATTATAAGGTGTTTCGAATTCCTTTCACTAACTATTTTATTATTTATCATTTTTTGCAACCCCTCCCTTTGCATAATATTCACTTATGGTCATATTAAAATATCATGGAGGGAAGGGGCCAGGTTAAGAATCACTGATATACAGTATCTTTCAAATCAGTATTTTGGAATTTCAACATGTCATCTGAAGTAATTGCATTAAGAGCAATGAATTAATGATGCAGTAATTATGAAAAAAATAAGACAAGAGAACCAAATTACCATAAGTAGTTTCTGTTTATCATGAAAAACATCTGAGGAACATTCATGGGAAAATGACACTGCTTTGGAATCTTATGCAAATATCTTTCTTGCCAATGTCCTAAAAATAGCATCAAAAGAGTAATAATGTAACACTCATTACTTACATACAGAATGATTTAGTAATACATAGTATATTTAGCACATAGAAATGAAGTCAGATGCGCAAGCTAATGAAAATAAATTACATTGAAGTTGTAAATGAATTATTTTAAAAGTCCACGAGAAGCACATGATATTCAAACTTTTCGTTCAGTGGTTTGTTGTACAACATGATAGAAAAAAAATATTTTATGAGCAGTTTTACTTACAATAAATCCTGCAAAAAAAACCACTTTATTTCATGAAATATTTATGAAAATCAAATATATTTTACACCAATAAAATATTACAAATAATATTTGAATTTTAAACAAAAAAATATAAGATATTCCTTCAGACAGTTTTTGTGGTGAACTTTTAGCAATCAGTTTTAGAAGATGAATTAAGATTTCATCAACGTTTCATTCAAGATTTATTTAAAAACCTTGAATTTCAGAATAAATTGTAAAATGTTTAAATCTGATTTAAAAAATTTTAAGTATAAAAAAATTTTCATTTATGTTATAAATTAGTTTGATACCTGAAAAATACTTAATTTGTTTTTCTAAAAAAAAGTTTAGATTATCATTTTATTTTTTGCAAAAAAATTATTAAAAAAATTATTTGCCAAAAAGCATATAACTTTATATTATGCAGTCAAATTTCAAGGAAGTATATAACCAGGAGTTTGCGGTATGCAATCCATGAGAGAGAATGTCAAATCCAAATAATTCATAAAAATATTAGAATATAAACATAATATAATTGTTAAAACATATCAACAGCAATAACGGTTGTAAACCTCAGCAAAATATAATATGATAAATTTTCATACATTTTGAGGTTTGTTATGGCCATTTAAAATAACATTATATGTGTAGGAAACCTGATGGGCCCAAAAATGTTTCTCACTTCTGAAAGTTCACAAAAGGCATATGCTCGATTCGCTACATCAAATGTTGATTGTACTAGCTTTTTGGCATTCATTCATTCAAACTGATCACAACTCTAGTCTATCGCCAAGGGCAATTTACTCTCGACTTAGATGTGCCGGAAGTGTGAGTGTACCAAACAGTTTGAGTGCCTATATAGTGTTGCATGCGGATTTTTAGTACTGCCATCTAAATTTAAAATTGCGATTGAAATGTAATGATTGAATATTTGTACCATTGTAGGCCTGTTGCTCTCTGCAGAGAGACTTTTTAAAAGACTCGAGATAGACTCGCATTCACGCCGGCTCAAAATTGGAAACCACCGAAAACCAACTTCAGCCAACCACTGCTGTGATGCTGGTGGGGTTCAAATTTGGGTCCTCATGATGTATGTCCCTCACTATGACCACCACAGCAGTTAGCTTTTTGACGTGCATTCACTTTACCCTCACTTTAATATTCTGATCATGGATATGTGAGAAACAAAAAACAAAGCAAATTACCATTCTTGCTTTCGAACATATCACTGTTCATTGTATAAACCTGCCGTAATTTACAATTTCCTCCGATGGATATAGAATCAACACTCTTGTATTCTTCATTCCAGAGCTCACTCACAATATCAGGAAAATAAATACACAGGTGAAGCCACTAAATAATGAGGGAGAAATAAATAAATATTTTGTTGTCATTAATTTGATAACAGATAAAATAGATTCAATTTTCATGTGACTAATTAAATGAAAGATGCAAAAAGTTGGACTTGAATATAGTGAAACTTGAATAAAATAGAATATCAGGGGACCAAAGTAATTTGTTATATTGGGAAAGGGGTACATTTTTTAATCAGTACAAATATACAAGGTTCTAATGAAGGTGCCCTATAGCAGTGTTTCTCAACTGCCAGGTCCTGACATCATTCATACCAGGCCACAAGTGATTGGCTATTTCATTTTCACCCATTAATTTTCTCTTAGTTGTCTATTTGACTGAACCTCTATTTGCAAAATTAATTGAAACCAGACCACAGGCTTACAAAGGTTGAGAACAACTACCCTATAGATCAATGGTGCGCAAACCGTGGGTTATGACCCCCTCCCCTACGGGGTCACATCAATGAGCTGGGAGGAGGGTCACAAGAGATTCTCCAAAATAAAAATTTCAAAATAAGAAATTCATTTTTATTTAAAAATTTGTCAAAACTAAAGAATGCCTTTATATAGCTGAGCTAATTACTATATATATAACGTGTAAAATGTAATTTTATCTAATTCTACTTGTACAATAATCAATATATTTGCTCCATCGTGATTCATGCCAGAATCACGAATGTGCAATGTCCTCGCAAAAAAAAAGAACGTGGGAAATGACGTTTGAATGTTTACTCTACCCATGTTACTCTATGGAAGTTATTTTCCTAAAATGTTTTGTAATGTGTGTTTCAATAGGGATGCACATTCACGTTTCAGGCATAGCAAAACAAGATATCCAAACAGCTGATAAAAAAAAGAAAAGAAAATTTGTACATTCATGCTTCTGGCATGTGGCAGACGATATCAAGTTAGTACTTTTACAAGGTGACTTAGAGAGAGAGAGAATCTCTCAATTTTTCAAATTTGTATATTTCTTAAAAATTAAAAACACAGAATAGAATGATAAGTAATACGTGGATATAAGAGGAAAAATATGTCTACGTTTAATGAATAATTTTTTTTAATGGACGATTTCAAGTGTAGAATTATCATTTTGAAATCGGATGATTCTTATTCACCCTGTATACGAAAATCAAGGACCAACACTTCACTACACTTCCATCTTACATAAGGGACACTAAGTACATCAAAAACCAAAGTAAATATTTATATTGTATTAAAAAATTTGTTGAATATCTTTGGAAGTCAATATACCCTAATCAAAATCAAAACAAGCATTCCAAAAAGGGCTTTTGGGACAGCATGATTGATGGCAAAAAAATCAAAATGTCCCGGAATATCCCAGTTTTCCAGGACATATGGTCAGCTAGTGTAGGGGTCAGTGATAAATGTTTCAGTCAAAAGGGGGTCGCGCTTTAAAATGTTTGTACATCACTGCTATAGACAAATAATCAAAATTTACTGAGTTTGAAGGTAACTTTATAATGTGGGTGTTTTAATTGGCCAGCATATTAATTGCATTAATTGTTTAAAGGCCGAACTATGAACAAAGTCACTTATTGTATTGAAAATTGGAATTCGAGGTCCTTTTGCATGCCTATACATAGATCAACTTTGAAATTTAAAGTAAAAACTTTTTTCTTTGTTTTTCATGATGTTCCATAAATGATAGTGAAACTTGATGTTCCATGAAAGAATATGGAACATCAAGGCACTTGAGTGGCACTTGGGGAGAGGTGAAGTGGAAACTGGTATCGCCAATATTCTCACCATTATTTATTTCTGGAGAGCAGTTATCACATGAAATTTTCTATTTTCTACTATAAATTCAAATTTGCAACACATACCGATTTTTTAAACATAAAAATGAGTGCAGAAAAAAAATAAAATTTTTTTTTATAATGTCCGTGATAAAAGGAGGAAAACATATATATTTGATGGACCTGTTTGTCACATTGGTAGCATTTATACATAGTGTTTTTTTGGCAAACCTCACACCATCCTCGCAGAGACAATATAATGGCCATCAGATAACCTGATAGCTTTTTTTCAATTCACAACGTGGAACTGGATGAATAATTAACACCCTCCTTACATTGTAGAAGGTCCATTGTCACTTCTCTTCGTAATTCCTAATAAGAAATACAATCTGCTTCTCGCAACTCTGAATGGATTATCCAACGTGCTATAATGGTCATATGGCAAATTTTTTCCAATGGAATCCAGATATGAGGTTTTCATTGGATTCTAGAAAGAATTTTTTTTATCCCATGCAATAATTTTTTTCGGATTGCTTAAAACTGTCTTGCCTTTTCTTGAAACTTGAGTGTTGCACTTACGTTTTGCTCCTTTTTCTGCCCTACATCTTTTGAAGAACACGTTTCAGGAGTTTTCTAACACCCCGTCCTCGTTGTTGCAAAATTGCCTAGCATTTCACATACATCAGTTGGAACTGTTGATACTAGATCATTTTTAACAATATCATCTTCATCCATGATATATGTTCCCATTTTCATTAGCACATAATTGGCATATATCTACATCCTCTAATTCTGAATCTGAAAGTTTCTACATATCTTACAGCTTCTTCTAATGTGAGATATCTTTTTGATATGGTTACACTAAGCTGAACACAAGACTATCTAAGATTGTCAAACTTGGTTTAATTAGTCTGCAGTTTGTTAAAATATACATTTCTAAGAATGCAAGAATAAAAACGTACTCACCCAATATAAACAATCCACCCCAGAAAGCACATTCCTCTGTGTTATATTACCCAGAATTAGCCCCCCCCCCCTATCGAATGATGACAACACCCTGGGGTTCGAATGGGAAATCGAAGCAGCGCACTCCCCATTAGATATCCCTAGAATCCCGCTCTCTTGAAAGGCCAATGTTCCCTAAATAGAACATGCATTTTTGAAGGCGAGTAGCTCTAACGTTTAACAGTACAAAGAAACTAATTGATTTTTACTTTGATTGATATATTAAGTGGTAGAAACATACAAAATAATTTTCAATTTAACTTCAAAATTGAAATTTTGGCAAATTTTAATCGAAATCAGGGAAAAATGACCAAAAAATGTCAAATTTCAAAATTCTGACAAAAATGTTGATATCAACTTGAAGTTTCCTAATTTATTTTAAAAAATACTTTGAACTCCCCTCTATAGACAAAAAAAAAACTGGAAATGTTTGAATCAATTTTTATCTGATATTTTTGTAAATAAAAACTATGTTCCATTTATGGAACATTGGCCTTTAAACGGTTAATATTTATATATAGCTGCCAACATTGGAGAATGAGAATTCAGGAGGTTTTCATGTGGATACCAATTCCGTACAAAAATAAATGTAAAAGGGATCTTTTAAAACATTTTAGGGTTTCTTTCAGTAGTAGAAGGGAAATTTTCAGGATATTTTCCCATTGCAAAAATCGTGACACTGTGCAAGCCATCGCTAATCATGGCCAACCATTAGGTTAAAGTCCTCTGGGTTAAATTACCTCAAAAATATTTCGCAAACCAAAAAAATCTCCATCGATCCCAAAGTGGGACATACGGATAGAGCAGATACACGCGATCATGACAAATTTTGAATTTCAAAAGGCTGGATTGATGCTTGTTGATTGGAGAATTTTGTTTTCCCCCCAAAAATGAAATATTTTTTTGCGATACGACGAAATGGCGACAATTTACACAATGCTTATGAAGCAGCAGTTTTTTTTTAAGGGTAAATTCTTGGGGAATAATTTTTCCTTAAATGTAGGGATTTTTTACAATTAAGGGCAAAATTCAGGAGATAGAGCCGAAATGCGGGAGCTTCCAAGAAAATCCAGGAGACTCGGCAGCTATGTGAATATATTAATACTGCATTCAAAAATAATCATTCACACACCACATAAAGTATATATATATATATACATTTATTTTAATACTTGACAAACCAGGAAAAATATGCACAATTCTGATAATCTTTCTATTTTTATTAATGGGTTTCTTTAAAAATCTCATTTGTAGAGATAGTGATAAATAATAATAAATGACTATTATTATGTTTGAGATGAAAAATAAAACACAAAAGGAAAAGATGGAATCACTATATGTAATTCTAATTTTATAATAAGCACATTTAGTAATACAGACAAAAAAACAATCAATTTGATAAACAACTTTAAAAACTTACAGATTCATTTACAGGCATATGCAGAGGAACAACGGAAGACAGAATTGAATGTTTGATATTGTTCTGGATAGAAGAGAATAAGATACGTTTCCGATCACCAGATTTACATGATGTTCTAAAAAAAACCAAACACTGCAAATGACCAGATAAAACAATTCAACATTATTAAATCTGAAATTAAATGCAAGCAATAGCTTTTGTATTTTCAGTTATGAGTTTTGGTGTTTAAAAATAATACATCTGGGTGCTACAGATGGCCAAGATAATATAATTGACAACACAGTAGTAGTCAATTAATTATGCTTCTATCAACTGAGGTGAGTTGTCAGACCAAGTTTGGCCAGTAACATGTAACCTACTTTTGCTTCTGAAGAGTAATGAAACCAGCAGTAAGAACGAAAACCAAACAAATCAATCATGTGAAAATATTTCTGTATAATGTTTACATCCACTATCATGTATCAAAGCTCAATTTTTATTTGTTTGTAAATATATTCACCTGTAATTCACTACGTTTTCATATTTTCAGATATCATCTCTATTAAACAAGGATCTTGCTATCTTGGGTGAATCCAGACTTATTTTACCCCCAGTTAATTGAAATTTTATCCGAACCTCTGTAAGCATTCCTATCCGATTGTAAAAATTAATATACTGCGCTATGAAGATGGATCTTGGTCCTACAATCAAACCTTGTCTGACTATAATGGATCTTATCTCACAGATGCAGAAAGCTCCTGACAACTATCCTTTGTTCAAATTTTGAAAAGAGGGGAAAGGACAGTGTCTGAAATAATTCTGTTTTTCCTTTACTTTAGCAAATTCAAGTTGGTGAAAAAAAATTTATTTAAAAATATTTTTATTGATTGCACAGGGCAATTTAGAATTCAGGACAAACTTTAAGAGGTGATATAAAACACTTAAACAAGCATTTTTGGTCATAGAATCTGTGGTTAAATCATAATAGCAAAGACATAAGAGGTGCTTTCAGAGAGTGCACAATAGCACTTCACCAGTAGCAAATACAGCAGAAATATGTTAATTCGAATTTTGGATAATTCAAATTTCTACGAACTCCCTTGAGTCTTCTAATTCAATATTAAAATTACTTATTTTCGAAATTTTTGGGTAATTCGAAGTTAGAGGGAAAAAAGTCATGATTTTTGCATGAGCAAATTTAGTTTGGAAAAATTCTACAAAAAGCCAGACTTTGCTTTTCTTGATCAAGTTGTTAAACAACAAATTTTTAAAGACTAATAAAATTTTGAAAATTCTGTTTTTCCCTTTTTTTTTTTGATAATTTAATGCCTATTTTAATATTGTTCAGCTGGAGTACATAGAAATTGTGTGCCATTTAATATTTATTATGCTTTTCACCTATAGGAACGTATATACCCTTTCACCTATATCAAGGTGTAACATTCAAAATCAATCTTTTGGTCATCATTAAGAGTACAGTCGAATCCTATTTAATGAATAGCGAAAATCCTGTTTTAATGAGCACTTTTCTAATCCCCAGAAAAGATTACATCAGAACAATACAAAAACCTGGAATTCTTTTATAATGAAATTTTGTTACAAAAAAGTGATTCCTCCGGTCTCTTGGAGATCATTATAATGGGATTCAACTGAATATGGAAAGATATAGATATTAAGAGACTACACAGAAAGTATCAGAAAGATTTACAGAATTACAGAGTCTAATACGTCAATGAAAGTATTGTTCCTGATAATGCCTCTCAAACAAGTCCTTGAAATGAGTAGAAGATGAAACAATTTGCAGGATGGCACAGATTTATTTAGAACAGCTATTATTTACACGTATTTACAAGCAGCAATTTGACAACACACTAAATAGAGAGCCTCTGACATATGGCTTCTCATAAGCACACAAGAGAGTGCTATTTTCCCTTATGCTTCATATGCTCTTCTTCATATGCTTCTCTCCCATACGCTCTTCTCCCTTAACTCAATTTGTTGTCTTAGTTCCACCTTGGGGCACTTTTTAAGGCAAAATATACCTTCTAGAGTGTTCTCTATGATTCTCACGAGATCTTTATATTTCTCTTGGCACTATGACCTCACCAAATCATCGGAGCTGTCATTAAGTTTGTTGCCAACTTGGCTATATTTACCGAGATGCCTAATTTTCATTTTTACATAAAATAATGACTATTTACAGTTGAAAATGACATAAGTGATAAATAAGAACGATTTACATAATTTTTTGTAACAATATATTTCCTTGATAGCATAAGACTGATAAGCAAAATTTGGGAAACAGTTTCATTATGGATGATCATAAACCGTTTCTGTAAATCAGGTTTTGAACATGGTAATAGAACATAGAAATTCTGCAGTGATACTGATTCCAGAATAGTGGAATAATGTAGCAGAGCTAATATCAATTATTATAACTATAAATTATTACAATTTCAGAAACAGTTTTAACTGATGATACAATTTTAATGTTTGACAATTATCATATGTGAATGTTGATGATTAAATTGAAATCTGTAGTCACTTTATAGATCCAGGATAGATTAATTGGATAATTCCAATTTTGGATGATTCAAACTTTTTTCAGTGACTTTGGACTTTGAATTAACCAGTAAGTTTGACAGTATTATATTTTTCCAATGGATTTACTGTGATATGTGCTACCAACTATTCAAGAGTGCAGGGGGTTGTAATATGGTAGGCCTCCCCATGGTGCAATCCGGGTAATGCAAAATCTACCACAAGTCATTCTACCCCTCGTCATAGTCACCAGAGCCATGGGGGGGGGGAGCTACGGCTATTCTGTCCCCAATAATTACTGGATATGCAATGCATCCCTCTCTCCTGAATACAGGCTCGATTCCTCTATATACAGGACACCTAGCAACATTCAGCAACCCCCCCCCCCCCCAATATTTTTCTTCATTGGAGCCTCTGCTACTTGTAATTGTTTGGCGCGGGTCGCTCTAATTTGAACCAAAATTTAATCCAAGGAGTGCCTGCGGTTCCAGTAGATGGAGGGTTCATTTTTGCAATGAAATACAGAAAAATTCTAACATAAAATTTTTTGCTCCAATGGATTGGATATATGTCGAGCCCATTACACAGAACTTGCCTCTCATAAACTCTCTCTCAATTTCTTTTTGTGGGTCCATTTCCTGGGCACTGTCTTCGCGATTCCTATTGAAACCTTTGGGGACCTTATCGCCAAAATTAGTGACATTAATGACAATCCAATGCGTTTTATCACAGTGTTTGCACCCCAACTTCATATTCAACCCACATTCTGTGACAAAAAATGCTTGTTTGGGTATGTTTTATCACCCCTTAAATTTTTTCTGAATCACCCTGTATAAAATACAAATGTTGCAATTCTGTGGAAACAAGAAAATTAAGCTTAACATAAACATAGAAAATAAGTTGTGTTTTTGCCTATTTGAGATACTTTGTTAAACGAAATGATTTCTCTTGTTTACTGCATTACAGGGACAGGACAAATTGCCAAAAATTATGTGCAAAATTTAAAATAATAAATGCCCAAATCAATACTTTATATGCCGGTGTCGACTATTTGGTTGATATAAATACATGCCTTGAGCATGTTGGGCAATAGATTTATCCAGCCCTGCTGCATCAACCATCATATTAAATTAATGAAATCAACTTTACTAGAGATATGAATGATCTACGTACAAGTGTAAGGCAAAAATCCATGTACAAAACTTTTACAAAATGTGATAAGAGAATGATGGATTTACCTTACTTCCAGAGAAAACATCTGACTGCTTATTAGGTATACTTGCAACACAAGATATGGTTGAGTAAGTCCCACTAAAGAGTAAAAATAAACTATGAATCTGCTATATGTAAAAACATTTGTTTTGTACATACGTAATGAAAATAATCATGGGCTAGCATCACAACTAGTGGTTGTGTAAACAAAAATGTATCCCGCATGGGGCAAACATTCATTCTGGTGCCCGGTCCCTTAAAGTTTTCAACAAACAGAGAGGGTGAATTTATTACCTGGAGCATTAGACACACACTCGATTGCTTCCAGTTGTGGTCCTACAAGGAAGTTCTTTTGTGAAACAAATAAGTTTCATTATATACATTTTATATTATTGTTTTTTATATTTTATTTTCATAATGAATGTTTCAATGCAATTTTTGAGAAAGGTTGAATTCTGTATTTAATCAGAAATAACTGAAAAATTAACACAGTTTAGCTCTTAGGGAATAAAGATAAAACACATTGTATTTTTTTTTTACGTGCACATTTTTATTTCTATGGAAGAAGTAGATAAACTTTGCTCAATACTCAGAAAATCACAAACAAGTAAGGCAAATACAGAACTTCTAATGTAGTTCGACATGATGTGGGTATTGTCTTCAGGGGATAATAATATTGTGCTGAACGAGGATCCCACTTGAATTAGTTGCCAAATCTTAACTCTTGGTTGCTCAGCAGAAAGAAAAATATATGTCTGTCCAAGTCCATCACCACATTCTGGCCACAATGTTTGACTTGGACAGACAGTTTTTTTTTCTTTCAAGCAACAGTGAATTAAGATTTGGTAAGCAATCCAAATGGAATTCTCGATCAGCGTGATATTCTTATTATCTGAAGATGACACCCATAGCATGTCGGAATGCATTAAAAATTTTGTATTTCCCTTGTATTTGCTTTATTCATTATTGATTTTCTAAGTCTTTATTTCTAACCAAGAAAATAAAAAAAAATATTTATTGCATTGAAAAAAAAAGATGTGATACTCACATGACATTTTCCAATCTTTTGGTATAAATAAATTTTGTGAAGCTGACATGTTTTTGATGGAATACACATATGTTTTAGCAATTTTATCGAATTCCTACATAAAATCAGAAACATAAATAATTAAGCTTTTCATAATTCTTCCCATATTAAAAGTAATTTATAAACAGGCAATCATAATAACCACATAACGTAAAATACACAATCAACTTTCAAGATAACTATCACTATATCCTTCATAGAATTTTCAAAGCTATCTGAAAAAAATATTGTAGATTCATGAATTTCTCTGAAATGACCAACTGATCAAGACAAAGTAAAAAAAATACAACAAATATTTTGCACATTTTGGAAGAGTAGTCACAAAGTTAAAAAGAGAGTAAAAAGGTTGATCAAAAATAATTGAATTTAATAATTGCAGACGACACAGTGCGTAACATCAAGCTCTGTAGCCACCTGCACTTGTGATTGCCCTGCCTCCAATCTACCTACGATTTTCCATCTCCTTCCATCATCCATATGTTTGTGGCTACTCATTTTACCTGACAGCTTATAAAATTTACCCAACTCTTGCGAGAAACACAGCGAATGTTGCTGAGGAGTACGAGCACACTAATCGTGGAAAACGCCTCATGCCCTTATCATCCCCTCTGTGGTCACAGCTCCGCCCACACACATGTTTACACTTACGTATTCAAGATAATATTTGTATATTTCTTCAGTGGCATTATTAGTACCTTTATTTCAGCACTTTTTGTGAAAATAGACACAATGTGCAAATTCTCTTAATTTTGCACAAGAGTGTACAATCGACGCTCCTTATAATGACTTCCCCCTTTCCTCTGCTAAAAACAGACGTATTAGTTGACCCTTATATCAAATGGAAAACATATAGGTTAGTCTTCATATAAACAAATTTAGGACTTATTGTACTAGTTGTAGTAATGGAACTGTCACATAGAGCGTATCACAACACAATAACTTCCTTACTTTTTTGGCACTTTTTGGTATAAACCATTTGGATACCAGATCTTTATTCAATGGAGCAAAAATAGTCACACACGATCCTCCCTGCAATGAAAAACATATATAATATGTAAACATTCACATTCGTCAATTCAGAAAATTGATTGATTTCAGGATAAAACTAAAATGTGATGAACAAATATGTGTAGTATGCAATGATGGCCGCAAACAATATGCCATCACTTCAAATAGAGGTTTTACTGTAGACCTGCGTGCAATTAATTTCACACCGGTATCAATCTCCCTAGTTCATCCGGATTGTCTCTCAATCTGCTGACTAATAGCCCCAGTTGGGCTGGGTGAGAAAGGTGATAGTGCAGAGGCAGTTTAACAGCAGACACATGCCCTGGGTTATTAAAAAATCCTAACTCTATATTTTTTTCCAATTTAAGGGGCCCAACATTTTATTTTTTGCCAGGGCCTGAACCGGCCTTAGTCCGCTTGTATTGGGGGGCACTAAAAATTGCATAATTGATTCCAAAGGTAGTCACTAATGTAACTGTAATATATAAATTTAATTGGTTAGCACAACATAGACCACAGATGTTCAACCTTTTTTCACAAGCCAGTGCTTGTGACTAGAAACTGCCTGTACCCATCAAAAGAAAAGCACCCTCATGACAAGTTTGACATGTGTATGCATGAAACTGGGTGATTTTAATCTGTGAATGTAATTTATGCAAGTTGTTTAATTGGGACAATGAGCACCAAATCAAACACTAGCATAAAGCAGTATGGGTGCTTTGTGAAGCACCATAGTGATCGCAAGCAACAGGCTGAACACGCCTGACATAGTGTTATCAGACATTCTTCGTTTTTATGTCATTTCAAGCATCCTCCTTACGTTTTGGAAAACTTGCCCTTTTGTCCTTCTTTTCAGGTTTCTGGAGTAATTGCCTTTTTTTTTAAACCTGGGGGATTTTTTTCTCACTCTGTAATAGCTTTATTGACGTGAGTGTTTGAGTGGTTTTTTTACCCCACATGTTTAGACTTGACTAATCGCAGTAAAATTCCCAGACTAAAAGAACCCAAGTTGCCTCCAAGCAGGGCAGATGCTGTTGCAACCATGGTCCAGCTTGTTTCTTAATAATATGAAAAAAGACAGTCTGAAAAATAGCTCTGAAAGAAGAAAACTCTTAACGTATCAATTTTGTGACTGTAATTGTATGCTAGTTTATGGCAAACACTCTTCCATCCAGAAATAAAAATAGGATGCCAAAAAAGGAAAACACTCAATGCTCTGATTCCTTGGAGCCTACACTAAAGGTAGAGCAATAAATTAACCCGAGGAATTATTAATGGAGACATTTGTTCTCTTTTTGCTTTTTTAATATGTTCTGTTTTTGTTGGGAAAAATTACTGTGATATTATAGTGGGGACTTTATTATGGGGTTTTTGTAACTTTAGTGGCGCCATCTGTTGTGAAAATTGGGAGAAATGACATTATAGTTTATAATAAAGGGTATTCTTTTTTTCAATTTTTGAATCTAGTAACCCTAGACATAGGCTCGTCAGGGCCAGATTAACCATTAAGCAAAATAAGCACATGCTTAGAGCATCAAGAGAAAAGGGGCACCACAAAAAATGATTGAATAACACTTTTTTTTTAATTAAAAAATTTTTTCGGACATCAACATCAATTTTCCGGTAGAAAATCATAAAATTTTGGGAGCACTTGATTGTGCAGTTGAAAATCTTTATCGAAAAGATAGGGCAGGGGATGGGAGAGAATGGGATCTGGTGCCCGGGCACTGGACCAGGAAAGTGCCGAGTTCCCTCTGTTTTCAATATAAATTGTGGGGAAGGAGGCACCAAAATGGATACAGATTCCCTCCAAGTAATGGGGAAAATTTTAGTTTTTGGTTACGGCCCTGAGAGTGACACAAAAGCAGAGAAACTAAGTTAATGCTAAACAAGAACTCGTGACAATGCTCAGTTTTTGAATTGAAATTTGCTCTGTTAACTATAAAGTAAGCCCAGAGCCGTTTCAACAGCATCATAGGCACCTGGGTAAAACAAATTTTTCTGAGGCCCCCATCCCAACCCAGCTATAAATACGCCTATCAATTTCCGTACTTACTCTCTCCTAAACTTTAACCAGATCAAATTGTCATGAGGCCTCCCTAGCATACGGCGCTCTTGAGCCATGGGATAATAGGCCTTGTTGTGTGAAATGATTTTTCTGAATTCCCCCCTCCTTCACCTTACCAATTTACATACTATTCTTGAAAACTGTAACTAGATCTAATATCTGGACAGTTATTAGATCTGGTTACAGTTTTCAAGAATAGTATGTAAATTGGTAAGGTGAAGGAGGGGGGAATTCAGAAAAATCATTTCACACAACAAGGCCTATGATCCCATGGCTCAGGAGCGCCGGATGCTGGGGAGGCCTCATGACAGTCACGAGGTCTTGAGCCACTCGTTGATGTTAGAAGTAAAGGGGAGCCCAAAATCGCTTCTGTGCTTAGGGCCTTAATATGGGTTAATCAGGCCCTGAGGCCCGTAACTAGACTGGGACAACCGTGGCACTGTCCAGAGCCAAAAATAGAACTTCACAAAAAATTTTCCCATTTTGCATTATAATCCTGGGGGCGCCCAAGAAAAGGATCTCCCAGGGCGTCTTAAGAGCATCATGGGGGCCTCGGGCAGTGATTTTTCTGAGGCTCTACCTGGCAAATTCTGGAAAAATTCAACTATTTGTCATTTTTCTGAGCCCTCGCCCCTCTTGAGGTGTCCAGGTGGGCCCATGCATTAAGACAGCACTGGGCTGCCCCACCCAGACATAGACAAACTACATATTTGTAAAAACTAAGTACAACAAATATTTATGTATATATACATTTAGGTGCTATATAAGCCTATATAGCACACACATAAATATTCCAGCCATGTAATTCTGCACAAAATTAGGACAAGTTTAATAGAAGCAATTTGTTTCTATAAAAATTTTCGTTCATGACACTCACTAATCTCTCACTAAAAATCTCGTTATTCAAGAATGGAAACAATATTATTTTAACATACTTGAAAATTCTTCTTGAACATACTGAAACTCTTTTATTTCAGCAGAACCATCTTGTATTCAATTGAAAAAATAAAATAAAAAATGATTGAGAATCACGAAACTAATACACAATAAGCTATAATAATAAACAAAAACTAGATAAATGAAAAAACGAAAATGATTCAAGAATCCCGCCCTTCAGCTTCCTTGATGACGGCTTGTCCAGTCATATTGAAACTTCCGGAATCTCCTGCACGTCTCGGTGGCGGATTTCATCAAGGGATTTCATGTTGAAAATGGATTTCTTATTACGGATTGTAGATCATTGCGCATTTATCTGCCGTTTTATTTGTCTGAAAGGTTGAAATGAAAATCAATGTACAGAGTGTCCCATAAATTCGTAAATAGTTTAAAAAGTCATGTAAATGGAAAGAGTCTGCAGTATATTTAAATGAAGTTGACGAAAAAATTGTCACGAGCAGGGATTTCCTTTGGCTTAAGAAAAAAAAATTAGTTGAAATTTTTTTCCACTGGAAGACCAGGGAAATCAATCCGACAGGAAAGATTAGGCTTGAACATTTCTTCCATCTCGTGTCCGAAACGTTCATAAAGCTTCAACTGACAATTCGTAGCTGAGATTAGCCCATAGTCATTATGGGGCTAGGATTTTTATGACCTAAAAACTGACAGAATAAGCTCCGTAAAAAACCTAAAATATGCCGTAAAAACCATCGAGCTTATACACTATCTACCAATAAATATTTGGACACCTATGCAAATGACGATATCTGCCAAAGCGCTTGCAGAGCTCTTCAAGCGCTTTGATATCTGCGGTCCTGAGATACGTCACGCCCTCCGCCGGTATATATCGTGTAGGAAACAACATCGGCATTAGTCGCATGCAAGATGCCGTGCAGTTCGGAGCTCTCTGATTTCGAGAAAGGTATAATTATCGGGTATCACAAAAATGACCGATCCTTAAGGGACATATCTAGCGAGCTGAAGTACCCAAAATCGACAGTGGCCTATGTGATTAAGAAGTGGAAGGTAAGCTATGATTGTCGGAATTTGCCCAGAGTCGGCAGACCAACGAAATTGGGAGATAGAGACTGATGGGTGCTGTCCAGAGAAGCACCCAACCGATGGCCCTCATCAGCGAGGAGTTTCAACAGGCATCCGGGAGTATTGTTTCAATGAATACCATCCGTAAGGAAGCACATCTGATTGGTTTTCATGGTCGTGCTGCTGCCCATAAGCCTTTGATCACAAAGTCCAACCGCGTTGCTCGGTTAATGTGGTGCAAAGCACATCGAAATTGGACCGTAGATCAATGGAAACGGGTTCTTTAGAGCGACGAATCAAGGTTCACCCTCTACCGTTCGGATGGCAGGGTCTGGGTCTGGCGTCTGCCTGGAGAACGTCTCCTGCCAGAATGCATTGTACCAACAGTCAAGTTCGGCGGAGGTGGAATTATGGTCTGGGAGTGTTTCTCCTGGTATGGACTGGGACCCTTGGTCCCCATTCATGGTAAGCTCAACGCCGATTCCTACTGCACTATTTTGGATGACAATGTGCTTCCTACGTTGTGGCAGTTTTACGGGGTGGACCCCTGTTACTTCCAGGACGACAATGCCAGCTGTCATGCTGCGAGGTTAACCAAGGCTTGGTATGGTGCCAATGGGGTTCATCGAATGGACTGGCCTGCCCAGAGCCCAGACCTGAACCCTATCGAGAACCTCTGGGACGAGTTGGATCGCCGAATCAAGGGGTGCCCTACCCGTCCAAAATCGGTGAAGGAACTGACATGTCTTCTCCAAGCCGAGTGGAAGAAAATACCTCTAGCCGTCACACAAGGACTTGTGGAAAGTATGCCCCGAAGGATTCACGCTGTAATTGCCTCTCGTGGAGGCTCTACCAACTATTGATTTTGAATAAAGTTAGTTTTTCTTTTCTATCACAGGTGTCCAAATACTTATTGGTAGATAGTGTATTACGGGAGGGAGCATCCAGCCGCCGCGACGTCGTCTACATCTAATGCAAGGATACCACGTGATCCGGTGAAAACAAACACGATCTCCCATAGAGATCAATGTTAAAATTGCCGATTTTAACATAGAATTGCGGAAATTTAGTGAGGTTTTCCGCCGCATCAATAATTTTAAAAATTGAATTGAATTCTCGATTTTCGAAATATTGAGTTCGCTTAGAGATACGAAGCCCAGAAAATTAAATATAAATTAATTAGCCAGACCCACTTTTGAGGTTGATATCCATGCAATGACATTAATTTCAGCTTTTTATTTACATCTCAAGCACGAAAATGAGAATTAATGTCTCCGTATTGTCTTATATTATCCAATTGCATCAATCCATATAGTTTAGGATGTTTTCAAATTAATTATGGAATTATTTCTTTCATTACTTCTGGAGTAATTGCTTTAATCAATTCTGGATTTGTTTCTTTCGTTATTGCTGAAATTATTTTTCATCAACGCTGATATTATTTCTTTCACTGATTCTGAAATTATATCTCATTAATTTTGGAATTATATCTCATTAATTTTGGAAGTATCACTTTTTCATTAATGCTGGAATTATTTCTTTCATTAATTCTAAAATTTTTCTTTCATTAATTCTAAAATTTTTCTTTCATTAATTCTAAAATTTTTCTTTCATTAATTCTAAAATTTTTCTTTCATTAATTCTAAAATTTTTTTCATTAATTTTAGAACTATCTTTCACTTTAATTCTGGAATTACCGCTTTTATTAATATTTGAATTATCACTTCATTAATGCTGAAATTACTTCGTTCATCGATTTTGGAATTATCTCTTCCATTAATTCTATAATTTTTCTAATCTCTCATTAATTCTGGAATTATCACTTCTATTTATTTTGGAACTAAAATTATCTCTCATTAATTCAGCAATAACGAAAGAAACAAATCCAGAATTGATTAAAGCAATTACTCCAGAAGTAATAAAAGAAATAATAATTAATAAAGAAATAATTCCATAATTAATTTCAAAACATCCGACGAAGATGTTGGGGGACACCTTTCTCAGCACTGCCAAGGCGGAGACCGCCGACGTCATGCTCGCTGTATATAATATTAGCGCGATGGTAAAAACCTGAAAACTCGCGGAAATTACGAGAAATTGCCATCGAGCTCACTTATACTTAGCTAATATTACTTATTACTTAGTAATATAAGCTCGATGGAAATTGCCAATCACTGCACAAAATGATTCCAAAAGGCACACAAATAAAATTGCCACTTTGTTACTAATATCACCGAAAAAATCGCTAATCATTGCCAAAAACGATGCCAAAGCAAAGTAAAATTGTCAATTTTTGCAAATATCGTTGAAAAATTATCAATTTAAAATTAAGCCAGAAAAGATATTTCTTGCTTAATCTAGTTTATAAGGTCTTTACTATTCTGTATACAGAAGGGGCCCGTTAAAGGCTGACCGAGGGGTCCACAAAAGATCCCAGCCTAGGGGCCCCACTACAGGATGTGGGGCCATGCCTATATAAGATCGCAAATGGCTCCTCGAATCAAAAACTTGTGAACCACTGCTCTAAATTGTTCTGTTGAAATATGTAAATTAATGCTCAAAAACAGGGTCGCAAGTAGATGCTTGGTCAGCCAGGTTAAGCCCGCATTTTGGCACCCCACCCCCTAGTAATGTTGAAAGGATGAAATTTGCGCCCCCCCCCCTCTAGTCCGATGCACCAATCTCACCCCCAATTGTAGCCCCGATAAGAAAATATGCCTCAAACTCTAAAAATCATGAAAAATACTTCAAACTTTCGTGGAAAAATGCCTTGAAATTGCTGAAGATCACGAAAAATCTATCTCGTAAAAATAGTTAATCCATTAAAAAATTTTATGCTCACAGAAATTTGCCTTTTAACCATCACAACGAAAAGCTTGCGGAAATTAGTAACACGAAAATTCAGAAACGAGCTGTTAATCGTTTACCCTGCATTTTATAGGACTATGATTTGCATATTTCCAATGGTTTATTTTCGTGCAGCGAACATATAAGCTATACTGCCCAAGTTGTCGCCTGACGTCAGTAAAAACGTTTTTTGGAAGTCATAAAATGTCTCAAACATGACGTGATTAAATGGTCATTATGTCCATTTTGAAATCGTCAAAAATGACGTCAAAAAAATTACCATTTGCAAATAGTTCGACTTCCAGAAGATAGATGGCGCTATTTGAAGAAACGGGGGAGGAAAAAAAATGACCTTCGCAGGTCAGATTTGAACCCAGTCTGTCGCTTTGTATCTCACGCTATCGTAGAAGTAATTATACAATGTTATTTAATGAAGACTTTAAAAGTATTGATCAGTTATATTACCGTTAAGCAATCTTGCTGAGTTTAGCCGATGGCACCCAAGTTGTCACCTGACGTCAATAAAAACGTTTTTTGGAAGTCATAAAATGTCTCAAACATCACATGATAAAATGGTCATTATGTCCATTTTGGAAACGTCAAAAATGATCATTTGCAAATAGTTCAACTTTCAGAAGATAGATGGCGCTATTCGAAGAGATGGAGGGGGGGGGAAGGAAAAAAAATGACTTTCTGGTGCAGGTCGGACTCGAACCTAGTTCGTTCGTGGAGGATTCTCCTTATTTATCTTAAGTCGGGTTTTCCTTGGAGCAGGTTTCCTGAGCCACGCGCAACGTGATTCAACCAGCGCGACATGCCATCCACTCACCAGTAAGAAAAGCAGCATGACTGTTTTCCTACAGAGCGCAATACGCCTGACGACAGCGCTTTTGATTGGTCGATTGATTCTGGAGGAGTCAAATGCGTCGTGCGCCGCGGTCTTGCTGATATTCTCTTCACTCTTGTGTGTTTTCTTTCCCTTCCCTTCAAACCGGATCATGCAGACGACAGAGTAGCTGATTGCCAAAGCCATATACTTTATATCGCCGCCCTGATCTGATGCGCCTCGCTAGGAAAACACAAACGTGTAGCGTGATTATGTAACAATAAAAAACGAAAAAATAACTGCCAAATAAAAGATCTTTTTATGACATGAATGTCGCTCTCCACTTGTTAATACAAGATATACGGAAGACTTCCAGTCTTCCGTATATCTTGTAAAAGATCTTTTATTTTTTATCCTTGAAAAATATAGTAATATAATTATAAATATAATTATTTGCGTTATTTATAATTCTCGAAAAATAAAAGATTTAAAAAATTCATTTTTGTAGTTCAATGTACACGTCAAAGAATTCGTTGCATCTTTTTCAATTTCACAGATTCTCTGATCTTCCGTAAAAAACATGATACGGATGCAATTATAATTTATATAACGAGTTGAAAAATTTATATGAACAATTACTCATTGAAAAGTTTTACATTTCCATTCAAACCAAATCGCAATTAAAAGTACTTCATTTATCTTGTGACAACCAGTAACGAATAGGCCTAGGGTAATTTTGAAACACCCTCTGAAGGTTCATTAACAAATATTTTGGATAATTTTGATATTTTCATGCGGAACTAGAATTTTTCAGTTGAAAAGAAATTCGTGATTTTTATGACGCAAAATCATTCACGCCATGATAAAACGCGTCATTTCATGACCTTCATGGCTAATAAGGTCATGAAATGACCTGATATTTCATTAAGGTCATCAAGAATCACGTTATTTCCTGACCTTTATTGTTCGTGGTCATTAAGTGACTTTGAAATGACGTGATTTTTTTTTTTGATTAACGTCATTCATATACAAATACGACGCCACAACAGGCAAAATGCCCCACGAGGTGGCTGATAAAAAGATGCCCATAAAAATGTCATATATTTCAAAAAAAAAAACAGCAACCCAATTAAAAATGCAATTAACGCAAATTATAAACAATATATACACATGATAAAATATTATACAATGCCCATAAAGAATACCTATGGTAGTCTAGAGTTTCAGAGAAAATGACCAAATTTTCACGTCATGTTTGACGTCAGGCGACTACTTGGATGCTTATTATGGTGATTCGATTCACCGATAATGAAGTCCTAAAGAATGAAAAGGGTTGTTGGTCACGTTTTTTATGATAAAATAATTTTTTTTATTATTTTTGCGCAAGTTTGTTTTTTTCAAATATCTACTTTTTTATTCCGACCTCTGAGACAAACGAAAGCTACAAATAATATGCGGTAATATATAAGCTCAGATAAATTCTGGTATTTTTTTTCAGCGAATAATCCGTGCAATAATGCAAAGGAAAATCTGAAGAAATTAATAATTGTTAAGAATTGATAATTTTGAAAATTTGTACCGTCACATGGGAAAGTGCAAGCCCGCCATCTACTACGATTTGATTTCTAATCTTCGGTGAAGTGAAGTACATTATTCCAGGTTGGGACAGAAAACACATGGTGTGAAATTTACGTTCACAGTTTGCTTGTGAAGGGGTATCTTTTGCAGAAGAGAAGGAATTTCCTTATAGAGAAATGTCTGGACGTCAAGGTAATTTATCTTTCACATTCCATTTTGTTTGTTCCTTATGCTATTCACTGTTTAGTTTTTGGTTTCTGTTGAAATGATGGCCGTTCGGGGTCCGGTGAGAATCTTACGTACTCGTCGGTGAAAGTGGGCCAAATCCTTCTACGTGGGAAAATATCCGAAACTTCAATAAACAAAAGAAAAGTCTGATTTTATTGTCATTAATTAATGTTATTACGTATGCCACCTTAATTTTGCATACCGCAAGTTTCATCCGTGGTTTATGCGTCAAAAAAAATAACCAATTTCTTGAATTCCGATTGTCTACTTCTATTAGTAATCGTGCATTCATCTGCAGAGTTTTTAAGAAATTGGTTCATGCAGGTGCGTGTTGTGCAGTGGCGTATTTAAGGGGGGGAGGTTAGCCCAGGGTGGAAAATTTTAGGAATGAGTGGCGTAGAGGGGCGGCAAAACCATAAATCCACCTCTGACCAGAGAAAGAGTGACCTAGTGCAAGCATGGGAGTAAACAAATAAGTGACATTGAGCATACTAATGGCTATAAGTGTATGCAGAATTTTCTGGGGGGGGGGGGTGTTGTGTTACTTTTTTCCTGCAAAATAACATTAGAATCTCTGCTTGGGGGGGGGGGGTTAGAACGTTCCGCATACGCCAATGGTCGAAAGATCAACCTAGAGCATGTGCAAGGTTGTGAATGACAATAAGAGAGACAATAGAGACAATAGACAATATAAGAATGACAATAGAGTTAGCCTGTAGAGAGGGAGCAGGCCAGTGAGCGACCAAAATAGTGACACCCCCACTCCTCAAAGTAGAATATGCCGAAATCTGTGTCATACGCGTAGCAGAACAATCTTAAAAAATTTGAAGTGTAGAAAATACTATTGTGGGAATTTTTACCGCAGAACATTTCCTGCCAGCCATAGGCAGAGATAGACGTGGAAGTCTGGAGGGGGGGCACGATGATGATGTCAATTCATATATACATTTATATATTAGATCAGCTGACTCCACCTTTGACACTGGGGGGCAATTCCCCCCTCCCCCCGTATCTCTGCCCATGCTGCCAGCCAAGGGCTCGCTACAGGACAATGCAGTACATTCGTCTTTAGGGATGGTGACCTAGAACACGTGTAAGTGTGGGAGTATTAGCCTGTTTATACACGTTAAGTGATAGTAGATTCTCATTGGATAATTTTTACGGAGGCAAACGCAACTTGCGCGTGCACGTTACATTTTACCAAAATCAACTGAGAGAGATACTCATCATGCGGGAAAATAATAGTAATGATTTTTTTATACCTCTAGCATTCAAATAAGTGGTTTTTTAAGCTCGTAGCTTTTGCATCCATGGATGAAAATTATCCAGTAGAACTTAGAAATATTGTGATCAGAGCCATTTTATGATATTTTAATCAAAGTTAAAGAGGAGATCCGTACGCAGAATTTTCTTGAGGGGGAAGTTTAAAAAAAATTTCCTTTTGAAAGGGGGGTTATGTTTTTTCCTGCAAAATAACACGATCACTATTCTCGGCTTGGGGGGATTGGACCCCCCCCCCCCCGTATATGCCAATAGAGGAGATAAATTCAGACACATATCCCATAATGGGATGTGTGTTACCACCGAAATGCAACTTGCACATTGTATTCAATTTTCTGTCAACCGGGAACAGTTTTCGAAGTCTGTCCCACCTCTTCAGGGTATCTAAATCTAGTAAGCAAAATGTTGACTGAAGTAATTCATGAGAAATTTCATACATTCATGGGAAAAATCAGTCAATGTGGGAAATTTCTTGGCGTTTGCGGGAAATTCTAAAGGTTCATTAAACATAAAAATTATTTTAAATTTTATTTTTTTAAATTTAATGCAGATGCTATCTTAGTGTAAAATATCTGATTAGGTGTTTCCACCAATAGATGGCACTAAATTCGTTTTGGTAGAAATAAATATTCCAAACCTGCGCGTCCACACACACAGTTTTTAATATATAATAAATCCTCCACACCAGCACCCGATATTTTTGAATCAATTTCTTTTTCAACTCCTGGGATCACGTTGACCGAATACCTCATAGCTTCCACTATTTCCAACATCGATTGATTTTTAGTTCATTTTTTTTACAGTAGTTTTTATTTCTATAGGTCAAGAGACATTCATGGGGTAGATATTCTTAAAGAAACATGAAGGTTGTGTCCTTCAGCCACTTCGTCATTCTATATTTCTGAAGAAAACGGAGCATAAACAGGTTCAGGATCAAAATAAATTAATCCACAGAGAGAGTGAAAAGACCTCTCCAAGAGTGGCAGGCCACGCCCACTGGCGTATGCGCATAGGTCTACTTACTGGAAAAAATATAACGTCTTTATTTCACTAAATGACTTAATCACTTGCCAACTAAACCCATGTAAATGGCCCTTGTTGTCTGCATACATTTTAAAGTACTTGAAAATTTAAAATTTAGTTAATCACTTAACGCATGTAAATGGGCCTTAACAAAGAGTTACCTAGAGAGCAAGGGATCACAGTTAAGTTGGTGACTAAAAGAGTATGCAAGCATCATGTGAGTGGCCAAAATAGTATGCAAGCATCATGTGAGTGGCCAAAATAGTATGCAAGCATCATGTGAGTGGCCAAAATAGTATGCAAGCATCATGTGAGTGGCCAAAATAGTATGAAAGCCTGGCATATAGCTGAAATAGTGACTTAGGGACATGGGGGGGGGGGGAAGGACAGGGCAATGAATTGGACGAATGAGTGGTCAAGAAAAAAAATGATATAAGAAAAATTTGATATTCAATAAATCTCTGGAGACACCAGAGTTCCCTCAGGACAGTGTGCTGAAATCCCCTTGTGTGATAGAGCCTGGGTATATCTCAGTCAAGAAAATTAGATCAGAATGGGAGAAGGGCTGCATAATTTGTATAGCCTCCAGAGGGGGGCAAACCATGCATTTTGCCTCGGGTGTTGTGACGTGTGTGTGTATGCATGGCCCTTACATATTCAAAGTACCAGTCATGCTTCTTTCCTCTATATTTTGTTTGAATTAGTGAAAAGCACAAATGCTTCAATTTCTCCATGTTTGTTGGAGACCTGCTCACATTTGGGCCTTGGAATGGAGAAAACCACGGAAGACAAATTCAAAACTCAATGTAAAAAAAAAAAAAAAATTCCTGAGAGGTTGGAATAAAAATAAATACTTGAAGAATTAGTGAAAAACAATTTTTCAAACATTTAATAGATGGTATATGGATGCTAGTGAAAAAAATCCATATTCCCCTTGAGACGTGACTAACTATCCCTTCCATTTCTTGCAGTTTTCATTCCCCTAAAAATGAAATCTCATCATCTTGGTGGATTGAATGCCAATACAAATAAAACCAAATACTGTACAGTATTTTTTTTTCACAGTTGCGAAATTTACATCCAAGGATTATGTACAAGAAATTATGTCACAATGATTAGGATGAAAGAAAAAGTATAGTTTCACCAGTAGAAGGCAGCGCATTAGTTATAACCATTAAAAAACTTGTATTGGTGCCTAAAATTTTCTATGCGTGATCATTAACTTAGAAAAAAGTACACTTGGTTTCTAAAATATTTGGTTGGTGCCTAGATTTTTATTTGTCAAGCCCTGGTTTGACAGAGAATGCCAGGACTCTGCTGCCTGACTTATCCTGTTGCTTCTTTCAGCCGGTTTTGACTAGGGGGAATTTGAAGATTACCATCGTTATAAATCAAAGCCAGAGAGGGGAAAAATCTTCTGCAGAAACTGAAAGATGCAATGCCATATGTAAATCTCACGAGTAGCAAATTAAAATGATGTAATGCAAATTAGCAAATCACACTTTTTAAAAAGGATGCTTACGTAAATTTTTTTTCCTTTACTTGTCGCTGATTTTTTTCCCCCTGATTGCTGTGACCTTTGTGTTATCTTTCATAAGTTTTATACATTATGTTTGAAGTGCTAAGTTATGCAAGTAAGTTATAAGAAGGGGTTCCCAAACTGTGCGGCATGCCATCAACCTTTGCCATGGTAGCGGTGGCCCATCTTGACAAAGGTTTTCCGAAGAGATTCTTTGTTAAACTTCTCTGGAGAGCTGTGTGGTTAATTAGGGAAAGGGATGTAACATTGCTTTAATGTTGCACCATAACATTGCTTAAATAAATATAATTTTTGAATCACCTATCCTTCATTGTATTAATCTCTACATCAAGCATCACTAATCTGCACATCCGGGGTCTCCTTCCCCAAGGAGGAGGTTTATAGCAGTGTGGACTCCAGAGTCTTGCTGGATGTATCTTCCTACCAATTTAAATGTTTACTTTCAAAAATCATATTAGCAAATCTCACTGAGATCAGATCAGCGGGCATAGTAGTCCAGGTCGATAAGATACTCACCTGAAGTACCGAAGAATGTTCGGAGGTGTCGCTAGTTCGATACCCGGTTCGTCCTTGTCCGAAAACTTTCCTGACAGGGGCACAACAGAAACAGCGATATGACCACAGAAAAAGATTGGTACCGCAGGGAGTCCCACATCGAGGGGTTAACGTACCAACCCCTCGGTGAGTATAAAAAAAAAGCTGCTGCTCGAATTGGCAATAAATTGTAGGTCCCAGAGAGTATAATTAGCCCTCGTGTGCAGAAAATAACTGGTGTGACAAAAATGATCAATGATCAACGAGATCTATGCTTTTCGGGCAGTAGAGCCTTGCCGTTCAGAATCAGTTGGAACTGTACATCCCTGTCTAATTATTCCTCAAAGGCAGTAATGACTGGTGTGTAACAAATGAGCCGATATTTGCCTTATGGCAATGTGGCCTGGGCATCTTTTGGTGTGTAACAAAAAATTAACACTTGAAATAATCAGATAATCTTTTAAAGTCTATGCTAAAAAATATTAATTATTTTTAAGTATAACAATTACCTTTGTATAATTTTAATGATTATATATATGTATTTTAATATTTATTTTTCTTTTTTGATAAGGAGGCAAAAAAAAACCACTGAAGCAAACCAAGAAAGATGATAAGTTTGAAGATGATGTAAGATATTTACCTTTTGTCATGATCTTTTGTGGAAACTTTTCTCAAATTTAAATTTTGTGATACAACAATTGATTTATTATATAATTTTTCTTTTTATTTATTAGTTCTATGAAAAAATTTTATACTTGTTGGTTACCTTTGATCACGTTCTCTGGGCGACAAAAAACTAATACTGAATCAAATAAATACCAGCAATGTCAACTCTCCATCAGTTGTAGATAAATTTGCAAGATGAAAAAAGAATTTTCTGTCCTCCAGAGTATTTTTCAGTATGATTTTTTAGATCAGATATATTTTTTTAATTCCAGAATTAAACGTTACCAGCAGTGGTGGTGGTTAAAATTTAATTTACAATTGGTTGTACCTGCGTAACACGCTGCGCTGGTGTCCAGATTACAGGTGTCGATTTAACTGGTTCACGGAACTCGACAGAAAATTAGGTATCTGTTATATGGGACCGCTGTAAACTGGCTGGATTTGTGCCACTATACATTACACACAGTAGCTTATTCAGTTTTTATGGTTTTAATTATCACAATATATTTGTAAATTGTATATATTCTAAAATTGAAATTATTTCAAATGTTTTCATTTCATTTTTAACTCCTAGGCAGATTTTTGTTATTATTCAAATTGAATTACAGCAGAATCTCTAATCCAGATACCCCTTGGTGATTTTGGAATTATTTTCCAGCTTTGTTTGCTTCCCAGGTTTTCGTATTTGATGCAGTAATGTGCTTCTTTGAGCATTTTGATTCATATTTTCCTTTAAAATTAAATAATCTATTATTTATTTGCATATATTTTGCCTTTTTTTTAAAAATTATTATTTCTAAATTAAATAACGTTACTGGTAAAAAAAAATAGATTTAACTTATTTTCAACTATTTTGTATAGGGGTCATTCCCAAAAAAAGTACATTTCACATTTTTGAAATGAAATGTTCAAAATTGAATTTTCAAAATAAAATTGATCTCAAATTATAGCCAATGATTTTTCAAGTTTAATTATTTCATAAATATTTTTTCACTTTTATGTTGCAAATATTTTATTTTTTGAGTTTTATGGCTGAAAGCGTGAATTTTGTCTACTCTGTTACAAAAGCAAATATTGCTGTAGAAAAACAAATATTTTTTCTGCTGCTTTAACCCCTTAAAATAATGAAATCGGCCTATTTCTTACACATATGCTGATAAAAAAAAAAAGTTTAAAAAAATTTTTAATACTTTTTTTTCTGTCGTTTTGATGGTTTTTCATGATTTTTTCGCAATAGTATGTAGGAAATTTTATTTTTTAACATATACAAGTCAAACCTCTATCACAAAACTGACGGGATGGAAGAAAATTTCGAGATGGAGATAGGTTTAGATAGGTTTTCTTTTTTAAACAGGATGTGTCTACCATCACGGGAAAGTCACAAAGTCCCGGAAAAGTCAAGTCACTGAATGAGAAAAAGGTCATGGAAGTCCCGAAAAAGTCGTAAAATTTGAGTGAAGGTCAAAGCTGTGGCATTCAATATTTCTTTTCTTCTCTCAAGTTTTATTCATTCTTTTTGTCCTGGAGGGATGAATGGGTGAGTAGCAACAGAAAAGAACAATGCCAATGTGTAGCCACTCTACATTGGGCAGACATTTTATGGGTGGGGCGAAAAAGCTATTTAGACTGGATGAACAAAAAAGAACTTTTCTTTCTTTATAATAACATGTTGCTCTTTACTTGTTAATGTATGATATACAGAAAACTTGATGTTGTGAAGATATTTATTATTTGAGATGTTGATTTTTTTTTTTTTTTTAAGGAAGGAAAAAACTCATCTCTGCCTCTACCGGGAGTCGAACCCTGGTCCCTCAATTGCTCTTGATCGAGTTACGGTAGAGGCAGAGATGTTGATTTTTAAAGGAAGGAAAAAAACTCATCTCAAGTAATAAATATCTTCACAACATCCAGTTTTCTGTATATCTTGCATTTTCTTTCTTTGCTTGTCTGGACCTTCCAACGTCTGTAATATTCCCCTAAAGTATTGTTCTCAGGATCACATGATAATTCCTAGAGGAGGGGGGGGGGACTGTAATAGATCACGGCAGTAGGGAGTCCCCTTGGGAACAATATTGGTTTTCCATGGAAGGGCATGATCTCCCTCCCATATCCTGGAGCAGGGCTGTTGGATTTTTGGCGGGTCTGCAAGCGAGTGTCTTTACTGGGGGGGGGGGGAACTCTGTAGCAAATTTATAGCATAAAAAACAATGACGGTGATTGTCCTGTACCTTAGGGCTGCAGCCCTATCTTTGTGGGGGGCCAGGTGAAAGGGCACGAATTTTTTGACCCCGCAAAAGAATTTTTTTTTAAATTATCCTTTTTTTTTATCGTGTTGATCCTTACTGACTAGCTATAGTGAACGACGAAATCGTACAGTATACGCATGCGACAGAACGAGAGTTCAAGAGAAGACCGACATCAGACTCGTTCGATATTAATTGTGTTGCGACATAACTTTTAGGCTGAATTTAATATAAGAATTAACTCATTTAGTGTCCCGTCGCTGGTGGTTAAAATTAATTTACAATTGGTTGTACCTGCGTAACACATTGCGCTGCTATCCAGATGCCTACCTGAGCGATAACTCAGATTATAGGTGTCAGTTTAACAACTGGTTCCCGGAACTCGACAGAAAACTAAGTATCGATTATATGGAACCGCTGTAAACTGGTTGGATTTCTGCTACTATACATTACACACAGTAGCTTATTCAGTTTTTATGGTTTTAATTATCACAATATATTTGTCTGATTCAAAATTGAAATTATTTCAAATGTTTTCATTTCATTTTTAACTCCTAGGCAGATTTTTGTTGTTATTCAAATTGAAATATAGCAGAATCTCTAATCCAGATACCCCTTTGTGATTTCGGAATTATGATTCAGTTTTGTTTGCACATGGCTATGGGCTTCCCTCCAAATTGAAAAATCGACTTGACTATGTTTGTACCCTTAAACGATGGTTTCGGCTCTCATATATAAGAAATGTTTCTTCTAATTTTTTTTTTATTTTACCTGCGCCAATACGTTAATGCAATCAGTAAAGAAATGCGCTCATCCGTCCACATTCTATAACACTTAAACGACCGCTCACGAGATTTCTCGTGTTTCAATGCTGAGATGTAAAAGATCGGCAACAAGATTTCTTTCGATTTTTAATTTCCTATATGTATTTGTTTTTCATTTCCAAACGAGAAAATCGCTGGTCTTAGAGTAAGCCTACGGGAAATAATATGCAGCCATTTAAGTGTTGAGACAGCATTTTTTTCTGATGCTCATCCGTGTCTGGCAATGCGCGTCATGCTCGTCGATTTTGACGGCAAACTGTCCATTTCGACTGTCGGCGCCGATCATTGAACCGACTGAAAAAACTATTCGATCAATCACACCTTGCTCCATTCAACGCTGTTCAGGTCTTTGCTGTTTTTAGCCCACCATTGCGCAGCGCAACGCTGCTGTTGTGCACACGGCTTATGGCCTTATTCACAGACAGAATTTAAACTACAATCGCAGGTTAAAGGATTAGCGATTGACACGGATTGGTTAAAATCCTCAATTTAACCGATCCGTCTTGATCTTCAATCCTTTCACCCGCGATTGTAGTTTAAACTGTGTTGGTGAATACAGCCGTTGATATAGATCAATGGTGTGTTCAGCAGTTTTGCATTCACAGGACGCGTTTTCAACGAGCGCAGGTGCGCCCACGGAGCTTGCGTTAGAAAGTTGAAACAAAAACATTGGTAGGGGTCTAGGGTTGCCAGACGTCCGGTCCGTATATACAACTCTCGTCTCGTAAGGGTGTATGCAGGAATCGATTGCATTGAATATTCATGATAACCTGAGGGCTTAGGTGATTTTGCAAAGTTGATTGAAGCCATGGGTGGGGGGCAATGCAGGCGATCCCTCCCCCCCCCCTCGATTGAAAAAATTATTGGCGTAGGCAGAAGAGCAAAAGGTGGACATTAGTCCCCCACCTTGTTAGGGAAACAACCTGTATCCACTTATGCTTTTGCAGGGGGAGGGGCGGCTTATGTGGCTTGAGCCCTTAGGGTCCAGTGTCTATGGGGCATTGTATTTAAATCAACTTTAAATTTAAAAAATTTGAAACAAAATTCAGGTCTTTTACTTGTGTGCCCCCTTTCATTAAGACCCTCTATTTTATTAACCCAATCTCCCCCCCCCCCCAAGTGGTTGCCACTTACAGTTTGGGAACAACTAAGAAAACAGTCCAGTATGGCTCATTTTGTTGAATGCAGGGCACCCACTTTTCCTACTTTTTTAACAAAATCCTATCAACAAAATTTATGTGATTGATTTTAATTGAAAAGGGAATCATGGACATAATGCCAAATAATACAAATGCAGTAGATTGCAATTAATGATTCTGCCAAAGCAGAAATTGTATTGTTTTTAATGTTTTTTGGTGGGCAGGGTGTATGTTGACCATTTGGTGGTTTAGTAATTTTTCATTTGCTTAGTTTGAAGGTTCTACAAGTAGAGTAGTCGTTGAAAACTTCTGCCTGGTTGAAAAAAAAAATTGTATTTACTACTTCATGGTCTTGGAAAGTAACTAACATTCATTGTTCAAAATTATGGTGTAAATTTTGTGTATAGGTAAGACAACAGTTTGCATAACAAAGCAGTTGGGTACATAGACCTATTCTAGGTGTTGTGACTTTGATATCTAATAGCATTCAATTTTCTTCTGTTATTTTTAGGGGAAATTTTTTTTTCTGAATATTTTTAGATTCTGAGGTTTTGTTACAATGATTAAAAAAAATTAGATATCATCTGAAATTAAGAAATATACCATATGACAAAGAATTAAATGAACTGGAAAAAAAAATTCAAATTACTACCAGAGTGCTCTGAAATATTGTAAAAAAAATTATAAAGTCTCTGAAAAATTGTTTATACATTTTTTTTTGGGAATGACCCATGGAATTATGTTGATCTGAAAAAAAATTTTTTTAGATATATATACACTGCTGGCCACCGTAAATGCAACACCCTGAAGGAAGCATGTAAATAATATGAAATTTACAACATGCATTAGCAGAGGTGAGATATGCAAATGATTAGAATTTCAGCACAGACGCACATCACGCGCGCCTGTGGCGCCACTTCAAAGCGCTATTTAAGGCTTGGAGATTTCGACGATTTGAAGTACGGCAATTGTGTTTTTCTTGTGGTTTTTTCAAAAAAACGATCAATTATGCCTCGTAGAAAACAGCGATCATCTTTTTATCAAGTATCCGAGTTCGACAGAGGAAGGATAGTGGCCTACCGAGATTGTGGATTATCTTTCAGGGAAATCGGTAGTCGTGTTGGACGAAACCAAACAACTGTAATGCGGATATGTGATCCTCGGATGCAGGAGGGTACGACGGACCGACGTGTTCGATCGCATCCACCTCAGTGCACCACTTCACGTGATGACAGGCGTATGGCAGTGACAGATCGCTCAGCCACATCACGAACCATAGCACAGCACATTCAGACTGTACCGCATCATCCAGTGTCTGCGCGTACCATTCGACGCCGTTTACAGCAGAGTGGTCTGTCCGCAAGACGTCCAGTGCTTCGTCTACCCTTGACGCAGAATCACAGACGTCTCCGCCGCCAATGGTGCGATGAAAGAAGGATGTGGACGGCACAATGGAATGAAATTGTCTTTACTGACAAGTCACGCTTCTGTCTGCAACACCACGATGGTCGGATTCGAGTCTGGAGACACCGTGGAGAGAGGATGCTGAACAGCTGCGTTATGCACCGCCACACTGGTCCTGCACTGGGTATTATGGTACGGGGCGGTATTGGATATCACTCTCGCACTCCTCTAGTACGCATTCCCGGTACTTTAAAAAGCCAGCGCTACATCTCCGAGGTGTTGGAGCCAGTTGTCCTTCCTTACCTTCAGGCCTTGCCCACAGCCATATTTCAACAGGATAATGCGCGACCACACGTGGCACGCATTGTCCTTAGGTTCTTCGTCAATCGCCAGATTGAATTGCTTCTCTGGCCAGCTCGCTCTCCAGATCTTTCACCGATAGAAAACATGTGGTCCATGGTTGCTCAACGATTGACCCAGATTACATCCCCAGCTGCCACACCAGATCAACTTTGGCAACGCGTGGAAGCTGCTTGGTCTGCTGTACCCCAAGAACACATCCAAAGTATCTTTGAATCAATGCTGAGGCGTGTGGCAGCGGTGATCTCCAACAATGGCGGCTACTCTGGCTACTGATTTTGGCAGGAACCACACTTCACAGAAGTCTATAAATTTAATCATTTGATGCTTGGTCAACATGTTATCTACAAAATAAATATTGTTGCGATATCTCTTGTCTTTCTTGGTGTTGCAATTTGGGTGGCCAGCAGTGTATATATATATACATACAATCCATATTTTATATAGATTACATATATTTCAGATTCCATATTCTCCAAACAACATTCCTGCCGGTGTTCCGCATTCTAGCTTTCTCTAAAAAGTCCAATTTTCACACATATACTTAAATCATTATATTGCTATTAGCAGCTTGTATCTGCCACATCACTGTCTTCACAATTACTAGGATTACTGCATAGTGGTATTGAATGGTTAGGGAGCTGTCCTTTGACTGTGCGGGTCTGGATTCAAGTCCTAGTTTCAGGCATGGATCTCTACTAACACTAACAAATTGCCTTGACAGATCATAGATTTCTTTGGAATACATGATCACCACACAATGTTTTTTAATCCTTCCCATTCATTTCATCAGATGAGAAATAGATTAAATTTTTAGTGCAATTTTAAGGATATTTTTCTTTTATCACATTAGGCTGATGCCGATTTCAAACAAAAGCAAAAAGATCAACAGAAAGCTCTCAAAGAAGCCCAGGCTAAGGCTGCTCAAAAGGGTCCCTTGGGTAAATACAATCTTTTTCTGCTATATATTTGCCGAATATTACAGTAGATGGACTTGCATTGAATTTCTTTAACCTGTAAGGATGCTTATTTCATTTTTTTTAAATTTTGCTTTTTTTTTTCTTAAATCCTGGCAATCGTTTATTTGTGTCTTTTTCCCCTCATCAGTACCCCAGATAATTGATGTTATATCCAGTGTTTCTCAAAGTGTGCAGCACAGCTCCTAGGAATGTCACCAAACTTTGTCAGAGGCCTCATGGTGACTGGAGATATTGATTTGTGCACCTATTTATGCTTTGAAGTGGTTCTTTTGTATGGGAAAATATCCAACAAACTATTGTAGGAAGCCACAGATAAATCATAAATTAGGCAAGGAAGTCGTGACAAAAGTTTGTGAACCACTGGTATAGTCTATAATGCTCACGTGTAGCAGTAGTGTAATGGTTAAAAAAAAGTCATTACTTGATACAGTGAAACCTGTCCAAGATAGACACTGTATGACACAGAAACCTGTCTTAAATTGAACAAATGTATAGTCTTGTGAATAACTAATGTTTTTTTCAATTATAGGAAACTGTCTAACACGAAAACTGAAGGTATATTTAGTATATTTGTAGATACAAAACCTGCTAAAACGAATAATAGAAGATAAACATTTACAGAAGTTAAGGCGATATTCTCAAAACATAAGTTTCATAAACAATAGAAATAAATCGCTGCATATATTTTTATGTGCATCTCTATAAAACAGAAACCTGTCTGGAACGGAAAATAATTTCAGTCTCTTGATCTTCTGTTTTATACAGGTTTCACTGTCAGTGCCGCCTTAACGCATGGGCCCACCCGGGCACCTCAGAAAAATGACAAGTAGTTGAATTTTTCCGGTAGGGCCTCAGAAAAATCACTTGGCTCGTGAGCCCATGATGCTCTTAAGACGGCCCTGTTCACTGTACATCCTAGAAGTCAGGCAAAATTCTCACACCTGCAAGATATCGTTTAGGTGCCCCTCTGGGGGATATAACTGACACAAGTAAACCACCCTGAGAACTTGCAGCTGTGTTTGAGCTAGATGAAATTCCTCTGTGAATCATTCCATCCAATACATTCATAGTTTGAATTTCACCAGTGATACCTATTTAAAAAAAAAAAATCTTTAAAAAATTGTTGTTTACGTTTGACTATATCAACTACAAATTTTTTTACCAATAAAACGGTTACTTAAAACGCCATAAATTTCCTAAGGGGCCATATACAAATTGAGAAATTAAATTTTCATGTAGACCCCATGCACTAAAATTTCCAATTAGTGAAACATGAAAATCCTGCTCTGAAAAGTTATTTTAAAAAAATGCAATGTTTTTGAATGAGCTGCTGAGATACCGTAAATCGGGCTAGAGATAAAAAGGATGGCTCTGTCTGGAAATTTGAAAACCAAAAATAATCTGCTGTTCCAAAATTACCCCAGTTTACAGTATTTGATTTTCAAGTTTTCAGCATTTATTTGCCAATTATTGAGGGTGAGGTTCGCTGTTTTCTTGCTTCATCCCTGGTTTGGTGCCCATGTAGCTGCATGCCCCCTCCCCACGCTACAAGTTAAAGGTAATTGCCTTCACAGCTTTATTAATACTCGCATGAAAGTAATTTCTCACACGCCAATCATAATATCCAATGACCAATCAATGAAAATAAAAAATTTTGAAACACGCTTTTTCGAAAAGTAACGTTTTTAAAGTTTGTATCTTTATTGCGGCTCATGAGTGATTTTATTTCACATGCTCATACTGTACACATAATGTATTAAGTAATAACATATTCTATGTGCGAGTTGTAATTCTGAATATTTTCTCAATTATTGCAGTTACTGGTGGAATCAAGAAATCTGGAAAAAAATAACTTATGAAATGTGAGTTATTGTTTTTTAATATGCAATGAAAAATTCACGTTAAAATAAATAGTATGATTAAATTTATTTAAAATTCGGGTATGTTTAGAAACAAATGATGGTGCAGTCAAATACACCAAATCTAACTCAATAACGGCCACGTGGGCATAGAATACATGGTAACACAGATATAATTATTTGATTGAATTAGTGTATACTTGTGTGTAAGCAGAGTACTTCCCTTGATGGCCACCAAAAATTTAATATTTTAAGATAAAGTTACAATGAAGAGTAAAACATTATTATTTTTTCTTCTTCTGGTTGTCCAATCTCTGTATTAAGTGCTAAGGTATCGTACAATAAGACACCCTTGTTTCTATCTTCAACCATGCGGTGAACAGCTATAGCCATCATGATCTTTTGAGGCTAGCTGTGTGTAGAGATGATGGTGAAATTCTGGTTCCTCCTTTTCCTATCAAAAAAAGTGACCCATAGGCCCCTCGGTGTAGGAATGAATTTCTAAAAAAAATTACTCTTACATACAAGAATGTGTGTTGTCATGATTCACTCCAATTCCTAGTAATATAGACAAATTTTAATTGATAGTATAGCAGGAAGTCTAGTTCAAGAAATTGTTCACCATAATCAGTGACTGTGGGGCACTTGAGTGCTCTGGAACTGTGTTGCAGTGATCTGATAATGTGTTGCAGGCCACTTGAGTGACATCTGCAAATGTGATGCTCAATTAACTTACAAAATTGGGTTTCAGGTCGCTGCTACATCAGATGACTTCAATGGTCATGGGTTGATCATGTATAATTATATAGCGACAAAAAAAATTTTGAGATTTATCCAAAATCTAAAAAATATTTACTAATATTATAATACTAATCAGACTCACACCAAGTCCCATCCATGACTGCCCTTGGCCTTAGTTTGGACACCGTGTTTTATTATAAAGCCAATTTGAAAAAATCTTTAGTGGTCTAAGGAAATGCATTCTTATATGTGGAAAATGTTTTTCTTTGATGTTTTATTCATGTATGAGTTCTTCTGATGTGTGAATATTCACATTGATGGTACTTGAATTTTGTTTTCTTTGCAGATGATGCAAAGGAAGGAAACAAATTTCTACAAAGATTTGTGATATGTTCAGTCATCTGTAAAAATATTCATGCTTGTTTTCTCTTACTTAATAAAGGATTAAAAGACTACTGTTTATTCAAAGTATTTGGTGGTCTTATTTTTTGTTAAAAATTGTATTTTAGGAAAATGTAGGATGTTCCCAATATAAAATGATTTCATATGGAAACACAAAGTGACAAAAAAAAAAATGGGATTATTATAGTGGGGGATAGGAAAAGTAGGTTATAGTGCAGGATGGCGAGTTTGAGGAAAGAGTAGTCAAGAAAATTAGACTAGAATGCATGGGGGGGGGGGCATTCTCTCCCCCCCCCCCAATGTCAAAGGTGGAGTCGACTGATCTAATGTATATATAAGAACTGACATCATCGTGCCCCCCCCCCAGACTTCCAAGTCTATCTCCGCCTATGCTAGAATGGGAGAAGGGTGGCAAAACCATAAATACACCTCTGTGTGATCAATATAAAAAAAACTTTTATTTGAAAAAATACACACAAAAAAAAAATAAAAAGCAATAACCTGATTTAATTAAAAAAATAAACATTTTTGAGCCAATCCAAACGTACCAGTACAACAAGTTGCCAAAACAGCATTATTTTTAATCTTCAAAATACCCTGATAAATATCGCATTAAAAATATGGAGTTTTTATAAGTTACTCTTCAGAGCAGGATTTGTATTTCACTGATTGAAAGTTGTGTAGCAGACGGGGTCAACATAAGCCAATTTTTCTTTTCTTTTTATACATACAGCCCCTCAGGAAAATTATGAATTTTTTATTTCAAGTAACCACTTCTTTTGAAAAAAAAAAAAAAAGTAATTCAAAGTGTGGTGATTTCTCATTTATACAGGGTGATTCATAAAAACATCTCCAAACTAAGAGGGCAATCCAAAGCATATGATAACAATCCAAAATCACATAGGTGCGCAAATGCTACCCGGGGCCGCTTCAAGTTGTTTTAAAGACCAACTCAGCAAGCATGAAGTCGCAATTCGGACAATATAAATACATTAAGGGCCACACATTCAGGAAGTACCGATTCATCGGAAATTTCTCTTGGGCCATGTTTGCAACTACTACTTGACTGTACATGAACCTCATACACATTCCTCTATGGTGGTCGAGTGGTCATAATGACGGGCTCGCATCGTGGGGACCCGGGTTCGAGCCCCCACAGTGGTGGTCGGCTGAAGTTGGTTTACTGTGGTTCCGAACTTCAAGGCGCAAATGCGAGCCGATCTCCCCATTAAAAAGTCTCGCCACAGAGAGCAACAGTCGTACAAATATTCAGTCATTACACTTCACTCACTCCACTTCTGAGATATAGATAGCAGCACTAAAAAATCATATACACTAAATACGCACTCCGACTGTTAGGTACACATACTCACTAGGTAGTAAATTGCCCATGGCGATAGACCTGAGTTGTGCTCAGCTTGAAAGAAAAAAACATTCCTCTATAGAACTTCTAATGAATCGGTAAATGCCTGAATATGTGTGGGCCCCCCCCCCTCCCTAATGTATTTAAGTTGTCAGAATTGCGACTTCATGTGCTTGCTGAGTTCAGGATTGCTTTAAAAGTGTGCTGCAACAACTCCCTGTAGTGCTCAAGATAGTCATGGTCCATCCACTTATGTGATTTTGGCTTCTTATTGTATGCCTAAATTGCCCTTTAAGTTTGACAGTGTTTTTCTGAATCACCCTCTCACTTAAATGCTCCTTTCAGTTATTAGGCGATTTTCTGTACTCCCGGTCAAGGATAGAGCATAATAATACTATCCACTTATGCCTCTCACACTTGCACATCTTTTTTCCTTGTTCCCTTTCACCGATGAATAAGTGAGACATGATCACTGTATGTTTCTAAAGTCAAGGGATTCAGAGACATCGGTTGTCCAAATAATTTGGGATACAATGGACTTCAATATACCATCCTGATGACCATACAATATAAAGTAAAGAAAGCTTTTAAATGGGGAAACCACGAGTCAAACTGAATCCATTGTTTCATAAATGTAAGATGACCATGAGTCCCATCTTCAACTTTGAATCAGAAAACTTTCTTGGCACAATTTTGATTCAATGTGCAGGTAAAAAAAAGAGTAATGGTATTTCCAGGGCTCTCCCACTCAAAAAAATTAGAAAAAGTAAGATGGGGGCCCTTACCCCCAAGACAACATTATACCTTATGAAAAAACTTAAAATTAAATATGTATTTTTTTATTTTTTCCAAACTTTTTTTCCTTTTAGCACTATTTCAGTGCCTATAAGATTGACTCAAAATGACAGAAATGAATTAGTAACAAAAACAAGTTTAGATGTGGCAGTGATTCCAGTACTGCCAAGGGGTAGTGGGAGGTTAAGAGCAAGATCCACCACTTTAACTTAGGCCTGAGGGGCATTTGCTCCTCTTTTTGGAGCTTTCTGCATTTACTGATAGGTGGCTTCATTGGGATAGAATTCACCTAAATAGGCGGACATTATACATCTTAGGAGATACGATACTTTTTAAGAAATAGATATGATAGGAAAGAAAATGGAGTCTTGATATGTGTGAAATCATGTTGTTTGAAGTTAGCTAAAATAACCTGAAAAAACGATGCAACTTTCTTTAGTAGATTCATTAATTGAAATCTACTACATTTGTTTCATTTGGCAATATTTTAATGTTATTCTCTTTTCATTAAAAAAAAAGTTAAACGATTTTTGTTGACAAGATTTGGTAAAAAAAGTAGGATAAAACCTAGAAAGTAGGACAAGTGGGAGCCCTGTATTTGAAAATTAGGTGTACCACTAAAAGGTATTTGAAACCTATAGCGTTAGTTTATATTTTATAGATATTAATGAAATGAAATCATTAAATGCAATAAAAATTAATGAAAACACCTTTATTATACATACACTTATATGGAATTTCTGACAGAAATCCAGTGAAGAGTGTAAATTCTGCTTCCTCAAATCAAACATTTTCAACACCCAGTTTGTGTTATTAACAATGCAATAATGTCTT
Source organism: Pholcus phalangioides (assembly GCF_987345545.1). Classification (NCBI taxonomy): domain Eukaryota; kingdom Metazoa; phylum Arthropoda; class Arachnida; order Araneae; family Pholcidae; genus Pholcus; species Pholcus phalangioides. The sequence continues at coordinate 82,086,321 of NW_028301608.1, read as the reverse complement.
TCACCGCCGATGACGTATCGATAGACATAAGCATTCCGACATTGAAGAGCCTTAGTAGAAATATAGGAGCATACTCTTGGGCAAGAACAACAAAATCTGGCAAAACCTCTAGAGTAGAGGATATTATATCCCTATTATCACTCTCAAGGCATTGTAAAAAAGTAGAAACGCACTGAGCTGCTTGTTTAGGATGATGCTTCAAGTAAGCCATCAATAAAGCAGTTGCTGAAGTACGAACAGTCACGTTGCTGTCTTGCAGCAAATTCTTTAAACAGTCTATATAGTTTTCCAGTATTGATATCTTTCTCGAAGAGATAACACCCAATTCCTGAAGAGCGGCGATCATGTCCTCGTAGTTATTTTGAGAGAGTCTGGCACTGATACTGCTGAAAAGACTGTGAGACCCCTGAGAATGAAGTGGAACAGGAGAGAATGCATCTATATTTTGTGCTTCAGACCGACTGTCTGTTGCATTAGCATTTTGAGAGCCCCAGTACTGAAGGCATGCTGCAGCTAAAAGTAAGCGTAAATTAGGGCAATCCAGATATGCAGCAGAAAGAGCCTGTAAAAGAGAACTATACTGAGTAATGAATGGCCTAGCAGATGCTGGTCTAGTGTGAAGGTACTGCAGGAGTAGACCACATGTTCTGTTTATTATATCCTGCAATTCCTTTTGAGGGCCGTAAACTTGAAACATATCCATGTAGACATCTAGAATATTATGGAAATCACTATGATATTCTGTTTTAAAAACATGCGGTGGCAAAATTTCCATAAGACCGAGAAAACAATTGAACAGCAAAATATGGTTTCTCACGCAAAAAACAGCGTAATCGAAATGCACTCTTCCCCTCAACAGAGTAGACATCATAGGAAATTGTCTAAGAAGCAACAGAGGGTGTGCGCTGGCTATTTTCCGACAAATGATATCAATGTCTGTGATTTTCTCAGTGAAATGCCTGCCGATATCAGTCCTAGCAATAGAAGTTAATAAAGTATGTGTTATAACATCCATTGCACTGTAGTCAGTTTTTTGAGCATTTGCACTTGCAGAGAAATCGATTGAACTGGGTATAAATGACGATATCGAAGGAATATACAAATACAAAAGCAATAGCAACTCTGATACCAATTTCGACTTTTCACCTCCTTTCAATACTATTTCAACCAAATGCATTGCAGAATGTCCAATCAAATATTTCCTGTTCGATAAACATTTCATCAACAAGACCATACGAGATTCCAAGAAAATCGATATTTGAGACACATTTTCTGTGTTTGCTTCACTTTCGCTAATCTGACCAAGCTTCAATGACGCCTCTTCAATGATGTAATCCACAAGAGTAATCACCTGGTTCTTACTAAGTGCCAAGACATCTTCTCCGATATCACGTTTGCATTTCTTCTTGTATTTTCCCTGCCATATTTTAGGAATGTCAATACATGCATGAAGAAAATCCAGAACAGATGATGGATCAAATTTAGATTGTGATGAGACAGGATCGAGAATCATGCTGATGTAACATTGAAGCGTACTCCAACTCGATTGATGTATCAAGAGTGCTAGAAGATAAGGCCTAAAAGGTATTGGAATCAGTCTGTTTTGCTTTGAAATCAATGAGAACAACAACTGGCATTGTGGGTCAGGGAAGGACAGAGATGCAATGTTCGGCTCAAGACATTCCAGCCAATCCACAAAAAAACAAAACTTTGATCTACTGAATGACTTAACATTCGGAGCTATAGAAGTCTGATGCACCAGCCTCATCAGAGTGATATTTGTCATAGCAGACATCAATGGTTTTGTGTTATGTAACAGAACTGCACACTTGACAAGGTATTGAATGACTTCCTCTAATCGTAACGGGTCATGAATTTCTGCAATTTTTACCAATTGAGATATGTCTTCACTGGAAAGGGTATCCGTTTTGTTCTTGATTACAAATTCTTTCCAAGGGACCATTTCTTTCGTTTCTTGCGGTTTATGTTTATTATAAAACTGAGCAGCGACTGTAATGAGAGGGGATTTCAAACCAGAACCCAAACATACAATTTGATGGCACACAAATAACAGCCTTTCTGTCAATCGGTTGACAACAGTATTACATTTATCAGCTGCTGTGGCAGACAGACGAACAAGAACTGAAGAATAAGATGATTTCCGATGGAGCGATTGAAAAAACACAGAATGGAGATCACTTCTGAACAGATGCTCGCACGTTTCAACAAATTTACTCACAGCACCACACTCGGTATTCCTATTCAAGATATCTTGAGATAAACCTTTTTGTAATCCCCTGAAAAGCTCATATTCTTGCTTAGCACTCAATATCTCACCAGACGTATCTAAACCGAATAGTCTGAGCACACTAAAATACACTGAGTCGGTATCTACAGCTGTAGGCAAAGATGGAGGAGCTTTTTGTATCACTCTAGTCTGAGTGTGTATTGATGATGGTTCTACATCCATCACAGCTGAGTTGTTATCGATAAGCAAGTTGGCAAACTTCTCACCTCCAGTAGCACCTCTTCTATGCTGAACTTCGACAAGCTGAGACATATAGGATTTGTCAATGACTGCCTGGTCAACGGCATAACTATCATATTCTACAGCAAGGTCCAATGTTTTAAGGAGCTTGCTCATACTCGATACAGGAATGCCAAATGACTGTATAAACAGAACCAACTGAGAGGGATCAAGATCTTTTAGAGCAGCATCAACTAGGACATCAACAGATGATCGAATCATGCGAAGTTTGAGCCAGTCTGGAAGTAACAGAGCTTCTTCTGAAGTATCAACCAGGAAGGCTTTTGGTGGCTTTGATGTTTTGGGGAACCAATTGTCCAGCAATTTCTCAAAACATAGTTTACTACCCGAAGTAGGAGGACCATATGTCAAAACAATGATCATAGCATGCACAACAAGTATATGCATAGTCGCAACTTCGCCATTTGGCCATTGTATCAGGATTTGATCTTGAGATTCAGACCATGAATAAACCTCCTTTGAAGGAATTTTGGCTTCATTTAAATATTTATAGAGAATTTCTGATATTGAGGAGAGAAAGTCATTGCTATATCCATCACGGACACCTTCGGCTGGTAATATAGTATTCACTATTGTTGGCCTTTCGACGATCATTTGTGCCATGTCTAAAGCCAAATCAGCAAAGTCCTGCAGATCATGATCTGGCGTATTAGTAGCCAAAAACTTCACATAGGCTGCTATGGTGGCAGGATCATTTTCGATTTGACATGCTTGTCTTAATGAGAGACTGATTTGTGACCTCACAGCATGAAAATGTGGAAGGGATGGTATAATTTTCAACAGCCAATCATAATCTTTATCAGAATCTCTTTCAGACATTTCAACATCATCAGATCCTGAAAATTTTGTTGGCTGTGAAAGAACCATTTGTAGACCTTTGCAAGCAAGGCTCCTAGCACTCGCTGACTGAGAGCTCAATCGTTTCATAAAATAATTGATAACTTCAACAGTATCACTTGCATCATTATCAGGTTCATGCATGATTTTTTGTAGGTGCACCAAAAGTTGCTCTTGTTTCCTCCGCTTCTTTTTCTTAAGTGAATAAGGATCTTTGTCATCTCTGGTGTCTTCCACTGATTCAGAGCAGGAGTAAGCTGTTTCATTTATGAGAAATTCACATAGGCATTGCACAGGCAACATGCTGAAGGAACCAGCGCTGGACTCCACTAATTCACTTAACCAAGGCATAGACTGTGAAGTACCTTGTCTTTGTATTATGTCCAGCAAAAAATCTGGGCCTCTACTGCGACATAATAAATCACCCAATTTGAGCTTACCATTAAGCGCTTTCAACTGTTCAAATATGTGAGCAGGAGGTCTGCGTGCAGGACCATGAGGATCCATCGAGATTAACTTTGACAGAAGGAGGCTACTGGATTCAGTTATGGTTAGCTTTGATGCAGAAGCTGCGGCAAGATGTGTTTCAAACATAAGGATTCTATCTTTCTCCATCTGACTCATTTGCAATTCTCTGTTTCTGATTTCTTCGGCTTTTTCTCCAACAGCAAGAGTGGGAGGAGGAAAAATAAATTGATTGGTTATGCACATTTCCATCATGTTGCGTAACATTGGGTATGAATTCCACGCCATCTCACCAAATGTACTAGGATTATGGGAGACTATTACAAGCAACATCATCCATGCTTTCCAATAAAGTTCGGAAATTGCCAGGTGTGGAGGTTGGTAATTCTGAGGAAGTGAAATGTTCTCTGGATAATGGTAGGCACATAAGTTAAATATGGCGTCACTGAGTTCTGGATTTTCTAACTTCAAAACTGGAAAATCTTCATTAAAAATGACTGATGCACGTTTAACCAATTGATCGGCCAATTCCAAAGCTTCTGTAGCAGTTAAAGGATGCTCTCTTGACAAACCCACAACCATAACTCTCATCAATGTGTCTTCTAAGAGGGGAACTTCTGATGCTATTCTCAGCATCAACATCCTTTCTCCCTCAGTTGGCCAATTGTCCTTATTGTGATAATGCTCACTTTGCTCCATAAAGAGTATTTTATGAATGCTGTGAATAAAATCGTTTCTTCCGGGTTTAAATACTTTTGGAACAATGGTATGGAGCCACCACACACTATCTCTTTCAATTGTTGCCACTAGCATTTGATAATTTCTTAACTGAGATAAATCTTTCTTTTCACCCTTTATGTATGCAGAGTACTGTTCTTTCACGGTTGGGGTGATACTCAGAAATATTGATAAAACAATAAGGTCTATAATCGAAAGAAACACTCTCTCTTTCAATGGTACTTCCAGTTCGCTGAATGTTGCATCTTTTCTTTCTTGGAGCAGACCCATGCAAAAAACTGTGAAATTTAAGTCATGGCGAACCGTTCGAGCGATTTCTCTCAATAGAGCTCGTAAAGCCCTCAGGTAATCATCTTTATTCAATAACAAGTCAAAGAAAACATCAGCCAAAACTTTAGCAGCTTTGTCGGGTGAATGCTGGAAAATGATTGCCAAGAGCTGCATATTGTTTGGATTTCTGGAATTTGAAAGTTCATTGTAAATAGCATGTTTAAGTAAGGTACTCAAGTTTTCTGGATTTTGTCCAATAAGTTCTTTCATGCAGAGTAAGTAATGATTTATTATTGGTTTAGCTTTTATTCTAATCTTCACAAGTTGACTTATAACTTCAATATCATGCTGATTATGCTGATTGCAGTTCAGGCATATTGACAGTAAAAGTTCTTGGGCGGGTCTTGTCAGTTTTGGATTTTGCAGCCACATCTCTAGTTTTTGTGAAGAGATCAATCTCACTTCACTGATGCCACAGGTAGATACCAGAAACCTTAGGGTATTCCGGGAAATTTCCATTGGTTGTCTACGAGACATATGTTCTCGAATGACTTCTAGTACATGTTCAGCAAGATTCTCTTCGCTGTGTCGATATCTAGAAAATACGGGAATGAGTTCTTGCGTCTCTTGAGCTTCCAAATTCATACTAGAACATGATGCCTCATCATCATCTGTGCCTATGGCTGGTGGACTGGGGCAGGCTTCAGGCTTGAAAACACGTTCAGGAGCCATCATATTCTTTGGAATTGGTTTCGTATTGAATGCTGTCAGGATATTGTCCACAAAGCCCCTGCAATGTTCATGGTCGACCCAAACTCTTTCCCCAAGCGAATCCTCAATATAAACACTTACGAAAGCATCTGGCCAATTGCTGTCATCTTTATAAGCAGCCATAAGTACATTGACTGCCAGAACAGAAACCAAATTGTTACCTTTGGTTTTGAAATTTACAGATATATCTCTTTTCAAAAGGCTACAAAAAGCTTCAGAGGTCATTTCACTACAGAAAAGCAGGGGTCTGATTTTTGCCAAAAATTGCAGACCCAAGAAGATGAGCGAATCTGGTTTTGCCCTACAGCTTCTCAACTTTTTGACAGCACCGCAAAGCAAAGATTCCACTCGTTCATCATCACTAAGATCTTCTGCTTCTAAAACTCTGGTTACAAATTCACTGGAATCAACTTCTGTTGCAATACTATCCCATTGGTTAGTGGACTTACTCTCTTTCTTTCCCTGAGAAGGTAGACGGCCAAGGTGTGGAGTAAAGCTTCCACTGGATTTCACTCGTTTACTTGGAGCTGCAGCGGAACTCGAAGGTATTGGTACTTCTTTTCTCTCCGTAGTACTAGGCACAGACAAAATTGGTGATTTGGACTTGATTTTTGGCTCATCAGCTTGATTCCTAGATGATTTAGAACCAAGAGCGATGAAGTCAGACACATGCAGAGTTTTGACCTTGCTTCCGGTTCTTTTCACCAGTAATTTATTCTTGTCTCTTTCCATTTTTGAAGATTTATTAGATCACCTCATTCAAATGTGATGTTCTATAGTTGGTTCAAAAATATGAGAAGTTTCTTCCGATTGGAAATGTTCTATTTTCTGAAAGATAAAAAGAAAATTTTGGGGGTATAGATTTTTTCAACTTTTATTTTCAGAAATTTCTAATTTATATGCACTAAAAAAGGTAAATGTTATCAAAGCTTTATGCAGAGCCCTATGGAAAACGAGCCTTATTATATTTCCATAATTCACACAATTCACTTGAATGTCCAGTAATTGCTCGTAATACAGTCACAGCCTGAGTGACTTTAATCCTTAAACTGCTCTATCATCTATAAGTGATTGAAACTATATTTGAAGAACTAAATTTTCAATAAAGCAAATCCTGCGAATTTTTAATCTTTTTATGTACAGGATTTTGGCAACAAATCTGAATGATGTAATAACTGACATACCAGCAGGGTCAGTCGATTTTTGACACCTGACAGTTTTTAACAATTTAAACTGTAATATCAAAAACTTCAAATATTGCATTTCAATATAAAAACTCATAATGAAAATAAGTACATCAATTGCAAAGTGTATAAAATGAGATTACACTAGTAATATTTATTTTGTGTTGTGCATATCTGAGTAAATATATGCTGTATATGTATATAGAAATGCATATGTTATAGGCAAGTTGATTTACCAAAAATAGGGATTTTTATAATTATTAGATTTGAAATTATTAACTTCTGGAAGGATCAGAAATCCCTTGAGGGTCATACAGTGGGTGTGTATAAGTTCTTTTTTGTGTGCATTTTTGTCCTTTTGCCATCTTTCTTACGTTCTTTGTCACATGTTGTGTCCAGTATAATAATAATAAAAATAATAAATACTCAATATGGTATTCAAATAATTTTCCATTCTAGAATTATCTTAAGAACTATAATTATCATTACAATCATCTATGGCACTCTTTTTCTAGCAAATACGTGTCTGAAAAATAGTTTTGTGCTATAAATACAGTGTTGAATTTCTCTTATTGCTAAATAGTCTGGAAACTCCAGGTAGAGAGTTGAAACAATGTTCTTACTGGGTGTAGCGCATTAGTATATCTTTCAACCAAATATAAAATTGAAGGACTGACTAATTTGCAAAGTGATTAGATTTATAAATTGAAAACAGAAAAAAATTAACAGATGCTTGTCATACAATGCCAATTGGATATGAAGCCGAGCCCCCCAGCATCTCATTTCTTAATCTTGGTGCAACAACGACAACAACAGTATCTAATCCTACGATGTAATGGAAGAGAGTATTTTCAAACTTTGTATTTATACTAAGAAATCTTACAGGTGTGAATAAATGAGTAAAATTAGTTATGTATTACTGTTATCGGAAGCTATACTGTAACTTAGTTTTGCTATAAAAAAGAATCTTATGCAGACTGTAAAATTTAGAGTACCGTATATACTCGTGTGTAAGCTGATCCCCCCTCCACTTCAGGACCAAAAACCAAAACTCTGCAATAAATTGAGAACCTGTGTATAAGCCGACACCAAAAAATCTGTGCATTAAAAAATCCAAACACTTATGGCCTAACACACAAACTCAAAAAATACACAATAGGCAGAATTGTAGCCAAAAACATTGCTAAACTAGCACCTTTACAAACTTTTTATTATGGCGTTTTATTCTTCTTATTTATTATTTTTCTTCTCCAATTTTTATAAGTTTATCATTCACGAATTCCAGTGATTATATTTCCATTCCCTGTAGAAGCAACAAACAAATTTTCTAGCAAGCTTATGGACACTTTTTGTCCTAGTTGACCATTTTCCTCTGTACGCTTTTTTTTCTGTTCACTACAATTATTTTACCTAGGCTTTTTTTTTATTCGCTATTGGTCATCGTCTGAAGGTGATGTCGCCCGCTGAGCAGGCATCTTCGACTGTTTGCAAGGGGTCACCAAGGGGCAAAAAACATTGCCGAAATTGGAAATCGCCAAATTTGGTGCAACCCCACTTACAGAATCTTAGCCTTCTGCCCCGACTGTTGTATTATTTAAAAGAGAGTCAGGTTTCTATTGATATTTAGGAACAGCTACAGTATAATCCAGCGTCAATCTTGGAATTTTTTCTCTGTCGATATGTCGCAAGGCTGACATAATGGCACTGGGTTGTCTATCCTTCTTCCAGAATGTTCGTTGAGCGTTCTTTCTTTCCTTCCAAATGACTTCACCCTATAGATGTCGCTAGCTGCTTTGCTTTTGTTTTCCTCAGCATTTTGAATGATTCAAAAACTGTTGAGATAAGACCCCCTTTTTTTTGTTTGTTCTGTGCATGCGGTATATACAGATTGGTTTCCATATTGGAGTGTGTGGATTGATCATTTTTGTCTCAATACGACCATTTTCTGCACATGAGGGCTAATTAGACTGGGACCTACAATTTATTGGCGATTCCGAACAGCAGGCTTGTTTTTTATACTCATCGAGGAGTTTGTGCGCTAATTCCTAGATGGGGGACTCCCTGCGGTAGCAATTTTTTCTGTGGTCATGTCGCCGTTTCTGTTGTACCCATGTGTCAGGAAAGTTTTCTGACAAGGACAAACTGGGTATCAAACTCGCAACACTTCTAAACATCCTTCGGTACTTTAGGTGAGTATCTTATCGCCCTGGGCTACCGTGCCCGTGTGTGGATTGGATTAGTTATTGGATATATCATCATCTCTGAGGTTGTACCTTTAATTTTTATTATTATTAAAGAGATTTTTATGCCCTGGTCAGCTTATTATTTAAAATAGAGCCCGGGCTTTATTTTTTATACAGAGAATATTTATGCCATGATTGGCTTATTATTTTAAATATAGAGTCTGGGTTTTCATCTTTTCTTAAACAGAATATTTATTATTTATGCAGCAGGAAGGACTGTTCTGACCATTGCTTATTTAAGAGTCCATTATTGTCATGTTTCCTTTGCTGGTGATTATTATTTTTTCGGCGTCCATAGTCAGTTACAGCCTTGGCGACTTTTTGTGGGCTGTGTGTGGCACGGAAAAAAGTCTTCGAGATTAGCGCCGAATTACACTATAGTTGTTCTGATATTCCAAAGAGAATATTTTTTTTTTATAAGGAGGGACTGTTGTATTCTTTATAAGAGATTCCCGGATTTTATTATGTTAAATCCAGTATCTGGTTTAAGATGTTATATTTTTAATCCCCATCCCCTAATTTAGTGCAAGAATGTTTGTTTAGCCTATTTTTTCGTTCATTCCTTTTTATTGTAATTTTTTTTATTTTCAACAATCATAGTATTATCCCTTTTTTTGCAATTTTTTCATTGACAAGAAAGAAGTCCGAAAACATGACTCAGTTTCACTCTTGGCGACTTTTCATGTTTCGGACGTTTCTCTCGCCAAAGAAAATATTGCCAAAAGGGGAGGAATTACACTTCTATATATACTGTAGATACTCCAATTACATTCTCGTATACACTTTCTTTTTTTCAAACCAAGCACAACCTGGGTCTATCATCATCTACGGGTGATTTACTACCTAGTGAGTTTTGTTGGAAGTGTAACTGTATGTGTACCTAAGGGGCCGGCAGAGTATTACGTCATCATCGGGGGGGGGGGGGTCCGATTTGCTGAATTTGGTGACAAGGGGGTTTTGGATAATGTTTACGTCATCAACCACCCTTTATGAAAATAAGAGTTGGATTCAGAGGGGCAGAGCTGATGAAATTTTGCTGACAAGGAGGGGGGGGGGGCAAAAATGGCTAAAAATTTGCTTACGTAATACTTGAACGGCCCCTAACAGTCTAAGTGCATATGTAGGGTTGTGTTTGATTTTTCAGCACCACCATCTATATTTCAGAAGTGAAGTGAGTCACGTGTTATGATTGAATTACATTTGTACTGTTTGTAGGTCTGTTGCTCTCTGTGACGAGACTTTTTAAAGGGGAGATCGGCTTGCATTCGCGCCTTGAAGTTCGGAACCACAGAAAACAAACTCTCATATACACTGTAGAAGCAACAAACACATTTATAATTAACATATTAAAAGGAACTCCATTTAAATGTTATATAAACAGAAAACCTTGAGAAATTCCCGATATTGTCATTTCATTTGTTTTTGGCGATCCTAGTTTAGCCAAGTGAAATAATCGAATAATGTCAAGTGATTTAAATACATGAATAAATATTACTTACTTGATCAATAAAGAGAACATCACGGGTCATTATAACTATGGTCTGGAATTTGAAAGTACAGATTTACACATTGAAAGTAAAACAAACAGTATTCAATCAACTTCAATATTTTTAACAGGGCTTTTGGCTACAATACACTTCTTCTTCTTCAATTATACAGGGCTGGCTACTATACACGACCAATAGTATACAATTATTGCTGCATGTCGGTACGGCCGAAACTCCGTTTCACAGCTCACCGGCTATTTGGGGAGTTGTGTCGTTTAGTTAATATCTTTTGTTATAGAATTATTTGTATATATAATTTCATTGAAGATAATTAATTCAAGCGAACTGCGCTAAAACAAAGTGTAATGAAAAGAATGCTAAAAATGTGTTGTTTTATCTAGCTAACCATATTTCTTCGAAAGCAAAATTAGGATTCCAAATACGGGACATTGCTCATTGTTGCCAAACGTGTAAGTAAACTTTCCATATAGCTCAGAGGGATCTTGTGAGGCAGAGTTGCCAGATTGGCAGTTTTCCCAAAATTGGGCCAAAATTTTTACAAATTGGGCTGGCGGGAAATTTTTTGGCTATAGCGGGTGGAGTTTTTTGAACATCTTCCGCCCCCTCGATTCGCGGAGGTTTTTTTTCGTTCTTTTTTTTGTATTTTTTTTCCTTTGTTTGGAGAAGGAAATGACACCCTTTCTTTCCCCATTGGCTTCCGTAGTATGTGGTTTTTTATTCTTTTTTCTGAGTAGTAGACCCCCATGAGACCCCCCCCCCTTCTATGGAGCTACTAGTGCAGTAGTTCCCAACCGGGGGTACGGGTGGGCATTTTTGGGAGGAGAACATGGGAGTGTGAGATGGAAAAAAAATTACATGTTGACTGATTATTAGGAAAAATTAAAATGATGATAAAAACTGAATTTTTCAATTCCTGAAAAAAATACCAAATCAAAATATTGGTATTTTTCATACCAATATTTTGACGCTTCATCTTCTGACTTCCGCTCGCAGAAATGTGTCACACGAATTTTGACTTGTAAAAGTTTCTTTTTCGATTAGTGGTCGTACTTGTTTTCCATTTCGGTTGAGAAAAAATATCGTTATTTATTTAAACCAAAGCTGTATATTAAAGATCTTAGCAGATCTTAACCATTAAAGATCTTAAACCATTTCGTAATTTGCTTACATTGGTAATTCGTGTTATCATCTTGTTGTGCTTATATTTGATACTGTCGTGAACTCACATGACTCAGGAAAAACGTCGAAAAATTCAGTAAAGTGTCAAAGAAACATTAATTTATAGTTGCAGCGGCGGGAATCATTTAGTGAAGAGCTATTCAATATGAATATTCTTTTCCAAATCAGAAAATTTTTTTAAAATAGTTAGTTTTTAGTTTTAAAAGATGAAGCAAAATTAAATATTAGCCATAGCAGAAAATACATGAAACAATAAGTAAAAAGAATTCATAGAAATCAATTATTGGATAATTAATTAATAAATTACAGGAAAAAAACCTGTTATTTTCTAACATATGAAAAACGTATTATCCAAGGGTGTGCGAGAAGTCACATTGCTCTGGGCATGGGACCGCTCAAGTTTGGGAACCACTGTGCTAGTGGTTTCTTTGGGTGGTGACAGACAGCTTCTTAATAGGGCTTCACCTTTCACCCTAGTTGTGAGCGTTCTGAATGATGGGACCATCTAATGTGGGTACTTGGTCTTATTTGTTTACATTTGACATAGAAATTTTTTTTCTTCAAACCGAGCGCAACGCGGACCTATCGCATGTAGGCAATTCACTACCTAGTGAGTTTTGCCGGAAGTGTAAGTGTGTGTGACTAACAGTCTGAGTACGTATCTAGTGTTGTGCATGATTTTTCAGTGCTGCCATCTATATCTCATTTGATCATTTTCGTTGCACCACGGTCATTTTCTGCACACGAAGCTAATTAGACCGGGACCTACAACTTATTGCCGATTCCCAACGGAACCACCATCCCCTTGGAGCTCTGCTTTTGGGGATCGAATTTCACATGGGTTTCGGATAATCAAATAGAACAAACATCTTTGGCTGCAGACATAAAAGAAAAAGATGGGGTTAATCCAAGTGTATTACATCAACATCGATGGGGAGGGAGTTCGGGTTTGCTGACTTTTTTTGACGGAGGGGGGGGGGGTTTGAATGATGCTTACGTCATCAACCTACCCTTTATGAAAATATGGAATATTCTTAATGACATCTTACTCGGTGTTCCGAAAACGAGAAAACTTTTCCCTAATAGTTTGTGGGCACATGAACTAACATTTTCCCTATTGATAAGTCCTCTATAGAGCCACGCTGGTGATCGCTATAAATGTTCCGCGAATCCTTCAAGTGATGTGGAAATGTTCCGCGGATCCTTCAAGTGATCTGGATATGTTCCGCTGATCCTTAAAGTGATCTGGATATGTTCCGCTGATCCTTAAAGTGATCTGGAAATGTTCCGCTGATCCTTAAAGTGATCTGGAAATGTTCAGCTGATCCTTAAAGTGATCTGGAAGAGTGTCCGAACCGCTCAAGTGCTCTGGAACTGTGCCGCTCGTCACTTAAGTGATCCGTAATTATGCCGCGATCACATCTGGGAATGTACCATGGGTAAGTTCGTGCATTCTGGAACCTTAGTGAAGTGATCAGGGCCCGGACATAGGCAGGTGCGATTTCACCGGGCCGCAAAATGTCACTGACAGTAGAAATGAACATTTTCTAACTATAACTGCTTTAAAATGCCAGGAATCGATCTATTGATGAAAAATATGTCGATATACAAACAGGCCCTATCACGGTGAATCCGAGTGCATTTTTTTATCCCTACGTCATCCTGATTTTGACAGACTTTCAGCTGGCTCCTTATAATTATTGATTTTCAAGAAAATTTAGAGTTTCAAATATCGGAAAAATATAAAATCAATACCTGAGACCTCAGAGTAGTGTCGGTTTAACGCATATGCCCAACTGACCACAGCCGGGGCTTTAAGAGAGCAGAGGGGGTCCCACAAAACTACAGTCTGGTTAAAATTTTCAAGATTAAGAATGTAAATTGGTAGGCAGGCATTTTAGCCAAGTAGGGGGGCCTCAAAAAATCACTTTGCTTGGTGGCTCAAAATGCACTTGAAACGGCTCTGGGGAAGGGCCGCCAATCCCCCAAATTGCCCGCTGTCCGTCTCCCCAATTTTGTTAACATGATTGTCTCCATCGATCAGAATAGCCCATGCGTTAAAACAGTCCTGCATTCCGGAACCTCCTCGAGAAGGTTCCCTGACGGATCCGAATTCCAAGTCTTTTAAAGGGCCCCCATAAATTGACTTTCGGTGGATGTGTACAGCAGGGGCGGCTCGAGCTTACCAGCCGCACGGGTGAGAAGCCTCATATGCTGCTTCCGATGGAGACCCTGACAAGAGACTGACAGGGTTAAAGTGCATGGAAGCTTTCCTCCATGGTTCCAGTGAAAGGGACCTAGAGATAAATCTGATTTTTTTTTTTTTCAGATTAAAGCCGTACACCATTGCTTACCGCAGTGCAAAATGTGCGTGACCATACATCCCGCTTTTTCAAGTAAAATAGGTTTTTTTTCTGTTCTAGAGTTATTCTACCATTCTTAATAATGCCAGATAACTCCATCCCATCCTCGAAACAGCACTTATTTTTGTGATCCATCATTACTTATCCTGTAAAGATGATGAAATATATGACGAGTCTATTTTTATTAAGAAATTTTTTTCAAAGATGTTTCTGGTACTCCAGGGACCGGAGAAGTTAAAGCCGAATTTTTCCTTTGCTTTCATTTGACTATTCTGGGATGAATTCTGGGTGAGGGAACCAAAATGCACACTTGTCCCATGTGATAGAGTACAGGGGGGCTCTTGTCCATGTGACCCATTGCCACCGCACGGGGTGCCGCTCAAGAAGGGCGCTAAACCCGAACTGAATGGATAAGAAAAGTTCCAATGGCCGAAAAAAAATCAAAGATAATTTTTTCTCTCTGCTCTGGAGGGGAGCAAAATCCGAGATGAAAGGGCGAATATTTTTTTTTGTTAGGAATTGTTTGGATAAGTTGAGAGGGGGGGGCATGGCCTCGAAGGGTAGGGCTGACAGGGCTCCAGCTTGGGGTCCGGGACTAAATCCGTATAATTTTTCATTTTTTTCAAACTATAAATTAACTGTAGAAGGGGCCTTGGGGTAAATATGGCTTGGGTCCCGCGAAAGATTCCAGCCTAGGGGCCCTGGCCAACACCACACTAGAAATATATTTAGTGTGGCGTTGCCCTGACGCAGGATGTAGGGGCTATGGGGGGGGGGCAATAGTCACAAGGCGCAAAAAAATGAGTCCCGCAGGGGTACAGATTTTGTCTCGAGCCGCCCGATAGATTACATTCTTGTTTCTGCGAGGTATTACTCAAAAGCGTGATGTCACGTAAATTTTTACTGTTTTTACTGTGTGAAATTTTGGGGTCTCAACTAAAGTCTAAGCTGCCGCCCGGGTACGCTGCACCCCTTGCAACCTCCTCCCTTAAACCACCCCTGGTGTACAGCAGAAATGAGTAAATCTCTAAGCCTACTCCCTATCATATCTTTCGCAGGCGGAGGAAAGCGGCATGCATATAATAAAGAGGGTCGCAAAATAACTAGGTCTGGCCTTGGATGTAGAACTGCATTGTGGACGCTTAAGTGCGGCTGTGGGCTCTAAAACTGTGCCACATGCCACTTAAGCGGATCGCTAAATGTGCCACGGATGACTTATGTGCTTTGGAACTGTGCCGCTGGTTGTTGAAAAAGGAGTTTCTTTCACACACACAGAGAATTTTCAGTTAGTGTATTGACATTCAAAAAGCAAATTAAATTAACATAAATTGGTTAGGGTGGTATGGAAAAGTTTTTTTTTTATTAGTTTACAAAGCTATTTCAAAATATTTTAAATTTTTGAGCATTTTCGGGTGAGTAATGGGGGTGGCATAATTGAGAAGAAATTTCTTCTTAAAAAAAAAGTTCTCCTGTGGAATGAGCGTCCCGTATTCCATCCCGACGTACGCCTGCACCATGCCAATTTTAGTCCAGACATACCGTGCCCTTCCAATTGCTGTACAGAATTTTTCATAGTGCCGTCATGTAATTTCATTGCTGCGTACCAAATTTTAAAATATTTTTTAAACCATGATTTCATCATCATTTATTTAAAAAATACAATAGAAACGCACAAATAAGGTGAAATATATATAATGTTTCTAAATATATATATAATGTCCGCAAAATTTATCAAAAACGTTTGCTTACCAACAAGATGTCGAGCGAGATGACTCGCTTCGATGGATATTTTATATTATGCAATAAAATTTTCTTGTTGTTTGTTTGTTGTATGCTATGTATATAATATGACAAGTGTAAGATAACAGATGAGATGGCATGGGGCCCCTCCAATTGTTTCTAAAATGCACCTTCATTCTAATATACAAATACAACGCCACAACAGGCAAAATGCCCAACGAGATGGCTGAGAAAAAGATGCCCATAAAAATATGGATGTCATATATTTCCAAAAAATATATAGCAACCCAATTAAAAATGTTAAAAATAACAAAAATTATAATCAATATATGCACATGATAAAATAGTACATTAGTATAATAGTAAATACACATGATAATATATGTACATTCATCCTTCTTAACAAAACACACCCCGGAACTTTTTTTTTCTCCAACTCCCAACCCCATCTCTTCTGCAATCATCACAAAATTTGATAATCGCTATAAATTGTCCGGGGAAAATATGTTGTAAAAATTGTGCATGTTTATTATTTTTTCTTCTTTTTTTTTCCTTTTTCGACACAAAATAAAGTGTTCTGGAGTCTGCCACGAAGCTAGGCTGGAAAATAGATCTCGGTAACGGGATAAGTCCAGTGGCAAAGTTCTGGCGCTCATTCATTCATGCCCCCCCCCCGGAAAAAGTTGAAATGACGGATCTGCCCAGAGGTTCGAGGGGAACTCTTTTTTAAAATATTAAAAAATCTATTCATTAATATTTTTTCATGTGATAAACTTACTTAGAAATTCGAAAGAAAGAGAGAAAAAAAGTCGAAATAGTCCCCTTTTTATAATCTTGGGGGCACACAGGGTGGTAACTTGATGGTTGGTCACCCGGGGCAAGCGCGCATTTTGACGCCCCGTTGTAATGATGAAGGAGAGGTTTCAGAATGAAATTTGCGCCCCTTCGGGTCTCGTGCAACTATAATTGCGGCCCTTGGGGTACAAGAATTTCCTTCCACAGAAATTTTGTTAGTTATCCTCAAGAAGTTTTAAATTGACAGTAATTGTTCGAATTGGCATGATTTTCTTAATTTTTTTATTCCTTGCAAAAACGTTTTCAATTTTTGATCATCTTGGAAGGAGCACCGCCTCCTTCAATGCCTCTTTCCCATGGCCCCCACAAGGGCGGAGCTGACAGTGCTCTAGTCCAGGGGCCCGGGACACAATATTACCATTAATTTTTGTATTTTCACGGAATAAATTCACAATAGAAGGGCCCGTGAAAAGTATGACTTGGAGGCTCACCATAGATCCCATCCTTGGGACACTGCTCCAGGATGTGGGGGCCATGCTCTTCTCCCCGCGCACATTTCTGGTCCAAAGGAAACGTGAGGGAATGGGGGGGGGGGGAAAGAGAAAGCTTTGGGGGACTTTTAGTTCATATTCGAACTTATAGATGGCAGCACAAGTCCGAACGTTCGTGTTAATTTTGGCTACTTTGAAGAAATTTTTGACTAAAATTTCAATTATCTGTATATTCTAGAAACCTTGGATCTGGCAACCTTGTTGTGAGGTGGCTAATCTCAGCATTGTGTACAAATCAGTACGTACCCTGTATTTTTGCTATTGTTTTTTTTCCGTAAAGTGTGCATTAATCAGTGCCTGGTAAAAAAGAAAAGAAAAGTAGTGTAAATAAACAACATCATTTTGAGAATTCGACAAGACTTTCAGTTGAAGAAAAAGAGATGGATGAAGATGAGATCGACATCCTTCGCCTGTTGCAGGTGAAGGATGAGCCTACCGTCCTCGAAGAAGAAGATCAAGCCTTGTTTCTTCGAACTCAATCGCAAGTCAACCGGGTTCACGCTGCTAAAGCTCGCGAGCGTAAGAACCAAAGAGCGAAGCTGAATCTTCTTCAAAGCTTGTTGCAAGAACAACAACAAGCCGCCCAGGGTATGGAAGTCCAGGATGGTGGCGGAATAGATCATCCTGTTGTGGTCGAGAGACCAATTTTGCACTCGAAATTCCGTTTTTCAACGCAGGAAAAAAGGGAACTTATCTCCAAAGGCGTGGAAGTACGCTCAGGGCGGTTCGAGCTGGACGAAGATAAGTTAATCGTGAAGAATCTGTGCGACTTTATGAAGAAGTATCATGTTTCGGATGTGGACTTGCTTTTAAACTCAGACAGGCAAAACACCGTTTACCGGAATTTCCGCAAAGAAAATCATTTTCACGAGTTCCTAGGAAGAGGTTTAAGTCAAAGAACTTTAAATAGTATATTAGAAAGAGCGAGGTGTCTGTTGAAGGATCCTGAGAAAATTATGGCGAAGCGTCCGGAGAAAATCTTGAAACGTCCAGTGGCGGCTTCATTGAAATTTGACATCATTACCAAAAGTGTCAGAGCCGTGTTTAATGGTAGCTGTACGAATATCTCCGAAGTGGGAACTAACACTGAAGAGAACTCGACACATCCATCACGTGTCAAGAAAAGTAAATCAAAGCCAACGTCTAAATCAAGACCTAAAGCATCTTCCAAATCAAAAAATCCTCTGTGGGTGCTGATTGATATCTCAAATGGAAGTAACGCAACGACTAGAAAGAGTCCAGCACTTAAAAGCGTTGTTGCAAGGAAAAAATCCTCAAAAACCCAGCACGTGAAACAAAGAAAGCAGAGAAAAAATTGGAGCAAAGAAGACGAAAACATTTTGGTAAATGCGATGATTGAAATAATTGGTAAGAAAAGAATGTTGATTCCATTATTTGACTTTTCATGGAAAGACATTGCAGAAAGAGTGCCTTGCAAGTCTGCGACCCAGTGCAAAACACATTGGGTAAAATCTTTGTATTGGTCGTGGGAAAAACGAGAGACTGTGAAATTTTCTGAAGAAAACTTTGCATTTTTGATCTTTGTAATGAATCATGAGATAGTCGAGAAAGAAGATCTTATAGACTGGGATAATATATTCAAATATTTCAGATCTGTAGTTCCTTCATTTGGCAGGCTGAAAATTTATTGGGATGATTTGAAATGTTTGGTACCAAACTATGTCGAGAAAGATCATGAGGATATAGTTCGTTACCTCTTCAATAACTTGCTTCCCGAATTCCTGAATAAATGCAATTCAACTATGTCTGATTTACAGGATAAAGTAGATTCTCTGTGCTACTCGTCTGCCTAGTACAAGGATAATGGATAATATATTTTGTGATATGTAAATATAACTATATAATAAGTATTTATATGTTAATTTTTTTTTCTATTTGTATGTCCAGTGTTGTAAAAAATTGTATGTCCACGAAAAAAAAAATCAATGAAATTGTAATAATGAGCAAAAAGTTTCGAGAAATTCATAGAAGCTATGGGGAAAAAACCTATGAACTTTTCAGTGTTTCAAGTCTAACAAGAAGCACCTGTAAAGAGTGAATGTGCAAACATTACGGAAACATTAGCGAAAAGAATGCTTTAAGATATTTTTTTAGGATTCAAATTATTTCAAAAAATATTTTAGAGCCCTGATAATCCAAGTTAATCGGGACTGTAACCAACTCAGATGGCTAAATACTCTGAATGAACGAACTGTCCCATCTTAGAATGTACAGTCTACGTCAAAATATATAAAATAATCTGCAACAATTTAGGCAATTTACTACCTAGTGAGTTGTGCCGGAAGTGTAAGTACCTAATAGTCTGAGTGCATATCTAGTGTTGTGTATGATTTTTCAGTGCTGCCATCTATATCTCAGAAGTGAAGTGAGTGATGTGTAGTGACTGAATATTTGTACGACGTTCTCATGAAATGCAGAATAGTGTAGTACACTTTTACTGTACTATAATAGGGTTGCACACTCCTTTGGCACAAAGTAGAGTAGGTGAAAACAAGTGGCTGACAAAATAATGAACGTGGTATCAAGAAAAGTCATATTGGTGTTGATTTTAGCTAAAATTCTGAAAATAATTATGGGGGGGGGGGGGTGTTCTGTACCTCCTTAGATTGAATATAACTCATTAAGAATCAGATTATCAAGACTCTACTTCAGTTTAAACAATTTTAAGTCTTCGCATAGGTGTTTTCTCCCTCCAAACACATCTTGGAAAAAGATTTTTTGTGGATATGCCGAGAGGCACACACTTTGAAAGAAAAATTAAGTACGTTTTGCAAGGGAATCTGGGTTTGTTTCCTGAAAGAGATGATTTAATTTTTGATTCCATAGTGTGCCTCAGCATAATATCCAGCAAGTGTTTTTTTTAGAAGAATTACAAATTCACTGAAAAATTTTATTCCACATCTGGTGGTAATAGGGATTATGATCAGCTAACGATACACAATTTTTTTGTTGCCTTTACTATTACCAATTATTTCCCATGAATTTTTTAATAGTCATCAAGTAGCCTTCCCCCATTCCCATGAGCACTCTGGTACCACAGATTGGGAATTACTTATATTTGTGTGTGTATTTCAATGAATTCTCAGCAGTGATGCACAATTTGTATACAGTCGTCTGTTGGCATTTGTGGGGGGGGGGGGTTGTGTTCCACAGTTCACCACAAATACAAAAAAATCCACAAATTGACACAAACCATACACTTTTGTTTTTTAGTCATTTCGTTTATATCTGCTTTAGACCAGTAGACAAGGATGTCTAGTGATTCTTGGCGATGTTTTCTGAAAGAACGTCACAAACATTTTAATGCCTTTCAGCTTTTTCTTCGTTCCAGTAAATTTGTTGAGAGTACTATGGCTTCCTCTTTTTACATATGAAGAATGTGTCATTGATGGGTCTAGCCTCTGACTATGGATCAGAGACGTGTAGATCTATAGTCCGTTTCAGGTTAACTTTGCAGTGCAGAGAAAGGTAGAGAGTGTATTCCTTCGCCACAAAATATAGTTTCCATATATCGGAGGCTTACGATGATCATTTATGCAGAATATTTCAATTTTTTGAATGATTGAAAATGAATACTGAAAAAATAGTGTTCTGAATCGATCTTTATTCGTTTAAGAATTTTAAAATAGAAAAAAAAATGATCACCATTATGCGTAAAAAAAAGATTTTTCTCAGTGAGATTGGCGAGAATCAGCTATACCTTACCGCGACTGCGCATCGATACATTGGTTGAAAGGCTTTCGTTGTCATAACAACGTGTGATGCGGTTCCCTCGTAGCTTCCCTTTCACTGCAAAGTTAACCTGAAACGAACTATAGGGCTATATAGTATATATACCAAGTATAGCTGTTGCAACAGCTGATCAAATTCCAAGTTCTTTTTTTAGATATATCTGATTGTAGATTCATCAATAACAGGGAACTGCAGCAATGAAGTTAAATATTGTCAATATTTTGAATCTCAAGTTTTTAACTTTTAGAGAAACATTTCCAGAAGCACCGGAAAAACATTTGGGGGGATATTTTTGAACGTTTGGCACATACAATTTATATTTTGTTCTGATACTAGAATTAACGCTGAGAGAAAAGTGGGAAAAAACCGTGAAATATAATATCTGCAAATGCAGAGGGCTGACTGCCTTTGATAAATATTTGAGAAAATTGATTTTCTTGATTACTAACATGTATTAATTTTATAAGTGTGTATGCAGCCCAACTTGTCAAGACAAATGTGTTTAAATATAAATTATTTTTTAAGTTTGACATCATTGAATAGGTTTTATCAACTTTGTCTTAATGAGATTTGACTATTTAATTTGCTTAAAAGTGATAACCCTAGAGCACTCGTGCAGCTGAAAAATATATTGTGAATACGAAAGAGTGAGAGACACTGCACGAGTACTCCAGAGTTAATGATGTGAAGTATCTCCTGTTTGTATATATTGTTGTGAAACACTTGGATACTATATGAATTATTAAGGCTCCTTAAAGGAGATTACATTATTTTTTGTGAAGGTCTTCCTTTTTTTTTTTCTGTAAAATTCTGATTTGTGATTTGGATTATATCATGTGATTGAGGTTTTGTGTACAGGATGATGTTTTAAGTTCCTTGGCCACAAACTGTTAATCCTGGAAGCATACTTCCAATTAGAAAAAGTATCCAAATGAGGCGTAGACTTCAGATACATCATTCTAATTGCAAGGGGTTGTATAGTTATTAAAAAATAAGAAAATTAACTTTTTATTTGGTCACCCTGTCTTAAAAGTTCCATTGGGGAAAGTTATTGCCCCGTCTGTCCTGAGAGACAAAAAAAGTTCCACGTTTCTAGGTGCAATATATGCAGAGATGTGTGAATTAAAAAAATTGTTGGAAAGAACAACAATAAGCTTCTCTGCATTAGTTTATGCAGTTCATTCCCCTCATTTTCAGAAATTTGTGAATTCAAATATCTTTGTGCACATTGCACTTACAATCATAAAATTTTGTTAATCTCAGGAGAAATGGCAACAACTTCATAATTGGGTTTTTCAGGACACTGTGACCAAATAGTTTTTCTTAATTTCAAAACTACTTGTAATGTGAATGACGTATCTGTTGTATCTTATTTGGATACTTTTTCTAATTGGAAGTATGCTTTTAGGATCAACAGTTTGCCAGTAATCTGCAGCCAAGGGACTCGAGGCATCTCAGTATAAAGAAACGATTCTTGAGTTCATTCTTAAATGGTCCACACTTGGAGAGACAAGTTACACATTTTAACTTTTTTGACTTGATTGTTAATTTTCACTGAAATACTTCTAATTGGGCAAATGTTGAGTAATACTGAATAAAAATCAATCTATATTATTATTTATCAAGGACGTTGTGACTTTTAAAGGCAGTGTAACGTAAAATACAGTAGCCCCTCGTTATACTGCCCATTCCTATAATACATGCCTTTTATTAGAACAGATATTTAAAATTTAACGTTGAAAACTACAAGGCACGGTTCAAAGCTGAAGGCTGATCAGTAATAAAATGAAACGATTGAAAATATGACTAATTTATTAAATGGTTTTACAAATTCACATATGTACATACTCGTATATAAAAGCGTTTTCGTTGAAAAATTTGTTCCTTAATTTGGTGGGGGGCTTATACACAGGTGTTTTCAAGGTGGAAATATCAATCCCTCTCTTTACCAAATCATATAGCTACATGGCCTCCACACAGCTAGCTTGAGGATCTATGTTGTTGGGTGACACTTTAGAGGCATCTCAGATAGCGCCACTGATGAGTAACTTTTGTAGCTATAGACGTGTTACTAATTAGTAGTGTGATTTTTGTAGCTATCTTCGAACTCCCACAGAACCTATAATGTTAAAGCCAAAGCAGAAAAAATCAAATTTTGTTGGCTTTGATACCCTGTTGGAGTGTTTCTTCTGAAGCGGACAAAATCAATTGGAAGAAACTAGTTTTCCTTCAATAATTTATCAATAAGTTTGATTTTATGCTTTCAATTTAGCAAATGCATATTTTTTATAACATTAAATTTGATCTCACCAATTTAATTATGTATACAAATTAACCATGCATCACTTTTTTACAGAGTTGGACAGTTTCTTCCACTTGGAATTGTCCAACCCTGCTTTTTCCAAGCGGAACAAACCATTCATTTTGTATCCATCATTTACACCACAATGTAAGATATTGCAAATACATTTTAATGCCTCTAATAAATTTGAATTAGGCCTATGAGACAATTTAACTGTGCACATCTATAAATACTTTTGAAATTTTAATGAAGACCAATTTTTGCAGTTTAATTATTTTGTTGATCAAATTAATGAATTACTTTGTTTGAAAATTCTTAATGTTATAAACCATATAATAAGGATGTTTTCTCCCAGTTACTTTCTCTCAATATGTTTAATAGGAAGGCTATTTTACAAACATTGTATTTGCTAGGTGATAAAACCTAGGCAAATACAATGTGTTTAATGAAGCATAATTAATGCCGACTAATTTTTCAATTGTTTATGATATAGAGATTGATTATAACTAAAGTTCCGATTTCAAAACACTAAAATAAGAACCATTGGTTAGAATGACTTGAAAATTTGTATGAATATTCCTGAAGCACAATGGAATTTTGTATGGCGAAGGGGGAAAAAAAATGTAAAATAGAAGATGCTATACTCATCCAACTCATCCAGCACATGGGAAATTCATTCACAGAATGGAAACAATAGCCAGTACGGGCAAAATGATAATTAGCATAGAATGATTTCATAATTCATTAAAACCACAAAAATGAAGTCATTTAAACAAACAACTTGCACAAGAAATGTTAATATGTGGTCCACTGTGAGGTAGAAGCACAAAAATGCTTGTTCAACAACAGACCAAAGTATGTCATGGTAATGATGTGCTTTCAATTCAACAAAGTTTGCAATCCGACCACTGCACATATAACATTTTTGGGTATCCCCAAAGCCGAAAGTTGCAAGGGTTATAGTAGCGTTCACCTATCAGGTGAACATGGCGGCCAGGTGCCGTGTCATCTTGCTATTGTCAAAATGGTTCTTCAGCAGCTGCTTTGCTGGTGTTGCAATGTGCATCTTGATAACCGTTCCGTTATCCACCAGGGCTGGACAAATCGGAAGAAAAATTAGGCACCAGCCAAATTAGTCAAGAGCAAAGCATGTTTTTCCCCAAGAAAAACAATTAAGGGGTTTTTTTTTTTACTTTTCTGACCCATTCTCATGTTGGAAGATACGAACTACAAAATAAAAAAAAAATTGCCTCATACAATTCATTTTAGCAATCCCACATGTAAAATTTTAGGTGCCAAAACTGATTTTCTAGTCGCCCTGGCATCTGTCCAGCCTTGTTATTCACACACTGATGCTATTGAAGTGCAGAAATGATGTGGGTGCGTAAAATAGATTATATCGCTGACCAAAAGTGTAGCATCGTCTACTTACACATTTTAAATAATTTTTTTCTTTCGCCAAAAAAATTCCATTACTTCATGCAATGAATCTACAAATTTTCAAGCTATTTTGACCAGCAGTTCTTATTTGTGTTTTGGAGAATCAGACATTTCATTATAATCACCCCCGTATATATGCTAATTATTTTTCATAAGTCACTTACCTAACCAAACGGTGACCCAGTCCATATTTCAAGGAATTTCTAACTGAAAATTTAGACAGGGATCACTGGCTATTTCACGAATTGGCCAATTTTTGGCTTTTGCTACTGTACAGTAGAACCTTGATTAACTGGAAGTAATGCTGAACATATGTAAAAAACTTCAATATTAAGCCTAGTGGCGATATACAGTACGAGGTGTGCTGCTACCTATGGAAAGAAAATGAGAATGTCTGAGGTAATGTAACTGCTAGCACACTGAGCATTGTCCTTTACGGACAGCTAATGTGTTTTTGGATTACAAGACCACCTGCCCTTAGCATTCTAGTGAAGTCACTACTGTTGCTGTTTCTTTGTGAAGGAAAAAAGCCTGTGAGGTAATACACCACCACCACATACGTAAGAGGATGCAATTAGAATGAGGATGCAATCCTCATTCATGGATTAGCTTAAGATAGAGCATCAAAATGTAGAACAAAGTTAGAAAATGCAGTAAGAATGAGAAATTTCAGTACTGTATACAGGCCTGTCATTTGGGGGGGGGGGAACATTGCCCCAGGCTTTTGAAAACACACAAAAAATGGTATATACATACACTGAGTACATGTGCTTTGCCCCCCCCCCCGGAAAAAGTTGAAATGAGGGCCCTGACTGTATATTATTTTAAGCAACTAAGATATTATATATGAAAGAAAATTTATATTCAGGCACTTTTATGAACTTTTTTTCCGAAAACACCACTTACATCATCTTACACCATCTAAAGAAATACCATCAAAATATACACAAAAAATAGAAAATGTGGTAAGCTAATGCTAATAATGAACCAATGAGATATTTTTCAAGAGAAAAAAAAAATACTTGGGCTACTTTTATGTGATTTTGTGAAGAAAACCAGACTTTTTTTTTTAGAAAAAAAAAAACCAACGTGGTTTAAACCAAACAACCCTGCTGCCAGGGTTATGAAATTTCTTCCAACCTGGGGGAAAAAACAGAAGAAAGAAATAGGTTTCTTCCACTGAATGCGGAAAAAACTGATTTATATAAAAAAAATTACTTCATTTCATACTACCATAATTTACTGCAGCTACAAGTATCAACTATAACATTAATAAAATAGCCATTTTGAAATGTTTAATTTTAGTTGTATATATTAAATAAAAAGTCCTTTACTTATGTATACATTTTAAATTACTTTTATTGACAAGAACTAAAACAATTTTAAAACTAATTCTTCACTAGTATCAGTTTAGTGCAACATGAGTAACATCGTTTTTAGTTATTGCAGCCAAAGTTGAGTGGGGAAATCCAAAAATAAGTTTTCTTTTTTTAAACCTGCTGAATTTGCAGGACAACTTAGAAGCATTTCAACACAATTGCAGCTTTTTGAGAAATTCCGATATTTAATACATTCTTTCCCACCATATTTATTAGATTAAAAGTACTTTGAACGGTAACACCAAAGTAAGTTTATACACTTGCAGTTGAAAAAAAAAGCACAAGTTACTATACTTTGTCACAGCTCCTGTTCAGAATTTAATCTTTCATCACAATATTCAGGATCAATAAGACAAGCAAACGAATGATAGGGAAGAATGGCCTCTTCATATCTTAATTTTATAACTTAGAAATAAGGCGTCAAGTTAGCATTTTGTAAAAAGTGTTTTTGTGTTACAAAAATCAGCACTATTTGCACAATCTCTTTGTAGCTGATGGTGAGCGCTATGGAAATGAAATGGGGTATAGTTGTATCATTAAATCTCTGTGCTGTTTATGCAATTTAAAATTTCTAATTATGTCAAGTACATTTCTATCCACCTCATGGAGATAGTCATGCGCAATGATTAAAATGCATTTCAATTGACTGTTATATTCACCGGCTTTGGTCTTCTTGCATAAGAAACATCTGTTGAACATACACCAGTCCTATGA
This sequence comes from Pholcus phalangioides, assembly GCF_987345545.1. Taxonomy (NCBI): domain Eukaryota; kingdom Metazoa; phylum Arthropoda; class Arachnida; order Araneae; family Pholcidae; genus Pholcus; species Pholcus phalangioides. The sequence continues at coordinate 82,059,541 of NW_028301608.1, read as the reverse complement.
TATGATTCCTATAATACTTTTGTTACACGTAACATAATAGAATACTCTTTATAGTTAAATATTGTCAAGTAATTAGAAAAAATGTGAGGAACATATTAAACCAACTCGTGGTAAAAGTCAATGATCAGCTTTTTGAAGTTCTTAACATATAAAATCTTTGCTATACAAATATTTTCTACAAACCTGCATTAATTATACTTTAAATTGTATATATTTTTATACTCAGATAAATATTTTGTGCAGTAATAGAAATGTTTTAATATGTGTGCTTTACTGGAAACTTAAATATTACACATCTTGGTGAGATATTTTTAATTTAATGTTAAAAAAATATTATTTTTAAAACATTTTTGATATTATTTCACAATCAATGAGGTGAAATAAATATTAATTATACATGTACTTTAATAAAATTAGTGCACTTATTTTCTTCCACTGTCTCGGAAGAAACCCAACCCTGCGGTGGACTAACGTCGATTTTATAGCCTTTAGATATAAGCATCAAGTCTTTGAAAGATTATTTAAGGAATTTATGGACGAGTTAATGAAGATAAACAAAAAGTGGTGTTTCAACAAAACCTGACATAGGCCTAATGTGCCACCACCACCAAACCTGAACATCACTCCCACTCTGTTCCCAAAGGGGATAAAAGCATTCAAGAAGTCATGCAGGAGAAACCTTTGATCAGTGGGTTCGCGAGGCATGGAATTTTCTCGCCGAAATCAAATCTTTAAAAAGTGTATCGATAATGTGATAGATGGAACTGAAGACGATATGAAAATATACTAATTTTTTCTCCTTTAAAATATGCTGATTTTGGGGGGGTACACAGGTTTTCAATTTATTGTGACTTTGGTAGTCTTGAAATGAAAGGGCCAGCTCACACACGAGTATAATTACTTTATTTTTCTACATGATCACTAGGGCTCAGATTTTTATGACCCACAGATGAAACGTTGTGCAGATAGGTGACCAATCAGCAACATAAAAATCTGAGCCCTAATGATCACCATGCTGTTCCAAAGACTTGATATGATGAAACAAGCCTTTTCACACCACCTGCATAAAATTCCGCCACTTGGGATTTTAGCCAGTTTTGAACACAGACACATTTAAAATTTTATTTTTTCAAAACGTACAGATGGAAGCCAATTTTTGAGATGTCGAAAGAGATAATAGTCACTGGGCACGAGATCAGGACTAATACAAATACAAATACAACGCCACAACAGGCAAAATGCCCAACGAGGTGGCTGATAAAAAGATGCCCATAAAAATATGGTTGTCATATGTTTCAAAAAATATGTTTAAAAAATCTCCCATCCAAATTTTTGAATTGTTTTAGTACTACTTGTGCAGCAATGTGTGGAAGCATTATTGTGAAGGAGAACGATTCCTGGGTTCAGTATTCTCCGTTCTGTTTTGAATGGCATGGCAGTTTCGAAAGCGTTTCACACATTGCAGGTTCCATAAAAATCAACCAAAAGCACATCCTTTTGTCTTAGAATATAGGTGCCACGATTTTCATTTGAGACTGGATTTGTTTGAATTTTTTGGTTTAGGTCGACCATAATGACGCCACTGCATGGACTGTTGTTTTATCTCAGCATTGACAAACGAAATCCAAGTTTCATTACCAGTGACTTCATTAGCTCGGGGAGAGAAGTCTGTGAACTTGGATGAGAAAAACAACTGTCTCTACATTATTATATGCTGAAATGTTGTTTGGTAAGGGCTCATTCTATTTGTACAAGAGGTCTTAGAAAGACAAAAAAATATTGATGAAAAGTTCAAAAATATATACTAAAGAATGATTTGAGTGTAATATAAAAAATACTGTTATACATGTTTCAAAATCTTGTCCAAATATATTGTTATAGAAGTATTTATCTTAGCAAAGGATATCATTCTATGGAGAGTTGACTATATTTGACAATATAGATTTTCGAATCTTATTTAATAAGATTGGAAAAAAATACAGTTGTTTGAGAGTTCAGCATTATATCAGGGATGGACAAATAAAATATGAGGCGCCAGCTATATTTTTTAGGACTCAAACATTTTCTCCCAGGAGAAAAACAGTCTAAAATTTTTCCACCTGTAAGATTCGAATAAGCAGAGCAAAAAATAAGAATTGCATTGCAAAACAATGTTCTAATATATATACAAAAGTGACAGTACATTTCTTCAATCTCTGAACAAGCTGTTACATAGGATGTACAGTAATATTTTTATTCACGAGATATGTGAGATTTAAGTGGTATCAAGAGGTGAAGACATTCTCGAGGAGTTTGATTTTAACCTTCATGACGAAGGGTTGTGTGTTTCGCATGTTAATGCAGAATAAAGGAATGCTCCATATTCTTCGCTTCGTATACACCTCACCAACCGTCACAACCTTGCTTTTCCTAGCATGGCGAGAATAGACTAGACCAGTGTTTCTCAAAGTGTACATTGCGGTGTTATATTGATTTATGTGCTTTGAACTGGGGTTTTTTTATAAGTGAAAATATATACTAAACTATTATTCTAGGGAAGCCCCAGATGAACCATGAATTTGTCAAGGGAGCAGCAGGTGACAAGTTTGAGAACCACTGGACTAGACAATCTCTTATCCAAAAAGCTGGTGGTATCTCAATTTTTATAGCATGCCGGCTAATGTGGGAGAATTTTGTACCGGTATAGATGGGTTGTTACATAAAAAATAAAAGTGAAAAAGGTTTATGTCAATTTAATACAACTTTTTGTATCAGTTGAGAATAACAGTGCTGAAAAAAATCACACAAAAAAAATTTCCAAAAGCATATTTCTGTATTGTTTTTTTTTTTCTTCTTGATTTTATGATACAACAATGATTTACAAAACAAACTAGGGCAAAGGTAATGACTGGAAGAGAAGGATGAGCTCAAGGATACAGTAATATTGTTAGGATTAAATTAACTTTTGATCATCTTTAATTCAAAAACTACGAATACACAGATGAGTCTCTCCCCTTCCCAAAAAAATTATATATATATATATAGCACACAGAATTTTTAATCGCAAACTGATTTATGGACAACATTACTCATAATTTGTAATTTAATAATTACGTCAAAAAACTAGCCAGTTTTTCACAGAAATTATAAATTCAACAATCAAGCCAATATACAAGCTTGTGAAGATTGATATTTCTATTGCTACACATAGATAAACATAATATAGTTCTTAATTTTATTCTAGTGAATTTGAGTGTGGAGTCAACCAGTAGAAGTGAAGTGTTCATGCTGGATTATTCTTTCATGAACACTGTTAATCTACACAAAACGACTATTGAAACCTCAGCACTTAAAAAGAAATCCATGAGTACAAATGGAATAAATAATGTGAAGGATGTGCTGTAACTTTTCTTGGATTCCCTCTGTTACATATTTTTTTAAATCTCATTCATGTCCTAAAGAATAATGAGATATTTACTGAGAGATAGCAGAGATTTGTAAGGACGTTTTGTTATCGAAAAGTTTATATCACAAAAAATGCCTTCACTTAAAACACTGATCATCATTTTTTGCTTTTCAAGATGATCATCAAATATCTGACACAAAAAAATCAAAGGAGAGGAGAAAAAAAAAACACATGAGCAATAGAGAATTCTTGGTACATTGAACTTAATAATCTTTTCACATAATTAATAATTTCTATACTGCACTTTTAAAATATGTATATATACATATAAGTTTCTTTGTTTTTTTTACCACAGTAAATTAAAATCTTTCATCTGTTTCCATAGCTCGTAACCGAGAATCATCTGTTTCTGGATCAACAACGGAGCTGTCATGTGAGGAATCGTGATCTACTAGTCCAGAACTGATACTTACGGCATCATCTACACCTACACCATCAACATCAAACAAAAAAAATATTCAACAATGCAAAGTTTCAGATTTTAACAAGTCAATATTCACATAAATTGGATTGTACAGTCGAGGATACAAAAATCTGCCTGGCAGTCGAGTGGCTAGGGAACTATCTTCTGACTGCGCAGGTCTGGGTTCGAATCCTGGTTCGGGCATGGATGTCTACTAACATTAACAAATTCCCTGGACAGATGGTAAAGATCTATTGGGAATACGTGATGATCACGTGATTTCAAAAAAATTAAAACACCCACAGAAGTTTGAATAAAATATTAATGTATTTTGAGTCAGTGGTTCTGAAAGTCTGTGTCGCAGCTTCTAGGGACGCCACCAACCCATGTCAGAAACAGGTTGTGGTTGTTGTGTGTCTGTTCAGTGATTTTTTGAAGATTTACTTATTAGACTATTCTGGAGAGCCACAAAAACATTTACTGGCAAGGAAGATGCGAGCAGCAAAAATTTAAGAACCACTGTTGTTAGTGGTCTGTCAAATTGTTACAATCATTTCAATGCTCTTGGAGTTTACAAAGACTGAAGAACACTCACAAAAACAAAACTGGTTATTCAGATTTCTCTTCATTCAGAGCAGTTGTGGGAATGAACTGAACCAGTGCTATCTATAGCTGGAAGATCACCATCTAGCTATAGATGACAATAACAGAACACACCCACAGCATTCCTCAGAATAGAATGATATCTAGTTCTGGAATCTATAATGTGATACTAGTTTGGAAAGAACTTTTGATTTTATGAAACTTAATCCCATGAAAAAAATTAAATTCTAGCCAAAACTTGGTCTCTCCACAAAGCAGTGTTTCTCTAAGTGTGCATTGTGACTGATAGGGGGACGTCGCCAACCTTTGTCAGGGGCGTCACAGTGAGCAGGAGATATTGATTTGCTTGCCTAGTTTATGCTTTGAAGTGGTTCTTTTATAAGTGCGAAAATATCAACTAAATTATTCAGGGGAGCCACAGATGAACCATAAATTTGGTAAGAAAGCCACAGGTGACAAAAGTTTGAGAACCACTGCCATAGAAGTTCCTTTTATTGACGATGTGCATCATCCTATTTCTATATACACCCGGGATAATTTCTAGGGGGGGGGGGGCAAATTATACACAAATGTTTTTATTTCTGAACATGTATAATACAGATGATCATATTGTGATAAACTATTCCTTCCTAAAAACAATACCATACCTTGCTCAGCAATTGGAGTAGATTCTTCTTCTTCATTCGTGTACTGTTTGTCTATCGCACCTTTTATCTGATTATTTGCTCCCCGTGGGTCTAAATCGGTAGCCCAAGAAAAATTCATCAACGTCAAGTGAGTATTTCCAAGTTTTTTGTGGACCTAGAAAAATATCAAAAAATAAATGTGAATTTGAAAAAAGGCCTCATTCAAGACAAAAGAAAAACATTTTTACTACACAGATCTTCAGTTTTATCATTTACTGGTATGAAAATCTGATCAGCAGTCAGATATAAAAAAATCTAGAGATAGTTTTTTTTTTTAGTTTAATTTTTCCCCCACAGAAAAATTTTTTTTAATTGGAATAATGAAAACCTCAAATATAGGCCTACTTCCCATGAAAAAAAACTGCACCAAGAAAAATAGTCAAAGGGACTATGAAAATTGATAAGCAGTTAAAAAACATGTAGAGATGCTAATGATTGATGATGATGAATGATGTTAGTGTTGCAAAAGAATTATGCAAATATTCCACCAGAGCGCATGAAAGTGTTTCTTCTGTTGCTCTTCAAATTGACTTCAGAAACAGATTTTGTAAACTGTACCTGTTTTCGCTTGATAAACTATTGTTGATTGCTGAAGATGCCTCTAAAACACATTCAAAGATCTCTCAAGCAACTTCAAGACTGAACAAGATTGCATTTGGATTGAACAAGCAGGGTTGAAAAACCTTTGTTTTACCCTCAACTTGAACGTTCTGACCAAGCTGTTAAGAGATGCTGTGAGCAGAGGATGTGTGAACTCACACACACACACATTAAACAGGTTCTGGGTCACTTTATCTGTAGGCAAGCCCTAGCAGTGCCAACGATGACTGCACTGATCATCCAATCGCAGATGCCGTATTCATCAAAGAACCTTGTGTCACACCCACACGATTTTCAGAAAGATAGAAAAAAGGAAGCTTGTTCTCATGACACCCATTAAATTTGTGCCATTTACAGCCTGACATCATGGACTTCGTTTACAGTGGTGCCCAGAGCAAAAAATCTGGGACAGCTATGAATTGGTACCGCATCGTCTTCAGTGGCAAATCGTGATTCTATTTTGCTTCCAATGATGGTCATGTTTGACAATGCCACCACAGTTGCCCTACCCAGTTGAGAGCCATATGCCTATTACGCCAAGAAAAACAATGCTTTTTGAGACAGGTGAAAATTAGTGGAATTTCTTTTGCTAGATATAGGGCTTTGAAAAAGCCTATATATAGTAAAACCTCTCATAAAATAGAGGGATAGGAAGCAGGGCTGGAAAAATCTCCAAATATTTACATGTCCAAAAAATATCACTGCATTTTTTACAATTTAAAGAAAAAAATGATTAATTTGCACAAAATTCTGAAAGTGATAAAAAATAAAGATAAAAAAAATTGAAAATTTAAAAGAAATGTGGTCACCAATTAACGCTGATTATAATTTTCTGCACTGTTAGAAAAGAAGTTGATAAGCTGCTGTATGCCTCGCTCTTGGTGATACCTGATTTATGGTATAGGACTGGACTTGAGCAGGAGTGAAGGGTCCACACCCTCCAAACCAGGATGATTACATACTGCATCATGGCTGCCCAAGAAAGCCTTTCTGTGGAATGTACGTGTGTAGGGAAAATTTGCATTATTGCAATGAAGAATAAAAATTTTAAAAAAGTTTGTTTTTTGTTTTTTTCTATGCCAGCGTTGGGCACGTGGTCAGAAAAAATGCATGCCCAGTCGAAATTCTTATATGCTTCGGGCATACAGAGCAATAGATTTGTCCAACTCTGATGTGGGGTGGAATACAAAGTTTAAGACTTGCCTTGACACCCAGAGGAAGAAGAAATCAGTCATATCATGATCATGGGTAAGAGATACGATGGGGTGGGGGGGGGGGAGATGGTTATTGATATCAACATCCTGCCTCCTTTCTGCCATCTCCAGACCTTCAAGTCTATCTCTGCTTATGGTCATGTTTATTTCTAGCCAAAAATATTTAAAAAATTTATGAATATCTCTGTGTCAATGTCTCTCTGAACAGCCCCTCATACATTATAGATAAACTTCTAATATTCAAGTTCCAAACTTGTAGATTGACACACAGTAGACCTGGTCTTTTAAAAGACCACCACAGAAAGTAATTACTAGGGATGGAATTTATGCTCTAAAACCTTCTAAAAAATGCTCTATAAAATATGCATTTATGCTCTTAAACTGTAAATATGCCTTATAAAAAAAAATATATCCCAAAACTTTTTCCATTCCTATCTCAAATAACATTAGTTTTATCAAAATGATATGATGAGAAGGGTTGATACTGTCTAAACTATTTTCAACCATTACTTATTTGTATAAACAGGAATTCTTCGTTTTACTAACTAATTTCATCTATACAAAAGGTTTTTTTAACAGCTGGCTGATGCGAAGATATATTTAGGAAAGAGAAAATTCAATTGCCCTTGAGGGGAAACGAACCCACGTCTTTTCACTTTTCGGATGAACACCCTAGACCACTAGACTAAAAAAGCAACGAATATCTCAATCTTTCCTTGGAGTTCATGTGCACTGAATGGGACTGTACACAGACGGTCGGACCTAATTCAGGCCAAAGCTCAGAATTGCTGACACTCCGACCAGATGGCGACTTATTCGAGGAAAGAGAAATAATCTCTTTCCTGAATATATATTCCCATCACACAACTGTTAAAAACCTTAGTATGGATAGTGGAGAGCGACATCATCCTAGGATAATCTTATCAAGTTAAAATTTCCCTCAAAAAATTCTCTTTTGTGCAAGCTTTTCCCTACTAGTTCAGAATTAATGTGCTGCCATTCTATAGGTAAAAAATGCCTAGCCAAGTATAGTAGTGTATTTAGCTTTAGAAAAACCCAAAATTAAAAAATAATTTTTATTTGATAAAACACTCAAAATTCCCCCCATTTACCAATTTTTCCTACAAATTACCATCACCGATTCAGATGATTAATCTATTTACAGCCATGAACCACTGTCGTTGAAGGGCTAGTATTTTTATGCTCTAACAATTCCATGTCATTGCCAATTGGTTGAAAAACCTGAATTTCAAGATTTTTTTTACAAATCAACAACGTCCCATTTTTAGTGCATTAAAATCCTAGCCCTGAGAGCTCTCGTCAGAGGTGGAAACTGCAAAAACCAGTCAGAAGCGGGATTAGAATGGCAAGAAAAAATTTACCTTTTACTGAAAATCATAAAATATGCTCTATCATGTAAAAATAGCTAAATATGCAAAGACAAATCTGAGCCTCAGTAATTACATATTACGTAGCACTACTAACCAACAGTAAGTAACTCACCGTCATCACTTTACTCATTTTTGCCCCAGTGGAATATGGTTTAGGGGAAATTTAGTTGCGGGGAATTGATGGAAGAAATTCACAAAAAAATAAAAAAAATTCAAAATACTAACAAGCACTTAAAAATGAATTTTTTTTTCAAGGACTGTACAAACCCTGATATATATATATATATTATTTTCTTTCTACGGTCTTGAATTAATTCATTACAAACAAGCTTGGGTGTACTTGTTTTCCTGTGGAAAACATCCTCAGTTTTTGAGTGACAAGAAGCTTTTTATGTTTAGATAGCCTAATCTTTAATGTTGATATAATCATGATCTTCAAAAAGATACATACTTTACCAATAAGGAAGTAAACAAGTGATTCCTTAGGAACAATTTCTTTGAGCTCTTCAAGATCTTTTAAAGCCTCTTCATGCCTATCGAGAGAGAAGTATACAGAAGCCCTGTGGAACTTGCACAGTGGATTTTTAGGATCCATACTTATTGCTTTGTTAAGGATCGACAGAGATGAATCCATTTTCTTCAAAGCATGCCGAGCCTGCACCAGAAAAAAAAAAATATTCACATTTTAAAATATCATGTATTTATAAACATACGTGTGTGTAAAAAAAAAATCCAAGGTCACAATTACTTCAATTTTATATATTCTTGCACCAATTATATTTGAAAAATTGTATACTAATTTATATATTGATTGGAAAAAATTTATATATAATATTGATCACACTAATAAGATAAAATTACCTTACATTGACTATTATCTAAAAAATTGTGTTATCTTACATTAAAAAAAGATATAAAAATAAATTCCACAAAATCCTAACCATGAGTAGCACAACTAGTTTTTGAAAAAAGTAAGGACAGTTGTGCCACTTGACCAACAGACAATAGACTATTCTTATAGACCTGCTGGAAGGACACCCTAGTCCCTTGGGGTCACAGAGCGTATGTTCCTAATTTTATGTTTATCTTTATGCAGGTATGTACTGTTCTGTGTTACTGTTTGTTTTTTTGTAATTTGTTTACTAATTTGTGATGTCGGCACAAAATAAAAAAAATTCCTGTATACAACCTGTCGGCTGCCATTGAAAAAAGTGCCCACTGCCTGCTCTATGGGCAATGTAACAGTGTGGGTGATACAATTATTATTTTTTTTCAATTCTGAAATAGAATGAAAAATTTGAATACAAAAATGTGATTTAATGTTTACTCATCCTTTATAACCTTAACTTAGGAAACACATTTGGAAGAAATTATACTTTTTACTACTACTGAACTGCTCATGCACCTAACAAACATCTCTGCAAAACTTCTACTAAATTCATACATAATGAAAAGTGTTGTGTGTATAAGTATGTCCCCCAACATATTTGATACTCTGCATGTTTCATGTTCAAGAAATGCTTCTATATTGGCAGGTACATTAATTTTTGTGTTTTGTAAGTATTATGTTGAAGGACCTAACTTACTTACAGTATAAAGCTCATTCAATCAGTATAAAGCTATGATCTATTGCCACAGAGACAAGTTAGTGTTAGAGGATTTGCCAACTCTTTGCGGAGAGACTTTTTTTAAATATTGGAAATCAGTTCGTATTTGCACACTAAAGTTGAAACTACAAAAAAATCTAATACAGTCAAATCTTGTTATAACGAAGGCCAAGAGACCGTTTTAATCACTTCGTTAAAACGAAATTTAGTTATCCAGGTTACCTAGCATTGTTCCTATGTAAACGTATTTGGGGGATTAGAAAAGTGTTCGTTAAAACGAGATTTTTGCTATAACGGTATTCGACTGTATCACTGTGTCATATTCAGGTATCCCTCACTTTACGCAATTTCACTATAACAAGATTTTCAAAAAATTTAATTTTAGAAATCGTAACCTGGAAAATTTGGCCTGGAGTTTCTACAAAAAATTCACCAGGTCTCCCCCCCAAAGTATTATGTTTTTCATTGTTCTGCAACAAGCCTGCTGCTGACTGGAAATGTTCTGCAGTAAAAACTACCAAAATTTGGTTAGAAAAATTTATGGCAGGTGGCAACACTACACATAACAAGCATTACACAGAAACAAACTTTACATAGGTTCACAACACATTCACGCATATTCCAACATGTACCAATTCGTTAGAAGTTCTGCAGAGGAATGTGGACGAGGTGCTTGTATGGTTTAGTAGTAGTAATAAAAATTCCCATATAATAGTGTTTCTTCACTACACTTTTCTTAAAATTCCTCCAGATTGTTCTACAGTAGCACTGATTGTTCTGCAATGTACATTGCAGATTTCGGCATATTCTCTTTGGGGGATCTCACTAATCACCATCTTTTGATAACATTGGCAATGCCATCAGAATTTTAATCAAAGAAAAAGATTCTAATTGAAACCAGGATTGTCATTTTGCGAGGGATATTCAGAATTCTCTGGCAGTATTCTCTTGCTACAGAAGTTTCCACAGAGAGACAAAGAATGCTGCTTGTCACCTGGATTTCAAAATCATTACAAAAAATTATCAGCCTATTATACCAATTCTCTTCAGAAAAGAAAACATCCACACTAACTAGAATTAATCAGAAGTATCTATTAAAAAGACAGAAGTAAAAAGTATTAATTAAATTCATTCATATAGCTTAAATTTGTGAGATTTATTTAAGAGTTTGAATTCAATTCCATTCAAGAAAAAATTTTTTGCTCCTGGACGTTTGGTTTATTTTATTTTTTATCTTTCTGAGGTAAACCCCCCAATCCCTATTTTACCCATATTAAATCTAACTCGTTTTATGCAATTTCCACTCATGCGATAATTTTGCAAAACCAATTAATTAAGTAAAGTGAGAGATGCAGATATATAAGGATCAAACGTTGTTCCCAGCAATGGAGCCCATCATAATGCCCACGCGACAACACTGTGGCCCATATTTTACATGCTGATATTTTATCATATTTTATTCATCCATGTTCACCTACCTCAGAACAAGTTTCAGGAATGAATAGTATAAATTTGCAAATGCAGGCTCTATGTACCAATTTCTTTTTAATTTTATCTCCCCTGCACACTGTAAATACTAAAATTATAGTATATAAATAACCAAACCAGACTACAATAAACTTCAAGGAATCGAGCATTCCGTTACTTAAACCCAGGAAATAAAGGATTCCCTGAACAGCACATTTTATTTCATGTTTAGAAATTTACATTTTAAGAGAGGATTTACATCTTGTTCTCTTTATTATTTCTATCTTATTCAGTAGAAAATATTTTTGATATGTAACTGTACCCTGCCTTAGATGAAATTGGCTTCTATGGTTGTTGCAAGTCCCACCTATTGTGTAACTTCAGGGTATTACTGTATGTGCAATTGGTTCTTTCACAGTTCGGACAGCGAAAACATCTCATATTCTTTAAAAGGAGTCGCAAAAATTTCATCACTTACCACACCAATATGGCACAACAGCACAGAGCTTTGTGGATTTATGGACAATGCTTTTTTGTAATGTAATTCTGCCACCTCATATTTCTCTTGTTTGTAATATATCATCCCTATTCCATACCTATAGAAAATGAAATATGTAAAAAAAAGAGTTCAGATATTCCAATATATAGTGAAAGCATTATCTGAAAAACTATTTATACAACCACATCAGAGATGGCATTGGCAAGCTATAGCACATCAAATACCTGGGATTTCAGAAAAAGACGCATAAAAATTTGGTTCACGTGTCCTGCGGGACGAGTTTTCCTAGTTTCAAGAAGAAAAAAGTAGAGAGAACTCCCCAATTTGTTTTCTTCTTCTTTTCACAGTCCATCACGATCGTGTGACCTTGAACAAGAGGTTTTACTACTTTGTATACTGTACTGTATTGATATACACATGGTTTGTTGAAGCTATTTAGTTGCTTCCATTAATGACGACCACGTGTACAGAATTTTCAAATTTTGGAGTTTCTATTCCACTACGGATTTTCGCCCCTCCACTTACATACCAGAAATTACGGTACTTTTATGGCTATCTGCCAGCATTCAAAGATAGCGTTTACACAGCAGAAAAATTTGCCTTGTTCTTACAAGATTGCGAATGCACATTTTAAAGGATTTGAAATGCCCGTTCAAAGTGTAAAAAACATTTTCCGTGATCGTTCAGAAAAAAAAAATCTGTAAAAACTCTACCATAAATATCCAGTTTTGTCATCTAGCTGCTATGTGGTAGTCACTGTTTCACATCGCTAAAATCACTGGTGTGTATGCAGAACCAGCTTTTGGAGGGACAGAAGGGTTTCTTCAACAGAAATTGTGGGTCACTAATGCTCAAAAAGAATTTTAAATTAACATAGTATAAGACTGTTTTTTCCTAATATTTTAATTTTTTATAAAAATATTTTTAATTTTTCATTTTCTTGGGTGGGGTTCAGGCCTCCATACACGCCCCCCCCCCCCAATTTTGCCTCTGGTGAAAATCCGGGTTTGGAACCCGCGATTTTAAGCAGTGGTAATCGGCTAAAAATACAATTTTCTAAGGTTTCCAATTTTGAGTTGGCTATTCCTTTGAAAAACACTCTGGTCACCACGAAAACCACACAGACTACAACACAAATACACTGCTGGCCACCGTAAATGCAACACCCTGAAGGAAGCATGCAAATAATATGAAATTTGCAACATGCATTAGCGGAGGTGAGATATGCAAATGATTAGAATTTCAGCGCAGACGCACATCACGCGCGCCTGTGGCACCACTTAAAAGTGCTATTCAAGGCTTGGAGATTTCGACGATTTGAAGTACGGCAATTGTGTTTTTCTTGTGGTTTTTTCAAAAAAACGATCAATTATGCCTCGTAGAAAACAGCGATCATCTTTTGATCAAGTATCCGAGTTCGACAGAGGAAGGATAGTGGCCTACCGAGATTGTGGATTATCTTTCAGGGAAATCGGTAGTCGTGTTGGACGAAACCAAACAACTGTAATGCGGATATGTGATCGTTGGATGCAGGAGGGTACGACGGACCGACGTGTTCGATCGCATCCACCTCAGTGTACCACTTCACGTGATGACAGGCGTATTGTGCGTATGGCAGTGACGGATCGCTCAGCCACATCACGAACCATAGCACAGCACATTCAGTCTGTACCGCATCATCCAGTGTCTGCGCGTACCATTCGACGCCGTTTACAGCAGAGTGGTCTGTCCGCAAGACGTCCATTGCTTCGTCTACCCTTGACGCAGAACCACAGACGTCTCCGCCGCCAATGGTGCGATGAAAGAAGGATGCGGACGGCACAATGGAATGAAATTGTCTTTACTGACGAGTCACGCTTCTGTCTGCAACACCACGATGGTCGGATTCGAGTCTGGAGACACCGTGGAGAGAGGATGCTGAACAGCTGCGTTATGCACCGCCACACTGGTCCTGCATCGGGTATTATGGTATGGGGCGGTATTGGATATCACTCTCGCACTCCTCTAGTACGCATTTCCGGTACTTTAAAAAGCCAGCGCTACATCTCCGAGGTGTTGGAGCCAGTTGTCCTTCCTTACCTTCAGGGCTTGCCCACAGCCATATTTCAACAGGATAATGCGCGACCACACGTGGCACGCATTGTCCAAAGGTTCTTTGTCAATCGCCAGATTGAATTGCTTCTCTGGTCAGCTCGCTCTCCGGATCTTTCGCCGATAGAAAACATGTGGTCCATGGTTGCTCAACGATTGACCCAGATTACATCCCCAACTGCCACACCAGTTCAACTTTGGCAACGCGTGGAAGCTGCTTGGTCTGCTGTACCCCAAGAACACATCCAAAGTCTCTTTGAATCAATGCCGAGGCGTGTGGCAGCGGTGATCTCCAACAATGGCGGCTAATCTGGCTACTGATTTTGGCAGGAACCACACTTCACAGAAGTCTATAAATTTAATCATTTGATGCTTGGTCAACATGTTATCTACAAAATAAATATTGTTGCGATATCTCTTGTCTTTCTTGGTGTTGCAATTTGGGTGGCCAGCAGTGTATGTATATAATAAATTTCAAATCTATGCAAAACCAATTTGGAGGATAGATTCAGGGACGCAACTAGGGGGGGGGGGAGCGGACAGGTCTAGTACAATAATTACAGGTTAGTGTGAATGATAAATTATGATTTCTACAACCAATGAAGTCTAAATATATTGAGCTTAATTCTTTCTATAGTAGGATAATTTTCATAAAAATTAATATTTCATAGCAATCTATAAAAAATCTAAACAAAGCAGAAGACAGAAACCAAAATAATTTGCAAATTTTTTACCATATTTATTTCAACACTATTTAAGAGTTCAATATTTTTTTCAGTAAATTTTCAATTGATTAAATTAAAAGTAAATTAAAATTGATACGCCTGATCGTTTCGGATGGTTTTTTTAAATTATGAATACACACACGCACAAAAAAGATTAAATACAATATACTTACCACGCATTATAATGCCTCTGATCTATCTTAGTAGCATATCGAAAACATGACAACGCTTTCTCCATTTCTTCAGTCATTACATGCTCATGACCAAGAAGTGTGTAAGCATATGGAAAATCTGCATCAACTTGGAGTGCTCTTTGAAGAAATTTTATGGCCGTTTCATGTTCTTTCTGAAGACTGAAACAATTACCAGCAGCACACCATGTCTACGAATTCATAAGGAAAAAAATTTACCCACCAGATAAGAAATATTAATTGCATGTATGCTATAAATAAGTTTTTAAGCATACTTTTTAGTGGGAATGGAGAACAAAACTGTATTTTATCTATAAATAGTTTTATGACAGTTTGAGTTTCTATGTTTTTATTGAGACTGGTGGGCTCTACATTGTAAGACACAGAATTACTTTAGTGATGAAAGAATAATTCCAGAGTGAAGAGCTGTGGTCCAGTGGAATTAGAATTTCCAGTTGTTTTTTCTACAGTTGCAGTATTGCCATAACTATGATTTTTTTTTTTTCACGGGGTTACAAACATAGCATATAAACATAATTTTGCCATCCCCTTCACTGTAGAAAATTTTATAACATTTTATTCCCATAAAATTTACCCCCCCCCCCCCTCCAAGTACAACCCTGGGACAGTGCCCCAGTCGCCCCATTCGCTACTTCGGACTGAGCTGCAGCAGAGATCATCAATGGATAATTGTGCAACAAGAAATACTGAAATATTGAAAAGAATCTTTAGATTGAAATGTCCGAACTGTCTAACATATTTCTAACATATTTATGTCCAACATTTTCAATGAGAACAACATTGAATATCTTTGATATGTTTGGTATAAGTTGAATAAAACATACAATCCCTACCATTACATTTTCTAAAGATCAACTTGTTTCTATAGCACCTATTTCTCCCTCCCCAACCTTATAGCAGTATTAGAATTAAATAATTAAAGTCACTGGTACCTAATATGAGAACCTACTGGTCCACAGACATCGTGACTGGTCCAATAAACCACATCTGTTGATTTTGTGTTACGACTATAGAAAAACAAGTCTAGAGGGGTTTAAAGAGGCATTCTTTTCTAAATTACATTTTCAGAAAATGTTCTTCAAAAGATATTTTAAGATATATACTAAAGATACATACTGAATTTTTTACTAAGATTCAAACAGCAACATTAAGAAATAATTAAGACAAAATATCTTCATAAACGCACATCTTTACTTTTATTTTTTACCACACGGGTGGCCAACCTCTTCCAAGTCATGCCAATATCAAGCCAATTTCCAAAGCGTGTGCCACTACACGAATTTTAACATGTAGACGATATGTCCCATTTTTACAGAACACTAGCATTCACTCTGTTTCTGCAGAATATTGTTCGGCTATGTTCTTATTTTTGTGGTAAAAAAAGAAAATTATAAAAGATATTTTGTGGCAAAAAATGTTCAATTTGTCACTCTTATAATTATAATTAAGTTATAATTATAATTATAGTTATAATTATAATAAGTTATAATTATAGTTATAAATTGTTTCCAAGTTAGAAATTTGATTATCGCAATACAGAGCATGCATGTAGCCTAAACATATGACATATCAGTAGAAAAATTCATCTTACCTTCATCATGTTGGGCATAGACACCGGAACCTTAGGACTCGGGGTGCTTGGGACCCCCCCCCCCCAAGAATTCGTGGATACATATACAATGCATTTGTTTTACAGAACGCATGTCCTCCATGTGAACGATCCTGAATCTCCTACACATTGGCATGTCCAGTCACATAATTGTTATTTTAAGAGTGCCTACATAGCTTTGGCAGCCAACAAGACCAGGGATAAATAGAGATTTAGCCAAATACCAAATATTCTGCGACTGAATATCAGCATTCTTAAAATTCACCACAGTTATAAATAAAATTGCCATTTTTAATTGAAAATAAAATTATTGGTAATTTAAAATGATTGATATTGAATTTTAATTATGAAATTTATTATTTAAATAAATATAAAAAAACAGGTAACAAAAATGTTTATTTCCATGACACTGACAATCAAATTTAACGATGATATATTGTATTTAAATATTACGGTGATACCTCGGCTAACAAAGATAATTCATTCCAGAATCACGTTCATCTCTCCTGAAATATACATTAAAGATTGTTATTTTTTATATGTATCTATACAGAAACACTAATAAAAAATTGAACGGTCGAACTTATTTTGCCAGACTGCTTTACTTGGTAGATTTACCATTTTAATGGTAATTGTTTACTTATAATTCAGGTTTATATTAGGGATGGTACGAATAGTGGTTTGCCGAATAACCGAATATTTAGCTAACGTTTTGGTCGAATACTGAATATTTAACAGCCAAATATCAATTTTTGAAATTCATCACAATTATGCATAAAACTGATGTTTTTATTTAAAAATAAAATTATTGATAATTTTAAATGATTGAAATTGAATTCTAATTATGCAATTTCTTATTTAAATATTTAAAAAAATAGCAATTGAAAGACTTTCATTGTCATAATACTGACAATCAAATTTAATGATCATATATTGTAATGTAATATTATTTATGGAATCAAATTTTAACACTTTTTACCAATTATACATCTAATTAAGAAAACGTCAACCTTATTTACTCTCAACCAGTAAGGCATCATAAAATTTACTACTTATTTTTATACTCTAGATGTTCTTTGCTCCTTTCTCTCTCTCTCAGTAGCTCCATACACATTTCTTGTCTAAGTACATGCTTCAGTTAATGGACTTGTGTAATTCATACTCACTTCCACTTTATTGCAGCAGGATTCTATTTTCAGTTTCATGTTTTACTTATCCTAGAAATTCACTGACATAACCTCTTGCACAGAAAGGGATAGGTATGCACCACACAAAATATAATTACTAAATTGTTAATTTATGAGCGAGAAATTCTAATATGATTTTTTAAAATTAGTCTGTTGTGCTGAGATTTAAAGATATTCAGTCGAACCGAATATTAGGCAAAAAGGCTGAATACCGAATAGCAACCGAATATTCATCCCATCTTGTCCTAACTTTTGAAAAACGTTCACCTGCCGCAGGTTGGACAGCCCTGTTTTAGCATATTCAGCAAAAAATAAAGACATCTTCAGATGTCAGAGCTGCCAAGATAGACAAGAAAAAAACTCTGGAATGTGCTGTCTATGCACTCTCAGGAATAAGGGGCAAAAAGAGCCACCACCATTTTCGTCAGACAGAAAAGATAAAAATTAATTAGATGGATCCTAAAGGATTGAGAGTCAGCTGATATTCACAGCTCAAAGTGATATTCTAGTACAATACTATTTTTTAGACAAAAATGCAATAAAATTTCAATTTAATTTATGAGAGCATAAGAGATTAGGATGGCATGCAAATGCTGGGAAAAATGATAATTCATCAAATGAATGCACAACAATTGAGGCACTGTATACACACAGCATATCAAAATCAGTTTCACTCATAAATTTTCTAATTTTGGCACATGCAGATTTCTAAATGTGTTTTTTACAGCAAATAAATGATTATCATTCAACATTTGAATGGCTGAGACAACATAGAATGGCAAATGATTGAGAATCAGTGATTCTCCCATGGGAGATTCTTCCGTGATCAGTGTCAGGGTGGGGGGATTTTCAGCTACTGCTTCCGCAGACCACTACAATTTTTTTCCGGTGATCTGATCATTTAATCAGTGATCTTAGACCAGCAGATCACCAGTGATTTCGAACGCAGGTGATTAGTAATGATTTTGATGCTTATAGTAAATCATATTTTTGTTCTTTTCATTTCCAACGCTTCTTACCTGTGGTGCTTCTTTGTCTAATTCAATGAGTTGTTGAGTTAATGCTGACAGCGCCACTTCTTTTTGTTGATGCCACAATGCAGTACTATAATATTCCATTCCTTGTACTCTGTATGGTTCTACACGTCTAGCTTCTTCAAAGTAGGATATTGCCTATGAAAAAGAAAAAAATCCTAATCATTTTTGCCCCTTGTTCTTATGACTGAGGGAGATGTATTATATCAGGGCATTTCAAGCTTATTAGCTCCCCTGAGGATGTGACTCCGTAAGAGCTGGAAATTGTTTCCAGCCTTGTTCCCATAGTCTTTATTTTTATGAAAATGAAAATTTTAATTAAGCTTCTTTTTTACTTAAATCTCACCTTAATCAATGAAATTTAAAAAAAAGACATGCATTGCCAATTGTTGCTGAATTAAAAGATTTAATGTTATGAAATTTTGGACCACTAAAGCTGTTGAGATTTAAGTGGATTGGTAGAGAGCAATAACAATGTTTATTCAGAATAAATAATTTTAAGTTTGCATACCTGCCTCAGTGGAATATGGAGTTTAGTCAAAGTATTTTTTTTCCTTCTTCAACGCTTTAACTGAGCAAATAATGGAAGATATATATTCATGAAAGAGAAATACCAGAAATCATCAATAAGCAATTGGAGCAGTCTACCAAGCCTGTCATCTAAGACACAGCTAATGTGGAAACATCTATGTGTTTCAAATTTGACATCAAATGTAGGTTCAAATGCTATCAGAAAGACTAAAGGATGAATACAATCTGATTATTAAGTTTAAGAAATTCGATGTTGCACATAAGTGGTTCTAAACTTTCTTTTACATACACCCTGTAGGCATTTTAGAAACTTTTTCTCCTAAAAAGTGCAGACTGGTAAAAATTCGGTCCACTACAAATCTGGTAGACACTCACACTGTGTTCAAGAAAAATAAAAATGTTACACTCCTTTCACACGGTACGGATTCGTCCCTATGGAAGATCAAGAGACATTACATTAGTGATATGAGCAATTGGGTGGTAGCTTCCACATGATACGAACCCTACATGATTTCAAACCCTACTTTTTATAATGAAATTAAACCTGTTGTACATTAACAAGTCCTATAACTATCAAAGGTAATAGATTTCTCTATCTGTAAATAGAGCAATAATGAGCGCAATAATTTGATTCCGCTCCATAACTTCACACACAGAACAACAACTGTCACACCTCACGTGAAAGGAGAGAGCAATTATCTCCATGCGGAGGATCTTTTGTACGGAAGAATCCGTAATATGTGAAAGGAGTGTTAGTTTTACCCGGGACAATAACACCATTAAATACTGAAACAAATCAGGGTACTAAATGGATCAATCCTCATAAGTTACACATACCTGGTTATACTCAGCAAGTTCAAAATAGGCTCGCCCTAGAGTTGTTAAAACCCAACCAGTTTCAAAATGATGAGGAGGGAGATCATTCAATACTTCGATTGCTTTTTTGCAACAATAATGCGACATATATAACTGAGCTCTACCAAGGTCCTGGAGAAGCTGCATCAATCCCTCTAAAAATTTAAAATAATTAAAGAATGCAACTATATACAAGATATAAAACTAATAAACTACATTAAAAGGCATGAGACCTATATGAAAAATTAATCAGAATTTAAAGAATGAAAAAGAAAGCCTACAATAAGACAAAAGCGGAAAAAATACAAAGATAAAATAAGAAAAAGGTAAAAACATTTCAAAATATACAGAAAACTGGCTATATGTAGAGATGATTTTTTGGAAATCTGCTTCAATGGGAACTCAAACCCACACCCTCTCATATGCCAGACGAATGTGTTACCACTGTTATAGAAGCAGATAGAATATTTTGGAATATTTGGAATATTTCCTGCTTGGAGCATATGTATGCGGATAGGTACCGTGCAATTGTACAGACGGTTTTCTCTATATAAAACTATTTACATTGAAAGTCCTATGTAACAATACTAAAGGGACCAGAGAAACACATTATAAAATACTTATCATTGTAGATGGAACATATCAGTACTATAAAAAGTGCACCAAATTGCATAGCTAGTCTCCAAGATTTTATGAAAGGCTCTCGAATTTCTACTCCATCTCCCAGACTCCTAAAAAATTCTTATACCTCCCAATTTTCAACCATGGTTGTAAAAAATCCCTACTTTTGGGGAAAAATTATTCCCTAAGAAGTTAACTGAAAAAAGATGATCATTGCTTTAATTTCTAATTCCCAAAATGACCTCGCAAGCATTACTTAAATTGTCCTTATTTGCACCAAATAACAAAAAAAAAAATCATTCTTGTGGTGAAAAGAATCTACCAAATAACCAGCGTCAATTCAGCGCTTTTCGATATTCAAAATGAAAATGACATGTTTGACATCACATTTGCTCTGACCATGTGTAGCTTGCATTATGCAACATTTTTTTCAAAGGGAAAAATTCTTAAAATTTTACTTTTACTAATGAAGAATCCCTACATTGTTTTTCAAAAAATCTCTTTTATGTTCATTTTTATACAGAATCCGGATCTGCATGAAATCCTCCGTCATTCTAGTATGTTGGCAGCTATGAAATTGTCATATAGGTGATTATCGTTATAGAGGATATCATTAAATAGGATTTTCACTTATTACAAAAGAAAATGGACAACTAAGATATATTGACCAGAAAATATATATGAACAAAACAATAAACTTCAATATTCACAAATCAAAATCTATTGATTCAAAACATTGTCATTCAAATATCTTTACCCGTAGAAGTCTTTTGAATATTTGCAGCAGACTGTGGAGCAGTACAGACTGAGCTTGTGTTATTCTTACTCTCGTTATGAACATCTGATTTGTTAATTTCATTCATTTCACTATCTTTTGAATCAGTGGTCGAGGTACGACTCATCCTTGCTTTCGGCTTTTTGGAAGGGGTTTTAGTTGAGATGAATCTGCTTGTTCGTGAAGAACTTTTATTGTTTTCTTTGACTGAATTAGAACTGCTAAAAAGTCTGGAGCTCCTTCTAACACTGCTTAAACTAACAGGTGGTAAACTGTAAAAAAAAATTGCTTTGGTAAGTCATTTAATGATGAGCATTTATCAATAAATTTGACAAATTTAACCATGGATGTACTCACAATTCTCATCAAGTTTGAATACATAAATAAATTTATACTACAATCTATAATTTTGAAAAAAATTAGATTTTTATTTTTTTCATTTATTACTTTACAGCAGTAGAAACTTGATATGCAGTAGAAACTCAACATGCGGGTAACTCGCCTACCCGGATAACATCACAATTATTCTCATAACATTGATAAAAACTGGACATAGATTAACACATAAATATCACAAATACCTAGCTTGTGGTGTCTGAGATAAACTTGAACTGGTGTTATTGTTATTTCCGGACTGACTAAAAATTTGAAACTTTGGTGGGTTCAAATCCTGACTTTGCTTGGACATAGGTTGCTATAAATAAGAGGGAAAAAAAACATTTGTGTTAAAAAAAAAACCAGTTAGAAGGTAATAAAGACAGCAGTGTCAATAATTCAAAGCCAAAATATTTTGGCAATAATAAAATATTGTTTACAAATACATTTAAAACAAAAATTATGTTACATTAAGATACTTTGTGGACAAAAGTATTTCTTTGCTTTTTTGTTAAACTTTTTATATCAGAGATTTCATTCCGAATCATTTTATCTTCAGGTATGCACAAAATTTAAATTGTGCTTTTAATCAGATTCATCAGATGCCCATTGCATAACATTTTTTAACAAGGAAAATTTCTTCTCTGATTGCACAGAAAAAATTGGGACCTGAGAGGATTTACACAATAAAATATGTTTTCCTAACAATAATATTCCCTTTCATTTGATATTAAGGAAGGGCTGGACAAATCCCAGGTACCAGGTCACTATATACAAATACAATGTCACAACAGGCAAAATGCCCAACGAGGTGTTGAGAAAAAGATGCCCATAAAAATGCCGTAGCAACTACAAAATCAGTATTGGTGCCAAAAATTTTCACAATTTTAAAGAGAAAGATTCTCTTCTGATATTAAAATGAAATATTTTAAACTTATTAAAAATGGATAAAATAGAAAGAACCATGTGTAGAAAAATATGAATATTAAGCATTTATATGAAATTAATAATACTGGAAAAATATTGTTTTAACTAACCTTCTTGACATTCGTATTAGACTGGTTATCATATTCTTGATTTCCAGCAGGAGTAGACAATGGTAAAACACCAAAGCTAAGAGATAAGTTGAGATAAAACAAACATCAGAAGAATCAATATAATTTGAAGGAAAAATTACTCGTAAAATATTTTCATTCAAAGCTCCCTAATTAAACAACTTGTGCCAGAAGTGTGTACATCGCTGATTGAAAACTACCTACACTCAGTCTATCATTATCATAACATATAATTTTTCTTTAAATTTATATCAACACTTATATGACAGCTGAAACATTTCATATCATAAAGGGATGTGATTTTTTTAGATACACAATTTTTTTTAAGAGCTTCATAACTGTTTGCAGGGCTGTAGAGAACATGGGCAATAAAAATACTTGTCCCAAATATTCATTGGCGTGCGCAGGGGCCCCCAAGATTATAGTGTTATTTTGCAGGAAAAACTTAAAACCCCCCCTTGAGAAAATTCACCTATGCAAATATTACATTCATTTTTTAATGAAACTTTAAAATCATACTAACCAGGGTGTGAATGGAGAAAAGGAGTTCTGAGTTGCAAATAAGTTCCTATTATTTCTCGATATTTTCCTGTTATTTTTAGCAAGCGATGAAAATGGAATCCATGGATTGTTTTCAGGAGTGAATACTTCTATGTTAACATCAGGGGTAGACCTGATCATGGCTAAAGGAGAAGAAACACTACAAACTGTAGTCTGAGCAGGAGATGATGACATAACAACAGAATTTTTTCCAGACAATTGACTAGAATCCTTCAAAGAAAAAAAAAATCTCAGTTATATCCAATACACGTGTGTTTTAACATAATTTTATTGAAATATATTTTGTAAAACTGAATACATGCTTTGAAAACACGACTATAAATTATTTAAATCTTCTTACAAAACAAAGAAAATGTAAATAAGGAATTACTTGTGAACCATCACTGCAGATAGGACTATCTCTCGCAGAAGTGAATGAGTTTGGCACTAAACTTTTGTTCATCAAATTTGCGAAGTAGTTGGTTCCCTGCTCAAAATTGCTAATAGTGAAAACTTTACTTGGTTTTGGTTTCTCTCCTAGGAAATAATAGAAAAGAAACAAGAAAATTTAAAAAAAAAATCTACATGCAATGTCACACTACACTTACAAACTATAACTTGAAACTATAACTGTTGCTTTTCTTTCGTATCTGATTTTAACTTGTACGTTGCATTGCTTTGAAAGTTTTAATTTATAATGATGAAAAACAATAAAAGTAAAAACAATGTGATTTCTTTTATGGGCACAATTAACATGTTTGTTACAACATTATACTGTTTCTGAATGCATAAGAGTTTGTTCAGCTGATCATCAGAAGGAAAAATCTTACCTAAATTTACTAGTGATTCATATGAGGACCATAGAAAAGGGTTCAATTTCAGGCTTTTCCTAAAGAAAATACACCATTAACATAAATTTTTCAATTTTACTATATTTTCAGATATCTAATACAGAAGTGGTAACACACTGTCAACAATAGATATGAACCAGCATTTGCCAATCGTTAAAAACGTGTGACTCTAATACCTCTAATTTTTTAAGCACAGAAGAAAGTAAATGCAAATCACTTATTTTTTCCCTCGCATTTTAAGGTGTGATTCAACAAACCACATCTTACATGTGTAAAATACACTTTTATTAAATTGATAAAGTATTTGTAATTTTTAATGTTTTAATGATTTATCATTATATCAAGTATTGTTGTACCGAGGTTTCGCTGTATTTACTTTTTGATTTTGGTATGTTACTTTGCATTCAATGTCCACCGCTCTAATTGGACCAACATATTTAATAGCAACAGGATGATTGCGTGTGTGGGTGGGGGAATAAAAAGTTCTTATTTTTTTGAAAGAAACAAATCATGTAATGAAAATAAAAGTATAACTGAACAAGCAGAAAAGTTCAAAAATTATTATTCTGACATACAAGAGAGAGGAAAATGTATATGTATATACTTGTATGCTTCAGCAGATTTTGATATTCTGGCAGTCTTGAAACATATTTGAGCCAAAAGCTGAATGGCAAATGAAGCAAAATCTCCAAATTCAAAAGCGACCTCATCAAGACTTTTAGCTTTTGCAATAGTAGTTCCAACTATTGCAAATTCAGCTTCAGACATCCTACATAAATTTCAATAATTCAAATCAGATAGTAAAGTAACAATACATTAATAAACAACAAAAATATCCCTGAAGCATTTTCCATGCATTGGAAAATAATTGCTTTTATAATGGGCCATACATTTCAGCAATGCCACTCTGTTCTAACTCTCCCAGGTACCTGGAACCCAGATCGTAAACGAATGAAAATATACCATAGGATTTGTGAATTGGGATTTTTATGTGTCGTTTTCGAAAATTTTGAGCATTTGACATGTTATATGGCCCATCAGTAATATCACTTATCACTGTACTTGTATAGGTCAATTCATCTTGGAGCTATCTTTCATAAACATGTAGAAATAATACCCTTGTGTGAAGAACGATTCTGACAAGGACTAATCGGTTTTGAACTCATGAAACCTCAGAACCTTCTTTGGTACCTAAGGTAAATGTCTTCCCAGCATAGGCTACTATCTACAACTGTAATTTTCACACACTTCATAATTGAATGAGTAAATATGTATGCTAGCAGTGATGCTGCCAACACACTATAGCACATCAAATACCCAAGATTTCAGAATGAAAGACAAAAATTCTCACACCTACTTGGGAAGAACCCAGGTTCTTCAACAACCCCAAGTTCTAAGTGATGTCACTGTTACTGGGAAGGTGATGCTATTCTGTTCTACTACTGAACCACACATGCACCTCGTCAATATTCCTCTACGGAACCTCTAACGAATTGGCACATGTTGGAATGTGAGTGTACGTGTAATGAAACCTGATGTGAAGTTTGTTTTTGTGTAATGCTTGTTATGTGTAGTGCTGCTATTCTGTTCCGAGTGACATCACTGATGCCAAGGCATACAAAGACAAACAAGAGAATCGTTTGAAAAATATAAAAAAAGCTTACTTTTTTAGATCTATGCAACACTTGGCAAACAAATAGCGGCATTGTGGACTTCTGTGAGTTTTACTTTTTAAAACAGAGTAAGCAGCGCTAACTTTTCCTGCTCTGTAATAACATGTTGCCAATAGGAACAGAGCATCCTCAGTACGAACTGTAAATATTTGTTTGAAAAACAAAATAAAATTTTTAGATGTTCAAGGGAAAAAAACAATACATTTTATAAAATAATCAAGACTATATTTAGATACATAAGTATAAAAATGTATTTATTCAAATACACATATGATACGAAGTTTGTTCAAAAAGTACCTGACCATGATTTTCCGAATGTAAACTAGAGTTTGCCAATGCACATCAAAATTTAATTTTACTCCTCCAAGCTTTGTTGAGTGAAAATATTCTTTTAGAAATTTTGGGTAATTTTTTATGTTTTTTCGCAATTATAATTAAAAAATACCCCTCAAAATTTTTGAGAGGAGTGAAATTACTCTTCATAATTCTCTGACATAAACCAATGAAGCTGGGGAGGTGTGGTTTAGCACACATATATGTGATGCTGGTGTGCATGCTTGAATTTTTTCCTACCTGCAAAAGCTGCCAGTCATTGGCAGACTGCCGATAAGTAAGTGAAAACAGTCAAATTTTTAGTTTTTCACAAAATAGCCAAAAAACTTGAACAATGCTACTGCATCAAATTTTGTGTGAAGCTTGGTGATTGCAGAATGGAAAAATAATACAAGATTCAACAGGCCACCACCGGACACAAAAAAATGAGCACCACACAGATAAAGGAGTGGGTGGTACAACTGCTTCGAAGATGGCCACTCATCATTGGAGAGTAAAGCACATTCTGGTAGGGCCTCAACATTCAGAAATAAGATCAACATTGACCAAATAAGGACTCTGGTGATACAGGATAATTGAATCACAATTGGAGAGCTTGCAGACCAGGCAAGCATTAGCATTAGATCTATTTATTCTATTTTGACTGACAATTTGGGCTTCAGGAGAATCTCAGCCAAGTTTGTAACAAAGCTGCTAATGATCTGTCTGCTACAACTCTGTTTGTAGATCGCACAGAACATGATAAGGTATACACCACACAGAACAACCATCACCACGGTGTACTACCAAAAGATTCTGTCGCAATTGGCAGCTTCATTAATGCAGCAGCGTTGTTCAAGTTTTCATGCTATTTTGTAAGAACCAAAAATGTGACGCCACTCACTTACACCTACCTACTCATCTGCGGTCTGCTGGCAGCTTTGCAAGAAAGAAAAAAATTCAAGCATGCACAGTGGGATCATCCACATATATGAATCGAACATCGCCTCTCTAGCTTCTTGGCTTATGTACAAAAAATTTTGGTGATTATTGTAGGTGAATTTTGATTTCTGAATTAATTCAGAGGGTGCTTGGCCCATGCGTTACAAAATACTATGGGTGCTCGTACTTAAACCTACCCTTAGCTATAATATGACTGAAAACTTGATATATGATCAAGGCTGGACTAATATCCATAAATTTGCATGCTTAAATTAAAATGATAGATGCTTGAATCCATATGTGCTAAAGTTGGGCACGTGGTTGTATGTGCAAATACATGGCTGAACTATCAAGCAATAGATGTCCAACCCTGTATGCAATAGCCAAGTAATGATATAGACTATACCAAGACTTTATAAATATCCTATGTCTGATTTGCTATAACTAAAAAACAAGATAAAAGATACCTAAAAATTTCTACAAGTGACTTTTAAATATTGAGTCGAATGAGAGAAAAGTTTTGTAGTTTATTTCAATGTTTTCATACAAACATGGAAAAAGGTTATAGGCTCCTGAAAAATCAGAAAAAAGTCATTTTTGAAAATTTTTCCCAAAATCATCTCCCCCCCCCCCCCAAGGAGAATGTTCTATGATGTATGTCCCAGTTTTCGGTACAATCTCAGAAATAATTTTAAGGGGAAAAAATTAATTCCTTGATTATCATGGGAATTTTTACTACTCCTTTTTAACTAAACATGTACTCAGGGCTCCCACTCAAAAAAAATAGAAAAAATTAGCTAAAAAGTAGGACGAGGGAGCATACTCCCCCTCCACACACCATAATCATAACATAATAAAAAAGAATCCCTAAAAAATTTTTTTTATAGCACCATTTCAATATCCTATAATATTAACTCAAGCAAAATGACAAATGACAGTTACAAAAACAACTTTTGGCCAAAACACAGATAATTATTTTCTGTCTCTCCTCCCAATATGAATTACATTCTTTTTTTGGAGTCTTCCATAATCCAATCTGTAAACTCTCTTCAACGATGCACAGCAAATTATAAAGGCATGCAAGTTTTTTGAGAATGACCCTCTTGAGACGACTTCAAAAGCACAGTGAAAAATGTGTCACTTACAAGGTCCTATGTAAATAAGTCAAGGTGAGTTAGATGGTTTTACTGCATTTTCCATCCTTTTTTTAAAGGGATTTGTTTACATTTCACTGTTGCATACCATTGGAATCGTTTTTGATAAATGAAGCACTTTCATTTCTAGCTCTTTGCTGAGCATTGTAAATATTGTTTATATCTCTTCATGCCTTAAAAATACAGAAGAAAATGCTATTGGGTAGCATCAGAATTACCAAACCTAGAACAGGCTTATGAATCCAACTGCAATGCAAACTGTTGTTTCACCTATACACAAAATGTACACCATAATTTTGAATGATGAATGTTGGTTACTGCCCAAGACTATGAAAAAGTAAATATGAAATAATTTTTTACATCCAGCAGAAGTTTTTAATGACCACTCACTCTACTTGTTGAACCCTCAAACTAAGCAAAAGAAAAATTAACAAACCAAATGGTCCACATACATCCCCAAATAACCTTGAAAACTATACAATTTCTGCTTTGGCAGAATCATTAACTGTAATCTACAACATTTGTAATATTTGGCAATATATGGATGATTCCCTCCTCAATTAAAATGAATTACACGAACTTTGTTTATAAAAAAAAGTAGGAAAAATAAGACATAAAAACTAGAAAGTAGGACAAAAGTAAGATATTTTACAAAAAAGTAGGAGCCTTGATGTGTACCTCATACACATTCTTCTGCCCAATTTTTAACAAATCATTCCATGCACCTAATGTATTGGTCATCAGAGTTGTGATCATGAAATTTTTATTCCTTAACCGTACATGCAACTCGTAACTCATAAACATTCGTCTGTGGAATTTCTGAGAAATTTTTACTGCAGAGCATTTTCAGTCAGCTGAGAGCTTGTTGTAGAGCAATGTAAAACATTCTGCTTTTGAAAAATATGCTTGACTCCAAAATGAAACTTGGCTGTGATGAAAAATTGAAGAAAAAAGTTTAGTTGTCTTGGAATAAACTAAATTTATTTTTCAAACAAGATCACACTAATGAACTTACCTTCAGCATACAACCTTTCAGCAATAAAAATTGCATCCTGATAGGCATAATTGTTCAATGCATGCCAAACAGCTGCCTGAAATGATACAATCCTTATATAAAAAATTTTACATCATTCTGAATAAAATTTTTATTCAGAAAAACCCAGCATTGTTCAAAATAAAACAAAGAATGAAATAAACTAGACAGAATTCAATAGGGTGTGATAAAACCAAATAAGACCATAGCACAAAAACAGTTTTTATACAAGGTGCATAGATAACAACTGGAACTGCCAATTACTGGCAAACCATTGATCCTGAAGGCGTACTTCAAATTAGAAAAAATCTAAATAGCATGTGGACCTCAGATACATCCCTCTCATTCATATTGCAAAGGGTTATATAGTTAGAATAAAAAAAAGTTTTTTATACGGACACCATTTATCAAAACCCAATTGTAAAGTTGTTGCACTGTCTCTCCTGAGATTGAAAAAAAAATATCCCACGTTTCTAAGTGCAATTCGCTGCATTATTCGTGGAGATATTTGAATTCAAAAATTTAAGGGTTGGCGAAAAAACAGCATTAACTAATGGAAAACGTTTCTCTCCCTCATTTATGTGTGTTGTTTCCCTCCCCCAACTTGTCTTTTATTAGTGAATTTAAATATCTCAGTGAAAATTGCACTTAGAAACATGGTTTTTTTTGGCCTCGAGAGACAGAGCAACAACTTTTAAACTGGTTGTAAGGGCAGGTGTCTATATAAAATTTAATTTAAAAATAAAAAAAATACAATAAAAAAATCTGTATAAAATGCATAAAAAATTTTATATTTTAATAACTATATAACCCTTGCAATATGAATGATTTATCTGAAGTCTACACGTTATTTGGACACTTTTTCTACCAGGAAGTATGCCTCAACTGTTGGCCAGTTATTTGCAGTATCCGGTGTTAGCTATGCACCCCGTATATTGCACCTAAGGAATATAACAATCTAAATCAAGAAATAGAAAAAAAATTTAAACTATTCCTAATTAACACTATCAATCTCTTATGAATAAAATTAAGTTGTAATTCATGTTTCTAAATTAATTCAGAATATTCGATAATGGATAAATATATCCAATATATTTGGTCTGGTACTAATTTTATCTGTATTGATGAACCCTCTGGATGGATCCTATGATCCATTGGAAGTTAATTGTAATGTAGTAAAAATTTAATTGTGTTTGTGTTGTTTTGACTAAGATGAATAAATTTCAATTTTAATAGCGAACAATTAGGCATACAGTTATAATAGCCAAAGCCACAATTAGATACTTCATCACCCATGGGTAAGCATTTGTTTTTGCCCCTCCTATAATGTTTACAGAGCAGTTTAATAACAAATTTGATGCCTCCTCCCACTGGTCCAGCACCAGGGATACCAGACCTGGCTGTATAATTACCTTCCTACATCCAGGAACCAGGCTAAGATCTTTGGCAGGAATTTTTATGGACCTCTCAACAGTAAAATTAAAGCGTGAAAAAATTAAAGTAGTAAGATTTGTCCTGGGCTATATAGGCATATTTGGCTCCTTTGAAATATATCTAGAGCCTAAATGCTTTTGTGTGTGAAGCTGCTTATATTTCAATGAAACGATATAAGCAGATAGTCAAAGAAGACCGTGCGCATGCTGGAAGCAGTGCATGTGTTGTGAAGTTAGTTTCTGTGTAATGCTCGTTATATTTCACATCTACATTTCGTGCTATCTATGTCTTCAAACTATGAGTGAAGTGTAATGACTGAATATTTGTACTGTTGTAGACCTGTTGCTCGCCATGGCGAGACGTTTTAACAGGGATATTGGCTCCCATTCGCACCTTGAAGAATCCTAAGGGACTTGAAGCACTTCATTTCTTTAAATAAAATCAATTTATTATATAAGTGCATTATTATCTGAGTTAAACTATAATTTAAATAGTAGACAGAGTAATTGCAGCCAATTTTTTTAGCAGTTTTCGGACTTTTAATATTTTAGCTTTCAATTATTTTGCCTTTCTCTCATTAATCATAAACCCCTTTTTCTAGAGCATATTTTAAACATTTTCAGTGCTTTTTTTGCCTGCCTATTTTGACCATTTTTAGAGCCTAAACTTCCAAGCTCTAATTATAACTCTTATTTCTGGATAAAAGTTCGCAATTAACGCAAAAATAAATTCAGTAGCTCAAGTAAATAAATGCAAAGGAACAAGTAACCGTACGGAGAGATTGACAATTTAAACTTCCAAAAATAATAAGTTGATTAATCAGAAATTTAAATCTACTGCATATAATATGAAATATGCAAGTTGAAATTGAATTTAAGCAAGCAAATATATTTACTTGTATAGGGTCTTGACAAATCATTCTTCTCTCGTTACTTGAAACATGCAACTTCCAAGTCGAGTTAAAAGTTCAGATCGGGTTTTAAAACATGCCAGAGAATTACTAATTGCCGCATTCAGAGCCGAGCGATTACGAGCATCAATTAGCGACAGGAAAAAAACGGGCAACGTCTTTAAATTTCAACCGAAACATTAAAAAAAATAATAATTTCTAACATTTTTCAAACTCCCTTAAATCACAATAACTTCCACCACTTGGGTACGCAACCGATTTGCGTGCAGCGCTCTTTCCGCCTTTGATGGGGAAAAAAAAACGAGTTTCTCGCCACAGCATCTTATTATCCAGAATGCGCATGCGCAAAGTTGAAAAGCCGATTTCTTCATGTAGAATGACATTTCATCGCCAAAGGAATTCCTGTTTCGAGTTTGCGCTGCGCTCGTGCTAGGGCCGCAACTAGGGGTAATAGCAGGCGGGTCTCGTGCCGCGGGCGCTGGACCAGAGGACTCAAACCTCTCCTTCAACGTATCACAAGGGGGTGCCAAAATGTGCACTTGCCCCGGGTGACCAAGCATCTAGTTGCTGCCCTGGCTCGTGTTGTTAAATATCCAATATTTTCGTCGTGTAATCAATATGTCAGATACGGGAAACTGGCTGAGTGAGGAGATATAAATGTTTCAGAAACGGAAAATTCATCTCTGTCTCCCCATCTGTCGTATTAACAAGAAAGAGTGACGTCTTTCGTCATAATCAATATGTTCCTTGGTTTATCAACGTTTTGTAATAAGGATTGTTACAGCGGCTGAATGCAGTGCCGTCTTAAGCTGGGTTTTCCTGGGAGCAGGTTTTCTGTGCCGCGTGCAACTTTAATCACCTAGCGCGACACGCCATCCACTAAACAATAGAAAATGCGGTAGGACCATGGAGGTATTATCTAGTCCAGCGTTACGTCGGGCGTGATTTTGCCGACTGCTTCTGGAGGAGTCAAATACGTCTTGTACTAAGTTCTTTCATTTCCCGCATCTTCTCTTCACTTTTGTAGTGTTTTCTTTTCTTTCCTCTCCATCTTCCTCTTTTATTGCGCAAAAATGCGTGGAGAAGCAGCCGACACTACAGATGATGCGCCACGCTAAAAAAACACAAACGCGAGAGAGAAAAAGTTAGACCAGACCAGCATCAGATGGTTACCCTCATGCCCAGCCCTTGGGGCTGGTTGTGGGATTAAAGACGGGCCTAGGCAGGCCTATGAAGAGGTTTGAAAAGAGAGACTATGGTTGGTGAGTGTCAGAGAGTGTGTGCATGTTGTGTAGTGTATGAGAAAAACAGTTATGTCAGTTAATGGTCATGGCTTCGAAAAAGTTATGCCTACTCTGACTAGAAAAAGTTAGACGTTTCTGTCCACTCGAAATGGTATTATTCGGCGCTGAAAATCTTACTCCTATGGGAAAACCCGGCTTTAGCGCATTGGCCCCGGCACAACACCCGCTATATATAGATAAGATTTTATCTATAGGGGGTGTTGCTCGAGCACGGCCCGATTGCATCACAAAAAATTAGATCTAGGAAAGTTTTAACAATTGGAATATACTGAGCCTTTCGGATGAGCCGAAATTCGCCCGCACCTACGAAATGTTCGTGCGGGTCCGGACGTCGTCCGCATATTTCAAAACCTAAAAGTGCTGGCTCCGCATCCGCACATACAAGTTTTGACAATCAAGTTATTCGGAGCTATTCACACGACGCGGATGCAGAGCAAATTCGTCATCATCTTTGGCTACTTTTTAATGATGCTTTTTCACGGAATTTTTTTAATTATTTGCAAAAGTGGACGGTTTGGAAAAGTGACGTGCAGATAGTGCCGTACCCCTCACTCAAAATAGACTGGAGATCCATCGTGCTGGAACCACATGCGCCACCGGAGGGCAGTTGGCCGAACCCCATGTAATCCACATTTGCAGCCGGTGCCCCTGTAAATACTTGAATTTATAGTGCGAAAAAACAAAAAATGGTTAGAATCATCCCGGGTCCCAGGGCTATAGCTCTGTCAACCTTGCCCTTGTGGGGGGCCATGCCGAACCCCTCCGGGTCATGCGAGAAGTATATCCTCCGGGGATGTCGGGATGCTTAATGTACAAGTAGCCTAAACCAGATGTGGGCCTTCTCAAAGCCCCACA
The DNA here is from genome assembly GCF_987345545.1 of Pholcus phalangioides. Taxonomy (NCBI): domain Eukaryota; kingdom Metazoa; phylum Arthropoda; class Arachnida; order Araneae; family Pholcidae; genus Pholcus; species Pholcus phalangioides. The sequence continues at coordinate 82,025,548 of NW_028301608.1, read as the reverse complement.
ATTTTGAAAGAGTTATACAACAAAAATAACAGGCGACAACTTGGGACCATGGCCCTCCCCCTATCCTGGAGCAGGGTATAGGCAGCAATAGATCTTGGGGAATGGGGATGCCCTCATGCCCCCCTATCTCCGCCCATGGAGCAAGTTTCCTTAGGCTTGGACCTTCATGAAACCCTTCTCAAGTTGTCGCCTGACGTCAATAAAAACGTCTTTTGGAAGTCATAAAATGTCTCAAACATGGCGTGATAAAATGGCCATTATGTCCATTTTGGAAACGTCAAAAATGACGTCAAAAAATGGCCATTTGCAAATACTTCGACTTCAGAAGATAGATGGCGCTATTCGAAGGGACGGGAAAAAAAAAAGTATGACTTTCTGACGTAAGCCGGATTCGAACCCAGTCCGGTCGAGAATTGTTCCTATGTATCCCACGCCTCTACTGATCGCGCTACCGTAGCGATATCCACCCGCTGTTATTTAATGAACACTTTAAAAGTATTGATTAGTAATATTACAATTACCGTTAAATTATTTCTTGCTGTGTTTAGCCAATGTCAGTTATTTTTTTCGTTTTCTATTATTTTTTTTTATTCATTAAAAATATAATTTTTTGAAAAAAAAGATTTTTAAAAATTCATTTTGTGAGTTCAATGTATTGCATCTTTTTCAATTGTTGACAGATTCCACAGATCCTCTGATCTTCCGTAAAAAAACATGATATGGATGCAATTATAATTTATATAACGTGTTGATAAATTTATATGAACAATTACTTATTGAAAAATTTTACATTTCCATTCAAACAAAATCGCAGTTAAACGTACTTCATTTATCTTGTGACAACCAGTAACGAATAGGCCTAGGGTAGTTTTGAAACACCCTCTGAAGGTTCCTTAACAAACATTTTGGATAATTTTGATACTTTCATCCGGAACAGAATTTTTCAGTTCGAAAGAAATTCGTGATTTTTATGACGCAAAATCATCTACGCCATAAAAAATCACGTCATTTCATGACCTTCATGGCCAATAAGGTCATGAAATGACCTGATATTTCATTATATAAGGTCATCAAGAATCACGTTATTTCTTAACCTTTATTGTTCGTGGTCATTGAATGACTTTGAAATGATGTGAATTTTTCTTTGACTGACGTCATTCAGAGAAAATGACCAAATTTTCACGTCATATTTGACGTCAGGCGACTACTTGGGTTTATAGCGCATTTATATATAACGTTAAGAAACAAAAAAAATGATGGGAATAGTCCCGAGTCTCCGTGCTGGAGCCATAGGCGGAGATATACTTGGAAGTCTGGGGGGGGGGGCACGGTGATGATGATGTCAGTTCATATACATAAATGCATTAGATCAGTTGACTTCACCTTTGATGCTGGGAGGGCAATGCCCCCCTCCTGTATTTCCGCCCATGCCTGGAGCCCTGTCAGTTTGTGGAAGGGCTATGTCCAACTTCACACTCTCTTTAGCCAATTGCGGATATAGTTTTTTTTAAATACATAGTTGTGATTTACTGATCGCCACAACAAATAGTGCCATAGAAATGACGCCAATCAAAAGTAGCAACCCTTCTTCTTTTTTGATGGCCCCGAGCATGCGCACTCTGGCATATGATTTACTGTCCGGAGATGCTTCTAAAAAACAAAACAAAATCTTTGTTTACAAAGCACTTAATGGGGAGATTTTTTCTTCGGTTCAAGTCGACCGAATCAACCGATCGTTTTACAATCTGGATCAGCTGTAGCTGTAGAGGCATTTGCGAGCTGTGTCAATTAGCAACAGCGTTATAAGTTAATATATCCGCATCCTGATGTTTGCGTGACGTTTATTGACACACACACTGTTAATTTATTAGTAGATTTGACACCGTGCTCGACACATCATGCCTCTCCGTCACAGCGCGATCGTGAAATTGATCACCGATTTGGTGATTGTTTTGGCAGGTGTGTGAATAAATATTATTCCCACGTGAAAAACATGTGGAAATTTATCTTAACATTATATTTCTTTGATGTTTGTGTTACTCAGTAGTTATTTATTATTTTATTAACTTAAACCGTAACGAGTACAGTAAATGTGAAGCCATCTACATGTTGAAATATTCAGTCAAGTATTTAACATTAGAAAAGTATTGCGCTGAATTTATAATCTTTATTTAAAAAACTTCTGTTAGACAAACTCTCAAAATTTTTAACAAATGCCAAGAAATTGCTTACCAATTTCAGCTATTTTTTCCCCCATGAACATGGAATATTTCTTCGGGAGTTACCATTGCAGGTGTACAGCCAGAGGCATGGTTTATGGTTTTGCTGCCTGTGGACTACACGAATTCACCACTCTTCTCCCATTCTATTAATTTTCTTAGCCTCTCATTTAAAAAATTTGCCGCTCTGGACTATAGCTCCGCTAAGTCCCCCTGTAAAATGCCGCCTGGCACTCCAGTAGTTAGGGAGCCAGCCTCTGACTGTGCAGGTCTGGGTTCAAATCCCGGTTCGGGCATGGATTTTCTACTAATACTAACAAATTCCCTGGATGAACCCTGCTGATTCCTTGGGAATACGTGAGGATCATGTTTAAAAAGAATATTCCATTCTATACAGCCTCAGTGGTCCATCGTAAAAATTCTAGGCAGGTCTAAACCAGGGGCTTCAGTATATGGCCTGCAGGCCAAATGTGGCCCTCCAAGCTTTTTGCAGTGGCCTGACGACTTTTTTAAGAAAACATCTGCTTTAACCAGAAAAACTACTAAATGGAAAAAGAATTGTTAAACAGCCCTTTCCAATGAAATATGTACTGCTCAGGTGCAGCTTAAGCAAGGGTGTGAGGGGTGGTGCACCCAGGCAGCAGCTTGGGTTTTTGTTGTACACAAAATGTTTTTAAAAATTTTCAACAGTAATAATTCACATGACATCATGCTTTTGAGCCATATGCTGACAATGAAGGTGTTGAGCAAACTTGAGAAAAAAGACAAGCCCTGGGACTGTAATACCAGAAACAAAAATGTACTCTATCACAAGGGGCAAGTGTGCATTTTGGTGCTCTGAAACAGTCAAACAAATGCATAGGAAATAATTTGGCTTATGACTTGCCTGGTCCCTGGAGCACCAGAAATGCCTTTGAGTATATCATCTTTACAGGATAAGTGTAAGTAATGATGGATCATCGATAAGTGATGTTTTGTGGATTGAGTTATCTGGCATAACTTCTAAAAACAAAATAGGTTTATCCCAGTTTATCCCACGGTCCCCTGGCAAATTCACTGTCAGCCTCCCGCCAGAACCATATTTAGGGGTGGCACATGAGGTTTTGCAGTCGTGGGGTGAGTCAGCTTGAGACAACCCTTGTACTGCTGTATTTCAAACTGTGAGATACTTTCCAGATTTGATGCTAATGCTGTGCATTTGATACATTAAAATAGTCATTGTAACAAGTTTGGGGGCTCTGGGGCCCCTAAATTGTAACATACACTGTGGATATAACAAACCAAAAGAATGGTTTTAACCAATAAAATAATCCAGATATACTGCAGAAAAACCCTAGAAAAATAATGAAAAACACTCACAAACACTCGTAAACCAATGTGCTTGTTATCCTATATTCACTTGTATATCGAATCAAACTTCCCCATAGAAAATAATGGAAACTCAAATTATATTCAGTCACATAAAAATCACCAATAAAAACAGAATCAAATCAATAATACAACACAATAATAATATAAAAAAATACCACAATAAAATATATATATTGTAATAACGCCATAAATGTATAAACATACAAATACAAGGCCACAACAGGCAAAATGCCCAATGAGGTGGCTGAGAAAAAGATGCCCATAACAAATATGCATATCATATATTTCTAAATACGGCAACCCAATTAAAAATGCAATTATGAAAACTAATATACAATACGATAATGTTTGCAGAGATTAACTTACTCTAAAGGACGAGAGAGAGAGAGGAGGACCATCATTTAGGGAAATTTACAGACTCTCTGTTGTTTGCAAACTATTTCTTTTTTGGGTGACTTTGAAAAAGGATTTATCCAAAGACACTTGCTTTTGCCTCCTTTTTAGGATTTTTCGGAAACGAGAAATTACATTGTCGTTGGATAGATTCATTGCTCGCACTGCTACAGCTTTATTTGATTGGTTTTTTCTCAAAATTTTGACAGATTCAGGGATTACAAATATATATATATATACATTGAGTACATGTTCTTTTCCCACTGGAAAAAGTTGAAATGACGGCCCTGCACAGATTCTCAATTTCTATACATCTCTCTAATCTCCTTTGAAGAGAGGGACTTTCCCTCACTCCTCTCTCCCTCAGACGAGATACCGTTCATAACTCTTGTTGTTGCGTGCAAAGGAAATCCATCAGTTCACCTATGGTCACCTTCAGACCATCTTCCTCCACCAGTTCTTGAATGTTGTCCTCACGCACCTCCAGTCCAAGGTTTAAGCTACGGCCGCATTTTTTACAAAATGGGAAAGAAAATCGTAGAATGCGCAAGAAGTAGTAGCCACTTTTGCAAAAATGCATACAGGAGGTACGAAACGAGTAGACATCCAATCATCAATCATTACATTAACATTGTAGCATTTTGCTAAAGCTTTTCCCTCCATTTTCGCTTTTTTGCGAAAGGAATTTTTTATCTAGCTTAAACCCTGCTCCAGTCCCAAGAACACAATCTCTTCAACAACTGGTAACTCCTGTTCATGAACTACCCTCTCAAAGTCACGTTCAATAATGCAATCAGAAGCCACTCCAAGCAGAATTTTTAAAAAACTTCAAGTGTACATACATATAGTTACAATGTTTTATCTAGTTTTTTAATTGTAAACAGTCACACTCGCACGTGTGTTCAGTTTTTGAGTGAGGCATGCTGACTGGAGACTAGGGTAGAATATTACCCACAATTCTACAGCACGTGTGGCAATGAAAGTAGAAAACCATTAGCTCAGTTGTGATATTGTGAAAATAAATAAACAAAGCGCTAAATTTTTAATGTGAATCATCGCTCATTAACCAAGTCAAAATTTTTTTCCTTGTTACGCAAATTCCTTGTTGACTGAAGTTCCACTGTATGTGTTTTTATAGTACAGCTTTTTCTTTCAGTTGGATTGCCTCTTCTTGTTTTTTATTTAAGAGGGGAACCGTTTCATCGTGGATTTTTCTGCAGTGATGACACCATTCGTTACCCATATAAAGACTCTACTGTGACTAATGTTATGCTTTATCTGATTGGTATATTTGTACCAGTTGTAACTGTAAGTATTTAAAAAATTGTATGTTCTTCTATATATGTTTTCAAAATATATTCAATGTATAAGGCTATATATTGTCTGCTCTCCTTGCAAAATTTGGCATAGAAGCAGCAATGTATGTCGTCAATGGTTCCAAAGCTTTATTTATACGGCTAGAGGCATATGTATATTTTAGCAAGGATAGCAGACAAAAATTTTCCAATTTAACATGAAAGACATTTGCTTCATTAATTATAACATTCTATACATGCTAGTAAGTTGTTCATGGATGCCAAGAAGCATCAGCTTTTTGATCATTGGTGTGAGTAATGATGTGAAATTTAAAAAAAAACAAATTAATGAACCAACTTTTAAAGTTAATTGGTGATTGTAGCTGAAAGTGGCTGTATGTACCTAAAAGCACTATGAATATTAAAAAACAATTGGTCTTTTTTTTTCAAAACTCTTAAAAAACTTGATTATGGCATTCATAAAGAGATCATGACAGGTCTCATTCATAATCACATATGGTATGCGTTATTATTTTATTTTTATTTTTAGATGACTGCAAATGAGCTACATAAATCTATGCAAAATCGTCAAGATAGCTATGAAAGGAAACACTCGCTTTTTGGATTTTCCGTGCCGCCATCTGTATGGTCACTTTATAGACAAATTGGCATGTTCCTGTTCGGTGCTTGCATGTCACAGCTTCTGACTGATATAGCTAAGTATAGAATTGGCCGATTGAGACCACATTTTTTACATGTTTGTCAGCCATCAATAGACTGCTCTAATCAGGTTGACAAACATATTTATATTACTAACTACACTTGCGCTGGTGATCCTCATAAAGTCAGAGAAGCTAGGTATGTCTTTTTTCTTTGATATGATTTACAAACATATATGAAAATGATAAATTCTTTTTGAAATGATAAACAAAAATTTTTAGCATGCAAAATAGTTAATTTTATTTTGGAAAAATTTTCTCTGATAGTGCTTCAAATGATGTAATTTTAATTGCTATTTCTCTTTGTTATGTTAATACAGTAAAACCCCTCTTTTGCGGACACATTTAGGACCAAAAAATTCTTACATTAAAGAAGGGTGACCGCTTCAGAGGGGGTTTCTGTTGAAGCTTCAAAATACAGTATCAACAACAACGGAAATGGTTCTTTGTTTGAAAATAAATGAAATTCTGACAATATAAAATGTGTTTAAATTCACCAAGTTCATATTTATTGCACAGATACCCAATTAAATATACAAAAGAAATATTATTCTAAATTTATATTTTTTGGAAAAACTGATCAATCAATGTTTGGTGAGTTTTGCTGAGTATTCCAACTCCTTCAAACATTGGCCACATGCTGCCCGCGGGTCAGCTGTTGACCATTCCTGGTATATATCATTAGGTGAATATCCCTGGAAATTTTTGGCAATTTTTTACTCTGTTCTTCGAATGATTCATCATTGACATCAGCAGATTTTGCATTTTTCACTGCATTTGATGACACCAATTTTTTTCTCTTTGGAATCTCTTCTCTTGGACAATTACTAGATCTGGCCATTTTAAACAGAGTGAAATCACGTAAAACATACGAGTACAACCAGAAGACTGACATCAGAGGTGCCAAACATTTACATAATTGATGCTGAAATTTCATTGAAAAGTGCATCAAAATATTATAACTTCTGCTGCCATCTAGTGAGCATAATTGCACCAAAATTGCAATTATTTGTGACCGTACAAGGGCAAACATCCAATAGAACAAATGATGAAAATAGTGTCCAGTCCGTACATTGTATCTGAGGGTGACAGTGTTAAGCAAGGGTTCAAAATACATTATTTGAATAGGCTTTTTGCCTGGATATTTTTGAGTGTAAAACGGAGTGAACACATCGTAGGAGTGACTGTTAAGAGGGATTTTACTGTATTGTTACAGAGATGCCTTCAATTCTTAATTTATCTGGGTCCTGGGACTCAGGTTACTGCAAAATCTGGGTTCTTTCTGAATGAGAGTGGTTCCTTCACAAAAAACAAAGCTGGTTTACCTTCCCCCACCATCACTTATAGGTACTTTTTTTAATCAAACAAATGGTTGATTTCTAAAAACATGTTCAATCTCCAAATATTCACTAACAAAATAATAATAATTTGCTACAATAATTAGATTTTGTTACATTCATTGCCAAGTATTCTACTGGTAGAGAAAAGTTGCAAATAAACCCTTCTACATTGAGGAATATTTATATATTTATTAAAAATCAAGTCTATAAATTCTCTTTTGATTGATTTTTCACTTCAGAAAACTTTAGCTCTTTCAATAATATCTCCTGCATAAATTTGAAGCAAAAATGATTCTGATGTGATCATCTTCTGATTTGGAAGAAAATCCTTTTTGAGCAATTTCCAGCTGAAATGATTTTCTTTTCCCTCCCTGATGGTCCACAATTACTTCCATCATTTTGTCTCCCACATATTTTGCACCTGAATGAGCCATGTAAGATTTGTTAAATGCTGGACACACAAGCACAACCTAACATTGTGCTAGTGTTCCAGCATTGTGAGTGCCTTGTGTTCAGTATGTGGTGCTGTCTATCCTCAAAATCACTAATGATTTGCAGTTTAAAGTATGCTTGTATTGTAGGTCTGTGCTGGCCATCATGGCAGAGGTGGGTCAAAACAAAATCTGTACCTGTAGAAGATCTGTTTTTGGCGCCCATCCCCTATCCAAGAAATTCTTGAAAATTTTTTGGTCGTCCTAATACCAGACATAAACATCACCCCTCCACGACTCATTCGTGTGAATTCTGACCACGAGGTCCTGATAACGGCTCTCCATTGAAGAGCCGAAACGCATCGACCATTCGACCAATTGAATTTATTTGTCTTGAAAACGTGGCAATTTTTGTATAAATTAAAACCAGACAAAGTTTCTCATTTTTGTGATGATAACCCATATATTTTTAAAAGTAGCACATAATTATGAAAGAGCACTTGTGCCAACTCATTGAAAGATTCCACTGATTTTTCAAATGTTTGTCACTTTTATTTTGAAATCTTTACTTACATGTGAATTATTTTCAGGCTTTCCTTTCCTTCAGGCCATTCCTCATTCTCTGCATACACAATGATATATCTCATAGTGAGTTGATTTCTCCATTGTCTCATAGTTATATACTTTCATTTTCTTCTTCATAGTTTATCTTTATTTTTCGAGTGACTTATCGTAACTAAGAAAATATTTTTGTAGTTACATGCATGTGAGATACTGAGTTGGCTGTGTGCTCCATGTCTTTCAATGGCAACGGTCTAATAGAAAATGGTCCAATGACCTTTAGTGGTTTATTATTTATCAAAACTGTGCTTTGTGAGAATTTTAATTTAAAAAACATTTCTGGAACATCTGCTGATTCATATGAAGTAAATTATTCTTGCAATAAAAGAAGCAGTCCATTAACCTGTCATCTGGTCAATTGATTCTTCTGTGTGCTACCCACGATGCCCTTTTTTTATCAAGATACACATGCTTTTTCCGTTTTTTCTTTTCTTTTAAGTTTGAAGCTAATAAAGTATATTTTTGATTGTGTTTTTTATAAAAACAGTAAAACTTATTGTTCTTTGCTGTATATTTAAAATAAAAATAATAATAAAAATTGATTAGTGGAACTAATTAGTTTTCCAAATAGAAATGTTGAATTCTAAATTAAATGCAATGACAGCATGGGTCGTTTAAGTTCAAAATGAATGCAGGAGAATATTTGTCAGTAATTCATGTTAAAAATGATGTATTGAAATTTATAAAATGACATGTACATCTTATATTTTTCTCTTCTATGTAACTAATTATAAGATAGAATGCATATGTAAAAAAAAAAAAAACACTTGAGAATGCATCCTTGCAAAGCATGGGTGAATATAATAGTAATCCATACTGCCTATGACGGCATTTGCTATCATAAACACCACCGTTACGTATGGTAGCGGCAGCAAGTGTCATCAGCCAGATGACTGATTTGAATTGTATGAGTTCATCATGATTCTGTGCATCCTTATCGATAGCTTGAAGTTTCATTTTATGAAAGGCAAAAAAAAAAACTACCTTAATCCTTGAATGCTCAATTTTTATTATTTTTTTTAGCTGATAATTTTTTTTCATAGTTATTGTATTTTTTCATAGTATTGAAAGCCAGAAAAATCATTTGAAAAAATCTATTTCAAATTATATTGCTTATTCAGGTCTTTATTGAAGATATGCAGAGCTTCAAAAATTCTACATGAAATAAATGTATTGAAGTAATAATACTTTCCAAGAAAATAACTATTTTCTTTATGATTCAAATTCTAGTAGGGAAAAAATTCGAATTGCAGACTTCAAGGTAATGAAAAAGAAATGCAAACAAAACATTTTAACAAACTAGCGAAATCACATATGCCCTGTAACAAAGAGTTGTCGTTAATTGAGACAGATACCAACAAGTCTGAAGTTTGAAATAAAAAAAAATAACCTCGCCTGATGTGCCAAGGTGATTCTAAATTTTTGTCTTCTTCAAACTGGCTACAGTGATGAACCTTTAAAGACCCCCTTTATAAAGAACACATGCAAAGCTAGACATTTAAGGGTTAATTAATAACGTCATATGATGTGATGAATAATGTGAAACAATGTATCAACCACACAACTGTACGTAATTGTAACTAAAAAAAGGGTTTTTCTCCAGACATTGTGTAGGGTTAACAGTTTTCCTATTCACAAAATATGGACACCAGTGACTGGTCATGTTTCATGTAGACAAGAATGGGTCATCCAGTCAATTAACTTTAATTGGCATCTAACTGCTGTTCACATGACATGATCAAAGCAAAATAATGAGAAGCATAAAGCTGCCAAATATATTGAATGCATGATCAACCTCTATATAACTGATGTCACATTTTCTCTTATTTTTGCTTTGTGTCATACCCCTTTTGAATTTTAATTGAAATTAATTAATTTATATTATTAATATAAACTATTTTTTCCTCATTGTTAATCAATTCATTTGTACAATCAATGCTATTTTTATGAACCCGTATAGACATGAAAAATTCATTTGCAAATGGGAAAGTATTGAAAGGAGTAGTATATTGTTTGAGATCAGAAGTTCATAAAAATGTGCAGTTCATAAATTGGAGGTTCGTAAAATAGAGCATTGACTGTATGATGTTATGGAAAAACAGACATTTTGCTTATTTTATGGAAGAATGGTACTAACATGGGCAGAATTTTAAAAATACAGACTGTCCGTAAAAAATATGGATGTCTGGTAACCCTATTAGTGTGTGTTTCTATGTTTTTAATCATTAACACGAGCCTTTGTGTTTTCAGTTATATCTGCAAGCAAGAATGAATCTTCAATATTCAAAGCTGCTGAAACCATTTATTCAATTTATTCTTTTTGTACTGTCTTGGTATACTGCTCTGTCCAGAGTAAGTGATTTCAAACATCATTGGAGCGATGTTCTTGCAGGCCTTTTATTGGGAGCTTTAACTGCTATTACTGTAGTGAGTGTTGTAATTTTATTTTTTTGTCACTGCTTAATAACTGAAAAAAATTTAACAATCGTTATATCACATAAGTAAAATCATATTACAGTGCCCCTTGCCACACCACACTTTGTTATAATGTGCAAGCAGATATTTCACACCTATTAGAACCTCTGTTAAAAATTTAACCAACACCAGAACCTTCATAAAGTTGGTTATATCACAATTTTAATAATCACTTTTTTTATTTTATTTTTCCGACTTTTGTGATGTAAGGAAAAGTTACTATAATATAAAATTGCATTGAATGTATAAAAAACATGATAAAACATATCCAAGCAAATACAGAGATACCTTGGCTTATAAACGCATCGGCTTACAAACTTTTCAGCTTGCAAAGATTTTTTTTGGTTCTTCTGCCTCAGCTAATGAATACAGATTTGGCTAACAAACATTTTAGTTGATATAGATACACATGCTAACATAAAACTCCTGTGTTGTGAGCTGAATTTTTGTGCTAATCAAAATGAATCTAATGAATAACTGTCACTCAAGCCAGATTAATTCATTTTCACCTCAGAATCACTATCCAGTTACACCTCTGTATCAGAAATGTTTTAGGCCATTTCATGTAAAATGAACAATTAAGCTAAGTGAAAAGCAATTTTTTTAAAAAATGAATAAAAAAGCCCTGACTTGAATGGTTTCAGTGCATAACTGTAAGTTTTTAATACCAAACTGAACAGCGTGGACATTCAAGGAACTAATCTTTATCTTAAGCTTTCCATCTGCATGTGTGTGATAGAGAAATGAGCTGACTATATCACATAAGCATACCACTTGGAACACTTTTTTTTCACTACAGCTTACTGTATAGCATACATTATCCTAAAATAAAAAAGTTGTTGTTCAGTTTTTCATCTTCCTTCATCCAGTTGTGAAGTTGTTTATCTTAGGCTTCTGTCATCATTTTGTCTTTTTCACAATGTTTTTTTTTTAGTGTTTTATGAAACTAATCTTTAAATTTAAAGTCATTTCTGGAATGAGTCAAACGTTTGATTAACAAAGATTTTGGCTTATGAACAGGATTCTGGAACAAATTATCATCCTTAGCCAAGGTATCACTGTTATCTATCATAAAACTCTGTCAGCAATGTATCTTTTTTTGGTTTCTTTTAACATTACGAACATATGGGCTGCTCTTCGCAAGTATATTTTAGGGCATAGTTTTCCAAACTTTTTGTTCCATCGCCCCCTTCTTCAGATAAATTTTTCCCTCATCGACCCCCCAACTCAAGTGAACCCATAGGATCCTATGTTATACCCGTGGCTTCTATCGCCCCCTTGGCCTTTTCCATCGCCCACTTTGGGAAACACTGTTTTAGGGGAATGGAAGCTACAAACACCACTTTCCCAGCATGTAATTTACAACCATCGAGTAGTATAAAATCTACAACCAAAATTTGAATGAATTCACAAAACATGACTCATTTGTTATTTCTCATAGAAACAATAGATGACATAATTTCAGTAATGTTTGCCAGTTTAAAAAAAAAGAAAAAAAAAAGAAATCCTTATACATGCTTCAATGCTCAAACTGCTCTCGTCACTTTTAGATGATGGTCTTAGATCAGTGTTTCTCAAAGTGGGCAATATGGCACCCGGTGGGTGATGTAATTGTCCAGGGGGGCGATTGAAGCAGGGTATAACATAGGATCCTATGGGTACGCTTGACTTGGGGGGCATGGAACACACAAAGAGTTTAGGAGTTTAGGAAGCTATGCCTCAGATGATCGACCTGCTCAAGCATAAGAAATTGATTTGAATTACATTCTTTCGATGAAATTCTTAAAATGATACATAGATGGTGTAAAAGTATAATTTCTAGTTTTTTCTTATCATCCCTATTCTCAGACAGGTTTGCTTGTACTGTGTTTCCCCACTTTTTCAATACTATTGAATGTATAATACTCAGTGCCTGAATTTGATTGCCCATCTATACATCTATCTTTCACAAAAGAAAAAAAGGAAATTATCTGTTTGTTTGGGCAAAGAAAGAATGATATCTCACACTATTTGCACAGCCAAAGGGTTAAAGATCACATATTATTTCATAAGTTATCTTGTGATCGAATACTTTTTCTTAGTTAGACTTACAATACACCTTACTTCAGATGAGGCAATGTCAGGGTATAATAAGGATATATTTAATTGAAAATAAAAAGGAGTGGTTTTCGACTGTCCTTCAAACTCTGTATTTACATTTTGTGTGGGTGGCAGTCCTGGTGAATAAGATACCTACATTACCAAAAGATATTCAGAGGTGTCATAAGTTTGGTATACCCAATTATATCAAAATTATTTCCTGATGTGAATGTACAACAGAAATGGTGATAACATGACTGCAGAATGCATGGCTACTGTAAAAAGGCCCTCCCCCGCTCCCGAAGACCCCAAGAGGTTAGTGTTTCAACTTCTTGGCGAGACTATGAGAAAAAAATGTTGAACACTATATATAATCCATATGAGTTTTTTTTTAAACTGCCAATAACAATCGACAATAGCTCATCTTTGGTATTTTTTGGTCGGTCCTGGTGTAATCATCCCTTGTGTGCAGAAAACGACTGTGGTATGACAAAATTGATCAACATTGATCAACAATATGACATTTGATCAACATTTTGTGCAATGTTTGGACGTTTGAATTTATTTTTGAATTATCAAAATACAAATAGTTTAATGCAGAGATGCAACTAATAATGATGTATTCTTTATTGAGACACAGTAGTTACTGTATTTTCTGGTAAAAAAAAGTCAGAAATAATATTGATTTTTTTTTTGGCTTGTAATTTTGAAATTTCATTTTTTTTTCTTTTTCAATATTACAGGCAAATTTTGTATCAAACTTTTTTTCAAGTCAGACAAAGAACCAGAATGATGAAGGGACATTACACAATTCTAGTGGTATGGCTGCTCCTTCTAATTATGATGCTATAGATTTAGAGCAGCAGTAGTTATTTAAGCATTGTTGTTGTTACGTGATATATTTGTTGTTGAATATGTATTTTTAAAACCATGTTTATATAAATGTGTTAATGTTTTTTGCTGAATAAATGTAATGTTATTCTAAGCTCTGGAAGCACACAAGATAGTGTTTCCTTAAATCATTGATACTGTTATTATATACAGTGCAATCTCGATATAACAATACTTTGTTGACCAGGAAAAAATATTATTGTAGAAGAGAATTATCTTTTTATATCAAGAGGCAGCATTTTGTTTTATCATGTGGCACCAAACATATGCTGCAGTTGATGTTTCTTTTAAATCGTTGTTGTTGACACTGCCAGAAAATACAGTTATAAGTATTTATTAGCTGCAAAACTTTAATTAGTTTAATGAATGTTGGATGAAAGGGTTTTACAAGATTTTAAAAAAAATCATTGTAGTGAGATTAATTGTTATATCAAGTATTGTTGTAGCAAGATTTCACTGTATATGTATGCAAATGTTTGAAAACATATAACTTATTTGTATATGAAGGTCAAATGAATTCACATACTCATGTTTTCTGAAGTGACATATCTCGCATTGTTTAGGGGGAAAAACAGAATCCGAGGATGCTGTCACTCTCTGCTATCCATACAAATGTTTTTAACAGCTGGCTGATGCGAAGATATATTTAGGAAAGAGAGAAAATTCAACTGCCCTTGGTGGGAATCGAATCACCCAGAAAGTGAAAGGATGTGGGTTTGATTCCCTGCAAGGACAGTTGAATTTTCTCTCTTTCCTAAGTATATATTTGCATCAGCCAGCTGTAAAAAACCTTAGTATTTCAAATTTTTAAAAAAACATTATTTCAATAACTTTTTATATTTGTGCAGTATTAATGTGTGTGTGTGTGTGTTGGTTAGATTTTAAAATATAGAACTATGTTGTAATACAATATTTTGATTTTATGGTTTATTGTTTGACGTTTTTTTATTGTACACATTTTCTTTTATCATATGAAATTTTGCAAGATGGTGAAAAGGGGAGCATATGAGATTATATGAATAAATTTGTAGGTAGTGGTTAGCTGGGTTGGGTAGCTTATATGTTTCAAATAATACATTCAAATAATAAACATAAAATAGTCACTACAAAAAATTGTGTGTCATTGAATCAACAGCCTTCCATCCTCATAGTTTTAAGAGGTGTTAATATTTACACTAACAAGTTTGCCTTTATGAAAAAATTTTGAAATTGATCCAGTGTATTTTTGTTTGATATGTAGAAATTTACTAATTAGTAATGATGTATGGTTGAAAAGGTTGGTTTTACACATAATCATACACTATTCATTAGGCAAAAAATATGATTCCTGTAACAGTGTTTATCATGTGCTTCAGCTGGACCCCAATATAACGAACTCTAATTTAACAAATTCCCAGATTTAACAAATTTTTTTAGCCGTCTTTGTCTATATATTTGTGTTTATTTTAATCTTGATATAAGCCTCCATGGTTCACCCCCATGAAAATGTATTGAAATTTTTTTTTCTGAAAATACTTGCTGTTAACATATTTTTATTTGAAACAATAAATCAACACAGCAATTTAGTTAATTAGAGTGAATTTTTTAATAAGCTAAACTCACTAATTAAGGGTGAAATATACAGTTTGTCTTTATGTTACTGGTTTCTATAAGCAAATAAAATCTTGCTTATCTAAGTTGAATAGTTTTACCCTGAATTTTACTTCCAATTTCTTCAGTTTGGTGTGGTTTTATAAATCTTTGAATATGTAAAATTTCACCAGCTCTCAAAAAATGACACAGACAAGGAATCAACTGTTTCTAGAGAAAAAAGTATTGTACTCATATTGCTGTAGTTTGTACTAAAATGACATTAAAAGATGTACCATCCAAAATACAAGAAAAAAGGGGAAAAAATTGTCATAATGGATTTTTTTGACCATGTATTTGCCATATATATTCAAATATACATGGGATCACAGAAAGGGTTAACAAATAAAAATGAGTTGTTTTGATTTGTTAACTTATATGATTTTAATACACCTCACTCACTCTTACTAGCTATGTATCATGCACTCTGTGAGTTTTCATGAACTCAAGTTTTAGAGATTTAAAAAGTTCAGGATTTCTTTTAAAATTAAAATTCTAAGTGTGAATCTAAAATGCACAATTGAATAAGTTTCCTCTTGATATGATATGATTTTGGATGTGTTGCCTCTTTTCATGACCCTATCGCTCACTAGCAGGTCTGTATTTCAGGTCTCTCGCACCCCTGTGAAGTCGAATATTTTATGCCCTCATGCCCTACTCAACCTCAAAAACAATAAATGATATATGTATTGCCCCAGAAAAATTAGGTGCACATGCCTAAAATTAAAATAAAATGACACCAAGAAAGCAACTGCAATGAAATAAGTTGATGCCTCTTGAAGGCAGAAGAAAAATAATTTATGCATAGATGTCATTTTTTGGCTTCATTTTTTAATGGTTTTCTGCTGTTAGAATGGGCAATAAAATTTGTTGACATGCTTAGGCACTGACAATTCAAACCCTGCAAAGGTTTGCACATTCGTTTTCTCTGTAAGTATGGAATCTTTCAAGACAGTTTCTCAGTCAAGGGAAATTACTACCAATTAATAACATAATAGTCATGTTGGTTACATAATGGTAGTCATGTAAGCAATGCCTAGAACAATATTTATATTTGCATTGCAAATTATCTGAATACTGGAGTTCTGTTAAATCTATGTATA
This sequence comes from Pholcus phalangioides, assembly GCF_987345545.1. Classification (NCBI taxonomy): domain Eukaryota; kingdom Metazoa; phylum Arthropoda; class Arachnida; order Araneae; family Pholcidae; genus Pholcus; species Pholcus phalangioides. Next base: position 82,008,982 of record NW_028301608.1, on the reverse strand, counting down.
TCAAACTAAAATTATTTTAGATCGTTGAAGCAGTTACCTAGTTTTAGAAATGCTTTTAAATAAATATTTCTGATGCAGATAAGATATCTGAGGTCCAGGTCTATTATAATTGCTGTAATAAGAATTGATGGTATGTTCATAGATTGTGCTTGAAGTTCATAAATTGGTGAACACTAGAACCCACTAATCCGAACCTGATAATCTGAAATTCCGCTTAATCCAAACAGCTCTTTAAAAAAGATGTGCTCGAGAAAATTGAAGAATCTACAAATCAAAAAAAATGCTCATAAATTTTGTATTGTAACATTATATTTTACATACATATAAAATTAATACATTGTCATACCTCATAATGAGGAATTACATAGTTGCATTGAAAAAATCTTTGACAAAGCAACGTTTATCTAGCAGATGATGTGGTTCATTGCTGTTGTCTCAGAAACATGATGTCTCTGCAGGGGTTGCATTATCATGCTGCTCTGCAGCTTAAAAAAAAAAAAAGCAAAGCGTTACAACAAGCCTAATTGGTGGATATTGAATCGATTGCCTAAATGTTGAATTTTTTCGGGTTGTTTCTCTTCCAATCATTACCAATAATGTTTCAAAATCACGAAGTGACAACCTTGTAAAATTCCTGAAGCCTGCTCCATATTCTAATTTTAGATCAGACATAAGCTGGTCGCCATAATTTGTACCTTCTATAAGAGTTTTGCCTTTTGTGTATTCACCATCGTTGTTTATCCTCTTTTTTTTTATTACACTGGCGATGAAGCAAAATAAATGAATTAGCCACACAAATTCCTGGAATAATTGGGCATGACCACTTAAAAACTGTCTGTAGTCTGAACATGTAACAATGTTCAAAGAATGTTTCATAATAATGTTTCGCAACTGTTTCGAACAGTTCAGAAATTGTTCAGCAACATTGTATACAATGTGGACTAGGCCTTACTCTTATCCCTCCCATTTTGATACTCACTACTATTAGAGTTTTGAAAGAACCGCATTTAAAAGTCGAACTCTAGTAATCAGAACAGGTCCCAACAATTAGTTCGTATTAGTAGGGTTCTAGTGTATTTATATGTGATTTTTTTTCCCATTATTTGTTTAACTATGATTGATATTTTATTTGTATGTGAGCAAATTCAACACATTTGTGTATGCAGTCGAATCCTATTTTAACGAGTACTGTTATAGCAAAAAAAAAATTTTTAATGAACACTTTTCTAATCCCCCAGATAAGTTTACATAAGAGCAATGCAAAAACCTGGAATTCCTTTGTAACAATTTCGTTATAACGAAGTGATTTCTCCGGTCTCTTGGAGTTCATTATAACTGGATTCGGCTTTGTATATTTTTTACGACAGCTTTCAAAGAACAAATCATTGTGATTAAAAGAAAAATCCATGCACAGGAGCCACAGTCCAACGCAATTTGAATTTCCATAAAAATCATATTGAACTACAGCTCCTCAGTACTGTCCTCCTACTTTACTGTCATAATGACACTGCCCGTGAATTATTCTATCAACAGTATACAGTGGTATCTTGGCAGAGGTACTTTCTACCCATGCGGACCTATTTTTTGTGTCCCTTGAGAAAAAATCTTCATCTGTGTTTCACCAATTTTTGGCACCCGACCACATTATTTTGGGCGACAGTTTTTTGCCCTTTCAATACTGATTTGGCACCTCTTTTAGAGTGGCGCTGCATGCGTCCACTCAGCCTAAGAGTAGCCCCAGTACCTTGGCGAATGAAAAATGTGTCTTTGGAAGATTATTTGTTCCAGAGTCACACACATTTTTTCGTTAGTCGAAATGCAACTTCCTGTATGTTTCTATCAAAATTTTTTAAATTAGTTCTGTGTACTGCTCAAAACTTAAAGATATGATTTTATTTAAACACTGAGAAGCATTGTAAAAGGACAAAAACTGACAGAATCCTAAAATGAACAGATTCACAATTCACAATTGGATAAAGGAAAATTTAAAGGAAGAGGAGAAACTTTTGAGATCTTTTTATTTTACATTATGTGCATAACCCAGTCTGATTCATGGGTTTTTGTCCTTGTGTGATATGATCTGCTTGTTTCTATATCTCATACATGCAGATGGAAAAGATAAGCTCCTACAATAAGCAGACCGTTCAGTTCGGGACACAAAGTATTACCATGGGCACTGGGAATGTTCAAGTCTACGCTCTCCCTTTTTTAAATGTGTTTTCTCTCAACTTAATCTTAAATTTTACATAGATATAGTGCAAAACAATACCTGAAACAGAAATGGGGGGGGGGGTTATAACTGGAAAGTGATTCTGAAGCAGTTATAAATTAATTGAATCTGAGTGATAGTAGTTGATGATTGGCTGTATATCTGTCAAAGAGTACCTTCCAAGTGTCCTAAGGCGGACTCAACGAGAATGGAAACCTCAGAGCATGAGGGCAAAAGCCCACTTGATCCAGGTGTTCAGTGAGCATCCAGGCTGTGAAAGTAGTTGATGATTGATGAGAAAATTCAGCTCAATATGCAGCTGTATTATGTTAGCAATTGCATCCATATCAACAAAAGCCTCCATTATCTGAATCTATGTTTGTTAGCAGAGACTGAAGAACCACAAGTAAAATCTTCGTTAGTCAAGAAACTTATAAGTTAAGGTATCACTGTATTGTATTATAGACTTTAAAACTGAATAATTTATTGTTGTTTGAATGCCAGTCTTTATATTGTTGTCGTTTTTTTAGTTTTTAGCAGCTGATTTTATGTTTTGTTTTTGTACACTCAGAATATATATGCATTGGGAAATTTATTTTACTACTATAAAATTCTGTGCAAAATATGGTGTGTTATATTCATTAATATTGCTGTACACATGCTATTCAAATTTATAATTGCAGCAGAATGCACTATCACTTAGTATCGTTTTTGTTATAGAAGTTACGTGTGCTATGAAAGACAAAAATTCAAAAACACATTTCATTAGGAACACACTTCATTAGGAAAAAAACGTCTTTGTAAAATTTGTCAAAAAACATGGAGAGAACTATTTCTTGAGAACTGTGATAATATACCTTATAAATTATATTCAAGACAAATGGCTAATTCTGTGCTGATTTTTCAATTTTTCTAAGCAACAAAACTTCTGCCAGAATTTTCATACTTTTGTTAATTTACTGTATGTTTAAAATTATTTCTCTGTAACAAATTTTTAAATAGAGAAAAGGGACTTCTAGGACCATCTTTACAGCATAATGGGTCAAGCAATGTACTGGGGCCCGGAATTAAGGCTGACACAACTTATGTTTATCTATATATAAGGTCATGAGGTCCCTTGAGCCAGTGTGTCCTGGTGAGCCAGTGCATTGAGACTTCATTATATGGGGACTGTAGATGTATGCACAGAAAGTTGGATCAGGACTGTGCATGCAACTCTCTCAATCAAGTTAAGAGTGGAGTGGTTCTAAGGATTTTTCTTTTGGAAATATATAAAAGAATTTTTAAAAATGTGCATTGGAAGTTCTGCGGCATATATGTGATTATTTGCTAATGTGTTTTGCAATCTTATTTGTATTGTTGCAATCAAGAAGATTGATAACTTAATGATGAGCAGCAATTTACTAATCTTTCATTGCAAAATTCAATAATTTTTGTTTTGATATTTAATATGGTTTAGTTAATTTTATGTCAAAGGTGAATGTTGTTCGTTGGATGTTCTTGGCTGTTTTTCATTTTCCAGTTCAAATGCAATGTAGAAGTATTCAAGACAAACTTTGAATATATAAGGGGTTGATAAATCTTATTTTCAAGGTTCCTTACCATTTTTAAGTTCATACATTGCTGACTCTCAAATTCCTTTATCTTACAGCTCTTTCCAAATCAGATTCTGACTTGGCTGTATAGTTTTTGTTGTGTTCATCATATTTTTAGTTTCATATAAACAAGATGTTCTGAAAAAAAAACCGGCTGACTCATGCAAGATGTGAACTATGTCAGATGTGTCAGGAACTAAGGCCTGTGAAAGTTGCATAAAATTGCATAACTTAATTCTAATTCAGTTAATTGTCATCTCCTTATATATGTTCCTGCCAAAGCCTAAATTGGCCAATTCACGATGGGGCGGTCATTTCGCAAATTGGCAAATTTTGTTAAACATTGACTCGGCCAATGTCCAAAATTCAGGCAGTGGCCAGCCTGTTCGCAAAGTGGTCAGTGGTCCCTGGCCAGTCAGATAACAAAAGACATTATTCTTGATCATCGTCAAGTTGGCGTATTTTTTGTGTGATAATTATGTCCATGTTAATTATTGCGGCCCATCAAACGGTGGTCATAATGCGGTAATAATATTTTTTTCCCAAAATTTAGCAAAAAAAAAACCATGTTTATATAATTAGTTTTTTCTCTCAAAGTTCACTTTTTTCTCTCGTCACATGGAGCTAATCCAATACAGCTGCTATATATAGACGTGTATCGCACGTTGATTAAAAAAAATTAATTTGGCTTCTACCAGGCCATCTTACATCAACATATCAAGCTTTGGCCAGAGAATCTCTGGCCACTTTGTGAAATGGCTGGTCAAAGTCCAAATCATTTCTGCAATTTAGACTGGTCAAAACTCTTGGCCAATTCACAGAGTGGACGGCCCTGTCTCAAATTAGCCGCACTTTGGCTTTGGCACTAACATATATATATATACACTGTTTTTTCCCCCATTCAAACATTTTATTTCAAGAAAATAATTTATTTTGTGTGTCTGAGTTTTAATTTCTTAAGTAATTTTTTGAGTTGTGTTAGGAAGTTGTGATTAGTTCTTTCAATTTTGTCTTTTCTGCTGCCAAATCAGTTGTGAGAAGCTTTTCTTGAATTTAAACTCACACACCTTAATCCACAATCACTTGAGCCCGTGTTTCTCAAAGTGTGCATTACGGCTCCTAGGGGTGTCGCAGTGAGCTGGAGATATTGATTTGTGTGCCTATTTATGCTTTGAAGTGGTTCTTTTATATGGGAAAATATCTACCAAACTGTTCCGAAGGTCTGCAGATGAACCATAAATTGGGCAAGGAAGTCACGGGTGACAAAAGGTTGAGAACCACTGACTTGAACAAAAGATACAAAATATAGTTTGCAGTCTGAAAAATCTCAAGGTTAAATATAGACCAGATTACTTTTATTTCAAAAAGTCTCGCCACAAAGAGCTACAGGGCTAAAATGGTACAAATATTCAATCATTACTCACAATTTGAAATATAGATGGCAGCACTAAAAAATCACACAGAACTTTATATACACTAATATATATTACATTAGACTGTTAGGTTAAGGTTACCAGATTTGAAAACTGCAAAAGGGGAATGCTTTGTATGCACCCATAGAAATGTCACTTTTTCTAATTTTGACAACAAATGGCATTTTATACTAAATCGCTTCCACAATAATTTTTTGCAGTTTATACAAAACTAAAAAAAAGTCTTCCATCACTTAATAATGAATTCTTCGCACAGACTGGTTAGTTTTATTACTTTGCCTGGAGCAAGGCAAGAGGTTTTCATTCTCTACTCTCAGAAGGTGTTTTTTTCTTTCACAGGAGTGTTGTTTTTTTGCCAGAGACAATTTCGTCAAAGGAATCAGAATTGAGTGTTGTTTGCATCCTGTTTTTTTTTATTTTTGAATGGAAGAAATAACACCTCCCTGCTCTCTCCCCACTTCAGTCTATGGCATTAGATATTGATTGGTGAGCAAACAACAGTATTCTTAAAATGAGTGTTGTGGTTTTGTTCTTCCAGAGCTTTTTTAAGACTTTCTCATATTATCCTGGAGCAAGCTGGGCTGTGGTAAAAATATGTAGTTGCCATGTCTAGAGGCAACTTGGGAATTATTCTGGGAATATCGGTGGTGATTGGTCAAAGTGTGTAAAAATGCGTGAGAAAAACAAGCCAGAGGTGAATCAGAATGGGAAGAAATTTTCCCCCATGAAAAAAGGGAAAAATAATCCAGTAAACCTCTCTGAAAAGGACGACATAAAAAGTGAATCGTATTAGGACATTTGAAATGACATAAAAAAAGGAGGACTTCTGGTAACCCTATGTTTGATACATACACACTCACACTTCTGGCACAACACAACTTTGACAGTAAATTGCCCGTGGCAACAGACCAGAGTTGTGCTTGGTTTGAAAGAAAGAATATTTATTTTATTTTTAGATAAAAGAATATTTGTTCATTTTATGTTACCTTCACAGTTTTTCTTTAGAGGAAGTAGAAAAAAGATGGTATTAAGTTAGAGGTGAGGAAAAGAAACCTTTCTTGATGTGGGTCTATGAATGTTAAAAATCAAATATTTGATTGTAATATCCAGTTACACCACCTCGTGATAATTTGGCATTGTGAGGATAAAATGAGAAAAATGGGCACGTACCAACAATGGCCTTTCCCCCCCAAAACATAATATAAGTTTGTTCTTGTCAAGAAACTGAGCAACAAATGTAAACATAACGTTTCTTTTCCTTCTTTTTAAATGCACATATACTAATTATGTGATTTTTATGCATTCAGTTTTTAAAAAAAATTTATTGCTATCACACAACATGTATGGCATATTTGTTTGAGCTTGTTCCCATCATGCTGTAGTTTGCTTATAGAGCTTTTGAAATCATCCTGTTTGTCACAGCTTATTCAGCTTCCACAGTTCTTTTAGCTTGCAATAGAGTAAAATGACTTCTTTTGAATCATTAATAGAAAGCTGTCCACCACCTTCCCCCATAATTGAAACCAGCAAAAAAAAATGTCTTAAAAAGGTATTTTATTCTTTGCAGCTAACAAAAGCGATACTACCACTCCACAATTGGCAGTTCAGTGAAGATATTTGATGTGAATCTTCATACTTTGAAGAGTTATGAATAATTTATACCATTCTATTATATAATGCTCTGCTCCAGTTACTAGTGTTTTTTACATGATGATATTAGACATTGCTTTCTATTTCTTATAGACTTCACATATTGAAATCATTTTTGTTATTTGCTCTTCCAGTTTGTGAATAGCTTATTGAAACAGCAGCTAGAAGAATTTATTTGCAAATAAAATTAATATTACTGTAGCTATGTACAAGAATAGATATTCTGCCACAGAAAGGTGTTGTGGGAACTTTTATTAGAATGTGATGCACAATTTTTTTAGAATTGCAAAGCTATTTTCTTATGAATTTTATGTTATTTGGAATGGGAAGAAAATCATTCCGCTTTTTTATATCTTATGAACTAACCAGATTTTTTCCCAGTTGAATATTTGTATGTTGAAGTTGTTCAAGTCAATCAATTTGTTGCATATAATCTCAGTTGAGGCTTAATTGCTAATGAGGTCTATTCTAATGTTTTTACCCCTTAGATAACTTTCAAACATTGTTAAGTTTTTCATATTTCACTTAACACTGAAATAAATTATAAGCTTTATCGAAATCTACATGCTTTAACATTTAAGCACTTTAAATATTGTGATACTTATTCCAACAGAATTTGCAATATTTTTCATTGCATTTGCATCTGTCACATTTTTGTGGAAAGCATACCTTAACTTTTGTAATTGTGGGATAAATCCAAGTTTTTCTGTCATACTCACTGTTACAATTTCTTATAAGAGCAAATAAATAGTGTGATAATTCATTTCCTGGAATGGACTGTAAAAAAAAGTTTTGTTTACAAATAACACTGGCAATCTGATGCAGGGCCCTTTCCATGGCATAGTAATCACTGAACTCCTTGTAAAATGCTGTATCTTTTTTTAATGCAGTAGACTTTCGTCTAATTTTCAGCACGTGCAAAGTAAATAGTATACAGAAAAGTATTTTATTAAGAAATCAACTTTACAAAACATCAGGGCTTGTTAAAATACGAGGCTTTCACAAAGGCAAGCTATCTTGTCAATGCCTCTGAGAGGGTTAACAGCATTATGGGAGTGGGGGGAGGGGAGTCCCCAGGCCAAGCAATGCACTGAAGATCCCTACAAGTCTGAAACACTTAGTTTTAATTACTATCAAAGGTCCAAAGTTCATAAAGAGGCCTTTTGGTCATGCTTGAGTGAACCTGTGCTTCAAGACTGCTTTAGTTTGCTGTTTTCATGACTTCTGTGAGAAACTTGGAAATCTGTTTTACAACACCCTTGTGTTAGTAAAAACATACTGCTATTAAAACATTCGTTTTCTTGAAATGCTGTGATTTTTTTTTTGCTGAATGCTGTTGAATGTGAATCCCTTTTTTATATTTAGAAACAACTAAAAATTGTTACGCATCATTGTAGGGAAATTCATCTTTTCACATGCTGGTGTATTTTTGAATATAAAAAGGGGATATTTCACTGTCAGTTCATGAAACATGATCCATCAACATTGTTGCTTGAAAATTTTGAAAAGACTAGAGAATTTCTGGAGGAAAAACTACAATTTTTTTTGGCATTTCACTCGGCATTGCAAGTGAACATGTAGCAAACATTTTTTACAGCCTATTTCCACAATCAATCACCATTGTATATTACCTTGTTTCATCCTTTTTGTTTGACTACAAACAAAATGTGTTTCCATATATGTTTAAAAGCATACTGTAGTGGTGTTTCCAGGACTTGCAGTCATGTATTTTTTATTTAACCTTCCTGTAGGCACATATGTAGGAGATACGTGCCTCCTTTCCTTTATCTCTCCTACATACATATGCCTGCTGAACGGTTAAAAAATAAATCAGAATTAGTAGAAAAATATTTTTTTCCCTAGTTCTTTTTCGGTTATATATTACACTTGTACCTAAGATTTTTTTTATAAAATGCTTATACTGTCATATTTGATGTTTTTCGTTAGTTATTTTGATTCGTTGTAGAATGAATTCTTTATGAATGTGTTGAGAATCAAAGTAAAAATTTTATTTTTATTGCATTACTTGTTCAGTGTGTTGTTTGAGTGTTGTTTTGTTCTCTTAATATTAGAGGAAATTTGTAAATTATAGTTTACACTAGATCACACAAGCTGAAACAATTAAGATTTTAAAAACATTAGCTATACAATAGCTTTTCTGAATATCCCTAATGTTTTTAATAGAAGACTCATTAAGTGCATAAAATGAGTAAGGAACTCTGCAACTTTTATGGCTGTTTTCACTGGGAGCTGTTGACCTGTATGTTAAAACGATAGCTATCTCAAAAACAGTATTCACCCTGCAAAATATTCTAGTTAACCGTTTTCCCTGAAAATACCAGTAGTTTTTCTTGTAGTAGTAAAAATTTCTTTCTCACATAACCTTTCACAGAGGAATCAGCATTAGACTCATCACTTTTAACCACTGTCGTCCCTTGTAATGTGATCAGAGAATATGGATTTGTTCTATCATGCATTTCAACATTCATTAATGTGATAGCCGAATTTGTCTGTTAACCACTGCACAGTTAGTACTGCTATTTTATGCTCTTATGGAGCCATACCTTCATGGAATGCAAAAGAGTCCTTAGAGGCTCATTACTTTCAGAAAGAAAATCCATCCTTCAGTCCGACTGTTATTTTATACAGGGTGGTAACTATAGACTGCCCAATAATAAAACACATGATTCCTTGTGGAAAACCAATATAGAAACATGTTTTCCGTTTTTGGATATGACAAATATATTGAGTTATAAGGTTTTTAAATTTTGTGAATTGTCATTTTTCTAACAGTTAGTTACGTGCCAAACACCCAACGAAAGTAAATACTTCCGCCAGCAGCAGGTTGCCACTTCTTGAAAATGAACTGAAATATTCAATCCCATTATAGAAGCCAAGTCTGGCCGCCTTTTTTTCATGACTGGCACTTTTTCTTTCAATGTAGTGTGATAGTATAACCTTGTTACGTTTAATTACGTGTTAGTTTCATCCACTATACTAGCAAATTTATCACCAGATTTGTAAAGTGTTAGCCAAATGAGATCTACTTGGAATTTTTTTTAACCAAATCAACACCTTTTTACCAAAATGTGATAATTTGTTCTCTTTCACTATCAAGTAAATTTTTTGAGGGAAGGTGCATACAGAGCGTTGTGTTTACTACATGATCGTTTTTATACACCGTCGTTTTAATCAGATTACATATTCATCAATAAAACAGGACAATATCATTTAAGTTATTTAAAATTTCATCGAAAAAGTGATGTGAAAAAAGAATTAAACGAAGATTGCAAAAAATGGTAGCTTGATGAAGGTGACTAGTAAAAACAGTAAAATAATAATGATTCAATCAGAAACTTTCAATCAAACTAGTCATTTTGCGAATTAACATATTAAAAATAATTAGTGTTTTCAGATATTTTCTATTGATTATTCATCAAGTCACATTTTCTTACCGATTTCTGCATGTTGCAATGAAAATTTTTCATTTCCTTTTGACTACAACAGATTTTTGTCCTTTTTTTTCTTTTGACTACAATAGATTCGGGGGCTTATTTATTGAATTGGATTTCGATTTTTGTGGCGCAAGGACCAACTTGGTCAATGGCCGCTAAAACAAATGGCCAATTAAAACAATTGTTATTGTTGTCATCAGGAAAGGAAGCATATTTATAAGGGGACAGTTGCCCCGGGTACCCTCTTAACAGAGACAGACATCAGGATGTCTCTGCCCTAGGCACTGGCGAAACCCAGACTTTGTCGCAAGAAGCAACGTAAGTACTTCGGTCCCCCAAGGGCGGTAATAGACCATGGCATCTCCGGCCAAACCAAAATTTATTGATACGTCAAAGATCACATATAGTGCAAGGTAATTGAAAATTATATAAATCGAAGAATTTGAAATCAATCAAGTTTAAGTCAAAGTGCAACTGGCACCAATAATAAACAATCATAGAAAGTTGTATAAAATCATATCGCAAAAGGCACAATCAGAAGTTTGATTAGTCATGGATTGTATGACAGAAGGGTAGAGCACACCATTGCACTCGGACAGTTCAATACACCCAGTATAATTAATTTTTGATCACTGTTGAAGATCTTTAAAATTTGTCCGGGACTTCATTAGATTTGGAATTCATTCTGATCCTTGCTTGCTACCAGTGCACTCTCAGGGTGAAGACTTGGTGATCTCCTTAATGGTGCTAATACCATCCAGAGTTACAGGAGCTGTCGAGATGTTCCTCAAGGAATTTCACTGCCCTAGGCACTGGGGCTTACTTAGTTTTTTTCCAAAATTAAATTAAAAATTAATGAATTATATTGCAAACGTGAACAAGAAAAAACGCTTTGAATGCAATTTCCACAAATTGCAGTTTTTGAGCTCATGTTTTAAAATATGAAAAAAAACCCACTACTCCGAAAATTCTGAAATTTTGCAGAAATATTTATACAGCATGATGAGATGATGAACCTCAAACTTCAATGTCTGATCATCCGTTAGAATTTTATGAATTTCAAAGTGTGAAAAAATGTATAAATTTCTCAAAAATCTGAGAATTCAATGTTTTAAAAAATATCTGTGTTAACTTTTAAATTTGATGTTCATCTTAGTAATACATGGCGAGTAACACATTTGAGCAAAATTTCAGAATTTTTGGGCGGCAGCAGTTTTTTTTTTAAATCTTATGGAATCAAAAAACTAAAAACACTTTTCCATAACAGTTTTTCACAAGGAATCATGTCCAGGGGTGCAAGAGCTGCGCCAAACTGCGCCGAAACGGTTCTCTTGCTACACGGTGCGCCAAGGCGCCGAATCCCTGCGCATTTGCGCCAATTCTTGTTTGTGGTTCGCGGAGGTACCGCTAATGCACTGTAGTACGTCAAATACCCTTAATTTAGGAAGAAGGCGCATGAAATTGTTGTTCACGGGACGCATTCTTTCCGAGACACGGAAAAAGATACGGGGGGAGAATTTTTTTTTCACTTCCCACCATCTACCACAATCGCGTTATCTCGTGACCTTGGAAAGTAGTTATACTACCTTGAAGTATAAAGTCCTGTACTGTTATTGGTATAACCGGCGTTCTATCAAAGTCCCTGAATAAATATGCCAAATTTTCCGATTTCGGAGACCGTTTTTTCTCCTGCTGGTTGTAGGCTATATGCTGAAAATAACGGTAATTTCGCGGCTGTCAACCTGCGTTCAAAGACGGCATACATCGAAGAGGTGATTGGTTTACTCGTTTAAATTACCGAAATTTTTCGCAGATCGTTGGGAAAAAATAGAATCTGTAAAAACTCCAGCAAAAATATTCATAGTTTTGTCATCTAGCCACTATGCGGTCGTGTGGTTATCGTCAGCTGTTGCCGATTGTAACAATTTCACATCGCGAAAATCCGGATTTGGCGAACGAGGCCGGCTCGAGGGAAAAAAATCTCTACCCATGCAGAACCTTTTTTTTGGCGCTACTGACCACATGTTTTTGGTCGACAAACCTTTTTTCACCCTTTCAACTCCATTTGGCACCCCTCCTTGAGCGGCGCCCAATATGGCCGCACGGTCCGCCACTGCATTGGTGGGGGAGGAGCATGCTCACAATAGTCAGAGTTTGTACTAGGAGCAAGCTCATTTTACATAACTTCTGCGAGATACCTAATATATATTAATGTCCTACCTTTCCAAAACATGTTGTTGGAGAGAATGAAATATTTGCACCCTTTCTTGTTTTTCATACTCCATCTCGTGCATTGCTGGGATGGTAGATTACTCCCTCACGTATTGCTGAGAGGTTGTTTAACATTGTATCACCAACAGAACTATTGATTATGTGTGATGAATGGGTTGCACTACAATCCAAACAATTACAAGAAGTGAAATCAGTTCAGAGAATAGATAGATAGATATTGGGCAGACATATTCAAACTTTGTAACTTTGAAAGCTGCCCGAAGTTCAAAATTTTGCCAGTTTTGGTGAAGACTTTTTTATCTTGAGCATATGGTAACACAGATAGTGAAAAAGAGTTCATTGTTAACAAATAAATAAAAGTCTGTTCAAACATTGAAAAATCTGTCCATGCAATGCTTTAATGTTTAATGGAATAAGACACAAAATCTTATGTTCAAGGGCATAAAAAATAGTCATGAGATGCTGTACTTCGGAAAGCGAATCGTGATTCGTAATCTATTAACATGCTATTAGGTTGAGAAATTCTTTAAGTAAATAAGGTATTTATATTTTTCTCGTTTTTTGCATTTTGATTTTAAATTTAATAATTCCTTTAAATTCTGTGAGAAGTCTATTTTTTTTTTTTTCACGGAAACTCTTATTATATTCTGCACACACTTTTTTTTTTGCTATATCAGGAGGAGTAAGATTTTGGTGTTCAAGCAGCAGAAATTCTTGCTGCCTAGGTTTTCAGTATGATGTTGCTTAATTTGAAAAGAGTAATAATTTTTATTCGTCATTCGTCGTGTTATTAATGACAGAAAAGATAATTCAGAAAAAATTTAAATGGATTTTAATTTGTGAAGGAAATTTATTTAGAATTATTTGTTCCAACCATTTTTGGCAAAACTTTTGGAATTTCACAGAAAAATTACTCCTTATATTGCAGATATAGTTCGTGTTTAGTTCTGCTCCATTTTCAAAATTTCTGCTCCAAAAATGAAATTTGCTGCTCCGAAATGGATGAGGGGCACTTGCACCCCTGCATGTGTGTAATTATTGGGCGGTCGATAATTACCACCCTTATATGTATTTCGCTCAGCTTGCACAAAACATTGATTAGAGAGATTTCTCATCAGCTGCGTAATTAGGAATGGGGGGGGGGAAATACAGCTGTTACCAAACATAAAAGTTTATTGGGGGAAAAACAGTAATTTTTATGTTTGCTGCCATTTATTATTGATCAACAAAACTCAAATGGTTCTCTAATACCATCCTCTGCACTCCATGTAACCATTTTTAATGGTTTCAATGATATTTTTCAAGTTAAGACTTGAGATACGCATAAGGGTACTTAACCCAAATGGTCCTGGTGAAAATATTGACCCAAATTTTTTTTTTCCTTTTTTATAGAACGTTTTCACATATAATAAACACAAATCAATCAAAAAAATTTCTTGTAATGGTTAGTTTTGGTTCAGGTTTGAAGAGGTTATGATGGATGGCAGCCAGGATTGAACCCAGGCCTATTGAAAGTGCTTTTATATGCTTAACCATGTTTCTGTCCATAATCCCTTCCTTCCCACAGGCAGCCTTTTCATACATACACCAAGTGATCACTTTATTATGATCACCTTAAGCAAATTAGCTACGGCATCACATTGTTTTGTAATTTTGAGCAAGCATGTAAACATAATTGCATAATATATACATAACACTTGAATTCACACTTTCCAGTGCAGATTCAGTCACGAATGTCTTCAGGTTACAACAAAAAATTAAAAAGGAAATAAATGTTTTTGATCAACTCTGTATCATAAAAACTGCAAATGATTATCAGCCCCCTCGTTGGGCATTTTGCCTGTTGTGGCGTTGTATTTGTAACTTTCACATAATATTTTACTTGCTATAGTCAATGTTTGTATGCATTTTCATGAAAATAACACGAATATTCACAAACAAATGTTTCTTATAAAAATTCCAATTTTCATCACAGGTACTTTGTTTATAACAAGCAAAATTTTCAATCATTTTTCGTGAAACTCAGAAAATTTGACACTATAAATGAGACACACTGTATAGAAATTAAAAATGTAACAATTTAGCGTTCGATGAGATATGAGCATTTCAAGTAAATGATTTTTAATTACGCATGCAGAGGAAATAATTTTTATGTTTTTATAATTTGGTAGCCAGATATATAGTGCATCTTATATAAAAATTCCAGAATGTCCCGAAAATTCAAAAAGACGTTTGCAGTACATGAAGATGTAATTTAAATTACTTGCTGGATGTAAGTATTAAATTACGTTAGTAGCTGGATAAGGGATTTTCCAATTTAAGTTACTTTCAGCAAGTAAATTAAATTACAGCTCACTGTACTGCCAACGTCTTTCTGAATTTTTGTTACATTCAACTGGAATTTTTATATAAATTCCACTGTATATCTGGCAACCAAATTATGAAAAAATAGAATTTGCATTTCCTGTGCATGCATTAATTAAAAATCATCTACTTGAAATGCTCATATCTCATCGAATACTAAATTGTTACATTTTTAGTTTGTATACACTGTGTCTCACATATAGTGTAAAATTTTCTGCAAGCTTCATAAAAATTTAACATCCAGATGTTATAAGCAAAAAAACACGAGATAGAAATTAGAATTTTTATAAGCAGCTTTTACATGTTTATGAATGTATGTTCTATTTTCATGAAAATGCATACACACTTTGACAATAGCAGAAAGTTACAAATCATTTACAGTGATACAAATATTTTTACGATACAAAGGTTGATCAAAAACATTTTCTTATAAAACAAAGTTTTTGTCAGGTCCCCTGAAAACATTAGAGATGAAATCTGCACTGGAAAGTACCAGTTCAAGTATTAGATATAGACCGAAAATCCCACACCCTCGGGCAAATCTCCATTCGCAGTTCAAGTATTACATTTACACGCCTGAAATTACAGAACAGGGTGACTGACACCATAGCTCATTCACTTAAAACCGTCATGTGGTCATAATATAAGTGGCCACTCAGTGTACAATGTATATAGACCTATGTCTGATATAAATGACAATTATTAATACATTTGCAGAATAATAACACCTAATTACAATCTTAGCAATGTGTCACATGGGACGAAAAAATGCTTCACACACTTTTCATTTCACTTAAACTATTTTCGAACTTGTTTTTTCAGTATAGCAACAAAAGAGAACATCAGGAAGAAAAAAAAAAAGAGTTTATTTAACAACCTTCAATGAAAACAAAACCAAAAAAGTAATATTACAGCACATCAGGCAATGCCCTATAAGAATATAAATTATATACTTTTTCTAAAAAGCATAGCTCAGCAAATGTTTTCTTTTTAATACACTGTTTATGGGAAGCCATGCAATGGTGCAAGTCAAAACGATCATACACACACTTTCAATGATTCGAAGTGCATAAAACCATCTCACACTGTGATTAACTCAATTATAATAAAACTGAAAGCATAGAATCCATTCAATGTAAAATGAAAAAAGACAAATTAATAAGATAAATATAATCTCCACATTGGTCAATCGTACAATTTCGATGTTTTAAAAAACAGCAAATCATAAGATTCAGTAAAAAATTAATTAAATCAGCTTTCTCTATTAATGTTGGATTTCAGTAATTTTTCATGGAGTACTCTTATTATACTGTCGTCACATTAAAGTCATTAACACATTTGTATCTTTAAGTTCC
Organism: Pholcus phalangioides; assembly: GCF_987345545.1. NCBI lineage: Eukaryota > Metazoa > Arthropoda > Arachnida > Araneae > Pholcidae > Pholcus > Pholcus phalangioides. Next base: position 81,992,689 of record NW_028301608.1, on the reverse strand, counting down.
TAAAGTTTTGTTTCTTGATGACAAAAGCAGGATAATTTGCTATGAAACAATCTGTTTTTAGAGAGAGGCGAAGGAAAATATATGGAGGTTATAATTCGACAGGGTGTTCTACTAAATTCAAATTACTGCGTGTATATGTGTGGTGTTAATGTATCTGTGTTTTTGTTTTAATTTTTTTCAAGTTGAAATACTACTACGTGCAGCAATATAATTGAAATGACGCCACTCCATTGCTGTCACAAATGCGATGCTCTTACCAGTTTCTGCTAAATGTAGCAAGGTCAGTATCAATCAAACCTACAGCACTCAAAATTTACACATCGTAGAACAGGCAAAATAACCTGTGAGTTAGCTGCTTCAGAATTCTTAAGACAGATGTCAACACTTTTTAAACACACAGCAGACACTTCTCAGAAACAAACTTGACATTAGGTACAGAACACAGACACACACAATACATTCCGACATACACCAATGATATCAATTGATTGTGAGTTTACAATAGAGCGCATTAGTGGTGACGTCATGACTGGCAGTGCTGATTCCAAACAAACATGAGCTGGGCGAGATTATAAAGGAAAATGAGATGAGCCACTATTTAAATTATTTTTCTAAAGAAAATATGACCAAATAAGACTTGTGAGCTTGAAATGGAAACTTCAAACTCTTGTGAACATGCAGTGTTAAAAACATAATGATAGTTCATCTCTAATTAGATATGAAAGCTTTTTATTTCTCGCATGCTATCCATTCACGTGCATTTGGCTTAATTGCTCTAAATATATTTCATTATAAATTTGAATTTTTACTTATTTTCAAACAATTTCCTTTCATTAATTAACTCTTTTTGACTGATTATTTCTTTTATTAAATCTGAAATTTGTCCCGATAATTCTGAAATTAATTTTTCAATTAACTTTAAATTTTCATCAATTATGAACTTATTTCTTTCAAAAACTTAATTTTTCCATAATTTATTAGTTTTAACAATTCTGAAATCACTCTTGACAATTCCAAAATTCTCAATAATTCTGATTTCTCAGTAGCTTTGCAATTATTGCTTTCAGTAACTATATATATATATATAATGATTTTTTTCATTAATACTAAAATTATTTTTTTCAATAGTTCTAAAAAAAAAATGATTTATTTCATTAAGGCGTTTTTTATATATTCAGTAATTATGTATATTTTTAGATGCAGAGTTTGACATCTCAAAATACAGGGGTTGGACAAAATAATGTGAACACCTGTGCAAAAAACAACACTCGAGGGAAGTGCAAAAAACAACACTCGAGGGAACCTGTTGTATACGCCCGCCCTCTAGTATCAAAGAGTTCCACTTAGTGGGAGATGTGTACACATCAGTCTAGTCGTAGCAGTGATAGCGTTCGGATGCGATGTATATATTGGGGTGTTAAAACTTTGTTATATGGTTGACCAGCAAGATGGGCTCACTTGTTGGAGCTCGTCCTGCTGGGCCACAGTAATGAAAATGGCCACCCTTGTTGGTGTCGGGAGAAGTACTGTATCGATGGTAATGACAGCCTATAGCAAACAGGGAAAGATATCTACCAAGCATAAGTGGTGGAAAGTCGAAGATGGCTGATAGACCCAGAAGGGTTCTGAAGAGAATTGTAGCCAGAAAGCACAAGATAACAGCATCCCAAATAACATCTGAGATGAACACACATCTACAGGAAGGTGTATCTACAAAAACTATCTGCTGTGAACTGCATGCAGCAAACATACAAGGTAGAGCGACTATTCCAAAATCATTGGTGACACCATGCAATGCCTTAAAACGATGAACATGGTGTCAAACATAAGAATTGGACACAACAGTGGGAGAATGTCATCTGGTGAGACACAATCGTCATTCACATTATTCCAGACTAACGGACGCGTTTGGAGAACGCCAGCACAAGCATATGACGTTGACTGTCTCCTTCCTACTGTTAAGTATGGAGGGGGGGATCAGTGATGCTGTGGGGCCCGATGTCTCACTGTGGTCTCGGCCCACTTGCTGTCCTGGATGGGCGAGTTTATGCAGCAGTTTATGTCAGTATTTCCTGGACGACCATCTTCATCCAATGGTGCAATTTTTGTTCCCTGATTCTCAACTTGTGTTCCAAGATAATTCGCCCGTTTACACTGCTGGAATAGTCGGAGACTCACTTGAAGAACACCATTATGAACTGCAACACCTCGTGTGCCCGCTCGGTCCTCTTATCTTAATATAATTGAAACTTTGAGGGGTATTTTGCAGGCCAAGATGTGCAGCAGGTTTCCACCTCCAAAGACACATTCTGAATTAGTGGCCTTTCTGCAGGAGTGGCTGCTACATATCCCTGTGACTGTTGTGCATGACCTGTATTTGTCCATCCCACGACGGATACAAGCTGTAACTAATGAAAAAAGGAGGGCCAACAGCCTATTAATAAAGATTTTGTCTCATTTCACAAGTGTTCATATTATTTTGTCCAACCCCTGTAACGTAGCCTATATAAAATCATAGAGTCCCCCGACGCCCCCCCCCTAATGTTTCAAATGCATTAATATTGAGTCTGGAAAGCATCTCACAGTTCTAACTAAATACATCAGTACAGATTTCAGTGGTCAGAGCTTTTTTTAAACTATTTTTCTTGTTTTTGGAATTTAATCTTTTTTCTATGAAAGGTAGCTAATTTCTAAAAATGGTCGGTGGACCTCTGCAAAAAGTTCAGAAGGCTACGGGTTGCAGACCCCTGGCCATGGATCCACAAGGTTGGGGCTGACAGGGCTCTATATAGTCCTGCCCCCCCCCCCGAGACATTTCTCATCTTTTGGTATTTCACGCTATAAATTAACCATAGAAGGGCCTGTAAAAAGTGTGGCTGAGGGCCCTGGCCTAAGCAAAGTTGCAATTAGATTTTACTTTAGTATCTACAGGCGAATACCGTTACAGTGAAAAAAAATCTCGTTTTAACAAACACTTTTCTAATCCCCCAGATAAGTTAACATAGGAACAATGTATAAACCTGGAATTCCTTTATAACAAAATTTCCTTATAACGAAGTGATTTCTCCAGTCTCTTGGAGTTTGTTATAACAGGATTCGACTATATTATGTTTTTTGTTATCAGGTTTCTTCTCAAATATGACTCGGAAAAATGTGTGAAAGTTTCATAATTTACTTGATTCCTCCAAAGAACCTAAACTGACAGAAAGAGGAAAAAAAGCAGTTGATTCCGAGCACATCAGATCCATTTACTATGATATAGATGAATTTATCTCGGGCATTGTGAAAGTGTTTACAATCAGGCACAAAACACATCAACATTTTTCATAGAGGGAAAAAAATGACCTGAAAACAATTTATTTGATTCAATCATTGAATCATTATTCAATTATTGAAGGTGGATTCAAGTGATTCATGGATTTAATGCAGGAATCAAATGCATGGCTACTATGATAAATACGATTAAACAGATAGCATGTGATAAATAAAAAGCTTTCATAGCTAATTAGAGGAAAATTATTCATATATTTTTAACATTACATGTTCACAAGAGTTTAAAGTTTCCATTTCAAGAGCTCACAAGTCTTATTTAATCATATTTTTTTTAGAAAAATGATTTAAACAGACTCATCTACGTCCCTAGGCGTTTTCCTTTATAATTTCACTGAGCTCATGTTTGTTTGGAATCAGCACTGTCGGTCGTGATGTCACACTAATGCGCCCCATAGCGGTGAGCAAACTACGGCCAGCTTATAGGTTCTTTCCAGCCGGCCAAAGAATATGCAGCACAACAAAGCATAAAAATTCCAATAATGAAGCAATGTCTGAATATGTCCAGCCAGCCAAAATTTTTTCTTTTTGTTTTGTGACCCGCTCCTGAAAAAGCTTGTCCATCACTGGTTTAGAACACTGTATTGGCAGAACACCAGAGTGGACATATTCTATTAGAAAATTTAGAACAGTGATGCAAATGGGTCAACTTCTATTCCTGTGTGTGTGTGTGGTGGTGAGATGTACATGGGCATCGACCATAGGACTAATGTATATGCATTTGCAAACAGTCATTTGAACATTTTTGTCACACCACAGTCATTTTCTGCACACGAGGGCTAATTAGACCCCGAAACCTACAATTTATTGCCGATTCTAAATGGCAGGCTTGTTTTTATACTCGTCGAGAGGTCGGTGCACTAACCTCTCGATGGGAGGCTCTCTGCAGTAGCAATTTTTTCTGTGCTCATTCGTCGTTTCTGTTGTACCCCTGTGTCAGGAAAGTTTTTCCGTCAAGGACAAACTCGCGACACCTTTGGTACTTTAGGCGAGTATTATCGACCTGGGCTACCATGCCCATTGCAGAGAGTCATCACCTGTTTAGAAATAAAGGCATGCTAACCATATTCAAAGTGCAAGAAAGCAACTTCAAGAAATATACTTGATTAACCATTAAACTACATTTGAGAGAGCTAAACTCGATATTGTAATTCTTGATGTAAAATTAAGTAAATCAATGCAAATTCTCAAAAAATTATAAACCGCAACTCACCTTGAGATAGTTACTCAATAAATATATTTTAAATTATTTTTCCTTGAATGAAAAATAAATAAAATCAATACAAGAGGAGACTAAAAACCAAAATAGAATTCGACACACAGTTAATAAGTTGGGCAGGGTAACTAAACATACTAAAAAGATAAATCATATTATATCACTAGATATACATTTCCAACTCTTTCAAACTTAAATAAAAATGCTACAAAAAAATAATAATACAGTCAAACATTGTTAGCGGGTCACCTGGGTAATGCATCATTCCACTTACTGGGTCACTTTTTTCCCAATCCCGACTATTTTTTTATGGCATTCTTGATATTAAAGTACTGATCATGAGTGTCCACACTTTGCTTAAGCCGCCACTTTTCTGCATGTGTGAATGTGCCTTTCATAAAATCAGAAACTTTTCATACAATGTACATGAAAGCACTGGCCCCTACTTAGCTAGAAGTACCGCGTACATAGGTGCATAGGTAGTAATATTTACACCAAATATCATTACTACCTATACACCTGAGGTTGCAAGTCTGGCCCATGCGGTGAAATGGCTCTCAAAGAGCCTTGTGAGAGAGAAGAGAGACTCCTAATTTTTGTGATTATGCTTCCCCTTCTACTAGACTTTAATTCCTTGTCACCAATAATTTAGAACTTGGTGTTTTTGTTTTCGTTTAATTTGTATGAGACTCATTCTATATCAAAGTGAGCCCATGTTTGAGTCAACCTAGTCAACATGGTCATCACCTAGCAAATAGGGTCAATTAAACCCCAAAATGAGATGCTCACTTGTTTTAGAATATAAGAAAAAATTGTATCAAAAAAATTTTTTTGATATTTTTTTCCCTTTCAATTTTGTGATTTCTCAGAATTTTGAAGATTCTATTATTTTGTTTTATGAAAATGGCATTCATGTGAATACATCCTTTTCATCATTTATCGACAATGTTTTGGTAGATTTCGAGCCTATAAAAACGGTATTAAAGTCAATGCCTAAACTTCAATAGTAATTATTGTAATTTTAATTAATAAATTACTGGTATATTAAAAAAATTCAACTTTTATTTATTTCAGTAAACTTTAACAGCCATTTTATTGTTATTACTCGAGTTTTTTTTCCTGTAAAAACTATTTAAAAAAATCTATACAGTCAAAATAACTTTATCTTGGCATTTTGCAAAATTTCATGGAATAGAAGAAAAAATTAATTTAATAATATAAATTATTAGAATTTACTTGAATCAATAAATTTTGAGATTGAACTCATTTCACAAACAGATGATGTGCATGAATTCATCAATAAGAGGGAGAGTATCGAAGCCATAGCGCATTCTGTTTATTTGGTTACTCCACTTACGGGGTCATATTTTTGTTCTCCCAAGAGTGACCCTTAACAAGGTGTGACTGTAATAATGTAAAATGTATTTTAACTTCTGTTTCAATCTGTACAGATATAAAAGTAGAGTAATGCATTCAATAAGCATTAGGCTCACAAGAAATTCGCCTCAAAACACAGGCAGCATGCATAGCATGGCATTAACTGCACACACACACAACCACAAAAATAATTATTTTATGCAACACAATAAAACTTTGAAGTATTACAACAATATATTGAGTTATCATATTATTTTTATAATGTTAAAATTTTATGTATTACAATACACTTTATTTTTTAAATTGGTTTTTCTCAAATACAATGTAGTAATGAATGAATAGTTTATAGTAATTGATCTAGGACGGAAAGTGTAGATCTTTGTTATGGTAGAATCATTTTATGGCACTTCATGTACGTATGAAAAAAAAATTAAGAGAAAGACAGTATAAGAGATCCGGAAACAAATTTTATATTTCCTAAATAATGTAATTATCAGTGCTCAAATAAAAATGAATAAATCAAGTACAAACATAAGATATTAACACGGGTTTTTTTTACAAACATCCTTACAATAAATTTCATCACTTCTATGTGAAATATACCTAAACTGAATTGGCACAGACTTACACATTTATTTACTGTAAATATAGTATACAATATTTTAATCTATAATTCGACAACTGCATACTGATATGTCCATGTTGGATATACTGAATACAAACTGAAACTATATACTGCTGACAGAAATTTCTTTATTGTGTATGTATATATTTTATACATAATGACTAGTAGCTTAAAATAATCTAAATAATGTGATGCTATCATTGAGTCTAATACCATTCACTGATGAAATTAGTGAATATTATTACTGTAGCTAAATCAGGGTAAATATTTCCACCAAATACTTTCATAAAATTAAATATAAAAAAATTCTTTTAGCTAATAAACATGATTTTTTAACATCAAATTCTCCTAATTCATTGGTAGTCACCTTATAAGAGTAAGGAGTTAAGAAATTTAAATCATTAAATCAAAATTTCCATGAGGAAATCAACATTTACGAAAAAATTTTCCCCTTCTAATCCAGATGTGTCTATCATATATAACTTGTACTAAATTATTATGTAAGTATTCAAATATTTTCTACTCTGCAGCACATAATTGTATTAATAATGTTTTTTTTTTTAAATTTCACATGTTTAATATATATCACACACAATTTCTATTTTATTTAAATTATATTTAACAAACTATGTTTGCATAAAAATTGTTTGTTCAGGTTCGAAGACCGTCGTCCATTTGAGTTAGTTCTCCACATTTCCCCAACACTAGTGGTCAGCAAAAGACTTTTAATTCAGTTTTATCAATTCTCCTGAAGATGCCAACCACTAGTGTTGGGGAATAGTTAATTAACTCAAATGAACAATGGTCTTCGAATCCGAGTAAACAATTTTCATCAAATGATGGCCGCGAAAACTTTAACTATTTATATGTTAGCATAACTTGGAAAATAAATCAGTTGCTTCATCAGTTAATTATTTCCTTTGGATCACAAAATGAAGCTTTCTGAAACTTTTCAACTGTGATTCATAACATTTTTTTTACCAAAACAGCAAACTAACAGATTATGAAAGTAAATAGTAAAAAATGACTGTTGTGAGCCAGATAGAAAATTTAATAAAGTACAGTATACAGTGGAACTTCAGTTAACAAGAAAAATTTTTAACAAATTTTGATTCGATAAATGAATGAATGATTTGCATTAGAGCAAAAAATTTACACTTTATTTAATTTCATGTGATCACAACAGAGCCAATGGTTTTTTCCCTTTAGCCCACACATTCTGTATAATTGTGGGTAATATTCTCTACTACAGTCCCTGGTTAGTGTATCTCACTCCCAAAATGAACACACATGCAAGTGTGGCCTGTTTACGATATGAAATCAGACGTAGCATTGTAATCACATTTATGTGCACTTAAGAAAATTTTTTTGGTTTGTGTCCAAGTATATGTAGTGACCATGTTGTTTTAGTACTTGTTTTGCAACAATGGCCTCCATGACAAAGAAGGTTGAAAGAAAAGTTGCATAGGAAGATAATTACTCTGGAACTTAAGAAAATCATTGAAAAGCATGAATATGGTATGGGACTAGCCGGCATCGCAAGATTCTATAAGTGTACATCCATGATTTGCACAATATCAAAGAATGAGTGCTAAATACAACAAAGGGAGTTATGAGAGTATTAAAGCAATTACATGTGCTGGAGGATGTAGAAAAGTTGCTGCTCTGTGAATGAACGAAAAGCAGCTAGCTGGTGATACTTAGACCGAGAACATTATTAGCGAGAAGGCAAAGGCCTTGTACCCCGATCTCATGAGCAAATTGCTAAGTATGATAACAGAAAATGGTTTTCAGGCAAGCAGGGGATGGTTTAAAATGGTTATTTGAGGGGCCAGCTCGTCAACAGGAGCTATCAGTTGTTAGAGATTGTGTCCTTGGGAAAGACTATGGGTTTGGAGGCAAATGAGAGCTAATGTAGAAGTGCATGAGCAACTAATCTAACCAAGACGATGTAATTTCTTATTTCAGAGAAATCCTAGAAATGAGGCAACAACAAGTTTCATGTTGTAGGGTTACCAGATTCGTAAAACTGAGAAAGTAGAATACCTGCACACACACCCTCAGTGACGTCACTTATCCCAATTTTCGCAATAGATGGTGCCGCTATTCCAACCAATAAAAAAATAGCCACAACAATAATTTTTCCCAACTCTAAAACATAACCGCTATAAAAAAACACAAACAGAAAAAATTCTGGGAATTTTAGCAGATATTGGTGAATGCATGTGAGGGGAAAAAACCATGAAAACACTCATATCAATGAAGAAATGTTTCAAAATGGAAAAAAAAATTGTTTTCCCAGAAAAAAAAGAAAAATAATTCTGGCAACCTGAAAAAAAGAACAAAAGGGTGAATTTTACGATATGTAGCAGGACGCAGGGAATGACATAAAAAAGAAGGACAGTTGGTAACCCTAACATATTGGATATGCTATTTTTCAAAGTCAGTCACACAAAAAGAATTAGTTTACAGACAACAGTGAGTCTGTAAGTCATCCTAAATGATAGGTCTTTTCTCTCTCATCGCTTAGAGTAGGTTAATTTGTAAGCATAAAATTGTATTGTATGTTTACTTTATGGTGTTCTTGTATTATTCATCATATTATTATACTGTATTATTTCTAATTAATGTGTTGTATTTAAGGCCGTTTTTATTAGTCATTATGTGAATGAATAATTGTGGAACAAATCACCTGAGTTTACATTATATCCTATGGAGAAGTTTGATTTGATATACGAGGGATTCGGATAACAAGCAAGTCACGAAACAAAACATGCTTGTAAACCGAAGTTCCACTGTATTATGAAACATTCAATTTGAGCCAGAAAATAATTATTTTTAAGGCATTTGTAGAATTACCAATAATATATCTTAGACAGGAAAGAAACATAAGCTTTTCCTTAAAAAATTTTTTTTTGATAAATCTTGTAAATTTCATTGATCTATATTCGTTATGACATGCATATCTATTATGATTTACTTGTAAATATCTAGACAAAAACTAACCTTTTTTTTTCTGTTAACAATCAGTACTGATATAGATACTTGCTCTATTTATTTATAAAATAGTTCAATAAAATTTATCAATTTTATACTGAGAAGATCATTAACTTGTCATATGTCAACAAAATCAGGTATATTTGGAGCTCTGACCCTGCAAGATTTGAATATCTTCACATGGCTCACTCTGATTTTATTAACATTACTTTTTGTCACGTTATTTAAACCAATGTCTCATTTCTCTCTATCACAAGTGTCTATTTAAAATTCCAACTAATGGAATTCACAAATAGGGAGGAATATTTTCTCTCCCCAATACATATATAACATACAACTGCATAATTTATAATGGCCGGAACAAATTTATATCCACAGTATCATGATTAAAAAGTCTTTACAAATTTTATGTTTCATATTGTTTGATATATCAATATTGTTTAGTATTATATTTTATTAATGCATCCTATAATCATCTAAAGTTGAAACACAGCACCATAATGTAAAAATTTGTATGTTTTTTTTAAAAATGTAATTAGTGATTAATGATGGAAAATAAAAATAGTTCTCTATATGTATCTTTTAAAAATTTTATTCAAAAGTTTTTTCCTATAAGTTTGATTTCAATTTTTTTTCCCATTCAATCAACTTATCTACTTTCAAAATATCTGAATCATTCTACAAAATCATATGTTAAAATTCTGTCGATTTACATGAATTTTTATTTTAATAATTTGTTATATAAATCCTAATTTATTTTTAAAAGTGCTAAGTTATCTGATAAAGAGAGGGATTGTTATTCATAATCCGTATCATGGTTTTTCCAGAAAAAATCAGATCTAAATGCTAATAAATAAAATATGGCACAAAAATAAAACATCAAATAGAAGCCTAATGTGGTCTATAAAATACAAGGGAAATGTACAGTAAAAACAAATACAAGTAAATAAATACAAAATAATTTGAGATCAAGGTGCTCCTGATTAGATCTGAATTACTTGTATAACTACAAGAAACTTTTTTTAGGAGATAGTTTCTTTTATAAAAGCAAATTTCTGACTTCAGAATGGCTCATGAGAAAAATTAGACAACCACCGCTAATATTTGCATTGAATAAACACATTAGAAAAACAATAAAATGTGTAATACAATCAATTTAAATCAACATGGAATAGTTCAATAGAATAGTTCATAGAAAATGCAATTTTATGCATATTTTGCCTAAACATGACAAAGACAAATAAATCTGAAGAATCCAAATGTTCCTCATGCATATTTTCAAACATTATGTAGCTATGGTAAGACAAAACAGGACCTAAATAAGTTTGCAGAAAAATGCTGTTTCTGTATAAAGATATTGTACTCACAGGCTGATCTTAATAATAAATATTCCCCTTCCTCTTTGGGAACTATTTAGCAGTAAGTCTCAATTTATTGATAACTTTTGATCTTTATTACCTTTATTTGGGCAATTAAAAAATATAGTCCACCCGTCATGTCCATCTCTTGTGCAACCAGACGTATATATGCTCTCTTATGCCTGTGAGGTCTGGGATCCCCACATTCAAACCAACATAGGCAAATTAGAATCTATCCAAAATAACTCCACTCGCTTCATTTTTAACTGTTGGACTTCATCTGTCTCCATATCGGAACTCAAGCGCTAACTCAATATCCAACCGCTCTCCTCCCTTAGACTTATTTCTCGCTTAACTTTTCTTTTCAAAATCCTCAGGATTTTATTAATATCGACAATTCCAATTCTAATCAAACCCTCATATTTCTCTGTTAGACTCAATCACTCCCAAAAATTACAGCCCATCTTTGCCTTTTCAGATTGTCACAAATTTAGTTTCTTCCCAAGAACTATTATCGACTGGAACAACCTACCATCAAATATTGTAGATTGTAGTACGATTTGTGAATTTTCATGTACCATCAACCGTCATTTTCACCATACATAATTTACACATCCTCTTGTATAGGCCTCGGCCAAACAGTATTGAATAAATAAATATAATTAGAAATTCTTAGATGTCACTGGAAATGCACAACAGAAAAAAAGTCTCGTGTAGAGCACTGTTTTTTCAATCAGCACTCCTTGGTCAAACACAGAGGCAATCAAGGACCCCTGAACTATGCCAAAACCACTCACTATATACAGAAGCAGAGTAAAGTCGGTTGAGGCCCTGAGCACAAAAAAGGTTTAAAGTTTGGGTTTTTTAGGGCCCCCAATGCACCCACCATTGACTATATATCTATCCCGATTTCTCTGCTTTGTACTAAAAAAACATCCTGTGGACAGTTTAACAATCTCTAGCAGACTCCTGAGCATATGTGTTACCTTTAAAGAATCACTAGTAGATAGTTTCTATGCTTAGAGACATGGAATTCTAAGAGGTTCTCATTTCTTAGCAAAATCAGTTTTTCCAACAGAAAAGCACCTTGAGTTTCCCACAGCAAGAAAATTTATGCTGGTGTATTTCATAACTTACAGAAATGAATGCCCACTAATTTTGTGGTTGCTCCTTTTTGTCATTATGAATGGGCCATTATATTAAGGAAAAGGGGAATAAAATGCTGAGATCATCATTCTCTTGATGCCGCAATGAATGGAAGTCAACCTTGATTTTATGGTTATCGAGTGAAAACTTTGAGAATTTTGTAAATGTACTGGTAGAAATGATCACTGGACATGAACCATACTAAGAATGTCTAAGAAATACCAGAAAGAAGTATCATGCATCAATTTCCACATTTACAGACAGAAAAACTGTAAGAAGCTTCTTGTAATAAAGTAGGTCAATACCTTTGATCGCCTAACTAATATTCTTATTGACATCCTGCCCTGCAGTACTAGAATATTAATATCAGGGCAAAAATCATACTGTATATTAAAAATTCCCTATGGGAAGAACTATAGTTTTACTACAAATGAAAAACATTAACACATTCCCCCAAAAATGAATTGAAATGTATTTATTCAATGATTTGTTTCACACATATTTCTCTTTATACTGTCTGTGTCATGTTGGGTTCCTATTTCAGCCATTAAATCTTCATTGCGATGGTTCTCAAACTTATGTCACCCACAGCTACTGGCGTAATATGTCATGAACGTCATCTCTGTGACACTCCCTTATCCTAGTTGTCATTATTATTCCCATACATCTAGTTTGTCTGCCACTCGAAGGAAAAGTTTATTAGACATTGTGCATTCATAAAAGCACGAACAAATAAAAAACAAATATCTCCAGCTCGTCGCAATGCCTTTGACAAAGGTTGGCAATGCAAACTTTGAGAAACCCTTCTTTACTGAATTCATGGACTATGTAAAAAATGGACTATGTCCTAAATGCTTTGAGCAGTGAAATCACACTCCTAATACATAATTTTCTGCTCAGTTACATAAATATATATATATATGAGCTCTGAAATTTATCATGCTTTGAATGATTGCAGACAGGTATTCTAATAAAATTCATGTGTGTAACATAGCTTCACATGAATTCATTTGATCAAATTCACACATTGAAAAAAAAAATCATTTCTGGATAAAAATGACTCATCCTTATAAATATGTATAATAATTTCTCCATGAAGAAAAAATCAAGTTTGCTTAAAAATACTTTTAGCATAAGCTTGATGTTACAATTCATCAACAGTTACATCATAATAAAATGTATTATTTTGAAATAACTGAGTAATTTACCTGATATTCACTGATTACATAAAACTTGACATCAAGATTAAACAACAGAGGATAAAATCTTGCAATAAACAGATAAATTTGTATAAAGAAAGAGAAAATAAGCTATTACAAATGTTGTCATATAATAACAAAATGACCCTGCAAAAATAATCTCAACCATTCAACTTCATTAGTTCAAACATTGAATGATTCAGCAATATTTTGAAATATGTAATCCCTTGTTATTAATATTTGTAGGTAAAATAAAAAAAAGAACAGCTGTTTTTGTCTTAAAACTCCACTAATGAATATCACAGTTGACACATTGTCGATAGGAAACCAGGAAAGGCATTTTTCTTTTATCAAGTGCAGAAGATTATGAACACAGTTTAGGGCAAGAATATTGAGAAAACCTAATGGTGGCTATTTTTGCAAGTACAGTATTCCCATTCCCCCATATTAGCCAGTATGCTGTAAAAATCGTGAAATATGAGCATTTTGAATGTTGGAGTCTACTTTACTGCATACCAACTCCGGTTATATATCGCCATACTGCAATTCCCAACCAGTGGATTTGGGTGGGAAATGAAGGCACCATCTATCGGAGGTTGCCCCAGGTTCAGTACGTAAAGAACTTGTTTCTGATGTTCTTCCCCAGATTTAAACCCATGGACCATGACGGTAGCCTTCATGATGGAAGACGAGCACCTTGCCACTGCACCACTCGGGTGCATTGTTGGAGCCTGGTCCATTTCCAGCATGCTGGGGAAAAGTAAGCTTAAATAATGATCATATGCTGCATTCAAAAGACTGATAATTTTTATTGAATACTGAATAAATAAGTAAATCAGAATGAAATAACGGTTTTCTCCTGTAGCAAACATTCGAGAATTTGATAGCGATAATGAAAATCGAAAATTTATTTATTGCTATAATTTAGTTATCATTTGATCATTTTTGTCGCACCACGGTCATTTTCTGCACACGAGGGCTAATTAGACCGGGACCTACAATTTATTGCCGATTCCGAACGGCAGGCTTGTTTCTTATACTCATCGAGAGGTTGGTACGCTAACCCCTCGATGGGGGCCCCCTGCGGTAGCAATTTTTTTTTTGCTGGGGTCTATAATTTAGTTATCCTCAACCTCTAGTGCGAAATGCATACTGTATTTTATGTACATTTTCCTTTCATGTTTAGAGATAGTGTAATACAAAAATAACAGTATATTTCTTCTATCATGTTTTGCAGTATATTTCTTCAATTTTTCACTCTGCTTATTAAAATTTTACAAACATGATCTAGGATTATGAAACTAATTTGCAGCCCACTTATATTTCCATTCAACTCATTTAATCCACGAATATTCTTAGTATCAGACATTTTTCATAAATGTCATACATTCGCAGTTGTGAAAAGAAAATATAAAGCATGAACTGACTGAAAATAGTTTGTAAAACAACAGAAAGAATTCTAAAATGAAACAAAAAGTTAAGGTTCAAAACAGCCATTCATTTGATTCTTAGAGCCAAGATATTTAAGAATTATTCAGAATTTGTGACTCGAATTTCCGAGCATGCCAGAAAATATGGATATTCATAGCATGCTGATCTCCCAGGCTGCTTCCCAGCATGCTGGATACTACAGGGGAATATGGTATGTATTGATAAAGCAGTTATCAGACTTGCTTGAAAATCAGCTATAGAAGAAGCTGTTAAAACTTTTTCTACAGCCAATTTTCATTCAAGCTTGTTTATAAGCATGATAATATATGTATAAAGATAGATCATTTTCATCACACCAGTCATTTTATGCACAGTGGGATTAATTAGAAAGAGAGAACTTAGTGTATATTATCACAAATCTAAAGCTCTTTTATGGTAGGTGTGCTAAATGTTCAGAGTGAGAACTTTTTAAGGCAAATAAATGCATGATAATAACTACAGTATGTGAAAATTTTAAAAAAATTCTGAAAACACAGTTCAATGAAATACGACACATCAGCATATTTTTCCCAAACTGTTCATACACTTTTAGTAAGGTCACTTTGATTATACGACAACATTATTGAGGAATAAATAAGAAAAGAAGCAAAAACGTTAATCACAGATAATTTAAAAAATAAACGCACATGACAATGACACGAAACAATAAATATCCTTAAAAATGACTAAAAATATATAAATAAAGCAAAAATAAATAATTCTAGAAAATGCAGATTCAAGGTAAGCTAATAAGGCATCACATTTATATAAGCAAAAATCTTAGAGTAAAATTCTGTTTTTCCCCCTCATCGTGTCGAATAAATATTCCTTTTATACAGCTTGGCACACATAAAAAACATTTGCATTGCAAGTAAAAATATTTTCTGATACGAAAGCTAGTACAAAGAATACTTTTATCATTCATAAGGATGATGAAAAATACTGCCGTAAAGTTATATAATCCTCGGTTAAACTGTAGTTTCAGCATCAAAGTCTCTACCAGTTAGTTTTGGGATATTCCAGACATTCAAATCTCGATCTGTAAAAAATTAATAAAACTTTATTTTGAAAATGTGACAAAGTTTTCTGAAATTATTGAAAAGACTTTACAATAAAATAGAATCGATTGGTCAAAATTAAGAAATTACAACAATAATAGATCCATATTATATCTCAGGAACCTCATATCGGCTTTTATAAGGATAGCTTATGTCAACACTATCAATATAGTGGAATTAACTTAATTAAAATCAACACTTACTACTTATTTGTCGATTAAGTAGAACACTTATTCCTGATTGGCTTTCTTTGATCTTGGGTAATAATTTTACAGTTTCACTGGTAGTATCTTCATAAACGTGTGGATTTATACCGTTGCATGATGATTCTGTGACAAGCATAAGCTTTTTTACAACGTCTTTGCCAAGAATATTATCAAAAACCGCTTGCAGGAACTGATCATTACTTATGGACAGCTTGAGTTTGTCTCGATGCCACACCAAAATCCGGCATTCTTCGACTGCAGTAATAGAAACCTACAAAAAATATAGGAAACCACAATTACATTACAAAAATGCATTACTATTGTAAATTCACAACTGGTAAGTATTAACCTGGCTTGTGCTATAGAACTATGCTACAAAAATATCGAATGATAATGCATCCAGAATCACAATTTCGCATTAACCTTTTAATCTGTGTTCTCAGTTGTTTAGATGTGTTCTCAGTTGGGAACATTAAAAGGTTAATGACAAAACTGTGATTCTGGTTTTTTTATAAAACGATGAAAGAAATAATATTTTTCCGTTTCTAATTTTAATGTTGTTTGTTTGGGCATGGGCGAATCCAGAAAAGGTACAGGGAAATTTTTTTCCTGAATTTTATGGTCAATATTTCTAAATTAAAGGATCAGAAGGGGGAAATAAGGAAAAATTAGGAAAATCAATTCACATCCTAATTTCGTCGGTGAAACGGTTAAAAAATTCATAAGATAGAAAGATAAAAAGTAGTTTTCCCCCCATGCCAAAATTTCAGGCTCATCTGGAAATTTTTAAAATTCAAAGACTTAACTTATTACCAAGTAGAATCTTGGCACACACACAACGTACATATTTATACATATGTAGTCATACAAAACAATGAAAACAAAACTTTATCCAATAAACATGAACAATATACAGTGAAACCTATCTACAACAATATTTTTTGAAGTCTAGCTAGGAAATGTCTATATTCTAACCTAGAATTGCTGCCTCACGAAATGCTAATGCCTCTACAACAATATTTTTTCTTGGTATGCAGAGTATAATTATATCGATGTTTCACTGCATAATATATGAGCAAGTAAATTATTCAATTCTCATATTTAGGATGACCATGTGACCTGTATTTCTCACTTTTTTCACTAATTTCTCGTATTTTCAATGAAGCCTGATGAATTTTTATTCTTCACTGAAATCAAGGATGAAAATTATTTTTCCAACCTTACAATCTATATTATGAGCATAAGCATATGCAGGATTTTCTCAAGAAAGGTGTTTTAAATAATTTTTTTTGCGAAGGGGAAGGGGAGAATTTCATGTCTTTTACTATAAAATAACACCAAAATCTCAGCTCAAGAGAGGGGTTTGAACCCCAAAACTCCTCCCTTGCGTACGCCAATGATGATGACTATGAATATTCATCTCCCATATCTAGGTTGACCATGTTTCCTAGAGGAAAAATAAAGGCACACTATGATTCAAAGTAGAGGCAAATATGGGGCATCACCAATTATTGCCAAAAGTAAGAAAAGTTGCTAACGAATAAATAATAACTTGCAGAGGTAATCACTTCAAAACTATTTTTATTTCTTAACATGATCTTCACCAATATTTATGCCCCTATTCCATCGTTTTATCAGTGCCCTAATACCAGTTGCATAAAATCCTTTTGGCTAACCACATTTGCAGCCTCGACTTTGCCTCAAGCGATTTTCATCTGTTTAGTCCACAGAAAAACCATCTCGGAGAAAAAACATTTTGCAGACGATGAAGAGGTTCAAGATGTCCTATGGGACTAAGACAGCAAACTAAAGAATTTCATGCAGATGGTATTGCTGCACTGATAAAACGATGAAATAAGTGCGTAAATATTGGTGGAGATGTGTTGGGAAATAAAAATAGTTTAAGTGATTATCTCTGCAAGTTGTTATTTTTTTATTATCTTTTGTGACTTACTTAAAAATGACTTGCCTTTGTATTACAATAGCAAAAAAAAAAAAATTAACATAGAGAAAAAAATTCCCTGCAGATGATATGAAAATCATTTACTTTATAATGATCGCCGGTACACACCCCAAACCATTCTGGTGAATCAAGAAACTGGCGGCTATCAATGATGTGTAGAACTCTGCCGTTTTGAGACACAACAAGCCTATAAGAACAGATTTTTTAAAAACATATTTTAATGAATAATGTTCATTGTCTTTTTTCATGACATATTTCATCAAGCAAACAGAGCATCACATTGACAAACAAATGTTTTTTTTTCAGCAAGCAACATTCACATAAGCACAAATACAAAATAATATTTTTCATCATTCTTCATATTACTCTATGTACAGATGTACAAAGTGGTACCTTGAGTTATGCACATGATTTATTATTACACATTGCTAAGAGTATTAACACTAGAACAACAGATAGCAGTCATTTTAATCACATACATTTTTTTTTAGTTTTGGACAAAAGGAATTGTTATAACAAAGACTATTCCTGTATTCTGTTAATATAAAGAGAGGTTTGAACGGGTGTGTACTCTGGGCTCAGACTTCTGAAGAGTGTCCCAAAACGAGTGTCCCTTTTTTTTCTAGTTATATATATATAATGGGTTCAATATTTTCTTCTGCGTGCCAGGGCCTTAAATGACCCTAATCCATCTCAGGGGTTTGACTATGATTTTTTAAGCTCTTTGAATTCGTAGTTTAATTTTCACAGAGGGTCCAAGGTTTGAAATATAATACTCTTCAGAAATTTGTGGCCTTAAATGACCCTAATCCATCTCAGGGGTTTGACTATGATTTTTTAAGCTCTTTGAATTCGTAGTTTAATTTTCACAGAGGGTCCAAGGTTTGAAATATAATACTCTTCAGAAATTTGTGAAGATATTGCATATGTGGAATTCAAAAACTATAAATATCTGCCAAATCCTTAAAAAGAAAAAAAAATTCACTTGCTCTTGTTGAAAATCGAACCCACGTCCTCTCACTTATTACTGATGAGTACACATTAGACTGCTATGCTAAGGCAACAAACCTCAATCTTTTCTTAAAGCATCATTTCCATGAATTCATCTTTGCATCAGCCAGCTGTTCATTGCCCCCCCCCCCGAGTCAAACGTGGAGTCGACTGATCTAATGTATATATGTATAGATGAATTGACATCATCATCATCGTGCCCCCCCCCCCAGACTTCCAAGTCAATCTTTGCCTATGCAGCTGTTGAAACCTACATATGGATAATGGAGAGTGGCATCATATCCTTGCACAAGTCGTCATCTGGTGGCAGTGTCAGCAATTGTGAGCTTCGGACTGAGTTATGTCTGAGCATCCACATGCGGTCCCCATTAGAGCGCACACATGCTCTAAGGCAGTGTTTCCTTAAAGTGTGTCAAGGCTCCTAGGGGCGTCACCAACTTCTGTCAGGGATGTTGCGGTGAACTGGATAGTGATTTGTGTGCCTATTAATGATTTAAGGTGGTTCATTTACGAGTGAAAATATCAACCAAATTATTCAGATGAATCATGAATTCGGCAAGGAAAACAGTTGATAAAAGTTTGCGAACCACTGCTCTAAGGAAAGATTGAGGTTTGTTGCTACAGTAGTGTAGTGGTCTAAGCCGCTCATCCGGTACGTGAGACGATGTGGGTTAGAGCACTCTTAGAGCTTGTCTAAGTGCCAATGAATGTGCGTACAAAAACTATAACTATTGACCTACAAAAACAATATAGAAATGTTGAATTGCTCAAAATTTTACATTCCATAATTATCCAACGTACAATTATTTTCCTTTCAAGGTCACTTTTGTACCTGTAATGAAATTTTCCGAGTGCTAATATACATGTCATGTACATAGGTGGAGATACTTGAAAGTCTTGGGGGGGGGGGCATAATGATATCAATTCATATATACGGAAATACATTAGATCAGTCTGTTTTACCTTTGATACTGCCCCCTTCCTCCCTGTATCTCCGCCCATGATCATGTACACCCTAGGAAGATCTCAATTACTCTCATGTGAAACACTTGTAACTCAAGATACCATTAGACGATTAACAAATTTAATACACAGGGTGTCCCAGAAATGTGCTACCAAAATGAGAGAGATAATAGACGTTACAAGACAAACAATTTTAACAATAAAACCCAGGGTTTCAACAAGGGCTGAACATGCCGATTTGAAATCTTACATGCCGACTTGAAATAATACATGCCTGAATCAATATTTTGAATGAGGTAGGGTTGAAAAATAGTTGAAAAAAAAAAAAGGGGGGGGGGAAAGAAAACCTCAGACTCAAATAATTTCAGTGGATATGGTAAGACACTGTTACAGTAATACCTCAGTTTTCGTTGACTTTGGTTATTGTCTGTTTCGATTTTCGTCATTTTTTTAACAAACAATTTATGTGTTTTCGTCTGTTGCCTCAGATTTCACCGCTGTGCCCATGTCACCTCTCGCTACTAATTTTCATAATTAAGGACATCATCTTTATAAGGTACAGGAATTTGTGAAGAAAAATCACCCTGACCAAGCTGTTGCAGGCTGTGTCTGCAACTTGTTTTAAACAAATCTTAAACAGGCAGCAGAAACAGACCTCTTTTTGGACAGCTTTCTAGTGCGACATGGGTCCACTGACTCTGAAGATGGTCCTAGTGCAAAAAGACAAAGAATGGAAATGATCCCAGATAGTGTCTTGATACCAAAGGTTTCTATATATATATATGGAGGGCAGATTCTCCTTCCAAACAATATCTGCCCTCTCTCTCTCCCTTTTTGCCGTCTTTCATATGCCAAGAAGAATCATATTTTGGGTAGAAAGGTATAAAAATTTAAAAGCCATGTAAAAATTCATTTATTCTTTACATTAATATTTAAAATTTTGTTAATTCTTTATCGTTTTTAGTATTAAACACTGTATTCATTCTCTATAAAATGTGTTTTTTGGTATTATTTTGGAGTGTCTAGGACTATTGTTTTCGGTTGGATTATCAATGAAAACTGAGGTATCACTGTATTACTAAACTGAACAGCCTGGACATTCTAAGAACTTATATTTTCCATCTGAACGTGTGAGAGAAATGAGCTAACTGGATCACATAGCACGTCACCTAGCACACTTCTTTTATTCACTGTGGCTCCGAACCTGCATATATAGTGTAAAATTAAAAGATGCTCAGTTTCGTTTTTATGAATCATCTTACAAATCCTCCATCCAATTGTGCAGCTGTTTATCTGATTTCAGTTAGTCAAATCCCATTTTAACGAACACCATTATAGCAAAAATCTTGATTGTCATGAAAACTTTCCTAATCCTTGAATAAGTTTACATAGGTACAATGTATTGCAAACTCTGATATTATGAAATGGATAATGCGTTATAATGAATTCAAAAACAACTTCTGAAAATAAAGAAAAGAGTACAGAAGTTTTCCAAAAATCATCCTGTAAAATCTGTTGCAAAAGATTAACTTGAACTGTTGAAGAAGAAGGGTTGTTCTATGACTTGTGAAGAGAAATTTTAACCAATACAGTGAATGAAAAAGAAATCAAATCTGTAGTAAGCCAGTGCTACCCCTTAAGAATGTTTCATATTTCTTGTTTCAAAATGAGTGGCATCATTTCTGAAATTGATGATGGAATAAATAAAAACAATGTGACATTAAAATAACGGCATATCTCCATATACTCTTTCAACATTTTTGAAAAATACAAATTTGAATTTCAAACAACAGTAATAGCATTTCTCAACCTTTAATCCGCAACGATGGCATAAGTGGTCCGCAGGCAGACTTGATAATTCGATTCTAACTGAATGAAAAATTATTTAATTTTAATTCATATTACTAATATCCATATATAAAAATTGTACCTTTTCATACTTAGGTTCCACATACCTCATTATGGAAAATGAGAGAAATTATGATCATACTTCAAATTTTAATGATTGTGGCCAAAAGATGTAATTTGTGACAAATTTGCTTGCTAATTACTGCAAAAATGGGTGAAGTGGGGGGGGGAATTAATGGCTACTACAAATTGCAGTGAACAAAAATATATTTGATAAAAACATTTGAATGAATAGAGGGCCGTATTTCATTAATAATAATAAAAGAAACTGGTCTTATATATGGTAAAATACGGGGCCTCAACAATAGTCATCAGCAACTTTGTTAAAAGTCAGCAAAATCCTAATTAAAATCCCTGAAAAATTTAGGGAAAAATCATTGAAACTGACACATATGTAAGATGAATATTTACATTATCATCATAATAATTATGAAAATGTTGTTTATTCAGTTTTAGTAAATATTTCAAGTTTAAATATGCCTCGTTGAAATAGCTGGTCAAATGCATAGAACGATTCAGATCAACTGAAAATACAAGACAAAGTGGTTTATGTCCCGCAAATTGTTTCAGATATTTTACTGGTCCTTGAGTTCAGAAAGGTTGAGATACGCTGGTTACAGGATCCCATAGAAAAAAAAAAGGCTAGGCTTTCAAATTTTCCAAGATGTAGATGTAGTTTTTTACAGAAAAGGAAGTTTGGACAAAGAGTTGGTTTATTTAAAAAAAATTACGGATTTATTAGCTTGAAATATGTGAAAAGTAAATAAAACTTATTCAAAACAAACTAAATGCCCAATAGATTTGAGTTGGTCCGAGTTATTATTGAAATTTAACTTATTTTCATTATCTAGAACATAAATATATCTAGAAATATTTTTAATGAATGTTAAAACTCATAAAAAATCAAATTCCTTTATAACAAAATTTTTTTATAACTATATGATTTCTTAAGTTCTTTAGAATTTGTTATAATGGGATTCGATATTGCATTTGTATTTTAACAGTTCTTCTCTGCATTTTATAAAACTTACCTTCAAATTTTATGCTGTTTCTGGAATAAATTAAATGATTTTCCATAAAAACGTATGGAAAATCACATTTCAGCTCACAAATGTGTTTCAGCAATAAATTATCTTAATTAGCCGAGATATCACTGTATACAGCAGTGTTTCTCAACATTTTTTTATGGTGCTGATCCCCTGCAGATAAGGTCAATGCCTTGTGGACCACCTAGAATGGAGGTCAATTTCAAGTCTCCTCCCACCCCATAAATCTAAGATATAGTTTTATACAATTTACATAGCATAAATTAAAGTACACTAAAATCTTGATATAACGGTACTCTGCTGACCAAGAAAAAAAATATTGTAGAGCGATTATCGTTATATTGAGAGGCAGCAGTTTAAAATTAAAATAGACATTTCCAAACAAGATTTGAAGAAATATCGTTGTAAGGGGATTTATGACTAAATTGAGTATCACTGTAGCATGGTTTCACTGTAATCATTGTCGATTTTACAGCACTAAATGTGTCATTTGTAATAATGACAGTAAATGATCCTATGGACCCCTAGGCATCCTCAAAAGACAGGTTGAAAAACACTGGTATGCAGGATTCTCTGACGCTTTTAAGAGAAAACAGTTGAGTGTACATTTTTGAGAAATAATGAAAGGAGCTCAAGTGCTTCGCGAGTCCCCTGGATCCTACACACACACAGTTTTTTTTTAAATATATATGTATATATCTTATCTCTCTCCTCTCATTTTAGTAATAGAGTTCTGGCATACCCTGTTTAATTCAATGAAATACAATGAAAAGAGAATGTTTGTCGAGGAAGAAAATGTTGCATAGAGTATGCAAACCTTCCGGATAAGACAAGCGATAGCCTCTCTACTTTAGTCAGTTTCTCAACGCAATACGGTTCTCTGGGTTTCAGCGTTTGTATCTCACGCATACAGTGCACAGCTTTTTTGAACTGGAGACGCGATACTTGTAAGGGTTTGAAAAACTCCCGATAAACCGCTTCTAATTCTCTAGAAAGAGTAACAGGTCGAAGCATATACAATAAGACGCATATATGTACAAGATTAATAACAGTGAACAGAGCATTCCATACAAACGTATCTAAGGCACAAAGTGAGACTAAGCCCCACAGGCTGAAAAAAAACGAGCCGAGCATCAAGCAAGACCTCAGGTACAGCAGTCCGTACATCCCCGCCGGGGCCAGGTACGACACAAACAAGAACACATTCGCCAGTTGGAAAAGTATATTGTTCGGGGATATCCATCCTTCTGGACAGAAAAACAATAAACTCTCGGGGATGAAGGATGAGTTGAGCGAAGAAGACATGGGAAAAGATGCCGTTGCTGAAACATCTTCCATGTGAGATTCTCGTCCAGACGACAATACGCAAACACAATGTAAACAACACAGGCTCTTTCCCCTTTAAATGACCTCAAAACATGTGCGGGGGAAAATTATTTTTCCCTCATTTGTCTCAATAAATGAAACTATATCTAGGGGAAAAAAGCTTCGAAGCGAAATAAATCAGATGACTCATTTCTGTCTCTATAATGAGAGACATTTCGTTTTTAGACACTCTTGAGCGCAAAAAAAAAAATATCACACAGGAGCACAGCACCAAAGCCGGCTTTGATGATGTTGCTGATTATTGGAAAAGAAAAATTGTTCTATTTACGCTGACCATAATTTCTGAAGAAAATGCAGGTTTCTGACGATTGGCACCCACTGAGATATAGTAAACTGTCCTTATAGCTAGACTGACCATATTTCCTCGAGAGAAATACGGGACATTGAGATTCCAAATACGGGAAAATACGGGACATCGCCAATTATCGCCAAAAATGACGCCAAAACCGAGCAAAGTTGCCAAATATTGTTAAAATTACGGTAAAATCACAAGTGCGGGAAATGAAACGTTACTGCAAATTGCAGTGGATTAAAATGAATTTCACGAAAAAAACGTTCACAGAGACAAATGTGGGAGATAAATATTCTCATTTATAGTTATAATTATCATAATATAGTTTATTAGTTGAAAAATAATTTCAATCTTTGACTTCAATAAAGAATAAAAATTCAAGTAAGCGTCGTGTAAAATACGGGAAAAACCGGGACACTTTTGCGAAAAAGTCGGGACGACCAAAAATACAGAAAATACCGGGACTGTCCCGGGAAATGCGGGACGTATGGTCACCCTACTTATAGCCAATACCTTCTAGAGTAGAAAAATGAGTAAAGTTGCCAATTACAGTATCACTAAAATTTGCTAATGACGGAGGGAAATTAAGCTCTATTGCAGATTGTGGCACATTCAAATGCACAGCATGTTCGATAAGTTTGCAAATTGTTTTAAAGTTCACAAAAATTGAAGGAATTTTCGTATTTGAATGAAAGTTTGTGGGAAAAGGAATACTCTCATGAAAGAGATTTTTTTTTTGGCAAAGATAAAAAACAGTTCAAACTTTTGTCAACAGAGGATGCTACAGAAGCAATTCACAGAATTGTGGACTGACTTTTCAATCTCTTTCGTGTCCGTAACATTCGTGAAGCTTGAGCCGGTCGGCGATGCAGTAGCTGAGGTAGAACATCACCATTGGCGTACGCAAAGGGGTTCAACAATTGTCTCAATTATTCAAATGTTCTAATCCCCCAAGCCGAGATTATAGTGTTATTTTACAGGAAAAAAACGTAAACCACCACCCCCCACCCTGAAAATATTCTGCGTATGCCTATGAACATCATAATGAAAACCTTGTGTAATCATCAGAAACAGGAGGATTGAGAAATGAATTTGTTCCCAATAAAAAGCATTCCTCGGCGCACCTTGCGTTTTATAAGACTCTGATTTGCATATTTACAAGATTTGCCCATC
This sequence comes from Pholcus phalangioides, assembly GCF_987345545.1. Taxonomy (NCBI): domain Eukaryota; kingdom Metazoa; phylum Arthropoda; class Arachnida; order Araneae; family Pholcidae; genus Pholcus; species Pholcus phalangioides. The sequence goes on along the minus strand of NW_028301608.1, from coordinate 81,966,965 downwards.
AGCAAAATTTTATCGTCTTTTTTTTCTGTACCAAAAAAAAAACAATCCTCCAATGTTTTTGTAGAATGACCGCAGAATGAAATTTTCTTTTTGAGTATTATTCAAAATTGTTTTCGTAAAATTTGGCAACATTTAAATTTTTTAAAATTTTGGAGATTTTACTTGAAAAAAAAAAGAAGCTATAAAAAACATACGCCGTATATTGCAGTATGCAAAAATTCAGGACAGAAGTGGAGGGGGGTGGAATCATAGAAAAAAACGGCATGGTCGATACTGTCCTGTGATTGGCTCAGCAGTGCGTCATCTGTCACTAGTTACTGTTTTTGTATGGTTTGAATTTTCGAAGCTGCCATTCATTCAACAACGGAACTTTCTAGAGCTTCTGAAATTGCTGTTGTTCGTCGTGTCAAAGTTCGATAATTTGCCAGTTATTTCCGAATATTGGTACGTTTCGTCTAATTTTTTTTATATTAACGCGAAATAGCTTTTGTTGATTATGAAATTCATTCCTTCAAGGTTTATTTCTCGTTGCTAATTATGGAAATTATTTAACCGAGTATTCAAATTATTCTAAGCCTTTGTTTGTTGTAAACAATAACTTCTCGCGCGAGTAACTTTGAGAATTTTGAATTGAAAGTTTTTCTAAGTGAAAGGGAGTCAAGTCAGCCTTTTTTTGATAGTGTATTCATGAGATATATTACTGTATTTCAAAACAGGGGTATTTACAAACGGGTAATTTTTATTGGAATTGTGTTCCAATAAAAATTACCCGATCACCTAACGGTACTCTTGCAACTAGTAAATACTAAGTCTGGTTTGAAATACATATTCCAGTTATGAAGGATTTCGTCCACATTTTTTTTTTTTTTTTAAATTCCAGTTTTAATATCGAATATGGGTCTTAAAGGGTCCACTGACCCCTTAATGTCCTGGGAGAGGTTCCAGGGAGTCCGCGAGGTGTGATGAAATGGTTAATGTATTACATTATGATGTGCTGAATATTATTTCGTGGTGGGTGATCTGTGGCCTTCACCTTAAGGCTGGTTGCACCAGGGCTGGCTGGACAAATGCAATAAAAATTTATATTGGCGTGCTCCCACATTTACTGTGGGGTAAAGTTGTAATCTTTCCCTGTGGGGGCGAGCATGGCTTTCGGCGTCTGAATTGTATTTCACTGCCAATTTTGATTCGTACTGTTTCTATCTCATCATTGGTTGAGATATTCAAAATGTCTAAGGCAAGGCTTGATAAGCTTGTTAAATCACCGTGTAGACTTATGTTGGAACAGCTTCAATATTGGTCACCATTTAACGATTTTTTTTTTTTGCCATGAACATGTCCGATGAAAAGTCGTCAAGGCCATCTGATGCTACGGAAACCAAAAAAATTGTCAGCATAGAAAACTTAATGATGAAAACCAACAAGCATAATAAAACTATCACTATCTATTGGTAGGTAAAAGAATTTGTTCTTCACCAGGATTGAACCCATAGACCATATAGGTGCTGGAACATATGGACTAAGGCCATTTGAGCCCCCTAATAATTCCTGAAAAAACAAAGCAATACGGCTTGTCTCTCTTACATACTTGCTCATTTAAATCTTATCTTCTATAGTTCAAGGAAGGTTTCAGGTTCTAACTTAACATTGTCTTACATAGTATTTAAAATGACGAAAGATTTATGAAGACTTGTATTTCAATAAACTAGAAAAATTTAAGTGATTTCATTTAATATCAAAGAATTTTTATACATATTAATTTTGTTTGATTGTTCAGATTATTCAAACCTAATTTTTTTTCCCACAGATTTAGGTTTGTCAATATGCCAACTCAAGATAGATTGAAAAGCTTCAAGAACAAAGGAAGAGATGCGGAGGTTAGTTACAAAAATATCTTGATGTGAATAAAAATTTGTGTTGGATAACAAATGTCTTTTTAATTGGAATAATGTCGAATTATTTTTCAGTCTATGCGTAGAAGGCGAACTGAAGTTAGTGTTGAATTGCGCAAGCAAAAGAAAGACGAGTCTATTTTGAAACGTAGAAACATTCAAGATGAAGAACCTGTCAGTCCTTTACAGGCTCAAAATAAAGTAATGTAGCGATTTTTTTCACATTTCAAAAAATATTTAATGTTTTTCCCCCCATGCAGTTTGATAATGTTATAGGCTGTAGCGTTGGAGGGTTTATTCTTTGGCAGAGATGTTTAGTTTGAGGGAGTGGGATTGAAGAAAAATTTAATTTCTTTTGATCAAAATATATTTATAATCGCAAGTTTCTTCGTTTTTAGAATATCTAATAGTTTCATTATAGATAAGCTTTTATATATACATATATTAATATTACTCAATACTGTCTGATATTTTCTGCGGTCTCAGCAGAATTCCTTTTCAATAAAAAATAGTGAAACTGCTCAAACAGGTTTTACTGTAGATGGTTTAAAAAAATCTTTAGCTAAAAGCATTTTCTACGTCTAAGATGTCAACTTTAGAAAAATGTGTGCATTAGTATTCTGATTCAAATGCTATTAATCCAGGGGTTCTCTCTCGTCACCCGTAGCTCCCTTGTCTAATTCATCGTTCATCTGCGGTTTCCCGGAATAGTTTAGTGCAGGGGTGGTCAATTTCTCCATTTGATGGCCACACTATGGACAAAACTCTAGTATATGTAAGCCGCGCATGTATAATCATAGGGAGCCATATAAGCTACATCTAGAAGGATTGTTTGCTATGGTATCGCGGGCTATAAATTTTATAGGATTTATTAAACTCTTTATTTAATTGAATATTAATTATCAATTTATATATATTAACTGAGCTCTATTTTTTTAATATTTTTTTTTTGGAAAGATTGTTTTCTTATAGACAGTGAAATCAGCTGAGAAAGAAATTGTAAATATAGTTGTGTTGCGTGGACTAGTTTTTTCTTACTAAACTAGACTCGAATGTTTACTCCTATGCCTAGCTTTCGGGATTATTATAGACTGACTAGTAAGCTGTCTCGGAAGGTGCATTTAATGTATGTTAGTAAGTAAGATTAGGCTGTTTCCTCGACTCGTCACCGGATAGGATTTTCCATAGTTTTTGTCAAAGTTAAGAGGTCCACAAAGCTGGATTTTTTGGGGGTCGACACATCTGATTCTTCTTTTTCTAAGTTTTTTGGCAACTTGGTTTCAGAGAATTCAGTAGATCATTTATGTTCTGTCTTTTTTATTGATGGCTGGATTTTGAGCTTTTATTTCTTCATGGTTAGACTTTTTACCCTCAGCCTAAAATTTTATAACTTTCCCTTCTCTCCTTCGTTTATTGTGCGGTTAGGGCAAAGTTACTGTATTCATCACTGATTCGTCAAATTGAGCACATTGGAATTTGGTGCCAATGACTTGTAAGTGAAGGGGTTAATAATAAATGTCCCGCGTTTTAACTTTTTCTCAATCACAGATGAGATAGTTCGTCCAAATGCAAATGGAAGAATTTCATTTCAGTCACTAGTTTTTTTGCTTATGAACAGGAGTTTTCCCTCTGTTCTTTCTGTATTCCTGTTTAATGATTTTTTTCCCACATTAAGGAAGGCGTAAGTTACTTTTTTGTACTGTAATTTCCTTTTTTTACGTTAGCGTGATATGTTTCATTGGTGAAAATTTCTTTATACATACAAGTTAAATTGAATGTCTCATTAAGTATCGCTTGACCATGGAAATATGAAATACTTTTACAATTGCAAGTCTGGAGTTCCATCCACCTGGCACACCAAGTTGCCAAGGTTTACTTGCAAATATTGTCTGTGGAGTATTGTAGAAATAAGTGTTGGATCGTCTGTGTATACAGAGCTTATTGTGGATGAAGACTGTCGTGCAGAACAATCCTGTTAGCAATTAATTAAGCAATTGACATTTAATTCTAACAAATATCAAGTATTTTCTATTATTGAAAAATGGTGTCCTTCAACAATTCCAGTGTAATGTTTCGTTTAATGTATAGTTTTTTGCTTCCGAAATTTTGTATATTTTTATCGTAAAGTAAATTGCTGCTTGATATAACTTTGATCTCGAGGTGGGAAAAAAATTAAAATTGTTCTCAACTCATAAAAACTTGATGCAAGTTTATTTCATGTTCTCAAAAAGTACTTCATTTTATAGCAAGAGATGTCTTTCGAGGACATCATTAGAGGTATTTTCAGTCAGGATACTGCTGTACAGCTTCAAGCAACTCAAAATGCAAGAAAAATTCTTTCGAGGGAACGTAATCCCCCTATCAACAAGATCATTTCTTCTAATGTGGTACCAGTTCTAGTAAATTTCCTTACAAGAGATGACAAGTAAGATAACTTTTTTTGAAAATTTAAAATGCTCTTTAATTTTATAAGGAAAAATTTTATTCTTGATGCATAAAAAAAGTCTGCTCGACAAATCAAACAGTGTAGGTGCCAGCGGAATTTTTCAGGAGTTGTGTACGAATGAATGAACGCCAGAACTTTGCCACTGGACTTATCCCGTTGTTGAGATCTCTTCCAGCCCAGCTTCGTGGCAGAGTCTGGAGCACTTTATTTTGTGTCAAAAAAAACAACAAAAAACATACAAAATTTTTATATATTTTTTTCTAAACAATTGGGTACTGTCGCAATTAACAAATTTTGTGGTGATCGCAGGCGAGATGGGGTTGGAGAAAAGTTTCTGGGGTTCGTTAGACGTACGAATGTGCACATATTAGGATGGGGGGGGGGGTATGTTTTAAAAGTAATTGAGGGTCCCCATGCCACCTCATCACTTTACACTTGCTATATTATATACACAAGATACAAAAAGAGAACAAGAATCTTATTGCGAAATAAAATTATATATATATATCCATCGGAGCGAGTCATCTCGCTTAACTTCTTATTGGTGAGCAAATGGGTTTGATAACTTGCGAACTAGAAGCCAGCATCAGTTTTATTGGATTGAGTTCACTCGCTCCAGTGGATTTAATGAAAATATATAAAATAGAAGTATTGTGGGGGGAATATATACAGAGATCACCCGTGCCATCTCGCTTAGTACCTTATTCGGTGAGCAACATGAATACGACAATATGAGTACACGCGCGTGTGTTGTGGACATGAAATATGCGAAGAACTTGAATAGCGGAAAGAGAAATACACATATTTATATACATATATAAATAAATAACTGCCAGAGGTCGAGTTGTCTCGTCCTAACCATAGCTAGAATAGCAGAATGAAAGACACTTGTGGTTATTTCATTTACATCATTGTGACGGGAATGTCATAAAAAAAAAAAAGAATCGTATATGATTGTTTTTAAGAAACTGTCAATGTCTTTTTTCCTGGATTTCATCTTATATTTAGACGATTGTCATGAAAGCAGAAAATTTAGTGTCTGTAATCACTTGTGTAATTTTAGGTGAAAATATTTTCTTTTTTCTTGTTTTTGCCATGGATCAAGCCATGAAATACATAATTTCAATTTTAGAATTTTTAAAGCAGAATCGGTTGGATTAGAGTAATATTATTTTATATTCTGTTTTATCTTTTAGTGTGGCTCTGCAATTTGAATCTGCATGGGCTTTGACCAATATAGCCTCTGGCATTTCTGAACAAACTGCTGCAGTGGTGAATGCTGGAGCAGTGCCACATTTTATACGCCTTCTTGGTTCTCCTAGTCAAAATGTTGCTGAGCAATCTGTCTGGGCTCTTGGAAATATAGCTGGTATGTTATTTTTTTACATTTGGTTTGTGCAAGATTCCAGTTCCATAACCTGTTCATCTTTTAACCACTATACATATATATGTATGTGTATTTTAAAAAAAACAAGAGATTTCCTATCTTTTTCACATTTCCCATGTGTGAATCAGTTCAATACTTAAACTAACAGATAACTGTTTATCATCCAAATTTGTTGCCAAAAGCCTGAACGTAAACAGGTTGAAAAGGTGAATCTTGTTAACCAGAAAATTCTAGATTTGTTCTCAATCTTGGAACACTTTCCTGTACAGTGTTTAGGTTACAATAGAACCTAATGTCTCGTAATAGACATTACGTTAGTGGACTTTTTTCCAGTCGATAGATATTTTTTGATTTCGTTCAGTGGGTTCCATTGTATTTTATTAGCCATTAACACTGTCCCATCAGTGAATGAAATTGTCAGTCGTGAGAGCCGATTCGGTCCCAAAATCAAATTTTCACTTTGGCTTAAAACTTTTTTTTTTACATCAAAAGAAATTTGTTGGTATTCTTTCCTTTTTAATTTTGTGGCTTTTCGTAATTTTGAAGGCTCTATAACTTTTTTTAATGAACTGAGTACTCGTATGAAAGTCATGAAAATATTTTTCGTATGTTATATTATTGATAATCCATGTTCGAATTCAGCCATCACAGTGGTTGTCTGAAATTAGTATTTTGCAGTTTTGTACATTTCGAGGCGTTAATGTGAGCATTCCCTTATTTGATAGTCTTACAACACAGTACATAACGCACTGACATAGCATAAATTAAAGCATTTGCTGTCTTTAATTGAAAATGTGTAAGACAGCACCAGCAAAAACACTAAGTTGGTCAAAATTATTTTTTTTAAATAACACTTTCATATGAAGACAAAGTAGGTATCTAATGATAGCATTTATTGCTCTTAAAGAAATCTTAACTTCACACACATACCTCCTGTTATGTTAAGCATTCCATGTCACTGTGCTAGCGTGATAAAGTTATTATGGGAATGTTAAGATCGCTTCTCGGATTAAAAAAAAAAAAAAATAGTATTTCTATCTTCCCATTTTATATCCACATTATCTGGAGATCTGAGTTAAACAGGTTTCAGCTTAATGAGGTTCTTTTGCAATAATTACTAGTCAAATATATGTAATTTTTATTCTTCTCGATACATTTTGATGGGCTTGAAATATTTTTTATGATCACGAGTAGTTTTAACATAAAACTATTAAATTCAGTAATTATTTATCTAGTAGTGACCAAATTTAGGTTTTTATTATAAAAATGTTAGCATGTTTTTATAAAGTCTATTGCAGTCAAAATGATCCATCTTGTGATTTTGTGAAATTCTATGATCTTGAGATGAAAGGAAATTGCGGGAAATAATATAATATGATTGCTTTAATTTTAAAGACTGAATTCAGTTGAATAACGAAAAGTTGGTTTATGTGCATCAACGGGGGCAGGAAGCAGCAAGGTCATGGCTCACTCTGATGTTTGACTGACTTTTTTAATTTTAATTGAATTTTGTATCAAATCAAATTTTTTTATACATTCATTTTGAAAGTTAGCTTTTGTATATACATATAATTTTTGTATTTTAAGTCGTAATGAAAATGTATTACAGGTGATGGACCTGAATTCAGGGACCTGACCATAAAGAATGGAATCATACCACCATTGCTCAATCTGGTTAAACCAGATACATCTGTAAGTATACGTAACGCATGAATTTTCCTTATACTATATTTCAATCATTTTATTTTTGAATATTTTCTCAAAATCTTTTTCTTTGTTAGCCTTCTTTTTTGCGCAATACAACATGGGCTTTATCCAATCTATGCCGCAATAAAAATCCACCACCCCCATTTGATGTGATGAAACAGTGTTTGCCAACTTTTGCACATCTAATCAATCATTCTGGTAAGAAAGATTCACTTGACAAATTTTAATCTTATTAGTCCATGCTGTTTAATGTGATCACATTGGGACACCAGGGGGGATTCCTGATAACAATAACCAAATGATAATATCCAAAAAAGTTCTGTTTGTGACCATGTAAGTCTGGTTTGACCAAATGAGACGTATGTTAAATAAGTATTTTGGTAAAACAGGGCAACTGTTTTCTTTCTCGGAATAATTGGTTGCAAAATGTTTAAACACAAATTATCACTTTTTTTTCCCCCCCTTTCCTTTGAGCTAAAATCTTATGTTATTTATTTATTGTGAAGTGTAGAATAGAACTGTAACTAATGTATGTTACGATAAATGTGATAAATGGGGTTATTATATATAGTAACTAGTTATTTTGCATCCCTACCTAGCATTTTGGTAAATTTGATAAAATTTCAAAAAATTATCACTTTTACTGGTGATTAGACATGATACCCAAGTTTTGCATCAGGCCCGTTGTTTGGGGGGTGCTCCCCCTAGCTTTGGAAAATGGACAAACAAGGTAAAATATACTAGGTTAGTCACTGATTTCAAAACTAATTTTTATTTCCATACTGTTACTTTTATACTGAAACGTCTGAAATAGTATTGGAGGGAGTTGATGTTTCCAGAATAAGGGAAAAGTGCTGTTCACAGTGGAGACAATAAGTTTGATCTTATTTTCTGAAGCTCCCATGAAACTATTTCAAACTGAAATTATGTCATCAGTTTTCATTGAACAGACTTTTCTCTTCCCCCTCCCCCCATGTCAAATTGTGAAATTGAAATGAGACGTGCTGCTTCATTCTCTCAAAGAATCTATGGAATTTGGTCAACTGAAGGAAAAGGTTTGTTTTTGCCATACATTTGATTTCACTATAGGAAAGCCATTGCAGTAGCAGTTTTGCACGTATATAGATCGTAGCAGATATTACTGACTGATTATAACATTAAGTATGGAAATGTTTGTCAACAGGAAAGGGAGTAAACAGTCTCCTGCATTTCTTTCAGCCTGATAACTTACAGGAAGAGAAATAAGTTCGGTTGCGAACCTTGGTTACAGAATGTGTAAAAACCTTTCGACATGAATGAATGCCAGAACTTTGCCACTGGACTTATCCTGTTGTCCAATTAATTTTTAACATTGTCCAAATAATTTTAATCAATTTTTAACCATGTTATGCTATTGGTCCACTCTGTCCTCTGCAAAAGTGATAACAATGCCCGAATAATTACATTATCTCTCATTCTAAAAAAGAGCTGTCAACTTTTTCTATAATGAATGAAACTGTTGAACTTTTTTTCTATTTAAGTTTATTTTACTAGAATAGATCGTTTTATTTAGTGGAAGACCAAGAGTGCAGAATAAGTTTTATACAGGTGTATTTAAGGAAATTTTATTTTCAACTGTCTTTTAAAAAAATACATTTTTAAATGTGAAATGTATATCGTAGCTGCAGATCTTTCTGAATTCATACTCATCTCCTAGACTTCCCGAAAAATTTTTATATTTCCTGAATTTTTGCTCATTATAAAAAATTTAGAGTAATGACAGGTAATTTAACCTACTGATTGGCAATTTGGTGCTAATTGGTGATGGCTTGTGATATGCCATATTTTTTGCAAAGGAGAAAAATCCCTTTTTTAAATTTTTTGTGTATGAAATTTGTATATCCATGCGAAAACTTCCCCAATGGCAGCTATGGTAATTGTTTTTTAATGTTCTAATACAGTACCTGTACACAATGTCGAGACAGAAATGTTATTCTATTTCAGGTTTGTTTTCGTTCTATAAACATGCACACCCACAAAGCGGAATATGTCAAATTATAACGTCGCAGAAACAAGTGCTGTTGTGGAACAATCTTGTTAAGGAGAAAAAAAAAATTCAGTCTGTAGAGAATTTCTTTATTATGAGAATTTTTACCCTTGAACTTTTCCAATCAGCTGCGAGTTTGTTGCAGATAATTTCAAAGCAGTCTGTTTTGGGGGTGCACACATAGATGCATTAATCACTGGAGATTATCTTTTGATTCCGTTCTCGACATTGACGGACTGAAAATACCCACACTCAAATCTTAGATTTCAAAGCATTTCTTCTGTTCTAGATGTTTCACTGTATAAGTATTGTATGCATTCTTTTTATCGCTGGTCTTTTTTTCCCCTCTTAAAAATAGATGGAGAGGTTGTTGCAGATGCTTGCTGGGCTATATCGTATCTCACGGATGGTGCTAATGAAAAAATTCAAGAAGTTTTGGACATGGGAGTAGTTCCTAGATTGGTCGAACTTCTGAATGTGTCTGAACTCTCTGTGCTGGCTCCAACATTAAGGGCTGTTGGAAACATTGTTACTGGTAATGACGAACAGACCCAGATGATAATAGATGCAGGTGGTCTCTTACCATTCAGAGTGTTGCTTAGACATCGTAAGCCAAATATTATGAAGGTAATGTTTCAAAATTAAAAATCTAACTTTTTAGGTGGTCTACCAACATGCTGGAGGTTTTCTCTAAACTTTTCGCTTTATAAATTTTGTACAGTTGCATATAAGTCTATTTAAAAGTTGTGAGTTGGTCTATTTTAAAGTTGATCAGCTTGGTTAACTTTTGTTGCAAGACTCCATTTAATCTCTTTAAAATGAAGATCAAGTCTCTCTTGGATGAAAGGTGGAAGTGAGTAATGAGAGGGGAATTCATTCCACTTATTCATTCACTTCTCATTCATTCCTGTTACAAGGGTAAATCAAATATAAACCAGAGATGGGGCGAATATTTGGCCATTATTTGGTATTTGGCCAAATAAGTTTGTTTGGCAGAATATCTGAAAATTCAGGTATATAAACTTGAATTTTACACTTCCAGAATTTACTGATTACATTTTATTGTGTGGTGTATACCTATCCCTTTCTGTGCAAAGGTTATGTCGGGATGAATTTCTAGGATTGGGAAAACATTAAACTGAAAATAGATCCTGTAATAAATTGGAAGTGAGCATGAATTACACAAGTTCATTAACTGAAGCATGTGTTTAGACGAGATATTCATTGAGCTGAAAGGGACAAAACATCTAAAAGGGAGAAAAATAAGTAAATTTTATGAGTTGAAATTAAATAATAGTTATTTTTTAGATGTTATAATTAGAAGTGTTGAAAAAAATTTGATTCCATAAGTAATAAAATAATATGTGATCGTTAAACTTGATTTTTCATTATCATGACAATGAGTCTTTCTATTGCTACTTTTTAAATATTTATTTGAATAAGTTTCATATTTAAAATTTAATTTCAATCATTTAAAAGTTTCCCAAACTTTGTTCCATTGCCCCCTTTCATCTGTAATTTCTTTTCTCTCATCGCCCCCAACTCAAATGAACCCATAGGATCCTATGTTAAGTTTATATCCTTTATCGCCCACTATGGGGAAACACTGATTTTAAAATTACCAATAATTTTATTTTTTAACTAAAAATCAGTTTTATTCATAATTGTGATGAATTTTAAAAATGATCAGGCAAATCGCTATTCATCCCATCCCTAATATAAACCTGAATTAAATAAACAATTACTATTGAGATGGTAAATCTAGCAAGTAAAGTGCAGTCTAACAAAATAAGTTTGACTTAATTTCTTATTAGTGTTTTGTATAGATACTTATAGAAAATAACAATCTTTAATGTATATTTTAATAGAGATGAACTATTAAACTGTTTTTTTCTCTAATGCGATTTTAAAATAGGAAGCTGCTTGGGCAATTTCAAATGTTACTGCTGGAAATTCGAGGCAAATACAGGCTGTCATTAATACTGGTCTCGTTGATTCAATTGTAGAAATTCTTTCCAAGGTACTGTTCTTTTTTCCCATTGCATATCACATTAGGGGTCATTCAAGTTATTCATTATGTCATTCATTATGTCTGCATGGGGAGGTTCTGATTTGACTTTTGATGGGAAGGGGGTCTGAAGGTTGTATACGTCATCAACGTCATCCTTTTTGAAGATATGAAATATTCTAAGCTGCTGGGAAAGGGGTTGGTGTTTTGCTGACAGGGGGAGGGGTCAAAAATGGCTGAAAATCTGACTTAATATTTGAATAGCCCCTTAGAGGAAACAATTAACCAGTCTTACATGAACTTTCACTTTCGTTTAGAACAAATATTTAATTTTTTTTTAATGTTTTCACACATGGTAAAGATGGCATAAAAAGACAACCTCCTATGTTAATCAGGGTTTTCATTTTTTTGCTTTCATCTATTGTGTTCTACCTAATGATGTAAAATTACTTGTCAAGTTATTTTAGTGAATTAATCTTGTTTGATTTCATTGCATGTAGGTACAGTAAAACCTTTTTTTGCAAATAGTCATACGTGGACAATTTTGATATTTTAATTTTTCATTTGCTCAATTTGAGGGTTCAAGTATAGTAGTCATTAAAAACTTATGACTGGATGGAAAAATAATTTTGTATTACTTCATGGCCTTGGACAGTAACATTCATTATTTAAAATTACGGTGCAAATAGGTGAAACAACAGTTTGCATTTCAAAGAGCAGTTGGATACATAGGCCTATTCTACGTTTGGTGATTCTGATGCTACCTAATTGCATTCAGTTGTCTTCTGTATTTTTAAGGCATGAAGAGGCATAAGCAATATTTACAATGCTTGGAAGAGCTAGAAATAGAAATGCTTCATTTGTCAAAAATGATTACACTGGCATTGAACAGTAAAATGTAAACAAATCCCTTTAAAAAATGGACAACACAGTAAAACTATCTAGTTCATCTTGCCTTATTTACGTCGGATCTTGTAATCTACACATTTTGCACTGTGACACCCCTTCGAGACTACTTTCAAAAGCATTCTTAAAAAAAAAGTATGTCTTTAAAATTTGCTGTGCCTTGTCGAGAGTTGACAAGCTCTGCATTTTAGAAGACTCCAAAAAGAATGTAATATACATGAGGAGAGATGGCAAAGAATTATCTGTGGTTGCTAGTGCACTGTTTTGGCCAGAAATTGATTTTGCAACAGTCATTTATCATTTTGCTTTGGCTTGAGTCAATCTTATAGGAAACTGAAATAGTGCTATGAAAAAAATTTGAAACTTTATTTTTTTTTGCCAAAAAAAATTTTTAGGGATTTTTCCCATTATGCTATGATTGTTTTCTAAGAGACCCTCCCTATCTTACTTTTTAGTCCTGCCTTTTCCTACTTTTTATTTTTTGAGTAGGAGCCGTATACAAGGAATAATTATTTGGCAGTAAGAGGGGTGGCAGTATCTGCAGAGTATCTGTCAAGAAATTTTTTATTATATTTAGGATCTAGTTTTATTATATTTAGGATACTTCCCTTGCCAAACAATTTAGTGTTTTTTTTTTTTTTTTTGTTTTTTTTTTTTCATCCCATCGTTTTTTAAGACAGAAGATTTTATGATTTTGGAGCGAGTATGCAAATTGATATTAATTCTTTCAGCCAGGTAGCCTCAGATGGTGTAGATTTTTTTTTCCGGCCCACTATACATCAAATCAAAATACTTTATACAAATACAGCGCCACAACAGGCAAATTGCCCAACGAGGTGGCTGACTTAAGATCATCATGGATCCCCGAGCCATTTTTTGGAGGCCTTGCCTACTACTGCTACGCCACACATGCATCCCGCCCACCCCCCGCGAAACCCCCAACGAATCGGTACATGCGGGAATGTACGTGTAATGAAACCTGACATGAAGTTTTTTTTGTTTCTCTGTAATGCTTGTTATGTGTAGTGCTGCCATCTGCCACCAGTTTTTCTAACTATGAGTGAAGTTTTATGGTTGAATGATGTATCGTTGTAGGACTGTTGCTCTCTGTGGCGAGACTTTTTAACGGGGAGATCGGCTCGCATTTGCGCCTTGAAGTTGGGAACCATAGAAAACCAACTTCAGCCGACCACCACTGTGGGGTTCGAACCCGGATCCTCGCATCGCGAGTACGTCACTATAACCACTCGACCACCACAGCGGCTTTCTTGCCCAGTTTGCAAGAAGTTCTGGATTTGACTCCTGGTCAGATTACAAACATTTCACCTTGGAATAATATCCAGAAAGTCTCTTGATCTGATGTATCATGGGCTGGATAAAATCCATTTTTGTATTAAAATCGGCAACAAGCTGGATAGAACATCTATGCGAGCTATAGTTTACCCATCATTATTATAGATGTAGGTGATGTTAAAAGTGAGCCACATTACACCAGGGTCTTATTGTGCCTGTATTTTTTTTCTCTTAAAATGGGAAAAATACTCTCCTGAAAAATGTATTTTAAAAATTAACCTGTATATCCATTAAATATTTTGTGTATGAATTGTACAGGGAGATCACAAGAGCCAGAAGGAAGCTATATGGATTGTCACTAATTTTACATCTGGTGGAACTGTGGAGCAGGTCTCTTATTTGATTCACTGTGGTGTGTTACAACCGCTCTGTCATCTATTGGATATTAAAGATGCTAAAACATTGCTTGTGCTGTTGGATGCCATTACCAATATCCTTAATGTAAGTAATTTTCTTTGAGAGGTAGCTGACTGTAAATCTACTCTTAGGGTGATTTGAAGGGGGCTGTGATCAGTCTTGGTTATATGAAAAAAATTAAGCATTCGTACTGTTGCATTAAATGCAACATTAATACGAATGCAATCATGTGTATATCTCGCTATCACACTTAAATGAAAAATTGTATTTTAGGCTTCAGTGAAGCTTAATGCTACCGAAAGTGTCTGTGGGATGATTGAAGAATATGGTGGACTTGATAGGCTGGAAAATCTTCAAAAGCACGAGAACAATGACATTTACAAAGCTGCTTTGAACATCATCGAAGTTTTCTTTTCTGAAGAGGTAAGTTTGATATACTTGTTTATTCTTAAAAACTGAGCATTACGTAATACATGCTTGAATGATACTGCTAAACAATTGAAAGCAAAATTCACTGTGTGGTTTATTTTTATACTATACTAGCTGATACCCGGCAACATTGCTCGCCCCGTAAAAAAATTTATACAACTTGTATATGTATAGCGTATTTAAAGCTAAACGAATCGGGAACTGTAATCGCTTGAAACTGAATGAACTGGATGGCATTTGTGATAACTGGGATATGTGTAATGAAGGTGTAAGGTCTTCTCCTTTGGCACAAATCCGGTTAGAATCGTTGCTTCAATGATGTAATTGTGTAATTTCTTCACACAGTCTTGGTGTCTCCAAATTTCTTAATTTAATTAAGAAATTTCTCCAAATTATAGGTGCTCAGACTTTGAGGGGGGGTCAAATCGTGTGGTGGCACACCCGGAATATCCAAAGAGTTCAGAAATTCTGCAGGATACAGAACTGTCTGCGCTGAGTCTGTGTAAACAGATTTGTAAGAAGTGGAGTCTCCTGGAATAATTTTTAGGATTTTTTCGTTGATCTTGTTCACATTGTCATTTTTCGTTGCCAGAATCGCTCACAAAGCCATTCATAGTTTCGGTGATTTTGTTGAATGTTGGTGAAGACTTTGTCTGCAAGTTCTGGAACTGAGTTTAACAACTGGCAAAATCTATTTGGGAGCGTAATCAGTCCAGTGCTTGGATCTACGGGAATTCTTCCATTGCCACGTTTGATATGGAAACGATAGCAGCGCTGAGTAATTTTGCAGTTGAAACTCGCATATGTTGGTGGATAATATTTTTTTAACTTCGTGTCAGAGTGTTGAACTCAATGCTTGCCTCAAATCGTCATCAGCTGGCATTGAACAGTATTGTTCTCAGTTTTGTCGTAGTAGTAGTTGTTCTCTGTTGTTAGTGACGTTATATGTCCAGCTTGTGCAGCGAATATTATTCAAACGCCTTTTTAAGCATTTTTTAAATTGAAACTATTCCTCTACGATGGGCAGTTGATGAGATAAAGGCCACATTAGCACTTACAGGCCAGCCTGTATATAAGTTAGCAAAAATACCCAGTGCTTCCAAGGTTTTCTTCAATTACTGGGAATATTAGAAAACAGCCAAACCATTATAAAGGAATAAACTGTTATAATGGCAGCGTTAAAGATATGACAAACCATTGTAAAGACATATACATGTCTGAAACACATTATTGGGAACCATGGTAACCAAAGTAAACTATCCGAAAGTGATTGTTGAGGCCTCAAAACCATTGTTGCCCGACCGTTTTTCGCCTATTTCGGGCATTTGCCCAGCTCTGACGAACTTTTAAAGTAGCCTACGGTTCAATCCCGGTCCCATTTGGTATATATGCAAAATCTGGCGACGATCGGTCTAAAACTGTAGATTTGTATAAAGAACATACATACTTTCATATTTATATATAAGATTGCAGGCTGATTCTTATGAGAGCATGATGCAAATTGACGAGGCATCACTTGATAGACAATCACATTTATTAATAGCAAATCCAACATTACGGATGCAATCATGTGTATATCTCGCTATCACACTTACAGCTGTGCTCACTCTTTTCCTCTCTTCCTGATAAAAGCCTGTGCTTAGAGTGCCATCTATCATTCATAAAGTTACAATGCATTGGGTCGATATGATAGATGTTTCTTACATTATATGAATAAAATTAGCTATCGTGGTGGGGGGGGGGGAACAACAATAAGGGGGAGCTTGTTCCACAATCAATTCTGTGGTGTTTGGTCAGAACATGACAACCCCAAAATCACGTTTTTGAGCTATAAGCATTTTCATTGCCATTCGGAAAATCAAATAAAGCATACACACAAATAAAAATGGAAATATCATACATCGACATGTTTTTTAGCCGTATGTACATATTTGCGCATTTATCTCACTTCTAATTATTTATAATTGGCAAGACTTTCAGATCAAAAAGCCATTTTTTGGAGATATCATGTTCTTACCAAACACCACAGAATTATGGTATTTAAAAAGAAACTACGAAACAGCCAGTATGGAAGTAAAAATAAGGTTTAATTTTTTTAGAATTGTTTCTGTTTGAGAAATAAGGATATTTTAGATATAATACTAGAAGTATCAATGGGAAAAAATTACCATTAAAAATTTTTAAAGAGCACATAATTAAATAGGAGGTCAAGGTGATTCTATTTCTGCACCTAAACAGCAAGGACCATAGGTGTGGATGAAACTGGTAGATTTATTTCAGGTAGATTTTTAATTTATTGATAAGAGTAGTAATTCTAATTTATTGTAAGCGAAACAAACTAGTTCTCAAATGCAAGATGTTATGGAAAGATGGTTTTTGGAAGTAAAGGTGAATTTTTGTGTATGTGCCTCTATGGAACATGAATTCAATTTCCCACATAAGTGTGCTACGAATATGCTATAGAAGCAGGTGGAATATTTCTTCTTTGGAGTGTATAAGGGTAGAGAATGATTTATGTTTCCCCGAACTTATCACATTCCATCACCTCTTCCCTCAACTTAAGCACTCTTGAGATCCTATATAAAACCCATTGCTTCTATTCTCTGTACCATCAAAGTGTGTGATATTGCCCGCTTTCATAAACACTGACCTGTATAGTTCTTAATGTTCACTTTCAGATGTCTTGGCTTTTTGAATAATATTTCAATATCTACTTTTGTTCCCGGGATGGGTCAGTTTTTTGTTGAAGTATGGTTGGTCAGTTTAGTGGGCGAAGGGGACCTATATGAAATGAATATTGAACTTTTTCTGACTTGGTTTTTTTTTTTTTTTTTTTTTAAATATATGAAATTTCTTCTAATGAAACGTGAATATCATTTTTCCATAAAATGTCTTGGTGGTGAAATTTGGAAACAGTTGTTATTTTTGACATTTTGGAGGTAGTTTGATTCAAAATTGTAATGTGTATCATTCTCTGATCATATGAGAAATAAAAAAATTAATATTTAAAATATATGTATACTTGTTCCATTTAGAGTATACGTGTTGTGTACCTAATGTGAAATTTCGGTGTAATATAGTGCTGCCGTCTACTCTTTTCCAACTATAGGTGAAAATTTGTATTATTGCAGGTCTGTTTTCTGTGGCAACTTTTTTTAATGGAAAGATAACTTTGTATTTCAAGGGTGTGAGCCGATTGTTAAAAAAAACCTGCCACACCAATTGATGGACCCTTACATTTAATTTTTATGCGTAAAAATTTTTTTTTCATTGTTAGTTTAGTCTGGAAGATGGATGGCAGTATCTGAACGCATAGTTTAATGAAACTTATATAAATGTGTAGTTAGCTCTTATAATATTTCCTTCACTGTTATTTTTTCAGGTGTTAATTGGTAGTAACGGTCAGCTAACCTTGTTTTGTAGATTACTTGAATTAAAAAAATCTTTATAGATAGTTTGATTTAAACTTTGATTTTTCTTCTGATAATTTAAGGTTTTTAAATTTCAAATATCAATCTTCTGACTTTTTCCCCTTGATTCATTACAGGAAGACGAAGAGGATCCTAACCTTATTCCTCAAACCAATAACGAGAACATCTTTGAATTTACAGAAGGAGTGAATACTCCCCAAGGAGGATACAGTTTCTGAAAACATTCCGAGAGAAGCATGTTTTGTACAAAAGTATTGGGAAAACAAATTTTATATATTTTTGTATTGTGTAAAAGGACAATCCAAATACATGGCTCCGACTGGCTTTGGAATATTTTCTGGTCGTGAATTAAGGTTTTTCGTATCATTTTTTTTATCCTATCTTGTATTGTGAATTTTCCAGTATTTGTTCCAACTTGTTTTCTAATAAAGCTCTTGGTATTATGTTAGATTCCTAGTTTTTATGTCGCTTACGTGGTTAAAAATTCTTAGCCACTGCATAACATGAAAATACTTGTCTTTGCTATATCCGGTTCATAACTCTTTCTTGGGGCAAATTTTTCAGCCAGACTTGTAGATCCTCTAATATTAGAAATATCAGATTGGGATGATTTCAAATTATGAACAAGATTCGTTTTGAACAGTGTCTGTAAATCACTTAAAATGTATTTTCTATAGAAATGTTTCTGAGGTTTGAGATTGTCAAACCTTCAGAGGGAAAAAGAAGTGTTCTGTTTATGAACGAAAAAATATTTTTCTCTTTCATTAATTAATAAAACTGAAGACTGGCCTGTGGCAGTTTAGATTTCATTTATTAAAAATTTGAGAATAGTTTTTTTTTTTCTGGATGTTCATTTTTAACCTAAAAGCTATCCACTGATTCAAACATTAAAGTTTATGTGAAGATTTTAATTATGGTTGGGATTACACTATAAAAGTTCATTTATAAAACTCTAAAAATAAAAACAATAAGGTGATCGATTGCATTTATTAAAATATTACCAATGCTCTTATTGGTTGCATTTTTGAACTTTTCTAAAAGTTTGATATAACTTTTATAGTGTAATCCCGGCCTATCTCAAATAACAAGGCTGTACGAGAGAAAATGGACATCAATTGCATTTAATTCAAACTTAATTTTTAAAATTTCAGCATTTATACCTAATTTTATTTTATATCAAATCGTTTATTTTTGAATATTTTTTTTGTCTTTAAACTGAAAGATCGCAGGAAATGAACTAAAAAAATCTTAAGGCAACAAATCCACTTCATTCTCACGATGTGTGAATTAAGTGGATTTGTTGCCTTAACTCCTCCAGTCTAGTTTGACTCATTTTCCTATGTCTGCTTAGCCTTCCTGTAAATATGCCTCTGATTACACAGGGTGTCCCATGAATTTGTGAATAGGATTACTTTCAACACACCCTAGACATGTAAAGCAATTTACTTCCTTTATCTCAAGATAAGGTTGTCCCATTAATTTGTGAATAGTTTGAAAATTCGTAAGAATTGCATAATTCAGTCTCTGAAGAAAAATTGTTTCCAAAACAGTCATGAAGCTTCAGCCACAACTTTCACCAATGTCGACATCACAATGAAAAACTTATGCAAGCACGAGTAATGGAAAATGAGCTGTTAATCATACCATTTCCCCTTTTATGACTGATTTGCTCAAAAGCAGATGTGTACTTTCTATCAACAGAAATTTGAAGGATTTTTTTTTTTCTGTACCAAAAAAATCTGAACTTCTTGAAAAACTTATTCCAATATACAAACTCATTTTTGAATTTTTTTTTGAGAAATTTTAAACTACTTACGGGACACTGGTGTGCGTGTTTAATGCAAAAACTGTGTTGGAGAATCAGATCACCTATATTTTATGGGATGGAGAAATTTTATCCATATTGGCCCTCCCCCAGATCCATACTTGTATAGTACAGGGGTAAATATGGCAGTAAGCTGTAATTTTCATAAAATAATCTCGTAGTTTGGTATCGAGCATATTTTAGGCAGACTAGCTGCAAATGGAATGAAGACATGCATCTTCACCTGTGAATGAAGCATCAGTTTTGATGTTAGAAAGGGTGGGTCCTCTGTTTTCCTTACATTCTGTTTATTAGTTTGTTTATTCGAGCCGAGTCTACAGCTTGGGTAATTTTAGGATGCAGAGCTGGTATGCCTGTTGATCTCAACAAAAACAATCGTGCAAACCGGAACTTGGAATGGGATTAGATGTCACTTTTTTTTCATAGACACGTCAAGCGATAGTACGGTGAGAAAGGTTTGACAGAATCTAAGGGAATTTGTTTCTATGTGAACCAGTGTGTAATCTAGTAGATTGTTGAAGATATCATCAGGTAGAGTTGAACTCCCCTAGATTACATTTGATTAATCTAGAATGCATGGGAGCCAGGTTATATATACTGGGTTTTAAGTGGTGAGAGAGATATGAGGACACGTATAGGCAAGAGTCTTTGGGATAAAGATCTATAGACGAATGATATAATTTGTATTGCATTACACAAGTACATGGATCAAAGTTCCAGGCCATATCACATGTACGTGCTCTTGCATGGCGAGGGCAATTTAGTTTTTGAGAGAATATTGAAGTGTGTGTGAAAATATAGTACAGGGTGGATAAAAACAGTAAAAATAAAAAATAGTTTGCAGGGTTATAGCATTGCTAGGTCACGGGAATTTTTTTAAGAGACAAAAAAACCAGTCGCTAGGTGGTGGTCCAGCAACTTCTGTGGAAATATGTAAATTGAGACGGTTATAAGAACTTGCACTCCTGATCTGCAATCAGTTCACCGTTGTAAACAGTGTATGTGGGCCTGCTGCACTTTGCAGGAGAGTCACAAATCCAGCAATGTGTTATCCCCTGTGGTACACATTGTTTGATATCTTTTCTTTCACTTGTGTATTGCAGCGCCACCTATTGGCTGTTTTTCCTTTTCTGTCTTAAAGAAATTCCCGTGACCTAAACTGTTCGCAAGGTTATTTCAAACTGTTTGCTTATTTTTCTTAGTTTTTAAAGTTTCTATGAACTTTTTACCCACCCAGTATTATAAAAAATAATGAAATGATGCATAAACTGATCTTGCTCCATTAAAAATGGGGGTAGAGATCATATATAAATGAAATAATTATTGCTTTCAGTTTTAGATGCTTCAGTCTTATAAATTGGGATGCCAGTTGAGCATCACTGAAACAGTCCAGACTTTAAATCAAAATAACTTCTAGACCTAACGTGAGAAGACAACATTCCACATCTTGTTGGAAAAACTCAGATTCTGTGTATCTAGAGCTCTTGGCAACTCGGGCTGAATCATCCAGTATCTTAGTGCAAAGTGTGACGTTAGTATTATCTGATCATTTCTGATTTTACCTCAGTCCCAAATCCCTAGCTGAAAATTCACGAATGTTTCAGGCACAGAAGAGGTTGAAGTCCAATTACTCCTGGCATACTGGTTGCCCTGGCCCTCTATCGATAAGAATTGAAATTAATTTTTTTTTCTGTACCAAAAACAAAAAAGCCTTCCTGAGTACTTTTTCGCAAACCTAAAATTCTTACAATTTTTAAACTACAGTAGAATCTCATATAATGACACTTGATATAACAAAACAAAAATAAAACCCTCTGCAACGATATTTTTTCATGTCTTGTGTGGAATGGTACAGTCGAATGAAGCTGCTGCCTCTCTCGGCATATATAATAATACTCTACAATGATTTTTTTCTAGGTCCGCAGAGTATTGCTATATCAAAGTTTTACTGTGTTTACAAATTTATGGGACAGTGCATAAATGTCATTCAATTACACGTGGCAAAATTTCTCTTAATTTTTACACTGAAATTACCTAACAAATTTGTATTTAAAAATTTCAACATATGCTTTTAATGTATTGCCTTTCCACTGTCAACTTCATGTTTGAGACATTCATTATTGCCATTTTCATTCAAAAACTATATTCATAGATGGCAGTGAAAAATTTCTCAATTAAAAAAAGAAATATAAATCTTCTGTAACTTGCCAAAAAAGAAAATTGTGCGCCATAGGGTTGCAATGCTTTGTTTACAACTTGATTTTTTTTTTTCATTACTATAGTTTGAATTACAAAGAAGTTAGTTATATATTCGGAAAGTAATGAAACTTCCTTCAATACATTTATTATACGTGATATTTTACATCCTCTTTGAAACCCTGCATCAGTTGTAAAATTCGAAATGGATTTTTTAAAATATTTTTCTCAGCTTTCTACACGCTTCATTAACTATAAAAAAAATTATACACTGTAGGGTGGTTAACTGATAAATGTATTTTTCTGTGGTGAATTTTTATTTATAGAAAGACAACGCCATCATTGCAGTTAATTTCCAAAATCAAACCCCTTTCAAACAGGGATTTCCCTTTGAATACTCATTTATCCTTCTGGTACTTATTTGACAGTTCCTTGAGAAATCATGACAATGGAAAAATAGTTATATGATGCGAAATGTACTCTCTGATCAGACAGCTGCATATTTCACTTCATCGAAGGCTTTCCTCGCTTTCTTCAGCTCTTCATTCATAGTCAGGAGATCCTTGACTCTAGCGTATCTTCTCGGGTCCTTACGCACGAGAAAGACTATATCCTCTACTTGTACACGCCCAGTGCGACCTATTTCCATTGCCTTGTGTGTCTATAACAAAAATTCAAAACATATCATTATCCAAAAATACAATTTCAGTTGCTTATTAACTGATAATAATAAATTCAACTAATAATCTATATAAAATTGATTTTCTGTGTGTGTGTGTTCTATATACAAATCTACAATTTTAGACTGCTTGTCGCCAAATTTTTCATATACAGTGGAACCTCACTCTCTACAACAATACTCAATAAATCTCTAACAATATTTTTTCAAGTGTGTTGTTTCTAAATGTCTACTCATGTTAAACTGCTGCCTCTTGATATAATAACCAGAGGCTTATTTACCGTTTTGCCACTTGTGGACTACCTGAATTTTGCTCTTTTCTCATTTTAGTTCAATTTAATTTTGACTACTCATTCCTCGAATTTGCTGCCCTGGGCTATAACCTGCTTAGTTCCTCCCCTCTTTTGGTCACTCACGTGCTTGCAAACTCTCTCGCTCCCTGGCAGACGCTGGAAAAAACCAGAACAGGGCCGGGTACTTTTGTTAGTTGCTTAATAACAGTAAAGCAATTAAAAGAAAACATGACAATTTCATTCATGGCATCTGGCATAAAATTAATACAGTGTGCATTGCTTAATGTGATCGCATCGGTACTCAGGGTTTCCGATAATAGTAATTGATTGATAATTTTCAGAAGAAAATCCTGGCTGTTAGTACAATGACCACACTTCCCATTTGATCGAACAGGATAACTCTTTCCTACATAACTGGTTTCAAAACATTACATCATGCCAATTTCTTTTCCCCATATTCTAAAACAGGATATTTTTTCTAAGTATTTAAAACAAATACACAAACACAAAAAAACCTTCATTTTCTTCAAAGGAATTCAATAATTTTCTAATTCATAGGTGCCAATTCACAGAATTGAGAAATCTGTAGTTTGTCATGTGACAAAACATTTCACTGCTGAAACATATAAAATTAAAAGGGAAAATTGGGGATTTTTCAGGGTGACCATATGACTCATGTTTCCGTGGCATTAATGTAATTTTAGCCCTCTCTACTTTTTGTAAATAAAAATTATCCAGTTTGTTCCTGGGAGGGGGAATAACAAACACAACAAATAAAAAATGTGTAGTGTCTTGTGAAATTTAAAATGAACTAAATTTTTTTTTCTCTTCAAAATACAAAAGCATTGTATTTATACTCACGACTTCAGTGATGAACTCGATTACAAGATCCTCAAGTAGATCGACCGATTCTGTATATGGATTTTGATCATCACCGAATCCATACATCATGCATCTCACTGTGAAAACAACAAAAGTTGAATCAGTAATCACTATGAGTGATAGTCCCCCCCCCCATGAAATTTATATCTAAGTTCTGTATTCACTCACAAACAGGACGAGGCAGGATTTTAGAGACCAAATTAAAGAAAACCAGATTTATCATTGCTAGTCCTTATTTTGTTTATTACCATATATCATCCCAGTGTTTCTCGAAAAATGAAAAACATTTACTGTACTAAATCAATGCATTTTCACCTCTCTGTCTTGAAATAATTAAATAATTTTCGAAAAACTCTCTTACAGGTAAAGCCCAACGATAGCGAAAACAAAACACAGAAATTCCTTTTCTTTTGCTCAAATCTGACTTTTCCCAGTGGTAAAAAACACTGATAAGAAAGGATAGATCTCAATTATACGTGTATACTATGATTGATGGGGGGGGGGGGGGAAGGAGAGGAGTGTATGGCCTGTTCGGCGTGGCAAAAAGTCAGCCAACAGACAATTCAAAATTACTTCAAGAAAGCTGCGGGTTTGGAGCCAGTCATCTCAGTGATGAATGATTAGATTTGATGGTTCATTCGAATGATCCTCAAAACAATGCTGAACATGAAATTTCCGAACATTACTAACAAACACCTGAAGCTGCAAGTTCCATTTTCCAAACATGTGGAAATGGACAGTTCACTACGAACTTGCGGCACCTTGACTGATACGAAATTATTAATGAATGCTTGCAGACTCAAGTGACTAAAATACAGCAGAGGATGCTCCTAAGGAATTAGAAAAAAGTAAGTGAAAAATGCTAAACACGTACTGTAAAAATGCTGCATCATTTTCCGAAAAGAACTGAGAGATAAGGCTGAAAATATTTGCAGCTCTTGCTAGTAAAGATGAAATTGTGAGGGCTCAAAAAGCAAAAAATATGCATCAATCTATATATATAAAAGTGTACAGATTTTTTTAAATAAGGTATGTAAAGAAAATTGAATTGAAATGTATTCGCATATACTGTGATTGAACATTGATTGTGTAACTTAACCAATAATCTCATTAGTATGTAGTAAAATAAAGTACGGTAGTATTATTCAGTTCTTATCAAATTTTTTCACCATTTTTGGCATGTCTTTCCTTTCTTACTAAAAAAAAGCTCCATTTCTCGAAAAAACTGTCTCAAATTTTTTTTCGGCCCTGCCAGTTTTGAGATATTGATTTGACTAATAGCGCCATAAAATGTATGTATCAAGGCAAACAGACACATTTTCCTTATGTTATCATCTTTTGTCTATATACTTGGGTCCCTCTCCCCTTTACTTACTTGTCCTCCAATCTGTCGAGTGCATTTCAAATGGGATCCACTTATAGAGATTGGCCCAGTAGTAAGGTATTATTGCAGCATGCCGCTGTGCAGTCACGTGGGCATCCTGCTGGACTCTCATCACAAGGATCCGAGTTCGAACCCCCATTGGCGGCACAGAGATTGTCGGCTGAAGTTGGTTTTCTGTGGGTTTCCAACCTCAAGTCGGAATGCTAGCCAGTCTTCCACTTGAAAAAGTCTCTCCACACAGAGAGCAGACAGATCTACAACATGATACTTACATCACGTGGAAATGAAAGCATTTGCCATTTTCACTTCGAAACATGGAAGACTACAAAATATGGTTGCGCCAGCAAGAACACAAAACAAGCACACCTTCTGACAACATTTACATTAGGGGACACATTGACTCAGAACACACATTCCGGTATGTGCGAATTCGTTAGAAATCCCACAGGGGAATGTGTTTTAGGTACACATAAGGTTTAGTAGTATAATTGCAGCGTCAGCTATAGATGGTTAAAAAAAATGAAACAAAATTATGTAACTAATCTTCTTATGCATATAGGATGACCTAGGTTTTTGAAGCTGTGAAAATTGAATAAAAACCTTGTCTTATACACGAGTAAATGCGAGTATAATGAGTTAAATGCATAATGAAAAGTTGACGTCACTGACAAACTTGATTCACTGCGCTTTTTAAATGAGTCATACAAATCCACTAACAGCCAGGGATTCCTGAGCTATGGATTACGACCCAAACTTGATTTGAAGGGCATTTTCGAGATGGGTGATCAGTGATCATTTTTGTCGCACCACGGTCATTTTCTGCACACGAGGGCTAATTAGACTGGGACCTACAATTTATTGCCGATTCCGAACGGCAGGCTTGTCTTTTTTTATACTCGTCGAGAGGTTGGATTTTCGAGATGGGTCCTACAAATCTACAGCTATGGGTCATGACTCAAACTTTATTTGATGATGCTTTCTAAATGAGTCGTACAAATCCATGTATATCTAGCTCATTAGGACAGAGATACAAGTTACAAGAATTATGGCTAGGAAGAAAAAAATCTCATAGGGGAAACATACCCACACATAGTAAAGGAAAATAGAGAAAATGATCGGAGGGGTAATGGATGCTATGATCCCTCCGCAGTTTTTTTTTTGAAGAGGGAAAGAAAACAGACCAATCAGCAGATCAAGGTGAAGACAAATATGTTTGTTCAAGTCACGCACCTCGTTGAGTGGCCTCTTTTTCTCCTTCATCTCGCTTCTCAAGTGCAGTGTAGAACAAAACAATACAATCAGATTTTTTTTGCTAGTCTATATTATACACTGTTGTACCTCCTAGTCACTCCACTGTGTGCGCAGCCTTACAGTCCTATTATAAATGCACTTATTGTTTCACTAGTTTCAAAAACAAAGTCCTAAAGCTGATCTTGTTGTTGATTTTGGGTAGCGGCTGCAAACAGCCAATGTGGGTTACACATTCAAACTCAAGTTATGCAAGAATTATCATAGAAATTTTACTGTAGGGTGGGCTATCTTCCCCCTTCACTATGCACATCCTTCATGATTCGCCCCTCCCTTTTTCCCTAGAACCTGTATTATGGCTGAGACCCATGGATCAGATAAACAAGATTATAATAATGTTGTTCAATTAGTTTTCAAAACAACTAGACAAATCACAGAAAACAAAAAGTATTTTAGTCGACATAAAAATTAAAAAAGAAAAAACCAAATCATCAATGAATTGAATCCTCACATTCTTTCGAGAACAACCTCTTCTTTTTATCCCCAGACTGGGCCTCAGGGCATTCAATAAGTTCATCCTCGAACTGCAATCACAATGAATAATCAAATTAATAAATATTCAATTTATAGAAATAACGCACAATCCATTAAAATCGATGTAATAGAGTTTATATAAAGGTGCTGAACCATTAGAAGAGTACAGTCCACTTCATCAGTTTGAAAAAGAGTCAAAAGCCACACAAGTTAGCGACAGCCACTTGAGTGGTCTGTAAATGTGCCACGGGCTGAACAACCCAAGTGATCTAGAAAAGGGATGTGGGTCGCTCGCTTCAGTAATTTGGAACTGCGCATCAGGTCACATGTGACTGGAAATTTGTTTGGGTGATCCTGAAATTTGCTGCGATCAGCTTCAGTGATGTGGAAATGAGCAAGGGGTCACAGGCTTCTTCAGTGATCCAGAACTGTGCAGCAGATCATTTAAGTGATTTGAAAATGTGCCGCAGGTCGCATTCCATTTTAGACAAATTTCCGTTTTATAAAGGTGCAAATCAGCACTAATCATGGAATAGATATTTCGATTCTGTTTAAGACAGGTTTCCTTTTCATACAGTGTCCATCTATAAAACAGGTGTCACTGTAAATAACAGAGCGTTAATGAGCCCTAGTGGCTGATATTCAAACTTGTGTGTGTGATGTTTAATCGCACTGATGCATTTATTGAACATTTTAAGAGCACTGATGCATTTATTGAACATTTTAAGAGCACTAATACGTTTATTAAACTTCCGCAAATGCAAGAGATATTTTCTCGCACAGCTCAAAAGCTAATAACTAGAGCTAGACCAGATTTTCCGTGAATATTTCATACACGTACAAAGAGAAGACAGTTTTGTTTTTAAAGTGCATCTGGTAAGAACTATAAATACTTATGTGGAAAACTCATCACCAACGAGATTACTGGTAACATTTGCACGAGTGTTACAAATAACCTCATTGGTTACATATGATCGTAAACTGCATGCTTTCCTGCTACTTAGTAGTATGTGTACCATGGGCTTTAGTGAGTGGATGAATAAGTGAGCAAATGATTGAGTCGAGTGAGTCACTCGTACTGTTAATCACTCACTCGATTATTCGTTAGCTCATTCGGTCACTCACTCACTGATGACGAACTGTTGTCGGTGAATTTCCCGTAAATCTTATAAATGATGTGTTTCCATCGAGTCGCCGATGATTACGCTTATTTGGGACGAATAATCGAAAAATTCGATTATTACGTGACACGTATCGATTCACAGCGATTTTTTTTTCTTTGATGCTAAGACGAAACAAAACTTGAAATTGACATGGAAAATATTCAGTTGAAAAGACTTACCTGATCGAAATCTTCGTTCAAGGCAGTCGCCATGGCAGAGGCGATTTACTTTTTCATCCCCGCGAGTTATTTACATTCTTATTCTAACTGAATTATCCAGGGCTATCGGCTGCAAAGACCATTCTCTGAAATGTTTATTCTCATAATTTAGAAACAGGATTTATTTTGTATTTGCTTTTATTTGATAGATGGCAGCATAGATACCATCGCAAAGCCATTTCTTCTGTGTGCAGCATAAAAATGAACAATAAACGGCATTATATGCAAATAAATTTTATTCGCCTACAAATCAGGGTTGGGTTTTTGATATGACAAGCGTCAAAAACTGGTTTAAACTGTCAAAAACTGTCGAAAACCGTCAAAAACCTGAATGAATGCCTTTTGATAATGTTTTGAACATAATAGGTATACAACATGATGAAAAACTTACTTTTTGGCATATTACAATGTTTTATTTTTAAACATTAATTTATTACAATAATTAAAACAAAATATTAATTATAATTTGCACTTTTGAATTTTTCAACATATCTAGTCTAGAACATATAAAATATAATTTTATGGTTTATTTATCTAAGCTACTCATTACCTGTGTTCAATTTGTTAAGTGGATTAGAGCTGCTTATTCAAAATATGTATGATAGGGCATCAGGGTTAGGTTTTTGACCCCAGAAACTAACTCTGTATTAAAACTATCAAAATCTTACTGTCAATGATGTCAAATAGTTTTTGTTAACTTGATAGGTACGTTAAATAACAAAATACTTACTTTTATTTAGATTAAAGGGTTTTATATTCAGAATTATAATTACTGAGGAAAAATATATATTTTGGTATTTTAAATTTTCTGATCTGCCCAAAATTTTATTCCATATAAAATTTCTAATGCAGCATCTGTTAATGCACTAACTAAACTCATTTATTTTCTCCTAAAAATTTCTTAGATCAGGGTGTATAAATTCACACAGCTTTAAAGAGTATTTTCAACCAAAGCAGAGCTGACAATACTTGATACCCAAAGCATTTGTTTTGCACGTTTGAATACAGCTTCAATTGGAAAACCATTGCATTATAAATACTAGTAAATGTACCGTATCATAGTGCAAAAGAAAGAATAAACCAAGTTTGACATATACAAGCTAGCATTGCCAAATTAAATGACATTTTAGTCCTACAATTTAGTATTTTGATTGCTAGATATATTTCAATGTTATGTGCAATAAGAGTATTGTTTTAAGTATCAGTGGTTATCTACATAATTTAATAATAACAGATATCAACATTACATACATGATGTAATAAACTTTTTTAAACACCTGTTGTAAAAAGAGTACAGCAGATAGTTTATATCAATGCATATATATAAGCAGTTGAAGAAATTTTGGAAGGTCAAGAATCATCTTGAATCAAAGAATGTCAAATCGTTCCACAGTTTTCCCTTCAATGTTCATGTTATGCTTTATTCAAATTTTATAAGAAAAAAATAACATATATTGTCCAAAATAATTCAGTCGGGAGTAGAAAATTATTTTAGAATCTTATTAAATATTTATTCTTTGTATAACATAGTCACTTTAAACATTACATGCAATTAACGTGTGCATTTTCATTGGGAATTTTTATATCGAAAAGCAATATTTGAGGTTTTTGACAAAGGTTTTTGATGTGACAGTTTAAACTGCGGTTTAAACCGTCAAAAACTGCCATGTGTCAAAAACCTGCCAACCCTGCTACAAATATAATACATTTTCAAAGACCACAACAGGAAGATTACCCAACAAGGTGGATGAAAAAAGGATGCTCCTAACGCCAGTCATGTGTTCAATATAAACTATTTTCTCTGTGAATAATACGAAGTGCGGTCAACTCTCGGCTTACGAACGTCTCAGTAAGCAAACAACTCATGAATCCATGGCCGCAGCAGGGATAGCACTGACAGGGTTATAGCCTGGTGGGGGGGCAGGATGATTCTTACCATTCTGTTTTTTCACTCAATAAATTCACTCGAAAGGCATTCAGAGGCCTTGTGAAAAGGCTGGCCAACATCCATAGCCTAGCAGCGCTGCAACTGGGTGGAGCAGGTGGGTCTATATCAATGATTCCCAACGTGGGCGTTAACGCCCCCTTAGGGGCGATGGAATGTTCCAAGGGGTCGGTAGAAGCTACGGGTATAACATAGGATCCTATGGGTTAGATTGCGTCGGGGGGCGATGGCAGAAAAAAATTCCTGAAGCAGGGGGTGATGGGACAAAAAGGGTTGGGAAACTATGGTCTATATTGTCCCGTTGCTGGACTATTTGGCCAAGTCAAACTAGCCACAAATAATATTCCTCTTTCTTAATTTTGAAGATTGAGCTAACACCATCGTGGAAAAAAAAAAAAAAAAAAGCCTGACACCTTCTTGGCCCAATGTAATAAAACTGGAGCTAAAACTCCTTGCTGCAAGCTCTTGAATTTTTATTGTAACGGTTTTCAAAGAAAAATCGCAGTAAATATGGTCTATATCTATGCGTTTCTCTATGACAATAATCTTACATATTAGTTATTTACTCAGGCCAGAGGTGGTGTAAATTTCACCCTTTAATCTCTCCTTCAACATTACAAATGGGAACCAAAGTGCGTGCTTTCTCCGACTGACCTAGAATCTAGTCGTGGCCCCGCTGAAGGATGGGGGGAGAGCAGTGCATGAGTCAGTAGGGCATTTCAAAATTTTAGGTTTCCCTCAAAGAAAGTTTTCAGATATGTTTTTCAATGGTTGCCAACATGGATCCCCTTGCAGGCAGAAATTTCGAGGGATCTGGTGTTGAGATTATAGATGATTGAGAGATGATATTAGCAAAACTAGATATGACCGGCTCTCTGCCCTGATATGGGATAAAGCCTGTAACTTGATTAAAATAGTCTCTGATTGTCTCTCGCTCTCTATGGAAAAGCATCTTCAGTGTCAATATATGGTGGTCGGCTGAAGTTAGTTTTCTGTGGTTCACTTCGAACCGATCTCCCCATTGAAAAGTCTGGCCACAAAAAGCAAGAGCCCTACAAACAGTACAAGCATTCAATCATTACACTTCTCGCCTGAAATATAGATGGCAGCACTGAAAAAATCAGATACAACACTAGATACACACTCAGACTGTTAGGTACACACACTTACTTGCACTACCAGCACAACTCACTATGTAGTAAATTGCCCATGGTGATAGACCTGAGTTGTGCTCTGTTTGAAAGAAAGAAAGTGTCAATATTTCATTTGGTTTTATGTTATGCACTTGAGCATTGAACACTACAGTAAAAATTCACATTAGAATTCTAACGTGAAGATTTAAATATTTTGGGTTAAAGGAACACAATTTAATCTAATTTACATTAATTCCCATGGGAAAAATTATCTGGGTTTACGAACAGACTTCAGAGGAAGGAATTGAGTTCAGAAATTGAGGATTGACTGTGCTTAGTAAATACCCAGAGGCAATTTGACATTTTACGACCATCTCCATATGATATGTTTGCTGTTTTATAGTTTTTAGATGGCAGCGGGAGTTTAGATGGAATCCCTGTAGTCACCTATTAAATAAAAAAATATATAAAAACAATGGGAAGTAGGGGTGTGTACGTCCTTCAAAGGTCAAAGTCACCTATCAAATGGAAACAAAACTATTCACTATCATTCTGTAAGTAAAATTGGATGTTGGTTTTTAATGGGATCTTCACACAAACCACTTATGCACCACAAAAATAAACATATCGAAATACAGTTGATAACAATGCAACACCAGCCATGTTTTTAACTTTGCTGGAGAAATTCAAAATTATTTCCGGTGTAGAGAATTCACAAACTGCTAGTGCCCTATTCAATACACTTCGGAAAAGCCGTGACAATTCTAGTCCTTCAAGCTTAATATACGCTGAGCTAAATGATTAATTTATGAGCTATTTGCTGAATCGTGTCAGACAAACTGTCCATTGCATGGTCCCGTTCAGCATACATAGGTGCCATCGAAGCAAATTACCACACACTTGGTTTGATAAACTGTCATGGCTGCAATCAAATGAGATGTTTCATGACTTTGATCCTGTTTTTTTTTTTGTCTTGTATTGAATAGTGAACCAAAATCAACTAATTTTTTTGTAAGGCAACGTGAAATGGTGGATAATTCTAACCATAGGCTGTTGTGTAAGGGACCCTACTGTTTAATCACCAGCACTTAAAAAAAAAGACCAAATGATACTAACTAGTCAAAACAATCAACTAGTCTTAAACAATAATTTAGTTCATTTTAAGAAATCAAAGTTTGAAATCACAGGCCACACTTGGCTTGCCAGCAATGAGTTGAGTATGCATGCGTTACAACCACACATGCATTCACAATACATGATCTATCATGCACAAGTTCATTAGAAATTCTCCAGAGGAATGCTTTTAAGCTGCATGTAGAGCTATAAGTAGCAGTAGTTACTAGTTAGTGTCATTAAAGTAAACAATCATTTCAATCTGAAATTTTCCTCAAAAAAACCTGTTTCTAAAAAAAAACCCCGCCCTCCCCCCCCCCCGTTTTAGCCAGAGCTAGACAAATCTATTTAAAAAAAACACATTTCTATTTGTTATTATCAGCAATGATGCCAAATGTTCCTACACGTGGGGAATTCCACAAAAGAGTTTTGTCAGGTAGTCGTGATGCAATATGCTGTAGTGAAAATACAGTATGTTGATCTAACTTTACAACCCCTAATATTTTGTGAGCCCGAGGCAGCAATAGCATTCATATCCTCACATCCTGTAGCTGGCCCCATGGGCTGGGATCACTGGTCAGGTAAGGACTATCAGGGACCTTTCAGTGCAGTAAATAGCCGCTGTGGTGGTCGAGCGGCCATAGCGACAGTCTCAAATCGCGAGAATTTGGGATCAAACCCACCTGTCGTCACAGTGGTGGCCCACTGCAGTTATTTTGCGGTTTCCAACTTCGAGGCGCAAATGGGAGCCGATCTCCATTTTAAAATGCCCCACAGCAGAAAGCAACATGCCTACAACGTTCAATTATTCATTCATTACACTTAACTTACTATGAATTGAGAAAAACTCATAGTTTAAAAAATTGATTGCAGATGGCAGCACTACACATAACAAGTGTTACACAGAAACAAACTTTGTGGAAGGTTCACTATAAGTAAAATCCAAAATGTACCAATTTGTTAGAAGTTCCGCAGAGGAATATGGACGTGGTGCATGTCTGGTTTAGTAGTAGTACAGTAAATATATAGGTTAAGAAAAATGGGATTCATCCTAGTGACTTTTGGAATGTTTAATTTGGTTACTGTGGGTTCACCAACAATGTGTTTCAAACATATTTACAATGGTTTATCACTTCTTCAATGCTCCCAGTATATGGGGAAAACCTGGGCAGCGCCAGGTATTATTAGCCAGTCTATATATATATATAAAATTGATATTCTCTGTGTGTGTATGTGTATACTCTCTATACCAGAGGCCTTCAACTTTTTTCCAGTCATGAGCACTGCTTGTACCCATCAAAAGAAGAGCACCCTTACAGCATGTTTGACATATAAATGCATGAAATCAGGATGATTTTAGTCCGTGAATGTAATTTGTACAAGCTGTTTAATTGGAATGTTAATCAAGTGATTGCGAGCACCACTCTAGTTGCTTCAGGGAGCAATGGGTTGAAGATGCCTGCTCTATAACAGTGGTTCTCAACCTTTGACAGCCCTGGTTGATTTATGTTTTGTGAGTGAAAGATCTGACACGCAACTAATGTGCAACAAATGGAGAAAAATGAAACAGTTGAAATGAATCACTCACAGCCCAGTTTGACTGCTGTCAGGGAGGTTGAGAAATACTGCTCTATACAAATGGCACATTTTTAGACTGATCGTCGCCAAATTTTACATATATTTTACATATGTCGAATCTTGTTATAACAAACTCCAAGAGACCGGAGAAATCACTTTGTTATAACGAAATTTCGTTATAAAGGAATTCTTGGTTTTTGTATTGTTTCCATGTGGTGGATTAAAAAGTGTTTGTTAAAACCAGATTTTAGCTATAACGATATTCGTTGAAACAGGATTCAACTGTACAGAAAGTGGGACCTGAATTGAATGATAGGCTACTTTAAAAATTTGTCTGTGAAATAGACAAAAAACTGTTGGGTAACAATGGTGTCTCTGGCTCAACAATGATGTTTAGAATGTTTACTTTGGTTAATGTGGTTCTCAAACAATACGTTTCAGACATGTATATGTCTTTACAATGGTTTGGGACTTTAATGCTCCCAGTATATAGAAGCCCAGGCAGAGCCAGGTATATAGCCTATATTTAAACTTAAGAATTAACACTTTACACAATGATGGATTTACGAGCCAAACACACTTTCTTGGAAATGCATATTATGAATAAACAGAGATAATACAAATAGCATGATAAAATAATATAACACCACATGCTAATTTACAATCTTTTTATTGCAACATTTCTACAAAATAACCACTGAAAAGAAATATTCCCGATTCATATATATATATATATATATAGTACATTTTTACGCCCTGCTTGAATTTACAATTGAAATAATAAATACAAATAGTCGACAAACAGGGAATGTTAATTAACTGAAACATTTCAAATATAATTAAACTGTCAACAATAAACTATACATTTATAAGATAGGAAGTTCAACAGATCATGTACAGGCACTGCTGGTAAATCGAAAAAAAAAAACTGAAGAAAACGAAACAATCTAAATATATAACATTATTATTACAAAAAAACGCACTAGTGTCAGCACAATATAGGCTAACTTTGAAGATATAGTACATCGTTCAAATATATATATATAATATTTATATTTTTTTGAGCTTTTGTAATATATATATTCACGTCTCCAGCCAGCAACAGCCATTAAAAGTTCATTAAATGTGTCTACAAAACTGCAGCAGCTGCTGTATACAGAATTGCTATCTTTTTTTTAATATATACAATGCGGTTATAATATAATCATATATTCATTCTTGTGATAGCACTCAAAATTTCTCCAATTTTGTACAAAGAGAAATATATTCCACATTTATTCAAATGTGAATAAGATCTACATAAATTCATGTTTTTTAGCATGCACCCTTTTTTATCTAATTATAGCACTCGAAACACACACACACACACACACACACACAAAGATCCCTTTTACACAACTAGCTAACAGTATTTTCCTGCATATAAACCGCAGATTATATGCCCCTGTGCAAGATCATAGAATTTTCAGAGTTGGAATGGGGAACAAAAATTTCTTGAGGATTTCTAGATGGTGCATAAATAGGAGTAAAAAACCTATTACATTCTCTTGCATTAGCTGACATGCCGAATAACTCGGGGGACACTAGTCTTTTAAATGTTTGAGTAAGTCTGGCTATTCCTAGAATACCGGGAAAAAAGTGTTAGAGAGGGTCACAGAATGCAGTCAAAAGACTGATATCAATTTACGTCAAATGGCAAATAGATAAGAGAATCAGAATAAAATACAGTGATACCTTGACTTGAATTTTTTTTTGAATAACAAAGATTTTGTTTCGTTTTTTTTCTGCCTCTGCTAACGAATACGGAATTGGCTAACAAATATATTAGTTGGTGGGGTTACACATGCTCTAGCAAAATAAAAACCATGCTGCGAGCTAAATTTTCATGTCAATCAAAATGAATCCAAGTAACTGTCATTTAAGCCAGAGTAACCTCTTTCTACCTTGGCCAAAACTGACAATTTAAAAATATTAATTTTTTGATTTATTTGTGTTCATTGCAGGGCTGGACAAATCTCACGTGCCAGGTTGCCTCGGCGACAAAAAAAAATAGTACTAGCACCTAAAATTTCCTTTGTGGTTAGTAAATTGAAGACCGAATTTCGGACCTTTTCCTTCAGGTAAAAATTTTTTTTAGAGCTTAGAAGTTTTTTCCTGGCACCTAGAAATTTTTCATGATTTGACCAGCCCTGGCTTATTTTACGTCAAAATACCCTTTGCAAAGAAAAAATAAAGTAATTAATTTGGGACAATATTTCTTCACTAGGACCACTTGAATTAGATACTTATACGTGTATCTCAGGTCTTAACTTGAAAAAAGAAACATTAAAAATGACCATTAATAGTCCACACAATATGTGTACCTCTAGAGTGAAGAGGTTAATTTACTTTCACCTCAGAATCATTTTCCAGATACCAAAGGTCCAAATTGGCCAACTCAATTGATTTTCGAAGTCCAGATACTTATGAATTATTCAGAACTTGACTTGATTTTTCCAGCATGCTGGTCTTCCTTCACTGTTATCCAGCATGTCAGCTAATGAGGGGGAATATGGTACAATTTTATATGCAAAAAGGTAACCCAACAACCCTTTTTATTACTTCAAATTTCATTATTGGTGAATGAAATTTGCATTTGCAGATTATAAGCAGGAAGTTATTATAATATTTAATTCCTCAAAGATATGAATTTCCACTCTGATTGGACAATGTATGTTATTCGATGTGGAAAGCAGAGAGTTTAATAGATGTATAAATTTACAACCGGTTATATACAAGAAATCATAAATACAAGTATCTGAAAAGATTTCCGACACTCATAGTGCACTGGACAACACTTAATGATAGAAGGGAAAAAAATGGCACCTCATCAAAAAGAAAAAAAATTACAGATATCATTGATTCCACTGGGATTCCAATATCAAGACTCAATGGGATAGCAGCGGACATGCAGAGCTCTTCTCTTAATATATATACTCAATGACTACAGTGCCTCACAAAGCATTAATAATTGTTGTATTGCACATGCGAGTAAAAAAAATTTCAATGGGAATCAAATCACAAAGGAACTTTGACTTCCGGTCATATACCAAGAATGTATCATGCAGGCTATGGCTAAATGTTTTCTAGGATTCCCCAAGTTTTTAAGCCTACATTGATGAGACATTAAGAAAAGGTTCACTCACAGAATAAATGTCAGAATTCCATTGGATAAAGAGAAAAAATTATTCTGAGTAATTTTCCTTCATTGTCGAATACTATACACAATATCTGCGTCAACGCATATGAAAAAATTCAACAGAAAGAAATTTCAAGTTCACGGAACTGTACAGAAACATGTTAAATTTAAACAAAATCTGCGTGAAAGAACTTGATAGGCATGAAACATCCACATACATGTAAAATGAAATCTCTCATATCGTGACCATGTATAGTCTGCATTCTATGGTATTCGCTTAGCCGAATTTCTCGGAATAAGTGGTGAACTGCAATGATGTTCAATTTACAAATAAAAATGTGTAACAGTAAAACCCTTACAGTCATTCCACTTTTAGGGCCAAACAATAATTTCCCCTTGTATAATAAAAGTATGCATTTCAAACCTACGATTAACTGTCATCCCTCTTTTATAGACAAATTTTTTTGCCCTGCTAGTGTCCAAAAAATAAAAGTTTTACTCTGTATTCATTTTATTTCACTCTACAAATCAGCATTTTCAAGTATTAATAAAACAATGAATTCCTAATAATCTACGTCAAATGCAATTCAATGAAGTGATGCTTGGTAGACATTGAATAACAAGTATTATTATTGTAGATTACAAAAACCAATTTACTGGACATATTGACAAAAATGCTTCAAGAACCGAAATTTAGTTAAAAAACAAACAATGCTGAGCTGGTTTACGATTTTATTCAGCACATGAAATGACGGCTGATAATTCATTATTATGAAAGAATTTATATTAGATAGCAATCCCTCAAAACTATCAATCCCCAAAGCAGAATGTTTTGCATTGTTCTGCAACGAGCCCTCGCCTGACTGGAAATGTTCTGAGGTGAAAATTCCCACAATTGTGTTTTCTTCACTTTTTCTTAAAATTCTTCCAGATTGTTCTGCAGTAGCCCTGCTTTGGGGCTATCAATTACGATAAAGCTTGTACAAGATTTCATCCATTCGATGGAATTTCCATCAATTTCAGAGAAAAGATAAACCTTGCAAGTAATTTGTACTATGTGACACATATTTTATAAAGCTGCACTGAGAAGAAAGAGAAGTGTGTTTATAGCTAAATATACTGAATCAAAGTCACTATATTTAAACTTGTTTAGGTCCTGGAACCTTTTTAGGTTCTTGGACCTTCTCCCTTCCCCTTCAGAATAAAAAAAACCATGAGATGCATGAATAATTTTTTTTTCATAACATTTTCTGAAATTTCAGGTATTATTCAGCACATTATAGCAAGTTAGCAACTTACACATTTTTTAGTCAACAAGAATGATGAATTCACATTTTGAGAGTTGAAAAAAAAACCATATAGTAAAACCCCTCTTATATGGCCAAATAATAATTTTCCCTTTCATAATAAAAGTATGAATTTCAAACCCCTGATTAACAGTCACTTCTCTTTTACAGACAAATTTTTTTTGTCCCACTGGTGTCTGCAAAAGAGAGGTTTTACTGTATTTTAAACGTTTTATCTACCAATCACAATGCATGTACAGTGTTCCTATCACATTGCATTTTTTCTTTTGGCTTGAAAGAACAATATACTCCTTGTGATTAGTTGATTTGCATTGATTAAAAAAAAACAAACAACTGGGGAATTAGAACAGGACTTCATGTAATGCAAGACGACAAGAAATAAATTTAATATTGTTTGGGTTTTTATTCGAATAAAAACACCCTGTGTGACTATATGCAAAACATATTAATTTGTCAATCTCTCTCTCTCTCTTTGCAATATATACATTTAAATGAAAGACTAACTGTATATATACTAGCTTCATTAGAAATGGGAAAAACTATGAAGATGAGCCTCACATTCAAATTTCTTTTTTATGTTAATATAACACTCAAAAAACCCTCTGCTCATCTCAAAAGAACAAAAATTAGTAAAAACTTCCAAGCTTGGTCAGCCATCACGTATTTTATATATATACTCTGGACGGATTAAATAAACCCTTCTAATAAGTTTGAAAAAAATTATTTCTACAGCAGCGGATCTCAACCACTGCTCAGTGAATAATAAAATAAATCAATAAATTTGATAAACAAAAAAAAAGGTCTAAAGCGTAGTCTCCCAAACTTTTTGTTCCATCGCCCCCCCCCCCTCATCAGAAATTTTTTCCTCTCATCGCCCCCCAACACACGTAAACCCATAGGATCGTATGTTAAATCAGTAGGTTCTATTGCCCCCTTGGACCATTCCATCGCCCACTTTGGGAAACACTGGTCTAAAGGGTACTGCCATATAAATAATATACTAAAAAGGGCTCCTCGAGTTAAACAAGGCTCCGCCATAGAAATTATTCACTGAAAAGGGCTCCGTGAGTCAGAAAAGGTTGAGAACCGCTGCTCTACAGAAATGTGTTTTCAAGTTCAATTTTTGTAAGTGATTAATGAAAAAGTATTTTAACAAAAATAAATTTGGGAAAAAGCCATTATCAATTCTTCCCAGAAGGAATGATTATTAGTCAACTTTTCTGTGCTCAGTTCATTGATGTCCCAAATTATCTGCACAACTCATATTCAACTACAGCAGAATCTCGATAACTCAACATGTGTTATTCTCATGTGGTGGGCACAATATTAAATTCAATGGGAGAAGAAATCTCTCAAACTCAACAAAAAC
Organism: Pholcus phalangioides; assembly: GCF_987345545.1. Lineage (NCBI taxonomy): Eukaryota > Metazoa > Arthropoda > Arachnida > Araneae > Pholcidae > Pholcus > Pholcus phalangioides. The sequence continues at coordinate 81,926,978 of NW_028301608.1, read as the reverse complement.
CCCACTTAAGTGGATTACAATGATATACTACTACTTAACCCTACATGCACCTCGTACATTCTTCTATGGAATTTATAATGAATCTGCACATGCCGGAATGTGTGTTCTGAGTGAATATGTGGCCTCAACGTATCTATGTTGTAAAGTTGCGCTTGTCTTTTGTTCATGCTGCCATCTGCCTTACATTTTCTGAAGTAAAGATGGAAATGCTTGAATGTCCACATGACCGCACAGCAACTACAATTATATACTGCATCATCACAACTATTTTTTTGAAAATGCCCCTGAATTGGCCAGTTAATAAATTTTCAAGACATTGCTCTCATGTGTTTCAACATAGTTTTTTTTCATTATTTTTTAGTCAAGGATTCTCCCTCATGCCTTGCGAAAGGGTTACTTCCACTGTTTGAAACTTGTAAATGTGATCCATGGATTACAAAAGTCAGATAGATGCAAATTAAAATGATAGATGGTTGAGTAAGCTAGATAGAAATTTTCAAATAAAAAATGAGTTTTCTGATTTTTGAGAACTGCGCTGCTCATTCACAACTAACTAATATTTCGACATGCTGTTTCATTTCACAATAATTCTACATTATCCTGAAACTTTTCATAGAAAACTGCAGATACAATTGTTCTATTAATTTACAGATGTTGGAATAGAATTATCCAACTATATATAAGTACATATGTAAAAGATATTTAAAAATAGGGAGGTTGAGATCAAATGAACCTCTTTTAACTTGACAACCATTCAAGTTCACATGTTTATTGATGCTCTTAGGGTGTCGAGTTATCAAGGTTCCACAGTATTTCCATTTTTTTGGAATAAAATATAATCACTTTTCTAACATTTCAACTGGACAGAAACTCCACAGTAAACATAAAAATTTATATCCTCACACGACTTCTTTAAATAATCACATCATGGTATATTTTCTAGCGCTCACACTCTAAGTTGTCCTCCTGACCAAGGCTGTGAGGCAAACCACCGTTTTAGTGCAAATAGTCAAGATTCAAAAATTTTCAGTGTAAAAGAGTAATTAAGAAAGATTTTTTTGAACTGTAATGTATGATAATGTATTGCAAGTCGAGAAAATTGCATCTCTCTATAATGTGATTCTTACGTATTCCCAAGAGATTCTGTCCAGGACAAGAACAAATTTGCAAAAAAAAAAAAAAAAAATTGCAGCCAAAATTTTTTATGCATTCCAGTTGATTGATGATGTAGCGCTTTGATGTAGCGCTCACATGATTAATTCTATTTCCTCAAGTGGATCATTATTCTAACCACTGACTATCAAAAAATTTCCAAAAAGAGTACAGTAATATTGATTTAATTTTGGAAAAAAATTTATACAATACTTGACACACACATACATGCATATGCATGGTAGGTCTCAAAATTAATGAGATAATGATTAATAAAAATTTACTAGTTCAGTCCTTACATTGCTCCTATCTCAAATAGATGACAAATGACTTATGGGTAATTTGCACTTACAAGGGGAAAAATTTTTTTTTTCTTGCACATACGGAAAGTAATATTTCCAACTATTCGCACAGTTTAAGGGTTAACATTTTATATTTATAACTTAAAAAGACTGGGAAGATGGCTTTTAATGGCTTGAATGATGAAAACCAAGCATTTATAACACCACGAGCAGGATAAGTTATAGACAATTGACATATAGCAACCTGCCCTGGATGAGGAGAAAACCGGAAAAGATCAATGAGGAACATTTAAAAGAACAAAACTGTCTTCTTCCACAAACTAAACAATATTATACGACTAAAGTCTTGGCATTGCTTGCAATTGGTTGAAGACTCGTCAATAGGTTAAAATCTTGAATATTTCCATGCAGCACATACACAAAGGGGATGCAGATTATATTCCAAAATATTTTTTATCCCGTCAGCTTCTCCGAGTGTATCTAGTACATAAATGCAGTCCACTTTTGAACATTATGATAGTTATATTGAATGCAATTATAAATTGAATTGAGAGTTTGAAGTGAAATGTAGTCAAAGTCTTTATGGAATATAATCTTGTTATACTATTGAAATAATAAACGAGATACATAGTTCATATCAGTTGAGCCAACATACTTTTTAGTAAACAAAGATTAAAATATTAAAAACAACTAAAAACATTTGAATTATTGACAATCGAAACTCGTGAATATGCCACATAATCTAAAATTGAGTGCCTCCTTTTTACCTGGACTAAATTCCAAATCACAGCAAAACTCGGTGGAGTCATTTGAAATTCCAACATAGTTTTATACAGGTTGTATCTAACGTATATCCACCTTTTATTACACACCATTTTTTTTCTCCAGAAGAATCAACCCATAATATCAGTTTAGAAGGTATAACTCTATACTTGGGAATTTTTTTCCTTCATATGAAGGTTTTAAATATCTTTGATGCCATATCCTATTTGAAAATGCAAAATTCCTATAATCTAAAATTTGCATGCCTCACTATTTCAGTTACGTAATAAGAGTAGGTTCATGGAATCGATATACACAAGGATCAAAAACAGAACCCTATTTATGCATACACAAATTGTATTGAACATACATTTGCAATGTAGGAGAAAGTATTTGTGGCTAGTTAACATCATTATGTCCAGTTCTCAAGAATAGCAGTTCATTTACATACATCAACTGGAACAAAAAAAAAAAAAAAAAAAAAAAATCGAGCATAATTCAATTCATGAAGTTCATTAATAATAAGCTCATGATTATGAAATAAATAAATTTCTTTCACTTTAATGTCTCCGAAAAAAGTTCCAATAATGTGAGCTGACAGCACACGCCAGCTATTTTTATGATCTCGTGGTAATTTTCACTTGTATATTCTTCATATATACTTTTTTTTTTGGCAAATGATAGTTATTGATTCACAAGGAACCAGATATTATTTATACAGCTATTTCAGCTAGCCAGTCTGTTGATCTAGTACTTATCTGTATCAGCTCGCTATTTTGTAGGCAACATTTTTTCCTTTTATAGGGAGTGGGTGAGCTTCCGTATTGAGCACCCAGGCATCTAACGGAATGAGATCATCATCGGAAAACAGCAGATATAAGTACTTTAATGTCTCTGCCAAGAAGAAACTCTGCTGCACATCATCTTTTGCACTATCCAAAAGATACACATTTTTCAAACCAGAGTAGCCCCCATCAACACGACAGTGCTTCTCAATGGCCTGCAGAAAAAACCAAGGGTATGAAAAAAAAAAATCAAAATTTGGAAATTATAACAAACAACAACTATTAATAGATCTTATATATCATACTCATATCATTTCTATAAGTTCAGGAAATTAATAAATTTTTTGACAAATTGTGATGTTATTTTAGAATACTTACTTGAGCAGCTTCCCAGCCCCATTCTCTATATTTGGGGTCCTTAGTGATCCTCCACAAGACAAAGTAACTTTCAATAACTTCTGGACGCTGAATGTAATATTTCTCATTTTGTTTCAAGGCTCTTGCTTCTGAGCTCTCTGTGAAGCGGAATGATTCTGGGCCAAGCTTTGTAGCTGCATAATGGACAAAAATACAAAAGTGTTGGTTCATATAAAATAAGCCAAAAAGAAGATTGTATCAAAAGAGTTCCTTTAACATAAATTACCTATTGTTTTGATCAGCTATATCTCGTTTGAGTATGATTCTCAAAACTCATATGAATATCACTGGTTGGCCTATTGAATAATTTAACACTTTTGGGTCTAAGCCCGAGCCTGACTCTGGATGCCGTTTTTGTTTAAGGGAACTAAGCCCAAGTGTGACTCGGGTTTAACTTTTAACTCTTGTAGCTATAAAATGGCTGAATGTGTTCCCAGTGTTTTTAAACATAATCTATAAATCTTCTAGTTCCAAAAAAAAATATAGGTGGCAGCAGCCAACTGATGTAGCTTTATGAAACAATGTAGAAGTAAGTATAGTTGAAAAACATTTGTCTTCCTAAGTAAGGTAGCCATGTTTGTTGTATTTCGCGATGTTTCATAAACGATTTTTAGACTTATCAGATGGCAATGATTTGGCTGAGATATATTTTTTGTACTGGAGATTTTTTGTCAGAGTTATCAGATTCAGATGATACAGAATACCAGCCCGCTTGTATAAGGGATTCAAAATCACAGTTCTCAGATGACAACGACAACACCAGTAAATATATTTGATTTTTTGCTTTTGAACAAAAAAATTTTTGTGTATATTACTTATTTTTTTCAAATGTTTCAGGACCTATATTTTACAAAATTATTCATTCTAGATGATGAAAAGCAACAACAGAACAAATCAAAGGCAGAAACTGGAAAAAGATTGAGGAAAGAAACTCGAACTTACTGCGAACCTTGTAGTGTTGCTCTGTGTGCAAATGTATTTTGAAGCGTACCATAATAAAGCAAATTTTACAAGATATTTATTTTAAATAAAAACTATTTTTAGATATTTGTAACATATGGGTAAGTTTTTATTCAGAATTGTTCGCAATTTAATGTTAAAAAATTGTTTTCTTATGAGGAACTTTTTTAAAACTCTAAAACATGCTTTTTAATTATTTCCTCATTAAATATTAATTATCAGTACCTTTAAATAATTACTATATTATGAAAGAAAAGAGTTTGAAATTTTTAGCTAAAAAAAAAAGTCAAGATTTATATATTCTAAGTATTTTTAAAAAATCATGAAAGTACCAAAAACCCTCAGTCCACAGGGACAAACATGGTCGAAATAGCTTAGACCCGAAAGTGTTAATATACAGTAGGACCTCTCTGATACAGAATTCTTTAGTCTCGGAAAAAAACCAAATTCTTGCATTTACTGTATACAGTAAAACCTATCTTCAACGGAAAAAAATCTTGGTCCCGTGATTTCAATACCAAAATACACATAAAAACCTAGATCAAATGAAACTTGTCTAAAGCGGAAACAGAAAGGAAAATTGTACCCTCTTAACGGAAAATTTCACACCAACATTTCAAGTGTTTCACGATCAATTAGCTAAGGGATCATATAAGATGTTAAAGTGTTCTACCAAAATGTTTTATGCAAATCTCTGCCAATGCGAATTCTACACATCATCCATCTTTAGATTAGCAAAAGCCATTTTTGCATTTGATGCTGCTATTTTGATAAGCCATATGTGGTAAAGCAGTTGCTTTCTGAATACAAATACAACGCCACAACAGGCAAAATGCCCAACGAGGTGGCTGAGAAGAAATTGAAACAAAATTTTTTGGAAAATCAGGCTTTTCTATGGAACAAATTAGTGCAAGGGATTGGATTTCCAAATGATATGCAAGCTGCTTTCTGTGATCGCAGTACTGGAATTGGAGGAGGCAATTGCCCAGGTGGTAAATTTTAAGTGGGAAAAAACTTGATATAAAAATCAAATTTTATAGTGGTAAGGGTGGCAAAATCATGTTGCCTTCCCCCTCCTCACAAAAATCCTAGTTACGGCCCTGGTGGCGAGGATTACATAAACATAGACAACACAGTACAAACTGAACCTGGTACAACAATTAACACTCATTGAAAATTTAAAACAAAAATCAAAAAGAATGCAATTTTTTTTTTAGAAGAATAGTGTAGGGGAAGTTCATACAAATGCTGTTGAAACCTGAATATTTAATATAGAGCAAACAATGTCCATTATCTATTTAATCTTTTATAAATTATTTAATTTATTATTTTTTATTTGAATTACCCAAGAGATTATTAGATAGTTTTACACATTATGTCCATTGAACCTTTATTAAGTAGAAACCTGTGTTCAACGGAAAAAAATCTGTCCCTTGTGATTTTGTTGAAGATAGGTTTTGCTCTGTATATCTAGATCATATATTTCACCATAAAGCATTTTCTTTGCAAACAAATCTTTTTCAAGGTCAAATAGTGAAAAGAGACACAAAAATTCATTCTTCTTTCAATAAATCAGGCTTTTTTCCTCGATGTGGAAGAAACTGAGGAAAAAATTTACGGTAAAAATAAAATCCATTTTAATGATGGATACTATCATTCATGTGCATAAAACACTGACAAAACAAAAGAGATATGAACATTGAAGTCAGAGTAGTGGCTAGTGGATACCCAAGAACTTGTCACACGTGACTGAGCAGCCCCCAGAATTGTTTCACAAAATCTCTAACTTGAAGCTGAACAAAAGACCTGAAACACTTCAGATGCCTTTGGGTATGAAACATATCGAGTGTTAACATTAAAGGGGGTGGAACACAGAGGTCTCAAAAATCGCAAAATCACCTGGAGGCAAAAAAAGAATTCACAGCAATACTTGACTTGAAACAAATGAACAGCATACACTCATGAGTACAAGTCTAGAACTATTGAGAAATGCTGGAAAAAAGAAAAATCAGCTTAGAATTGAAAAAAGAAGGAAATTTTTAAACATTAAGTTTTAAACATTAAAAATGAAAAGTAAGGCCACAGCCAACATGTGAATTCCCTGCAGAACCCTTTCAATAATAATCACAAACCATCAAACACAAATAGGAAAACATCAAAAAAGATAAAATTTGGGAAACTATTATCTCAATAGTGATGGATCTGTTCAGCCATGGTTTCACACAATGCAGAGAAAATAAATATGAATCAGTAACACTAGATTTTGAAAAACATCAAAATTTTGCTAACAAATTGGTGACTGGTGATTTTCAGTATTCAATTACATACAGTATTTATTTAATATTTTACAGCTCACTTATATAGAAATTTTTGTGATATTTTTTATACAGCCGAATCTTGTTATAACGAACTCCAAGATACCGAAGAAATCACTTCGTTATAACGAAATTTCATTATAAAGGAATTTCCAATTTTTAACATGCTCATAAGTTCGCATAAGTTTTACTTAATTAACATTTTAGAGGCAAATAATCCATAATTTTTTTTTTTTTACACAATTATTGTGGAAGCCAATGAAGCAACACAAATTCCTCTAAAGTACATGGTATATGCATGCTGAAACAAATGGTCCTGAAGGTTCTCTTGAACTGATAAATATCGTTTTAGAGTTCCAAACTAGCTAAGGCTGCAAATGGTGTAGATACCAAAGCGTACTCTAGTGAAAGCTCTTCTTCGTCATTGCTGTCCGCAGGCGATTGTTCATTGTTTTCTTGTATCATACAAACGATATCGTTGTCTGTTAACGATTCCGAAGTGAAGACATCATCGTCACATAAAATAAATCGTCCAGCGTCCATTCGGAACAGACGTTTCTTGTGTGATGTGTTCTCACAAAGGCTGCAAATCAATGGTACACCAGCTTTATTCAGCGTTTCACAGAATTCTATTGCGATTAAATGTACTTTTTTCCACCCATTACAAATGACTTTTTGAGCGATGTCCTTCCAGGCTCCAGCTATCATATCTATAGCTTGCTTGAGGTCAGGCCTCACTATGATTTCTTTATTATCAAGCTGGAGAATACACCTCAACAGTTGCGTATGGTATTTTCCTTTCACCACCTTAATTATGAATCAATTAAATGGTTGCAAAACAGACGTGCAGTTAGGAGGCATGTGCTCGATGTGAATGCACTCTGATTTTGAAAAGTCAATGAGCACCGTGCAATTGGTGGTAAGCAGGATCTCTTTCTATTTTTTCGCTTCATTTCCCCATAAAACTTACTAGCACCTCATTAAAAATTCTTGTAGTCATTCAAGCTTTTCGACTTGATTTGTGATTACAAGGCAGTGATTTCACATTCTTCATGCACCATGGGTTCATAAATTTTCCAATAACCATAACTTTTCTATTTTTCGGTTCCGTTCATGTTGCAGTAAAACAATGAAGTTAAAGGTCGCTTGGAGTTTTTGCCACCAATACTCTTGTCTTTTTTTAAATATCTAAGTTTTGTTAGGTAACAGTTAGAAAAAGATTCCAGCTTTTTCTGCGTTGAATAACATTGGAAGGATCATAATGACTTTATCACTTTCGCTATTTCCCCCGCTTTCCATTCATTCACATTTTCCATATCAACTGAATTTGCTTTCACACGTTTGTACCACGCCATATACCATTCTTTGAAACGATTCAGCCAGTCGACACTTGCTTGAAAGTTTTCGCATCCAAAAGCACGTGTGAATTCCAAAACCTTTTCTCCTATGAGTGGACTGGTAACTGACACATTTCGGGAACGAATGTCCTGAAACCAGGCAAAGACAGCTGCATCCACATCTTGTAAATTTGAAAGTAACATCTTTTTCTTAGGAGATCCTATAACTACTGTTTGAATTTGCAATTTTGTCAGATTTTTTGAAAAACGTTAAAAGAGTAGATGGAGACTGACTCTTTAGTTTTTCAGAAACTTGTTATCGAGTTCGTTATAACAGATTTTTCATTTCGTTATACCGGAATTGCACAATACATTGTTGCTATGTAAATTGATTTGAAGGATTGGAAAAGTTTTCGTTGCAACGAGACTTTTTGCTATAACAGTATTGGTTATAATGGGATCCGACTGTATTAAAAGCAACATATTTTTCTCTGGTTTCTAAAAGTTTTCCTAAAAAAGTTCCCCAAACTAGAATTTTTTCCAGCTCCCATCAGTTTCAAAATAGACAGATTTTATTGTACAGAAAAAGTTTGGTGGGTGCCAAAATTTTTTTAATCACCAAAGCCTATGAAAATCTGAAATCATTAAAATATAATTTCACAACTTAAAAATATAGTATAACCTTCCATAAAAACAAACCTTTCATATCTAAAACTATAAAAACATCTTATATGCAACATATTTGAAGATATGTGCAGGCTGAGATACGTGTACACGAGATTGATGACCAAAGAAATAGTATGAATAATTTGAGTTATTCTTTGGATTTATGTAAAATTATATAAATAATCTACACTGTTCAGCCCTTTATTAGTTGCAAAGCCTTTAGTTTGTCCTCTTCAGCAGTGCGCTTTACAAATCCCAGACAGCAATGGCGATTGAAAAGTTGATATTGGCAACTGTATAAAATTTTCCAAGAGCGATAACTAAATTTAAGTTTGAAGAGGAAACAAGATTTTTGAAATTTATGTCAGCATGTTCCCCAGCACAAAAAAAGATAAATAAGTCTGGAAAAGTAGGACGACTTGTTTAAGAACATTTGGGGCTTGATTTATGAAGACAGACTTCATTTTTTGAATATGTTTACATTGGATGAACGCAGGTGTCGGGGAGATATGATCAAAGTGTTCAAAATTTTCAACGGGATGGACTATAAGTTATTAGTACACCGTTGATCGACTGCTTTTACAAGGGGACACTAGTATCGATTGGTAAGAGACAATTCTAGGTTATGGGGGTTGCAGTTTCTCTAATAGGGTTGTTAATAAAAGGAACAGCTTACCCACAGAGGTGGTAAATTCTAACACAATTGACACGTTTAAAAAGTAATACGATAAACATGTTGGAGTAAATCGAGAAGCTGTCCCTACTCAAAAAAGACAACTATAAGTACTTTTTGTGGGCATTGTATTATATTTTATCATGTATATATATGTTTGTAATTGCATTTTTAATTGGGTTGCTCTATTTTTGAAATATATGACATCCTTATTTGTTATGGGCATCTTTTTCTCAGCCACCTCCGTTGGGCATTTTGCCTGTTGTGGCGTTGTATTTATATTTGTTTCTCTGAGATAAAAAAATGTCTGGCTCCCAAGAAATTTGGCTGGCGCCAAAATTTTTCTTCGATTTGTCCTGCGTTACTATACCTAAAATGGGTTTTTAGTCTTTTTATTTTGAATATGGAGGGTTCTATTGTATGAAGTTTACACAAATGGGAAATTAAATATTGGAATTCCAAAAAATTCTTTTTTTCATATAAAGTTTCTCTAGCAATTTATACACAGAAAAGTTTAATAGCTCCTTTATGGTGAATTCCATATGGAGACCTGCCAACTTCCGAAGAAAAAAAAAAGAACTGTATTCCTAAAAAGGCACAACGCGGTCCGTTTTATAATTTACGCCCCCCCCCCATACTAAAATTTATTAGGAGGAAATCACATAAAATAATCATCAAATTTGTTCTCTTGTCTATCTAATTTTTTTTGCTACTTTTTTATCTAAAATGAAATATGATTTCACTCACTGAGACACACAGTCCCCTGATCACGAGAAAACATTAAAAAAAAAAAAAAATGAAAATTCATTAGATGGATGCTAAAGTGTTGAAAATCATCCGATATTTATAACTCAAAATTTAACGTTCTAGTCACCCATGAATGACTAATATTAATAAAACTTTATATAATAGAATAATATCGCACTGGAATCAAGTGCATTATTTTTTGTTGAAAATTTCCTAAAAACCTTAAAACTTTCGACCCTGAATAACTAAAGAATAAGAAGTAATTCTATATTTCAGGCATGGTGAAATTTCGACGATACACAAATATCGAGAAAATAAAGGGTTATTATTGTAAATCTATCAAAAATGCATGAATTATGAACTCAATTTTTGGCACAAGTTCATTAAAAAAATTTGGCCTGAACTAAAAAAATAAAATGTGATATAATTCATGAAACCATAAAGGGTTAAGATGGCATGCAAATTTTCAAAATATTGATCCATCAAATGGATGCTAAAGGATTGGTGCATCACTAAGTATACTGTCTAATACAGAGGTGGCTTGAGACACAGTTTTGTCGCACCAGTAAAACTGCAGCGAAAACTCCCAACGGAGTTCCACTGTTTCTCAGTGCTGGAATTTTTGGCTAGGTTCAACAGAGTGATGTCGACCGATGGACTATCGATGATTCTAACACCAACCAGTTTGCGACATAAGCAGGAAAACATCAATATTACCAATTCAGTGAAAAATCATACTTTATACTATAAAATTGTAACAGTTCGGAGGTATGCATATGCATACAAGTTCAAACAATTTTTAATTTGATAGTTGTGAATGAAAAAGAAAAAGTATATGAATTATCATTTCAGAAATAACATACCTGTTCTGTCATAGGATTCATGACAAGTGTGAGCTATATCTTTACCTAGCTGCAAGAAGTAATCTCGCCGATTTTCTGGCATCGTTTCGGACCCAAGCCCAAAAATCCCACCTGGGGAAAAAAAATCATGTATTGGCTATATACCATAAATACTCAAACTATTTTAGAGGAAACAAGAGAAATGAATGAAAATATTTCATACAAACTAAATTTTAACCGACAAAAAATGCAAGTTGATTATGAAAAGAGACTTATGAAAATAGAGTATGTTGTTAGTAAAAGATGTTTATCGTGTAAAAGTACTGCATTTAATTGTGGTCAAGTTAAAACTCTTTTCATAAGGAAAAATGTAAAATGAATTGATATTGCATTATTTATGTAACCTCTAGAAACATACATATACAAACATTTGAATTTATAGTAAATTCAAATAACAGTGAGGGTAAACTAAGTAAATAGTATATACAGGGTCTATGGGAAAGTCGGTTTTTTTCTGATCAAAGAAAAGGGCCTTGGATTATAAATATTCAATCTATTTACAGTATAGTGAACATACACAATGTATAAAACAAATTCCAATTTCCTGTAGAATGAATCTAGTTGACTACAGACAATCAATACACATGCATAGGGTTTAACCAGTCATCTGGTTCAATTAATTTCTCTCCTTTTTCTTTTTACCCCCCCCCCTCTTTTTCAAAAGTTTGAAGCTACTAAAATATATTTTGCTGATTAAATTTTTTATGAACACATTGAAACTGAAACTGCCTTCATCATGTCCTCAACTTTTTTTGATGATTTATAAACACGAACAATAATTATTGAAGTAATTACTAATTCGTTTTCGAAAATTAAAATGATTAGACCAAAAATCAGCATAACAGCATATGCTGTCACAACCAGATGACTGGGTAAATAAAATTGAAGGTTTGAAAACTCACCAGCGAAACAGGCAAGATGGTCCATCTTATGTTCAATTCTATCATATTTCTGGTCCGCCAAATACTTCAAACCTGACTTAGAAGTTTGAACCAGCTTATCATTCACAGCCTGAGACAAAAACAAATGATTTGCAAATTCAGATAATCATAACATAAATAATATAATTTAAAAGGAAATACTAAACTGGTAAAAATTACCTTTTCAATAAGAATATTTAAAGAAAATATTGGAATGCTTAAACTTTTCTTCATAGTAAATTTTTTGAAGATTGTTTTTTTAAAACAAAAATTGAAATAGTCACTGTACGTCTTGAAAATTGAGATTTAAAAAATACAGATCCTCCTATGGCCAATAGGCCAAGAAATATACTACCATTATTTGTGATTTTTGAATATGAAAATGTATGATAACATTGTTTCCCACCTTCCTATTAAAAACACTATTACCTTCGAAACACAGAGAGAGAGAGAACAAATTAAAAATATGTTCATACTCAAGAACCAAAAACATAATAAATATGATAATCCTACTTCAGCCATCTCTTGGAACATTTGCAGCCCTTGTGAATCTTCGCCACCTGACTGAATCCAAGACTTTAACAGGTACTCATAGAAACTATCACCAAGAGCACCCATGGACATATGATCTGAAATAGAAGAAAGGAACAAAAAAATTATTTAATTTAATTTATTTTAAATTTAAGTAGTTACCAGAATAAGTCATTATTATGTCTAAGGCATTACATGTAAAAATGAGTAAAAAATCCTAACTGTACCAAAATTCTATTCTTTCAACTTCAAAGAAATTCATTTGTTGCAAAACTGAGTTTCTTCTAGCAATATGATACAACTGTTTATCATCATTTATATTAGCTATCGAAAGTCAAATTAAATATTTAAAAACATTTAAACTCAGTAATTTATTGTTTCAACATGCAGAGTAAAACTCCAAAATATTTTATGCTTATTCTTTTGATAAAGTTGCATATGCATTATGCTGTGCGTGTGTGTGTGTTACATACAAAATTATTTAAAGTTTTCTCCCCAAGACAAAAATTAAAATATTTTTGCAAAAAACTTTAAATATTGAAATAAAATACATTTTACTATTATTGTATTGCTAATAATTTAAATACCTTTTGATGGTTAGTAACTCAAAAATTCTCTTGAAGCGAATCCTGTGCACCCTCCCCCCCAAAGTTTTTATGCCCCTTCAAAGGTTGATCCTGCCTATGCCTCTGTCAATGAGCATCCGATTCTGTCAATTAACTGAAGATAATTAAAAAACTTTTATACATTGGAAAGAAAGGAAAAGATTTAATAGCTAGCAATTATGCATAAAGGTAAAATTATTTGTTTCTACATTTAATTTTTGAATTTTTTTAATGTGATTTTAATATTTATTTTTATACAATAAAATAAATGAATAGAAATGTATGTTTGTATGCTTACGTTGTCCCCATCTTCCAGTTTTTGGATTGAGATAATTTGGAAATAATCCATGAGGTCTATCCATTTTCGAAAGGAACTCCCTGATATGATTCACTTTCTGTTTGTAAACTGGGTCACCAGTGATATCACTCAAATAAACAAATTCCAAATGTAAAGTTCCAAATTCTGCTAAGATTGAGCTTGAACTGGATGCCCACGCATAGTTCTTACTGGCACCACTATAAAGGACCACAGACAGAAAATTAAAAATCATTTCTAGTTTTGGGCTGCAAAAAAACTAATACACTTATTTTTGACAAAACTGTGTTTAACAAATCCTAATTCTGAAAAAATTTAGAAAATACTAATTACAGTAAAAGTTCATTATAATGAGTACAGCTTATAATGAAAATCTCACTATTATGAGTAATTCAAAAATGATTGTCAAAGAATGGCAATAGAAATTCTTCAAAAATGTGTTTCTCTTTCCCCTTTCTTTGAGAATTAAGACTGGAAACCATGGCTTTTTTAAAAAAAAAAACCTCTTCACACTATTCATAGGTGTTTATAAACGGGTCATGTCAGTACCTCCCCATAACTAAGACTACATGCTGTATCTTAACTTCTTGCTATTCATATAAGGGGAAAAACACATCATTTTATCTGTAGGTGTGTTGGTTGGGCTGGTAGGATACGTCTTTCTGGTTTTGACATCATTGTTATTTCCCTTGAAAAATAGTTGGGATTTCATTGGGACCATGAAAAGCATTTATGCATTTTGAAACTTGAAGAGAACAACTGCTGCGTTGGAAGACATACTAGAAAAATAAATTCACGAATGCATCTTAAGCTAACTGTATGAAAAAAAGACCAACCTTATTTATTTTTATGTTACATATTCGAGGTGTGTTTAAAAAAAGGGTCATTTAGTTATTTTTTTTGTTCCCCCCTTTTTTTATGTCACACATGCACAATGTGGACTTAATTAAATAAAAAAAATTTACCTATTCAGCTAGGGCAGTGGTACTAAAACTATGTATCGCGCCTCCTAGGGCATCATCAACCTATGTCAAGGGTGTCTCTGAACTGTTGACATTGATGTGTGAATTGATGTGTGCTTTGAAATCAAAATTGAAACCTATTTAAGATGGACACTGTATGAAGCAGACACCTGTCTTGAACAGAATAGATAATTAATGCTTTTCATCATGGGAAACCTCTTTATGATGGAAACTGTCTAACATGGAAACTGAAGGCATATTTAGTCTATTTGCAGATATAAAAACCAAGTGTAAGTTTTTGTCCTTTGAAGGAGAAAAAATTAAGAAAAGGAAAGTTGTACCAATTCCCACTTTTGTTAGGGAACTCTTTCACTTCTTGGGAAAACAATGTATTGTACCTGAACTGGTCCTGAAAGTAAGGGATTGAGTTTGAATGGAAGCACACACACAAATTTATCATCAAAAATTTAGTAAAAGCTTGTTTAGCATTTCATTTATGATGAAAATGGTGACTTTTGTTGGACAACTTGTGTTTAGAAAAATGTTGACAATTTTGATTTAAATTAGTTTGGGAGAGGAATAGGGAAAGTAGACTGAATGGTATCTCAGAAATTGTCAAGATACCACATTTTAGTGTTTCATTCAGTGTAGAGATAACTATCAGCTGTAAGAAAGATTTCTGGAATTGAAACACGAAACTGCAGTTAATAGAAGCTAAAGAAAAGGAAAATTTAAATGTTATAAAGAGATGTATAGAATCTGTGACTATTTTTTAAAAAGTATGCGATTTTGCAAGTATATGTTTTTTTAAAAAAATATATATACATATATTTAAATATTAGAAATGTTTCACTTTTGACAAAAGTAAGTATTTATTATATTGCTATTCAGGAGAATGTTTTTATACTGAATTTTAACAATTATCAAATTAAATATAAAATTTCAAATGTGTAATAATAGAAAACAACAAACATGAAAAAATTCTAAATAATAATATGCATGTCTATGTTTAATATTCGTTGGTCAAAAGTAGTTGGGGGGATATTATCAAAATTTAAGCTTCGCAAAACGATAAAAATAAATAACTGCATATATTTTTGTGTGCACCTTTATAAAACAGAAAATAATTTCAGTCTCTTATACAGGTTTCACTGTAGTTCTTTGTTAAAGTATTCTTGGGAGATTGATTGAGGTAAGAGAGGTACTACAAAAGGAGTAGCAAAAGTTTGAGAACCACTGAGAAATGAAATTCATGACTGTGGATGGCTTTCTTCTCAAGTGGCTCTTTGAGTATGTGAAAGATATTTTCAAAAGTAAGTTATCATTCAATTTTGTGTAAAGCAAGTAACGCAAATAAACGATCCACGTACAAACAGAACAGTCAGTACATCACATAACAGAACACTACTAAGATATTGAAAGCACACCTAGGCAAGTAGTCAAGTGCACAAATAAATAATCTGTACTCAGTGATCCAATGTCTTAATGCAAAATGGCCAAATTTCCACGTGAACAATCGGTAAAGATGTGATTCAACAACAAAAAAGAATGGAAAGAAGAGTTTTCGGTGGATTTCATAGAGTCTAGAACAACCCCCACAAGGCAAGTATTTTGCATTTCAAAATTGTGGTGTGCTATTCAGAAAGTTTGCTGAGTTAATAGGGAATTTTATGCAGAGAAATTGAGCAACAAAAGCTTGTTTTTTAGTATAAAAAATGTTTAAAACAATGATGAGAATATGTATGTGATTAAAAACAGTAATAAAACTTTTTTCTCATTTGCTCTTTATTTATTACCTTACTTTAAAAAAATTGTTTATTAAAAAAGTGTCTGCTTCAATATAGAATAATATTTCAATTCACAAGTAAATGTGATGATTTCAAATTGTGAATATATTTCTATGAATATATTACATCAGCTTTGTACAAGTAAATACATAATAACCCATACATATAAATTATATCAACCTTACTTTTTTAAGTTTATAATTGCATATGGGATTCCTGTGGGTGAATTAAAAGCAGGCAGCAACTTCTGAGCAACATGCTCAGCTTTTTCTTTGAACATCTACAAATGAAAAAAATATGAAAACTAAATAAATGAAAGCTGAACTGAGATTGTACAGCTAATATGACACAAGACATACATAATTTAAAAACATAATGATGAATTCATAAAAATCCTCTCAAACACTCAGTAGAAAGAAACATTTATTAAGAAGTATGGTTTGTCAAGAAAATCTTAAATAAAACTTTTCTATTCAAAATATATATAACTGGGAACACATTAATCCACTCCTATACACACTCCCCTTATATCAATAATCATATGAAAATCCCAGAGCATGGCATAGTACAAGATATTTTATGAAAAGTATGAAAATGTTTCTAGTGAAATAAATACAGTATATAAAAGTTATACAGTCCAAAAAATGGTGTCAGCAGTTTGTTCAAAAATGTATTTGTTAAAAATCTGTTTCATGCTCATTAGTCAAATATTTAGTTTGCACAAAAACCCAAGTTAAGGTATTTTAAGTAAATACATGAATAAATGAACGCCAGAACTTTGCCACTGGACTTATCCCATTGCCAAGATCTCTTCCAGCCCAGCTTCGTGGCAGTCTGGAACACTTTATTTTGTGTCAAAAAAAAAACCCCCATACAAAATTTTTACAACATTTTCCCCGGACAATTGGGTACTGTCGCGATTAACAAATTTTGTGATGATTAAAGACGAGATGGGATTGGGAGTTAGAGAAAAGTTTCGGGGTTTAGTAAAGACAGATGAATGTACAATCTAAGTAAATACAGTAAAACCGCCTCTTTTCCAGAAAAAAAACCCACTATATATAAAGGGGGGGGGGGGGGGTGACCATGTCTGAGAGAGTTTCCGCTGAAACTGTAAAGTACAGTATCAGCAACAACTAAAATAGATCATTATTTGAACATGAATGAAATTCTGACAATGTAAGATGTGCTTAAAGTCACGAAAGCATATAATTATTTACAATGATGCATAATTGAAATTACAAAAGAAATATTATACAAAGAAGTATAACACCAACAAATTCCCTGGACAGATAATACAGATCTCTTGGGAATACATGAGGATCACGTTTTTAAAAAAAGTTAGCATAGAATTAACATCTTTTGGAAAAACCAATCAATCTATGTTTGGTGAGTTTTGCCAAGTATTCCAACTCCTTTAAAATGTATTTTAAGCTTCGAGACTAAATCTAATGCTTTTTGTCGTTGCGTTAATAAGAAAATTTATTTAATCTGTCATGCAGTACTTTAAAAAAGTTATTGTATCAACCAGTACTTCGAAAAAAAAAAGAGAATAGTTTCAATATTGCTTTCTTGCTCTCAAATTATACTGCCATAAATCACTACAATTATGATATTATAAATCACTGAATTTGAAGACATTAATTTTGTCTCTCAGCGATAGAGACCAACGATTACCAGAGCTGGCATATTAAATCTCTCTCCTCAATCACATTATAACAGGAAAAAAAAATTGAGTAGCATTGTTTAGAATTTAAGACGATAGAAAGATAAAACATTGTTTTTTGGCTAAGATTTTAATTCTTAATTCATATTATGGATGAAAAATACACCTGCTTTATGTGCCAATATGAGTTTTGAGTCAACTAGCATTAAAACAGGAAAAAAAAGGCATCTATACAATATTTCCTCTAGTTAAAAGTGGAAAAATAATCCATGAAATGCATTCATTTCTGAACTATATTCCTGTCAGTTAAAAAGTGTGGCAACATGATAAATAATTCCACATAAAATGTCACAGAGGAAAAAAAATTGCTAATATATTTTTTTAAAGAAAAGTTCAATTTTCATGAAACTAAAATAAAGCATAAAAATTCTCGACATAAAAAGTGATTTGTGTAATTTTTACTTACAACATCACCTGTTATTGCATAGCATGACAGTAAGCCCCCAACAAATCTGATATTGGTTTCAAACACAGATATTTCGGAGCTCTGAAATTGAAAAATAATCAACTCTTACTCAAAATCACAGTGAACTTTGAGCATGTGTAATATAGGGATATTTCAGTACATCAACAAATTGAAAAAAAAAAAAAATCTATTGAGACAGGTTGAAAAACAGAGAATATTGAATATATAATCCTTGCCAGGTAGGAAATTTACTTGTACAGAGCGATTTGTGTGTGTGTGTGTGTGAAAAGAAAAAGTTTATTCTATCATTAATAATTTTCACGGCTATGGAAATTTATGAAAATATTATAGAATGATAGGCTTGAAATATTATACACAGCCTCATATGGAAAATGATTTTGATTATATATAACTAGTACACAGAGACATATAAAGCTATGCAACTTAGACAGTGGTCTATTAAAGGAATTACATCTGATCAGATGCAACAAACAGCAGTTTCCCCGGTGGAAAATGGCTAAAATAGATATCACCCTATTTTGAAGAGGGGAAAAAAGAAAACACAAGGAAATTTGATACCTAATCACAGTAAGACCTCAGTATAACATCAATGGTCTTTAATGTCGCCCCACTTATAATTATAATATCAGTTTTTGAAAATCTGAACCAATGGAATAGGAATTCTGCGCCAAACTTTTCCGGCATTCAATGTCAGGCCAAATTGCAAAAATGCTTAAAAAAGCCACCTTATGAGTCTTATTGAAGAGTATGTGTATTATGTTCTGTTTATTTTCAGAAGCATGACTCATGCGGAGGGAAGAAATTGTTTTTTATTGTGTGTGTGTGTGTGGGGGGGGGGGATCCTCCACTTCTATTCATTTCTTTTTTCTTGGAAGTGATACATACCCAATTTGCTGGAAAGACATCAGACATCGTCTGACGGAGAGGACAGACGTTGTCTGATTGGCTTTTGAAATTGAAATCCAGTTTGGACTGGATAAGCAAGACCAGTAGTGAGCTCAAATATCCCATTAAGAAAAAAATATGTACTGTGCATTCATGATCGTACACAAGATGTCCACCAAGCGAAAAAAAAATCGATAAAAGATTTTGTAAATTCAAATTTTTTCAAAGCTTTTTCAAAACAATGTGGCATTCCTAGAACATCTTTGAACATCATTTATAGGACAATCAGAAAAATAGATTCATAGTGTGCGGCCTGCAGAGAAGCAATCATGCACAACAGATTTTTTTAAATAACACAGGCAACTTAAGTTGTAAACATTTATACATGTATATGCTGCCGTAAATGTGATAAATTTGTTATTATACATAATAACTGTTTATTATGCATACTTACCAATTGTCTTAATAAGTTTGATAAATTTATCACTTCTTACCAGCAAATATACATAATACCAGTTGGGAAGTTTGATATACACTAAAAAAATTATCACTTTTGTCCAGGGCAGTCATTTTGGCTTTTCCGGGGGGGGGGGAGACAAAGAGCATGTACGCAATGTATGCATGCATATATACCATTTCTAGTGTATTTTCTAGAGCCGGAGGGGAGGGGGCTGATGGCCCCCTGCCCCCCCCCCAAAATGCCTGCTTTTGCCAGAGCTTTGCCAGCATAATACAATTATTAAAAAAAAATTTTTTTATTTAAATTAGATTTATACAAAAATTGCCACGTTTTCAAGACAAATAAAATTTAATTGGTCGAATAGACCATTCGACCAATTAAATTTTGTCTTGAAAACGTGGCAATTTTTGTATAAATTAAAACCAGGCAAAGTTTCTAATTTTTGTGATAATAAATTAGATTTTTTAAATTAAAATTTATATTAACTGCTTATTAATTAAAACAAATCTTGTTAATCATTAAGAATGCATATTTTCAACATCACCCACATATTTTTTTCACCTAATCTCTCAAACTTAATTCAGTATTAATGAATAAACCACAAATTAACAATGAACAAACAAACTACAAGCAAAAAATATGAACACCAAAATTCTGAGCTTATGTAACATGAAATGTTGTTGAGGCCAAACCAACTTCATGGATTAACATTTCTCTTGTAGAGAAGTGCTTTTATTCATGAGGGCGTCCCCCCTCTTTAACCCTTAACTGGCGTTGTGAAAATTCTGTGCGTAACTGGCGTCATGGGGTCATTTTGACCTCAGCAAGTATTAATGAATGTAAAAAATCAACAAAAGAAATTTTCATAAAAGCAATGGGTTTTTTACATGCCATTCATCCATCAATTAGTTCAAAAAATAATTTTTCAAATTTCTCTAATTCATTTCCCAGAAATTTTGTTTTATTAAAGCACATTCAAAAAAAAAAATGGAGGGATACAGGACTTTTTAAAAATTTAATTATATATTAAATTTTTTGAAAGCAATTTTCATGATTAAAAAAACTGAACAGATATGATTAAAATATACTCAGAAAATAAAATTTACAAATTAAAATAATTTTTACTGTGTTTCCACAAGCACCTAAATTAGCCTAAGTCTGAAACACAGTACTTGCAAACAACACCATGACATGCTGATCATTGTTCACGGAACCTTTGCGCCCCCCCCCCCAATATTTCGCCTCCAACATTTCGTCCCCGACATCTCACCCCTGGCATATTTCGTTCCCGGTACATTTGGTCCCCAGAAATTTCGCCTGCCCTGACCATATGAGTGACTCAGTGAGTAATTAAGTAAATCGGAAATTTATCTCTGATATTTTGCCTGCCCTGATCATATGCGTGGCTGTATGAGTGAACATATGAATGATGGTACAAGTGACCAAGTGAGTGACCACATGAGTGATCGAGTGAGTTGGACATTTACTCGTGACATTTTGCTTCCCCTGACAGCATGAGTGACCAAGTGAGTGAATACATGAGTGATCGAGTGAATTGAAAATTTATTCCCCGAACATTTCACCTGCCCTGACCATATGAGTGACCCAGTGAGTGATCATATGAGTTACTCAGTGAGTAATCAAGTGAATCGGAAATTGACCCCCCCTGTTATTTTGCGTACCTTGACCATATGAGTGAACATATGAATGATGGTACGAGTGACCAAGTCAGTAATCAAGTGAATCGGAAATTTACCCCCTGACTTTTCGCCTGCCCTGATCGTAAGCGTGACCATATGAATGATGGCACAAGTGACTACATGAGTGATCAAGTGAGTGAATATATGAGTGAGAGTTAAAAAATGAAAATGAAATTAAGTAAATTTAATGAAAATTTACCCCCAGACATTTCACCTGCCCTGACCCTGTGAGTGATCATATAAATGCAATAAATTGCAATTTTTGGCAAAATTTAGTGATACGCCGTATTCAGCATTGCAATTTCCTCGATGATGCATGGTGAACCTAAGTATGAAGGTTTTTATTTAAACCCATCTTAATATCTAGGAAGCGTGAGGGGAGGGAAAAGGTACCTTGGGGGATTTTAATGTTTTTGTTCAGGACGGTAACACCTCTTCTTATATTGAAAAATTTCGAAGCAACGTAAATTTGGGAAAAATATTTTATGCTTCAACTGAAAATTCCAAATTCTTAGGATCCATTAAAGTGTGAGTCACTTGGTCACTCAGTGCTACATAACTACCTATAAAAAGGGAGGGGATAAGGAGGATCATCTTTGCAGACAACTTCACTCTCGCACTTTGTCAATCACTCAATCGCTCACTTTGTCAATCACTCAATTGCTCACTTTGTCAATCAATCAATCGCTCACTGGGATAATCATGCAGTCATTCACTTTATCAATTTTTCTGTCACTCATGCAGCCACTCAATTGGTCACTCACTTGGTCACACATTCACTTATGTGTTCCATCACTCACATGGTCAGTCCCTTGATCACTCACTTGTACACTCATACCATCACTCACCTGGTCACACATACAGTCACTCACGCAGTTAACCACTCAGTCACTCATTCAGTCATTCACTTGGTCACTAATACGGCCATTCGGTCAGACACTCGGTAACTCATACAGTTAATCACTCAGTCTCTCCCTTGATCACTCATATGCTCAATCACTCAGAAATGTATTAAAGCATTCACTTGGTCTTTTATTCCGTCAGCCACTCGGTCACTCATACGCTCAATCACTCACTAGAAAACTTACACCACTATTTAATTAGTCACTCACTTGGAAACTTACACAAGCATTTAATCGGTCACTCATTCACTCAAACGTTCCATCGCTCAGTAACTCCCTTGGTCACTCACACGGTCAATCCCTCAATCACTTACTTGATCACTCATACAGTTAATCACTTGGTCACTCATATGTCCACTCGGTCACTCATACAGTTAATTACTTAGTCCCTCCTTTGGTCACTCATATACTCAGTCACTCACTTGGAAACTTACACAATATTTAATCGGTCACTCACTCTTGGTCACTAATTCACTCAAACGTTTCATCGCTCAGTAACTCCCTTGGTTAATCACACGGTCAATCACTCACTTGATCACTCATACAGTTAATCACTTGGTCGCTCATGTGGTCATTCATTTGGTCACTCATATGGCCATTCGGCCAGTCACGTGGTCACTCATACGTTCAGGGCAGGTGAAATGTCAGGTGTGAATTTTTCGGGGGCCAAATGTACCGGGGCAAAATGTAACAGGGACGAAACGTTCCAGGGGCAAGATGCCGGGGTGAAAGTTCTGGATCCCGCTGATCACACATATCTTACACACAATTCACTAACAACACTATCCTCATGATCACCTCAGATATCTGATGTTTCAACATTAATTTGAAATCCTTATTGAGAAAACTAGCGCTCTTCCGAGATGACATTTTGATCTTAACACTACACCCGTCAGACAAAAAATGTCTTACGCAAATGGTAAGGTGGGTTCAGAAACTTTGACAAATAAAATAACGGAAAGAAAAAATAGAAGTCTTATAAATTTGTCAAACACGTGTAAACAACCAGCTTGAAAGGTACTGGTAACAGGATGCACCGGATGCATTTCTTTCTCAAGGGAGTGGCATGTTGAGGGTTAAAGTGAATGCCTGTGGCAATTCAGTATCGCATATGGTCAGGGTTGGTAAAAAAACCAAAAAACCGGGTTTTTTTGGTTTAAACCAGGTTTTTTTTTGTTTAAACCGTTTTTTTTGTTTTAAATAGTATTGACATTAAAAACAATGAAATTTCTGAAAAATCATTCAAACTTGTAATAATTAACTAAAATAAAATGTTTATTAATGCAATTAACACTATTCCCATGCTAATTAATCAATAAATATTTATTACATTTTAACAAAAACCATTTTGCCATTTAATTATTTTTTGCTTAACTCAATGGATTACTGTGTGTTTGAAAATTCTTTTAATGTTATTATTAATCATATAATATATAAAGGTTTTTCTCCAGTTACTTTCAGTATACTTAATTACGAAGCTATTTTGCAAAAAGTAATATAAATTAGGTGAATATAATGCATTTAATGAAGCATAAATAATGCAGATTAATTAGCAATGGTTTACGATATACGGGGTGATTATAACTAAGGTTCTGATTTCAAAATACTGTAAAAAAAGAGTGATTGTCAGAATGACTTGAAAATTGACATGAATATTCCTGAAAAAATTCAATTTTATTTGATAAAGGGGAAAAAATACTTAAAAATGTAAAATTAATGACATCATCCAACACGTGGGAAATTTGCTTGCAGAATGGAAACGATAGCAGTCATGGGAAAATTATAACTTAATTATAGCATTGCACGAGTCCATAATTCACGGAAACATCACAAAAAAAATGAAGTAATTGAACAAATAACTACAACTTACTCAAAAAATGTTAAATATGTTGTCCACCGCGTGTTCTGGCTATGAGGCTGAAAGCACAAATATTCTTGTTCAACAGCAGAATCGGAGTATGCCATGGTCATAATGTGGATGTGCTTGCAATTCAGCTTTATTAAACCAAACGCGTCCCCTTTCCCCCGTTCATATTCCTGAGGAATGAGGAACTTCTAACATATAGGGAATGTGCTGGAGATTACAATTCACCAAAGTTTGCAATCTGACTACTGTTTATAACATTTTGAGGTACCCCCACACCCAGAAGTTGCAAGGATTAAGGTGCATCCTGTCAAAATGTGTCTTCAGCAGCTGCTTTGCTGGTATTGCAATGTGCATCTTGATAGAAGTTCTATCCACACACTGATGCTGTGGAAGTACCGAAATGATGTGGTTGCACAAAATAGATTACACTGCTGGCCAAGTACAGCATCGTCTACTTGCACATTTTGCACTTTTTTCTTTTGCAAAAGAAATGTCCATTGCTTCAGGAGTACCCATGCAAATTTTCAGGTCATTCCGATTGGTACTTATTGTATAGTTTTGGAATCAAAACTTAAATTATAATCACCCTGTATATAGCTGATTATTTTTTATAAATCTGTTACTATACTATACAGTAGAACCTTGATTAACTGGGCTTAACAGTGTGTGTGTGAAATTATAAAAAAAACAACTATTGAATATATTAAGACTGGGAGATATACAGTAGGAGATGTGCTACTTCTTATGGGAATGAAAATGTATGTGAGGTAATGTAACAACTAGTACACTAGTCTTTGTCCTTTAAGGACAGCTGGTGTCTTTATTGGATTATAGGACCACTTGCCCCTAGCATGATGGTATCACTACTGTAGCTGCTTCTTTGTGAAGGGAAAAAGAAACCCTGTGAGATAATACACCACTACATTTAGATGTGTGATGCAATCCTTATTCATGAATTTGCTAAAGATAGAGCATCAAAATGTAGCCAAAGGTTAGAAAATGTTGTAAGAATGAGAAATTTTGGCTTTTATATATAACTTTAAATGACTAAGATACTTCATATGAAAAAAATATATGTATTCTGGCCACTTTTATGAGACTTTTTGAAAAAAACCACTTATAAAATCTTATGTCATTTAAAGATATACCGTCAGAATGTACCCCAAGGATATAAAATGAGGTAAAAATGAAACATTTTGGCTAATAATGAACAAATATGATATTTTTCAGGGAAAAAAATGATATTTAGGCCACTTTTATCTGATTTTTTGAAAAAAAACCAGTTGGTTTAAACCAAACAACCCTGCATATGGTGCAAGGTTTCTAGATTCACTCATTGTACAACCAAAGGGTGATTCAGCATCAACTAAATGAAAAACATATTCTATTGATAAGATTGTTTCTTATGCATTTGATGAATGTATTTATGAAGCATTTGCAACTTGCATGATGTTGTTTAATAATTTACACATTTTATTCTTTCACAGATATAATGAGTTTTCGTAAAAAACAAGCAAACTTAAGACTTTTTCACTTTTCATATTGAAAGTCCAACAATATTTATATTTTGGTACAATACTATTTTTTGAAACCAGCGATTAGGGGCTTAGAATTTAAAAGGCTTTATACAACAATTAATCAGGGACCCCTAATGCCCCATTTAATGCATTGCAGATGCTTAGTGTAGTTATATATAAGTTTTTAGGCTCCTCATATTTTTCTGAAATTTTTTCCATGCACAAAATCTAGAAATAGAACAGCTATCTTTCTGCACTGCATCTAAGGATTAGGTTCAAAAGTCTATATTTACCAGATCTTCTATATTTCTTTTAACTGACAATTTTACAGCATTTCAATAACATGCATATGTCGTACTAGGTTATCTTTAACTTCAATATCATTGAAGTTAGACACAGGAAAAATGAAATTTAAATTTTGTGATTTAAATCAATTATTAAAAAAAAATCACTGATTTAAATTGTGATTTTAATCATGATTTAAATTGGCATACCCTGCATAACATCCATTGGAAAATTTGATAAATACTGAAAATATTACCATTTTATTGGCGATTATGCATAATAATCCAAGTATCATTGGTAAATTTGATAAATAAGTTAAATTTATCATCTTTATTATGATTATGCATAATACATTAGTGTAATTGGTGAATTGGAAAAATATGAAAAAAATTCCAAATGAGTCTAGCACGTCTGGTGAATATAGTTGGACCTGATATAATGACAACAAAGTTTGTGATCGTATCCTGATATATTGATATAATACATGTCTGAATGAATGAACGCCAGGGTCTCTGCCACCGGACTTATCCCGTTGCCGAGATCTCTTCCAGCCCAGCTTCGTGGCAGAGTCTGGAACAAAGTGAATGTGTACACCTAACAGTCTGAGTGTGTAGCTAGTGTTGTGTATGATATTTCAGTGCCGCCATCTGTACTTCAAATTGTGAGTGAAGTGTAATGATTGAATATTTTGTAACGTTATAGGCCTGTTGCTCTCTGTGGCGAGACTTTTTTAACGGGGAGATTGGCTCGCATTCGCGCCTTGAAGTTGGGAACCACAGAAAACCCACTTCAGCCGACCACCACTGTGGGGTTCGAACCCGGATCCTCGCATCGCGAGTCCGTCACTATAACCACTCGACCACCACAGCGGCTATAATACATGTCTGAATTACCTAGTATAGTATATCATATAGTGGATTTACCATATTTACCAAAGATGCAATGCTTGGGTGCTATGCATAATTGCCGGTAAAAGTGATTAATTTAAATATATCGAATATATATCAAAATATATCGAATTTACCAAATACGCTAGAGTATTATATGTGATAGCTGGTAAAATTGATAAATTTGGGGAATTTTATCAAATTTACCAATAACACTTAGGTACTATGCATAAAATGATCGTATTTATCATCTTTACCATGCCGCTGTGGTGGTCGAGTGGTTATAGTGACAGACTCTCGATGCGAGGATCCGGGTTCGAACCCCACAGTGGTGGTCGGCTGAAGTTGGTTTTCTGTGGTTCCCAACTTCAAGGTGCAAATGCGAGCTGATCTCCCAGTTAAAAAGTCTCGCCACAGAGAGCAACAGTCCTACAACGATAAATCATTCAATCATAACACTTCACTCATAGTTAGAGAAACTGGTGGCAGATGGCGGCACTACACTTAACAAGCATTACAGAGAAACAAAAAACTTCACGTCAGGTTTCACTACACGCACACGAACATTCCCGCATGTACCGATTCGTTGGGGGTTCCGCGGTGCATGTGTGGTGTAGCAGTAGTAGGTAGGGCTCGGGGATCCATGATGTTCTTAAGTCAGCCACCTCGTTGGGCAATTTGCCTGTTGTGGCGTTGTATTTGTATTTGTATATATACTCTTTATTTTATCATTATATATCAACCATTTAGAGATAAATTGTTTGCTTCTTTGCTCTTTTAAAAGTAAATTATAAATTCATTTATCCATACATTCTAGACTAAAGTTCTATTTCTGTGCACAAAACTAATTTTGATAGCGAACTTGCTTATATGTACATTATCAGAGTTCACGTGTGAAATCCTACTTATGCATTATTAAGTCACCCCACTTACAAGGTCACTTTTGTCAGGTCTCTACAAGTGACACTATAGCAAGGTCTTACTGTATACAATCATTTGTCTGTCAATATAGCTTGTGAACATGAATCACAGTCCTGAATTTAAACAGCAATGCTTAATCATTAAAATGCTCCCATAATCTAAAACTGATCTGTACAATATTTTAAGTCTTGATGACAATTAAGTTTTTTTAAAAAGACATTCTTGAAAAATTAAGAACTGGACTTGAGATCATGATTCCTCATTAAATGTGTTTTAAACTATTGTTTCTTTTAAATAAAATCTGTATGAGATAAATAAAAAAGAATACCTCTTGATCCATATTGAGATTTGCTGCGATCCAGTCTCTACCTCTTTTAAATTCATCCATAAGTTCCATGATGTACAGTGTATTCAAGCCATCAATGATGGTAGCTCCCATGGATGTCTTCCCAAAAATTCCAGCAGAATGACCGCGCTTTGATAATGGCCGCAACTCATTTTGGCCCCAGGCATATTTTACGTAATTGTCCCACGCGTGCCTCATCATCTAATAAAAGAAAATGTGATAGAATTAAACAAAAATTTAAGGCATAGACTACTGTTGATTGACATGCATAAGAGATAAGGTTTAAAAATGAGGAGAAAAGTTCATGTGAAATTGACATTAGAACACAAATAGGCTTACACAAATATTCTCATTACTCCACGTTACAGGAACAAATAATACCAGCAAGAACTATTACCAGCTAGACGTCCAGTCCAATTAAAAAAAATTATATCAAAAAGGGTGGCAGATCACAATACCATTTCTTCTTCTATTGATTAAAAGACAAAATAATTTTCAATCTGTACGGCTGAACCCCTCGCCTTTTCCTTCAGTTTCATTTGATTAATTTGTGTTTTTTATAATGTGATCTTCACGTATTCCCAAGGGATCAGCATGATCCGTCCAGGGAATTTGCTAGTGTTAGGTTGGTAGACATCCATGCCCAAACCACGATTCGAACCCAGACCTGCACAGGGAAAAGCTAGTTCCCTAACTACTCGACTGCCAGGAGGAAAAGAACTGCATAAACTAACGGACAAACTCATTCCATGCTTCGTATGCTGTTCTTTCCCTCATTTTCAGTGATTTTTTTGAATTTGAATATTTCAGTGAACATTGCACTTGGTAACTTTTTTGGGGGCTCAGGAGAGACAGGCAACAACTTTCTAATTGGAAGTTAGAGGTCGGGGGGGTCGTAAAAATTTTTTTGTACCTTGGTAAAAAAACAGGATTAAATGCGGGAAAACCGTTTTACTGCACACTCAATGCTGTTTTTTTCCCAAAATTTCCTTCATATTTTGCATTTGATTATCTCAGCAAACATTGCACTTAGAAACGTGGAATTTTTTTAGTTGGCATCAGGAGAAACAGGGCAACAATTTTCTAACTGGGTTTTTAGCCACAAAAGGACTGTGTAAGAAGTTATTTTTTTCATTTTAATAATTATACAACCCCTTCTAATATGAATGACATATCTGAGTACTACACATTATTTGGATACTTTTTCTAATTGTAAGTATGCCTCTAGGACGAACAGTTAACCAGTAAAATGTCATACGGCCCTTAGTAAAATAAATGACATCTAAGATGGACACGCTGTTGAAACATTTTTTTAAAATAAAATTGTAAGTATTCACCCATCGCCAATGTCAATTTTATAGTCACCATAGCAAAATGGTGAAAGACATTTTTCAAGCGCTTTCCTAAGCTATGGGTAACATGACAATTTTAGTCTATATGAAAAGGGTTTCATTCATTTTGTGTTGCAGTACAGTATACAGGGTGATTCAAATACAAACTTTTAGGGGAGGTAGAAAACACAAAAACAAAACAGAATCACACAGGAATGTATTTCCAGAAACCCTAATCTGATCAGCTGGAGGATAAACGATGATGCAGAAATGTCAAGCCAATAACGGGTGGAAAAACTCTTTATTTAGCGATATTTAGCCTGGATTTCTCCTTGTGGGGGACCCTGAAAGCTATGGTCAACGAGATGCCCATTGACTCTGACACAGACCTCGTCACAGCTTCAAACGTTCTAGAAATACCGGGTACTTTTGAAAAGGTTCGACAATCTATGCATCACCATTGTGAAGCGTGCATAAGTGTGGATAGTAAGAACTTTGAGCACTTTTTTTTAAAATAACTTTACATGGGGACATATGTAAGTATCGCTAAATAAAGAGTTTTCCCACCCATTATTGACTTGTCATTTCTGCATCTTCGTTTATCCTCCAGCTGATAGATCAGGTTAGGGTTTCCAGTCATACATTCCTATGTGATTCTGTTTTGTTTTTGTGTTTTCTACCTCCCCTAAAAGTTTGTATGTTTAGTTTTGAATCACCCTGTATACAAGGTTTTTATAATCACTACAAAAATAACCATATATAATATAATGATTATATTATTCATACAATATCACTGCAACGAAAACATCATTATAGAGCATTTTGATAGTATGTATATATATATGACTAATTTAATTGAGTAACATTAATTATAATATGAATTAATGATATTTTTACTCAGAAGAACAAAGTGCCTGAGAAAAATAATAAATAGAAAAATATTTATATTGTCTCGATCAGGCAGCGACTATCAAGAGGGAATAGCAAATGCCTCATGTATCTTTACTACACTGGTAATGACGGAAACACAGGAGGTAAAGAAAGAACGATATGGATATCTCTCATTAGAAGTCCGTATGCGTTGCGTTACGCCGGCCGTATTGCTGAGCGTCACGAATGCGACGTTTACTTAGCGGCAAAGTTTTAAAACGGTGAAACGCGAACAGACGAATGATTACATGCTCGTGCCATTATTTCATTGCCGTTCCCAAAAAACATTCAATTATTTTGAAGACAACTTAATGCACTAACAGCACATGACGCATATAGCGACCATCGTACAGATGAAGCATACATTTTTCAGTGTTTCCCATTAGCGGACTATAAAATGTCTGAATATCATAAATAGCAGTTACCTATCAGTAGAGAGGGGGTGGCGAGACGGTATGGAGTCTGAAAGAAATTAGCTCATGTAAAAAATAAAAACATAAAATGGCGCGTAGAAGCTTTTTTTTTTTCTTAATTCCCCGAATTTTTATTCGACAACAATCAAATTTTATATTAAAAGGTCGGAAAATTTTCATAAAAAATTAAAGACATTCAATCTACCGTATTAGAGGGCATGGCGGGAAATGCGAGGTTTAAAATGGATCACAGTACGCATTCAGTCAAATCGATGGATTTTTATACTAAAGGTATTATAACAAGAATTTTCCACAACCAAATCGAATTTCTCGGCATTTCGGAAAACACGGGTATGTCCGGTATGCTAGTCTTCCTCGCTGTTTCACGGCATGCCGGCTAATGTGGAGGAATACGGTAAAAATTATATCAATACGAAATATAAATCAAATTAAATATAAGCAGATTACTAAAAAATTGAAGCAACACTTCATTTTACAGAGGAAATCATTATATTGTGTACACAAGTGCAGTATTTATAATTTTATTTCCCATTTTGCGCAGACCACGATTCAATTTCTTAATGGTACAGCCTTTCATTAAAAAAAACACTTAAGTGTTAAAATGTCATTTCAGCGTGATGCTCACCGAAGCACCCAGAAGTGTTCGATGTCCACGTCGGATTTCGTGAGAGCAAACTATTTATCGCCTCCTCAATAAAACACTCCATCCAAGTTTAATTCAAAAGCGTTGGTTGATTTAAGTCATCAAATTTAAAAGCTGTCACATGTGTGCTTTAGAAATACAGTTGGGCATAGAATGATGCTTGCAACCCGAAAAAAAGTTGAAGACACTCCTCTCCCCCACCGTCGTAGTACAGTGAGATGTTAGTGATGGCAGCATCTATCTGTAGCAACATTTCGATGTGATTGGAAGCGAGATAATTCTCTGAAACGCTGCCTGAATCATCACATTAATAATAATGCAATGGCGTATACTCAATACAAGGATCCTCACGAATTACCACAATTTGAGTGAAAATTATGAATGGCGTTGTAAGATACGATTAATAGAGCAGGGGGGGGGGGCACTATTTGTTGAACGCAATCTTAAATTATCACACTTAAAGTTTATAAAATATAATTATACATTTAGTTGAGTATCATATGTATATATTTTTTTTCCTTATAAATATAATATCCGTATAGTGTTCACCAATACGCATCTGTACACGTGATTCACGCATCAAAAAATTCAATTTTACTACTCCAAATTTTGTTGAGGAGTGAAAATAATCAGTCTCTAAATTTTAGGTAATTTTTTTTACAGATATTTCTTACTGATATATAAAAAAATTACCACTCTATTTTTACAAAAATACCCGATATAATTTGGAAAAGAGAAGTGGAAATACAATTCAAAATTACTTTTTCGGATAACACTGTATCCGTATATATATACTATGTGTTTTTTCTATTTATTTTTATATATTCAATTCAACCCCAAAGAACTGGGTACAATGCACGCGCGATCTTTAAATGAATGTACACCGGCCTTAAACGATGTGCATCCCATAATTATAGCCTTCCAGTCTAGCTAAAACGTTTCTTGCTGAGGAGGAGGAGGAGGGTGGTGGGGGGGGGAGAACCGCGACGATAAAGCGAATCATTAACAGGATGAAGGGTGGGGGTGACGTTTATACCATGACGCACATCCGATTACTTTATTAAATGACATCTCGTTTAGCTGACATTAATTTAATCATTTTTTTGATGAATAGACAAAAAATTAATAGATAAAATAAATTACGGGAGGCAGAAACACAGAAAAAAATCAAAAATACATCAACCGCGTCAAATCTATATTTATCAAAGGAAGAAAACTAAATTTACAGATACTATACAACTCCGAGGGCGATGCTCCCGTGAATATAATCGAAGTGCGCCATCAAATTCTTGCCGCGTTCGAATATCGTTGATAAATACGGCTGGTCTTCGCACGGCCGCAACTAGAGGGAGAGCAGGCAGGTCAAGGGCGTAGCGAGGGGGGGGGGCTTGGGGGTCTGGTCCCCCCCCCGAAATGTGAGAAAATGACCGAAAATAGGGAAAAAGATGGCCAAATCCATTGTTCTGTCACTTTGGTCCCCCCCCCCGAACGAAATTTCTGGCTACGCCCCTGAGGCAGGTCTAGTGCCCCGGGCGCTGGACTAGAGGGCGCCGAATTTATCCTTTAACTGCTCCTTCTACATACCCCGGGTGCGTCAAAATGCAGGCTTGCCCCGCTGACAGTCTCTAGTTGCGGCCTTGGATCTTGTCTATCAGAAAAAGATCAAGTCAAAAACTAGCAATATAAATACATTTCTCTTCCTTAATGTTGAAGACACCATCGTAGCATTGCGGGAAAAAAAAAAGGGGGGGGGCGACACCTTCTTGGCTCAATGAAAGAAAACTAGAGCTTCTAGTTTTCTTTCATTGAGCATATTCAAACAAATTCATATAACAAATTCAGGTTCCATCTCTATGCATAATTTTCTCCAGGTCCCTGAAAAATTATTACAGAGAGATTTCACTTATTCGAATTTCTGCGGTTTTATTGACTGAAGCATTTGCAATAGTCTGCCACTAGCTCACTTTTTCAGATTTAACATCTAACTCGGGAGTAATTAACTAGCAATTAAAGGCTAAACTACTAGTGATCGATGCATAGAAATTAGAGCAACACGAATTCCTCTGATCCCGCTAAACACGAGGCATCATCGACCATGGGTTTGTCTAATAAAAAGGTTTGTCAAGGGAGAAACATTTCAGAGGAGAGGAAAAAGATGAGGCAAATATTTTTTTTTATTCAACGCTGACGGTCATGGTCAAAGTGGTTAGGAACAACCATCAAGGGAAACTTTAACAAACGCCCCTCCGTCTACATTTCTGGGAACCAACTTAACACGGTTCTGACTGCAAGAGACCAAAAAAATCTGCTGATGTTATCTATCAAAAAACTCGTATCTCATTACAAGGAACAACCAACCGGTTTGAGAAATGTGTTGGTGCAAATCGCCGTTTAGAGCGGCTATGTGATTATATGCGTGTGTGAGAGACGAGTTCTCGCTTCAATTCTTTTCTCAATCGATTATAACACATTGCAAGTTCTTTGGAAAATAAAAAAAAAATCTAAAAATAGAAATCTGTTCTCGTTGAAAACAGGCTTAAAAATTTTTCAAACTCACCTGACCCCGATTGAACAAATAATCAAATTGAGGGAAGAAAATGTTATATCACAAATCGTATATAAAACGTAATAAGTTTCAACTCGCATAAAAGAATGCGCCATCCGAATCAGTGAACAAAACTACTGTAGCATGCACAATGGACCGTTGAAACTTGTCGCAGAACAGCTTTTCATTCCACTGCCTCCCTAAATACCCTTATAATAATGACATATATGGATTTTTTCTTCCTTTTGTCTACATAGTAATTTTACTGAATATCTCACAGGAACAAAAGTTACAGACCACGCGATCGGCTATATTTCATATCTACAGGTACAAAGAAAAAAATATATACATATGCTACATATACTTGAGTATTTTGAAAGCTCAAAAACTCACTCGAATTTAACTTCTTCATTTGACATCCACATTTATTTCGCGCAAACGCATATGCAATAAAAAGATGCTCTCCGAGTTCTCAATAATTAGGCGGGGTTACATGCAAGAATGGAGTCGAACTCGGTTAAAACAAACTTGGCTATTACGATACCTCGGAAATAACGTTAATGGGCGTCGGTGTTGGCCGATTTCCACAGCACAATGTTAATTAACTCATTTTTAACGTAAACGAAATGCAGCGATCTGAGATATCACGACACATTTTTTCTGGCACTTGCTTTCGGAGTGCTTTTCCAAGAAATTTTTCAGATCTAAGCTCAAGACATTGATAGAATGCTTGTCCATTTTATACTAGCGTTATAGTTAAAACAGGATTCGTTTCATGATCGTCGATTTTTTATTATTTGGTAGAGTTCCCAACTCTTATATAAATACAGAGGCGTAAGCGGAGGGTATTTCTGTCAATTAAAATTATTTTTGAAGGTTGGTAACTCAAACTTTCTCGGGAAGAAATTCCTTTATGCCCCCACCAAATCTTTCGCGCCCACTCCAAAGGTCGATGCAGCGTACGCCCCTGTAAATATACCAACTTATATCCCTTGTGGGGGACAGCGGGTGGGGAGGGAGTCCACGGTCAGTTTGTTGCTGTATAAAGTAAATCATTAGGTTTAAAGGAATCAATTAGGTTCTCAAAGGGCTGCCACTTGCCCGAAGGTAAAACGGCCAACTGTTCCTTATTGATAGAGCGAGGTTGCGCGCGGTTAAGTAAGAACCTTCGATGAAGAGATTTTAGTGCCCTAAACAAAAACTGTTGTTTGGGGCGACAAGTTGTTGGCGCTCGAACGAATTAGTGTGATAAATTTTAACAAGATTGCATCACACGAGGCCACATGTTACACATTGAATAATAAATAAACCTGATGATTGTATGTGCTTAATGTTATGTGGTCAGGTGATGCTGTAATTGATTTTCTAAATCAGAAGCAAGGAAATCGGCAACCGATCTGTTGCGATACGAAAGTATCACAATACTCATAGCATAGAGGCCGTTTGGAAAGTGTTAATCAAAATTACATTTTAGTAAGAATTTGTGTTAAGAATTAATGTAATCCATTGATATTTTTCCCACTGCAACTGCCACTGTCAATAAATGTACAGTATTTTGCATTCTCACCTCCCCATTCATTTATTATACATAATCATTATTATTATTTGTTATAATTGTGTGCTGAATCTTCTGAAAATATCTACTCTATAATACTGCGATTGTCATTATGAGCCAAGTCAACTTTTTGGCAATTTTTTCTCCCGTTTCTTGTATAATAGTGTTTTCTTAAAGAATAGAATATATTGATTGAAAAAATAATCATCTCTCACGGAATCAAAAATTTTTAAAAACTTTTTTTTTTTCAAAGTCAAGATTCAGGCATGTGCTGATTGATAAAATTGAACAGGTATAAAAAAATCTCAAAAAAAGTTCTTGCCCAAATGGAATACTCATGCACGGAAGATACGATAGTCGGCATTTACATGGATAGAAATGCGTAAAAAAATATGCCAGAATGTTTTTTCCTCCATCCGAGAGAAAATGGATGGAGACCTATCTTCCTCATTATTTTTAGCATGATGTATGTGATCATTATTATTCCTCCAACGAAGTATTTGCTAGTGCCACCCTTCCAAAACTGTTATAAATGTATGCATGGAATAGATGGAAGTGGTAGGGGGATAAATTATCTCGAAAGAACTTTTTTTTTTATTCCATCTTAAATTCCCTGCTACAGAAGCGGGGGGGGGGGGGGGAGACCTGTTCTGAATTTATAAAGATGTACTGCACGCGCGTATATAGTCCCTGCCGGATATAAAACCATACTTTATGTAATCCTTACATCTTCACCCCCTCTGATCTCTCTCTTTCTTTGATGGTTGTACATTCATGTATCCTTTAACTTACCGTCACGTTATATAAACCACATTATATATTAACTCCTTCCTACTTTCTGAAGTTCTATATAGCAATAATTAATGTTCTGGGTTTTGCAGGAAAATTATTCTGCTTTTTTTTTCTGATCAACCGTTTAGTTTCTACAGCCCACACTTCCAAATGAGAGAGAGAAGAAAATTAATATTGTGCATAATAATAAAAAATCGCATTTTTACAGTTCTTAAAGTTGAACGTATTTGATTCCCAACTAACAAATCAACTGAACTTTTTCCCCCATTTCAGTCAGAAAGTAAAATTTGTATTTAAAAAAAGGCGTTGTTCTTGTGTGATTCTACGAGAGTTTGTTTCTTTAAAAAAAATAAAATTCGATATAAATACAGTGATTCCTCGGCTAACGAAGATAATTCGTTTCAGAATCACGTTAGTTAGCCGAAATCTTCGTTAGCGGAAACGTTATTTCATAGAAAATCGTATAATTCGTTCCAGAAACAGCCAAAAATTTAAAGATAAGTTTTTAAAACACCAAGGAGCACTGTAAAAAAGAAATACTGACTGAAGACTAAACATGAAGAGCTTCCAAATTGGATAAATCACAATTTACAAGAAGATGAGATACTGAAGATCTTTGTATTTTACACTATGTACACAATCAACCGTCAACACAACCTTTAGTCTACTAAAGCTAGTGTTGACAGAACCCAGTCGAGTTTGTAGGTATCCCCATTTCTGTGTCTCATAAATGCATATGGAAAAGATGAGCTTCTAGAATGTCCCGAAAAAACTTTTGGTCCAGATTGTTGAATTTGATGCTAAGAGTTCGGTATCTAAAGAACGCGTGTTCTGAAAACATAGGCTACTTTTTTATTTCAATGCATTTTTTATTAGCTGACTTTTGCATTTTACAAATGATTTGAAAACTTTCCGAAAGAGAAGCGGAGGTACATCTGGAAAAAGATTCCGAGGTGTGCATGCGTAAATCGCGCTCTAGTAACAGTAATTATGTAACAGTATGATGATTGGGGCTAAAATAAATCTCACGACGCGGCTGTTTCATGTTGGAACGCGCATCCATATCAAAGAAAATGTTCGTTAGCCGAGGTAGAAAAACGGCGAAAAAAATCGTTGTTAGCCGATAAATTCCTAAGCCGAGTCATCACTGTACTTATATGAGGTAGTAAAATTGTTGTAAAAGAACGTCTCCCTGAATAAATCTTATTCATAACTCCTTGCTTGGGATATGTTTCAGTGCACGAGAAGTTGGTTCTCATAGTCATTTTAATATTAATAAAACGGGAAAAATAAATTAGAAGAACACCTCAGAATTTCATGAAATAGAATGAACATTTCTGAGGTAAACTAAATACACATTCGGGTTGAATGTTTACATTAAACCGCTTCCCAGAGTTGTACGGGAGGGTGCTCCCAAGCAAGCAACCAAAATTTAGGGGGGGGGAAATCAACATTTAGGTGAAAAAATTATATTGAAAGAAGATACCCTTTATATATATAACAATATCAACCAATTCCTGTTAATTTAAATTTTTTTAAGGGTGGTAACTCAAAATGTCGCAGGAAGAAAATTTTTGTGCCCCCTCCAAAGGTCGATCCTGCTTACGCCACTGCCGCTTCCCACAGAGTCGTTTTTCGTATTTTCTATTTAAAAAATAGCAATAAAAAGCTAAAAGCTAACTATAAAGTATAACTCAAAGTATATTTGAAGATTCGGATGTTACCGTACCTTCAAAAAAAAAAAGGAAAAATGTGCACCTCGCAGTTTCATAACTCCTGATATAGTCTATGAAGTACTGAATGGCGTATAACTGAATTATCACAGCTACATATTACAATAATGGAAATTTTATGGCATGTAGTGGTAGCGGATGGTGACATTACAACTTTGAGGCACGAATGAGAGCTGGTATAACCCTAGTAAATTTTTCAGAGAGAACAGGTCTACCTTGTTAGAATAGCTCATTATTAAAATAGTTCAACTCCATACACTTCATAGTTTCACTTTCAATATGGAAGATTTCAAAATTGCAGATAGATAATATTTCAAACCCACATCACGCACACCTCAGACATACATAGTATATGCAACATATATGCAATGAATGAACGCCAGGATTCTGCCATAGGACTTATCCTGTTGGTAAGATCTCTTCCAGCCCAGATTTATGGCAGAGGCTGGAACAAAGTGTGTGTATTTAAAAGTAAGAGTGCGTACCTAGTTGTGCATAGAAATTTTTAGTGCTGTCATCTAAATCTAAAATTGTGAGCGAGGTGTAATGATTGAATATTTGTATAGTTTCAGGCTTAATGCTTTCCGTGGAGAAACTTTTTAACGTGGAGATCAGCTTACGTTCGCACCTCTAAGTTGGGAACTACAGAAAACCAACTTCAGCCAGACATCTATACACAATACTTTTCGGTGCGGTTAAATGGTATTTGTTCAAAAGGCTTTTCTAATACCAGCTTTTGTGAATGCATTCACGATGATCTAATAATTCCTCATCTTGAAGAATTTTCAATCCCAGCGGCATTTACGATATATCTGACCTCATTAACCTCTTAACGTACAAGGGCGAGATATTTCGGCCCGGAATAAATGAAAGAAATATATCTGAGCTCTTTCTCTTCTTCCGAGACTCTTCCCTGTGTGCGAACGAGAACTGTTTTACCTTTTTCCCCCCCTTACCTCAGCGATTTCTTTATCCACTGCTGTGGTTTAACGAATAAAAAAAAAATAATTACATACGTGGGGGTGGGGGTGGAATGGAAAACCTGCTCCTCTCATCTTTCCACCCTTTTATTTCCTATGTGTTAACAATACCAGTTTTGCAGAAGATTCATTTCCGGTATACCAGCTACAAATCACTACAATTATTGGTACATCTACGAAAAATTGTTGCCAAAAGCCTGTATTCAAAGCAGTTAGAATCCTCTTATTTCGTATTTCGGCAACGACACGTCCAAAGAGCTTTGTTAATTGCACCCCCCCCCCCCAAATCTCTCAGATTAGCTGTCAATAAGGCGAAGTCAGATTTTCTTCACGTTTCGATAACACAAGAGACGGTGTTTGCAATAAACTACTTTTTTCCTCCTTCCTTTAAGACAGTATAGGAATAGAAAAAGATTGAGTATTTCTCTTCCCCGTTTTATTGTTCTTTGAATTGAGGGGAAAGCACTATTACCTGCACAAAATCAAAGAAAAGTCGTCTTCTTAAAAGAAAAAAATGTGCCATTTTACAGAGGATTTGGCTATTTCCACTGTGCCAGTTATAATGTAGATCGGTGAAATATATGAAACCACGAGAAAAGGTTAGTATATCTAATACCCTATCAATATCTCTACGGGGTTGAATTTTTACCTTTCAGCACGCGCAAAAACAGTGAAGATTTGTGGATCCAATGCATTTAGAAATGATTAATAAAATGAAAGCCACTAGAATCGGATAAAAAGGATGACCGGTCATGAAACGATTTTTTCTTTTCGGAAAATGAGAAACAAAAAGGAAAGCCTTTCTTTCCGGAAGGATAAATCGACGGTAAGTGAATCCGAACAAGAACTGCAACTACTGTGTGTGTGTGTGTGTGTGTGTGTGTGTGTGTGTGTGTGTGTGTGTGTGTGTGTGTGTGTATGTATATATATATATATATATATATATATATATAGAACTGTGGAGGAAAAATGAGAATGGGAAAGCGGAACAAGAGATAGAAAATTCTGCCAACAACGGGAAATCGAGTACTTTTTCCCGGCGAAAGTGGAAACGATAATGGAGAACAAAACGATTTTTCCTCTTGCTGGAGGAGATTAAATGAAAAAAAAAAAGATACAGAACTATATATATATATTTTTTTTTTTTCTCCTGAAGATGGAAGTTGCCATAAGCTTTTCCTATCACGTAAACGGAGTCTCCTGCGCATTACCACTTCCACTAGTGAGCACGCTAAGTGAATTAGGATGAACTGCTGGTTTACCAAAAAGGAAGTTGAACATTTCGGAAATACCATCTCTGTAAAATGAAGTGTAGAATTTCAAAAGAAAAAAAAAAAAAAAGAGCAGCCACCTCTCCCATTTCTTCTTTTGTAATCCGTTTTGGTTCTTTTAAATCTATTGGAAGAGAAGTATCCGATTCCAATATTTTTGAAGCATAGTTTGCTTCTCTTACAAACCAGAGAAAAAAGATGACATAGTTAAGAGATGTGACGTGAGAATATTCTCCCGAATGTAAAAATTGGAGAGTAATCAAGAATATTATTTTTTTTTTTAAATAATGAAAAAAATTTACTTTCTTTTTTAATTATGAAACATAATTCAATTTTCATTGCCTGAAACTTTCTGAACAATTTTTTTTTTCTTTTTTGGCATAATCACAAGTTTTAGTTCGAGAATATTCTCTGTCATGGCAAGAGGTTTCAAAAATTTTTGTTATGAAGCTTTTAGAAATCTTTAAAGACAAAGAAATTTCTTTTAATATTAGATGAATTTTTCAGAAATAAGATCAAAGCAAAAAAAAATAATTTAAAGTTGATTGACAAAGAGAGCCATTCTTATGATCGCCTTCATTCTAAACAAGATAAACTGTATGTATGTGTGTGTGTCATTTTCGTCAATATATAATATACAAATACAACGCCACAACAGGCAGATTGCCCAACGAGATGGCTGACTTAAGAGCATCATTGATCCCCGAGCCCTACCTACTACTGCTACACCACACATGCACCCCCCCCCCGCGGAACCCCCAACGAATCGGTACATGCGGGAATGTGCGTGTACGTGTAGTGAAACCTGACGTGAAGTTTTTGTTTCTCTGTAATGCTTGTTACGTGTAGTGCTGCCGTCTGCCACAAGTTTTTCTAACTATGAGTTAAGTGTTATGATTGAATGATTTATCGTTGTAGGACTGTTGCTCTCTGTCGCGAGACTTTTTAACGGGGAGATCGGCTCGCATTTGCGCCTTGAAGTTGGGAACCACAGAAAACTATATATTGAGTAATATAATTATATGAGCCGCTGTGGTGGTCGAGTGGTCATAGGACGGACTCGCATCGCGGAGGCCCGGGTTCGAGCCCCACCGTCACCACAGTGGTGGTCGGCTGAAGTTGGTTTTCTGTGGTTCCCAACTTCAAGGCGCAAATGCGAGCCGATCTCCCCGTTAAAAAGTCTCGCCACAGAGAGCAACAGTCCTACAAACAGTACAAATATTCAGTCATTATACTTCACTCACTTCACTTCTGAGATATAGATGGCAGCACTAAAAAAAAAATCATACACAACACACTAGATACGCACTCAGACTGTTAGGTACACATACTTACACTTCCGGCACAACTCACTAGGTAGTAAATTGCCCATGGCGATAGACCTGAGTTGTGCTCGGCTTCAAAAAAAAGAAATAATAATAATTATATGAGTATATTGAGTAATATACTATATTCCCCATGTGTCCGCCCCTCCCATAAAGAACGAGCTATATCGGCATCGTCATTTCAACTCCGATGTTGTTACA
Organism: Pholcus phalangioides; assembly: GCF_987345545.1. Taxonomy (NCBI): domain Eukaryota; kingdom Metazoa; phylum Arthropoda; class Arachnida; order Araneae; family Pholcidae; genus Pholcus; species Pholcus phalangioides. The sequence goes on along the minus strand of NW_028301608.1, from coordinate 81,885,176 downwards.
ACGGATTCCACCGATATTAGACAACGGAATTCACGATACATCGCCGTGTTAAAAATCGGGATATTGATGTAGGCCTTTTATCGGTGATTTACTATAAATCGATACATCGCCCAGTACTACTTTCTTTCAAACCGAGTTCAGCTCAGGTCTATCACCATCTATGGGCGATTTACTACCTTAGTGAGTTGTGCTGAAAGTGTAACTGTGTGTGTGTACCTAACAGTCTTTTTTTTTTTTGAATGCGTATACAGGGTTGTGCTTGATTTTTTTCAGTGCTGCCATCTATATTTCAGAAGTGAAGAGATTGATGTGTTATGATTGAATCACATTTGTGCTGTTTGTAGGCCTGTTGCTCTGTGGCGAGGCTTTTTAAAGGGGAGATCGGCTCGCATTCGCGTCTTGAAATTGGGAACCGCAGAAACACAACTTCAGCCGACCACCACTGTGGTGACGGTGGGGTTCGAACTCGGGACCTCGCGACGCGAGTCCGTTACTATGCCTAGTACTACTGGGGAGACGACCCTGCCATACGAATTTCATGCACTGTGGTGTTAGGGTACGAACATAGTGCACGCTGGTTTTCGATTCTGCAAAACGGCATCGTTGCTGATTGCTTAAAAACCTGAATTTCAAGTTTTTTAACCAATCCGTAATGGCGCCGACTCGCAGAATCGGAAACTAGCGTGCACTATGTTTGTACCCTTAGGCACTGAAGTAGAGATAAATATAGCCTCTCCGATATCTTGGGCTGAGAAAAAAAAGCCGTCTATCTATCTTTACTGTCCTACCTGGGGACCATCATTTGCTGAAGTTAAGAGAGGCTACTAATTCCCTCTACTTCAGCACCTCCTCACGCCACTGTATGTGAAATAAGGTAGGTGGGGTTGTGTCTTCAGTGGTGTAGCATGTTTGCCCGGTTTATACGAGGGCTTAGGTTCGACCCCCGGCGGAAACCAGATGACCTTTCTTTCCGAGTTCACCTCGGCACAACATCCAGAAAATTTATATCTTGGGCTGAGAAAAAAGACGTCCATCTCTCTTTAACCACACTATTCGCCTATGATACTGTGACATCCATTGTGCAAGTGATGCCGTATGGCTACGAATGAGTCGGGGATAACACGATTAAACTACAAAGCGTTTCACTACCACGGTGCATTGCTGGGAAAGAAAAAAAATTAGATGATTAAACAGTCATTGTAATTTGTGTATTTGGTCTCAGATAAATTCATTCAACCAAAAAAAAAAGATGAAAAGGAAATAGGGAAAAATCCCAATAAAAAAAAATATCACATACGTTTTTCCTCGCTTAAGGCTTCCCCCCTCCCCCCCCCCCGAATTAAACTGAAAACCAACCGACTTTAGTCGAATACAGTGGCTAACGAACAAGATTCGTTCCAGAATTAGACGACGTTAGACGAAATCTTAAGCTGAAACGTGATTTCCTATAGGTTTCTATGGAAAATCGTTTGATTTGTTCCACATTCTGCCTAAAATTTAAAGATAAGTTTCTAAAAACACCGAGGAACGCTATAAAAAAATAAACAAAAATAAAACAAATCAACAAATTCTGGTGATGATTGGTGCCAAAATTCAGCGCACGACGCGGCTGTTTTATGTTAGTGCGTGCATTCATATCCACGAAAATGTTCGTTAGCCGAAGCAGAAAAATCGCAGAAATAATCTTTGTAAGCCGAAAAATCCGTAAGGCACACACAAGGTATCACACTACTTATACAAGTACAAAGATTGACTTTAATTCTGCATTTGTTCAGCAAATGAACAAGACGTAACTAGCAACAAAAAGCGTACGGATGACTTGAGAAACAAAGACAGCATATTAAACGCGAAACTAATCATTTTTGGAGAGATACCCATGAGAAACTCTGGAAGTTTTCTCATCAAAGCAAGTCGCCACACGCTTAATTTAAAAAATCACTAATTAAAAAGCTAACAACAGTGGAACTGTGCATCAGAATCAAGACCTGGTGCAACAAAAGCATCGTACGAGAGCTTTTCCTTTCGTTCTTCTGATTAATGCAGGCGAGATTTTTTTTTTCTTTTGTGAAAAATATCAAGTACTGTAGAAACAACTTTTTTTTTCTAGTAAGGACAATCATAGTGCAAGTTCATTTTTTTTTTCAACATCTCTAATTCCTTTCACAATTTATTTTAAAAACGCATTACCTTAAATTAAACTATCAATGTGAGACAGCACATACAGTATTTTTAAAGAAATTGAACTTAAATAATAAAAAGAAACTCATAGAATGTTACAGCGAAAACAAAAATTAAAAATGGTGAGATTAAAGAGAATCGTCTCTATTCATAAGTTCCCCAAAATAACCATGGATTGAATTTCCTATACAGGGGTGGTAACTATCGACCGCCCAATAATTTCATGCGCGATTCCTTGTGAAAAACTAATACAGAAAAGTGTTTTCCGTTTTTGAATCAGACGAATATTAAAAGGGAGCTATAACGTTTTCGAAATTTTGTGACGCGTCATTTTTCTAACGGTCAGCAACCCGCCAAACACCCAACGAATATAAATTTCATTCGGAGCAGAGGGTTGCAGGCTCTTTGAAAATGAACTGAAATATTCAATCCCGTTATAAGCCAGCGATATCATCATCTTTCACGATTACTCTTCATGAAGAGAAAATATGTCAATCTTATAACTAGAGCCCGGATTACATGCATTTGCATATTTTGGCCTTTTTTAGCATTAATGCACATAAATGCATAAAATCGAAGAATTTTTTTTTTTCAAATTTCAAATTTCCTTTATTTAAGATTTTTACACACAGTTACAAAACATTTAGGGGCTAAGCAAGCTTGTGAGCCCACAAAACAATATTCGATACATATCTGTCGGCTAAATAATAACGAGAGATAAAAAGAAAGAAAAAAACACACATATATATAACACCAAGAAATAAGTGGCAACAGGAATGGAATTGATAAACAAAAAAATTTGGCATTTAGCAGCGTATGCAAGATAAAAGAAGATTACATTACAATATCAAACAGATAATTTAAATCTTCTTGAGTTAACAACCAAGATTTTAAATTGACAAAAAAAGATGTACATGAAGATTGTTCTTTATTAACTGAGGAAGTAAATTAAATATTTTGGGAGCTAAATAAAGGAAAAATTTTTGGGAACGAGTTTTATTTGGCCTTGGTACCTGTATAGTATGAAGTCTAAATTGCATTCCAGACTTATGTAATTTCAGATTGAGATGGCCACTTCTTTTATAAAACATTTTTAAACTTTTATAAACGTACAAGTGTTGTAGAGGGCTTTAATTGATTGAAAAGTGGAAATGCATGCGTGAGTCTATTTTTACTCAGAATGATACGGATGAAGGACTTCTGTGTGACAAAGTGAAGAAAGATTGAAGTATGTCCCACCCCAACATGTAATGCCGTAACTCAATCTAGATTCTACTAACGCAAAATAAAGAAGTTTTAAAATAGATTGGGAACATTTATTCCTGATAAAATAAAATTTCCTAATGTTCCGATTTAATTCTACACTCAAATAATTAATATGTGTTTTCCAGGATAGTTTTGAATCTAAAAAAATCCCTAAATACTTAAAGGTGTCTACTCCATTTACAACTGTGCACATACAATCCGAGATACAGCCATCTGTCATACTATGATATTTTAGGACATCAAAATCATCGAAAGTACCAGAACCAAATAACATATTTAGTTTTATCTATATTTAATTTCAAATTATTATTTCTAAACCAGATATTTATTGAGTTAAGATCATTTTGCATGTTATTCCTCAAGTTGATTGAAGAGCTTTCAGAGTAACAAAGAGCTAAATCATCAGCAAAAGCAGTGATTTTTCCTTTCAAATTAAAGTTACACAGGTCATTTATATATATCAGGAATAAAATAGGTCCAAGTACTGATCCTTGAGGTACACCAGATGTAATTTGTCTTTTAGAACTCAAAACGGAATTTACTTTCACACTTTGAACTCTGTTAGTAAGATATGTTTTGAAAAATTTAAGTGGCAAACCCCGAATTCCTGCATATTCTAGTTTGGTTAGAAGAATACTGTGATTCACGGTATCAAAAGCTTTGCTGATACCTAAAAATAATGACGCAACTTTACAATTATTGTTATCTGCTATATACACATTTGAAAGAAAATTAACAAGAGCGTCCTCTGTACGTTTTGCCTTTCTGAATCCAAATTGGTTCTCACTAAAAAAATTAATGCTGTCAAGAAATTCAATTATTCTGGATTTAATTATTTTTTCTATGACCTTTGAGAAGACAGATAGTAAAAAAATCGGTCTGTAATTATTAACATTCTTTTTGTCCCCATTCTTGTGTATTGGAGAAACGATTGCAAGTTTCAGGCACTCTGGAAATTCGCCAGTGATAAAATTTAAATTAAAAATAAACGATAAGACATCACTTACATATGGTGCAATGCACTTCAATGTTATGGAATTAATTTTGTCAAATCCTGACGATTTTTTGGAGTGCAAAGAATTTATTATACTCAATACTTCATGACTATCCGTAGGGTATATAAAAAAGGATTTCTCAAAAAAATTTAAATTTGAACAATTTAATGAATTACAATTATTAGGAAGATTATTGTTAGAAAAAAAGTCATTAAAACATTCAGCAATATCAATTGGATTCGTTATTTCACCAGTTTTTTCAGTAAAAACCGTGTCGATGCTGCTATATTTATCCTCACCAATTAATTTGTTAATTAAATTCCATTGAGATTTTGAATCACAGTTTGCTTGAATAAATGCTGCAGTATAATAGTCATTCTTAATTTGTTTTATCTCATTGTTTAACATATTTCTAAATGTCTTGAAATTATATCGCAGCTCAATATCAAACGGTTTCTTTTTTAATTTCTTTCAATAATCTATGTTTAATTTTAATTTTTTCATAAATTTTTTTCGTATTACAGGGTTTTCTTAGTCTTTTATTATACTTTACTCTAGTAGAAGCATCAACACAATTCTTAATTAAATCCAAGAAAGTATTCATTGCCGAGTTTGCAGATTCACAACTGTAAACAGTATCCCACGTAACCATTTTTACAAGATCAATCAATTGATTTTTATCAAGATAGGTAAAGCACCTTGTTTCACAATTTGAGTCATTGCTGTCATGATCTGTTTCTAAATAAAATAAAGCCATTTTATGATCAGTTATGCACAAATCGAGAAGTACAGCTTTCTTTGAATTTAAATGTCTGGATCTGCAAAAAATGTGATCGATGCAAGTTGACGTTTCAGCGGTTTCTCTAGTTGGAGAATTAATTAACGATTCAAATCCAGATCTTGACATCGAAGTTTCACTGTATTTTTATAAAATCGTTTTTTTGCCGCAGGTGGAATTTAATGAATTAATAGAGAGATGTTCTTATTTTCTAAATATCAAGGGTTCTATTATTAAGGCAATTCCTAGAGATGTCAAAAGCGTTTAATTTTTTTAGAAATAGTGTTGAAATTCTTTTATTACTGGTATTATGTTTCTGAGCAGCTACAAACTAGAAATCAAAAATGCCTAAATAAAAAATATGTAGAAGTTTTTTGCATATGCAGGTATATGTGGGGATAATTTTTTTAAATAAATATGCACTAAGAAATAGAAAATATTCATTTTATCTCTGCTTTTTTTTGCATAGTGATTTTTTAAATGCATATTTTTTCATTTTTCATGATTTCTTAACTTTTTCATGACTTTTCAGTGTTTATTTTGGCATTTTCGAGGGCATATTTTAGCATTTTCAAGTGCATATTTTAGCATTTTTAAGTGCATATTTTAGCATTTTTACAGCATATTTCGTCCCTTTTTTAGTGCATATAATCCGGGCTCTAGTTATAACCTTCGTATTACGTAATAAATTCGCTCACTGTATATTGGCAAATTTATCACTAGATTTGTAAAGTGTTAGCCAAGTGAAAAATTATTTAAAGAATCTATTTTTGAAAAATTATTCTCCCAAAATCAACACTCTTTGCCAAAATGTGGCAATTTGTTCTCCACGATCAAGTCAAATCTTTTGCGAAAGGTGCATACAGTGCATTGTGTTTATTTCACGATCGTTTTTTTACACTGTCGTTTTAATCAGATTGCATGTTGATCAATAAAACAGGGCAATATTTTTTTGAGAAATTTTTAAAATTTCATCGAAACTGTTGCGCGTAAAAACCTTTAATGACGGATGTAAAAATGGTGGCTTTTTGACGAAGGTGTAACTGGTGGAAACAGTAAGTTAATAACGATTCGATCAGAGAAACTTATATAATCAAACTAATTAATTCATGAATTGACATATTTTAAATAATTTGTGGTTTCGGATTTTTTCTACTGATTATTCGAGTCACACATTTTCATACCAAATTCTACAAGTTGCAATGAAGATTTTTAATTTCCTTGTGACTGCAATTTATTTTTATCACGCTGTTGGCAAAATTATTTACTTAGAGACGGACTTCAGGCTCTATGCCGTTCTAGGCACTTCTAATTTTGCTGCCCGTATTATGCTCTTACGTTTCACGTTTCTTAATTTTTTTCCCCGAGAAATCATGCCCTCCCTCCCTTTAGCTTTCAATTTTTAAAATGAAGCCACCTCTTTACTGTTTGTGCTTCTATAAATATAGTTTTGAATAATATTGTTTCATGCACACTCATAACATAAATGAAATGTCGTAAAAAGTTTTAAACCGAATTTGTTGGACTTCATTGTGACAATTTTTAACTGTGATCGATATCATTCAACAAGCTTATTGTGTTGATCAAGTTAATTGTGTTGCAAAATTACAATCAAAAGCCGTGGCGCAACTATGCCCCCCCCCCAAAGCCAGACTTTTCTATAGTGAATTTATAGCATGAAAAAAATGACTGTCCCGGGCTCAAGGGTTAGAGCCTTCTCAGCATCACTCGTGTAGGGGTCATGGATGCAGGGCTGCCTTATGAGCACCATGGGCCCTCGGACAAATGATTTTCTGAAGCCCTACCAGGCAAATTTAAAAGTGTACTACTCGACAATTTGAGATATACCTCATTTTTTGTGAGCCCCGGGTCGTGACTGTGTAGGACCAAGCGTTAAGACGTCACTACATGTGTTTGTGGATGCCCCATGTAAATCTTCGGAAACTTTTCAGTTGGAACTGAAAAAAAAAATCTCATCTCAAAATTGTTAGCGATATTTCATTCATCTACACGAAGCAAATCAAATAAACACACACGTTTTGCAACTTTTATCAAAGCAAAAAATATTTTTAATGTCGGATTTCACGATCGCGTAAAAATTTTTTAAAATGCACACACACATACGAAAGCGGAAAAAAAACTGGTTTGCCCTTTCTCGATTTCTCTTTTGGGTTTACCATTGTTATTCAGTTTCAAAAACGCCAAGTTGATTGTTTGGTGTACGTTCGGTAAATTTGGCAGAATTTGGAAGTGACCATCAATTTTTAAAGCGTCATAACTCATTAATTATGGGTCAAATCAAAAAACTGAAAACACTTTTCCATATTAGTTTTACACAAGGAATTGCGTGTGTAATTGTGGGCGGTCGATAGTCACTACCCTGAATCATACTTTTCAATGCCTATGTAAAATTATAAATGATAAAATTGGTAGATCCAACGATTCCACTCAGACAGAGAAGTTGAGAAACATTTCCATGTATTCAAAATAACAATTGCTATCATCGTTACTTTAAACCTAGATATGATTTCAAATAGAAGAGGCCTAAAAATGATCTCGTACGTTTCTGAAACAAAAATTTATTATACAGTATATAATTAATTTTTCACGTTCAAAACGTTTCAAACACTAGCTAGTTGACTATTATCAAGGTATAATTCACCATCCTGTTGATATATTGAAAGATTTTATTTTACGAGACATCCATATTTACCAACGACATAATCTTGAAGTCCTATTATCTCTCGAACTGTAGGACTACAGAATTTGGCGGCAAGAATCGAAAATTTTTTCGATTTTTAATGCTAGAATAAGCAAACTGAAGTTGAGCAAACGAATTTGAATGTTTCGATAGCAAAAATTTACTTGCCAAAAAACAAAAGAGGCCACCTTGAAAAAACACAATGATTGCAAATCCTAAAGAGAGGTGGAGACTTATAATTATTTTATTTTTTTAATATCATTTCTAATAAACCCAAATACTACTAAAAAAATTCATATTTTTTCATAGCTTTGCGAGAGAGCTGTATAAGGTCTCTAGCAAAGTGCGTAGTAATTTTGTAATTTCAGGTAGAAATGCCGTGGCGTTTTACGTGTTTTTTAAAAACGCTAATTTCCAAAGCATGCAGCTTTTTTTGTCAACGCGGCACTTACAGAAGTTTCTCATCCCCCCCCAACCCAAAAAATATTTTCTAAGAAAAGCTCTATGTTAATTAGAGAATTTCCTTTCTACCTTTTACACCTTCGCACTAAAAATTCACTTCACGAGATTACGATAATCTATACGAGCGACTCATCACAAATTTTCTAAAAAGTATGCGAAAATTTTCGAAAGTCGTGTGAATGAAAAGTTCCCAAAATGGAGTATTACTATATTTACCTTCCGATTGATACTAATCCTGTTCGATTTCGCAAATAAAAAAAATGGCTCAATTATAATGCTCAGTATTGCTTGAATACGTGTGCGTGCACAATATAAAAAATATAATTTTTTCCTGAATCGGTCCGAATGCGTGGTATTTTCTCGTAGGAAACGTGGTCTCTCGCTTTTTACGGGGTGAAAAATATCGTGTAGTCCAAAAAACCATAGAGGAAAAATTATACTTATGCAGCTGCTGATTAACACAGCTTGGCTGTTGACCATCACAAGATAGAAATAATAATAATAAAAAAAGCACGAGAATTTTTATCGCGTTTGTCACAATGAAGAAAAATTTCGCAACAACGGGAACAACTGCAAATAAATTCGCATTTTTCTGTTTTACGAATAAACATCCCACATTTATACCAGCCGCCACCTTTCTACCTCACATAAGAGGGAAAAAATGTACAACGGCGGCTGAGACAATACATAAGCCATCTTACACAGAATTACTAAGCCGCAAAACTTATTCGCTGTAGAACTCGGAATCCAAAGCGTATGAACGATGTATGGTAAAACTGCCGTTTCCCGAATTGTGAGACGGCATACTCTCGAGATACCGTGCTTGAATCGATTTCTAATTAATTTATACTTTTTTTTATCTAATACTCGATATAAAGCTCTTAAATCAGTATTTTCTACTTTGTAATATGTGTTGATTTGTAACACATAGTATATTTCCTTCAACTCTACGAAGTACACTATTGTAGACCATTTCTGAACCGTTCATGCTATAACACCTTCTGCCGGCTCTTACATAACACAAAGTAGCAGACGGAATCACAATGTTCACTCGCGCTAAAATAGTCTCCCCCCCCCCCTCCACTCCCTTCCGGAAAAAAGTAATCATCCAAAACATTAGGGGAAAAAATCGAATTAAAAGTTAATTTCAACATCAAAGCGAATATGAAATTAAAGGATAGCTCTTAAAAATTCAAATTACCCATACATTCGAAGTAGCAAAGTTCCACAGTAATGCTTGAAGCTTTTTTTTCCTCTTACACAATATTTGTACATGAGCAGACTGAATTTAAAATCACAATCAACTTCCAAAAAAGTTGACACGTATACAAATTTTAAAAACAAAATTAACACCAGAATGAAAAGTGAAGCCCATCGGGCAAAATTACTTTATTCTACTTTGGTGGATCTGCAAGGGTCCATCAACAAGAAAAATTTAGAAAAAAACCTGGAAATAAAAGATTTAAAAAAAATAACTTCAACGGCATCATATATGTACTCCCCCATCGATTTATTGATTTACAAACGAGCCTTAAAATTTTTTTTTTTTCTTTTCTTATCCATAACTCATCTACAGATGGCCACCAGATGAAAATGACGTGAATACATATCCAAAGCGCACATGCTAATCTGAAGTAATAAATAGTTCAGCTGAGACCGTTGAATTTTGGTAATGAGACCTAAGATGAACGATCTGGAAGATCAATGCGAACAAAAGAAAAAAACACCACACTGCTTAAGATCATTAACACAACTGGAGAGAAAAATAAGCAGCAGTACAATCTTTACGCAGGAACAATCGGGTAAGAATGATTTCGAACAAATGCTTTATCTAAATGTGGTGCTTGGTGTTTGTTCAATTTAGGATTGTAAAGACCGCATTTTTTTGGATAGCACTGCAAGAACGTGGTGGGGAGAAAGGGAGAGCTGCACGGAAAAAGGACGGCTTATAGCAGATTACACAATTGGAATTAAACGATAGACGCATTCAAACGTTTTGTGAAGATCTTTGTTCAGCGGTGGTTGGAGCAGAAGGAAATAGGGAATCAAACCCTTTACAAAAGCGCGACGACCAAGTACGTGAGCCTTTATTCGACCAAAGGGTGCGGCCGGATACAGAGCGTCGATAGACCATGACGCTCTTCCCAATTAGACGGAAAGGGGTCAAATAGAATAAGTTGACCTTCAGCCTAACTAGATATACCATATATATAATTGCCCCCGCTCGTTTTCAGTCATCGCTGCCACAGTATACTTAAGTCAGATAATAACTGCCGTGGGTATTCGTACAACTTATTATCTAAACACGCAAGCATTATATCACTAACCAACGAAGAAGTGCATGAAAATAACAACGTAAGCAAAAAAATTTATATATATATTTTATAAAAAAAATCACTTTCACCAGTCGCATTTCAAGAAGTTATAACAATTTTATACTATTCACAAAGGTATCAGTCTCACTGAATACATAATTGCTATGTCTCGGGTGATTTTGAAAGATGAACGGTATACTAGTGCTGTGCCCACACAGCATAGAATTACTACTATTACACCTTCTCCTATGGAATTTTACATTCTTTTACAGAATTGTTAACGAATGAGTACATGTGGGAATGCGCGTGTATAGGAATCTAACATACACGCACGTGTGTGTGTGTGGCACAGAATTACTAAAACATTTTACGTAAGCACAAACATTAACTAGAATTAACCAAAGTTATGAGCCTAACTGGCACTTACGCTGCCTTAAAAAGACAATCTCTGTGGCAAAAGCACAAGACTTGAATCCCTCTCCTTGAACCTTGTGACAAAGCACAACTACGTCGATACCTCCTAGACAGTTTACATAGTATCTAGGAGAACTACGTTTGATTCAATTTCAGATTTTAAATCCAAGTCCGAAGCGAGAGGCCCTCCTTGAAATGTCAGAAAATGAAAACGAAAAAACACCAGTTGCCCCCCCCCCCCTCCCCCGTAAGAAATCTGTAGCTACGGCACCGTTGAAAACAGGCTAAATGGTGAAATTTAGAAAACTTCGGATGATTTATGCACCTGCCTGTTTTCGATGCATGCATTAAATGGCGAGACAAAGAAGCTCTTCAGCTGCATACTTTGAAAATGTATCTAAAACAGGTGATCATTTCGATTCACAGTGGATGACATTCACGAATTTCGTTACACAATGTTTATATGAAAAAAAGATTTAAAATACCATTTTACAATAAACAGTAACGAACTGCTTTAAGCTATGATTTTTTTTTAAGCACGAATGATTACGCGTGATTAAATTGAATAAATAAAATATAAACGAAGAAATGGAGGGGGGGGGGGATATAAACAGAATGATGCTCATTTGCATACAACAAAAAAAATTTAGAATTCGCATTTCAAGCATAATCGCCTTTTCCTTGAAAACTCATTATCAAATGCAAATAAAGCAGAGAAACTCGGACCTGGATTCATATGCACTCCCAAAACGAGGAGCACAACTAACCCTGCTAAGTGATTGGAATTTTCTTGTAGCCTTAACATGGTATGATATATACAAGGATAAAATTCATTCTTAAAAACATCATTCCTGTAAAAAACCTTGAACTAGTGCGTTAAAGTACCATAAAATCACGGGGGGGCCCTATTTAAGCTGGGAGCAAGCGGGACTTTCCACGGGTTCTTAAAAAGTGAATTTATAGTGTGAAAAAAAAATGAGAATCGTCCAGGCCCCCAAGGCTGGAGAGCCCTGTCAGCCGTACCCTTGTGGGGGCCATGCATAACATAATATTGCATCAACTTCGATTCATTTGTGAATGTATAAATGCAGTATGTAATTTCGATTTCCTATTTATTATCGTCGATATTGCGTATTTTCAACAGGAGTGTTCTCGTCGAATAATCGGACCTTTATAAATAGACATACCGTACGAGTTTTTCTCTCAAAGGGAGCTTAAAGAAGGCTGCTGGTGGTGCTGCTGCTGCTTTTTTCAATATGAACGATGTTAAATTGAATTTCAAATTACGACGAGCCAAAAAAAGTTTCGCGGACATTTCATTTCTTTCACTCACGTTCATATTTAATGCAGGGCTTGACGAATCCAAGGAAAATCTAGGCACCAGTCAAATTTTTTAGGAGCTGCTCATATCTTTTTTGAAGAAGAAGAACGGTCCTAAATAATGTTTGTCTGGACCTTTCCAGGACTTCCCTCTCCATGCCAGTAGATATGTAATATAAATTCCGAAAATTTTGTGTAATTCTGAAATTGTAATTTTCTCATCACACAAAAATTAGTATTGGTGTCTGAAATTTTTAAGTTGGTCACCTGGGATTTGTGAATCCCTGATTTAATGCATTTACAACTGTAAATTCAAGAGCGAATAATAGCAGGTGTCACTTCAAATAACATGAAGAGTCGTGCAAGTAGTACTAATACTCATATTGGGGCCGTCCACAAAGTACACTGGTGAAATAAATTAAGAGAATTTGCATATTTTATCGAATTTCATGAAAAAACTGAACTGAATGTAAAACCACTGCTTCTAGACAAAAATGCAAATCTTGTACGTCAAATACGTAAGCGTACACGTGTGTGTAGGCGGAGCCAGTAGCTTTACAGGCTTTATAAGCGCGCGTAAGTTAAGACGCATTTCGTTCGCTAGCACACCTCGGCGAATTTCTTGGTGTTATTTTGCAGCAATCAGTTAATTTCAAATTGTAACAGTAAAAATGAGTACCCACCAACGTTTAGATGATGGAATGAGGTTGCGAATTGTGGGGAGGCTAGAAGCAGGCTAATCTCAAGTCCAGATTTGTAGAGAGTTCAATTTAACGCCCAGCGTCGTGTGTAACTTATGGAAACAGTTCCAGGATACCGGATCTATCGTGAGAAAGCCTGGGCAAGGTCGTCCAAGAGCCACGACGGCCAGAGAAGATCGCCATTTGTCGATTATAGCGAGGCGTAACAGGAGTGCTACAGCTTCTCAGCTCTCTCGTGACTTGTATGCAGCCACAGGAACCCGTGGCTGCACCGTCAAGGGCGACACTACAAGGGTTTCCAAAAGACTTCATGAGAGAGGGTTGTTTGCAAGAAGATCTGCTGTTTGCGTCCCGCTCACTTCTACGGACAGGAGAATCCGTTTATCATGGTGCAGAGAGCATAGACATTGGTGTATGGATCAATGAGCGACCGTTCTCTTCACTGATGAGTCCCGGTTCATTCTAAGCAGCGATTCTCGCCGTACGTTCATATGGAGAGAACCAGGGACCCGCTACCTACCATCCAATGTCCGCGAAATCGACCATTATGGCGAAGGAGAAATGGTCTGGGCAGGCATCATGTTGGATGGCCGCACACCTCTCCATGTCTTTGAAAGAGGCACTGACTGGTATAGGGATGAGGTCTTGGAGCCCTATGTTCGCCTTTTCAGGGGTGCAGTTGGCCCTGAGTTCATTTCAATGGACGATAACGCGAGGCCACATAGAGCTCTTCTGCTCGACGATTTTATAGAGTGTGAGGATATTCGCCGGATGGATTGGCGATCCAGATCTCCAGACCTTAACCCTATAGAGCATGTCTGGGACACTCTGGGGAAGGGCAATTGCAACTCGCAACCCCCCTCCGGGAACCATCCAGGGAATGAAAACAGCGTTGCTGAACGAGTGGGACCAATTGCCACAGGAAATTATAAACTGCCTTATTTCAAGTATTAAATCACGCTGCGAGACCTGTATATCTGTAAAAGGGGACCATACCCCCTATTAACCCATTTTTTTTGTTTATTCTGCAACCGCTGTTTCATACCTTCCGACTCCAACAAGTGTTACGCACGATCATGCGCGCGTGTGTATTACAATTATTGAATGGTTATTTGTTTTGTATTGTATCAATGTATGTACATATCAAATTTCATTAAAATCGGTACAGTAATTCTAGAGATAATCGACCAAGTCTGCAAATTCTCTTAATTTCTTACACCAGTGTATACATAAAATACTACAGTTGAATTCACTAGACAATAGCTATAGCTCACACGCATGGCAGTTATAATAATAAAATAGAGAAAATACATGCATCGCAATAAAACGTATAGGACTTTCAAAAGATGAATTTTCCTAAGATGTTTGACTTGGAAAAAAAATCTATGTTTTCACAAAGAAATTTTCACATTTCAACGAATCGGTTCAAGCATAATAAGACGGCACTTTCAGAGGAAGCTCCTATTCCTCCCATCGTCATATTCGATTGCGTAACCACGATCAACGATGCGAGCAAAATCGGATACAACAAAACAACTTGAATGCTATTGAAGCTTGAAAGTACAGTAGTTAGATTGCACCAAGCTCGTAAATAGTCGTCGGAAAACAAGCCTTTTTTTCATAACGGAAGGAATAACACAATATCTGGTTGATATTTCACGATAATGCGAAAAAATTTCGATAGAATAGAGTAAGGAATCAATAAATTAATTTCCAAAAAAAAAGAATTGCGGTTGTTTTATAAGACACTTTGGTTCACACACATGGTTACATAAGACACGAAAATCGCTGTGGAGATGATGAGATTCCATTATGCTACCATTGATATGATTGAAAGATTTAACTAAAATTACGTTATCTAAATCACTTAACATACGTACAATTTCTAAAAACAAGTGAAAAAAAAAGTTTCTTTCGTCGATATATATGGGTGTTTAATTATTTCCACCTAAAGGGTTACATTACATTACATTAAACATGGAATGCATAAAATGACGGCAAAGTTGAATAATTCAAAAAATTTGCATGAACTTTAAAAGCTCGAGCAGTGAATACCGCAGAGTTTTCCCGCAAATCTCTTTCTCTACAGTAGAGTTTTCTTTGTTCTTTTTGTTCTACCGCTCCCAACCTAAGTCAACCCACAGGATTCTATGTTATACCCGTAACTTCTACCGCCTCGCTGTCGACCATTCCATCGCCCCTCCCCAGGAGGCGATATTGCTCACGTTGAGAAACACTGCTTTACAGTGGTACACAGACTTACGTCAGCAAGTCGTCAGTCGTTTAAGCGGGTCAACCGAATGTGACATTCACCATTGATATAGGTGCGAATACTGGATGAGTATAAGAAATGAAATAAATTTGAAGAAGGAGACAAGAAAACTATCGGCATATTACTGAAAAAAAAAACCGCCACAAGACAGTTTATGGTTAAAATAATGGAAGGGCTGCAGCCTGGAGCGAGGCGAAGGTGGAAACAATACAACAAATGGAAGCGACAAATGACTACGAATATGAATCATAATAGATTAGCGACCCAAAAACTCTTGCCTAGTGCGATGATAACCCAAATTTTCCAAGTTTCTTGGTTTCGAGAGAAATAATGTTGATTTTACTTTACTATAGACATTGACGTAACTATAGAATGTGATCGATGAATATATTATTGGCCGCATGTCTTTGTGTGTACGTTGAAAATTGGACATGCATGTTGTGTGTTTCGGAATTCACAGCCTTCGAACCATCTCAATTTTATATTCTATATTTTATTTGCCATTTTTCTTTTTTTGTTCTTTTAACTTTAAATTCCATTCTAAGTCTTACATGTTTTTGTGTTTTAATCTGTCAATTTTTGTTGTTAAAGTTTTGTATGTTTAGAAGGTTTTTATTTCAATTTCTAAGTTCTAATGTTTTTGTGTTTTAATTTGTATATTTTTATATCCTTCATTTTGCTTTTAATCTTATATATGTTAGACTTTTTATTTATATCTCAACGATAATTTTAAGTCTTGAAGTTTTTGTTTGTCGCACAATTACTTTTATGTTTACTTAGCAGTTTATATTTTTGTTGTTAACTTCTTTTACGCTCAGTATATTGTCGAGAGAGTTGTTTGCTTTTATCGCTGTCAACTTGTGATCGCTGCGTCGAACCCACCTTGCCGTATGCCTGTAAAGGCGGGACGGCTGAACTTATTGATATACGTCAGCAATTCGTTGCAAAACCGACGACGTAAGTCGAGGTAAACTTTTCCAATTCTATAATGCGGATTTTTTTTTTCCCTTATCTATTCATATTTTCAAATACGACTCTTTCGGGGAAACATTTCTCTCTATTATTATTTAACCATACGTGTAACTCGTACACATTCCTTTGCAGAATTGCGAAAGATTCAGGGCATGCCGGACCGTGTGTAGTGCATAGTTTCCCAAACTTTTTGTTCCATCACCCCCTCTTTCAAAAATTTTTCTCTCCTCATCACCCTCAACTTTAACCACCCCATAGGATTCTATACAAAACTCAAAGCTTCTACCCCCCGGATCATTCCCTACTTTGGGAAACACTGGTGTAGTATGTAGTGTGGCCCTGCATACTACATTGGTGTTGCCATCTGTCTCAAATATTTTGAAGTAAAGATGGTGAATGCTTCAATTTTTCACGTTATGTTGGTATAATATCGAAGGTCTGCTAGCTTTCGAAGAACACAACATCAAAGGCCTTCAAGCTTTGCTCAAAATGCGTCAAATTGAAAAGAAATAATTTTTAGGACGAAACGGCTGAATTTTTAGGACGAACTCTCTCATTGCGAGGACCCGGGTTCAAATCCCACCGCCACCAGAGTGGTAGTTGGTTGAAATTGGTTTTCTGTGGTTCCCAACTTCGAAGCGCGAATGCGAGCCTATGTCTCCGTTAAAAAGTTTAGCCAAGGACAGCAACAGGCCTACACCAGTACAAATATTCCAACATCACACTTCACTCAGAATTTATAGTATAGATATGGAACCACTAAAAATTCATACACAACACTATATACGCACTCAGACTGTTAGATACACGTACTCACACTTCACGCAAAACTCAATCGGCAGTAAATTGCCCATGGCGATAGACCGGAGTTGTGCTCGGTTTGAAAGAATGAAAAAAAAAAAAAAAAGCGGTTGAATACAGGCTGATGATTATCAGATACCATTTGAAAAGAAAATGGTGGACCTTTCTAGTAATTTCGAGTTGAAAAAGCTTGCAGACGGTATGACTAGCCTGGTTTTTAGAAATGAGCTAAAGAAAGGTTTGCGAAATCAGGTATTTTTTTGCAACAAAGTGAATTTCCATGTTATTTTATTGAAAGGAAAAAATTGAACTCGCATTTTTTCTTCACATTGTATTGCTTTATCGTCTGTATACCTGAAAATCACGTGTCTTTATACGTGTCTTGTTCATCAGAATAAGGTGCGAATTCGCAGAGAACCTATCATTTTGCAACAGAGCGTATATATGTTTGGCTAGTTAGAAAACTCAAAACTAATATTTTGTAATGACTTTGCCTTTTGATTACTGGTTGAAATCACAATTATATGCAAAGTGAAAATTTTTAAGCTTCCGATCATAGGCACCGGAACCTGGGAGCTTATTGTGAGGGTTAGCTGAGCCCTCCTCAATAATTAATGAATGTACAATGCAACGCAACCTTCTCCCTCCTGTGTGCGAGATTGAGTCTCGTTTAACTGACAAAAATTTCGCTCCCCTACTCCAATGTTTTTCATATCAGCGCATTTGAGAACTTCTGATTGTCTTTTCAAACAAAAAAAAAGTTCATAATTATATAACAGGGGTTTTTCTTCATTTACTGAAACCGGTAACACGATGTCACCGATAACTAGCTCCAGATTGGGGCAAAGTTCGCAGCTCATTTATCTTCAGAATATAACACAAAATCAATAGCAGAAGAAAAATATTTGAAACAAGGGGGGATATCTCTCCGCCAAGATAGGCTGAATAGATTTCCAAAGAAACTGCAAAAATGTCTATCAAGGTCACAAATGAAACCACGTGACTTCTGCAGTGTAAATCTAAATGCGGAACAGAACACACACTCATTAACCATCGTGAGACCACGTTTTCTGATACGTTTAGTTGTGCTAAACCTGCGCATTTGATGGATTCTGCAATCTCATTGCCCATGATGTATGCAGAGGTCTGTTTAGCCGAAATTTGAGTCTATTTTTTTGGACCCATCACAAAATTACGGATATGAAAAACAACCTTCACAAAATACAAACTAATGAAACCATAAATTTCGCATTTCATTTGCGATAAATTGACTAGATTGTTTCCCTTTCAACGAAGTTAATAAAAATTTTCACAAAAACAGAACTCTAAGAAAAGGTCGGGACAGACTCCTGGGTATGGCGTGAAATAAAACTAAGTATTAAGAACACTTCATGCTGGATTGAGAAGATAAAAAAAATCATTAAACCGTATACAAGAAGTGACAACTTTTGTAGTCCAGAAATCCGGAGATTCTTCCGGGAGGGGGACCCCCCCCTCCCACCCACACCATAGCAAGGTTAAAAAAAATGTTCATTCTTGCGAATTTTTTAAATCAATTAAAGATCCTATACATGTGTTGCCCGTGTCGCTGCAGTATGCTGACTGCTAGCTCAACCGAGCTGTGTCGTCTGTTTCAGGAAATTTTGCAATAGCGAACTGGCAGTGACTAGCGTAAATCATCAAGGTTCCGTTAAAGACAGGTTTTACTGTATTATATTTTTGATATTGGTTTCGATTGACGAAATTGTGATTAATATAGCAAAAAAAATTATCTGATTTGATAAAAACAATTTGAATTTTCAACACACAAACGCAAAACCTCTTTAAGCACACAGGTCACTTGATTGATTTCACAAAAACCTATTTTTAAGTAAGTTTTTCCACTAAAGTTCAAAATTAATGTACTGCCGTGTATTGGTAAAAATATTCGGTCACGTATTTAGCAGAAAAAAAATAAACTAGAAAAGAGTTGCACGAAATTCTGAATAACAAATTTCGAAATATGAAATTATTTTTTTATTTGATAAACTTCAAACGTTTCATGAAGTATATAACATTATCTACTCTTGTTAGAATATTAACATTCATAATTTGCTGGAAGAAAATAAAGATGAAAAAGTTTTTTTTGACAACTAAAAAAAAAATTGAGTCAAAGAAAAAAATCGCATGGATTAAGGTCCGGGGAGGCCATATATTAGGGAAGTGCCGGCTGATGACACGTTCTTCTGTATAAAATGTGTTTTAAGAACATTCATAACACACATTGCAATGTGAGCTCCGTCTTGCATAAAGATTGTGTCTGCAAGGCAGTGACGTGCTTGCAGAGCCGGAACAATTTCATTCTGTAACAGCAATGCATATCTCTTCCCGGTGATCGAACATGTCACTGGACCTGTAGAACATAACTCCTCGTAGAAGTAGGGACCGCGAGTAAATGAAGTAAATCTACACCATACCGTCACTTTTGGGGAACCTCTAAGACAGCGTGCGGATTTTCTGGTTCCCAAATTCGGCAGTTGTGAGTACTGACTGCACCATCCAAGTGAAAATGCGCTTCGTCTGTCCAGAGGATATTCCAAGAAAATTCTGAATCGATCTCAACGCAAGGTACTGCAGTGAGAACCGGAGTCGAGCGTCATAATCATGTGGAAGCAACCGCTTCACAAGTGAAAGTTTGTACGGATAATATCGGAGGATATTCCGGATGATCTTATGGACAGTTGAACGTGGCCTGTGCTACACACTTGACACTAGTGCGTGCTACCACGAGAATTCGAAGCTCTGTCCTCTTCCACCTGAAGCAAAACCTCTTGTACTGCGTCTATCGAAATGGGGTTTTTCCTCTTCCAGGACGAGCAGCCAACGATGCTGTGGTTGCAAATTTGGTTATCATACTCCGAAGACCGTCGTGAGGCAGGTTAATTTTATCCTACTGTTGACAGGCCGGGGTTCTCTGGATCGATACAGAGGGTAATTCTATGTGCACGTTTGCACTAAGAGCTGGTGTCAACGGCTTTAGCCTTGTAGCTATAGCCAAAAACCACGCGACGGATATTAAGAGGGTTGGTACCACCCCTCGAATCACTCTCGATTCGGGGAATTTCTCGTCTCGCCCGTCAGTCTAAATGAGTGCTGAGCGGGATGGCGACGTCTGATTTACGAATTATCCTGTATGGCCTTAGGGCTGGGTCAGGGATGTGTGAAGCATTACTCCGAAGGTTTTAACATTCATTGGACCTTTCCGAATCCTGTTCTAAGTCCGATATTTCCGTGGAGCAGTTAATGCGGAATCGCTATTTTGCTAAAGCAATTTTACCAAGAAAGCGCGATCTCGTAAACTTATTGCCATTGTGAGCAGCAAACACATTGAGAAACAAGATCTCCGCGAATGTTTCTAGGTTTTATAACGGCTGGGGCGCGACATCACATAAATTTACATGTTTACTAATTATTCAAAGTGAAACGCTCTCTGGTGGCGACATGTGCAACTAAATTTTTTCCCCCCTGAAACAAATTCCCATCACTTCATGAAGTCCTCCACAAAATTTCACACTTTTCTGATTACTGGTTTTGCCTGTAGGCTACTTTAAAATAGGGGCTTTTAATTATGGACGCCCTGTACTCTTTTCCGCAAAATGAAAAGTTAATACATATAATTCATAATAATTATTTGTAATTAGTATTTAATTAAATGAAAAGTTTAGTTAATAAGTAATAAATCCCGTCAAAATGTTTACAGCTCGCGATAGCATAGCAAGCAATCTTCTGGGTGCGACTACTACGCAGGAGTTTTGTTTTGTCCCTGGTGCGGTTCGGCCCGGGACACTGCGCCTGACCATTATGTTGCCCCTGAACAGAGAGAAGTAGGCCACCCGTGGTATATATCGTTCCCCCTCATGCCAGAAGCATGAATGTGCAGTGTCTTTGGGAAGGGAAAGAAAACATGGGAAATGACGTTTGAATGTTTATGGAAGTTATTTTCATAAAATGTTTGGTAACTAGTGTTTCAATAGAGGATACACATTCACGTTCCAAGCAAAACTTAGATAGCAAAACAAGGTATCTAACTAGCTGATTAAAAAAAAAGTGAAAATTTGCATTCCTGCTCCTAGCATGGGTGGGAGTGGGTAGGGGGACAATATGTTGTAAAATTCTTGGTATTTGAAAATCGAGATAATTAAACTTTTTTTTGTTATAAACGTAATTGCAAACAATGAAGTTAAACTTGAAAAATTCAACCAATAAGCACATCGGTTACATTCGAGCGAATGTATCCAACAAGTTCATTGGTTGATTTTTTTCAAGTTTCGTAAAAGATTCTTTACAAAACTTGAAAATTCAACCAACAAGCTTATTGGTAACTTTCGCTCAAATGTAGCCAACACACTTATTGGTTGAATTTTTCAAGTTTTATCAAAAAGCTTTTACAAAACTTTTATAGTGTAATCCCAGCTTTTGTATTTAACCAAGAGCAATACAAATTTTGCATTTTGAAATTATGAATTTTGAGATTCCAACGATACTCAAAATTTAATTTCACACCAATGAAATGTTTAACCTCGTCTCACCTATATTTGAAGCACGCACTAGTGATCTTGCACAATATCAAGGCATAGCTGTCAACTTTGGAGAGTGAGAATTAGGACACTATAAAAGTAAAGTTCATTTATAAAATTACAAATGTAACATAGGTTACATTTGAGTGAATGTAACCGATGCACTTACTGGTTGAATTTAAGTTTTATAACTTGAAAAATCCAACTGTATCATCAAAAACTGATTTAAACTGTCAAAAACCTAAATGAATGCTTTTAAATAATGTTTTGAACACAATAGGTATATAACATGATGAAAAACTTACTTTTTTTGCATATTACAATGTTTTATTTTTTAACATTAATTTATTACAATAATTAAAACAAAATATTAATTATAATTTTCAATTTTTCACCATAAGAGTCTACAGCATATAAAACATAATTTCATGGTTTATTTATCTAAGCTTATCATTACTTGTGTTCAATTTGCTAAGCGGAATAGAGTTGTTTATTCAAAATATGTATGATAGGGCATCAGGGTTAGGTTTTAGATTTCAGAAACTATAAATCAGTATTAAAACAGCCAAAAACTTATTGTCGATGTTGTCAAATAGTTTTTTTAACCTGATAGATATGTTAAATAACAAAACACTTACTTTTATGTAGATTAAAGGGTTTTACATTCGAAATTATAATTACTGAGAATTTTTTTTTTTATATTTCAAATTTTCTGATCTGCCAAAAATTTTATTCCTTATAAAAATTCTCACACAGCATCTGTTAATACACTAATTAAACTCATTTATTTTCACATAAAAATTTCTTAGCTCAGGGTGTATAAATTCACAGTTTTAAAAAGTATTTTCAACCACAGCAGCTGACAGGACTTGATACCCAAAGCATTTGTTTTGCACGTTTAAATACAGCTTCAATTTGAAAGAGATTGCATTATAAATGCTAGTAAATACCATATCATGTGCAAAAGTAAGAATAACCAAGTTTAACTAAGGATAAGTAACAGGAGTTTCTTAAGCATCATGTACAAGCTAGCATTGCCAAATTAAATGACATTTTAGTCCTACAATTTAGTATTTTGATTGCTGGATATATTTCAGTGTTATGCACAATAAGAGTATCGTTTTAAGTATCTCTCTCTCAGTGATTATCTAGATAATTTATTAATAACAGAAATCAACATTACATAAATATGATGTAATTAATTTTTTTAAACACTTATCTATAGTAAAAAGAGTACAGCAGATGGTTTATATCAAAGCACATATATAAGCAGTTGAAGAAATTTTGGAAGGTCAAGAACCATTTTGAATCAAAGAATGCCAAATCATCCCATAGGTTTCCCTTCAGTGTTTATGCTATGCTTTATTCGAATTGTATATTTTATAAGAAAAAAAACATTGTCCGAAATTATTCTGTAGAGAAAAAATTATTTTGCAATCATATTAAATATTTATTCTATGTATAACATAGTCACTTTAAACATTACATGCCAGTAACACGTGTATTTCCAATGGGAATTTTTATACTGAAAATAAATATTTGAGGTTTTTGACGTGACAGTTTAAACTGTGGTTTAAACAGTGAAAAACTGCCATGTGTCAAGAACCTGCCAACCCTGTGGTGGAGTATGAATCTGTAGATTGTTTGATTCTAGAAGTAGGCAGAAAGATGCTGAGCAAAGACCAGCAGTATTGTATTAGACATAACCAAAACAATAAAGCCAGGACACTGTCCAGAGTATTGGTCAATTCGAGATCCTGGTTGTCTGCCACATTTTAGATGGCTAAATGCAGCCAATGAAGTGACAGGTGAGCATTCTACCACAATAGCCAATAGAATGCTAAGGTTGTAGGCCTACATTAAGTTAGCCAAATCTTTCTGAGAACCTTAAATTCTCTTCATCTTGAAATCATACACAACTGTGTGGTTCCACGTCAAAAAGAACAAGTAGTTTAGTGACTTGCCAAACATGTTTTTCCAGCAGTTTAAACATTGCTATATTTATTTGATGACCTACTAATATTGTTAATCCAGTAAATGAACACAATGTGTTCTTTGCACACCCTGAAAATTTACTGTTGGTTATGATTGTTGATGACAGAGAACACATTCGAGAGAGCTTGGATATAGAAGAGCTTTAAAAACAAGACAATCCGCCTCTAAAGGAAAAACTATACTATTACACACCTCGTGCTACGTAAGATAAACTTTGAAGCTTTAATTAAACACTGAAATTATTTACTAGAATACTTGCCTGTTTATCCCCGTCCCCCAATGCTATGGGAAGTATGTGATGATGATAGTACATTCATTAATTCTGATACTAACTATATCAGAGGCATCGGAAACTTTCCATCACACTCACAGTCGAGAGATGTATCAAATTTATTGTTGAGGACTCGACTAAAGTATGTAGACATGAAGCTAGAGATGTACATAAGATCTACACTATTATCAAGATCAGTTATGCTTGATTTCTCCCAAAAGTCAGATTTTGAACGAATTAATTTTGGCGGCTAGTTTTGAAATATGATGTAAATTACACATACACCTACTTTAGATGGTGATAGGATAGGATGAGGGTGGAACTCAACGTGCAGGTACTTCCTAGTGATGAATTCTAGATCGATTTGTTCTGACAAAACGGGAGAAGAGCTGCACAATGAAATTTGTAAAAAATTTGGTCAATTCCTGTTTTCTGAACACATTGCGCAACCAATAAACATTAAAATATTAATGATGTTTTATTTTACTTTATTGAACCATAAAAGAAGTATAAAACTTTTGCGTGTCGACCACGTAATTTTAAGTAATATTAAAAAATTCAAGAAAAATTTTCGATTTCCATAACCTTCAAGTACGATGCGCAACCGGAAGATATCAACCGATTTAAAAAATTTTACGCCGTCTTTCTTCTTATTAAAGGGGACAACTTTTCCACACAATACAGATTTGGAAATAAAAACTTTTTTTTTTCCCAACCCACCCAGGTGTACAGGGCTTTCTCTCGAACCCTGGGGCCAGAGACGATTCTGATCATTTTTTTGTTTTTTCATGCTATGAATTCACTGTAGAGAAGGTTCTTAAAAAGTCTAGCTTGGGGTCCACCAAAGACCCCAGGCTAGGGTACCTGCTATAGAATGGGAGGGGGGGGGGGGGAAAAGGGCATGAGCTTAATGGTAGCGTCAGAGTTTAAGCGAGATAAAAAATTCCTTTTGTAAAAAAGCGAAAATGGGGAGAAAAGCTTCAGCAAAATGGCTACAACGCTAATGTAATGATTGATATGGTTGGATGTCTACTAGTTCCGTACCTCCTGTATGCATTTTTCCAAAAGTAGCTACCACTTCTTTTGCATTTTGCGAAAAATGCGACCATAGCTTAAACCCTGGGTAGCGTACTTGCTCTGATAGTTAAAAGTCAGTGGTTTGATTCCCCACAGGGAAATATGTTTTTCTTTCTGAAATTCTTTTCTGGGTATCCAAACAATCATACTTTGTATAATTAGCGGAGAGCTTCATAATTTCATTGTAGGGCTTTATGATTAAATATTTGTACTGTTTCAGGTCTTTTGCTCCGTGATGAATAATGAAATCGATGTTACCGCAAAGTAGAGAACCACAGAAAACCAACTTCAGTCAATGATTACAGGGACTCACGAAACTGAATATGTTATAACTAGAGCTTGGATTATATGCAAATGCATATTTTAGTTGTTGATAATTAGTACATATAAATGCATAAAATCACCAAAATTTTAGAAATAAGTGCATATTTAAAAAAAAAAACTATCAATGGCATTGCACTAATATTTAAAAAATTATTTTTTACTTTTCATTCTTCAAATTTATTCTAATGTTTGAGGAAAACATTCTAACATAGAATATGTTAGAATGTTTTTTTTTTCATATTATTAATTTTAGGTCATATTTTAAGCACTTTTAAATACATATTATCAACAACTTTTGAATGCATAATACCAGGCACTTTTTTAAATGCATGTTTTTGCACTTCTAAATACACACGTTTATTTTATGTGCAGATGTTATAGTTTTACAACATATGGTTTTCTTTTAGGACATACTTCGCTGTTTTAATATTTTAATTTTTTTATTTTTGTACTCTTTCTATTTATGCATATTTTTAATGATCATTATTTATGAATATTTTTTCTTTTCTTTCATTTTTAAATGTATATATACATATTTTTATTCTACCTATATTTCTCAATATACATATAATGTTGACGAATTTGTGAGGCATATTTTTTATTTCATGCATATCTCAAATTTTTAAATACATATTTTCACAGCTTTTATGATTTTTTTTATATTTTTTTAACACTTTCAAATGCATATTTCATTATTTTTGCGCCATACTTTGGTATTATTAGATGGATTTGTTTTCACTTTTCATCCATTTTTTATTTCATAGCATATTTCAACGTTTTTGAATGCATATTTAAGCATTTTTAGTACACATTTCAAAATTTTGATTGCATATTTTGCCACTTTTTTAGCGAATGTAATCAGTGTTCATCAGGAAGAGAGTTTGTTGGTGTGATACGCACATGGTTGCATTCTAGTTATTTTTGTTCGTTTGAATAGTGTTTCCATTTGAATGTTGTGTTTCATTCAATTAATAAATGTTATGCTTGTCTATGAAATGATGCCTCTTCAATTCATGTCACACTACAATGGCAAAAACTGTGACTTATGTCGCAGAACAGTCAGTGTTACTGCAGAACAAACTTGAAAAGAATTGTAAAAATAACGTAGAAAACATTCTTATGGGAACTTTTACTGCAGAATATTTCCATTCCGCTGATGGCTAATTGCACACAGATCAATGCAAAACATTCTACTTTAGAGACTGCGACATTGGGTGGGGGTTCAAACCCAGGTCCTTGTGATGCAAGGATGTCATTATGACCAAATGACCAAGCTGATCCTATACTAAACCCAAAGCTTCTACAGCCCCGCCCCCGCATCATACGGGTGATATTGCCTACTTTCCTACTTTGGGAGACACTGATTTAAACTAGGCACAACTCTGGTCTATTCTCATGTCAACTTACTATCCAATGAATTGTGCCATAAGTGTATGCATGCGTACCTAATAGTTTGCGTACCTGGTACAGTATTTGAACTATAGGGCTGTACTTGTACCATTGTAGGCCTGTCGGTCCCTGTGGCAAGTCTTGGCTGTGGCTTTTGACTATGAGACCAGACACAGCCCGTGCTTCATCCCTTCTGGGATATAAGCCCTTTATCCGTGTGGGTCGGGAGAAACTTTTGACTAAAGCATGAAAAAATTGTGAATTATGTAAATTTTACCTCCTTAATCTTGTTTCTTTTCTCCCTAATGGCTGGGTTAGACGGTTCGCCCCCGCGGGTTCCCGGCCCGCCGGGATGATCTCGAGCGACCTCGTAATCCGCCATCATGTTCTTGGAGCCTTTGCTAATCGTGACAGGCACCTTCGAATCTAAGCTATTTTGCAGAGACGAACTGAAAGGCGCCGCGATTTGTTTCTGAGCGTCCGAGATCGACTCTTTCCTGGAGACGTCGTCGTTTCTCACTAACTGTGGATTCTCGACTTGAGCCTTGTCCATGTTCTCCTTGAGATTCTTCTGCCTTTCGCGTTCGAGGTCCTCCTGGATTTTTAGGATGAGTTTGGCCCTGTCGACGATTTTGTGGGGATCCACGTTGTGCACGTCGTGGTGCCGAACCACGTTAGCGCCGAAGAATCCTTCGTCGCCGTGTTGTGGCGGTGGAGGTAACAGCAGATCGGATCCAGCATCTCTGATGTGTTGATAAGCCGAGTTGATAGAGCTGCTGGATCGCAGTTCGGGAAGGAAAAAGAAAGTCCCTATACAGACCGTCACGAAAGTTCCTAGCACCAGTAAAACGATGTATTTCTCTCTCAATCTCAGCGTTTTGCGCGTTGAAGTCGCGATCGGAGCACCATTAATATACCGCTGAAACGTTGGCAGTATAGCCGTGGAGGCCATTTTGTACCGTCTGCGGCGAAAAGCCTTTGCATCGACTTATGCTCCGTTCAGAAAAAAAACAAACAAACGTGTTGGGCCTTCCCAATGATTTCTGACGTAACAAATTTCATTTCTGTTTTCTGAGTTGACCATATTTTATCCAATAGAATTTTATCCAATAAGAAAAATACAGGATATTATCAATTCTCGCAAAAAAAAAAAAAAAATTGACCAAACAATGGGGAGGGGAAGAAAATTTTGGCTAAAATTGTTGGAAATTGGCAATTTGCGGCAAAAGAAAGACATCTATAAATCCAAGTGAACTGAAATATACTTTCACGAAAAAAGTAGTTTAGTACTTCTCAGATACCTCGTTAGGCATTTTGCCTGTTGTAGCGTTGTATTTGTATCACAAATATATGGGATGAATCAGGCCCGGTGGTTTGGGGACGGGGGCCCAGGAGTTTTGGGGGCTTTAAAAAGTACAATAGAAGTGAACAAGCAAGGTGAAATAAGTTACATACCATATATTGAGTATATGTTCTCCCCTCCCCCCTACAAAAAATACAGTTTAGAATTGCCTGTATAGTCAGATTCCTCTCGATACAACGATAAACCCCTCTATAACGATATTTGTTGAGGATATTTCAATACCGCGGCAACAAAGATATACAGTAGTCACCACATATTATATCCGGAAATTTTTCTCGTTGCTCCAAAAAACCGCAATTACCACTGACGTACGCTGGAGGGTGGGGGAATTAAGAAATTTACTCTTCAATAGTTTAATTTTTAATGTTTGTCAGAGGCGGATTTAACGGCACGCCCAGGGCCCCGACTTCTAAAGGACCCCAAAAAACCCAAACTTTACACTTTTTTCTAATTTAAGGGGGGGGGCGGCCCAATATTTTCTTTTCCGCCCTGGACCTCGACATCCACCTCTGCAAATATCCATCGTCAACCTTCGGTTGACGATGGATATTTGCAGAGGTGGATGTCAACCTTCGGTTGACGAACTTAATTCGTTCCTGAAGCCCATTCGTAAACCGAAACAATTACGCTCATATAGGAATCAATGTAAACACTTAATCCGTTCCTGGGACCTCGATAATATCTAGTTCGAATTTTTACAGCTTTGCATACCGTTAAAACCAACTAAAAAAAAAAATAACCATAGGTTTGGAATAGATGAAATGAAAGTTATGACAGGGCCATGTTCCTTGTCACCTTCAATCTTAGGGACGAAGCCCTCAAAATTTCTGCCAGAAAAATTCAGGGTGAAAAAGAAATTCTTGCGGTCAAAGGGAGCTGTAAATCGTCATTGGTACGTATATACGGGACTCCATTGTATATTCGTGTTTTTTTTTGGGGGGGGGGGCCTCGGCCCCCTAACAAAATTTATTGGAATATGCTTGTGGCCAAGCTTTGTCAATAAGAACTATGCAAGGTATGGTATTAGAATAATGTTTTCAGAATTCTTAGTTGTGTGTTAGTTAATTCTACGGCACGTGATTGCAATACAAATTTGAAAGAAATCTTTGGCCACTTGTCAATTTTTTTTTATTTGACAGGAAGTGCTTGAACAATTAAATTTACTCACAGTGAAGCTCCCATCCCTAAATATGACTCCTGATATGACTCATCCCATGGTGCAACAGGTCTCATTTTAAACTGCAAGGTCTACTCTGAAGATTAGTGTAGAGCAGCGGTTCTCAACCTTTTTTGACTCGCGGAGCCCTTTTTGGCATATAATTTCTATGGCGGAGCCCTGTAGATCTATTTTTTACTTATTTAGCAAAATTACTGAATTGTTTTTATTATTCTAAAAGTAATTATAATTTTTTTTTTTTTCAAATAACTGTTTTTTTATATTTTCCTCGAGTGGCCGCGGAGCCCTTGAGGAGTGCACAAGAAGCCCCAACGGCTTCGCGGAGCACCGGTTGAGAACCGCTGGTGTAGAGCATATTTTAAACATCTAAAATATGCTTTTTCAGGATTGTCCGTTTTCCGTCGGTAATAAGGGCTGCATTTCTCCAGTTTGTGTTGGTAAACCGAATAATTTTGTTGTTCATAAGCCGAACTGTTAGGAAACCGAGGGTTGACTAGTTTCATTTTTCACACATACCACTGTCGGATATTCGGGGCAAGAAGAATATCTATCCAAATTTCTAATGATGAGGCAACTTCCCTTCGATTACAAGGAAGAGAATTACATATTTTTTTAAGCAGACATCGTTTGCAAAATATCAATGTGGACCAGGAGCGTAGCCAGAAATTTCATTTCGGGGGGGGGGGGGGAACCAAAGTGACAGAACAATGGATTTGGCCATCTTTTTCCCTTTTTTCGGTCATTTTCTCACATTTCGGGCCCCCCCCCCCCGCTATGCCTGACTAAAATGTTACTATAGTGAACTGTACTATTCTCCGAGGGCATAGGGGTCATTCAAGTATTACGTCAGCATTAAGAAAGGGGGGGGGGCGATTTGCTAACTTTTAATGACGCGGGGAGTTTGGATGATGCTTACGTCATCTCAACCACCCTTCATAAAAATATGAAATATTCTTAATGGTATGTTACTCGGCGCGCCAAAAACTAGAAAAACCTTCCGCTAGTTTGTGGGCACCTGAACTAACATTCTCTCTATTCAAAAGTCCCCTACAGAGCCACTTTAGTGATCTCTAAATGTTTCGCTGATCCAAGTAATCTGAAAATGTGTCCGGGCCGCTCAAGTGCTCTGGAACTGTGCCGCGCGTCAATCAAGCGATCCGTAATTATGCCGCGGATCACTTAAGTAATCTGGGAATGTGCCGCGCGTAACTTGAGTGATGTAGATCCGCACTAGGGGCCGCTTAAGTGCTCTAACAATATGCCACGTCACTCAAGGGATCTCTAAATGCGCCCCGAATCGCTTAAGTGTTCTGGAACTGTGTCGCAGGTCACTTAAGTAATCTGTGAGTGTGCCACGGGCCGCTTAAATGATCTGGAATTGTGCCATGGGTCACCTAAGCGATTTGTAAATGTGCCGCTTAGTCGATTTTCATAAAATTAGGTTTGAGGTGGCGTGCCACATCAGATAACCCCCAGGGCTACATTTGGTCCGCGGGCCAAGGGTGTACCATATATGGCTGAGACGGTTGAGTTCCTATCCTTCAAATAGTATTTAAATTGACAGAAATCGATTATATATTAACACAACATTATTTTAATTTAAAAAAAAATATTTTTTGCATTAAAAAAATAAATTTTTGATCGTCTGGTGGAGGTGGGGGACAAGCCCCTCGCTTTGTCCCCCTCCCTGCGTACGTCTCCGATCCCACCAATATGGTGTTAGGACGTTGGGACAGAGATGACGAAATTTTGCTGACAAGAAGTGGGGGGTCAAAAATGGCGAAAAATTCGCTGACGTAATACTTGAACGGCCCCCATAGCTCCAGATCAGAGTAAGACGCCTTCATATAAGGTGTATTAAGAAGTTCTAGATCAGAGTAATCCAAAAAATTTTGTGTGTGTGTGTTCCACATCCCTCCCTTCTTCAGAAAATTTTCCCTCTTATCGCTCCCAACCCAAGCGAACCCATATTCTGTATTAAATCAAAGCCCTCTGATACTGCTAGAATTCTATCTAAGAGGCTTTGGTTATACCCGATGATTGTGTGTTATGTTATACCGTAGTTTCTATCCCCCCCCCCCCGGACCACTCTATTGCTTGTTATCAGTAATTTTGACAAAATTTTAAACTGGTTTCTGACCAGTTTTTTTTTTACCATGAACCACTTACTGATAATTTCTGTCATTCATCGGAACTCATGTCACTACAAAGCTGTAATCACTTTTGGGGGGGGGGGAGTTTTAACCTCTGAAATGAACGGTGCCAGTTTTTAATTTTTTTTGATTCTTATAACCAATGGGGGGGGGGGGGGTTCAATCACATATTACGTCAGCATCAATGGGGGGGGGGGGGGGTTCGGGTTTGTTGATTTTTGGTGACAAGGGTGGGGGGGGGGGAATTTGAATGATGCTTGCGTCATCAACCACTCTTTATAAAAATATGAAATATTCTTAATGGCATCATACTCAGTCTGCCAAAAACGAGAAAACCTTTCCCTAGTTTGTGGGCACCTGAACTAACATTCTTCCTATTGATAAGTCCTCTACAGAGCCACTTTAGTGATCTATAAATGTTCCGCAGATCCTTCAAGGGATCTGGAAATGTGCCCGGGCTGCTCAAGTGTTCTAGAAATGTGTGGCGGGCCACGTAAGTGCTCTGAAACTGTGCCACTCATCACTCAAGTAATCTGAGAACGTGCCGCGGGTAACTTGCCACATAGTTGATTTTTACAAAATTAGGTTTGAGGTCGCGGGCCATGGGTGCAGTATATATGGCTTAGACTTAGAGGATGGGTCATAATGAATTTCTTAGACTTCTTAGCCATCAAATAGCATTAAAATTAACAAACTGATTACAATAGCATGAAGAAAATTTAATTGTAGAACAAAATAATTTTATAAAATATTTTTTGCATCAAAAAAAATTTGATTGTCTGGGGGGGTACATCGGGGGCTCATCCCCCCCCTCCAATACATCTCTGATCCCAATATGTGTTAGGAGATAGAGGGTAGAGCTGGCGAAATTTTGCTGACAAGGAGGGGAGGGACAAAAATGGGGTACATGAACGGCCTTTGTGTAAAAACTGCCTTTGGTTTTCATTTTGCCAATTTGATCCTCATAAGCAGTTGATCGTTATAACCAGTGATTTTTATAAGCGGTGGCTACTGTATTTTATTTTGCTATAAAAAAATCATCTTCAATATATTTTTAAAATTCCTGATTAGTTTTATTCTTTTGAGGGTGTTCAAATAACATCAGCATTTTCACTTGCTTAATGTATAGTAAACACAAGCAAGGCAGCAAGGTTGTTTCTTGGTCAACTGGGGAAAGCACACATTTTGGCACCCTTTTGTAATGTTGAAGGCAAGTTTGAACGGTGCAATATATGCCCCTTCTGGTCCAGCGAACAAGACATGCCTGCCCACCCCCAAGTTGCAGCCCTACACAGAAGTATGTATGTGTTAAGCGGTAAACTTCTTTACAGGGTGTGCAACAACTATGTGAATTTTTATCAACTAATCAGAATTTTTGCTGCAAATAAATACAGGGTGGGCAAAAAGGGCGTAGAAACTTTAAAAATAAAAACCAGAAAACTAACCGAAATAAAAAATGGTTTGCAGGGCTTCATCGCTAGGTCACAGGCATTTTTTTTTTTTAAAAAGGGGAAAAAAACTCAAAACAGCCGATAGGTGGCGCTGGTAAGAGCGACTTCGGTGGAAATATGTAAATTAGATGGTTATAAGAACTTGCCCTCCTAATCCACAACCAGTTCACCGTTGTAAACCGTGTATGTGGACATGCTGCACTCTGTCGTTGCTGGATTTGTGACTCACCTGCAATGTGTTATACCCTGTGGTGGTGGTCATGTGGAACACATATTGCTGTAATAAACAATTTAGAGGTATTCTGTTCGTTATTTGCGTATCTTTTCCTTTGACTTGTGTACATCAGCGCCACCTATCGGCTGTTGTCTGAGTTATTTTTCCTATCTTAAAAAAATTCCTGTGACTTAGCGATTCCAACCCTGCAAACCGTTTTTTATTTCGGTTATTTTTTCGGTTTTTATGAATTTTTGAAGTTCTTTGTCTCTAGATATAATTATAACACCTCTGCAACAATATTTTCCTTGGTTCACATAGTATCGTTATAAGGTATCACACAGAACAAAAATACCATAAAAAATTATTGAATTTTATAGTGATGAGGGAAGGGGGGGAAGACATTTTTGCACCCCCACACAAAAATCATAGGTAGGGTCCTGTAACTACAGCCACAATGTTGTGAGGATGTGATTGATATACTGTAAATGAAGCTATAAGATTAAGTTTATTATTATTTTATTTCAGCCCACTCCAGAAAGAAATTTCTGGCTCTTGAGTTTTTTTTTTAAACCCTGTGTAGCTACTTCCCCTGATCGATTATACATGATCTTGATACACTAAACTGCCATGGCGTTAGACAACAAATTAGGCTAACTGTTGCCTGATCTCTTCACAGAGCACCTAGAAGTCCTTGGCATAGCACAGTTTGGGAACCACTAGGCTAGATTTTCAATATACATCTTGAAATTTATGTCTATGGTGCAAGGTTTCGCACAAGATTCTCTGGTTATTTTTTTATTTTCATAATTTGAATATGCATGCTCTTCTTCCAAAGTAGTCTGCTGAACTCTCCATTGAAAATCATATGCAAATTAATCCAAATTGACTCAGTGACAAAGTTTTAAAATGTGAGAAAGATGACTTCAAAAAGATTGTTGCTGTAAAAACTGATCAATGTTTTTAATCTCGCTCTTGATTCTATTTAATAAATCATGGCTCCATGTAGAGTTTAAGTATTAACACTTTAATGCAAACAGAGAAAAATTGTCTTCATAAAACATGATTGAGAATTTAAAAAACCAAATCATTTAATACCATGTTTCTCAAAGTATATCTCCAGCTCCTAAGGGCATCGCCAACCTTTATCAAGGGCACTGCAGTGATCTGGAGATATTGATTTGTGTGTGTGTCTATTTATGCTTTGAAGTGGTTCTTTTATGAATCAATATATCTAACTAATTATTCTGGGGAGCTGCAAATGAACCATAAATTGGGCAAGGGAGCCACGGTTGACAAAAATTTGAGAACCACTGATTTAATTTTCTGCAAAACATTTGAGAGAAGGAAAATAAACACAGCTTATGACAGTTCAATACAAAATTTATTACATTATTAATGGAAAATATAATGGAGGAGGAAAAAAACATGAAAAACATACTGTGAAACAAAGTTTGAACTTCTATCCTTCTTTCTAAATGGCCAAAGCATCTGACTGCATTTCATGGCTCAATTGAGTTTGCAAGTCACTTAATTTCTTTTTCAAAACGTTCAATCCAGATAATACAATCGTTTGGGGTCGTAATGATCCACAAGATTCCACATTAAAGTAGAATTTGTTTGGTTTCCCATCTGGAATATAATCAGCTTCCACTGCAGAATAGAAAAAAAAAATACTAATAAAAAAAAGCAAATATATTTCTTATCTAATAATTTAAAACTATATTTACCATCTAAGACTATATCAATATGCTAGACCAGCCCAGGGGCAGGACCATCTACTAGTCCCTGGTAATGATTCTATTGTTCACTCAGCGATTTCTCATTATGAAGAATAAAAGGGAAGTTCTTTCAACCATCTTCTTCATGAAAGATAATGCGGATTGCGTGGGAAGGACAATTGTGAATGAGAGTCAGGAACCTCTTGTTTAGCTCAAGGACAACTTTTTCAGTAGGCCTAACAATGGTGATAGCGTCGACTTACGTGTTGTTAAATGATTATTGTGATTCTCAAATGCCTGCACGTGCTCCATTTCGAAATAGATATGTCATGGATGTGTTTGAACTGTGGGATAAAGAATTTGCAAACCTTTTCAGGCTGATGAAAAACGCTACAAGAAAAGTGTGTGAGGAATTGCATCCCATGTTGGGCCATAGGTCTCAAGACACTACTGACAGTTGAGAGAAAGGTAAGCAATAATTAATGTTTAAATTAAAATAATGATGAAAATTATTCATTGTCGTGGTGTTTTAAGTTATTTTGAATGAATGTTTTTTTATTAAGAATGGAAAACAAATCAAGTGCTTAATGCAACTTAAGCCAGCCTATTTAGGCCTATATATTTTAATGTTCACAATGTTTTCAGGTAATTTTGATTTTTCATTAAAAAACCACTAGGATTTCGAAATAAAATTTTTAAAAAGCTAATGCACAAAACATGTAGTCCTGTGCAGTGCCGTCTTAACACATGTGGGCACATCTTAAGCACGTGAAAAGGACAGAAAGTAAACAAACAAAATGTTGCTGTTGCCACCAGTTGGAAGTACAATTAAAATAAAAAATATAGTAATTGTTGTATTTCTTCAACGTAGTGCTGATTGGTCAGAAGATGAATTACTCTCGAAGAATTATCACATACTTATCATATCACGTGGTCTGAAGGACAATCTTCAACGAGTGGAAAATGGTCGCTCAGAATTGTCCTTGAGAATATTGTTCTTCAGCTTGTCTTTCAGAATTGTCTTTCGGCAAGAGACAAGTTGTTATGAATGACAAGTAGATGGTCGAATCCCAGGATTTCTCAGTACGAGTTCCTCAGAAGAAATGTCAAAGATTAACCGTTTAAAGGCCAATGTTCCATATATGGAACAGTTATTTACAAAAATATCAGATAAAAATTGATCCAAACATTTCCGGTTTTTTATTGTATATAGAGGAGAGTTCAAAGTATTTTTTGAAATAAATTCGGAAACTTCAGGTTGATATAAACTTTTTTGACAGAAATTTCAAGATTTCTAAGATTTTACTAAGTTTAAATAATGTTAAATTCAGTAATAAAAGTTATTACAATTAACTTCTAATTCTCAACTCTTGTTGTTTGCTCGTGATGCTTATTATTTTTGATCCTGGTTGTGACAATCATCACACATGTACCAAATGTAGAAATTCCCCAGAGGAATGTTTATGAGGTGCATGTAGTCAAGTAATAGTAGTATTTTCCTATCACAAAAAAAAAATTGGGCCCCCCCCCCCCATGGTTATTTCTGCACTGGGCAATGCATTTGGTAAGAGCAGCCCTAGCAAGATTAAAGATTAGGCAAATGTATTTAATATATAATGTTCAAGTGAAAATTAAAATGAAGGATCAAAATGAAGACCAAATTGTTATTTTTTCTTCTTTTCTCTGAAACAAATGGATATATCTATTATCAAACTCATAATAATCAGTACAAACACCTAAGGCATCTAAACACATGGAGTCATCCAGGCATGGGCTGGGATAATTCTTGGTGCACGAAGACCTCTAATGATCTTAGATTTGCAATCAACATCAACTGTGAGTGAGCCCCCCACCACCAGATAGAATCGCTCACAATCCCCGACTGATGCAAAAGCAACCAACTTCCATTACTTCAAATTAGGCAGGATTGTGTCTGAAAATTAAAGTTGAAGATTTATAACAGTGGTCATCCCTGCCAATGCTCCCAGCTAACAAATCACTCCCGTTATTACCGGTGGAGAGAACTATCAAACCGATGTAAATGTAGAAGTAATTTGACTAAGCTCCCTCTGGGTGCATCACTCAGCCTGGAAGCTTAGGATGGCCTTGAAAATGCCCATGACAAAAATTAAATAATTAGTAAAATCTCACCTTTGTCTTCATCAACCTCAGAATATTCACTTTTGGGCCTGAAACAGAGACATTTATGAATATTTCTTCCAGTTAAAGATACAAAAGTCAATGATAAAAATGTGAATTCAATTTTTACTTTAGCCCCAGAAGTCTATAACTTCTATTTATATATTATCCTCACTGAATGTGACTGTATTAATCCTTTAAATTTTCAGATTGGCTGAAGATGGCAATGGTAGGTTTAGAGCAGGGATGTGCAGTATCTGGTCCAAAAAGTAGGACAAAATGTAGTCTGAAAAGAGGTTCCATTCAGCTCAAAAGTGTTCATAAAATGGGAAGAAAAGTATCAATCCACAGAATGCTTTTGTCAGAAATAGAAACAGATTAGCCAAGTCTACAAGCTATAAAGTGATTGACATTTGAATGAGTCCACCTTGAAAATCTTATAGTTGAGCGTTAAACTTTAAAAATGCAATTAAGAAAGTAAAGATGTATTACCATTCTTCTGGTCTGAAGTAGGTAGTATGACGAAATGCATTATCAGGGTCATACTCAAAAGCAACTCCACAAGTTGGATTCCATTTTGCATGCTCCTTAGCTATTCCTTTCTTAGCATATGCACGGAACTTCAATTCTTGACCTTTTCTCAGCTTCACAATTAAAATGTCTGGATAAAAAAAGGTAAGAATCATATGAGTGAGAGTCCATAGACTACAAATATCTTTGTTTCGGTCATTCGATAGGCACAAGAGGCATTCCTGTATATATTTCTAAAAACACATACACATTCATAAATTGCAAAGGTCATATTAATATAAGTACAGGGCTCCCACTCAAAAAATTAGAAAAAGTAGCACTAAAAAGTAGGACGGGGAGGGTACCCAGCACCTCCTAGAGATAGAAGGCCTCAGCACTGTTTGCCATAAACGTCATTCTGACTACCTAGCAAGTTCGCCACATTTTGAAACACAGCATCCTATTTCGTTTCTTATTTTGGAATAGAATCTTCCTGACTGGCTCACAAATACTGCATAGTGATTGGATGTGGGGTATAGAAATTAGCATTTTTGAGCCCGATCATTTCTTTTCCTTAAAATGATGATACTGGCTCGAATCTTTTCCCCTGAATATTCTGAGGGGAAAACAGACTACTTACTGATGTCACAAGCAGACTACAGAGGTCTTTTATCTCTAGGAGGTGCTGGGGTACCCCCCCCCCCTTACTTAGACAACATAATCATAGCATAATAATAATCTCTAAAAAAAAGAACTTTTTATTCTTAAAAAAAATTTAAAATTACATTCTTTTTCATAGCACTCTTTCAGTATCCTGTAAGATTGACTCAAGCCAAAACAAAATGACAGAAATGACTTGGTTACAAAAACATAACAGAGCACTAGCAACCACAGATAATTATTTTCTCTCTCTCCTCACAATATAAATTACATTCTTTTTTGGAGTCTTCCACGATACAGTCGGTCACCTCTCTCCAACAATACACAGCAAATTATTGACATTCAAGTTTTTTAAGAGTGACGCTCTTTCGAGACCACTTCCAAAAGCACAGTACAAAATGTGTAAATTGCACAGTCCGATGTAAATAAGTTAAGGTGAACTGGATGGTTTTTTAACTGCATCCATCTTTTTTTGAAAGGATTTGTTTATATTTTACTGTTCCATGCAAGTGTAATTGTTTTTGGCAAATAAAGCACTTTAATTTCTAGGGGCATCAGAAGGGTTTCAGATCTGTGGCTGCTTGCTTTGAGCTTTATGTAAGAGATCACTCAGGTCAATTTTCTTCTAAGAAAAATACTTAGAATAAGTAATGTAACTAGGCAAAGACATTTTTTGCAACTCTTCCGACAGCTTGAATGTATATGACCAATCATGTCTTTCATAACATGCAACCTAATCTTATATTGGTTGACTAAATGCATAATAATCTTGAATGTGTTACTCTACATATGTTTGAAATCTTTACCAGAGATAGTAAACATGTACAGAGTAAAACCTCCTATAACTGCCACTTTCAAACAACTGTATTCTCCAAACTGCCACATTTTGTTGAGACCGAAAGCATCCCATAGACTCAACACTACTGGTAACCTCTGAACAATGGCCACTTTTGACATGGAGGCACGGCAAAAAAACAGATCTTGATGAGAAAAATAATTTTCAAAAGTTTTTCTTCCCGAAGTATATGAGGTGGGAGATTATTTATGATGCTTTTTTTTTTCTTAGGTATATAAATGCTAGGATGGAATATTGACAAGGCCCCCACATAGGGGGGCTGACAGGGTCCGGGATGGTTATCATCATTTTTTTTGCTTTTTCACGCTATAAATTAACTATAAAAGGGGTCCGTTAAAAATCTGACCGAGGGGCCCGCAAAAGATCAAAGCCTAGGGGCCCCGCTACAGGATGTGGAGGCCATGGATATTGGAGATAGTGGAAAGGAGGAAAAAAAGCAAAGATCAGAGGGAACAACAGAAGAACTGCTGTCAGCACACCACAAGGTGGGGGGGGGGGAGTATGCAAGTTATCCGATTACTAGAAACCCTTTGTTTATTTGACACTTCCAACTCCAAAAGTAAAACCTGGTTTTGTTTAAAAAATTATCCTTGCATATGCAGTCATCATTCTCATTGAAAACAAATCTGAATTTTAAGGTAAAGCTGGTAATTTAATCAAGACAAAATTTCAACAAAAAACAAAGAATTTTCCATCACAAAATAATGAAAACAATTATATTATTTTGAATGGTAATTATAATTACCATTTGAATCTCCAAATTCACCAGCTTGATCATCTTTTTGGCGAGATGTTGCCTGGAAAAAAATGTGAAGGAAAATTTCATTCCAAATAGAACAAATTTTAGATTGAATGTGACTCAAACTGACTCTTTTCTTAATTTTTGAAATTTTATTGGATTTTTTACAATAAAATTTAAACTTTTCTCATAAGCTACTAACAAAGGAAAAATACACATTTTTAATGGTTTGATACCCTAGTGCCAAAAAAAATCAAACATCCATATTTTAAAAGTGTCAGCACCTTCACCATGCTTTTGCAAAATATGTGAAAGTTCTTTGTTTATTGTCATGCACAACAATGGATTTCAAATAAGAAATTTAAAATTTTATTTTGAATCTTAGTATTCATTATACAAGCAAAAGTTAGAACTTGAGAATAAAAAAAAACAGTTAAGCCTATTTTTGGTCCTAAATTGGTGACTTTGGTGCATTTTTTGATAACTGGCATTGATTGGGTGAATGCTATGCTCCAATCCGAATGAAATACAGGGTGGTTCAGAAGTCTGGAATTATTTTGGAAAAAATATTTTTAAAAAAACTGTTAAAGATAGAGACAAACGGCTTCAAGCACTTGAAAGAGAAGGTTTAACTTTTTTTTTTACTTACTACAAAATTTCTATATGTGCACCGTTAGTGACAAAGAGTATGTCAAGCCTATGTAGCATTTCTTGCCATATTATTTGTAATATGGATGTTACGAGGAATGAAATTAAACAAAAACGCCACTGCGGCGACCAACTGAAATTTTTACTATACTGCACTGTTGAAAAGAAATTTTCCAGAAACATTACTACTTACCTCCTAAACTTTACAATGTATAGCCTTTAGAAATTCAAAATTTACCTACCTACACAAAATTCATAAATGTCATTTTCAAATTAATCTAATCATTTGATCATTTTTGTCACACCACGGTCATTTTCTGCACACGAGGGCTAATTAGACCGGGACCTACAATTTATTGCTGATTCCGAACGGCAGGCTTGTTTTTTATACTCGTCGAGGGGTTGGTGCGCTAACCCCTCGATGGGGGACTCCCTGCGGTAGCAATTTTTGCTGCGGTCAAGTCACCGTTTTTTGTTGTACCCCTGTGTCAGGAAAGTTTTCTGACAAGGACGAACTGGGTATCGAACTCGCGACACCTCTAAACATCCTTTGGTACTTTAGGCGAGCATCTTATCGACCGGGCTACTTTATTTTATTAATCTAATTTATAATTAATTTATATAATTATATATTTATATTATATATATATATATATATATATATATATATAATAATATAAATATATAATAAAAAAATAATAAAATAAAAAAATAATAAAATAAAAAAATAATAAAATAAAAAAAATATAATAAAAAAATACATAATATAATATAATAAAAAATAAAATAAAATAAAAAATAATAATAATAAATAATAAAATAACTAATTAATAATAACTAATTACTCTAATAAAATGATTAATCTAATCAATAGATGATATTAACATATACTTTCATATCCAATAGCAAAATTCTTATTACTTTTATGCCTGCATGTGCCATAATTCTAACTCGGCAACAGATATGAAATTTATTTAAATGTATCATACGAAAATTGTATTTGGAATATAGTATATGATTACGAATGTGTATATATTTATAACTATTTTATCTATACTGTTTGATGCATAGATGCATTCTATTTAACATATTTAATAACTACCCTTTCCTTACTACTAATAGTTTTATCATAAAAATTGTCTACGGTCAACTGTACAGGCACCGGCCTCTTGTCGACTAATATATTATACATTGTAATTTATTACATATCTTGAATTGGAATAAATTTGATTTGAATTTGGAAAAAAAAAATCTTGAACCCTTCTCTTCCAAATGCTTTAAGCCGTTTGTTTCTATCTCTAATAGATTTTTTTACAATATGCTTTTTTTAACACAAGTCCAGATTTCTGGACCACTCTGTATATTCAATCATGAGTATCTATATTTTAAAAGTTGAAAAACTTTTATTCCCTATTAAAACCTAGGAATCTTTTAACCCTACTAAAAATGCAACCAACTTTTATCCATATATATATAGATGTAAAAACTTAGTGCACCTGCAGTTGAACCAAATATATATTTTGTCAGATTTTCTGTATAATCAAATGTACCTATATAAAAAAATCTATAAACAGCAATCATATTAAAGCAAGTTTTTTAATACAACCAGACACATACAAAGAACTAACCTTTGTGAGGAGGGTGCAGTGCCCAGAATATACCAAAAACTGACAAATGTTGCAGAACAATCATCATTGCTGCTGTGAAATCTCAGGAAGAATTTAAAGGAAAGAAAGAACAAGAATTCTTCTATCATGGGTGGAGATAGGAGAAATTTCCTCCGCAGCATCAACGGTGGAGCCGACTGGCAAATAAATTTAATGCATATGCACATAAATGAACTGACAATTATCATCATCATTGTGGCTTCCCCCCTCCCTCCGACTTTATATCTCTGCTCGCATCTCCTATGTAAAAATATTGAACAATATATTGAGCTTAGGGGAGGGGGGCATTTTTCCAGAGAAATTTCGTATTATGAGTAGTCAAAAATCATTTCAAATTAACAAAAGTAGTATAGCATATGAAGATATTTTTTCTAATATTTGAATTTTTTAAAATTTTGACCTTCTTGAAAGGAGGACCCCCCCCCCTCCAGCTCCTCACAGAACGAATGTCGAAAGAGCCTGGGTGGTGTATAATATAGTGTAAAAGTAAAAAAAGCTCCTCATAGAGTACACCTCTGAATGCAACAAGAAAAAACATTTGATAGACACTAATGAAAACATATAATAATAAAACTTTGCAAAAACACATATGAATATAAAATTAGTCTGCCAAAGCTGAAATGAAGCCCCAAAGCTGTCTCAACAATTTCAAAGACCCGAGTATTTTTGTATGCTTTTGATATTCATACTGCTGTGATTGCCTACATTATGAAATTTGTATAAATTGCAGATCTTTCTTATATATTTACAGAATGATGTTCATCCTCTGATTGAAAAGATTTAATAAGATCCAACTTTTCCAAAACAAGGTTTGGGTGGGGGGTTGAACCTATTCCAGAAATTTTTTAGACATAAGTAAATAACACAAGCTCCTCTGAGAACAGCAAGAAAGCTGAAATAAGAGACTTTAAATATAATACTGCTTTGGTTTGATAGTTGCACAAAATGGGCAACATTAGTGATGGAAAAACTTCACAATCTTATAGTTTTTCAGTTTCTGTCCGTGTTGAGCATTACCAAATAAAAAAATGACTTTTTTTTTATTTTAAAAGCAATTTCACTTTTGGGACAAAATCACAGTGGAACTCCCCTGTGAATATTTCAATTCACAACCAAGCACTTTGAAAACTTTTATAACACTACGAAAATGTAAACTGTACACTAGATGGCTGTTCTTTCATCCCACGCATATCTTAAAATACCTGGTGCATAAGAGAACAATATTTACTTACAGGTACAACCTTTGGATCACTGGAGCGCAAGTCTGCAGTTGTAACATGTCGAGTTTGTTCCTCTGTGCATTTAACATCAAGAGTGAATTCCACTGAGCAGTCAGTGCAGAAGTCAACACATGCACAATCCTGCAATAAATAAATTAAAAAAAAATTTTAATAAGTTCTTCATACAATGTTATCCCTGTGATCGCCAGTAATTTATTCCAGAAATCATGACGAGTGTCAAAATTATTAAGGACAGAACAAATTTTTTCATTTTATATATAAAATATAATAAAGCTAACAAAGCCCTTTGAGACAGGTTGTTTTATTATAATAAGAATGGCAAGATCTAAGTAGAGGTGCCATAGGCGGAGATACAGTGTCAAAGGTTGAGTAGACAGATCTCATATATATATATGAATTGATACTATCATCATGCCCCCCCCCCCAACTTTCAAGTCAATCTCTGCCAATGAGAGGTGCCGAGAGTTCATTTACTACAGTGGAAATGATACAAAATGGAACATCAAGACTGAAATAGTATTTCATTTCATAAAGACCATGGACATGAAAGCACTATTAATAACGATTAAAATTATATTATAACATAAACAAAACTTCCAATTTAAGGTTGGCGCAATATTTACAGTTGATGGTTTTTACCGTCTTGGTAAAAACATATTTTTCCCATGAGTTTACCACTTTCAGAGAATTTTTAAATAATTGTAGAAACAGTGATTTATTTTTCCATTGTCCCAAAAAATTTCATAATTTTGATATAATGTGTGAAGAACACTAAATTATATTCTTACTAGCATACATATTGAATTATAGTATGCTCATCTTATTGTTACAAAGCAGGGCTTGACCCTAAGCGCCAGGTCACCATAACAACTAGAAAATAGGCATTGGCACCTAAATTTTCCCTTCCTTCGTAAATAAAGCCTCTGATAGTCATTTAAAAAGTAATCTTATGAGCTCTTAGTGATAATAAAAATTGGGAAGGAACTGGAAAATTGATGTCATTTATCACAATTAAAATTTGTTTGTAAAAAAAATGAAGTAACACACCTGTAACAACCAACAATAGTTTAGTTTATAAATAGTAGCATAATAGCCTCTCTATCTCTATACCAGGGATGGGTATGATCCCAAGCACTTATTATCAATACATAGAAGTTAATTATACATAGTAAAATCCTTGTGTGTATATATATGTATACAAGGTTTTTACCATTTTTTACCACAGTATTTACCGGCAAATACCTAGTTTTTACTATGTCGTGGTAAAAAACAGTTTTACTGGTTCTGTCCAGATCAGTGTCTCCCAAAGTGGGTGATATCATCCTATGAGGTACATTAGGGTAGAGTACATATAGAGTGCATAGGGTAGTACATATAGATGCTACAAATACAGATCCTATGGGTTGGCTTAGCAAGACAAAAAAAAAATGTCTGAAAAAGGAGACAAGTAACTTTGGAA
This sequence comes from Pholcus phalangioides, assembly GCF_987345545.1. Lineage (NCBI taxonomy): Eukaryota > Metazoa > Arthropoda > Arachnida > Araneae > Pholcidae > Pholcus > Pholcus phalangioides. Next base: position 81,840,391 of record NW_028301608.1, on the reverse strand, counting down.
AACGCTGATCTGGATCAAAATAAAATAGCAAAGAATAGAATAAGAAACAAATAAATGCGAGAGAACCCTGGAATATTGCATTCTGTCAACGATCTCATCACTTGTCAGTGGGAGCAAGCCAAGCCTGTGTGCAATGAACTCATCATGAAGAACTGACGAATTTGCCTCCAACTGAACCCAATCAATAGCCAGAGTAGGAACTTCTGCAATGAACACTCGTCTTACACTGTTGGCAACACTAGAAATACACATGCAAATAAAAAGGATCATGACTTCAAAATATTTATGCATAGGTTCAAACACTGTGAATCACTTTACACAAAATATTTGAGTTAATGATAAATCTCTTTCATAGTACTTATTTATTTAATTATATATATTAGGTCTATATATATTACTTACACTAATCATTAAAACTTATTTATTGCAATTGCTTTTGATCATCAATAAGTTCCTTTACACATAACTATTCTTTACAACAGTCAGTGATGTCCGAGGCAGGAGTTGCATGAGGAGTCTTCCCACCAAATCCTACCTATTTTAAAGATTTGGTAACAAAAACATTGCAATATATTGAGGCAACACAGAAATCCTAATTTCTTTCTCCCTGGTCCCTTTCAGTTTCCAGCATCTTCGACAACAATAGATCATTCTAGAACAAAGATTTTCAAAATTTTCACTCTAGTGATCATTTGATCTTTTTTTGTCACACCACGGTAATTTTCTGCACACGAGGGCTAATTAGACCGGGACCTACAATTGATTGCCGATTCGGAATGGCAGCATTTTTTATACTCATGAGAGGTTGGTGCACTAATCCATTCGATGTGGGACTTCCTGCAGTAACAATATTTTTTTAAAATGTAGTGGATACCCCAAGCTTCAAAAATTTACACAGATGCAAACCTCCCCCATATTCTATTTTTTACAACATAGTGACTTAAAAAAGTTTATCACTGATGAGTTCTGAAAGTTTCAATATATGGAGATGATAGAATTTAAGAACATGTACCCTGTTCCCTCCTAATCTGTTTTTTTTTATGTTCCTCTTGACTCAGAGGCGACATCATGAATAAAACATTTTGGGGATAACTAAGTTGCCAGCCGTCCCGTACATAGGCCTACGTGCGTACACAGGATAAGGAAGGTGCATTGCATTGTTTTTTCAGAAATTATTTGGGGAGGCTCAGCCCTCTTACAAAATTTATTGGGCAAGTACCTCAGCCCCTAGGTTCCGACAGACCAGTCACGACCCAGGCTCTGTCCCTCCAGGGATATAAGCCTTTTACCCTTGCGGGTTGGGTCACGCTAGGTTCCGGCACCTATGCTTTGAATTTAGGTAAGGATTCTAATCAGGGTTGGGGTTTCGGACAGAATACATGGATTTTTACTGTCGAAAACCTCAAAAAGCCATCACATGATATGATAACCCAGGCCAGTCATTTAGGGGGACCCCCCGCTTTAAAAAATACACTAAAAATGGTGTATATATAGGCTATGCATACATTGAGTACATGTTCTTTGTCCCTCCCCCAGAAAAAATCGAAATGGTGGCCCTGTGATAACCCCCAATACATTTTCTCTTAATGAAATTAACATACTAAAAACTAATTGATTGTAAATTTAAAAAAAATATCAAAATTAAACTTTAAAAAAAAAAAAAATTGAAACACAGTAAAAGCATAATAAACTATCCTTAAATATCATCCAAAACCTGTCTTTAAGTGCCAAAATATGACAAAGGAAATACACATTCCTTTAGTTATACTATTACACCATATATTCACTTTTAAGAGAATCTTGAATATCTTTTTACTATCATAAATCATGAAAATTTTTTGTGTGTGAGAGAGAATTTCTTTTAAAAAATTTGCATTCACTAACCCTTTTCTAAATCATGTTCCTTTCCGTTTGCCACAGGGTACCTCTCCTTAATTTTTTCTGATTATCTTCATAAAACCCTTTCCACTTATTTTTTTATGTTTATTTTTCTTTTGACATTTGAATTAAGTTCAATTCAACAAAATGTTGAAATAAAATCAAGGGAAAACAGATCAAACAATTTCTTTCCAATTACTATTATTGCTGCAGCAATCGCTACCACTAACTGTTTTTGATTTTGCTATTTTCAAGGGTTTTTTTTCCCTTTTTGTTTTCTCTCATTTATTATTTTATCTAATTCTGGGAATCAAAATCTTTACAACTAATGTCTAAAAAAAATGTGATTCCTAGTAAGAGCCACTTCTCGGCTTCTTAGTAATTTTTTTCCCATTTATATTGTTCTGTGTTTATGAATAAAATTGAAATTAAATTGATTCCCAAAATTTTTAAGTCACAGAATACTTTTCAGACAAAAAGTTAACCCGCCAGAAGTCACTCTCAACTTTTATGCAACTAAGATTTAGTTTCAATTTATATCATAATCATACGTCCCGATTTTAACAAAAATGTCCCATTTTTGGAAACAAATGCAACTTTTTTATTTAATCAAATTGGCTATTTCCTGAACTGATAACTTTTTTTGCATCAATAATTATTTGATCGTAGTTAAGTTATTCTACCAACAGGTACAATGATAGATAATTCTACCTGTTCTTTTTTTAAAAGCTGCTTCATATCTCTGAGCAACTTTATGTGAAAGGACGTGGACAAGTCAGCAGAGGTTGTTGATAATCCAGAGACCAAGAATAGGATCATTCACCTAATCTTGCCCATGGTGATGGGCAGGGGGCGTCGGAAGTGTTTCTAAACTGTGGGTGCGCGTCTTTAGTTTTATATCGGAAATTTTAATTTCTGAATCAATTCCGGGGGTGCTGGGATCCATGCCACAAATTACTATGGGTGCTTGAGCACCCACAGCACCCCCGGCTCCGACGCCACTGGTGATGGGTGAAACAAGTGAAATGAGTCAGAGAAAAAAAAATTTACGATTGTCTGTTCCCAACCCACCTGGAGTGGTTTAAAAAGAAAAGCTGCGACAAATACTTACACATCACAATGAGCAGCCCACTTCATTATGCAACTGATTGCCAACACACAAGCTAATTCTGCTTAGTGAAACTGAGGGTAGAATTGATCGAGGAGTGGTACAGCAGAATGGTGAAGGACCTACAATCATTCAAGACTGAGGGATTTGATGAGATTTCTTGAAGACAACCTGGAGTAATTTCATAATAAATAACCTCCAGTTACCAGGAGAACAGATCACTCAACCCCCCCCCCCCATCAGATCGAATAAAGCAGCACAAACCCCCAAGAAGTATTGCCAGAGAATAGAGATGCAGAAAACTTCACTGACAACGATGACACACACACACCTCAAACTTTCTCTCAGTCACAGAAGGCCATGGAATAGAGTAATGAAATTAATTAACATGTATGTTCTTGAACTTATGTGGCCATTTTTAAATATTTGCATTCATAGCCTCTTCATAATTATATTTTTTGGCACCCCCCATGTATTTGTTATACACCATCCATTGTACTACTTTATTTTTCCATGTATCTGCCCCACATTTTGATATTTCATTTTCTGTAGTCCCATGTGTTTGTTTGGCACCGTCCACTGTACATCTTTACACTTCACCTGTCACAAATGGGATTCAAACCTGGCATATGTGGAGATTGACTTGGAAGTCTGGGGGGGGGGGGCAAGGTCATTATTGCTGGGGGGGGGGGGTGCGATGATGTCAATTCATCTATACATATACATATTAGATCAGTCGACTCCACGTTGCCCCCCCCCCATATATCCGCCCATGAAACCTGGATCCTCACGATGAGATTCCAGCACAAAATGGCCACCCGTTTCAATTACTAATTCGTACTTAGAATTAGGCTTCTATCATCAAATGACAATGGCAAGTGTATGGTGACAGTAGATGAAACCCCCACAGCAGAATGTTTTGTGTTGTTCTGCAACGAGTCCTCCACTGACTAAAATTGTTCTGCGGTACAAATTCATTTAGTGTTTACCATGCAAAAAAAGCTCTTTTCCTAAAATTCTTTCTGAAACTGTTCTGCAGTAGCACTGATTGTTCTGCGACGTACGTTGCAGATTTCGGCATATTCTGCTTTGGGGGATGAAACAAGTGGGGAAACCACAGAACAGCACAATTGAGGATCCCCGTTTTAGAGGGGCACAAGATACTCAAGCCCGTCACTGTTCCTTAGGACCAGGGTTGCAACTAGAAACAAATATTTATTCCAGGGCCAGTGTTCATTTTGGCACTCTCCCCTTTGCAAGCGCCACCTTTATGCATGGGCCCACCAGGGCATGGCCCGGGGCTCCAGAAAAATTAGTAGTTGAATTTTTCAAGAACTTGCCTGATAGGGGAACTCCGAAAAATCACTTGGCCCAGGGACCCATGATGTTCTTGAGATGGCTCTGCTTTTAGCGTAACTTCGGAGGGTAAAACAGTAAACTTAGCACCCGTTAGACCAGACTACTACTACTGAACCGCACATGCACCTCACCCTTCTTCCTCTGTGGAACTTTTAACAAATTGGTACATGTTGTAATGTATGTGTAATGAACCTAAAGTGGTGTTTTTGTGTAATGCTGGTTGTGCTTCCATCTGCCATCAATTTTTCTAACTATAAGAGTGAAGTGTAATGATTGAATAATTGTAGTGTTGTAGGCCAGTTGCTCTCTTGGCTTCTCAACGGGAATCGGCTCGCATTCGCGCCTCGAAGTTGGGAACCACAAGAATTCAGCCACACTTCATCCGGTGGGATTCGAACCACGTGGGACCAGACTAGTTGCAGCCCTGCACTGAATTCATGAAATCAATTTATTTGAAATAATGTGAAAATATTCCTATCGAATCAAATTGATTTTATGAAATCGTGTAGAAATTGGCATCTCAAATTGATTACCTCAAGTCCGTGTCTTCGATGTAAAACTTGACATTTTCCTCAGTGAGTTCACTGACGTGAACAGATGGCTGATTAGCGTACGGCATTTCCCCTTTATTCCGGTAGTTGCCTTTCCCACACGATGCTGCTATTCAATGTGTGATTCAAAACAATTCCAACTTTTCTATTTGAAACGGAAGACAACGCACAGCAATTTGCGCCTTTTCCAGCGATGGCAAACCTTGTAAAATTTCCCTCGATATTTTCCCTTTTGGGTAAATTTATCCCCCACATCACTAACCTCACCATTTCAGAGATATTTTCCTATGATATATAGTGGCGGTCTCTGTTAGATAATTTTCATACTAAATATAGGATCTCTCGTAAGGAAAATTTCGGGCATGCCAGAATAGAGGGATATTTCACCATTTAGGTTTCTCCAAAGCGGCTAGAGATCTATAATACAGCTTTGGGCAAAACGCTTTCCATTTTTTATTCGCTCAAAACTCTTGATCATAGACAACGGAGTTGCGACTATTTGAGCCCCCCCATCGCAATAAATTTTGTCAGGGGGTCGTTTTGTCTAGTATAATTTTTTATATTTCACAATAAGATTCTCATATCGTTTTTTTTGTATCCTGTGTATATAATATGACAAGTGTAAGATAACAGATGAGATGACATGGGGGGGGGGGGGGGCTCCAACATAGGCGAAGATAGACTTGGAAGTCTGGGGGGGGGGTCACGATGATGATGATGCCAATTCATATACATTAGATCAGTCGACTCCACCTTTGACGCTGGGGGTCCAATGCCCTCCAATTGTTTTTAAAATATACCCCCATCCCAGGGCCGTCTTCAGAGCATCATGGGCCCGGTAATTTGCCTGCCAAGTGATGCCTGGTACAGGCCCTTTACCAGGCAAATTGTCAAAAATTTCCCCCATATCTTTTTTTGCGAGGTCCCTCTTATCTTGAGGTCCCCGGGCCGTGCCCAGGTGGGCCCATGCCTTAAGACTGCACTGCCCCATCCTAATATGTGTACATTCATCCGTCTAACGAAACCCAGACACTTTTCTCCAACTCCCAACCGCATCTCGTCTGTAATCACCATAAAATTTGTTAATCGCGACAGTACTCAATTGTCCGGGGAAAATATGTTGTAAAAATGTTGTATGTTATATTTTTTTTTCTTTTTGACACAAAATAAAGTGTTCCGGACTCTGCCACGGAGCTGGGCTGGAAGAGATCTCGGCAACGGGATAAGTCCGGTGTCAAACTTCTGGTGTCCATTTATTCATGACAAGGGGATGAGCTCCATCATTCCCAATAATTAATGAACAGTATAATGCAACGCAACCATCCCTAGGGCCGTAGTGTAACTTCTTGGGGCCTCGGGCAGACTTACTACTTGAACCCCCAACCCTCTCCGAAAAGTGTGTTATGCTCAGAAGGAAGAATAGTTCCCCCACCGCCTCATTTTTTTCAATGATTCATTTTGGATTCCAACAATTAATTTGCGCCATCTTGCAGGTATTTCAAACAAGAAACAAAATTTCTAAGAAATATGCAAAACAAATTATAAATGTACTTTTTTCCGTGAGTCCCCATTCGAGGTACGTGTTTCGGTCCCGTATATCAGTGCCATATTAACGCATGGTCACCTTCTGGCACGGCCCGAGGGCCTCAGACGCAGAGGGGCATCATGAAAATGAGATCTGGTTAAAATTTTCAAGTGTAAGCATGTAAATTGGAAGTCACAAATTTATAACCACATAGGAGAGCCCCAGAAATATCGCCTTGTCCAGGAGCCCCATGCATGGCCCCCCCAAGGGGTGGGCTGACAAGGCTCCAGCCCTGGGGCCCGGGAGGATTTTAATCTTTTTTTGTTTTTCACGCTATAAATTCATCATGAAGGGGGCCCCGTGAAAGTCTGGTCGGGGGCCCGTAAAAGATCCCAGCCTAGGGGCCCTGCTTCAGGATGTGGGGGCCATGGCCCCATGGTGCTCTTAAGACGGCACTACCGTATATACGGGACAACCAGCAACTTTCAGCCCCTTCACCCCTCCCCTCAATGTTTTCTTCATGTGTGGTTCCCAACTTCGAGGCGCAAATGCGAGCCGATCTCCCCGTTAAAAACTCTCGCCACAGAGAGCAACAGGCCTACAAACAGTACAAATATTCAGTCACTACACATCACTCACTTCACTTCTGAGATATAGATGGCAGCACTGAAAAATCATACACAACTCTTAATACGCACTCAGACTGTTAGGCACACATACTTACACTTCCTGCACAACTCACTAGGTAGTAAATTGCCCATAGCGATAGACCTGAGTTGTGCTCGGCTTGAAAAAAAAAAAAGTTTTCTTCATGGCGGCGCCTCTGCCCTTGATCAGGGCCTGTTTATCGCAAAGGCAAGCGAAGCGCGTGCTCAGAGCCCGCAAATTTTCAGGGCCCCAAAATTGGCCGCATTTTGTTTTACAGGCAAAAAAGCCCCTTCCCCCCCCCCCCCGCTCCTCTGCCTCAAATACCTTCGCTCCTCTGCCTCAAATACCTCCGCTCCTCTGCCTCAAATAATATATATATAAGGGGTTTCGAAAATTCATATTTGCCCAGGGCCCGAACTTATGAGAAATGGGCCCTGCCCTTGATGATGAGACAGTGCCACGGAATCCAAACACCATGAATCTTTCTCGTTTCTAAGTATCTTTATAGCAACATAAATGAAAAATTCCACACTTTTTGACACCGGTTGCATTGAGAGTGGGGTTGGAGGGGAATCAGGGAGTTCAGCAACCCCTCCCAAAACGTGAGAAAATTATGTCCCACACACTGACAGGGCTTTAGCCCTGGGCCCGACCCGGGACAGTTAACATCAATTTCTGTTCTTTCATACCATAAATTCACTTTAGAAGGGGCCCTGAAAAGTCGGGCTTGAGAGCACGACAAAAATCGCATTCTATGGGCCCTGCCCCAGGATGTGGTGGGGGTGGGGGAAGGGATAATCACCGGAGTGGCGTGGTGATAATATGCTCGTCTACCACTGTGAAGGTTGCTGCCACGGTCCCAGGTTTAAACTCGGGGAAGAATGTTGGTGAGATATTTTCCCTAATGAGATTGAGGAGACCACCACGAAGACACCTTCATTCCAACTCATTAATGACAGTAAATTGCAATATAGCGATACTGCCAGAGTTGATATTTGGTGAAGTAGTGGGGGTGGGGGGAGAGGTTAAGGAGAAAATAACTGATATATTTAAAGTTATTGCTCATCATTTTGCTCTTCCACCCTGAAATGTTAACTTCCCACTTCCCCCCTCTCCGAGAGTCGCAACTAGAAACGAAAATTTACTTTATCACCCGACAGACCAGACACGACCCAGGCTCTGTCCCTCCCGGGATATAAGCCTTTTACCCTTGCGGGTTGGGTGAACTTTATCACCCGGGCACCAGTATCAATTTTTTCTCCCTTCCTCCACGTAAATTTCAATGGGGAAAAGTAAATTAAACACCCTCCCTGATATAGGACACTAAAAACGCTAGCCTTCCCCCATAAGCCCGTGTTTCTCAAAGTATACTTCGCAGCTCCTAGGGGGCGAGCTGAAGATATAAATCTCTTTATTTATACACGAGGACAGTACGTGTACACGTCAAGTTACCCAACAAGTGCTCAAAGTTTTACCATCCACAATTATCCACGCTTCGCAACGGTGACGAATTGTTTTTCGAACCCTTTCAAAAAATACCCAGCATTTCGCGGGCGCTGGCAGCTGCGACGGAGATTCTTGCGACGACGTTGGTGTCAGAGTCAACGGACGTCTCGTAGACCATGGCTTTCAGGGTCCCCCCGCAAGAAGAAATCCAGGTTAAATATCGTTAAATAAAGAGTTTTTCCACCCTTCATTGGCTTGTCATTTCTGCATGTGTTCATCCTCCAGCTGATCAGGTTGGGGTTTCCGGCCATACATTCCTATGAGATTCTGTTTTGTTTTTGTGGTTTCTACCTCCCCTAAAAGTTTGTTCGTTGAGTTTGAATCACCCTGTATATTTCACCCTTAATTAACCATTAAGGGTAATTAAAATCCACTCTAATTAATTAATGGATTAATAATTGTTTCAAGCAAAATATTCTAACAGCACCAATTTAGTCTGTTTGTGTAGAACAAAATAATTTCAATACTTTTTACGGAGTTGAACCATAGAGGGTTAACTGATATTTATATTTACTATTTCTATGGAAAACTGTACCCGGTTTACGTGGTTGCCATCGGTTCTACCTATCGCGTAACTTCGGGGTATTACTGTAATTCAATAGAAATGAAAAAAACGGTGTCTCGTTGACGCCATTCAAAATACCACGTGGTTCTCTCAGAAAAGAAACCGGCATTAAATATACGCAATGTAGTTTTATTTATTTACTTTTTTTGTTCTTTTCCTTCTTATGAGGCGGCACGTTGAGCGGCACGTCACTTGTCAGTTGAAACGAAAAAATAAACAGACTTCTTTAAAGGCAAGAGTGGCGCCAACTAGAGTTGCTTTTAAGTGCCACCACATAGGATGGATGCTCCCCCCATCGTGAGTCTCTTGTGAATTCGCACACATATACGTACGCACTTTTTTTTTTCTTTTGGAATCTCTGGTAGAAAGTCTCTCTCTCTCTCTCTCATCAGCTTCCCCATTGTGCTGGTTGTGGCTTGATGAGTCCCATTCCACCTCACATGCAAGATTATCCATCCAAGATATTATCCAAAAGAGAGAGTCGGCTCTTTTCATCTTTGTGTTAGCTCCGATTCTTCGCAAACACGTAAAACTCTTGCTCTAATGTTTCAACGTGATGAGGAGCAGCGGGAGCGCCATCTTTCTTCCCTCCTCCATCCATTAAGCAATTCAAATTGTTTTCTCTTCCCACTTATTCATCCCCTCCTTACATTTTTTTTCACTTCTTTTCAAAAAATTCATCATCTGGGTACGTATTTCAAAACAAGTGTGATGCACGATGTTATTTTCTTTTAGGAACATAGAGAGACTTTTATTAAAGTTAAAACGAATTTGAAATTGGGAAAACAAAATTATCTGTCTGAAATCTTTAAAAAAAATCAATTTATGCAATTTAAATAATTACAATGGATACATTCTTTTCTAAAATCCGTTTGTAAAAGAATGCACCATGGCGTCTCTCAACTGGTCCAGGAAGGCGAAGCACAAACATATTCGTGCTCAACCCTCCTTGAGCCCTGATTTCACATAATTTTGAAGTCGGCATTCAAGAAAAGACATGCATAATTACAGAATGTTAAGAAATGCTAAAAATACCCAAGCAAACATCAAACAAAAATGGGTTAAAGGGTGAAATTTGCGCACCCTTCTGGTCCGGCACCAGACCAGCCTGCCCCCCTCCAAGTTACGACCCTGCTCAGGGCCGTCTTAAGAACATCATGGGCCAACGGGCCAAGTGATTTTTCCGAGGCCCTGTTTGGAAAATTCTCGAAAATTTCAACCAGTTCTCATTTTGTGAAGCCCCGGGGTCCATGGGTCCATTTGTCAAAACCTGAAGTGGATTTTAGTAGGTTGAGGCTCCAGGCGCAAGAGAAAACATTGGGCCCCTTAAATTAGAAAAAAGTGCAAAGTTTGAGGGTTTGGTGCAAAGTTTTTCGGGATTCTTCAGAAGTCGGGCCACGGGTGCGCGTCCGGTGCTCCCGCCGTTAAATCCGCCTCTGGTCAAGACTGTTACTAATACTTAACCGTACATACACCTCGTAAACATTCCTCTGGGGAGAATCTATAACGGATTCATACGTTCGGGAACATGTATTTTGAGGCCCCAACTTGTTTTTAATGTTGTCAGAGTTATGCGTATTTCGTGTACCGGTGATGCTGACATCTGACTTCGATATTTTGAAGTGAAAATGGCAGACGCCTGCAGTTTCACGTTATGTAAATATCATGTTGAATGAATTATTTATCAACATAAATGCGGGTGAAACCGTAACCTTCGAAAACTGAGAAATGAAACAAAAAAACTCTTCAGTTTTCGAAGGTTACGGTGAAACACGTTTCACCCCCATTTATCCTGTTTTTTCCTATTTCAACGTTTTCTGAATTCATATATATCTCACCGAATATTGCACATGGAAACGTGGAAGTTTTTTTCGTTGGCGTCAGGACAGAAGGAAACAAAAGCACAGGGTATCCGTATAAAAAAGTTAATATTTTTTTCATTTTATAATATTTCATTTCATTCATAAACCCCTTGCAAAATGAATGATTCATCTGAGGCCCACATGTTATTTGAATAATTTTTCTAATTGGAAGTATGCTTCTAGAATGAAAGATTTGCCCCTAATTTTCGGTGCGTGCTGTTAGCTATGCACCATCTATATGAGGTACACGTAAGGTACAGTAGTAAGTAAGTAATTCATTTTTTTTGTATTCATTATATCATCTATATCAGCGTTTCTCAACCTTTTATACCAAAAGATGTCTGAAACATATCGACTGACCCCAATGAGAAGTGCGATTATAATACCTGTATTTTATACAGGACATTTCTGTATTTTTGGTTGGACCCGAGTTCATTTTAATCTGTTATGTTTACTGAAACTGTAAATGAAGATAATTTCCGTAACTTATAAACTATATTATGATAATAATTATCATTATGACTAAAACATAAATATTCATCTCCTTTACTTTATTTGCCATATTCAACTTTAATTATTGGGAACTGCATTTCAACTCCTATTCACTGCGATTTCCGGTGGTCCCGTTCACTTTGCTCGCATTGGTGGTTTCTCAGCAATTTTTTTTTCAGCAATAACTGGTGATTTTACCGACTTATATGGTTTTTCGTGACACAATTGCATTGTCCGTATGTCCTCTTACCGTATTCAAGACCCTGATTTTCCATATTGTTTCTGAATGAAAATGCTGGTCACCAGGTTTTAATTTTTTTTCACCTCGATTTGCAATAACCCTTAATTTCAGTAATTTCATCAATAATTAGCAATTTTATTGAGAATTTCGTGTGTTTTGGCGGCAGTTAGCGATATCCCGTATATAGGATGGCAATTTTCAATAAATTTCTTGATGGAATATGCTCAAAGCTTGAGGGTCTAGTTTTTGAATCGTGAACCCAAGAAGATATCACTAATATCAATTGAACAAATTTTTATTCAAAGAGAATCGAAATTTTCTTGCAGATCACCTGTGCCATCTTCATGGACCACCTCTGATCCACGCACAATAGCTTGAAAAACGCTGATCAAAATAGTGATAGTAAACTTGGGAGAGAAACCCTTTTCCCTGATCTTACTGTATTCATTTATTAACTTTCTCGGCTAAAAAAAAGTACGCTCATTTACTTTGTTGAAACTATGAAGTAATCTGGGTCTAGGAGATGTATCCTTGTTCAATCGAGCGTAGACCTTCGTCTAATGGTAGTAGTTCCCAACCTGTTGTGTATGCATATCCCTGAGGGTACGTGACGAGCCATTTAGGAGTACACGAAACATTATCAGCAACGGCGGAAAAAAATGAGTAAAGTAATAGAAAAGTGCAAAACATTACCACATTTCTAGTGGTACGTACGCAAGATTTCTGCGCATTTGAAGGCCTCCGCAAGTCTCGTGTGCACTACGTTACGACAAAAAAATACTGAACGAATCGAAGTCTAGATCATTAACTAATCATGGTATGTGAGTAGAGATGCTCCGCAAAAAAAAAAAAAAAGAAACAGTTCTTGCTGCACTGGTCAAAACCAACAAGCGCTGTTTAAAACTCTCGCTCGTTTCTTTTCCTAAAGTTTAAATAAATGGCTGCTGTCGCTAAACGTTGACGTATATGTCATTACGATACTAAGCTCAATATGGTGAACGTAAAAATAGTGAAGACGAGGGTTTCCGGAAGTCGGCTTCGCCTTGGGGGGGAACTACAGGAATTGATGAGGAGCGAAGATAATCACTTTCGCATGCAGTCATCTAAATAAAGCATTTCCTTCCACAAAAGTTGGTATAGTCTCTCTCTACGTGGACCCTCCCATTCAGCAAATTCTAAATAACAACAAAAAAAGTAGCAGGTCGAATGAATGAATGAATACAGTACAGTACAGTATTATTTACCGCTTCCTATACCCCGTCAATGGGAACCATTTCATTCATTCATTCCTCGGACAGAACTGTGAAGAAGGGCCCAAACGTCTCATCAAGCCACTACCGATCGCACTTATTCGCTAAATGCGAGTTGTAAATGAGCCATTCTTCAAATGAAGACGAACTACTTGTCACAATGGTTTTTAACAGGAGGGGCGTGTTGCAAGTGTTAAAAAAAGCCCTATATATCTCTTCTTATTCTTTTAATTTCAATGAGCCTCGTGGTTTATGACTTTATGACTTCAGGTGCGAACGAAATCTTCTTTGCTTATATTATGAAAAAAAGAAGGAAAATTTGCAGATTGTTCCGATGTGATAACGGAACTTATTTTTCTCCTCTTCTTCTTTTTTAACAAAAAACATTTTTTAGCCTCATTTATTTTCTTTCCGGAACATTAGGCTCTTTGCGTGGCCCGCCGACATGTGAAAAAAATAACTACAGTACACTATTTGACATTGAAAGGTTATGAAGAAAAATAATCTCAATGAAGCTCGCAGGTCATCAAGTATAATAATACTATAGTCCACGCCGTGATGTGATCTCATCGTACTCAAGGTTTCTGATAACAATAAACGAATGATAACTATATCCTAAAAAGTCCCGTTTTCAAGTGCGGTGACTATATATATATATCCCGTTTGGTCGAACGTGACGTGTGGTCAAAGGATACTTTTAAAATGGGACAGTCCTGTTTTTCTTTCCCACATAAATGATTGCAAACGTTCCGTTTTTGTTTATTTTGAAACAGGACGTTTTTTTTCCTTTGAGCTAAAATCCTGCATTTCTGTTATTCAGCCATTGTGAGACGTCAGAATGGAACTAACTGTCTGATGTAGTCACGAATTACGATACGTTTTAAATGTACAATACGTTTCATAAATACTTTGAGAAAATCTTTCGGAAAAATAAATTTGAATCTGGTCAATGCCGGAATGCGTGTTCTGAGTTTATGTATGATTCCTAAGCAGTGGTTCTCAATTCTCAAACTTTTTCCACCCGCGGAGCCCCTTTCCCTGATCAACGCTTATCCACCGATCCTCAGAGAAGTCTTTGTTAATGCAGCCGCAGTGCCCAGTTTGAGAACCCTGCCATGTTGTCAGAGTAGCACTTGTTTCGTGCTCTTGCTGGTGCAGCCATCTGTCTTCCATATTGGTGCCACAGTGGTGGTGATCGGCTGAAGATGGGTTTTCTGTGGTTTCCAACTTCGAGGAGCGAATGCGAGCTGAACTCACCGTTAAAATGTCTCGTCAAAAGTCTCGCAATAAATATTTGGGAGAAACAGAATTCTGAAAGGGCATATGGCCGTCAAAACAATTGAAACCCGTTGTTTTGGATTTTGCCGCGTTTACGTATTCACGAAACAAGTAATAAACAAATCACTTAAGTGTTCACCCTAAGTGGTCATCCGCCAGCTCACTGGCTATTTTCGTATATGTCAGCCATCACCCTAAAATTTATGGTTTTTGCGGTGACGCAGCAACGCATTTTCACTGCGTACAAAAATTGTGCGCATTTGGTGGATATAAATGAGGGTTTTTTTAGATTTGGAGTTCGAGTGGAAGTGAAATCGTCGAATAATTGCGGTTTTGCGTCGAATAAAGGAATTATTTTAAAATTAAAATGTATAGGAATCAGTTGCGACAGAAGCCAAACGTCGTATAAATGAGAAAGTCGTACAACTGAGCGACATATAAACGAGGTGCCACTGCAGCACGCCATAGAAAGAAAATTTTCTGGATATGAATGCTGGGATGAACCCGGAATATGAAAGCTTTTCTTTTGTCCCGACCGGGAATCGAACCCACGCGCAAGCACACCACTCATATACCACAGAGACACAACTGTTTCCTTCCTCACTGTAAAACGCACATTGGTGTTGTGCGCTGAGTAGAGACAGTGGTCTTCCTTAATTTTGCGATAGGCCTCCTGGTGGTAGCAATAGAATAATATCCAGAAAGTATCTTTATTCGATGTACTTTAATACTAAGTTGCTGAGAGAATAACGTCTATCAAATAAAGAGGCTTCCTGGTTATTAATGCTAAGATGAACCTGGGAAAGAAAAGTTTATTATTTCCACCCAGAAGTTTTAAGGATTCTCTCTCTTTCTCTCGATGACCCCTTCGCAAAAAAACAAACTTTTCTTTCCGACGTTCAACTCAACATTAATATCCGAAACGTCTTTATTTGATGTGTGTAAAACTATTTTTTTATTCTGCATAAAATACATAGTACTACTTCACCAACTCTGGCCATATCGCTATACTGCAATTTTACTGCCATTAGTGAGATGGGTTGGAAGTGAAGGCGCTGTCTATCGGTGGTCGCCTCGAGTTCGTTAGGGAAAATATCTTATCGATATCCTCCCTTGGATTCGAACCCGGGACCCTGACAACAACCTTCACAATGGTAGACGAGCATCTTACCAGCATGCCACTCGGGCACTAAATGCGTAGTACTGTATCCGATTCGAATTGTTTTTTGTACGATTATTACAAATGTACAGGGTGGCCTGTAAATCCTAAGTCGGCCTTTATCTCATCAACCGTTCGTCGTAGGGGTACGTTTCCAATGTAAAAACTGCTCAAGACGTGTTCAGAAATCACCCTGTACTAGGTTGTAGAGTGAAGATATAGTGTCATAAAATTAAAAATCTAAATTTTTATGTGGTTCTCTTGTCCTGTAACTTCCAATTAGAAAGTTTTTGCCCTTTCGTTTCGGAGCCCAAAAAGGGGGGGGGGGGTTCCAACCTTCCTATGTTTTTAACTGCAATATTCACTGAGATATTTGAATTCAAAACCCTGAGAAAAGTTTGTGTTTGGGAAGAAATGTTTTAATTCAAATATTGCAGGATATATTGCAGGGAATATTGCAGTTAAAAAAGGGGAGTTTTTTTATGGCTGAGAAGAGCCTGGGCAACAGCTTTCTAATTGGAAGTTAGAGGACAAGGGGTGTAAAAATTTAAAATTTTTATTTTGTGACACACTGTATTTCCACTCTCAAAAACTGGTACAGGGTGATTTCTGAACACATTTTGAGCAGTTTTTAAACTGAAACCATACCTTTACAATGAACGACTGATGAGATAAAGGCTCAATTAGGACTTACAAGACACCCTGTATAGTGAAGAAAAATAACATGATTTTTCATTATTTTTTATGGGAAGTTTGCTGTTTTAGATAGCTGTAAGATTTGTGCAGGGGCGTAGCGTTCTTTCTCGGAGCCCCGGAGCATAGTTTTTCTTCGTTCCCCCCCCCCCGCTTAAAAGAGTTATTATTATGCAAAATAGGTGTACGCTTTTAGTGGGATGCTGGGGCAGTGCCCCGGTTGCTCCAGCTTAGTTGCGGGCCTGGGTTTGTGCGTTAGAACTACTTCATCATCTCGTGCATGCCATGAGAGTTGATGAATGCTTTGGTGGGAGATTTAGGAGCGATTTTTTGCCAAATATGGTCCTCGGAAACGGTAAGAAGCAGAGATCAAAGAAAACCCGCTGTTGACATAATAGCAGGAATGGAAGCGGTACAGAATGTTGTTGGGGGGGGGGGGGGGGTTCAAATCATAATGGTTTCAAAGAAAAAAAAAAACCATAAGAGAGAGATTAGAGAAGGAAGGACACGCGATGAGTTAATAGGTGAAAATTTTGGAAGAGAATCGCGGGGGCAAAACACACCGTCCAATTCATCAAGCGCTTCCGTTGATTCCGCAGGATTTTGACACCTCGACCCGTGATTTCGCTGATCTACAATCGATTGTGTGTACAAAGGCAAATGGAAGCTCTCACTCATTCCCCCATACTATAACTTATTAGACTTCACTTCTCAGACAAGTGAGCTTCAGATTCATTAAAATTCTGAAGCCAACTTCGCGCGGGAAAATTTTTGATTGATTTCACGTGTTAATTCGAAATCCTCGTGAAGATCTATCATGTTTCCGCAAGTGGCAAAAAATAAGAAAAAACATGGATCTATATCAGTGTTTCCTCAACCTTCTCCAGCTCGACAACCTTTTCCCCCTTTGACTCGTCTTTTAGGCCGGGAGAACTCTATAAAAGTTTGATAAAAGTGATAAACTGATCGGTTCCATTTGCTTGAATGTAACCGATAATCTTATCGGTTGTTTTTCACAAGTTTGAGAAAAAAACTTTTGTCAAACTTTTATGGTGTAATCCCGGCCTTATCTGCTGATTTTCTTTTTTTTCGAAGCGGTTGGAATGGCAATGAATATTTAAAAAAAAAAATCTGTGAGAAATATTTAAAGACTTCATCGATGACGTATAGGTAAAAATAGAAAATTCGAATCATTTTTCATGCAAAAATGGGACAAATAATCCCCTTCATTCCTTGAGATTTCATCATTGATGGCTGAAATTTTCAAGTGGGATTATACTCCACTGTGGACCATACGATGATATTTTTTCTCAAGCGAGAGAAATGCGTATAGTGTAGAAAATGTGCAACTGCTTATTACGCAGGAAAATAAATTAACGGGTAGAACCAACACAGTCAGGGCTGCAACTAGGGTGGGGAGCAGGCGGGTCTTGTGGACCGGGCGCTAGACCCGAGGGGGCGTAAATTTCATTCTGAAACCTCTCCTTGAACATTACAAGAGGGCATCAAAATGCGCGCTTGCCCCGGGTGACCAAGCATCTAGTTGCGGCAATGAACACAGTAAACTATAACCCTCGAATACTGTGCTGCGCACACCCCCTTCTTTTCACTTGATAATCCCTCGTTGCTCCTAGAATGTCCCACAACCTCCAGAATGATAATACCCCTCCTCCCAGAATCTCTGATCAAGGCGATATTCATGATGAACTGAAGGCTTGTGTATAAACTACACATGGCTACTTCACCAAACACCAACTCTGGCCATATCGCTATATTACAATTTACTGCCATTAATGAAATAGGTTGGAAATGAAGGCACTATGTCTCTCGGTGGTCGCTTCAAGTTCCTTAGGGAAAATATCTTATCTATATCCTCCCTCGGGTTTGAACCTGGGACCGTGACAGCAACCTTCACGGTGATAAATGAGATCTTACCACCACGCCACTCGGGCTCAGTTCCCTGGGCTACTACTAATTCACCGCACACCAACTCCGGCCACATATCGCCATACGGCAATTTCCAACCAGAGAAGTTGGGTAGGAAATGAAGGCTCCATCCATCGGTGGCACCCCAGGTTCGTAAGGTAAAGAACTTGCTTCTAACGTTCTATACCCGGATTCGAACCCATGGACCTTGATGGTAACCTTCATAGGGAAAGACGAGCATCTTACCACGGCGCCACTCGAGTTCGGTCACCAGGGCTGGAGTCCTGTCAGCCCCACCCAAGTGGGGGACCATGCAGAAGAGACAGGGCAACAACATTCTAATCGGAAGTTAGAAGACAGGTAGACAGTGTAAAAATTTAGATTTTTGTTTTATTTTGTGACACACTGCATTTTCACTCTCGCAACAGGGTGATTTTAAACCATACCTTTACGACGAATGGTTGATGATATAAAGTCCAAATTAGGACTTAGTAGACACCCTGTATATATATATATTCTTCATTAAATACATTGATTTTTTTCCCACTCATATTATCGAAAGCATTCATATTATCAAAAAGTGACTTTTTTGAGTTGCCTCAGCTTCAGTGCGCAATAAAGCTGAAGAGATGACATTTTTCTTTCTACAAGATTTGTACGAATTGATGATTTTATTCTTATAATAGGAAGAAGGATCTTTTTTCCTCCAGAAATGTTTTATGTGGGCGATGTTGAAAAAAAAAACATTCTTAACGCTGAGTCTCAACATTTGGCACAATGCCGCTCCTCAACTTTTAGGGTTATTTAACATTCGGAAAATTGTATCACCAACCTGGAAGATCAAATATATGAAATTTTTGCAAGTATTCAGAATCTTCTTGCTGATTTAAGAATTTCCAGGCTGATTAAACTTTCTTGTTACTGTTTCATAAATCATTCTATGGTCAGTAAGATGGCAAATTGAGGAATCGCACAAATCACGGCGACACATACTTATTATGCTCGAGTAGTCAATTGCATTTAGTATTACTGAATCTTTTCACTGTTTGGTGTATTTTTTTTTATTCGAAGAGTTTCATAATTTTTGTAAGCGCCTTACAATTCCTCTGCCAATTTTTCATACAGTGCGAAACTTTCAGAAACATGTGTAAAATCTATTAATGACTGATATATGAACTAAGTTTGAGGATACATTTTGCAATTATTGTTAGCCTGTGTTCTTGATACAATGTTGCTTAGATGGAGTATAAAGTCCATTAAGGTGCCTTCACACTATTCTGACGTGACGTTGTGAATTCTGATTTGGGGAAATTCTCTGACATGACGTGAAATCGCATTAGAGTGTAGTGTGTTTCAGCCTTTAGACTGCACTACTGAAGTTGTTATCCAATGCTTCGACATATCTCTCAGCCTAATTAAAAAGAAACATTCAAATTCAAGGAGAAGCAGAGAAAAATAAATTGATATTTGGTAATATTTGCTAATGATGGGCATTATACTTTTTCATCTTTAGTAAAAGTATAAATGTTATTTATAAGGGCATTCTTTTTTATTTCCAAAAATTTTATAACCAAAAAAAATGAGCAAATTTATATATTATAATAAATCTGTCCTCCTAAAACATAGGGCCCTCATAGTGTAAGTACCCCTGTTTTATCCATCACGACCTGGTATAATATGTGTAAATGAATATATTGAAGGAATGAAAATGTGTAAATGAATATATTGAAGGAATGAAAATGTGTAAATGAGTATATTGAAGGAATGAAAATGTGTAAATGAGTATATTGAAGGAATGAAAATGTGTAAATGAATATATTGAAGGAATGAAAATGTGTAAATGGGTATATTGAATTAATGAAAATGTGTAAATGAATATATTGAAGGAATGAAAATGTGTAAATGAATATATTGAAGGAATGAAAATGTGTAAATGAATATATTGAAGGAATGAAAATGTGTAAATGAATATATTGAAGGAATGAAAATGTGTAAATGAATATATTGAAGGAATGAAAATGTGTAAATGAGTATATTGAAGGAATGAAAATGTGTAAATGAATATATTGAAGGAATGAAAATGTGTAAATGAATATATTGAAGAAATTGTATTGAGTGAGGAAAATAATAAATTTCCCAATGTAAAGACTGGGATAAAGCAAAGAAATAACGGGGAGAAAAAAAAAGAACGTAAAATATCAAGCACACAAAACATGTTTCTGTCGACTTCGAATAATTGCTTTAATGATGATGTATGGCACTGGAACGCTCCTCAAATGAGATCACGGAGAAAGCCACTGAAAACTCTATATTAGGTGCGTGAAACACGTGAAAATCGGCCATTGAAGGAAAACAAAACACTCTTATAATGATGCAGATAACACAATTTCCTACAGAATGTAAATGAAAATTCGTTTGATGGATATCATTTTTGAATCGGTGAACGTTCGTTTTGTTGAGTTTTTTAAAAGCAATAATTTTTCCTTCAAAAGGGCGTAAAAGATTCGAGAAACAATCACATCACTGTTAATTATCTTCCGAAGACAAACCTCTGACCAAAAACGGTTTTTTTTGCATATTAGCCTATTACACTTTTGAGAATATTATGATTGTTTCTATATTATATACGTTAGGAAAGAAATTTCGGCCTTTCTTTTTTCTTCAGAAAACTTCAGACTTTCAAATTTTTCCTTCCACATCATATTTCTCAATGGGAATTATAAATAAATCAATCGAAGTATCAATTATATTTTGTTGATGCAATGACAAACAGAACATAAATGTTTTCCTCTCATTAAAATCTTATAAGTCGTCTCATTATTATTTTTTTTAGTCTGCTCAATTACAAATAGAATGGACGAATTTAGTTTCGAATGCGCAAGAGAAAGTTATTATATCAACGTTAGAAGCAGAAGGTAGGAGCTTGGATTTCAACATTGATCGAATAATGAAAACTTTTTATTATGAGCGAGGTTTGTCCGAACAAATTTAACCCCGTTCATCTAACAGATTATGAAAAGTAGTATAAGAAGAAAATGGTAATAAATGTAAATAAAAATGTAAATATAATGGTAATAATAAATTAGGGCTGGTCCGATTAATCGATTAATCGGGTAGGTTAATCGATCAATTGTTAATCACAGTTAAAAATTTTAGTTGAGTTAATCGATTCGATCAATTCGATTAAAATTTTTAATAAAAGTTTGTGAATTAACTCGATTTTTTTGAAAAAACCTATTAGATGTCATAAAAATCATGTTCTATACAGAACATTGGGGATAAGTGACCATATTTCAAAATATTTGCGTTCATATTTTGATCAAATTAGATTCAATGAAAACTGATGATTTTAGTTTCAAATTGAGTTTGACGGGAGTGTAGGTGTCACTGTGAAAGTTCTGTATCAAAGGAGTTTTAAAAGACGACCAAAATTTATTGTCTCCATTATAAACAGTAGTTTTTCGTATTTTTGGAAGATTCAGCTCATCTCCTCACAAGTACGATTCCAGAAGATTTTCTAGCAAAACAAGCAACAGTATAATCGAAAGTAGTTTCGAAAACAGGCAATTATCTTCAGAATATCAAATTGCTTGAATGCTTGAAGCGGGCAGCGTTAATATTTTTTAACCTATTCTTACATTTGTTTACATCTAGCGACTAGGTGAATGAAATGAATAAAATATATTTGTTTATTTGTATAGCAGCTATTAATATAATTTGGCCACAAAACTATTCGATTAAAATTCATTTAATCGATTAAAATTTTTTGATTAACAAGTTGAAATCTTCTAATTAAAGGTAAAAATATATAAATACCGTTTTTTTCATACAATTAGTTAGTACATAACAAATTATCTCAGCTTATACTTTAAAGTACCTCAATAGATAAAAGTATAATTAATTTTCACAGAAATCGAAAATACAAGACCCCCCTCACATGTCGAATAACGTTATTTGTCTATTTTTCTCTCACTCGGGAATATATTTGATACATGCGAGACCATGTGCCCTCAATTCAATCCCTTTATGATCAGAAACGAGATATCTCGTCCCTGTAAATGGAAGAAATACATTCGAGCTCTCTGTCTCCTCCTTCGTATTGATAACCCTGGATAAGAAAGGTGCTTTTTTTTTCGTACAAAAGAGGGTAGCTGAGAAAGGGGGGGGGGGGAAACAGCAGAAATCTGCTCTCCTTTGACCTTTTCCTTTCATTCCCATGTGTATAAACAATACCAGTTTTTGAGATTCATTTTTGCTGCGCATAATCCAAATTTGTTTCCAAACGCGTGTACTTAAAGGAGGGTTTAAGTTGGTTCCGATCAGAAATTTTAAGGGGGATTCTAACTCAGAACTATGTCAAATTGCAGGTTTTTACGCCAGCAGCGCGTCTGCCAGGTATCGATTAACATCACTCATTCGTTAAGCTAGAATTGATTATTTTCTTTTCTGTTCTGTGGTTACTTATGGGTGTGTCTGTGTGAGAACTGACAATTACATTCCATTTTATCGTTTAGATTTCATACAATGGTGAGAATTTTCTAAAAGATTAATTTCAACTAGGTTGATGATGAGGTAAATACATTTTTGCCCCAGGTGTCGTGGTCGAGAGGGACCTAGATAAGACAAAGGGACCGCAAGAAAAATATATGTTTTAAAGGAGGCCACGGAGACGAAAAAGTTTAAGAAACACACTTTTCCAGCCACGTTGTAAAATTTGGTTTCGTATCTGTATTTACGCGGTTGTGTGTGATCAGGTTTTGTATCTGTATTTCGAAACAGACACTTATGGAAAAAAAAAAAATTTCCGTGTGAAAATATACAGCAATGCAGGGTGAGGCTACTGCATAAAATACAGTAAAAGATCGTTATAACTAGTGATTTGAAAGTCATTGTCAAATAGCTACTTTAAAGATTAAAAAAAAATATTCGGTTATAATGAGTTAAAAATTACGAAGCATTCGCTATAACGTCAAAAGAATTCTCAAAAATGACAGTTTTTCCTTCTCTTTGTTCAAAAATTAAACCTGATAAAAACTCTTATCATGGCACATGTTCCTCGTAATTGTTACTCTGAGGTACTTCTAACAAGGAATGAACACCGAAAAGTGACACTTTATAACCCCCTCTTCCCTTTATATTTTTGGGTATCCCGGATATACAAAGGGGTTTTTTGATGATTTAATTTGACTTTTGTCTCTCCCAATGACTAAAAAACCTCGGCCCAGAAATTTAAGTACTACTACTACTACTTAACCGTACATATACACCTCGTAAACATTCTTCTACGGAATTTCTAACGAACTGGTAAATGCCGGAATATGCGTGTACGTGTTGTGAACCTAACGTGAAGTTTGTCTCTGCGTTATGTGCAGTGCTGCCATCTGCCATCAATTTTTCTAACTTTGAGTGAAGTACAATGATTGAATAATTGTACCGGTGTAGGCCTGCTGCTGTCTGTGGCGAGACTTTCTAACTGGGAGCTCGACTCGTATTTGAGCCTCGAAGTTGAGAACCACAGAAAACCATTTTCAGCCGATCACCCCTGTGGCGAATGACTGAAAAAATAGTGCCGAAAACTTTTCGATTGGCGGGAAAATGCTGAGGAGTCCACGCAGCCATGGAAGAGAGCAGTGATATGATAATTGAGATTTTTTTTTTCAAATACATACACACAATCTCTAAGACAAATATGTCTTACAGAGTTAACTGCTGGGAGACCAAACATTCAATTCCATCGCTAGAGTTTTGTTCATTAGTTAATATAAAAACGGAACGATCTGAAAGACATTTTGATAAAGAACAGTAGACTATCGGCCCATCCAGTAATCCGGTGTTTTTAGGCGAGTTTTCTTCGAGAATAGAAGAGGAAAACGTGTCACTGTATGTCTGTCGCAGAACTTCATATTATTTTAATGGTCTTTTTCAATTGACTTCCAGTAATCCCGGTGATTTCGATACAATCCCGCACACTGGTCTGATATGTGCCCGATTAACGAGAGTCTACTGCATTAATTTTCTACAATTTTATAACCTAAAGAGCAAAATACCATAGAACTTTGGATAATTCGAACTTTTGCGAACTCTCCTTGAGTTTTCTATCTAAGGGGCCGTTCAAGTATTCCGTCATCATCGATGGGGGGGGGGGGGAAGGGGGTTTCCGATTTGCTGATAAGGGGGGAGGGGGGTTTGGATAATGCTTACGTCATCAACCACCCCTTTATGAAAATATGAGTTAGGATTCAGAGGGGCAGAGCTGATGACGAAATTTTGCTGACGGGGGGGGGGGGGGAAATCAAAAATGCCTAAAAATTTGCGTACGTAATACTTGAACGGCCCCTAATTTAATTTCTTGCTTAATTCGAAATGCCTTCCAATGTTTTGGATAGTTCAAAGTTGAAGGGAAAAAACTGTTACAGTAAAAAAAAAAAAAAGTCCGTTATAACGAGTATGGCTTATAACGATAATCTCGGAAGAATGAGTGATTTGCAGGTGATTGTCAAAGAGCTAATGTTACACAAAAATCCAAGAACTCCGTTATAACAAATTTTCCCGTTATTGTGAGCTGCCGTTATAACGGACTTCTACTGCACACTTGTACGAGCAAATATAGTTTGGAAAAACTCTGAAAGAAGTCAGACTGTGTGTTTGATTTGACTAAAATGTTAAACAACCAATTTTCATAAACAAAAGTTTTGAATATTCTATTTTTCTCTATTCTTTCTTTGATAATTTGATGCCCATTTTAATATTATTCAGCTGGAGTGCATTGAGAATGCGTACCACTCGATACCGATAATGTTTTTCAACGTAATGGATCAAGGTGTACCATTCATAATCGGAATCTTTTATCGTCATTTAAAGAATGGAAAGTATCGGAAAGTAGGAATTGTTTAATACGTTGTATTACAATTGCACTTTGAATGTATATCTCCTTGATAGCATAAAATAATAAGCAAAATTTGGGAAAGTTTCGCAACGGATAATCATGAATAATTTCCGTAAATCAGCGTCGAGAATGGGCAAGAAATTCTGCCCTGTTGATCAACTTTCTGTTGATTCCAGGTATAATTATAAATTATTTAAATTTGGGAAAGTTTCGTAATTGATAATAAAGTTTAAATTGATAGTTATATATTATCCTATGTGAATGTTGATGATTAAGATGAAATTTGTAGTCAGTTTACGGATCCAGGATAGGTTTGTTGGATAATTCGAATTTTGAATAATTCGAACTTTTTTCCAGTCTTCGAATTAATCAAGTTCGACTGTATATAAATTCGCTTATAACGAGATGCCCTTTATAACGACGTCCACCCTAGTGATTGTGAACTGTCGTTATAACGAACTTTCATTGTTTTTACCGAAAATAGTGTAAAGGGAAAATATTTCTCATCTTGAGAGATTGAGCTCGATATTTCGACAGTTGAATAAAAATCTCATTATTGATGCTCATAATTTCGAGAGACAGATTGCGGAAGTTATAAATTAAGTAGAATCATGTGTGCGTGTGATTTGCAAGGAAATCGTCGCAGCTCTGAATCTCTTTTTTTTTTTTTTTTGGCGCTATTCTGTAAAAGCTGTTGTTGTTAAAGTATATAAATACGGAAAGGAGAGGGGGAGAATTGGTAGAGAAAGGGAACGAACCCAGCATGAACTCGGGAGAAAGATGTTTGTGGCAACCCCAGAGAGAAAGAGAGAGAGAGAGCTATCTACTAGAGATCACACATACGAGAAAGGGAGAGCCAAGCAAGCAAGCATCGTTGGTCTTGTTGTTCACCTGCTGCAGAGATTTGTTGAAGGAGGAAAGGAAAGGCTCGTCGTCGTTGTGTCAAAAGAGATCTTCGGGGATCACTACTTCTCCAAGCAAAGCAGCAGCAGCTGGTTGGTTCTATCGTCGCCGCTGCCGCTCGCTCATTTGATTGCATATTGTTCCGTTCCCCACTCTCATGTGCTATTTATTTATTTATTCGCTTCGCACGTCGTTCGTTTAATGATTAGGGAGGAATCACCCATCTCATCTCTCTCCGTAAGTTATTTTTCTCTTTCCTCTCGTTCCTACGTAAGAAATTAATATTTCTCATATATTTAACATTCATTCAGAGAATGTAAATATTTTAGATTTTCTTTTTCCTTCGTGATCTGATAAGCTGTAGAATTCTCATGTCATTGTTTTACATATCAGGAGGTTATGAATGGTTTTTCCCCATAAAAGCGTATTGATAAACTTTCTTTTTGAAAATACGGATGTAAATGGATGCTGTTGGCATATCTTTAATCGAGACAATACATAGGCACAACAATTTAATTAATCAGAGTGGGGTTTTTTTAATTGGTTAAAATGTCTAATATCAATGGTTAAGAAAAGATACGGTTCACTTGAATTTTAATGTTATCTATAAACTGATAAAATCTTGTTTACAAAGTTAAATAGTTTTTACCTTAAATTCTATTTGCCATCCTTTCTATCCATTTTGTGCAATTTTATAAATCTCTAAACACGTAAAATTTAGATGTTCTGAAAAAAATGACACCAATAAGGAATCAACTCTTTGTAGCTGAAAAATTATTGTACTTATATAGCTGTATTTTATACTGACATGACACACTAACAGATGCATTTTCTAAAATACCAAAAAAATTGACAAAAGAAATAGGTATAATGGGTATTTACTTATTTTTGACCATGTATTTTGCCATGTATATTCAAATATACTCGGGACCAGAAGGTTAAAGTTAGAGTGGTGTAAGTCGATTAATCCTCATTTTGAGAAAAAGAAGGTTTTACTAAATTGTGGTTATAGGTTCCCATGTTAAAAATTTTGTATCTCATAGGGGCGAACTGTTGAAGCTGAAACTTAGTTAATTTTTTCTTTCAACAGTTTAGCACTTCTTAATTGCATTTCTGGTTTTAGTAGAGAATTGTTGAAAATGTGTGTATGACTTTAACCTCCCTCATTATGTGTATGATTTTGTTAATAGTTATCATGCTTACACAGTCTGTAGTGAACATCAGGGCTGGCCCGATTAATCAGGTCAGTTAATCGATAAATTGTTAAGTGCAGTTTAAACATTTTTTGGTTGACTTAATCCACTCGAATAATCCGATTAAAATTTTTACGATTAGAAAATTTTTTATCATAAATTTGTAAATTATCTTAATTTGTCTGACAAAACCGATTAGATGTCTTATAAGTTATGCTCCTATACATGACATTTATTCAAAATGTCATATTTATTAAAATGTCATGTATCATTATCATATCATTTATTCAATAACTTATGGTCCATCCTATCCGTCCCATTGAAAATTTTAAACGCTTCGATCATATCCCCCTCTACACCTGCGCGTTCCTCCAATGTAAACATATTCAAGAAATCAAGTCTTTCTTCGTAGTTCAAGCCTTGTGTGCCGACAACAACACGCGTAGTTTTTCTCTTCATCCCTCGAGTCTATATCCCTCTGTAGGCATGGTCTCCAAAATTTTACGACATACTTCAGTCTAGGACGAACTAAGTCTCGGAAAAGTATTATATAGCTGACTGTATATATTATGTTGAGGAGTGTTTTTTGGCTTTATAATAATCTGTACACCATATATGCTCAACCCATGGCCCGCGGACAAAATGTGACCCGTGAAACCATCTGTTGTGGCCCGCGAAGATATCATTAGACCCAAATGAATACGAAAAATACATTCGAACTGGTGACAAATCTATAATTCTGGATTCTCTAAGTTCAAATCTAACGTAGAGCGAAAGTTTATTACCCCCTCCCCCCAAAAAAAAATTATTATCTTAATCTCGGGGCCATCTTTTAAAAAAAATTGGAGGATCACATACTGAACACATTCGGTGCCCTTTGTAATGTCTTAATCAGTAAAAACTGCATTTTCGTTATAAAACTGAGTGAAACTATCTCTATTAAAATATGGCAGAAAAAGTTTCAATGAATTCAGAACGGAAAAAAAATTTGTATGATAGTAGAGCCCTTCTTTGCCTTATGACCGAGACCCTTTGGGACCCAATGAAGATGACACTAATCATATGATAATAAGTATCATGAAATTTTCACTGCAGTATCCAATATATATATATTTGGCACCATTTAATTTCATTGTGGCCCGCTACCGGGGCGGATCTCGGGCCATGCGACTCGTGAGCCCGCCGCTCTAGGCGGGACACTGAATTCGAGTTGAAAGGGCAAAAAAAAATTTTTTTTTTCTACCAAAAATACGTGGTCGGAGGAGCTATTAATAGGTTCTCTATCAGCCCCGGCCCGCGACCGGTTTCAAATCAATCAAGTGGCCCGCTCTCATCAAAATTTTGAGCATTTCTGCTGAATACAATGATCATTCACCATCGAAAACAATGATATTAAGTCTGAAAATCAAATGGAAGATTAGTTGATAAACTTTTCTATGTAAGCATTAATTTATAGGACTGAATCTGTGATCAGATGGGGGGAAAAAAGTTTCGTTTTCTACTTTCTAAGAATAAAAAAAAAAAATAATTCACAGAATTTTTTCTCTTTTTGGAAGAAGAGACTTTTCGAATACTAAATGAAATTTTTTAATACTTTTTCAAGTTTGTTTGTACAGTAGATATATATCATTGACTAGCTGCCAGTTAACACTTAAATCAGTGATTCTTGAGTCATGCTCACTGCGGTAACAAATCTAAGCGCAACATTCTAATAACACGAGGCACAAAATTCCTACCTCGTATTATTTTTAATTTATTTGTTACATTTAATGGAAACAAAACACGAAATATTTTAATTATTAATGGTATTCTTTCCTCAATATAAATGGAAAAAAAGTACGACCGTTAATCGAAAAAGAAACTTTTGCAGTGCGAATTTCGCGTGACACATTTATGCGAGCGAAATCCCCAAGATGAGGTTTTCAAGAATTTTGAGGTTTCAAAGGAAATTTTTAAGAATTCAAAAATTCAATTTTTATAATCATTTCAATTTTCCGAATAATCAGTCAGCATGGTGTAATTTTTTTTCCCCATCTCGCACCCCCGGTTAAGAACCACTGCCTTAAATGCTCAATTTTTTTTTTCTGAGCTGATTTTGGAAACTGAAAAAATCATTAAAACAAAATCTATTTCAGCTGTACTGCTTATACAGGACCTTGGTGGAGACGTGTGAAGCCTCAAAAATCGCGTACAAAATATGTGCATTGAAGTGTGATATTGTGATATTACCTTCCAAGTATACAACTACCCTTTTTGTGATTCTAATTATACTAAGGAAAAAAGTCGGATTGCAAACTTTAAGATTAAAAAAAGAAATGCAAACAAAACATTCCTACAAATTAGCGAAATCCCAGCCACATAATGCTCTGCAACAAACGAAGAGTTGTATCTACCAACAAATTCAAAACATAAAACGGGAAGAATAATACCTCATCTTATGTGAAAGGTGATTCTGAATTTCTCTATCTTCAAACTGGCTGCAGTAATGAACGTTCAAAGAACCCTTTGCACGTATGCAAAGCTACGCAATTAAGTGTTAGGCTTGTTGAGTTCAAAAGCTAAAATTTTATTATTTTTATTATTCTGGCCATTCGGTTTTTTTTTCCCCATTGTCACTCGAATTTATGTGACAATTAAAATTTGCCCCTTTGAAAAATGTCTTCAATTTCAATCTTCTATGAGCGTATATCAACTTTTTTACTAAAAAATTTCAGGCTCATTGAGAGGATAATTTTCTTCTATTTAAAACGTGGACCATGATAGAGAAAAGGGGGGGGGCAATTATTGTGACTTATTGTGACCCGTCTTTTGTTGAACCCGATCACGTGCAATGGAAAATAAAGAAAAACACGCTCTAGTGATCTACACTTCCTCACTTCTAATATTCCATATTCATTGGTCTTCATTTTGCCGTGAATAAAAAGTTTTTTTTTTTAATTTTGGGAAAAATCCTCGAATTTCCTCTTTTACACTGTTCATTTGGCTTTTTATGAAAATATTTCCTTTTATTTTAAAAAGTATCTTTATAAAAAATATTAAAGATGTTATAATAATAAAAGAACGTAAAATATATCGAAATGACCATTTCTGAAACATTGCTTTTACAAGGGGACACCAGTATCGATTGGTGAGGGACAATGCAAGGTTATGGTGTCGCAAGGAATTTTTCTCTAATAGGGTTGTCAATAAATGGAATAGCTTACCCCCGGAGGTAGTGAATTGTAACACAATTGATACGTTTAAAAAGAAATACGATAAACATGTTGGGATAAATCGAGAAGCTATCCATTCTTAGAATAAGACAACCATAAGTATTCTTTATGAGCGTTGTATAATATTTTATCACGTGTATATATTGTTTATAATTTTTTTTAATCGCATTTTTAATTGGGTTGCTGTATTTTTGAAATATATGACATCCATATTTTTATGGGCATCTTTTTATCAGCCACCTCGTTGGACGTTTTGCCTGTTGTAGCGTTGTAGTTGTATTTGACACTTGCCCGTTTACGTCATCATCCTGTGGCTCAACATTGCCGAGTTATAATCGTAGCCTATCTCTGACATCGGATGTCTCTAAAAGCGCATGAAATCAACGTTCAACGGGCGTGTACTAATCCTGAAAGGCGTGAAACGTCCGTAGTGTTGCAAAATAAATCGGAGTATAATGTCTTAACCCAAGGGTGCTCAAACTTAGCGAGAGTGCGGGCTACTTCATTGGTTTTAAAAGCGTTTCACAGGTCATTTAAGTGATCTGTAAATGTGCCACAGGCCGCTCAAGTGATCTGAAACTGTGCTGCGAATCACTCAAGTGATATGGAACTACACCGCAGGTCATTCCAGTGATCCATAAATATGCTGTGGGTCACCTAAGTGATCTGGAACTGTGCAGCGGGTCACTTGAGTGATTTGAAAATGTATTGCGGGGCCGCTTAAGAGTGCTCTGGAACTGTGCTGTGAATCCCTCAAGTGATCTGTAAATATATCCTGCGGGGTCAGAAGTGATCTTGGAAAAGTGCCGCGGGTCATTTGCGTGATGTATAACTGCACCGCAAACGGCTTAAGTAATCTATATATGTGCCGCCTTCGCTCATAGGCGGAGATAGACTTGGAAATCTGGGCGGAGGGCACGATGATGATGATGTCAAAACATATATACATAGGCAATACAACATATACACATTAGATCAGTCGACTCCACCTTTGACGCCGGGGGGGGGGGCGCAATGCCCCCGTATCTCCGCCCATGCGCTTAGTTCATTTTTACAAAATTATGTTTCAGGTCGTGGGCAACATCAGATGGCTCCGAGAGACACATTTGGCTCGCGGACCATGGGTTGAGAAGGTATGTTTTAACCAGTAACGTCTTGATTCGTAGGCCAACAGAACCCGTAGGACAACGAATCCGCGGCGTTTCGCATTAACACTATGAATTTTCTCTCTGTTAGTTTATTTTATTTCTTTCATCAGCATGTTTACCATTTCACTTTGTTTTATTGGTGATTCAATTAGAGCAGTTACATTGCCAAAAGAGATTTTTTGCCAGAAAGAGGGACTTAAAAAATATTTGGACATCGAGCCTGTGAACCTGTTAAGACAACGCTGATCTCAACGTAGTAATAATAACCGTCAATATGTCCACTCTTTCCCCACTTTCAGACATGATATTTCTTCACAAAAACCATTGCCACTCAAGAGAAGAAAAAAAATCAGTCTAATAGAATAAAACACGGAATTTTAAATGAAATTCATTATAAGAGTGTATTAAAACGAGAAGGGGAAAAAAAAGCTTCTCTCTCTCTCTCTCAATAAAATATCTTATTCTTTCTTCTTTCACTGGCAACTCGATCAGTTTCAGCAGATGAACAAAATTTCGGAAAACAACAGATGGCGCGATAAAAAAGTCTTAATTACAAATTAGTACCCAATTCAATCGATCATCGTCTCTCGCGGCGGCAGGAAAAATTGAGTTTTGGGGGGGGGGGGGGGAAGCTTATTGTATTCTCATTTTTTCTTCTTTTTTGAACTCTTTGCTTGCTTAGAAATACTTCCCGATGATTTTATTTTATTTCGTGCGCAGGTAACAGGGCGTATGGCTTTTCACAGGCGAACCGTTGACCCTAGAGGCATACTTCCAATTAGAAAAAGTATTCAAATAGAATGTGGTATTCAGATATTCCATTTATGTTGCATTTGGTTGTACAGTTATTAAAATAAAAATGTACATTTTCGTACTAACACCCTGTGCTCAAGAAACCAATTACAAAGATGTCCTGTCAAATGTATAACGGTAAACCGTTTTACCCGCATTTAATGAATTTTTCTCCCCAACTTTCCTCCATTTTTTGAATTCGAATATCTCTGCGAATATTGCACTTGGAAACATGGGATTTCTTTAGTTGGCATGAGGAGAGACAGGGTAACAACTTTTCAATTGGGTTTTGGGGCACACGGAGATTGTATAAAAAGTTAATTTTTTTTTATTTTAATTACTATACAACCCTTTGAAACATGAGTGATACATCTGAGTACTACACGTTATTTGAAAACTTTTTCCAATTGGAAATATGTATATCTCTAACTTTTTCAACGGTTCGTCAGTAAAATTTCATACGCCCTGTTACCTTTGCACCCTGTACAATAACAACTGATGTCATAAAATTATTTTTATTCATTTATGCTCTTGTTTGCTAGATGTAAAGAAATATAAGAATAGATTAAAATAAATTGAGGTTGCCAGCTTGAAGCAATGAATATGCTGAACATATTTGTCAAATCCTGGAATTTTTTTACTTGGATCTTGTTTTTTTTCCAGAAAATCGGTTATTTTAGGTTAGTCGTTGATTTCAAAACTACTTCCGATCATACTGTTGTTTTCGTAGAAGCGCCTTCCGAATAGTACTTATGGATATAGGAGTTGATATTTCGAAAAACTGTTCACACAGTGGAGACAATGAATTTCAGTCTTTTCTTCTAAAACTCTCATCAAACTCAATTTGAAACTGAAATCATCAGTTTTCGTTAAATCAACTTGAATTTCTCCATGCCGGAAAATTTGATCAAAATATTAGTTCAAATATTTCTAAATATGGTCATCTATTAAAAATGCTACGTATATGAACATGAATTATATATTATATAATTATTAAATTATAAGGCATACATAAATTATATAATTATAAAACATCTCTCTAATTGGTTTCGTCAAACAAATCAAGTTAACTTAAAAATTTATAAAAAATTTCAATCGTATTAATTCACAAGTCGATAAACTGAACTGAAATTTTTAACTGCGATAATTTTTAATAATTGATCTATTATTCGACCCGATTGATCGATTAATCGGAGCAGCCCTAATAAAGTATCCAAACAATAGGTTTCTACGCCGCTGTGGTGGTCGAGTGGTTATAGTGACGGACTCGTGATGCGAGGATCCGGGTTCGAACCCCACAGTGGTGGTCGGTTGAAGTTGGTTTTCTGTGGTTCCTAACTTCAAGGCGCAAATGCGAGCCGATCTCCCCGTTAAAAAGTCTCGCCACAGAGAGCAACAGTCCTACAACGATAAATCATTCAACCATAACACTTCACTCATAGTTAGAAAAACTGGTGGCAGATGGCAGCACTACACATAACAAGCATTACACAGAAACAAACTTTACGTCAGGTTGCACTACACGTACACGCACATTCCCACATGTACCGATTCGTTGGGGGTTCCGCGGGGGGGGGGGTGTAGCAGTAGTAGGTAGGGCCTCCAAAAAATGACTCGGGGATCCATGATTTTCTTAAGTCAGCCACCTCGTTGGGCAATTTGCCTGTTGTATTTGTATTTGGTATTATAAGTCACTTATATCAAAAGCTCATAATTCTGTGGTGTTTGGTCAGAACACAATATATCTTCAAAAAATGGCTTTTTGATCTAAAAGTAAGTCTCTCGCTAATTATAACTAATTAGAAGTGAGACAAATGCTCAAATACGTGCGTACGGCTAAACAATATGCTGATGTATGATATTTTCATTTGTATTTGTGTGTGTACTTTATTTTTGATTTTTAAATGACAATGAAAATGCCTATATCTCAAATATGTGTTTTTGAAGTTATCATGTTCTGACCACACCACAGAATTATGGGGAAAATTGTCGTTATAACGGGCTTCTTTTAAAAATACAAATACAAAGCCACAACAGGCAAATTGCCCAACCAGGTGGCTGACTTAAGAACATCATGGATCCCCGAGCCATTTTTTGGAGGCCCTACCTACAACTGCTACACCACACATACACCCCGCCCACACCCCCCGCGGAACCCCCCAACGAATCGGTACATGCGGGAATGTGCGTGTACGTGTAGTGAAACCTGATGTGAGGTTTTTTGTTTCTCTGTAATGCTTGTTATGTGTAGCGCTGCCATCTGCCACCAGTTTTTCTAACTATGAGTGAAGTGTTATGATTGAATGATTTATCGTTGTAGGACTGTTGCTCTCTGTGGCGAGACTTTTTAACGGGGAGATCGGCTCGCATTTGCGCCTTGAAGTTAGGAACCACAGGAAACCAACTTCAGCCGAATTTAAAAAGCGAATTTTCAAAAAGCGAATTTAAATTTGTTCAAGGCATTTTCTCACACTAGATTTTCGTATTCATAGACCGATTCACCCGACCGACAGATCGCACAATTAAAATTCCCAATTATTATATCGCTGCTCATCTCCAATAACTTTTTTTTGCACAATATGTTCAACCGTTTGGAGACTAATTTAATCTGCAGGTTTTGATCCTGGCAGTGACCGTGGTCACTGGAAGATCTCGAGTGTATAATGACAAAGTTCTAAAATAGGAACACAGGATAAAAAAAATGTGACTCTTTTTTTACTCTAATCATTTGTTATAAGCACCTCAGAGTAATGTTTTCAAGAAGCACGCGTGATGATAAATGAATACTTATACAGTACATCTCCTTTTAATTCAATTCTTGAAAGGGATAGAAACAAATGGCCTTTTTGGAGAATTACGTTGACATCATACCAAAAAAGCTTCATAATTTTCCACTCGCTATAACCGAACAGAGTAAAAGTCCGTTGAAACGACCGTTCACAACAGCGAGGGAAATTTCCGTTATAACGGATTTCTCATTATAAGCGAATTTCCATATTTTGCTCTGTCAGGTTATAAAATTGTTGAAAAAAATTGCTACTTTATCTGCATTAAAATGTCTTTTATAAATCTTTTCATTCTAATATTAATGAATGAATGAACAGAACTCTAGTCTCAAACGAAATTGATTTTTGGTCTCATAGCAGTAAATTCTCTAAGACATTTTGGCTTAAAATTTCGTGCTATCAAAGTGATTTAGTTGATCAACTGAGCAATTAAAAGTCTCAATTATCATATCATTACTCCCTTCCATGGCTTTATGGCAGGTCCGTAGCCAGAAATTTCGTTTGGGGGGGGGACCACTTTTATTTCGGGGGGGGGGGACCAAAGTAATAGCAAATTGATTTGGGCATCTTTTTCCTTTTTCGGTCATTTTCTCACATTTCGGAGGGGGGGGGGACCAGACCCCCCTAAGTCCCTCCCTCATCGCTCGGCCTTACTTTATGGACTCGTCAACATTTTCCTGCTAATCAGAAAGTTTTTTCAGCACAATTTTTTTTTTCAGTCATAACAGAACGGTGTTAAGCTTCTACTCCGTGGTCTCTAAGCAATTAGGAGAGAAGACGAAAGTCGAATAAAATCATCTCTCTAAAACAGCGGTTCTCAACCTTTTCTGACACACGGAGCCCTTTTCAGTGTATAATTTCTATGGCGGAGCCCTGTTTAACTCGAGGAGCCCTTTTTAGTATATTATTTATATGGCGGTACCCTTTAGGCCTCTTTTCTTTTGTTTGTTTATCAAATTTATTGATTTATTTTATTATTCTCAAGTGGCCGCGGAGCCCCTGGGAAGTGCACAAGGAGCACCGGTTGAGAAACACTGCTCTAAAGATACGTAAATTTCGCAAAAAAAAAAATTCCAAATCGGAAATTCTGCATTTATTCGCAAAAACGAACTAAACTAACAGCACAAATTTTTTTTATAGTTCAATTATGAGGCCAAGCATATACTGTACTTGGTTAAAAGTTCAAGGATTCGTGTGTTCATCAAAATTACTGCCTAATTTCACTTCAAAAAGTGACTTTGGCCTTTTACGGTATCGGTATTTTGATACTCTTTTCTCCATCATATACAGTCGATCCCACTTACAACGTTTTCCCGCATAGTACGACTTATTTTCGTGGTCCGTTCGCTAACAAATTCTCATTAAGATTTCCCGTTTAAAACGGTTTCCCTCCCCACTTACAACGTTTTCTCATGACGATTTTTTTGAAAAACGTTACAGGCGGGATCCACTGTAATTCGATCTTCCATCATATAATTCGACACTCGAGATCAAGCTTCAACGTGATAAGAAACGCGCTAATTTTTCTCGGAACTGAATCGTCTTTCGCATCTCGAAATCTCGCTACTGTATTTGGCGAAACGTCTCATAAGATGTTTAAAAACGATTAGAGAAAGAGATGCTCTTTTTCTCCGTCTCTCAATACTGTATTACAATTTTTTTTTATATTACAAAGAAAGAATGAGAGACGATGTTCCGCGCGAAAGTGAATTACAATAATTCGACGTGTATAGTATTTTTTTCTTTTGCACTTCATTTGGCGGTCTTTTGATAAGGATCTCGCACCTGCTGCTGCCAGCACCTGACGACGACGGACGACCAACTAGAAAAGGTGGAGCTGCTCTCTCTCTCTCTCTCTCTGGGAGGGGAGGGAGGCTCATTTTCTTCACCTTCATCCTTTGATCCTCCCTCTCACCCACCTCCCTCCCCACTTCCATCGTGCATCCTCGTATTAGTCGGCAAGCTTCAAAGGGAATCTTTTTAGTTTAGCCCCTGGGAGGAGGTACGTGGAGGGAAGAGCGGCACACAGAAGTATATACAAGCTGTTGTATAAAGGGGGTGAGAGAAGATGGAGAGCTTCGAGGAGAAAAGTGGTTCAGAGAGAAGGACCCATCATATTAGCACAACGTTAACGCGCGGGCGTATTTTCTTCTGAAATTTATTGCGAAAAATGTTATACGAGTCGCTCGAAACCGGGGAGTGGGAGAACTCGGAAATTCAGTAGCTGTTCGGAATAATCACGGTACGAGAAAGCAACGAGTTCGAATTTTCAACGATGTCTTTGAAGAGTCTATTCTGGATTTCAGAGATATATTCAAACTCGCGATTATAACGATATCGAAGATTCCACAAAATTTTGTCCGTTATAACCGAGGTTATAGTTTCCAACACCTTTTAAGTATGTAAAATGTAACACTGAACAACAAATTTTCACAATGTTTCTGCTTCCGAAACAGAAATAGTCATTTGTTATGTAATTCGGTGTGCTGAGCACGGATTTGACCATAAGGAAGTAAGTAAGCAACCATAAGCAGATTGAATACGGTTTTCGCTGAAATCACACATTCAATACATTTAATACACATATATAATAACAGAATATAATAACGTCAAGGCTGGACAAATCGCTAAAAAATCCAGGTGCCAGAACAATTTTTTAGGTGCCAAAAAAATTTTTACCTCAAGAAAAATGTTATAATAATGTTGCTTTTCACTTTTTCAGGCCATAGTGACTCTCTTTCGTGTTGACAGATATGCTGCTGTAAATTCAAAAAAGTTTTGTGATGCTCACAGCCTGCAATTTAGTAATTACACAAAGAAAATTTTAGGCGCCAATACAACTTTTTAGTCGCCATGGTGACCTGGCTCCTGAGATTTGTCAGCCCTGCAATACATTGAAACACAACATAAGTATATACATGTAAAACAAAACAAATGTCCATTGGAAAAAAAACTCCACAAATATGTAGAAACTTCACCACTGTATAAAAACAACGTCAATACAGTGATGTATTGTGTGTTAGTAATTGCTGAGACCATGAAAATCAGTCGTACCAAGCGGGAAAACGTTCTGAGTGGAAAAGTTGGATAAACTAAGGAAACACTAGTGGAAACTAAGCGGGATCCTGTATATGTACAGGTATGCATCGCTTTACGCGATTTCGCTATAACGCGATTTTGAAAAGTTAATTTTGTAAATTGCGACCCGTGAAATTTGGTCTGTAGTTTGAGTTTAATTCTGGAAATGGGCTTCCAAATTAGAGGTATGACATAATTGAAATGATAAAATCAGTTGATGCAGAAGGCCGGTATTACACTATAAGAGTTTGATAAAATACCTCTTATAAAACAAAAAATCCAACCAATAAAACTTTTTTATAGGTTACATTCGAGCAAATGCAACCGATAAGCTTATTGGTTGAATTTTTCATGTTTTATGAAAGGACTTTTATAAAACTTTTATTGCGTAATCCTGGCCTTAATTAATCTAGAATTCTCACATTTGCAAAGAATATTCAGAATTTTCTAGCTTTGCTTCTGAAGGTTTTGTAAAGAGACGTAAAATGTTTCAAGTCAGCTGAATCTCGAATGTTTTCATTAAGTTATCCGGCTCTTCACGGAAAAACTACACTCAATAATAGGCCGGGATTAAACTATAAAAGTTTTAGTTAAAGATCTTTTACAAAACGTGAAAAAAAACAACAACCAATAAGCCTGTTGGTTACATTCACTCGAATGTAACCGATACGCTTATTGGTTGCATTTGCTAAATTTTATAAAAGGAATTTTATGAAATTTTTATAGTGTAATCCCGGCCTTACCCTTGTTAAATTCAACACGCATTACGCGATTATTTTGCGGAACCAAGCAATCACGTAAAGCAGTGTTTCTCAAAGTGTGCGTCGCTGCTCCTAGGAGAGACATCGCCAACAGGGGCGTTGTAGCGAGCTGGGGGATATTGATTTATGTGCCAATTTATTCTTTTTAAGTGGCTCTTTTATAGGTGTATGTAAAAAATATCTATTATACTATTCCGGGGAGCCGCAGGCGAACCATGAATTGGGAAAGGGGGCGAGACAAAAGTTTGAGAACCACTGGCGTAAAGTAATAAACTCAAAGCTTCTACCGCCCCTGGACCCTTTCATCACCCCCCCCCCCCTGCACCCTTTTTTTGGGAATATAATAGTGATATTGCCCACTTTGAGAAACACTGGTGTAAAAGTATGATATAAATGATGTCAGTCGTTGGTACACTTAGCTAAAGAGAAAATCGGCAACGCTTTATATGCGAAAAAAATTTTGAAAGAAGGAAGTTTGTTCAAATTTTCAATTGCAAAAGCAAGTGTTGAACAACAGGACTTACAAACACAAGGTGCAGCATATCTCTGACGACTGTTCCCGTTTATACTAAACACATCTGGATAAATGCACAGTAGGAAGGGAGGAGTATACACTACCTTCCAACGATGTATTTACCATGGGTATAGGCCTACACTGGAAGACAGGTTTTCACTTCACACCAAGCGTTATCCAGTTGTGATAGAAGCGAAGAGTGCAAATGACAAACTCGTGATTTAAAAAATACCCCCCAAACAAGCAATCCATAGGAGATCACATCTGGAGACAGAGGAAGTCACCAGGTTTCGCAGTGTGACTGCAGTTAATTCTATCTACAATGAAGATGGAGCTCAAACGTGTTTTAGTTGGACTTGTAACGTGAGGCAGTGGCTTATCCGAGAAGTGCCCAACGTTTAAGTTCAAGCGAGACCCTAGATCGAGGGGTTCTTAACCTATGGGTCACGACCCAAACTTGGGTCGTAGGAGCTTACTAATGATGTCTTAAATGCACTTACAGTCAGTTATAAAAAATACACTTATTTCGTTATTGGTTTCACTCATTTTGAAGAACAGTCCCGTTGGTCGTAAAGCTGATCTTGTTATCGATTTTGACTCGCGACTAAAAAAGGTTAAGAACCCTTGCCCTAGATCAGGGGTCTTCAACATTTCTTGTGCAGCGAGCACTACCTGTGGCAGTCATCAAACAAAGAGCACCCTTACGGCAACTTTGACATAAGCCTCAATATTATATTGACATATTTACCTTTGACATATATATATATTTATTTGCCTTTGAACTTTGACATATGCCTCAAATCTGCATAATTGAAATACTTGGATGAAGTTTTCACAGGGTGTTTAATTGATCAAGTGCTCGCGAGCACAAAAGCTTACACGAGCATTGAGCACTCTTGATGCTATCTGGATCACCATGGTGCTCGCGAGCAACGGGTTGAAGATGACTGCCCTAGAGAGAGAGAGATGGTTACGATACTGTTCCGTGAAATCCAAACACACACCAATCTCCCTTAGATATAGATATTTTTTTTCAACAATACCAATGAAAACTTTTACAGCTCTTGATACCAATGAGCTTCAGAAAAACTCTCGCCACAGATGCCCATGCCCTATTTTACATAATAAGTTATTTATAGGGTTGTCGGAAGTGTACGTGCTCGTCTTGAGTTTCATGTTTATGGAATCCATTTTATTTATGAATCGATTCGGGGAGTTCTCGGACTCATTCTACAAATTTCCACTGGTGCTCGCGCACCCATACAGAACCCCCGGCTTCGACGCCACTTAAGTTATAGCAATAGCAAGCACAAGACTCCAGTGAAGATGGTTTCCCACTCGTTCGCGATCATCTCTTGGCATCCAGTTCATTTTCACATGTTTCCATAAACTCAAGTAGTAATTTGTTTTGTTTTGTGTGAATTATTTTGGAAAATATTTATCGATCGAAGAAAAAAAAAGTTCAGCTACAAAAAACAATGTGTTGAAGGGGCTGAAATTTATTCTTCTTTCGCGATGCATTTGTTGCTAAATTCACTATCAAATAGAGATTTTACTCGATAATAAGTTCCTCTTTAATCATTTTCATCTGCCAAATAATTACAAATATATTACACTCTCGTTGCCGCTCGATATGAAATCGCTAAATTGTTCGTTTACAATTTCTTCCCTACGGAAAGCATTCTTTATTGTTTCTTGCACCATTTCTATTCTCAGGGAACTCTCACCTCCTCCTAACCAGATCATGACCCACTGTTCTTTCTCAATGAAGAGAGTTTAGCAGGTGGTCGAAGACCTGGACCATGCTGGGAAATGTGCGTGTATGTGTTGGGAGGCTATCGCGAAGCTTTGTTTCCGTGTGATGCTTGTTATGTGTTGTACTGCAATCACACAGACGTCAATTTTTCTAATGAAGTGCAATGATTGAATAATAGTGTTGTTGTAGAGGCCTTTGTTGCTGTCTGTGGCAAGACTTTTCAACAGGGAGATCGTGTCTCGCATTCTCGCCTTGAATTTGGGAACCACAGAAAACCTACTTCAGCCGAACACCACAGTGGCAACGATGGGGTTCGAACCCGGGGTGAGTCCGTCATTATGTCCATTCGACCCCCCCAGCGGCAATTGGTACACGCCGGAATGTGCATGTACGTGTTGTGGACATAACGTGAAGTTTGTTTCTGTCCAATGCTTATTATGTGTAGTGCTGCGATCTGCCGTCAATTTGTTTAACTATGAATGAAGCGTAGTGAGATTGAATAACTGTACCATTACCGTTGTAGGCCTGTGGCTTTCTGTGGCGACAAATAGGCCCGCCTGCTACTCCCCCCCCCCTCCCCAGTTGCGGTACTGATTGATGTGATAAAAATTACTATACACAATATATGTGCATATAGACAGGGTGTAAAGTCATATCTTTACGCAACCTTTATCATTTGAACCGTTAGTGAAAAAAACGTACTTTGAATCAGGAAAAATATCCACAAATAACATGCCTAATTCATATGTGTCATTGATTTCACTAGAGGCTATGATAGAGATATAAAAGATTTATATATCTTTATATATATATACTATTTATACGGTCCCCCGTGTTTTAACTTGCAAGTAAAGAGTTGTTGCCCTCTCTCTCTCTCTCTCTCTCTCTTTCTCTCCCTCTTTCTCTCTCTATCTCTCTCTATCTCTCTCTCTCTCTCTATCTCTCTCTCTCTCTATCTCTCTCTCTCTCTATCTCTCTCTATCTCTCTCTCTCTCTCTATCTCTCTCTATCTCTCTCTCTCTCTCTATCTCTCTCTCTCTCTCTCTATTTCTCTCTTTCGCTCTTTATTTCTCTCCCTCTTTCTCTCTTTATTTCTCTCCCTCTTTCTCTCTTTATTTCTCTCCCTCTTTCTCTCTTTATTTCTCTCCCTCTTTCTCTCTTTATTTCTCTCCCTCTTTCTCTCTCTATCTCTCTCTATCTCTCTCTCTATCTCTCTCTCGCTCTCTATTTCTCTCTATCTCTCTCTCTATCTCCCTATTTCTCTCTCTATCTCTCTCTCGCTCTCTATTTCTCTCTATCTCTCTCTCTATCTCCCTATTTCTCTCTCTATCTCTCTATTTCTCTCTCTATCTCTCTATTTCTCTCTCTATCTCTCTATTTCTCTCTCTATCTCTCTATTTCTCTCTCTCTCCCCCCCTATTTCTCTCTCT
Source organism: Pholcus phalangioides (assembly GCF_987345545.1). Classification (NCBI taxonomy): domain Eukaryota; kingdom Metazoa; phylum Arthropoda; class Arachnida; order Araneae; family Pholcidae; genus Pholcus; species Pholcus phalangioides. The sequence continues at coordinate 81,797,891 of NW_028301608.1, read as the reverse complement.
ATCTCTCTATTTCTCTCTCTCTCTCTCCCTATTTCTCTCTCTCTATCTCTCTATTTCTCTCTCTATTTCTCTCTCTCTCTCTCTATTTCTCTCTCTCTCTCTCTCTCTCTATTTCTCTATTTCTCTCTATCTCTCTATTTCTCCCTCTTTCTTTCTCTCTCTCGCTCTCTATTTCTCTCTATCTTTCTCTCTCTCGCTCTCTATTTCTCGCTCTCTTTTTTTCTCTCTCTTGAGCCCCCTCCAAAAAAAATTCTATGTTTATATGTGCAATATTCGTGCGTGCTGAAGTATTGCTGATTGAAAGAGTTTCAAATATCAGGAATTTAGAAAAGTTTTAATAAACTGCAGCTGCAAAAGATGTTTCGAATTTTTCCTCGAGTTTGTTCGTAACTATAGGCTACTCTCTCCCACATTTTCTCCAATTTTTGAGCTTTAATCTCTCGGCTAATATTGCACAATAATATAAAGAAACGTGGAGATTTTTTTATTGGGCTTAGGAGAAACTGGGCAACACATCACCTCTTCTTTATGATGTAAGTGATTAATGTATCATTCACAAATATGTACATAAAATAAATAAATAAAATAAATCTTTCTTATTGGAAATGAGAGGGGGGGGGGGACTGCATAAAAAATTACTAATTACTTCATATTTAATCTCCTGTGGCTTCGTATATCTCTACGTGAACTCAATATTTCAAAAATCGAGAATTCAATATAATTTTTAATATTATTGATGTGTCAGAAAACCCCACTAAATTTCCGCATTTCCACAGTAAAATCGGCAATTTTAACACTGATTCTATGGGGATCATCCTTTGCCTTACTCTCAAAGTGATGCTGATGATGGAGTCTATTCAAAAAGCTCTCATTACTGGGAGGATTGAAAAAGTGGCAAACCATTATAAAGGCATTAACTATTATACGTATACGTACAGCATTGAAGAAGTGACAAACCATTGTAAAGGCATATACACATCTGAAACGCATTGCTAGGGAACCACGGTAACCAAGGAAAACGTTCCGAAAGTGATTGTTGAGGCCCAAAAACCATTGTTGCCCGACAGTTTTTTTGCTCATGTGGGGCATTTGCCCTGCTATGACGAACGTTTAAAGTAGCCTATCGTTCAAGTCGGGCCCCATTTGGTATATATATGCAAAATTTGGTGATGATCGATCTAAAATTGTAGATTTGTATAGAGAACACACACACATACAGAAAATCAATTTTATATACACAGATATGTTAAATATTTTTGAATGAAATTGAAAAAATAAATAAATTAAAGAGGAAAAACAAATAATAGTGACTTTCGTTCAACAACGAATGGATCAACAGCATAAATTTAATAGCAAAGTGAATCAAAATGAGATATCCTCGTGTTAGGGATCGAATGTAGAATTCGACTACTTTCCTCGCTCATTTGTTATATTCGAAAGCGATAATTTCACGGTACGTTTCGGGTGTGGCCTGAAATCTTTCGTGGTCAATCTCGGTACAACATTCTGTAAGCATAACAGCTACTTAGTAATACAATTACATTGTGGTTACCTTTTGATCTCCTCTCAAAAGCTTTCTTTCCCTTCGCGCTCACCATGACATCTATTTTCTTCTTCTTTTTCAGCCCCGATGAAATGCATGATTATGCAAGCGGTGTCAAAACGTGTGTGTGTGTGTGTGTATATGCGTATGCATTTGGCTCATGCTCATACAGAGTAATACACACAGTGAGAGAAGGGACAGCGTTGATACGGGAGTTATCCGTAATTAAAGATATCCTTCAGAGCGCACTCTATAATTTGAGGAACGTGAGGTGGCGGCAAGCCTTTGACTTTCGGAAAGCCTGAGACTCTGGGGGCGTGGGCGGGAATATATATTTTTTATTTTCATATATATATATATATATATATATATATATACACACACACACACACAAACTCATATTTTTATTATTCTTGTCGTCGCCTCCCCGTCTCTCCTCCCAATTTCCTTCCCTTATACAGTAGTATAAGCCCCTATAACAATTTGGCTTTTGCACATTCTCTACTTACCCTCTTGCTCAACCTTCTCACAAAGAGCCTATTTTCCCCACCCCCTACTATCATTCTTTATACCTTCTTTTTTTTTTTTTGGGTGAAATCGCTTCTTCATATTTTCTTTTTGCCTACACCGCCACACGCCAAACATCCATCATGGTCTTAAGTACCTGCTAAAGCCGCACCTGATGTTGCTTCTACTCGCCGAAACGAACGAAATGCACGAGTTATATTCCGTGAGTCCGTCCGACAGCAGGAGAAGGAGGGGAGGGCTCTACAAATTTGCTGGGGAGGATATCAAAAGGCGGGAAAAGAAAAAGAAAAGCTAGGCTGAGGCTAAGTTTTCTGGAAAAAAAAAAAAAAAAGTGCTTTGGAAAATAAGGCCCCTGATAAGCTAGCGGCATCTTTTGTTATCTGCGTTGCGTATATATTTTTCTTTCTCTCTTCTTTCTTCCTCCTCTTTATTTTTCTCGTCTTCGCTTTTTTTCCCCCTCCGTACATCAAAATCCGATCGGATTATTACAATTTTCTCTTTGAAAAGAAGAAAAGGAAGAAAATACAGATCTCCAAGAATCGTCGAAAGGTCACTTCCCCGTATTTTATGAGGAAATCGGAGAATTTCGGAACACAATATATGCATAAATGATTCAGCTTAAATCTATCGTAATCGGAAATGAACTTCAAGTAACTACTAATAAAGAAACAGATGGCGGCCCAGATCTTTTCTTCTACGGCCCTGATATATATAGTAACTAGAGGGGCGGGGGGCAACTGCCCCGGACGGCAAAAATTCTAGTTACGGCCCTTTTTTTTGAAAAAAAAAATCATTTTCATTTTTCGAGTTTTCAAAATTTACTTTTCGAACTCGAGGAATTCATTTTTTTTTTCCCTTTCGAGTTTCCAAGATATGTTTAGTTCTAATTGAAATTCCAACTCCAGCGATGACTTCACTAAAAATTTTCTGCCTGATTGATTTGTCGTAAATGTTATCACAAGACAGTAAGTAGGGTCAGTGGTCAGTGCAGTTCTGTGTGCAGTTCACACCCTTTGCTGCCTGACTATCAGTAAACAGTTTTGTTTCAGAAATCATGCCCAAGCCATTACGCCATAAAGCAAAATTTCTGCAATTATTTCAAGGTTTTGGCAGCATCCGTATAAAACTTCACCCTACACTGTTTTATCTTCTGAAAATGACATTCATCTCATCTTCATGCTTTTCTTTTTCACTTTCTCTAAAATTTTCAATGCGAGCGTCTATATCGTGTCCGGTTCAGTTTATATGTACAATATCGTCTATGTTTATGTAATCCTCAGCACTGCGATCACGGAAAGCAGTTTGCATGCAATTTTGTAAGTCTTGCGTATATCATTTGGGAATTCAACCTTTGCACTTTTCCTCCGGTATAAAAGTCTGCTTTTCGGAAATATTTTGTTGTAATTTTGGGAAGCAACTGCCTTATACATATAGCTTATTAAAATCACAGCATCAAGTACGGAAACGGTTTTGGCTAATGTAGGGACGAACGACTTTCAACTGTAGTACAAAAAAAATATTTTTTTTTTTGCGCTTCATAATGATTAAGGGTGATTCAAGTATTACGTCAGCATCGGGGGGGGGGGGGGAGTTTCGGATTTGCGATCTTTTGATGACAAGGGAGGGGGGGGTTTGAAGGTTGCTTACGTCATCAACCACCCCTTTTTGAAGATATGAAATATTCTAAGCTGCTGACGAAATTTTGCTGACAAGAGGGGGGGGTCAGTGTTTTGCTGACTTTTGCTGACAGGGGGAGGGGGGGGAGTCAATAATGGCTGAAAATCTGCTCACGTAATACTTGAATGGCCCCTTAGAGCCCGGATTATATGCAAATGCACATGTGCATATCATTTGCGTATTTTGGCCTTTTTATCTATAGTGCATATAGATGCATAAAAGCAAAGAATTTTCAGAATAAGTGCATATTTTTGAAGGGTTATTTAAACTCAATCACTTTTTTTTTAAATAATGTTTTAAATAATGCTCATAATGTTTTCATAACACCGTCCCCCCCCCCCCCCGAAGTGAGATTTAATGAATTATTAATTCATTAAATCTCACTTGTAATACCGTGTTTGCTAAATATCAACTGTTTTATTGTCAGGCTATTAGAGATATATGCCAAAATTTTTTTTTAGCAAAAAAGTAATTTTTTTTAGAAATAGTGTCGAAATTCTTTTGTTGCTGGTATTTCGTTACTGAGCAGCTACAACAAACTAGAAATTAAAAATGCCTAAAGAAAATATATGCAGAAGTTATTTGTATATGCAGTGTATATTCATGCATGGGGATATTTTTTGTAAATTAATATGCATTATGACATAGAAAATATGCATTTTAAAACTTATCCGCTCTTTTTTGCATGGTGATTTTTTAATTCATATTTTGTCGTTTTTGGAAATTTTTAACTTTTTCAGAATTGTTTTTGTACATAACTTGTTTTTAGTTTTTTATGCATATTTTGGCATTTTCAAGTGCATATTTGCATATTTTGCCCCTATATGCACTTAGTGCACATAATCTTTGCTCTAATTATGATATTACTTTAATATAAAATATTGGGAAAGTGTAAGTCTCATTGGTGTACGTTTCTTGGTGAGTTAGAAAGGCCTAACCCATCTTTTCTTCACCTCGTCACATGTTTCCTACACCTGAACCGAAATTTCTGTAACTAGAATAAGTTAATCTTATACGTACTAACACGGTTTTTTTCCCCCAATCTTAACGTGATGTATATTCCCTCAAGATGATCGAATTCAGACCCGAAAGCAAGCAATCGAGGCAAAGATGGTCATCATGATTGATCTGAAGCAATTTTTTTTTCTTCTACTTCAAAGACCCTTTTGCCGTCATTTCTATTAGAAAAACAACAACCAAAAAAACAAAAGTAGACCGCGCATTCATTATTCTTGTTTTCATACAACGTCGCAAACTGAGGCCTATCATCATCATTATAATAATAATAATAATAAATAAAAAAGAAATAAATCGAGCTCTTGTGTGTGTGTATGTGTGCAGGACTTTGTGAAGAGTAACAAAGAAGAGTTCTGACCGCATGCAATTTCATAGATGTACGTAATTCAAACCATAATCTTCATACCCTTTTGAAGGAAGCTTAAAGGAGGAAAACAAATCAGACACAAACCAAGGTTATTTAATCACCAGACACCGGTAATTATCACGATAGAAATGAGAAAGACGATGGCAAAAAAAAACCAGACTTCAGACACTGGTAATCGCTAGCGTAATGGTCAAAATCTAGACACCGTAATAGTCGCGCAATGCCATCATCCGTCCATACGTTACTCGTGTCACGCCTTATATGGCACGGGCTTAGAAGTCGGATTCAACCTCCGAATCGTATCGAACACTCTATACGAGAAAATCTCTCACTACATTTCCGCCGAGTTCTCATTTACATAATCTCTTGTTTATTCCACCAGTTGCATGATGAACTTTGTTGTTATTTATACCGAGGAGATTCTCTTCATTTCTTTCCTCAGTATCATATTATGCAATTTTGTTTTGTTGTACAGCCAAAGCATTCACCTTGATCGAGTGTTTCGAAAAAAGGTTTGATCTAGTCGTTACCACAACCATCTTTTCTGTAATGAGAGGGAAATATTTTTTTATATTTTTTGACACATGATCGCCGTAGATTCATAATTGCTGACGCGTCTATGTCGTGTCTCGGCTTGATTTTCCTTCTTTTATTTCACAACCAGATTATGCTTTTTTACGAAATCACCCCAAATGGGAGGGAAATCGTTTGTTCCTATATTCAAGTTTTGTTTTTGCAGCCGAGGTATGTATACAGGATATCACCATTTTCCTCTATTGCTGTGATTTTCGATAAAGGGAGGGTCCCGAAGACCCCTTGGTCTATAACATATATGCTCAACCCATAGCTCGTAAAGTCATCTGATGTGGTCTGTGACATCAAAACATAATTTTGTAAAAGTGAACTGAGAGACTCTCATTTCCAAATCACTTAAGGTATCACAGATAATCACGAGACTCTCTGTCATGAGGCACACTCTCTCCCTTGGGGCACATGCCCAAGGCCACCAAATTAGCTGTTATTTGTATTCTAGCCACCGCTCACATGCCCCCCCCCCTTTGCATAAGGCCTCTACCTCAAAGAAGAATGCATGTAAAAGGCATTAAATTTCATATTTGCCTAGGGCCCGAACTTATGAAGAACAGGCCTTGTACTTACGTATCACTTATATCACCCGCGGAACATTCCCAGGCCACTTAAGGAAGCCGTGGCATATGTAAAGATCACTTGAGTGACCAGCGGCCCAGTTCCGGAGCATTTAAGTGACCCGCGGTATATTTACAGTTCACTTTAGTGATGTGTGGCACACTTCCAGAGCACTTAAGCGGCTGCGGTTCCACATCACTAAATTTACCAGTGGCACAGTTCCAGACCACTCAAGTGGCTCACGGCATATTTCCACGTGATTTAGGTGACCCGCGGAAAATTTCTTAGGTAACCACTTTAAAACCACTTAGGTGAACCGTGGTATATTCACAGACCTCTTGAGCAGGACCGTAACTAGGATTTTTGCCACCCAAGACAAACATTATTTTGCCGCCCCTACAACTTTAAAATTCGATAATTTTATAACGGTGTTCTTTGCTCCCACCTAAAATTGCCCTTCCCTAAACTTTGCCACCCAGGACAGTTGCTCCTCTGCCCCCACTCCCCCAGTTACGGCCCTGCGCTTGAGTAATCCACGACACAGTTCCAGAGCACTTAAGCGACCCACGGCATGTTCCCACATAACTTAAGTGGCCAGTGGCACATTACAAAATCACTTGAATGATCTGCGGCACATTTACAGACCACTTTAGAAACCCGCTACACGTTTTCAAAGCAATGAAGTATCCTGAACTTTCCTAAAGGTTGAACACCCTCGGTCTAGTATAACAAAGAGTAGATAGAGGTAGATTCCATGAGGTCGTAGTCAAGCAACATCTTGGTGATGCATAGGAATGCATAGTGATCTAAGTCGTAGCGAAAGAGGATGGGCGAGGGGAGGGACAGGCCGTCCGATCTCCCTCGAAATTTGAGAAAATGACTTATATACAGGAAGGTCATAAAATAACTGCTGATACACGAGCCTCTAGCAGCCGCAAAAATTAGAAAATGCGGATGATATTCGAGATATAGGTGTTACAAAGTGTGCGCCCGAGAAATAATATAAAAACAGGAACATCATTATAGCGGTTACGGACGCAGCAAAAAAATTTCGAAAAATGGAAATGACAACACTCACTTTTATGCATTGTTAAGTAATCGACTTAGTGAGAACCCATGGATGGAGTTGAAACGGTACCTAGAGCACTATAAACGCCGGCAGAGGATGCAGACTAAGAAATTTCTCACCAAGGGGGTGGTGCGCTAACCCCTCGTGAGGGGACTTCCTGCGGCAGTAATGTGATTGGTGTTGGAAACGCCCAAATACTTCTTTGTCTGCTTTTTTAGCGCTGGCTCTTATCATGCTACAGGTACTGTCCCAACGTCATTTATGACTTTTTGCTGCACCAGTCACTCTGCAGTGCATGAAAGTGAATGTTGCCGCTACCGCAGTCACGATGTGCGCCAACTGCAATTTACCGATTAGACTAGGGACATATTTTTGTATCCGATTCCAAACGGTTTTACAAGGACATCGGAGTCAAACGGCAATCAAACGAAGACTTAAGAAGAAGCGAAACACAGGTTTGTTATCCCAACCAACATTGAGTACGACGAGGCTTCTACAGCCGAAATTTATGATGATATATCGATGATGTGTTCAGCTGTTTACAGCCGTAACTACCCATCAGAAAATAATGAGACTTTAGAAACGTCTCAATGAATGGATGGGGGAGAATTTCCGAAGCCGTCCTCTTTAAAGACCGAAAGACTTCCGCATAGACTTTTGTGCGGAATCTTCGTGTTCGTAGAAGAGTGTTGTTACCCACAAAGAAAACGTTCTTTTAAACTTGACGTAATGATCTTTAGTGAATCAATAATACTGGAAATGTTCAAATATCCTGCCATGAAGGTTGAGAGATATGGTCACACGTTTGGAAAAAATTAGCATGTGAACTCCAATTTGCTTAGAAAATACAGTGGTAAATATAGAAACCCATTTTATTTTGCTCTCAATATCTTTTTCATCCCTTCATTTAAAACGTATCCAAAGTTTCATAGCTTTTTGATGAGCAGTAGTGACTTTAGACAGCTCAATAGAACTCTCTCTCTCTCTCTTTAGGGAGCTTTGATTATCCTTAACTTTTTTTAAAATCCTTCACATTGCATATGCACTCATGTGTTGGAAGGCTCTCGAACAATAAGCACATGGTGGGGTGTGTGTGCTGCCACTTGTTTGTTCAATACAGTCGAATCCCGTTTGAACGAACTCCAAGAGACAGGAGAAATCACTTCATTATAAAGGAATTTCAGGTTTTAGCATTGTTCCTATATAAACTTATCTGAGAGATTAGAAAAGTTTTCGTTAAAACGAGATTTTCGCTATAACGGTATTCATTAAAACGGGATTCGGCTGTATTAAAGAATGAAATAGTAGTATACAACGTATATGACTATTCTATACATGCAATTCAGTTTTGCGCTTATTTCATTTACTATCATAGGTGCAGTGATACGAAGTGGGCAATGTTAGGTTTTACACCGTCTTTCTCGTCCTGGATTGGTTTCTTGATGACTTCGGTCTTCGTCGCTGGAGCACTACCCCACGAAGGTCCACCAACACCATCGACGTACGCTTATTCCAGTACGACGTACTCTTCGACGACCGCGACATCTACCTCTTCGAAGAACTCACGGAACATCGACTTGAGGGTACTGCTCAGCTCTCGCGGGCTCTCGAAACTCGGCAACCCCGGAATAGAACTTATACGTCAGCTTGTGCAAGAGCTGCAGGAATGCAAATCAGGCAAAAACACGCCGTCGATGAGGAAAGTGATGCTTAGCAACCGGACGATCACTTGCAATGACGGATCTCCCGCTGGGTAATTAATTAATCTCATTTATTTTAATTTTATTTTTCTGTGTCATTTGTGTGCGAGGAGAAATTCAATACGAAACAGCGTTCGCGGTGCGTCGACCATAATAATGTATAACGTGCATTATAATATAAGGTGTGTTCCATAAGACCTGAGAATAAAATCAAGAAATATAGAAGGCACACAGCAAAAAATATATTGTATATTATGTTTGTTTCGAAAAGTTTCCGACAACACATATCGGGGAAGCGTCGTGAACTGGTAGGAAATTGTATACTACAGCGGTTCTCAACCGGTGCTCCGTGTGCACCTCCCAAGAGCTCCGCGGTGACTCGAGGAAAATAAAATGAATCAGTAAATCTGATAGAGATAAGTAAATAAGAGAGGCCTACAAGGTTCTGCCATAAAAATTATGTACAAACAAGGGCTCCTCGAGTCAAGCAGGGCTCCGGCATAGAAACAATATACTGAAAAGGTTGAGAACCGCTGGTAAACTACGTCACGAAAACACCCGCCCGCATGTCGCTACTTCTAATCAGCAATATCTTTAGTAAATGCAATATTGAAATTATGTCACAACCCCCTCCCCCCACAGTCTGAATCTCGCACGAAGGAAAGAGCTTCATAAACATACGGACAAGCTTATTCTACGCTTCATATGCTGTTCTCCTCCTCATTTTCTCAGTAGTTTTCAAATTCAAATATCTCAGTGATAAAAATATTGCAGTTTTTTTTTTGGGCTCGGGAGAGACAGGGCATTAGGGTTTTTTTGGGACAGGGAGATTAAATTTTAAAAATTAATTTTTTTATAACTATATACAACCCCCCCCCCCCCCTCTGAATTAGAAGTATGCCTTTAGGATCAACGAATCAACGATTCGTGGGTTTAAGGGATAAACAGGTCCTTTATCCTTTAAAAAGAACCTGTTTATATTCTTTAATAGGGTCTTTACGGGAAAAGAGACTTTCCTATGCATCCTATAGCCCTTTCGGACTTTTATGCATTCATTTTGTTTGGAATGTACATGCTTTTGCATTTTTGATACTCTGATAATGCATTAAAAACATAAATGCCAGCAAATCTTATCTTTATTTTTTTTTAATTTAAATTTTTGTGTGAAGAAATAATTCATTTTGTTCAAATTTTTGCAGCCAAGATGATGCAGGGTATATTCATCTTCACATAAAATTTTTTCCAGATAATTTTATTGTTAAATTTTATATAATAAATCATACTTTTCTTGGAAGCATTTTCTCCTGGAAGCCATCTTACCCTGAAAGTTCAAATTCTAGTGCTTAAAAAGTCATAAGTTCATATTCACCATAGTTACATTATTTCTAACACAAAACTCACGAAATCCTTTAAGTCAGGGTTTAACTCCCTGAGGTTTAAAAAAAAAAAGTTCCTTCAGTGAGAAAAAGCAGCCACTACATTTGTGCATGCAGGGTCTGAAAAGGGTGTACGGATTATACAATGGATATTTTTCTCATGGGGTAGCGAAATAAGCATTCGCTGATTATACGCAGAAATTACGGTAGTTATTTCGATTTTACTTATTATTATTTTTGATTAGTTTCTATGAATCATAAATTCACTGGTTAAAATGAATAAAAATACATAAAATAGCGTTATATTTGATGGCCTCGTCCATTCCACACGCGTTTATTCTAAAATCATTTCCGTGAAAATCAAAGAAGGAAAGAAGTTGGAGAAGAAAAATTTCGTTCCATGATGAAAGATCGGTCAGTAATACCACATCCTAATAATAATAATAATAATAATAACAGGCGTCCGCTTCTGGAACAACAAAAGCCGCTCTTCGCGGGAAGAAAATAACAATAATAAAATTATATTTAAAAAAATATATGTATACATATATATATATCCCTTGGTTTTCCTAGTTCATACGTGTATTGATTGCAGGTGCTGTGATTAATTGCATATACTGTACGTATCCTCTTCTCTCTCGCGCGATAGATTATTTCTTTCTTTATTTATTAATGGCTTCTCTCCCGACTTTATCGCGCTGCGGATGAAACCAGGCAAAATTATTGCAATTTGATGGAGCGGCGAATATTCATTTGTATTCGTTACGTGTGTGCATTTCCTTCCATCTCTTTCTCTCTATGCCGGTGTACATCTACGTATCTCTCTCCATAGTGTGTGTGTGTGTGTGTGTACCACGAGTTTCTGTGAAATGAAAACGCTTTTCGGATGTTTCACGGGCCAATTTTTTTTTTCCAGTCACCCTTTAATTATTCATTCTAGGTTGGCCCAACGGCGATATTAAAGGCGTCCGAATGCACAGCGCACACACATATACATACACGCTTCTCATTCCTGACTCATTGAATAAAACCTGTAGAGAGAGAGATATATCTATCTCTACTGCAGTAATTGTTTCTCTGCCGAGCAAGTGGTTAACATGCCGCGTTGCGATGATAATGTAGTTTATGATTAGCGGCGGCAAAATCATTATTATTATTATTTATTATTTTTTTGATAAGTAATTAATGACGTATGTGGAGTTGGAAATCGAATATTGGATCTGAGGAATGCGATCTCTTAGACTGGCGCCGGTTAGTTTTTTTTTTTAACCCTCCTTACCTTTCAAGGAATGTGTCATACAAGGAAGTGGTTTCGATAATGGAGAAAATATACAGAGTGTCTTGTAAGTCCTAATACGGCCTTTATCTCATCAACCGTTCGTCGTAGAGGTATGGTTCCAATTTAAAAAAATGTTGAAAATGTGTTAAAAAAATCACCCTGTAACAGTTTTGAGAGTGAAAAATGCATCCACAAAATAAAAAACATAAACTTTTATACGGGCCCCCGTCCTCTAACTTCCAATTAGTTAGTTGTTGCCCTGTCTCTTCTGATTTCAACAAAATTTTTCTATCTTTTTAACAGCAATATTCACTGAGATATTTGAATTCCAAAATTGGAGAAGAGCTGGGAAAGAACATAATAAATGAGGGAAAGAAGCATTGTTCGTTAGTTTGGGGTCATTCAAGTATTGCATCAGCGTCGATGGGGGGAGGGGGTGGTTTCCGATTTGCTGACTTTTGATGACAAGGGGCTGGGGTTTGGATGATGCTTACGTCATCAACCACCCTTTATGAAGATATGAAATATTCTTAATGGCATCTTATTCGGTGAGCCAAAAACGAAAAAAAACCACCTTTCGATACTTATTGGGCACCTGAACTAACATTCTACTTATTGGTAAGTCCCCTACAGAACCACTTTAGTGATCCCTACATGTTTCTCGGATCCTTCAAATGATCTGGAAACGTGTCCGGGCCACTTAAGTGCTCTGGAACTGTGCAACGCATCACTGAAGTGATCCGTAGTTATGCCACGGATCACTTAAGTAATCTGGGAATGTTCCGCGGGTAACTTGAGTGATATAGACCGCATTAGGGGCCGCTTAAGTGCCCTAAAACTATGCTACATGTCACTCAAGGGACCTCTAAATGTGCCACGGATCGTTTAAGTGTTCTGGAGCTGTGTCGCGGGTTACTTAAGCGATCTTTGAATGTGAAAGAGATCTTTGAGACCTACTTCTGTGATCTGAAAATGTGCTACGGGAAACGTAAATGCTCTGGAATTGTGCCATGGGTCATTTAAGCGATTTGTAAATGTGCCGCTTAAAAATGTAGACTTTTTTCTCACCAAAGAAGGAGAAAAAAAAAAGGCAAAGAGTCAAATAATATATACGGGGTGTTTCAAAAAGAATCGCCCGATTTGAAGTGCATATATTACGAAATATATTGATTAATTTTATATCACTAGTCAAAGTTTTTTTACAAACCAAATTAAAGGTGCTCAATATGTCCACCTTGGGATGTCTATACGGTAGTCGTCCTTTGCGAGCAAGTTTGCATCCATTGAAAGTGGATTTCTGTGGACTACACTCGTGCGAAACTCTGTCGGATGTGCTCCACATTTTCGTCTGACATGCGGGGACGGCCAGAGGATTTCCCTTTACACGGACAATCTGTGTCTCTGAATTGTTTATACCATCGCCTAATGTTCTTGAGCGGTAGGAAGTTCAACACCAGGGTATTATCGATGAAAAGCACGATGAACAGTTGTTACGGACTCACACTTCGCGAAGCTTAGAACACAAAACGATTTCTGTTGCGCAGTCGCCACTGAAGTGTCGGCCGAAGAAAGAGCGTTAAGCCAGGTTTTCGTAGGAGCAGGTTTCTACAGCGTTTTCACACTGCACACGGCGCAAAAGTTCCACTCCTAGGAAAACCCGGCTTTAGCGCTACCTGTCGGTGACTGCGTAAAACTCGAGATTTCCCTCTTTATACCTATACGTTATTCCATCAAAACGGATTAAAAGCTGAATAGTTATGATTTTTTTTTAATCGGAAGGTTCTTTTTGAAACACCCTGTATTATAGTACTGGCTGTCACATACGTGCTAGAGCAACACTAACTATAGCAGATCTCCGGTGATCATCAGGTGACCAGCTGACCTATCGGTACCAGCACGACGTCACTGCTCTGACTGAAACGATCAAGCCCATTGTGATACCTTGTTAATTACGGTAATTTAAAACCACGCGCTCTGTACTTTCATTTCACTGAAATATTTCTAAAATTATCTTTTCGATTATTGTCATTAATATCCGTATATTCATTTTTTAGTTTGCTTCTTTCAATCATTTAAAAAATCTAAATTAAGAAATTTCGTCATTTTTCTTATGAGGCATATCTTCCACTAAGAACACTTTTCTCGGATCCATTTCAGTTGAAACACGAACGTTAGTTAAATTTTATTCGATTGATCTAAAGCCAACTTGAGGCAGATAATTTCAATTATCTTTTGAAGCTTCTGATAATTTCTAGTTTTTTTGTTTCATTTGAATAAGGCGTGACCTCTAGAAGCCTTGACTTCATCTAGATGTGTGATATGGGAATCGTTTGAGGGCCAGAAACAGGCGTGGATTCAGAGGTGGGGGCTGACAGGGCTCTAGCCCTGGGGCCCGGGACGATTATCATCATTTTTTTTGCTTTTTCATGCTATAAATTAACTACAGAAGGGGCCCGTTAAAAGTCTGACCGAGAGGCCCGCAAAAGATTCCAGCCTAGGGGCCCCGCTACAGGATGTGGGGGCCATGGGTGGGGGTTCCCTTTCTTCTCAAGAGCCAGAAAGTCAAATAAAATTAATCACCAAAATACTATATACGCGCACTTCACTGGCACTAAAACAGCACCATGAACGAGAATTCACTCACTTACTCACTTAAAACAGTGAGAAATATGCAACTAAAATATAAAATAAGAGCCACGTGAATACAGCTCGTTAAAAGCATGAAAGCAGTGACGTCATGCAGCAGCTCCGAGACCATGCTCACTGAGCCCCAAAGCGACAAGCGTGACTTCAAAGGGATGGAAACAACCCTTACTGCGGGTACAGCCCTTCCGCTGTGCGGTCGTGTGGGCATCGTGCTGGATTTTCATTGTGAGGATCCAGGTTCGAACCCGGTTGCCGTAGAGTAGTGGTCAGCTGAGGTTGGTGTTTTTTTTTTTTTTGCGGTTTTCCAACTTCCAGGCGTGACTGAGAACAAGCAGACCTACAACGCGATATTTTCATAACATAAAAAATTCAAGCATTTACCATATTTTCTTCAAAATAAAAAAATGGGAGACAGATGGCAGAACCAGGAAGAATACGGAACAAGCACAATTTTGGCAACATAAATACGTTAGGGCCACATATACACTCTGAACACACATTCCGGCATGTACTAATTCGTAGGAAATTCCGTATAATAGCGTTTCTCAAACTATGGTCCGCGGACAGGACGTGATCCGCAGGCAAACTCGATAATTTCATTCTCACTAGATGTAAAATTATTCTATTGTTGTAATTGATATTAGTGATATCCCCATATGGGTTCAAATAAAAAGTATACCCTTCATACTTATTTTCACCATACATCATTGCGGGAAATAGCGGTCATAAATACGGGATATCACTAAATTTTTCTAAAAAAAATGTGCAATATTGCCTTTCTTTAAATGTAATTTGTTAATTAATTCTGAAATTGCTGAACGGAGGGGGGGGGGGGGGGAGGAATGAAGGTCTGTTACAAATCGCAGCAAACAAAAATGAAAAAATAAAGTGAGAAAAAAGATTTCACCATAAAAATGTTCAAATGATCACATAACCATATTTCATTGAAAAAAAAAATACTGTAAACAGTGACCTTAAATAGGGTAAAACACGGGACATAACCAGTTGTCATCAAAAACGTTGCTGGAAGTAGGTAGGAAATCACCAATTATTATTAAAACTGCTGAAAAATTGTGGTAAAAAACGTTTAACCTGACCATGTGAGATGAATATCTGTACTTTTGCCCTAATTATCATAATATAATTTATATACTATAACAGGAAAACGCTGTATATTCACGATTTTAGTAAATATTGCAAATTCAAATAAACATCGTTAAAAAAAACGGGACAAATGTATAAAAAAAAGAACGGAACAACCAAAATCACAGAAATGTCTCGTAATACGGGACACAAGTGGTCCGTAGAATTTTTTCAGACATTTTACTGGTCTTTGAGTTCAGAAAGGTTGAGGAGCACTGCCGTTGAGGAATGTGTACGAGATGCATGTACGATTAAGTAGTTAGTAGTTGTGCCCTGAGCTCACCGATGTTCGGAAGCGATTGAATTGAAAGAGGGAGATGAAGTCTCGGTGTTCTTTGCAATAATAAGTTACGAAGGAACTTGACGCGAACAACCATCTCTCACCGACAACAACAATGCCATAAAGCGACCTGAAGATTTACTTTCCGTACAATTTAGAGCACGTCCTCCCTCCGACATGGTTGTTTGTGTATTATGAGTTGGTTGGTTCACTTCCTCCAACACGAAACTCGTTCTCAACTGCCTCATCATACTCACTCTCTTTATCTCCCTTCAACCATTTTTTTTTTCCTTTATGCAACGAAAGATATCGGAATCATCATCATCGCCATCGTTCTTTTCTTTTTGCATCATGGAGGAGGAGGAGGAAGAAGAAGAAGATGATGATGATGATGGTGGTTCTCTTCGACTACGATGTGTTAGTCGGCAAAAGATCAAAGAACAAGTGATGTCAGGCGGCATGTGCCTACTCCATGTTACGCTCACATTAAATGGATATTGCCTTTGAGAAGGAGGAGGAATAAAAAAATATCGAAACCCTCTTGTGTGTAGAAGTAAAAGAAGAAAATAAAGCATTATAGAAAAAAGTGTAAAAAACAGCGGAAAATATCGGAAAAGAAGAGCCGAGAGAGAAAAATCGCTTTCTATTTATTTTTTATTTATTTATTTATTTTTTCAATACAGTAATTCTTCTTGAGTACGTATAGGATACGCTGCCAACCCCCGAACTGCATGTAACCTTGCCGATCGGTAGAACAGGTTTCTCGAATTGGTAGGGTTACCCGTTGACACTTTAATATGTATCAGTCGAAGAAGAAAAATTTTATGCGATATTTGGCGATCACTAATATTCTGCATGTTGTGGGGGAAAAATTACAGTGTATAAGGTTTCGAATAAAATATTAGAATCATCATTTAACCTTACTTTGCATCGTTATGTTTATAACTTTTGCCGCTTATCAATGATCAGAAATCACGCAGTTACTGAACTTAGTTCTGGACTTTCACTCGATGGTGGCCCTAGGCAAAAGCAATCCATGATTTGGAATAAAGTGCTTGAATAGTCTCAGCTACGTTGTTACTAACTTTTCGATTCATCGTGTAAATACAATCTACCTAGAAAAATTGCCCTAGTGCGAAAAAAAGGGGATTAATTTTGAAAAAACATGAATCATTGGTATTTGTTTTCTTCCATTGACAACGGGTATTGTACTCGAATTTTCCTTTGGGTAAAACAGGTCTGAATCATAAGTTGAAAAATAAACGACAGGAAAAAAAATGCTAAATTTTGCCATTGTAGAAACAAAATAATGTGAAAATAATAAATTTTGAAATGTTTTAAAATAAAAGTTCATCATTAAAGGGTCAAATTCTGGGCCTCCAAAATTTTGGGGCTCTCGAAACGCCCACTTTCCCATGCATGGAATTATGCCCATACGGTGGTACCTCAGCTAACGAACATAATTCGTTCCGGAATCGCAAGCCGAAATCTTCGTTAGTCGAAACACGGATCTCCATAGGTTTTTAAAAAAAATCGTTTACTTATCGTCCATAATTTCAAAGTAATTTTCATAAAACACCAAGATGCACTGTAAAAAAGACAAAAACTGATCGAAGGCCGAGATAAACAACACAATTGGATGAAGGAGAATTTAAAGGATGATGAAAAACTGAACATATTTTTATTTTACAATATATACACTATGCATTCGGGTTCATGAGACATAGTGAAAAAAAGTATGTAAGTGGTGTGCAATATGTGATTATAGTCATCTCATTTCTCCCTCACACACATGCAGAAGGAAAAGATAATTTCCTAGAATTTCAAGACTGTTCAGATTGGTATTAAGAGTCTTTTTTTTTTTCTTTTTTAATGCATTTTCTCTCAGCTTAATCATTCATTTCATATGAAATCGCTCAAAATCCTTCTGAAAGAAAAAGAGAGGTATATCAGGAAAGTGATTCCGGGTTACTAAAAGTTACTTACTATCCTGAGGTCCGGCATAAACAAATTCACAACGAATATAACGAAACTTCGCACAGAATTTAATTCATTACAGAAACACAAAATAATCCTAAATAATAATAAACAATAAATATATACACTGCAGGACCTCTCAAATCCAGACTTCTCGAGATCTAGGTGATTCCGGTTGTTGTCTCGATTGAGGACACTTGCCGTGCAGTGTCATACTTCCTATTGATGTATTTAAAAAACTCTTGAAATATTCTTAATTGGTGCAATTTCAACAAAATATTCCAGTAAATCGAAATGGAATTCTAAACGTACTATTAAGGTCCGGACATAAACGGGTTAATAGACGATAAGGTTTATGATGATCATCATCAGAAGAAACAATAATAAGCTCGATCCGAAAATCAATCATCATTATCAACAATTACCAATTGATCATCAATTATCAACTAAACGTTTGCTATTAACAGTGAAACCTCGATATAACGATACTCTGCGAAACAATGGACCAAAAAAAAAAGTTTTTTGTAGAGAGGTTATTGTTATATCGAGAGGCAGCATGTTATCATCCCTAAATGTGGGCTGTTATGGCATCTCTTCTGAATTAGTTAATGAGTTGTTGGTACCACTATAAAATGCATTTATACATGTTTATTCAAGGCCAAAAAACTGCTTCGTATTACACTTTCGGACGGTACATAGCGCAAAATACCGATGTTACCTTTTACCGGCCGAATTAAGAACTGGATTGATTTTTCGGATTTTTTTCTTTAGATTTCCTGTTCTGATTTCGGAGATATCATTCAAAAAAATTCATTAAAAAATGAAATTTCTAATATGTTTTCTGGACTTGCTCATGGCCATGAAAACAACATTAAAATTGAAAACAAAAAAAAATTTATTGTTTTTTAAATATCGTTATGGAGAGATTTATCGTTATATCGAGTATCTTTATAGCGAGGTTTTTTTGTATATTATCGCTAAATAAATCCAAGTTAGAAATGAAAATCTTATCTCTTTTAAAGTGACAGTATGCGTGCGAGCTTACCCGAATGTCTCCCGTTTCATTTTATTTATCTATTTATTTACCTCGTACGCAGCAAGCACTCTTCTTTGCCAAGGACGAATCTTCAAGGCTTCTGATGCGACATCACTTGTGAAAGTGGAAGAACCCTTTAAAACGGAGAAGAAACAAGCGATTACACGCCAAAAATGTTGATGATTTCGAAGGTTTTTACTACAATCTTAATGAGGCCTTTATCCGTTTGATGACAGTGTCGGCTTCTTTGATTCTTCCGTTACTGCCGCAACGACGCAAAGAGCTGTAATTCTGCTATCAAAACATAATGAAGCCGAGTAATTGTAGCCAGTATTTCTTATGTATTCTTTCTTCTTTGACGAGATTCGGGCTTTAAATAAGAAAAGAAAGGATAACGTTGATTCGGTTGCTCTGTGATATAATCGATGTTTACAATAACCCGGATATTTCGGTTGCCGACCTGACGAAGATTCGAAATTAAACGGCGCTTTTTCAACGCTTCCACTCATCAACAAATGGAAGAAAAGAAGAAAAAGATTTCAAAATGCTTCCCGAGATGACCCGTTTGGTATATAATCAATTAACTAAGCGCGTAACTTTATGCTATTTTATTACTTTCCAAACGTGTTTATCCCTGTCTATTATGCATATGCGTCGTATGTGCATATGCAGTTCGTTTACTCTCTTTTTTATTGCCACGACCATTAATTTCTTGGAATTTTCAAGATGTTTCTGCATTTTTGATACTCAAAAAATACATTAAAAACATGAAAATGTCAGCAAATCTTTCTTTTTTTTTAATTTTCAATTTTTTTTTTTTTGCAAATAATTTTTTTAAATACAGTCAATTCACGATAAGTTGAACTCCGGTACCTCGAATATTCATTTATGTTGAAGTTTTCACTCAGCCCCAGAACTTTTTTCGTATTTTAGTGTTAAAATTTTCCCTTAGCTCGAAATTTTCTTCCTGTAAGTCTGTTTTCGGGAATGAGAGAAATTTTAGAAATAGAATTTAGCAATGTAATTATAAGCAACATAATTTAGCAATGTAATTAAGCAACATAATTTAGCAATGTAATTAAGCAACATAATTTAGCAATGTAATTAAGCAACATAATTTAGCAATGTAATTAAGCAACGTAATTTAGCAATGTAATTAAGCAACGTAATTTAGCAATGTAATTAAGCAACATAATTAAGCAATGTAATTAAGCAATGTAATTTAGAAATGTAATTTAGCAATGTAATTTAGCAACATAATTTAGCAATGTAATTTAACATTTAGCAACAGAATTTAACATTTAGCAATAGAATTCAGCAGATTCATTTGTCTGCTTGCAAAAATTGAATGCCTTTCTCACAAAAGGACAAAAAAAGGAGAGACAGTCAAAAAAATTGCATTTTTTGACAGAAAATAATTTATACATTTTATTTGATTCATTCTTCATTTATACAAGTATTATGTATGCGTCGGTTTCCATGACACAATATGAACGTCTAGTTTATTTCTAAATCTTCTCATTCAATAATTAAATACAGGGTGGGCAAAAAGTCCGCAGAAACTTTAAAAATGCATAAAAACCGGAAAAATAACCGAAATAAAAACCGTTAAGGGTAACCCTTAAACGGTTAACCCTTAGTTAACCGTTTAAGGGTTACCCCATAAGGGGCTCCATAGGTCCGGGAATTTTTTAAAGACAAGGAAGAAAAACAAATCAAAAACAGCCGATAGATGGCAAAGTGAGGTGAGTGAATAGGTGTACAAGTCAAAGAAAAGTGTATCGATCCAGTCCATCCAATCTGTCGGAACTGAAAGATGAGATCCACCGAGTGGTGCCATTGTAACGGTCATCTGGACCTGCTGCACTCTGCCGTTGCTGGATTTGTGACTCCCCTGCAATGTGTTATCCCCTGTGGTGGTGGTCATGTGGAACACATACTGCTGTAATAAACGATTCTGTTCGTTATTTGTGTATCTTTTCTTTGACTTGTGTACGGCAGCGCCACCTGTTGGCTGTTTTTAATCATTTTAATATTTGTTCCGTTTTCTTTATAACTATAGTCTATTTCTCTTTTTAATTAGATTTTTTCTTTTACTTCTCGATATAGGTATTACATTCGAGAATCTCATGGGAGCAAAAGGTGGATCATATTTTTGGAAGGTACATAAAAAAATATATTCAAATGTTGATAACATTTCATCGTGATAGAATTTCCAAGAAAATAATTTGATCCAGTTGTTGCCTTAAAAAAATTCACTTTTTCTCCTTGATTCTGAATGATCTTCCGCAAACTTATCAGAATGAAATGTCTCTGATTGCAGGAGGATGGCACTGTTTCGACGAGAGAAGCTGCAACTACCGCTGGAATCGGATGCGGCACTTGATGTCGTCGAGTTTGTGGCCCGAAACAAGGAGTGGTAAGACAGTAAGGGAATATTTTCCATTAATTATATGTGTATTCCTTTTTCTTCCTCAAAAATAAAAATTTTAGTTTTGATTTTTCCTCTACCATCTCGATTATTCGTGTGTGTGTGTAATAGTCCTACAATAATATTTCCCTCTTAGACAAAAACCCTGGTACTCAATGCGAAGTAAAATAAATATCGAAAGATATTATCGTGTTTTCCGGCGTATAATTCGGGGATTATGTGATTAAAAAAAATTGAATTCGTTGATGTGGAATATAATCTTACCATCGAGTATTATCAGCAGCTTCTTTTTCTGAGATGTTGATATGGAATAAATATTTAAAAAAAAAAATTAACTATTGGAAAATAATTTCTTGAAGATTTTTACTGATGTCATGTAGATGCGATCAGAATAGTCTACATTTTTTCAACAAAAGCATGACCAACAACCACGTTTCCATCCCTAATGAAATTTGTATATGTGGATTATACGCCACCGCGGATCAAAGAAGTGTGTACGGTTTTGTTAGATTGATTAATTAGTGTTAGCTTCCCTTTTTGTGGAAGTGGAAAACTGATGAAGGATTCAGAAAAATTCATATCACACTTGCTTTAACGAATACGTAATGTATTATTTCCAGGAGAGGAGATAATGGAGTTTTTCTACTGATAATTTTTTTTTTTTTTTTTTCGCGTTAGAAATCCTTCATCACGTAGTAGTTTTTGTTTCAGCCAGTTCTAATCTCTCGATGCCTGAGTAGTTGACATTTCAATAAATAGGGTTTAAAACAGTATTAGGAAACTCATTTTCTTCATTCGTCAGAACGGAACCTACACACTAAAGAGTGTACGGTATTCATTTCTGATATCAGATACAGAGTGATCATATCATGATAGAATATTATCTATACCCCCAGCGGTTCCCAAATACTTCTAGTCGTTGACCCCGGAAATATTTGTGTCTGCCACGGACCCCCCCCCCCCCATTTATAGCAGCAGAAACTACAGCCATCTATCAAATGAGAATGTTCTCGAACAAAAGAGGACATTTTATCCAGCGCTAGTACATGTGATGCGACAGCAATGCAATCTGCTGGGCAGTAAAAGAACTAAAACAGCATTTCATACCCCTATTGAGAGCTGTAGCCACAGTTGCAGTTTTTTTCAGGTCAGAACAATATTACTGTTGAAGTCTACCAACGTTGTAGCGGTGTTTTTGCGCATTAATTCAATTAAAACTCTTCTTCAAAAGTAATTCATTTTCTTTCAACTTGGCATTAATTTTTTTAATTCTACACTTGGGCCCTGCAGGTCTAGGCACCCCCAATTCGGGTACCACAACTTTACCGTCGGTCGTAACACACCAACTCCGGTCGTATACCGCCATACGGTAATTTCCAACCAGTGGAGTTGGGTGGGAAATGAAGGTACCATAAATTGTGGTCACGCAGGTTCGGTAGGTAACGAACTTGTTTCTGATGTTCTTCCCCGGATTCGAACCCATGGACTTCGACGGTTACGCTCATGGTGGTAGACGAGCATTTTACCACTGCATCCCTCGGACGCATACTTTGGGAACCACTAGTCTACGCAGTTCCTTGCTCTTTTCCTCCATTTTCATATAAATGTGTTGTAACGTACTCTTTACGCTAATATTTCGCGATTCGTATTTTAGTTGGTGGAATTTTGTCTTCTGATCCAGAAGAAAATCCCTATTGGCACGATGCAAACCAAGTGTGAGTATCACGACTATTTTTAGTTTTTTTTCACCGTTCTTTTTTTTATATATGCGATTTAACACTTCAAGCGGCATTGACAAGATCAGATGTCCCCTCCTTAGAAATCTCTTACTTTGGAGGACGTGACAAGCCCACTACATTGACAAAGTTGATTTCTTAATGGAACAATTCATCCTCTTCATCTTAATTTGCACCTACTAAAAATCGAAAGAACGCCTGCTTTATTAAAAAAATATATGGCGTTTTTCGAGGGGGTTCAGTGATTTCTGCTGTGCCGTTTGACGGGTTAACATCCTTCAATTATGATCTGCTACAGTTGAATGGCATTTATTGATTAAGCCTCTCAAAATAATTGGAGGATACTATCAAATCTCGATACCGGTGCTTTGTTTGTAAAAAAAAAAAGTTTCAAATACAATATCTGGCGCTGTTCATGCTTTTTTTTTCAACTTCCAAATACTCATATTAAAACATAATAATAGTTAAAATCAGTTAAAATCCATTGTGATTGAATGAACATGTCTCTGAACTGTAGAAAATTAATCGCACTGGATAAATTAAGTATCATGAGATTGTGTTTAAAATTAAATTATGACAACAGAATGTCGAAAATATTTGAATTTTTACATTCAGTGTGTGAGAACATTTACTTCTTTTTATACACCTTGTATTTTGTTCACTAAATCAGAGTCTATTATCGACTTGAGATTTCATTCAAAACTTGCTTAATTTTTGAGGCAACATGAAAAAGTTCACTAGTTCGCCATCAGAGGGCATAAATTTTTAACTATTTACGAACTCATGAGACACTGTATATTAGAGATACCTTATATAGAACATGGAACTCTGTTCCCGTAAACTTGGATAGTTTTTAAAATATGGTCAACAGAGTCTACCACTACATCGAAGAAAATCTAATTTATTTAATCTAATTAATGCATACGCGTAATATGATGAAACTTGTTGAATGTCATTTAATGACAAATTTATAAAAGGGTTTTTTACTTGAATTATAAGGAAATGGAGAAAGAAAACATCTCTAATAATCAAATAGTTAGTGGAATGATGTAAGTTTTAGTTTCGTCGGGCTGCGGAGTTAAGTTTTTAAACATAAATATACACACAGCTCAAGAATGACCCACGTGTAGTCAACTGAAACAAACTAAATAAATAAAGAGTTAAATACGATAAACATACCAATTATGCTATCAGGAACTTGCAAGTGATCCACGTTGTACGGAGTTCTTAACTGCACTGTAAGAGAAACTGTAATAAGAACCTTCGAAATACTGCATGATAAAAGGAAAAGATTAATTTATGACTGAGAAATTTTTAAGTTTTTTAGAGTTCGTGCCAGTCTGTATGACGAATGCAAATTCATAATAGATTGGTAATTTATTCTCAAATTATTTTTTAATTTTCAGCTTCATTCCTTACTGTTCCAGTGATTCGTGGAGCGGCGCCTACTTTCAGAAAGAAAAAGGTAATTCATAGAGTGATTTTTTTAGAACGATAGTGTGTGTTTTTTTTTCTTCCGTAATGGCGGTTCATCATCACCTGGCAATTTACCGCCATTTTAATAATGTAATGTTTTTGGTGGTTTTTCCTAAGAATATATAATCACGTGAGTCTTATTTGATGCGTGATATGCATCAATATGTATCCAGTTATTGCTACAAAATCTGCGAGTATCTTCTGAATTAGAAATCAATAAATTTGGTCGGTGTAATTTGGAACTTTATTGACGCGACTCTCTCCTTGTTGAGTAAAGTTGAGAAACCATATACAAACCATTTCGACTAACACCGCTGTTCACTTTACAGAAACCCTGTTTCTCTGTGAGGGAAATTATGACGATAATTACACGAACGCACAGCCGTGAAGTCCACCAAGGGGAAGGGTGCAGGGGTGTCCAACCTGAACTCCATATGGCCCAGATGAGAGACGTACGCAGGGGCACGAGGGGCATGGGGGGCTCATGCCCACCCCCTAAAACCAATAGAAAATTTAATTTTTTTTTATTTTTGTAAAAAAAATTAAAATGTCGAATAAAAATACCTTTTATGTGCTATTTTCATTAATTTATGCTAATTTAAATGCTTTTTGAAGGTTGGCATCTCAAAATTTCTGTGTAAGAAATTTTTTGTGCCCCATTCCCCCAAAGGTCGATTCAGTGTCACCCCGCAGATCAGATATCAAAAAGGCCCAACAGGAAATTCAAACTTACATAAATATAAATATTGTTCTAATTTTATAAAAACTGTTTCTCGGGAAGATTTCCAGTAACTTTGCCATGCGAGCCGATCTCCCCATTAAAAAGTCTCGCCACAGAGAGCAACACGCCTACAACGATAAATTATTCAATCATTACACTTCACTCACAGTTAGAAAAAAAGGTGGCAGATGGCAGCACGACACATAACAAGCATTACGCAGAAACAAACTTCATGTCAGGTTTCACTACACGTACACACACATTCCCGCATGTACCAATTCGTTAGAAGTTCCGCAGAGGAATATGGACGAAATGCATGTGTGGTTTAGTAGTAGTAGTAGTAGTATACTTTGCCACCGAAAAAAAGGAAGAAAAGGAAAGAGATTTGCTAATTTTTTTTTAAGCACTCAAAACACGTAGTAAATTAGGTTTCGAAATGTTTTCATCACCTATCATTTGCATTTCGATTTCGGCCCAAAACGGTCTTCCCCCCCCCCTCCCCCAATGCAGCCCAAAACGTCTCAGAAAATAAACTAAATAAATAAATCAAAAAACTCTTCTAATGCGGCTCAGAAAACCAAAAATGTTGGACACCCACTGAATAAACCCAGTTCTATACCTGATGACAGAGAAGAAAACAACCCTTATCATTCTGCGATTTATTTTTTTCTTGATTTGAGTTTATATGTTGAGAAAGAGTGTGTGTGTGCGTGTGTTACAACCAAATGTTTCTAATTCTGTCTAAAAATTTCTACAGGGGAATTTTCGTTTCTTGGCTCTTTGATTGTGTTGGAGGTAGTCAGAGATCTTTTAACTAAGGGCTTATTCACGGCTGATTTTTTGCTCTTGGCTGGAAGCAGGTATACAACATCATTTTAATGAATATAGTATTTATGTACATTAAATATGTAGATTTCAATATAACCAAAATATGTAATTTTTTAGCCGGAAGCGTGATAAATCCACGTCGTGCATTGCATTAATCATCACTTCCAATGAAACATATGATTTCACTTAAATTTATGACTGAAACATTTCCTATATATATATATCAATTTTTTTTTTTATTAAAACCTTATTGCTTCTTCTTTATGTATTCATGCCTGAAGTTAAATTTTTCTCCTATGATAATGTTGGTTTTACCGTGAAGTGAGAGTTTTCGTAAAAAAGCCAACTATCAGGAGCTGTATTTCGGAAAGTTCAATAAATAAATATTGCTGAAATCACCTCATATGCATCATAGTGAACTTATTATCAAAAGTTTAATAGGCTGCGCAGTAGTTAATTTGTGACTTTATCTTGTAGTGCTGGTGGTACAGGTGTTCTAATCAACTTGGACAGAGTTGCAGACATGTTGAAGTCGATGAGATGTAAAACACAAGTCCGTGGTCTTTCGGACTCGGGTTGGTTCTTGGACAACGAGCCTTATAAGCCCTTGGAATGCACTGAGCCACAAACTTGCGCACCGGTGGAAGCCATCAAAAAAGGAGTAAAGTAATTTTGCATCTTGTATTTCTATTCCGTGAGATGCGTCTGAAAGCAACCATGTTTTAGCGTAAATTTTTGTTCGACCACGTTTATGGCACTGACCAATAGAACTGATCTCACATGTGCAACTATACTAACAAAATGTCTTTCATTTAACAATGATATCAATTCGGGCAACATGTAGATGATTTTATAGTGAGAGAAATATGTGTTGGAAAAAACTCTCTAATTATGTTTAAAACATAAATTCTGTTACATGAATAACCTTTTTTTCCTTTCAAAGAAGAAAAAAGGGTTCAGTCATATAACCGGAACGATACATAACTAAAACATATGTTTCGTTTATTTGTCACGGTTATATACATATATATTTATAATTTTGTTCCAGGCTGTGGAACGGACAAGTTCCGGAGCGTTGTAAGAGGCAGTATTCTGAGAGCGATGTATGGCGCTGCTACTTCGGATACAGAATATACGAGACGCTTCAGAGTGAGAAACCTGCGAGAATTTAACTTTTTTCTTTTTATTTAACTTTTATCTGTAAGCTAATGTTATCGACGTATATATATATATATATTGTTAAAATATCAATTTTTTTTATGTGGAAACAGAAAACAAAAATTATGTGAACTGGGAAGCAAAAAAAATATGAACAATAAAAATTTCAAAAAGAAATTAATCGAAGAATTCAAAAATGAAAAAAGCCATAGCCAATGTCTAGGGCTCTCATCACGGGGGGGGGGGGAACACCCTGAAATTGGCTTAACACAGAACGTTTCTGAGAGCATATCCTGACATTCTTAGCCTAAATGGAAGCTCGATCCCCAGACGTGCTGCTGAGGTCATAATGTTCACTTTGCACATTTGCATATAAATTTGCATGTTTACTACAGGTATTCAAAGTGAAAAGTAAAACGTGTCACCTCCGGTGGTGATATGTGTGTGCAACTAATTTTTTCCTCCTTAAACAAATTCTCATCACTTCATGAAGCCCTCCACAAAATTTCACACTTTTCTGATGACTGGTTTTGCCTGTAGGCTACTTTAAAATAGATTTTTTTAATTATGGAAGCTCTGTACATACATACATGCATAGATGCACAGATGCATGCACACACGCACACATATACAGGGTGCACATAAGAAAGTTTCTTTATTCTCGAATAACTCGTGAACCGTTGATCCTAGAAGCATACATCCAATTAGGAAAAGTATCCAAATTAGATACGTCATTCATATTGCAGGGTATCGTAAAATTAATAAAATGCAAAAAAAAAACCTATTATTTGGTCTCCTAAAAAAACGTGATTGGAAAGTTATTGCTCTGTCTCTCCTGAGCCCAACAAAGAAAATTCCATGTTTTTAAGTGCATCAATATTCGCTGAGATATTTGAATTAGAAAATCGCTGCAAACGTTCATATGAAGCGTAGAATGAGCTTGTCCGTTGGTTTATGCGATTTCTTCCTTTATTTTTAGCGATTTTTGAATTCAAATATTTTTTTAATTGCGTTTTTAGGACTACATCACCAACTCTAGTCATATATCGCCAGATGACAATTCCAACTAGTGGAGTTGGGAAATGGAGCTATCTATCGGTAGTCACCCAAGGCTCGATAGGTAAAGAACTTTTTTCTGATGTTCTTTTGGCTGGATTCGAATCCATGGAACTTGACGGCAACCTTCATAGTGGTAGACGTGCATCTTACCACTGATCCACTCGGGCGCTAGGTTTTTAGGACTGGCTGACCAAATGAAAAGTTAATTTGTCTTTTTCAATAACTACACAACACCTTGCAATATGAATGATGCATCTCAGGTGTACATGTTATTTGGATACGTTTTCCAGTTGGAGGTGCGGAATCAGCTGTTCGGAAATTACTCCAGGATGAAGTGAGTTTCCTGTGCATCCTGTATATACGTGGAGCGAACGATAAAAATCTGATTTAAATGCTCGTAACCAACCCGAACACGATGGCACTGTACCGTTTAGTAACGGTTCAAATGTGAACTGCATATGATGTCTAGAGCATCAATAATAGTTGAGGTTACAAACTACAGCTGTTTTCTCGTGACAGTAGCCAATGAATTTTAGGACATTTTGAAATTTTCTTTTACTAGAAATTCCGCAACACGTGAGTTAACTGGTCAGATACCACTTTAAATAACACAAACACGGCAAGGGTGCTTATTGTTAAAAATAGCGAGAAATTTCTAGAGGGTGAAAATTTCAAAATCCGCTAAAAAAAACCTCGTCCATTGTCACGTTAATCAGAGATTGGATAACATAACTAGCGAAATTTTCGAACCCGTCGAGGATGACTATAGCTAAGTATTCGCGAGGTACTTCCCCCCCCCCCCACGGGTGAAGTTGACAATAGTTATTTTTCGCACCAAAATCTATAAGAGTACTGATTATGTAGATTTATTTCAAACGACGTGGTTTTTATTATAGGTCCAGTCTTTGTATTCCAATGGCTGTTTGACGAAGCACAGATGACCGCGGACAATGTTGGACCTCCAGTGTCGAAACCGCAGTGGGATTACATACACCAGATGGGAAACGATTTCAGGGCTTCTCTCCAGAATGTGACGTATGTTAATCAATGACTCGTGTACTGAAACGCATTTCGAATCGATTAATTTTGTTGATCATTATTATTATTATCATCCATTGTCAGTCATTTTTTTTAAAGAAAATAAAAAACAAAAATATTTGTTTTGGTTCACAGGGCTGTCTTCGCACCATCCTGCATTTCTCACATTGTCTTGTCGAAAAAGTAAGCTGCCTCTATTATACAGTAGGCTTTTCTCAGTTATATGGCATTAAATGAATTGAACATTAACATACGTTATACATATGCATAGCAAGTGCGGGCATTATGGAATACCATTTTTATCTTTTATTGTTATTCCAATTTAAAAAAATAATAGAAATCTTAGGCGGGGATTGCACTATAAAAGTTTGATAAAAGCTCTTTCGTAAAACTTGAAAAATCTAACCAATACGTATATCAGCTACATTCGAGCAAATGCAACTGATGATCTTATTGGTTGCGTTTCTTCAGTTTTATAAAATAATTTTCAGTTTTATAAAACTTTGGTAATTTAATCCTAGCCTTAAACCCCCCCCCCCCCCCCCCGTATTTTCATAAAATTTCGAATCTTGTCGTTGCATTAACAAATGTATGGTATTAAAAAATAAATACCATGTCCAAGAAAAAGCGTATTTATTAAAAAATGATACAGTTGAACTCGGTTATAACGACCTCGGGTGTAACGACACCTTGGCTATAACGTCAATAATTAGCGGTCCAGACTGATTCTCATAGAGAACAATGTTAATGAATCTTGCTTATAACGTCGATGAAGAGCATCCACCTTGGATATAACGACAAAATTTTCGTCCCTTTTGTTTCCGTTTCAATGACGTTTTTTTTTAAGAAATTCGTAAGATTAGAGCTGATCACATCCAGGGAATGTTTGTCTTACGTTTTATTTGTACCTAACCTTGTAAAAAAAGATTTATTGCATTTCTGACTTGCTCATTGACACATGACCACAATACGAAACATTTCCGTATTTTGCCCTTCTCGACAATTATTTTTATAAAAATGTCCTTGTTTTGTTCAACGGAGCTTGTTTTAATTCCCAATCTTTACTAAAATTTGGAGCGAAGCTAATTTTCCTAATTTATAAATTGTGTTATGATGAATATGATTATATTCATCTCACATATTTGCCAAGTTTTTCATTTTTTTTTTTATTTCGTGAAATACACTGCTGGCCACCGTAAATGCAACACCCTGAAGGAAGCATGCAAATAATATGAAATGTACAACATGCATTAGCGGAGGTGAGATATGCAAATGATTAGAATTTCAGCGCAGACGCACATCACGCGCGCCTGTGGCGCCACTTCAAAGCGCTATTTAAGGCTTGGAGATTTTGACGATTTGAAGTACGGCAATTGAGTTTTTCTTGTGGTTTTTTCAAAAAAAACGATCAATTATGCCTCGTAGAAAACAGCGATCATCTTTTGATCAAGTATCCGAGTTCGACAGAGGAAGGATAGTGGCCTACCGAGATTGTGGATTATCTTTCAGGGAAATCGGTAGTCGTGTTGGACGAAACCAAACAACTGTAATGCGGATATGTGATCGTTGGATGCAGGAGGGTACGACGGACCGACGTGTTCGATCGCATCCACCTCAGTGCACCACTTCACGTGATGACAGGCGTATGGCAGTGACGGATCGCTCAGCCACATCACGAACCATAGCACAGCACATTCAGTCTGTACCGCATCATCCAGTGTCTGCGCGTACCATTCGACGCCGTTTACAGCAGAATGGTCTGCCATTGCTTCGTCTACCCTTGACGCAGAACCACAGACGTCTCCGCCGCCAATGGTGCGATGAAAGAAGGATGTGGACGGCAAAATGGAATGAAATTGTCTTTACTGACGAGTCACGCTTCTGTCTGCAACACCACGATGGTCGGATTCGAGTCTGGAGACACCGTGGAGAGAGGATGCCGAACAGCTGCACTGCCACACTGGTCCTGCACCGGGTATTATAGTATGGGGCGGTATTGGATATCACTCTCGCACTCCTCTAGTACGCATTGCCGGTACTTTAAAAAGCCAGCGCTACATCTCCGAGGTGTTGGAGCCAGTTGTCCTTCCTTACCTTCAGGGCTTGCCCACAGCCATATTTCAACAGGATAATGCGCGACCACACGTGGCACGCATTGTCCAAAGGTTCTTCGTCAATCGCCAGATTGAATTGCTTCCCTGGCCAGCTCGCTCTCCGGATCTTTCGCCGATAGAAAACATGTGGTCCATGGTTGCTCAACGATTGACCCAGATTACATCCCCAGCTGCCACACCAGATCAACTTTGGCAACGCGTGGAAGCTGCTTGGTCTGCTGTACCCCAAGAACACATCCAAAGTCTCTTTGAATCAATGCCGAGGCGTGTGGCAGCAGTGATCTCCAACAATGGCGGCTACTCTGGCTACTGATTTTGGCAGGAACCACACTTCGCAGAAGTCTATAAATTTAATCATTTGATGCTTGGTCAACATGTTATCTACAAAATAAATATTGTTGCGATATCTCTTGTCTTTCTTGGTGTTGCAATTTGGGTGGCCAGCAGTGTACATTTTAGCAGATTTGCTGTTGCATTTTTTTTCTCGTCAAGAGTTATTTATAAACAATATGTATTTGGTTATTTTCATCGACAATTGGCCACATGTTTGGTGAGAATCGGCGATGTCTCGTATTGATTATCCCAATTTCCGTATTCTCCTCGATCAAATTGGTCACTCTTATCGTAAAGAAATAAAAACTTTATTCAAGTTCAATTATATTTTTCGTCACAAAAGGTCTTGAAAGCGTCAACCTCGGTTATAACGACAGAATTTCGTAAAATCTTCGATATCGTTGTTATCGAGTTTGACTGTATTTGGTGAGTAAGTATGAAATAGTCGGGTAATGTGGACTAGGGGTATTTTCAAAATGAAGAAAACTAACTAAAATTTATCAAAAACCAGATTTAATGAGTCAATGTCAATGAAAAATAAAAATTTCATAGTCTCTTTTTGTAGTTAATGATAGGAATGGCGTAATAGGCTATTTACAAAGGTTACAGATGCAATATTCCTTCTCTGCACCAGAACAGTCACAGTGGGCCCACAGAGAACAGAACACGCGTTATTCCCAGACCTCTTCTCTTTCTATATTCCAAAATTTTCTTTCTTGAAGAGTTATTCTAGCCCAACTCTCAAATGATATTTGTATTATTCCATATAACCCAACACATCATCTTTGAAAAAACTAGCGTCCCATCTGACCGGAAAAATCGCAAGCTGAAAAAGAAGCAAACACAGCACAATAAAATGAAACTCTTGTGATGCACATTGTGATTAGTTTAAAATTATCACACACAGGCACACTTCCAACTACTAATAACTATTTTTCAAAACTTGCCTTAGTAAATTTTTTTACGTGGGAAAACAAATTTTCTTCTATAGCAGCCGTGGTAATGGTGACAAACAAGCGACGCTGCCTGTAAACCATACATGCTCATGATCCGCGGCTCAAATGTTGCGCTTAGAATCATCTGATGTGGCCCGTGACCTTAAACCTAATTTTGTAAAAATTAACTGAGCGGCCCATTTATTTTATCACTGGCAGCAATACCCGAAAGCGGAAAAACCATGTATTCCATATTACCAGACTATTTCATAATCTCTGCACTTCCTATATACGTATTTTCCAATTTAGTATTTATTTGATTTTAAATTTAAAAATTTTCTTATTTGCGGCGTTTTTTTTCCTCTTTTACTTTGTAATGCATTCACACGAAAAAGAGCTAATGAGTTTGACTTCAGAAACTATCACATTGTAGTATGCGATACACGAATTTGAAAGATCGAAAGAACATCGACAGCTTCGAGTTAATATCCTGGTTTTGATGGTTTTCCTTCGAAAAACTAGTCACATGAATTTAGACGAACGGAGAACGTTAATTTCCCACGAGGTTTGACAAGAATCTCTTTCCATCCTCGGAAGTGCATCGTATCCCACGTGGTTTTCAAAAACATCCCATTTCATTTCCCCCCAGGTTTTTATCCAATTCCTTAGATACCGGTTTATTATTCCTCCAAAAGTTTTCGTAAAAGCTTTTGAGAAGATTGAAATCACCAATTCTACAGAACTGAATGGTACTGCGATAGCAATCACGTGAATGCGTATCCTCTTTTCACCATCTGTGGGATCGATAGATGGTTTGTATCGAGATCTGAAGGATGGTTTTTGATGCAATCTATGCCTGGGTAGAACTAGATACAGTTAGCAAGCACTGGGGAATTGACATGATCATGAAGATGGTTCATCGAATAAAATGAGAATAAAGTCTCGTTTACTCGGGGTTGAAGACGTGGGGGCAAAGCATGGATACCTCTTATATAAAATTACCTTATATAATTATTTCCAAGTATTATTAGTCACATTTATTTTAAGGATAAAATTTTTCACGGGAAAAAAATGCTCACTACGTTATCAAATCTAAGAGTAGCATGCTAATAGCACGAAGTACAATTACAAACAAACCGGAAAGCATTTTGGGAGAAAAAGAAACTTTTGTAAAGTGAATTTCGTATGACACATTACTGCAAGTAAAAGCTAAAGTCAGGTGTCGAAATTTTAAATGTCAGTTTAATTCATGTTTTTTTTTCAATTTTTCATTTAAATTTTCCTGAATCGTTTTTTTCCCATCTCGTACCCCCAAAAAGGCTTTGCTGCATCCCCAGTTACGAAACACTGGTTTAGAGAGAAAGAAAATTACAGTTGAAAACCTCTCATAACGGACTCTTTAGCGGACAACTACCGTTTTTTAACGGGATTTTTTTTTTTCAATTCTGCAAACGGGTTTCGATGTATCAACCCAAAAACGAACACTTTCCGTTAGCGTACAAAATTATTGGTCCCTTGAATGCGAGGTACCACCGTATTTTGTATTTTTCGAATATCGTTCTGAAACTGGGAGAGTGAGAATCGCTTCTCGAATAACTGCAGACATATCCCCCCACATGTTAGATCCGATCCGC
The DNA here is from genome assembly GCF_987345545.1 of Pholcus phalangioides. NCBI lineage: Eukaryota > Metazoa > Arthropoda > Arachnida > Araneae > Pholcidae > Pholcus > Pholcus phalangioides. Next base: position 81,763,644 of record NW_028301608.1, on the reverse strand, counting down.
TATGCTGAGATCTTTGACTAGCCCCTCTACAGTGAATTTATAGTGTAAAAAAAATTAAATTTGTCCCGGGTCCCTGGGACTGGAGCCCTGTCAGCCCTACCCTTGTGAGGCCATGACTAAAATATCTTGTGGTGTTACCGTGGCTCTTCAAATCATTCTTTTCTAAAAGCAAGCTTTTTATAAGTATATTACATCAATTTTTTTGTATTGCGTAGTATAGTATGCAAGGGAAAAACATTATTCTGAATTTTTGCATCACTCTTGACAGGGACTGGAGACACGTGAAGATCAACAAGATTTCTCTACCTCAGGCCCTAAGATGTTGGGAGCTGCAAGCTCACGAGCACAATCATCACCATCATCACCCTCATCACCATCACTTTGATCCTCTCCTCGAGAAACCATCTCGAAACTCAGAAAACAGGTATTCTGAACGATCTTACATACTGTACTTATGCCTCTCTGAAATCTAGTCACTGGTTTGAAAATTTATTAAAAGTTTAATGCTATAACTAGCACGTATGTATCAAAATAAATAACTATATTATAACTATTCAATTAATAAAGAAGAATAAAAAAATATATTCAGGAAGTATCAATGTGTTAAAATCTCTCCCTTTAGAAATGTTGGAAATATAATGTTACGAAGGGTAAAGGAATTTGAAGAGGCTTGGGGTGAACACATGCAAGGTACGCGTGGTAATGCGATCGTTAGAATAGAAGAACGAGATTCTAAAGGACTCGGACAGGAGAATTCGAAGAGAGACATTTGTAAGGCTGCTTTAGTTTTAGCAGTACTTTTAGTTTATGTGAATAAAGCTGTTTATTTGTTTTCGAATCTTCGTTCCTGTGAGTGTCTACTCATCCTCAAGTCCTCGGCGAAGAACCCTGGGAGAGATACGCGCGACGAGACGAATCTGGTGACAGGAGGTTCGTCGAGAGATCCGCCGGCGACGCGACACTAATAATACAATTGCACTGGAAAAAAAATTCTGTGGTATTATAAATGCATTCATAAAATGAAATGCGGGATATGTATGTGTGTGTGTGTGTAATGATTTCAATTTTGAAGAAAATTCCCGACAGCGACATTTTCGAATGCACTTATTTCGTTTGGCAGTGGTTACCAAACTTTCTGAAGCGCGATCCTTTATTGACAAAAAGTTCGCCGGTGGCTCTCCTACTTAAGGGAACAATGTGCATATGTAACAACGGCTTAATATTACGTCCAAACACCAGTGGAATAAATTAAAACAACTTCCCTGTATTTTCTTTCCTCCCTCTTCACCATCGCGAAGCATAATAGTAACCGTGTCTACGGAAGTTGCATCTCTTTCTCTCCTTTCTTTCTATACTGCGTTAGTTAACCATTAAAAGGAGTTGATGGTTTTCCCCACACATAATGTATCTTTCGACTAATAAGAGCGAAAGAGGACTATAAAAAACTCTATTATCTATCTTATCTATCTCATCTATTATACTTTCTCCATTTATATTTTCCGCCCCCTTCTTCCTTTTTCTAACATGCGGTTAGGTTAGGGGAAGGTTACCAAATTTATCGCTGATTCGTTAAATAGAGGTAATCCAAATTTCTTGCCAAAAGCTTAATAAGTGAAGTGGTTAAACATGAAGTGAATGAGACTCATCATTTCATGTGGAATTTTTCCTCAAATATCGTTTTTACATTGAAATATGTACATCAAAATTATTATTTTAATACATAATGTGTATTTAATTTGTATCATCAGCACCACCACGATGCTATCAGACATGGCCGTAACGCAGTCCAGGTCTTCGGGCAGGAAAAGTACGGGACAAGCCTCGAGGCGTGAAATTTCTCCCGGAGTCCGGGAATTCGACCGCGAGGAGAATAAGAAACAGAGAAGAAAAGAAAGGAAAAGGAAACGGAAAAACAAAAACAAGAAAAAGAAGAAGAACAGCCGCAGGGAATGTAAGTAACACCTCTTTTATATTGAACACATTTTCATTTTATTTCATTCCCTGTCAGTTAATCTTTCCGTTTGGACACATTTTAGCAAAAGTAAAATTGAAAAAAGTCAAACCGGAATTGAAATTACGATTATAATAATACTATTATAAGAATATACGCGTCCTTTTCAAAAAAATTAGAACACCCTAGAAATTTACGAGAGCAGTTCATGAAATTCTCAAGCTGGAAAGCCCAAATTAAGGGTATAGTTGTAATTTGTAGTTTCATCTTCTAAAAGGTTCTTCTTGAGCATATCGGCGACAAAAAATTTGCTTAAAGTAGATTGAATGCTTTTTAAAGTATATCGAATTACTTTTTCCTCTTGGTTTCAAAAAATTAGAACATCCGACTTAAAACGGATTATTGCATGAATATGTTCACGCAAATTTACATCAAGTTGATCGAGTTCGTGTTTTACGTATTTCCTCGCTATGTATGTAAGTCCAGAATCGTTCAATCTTCGTAATACGGGTAGAAAAACCGGACATTTCTGCTAACGCAAAATTACATATGAAGAATTTTCTAGGACAGTACAGCGTGCTGATATCGTACGAATACATTGTACTGTGGCCATTTTTGGCCTTGATCATGGATTTTATGCACTAAGACATTGAACTTATAAGTCTCTAGCACAGATCTGGATCGGAAATTAATTATGAATTCCATCATTCCATCATCGCTATTTTAGAATCGATAGCAGCTGGTTTGCAATTGATTACCTTTTTTTTTTAGCATGACTCCACAATCTCTTGGTAGGATCAGCATCAGGTACAATCACTAGATGTCACGAAACCACCGAAGTATCGATAATGTTTGGTGGACATTTCAGAATTCTTGATACAATTTGCGTTTTTCATCTTCAAACGAAGTCTTCAGCTGCTGCAACCAAAAAAATGAGACCAACGAATCAGAAGAATTATCCCGATGATGGTGTACGTTAGAATCTCTAGCTTTGGATTCGAGAAGTTGAAGACTTGTATGGAAATAGAAATTTCATTTGCAATCTAAATTTTGACTATGTCTAAGAACCTATATCGATGCTGCAGCAATTCACATGATTGAATGATTGAATTCACATGATTCACATGTTTACCTGATGCTGATCCTACCAAGAGATTGTGGAGTCGTGCTTAAAAAGGTAATCAATTGCAAACCAACTGCTATTGGCTCTAAAATAGCGACGATGGGATTCATGATTGAGGTGCGATCCAGATCTGCGCTGGAGACAAAAATTCAATGTCTTAGTACATAAAATAGATGGTCAAGGCTAAAGATGGCCACAGTGCAATGTATTCGTACGATATCAGCACGCTTTTCCTCATACTGTCCTACCAAATGCACATTTGATTTTGCGTTTGCAGAAATGTCCCGTTTTTCTACCTGTATTGCGAAGATTGAATGATTCTGGATTTACATACATCACGAGGAAAAACATAAAACACGAATTCGATCGAACTGATGTAAATTTGCATGATGTTCATGTAATAATCCGTTTCAAGTCAGATGTTCTAATTTTTAGAAACAACATTCAGGGTGTTCTAATTTTTTGGAACCAAGAGGAAAAACCAATTTGACGCTTCAAAGCATTCAATCTACTTTAAGCAAATATTTTGCCACCAATATGCTCAAGAAGAACCTTTTAGATGATGAAAATACAAATTATGCAACCGTATCCTGAATTTGGACTTCCTATCTTGAGCATATTATGAACTGCTTTCGTAAATTTCTGGGATGTTCTAGTTTTTCGGAAAAGACGTGTACATCTCTCCTTAGATATCGGTTGAATGGGGCTAATCTTTATAACTGTGCTTCGCTTAAATTTTCATTCCCAAAAAAAAAGCTCACTTAACATAATAAAATAAATGAGTCATTGGCGTATTTAACTTTACTTTTACTTTAACTTACGCAACTTTACATTTAATGTTAATTTGGAAAGACATTATGAGGAAAGAAATGGTCAGAATTTCCTTCAAATTCTCTTTTAGAATTTTTTTTTTCTTTTCTGTAGACAAGAAAACAATTAGTTATCTAAAGATCCGGAATCTTCTCTGAGGGGAAATTTGTGACACTTCACCTCCCACTCACAAATTACTTAACTGGGAAATTTCTTCAAAAATTTAAGAGCTTTTCTTTTACTACGAACCTAAGCACACTGGTGTTCAAAATTAAGGGAATTTTCACTTCTGGTCGATTACCTACGGAACTTCTGGACACATTTTAATGAGATTTGGTATGGGCACATATGTTGATATAATACTAAAAATAGGCATGGAACAATTATTATACCACACGCATGACCGTGCGTTAGACGCATCAGTGCCGGACGGTCTAACAAAAGAGTTTAAGATATCGAATGAAAAAATGAGATAATGGGGGGGGGGGGCATGGTCCCTTAAAGTCACACAACGTGAATTCATAGTGGAAATCCGGCTGTTTAGGGCTGTGTGACAGTCAGCCTCACTCCTCCAGCAACGCTGTTTTCAGCTAATGAATGGTTCTGGGAGGGGTATGACGAGCTGCGATTGCCCTCCCAAGAACGTCCTAGGTATAAGGTTTAAGTCTGGACCACTCGATCCGGCGAACATTTTCACTTTCCAGAAATTCGTCGACCATATCAGCCCTATGTGGACGTGCGTTGTCGTCCATTAAAATAAAATCAGCCCCAACTGCATCCCGGAAAAAGCAAACATAGGGCTCCGAGATGTTATCCTTATACCTGACAGTAGTCACAGATCGTTGCAAGTGATGTTTTGACTGTTAGGTACACGCACACAGTTACACTTCCGGCACAGCTCACTAGGTAGTAAATCCCCCATAGAGATGGTGATAGACCTAAGTTGTGCTCGGTTTGAAAGAAAAGAAAGAAAGTAGAATCACAGATCGCCGCTGTGGTGGTCAAGTGGTCATGGTGACGGACTCGCATCGCGAGGACCGTGGAACCCCACTGTCGCCACAGTGGTGGTCGGCTGAAGTTGGTTTTCTGTGGTTCCCAACTTCGAGACGTGAATGCGAGCCGGTCTTCCCATCAAGAAGTCTCGCCACAGAGAGCAACAGGCCTTCAATGGTACAAATATTCAAACAAAACATTTCACTTCTGAAATATAGATGGCGGCACTGAAAAATCAGACACAACACTAGATACGCACTCAGGCTGTTGGGTTCACTCACTCGATAGTAAATTGCCCATGGCAATGGTCCTTGAGTTGTGCTCGATTAGAAAGTAAATAAAAAAAACAGTCACGGATTTTCTGACGAGGTCTGTGCGCCCATCCAACATGATACTTGCCCAAACCATCAAACCTCCATCGCCATAGTGGTCTCTTTCTCTGATCTTGGAGGACAGGCAGCGGGTCCTGGGTAACCACCGAATTTCAATGTACGTTTATCTGGAGAGAACGAAGGACCCGCTACCTGTCCTCCAACGTCAGAATAAGAGATCACTATGGCGGCGAAAATTTGATGGTTTTTGATGGTTTGAACAGGCATCACGTGGGATGAGCGCACGGACCTCCACGTCTTTACCAGAGAATGTGTGACTGCTGTCAGGTATATGGATGACATCTTGGAGCCCTATATTTGCCTTTTCCTTGGCGTAGTTGGCTCTGCCTGCATTTGAATGGACGACAATGTCCACCCACACAGGGCTGATATGGTCGATGAATTTCTGGAAAGTGAAGATATTTGCCGGATAGAGTGGCCAGCCAAATCTCCAGACTTAAACCCTATATAGAGTACAGAGCATGCCTGACACATTTTTGGGAGGGCAGCTCTGCATACCCTTCCCAAAACAACCCAGAAGCTGAAAACAGCGTTGCTGGAGGAGTAAGGCTGGCTGCCACACAGACCCTCCTAAAAAAGGCGAATTTCCGATATAAATTCACGTTGTGTGTGTGACCTGTGTGGCAGAATTCACGCACTTCATATTTTATTAATGCTTTTTTAAATGAATATCAAGTATATAACAGAGAAAATAGCAGATTAAACTTCTGAATTGAAACATTACCTTTAATAAAAGTAAAAAAAAAAGTCGGAATTTACAATAAATGTTGAACATGGTGGCCTTTTTCACGGACAAATAGGCACATTTGTTTTACCAGCTTGCTCGAGACTAAGAATTCTGCAAGAATTAATGTCTGATATTGCATTAATTATGTTGGTCTTGAGATCATCTATCGTATGTGGATTATTGCAGTACGCCACATTTTTAAGATAGCATCAAAGAGAAAAAGTCCTGGGGTTGTACAAGTCCGCGCGTAATGACATGATCGACAAAAAATTCAGTTAAAACATGTATATTTTCTTGTGACGTGTGGCACTGTCCTGTTGAAAAACTAGGAGTACCATTCATCGCTGTTTATCAGTGAAAAGAATTGAGTAATGATGTTAGATTCTGTGCAGGCTTTGGCATCAACAGTGGAATTTGAAAAAAAAACATTCATAAGCTATGATATATGCGCGAATTTTTTGAAACATCCTATATTATATAATACCTGTGTGTGCATACCGAATTTCTCATTAAAATTTGTCCAGAAGTTCCGGAGATAATCGACCAGGAGTGAAAATTCTCTTCACTTTGAACACCAGTGTAGCTACACTCATGACACAGCAAAGTTTTTGTTTTTGCACCAATTTTTCGATAATGTCAGTGGCGTACTCAGAGGTTATTTTCATTTCGGAATTATTCTAGTTAATAAAGAAAATTTTAATAATTTTCTTTTTCCAAAAATTTGTGATTCGAGAAAAAAGTCTCAATGAGGCTGTATATGACAAATATTGTAAACGTGGATATTTTCTCTCGCGAGATAACGATCTATTCCTTACCTCCCGATTACGCCACTGCACAAAAGCCCTATTCAAACTAGATCCTGTTAGGCTCTAATTCCCAGCCGAGTGTCAAACTGTCCTCTGTTCCCCGTTATTTATTTATCAGTGCTTCAACGAAGGAGCCGTGACAATCGCTCTCTCTTTCCAAAAGACCTACGACTGAGACATCGGTGGACCTTGCACGAGGACCTCTGCTACCACTGGCTGGTGGACGAATGCACGTGGCCGCAGTGTAACAGGGCCTGCCCGCGGCTGCACAACCCCTTCACTGGTGAAGAACTCGACTTCATCGAACTCCTCAAGTCGTTCGGACTGGACATGAGCAGCGTGGCCAACGCTCTCGGAATAGATCTGGTGACCCTCAACGACATGGACCACGATACGCTACTGCAACTGCTCACGCAACAGACCAACTGAGAGCATCTTTCGGTTTGTATTTTTTAGCGTTTCGATGCGATCATCTACCTCTGAACTTTTGCGATGCTTTTTTTTTTTTATAGATACATTATTTCGAGACTAATTTATTAAGATGTATAAAATTTTGAAGGATATTCGTCCTACCTGTACATGTAGATGTGATGCATGTTAACAGTCATAAACCCGTAATATATGTCACGCTACGATTTTGGTGAGCCGCTGGTGTTACTAAACTGGTGGAATCGTTGTAAATGTTTATTCCAGTAACATTGATGAATCATGTTTATGAATAATTAAGTCTAGAATTTTTCTTCTACTTTACAGGTTGTCCCAAACTATTTGCACTGCAGATATCTCTGCAGCCGTTGACTTTAGAAACATACGGGGTGTCCCATAAATTGGCAAATCGCTTAAAAATTCATAAAAAGTGAAGGCATTGGTATATTTGAATGTGATTTGCAAAAAAATTATTCTCTCACGAAGGAGGATTTTTTTTTTTTGGTACAAAAAAAATTTGTTCAAATTTTGTCGGTAGACGGCACTGCATGGAAACAAATTACTAAAAATATGCAAATCAGAGGAATAAAATGCAAGGTGTACGATTTACAGCTCATTTTTGAATTCTACTATCAATAGCGCTTGCATTCGGCTTTCATTGTGATGTTGAAATTGGTGGATGAAGCCGCATTGGTGAAGTTGTTTTACCTAAGAGACGAGTCACCAGCTGAAGCTTTACGAAAACTTCAGAAAGGTTGAAGAAATTCTCGGTTCCAATCACTTCTGCCAGACTGGTTGCCCTGGCCTCTATGGGCAAAAATCTGAACTGCTTTTTTTTCCTGTACCAAAGAAATCCCCCCCCCCCCCCTCGTGAGAATAACTTCACGCAAACCGCATTCAAGTATATACCAATGGAATGAACTGAACCATCTAATTTTTTTACCCTCAAAAAATAACAATTACATTTTCTGCCAATTAATTTGATGATTACAAAACTTTCGTAAGTTTGAAGCTGATTGATGTTTCGTAATTTGTAAACCACACCCTCAATCATTGGCGATAAACGCTGAAAACTTCAAAGTCAAAAATATCTTCATTAATATTGCATTTAAAAAATTTGTAATTTTTTTGAAGATGCTTCTCAAAGTCGCATTTACATTCGTTTGGTGCAGTGTTTCTCAAAGTGGGCGATGGAAAGGTCCGGGGGGGGGGCGATAAAAGCTACGGGTATAACATAGGATCTTATGGGTACGCCTGAGTTGGGGGGAGAGATGAGAGAAAAATTTTCTCTGAAAAGAAGGGGACGATGGAACAAAGAGTTTGGGAAACTGGTCGTCGTTCAAAGTGTGCGTCACTATGAGCTGGAGATATTGATTTGTGTGCTTATTGCTTATTTATATGCGTTGAAGTGGTTCTTTTATAAGTGTGTGTGAACATATATCCACTAGACTATTCTAGGGAGCAGCAGATCAGAGCCTTTCTTAGGGGAGTGTTCAACAGGTGCGGTAGCACCGGGTTCCGCACTTATGGTTATAATAATTTCTTTCATAAATTCTGAATTTTCATCGATTCTGGAACTTTGCATTTTCATCCAGCAAGAAATAATTGTGGATTTTTTTTTCTGCATTCCCATCTCGCACAAAATAGTTCAGGAATTCTGCATTTTCAACTAGGAAAAAATAATTCTAGAATTTTCATCAGTTCTGGAATTATTTCTTTCATTTATTCTGAATTTTCATTAATTCTTTTTGTTAATTTACACTTAATTTTATTTATATTAATTTGCTTAGATATTCTTCAGTATTCCTGTATATTTTATGTGTGAATTTTTGGATGCTGAAATTATTGAGACGCTTCTGGTAACGGCCCCGCGCCTGGTAAGGGTGGCCATGCCGCAGATGAATCATGAGTTGGGCAAGGGAGGCACGGGTGACGAAAGTTTGAAAATCAGTGCATTAATTAGAAGTTCTAGCACACACAGGGACTACATCCAAATTATTTTTTCCATACTTTTATTTATAAATCATGCACAACACTAGATACGCACTCAGACTGTTAGGTACACATACTTACACTTCCGGCACAACTCACTAGGTAGTAAATAGCCCATGGCGATAGACCTGAGTTGTGCTCGGTTTGAAAAAAAAAACTTTCTTTTATATATATACGGCCCCTTGAGAAATTTTTGAGTGTTGCACGTCATTTGTAAACTTTTTTAAAATTAAAAGTATGTTTCTCTCTATTAAGTCAACGGTTGCAGAGATATCCGCCATGTGTGCAAACAATTTGAGACACCTTGTATCGGTGAAAATTTCTCAAAATCCCGAGGCATTGAATTCCCGGTAATTTTTCTGATTTCATGTCGAACGCAATTTACGCATGTTTCAGTTAACGAGATGTTCTTTGGCCGATTCGTTTAAAAAAATCCCTTTTCCCGGGGGCCCCACGATACTTTCACGACGGCCCAATAATACTGTGGGTCTCAACTTCGGGACATATGCCCCCCTTGTGGTCCTGGGGGTGAAAATAAAATGAAAGGGGAGCCAAGACAGGTGCTAAGAGGAGGGGGGGGGGCACAGAGAGCTGTAAAAAAAAAGTAACTGAAAAAATAATGAATGAAGTATAAGGGTGGGGGGGGGGGGGTGTTGTGCCGACTTCAAAATCCAACAGTTCTACATGATGAGATCTGGTGCTTATGGTCTTCGCAAGTACTGTATGCAAATAGGTAAACTCACCTCCAGCTAAGTATGCGATCACAAAACATCACTTCGCCGGTTTATGGAAACTTCGCTCCCGGAAATTTCACCCACCCTGACCGTATGAGCGATCAAGTGAGTTGGGCATTTACCTCCCAGACGTTTTGTCCGTCCTGACCGTATGAGTGACCTATGAATGACCAAGTGCATGACCGTACGAGTGAGCAACTGAGTGAGTTGCACATTCAGCCTCGGATATTTCACACCCGCATTTCGGCACTTGTATAAATATTATGTGAGTCATATGCCCCTCATTTGGTCATTCACTCAACCATACAGTCACTCACACACTCATATGGTAACTCACTTGGTCATTCATACGGTCACTCACACGTTTGCGCACTTGATCACTCATACGATCACTCACCTGGTCATTCATCCAGTCACTCGCTCACTCATCATACACTCACTTGGTCACTCATACAGTCAATCGCACACTGAATCACTCATACAATCGGTGGTCATGCGGTCAAGGAAGGACTCCTGAGACGAACCAGCTTATCCAGCATAGGCGGAGATAGACTTGGGGCGCAATGTCTGGGGTTCACAATGATGTTAATTCATATATACATTAGATCAGTCGACTCCACCTTTGACGCTGGGGGACGCCCCCCCCTCCCCGTATCTCCGCCCATGTTATCCAGCTTATATTCTCTAACCCCACTGCCACCGCAGTGGTGGGCGGCTGAAGTTGGTTCCCAACTTCGAGTCGCAAATACGAGCCGATCTCCCCGTTAAAAAGTCTCGCCACAGAGAGCAACAGGCCTACAACGATAAATTATTCAATCATTACACTCATAGTTAAAAAAAACTATGTAAAACTAAAGTAGACAGCATTACACAGAAACAAACTTCACATCAGGTTTCACTACACGTACACGCACATTCTTGCATGTACCAATTCGTTAGAGGTTCCGCAAAGGAATGTGGACGAGGTGCATGTCTGGGTTTAGTAGTAGTAGCTTATATACTCTAGGGGGACAGCGGGGGCCGCGGTTGGTCTGGAGGTCAGGGAATGAGAAATATCAGTTGTGCATTTCCGGAGACGAAACGTCCCAGAGGCGAAAAGTCGGTGGTGAAATTTCCGGGTCCCCACTTTGCCCGGGGGAGCCATATAATGCTAAGACTGCCCTGCAGAGAACCTCTATAATTATTAGACGGAAGCCCACTGAAATCTATCTCAGCAAAGGGTCAGGCTCGAATTCAGGGTGATATTTCGGGACGGGTAATTTATTGTGTAGGAAAGTAACATTGGATCATCTTGTATTTCATAGGACACTAATTTTTCTCGATATATAACTGCTCGAATGTAATCAATATGCTCATTGGTTGCATTCTTTAAGTTTTAAAAAAGAACTTTTCTAAAAGTTTTATAGTGTAATGCCGACATTTTTTTGAAACATGATTTCTAAAAATCTGTTCATTGTATCATTACAAAATTTTAATATGATATTCTAAGATATATTGTTAAGGGTTATGAACCAAAATGTAAGGTCAATCACATACATTTGTCTCATTACAGTGTTTTATGTATATATTAAATGAAATTTTAAAAACTTATATCATAGATTTGGTTGTAACTTATGAGCATACCATACAATCCTCTTAGTTTTGGTTCATAACCTGTATCATCGTTAACTGAATGTACTGTGAAAATAACAAACTTTTGTTCATAGAATTTTTTGCAATCCTGTTTTGAATATTAAATAAATTGTGCTTAAAATTAGACATAAAAATTAACTTTTTTATAAAAAATGGCATAGGTAGTCCAAAAATTAATTATTGTTTTCACCAATTTGTGACACTTTCTATCAAAAATTATTAAAATGCACTCCTGTACCATTTATCGAAAAGTGACAAGAAAGATAGTCAGATACCTTAATTAAAAAAAACGGCATGATGGTTATATAAATAGCATGCATTAAAAGCATAGGAATTATAAATGAGTTTTTTTCTAATAATGCTTGATGTATCGATCATTCATTGGAATCATCAAATGAACAAAAAAAAGTACAAATAACTCCATGGCGTTATACATATACAGTATATATATATTTTTTTTTTGTTATAAAAGTAAAATTCCTGAGAACAGTATGTAGAAGTGATCTCGCTCACACATAATTGGAGGAGCTTCATCATCACAATTCAGAACAACTCTGTGTAAATATATTTTCTTGATGTCCTATTTTATAATTTTTTATGTAGGAATTCTCATTCCTTCTTTCGGAAGTTTGTTGTCATTATATCTATTCGGGTGTACATAATAGCTTTTTCCCCACTCTTCATATAATATAAAAATCTGTACATTAAAATCCTTTGTAAATACTTTCGATGTGAGACACACATATATATATAAATCACTGTGACCTCGTTGTAGTCCATAAATTCCAAATAAAGTTTCTTTTAGTGTTGGAGCATTTTTTTTATTTTATATGTTGCTTTTTACAGTGTTCAGAAAGTCCTATAACGAAAGCTTTTTCCTTCTCAACCACTGGGGGTAGACGAAAAGAAATTGTAAAATTGTTTTAAATGTTCATTTCATTGCACTTTTACATAAGTAATTTTTTTCTTAAGTAACAAAATTTAAATTGCCTATACTTACCTTAGAGCTAAACAGGGTGATTACATAATTCCCTTGCCAAATTTTACTGGCGAACAGTTGATCCTAGAGGCATACTTCCAATTAGAAAAGGTATCCAAATAATACAAATACAACGCCACAACAGGAAAATTGCCCAACGAGGTGGCTGACTTAAGAACATCATGGATCCCCGAGACATTTTTTGGAGGCCCTACCTACTACTGCTACATTTTTTATACGGATATCCTGTCCTCGAAAACCCGGTTAGAAAGTTGTTGCCTTTTGTCTCTTCCAAGGTCAACAAAAAAAGTTACATGTTTCTAACTGCAATATTTATTGTATGAGGTATTCAAATTCAAAAATAAGGAAAGTTTTTGGAAGGAAAATTGGAGGAAATATCACTGAAACATGGTATTACTGGTTCCAGGTATACCATTTCTTCTGAACATGCCACTAGTGTTGGGGCAAATGTGCATCAAATGTGGAGGACAAATTCAAACAGATGAGAGATTACTATACAGCAGTTTATCACAGATATTATGTTAATGGAGCCAATTCCAAAAAATAATCTATAAGCAGTGACTTTGTTAGGAATTGCAACAGATCAAAAATTTCATTATAACTCCATATATAAAAGATAATACAATATATTCTGACTCAACGAATTCATTTTATAAGTCCTTCCCCCCCCCCCCCTCCCCAGCAGAATATGCCAAAATCTGAAACATACATCCCAGAACAACCTGGAAGAATTTAAAGAAAAATATAGAAAACACTGTTAAAGGAATTTTTACTGCAGAGCATCATGGGCCCCCAGGCCAGGTGATATTTTTCTGATGCCCTCCCTACCCAGCAAATTTTTGGAAAATTCAATCTTTTAATTTTTCTGAGGCCCCTATTCTCTTGAAGTGCCTGGGTGGCCCATGCATTGAGACGACACTGCAGAGCATTTCCAGTCAGCCGAAGGCTCGTTCCAAAACATTTTGCTTTAGGAGTTCATTACATTCCCTTTGGGAATATTTGTGTTCATTCCAACCGCAATATAAAAATTTTTTTCAATTTAAAGAAACAAAAGTTTTATCCAATTCATTGACTCAAGGGTTCAACTGTAATTTGTAATTTTATTTATTTTTTAATTTTTGAATGAGACAGAAGAAACGCTGTAATTCTTAATGTAAATATCACCTATTATATAAGTTGTTAATTGCAGACTCTACTTTGAATCGACATAAAGCAAATTAAGAATAAAGTCTTTATTTAATAGTTTTTATAATATTTACATACAAATCACAATTGTCATGATAGAGCTGAGAGAATATTACACAACATTTAAAATTTTTTACACATTTCATTGACTATTAAAACAAAAAAACCTTTTTTTGCTCAATGTGAAACAACATTACACAAACACACGCATGTAATAATGACAATGTTCATGTTAGTGGCAGAAGAACAAGGTGCAGAAAATTGTCAGGGTAGCTTAAATGTTCACTCAGCCATTGAAGAGGTGTTTCTAACAATGGTTCTACCCCATGTGTGACCAGCTTGTACTTGGTTCCTTGAAAGAAAAAAATTAAAAATAAAATGGTGAAAACGGGAAAGTTAAAACTCAATCTTGTGAAGAAAATCAAATTACAGTCAAACAAATCAGAAGAAACCAACAATTTTATTTGTGAAATCGTTAAATCGGGGTCAAATTGACCAGAAGCATGGACACACTCGAAACGGCAAATTTTAAAAACTACTCACTTTAGGGTTGCTCTATAATAAAATCAAGATATATGAAAAAAAATTGCTTGATAGAAGTTTGTAAGGTATGCGTTCAAATTCATCAAATTCTGTTGCAATTGTAATTTTTTCACTCTTCACTAACTGAAAAGTATTTTCTCTTCAGATGACCCCCCCCCCTTCCAATTCTTTGCTTGTCAAGACAGAACACAAACTTGGAAGTACAGTGCACTACAAAAGTTTAGACACTAGTTCAGATCACTTAGTATCTGAAAACTACTAATTGCAAAACCACAAATTAATTACCACTTATTAGGGTGAACATGTACTTTATTTTCAAAGTAACAAAATTAGCCTATACACTTTATAGGCAACATAATTACAAAATAAACAAAAATAGCATATAAGCAATCAACGCAAAAGTTCAGACAAAGTCAAATTTTCAGCAAAATAAAAATTGTAAAAAATCTGGTGGAATATTCCTCAAATTAAGCCAATAACCCTAAAAAACAACTAAAAAAAGCAGATCTACGGATGAATACTGTCAATTATTTTCATAAACGTCTCGACGAAATGTCTCAAAGCTTTTTAATAGGCTTGAGATTGGAGTCACATGCTGAACAGTCAAAAACTTCAGTATTTTGCGCATTACACTAGGCTTTTGCACTATCTGCCTACAACTACAACCTGTCTGCATTATCATGCTGAAACTCCCACTGGAGACCAGCAAGAGGTTCACCAGATAGTACAGATCAGGCTCTAATGTCTGCATGTAATGCTGAGCATTTTGGTGACCTCTAAGAGAGGCCATTGATACATGACCATTGTAGAATATAACCAAAACTATCAGAGAACAAAAAATTTGTCTATGACTACAATTAGTCTGTGGTTCCTAGAGCGAATCGTGCAAACATTATCCTCATCTATCTGGCCCATCTAGGTTCCACTTCTTTTCATTGCCAAAAATAACTAAATACCTATTGGGTCCATATGGCAAAAACTTGCAAGCCCACTGTAATCTTTGTGTTTTGTGCTCAAGTTGAAACCTGAGCAATTTCATTAATTAATTCAAGAACAAATTTCATAAGTGTCAGAACTATTACGGTGCAGTGTAACTTTATTATTTTACTGAAATCTAAACATGTGGTTAGCACAATGTTTTATGGTATTGCTGTACACCAATTTAGCCTCTGAGAAACCTACCCACACACTCTATATATGATTTTATTACTTCCTCTACTCAAAAAGGAACAGACTCCTTATCCCATTTTTTCTTTCTAAAGAAGAGCTGAAGGTCAATTGCAGGACCGAGTCAAACCTTTGTATTGTGGTTTAGGGTGACGAGAAATAAGGAAAAAAAATTAAAGATAGGTGAAAAAAATTTGTCATATAAGATTTTTATTCATTAAATGGGGGTTTGACATTATTTTCATCAGAATTCCACCAAAAAATTATTAAATCAATGAATTTGTTGAATCGGATTTAGTTATATCAAAGTCCGACTGCATGAACAGAACTCTTATTAAAGAAATCGAAAAAATTTTAAGTGATTGCAAATGTGAAATCAAGAAATTGGCTCCTTCATGGGCAATATGTGCTGAGCCTCTCCTTCAGAACACTTTTTGATTAGTTCAGTGTGGGACCACATGGTTGGTTTGGACCCAGTTTGTGACACAATTTTCTCCCCTTGAGAAACTGTTTTTAAAAACATAAGTCTTGTGCACTGTCATTTTTGCTTTGAAAGACAAATAAAAAAAATAAACAGACACTTATACACCTATAAATATGGTAATTAAGTATATTTCTGAAATAAGAAGTGGCTAAATGTGATATGAAAAGTCTCACATTGGCATATGAAAGAATGACTGCACTCACCAATTTCATGAGCTATATTCGGCACGAAATACACCAACAAGTCCTGTAAGGTAGTGAGATCTCCAGATTCTTTGTAAGGCTTTATCAAGTTTTGAATCACAGAACAACTGAGCTGAAAAATTAAGTGTGTGCATCTAAGTTAATATTTAACTCAAATCTTTGAAACAATATTAAGATTAACCACAGAATTTTTAAAAAAAACCCGAAAAACAGGGTTGAATAAATATAGAAACAAAAGGTGTGAATAAATTATATGTTGAAATTCACAATCATGTGATTTCTGCTAAATATGCAATTCTGCTTTGTGACACTATTCATCATTCTGTGATTCCATCTGTGAAGTTACTTGAGGGGTTCTTACCCTTTTTCAGCTGCAACCAAGCCACAACTATGGGATAACAAAAGGGTTTGGTGCCCTGGGCGCTGACCAGAGAGGGCACCAAATTCACCCTTTAGCTCATCATTCTATATTAGGAAGCGTGGCAAAATTTGTGCTTGCTCGGCTGACAAAGTACCTAGTTGAGCCCTATTCTAATTAATAAAATAAATGATACCTTGGCTAATGAATGTGATTCCAGAACGAATCATCTTCATTAACCGAAACATGATTTCTCATTGATTTCCATGGAAAATCATTTAGATTGTTCAGAGCTGCAACTAGAGGGAACCAGAAGGGGAGTAAATTTCACCCTTTAAACTATCCTTCAACATAAAAGGGGGTGCCAAAATATGTGCTTGCCCCGGCTGACAACACATATAGTTGCAGCCCTGAATTTGTTTTAGGCCCCACCCACTCTTTAAAGATAAATATTCCAACCAAGGAGTGGTATAAAAACAGACAAAAACTGACCAAAGGATAAAATGAACAGCTTCAAAATTTGATAAATGAGAATTTACCAGATGATGAGACAAGAAAGATCTTTTTATTTTACACTAATGTACACAACCAACGTACTAAAGCTGCTGTTGATTACTCAAATGGGTTGTGTCAACACTAGCTTTAGTAGACTAAAGTCCCATCTATTTGTGTTGTGGTCAGCTCATTTCTGTGTCTCGTACATGCAGATTTAAAAGATAAGCTCCTAAAATGTTCAGACTATACAGTTTTGAAGCTAAAGAGTCTTGCACTGAAAGAATGCATGCTCTGAAAACATAAGGCTTCTTTTTTTCAATGCATATTGCATTAGCTGAATTTTTCATTTTACATGAAATGGTTTGAAAACTTTCAGAAAGAAAAGTGGGGCTCTCTCTCTCTCTCTCTCTACATTTGAAAAATAATTCTGAGATAAACATGAGTTAATCAAGCTGAAGTGACAGTAATTCTGATGATGATTGGTGCTAAAATTCAGCTCACGGCACTGCTGTTTCATGTTAACGCATGTATCCATATCAACAAAAACGTTCGTTAGCAGAGGAAGAAAAATCACGAAAAAAATCTACCGTTAACTGAGGCATTCATTTGCAGAGGTATCACTATACAGCATTCTTTCTGGTGAAACTCAATTATTATAAAAGAAAGAAGAAATCAATGTTTCACCTGATATAGCCTAAACGGAATGTGTTTGAATAAAGGTTCTCCTGGATTCTCCATCAATCTTTTATTGACCGCCCAAAACTGGTCAAACTTATCTGGATTAAGGAGGGAGAAAAAGAATTAGAACACACAATTCAACAAACAACAGAAACCAATACAAAAATATAGAACAGTAAAACATTTTCTGTCAATAAGTAGCAGATTTAGATCCCCCCCCCCATGGCCATCTTTCAATAAATAGGGCGTTCTCAGGCGGGGGGGGGGGGGCATCAACATTTCTTCAACACCAGCAGTTTGCATCATAATCAGAAGATATTAGATGAAGCTGAAACCAGCGAATGAAACAATGAAAAATAGCTTTGAATCTGTTCTGTTTGCTGTTATCAATTTCCTCTAATATTTCCTGATTTATGCCAATAGCTGATGTTAGAGAAATGTTAGGGTCCATACAGTGGCATATTTATGGGGGAAGGGGGGCTTAGTGGGCTATAGCAGCAATTTTGGAGGGGCAGCAAATTTGAAAAATTAGTGGTCACAAAATGTATATAGCCCACGGGTGGGAAATCCATAAATCTTCCACTGGCTAGAGAGTAAAAGACTAGGTCAGTGAATGACCTAAAGCATTAGAAATCATGCAAATGACCAAAAAGTGACCTAGAGAGTAAGGGATCAAGTGAGTGACAGTGAGTAAGCAAGCATACGAGTGAACTAGAGCATGTGCAAGTATGGGAATGGCCAAAAACGTGACCTACAGCATGTGCAAGCATGTTAATAACCAGAAGAGTGACCTAAAGAGTTAAGGACTGTGTCAATAAGTGACAAAATGACTGACCAAGAATTAACAAGCATATGAGTGAACAAAAGAACAACCTAGTGCATGTACAAGCATAAGTGTGAACAAAAGAATGCACTAGAAAGTCAGCAAGCATGTAAATGACCAAAAGACTGACTTAGAAATTGAGGGGCCAAGTCAGTGAGACATTAAAAGTGGACTATGGAGTGACCAAAAGATTGACCTACAGCATGTACAAGCATGTGGATGGCCAAAGAGTGACCTAGACAGTCTGTGTGAGCCACTAAAATAATATGCAAGCATGTGACTCACCAAACAAGTGGGGTTGAACCAAACAAACTTGCTTAATTATGGGGGATGCTGGCTACATCCCAGAGTGGCAGATTCAAGAAATGAAAGGGCAATCAAATTAGAAGAGTTGATCCACTTTGCCCAAGAATATTTAGAAGACACCAACGAATAAGGCAAATACACAAATGTGTATTTGCCTTATTCGTTGGTGTCTTCTAAATAAGCAATCAAATTAGACTAGGATGAGAGAAGGGTAGCAAAATTTGTGTAGTCTACAGGCATTGAAACCATAAATGCACCTCTAGATCCATATTAAAACTTGTGATGGCCCCTCAGTCTGAGATAATAACTCGTTAATTTATGTCAAGTCAAGCCACAAGAAAGTGCCACATGCATAAATTTTCATGTTTAGGTAAGTATCATGTTGAAAGTGTCAACTCTATGTAAAGACACTTTTTAAATGGAAGACTGGCTTGCATTCATGCCTCAGAAAACGTTTGAGCTTGTGATAACCGCACAGCAATACAAAGATATATCAGGTGGTCACCCATTTAGATATAACCCGAGCTAAAAAAGGTGCTCATATTGAGAAATGTGATTGTTTTATGTAATGCAAATTGTCATAAACATGAATTATGCACTGTTTGTGTTGCATTTTATATTTTATGTCAAGATTTTTGTTTTACAGCATCACCCGTGAGTGAAACTTGAACTTTTTTTTAAATTTATCGCAAAAAAAAAACTCTAGGCCGTGATAAGCATTTTAGTGCAAACCACACCTTTTATGTCAATTGGTTGATTTATTAATTTTAAAATGTTAGTCCAGGACTTTTCGTCCACCCTGTAGTTTGAAATCAGCAGTGAGAGAGGAAACCTATTTTCTGATACAGCGCATGCCAGTTAATGTCATCACATCGGTACTTGGGGTTTCTGATAACAGACTGATAACTATATCTAAAAGGAAGGAACCCAGACAGCAATATCATAACCATATGTCCTGTTTATTCAAACAGAACATGTGAAAACGGGACAACTCTTTCTTTTTTGCACAACTGGTTGCAAAATATTTAATCGTGTCACTTTTTGCAATTGTTATAAAATATGATATTTTTCCTTTAACCCATTGACTACTGACGATAATACTTCAAAGTACACCTACTTTTTTTAACCCCCATAAAACATATTTAAAAAGCATCTACCCATAACATCCATTGGATATGTTGTTGGGTGTTGGCATTTCGAAACATAAAGGCTTTATAACCACTTCACAGTTATAAGATGACAGCACGAGTGGGGAAATTAGTTTTTTTATATATTTTAATTAATAAATCAGACATTTCGCTTCCTGTAAAAGTGTTTACTGCATCCACACTTTTGTGAAATGCCTTAAAACACTGCTTTTACAGAATGTTCTACAGCAAATGTATAAAACAAAAATTGTGGCTTTCTTTGCGGTAAAATAAAAAAAAAATATTCGTTATTAAGTATTATTCAAAATGCACAAAAAGGAAAAACTTTTGATGCACAAAAAATATTCATAACATATATAAACATGATGAATATAAACAAATTTTTCCCCATATTATGATATTGGTCTGTTCGAAAGTGATAACAACACACAAATGATAACATTATCTGGGATTCCAATAAGCCTTAGCTATACTATATTTCGTTTTTAAAAAAAGCCCATAATGACATTTATTTTTATTTAATGAAGACCACAATTCATACTTTGTCAGAAAAAAGAACATAACTCAATTATTGTTTCTACATCAATTTGGGTTGCAAAACAAGAACATAATGCAAGGATGATGCCACTCGCCACAATCCATACAAAGGTTTTCCAACAGCCAGCTGATACAAAGATGAATTTAGGAAAGAAAGAAAATACAACTGCCCTTGCGGGGAATAGAACCCATGTCCTCACACTTGCCAGAAGAAGACATGGGTTCAATGTTGAAAAACCTTTGTAAGAACACAATGGTTTTTTTGCCTTTTGCCCAACACATTTACTCATATTATTGCAAAAAAACAATCATGATAATCAATAATTTAATTCAACAAGCAACGCAAAAACCAACCATTTTGTAATCCTTGCCATAACTCTTTATGGTCTTTAGGATGCATGCTTTGGACAACCTGAGACTTGTGTTTTAGAGCACTGGCTTCTTTCACCATGGCCATGAAGTGGGACTGCACTGCAGCTTTATTAGAACAGTGAATGAGCTCTTCTTCTGGAAAATTCTGCGACAATGAAAATTTGTTTCCATATTAAAAATTTGTCTTTTAAAGCACATTCATTGAATTTTTCACAAAGCTCTACCCTCATCTTGAAAAATAAGAGAAAATATAAAAATATACCAAATTTAGTTCCCCTATCCTTACAAGTCTACAAGCAGAAGTGGATTTATGGTTATGCCACTGGTGGGCTACACAAATTTTGCTGCCCATTTCCACAATTCTAACCAAATTTTCTGGACCACTCATTTCTCAAATTTGCCACACCTTGGCTACAGCCCCCTTAAAAAAGCCATACCCCAGTTGATATGCCCGTCTATAAGTTACTCTTTAAATCACTCACATGCTTGTACATATTCTGTGTAACTCTTTAGGTCATTAACTGACTTTGTACCTTAACTCTCTCAGTCATACACATGCTTGCACACTGTTTTGATCACTCACATGCTTCTACACGCTCTAGGTCACTCACAAGCTTGCAAAATCTCTAGGTCACTCACAAGCTTGCAAAATCTCTAGGTCACTCACAAGCTTGCAAAATCTCTAGGTCACTCACAAGCTTGCAAAATCTCTAGGTCACTCACAAGCTTGCAAAATCTCTAGGTCCCTCTTCTGGTCATTCATCTGTATGGTCTCACGCTCCATAGATGACTCTTTTGATATCTTACATGCTTGCAAACTCTGTAACTCTGTTTGTAAGAGCGCTTACTGACCTGGTCCCTCACTCTTTTGATCACTCACATGCTTGCAAACTCTCTTGATCATTCACTCCCTTGATCTATAAGTCACTCTATTAGACACTCACTGACCTGGTCAGTCACTCTATTAGTCACTCACTGACCTGGTCAGTCACTCTATTAGTCACTCACTGACCTGGTCAGTCATTCTATTAGTCACTCACTGACCTGGTCAGTCACTCTTGAGGGTCCCTCACTCTCTACTCAGAGTCAGATTTAGTTTTACCGTCTACGTACTGTATGAAATTCGCCGCTCCTCTCCCATTTTACAAGTTCACCAATTATTCCCAAAAATCTACCACCCTTGTGAATTTTCTGACTTGAGCTATAGCCCGCTAAGCCCACCTGAAAATATGCTTCTGTCTGCAAGTTATTATACAGTAAAACCCCTCTTAACAGACACCCCTCAGATGTGGTCACCCATCTTTTACATCCACATAATACTTCCCCTTCGTATAATAAAAGTATGCATTTCAAATCCCTGATTAATGCTAACCCCTTTTTTAAGGATGAATTTTTTTGTCCTACCTGTTCGGCAAAAGAGAGAGATTTTACTGCATCTTCTTTTCTAATACAGGGGAATCCCTTCATCACCCTTTTCTATAGCACTGAATTGGATATAACACATTATATCCCCATTATTTTATTAAATCTGTTTTTATATACCTTAGTTTACTGTGGTTAGCTTATAAATACATTGAGTAGCCATTTTGTTATGACTGAGTTTTCAGCAAATGAGTTAAGGCGTCACACTGAAAACCAAGCTTGGTAATGTCTTGAGTAAAAAGAATAATTTTTACCAATTTTTGCCTGGTTTTTTTCAGTTTTTGCCAGTTTTGCCGGCAAAAACCCAACCCTGCTACTATAACTACGAAACCCCACACGCACCTCATCCGTATTCCTCTGCCGAACTTCTACAGGGCTCCCACTCAAAAAATTAGAAAAAGTAAGAAAAGGTAGGATGGGATAGTAGGGTATCCCCCCACCCTTTAGACAACATAATCACAGCATAATAAAAACACTATTTCAGTGTCTTATAAGACTGACTCAAGCCAAAGCAAAAAATGACAGAAATGACTTGGTATTAAAAGCACTTTTTGACCAAAACAGTATACTAGTAACCACAGATAATTTTTTGTCTCTCATAATATATATTACATTCTTTTTTGGAGTCTTCCACGATTCAGTCGGTCACCTCTCTTCAACAACTCACAGCAAATTATTAAGACATGTAAGTTTTTTCAAAGAATGACACTCTTGTGTGTGTCAACAGTCAAACTGTTGTGTCACCTATACACAAAATGTGCACCATAATTTTAAATGATAAATATTTAGTTACTGCCCAAGGTTATAAAGTAGTAAATACAAAATTATTTTTTTTCAACCAGGCAAAAGTTTCTAATCATTACTCTACTTGTTCAACCCTCAAACTAAGCAAATGATAAAATTAATAAACCAAATGATCCACATACACCGCCTTACATTTACCTTAAATATATTGATGATTCCCTCCTCAATTAAAATCAATTACACAAATTTTGTTGATAGGATTTGGTAGGAAAAGTAGGACACTTTACCAAAAAGTAAGAAAAGTAGGGCAAGTGGGAGCCCTGCTTCTAATGAATTGGTATGTGTTGGAATGGGTGCGTACGTGTTGTGAATTTAACGTGAAGTTTGTTTCTCTGCAATGCTTGTTATGTGTAGATCTGTCATCAATTTTTCTTACAATGACTGAAGTGCGATGATTGAATAATTGTGTCATTGTAGGCCTATTGCTTTCAGTGGCGAGACTTTTGGGTAGATTGGCTCGCATTTGCATTTCAAAGTTGGGAACCACAGAAAATCCCAACTTCAGCCGACCACCACTGTGGCGATGGTGGTTTGAACCTGGGGTCTTGCGATGTGAGTCCGTCACTATCACCACTTGACCACCACAGCGGCAATAAGACCTGGTCAAGGTCACCCCCCCCTCCCCCCATCACGGATGCTTTGGACCCAAACAGGCAACGCACAATAAAGGACATCAGCAGGAAGATGGGAGTGAGTTTCAGTTCTGTTCATGCCATCATTACGGAAAAACTCTACCACAGGAAAGTGAGTGCACAGTGGAAACTGCATCAGTGCGTCCTGCACACGAGTCAATGACAATGTATGATCTTCGTACACTGCCTGTGTTCGCTTTTGCACTTCGTGAACTCCATCTCTTTCTGCCATTAAAAAAATAATATCACATTGCTCTTCTTTACTTGCAAACGTTCCGCAGATGAAAAAACAACCGATTGTAAGCCAGCCGATACTGCTGGTTAACTGCCAGCACATATCACTGAACAACTACCTAAGGTAAGTCCATTCCCTAGTAAGGGTTGCATATTCCTTACCTTTGCTATACCTCTGCACAAAAATGTTACCACACTCATACAAAAATAAACCAAATTATAACCACTGTCACATTTTCATTTAATCCATCCTTATATAGGAGTAAAATAAAGATAATGGTCGTCGATAAATTTGAGATGCTTACTCCTCATACACACATTGATTTCATCATATTTTTCATATTCCCTCATTTTAGATTCATGGTAAGCCATCGAGTTTCCCGGGATTAAATATATTTTAAACAATGAATAGTTTTTTTAAAAAATCAATACTCACTTGGAAATGGACAATAAGATTCCAAGGTAACCTATTGTCTGCACCATAGAAGTCATATAGAAGGCCAACCGGATAATGCCTATTAAAGAAAAGTCAAAAGTGGTAACTAAAATAAATTTGGCATAGACACTGAAAGACTAAAATAATTTGCATGCAAAGTAATACTGTACACTGGAATTTCACAAATAAAATAAATAATTTAGGCAACCAACTGAACTTTACAATAGCCAAAGTTTATTTTCTAAGAGAATCAGCCCAAAATAATGTGTTTTTTTTACTTTTCCTGGACTTGGTGACCCTTTACCATGTTGGTAGACACACTGACGGTAATTTCCAGATTTAATTTTGTTATGTAATGAGACCCTCAATTTAGTAACCACACCCAAAATTTTGGGGTGGTAATGGTAACTTTTTAGTTGCCATAGGGAACTGGTACCTGGGATTTATCAAGCCCTACTGTACTCACTCAGCAAGACTCAGAGGAGGTATTGCGATTGATCAGAGCTGTTCATGCTAGACCCGACTGGGTTTGGTATTACTGCGAGTCAACAAAATGAAACTTTTGGAACATTTACATTGTTTATTGTGGCTCCCTAATAATACGTTTCACACATGCATATGCCTTTACAATGGTGTCTCACTTCAATGCTGCCAGTATAACAGTTTATTTCTTTAAAATGGTTTGTCGCTTTTCAATCCTCCCAGTAATTGAAGAAAACCTGGGCAGCACCGGGTATTATAGTTAGTACAGTATAAATTGATTTTCTGTCTGTGTGTCTGTATGTTCTTTCCATACAAATTTATAATTTTTTTACAGATTTTTGCCACATTTTGCATATATACCAAATGGGACCCGACTTGAACAATATAGGCTATTTTGAAAGTTTGTTAGAGCTGGGCAAATGCCCAAATTGAGTGAAAAACCCTCAAGCTACAATTGTTTGTGGGCCTCAACAATGACTTTCAGAATGTTTACTTTGGCTATCGTGGTTCCTAACAATGTGTCTCAGACATGTTTATTCCTTCACAATGGTTTGTACTTCTTCAACACTCCCAGTATATTAACAAAACCTGGGCAGCGCCAGGTATTATAGCTAGTGAGATAACAAATGCAAAATAAATGCATACCACTTCAAAGGTTGGCTATCATACTCTAACCAAATTTCAGAATTCTGATGCTCTTCTTTGATGTAAGAGAGAAAATGTTTCTGCACTTTGTCTATGACTAATGGGAAATAGGTAAGCCTCGGAACCATCAGCTACAGAAAGGGAAACGCTATTAAAAAAAAAATATGTTATGCACAAAGATTCAAAAATTACTTGACCTTACTGAATTTTGACGTTAAATGAAATAAGAGGCCCATAGATAGTGGAAATTACATTACACAAAAGTTACTTATTGCACAGTTCAGTAAAATGATCAAATTGATATAGTATACAAAACATAAAATAACTAACATATTTATACAGAGAGAGAGAGAGTTTACAACATTTCAAAGATCAGAGTAAGTCCCTTAAAAAGAAAATTTTATTAATATGTTCAAAAATTTTATTAATTTACTCTCTCCACATTAAAAACTATTTCACTGCAACAAATTTTTAGGACTGAAGTGATTTCGTTACATGGTGACTGAGCTGTATTTATTTTCTAGACATTTTTGTTTTTAAATTATCATTCAGATATCTATTTCAGCCATTCCCACAGAATTGGCCTAAATTGTGTCTCCAGCAATTAACATTAAATACATTCAACATAAAAACTTTTTTATTCGTTATCTTCTATCTATATTCCTATCTCTGACATGTCGCAATTCTATTTATAATTTTTTCATGAATAGATTTTTAAAATTTGCTTGAACAAATTTTCATTTCTTGAGAAAACGTCATTCTTCAGGCTGTATGTTCCCTGCTCATTTTTCATGTTTCAAAATAATTTTCTACATTTCAAAACAAAAATATATTCCTATTTTCAATAATATAGTGATTCCACAATTCCCCTCGCTACATTTTACTGGCAAACCGTTGATCCTAATATACTTCCAATTAGAAAAAGTACCACAATAATGTGTAAACCTCAGATATTTCATCCATATTGCAAGGTATAGTTGTTAAAATACAAACACTAACTTTTTATATGGACATCCATCCTCAAAAACTCATTTAGAAAGTTGTTGCCCTGTCTTTCCTGGGGCCAAAAAAAAACCATGTTTCTAAGTGCAGTATTCACTGAGATATTCAAATTAAAAAGCAGAGAAAAAAGATGAAAAATAGGATATAAATGAAGGAAAAGGAGCATTGCCGTTAGTTAATGCTATTCTTTCCCACCTTTTCTCCCATTTTTGAATTAAAATATCTCAACCACTTAGAAACATAGAATTTCTTTTGTTGGCCTTAAGAAAGACAGGGCAGCAACTTTCTAAATGGATTCTTGAGCACAGGGTGCCCAGATAAAAAGTTATTTTTTTATTTTAATAACTATACAACCCCTTGCAATACGAATGATGCGCCTGAGTTCCACACTGTATTTGGATATTTTTTCTAACTGGATATATGCTTCTGGGCTCAACAGTTTGCCAGTAAAATGCAGCAAGGGGAATTATGGAATCATCCTGTATATGTTTGTGTGTGTGTGTGGGACCAGTATACTTTCATACTTCACCTTATTTGATTTCTACTATTTTTTTATCAATGGTTTATAGCCAAATTAAATTTTTTTTCTTGTGCAAGTAGTTTTGTAGGACTTGAATAGATCAAATTTTGTATTGAAACAGTTAAGAATGGGACTTGAACTTCCCAATTAGAATTGTTAATTCACAAATTAGATTCATTCAGGAAAAAAAAAAAAGGTGAATGTTTTTATTAAATGTCCTTTTTTAATTTTTTTTTTTTTTTTTTGTGAGAAATTTATAGGCCAGAGGTGGTCAACAGCTGGCCCGTTAAATGATTTTGTGCAGCCCACAACAAGCTAAAAGTATGTGAAAAAATTAAATTTGTGATCATTATTTGAACTATCAGTTCCAACAGATTTCTTGATTAATAAACTACTTACAAACTTCTTATTTCTAGTGAAAAAATTCATTTTAATAACTAATTAATTCAATTAATAATGGAGCGGCTTATATACCGAAGTTGCACCACTGATGCGGCCCATGACACTATAGCTGACCATTATGTTGGCCCGCAAACAGAAAGAAGTTGGCCATCCCTGATATAGACTAATCGAAAATTATTTCCACTTTAATAAATGTTTCAGTTCAGAGATCTCAAATATATATTTGAAACATGCAGTTTTCAACAAGCATACTTTTTTTTATCAATGTTGTAAAACATGTAAAAGTGTCTTTTCCCTGACATTAGGTTATTCAAAAGGAAGGTTTGAAAAATTTAAAAAAATAGATTTCTTGACTACAACATGAAGTTGCAGTAATGTTTCATCTAAAGACTTTGCTTTGAGAGCGAGAATGCCTTTTGTGCTGTAACAAAACAAAAACAAATTAGAAATCTGTTGTGCCCCCATAAAATTAGCAAAAAAAGGAGTGAGAAACACAAATAAAAAAAAAGAAATAAAAATGCAGTTGACAAAAACAATCGTTCAGAGTATATAAGTGTTTGTCCAACTTGAAAATGAGCAACCAAAATAGATGGAACATCTTGCGAGTGTCAAGCATAAATATC
Organism: Pholcus phalangioides; assembly: GCF_987345545.1. Taxonomy (NCBI): domain Eukaryota; kingdom Metazoa; phylum Arthropoda; class Arachnida; order Araneae; family Pholcidae; genus Pholcus; species Pholcus phalangioides. Next base: position 81,735,556 of record NW_028301608.1, on the reverse strand, counting down.
AAGTTAAGTGCTGAAACAGACAAAATGCCACATCTGATTTGCCTATCTCTTAACATGATTAAACTTAATTTTTTTCATCATTAATTTTAAACAAACTTTCCTGCTCTGACTATATTTTATTTATCTGCACGTAAAGAAGTGCTCCTAAGAATTTTATGGTTGACATTTATTTTTAATAATTTTTTTGTTCAGTTCATGAGAGAATGACCCATTTGTTATTAGTAGAACATGCCTAAACACAGGGCAGCAACTAGATAAAATAAGCTACTTGGTCAGCCACAGCAAACTCTTGTTGTTCTTTTAAATTGTTGATGGAGTGTTTGAAGGGTGAACTGCGGATTAGTGTGGAAGAATTATTATTTTTTTTATGCAAGATTATTTTTACACAACAAAATTTTTCTCAAAACAATTATACATTTTAAGAAAGAAGACAATGATAATTTACATAATATGGATGCGGCTGCTGCAACGTGTATATTTCCTCTGTTGCCAGTGAGAAGCAAACAGGAATCTGTCCATCCCACACTTCTCGAAGGACCTCTCTGTCTTCGGCCATCTACTTTCGCTTCACTTAGCATAAGCTTCTGACAGATCTTTGAAAAACTTGCAATCACATCGATCTATTCAACACAGAACCATATTTCAAAACTTTATAATTTAGTACAATAAAATATCATATTCACAAAAATAACCTGGAAAGATTCTACCAAAAAATATGCGTACATGATTAATTGATATAAACTTCACGTCATAAAATATCTATGCCTCATATGAAATTATTTTAGCTAAGTCTATTTATTACTTCAGTGATAACTTCACTAACAAAGATAATTCCGGAATTATATTAGTGAGCTGAGACACAATTTAAAATCGATTTTAATGGGAAATTGTTTATTTAGTTTCATATATTGATCAAAATTTAAATATAAGTTGAATTAAGGAGCTTATTTTCAAATGGGAATATTCCCACTTTTTTTTCTCGAAATTTTAACGATTTCTGAATCTATGAGATGAGCTCTGTCGGGTTATGCAACCAGGTTTATTCAAAAGAAATATTTTTCACAGAAATTACAATGTAAAGTTAGTCGTTTCTACCAAATGGGAACATATCCACCTTGTTGATTCACTTTGGTTTTTTTCATTCAAAAAAGAACATAGCAATGTGTGTGTCCTACTGGCGTTAAACTTTTTCCAAAATGGCATATTTTTCAGAAGAGCATTTAGTCACATCTAACAGTAGAACCTCTCGATACTGGACAAACATGGGACTGGAAATTTTGTCTGCTAACGAGGAGTTAGCTAACTTTACTACCCATTAATGGGTAGTAAAATGCATTGTCCTATCGACAGTTTAAAAAAGTGTCTGTTGTGGGAGGTTCCACTGTAGAATAATCATGTTTCTTTGGTTACCCACGAGAGAGTAGTAAGGGTACTTCTTTAGGCTGGGTGAAACCTTCTGGAATGAACAGGTGGCATAGAAATTTACAACTTTTACAGACTTAACCAGCTTCAATTGTAATCAAAAGATAACATTTCCACTAATTTTCTTTCAAAACGGAACATTTCTAAAATGTAAATGTAGATAACTCCTTTGAATGTTGATCAAGGAAAATAATATTTAAATATTCTTATTCCACTCTATTTTGCAACCTGTTGGACAATTTTCCACTTTTGTAAAACAGTCCATTCCGTAGAGAGAAGGTTTTTTTTTAACTTTTTGTTCATTTATATGTTGTATCATATATACCGTTTTCTCAGTATGTTACACATACATTTAGTTTTTTTGTTGGAATATCCCGTTTTTTTATCAGGTTGTACATTTGATATTTAGATTTTAATTAATTTTTTGAATACTGGCTATTATAATTTTGATCTTGCAATCATGTCTCGATTGAATCCACAGAAAATATTTATATTATAAAATATATATAAATTATAATTACAATACATAAAATATTATAATTATAAAATATTATATTGTATATCAGAAGGAACCATTATATTATTTACAAGAGAGTCCTGTGGTTTTCATTATTTTCAATCTGTCATCTGGTCTAAGGATGTTATATTTTTCATCTTGATCCCTTATTTAGCCTACAAATGTTTTTTGCCCTTCATTTTTTATTATTTTTAACAGTCATATTTTATTTTTATTGAGCGATGTGCTGCCGATTTTTTTTTCTTTGGCAAGAAAGATGTCCAAAAGCATGACTGTTTCACTCTTGGCAAATTCTCGTCATGCTTTTGGATGTTTTTCTCCCCAAAGAAAAAAATCTCCAACAAAAGGATTATATTGTAGCTGTTCTCACGCTACAGGGTGGTCAAAAAACAACTGTGACAATATACCAAAAATCAATGAATGCAAATAAAATTCAAGATTTAGGCATTTCAGAGAATATGCTCAAGAATGAGAAAACAAAAACCTAGCTCTCACAGTTACAATTACAGCAACAATTTTTCAGAGAATTCAAATGACAACACTCCAACATTCACTTTTATGCATTGCAAAATGATCAGTGCAGTAAAAATCCATGAATAGCATTGGAACGGTACCTGTAACACCATAAAGACCAGCAAAGGATGCAGATATAAAAAGATCTCACCAAGGGGTTGGTGAGCTAACCCCTCAAAGGAGAACTTGCATATTTGATGAGGTCACAGACCGAGAGGTTAGCACACCAATCCCTTGCCGAGATCTTTATTCTTCATTTGCATCACTGTTTATGGTGCTACGGGTACCATTCCAACGCCATTCATGGTTTTTTACTACATCAATCAATTGGTAATGCATAAATGCAAATATTATCGTTTATTATAGTTCTTCAAAATTTTGTTGCTGTAGCCATAACCGCTAAACCTAGTTTTATTTTTCTTTCCATTCAAGTGACATTGATTTTAGATAAAATTCTGAAAATCGCCAAATGTGGCACCTTGCACACATTTCTTTATTTTCTCTGTGCTTGCCTGCTCCAACTTGATGTGATACTGTCTCTTTTGTCTGCTAAGGCTTTGAACCTGCTTAGTGAAATAATAATAATGGGGGGGGGGGCATTATGAAAAAATAACATTTTCTTTGACTTAATCCAATTCCAAATGCAGTTCAGGTACATCAAGTTGACAATTATAACAACTTGTAGAGTGAGCAGCACCCAGCGAAGATGGGGCTCTGCTATCTTTTATTAATCTACTAAACATGCTTTAATTTTTTCTGATTTAATCTAAATGCGGTTCGGGTACGTAATAACCTTAATAATCACATTAATAATAAGTTGGGCCATGCTATATATTGATTCACGAATATTCATATACATTTCCATTGCTGTAAACTGCTGCATTTCTCGTTCATTTTTTAAATTTATATTCAGGGTCATGGCAAAATAAAAGTGAAATCATATCAATGGTTACAGCTGCAGAAACTTTACTTTGTTCCCTCTTATGTCCCAATTGCAAATTCGCCTGCAGGTATGTTAGGGATTGGACAAAATGCGTTTTCTGCACTACTGCACTTTATGTCATTTCGGTTTATTGTGTGATGGTGCTGTTATGCATATTCTGTTTAAGTCGCATTTCAGCACCAATTTTTTTCTCCCCTTGTTCACAGTGTTAAACCGCCTCTGTTGGGCAGAGGCCTAGCAATTTCAAACCCTGCAGAATTTATCTTTATGATAAATTTTAATTTTGCATTTTCAGGAATTTTTATTCAATTCTGTAGTGCCAGTGTACCATGCTTTCATGTGGATTATTTCTATTTTAGTGGATTATTACATGTGTGTATACAATAAGGATTATTCCGATTTCTTATGGAATTATTACTGTGCCATGGAGAAAGGAAGATGAAAAAAAAGAAAAACAGGTGAGTGGTAAATATATTTTTTTAATTTACTACATTATGCCTTGGGTTGCAATCCTGGTGCAATTTCTTGCCAATCGAAAAGTTTTCAGCACGATTTTTTTCAGTCATTTGCTACAGTGTGGTGGTCAGCTGAAAAGTTGGTTTTCTGTGGTTCCCAACTTTGAGGCACTAATGCGAGACAATCACTTCTCGTTAGAAAGTCTCGCCACGGACAGCAACAAACAGTACAAATATTCAGTCATTACATTTCACTCACCCACTTCTGAAATATAGATGACAGCACTGAAAAATCAGACACAACACTAGATACACTCAGACTGTCAGGTGCATACACTTCCGGCACAACACACTAGGTAGTAAATTGCCCATGACGACCGACTAAGTTGTGCTCGGTTTTAAAAAAAAACCTAGTGCAACCCGTGGTCTTGGCGCCCATAAGAGTAATTAAACACAGCTTCCACTGGAGCTTCAATATCGTCAACGGAACAGATGCAGTATGGTCCGCCACGACTTTTTCTCGAGATAAGTCGCCAAGACCGTCATAATGGGGCTCTGGGTTGCCGTATTTTTTAACATCTTTTCAGTTTTTGCTGGGTGATACTAGATGGCGCTGGCTTCACCAAACAGGATTTTTCTTCTGTTCACCGCATTTTTTCAAAAATTCTAAGCAGCCGTTGTTCCATTTCCAGCGCGTCTCTCCCTCTTTGATTATTATTCCTCCCTTCTGTAGCTCAGTCATCAGTAAGTCATTTGGATTATTATCTACTGCTCAGGTTGTATCATACCGTTTTATTATTTCGTTGTATTTATTAGTTATTCATCCATTGCCATGCCTTGTGTTTTATCGATTTATTATTTAAAATGAACCTACAGAATTTTTCATGCCCGGATCCGTTTATTAAAAAGAGGGTCCGGGTTTTAGTTTTAATGCATAGAATATTTATTTATTCAACATGCCCGGATCCGTTTATTATTTAAAAAAGGGTCCGGGTTTTAGTTTTAACGCATAGAGTATTTATGCCCAGAATTCCTTATGCCCCGATCTTTTTATTATTAAAGAAATGGGCCAGGTGTAATTTTTTTTAACTGATATTTTTTTCTATTTTTATGCTTGGTGGTTTCTCTTATGTTTTGCACGCTGATGGTTTTTTTTCGGCGTCCGTAGTGTCTGACGGCCTTGGCGACTCTTCGTCGGGCCATCAGACGTGTGGCGCCAAAAAATTGCCAAGTGGCAGACCATACGACAGCTGTTCCTCAGCAACGCTATTTAATGACCCCCCCCCCGTACATTTTATACATATTGGACATCACTTCAACTTGACAGATTTTAATGGAGCTGAAAGTGTTCAACTTAGACAAATTTACTGTAGTTTTACTGATACCCAAGGGCGTAGCGAGGGGGGGGGACTTGGGGGTCTGGTCCCCCAGAAATGTGAGAAAATGACCGAAAAAAGAGTAAAAGGTGGCCAAATCCATTGTTCTGTCAGTTTGGTCTCCCCCCCCCCCGAACGAAATTTCTGGCTACGCCCCTGCTGATACCTAAAAGTAATTTCTACTCGTTTCGTTATCCTACCAGGATAACAAGTGATAATGATAAGCAAAAAAACGCATATAACTTTGTCTGTTTGTGCAATGCGATAAATTTTAAGCTGTTTATTTGTACCTTGAAAGTTTACATTTAAAGTCATGTCTTTTACTCATTTGGATGTCCTTATATTAAGTAGGGAGGACATGATATCATGTGGGCTATCATGTCCTCCCTTCTTAATATAAGGACATCCAAATGAGTAAAAGACATGACTTTAAATGTAAACTTTCAAGGTACAAATAAACAGCTTAAAATTTATCGCATTGCACAAACAGACAAAGTTATATGCGTTTTTTTGCTTATCATTATCACTTGTTATCCTGGTAGGATAAAAAATTTCTCAATAGGAGTTAATTTACGAAAACTCTTGTGGAAATAGACATTCATCTAATCTGAAACCGATCTCGGATTATAACAAAATTTCTATTTATATATAATGTCACGTTTTGATATAAAAATACCCAATAAACAGCAGAGAAAAATAGATTTAGAGAAAAATAGCGAAATTTTCTCAAAGAAAAGTCATTGATATTAGCGTAAATATGTACATACATAAGCAATCTTCCACAGACATAAAACATGAAAACATTAAGGTCAAGTTCTTTTATTAAGGGACCAAGGTGAGTAGACAGCCGAACTATTGTGATAGCGAATAATTTTGCTGACCATACATTCGCTATCAAAGCGGGACTTTATTGCTTTGTGTTCATTTCTTTGAACAAGCACAAATTGCAGATAAAAATGTTTTCTTCCCTTTAGAACTAGAATTAAAAACTTTTATTTCACATTTCCGTTGGTTATAAAGCTCAAGAACTTAATCCAAGGCAAAGTTTGGATTAAATTTTTCATGTTTCACAGTTTTCATTCCATTTCATGAAAATGTTTTTCCCGACAAAGCAAACTTTAATAATGATTGATTTATGAATTATTCTGTATAATTTCATTACTTATTAAATACATCATTAATGATAATTTATATTTGAAGTCCATGCCAAAATACTGTTATATTGAAGCTTTCTCACTGCCATCTATCTAGAGATTTAAACACTTCATTTACGAAATACAAACAGATATATGAGATTCTATTCTGCCATCTATTATTCAGAAAGCAAACGAAGAGCTACCAACTATAGTCTGTTTCAGGTTAACTTTGCAGTGGAGAGAAAGTTAAGAGTGTATTCCTTCGCCGCAAAATAAAGTTCCCATAAATCGTAGTTTTATGATGATCATTTATACAGAATATTTCAATTTTTTTAATGATTTTGAAAAAATAATGAAAAAATATCGTTTTGAACCTGTTTCTTCGTTTGAAATTTTTAAATTAGAAAAAAATATTTTTCACCATTATCCAAAAATCTATAGCAACCACAACGACATTTTGGTGCAATACCCTAGAAATCGTCCATACCTTACCGACAGAGTTGCCAGATTGGCGGTTTTCCCGCCAAATTGGGCTGGTTTGAAAACGGTTCGGCGGGAAATTTTTGGCTTTGGCGGTTTTTCCAAAATTGTGTTCTCATGGCGAATTTCTCTCTATTTTTCTTTGCTTGACGGCAAAGAAGTTTTTCTTTTTCACTTCAGTCCCCACCTCATGTTGTGTTTTCTTCCTGACAAGGCAGAAGGGGTCCTAGGCTCTTGATCAGTGGTTTTCAACCTTTATGATACCGCGGCCAATCGGATATAATATATCCAATGTAGTATAGGGAAGTAGTATATCCAACATTATAAGGGAAATGGGTGACTTCAGTGACGTCGCGAGCTTCGCGCAGAGCCCTTCTGCTACAGAAGGCCCTCTGGTTGGGAAACACAGTATCTAGACCACAGAAGCCTGTGAAAGAAACCGTAGCCTCCTCAAACGTGGAGCTGACAGGGCTCAAGCCCGGAAACCAGTTCTGTCTCAACGCATGTGCCCGGGGGCCTCAAGAGAAGAGAGACCTCAGAAACACTAGAAGTAGTTGTATTTTTCGGGGATTTTCCATGAAGGGAATCACTTGGCTCTCGGGGCCCCATGATGCTCTTAAAACGGCCCTGCCAGGAACCCAGAAGAGTTCTTAAATTTTTTGTTTACTAGACCGTGAAAAATCTGGTCTGGGACCATACGTAATTTTTAAAATCTCGTAGGCAGCTATGCACAATTTGAGGCAGTGCCGTCTTGACGCATGGGCCAACCCGGGCACGTCACGGAGGCCTTGAATAAACAGCGCGGGGGGGGGGGGATAAAAATGAGATATGGTTAAGATTTGCGAGATTAAGCATGTCAATTGGTAAGTAGGCATTTGCAGTCTGGATAGAGGGCTGAGCAAAATCAATTTGCCTGGGGGCTCTTGATGCTTTTAAGACGGCCATCTCTGGGCCGTTTTTCCAGGAGAGAGAATGCGTAGCCCTAACTTTCGCAACTTTTCAAAATCAATTTATTCGGTAAAAAAACATATTTTTTACGAAAAAGTGGGAGGGAGTTATAGTGACTATAACAAGAAAAGAGTGCTATAAGCCACACCTTTGCAGGCTAGAATATAGTCAAACTGTAGCTCGCTTGTTGCTTCATAGATGGCAGCACAAGTTCAAATATTTTGGGCTACTTTTTGGCTATTTTTGAAGAGGATTTTGGCTGGAAATTTTTTTAGGACCTGGCAACTCTGCTTACCGAAGCCGCGCATTGGTTAAGAGGCTTTTGTTGCCATAGCAACGATATAGTGATGAGGTTCCTCTTCACTGCAAAGTTAACTTGAAACGGACTATAGTACTGTTTATGAACCATAGATTGCAGCAAATGCATATTTTCCGTGAAGCTGGTGAATTGTCATCCTATTTTTACATATCAATAAACATAGCGCCTCATGTGTTGAATTTACACAGGGCCTGATGAAATGATCCTGATGATATTGCTGATATGCAGTGGCTGATTAAAGTCCGTCGAGACACAGGGCACAAAAGAAAATATTGGGAGGGGGGAAGGCCTAAATTATTAGAAAATAATGTGAAGTTTGAACAAACACAAATTGCAGATAAAATGTTTTCTTCCCTTTAGAATTAGGATTAAAAACTTTTATTTCACATTTCCGTTGGGTTTTACAGGGCCCTTTAGAAGTCGGGGCCCCGGGCACACTCCCGGCGCGCCCACCATTAAATCCACCTCGGAGACTACCATTGATACAATAAACTCTTCCTAAACAAGCCAGTCAGGAAAAAACGCGCCAATGGTTGTCCAAATAGCAAGTAACAGAAAATTTATAAACATGCAATTCATATACATTACTGATGTAAACTGTTATAATACAGTCTTGACATGCTGTAGTTTCTTCCCAAAGCTGCACAGCTTTGACCCATATGATTTCATAGTGAGTAAAATATTTACTTGATAAAAAGCGTTTGTTGCCACCAACTTAGAGGATGGTACTATAGATGTCCCCAGTAGCACAACGATATAGTACAATAGTTGGACCATATCGTTATATATCGAAATGTCAGAGGAATATCAGATGTCATAACTATGATATAGAACGATCTCGTCTTATATGGTGCAAATTATTTATGATGTTAATCGATCAAGTCTTTAATTTTTCAGCCGAATATGTATTTGATTCCATGTGAATAATCTCTACTTTGAAGGACAACAACTTGGGACAATAAATTATTTTAATATAGTTTGAAAAACATAGATCTATATCGTACACCTGACAAAGATCTATATCAGATTCTCTATATAGACCTGATATAGATCTATCAAAGAAGACATAGCTCTATATCTTGAACATGACATACATCTATATCGTGAACCTGACAAAGATATATATATATCAGATACACAATATGCTGATATATCACCATATTGTGTGCCTTTAAAGAAAAATATAGCCTTCAAATGAAAATTTGGAGAAAATTTAAAGTCGAGCGTATAATTTTTTGTTTGAATTGAAATTAAAAACGTTTGAATGAATAATTTTTCATATGAAATTTTGATTTTAATAGGATTAATTATGTTGATATATCAAAATCATTTTGTCAGTTATAATTGAATCCTTACTGTGTATGTTTTACATCGTGGATGTTGGCGTTTCATTTTCTTTCTTTATAAATATCAAATGGCAGTAGCTGTTCTATAATTGGTTTCATTTTTCCGATGATGTTTTAAGTTTATCGTTGCATGACACCAAATCTCCCGATGTTTAGATGTTGAATTTATATTCAAGAACTGAGTGAAAAGAAATTGGTGCAGGGCCCCAGGACCTGTTCCTCATAAGTATGGGCAATGAGCAAACATGAATTTTGTGGAGCCCCTGATCTATGTACTCTTCTTTGAAGCAGTGCCATCTTAATGCATGGCCCGGGGGCCTTAAAAGAAAAAGGGGACCTCGCAAAAACAAAAAATTTGGTTGAAATTTTCAAGAATTTTCCAGGTAGGACCTCAGAGAAATCACTTGGCCCGAGGACCCATGATGATCTTAAGATGGCCCTGCTTTGAAGCAGATTACCCAGAGGAAGAAGACCTGTGGCTTGTGCCTAAAATACAAAAGGCAGACAATTTTAAGGCCCTGAAATCATAGTCTCAAAACAGTATCTTGGATATGTGCCTTGTTTGCCCAAGTAGCCACCTGACGTCAAATATTATGTGAAAATTTGGTGATTTTCTTTGAATGACGTCAGTCAAAAAAAAATCATGTCATATAAAAGTCATTTAATGGTCATGAACAATAAAGGTCAGGAAATAACATGATACTTGATGACCTTATATATATATATATATATATATATAAAATCAGGTGATTTCATTACTTTCATTTGTCATTAAGATAATCAAATGACGTGATATTAAAAAAATGACGTAAATGATTTACCATAAAATAGTATTTTAGCATTTTTTTATAGTTCGTGCATATACATAAATACATAAAAGCACTGAAATTTTAGAACAAGTGAATATTTTTAGTATTTTTTCCTATTAATCGCATTGTATTTTCGAAAGATTATTTTCATATTCTAATTTTTCAAATTTTAATCAAATTTCTTTGATTTTTTAAAGAAAATATTTCAGCATTGAGTACTGCTCATTATAGGGCTTTTTTAAATACATATTTTTGCACTTGTAAATGCATGTTTTCTTCATTTTTCGCTCATATTTTTTAATTTTACAACATATTTTTCTTTTCTGTTAGGCCATACTTCATTTCTTTTAATTTTTTTTTTCATCTTTATGCATATTTTTCAAATTTACTGTTTTTTCCATTCTTTTTATTTTTTTCTTTTTTCTTCAGCATTTTTACAAATGCATATTTTTTTTCATTTCACGTTTCTCAATATTCCTATTAGATTTATTATTTAGGATTAGATTCTCATTATTTAGGGCATATTGAAGAACATTTAAGACATTTTTTTATTTTACATATATTTTGGAATTTTTAAATGCATATTTTAAAATGCATTTTTATTTTTATGGGCATTTTTTTTCAGTGAACTCGTTGGGCATTTTTTCTATTGTGCCATTTGTATTTTGTCATTTTTAAAAGCATATTTCGACTATTTAAATGCATATGTTGACAATTTGAAATGCATATGTTGACAATTTGAAATGCATATGTTGACAATTTGAAATGCATATTTTGATACTTTTAAATGCATATTTTGATATTTTTAAATGCATATTTTGATACTTTTAAATGCATATTTTGATACTTTTAAATGCATATTTTGATACTTTTAAATGCATATTTTGATACTTTTAAATGCATATTTTGATACTTTTAAATGCATATTTTGACATTTCCTAAATGCGTATTTTGAAAATTTTAAACCCATATTTCAGCATTTTAAATGCAGCGGTGTCTACTGCATTACCAGGCTCTGGAGACAAGCTTCAATTTTTCACCTATACTGGTTTCTAAATGAAGAAGTAAATGAACATGTCATGCAAAAACTGATCAAACTATTACCATTTCAATAAGCCAAAATCGAAACAAACCATTCATTGATTCAAGTATTAAAAAGACAGATAGCACGTTCATTGCATTAGATGCATTGAATTTATTTTTACACCCACAAATAATTTAAATGGAACCCTATGAAATGGTGTGATTTGTCACAATATCACGATATGAATGTAGAAGTTAAACCCATCAAATTCTTCACCTCAGAAGATGTTCTAGTTGCTATTTTTGATGCTTTTTCTTTGCCTGTTTGCAGAATTTTGTCCAAGTGAATAGGATCTTTAATAAGATCTTTATACTTGGCTTGAATAGGCTTCAAGTGCTCAATTACGGCTTCCGAAACAACTAATTTATACTGTGCTGTACTCAAATGTTTGTTATCTTCACATATCCTTTCAATAGAGAGCCCTGTGCACAAACTATGGATCTGAATGAGGTTACTGACACCGGGACGTGTTTCTGGATCATAAGTCACAGCAGAAGTAAAGTCTGTGACAGATTTCTTTATGTGCTCAAGAATAACATCAGGGGAGTCAGTCAGCTCGATCCGGCTCTTTGGATCTGGATCAGATTTGCTCATTTTCTTGTCAGGCTGTCGAAGACTTTTCACTTTGGCACAATTTTCATCTGAATAATTAAGAAACAAATGCAGCATATTTTGTAGTAGACTATAACGAGGAAATAAAATGAATTTCTTAACTTTATAGAGATGATAATTAGGAAAATCCAATAAACATATATATGTTACAGCCACAGCCCAAAATCAGCCAGTGGATGAGCCAATTTCGTAATAAATTAACCCAGCTAAGTCTGAATTTCAGGTATTCAGAATGCCAGTTAACAAAGTGGATGGAGATCCCTGGCCAAAGTTTGAAAAGAAAAGACATGATTTGGGGTCAATGCCAAGTTAGCATAATTTTTTGCAATAATTATGTCCATATTAGCTATGGTGGTAATGGACAGAAAAACTATATGTCTATATTATTACATAAATAGTTTTTCTCTCAAAGTTCTCTTTTTTTCCTCCAGTGACACAAAGCCAATACAGATACTATATATAGCCATGTTTCACACGTTGGCAATGAAAAAAATATGGATTTGGAGCCAACAACACTGTTTTACATCAGTGCATTGAACATTAGCCAGGAATCTCCAGCCACTTCGCGAGGTGCCTTAGTGGCACTGTGGTAAGATCCACCATGAAGGTTGCTGTCATGGTCCCAGGTTCAAACCGGAGGGAGATATAGACAAGATATTTTCCCTAATGATCTTGAGGTGACCACCGATAGACAGCGAATTCATTTCCAACCCATCTCATTAATGGTAGTAAATTGCAATACAGTAATATGGAGTTGGTGTAGTAGTAGCAGCCACTTCATGAATTGGCCACACTTCAGACTTTGGCAGTTACAAATACAACAAGACAGCCATATACCCTGTAAGTAATTGGTTCTAGGCCCATCTGTAGATACCTACAACCACAAATAACGAGAACAGCTTGGCGACTGAGGTTGACAAGATTTCATGCCAGCATTTATATATAGGAAGGGGCTTGAGTATTTTGTGGCCTACTGCAAAAACAGCTTTGTGGCTCTCTAAAATGATTTTTCCAGATTCTCCAGTGTCCTCGGCACCCTGGCCCATGTCAGGGTTATATTCGCACCCAAGAACAGCTATCAAACTATGTACTATATTTATAGCAAAAAAAAAAAGCCATTTGGCAATAAATTTTGGCCCGTGGCTCTATGAGAAAAATTGTAAGTGTGCCCCTGAGTACTTGAAGGTTGAGAACCACTACTCTTTAGGGCTGTACTACCCATGTGGTTCTGAATGGTGTGCTGCTCCAGGAGGGGAGTTAAATTTGAGTTCAAAGGACGAAAAAAGTTATGAACTGTCGACCAAAAAAAAAACTTGTCCTACATAAGGACACATGAAAAATATCAGTCCTGAGGCCAGAGCCGCAACTAGGTGTTTGGTTAGCAGGGGCAAGCTCCCATTTCGGCATCCCTTTCCCCATAATGTTAAAGGAGAAGCTAAAAGGTGAAATTGGAGCTCCATCTAGTCCAGAACCAGACCTGTCTGCTCCCCCTTAGTTGCCTCCCAGCCTGAGGTCCCAAAGATAACAGCCTGGGGGGGGGGGCCCTGCTACAAGATGTGGGAGGTCGTGTATACAATATCTGTATGCAGCACACCACAATGGAAGGACTGTCACGGCTAGATGATACATTATCTACCCAGAATTTCAACTAAATATTTTTTCAGCCAAGGCAAACATGCATTTTGCCACCCCTTCCCCGTGTAGTTTTAAATACGTCATTAATAGGATAAATTAGCTCTCTTTATGGTGCAACCCTGGGGCATCCAACCTACAATCACTCTGGGCTTGGGGGGTCCGTCAAAATCCTAGACCTGTGGGTTCTCTGTCTTGGACAGAATTTTAGGTAATGCTTTGGAAAGAAATCAGAATGTAACTCAATTTATTCAAAATATTTTTATTCCATATTTGGGACCCTAAAACTTAGCAGCCCAGTGTAGCTTAAACCATTGCACCTGCCTAAGTCCAGCCCTGTTTATGAAGAATACTAACAATCTTGATTAATCAAGCCTCCATCAACTGAGGCACAAGGCCAGATCAAGGTCAACTAGTAGTATAGTCTCTTTCACTTGAGCATGACAGGTAAGGAAAACCATTCAAACTGGTAATTTGAATATTTACATCATTCTTAGCATCATGTCTTCAATATAAGCATCATATATTATATATTTCTATTTGTTTTCAAATACATTTTCCTGTGATCAGCAAGCACTTTTTAAAATATATTTTCAGGTATTGCTTCTTCTACCTGAGGAGACCTCAAACTCATTACCTGCAGTCAATCTAGGCTCTACTGTATGTGCTTGAGGCATGGGCGCGTACATGTCATTTTCTAAAATACCTATAACTGACCATATTGTAATTACATTTATGAAAAGATTAAGAAGTTTGTGCTGTATATTATGTGCAGGGCCGCAACTAGATACTTTGTCACCCGGGCAAACTGGTATTTTGACACCCCTTGCCATGTAGAAGATGCAGTTAAAGGGTGAATGCGGTGCCCCTTTTGGTCCAGTGCCGGCACCAGACCCACCTGCCCCCCGCCTAGTTGTGGCCCTGATTATGTGTCAAAATACTTTCATATTGCAACATAATCTTATCAGATTGAAAGAAAATTTCAATTAAATAATGTTTCTCATGAAAATCTGTAAAAACATTTCTGCAGTAAGAGAAAAAAAAATCCTAATCAATAGCTTGAAACAAACTCTCTTATGAACTCTTTTTTCCTTATGAAGCTTCAAAAAACACTTTTTTTAGTCATTTATAAATAAAATGAGCTGATGGCACGAGGCAATTTCATTGAATATGAAACACATCCCAGCTTACTTAATAATGGCTGTGGCACAGGGAAAATCTTCTCAAACCGGTTATTAAAGTGACGAGCTAGATGTTGAGTTATCTGTATGTGCTGCAATTGATCTTCTCCTACAGGAACTTTGGTAGTTCTACAAAATAAATTTTTTCATACTGTGAGCTTTTCTAAGTTTGAGTTTTTTTCCTGAAAGTTTTTTTGAAAGAAGAAAAGAAACTGAATTTTTCACAGAGCTTACAATAAATTTCATTGAATATATTAGTTGATAAATTTTTTGAATTGGTCCTTTCATGAGAAAATTATTCTTTTATACAGTAAAAGAACTTTTGGGACAATACAATAGATTTGAGATAACTATTTTAGAGTTATTTCAAGCTGACCATTTATTTTGTAAACAGAGATATTTAAGTGGACAGTTCAAATGATAAATTAATGCATTTGGATTTAATGCTTCTAAAGAACCTTAAGGCTTTGAAGTGGTTATGTTGAAAAAAGAAACAGTGACTGGAGAGTTCATTGATTGAACCGAATACCCACGAGTCCAGATATGGCTTCAGATATATTTTACATCACTCAATTGTAAAAACTTTTTATAATAATAGTCATTGCACTTTTTTTAAACTTGTAATTTATTTGGCTGAAATATTATCTTTAAATTTTTCCACAGCAACTAATAAATGCATCAGATATGCAAGTGAATATACAGTCAGGCCTTGGTATAATGTCACCCCCTCTCAAAGACTAAATAAAAATGATTTCACAAGTGAGGGTGATTTAATGAGTAAAGTTTATTTACTAATTATGCTATCAGGGGCATTCAGAAACTGACGTTATAGGTGGGGTGACGTTAAAAGAGGATGACATTATACCAATGTCTCACTGCATATTTTAATTGGTTTTAAGGATATAACCATGAACTTAAAAATAAGGTTATAACCACTTACTTGTACAATAATATATCAGCACTCTGAAGGACTGGATATACATAAAGTCCAAGAGGCACGTCTTTTACTTGAGAACTTTTTTCCTGAACCAATGAAAGACTAAAATTACTTTCCAAACAATATACAACATTAATTAATAGTTCAGTATTCACAAGAAGTTTTTCCCTCTATTTTCAGTTTTGCACCATTAAATTTTGAACAAAATTCATAAAGTTCAAATTATGATCAGATTATTCAACAGCTTCTACAGACAAATAAGGTTTCCATAATTGCAATAATATTTTTAAAAAAAAGTTTTATTATTCAGAAATTGTGATCACAATGAAATGTTTCACTATAGTTATTCTATCTCTCTAAATTACTAGAGCTTAACTAGATTGATTTTTAATGCCACCACTGAGTTAACAACACATTTTACAAAGCAATGGGTTAAAGAAATGCCAGTTGCAGTGGTTTTGGGTCGAGTACCTGCATTCCATGTCTCTATGGGCACCATAACATAAAAGAAGCTTTCAGTTGGTGTTAGGTCAACATGAAAAGTCAGAACCATTCTTTCAAAGAAGGGATCGCCAACATCCTTCAGAGACAACATCTCGGAGTCCATCGAGGATTTATCATGAACTCCAAATATTTGTGTTCGAAACTTGAACTTATTTAATTGCATGCTTTTGTACCAGAAATTGCATTCATTTGAAAATAACTCAAATGATAAGGTTGGCTGATAAGTAGTGAATTTTATTTTTGTCCCTTTCTTTAAAAATGGGTAAACGTGAGAAAGTGCGTCTGCATAGAAACTTTCTTTGCTCGAAGTTGAAAGGAGTGCTAATCAAAGCTGTATGAAAATTATCCAATGGAAAAAGGCTCCAATGCCATCTAAGAATTGTGTCTTGATTTTGACCTTACCCCTCTCACCACAGATCATTTTTCAACTTCGGGGAAAAAATTACAATTTTTTCAGTTGTGTTAGTCATTTGTCACAGTCTTTAAAAAATTTTATAACGTGAACAGGTTATGTACATGTACAGATTTCTTGTCTCACATCTATTCAAACTTTGAAGCAATTAATGATGCATGTGGTGTTATCTGAATTTTTATTTCAAGAATTTCATGAAACATTTCTGGAACTTATTGCTTATTATGTCAAATAAGCTCAACTGTGTTATAACTACACAAAGATGAAATGCTTCAAAAAGGTGTATTGTATTTGCATCTACTCAGCAAAAATTCCTGCACAAACCATACGTGAAGAAAAAGTTTTTTTACTCATAGTTTTGAAAAAAAAAGGGAATAAAATAAATGAAACAAGTAATGTACCTTAAATTGTGGTAGATGAGCTAATTTTGGCATAGTAATCATGCAGCCTAAAAGCCATGACAATTCAGTATGTTGAGGAATCTGTGTAGTAAACAAATTTGAGGCATGAGCACATGTGAAAGAAAAATTGTGAAAAAAAAAATGCACATAAATATAAAGCATCTTGGCATATATTCTTATCATTTACCAACAATCAGAACACACATATTTTGGTGTGGTCATTTTTCTCTGGGGGAGGGGGGGTTGCAAACATAATTTTGCTACCCACTACAGTGTAACAATTGATGATGGTTTGCAATAGGTTTTTTTATTTTTTTGAAACACCTGGATTATTGTGTTGCGCATTTGAAAAAAAAATATAAAGTTTATGATTGACCTGGATAATTTTGATGTCCATGGTTTTTCATCACTTAATATAAAAAATTAGAATATATGGGCAATATCACAAATATACAGGCAAGAAGTTTTTTCTTTTGATTGGAATGTTTTGGCTGTTTTTCAATTTGCTTTGAAACAATGCAGGATGCCATGCCCCTCATATCTATGGCTTTTTTTACATGGGTCAATAACCAAATTATATGATTGCCAGAATGACTAAAAGTGTAGAAGTTTAGACACAACTTTTAAAATACATGCTTTGAATACTATTTACAAATTTTAAATATACAAAAATAATAATAATTACTTTTTTTTAAAATTTTTCCATGAACTCAAACGAAAAAAATTGAGTGTAATCATCTAGCTTTGATATACATTATTGAAGCTAGATAAACTACTTGGCTATTTAAATAATGCTGTACTTTGCTTTCCTATTCTTATGGGGGGCATGATTTTCCTCTCCGGTTCTTGAATATTTCAGACTTAAAGTGTAAAATTTACCACATGTATTCAAAAGATATAAGTTATGATTAAAAAATATATATATTATTCATCAGAAATTAAAATGGGAAACGCAGACACTCCAACTTTTTAATGAAATATTAGATAAAAGAAAATGAAAGCTCAAAAAATTTTAATCAAGTTCATTGGCTATTTAGTTAACTTTGGGGCATCAGAGGAAAATTAATTTCCAAGAAGCACACTTGCATTTTTAGTGTGTATAACTATGTCCAAGGCCAGAATTGTATAGACAGAGATGGACTTGAAAGTCTGGGGGGGGGGGGGGAAACAAGATGATTGCTGGGTTGGGCATGATGATTGATGATGCCAATTCATATATATACGCAAATACATTAGCTCACACACACAGTCGGTTTTGCCTTTGATGCTGGGGGTCATTGCCCCCCCCCCTGCTCTCCCCATATCTCCGCCCATGTGGAACTGGTGGGGGGGGGGGAGTAAAGGGAGCAACTACTACTACTAAACCAGACATGCAACATGCACCTCATCCATATTCCTCTGCGGAACCTCTAACGAATTGGTACATGTTGGAATGTGCATGTACGTGTTGTGAAACCTGGCGTGAAGTTTGTTTCTGTGTAATGCTTGTTATCTGTAGTGCTGCCATCTGCCACCAGTTTCTCTAACTATGAGTGAAGTGTAATGATTGAATGATTTATCATTGTAGTCCTGTTGCTCTCTGTGGCGAGACTCCCCCTGCCAAAGGTTGTATAGTTATTAAAATAAAATAAACTTTTTATTTAATAACTATACAACCTTTTTAATGGGGAGATCGGCTCACATTTGCACCTCAAAGTTGGGAACCACAGGAAACCAACTTCAGCTGACCACCACTGTGGTGACGGTGGGATTCGAACCTGGATCCTCGCGATGCGAATCTGTCACTATGACCACTCAACCACCACAGCGGCTAAAGGGAGCAACTGACCCATGCCACAAATTTTACAGCAGGGGGTGGGGGGGAGAAAATTCATGTTTGTCCGCCCCTTGAAGAGTTTTAGGTACGACCCTGGTTATATCAATGATAATTTATTATGGTTTCTAATTGAAGGAAAATAAAGAGAAAACTTCAACTCAAGAAAAGAAAATAACACATACATGAGACTGCAGAAAAAGTGTTGATATGGTAGGATCTATTCCACAAGCCACCAAACATGCTGTCATCAAATGTATATTCTTCCTAGTATTAAAAAAAATGAATATAAATAAAAATGTTAAAAGTGAGCCCAGAGACAGGAGGAGAAAAACAGTAGATAAGCTAATAAATTTCCGATTTCCAGGAAAGAACCACATTTATATGTGGCTCTTTCCCTCATATTTTCAGCAATTTTCAAATACCTCAGGGAATATTGCACTTTAAACATGGGTATTTTTTGTTGGGCTGAGGAGAAATTTTTTAATATCTATTCAACACCTTCAAAATGAATGACGTATCTGAGGTCTACATGTTATTTTTGGATACTTTTTCTAATTGAAAGTATGTTTCCTAGAATGGTAAACAACTTGCAAGTTATTCCAGAATAAAGGGACTTTACTTTGCACCGTGTATGTAAAATGATTTAACAATAAGTACGGGCATTAGAATTTGATTTCTCCTTTTTTAAATTCCTCTTTTTTTTTTGTTTGAAAGTGATGTTAGTTATTATATATTGAATGAGTTTCTTCCCGCCCTTATTTAAGAAACCAGAGCTTTTAAAATGTATTGTCCTTCAGGAAGCAGTGACATTATCAGGTTCCGTAAGGAATATTAACGTGGGTATCTGTCTGGTAGTTCAAGCTCAAGTGACATTATCATGTCCCTCGTCAAAGCTGGAGGTATGTCGATTCCAGGGACAAAGACAGAAAAAAAAAAGAGGAATTTAAAAAAAAATATTATGCTCCGTATTTATTGTTAAATCTTTTTGACATGCAGGGTGCAAAGGGGGAGTACCTTTATCCTGGAAGAACTCCGGAACTGTTGATCCTAGAAGCATACTTCAAATCAGAAAAAGTAACGAGTAACAGGCAAATTTAGGATACATCATTTCTATTGCAAGGGGCTGCATATCATTGAAATAAAAAAGATCAACTTTGGTCACCCTGTCTTAAAAAAAACTGATTAGAAAAGCCTTTGCTGAGACCAACAAAAACATTCCATGTTTTCCACTAAAATATTTGAATTCAAAAATAGCTGAAAATGAAGGAAAGAACAGCATAAACTAAATATATTAACTAAACACATAAATTGACAAGCTTATTCTATGCTTCATATGCTGTTATGTCTCTCATTTTCAGTGATTTTTGAATTCAAACATCTAAGTGAATATTGCACTTAAAAACTGGGAGTTTTTCATTGGAATCAGGAGAGACAGAGCAATAACTTTCTAATTGGAAGTTAGAGAGCGGGTTGGGGTGGAGGGGGGAGCATATAAAAAGTTTATTTTATTTTAATAACTATACAACCCCTTGCAATATGAATGATATATCTGAGGTATACATATAATTTAGGTACTGCAACCATACTACCAATCTGAAGTATGCTTCTAGGATTAATTGTTCATGATTTATTCAGTATAAAAGGACTTTTTTATGCATCCTGTATACGTGTGTACAAGCATTTTTGGATTAAAAAAAAAAAAATAGTTTTTACATTAAAGCGAGGGGGGGGGGGAATGCATTCAGCTTATATACAGGTCAGTTTTTCAGAAGTAAAACCACTTCGGACTTCCTTCCATGTTGTAAGATACGCTGTCATAAATTCAGTTATTTTTTCCTGTTGTCCTTTTACTGTAATTTAGTGATCACAAACAAAAATTTTTAGACACTAATACAGATTTTTCAGTCTCTATGGTGACCTGGTGCTCGAGACTTGCCAAGTGCTGGACTACATGATGAAATTTCTCCTCAAAGTAGTAGTTTTTGTATCTTTGCAGGAAATTCTGGTAGTTCAAATTCAGAAAGAAACAAGCGGCTTATATAGGAAAGGGAAAAATACAGCTGCCTTCGTCCAAATATCATGAGAAAAAAAACATATATGTAGATAGATATATTACTTTAAAATATTAGGGTCTTGTGGCAAAGTCACAGAATGAAGATCGACCACACAGAATATGCAAGATGATGAGGAGGATTTCTGTAGTTCTTTCCAGTTCCTTATTGCTCCAAAATAATTGCCTAAATGTGGTGCTCCTGTTGGCTGTATCCCAGAGAAGATGGTATGATGGCAGCATCTAAAATCATTTTTCTAACATGTCAAAAAAAAAATCTTTATGTTAAAATATCACGTACTTATTCAAAATTTAATACAGTAAAACCCCTCTTAACGGTCACCATTCTTTTACAGCCAAATGATAATTTCCCCTTGTGTGATAAAAGCATACATTTCAAACTCCTGATTAGCGGTAATCTTTTTTTTACAGATGAATTTTTTGTCTCGCTGGTATCAACAAAAAAGAGAGGTCTTACTGTATATGATATATTTTTCTTCGATGAAGAAGAGTGTATAAAGTCTTAAAATTTATCTTTAAATAACTTTGTCTTGATGTTTAGAATCAAATCAAATTGAAATCAATGTTCAATTTTGCACAGTTGAATTACTCTATTCAGAGACGTATGTGAGGTGGAGGAGGGGGGGGGGGGGAGAGCATAGGAAATTTGTTCCAGTTTTCCTCAAGAAAGCTTAAAAAAAGAAAAAAAAAGGAACATATTTTTGTAAAAATATTAAAATATCAAAAGAAAATACTTTTATATGCAGCTTTAGTCAATTTCTGTGGATTTAAATGTTTTTTGAAGGTTGTTAACTCAAAATTTCTTTGAAAAGTTACCTTGTGATTCCTCCCCCCCCCCCACATAGACTGTTTATGCCTAACCCCCCCCCCCCCCCCCCGCCCCCAAAAGTATGATGCTGTGTATGCCCATGATTCTGTTTTCTTGCATAAGCTTATAGGAGATTCAAGTTCTTATTTTGCCAAAGAGATCAAGTTTTAGAGGGATCACTAAAATATGGGTAAAGATGTGACACCTTTATTTAAAGATGGCAGAATACTTAGGTTATTGAAGAAAAAATTGCTATACATCAGAATCACAATAGCATATTTCAGCACAGTGGAATGCTTGAGCACCCGCAGTATTTTGTGGCACAGGTTGGAGTACTCCTCAGAATTAATTCAGAAAAATACCTTGCTTAAAGCTCAAGTTGAGCACCTACAGGCCTAAAATACTTCTGACGCCCCTGCTTCAGTGTTTTTCAACCTGTGCTCTGTGTAGCCATATGGGTGGAGATATATGGAGGCAATGCCTTTACTCCCACCATCAATGATATTGATGATATATGATTTGTATATTTCAATATTTTTTTACATTAATACATTTAAATGCATAAAATCAAGGAATTTTCAGAATAAGTGCATATTTTTGAAGGTTTATTAAAGCTCAATCACTTTTCTTATAATTTTGCAAATGAATATTGCTCATATATTTTCATAACATTGGTTTCCCCACACAAATGGGATTGAAACAGTTGTTATTCAAAGAATATTGTAAACATCTCTATTAATTCACGAAATCCCACCTGCAGGCGAAAAAAACCAATGTTATGAAAATATTAGGAGCAATATTCATTTAAAAAATTATAAAAAAAATAATTGAGCTTTAATAAACCTTTAAAATATGCACTTATTCTGAAAGTTCTTTGATATTATGCATTCATATGCATTAATGCTCAAAAGGCCAACATATTTTCTAGAGATACCATCAAAAGTGTTCAATTTTTTTTTTTTTTACAAATATCATCGAAATTCTTTTGTTACTGGTATTTCGTTACAGAGCAGCGACGACCAACTAGAAATGAAAAATTTCTAAATAAAATTGTGCAGAAGTTATTTGCATATATGCAAAAATATATACATATGTGGGATATTTTTTTATAAATGAATATACGCTAAGAAATGTAAAATACACATTTTTTAAAAACATTGTTTCTTTTGCATGATGATTTTTTTGAAGAATATTTTCTCATTTTTGGTACGCATTTTGAAATTTTTAAGTCTTTTTTAGTGCATATTTTGCATTTTTTAAATGCATATTTTGTCATTTGTAAGTGCATATTTGCATGTTTATAGAGTATATTTTGCCACTTTTTTTAGAGCATATAATCCAGGCTCTAATAATAACCCTTTCAGGGAAGGCCTAAAAGAAAATGTCTGTCCCAGGGCTCGAGAAGGCACACTACGGCCCTGCTATTACTATTACCTTCGCCATGCTTTGCAAGACTACATCCTCAAGTGCTATTTTTAATATATATCATATCTCATAATTAGTAACATGCAAGGAAAAAATATAAGCTTTAAATGTCATTTTATAAACTTCAATGCATTATTCTTAAAATTAATTAATGAGAAATATTTTCCTGCATTCATTTTGAACTTGAACTACCCATGTTGTCATTGCATTTAATTAAGAATTCAACATTTCTATTCCGAAAACTAATTAGTTCCACTAATTAACTTTTATTATTATGTTTATGATTTTAAATATACAGTGAAGAACATCAGTTTTAATGTTTTTATAAAAAATTCTATCAAAAATTATATTTTAATAGCTTTAGACTTCCAAAAAAAAGGGGGGGGAGGGAAGCAAGCACATCTTTATAAAAAGGGGCATAACAGGTAGCATATGCAGAAATTAATTGGCCAGATGACTGGTTAGAGAGTTGTGGCCAGGGTCACAACTGAGGAAGAGCAGGGATGGTCTGGTGCTGGACCAGGAAGGGAGGTAAACACTGAGTTTACTCTTTTTCTGTTGAAAATTACGAGGGGGAGGGAAACTAAATGAATACAGGCCTCTGGTTACAGAGTACATTTTTGTTTCACAAAAGTTTGGGAGACCTGTCATATTCTTGTATTCAATCTATACATGAGCAGAGATACTGGGAGGGGGCATTGCCCCCTCAAGGTCAAAAGTGGAGTCAACAGATCCAATGTATACGTGCATATATGAATTGGCATCATCATCTTGCCCCCTGCAGCATGAATGAATGAACAGCAGAACTTTGCCACTGGACTTATCCCGTTGCCGAGATTTCTTCCTGCCCACCTTCGTGGCAGAGTCCGGAACACTTTATTTTGAGTAAAAAAAAAAAACACAATTTTTACAACATATTTTCCTTGGACAATTGAGTACTGTCACGATTAACAAATTTTATGGTGATTACAGATGAGATGGGGTTGGGAGTTGGAGAAAAGTTCCGGGGTTTCATTAAGAAGGAGGAATGTACATATATTAGAATGAAGGTACATTTTAGAAGCACTTGGGGGGGGGGGGGGGCATCTGCTATCTTACACTTGCCATATTATATACATAGCATACAACAAACAAGCAACATGAAAATCTTATTTTATAATATAAAACATCCATCGGAGCAAGCCATCTCAATTAACACCTTGTTGGTGAACAAATGGGTTTGACTTGTGGACTAGAAGCCCCCCAGCAGCAATGACCATGCCCCCACCCAGACTTTCAAGTCTATCTCCGCCTATGGGTCTTGTATTCATTAACACCATCATGTTTCTGATGCGTAGCAATTTTTTTTCGCTCAATAAATGCTTTCTAGAGTGTCCTTTTATGTCAGAGCTAGCATTGTCCCTCCCCCCCTCCTGGACACATATATATTAAAATTTGCAATAATTTATGAATATAAATAAATACTTTTTCTCCAATTAATAAATTTTTGAGATACTTGACACAAAAGAAAAACATCAGCAAATTCATCAATGTTTTCTTCATTAAACATAAAAAATATATAAATATTCTATCTTACAAACAAAAATAAATTAAACGGGGCATCAGATTCATAAATTTTCATACCAGCGATGAATTCGCTGCTAGACTACCAATACTTCTCGTGTAAATAACACTCTTGCTTAAGTAACGAATAGGCATGTTTTAGCATAATACAAACGGCTCTGACTGAAACTCTTTTCTAGATAAACACACATACAGTATAGTGAAAATTATAAAAATATTTTTCATTTATTTCAAATATTTCAGTTTAAAAAACAAAATTCTGTAATAAAAATGATCACACTTTTTTTTCATAAGAATAATATTACCAATGCATCCGTAAAATATTTCATATAAAGTCGAATAAACAGACACTCCTTAAAGAAAATCTTCAAAAGTTTTCCACATTATTCATTCACTAACTATACAACGTGTAAAACGTTCAAAATGCATGAAAAAGTGCAATAATTAAATCGAAACTATTGGAAAAGATCATTAAGAAATGAAAAAATTCAATACAATCAATTTACATGGGTATTTTTTTTTTGTCAATCACCAGTCGCGTATGTAAAGTTATCTCTGCTATTGACTGCTGATTGGTCGGATATTATGTAAGGATTAGGTTTGTGCAATCGGGCTAACCAATCGCAGCATCGCAATGGCATCTGATCCTGCCGCTCCGTTTGTTTGACAACTAAAATGGATTCCAGGGGTTAAGGGTGTCATCTGTAGGGTTTAAATAGCCCTCGAATAGAGTTTTTGGGGGGGAGTTATCGTTTCAGCACCTCCGGGGAATGGCTTCGGCTGATCAGCCGCAGTTTCTTCTTCAAGGTGATGTCTACGAAGTGGAGAAATTAGTTGGCATCAAAATAGTGAATGTAATTTTTTTCCTTTCAGTATTTTTATATAGGTGAAATTTTTCATATTGTGTAATAGCAAATCATTTATCAGAGGCACATAAAACCCATTTTTCCCACGTGCCTTTGTTAAAAGACCTTTTGTTTTTATTCGGGAAAAAAACGATATGCCGCTAGACTTTACGTATGTTTATGCAAATGTTAATTTTCCAAACTAAACACGTGCACCGTTTTTAAATGCTAGGGGTTCTCAAACTATGTGTTGTGACCCAAACTTTGGTCGCAGGGGCTTCCGAGATGCATCGTTCAAATCCACGAGCAGCCAAGGCTCCTCCAGCTATGGGTCCCGATCCAGACTTTATTCAGATGGGCTTCCTAAACAATTCCTTCAGATCCATTAACAGCCCTCTTGTGCTATGGTTCGCGATCCAAACTCTATTCGCATGGGGTTCGAGATGGGGTTTTCAAATCCACTAACAGCCAGGACCCCTTTTGAGAGATGGGTCCCTATCCAAACTTGATTCGCAGGGGCTCCCTAGATCGTACAAATCAGCTTGCAGCCAGGGATTCTTGAGCTATAAGTCTCAGCTCTTATTTGGTTTGCAGTAGCTTCCTAGACGAGTCGTACAAATCCACTTAGTCCTGTTATAAATGCATTTATTTTGTCACTGGTTTCATTTAATTTTAAATGAGTCCTGTGGGTCTCGAAACTGATCTTTTTGGGTTGTGGCCGAGAAGGGTTAAGAACCCCTGCGCTTATAGATTATAAATTTGATGGGTCTCGTAATAAATTTTCAATTCACTAATTGCATTTTTCTCCACGGTAGGCTATTCACTTACTATACCTCCGGGCAAGACAAATCCTAGATGCCATGGTGCTTAAAATTTTTTGTGCAAATAAATTACAAGCTTAGAACAGCACAAAATGTTTGGAATTTATAGCAGTAAATATCTGCCAACATAAAAGAGGGTAACTATGTCTCCCAGAAAAAGTCAAAAGAAGTATTTTTCTGGTAAAAATTTCTTTGGTGCTTTAAAACAATTTTCTGTCACCTAATTTTTTTTTTTTTTTTGGAATTTGTGCAGCCCTGCTAACCTTGAATAGATTGCTAGTTTTTGAAAACCCACCGATGCCAAATGGTATACTATATGAAGGTCTTAACCGCTGGGGCCAATGTAAAGATATATTTAGGAAAGAGAAAATTCAACTGCCCTTGTGGGAAATTGAACCTATGTCCTCATGGTCCCCACAAGGCCGGGGCTGACAGGGCTCTAGCTCTGGGCCCGGGACAATTCTCATTTTTTGCTTTTTCACTCGATACATAAACTATAGAAGGGCCCCGCGAAAGATCCCAGCCTAAGGGGCCCTACTCCCGGATGTGGGGGCCATGCATGTCCTTTCACTTTCAGGGTGAACACCCTAGCAGAGAGCAACATTATTCTTGGGAATACTATATATATCGTCCCCCCTGGTGCTAGAAGCATATGAATGTGCAAATTTTCAAAATTGAGAAAATACTATTGCCGCATGGCAGTCCAGTGGTTAAGGAGCTAGCTTTTGACTGCAGGTCTGGGTTTGAATCCTGGTTTGGGCATAGATGTCTACACACTAACAAATTCCCTGGACAGATTGTAAAGATCTCTTGGAAATATGTGATGATCACCTTATTTTATTTATAAGGTTTGAATGTTTACAACGCCAAAAAAAATACAGAACTTGAAGAGTGAAAACTGATACAGGCATGGTGCTCGCTTTCACTTAGTGCAGCTTGTACAAGCATGCATAATCAAAATTTATTCAGTCTTTTTTCAAGCTGCTTGTACAATCCAAATGCTTGTACAAAATTCTTCTACAGAGATTTGGGCATGCTAGTAAAGTTTGAATTTAAGCCTGTAGCTGCTTTAAGTCCAGATTTAAATCCTGGGAAGGTAAGTTTTCAAAATTTTATCTACAACTATGATTCTCCCCCCCCCCTCCCCCACAAGATTGGGCTGTCAAGGCCCTACTCACACTTTAGAGGGCCCTGGTACAGGATGTGGTGGTGGTGGGGGGGGGGGGAAGACGTGTGCAACATTAAACGACCAAAAAAATGTAAGTTGGCTGAACTGATGACAGCTGAAAAATTTAATATTGGAGAAATTGGGAATTTTGGCTATTATGATAGCGTTTCAACCATGATCACATTAAATAGGACATATTTTTAAAAAAATGTTTTCATGTGTTTAGATACAGTTTGAAAGTAAAATGCACTCAAATCTATTAGCAGGGAGAAAGAGTGTCCTATGTATCTAAAATTTAATTGGCTACTTATAGGTGTGGTAACACAGTTCAATAAGATGCTCTCCTAAATTACGAAAGGGGGGGGGGGTTTAGAAGGGTCTTGAGTTTGATACTTGATTCATCCTTGTCAGAAACTTTCCTGATGCAGAGATGCAACAGAAATGGCAGGGATTCCCACACCGAGAAGGTTAGCATACCAACCTCTCAGGCAAGAGCTTATGTAGGAGGGATGTTTTGCAGAGGGCACAAAAATTTTCTCTCACCTAGAAATTGAGTGGCCACCCTTCAAAAAATATTTAAATTAACAGGAATCTGGTAAAATAGCATATAAAAGCAATTTTGATATTTTTGTACTGAAATATTAAACTTTTAATTTTTAGTTGGCTTGGACGGGAGATGCACATTCTCCCTATACCCCTTCTCTTACTATTCTGCTGTCATGTGAGTGTAAAATAAGGTAAAAATATAGTTGGGAATCGGCAATAAATTGTAGGTTCCAGTATAATTCTTCACTCGTGTAAGATGACTGTGGTGCAAACAAAAAATAATTATACTTACCTTCAAGCAACTATACTTACAATCATTTATCAAAATAAATTTTTCAAATAAAATTTTAATTTTTTTTCCACACAATTTGATTTCACAGGTATGTATTGGAGATGCCTCATTTAATAAATGGTTTACTATTACATCTATAGTAAAGTAGGCTTTCTTTTAATTTTCAGAGTGTGCAAGGTAAAAGGATATGAAAAAGGGGGGTAATAGGATAAGGAAAAAACCTCATTAAAATAACAGCTATAAAAAGTATCTGGTGTAATATCGTTGGTAAAAAAGGTTTATGAGGAATATTATCTCATATATTGTTTATATTACACAGCAGGTTTTGCAAGATATCTCATCAATTCAAGCATAGGTGCCAATGCTTCCGATTTTTTAGTCTTATTAAAATCTCCTGGTTGGAAACCAGATTTTCTAATTTTTTTGTATCTTTGATATAGAAAAATCTTAAACTCTGAATTTATGTTTCACTTGAATGAAAAATAAAATATTTTTTCAGTCTTGACAATTCCAGGCTGACCACGTTTTCTCAGGAAAAATATAAGAAATTATGATTTCAAATTCACAGGAAATCGAAAACTGTCACCAAATATAATGTCAAACTTAAACAAAGTTGTCAATTATTACTGAAATTGTCAAAGAATCGCCAATGGTGTGAACTGAAGCACTACTGCAAAGCACAGTAGGCCAAAATTAATTCTATGAAAAAAATATTTAATATGTGAAATATGTGAGATACAATATTCATATTTAATCTTAATTTTTGTTTATAAGTTGGCAAAATAATTTTAATCCTTGATTTCAGTGAATAAATTCCAGTTGGCTTCATTGAAAATACGGAAAAGGGACATTTCTAAAAAATTGGTATGGTAAAAAATACAGGAATATCCTGGGGAAACGGGCGATATGGTCATAATTATTTAATTGGGGGCAACTTGCTGAATTGGATAGAATCGTGGTTAAGAGATAGGTCATAACGAGTTATGGTGAACGGGGAATTCTCTGGTTGGACAGACGTCACAAGTGGAGTTCCTCAGGGAAGTGTCCTTGGCCTCATACTTTTTTCACTTTTTATCGACAAACTCGATCAGGGTATCGATGGGATTACTAGCAAATTCGCAGATGATGTGAAGCTAATGGGGGTAATCGGGAATGAAAGCGATAGGGAGTTGCTCCAGACCAACTTAAACAGGATTGCAGCATGGGCAAATGAATGGAGCATGACGTTTAGCGTAGATAAGTGCATGGTCGCTCATTTTGGTTTGAACAACCCACGGTTCTCTTACGAGTTGAATGGTGTCACTATCCCGGATTCAACTAGGGTCACTGATGTGGGAATTCTCATTGACGAGCGGCTTAGGTTTTCTGAACATTGTTCAGCGGTGGTAAAAAGCGAATAGAATGCTTGGTCTCATTTTCAAAAAGAAAGATCTCTTCACGTTCTCCTAAAGTCATTCTTCCGCTTTTTCGAGGCTTAGTTCTTCCTGGATTGGAGTATGCTGCAGGTTTTGGAGACCTTACCTACAGAGGGACATAGACTTGGTCGAAAGGGTGCAGAGAAGAACTACGTGTGTCCTTAATGGCACACGGGACTTGAGTTATGAAGAGAGACTTTCTTTTTTGAATATGTTTACATTGGATGAATGCAGATGTCGAGGAGATATGATCGAAGTGTTTAAAATTTTCAATGGGATGGATAGGATGGACCATGAACTTTTAGCACACCGCCAATCGACTGCTTTTACAAGGGAACACCAGTATCGATTGGTGAGGGACAATGCAAGGTTATGGTGTCGCAAGGAATTTTTTTTTCTAATAGGGTTGTTAATAAATGGAATAGCTTATCCCCGGAGGTAGTAAATTGTAACACAATTGACATGTTTAAAAAGAAATACGATAAACATGTTGGGGTAAATCGAGAAGCTATCCATTCTTAGAATAAGACAACCATAAGTATTCTTTATGGACCTTGTATAATATTTTATCACGTGTATATATTGTTTATAATTTTTAATTGGGTTGCTGTATTTTTGAAATATGACATCCATATTTTTATGGGCATCTTTTTCTCAGCCACCTCGTTGGGTATTTTGCCTGTTGTGGCTTTGTATTTGTATAAGATACAGTCGCAAAAATCCTCAGTCTCCCTTTTATTGGTATGACATGTTTTCTTCGATGCAAAATATTTCATCACTGCATAAACTAGATTTTTCAAGTCTGAGAATTGGCATCCATGCAAATGGTTAAAGGGTGTTCTATAAATTTTGAAGTAAAATGCATATCATTATAAGTTTAAATATCGTTATTAATTGAATTTTTGCTTATGAAATATGTTTAATTTTGTTCAACCAGGGAAAAAAGCTATATCGTGTTAGATGGCAAGGATACTCGGCCCAAAATGATACCCTTGAACCTGAGGAAAATCTTCTGTCGTGTAAGGATATGATTGCAGATTTAGAAGCAAAACTTAAGCAGAAGAAATTAGAAAAACAAATAAAGATGGCAGCACAGAGAGGTGAAAAGGTGATAAAATGTTTTTTTTCATTCTTAGGCCGGGATTACACTATAAAAAATTTTCTAAAAGTTATTTTATAAAATTTAAAAAATGCAACCAATAAGACTATCGGTTGCATTCGTACTACGAATGTAACTGCTATGATTATTGGTTGCATTTTTCAAGTTTTATAAAAGAAATTTTATCATAGTTTTACAGTGTAATCCTCGCCTTACACGACTTTTTTTAAGATCCCTATATTTTGTATCTGTGCTTGCATATAAACTGTACATTGTAACCTGCTCCCATAAATTTAAACATGGTATATTTCTCCTATTCAGATCATTCGTACACAATGATGCATGATTGATGGTGCAAGCAAACTTAACATTGAAAAAAAATCTTTTTATTCATTTGCATAATGTATTGATAAATATACCAAGGTTCTTAGAATTTTACCACTAAAATTAAAAGACTCTTAGTACATGTCAAGACAATTTTTTTAGCAGAATCCAGGGTGCAACCCATTTATTCAGGAGATGCACGGTATTACCCTCACTTCAGAACTTGCCAAAATATGACAACCTCTCTCTCATGATTTGATGTGACAAACTTTCTTTTTAGTAACAAGGTAATTAGAGAGGAAAAAAAATATTTGTCCTTCTGTTTCATTTCCTGGGTTATTCAAATACATTTTGTTCTTTTTTAGTGCGAGTGGCTTAAAAAATATATATATATGCAACCCCCTGGGTTCCATTGGAAAAATTTTGTCCCGATGTGTACTACGGTCCCTTTCATTTTAACGGCAGAGTTCTGAGACAACATTGTGTAACAAATATTTATAAATATAAATACAGGGTGTTCCAGATCTCCACTGAAAAACTTCTAGGAGTGATTGTGCATGTCAAACTTTTGCAATGGAACCTTTGGTTGAAACACTATTATTTAATCAAAAACGAAATTGGAAATGGGAGAACCATCATGAAAGCAGCAGTACGTCACATCCAATGAAGAAGAGGCAACATATTGTCTACCTCCCATCCAAAAGAATGAATGCCTAAATTTTTGAAAATGTAGGAAAGGACATTTGAATGTTTACCGTACCCCATGTTACTTTATGAGTGTCATTTCCGTGAAATTCATTTAATCAAATTTAACATGCATTCAACATATATATTTTAATTGGGGTTAAACATTTGTTTCTGGAAAACTTAGATGGCAAAATAAGGGATCTAACCAGCTGAGATAAACCGAAAAAGCAAAAATTTGCCCATTTGTGCTTCTGGCATGAGAGGGACAATATACAAAATAGATAGCGAGGCAGAGTGTGCAAAACCAGTAATAAAACACTCGCTAAGCAATACAATGCAAATACCACCCACAGGGTAAAACTTTGTATAACGTTCACCCAATCCGTGTGACAAGCATGGCGACCAACTATACTAATGAATAATTCTTGGGAATGACCTGATGCTTTCATCTGATTTGTTTTTTTAATTCACCGGTGCCAGTTGTGGAATAGTACCTTCAGACGTCACTTTGAGCAGCTACTGTGAGTACTTGCATAGTACACTGTTTCATGAAAACAGTATAGTATACTGTTTTCATGTTTTGTTTTTCTGATTGAATAAATTTATTTCGGCCTAAAGTTCCATTGCAAAAGGTAATGTCTTAACATGTACAATCACCTGTATAGGTTTGCCAGTAGAGTTCTGGACCACCCTGTATGTAACAGGGCTTAAGAAATCTGAAAAAATTTAAGCACTAGCCAAATTTCTTAGAAGCTGACTATTCTATTTTTCTAAGATAAACCGTTCTTAATAACCTTTTTTAAAAAACTTACAGTACTTGGTGACTCTTTTCGGTGCAAGTAGTAGCGACATAAAATTCCAAAAATTTTGTGTTGCACTCAGACATCAATTTAGTGATCCCACGTCGAAAACTAGGTAGTATAGGTACCAGTACCAATTTTTTAGTTGCCAGAGCAATCTCTGGCACCTGGGATTTGTAAAGTCCTGATATATAATTTATAAAATCTATTGTCGGGGCGAAGATATCTCTGTTGATGAAAGATCATGATATATTAACTTATTAACTCATTCGTTTCAGGTCATAGATAAACATGCCGACAGTAGTTCAGATTCTGTCTGTACACAACCAGGTCCTTCTGGTAGCAAAGACACATTTTGGAGAGATTTTGACGAAGGCAAAATTGATGTATCTGATAAAGACATGTACAGTAAAGTGAAAGAAAGAGCTGCAAGAGCAGTTTTTCAAAATGATGGTAAAAGTTCATCATCTGACACGCAACTGAAAGGAGACCAGCATCTGGTATGTCCAAAAGTTGTTTTGAAACGGAAAATAAATCCGAAAAATGCCAACGCGCTTCCAACTTATAAATCAACTTTGCAAATTAAACAAGTTGCTATTCGTGTGAAAAAACGGAAAAAATATGATGTTTTGAGAGATTACAGGAAAAGAAGAAGTAGGAACGCTCGAAGGCATAAGATGGATGAAAACAAAATCCACAGCCAGGCATTAACTCTAGAAAGTCGTCAGAAATGCTCATTGTATCAGATTGTTGGGAAATCCAGAAACACTTCGTCATTATCAAAAAGTGATGGGCATTCCCAAGAAACTCCCCTGCCTCCAGAGTATTCAAAAGTGTTGCAAGAACTACCAAATAATGATGAGATTGGAAGCAATGGTGATTTTCCATCATCGTCCTCATTATCAAACAGCGGCACAACATCTAAAGTGTCATTCAAAGAAAATGACAACAAAGAATTCAGCTCTCATTCATCTTCCTTCGTGGAGGGTTTTTGCAGTTCTTCATCTGTCAACAAAAAAGAACTTTGTAGAATTGAGCAAAGGAGGAACTCTGAGATTATGAAAGTAAGTTTGGCTTTTTTTATGGTTTTGTTTTCTTTATTATAAAGGAAGTTAATTTATATCGGTTTTCTTTTTCCAAGGACTTTTCCTTAAAAAATAAATAAATCCAGCTGGTTAAAAAATAAATCGCAAGAAGATTTAAACCCTTTGCATATAGAATCAGGATCATCCTTATGATGCACGTGGCCTGGCTCCTTAATTCATATTCTGTATATTTTTTTTGGGGGGGGGGCATTCAAAGATTCAATGCGTT
The DNA here is from genome assembly GCF_987345545.1 of Pholcus phalangioides. Taxonomy (NCBI): domain Eukaryota; kingdom Metazoa; phylum Arthropoda; class Arachnida; order Araneae; family Pholcidae; genus Pholcus; species Pholcus phalangioides. The sequence goes on along the minus strand of NW_028301608.1, from coordinate 81,701,535 downwards.
ATCATAGAATATATACAGGAATGCTGAAAAATATCTGCTCATCTAAAAAAATTCATAATTAACAAGAAAAAAAATCCCAGAATTTTGAAAATTCAGTATTAATAATGTCATTCTCACATATTTCCAAAGAGATTCATGAGATCTGTCCAGAGAATTTGTTAGCATGTTAGTAGACATCCATGTCCAAACTGGGATTCGAACAGTCAGTAGCTAGCCCCCCTAACCACTTGACTGCCAGGTGGCAAATAAAAGGGAAAAAAGCCCAGAATTGATGAAATTCCAGCATTGATATGAGAGAATTCCAGAATCAAATCAGTTGAAGCTCAGACACCTTGTTTAGTACGAAAAATATTTGTTGGATATGTATATTTTTTCACTTCTATTACCGTAAGTGTGTGACCCGGTGTAACCACTTACCACGCACCCCCTAAGGACGGCTCTGTGTAGAATGAATATGAAGTCTACATATTGAAAAAAATATAATTACTTTTTGTAATTTTTTTTTATATGAACCCCTCTGTATGCAACTGAATCTTCAATATCATTCATAAAATGAGTTTGACTGCATAGTAAATTAGACAGACTTGCCAAAACTAGTTTATAGGTTCAAAAAAAAAGATTTTTAGAGCTAGAAATGATTTTATTGGAATTTCTTGATGAAATTTCTTAATGAAATTTTTAGGTATGCCAGCTTGTATTTTAATCAGTATGTGAAGTTGTTTCTTAGATGACCATTCCTACGTTAACCCTTTAAACAGTTTTTAAAATTTTCTTGCTTCACATTATAATTGACACACTTCAAATAAAAGCATATTGAAAACACGAGATATTTTGAGGTGATCGAAATAAAGCAGATCAAGTTTGAGATCTCGAGATTGCTGCTGTAATTATTTAAATATTATCCTCATAAACTTAAGAAAAAAATATGTTGAAGATTTGAGAAATATTTTGCATATCCCATTGCATTTTTCTTTCTATTTCTAGGAACCAAAGTTTTTCTATAAGCTTGCCCATTCATTAAGCTTCTCTTCTAGTGCCAATGGTTACAATAAAAACATTGTTGTGATGCGCAACTTGAATATTCGATCCACAAGTGATGCACCACTTAGTAAGCTGTCTGTTGTCTCTTCAGAACAAAGTAAAAGCAGATTTCTTTTACTCTTAAATTAGTTTTCTTTTTCAGTAATGATTAAATTTATGTAATGCAGAGAATTTAAAAGTTATGTAATGAGTAGTGTTTGTAATCAAAAGCATCTGGATTCAGCATAACTGATAAGATGTGTGTTTATTATGTAAGTTGTCCTAGAGGGATTTGCTGAGTTCCCATGTACTGTGAATAAGATAACAGGTTGTGATCATTCACAAGACAAGCTATGAAAAGACTACTTCCAAGGATCTGATTGCTGTAAGTACATCAGATACTCCTACCACCACACACCTGGAATCTTGTGTGGCAGAAGGCTATGGCAGTGCAGTAATGCCTTTTTAGTGCATGGGCAGAAAAGTAAAGGAAAAAAGCAAAAGCCAAGCATATTTATTACCCCTTCCCAAGAGACCAGAGTATGTGTGGTGCGTAGGCACTTTCATTGATTTAGCTACTTCTTGCCCAGAATTATGGGATTAATGGGTCATAGATTGTTTAAATTTAATTGAGCATCAAATTTTATTGAAAAACTATTTTATTAATTTGCTATTTGTTCTCCTGTTCCAGCTGTTTTTATTTGTAAAGTATATTTTAGATGTTCTTTTTTTTTCTTTGATATTTTTATTTTACAGTTATTCTTAATTTTTGTTCAATCACATCTTGCTCTACAGTTGAAAGATGGAAATCATTTAGACCTCGAAGTTCAATAATACTGGAAAGAGTTTTTAATATGGAGCGCTCGGCACAGATAGAAATGCTTAGCAGGCATGGATTTGACATGCTGATGGCTTGTTCACTTCATGGAATGTGTGAAGTTGTGGAAAGGATTTGTTCAAGGGGCATGCCACTCAATCAGTCAAAGGAAGATGGTACTACGGCAGTAATGATTCTTTCTCAAATTGTAAGCTGTTTGAAATTATCAAGAGATTTTTTCATGTATTTTTCCTTGCTTTCAGATGTAACAAACTTCAAGGGAGATTAAAAAAATTTTTTTGTCATGTCCAGATATTTGCTATATCCAATCAAAATGAGGGTATTCCCAATACCTTGTGGAAAAAAGACCAAAAATTTTATGTCCAGAGGTTCATTAAAAGCCAGAGCAGCTTAGTAACATCTTTCACTTTTTCCAAATGCAGCTCCTATGCTTGTTTTACTTTAGGGGAAAAACTTGAGGTAGACGTATGGATGCAGATATTGGTGAGAGAAATGGAGAATTTAAACAAGTCATTTCAAGAAGAGGACAAAAACGAATCTAAAAAAAGTAATAAGGTCCCCATTCCAACACTTTCATAGGTTACAGATGTGTTAGAAAAAATGAGGCTGTTGAAGCTTGAAACTCGCATTTCTTTTTGCTAAATCAACTTGACAATTTTGTACAATGTTTGAGAGCATCCAAGAGAAAACAAATGAAAATATTACAAATTTACAAATAAGATCGTTTTCATGAACATCTATGTATTGTGCAAACACTAGTTGCAACAATGAAAAAACTTCCTTTTTTTTTTTTTTTTTTTTTTTTTTTTTTTTTTTTTTTTTTTTTTTAATCCAATGTGAAAACATTTCAAACTATTTATTTTTATAACCTGGCTCATCCACCTCTATTCTGGTATTTGCATAGGGACTACATGATATAGTACGGATATTGTTAAGATTCAATGCGCATAAAGATGAGCAAAACAGGTACGGAGAAACTGCACTGATGCTGGTAAGTGTTTATTTTTGTTATATTTAATTTACAGGTGAATATCAGCTATTAATTCTTTTCCTTTGTTATAAAGAACTTTTGAATATCTGTTATATGGGTGTAATGAATATAAGAGTTAACTGTCAAAATATTTTGCTACCTGCTGTATGTTTTCTCTTCCTTTCTATAGATAAAGACTATTGAGATGTATCATTGATTTTTAGAATTCAAGCAACTTCCAGGATTATTCAACTATTGACTCTAAACATAATCAGTTTATTACATGGTGGACTCATGTTAAAATTTATTCATTTCTACACCAAATCAATCACCTAAAAGAAAATTCTCTGCAATATTATAAATTTATATTTAGCAGTAGTTAAATACTACTCTACCACTGCGTTTTCTCAATTTTTTTATTTTTTGCTATTGCAAAATCCGATTTAATATCTCAGGGAACTTCACTACGAGACCTTAGAACAGTGCTAAAACTATTTTGCTACAGCCATTTATTATTTCTTATGGAATCTATATTGAGTTCTCTTAAAATCCTCATGCTCTATAAAACTGCAGTTAAGAAATGCTGCTTTTCATGATAGTTGAAGTGCTCATATTTGCTAATAAGTTAAATGGGGGTTTTTTTTTTTTGAGGTTTTCTTTCTCAAAATAAAATATTTTTTTCTAGTTTAGTAAAATTTTTAGTCCTTAGTTTGAAATGGAAAATCATTTTTAAAAATACTCGTCTCGGAATGCTTTCCATATCATTATTCATTTTAAATCCACTGCTGGATGAAGGTTTCCTCTAAATTTTTTCATTTCACTCTGCTTGATGCTTTAGCCATCCAGTTCACTCCAGCCACTTTTCTGATCTTATCGATTTACCTGGATAGTGTGGGAACGCCTTCTTGGACGTTCAACATCATGGGAGTGCCAACCCAGAATACTTGTGGTCCATCCCAGCCCATATTCATTTTAAATGTTTAATTCTTTCCATGATATCATATTCCTTTGTGTGGTGATAAAAACCAATTTGTTTTCTGTCTTTTCTTGTGATGCCTAACATACATATTTCCATGATCCTTTGTGCTGTCTGTAGCCTTTGTATCATCTTGTTTGTGAGTGTCCATGTTTCAGCTCCATAAGTCAGTGCTGGTAGCACACACTAGTTAAACATTTTCCTTTCGGGCATATAATGGCATGTGGCTCTTCAGAATTAGTTTTTGCTGAAAGTGCTCCATCCAATCCAATCCTTCTGTTTATTTCATTGATTCCATTGTCTATGGTAATTTCTTGTCCCAGGTATACTTGGCTTTCTATTTCTTCTATCTCTGTGCTGTTGAGCAAGATTGTCTGTAACAATTAATTCATTCCAGGTGTTGCCCAAAATTCAATGTTTTTTTAAAAAAACCAACAGGAGTGCTATTAAAGGCAAAAACTGATTGAAGGCTAAAAAGATCAACTTCAAAATTGGATAAATGAGCATTTACAGGAAGATGAGGTGCTGATGATTATTTTTATTTTACGCTATGTACACTCTACCAACACAACCAAAATTTTTTGACACAACTCTGGTTCATAAGTGTCCCCATCCATTTTCAATTTTGTTAGTTCCGATCATTTCTGTGTCTGATGCATGCTGATGGGAGAGATAAGCTCCTAGAATGCCCAAACTGTGTGTTAAGTTTGATGTTTACATTCTTGCAATGAAAGAATGTGTGCTTTCAAAACATATGCTCCTTTTCTTTCAATCCATTTTCTATCAGCTGAAATGATTCAAAAACTTTCAGAAGGAAGTGGGGGTACATCTTGAAAAAGATTTTGAGGTGGGCATGTGTGAATTGATCAGGGGCTCGAGTGAGAGTAATGGCACTGAAATTCAGCTCGCAATGCAGCTGTTTTATGTTTGTGCATTCATATCAACTAATAATGTTTGTTAGCCAAATCTGTATTTGTTAGCCAAACAAAAAAACCTTTCTTAGCCAAAAAATTTGTAAGCTGAGGTATTAAGTTTTAACTAAATTAATTGCTATATATAGTGATACACTGCCCTATTAAATTTTTTTTATTTCAATAACCTAAAAACCCAAATGTACAAACTGACATTTAATTTAATATAGTTAAAGTTCATTAGATATTTTATATGCTTTGAATATATTTTTCATTTATTTTATTATTTTTAAAGTTGATGGTAAGTAACGTTTCGAACTTCAGTCCACAGGTAAGCAAATTCGTAAGTTTTTCCAGCGTTGATAAACTCTATTAAGCATTGGATGACCTATTCCCCCTGTGACTTATCCTACGGTGTTATATTCAGCAACCTACCTTGCAAGGGATATCGTGGCAGATATTGCCATATGGTTAAAAGAGCTGCGGTCCTATCCTTAGTTCTGAATTTAATCGTATTATACCATCAATTTCATTTGTGTTCATGTTCTGACAGAATTAAAGGGAATTATATCAAGTATAAAAAGGAATATATTAAATAAAGAGGAAAATAAACTTGAATGATACATTTTTACATTATCCCGTTTCACATATAATACAAAACGCAGTGAATTTTATTCAAAAACTGTATAAGAAAATTAAATCATTTTCCCTGGTTCATATTTGAACAATCAGATTACTGGAAGTTTTATTTGTAACTCTTTGGCTGCAACTAACAAATAGTTTGTTACAGCTAATAAATTTAGCTACTTTTTTCTGACTATGTCTAACTCAAATAGTCAGAAATAGTTATGTATGTGCAGGGGGGGATCCTTAATTTTTCTTGTATTGAGAATCATTGGAAAGTGTTTGAACAGGCTACTATGCTTATCTATATATGATGGGTCAGTTTAAATTATGGTATATGAATAAAATACTGGCAGTAATTTTTTTGAGAAAAGTTGTCCCAATATTTCTTGGTTATTTGTTCTTATAAAAGCTGAAAATTTTTTTTATTTTAACTATCGTTTTACCTGAACTTTGATTACACATCAGAAAATAACTTTTTTGAGGATTTTTTTCCTAATAGAAAAAAATTATTCTACAAAAAAATTAAAAAAATTCTAGCATGAAAAATTTATACTAAAGCCACAGGGGGAAAAATTAATAATGGAACAAAGAAATCGAGATGGTGAAAAGAAATGTTTCTTGGACATCAGTGAATGAACCGAATGAAATGAATTTGATAGAATAAATCTGTTTTAGACCCACAAGAAAGAACAACATGTTAAAACTAGACTGCTATAGCTTTTGTTCAATTTGAAATAACAAAATAAGTGTTTGAAAGATGACTTCGTAAGTTGACCAGTTACCGAAACTCTTATTTCTAGGGGTTATCAACACAAAAGACCATGTTTTATATAACCAAGATGTACGTTCATCAATCGGTGCACATGCATAAAAAATATTTGTATGAATGAAAATTCTATTTTGCAACAAATAAACATTGAATTTAAAAACTCGTCTAGAACACACATAATGTTGCCCATGTTCTCCAAGGTGATTTCTTATGGCATCCATTTAGAAAGGTCATAAAGAACCCACGATGGTCACACTAAATGTTCTTTCAGACAATTTCTTAAAGTTGTCATATATGCTTGTACTAGATGATTTTGTTCATATACATATTAGGATGTATGTGTCTTTATTGATAGTATTTTATGTGACAAAAATACACATCTTTTATGTTAACCTTTTTAAGTGGCAAAGAAAAAATCACTAAACCCTTATAAAAGGCCATATATTTTTTTATTCAAGAAGACTTTCTTCCAATTTTCAGCATGTGAAAAATAAAAGGATATGGAGGGAAAAGTGTTCTATTGAGAAATCCATTTTGCAAAATATCTACGGAGGGCAAAATCTATTTTTGTAAAATCTAATAGGGCTTGCCTATGGTAAAATAAGAGGCCTTTATGGAGGCAAGATATCTCGTCAATGCCACTTAATTTAGAATACTGACTCTACGTCTCAGAAATGCAGACGTATAAGCAGTTAACATGTTTTTATTTTAGTAAGTATTCTAGGGTTAAAGTGTTAGTAACCGTAGAATTAAGAGTGTCTATAACTATATATAATCGACTTAAGAAGTTAACTCGCATGCAATGCAAGAGCACAAAAGCATAATTTATAAAGTAACGAGTCTGTAAAAAGTTATATTCTGTTTGTAGTATAAAGTAAAATTCTGACTTATTGAGTCCTTGGATATATTATTTGATGAATGTTCGCCAGGAAATGATGTCGGTCTGTCCTTGTGTTTTCCAGTATTTTAACATGTGTTTAAAAGCTCTATGTAACATTTTTAATTTTGTGATTTTTAGTTATATTTGAAAAAATCTGTATAAAAATCCCACTTAAATAGCTTATTAAGTCTTCTAGTACTGGAACATCCCTTTTTATTGGATTTTGATTTTTTGTGGTGCAAGGACTAGCTTGGTTAAATTGTGCCAAAACGAATGACCAATCAAAAGTAAGGTAAAATTTTTCTTGTCGTGTCAGGAAAGTAAAAGTATGTGTGATAAAAACGCTAATGCGTGAAACAAAGCCACCTCGTTGGGCAGTTTGCTTGTTGTAGCCTTGTATTTAACTAAAAACATGAGCAATAGTTAATGAACTTTGACAATATGGGTGCTCTGTTTGACTCTTGTAACAAAATATCGTATCCCTTTTTATACAGTTTATATTACACACGCATTTCATCCCTTTTTATACAGTTTATATTACACACGCATTTTATCCCTTTTTTATACATGTTACTGCCAACCAAGTAAGTTTTCTGCACTTTGTTTTATTTTTGTAAATGGGATTTTTTTTTTTTTTTCAAGAAAACTCATTATTTGATACCTTTTCTAATGCAACACTTTGGTTTTCCATTGCTGTTTAAATTCAACTGAAACTATATCTGTCTAATTTTAACATGTTTTTCCCCTCTTGGGTCTAATGGTCTTATTTTATTAATTTCCTTTCATTTGGTTCGTTCAATGGTTTGTATGAAATGTGTTACTTTTCATTGTTTTTTCATCCCATTATTAAATACTTTTTTTTCCAGTAGTTGTATTAGCTCAAATGACTATACTAGTGATTGGTATTACATTTTATGTTTTTAGGCATGTCGCCATAGACGACCAAGAGTTGTGAAATTGCTCTTAGAACATGGGGCTAATTTTGCTATGACAAACATTGATGGTATCAGTGCTCTTCGTATTTCCAATAGATATGCCACGAAGACAGATATACCAAATATCATGAATGAACATATATCCAGGTGAAAAAATGCTTTTTTTCTTCATATTAACTAAGCTGTTACCACACACGAGAGCTTGCCATTTAAATCCATAGATTGCATTTATTCAGAAAAGATCATTCAGCATAATTAATATTTGGTTGGTGTTTATCCTATCTTTCCAGAAAATAACTATCCTAACCATTTAACCGTCAATGTTTCATAAATAGAACAAGGTTTTTATTTTCAAAAATTTCAGATAAAAATTGATTTAACCATTTATAGTTTTTATCATGTAGAGAAGACTGTTCTTATATTTTTTATTTATTAAATCAATTACATACTCGTATATATCATTACACCCTGGAGGCATATAGCTGCCAATACTGGTGGTGGAGGGGAGGGGGTCAAAAATATTTGTTAAAACAAGCTTGGAAATTTCCAATTAATATAAACTTTATTTTGTATTAACTATAATTATTTTATGACAGAATTTTGAAATCTGATATTTTTTGGGCAATTTTTCTGCAATTTGATAAAAAATTTGCAAGCATTTAAAGTTGAGTAAATTGAAAATTATTTTGTGAGTCTACTACTGAATATCTCAAAGTAAATCAATTCGTTTCTAAGTACTGTTACATTTTTAAACACATGTAGCATGTTCATATGTATGTTCCATTTATAGAACATTGTGTTTCATTTGCAACCAGTATCTGATGTGTGTTGGGCTGCTTTGGTATTTTTGTTTGAACTGCCGTTTATTTATCATACTGAGGGTCAAGTTCTGGTTAAGATGAGATTCCAGACTGAAGAATGGGGTATTTGAGTTGGAAGAAAACAAGTACACCAAATATATATAATCCTTCTCGTACTTTTTTGAATGGTAGACTAGTTAGTCAAACTGAGATATATACCAGTATCCACTGTTGAATCTGAGATACAAATGAAAACATTTTCCAAAGTGATTTCATGATAACAGCTCCAACTGGTATACGCGCAATGCTAGATAAATTTTGTGAGGATGAGGATAAAATGGTAAAAACTCTTGAAGCTTGTTCCTTAAGGTGATTTTAAAGAAAATTACCAGTCTAATATCAGTATACATATTTTTCTGGGCTCTGGTGGCAGTTGTGTTGCATCGAACTGTTAAACAACTAAAAATCAAATGTTGGTAGTTGTTCAGCAATGCGCTTTTAAATATACTAGTTATGTCATGTTGGGTAATGCATACAGAGAGAGAATTGTGAGAAATGGGTCGGCATGTTACATATCTCCCTTTTTTTTGGAATTTCAAAGAGAAATACACTTAATAGGTCTTCTAAAGATAGAGAATTTAGAGCAATATTCATAGTCCTGCTATAACTGGGATAGGAGTCAGATCACTTGATGGCATAACATATCTACAATGTAAGAATGGCATGCTGTGCAGCGAAAAAACATGAAATGTATAAGTTATAATGAATCTATTTTTTACTTTTTTTTTCTAAGTGTTTCTATCCTATCACAGACATTAGAAATAAATTGTGAACTCGTGTCAGTAAATATTTTTTTAGGATAAATATAACAGGTATGTGTGATGTGAATCAGTAATATGAAATAGGAAATATATATATAGTTTTTTTCTGGAGTATAATTTTAATAAGCAAGTACTATACAAGTATAACTTACAGGTAGCATAAATTTTCACTTTCACCTCTCCCAAAGTGCCAATGTTCCATTTATGGAACATCGTGAAAAAACAAAATTTTTCTTTAAATTTTGAATTCAATGGTATATGTAAGAACACAGAATGCCACATTTAAACAGCTAAATGTTTTTCGAAAAGAAATCTGTTGAAATAATAACTTCAAGAAAAGCTTATGCTTTAAAAAAAATTGATAGAAAACAAACTTTCAACCAAAAAAAATTTTATATTTCTTTTATGATTTAACTTCCCTTAAAAGTACAATATACATCAAATAAAAGCTCAATGTATTTTGCCAAAAAATAAATTCTATCATAAGAGGTGTGTGTCACACGCGCCTATTAGGCCTACCATCATTAGAAACATTTTTGCAGTTTGGAGCAATGTGGGGGTTCCCCCTTGGGAACGATCTCCTCATTTTTATATATATATATATGTGTGTGTGTGGGGTGATTATAAAAAAACTATCCCGACATATGGGCCCCTAACTATAATACCATTCACAAAAACTGAATGAAATTTTGGCATAAGGTATTTTGAGGTATGCGCTCAAGAATTATATGGAAAACAACAGTGTCACTCTAACAGTTACGGTTACAGTGAGAAAATTTCGAAAATATCAAATGGCAACACCAAGTTTTTTGTATTGGAATGTGATCTCCATTGTGAAAAACCCTAAATAGCGTTCGAACGGCAACTGTAGCATGAAAATCACCGGCGGTAGATAGGCCAAAAGTGAGGACAACCAATAAGGACAGAGAAGCAGCATAAAATAAAGCATTTTATTGTGTTTCACAAATTTCCCACATGACCTCCTTCACACACAATGACACTTTGCATGCGGCAGATGGTGGATAGCACTGCAGCACGTACCATGGCAATAGGAATCTCTTGAATCACAGTTCTGATGACATCTTTCAAATCAGATGCAGTTTGCGGACGAAACTGATACACTTTTGATTTCAGATATCTCCACAGCCAGAAATCCATTGGTGTGAGATCAGGAGACCTTGGTGGCCACGGAAACGGGAAATGACGGGAGATAACTCTGTCACCAAACTGTTGACTTAAGACACGTTTGACTGAAGACCCTACATGGGGAGGAGCGCCATCTTGCATCCACACAACTTCAGATAGAGCATTTTGCCGTTGCAATGCGGGAATCGCGTAACGAGTTAATATGTCCAGATAGTGAGCACTCGTTACTGTACATGTTTGCAGATCACCGGCAGTAACCTCTTCAAAAAAGTAAGGGCCGAGGATGAACGTACTCGTTATACCACACCACACAGTCACTTTTTCCTCTTGTAATGGACGTGCAAGCACATCATGTGGATTATTGTCTGCCCTGTGCACACAATGTTTCGAATTCACGTTACCAGTTAACGAGAAATGCGCCTCATCTGTCCACAGAATGCGTAAAGGCCAGCTTCTATCTTCATCGTACCGGATAAGGAATTGATTCGCAAAATCCAGCCGTAATTGATAGTCTCCCGCTTCCAACATCTGGACACGCTGGAATCGATGCGGAAACATGTTTAGAACAGAGCGCAGAATCTTGCGGACAGTTGAATTCGGCAGATTCAGAACACGTGAAACACCGCGTGCACTTGCGGGACGAACTGTGCTTATCGTCTGATGAACTTCTGCAACAGCTTCCACGGGAACGGAAGGTCGTCCAGACCGAGGTCGATCGCATGTGCAACCAGCTTCTTCAAATTTATAAATCAAGTCCCGTACAGCATTGACAGTGCACGGGCCTCGCCGTAATCCATGGTTTCTGCAGTAAACACGCAATGTCTCTGCGGCATTTTGCCCATTCAGGTAATAAATCTTTACGATTTCCCCACGTTCTTTCCCTGAAAGCGGAATCTTGCTCGGAATGGCAGAAAGCAACATACGTGGCTCGCATTTCACAGTGCCTTTTCTTTCACCTAGTGTGACGACGTCAGTCATGACTGTGTCTTACGTAGAAACCGAAATTTGCATTTCTTGGTTTCTTCTCATTTTGTGGAGGACTAATCAGGCTGGGATCTCAGCCGAAAAAACGGTGTGACGAATGAAATGAACATTAATGCTCTGGTGCACAGCAAAGTCCTTTTTACTTTTTCCTTGCCTAGCTCTGGGGATTTTCTTGCTACAGGTGCCATTCCAATGCTATTTAGTGTTTTTCAGTATGGAGATCGCATTCCAATACAAAAACTTGGTGTTGCCATTTGATATTTTTCTCACTGTAACCGTAACTGTTAGAGTGACACTGTTGTTTTCCATATCATTCTTGAGCGCATACCTCAAAATACCTTATGTCAAAATTTCATTCAGTTTCTGTGAATGGTATGATAGTTAGGCGCCTATATGTCGGGATAGTTTTTTTTTTATAATCACCCCGTGTGTGTGTACACACACACACACACACACATATATAAAATAAAAAATACAAGTATATAAAAATAAAAAGGGATGCATTTTAATTATTGACAAGATGAATTTTTAAATCTTGCAGTGTATTGGTGTAGCTGCTTGTTCAGGACTTTTTCCCTTCCATTAACATTGCTAGAATACATTACGTTGAGGGTTCTCAAGAATTTTACTCCGGTGCTTATGCTGTGAATCCTCCGGTCAATAACTCTGGCAAATTCTAATTCCTTCCAAGCATTGAACACACATCAATGTCCTGTTCATGGAGAGATATCCCAGGAGTACTTCTAACCTTTGTAAAGGATATGCTATACATATTTTGATATCCTACTGTGCTAATTGGTGCAAAATAAATTTATATTATTTTATAATGATGAATTTTCTTGAATTGCTTGAATTGATTTGCTTGTTTTTTCTTCCAAAGGATTAAATTGGAGTTTGAAATTCAAGCAAGAAGTGCTATAGACAAGATCGCTGATATTAGATATGCACTTTTTCCTATTCAATGTTTCTCTTTAAGTGAAGGTCCAAGATTCAGTATAAATTTCAGTCACCATGTTGAGCTTGAATCCCCTGGTAATGATTTTTTTTATTCGTATCAAGATTTATATTTTAACGATTAGGAAAATAAGCAATATTTATCAAGTAATATAAAAAAAATGCAATTGTGTATGTGTTTCTTATAAATGTAGTTTGTATTTTTATATATTTTTATTTATTTGCGTCTCAGGAAAAAGTGGAAAAGCATTTCTTTTATTCATTGCTAACTGCACTATAAAGGGGACATGTGTTCGATGTGTATTCAATGGAGTTTCTACCGTTACGTCTGTGGAAGTGAATGGAGTAAAGCAAGAGTGCTTTGTTAAGGTAGTTTTTTAAATATCTTGTTTGTTTGCTCTTTTAAGGTTTGAATATTTTACAAAAAGTCTCTTGTATGAACTAAACAGTTTTTTCCCTGCATATAGGGCAACTTTGTGTTCAGGATGTCTTGCTTGCGTACTGGCACTAATGAGATTGTGATCAGCACTGCTCAATACCCACAATCAGAGGTACGTTTGTGTAATAATGTGTGGGGTTGAGCCAGAACAATGAAATCACCTACCTAATATGGTGTTGGTTCTCCCTAGTAAAGTAAAATTCATTGGGGTATGATTAACTGTGTGTGCTGATACTTTGTTCTGAACACCTTTTTCACTTGCTTGTGATTACCCTTACAAGTATCTTTCTTGCCATTCTGGAAAAAACAATGGCACCTCTGTCTAATTAAATTCCCTGGACGGATCATGCTGATCCCTTGGGAATACATGAGGATCACGTTATTTTAAAAAAAAAACCTATATGTGTGTTCCAGTATTTGTCATTTATTTGAAGTTTCACAGGATTTGTGCCATCATTGATAGTTACTGATTAGTGACCCTCCCAGTTCGATGATAGGGAAAAAAGGGGGGGAAAAAAAAGGGAGAAAGGCTTATGAGCAAAAATTAAGCATGGGTCCATTGAAATAAGTCTAAAATATATTAGGCTGATTATATGAAATGATATATAGTTTTTCAATTAGCTGGGTGCATTGCAAAATGCCCAGGCTCTTTGCAATGCTTTGAATTTTTCAATTTGTCTAGGACATATACATTAGTTTATTGTACTGGTGATTTTATCGTTTTGGTGTGTTTTGTATATTTATAGAGGAGAGGGTTTTTGAAAAATATATATCCAATATCCATAAGCTTAGATGTATACACTAGACTTTCCTAATTAACTAACACTCATGGAATCGGGTATATCATCAGATAATCGAAATCGTCAAATAAGTGGAAAGACTTGCATATGGCATTTGTTAAATTTTCTACATATTAAATCATAAGTGTAAATACTATGGTTAAAATGAATAACTTTATTTGCATAAGTAAAATATTCTAACCAAAAAATGAAACGAAAATACAGTAATAGAAATTTAAAGAAAAATATGTAATATGATTTTTTTATTGAAAACTTTTTTGGATGTACCACATTTTGTTGATTCTTCTTCGATTTAGTATACCAGTATGTCAGTGAGGGAAGGATTGCTGGATAACATATTAAAATTTAAAAGTTAGAAAATTGGTATGAATCTATTTATCTTTTCATCCTTGAGATCCCCTTAAAAAATCCTGTTTCTCTCAAGAACTTTGAATTTTTTCCTTGTTTTAAGGCTATAACTTAAGCCTAAATGAGAAAAAAAAAATATCAACTTGAACCAGGAAATAAGTCTGCAGGAGTTGCTTACAATTTTGGGAAAATAATTTTTGAGGCTTGGAACTTGCACTAGCATGCTGTGCCTATGTATATTTTTATTTTAAAATACACAATAAAACCAGAAAATTTTAGTATTATCATGCAACAATCAAATATAGTCCACCGATCACGAGAAGAACACGGGCTATGTCACGTCGGACAATTCTATTATTTACTTTTAGGTAAAGCAACTGCCCATCGAGAATAGCGCATTCGCAACGGCGCTTTCCCGTTTGGCGTCTTTTGTGCTATTTTGGCCTCCTAGAAATTTCACTATAAGCGCCACGGCAGTGCTCTCAATAACATCGTCATCACAGTGTTTTTGTTGCGTAAACACCGGCTGTTCGACGATGTCGTCTTGAGACATTCTCGCATTAGATTCACAAAAAATAAGATCTGGTTGAAATTTTCTAGAATTTACATGGTAGGGCCTCAGAAAAATCACTTGGCCCGGGAAAGCCTGTGATGCTCTTAAAACGGCCCGACTGCACGAGCACTTACGGCACATTATTTTAATACAAAAAATTTATTTTTTATTCCGCAGAAGGGATCGAAAACTCCAGCCTTTTTTTAATAATCAGTTCCATGCATCAAGCTGAAGCTGAACACTGCTCTTATAAAACATTTTCGACCATGGCCCCCAGATGGATGGGCTACTACACCGCACACCAACTCCAGTCATATATCTCCATACGGCAATTTCCAACCAGGGGAGTTGAGTGGGAAATGAAGGCTCCATCCATCGGTGGTCGCCCTAGGCTCCGTAGGTAAAGAACTTGCTTCGAATGTTCTATGCCTGGATTCGAACCCATGGACCTTGATGGTAACCTTCATAGTGGCAGACGAGCTGAAGATGAAGGATGGGCTGACAAAATCCAGCCTATAGGAGAATTCTCATAATTTTCTTCTTTTTTTTTCCACACTGTAAATTCAGAATGGACGGCCGGTGAGAGATCCCAGCCAGGATCCCTCATGCTGCAGCATGAGAGGACCATTCTTCCAATGCCCTTAAGCATGGCCCCCACATCTTGCAGCCGGGCTCTCAGATTGAGATCTTTGACGGGTCACTCTGAAATGAACTTATAGTTGTAAATGATTAGAATCATCCAGGGACCCAGGGCTGGATCCCTGTCAGCCCTGCCCTTGGGGGGACATGCCCTTAAGGTGGCTACAGACGTAACTGCAAACTTGACAAGCAGGCATGCTCAATCTTTTTATTTGTCACTACTGCATTTGTCACCTATTTAAAAAGCCCATATGAGTAGCTTCTGTGGAGAAAGTAAAAAAGGGAAAAAGACGATGATATGGCTATAATAAGAGAAGGTAAACAGAAAAAGAATGGCTAATTGCTAGCAGGTGGCATTCTCTTGCTGCAGTATAGAAATTAAACCAAAGAAAATGCCGTATAATTTACAGTAGTAATAAATTATTATTATATTAATAATACTCCTTTTGTAATAAATTATTAATTTAAAGTAATTTTACTTCCTTTATTACTAAATGATCGCTACTCCCTTCGAATTTTTTTATGTATCAAATATTTTAGTTAAAAAATATTAAATTTAATAAAAATTCAAATTTTTTAAATTAAAAAATTTAATTTACTTCTAAAATTTATAACAATTTTCGAGTACATCATTTAACAAACGCCAACACAAAAAGCGCAGCTCACTGAAGCATGAAGACTGACGGAGTTCACTGAAGCGTGAAGAATGCCCGCATAACACAGAGAACCGATTTGCGCCAAGACAGCCTTTATTGGCAACCCGGGAAAATTTTTATCCTTTCCTCACGCCGAAATGGACCCTCTCCAGAGAGGGGGGTTCGCGTAACTCTTCTCGTGATCTGAGAACTATATCAGCTAATTAACCTTTTAATGGCCAATGTTTTGAATTGGGAACATCATTTTTATTAATTAGAAGAGAACTTTTTTCTCAATGTGTGAGATTTCAAACTTAATTTACAAAAAAAATTTCATTTCAGCACTTACATTATAAATTTAATTTTTTTAAATCACTGATGTTCAAGGAAGAATAAGATTTAATTTTTTTTCCTATGAACATGAGCAAGTCCAGAAACCATGGGGAAAATTTTTTTTCATGACTTTTATGGTTGATATCTCTAAAGGATGAAAAGGGGAAATAGCTGAAAAAATTAAGAAAATCAATTCATATCTGAATTCGGCCAGTAAAAGATTAACTTACATTTCAACTATTCAGAATTGATTATGAGTATTTATCAAGCATTTTCTATCCAATATCTATAAAATTGAATTTCTGTATGTCTTTCATTGTGCATATTCTCTATAAAAATCTAAAATTTTAGACTGATTTCCACATGTATATAACACAGGACCCAACTTGAACGATAGGCTACTTTTGAAAGTTTGTTGAAGCTGAGCAAATGCCTCAACAGTGACTTTAAGAATGCTTACTTTGGTTATAATGGTTCCCAAACCATGCATTTCAGGCATATTTACCCCTTTACAATGGTTTGTTGCTTCTTTAATGCTCCCGGCGCATGCACGCGCACATATAAATTTAAATATATTGTCTTTTGTCTTTCACCCTGTGCGAGATACGCTTATGCTGCACTTATTCCAAGAGATAAGGTATATTTGAGCATTAAATATAAGCAAGCAATCGCAAGATTAACTGTTGGTGTAACTTTTCTCATCATTCTTGTACAAAAAAAAGTTACTCTAATTCATTTCAGTGATAAAAAAATTAATTTTGCTGCAAGTGATAGGCTAATTGATATTTTCAATGCTAAAACTATGTAACTGAATATTTTTGCATTTGCAGGTGAAGCTGATTGTGTGTGGATACAGAGTTCATTACAAGAGATTATCTTTTAGTCATTCTTCTGATGCCATGCTCACAGCTCCTCATTATCATTGATTAAAACATTTGAATCATTTGAAATTAAACCCATAAAATCACTGCCAAATACCATCAATTCATCCAATTTTTGTCAATACATTGTTTTTGCTGTGATATATATATTAACCATTTTTAATCTTGATTTTATGATGTAAAGGTATGTTTTGTCAGCATTTTATAAACCTTATACATTAGACTTCTATGCTATTTGAGAAGGAGATTACATTTTTAGTGGAATTCGAACCTCTTCTATATTTACATGATAGTATGTACTTTGTATTGTCTGTCTTGTTTTTTACTAAATGCTCTTTGTTCAGATTTGTTATATTTTAGTATATTAGCTGTACATGAAGAAAAATGTTTATGCAATATCAGATCTTGAATATTCATCTCAAACTTTTTTTGCTCCTAACAGCAACCATTAAATTAGCTAAAAGTATTTTACATCACAGTATTTTAGGTATAAAATTAAATGTACTTGATGGGCTCAGTTTTTTTTTTGTTGTTGCAGTTTTCGGGTAATTTTTTTAAAATTTTACTAGATTGAAGAATTTTGGGTGCCCCCAAAAATGAGAAATATTAGATATCTCCATAAATATTGAAAGTTAGCTTTTCACATGCATTTGAAATTATGAGTATTTTTATTCATTTCGGCAAAATGCTGTTATTGCAGGGTTTGATAGGTTTAATTTATCATGTTTAATTAGGAGAGATCTGAAGTATGGGAATGTAATTGAACTGTTATGAAATATGTCAGGTAGAATGAAATATGGTTTTATGAAGGAAACTAAGAAGAGACAAAGCAAACAATGAGCCGGATGTATCACAGAAAATGATTTTGACTACATAAAAAGTAGTAATTAAAAAAAATTCACTTTTTGAACTGGTTTAAAAATTTTTTTTAGAGACTGGGACAGCCTTTTCTCATCCAAATACATCAAGGAAATAGACCTTTTCTGTGTGTGGATATTATGCTGAGATGAATTCTGAAGGAAAAGTCACCTGGTCTCTGCTAGGAATTGAGCCTACTATTGCTCAATAAAAACCCAATTTGAATGAAAAAGTACAATTTATTCCACATCAAACTTAGTATAGAAAACCGTAATGAGTTGTAATGTATAATGAACATAACAAACTAAATTTAGCTATTGAAACATACTGAATTCAGATTGAAGCATGGGTGGAGATACGGGGGGGGGGGGGATGCCCCTCCATCGTCAAAGGTGGAGTTGACTGATCTAATGTATATATGAATTGACATCGTGACCCCCCCCCCCAGACTTCCATGTCTATCTCTGCCTATAGATTGAGGACAAACACTCGTCTTTATAGACAGGAAAATTCATTCCTTCAGAGGTCAACCTGTTGCCGACAAGAGTAATCTGTCATTTGTATAAGGTATGAAGAATTTTTCCCCCAACACCCAGGTGTCCTCTTGCAAAACTAAACAAATGTCCTACTATATACACCACTGAAGACATTATCCTTCCTTCATTTCACATGCTGTGGCACAAGACTCTGAAGTAGAGACATAAGAGAATCACTTAACTTCAGAAAATGGTCCCTGAGTGAGACAATAGAGACTTCAGTCCAGTACATCAATAAAATGGACCTCCTCTGCATATTATGCCAAAAGTGAACTTTGAAAGAAAAAAGGCTTTGGTGGTAATAAAATAATTCTTCTACACAGAAAGTGATAAATCGTTTTTTTTTTTTTTTTGTTTTTTTATTGTAGCAAATAAAAGGTGGCTCCAAAAATTTGCTTTGTAGCCTGTAGGATTTTTCCGTGAAGTCAAACAATGTGAAAAATGATTGGTGCAACAAAGTTGAGGCAACTTTAAAAATCAAAACATTTTTTAGTTTATAGAAAATTGATGAAAGCAGGAGCTGACACTTTTTTGTTTTTGAAGTTTTTTCTCGTAATTTGACGCTTCTGTCAAACTAGACACCTTGATTTTAAATTATGAAAATACACTATCTACTTTTACATTTGTGATATATCTCTTGATATTTAGATCTTTGTTAGCTATGTTACCATAGCTATCAATATTGTGGCTATTTTGAAAACGAGTATTATATGAATATTGTGTGAAGAGTAATACTTTAAAAAAGTATTTTTTTTTTTTTTAGCTTTTGTAATGGTATCTGTTAGAAGATTGTTTTTTTTTTCTTTTAAATTTGATATATATTTTATTTCTGGAACGATTGGTTTTATTGATAATATGAGAAAATAACTATCCGAGGTTGGGGTTTCGTAAACTTATTTTGTTTGGTTAAAATTACTGATGTATATTTTTCATGATCATTCTAGAATATTTTTAGCATATTATTTTGTTTGTGATGCTCAAATTATTTATTTACAAACCTTTTTTGTTATAATAAGGCAATGAAAATAAACCCTGTAACAGATTTATACTATTTGTTTTTTTCTCCTTCAAAAATGAAGCCTGAAATTATTTTTCCACAAATGTGTTTCAGAGAATTCTTTCATCATGCACAGGATTGGAAATGTAAAAATTTTATATGTGCATATTCATTAAATATTTTCTCTTAATGTTTAAATATCTGTACAAAAATACTTACCGAAGGGGATTCGATGATAGCTGCAAAAAATATCTTCTACATTGTGATAATTGTTTTAATATATTTTCTTGATTGTTTAACTAATTTATTTCTTATGAAAAAGAAGTATAGTTATATATTGTTATTGTTGAGAAATCATAATTACCTAAATAGTACACATTTAATTTGTTTTAGTTAATGAATTGAGAATCAGACTATATATAACTTATTAGAGCTTACGTATTATTTCACTGTGTACTGACTGTTTATTGTCCTGTATCTGTGGAATTAATGTTGACATATATGTTAAGTGTTTCACAATTTTTACTTGTTTGGAAAAAAATTTTAAGATTTGCATTTTTCTGTTTTAAAGGTGCACTAATTGTTTACAAGTGGGAGATCAAGATTGCCATGAAATTTTCTATATCTCGTGTACAAATATTTCTTCAAGTCAAATTTTTTTAAGCTTGAATTGACAGTGTGTTGTTTTTCAAATTAGAATTTTGAAAGCCAAATTTTGTACCAAAAAGAAAATGTGATCAAGTGCAGAATTTCTGTGAGTGAAAAATGTGAGGGGAAAAAAATCACTAACATTTTGATTTTTCATTTGAGACTTTTCTTATCCACCTTATCTGTTCTGCACCAATTTTTCATTCATGTTCATTGCCCAGAAATTCCAGCTGGAGATTGAATTAGTTTTATACTTAATTTATTGACATTATAGTGCTCATCACTTATTGCGAATATCTGCAAATTAGTCTTTAATTTTTTGGGTCACATGAACAGTATTCCAGTAACTTCTGTAATTTACAAAATTTCCATCCCAGACTGATTAGAGGAAAAATCAAAACTATATGGTTGGATGAGAAAATATTTATGAAATTTATGTATGAAATATTTATGAAATGTTTCAATTAATATAACTTGTCAGTGAGTGTTGTGACATCAAACTACATTTTGAAACAAAGTGCTACGTGGGACATATTTTTAATTATTGGTTATTTACTTTTTATTCTATGTACAAACTCTAATTTTTTTTTTTTTTGTAAAATTACACAGCAACTGGTAATTGCACGTTTCAAATTCTGATAGCATTTAATTATTATTCATGTATTGTCAGAGAAAAGCAGCTTTCAAATTTCTTCATGACAATTTTAATTTGTGGAGTTTGTTAAAAATTAAACTAAAATTTCACTACAAGTTTGAACTGAAATAGTGAATTTGCAGTAAATAGAAGATGCATAATGGAGGGATTTCTTTCCCCTGAAAGATGAGACTTCATAGCTCTTCACATCGCATGATTACGAAAAGCATGTTCAGCCAGCCCCATTATAATGAACTTCTAGGACCTGAAAATTTGGTTTACTATTTATAATATGATGACTTAACACATTCTGAAATCTCGAAATATGAGGATCTGGACCACAATTAAGGGGGAAGTAGACGGGTCAGACCAGAGGGTTCTTCCTTTCAAACTGAGCACAACTCGGGTCTATCACCATCTATGGGCGATTTACTACCTAGTGAGTTGTGCCAGAAGTATAACTGTGTGTGTACCTAACAGTCTGAATGCGTATATATATTGTTTGATTTTTTCAGTGCCGCCATCTATATTTCAGAAGTGAAGTGAGTGTGTTATGATTGAATTACATTTGTAATGTTTGTAGGTCTGTTGTGAGACTTTTTAAAGGGGAGATAGGCTCGCATTCGCGCCTTGAAATTGAGAACCACAGAAAACAAACTTCAGCCAACCACCACTGTGGTGACGGTGGGGGTTTGAACCCGGGACCTGGTAAGGCGAGTCCATCACTATGACCACTCAACCACTACAGCGGCTGACCAGAGGGTTGCAAAATTCACCCTTTAATCTCTCCAACATTACAAGGGGTGCCCAAATGCACGCTTGTCCTGGCTGACCAAGTCTCTGGTTATGGCCCTGATGAGGATAGACATTTGCATAAATTTTGAAAAGTTGATTAAGAAGACTGCAACTTGTGAAACTTTTTGGCCTGGAGTTTGATTCTAATGATTTTAAGTCTAAAAATAAGCTTGCAAAATAAAGACATGACGTAATTGAAATGACAAAATCTGTTAGATTTGAGGATGTAGACGAGATAAGTTGGGTTTGAGCATTTCATCCATATTTAAGAGATCAGTTATGAACATCTTTTAGTAACATTGGCAATGCCATCAAAATTGTAATAGCAAAAAATAGTTTTAATGAGACTAGAATTGTTACATTTGCGAGGGATATTGAGAATTCTTTAGCTTGGTAAAACAAAAGAATGCTGTCTGTCAGCTGAATCTTGACTATTTCATTTTAAAAAACGTTTATAAGCCTATCATCATGCCAGTCTATTCCAACCCCTCGGGGTAATGTATATCCCCATGGGACAAAGCCTGGGTCATTTCTGGCACTAGTCTCTTCAAGAGAGCAAATGCCTCACTCACCAAAACCAGTTTATTCTGAATGAGGACAGACCGAAGTAACTTTGAATTGAATTCATCAGGAGTAAGTTTTTGCGATTAAATTAACCGCTTCTAGCTTATAATGTTCAGCAAGAAATTTGGATTATCTCTATTTGGGGGTCAAGTATTACGTCAGCATCGAGGAGGGAGGGGGTTATTTTATGAAATTGGATAGATCGAGGGACACCTGCATTCACAAACTCGTCAGCATTTTCATTATAAACCAGGTTTGCAGATGAGTTTGTAGGCGTTGGCGAGTATTCTTATATTTTGAGATCTCTCAGAATATGGTGTCTATTTATCAGTTTATCTAGTGTGGTGTATTGGACAGCCATTTCTCAAGCTTTGCACCGTATCTATAAAAATGGGAGAAGAGTTCAACTACTTGGGTTAGGTTGATATAAAATATGGGTTTTTATATATATATATTTTTTTTTTCTTGTAAACATTAATAGATAGCTTTAGACTATACAGGATGACTATTTAAAATTGGTGTATTCTGTGCTATCTACACTAATTAACCAACAAAAAATTATCAAAGTTTTGGAGTGTCTTGATAAACAGATGAGTATTTTCGAAGCCCCCTTCAAAGACTGAAAATCTCTGCATTAGTGTGGAATTGCAGTGTTCGTAAACAAGTTTCACAGCCATGCATGTTCTTGTAAACTCGACGTCATACTCTTTCATGAAGAAATTAAAATGCTCCCCTTCATGGCGTTTCCAAAGTTTCATAGTGTTGATAGTTATAGACGGGTCTCTAAACAAGCTAATTTTAATTACATGTATGTGTACTGGCAGAATTAATTATTTGCATATTCAATATATTTATGATAAAATAATTCAACTTAAATAAATTAGGCAATGCTAGTGAGAAGGTATTGATAAACTGAATTTTTTTTACCTTTGTTTAAATTGGTTATATGTTACAAAAAAATTCATAAATGCAATGTAAATATAGCTTTGTGCAATATATCTTTAATGTATTACATGTTGAAAACAAAGTTGGTATTCCAGTTTCGTTTCATAGATATTTATTTGTTGTTGCAACATGTTAAGTCTCTGTATTTGAACTTTTAGATGTGTTTTTCACATCTTATTCCTATGGGGAAAATAAAGTTGACGGTGAAAAAAAAAATTTTGTTTGGGATTGAAAATGGCTTTTACTTTTTAACATTGTTGGTCAAAATTATAGCATTTGAAAATATAAGATATTTACTCTTGTGAGAGAAAGAAGTGTAAAATTATATATATATATATATATTGCAAATGTGTTTACCCCCACCACCTTTTATGTAAATAAAAAATTGTATATAATATTGCACATATTTCATATTGTGAATAATTTCTGTCGTATTTTATTGTTTTTTTGTGTAATCATTAATCTAAAATTATGATCTGACATGACCTTATAGCCATCTAATGGCACATTTCATATACAACCATGTATGTATGTAATTACCTGAAACTTGTGTGAAAATTGAAATCAGTATTGTGTTTGTAATGGTGGAATTCTTCTGCTTAAATAGATACCTTAGTTTTTTGCACTTGTACAGTAGGGGTCTTTGTTTCCATAATTTTTAAGTTGCTGATTATAATTTCAGAACAGCATGTTGGTTTCCCTCAGCTGGTATGTTCTTTAACCCTTAAACTGCTCAATCATTTCATGAGTGATCAACGCGATAGTGGAAAAATAGAATTTTCAATAAAACAATGAGATTTTTTGAAAAATTATACACAATACCACAAGGTGATTACTCACTGAATATTTTTTAAACTTTTCCTCCCTCAACCCTTACAGCAGCAATAACCCGATCTCGCCTAACTTTATGCCGTTTGTTTTGGCAATTATGAAATATCTCGCGTTTTTAAAAACTTATTTCGACAATGCCGAGTCCAACTAGCACTGTATAGAGGACTTTGTTCACAAACATTTTTCCATTCCCCCCCCCCAACCTGTCAGATCAGCTGGTAGTGGGCAGAGTGAGCTTTGGTTCAAAGCTTGACAATGGGTAGAGAGGCAGTGTTGTTTTTCCCATCACTTTGGGGCAGTATAGAAATATGCATACGGTATAAATAATAGAAAAACAGTATTTCTCTTCTTTTTTTTTTTTGTTAATCTCTGTTGTGGGGGAGGGAAGAAGCACTTCATATCAGCTGCACAAAATCTGAAAAAAATATTCTTGGAAAAAAATGGCATTTTTCAGGAAGGTGTATTGATTTCCACTGGGGTAGTTATAATCCGTAATCAGAAAATTTTATTAAAGGATCAATTGAAAATATGATAAAAAAAATGAAGATGGATTTGTTTGCGCAGTTTAAGGGTCAAAATTGCATGCATAATATGTGTATTTTGCTGGAGCAATTAGAAAACTAACATGTCGGTAAGTAGCAAAAACTTGAAAAGCATATCAAGGTGTTTAGGATGAATTTAACAGTATTATTTACTGCCATAAATAAATTTACAAACTACACATGGAATAAAAAACAATCTAAAAAAAAGTCTGGAAATATTGGGATATTTATAGATATACATGTCTTCAAATTATACTTTAGACACATGTTTTTTTCTGATACTGGTTATAATTTTCTCTATATTTCACATGCTTAAGAAAACTCAAGTATCTACTGAGAAATTGAATTTTTTATGGATGTTAGGCCGAAACTAATATTTGGAAAGGAAAGTGATGTGACTCCTCTGGAAATTGAACCTGGGTCCCCTTGCATATCGGGCAAGTGCACTAACCAATACACCAGAGACACACTTTTCAATTCCTTATAACATGCATTAGTAAAGTGAAGCACTGAGTGGAGACACAGCAGCCTCCCTCAACTACAGCGCTTCACGCTACTAGAGTGTTATAAGGAATTGAAAAGTGTTTTTTGGTATATTAGTTAGTGCACTTGCCTGGTATGCAAGGGGATCCAGGTTTGATTCCCAGAGAAGACAAGTCACTTTTCTTTCCAAATATTAGTTTCTGCTTAACATCCAGAAAATTCAATTTCTCAGTATATTTCGGGCCAGAAAAAATACTATTTCTTAATATGAGGTATCTTGTGAATAACTGTCGGGAAGCTGTGTGTATATTCATAGACTACCACTGAACCACACATGCACCTCTTCTGTTCAGAACGTCTAATGAATTGGTACATGTTGGAATGTGTGTGTATGTGCAGCAAACCTGACGTGGAATTTGTTTCTGTGTAATGCTTGTTGTGCTTTCATCTGCCATCAATTTTTCAAACTATGAGTGAAAAAAAAAACTTCAAAGACTGGAAAATAATTGTCTTTAATTTTTCCATTGTAATTTTTGAATGAAAAATTTTGAGAAATTGAATATTCTATTCTACCAAAATTTCTTATATAAATACTAAGGCTACAACAGACAAAATACCTATTGATTCAGCTGAAGAAAGATGCCCATAAATAAATATGGATGTCAAATTTTTAACCTAAAATAAGAGCAATTATAACAAAAAACGAATACACACTAAAATAAAACTAATAAAAATGAATGATTATATGATAAAATATACACTGCCCACATAAAAATTATGGTGGTTTAATCTGTGTGGATAGCTTAATTCATCCCAATATAAATATCCCATATCTTTTTAAAAGTCCCAATTGTGGTAGAATTCCCAACAAACAGCAGTAAGCTATTCCATTTATTGACAAGTTTGTTGGAGAAAAATTCCCTGCCACACTACAACCTTAAGTTGTCACTTACTAATAATACTGTAGGGCCAGACATGACCCAGGCCGTCCTGTGAGGATGTAAGCCTTTTGGCCTGAGGGGGTTACTAATCGATATTGGTGTCCCCTTGTTAAAACACTAGATTGATGGTGTATTAATAAAATTCAAGGCCCATTCCGTTGAAAATTTTAAAAACTTCTATCGTATCCCACCAGAAACCTGTTTTCTTCAATGTAAACATATTAGAAACTTTAAGCCTCTCTTCCATAGCTTAAGCCCTATGAGAGTGAACTCCTTGCATGACTCCTCCATAACCCCTCAACCAAGTTTATGTCCCTATAAAGATATGGTCTCCAAAATCTCACTGAATACTCCAGTCCAGGACAAACTTGGTCCCAGAAAAGTGGAAGAATCACTTTAGGAGAATGCAAACATCTTTTTAAGGATGAAGCTGAACATTTTATTTTTTTTGTCCACTGCCTAACAATATTCAGAAAGCCTAAGCTGTTGATATCAATGAGAATTCCCAAATCGGTCATAGTATTTGCATCTGGAAAAATATTTAACTCGTAAGTGAAATGAGTTGTTCAAGCTAAAATGAGCGTCCAAGCTCTATTTGTTTGCCTATGCTGCAATCATATTTTAGTTTGTTTGAAACAACTCTCTATCTCGCTTTGATTTCCGACTATCCCCAAAAGCTACATGTCAAAAGTATGGGGCCAGGGACACTCCCTTGAGGAACTTCACTTGTTGGACCCGATTGAATGTCTTTTTGAAATCAAGATAAATGTTTTTGCCTAAAGACTTGGTCACAATCATAAAAGGAAAAAATTTTGATTACAAAATTATCCAGTATTTATACTGTAATAGAATTCAAATATCAGGGATTCCTAAACTCTTTACATTTCTGGGTCCCCCCCCCCCCCACTCAGCCTGGCTAGAAGAGTTCTCTGCAACAATGGGATCAGTTCAGAGGTGGAGTTCATTCATTCATTATTTCTCTTGCCTTAACTACTCTGGTAACTAATATTCCATTGATATATTGGTTGGGAATCAAAGCCCTATTACTGTTTAATACAGTTTTATCACTAAAATATCTTTTGGGACCCTCCCTTGAGAGATCACTGATCCTAGGTTGAATCCTAGTTTTTCCATTCCCCCTTCCACTATATCTAACCAAAACTTCCCTTTGATAATTTGCATTTCACATTCTTCAGAGAAGAGAAACATTTTCACGTTTGGAAAAGACAATACGAGATTTAAAAGCGAGATCTCTTTTAGTTTAAAAAAAAAAAAATTGCATGCTACTTTTTAATCAAATTCCAACATTATCTGATCATTTTCAAAGAGTAAAATTATATAATCAGATTTTGAACATTCACAAAGAGCAACATGTCATACATTTCTAGTGGAAGAGCTGGTTTTAAAAAAAAAAGGTATTTACAACTAGATTTATATGGCTACTGGAAACGCTTATTCAACAGCTACTTGTAAAAAACGATAATGTAAACACATTTTCAATTCAAAATTCATAGAAATAATTAGAAATAAATGTTTTGTACAGACACCTTTGGCTCAAAATTTAATGTCATAGAAACTTAATATTTTTTGAAATATTTGTGTATTTAAATGCTATATTGTAGTACACATGCACATAGTGCTTGCCAATTATTTGAATTGAAATGTGCCAAATTCTGATGAAACAGTTGCTAAGCTTATTGTACATCTTCCTAGTCATTCTGTTGATTGTCACACCATATATGTAATGAATTTGATGTGTTTATTCTAGTCAAGACTGTTTCAAAATAGGATTCAATCTTGAAATTTTATTTGAAATAAATGTAATTTTTAAATGAGAATTTCACACGTTTTTTTATTCCTTCATGGAGTAGTTTATTATATACATTACAAAGGTAAAATATAAATGATGACACACACAAAGCATGATGCACTTATTACAGGAGTCCCTGTCTTTTCAAGTCTTCGTATGTTTTCTTGTTGACAACATTCCCTTTGGTATCTTCATATTCTTCCTAAAAAATAAGTTAAAAGCTATTAAGTAATAAATTACAAGGTATGAAAAAATCTTTTTTTAAATTTGAATCAGATTTTTTTATTTCAATTAACTGACTTCTTAATGATTAACAAGATTTGTTTTAGTTAATAATACATATTTTCATATCACCTGTTTTTTTCTCATAATTCCTCAAATTTAATTAAGCGTTAACGAATAAACAAGCAAAAAAATCTTTGTTTATGTAACATGAAAGGTCATTCGGCCCGAATTAACTTTATGGATTAATATTTTTCTTGTAGAGAATTGTTTTCATCCATGAGCCCCCAATCGAAGTGAATGTGCGGTGGCAACTCAGTATTACACGCGTGGTGCAGATATGTCAATTTACTGGATGTACAACCAAAGGGCCATTCGGCTAAATAAAACAAATTCTATTGACAAGATTGTTTCTTGCACAATTTGTGGATGAGTTTCCGACTTGCATGATGTTGCTTAATAGTTTACACATTTTTATTCTTCCACAGATTCAATGAGTTTTGATTAAAAAAAAGTAAAGTTCAATGATATTTATGTTGGTATAACATCTATAATAGAATTCAAGACTTTATAAAAAGAAATTCTGTTTTTTAATCAGGGGAACCCTAGTGCCACATTGTAATGCATTGAAAATACTTGGTGCAGTTTAGTTACGTGCCAAGTTCAACTCCCTATATTTTTCTGCAATTTTTCCATGCACAAAATCTAGAAATAAGAGCAGCTTTCTTTCTGCACTGTATCTAGGGATTAAGTTCAAGTCTATATTTACCCCAAAAAAGATCTATACTTCTTTTAATCACAAACACTTTACCATATATCAATAATATATACACCATACCAAGTTACTTTTACTTCAATATTATGGAAGTAATGTAAAGAAAAAACAAAATTTGAATTCTGTGATTTAAATCAAGTGATTTTAATCATGATTTACATCAGCGTACCCTGATGAATTATTGAAAAAAGGAAATGATTAAGAAAGATGATTCACATTAATTAATTTTGAAAAACAAATAGGTATCCGATTTCATAGAATCAAACCAGAAACTTGTAAATGTTAAAATTAAGGCATATTAAGATAATTTGTAATTTGATTGTTCATAAATTTTATATTTTAAAAAGCATAGAAAATAATCACTAAAATTCTAAATACAGTTAAACCTGTTTTCAAAGGAATTGCAAGGGACCGAGGTTTTTTTCCATTGAACACAGGTTTCCACTTAATAAAGGTTGAGTTAACATAATTTGTAAAATTATGTAATGATCTTGTATGTAATTGAAATAAAAATAAAATGAAGTAAATTTAAATAGATAAAATAATGTACATTGCACATTATCTACTGAATAATTACTAAATATTTCTATCTCCACAAATTCTCTTTATAAAAGTTCATTTCACGCCGTTCATCTGAACTGGCATTTACGTTCATTTGACTTTCTCTAAAATTGTCAATGAGGGTGTCAGGTTATCATATGTACATTGTCATCTATATTTATGTAATCCTCAGCACAAGGGCTATAACTAGGATTTTTGTGGGGGAGAATATGATTTTGCTGCCATGACCACACTGTAAAATCTGATGATTTTACTACAATGTTTTTGTTCCCAACTAAAATTTGCCGCCCAAGCAATTGTCCCCTTTGTCTCCCTCTAATTCTGGCCCTGCTCAACACAGCGATCACCGAAAGCAGTTTGTATACAATTTTGTAAGTCTGGCATATCATTTGGAAACCCACCCCTTACACCGATTTCTTCCGTAAAAAAGCCTGCTTTTCCAAAAAAAAAACACCTTACAATTTCAGAAAGCAACTGCTCCACTACATATGGCTTTTGAAACCACAGCATCAAGTAAGGAAACAGTTCTAGATAGTCTAAAGGTTAGTCAAGTAGAACTCATATTGGCAAGCAAGGATTGCATGAAAAATTTTGAAAAGGCACTTTATCATTTTGTATGATCTTTTGGTCTACTGGTCGAAAAACAGTCAAAGTGTGTGTGTGTTTTTTTAAGTTTTATTAATCATGATAAAATGTTACCTGATAACAGTAAAGCTCTGGCATATTACACTACAAAAGTTTAATAAAAGATCTTTTACAGAACTTGAAAAAAATAACTAATAAGTTTCTTGGTTACATTCGCTCGAATGTGATCAATGTGCTTATTGGTTGCATTTTCAAGTTTGATAAAAGAACTTTAATACTACTTTTATAGAGCGATGCTGGTCTAAAACAAATTGTGTGAACTTTTCCTAAAAGAGGGTACAATTTTCCTTTCCATTTTTCCATGTTTGACAAGTTTCATTGAATCTAGGTTTTTTTATGTATATTTTGGCATTGAAATCACAGGAACAAGATTTTTTTCCATTGAAGACAAGTTTACGCTTAATACAGGTTCTGTTAAAAATGTATTTTACTGTATTATGGCTCAAATTATTTCTAAAAAAAAATTTATACTTGGACGATCATTAGAAATACGGAAGAGTAAATAAACCAATTTATAGTCTAAAACTTTGCCTAATAATACTCAGGAATCACCAATGAAAAAGGAAAATACATGGAATGAATACACAACGTTGAAGTTTTTTGCCTTTGCTTATAAATACTTAGACATATCATAGAAGGAAAGAAGATTGGTTACAAAATTATTCAGCATTTACTGTAATAGAGATAGAATTCAAATACTAGATATTCCCAAACTTTTTATGTCTGTGGGCCTCAGCTCTGCCATGAAGCCTGGCTGGAAGAGATCTCAGCTACAATGGAATCAATTTGAAGGCGGATTTTATTCATTCATCTTTTATGTCAAGAAATTCCTAATGCAGTTCAATACATTATATGTGCTGTTTTCAAAAGAAAGAGATAATCACTATCATCCTGACCAGGAATCTTACTTGAGTTGGTTACCAAATCTTAACTCTCAGTTTCTCAGCAGAAAAATATGTCTGTTCATGTCAAACGTTGTGGTCAGAATGTCTTCTTCTTCAGTTCTGATCACGAGGCTTGACATTAATATACATATTTTCTTTCCACTGAGCAACCTGGAATTAAGATTTGGTAACTGACCCAGGTAGAATCCTCGGTCAGCATGATAGTTTTAAGTTTAAATACATTTCTTCTCAGAAGACAGCACACATAGTATGTCGAAATGAATTAGGAATTTTATATTTTCCTGTGTATTTGCCTTTTTCATTGGTGATTTCTAGGATTCTTAGAAACACAAGTGCCTCATTTATCATAAAATTTAAATGTGCATCAAAGGTATGTATGATGGATTTAAAACCTAAGTTAAACTTAAAAATCCCCAAAGTTTACAAAAATAATTGACTTGGCATAAATGCATTTCATATTCAAATGAATGATTGGATATTACTGCACTGACATTAGTGACGATTGACAAAATATGTGAAGAAATAGGAAAACCATTGTTCAAAAAACCATTATGAACATTGAGTGGAAAAAGCTCCAAATTGTTTCTTTAAGTAGTAGACCTCTTAGTAAAGGAGAAATCTTTGCAAATAGGTACCAAATATAGGTAGGCAACCAGACTGCCTGATAAAAATTGATTGACTGTTTTAAAAGTGATGCGATACTTGGCAAAAATTTGCAAAGAGAAGTTTGGAATCAACAAAGATTTAGCAACCAAATGTAAAACAAAGACCTAAAGTAGGAAAGGTGTTCTGGTAGAAAAGTATTAATACACACGACCCAATAAATGCATAGGTTGACCATATGGGTTATCACCGAATATTGCCTAAAAAAATTTCAAATGCAAGTTCCCGATTTCAGCCAAAAAAAAAGCAAACATAGTTGCCAATCATAGCTTAAAAAAGATCAAATGCAAGAGTAAAATTGCCAATTAAAGCCAAAAAAATTGTCAAAGGCAATAATTTATAAGTCATGGATATAATCTTTATTCTTGATTTCGAAATTTCAGAAATGCTTCATTGAAAATAAAGGAATAAAAACAGAACATTTCATGCAAACATTGAGATGAATAAAATTATGGGAGTGTTGCATATAAAATACAGACCACCCTACAACCTTTTCAGATTCATCACCCATTGGAAACCACTACGATCCATAATAAGTCATGTTTATGCGCAAGAGTATTAGCCTCCTTGTGCATACACAAGACTTGTTATTGCTTGTAGTGGTGTTCAGTGGATAACCAGCCTTACAATTTCCTCGATTTAACAAATAAAATAGTGGCCTAGGCTTGTTACATAAGAGCTCAATTGAATGTACATAAATATAATACTCAAAATAATTTTCTAAATAAACATGATTGCATCTAAAAAACAAACTTTAGTTCTTCAAATAAATCAAATACATTAAAATAGGTTCTTACTTCATTGCTTGGGACAAACCTTTCCTTTGTTTTCATTTCTTTCAGTTTCTGCCACACTATTAGAATAAAAAGCTATTACAAGAAAATGCCAAAACTAGGCACAGAATTATCAAATATAAAAATGATTTCAAGAATTCATCGATTAAAATTTGAGGACCCGCAAAAGGAATCTAAGTTTACAAGTAGCAGTAAGTCACTTAAATGTAATTTTTATTTCAAAAGATTGCCTAAGTACAGTGAAACCTTGATATAATGATACTCTGCAGACCAGGAAAAAATGTTGTAGAGGGATTATTGTTATAGTAAGAGGCAGTCATTTCAACATTAGTCTGTAGGCATTTCTAAGCAAAACTTGAAAAAATATCGTTGTAGAGGGATTTATCATTATATCAAGTATAGTTGTAGCAAGGTTTCACTATAAATCTTGAATTGATAATTGAATGCTCTTTTCTCATCACTATATTTACTTAACACTTTATATGCATATATACCACCACTAGATTCCATAAATGTATTTAACTTTGTTTACTTCACAACTTTTCCTCGTTTCATTCTGAATACAATCAAAAACAGTCAAAATTATGGTGATGAATATCTAAACCAGGGGTCCTTAACCTTTTTCTGCTGCAACCCAAAATCAACACGATCAGCTTTGCGATCCATATGGGACTGTTTGTTCTTCAAAATTAATGAAAACCAGTGACACAATAAGTGCAGTTATAACAGGACTGTAAGTAGATTTACACGGCTCATCTCAGAGGCCCCACGAATCAAGTTTGGGTCGTGAACCCATAGCTCAAAAACTCTTGGCTGTAATTAGATTTGTAAGGCCCCCTCTTGGAAAACACTGTGAATCAAGTTTGGGCCATGATCCATACAACCCCCTCTCAGAAGTCCTTGTGAATCAGAAGGAGCAGGACCCATAGCTAAAAAGCCCTGGCTGTTAGTTTATTTGAACTACCCATCTCAGAAGCCTTTGCGACCCGCAAGTCAAGAACTGCTGATCTAAACAATGAATACAGTGGAATTCCGTTTCAACACAAATACTACTATAGCAAAAATCTCGTTTTAACGGACACTTTTCTAATCTCCCAGATAAGTTTACATAGGAGCAATGCAAAATCTCTGAATTCCTTTATAATGTAATTTCGTTATAACAAAGTGATTTCTCTGGTTTGTTGGAGTTCATTATAACAGGATTCGAATGTATAATAATTGTTACATAAAACTGTTAAAATAAAATAAATGAAATACGTACAGCCTAGAGCATCTTCAATTTGTGTTACATTAGCAAAATGTGCAGTATTTGGAATGCCTAAACATCTCATGCCATGCGCATGACGCCATTCCTGGAAAAATAAAAAGCCAAAGTATTATTTAAAAAAAAGGAAGGACTTTACCAATTAAAAATGTTCTAACAGCCAAGATTTTAAATTCTGCGACCTATTTAAAAATTACTACTCAGTATTTATAGATGATTCATAGGAGTTTTACAATTTCATTTTGACATCTACCAATTTCATGTTTATATTGCTTGATCTTGCAGGCACCAAAATCAAATTGTAAAACTCCTATGAATCATTTATAAATATATATCACAATGATAAAACTAACTTTATCTCATGAATTCTATTTTCATTTGAGCTCTTTTCACACACAATACTTTTTCCTGAGACTACACTACTTTTTGTGAATATGCAAGCAATAATGAGCTGGAAAGATTATTAAAAAAAGAGGAATGTCCAACTTAATGAATTTTAAATACTTTTACATCAGAGGCGTTCATCTCTTAAATTACTGAAATTGCCAAATTATACAGATCAACCAAGTCAAACTTTTATAGCTGGTTAAGAGTAACAAAGCTATAATAACAAGTGGGAAGGGTTATTATTAAACCATTACTTACAGCAAAATGTCTCTGGAAAGCCTTTGGACCCTTGTAAGTGTAATTTCCACATATTTCACAACTATATGTAATATTCAATCCATGTAGCTTGTACAACCAATAGGGGATAGGCTGGAATATAAATAAAATTCTTTCAATATAAATATTAGCAAAAATAAGAGAAAGAATCATGAATAAAAAGACAAAAAAATAGATTTCCTCATGCGATAAATCATGCAAAACTTCTTACACAGTTTTTCTGAAGAAATAAAGTCTTTCATTAAACTTGAAGATAATTATAATATTAAACATAATTACAATTAAAAATTTATAAACTAAGAATTTTGAATAAGACTTCAGTGAAATTCAAATAAAAGAAAAATTAATAATAGAAAGTTCAAAAATTGTTTGGAAAATAGGAATATGCATGAAAGATGTATACTTTCTCAAAAAATATTTTATAATAAAAAATTATCCTGAAAGAAAGTTTAATATGTTCATTCAATTTCATATTTGAAAAAAAAAAACCATAACATTTCAATTTAATATAAATAATATTTAATATGATATTTAAAAAAAGGAAACCCTGAAGAAAGACACAAATAACCCAAACTTCTTCCAACAATTTTGTTTTAGTAATATTAATAGGTACTAATATCTATTAAATACAACAGTTTTTTACCTTCCCATCCCAACCAAGAGGCAAATTCTTCGGATTATATATAACATCATTATCCTCATCATCATCTGAATCTGTATCTGAAGCTTCATTATCAGACTCTTCTCTTTCACCAACAGTGCGAGCTTGCTTTCTCTGCACATTTTCTTTTGTTGCTTGCCTTTGTTCCTAGAAAATTAAAAAAAAAATACATTTAAGGAAATTCAAATGAAAGAAACAAAGAGAAGAAATTTGCATGTGAGTGTAAGTTAAAAAGGAAATAATATGATGCTACATATTTATTTTTTGGCACCTATGTTCTATTTTCCACTCTAGTGTAATAATTTTGCTATTCAAAAAATTGGGGTAAGTTGTGTCATAGACACGTCGCAAGTTTTGGTGTGAATACGTTTTTTGTTCCTTTAATTGTGTGATAGGCACTGACATAATGAAATTATGAATTAATTATTCATAGTGAAATTATGCCAGTCAATATTAGCCCATGATAATAACAAGGAATTATATCATCATTGGCTTTGACTTTGGAATAGCTAACAAACGATACCAATGTCATCTATTTTCATAGTGAACTGCTCAAGATATAGCGTAAAACAACTTGTTACGAATCAGAGCAGCGGGCCTGGTGATATGAGAAGAGATATCGATACCGAAGAGATATCATTGAATGCACCCTTGCAATGTGCATTTGACGATACTAGTACTTTTGACGAGCATCACATACTTCCTGAGATATGAGCAGTTAAGAATTTTGTCGCGCAACTTTTTTGCGAACGCTCCCAGTGTCATCAGATGATTTAAGACGTATTCATGTCAAAAAGAAAAAACGATCAAACGTTCACACAATTTTATAGCAAAAAAAAATTGATTTTATTAAGTATAAATTTTGGACTTACTAAAACCCCAATATCGTTAATAACAAAATTACAATCAAACTCATATTTTATTTTACCATAATAAAAAATGTAAAATTTTTGATCACTTGAAAACTTACAGAAACAAGTTCAACCAATCTGTAAACTTGAGCCTCAAGTGTGGCAATCTCTTTTTGTCTTTCAAGATCTTTGTTTCGACCAGCTTTCCCTGGCTTGGATTTGGCAAATATTGAAGGGTCCAACTCTGTTAACATTTTGCCTTTAGTGCTGAAAAGCCGTTGTGCTCTCTCCTCTAAAGTCCTAAAACACATATTATAAAAATTATGTTATACAAATTGAAAAAAACAGTGATTTACAAAACCATATATTTGTACTACAGAATTTTGTAAGTATAAAAATATATCATATATAACATACCCGCCGCACTTCAACCCAAGAGCCAATAAAGCTGACTTCAATCTGTCTAAACCAAGCGATGCCAGTTCCTAAAATAAAATACACCTATGAGTATGACTGCACAAACCATAGATTTTTTTTTTTTAATTAAAAAGAAAAGTTTAAGCTTAATAAAATATGGAAAAATGAGTGAAAATTGGAGAAATATAAGTATTAAAACATGGTGATGTAATGAATCAAGCTATCAGGATAAAATAAGGTTTAAAACTGAATGATGGCTCATTATGAACCATCTTACTTAATATTCTGCTAATGAAATGGACTTACATAATATAAGATTTTTGTTCCATTGAAACTGTATTTCAATAAATGAGTGATATACCTTGCTTGTCCAAGAAGTAAAGATGCATCACACACATGCAGAAATGTAATGTTTTATTGCATATGTTGGCTGTATTGACTTTAACCCCTTAAGCGCCATACCTCACCTACTTAAAAGCCTCTTATTTTAGCATTGGCAAGTCCATGATTTCTCAATGGAACACATCTCCTTATATCCCTTAAGTTTTCACCTGCTGAAAATTATAAGAAAAGGCCTACTTCATTTAAAAAGATATGACACTTTTTTTCCAAGGGAGTTCAGTGATTTCTGCTGTGCCACTTAAAGGGGTAACCATGATCTTCTTCCATTCCCACACAATCTTTCATCATTGCTACACTGAGTCTGGTTTGAGTATCAAGTGTTCTGGAAGGTACTAACTGTTGTATAGTCCTCCGACCACGAAATGAATTTTCGCTGCGTCATGTCACGTCGGATGATTTTATTCAATTTTTTTTGGTAAAACGATTGCACATCGAGAAAAGTTTATCAATGACTGAGCTTTCACGATTGGCATGTCCCTCTAGGATAAAATAGAATCGTTTGACGTGACATGACGTGCAGTAGCCAAATATCATCTCGTGGTAGGAGGACTATATCTCTGTTTTTCGGACACTTCTTGTAAATAATAGTCAACATTCTTTATAATGATCCTTCTCATTTCACAGAAAATATACAATATATTGACAGATTGTTATATCGAGCATTTGAAAAAACTTCACTTTTTAAGAAAGTTCATACTTGAACGGAATGAAAAATTATATTATTCATTTTGTATAATGTAAACAGTTGCAGTTGAAAATGCAAGAAATTAGAAAATAAAAAATTTCAATAATTAATTACATGCACACACCAATGTACAGAATTCTTCAAGGGTCAAGGTCAAACACATTTTTGCAAATTAAAAACAGGGATTTTATACATTTCTTTGCTAAAAAGAAGCAGCGTAGAGCTGAGTTCCAATATTTCATTGGATTGAATGGTCATTGTAGGTCGTTATACTGGATAAAAAATAAAATGTGGAATTGGAATGAATAGAATTTTTTTTTTACTTATTGCACCACTATAATGGAAAGGTCCCAATAATGCATGATCATTACAACAAGCGCTGACTATGTAGGATAATTCAAAACTCAATGTACAAACTTTTAGGGGAGTTTCAGCTACGTCCCGCGATTCTTGCATCCATAATATAAGTCACAGACAAACTCAAAGAAACATTGGCAATTCCCAGATTAAGTCATTTATTAAAGTCAAAAACACAATTAAATTAAGTTACAATACGTTAATTCAAATATTATCATTAAACAAGAATAGCCATGATCTCAATGAATAGGATATGAACAGATTTCACCCACTTATGTTGTCAACTGTCCACACAGACTACGAAGATCTAGCTGAATTCTCAGGGAAATCAGACTGGGAATGGTGAACAATTCAACCAGATCGACAGAAGTGCATGGTCACAGTTCGTGAATCAACACATTGATGATGAAGTACATGTTACTAGCGGGAAGATCATAATTCATGAGACAGCACATCAAGACACAGCTCGCCAAGACATCAGAAGTTAGTAAACTGGAAGACGACACACAGATGATTTCATCACACGAGGAAGATGATGGCCATCAGTTTTTGTTGTAAGCTCCTTTGAGCATCCTGGAACGCCGTACTGCAGACATGTGGACGTAAATTACATTACAACGGCCATCGCTCACATCGAACACTTTGTCTGATTAGAAATATACAAACTCCTTGGACTAGATGAGTAAAATCATCATTACAAGACAACGACTATACGGACCAGCCGGAGTAATTTCAAGCTCAGTAGGATTAGTCACATATTTTAGCAATTAACAGAACATCGTAGGTTGTTAGTAAATTATCACGAAGAGCCTCATGGCTGCTCTTAGTGCAGATAGATGAATGAAGAAGAAATGCGATGAGGTAATGCATAGCTGGACTATTTGTAGTGGAGGTGAACAGGTTTATTGTTGTATGGCAGACACTCAGCGTAGGAAGAAATTGATGATGTCATTCAGATGATTTGCATACGGACATGTAGAGTTGAGCTATCCTTAACATTATTAAGTTTCAGTGGCAACAGTCTCAACAAGATGGAGGAAGTTGATCAGGCTCTCTCCACATTATTTACATGGCTATTTTATGGTATGAAATCATGGAACTATTAAGACTAACGGAAGTCTGCGGGTACCTCCGCCTGTGAGATAAGGTATTTAATAATACTATATAGTTTCATTATATATATTCATATATATCAACACAATAAAATATCATGACATATTATGCATAAATAAGAAATATAACAAAGAGATTCTCGTGACATGACCGGGTCCTCTCCCGAGGGACCATTTAATGTTAATGGAACATGTGAGCCCCTAGGGTGATATATTACAATGTACGCTTCACAACGGCAAAACAGTGATTGTAGAATCCTTTCAAAAATATCCGGCATTTTGCAGCTGTTTGTAGATGTGACTGAGATTCTTGCGACATGGATGGTAAGAAATTTGAGCACTTGTCGTGAAACTTAGAGTACTGTCATTGTGTAAAGTATTACTAAATAAAGAGTTTTTCCACCCATTATTGGCTTATCATTTCTGCATCTTTGTTTATCGTCCAGCTGATCAGTTTGGGGTTTCCGGTCATACATTCCTATGCGATTCTGATTTTTTTTATTTCCCATAAAAGTTTGTACGTTGAGTTTTGAATCATCCTTAAATAAATAAATATAACTAACTGATATAATCATGTATAATTAGTCATTTATTTATTACAACCGTAATAATTGAAATTTTTGAACAGATAGACAATGAAGTAGTCTTTGAAAAAATTGTGAGCATACCTCCCATGAAGAAAAAGCAGAAAGATCAAGATGGGCACCAGCATGAGTGAGAGCACTTTCGGTTTCTTTCTGAAAATGAATTCAGCAATCAATGATGAATTATTATGAATACAGAAAGATTGATTTTTTTTCTCAGATCATATTAATCATAATATAAAGTCAGTGTGATGAAACTGTTCATTATTTTTCTAAATGAATAAATATGTGAATCAAATTATAAGGATTGGTTGGAATTTATTTTTTAACATAACAATCATAAATGCATAATGTGTCAAAAATCTAACTAGGAGTCTAATCTAGCTAAAAACCTTACTAAATTCATTTGCTCATTTTTATTACAACCAACACAAAGATTTTATGCAGCTATTTTGAATCAGGATTTTACTGTAGTATACTAGTTCAGACGCGAATGCATGAGGGGTTATCAGGGAGCTTGTACCTCCCAAGCAAGATGACCAAAAATGAGAAGGAAAAAAATATTTCGGTGAAAAAAATTAAATATCAAAAGAAAATATCTGTTATATACTATGTTAGTCAATTTCTGTTAATTTAAATGTTTTTGAAAGGGTGGTAGTTCAAAATTCTTCTGAAAGGAAATATTTCTGCCCTTCCCAACCCCTGTCCTGGTTCATAATAACATCAGAGTTTATGATTCAGAGCCCAATTGAAATGTTCATCTGCAATCACATTCATGTTCCAGCTGTAATTCAAAGGATTCAGATTCCATTCAGTTCCATAACAAATGGCTGTACCCTGTTCAGTCTTAATGCATGGGCCCGAGGAGGGCGGGACTCATTTGCATTGCATAGGTGGGCTTTCTTATAATTATGAGATCTGGTATTATAATTCCTTAGGAATAAGCATGACAAATAGCAGGCAGGCTATTCCAGTCTGGTAGGGGCCCTAATGCAAATCCCTTACCTTGTGCCTGTGATGCTCTTGAGTCAGCCCTGGCTGTATCTTCTCTAAAAATCATCTGTCAAAGCTATATATATATATAGCTTTGACAGAAGATTATAAATAAATAAATAAATAAATACACACACACACACACACACACACACACATATATTATATATATATATATATACACGGGGTGATTATAAAAAAACTATCCCGACATATGGGCCCCTAACTATCATCATACCATTCACAGAAACTGAATGAAATTTTGGCATAAGGTATTTTGAGGTATGTGCTCAAGAATGATATGGAAAACAACAGTGTCACTCTAACAGTTACGGTTACAGTGAGAAAATTTCGAGAATATCAAATGGCAACACCAAGTTTTTTGTATTGGAATGCGATCTCCATGCTGAAAAACACTAAATAGCGTTGGAATGGAAGGTCATGTGGAAAATTTGTGAAACACAATAAAATGCTTTATTTTATGCTGCTTCTCTGTCCTTATTGGTTGTCCTCACTTTTAGCCTATCTACCGCCGGTGATTTTCATGCTACAGTTGCCGTTCGAACGCTATTTAGGGTTTTTCACAATGGAGATCACATTCCAATACAAAAAACTTGGTGTTGCCATTTGATATTTTCGAAATTTTCTCACTGTAACCGTAACTGTTAGAGTGACACTGTTGTTTTCCATATCATTCTTGAGCGCATACCTCAAAATACCTTATGCCAAAATTTCATCCAGTTTCTGTGAATGTTATGACAGTTAGGGGCCCATATGTCAGGATAGTTTTTTTATAATCACCCTGTATATATATATATATATATATATCCATATATATATGTTACTGCCAAAGACCAAAGTTGGCCACTTTGTGAACTGGCTTGCCCAGTTGATCCGCTCAATATCCGAATTTCAGGCTTTGACTGGTCCCTGTATATCAATCCCTACATATCTCTATATGGATCACTAAGATATCAATATTTAAGATTCCTTTGATCATTAGGGTTGCCATAGCTACCTGGGGTGGGTACCTAGGCTGCTCTGCTATGGGTAATTACAAATGTCCATAATTATCACAAAAATATATCCCAACATATACCTTGAATGAATATATGGGGTGGGCCAAAGCCCAAATATAGGACACTGGCCAGGCAAACTGTTATCACTACTAAACCCTGCATGTACCTCAGACACATTCCTCAGTAGAACTTCTAAACGAATTGGTGCATATTGGAATATGCACGTGCACTGAATCTGACATGAAGTTTGATTCTGTGTAATGCTAGTTAAATTTAGTGCTGTTATCTACCATCAATTTTTCTAACTATGAGTGAAGTGCAATGATTGAATAATTGTATTGCTGTAGGCCTGTTGCTTTCTGTGGTGAGACACTTTTTATTGGGGAGATCGGCCCACATTTGCACCTTGAAGCTGGACGAACTGGCCAACCTTGGGCATTGGAAGCAACATGCATATAATTAAACTCATCTAATTTTGAT
Source organism: Pholcus phalangioides (assembly GCF_987345545.1). NCBI lineage: Eukaryota > Metazoa > Arthropoda > Arachnida > Araneae > Pholcidae > Pholcus > Pholcus phalangioides. Next base: position 81,659,639 of record NW_028301608.1, on the reverse strand, counting down.
GACATGACTTCAGGTTTTCATCTTTTTCAATCTGTACTGATAATTCATATGAGAAAAAACAATTCAAAATTTTAGAAATGATAAATCGTTTACCTGCCAACCCGGGAAAGTTCCGTCTTCCCAAGGCTTCTCAAACTCATTCACTACTATCTCCATTTCCTGTTAATATTCACAAAAGCACATTTCAGTTTGGGTAATTTATAAAAAAAATAGAAAATAATAGTTGGAAATTCATTTTCATGTGTTAAGGCAAAAATAATAATGAACATAAATAAATATATGATGAAAAATGAATGAAAAATGAAAAATGTAATAAATTTGTTGAAAATAAAATTCTGAATTTTAAAAAACTCAAGGAAAAACAAAGATTTCATCATATTAGGTTTGTTTCTTTAAGTGTGTGTTTTCCCCAAATCAATGACATTTTTGAATGTTGAAAACTCTTTAAAATCAACTAACCCCTTCTGAGCTTAATTTTTCCTGAGTCTGATGGCTAAAAAATTGTCAAATTTTTTGTGATCAGATTTTATTTTTATGATCAAAAATGATTTTTAAACATCTCAGCACAATTGGCATGCAAGTTTCCTTAAAAATTATTTGAGATTCAGAATCAAACGAGTGCTTTGAAATTCTGTGGTATTCAAATGTTCAAAGTTGGTATCAAAATTAGAATCATGACCAAAACTTGATGGGGCTTTCTCATAAATATAAACATAAAAAATTTGGATCAGTAAATTAATTCAAAAATAAAAACAAAAATTAAGCAATTTACACAGAGAAATTGCCACATACACAAGTTTTTTATTTGTGGAAGCAAAAATGATCTCTGTCAACCATTTTGTTCTACTATCACATTTGGGTGATCCATTTTAGCAGGATTTTCTCCATAAATTTTTTCTGACTCAACAAAGGTTCAAACTGAAATTTTTTCAAATTGGTATAGTACTTGATTCTTATATATTCAAATACACATTTTCAATAGGTATATCATCAAAATTATTAAGAGATTATTATATAAGGTAATCTCAAAAGAGTTACAAAAAAATGAGTTTCTGAATTCTAAAAATGTGGTGAGAAAAAATGAAGAATTAAGTATAGTAATAATTTTTAATAAGCTTACATCTCGGATATCAACCAAAGGTTTCACTCTACCAACATAATCTTCAAGATATTCTAGGATTGACTCCAAATACCTATTTTCATAAGCATAAAGAAAATACTATGAAGAGAGATGTAAATAAAAGCTATACATATTTCCCCAATACAACGGAAGTGAAACGAAGTAAAAAAAATAGTTAAAATCTTCATTAACAGACACTCCTCATTAGAAGACACCTCCTATTAACTAACACATTTTTAAATTACGTCAATAGGCTTCAATGTGTTTTACTACCCATTAACAAACAGTCCCTGTCAGTGAACAAACTTTTCTGTTCTGAGAGTGTCTGTTATTGTGAAGGTTTTAATGTAGTTTAGAGAAGTTTAAATAGTGTAGGCTACTTACCTTTTGTATTCTGAGTTTTTTCTTTCTTTAGGAATGTCAAAAAGTTGGTCAAACATGGAGAGATATGTTAAATAATCCACTTTCTGCAAGAAAAATAGAATAGAATAGCCCATCAAAAATATAATTAAAATGGTCTAAAAAATATATTACCCTACTATTTCATATTCTACCTATTTCCATGAAATTGAATAAAAAAATAATAATAACAAGCAGCCTCGAATGAATCAATCATATGAATAATCTGAGATATAAAAATTTAAATCAGTTAAAGTGCATTTTAGCCCACTACCTCATTCATAGTTGAGACTGTTCATTTATATAGAAATGTCTTCTCCACTTGTTAATACAAGATTCATCAAAAGACTGGTTATTTGTGGAGATGATGATTACAAGGAACAAATATTCTACCTGTTTCTATAGCTTAGTTGGTAGAGCACTTGTCTGGCAAACGAGAGAGACTGGGGTTAGAGTCCCTGTGGGGGCAGAGATGAATTTTCTTCCTTGTAACCATCATCTCCACAAATAACCAGTCTTTCAATGAATCTTGTACTCTTCATTTATGTTTATTTTTAGGTTTTCCCAAAGAATGAAATTCATAATATGTATTATTAGAGCAAATAATGAAAAGTTTTACCTCAACTCCACGCAAATTCAGAAACTTCTCATAGCATTCATGCAAATCCAAGAACTTTCCATATCCTTCTTCATCTGTGAATTCTGTCATATCTGAATTTTAGAAAGAAATTTTACTTTTTTTAATATACACAAAGATTTTTTTCCTTTGACGATTACACATCACACCCAGGTTTACATTCATCACAATAAAGTTTATTGCAGTGCTAGGTTTCACAGATCTCCATCAAGTCTGAATGTCGGCATTTGATTTAGTACATGACTGGCATAACATCTTAAACTAAACTTCATTTTTAAAACTGTTAGTTATGTTTGATATGAATTAGAACCTTGATTAACAGAGCTGTGGAGCCAGATAACGGTTGGCTGATCACATTTCTGGTGGCGATAGGAAAATAAATAGAAGCAATTAAATGATTCAAAAACAGCAAACCAATAAAAAGAATTGTAAGAGAATACAGGATTAGGAAAATGACCGCCAGAGACTAAGGAACAACACCAAGCAGAAATGTAAGAGAATAATGCAATCACAGACTGAAAAAAAGGTTTGAATAGAAAGTGCACATTAAACATAAAAAAAAACCATTTTCATGAGGTCAATAAAATAGTTTTTGTTTGGTGGAGTTCTTATCTCTGGTGCCGTTTTGAGGAAAAGCCAATGGTCTTCAATAAAAACTGGGTAACAACAATTTGTTCATGGAAAGCCATGGTTGGCAGCATAGAATTAAAGAGCTCTGGATATATGTACAGAAAAGCTGTCATGAAACAAAATTAATTTAAGTATCCCACACTAATATATTTGCTGTTTGTTCACGTATGTTCATATTGATAACATAAAAGAACATCTGATTTTTTTACTACATGTACATAAACAAATTATTTTTAACCAAAAAAAATTTAAAAATATTTTAAAACATGTGAGCATTTGGTTGTACAGCATTAAAAGGTCTGTGTTTATAAAATTTCATACAATACAGTCATGTATGTCAGTCTTGATCTGAGAAGAAACTTTATTCATAAAAATAAAAGGATTTTTTTAGTCATGCCTCAGAGAGAAATTTCTTACACACAAATTAAATAACATGCTAAACTGCATTAAATCATAACCAGAGCATTTTTTAAAACAAGAGCTCAATCTGCTCTCAGTTAAAATATTATTCAGCATTTGAAAACATAGCAGATGAATGGCCTAAAAAAACCACTTACTCATATTTTCTTCAGTTGGATTCTCTCGCAGCTTATTAATTTCATCAAATTCAACACTCATGGGAACTGAAATCTAACATTTGATAACAACATTGATATTGAAAAAAATATAATCAATCAAAATGGGAGGTGTCAAATAATAAAATACAAGTCTTACAAGTTCAATTATGTCAAAAGGCTGTTTATATAAAGTTGAAATAAATATTATATTTTCATAATATTGTTCTATATACAGTAGAACATCGATTATTCGTACACATCGGGACTGAATGTTGTTCGGAAAAGTGAAAAAAGTTTGGAAAATTTATTTCGAAACTAATTCTCGATAACATAAAGGAATAAATTGAAAAATTCAACAACAAAAAACTCAAAATAATTAAATTTAACCAACTTATTATGAAAAGTAAATGAAAAAAAGGCAGTGTATCACAAAAAAAAAAATCCATCTTTAATTGCTTCAACTTGCTCATACAAAATTTTGCCGCCCATCTTGTAATAGTTTCAACATTAAAAATTGAAGCGGATCAGCGTTAGGCTGCAATTCTAACCATGCAAGACATTTTGTGAAACACTGTTCTGCTTCACTGTGCGTTATTACATCTACCGTTGGTTCATCTTCATCACAAAAATGATATCCCGGATTGTTACTATCAATTTTCAACCACTGAGACGCATCCCCTTCATCACGGGAGTTATACAGGGAGTTCCTGAAGCATATCTAAGCATTCCTTCAAATCTGAAAGATTTTGATTGTGTTCAGTAGTTGCGTTAAAACCATGAAAATATGGACATAACTTCCTAAAACTTCACTTCGCGAGACTTTAGTCCTCGAAATTCCAAATTTTTTTTTAAATCACTGATGGTTACCACAACTAGTCTGTATTTGGCTGCAAGTTTACACACATCATCAACCGCTTACAATCTTTTTCACTATTTTCAATTTTTTTTTCAATGTTTAAAACAACGCACTTGAGAGAGACGGAAAGCGCTGTCACTACTAAAGCTAAAGAAAAATTTGAAAAATGTCTGTTTTTAAGCAAGATAGGAAAGATACCCCCCCCCCCCCGACAAAACCATGGTAAGAACTGTTTTGTTGTCAAGAAGACCCTTGCCTCTCTTTCATTAAGGCACACCCACAGATTGCGATGAATTCGTAGAGGAGAAAAAAAAAGGCAGCTAAATCTGCTCCTATTCATGCATTTGTTTGCTTGTCAATCGTTTATAACTACATACACTATACCCAGATCCGCCATTATTTACATCTATAGCTCAAAGGTATGGTGTGTACAATTGTTTGGAAGTGGATTATTGTACAATATAACGAAGCTATCGAGTTGGGAGATGAGAGGACTGAAATTCCAAGAAAATACCAACTGTGTTGAGCATCATTGGCTATAGAAAACTGAAAATGAGTCAAGTTGAAAAGGCGTTTGGTTGACAGCGTTGTTCGGAAAACTGATGTTTGGATAATCTATGTTCTACTGTAATTAAAACAAAAAAAATTGTATGTAAGAAGTTAACAACCAACGCATGTGACAGCTTTTGAAAATTCAGCAAAATAAGCGAAAAATTTGACTTAAAATACTTGAGAAAAAGCAAGAACTCAATTTCTCAGCTAAAGTATGCCTCTGAAAAAAAAAAAAAAGAAGATTGAGGGATAATCAGTTGAATTCAAAATACAGTAGGACCTCAATTAACTGAGTTTCATGTTATCCACGATCTCCTTTGTAAATTGATTTTGAAAATAAATTGCAGTAAAAAGCTGTGTGAAATGCCTTATGTTGAAATAAACTCTTACAAAGAATGCTGAAGCACATGTAACAAGAGATCTACACATTTTAGACTAGTTTTAACAAAAATGTGAAATATTTCCCCTGTTACAGATACGACATGGGATCATATGGGCTGACTTTGTAAGAGGGAAATGGGAATAATTTTATTTGAGAAGTAGAGGTGATACAACAAATAAGTTTGTAAGATTTTGGACTGGACAAACATCTTCAACCAGTTACTTGCAAGTACCATGGTGTTTCCTAAACCATTCACTGGTGCTCAATGACAGAAGACATTGAAAGACTATTTTTAAAACTACTAAATGAGGGGGTTAACATCAGAGTGGGTAAGTCCATTAATCCTCATTTTAAGGAAAAGGTTTTACTAGAATTGTGATAGGTTCCCATGTTAAAAATTTTGTGATTCCATAATCTAGAAGCGAGCTATTGAAGCTGAGGCCTAGTTCTTTTTTTTAATAGTTTAGTTCTTCTAGCTTGCATTCATGGACTTAAGCCAGAATTGTTGAAAATGTGACTTCAACCCTCTCATATGTAAAGTAACCTTCAAAATCTTGTAAATTGTGAATACATATTGATCTAATCTTTTCATTGAAAGTATGAATAACATGCAGTAGCTAAAAATATATACTGTTTCATTGTAATTTCCACAATTATAACAACTTTATTTATATCATTTAACTTGAAAATTCTGAAAAGTATTTATTATCTGAGGAAGGTCCAGTTCATATTAGCTCCAATCAATCTACATTAATCAGGGCTCTATTGTACCTAACCAAAGTAGACTACCCTCTGTGTACATACGTTGGTTTAAAACTAGATATACATCAAGAGAATAAGAGTTTTATCTCCTTGTAATTACCTCATGTGGATGTTTCCTATAGAAATCTCTAACCTCCCTGAGACGACTATAAAACTCGGCAAATTCATTCGGTCCAGAAAGGGAAGCTACTTCTTCTTTTCGCAACCTGAATCAGAAATAATATAACATGGCATAAAACAACAGCAATGAAATTAATTTTACAAAATGAAAAGGGAGCTACGATAACAGGAAAAGAGCATAAATTTAGCTAAATTCAAGTCCATACATTAAGACAAAGATTTAGGTATTTATCAAATGTGGAAAACTGGTTGTCCCCATTTGTCAAATTTGAATACAAGAATAAATAAATAACCCTTCTTACCCATCTTTATCTTCATAGAGTTCTTTCAAAGAAGAAGTGCATTCCATGTGTCTCTGAATAAAAGAAAGCATATCAAAAGCAAATTAAAAATCTTCAAAAATACTAATGGCAAAGGATTTCAAAATAAGCAGGTTATATTGAAAAACATACAAAATTTCTAGGAAGTTAGAAATGAAATATTCACTGTGAAAATTCTTCATTTGAACCTTCTTAATAAAATATATGTATATATACAGTAAAACCTGTATGAAATGGAACATTAAAAGACTAAAACAATATTCTGTTTTAACAGATTTCCATTTTGTAAAGGTGCAAAACAAAACATAAATCATCAAGCAGACTATCTTTTGTTTCCATTCAAGACAGGTTTTCATCTCGTACAGCAGGGGTGTCAAACTCGCAGGCCGCATCCAAACAAGATCCAAAAAAAAATTCAAATAATTAAAAATATATATGAAGCATTTACATAAAAAAACTATACATCAAATGAAACGGCAGTGAGAGCCGCCACATATATGAAATCAATTACATATTTGCAAAAAACTGTGCGAAAAACATAATGCGAAGTTTCAAATTCTGACAGTTCTTCGGTTGGATGATAAATGCTGCAGAAATTGTCTTAAATATGAGAGAGCATTTCTTCCATGATATTTTTTATACCAAGATGTAATGTGATCAAAAGAACAACAGAAATAGGTGATAATTTCCCTGACCAGTTCGGAGTAATACCCTCAATGTACAGTGTTTTTCAATAGCAATTTCAGATGTTCAAGACGTGGCTGAAATGACTGTTTCTTTGGGTTTGTGATGGCAATATGTACATCACTCAAGGATTTTTAGAAATCTTTCCTATTCACGAAACTACAAAATAGGGTATGGAAAAATCATGGTTTAAAAAAAAAAAAAAAAAAAAAAGGATTTTTTTTATTTAAATCAGTTTTTATTTAAATTGAATTTTTTTATTAAAATTAACTGACTGCTTATTAATCAAAACAAATCATGGTGATCATTTAGAAAACAGATTTTCACATCATTCAACTGATTTTTTCTCCTAATTACTCGAATTTAATTGAGCATTAATGAACTATGTTTAAATGAACTAAATTACAAAAGAACTATGAGCTAAAAAATATGAACACCGCAAATCTGTGTTTATGTAACATGAAAGGTCATTGAGGCCAAATTAACTTCATAGATTAACATTTTTCTTGTAGAGAAAAGTGCTTTTATTTATGAGGCCTCCGTTCATTAAAGTGAATACATGGTGGCAACTCAGTATCACACATATAGTGCAGGTATCTCAATTCACTTGATGTATAACCAAAGGGACATCAACTAAATAAAACAAATTCTATTGACAAGATTGTTTCTCATGCAATTGGTGGATATCTTTCCCACTTGCATGATGATGCTTACAAGTTTACACATTTTTATTCTTTCACAGATTTAATGAGTTTTAATAAAAGAACGAGCAAACTCAAAATTTTAATACAAAAAGTACAATGATATTTATATATATGTTGGTATAATATCTATAATTATTTTGAATCAGCAATTAGGGCATAGAATTCAAGGCTTTATAAAAAAAAATTATTCCTCTGTTTTTTAATCAAGGGAACCCTAGTGCAATATTGTAATGCATTGAAAATACTTAGTGCAGTTAGCTTAACTGCTGAACTAAGTGCTGCCACTAAATTCAATTCCATTTATTTTTCTGCAATTTTTTTATGCACAAAATCTAGAAATAGAGCAGCTTTCTTAATAAAAATCAAGTGATTTAAATCAGCGTACCCAACCACAAAAAGGGAAGATATTTCAGACATAGTGGCAAACAGTATTAAACTATGCACTGAGGAAAAATATAAACTTCCTATGAACAAACTTGTAGCAGTCAGAAAAGGTGGTATGTCAGCAATGGCTGGCAAAAATATAAATTTTGCATCAAGATTTACACCAAAATTATAACAAATTCATTCTAAAAATTCTGGAACTACAATTTTGCCATTGTGCCATTTATCAGCCACAAAAGTTTTTCATTTTCAGTTTCATCAAATAAAAAAAGGTTGAGGAGAGAGAGTTCACAACCTTTATTAAATTTATAAAGAGGGAAAACAGGCAACCATGTCATTTGAGACGCAACAATCACCGATGACATACAAATCTGGTCTATGGTAAAATGTCATCGATCGGTACAAGTAAGAATAAATTAAAACACAATTAAATTTCTCAAAGAGAATATAGATTATTGCATAATTTTTATCAACACTTTGAGAAAATGACAAAAAAAAAGGACTTACGTCAAGAAGAATTCTTGTCCTATGGTCGGAATTGATCTGGTCTCTGTGCTAGAATGAAATTCAATTGTATTTTCATTAATGCAAGGAAGAAATTTATAGGTACAGTAACAGTATAACATTCAAATTGAGTTGGGAAAAACATTGTTAAAAATACAGGTAAACAGTTGAATTTTACCTGCATTTAATGCGGTTTTTTCCTCCAATTTTTCTCTATTTTTCGAATTTGAATATCTCAGTGAATATTGCACTTATAAACATGTATTTTTTTTTGTTGGCATCAGGAGAGACACAACAACAACTTCCTAATTTGGCTTTGGGCACACGGGGACTGTATAAAAAGTTAATTTTTGTGCTTTAATAACTATACAACCCCTTGAAACATGGATGACATATCTGAATACTACACGTTATTTAGAAATTTTTTCCCATTGGACGTGAGGAATGATCATCTCTAGGATGAACGGTTTGCAAGTAAAATACTATACTCCTGTTTGCCCTGTATATCAGTACAGATTTGAAAAAATCAAGATTTTTATTATTTTCAGTCCCGTATCTGGTCTAGTATATTTTTAATCTTTATCCCATGTTCAGCGTAAGAATGTTGTTTTGTTTATTATTGATGTTCTTTTGTCGTAATATTTTTTCGTTTTAACCGTCACAGTATTACCCCTTTTGGAAACGCTGTGGATGTATACATGGATCCAGACTTTTATTCAGTGTGCAGTGGCACAGAAAGCGACGTCAGTCCTATGTGACCATTCTGAGAGCCCATGCACATTAGTCAGCACTAGACAAATCGCAAAAAAAAATCTAGGTGCCAGAAAAGATTTTTAGAGACCAAAAAATTTTTAGAAAGGGAAAAAGGTTCAAAATAATGCTTCTTCTGACTTTTTTTCAGGGCATAGTGACCCTCTTTCATGTCAGCAGATATGCTGCTATAAATTCCAAACATTTTCCGCTGCTCTCGGCCTGAAAATTAGTAACTACACTGAGAAAATTTTTGGTGGCAACAAAATTTTTTGAAGTTCCCTTAACGACCCGGAGCCCAGGACTTGTCCAGCCCTGGCATTAGTGACTAGTGGATGTTCAAAGATCAATAAATTAAATTAGGACTCGGGGTAGTATCCACTGTAAGCCCACTTGGTAGAGTATAAAATTGGCAGTAAGAAAGTTTATAGTTAGAATCTCAGTAGCAGCTTTAGTATTTTTCCCTTCTTTTACTTTCATCTTCAATTTATTTTCTTCTCTTACATCTTTGATTTTTTTTTGGATTACAATTTATTTTTCACTGTTTTTCACTTGCATGCAAAGCTGATATTAAGCTTACAGTCATCCTGGGAGGATTGCCATAACAAAGTCTTCATGACAATTGATTCATTTTTAATTACTTATATTTAGGGGTAAATGGTCATGATGCACTTAGTGCGTGGGGTGGCGGATCATAGAGTGAAGAACGGTGACTGGGTTTGCGGGAGTCATCCTGACAATATATGTAAAAGAAAAATCGCATCACGGCAATTATAATACAGATGAGCTAATTATTTGTTTTATTATTTTCAAAAGATATGGCAAGCCAATGGTGCGACTGAAACAAATCTGCCACACCTTTAATAAACGTCCTGTGTCACATGTCTCTAGAAGATGGTGCGTGATGTCACTGCAAGTTTTCGACAGCATAATAAATAAACATTTAGCTCCGTACATACTCATCCTCTGCCATATTTTTAATTTTGATCCCTTATTTGATCAAGAATGTTTGTTTTCTTTGTAATTGTGTGTCCTTCATTCGGTCATTTTTCATTTTAACAGTCTTTGTATTATACCTTTTTGACAATGTTGGCGATTTTTTTTTGACAAGAAAGACGTGGGGAAGCATGACTCCGTTCCACTTTTGGTGACTTCTCATCATGCTTTCGGGCATTTTTCTCGACAAAGAGAAGAAATCGTCAAAACATAGATTATACTATAGTTGTTCCGTACTATCATCGAAAGGTATTGTTTTTTATCAAACACTTCACGTGTCAACATGATTATTACATATTTTTCCGATCCCCCATTACTAACGTATAAACACGTAATTATAGAAGAAAGAGTTAATAACTCGATTGAAACTTACCGATGATTTTTTATGCAACAGCTCTTTGACCATCACTTCCTCCAGACGCTCCCTTTCTTCATGATATCTCCGCTGTTGCTCTAAAATTGTTTCCATCCTTAACACTATTGACTTCACCAAATATTTACTCACCAAAGCCGCTGCACAGTTTGTATACAGTTCAGCTCTTTGCTTCTTAAACGAAGGAGCCACAGAGAGACAAGCAAAGTGACGAATAATAGTTTACTATAAGAATAAAATGAGATTATGCAATTGATAATATAATTTAATAATTGGCACAATTCTCCTTTTTTAATTGTTGAAAACGAGCTTATTTTTAGATAGTGTTCTGATAAGTTCTTTATAGCAAAAGATGACTTAAAATTTAGAATCATAAAACGTTTCACAGAGCAAAGTAACTTGAATTAAATGAATTAAATTCAATTACAAAAAAAAATTGTAGTTTTATGTAAACAAACTTTCTAGAAATCATTAATGAATGTTTTACAGAATGAATGGAAACTAGTATCCGGATTCATTGTCCAATCATTAGACGTTTCTTATTCATCAAAGAACAAAAATCAAATCAAAGACAAACTCTGATTGAGCAAACAGCATCTACTGCGGTATAAACAGAGCCAACTTGTAACCAGCAAACTGTATAATTATTTCGAGAGGCTGTAGTTTGTTGGCTACAACCGTCAGTGTTATTGTTTAGATCTTGCCTTCACCTTGCGGCCTGTATTATTTATTTATGTATTTGATAGAAGAGTTTATCTGTGCGCTTCCGTAGATCATGCCAGGTAAATAATTTTCGATCTTCAAAAGAATCCCATGGTTCATTTGTTTTGAATTCTTACTTGAATTTCACGCTGTGATCATGTAATAAGTTCTCCGTGTTGTGAACTATTTTTCTCATTAACTTGCGTGTTAAATGTCATCTCATTTTCAATCAATATTAGTAAGATTCAATTTTTTGAACATTTGTTTAAAGTGGGATCGAATATTTGTCTATGTCATTAAATAACTGAACTTGTTTTTCTAGACATATGGCTTAAATTACGCCCACACGTATGTGCTGTGGAGAAGTATCCATCCTTAAATGCTAAATTCAAGCTTTGAATTCAGTTATAAACATGAGTCCCAAATAGGGTCGTAACTATGGTTTTTGTCCGTGGGATTATATGGGGGCGAGGCAAACTTGATTGTGACGTCCTTTCCCACCGTTGATGTTGATAGGATTATAGCTGTGTTTCAATATTTCTCCCTAAAATTTGCCACTCCACAACGAAGGCTCCTGCTGCCGTTTGCCTCCCTCGAGTTTCCCACGTTAATTTTGTGTAAGATTATGTGAATTTAAATGATTTATGCAAGCTAAAACAAAATGACAACTAAACATCAAAATATTAATATTTTAAATTGAAAACAGTGTAATTTTTACAGTGTTTCGTTGGAAATTACATTAAGTCAATAGAGTTTTGACTAATTTGCTTAGATGTATCGTGCGAGATGCTTCCAAATCTATATAGTGTTCATTAATCATTCTATAAGACACATTAATACATTATTAAAATTTCTGTGTTGTATTTGCTTAAAAAATTTTTTAACTGATGTATCGACATATGATTTGCCAACACTAAATTACTAAATATAGCAATTGTTGAATATTTGAATGTTTTGGCAGGTTGCCAGGATTATGTGAAATACATTTTTCATTTTATTTGTTCTATCTTGGCATTATTTTAAATATTGCTGATTTATTCTTGTAATTAAATGAAAGTTTGGAGAATGATTTATTTGTGTTTGAAGTGGTGGTCAAGTGATCATAGTGACTGACTTGTATTGTGAGGACCCGGGTTTGAATCCCCATTGGCATCGCAGTGGTGGTCAGCTGAATTTGGTATTCTGCAGTTTCCAACTTTGAAGCACGAATGCAAGCCAATTTCCCCCATTTAAAAGCCTTGTCACAAAGAGCAATAGGCCTGCATAGGTACAAATATTCAATCATTACATTTCACTCACAATTAGAAATATAGATGGCAGCTTTGAAAAATCAAACACCACTAGAATTATGTACTCAGAATTAGACTATTAGGTACACACATTTTGTTCCAGAGTCTGCCACAAAGCTGGACTGCAGGAGATCTTGGCAACGGGATAAGTCGGGTGGCAAAGTCAATGTTAATTAATTCATTCATGTACTTGAAGCTTTTCCATATATCAAACTTATTACTTTGTTTAAATAAAAAATGTAGGTAGGCCTACAAATTATCTGCATGACCTGAATCCTTGAACAACTCTTTTCCATGCATTTTTTATCTGTTTCATGTTAAGCATGAATTTTATATCCATTAATTGAAGAAATAGGATTCTGTTGATGAATGATTAGAACATGTTGTGTAAATTGCTGCCTGGCAGGTGAGTGGTTAGGGAACTAGCTTCTCACAGTGCAGGTCTGAGTTCGAATCCCGGTTCGGGCATGGATGTCTACTAACCTAACATTAACAAATTTCCTGAACGAACCATGCCGATCCCTTGGGAATACGTGAAAATTATGTTATTTATAAATGAAAAAAAAATTTAATATGAAAGTATCTTCAGAGTTTTGAAACTTTTATTCCAAATTCAAATAAAAGTGTTTCAATGTTTTGTTTTTCCAATCAAAACATTTCAAAGTAAAAATGTATTTGATTCTATACATCATGGGTTTTCAATTAGCTCTTGCCGTGAACACTGGCTACTTCAGCCCTAGGGGTATTACTGTGTCCCAAAACAAACAAAAAAATGATCGAACCGTGTGTGCTACAAGCTTATTGCTTTAGGTTCCCATAGTAAGTGACGATTCCGCCAAGCCATAGCACTAGTTAGGCCCACCTTTAATGAAATTTTTAATATTTGCAGCAAGGTTGCAGCAGTACTATTTTCATAACCTCGTTAAATAAATGTTTTGTTGGTGTCAAACTTACGTTTGTCCAAGGAATACAGTATATGTTTTAATTTAGGCAACTACTAAATTTGAAAACAAACATCATCCTGATTAAGAATATATAATAGCAGAGTTGCCAACTCCTACAGATTGACCGTAGTTTCTATGGATGGCCACAGTGAACTACGGAGCTATGAGAGACACTCTCAATACTATGGAAATCGGTTTAAAAAAATCGGATCTTTGAGTTTCTTGTGGTGTTTTACTTATTCTTATAAAATTGCATTGATCTTTACTGTAATTATGAATTCATATACACATGTGGGAGAGTGTGAGAGAAGACAAACTCGTAGTTGATCTGTTTTGTCTGTGCATGAAAGCCAATCTGTAAAGCCCCATCTAAACCCTGTCGCTCCACCAACAACTTCTATAGCAGAAAGCCTCTGTGTGAATCTCGTGACGTCACTGAAGTTGTCCATTTCACCTATAGTCATTGGATATACTGCAAAAAGGGTAAAGATATCGGCCTGCTATATCCAATGGCTACAGGTGAAATAACTTCTTCAGTGACGTCACAAGCTTCACGCGGAGGCCTTCTGCTATAGAAGGTGTTGGCTCTACTCGATGCACAAAAACCTGTTTTCCATTAGAACCGCCCCCCCCCCCACTATGTGGAACTTGTGTCGGAAAGAATGTTTCATTGTAGGTGCCGTAGGAGCTCTGATACGAAGAAAATGGGGATGGGGAGTCTAGTGTTGCTAGACATTCGTACATATGGCAAAGCCTCCAAGATACTAGGAGGCTTCAATACGGCCCACAAGGGCATATGCGAATTGGAATTGCATTGAATATTCATGAATTATTAAGGGACTGTGCAACCTCTTAAAGTTGTTTCAGGTGTGGGGGGGGGGGAACCTAATGTGGCCTAAGCCCTATGGTTCCAGTGCCACTGAAGTGCTGTATTTAATGAACTTTGAATTAAAATTTAAAGAAAATTAAATTTTTGAGTGGTAATTTTTTATTGTACTATGATTATGTTGTCCTAAGGAGTACCCCCCCCCCTCATGGGAAAGCTGAACATTCATCACTACCGACGAGCTTTAAGCCAATGTTGGCATGTCTGTAATATGTTTTTGTTGACCTATCAAGGTTTTTGGTTCCCCCATATGTATAGATAAAATAAATAGTACTGGTAATTCTCCAAAAACACAAGTTACTTTGTTCCAAAAAAAGAGTGAGCCAAAGTAGCAATGGAAAATGCTTAAGCCAACAGTGGGAATTTGTAGTGGTAAAGCTGACAACAAGCCTGTTGAGGAAAATGAGTCATTTGCATCAACTCCACCAAAAGTTGTGGAAACTTAATTTTTCTAAAAGACACTTTGGGAGAAAGGAATTTGGTAATAGTTGCTTTTGGAAGGATTTTGCAAGGACTATTTATAAGTGTAGCAGAAACTTGTACTAATTGCAAAAAAGGCTTGGAAATGGTCAACAGAAAAAAAAAGACACATTTTCTATCGATGGTCTAATA
This sequence comes from Pholcus phalangioides, assembly GCF_987345545.1. NCBI lineage: Eukaryota > Metazoa > Arthropoda > Arachnida > Araneae > Pholcidae > Pholcus > Pholcus phalangioides. Next base: position 81,644,476 of record NW_028301608.1, on the reverse strand, counting down.
TTGCCTTCAAAATTATTGAAAAAAAAATTACCTTTTTTCTAGAAATATTGTATAGACAAGAATTTAATGTTTTTGAACTGATACAAAGATTATACTTAGATATCGTACCTATGTATGACTTCTAATGAAGCTAATGTTGTTTAATCCTTCATTGATTTGTAATTTTTTTTTGACAAAGAGGTACCAGTGTACACTAAGAGTAATTAAAGTGTGTTTTTGTATTGGTATGTGAGAGTACTTTTTCCTCAAAACCAGTGGATTACATTGCTGTAAGCATGTTTCACAGTGTTTTAAGATAGGAATATTTGATGTGGGACGAAAAGTTACCTTAACTTATGGTCTACTTTGGCCCAAAATAAAAATAAATTTCATAAAAGTATGTTATAAAAAATGGATTCGTTATTTATTTTCATACAGACTTTTAGAGAAACTTTTGAGCTGTCCTAACATTACCTTTGAAGCTCAGTATCTGTTACAGGGCTTGACAAATCATAAAAAAATTTAGGCACCAGCCACAATTTTTTTAGGAGCCAAGAATTTTTTTCTGGGGCTTGATGACTTCTTTTTTATGATGGTATTTGTGGTGTTCTCTGACTCTCATTTAACCCTTTCGTTACTTTTTTTTTCTGAGAAAAAAATTAATTAAGTACTATTTTGATGAATCAATTAGAATTAAGTATCAGTAATATTCTGAAAAAATAAAAACAAATCACCAAGGAAACAAAGATCAGTGGGACACATATGCCTCAGTGGAATTGTAATAATGATTGAAAATACCTGTGGGATATATATGTCAATGTGGTAGCAAAAGGGTTAATAATCACACATAGAAAATTTTAGGTGCCAATGCCGTTATAATATTTAGTCTCCAGGGTAATCTAGCACCTGGGATTTTTTTGTCAAGCCCTGATCTATTATTTGTTATTTTCTATTGTAATGTTAAACAAAAAGTTTTATAAAAGTGAAATAGTAATCTGTATTCGCTGTATCCAAAAACACATTTTCCGTACACGGAGAGAAAGAGGGAGAGACATGACCCTTATGCTATATATCATGGTCACTCATTCATTTGGAATTCTAATGTCACATTAGAATAACATAGTCTGAAACATGTCCCATAGAACTCTTTAGTAACAAAATATTGAGATGTATACCAATCATCAAAATCACAGGTATTGAATGATGAAAGTTTTTGTTGATAAAATTCATCTCTCCTGCTAAATGGTAGATCATATTGGTTTTTTCCTAATAATTTGGAGCATGGCATGACAAATCCCACGTGGTAGGTTGTAATGTCAAATAAAAAAATTGACACATTGGCACCTAAAATTTCCTATATGATTACTTATGAAATTCAAATTTTCTGAATTCATATCAGCTGGTCTACCAACATGAATGAGGGCTTCAAGTCGTGGAGAGGACAAAGACTGTTTCTTGGGGGGGGGGGGAACATGCTTGGCTCTTAAGAAATTTGGTTGGTGCCTATATATAAATTATATCCTGATTCGTCAAGCTCTGACTTAGAGTACATAATTTCTATTGACTTTTTTCTTCAATGAAAGAAAGTATGTGATTGAGAATTATTCAAATGTCTCAATTTTTACAATAAGCTTCACATTTGATTATTCAAATGAATCAAAATTTTGTGAGTGAAATGAATGATTTACTATGATATATATGATAAATAAAAATCCTGTTTTATTTGTAACTGAATTCTTGGTCAAATAAATATTAATCATTTGACTCAATTTTAATTTTTGATGGCAATTGACTTTTCTTCTGCAGTTCTGAAATAAAGTGTTGAATATGACTGATGAAGACGGTGAAGAAGAGTTTCCGGGGCGCTTGCTTCATCAAGCTGCATTGTGGGGAAATGCAGAATTGTTAGAAGATCTATTGCGAGGTGAACTTGTAAGTTATATTTTTATTTATATTTTTCAAGTATTTATTTTTTTACTCCAGACTCAAGAAATTGCTGTTGATTAGTAAATTTTTAACACACTTTGATCACATGATTAAAAGTAGCCTACATATTACACATAATGTTTTGTTAAAAATTATGTGATTTTGGTTAAATACTTTCTTTCTGCTAAATTTTTATTTGTAATTATAAGTCAAATTCTGTTGTTGATTAGTTTTAAATCCTGTCTTTCAAATTTTTTATTTCTGTTGTTACAAATACATTTAACATATTGCATCATTAGTTGTATTGAATTTTAGTATAATAAATGTCTAACTCATCAGTGATGTAGCAGAGGAAGAAAATGAAACAAAATTCTAGAAGCTCTCAAGTGATTTTTCACCATGTTTAGAGAAAAGTATCTTCAAACAACAAATATTGATTGGTGGAAAGTTTTTTTTCTTCTTCTTTCTTCTTTTAGTATAATTAGTTGTAGTGCTTGTAAAAGTTTGAGAATGTCAAAGAGCTTGTGTAAGTCTTGTAAGAGAGTGATTGGTTCCTCTTTCATATTTGAAATAGAAGAAAACAGGAGCACCAACATGGAGAAAACAATGGTGGCCTGAAGTTTCCAGTCATCCTGTATATTCAGGACTCGAGGGCATATTCAGAAAAGGGGTATTGCATTGTATAATCATGAATTATTTTAGTGGGGGGATGGGTGGGTGGGTCTTTGGTATCCTGAGCTAGTCCTCATGAAGGGAGAAACTATAAAAAAATGTCACATAATATCTATCATAATATCTATTGAACAGAGGAATATAAATAGTTATCTTTTGGATAATTGAGAAAATAATAATAGCAACGGAGTATAATAAATGTCAAAAAGAACCATAACCTTATATTGCATATAATAACAAAAAATTTTACTGTTCATTTCATGTGAATTTTCTCATTCATCAGTCACTTATATACAGTCGAATCCCTTTATAACGAACTCCAAGAGACCAGGTAAATCACTTCGTTATAACGAAATTTCGTTATAAAGGAATTCCAGGTTTTTGCATTGTTTCTATGTAAACTTATCTGAGGGAATAGAAAAGTGTTCGTTAAAACGAGATTTTCGCTATAACGGTATTCGTGAAAACGGGATTCGACTGTATTGTCTGTATATTTGTGTGGAAATTAACATTGTCTTTTTCATTTCTTTTTGGCTTGAATACATCTTTGAAATTGGTTGTTTAAAGAGGGCTGTTGGTTAGTAGTGAAAGACATAAAATCGACTTATTTCTTTTTCCTACATGTAAACAGTGATTACGGTTTTGAAGACTTTTTCACAGGGATTTTTAATTAGCATGTAGTATATATAAATCATCAAAATCTGTAAGTAAAGGAGTTGATACAGGTCTGTAACTAGGCGGAGGCAACCAGGGCTATGCTGGTTGCCTCCTATAAGCTGCTAACTCAAAATAAATATACATTTATTTTGCTTATTTCTTGGAAATTTTGAGTTTCTTGTTTGAAATAATCTGCAAGAGAAACTAACTTCCAATGAGAAAACGAGGGGAGGGGGAGGGGGGGGGTGACAAACCCCTTTTTTTCTGAGCATAACCCTTTCCATTGCCCCTCTCTGAAGAAAAAGTCTGCCGCAGAGCCCAGAGACAGCACATTACGGCCCCGAGTTGATAGATGTGAAGTGAATTAGTTGTTAGAAAAAATTCCAACCTGAAAAATTTGGAACTTCGGGTTCGTTGATCTCAAAATATATATTAAAATCTGACATCTCCAAATTTCAGACTTTGTGAGATTCAGTGTTTATTTTAAAAAAATCCAACTTCAAACTGAATAATTTTTTGACAATCACAGAGAAAAACAGTTCTAATAGAATATTTTTGGAAAGTGAAAATTTAACAGATGGGAAAAAAAGATCATTAGCTATGCCCTCATTCCGAATAACAAATTACTGTACAATTTTTTTTAATTATTTGCCGCTATATTTCAACCTCGCTTGAACAGTCAGCTGTTATGTACTCTTATAGTGTGTGTGTGCATTTGCTAAGTACGCACGAACTGCAGAGAAAATTTCTCTGTGTTAATTTCACATCTAATACACGAGGCTTTGTAACACTTCTCAGAGGGCAGAAAGGGGCTGGAAAGGATATTGTGTGTCCCTAACAAGAGTGTCACAGCACAGGCTTGTGTGTTGTGTGTCAAGTTACTGTTATAAAATAAATCAAGACGGAAACCGATAATGCGCACAAATTCAGTGATACGAAATTTGTTGGAAAGGGAAAAAGAGAGAGTGTCAGTGAATTAAATAGAGATGAAAACAGTATTGAATAATATGTAATTCAGATTGAAAATATTTAGCATTTTTAGTTTTTGTCATATCTATAAGGATGCTAGGTATTGGATAAATCTTCTGAGATTGTCGTATTTAGTGCCGAAAACTGTAAGGGATCTTTTGAATCCAATACGTTCTGCCAGGGCTGCAACTAGGTGGGGGGGGGGGGCAACTACCCCGGGCAGAAAAATTTAGGGGGTGAAAAATTTTAGGTAAGAACAAAATAACCGTTTAAAATCATCAAATTTTACTGTGGGGGGATATAGCAAGGTAAGTCCGATTCCACGATAAAAAATATACAGGATTTTTTGAATGAAAAATAATGGTTAAAAGTACTGTCGGACTGATGAAATAGTAAAATGTATTTTTCAGTATTGTATGAACAAACTCTACTGCTGACGAAAAGTGAACGTCGAATTTGAATCTCGTTGAGATAATGTCTCATTATATTATAATAATTACTTGTCGCTGATATTGCGAAAATTTCGAAATTCGATATTGTATGTATAATCAATGATTATTAATCATCAATAACCAAAACTGGATTTTTGAACTACATTTTGCAACAACTGCTAACCAATAGGCCCATACTACAAATACTAATACCTTTGAATCAAAATTCATCTATTATATATCTGTATTTGCTTCAATTAATATGTCTTTGTTCATGTGTGTGGAATGGAGATGGATCAATTGTTCCGAAAAGTAGGCATAACGGTCGGATCACGAAGCACATGAAATAAATTATCTTGAAAATTAAGAAAATTAAGCATTTTTTTTATTTTCATCAGTAAATGATGCTAAGGAGAACTTCCGTTAAATTTATTAAATTTTTATCAAAAAGGAACAGAATCTCTTTGTAACTAAAGTTGGCTTGTTCTGAGCTATCTACAGCCTGAACATTGCCCCCCCCCCCCAGAAAATGAAACTTTGGGAACTTTTTTATCGAGTGATACGAAGAATTTTCGAAGACAATCTCAAAGACCGAAAATCTTCCCCACAATTTTTTGGTTCGAGATCAACGTGTTCGTAAAAGAATTTTAACAGTGAAGCACGCTCTTCTATATTCGATTCGACGTCACACTCTTTTTAGTGAACACATGAGAACAGAAATGGCTCTGCTGGAGATATTTAAATATTCTTCCATGAATTTTAGCAGTTTGGCCACAGGCTTACAAATTTTTCATAGAAAGCACCCTGTAATGAATGTCGGAATAGGGTTTTTTGTTCGAAATTTCTTTTTCCTCGTTTCATTCGGATGTTTCCTAAATTTCATAGCTTTGTGATGAGTAGCTCAGGCTGAGAGCATGTCAACTTTAATTTTTGACGCCCTGTATATTCTGTTTCATTCTACATCGGCAATTTTCAGCTTTTTCTGGTTCACCCACGCTTATTGCCGAAATTCTGCAACACATCTGCAAATGCCTATATTACAGACGCAATCAACCTATCACTATCCAAGCCTGATAAGATGTTTGTAACATTATTTAATCTTATTACTGAAAAATATAGTATGACGTTGATACCGAATAATGTTTGGGCCTTAAAGTTTTTTTGCCGTATAATTTTCGCATTCTTTGTAGTACGACAAAAGAAGGTTTACAAAATGCATGTGTGATAATAGTAATGTGTCACGACGTAATACCGATCTCTTCCAGCATGGGTGCACATACTCCATCCCACGCCCAATCTGGCCATTTCAAGAATTTTATTTTAAGAGCCCGTAAAGTAATTAAAAAATATTCCGGTACTTTAAAATATCACTTGAGACAGAGTTATATGTGATATGTACACGTACGGAATTACTGATAATTGGGCGTGAAAGATCTCTGCATCAATAACAATGAGTATGGTCATAATGATTTCATCAGTGTTTTTCATTCATATTTGAACCTAGAAGATGTAATTCAGCTCTTATACGACCTGTAAAAGTAATTGTGGATGAAATATGCAGTTCGTCCCTTGAAGTTGGTTTTTTTTTTCTCTTCAAATAAAGATGTAAAAAAACCAATCATCCGAAAAAATGAACAAAATATTTGAGTGTCAAAATTCCTGTCTGAAGGGGCGAAAAGTGAAATCTTAATGCCAATCTTCTTCGGAATTTCGAACATTCATGACGCCTCGAAGTACTGGTATGATTGCTGGAGGAAAAATAACCGAATTCTCATTTCTACGTAATGGAGGGAAAATTAAACCGGGAGGGGGGGGGGGAGAAGAGATCAGCTATTTCTTTTATCTTTTAGAGTTGACGAAAAACGTCACCTTGACGTCTTCAAAATTAATCTTCCAAAATTGGGGTTTTATGGCTTTTCTCTTTTCCCCATCCAGTTTTTTCCCTTTCCTCGATGCTGTCGACGTAGTCTTCCGTTTCACTTTTCATTTCTAAGAGATGAACTCACTACCGTACCTAAAGAAGTTTCATAAAAGAAGGTAAAAACCAACAATGTATATTGTTTCCTAGATCCTTGTTTTTGGCATTTGACTCATGGTGAAAAAAAAATGGCATCGTGTTTTATCAAAGAATATATGAGCCTGTCACTTTGTTATGGAAATGAACTCTGGGCATAATGGGAAAACTGCTAGTACTTCCTTTATAGAAATCGCTATATAGTGTACGTTACTCATCAAGGAACCGAAAACCTGGTGTCCTAACACATTGTGGACGGTGTGCTGCGAAATCAATAGATCTTCAGTTTCAGCGCATTTTCGGTGTACAATAGATAGCATGAATATTTTGGAATCAAGACTATATCGCGCCCATGCGCAGAATTCATGATCAGGGCAGGATCTTGAACCCTGTGAACTATGCGACCACAGAAGGTGCCAACTGAAGGGGGGCGATTTTTTTATCACCAAAATATTATTCACTTACACTTGAAACCAGAACCGGCCCTGTGTTGAGAAATGGTTCGTATTAAATAATTCGTATGGTTTTGGTGACCGTACTTACAGAGAAACATAGAATTTGTTGAAGGGATGTTGAGAAGAGCCTCGCCTGCTCTTGTTGGTACATGGAGCTTGAGCTATACAGCAGGCCCGGACTTAGGTAGGTGCGATTGCACTGGGCCTCAAATAAGAGGGCCGCAATTTTTCCGAAAGAAACCCTCTTTTCCTCAGCAAATTAATGGAAAATTAATTTTTGATGAAAATTAACCTTTTCGATTACAAATAATTGGCAAGAAATTCGGATGCTTTTTATTTGACGAATTGGCAATAAAAATGGTAACCTTATCCTGACTTAACCGCACGTTAGAAGAAAGGAAAAGGATAAAGAAAGAGGGAAAAAACAAATGAAAGAGTAAAACAGTATAAATAGATAAGTTGATAAGAATAAAGGTACAAAGTTAGATTTCTCTTTTCGCCCTCACCCAACCAGTTTTCTTTCACTCTTATGAGAAAGATACATGATATGTGAAAAAAAATACAAAACACTGAGAGGAAATAAAACAGGGTGAACTTGTTTGAATTTATTCCACTGATGTTTAGACGCAATATCACACCCTTGATCGTAAAGTGGTTAAATTTTTTCCCCTTAAACTAAGATTATATTAAGTATGAATTTTAAAATTCACATATAAGATAATATTATCATATATTTATTTGGCTCGTAACCAAGAAGAAAGAAAAAAGACCGCTCGATGATTCCACCAATAAATTATTATGAATTATTATTCAAAAATGTAATTTTTTATCATTACTCATCATGTTTGATTATGACCCAACCTATCAACGAATATCTATCAACAACCTATCTCCTGAAATTACAAAAGAATGAGTGTAATGAAATGAATTTTCTTTCTGAACATCATTCCCCCTTCAACGTCCTATAATTTTCTTTTTCATCACACTCTCTGAACAGTTTTCGCCGAATATTGCCAAAGCATTTCTGTTCGTTACAAGAGAAGTTCGTAAGTCGGAGAGTTACTATATTAAATTTTTCGAAGTGGCCGCAAATTTATAAGCCCAGCCTTGTAAGAGAGGCTTGATTTTTTAAATATGTTTACATTGGAAGAATGTAGGTTGCGGGGGATATAATCGAGGTGTTTAAAATTTTTGTTTGGATGGGTAGGGTGAACCATGCATTATTAGTACACCGTCAATCGGTTAATCGATTACTTCGATAATAGGACACCTGTATCGTTTGGTAAGGAACAACTCCAGGTTGCGGTGTCGCTTCGCCCGAGTGGGTAAGATGCCCGTCTTCCACTATGAAGGTTACCATCAACGTCCACGGGTTCGAATTAGGGCATAGAAAGTCAGAAACAAGTGCTTTACCTACCGAGCCTGGGGCGACCACCGATAGATGGCGCGTTCACTCCCACCCAACTCCATTGATTGGAAATCGCCGTGTGGCGATATATGATCAAAATTGGTGTGCGGTATGATAGGTTGTGGTATCACAGGGATTTTTCTCTAACAAGTTTGCGAATAAATGGAATAGCTTATCCCCAGATGTCGTGAATTTTGCCACAATTGACACGTTTAAAAAGAAATACGATATTCATATTGTGATAAATCGAGGAGCTATCCATACTTAAGACAATCATAATTTTTTTATGGACAGTGTTTTTTTTAAATCATAATTAGTTTTGTTTGTGATAATTGCTTTTATTTTGGGTTGGTGTATTGCAGATATATTGACGTCCACATTTTTCATGAGAATCTTTTCTTAACCATCTCGTTGGGCATTTTGACTGTTGTGGGCTTTGTTTTTGTGATTTAAACCTTCAAAGTAATACGGAGAAGAATGGAACTTTTTTGGAGTTTTTTCCCATTTTTTTACAATAATCAATATCTTATAAAAAAATATATTGCGGTGTAGAATGTGTTTGGTATAACAGAAAGAGAGACGTGGATTAAACTAATTTGATTTTTTGGGGAAGTAGCAGTCGTGTAGACTCGTGGTTCGCAACCTTTGGAAGCCCGCTGCCCGGTAAATCTCTTTTGTGTAAATGAAAGACCCTGTCATTCACTCTTGGCCCGGTATGACTAGTGTCAGAGTCCGGTACTGGGGCGGTTGAGAAACATATCCTCCCCCCTCATTATTTTGCGTTCTGCTGTTAATAATATCTGGCTGTCTTATAATACCGTTATCCAAGTTTCATATCTGTATCCGTCCGCACGCTATTTCAGGTCAAAGGCTCTCCTACGCACTGTATACGCAAAGGAGGAAACTTTTTCCAGATACTACGAAAATTTTTCCGCCAAATACAGTGTGTTTCAAAAAGAATCATCCGATTTAAAAATCATAACTATTCAGCTTTTAATCCGGTTTGATCGAATACTGTATAGGTAGAAACAGGGAATCTTGAGTTTCACGCAGTTGCCGACAGGTACCGCTAACGCTCTTCCTTCAGTGTGACTTCAGTGTTTATCAAGATGGCGACTGCACAACAGAAATCGTTTTGTGTTCTAAGCTTCGCGAAGTGCGAGTCCGTAACAACTGTTCATCGTGCTTTTCGTCGATAATATCCTGCTGTTGAACTTCCTACCGCTCAGAGCATTAGGCAATGGTATAAACAGTTCCGACACAGGTTATCTGTGGAAAAGAAAATCCTCTGGCCATCCCCACATGTCAGACGAAAATGTGGAGCGCATTCGACAGATTTTCGCACGTAGTCCACAGAAATCCACTCGTAGTGAATGCAAATATGCTCGCAAAAGTTTGGGATGAATTTGACTACCGTATAGACATATGTCGTGCATCCCAAAGTGGACATATTGAATACCTTTAATTTGGTTTGTAAAAATACTTTATGGTTAACCATGTAATAAAAATTAATCTTAAGTGCCTATGTTCAATATTTTTCGTAACATACGCATTTCAAATCGGGTGATTCTTTTTGAAACACCCTGTACATTGAAAAAAATCAGTTTCATTGAAACTTGTTTCAATTTACATGGTCCATTGATTGATCCAAAACAACGAAAGAGTCGTGATTTTCGTTTTGATTATTTGAGCGATGGCGTTAAGCTATATATAAACTATCATTATTTTTGTTTTTTTAATTTTAGGTAGACTATGTGAATGCCAGTGATTCCAGAGGAAGAACGGCTCTTCATGCGGCAGCCACTAACGACAACGACATTTGCTCAAAAATTCTTCTCCGGGCTGGTGGTAAAATAAATTTCAGTTACAGTTTTTCACACTTAAAAATTAGAATTTTATGAAAGGGCTTGATTATGTACCCGGACATAACAATTGGGAGGAAAAAAGGAACAGTTAGTTCAAAATCTACAAGGAAGTGTGTGTGTGAGCACTAGTGAGGATGGTGTCATGAGTGTATTTTATCGATTTTAAAGGGTTTTTTTTAATCAAAATTTATTACCGTTATTCATTGAAGAATCGAATAAAATGGTTTGGAAAGTGGTTTTGGAAAGCTTTTTGGTTTGATTATGAAACGATACCAATATACTTTGTGTAGTTGCTCTGTAGATCATCTCACAACTTTTAGATTAATACATTACTTTTGGGTACATTTATTAATTTTTAGCTATATTTTATTGATTGATTATTTCTTGTCTCAATACGCCTAATAACTAAGATAGCTTGTGCAAATAGAATGTACAATAACCTAGGGATTCCCAACATTTTTGTGTTCAGTGCTGTTGGGAATTAGATAATAAATTTTAATATCGAAACGGCACCCATGCCCGATGTTGAAAAACATCAGAAGCACATTAAACCGTGGCACATTAGTTGGAAATCACAACCCGATTACTAGTTTCACTATTATTCTGTCCATAAAATATTTTGCACTGATCTGACGGCACACTGTTTGGGAATCTTTTCAAATAATCCGATTAAAATTTTTTTTTACACTAGTACATGCCATTTCAATCAAAGAAACCTTGCTTATTCACCAAGATACGTCATAATAATTGCAATATTATTTTTTTTTATCTCGTGAAATACATTTTTTTCTCTTGCATTTATCTGCACCTTCGCAATCTTTCAGCTGTTTGATCTCGAACCAAAATTGATTGAGATGCCTTCAGTTTTTATTGATTCCTAAATACGTGACAAAGTTTTACAAAACTGCAAACTTAAAAACGTATCTTCAAAATGATATTTCATTATATGTAGGATAAAAAATATTTGCCTTCCCTTTGTTTTCATTTTTTTAAAGTAAATGTATCGAGAATCGCGTGATCTGTGATGTGAGTTAGAGACCAACGTTCCGTATCATAGACAACTCCCTTTTCAACCGAAGTCTTATAACTAGGTGTTTTTTTTATGAGTATGACTCATTAGAGGGGAAAACATTGGCTACTACTACCAGGTGGGTTTTAAACTTTTTGCTGGGTTAGAATTAACTGTTGGAACACTGATGTGTCGGACATAACTTATTTTTTCCCTCTTTTCTTTTTTTCTAAATCACGAAAATCCACTTCATTTACGATTTGTGACGATTGCTTGTGAATAACACGCTCTGTTTGTTGTTCCGAGAAAAAATAGTGTGAAGAAATGCGTTCAAAATACCCGTTCGGTGACAAAGATGTCGATTCATTAGCATTTTCCCTACCCTTGTGTAAAAATTATTAACAGTTATATCGACTCTTTTTTTTATCTTTTTCTTTTCATTGCACATAGAATATTGAGTGCGATTTGTTCCGGTTTTTTTTCTGAGTTAAAATTTTGATGATCAACAATCCTACTTTTGAAATGTTCGAGTACTGCACATTCCAGAAAATAAAAAAGATAAATATAGCTGCTGACTTTTTTTTCCTTTAACGACACCTACGCTAGAATTAGAATTTATTGTGAGTTGCGTAGTTGCGTGTCGGTAGACCTTGACGAAGAGGAGTCATTTTCCTAAATCCACAGCAGCTGTGATGCCTCGATGTGTAACGTGACCGTGCGCTCTGCAGGTGTTTTATTTTCAGCATCAACATCACAACTCGACATATATTTTTTGCTTGATCGTGAGCTTAAACATTCAGAAGCTTCGTTTCCCCCCCCCCCCCAAAGCTGGCCAACTTTAAAAAAAAAATAATTTTGTGAATTAGCTGTTCACGAAATTTTTTAATAAACTCCCTTTAATTTTAAAATTGTAAAACTGTAGTTCGTATTTCATAAGCGGTTGGGCGTTATAGCATGCTGTACGCGCTGACCATGTAAGATTGACTACCCATATTCCAAGCCCTAGAAATTGTTGGATACAGCGAATCCCTTTATATAAAGAGTGGCAGGAGACATGGTTTACCCTCACGACCGAGGTATCATGAGGTATACAAAAGTTGTATTTCCATAAAATAATGAAGGATATGATGGTGTGCGTCATCTCCGATTTCGTGGTAATATAACAAAGTGCGGTGTGATGAGACTCCGTTGTGTTTATATTGTGAATAGCTCAAACTTTTAGCTTATCAAGAGAAGCATGGGCGGAGATACGGGGGTGGGACGCGTGGGAGCATTGCCCCCCCCCCCCCAGCATCAAAGGTGAAGTCGACTGATCTATATGTATTGATGAATTGACATCATCATCATCGTGCCCCCCCCCCCCCTCTCCAGACTTCCAAGTCTATCACCGCCTATGAAGAGAAGAAATAAAACAGAATTTTGTTTTATCAAAACCTATCTTTTTCGGGAAAAAAAATGAAATGCGATTTTCTCTCATGCGGCAACGCTTTTTATTTTCTTTATTTTTCCAACACAATAGCAAAGAATATCGAATTTAGTAATTATATTTTCTGAGTACAGTACAATACTCAACTCTTCATTTAAAAAACTTAAAAATATCCGATTTCTTGTTCGACTAAGAAAGAGGCAAATACTGTATAACAATGCAGCAGCATCCCGAAGCATTTAATCTCAAATCTGCTTTACATGAACTCATTATTTTACCATATAAAGCGGGCATCTTCAACTCGTTACTCGCGAGCACCACGTTTCTCCCTGAAGCACCCAGAGTGCTCGATGCTCGTGTCCTATTTCGTGTTCGCGAGTGCTTGATAAACGATCCAATTGAACACTTTGTACTAACTGCATTCAAGGACTGAAATCATCCTGATTTCATGCATTCGTATATCAAACTTGCCGTAAGGGTGCTCTTTTTTTATGGTGAGTACAGGCAAGTGCTAATAAAAGGTTTAAGATCTCTCATATAAAGCCTAAATGATAATTTGCAAAGATTAAAATTTTAAAATACATAAATTGTATCATGAATGCTACCGTATTTCCCGGATTGGCCGGTATGCCACGAAACAGTGAGGGAGACCAGCATGCCGTAAGACCCGTATTGTCCGGCATTTCTGCAAATTCGAGTAACCGATTCTGAAAAATTCGTAAACATCTGCATTCTAAGAGTCGATTGTCAGAACTAGTTGGTTTGAATATTGTCTGTTCTCTGCATTTGAGAGTCCTTCTCCATTCTACGAACTACTTTAAGATAGTTTTAGCTTTGTGCTTAGCTTTTGCTACCGCAAATCTTAATTTTTATTAAAAATGCCTGATGTAGATTAGATGAGTTAAATGGGTACATAACTTGTATCAAATGTATAACATGTTTGAAAACTTGGAATAAGCAGAGCGAAAAAAAAAATAATTGCACTGCAAAAGATGATGATGGAATACAAGTCACATCATATTTCTTCAATCTCTGCACATGCAGAAAATCGTGCTAAATACAGTATCTGTATTTCATATTAGGTTGACGATAATTAAATAAGAGCAATTAATAAAATGCTCAATTTTCAGTATTATTATTAAATTTCTGAGCAAAACTAGTTTGCTGCAGCAAAAAAATTGCTCTTTTTCAATCATTTGTTTAATATTTTATATAAATTTATAGACCAGATTCCAAGATTCAAAATCTAGTGTGCCCGAGTTTTATGGCATACCGGATAATACGGGGATACGGTACATATACATTATTCTATTATTTTTTCTCCAATAATTTTGTCTGTTGTTCTGCCTTTTTAATCTGTGTGAATTGATGGATTTCTATTTACAGCTGATCCTAATATTGCTTCCAGCTTAGAAGAACAGTTCAAGGTACGTTTTGTTTATTAGATCTACTAGAAGCGGCTTCAAGAGAATGTCGAGCGATATTTCAATGAGGAAAAAAATGAAAAATATTTGTTTAAAAAAAAAATTGTTTTCCCCCCTCTTTCATGAAGTGTGTGTGAAGTTCTTTTCATCTTCCAAATAATATATATTTTTTGGAGCTAAAATGACACAGAAATACAGAATGTTTTATAATCCTCCGAATAAATAAACACGTTCAAAGTATAAAAATAAAAACACGTACGAAAATACATTCTCGTTCGCTATGTATTTGGATTGTAATTATCATTATGCACACAATTGCTCTTTTGATTTTTTTTTTCGAAATGTATGAAGTTTTTTTTACAATTCTTTGTTGTGGTTTTTTCTTCTGAATCTTTAGACCCCATTGCACATCGCAGTTGAAGGTGGTCAACATTCCATTGTCGTTTCTTTGGTCGAACATGGTGCTGATCTGTCCGCTAAAGATAGTTCAGGTCTCACTAGCATGGATCTTGCAGAGAAGTCCGGGTATCAGGAGCTAATGGATTTTCTCAAGAAAACTGCGAGTGAGCTTTATTCTTCAAGAATATTAAATTTACTCGTATCATGAAACAATGAAACACCTTTTTTTTTTCAGACAAAATTAATTTTTAAATATATCCAAATAGTTATGTCAAGGATTATATTGAGCCATTCAATCAGTTTTTACAATTTTTCTATTACTTGCTATCTTATATCTTAAAAATAATGCATGCTGTGTCTTCTTAACGCATGGGCCCCACCCGGGCCTCACAAAAATGAGATACAGTTGAAATTTTTTAGAATTTACCAGGTAGGGCCTCACAGAAACCACTTGGCCCGAGGGTCCTATGATGCTTTTAAGACGACCCTGAATATATGGCAATATTTTTCTAGACGAAAATCAATAGTGTGCCAATCAGGGCTATACTAACATTTTGAATTTGACTCTTGTCTACAACAGCGAGTAACTCCCGCTATAAGGAGTTTCAATATTTTTCTTTCTTCTTTGTTTCTGCTACTGATGAAGGAACTTCATATAGTTCCGAAACGCGTATAGCC
Organism: Pholcus phalangioides; assembly: GCF_987345545.1. Taxonomy (NCBI): domain Eukaryota; kingdom Metazoa; phylum Arthropoda; class Arachnida; order Araneae; family Pholcidae; genus Pholcus; species Pholcus phalangioides. The sequence continues at coordinate 81,629,164 of NW_028301608.1, read as the reverse complement.
GTGTTCGTTTTGGAATTTTGGGTACACGCAAACGTCGATTATTCAATCGTATTATCAAACCCAAAACGTAATTCATTTCTATACTTCTATACTAACAACATTCTGGGCTCCTGAGCAAAGCGATACACTCGGGCACTAACAAGCCTGTCACAGTTAAGATGTTGATTATAATAAAAAGTTATCACGGAAAAACGCACCAAGACCATCCAATCAGCCCTTGCTTGAAGACGGTTGTGGCATCAACCTCCGATTCTACAGATCTGGGAATTTCTGAACTAGCTTGGCAGTTCGAAACTTGCATTAAATTGCAGTTCCGGTTTAAATGATTTCGTGAGCATAAATTGACTGTAGTAATAAAAAATTAACAAAAAAATCCACATACTGTATTCGGAATACAAACCGCTCTGAACTTTTCGAATAAGACGCTGGAAAATGAGTGAATAAAATATCTATGCATTAAGGATTTTAGATGCGAAATTAAAAAAAAAAAAATCCTCCGCTGCTGCTGATTGAGTAAAATTTTAATATGCTTGATATGACATACGTACATAATAGGGAAAGAGGATAAACAAAACCCCGTTAGATGGCGCCACTATTCCGACCAATAAAGCCGGCCACAACAATTTTTTCCCCAACTCTAAAACAGAGCCAGAATTTGGCCAGAACACTGAATCGTAAACCCTTTCCTTATATTTCGACGGCTATTGGTGAATGCGTGTTGGAAGAAAAAAAACACGACCACTCATTTCAATGAAGAAATATATGTTTCAAAACAGAGAAAAAGAAAATTCCCCTGGAAAAAGAAAAATAATTCCGGAAACTTGAAGAGGAGGACAAAAGGGCGAATTTTCCGAAACGTAGGAAGACGCCTGAACATGGGCGGAGATACGGCGCCCCCCCCCCCCCCCCAGCGTCAAAAGTGAAGTTGACTGATCTAATGTATACAATATGCATATATGAATTGACATCATCATCATCGTGTCCGCCCAGAAAAAATGACCGTTCCCCCCCCCCCTCCCAGACTTCCAAGTCTATATCCGCCATGCGCTTGAAATGACATCAAAAAGGAAGAAAATTGGTAACCCTAGTTCAATCGATCAAGGAACTCGGGAAGCGGGTACCATGTAGATTTGGGTGGTGTTGGTCTCCGGCGAACTAGAGAGTTCTGGAGTTCCTCATTGAATACTATCAGTGGGAATGGTGTTTACCAAGAACCAACTTCAAAAATATATTTAATTTTTGAACATTTATTCATAAAAAATTCTCCAGATCATAGTTTTCTAAGCTTTTTTGTTCAGCCCTTTCCCCTTCTTTAGTGATTCCATAGGAACCTATATTATATCCGTAACTATTATTTGCCCCCGTGGCCCCCCCCCCCCCACATGCTGCAGCAGGGCCCCTAGGGTGGAATCTTTCTTGCACCCCTACACAGCGTATTTACAGTGTGAAAAATAAAAGGAATCGTCCAGGTCCCCCAGGCTGGAATTCCCCCCCCCCCCCACTTTAGATGTGTTTCATTGCCCTCTGGGGAGATATTTCACACTTTGCGGAAAAACTGTGCTAGATGAAAGAAAGTTTTATTCATTTGAGTGTGGGGTGGGGGGGGGGATCTACTATGATGGTTAGGATTTTATCAGTGATAAATCGATCTCATTTACACAACGACTCGAAAAATTGAGGATTTTCATACCGGAAAAACAAATAGAATCCTTGCGTAATTCGTAAGAAATTAAAAAAAACAAAAAAAACATGTACTTTTCTCTCTCTTCATAATTCTCATTTTCAAGAATGAGTCGGAAAATTTGACCAGCGTGAAATGACGGTTTTGTTTTCCTGAAATTGTTGAGATTGGGGCTTTGTCGAAAATTTGAAAACGTGCTTGTGGTAGGGTATGAAAAAATTAAAACAAAATCTCAAGAAAAACTAAAAAGAATTAGTATTTGGAATGCAGCGAAACAGTGAGAACCACTTTTATTACACTTTGACTGCAGTACATAGTTTTTTTATTTAATTTCGTAATTTCCTGATCAGATTTTTGATTCGACTTCGATTTTTATTTCTTATTGGTAGTACTGTATTCGTCCTAAGAGATGATATAAATTTTGTTTTCTTGAAGAAATTCTTCGTTTTGAAAGAAGCCTAGATTAAAAGAATTGAAAGAAAACAAATAAAAACAGAAAATATTGTTATCTGAATCACTATTTATCTGAAGTAATACTGCCCCCCCCCCTACTTGTTCCCAGATTTAATTGATAAAAATCCAGTGATTGATCAAAGATTAGATGATTTTTTATTTTGGGTGCTGGCATAAAATAGATATATAAATAAAAGTACGTTTCTGAGTCTGCGCTGGATCAATTTTCACGTAGATAAACTCTATCTTTTCTTCCTTTCACACAGAATCAGATACAAGAGTTTTTTTTTAACGATTTCTCATCACAGGCAGCTTTTTCTTTTTTATCTGATTCATTTTACATATCAGTGTTTCGCTGTTCCAATTACTGTTCTTTTTATTCGGCGTGTATGTATGGCTTTCTCAGCTGCTGTATAGACAATCGTGCCACTTACTTTGTCCCAGTCGTGCAGTTATATCAGTGATTCTCCAGCTACAAGATTCTTACAATCGAGGAATATATCGCGGAAGAAAAAAAAAAGAAAGTATTTTTTTTTTATTCAACTGTGTAGCAATGACAGGTGCGAATGTCGAGAGTTATATGTTCGTGGTACGACGACGAGGACGAAACGTTCCTGTATCTGGACGACGTTCTAGCATATGCCACAGTTACTCCAGAAGTGTTGTTTCTTTTACATCTCTGCGTGCTCGATCACTCGAAACTTCCCTGGGATGTTCTTTTAGGTAACAGCTCTTTTTCTTTTTTTTGTTCACAAGTATTGTAAGTTTAATAAAAATTACTTTGCCCCCCCCCCCGGAACATTCGGAAATAAAAATACAATAAAAGCCCGTTGTAACGACAGTTTACAATTAGGGCCGCCCGGACGCCCCTGCGCGGGACCCTGGTGTGCTACAGGTGTGGTCGCACTGGGCCCCGCGCTTTGGGGGGGGGGCACACTCACAGTAATAGAAGTGAAAAAATTATATGTCAATGAATTTTTCTTAACTAAATGAATTTTAAACTGGGGGCCCAATTAAAAAAGGGGTCCAAAATTATTGAAGGCTTTCACCGACAATCTTAAAGTATTTCTTCCATTAATTCTGAGTTTTCAACAATTCTGGAATTATTTCTTTCATTGATTCTGAATTTCCAACAATGTCGGAATTATTTCTGTCACGAATTCTGAATTTTCAACATTTCTGAAATTATTTCTTTCATTAGTTTGAAATTTTTTTCGGTTCTGAATCTTCATCAAATCGAAATTTTCATTAATTTTTGTGTTAATTTACGTTTAAATTGTGTGTTTATACTTTTTGCATAGATATATGGATATTTTTAAGCATTTATGTAATACTGTATGAATTTTTGGATGCTGATCCCCCCCCCCCCACTCGAAACTGTTAAGACTTTCGCCGGCTCGCAATTATTTTCGAAGTGGGCCCCGCAACTGGTACGGGCGGCCGTGTTCACGATCACCACTAAAGTTGTCGTTATAACGGACTTCTTGTTATTAGCAAATATCCGTATTTTGCTCTGTTATAGGTTATAGAATTGTAGAAAATTGCTACGTTATCTGTATTAAAATGTATTTTAGATCCTTTCATTCTAATATTAGCGAATGAACAGAACTCTAGTTATAAAATCGAATGTATGGTTTCACAAAAGGTAATGTTCTAACACAGCGGTTCTCAACCGGGGCTCCGTGTGCACTTCCCAGGGGCTCCGCGGCCACTCGAGATTAATAAAATGAATCAATAAATTTGATAAACAAACAAAAAAAAGGCCTAAAGGGTACCGCCATATAAATAATGTACTAAAAAGGGCTTCTCGAGTTAAACGAGAAGGGTTCCGCCATAGAAATTATTCTCTGAACTAAACTTCTCCAACTCTCTATAACCGACTATAATTTTTGCATCTTTAACATTGGCTATCTGATAATCACGTGCAAATCACTCATTATAGCGTTATAATGAACTTTTACCGTAAATACAATAGTAGCTCGTATCACGAGTTTATTACATTTCGGAAAGTTACTCGTATTTCTTAGCAATTTTTTTCCGTTTATAGGAGTAGAGATATCTTTTATTAATAATTGCTATATCCCCACAGTAAGAACATCCTTACAAAATCAATTAGTATGATGTTGTGATACTGTATTTAATGTGTTTAATAACAGTAAGTAAAAAAAATTCATGCGCAACACTAGATACGCACTCAGGTTATCATTGGCGGAGGGACATAGGAGCGATCGCCCCTCCCCCACGTTCAGTTGAAAAAATTTATTATTGGCGTTGGCGAGAGTGCAGAGCGGCTCACTATACACTCTCGATGATTTTTTTCCTCCTCCCCCTCCCCGCCTTCGAGGAACCTGTATCTGCTTTTGCAGACTATTAGATAAACATGCACACTTCCAACACAACTCATTCGGTAGTAAATTGCTCGTGATGATAGACCGGAGTTTCGCGCGTTTTGACAGAAAGAAATCGTATTTTTAATGCAGAGTAAATGTATTTTTTCCTTTAAAGACAAATATAGTATTCAAGTGCTATATGTTGTGCTTCGACCAGGATCTATCAGGTTTGGGACGATTCCAGGTTTGACGTCGCAGGGAGTTTTTTGCGAACAGGGACTTGCATGATAAATCGCTTAAAATTCTAAAACTTGAAAAAAAAAATTAATTCTGAAAATTAAATTTTTTTATGTTCCAAACATTGTTTTTACACGAAAAACAGATCAAAAATAATATTTCTTTTGACTTTTCCACGGCAAAGTGACCACCTTCGCTATTGATAGGTACCCTGATATAAATTTTGTGTTGTCAGATTTTAATTTAGTAATCAGACATCGAGAGAATCTTATATACTTATTTCTTATTAAATTGCTGAAATCTCTAGTACTAATTTCTTAGTCGCAATGTTTACCTGGCGACTGGGATTTGACAAATTTTGTTGTGAACCATGCGAATAGCTTAGCTTCGGTAGCCGCTAATTTTAAACTTAGCACAATTGACATGCATTGGCGTGCGCGGGGAGATTCTAGCCCCCCCCCCCCTTCTTGAACCGAAATTATAGTGTTATTTTGCAGGAAAAAAGTAAAAAAGCCCCCCTTCAGAAGAAAAAAAAAAAATTTTTACCCCCGCCCCACACCCGAGAAAGTCCTGCGTTCGCCTATGCATACATGTAACAAATCTACGCTGACTGATATAAATGATGATCATTATGGGAAAATTGAGAAGCTATTTCATTTTTAGACGATAAAATTTTCCTCTTCTAAAACTTTTACACCTTTAATTATTTCCTTTGAATTCAGGATTTTTGCATATTTATATGAAGAATGAGAATCGTATTTAGAATGTAAAATGATTCCTCTATTCTTTTTTCATTTTCAGCGAATACTTTTAATCTTAAATTAGTTTGCCTCCAAGGGCAGAAACTTCCCATTTCTCCAAGTTAAGTCTGGCACTCTCCAGGGTTCAGTCCTCTCGCCATTATTATTTTTGATTTGTATAAACGATCTTCCTAATTCCATCATTTGCCATATCATACTCTTTGCAGATGATTACGTCATTTACCAAACAGTGCACAACGAATCCGACCAAACATCTCTCCAAAATAACCTTCTGTATCGGAATGGTGCTCGTCCTGGCAATTACCCCTTAATTCTTCAAAAACAGTTTTCATGAAAATTACTCGCAAAAGACTTCCCCTCGATTCTTCTTACACTGTCAATAGCTCTTTAATCACCGAAGTTTCTAATTATAAATACCTGCTTGTAATTATTTCTGCCGACCTCCGTTGGAATCTCCATGTTGATTACGTCTTCCATATATATATATATATATGTGTGTGTCCCCAAAAACTTTTTTTTTTCTCAGTCGGAACCTCAAAAACTCCACCCGTCACCTCAGACACAGACATCTCTGCTTCCAAACCTACATCCTTCCTGTACTCTCATATGCCTGTGAAATCTGGGACCCCCATACTCTCTCAAACATAGACAAATTAGAATGGGCGGATTCTTAACTGTTGATCATTCTCTGCCTCCATCACTGAACTCAAGCGCCAACTCGATATGCAACCGCTTTTCACCCATAGATATATCTCTCGATTAACTTTCCTTGTCAAAATCCCTCATGGCCATTTTCATATCAACATTTCCAATTTTCTAACTCCAATTTCATACTTTTCAAAAAGAATTAACCATTCACAAAAATTGAAACCCATCTTTGCATCCACAGATTGTTTCACATTTAGTTTCTTTCCTCGAACAATAACCGACTGGAACAACTTCCCGTCAAACATTATTGATTGTACAACAGTTTCTGATTTCCTTTGTAACATCTTTGTAAATCGTTTCTGTCAAACTTCACCACCGCATTCCCTTGTATAGGCCTTGGCCAAGCAATATTGTTTAAATAAATAAATAAGATTACGTGCTAGCCCCCCCCCCCCCCACAAGGGTGGGACCGACAAGTCTCCAGCTCATGGGTCCGAAACTATTACCATTTATATTTTTTTCACACTATAAATTCACTATGAAGGGCCCCATGAAAATATCTGACCTGGGGCCCCTGTTGCCGGATGTGGGCTGCCATGGTGCTAGCAAGTCGAGTCACTTAAGGTAATACTTTGACTTTTGAAGACCAAACACACCCCGCTTCCCATCTCATTGAGATATTGAAGTGTTCCCCGAGGATGGGTGTGTCAGGAAATTTTATTAATATCTTCAGGATAATAAAAATATTACATATAGATTGCACATATAAATTCACACATAATCAATGTTCGTCAATGGACGGATCATAATATACGGAGGAAGAAAAAAAAATCAACTATATAAAATCTACATCATAATCTTCCAAAAGTTCTTGATTCCATCCGAAGTTGAACACTCAAGCGTCCATGCGCTCTAAACAGCGTCCCTTGACACTATGGTCATAGCCTTGTTGAAGTACATTCCTGAAGAGTCCGTTGGTTCGTAAAATCTCACCGAGATAGTGGATGATCCTGGAGTACACAGAATGTAAGTCCTGTAATACTTGGGGTATACAAAATGGGTATAAATCGTCTCTCTGCAACGCCGGCCCATCTTTGTTGTTATCCGTTGCTTAATAGTCCTATACAGGAAGATATAATGACTCCTTGTGTTTCTCCAAATAAGATGTATTAACAAGTATTAGACAAGTGGCATAGACATCCATGGAAACCAGTAACCGACAGACCATATAACTGAAGTGAAGGCGCGTAACTTACATAGTTCATCTACGGATGGTAAATGAAATTGTAAAATTGCGACTTTGATGAGATAAATTATCGCTAATATATAAGATCTCAATTTCTCGGTTGCTTATACGTTTCTACGTACTGATCTTTGATTCGGATCTAAAAGGTATAATTGTTAGATCACGCTCATGTTATAGTAAAGAGTTGATTTGAATAATCGTAGTATCGCCAAGACTAATTAAGATTGATTTTATCTGGAATATAATTTCAATTTACAAGTTAATTAGACATTTGTCAATACGAAATGTTGATAGGTGCAACGTCGCTTGGCTCTCAGTAGATGGGTATCAGCGACGAGATCGCAGATCGCATATTCTAGTAGGGTCCGGGCGAAAGCACCTAGTTGGTACATAGTTGCCATCAGCACCTCGTTTACGCTTCGTGCCAACCCATTTGGTATGGGTATGATGAAGATTTTTGTCCAGGAATTGGATCAGCTGGCGAAGTCGGCCGAAGTTGATTGGGCTCTGAAGTACGCGTCGCTTCCAGCAAAGCTTCCCATTATCCTGAATGTGGCCGAAATGCAACTGTTTAGTGTGCGGGCAGGAACACAGATAATTGAGGTAATACTGCATTTTATTTATTTTTATCCTACTCGGTCGTTAAATAACGATTTGAGTACGTTTTGCCTTAATTGGAGTGTTAATCATAAGGTGGGTTGGGGACTCCGCTTTGAAGTCCTTCTGCATGTCATAAATAACCTTGGTTTATCTACATCCTTCTCTGAGTGGTCCAAGGCTAATTTCAAATCTGTCACGTACACAATCGCGGAAAATTTTGTTGACAGTTTTCGAAATAGCATTGAAGAAAGCAATTTTAACCCATATTATAAACATATTAAAAGTTTCTTCCCGAGGAGTACCTGAATTTTCAAAGGAATCCCGTATATCAGACTATTTTACTACAAGCTCGTTGTAATTTTATTAGGGGCCTAAATCGTTTTCTAACCGATGTCAATGGTGTGATTATCGTGGGGAAATTGATTTCGTACGTCATTGCAAACTGCAGTCATTTTGCTGGCCAACGTCTCACAGTTTTTTGGCTCTCAGTCATTATCGTTATGTGATTTATCCAATATTTTACGAGATGGAAGTTACAACCACACTAAAACTTGCCACGAAATGAGAAACATCAATGTTTCATCTCGTATTCATATTCAGTTTTTTTTTTCTCTGCTTTGTATTTTTTTAATTACTTATTTTACTTTATTTTTTTAAGCGTTTATATTACATTCTGTATCTAGGTGTTCGTCTGTGTTGTGCAACCATGCGTTCCTTTTTTGTAATAGCGTTTTTTGCATTGTGAGCTCCGGCCTAATGCACAATATATATATATAATATTATTATTATCTTTGTCTTTTCATTATAAGAATTTAACAGTGCTCTCTGTGTTTCAGAAAGTTCAGTTTCGATAAAACACAGTGTAATTGAAATAATGTCCAAATCGGTTATATATGAAGTTTGCGTTGAATTATTAATTCAAATATATTTGAAGAAGCGATATTTATATCAAAAATATCGCATTTTTTAAACAGTTTTTGATAACGAAGGAAAATAAAAAAAAAAAATCTTCAATCCACACATACACACACACACAGTAAAGAATTTTTTTTTTTTTTTTTTTTGTTAAGTTATTGCTTATATCTAGCACTAATGCGTTCATAACAGTACCTATCTAGTTCACGCTTCGGTGCGATTTCATCTTACTTTTCGCAGTATAAATTCATCCATTTCTGCATGAAACAACGCAGCCGCCCACGTGATTTTTTTTCTCATTTCTTATCCACTTAAAACTAAGCATAGACTACAAAATAAATGAGCCCCAGTTTTTTTTATGTATATATAATCCTATGGGAAATCCTCCCTTAAGATGACGAGGCGTAAGCTTCGAAGTTACAGTTGTTTCCGCTGAATGCAGTGTCATCGGGTAGCGCATCCTTTCGATTTTAAGCCTTACAGAAGCGCGATCTTATACTTACCTTATTTTGTTTATTTATTTTTTATTATGTTGCTGTTTTTTTTTATCGTTTTCCTTCAGTCCTGTGGATTGCTTTTGAACGTTAATAACGTAGTCGCGCAGCAGCAAATGATCTTCTGCTCTAATACCATTCATTCAGTCTGATGGAATTGCAAAAAGTATATAGACAGAATGGTGCTTGTTCAATGTTCGTGTGCAGTATCGGATATCACATTCGCTCGAATCTGGGTCCACGTTTGGTGTTATAACTTCGTGAGCTCCCAGTGGTTGCTTTCACAGGCATGATGACAGGTAACTATCGATTTGTTGTCGGGAAGAGGGGGATGTGAGTTACGGCGGTAGGATTTTCCTAGTTGGCGACCTTTTTTTCTCTCTGATCCAGTGCATAAAACCATGTTCAAATACAGCTCTAAAATTTTATTTTTTTTCAGTGTTTCTTAATAGATTTGTTCAATTTTATATGGACTAGAACTGTCAATGGCTTCACTATCCTCGGAAAAACATTCTCAATAATAATACTGTAATATATACTCATAAATAATTGTGTTTTATGATAATGCAAACTTTTATTCAGTGAAAAAAAAATTATGGATAATATGCTTGATCATATAATGTTCGCCAATACGCATCGAGATACGTGATTCATGCATCAAAACGTGAAAAATTATTTTTTCGGATAACACTGCTTATAATTACTATATTTACAGCTATAAAAAAATAATGAGTAGATTATTATTTTATAGAATTATAATTATAAAATAATGTTAGCTAAATGCGAAAGTAAAAAAGGAGTGGTCATTTTTAAATTTTAAATTATCAGAAAAAATTCCTTTTCGATAAAATTTTCAGAAAAAAATTTGCTCTATTTTTTCATGAGGAAGGTTGCTATTTACAGTTTGAAGGCTCTCAGTATGTTGATTTTTTCTTTTTTTAGTTGATTAACATGTAAAGAAAAGCCTTCCAAGTATTCAGAAATCATTGACAATAGTGTAGCATAAGGAAATAAACTGAAGAGCCAAAAAAACTGGTACAGGCATGCGTATGCAAATAAAGAGATATGGAACCAATCAGAGTACGGCGCTGCGGTCGGCAACGCCTATATAACACAACAAGTGTCTGGCATAATTGTTAGATCGGTTACTGCTGTTACAATGGCAGGTTATCGAGATTTAAGTGAGTTTGAACGTGGTGTTATAGTCGGCGCACGAGAGATGGGACATAGCATCTCCGAGGTAGCGATGAAATTTGGATTTTCACGTACGACCATTTCACGAGTGTACCGTGAATATCGGGAATCCGGTAAAAAATTAAATCTACGACATCGCTGCGGCCGGAAAAAGATCATGCAAGAACGGGACCAACGACGACTGACGAGAATCATTAAACGTGACAGACGTGCAACCCTTCCGCAGATTTCAATGCTGGGCCATCAACAAGTGTCAGCGTGCGAACCATTCAACGAAACATCATCGATATGGGCTTTCGGAGCCGAAGGATTACTCGTGTACCCTTGATGACTGCACGACACAAAGCTTTACGCCTCGCCTGGGCCCGACAACGCCGACATTGGACTGTTGAGGACTGGAAACACGTTGCCTAGTCTGACCAGTCTCGATTCCAATTGCTTCGAGTTGATGGACGTGTACGGGTATGGAGACAACCTCATGAATCCATGGACCCTACATGTCAACAGGAGACTGTTCAAGCTAGTGGAGGCTCTGTGATGGTATGGGGCGTGTGCAGTTGGCATGATATGGGACCCCTGATACGTCTAGATACGACTCTGACAGGTGCGTAAGCATCCGGTATGATCACCTGCACCCATTCATGTCCATTCCGACGGACTTGGATAATTTCAGCAGGACAATGCGACGCCCCACACTTCCAGAATTGCTACAAAGTGGCTCCAGGAACACTCTTCTGACTTTAGACACTTCCGCTGGCCACCAAAATCCCTAGACATGAACATTATTGAACATATCTGGGATGCCTTGCAACGTGCTGTTCAGAAGAGATCTCCACCCCCTCTTACTCCTACGGATTTATGGACAGCCCTGCAGGATTCATGGTGTCAATTACCTCCAGTACTACTTCAGACATTAGTCGAGTCCATGCCACGTCGTGTTGCGGCACTTCTGCGGGCTCCCTACACGATATTAGGCAGGTGTACCAGTTTTTTTGGCTCTTCAGTGTATATACAGTGCGAGACATAATTATAAGACACTTAAATTTTAGTGAAATCACAAGAAGGGGCAAAGTAAAAAATATCAACAATTTCAAGCTGTTTTCTGATGGTGGAAAAAAACTTTATACCAAATATTGGGAATTTGAAAAAATATTTTCACATTATTTTATGGAAAAAACAAAAAATATAATACGGGCAAAATTATAAGACACCTACTGATTTTTGAGGGAAAAGTAAAATGAAATTCAAACATATTACATATAAATTTATCAAAATCAATATTTTGTACAATAAACTGTTGCTAATCAAAGCAAAAAATGTGATTCGGCATGGATTCAACCAAATTAATGGGAGTGTCACAACAGGCATCATTCCAAGCCTGTTATATGGCGGCTTTTAGATATTCGATGGAAGAAAATTGCCTCCTACCTGCGTATACTGATCTGCAAAGAATGCCCCACAAGTTTTCCATGGGGTTGAGGTCAGGGGAACAAGCCGGCCATGAAAGAACATTGATATTTTCTTGCTTGAACCATTGCTTTGTGTGGCCTGACACATGAATTGGTATATTATCTTGTTGGCATATGCAATCTTCGCCACAAAGAACTTTTTTAAATTACCAAGTTACTCCTGCAAAAGCTTTTTGACTCCTGCAAAAGCTCCTACATAGCTTTTTTGAGTTCATTCTTGAGGGTAGAAAAACTACATCAGTCTTTCCTTGGACAGAAAATGCTCCCAAACCATGACTGCCACCACCCATTTGACGACTCATTAATTGCTGCGTAGCAGACTTCAAATTATGCAAATATGAATGGAAACCATCTGGACACAAGATTGAATTTCTTTTCATCAGAGAACCTAACAGAATACTATTAATGAGTCCAGGGCATGGTACTTTTTACGAGAATCCCTGGACGGATCATGCTGATCCCTTAGGAATGCGTGAGGATCACGTTATTATGAAAAAAAAAAAAAAAAGTTATTGGAAGTTTTCTTCATTTTCGTGAATTTCATGTTACTTGTAGAACTTAAAACTCTTGAAATTGTTCACTGTGAGCACTGCAGTGTTGTAAGGCAGATTTTATATTTCTCGTTGACATTTTGTTCCTTACTGCTAGAGCACAAACATTGCGCTTTGATCGGGCAGACAAGCAGGGGGTGCACCCAGATCGTTTTTTACAAAGCCGCATATTCCACTGTTTAAAACATTTGTGACGGCACATCGAGAACGTCAAATTTTACTTGCAACAAACGTTTTAGAAACGCTGGTGCTAAACACAATAGCCAAAGTTCACGAATATCTCTTTCTTACAGCTCTCTACCCCGTGGAATTTTTTTATACTGATGAGGTAGTTGTAAAGAGGGTACATTTTTATTGGTTTGTTATCCAGTGACGTAAAAAAATGATTTTCATAAAGTAATGCAGTGCTACACTATTGTAAAACGTTGGAAATGAAAATGTCTTAGATTTCTGTCCTAATTTCTTACTGTAATTCACAAAAATATTAAGATATCAAAAACTTTCGCAAAAACTTTGTAATTTCACTCACAATTGTGAACATGATCGATACATGTACTTAAGTTTCATTATTGTGGAAATATTCTTTCAGTTTTTTTTTTCGTGAATATTCGTGGCGTCTTATAATTATGTCCCGCACTGCATTTATTACATATATCTAAAAAAACGGGCCCGATATTCGATTAGCATTGATAATTTTTTTTTTTTTACTTTACAACTTCTTTTCTTGATGATTGATTGTGTTTATGATCATCTATTAAAGTCAGAAAAATAATTTTGATTAATGATTTTTATTTTCTGTCACAGTTTGCTTCCAAGTTGGTAAGATTATCAAATCAGGTTCACTCTGACTTCTGATTTGATGCAATTCGGAACTTAAAATTGTCTGTCGAAATCGTTTCTAGTGTTGGTGCAATTAATAACCAACCATTATTAGCAATAGCAGCTGTGTATAATAAATTTTTATGATTTCTCAGTGCTTGAATAATATTTCTCAGTTCAAGACGAAATAAAATAGTGAATGATTTGTCCTGGCATATGCACGTGTACCGAAATTTCCATATGTGAAACATTAGTGAATTTTTTCACCCAAAATAAAATTAGAGGTAAAAGAATCTCGGAAAATAACAGACTTCTCAAACTCTTGTTGATGGTTTGTTGGAATGTCTGAAAAATTCGTTTCCCAATAAGGGAAATGGAACACGGTCGGGATGAATCATTTGGCTCCGGTCTGGAGACTTTTGGCCGGCTGTGGCGTCATCATTCTTTTTAGATTTTTCCCCCAACCAATAATCACCACGCCCTTCTCAGGATTGCGGGAGTGGCGTTTTTTTGACGGAGTTTTAACCTGAGTTTTATACTTATTAATCGTTGATTCAAATGCAAGGACGTCAATAAAAAAAAGTTATTGTAGAACACAAATGTAGTACACAGTACTGCTTCAGCACCTGTTTTTTTAATAATTGCAATTCATGGAGTAATGAATATAAATATGGAGTATATGAATATAATAACGGCACATATGATCACCATCTTTCTTAAATGTGACTATTAAATATGCTGCTTGTTTTTCTTGTATGCCGTGACCTAGTACTATACGTGTTTTGAAACCGAATGTCACGAAAAAAAAATCCAGTATGTTGAATAAAATGACCGTATAATTATTGTTTCTTTTAATCTCCCGAAGATTTAAACCATCAAAAATGGGCAAATATGAGGGTGTGACATAGTCGAAAATCTCGCAGTTATCAAGAACGCGATCCGGACACGAAGCTTAAAAACTAGTCTTTAACTCAAATATAAACTACATATTTTTCCTCATTTTTTTTCTTTTGTGAAAAAAAAAATGATATAAAATATGTATACAGGTTGAAAACTCAAGTCCGTTTCACCTTAAATAGCTTGTAATCCGTTGGCTATAGAAACATGTTTTTAGTGGGAAAAAGTATTTAAATAACGTACCCTTCTCAGATGTGTAATTTATTTTATGAACAGCCCTATATGTTCTAATTGATTGGCTATACAATTTTCTAATTGGAAGTAAGAAGACAGGGAAACCATAAATTAAATTTAGTATCTCGGTACATATAATTTTTATATGTACATTATATTTACCCTTCGTTAAAATAAATGACGCATCTAAGATAGACACGTTATTTAACCCGTTAAGGGGTAATTTTTTACTAGTAATGGCATAAAATATTTTTTGGATTGAGATTGATTTAAAAAAAGAAATCATAAAAAACTTTGAGAGAGATGGTAAAATAGCTTACAGTGGACATTTAAAAATTGATAAATTTTGTGAGAAGTGTATTTCCCACGGCGTTATAGAAAGGGTTAAATATTTTTTTTAAATTGAAAGTACATTTCTATAGCCAACCATTTACGAGTTATTTGAGGTGAAACGGATTCAAGTTTTTATCCTGCATATTTTCGTGAAGTAAATTTTTATCTTTCTTAAAATATGTTGTACTTATATATATTCTGGGATTGATTTCTGCAGGGGTAAGTGGAGGATTTGTTCAAGTTCTTACAATATTGGAGACCCCTCAAGTTACTGCACATGTATTCTCTGACTAACAAACATCTGTGACCGTATTTGTGAGCCCCCTCCAATGCTTCACTCTGCTTCAAGGGCCCTTCCATGTGGAAGTCGGGCCCTTTATTTTATGGGCTTTAATGTTGATACTTGACTGAAAAATGCTTACTCAGGTGGCATCGAGGATAATTTTTTTTTTATCCTGCTTTTGTGATTGTCGTTTTATTATACCGAATGCTATGCCCGTTGTTTTTAAGCCAGTTCATTTTTAAGTTTCATCACCCTTATAAGCATTCGCAAAAATATGTGCCGATAACTCCTTTTCTTTCATCTTTTGATGTTTTCTCAATACAATATTAGCTTAAATATTCAAAATATTTGTGAAAGCTACGGTTCCTAAAGCAGAAATGATAAAGGAAGAAGGGGTGGGGGAGAGTCTGTTGTAGAGATGTATATAATCATCCAAATCTTCCTAACTACATGAGGTAGAAGAAAAGGCCTTTTAAAAACTCGCTTGTTTGGCTACAATAATATTGTGCATGATATGTCACGGGTCACGGTTCGATGCATTTTGCACGTGCTGTCATTTTATTTTGTGCATTTCTTAGCGTCTTCTTCTAATGTCATTGTTTGTCTGGCATTTGAAGTTCCCTGAAGAGGAACTATAGCTTACATATTCATCCTGTCCCTTTTTAATATCAACTGGTGGTGCTTTAGACAGGAAGAGATTTCGTTTTAGATCCCTTGAAGGTATGTTCCGCGGCATTGTTTTGTAAATAATTTTGGAGATGTTATGAAGATTTCTATATATTCGTGGATGAGCTCTCTTGGTATAATTTCTATCGTTGGTTGCATCTTCCTCCTTGTGAAATATTAGAAAAAATATTGAAAAAATCAGCCGTTTAACTTTAATGTTATGCTGTATTTTGCCGTGAAAAATTCCCAAACGAAAACTTTGAAATTTTTCTCTTGTTTCTTTTGCCTTTTATACAGAACACCTACCCTTTTCTGAGAAAAAATATCCAGCTCTCCCATCGCATTAACCTATACCTTCCCATTCTGTATCTGTTGCCCACCCCAATCCTTTCCACCCACCTCGAGGGCGATATCACCCACTCTGGGTAACACTAGTCTAGAACAGTGTTTCTCAACCTTTTTCAGCTCATGGTCTCCTATTTCCATCCAGAAGCGAGACCATTTCTACTTATTGAACTGAATTTAGTCAAAACTAAATATACAATGTACAAAAATTTTATGAATAATATCGATCTCAAACTCTGGACCAGGCACGGGATCCAGAAAGGAATGTTGATCATTCCTATCAAGAGCCGAATTATATGGGAAAAATAGTCTGTGTAAAATGCGAAACGATCCAACGAACCTCTACAATTAATCGTAACCAACCTGACCCATCACCAAGACCGTAACGTAGCGAGGGGGGAAGGGGGGGGCTTGGACGTCTGGTCCCCCCAGAAACGTGAGGAAATGACTGAAAACAGAAAAAAAGATGACCAAATCTATTGCTCTATCACTTTGGTCACTCCCCCCGAACGAAATTTCTGGCACCCCTGGTCTGCACCTACCCTGGGCAGGTGCAGAATCAGCACTGCTGATTGATTGCTGCTGATATGGACAGCTCTGCTGAATTCCGAAAATAGACACATTTTTTCCACCATATTGCACTTGAAAGCTGTATTTCTTCACAGCTCTTTGTGGCCCTCTTCATGACTTGTCGTGGCTCCCCTTTCACCTGACTTTCACCCTTGCCCCCCCCCCTCCCAGAATATCCCATGACCGCTAGGGGTCCAAGTCGGGCCAGGGGATGACCTCCTAAATTGCACATGGCACTGTAGGTTATCTAGGTAGTCGTGCCCAGGGTTGAAAACTACTGGTCTAGCGCATACACAATTTAATCAGCATTTAAAAACACGTTCATTTGTTTTTATATAATACGCAATATATTTGCGTTTTGCTGGGATTTATTCACACTAGGCTGGAAATTCTGCCCCTTTAGTGTGGCTGGAAGCAACGAAAACTTTCAGCTGAAGGTATTGCGCGATCATCAGATACATGTGATGCGTATCACGTGTTTTGATTTTCCTTTCACATTTTTGTTTTATTCTTTTCCTTTCCTGCTCTTATTGACATAATATGCTCGACTTTTTTTTATATTATAGATAACACTTTTTGGGAAGGAACTTGATGGGGCTTCACGAAGCCTTTTATCACATTTTTTTACCTCAGTTTTATTTAATTATTTTTGTTAAATCTTTTTTCCCCCCGATGTTTTCATCTTCATCTCCTTTGAAAATCGTCCTGTGCTTCCAATGCCAATCTACCGGTGTTCCACACGAAGAAAGATCAGCAGAAAAAATAAACAGGTGGTTTTTTTTCGCCTTCAAAATTTGTAATTGACCGTCGATCCGTTTTTCCTTTCTTTAACAAATTGAAACTGATTTTTTTTACTCCTCTGTGGAGGCACCGGCAGATCTCGTGTGGCTTCGCGGCAACTGGGTTCAGCTTGTGCTCGCTGTTCGGTCGGCCGTCTCCTCGCACTGTTTTCTTCCCCATATCCAGTCGAAGCCTTCAACTATTGAGTGGGCTGTAACCAGGAAAACGGTTCTCAAGCGGCACCACGACTAACTTTCGATTGATTCAAGCACCTGCTACTGTTATTTGCTCGATATTTATCACTCGACTTGAACCACGGAAACGTCATATGTTTCTGTATTCGAATTTCTACCTCATTTTATGCCATGTATTCATCAGTGAGTTCCATGAATATGCTTTCAATGAAGCGATATGCTTGGCTTTACCGTTCTCAGGAAGAATTGGGCATTGCAGTTTGCCCTGAAGCATCAGTTGAACTACTGAATTCCGAGGAATCCAACAAGTTAAATGGTCAGTTCCTCATAAAACCATACAGTGTTCCTCATGAATATTGCAATTTTTTTTAAATTATCTATGAAGTTTACTTCTCTTTTTTTAAATAATATTTTGCTATAGTCTGTATTGTTATTTTCTTATAGTTAATATATTATGCTACGAAATTTAGACTACGAAATTTGCATTATTCAATGACTTCAAGTATTTTCCGTTTTGATTTGATTATGGTAAAGATACTGATAGACTTGTAAATATATCAACATGCAGCATATGCATCATACACGCTGTTATTCATGATTTTTTTTTTAATATTGTTCAATTTATTTCAGTTTGTCAGCTATAATGTTGTTAGAACATGAAATACACAAATTGAATAATTTTTTCACGCAAAAATGATTTTGTTGCATGGGATATTCACTTATATGAAAGTTGAGTTTTTAAATGTCTATTCGATTTTTTTTACAGATGATCGAGCAGAGCACCGAGAAGAGCTTCATGTTGGTAAGGAATTCAAAAGTTTTTTAGTATGCTTTAGTCAAAATAAAAATGTAGAGCTTTTAGCCTTTCGGTAATATCAAACTTAATGAAGTTTTTCCTGAGAAATTTATTATAAATTTTTTGAATGAAAGAAATCAATATTAAATTTACATTAACCTGCAGCCCATATTAAAATTATTGAAATAATGTCTACACATGCACATGCTTTTTTGTTTTGTCTTTTCTTTCTTCTCAAAACAGCTTTGTGGGAAGCATGCAGCAAAGGTGATGTTGTTAAAGCAAAAGAGCTGATTTCACACTTAGGAAGAGAGACAGAACTTATTATAAACAGCACTCCAAATGGCTGTAGTACTTTGTTGTTCAAGTGAGTTAGTTTAGCTGATTTTATGAGGGGACAAAAATATTATTTTTCAAATTTTTAACTTGATTGAGGATTTTTGACTCTATTGCATTTTAAGTCATAATCTATCAAGTAAATGAAGTTTATATACCAAATACAGTGAAACCTCATTATAACGATTGCAAACTAAGAAAAAAAATATTGTTGTTGAGAGGTTATTGCTATCCCATTTAGACTCCATCACCTTTCTTTTCCCCAATCAACATAGCTTTAGAAAAGCCCCTTCTACGACCTCTCGGGAGAAAAACTTCAAACTGATGTAATTTTTCTTGATTTCTCTAAAGCTTACAGTAAAGTTCCCCCACAACAAAACTTTTCCTTAAATTCTCAAATCTTGGCCTCGACGTTCAATTGCTTAAATGGGTGGAGGCTTTCCTAAAATATCGTAACCAGTTTGTCCATTTTAAAGATCATAACTC
The DNA here is from genome assembly GCF_987345545.1 of Pholcus phalangioides. Lineage (NCBI taxonomy): Eukaryota > Metazoa > Arthropoda > Arachnida > Araneae > Pholcidae > Pholcus > Pholcus phalangioides. Next base: position 81,609,846 of record NW_028301608.1, on the reverse strand, counting down.
CCCATTAGCCTCCGTAACGTCTGGTATCCCTCTAGGATCGGTCCTCTTTCCGTTATTATTCTTGATTTACATTAATGATCTCTCTCAAACACTCAACTGCACCACTAGATTATTTGCTGATGACTGTGTTATCTACCGCATCATTCACCAACAGTCTGATCAATAACTTCTCCAAAATAATCTGGCTTCTATCTCAGACTGGTGTTCACTATGCAGATGCCTATCAATACTTCAAAAACTGTTTTCATGCGAGTTACCCATTAATTAGTTCCTCTTGAATACTTTTACTCAATCGATAATTTAACCATATCCCAAGTTTCTGAAATTAAATACCTTAGTGTCATGATCTCAACTGACCTACACTGGAACAAACATGCTGATTACATCTTCCAGAAATGTCTCAACAAACTTTTCTTCCTCCGCTGAAACCTCAAGTATTCCACTCGGGATATCAGACTGCTCTGCTATCAAACTTACATCTCTCCCATACTCTCCTATGTCGCTGAAATCTGGGACCCCTACACTTCCAATAACATAGAAAAACTTGAATCAATGATCTCATCTGATCTACGCTGGAACAAACATGATGATTATGTCTTCCAAAAATGTCTCAACAAACTTTTCTTCCTCCGCAGAAACCTCAAACATTCCACTCTAAATTTATTTCCAAAATAAATCCACTCACTTCATCCACGACTGCTCATCATCCTTTGTCTTGTTCCAACTTGAAAACAAATGTAATCTTCTCCCCTCTCTACTCTTTATCTTATTTCTCGATTAACCATGTTTTATAAGGTCTATCATGGTCATCATAACTTTCATACTTCCGGTATTCTAGCCAAACCATCCTACATCTTCAGAAGACTTGACCATTCCCTTAAAATAAAACCAATTTTCGCTTCTGCTGCCTGTTTTAAATACAGCTTCTTTCCTTGTACCATTGGTGAATGGAACAAACTCCCCAGTTCTATTGTAAACTCCCCCACTGTCACTAGTTTTTTGCACAATATCAAACAATATCTATGTCCCACTCAACCACATTCTCTTGTATAGGCCTAGGGCCAACAATATTGTATAAATAAATAAATATTGAAAGGTAGCAAGGTAGCATTATCATAAGGTGCCCCCAAATTTATGTTGTTGGCATCTATTCTAAATTAGTGTTGTTAGTACCACCATAAAATGTATTTATGAGTGTTATTACAGCAAAAAATTGTAATTCATTGCCTGAAATAAAATTGAGTTAGTTGTTTTGCCCTGTAAAGTAGTTTACTGCACAACTCTTTTATGTACTACACAAAAAGTAGCTTCATGGCAACTTCATTAACACTTGAAATAACAATCACTAGTGACGAATTTAAAAATATATTGAAGGCGATTTTGAGCAAAATATGAAAAATATTGTTGTAGCTATTTCAAACTTTCCTAAAAAAATATTGGTGAGGGATTTATCATTGTATCTGTATCGTTGCATCTGGTATAGTTTGAGTGAGGTTTCACTAGTGATACAAATAATACTTAATATCTAACATTAATTTAAATGTTTAAATATGAAAATATAAAATGTATATATTAAAGTATATATATACAGGGTGCACACATAGGTAACAGGCTTATAGTATTTTACTGGTGAATCGTTCATCCTAGAGGCATACTTCCAAAGTATTTAAGCAGTGTGTATTATTCAGGTATGTCATTCATGTTGCAACGGGTTGTATAGTTATTAAAATAAAAAATTAACTTTTTATATGGACACCCTGTGCTCAAAAACCCAGTTAGAAAGTTACTACCCTGTCTCTCCTGATGCAAAAAAAAAACATTTAATCGTTTAATATTTTATCGTTTTCAAGTGCAATATTGGCTGAGATATTCGAAAAACAAAGGAAAGTTGGGAAAAAAACAACTTTAAATGTGTCCTCCATTTTTTAAATTCGAATATCTCAGCCGATATTGCACTTAAAAATTGAAATGGTTTTTCTTTTTGCATCAAGAGAGACAGGGCAGTAACTTTCTAATTGGGTTTTTGAACACAGGGTGTCCTTATAAAAAAAAAATAATTATTTTAGTAACCACACAATCCCATGCAACATGAATTGCATATCTGAATGCTGCAGGTTATTTGAATACTTTTTCCAATTGAAAGTGTGCCTCTAGGGTCAATGGTTCACCAATAAAATGTCACGCTCTGTTAACTATGCACCCGGTATACACATACATGTATGTTACGGTAAAAGCCTGAAGACCAGTAAAACCTAGAATTTACCGGTAAGACATAGGTTTTACCAAGGCAATTTGGTAAAAGCCTGAAATACTCTTGTAAATGGTTTCATTTCGGACTTTGACGAAGTCAAAGACTGTTTTTAATGAATTAATAAACCATCATCAGCTTATCAGTTCTTGCTGCTTATTAATTAACTGATGATTATAATTATCTAGTAATTGCAATTGATTAATAATTAACAAATTAATTAATTAACCAACATGAACTTGTCAGTTCCTGATACTAACTATGTAAGTAAATCATAAATTTATGAATTAATTGACTTACTGTTCGTAACTTACTTCATACTGTTCGGAGTAAACTAAAATACCCATTTTTAATTAATAATTATACAGTAATTATTAATTAATAATTGTAGTTACTTTTAATCATTATTAATGTTTTACTAATTTATTATTATGGTCAGTTATTAATTATTTAATTAGCTAAGTTAATTAAAAATAATGTGGGACATATGACAAAACAAAAAGTTTACTTTTAATTGATTCATTAAAAACAGGCTTTTGCTGTTCAAAGTAAATTAATGAATCAATTAATTATTGTGAAACTAATAAGTTCATGTTGGTTAGTTAATTCATTTGTTAATTAATAATTATAATTAGTGAGTTTTTACAATTATTCATTAATTTATAAGCCGCAGAAACTAATAAGTTAACATTAAAAAAGCAGTATGACTTGGTAAAAATGAGAAATGGAAATGTTTTCACCCACGTATTTCGAGCTTTTACCAACTCGCTATGGTAAAACCTAGGTCTTACCGGTAAATTCGAGATTTTACCAGTCTTCTGGCCTTTACCATAACATATATAATACTGACACACCCACAAATTTTTGTATTTCGGATTATTCATATTATGTATCTAGGTAATTATAATAACATCATCACACACACACACATACATCAATCAATGTTATCCCTCCTCCCTTCAGCATATATCTTTTTTCCTCAATCGAGGTATGATAATAAGTAAAAAAATTACCATAATGTGGCTATGTACAGCTCTAAAAATTTTTTCCACTTTTTCCCATGAAATTTTAGAGCTTGTGAGGAGGGTCAAAAAGAAATTGTGAGATTATTGTTAGAAAATCTTGCTGATGGAAGAATCCACCCAGTGACAAAGTATTCTCCCTTGTACATAGCATGCTATTATGGAAGGAAGGAAATTGCTGAAATTCTTCTAAAAGTATGTTTCCTCAAAAACAATAAATTATAAATAGTTCATAGAAAAGCTTGAATATTTTTTACTATAAAATTTTTTGAAATGATGGTGATTAACATATTTCTATATTTAAAAAAAATTGTTTTCTTACTTAATATGCAAAAAAATTATTAGTTTTTTTTACACTTGTTCAGTTCACCTTTTTTGCTAAAGTAATCACTTTTTATTCTTTGTTTATTATTGATGTAATCACAATTGTTTTTGCTTTGTCATAATATATTTCAGTTTGTTGCTTTTAAATTTATTTTATATTATCACTGTGCATGTTCACTATAGCTACTAAAGTTGGAAAATTCATTATTATGAATTTAGTAATAATTTTAGCACTAATTTTGCAGAAATTCCCTGAACTTGTTGCCATACAGACTGTAGAGAAATGGCTTCCAATTCACGCAGCCGTTATAAATGGTCACGTTGCTGTTTTAGATCTTCTCTTAAAATTCAAGTACCCTTCATCTGTGATGAAGAGATTCACTGATAAAGCTGAACAGTGGGAGTATATGTTCCCTTTTGATGTGAATGCTAAAGATGTGACAGAACAGTCTATCCTTTATGTTGCATGCTTTGTTGGAAATCAGCGAATTGTAGATGCCATTCTAAAATTCAGAGTAACTGCTAAAAAAGTTCAACCTAAAGAAGTGGCTGAAGCAGATGAGAGGCAGAAAAAAGAACCGAGGCAAAGTGGAATAAACATCAGCCCTGCCAGAAGACGCTTATCAAGTGGAATCCAAAGTGTTATTTCAAAACTGAGTCTCAATAATGGTATTGAGCCATCAAATGAAGAGACAGAAGCAGAAATTAATCCAGTTGACTTGGATTTGTATTGCAATAACAATACAGAAACTGCATTGCATACTGCTGTGAAAAAGAGATTTCATAGCATAGTATCTTTACTCCTTCAGAATGGTGCCAACCCAAACCTTGTGATTAAGCAGTCAGTTGAAGAACTTAACAGAGCCACTTCATCTGAAGAATGCATTGGTTCAACTTCAGCTGCTTTGGTTGAAGCTTGCAAAAATAGGGATGTTAACATGGTTGATTGTCTGGTAAGATATGGTGCCCGTGATGACAACTGCCAGGCTTTAAAGGTTGCAAGCAATAGCAATGATGAGTATATTGCGTCAAAGCTGCTTACCCTCAAAGCTTATCAAGATCCAGAGTTTAAAATAAATAAAAAAGCTTTGGAAATCATTCCCTCAACACATCTGGGTGGATTATTGGGAAGTGTCACATTTAGTTCTATGTTTCCAACAACCCCTGTGATGGTGAACTGGCATGGACAAAAATGTCTTCTCTACATACGAGAGGAATGGCTGGTAAATGCTAGTTTAGCCCATAATGTGAAACTTAAACTAACTCCTCGAAGCCAGAGCACTGCTCTTATGGCAATCACAAGATTGGATATTTCTAACAACCAACTAACTGAGCTACCAATGTGTATTTTTCAAATGGCTTCCCTTAGACAACTGAATGCAGCCCAGAACAAAATCTTCAAATTACCTGAACCAGATAATAGTTCTCCTGTTCCTTTAACAAAAGGGAAGTCTCATCATATTGTGTCACAAAATGGATGGTGCTGTCCTGTTCTAGAGGAAATACATTTGCATGATAACCGGCTTGATAATGTACCCCAGTGTTTATTTGCTCTTCCATCATTAGTAGTGTTGGATTTATCTAATAACAAGTTGCAAGTTCTTCCATTCAGAATATGGTCAGCTCCGAAGCTAAGAGAATTGAATTTATCTTTGAATATGCTCCATGATTTACCGGCAAGACCTCCACCAGTACGTTCAGTATCTGCATCTAGACTTGCAGGAAATATTTCTGAAGATGGCAGCATTCCATCAACTGATTCCAGTCCAAGACGTGCAACAGCTGATATCGCTTCAGCTGAAGGTTCACCCATTGTTGGTGCTCCACCTTACCAGGACACCCAAACTGAGAACACACCTAAAGAAAAAACTAATCTAGACATGAAACAACAAGAATTATTACATCACAATCTTTGGAGCCAATCAGTCAAGGTTAGTTGTATTTAACATTTTGACATTCAGTAGGATAGTTTGATGTTAAAGTTTATGAAATTAAAAACAAAACACTCTGGCTTCAAACTTCTTATAGCAAGAATATTTTTTTTACTTTCAATGTTTGAGAGTCTTATCTTCTGATACCTTTTTATTGTCAATCTGTATTTTCATGTTAAATTATTTAAATATCTCATCAACAGGAGAAAAAAAAATTATCTTAGAGTTGAAAAAATGTATTCGAGTGTAATTATTCAAGCTATTTTTGTTACAGTTTACTTTTTTACTGTTTTTTGAATGAGGAAAATGGTTAGGATCTTGAAATTCCCAATATTTATTTGGGAAAATGTGTAAAAAAAGTTTACAAAAATCTATAAATTGTAATTAACTGATAATTTTTGTGTGGGATGTGGGATTTTTTTATAAAAATAAAACATAAAAATAAAACCTAAGAAAAAAAATAAAACAGACTAAGAACGCAATCTTTTATGGCAGGTGTCATTGGAAGAATCTTCTAGACAAAAAAAGCTGTAGTCAGGTGTAATTGAACCAAACATTTTGTCTACACCTATGGTAACATCTTCAGTGGGGGCAAAGTGATCTCTTCAACTTACAACCGAAGCAAAAAAATGTGACCAAAGTATTTAATGAATACTATGGAAACTTTGGCTTCTGTTATATCTGGTAAGCTGAGAAGATTACTTCGTTGCCATTGAAGATGTCTACTGTAGGTATAAACAAAATACAGTCGATGTTCGATATGACAATCCCTTTTATCCCATCGAAAATTGACGTTATATCGGGAGGGCCTTTATATTGAAAGTAGAACGTATATGATAGTCATTCTCTGGTGGGTATGATGTACGATTTCATATTGAAAGCATGAACCTGAAGAGTTAACTATTTATTAAACTATTAACAATTAAACATTGAGTGATTAAATATTAGATCACAATTATTTACATAAAATTCAGAATCGAGATCATCAGCATGACCAGTGAGGATGTGATGACTATAGACAGAGTGAGGTAAAGAGAAGCCTTACTTCAAGGTTGATTGTGGTTTATATGAAGGTGGACTACAACGCCAGATGTGCATGTCACAGCACAGCTATTTGCATATGCCACAGTTCCATGAAAACATTTGGGACTTATTCTACCGGTCATTGTAATGGAATGGCCGCTATAACATGGGGGCTATCATAACAAGCATCGAATGTATCTGGTTCAGTTCTGCCTGGACCATGGCTCCATAGCCAATATTGTCCAAATAAAACTGACTGTTTAACCATAGCTGTAACAGCCTCCCCCAATTATGCATTTACTTTGCGCTCTTATCAGTTTAAAAAAAAACATTTTTAATATCTTGATTATTAAACTGTCTATTTCAGAAATCAATCAGATTATTATGTCTTGGAATATTTGTATTATTGCTTTAGTCAGCATAGTCTGCTATAAGCATTGTATTGTTTACACTTTGCACACTGTTTTCAAACATGAAACTCATATACATGGTTAAAATTTTTTACACATTTCTGAAAATATCTGGAAAGTAAAATCACAAATATTGTTTTTTCCCTTCAGATTATTGAGTCTTCATTGGATGGGGAAATGGACAAGAATCAACAGTGTCAATTGGTTGCCCTTAATTTGGCTCATAATGCATATGAAGAGGTTCCTCCTATACTAGCATGTTTTGCTACTAACCTTGCTCGTCTCAACATCAGCTATAACCGTTTATCGGCTATGGGACCAGTTAGTAGCTACCCAGCATGCCTAAAGCATTTAGACATCTCCCATAACCACATTAAAACGTGGCCTTCACTTCGCCGCATTGATCCTGACATCACTCTTGATGGTGGTGGTTGCTATAACCAGTGGGATTCATCAACAGGAAAAGCAAAAACCACAGACTTTTCTGCAGCCAGTAAGAATAGGTTTTATTTAATAAAGAAACACTGTCTGGATTTTCTTGTTTATGAAATGTTCTTCCATTGTTTATTGTTTTCTCACGCATTTTTGTCAGCATTCAACATATATATAGGTTCAATCCAAAATGCTTGGAACAAGAAACAATTTTAGCTATGTTTAGAAGTATTTTGGGGACCTCAAAATATGTTACTGTTATCAGAAATTTGTTTTTATACAGCATATACAAGTGTATAGTTCATTAATGTTCACCTACGTACCTTTATAAATATTCTATCCCAAATTTAAATGAACTTATGAATTTGTAACACAGGGGATATTTTATTTAACCCTTAAATTGCTTAATCATCTATGGGTGATCAACATCATATTGTATGGAAATTTTCAAAAAATAAACTATCAATATTGACTGCTTGAAAAATTTTATACCGCAACTCGCCCCAAAATAAGAATTCCTCATTTAACATGTTTTTAAATATTTTCCCAATTGTAAACTATAAAATCAAAAGTGGAAGACAAAGTTGGAATTTTTTTAAGCTGAAGGATAATGCATCACTGTTGTTTATTCTGTATGTTTGCTTCAATTAGTTTTCATTGACAGGTACAAAACTTCAGTAGAGCATTGACATTTATTTTGTTATCAGAAAATATGAAATAAATCAGTGTGTATACTTATATATGTTTATTATCAAAATGCTTTATGTTCTAAATCAGAGTATATACATTCATTTTTTTTTTTAATTTTCATTATATTAGGTCGAACACAGTCTCCTTCCCTTCATTCTTGGGGATCAATGAAATCCCTTGGCGGACCTTGCTGTGTGCATCGACGTCATACAAGACTTGAAAATTTAAGGACACTTATATTAGCTGACAACCAACTAGAAAGGCTAGTTCTTTCCATAGAAGAAGATGACTTTGAAGAAGAAGATGCAATGTCACAAGAGTCATTTGAAACAATTCCATCTACTGGAAGGGTACGTTAATTTGAAATTGGTAGAAAATTTGAGTTTATAATTAAGTATAAAATTTGTAAAAAAACTAAACAAATAAACCATCAATTCTTTTTTTTATATTTGATAGACACATCAACAAAAAATTATACTAATCAATAGTATAATTGGGTTATGCATACTTGCCAACTACTATGGAATCTTTGAAAGTTTGAGCAGAAGTTTAATAATTTATCCACGTTCTTTCAGAACATTTTTCATGGATAATTTTCTACACAGAAAGCAGAAGAGGGAGGTTGATAACAAAGCAGTGATAGCATCCTGTTCTAAAAAAATCAAAGAACTTTCATTGATTTCATGAGGAATATTTATGGCAAACAGGCTCAAACTTAAACAAAAGGCTACTTTAAATGTTTGTCAAAGCTGGGTAAATGCCTGATAGGGTCAAGTTGAAGAATTGATTTGAATTTTCGAAATAGTCATGAGGGAAAAAAACTGGGTGGGGAGAGAGCCCATCTGCAAACATTGCCACTATGGAGAGGCTTGGTACCAAGGTTGGCATACATGGTTATGGACCTATATGTGTGTTCACCTGACGATTTTTAAAATGTATGCTTGTTGAGTCCTCATCATATCATTTTAATATTTTTATTATTGAAATGATCATCATCAAATCCATATTCACTTTGCCAAAAAAAAAAAGTAGAAAAATACATTTTAGTTTTTCATGCAAATTAAAAATAATTTTTCAAATATCAAGTCTGCCATATTTTTTAATTTTTTTTTATTCACATATGCGCAGAAATATTAATATATATATAATAGAACCTTAATAAATTGACACACGAATAACTTGACTACACCTCTATTACTCAACACAAGTTGGCTAACCTCTGCTTAAGTCGACTGCGATTTGTTCTGTGTTATCACAATTTTGAATTTTTGTGAAATTTTTCAGGCATTGGCCAATTGATAAATTTTTACAATATTGTTCACGACGAAGTGTATTCAAAAAATTTCTTCTGGTCAAAGATTCTTCCTCACTCCTTAAGGTAGGGTCAGTTCCCACTCTTTGGAATGAAAAAACTTGATCTGGTTACTACAAAAATCACAGATAGGCGTCAATTATCCATGAATGATAGCTGCAATTTTTGAGCGAGTGATGGTTGAGCAAGCTAGATTGAAACTTCCAAGTTAAAAAATATGAAAGTTTTTCTTATTTTCAAAAATTGCACTGCTCATTCACAAATAACAGATATTTGGCCTTTATGCTTTTTCACTCATTCAAAATTACTTGGAAACGTCTCATAAAAAAACTGCAAATATATATATATATTTTTTTGTTAATTTATACATAGTTATTCAAATATACAGGATGCATAGGTAACAGGGCATATGGTATTTTACTGGTGACCCATTGACCCTTGAGGCATACTTCCAATTAGAAAAAGTATCAAAATAATGTGTTGTACTCAGAGGTGTCATTCATGTTGCAAGGGATTGTATAGTTATTGAAATAAAAATGTTAACGTCTTTCCTCTGTTTTTCGAATTTGAATATCTCAGTGAATATTGTACTTAGAAATGTGGGATTTTTTTTTGTCAGCATCAGGACAACTTTGTAATTGAGTTCTTTAGCACTGGATGTCCGTATAAAAAGTTATTTTTATTTTAATAACTATACATCCCTTGCAACAGGAATGACACTTCTGAGTGCCACACACATTATTTGGATACTTTTCCCAATTGGAAGTATACCTCTAGGATCAATGGTTGATCAGTAAAAAGTACCATACATACTCCTTGTTATCTACGCATCCTGTATATAAATACATGTACATGCATAAATGATATTTAAAAATTGTGAGGGTGAGATTAAATGAAACCTTGCTGACTTGACATCCACTTAAGCTGACATGTTTATTAATATTTTTGGGGTGTGAAGTTATTGTGTATCCACTGCATATATTTTAAATGTCTGTCAAAAACAGGGTTTAGATTTTTTTCCTCTCATTTTGACAGGACAGTCAGACATCAGTCAGAAGTAAAATACTCTTTCCAAATCTTTCAATGCTAGATGTTAGTAACAATAACATCAAGGATGTTCCTGCTGCTATATCTGAACTTAGCAACCTCTCAGTTTTCAATTTGAGTGGCAATTTGGGAATCTGCCACCTTCCACCTGAAATGGGACTTCTGAGCAAGTTGTGGAATCTCAATACTCGAATGTGCAATTTGAGTGAGCCTCTTCGTAGCATGATAGAAAGCAAGAAGTATAAAACAATGGATGTTATAGGATACCTCAAGTCCATTCTCGAAGAGTATGTTTTTTTTTTCTCTTTAATTTGTAAATAATTATTAAAATCAGGGTAATAAATTTTCCTGATGTAGAAAATGAGAAATATCATTTTGAGGTTTTTACGTAGATGAAAACAATTGAAGCGTTCAGCCGAATAAACAGTCAATGCGGCTTTTTTTTAACTTTAGAGGATGCACAATAAAAGTCATTGTTGAATTATCGAAACACTTTTATTATTTTGCCTGGAAGTAACATAGGCCGTTATTCCATCAAACTCCTATGGCAGTGACATTACTTATGTCAGGAGTGGCCAACTTCTTTCTTTTCTTGAGCCAACATGATGTTCAGCTGCAGTAAGGTACACGAGGTACTTTTATTTTGTTTGGGGCCAGCAGTTGACCACCCCCTGACATGTCATTGTTTTCAGATGTGGAAGCTACATACAATGTTTATTCAGTCAAAAATTTGATTTTTCAAAAAACAGAGCATACCATAGACTGTTATTCTCGGCCAACCCCTTTAATTATCTGAGAACATTATTATGGAAGGCATTGAATTGAACATTAAAGGACCAGACTTCCACTATTATGGCACGCAGCAATATTATTATGCCACTGTGGTGGTCGAGTAGTCATAGTGACGGACTCGCGTCGCGAGATCCCGGGTTCAAACCCCACTGTCGCCACAGTGGTGGTCGGCTGAAGTTGGTTTTCTGTGGTTCCCAACTTCAAGGCTCAAATGCGAGCCGATATCCCCTTTAAAAAGTCTTGCCATAGAGAGCAACAGACCTACAAACAGTACAAATATAATTCAATCATAACACATCACTCTCTTCACTTCTGAAATATAGATGGCAGCACTGAAAAATCAAACACAACACTACATCTGCACTCAGACTGTTAGGTACATACACAGTTACATTTCCGGCACAGCTCACTAGGTAGTAAATGCCCCATAGATGGTGATAGACCTGAGTTGTTCTTGGTTTGAAAGAAAGAAAGGAATATTATTATGAAATATTATCTGAAATATACGGAGGTAGAAATTTTTAACCTCTTACCTGTGTCTAAGAGCAACTAAAGAATTTTTTACTGCTTGATAGCAATACTAGAACATGATGTATCAAATATTTTTCTGCCTATAACCCAAAGAACAAGGTCTGGGGTAGCCAAATATTTTTACAGTTGAAAATCGGTTTGAGATTTTCTTTACATATTTATTTTGATGAAGCAGAAAAATTTCTTCAAGTATCATTTTTTTTAATTAAAAAAATTTCTTTAAAAATTCATGTTTGTTTTTATGCTGTTTATAGTAAAATTACATTTAGTCTTAAGTACTGCTTCTCATGTTTCTCTTTTTTTAAAAATAAATAGTGCTAAACCATATGCAAGAATCAAGCTGATGTTAGTTGGCATTGAAGGAATTGGCAAAACATCTCTGCTGGAACAATTGAGATTTGAAGGGACCGGTTCATATCGAAAAAAACCACCAGAGGTAATTTGATTAATTAAATATTTTTCCACTTTTTTCTATATGTGAAAAAAATTATTATTCAGATCTAACTAAGTATTTTTTAAATTTTTGTAAATATTCCTAACATATAAACTCCATATTTTTTCTCTTATAGCATTGGGCCAAACGAATGGGAAATAAAAATATCAACTTGAAGACCCCAAAAGGAATCAACATATCAACTGTAGGTGTTGATGTTGGTGATTGGATCTATGAAAAAAAAATAAGAGGACACTCTAGCCATGGACCAGTTGTCTTCAGAACTTGGGATTTTGGTGGGCAGGTAGTAAAAAGTTTAAAAGATAAAATATTTTGGTGTCTAACTAAAGCCTAAGTTGCCATCCCTTATAACCTGCTGCCCTGGTGCGCTGCACCCTCCCCCTTTGTGCCCTGACTTAAGCCACTCCTGCATTTAACCTTTTAACTGCCAATGTTCCCAGTTGGGAATATCAGTTTTATTAACTAGAAAAAAATATTTTTCTTACATGAAAGCACTTGATTTTTTTCTTTCCTTAATTCATGAGATTCCAAACTTAATTTACAAAACAAAAATTTTATTCAATTTAGCTCTTATGCTGCAAATTTTTTTAAATCACCTCTTTTTAAGGAAGAATAAAATTTAATTTTTTTTGTTTTGATTTCAATGTTGTTTCTATGGACAGTGGCAAGTCCAAAAAACATACAAGAAAAAATTTTTTCATGAATTTTATGGTTGATATCTTTAAACTCAAGGATCAGAAGAGGAAATACCAAAAAAAATTAATCAAATCAAATCTTAATTTGGCCTTTAAAAGGTTAATAGTATCAGGTTGTCCAATTTAAACACATTTTTATTTTTCAATAGACGGTTTAAATATGAAAACTTGAAATAATGTTTTATCACGTTAATTTTAATTTTTATTTATTTTTTGATTTATAAATATATTAGTTATGTATAAAATCAATGCATGCAATGTTTTTGTTTTCTCAGAAAGAATATTATGCAACACATCAATATTTCTTATCTAAGAGATCTTTGTACCTTGTCTTATGGCGAATTGTGGATGGGGAGCGAGGTGTTGATGGAATCTTACAATGGCTTGTAAACATACAGGTACGTGTCAATGTACTCATATGTATTTAATGCACTTTTGATTTATTAAGTTTTTTCATATTGTTTACTTTTTTTTCCATTCTGAAAACTTCATTAAGTGAAACTTCATCCTACTGTTCAGATAGAAAATTGCAGATGCGTAAAAGAAAACCTTCAATTGCAATGAAAAAAAATAAAAAAAATAAATGTAATACAGTAAAACCTGTCTTTAAGGGAACCTGTATTAAGTAAAAACCTGCATTCAACGGGAAAAAAATCTTAGTTCTGTGATTTCAATGCTAAAATACACATTAAAAAAACCTGGATTGAATGAAACTTGTCTAATACGGAAACTGAAAGGAAAATTTCATACAAACACTGAATGTTTCCCAAACCAATAGGCCAAAGGACTCACACAAAATGTTGAAGTGCTCTACCGAAATTTTTTATGCAATCTCTACTTGCCAATATGAGTTCTGCATCATCCATCCCTACATTAGCAAAAACTGTTTCTGTACTTGATGCTATGATTTTAATAAGCTATATGTAGTAAGACAGTTGCTTCCTGAAATTTTTACAAAATCTTTAGGAAAAGTAGGTTTTTCTACATGAGAAATCAGTGCAAAGGTTGAATTTTCAAATATATGCAGGACTTACAAAGTTGCATGCAAGCTGCTTTTCATGATTGTAGTGCTGAGGATTGTATAAACATAGATGACAACGTACGAACTGGACCTGACACGAGAAATATAGACACTCTCATTGAAAATTTTAGAGAAAGTTAAAAAGAGGATAAAGATGAGATGAATGTCGTCATTTTCAAAAAATCAGTGTAGGGTGAAGTTTTATGCAGATGCTGTCAAAACCTTCTACTTACAAAACCTACTAGAACTGCAGAAATTTTGCTTTGTAGCATAATAGCTCAAGTATTTTTTATATGATTTCTAAAACAAACCTTATCTACTAAAAGTCAGGCGGCAAAGAGTGTGAACTGTATACAGAAAACTTGTTGACCACTGGAAAAAAAAAGAAAATATTTACTGTAGGCTACTGTTTTTAATTTTTTGGTGATTCGAAAAGTGAATGCAATAATGGACTGTATATAGTGTAACGTTGAAGTAAATGCAGTATATGTGTATTTTTAATAAATAATATAATCATATCAGGTGATAAATTTTTAATAATTAGTTATTGCTTACTAATTAATAATTACTTTATTTTTAAACTATTTACTTTTTCCAATTAATTTATTTTATTTCAATTTTTTCGAGATCATTAAATAATTTTACATATTATGTCAATTGAACCTCTATTAAGGGGAAACCTGAGTACAACAAAAAAATCTCGGTCCCTTGCGATTCCGTTGAAGACAGGTTTTACTGTAATTATAATATGCAATGATTTATTGTCAAATTTTTGATTGTATCATACTACTACTTCACTGCACACCGACTCCGGTCATATATCGCCATATGGCAATTTCCAACCAGTGGAGTTGGGAGGGAAATGAAGGCTCCATCCATCGGTGGTCGCCCCAGGCTCGGTAGGTAAAGAACATCGTATCATACTAGGACGAGCATCACATTCTGGTTATTTTGTCATCACCTTAAGTATTATGTCAACTTCTTTTGAAAATTATAAATATAAACATGTTATCAATAAAATTTTCTTAGACGCAAAGCTATTGTTCACAAATGTAGTGAGTAATATGTTGCTTTATGTCTTTGAACAGGCAAGAGCTCCAAATGCTCCTGTAATCATAGTTGGTACTCATTATGATCTAGTCAAAGAAAGGTTTCCTCCTGCATACAGTGAGGAACTGCAGCAGATGATTCGTGACAGGTTCATAAATGTTGTTGATGCTGATAAATGTGGCCTGCCTCGGGTTATTGACACAATAGAAATCAGTTGCAAGACAAGACATAATATCAAGCTTTTATGCAATCTCATTTATGACACTGTATTTGATTTGAAATGTCCAGGTAAGTTCTTGATCTCTTAAATTTTTCTAGATTTACTACATTGAGGGAGCAGGGAAATGTACACTATATAGCCGCAAAAGTCTGTGTCCACTCAGGAGTTTGGACATTTTCTCAAATTTCTGGAAAAATACTGAGTGAATCGCTCTGAAATTTTAGTCATATATACCCAATGTTGATACTTACCATTTTCAGTAAAAATTAAGTCTCGAGTGCATTTATGGGGTAGTAAAAAATTAAAATAAGAAAAAAAAATTGTTTTTGATCAACCCTGTATCAGAAAAAGCAGCAAATGACGTGTAACTGCAAAAAAATATTATACTAACTTCATGCGATACTTCTGTGCATTTTTCTGAGAATAGCACATATATTCAAAAAATATAAATGTTTTCCATAAAAATTCCAGTTTTATTACACGTTTTTTTTTATAATGTGTGGAATTTTTGGCCAATTTTTATGAAATTTACAGAAAAAATGATACTATACATGAGGCATACAGAAATTTAAAATGGGGCAAATCATTATTCAATTAGATGTGAGTATTTGTAGTAAATGATTGCTAATTGTGCATGTGCACAAGAAATATAAATTTTATTTCTTCATAATTTGATTGTGTGCTAGATATATAGTGCAACTTGTATGAAAATTCTAGCTGAATGTCATGAAAATTGAATTGAAAAAAAGATATTGGTGGTACAGTGAGTAGTAATTTCAAAATTGGCTGAAAGTAACTGAATGATAAGGGATTTTCTACAAACTGGTATATAATTATTTTCTATTATTTGATTATTTCAAATAACAGAATAACATATTTGTTATTTTTCATTTAAGCTCACAGCATTATGCGAATGAGCAAAGACGTGTGTCTGATGCTATGTATAAGAAGTGTTTTAGCATAACACGTGTATATGATGTCAAAATGAACAAACTGAAGTCAATAATGAAATAACAGAAAATAATTGAAATATGTATGACATGAATGTCGCTCTCCACTTGTTAATACAAGATATACGGAAGACTGGATGTTGTGAAGATATTTATTATTTAAGATGTTAATTTTTTTAAGGAAGGAAAAAACTCATCACTACCTCTACCGGGAGTCGAACCCGGGTCCCTCGATTGCCGGACGAGTGCTCTGACCACTAAGCTACAGAGGAGATAGAGATTTTCCTTCGCTAGAGCGTATATATGCCGAACGGAACCGTGCAATGGACGGTGAAACCGATCAGCTAATAGCTCATGGACGACGAGCCACCAGGGGGCTATATATATGACATGAATGTCGCTCTCCACTTGTTAATACAAGATATACGGAAGACTGGATGTTGTGAAGATATTTATTATTTGAGATTTTAATTTTTTTAAGGAAGGAAAAAACTCATCACTACCTCTACCGGGAGTCGAACCCGGGTCCCTCGATTGCCGGACGAGTGCTCTGACCACTAAGCTACAGAGGAGATAGAGATAGATAGATTTTCCTTCCTTAAAAAAATTAACATCTCAAATAATAAATATCTTCACAACATCCAGTCTTCCGTATATCTTGTATTAACAAGTGGAGAGCGACATTCATGTCATTATAGCGAAGGAAAATCTCTATCTCCTCTGTAGCTTAGTGGTCAGAGCACTCGTCCGGCAATCGAGGGACCCGGGTTCGACTCCCGGTAGAGGTAGTGATGAGTTTTTTCCTTCCTTAAAAAAATTAACATCTCAAATAATAAATATCTTCACAACATCCAGTCTTCCGTATATCTTGTATTAACAAGTGGAGAGCGACATTCATGTCATATATATAGCCCCCTGGTGGCTCGTCGTCCATGAGCTATTAGCTGATCGGTTTCACCGTCCATTGCACGGTTCCGTTCGGCATATATACGCTCTAGCGAAGGAAAATCTCTATCTCCTCTGTAGCTTAGTGGTCAGAGCACTCGTCCGGCAATCGAGGGACCCGGGTTCGACTCCCGGTAGAGGTAGTGATGAGTTTTTTCCTTCCTTAAAAAAATTAACATCTCAAATAATAAATATCTTCACAACATCCAGTCTTCCGTATATCTTGAATTGAAATATGAATTTGTAGAAAACCCCTTATCATTTAATTACTTTCAGCAAGTTTTGAAATTACTGCTCACTGTATCACCAATATCTTTCTGAATTTTCATGACATTCAGCTGGACTTTCCATATAAGTTGCACTATATATTTGGCAATCAAATTATGAAAAAATAAAATTAATATTTCTTGCACAATCAGTAATAATCATTTACTAAAAATACTCATATCTCTTTGAGTAATGATTTGTCACATTTTGAATTAGTTATTTTTTCTGTAAGTTTCATAAAAATCGGTTGGAAACTCTGCATTTATAACAGCAAAAAACATAGGGTGAAAATTGGAATTTTTATAGAAAACATTTTTATTTTCATGAATATGTGTGCTATTCTCTAGAAAATGCACAGAAGTATTGCATGAAGTTAGTACAATATTATGTTACAGTTGCAAGACATTTGCTGCTTTTTCTGATACAGGGTTGATCGAAAACATTTTTTTTTTCCTTATTTTAATTTTTTACCATCCCATAAATGCACTCGAGACTTAATTTTTACAGGAAATGGTGAGAATATAGGTTACACGTGACAGAAATTTCAGAGATATTCGCTCAGTATTTTTCTAGAAATTTGAGAAAAAGTGTCTAAACTCCTAAGTGGACACCAACTTTTGACTATATAGTGTATATCTCTATGTGACCCTTTGCTTTATAATGGAGTCTTCTTAGAAATTAATTATTCATTATGCCTGTGTCAATATGTGCCACAGTGAACAGAAGCCAGCTTCAATTTAAAGGATTCTCTCTACAAAAAAGCAATCGGGCCAATAACATTCAAAATTCATGTATAATAGGGTAAAATAGCCTGCTGAAGTGGTGCTTCTGAATTTGACAGACAGATGTCAATACTTCTTGAACACATTTCTCAGAAACAATAATATTCACATTAGGTGCATAACACACACAGAAATTTCTGGCAAGTATCATTTCTTTCCAGAAAATTTAATTTCTCAGTATCAATTCTTTAGTTCCTCAGAGGAATGTTTAGGAGCTACATGTGCAGTTTAGTAGTGTGAACAAAAGTATTTGAAGTCTGATACTTCAGACATTACTGTAGACATTGAACAGAGTTGCACTTTAGAACATAATTAAATAATTTGAATACACTTTGGCTTAATAAATTGTTAAAATATTCATAAGTCAAACAAAATAATTATTGGAAAGAGACTTTCTGGATTCATTATTGAATAAATATTTTTAAATTATCAATTGAAGTACATAATGAAATAGTGTTTAAACTACATTTTAATTCAATGTGATACATTGATAGCATTGTGCTGCAAAATTGTTGAGAAAGTTTGAAAAATGATCAAATTTATTAAAATGGCAAAAGCATATTTAGTCTTAGTATTTATGGCAAAAGCATATTTAGTCTTAGTATTTATGGCAAAAGCATATTTAGTCTTAGTATTTATGGCAAAAGCATATAAGTCTTTCCAAATATCTTGAAATCTCTCTGCATTCTCTCCATGTTTACTTATTGTGTTGTACAGGGCCGTAACTATTATTTTTGCCACCCGGACAAACATGATTCAGCTGCCCGGGGAAAAAATTATTTTGCCGCCTCTCTTTCCACAAATTTAAAATTCAATAATTTGGTAATGATGTTATTTGTTCCCACCTAAAACTGCTACCTAGGGCAGTTGCCCCCCCCCCACCCTCCCTAGTTACTGCCCTGGTGTTGTGCATAGGTTATAGAATTTAAAATTATAAATCAGTCAACATGTAGAAATATTATTATTTTTATGTATTTCAGGAAGTAAAGAACGCCTGTTAGAGCAGAAAATTCCAGCGACGTATTTAGCACTAGAAGATATTGTTGGTCTTTTGGCAGTGGAACGTCATGCTCAGGGCAAAGATCCTGTCCTCAGATCAGAACAGTACAGGTAAAGTTACTCATTAAGCTCATTTTTTGCCAACAAATTAGAATAATTAAGAAATCTGGAAAAAAAATTCAAATCCTTTCAAAAGTGGTAACGTTTTTCTAATTGCAAAGCAGAAAAGTATTTCTGTTAGGCAGTTTTCTTAAATTTATGTTTTTACCTGGTTTCAGAAAATATCAGTGTGCTACAACAAGAATATGCATTATAAAACAACCCTTGTTTCTTTCTCATAAATTAAACAGAGTTTTCTTATTCCAGCTCATTAATACTCAATTTTTCTTTTCAATTTTTTTTGCCATGCTGTGAAACAGACATCTTTAACCTTGCACAAATTGTGGGGCCACTAGGCTGCTCGAAACATATGTTATCAAACAACTCAAAGGGCCATGCATTGAATACCTTCACTGTATATAGCATCTCTCGTGTATATATTTTTTTATCTTATCAGAATGATAGACTAACTTTGAATGAAATGAATAACTTTGGATTATTATATTCTAGAACTATGGTTATGCAAGAAATGCAACAGCGATATAACATAGCTTTCAGAGATACTGCTGAGTTGAATCAAGCAACAGCATTTCTTCATGAAAATGGTAAATAACGTAGAAGTGACAAAATTTACTTGGAAATTTCTGGTTCTTTTTAAAAGTAAGGGAGGGAGTCATTTGGCTATTAAAAAAATAGCTGGTTTAATTAACATGTGGATGAAGACCTCTTTAATCGTTTATACAAAGACCATGACAGGGAAAATGCCCAACGACGTAGCTAAAAAAAGATGCCCATGAAAAATATATGGATGTCAATTATATATCAAAATACAGCAACCCAAAATAATAGCAATTATCATGAAAAACTAATAATTATGTTACAAAATATATTACACTACCCCATAAAAATTATGGTTATCTTATCTAGGTATGGATAGATTCTTGATTTGTCCCAATATGAACATCATATTTCTTTTTAAACGTATCAATTGCAGTCTAATTCACGTCACCTGGGGGTAAGCTATTCCATTTATTTGCAACCCTGTTAGAGGAAAAATTCCCTATGATTCATATTATGTGACAGTGAATAATTTCTCTCAATTAACGAGTCCACTTAGCCATCAGATTTCTCAATACAAAAAGATAAAATTCAAGCAAATCAATCTCTTTGTTTAAAAAAAAATTATTCCAGTGTATGAAAATGGTGCGAATATGAAAATGTTTGAAACCATTAATGTGTTTTTGTTTCTCCACATTCTTTTTTATATAACCGCTCATTCCTTCTTTTGAGAGAGAGAGAGAAACATCCCTCATATAATACTTAAAATATTGTTTTTTTCCCCTGTTGATGGCTTTTGAAAAATATTATTAAAGGTAACGTTTTTCTAATATATTTTCATGTAAATTTAGGAATACTCCTTCACTATGAAGATGCAACCTTGAAGGATTTATATTTTCTAGATCCACAGTGGCTTTGCGATATGTTGGCCCATGTTGTCACTATTCGAGAAATAAACCCTTTTGCTCGTAATGGTTTGTATTTGTTTGCTACTTTCGAAATTTTTTTTAATAAGTGCAGGCTTTTTTTTTACCATATGTGTGTACATTTTTTTACCATCAGTATGCACAAATACTGGTGTTTGTTATGGTGTTATTTTAAGCTTCTTGAGGGAAAATGTTTTTATTAATAATATAAAACAAATTTTGTGCACTCAACATTATTAAGATTATTATTTTATTGGATATTTATGGAGTTTTGTGTAATTTTTTCTTATTTTTTGCATGATTATTTTTCATTGGTCTTTCGACATCATGACTTTCTAACTTATTTTTGCTAGGAATTATGAAAATTGAAGATCTTAAACATGTATTCAAATCATCTCAGTTTGCTCCATCAGATGCCCAGACATATATCCTTAACCTTTTGAACAAATTTGAAGTTGCTCTCACATGGGATAACCGCACTTTAATTATCCCATCTCTCTTACCTACTGAAGAACTGATAAGAGCAGGTTTTCCTGGTTGTGATGTTAGGGTGAGCTGATCTTTTTCTCTTTTTTAAATCTATTTTTTCTCCATTTCTATAATGTCTTGTTTCTATTATGCCATATCAATAGAAAACTAGTTATAATAGTTGTACTAAGTTCAATTGGTATATGCGAAAATTCCATTACATTAAGGAAAAACTACAATTTGAATATTTTTGGTTGCTTTTTAATTCATTAATTGTTGTTTTTCTTAAAATTTACTCATTGAAAATTCTTTTTTTCCAATTAAGTTTCTTTCATAATTGATGTTTAGTTTTTGATTGAATTTTTTGCAAACTTTTACTCAATTTCTAGAGAAGTATTAGTATTCTTTATGCAAATGTTAGGTATTGCAACATTCATCTGTTCAGCAGCATGCAGGCTGTTAACACCTATTCTGCATGTATGAGTTTAAGATATTTGTATGCTTTCAGAAGTATTCAGTCAAATCAATTTTATAATTGTAATATATTTTACTATTTTTAATTTTACGAGTTTTTGGTTCTTGCCATTGAGTATTGCCAATTCAACTCAGTAGTTTAATGAATGTCGAAAAGTCACTTTATAGAGCTACACTACTACTTAACTTAACCATACATACACCTTATTCTTAAGCATTCCTTTTGGAAATTTCGAATCAATTGGTACATGCAGGAACGTGTTGCACGTATGTGTATATGTGTCCCCCCAATGTGTTTGTGTTGTCAGAGTTATGCTTGTTTCATGCTCTAGTTATGCCATCTGTCTTTCATATTATGTACTGAAAATGACAGATGCCTGAATTTTCATGTTATTTAAGTGTCATGTTGTAGGTCTGCTTGCTCAGTCACTTGAGCCAATTAACTTTTTATTTCTTTATAGACACCCACAACTTGCAGCAGAAAATTTATCGTAATTTTAGATTTCAAAGGCTCAAATAACATTTAGTGATAATTGTCATCAGTTTATTACTTAAACTTAGTGCAGTTGAAAACTGACTAAACAAAAATTAAATTTCAATGTAAGCACTTAAAATCATAATTTGTTTGCTTAAGACCACTCTCATGGTATTCAAGTGAATCCATTGTGATTTTTTTTTCTTCCAAAATCCAATCTGTGTATCTGAGCGTGTATTAAAATTAGTACACACTGGTGACACATTGTGACCCATTACATGACCTATACATATTTATGTATATGGTAGTATCTTGGAAAATATGGCAAATAATTCATTATGATGATGAAACTGCACTATTTTGGTACTTCAGCAGTAATATTAATTTGTTACTTTTAATACTTTCATAGATGAAATTATTTTTTTATTTCATTTGATAAATTTCTGTGACTTTTTCTTACAGATTCCAGTTCGTTCAAGAGTATGGGCTATGAGAAAGAACTATGGAAATAGGCATTCTATATCAAACGCACCATTAACACTTAAACTTACAACAGCAGAGAAAAGACCGCAAAGACCTTTAAGTGATATTCCTCTCACAAGTGAGAGTATCAGTAGTCCTAAAGTTGGGGATCCATTGGAGAAAAATGCCTCTTCTACTCCTGCTACGACCTGCTATATTCGCCACAAGACAAAGATGGAGAATGTTATAAGGAGGCTTTTATTGATGTCATATTTCCCAAGTGGATTTTGGCCCCGTCTCACAACACGCATGCTTGGTGATGATGTTGTTGTTGAAATCATTCGCTCATATTTTGTTCTGCCAAAACATGTTGAAATGAATGCTGTTCTTGCAGCTGTATTCAATCAGAGAGCAGAATGGATGTGTTGGCAAACAGGGATGGAACTTCGTTATCTTGATACAACATTGTTTCGCATGAAAGAACATCTTAGCCATTTGAACAATTCACCCTGTGAGTATCGACAGATGAAGTTTTTTGTGCAACAGGAAGGGTTATGGAGTGACATCGAGATAGCTAATGCAGCAATTTTAGAAATCATCCTTCCAAATCAAAGTGTAGTGATACAGATACCAAAGGTGATAGAAGATGGAAATGTCACTGCTTATGAAAACATAGAACTACAACCCAGTTTAGAATGTGCATCAAAATTGCTTTCTGTATCAGTTGATCATATAGACACTCTCCTTGAAGACTGGTACCCAACTCTTGGAACACGGTTCGTTCATACATCAGAGGGAAAATTTTTAGTGACACGCTTGGTGCCATGTGTACATTGTATGGTGAACCATATCAAAGAGGAAATGAGTGCAACAGACAGAGGGAATTTCTCTGTGACTGATCATATGTGGGAACTTGGCCCTTGGCAACATCCTACAGAATCTTCTCTTCGTAAAGAGGATTTTTGGTCTTCCAAACCTGGTGGTCTGAGGTTAAACCATTCTCCTAACCTCGCTCATCGCAATCGAGGGTCTCGTAGCAGTACTATGTCTCATGACAGTGACAGTGGTGTTGGACCAGATAGTAATAGCTCTAGGTAATTTTAATTTAGTTTTTTTTTAAGATATTAATTTTCCAATTATTAGTTAAGACCTGTTTACATATATATCAAGTGATTTAGCAGTTAACTAAATTTTAAGTTGTCAAGTACTTTAAATGCATGCAGACATTAAGGGTCATTTACATACCATTTACTTGATAAGTAAATAAACTGGATTTTATTTTTTTTCAGTCAGGTGGCCTATGTTCATGTGCTGGGGGCGTGGCCTATCTTAAAGCAGGGCTGGAACTAGAGAGGACATCAGGGCCCTGGGTGGCAGTTTTAGGGGAAGAACAAAAAATGGCATTATAAAATTTTGAAGTTGTAGGGGCAACAAAATCATGTTTACTTTGAGCAGCAAAATCCTAGTTGCAGCCCTGACTTGGATGGGCCATTTTGCTCTCGCATGGGTATTCATTTTTATCTTGAGCATGAACCTGTTTACACCCCCTTTATCTCATCCCTTTAAAGGGATGAGATAAAGATTAGAGTGAATTCCTCAGAAAAGATAATGGTTGAAGTAGTCAGAGGACACAACCCCCAAGTTTGTAGAAGAATGCTATGCCACAAATGTTTGTGAAATGTTATAGACATGGAAACTACAAAAACAATCTAAAAATCAATCTCGGTTATAAATAGTAGAAGCATGCCCCACATCCAGCAGCAGTGCCCCCTCGGCTGGGATTTTTGCATGTGGCACTGTGGAGTACCTAAATTTATTTTTTAAAATGCAAACTATTCTTTTGTTTAATGAACACTTACAATTTCCTAAAAATGTCAAGAAATTCCCCACGTGGACAGATTTTGAACAATTTTTCCCCACGAGTTACGTCACTGGTTGTGGAAGCTACAAGTTAAAAATCCAACGTTCTCCCTTCAGTAAGCTCTATGCACATGCGCTAATTAGGCATGGTGCAGTATAAAAATTATCCAATGAGTATTTGCTAAATCACTTATTGGTAGGACACTTTGTTTAGCAATTACAACTTAAAATTTACTTAACTACTATATTACTTAACATGTTTAATTGGGCCTTTAGGCTACGTATGACAGTTCACTTATACCATTTTGAATGTTTAGGTGATGTTGACTTTATACAAATGCATACATAAGGGGCAGATTAATATACATTGCACATAAACTGACAGTATTTACAGTAAATACAGTTTTGATACATACATATTAGCAAGTGCATTTTTTATATTAATTACTAAGAACACAAATGTTACAAAATATGCATAAGAGTTTCTATAATTTTTCATAAAAATTTGAATTCAAGAAGAAAAACCTTATTTATGTGGATGAGACTGATTTAGTTGATCAATCACTGAAGTGTAATATGCAATATTTATAGTTCTTATCTAATCATCAGTCTTTAGCAAACATCTTAAGTTTTCTGTGAAGAAAAGACATCCAAATAAAATTAATAAACTTACAAAATCTAATTATTAATAAATAACTACTTAATATTTTTGTTGCAGTTTTCAGGCAAAAAAATCTTTTATTCTTTCACTTTAAGTTATATTCTGCTTATTTGCTTTCTTGCAGTCGAAAGCCATCCACAGAAAGTAAACCTGAAGGGGATCTGAATTCAAGTCAAGATAACAATAGTTGTCATTTTCCTGAGCCTTTGCCTGAAAGTATTATCTACAGTTTCATGATGGAAGAGTGTATTCTAATGGCCTATGAACAAAGCACTTTATCTTGTCCAATTCACGACAAACAGTTTTTGTTGCAAATCGCACCAGACACGGTAAAGTTGAAAGTTTATACTTTGTATTATACTGCTTTTAGTAAATTTCTCATTCACTTTATAAGTTAATGATACACTGCAAGGGCATCTTCAGCTATTGACATAGCACAAGTCACATTTCACTTCTTACTGAGACCTGCTCGTCACTCAGCTATATTACACTCATTACCAAAAAACTTGTTGGTCACAAGTAGCCCTTGAGCCATGTTTTGAAGACCCCCTAGTATACTGCATCATGTTATTTGTTGGTCTTATGCATTTGTTTGTTTGTTTTTCCTCTCTCACTTGATCGGTTGATAAAAAAATTTCTGAGGTTGTGTGAGATAGAAAGTGAAGCAAGTAATTCTAAAGATTTCTATTTCAAAGAAAATATTAACACTTCGGATCTTAGAGTACTGAATCTGATACCAGTAAACCTGATATGTATAGTGCTACAAAGAAAAAAAATATATCATGCATATCTTGCTTTTTAAGAACATTTAGATAACTTTGTGACTGATATTATAAGTTTATGTGTGCATTTGATAACTATGTGTAAGAAATTATGATTTTCTACATAAATCTTTCCAGGTATTTTCTGATCTTGGTGAAAGGCATCTTATACCTGGAGATGCAGTTAGAAGAGGAAAAATGCTTGGAAGGGGGGCTTTTGGATTTGTATTCAGAGCCAATATCAAACAAAGAGTGAGTTAGTTCAAACTGGTGTTTAAATTTTTAGTTGCTGAATTGTAAAATGTTAATTCCAGAAATAGTTAAAATTTTGTGCATTCGTATGATCAGTGAAAAAATATAAGTTTGTAAAACATATTATGTATAATTTTGAGCACAAAAAAAAAATATTACTCACAAATAACATTATATGAGTTTACCTTTGTACAAGTTAAATTTGATAACAAAAAGGTTATCTGTGTCTTTAATATTGTTTCACCCTTGCGTGAAAAATCGCTTGGGAAAATAAGTTGTGGGATTCTATTGAAACCATAATACACAGTGAGACGTCACTACAACAACATCTGGTATAGCCGTAAATCCTCTACAATGATATTTTCTCAAGTCTTGTTTGGAGATACCTATAGTCTAATGTCAAATATGGATATAATGATAATCCTCGACATTAATATTTTTTCCTTAATCTACATGAATGAATGAATGTGAGAACTCTGCCACTGGACTTTTATCCCATTGCCAAAATCTCTTCTAGCCCTTAGTAGGAGAGTCTAGAACATTTTTTTTCCGCTTGCTCTACAGAATATCATTATACAGTTGATGCTTGTTATGAGGACCCCTGTCGTTCCATCAAAAATGGATGTTATATTGGGTGGTCATTTTATCGAAAGGATATATAAAACATATAGGATATTTCTTATATGAAAGCATTTGGGACTTATCCTACCGGTTGTTGTAATGGAACAGTTGCTATAACATGGGGTCATTATAACAAGTGTCAACTGTATCAAGATTTCACTGTATATGGTTTTTATGTCATCCATGTAGTTACCTCTTTTTTATCATAATTTTATTTTGTAAAAAGAACTTTCCAAAGTAAACCCCTGCTTTTTTTTTAAGTGGAACTTCTCAAAGATTTTCCTCAGAAAACAGCTCTTTCGAAAAGTACTTCTGGATAGAGGTGTACCAATATCTATAAGGGAAAATTTCTAAATAGGAAAAATTGGCCTCAGAGGGAGGTGATCTGTTTAGAGATGTTTTACTATGCACTTGAATATTGTACTTGAAACTGTGTAAAATCTTAAACTTGAAATGAAGCTTTGTTTGTGTATAAATAATGATATAATGGAATATATGAGATACATTTTGTATGCTTAATACTCATTTGATACAGGGCTCTAATTCATATATGGAAGTTGCTATGAAGATGTTACAACCAGTTGATCCAGGATTTGGAGCAAGACAGTCGGACACAGTTGCTTATAAGGTTATTAGTGCTATTAATTTTCTGTACCTTTTTTTTGTCTTTTTCAATAAATTGGTGGTTTTCGCCCTGATGCCCACACACACACACACCTTGAGATCCTGAAACAACTATCAAGTGGTTATGCCATAATTATGAAAAGCATCCATCTTTGACCATGAGGTTGGAAATTTCTGCCCTCTGTCCAGAAAAAAAATTACACATACTCACCAAGCAACTGTGTGCAGAAAATGACAGTGGTGTGACAAAAATGATCAAATGACCAAGCAACTGAAGGGAAAGAGCCACTAATGAACTACATGCACTAAAATAACTTGACCACTTTTTTTTCACTTTTTGATCACACAAACTCTAACGACTATTGTCTATTTAATATGTTGCTCCAGTTAAGGAGCTGAATTGTGTTGGAAAAAATAATAATTTGACAAATGCATGTAGAATTCCTACTGTTGTTTCGCACATTCAATTATTGAGAAAATTTTCATCTCTCTAAAAAACAGGGAAACTGTTTATGAGAAACGAAAGATGCCATGTTGTTATTGTTATTTTTTTCTGTAAAACACATTTGCTTTCCTTTCCCTATATAAACAAGGTTTCATAAAATCTTGTGAATGTGCAGTTTACAAAAGTTGAATTTTTCGAAAAGAGATATTTCTCTCTCAAAATTTTTCTCTTAATCATATTTTTTCAGGCAGCATGGAATAAATGGCAAAGAGATCCTCTACAATATGCTTGTAAAGCTTATTGCACTGCTAGACAAGAGCTCAACATACTGTTATCCCTTCGTCACTCTAATATTGTTCCCTTGGTTGGTGTATGCACTCGACCTCTTGCTTTAGTACTGCAGTTGGCACCACAAGGTGCTTTGGATTCCATTCTAAAGAATTATAGACGATCTGGAGCAACAATAGATCTCTATGTTCTGCAAAAAGTTATTCTTCAGGTATATATTAATTGATAAGCTTATCAAATCTCTGTAGTAGCAAATATGTCATATTATTCAGTTAGATTTACATTGCTCTACAACAGGAGTGCACAGCCTTTGCAGTCCATTTACTAGATATGAAATATTTATGCCGCTCGCGAGCCAGGTAGGCCTACTTATATATAAAGGGTGGCCACATGCCCCTTATTTTATGGGATATTCTTGTAAATTTGGCCGTCCTAACTTTTTTTAATGAAATGTCCCATTTTTTTCATTTATTTTCAAAGAGTCGTAGTTGAATTTTCGGAATCAAGAATTAAGATTATTTTCATGAGAAACTTATAAATTATATAAATATATTCATCTCAAATATATTTGTCAAACATCTGTGTTTTTTTTTTTTTTGGTGGGTGGGGGGGGGGGGATTAAATTTTGACTTACACTACCCATCATTTTTTGTGGATGGCAATTTATCAGCAAAATTTGCAATTCTACTTACTTTTGGCAATTCTTTTGGCTGTAACTAGCAACTTTACTTGTCTTTGACAATTTTTTGATTATGAATGACAACTTTACTCTCCTTTGATAATATTTTTGGCTACAATTGATAACTTTATTTGCCTCAATAACTTTTTTTAGCGACATATATTCTGTATTTTTAGAGAAGTGGCTTAGCATATCTCATGTGAAAAAATGACTCTTATATAGAAAGTTTTTTTTTTTGAGAAATTAAATTCTTGAATAGAGATGGCAGGATTTCACTACCAGAGTTTATGATAGCATCCATACTTTTCAGGCTGTAGTGATGTGTTTCAGGCTTTTTAGAAGCAGACATTTCATCCACTACTGGAATACGGCATAAAAGCCCGAAAAGTATGGACACTATTATAATTCAAATTCCTTTAAACTGAAAACAGTTGCTCTCAGAATTATAACTTGCTCTGCCATTTTTCCCCCCTAATTTCTTCCAAACTCCCTATCATTTGTAATATTTTCTTGTATTTCAGATTGCCAGAGCACTTGAATATCTGCATCAACAGCACATTATCTATAGAGATCTGAAATCTGAAAATGTTCTTGTTTGGGATTTGCCACCACCTTTTCATCCATCAGTACTTAATCCATCTGTTGAAGTGAAGCTGGCAGATTATGGAATAAGCCGATCCACATTGCCCACAGGTACCAAAGGCTTTGGTGGAACAGAAGGTTTTATGGCTCCTGAAATCATGAGATATAATGGAGAAGAAGAATATACAGAAAAGGTATACTTATAAAAACAAGTAAAAAATAAAGTGAAATCTCCATTGTGACTGTCTTGAGTGCAGCCAGTTTTTTCCTTGGAACAAGCATTAGAGTCCATTGACATAATGCTAAAACAACCTCTATTCAGTGCCCCTTCCTTGCAGCCTATTTCTGGCCATTTTTATAAACAAAGGGCCACAACTAGGGGAGGGGCAGGTTGACATCAGATCACCCTATGTGTATAACTAATTCCAGTTGAAGTGTATTAAGCTAGGTTAAGGGATGTGATAGTATTGGCATCTGTGATAACAAAATAAGGAATCTAACATGCTCTTCAAAAGAGAAACGTGGAAACGATCACAACATCAAACTTTGCCTGTGCTGCCTGCTTTTGAATCCCAGCTGGAGGCATCATTACCTTTCTCTAGCACAGTATTTCTTAACCACGAGTCCTTTGAAAGGTTTCATGAGGTTATGAGCTTGGACAAGAAAACTTGTTGTTTTTACATTATTTTCAGTTAAATATTATTCGGGGGAGGGAGGGCTGTGAGGTCTTGATTTATGGGAGGGGGACCCTGCCCTTCCTCTTACTAAATAACACAAAGGGTCTCTGGAACACAAAAGGTTAAGAACCCCTGCTCTAGCAGTTCAGAATTAAATGTAGGCTCTGGTCTAATTGCTTAATCAGATTGCAAAGTGGTCTACATAAAATTCATGATAAAATTCTCATTCTGAATAGAAAATTTGTTTCCAAAAATTTGAAATAAAAACATAATTGTCAATGATTTGATGAGAACGATTATTTTACATGCCATTGATAAAAAAAAATCTCCCATCTGCCATAATTACTCTACCTCCATTCGGCAGTCACCTCTGCAGATAGTCATTTTATTTGACAGAAAGCTAATTAGCCTCCTCTGAGAGGTTTCACTGTAAATTTCTAAACAAAACATTTTATGCATTTATGAATCTATATGGGTGTCTTTTAAATGGCCATTTTTATAAACAAAGGGGCGCAACAGGGCCACAACTAGGGGAGGGGCAGGTTGACATCAGATCACCCTATGTGTATAACTAATTCCAGTTGAAGTGTATTAAGTTAGGTTAAGGGATGTGATAGTATTGGCATCTGTGATAACAAAATAAGGAATCTAACATGCTCTTCAAAAGAGCATGATGATCTTCAAAAGAGCAGTCTGATGTTTTTCATCATTGTTTCCAAAGATATTTGGCTACTTCTCATTTGTATAGCATGTGTATTCATACATATACTCATATATCCTATGAGTATATGAGTCATATGTAAAATATATGACCATTACAACACAAGTTTAAGACAGAATTTAAATTTTCCTAGCATTACTGAGGAACTTGTATTGAAAAAAAAAACTGATCTATTTTTTTGTTATTCCCAGGTTGACTGCTTTTCTTTTGGAATGTTTATGTATGAACTAGTCACTTTGCATCAACCATTTGAAGGGCAGGAGTGTGTTAAAGATCATATTCTGGAAGGTGGCAGGCCAACTCTCACAAAAAGAGTAAGAACTTGTTTTATTATATTCATTTTACTCATCAGTGTCTATTGAAAACAAAAAAATAGAGAGAAAATGGTAATTTGTAAATTATGAAAGGGTTTCGATGATTCAGATGTAACCAAAAATTACTTACCACAACTTCCAAAAAATAAAGTTCTTTAGTGTGCCAGATTTGATTTTTATTCCAAGTGTGCCAGAAGATTTAATCATGCAGCTATTTGCTTTCATGATTCGCACTGACATTAGCAAGCAATCCTCTGCAAGAATCACTTCACTGCATAAAAGGCTGCAAATCGCAAATCTGGTGGTCTTTTTCTTTTTACATTTATTATATGGATTATTTTCTACTGGCTGTTTTTGAACTTTATTTGCACTCGATATGTTTTCCCTTTACTCATTTCTTTTATTTGTTATTTTTTTCATATAATTGAATTAAAATTTTGGTATTTTGCTTGCGGATTTTTTGTTACAGGATATGCTGTATCCAACATATATTCTTGATTTGATGGCCTTATGCTGGTCTCAACAACCTAAAGATCGGCCTTCAGCAAGTCAGATTGTTTCTATTGCAACAGCCCCAGAGTTTACTCATCTTGTGGATGTTATTTCTTTACATGATCAGATGGCAGTGCTAAGTGCAGCAGTAACATCTGTGTCTGACGATAATGAAGGTAATATGTTGTTTTCTGTATCACATGTTAGAAACTATCCAATATCTATTTTGCTGGGTCGGTTTCTCTTAAGTTCAGACACTGGGCAAGTATGAATTTTTGTTCCCCTAACATATATAGTGTTCTTTGATGCAAACGCCAAGGAGAGGAAAGATGAGCCTCATCAGAACTCTGCTGCTAGACTTATCCCATTGCTGAGATTTCTTCCATCCCGGTGGGGGGGGGGGGGTATACCACCTTCTGGCTCTTAATAAGAATCTGCTTTTTAACTATGGATTTGATATTTAGTTAAAAAGTGAGAGGGAATTTTGCAACCACATTCATTATCAACCTGCTACTGCATTTGTTTTTTTCCACACACTTCAATGTATGTAAAAAAGCCAACATTACAGAAGCAATGTCAATTTTTAATATTGCTTTATTATCTGATCACTGTAATTTTTATTTGATCATGAGGCAGCTATGCAATACATGTATATTACCTTGTGCATTTTACCATGAAAACTAATTTAAGTAAACAAGAAGCTTATTATAAGAATTATTGTTAGTCTTGTAATGTTTTTCCCTAACGAACTCGAGGCGACCACCGATAGACAACGCCTTCACTTCCAACCCATCTCACTAATGGCAGTAAATTGCACTATAGCGATATGGCCAGAGTTGGTGTTTGGTGAAGTAGTAGTAGTCTTGTAATGTTAGCTTTACTTACATACATAATTTAAACACAACGATGGCTGGTTTATCGCATTCACCGTCTTTGACAATTATGCATAATGATTTACAAATGTGATAGATTAGTAGCATGTGAGCAAAATTTATCAAACTTATCAAAATGGCTGGTGATTATTTATAATAACAGCTCTGTATCACTTTTACCATAACACATATAGCCCCTTCTGAGAGGGTGGCGGGGCTCTACATCCTGGGTGAACATGAAAAAAATATTTTATAAATCATATCGGATAATTAAATATGTGTGTGTTTTGGTTTTTTACTGCACAGGGCTCAAAAAGCATTATGTATTTATCATTTCTTCACAACCATATTCACATTTCCTTAAATAAACTCTGCCATTTTTTCAGGCTAGCATCATTCTAAAATTCATTTTTGTCTCCCATCTTGTCAACAACAGGTTGTTGTTAATTTTTAGCTGGGCGCTGATTGGTCAGTAGGAAAATTCCCCAAAAGGGACATTTTTTTGCCTGTCCATTGTCACATGACCTTAAGTTTTATCTACCTTTAACAATCGCATCATGGTTGGATTCGGAGCTCAATTCTTAATGTGCTTTTTACCAATCCATTCTTACATATGGATGATTAGTCATTAAGAATCAGAAGGTGTGGTAAACCCTCAGCTTTCTACTTTAATACTACACTATTCTGTAGTTGATTAATCAGGATAATGGTGAGACATAAGTGAAAACAATGGTTAGGATGCCAGAAGTTTTAACAATTGCAAACCGTAATCACAAAACAGTTCAAATAAATTATATGTTTAAGCATTTTGCCTGTTTAAATTAGATATTCGGTGCATATACTCATGTTATTCATGCCGAACAATCACAATTTAAGTTAAGGAAAGTGAAAATACACAAAAAAAAATTATACAATTACTTAATAATTCTGCAAACCAGGCCTGATTTCTGGACCGAGATGAGTAGGGCATTTGCCCAGGTACTTATACAATTTCCTCACCTAAATTTAGACAGTGCATATTTATTTTATTAACCAAAAATCTTTTTTATTGTCATTACAGACCATCATTGTGTTTTACAGTACCCTGGTTTTATCTAGGTTCTACTGTTCATCAAAAATTTTTAAATATTGATTTTTCGTTGTTATATTATGTCATAAAATTTTTAATTAATTTCAATAACAGAATTTTAATTCCCTTCTCTGTGTGTTTTTGTTGCAATGTATTTTCAGAACAAACACATCTGAATGCAAGTTGGGAGTTATGGCTAAGTCGTCTTGGCAAGCAAATAGATATCTTAACTTGCAACAGTAGTGCATGGCTTGAATACAAAGTATGCTTGTTGTCAATCACTTATTATTTGGCTTATTAATTTTAATTTTGTCTATTATATTTATATTATATTTCTGAAAGTACCTTTCTTGCAATACGGTTATTGAAATAAGCAAAGTTTTTTGACAATTAAGTTTCTATGTGCTATTGATGTAAATTGTAAATAAACTAAAGTTACAGCTGAAATGTGCAGATACCTTTCAGATGCCTTGCAATTAAAGATGCACAGATCCATTCAGTTCAGAAGGAGCAGTAAAATTTTGTCTAATCTAAATCAGGAATGAATTCTGATTTTTTTCACTTTATCAAAGAATGTGTTTATAATTATATGAATGAGTTTGAATTACATGATCTAGATTGTGCTTGTTCTTTGTATCTTTTATTTCTTGAAGCTCAAAACTGAGATACTTTGATTTTTAAAAAATGCACAACACTGAATCAGTTAACACATGTGCATTATTTTTGTTTGAAATATATCTATATATCTGTTGTTTAAATGTATTTGTATCTTTTTTTTTATATCACTATTGCGATTTTTTATAGTGATTCTCAAGCTGCTCATTATCATTTTTATAATTGAGAGATCTATGTAAACCTGAATAATGTAAAATAGAGGTTCACAAACAAAACTCTGTGGAAATTCCATGCTACATATCCAGGCAATGTTGTTTATTACCACATGTAGTTACATACCACTCTGCCTCAGAGCAAATGAACTCATCGTCATTACGCATGTGCATATAATCAGGAAAGAAAATAAAGTATATTTCAATCTGAGACAGGGTGGGTATAAACAACATTGCCAGGCTCTGTTACATCTCTATAGCATTGTTGTCATTTTTCTCTTTATAACCCATTGTATGCTCATTTTCCATGAGTTGTGTTATAAATATACGTACATACATGTGTAATGTGCAAATTAATTTTTTCATTAATATGTTTATATTTCCCCTACAGACACTTACGTTGGAAAATATCAGAGTAACTTGCTTGTGTGTTGTTGGTAATATGCTATGGCTTGGAGACTCAAGAGCTAGAGTGCACATTTACGAGTGAGTATGTTGTTGAGAATATCTTTTGAGTGATCAGACTGATTTTTGGTGTCAATGTTATCATGGAAAATAAGCTAGTTTCTCTAAGAACCTGATTCTGTGTTGAAAGTGAGATGAATGTAAAATAACCAGATCAGGATGTAAGGCCAAGGAGCCAGGAGATAGAATGTTGTTGACTGTTGAATGAGAGAGCAGATTGAACTCTCTGATTTTGGCATCTATGCCCATAAAGTGATTATGAATTATTCTCATTGGCTCTGGAGCAGTGTTCCTCAATGTATGGTCCACGAACCACCAGTGATGGCATAGGTGGTCCGCAGGCATACTTGATAAAATTATTCACCTGCTGTGATTGATATTAGTAATATCAGTATGGGTTCAAATAAAATTATACCTTCATACTTGGGTTCACCATACATAATCAAAGAGAATGCAGGAAATTTTGGTTATAAATATGAGACATCACTAAATTTTGCCAAAAATTTTTAATTACTTTTAATGCAGTTTGTTAATTACTGCTAAAATTGCTGAAGGGTGTGGAAATAAAGAGCTGCTACAAATCGCAGTAAACAAAAATGCATTTCATGAAGAAAAATATTCAAATGATCTGAGATGACCAAAATTCATTGAGAAAAATAAAATTTCATAAACTGTGGGATCTTAAATACTAATCCGTAAAATATGGGACATCGCCAATTGCCATCAAAAACCTTGTCAGAATTACAAGTACCTGACAAATATATAAGATGAATATTTATAATTTTTGCTGTAATTATCATAATATTTGTGTGTGTGTGTGGTTTTTTCTTTTTTTTTTTTACTTTTGTAAATATTACAAATTCAAATAAATATTGTTGAAAAAACCAGACAAATGTATTTTTTTTAAAAATCAGAACTACAAAACTTATAAGAATGTCCCATAACATGGGACAGAAATGGTCCGTCAAATTGTTTCCGACATTTTACTGAACCCATGCTTTAAGAAATGTCAAGAAACACTGCTGTAGAGCATATGTAAATGTGATATCTCTAAAGCCAAGCAAAGCAGGTCCTACATACATATTAAATAAATCATTGTGTAGTTTTAGAAATTTCAGAAGTGTATGGAAATGAATCAAAAGTCAATATTTTTGTTTTCATTTCTCTCTCTCATCAGCTTTTAACTTTTTTTCTCCCCTTATAGTGTGGAAAAGCACTCTGTGATATCAACTTTTGCTGTTAATCCACATGCACCCTCAGTATCAGCAGTTCGTAGCATGTGTGCCCTTCCCTGTGGAGGTGGTGTAGCTTTAGCCACTAGTGAAGGCAAACTCTGGCTATGTGCTGAAAATCCATGTTGTTCTGAGGAAAGTGAATCCTCCATTGATAATATTGATGAGTCTGAATGCTTCCGGGAAAATCTTCGAATTGAACAGTTAGGCAGCCATGGCAGTTCTATATTTTGTCTGACTGCTGTTAAGCTCAGTGAGCAAAAGTACGTAAAATAATGCTTAAGTATTTTAATTGTGTTTATTCTTTTCACATATATTTCTAAAAATAGGATTTCTTCACCTGGCTCTTTTTTTTTAATCCTTAAAACAATTATAAACAGGCAAAAAGAAAATTGTAATATTTTGGTTATAGAAATTTTTAGAAGAATTTTTAAATTTATCTAACACAAGAATGATGACAATATTTTTTTGCAATGATTATTACATTTACTGAAGAACTCTTCAAATAAAAATTATCAATCTATAAAGTAAACATGCAAGATTCAATATATGAGAATCATGCTCGACATGGAGGCTGATCATTTTTGCCCTACGTTTTTCTCGCATGATAAGAGTTTGAATCAACACATTAAAATTACATTTGCTGCCATATTGAGCATATTTTTTTACTGGCATTTCACTTCAAATTCATTATGAACAAATTTTTCAGTGATTTATGGTGAGGGGAAGAAAAATTTCCCAGATTAAATAGGAATGTTTAAGACCTTAATGATTTACAAAAGATTTTGTATGATTTTTAAAATCTACATAAAGCATATCAATTACAAATAAAACTGAACCAAATAGCAATGTTGAAATTATAAATATCATGTATATATATATATTCTCACATAATACTAAAAGTAAAATTTTATTTAAATATTTATTTCTCTGATATCAGGTGTTATGAATTTCAAGATTTCCTTTTCCTTCATTACTTTTGATCATTTTTGCTATTGTTGTTTTTCAGCAAGTGTAACTTTTCCTTCTAATTTGCTGCAAAATATTTCCACTGCAGGAAAAATTGTGGTTGTATATCTTCATTCATCTATATCTTTGTTTTGATTTTTAGATGTGAATTATGGTGTGGCCTAACACAGGGAAAAATATCAATAATAACCATTGAGAACTGTTCAGTCATAGATCAGGAGATGGTCTATCATTACGACCCAGTTGTTGACAACCTGGAAGTGTTCCAGTTGGTTTCAGGTTGCAGTGATAAACCAATTGTGTGGTCTTATGTTTACCCAGGTAAATTTGCATATATCGTATAATATGTTCAATACATCAATTGTGATTATAAACCAGCATTTATACATTCATTTAAGTTTACTTCTCTTCGAAAAGTCAGCATTATGCCTTTCTGAGCTGTGGTAACATTTTTTAGTATGAATTTTTTCACATCAAGTTCCGTTTAAAAGCCGAACTATGAACAAAATCTCTTATTGTTTTGAAATTTGGAATCCAGGGTCTTTTTTTTGCATGCCTATACATATATCAACTTTGAAATTTGAAAAAAAAAAAAAATTTTCTTTGTTTTTCGCAATGTTCCATAAATGAAACATTGGCGCTTGGGGAGAGGTGAAAGTGAAAATTGGTATCGTATATATTCTCACAATTTTTTATTTCTGGATTACAGTTATCACATGGAATTTTCTATTTTCTACTACAAATTCAAATACATACGGATTTTTTTAACATAAAAATGTGCAGAAAATTCAATTTTTTTTCTAATGTCCGTGATAAAAAAAGGGAAACATCTCTGATGGACCCGTTTGTCACATTGGTAGTATTTAGTGCTTTTTGGCAAACCGCACTCCGTCCTTGCATCACGAACACAATATAATGACCATCA
The DNA here is from genome assembly GCF_987345545.1 of Pholcus phalangioides. Taxonomy (NCBI): domain Eukaryota; kingdom Metazoa; phylum Arthropoda; class Arachnida; order Araneae; family Pholcidae; genus Pholcus; species Pholcus phalangioides. The sequence goes on along the minus strand of NW_028301608.1, from coordinate 81,571,903 downwards.
GATGACCTGGCATCTTTTTTCAGTTGACAATGTGGACCTGGATAAATAATTAACCCCTCCTTCATTTGTAGAAGGTTCATTGTCACTTCTCTTCGGAATTCCAAATGTGAAATAAGATCCACTTCTCGCAACTCTGAATGAATTTTTCAACGTGCTATAATGGTCATATGGCAAATATTTTCCAATGAAATCCAAAGCTGAGATTTTGATATGATTCTAGGAAGAATTTTTTTATCCCATGTAATGGTATGGGGGTTTTTTTTTTCAGATTGCTCAAAACTGTTTTGCCTTTTCTTGAAACATTCACATGAGTGTTTCACTTTTTGTGCCCTACATCTTTTGAAGAACACATTTCGGGAGTTTATAGTACCTCAGCCTTGTTGTTGCAAAATATATCTAGCATTTCACATACATCAGTTGGAACTGTTTTCACTAGATCATTTTCAACAATAACATCATCCCTGATGTTCCCATTTTCATTAGCAAATAATTGGCATATATCTGAGTTAGTTATAAATATCCTACTAGTTATATATATATATCTAAAAGTTTCTAAATATCCTACAGCTTCTAATGTGAGATATCTTTTGGACATGGTTACATACAGCTGAACATAACAAGACTATCTGTGATTGCTGAACTCTGTTTGATTAGTCTGCAGTTCACAAAAACATGTATTTCTAAGAATGCAAGAATAAAAAAGTACTCACTCAATATAAATATAAACAATTCGCTCCAGAAAGCACATTCCTCTGTGTCATATTACCCAGAATTCGTCCCTATACACATGTTTTATGATGACAACACCCTGGGGTTCGAACAGGAAAATCGCACTGCACATTAGATATCTCTAGAATCCCGCTCTCTTGAAAGGCAAATGTTCCATAAATGGAACATGCATATTTGAATGTGCTTAGCTTGTTCACGTGTAACAGTACAAAAAAAGTTATCTACTTTGATTGATATATCAAGTGGTAAAAACACAGAAAATAATTTTCAATTTACTTTGCAAGTTTTTTCACAAACCAAATTAAAGGTGTTCAATATGTTCACATTGGGATGCACGGCATATGTCTATATGGTAGTCAAATTAGTCCCAAACTTTTACTAGCACGTTTGCATCCACTGCTGCTGTTATGTGTATCTTCAGTTCCGCTAATGTAGCTGGAAAGAGAGCACATAAACGTAGTCTTTTATCAAACCCCACAAGAAGAAATCGCACACTGTGAGCTCCGGTGATCTTGGAAACCAGTTATGTTTAACTGAATTGTCAGGTTCCGTACAGCCGATCCATCATTTAGGAATGCAATTGTTCAAACATTTTCGAACATCAATGACACAAGGTTGTAAGGGACCTTAAATACTGGCCTTATTGTGGTAGTAGTTTGAAATGTCAGAATTCAAATGTTTTACATTTATTAATTCTGTTTTGGTTTGATTTCGTAGGTTGTGTAACTTACCAGTGGGACACAGAAAGTCGAACTATTCTTCACAAACTTGACTGCTCAAAACTAGCCCCTTGTTCAGAAAGTTTGATGTCCATTAGCATTGAAGAACATCTAAGTCGTGAGTTTTATTTGTCCTTTTACTTACATTTTTTGCACACTTTTAATGATTGAAGTTAGACATTGTTTTTACTCCCATATTAGATTTTGTACTGTGTTCTCCTGCATAGGCTGGCATGCTGTAAAAATCAGGGGACGCCAGCTTTTTTGAATGTCTGGTCCATTCCTGCATGCCAAGAAAAGTGAGGTTCAATGAGAATCATGCGATACATTGACAAGACCAATATCAATCTAATATTACTGTATTCATTCAATATATTAATATCAGTCTTCGCACACATGATACATTGAGAATACAAATTGCCAATCCAAATGGCTAAAAAAAATTATGCCCATAAAAAATATGGATGTCAAATAATCAAAATGCAGCAACCCAATATAAAAGCATATATCACCAAAAAAATAAATAATAATAATATATAATACGCTGCCCATAAAAAAGATTATAGTTGTCTTATCTAAGTATGGATAACTTCTCGATCTGTCCCACTATGTTTATCATACTTCTTTTCAAACGTATCAGTTGTGTTAGAATTCATGTCCCTCAGAGGTGAGCTATTCGATTTATTGACAACCTTATTAGAGAAAAACTCAGACACCACAACCTGAAATTGTTCCTTATCAATCGATACTAGTATCCCCTTGTCAAAGCAGTCATTTGACGATGCATTAATAACTCGTGGTCCATCCTATCCATCCCATTGAAAATTTCAAACACTTTAATCATATCCCCTGACACCAGCATTCCTCCAATGTAAATATATTCAAGAATAAGACCAAGAGAAGACCAATATCAATCTGCTGTTACTACTACTACATTCAGTAGATTGATATCAGTCTTCTCACATGATACATTGAGAAGACTGATATCAGTCTATTAAATACAGAATGAATACCTCAATCACAGAATAAAATAATGGAGTTTTCCCTTAGAACAAATCTATTTTGTCCAGAAATTTTATAACAATAACGAAAATTAAGCATTTACTAAAAACCTAGTTATTCCCAGCCTGATACAAAATACAGATACTGTGTTTTGCACATTCAGAGATTGAAAAAATATGCTGTCGCTTTTGTATCATAATATCATGTTTTGCAGTGCAATTCTTTAATTTCCCTACTTATTCAAATCTTAAATATATGCTCAAAGAATATGAAAATACTTTAATGTCTACTAACTTTCTTATTTAAATTATCTAATTTACGAGAACAAATATACTTAGTATCTGACATCTGCAATAAACCAAGATCTATGGTAGATAATGTGAAATTCAAACTATCTCCAATGTGATTTGTAAAACACAAAGAATTCTAAAATGCAGAGAACAGACAATATTCAAATCAATGAATTCAATCAACTCAATGAGTCCAGATGTTTGAAAATTTGGAAGAATCTGTAATGACTCAAATTTCCCTGCATGCTGATCTCCTTTACTGTGCCTTATCATGCCAGCTGATTCAGAAGAATGCAGTAGTAGAATAGGTAGAAACTGGTTCACTTTGACATAAAAATCACAGATGTATGACAACTGGGAATTACCCGTATGTTCAAAATTAACAATTAATTTGAAAATTCTAAAATTATTAGAATATTTCAAAGTTTTATAGGGTCACTGGTTCTCTATAATGAAGTCAATGATACCAACATAAATCACTTAATGTTTTGATTAATTTTTCCCAGTATAGTTGAGCTGGCATGTGGTAGACAGACATGACTATGAAAACATATCCGTATTATCTGATATTCATGACAACCAGTACAGGTCACATATACCAGTTAATAAATCAATCATCTCTTAAAGTACTGGAACTTTTTTTTTAAAGTTAACCTTTTCTTAACTGGTGAATTACCAGTTTAAAAAAAAGGAAATTGCTAAAAAGATTTTTAGTTTTTGTTTTATGTTCTTTATATTATAAGAGTAGTCTTGAGACTAAAAAAAATGACATTAATTTTTATGATTTGTCATAGCGAATTCAATAACTCCCAGGATATGTGCCCAATACGTTCTTCCTGTAATAATAATGTCTGAGTGTATATACACCCTGGTATCTAGCCACCGAATTAGAACATAATTCGCACTCTGTCCTCAAAGGAGATGTAAACTGTTAAGAAGTCACGGTGGTATAGGCACACACCTGCGAAATACAGCTTGGGAGTCAAGAGGTTATTTTAGATGGAGGTATCTTGTTAGTAACTGAGCTTTTTGAAATGATCCTTCTTTTGAAAGAAACCCCTCCCCCCACAATTTTCTGTGTCTTAATTCTGTTTTTATTTTTTTAACTAGGATTTTTTTTTTTTTCCAGCAGGAAAATGTCAAGTGACAGCAATGGCAGCTGTGGATAGTGATTTGTACATTGGCACAACCTGGGGCTGTGTTGTTGTTGCGGAGGGTACAACCATGAGACCTGTCACAGTCTTCCGCCCTTTTGAGGAAGAAGTCAAAGCAATTTTGCCTCTGTCTTGCCCACAAGGGATAGCAAATGATGGCACTGAAACCCAAAATAAATCTTCCCACATTCCTTTCATCGCAACTGTTGGAAAAGGTTATCGGAACCTCATTTCACGTTATGGTCCTTTCTCCAACTTGAGTTTACTCTACCCCGACAATATGTTTTTGTTGCTGTGGAGGGCAGACAATTGGTCTTGGGGTTAGACTCAAGTTTTCTGATCCCAGATCATTTCATTTGCCAATCTCAGGATCAAATATAGTGAATGTTTGGAATTTTCCAATCTCTGAACAAAATCATGGTGATATGTTGTTTCGTGTTTAAGTTATCTGTTTTATTTTCATCTTAATTTATGGAATCGTCTCAAAGCATTGCATTTATGTGAAAATCTCAAATCGGCTGCATGATTATCACATCCTTTTGATTTATATTGGTTGAAATTTGTAATCTGAAAACATTGAGCATTCTCAATGCATTGTTAGTTACGCAAATTATATTTATTCATTTGTACAGGGTTTTTCAAAATTAATGTTGTGCACATTAGGAGGATTATAGAATACAACTAGACAAGCACACATCACTGTGCAACCCATGCCTGGAACTCAAGTGGTTAAGTGCTGGAGGACCGTATGTGCTGTGTCATGAAATGATGAGAAACAAGACAGAATGAAAGGTCACCGATAAATTTAAATAAAATAGAGAAAATGCTTTACTCAACAACTTCCAGTTACACAGTGATATCACACATCACGGCAACTTCTCAAAATTGCAGCCACCAGCAGTGATGCAGGCTTTGTGCCATCGATGTAGTCGGGGCCGCAACTACAGGGGAGCAGGTGGGTCGCATGCCCCGGGTGCTCGACCCGAGGGGGCGCAAATTTCATTCTGAAACCTCTCCTTCAACATTACAAGAAGGCGTCAAAATGTGAGCTTGCCCCGGGTGACCAAGCATCTAGTTGCGGCCCTGGATGTAGTGACCTCTCAATATACATGAAAACACCACACATCTCGTATGGTACTAGCAGATACAGAAATCTGGGCAACAAGGTCTGTCTGCCTTCTCCTAATTCGTGCATATATCAATCTTGTTAGTAATCCACAAGATAAATGACAATTGCTACTTTGAACAGCATATTTATTGAGTTTGCTGGGAAGTGCCCTCTATTACTGAAACAATTGAGTTCTGGGCATGGGTTGTATGGTAATTTCTGCTAGTCTAGTTGTGTTCTATAGTCCCGCTAATGTATATGCCATAAGTTTTGAAGCATCCTATATACGGAAAGTATGTATGTATACATATATTGCAAAAAGAAAAACTCACCTACTATGGGTAAATTCTTTCTAAATGTTTAGGTTCTTTTCTGAAATGCAATGTTATATGTTATGGTAAATGTGATGAAAAAAACTCCGGCTATATTATACATAATAACCGGCTATCATGCATAATCACCAAGTATTTCAATAAGTTCAATAAATTTCCCCTAAATCAATCACTTTTACTGGTGGTTATGCATAATACCGAAGTGTCGCACCATTGGCACACATGATAAATCATACTCATATGATATATACTATATATGACATTCCATACATGTGTCATTATATCAGGGTATGATCATAAAATTTGTTTTCATTATATCAGTCATCCATCTATGTTCATCATGCATACTAGACTCATTTTTTTCATATTTCTCAAATTCACTAATCCACACATAAAGGTGTGATAATAATCACAAATAAAGGTGATAAATTTCAAGTTATTAGATTTATTTAGTTAAATTTATTTTCAATACTTTGTGGGTAAAAGTGATCATGTTTTCAGTATTTATCAAATTTACCAACAACACTTGGGTATTAAGAATATTCGCAGGTAAAAGTGATAAATTTATCTAACTTACCAAGACAATTGGTAAGTATGCATAATAGCCGGTTATTATGTATAACAACTGATTCAACATTTACCGAAACGTATACAATCATCACTTTATGATTTGTTTTTTCTATACGTTTAAAATGAAAATGATTTGGTAAATTTTCAAATTTACTAACTTCAAGTTAATTCAATTAATATAATAATTTATTATTTATTTTAAAAATAATATTTATTGTCATTCAAAGCTATTACCAAAGCAGAAAAAAAAATTAAAAACTACAGCAGCTATTTGGTGATATTCTATACAGGGTGGCCGAAAAGTTTTGACACATTTTTAAAACGAATAAAAAGTTAATTAATTGACATAAAAATGTGCAGTTAGTACAAAAATACATGCCACAGATTTTTTTTTTTTTTTTGAAAAATTAAAGAAATATTATGTCTGCTCAAAATTTCACATGCAAATCGTGCTGTATCACAAAAAAATCTGATATAATATATGAAATGTCACACAAACAATGCATAATTAATGCTTGTTATGATTTGATTTCAATACGAGTACTGTTCGTATTTTGTGGTACATTCAAACAATACTCAATTTCAACCCATGAATTTGAACCACTGCTAACATTGATTGAGGAAGATTCTCAATCGCTTCCTTAATTCGTGTTTTCAGTTCCGCGATGCTAGTTACATGTGTGGCATAAACTTTGTCTTTGACATATCACCACGAGCAGAAATTATGGGGGGGATTTAAATCTCCAATCCATCAGCCAGGGAACTTATAATTGAGTGCATTTTGTACATTGTTTCCCCAATGTGGAGGAGCATCATTGTGTTGCCAGAGGATGTTTGGCTTCAAATGGAAAATTTGTAGAAGGGTAAAAATGAACATTAGTTATACACTGTTTATGTAGCGTTTTATGTGTTACTTCAAGTTTTTTATATGATACAGTACCAGCTGTGAGTGAAATTTTGAGCTATTTTTTTCATTTTTGAGAAAAAAAAGCTAACTAGTAAGTATTTTAGCACTAACTGCACCTTTTTATGTCAATTTGTTGATTTTTTATTAATTTTTGTATTAAGAACTTTTTACCCACCCTGTATAATAGTCCTAAATGCAGGCATTTCTTACTATTTTTATGCTGCAACCAAATTTAGAAACATATTTGTATGTCTGTGATTTTTGTATCTGAAATGCTTATATACATATATACTCACATACGTAGAAATTTTCTTCAAAAAATAGTGGTTTAGAAGAATTTTTTGAATGTATGAGATATTTCTTTCAAATTATGTATAAGTTACTTTTTCTGTTAGAAAGTTCATGACAAAATTTCTGTCAAATTTTGTGGCAAATTGAAAGAAATGACAGAGCTTTCATATAAAGTTAAGCACTCCACCACAGCTTTATGTGATTTGTCTTCTGGTGTTATTCCATACACATGAGCAATAATATAATGAATCTTTAACAGCGTAAAATATGAAATTTTAGCTTTTTTTTGGAAAAACCGCTTAGGGCAGTTTACAAAACGTCACAAAGTACACGCATGTACAGTCAGCGCTTGGTTTGCAAATGGCTTGGTTTGAGAATGACAAAAAATGAATCACTTTATGAACTTGTTTTGATTTACAAACAAAGCGAGCTAGAAAAAATTATACTAAAACCAAAGGAACAATAGAGAGGTTGAGAATTCTATGGCCACTTGATAATTTTTCTAAACTTTTTTTTTTCCGAATATGGCTTCTCTTATGCAGCTTATAGATTAGCAGGTCATTTCAAACTTCAAGAAAGTTTAAATCAAAGAACTTTTTACAGAGATGTTTTGCAATAATCTCTGACCCAGAATTAACAGTCACTGACTTCTGGAAACATCATTTAATACACTACATTGCTCATAGTTCTTATTGATAAAAAATGTCAGCAAGTGACTTACAGAACTATAAATTTGGTTCGAAAGGAATTGTGGCCAGATTTCTTTGCAAGCTGAAATTGCGAAGGCTTTGATATTGAGATTGTAGATGATATTAACAAAACTAGTCACAACCCTAGCTTTGACTTGGTATACTGAGTATAATTTTGTTAACTTGTAAGGTTGGGATGGTCTCTACGCTAGGGAAAAGCATTTTCACGAACACAAAGACCACAACAGGCAAATTGCCCAATGAGGTGACTGAAAGTGCTGTATTAGTTTGATGATTTAAATTGGTTTTACGTTATGCACTTGAGCGGGAAACATGGTTGTAAAAATTCACACTAGAAATCTTCTGAGTAACAAATTAATCCTACATTAATTCTTATGAGTATAATTATTTTGGTTTATGAACAGACTTCAAGAACGAATCAAGTTTGTAAACCAAGAGTCGACTGTAAGTCTAAAGAAAAAAGAATAGGCTTTAAAAAAAAAGATTTCTGATAAATGATGATAATAGTTGAATTGTAATAATTTATGGAAAAATATTTCTACTTCAAACATTCAAATCATACAACTGACAAAAAAAATCTCTCACAAAAAAGCATTTGCTTATGATCTAAGTGCACCAAAGGGGAAATATTTCAGGAAACCTTTTGTATACTTTATGTTATTAAAGAGGAGAATATTCCAATTATAATTAGTTGTTAATTAGCTCAAAATTTATTGGAAAAGAAAATTGTTTATCTTTACTGCTGAAATAATTTTTATGATAGGGTTTGGTATATCATAGGTTTCTCTTTCATTTAATGGGTTTTTTTTAAATTTCTTTGTTATTAGTTTATTCATTGATTAGTAAATGGAATTCTTAGAACTTGTTTGATTAGTTAGTTTTATTAAAAATGTTATAGACAGAGCAAATTTTCAGGTATGAAGCAAGAACCTATTCATAATGCAATTAAAATTCATTTTTTTGCTTTTGCTAAGGATGAAAAAAGTGCTTAATGACCGGATTCTTTCTAAAGATGAAGACGTGGTACAATCAAATTTTGTTGCCAAAATTTTTTTGGTCAACTTTTGATCCCCTAAAATTTTGTTGTAATTTTATTTGACGAATCTCATATGCAAGAGAAACAGAATTATTTTACAGTTAAAGAAAAAAATTCAATAAGGTACACTGAGGTAAGTGAAATTTGGGGATAAGTTTAAGCCCATATCCACTCCCTCCCATTTTTCCTGTGTTGAGGCTGGTGGGACCAATGAATATATGCTAACCTCGTACCTACTTGCATTGGCTTCATAAATTGCTGTATGAAACTGGAGAAAGGGAAAAAGATGAATGCCAAGAAATAGAGGCACGACAAAACTTCACAGATATAGTGTTGAAAGCCATTCCAAAAGCAAAGATTTGTGACTGGATTCTTGTCATCCTCACAAATAAAAAGTGAGTAAAGATGTTTGTTGAGCAGCTAACCGAAGTTAAGATTTGTCAGGAAGAAAAATTTAGAAGAAGAATATCGGTACTACATCGACCTTTCAACAGCCCAACATCCAAGACATTAGAAGTGAAGTTTGGTCGTTTCCTTAACCTCTCAAGTCTGATAGTCTGGAAGAATTCACATTTCTGTTCCCATTCGCCTCATATAATGTAAGTTAATATTTAAAGGGGGGGGGGGTATTATATTACATTATACAAGTTTTTTACGTACCAAAGTTGTCAATTAACTTTGTGAGTTTTCTGCATATTAAAGTTGCTAATTAGTCTTGTATACCAAAATAATAAAATGTTTGGGCTTTTAATGATTCAAATGAATTTTTTCCCTTTGTTTAGACTTTTTTCATTTATAATCATCATTTTGTGAATGATTTTAAAACGTGATTAGCCATGGGTTCCACTTGCTCCCCTCATTGAGGCAAATTTAACCAACGACACACTAAAATCCAAAAGAGAACACTATAGGAAACAAGCTTACATCATTATTCTTAAAAGAGGAATGATTTGGAGAATCCGCTCCCATATTTCCAAGAAGTTTTGTTGACTTCTCCAACGTAGGTGCTAGGTTGAATTTGTGCTAATATAAAAAGCAGTTCCACTTACCTCAGTCCATCTTAGCAACTAAGAAAAAAAAACATGGCAATGATTTGTTCTTATTGAAATAGAAGTAATATACAAAAATATTCAGTTTTATACAGTTTTTTATCCACGTAATGGAATAATGCTTAATACGTTGAAAAAACTAAAATAGATATAGAAAAAATCCATCTTCAATTTGTGAAAACATAATAAAATTAATCCTCACATTATATTTATAATGTCAGTACTTATTTGCAGTATTATGTTTTTAGCACATAATATAAAATACACTGGCGTATTCAAATTTTCTGATGATACTTAAGCTTTTTATAAATGAGTCTTTAAGGTTTTCTGTGTAGAGAGGACTTTAAAAATAGGAGTGTTTCTTTTGTTTTAATAATAATGTTTTTCTGTGATGATGAACTTTATCAATGTCGAGTCGTGAACAGTATTTTTCCTGTAAGTGAACTTGCAAATCCTCCCAAGTGAATGTGTTTACTTGCTCCAAACTTTTATTGCATGTGTATGTGCTTGTGAGTGTTTGAGTGGTTTGTTTGATCCGTATCATATTTGTGGAGAGGTGTGTAAATAATGTAGAAATGTAAAGAAAAAAAAACGGATAAATGAAATGTGAATAAAAAATTCTGCTTATGCATTTTCTCTTACTTTTGTTCCCCTATATGAATGTAATTTTATACTTAAAATTTGAAATCTAATTGAATTAGTGATAAGAAGAACAGTTCCACACAGAGTCTGAAATTCTCGATTTATATAATTTTTGTTTAAAAATTTTACAGGCTACAACCTATTGACTTTGAAAGTCAAGTCGGCTTACTTTACCAATGAAGGGAGGTAGTATAACATTGCTCTTACACCCAATGTTTAGATTTCTATTCATCAAACCAATTCATAAAATGAAGAAAGTGGAATTTGGACTTGTACTGTTTTTCTTATCGATTCAATTGAGTGGAAGTTGTTGAATGAATATATTGGGTATACACAAATCAATCAGGTTCAGAAAATTACTATAATAAGTCTTAATTAAGTTAATTGTAGTCCTGTGCTAAGACACAAAAACTGTACAATATCTATCAACCAGGAAAATACTATGTGATTCCATGCTGATTTGCTGTGACATGTCTTTATATTCTTTGGTTTTCTTCTGCTTGGAATGCACAGGGTGGGTGAAAAGTCCTGGACAAATTTTAAAATTTAGTAAAAAAATCATTCAATTGACATAAAGTTACACAAAAATTCTTATTGGCCTAATTTTTTTGTGTGATAAACTTTAAAAAAAATCTAAATTTCGCTCACACATGGAACTGTATCACAAAAACACATAAAATGCTACACAACAGTGTGTATATGATCAGACCAGATAAGCTGCAAAAGCGACCATGTAAGCTTTTGTCGGTTCCTGGCTATACCATCACACAGCTTAAGAAGTAACCCTTTTGACCCTATGAAGAGAAAAAGACTGTTTTTGATATAGGTGTAATTATGTAGTGTGTGAGAAAAAAAGAACAAAATCAGGTCAGTAAGTTATTTACAAAAGGCAATTTATTAGATCTTTCTGCCCTGTGCCTTGTTTAAGAATGCCAGTCCTTGTGAGAAAGTTCATCACAACGTCCAGTCACACACCCAAACCAAATATCTTCTCTTGTGTATATGACGATTTGTATCACCACCACATTTCAATATGAGCACTCTTTATAGCTCGGGCTACATCTAAATGGGTGAAATGATGCTCATGTTAAAATATAGTAGTTTTATGAAGCGTGAATTGTCATAAATATTAATTATGCACTGTTTGTATTTTATGTGTTGTCTCTCTTGAGTGTTTTGTGGAACAGTGCCACTTGTGAGTGAAATTTTTAACTTTTTTTTAAATTTATCAAAAAAAAAACTCCAGGGCATAATAAGTACTTCATTGCAAACTGCACTTTTTTTTGGTACATACTTGATTTTTTTTTATCAAGTTTTGAAATGTGTCCAGGATTTTTCACCCACCCTGTATATTAAAGTAGGTATACAGAGTGCCGTTGAAGGAAAATTTAGGATCAGCAAACTTCTGTTGCTGAAGAGATAATTATGTGTTCCTGTTGTATACAGTACGTTTTACTTTTTGTCAACATCATCAGTTTTTGGTATGTAGAGCTCTGACTTAAAATTGGAATCAGAATGTCATTTCTTATCTATTTATATCAAATGCACCAGCACTGCCTCCTTCAGCCGTCAGTTGAAGTTGGTTTTCTGTGGTTCCCAACTTCGAGGCCCAAATGCGAGCTGATCTCCCCGTTAAAAAGTCTCACCACAAAGAGCAACAGACCTACAAACAGTACAAATATTCAGTCACTATCCATCACTCACTTCACTTCTGAGATATAGATGGCAGCACTGAAAAATCATACACAACACTAGATACGCACTCAGACTGTTAGGTACATACACTTACAATTCCGGCACAACTCACTAGGTAGTAAATTGCTTATGGCGATAGACCTGAGTTATGCTCGTTTGAAAAAAAAAAAAAAAACACTGCCTCCTTCTCTATCCTGATTGTACCAGGTCATTGGGCTCTGCCATGGAAAATAATTCTATGAAGAGCTGCACTAGAGTCAAAACGCAGTTGGAAGCCAATGGTGTAAGCTACTTTTTTTTTTTTTCAAACTGAGCACAACTCAGGTCCATTGCCATAGGCAATTTACTACCTAGTGAGTTGTGCCGAAATTGTAAGTGTGTGTACCTAACAGTCTGAGTGCGTATCTAGTGTTGTGTGTGATTTTTCAGTGCTGCCATCTATATCTCAGAAGTGAAGTTGAGTGATGTATAGTGACTGAATATTTGTACTGTTTGTGCAGTGTTGCTCTCTGTGGCGAGACTTTTTAACGGGGAGATCGGCTCGCATTTGCGCCTCGAAGTTGGGAACCACAGAAAACCAACTTCAGCCGACCACCACTGTGGTGACGGTGGGGCTCGAACCCGGGCCTCCGCGATGCGAGTCCGTCTTATGACCACCACAGCGGTGTAAGCTACTGCAGTCTCGACGCTTGATTGATTATTTTATAAGGTAAAATATCTATAAAAATATTCTGGGGAGCCGCAGATGAACCATGAACTGTGGAAAGGGCCCGCAGGTGCCAAAAGTTTGAGCACCACTGCCGTAAGAGAACCAGTAAAGTGCAATCAGCGCCTCCTATAGAGGAGGAGGTGCTGACGTGTAATTCATGTTGATAAATAAAAAAAAAAAAGAAATGGCATTTGATTTATATCAGAGACATGCCCCCCCCCCACACATCCTGCAGCAAGGCCCTTGCCCTCTAATCCTTCGCGGGCCCCCAGGCCAGATTTTTCACGGGACCTTACATTGCGAATTTATAGTGCGAAAAAACAAAAAAATGACAATCGCCCTGTCAGCCTCACCCTTGTGTGGGGGAGGGGGGCATCGTCAGCGATCAACACACCAAAAACTGATGATGAATGTGTTGATAAAATCAGTGTAAACGTACACAAAAGTACACGAAATTTTGTAGATTTAAGCGTTGAGGTGGTCGAGTGACGGACTCACGGACGGAGAACCCGGGTTCGAACCCCACCGGCGTCACAGTGGTTGTCTGTGGTTCGTAACTTCGAGGCGCAAATGCGAGCTTATCTCCCCCGTTAAAAAAGTCTCGCCACAGAGAGCAACAGGTCTACAACGGTACAAATATTCAACCATTGCACTTCACTTTCGAAATATAGATGGCAGCTCTGAAAAAAATCAGACAACATTAGATACGCAGTCAGTCCAGCACCACTCACTAGGTTGTAAATTGCGCATGGCGATAGATCTGAGTTGCGCTCAGTTTAGAAGATAGATTTAAGCGAAACCCCCTCAGATTTCCAATCCAGTAAATCTGTGCCAACACTAGATGCTTAACAAGCATAATGGTACATCTCAGGGGCGTAGCCAGAAATTTCGTTCGGGGGGGGGGGACCAAAGTGACAGAACAATAGATTTGGCCATCTTTTTCCCTTTTTTCGGTCATTTTCTCACATTTCGGGGGGGGGGGACCAGACCCCCAAGTCTCCCCCCCCCCCGGGCTACGCCCTTGGTACATCTAAAATGGTACATTTTTAGGAAAGAAACAATCTGTAAGGAATCTCTATTTTAGAGATTAATAGAAATTCATCATATATTTGTCATCTTTCTGAAAATTCGCCTTTTCTTCTTTTGTTTGAAAAATATATATAATTGTAAGCATAGGCGTACGCAGAATATTCTCAAGGGGAAGTTTTAATTTTTTTTTTTCTTCTCAAGGGGGAAGAGGGTTTACGTTTTTTCCTGCAAAATAACACTATAATCTCAGCTTGGGGGGGGGGACCCCCCCCCCCCCCCCCTTGCGTACGCCAATGATTGTAAGAAAAAGCAGCATAATTCTCATCTGACATTGAAAATTCGTCTCAAAGAAAAAAAATTAATGCTCTACGACTCGTCATCTCTTGAACATAGTTTTCTCAGGCTCCCCCCCCCCCCTCCGATGGGACATCGATCCACACAGAGAGACTCTTCTCGCTCTCTCTTCATCGAACGTGCAACGAAGATCAATGCTCGTTCGGAATGAATGCCAGCTGGACATCTCGACTGCGATTCTTTTTCGGGAACAGACTGAGAAATTGCGAGATGCTTCTTTTCGTTCCCAACCTTGGATGGCACTTGTGTCCCGAAACTGGACCGGCGAGGCCTCACTCTCAAGGTCGACCGACGACTGGCCTCTTTCTGGCTGACTCGAATATTCTTATGTAATGAATTTTTCCCCCATCTTGTCTGCGATCAAAGGGGAAAATGCTCTGCATCGGGAAACAGTAAAATCTCGATTTTCCCATACCCCGAAAGAGAGTAAAATTATTCAGGCGTGACACGAATTGTCTCAGACTTTTATTTCCCCCTCCCTGAAATCGATTTATTGCTGTATGAAGAAATGTAGGAAGCAGATGGTTTTCAAGCTGGGAAGAACGTGACGCATCATTCCCAGAGACCAACGTTTTCAAATCAATGGTCCTCAATTTAATTCTAATTGAATTAAAATTCAACCAATCTTGCCAATCAGTATCAATTTTTAGAAAACCCGTAAGAAATCCAAATTGTTTCAAACATTTCACGGATCCTTGGATGCAAAAAAAGTTGATAATCACTGCGCTCAACCTGGGAGCCATATGGCCCCCTTGTGGCCCTAGGGGGGGGGGGCCTCGGATGAAAATCATATGAAAAGGAGCCACGGCAAGTCGTGAAGGGGGCCACAAAGAGCTATGAATAAATAAAGCTTTCAAGAGTAATATATGGTAGGTAAAAAATGCGGCTGCTTTCAGAATCGAGCCAGCACCTCCTAGAGTTAGAAGGCCTCTGCACTGTTTGCCATAAACGTCATTCAGACTACCTAGTAAAGTTTACCACATTTTGAAACACAGCATCCTATTTCGATTCTTCTCATTTTGGCGTACATCTTTCTGATTGGCTCACAAATACCGCATAGTGATTGGATATGGGGCATGGAAATCGCCAATTCTGAGCCATATCATTTCTTTTCCTCACAACGATGATACTGGCGCGAGCAGGGAATTTTTTTCCCCAGAATATTCTGAGGGAAAATGGACTACTTACTGACGTCACAAGCACACTGTGGAGACCTATCTCTAGGAGGTGCTGATCGAGCACAGCAGTCCATAGTACGAGAGCAGAGGCGGATTTAACGGCGGGCGCGCCCGGGGCCCCGGCTTCTTAAAGGCCCCGAAAACCCAAAACTCCACAGACTTTTTTCTAACTTAAGAGGCCCAATATTTTCTTTTGCGCCCGGGGCCTCGACCTACTTTAATCCGCCACTGTACGAGGGTCATCTTAATCCACAGACCTATGGGGACATGACCCGAGCACGGCTGGTTCTGGACATTTTTTAAGTGTAATTGAATGATATTTTGGTGATAAATAATAATCAGAATTTATTTTGGTGTACAAAATAAAGTGCAATAATAAGTATGGGTGAACAAAAAAAAACAAGGTCGATCTCTAGACCCCTGGGTTCAGTGGATTTCCCTCTTGTGGGGGTGGGGGGGATTCGATCAAAGCCGCCTAGATACTACCAGTAGTATGGACCCCCCCCCCCCCGTTACGCCATCATGGGCACTAGGTTAGTCTGATTATTATTTTTTTTTTTGCCCTGTAATTCCTCAAAAATTTTACAGAATTAGTGAAACATTATTTCAGAATTAATCAAAATTCATAATTAATTAAAGAAATAATTTCAGATTAAAAATAAAAGTCTTCAATTATTTTTACTCAAGGCCCCATTGGCCTCTTCTATTAAATGCTATCATTAAGTAACATGAGTTGGTGGCCCGCAGGCTTTGTGAGAAGTTACAGTTTGGCCCACCGTGTGTGAAAAATTGGAAAACCTGTGTCTAGACCAGTGTTTTCCAAAATGGGCAATATCGCCCCCCAGTGGGCGATGGAAGGATCCAGGGAGCGACAAAAGCTTTGGATTTAATATAGGATCCTATGGGTTGACTTGAATTGGGAAGGGGTACGATGAGAAGATAAATTTTCTGAAGATGGCGATGGAACCAGAATTTTGGGAAATTATTGTCTAGACCAGTGTTTCCCAAAATGGGAAATATCGCCCCCTGGTGGGCGATGGAATGATCCAAGGGGGCGATAGAACCAACTGATTTAACATAGGATCCTATGGGTTTACTTGGGTTGGCGGGGCGATGTGAGGGCAAAATTTCTGATGAAGGGGGCGATGGAACAAAAAGTTTGGGAGACTATGGTCTAGGCTCTGGCTGCAAGTTCGAGTCCCAATTAATTTTGTTTTTTATTTCTAATTAGAAAATCATTTAAAAAAATCAAATTTGTATTTAAGTTTATTTCAATTTAGTAATTGTGAGTTGGTAACTGAATTAATTTAATGCCTTCATCAGTTAGCATCGAGTTGAAGTGAGTTATTCCAGACTATATTCAATTGTATGTTTAAGTATCATTTAGACTAATTTGATTACTTTCCGAGTCACAGAAAGTCAAGTTTAATGAGTTAAAGCTTAATTTAACTTAGAATTCAGTTTGTGAAAGTAAAAAAAATTATTTCAGATCACAATTAGATTAAGTTTGAACTCATCAAATTAGTGAATTATTTTTGAAAGTTGGTTTTAAATTTGCAACGATTATCAATTTGAAATTTATTTATTTTTCCAAATTAAATTTAAATCACATTTAAAAACAATGAGAGAATACTTACCTTTACTTACTACAATACTTATCTGTACTGGTGCGGCTAAAACAGACTCCTCAGGACCTCTGGAATCGATTCAGCCGGTAACTCCTGGGATTGGGATCTGAAATGAGAGTTAGAAAGAGAAAAAGAAAGCAAGATTAAAATAATATTAGAGACAGTGGTGTACATAAAGATAACCCTTTTAATCTTTCGTCCGTTACGATCATGAAGTAACGCATCCTAGTCCAAGATGAACACTTGTACACCTGGAAAGAAAATCTGAAGCATTATTATGGTCAGAGAGGCCCACATAACGAAAATGCAAGATATTCTTAAATATACTACTAGAAATCGTCGCGAAATCCCTGTACAATCAACAGAAAGGAACTCGCGAAGGTAATTTTAAATTATTTGCCAAAATTTCTCAAATAGAAATCAACAACAAGATAGAGCTAACTCAATGAAATACCTGACCGCACTGAAATGTATGTGATCGCACGTTACAACACATCTTTAATGACGCAATGAACGAAACCAATGATACGGATGTACTCACTTGGATAGCCCAGGAATATGCAGACGCGGTTGTCTGCGGCCGGGTTCTTGTTGTTCTGTAAGTAAGAGTCATTCATAATCATCAAACGTGGAAATTCAATCAAAACGAATTTTACACTCGTATGCAAATCTCTTGCATTAAGACTTCGCGAATATTTGAGGGAACAGAAAAATTCATATTTAATTACAAGTGAAGACGTACATAGAACCATTTCGTATTACTTTAAACGGAAATACTTATCGGAATATTTCATTCGGTAAATTGAAAATGAATTACAATGAACAAAAAAGTGAGACCTTGTAAAGTGCTCTATTAAATAACGTGAACTTACGTAAGCGAAGACGACGGGTCGGTCCTCGAAGGTGACCCTCCTCTTGCTCTTGACGTCCGCCTAAAATTAACATAGTGAAATTTTGTTAAATTTTGGCATTCGTCTCATATTGAACCCATATACTGTAAATTGGAAGTAATATACTGATTCGTCACAACTTATCAATAAACTATTTGAGTTAGAGGGATGTCTGGTGAAAAAACCAATACAATTTTAATTTGATAATAAATCTTATCTCAACGTCAATATTCTTGATTTCACTCAGCTAATAAAATAACCAACTCATGCAAATAGGGACCTAAGCCAACTTGTCATAAACATCCATTTGCCGATTGATCATCAAAAACAATTTTTAAAAAAGTATCAATAGGTACGAATTCTGAATGCAAATATCACAACTATCACAGCACTCGAGAACGACTAAATTTGTATGGCCATTCCAAAACCGATATTATAGCATAAAAAAAGGGAAAAATGCATGGACTAAACGAATAATAAAAAAATTGAGGCTTCCGATGGACTGCAATCCCTTGACGGAAAGACCACGTTGCATAAAACAACCTAAAACTAGAAAAAAAAAAGTATAAGTGCAAGTCAATGAATACAAATACAAGCAATCGTGTATACAAACGAGTATTCCTCATCTACCGTAAATAAAAATCGAATTCATTCAAAGTAAATGAAAACTTCAGCCGTAAAACCTTTACCTGTGCTTCTTTCACGACGTCCTCGACCACATCGAAAGCTTCGACGACTTTGTCGACGGCCTCCTCCAGGACTTGCTTAGCCTCCTGCAGCGCAAATGAAAGATTAAAGCTTTAAATTACTGTCCAAAAAAAAAAAGCCGAAATCACCCGATGGAAATTAATTTATAGTAAATCTTCCAATTATCATCAATTATATCCTATTATATAAATGCTGTATGTAACTTTCCGTAAGTTACTTCATCGATAATACCATAGATGAAGTTATTATCAATTCTGTGACTACTAGAGCCACGAGAGCCATGGGTAATAATCTAGTAGAAAATTTTCTAACCGTGCGAGATTTGTCGAAAGTTGTATGCACGAGCACCATATCCCTCATCACCAAGCAGTGATGGATTAAAGTCAGTCGGGGCCTCGGGTACAAAAGAAAATATTGGGCCCCCAAATTAGAAAAAAGTGTAAAGTTTGTGTTTTTCTGGGCCCTTTAGAAGTCGGGGCGCAGGGTGAGCCTTCCGCCTTTTTAAATCCGCCTCTGTCACCAAATCCTGCCCTATATCACTCAAATCCAACATTTAGCTATTTCAAGGTTACAGAAAAGCATAACAGTCAAAAGGTCCTAAATACAAGGGCCGCTATAATGCCCCAATATGATCACAATATCAAGATCCAATCTTCAATCAATCAAGGCTTGCTCTTCACGTTGTAAGTCACTCAGGCTTGACCTGAAAAATATAAAGCACAAAAAATCACTTAGATATGATAGCAGTTATTCGCAGTTCTGAACCTCCGTTGAAGATCAGGCTCTTTTTATGCGGGGGCTCAGCATTGTTGATTCACATTGTTAGCGCAACAAATACCATTGCATTGGAACAAAATTTTCGAACATTTTCAAGCAACAATTGAAGAGCATCGTCTCCCAAAGTGGGCAATATCACCCCCTGAGGAGGGGGGGGGGCATTTGCAATGGAATGGTTCAGTGAGCGATAGAAGGTATGGATTTAATATAGTATCCTGTGGGTGGCTCGAGCTGAGGGGTGATGAGAAAAAAATAATTGAAGAAAGGGGGGGGCGATAGAGTTCGATAGAACAAAACGTTTGGGGAACTATGGTCCAGAGCAGTTTTCCCCAAACTCTTTGCTCTATCGTCCCTTTCTTCGGTAAGAGTTTTCTCTCACTTCCCCCCCCCCCCACACACAACTCAAATCAACTCATACAGGATCCTATACTAAATCCTTAGCTTCTACCGCCTCCCTAGACCAGTGGTTCGCAACCTTTGGAAGCTCGCGGCCCGATTGAGCATTTTTTTTCGAACGGAAGGCCTGGTCATAAGCACGACTAATGGGAAATGAATGGGGAAAAATTAAAGGATGAATCACTCTCATGGCTCTGTTTGACTGATGCCGGGGCCCGGCGGTTGAGAAACACTGCCTAAACCAGCGGTTCTCAACCTTTTCTGGGAGCCCTTTTCTGTAAAAGAATTCTATATGGTGGAGCCCCGTAGGCCATTTTTTTTAATTATTCATCAAAGTTACTGATGTATTTTTACTATTTAAAAATATTTACAGTTTTTTTTTTAAATTTTCCTCGAGCGGCCGCGGAGCCCCTGGAGAGTGCACAAGGAGCCGCAAGGGCTCCGCGGAGCACCGGTTGAGAACCGCTGGCCTAGACCATTCCATCTCCCCGGGGGTGATTTGCCCTGTTGGGAAACACTGATCTTTAGATCATGTTCAAATCTTTCTCAATAACTAGAGTAGGTACAGTAAAAGTCCGTTATAACGAGTATAGTTTATAACGACCATCTCGGTTATAACGAGTGATTTGCAGGTGACTGTCAGAGAGCTAATGTTTCAAAAAACATTCACTTATAACGAGAAATCCATTATAACGACAATTTTTCTCGTGATTGTGAGCTGTCGTTATATCGGACTTATACTGTAGTTTAAACTATTTATAGGCGAGCGCCCTTAAGTTCTCGACTGTTTCCCATTTTTGTGCTCACGAGTGTTCTTGATTCTCGAGATCTAATTGAACCATCCTATTCAAGTTGCATTCAAGAACTCACATTACTTTTGATCTTAATTTAAGCATAGTTCGGAGTTGCTGTATGAGTGCTTTTTTTTCTAATGCTGGGCATACAGTGTATAGACGACGCTCTCGACCGGAAAAAAGATTGAATATGTATAAGCTAAAGTGCATCTGGAATTTTCGGATACCACTTAAAACAGAGTGGTTTATACGATTCGAACCATCCTGTGAATTTGATCAAGTAAAAAGGATTTTAGAATATCCGTTTCGTACTCGTAACGGTAGATTAGAGTGTTCTTGATTTACAGTCGAACCGGCAGCCAATCTCCTATTTGAAAAAAGTCTCTCCACAGAGAGCACATAGACCTATAACACGACACTTTCATAAAAAATTCAAACATCAACTACCTTCACTCCACCTTATGGAAGACAGCTGGCAGCGGAAATATAGCACTGGACAAACATAACTCTGACTACATAAATACGTTAGGGCCACTCACACACACACAACAACACGTTCTTTCATGTACCGATTCGTTAGAAATTCCGCAGTGGAATGTGTACAACTTGCATGCACGGTTAAGTAGTAGGCCGAGAGGGGAGAAATGGCCCAGCAGCTGGGCTGGCCACAGCGACCCGAAGGGCTCACCAAGCCGAGAAAATTAGACATGGTCCAGGACCTGGTCTGTCCACGGTAGCGTGCTCAACTAGAGCCACCAAGCCGGGGGGGGGGATGAAAGTGGCACATCAGCAAGAAGGTGCTCACCCGAACCACCAAGCCGAGAAGCGTAGATGTGGTCAAGGACCTGGTTTGGGCACAGTAAACAACAAAGGGCTCACTAGAGCTATAAAGCCATAGACTTGTGAATTTTTTAAATATTGTAAATTTTTGCTATTTGCACTTTTTTTAAAGTATTTTATTGTCGTGCATGTAATACATTTATACATTATTTATTTATGCATAATAAAAGACCCGACACCACCCAGCCCCCCTCATCCAGGGCAATGGCTAAAATTGGCGATTGTCGACAGAGCCTGGACGGTGCACGATATGAAATGGAAAAATGGTCAAGTAGTAGTCAAACCGTGATTCCTGAATTACCAGGCCATATTGTAAACAGCTGATCTATGCGTTATAAATAGAGCCAGACTTCTTTTCAAAGTTTTTGTGAACATTGAACTGGAACACTACTGCTGTCACCTATCAAATACAAATACAACTGTTGTGATTCTTCGATTGAAATTGAGACGACCGGTTTTTGATTAATGCGCCGCTTAGAAAAAGTCAATATAGCATAATATTGATAAATATATTTTGAGCAATAATATCACTTGAATTGTTAAGTTTGCTTCGAAATTTTAGCAGTTGATGTTTGTCTGCGGTAAATTAACATCAATAAGATGAGCAGGAGCAAACTCAATTTAATTTTACTTTACATATTACTCGATTGCAAAAAATATTTACGCATCTTACTGATGTTAATTTACCGCGCACAAACATGAACTGTTAAAATTTTAAAACAAACTTGGCAATTAAACTGATATTATTGCTTAAAAAATATTTATCAATATCATATTGTATTGACTTTTTCCATGCGTCGCATTAATCAAAAACGATCATCTCAATTTCAAATGAAGAATCACAACAGCTGTATTTTTTATTTGATAGGTGACAGCAGTAGTTCTAGTTTGCCGCTGTGGTGGTCGAGTGGTTATAGTGACGGACTCATGATGCGAGGATCCGGGTTCGAACCCCACATTGGTGGTCGGCTGAAGTTGGTTTTCTGTAGTTTCCAACTTCAAGGCGCGAATGCGAGCCGATCTCCCCGTTAAAAAGTCTCGCCACAGAGAGCAACAGGCCTACAACGTTACAAATATTCAATCATTACACTTCACTCACAATTTAAAGTACAGATGGCAGCACTGAAATATCATACACAACACTAGCTACACACTCAGACTGTTAGGTGCACTCACTTTGTTCCAGACTCTGCCACGAAGCTGGGCTGGAAGAGATCTCGGCAACGGGATAAGTCCAGTGGCAGAGACCCTGGCGTTCATTCATTCATTCAGTAGTTCTAGTTTAATGATGTTTCTTACATACACGTATATTCAAGATGATTACGAGATTTCGCCTTGCCACATTTTACTAGCAAACTGTTGATCCTAGAAGCATACTTCCAATTAGAAAAAAATATCCAAATAACGTGTAGAACTCAGATACGTCGTCCATATTGAGCGATTGTATAGTTATCAAAAAAAAAAACAACGCTTCCTTGAAAGCTGTCTGGGTTCCAGGAATTTTAAGGGTTCCTTAGCGTTCGATCATGCGGAAAAAAGGGTGTCATGGAACCTCAGGGTTCTACGGAACACCAGTTGGAAACCTATGACATACAGGGTATAGTGGTAATGTGTATTAACAGAAATATATCGTGTGAATTGCAATATTCGACTGAGCGGGGAAAGTTGACATTGTCTCTATGAGAGAAATTTTGGTTCTGAAGAATTTTATTCGAATAATCATCGGTATACGTTAACGTATCCGTTACCCGATTAAGCGGGTACGGTCATTACCTTACCTCCCAGATACTGGAGGAGGCACCTCTAGAAGTTACTGGTACTGTACATCTAAAATCCAGTTGGCTGACCCTTCACTAGGATCAGGATGAGACCAATGGTTCGCCAACAGATGCGTGATTCACGCATCAAAATTCAATTTTCCTCTTCCAAATTTCATTGAGTGGAAAATTCTCCAAATTTTAGGTAATTTTTAACTTTAAAACCCCGGGCCAGTCACGGGTCCATAAGAGGTTGGGGGTGGGGGATCATTCCTTTCAAGAGCAAAATTAGATAGGAAAAATAGATCTGTGTAAAGTACAGAATTATCTGACGACCTACTACACAATGAATCGCAACCTCCCGACACATCATCCCAGGTCCACACGTACCCTGGGCTAGAGATCAGTGAGCTTCGTTCACGTGGGCATAACTCTCTCAATATCATGGATCCCTGGGCAAAATGATGTTCTGGGGCCCCATACTTAGCTGGAAGTAACAGGTAATATAGTATTTATTTCCTGTTCATACACTCTAAAATCATCGTAGCAGGATCTCATCATGTAGGTCCCCCCAATGGACATGAGACACCGGGCCATGGAGTAAGATAGCTCTGAACAGCTCTGCTGGATTCTGAAAGTAGTCGCATTTTCGGGGCCGTTCAAGTATTACGTCATCATCGATGGGGCGGGAGGGGGGTTTCCGATTTGCTGACTTGATGACAAGAGGGGGGGGGGTTGGATAATGCTTACGTCATCAACCACCCTTTATGAAAATATGAGTTAGGATTCAGAGGGGCAGAGCTGATGACGAAATTTTTGCTGACAAGGGGGGTCAAAAATGGCTAAAAATTTGCATACGTAATACTTCAAGGCCTCTTTCTTCCGCCATATTTCAATGAAAAACTTTATTTCTTCACAGCTCTCTATGACACCCCTCCCCCCCCCCTTTCACCACTTGCCATGGCTCCCCTTACATCTGATTTCCACCCGTGTTCCCCTTAGAATATCCCCGGACCACAAAGAGGGAGGTCACGTGGCTCCAGGATGAGAGAACCAATGGTCTAAAATATCTAATTGAGGTGATTTTTTTCCCTTAAATGAAATGGCAATTCGAATAATCTGTTGGTGAAATTCCAAACTCATTTCAACAGATTCGATTGAATGGATCTTGAATAAATATCATTTTGTTAATGGAGGAGGAAGGAATGAATGGATCTCATTTTGGAAAGAATTTCGCGAATGGTTTTGCAAATCACCTTCCATTCATGAAAAAGAGCGAAAAATGATCAAACGAATACATAATGTTTTTTTCCACCATTTACAATGACTGGTTCGTTAACGCATCAATGTTACAATTTGAGTTCATTAGAAATTTTTCGTGAGAAGATAGCGCCAACCATTTTAGCAGCGATTCCCTCTCTCTCTCTCTCTGAATTGACCGGAAATGTGTTTCTTGGCAGTCATCAGCGTAAAAAAAAGTACCGTAATTTCCTGCGTTTACTGAATAAGGCCAAGTGTGTGTGTGTCACTCTACGAAATCTAACCAGGGCTACTCTCTGAACCCTTTGGTTAGAATTGAGGCTGACTTTGCCTCCTTAAAAACCTCTTATTTGTGCATTGGCAAGCCCAGATATTTTGTGAAGTTGATTTCTCAACGGAACTTTTCTCTGTACCCCTCATACATACTCAACCTATGGCCCGGGGACCAAATGTGGCTGCTCGCCATGGGTTGAGCATGAGCGCCTCGGAGTCATCTGATGTGATCCGCGACCTCAAAATTTTATGAAAATGAACTAAGGGTCACATTTCACTTAATTGTCCCGCTGCACAGCTCCACATCACTTGAGTGACCCACGCGGGCCACGGCACAGTTACAGATCGTTCGAGGGACTTGTTGCACCGTTCTAGAGCACTTGAGCGATCCACGGCACCGCTCTAGAGCACTTAAGTGGCCCGCAGCACATTTCCACATCACTTAAGGGACCCGTGACATACAGCGGTCTCGTCTCTACACTTATGCGTCACTGCAATAGAATAAGGAAAAAAGACTGTGAGTGAGGCCATAAGAGTGACCTAGAGACAGAGGCGTATTTAAAGGGGCGGGGCTCAAGAGGGTTTTGGTGCAGGGTTGCAAATTTGAGTCAATAAAATTAGACTTGAATGGCTGAAGGGTGGCAAAATTTGTATATAGCCCACAGACGGCAAAATGCGCCTCTGATTGTATGGTTATTGAAATAAAAAAGTTAACTTTTTATATACGAACACCCTCTTCTCAAGACCCTGTTGCCCTGTAAAACGATAAACTGTTTTACCCGCCTTTAATTCATTTTTTCCAAACTTCCCTCCGTTTTTTGAATTTGAATATCTCAGTGAATATTGAGTAGTGAATATTACTTAGAAACGTGGAATTTTTTTTATTTGGCACCAGGAGAGACAGGGCAAGAACTTTTTAATTGGGTTTTGGGGCACACGGAGACTGTATGAAAATTAATTAATTTATTTTAATAACTATACAACCATTTACAACATGAACGACCGACATATCTGAGTAATATACGCTATTTGGAAACTTTTTCTAATTGGAAGTATGTATGTATGTATACCTTTAGGATCAACGGTTCACCAGTAAAATACCATATGCCCTGTTACTTATGCACCCTGTATATATATGTTACCGGGGCCAAAGTTGACCCGGCTAATGTCCGAAATTCTGGCTTTCGCTGGGCTTTGGCCGGCCGTTATATCGATCCCTATACATCCCTATATATGTATCACTAAGATATCGATATTCAGATTCCTCTGAACGTTAGGGTTTCCATGGCTAATTATAAGTGGTCATAATTATCACAAAAAATACGTCAAGGTGCCGATGATCCCGAATCATAGGGATCGACATAGCGATGATGTATAGGGACCGGCTAAAGCCCGAATTTTGGACATTGGCCGGGTCATCTGGGCTATCTACTTCGTGAACTGGCCAACTTCGGGCTTTGGCAGTAACATATATAACCTTTAAAAAAATATTCTCCTAATTTTTTTTATTTTTAGATTTGTCCATCCCTGCCGTGGACCCCTGGGGGTGCAGCAATGGCGTATTTACAGGGGTGGCTACTACTACTACTACTACTACTAAACCACACATGTACTTCGTCCATATTTCTCTGCGGAATTTCTAACGAATTTTACAGTGGTGGCTATTAACCCTATATGAAGGGCTAAAGCACACGAGTGATTTTCTTTTGGTGCCCCCCCTCCCGCCTCTTGACCCGGGATCTCATGACAATTAGATCAGTTTACAATTTTCAAGAATAAGTATGTAAATTCGTATAAGCAGGTATTTTTTTAAGTAGGGGATGGGGATTCAGAAAATCATGTCACTCAAGGCCTATGATCCCTCTTGGCTCGGAGCCAGGGCCGTCTTAAGAGCATTATGGGCCTCCGGGCCAAGTAGTTTTTCTGAGGTCCTCTCTGGTAAATTCTAGAAAATTTTAACTAGCTCTCATTTTCGTGAGGCCCGTCTACTCTCGAGGCCCATGGTCCGTGCCCTGGTGGGCCCATGCGTTAAGACGGCACTGCTCGGAGCCCCGAATGCCGGGGAGGAGGCCTCATGACAGTCTGATCTAGTTAAAATTTTGGGGAGAGTAAGTGTGCAAGGTGGGGGGGGGGGGGGAGTGAGAGACAAAGAAAAATTAATTTCACCCAGGAGCCTATGATGCTGTTGTGAGACACAGCTTTGGGCTTTTACTTCATGGAAACGGAACAAAATTTCAATCCAAAAACTGAGCATTTTGACACGAGTTCTTGTTCGCTATTAACTTAGTTTCTATGTGCTTTTGTGTCATCCTCAGGGCCGAAACTAGAAACTAAAATTTACCGTCACTTAGGGGAATCTGTGTCCATTTTGGCACCCCCTCCCCACAATTTTAACAAAAAAGGAGTCGACTCCGCTTCTTAGTCCAGAGCCCGGCTACCAGACCCCCCCCCCACGCCGCCCTGCCCACCTTTATAGTTGCAGCACTGGTCAACTTTTCCATCTTGAACTGTACAAAATCAAGTGCGTTTAAAAGGATTTTTAGGATTTTCTGTTGGATTGTTAACGCTGGGGTAAAAAATTTTAATTAAGAAAAAGTACTATTTGATTTTTTTTGGTGCCCCTTTGCTGTTGATTAAGTACGTGTTTATTTTGCTTAATGGTTAATCCGACCCTGTGTATATGTGAGTGACCGAAACAAATGTGTAAGTATATGAGTGAACAAAACAGAGTGCAAGCATGTGAATGATAAGAAGAGTGACTTACAGAGTGTATGAGCATGGGAATGACCAAAAGAGTGACTTTCTATAGCAGAAAGTCTACACGCGAAGCTCGTCACGTCACTGAAGTCGTCCATTTCACCTATAGTCATTGAATATACTGCAAAAAAAAGGTAAAGATTTCGCATACGTCGGATTGCTATATCCAAAGACTACAGGTGAATTGGCAGTGCCGTCTTAACGCATGGACCAACCCGGCGGCCCCAAGAGAAGAGGGGCCTCAGACAAAGGAAAAGCGGTTGAATTTTTCGAAAATTCACTTGGCCCGGGACGGGGGACGGGCCCATGATGCTCTGACAACGAAGCTTCGCGCAGAGGCTTTCTGTTATAGAAGGGGTGTTGACCAGTTCAACACATGGACTTACTCAGGGGCCTCAAGAGAAGAGGAGCCTCCGAAAAATAAGAAGTAGTTGAATTTTCGAGGTAGGGCCTCAGAAAAATCACTTGGCCCGGGGGGCCCATGATGCTCTTAAGACGGCTCTGGTGTTCACTGGGGGGGGGGGGGGGGGAGGAACAAGTGTGTTATAGCACATGGTGGAGAATTTGAGGAATGAGTGGTCAAGAAAATTAGACTAGAATGAGAGAAGGATGACAAAATTCGTGTAAGCCACAGGCGGCAAAAACGTAATTGCGCCTCTGGGGGTGTAGGCACCCCCAACTGGGAACCGCTGAAGTCGACATCTAACCGTATTTTGTGTAATAGCTTTCAAAGAAAAGCGTCAAGTCATTTGTCAATGGTTCGTTTTCTATGTATAAAATAAAAGCGGGAAATCTGTCGCACATGTAAACATTAGGGGATGGTACATAGATGAACGGATGATAGAGAACGAATGAAGAGAGAAGGGGGGGGGGAGGGAAAAGAGCAGACGAGCATGGTGGTGAGATGCCACCGATGACGTAGCGCACAATATTTGCGTAGCGCGCATGCGATCAGCGGCCAGCAGAAAACAGCGAGGCTTAATAACGCACTCTACACCAAAAGACAGGAGAGCAACGAAAACAAACAACAGACGAGAGAAAGAGAGACACCACACAACTGCTGCCTGCCTGCTGCTGCTGTGGAAAATTTCGTCGTCGTCGTCTTCTTCGAGTGTTACCTTCGCTCTTTCTTTTTTTTTTTTGTTTTTTTTCTGGAGAGACTTGTCAAGGGACGAGCGTGTGTGTGAGTGTTGTGTGTGTTCCGTGCGCGCGGGGGATTTTTTCTTTTTTATACGTTATTTGTTTTGATTTTCGTGGATGCTGCCGTAAGCCTTCGTAAAGGGGGAAAATACAAAATAATAATAGTGGTAAAATAAAAAAAAAGAGATCTGAGAAACACAAACAAAATAAGCTAAAGAATAATAAGGAGTTCATCCAGGGAATATGAAGCGGCGAAATGCCGAATGTGGAAAAATCAGAAGGCCTGTGAAAAGAACTAAAATAGCTGAAGGCATATATGGAAGGTAAGCGCTTTTTTTTTCTCTCTCTCTCTTTTGTTTTCTTTCACGAAGTGATGGCGGTAGGCTTAGCGGAATGGCCGCTGCTGAGATCTCGCTCCCGTCGAAGCCAACCACGATCACATATGCTCCATATAACTGACAGGTTCGAGGCTGCTGTTGGATATTATTTTGAACGCGTTCGCAAATTCCGTGAATTGATTTTTCGACGATTGGTAGATGTGAACACGCGGCGTTAACATCCTTCGTAAATCCCAAGAAAGCGGAACTGTATTCCCTTCCCCCCTCCTCCCCCCGCCCCGTAAGATTCCCGGCACACAATGTGACAATCGTCATGTCATTTCTCACGCTGATAAACAAACTTTTTTCTGTTATCATTTACATTGTTAATTTTCATTTATTTCGGATACCTTGAAATATGCTCATTCCTCGAAGGGGGATCATAACACTCATCAACGCTGTAGATCATATATGCTCAACCTATGGCCTTCCTGCCAAATGTGGCCCTGGTCATACGATGCGGCCCGCGACCTCAAACCTTATAACTGAACTAAGTGGTGCATTTACAGATCACTTAAAGGACCCACAGCATGTTCACAGATCACTTGAGTGACCCTTGCACATTTGCAGAGTACTTAAGATGCCACCCTGCACATCTGCATACAGATCACATAAGGGAGCCGCAACATATTCACTGTTGTCACAGTGGTGGTTGGCTGAAGTTGGTTTTCTGTGGTTCACAACTTCGAGGGGCAAATCTCCTTGTTTAAAAAGTCTCTCTGCAGAGAGAGCAACAGGCCTGCAATAGTACATATATTCGATCATTACACTTCACCCATAGTTGAAAAAACTAATGGCAGATGATGACACTACACACAACAAGCAGTGCACAGAAACAGACCTTTGTCAGGTTCATAACAAGTACATGCACATTCCAACATGTACCAATTTATTCATTAGAAGTTCTGCAGAGGAATGTGGTAGGTTTATGTGTGGTTTACTAGCACAGATAACTTGAGTGAGCTCTGGTGCAGTTCCATATTATTCACACAGCTCGCAGCACATTTACAGATAATTTAAGTGATCTGTGGTACAATTACAGATCACTTAGTGGCCCACAGCATATTCACACATCATTTAGGTGACCCATGGCACATTTGTATTGCAGTCCCGCATCACTTCCGTTACTCACAGCACAGTCGCAGATCACAAGTGTAAGTGTCCCACAGCACATTTACTGATCACCGAAGTAACCTGTTGCACATTTCCAGATCACTTATGATTCATGGCACAATTACAGATCACAGGGACCCACAGCATATTCACAGATCACTTGAGTGGCCGTGACATGTTTGTGAACCAATGAAATTGCCCGCACTCTTCTTAAGGTTGAGCACCCTTGCTGTATATTAAATGATCAAATATACAAATCAAAGATCTATTTAAACCTCAACAGACTTTCATTCAAATGGCTAGGCCCTTCTAATTCATGCGTGGGAAATTTTCACTAGAAATCTGTTGTTTAGTTTGTACTCGGGTCCCGATTTTGACTTGAAAGGGGCCAGGCATCATAGAAGTCCCCATGATTAGGGTCAAGGAATGTTTTGTTGCTTCCTGTGGCCAGGACGGTTTTTATTTTTTGTTTTTGCATACTATGAATTCACTAGAGGGGCATGTCAAAGATTCCAGACGAGGGCTCGGCTGCAGGATATGGGAGGCAGGGTTAACAAACACAATTTTTAATTTGGGTCACCAAGAATCAAATCCTCTTTGGCCCATGCAGGAACCAGAGCCCAGAAAATGCATAATGTTGAAGTTGGTTTTCTGCGGCTTTGCAACTTGGAGGTGCAAATTTGAGCCGATATCCCATTTGTGGAAAAGTCACTCTGCAGAGAGCAGGCAGACCTTTTCAACATGAAACTTCCAAAACACAAAAATTCAAGCATTCACCATCTTCACTTCAAAATACTAAAGTGGGAATGGCCACACTAACAAAAATGACACCATAATATAGGCAGCTTACACCATAAATGTACAAGGCCTACACATGCACATAACACGTTCCTGCATTTAAACAATTCTTTAGAAATTCTGCAGGGGACTGCATATTAGATGCATGTACAGTTAAGTAGTAGTTTATGCATGATCTTGATTTCAAATTACAGTAAAACCTGTCTATAATGATACTGATACTCCCCTCTCTCTAGGAAAAATATTGTTATAAACAAGTTATCGTTGTAGACACTTTCAGTGTTTGGCACTAATTCCTATTGAATAGGAATTCCGCCTGGAAATTATCATTATAGACAGGTTTATCGTTATAGACAAGTTTCACTGTATCTGTTTTGAAAAGGATCTTCAAATGATAGGACAATCATAGTTTGATCAAATTGTGATCTTATTTTGTCTCAAGCTTATTTGGAGAAAGAAAAGTTTTTCATCAAAAAAGAATGTTTCGCTTTGAGCAGCTGTTAAACTATAAAGTTTTTTAAAAATACACTGAATTGCCTATATCTATAATGTTACTCAAGGAACTGGAGAAACATGATTATAAAGAAGTTATTGTTATAAATGGAATTAGGCCTATTAACGCAAAAAAGTGTATCAAGACCAAAGAGAGACAATTGGGAAAAGTGCCCAAAATCTGTCCCCTGCCTTATAAATTTGTCCCTTTCCTTTATCACATTCCATAGGCAGGGCTGGACGAATCCCAGGCTCTAGGCCTCCATGGCAACAAAAAATTGGTATTGCTGCCTAAAATTTTCTTTGTGTTGTTATTAAGTTGCAGGCAGAGAGAAGCACAAAATGTTTGGAATTTATAGCAGCAAATATGGGGAGCAATGCCTGTCTCCCCATATTTCTGCCCATGCTTTTAACACGGGGAGGAGATAGTATGTCTCGGGCCGGGATTTCACTATAAAGGTTTTTTAAAAGTTCTTTTATAAAATTTGAAAAATTCAACAAATAAGATTATTGGTTGCATTTTCTCGAATGTAACCTATGAGCTTTATTGGTTGGATTTTTCAAGTTTTACAAAAGGAATTTTATCAAACTTTTATATTATAATCCCAGCCTCAGAAAAGTTCAGAAAACATTATTTTGAACCTTTTTATTCTTTAGCGAAAACTTTTGGCTTTTAAGAAATTTGGCTGGCACCTAAATTTTGATTTGTAGAGCCCTGTTACATAGGATATTCACTGTATTAAAGGTTTTTAGTTGAAATGAATGATTTGTAATTATTAGGGCTCAAATTTTTATGCCCTAAAGGTGAAACGTCATTGCTGATAGGTTAAAAAACTTGAATTTACCGATCAGCAACAATGTTTCATCTTTAGGGGCATAAAAATCGAACAAGCACTAGTAATTACCGTTTTGCTTCAGTAATGCAAGATTTTTAAATCAATGTGGTTAAAAAGCATTGCTCAAGCTTGTATGATAAGTCATAATGTTCACCTGACCTGCTCCTGGGGGCATACAGGGTAAGCTTGTATGACATAACACGAACGTGACCATCTATAGACAGGGTTGTCTTAACCTGTAACGCCCAATGTTCCCGATTCGGAACATTTTTTTATTAATTTGGAAAAAAAATGTTTTTCTACATGAATGCACTTGATTTTTTTTCCTGAATACATGAGATTCCAAACTTAATTTACAAAACAGAGATTTCATTCATTTGAGCACTTTTGCCATAAATTTAATTTTTTTTTAAATTGCCTATTTTTAAGGAAGAATAAAATTTAATTTTTTTGTTTTGATTTTAATGTTGACATGGACAAGTCCAGAAAACATCAAGAAATTTTTTTTCATGAATTTTATGGTTAACATCTCTAAACCATAGTGTCCCAAACTTTTTGTTCCATCACCCCCTTCTTCAGAATTTTTTTTTCTCTCATGCCCCCCCCCCCCACACTCAAACCCATAAAATCCTATGTTATATTTGTAGCTTCTATTGGTCCCCCCCTTCCCCCGGACCATTCCATCTCCCACTTTGGGTAACACTGCTCTGAACTAAAGGATTATAGAAGAGCAAATATCAAAGAAATTCAGAAAATCAATTCAAATCTTAATTCGGCCGTTAAAAGGTTAAGAGCATCATGGTCCCCCGGGCCAGGTGAATTTTCGGAGGTCCCTACTTGACAAATTCTCAAAAATTTCAATCGGTTTTCAGTTTTGTGAGGGGGCATGATGATGGCAATTCATTACATTAGATCAGTTGGCTCCATCATCTATGCTGGGGGAGGGTCAATGTCTCGCGTATCTCTGTTCAGGGCCCTGTGTCTAGTAGCAGGTGGCCCTGCTAGACAAACAGCTATTAACTCACATCCATAAATGGCTATAAAGTATGGGCAACAATGATGTTTTGGTTCTTTTTCGAAGTGATAATTGATTGTGTGTGCATGTAAGAGAGTGAGAGGAGAGGCTGATTCATAGCTTCTCTCCTTATAAGCTATTCACATTTTGAAGATTATGACACTCTCAGCTATTCATATGAAGGTTTTTAACAATTGCACAACTGGCTAATGCAAAGATGAATTCAGAATGGAAGGAAAATTCAGTTGCTTCCATTAGAAAGAAAAATGTTTACAACATGGCTGTTTTTTGACAAATCTTAAAAATATTTAGGTACCAGAGAAATTTCTTAGGAGCCAATCATGATTTCTCCTCATAAAAACAGTCCTATTAATATGTTTTTCACTTTTCCGGGACTCGTGCAATGAAATTAAACAGTTTTGTCATCCTCCCAATTTAGCAATTACATGTAAATTAAAAAATTTTAGGTGCCAATATTAGTTTCCCAGTTGCATTAGGAACCTGGCACTCATCAAGCCCTAATTTACAAGGTGCATTTACAGCTTTGTAGTAGTAGCTTTTATGTTCCGAGTTTCCCCCACAGAGAGCCAAGCCAGCAAAACTTCAATGTGATATTTACATAAACATTAAAATTCAAGCCTTTTTCTTCTTTTATTTTTAACATAAAACAAATGACAGCATTTTCTAAACATAAAATGCTCATGACTCTGATGTGGTAAATTTTGTGAGGCCACACGCAATATTTACGACATATATGAGAGACACCATAGCCATACATGCCATGTTTATGACATATATGAGACACCGTAGCCATTCATGCCATATTTACGACATATATGAGACACCATAGCCATACATGCCATATTTACAACATATATATATATACACACACACACACACACACAAGACATTCTGGCATGCATGCACTGATTCTTAATTATCCAAAAAAAAATGTTTGTGATGGGCATGTGCAGTTTGGTAGTAGTAGTGTTTATGATCCCATGACTTTTCATATGAACTTATTATTGATGCCTGTGTGATATCAATTTCCAAGTTGAGGTACATTACTAGCAAAAAAATGACATTTTTACCATGTGTAGAGCCAAATATATATTTTTTAAACAATAAATTTATCTTAATTGACTTAGTGTGTTTGCATTTAAATTGATGAGATTTGACACACTTACAAAATACAGGATGTTTATTGTTAAATTTCCTTTACTCTGAGTATTTTTTCTCAAAAACTGCTTATCTGAATACTGCCAAATTTTCAGGAAAATGAGACCATGGGAGATGGTCTCATTATCAACATGCAATAAAAAAATAGGTACATTTTCGACCACCATGTGAGAAAGTGATCCTTTTTTTATTGCATTTTCCTTTTTCTTGTGGTCCATATAATGTATATACCAAGTTTCGATGGAATATGTCCATGACGGGCGCTACATAAGTCTGAGTAGCATTAGTGTAATTATACTCTGGTGGACACATTTCATTGAAACTTGGCATGTACGTTATGTGGACCACGAGAAACAGGAAAACGTAATTAAAAAGCCTGTTAGTTGAAAATTCAGCTATTTTCTTATTGCAGAAATCTCTCTCCCATGGTCTCAATAAGATATCCTGAAAATTTGATAGTATGCGGATGAGTAGTTTTTGTGAAAAACTACTTAGTGTACGGGAACTTTAATTATATTATAATAAACACCCTGTATAATCATAACACAGTGCTGAACTTTTATTCATGTTTGTTTATGTAGACTTTTTTTCAAGATTGTTTACTTGAGACTGTGAATGTGTAGCAGCTATAACAGGGCTTAAGAAATTCCAGGTTATTGAAATTCCAATTGACCTGGTGTCTGGGATTGATATTGGCACCTAAAATTTTTCATGTGTGATTACTGGCTCTGAAAGAAAAACTACACTTGGCTCCCAAAAATATTTGATTGGTAACTTTTTTCCCAATTCGTCAAGCCTATTAGTATATTTGTATTAATCTGTGATCCTTTAACAATTGATCCTCAATTTGTTGAATGAAAACCTCAGTCCCAACTGATTTCTCAAATCATGGCTTGACCAAGGTGTAGTGAGATGGAGGGGACCAGCCCCCAAAATGTTGGAAAATGGCTGATATATATATAGGCCTATAGGAAATATAGCATGCTCAAGTCTATTGTTATGTCACTTTGATCCCCCCAAAATGTAAATTTCTGGTTATGACCCTTGACTTTACTGTATTTACTTTACTTGTGAAAATCAATTTGTCTCACAGAATGAATCATGTGATGAGTTTTAGTTACTTTATTAGGCCTATTTGTAATGATAATATAGTCAAACATTCAGAGGAAGAGATGTCACTTTCCACTTGTGATTCAGAGTGCAAAAGACTGGAAATGATGCACAAATGGGTTTTGAAAAGAAAATCCACTGGCCTCTTCAGGGAATTGAACTGCCCATTTGCACACACATTCCGGGCTAGTGTAAGTTCCAGGTAGGCCAATTAACTACAGAATATTAGTTTCAATTAGCTGGAAACATGTCTATTTTAGCATTTTGAAGAGTTGTTCTATTGAAAACTGAGTTGTGAAAAGATCACATTACTTACTCTTTTTAAAGATTCATAAGTTCTATCATTATTAGCATAATCAAATTTCAATAAGAAGGACCTTGGGCTAAATTTTTTTCAAAACACCATCTACGTTAATTAAATATCACAAATTTTCCCCTAATACTACTACTTAGCATTTGATAGTACAACCAAATTATGTTCTCTTGGGGCAGCTCAAAGATAGACTGGGACATCAGGTCATACTAATGATGACATATGTTTGAATGGCAATACTATATCATGACCCTCACATACTGCAGTAGGGCCCCTAGGCTAGGATCTTTGGCAGGCCTCTGATCAGATTTTTCAGGGGCCCCACAATTATGAATTTGTAGTGTGAAAAACCAAAAATTTACTGGTACTCCAATTTTTTTAATTGCTTATGTAAAATTTTAGATGTCGATGTCAGCAAATCCCAGAACTAAAAACTAAGTCCTGGAGCATACTGTCTATTTGTCATAATTAATAGTGCAAAACTGACAAATAACTATTGCTGTGATCAGAAATCTTTTTCAAGAAAGGTCCTAATCTAGCATTTCAAGGACAGGGATAAACTACCGTTATCACAGTGAACTTAATTAGGTGCTGCCATGTACCTGTTGTGTATCTGTCATTCTCTTACATTTTGGGGAGAGGAGGTAAAAATTCTGAAGATCCAAGGGATTTTTATATTATTGTAGATGTTTTAAACAAAACATCTTTGTAACTGCGCCACACTTGATAACTACATTTGTGATTTATCACAAGTAGTATTGATATAGTGGATATCATATTCATATATATATATATATATATATATATATATATAGGATATCAATACTACTGTATATATATATATATATATATATATATATAGGATATCAATACTACTGTATATCAATATCTATCTACTATACGTAATAGAACTAAGATGTCAATATCTCTACAGTCACAGTACAAAAGTCATGCCATAAAACTGATATTGGTTAACTGTTCCGTTAATACCATGGTTTCAGTCCAAGTTTTGAAAATTAAGAAAACTGTGTTCTCAATCAAATAGTAATGTAATGTATCTAAAATATGCCCAAAATATTTTCAGCTCATCGTCATATTGAGTATGTTTTTATTTAATTTTTTTATAGTTTTTTATTTAATTTTCTGTTACATGGTATTTTTTAATTTGTTTCAAATAGTACCTAATAATTTAAAAAAAATCATTGTTTTATTTAGCAAAACATTGTTTCTTGCTGTCCCAGCTTTAAAAAAAATCCACATTTACACCAATCAGGGTCATAACTAGAGGGGCGCAGGGGAGGAGGAACAACTGCTCTGGTCAGCAAAATTTAAGTGGTGGCAGTTTAAGATGGGAACAGAGAACACCATTACACAATTATATTTTAAAGGTGTGTGGGCAGCAAAATATATATAATGTTTGCCCCTGGTAGCAAAAATCCTAGTTACGGCCCTGCATTGAATCACATTTCATATATGTGCCATAGATGAATAAAATTGACATCACAATTAAAAAAAATATATTTTTTTTCTTCTGAAAAATTATTTTTTGTTTTGTTCATGTCTGAATATTTTGCCCATCTTAAAATTCCACTCTGTTGCGGTCATTTGGCAAATATATTTTTATACCAGAATAGATGTGGTAACACTTTTGAGCTCATTGAAAAGTTTACTTTTAATGCTTGATCCAAAAAATTTTGGATTTAACTTTCGAAAAATGAGTCAAGATTCACGTTATGTCTTTTACCAGATTCTTAATTTTTGGATGTACACTGTTACGTCATTATCATAGATAATTACGTTTTTTTCTCCCATCTACATTAAGTGATAGTAAATGGAAGTTGGCCTATAATAGAAGTTTTCATCAATCATTTGCATTTTCAATGAAAAAATAGTAATTTATAGGCTTATTTGTCCACTCTGTTACATGTTGCATAACTAGAGACTAGAGTTTTTGGAACAACAAAGTCAACGTTTATGATTTGAAGTAAAGTTTTATCAACTAAAGAGATTAGAAGATTTATTGCACTTGGAAACGTGGAATTTTTTTGTTGGCAACAGGAGAGTAAGGGCAACAACTTTCTTACTGGGTTTTTGGGCATACAGGGACTGTAGAAAAAGTTATTTTTATTTTAATAACTATACAACCTCTTGAAACATGAACATATTTGAGTACCACACGTTATTTGGATACTTTTCCTAACTGAAAGTATGCCTCTCGGATCAATGGTTCGCCAGCAAAATGCCATACACACTGTTACCTATACACCTTGTATATATTACACAAGTTCACTGACTGAAAGAGGGAACGCATAGACAAGAAAGGTAGAGCTACTGAAAGAGACAAAAGGGGTAAAGAACATCCAAAGAGGGAAAAATAAGAAAATAAGTCATAAATTTTACGATGCATTACTAGTTGAGAGTAAATAATGGGTTGACATTTTCTTAATTAGGATATAAAATTATAGAAATAAGCGTTGAAAAAAAAAATTGATTCTGTAATTTTAAAATAAGATATATAATTGTTAAATTTGATTGTCAGTATAATGGCAATAAAAATCTTTCAATTACCAGTTTTTCAACATTAATTAATATAATAAATTGCATAATTAAAATTCAATATCAATCATTTGAAATTACCAGTAATTTTATTTTCAATTAGAAACACTAATTTTATTTATAATTGTGATGAATTTTAAGAATTCAGCTGCGAAATATTTGGTGTTCTGTTAAATCGCTATTCGTCCCATCCCTAGTTTGAAGGCTCTATACCCCCCACAATCCCCCTCTGGATTACCAATGTGAGAGGTATAAACGAGATATGCCAACATCAGTTTACTATTCAGAAGAAACAAAAAACCTTTTGAAGTAAAAGAGAAAAATCATCCTAATGATACAGCTGAGTCAGTCCAGTGTCCACTTTGACTAGATTTTAAAAATTTTACCAGAGCCAAAATTGAAACAATGGGTGAGGGGGGGGGGGTGTTTTTTAAATTTCCTCAGCATGGATGTTTTTCACCCATCATGAAGGAGTCTCTGGAACCCTCATCACATTGCGTATATAATAGTTAAGAAAATAAAAGTGTATTTGTATAACTTATTTAGATTATTTGAGATGGCTTACTTTCAGGTAAACATTTCTGTCCACTCTGTTACGTGCATTTTTGCAGTTCATAAAAGGCAAAAAAAAAATTGAACACTTCAAACTAAGATGCTAACTTATAAATCTATATATATAAAATTCATTTTCTGTCTGTCTCTGTGTGTGTATGTATGTTCTCTATACAAATCTACAATTTTAGATCGATCGTCGCCAAATTTTGCAAATATACCAAATGAGACCCGACTTAAACGATAGGCTACTTTAAAATTTCGTCAGAGTAGGGCAAATGCACAAAAAACTGTCGGGCAACAATAGTTTTTGGATCTCAACAATCACTTTCCGAACGTTTACTTTGGTTACCTAGGTTCCCTAGCAATGCGTTTCAGACATGCATATGCCTTTATAATGGTTTGTCACTTCTTTAATCTGGTTAGTATATGTAATAGTTTATGCCTTTATAATGGTTTGCCAATACTTTCAATACTACACAATACTACTATTCAATACAATTACATTTCAATACTCTCAATAATGAGGCTTTTTGAATAGATGCATAATCATCATCAGCATCGCTTTGAGGGTCAGGAAAAGGGTGACTCATAGAAATCACTGTTAAAATTGCCGATTTTACTGTAGAAATGCTGAAATTTGGTGGGGTTTTCCACCACATCAATAATTTTAGAAATTGTATTGAATTCTCGATTTTTGAAATATTGAGTTCACGTAGAGATATACGAAGCCCATATAAAATAATTAGCCGGAACTCTACTTTCGAGTTGGATATCCATGCAATAAAATTGATTTCAAATTTTTATATCTTCTCAGGCATGAAAATTAATGTCTGAGTATTGTTCTTTTAATATTGAACTGCATAAATCCATGTAGGTTAGGATATTTTAAAATTAATTATGGGCCCGTAAAAAGTACATCGAAAAAATTCCACAGCTTTAATTATGCATTTTTTGAAGCAGAAACAGGCAGAGATGGATAACTTGAAGTTCAGGGGGAGGGAGAATCGAAATACCTAACATCCGTTAAAAAAGGAAAAAAGTATATATTCATTTCTATGTTTCTTTAAATCTAGATTTGTTTATTTCATGAAGTCGCGCAGGAAGTCGCCATATTGGTTAACTTAGACACTGTTTGCATGTCACTCAAAGAAAGAGGGAGATATCACGTGTTCCTAACAGCCTCATTGAAGAAAACCCGGGCAGCGCCGGGTATTATAGCTAGTTACTTATATTTAGCTACTTAAAATCCAAACTTATATGTAAAGAATAAATTATGAAGAACCATATAAAAAAAACCAGAAAAAAAGGTTTAAAAAAAATTTAAAACTGCCTTTTTTTCCAGCATATGTGTAAGGAATAAGTTGATTTCATTATTTTAAGGGTAAAAACAACCGAAATAATATTTTTTTTTTACTACAATATTTTTTGTAACAGAATGGACAAAATACATGACTTTTAGCCATAAAACTTAAAAAATAAAATATTGTTACAAAATAAAAGTGAAAATATTTATGAAATTTTAAACTTCAAGTGTTTGGGTATAACTTGAGTTCAATTTTATTTTGACAGTTCAACTTTGAATTCTTTTCAAAAATGTGGAATGTTGGCCTATATTTTTTGGCAATGACCTACACATGTAGACGATGTTTTTTTCTACTCTTGAAAAAGTTCATTATTTTGTGAGATCATCACATTTGATTTTGTACTTTTGGATCTTTACACAAATAGAGGTCTCTAAATTTATTTTGTATTTTTGTATATGAAAGCATAATTTATTTCTAAAACCAAGCTACTATTTACATAAATACAAATTTTTTGTCTAAGAATCTTTTTTTTGCCATATTGAGAATCTTGAGAGAGGAAAGAATAGACTCACAAAACTATAGTTTCGATACATTTCGTATTATGTTTGTCAAAATATAATTTTTGTTTTATTTTGAGAGTGAAGTGTGTTCACGTAGGAAAAGTTCCCCTGCTCCTCTACCAAAGCTTTATTGTTCTTGTTTTTTAGCAAAATTTACTCTTGAAATGAGTAAATATTGCTGAAATTCTAATTGGAAATATATCTTCCCCGAAAGGAGGAAAAAAAACTTGGTACAATTTTTTTTTATTGGCGATATGGACGGAAGATGTATGTTGTTTTTACATGGAAAAAATTGAAGAAATTAAAATTTTACGTTGACATTTTTAAAAATGGCGTTGATTTTAGTGGAAATTTAGTCTTGTTTTTTGAATGTTAATTTTGCGAAACAAGAACTCGACATTGCAAACGCTTCGGATTATTTCCTCTTCTCCCCCTCAAAATGTAATCTCAGTACGATCGAGAGACGCGAATGTATTGTGTGTATTCATTAGCGTCGTCTCCGAGATGTTTTCGCGTTTTACCTGCTTGAACGGCGATGAGAGCGATTTTAAACCAAGGGAAAAGATGGCGGAATGATTTGTGTGTTTCACATGCTCGAAAGTGAGGGGTAGGTTAAGAAACTATCGACCGTCACTCGTTGCTGCCCTGGCAGTATCCTTCACTCCTGTTCTAGCCCCGCTCTCTCTACCTTTGCCCGGACTGTTTCCACAGCACGAGCGGTGGATGTTTAGCTATCAAGAAAGGTCTTTTGCCAGATGATGATCTCGTTATGAAGCCAGTTCGTTGTCAAGCCCCAGAACTGTCTTCGGATGTCGATGTCGGATTCGCGTGTGAAACCCAGCCCAAGTTCCGAAATTAAAATACATAAATGAAGAAATAAAACTGGAAATGTCAGAGGAACTTTATTCCGGTTGTCAAAATTTATTTTTTTGAAGAGGATCAGTAATTGGATCTCTAAAAGAACTGTGCAGCGATATACTGGGAAATTCAAAATGAATATAAAAAGAAAAAATTTCCTGTGATTGCTGTAATTTATTTATTTCACACGCATCACCGTAACACGAAATTTGTCTCCACATTTCGTTTGGCAACGCTATTCTTACCACGGGTACTACTTGGCCGTAAATGCACATCGTACACACACATTCCTCTGCAGAATTACTAACGAATCGGTACATGCCAGAATGTGCGTTCTGAGTGTGTATTGCACTAACGTATTTATGTTGTTAGAGTTGCGCTTGATTCGTATTCTTGCTGCTGCCATCCATACTTTGAATCGAAGATGGTAAATGATTAAATTTTCGTGTTTTGAAAGTATCATTTTGAAGGTCTGTCCGCT
This sequence comes from Pholcus phalangioides, assembly GCF_987345545.1. Classification (NCBI taxonomy): domain Eukaryota; kingdom Metazoa; phylum Arthropoda; class Arachnida; order Araneae; family Pholcidae; genus Pholcus; species Pholcus phalangioides. The sequence continues at coordinate 81,529,632 of NW_028301608.1, read as the reverse complement.
CTCTGCGGCGAGACTTCTTCAAATAGGAGACCGGCTCGCATTCGCTCCTCGAAGTTGGAAAACTGCAGAAAACCAGCTTTAGCCAACATTTGGAAACACTGAAAAAAGCCGTCATTTCCGAAACGTTCACTAGAAGCGCTTTTATCAAAATAAAAAGCATACGAAATAAAAAGCTTACGAAATCCTAGATTATTCAAAAACTTGCTTTTTGATTTTTTTCAAATATTAATTTGGGAGTATATGAAAAAGGTCACCCCCTCCCCAACACAGGAATAATTAAAGCAGTGGATAGGTGATGCGATCGACTCAATTGCCTGATCAATCTGTTATTTCAAGGAGCTCCAGATTGACTATGCTCCGCTCGCGTGGCATGGTGGTAAGATGCTCGTCTACCACCATAAAGGTTGCCGCCACGGTTCCAGGGTCATACCTTGGGAAGAATATAAATATTTTCCTAACGAGCTCGAGGCGGCCACCGATAGATGGTGCTTTCGTTTCCAACCCAACTCATTAATGGCAGTAAATTTAAATATAGCGATATGGCCAGATTTGGTGTTTGGTGAAGTAGATTGGCTATGCTGGCACGGAGGTAGCAAAAATTACCAGCATTTTGTTTGAGTGAACATCTAAGGCCGCGGTTCTCAACCTTTCTTGACTCGCGGAGCCCTTTCTGGCATATAATTTCTATGGAAGAGCCCCGTAGGCCTATTTTTCATTCATTTATCAAAGTTAATGATTTATTATTATTCAAAAATACTTATTATTTTTTCCAAATTTACAGTTTTTTGTATTTTTCTTAAGCTGTCGCGGAGCCCCTGGGGAATTCACATGGAGCAACAAGGGCTCCGCGGAGCACCGGTTGAGAACCACTGATCTAAGGCAATGTTTCTCAAAGTGTGCGTTGTGGTGAGGTGGAGATCGATGAACCATGAATCAGGCAATGGAGTCGCAAGTGACAAAAGTTAGAGAACCACTGGTCTAAGGAGAGGGAAGCTTTTTTTTTTGTGTTGCCAAATGGAACTTGGGAAGTTAACCTTTCACATGATGTTGAAATGTATGAGATAAATTAATGACAGCAGTCACAGTAATAGTTTTATTCAGGGCCGTAGCGTGCATTCTCGGAGCCCATGGGTTCCGAGAATGCACTTTTTCATGAGCCCTCTTGAAAGGGTTATTATTATACAAAATAAGTGTAAATTTTTCGTGGTGGGGGGGGGGGGCCCTCGCACATTTGGCTCGAAGTCCTGGTTGGCCTAGCCTAGTTACGGGCCTGGTTTTATTTATTTTGCACCATTAATTTTGATTTATTATTATAACTGATCGCCAAAAGGAAGTACTGCATTTGTTTTCGTTTTTTTTTTCAATGTGACCATCCAGTAAATAACAGAAATTTTTTTTTGATTGATTTATCTGGTATGATGTGCATCCCCCGAATAAAATGTCCGCGTGAGAAAAAATGGAAAGTTTGCGCTAGAAAAAGCATTTGGATCGACATGTATGGAAAATAGATAGACTAATAAAACGTGACCTGTTTCGGTACGACGTATATGCAGAAATTATACCTAAGGAATGATATGGTTCCACGTTTATCATAAATACAAATGCAACATGGTAATTTTGAAGAAATGACAGATAAAATAAGGGGAATATTGATTTTTCTAATAAAAATAAATTATGATTTGTGGTGCGAACATCTTAAGAAGTAGACTATTTTTTTGACCGGCAAAACGCATTTCGCAAGATTTAGGGCAAGACACCCACAAATGTGAGACTTTTTCCTTCTTATTTTTGTTTTTCCCGCTCACTTTCGGTGACCGAGTTATCCGCACGACCGAATGGTTAAAAGAAGGTTAAAGTGAATGCCGAGGCGGCATCGGTCATACTCAGTCGTGTATCACGGACACAAGTTGGGGTCACGTTCGATGATGCAGTTACGTCCTTAAACGGACAGAACGTAAACGCTTCAAACGGAAGGTTGGGAAAGGCGAAAAAAAAAAGAATCCATGTTGTGTCGCTGCATTATCTGAATTCTATCGCCGCCTTGCGATAGTTTTGAAATCGGGGTACTCGAAATAGAGTGGTGAGATTTCCGCTAAAAAACATATCAGTGTTGCTGAGAAGACATAAATAATGATGTTTTCACTTATAAAAGAAGCACTTCAAAACGTAAATAGGCGCACAACCCAATATCTCCAGCTTGCCGCGACGCCCCTGACAAAGGTTGGACGCCCCTAGGAGCCGTGACGCACATTTTTTGAAACACTACGTATGATATACCGAGATGAAGAAAACCAAACGATGCCCACGCCGATTAAACATTGTAAATTTGTGAAATTTATTTTAACGTTAACACATGCCTCATTACCAAAATTTTTAGGCGAAATAAATCTGTTATTTAACAATAAAAAACAGCGTAGTTAATGGAACTCGGAATCGCATCCGTTCAACCCTAGGACGGAACCACAAAGGGAGCAACTGCTCCAGGTGAATCTTGAGGTTGCGCAATAAAGGGAAAAATATTCTTTACTTCAAAACATAACGCAAAAACTGCATTCTGGAACTATCGATTTTTAGATTTTTTCCCCTCGTGGCACCGATGCAATAATTAAAGTGTTTAACGAGTTAATTCGTTTGAGTACAGTCGATTAATACACTCGGTTAATTCGAAATTCAAAGTCACTGGAAAAATGTTCGAATTATCCAATTAATCTGACCTGTATCTGTAAAATGATTACAAATTGCAACTTAATCATCAACATTCACGTTGGGATTAGAATTATCAATTAGTTAAATTTTTTATCTGTTACGAAACTTTCTCAATAATTATAATTTATCTTAGCTGCTCCATTATTCCACTCTTCTGGAATCAGCATCACCGCAGAATTTCTTGACCATGTTCAAAATCTGATTTACGGAAATAGTTCATGATCATCCGTTATGAAACTGTTTCCCAAATTTTGCTTATCATTCTTATATCTTCATTTTGGCTATCAAGGAAATATACTTTCACTAATGTATAGCAATCTGAACTTTCCGATACTTCCATACTCTTAAATGTGTTTGTTGTGTTAAATGTGTCTGTTTGATGTCAAACAGATTCAAATTTTGAGTGTTTACACCTTGATCTGGAGGTTTAACTATAGCCAGCTGATCCTTATTGGTCCATCGCCTTAGGTTGAACAACAAAATTGGTATGAAGTGGTACACAGTCTCGATGCACTTCAGCTGAACAATGTGAAAATTAAATTATCAAAAAAAAGTAGGGAAAAACAGAATTTTTTCTGACTTTTATTAGTTTTTGAAGATTTTGTTGTTAACAAGTTAATCGGCTAGACTTGTTGATAGCAAGTCTGGCTTCATGTAGAACTTTTTTTTCTGAACTAAATATGCTCATGCAAAAATCATGATTTTTTCCTTCGAGTTATCCAAAAAATTAGAAAAAGTTTCGAATTAAACAAAAATTTAAACATTAAATCAGATGGTTAATTCGAACTCTTACACACTCCCCGAATTTTCTAAGTTCTACTGTATTTGTCCATTCCGTCAAACATAATAGCACTTTTTCTTTCTCTTGGAGGTTTATTTAGTATACCAAGTTTTTTGGTTCTAATTACAGCTAGGGCATGGGGCACAAGATTATTTATTTCTTGTTTCACCGATATTATTGCGATCCACCTCTTCTCATATACGCTAATTTCGGTTTAATCGTCTTCTAAAAATGCTATGTTCCTTCTTCCTCACTTATTTTAATAGAGCAACTTCTAGTCAATTTACGTTTTCAGATACGATTGTTAACTTGTTAAATTCTCCTTCGAATCATCAACAAACAAAGGTTTTCTAGTTAACAATTAGTATTTATGGAATAGTTAATGGTTATTTCTGAGTTCTTCAAATAATAATAAAACCGTTTTTTTTTGGTTTTTTTCCGTTTTTCCACAGTCACAGTTTGTTTAAAATTATATTTTTCGAAACACAAACAGCTGAGGAAAAACTTACGCTGCAGCGTAAGTTCCGAAACTATGTTTTTCCAAGAAATGTAATACCGTACACACCACATACATGTGGTACATGTATGATAAAGTATATATATAATTTAATGCTCTATATATTCACATGGGTGAATTTATTTTGAATTATTATAGGGATATTTTGCAAAGGGAATCTTCGTGACCGCCCCCTCTCTCACTTTAATAGAGCGACTCGTAGTCAATTTTCATTTTTTTTAAAGTTGAAATTTTTTTTTATATATTGCCCACGGATATTCTAAATATAAATCTCGCAGAGGCCGCGCGGTTGCCAAGAGCGCCGGTATCTTGTTTGGCGCGTGTCTGTATGCGTGTTCTTTTCTTTCGTTTAACTTATATTTAATTTTTTTTTTCACTCATCTTAACTCTGAAAATCCGTTTCGATTGCTCTTCGATTCATATCGTGTCCAGAAATTCTTAGAAAATTGTTTGAAAAAAAAAGGAAGAGATGGAGAATTTTTTTGATTGCCGAGATTATTTTTCCCGGTAATTTTTTTTTTCTATGGATCATGATTTTGCTGGACCCCATTGCTTTTTAATTTATTGGTTATGTGTGTGCGTGCGCTTGAATTTTTCCTTGTTGTACGTTTATATAGTTATACTCTCTAATTTTTGATATAAATGTGGATATTGTCTGTAAAACTATCATTTTATTTCAATAATTCATTTTTCGCCCAACATTTTTTAAGTTAGCATTTTTCAACAGTCTGGCCATTAGTCATTTCGAACCACGAGAGGTTCACTTTTTGATTCTACGTTTTTCTCCCCATTTATTTCTCATATTCTATAAATATTTTAGTCTTGCGTATAATTTTGTCGACATATATTTCTATACGCATTGTGACATCTAAGTTTTTCAACGGTGTATTTTATTGGTCATTGACATGGCTTTTGCGTTTTTTACAAGCTGTAAATTTCTCGAGAATGGGCCTTCGGGGGGGGGGGAAGGAACCGTCGTGTTCACGCATATATATATATATTTTTTTTTTAACATTTCACTTTTTCTCTGAAAAACTATCATATCTCGTTAGATATAGAACAAATGTGGAACGTTTTGTCACAATACACTCATGTCCATAAATTGAGGATAATGCCAGCTCCGGCAAATAAAGGTTCAGAAACAAAACAAACGTTACTTATTCATAAAGCCCATTTATTAAACAAAAGATAAAGAACAAAAACGATGGTGTATGTATGATACCATTCATAAAAACTACGATTTTTGCTCCCTGGAGCAATTGTAAAAAATATCTCCTTCACAAAAACTTACTATTACATGGTTGGTATGATGGTTAACACATTGTATGTCTCCCATGCGATGAAATACAGTCCGTACAACGCCTAGGCATGCTGAGTATCAAATTATCGACCTGATCTTGAGGAAGATCACTCCACTCAGCAAGCAATGCTCTCCGAAGTTCCGGTACACATGTAGGAGGTGGTTGACGGGCTGCAACTCGTCGGCTAAGCATGTCCCACACATGCTCTATCGGATTCAAGTCAGGTGAGAATGCTGGCCATTCCATACGGGTTATATCCTCAGATTCAAGGCATTCGTTTACGATGTTTGCTCGGTGAGGACGGCCGTTGTCACCCCTAAACAAACGTACATGTTGTTCCAGAATGATGTCCCGATAAATTTGGGCTTTCATGGTTCCGGTTCGAACATGCAGATCTGTTCTGGAACCCAGTATAATTCCATCCCAAACCCAAACGAGCAATGCTGTACCACCGTAACGGTGTCATTCAATGATGTTGTCTTGGTGGTAACGGGTACCTGGCGTTCTCCATATGAAAGTCCGACGTGAATCAGACTGCAAGCTAAACCTGGACTCGTCGGAAAACATCACACAAGCCCACTGTGACGATGTCCACATTGCATGTTCTCTACTCCAGGCTGATCGCTGCCGACAGTGAGTTGCCGTGAGCGGAATACATCTGACAGGCCTGCGAGCATATAGACCAATATCTCCCAAACGTCTGTACACGGTTTGCCTTTAAACTGTGGTACCCGTGGCTGCAGATAGCTGACGAGACAGGTCGGATGCTGTGCTCCGTCTGCTTCTTTTGGCAGTTACTGCCAAATACCGGTCTTCATTCGGCGTTGTAACTCGGGGGCGACCTGTTCTGTAACGTCTACTGACATTTCCGTTATCTTGGAATCGTTGCCAAAGCCTAGAGATGACACCTTGGGCAATTCCAAGTTCCTCGGATACTTCCATCTGAGTACGCCCACATTCCAGGCGGCCGATAATTCTACCACGTAAAAAACCATCCACATGCGTCCTCTGTGTCATAACTATTCGCTTATGGCACTGAGCGCCTTACAGAACTCTAGTGAACAATTTTACTTCTTTGCCACCATTCCTTATATACCCCCCTCTTACACTCTCGTCATTGTGACGTACTATCGGCATCATCTGGTGGCTTCCTGAAATTTGCATACCATTCTTGCAGATGTGTGTGATAATTCTACAGGTGAAATTTTTACTTTAGATTTCGATTTCCGTGTGATTTTGAATTATCCTTAATTTACGGACATGAGTGTATTTTTTGAAATTTTTATTTTTTGTGAAAAAATGAATTTTTTTTGTGAACAATATGAAATTTCTGACCTGAATTTTTTTTTTTTATCCTTATTTTTTTGAATTATCCTTAATTTATGGACATGAGATGAGTGTATTATGCTCTCGAACAACTTCATTATGTACCTTAAAAGTCGATGAGTTGGATGCGTTAAAAGCTCGTAGAGTAACAACGATCGGATATTTGATTTAAAATTACTGGTAATTACCAGCAACTTTACTAGTGCCGCCGATAAGTTTTCCAATTTAATAAGTATAACGTGCGTGTATTCTGAAATCGACTTTAGCGGGGAGTCTTAACTTTGCTTCTTATTGGCTTTTATGTCCTCCGTTGGCCTGAAAATAGATATTCCCACACTATTCTGTTGATGAAAGAATATAAGAGTGAATACGAATTTATATGGATCGATTTCACGCACGAGTGAATTTTTGAACAGGGTCAAACAGGACACGTCCGTTTGTGAAGCCGAACGATAAGAACATTTCGACATAAACAGTGAATTCGAGTGAGCCAGGCTGTAAAATAATGCGAAGCTAAAGAAGCAAAAAAGGGAAATAAATGTGCTTCAAATTATGTACATACTTCGATAAATTTTGCTCAACTATATAAAATGTATGTCTAGATAGCAGAGGCCCATGGAAAGATTTTAGGCAACCCTGAGCTTTTGGATGGAAAAAAAAGTTGACTCAATTACTTTTATATCATACTCAATATCAGAGCTTAACAAATAAAAAAATAAAAAAACAAATTAGGTGCCAGCCACAGTTTTTAGAAGCCAAACATAAATTTTCCCAGTGAAATGGTCTGAAGTAATCTTTCCCACCCCCCTTCCCTCCATTTTTCGAGGACAGCGTGCCAACCAACATTAAAAGGAATCTCACATACGCAAATTTCTGAAATTTCGTGATGTCCTCAGATTCCAGTTAAGTAATCACACTTAGAAAATTTTATGGGCTTCAAATAAAATTTTTAGTCTTCATGGTGATTTGCCATTCCCTGTGAGATATTATTCTGTAAAGGGGGGGGGGGTAGAGTCCATAGAAACATGGGTAAAGAACCCCCGGTATACAGGGTAACGTCAATGCAATCGTATAATAAATCGGACTTCAGTGAACTACATCACAGGAGCTTTCATTTCTTTGCTCTAGTCATACTATCGTTCAATTCGAATCGGTTTAGTAGGTAAAATTATTACCAATATCATCATTATAATTTCATTTACTCTGAAGCAACAAAAATAAATTCAAACTGCAATATTCTATTTTCCGACTCTAAGGATGACACTTATCTTCGATCTTATCGGGCTTGATGAAGGGATCACAACTTCCTGGTGTCAAACTCCCATTTTGGTAGCGGACAAGTTCCTGTTTGCAGAAATGCTGACGTTTTTGGGCTCGGCGGAACCGGAAAAAGTGATATGTGCCGCCGCGTTTATATATATATATATATGCGCGCGCGCACATTACTTTTTCATACCGGAACTTGGGGAATAGATGTTCAGGAAGTAGCCACATAATGCATTAACCTCTGCGTTTCACGCTTTTTTTCCCCCCATGTAGGAAAGTTTTGCCTGTTCAACATCGATGTGAACTCTGTCCTCTGTCTCATTGGAAATGCTGTGAAATAATATTATTGATAATTATGATGAGATTCCAATGTCATACACAAAATACAACTTCGATCATAGTAATCACTGATTTATGATTGCGTTAACTGCGTGCAGTATTGTAGTTATTGCAGTATTTGTAGTTATTAACTGCGTGTTTATTTGTAGTTATAAACTGCGTATGTTCGTGTACCATGTTTGATTGTCCAAATTATAACATAGCAAGCACATAGTGGTTATAAATAAACTGACACTACCCAGACGCATATGGCACCCATTCTGATGGAGGTGTTTCGATGGGACTTAGTATATAGGATAATATGGACCACATGGGAAAAGAAAGATTCAATAAAAAAAAAGTTCAGTTTTTGATTACCAGGTGAAAAAATGGCGCATTTGTATTGCAGTTATTTTTCCCCCAAGGTTCAAATAACGTATATACCAAGTTTCAATGAAATACGTTCACCATAACGGGCTATACATAGGTCGAATTAGTGTCATTTAAACTGACACTACTCCGACCTACGTAGCGCCCGATGTGGTGAACGCATTTCATTGAAACTTTGTATATATGTTATTTGGACCATATAGATAACTATAGTTAAAAAAGATAACTGACAAAAAAACGCCACTCTTTCACCTGGTAGCCAAAAATTAAACTTTTTTAAAATTGAATCTTTCTCCCTCTCCCCCACGGCCCATATATCCTATGCCAAGTTTCATCAAAATAGGTGCTAACGTACATACATATTTTACATACGTCTCCTGTCAGTGTAACCACCTTATATTTTAACCATATTAGCCATCTCAAACTCAATTGTTTCACAATCAGTCTTTCGCTGTGCAGATGGAAACTGCTTTTGATCTTCCGTCTTTTTCTCCAAGGAAGTTCATAATACGAGAATCTAATATACAGGGATACCTCGGCTTACGAACATTTTAGTTGATATAGGCTGACATCTCTCTCAAACAGTCGAGTCATGGGCTAAATTTTCGTTCCAATCAAAGTGAATCCAGTGAGTAACTGTCGCTCTAGTCAGATTCATTTCTGTCTCCGGATCGCTTTCCAGATCCGTCTCTCTCAGAAATATTTTAAGCTATTTCATGTGAAATTAATGCTAAGAGTAGAAACCTAAGAGAAAATGCATTATAACAAACAGCTCTAGACTTGTGAATGGTTTTAGTGCAAGACTTTTGAATCAACAGTCTTGATACCAAACTGAACAGTTGCGACATTCTATTGTGTGAAAAAGAAATGAGCTAAAACTATATCACAGCACACCTCACGCATTTTTTTTTCACTATGCTCATGAACCCTTAATGCAGTGGCTCTCAACTGGTTCTCAAGCGGAGCCCTTAGGGCTCCTTGTGCACTCTCCAGGGGCTCCGCGGCCGCTCGAGGAAAGTAAAAAAACCCCAGTAAAATTTAAAAAAAAATTATTATAAATATTTTTAAATAGTAAAAATACATAAATCAGTAACTTTGATGAATAATTAAAAAATTGGTCTACGGGGCTCCGCCATAGAATTTTTTTACTAAAAAGGGCTCCGCGAGTCAAAAGATGTTGAAAACCGCTGCCTTAATAGCGGAAAATAAGATATTCAGTTTTTTTTAATCTTCCTTTAAATTCTCCTTCATCCAATTATGAAGTAGTTTATCCCAGCCTTCGGTCAGTTTCTATTCTTTTTATAGGCTTATTAGTGTTTTATAAAAGTTACTTTGAAATTTTGGGCATTTGCTGGAACGAATTAAACGATTTTCCATAGAAACCTTTTTGAAATCGCGGGATCGTTTTTGTCGCACCGTGGTCATTTTCTCCGCTCGAGAATAAATTCGACTTTGATCTACAGTTCATTGCCGATTCCGAACGGCAGCGCTCCGAATAATTTTTTTCATGTTTCGTCGAGACAACAGTGCGCTAACCCTTATCGGTTATATTTGTTTGAATAAAGAAAACCGGTACTGGCGTAATTCAAATACTCAATTTATGATTTATTTATTCAAATACCCAATTTATGATTTATTTATTCAAATACCCAATTTATGATTTATTTATTCAAATACCCAATTTATGATTTATTTATTCAAATACCCAATTTATGATTTATTTATTCAAATACCCAATTTATGATTTATTTATTCAAATACTCAATTTATGATTTATTTATTCAAATAAACAATTTATGTATAGTATAGGAAATAAATATGTTTTAATTAACAATTTTACCATTGAATAAGAAATGTACTCGGTGGAACAGGTGAGTCTTCTTGTCGCGGTGCCCCCAGTGAGAGTAAGTAAACTTCTTGCTGCGAAATGTTTATGTAGTTGCTATTAACATGCCTAGTTATTTTCTATTATGAATGCCTGTCTTGTCTGCAGTCTATTTTTTTTTGGGGGGGGGGTGATGATTTAAATTTCAGTGTTTAGCTCTAAAGCATAATGTTTTGCATTGTTTGCGACGAGTCCTCAGCTGACTGAAAATGCTCTGCGGTGAAAATTCCATTATAGTGTTTCATACAAAGAAAAAAGTTTTTACCGAGATATTTCTGCTACGTACTTCGCAGTTTTCGACATATCCTGCTTTTGGGGGTGTTTAGTTTACTTTGTGGGAAGTAATCGAATTTTGAAGTTGTATAAAATCGTGAGGAGAAATGTACACGAAATTTGTTCCATGCATTTTCGCAGATTGGAGCCAGTTCTTATCACGAGGTTTTTTTCGTGTATTGAATTTCCCTGAGCCATCAAATAGGTTGGTGGAAAGGGAAAGTGCGCACACAAAACCTTTGCATTTTTTCCTCCAATACATAAAATGTTCAATTTTAACACGATTAGATGATTCTTTTTCTCCTGAATTGATTGATTTGTTGAGATTTTTTTCCCTATAAAAACTTAATTTTTTTCAAATACGTACAGTGAAACCTCGATATAACGATACTCTGCGGACCAAGAAAAAACATCTTTTTCGAGAGGTAGCATTATCATCAGACACAGCCAAATTTATGTTGGTGTTGTCATCTCTTTTATGGATTGGCGTTGTTAGTTAACCCACAAAATGCATTTGTGTTTTTATTCGCAGTAAAAAAAAATTGTAATTTTGAGTACTCGATGAATAAAATTCAGCGAGTTGTTTTAGCCTATAAAGTAGTTCACCACACAACACTTTTGTGTGGTACACAGAAACTAGCTTGACGGCAACTTCATTAAAATTTTTAGAGGATAAATAGTGCAAAATACCGATGTTTTTAAACACCTCGAAAGAACAAAAACTGATCGGGAATTTAAAAATATATTGAAGATGATTTTGAGTGAAATATAAAAAACACCGTTGTAGCAATTTCGAAATCTCTTTAAAAAATATCGTTATACATAGAGGTATTGATCGTAATAAAGGGTAGGCCTATCGACAGAAATTTAACATTAGACAAAAGGAAGTTCCAAACCAGGCTGTGAAAATATCTTTACAGAGGGATTTATCGTTGTAGCGAGGTTTTAATATTTTTGTTGGATTCCTCCCCGTTGCGTGGTTTGCCTTGGTATTGTCGAGGTAGATACTTGTTTGAAGGGGAAATTCAGAGTGAAAACTCCTGAGACGTGGATAATAGTATTTGCATCCGTGAAACGTACCCAGTATATCACTACATTTAACGTTTTTCCCCCGTTGTCATCGGAGGAGGAATCTAGCAGGGAAGGAAACGATGAAGAAAAGAAAATATACTTGACATTAAAATTCATATACGTATGCTGTATTTGGTTGAAATGAGTGGAACCTGGAAGAGAGAACAAAACACCTGGTAGCGTCTTTCCCTCCCCACTCCCTTCACGTTACGTGCACACACGTGCTCAGCTTCTTCTGTTCATGTTTCTCCATGAGAGCAGCTGCAATCCCAGCCGGATCGTACCAGATTCATTTTGTAAATCCATTTGTGTGCGCCAAGTTACTTTTTGATACCATTTGCTGTCAAAAAATTTCCAATCATTAAATTATTTCTGGGCTCACGCATAGATTAACAAACAAGAAGGTAGACTAATACAAAAAAAATATTGCCTACACCAGGGTTGGACAAATCCCAGGTACCAGGTCACCACGGCGACTGAAAAATTGGTATTGACGCCTAAAATTGTCTTTGTGTAGTTACTAAATTGCAGGCTGAGAGCAGCACAAAATGTTTGGTGTAGCATATCCGCCAACGTGAAAGAGGGTCACTATGCCCCGGAAAAAAGTCAAAAGAAGCATTGTTTTGGACTTTTTCTCTTCTGGTAAAATTTTTTTTTCCGCCTGAAAAATTGGTCAGCCGCCTAGATTTGTTTTGCGATTTGTCCAGCCCTTCCCTACACTGAAATATCTGGACAGTAAAAACAGTGTGGAGCAGTGATTTAAGGGTTGACTTTTGAGCGCTGATTCCGAATCTGGCATTGGTGTTGTCAGGTTGGCTCTAGTTTTTGAGATAAAGTGAATTAGTACATAATACTTATATGTATATAAGCAGCATAGAAATCACATTGAAACTGAGCGAAATGTAAATCAATAATACTGCGCAACACTGATTTTGGTGCCGGGTTTTTTTTTAACTGACTTGTATGTGTATTTCATGTCCTGAAAGCGAATGACATTAGCTTTCGCACATCAGCTCGTTTGTGAGATATGAAAATAGCGTTATTTCACACACGTTAACACATTAAATTAGGCTTAATGTATAGGCGAAATTGAAGAAAAAATTGCTTAATTAATTTTTATCATTTCAATTGATTGAAAAAGACACGGCAACACTCCTGTAAATTTTAATAGCTTAATTAAAAATCAGAAATGAAAAAAATCAGATAAAAACAACAAGGAAAGTTATTTTTTTTCTATTCCGAAAGCTTCTTTTGTTTGGAATCCTTAAGTGAAACAATCTCTTTCAGATTCCATCAGTAATCTACCATCATATGAGTATCCCATCTGCCCTGGTATCGGTCTTCATTGCTTTTATGTGCTAGTGAAATTGTTCACCTTGTTCCTTACTAGTATCACCAAGATTTTCGGGGAAACGGTCTAAGTGGCTGTGCAAGTAATGAGCCTTTATGCTCATAATACAACCAAGGTCTCTAGAGTTGTTGAACTACACTGCTCAAAACAATTAGGGGAGCAAACAAAAAAGTGAAGAAAACCGTGCGAGACAGCCACGTATTGGCATACAATGGATAGTACACGCGTATCAATGCGCAATACAGAAAAAAGACGTAAAAAAATTTGGAATTAAGCTTTAATTCTTTGAAAATATGGAAAATACATGAAAAGATGATTTAGGGCAACAATTTGGTTACATGTAAACGATAAAAAAAAGTACTGTTTGGACATGATGCATGAGTTTTAATAGGGCGTGTGGTCTCCTCGAACAGCTAAGACTGCTGCACACCTGTTTGCCATGGATGCGATGAGGTTATCGATCAGACTTTGGGGAATACTGTTCCACTCCTCAAGAAGTGCAATCTGCAGGTTTCGGACAGTAACAGGCGGCCTTGGTCGCGCAGCAATGCGTCGTCCGAGCATGCCCCAAACATGCTCGATTGGATTCAGGTCAGGAGAGCACGCTGGCCATTCCATACGCTGTATTGTTTCAGCTTCAAGCATGTTCTCCACCAGACGAGCTCTATGCGGTCGGGCATTATCATCCTGGAAAACAAAGGAATCTCCAATGGCTCCAGCGTAAGGGATGACATGAGGTCGCAGTATCTCGTCTGCATACCTTCGGGCCGTAAAAGTGCCATTCCGAATGATATGCAGGTCCGTACGTCCGCCTATGCTGATTCCACCCCATACCATCCAACCAGCTCGTCTGTATTGTGACCTTTCACGAACGAATGCGGGGTTATTTCGAGTGCCCCTGTCCCTCCATACCAGAACACGTCGGGTGTCACACTCCAGACTGAATCTGGACTCGTCTGTAAACAGCACTTGGCTCCAATCATGTTGCTCCCAATCTCGATGTTCAGCAGCCCATCTTCGGGCCGCACGGTGGCGTGGGGTGAACGGAATGCAGACCATTGGCCCACGTGCATAGAGCCCTCCCTCATGAAGCCGATTACGTCATGTTTGGCTGGACACCCTTCGTCCTGTTGCCAAGAGCAACCGTCTTTGCAGCTGCATAGCATTCTCTGTTCTGTTTCGACGGGCTGTTAACTGTATGTACCGGTCATCAGTTGCTGTAGTGGCGCGTGGCCGACCTTGCCCTGGTCGACGTCTAACATTTCCTGTTTCTTGGAATCGATTCCACAGCCTTGCAACAACACTTCTGGCGACTCCAACAGCGTCCGCGACACTACGTTGTGTTTGCCCGGATTCCAGTCTGCCTATAACACGCCATGCCATGGATTCCGGTAAATCACGTTGTTGAGACATCCTCAAGTCACCTTGTCTCAAAAAAAAAATGCTGCGCAATCGAATTTCACAGTTACGGCAGTAAAACAGACGTTTCTGCAACATCCCGATTTCTGCCCTTATCTCCTTTTTCTGGTTTTTGACGTCATGAACTTTGATTTGCATATGAAGTTTTCTTCTTCCGTTTCCTGCTAGGCTTTAAATTATGGATGATTCATTTTATGTTACTTATCGGTATATATCTTTGCGTAATTTTGTTAAAACCATGTGCTCCCCTAATTGTTTTGAGCAGTGTAGTTAGCAGCATTCTCAACATAGTTTTCAGCCTTGTGGTTGCCAAGACATTTCTTGATAACAAGGACAAACGAAATCCATACTGTCTCATTCATGGAATCTACGAAATGAGGATCATTTATGAGCTGTCTGATTTGAGGACCATCAAAAATTCCGACTTTAAGTTTTTCTGTACGTATTCCATGCATTTTTTGTCCTATGTATGCAAAGCAAGGGCTGTCCCGTGATCAAGAGCTTTTATGAACTGTTCCATTAACCCTAGCTTTATACCCAACGGAAGCGAGATGATTCTGGCTAAGGGTTCACGAACGACATTTCTGTCTCCAACAACCATGTTCTTTCTCGCAGGCTACTCTTTTCCTATCCAGTGGTATTGTTAGGCTCTGCTATCCCATAAGCATACGAAGGAGTGATATTTCGTGTAGCCCACTTGCTGACCAAGAAGAAAGTTAATCATTTTCAAGCCCACACAAATTACTCATTGATGTTTTGTGAAACTACCTTCTCTATGACCAAAAGTGATAGTACCGTATTCCTCTTTCATTTTGGTTCGAGCAATGGGTATTGACGCTATTTAGACCCCTTCTCTTCCCATTAGTTCACTGTCATAGATGTTATGTACAAGTTTTACACACTGTGTGTGGAGTTTGGAGTTCAAACTTTATCTTGGGCACCAAGTCTAACGCCAAAATACCCAAAGTAAGCTCTTTTAACAAATTCAGAGAAATGGCTTTACCGTTCTCTTTTAAGGTGTACTCACCACGTCTGTCGCAAAATACATCAGGGTGATCATTACAACTTCGACTGGATGTCATTTTTTCTTTTATTCAGCCCTCAAAATAAGGAACTTTATAATTTATGTAGTTGTTCGTGATTTGAGATTAAAAAAACACTTAAAACCTTATTTAGATCCGGATTGTTCCACGACCATGCGTTACGAAAGCCGGACAACACACATTTAACTTGGACACACGGAGCAGGAGGAAAAAAGCAGAGTAAAACGAATCCCCCCACAAAAAAATACTTTACTACTCAATCTTAAAATATTGCATAATTGAGCTATACTGAATCTCAAAAACTAGAGCTAATAGAAAAAAAACTGTTTCATATTTCAAATCAGCACACCAAATATAGTCAAAATCAGTTAAATTCCAGGCATCAAAAAAAAATTTTGTTTTTGCTTTTTGTAACGTTGAGTAATAAACTAGAGATCAATACATATAGAGTACTGTTGTTGGATGATATAAATGTAATGATATAGTGAATAAAACAGAAAAATAAATGAAAAATTAAGAGCAAAAATTGATGCAGAAATCCACAGACCACATTCAGGAGTGCAAACTGCGCCGAAACGGTTTTCTTGCTACATGGTGCGCCAAGGCGCCGAATCCCTGTGCATTTGCGTCAATTCTTGTTTGTGGTTCGTGGAAGTACCGCTAATGCATTGTAGTGCGTCAAATACCCGGAATTTAGGAAAAAGAAACATGAAAATTTTGTTCACGGGACGCGTTCTTTCCAAGACAAGGAAAAAGATATGGAGGGAGAAAACTTCAATTTTTTTCACAATCTACCACAATCGAGTTATCTCGTGACCTTGGAAAGTAGTTGTAATACTTTGTAGTAGTCCAATAACGGTCCTGTACCGTTATTGGTATAACCCGCGGGTATCACAGTCCCGCGGGGCAGAATGAATATACTGAATTTTCCGATTTCGAAGAGCGTTTTTTCTCCTGTGGGTTATATACTTTCTCTTTGGTAGCGGCGAAATTACCGTTATTTTCAATCTGCTTTCAAAGACAGCGTATCTACGACATAAATTCGCTTTATTTCCCACAAGATTGCACACGCGCCTTTGCGAAGAATCGAAAAGGGCGATTGGTTTACTCGTTTAAATTACCGACATTTTTCGGAGATCGTTGGGAAAAAAACGGGATCTAAAAACTCCAGCTAAAATATCCATAGTTTTGTCGTGTAGCCACTATGCAGTCGTGTGGTTATCGTCGGCGGTTGCCGATCGTGACAATTTCACATCGCGAAAATCCAGATTTAGTGAACAGGGCCGGCTCGAGGGAAAAAAATCTCTACCCATGCCGAACCTATTTTTGGCGCTATTGACCACGTTTTTTTTTGGACGACAAAGCTTTTTTCACCCTTTCAATTTCATTTAGCATCCCTCCTAGAGCGTCGCCCAATATGGCCGCACGGTGCGCCCTTGCGTTGGTGGGGGAGGGGCATGCTCTCAACAATAGTCAAAGGAAGGAGTTATGTATAAAATGAGCATGCTCCTAGTACAAACTTCTGTGAGATACCTATTATATATAAATGTTCTACCTTTCCAAAGCATGCTGGAGAGAATGAAATGTTTGCACCCTCTCTTGTTTTTCGCACTCCCTCTCGTGCATTGCTGGGATGTTGCTTAACATTGTGTCACCAACAGAACTATCAATTATGGGTGATGGATGGGTTGTACTACAATGCAAAGAATTACAAGAAGTGAAATCAGTTCAAAGAATAGATAGATATTGGGCAGACATATTCAAACTTTGTAACCTTGAAAGCAGCCCAAAGTTCAAAATTTTGCCAGTTTTGGTGAAGGCTTTATCTTTAGCACATGGTAATGCAGAAAGTGAAAGAGTTCAGTGTTAACAAAAGGCTGAACGTTGAAAAATCTGTCCATCCAATGCTTTAATGGAATAAGACACAAAATCTCTTATGTTCAAGGGCATGAAAAATTCAAAAAAAATTGTCATTAAGATGCTGAACTTTTGAAAGCGACTCTTGATTCGTATAGAAAATATTGTAACAGGGCTTCAGGCTGAGAAAACAGCAGAAAAAAAACCATTTTTAATCTATTAACATGCTATATTATGTTGAGAAATTGTTTAAGTAAATGAGGTATTTATATATTTTTCTCGTTTTTTTGGCATTTCGCTTTTAAATTTAATCATATCTTTAAATTCTGTGAGAAGCTAACTTTTTTTCACGGAAACCCTTATTATATTCTGCTCGCACTTTTTTTGCTATATCAGGATGAATAAGATTTTAGTGTTCAAGCAGCAGAAATTCTTGCTGCCTAGATTTTCAGTATGCTTTTTATTCGTCATTTCAGTAATTCATGTTAATTCAGTAGTGACAGATAAGATACTTAGAAAAAATTTAAATGCACTTTGTGAAGGAAATTTTATATTTAGAATTATTTGCTTTCGAACCATTTTTGGCAAAACTTTTGGCATTTCACAGTAAAATTACTCCTTATATGGCAGATATAGTTAGTTTTTAGTTCTGCTGCATTTTCAAAATTTCTGCTCCAAAATGGATGAGGGGCGCTTGCACCCCTGCACATTGGAATGTTGAGAGTGTGCATTATCTCAAAAACTATAGCCAATTCGACAAAACCGGCAACCGTTTTGAAAACAGCAGGCCCAATAAACACTTCCAAATTCAAGTTCCCAAGGAAATTTTAACTTTTTTCTGTTGAGCAGTGTCAGAGGAGGCTCTGCTCTCGATATTTTGCCATGACCACTGGAACTTGTCTGTACCCATGACGTTGTGCTGATTTTTGTCATTAATATGCTGGCATGATTTTCTTGCTTTATTTCGTCGCCCCTTGGATAAGACATATCCAAATGTTATCAATTCTTTTACATAATCTTCATAGGTCCGAATACGAAATTCCGAAGATAAAAGCTGTCGTGTGGTCTTCTCCCTATACACACGCGCTTGTGTTTCTGACTGCCTATCCAACACATCACGAGAGATAAGATATAAAGGTTTTTTTTCCCTTCTCCATATATATCTATGATAATGTCAGGAGGACGGGTTTCATATCATTCGCATCTTTCAAGGTCATGTTTGCTCTTTTCCAGAAGGCGTTTGTTTTTATATCTTACAGCTGTGTTCGTGCGCCCCACAAGAATATGCATCTAGCATATTTTCAGGATTTGAACAAAACCGAATTGATCTTTACACTTCTATTGATCATTGTATACAATGAGCATTTCATTTCAGCTCCTCCCTAATACAACACTACTCTCCACTCCTGCGATGAGTTCCGACTTTCGTGTCACTCAGGTACTGGCGTACGCCGCAGGAGGAAGGGTTCCCTTGTGCCCAGATTTTTTTTTCCACCGGAATAGCAAAACAAAATCGCACCCTCTTGAGAACTATACTCCATCCAAGTAATTACAGAAATACATTATTTGTTTGTAATACTGTATAAGAAAAATGTCTTGCTACAGAGCCATCTGTAGTTCTAGTTGGAGCAGCAAAATACGGTACCGCTGCTCTGATTTTTTTCGAATTTTTGCAAGCATTGGTTGAAAGACTTGCTGCTTTTTACTTACTGCAATATATATATATATATACAGGGTGCATAGCAAACAGGGTATGACATGTATTGGCGAACCGTTGATCCTAGAAGTTATTCCAATTAGAAAACGTTTCCAAATAACGTGTGGTACTCAGCTATATCATTCATGTTTCAAGGGGTTGTACAGTTATGAAAAAAAACAACTTTTTATACAGTCCCCGTGAGCCATAAAACCCAATTAAAAAGTTGTTGCCCTGTCTCTCCTTATGCCAACAAAAAAAATTCCACGTTTCTAAGTGCAATATTCACTGAGATATTCGAAAAACAGAAATTCGAGACAAAAAACGGTATTGAAAGCGGGTAAAACGGTTTTCCCTCATTTGATGTTTTTTTTTCTCAATTTTCCACCGTTTTTCGAATTCAAATATCTCGGTGAATATTGCACTTAGAAACATGGATTTTTTTTTGGTGGCACTAGGAGAGACAGGGCAACAACTTTCTAATTGGGTTTCGGTGCACACGGGAACTGTATAAAAAGTGTATATATATTTTTTTTCATAACTATTCAACCCCTCGCGAAACGTGAATGACATATCTGAGTACTACACGTTATTCGGAAACTTTAAAAAAAGAAAAAACTGAGCACATACATACATTTCAATCGCTGTTAAAGTGTTAAAGTCCGCGACGAACTTTCAGGTTTGCTTTAGCAAGTATATCTGTACGGGGAGAAGCATACGTGAACAGTTCGATGTATCCACAGCATTCCGGTTTCGTCGAATGAAAAAACTAATCCGCTCAGGTCACCTGCGCAATATAACACTACTAAACCACATATGCGCTTCGTCCATATTCCTCTGTGGAACTTCTAAAGAATTGGTACATGTTGGAATGTGCGTGTATGTGTTGTGAACCTAACGCGAACTTTTTTCTGTGTAATGCTTGTTATCGTGCTGCCATCTATTTTTCTAACTATGAGTGAAGCGTAATGATTAAAGATTTGTACCGTTGTAGGCCCGTTGCTCTCTGGCGAGACTTTTTAATAGAAATCGGTCCACATTCGCGCCTAAAATTTGGGAATCACAGAAAACAAACTTCGGTCGACCATCACTGCTGTGCGATGGGGGTTCGAACCCGCTTCCTAGCGATGCGAGTCCGCCGCTATGACCTTTCGACCACGACAGAGGGGGCCCAGGGCTACCGTATGATCTCTCTACGCCTGTACCGGCCATGAGGACTGCGAGTTGTCAGTGGTCTACATCAATATCGCAGATTTTGCATTAATTCCCCCATTACAGATATGTACATGAGCGATTTTTTCATTTCTTTCGCTAGTCGCAATTTTTTGAAATTGCAAAGGTGGTGTTTGTTCCAGGTAATCTGTACTACTATTCTCTGTTAATGGTTTATGCAGCTGGAATGGTGCAACCATTATCTCGCACACAATATCCATTGTTGACTGCATTTTTCGTACGTATTCAAAAATCCAACCCGTTCGCGATACGGTTTTTCTGTGATTTGAAGTAGGGATAGGAGGCGCTAAAAAAATTCGTACCTTTATATTCAATAAAGGTGCCATGTAACAGATGAATCGTATCTGATTTCTTTGCTCATTCAAATTCGGTGATAGATGTATTTGATGTCGCGCACACACACGGCATCCTTCACGGGCAATGTCAAGAATTTCACGCTGACACACATATACAAATGAAGAATGCCATCACGTATCATCACTCCCATTCTTGGAATTTTTAGTTGCTGGAGCGCATTTTTATCCGTTCAGCTGGAAGGAAGAACAAGCGTAGACAACACAGAGAGACGATAAAAAAAAAAAAAAAAAAATGACGAGTGGATTACACGTTCCACTTCGCGTCACAAAATGGTGGAAGGTTTCTCAATGAAACTAGCCATCGTTATATGGGCATCAATATGTAAATCGACTGTTTATTCTGAAGAACCAGATGTACCCAGGCGCCTTTTTCTTTAACTAGACGGTACTTTAAAGTACAGTATCCGCTTAGATAATTTATGTACCAACTGATTGTGTAGTTGTTTTTTTTTTGTCTTCAATTAATCCTTGTGGGTCTATAGCTCTAATTAGAACTAAAATGACTTACCAAATAATTTACATCATTATTATCGTTATTTATAATTTTCTTATTTTTCATAACGTAGTAAAATTGGGGGGGGGGGGGATTGGATAACCCACTCGCGGCGTTTAGATAATTATATTCATTGGGATTCCTTTTCTATCTGAATATGCTTAAATTCGAACGTGTCGGTTTTAAGCACGGGGGTCTTTATAGCTCAGTTAACCGGGCTCGGAAATTTTATCTGATTGCGTGAAAAAAATTCAGACTCTTTCCCTTTCCCCTCCCAAAAGTCAATGAAAAATGTTCTAATTTATACTCATTAAAAGGGATGACTTTTTTATTTTTTACAGTTACGTTACGATAATAAATTACACAAATACAAGGCCACAATAAGCAAAATGCCCAACAAAGTGAAATATCTCTTCTTATTGGTAATATAGCGAAGTAATTAAATATAAGTGATATGCCGTAAAATTGTATGCACGGTAGGTAACATGACTGAAAAACTTTATACAATCTTAATAATCCTTGTGGGTCTATAGCAGTGATTTTCCCAACGTGGGCGTTAACGCTCCCTTGGGGACGATGGAAAGTTCCGGGGGGGGGCGGTAGAAGCTACAGGTATAACATAGGATCCTATGGGTTAGATTGCGTTGGGGGGCGATGGGACAAAAATGGTTGGGGAAACTATTGTCTATAGCGTAATTGTTTATCTTGCCCCGATCATTTCTGCCAATTGGAGAATTCATATTCGATATTAAAATACCATGCTTTGTTCGTTTCGATTTAAAAAAAAATCGATTAATTATCGACCTGCGGTTTTTCTATGTATTCATCGTCTAAAAATTCAGTTCAATTATCGAGACCTTGTAGGAATATTAATCTCGAAAACGATATTTTTTGTCTCGCTTGTTGTGACAACCGCTATAAGAACGTCAATGAAAGGCAGTAGGATATGCGAGAGAGATGCGTTAACCACTGCAAACATTGTACACACAAACATTCATCTGTGAATGATCGCAGGACAATAATGTGGGCCTCGCACTTTCATTAGTTTTTTCTTCTCAATAAATCTGAACGATAACCCTCTATTCCCGTTGTAAGGTTTTTCCAAATCGGGAAAGTCCAACCGGAATTTGTAGATCATCTGTGTTCACAAATCCCAGACGTCTTTGACGGTATTGATTTGTTAAAATGGATGATGAAATCGAAATGTGGTCTATATTTGGCGTGTCATCCATCTTATTTACTCTTGTTTTTACTTCACGTTTGAGAGCTTTATAATCAGCTTTTTTGCTCTAGTTTTATGATATGAATTATTACGCAACTGTTTAAACCGTTATTCACAGTCGAAGGAATTTCATGTTTTATACACACATGTATAATTTTTTTTCTTCTCTTTCTTTCTCCCCCTCCCATTTTAAGGAAAATTATTTGGCACCGTTTCCTAAAATTGTACCGATTCGTTGTCACCCCTTTCCTCTCGTGACAGCAGCAGTGAATTTTGATGGGAAGCGTTTTTTTTTTCATCCGCCTCTTCGCGTGGGAAGCAGTCCACGACGGCTGAAGGAAAAAAAGGTTTAATTTTTGAAAATCCTGTTTCGAATGAAGCAATTCGGATCCCTGCAGAAAATACGTTCCTGTTTCAGCGTCCGAATGCTCTCGAAAAATCAGCCGCCGCCTTGTTGTTCCATGCTATTGCGTAACTGGAAAGGTGGCGCTAATGTTTCGGATCTGGCTATCGATCCCATTGAGCACCGCCATACGTGGTGTGTTACATTAAGCCTGTTTGCTCGGTCGACAGAATCGAGGTCATTGACTGCATTCCCATCTTTATAAAAAATTCCATCTCCTGTTGTAAATAATTTTTGACCCATTGGATTGCTATGTTGTGACGGTGACATCAAGATATATATTGAACGATTAATTATCATATCCCTAATAAAAAAAATTCTTGAGAGGAGTGTATCACAAAATGAAGTTGCTTCATTTGAACCTTATTGCATTCCCATAAAAAGTGGGAAACGAAGTGGGGGAAAATATATATATAGACCCGTGTGTGTGGGTAGACGTATAGATGCTATCATTAAAGTATGAAATTCATTATTTTATGGAATAACTGGTCAAGTCATAGTGTAAAACTCACTTGTTTCTTACATTCGCGATTGCACAGGCATTCTTCGCTTTACACTATTAATTGGTTCCGAAAAATAATAGCGTAAAACGAAATCACGTAAAGTGACGAATTTAACAAGTGATAGGTTTTTCTCAGAAAGATAAACCCATTTTCCAGCAGCAGAATTGCTATTTTTTGAACGAATTGATTATTTAAACTTTTAAATAAATATCGTGAATTTAAGCAACGATTAATTCTAGTGAGTGTGGATGTTTTTTTTCCTGAAGAAGCTGGTATGTGATAGGCTGATAACTTTTTAATGTAACCACAGAGTAATAATACTATAGAGTGCGCGCGAGGGGTTACAATGTGAAGCAAAGATCCGGAGTCACGTGACTCCGGTCGAAAGGCTGGTCAGGGAATCTCGCTGCCAATGCTTTCCTTATGGCTACTCGTATGACGATCTACACGCGCTGCCTTATTTTTGATTAGAATGGCCAACACTTGCGCAGCTTTCGGATGTTCTGAGCGGTTTAGGAAAGGGGGACCAGTATCCTTTCACAAGGGAATACTTTTTTGCTTATTCCTCTTCTTATAAATTAAAAATTGGAATATTAAATTGACGATGCAATGGATTTCTGACGTAGTCTCAGTTTTTAACGACTCCATTTTGGATTTAATTCAATTAAAGTTCCAAGTTTTGGTAAAATTCAAATGTCATGAATCATTATTAAATGTTTTAATAGAATTTTTGGCAATAAATGATTGAAATTGTGAGTTTTATGAAGTTTTAACTGAAATATACGTCTCCGCAAGATTTGGCGAGATTTGGCGAGCTAGTGAGTTCATTCGAGTTTTGCTCAACTTGGAAGAAAATATGCTTTTCAGAAGGAGAAATTTATGAAAAATATTCTATTTAAATAGAATGTGAGGAAAATTTCCCCCCCCCCCCTCTAGACAATTGCTGTTTTGCATAAAAATGCATAACAACCTCTAAAAATAATAGTATTTTTACCCCTCTTCGTAACGGTTATGTTTGCATATGCTGATAAATACAGCAAAAGCCAACATCAACTAAGCCGATGAAAAAAAATCTCTCTCTATCTTCGCATTTATTATTAATTTAATTTTTATGGCGAAATATGTGTAGTGCACGCATCTCATACGGACAGAACTAAGTTGTTGAAGTAAAGTGATATTTCAGCATGAATTTTTTCCATATTCACTAAACTTAGTAACTTCATTTTGAGAATTATTCGATTCATTCGTAAAAAGTGATAAATGCTACGAAATTCATCAAACTTACTAAAAATATTGGTAATTATGCATATATTTACCAACTATTATGCATAATTTCTGAAGATAACGCGCACTACGGATTTATCAAATTTACAGTAACATAAACATTATATATTTGTTGTATACAATATTTTGTTTCCTGTGTGTGTATAGATATTTAGAAAGCTATTAAAAACTGTGCCAAAAAAATTTATTTCATGAAATTTATACTGTTTATATTCACTTCCTTCAAATATTATATATTCAATTAAAATTTAAAAACCCATGTGTTAAGAAATTATTAAGAATTATCCCTTAATGGAAAATAAAAAAATTCCGTTTTCCAATATTTGTTTATTTTATAGAATTTATTTTTTCAAATCTGATACTCCCTAAATATTTCACATAAAAATGAGTGAAATTCATTGAAAAAATGAAGGAAAGTTTTCATCAACTTGATCGAATTGAGTCAAATTTCGTTACAGCAACATCCTAGCTTCTGCGAAAACGCGCCAAATGTAATAGCGCAGAACCTGTTCTTTCCCCGACAATACTGCTCATCTTTTCTTCACGTTCGACAAGTTTTATGAATAGCGTGCGCGGTCTATTTATATCTTAAGTCTATGAATGTAACAGTCGAGATTCAGGTGACAAAGCATTCTTCGTCACTTTATGAAAACTTCAGTAGCAAGGGAATTGCCAGAGAATTTTGAATATCCCTCACAAATACGACAATTCTAGTTTCATTTGGATCGTTTTTTTTAATTAAAATTCTGATAGCGTTCTCAAGGTTATCAAAGGATGTAAACATGTTGATTTATGAGATCTGTGAAATTTTGATTTGATAGCACCACATTTGTCGCATCTAAGCATAAAATCCAATGGATTTTGTCATTTTAACTACTTCGTATCTTTAGGTCCATTTTCTAAATTAACATCAAACTCCAGACTAAATTTTTCAGGTTGCGATTAGGGATGGGACGAATAGCGATTTGACCGAATACCGAATATTCGGCTGTTTTGGCCGAATATCTATTTTCTTAAAATTCATCAAAATTATAAATAAAATTGGTGTTTTTAATTGAAAATGAAATTATTGGCAATTTTAAATGATATTGCATTTCAATTATGCAATTTATTATTTAAATAAATATTAGAAACTAGTAATTGAACGATTTTTATTCTCATGATACTGACAATCAAATTTAACGACGATATACAGTCGAACTTGATTAATTTAAAATAGAAAGTCACTGGAAAGAAGTTCGTTTATCCAAAATTTGAGTTATCCAATTAATTTATCCTGGACCTGTAAAAGGCTACAAATTGCAACTTAATCATCGACATTTATATGGGGGGGGGGAAATAATAGTTATCAGTTATTCAAATTTTTTATCGGTTACGAAACTGTTTTCCAAATTTCAATTATAATAATTGATCTTAGCTACGGTTCTGGAATGAACAACACCGCATAATTTCTTGACCATGCTTAAAACCTTATTTATGGAAACAATTCATGATCATTAGTTACGAAACTGTTTTCCAAATTTTGCTTGTCATTCTTACGCTATCAACTAATACTTTTGTTAATGTATTGCAATTTGTACTTTGACTATAAGAAGATTCCGATTTTGAATGGTACACCTTGATCGAACATAAATGGTATAAGCATAAGTGGTACACATTCTTGATTCACTCCAACTGAACAATATGAAAATCGACATTAAATTATAATAGAAAGAATGGAGAAAAACCGGAATATTCAAAGCTTATGCTTTGAAAATTTGTTGTTTAACAACTTGGTCAAATAAAACAGTCTGTGACTTTTAGCATTTTTTAAAACTAAATTTGCAGATATAAAAATCATAATTTTTTTCCCTCCAACTTATCCAAAACATTCAAATTAAACAAATTTTAACATTAGACAAAAAAATCGTAAAAGTTCGAACCATCAGAAATTTGAATTAATCAAGTTCGAATTAACCAAGTTCCGCTGTATTGCATTTTAAAATTACTGAAGAATAAATTTTTTCAACACTTGTCATAATTTTACATCTAATAAAAAAAAAAATGTCAACCGTTATTTATTCTCAACTACTAATGTAATGCATCATAAAATTTACCTTGTTTAATACCCATTTGCTTATTTTGTCTTTTTCAGTAGCTTAATAGGCTTCTTGTCTAAGTACATCCTTCGGTTAGTGAACTTATGTGATTCATGCTCACTTCCACCTTATTGCATTAGGAGTCCATTTTCAGTTTCATGTTTTCTTTATCCTGGAAATTCATCCTGACATGACCTCTTACACAGAGAGGGATGTACACCACATAAAATATAATCATAAAATTTTTAATTTATGCGAAAAATTCCAATTAATATAGTTTTTAAAATTAGTTTGTTGTGCTTGGATTTTTACAGATATTCGGCCGAATACATAAGCATTATTCAGCCGAACCGAATAGTGGCCGAATATTCGTCCTATCTCTCGTTGCGATTTCTAAAATCAACTTTTTAAAATCGCGTAAAATGAGACCGTGTAAAGCGAGGGATACCTGAAATGGGAGTTGAGCGTCTGAAGCCTGTGCCATTACAAACACGATTTCCGTTTTCTCTTCCCCCACCCCGCCCTTAGACTTCGATCAGCCATGCCTCCCCCTCAGCAAAAAATGATTAAATAAAGCAGTGATCCGCAAAATTTATTTTCGCGGCACCTCTGCTTGATCTCGTCGATTCGTTGCCCCCCCCCTCCCCCCAACACCACAAACCATCGTGACATATTGACTGAGAATCACAGCCTTGTTTAATACCTACAATTTAATTTTAACCATGAAACATCCCGCGGTACCCTTGAGTGATATCGCGGAACCCGAGGCCGCAACGACAATACGTTTGAGAATCACTGGGTTAAGCGGTGATCGAAGGACTGCCGAACTCGCCGCTGGGAAACGATCACTTTTCAAAATGAAGCCATGGCTGTCAAAAAATCTGTCACAGAAACACTGTCTCGAGTAATGACTCTTCCCCCTTCCATAAACACAGAAATTTTTGTCTAGGAAACAAACTATTTTTAAACCATTTTTTGTTTTATGTCCCTTCATTTTTAAACTGGTATTTCAATTGTTCTCTAATTGATGTTGATAAATTTTTATTTTCCCACCCCATCGTGTTTATTAAAGACTTTGCTGATTTTAATGCTTAATTTTATGCAAATTGAAAATCACATTTTCTTGTTACCAAAGACGTGCTCAGGGATGGAATACATATGGAGTGCTCATGGAGGCCCTGTGTCACCCCCCCCCCCCAAAGTCGACAAAAAAAATAGAAAAAAATGTAATATATTTTGGTAAAAAAATTTAAATACCGAAAGAAAATACCTTTTATATACTACTAGCTATAATACCCGGCGTTGCCCGGGTTTTCTTTAATGAGTCTTTTTCGATCACGGATATTTCCCTCTTTCTTTGAGCTATCAAACTGTGTCTAAAGTTAACTAATATGGCGACTTCCTATGCAACTCATGAAATAAACAAATCTAGATTTAAAGAAACATGGAAATGAATATAGTTCCCTCCCCCTTTTTTTTGATGGGTGCTGGGTATTTCGATTCCCTCCCCCTGAACTTCAAGTTATCCATCTGCCTGTTTCAGCTTCCAAAAATGCTTAGTTATAAAGCTGTAGAATTTTTTTTATGTACTTTTTATGGGCCCATAATTAATTTTAAAATATCTAAAATATCAACACATTATTATGAATAAATTGCTATGTATCAAATGCTAATAATATCTATAACCAATTTTGAGGTCTCTCTGAGCATTTCATTTAGCTAGGTGTAATTTTAAAAAGTGTGGTCTAGTGTCTCCCCTACACGTGCCAGAACTGTGATTTTTTTTTTTTTTTTAACTCATTTATTCTAATTAGATAATTTGTGTAATGAAATTTTATTTTTAATACATTTGTCCAAATAAAAAATTCACTGTCAACCTGGCAGTATAGAAGTAAGCAGTCACACACACGCAGTACAGTATGCCTGACCACAATTTTTTCCACAAGATGCTGAATTTATGCAGGGTGTCTCAGTTCCGGGTTTAAGAAACTTCTAGGAAAGATAGGGCACACCCAAATTACTTGGGAAGACTTCGGAAGGCAATGAGGAATCAGAAATGATACTGTAGCGTACACAGAAAACGCGGGTATGCTATCGTAAAAGTAAATATGCATTTCAACAAATAATAGAGGTCAAAGAAGGTGTTGACCATGAGCTGTAATGTGGGTCTTGTATCCCTGGTGCATAAAATTCTGATCAGCATTCTGGAAGGTTCCGGGCATGTCTCGGACTTCCCTGCAATGTGTGCAGCCAGTTTATTTCATATTATGTTCAGTTTTCTTGCATATGCAAAGGGGGATTTTAAATCTATTTCTATTTAACTTCTCACAACTACATTTTCTATATGAAAAAAGTGGAACAACCTCTTGAATGAATTTTTTAAAAACACAGAAATCGTAAACTTCTATACTATTTTGAAAATGCAGTGGGCTGTAGAGAGAGAGAGTTTGCCTATCACTAGCTTGACCAGAGATAAAAAAACAAGTTTGGTTAACCAAAGAAAATAGCTCGGGTATAACATGCTGTGGGAAAAAACCTCAGAAAATATTAGTCTAAAACTGACATATTTGCATAACATTCATTGCATGCGTGCATGATAGCTAATGGTTTTTCACAAAAAGGCATGAATTTTTTCGATATTAAAAAAAATTTCAAATTTCATTGTCACGATAGTTTAATTGTTATCTACAGATGATGCCATAAAAGAATTTTCAATTTTAGCACCACCTGTCGGCAACAAATATAACTATTCTTACAACAAATTTTTGTGATTTAATAAAATCCAAACTAAATTGCAAACTAAATTGTTTGTTTTTCAAATTAATGAGTTATTATTTTTTTGTTACTTTTTTTTATTACTTTGAGGAAAATTTTCCTCAGTAAATTTTTCACACACTTTGGAAAATGTGCTGCCAGCTATTGGTAAAATTATGTAGTCAAATACGCTTAGTAAATTATTAAA
The DNA here is from genome assembly GCF_987345545.1 of Pholcus phalangioides. NCBI lineage: Eukaryota > Metazoa > Arthropoda > Arachnida > Araneae > Pholcidae > Pholcus > Pholcus phalangioides. The sequence continues at coordinate 81,499,898 of NW_028301608.1, read as the reverse complement.
CTATATATAATTAAGAAATAATATATTTTTTTTGTTTGATGAACTCAAAATTTCTGCAAATGTCAAGAAAATTCCTTCGTTGATCAATTTTAGCTAATTTTTCCCTATGCATATGGGAAAAATTTATCGCTAGTTACCATCTCTGAGGCGTGGGTCTAACACGCCGGGAAGACATAACAAACTGTGGGAGACTTCTTTACCTTTCCACTGTTACATCCTTACTTACAGAGTGCTCACAACTAAGGTGCTACTCTTCAAGTGCTGAAAATATGAACTGAACTTGTCGTTTCGTAGAATCTCTTGCTAAAAGTTTTAAATTATTCTCCTGCAAATGGAAATGACATTTCGCTTCTGAATATTTTTCCAATCAAACAATATTAAGGGCATCAAACTGATGCCTAGAAATTCTCTTGAGGAGCACTTCTTCGCACCTTTACTATGAGCCGCCCCTGGATGGAGTGTATGTGGAAAGAGAAAATTGAGAGCTTTCTGCCTTCCCGCCCCCCAAGAGAAAACCATCAGATATTTCTCTCATTTATTCTGTTATTTAGTAGCCTCTCTAACAAATTCTTTAGAAATTTTCTGAGTTTGATCCCATTTTGTTCACATTGTCATGTCCAGAGGGCAGCTGATGCTTTGCCAGATTTTCTGACGTCCTGCCCTCTTAGTAAGTGGTTGTGAAGTTGCGATTTCTACCAAAGTACAGACTTAAATTTTCTTCACTGTTTCCATCAAGCTTATTCAAATTTGCATAAATTTTGTTTTTTCATTACCATTAAAAAATTACTCGTAGAAGATGTTCAAGTTTATCTGTAAAACCGAAATTTTAGTTGATGAAAGCATAAGAAAGGGAGACATTACAGAAAAATTAGTTATCACACCAAGCCATTTAACAACTGTTAGCAAAAATCATCAGTCAACCGTAGGAAACAAAGCATCACTTGAAAGGAGGTAATGCAATTCAAGATTGCAGATTTAAGATCGACACAGCAATGATGAAGTTAGAAGGAATGAAACAAATCTTTTGTTTTCCCCCACTCCTGTAGACCAAGAATATGCAGAAGCAACTATGGTCCTACGCGTTAGAATGCAAATGTAAATTAAATGTAGAAAAATTATCACCAGAGCCTCAGATATTAAGCGGCTCTGGAGTACTTTGCAGTCCATGGTACAGCCACTGTGGTGGTGGAGTGGTCATTGCGATGGACTCGTATTGCAGTGACTCTAGTTTCAGCCCCACATCGCCATAGTGGTGCTCGGCTGAAGTTGGTTTTCTGTGGTTCCTAACTTCAAGGTGCAAATGCAAGTCGATCTCCCCATTAAAAAGTCTCGCCACATAGAGCAACAGGCCTACAAATAGTACAGATATTTAGTCATTACACTTTGGTAACTTCACTTCTGAAATATAGATGGCAGCATTGAAAAACCATACACAATACTAAATACACACTCACACTGTTAGGTACACACACTTATATTTCTGGCACAACTAACTAGGTAGTAAATTGCTCATCTCGATAGACCTGAGTTGTGCTTGGTTAAAAGAAAAGAAAGTAAGTCCATGGTATATATATTATAAAGCACTGATGATAAAAGTATTTTTAATTAGTGTGCGTGCATGCATGCTTTCATGTTGATTGTATTTTGCAAAATGGAAAAATTTATTTTGTGGTAAAATTGCTTTTTTTCCCCTTACAGTACTTTTGTGTATGTGAAGTTTCTAGCTGTGTGGGCCTTGGTGCTATTGGCTGACTTCATTTTGGAGTTTCGCTTCGAGTACCTGTGGCCCTTTTGGTTGTTGCTGCGCAGCGTTTACGATTCATTCAAATATCAAGGGCTGGTAAGAACTTATGAAAAATTAAACTTTGAATTCTGAAGAGATTCCAAAATAGTAATAACATGACTTTCATTTTAATATTTCGGCATAACTTTTTTAAAAATTTATATTATCTTTTGTTTTTTGCAGGCTTTTTCAGTTTTCTTTGTATTCATTGCTTTCACTTCAGACATGATTTGCTTCCTTTTTATCCCAGTTCATTGGCTGTTTTTTGCAGCTAGCACATACGTATGGGTTCAGTACGTGTGGCACACAGGTAATCTTGTACATATAATTATAAATATATCTTGTTTATTCTCACAAAATAAAACAAATGTGCCCCAGTAAGCTTAATGAAATATATTTAGATGAAAAAAATTATTTTCTACTTATATTTGTCTCAAGTTCATGTAATTTGCATTTGTTTTCATCAATTTAAAATTATCTCAAACGCCATCATTTTTGTTAACAAAATTTCTTCCTCCTGCTGGTCCTCAATTCATTTCCATAATTTTTCAGTAACTTTCCATCTTAGAAACTAAATAAATGAAAATAAAAGTGTGAGTGAGAAAGCAAGAAATTGTTCAGAGAAATCAGTAACTTCAAAATGTAGGAAACAAAATTTATGTCTACCAAAAAAAGAAACATGTCTCTACAAAAAAAGTGTATCAAAATGTATGAAACATATTGCAAATGTCTAGCATCAACATCAAGCTAATTTCTAAAATATATGTAACTAGCTGTTACCTGTGACTTTGCTCATGGGGATTTTATTTTAAAATTCCTGAAGTAATTGCTGAAAACTTGCCTAAAAATTGAGTTCCATTTACCCCAGTATCTCTTTATAAACCATGTTAGTGGTATCTCCTTTTGGGGCTAAGATAACCAAGCTACTTGTAGAGCTCACTCTGGAACATGTGCCATAGAATTGTCCATGTAAGAAACAGTCCTCTCTGAAGTCACTATTATCTGAAGAAAGCAACAGTTACTTATTTTATTACACAGCAGTCATGCATATCTCTAGTCTGTGATATTTCCGCCATTTTGGAGTACTTTTACCAAGTTTTAATTCAATAGAACCATTTTAAGAAAAATTAAATGTTTCTCCATATAGACTTTGAGCCCTCCTTATGACCCCTTTAGGGGTTGAATTTTAGAAAATCCTTTCTTATATAGTGAATCTCTACATTATAAAATAAAACTAGTGACCAAATTTCATATTTGTTTTAGCGGTTTCAGCTCGGCAATGATGAATCATTTTATATTAAACCTTTTACTTCCCTTACGAGCCCTTTAGGGGTTGATAAGAATGGGGTGCTTTCATATATTTAAAATTCACCTTAAATTTTGAACAAACATCAGTGCTGAGTGCTGACTTTATTTATGTGTGGATAAAGAAGTGTCTGAGATTTTTTTCTGTAATTTTTTTGGTTGGCATTTATTTTTGAGAGATGTCTCTTTTCAGAAGAATGACTCGTCTATTATTGAAAATAAAAATTTGAATTATGAAATTTAGTCAAAAGATGATTTTAGTTGCTTTCATAGTTTAGTCGTTTCATCAATGACACATAAAAACTTGAGTTCTGCTTGGCGTGAAGTAAACGCTCCCAGTTTTGCAAAAGATAAACAGAAATTACCATATTTCATTGTTTAAACAACTTGAATGTGATGTCATTAATCATAATACACTGCCAATGCTTCTGATGTTGTAATAAGAGTCTACAAATTATTATTTTATTCATTTATTTTTTCCACAGTGTATCTCATAATTAGGTTGCGCGAAGAATTACTGTGGGTAATTCTCCTGTAAACAAAAAAAAAATTAAATTAATGTATATGTAAAGACGGACTTTTCTCTCTATAGGCCAATTCATTTTGAAAACCAGTCTTAAATCTGATATTTTATTTTTGTCTATTTTCTGAGTGATATTAATATTCATGGATGAATTCGCTTTTAAAAACAGTTTAATTTTTGAAATGTTATTTATATTTATACAGAGAGGGGAATCTGTCTTCCTACCATCTCTCTATGGTTAATTTTTGTATATATAGAAGCATCAGTGCGGCTCAAAGAACTTAAAAACTTACCATTTCATCTAGATCTTTGTAGGCCATTTGCTGCTCATTGGTAAGTTATTAGATTTATTAAGAGGCATTTTAATGTGGCATCAAATATTATTTTTAGTATAAGGTAAAACAAAATAGTGGAAATCAAGATTTTAAATTAGGTTATACATAAAATTATTCATGCAGATTTATTTTAATAATGCTCATCTATTAGTGAATAAGTTTGATAATTTTAACAATTTTAAATGATGTTTTATTTTGAAAACAAAACATATCTCTTGTGCATTCATTTTAACTCTTCAAGCCAGTATGGAAATGGCTCATGCACTATACAAATGGTAATGCTACTAGTCTGCAGATGGCAACTGAAATACCCAAACTGAAAAATTCTAAGAGATAGCAGTGAAACTATCTTAAAAAGATGATAAAAACTCACAAGGACACTCGCATCTTATTGCATAGAGAAAAGTTACCATGTGGAAATTGCTTACACTTTTTATTGTTCGAAGGATTAAAGGCAAAGTATTAAATTTAAAGCGAAGTTTTTTCTATCCTGTAGTACACATTTCTGAGAGGGCATGTGATAAGACATTGAGACTTATGGGAGAATATAATCATTAATTGTGGAAAAGAAGGTAAAGTAATTAAGAGCACCACGTGCTAGTTCTTTCACAATGTACCAGAGAGAGCCAGTCATGCATTTCCAGTGGGGGGTACATGAATGAAGCACGAAAGGTTAGGAGCAAGGTCAATGAAGCAAATATGAAATATAAAGTTTTCCCCCTTAAAATAGAACTTTCTTCCGTTTACATAAAAGCTATGGTGGCACCAACTTGGAATCTATAAATATGAAAATCAGAGGTATATTCAATAGAATTTTTTTTCATAATTCTACTTGTTTTCTAAATGACATTTAAAAAGAATTCCATTTGTGTGGAACTCACAGAGAATTCAACGTATATTGTAGTGAAAAAATACTTCCTTATTAAGGTTAAAACTGCATTTTATTCTGTGATTAAAAAAAAATCAATGTTACACAGATTTTCTTAAAAGAGACGTAGTGCTTTTTGATGTTCTAAACTATCACCCATATCATGAAAAAAAGTTTCTTTGGTTAAAGTATGAAATATTTTATCTTTTCAGCATTGGCTACCCAGTCGTCACGCTTGGATTTGGTTTTAAGAGTTACGTTGGGTACAGAATGAGGCTTGTAAGTTCATTGATTCAATTGTATCATTCTGATAATATGAAAATATGATTTCTTCATATTTTGGGATTTTGTGCTTCCAATCACATTTGCATAGGTTTTGATTGACTCAGTCTTAGGAGCGAGGCACACTGAAACAATGGGACTCCAACATCGGCACACAGATTGGTTGAAAACCAATCCATGTTAATGTCGCTGTCCTATTGCTTGCCGTATTATTTCATTGTACACTGTGCCTTAAGGTCTGTTATAACTTAGATGAAAAAAAATGCTTTGTTATAATGTACTAGCTGATACCCGGCGACATTGCTCGCCCTGTAAAAAATGTATATATGTATAGCTTATTATTTTTTTAATCAAAAAAATTTCTGCATCAAGTAAGAAAAAAATTACTTTTATTTTTAAATATTTTAATTAAAAACTTCAGGCAGTCGCTTGTGGATACACAATATTTTGTGTTTTTCCATCTGTTGTGTAGATGTACATATTTTTGGGATTACCAACATGCGAACAGGTGACGAAAAACTGTCCGTGTGAAAAACAGGGCTCAAGTAGGTTGATACCTGCCACTGCCAACGACTGGCCTTGCGCTTTGTTGATTGTCATGGCAAAAGCTAAACGAATCGAGAACTGTAATCGCTTGAAAGTGAATGGCATTTCTTCAGTGATAATTGGGATACGTGGAATGAAGACGTCTTATACAAATACAAATACAACGCCACAACAGGCAAATTGCCCAACGAGGTGGCTGACTTAAGAACATCATGGATCCCCGAGCCATTTTTTGGAGGCCCTACCTACTACTGCTACACCGCACATGAACCCCGCCCACACAGCCCCCCCCCCGCGGAACCCCACAACGAATCGGTACATGCGGGAATGTGCGTGTACGTGTAGTGAAACCTGACGTGAAGTTTTTTTTTGTTTCTCTGTAATGCTTGTTATGTGTAGTGCTGCCATCTGCCACCAGTTTTTCAAACTATGAGTGAAGTGTTATGATTGAATGATTTATCGTTGTAGGACTGTTGCTCTCTGTGGCGAGACTTTTTAACAGGGAGATCGGTTCGCATTTGCGCCTTGAAGTTGGGAACCACAGAAAACCAACTTCAGCCGACCACCACTGTGGGGTTCGAACCTGGATCCTCGCATCGCGAGTCCGTCACTATAACCACTCGACCATCACAGCGGCTGTCTTCTTCGGCACATCCAGTTAGAATCGTTACTTCAATGATGTAATTGTGCAGTTTCTTCACGCAGAGTCTGGTGCCATTGCAGAGTCTCTGTCTCTCCAAATTTCTTAAAAGCATTCATTATAGGTGCTCCAACTTTGAGGGTCAAGTTGTGTGGTGACACATCCGGAATATCCAAAAAGTTCAGAAATTCTGCAGGATACAGAACTGTCTATGCTATGTCTGTGACAATGTGTCAACTGATTTGTAAGATATTGAGTCTCCCGGAATAATTTTTAGGATTTTTCGTTGCTCTTGTTCACACTGGCATTTTTCGGTGCCAGAATCGCTCTCTCACAAAGCCACTCATGGTGTCTGTGATTTCGTTAAATGTTTGGGAAGACTTTGCAAGTTCTTGAACTGACTTTGACAACTGGCAAAATCCATTTGGGAACGTGATCAGTTCAGCGTTTCGTGCCAGAGTGTTGATGATTTGCGGCAAGCATTGAGTTCATCAGCTGGCATTGAACATTTTTATTCACAGTTTTGTCGTCGTAGTCGTTCTCTGTTGTTAGGGACGTCATATGTCCAGCTTGTGCAGCGAATATTATTCAAATGCCTTTTTAAGCATTTTTTAAATTGAAACTATACCTACGATGGGCAGTTGATGAAATAAAGGCTGCATTAGCACTTACAGGACACCCTGTATATAGGCTAGCAGAAATACCCGGCGCTTTCCTGGTTTTCTTCAATTACTGGGAAAATTGGAAAAGTGACAAACCATTATAAAGGAATAAACTGTTAAAATGGCAGCATTAAAGATGTGACAAACCATTGTAAAGACATATTCACGTCTGAAACGCATTGTTGGGAACCACGGTAACTAAAGTAAACATTCCGAAAGTGATTGTTGAGGCCCCAAAAACCATTGTTGCCCGACAGTTTTTCGCCCATTCCGGGCATTTGCCCCGCTCTGACGAACTTTTAAAGTAGCCTACGGTTCAATCCCGGTCCTGTTTGGTATATATGCAAAATCTGGCGACGATCGGTCTAAAACTGTAGATTTGTATAAAGAACATACATACATACTTTCACATTCATATATAAGATTTTGTGAACAGATTATTTGTCCCAAAAAAAAAATTCAAATTGTCTGAATACTTTTAAAAAATGATGTTGGAAGTATATTGAAATTACATTCTTAGATAAATTAGATTATTGAAATTAAATGGTTTTTTTTTCAACTGAAGTTAAAATATTTTATTTCACATTATAGAGAAAGCAGAAAGAAGTTGCCAAAGAAAATGAGTTCTATTTACAACTTCTTCAACAGGCTTTGCCACCTGAAGCACCAAGTATAAGCGGAATTTGCTTAACAGAGAAAGACAAAGGTTTGTATTTATTTTCTATATGTATGTATTGCACCTTTCATCAGAAGCAAAAACTTTTTCATTTCTGGAACACCAAATTATGATTAATACTGACAAACTTTTGTGTACCACTAATAAAAACACATTTTGTTTCATTATATTGTGATATAAATCGATCCAAAAAAATGTTACTTGCTTACTGTATATCTTTACATACAACATCTACATATTGCTCCAAAATGAATGATTATTAAGATACATTAAATCTGCTAATGCTACTGAGATTTTAATTAAAATAATATCAAAGCACATTTAGCTCAAAGAATGTGTACACCTGTTGCAACTCACTGGTGTATAGTATAAAATGCAAAATCAAACAATGTCATCTCAATTGTAAAATTTGTAAAGGATTGCCTAGGATATATATTTTTTGAATTAATTCAACTTTAATCAATTACCAACTGTCATACATGCTCTTTAAAAATTAAAAAAGACAGATCTTGCGTTAAGAATTACATTAACATTAACTGCAACTTTTTTATTCAAATGGTCTGATCAACTGAATGACACCAATTATGACTTTCACATTTCTGAAACATTAACGAGTGTATAATTTATTAATTTTTCAAGCAAATGGAATTAAAAGTAATAAAAAAATTTTTTGAAACAGAAACTAAGTTTATTTAAAAACTTGAAAATGTAGTGTATGTAGAGATGCTCTGTCAATAAAAAGCTTTTTATTTATTTATCTTTCAAATTGTCATTCCTTTGCTTCAGCAGCTTCCAAAGTGACAGAGGAAGTTATTTTGAATGGGCACTGCATTTCTAATCATAACAACAACAATAGTAGCAGCAGTAGCAACAGAAAAAGCATTTGTGTGAACATTTCGAACAGCAGTTCAGTAAGCAGTCATAACAGTACGACGGCTCTCCTTTCACTACCGAGCATCACAAATGGTTCAACGTTTTCCGATATGGAGGTGCAAGAGTCTAAAAAGCAGCACAATGTGTGCAGCAGTTCCACGCAACATGCCATAGAAAAACATAATTATCAGTACATAGAAACACAGTTCTCTAAACAGACTAAAAGCATAAATGACTTTGATGAAAGTGACGAGAGCTGTGAGCGTGACAAGAGCACCTTCAAGAGTAATGGTGTAGCTCCATGTGCTGCTCCAATTTCTCGTTCTTCAAATCACAAGTGGAATCATAACAACAGTAGTAGTATGAAGGACAGTCTGACAGTATCTCATAGTGGAAGTTCAAAGAAAAACAGAAACAATTCATCTAAAGACATGACAGCTAATAATTTGAATAGTCAAAAAGATGACCACACTTACAGGTTTGGAATTTTTAAAAAATAAATTTTTGTTTTTTCTTTTTGTTTTGTCACATATTGCATATAACACAATTATCTCTCCATCTATCTCTTCATTATAATTTTACATCCATTTTGGAATGCTTATTGACTTGTATATAATTGTATGTATCAAGTGGCTTATTATGTGAACACCTGGTAAAAAAATGTCTTTACGAATAACAAATACAATTATCACTTACAATTGCAGTTATGGCTAATATATTGTCGTAAAATAATATTTATCTAAAATTAATTCAGTCTATTCAGTATTAAGAAAAAGTGTAAAAACCAGTATGGTTCGTTAGCATAAATTAGAAATACCATCTTTCTGTAATTATGTGTCAATTGTCAATAACTTGACTACCTAAAGCCCGAAGAAAATATTGCTACTGCCTTAGATTACCCATTCGGATTTTTTAAGCTTGAAAATCCTTAAGAAATTTCAGGGTAGTAGTAGTAATAGTGTAATTCCTTGTTTTTTGTCCAGAGAATTGGTAATAATATGCATTGCAGTTATTTTTAATTTTTAGTAGCATCTAATGTATCAAACTCATAAGTCCCAATGCTTCTGATTTATTCAAAAGGCTTATTATTTTTACCCATCAGTGATCGCCTCAAGCTTGCTAGGGAAAATATCTATATTCTATTCCCCAGTTTGAACCAGTGACCTCATGGTAACTTTCACAAGCCACCACACCACTCAGGCATAAAAGACAGGAAAAATACTATATTGGAACATTCTGGAAAAACAAGTTATATGATTGTGTTTTGCAATTCCAGAAAATCCCCAGTTTTCTTTTTTGTTGGTATGACACATTTTCTTCAATACAAAAAATATTTCATACAATAAACTTTAGATTTTTAGGTCGGGTAATTGGTATCTATGCAAACTATTTCTTTTTGATAGCCGGCTGGTTTTTTTTAGTGTATTTATCTTACTCTGGTAGAAAATTAACATGAAATGGTGCAAGATATAATAACAATGCTCATCAAAAAATAATTCTTAATCAGTTTACAGCTAAACAAAGTATGTGTTTATCTCATTTTGATGTGTAATATATTGTAGAAATCTAACACATGAGTTGTATTGAAGTTATTGAAAGAATTTCGCCCTGTTAATCAACATGCTTTTGAAGACTTACAGCTTCTAATACTAATTTTTGATACAAGTCTTGTTTAATTTTACAGATAATTGATAAAAGAAATAATTAATCACAAGTTTTTTTCATTGCTTTGGTTTATTGGATTTTGAATCACTAAAGACCTGGAGTTATTTCACCTTGAAGAGAAGTTTACTGCACCACACTTTTGTGTCTTGCGCAATAAGTAGCAACAGTAGCAATGTCATTAACACTTTTGAGTGGGGAACAAATTACATAATACAGATGTCACTAGATACCCTCGGAAGGGAAAAAACCTGCAAGGGGTTTGAAAATTTATCAAAGGCGATTTTGAGTGAGATAGCAGTGTTTCAAGTCTTGAAAAATATCGCTTATAGAGGGATTTGATGTAGTAGAGTATATTGTATGAAGAGGAGAACTTAACATTGGATTAGCTGCAAATATTCAAACAATATTTAAAAAAATATATTTGTAGAGAGATTTATCGTTATACCAAGTATCATTGTAGCATAGTTTTCACTGTATATAATTTGTGTATATTCAAATACATTTATGTAATTATATCTGTTTGTTTTCTCTTTTATGAAGGCTTGAAGCAGATATTAAAAGGCTTAAAGCAGATCTTCAAGCAAGCAGACAGTGTGAACAGGACCTCAGAAGCCAAATTCATGGCATCACAGTTGGGGAACGTTCTGTAAAAAATGAACTTCTTCAGTTACAGCAAGATAATGAAAGTTTACAGAACAAGTATGCCGCTTTTAATAAATGTTTCATTTGATTAGGATTTACTTTTGTCGTGGTATCTATGACACATAAGATACAAATTTTCTGCCTCTAAGCTCATAAAATTTAGGAAGCTTCTTTCCATTCTTAAATTATTTGAAAGATTAACAACAAATGTTTCTCAAACAATGTGTGTTTAAGGTTTTCTTACTGCTTTCATCACTTAACTAGGCTTCACAATTTGGTTACCGCCAGACAGCAGGACAAGCAGACAATAGCACAGTTAGAAAAGAAACTGCAAGAAGAACGAAAGATGAGAAGTTTGTTTGAGAACCAGTTAACTGCAGAGAGGAAAGCGAAAAAAGCAGAAGAAGCAGCCGCTGCGAGAGCTGTTGCAATGGCCACAGCGAGGTACTATCTTCTTGATTCCATCTATTTTATTCTCATGCGCCTTTCATATAAAATCTAAAGGGGTAACAATCAATTCGTCCTAGTATTGTCATTAGTTGTTCATAATGAAACCAATCTAACTTCCATTGAAAGAAAACTAACATTCTAGTTCCTTTAACAGTTGAAGCTATACTCTGTCAATGCTAGACTTACCAAATGGTGTAAAATCTTGTTCACCGCAAGGTATATAATACATCACTCCCATTCTTTCAAGGCTTTTGTTAATGCACAAATACATGAGATATTCCCCTGTTAATTTTTCAGTAAGAGTAAGTCTCTCCATAAGCTCATCACAACTATTTTTTTTTATATTAAATTTTGTTGATGTACAAGAATCTTGTTTGGTTCTGTAATATTTATATGTGCAATGGGTGGAACCAAACTTTATTATTTTTGAATCACATCCTAGATAATGAGGAATGAGTTTTTTCAAGCGGTAGACATGTCTAATGCATATAATTATCAATATAGTAGAGCAATCTTAGTACAAGTTAGATTTTGTGTATTATTACAATTTGAAGTGTATAGTGGCAACTAACAAAACTGAGAATTGATTAAAGTTTTTGATTGGTTAATCAGAATTTTTAATATTTTTTTTAAAATTTTTATTCAATTTATATTTATAATGAACATAGTACTGATATGATGCTATAAAATTATATTTTATTCATTTCACATACTTATTTGTAACATATAAACAATGTAGGAATAGATTGATAGATAAATTATTCTCAGCCACCTCGCTGGGCATTTTGCCTGTTGTGGTGTTGTATTTGTATTAAGAAATTAAAGGCCATCCGCTCTTGAAAGAATTTGATATGCTGAACTGAACATATTTATTAGTGGAATTTCCCTATATTGTCTTCTTTTTTCCCTCAAAAATTGTGTGTTTCAAGTTAGTCACTGATTTAAAAACTATTTTTGATCTTCATACTGTTGCTTGTATCCCTTAAAAAGTATAGAAAAATATTTAAGAGCTCCTAAATGAATGTTAGAACTACTGGGAACCCCCCAAAACAATGTTTTTCATTGTTTCATTGTTTTGCAATGAGCCCTCGGCTGACTGGAAATGTTCTATGGAAAAAATCTCCAGAATTGTGTTTCCTGCACTTCTAGATTGTTCTGCAGCAGCACTGATTTCTTTGTGGCATACGTCACAGATTTTGGCATATTCTGTTTTGGGGCTGGGGAAGCTAGTGCTTCCTAAATAAGAAAACTGCTATTCCCAGTGGGGATAATAAATTTTGATCTCATCTTCTGAAACTCCCATTAAACTCAATTTGAAGCTCTGCAGTTTAGTAGTTCTTGTAGGATAGACATATATTTCTTGATACTAAAAAATTTTATCGAAATATTGATAAAAATATTTAAAATATAGACACTCTTATCTGAAACGTATGTATAGGAACATAATTTAAGACACCTAATCACTCAAGTTTTTTTCTGAAATGTGAAGTTGGTCTGTATACTTGTAATGGAAGTTTTCATTCTAGTGTTTGATCACCAGTTAACTCAACTAAACTTTGCTATCAACGATTGATTTGTTAATCAAACCAGCCCTAAAACTTACTCTCCAATTTGACAAATTGACTCTCCAACAAAAGTAATCCATGTAACAAAATCTATAGCATTATAAGTAGGTGTATTGTTAAAACACATTCTGCTTCATATAAGTAATTTTGTATAAATTTGTCAAATATTGCTTTGTTGAGTAGAAACAAATCATAAAAAATTAATGACACTGATGTCTATTCTTCATGCTAGAACTGCAAATTTTTTTAAATTTTATTCAACAAGTTTTCACATTTTTCATGTTATCCATATTGCACTTAGGCTTTCACTGTTTGCATAGTATTTTCCAGTAAAACTAACATGGAGTATTAGGCATTTCTACTTTTTATAATAAAATTTTTTATTCCAAACTTTTTTAAAAATCAGAACGGAATGTACAGAGAGTTGCAAATCACGACGAAGAGATCTGGAAAATGACATGAAACAGTTGAGACGAGATTTAAAAGCAAGAGATGATAAAATTCAACAGATGGAAAGGCAAGCACAGGTGAGAAAAGAATTTTACAAGGCCCATTCCCCTACCTCTCCCTCCAAGATGATCAAAAATTAAAAATATTTTTAATATCTTTGTAAAATAATTAAGATAGAATATAAAAGTGTTTTCTTATGATATCTTATTTCTGGTAATTAAATGATTTTTGAAAGTTGGTAATCAAGAATTCTCTAGAAGAAATCCATTGCAACTCCCCCCCCCCCCCCACTCCTAAGGTCAATCCTGCATACACCCCTGGTTATTAGATTTGACTAAAACAATAAAACTGCTTTTGTAAAGTTGAATCTCTTTCCAATGATGTATTTTAAAGTCTCATTTGGGTATCGTAAGATTACCATTAAGTGTCCCAAAATACTGTTAGTGAATTAAAAAGAAAAAAAGAAGACATTCCAAAAACTTAATTGGGTCTAAACTACAATAGGTGCTCAAACTACAAATAGGTGCCTCCCAAGCTTCTAGGACACAACAATGTCTTGTTGCTATATTACAAAGTTTATTTACCAAACAATGAATTGTTTAAAAAAAATGAGAAGACTGTTTTGTAAGAAGTTTAGTGTGAACATCACATGCTAGTGGACTCAACAAGCAGTTGAATAGTCCTATGATTTGGTAATGATCACACAGTATCCCAAAAGATATAGGCAGCAGATGGCAAGCCATCATTGTGATCTAGAAGTTTGGGTGGGGGGGGGGGGGCTCTTTGCACATAAAAAATGTAACTTAAAACCAAATAAGTTTTTAGAACTTGTATTTTTTGGAAATTCACAACCAATTTTTTCTTTACCCCTGTACATAATGCTGTAATTCTGGGGTTCTCAAACTGTGCACTGCAGCACCCTGCTGCTCCACCAACCTTTTTCCGAAGTGTCACAGTGTTAGGAGCATTGTGGGTGTAAAAAGTTTGAGAATACCCCCCCCCCCTCCCTTCTAATCCTATGATACCCAAATGAGATGTGAAAAATGTTTTTGGAGAGAGATTCAACTTTATAAGAGGTTTCATTATTTTTATATATATAAATATAAAACAAAATGAATGACACATCACAATCCAGACCTGATTCTTTCAGGTTCAATTTGTTTTTGTTTCTAGCTGTCAGAAAAAAAAAGTTACTTTGTAAACATGTTTTAACCCTTTGAATGTAAAATTCTCATTTGTTATTGTTAATACAAAAAATAAAAACACTTTGCTGTACCCAACCATATGGGTCACTATGTCAAAGTGTATATGGGGAAAAGAATGGCATTTAGTAAAACTGTTATAGTTGAATATGCTCAGTAATAAATTTTACTTTCAGTCTTTGTCATCATACCAGGAAATACAGAGCACGCAGGCCTTGATGTCTGCAATTAATGCTCTTGAAGAGAAGAATGCCTGCCTTGAGACTAGTCTGAGTGCAGAAACAAGACTTAAACTCGACCTCTTCTCTGCTCTTGGAGAAGCAAAACGACAGCTTGAAATATCACAGTGTAAGTTTTCTATTCTGATCTTTGATTGGATTTTAAAAAATCTAAATTGATCGGTTTTTTCTAAAAAAACAAATTAATTTTTCCTACTTGTGAACTTTAACTCTTCCTTATTTTATTTTTATTCACCTCTAATTCTTTTTTCCATTGTACTGAACACATTTAAACATCAGGATAAAAATGGTTACAGATGAGTACAGTGATACCTCAGCTAACAAAGAAAATTCATTCCACAATCACATTTGTTAGCCGAAACACAGTTTCTCATAGGTTTCTATAGAAAATCGTTTGATTCATGCCAGGCACTGTCCGAAATATAAAGATAAGTTTTTATAAAATACTAAAAAGCACTGTAAAAAAGGTAAACTGGCAGAGAAGGGTCCAGTCTTGATGAAAGAATTTATAGGAAGATGAGAAACTGAAAATATTTTTGCTTTATGTACATGTCATAGCACACATGCTACTCGTCTTTTTTTTTATACAGGTTTGTAGGTTCTCTTTTTGTGTTGTAGTCAACTCATTTCTGTTTTATGCATACAGATGAAAAAAATAAACTCTCAGAATGTCTTGGCCATTCAGCTTTATGCTAAGAATCTTGCACTGGAAGCAAGTGTGCTCTGAAAGCATTCGAGTCTAGGCTCATTTTTTTTAAATTTCATTTTCTCTGAGGTTAATCTTTCATTCTACATGAATTGGTTCAAATGTTTTCCAAAAAAGAAAGAGGTAGGCCTATGTACGTTTAGAAAGTGATTTCAAAGCAGATGTGAATTAATCAGGCTTGAGGGACGGTTATTGATTCTTTGATGATTGGCGTGAAAATTCAGCTCACAATGTGGCTTTGTTATGTTAGCTCATGCATCCATATCAACAGAAGTTTTTGTAAGCCGAATCTGTATTACTTAGCTCACATTACTTAGCTGGATTTCACAACATCCAGCTTATGAAAGGTATTCATTAACCTTAAAGCAGCAATGATGAGATATCTCTCATAACTCGATGCTTTTTAGTTCAGCAGCCACGAAATATTTCTCCTTTAACCTTTATTTTGGCAATAATGAGCATAGCTAGTGCGTTGTAATTGTTTTTACAGTCAAACATGAACCTCCCTCTCAACCAGGTCAATGATTGATAACAGAAGGGGAGAGAAAGAGAGAGGAGACAGTGTTTTTGTTCTTATTTTTTTTTGTTTCCTATTGAGGTGGTGTAGGAATATTCATACAGTATGAATAGCAGAAAGCGATTGACATAGGCAGAGATAGACTTGAAGGTCTGGGAGGCACGATGAGGTCTATTCATATATACGCAAAAAATACATTGGATCAGTCGGCTTTAACTTTGTCTCTCTCTCCCCCCCCCCCCCCCCCCCCAGTGTCAATCTTCTTGAAAACAGGTGGCATTTCAAGAGAGAAAATTTGATTTCCACTGCAGGGGTTATAACGTGGATCAAGGAAATTTAAAAAACCACTTAGAGGGTTAAAAATATTAATCCATGTAAATGTACAGTACACTAGTTTGTAGCTTGCAAGTGGTATCCATGTTGTGTATCTAGCCCAGAAACGTAGAACATTGTGCACTATCCTTGCCTATCCTTGAATGTTGCTTCGTACTTAAAATTTGAACGATTTTACACATGAATTTCACACAGTGAATTTACACATTCATATCTTGTTCTAATTAACGTCTAAATATTTTGAATAAATGTGTGAGAATTTATGCATATTTATGTGCTTTGTTTTATTTTTCAATTGTTCTTTCTTTTGTTGCAGCAATGGTGTTGCAGAAAGATAAAGAAATCGATGAACTGAAATCCAAAATCGCCGAGGTTATGGCAGTCATGCCGGTCACCTCTAGTCCCAGCTACCCGCAGTCACCACCTGCCATCACCCTTGCATCTGGGATAGTATCTTCTCTTTTGTATTCACCAAAATATATTGGTGAAGAGAAGGTCACAAAGTCCAATCTTGACCCAAATGCATCGGTGTACACCCCAAAAGTTGTCCCTTCAGATATGTGAAACTTGATCGATTGCCAATGAACTCCGGGGAGTTCAAAAAAATATATATTTGTTGTCTTTTTTTTCCTCCGCAGTGGCTGTTGTACTTTTTTTTGTGTTTTTTTTCCTTTTGTGGATTTGGGAAAAGATTTCATAAAAAGTGATCTTTTAATGATTGACGCTAATCTTATGTAAATGTTTTATGCACATTTTACACGTGCTTCTAAAAGTTGTGAGAATATACTGGTGTAGCTTTCTTTTCTTTTTTTTTCTCGTGACAAATGGCTTAAAGTTCAGCAGTGTTTTAGAAAGGTGTACTGTGATTCAGAACTTTTTACAATTTTTTTTTTTTCCAAATTCCCTCTTTTTGTTTTCTTTTTTTTCCCATCAGCGACCACCCTCTGTGTTGTGTGAAACTAGTAATTTTTCCTAAAGAAAATATTCTTGAATGGTAGACATTTCCAGTGTTTATAGTAGCAATTTATAATACAAATGTACATGAATATTCTAAAGAAGAGGGACTTTATTGCACTTTTACGTCTGACATCAAAGCCCAGTGAAACAAGAAATACCAGGAATTTTTTTTTTCTCTGAAATAAACCTGCAAGCATTTTCAACCCGCTGCATTCTTCAAGGATCATAGTTTGGTATTTTGTGCAAAAGTACATCAGACATGCCTTTGATTGGCATTATTTTCGAGCTTGCTGCAAAGTGTTCAGATGCATGTTTTCATAATTTCAAATGCATTTGTTGTTACATTATTTTTTTGAGCTGCCTTTATTTTAATTAAAAGGGAGTTGATGTGTATGTCGTAGTACAAAATCATCAGTTGAAATGGTAAAAAAAAAAAAAAAATTACTTACTAAAATAATATCGTCTTATCATTTATTCATTAAATTTTATTCAACGGTTAGTTTGATTTAAAGCATTAAAAAACTGAAATGCATTAACAATTTTGCCTTCGTTAAAAAATATTTAACTTCATGATAAATGGTTGTTGCCATAACATTTTTAATGTCCTAAGCATATTATAATACTGACTGCTAAAAGTTGTTGTGCATGCAACAGCTTATATAACAAAGACGCCACTTTATCTTGCCCCTGTGGAGTGGATGGTTACACATAGTACCTTCATGTAGAGCTTTTGGCACACATTATTTGCAGATATTGTCATACCAAGTGATGCTGCAACCATGGATGTAACAGTTGTAGAGATTGCTTGTTGATTCCGCTTGGCTACATACTGTATAGCAACTGGCTACTATAGCAATATGTAGATTATGGAAACAATTCCAAACAATTGTCCAGGGACCTGTGCCTGGTCAACCAAGGGTCACTGCCCCCTTGATGATCTGTGTATTGCTATGGTGGTATCTGTACACTGGCAGAGCAGAATCAACGAGTGACCTCCACGGCTGTTACATCGGTGGTTGCAATGCTACTTGGTAAGACAATATCTGCCAGTACTGTGTACCGAAGGCTCCACATGAAAGGACTGTACACCCAAGCACCACAGTTTGTGTTCCACTGGCCATTCAATCCAGAGGGGTAAAATTAAAGTGGTATCATTATGTTATACAAGGCATTGCATGCCCAAGTTTTGGAAGCCAGTATAAATCCATAAATTTCTCAATGTTGCTGGGATCTGATTTCTACAAGAATTCCATAGAAATCTAATTTCCACGTGTCTGAAATTTTCTAACCTCGCAAAAGATGTGATGCATGTGTTTTCAAATGTTTCTCCTACCAGGGGTGGACAAATTGTCAAAATTTGATGTGCCCAGTCAATCATGTAACTTAAAGTAACAGATTCCCAAATCTCGCACACAATATTTTATTTACATGCCCAAAAAAATATAAATATATTATCACTATTCACTGACTTTTTCAAAAATAAAAAAATTTCTGTATTTGTATAAAAACATTGAAAGATATGTAAAGAAAATTGAAATATTGAAAGAAATGTAAAATTTAAAATTGTATGTCCACCAATCAAAAATCTGTAATCAGTCAAACCATCAATTATAATTTTGTACTGTTAATGTGAAGGGCTTGGTCACACCAGTGACTCCCACATATGATGGTTGACAGGGCTCCAACCTGGGATTAATCCCATTTTTCTCAACTTGTATATTTACTATAGAGGAAAGACCCTTGAAAATCTTACCAGAGGGCCTGCCGAAAGTCCCAGCCTATGGATGCCAGGTACAGGATGCAAGTGCAGTGCCTGTCTCAAACCTCAAAATATTGAGGGATCGTAAAAATAGATCAATATACTGCTGTTGACTACACCTTGCATCATGACTGTATGGAATTCAACTCATGTGTAGAAACACTGCATTCATTGCGATAATCACAAATCGGAGTGTTTAAACATTTCTTTTTTAATATTCTCACGTCAGGTGGTCACAAAATATAAATGGCCAGTCAATGTTTTTACATGCATGTAAAGCAATAGATTTGTCCAACCCTGTCTCCATTATGGCCAGCATATCTTCAGCAATCTTCGGAATGGATGCATGTAAATTGACATTTTTGAAGAAGGGGGGGGGGGAATGCAACAAGAATTCATTAGGAAAATTATCTCAAGCCAGTTGTAGGATTTGATCCTTGATAGTTGAAATAGAATTTTTTTAGGTGAAAATTAAAAATTTTAATACAAATAGCTCACTAGGCTTTGGACTAAACTTGATTAAACACTTCTTTTAATTATCACTCTAAAGGCTGAAAACATAATGCTGTGGCAAGCAAAGCAACAAATAAAGAGGATAGAGAAGCAAGAACACAGCCATGAGCAAGGAATCGCACAAACGTAGTTGGCATTTGGTATTGCAGAGTGCCCTAAAGCAATATGTTGCAGAACAATCTGAAGGAATTTTAAGAAAAATGTAGAAAACACTATTATGGGAGTTTTTACTGCAGAACATTTCTCTCTATTCAGCCAGGGGGCTCGTTGCAGAACAATACAAAACATTCTGCTTTTGGTGCAAAGCGTTATCAAGCAAAAATTTGCAATGGGTTTGTTTTTCTTATAATTGTGGAATCCGCTCTATGATTTTGGAATTTGCAAAAATTCCAGAATTATAAAGATCAAAGCTCAGCTATCTATTTAGAAAAAAAAAGAGTGGGGGAAAATATCACTATTTTTAAGAATAACTACATATAAATATCCCATGTGTCTTTTGATCCCCTTCCCCACATCCTTTGACAGGGTATTTAAGCCCAAGCATTTTCCAGAAAATCAAAACCTTGAACCAAAAATTAGCAACCTTTACTTGATTATTAACTTTCTGGGTACTGTCAATATTTCTATAGTAGGCTGTACCGAATGTTTATTTTGTTATGTTGGGGTTTCACACAGGTGTAAAAAATTGTAGAAATATGATGTCGATCAGCGATCCTCCTAACATGTCTCAAGATCATCGTTAGCCACTGGAAAATCAATATTCAGAAGCCTCCTACTGAAGTTACCTGTTCTTTTTATATTTGCTATTGAAAACGGTAGTGATCTCATAATTCTGAGACCCTCCTATAAACCTATATCAGTCTTTTCTAGTCTAATGGAGAAGGGGGGTACTGTTTTTGCATCAATATTTGTTGATTTAATAACCAGCATAAAAAACACTGTACAGCCCACTGGAAATATTAATAGTACATAGAAAATTAATAATCAAGTAAAGGTTGCCAATTTTTCCACAGAAACAAACATACAAACGATAAATCGTTTTCAGTTTGTGTGCATAAAATTCAAGCAAGTGTGCATTAAAAAAAAGTTCTACAAGAAATTTTATATTTATTTATTGGAAATTATTTACTTGTTGTGTTCATTTGATTGGTCATGGCATTTTAAAATATTTCCAGGAACAAAAAATTAGCAAGTCAGTCTGGAAATAGTTTTGCAGTTCTTTTTACAACAAAAACACTGCAGACGAACCTTTCAACAGCCTTCTTGAATCTTCGCACGAAGCAAAAGCCATGAAAACAAAACTTTTTGATTCCTTTGAAGTAGAGTTTCCATTCGACTATGATGAGCGTTTGTATATGCAGGCGCATAGGAATTCATATATTGGATTTTGCTACTGTGCCCTTTTTGTCCCTCGTTTGCTTTGCTTGCAGCCCCACCATGTTTTCATCCTGAGCCAATGGCCTTCCAAGTTTGTCAAATGCAGCCTGCGCTGTTTCAATGGTTGAAACTGCCTCTTATAAGCTATATATTTGATGTAATTTGTTCATCGAGTTAAAAATATTGTCATTTATGCTAGTGACTAAATTAATTTTTATGAGTAAAAATTGACACTCGTGGGGGAAATACCTCAAACGTATAAACTTTCTGGAATTTATTTTGAATTCCTCACTAAAAATGTCTTCGAAATATGCGTGTATAATTAACATTTTACATTAAATCCACAATGAATTTCTAATTATTGAAGTATGATCAATGTTTTTTCAGCAATGTTTTTATTCTCCACCTGATAAGTCAGTTTTGCAGAGAAGAAACATCAAATTCAGACATCACTTTGAATACCCAACAATGGTATTTTCTTAGATGTTTTTTTACAGAATTTCACATTACAACTTGTTAATGTGCAGGGCAATGTTTAATATGTTAAACATGGGGAAACTTAAAAACTGTAATTTTATGGAAGAGTAAACAATGCTTTTTTGCCTGATATAATCGCAAAAGAAGACAAATGAGAAGGCAAATACACCAGAAAAAAAAATGAAATTCCTAATTCATTTCAACGAACTATGGGAGCGTTGTCTTTGGCAAATAAGTATAATATAACCACTATCATGCTGACTGGGATCCCACTTTGATTGCGATATCAAATCTTGACTGTCGGTTGCTCAACAGAAAAATATACATCTTTATAAGTCAAACTGTTTCCTGAACACAACATTTGACTTGTGCAGATGTATATTATTCCGCTGAGCAACCAGTAGTTGAGATTTGGTATCCTTGCTGATTAATTAAAACCCTGAATTTTAACCAATTCGTGACAGTGGCAACTTGCAGAATCGAAACCAACAAACACTAGGTTCATATTCCTATGTGGCAGCAAAATAAAGGATAAACCCAAAATGTGAAAATTTGCACATTCATGCTTCTAGCAGGGGGGAGGTGGGGGGAGTGACGACAATATTTATCCTCTGAAGACGATACCGATAGTGTGTCAGAATGTTTTTAGGAATTTCATATTCTTTCTGGTGTATTTTCCTTTTTGTTGTTAGTCTTTGTGGTAATTTTTCCACCTAAATTGAAATTTGTTCTAAAAATTTGTCAAACCATCTGCTTGTCTCTAAGAAATATCTAATTCGAAAAACTTTATTTTCTGCTGTGGCTTAGATTTTGGTTTTTCTTATTTTGTTCGCATGTGTTTACAAAGTAAACTTAACAGAAAATGT
This sequence comes from Pholcus phalangioides, assembly GCF_987345545.1. Classification (NCBI taxonomy): domain Eukaryota; kingdom Metazoa; phylum Arthropoda; class Arachnida; order Araneae; family Pholcidae; genus Pholcus; species Pholcus phalangioides. The sequence continues at coordinate 81,477,687 of NW_028301608.1, read as the reverse complement.
AGCTCATCATTTTTCTTCGACAAAGATGATTCTTTGCTCTCAAATTGAAAAAGTGTGTGTGTTTTTTTTCCGCTCTTCAAGTTCTTGAAGAAAAAAAGAAATCGATGCTGTAGAGTTTACAGTTAGACATATTCATCTTTTTTTAATGTTAAGTTTAAATTATTCTAGTTTTCATATTGTGCCAAGTTTAACATGAGTTGTGGACCGGTGGTGTTTCCGATGCAACATAAAAGAAGAAAATGTTTCACTGCGCTTCTCTTCCTCCCGTTCGCTCGCTGTTGTGGTAGTGCATGTTTGTGTTTTGTTGTGGCTAAATGGGTGGTCAAAAAGCCATTGTTTTAGTTTGTTTTTTGCCAATTTTCTTATCAGTCTTGTAAGTCTTTGCTCCTTCACCCCCCCCCCCTACCATTCTTACCTTATCTTTATGTCGTGTTCAGGCTGTCATCTGTATTTCTGTGGTTGCTTGCAAGCAACTCTATGGAATTTAAAAAAAGTGTTTTTTGCTGGAATGTGTTTCAGTTCAAAATGTCCCACACTGTGCAGTGGAGTTTAGACTTGACTGTATGAATAAAGTCTTTCATTGAAATGCATTTTTTTTGTTAGATTTTTTTTTTTGTATTTATACTGTTTTAATGTTATTTCAGGGTTCCTAACAACTTGGAAAGTCAGGAAAAATTTAAAATAGTTGTCAAAAGTTATAGGGAAATACATTCAAGTTGCCATACTGGGGACAATTTTGAACTTTGCATTGAAAAAACAACCCCTCAATGAAACTAAGATTAAAAACAAAATACACACGTTCTGAAGGGTGTTTAGGCTTTTTGTAGGAGAGACTGTTGTACCTGCGGACAAAATTCAGATTTTAATTTTGCTCATCCACTGTGTGGGCAACATATTTTCACTTGGTAAAATGCTCAGGTTTTGCTCTAAACCCTTGTGAATAAAGTAATATATTTTATAAAATCTAAAATTTGGAATGCTGCATTAAAAAAAAATTTTTTTGGAGATATAATTTTTGTTTTTAAATACAGCCAGCAGCTGTTCCTATGGACACACAGATTTATCTGCGGACATAAGGCCACAAAATATTTAAGGAATTTTTTCCCCTCCAACAATCACGAGCACATAGTCGTCAACCAATTACATATCTAAAGGAAAAAAAATCAATTTAAAAACACTTGTGCAGGACCTACTTCTTTATATCAATCATGTTATATGGTTTTTACAGAAAACTAAAACACTGCTTTATAGGGAAATTTGAAGAAAAACTAAAAATAATGAATTAATTTTTTTTTTCAAAAATGGCTGATGTATCTGGGGACAAAAACGATTGGTCTGAATGTATATCGACTGTACAAAGGTACAACTCAAGTCTTTTTTTTTCATAAAGGGAGATAGCAACAAGTTTTTTTACTTTCACTTTCGAAAAAAAAGAGTAAAAATTATAGGCTTATCTTGTCTTCCACGAGCCAGCTTTACATGAGCAACTGCTTATCACTAGTTTACATTTGTTGGGAAGCTCCACTCTGCATGTTTGTGGGTACAACTGTCTTTAGGTACAGCAGTCTACCTGACTGATAATTCAAACACTTTAGGTGATTTAGTATCTAAAAAAAAAAATTCAGCATCCACGGGTGCCCTAATTCAGGACAGTATAGTTTTGTGTGTGGTCGCATGTTTATATGCCTTAGTTTTCACTTTTGCAACAGGTTAAATCTTTCAGGGCTCCCACTTTTCCTTTTTTACGAAATGCTATCAACAAAATTTGTGTAATTGATTTTAATTGAGAAGGGAATCATTGATATGTTGCCAAATATTACAAATGTTATAGATTGCAATTAATGATTCTGCCAAAGCAAAAATTTTATTGTTTTTAAGGTTATTTGTGAGGGGGGGGGGGTGTATGTGGATCATTTGGTTTATTAATTATTCATTTGTTTTTTGTTTGAGGGTTCAACAAATAGAATAGTCATTAAAAACTACTGTCTGGATGAAAAATAATTTTGTATTCAGTACTTCATGGTCTTTTGGTCAGTAACATTCATCATTCAAAAATTATGGTGTACATTTTGTGTATAGATGAAACAACAATTTACATTACAAAGCAGTTGAATACATAGGAATATTCTAGGTTTGTAGCATTCAGTTGTTTTCTGTATTTTTAGGGCATGCAGAGGCATAAAAAATGTTTGCAATGGTCAGTAAAGAACTAGAAATAAAAGTGCTTCATATTTCTCAAAAACGATTACACATGTAAAATGTAAATGAATCCCTTTAAAAAAAAGCATGGACAACGCAGTAAAACTATCTGGTCCACCTTGACTTATTTACATTGGACCTTGTAATTTACACGTTTTCACTGTGCTTTTGAAAGTGGTCTCAAAAGAGCGCCATTCGTAAAAAACAAGTCGTTATAATTTGCTGTGTGTATTGTCGAAGAGAGTTGACAGACTGGACTGTGGAAAACTCCAAAAAAAATTATATTGTAAGGGGAGAGAGACAGAAAAGAATTATCTGTGGTTGTGCTAGTACCCTGTTTTGGCCAAAAATTGCTTTTGATACAAAGTCGTTTGTCATTTTGCTTTGGCTCGAGTCAATCTTACAGGATACTGAAATAGTGTTATGAAAAAAAAATTTTAATTTAAATTTTAAAGCAAAATCATCCTGCTTTTTCTGTGGGAGCCTGATCTTTCTTAAAGTCCTAAGACAATACAAGATTGAAAACAGTTCAAAGATAATTTTATTCATCAAAAATAACCACAACATTTGTAACAAAATCATAGAATAAACTCTGGGATAAGAAAATGTCACATATCACAGCACACATTCAATAAATGAGTTTAAAAAGTACAAAAACCTTGAAAAACCAGAAAAACCCGAATTTTTGAAAAACAAGGAAACAGGTATTTTCTAGCTATCGTGCTGAGGTGAACTCCAACAGAAAAGTCATCTCTTTTTTCTTTGCCGGGGCACGAGTGCATGTCCTCTTGCATACTGGGTAAACATTCTTATTTAGTATGCTTATTAGCATGTAAGAGGGCCTGGGTGTTCATGTCCCGGTGGAAACAAGATAACTTTTCTGTCGGAGTTCATCTCAGCATAATATGCAGAAACACCTGTTGCCTTGATATCTTGGGCTGAGAGAAAATCCATCAAACTTTTAAAAATGTTAATGTGTGTAGCAACTTTGGCTGACACAAACAAGGAAAAAACATTTTGAAAAGCTAGAGAACAAAAGTGTAGGGACCTTAGTAAATGCTAAGAGGTTTCACAATTCTCTTCGTCTCATTTTTTTGAAACTTCAACATCAGGAAATCGGACCACATCATCCCCCTTCATGCCAGAAGCACGAATGTGCAAATTTTCACCTTTTTTTTTTTTTTTTAAAGCTGGTTGGATACATTATTTGGCTCTATTTAAGTTTTGCCTGAAACGTGAATGTATATCACTATTGAAACACGTTACAAAACATTTTTGGAAAATAACTTTAGAGTAACATGGGTAGAGTAAACATTCAAATGTCATTTTCCATGTTCCTCCCATAGGACATTGCACATTTGTGCTTGTAGCATGATGGGGACGATTGTATTAACATTGTCATCATACCTCTACCCCTTTCCCAGACTCTGACTATACCATGAATCTGGGCTGGAAAAGATCTCGGCCAAGGGATAAGTCTGGCGTTCATTCATTCAGACCTTTAAGTCTATCACTGCCTTGCAAAAAAAAGTCAAGAACTTTGCATTGATTGGACAATGTAAAAAAACATTTTTCCAAGAGATGCTTACAGAATTTGATTATGTAGCAAATACATTGTTTAAAATACAAACTTTTTTATATTTTGATAGATCAATCAAGTAATTTTTGTTCGCTAAACATAAATTGTGAACTGTAATTTAAAAAACTTTTCTTAAGCGAAGCCCAAAGAGCATTTGAGGTTGAATGAAAGAATAATCAATGTCAGCTAATAGTGAAAATTTTAATTTATCAAGAATCACTGCATACAAATGGCGTATTTTGCACGGATCTTCCTTCGGACATGTCATGTAATTTCTGACACCTCTTGCGTCTCAGTTCAGATACAAATTCTACTTTTCGGTGTAGAACAGAGTTCATTTCTATATCAGAATCTCTCCCATTGACACTTTCAAGGCTGTTTTCTATTAATGAATTGCTTCTTCCTTTCTCTATCTATATAATACAGGGAAATATACATTAGTAAAATATACTCTCTTATGTACAAAAATTTTATTTATGCAATATTGTTTGGCCGAGGCCTATACAAGAGAATGTATTTGATGGTGACAGGGATATATTGTTTTACATCTTTTCAAAAATTCAATAGTCATGAGTGAATCGACAACATGAGAGGAGAATTTGTTCCAGTCAACTATGTGGTATGCTAAGAGAAACTGAATTTAAAAGTCTGCAGAAGCAAGAAATGGTTTTAATTTTTGGAAACACTCACATCTATCTAAAATACATGTTGGCTTGTCTATGAAGAATTTTATATAGCATAGTTAATCGGGGCAATGGTGAGTAATGAGCGGGTAAAGATTCAGTTCACTAACAGACAAAGGAGAACCAACAGTCATGGATAAAACAGATGGATTTGGATTCACTGTAGCTTGTCGATATTGAGGTATAGGGTCCTAGATTTCGGATACATGGGACAGTATGGGAAAAATGTAAGCATAGTGACAGAGGAGTCGGACATTGTAAATAGAAGCGTTAACCACAATATGAAAAAATGAAATAATTATGTAAATTTTTTAGGGTAAGCCATTATATTTATAATTATAGCTTAAAATATACCGGGTGCATAGCAAACAGGGGGTATGGAATTTTACTGGCGAACTGTTGATCCTAGAGGTATACTTCCAATTAGAAAAAGTTTTCAAATAATGTGTAGACCTTAGAAGATACCTCATTTGTATTGCAAGAAGTTGTATTGTGTCAAAAGTACCTGAATTGAAAAACAAGTCCTAGACGGGACCATCAAATTTGTTGGAAATATAATTGAAATATTTGAACTATATATACAGAGGTGTATAGTCAATGAAGTCCTTGTTGAGAATTTTTTCAAAAGTTCACTTTATTGCATAAAATTTTGGAAATTGCATTTCTAATGCACCTACAGCCAACATATATACAAGTATTTTCCTCCAGATTTGGAGAGAAATTCCATTGTTTAAGGCAGTGGTTCATAACCTGTGCTCAGTGGAGTCCTTGGGGTTTTGTGGCCACTCCAGTAAAATGAAATTAATCAGTAAATTTAGTGAATAAAAAAATGATGTAGAGGCTCTTAAAAAAGGCCCACTAGTTTGACATGTGCAAGCATTAGCGAATTAAAATAATATATAAAAGAAGAGGTCACAGAGAAAATAAATTGAGAAAGAAATGACAGAAGATCATAATTAAACCATTAAAAATAGATGCAAAAACTTTGGTTTGGTAAATAAGATTCAAATTAAGGGAATCAATTAATAGCAAATTTTGAAATGCTACTGAAAAAGCAATAAATCTATTTTTAACATCACAGTTGTGTGAAACCAGTTTTTTTGTAATGAACAACATTAACAATAACCAATCACGCTTAGAATCTTTAGAAGAAGCTTCAAGAAAGTTTCTCTCCAAAAAAGAAAACACCATATTCTACAAATTTGTCAAGTTCAGATTGAGTTTTGTTTTAAGAATTAGAAAAATTATCATAAATAGCAATAAATTGCTTTGTGATTAACTCAGGAGAACTTGCGTGAGATTTTCTCACATTTGTTGCAGTGTTACTTAACCAAAAATTTCACTTCTTTAACCCTCTTTTCCTCTCAAGTTAGTAACTAAAAGTGACAATTCAAATACAGTGAAGCCTGTCTTTAAAGAAAAAAAATCTTGGTCCCATGATTTCAATGGTGAAATACACATTAAAAAACCTGGATTGAACAAAACCTGTTTAACGCAGAAGCTGAAAGGAAAATCGTATGCTCTTAACAGAAACTTTCATACAAAAACACTACAAATGTTTCCCAAACTAATAGGCCAAGGGAATCACAAAATGCTGAAGTTCTCTACCAAAATTAATTTATGCAATCTCTGCTTGCCAATGTGACTTCTGCATCATCCGCCCTACATTAGCAAAGACTTTTTACGTACGTGATGCTGTGAGTTTAATAAACTATATGTAGTAAGACAGTTGATTCTTGAAATTGGATTAGAAAAAAGGATGAAGATGAGAGAGAATCGTCATTTTCAGAAGAAAAAACAGTAGGGTGAAGTTTTATACAGATGCTGTCAAAAGTTTCAAAGAACTGTTGAAATTTGGCGTTATAGCATAATGACTATGGCATTTTTTGTATGATTTCTGAAAGTCAGGCAGCAAAGAGTGTGCTGTGAACTGCATGCCGAAAACTCTGTTATTGATCACTGGAAAAAATAATTTATTTACAGTACTTTTTTTATTTTGCGATGCGAATAGTTAATGTATGTAATGGAATGTATATATAGTGTAATGTGTTGAAGTAAACTGAAGAGCCAAAAAATATCTGGTACAGGCATGTGTATTCAAATAAAGAGATATGGAACCAATCAGAGTACGGTGCTGCGGTCGGCAACGCCTATATAACAGAACAAGTGTCTGGCATAATTGTTAGATCGGTTACTGCTGCTACAATGGCAGGTTATTGAGATTTAAGTGAGTTTGAACAAGGTGGTATAGTCGGCGCACGAGAGATGGGACATAGCATCTCCGAGGTAGCGATGAAATTTGGATTTTCACGTATGACCATTTCACGAGTGTACTGTGAATATTGGGGAATCCGGTAAAAAATTAAATCTACGACATCGCTGTGGCCGGTAAAAGATCATGCAAGAACGGGACCAACGACGACTAACGAGAATCATTAAACCTGACAGATGTGCAACCCTTCCGCAAATTGCTGCAGATTTCAATGCTGGGCCATCAACAAGTGTCAGTGTGCAAACCATTCAACGAAACATCATCGATATGGGCTTTCGGAGCCGAAGGCCCACTCGTGTACCCTTGATGACTACACGACACAAAGCTTTACGCCTCGCCTGGGCCCGACAACACCGACATTGGACTGTTGAGGACTGGAAACACGTTGCCTGGTCTGACGATTTTAGGTTCCAATTGCTTCGAGCTGATGAACGTGTACGGGTATGGAGACAACCTCATGAATCCATTGACCCTACATGTCAACAGGGGACTGTACAAGCTGGTAGAGGCTCTGTGATGGTATGGGGCATGTGCAGTTGGCGTGATATGGGACCCCTGATACGTCTAGATACGACTCTGACAGGTACGTAAGCATCCTGTCTGATCACCTGCACCCATTCATGTCCATTGTGCATTCCGACGGACTTGGACAATTTCAGCAGGACAATGCGACACCCCACACTTCCAGAATTGCTACAAAGTGGCTCCAGGAACACTCTTCTGACTTTAGACACTTCCGCTGGCTACCAAAATCCCCAGACATGAAGATTATTGAACATATCTGGGATGCCTTGCAACGTGCTGTTCAGAAGAGATCTCCACCCCCTCTTACTCCTACGGATTTATGGACAGCCCTGCAGGATTCGTGGTGTCAATTACCTCCAGCACTACTTCAGACATTAGTCGAGTCCATGCCACGTCGTGTTGCGGCACTTCTGCGGGCTCCCTACACGATATTAGGCAGGTGTACCAGTTTTTTTTGGCTCTTCAGTGTAAATGCAGTATATATATATGTTGGTATTTTTACTAAATAATATATCACACACAAGGGATAAATATTTAATAATTAATTATTACTTACTATTTAATAATTACTTTATTTATTTTTGAATTATTTGCTTCATTTTCAATTAATTTTTTTATTTTATCTCAATTTTTTCGAGATCGTTACATAATTTTACACATTTTGTCAATTGAACCGCTATTTATTAAGCAGAAACCGTTGTTCAATGGAAGAAAATCTCAGCCCCTTGTGATTCTGTTGCGGACAGGTTTTATTGTAATAGTTTCGGGCGGGAAGCGAGAAAATCTCACAAGTTTTCCCGGGTTAATAATAATAATAGTTTAATTATTATTATTAATAATAGTTAATAATTCAAAAATCTTAATTTAATTGTGCCATGGACTCAAGTGTGCTGCGGAATAAAACAAGGTTTAACTAAAAATGGTGTACTAAAGTAAAAGAAAGAAAGAAAAATTTTAAGGTACCCAACTAACTTTCTCGTCACTTTTCTGTAAAATGGTACTAGAGTGAACTTTAATAACATTTTTTGAAAGAAAGTGTCCCAAAATGGTGAAAACAACAGTAAATTTTGGACTACCTAAAATGTCATTTTCTGTGAAAAATTCATTTTTATGTCAAATTTTAAGCAAAATCCACGAGATATTCCAAACACTATTGCAAAAGATTCTCTGAATGGGACGTTTTGTCACTTTCACAGTACATGCAGCTAGTAATGGTGCAGGTTATGAACTAAAAATTAAATGATTTCATGGTTGGCAAAAGGATCACCTCGTTGGGCATTTTGCCTGTTGTAGCGTTGTATTTGTGTGGTCATAAGTTACTATCAAATCTGTTGATCTACATGTGAATTTTTTAAAATTCCATTCGACAGATCCTGTAAAAACACTGTAATTAGACAAATATACAAATGCATGTAGTAGACCTTAGATTTTAGTTCATAACCTCTGCAATGTATAGCAGAATATCATATCAAAATTTCGTTATGATACAATGAATAGATTTTTAGAAATCGTGTTTGAAACTCAAGTAAAATGTCAAAAATTGCATTCTTTGTTAAACTTGTTTAAAGTTTTTATTCATGAATTACTTGTATGTAAAATTGCAGCACTAAAGTGGATGTAACTTCGGTTCTGAGCATCACAAAAACAAAACAAGGCCTGTTTTAGAATCACAAGGAATATGTCTTTCATAAAAAAATAAAAATCAATATTTTCTTCCAAAATCACGTTTTTAATGTAGTAGGATACCTTAAGGAGATAAATAAAATATAGCAAACTCTTTGTTTATTTTTACTCATTAAAGTTCTAATTTTCCTTACATAAAAAAAAACTTGCTTTCACCTCATATCAATATTAATACATATGATGTGCTCTTACCATGTTCTTATGACTGTGCTGGTAATAAAGCACCGCCAAAAATAAGTGCCATATAGTGAATTCGGGCCAGAGAACTTTCATAAACGATAAAAGGCTATAACTGCTCTGCCACAAGAGGAAATCACTCAGGCGAACTTCTCCAGACGTTCTGATCAACAAATCAGGTTTGCTCGAGTTTCCAGAGTACAAAGAGCATGTCAGCAAATCTTCCTCGATGTCACTGATATTGAGAGAGAGAAAAAAGATAATAAATCCACAATGTAGTTATACATTTCTTATTTAAAACCTCTCAGCAGCAATGTCAAGATATCTCTATCTCGACTAACTTCATGCCTTGTATTTCTACAATTAGAAAAATACAGTAGAATCTTGTTTATATGTCCCTCAATTATATGACATTTGGCTTCGATCGCTAGTTTATAGTATAGTGTATATATAATGTATCCCATACATTTTAATATTAAAATAATTAATTCATTTGATGCAAAATCTCAATTATTTGAGGTTTTCATTTCGATCAAACTCTAACTCATTTTAAAGAAACCATCACTTATATCCATCACTTGTGCAATTTTTGTAGACTGTGAAAACGTGTTGCGCTGAAACAGCTCATCTTGCATATTGCCACAGCATAAGCCATACATTTTAGGGTGATTGTTGACGTATACAATAGCCATAGAGCTGGCCGGCTGATGACCATTATAGTGGGCATTTAAGTGATTATTGTTTGTTCCTGAGAGTACACAAATGCGATGGGTCCCAAAGAAATGGGTTTTAATTGTTTAAAAGATATCATATGTCCCTTCAGATTTTTTTTCTCCATTTTGATAATGTTTTCACCACTATCTCCGGGAAAGTCCATGGTAAGAATTTGAAGGGTTCAGATCTGCCAATAAGAGACCAGTGGTACATATACAGTATCAATTGTTTCGATCATTTTCAGTGGAATTTTCCTTCATCATGATGCTTAGCCGGGACGTGACAGTCCAGATCGGTAAGATACTCACCTAAAGTACTAAAGGATGTTTAGAAGTGTCACAAATTTGATACCCGGTTCGTCCTTGTTTGAAAACTTCCCTGAGGGAACTTTGGCAACTTCCATTTGACAAATTTTTTGGCAATAATTTGCAACTTCCATTTGACAAATTTTTTGGCAATAATTTGCAACTTCATTTGCCTTCAATAATTTTTTGGTTATAATTGACATTTTTCTTGTATTTGACAATTTTTTGGATATTTCCCACACTTTTATGAAAGAAATATGGTCAGCCTAGGCATTCATCATGTGTGATACTTTTCTACCTGAACACCTATTGTGGGATGGACGCTGTGCACCTTGGCTTAGAGGGTATAGAATATTGATTAAAAAAAGTTTCTCAATCACCAAGCCATGACATCAATCATACACACGATAACAAATCAGGCAGACTAAAGTGTCTTGAATAATTAGTTGGCTGTTTTTAATCAGTTAATTAATACCATGTTGGTTAGTAACTGTAAATAGTGTGCAATTAAAACAACAATTAATCATTCAATCATTTTAATTTACGGGCCATGGTCTCAAAGGTTGAGACCCACTGATTTAACAGAATCAAGGAACTTGGACAGAAAGAAGGGAATATTTTTGTGAAAATTTATACCATATTTTCTAGTGTATAATCTGCAGATGCAAATTTCACTACTTTGAGAATAAAAAGTCATAAAATAGTCAGAGGCGGATTTATTTTGTTGCCTGCGGGCTACACAAGTTTTGGCACCCTTCAACCATTCTAGCAAATGCTTGCATACTCTTTCTGTCGTTCCTATGCTCACACACTCTCTAGCTCACTCTTTTTATAATTCTCATACTTGCACACTCCCTACATCACTCTTTCTGTGATTCAAATGTTAGCACACACTCTAGGTCACTCTTTTGGTAATTCACATGCTTGCATATGCTCTACGTCACTTATTCGGTTATTCACATGATCACAGACTCTCTAAGCCACTCACTGACCTGATACCTCACATTCTAGGTCACTTTAGACATGACTCTTTAAATAATTCATAGCTTCAGATGACCTTTGATCATTTACATACTCACACATGCTCTAGGTGGCTGATTTGATCATTCACATACTTGCACACTCTCCAAGTCACTCTTTTGGTCGCTCACTGACCTGTTCCCTGGCTTTCTAGGCCACTCTTTTGATCACACATGCTTGCACAGTCTTTTGTTCCCACACAATGCTTGAAAACTCTAGGTCACTTGTTTGGTCACTCACTGACCTAATCTTTTGCTGTCTGGTGGATTTAAGGTGAGCTATAAATTTTTTTTCGCATTTCTCCAACGCTAAAAATTTTCTTGATCAGTCATTTCTCAAAATTTAATGCCCCTCCGAACTTGCTGCCCTTAGCTATAGCTAACCAAGTCCCCCTGAAAATAGTCAGTCCACAGCAGTGTGAAGTTTGCATGTGGAAAATAAAATTCCATTCATCAATAATCAAATCTTAAGAAATGAAGGGGTTGTTTGCCATGATTTTGCAGAACAAAAATGTAAGTTTTTTTTACTCGTATATAAATCTAGAAACATTTACAAACCTTTATAAAATATTTTTTTACAAATTAATATTTAAAATATTAATTTCTATTCTAATGTCTCGGAAAAAAAGAGCTGAAGATATGATATATGCAGCTGTAAATAATTCGCAATACCAAATGTTTATCATAACACTGAACTATATGAAAGAAAATACTGTGCGCTGCATGCAACATTCAAGAGAAAAAAAACTGGTTTATGTTTTTTAACTCCGGCCCATCAAACTAGAGCCAATTAAAAAAACACATTAGGGTCTTAAATTAACCATATAAAATTCCACGATTGTTTAACGATATTGCAAACTATAAACTTACCTTATCTGTAATTTTCCAGCAACCACACCATCAGTGATGTCTTTGACAGCAGCTGTTATTTCCTCTCTTGAGGTATATGCCAAACATACATTGAGGTACGTTCTAAAAAGAAAGAAGAAATAGATTGTTTCGAAGTGAAATGCAGTTTAATTTTTTTATAAACCAAATACCAAAGTATGAAATTTTAATGCAATAGATTCTCGCTAATCCGGCACATATGACACCAGAGTGTGACATATTACTGGAAGTTAATTAAAAAAAAGCCTATTTAAATATTATAAACTTTTATACACACACACGCAGCCATACATTTTTATCTCAAATGATCGAAGAAAATTTGCCTAAAACTACTGAATTACTGGATGAGCCGGACACTAGCACATGGCACATCTACTGTACATCAGTGGTTCTCAACCTGGGATCATGTCGCCCCCCCCCTGCAGTCCTGAGATATTTTAAAGGGGCCCATGGGTGAAAATCAGATGAAAGAGGAGCCATAAAAAGTGGTGAAGGTAGTCACAAAGAGCTGTGAAGGAATACTTATATAATAAAGCTTTCACGTGAAATATAGCAGGAGAAAATGCTACCACTTTCAGAATCCAGCAGAGCTGTCCATAGAATCAGGGCCATCTATGGGCCCATGTGAACATGATCCGGGGCCTCATATCCATAGGGGTCATACATGGATGAAATCTGGTATGATGAGTTTTGAGTGTATGTAAATATGTAAGCTGTTACTTCCAGCTATGGGTAGGGGAACGGAACATCAACTTGCCCACGGACTCGAAATGCTGAAATGGCCATAGATACGAGGAATACTCCATAAGAAAGCTATTTAGCTTTACTTTATTTAAAACCTTACTTTATTTAGCTATTTAGCTTTACTTTATTTAGCTATTTAGCTTTACTTTATTTAAAACCTTACTTTATTTAGCTATTTAGCTTTACTTTATTTAGCTATTTAGCTTTACTTTATTTAGCTATTTAGCTTTACTTTATTTAGCTATTTAGCTTTACTTTATTTAGCTATTTAGCTTTACTTTATTTAGCTATTTAGCTTTACTTTATTTAGCTATTTAGCTTTACTTTATTTAGCTATTTAGCTTTACTTTATTTAGCTATTTAGCTTACTAAAGGATATTTAGCGCTTTACCTTTTCTGCGCCTTAATTCGCATAACCACTTTATAAGAAAGGCTGTCAGAGGCTCCAGCCCTAGATGTTTAATATAAATGTTATTTTTATCCTACCATAAAGTTACTATACCAGGGCCTGTGAAAAAAAATGGCCTGCAGGTACACTGAAGACACCAGTCTAGGGATCAAAGACCCCTTCAAACTGAAATTGATCTCATTCATAAGAAAAATGAGACAAAATTAAATGAAAATTGTTCTTGGCAAAAAAAACTGCTTTTCAAAATGAATTTCGTAAAGTTCCAGCACCTTGGATTATTTATCTGGAACCTTGAAGTTTCAAAATTCAAACTCTCAAGCTTGTGTTGTATTTTGAAACTATTTCTTTATTGAAGGTTGCTTTTTTGTAAAAACTACTGAAATTATAAGTACTCCAGCTTCAGTTATAATATAGTAAAAACCTGATATAACAAATACAGCTTATAGTGAGAATCCTGCGACTACTACTTAACCCTCAAGCCCAGGCAGTTTTTAAATTTTTCTGTACAAAATTGTGGGATATTTTTATCTGCTACGTATATAGAATGTAATAATAATGTGCCAATATATGAAAATATATGAAATTTTATAGAATACATGAAACACAATATTTGCATGGCTAGAGGGTTAACCATACATGCATCTCACACACATTCCTTTACGGAATTTCTAATTGGTACATGCCAGCATGTGCTGTACGTGTATTTGTATATGCATAGCCCTGAAGTATTTATGTTGTCCGGGTTGTGTTTTTTTTTTGTGTCCTCTCTCTCTACCATCTGTTTTCCATATTTTGAAGTGATGATGGTAAATGCTTTAATTTTCATGGTATGTAAGTATCATGTTGAAGGTATGCCTGCTCTCTGCAGAGAAACTTTTTTCAAATGGGAGACCAGCTTGCATTCGTGCCTCGAAGTTGGAAAAATAGCAGAAAACCAATTTCAGCTGACCAACACTGTACTGCTAATAGGATTAGAACCTGGATGCTTACACCACTGCACAGTGGCAAATCTTGTTACTACAAGTGATTTTCAATATACCATCATCTGACTTGATGTCAAAAATATAAACACTGCATTTTATAGTGGGTTGAAAAATTAGGAAGCATTTACAATAAACAACAAAAATTTTTGTAAAAGACCAGTTTTTTTTTTCTCTCTCTCTCTTGCTCCAAGAGACTGAGGGTAGATCACTACCACTATAATTACACATACTCCTCTCGAAAATGTATGCAAAACATTCCAGTATTATACCCTTCCTGACTATTTTCTTATAAAAATGTATAGTTTTTTTCAGTGAAGCTTACTACAATTTCTAATCTTTACTAGAATCGGGGATGAAAGTAATTTGTATAATTTATAAATTACTAGGTTGCGCGTTGCTGCAATCTTAGAAGAAAGGGAAATGAAGGAAGGGGAAAAAAAACTATGCCAGAAACCTTCGCGGGAGTGTACTCAACAGCTTCCCAAAGTTTCATGGTGATCGGATGAATGGTGTAGTAATGCATAAAGGACAAACAGACATACATTCGTTTATATATATATATATATATATATATATAGATATGCCATAATGAATGCCTATAAATATTCATCTCATGTACTTGTCATGTTTAATTTTTTATTTTGAAATACATTTTAAGACTTGCTGCATGTAACACTGCATTTGTTGCCAAGGGTTATTTATAAGTAATAACTGGCCAGTACGCTGACAATTGGCAACATGTTTGGTGAGGACAAGCGTGTTGTCACTTATAATTTATCCCAACTTCCCATATTTTTTTTGGTTAAATATGGTCATCATAATCATATTAGAATTAAAATTTCATGCACAGTGTATGACTATAACACTGGCATATTCAAATAAATAATAAAAGTAAATGAATAGGAAAAAAAAATTACTTTTTATAATTTTGTGTAATAAGCATAGCTTCTGCCACTAATTTTTGCAGATCTACAGGCAGGAGAGTCAAATCACCCAATATCCTGATATGAACTCCATACTTCTCCAATTTTTCTCTGAAAGAATGGGGAATCATATGCGAAGGTTATGGTGGAAAATTAGAAAAAATATCCAATGACGTAACACTATTTATACAGATAATATAAACACGCATACTAGTTGATATAGTGCAAAGCTTGTGTTTTTAATTTTCAAGTTGTCGTAGTGACAGTAAAATACATAGTGAACAATGGCAAACTTCATAGAGGCAAACTCAAACCCGGCACTGTTTTGGAGCTCACACTTAAGCGGAGCCCCACCAGATGTATCCCAAAATTCTACCATCAAAATAAAAGAGGAGCTAGAATGCATCAAGGCAACAATTTTTGCAATAGAAACCAGGGTCACAACACACTTATTTGAGTGATACATGCGTTACCCCCACTTCAGAAATTGCAAAAATGTGGCAACTTTGCTCGCATCATGAAGAGTCAACAGGGGGAAATTCTTTTCTTTCTTCCAGTCACAGGCAAATTTATATTTTCTAAGAAAAAATTATGCTTGGCTCCTAAAAAATTTGGGTAGCACCTAAATTATTTTTTTGATTTGTCAAGTCCTGGTTTTCAAGCGTACTATCATCAATCCCATTGCCAGGGCTGTTGTCGGCGAATTTAATTAAATCATCAATCTCCATCTTTCAATTTCTGGGAGAGTTCAGGAACAGCCTTCATAGGTAAAGTAGTACATTTTTAGAATATAGTAATTTTAGAGAGTTTTTAAAAAATGTTGTAGGGGGACTTTGAAAATTCTAGGGTCCAATTGTTGGTGAACAGTAATAAGATTTGTTTTCCCTGATGCATATAAGAGAAGAGATCTTGCATGTCCACTACTATGCAATCAAGACTGCAAAATAGCCAAAGTGCTATTAAAAATAAAATTTTTATTATTTGGATAGTATTGAAAAGAGTTTGTTACCTCTCTTTTAGCAATTGTTCAAATTTTTCACGTGCCAAGTCCATCAGACAATTCACTTCTTTTTCAGAGCGTTTGAAATTTTCAATGCTGAAGGTATACACCGTAACTTCTTTGATTCCCAAATCAAGGCACCATTCCAATGTCTTTATGGAAGAAAAAACAATTACTTCTTTGAGATATTTTTTAAAATATATAAACCAATAAAAAAAATCATAATTAAAACTAAAAACTTTTAACAGCAGAATATACATGACAATAACGCAAATAAATAGTTGATGTGCTTCTGAATATGCTGATGTTACTCAATACCACAGTTTTGCAATTTCCTACAAAAATAAAGGAATTTAATCAACTTTTTCTCGTCAAGCATGGCTTTTTATACCCTTGTAGTTGCCTATGTAGAAGCTCACAAGTTTCAAAAATGCATTTTTTTCAACACAAGACGAAAGTTTTCAGTCACATATGATTAAGCCAGGGTTGGCAGGTTTTTGATGCATGACAGTTTTTGATGGTTTAAACTGTCTCACCAAAAACCTCAAATATTGCTTTTCAACATAAAAAATTCCCATTGGAAATACACGTTAATTGCATGTAATATTTAAAGTGACTGTTATATTATACAAAAATTACTATTTATACAAAGAATAAATACTTAATATGAGTGTAAAATTATTTTCTACTCTCTGCAGAATTATTTTTGACAATATATATGTATTTTTTTTTTTTTTTGTGAACTATACAATTCGAATAGAGCATAGCATTAAAGCTGAAGGAAAAACTATGGAAATATACTATGATTTGATATTCTTTCAAATTAATTTCTCAATGCATTTCCTATTAGCTAAATCATTCATTTTATATGAAGTGATTCAAAAAGTTTCAGAAAGACATGTGGAGGAACATGTGGAAAAAGATTCTCAGGTGGACATAAGCTAATCTGGCTTGAGTGACAATAATTCTGATGATTCAAGCAAAAATTTAGCTCACAACATGGCTGTTTTATGTTAGAGTGTGCATCAATCAATGTGCATATAGATAACAAAAATTGCAGTGTGCATATCAATGAAAATGTTTGTCATCCAAGGAAGAAAAATCATGAAAAAAATTTTCCTTTGCCAAAAAACTCATAAGCCGAGGTATCACTGTATAGTCAGGGCTGCAACTAAGTGAGGCAGGAAGGGCACTGAGTTTACTTTGTTTCCCATTAAAAGTTACGAGGAGGGGGATGCCAAAACAAATATTGAGCCCGGGCAACAGAATAAATTCTCATTTTCGGTAGTAACTATGGATATATTACATAAAATGCCACCAGAACTTTGTGATGCACAGTCAATACTCTAGTTTTTATGAAGTCCTCTGGTCCTGAACTTGTCTTTGAACGTCTCCCCCATTTATTAACTGTTCAAGTTCATAAAAACTTGCACACATCGACTGTATACCAGAAATTTATATTTTAAATGAGAAAATGCAATAAAAAACAATTGCAATCAACACTAAAATCAAATACTTATTTATTACCTCGGACAGCTTCTCAAAGCCTAGCAAATGGCCTTCGACTTTCTCCAAACCTATCTTTTTGGCATACCTCCTATTTCCGTCCATTATAAAAGCCAGATGTTGAGGTATTGGGCCATTTTTCAAAACCTCTATGCATGTTGCTTCCAGCCAAGAAAGTTTCTTTTCTTTAAACCATGCCATCGAGATATAACCTACAATAAGAAAATAAATACAAATATATGCAACACAGAAGTTTGAATGTAACTTAGCGGTTAATATGTAGGCCTATATTCAAAAAAGGTAAAGCTACATTGGATATAAAAACAAACTAATCAAATCAACAAAACATCAGTTATAAGACAAAGAAATTCACTTGTTAAAACTGAATGGCCTTAGAAAGGAAAAAAAATTGGTCTAGAAGGAAATATTTTAGAAGACAATCGCTGCTGTTTCGAAATTATCATACATTCGTCAAATGTGAAGAATTAAAATTTTTTTATTAAATCTTTCTTTTCTTCATTATATATATATATATATGTAGGAATATACACAGGACCCACCCTTTTTGGAGCACACTGCTGGGTTAGTAATCAAACACTGCCTTAAACAGTTGGGAAAATTTTTGTGCTCTTCGAACATGATAATGGTTCTTCACAAAACAAAAATAACCTCAAAATTTTACTTTTAATTGTTGGCAAGGGGACATGCTCCCCACCCTCTGTACACCCTTGTATGCATGTGTTTCACAAAGAGGGGGAAAAAAACAAAACGTTTTTACCGATGTCAGTGGTTCTTAAACTTCTGTCACTCACAGCTCCCATTGCCCTATTCATGGTTTATCTGCGGCTCCCCAGAATACTTTAGAAGGTATTTATAGAGGCTCCTCATTCATCACCAGGTGTCTGGGTGAGCCCATGCATCATAAAGCCCTGGTTGTCAGCCACTCCCTTGTGAGTACCGTCAGCCAGTGTCGTAACTAAGATTTTTTTTTATCAGGGGCAATGCTGCATTGATGCACGAGATGGTGGCCAGGTGCCTATTGGTAAATGAGGAATCTCTGAATAGCTTGTATAACAATTCCCATTAACACTGCTGGACTTCTGGGGGGGGGGCATCATTAGTGCATTACTTGGTCTGTGGGAAAAGTTAAGATGGCCCTGCTGACACAGCTCTTTCGGACACGGCAGTCTTATGATGCTCTAAAGAAAGTCCTGGTCAGGGGGCAAACATGATTTCTGCACCCATTTCATTGCAAAAGTCAGTGATTTTATTTTATTTTTTTTTTTTGTTATTTTTATATTTTAACAAAAAACTTGCTTCCTTCCTCAAGATTGCCACCCAAGATCCCCGACCCTAGCTAGTTCTAGCCTTGCAGTTGGTGGGATGACAGAGCCCTGTTTTTCAGGGCAGAATAAACCTGGGATAAATCTCACCATATATAATTTGGTGGGTAAACCCCCCAAAGATTCGGGTGTGGGGGCCCCCATCACTATGGTTACGGTCTTGTGGGCAGGCAAAATGAAGACTTGAGAAACATGCACAACTTCACCCAAATACCCAACACGTTTCTCTCCCCCTCAAATTTGACACTCCCTCCCCTGTATTTGCCACACTGGGCTATACCTTTCTGTAAATATGCATTTAGGTATCATTCCATGTGATGTTTTTGATTCATTATCAGGGCCCAGACTATGACCTGCAAAGGGGGAGGGGAGGCTAACAGGCCCTGATTTCCACATGGGCTCCCACGTTTTAAGAGGCCCCAAATTTATAAGAGAGAAAGGAGATATTACATATTTTACTCAAGAATTTTATTTGGTAAAATTTTGGGAAATCAACAAATTTTCCCCTAAATCACATCATACTCTCGGATCTGTCATTTCAACTTTTCCAGGGATTCGGGGGAACAAAGAACATATACTCAATATATGTACATATAAATATATTTCCTCTTGTTTGCCCATTTGTATTGTATTTTTTAAGCTGGGGGGGGGGGAGAAGGAAAGATAGGGGACAATCGGCTGACCCTCGGAAATGACAGGCCGATCATACAATTTCCAAAGTGCCCATTACTAGCAAACCCTATTGTAGGGCTGGACAAATTGCAACAAAAATACCTAGGCACCAGAAAACATTTTTACCCCCCCCCCCCAAAAAAAAGTCCAAAATATTACTGCTTTTGACTTTCAGGGCATCGTGACCTTTCATGTTGCCAGTTTCAGGTACCAATACCAATTTTTTATTTGCCATTGCAACCTTACACCTGGGATTTATTCAGCTCTGCCCTATTTAATATCAATTTTAATATTAAACCAATCAGTAACAGACTTTACACAGCATTGTACCTATTGCAATATTAACTATATGATAAAAATATGTTTCAATGTGTCACAGTCTTTTGTTCGATTCCTCACTTTCACATCTTTTTCACCATAAAATGATTTATGAAACGACAAGTTTGCATGTTTGATTAACATGTAAATCTTCATCTATAAAGCAGAATGCTTTGCATTGTTCTGCAACGAGCCCTTAACTGACTGGAAATGTTTTGCGGTAAACATTTCCCATGTAGTGTTTTCTATTCATTCTTGAAAATTCTCCCCAGAGATTGTTCTGCGATGTATGTTGTAGTTTTCAGCATATTTCACTTTGAGGATCTTCATGAAGATTCTTCATGTTTGCAAATTGCAAACCTTTGTGCATCTGATCTGGCAAACACTTTTTCAGACAAACTGCAACAATTTTGGTTCAGGTTGGTGACACAATGCCACAAATGCTAAATAACACTAGACGTTTAAGAGAGACATTTCCAAATGTTGAGACAGCATTGAATCATCATTAACAACTTATTACCAATATACCAAACTGTTCTAGAGAAAGATCATTCTTATTAAAAAGGATAAAATCATCAGTTCGCTCAAGTCTTTTACAAAGAAAAACTGTCATCTCTTTAATTTTATTGTGTATTAAAGCTGAGATAACTCAAAAATTAGATTTTGATGACATTATCAATGATTTTGCTCCTATGAGAGTGCAGTGCCATCTTAACCGCACAGGGCCCACCCAGGCACAGCCGGGGGGGGGGGCACACAAGAGAAGAGGAGTCTCACAAAAATGAGATATAGTTGAAATTTTCGAGGAGTATGATTGCAAATTTGCCTGGTAGGACCTCAGAAAAGTCATTTGGCCCGGGGACCCATGGTGCTCTTAAGACGGCCCTGTGAGTGTGAAAAAATCATTTATTGTGATATTTCAGAGAGAATTTTACATTACATTTCTCATTCAAAATAGTGCATATTCTTTTTTCGATGTGTTCACACAAACAACATATACTGTATTTACTGAGGTACCAAACCTCTTCGACCACAATCGGGGAAGGAGGGGCCCAATACCTCTTTTGCCCAGGGCCGCCCCCCCCCATCAAGTCAAAGTCAGGCCCAGGGCAAAAAACAGGCATTACAATACCACTAAAACTGGACCAAAGATGTTTAGCGAGTCAGCGAATGAATTTAATTTTTTGTGGGTCACTAAATTCTGGGGAGGGGGGGGGGAAGTCCTGGGCAAATACCCCTGTTTGCCCATGTCAGCTGATTTAACTGATCCCGATACATGATGTCCACAAATGCGGAACATGAACCAAAAGCGACAGTTAAAACTATTTTACAACAAAAATGAAATCATCTCACCGGTAATTCACTCTCGGAAGTTTCAATCACGAAATTATTTCTTCAAAAAATATTCATTTAAATTAATTTTTACTTAAAAAAAGTCCATCCTTTCCTGTTACGAAGTAAAAGTCAGCCAAACAACGCCAAATGGGAATGAATGCCTTGAAAACACGAAGAGGGCAACCTACGCAATATATCAGTCCGCAAAAACGACGGTGATAGAAGAAATTTACACTATAAAATTCAATAAATAAACTTGAATTACCGTGAATGAATGTATTTAAAATAATTTAAATCCGATATTTCTGAGTAAATCTAAACTTAATCGCGGTAGGAGTTCGGAACTACATCTTCACGCGGAGTGATATCAAGCGGGGCGGCAGGATAATGTAATGTTGGTCGACCAACTTGCGCTAGCCGTTAATGGTGTTGACTGTTTTCTCGAGTGAATCTTCGATATTATTAGTGACGACAGATATGAATTAGTAAGTTGATGGTAATATTATTTACCTGAGTAAAAAAGATGTCAGCTTGTTCCAGGAAAGGTCCCGGTGCTTCAAAAATCGAATCGGGTAAGCCACGATTCTCGTCTGATTTTAAACAACGTACAACCGCTGTTATTTCCTACGAGGCTTACTACTATGAGACGTAATGATGATTGTATATAGTGAATGATCTGTTTGTTTTTCAGAATTGTACCTGCTGATCATTAAATTCCTGAGAAGTGGAGCCTGTAAGAATGCTGCTGAGGTGAGAGTTTAATTAAATAATTTCTTAGAAATTACATTCCTGCTTGTACGTGAATCGTAAAAGTTAAGAATTTTAAAAAAAAAACCTTACTAACACAAACCTCCCGTTTCAGGTGTTACGAAGAGAAGTGGAGGAACATCAGGTATGTTGTGGATTAAAAGCTGTCTGCTATAAAAACCTCGTGTATAGCACGTGTTGTTTGTTTGCACTTCAATTTTACATGACAACTTACTAATAATTTTTTTGCACATTGCTGTTTTTTTTTTGCATTTTTTTTCTCCTAGCTGCTACCGAAAAGGGTCGATTGGTTAGGAGAGTACCACAGTCAGAGCTTCGATGAATTAGTAAGTAAACATTTATGTGTCTTTATTATTTTATTGTATAAATTTTATGAAAGTTATGATCTTAATCCCAGAAACGATATATACGAGTTCGATTGTTTTAAAAGTCGAAATATTCTTCGATCCCGTCGGTGATTATGAATTTTCATATCGTGTGTGTTTGAGGTAAGTTCACTTTTTTTTTTTTTGTGGATTTAATTAATCGGTAATCGGTGTGTTGTACTTTTCGAGGAAAGGGGGGAAAGGAAAAAATAATGTGGGGGTGATATATATGAATGTGATCTTGAAAGTCGTGACGTCGCGTAGCCAGGGTCCAATCAGAGGTTATGTACTATTTCGTAACGATCGGTGCTTTTCTCTTCTCGGTGATCGCAGTGGAGAAGCGATCCTTTCGACGGCATTCATTGTTTGCATATTGTGATGTTGCGTTTTTTTTTTTTGAAAAGTTTTTAATAGTGATAATTAGTATTTTTTTCGTTGATCGGTCGTTTCGGCTGTGACGATAAGTGCCGACGCTACCGGAAAAAAACGTTCAAACTCAATAAACGGCGAAAATTACCGTTTTCATGATTTTTTTCACGAAATTCATTTTTTACAATTTATTTCATGAAATTTAATCGTTTTATGGCATTTTTTAATGAAAATTTAAAAATTAATTTTTTCGGGTTTTTCCCGTTTTTGGCTGAATTTTCGCGTTTTCCCAGTGGTTTTCATCGTGTTTACGTCTGTCTTTTTCTCAGTTGTGACAGATTTTGTCTGTAATTAACGATGAATTCATATTTTATTAATTTCGATATAAAAAAAATACAATCGCATCATCGCCCTTTGTCTTGTGGAGTGCGAGGAGGGGGGGGGGAAACGCTGTGACATGGCTTCCGACGTGGAAGCGTTATGATGCGGGGGTTGCCGTGGTTTGGCGAAAAGCGAATCTTGGCGGATGATTCGGTTGAAATCTCTATTATTCGGAGCGGATTCGCTTGGCGATTATTTTTCGAAATGCTTCGTTTTGTTTTTTCTATTAGGTGAAAAGAGATGCATGATGTAATATGCATGTCGATTGGTCACTCAATGACTGAGATGAGACAAGTTCAATATTCATGGTATTTAACCTCTCAGTGAATATTAAAAATTATTTTTTCCCCATTGAAATTGTATTTTAGGGCAATGATTTCCTCGTCGATAATATTTAGGTCATATTTGTCCGTTTCCCCGAAAATAGGAGTGAAATCGTATAAATATGAAGAAGCGAGCCGAGTATTTCTTGGCAGCGTTTTGAGCTCACCGTAATAATTTCATGCGTTTAATCCGCGGTTTATGCGTTGTGAAGGGGAAAAAAAAAAACCCACCTCAATTGCTTATTGTAGATTATAGACCGGCATCGTATCTGCAGTTTTTTTCCTCTTCTCTGAAATATTAAAAAAAATATAAAAACTGACCTTCCAAGGACGCAGGGCCCCCAGTGGGGGCCCTGCGTCCGAAAATAACGGGACCAGAGCATATTATGGACCCCTGCGGACCAAGTGATTTTTCTGAGGCCCCCTACCGGACAAATTCTCGAGAATTTCCACCTAATTTCATTTTTGAGAGGCCCCCGAACCGTGCCGAATAGGGGGGGGGGGGAAAGCATGCGTCTTAAGGCGACAAAATACAGTCAAACCTCCTTAATGAGTCACTCTTGGGAGAGCAAAAATATGACTTAATTAGCGGAGTGACTCGTTAAACGGAGTAAGCCATAGCTGTGCCAATTCATGCCCGAGGACAATTGGGACTTCCAAAAAGTGACCCGGTAAGCGGAGTGGCGTGTTAACCGGGTGACGCACTAACGAGGTTCGACTGTATTCAGGAACGTTGAAAAATATTTGACGAAACCTCGCTACAACGATACTCGATATAACGTTAAATTCCTCTACAACGATAGTTTTTCCAAGTCTTGTTAGGAAATGTCTATACTCTAATGCAGCAGTTCTCGACCTTTTCTGACTCGCCGAGCCCTTTTTAACGTTTAATTTATATGGCGGAACCCTTTTAGGCCTCTTTTTTATTTATTTATCAAATTGACTGATTTATTTTCGTCGAGCGGAGTACCGGTGTATAACGATAATCCCTCTACAACGATATTTTTTCTTGGTCCACAGAGTATCGTTATATCGAGGTTCAACTGTACAACGAAAATATAGACACAAATGTAATTTAACAAAAAACTAGGCTGGGGCAACCGGCTTCCCCCCACTAACAACATTTCCCTTAAATGGCAGCATTTTTAGCAAACCCCTTTTGGGGGGGGGGGAAAAAAATTAAAATTTTGTACTGAAGAAAATTTTAAATTGATGAAAGAAATGATTCCAAAACCAATTGAAATTAGGGGACACGATGAAAAAATTGCCTGAGAACTAATGAAAATTCAGAACCAATGAAATGAAAATAAGAAAAATTAAAATTGACAGGTAATTCCTAGCACCCATGAAAATTCGGACTAAATGAAAGAAATACAGTGCGCCCTCTCACTAACACGTTTCTCTCATTTACGAGACGATTTTCTACTCTCTTAGGCCGGTATTACACTATAAAAGTTTTATAAAATTGCTTGTATAAAACTTGAAAAATACAACGAATAAGCTGATGGGTTACATTCAAGCCAATCCAACCGATTTTTCAAGTTTTATCAAAGCACTTTTACAAAACTTTTACAGTGTAATACCCCCCTTAGGCCGGTATTACACTATAAAAGTTTGATAAAATCCATTTTATAAAACTTGAAAAATCTAACCAATAACCTTATTGGTTTGATTTTTCAAGTTTTATAAAATGGATTTTATCAAACTTTTATAGTGTAATATCGGCCTTAGGTCAGACATAGCTAAATTAATGCTATTCATTTATTCGCCTCTCTCACGTCTCTTTTTCTTGTTTCTTTGTACCGACGCCTATGTGCAGGGCCGCAACTAGAGGCTTGGTCAGCTGGGGCAAGCGCACCCTTGTAATGCTGAAGCAGAGGTTAAAGGTTGAAATTCACGTTCCCCCCTCTAGTCCGGGGCAGCAGATCCACTTGCTCCCCCCCCCCTTCCGTTGTTGCGTCCCTGCATAAACGAGAGATCACTAATTCCAGAGTTGATTGAAAAATGCAGAATTTAGTAAAGAAATTATTTTTACCGTAAGTGCGGAGCCGCCTCATAACGATGGGCCCGGTTCACCGCACCTGTCGCACACATAGGCGGAGATAGACTTGGAAGTCTGGTTGGGCACGGTCATTATTGCTGGGGGGGGGGCAAGATGATGTCGACTTCACCTTTGGGGGGGGCAATGCCCCCACTTCCACCCCCCGTATCTCCGCCCATGGTCGCACACCCCAAAGGGTGGCCCTGGTTAGAATAGAAATATATAGTTGAGTCAAACTGTTACGACATTGAAGATTCTATGAAATTTTGTCGTTATAACCGACCTAGTGTCGTAACAACCGAGGATAACGTTTTTAAGACCTTAATTTACGGAAAGTATAATTAGATGCGGCCACAAATGCCGTGCGTGGCATTTCATTAAGATCGGTGTAGCCATATTGGGACGGGGAATAGGGAAAATCAAAAAAACGTTGAGTAGATTCTCACTAAAAAATGTGGTCAGTTGTCGGCGAAATTGCCAAATATTGCTCAGAATCTTTGCCGAGAAACAGGTATAGAGCAAGTTTGCTAAAATGTGTTTCACGGGGAAAATGAACATTGCAGATATGTGTGGGAGATCAACATTCATAGTCGTATTCATTCTGACACCATTCATAAATTACGCAAATTATCTTGATTTCCCTATTCTAGTGAAGATTTTTCTTTGTAGAGAAAAACGAGATATTTTTATGGAAGTGGCGATAATGAGAGAGGGCCGTAACTAGGATTTTTGCCGCCCCCACAACTTTAAAATTCGATAATTTTATAACGGTGTTTTGTTCCCCCTAAAATTGCCCCCGCCTAAATTTTCCTGCCCGGGGTAGCCCCCTAGTTACAGCTTTGTATATACTGGTCATGTCAACTATCAAGTTGGAGCGTCAAACATGTAATTAATCCCCTTTTTTGAACGCTAGGTAAGAATAAAACACACTAACATCGCCTCAATGTGCTGATCTCTAATACTAGGATTTTCTTGGCGAAATAAACGCAAAATTTCTCGTTACTTTATCCAATATCAACGCGTTTTCATAGACGTTATAAACGAGGCTCATTGGCATCATTCTCCAAGGGAATCGGCTCACGCTACTAATTATTGACGTTATAATCAAGTTTGACTATTTAAAATATTTTATTAGTAATTTTTTCTCCATAGATTTATACATTGCGTCATAGAGGCCTACAGTTACTTACAGTAACTGTTGTGAGGAATCAGAAGTATTGGAAGTAGTGGAGCGCAACTGTTTCTCAAACAGGCACGTGCCCAAGGCCAAGAAATTTTCGGGGCCCCGAAATTGCTATTTTCTTTTGATTTAATTTCTTACAAAAATATTAAATATTTTCAGTTTTTGATCCTTTTTTGGGGAGGGGAGTTATGAGCCCTGCATTCCCTTCCCCTACGCACGCTTCTGCCTAAAATAACGCTATATATAAGCAGCCCCAAAAAAGTGTTTAGCCAGAGGTTGAACTTATGAGGAACGGGGTGTTTCTAACCCGATTTTCCTGTAGATACTAATGGGAATTGTGGCAAATATTAAGGGAGCTCGAGCCAGATACAAGTTTACGCCTGTGCATATTACATATAGATGTGAGAATTCGGCATTGTTTTGTGCCACTTCCATTGCTATAGAATTTCATTATTGAGGATGAATGAAATTCACCATATACGCCGCTGCGGACTATATTGTTTGTGGATCGTAATAGATTTTTTTTTCCTAACCGAGCACAACTCCGGGCTATCGCCATGTGGCCATTTGCTACCGAGTGAATTCTACCGGAAGTACGTGTACCTAACAGTCTGAGTGCATATCTAGAGTAAGGGTGCGATTATAGAGCACGCGTGTTTCCGAGTGGTTAAACACCCAACTTTCAAGCTAAAAAAAGTTGAAATTTGGGTTTTTAACCATTTGGAGACGCGCGGTTTCCAAAATTTGAAACACGCCTGCACTATAATCGCACCCTAAGGTTACCAGATTCGAAAACTGAGTAAGTGGGATGCCTGACGTGAGCCAACCCTCAGTGACGTCACTTCCCCGATTTTCACTGAGCTGTAAGGAAAGCTCCGTTTCTATAAAGCTCAGTGTTGGGTGGCCGATGGTGCCGATAAAATTATTTTATATTCTGACCGATAAAATCGGCCACAACAACAATCTTTCGCGACTAAAACAGCCGTAAAAAAAAAAAGATTCCCGGAGTTTCGACGGCTATTGGTCAATGGGAAAAAGCCACTCATGTTAATAAAGATGTTTCAAATTGGAAAAAGAAAAAAATTCTAAAAATAATTCCTTAATCCTCTGGAAAGGAGGACAAAAGGGCAAATTTTCCGAATCATCAAAAAAAAAAAAGGACGTCTGGTAATCCTAATCTAGAGCTGTCCGATTTCTCAGTGCTGCCATCTATATTTCAAATTGTGAGTGAAGTGTGGTGATTGAATATTTGTATTGTTCGAGTTGTGTTGCTCGCTGCGACGAGACTTTTTAACGGGGAGATCGACTCGCTCCTCAAGTTTGGAACCACAGAAAACCAATGTCAGCCGACCGCCACTGTGGCTTTCAACCCGGGTCCTCGCCCATCACTATGACTACCACTACCATTTACTATAGTCACTTCTATATGGCTGCTGTGGTGGTCGAGTGGTCATAGTGACGGACTCGCATCGCGAGGTCCCGGGTTCGAACCCCACCGTCACGACAGTGGTGGTCGGCTGAAGTTGGTTTTCTGTGGTTTCCAACTTCAAGGCGCTAATGCGAGCCGATCTCCTCTTTAATAAGTATCGCCACAGAAGAGCAACAAACAGTACAAATTTTAATTCAGTCATAACACATCACTCACTTCACTTCTGAAATATAGATGGCAGCACTGAAAAAAATACATACGCACTCAGACTGTTAGGTACACAGTTATACTTCCGGCACAACTGACTATGTAGTAAATCGCCCATAGATGGTGATATACCTGAGTTGTGCTCGGTTTGAAAGAAACAAAAGTTACTTCTATATATTTTTTTTGGCGCTGTGGTGGTCGAGTGGTCATCGTGATGCGAGTCCGTCATTATGACCACTTGACCACCACAGCGGCAAAAAAAAATATAGAAATGACTTTTCTTTCAAACCGAGCACAACTCAGGTATATCACCATCTATGGGCGATTTACAACATAGTGAGTTGTGCCGGAAGTATAACTGTGTGTGTACCTAACAGTCTGAGTGCGTATGTAGGAGTTTGATTTTTTTCAGTGCTGCCATCTATATTTCGGAAGTGAAGTGAGTGATTTGTTATGACAGAATTAAAATTCGTCCCACCGTCGCCGCAGTGGTGATCGGCTGAAGTTGGTTTTCTGCGGTTCCCAACTTCGAGGCGCTAATGCAAGCCGATCTCCTCGTTGACGTCTCGTCGCAGAGAGCAACAGCCCTATAACGTTACAATTATTCATTCATTACACTTCACTAGCTATTGAGTTGAGAAAAAACGCAGTTTAAAAAAATTGATTGTTTCTGTGTAGTGCTGCCATCTGCAAACTTCACGGAAGGTCACTATATATACACACATATTCCAGCATCGTACCAATTCGTTAGAGGTACCAAGTTCCGCAGAGGAATATGGACGAGGTGCATGTCTACTATAGTAGTAATCACTTCTATTTGGAATTTCTCTTGAATCGGTACATGCCGGAACGAGTGTGTATGCATGGGCCCTAATGCAATTTTTTTTAGAGGAAGCTTTTCCTTGTTATACTGGTGCTGCCGCCTGTCTTTTCATATTTTTAAGTGAAAATGACAGTTCCCCCTGAATTTTCATGCCTGCTTGCTTTCTGGGGACTTTTCAAATGGGAGATAGAAACTTCGTTCCTCGAAGTTACGAAAACCAAGTTCAGCTGATCATAATCCAGTCATATATTTCTACACACGAGGGCCAATTAGATCAGGCGTATAGTTTACCTCCGATTTCGAACCACAGCTTTCCGCAATTTTGTTTTGTTTTTGTTTCTATAGCCCACCAATGAGTTTGTGGGAAGACGTTCATCTTGAATCTGTTGTACCTCCGCATCAGGAAAGATTTTGACAAGGATGAAATCGGGTATCGAACTCGCGACGCTTCTAAACATCCTTTAGTACATTGGGCGAGTATCTTACCGACTTAGGCTATCGCGCCCCTATGGCGGAGAACAACATTAAAGGTACTGGTTTGAATGTTTGGCCTGTGACACGTGAGTTAGATGGGAGAAGTAATAGCGTACACAGGATTTTCTCAAGAGATGGGGGGGGGGGGATGTTTAACATTTGTTTCCTCTCCGTGGGGGGTAAGGTTTCGTTTTTTACTGCAAAAATATACCATAATCTCGGCCCGTGGGGGGAGTAACCCTTTTGCGTAATTCAATGCTTCATTCATCACAGTTCGCAAAATACGAGGCAAATGGCACCACTATAACAATAATTGCACAGAAACAAGCTTCATATTAGGTTCACAACACGGACACGCACTTTCCAACATGTACCAATTCGTTAGAAGTTCCGCAGAGGAATATGGACGACGTGCATGTGTGGTTTAATAGTAGTAGCACCTGCTGAACACTTCTTTTTTTTTTCCTCAAACCGAAATTGTAGACTGGTGTTGTATGTAGACGGTTAATGGAGTATTAACTTTCCTATCATCTTCTAGTTCAAAAATGATAAATATGTACAGGAATTACTTACGTTAAAGTAGTTTTATATATGACTAATTTATATAAAAATTGTAATTGTTTCCCACCCACCTTCCGTTTATGATTCAGGGTCAAAAAATTATGCCGGAAAATAGTGCGTAGATGTCAGTGGCAGTTACGATGAGACAAAAATAAGCATTAGTATTTAGATTTGTTTGACGAATAAATCGATCTGCCTTCGTGTGACGTTCCATAATACATATCACAGTAGGATAAACAGACTTTGAACATATTAACAACTGATCGAACAGAGCCGGAATATTTAAAAACGTTAGTTTCATAGCGAAGAATATCTAATATAACGTTCTTGAAGCTATACTGAATGAACGCCAGGACTCTGCCACCGGACTTATCCCGTTGCCGAGATCTCTTCTAGGCCAGCTTCGTGGCAGTCTGGAACAAAGTGTGTGTACCTAACAGTCTGAGTACGCACCTTGCATTGTGTTTGATTTTTCAGTGCTGCCATCTGTATTTCAAATTGTGAACGAAATGTAATGATTGAATATTTGTACTGTTGTGTGTGTGCTCTCTGTAGACTTTTAACGGGTGAGGGGTCCATGGACCCCATAAGGTAAGGCTGACTGGGCCCGGGACAATTCTCGTTTTTTTTTTATTTTTCACACCATAAATTAGCTATAGAAGGGCTCGTGAAAAGTCTGATCGGGGGCCTGCTCCAGATTGTGGGGACCATGGACGGATCGGCTAACATTGGAAACAGCAGGAAAATCAACTTCAGTCGGTTCGAACCCTCTTGAGGCTACTAAAACTCAAATGAATTAAAACCCCTGTTTGCTGACAGCAAGGACAAAAAATATTTACCTGTAAAAGGTGGTCGACCGTAAATGAGGGGGATTGTTATCGAAGAAATTTTTGAAAAAACGTGAAAATTATTTTTGCCCGTGACAATTACAGGATTTTTGCTGTATTAATTATAAAACCATAGCCGCCCTTACCATACGCGCGACCCCTTTCGAATACCGTGTTCTCCAATTCCCTCTACTCAGCGGCAAGGCCGCAACTAGAAGCTTGGTCAGCCAGGATATTTTGGTGCCTCCTTATAATGTTGAAGGAGGGATTAAAGGGTGGAATTTGCTCTTCCTCTGGTCCAACTTCCGGGGCATCAGAACCGCTTGTTCTCCCGTATTTGCGGCCCTTCTCAGGGGCGGCTGTAAAACTGCGCGATCCGTACAGACGCACGGGGCGCAGATATCGGAAGCGCGCCAAATCAGGGTTAAAGAAGGAAATAATTGAAGAAAAAAATTTGAAAAATGTTTTGCCTTTTAAAAAAATTAAAAGTGTATTGTATCAAGTAATTTTTAGAGAAAACTGATTCTTTTAGTGTGATATTGTGAGTAGTATTATTTATGTCTGAGTTTTCCGGGTGGGGTTTCACTGTTGCGGCTTATACGCTAGAGCAGTGTTTCTCAACCACCGGGCCCTGATATCATTCATACCGGGCCGCAAGTAATTAGCCGTTTCATTTTTCCTCATTCATTTTCCGTTGGTCGTGTGTTTGACCGGACCTTCGACTCACAGAAATTAATGAAAACGGGCCGCGGGCTTGAAAAGATTGAGAATCGATGCACTAGAGGAAGACCGAAAAAGTGTCTCGTACGTGAGACTAGCCTCAAGCCGTCTCTGCCTGTCCTGTATTATATTCGGATTTTCGTGAACATATTCACAGCTGAAGTGTAGCCGCCTTGTGTTTTCAAGTTATATATCGTCCCCCTCATGGTAGAAGCACCAATGTACTTGGTGGGGGGGGGGGGGATGACGTTTGCACGTTTACTCTACTCATGTTACTCTGAGAGTAATTTTTCTAAAAATGTTCTGTGTAACGTGCTTCAATCATGATACACATTCGCGTTTCAGGCAAACTGAGCTACCAAAATAAGGTATCAAAACCATCTGATAAAAAAAGTGATGATTAGGACGTTGTCCTAATCAAAAATATTTTTTTTTCATTTCTATTTCTGCAACTGGAGTTTTTAACCTTCTATTAGCCGCGACCCAAAATCAACGCACGACTAACTTCACCACCAGGGTTTAAGCTGTATAAAAAAATTCCTTTCGCAAAAAAGCGAAAATGGGGGGAAAAGCTTTAGCAAAATGCTACGATGCTAAGGGGCCATTCAAGTATTACGTCAGCAGATTTTTAGCCATTTTTGACCCCTCCCCCCCTTGTCAGCGAAACACTGACTCCCCTCCACCCCTCGTCAGCAATATTTAGTCAGCAGCTTAGAATAGTTCATATCTTTAAAAAGGGTGGCTAATGACGTAAGCAACCTTCAAACTCCCCCCCCCCCCCTCTGTCATCAAAAGTCAGCAAATCCGAAACCCCCTCCCCCGAATGCTGACGCAATACTTGAATGACCCCAATGTAATGTAATTGATGTTTGGATGTCTACTCGTTGCTTACCTCCTGTACGCATTTTTGCGAAAGTGGCTACTACTTTTTTCGCATTCTGCGATTTTCTTTCGCATTTTGCGAAAAATGCGACCGTAGCTTAAACTCTGTCACCACCCATGCGTCTATTTTGAACTTAGTAAATATTCTTTATCAACAAAATTTGTAGTTTTCGAAGTTAATAAGGCCAGTGGTGTAAGAAAGTGTATTTGTAACAGGAATCTTAAGTGTACGATCCAACTCGGAAGCTCCTACAACCCATACAGTACACATATTTTTTAACCCTTTATATCCTGACGGTACTTCAGGTTAGATAATTTGTTTTGAACTAATTAATTGTTTGAAAAACATAGGTTTTTTTTGTTTTTTTTTTTGCCTTTAATTAGAGCTAAAAACATCTACCAAATAATTTACATGATAAATATTTATTATCATTGCATTTATAGATTTTAATTTATTTTAATTTTCTTCTACTTTTTATAATGTCGGATATAAAGGGTTAAGTAGTATATATAGTATTTCAGATTTTTTTCGTTTTTTTCTTTTTAAATTTACAAATTTTATGGAAGTGACAACCATGATTATAGGTTTGATGACGTAGTTTGTATCTAAATTAAGATTATACCAGGGCTTTTGGTGCCATTTTTTTTTTTTTTTTTCATGTATGATAACTGAAGTTTGAAGACAACACAAAACAATCATCGGAAATTAGCGTGTCTGTAAGCATGGAAACGGGTCCCGGCCAATTAAGTTTTTCCCCCAATTAAAAGTCCCTAAAAATCCCAAGAAGAAAACATACTTTTCGTTTATGAAATTTTGCTGGAGTTTAATTTTTTTTCTTTAGGTTTACCTCGCTCCGAGATAAACTGATTTATTTTTTTTTCCAAAAACTTTTCGTGTTTTTCAAAGAGCAAAATAATAATTTAAACGGCGATGTATGTTTTATAAATTTGGTGCAATCGCCGAATTATTCCGCGAACATCGAATTCGTCGTCTTTAGTGAGTTTTGTTTTAGTCAAACACAATATTAACTCTTTGGCAAAAACGCTGCTGGTTAGTTTACGTTATCCCATGAATATAATATCCGTTGGAACGACTTCAGTAATCGTTAATAACAAAAAGCTTTGAAAAAGTTGTTCGTCCCTCCCCTTTTTAACTACGGCGGGATTATTATTTTCACGTTATGGGTTTAGGAAAACGAAGGGGGGAAATTTATTGAGCAAAATATTGATCCGCGTGATACATTGGATTCATCTCTCGAAATCTCAGAATTCACTAATACTGAACTATTATACCTTGAGAGATCGTTTTTACGACTATACTTGAGTTGAATATTTTATTTATCAATATTTTTTATTTTTGGTTGCGGTAGAGTATCTATCAATATAAAGTTTTTTTCCAAATAATAATAAAGAATTCGGTTCCGCATGAATCGTGAAAATGTTATTGACTGCTACCGTGCGAAATTCGTTAATGTTCTCTCCTAGTTGCTTATGGTTTCCTCGAATGATGAAATTTCCTTAGCAATCTGCACAATTCGAAACAAGAAGCCCGCGTGGAAGGGAGACGTAATCGATTCCTAAACGTTCAGTAATGATTTTCGTCCTTGTGCGTTAATACTAATGCCGGAGTGAATTTATTACGACATTAAAAATCACTGATACTGGTTGCCAACTGCTACGGATTGTTCGTAGTTTCTACGGTCGGCCGCAATGAACTACGGAGACATTCTCAATACTACGGAAATCGGTTTAAATAATCGGGTCTGAGTTTCTTGTGGTGTTTTACTTATTTTTATAAAATTGCATCGATCTTTACCGTAACGATGAACCCGTAATACGCATGTGAGAGAGTTGGAGAAAATAACCCGGAGCCGATCTGTTTTGTCTGTGTTCGGAAGGCAATTTGTAAAGCCGCGTCTAAACCTGCCGCTCTACTCGATGCATAAACGTGTAAAAACCTGTTTTCCGTCACAACCGCCTCACGCTGTGGCTAAAAACAGGTTTTTGAATGGTTCAGCACGGCGGATCCGGACCCGGCTTCATTTGCATAGTGCATGGTCTAGCTCGCGGAACTTGTGTCGGAAAGACTGTATCGTCTTGTGGGTGATGTGAGAGTTCTGACTCGAAAAAAAACGGGAGATTGGGGGGGGGGGGGAAGAGGTCTGGGATTGCTAGACGTCCGTATATATCGCCCACAAGAGCGTATGCAGATTAGGATTGCATTGAATATTCATGAATTATTAAGGTTCCAGTGCCACCGAGATGCTGTATTTAATGAACTTCGAATTAAAATTTAAAAAATAAATAAATTTTCGAGTGATTATTTTTTATTGTACTATTATCATGTCCTGGGTGGGGGGTACCTCCTCCTGGTAAAGCTGAACATTCATCACTACTGACGAGCTTTAAGCTAATGTTGGCATGTCTGTGATTATCACACTTGCTTGTTTATTTGAATTGATGAAAATTTTGCTCTATCAATTTTCTATTCGTTATAAGTTGTTAGGCTAATTCTTACAAATTATATTTGCATAACGTTCCATAATATTGCAGTTGAACAACTGAGTTTTCGAGTAGTCTGAGACTTTGTGTGCGTGTTGATATAACAATATTGTAAGTTGAAGAATTAATTTCTTTCAACGTACACAAAAATTCGATGAAACTGATTTTAAAAGCAGTGAGATCATTAGATATCACTGACTGTTTCGAATCTTTCAATCCTCAAGCAGTACATTTTAAAACGGCTCCCATTTCACAAATGTCACATTAATTGCTCTCTTTGCGAAGTTTTTGTGACTTTGAACACAAAAATGTTTGTTCCCGAAGGTTTTGCGTCGCGTGTGATTCTTCACACCAGAATTAGTTTGAAGAATTAAGCTTTGCATCACTTTTTCCCCTAGAAAAATAGCATGGAGTAGAACACTTTCGATGACGACGTTTTGTCTTAGGCAAACACGAGCAGTTTTTATAAGTGAAATGGCCTGTATGTATAAATGAGATTTTCAGCGAACGCTATATATAACGTCCGAAAATAACATCTGCATCGTTCTACGCGTTATTTATACAAATACAACGCCACAACAGGCAAATTGCCCAACGAGGTGGCTGACTTAAGATCATCATGGATCCCCGAGCCATTTTTTGGAGGCCCTACCTACTACACCACACCGCACACCCCCCGCCCCAACGAAACCCCCCAACGAATCGGTACATGCGGGAATGTACGTGTAGTGAAACCTGATGTGAAGTTTTTTGTTGTTTCTCTGTAATGCTTGTTATGTGTAGTGCTGCCATCTGCCACCAGTTTTTCTAACTATGAGTGAAGTGTTATGATTGAATGATTTATCGTTGTAGGACTGTTGCTCTCTGTGGCGAGACTTTTTAACGGGGAGATCGGCTCGCATTTGCGCCTTGAAGTTGGGAACCACAGAAAACCAACTTCAGCCGACCACCACTGTGGGGTTCGAACCCGGATCCTCGCATCGCGAGTCCGTCACTATAACCACTCGACCACCACAGCGGCATATGAACCAACGAAATTTATTACTCTATACCACAAAAATAATCATTTTCTGTTTCAAAAATGTCATATGTTGTTAATGTTAATGCTAAATTAAATTTATGAGTTTCAAATTGTATCAGATTTTTTACGGTTAAAGTCCTCGAGAAATGTTTTAAATCGTTTAGGGAATTAGAAAATCTTGAAATATCGCTAAACATTGAACTCCTGTAACCAAATTGTCATTGAATAATTTTATGGTAATTATTCTATGATTATTTGTATTTTATTAGGTAATACAGTGACAACTCTGCTAACGAATATTTTTGCCGTAATTTTTCTGTTTCGACTAACGAATACGGATTCGGCTAACGAACATTTTTCTTGATATAGATCAGTGTTTCTCAAAGCAATATCCGTGAGCGGTAGAAGCTACGGGTATATATATTACGGGATCGTATAGGTTGCCTTGAGTTGGTAGGTGATGAATAAAAATAAATTCTGAATGATGGGGGGGGGGGGGGAACGACGACATTAAGTTTTGGAAACTGGTATAGATGCACCACGCTAACATGTTGTGAGCTGAATTTTAGCGCCAATCATTAGAATTTCTGTCACTCGAGGCCGTATGTAAAATGAGATTCCGCCTATAGAAAATGCATTGAAAAAAGGCAGCGTATGTGTTTGGAGCCCGTATTCTTTCAGTGCAAGACTCTTGGCATAAAACTAAATATACTGGAGATTCTAGTAGTAGCTTATGTTTTCCCATCTGCATGTATCGGACTCAGAAATGAGCTGACCAAATCACAAATGGATGGGGACCGTTGTTGTCTCAACAACACATCTCATTCGTAGCTGGTGTCGATTTCGTACATAGTGTAAAATGAAAAGGATCTTCAGTATCTCATCTTCCTGTAAATTCTCATTTATCCGATTTCGAAGCTGTTCATTTTAGCCTTAGGTCAGTTTTTCATCTTTTTTATAGCGCTCCTTGGTGTTTAAAAAATAAAAACTTGAAATTTTGGGCTATATTTTGAACAAATTAAACGATTTTCCATAGAAACCCGTGAGAAATCGCGTATCGGCTAACGAATGCGATTCCGGATTAAATTATCTTCGTTACCCGTGATATCATTTTACTAAAATGGTTGTATTATGCCGGGAAAAGTTCCGTTTTTAATGTCGAAATGCAGCCTGCCTGTGAATTCGGGAAGAAGGGCGTGTTTGGAGAATATCCCGGCAAATCAAATATTTTTAAGCGGAAGAAAAGGTAATGCCAGTGAATAATGTTTTTACGAGCAAAGAAATTGGGAGGGGAAGATTTGTATGTATTTTTCACGGTGAGAGATCCCTGTATCGAACGAGGGGAGAAATTAATTTTTTTTTCCTTTCGAAATCTCAATTTAAAAAAAAACGAAGGGCTGTGAGTCATGTATTTACTTGGTTTCTTAGACTCCGATGTATGTAGGCAATTTTTTTTTAATAATTGTTATATCTTTCGACGGAACAAGTGAAAAAGGGTAGGTTTATTTTTCCCCCTTTTTTGTATTTTTCCTTGCCTCGAGTCATATTCATGGTGTTTTATTATTGATCTGCCGCAGATCCACGCACCGTCTGACTGAGAAATAAAGACGGCGCAAACGGAACAAACAGAATTAAAATGGAATTTTTCCTCCGCTATTGAAAGACGGGCGTTTGGACTTAGTTTTCCGCGGAAATACCGAGGATCGATATTTTTGTTATACTCACACACACACATACATACACAAGCGCACACGCAGTCAACTCTCGTGATTTCTATTGGAAAACGAGCGTATCTTGGCATTTAGTCGATTTCGCTGTAAATACTTGCGAATCTGATTACTTATTCATTTTTTTTCCCGGGCTCTTAACGGGTGAAATTTACTTTGATAAAAAATACCGCACGTATTTACTAAGATTTAGCACCCACCCTTACCTAATTTATTCGTAAATTCCGAACGAATATTTTATTTAATATTTTCAAAAAATATAATTTTTTTAAGAATCTTGTATGAGCGAAATACATTTTTCACAAATATTTTCTGTATTTTTTAAAATATATATGAAAGTGGTTTTCGTACATTTTTTTTTTTCTCAGTTACATAAACCGTAGATTTCCAACTAGCGCTCCGCGGAAGGATTGATGTCCGTAAGAGCTTTTCTGTGATTTTACACTATCGAAAGCTGCAAAAGTTTTCATTGATATTAAATAAAAATATGAACCACGTACACATTAATACATCGGCTAACGAAGATTTTTTTCTGCCTCGGCTAATGAATGCGGATTCGGCTAACGAACGTTTTCGTTGATATTGATGCGTATTCTTACCTAATACAGCAACATTGTGAGCTGAATTTTCGCGCATTTTTCGTAATTTTCATCAGAATTACTATCACTCTAGTCCGATCGATTTAAATTCGTCTCGGAATATTTTCGCCTCCGCTTCTCTTTGTTTCTGAACTAAAATTTTAAACATTTAATTTTTCTAATTAGCTTTCCAAGTTTTCGAAACATTTCATGTAAAATGGGAGATTAAGCTGAAAGAAAATGCATTAAAAATAAAGAACCTAGACTAGAATTTTTTTTTCGATTGCAGAAGTTCTTTCAGCGCAAGACTCTTGGCACGAAACTGTACAATCTAGGAACTTTTTTCCTATCTGCATGTATCGGACAATAATAGTATAAAATGTGGGAAGATGAGATACTGAAGATCTAAGTTTTTGACTATCCAAGTTAATCCATTGTTCCGGTTCATTGAGTAATTCATTCTTTCGGTCTGCTTTTGTGTTTTTATAGTTGTTGTTTCAAAAAACTTCTTTATGGCATTTTGAAAATAATTTTTAGTCTGGGCAGTTCAGTAATCCGGCGTTTTCAGGCGGTTTTCTTCGAGTATTTTAAATGAAAAAATGTCACTGGTTCACTGGTATTCGACTACGTTGAAAATGTCGTTTTGAAAGAAAATATCGTTCTATTCATAAAATTTTTTGCAATCGTGTTTCGAATATTACATGAATTTTGTTTAAAATTTGACATAAAAATGACTTTGTCATAGAAAATTACATTGATAATCTAAAATTTATTGTTTTCAATATTTTGGGACATATTGAACATTTGGGACATATTTATATGAAAAAATATTAAAGTTCACTCCGGTACCATTTTAAAGAAAAGTGACAAGAAAGACAGTGGATACCTTAATTGGGGTTTCCCAATTAACTTCTGGCAATCCAGCACATCCTGATCTGAAATGCGTGGATTAGCCAGAGTCCACTGTATTTAAAAATTGTTTTTGCAGGTTTTTTTCCATTTTAAAGATAGAAGAATGGATAAATATGAGTATGTTATAGATTGTCTGCATTATTTGAAAAATATTTATGATTACAAAGAAAAAATTTTTTTTTTCGTCTTCTAAAGGAACACATTCTAGGTCAGGTGTCGGATGATCATTTGCTAAAGATATGTTCTCGGATAGGACCAATATTGGATAAAGAAATTCCACCTACTGTTCCTGGTCTGAATTCATTGTTTGGTGTTGGCAAACATTCCTTATTGAGAACAAAAGAAGGTATTAAATTGCTTTGATTCCAATATTCCTCCTTTTTGGTAAATTAAGATTTAAAAAAAAGTTGTATCATAAATTGATGAACATTGTTTTTTTCTTTATTCTACGTGAAGATCTGAAACAGACGAGGAATGGCATCGATTACCTGGCAGCGCGGCGGCATGGGATGCCTCTATTCCCATCACCGGCTATTCAGGCTGCATATCCACCAAATATTAGTAAGTTCTACTGTATATATAACTGTATTCTACTGAATTTTTTCTCCTTAATAAGATTTCAATGTGTTTAGTGAAAAATAATGATGTAAGATTATGGAAAAGAATTAAAGAGAGTATATGTCAGAGTTAATTTGTTAAAAAAACAAATTGCATTTCATGGTTGATATGAAAACAGGATTTCTTTTGTTTCATAAATGAGATGAATTTTTTTTTACCAGATTAAGCAATGTCAGTGTTTAACTGGATTGTATTGCAATTTCTAAAAATGTGTTTGGTGAGATTAATTAGCTTTAAAAAAGCAATTATTTCAGTGGTATTCATAGTTCATAAATATTCCAAGATGAATATCATTGCATAAAAATACTTACCAACTACTACAGAAGTTCTGTAGTTTCTATGAATTTGTACCATAAAATATGAAACTATGGTAAATGATGAAAAACTACAGAAATCTGGTTTTTTTTAGAAACTTCTTTTGTTCAAAAATTTCTTTGAATTCCATTATACTATCGAATGCAAAATGACATCATGCAAAGATCGCATCTCCAAAGGATAAATATCAAGTCAAGAATAAATATCAAATTAATAAATCAACCGATTAACATAGTTATTTTTGATAAATAAAAGAAAGTTCAAATGTCACTCACAGATAGAATGAAAAACTTTACATCTATATATATATATAATTGATTTTCAGTGTGTGTCCAGAGATGCTGCTGTACTCTAATTTACCTGGATCCCGGGACCTAGGTTATGGACAAAATCTGTATCCTTTTTGATTGAAAAGGAGTCCCTCTCAAAAAAAAAAAAAAATTGAGTATAGCCCCCCCCCCCTATCATTCACCTGTCAATCAAATTATTCATTTCTAAAAATGTGTTCAATCCAAAGGTTTGTTGAAGAAAAGGTTAATTTTTACCAGCTTATAACTAGGTTCTTTTACATTTGTCTACTAGTAGGGAAAGCTTGCAGAGAAACCCATTAACTCTGAGTATTTAAAAGGGATTTTAACAGAAATTTAACACATGTAATATAAATCTCTGAAACAAATATAATTAAGTTAAGCACATAAAAATTTATTTACCAATAAATCAGTTTATAAATTCTCTACTGATTGATTTTTCATTTCAGGAAAAAACTTAAGCTCTTTTTCAATAATATTTTTATGATTGAATTAAAAAGCAAATGATTGCGTATCCTCTGATTCATATAAATCCTTGTGAAGTAATTTCCTGGTGGAATGATTTTCTTTCCCTCCCAGATGGTCCACAACTCTGATCTATCACCATTTAACTGTCACATATTTTCACATCTGCACTAAAAATCTAACTATGGTAGATTTGTGTTGGTGGAACTTAACAGTGTGTTTGTTTGTATATCCAGTGTTTGACATGTTTTGTATTAAGTAGCTAGTGCTATCTGCTATCTATCCTCTAAATTGCTAATCTATGGATTCAAAATTTAATGTATTTGCGTTCCAGGCATGCCCCTTTCCCCCACGAAAGGGTGGGTTGACATGGCTTCAGTCCTGAGACAATAACCATTATTTTTTGTTTTTTAATGCTATAAATACGCTATAGAAGGGTCCATGAAAAGTCTGGTTTAAGGAGCCTCTGCCAAAGATCCCAGCCTGGGAAGGGCCTTGTTCCAGGATGTGAAGGGCATGGGGCCAGGTTTGTGTGATCATAGTAGCAACAGTTTTTTTTTTTCAAAAAGGTATAGCTAAATTAAAGTTGGAAAACCTTAGAAAATACCGTATTTAGCCGATTATACCACTGCGCAATTGTGGGTTCCAAACCAGATTTTTGTCAAAGGCGAAATCCGAGGTAGGCATTGGGTCCTGTGCCCCCCCCAAGGAGATCCAAAATGTAAAATATTTTTATATTTTTTATAGAAAATTAGTATAATATGTATTTTTTTCAATATTTTATCTGCAAATTTACAATTCTTTTTGAGTATTAATGAAAATATTTCTGTGACCTCCATATGCAGATTCTATGTGTCTACACGTGATTTTCTTGATGTGAAATGGTAATGACCGCATAACGGGTAGATTAGATGACAAAACTGTGGATATTCTAGGTAGTGTTTTTACAGATTCGGTCTTCCTCCAATGATCTTGGAAAATTTTATACAATTTGAACGAACGTTGCAATCTTTAAGATTTTCAAAAATTATGCAAGTGCAATCATGTGAGAATGAAGTAAATTTACACTGTATAAATGCTGTCTTTGAATGGCGGTAGATAGCTGTGAATGTGTGTACTGTAATTTCCAGTCTGTAACCCAGGGGGAACTCTCTGAAATTAGAAGATTCAGTATATGGCCCCTCATTCAGGGATGTGACTAGATATCTCGTCATCTTTTTCAACAACTTACAGGTTATATCAATACAATACAGTATAGTAAAATGCTTCATTTGTACTTCAAAATAGTAAAACTGCTTTTTGAGATTGCATGATCATAATGAACGGTAGAAAGAAAAAAAATTTGGGGAGGATTTTTTCTTTATTTGTTTTTCTTGGAACTAGGAAAAAATGCGTCCTATGGGATGTGCAAATCAAATTTTTATGCTTTTTATGTTTCCCAAATTCTGAATATTTGACTCGCTATAGCATGTCAGCAACACCCCTGTCTGTATGTGTGTATGTTCTCTATACAAATCTATAATTTCATGCCAATCTTTGCAAACTTTTGTATGTGTACCAAACTGGTCCCAACTTAGGGCAAATGCTTGATAGGGTGAAAAAACTATCCAGCAATAATGACTTTTGGAATGCCTACTTTTGTTACCTTGATTCTCAAAAAATGGTTTGTCACCTTTTAATGCTTCCAGTACTATACTGGCAGTACCACTGCTTGTTTGATATGGAATGTCAGATTCACAATTTTTTTTCTAAAGTTGAAGAAAATTAATTTGATTAAAAAACAAACAATGAGAGGGGGGGGGGGAAGTTGGGGGTTCCTCCGGGCGATGAACATTGTCACTACGGAGTGGCTAGGCTCCAAGGTTGGCAAGTATGCATAAAAATTCTTATCAAATTGGCGTTGTATCTCATCAACCAATCAAGATTTAGGTATTGATTAAAATCTCAAAAATTTCAATGAGTGATTAATTCTTTTGTCATTTAGGACTTGATTTTCTAATTACTGGTTGCTCCTTAAAAAGATTATTTGCACTTTTTCTAATGTTGAAATGTTTTTTTTTCTCTTAGCCAAAGTTCTTATTGCTAGAGAAGCGAGCGGTTCCATTTCAAGTCGTCATATGTTCCCTTCCAAGATGCATGCCCGTATGCAAAAGTTCAGGAGACTGCTCGGTCATTTGTCTTCAGTTTATTGTGCTTTGTTTGACAGAACTGGAAAATACATCTTTACTGTAAGAAAAGTTAGAGATTTTGATTTGAGTTCAAAATGATAATGTTTATAATTTTTTAAATATTCATTATAACTTAAGTTTCAATCATTAACTGTTGATATATAGATGTATTTTAGTTAAATTGAAGGTGTAGGTTTATGGAATAGAACTAATTTCAGCAAAAATAATAGAGTATGAAAACCTGTGTTTTACCGTACATATAACTAGCAGTTCTTCTGACCTAAATTGAATAAATTTGTATTGTGGGAAGAGTGTAATGTTTCATCCAAAATGTACAGTTATTTTTCTTCAATTTCCAAGATTTCATATGCAACATCTTAAAAACAAGAAATTTTTTTGCTTCTTTTTACCCTTTTAACTTCCAAAAAATTTCATCTCTATTGTTTAGTCTCGTTATTATTATTTTTTTTTGAATTTTATTCGTTTTTTACTGAATTATCTAGATTGCTTCACTTCCCTCAAAATCATAGATCCATTTTAACAAAACCTATAAAAAAAGTCTAGATAGACTCTTGGTAACTATGAAAGCATATTATGTAATTCATTTGTTGTTTTATATTTTTAATCAATGTCTAACATATGTAGATTT
Organism: Pholcus phalangioides; assembly: GCF_987345545.1. Taxonomy (NCBI): domain Eukaryota; kingdom Metazoa; phylum Arthropoda; class Arachnida; order Araneae; family Pholcidae; genus Pholcus; species Pholcus phalangioides. The sequence continues at coordinate 81,433,794 of NW_028301608.1, read as the reverse complement.
GCTTTTCTACTTTCAGGGAGCAGATGACCTTCTTGTTAAAATATGGAGTGCCTCAGATGGAAGACTGTTAGCTTCATTAAGAGGCCACTCGGCAGAAATCACTGACATGGCAGTGAACTATGAAAATACACTCTTAGCTGCAGGCAGCTGTGACAAAACTATCAGAGTTTGGTCCTTACAAACCACAGCTCCAGTAGCTGTATTGTGTGGACACACAGCCATGGTTACTTCTTTACAGGTAGTCATGTTTGTACAATATTTTGTTCAAAGCAATTGAAAAAATAATGTGTGTATATATATATGTGTGGAAGAAAGTTTTTATATTTTTCCAGTTTTGAGTAATTTTCTTTAAAATTTTGTACCATGATATTATTACAATAACTGTTTCATTTTGATCCTTCTTAATTTGAATGTCCCAGTTATTTGAACAGCCTGAACGTTCCATATGCAATCAATCAAAAACTTTTGTACACTAAATTTTTCAGGATCATATTTATGAAATGTCAAGAAAATCTTTGTTGCGCTATATAAGGTTTTCGTTGAATAAAATGAAAAATAAATTCTAAAATATATTGTGATTCTACTTTCAGTTTTGTCCTTATCCCAAGGGTGATACACGTTACCTGATCTCTACAGGAAATGATGGCTGCATATGTTTCTGGCAATGGGATTGCAATAAGAAATCATTCAAGTAATCTCATCTAGTTGTTTTGTGTTTTTTTTTTATCATCCTTTGTGTTGTTTCTCAGTTTAAATATTTTTTCTGAGTTGCAATATTTTTGATTGACTCTACTATCAATTTTTTTTGGGATAAATTGTTATTTAAAGTTGTTAATTTCTTTAATAAATAATCAGCATGCAAGCAAGTGTGATTTAATGACATGGCAGTTGTGATAATAGATTCTTGTGTATATAAAAAGACTACACTGACAGTTATATTTGAAATTTTGTTTTAGTTCAAAACCAATAAAATACACTGAGAGGAATAAGGCATGTGCTCAGATGATTTGCTCATCATTCAGCTCAGGTACATAACTCTCATTGTTATGTGATATATGATAAATGTCTTAATTGCGATCCAAAAAAAGGGGTCATTGTTCTTTTTGTTTTTAAAGGTATTTCACCAAGTTTGAAAATTCAGTCTTTTTTTTTATTTGAATCAATTTGCTTCATCAAAATGTAAAACAGTTGAAATTTTCTTTCAAATCACATGAAAGGAAGAGTGAGCATCTCTGAAATTTATGTTTATTACATTTTTTTTAGGTGGGGTTTTTCTTGCAACAGGAAGTACTGATCACTTCGTAAGAGTTTATAACATCGCTGGAATCAGTGGACCTGAGAAAATATTAGAGAAAGAAACGCATACAGTAAGGTTTTTTGTTTATATTTTTTACAACTGTAAATCATATCATCCCCCCTCTCATGTTAGAAACATCAATGTGGAAAAAGAACATAGGAAATGATGTTTGAATGTTTACACTCTACCCATGTTACTTTATGGAAGCTATTTTTCTAAAAAATTTTGTAACATGCTTCAATAAGGATATATATTTGCGTTTCAGGCAAACGTAGCAAAATAAAATATCCAACCAGATATTTAAAAAAAAAGTTAAAACTTGTGCCTTTTGTGCTTCTTGCTTGAGAGGAATGATATACTCTCTCAGAAAAAAATATTAAATATGGAGAGATTGCAGCGATACCCTAACTTACATCAGCAATCTGTTCCCCATAATGATGTAAGTCAAGGTAAGTTTTATTCTGATATATTGTTAAAATAGGGAGGCAACTATCATAATTTATTGTATTTATTTCAACCAACACTGAAAATCACCATGCTAGAGGTCTCTGACATGGTGTTGCACTGACTCAAATGAAATTATAGATGGCCGACATTATGGGAAAAAAATGGGAATATGACCTCTAAAATATGGGTCATATGCTCTTTATTTCTTTTTATTCATCTTTTGATGTGACATTTGATTCTCGAGAGAACATTTCCATTCTAAGAATACAATTTAAAAAGCCTTCAAGCTTTTTTAAATTATATTTAATCAGAAAAAACTAAAATTTTTAAGAAAAGACTATACATAGTATTTCTTTTTGAATGTGGGAGAAATCTTTGTAATGTGGGATAACTTAAGTGAATATATTACTGTATTTGTAAATTACTTCATTAAAAATTTGAACCACTGTGGAAAGATTTATTTTTATAAATCTTTATAAATTGTTCCTCATTCATGAAATACTCTTTATTTCAAAAATTAATGAAATTAAAAAAATCTATAAAGTCATGAGAGATCCCGGACTAAGATATGGGTTTTAAAAGCTCAGAATAAATGGATCAGAAATGGTTTTAAATGAGCGCTTGTAGTTTTTGTATGAAGTTTGCAGTTTTTTCCAAATTGTAAAGAGAAATCTTTAACTTTTTCTCGCCAGTTCACATGACTGTATTTTGTTATGATTTATTTATTTCAGGATAGAGTTGATAGCATCCAGTTTAGTAATCTTGATTGTCGATTTGTAAGCGGTAGTAAGGATGGAACGGCTCAAATTTGGAAGTATGAGAAGCAAAACTGGACCTGCTTAACTCTAAAAATGACAACTAAACTTTCAGGGTAAGATGCATGAAAAAAATTTTAATAATTATACAAATACAAATACAACGCCACAACAGGCAAAATGCCCAACAAGGTAGCTGAGAATCTGTTGTTATTCATATTTTCGGTATAACAATATTCTGTAGATCAAGAAAAATATCATTGTAGAGGGGTTATCATTATGCAGAGAAGCAAAATTATTGTTACGTCTCATCAAATTTATGCTGTTATCTTTTCTAGAGTGACACTGTTAATACCATCAGAAAATGCACTTTTATGTATTTATTCGCTGCAAAAAATTGTGTTTGATTAATTTATTATAAAAATTGATGCATTGTCCCTGTAAAGAAGTTTACCGCATTGCACTTTCACATTTTACAGAGAAAGTACCAATAACTTCAGCTTTCTGTGATTTTTTTTTTTAGAGCAAAATACTGATGTTATCAGATGCCTTCAGAAGAAAGAAAAAAAACAAGTGACGAAGGTTAAAATTACATTCAAAACTATTTTGAGCAAAATATAAAAAAACATCCTTTTACAGTGATTTCAAAAATCTCCTAAAAATATTGTTATTGAGGGATCTACTGTCATAAAGGATATTGTTATATCGAGTATCATTGTAGCGAGGTTTCATTGTATTTAAAATAAAAATTGAGAAATTCCACACCTTTTTGAAAAAAAAAACAGCAGTAATGAGATCAATAACGTTTGTGAAAGAAAGATTCTACATATCTGTAACACTTAAATTTTGCTTTTTTTAATCCTCTATGAACTCCAATTTTGTGTTCAAATTCAATATGGATTTCCTGTTGCTGTTAGCCATCTCTACACTGAATGAAAATCTCTGCAGTAGCCAAAACACAGTATCGTTAAATTGTGAACAATAATTCAGTCTTCCTCGTGTACTATTCTCCCGAAATTATCAAACTTTTTCCAAAAAATAAGTGTGTTTTCTAACAAAAGTCACCATTTCCATCATAAATGTTAAACAAGCTTTTACTAAATTTTCAATAGTAAATCTCTGCTTCCACTCAAACCCCCCCCCCCCCCTCCTCAGAACCAGTTCAGATAGATAATAAGCATTCATTGTTTTTGCAAGAAGTGAAAGAGTTCGCCTGACAAAAAGGGGGATCAGAACGATGTAACTTTCCTTCCAAGGACAAAAACTTGCATTTGGACGAAAATTCTTTCCGTTTTAGCAGGTTTTGTATCTATGATTTTTGTATGCTTTTGTATCTAATAGACTAAATATGTCTTCCATTTCCACGTTAGACAGTTTGTCTTAAAGAGGTTTCCTAATATTGAAAAAGCATTAATTACACACTAGAATATATATTTGTTCTGCTTAAGACAGGTTTTTCTGTCTCATACAGGTTTCACTGTAATATTTTACATACCTATTTGTATGCATTAGTAAAACTTTTCAATTTTTATTGTGACAGGCAACCAGAGGAAAATGAAGAAAGCAAAGCTAAGGTGAGGGTTACAATGGTTGGTTGGACTTTAGATGATCACATGGTCATCACTGCTGTTAGTGACCATTCAATAAAAGCCTGGAATTCTATAACTGGAGCTTTGTGCCATATATTAAAGGTAATTTTTCAGTTTTTTAAAAATCTATTTCTTGTATCATTTCAGTAAAATGGAGGCCAGCAATGACTTATGACATATCAATTCAATGAACACAAATTCGACTATAAGACTGCATTGTGTGTAAATTGTTTGTGGTATTTCTCTACATATTCATGTCTTGATTTTAACTTTTTTGAAAGCTAATTTTTTTGTCAACTTTTTTCTTTTAATTTAAGGGTCACGAGGATGAAGTCTTTGTTCTGGAACCTCACCCAACAGATCCAAGAGTGATATTAAGCAGTGGCCATGATGGGAGGATCATACTATGGGATGTTGTACTGGGTACTTGTGTGAAAAGTTATTTCAATTTAGTAAGCATTTCTTAACTTTTCTGCATAAAAATATTCAATAAAATGCATTATTATATTCATTAATTGATTTGTATTTTTTGAAATTATAATGTAATAATTATATAAAATATTATTTATTTTTTCTTTCTTTTTTTTGAAACATTTTTCTTAAATATTTTAACCCCTTAAGTGGTTTTTAAAACTTTTCTGGTTTATATTATAATTGTCAGTCAAAATCCCTAGGCCTTATAGAAATTGCCACGGTTATTTTCAAGGTTATTTTTCTCCAATTTCATGAGCTGATAAATGCTTTCCTCCCAACACAAAAAATAATTTTAAAAAAGGAAGAGGAAAACTAGTTTTCTGTTATTTATGCTGTAAATATTCTTATTATTTCAAAAGGGAAAGGAAAAACATGGTCTCCATCTTTTGTTTTCGGGCTTTGAACAAAAGCTGACTCCACCCACTGACAGTTGATCCACAGGTGGGGGGAACCATGTTTAACTGTGAAAGCAACTTCAATGCAGTAACTGGGCTCGTCATTGCCGAAATAAAAATGGTTTTTAGAAGGCAAGTTAATTTGGGATTGCTGAGATGAAAGGAATCGAGTTAGGTGAGATATCTTGTCATTGTCACCGTAAGGGTGATACACTTATCAAATGTGGCTCTCGATGTTATCTGATGTGGCCGCCACTTCAAACCTAATTTTATAAAAATGAACTAAGCGTACACATTTATAGATCATTCAAATGGCCAATGGTACAATTCCAGAGCATTTAAGTGGCCCATGTCAATTTTTTTCTGGTTACTCAAGTCATTCAATTCGAGGCACATTTCCAGATTACTTAAGGGACCCGCGACACAGTTCCAGAACACTTAAACAGTGTGTGGCACATCTAGAGGTCCCTTGAGTGATATGAGGAACAGTTTTAGAGCTCTTAAGTGCCCCCCCCCCCAAATTCAGTTCTGCATCACTCAAGTAACCCATGGCACATTCCCAGATTACTTAAGTGATCCGTGGCATAATTATAGATCACTTGAGTGATGTGTGCCATAGTTTCAGAGCAAGTACTTGAGTGGCCAGTGGCACATTTCCAGATCACTTGAAGGAACCACAGAGCATTTAGAGATCACTAAAGTGACTCTGTAAAGGACTTTCCAATAGGAAGAATGTTAGTTCAGGTGCCCACAAACTGGTGAAATGTTTTTCTCGTTTTTGACACCCTGAGTAAGATGCCATTAAGAATATTTCGTGTATTTATAAAGGATGGTTGATGACATAAGCATAATTCGAACTCCCTCTCCCCCCCCCCCCCCATCAAGTCAGCAAAGCCGAAACCTCCTTCCCCCATTGATGCTGATGTAATACTTGAATGAGCTTTTATAACAAACTCAGATATTGTGAATTTTCACATATAATGAAGATTTTCTATTTCCCATGAATTTCCTACTGCTTATCAAGATGATACAAAGTTTACTATAACAAATGTTTTTTCCGACTATCAAAGACTGAAAATTTCTGGCATTAAGCAAAGTTTGTGCTAAACTAAATTGGGGGGGGGGGGGCTGCACTATGATACTGTTCGATTGTACGTGTATGCAAAACTCTTCGACAAAAATTCAGTATAGACAACAGATTTTTTTTAAATATCAGTGTATATAAATTTGTTTATCAATTAGTAAATTACATCTTTTTATTTAATTTTTGGTGATAAAAATTATTTATTATCTGGTAGCTTTTAAAAACACATTCTTGATGAAATTTTTCCTTATTATCTGTTATTTAAAAAAATAAGTTGAATATTAAAACTTTCTCCAAAACTGCATCATTACTGTTTTTTTTTCCTTCCCTTTCCCTTAAAATTTATAAATTTTTCTCCAAAAAATTCTTTTGCTCTATAATTAAATTTAGTTTTGAATATTTGGCAAGCATTATGTCACCAGTTCAAATATAACTTATAGATTGAAGGTCAAGGGCATGGGGCAGTGTTTGATTGCAAGTTTTCCCCTGATGGTCATATGTATGCTGCAACTGATTCTCATGGTCATCTAAGCATATTTGGATTTGGGACAAGTGATCGTTATAAGAAGGTTGGTTAGTTAAATAATATGTATATAACAGTACATGTCCTACCTTTTTCTGATGGAAATGAAATGTATGAAATTGGATTTGTAAAAACACAAACATCTTTTTTTTTATAGGTGCCAGAAGAACAATTTTTTCATACAGATTATAGGCCTTTAATACGCGATATCAATCACCACGTTCTTGATGAACAAACCCAGACACCACCCCACCTATTGCCTCCACCATTTCTGGTTGATATTGATGGAAATCCATATCCACCCAATTTACAGCGACTTGTTCCTGGGCGAGAAAAATGTCAGGACTCTCAACTCATTCCTTATGTTTCTGTCTCAGCTGAAGGTAAATATGAATGTTCTGTTTTTATTTCCCTTATATTGTGTTTTTGAAATGTTTTTATTATTCTTTCAGTGAGAATTCACATTAAGTTGTAGATAAGGGAACAAAATTTTCTGAATTACAATTCAGAAGCAAATCAAAACAATCATTAGCAAATCAGTATGCTAACATTCAGATAAATAATTGGCTGAACAAGATAAATGTGTAGTTGTATATAAATTTATACAAATACAGTATTTGAGTAAAGACAATGAGTTTACTTGCACAAAGATATATGCATAAAAATATAATACCGATTTGATGTTATTAACTATATTTAGATCATAATTTTTGTATATTTGACTATTAAACTGCACATACACCTCAAACATTCCTATGAGAAATTTGTGCAAATTGGATACATGTCCAGGGATGCAAGAGCTGTTCCAAACTGCCCCTAAACGGTTCTCCTGCTACAAGGTGTGCTGAATCCCTGTGTATTTGAGCCAATTCCGGTTTGTTGTGCGGATCGTTTTAAAAGTGTAGGCAAGCTTTCTGATTCGGACAGCAGGCGGAGATTCAGGACTGTGCTATCACCCCTCTCAAAAGACATAATATGGGAAAAATTGACATGTAAAACACGAGACAATCAAATGAACCTACACAAAATACATTGTCCCTCCCAACACATTGCCCTGAATTTGCGCCCGTCTGACAGTTGGTGGCAATGAAAGCAACAGGCTTACAATGATACAAGAAATAACGATACTGCTTGCACTATGTTTGTATTCTCACCGATGGTTTCAGCTCTAGTAAAAAAGCAATGTTCCCTCTAACTTTTTTTATATTATACCTGCTCCAATCTTTTTTGTCCATTTGTGGTATAAAAAAATAATGCAGTCTGTAAAGAAATTTGCTCACTCGCATACATTCTATTTGGACAGTGTTTTTTTTCTGACATGGATCGCTATTTTAAGCGATGATTGGTTGGGTATTAGCGTGTGATCAACGTGGAACCTAAAGTGCTCGATCAATCCCACCTTGCTCTGTTTACTGTTGTTTTAGGCTCTTCTGCTTTGGTTTAAGCCCACTATTGCTAGGCATCATAATGAGGCTGGTGGTGACCTGGGTTAATACAGATCAATAGTGTGTTCAGTAGTTTTTCATGTGCATTGCACATTTTCAGCAGTTGTGCCCGCAGAGCTTGTTTCTGAAAGTTTCATAGTAGGTGCAGGCGGAGCTCTGATATGACAAATATTGGTAGGGATCTAGGGTTGCCAGACAAATGTATATATGACCCGCTAGGGCATGTGCAGGGGTGGATTGCATTGAATGTTCATGAATTATTTTTGAGCCTCTTCTTTCTCTCAAAGTTGCTCGGGGGGGGGGAATTCCATGTGGCTTGAATTCCTAGGTTTCAGTGCCTATGGGGTGTTTCATTTAAGTCAACTTTAAAAGTTTTTGGAAATTTAAAAAAAGAATTTTGGAGTTTTTACAATTTTTTATTATGGTATATGTTTGAAGAAGGTTGGAGTATATGTATAAATTCTTGTTTTGACTTTCAGCATGCTTGTGTATATTTTGGAAAAGGTCAAATAATTTATATTGTCATTTCAGTATTGTATGTGTTAGCAGTGACAGATACCTCAGAAACATTTTAAATGGGCTTCAATTTGTTAAGGAAATTTATTTAGAATTATTTGTTTTAATCATTTTTTTGACAAAACTTCCAGCATTTTAGGAAAAAATTACTTATATTGCAAATATAGTTCATTTTTACTCCTGCTCAATTTTGAAAATTTCTGACCAAAAAATTAACTTTTCTGCTCCAAAATGGATGAGGGGCACTTGCATCCCTGCTTGTCTGAAAGTGTTGTGTACCAGACGTGAAATAGAAGTTTCATTTCTGAGAAAGGGTTTTACTTGTTCAAGAAGTCTGTCTTGTGCAAATTAGAAAGCAACAACATGGGAAGTTATCTTGTGTATATTCGACTACAATACTTTCAATTATAAAAATGATCCCAATAGAAGAATTGATTAATTGCTTGTAATTCATGACTACAATTTTTTTTATTACTATAAAATAGGAGCTGATATTCTTGAACCAGTTCGGCCTCCAGATGATAATGACAGACCAACAATAGATGACATGATAGAACGTCTTCAACAAGAGCAAGATCGTAGTTTTGCTGCTGTGTCGCATGCCCACGCTGACCGAAGTTTTTCACCTGAGCCAGGAGCATCCTCGTCACACTCTAGTCAAAGGTCTCCTCGAGGCAGCACTAGTGAAAGAAATGATCCATTTTCACCTCGTTCAGCTCAAAGAGCACAAGCTGGTACTTACCTTATTCATTCTTTTTTTTTAATGTTGTTGAGCATTATTTGATATTTTGTATGTGTGTGTGGACATCTTTTAAAAAATAATGCATGAACAAGAATGGTGCATGGCTATGAATCATAGTAATAATTTATCATGAACCCAAAGTTGTACCTGCAAACATTTATTGATATTACTTTTCAAGTTTTATTTGATTCATCATTTGCTTTATTTTTTGATAAAGTTAAGTAGAAACAGAAAAATTTGCATAACATGTTGTACTTCGTTCACAAGCAGCATTATCTGCAAATATAGCAACTGTTCCTAATCAAAGAATAATCCATAAATTTTGATTCTTATTGCCAAGAAGGATTTGATTTGATTATGCCATGCATGCTCAACCTATGGGTCAAATATGGTCTTACTACACATATATCCATACTTCTCAAGTGGCCCATGAAAGACTATCGGATCACTTGAGTGTCTTTTAGTAACAATTACAGATCACGTGTTTGGCTCATGGCATTTCTTTTATCTAAAATCATTTAAATGACTCAAAACACATTTACAGTTCATTGTAATTGCCTGTGGCACACTTTCAGATTATCTGAGTGACTTGCAGCACATTTCCAAATCACTTGAGTGACACGTGACACACCTCTTGTTCACTTAAGTGGCTCGTGATTCATTTGTAGATTATTTGATGGACTAGCATGAAGTACATTTCCAAAAAATTGAAATGGCTAGCGGCACATTTTCAGATCAGTTTGCTTGGGGCGAGGACATTTCCAGATAACTCAAGTAGCCTGCAACACATATTGTGCTAACAATCACTTTTTATCAAATATAAACAAACCTCAAAGTAACCATATTAGCAGTAAAATAAAAAAATTTTGAAAGGTAAAATGCATTATGAACAATATTTTTATTTTTTACGTGCTCTTTCTCCTCTTATAATTGTGGATATCTCGAGGAGTATCCACATAGCATTGAGTAAAAAGAAATTTAAAATATTTCTTGTACAGAGCTGAAACTTGACTATGTCTAAAAAAACATTTTTCTGACAGAATTATCAAAGATATATCATGTAATTTAGCATCAGTTTATAGATCCTAATATTTAGTCTTATTTACCACATTAGCTGGCATGCCAGGAAACAGTGAGGGAGACCACCATATCGAGAATACCTATATTTTTCATCATGCTGAGAAATTTTAGTCACTCTGAAAATTTCTTAAATATCTGGACTCTGGGTTCAATCATCCAATTCAATCACTTCCTGTCTGTTCTTGTCATTTTAGAATCTTTTGTGTTTTATGAGCTGTTCTTTGTCGGGTTTTGCTACCACAAATCTTGGTATATTGCAAATGTTAGATCCTCAGCAAATTTGTTCATGTAGATTAGATGAGCTAAATGGAAAAATTCATAGACTAAGTTTTTTTTGTATTCTTTGATCATGTGTTTAAAGATTTGAATAAGTAGAGCAAGAATTTTTTTGCACAGCAAAACATGTTCTTGCAATATTAAAGAGACAGGATATTTTTTCTTCAATCTCTGAACATGTAAAAAAATATAAAAAAAGTAAAGTATCTGTATTCTCTGTATTACGCTGGTGATAATTAAGTTAGAGCCATAAATAAGTGCTTAATTATCATTATCAAATTCCTTCACAAAACATGTTTGCTATAGTGATGACTATTTTATTTCTATTCACATATTTATTGGGTATTTAATATAGATTGATATCAGTCTTTTTTATGAATGCATTGTGATCCTTATTGAACCTCCTTTTTTCCGGCATGCCAGGAATGGACCAAACTTCAACATTAAAAAATCTGGTGTTCCTCCCAATTTTTACGGCATGCTGACTAATGTGGAGTATCATGGTGAATGTGTATGGAATATTTTTGTGTGTGCGTGTCAAAATGCAATATTCGTGTTCGTGTATATGCACACATGAATAACTTGGTTAGAAAAATGTAACATTATGTTCTTCTAAGTCGTAATTGTACTAATCTTTATTGTTTGATATTAATGTTTTCCAAATAAAACTTAAATTTTCCAGGTCATAGTCGTGTTGGTATGCGTCGGACTGGTGATATTGAAGGCGTTCGTCAATCTGTGGGCAATTGGCAAACCAGGGGTGTTCAAAGTGAGGTGCCATCATGGGTTAGGCGAGTTATTGTTAAACCTATGCTACCTTCTGTATCTAAGTACAGACATGCACATCAAGTTGCTGTTGCAGATAATGAATTGGCATATTTTAACCGTGAGAAAAGGCGAAGAGATATATCTCCAGCACAGGTAATATAGTATTTCAATGGTTTGCTTTTAACATGTCTAGAGTTTTTTATATTAATATGATTATTAACATAATTATAGTTAATAATATATGTATTTTGTGAATAACACAATTATTGTTATCCACTATACCATTATATATGCATGAACTTATTCATTGATTTCAGATGTCTGCAAGGAAACAGGATGATAGAAGCAGCAGAATTCCAAATGGGGAGAAAAGGTTTTCTTTACGTTCAAGGAGACGAGCTCCTAGGGGAGCTCCCAGAGAGACTCGTACAAATTCTGCTGGTGAAGAATTAGAGGTAAGTGGTTTTTAGGTAGACATATATAATATTGTATAATTGTGTAACCACCAGTTCTCAAAACAAAAAAATATTAAGAAACACTGAAAAATCTTAAAGTATTTCTTTTAATTGTTTAAATGCATCTTAAACATTGAATGCATGCAGGCAATGATAAATGTCTTGGACGATCTTCTCTGAAGCAATGTTGGCATAGATCTATCAAACCACCAATGCTACTATTCAATTCTATGGAGCAAGCCTTTCGAAATTTGCAGAGCTAATTTTATCATTGTTTAAGTGTATTTCTGGTCATATAGCTTTTTCCCTGACTACCTTCAAAATATGCCAAAAATTGGTTCTTAATCGCCACCAAGTTCCAAGTAATCAATTTTCTGTTTCCACCCATAAAAAATCATCCTCTGCTTTAGGTCATTCACTCTGATCCTATCGTAGGTAAGAATTTCCAGAATTACACTTCACAAATCTATTGAAGCATCCTCATCCATGAGTATTCACAAAAGTTTGAGCAACCACTAATTTTTTCAATTAATAACAGAGGGCTTAATTTTCCATGTGTGATCATTAAATTAGGGTCTAAGAACAATAGAATTTACCTTAGCATTTTTATCAGCACATGCAAAGGGATCATTTGATTAAAAAAAAAGGCTATTCATAAAAAAAAAAATTATTTTGATAAAGACATGCTTGGGTGTGTTGAAAAATTTGGCTGGTGCCTAATTTTTTTTTAAATTTATGAAACTCTATTAACTTAATTATATTTGGTGATTCATGGAAATTTGTATAGTGAAATCCTGATATAATGATACTCAGCCTACCAAGAAAAAATGTTGTAAAGAAATTATCGTTATATCAAGAGGCAGCAGTTTAACATTAGTCTATATGCATTTCCAAACAAGGCTTGAAAAATAGCATTGTAGAAGGATTTATTGTTTTATCGAGTATCGTTGTAGTGAGGTTTCACTGTAGTTCATTAATGAAAACTAATGTTGTTCAACTGAAGTTAAATTCTTTCTATAGCAAAATCAAGAGGATGCCAACTCAAGCAGCAGCAGTTCAGATACTGAATCTGAGCATAAGGAATCATGGAGTGAGACTTCTGCAGAAGAAAGGTACCATTTTAGTTAAAAAGCACAAAACTTATTTATTTTTTTAAATGCATTTAATGTGAACGTTTCTCACATGGGAATCAAACAGTTACAACAGTTACATACATTTTTCTGCCATCAAATAAAATGAATTGACTTATAATAGTATTTATATGTCAATTATCAATCATTTTTATTTATATGTCAGTCTGAAACTGTTTACCTATGTTTGTTACTATGGGAAAATCATTTTATTTGTTGCAGGTATGGTTTAAAATTTAGAGATTTATAAAATAACTAAAGGAATTATATATAAAGACTTGACCGAAGGCCATAAAATGAACAGTTTCACAATCGGATAAATTAGAATTTTCAGGAAACATTGATCATTTTCTTTTACATTAAGTATATATCACATACAACTATTACCAACTTTAGTAGACTAAAGCTGGTTTTTTGACACAACTCAATCAAGTTTGCAGGTGTCCCCATCCATTTGTGATTTGGTCGGTTTATTTTTGCTTCTGATACATGCAGGTGGCAAAGATGAGCTCTTAGTTTTTCTAGACTGTTCAGTTTGATGCTAAGAGTCTTGTACTGAAAGAACCCTGCTCTGAAAACATAAGCTTTTTTCTGTCTCTCTATGTAATTTTTATTGGCAGAGTCTTTTATTTCACATCAAATGATTCAAAAACTTTCCGAAAGAAAAGCAGAGGTATACATCTGGAAATATATTATGAGGTGGACAGAAATTAATCACGATCGAGTGACAGTAATTCTAATGATTAGTGCTAAAATTGAGCTCACAACCCAGCTGTTTTATGTTAGCATATGCATCCATATCAATAAAAATGTTCATTAGCCGAGGCAGAAGAATCATGAAAAAAATCTTTGTTAGCCAAAATAATCATAAGCCAAGGCATTCATTCGCTGAAGTATCACTGTATGTATATTTTTTGGTGATGAGAAAATCTGTAAAAAAAGGTAATAGTAGTACATATTGCGTTTAGAAGAACATTGTTGTGAAGGCTACATATAATTTTTTTTATATTCAAGCTCTGGGGAGTATAAACCTTCTTGGTCTACAACTGCAACAACAGCACGAGGAAAGCGAAGTGCAAAAGCAGGAACAAAGCCCTCTACTTCTAATTCTCAAGCAGGTCCTTCGACACGCCAGAAAAGGCTTGTTACATCTGAAGATGAAACTGACAGTGATGAGAACGAGGGTAGGGTGAAAGGAACAAGTGAAAAATCAAAAAAGAGAAAAGATCCTCCCTCATCAAAGAATCAAAAAAAGGTGGTTATTACTTTTTTCTTGTATATATAATTAAATTGATTTTCCACAATAACATTGTTGTTATTGTTAAAATAAGTTGCCCGAGTGGCATGGTGGTAAGATGCTTGTCTACCATTGGGAAGGTTACGGTCACGGGTTCAAACCCAGGAGAGAATATAGATAAGTTATTTTTCTAACAAGCTTGAGGCGACCACCTATATAGATGGTTACAATGATGCCTGATGATGTCAATAAGTGCCCCTCCCCCACTTTTGTTTTGGTGATTTGCAATTGGTAAGAATTCATTTTGCTCTGTTTCTCCCAGAAACTTCCTTTTCAACAACCAAATAATTGTTAGAAAATGCTTGATAATGTTCAGAACCGATTCTGGTCATTTGAAATTCTGATTAATTAATTGATATTTTAATTATTTCAGTATTGTACTATAGTTTTTATAGTCAATAGTCAATTTCTTGAAAAACTGGTTTTAAAAATTAAAATTGACTAGGCGCCACATCAGTGTAAGGGCTGAAAGTCCCCAAAATCATGTTTTAAAGCATGAGTGCCATGGTTGATAGATCAAGAAATATTTTTGTACCCTCTTATATTTTGGAACTACTATTGCTGAAAAAATGTTTCGAAAATTCAATATTTAAACAGACCATACACAGTCTGACCACCTGCTTATAACGAGCTCCCTTTCAGTGAGTCTGGATTTAACACACAAATTAATGCATTTTGGTGCAACATGTGTTGGTACACAATAATTTTTATGACAATTCTATCGTTTTTAGCAGGGTTGGTAAAAAAAACGTTTTTTTTTTTAAAGATCTGGGTTTTTTGGTTTAAACCGGTTTTTTGTTTTAAATAGTATTAACATTAAAAACAATGAAATTTCTGAAAAATCATTCAAACTTCCAATAATTAACTAAAATAAAATGTTTATTAATGTAATTAACACTATTCCTATGCTAATTAATCAATAAATATTTATTGCATTTTAACAAAAACCAACTTTTGCAATTTAATTATTTTTTGCTTAACTCAATGGATTACTGTGTGTTTGAAAATTCTTTTAATGTTATTATTAATCATATAATATATAAAGGTTCTTCTCCAGTTACTTTCAGTATACTTAATTAGGAAGCTATTTTGCAAAAACTATAAGAAGTATAAACTAACTATATACAGGGTGATTGTAACTAAGGTTCTGATTTCAAAACACTGTAAAAAAAGAACGATTGTCAGAATGACTTGAAAATTGACATGAATGTTCCTGAAAAAATGCAGTTTTATTTGATAAAGGGGAAAAAATATTTAGAAATGTAAAATTAATGACATCATCCAACATGTGGGAAATTTGCTTGCAGAATGGAAACGATAGCCAGTCATGGCAGAATGATACCTTAATTATAGCATTTCATGATTTCGTAATTTATGGAAACATCACAGAAAACAAAGTAATTGAAGAAATAACTACAACTTACTTGAGAAATGTTAAATATGTCGTCCACCGCGTGTTCTGGCTCTGAGGGTGAAAGCACAAAAATTCTTGTTCAACAACAGAATCGGAGTATGCCATGGGAATGATGTGGATGTGCTTGCAGTTCAGCTTTATTAAACCAAACCCCCCCCCCCCCCCCCAGGGCCGTCTTAAAAGCATCATGGGCCCCCGGGCCAAGTAATTTTTCTGAGGCCCTACCAGGAAAATTCTTGAATATTTCAACCAGATCTCATGTTTGTGAGGCCCCCGGGTGGGCCCATGCCTTAAGATGGCACTGTCCCCCCCCCCCCCCCCCCCCGTTAATATTCCTGAGGAACTTCTAACATATAGGGAATGTGCTGGAGATTGCAATTCAACAAAGTTTCCAATCTGACCACTGTTTATAACATTTTGAATTACACCCACAGCCAGAAGTTGCAAGGGTTAAGGTGCATCCTGTCAAAATGGGTTTTCAGCAGCTGCTTTGCTGGTATTGCAATGTGCATCTTGATAGAAGTTCTATCAACACACTGATGCTGTGGAAGTGCCGAAATGATGTGATTGCACAAAATAGATTATACTGCTGGCCAAGTACAGCATCATCTACTTGCACATTTTGCACTTTTTTCTTTTGCGAAAGAAACTTCCATTGCTTCAGGAATATCCATGCAAATTTTCAAGTCATACTTATTGTATAGTTTTGGAGAATCAAAACTTAAATTATAATCACCCTGTATATAGCTGATTATTTTTCATAAATCTGTTGCTACTATACAGTAGAACCTTGGTTAACTGGGCTTAACAGTGTGTGTGTGTGAAAGTATAAAAAACAACTATTGAATATTAAGACTGGGAGATATACAGTAGGAGATGTGCTACTTCTTATGGGAAAGAAAATGAAAATGTGTGTGAGGTAGTGTAACTACTAGTACACTAGTTTTTGTCCTTTAAGGACAGCTGGTGTCTTTATTAGATTATAGGACCACCTGCCCCTAGCATGATGGTGTCACTACTGTTGCTGTTTCTTTGTGAAAGGAAAAAGAAACCTTGTGAGATAATACACCATCACATTTAGATGTGTGATGCAATCCTTATTCATGAATTTCCTAAAGATAGAGCATCAGAACGTAGCCAAAGGTTAGAAAATGTTGTAAGAATGAGAAATTTTGGGTTTTATATATAACTTTAAATAACTAAGATACTTCATATGAAAAATATATATATATTCCGGCCACTTTTATGAGACTTTCTGAAAAAAACCACTTATAAAATCTTATGTCATTTAAAGATATACCATCAGAATGTACTCCAAGGATATAAAATGTGGTAAAAATGAAACATTTTGGCTAATAATGAACCAATATGATATTTTTCAAGGAAAAAAAATGATATTTAGGCAACTTTTATTTGATTTTTTGAAAAAAACCACTTGGTTAAAACCAAGGTTTAAACCAAACAACCCTGGCTTTTAGTGAGCAAGTTAAATCCAAGTTTTCATGGTAGCTTGGATTTAACAAGCAAATTGGAAGAGAAACTTGAAAAAATAAGTGCATAAATGAGAGAATGAAAAAGTATATGCAGATGCAGGAAAAAATACAAAACTGAGTTTCTTTTGCTTCTCTCATAGTATGGAGATATAACAATAGATGAAGGATGCCAATCAAATCAACAAAAGGCTTATTAATTCCCATAAGGTTTGTTGTCAATGTGCAGAAATAGCAACTGACACTTCATGTAAAGTGGGAAGGATGAGGATGGGAAATGAAGATAAGAAACAGGACAATAATTGGAGTGTTAAAAAATGGCTAGTTCAGCCTTTGTCCAATGAATGCATGTTTGACTGTACTATCATTAGCGGATTTTTTCTTTCCAGTATGTTATTTTTTTGGAAAAAAATGTCCAATAGCAGAGTTTTAATTCTCGAGAAACTATATAAAGTTAAAAAAATATTCTTTTCTAATGTCTAATAGCCATACTGTGTATGCATTGCATTTTACTGGTGAACCATTGGTCCTAGAGGCATAATTCCAAGTAGGAAAACGTATCTAAATAACGTGTAGTAGTCAGATATGTCATTCATGTTTAAAGAGGTTCTATAGTTATTGAAATTAAAATGTTAGCTATATTTATATCATTTCAGTGTGCCCAATTAGAAAGTCATTGCCGTGTTTCTCCTGATGCCAACTGAAAAAATTCTGATTCTAAGTACAATATTTACTGAGATATTCGAATTCGAAAAATGGAGGAAAGTTGACAAAAAAAATTATTAAATGCGAGGAAACCATTATACCTAGATTTCATGCTGTTTTTTCCCAACTTTCCTTTTTTTCGAATTCAAATATCTCTAACTATTGCATCAGAATTTTTTTTTTCAGTTGAATACAAATTTATAGAATAACCGGCTTTAATTACCATTTCTTGCAAGAAACAAGCTCCTCATTATAAGCAGGTCTGACTGTACATGGTTTAAATTTTAAAGTGAAAATGAAATTAATTTGAGAAATTTTATGTTAAAAAAAATAGGTAGACTTCTTTATAAAATATCCACCTTTTTTTTTTTTTTTCTTATGAGTATTTCATGCTCCAATAATACATTTTTGTGCTTTTAATTCCTTTTTTTTAATTTATAGTATGGAAATTAATAGTATTTGAACTCTTTCATTATGAATAGACTGCTGCTGTGCCTACCACAAGTACCAAGAAGAAGCTACCTGAGAGGTATCGTCCACCCGAGTGGTTAACTGACACAATGCCCCATAAAGCTCCTTATGTACCTCAAATAGGTGATGAAGTGGTTTATTTTAGACAGGGACATGAACTGTATGTACAGGCTGTTAAAAGAACCAGAGTGTATGACATATTCATGAGAAGTCAGCCATGGAGGCACATCAACCTGCGGGTAATGCATTGTTTAGTTTTACTTTGATTTATATATATATAATATAAATACAAAACCAAGAATAATTCATTTGTGAAGTGTGAGCTTGATCAGCGTACATCTGATAAATACTTGAGTGCAAAGATTGTGAAATACTATTCGTATAAAAATTGTCTTTGTAACTTATTTAAATGCGCAAACCAATATTTCCATATTTTATTTATTTTTGCACCAATAACAGCATGTTGCTTATGCTAGTCCATACCTACTGAAATTGGATTGGTTGAAGAGGAATTAAAATAACCTCTGTATTGTGAGTATTTCATTCGGGTAAGAGAAATACTGAAGATTGAATATGATGTTAAATATCGTAATTTTTTCAGATATGTTTTTTTAATTTAATGCAGAAACTATTTTTCGAATGTTCACTGAAATTTTTCTTTACCATGGAGATACATCAAGTTTTCTGTGACTTTCAAGAAATTCTATGGGGAAAAAAGTCTTGCTATAGAAAGAAAAAAAATGCAAAAAAAATTAAACATGTTCAAATAAATGTTTATATTTTTGTGAACACTCAAATTATTTTTACAAAAATACTTATGTTGCAATAGCAAGGGAAATATTCTGTGAAAGTTACAAATTATTTCTATGCTTATTTTCGTATCTGCAACAATCATCCTCAAATTTATGACTTTTGCAGTGGCACTGTGCATGAAAAACTATTTGGTAGACACGTTTTCTTAATCTACAAAAATTATGTAGATTCGATGAATGGAAATCCTGTTTCCCAAACATTAGTGGCTCGAATTGAAACAGTGAAATGATTGATGTTGTGCATAGAATGAATGAAATATTTTAACGTTAAAATGTATAGGAATAAATAACAAACCAAGTCAAAAATCCTATAAGTGTAAAAAAAAAAAAAGTAGTATAATTAAGAGGCGTATAAACGAGGTTCCATTATGTTATCAAAAAACCTCTTGTCCCAACATAATTGCATTAACCCAGGAGTTCTTTCAAACTTTTCCCACCTGCAGTGCCTCTATCCCTAATCAACTCTTATCCACGGCTTCCCCAGAGCAGTTTAACAAAGAATCTCTTCAGAAAACCTTTGTCAGGGCTGCCATTCTGCGGTGCTCCTGACAAAGCTTGATGCACAGTTTGAGAATCTCTATCTCTTACAGCAGCACTCGGCTAATTAAAACCCTCTCATTTTGTTAATGACATTCCTCTGTGGCTGTTACAATTCGGATCAGGGAGATTTTAAAACTGCTTAAAAGGACTGTACTTCAATTTTTCCTCCCCACATTTACAAATTTTTTTTTATGTTTACTCATGGAATGTTCATTTAAACACGATAACATGATTAGTATTCATGGCTTTTTTTCTTTTTTTTCTTCAGGATCAGGAAGTAGCAAAAATTGTGGATATGTCTTTTGAGAACCATGGACCTAGGCTTTGTTGTTTGCAGCTTGCTCTTTTGAATCCATCGGGATGCGAAAGTGAAACGACTTTCTCTGTGAAATATCATGATATGGCTGATGTTATAGATTTTATTGTGTTGAAGCAAACTTATGACCAGGCAATGTATTATAACTGGAAGCCAGGTAATATATGTACACACTTATGCAGGGCTCCCACCTCGTCCTACTTCTTGATAAAATGTCATACTTTTGTCTTTTCTCGGTTATGTCCTACTTTCTAGTTTTTGTCCTAGTTTTCCACCAAATCCTATCGACAAAATTTGTGTAATTGATTTTAATTGAGGGGAGGGAATCATATTGATATATTGCGAAATATTACAAATGTTGTAGATTGCGATTAAAATGATTCTGCCAAAGCAGAAATTGTATCATTTTTAAGGTTATTTGAGGGGTGTATGTGGACCATTTAGTTCGTTAATTTTTTCATTTGCTTAGTTTGAGAGTTCAAGCAAGAATAGTCATTGAAAACTTCTGTCTAGATCGGAAAAATTATTTTGTATTTACTACTTGTGTTTGACTACAACGTACGAACAACGTAGTAAAACCATCTGGTTCACCTTGATTTATTTCCATTGTATCTTGTAATTTACATATTGTGCTTTTGGAAGTGGTCTTGAAAAAACGTCATTCTTAAAAAACTTACATATCTTCATAATTTGCTGTGCATTGTGGAAGAGAGCTGACAGACAGGACAGTGGAAGACTCGGAAAAAGAATGTAATTTATATTGTGAAGGAGAAACAGAAAAGAATTGTCTGTTGTTGCTAGTACCCTAATTTGTCCAAAAATTGTTTTTGTGGAAAAGTTATTTCTTGTATTTTGCTTTGGCTTGAGCCTATTTTATAAGATACTAAAATAGTGCTATGAAAAAAATGAATTTAAAATTTTTTTTAATAAAAAAAAAATTTTTTTTAGGAATTTTTTTATTATTTATATATATATATATATATGTTTGGGGGGGGGGAGTCCTACTCTTTAGTCCTGCTTTTTCTTATTTTTTCTAGTTTTTGAGCGGGAGCCCTGCTTATGGCATCAGTTTATATAAGATATTACAATTTGTATATTTGTGATACAAAGCATTAAAGTCAGAGTGGTGCAAGTCATCCTCACTTTCTGAAAAGGTTTACTAGAATTTGTTTTTTCCTAAAAATAATTTCGTCAGTTTCTATGAGAAACAGTCATTTTTACTTTTACTAATTTTCATTTTAGAGATATAGAGAAATTGGAATCCTTTGCATGATAGAACACACAAAAAAAAATGTAACCATTATCACACTGGCAAAAGATCCCACAGCGGTCAAAGCTAGTATGAAAGGATTTAGTTTTTTGCCCGACTAGTTCTATCTTGAGAATAAAAATACACAGTACTGTAATCCTTGTTTCTGTGGACGATATTTCAAATTAAATATTGTCTTTATCAGACTCGTCCTATGATAAATAAAACTATCATTTTGGGAAGAAAAGTCGCATTCCTCTGTGGGGAATTGAACCACCAACCTCTCATTGTCCGGTCAAGTGCTCTACCACTGTGCTACAGGGGACAGACTTTTTCTAACCTTAGAACAATATGTTCTTTAAGCTGAGTGGTACTGCGCAGTAGACAGCCTCCTAACACAACAATGGCTCATAACGACATTAGCCCCTGATGTAGACGTACAACAAAATGATGAACCTCTCTGTTAATTATACAAAGTACAATTGACTTTCCTCTATTGGTTAAATATTCTATCTGTCACCATAGCTCAATTGGTAGAGCACTTAACCGGCATTCGAGGGACTCTGGTTCGAGTCACGGTAGGGGCAGAGATGAAATTTTTCCAAAAAAATCTATGTCTACAAAATTAGCCAGTTTTTCTGTATATCTTATACAATTGACTTGATACCAAGCTGAGATAATAATTATCTTTGCTTGGTATTTAGTCACACTATAATTTTTTATTAAGAAAAAGAAACTACTTATTCTGCTTTCTATAGAGTTCAAGTTGAGAGGGGGGATCTTTAGATCAAAATCTTGGGGATATTTATCTTACGTATTTCTGTTCCCTCATTCAAAAGAGACTACTATTTAGGAAGCCTTGTTGAAAGGTTAACCTCTATAGTAATCCTATGCAATACATTCCTTTTCAAAAATGCAGTGGTGGTCTGGAGGTCACCATTATTCGGAGGTGGCCATTACAGGAAGTTTCATTGTATATCAGATTGCAAGATTACTTATAGATATTGATGCCTGTCATAAACAGAGAAAACTATGCTATTTTAATGACCATTGTTTTTTTCATGAAGTTTGATAAAGGAGTACTTTTTCCTTTCAATGGGAAAACATAGACCTATTTTAAAATAATTTATTCATCTAAGATGTGATTTAGAATTCAGAACTATATGTAATAAAAATTTAATGAGAAAAATCTTGAATGACTGTTGAAATTGTATGTTGAAACTTGTACAAGTTTCCACAGATGAGACATTTTTGGGTGGGGGGGGGGGGTGAACCAGAAATCCACCAATATGAAATAACTGATGGTGTTTCTCTGGACTCCAAGTGAAAACTTTACTTATATTTATGAAGGGTTGAGCTATGTTATCCAGGTTATAAAGGGATAAATTTGAGTCCGAACATAATAAATTGTTTACTGGAAATTATAAAAAGATTATAAAAGATTATTTAAATAAGTTGCTGTGTAAAAGTGAATTTGTTTTTAAATGTAATAGAGATATTTATTTCACATCATGGAGTGACTATCATGTGCTTGATCTTTGGATTTGTCTTTTAGGGGACCGTTTCAGATCAGCCATAGATAAAGCTTGGTGGCTTGGAACAATCAAATCTCAGAAGCCATTCAATGATAACTTCCCTGATTCGATGTTTCAATGTTTCCTGGTAAAGTGGGATAATGGAGAAAAAGAACACATGAGTCCTTGGGACTTTGAACCTATTGATTCATCTCGTAAGTATAGCGTGGAAAAACTTCTCACATTATGAAGTAAACTTATACTCTTGAAATATAAGAATTTTTACCATACTTTCTTATAATTACATCATTTTTCAGTGAAATAAGAATGTTTCATTACTTGGTCGAATCAAATAAAAAACAGACTATTCACGCTTATTGGTAATGATTTTGATAATGAAATAAAATACACAATACAAATTGCTTTCTAATATATTCTATTTCATAACCTTGTTTTTTTACTATCATTTCACATTCACACATCCCAGATAGTATACCTTTTTGGAAAATCACAAGTATACTTTTCTTCCATTTCCATCTGCATTATTTCCCCCAATTTTCTAATCAAGCTAGTTGGTCGGCGTTAATTTGAGAGAGACCTTGTTTTAAGAGTCCAAAGAAACAGACAGTAATTTATCAGTACCACATCTGGGGAAAATATTCCAAAATGGTGTCTTGTCTTTTTTCTACTGACTTTTGTGTGACTCAGATACCTTTGTCAATTTTTGCCAGATTATTTTTCTGGTTCACTTCTAGCTTTTTTTTTCTTAAATTTAAAATCAATCCTATTCCTAATATGTGTAATTACCCTCCATTTAGGCATAAATTAATCAGCTGATTTATGTGTTTAGTTTGCTGCATATATTTTACTGAAATATTAAAATAAGATGTGTACACACACAAAATGTAACCCTCAAAATTTCATAACCAGTGTGTTTTCTGTCTTCTAAAGGAATGCCTGATGAAGTAGGTGGAAGTGTTGAAATTACACCAGAGGAAAGGTTGGCCATGATGTATGTTTCAGAAAAGCACGAGTGGTCACATTTTGGTCAAGAATATGACATTGATCGAATCAGTCGGGGTTTAACTCGGATTATGGAACTTTCAATAGCTGAACCATTTACTTCTCCGGTAGATT
The DNA here is from genome assembly GCF_987345545.1 of Pholcus phalangioides. Classification (NCBI taxonomy): domain Eukaryota; kingdom Metazoa; phylum Arthropoda; class Arachnida; order Araneae; family Pholcidae; genus Pholcus; species Pholcus phalangioides. The sequence goes on along the minus strand of NW_028301608.1, from coordinate 81,409,873 downwards.
TGAATCGTTATCCATATTATGCAATTGCAGTGGAATATCCAATGGATATTGGGACAATCAGGTCTAGGCTTCAAAATCGATTTTATAGGTAAGTATGATTATAACCAAGTCAGTTGAAACTTTTATTTTGTGAAAAATTTTGAAGCATGTTAATTTTAAAAAGTCGTCAACATCCAGGTATGCCAATGCTACATTGAAATCTTGACATAATGATACTTTACAGACCAAGAAAAAATGTCCTTACAGAGAGATTATCTTATGGGGAGGGGGGGGCAGGTTAACATTAGACTATAGGCATTTCCAAACGACAAAAAATATTGTGTGTTGAGAGATTTATTAATATATTGTTTTAACAAGATTTCACTGTATATACATATCGTGATTCTACTGCACAACCTTACTGATTTTCTCAAGTTTTAACAAATTTAATTGTAACCAAGTACTACAGCATTAGCCAGCCATACCTTAAATATCAAGGGACACCAGCTTTTTTAATGTTGGAGTCTGTTCTTGACATGCCAGAAAAAGTGAGGTTCTATAAGTATCACAGTATGCATTCAGCCAATTCAGTGAATTTTTAGAATACAGATATTTAAGAACTTTCTAGAAGCTGTGACTCAAATTTCCCAGCATGCCAGAAAATAGTTATTCTTGACATACTGGTCATGCTCACTGTTTCTTGGCATGCTGGGGAATGCTTTATTTTTACATTTATGTATTTAATGTATGTAATCCCATTATTATGTATTTTTACATTTCATTTATTAGAAATGCAAGGGGAAATCTTGTTTTTATTGCTTCAAGGGATAAAATTGAACTTTCACAAAACAATTGAACTGGATATTTGGGTGGGGGGGGGGACATTATGGTCATCAGCTTTGAAATCATGAGAAATTTCTGTGCAATAAATTTTGAAATGTATGTAGCCCTCTAATCTGTTTTTATATGCATGGATCTGTTTGTTTTTTAAGGAGATTGGATGCTGTTCGGTTTGATGTCAAGTATATTGCCATCGATGCTATCAAATTCAATGAACCAGGGAGTCGCATTGTGAAGCAAGCAAAATGTGTTGAAGAATTATGCTTGAGATTTATAAAGTATGTTCTATTCCCTAATAATGAGAAGAAAAACTGTATGACATTCAAGTTAGTTTCTCTTGAACATTTTTTTTTTTCTATTCATCAACTTTTATAAGTTGACAGTTGCATTTTAATTCAAAAGAAGAAAATCATATGAATAGAATATACAAATTTCCCAGAATTGTACAAAATGACTATTGATTTACTATTTATATTAAGTTTGAATACGTCATTTATACATAAATAAATATATAGATACTTGCCATACTTGCCACCCACATACTCATGATCGTCATGATGTTCACGTTCATTTCATAGTGTATGATTTTAATGGGTTTTGAAAAGATTGATTTAATATAATCCTTGTTAGGGTTTTATTTTTGTCATATTTCAAGCAATTCAAATTCAAGATTTTATAATTGCAATTTCGTTGAAATCAATACTTAGTGACACATATTCTTATTGTGGAAAATATTTCAAGATCAAAGTCTCAATCATAAATCTTTTGAAACGAATTGAATTTTGTTTAGATCTTGACTGAGTGTTGTCAATTTTATCTAAGATAATTTTATGAGTTTTGATTATATTAATGAGTTTTTTTAACTTATTTTCGTCTCTTTATTTGAAGCTCGAGTAGTTGCCAGGATCCAATGCTTTTATATCACGAGATGATGGAAGCAAAGCACTCAAGGTCACAGGATTCGCAAAGTGAACTAGATGTGTTGTGTAGCGAGAGTGATAGTGATGAGGAACATCCATCTGCAGGTCGAATGAAAAGAAGAAAAGTAAATGTTGCTTAAAATATTCTCCAACAACCAAATTTTCAACTCAAGGATAAAACATTTAATTTCAACCTGAAATTAGGTTGAAATTTTGATATTTTTTCCAATAGAAAAGACTTAACCCAAGCCCAGATATTTTGTAAAGCTGATTTCTCAATTTCAACACATTTTCTAAAAAAAGAAACATTTTACAAGGGGTTTAGGTTTTCTGATATGCTGAGTAAAGGGTTCAGAATTTTTGTAATTTTTTACTTCTAAGAAGCTTTTGAAAAGAATTTTAATGGCATATAAATTTAAAAGTAATCCTGCTTACAAAACAATCATTTTTTTTATTAGTTTTGAATTGGATTTCTGACATTTTTTTAAAGGAAATGTTATTAATTTAGATACTACTCATCTTATTAAAAAATATTAGAATGAAGAGTGAATTTAATCGTTTTAGTAATTACCAAGTTTTTACCAAGTGCATTTTATGCACTAAAGATAGAAGTGAAGATGAGATTATGAATTTAATTATGGTAGCAGAAAAACTGAAATTATGTCGACTCAAAAATAGTTTTTTTAATACTGTTTGGCAGCCTAGTAGTGAGTGAGACAATCTTTTTTTTTTAACACATCTAGGTAAAAAATTATGGTGAGTAAGCAGGGAAGAATAGCATTCAGAATTGTCTTCAAGCTGTTGATCTGACTATAGCTAAAGTTCAGTCAAGATTTAAGGAAATTTATTAGGATCATGAGCACACTCGTAATGGCAAATTTTAAAAGCTACTTACTCTAGGAATGCAGCGTTACTACTTATTTCTGACTACAATTGAAAATATTTCTCGATAGAAGTTTGTTATGTCAAGCATTTTTTATCAAATTCTGTCAAAATCGTCATTTTTTTTGCTAACTAAAAAATGCTTTCTCTTCAGATGACCCGCAACCTTGCTTGTTAAGACAGAACACAAATTTGAAGTAACGTTATTTCGTTATTGAAATCTTAACATGAAGACAGCACAATGTTTTGTGATACTGGTATGCACCAATCGGTCCCTAAAACCTTTCCACACTTGTTCTAAATATCTTTGTGTCCTTTACACACAAAGGAACAGATTCCCGTTCCCTTTCTTTTGTCTCTAAAGAAGAGCTGAAGGTCAAATCCTGGGAAATAAAATCTTTGGATTATAGTTTTCTATGGCAAAAAATAAGAAAAAATGAGGGGATAATTAAATGAATTGTTTATCAGGGTTTTTCATTTGTTAGATAGGAGTTTCACCTTTTTATTTTTGTTATAATTTCAGAAGAAAAAAGAATTGTCAAATCAAAAAATTCATTGAATCAAAGTTTTTGTTATATTAGGGTCAGATTCTCATTTGCATAAAATGATAGTGTTGCTACAAAAGTGATAGAATATCTCCAATTGTCAATGTGTTTTTTTCACTTTAGTTAAGCTTACTGGTCACAGCTTATATAAAAAAGTATTTTTCACAGTAATAAATTTCTGTTTCGAATTTTCGGATATGGGTATGTATCATTGGAGATTATAAATCCAAGGGGGCCGAAAACTGATTTGATCTGAGTGGGGAATTTAAACATTTTATCTTACTAATCATTTAAACCAAAAGGCTTGTTTGGGATTGCAAGTCGTGGCAAGTTTAATGTTCTTGTTTCACTTTAAAAGAAAACTGATGTAATAAATGAAAAACTCTGAGTTAAACTCATGTTAAATATGATTATAATACCACCATATATTTTGCAAAATTCTGGCACTATAATTTGGCATTATATTGAGTCATTTTCGACCCTTTTGTAATCTTTATAAGTGATTAATTCGCAGAAAACTTTTGGCACAATAATATAGTTTGTCTGTATTTTTCTTGTGCACAATGTAAAAAAATATCTTACTTTTGAAATTGGTTTGAAGCTTTGATTCCTTTGTTATGGTAATTATTTTTTATCAATCAGAAGTGTGCACTTAAAAAATATATATTAATGGATAATGCTTTTTATATAATTTACTGAGGAGTTAACCCATATTTTCAGAGGAGAGAGCGAATATTGCAGTCAAACAAAAGACTAAAAGTTGAAAATTCAAAATATACATCATCAACGTGGAAGCAACAGTGCATTGCATTACTAGATGAGATGTTCCAGTGTGATGACTCCACCCCATTCAGACAACCTGTTAATTTATTAGAATATCCTGTAAGTAGGGCTGACAATTTTAAAATCTGTCTATATATAATTATGTTCTTAATCATTTCTCATAAACTGATTTGCAGTATTTATCTCTCAATTCATTTTCCAAATAAGGTTTCATTAGGGATTTTTGTCTTCTGATTTCAATTTCAAATGAATTTTTAGCATATAGGTGTGTTAAAATTAATATAAATTGTTAACAAATCGATAAATATATCAAATGGTAAATATATGAAAATAACTTGGTTAATCAAGAAATGACTTTATTCATAATTTCATTAATGACTAATGATATTTTTTTTATGTTTTAAACATTACTATTTAAAATATGTCTAGCTAATGGAATTATATTGGTGATTTCAAATATTAAATTCCTCCATTGCCTTGGACTTAAGGTATTTACTGCTCTTGTGAGCTTACTATCAGATATGCAGTCAACGCTGCTTATTAGAATCATGGATTCGGGTATTGATATCACTTTCGCCAAATATGAAACAGACCAATATCATAACATAGGAAAAAATTTGTTTATAGTTATCAGGACTTTGGTTTGTGTGTGTTATCTTCTTTTGTCAAAAGATATTTTATTTCTGCGCATTTTAAAGCTATATAAAGTTGAACCAGACTGATTTCCCCCCCCACCTCCCATAAGTTATCATTATCAACTTCCAACACTATGTAGGAAGTCAGAAGACTCTCTTGTTGACACAAAATTTACAGACTCTGTTCACAATGTGCTAATTGGGCTGTAATAGCTCCTATGATCCATGTGCATGTGGAGCTGCTTTTGCAATTTCTTTCCTATAATGAGGTGTGTCTTAAGGTAAAAGAAAAGTCCCTTTCTCTTCAGTTTTTGGTCAGTTTCTTTTAATTGACCACATCTGCAGTTTCTCAGCCAGAAAAAATTTCACAACACATCTACGTATGTGGCTCTGCACATTAAAATCGTAATTTTTAATGCACATTACAATGTCATCCCTTCTGACTTCTCACTATTTCTGAATTTGCAAAAAAAAGATTCTAAAGGAAAAGAAATATTTTATAAAAACAAAACCAGGGAAAGGAGCATTCCAATATTTTGAAACTGGTTATTTGGAAAAGAAAAACAGTTGTGTCCAGTTTTCATACATTCTGTTTGATTCAACAAGATATATGCTCATCGTATTTGAAACTGGGACTTTTTCCAGTTATACATATCAATCGGTTATTGTTATCGGAAATCCAGAGTTTTGATGCGATCACATTATAAGCACCATACATTGTATTGGATTTTTTATTTGTACTTTTGTGATTATTATATTAATCTCTTGTGCATCATTTGAATTTTAATTAATATTCATCAGGATTACCGTGATATTATCGACTGTCCGATGGATCTTTCAACTGTCAAAGATAAATTGGAAACAAATCAGTATAGCAGCCCTATAGATTTCTGTAAAGATATGAGATTGATTTTTCAAAATTCTCGCAACTACAACATAAATAAGAGATCTAGGGTAAGAAATGTTTAAAAAGTTAACTTACTAAAGTAAGGTATTCTTGCATGTTAATTTTTTGCTTGCTGCATAATTACAATGAAGTATAAAAAAATTTTCAGATTTATTCTATGACAATACGACTGTCTGCATTCTTCGAAGAAAAAATCCGTAGTATAAGTAGTGATTGGAAGTCTGCTGTAAAATATGAAGAGAAAGTTAGAAATAACCAGTATGTTAGTGACAGGCAAGTTTTTATTTTTTTATATCTCATTCTAGATAAGCAGAATGTATCTTTTTTTCTTTTCTTTTTTCTTGACCAATGATAATCTAAATTGCTTATAAAAATCAATATTATTTTGAATTATATAAATCAATAGTTTTTCATACACATCAACATTTTATTTTTATTCACCTGTTATTCTTTTCTCATTGTACTGAACAAATTTAAACATCAGTGTGAAAATTGATTACAGGCATAGGTGTACGCACTTGCTCAAGAGTTTACATTTTTTCCTGCAAAATAACACTATAATCTGTGCCGGAGAAGGGGATTTAACCCCGAAACCCCCACCTCTTTGCGTATGCTAGTGACTACAGAATAAGTACCAACAAAAATAATTCATTCCGAAATCGCATTCACTAGCTGAAACATCGTTTCCCACAGATTTCTATGGAAAATTGTTTCATTTGGTAAACAACCCAAAATTTGAAGATAAGTTTTACAAACACTAAAGAAACACAGCAAAAAAGACAAACTAACTGATTTCAGTGATGTCCAGTTGCAAAAAACAGGCAATTTCGCCCGAACCAGTATATTGATATGGTTTATTGTAGGCTCTTTCGAAAGCTGGTGTAATGGACAAGATTTTGGTAAATTTGACCGATTGTAGCTAGACGGGTGTTTACCTAATTGACAGTGAAAACATTTTAGTGAAATTCAATTTTCAACTTTACCTATGTTTCAGCTCTTGTAGCTTGCCATTAAATCTGGGTATTTCAATAAAATTAGTGTCACCTTATAGGATTTTTCTGGTCTTCATAAACATGTGCTTAGTTTGTGTGTAGGCTTCACAAATTTGGGTTTTTCAGACTTGACACAATATTTTTTCCAGAACTGATTAACCACCAACAGTTCAAGGTACGACAGGTTTGGTAGGGTGTTTCATGTTCACTTAGGCTGGACCTTCTTTCATTTGGCAGAACATGTCACATTCACCCTGTATATAGAAATTTTTAGTGAAATTTATGATTTTGGAAGAAAAGAAGCATTGAAAAAAATCATTTAAAACCAATAATTAGAAAAAAAACATTGGTTACCATCATCAGTTAGCTATAGCAACTGCTACCACATTTGGTTCAATATTCCCACGAGTTACATGACCAAAATTGCTGTTATGTGTTGTTGATCTGATTCAATCATAATTATTTTTCAAATTCTGTTTTGTTTATCAAATTGAAAAAGTTTTGATCCAAATACAATTTTCACTCATTTTTTACAGACATCTTTTTATATTATAGGTTTGGGTGACCATTTCCAGTATATTTATTTTTCAGAATCTGGCAAACATCAATGGATTTATATATTCCCTCTTTCCCTTTTGACATAAATAGGCTGTCTACAACCCACAGAAAAGACATGTTCTACCAATAACACTGAGTACCAGCAAGGGAATATGCAAGAAGCCCTATCAGGAGTTTTTAGTGTTGGTTCTACATTTTTTCCCCTTATGATAGTTGCAATGGGTCTCTGAAGCAGTCCACTATTTGAAGCCAAGTGGTTTTAAGCTAATTTCGGCATTACTCCTCCGCAACCATCTTCAACAAGAATTTCTATTTTAGGCTCTACAAATAGTAGAATTTGTGGGATTTCAGCTTGCAACACTGTTGTATTATATGGGCGTGCATCCATGTTCACTAAAAGGTTTATTAGCTGAGAGGCAGAAATGGTACAAAAAATCTTTGTCAGCCAAAAAATTTTAGCCAAGATATCGCTGCATAAAAAAAACCAAATTTTTAAGTAATTTGTTCAAAAGCTATTAAAAGTGAAAACTTTAAAGAAAAAAATTCATACTTTTTCAGTTATATAATGTTTATGATTGACAGAGTTTAAAAAATGCCTGAATTCCTTACTTAATTATTAAACATAAATTCTCATTCTTTGCAATATCCTCCAGGAGAAAACCATTTTCTGTTGTTGGACAAAATGGTTTGTCTTCAGATATCTTACAACGACCATCCACTAGCAACAAAAAAGACGATGTTTCACGGCAACTAACTACTCGGGGCAGTCATGGTTCAAATTCTGGGAAATTTGTTGATCATCATAACAGTCGTGAGTAATGATATTTAGTTTTAGTGCCTATCACTGAATTTGAAAGTTTTTTTTTTTTTTTTTTTTTAATACTTCACAAACTAAAATTCTTAAACTTGAAGAAAATATGTTATGTTTTCTTTCTATAGAATTACAGCATTCTTTGTATCTCCTGTTACAATCATCTGTCATACTATTAGTGAAATTAGTTACAAAGATAAGATTTCCCATACATTTATAATTAAGGCTGAACTATAGTTGATCCATTGGGTGGATAGGAGTCCCTTTATCATGGAATAACTCGAGCCATCTGTTGCCGAGAAGAAAAAAAATCTGTTTTCAAGTGCAACATTCACTTAGATATTTGACTCCGAAAATCACTAAAAATGAGGAAAAGAACCTAATAAACTAATGAACAAGCTCATTCCGTACACTTCATATGCTGTTTACCCCTCATGTTCAACAATTTTCAAATTCAAATATCTAAATGAATATTGCACTTTAAAACATTGATTCTCTCCCTTCCCCTTGGGAAACAGACAGCAATACCCTTTTAATTGGGCTTTTAGAACAGAGCAACTAAAAAAAGTTAATTTTCTTATTTTAACCGGCAATGATGAGATATCTTACCTCCATTGCCCAGCATTGACGAGCCTAGTTGTTTTGTCAAGTTTATATCTCAATGGAAACATTTTCTTTTAGCCTTTAGTTTGTACCTTCTGAAAATAGGAAGAAAGCTTACTTCATTAAAGGAGTAATGACATTTTGAAGGGAGGTTTAGTGATTTCTAATTGCTGCTTAAAGGGTTAATTACTATATAACTCTCACAACATGAATGATGTATCTGAGGTCTACACATGTCATTTGGATACAAAAAGTAGGAACTATGGTTCTAGATCAATCGTTCACAAGTTGTTCTAGGATAAAGGGACTTTCCCATGCACCTTGTATACAGTGCATTAAAAAAAGTCTAAACTTCGATAAGTGATGGAATACACATCAATAGAATTCTTTGTTATGGGATGCAGGGTTGGAAATGAAATGTAAAAGTGCTAAGAGGTGCAGCAATCATGAATTTTGTGTTGCAAAATGTGCGCTTGCTGTATCCTCTAGCATCTTTGTTTCATTTTTATCATGCATTTCATGACAAAAAAAAAGATTATCTTGGTTTGTTATTCCACCATCTCTCAAAGTTTGACTCATCTTTTTTTAACACCCTGTACATCATGTGATATATGTATTATGTTGAGGCATACCATAAGTATTTATTTATAAATTCTAATCTTTGTCCTACTAAATGCCTATCATCTGCAAATCGAATCATCAAGGTATGCTGTCCTTAATATAACAGTATTGCTCTGTTGGAACTACAATATCCTCCAAAAAATTATATAAATCTGGAATTTAAATTAGTTTAGTATAACTTCAATGTATAAAACATCTTAATGTGAACTAATGTGCAAGATCTTTTAATTCATCTAGGGATAAAGAAAAAGATCAATAAAAGTGACAAAAGACCAGTTACAAGATCTCCTCAAATCAAGAAAAATCTAGTTAAATTAAAAACAGGTAAGCTGTGTCAATGAAAGTGTGATTCCAGAATTTTTCAATGAATATTGCTCTAGAAAATGCCCCATTTAACATGTTAAGACCACTCTTCAAATTCAGGACCAGGGAATATGCAAGCATAAATTTTAGGTGCATATAAATTTTGTATATGATTATTGGTTAATAATTTTTAAAGAAGTTTTTAAAAAACTACCATTAATTTAATAGTATGCTTTTATTGTTAATGCAAATTTTCAGTTAGTCAACTTTTTAACTAATACAAATTATTTGTATAGTTAAATTAAAATAATTAGCAATTATGATTAGAGAAGAGGTGTGTCCAGACTTTTATGAGGATCCACTTTTTGTGAAAATGATCTGTATTTTGGGAAAAACAAGTAATTTTGTAGGGCAAGACAAAATCTAGTTGATTTCATACAAGGAAATTAAATTTTAAATTTATTATTTTGCTGATTTGTATTTTGTGATAGATCCATTTTTAGATTTTAAATTTTGCAAAAGGTCCAGAAAACGGACTTAAATTTCTGCCTCATGTACCACGTTACAAAAAAATTAGGAAACTTTTTTCTTATTTAAAAAAAATATTTCTGTTTATGGTCAGGTCTTAAAAAAAATCCCTTATCAAAATAAAATTTCTTTGCAAACAAGTTTTAAAAAGTACTCTTGAGACTCACAAGACCTTTTTTAATTTGCAAAAATAATTTTTTATAGAAGTTTGTATGAAAATTTTTTGCAATAAAGTGTTGCACAAATGCAATGTCAATCAAAAAGGAGTTAAAAAGAAAATTGAGTTCATATTTAAAGCCTTCCACACTTATGTAGTATAGTTTTTGACCTAAGTACCAGTGAAATTCTTTAGTTTTGTGTAGTAGAGTAGTTTTTTTAATTACACTGCTCAACAATGACTTTGTTCTCCAAGATATTGCAGTGATTTTAGGATGATTTTGGGGTGCTGATTTCAAATCTGCATTGGTTTTGTCAGATTGACTCTGAAATTTAATTTTCACTTTATCTTAAAAATTAATACATAAGCAGCAAACAAACAACATTGTAACAGTGCTTTATAAATAAATAAAGTAAATCATTGCCAAAGATATTTCAGTGATTTTAGTCATTTTGTGGTGCTGATTCTGAATCTAGTAATGGTTTTGCCGAATTGGCTCTAGTTTCCGAGATAATGCATTCGCTCAACAATGCAATTTGTATGCTATTTATGTATTACTATAAAAAAATTTCACTTGATCTCAAAAACTGGAGCTAATTTGACAAAACCAATGCCAGATTTTGAATCAGTAGCCCCAATATACCCTAAAACCATTAAAATTTCCTTAACCGGTGTTGTGAAAATTCTGTGCATAACTGATGTCGTGGGATCATTTTGACCCAGCAAGTATTAATGCATTTTAAAAATCAACAAAAGGAGTCTTCATAAAAGCAATGAGTTTTTTACATGACTTCATTCATCAGCCAATTAAAAATTCACTAAATTTTTTTATTAAGACACGCATTGGAAAAAAATGGAGAGATATATGACTTTCGAAAAAAATTAACATGATTGAAATATACTCAGAAAATAAAATTTACAAATTAAAATAATTACTATATTTTCACAAGCGCCAAAATTAATTATTTTAAGTCGATAACATAGTACTTGTAAACAACACCATGACATGTTGATCACACAGATCTTACGTACAATTCACTAACAACACTATCCTCATGCTCACCTTGGATATCCGATGTTTCACAACTAATTTGAAAATGTTATCTATAAAACTGCCGCTCTTCCAATACGTCATTTTGATGTGAACACTCTGGCCGTCAGACAAAAAAGAAGACACTAGTGGTGAGGGGGGGTCATTTTGACCCCACAAAAACTTTGATCAATGATTAAAGGGAAGAAGAAGTAGAACACCATCATAAATTTGTCAAACACGTGTAAACAACTAACATGCCAAGTGGATAATATTCATACCTCAGCCAATGAAGATAATTAATTCTGAAATTGTATTCATTAGCCAAAATGCAATTTTCCCATAGGTTTCATAAAGAATTGTTTAATTTGTTCTAAGTACAGCCCAAAATTTGAACGTAAGTTTTATGCGTGAAACTTTAAGAATCTCTGTAAAAAAAAAGACAAAACACCAAAACCTGAAATGAGCAGTTTCATAATTGGATGAAGGAGAATTCATATGAGGATGAGAGACTGAAGATCTTTATTTCCCACTACGTGAACCCAGTCACATTTGTAGGTGTCCCTTTTTACTTGCAATTTTGGTCAGCTGATTTCTGTGTGTCATACATTTGCACATAGGGATAGATAATCTCTAGAATGTCCAGACCGTTCAGTTTGGTATTGTTCACTTTGATGAAAATCTTGCATTCAGACGATATGGTCATTGTAAACATTTGAGTCTAGACTTTTTTAAATGCACTTTTCTGTTTGCTGAATCATTTCACGAATCTTTATGCATCCCGTATTAACAGACAACAAAGTCAAGTGAAACAATCTCTTCACCAAGAGCAGTTTAATTACCATTAACAAATTATTTTTACAACTTACAATCAAAGCTTGTTTGCACATTGGCCAACAAAATTCGTCAAATAACCTTTCTAAACAGTGAAATGAATAGATTTCTCTCACCAAGGTCCACCATTTCACCTTTCAGAACCATATTGTATCTAGCGCTCCACTATGGCACATTTTGATAGTTCCCAACTGAAATTATTGATGATGCTCGTCACACAATAGACAAACTGACAGAGGACCGACTTCTTGAGTTGATCCAACATCCAAGTAAGCAATATAATTTATGGAAGTCTGGTTAGAAATCATTATAGAAACATCCAGCAGCGAACATGAATTTGCACGACATCAATAATTCCCCTATCAAAGTCGTCATATGGTGTATTATGACATCGTGAAAATCATTAGACATCTTAGACTGGTGATGGACCAAGTCATGTCTCTGCAATAAGCTTTGAAGATTAGTTTAATGATTGCATTTTTAAACCGACAGTCTGGCCAGCAACGGTTAAAGTGCCTTGGCACAATCGTTGAAACAACTAACACATTTTAGATGAGGAACTGGATTTCAAATGAAGAGAAACATTGACACTATTTATACAAGACAAAACCGGTTCTATTTCCGGCCGACGGACTATTCATGATCTTCAGATGGGTCTCCGCAGTGACAGAAACATACCAAATAGCATACGATCATAATAATTGCAATGTTTAAGCCAGTTGCATTCCCAGATAACTTTTTATCTTCCCAAATTTGAATTGTCAACGGACGCCAATAAAGAATAACACAATTTTCTACTTGAATATTTACTAACATTAAATTTTAATTTACAATTAAAACAATTTAGATTAGAACACAAAATAGGTTTTTTAAGTTTAGCGCTAAAAATATCACGTCTATCAAAGTAAATTAGATTGATCTCACCCGATCGACATCTGTCCATTCATACAGGAACCACATTTCTGCAGCACCGCAACCACATTATTCAATTAGGAAGTCCATGCAGATCTGCATTGCCTTTCCGTGAAACGCCACAAGGAAAGTGTGGAATCAGTCCATTGCCAGTTCAAAGAGAAAAGACCTGTTGTAGAATTACATCATAGTTTTGATCAGCATGATCCCATCACAGTAGAAGCATCAGTCGTTTCCTGACAGAAGTTCCTATTTCCCTTGATCTTAACATCGAGAGTGGTGGAAACACCACAAAGTGAGATCACTGCATATTATTTCTTATGCATCAGAGAATCAGGAAATGCACAAAGCACCTTGCTTTTTAAAATATGGTTAGAAAAGAGTACAAGTGGAGTTCACAATATAAAACTGACATATAAAGGGAAATTCTCTATCATACGTGATCACAGAGACCAATCAACTTCAAGGTTATCAAATCCACGTACAATATTGTATTATTGAAAGATTGTGATCAGAACCTGGCAACACTGATCGCCAATAGGCAATCAACCGGACCGGTTAAAGAGGGCATGAAAAGCGGTAAATTCATATTCCTTTACATAAAAATGACTAGATTAGGACCTTTTCCATCGGGAGTCTATGGATATGTTACATAGTTTAAATTAAAGTAAACAATATCTTAAGGGGTGGCAACATTTCAAACAAATTGGCGGTGATCGCAATCATCAGAACCGATCATAAGTGAAACTAAAATGTATTCCTGAGCCTAAAAAATAGTGACTATGTATAAATGAGTAACCTTGACCTTCTCGCTTAGGCTATGAGATCATATTACGTAAAGCTCTCTGGAAGATTCTGGGCAGCCATACATTATTTGGGCTCGAGTAACAGTAGTTCTGGTAATAAGATTGGTGAGACAATTCAACTTCAATGGGGCTGTGTTATGCTAGCGAGTGAATCTACATCCACTAGAAAATTTGTTAGTATCACTGTATTACAATTTTTGGGACATGAAACATTTAAACCTGCTGGTATTTTTCTTAATTGGCTCATGTAGGAAAAGAAAAACATGGCATTGAAAATAGTATCAATTGTTTAATACTAATTTTTCAGGAATTTTTTTTCAAAAAAATCTATGCAATATCTAATTCTCCTAGATTTCAAATGAAATTGCCTTTTTGTATTGGTTTCTACTTTGAACTCTTGTGATTCACATTTTTTATTTTATTTTATTTTTTGGCTTCATGATAATTAATCAGATATTTCTTATTTAGTGAATTCTGTTACAAATGGAATTATGAGAAGTTCCAGAGTTAAAAGGTTTAAGAAAATCGAAAAATCAGCCAAGCGTTTCCGAAGAAGCAGTAGGAAAAGCAAAAGTGATTCTGAACCCGAAGAAAAAGCAAGCGACACCGAAAGTTCAGGCTCTTCCACTGTTGCTGATGATGACGACGATGAGGAGTATGAAGATCCTAGAGCAAATCAAAGACCAAAGCCTAAACCTCCTGCCAAAAAGCAACATAAACTCAGAACTAGAATGAATCATGTGCACAGCTCCAGTCCAGCGCAGTTGTTGAAGAAAAAAGCATTGCGTACAAAACGTTTGGGATCATCATTACGGTCACATACATTGCCAGCTCGAGCTTGTACAATGTCATCTCTGAGACGAGCAACAGCGCGTTCAACAGTTCACCCACTATCTCCTCATTTAACGAGGTCTATGCGTGCATCTCGGCCAACATTTGAAACAATTCCACAGAGGAGATCCACTCGCGTAAGACAGTTACCTGCTCGTCAAATGATGACTGCCAGCGAAGGAACAGACAGTGATCAAAGCTCTAAAAGTCAAAGTTCCAAAAGTCAAAGCCCCAAGAGTCTAAGCTCCAAGAGTCTAAGCTCCAAGAGTCTAAGCTCCAAGAGTTCAAATTCCAAAAGTCAAAGCTCCAAGAGTGAATCCAACTCGAACAGTTCATCTTCCACTTCAAGCTCAACATCTACCTCTCAAAATAAGCGGCGTACAACCAGACACAGCAGCAGCAACTGCAGTGACCATACATATGGAACTCACAGTGAATCAGAGTCCAATGGGTCACCTGGTCAGGAAAACATTGTCAGGCGCAATTACCAGAAAAGAACCCCGGCTAGTCCAGCTACTAAAATTAGTCCTAGAATCACACGGGGTGCCTTGGTAGATCGGAATCGACCAACCAGCAGCGGTCCACGGAAGTCTGCGGGAATACAGACGAGAAACCGCGGCCAACGAACAGTGCGTTATGTTGAAAGCGACGAGGATTACTTGTATTCCGATGACGATAATAATAATAATGAAAGTCGAGGAAAAAGTATTTCGATAAGTAGTCGAGGACGTTTACGTAAGCTGATCAAGCACGGTAAGGCATTGTTTACGGAATAAAAAGCAGCTTACAGTTTTAAATATTTCATCAAATACACACACAGTTATCACTGATGTTTCAAACCAAAGCCTTAAGTCTTTTTTTTTGAGAAGTGACCATTATTTCGAGTGAAGAAAATGAGATGTACAGGAAATAATTAACTTTTTTTTTACAGTTTATGATGATGTATTGTAAATATGTCGGAAAGTCATTTTGACTGTTCATACTTACGAATTTCCAGAGCCGAGATTTTCTTGAAGAGCGAGCAGCAATGTGCTTATTACATTACACTGCGGGAGAAACTACTTTTATGTTATAGACAGTAAAACCTGTGGTTCAATTTCTTTTTTCCGCTCTTCCTCTCGTTAGGTATTTATGACTTACATTCTATGTTTTTAAAAGTTGTCATCCACATTTTTTTCCACTTATTTTTTTCATGTACGCTTTATTTATTGTTGTGTGTTGTCTATTTTTTAAACTGGTAGATCATCAGTATTTATCTGAACCGTTGTTCCTCATGTTACAGTCGACGCTCGTTTTTATGAACTCAAACAGACATTAACAAGTGGTTTGTGAATAGGGGAAAGAAGTTCTCTCTCAAATGAATGAAATACATAGTTACCAATGCTTCCAATTTTTTAGACTTATTAAAACTTTCCGGGTGGAAACCAGATTTTTCCATTTTTCATATCTGTATAGAAAAATCCTTAAATTGTGCTCCATTTGAATGAAATATCTCTAAAGAAAATACTCTTTCAGTCCCCTTGCAATTCCAGGATGGCAATGGCTTCTCTAGAGAAATATGGTTAATTAGGATTTCAGCTTGTGCTTTGGAACTCGGCAATTGCCGCCTAATACGGTACCAAAAGTTGCCAATTATTGTTGAAATCACCTAAAAATTACAAATGGCAGGAAATGACGCGACATCACAAATCAAATGGGATTAAAATTTATTCTCCAAAAAAAGCATTTAATGTGACAAGTGTGTAAAATATAATATTCATAGTCATAATTTAATAAGTTTATAATTTTTATCTTTGATTTCCAGTGAAGAATAAGAAGAATTCAAGTGGGCTTCATTGAAAATACGGAAAAAATTTAACATTTTTATTTTTTTTTAAAAATTGAGACTGTAAAATAAGGGAATGTTGAAAAAAAATCGGGTCATACTGTCAATCTATGCAATATTAAAAAAATGACTAATTATCCCTCTTATTTGTATAGCATTTTTTTGTGTGTCTGCGGACCAGAGGACTAGTTCGTAAAAAAAAAAAAGTTGCAGTTCGTAAAAATCAAACGTTGACTATACCTTGATATTTGCATTTAAAGGATTTTTTTTTTTTACTGAACCTAGAAAAGTTTGGGATTTAAAAACAATGCAACAGAACGTCACTCAGCTTGTATTAAATATTTTTGCCTCACATTGTTAAAATAATCAAATCCATTGAAAAAAATATTTTAACCAATTTTTCTACACTTTCATAACTTTTCTATATTTTTTCATTTTTCACATCCTTAGATATTTTACTCGATAAGTCTCGAAGCTTTTTTTTGTATCATAAGTTGTTTATATAATGTTTCAATGGTAATATTGATTAGTTTTAGAACCCTCTGTAGAATAAATTTTACTTCTTCATGCAGTAGACGCCGCTTATTGGAATCATGGAAAATGTTATCACTCAGGTATTCTTATCACTTTTGCAAAGTATGGAATTAACCACAGTGCCATCTCAACGAATGGCCCAGGGGGGCTCATGAAAATGAGATCTGGTTGAAATTTTTAAGAGTAAACATGCAAACTTGCCTGGTAGGGCCTCAGAAAAATCACTTGACCTGATTGCCCATGATGCTCTTAAGACAATCCCGGCCGACAAATATTACTATAACAAGGGAAAATATTTGTAGTTATAAGGACTTCGGTTTATGTTATCAGTTTTTTTTGTTTGCATCAATAATTTATTTGTGCATTTAGAAGCTAAGTTTTTTAACCAAACTTTTCCCTCTCCCATAAGTTATTATGAGCCTGAGAGTTTATATAGGAGGCTAGGTGTGTTCTCTTCCCAGTACCTTGTTGACAAATATTTTTGTAATTAATTCACTAATCGGGCCATAGTATTCGCTGAGCTTCTTTCACAATGGTGTTTTTTCCTATAGTGAAGGCAAATGTATGACAAAAAAATGAAATTCTTCCCTTCAGTTTGTTTCAGTTGACTGGATTCAAAGTTCCTTTTCTGAGACTTTCTCAAGGGATCTATGGAGCTCACTGTATACATTTAAGAAAGTATAATAATAACTCTTCAAAATGGCTGAATAAAAGCAAAATTTTGGATTTTATCTTGAGGGGGAGGGAAAGAAAAATTTTGTTCGTCTCATTTTGGTTGGACCAAGCGAGATATATGATTATCGTATTTACAACCAGGATTTTTTTTCGGATATAGTTATCTATCGGTTGTTGTCATGAAAAACCCTGAGTTTCGATATGATCACATTAAGTGGCGTGCACTGTATTCATATTGTTTAGTCACTCAACTTGAGTCCTACATGAATTTTGACATAATTTTCAAACTAATAAGATGATCATGTTTTTTTTTAATGGTTAATGGAGCACTATGCAAACATATGATAGCACCATCATTTGAATGTTGAATAGAATCTTGTTACATACTCTGTTAGTTTTAAACGACTGATTTCTATTCCATGTGCAATTGTTTGTCTTTCGAAACAGAGCATTTTAGTTTTTCCTGTTATGACTCGATATTTTTCAAAATTATTGTTATTGTTATAACATCTGCGTTATTTTGATATGTTTAAAAAAAAAATGTTTTTGACATCCGCAAATTTCGGTATCTTTCCGAGAAATTATTCTTTTTCACAAAATCGCTGGTTTTTACATTTCGAAGAAAAAGAATTGGAGGTTGCAGAATTCTATTTACCAATTTAAAATACAAATAATAGTTGAATAGACCTGATTAGTAACAATTTACTTATAAAGACAAAACATTTTAATTATGGGAAATATATTTGAAATTAAAGTTATATGGAGAGAAATACAGGTTATATATATAATGTAACATCAAATCAATATATACAATGTATGTTCATCCAGCGATACTTCTCGAAAATACTAACGAAAATAATTCATTCTGGGATAAAATTTGTTAGCCGAAATGTTTGCTATCTGAAACAGGATTTACCATAGGTTTCTATGGAAAGTTGTTTAATTGGTTTCGGGCACTGCCCAAAATCTGAAGTTTTATGAAGAACCACTATTAGGCTGGGATTACACTATAAAAGTTTCGTAAAAGATATGTTGCAAAACTATAAAAAAAACCAATAAGCCTATTGGTTACATTTGCTCAAATGTAATCAAAATGCTTATTAGTTGCATTTTCAAAGTTTTATAAAAAAAAACTTTTTTAAAACTTTTATAGTGTAATCCCAGCCTTATAGAGACATGGTTAGAATAACCATTTTACTGCAAAAATAAATTGCTACTCCTGATCAGATTTTTTTTTTTAGATAATTCAGAGCTGACGATTTGTCATCAGTTTAAACCTTTTGTAATTTTTCATGTAAGCCTTGTCTTATATATGGGTCTAATATTGGGTTTGGCTTTGCGGGCCACATTTGGGCCATGGGTTGGAGCATGTATTCTCTATGTGATGTAGTCAGCTCATTTGTCTCATACATGCAGATGAAGAATATAGTTCCGAGAATGTCTAAGCCACTCAGTTTAATGCCAAGTCTTGCACTAAAAGCACCTGTAAACTAAAAACATTCAAATATAGGGTGTTTTTTTTATTCATTTTCTCTTAACCTTTTGTTTTACATGAAAAGGTTCAAAGTTTTGATGATTGTTGTGAAAATTCAGCTCACGATTTGGCTGTGTCATGTTAGTGTGTGCATCTGTCAGCAAAAATCTTTATCAGCCGGAATAGAAGTATCGCAAAAAAATCTTCTTAAGCCGAAGCATAGCTATACTTTCAAACTACAAAAAAAAGTATTTCTGTTCTCAGTGCATTGCAGACTTTGATCGAACTTGGTCATTACATCCCGTAATTTTATGAAATTCACTTTTGTATATTCTGTTATACTTTTAGGGGTGAAAGCCACATTCAACGCCGCCCTCTGTATGATAGGATTAGAATGTACATAGATTATATTGCAGTAAATATTTCATTATGTATGTTTGAAATATGTAGTGTGTCCACTTTTATCATTATCCAATAGCTGATTTCTAGACCATAAATCGTAGAGTTGACTAATAATCAAGAGTTTTTACCTTTTGATGACGATTTAGAAATTAGCTTTTCGGCATTGTTGCCTGATTTAAAGAATTGTTGAAATAACTTAAGTTTCAAAATAAAGGAAGCCAGATTCGCCCATCCTTATGAAAACTCTGATACCTTGCAAAAGATTGCACGACCAGATTCACCTGGCCCCACAATCATCCTAGAAGCTGTTTAGGTCTGAAAAATTTATGCAATTTAAATTTTTGTGTAGTTCAATAGCCAATTTCTGTCATAAAAGAATGGATTTTTTCACATGTCAGTACATGAAATTTTTTTTACTAGATGTGACTGCATAAAAATTTCAATTGAGTAACTTTTTAAAAAAAAATGTTATACCCTATAAACCACTGATTCCCAACGTGGGCATTAACGCCACCTGGGTTTTGATTGAATGCTCCAGGGGAGGCGGTAGAAGCTACGAGTATAACAGGATTCTCTCTATGGGTTAGATTACGTTGGGGGGCGATGGGACAAAAATTATTGGGGAAACTATGCCTTAAACAAATTGCTGGTCAATGCGTGTCGAAATTCGAAGCAGTTTTCAAATTTACCACTAAGGCTGATCATTCACTGAAGGCTTCTGTGAGTGATAACAACTCTCGTGTTATTTAGTTTCCTGTGGATGACTAGCCCTAAACCAAATCTGATATTTCAGTGTTTTCTCAACCCAAGAACCAGTATGAAATAATTCAACGAAAGCTTTAAAATATGTGGGTCTATTTTTTTTAGTTGAACTTCTGTGATTTTTTACTTATATTTGTGTGATATACAGTTATGTTCATTTAATTAAAATTTTGAGTTTTCTTGAGAACCATCTGTTCTATCTTTGCGGACCACAGGAATAGGGTTGAAAAATGCTAAGCTATTGGATAATGATTAGAGTGAATACCCTGTGTATATATATGCAGTTATTAGACTATCAATTTTATAATCTATATTTTACGGTCTATATTTAAATCAATGGTGGCCAGATTATTACTTAATGCGATCTATGTAAAGGAGAGCGAGACATCCTTGTTTACTTGATGGCTAACCAATAATTTTGATGTAAAAAGAATTGTTTTGTTCACGTCATGTGAGTAAATTTCTATCCAAATTTTAACCTCGTAAAAAGCAAAGTTAATCTGCATGTTATGTATTAACCCCTTAACTGCTGATGAAATCTTACACGATCCTCTCCCCAATGCCACCCTTTTTCGATCACAGAGAGTTGAGGCATATATATATATATATATATATGGCTGTGGCAGTTAATGCAGACTCCCTGGGGTGTATATATACATGCTTGTAGCAGTTAAGGGGTTGAAGCATGTATGCACACTGAAGCAAGCTAGAGTTCCTTGAAATATATGGCTGACCATGTGTCATTTTTAAATAGAATTGAGATGACTTCTGGAAAGACTGGTTATATTTTGGAGATGATTTCGGGAAGAAAATTCATCTCTGCCTCCACTGGGACTTGAACCTTGGTCTCTCATTTGCTGGAAGAGTGCTCTACCCCACAGCAAGGAATATTTCGTCCTTGGAGAGTATGTATGTGTGTGTATATATTCTCTAAGGAATATATATATATATTAGGAAGATTTCCATATATGTATGTATTATATATATATATATCTAGCTTAGAGGTAGAGCACTCGTCTGGTAAACAAGAGACTGGGGTTTGAGTCCCTGCGGAGGCAGAGATGAATTTTCTTGCTGAAATCATCTTCAAAATATAACCAGTCTCTTGGAAAATCTTGTATTAACAAGTGGAGAGGACATCTCTACATGTGAAATGGGGGGGGGAGGTATTATCACCACCATAGCCAATCATTTTTTTTGCCTATCCAGGCCTGTTCTCCTTTATAGGCACCTGGATGCAAGCCACTTCAATCTTTTGGCTATCTCTCAATTTCAATCATGTACTAGAATTCAAGAGTGGTTGTCACACAAAATTAGATGAAGTTTATGTATTTTTTTATATGTTGGAGCAGCAAAATTTCATCTGCTTTTTCCTTATTTCTATGATTTAGCCAATATAAGCTCCTTTGAGCAAAACTGACATTAGTTTTATTAATACAGCCAATCACTGTCCCCTCTCCTGCTCTTTTTTTAACTATTAGACGACACTTAGAATCATTGGCATACCCAGGGGGTCTAACCCCCTCAATTTTCACTCTCAAAACTAGTACAGGGTGATTTTCAAACGCATAAACATTTTTTAAATTGGAACCATATCTCTGCGATGAACGGTTGATAAGATAAAGGGACTGCTGTAGGATTTACAGGACACCCTGTATAATGGAAGTGATCCTGAGAAATTTCTTTCTTGATTTCTACCGACCCCCACCCATTTCAAATTCCTTTTCGACACTTTACAAATACTATATAACTAATGCAATATTCACAATAACACCTCCTAATGGGGTTGAATGTTTTTTAAACTCCAATAACTACACTTGCAATATTTCTTAGCATTGAAACAAATTTTTTCAAAGCGACTGGAATTCATATTTGTTTTTTATAATCAAAAATTCTTTGATCCGTTCAGCAAAATTTGGCACTTTAATAATATTAATATTTTCGGAAAAATGTTTGGTTCATTATTAAATATTGTTAAATTTGTTTTTTCTTTTTAAATATGCAAACTCGTACAAACTTGAAATGCATGTTTATGTAAATGTCTCGGAGTATAAAGATGTAAATAATCATGTATATAAGAGGGTAAAGAATAACAGAAGTTGATGGGAGATCGTTGATATATATGGCTATATTTTCTCTGAAAAAAACTTCATCTCTATTTTAATACAAGACGTTTAAGAAACCAAAATCACCTCAGTGGAAATATGTAGCATATATATTACTGCTTTCGTTATTAGAATAAAATTTGGAAAATACATAAAAAAAAAGAATCTCAATTATTCGATGTAATTGGGGACGAGCATACATCGGAAATAAATTCAAATTTCTGAAATCAAAATTTCAGAATTGAATATCGATCAAAGGTCTAAGATCTGTGCCAATTACCATGTGTAATTTGGTTATCCTTTGCTTTGCCAGATGCATCAAGAAGTTTTTGTAGCAACATTATTTCTGATTGTCTTTCGCTCTTCTTGCAGTCTCTTCTCTTCGTTTAACATCTCAAGAGAATTTTGGACTTAAGTGATAATTTTCTCACCATCAAGGCCCGGATGTTTGTTGACTTTAAAAAAATGGCCCAAAAACTTGGAAAAATACCTTAAAATGGGGGGGGGGGGAAGTGAATGCTATTGAATCTCCGCCGGGCGCATTGTGCTGAATGACATGCTAAATAAACATAATAAACACCTAATTAAGTTCATTTATACGACTGCCAAGTGATAAACCTCATTATTAGGGGGTGTCAATGAAAGAAAAAAATTCAAATTTCTGTAAAAACTATGTATTTGACATAAAACCAGTCAAACAAATTTTAATGCGACTTGCGGAAGGAAATTAATGAGAACCTAAAAAAAAATTTCCCTACCACCCGTCGGTAAATGAGAGAAATACATGTGCATGGGTCTCAAAGACCAAAGACCCAACCTTGGAGGGTTAAAGCACCTAAATTTCAAAATGTTGCTTAATCTGGAGCAATGAGCCTAGCCAATCACTCTGGTCACCACCCACGTTCGGTAAGGTTTTGAGTGAACTAACTGTTACGCACTCTAACCTGACTGAATAAGAGACAGCTACTCAATAGTGCCATCAAGGAAAGGAGAGGAAATGCAAAGAATGCACCTATTAGATCAGTTGCGCCCGATGGAGGGTTAAACTAACGAAACAATTTCTTTTAAAACCGATTGTGTTCGAAAATTGAATTTTTTTTTTATAGTACTATATAAAAATCGCATGTAAATTTATTCTCAACATTATATTTCATCAAAAACTGCCAATGGAATTTTTCGAATAAACAATTTTCAATTTATAAAATCTGAAATGTAAAATATCATTTTCTTCAAAGAGTTTTGTACCGAGATAAACTTCTCTCAACATCTGCAGATATTATTGGGAACATTAGAAGGGGAAAAATTGAGTCTCAAGTTAATTCCCCCTGTCAAACTCTTAGGCGTTTCCGTCAAGACAGAAAATATCCCAAGTTCTCTGGGGTTTTTTTTCCCCATTTTGTTAAATTTTATGGTAGCAAATGGGCTTTACTCTACACTTAGTTCGAAAAACTTCACTGACTTTATCGATAACATCGATAAACTCCATGCTTTCTTTTTTTGTAATAACTAAATACTGTATGCCTTTCAATATTCTCCTGGCCAAACAAAGCTTTTGAAATCTTATTGCAATGCAACAGCTTACGGATCAAAATCCTTTAAAACGAATTTAAAGATAGTAAAATTTTCCATGTAGTGCTCAACCTTTAGGAGGGTGCAGGCCACTTGGGGGGGGGGGTCTCTTACCTTTTAACATGGTAAAAAAATTTCTTGTGTAGAAATATTAAAAATATATTTATCCACCGATTTATTTAAAATTTTTACCACATATATTAACACTAGGTTTACCAAGGGGTCATTTCTCTGAGAAAACTTTTCATTAATTTTCTTCAATTTTTGTAAAAAAAATGCTTTACATTAAAATATCAAAAATAAAATAATAAAAACTAATTATTGTAACTGATGTAATTTTATTGAGGTTTGTTTTTTTTCTTCAACTTCATAATAGGTCAAGTTATATTTTTTATAATTAAATACCGAAAGAGAAGAAAAAGGTAGAAATAGGTATATGTCAACTCATGGTAAATCTAGTCTTAATTTGAATGTTTATGCCAGTACAAAATTTTACATATCTTCAATACTTAATTTTTAACATTTCAAAAAAAAAAATGCAATAAAATGCCTTCACTCATAATAAAATTGCATTCAATCAACATAATTGAATAAAAAATGATTTGAAATAAAGAAAACTGTTTCACTTCATAAAATGATGAAAAAGATTGAGATTTTATCACTTTATCAATCTTATTCAAAATTAAATTTTGAAAATTTTCAAAAATTCTGTAACCCAAGTATTTATGAATAGATTTCGAATCTTTTTCGTCATTTTATGAATTGAACAGTTTTCTTTATTTTGAATTGGTTTTTTTATTGAGTTCCATTGATGTCATGTAATTTTATCACGCGCGCAAGCTGTTTTTAATGCTTTTTTTGGCATCAAAGGATTTATTAAGCATTGGAGATATGTAAAATTTTATACTGGTATTGAGGATAGCACATACAATCAAATATATGTGGTGAAAATTTGAAATAAATAATATTTTTAACAATATTTCTACATAAGAAAACTTGTTTAAAGGTAGGGGACTCCTTAAGTGATCTGTAAAGTCGTTGCAGGCTGCTTAAGTGATCTGGAACTGTCGTGGGTTACTCAAGTGATTCAGAACGGTGCGGTAGGCCACTTAGGGGATTTGTGGCATATTTACAGATCACTTAAGTGATCTGGGAATGTGCCGCTTTGTTAATTTTTACAAAATTTAGGTTTAAGGTCATGGTTACACGCATCAAAAGACTCAAAGGGCTACATCTGGCCCGCGGGGTCATGGGTTGAGCATGTATGTTGTAGTGCATGCAAATATTTTTAATGTTCCTAATCAACCCTCTCAAATAACCAAGAAAAAAAAGTCCTCTCTCACTCCACCTCCCATATAATTAGAGCATTCCTTGGATTCAGTTTCATTTATTGTTTCGTGAGGTGACCAACTCTTGGAATTTTAACTAAAGAATAAATTTTTACTTGGAGAATTGGTAACTAAATTTTTTTTATCTACGTATAAAGATAGATATTGTTTTCATCATTTCTTGTTTGTATATCTTTTTTTCCTTGTAACAAAAAAAATTATAGCCTAGTTTTTCCTAATTACTCAATGCAATCAGCATTCCATGCAATTTATTTATTCTGAAAAAAATTAAAGGTGAAAAAATTCCAAATGTCACCAACATCTGGGCCCCTGCTGATCACTAGGGGAAAAATTTTTACCGATGAAGAAACAACCTGCCTGCACTAGTTCCGGATAATCGAGGTTCTATCATTTTCATCTCTTTTTTTTTTTTCCCCCCCATAGCTATATCTTTTGATCTACATTAAAATCTAGTTGGTTCGATAAATTAGTTTTAAGATGCATAGAAAAATTTCTCATTAAAACTGAATTATCTCTTTCTAAATTACTACTTGTAAAAAAGTGGTTGTAGTTTCAGCCAGACATTATATAAGTGAATTCTCTTTATTCTGTAAGTGATAGGTAAAATAAAAAATCCAGTCATATATTGAATCGCTAAATTAATGATGTGTTTCTTTGTGAAAACGTATTACGTATAAATGTTTTTTTAAGTAATAGAAAAGAGGTACAGGATTTATTATGCAACTCAGGTGATTTCAATTGTGTACATACTGTTTGCTTGTATATATTATACATAAAAGTTCCAATTTAATTTTTGATTTTGTAACATTTGAAACGAACCTGTTTAAAAATCTCGATCCATTTTTTTGTGAATAAAATGAGAAGTTTACATTGAAGATGACGATGGTATTGGTTCTTATGTGATTTTTATCTGCATTCAATTTCCCTTTATATTTACAGGATTTATCGAAATTTATATATATTTTTAAAACAACGATTCTATTGTGATTATCTTGGTTTTTAAAGTTTTCTTAATCCTCACAACTGCCATAGTGGAAATCACTAAACCTTCTAGAAATTGGTACCTATTATCAAGAATATTTGTTTTCCTACCGTGTGAGCTAATAAATGCTTTCCCCCTCCCCAAACAAAGAAAAAAATACTAAAAAAATCCGCTATCGATTTCTGTTATTTATACAGTATGCATAATTCTATACTACATCGAAAGGATAAGAAAAAAATCTTGTCTTTCGTTCACACATGTTCAGTGGAATTTTAGGTAATATTCTTCCCAACTGTCTTTGGTAAGCGTTCCATTTTCCGTCACTCGGGAAATGGAACGCACGTACGAGCGTGACTATACGGTACGAAACTAGATATAGCATTGTGTGCTTGAATTTTTTTTAAATTCTGCTTGGAGATTGGGTTGATCAAATTATTGAATGTGAACTTTAGGGGCTAACTCACGAATAGGAGCCACCATTTGCCTAAGAGATTGTGGCCTTGGGTTATATCATGGGAATGACATTGAAGAATTAGTGGTAGAACACGGCCAGGAGAGGTTGATCGTAGATGAACTGATGGATGATCTCCTTTGCACGCAAAAGCTTATGTATTGTATTTCGTCTGAGGAAAAGTCCCTCACTTTTTAAGATTAGAGAGGTGTATAGAAGTTTGGGATCAGTGTGAAAAATTTTGTAGAAAAGCACCAATCAAATAAAGCTGTAGCAGTGCAAGCAATGAATCTGGACAATGCAATTACCTTTTTCCGAGAAATACTTAGGAAAAGCAAGTATCATCGGATAGGTTCTTTTTCAGTCACACAAAAAGAATAAGTTTACAGAGTTCGTAACCCTCCACCCATCCTAAACATGGGCGGAGATACCCCACAGCGTCAAAGATGGAGTCGACTGATCTAATGTATATATGAATTGACATCATCGTGCCCCTCCCCCAGACTTCCAAGTCTCTCTCCGCCTATGGTCCTAAACGATACTACTTCCCTCTCGTCGTTTAAGGTTAATTTGTACACATTATCGTAGTGTTTTTTATGGCGTTATTGTATAGGGTGGGCAAAAAGTCCGTAGAAACTATAAAAACCGGAAAAATAACCGAAATAAAAAACTGTTTGCAGGGTTAGCATCGCTAGGTCACGGGAATTTTTTTTAAGACAAAAAAAAACAGCCCATAAGTGGTGCTGACGTACACAAGTCAAAGAAAATACTAAGCAAATAACGAACAGAATGCCTCCAAATCGTTTATTACAGCAGTATGCGTTTCACATGACCACCACACCACAAGGGATAACACATTGCAGGCAAGTCACAAATCCAGCAACAGCTGAGTGCAACAGGTTCGGATGGCGTAATTACAATCCCTACTTAGTAGCAAGACGTCACGAGAGGCGAAGTTTTGGGTCAAACTGAATTTCAAAGTTCATTAACGAAAAATGAAAGCATTTTATATTGAATCAGTAAATGATAGCTGAGCGCTCTCTTCGCGAGCCGTTATTATTGTCTTCTCGATGCACGTGAACCGCATTTGATTAAAATGGAAACATTTTTTTAGTAAATCAGTAAATGACAGGAAGGATGGGAAAAAAAATTCGGATGGGTTTCAGACCGAATTGAGAACACGACCTTTCGGTACGTGAGACTCTTACTCCAACGGTGGATGTCGGATTCAAGAACAATTAAATGTATCTATCGTTAAACGTAGCCAGCAAAAATTTCACCATGAGCGACGTAATGGTTTATCACTCATTTCGGCCAATCACGATCCGCTAAATTTCTACAATGTAGCTAGAATAGAAATGTAAAGATTGTTTATAAGCGTCCGGATATACATGACACCATAGGCAGAGATAGACTTGGAAGAATCGGGGGGGGGGGGGCACAATGTCAGTTCATATATACATTAAATAGTCGACTCCACCTTTGACGCTGGGGGGGCATTGCCCCCTTCCCCCGTATCTCCGCCCATGCATGACACCTATTGGCGGATCGTATCTTTCAGTTCCGACGGGCCTGTCATTTAGGGGGGGCTTGGCTTTCGAAAATACACTAAAAATGGTATATATATACATTGAGTACATGTGCTTTGCCCCCCCCCCCCGAAAAAGTTGAAATGACGGCCCTGAGTTCGGACAGATTGCATGGACCGGATCAATACACTTTTCTTTGACTTGTGTACGTCAGTGCCACCTATCGGCTGTTTTTCCTCATCTTAAAAAATTCCCGTGACCTAGCGATGCTAACCCTGCAAACCGTTTTTTATTTCGGTTATTTTTCCGCATTTTTAAAGTTTCTACGGACTTTTTGCCCACCCTGTATTATTTATTATATAATTATTTGTAACTATTATCAGAGTTCCCTTATTTCCTATGGAGAAGGTAAAACTGCCATATACGAGCGATTCGGATAACGAGTATGTAAGCTGAACTTGAATTAAGTTCCTTAACCGAGAAGTTCCACTATACCATTGATTACTGTCAAAAATCCAGAGGAATAATTGAACCTATAAGTACTTTTTCTTCCAGAAAAAAAAAAAAAAAATTTTATGAAGGTAAAAATTTGATCGATTACAAATAAATTAGAAAATTTGTACATTCACATATACAGGGTGGTCATATATTATACGGCCGCAATACTTGAGGCATTCGAATGAAATTTCATAAACATATATTTTAAAGTCGCGCTCGAAAATTGTATTTACAAAATTAAGAAAGCACATATATGGTTACAGTGAATTGAATTCAAATAGCAACAACCCCGACACTTTTCCTACAAAACCGTGATGAACAATCTCTTCCATTCCTCAAGATTTCATTATTGATGAATGAAATTTTCATAAGTTTATTATATGCCGCTCCGAACTATACGATGACATTTTTTTTTTTCAAAGTAGCAAAATTTGAGTCTGTCGTGAAATGACGGTGCACATAAAATTTCATTTGCATACATCAGGTATTACGGCTTTTGACGCGAATGGCGATTTTTGCACATCTAAACATTTTCAAGAGAGCCTTGAGCGGGAGTCCTTACATTACTGATACAAAAATAGCATAACATCGGGAAAATGAAGCTGAGTCCAATATATTCGTAGAACTGCAAAGGTTCAGTTTTGCCTACGGGTCCAAACCACAGTCCTCGTCGCTGAGCGTCCCTGAGATGATGAGAAACGACCGCGATCAGGACCACGAAACTCATCCGCTTTGAATATTCCGCACTAAATAAATCAAACAAGATAATTAATGCGACCAAGGGCGATGTAACCAGCAATGTGTTGTGCAGGAACGGCCTGTCTTTCAAATTCACCGCGTCCTTGAAAATAAAAGAGAGACATCCGTCACAAAAACTAAAAATCCATTTAAGAAAAATAGAAATGTGCCACATTTTCTTGCATATAAAATCAGCGGATTTTATATTCCGCCGCATTATTATTTTTTCCACCCGAGACATTGGAATGAAAATGAATACGTATTTTTGAAAACAAGTTTTCTATAAAAATCATTTTGTAATTACTAATAATAAAAGTTTTTTTTTAATTTGTAAAAAATGATTTTTTAAACATTTTTTGGATGGTATATTAAGAGTATATTTTTTTTATAAAAAAATGTGACTACGGTAATTGCCCTTTCCGCATATTCACACTATTTGCACAGAAGGAAATTCAGCGTCCGGTGTGATTAGTTTCAAATTAAGACTCCTTAATATTGGGGCCGGGAATCCATTAAATTTTTTAACTGGTGAATCAGAAATTTTTGATCGATTAATCGAATATTTTTCGTAACTATATAATATTAACTGATGCTATAAAAATATTTTTTATTCATTTCATACACCTATTTGTTAGTTTTAAACAGGTATAAGGGTAAATTGAAAAATCACGGCGGCGCCCGCATGAAGCAATTTCAGATGCTGTGTAAACGTTATTTTTCAAATCTCGGAATTTTTTCACTCAGATCTTTTGTCATTTAAATCAGATATTTTAGGTTAATCACTGATTTCGAAACTACTTCCAACCTTCATATTGTTGTTTGATTTCCTAGAAACTCTCACCGGATAGTGCTAGTTGAGAGTGGAGCTGATGCTTTACAAATACAAAGGCCACGACAGGCAAACTTCCTAACGAAGTGGCTGAGAAGAAAATATCCAAAAATATATACGGGATGCACGAAAACTGTTGTGGAGACAATAAATTTTGGTCTTTTCTGAAACGTCCATCTAACTCGATTTGAAACTGGAATTTTTGTATCACGAATTTTCATTAAAT
The DNA here is from genome assembly GCF_987345545.1 of Pholcus phalangioides. Lineage (NCBI taxonomy): Eukaryota > Metazoa > Arthropoda > Arachnida > Araneae > Pholcidae > Pholcus > Pholcus phalangioides. The sequence goes on along the minus strand of NW_028301608.1, from coordinate 81,379,448 downwards.
CGCCCTAATGCCCCAAAAATTTGATTAATACATTAATTCAAGTATTTTTAAATATGGTCACTCATCTAAAATGTTGTCTGATTAACTGAAATGGGATTTTGTAGGAGGTAACGGTCATCTTATAAATGTGTCCTTGTTCACTCCGTAAAGGATACGGCTCCGTACGAGTTGGGATCTCTAATTAGAAATTTTGGTTGAGAGAAATTTGAGTTTGATGTGAGGTTAAAAAGTGCATACAGGGCCGGACTTTTGTAGGTGCGAAGGGTGCATTCGCACCGGGTCATAAAACAACTTTTTTACATCGATTACGCATTACATTTAACCATAACTGCTTTAACCACTATTTATACAAGCATTTGTCAGAAAATTTTGTGTTATTTCTATTTGCCGAATCGGTGATAAATCTGGTAACCTCGTCCTAACCTAACCGCACGTTAGAAAGGGAAAGGAAAAAGTATAATAGATAAAGTAGATAAGATAGTGCTTTTTTTTCAGTCTTAAGTCCCATACTTGTTCTCTTTCGTTCTTAGAAACGAGGGAAAGCAACTGCAGCTGTGATAGGGTTACTATAAAGCTTCACGATCGTGAAGAGAGAGAGAGAGAGAGGAAAGAAAACACAGATAACTTTTTTGAATTTATTCCACTGGCGTTGTACTCATTATTACGTCCGTGATCGTAAAGGGCTTAAAAAGCTATAACTTGAATTTCCTTCGATCTATTCGTGAAAAATATGTCGATCTATTAACAGACACACATAAGCCCATCACAGTGAATCCGTAACCCCCCCCCCCCTTCCGCACATCATCCTTGCATGGGGCCTTGATTTTTGACAGAGCTCGAGACTGAGATTTTTAGCTTCTTTAACTTGATTCTCAAAAAAAATTTATAATTTTGAATATTCAAAAAATATGATTCCTAAATTCCTCCATAAAATTCCTAAGGCCCCAGAGCCCTGTCAGTTTTTCCCCATGTGAGGGACCCATGGTCTTAACAGCACCGCGAGCCCTCGGGAAAAGATATTTTTTATGTAAGTCGTACTTTCAGACTTGAGGTGTCTGCTGGTCAACCCAATTCAAATATTTTTTCATTTATTAGACATAATTTTGTTTCTCGTTGACATGAGGCTCCCTATCCACCTGAAAGACCCAGTGGGTCTATGCTCAGGGACGGACCGGACGTAAGTATTTTTGCGGCCCTCTAAAACTGGTTTTCCCATTTCCCCCAGTATTCGTGAGCACCTTGGTGCAAGACAAGTTTTCACTCGCACCCGAGAATGACTATCAAACTGCTATATATTGCATGGTAATAAAAAAGTCATTCGGCAATAAATTTGCACAGTAGTGCCTGCTTTCCAGTGCAAAAAAATTACAACTGTGCCCTCCAGGACCACTGTTCTATATGTATGCAGGGAACCATCGTGGAAGGGTTGTCGAGGCTAGAGAACCGATCATCTACCCAGGGCCACAACTGGATACTCTTTCATCCGGAATAAGCGCACATTTTACCTCCCTCCCTAACCCGGGTAAATTTTTAGTAATTGATTAAAAGAATTCAGCGCCGTCGCTGGTGAGCGCCCGGGAGACATCGGGTCCCCCTGCACTTCCCCCAATCTCTTAGCATAATATTGTGGGGGGGGGGGGGTCGATACTCTAGTCCTGAGGGTTGAATGTTTGAATATTATCGGTTTCTTATCTCGGACAGAGATTCAATCTACTGCCTGCATGCTTTGTTAAGAAGTTAAAGTTAAAATGTAATCAAAGTATTTTTATCTCGTTTTGCAGCCCTAAAATTTAGTGGCAAGGTGCGGCCGCACACCTTCGCACCTGCTCAAGTCCGTTTTTTGACAGACCCGAATTCCAAGTCTTTTAGAGAGCCGTATAAACAGGACCGCAACTGAGGGGGAGAAGGCAGATCTGTTGCCCTGGGTGCCGGATCGCGGGGGGCGGCACAGATTTCATCCTCTAACCCAGTGGTTTCTAAGTGGGCGATGGAAAGTTCTGGAGGCGCGGTAGAAGCTACGAGTATAACATAGGATCCTATGGGTTCGATTGCGTTGCGGGCGATGTGAGAAAACAATTTCTGAAGAAGGGGGCGATGGGATAGAAAAAGGTTGGGAAACTATGCTCTAACCTTCCTTGAACATTCCGGGGGGGGGGGTGGAAGCGGCATACATATCAAATTAAGAAGTAAACCTAAGCAAACCTGTTCTTGCACCGGGCCACTAAATGCTCTGACCACATATTTTATTGATTCAATTTTTTATGTAATATGTTACTGCCAAAGCCCGAAGAAGGTGGCCAGCCTAGTTGACATGGCCAATGTCCGAAATTCAGGCTTTGACCGGCACCTATATATCGATCCTTATGATTCAGGGTCGTTACCACGTTGGCGTATTTTTTGTGGCAAATATGGACATATTGTTAGCTATGGTCATTATATATCTATATAAATTAGCTATTGCCATAGCTAACCATAGGTATTAGGGTTAGCTATGGTTGCCCTAACGATCAAAGGAATCTGAATTTCGATATCTTAGTGATCCATGCATAGGAGCCGGCCAAAGCTCCGCGAAAACCAGAATTTCGGATACTAGCCGGGTCAACTGGGCCGGCCAGTTCGCGAAGTGACAAACTTCGGCATTTACATATATAATAATTTTTTCACAGTTTTCTACATTTCCCGCCATATTTCTATTGATTATCGCATATTAGATAGATTCATGTAATGAACTGAATTTTTTTTGTGTAATTGTACGTGTTCTTTATCGGCCATCTTGAATTGACCGCTGCGAAAGCTTGGCGAGATAAAAAAGTCGCCACGTTAGCGCTGACCACGCTTATGGAAAATCAAAATCGAAACTTCGTCGAGCATGTGTGAATGAGGTAAACAGGTAGAAACCGCTTTCAACTACGGACTTTTTCTTTCTTTCAAACCGAGCACAACTCCAGCCTATCTATCACCATGGGCAATTTTCTACCAAATGAGATGTGTCGAAGTGTGCACACACATTATACTTGTTTCGCGTTACACTGGTGCTGTCATCTGTCTTGTATATTTGGAAATGAAGATGGCAAATGCCTGAACTTCCTTCCTGCCCTAGAGCCAGGGACGGATTTATGGTTTTGGATATTATGGGTTGCCGCTCTTCTCTAGTCCAATTTTCTTGACCGCTCATTCTTCAAACTTGGCTCCCTGTGCCACAGCCCGCTTCGTCCTCTACCCACAGTAAAAACACCTGTATCTCTAAGTCACTCTTTCGGTCACTCACATGCTTGCATACTCTTTGGCCATGCACTCTCTGGGTCATTCACTGACCTGGTCCCTCGCTCTCCAGGTTACTCAGATGCCTATGTACTCCTTTGGCAATGCACATTCTAGGTCACTCTTTTAATCATTCACATGCTTGCACACTCTTTTGGTCATTCACATGCTTGCACACTCTTTTGGTCATTCACATGCTTGCCACTCTTTTGGTCATTCACATCCTTGCACACTCTTTTGGTTATTCACATCCTTGCACACTCTTTTGGTTATTCGCATCCTTGCACACTGTTTCATGCTCGCACATGCTCTATAGGTTACTATTCTGGTCACTCATTGACCTCTCTAGCGCACTCTTTTGGTCACACTCTCTAGGTCACTCTTTTGGTCATTCACATGGTTGTGCACACTCTCGGTCACTTACTGGAATCTTATCACTTGTAGGCTATACAAATTTTGCGGCCCACTCATTCCTCAAACTTGCAACCCTGGGTCATAGTCCGCTGCCTCCGCCCCCGTGAACACGTCAATGCCTAGATCCAATTAAATTAAGAATCGATTTTTATGTTTTGCGATTAAAAAGAGAAAATAGTTTTACGATCGTAAATCTTAAAGAAGAACGAAAGGCCAACCTGAACGTGTAGGGACCTCGCGGACAAGAAATGGTCGACATCAATGGCGCTTGAAAACATTCCGCACAGCAATATCTCGACGTAATAAGCAGCGGAGGCTTCCTTGGTCGTCCACCAACTCAGAATCATGGCCCAGCTGAGAGCGCCGAGGCAGAAATGAGCCAAGTTATCGACCAGGCATCGCAGTAGCAACTGCCGCTCATCGTGAAGAACTGACATCAATTTATCGACGGAAAAACTTGTCGCGAGGAAAGCCAACGAAACCAATACGAAACGAACCACCATGGTGCGAGACGTAAACATGGTCGGCCTGAACCACTCTTTTTTTTCGATGTAAATATTGCCGTTTCAAATCTTAAATTATACTCTGACTACGGCCGACTTGCTTTGGCGGCTACCACATAATTTACGTGACCATACGTCCTGTATGTCTCGAGACATAGTATTTCGACGTATATTCCTATTTATTCCGTTGTATTCCGATTTTATAATGAGGCTGATTCATTTTTGACCGAAAAAAATACAGTATTTTGAGATTTTAAATCGAAGGTGCTCAACCTTTTGAAGATTGCGGGCCGCTTCATTGATTTGGAACCGTGTCGTGGACTTTTTGAGTCCTTCAGGCACGTAGGTTAGCCGCTGTGGTGGTCGAGTGGTCATCGTCACGGGCTCGCGCTGCGGGGACCCGGGTTCAAACCCCGCCATAGTGGTGGTCGGCTGAAGTTGATTTTCTGTGGGTTCCCAACTTTCAGACGCTAATTCGTGCCGATATCCCCGTTAAAAAGTCTCGCCACAGAGAGCACCAGGCCTACAGCGATAAAATCTTCAATTAAGTAGATGGCAGCACTACACGTAACATTGATGTTAAATTTTGATGTAACGTAATTTGGTGCACGTAATTTGATGCTTACGTCATCAAACACCCCCTTTTTGAAGATATGAAATATTCTAAGCTGCTGACGAAATTTTGCTGACGAAGGGGGGGGGGGGGGGGTCAGTGTTTTGCTGACAGGGGGGGGGGGAGAATCAAAAATGGCTGAAAATCTGCTTACGTAATACTTGAATGGCCCCAAAACGATGATTGGTCAACAGCATTTTCACGCTGCACACGGCGCAGAAATTCTACTCCTAGTAAAAACCCGGCTTTAGGTTCAAAACACGTAAACACACACACACATTCCAACATATCCAATTCGTTTTAAGTTCCGCAGAGGAATATGGACGAGGTGCATGTCTGGTTTAGAGTAGTAGTCGTCAGGTTATCTAAAAATGTGCAGTGGTCTGCTGGAGTGATCTGGAAAAGTGCGTCGTTGGTAAATTTGATAAATCGTACAAAATTCATCACATTTACCGGTTATTATGCATGATAGTTATTTCCTATAGGTAAATCGATCCGATTGCCATGATGTGATTTATTATTAAGATGAACGTGAGCCGGAGTTTGAACTGGTTATAACTCAATGGATATATATATATATAATTTAACGAATTTTTCCGAACATCCCCGAAATAACTCCAAACGTTAGCTCCTGTTTGACGAATTCTGAAATCGTATCTCGATATAACGAAGTCTCATTAAAAAAATTTGCTAATACACCCGGATATAACGAACTCACATTCAACGAATTTCACGATACTATGCAGGGCAGAAGTGGATTGAGGTCGGTTGAGGCTTTTAGCGCAGAAGAAAATATTGGACCCTTTACACTTTATAGGAAAAAAAAGTGTAAAGTTGGTATTTTTCGGAGCCATTCAGAAGCCGGGGGCCCCAGGCATGCTCCTGGTGCTCCCGCCGTTAAATCCTTTCCCCCAATTTTCCTTCGATTTTTTAAATTCAAATATCTCAGCGTATATCGCAGTGGAACGTTTTCTGTTGGCTTCGGTAGAAACGGGGCAACAACTTTCTGATTGGGAGTTAGAGGACAGGGTGGCCGTATAAAAATTTAGATTTCTTATTTTATGACTCACTGTATTTTCACTCTCAAAACTGGTACAGGGTGATTCCTGAACAAATTTTGAGCATTTTATGAATTGGAACTTGTACGGCGAGCGAACGGTTGATGAGATAAAGGCAGAATTAGGACTTACAGGACACCCTGTATAATGATCTCTCTTTTAAGGTATTTTACATCGAAATTTTTGTGCATATATACAATCAGATCACAATATAACAAACTCCTATCTAGTTTGGGAATTTTTTTCATATATTCATCAAATTAACCAATTACACAGAGTATTATGCATAATCACCGGTAAAAGCAATAAGTTTTAAGTATTTATCAAATTTGGTTAGCTTCTCATGTATGATTACCGATAAAAGTGATAAATTTGGCAAATTTAGAGACGATTGGCGATTATGCATAGTAACCGATTTATCATATTAGCCATAACATATAAATTGAAATTTAAATAACGGTAGTTTAGTAACACTACCTAGCTACTACTACTGACTAGTAATAATTTAAATAACGGTTAATTTACTAAAGTAAATATGGTTAATTTACTAAAGTAAATATGGTTAATTTACTAAAGTAAATATGATAAATTATACATAATACCCGGTTATTATGCATACCTACCACAATCGTCTTGGTAAGTTTGATAAATTTATCATTTTTTACTGCGAATATGCATAATATGCAAGCATCGTAGGTTAGTTTGATAAATACTGAAAACATTGTCACTTTTACCAGTGATTACGCATAATACCCACACAAGCGTCGTTGGCTAATTTGGTAAGTATTGAAAACATTATCGCTTTTACCGGTGATGATATAACATAATAACCCCAAGTGTCTTTGGTAAATTTGATAAGTACTTGAAATTTATCACCTTTGTATGTGATTATGCATATTACCTTAGTGTAATCGGTGAATTTGATAATTATGAAAAAATTCCAAATAGTCTAGTATGTGAGTGATGATTCATCACTACAGCCCGGATTATATGCAAATGCATAGGTGCATATGCATTTGCGTATTTTGGCCTTTTTTAGCATATAAATTTTTTTAATGCATATAAATGCATAAAATCAAAGAATTTTCAGGATAAGTGCATATTTTTGATGGTTTGTTCATAAGCTCACTCAATTTTTTTTTTTTGTAATTTTCACAATTAAATATTATTCATAATATTTTTTCATAACATCGATTTTTTTCCGCAGGTGAAATTTAGGGAATTAATACTTATTTATAAAGTATTTTACGAATATTAACCGTTTTATTGTAAGGCTTGTTCTAGAGATATGTCATAGTGTTAAATTTTTTTAGAAATAGTGTCGAAATTCTTTCGTTACTGGTATTTTTGTTATTGAGCACTGCAACAAACTGAAAATTAAAAAATGCCTGAATAAAAAATTGTAGAAGTTATTTGCATATGCGGTACAGGGATATTTTTTTGTAGATGAAAATACATATGCACTAAGAAATAAGAAAGATGCATTTTAAAAATACATCCACTTTTTTTTGTGGATGGCTTTTAATGCATATTTTCTCATTTTTTGCACATATTTCGGAATTTTTTACTTTTAAAAATTTATAGTGCATATTCTGGGGTGTTCAATCATATTTTTGGATGTAAATGCATATTTTGTCATTTTAAGTGCACATTTTGTTTTTAAGTGCACATTTTGTATTTAAGTGCTTATTTTTGCATTTTTAAGTGCTTATTTTTGCATTTTTAAGTGCTTATTTTTGCATTTTTAAGTGCTTATTTTTGCATTTTTAATTGCATATTTTTGCATTTTTAATTGCATATTTTTCCATTTTTACGTGCATATTTGCATATTTTTAGAGCATATTTGCATATTTTTAGAGCGCCACTTTTTTAGTGCATATAATCCGGACTCTATTCATCACTGATGAATATAGTCAGACCCCGATATAACGATACAACACATGTATGAATTATGATATATAGAATATATCATATAGTACGATTTATCATGTTTACCAATGACGTGGCGCTTGTGTATTATGCCTAATCACCGTTGAAAAAAAGTGATAATTTTTTTTAGTAATTATTGAATTCATCAATGACGCCTGGGTATAATCGCCGGAAAAAGTGATGAATTTAGGGAAATTTATCAAACTTACCAAAATGCTCTGCGATTATGCATAGCAATAGGTAATTATGCATAACCGATTTATCACATTTACCGTAACATATTCACCAAATGCTATTGACCGAGTTTAGATAGAAAGATATACGTCTATATATAGTAGTTTGTTAGAGTTAAACACAAGTCGTGTTAGGGGGGAGAGAAATGATCATCCGGGCTATATCCGAGGTAAAAAACATGCCACACACGCATAAACGGAACATAGATCTTAGAATTCAATCATGTGATTACAGGGAAATCATATGTATCGAATGCGTTCTGGTTTTTTTTTTTTCAACAAAACCACGCATATCACAAGGATGAACAGGTCGCAGATTCTTAGTTCTCGAAACGTGTGCTATATTGTAAAAAGTTGCAGAATCGAATAAAGAAATGCCTTCAAGTATCTGAAATAAGTGAAGCGCAAACGGGTATTATATCGGGCTGTACAAGGTCCGTCAGCGAATTCCAACGTGAATTTTTTTAATCATTAAAATGGAGGGATTTGGCATCCGTCTCCATGATTTGCATTGTGAACCAATTTCCACTAACCGTGCAATCGTTCGTTAAAGTATCGTTTTCTTAGTTTCGTTATCCTTGATTGCCCCGGCACCAAAATTTTGAATATTTATGTTGACAGAATTAATAAAATGTTCGAGATCTTCTGAAATGAAATTATTAGTTATTCTTCTAGGTAACGTGATTAATTCTTCTTATAAATGAAATGATTGATTCTTCTAAATCTAATTCTTGATGAAATGATTCTTCTTCTAAATCTAATTATTGATGAAATGATTCTTCTTCTAAATCTAATTCTTGATGAAATGATTCTTCTTCTAAATCTAATTCTTGATGAAATGATTCTTCTTCTAAATCTAGAATTCCTAATTCTCTCTCTAAATCAAATTGTTGATTCTTGATGACATAATTCTTTCTCTAAATCAATGTTTACCAAAGTGGGCAATATCGTCCCCGGTGAGTGATAAAATGGTCCAGGGGGGTGATAGAAGCTATGGGTATAGGAACTATGGAACATAGGATCCTATGGGTTCACTTGAGTTGGGGGCGATGAGAGAAAAAAATTTCTGAAGGAGGCGGAGATGGAACTAAAAGTTTGGGAAAGTATGCTCTAAATTCCCATTTCTTAATTCTCTCTCTTGATGAAATAATTCTTCCTCTAAATCGATTTCTTAATTCTTTATGAAATGATTCTTCCAAATCAAATTCCTTATTATTATGATGAAATGATTTTTCTTCTAAGTCAAGGCCGGAACTAGAGGGGGAGGCAGGAGGGGCAACTGCCCCGTACGGCAAAATTTAGGGGGCGACAGTTTTAGGTGGGAACAAAAAACACGTTATCAGGGAGGGGGGGACACCGTTTTTATGCCCCGGGAAAGTCTTAGTTACGGCCCTGTATATAAAAGTGTTTTTATTACGAAATTTTTTATTTTACAAAAATATTTTTTGCATCAAAAATAACTTTTTCATCATCTGGATGTCCCCCCCCCCCCCCCGGCGTACGCCTCTGCTCCCAATATGCGTGTTAAGAGGTCAGGTGCAAAGCTGATGAAATTTTGCTGACGTTGGGAGGGGGAGATCAAAAAAGGCTAAAAATCCTCTGACATAATATACTTGAATAGTCCCAAAGAAACGGTAATTTTTGATGCATTACATCAAGGAGCGTGTACCATGGTAAGAATCGTCATGTTCAATTCTTGAAAAAAGAGAAGGAAAAACTAGCATTTATGAGAAAATTCGTGACGTACAGCGCGAATGCTTCCTATAATTTCGAACTCACTAGCACAGAATAGTTTTTGTATCTTTAACATTAACTTTTTGACAAGCCCTTGCAAATCATTCGTTGTAACGAGATCCTCGTTATAAGCCGTACTCGTTATATCCAACTTTTACTGTATGTCGTCTTTCCGAAAATAGATTTATTTTCGAACATCAATTGAACCATTGAAAAAAAATATATATATATTTTATTTCGTTCAAAATTTTTTCTCTCTTATTTCAATTTACATCGAAAAAAAACATTTTTTTTATGTATTTACGGTTAGTGATTTTTTTTTTTTCATTATTAGTATAAAAAGAAAGGAAGAGACAACATCAGTAGGAACATACAGTGAAGGCAGATCCGGATCGTTGGCGTCACGGCTAAGGACAAGATGATATAAATCGTATTTATTTATGTTTTCTTGGCTTTGTTTTTCTTTCTTTTTTGAAACAGTTAATAAAGGAAACAAACAAAAGGGAAAAGAAAGAACGAGAGGGGAGAAGAATATAATAGATGGAAAGAAAGGGAACATACAAAATTAGAGGAGATCGGACGGGCGCGCGCCCACTTACCTGATTCACTTTGGGAACTGGGACAAAAAAAAACGGGTGATCATTTCCATTATTATGATGGAGAAGGACGGGATTTAGGGGCGAGCACAATTCTCTCGAGATATTTTATTTGCTCTGGTAGTTTAGGAGGAAAGCAGAACATCTCCACATGCATGGAAATCTACTTCTTTCTAGTACATATATCTCTCATGCATATTATCTGTCCTTTCATCTATCCGTTCGGACAGTAGGAGGCTACATTTTGTCTGAGTGAGGACGCCGATGCACACTCATTCAAAACAAACAATAAGTTGCATTCGAGAACGTTTAGGAGGAGTTTGTGTTTAGATTTTTTTGTTTAGGTTTCTGAAGTTATTTTTTACGGAGGAAAATTCCAAGAAACATGAAGAATATTCGAACATTGTCACAAGTTTTTGCGTTGCTTTCTTTAGCCGGTGTCACAGCTGCTCGTAAGTACCATATCACTATTCCATATTTGGTTTTCTTTCAATGTGGTTATAATAATGTTGAAATCTTGTAATCTGAATTTACATCATTTAGAAATACAATAACTGCTGTGCTGAGGGTCAAACTATTATCTGTATCAAGTTCTATAGATTATTTGATTTGATATTCAAAATATTCTCTCTCTCTCTCTCCCCCCCCCCTTCCCCGCGGACTACTAAAGGTCTCAGCTTGGTGTCCCAACTGATGAGATCGTTGGGACCCATTTAAGGACATTTCAAGCTGAAAAGACTGGGGGGGAGGGGAGAATTGAAAAAAGGACAATTCTTGGTATCTCTTCAACATATTGCCTCATTTTTGTTGACCAAATTCTTAAATCAAGGAAAAGTAGGAAAGAGGAAATTTTCTTCTCAGGCTTCCATGGACGGTTCCAGGGCCGTGCGATCCATGCGCCGCCGTTATAGAAGCGCAAAAAAAATATATATATATATATATAAACTATCTAAGGCATAGACGCTGGAACTTGGGAGCTGAGGCTGTTTGAACTCGACCCCTCCAATAATTAATGAATGCATAATGCAACACGCCACTCAACCCGTTCCCCCCGCATATGGGCTTGCGTTCCGTATCTGCACAACTAAACCTCGTTCATATTCCTCTGCGGAACTTCTAACGAATTTGTACATGTTGGAATTTGCGTGTCCGTGTTGTGAACCTAACGTAAAGTTTGTTTCGGTTTAATGCCTGTTGTGTGTGTGTGTGTGTGTGTGTGTGTGCGCGCGTGTGTGTGCGCGCGGTGCTGCCATCTGCCGTTGATTTTTCTAACTATGGGTGAAATGTAATGATGGAAGATTTTATCATTGTAGGCCTGTTGCTCTCGGTGGCGAGACTTTTCAACGGGGAGATGGGCTCGCATTCACGTCTCGAAGTTGGGAACTACAGAAAACCAACTTCAGCCCACCACCACTGTGGCGACAGTGGTGTTCGAACCCGGGTCCTCGCGATGCGAGTCCGTCACTATGACCATTCGATCACCGCAGCGACCATCGGGTGCATACGGTACAACTGGCAACTTTCAGCCGTCCTTCCCCTAGTGTTTTCTTCGTGCCAGTGTCTTTGTCGGAAGGGACCTAAACGATGTCTCGCGCGGATGAGAATCTTAGTGACCTTGTAATCGGGGGTGTGGTAGCCCAGGTTGATAAGATACTCGCCTAAAGTACCAAAGGATGTTTAGAAGCGTCGCGAGTTTGATATCCGGTTCAGAAAAAACTTTTCTGACACAGGGGTAAAGCAGAAACGGCGACATGACCACAGAAAAAATTGCTACCGCAGGGAGTCCCCCATCGAGGGGTTAGCGAGTAAAAACAATTGATGAGTATAAAAACAAGCCTGCCGTTCGGAATCGGCAATAAATTGTAGGTCCAGGTATAATTAGCCCTCATGTGCAGAAAATGACCGTGGTGCGACAAAAACGATCAATGGCACCGAGCGTACTTTCTACAGTCAGAACATCGTTGGCGACGATTCGAATCACAAGTTCAAAGACACTTCCAGATATATATAGTTCGCAGTTGCACATTCATTATCTTTCTTAGATTCACTCAGGCCTTTGTCCGGAGTGCGCGCACCATCCCCTCACAAATAGTGCATCTCATCGCGTCATTCACTGGCGTACGCAGGATGGGAGGGAGGTGTCAGGGCGGGAAAAATCTCAAAAACTGCACATGTCCGGTCGTCAAGTTTTGGAGATTTGATTGCTTAAAATAAGAGATGCCCGAATAAATTATTTTACACTCCCGAAAAAGTATTTTATCACTGAATTTTTACTAACGTTTAAACCCCTTTTTTAATTTTAAAAACAAAATGATTTTATTTGCATAAAAAATATCAAAAGTAATATAAATTTTTTTTTGGAATCGAAATTCTGAAAGAAATGCGCAAATTCAAAAGGAGAAAATGTGGTCGCCAATTAAAAATCTAAAATTACTCAACTTAATCAATTAGTCGCCACAAAGGGCTGGTAAACAGGACCGTAAAAGTGCATTAAAATACGCGTTGCCTACACATTTACATCACGGCTGCCAAAAAAAGCCATTTCTGCATCATCATCATCATCGTCGTTGATGAGAAAATTATAAAAAAAACGCGAAAGTGTTTAACTTTTTTGTTTTTTTACATGTTTGCATCGGGCATGTGGTCGAAAAAAATAATTGCCCGGTAGAAATTTTCACATTCCCCCAGGCATGTTGGGAGATTAGATTTGTCCAGCTTTTACGAGGCACACAAGGTACCCTTCGGTGCTCTAGCCTAGAAGCGTAACGCAGGATCGACCTTTGTTTGGAGGGAAGCCACAAAAGTTTTATTCTTAAGAAATTTTGAGCTACCACCCTCCAAAAAGCATTTAAATTAGCAGAAATTAGTTAGTATATCAGCATATAAAGGGTATTTTCTTTCAATATTTCAATTATTTTTACCGAAATATATTTTTTTCAAATTTTTGGTCGGCTTGAGGGGTGGGCAGCACGTTTTCTCTCAGCAATCTCCTGCATAAGCCTCTGTTCTAGTCTCTCCCCCTTTCCCTCACTCCTTTAGACCTCTTTTTGTGTAGTAAAAACGAAACCAACTCTCTTGGGAAGAAAAAAGGAACTCCCCTACCACCCCGTTTTTGTAAAGAGTCCTGCGCGCTTTTGTAAGAGTCCTCAGAAAAATCACTTTGCCCGGGGCCCATGATGCTAATATACAGTCACCGCATTAAACTTCAAGTTTGTCATATTCAAGTGACACAAAGACTTTGCATACGATAAGACAGTTATCCAACTTTAGGTCAATGCACCGCGGTCCACCCTTCATGAAATCGTAAACTTTCGGTTTTCGAGGGTTACGAAAAAATCCACATAAAATGCCTTTTTTTTTTAATAATTTATCTATCACAAAAATTTATGGAATGAATTACAATTTTGCCACACGAAATGTATCATTAATGAAGTGAACGTAAATGAAATGATTCCGCGGATCCGCTACAATATACGGACCACTGGTTGAAAAACACTGCGCTAAGGAAACTTGATACAACGAAAAAAAAATTGTTAGGCTTTTTTTGGCGAGTTTAGGTTTTTTTTTCCTTTCGTTGTTGAAGATTTTGTTTCACAAGTTCAAACATCACTCCAAACCAGGGCCGTCTTAACAGCATCATGGGTCCCCGGGCCAAGTGATTTTGCGAGCCGATCTCCTCGTTAAAAAGTCTCGCTACAGAGAGCAACAGGCCTACATCAGTACTTATTCAATCATTACATCTCACTCATAATTGGAAAAATTGATGGCAGATGGCAGCACAACAAGCGTTAAAATAGAAACAAACTTCACGTTAGGTTCGCAACATGTACAAGCACATTCCGGCATGAACCAATTCGTTAGAAATTCCGTAGAAGAATGTGTACGAGGTACATGTACGGTTGAGAAGTAGTAGTCTCTTTTCATAGTCATCCAGCCCATTTTCCAGGGCACTTATCTCCGTTTCTTGGTTCGGGCAAACTAATTAGATAAACAAAATTCTCATAAATTGTGTTCTGCCCCCCCCCCCCCTGTAAAGAAGTTCATCGCAATACATTTTGGTGTATCGCACAAAAAGTAGCGATACCGAACACTTCATTAACACTTTCAGTTTTCAGGTAGTACTAAATCCCGATGTTATTAAGGGCCATTCAAGTACTACGTAAGCAGATTTTTAGCCATTTTTGACCCCCCCCCCCTCGCCTTGTCAGAAAAATTTCGTCAGCAGCTTAGAATATTTCATATCTTCAAAAAAGGGTTGGTTGGTGACGTAATCTACCTTAAAACCCCCCTCGTCATCAAAAGTCAGCAATCCCCTTCCCCCCCCCCCTCGATGCTGACGATACTTGAATGACCCCTTAGGCCCCTTTTACACGGAGCGGATGCGGATGCGGGTCCGCATACCCTTTCACACGAGCACTGAAGATGCGGGTGTTTCGCCCGCATCTTTAGGTAGAAATTCGTGCATAAAAACTATTTTTTCGCAATTTTTGTAACTGTTTTTCTCCTTCACCCCTGATTCAGTGCCTAGAGGCATTCTTTGGTGGTTTAGTCTAGAGCCACATAGAATATGGGAATAAAGATGTCTTAATTCCGATCCTAACAAGTAGTCGATGGGAGAAAATGTGGAGAAAAATATTTTCAAAACATTTTGAAAAAAGAATCCGTCTTTCCGGAAAAATATGAAAGAAAAATTCCAAAAACATCCAATGTTCGCAAAAATCCAATCCAAAAACATCCAAAACTAATATGTTCCTAAAAAAAAAATTCAGGAGATATCAAAGAATTTGCAAGTAGAAAAAAAGGGGAGGGGTGGGAACGTTCAAAATGTCTGTGCTTAGAAATATTCACATCACAATTCTGTCTTAGTCCGGGATTACAGTATAAAAGTTTTATAAAAGTTAGTTTATAAAACTTGAAAAATGCAACCGATAGGCCGATCAGTTAAGTTCGCTCGAATGTAACAGATGTGTTTATTGGTTACATTTTTCAAGTTTTATAGTGTAATACCAGCCTTAGGCCGGGATTACACTATAAAAGTTTTGTAAAAGCTCTTTGATAAAACGTGAAAAATTCAACCAATATTATCTTATTGGTTGAATTTTTTGAATGCAAAATGTGTGTGTGTGTGCGCCTATTGGTTGAATTTTTCAACTTTCATAAAAGTTCTTTTATAAAACTTTATAGTATAATCCCGGCCGGATTACACTATAAAAATTTTATAACAATTATTTAAAAAAAAGCAACTAATAAATTTATTAGTTGCTTTTTTCAAGTTTTATAAAATAACTTTCATAAACCTTTTATAGTGAAATCCCATCCTTAGATTAGTCATTTCTGAAATATAAAATTTAATTTGTTCAAGTTTATAGACTGAATATTGAGTAAAATATACTTGTAGGTATTCGGGGGGAACCACCAAAAATATTCAAGTGCCAGGGTCTTCAAACGTCTTAATCCGGCCCTGAGTGAACACCGTACGTGGATAACGTTGTTTAATAAAAGCATTTTTTTTTAAGTTTGAAAAAATTAAAAGATTAAAAATTTAAAAAAATAATAAATATTTAAAATAATATTTCAAATATTTATAATTTTTTAAATAATTTTAAAAATTTAAAAAGAAAAAAATTAAAATTTTTAAATTAAATTTAAAAGTTATTAAAGTATTTAGTCAATTAAATATTCGTAATGAACAGAACGGCTTATAATTTTGGTCCCGTCAGTGGCCGTTGTTGGCAGGTTTTATTGTATAAAATTGTGAAATATGGACAAAAGGCAGTTAAAGTTGCTATATCTCCATCTCAGAAGGAAACAAAGGGATAGACGTATGTGGGTACATCATATTTGATGAACAGGGACCCTCATATGGTGTTTTTAAGTGTATTTATGGCAAATAATTCAAAAAATTCAGTGCAAAATAAGCTTTAAAAAGTAGCCAAAGATGCGGACGAATTCGTTCCGCATCCGCATCGTCTGAATAGCTCCGAATAAACCTATTGTCAAAACTTCTATGTGCGGATGCGGAGCCCGCACTTAGGTTTTGACACATGCGGACGACGTCCGGACCCGCATGAACATTTCCTAGGTGCGGAGATTTTTCGGCTCGTCTGAAAGGCGCAGTATATTCCAATTGTTAAAACTTCTTCCGGACCCGCATCCGCTCCGTGTGAAAGGGCCCTTAGACATCCTCGGGGAAGAACTAAAATGCGTGATGAGTTTAGAAATATATTGAAGGATATTTTTCGAGCGAAATACAAAAAAACATCGTTGCAGTGGTTTCAAAATATTGTCAAAACGTTTCGTTATATAGAGAGTTTATCGTAGTAAAGGATATCGTTGTATGGAGAGGAGTTTAACATTAGACTATAGGTGATTCCGAACAAGATTTGAAAAAAAACATCATTGTAGAGCAGTGTTTCCCAAAATGGGCAATACCGTCCCCTGATGGGAGATGGAATGGTCCAGCAGAGCGATAACATAGGATCCTATGGGTTCGCTTGAGTCGTGGGGGGGAAGCGATAAGAGAAAGAAATTTCTGAAGAAGAGGGTGATGGAACAAAAAGTTTAGGAACCTTTTCGGAACCTATGTTGTAGAGGAATTTATCGTTATATGAAGTATCGTTGCAGCGATGTTATTAAAATTCTCATCTCATTCCCACGGATACCACGAGCTCAAAATGTCTGGGAATATTATAATGGACATGCATCAATAGGCCGGGGGGGGGAAAAAAAGCACTAATAAACACGTGAAAACCTTATTTTAAACGGCAGGAAAAATAGACTTTCTCTCAGTAGCGTGTTGTGGTGCATTAAAAATCGAAGTGCACACACGGGGAAACAGTCTCGATATAATGTGCGAAGGAATAATAATGCGAGAGGTTAATGTTCGACTCGAATTCAGACACGGATGACCGACCAAATAGAGCAAAGCAGCCACTGCATGAAGTAATACCGTTTCTTTCTGCGGTTGGAGAGAGAAATCTTAAATTGCATCTTTTTTTCCCCTCCCGCCATTTATTATTTGACAAGTGACGAAGGAGGCAGTTGAATGAACGGACAACGAATCCCTTGCTTTATATTTGACAAATACACTTTGCATACATACATACTTCAACTTGTCTAAAAAGAAAAACTCAGAAACTCCATTTTCAAGAGTTTTAATGGATATAATAAATTTACCATATTGAAATGAAATTGGTATTTCCTCTTTCTTCCCCCCCCCCCCCCCATTATTTCCTTTCGATATCTTTTCAAGCTAATATTTCTTGGAAAAAACTTCCTATAGGAATGTCTAGGATAGGGTGGGGGTTCTAAGACGCTTCCTGCATGTGGCCCAACAAGCGATTTCAAACACGTGAACAAATATTTTTATGGACTGGATCAGTGTTTCCCAAAGTGGGCAATGTCACCCACTGGGACAATGAACAAAAAGTTTGGAAAACTGTGGACCGGATGGATCAGATCACAAGTGTCTTTTGACACCTGAGAGCTATGGGGAAACACTATACACAGTTGCGTGATTGTTTACGAGACTAATCGCGCATTTTGTCTGTAGACATTGGTGAACAAGTCGCAAGACGGTCTGTCCACTTTATCATCGTGTTCACACCTACATTCAGTCTACAACAGTGATTCCCAAAGTGGAGCTCACGCCTCACATAGAGAGCAATTCGATTTCGAGGGAGCAATTTGGGAATGAGTTTTTTTATTAAGGCTTGGGACTTTCTAGAACACTCACCATTCCATGTCAATAGAAAAATTTTGAACAATTTTTTAAGTGACTTCTTAAGCTTTAAACCAGGGGTTTTTAACCTTTTTTAGCCGCCATCGCAATCTTAGGGATCGGCGTATAGGGATATTTAAAAATAAATAAATAAAATAGAATATATATCGATTTAAAGGGGCCGGTGAAAGCCAGAATTTCGGACATTGGCCGGTTCAATTGGGCCAGCCAATTTCGGGCTTTGACAGTAATATGTAATATATATATGCTCAAGCTATAGATAAGCCCGTGAAAAGTTCTGTCTGGGAGCCCCGCCAAAGATCCCAGCCCGGGGAAATTTGCTCCAGGATATGAGGACCATGAAGCTGTCTATAAACAATATAGAAACATTCTCTATGGAAAAGTGTGGCGTGATTTCATCTATGAGTATAAATACGCGGAGAGTTTCCATATGGGTGCTACTTCTGATGAGGAGCACAGGTAGTGCTCGCGATGCGAAAAAGATTGAAGACGTCTGCTATGAATAAAAAAAAAATTATTCCACTTCCAGAAGCAAGGGCATATGAAGCTCGCTCAAAACAGTATTTCAATTTGAGCCACAAGTGAATGAATACAGTGAAAACCCTCAGGATTTAACACCAGGATTTTTCATGGGTCCATTCCATCCTCCTTCCCCGCGGGCGTGGATATGACATAGAATCATGCAGCTAAATAAAATACCCGAAATTGTAGATATTGTGAACTTTTTCTTTTGGGCGTTATATCCCTGATAATGTTTATCGGATTTTTCTGAAAACATATAAATTCTGTTCCTGTTGAAATTTTGATCATTAATATTTTCGCACACAGATTACAGCAGATCTCTCAGCTCCACAGACAAAACGGGAAGACTTTCTGAAACGGCAGTAGAAAAACCGCTACCAGAGGCTCACATTTTTACAGGTATTGATCACATATCATATACAATAATAGGCCTAGTTTTTTCCTTTGAATGGCTGAACAAAAAAAAAATGTATGTAATGGTCGAGTGCAAAAAAGATTTCAAATTTTTTCTCCTTCAAAATATCAAAGATGTTCTAATGGTTAATTGCAAATTTATAATTAACATCTTGAAAGCGAAGCAAAAAAGATGCGAAAAAAATTTTCAGCAGAGGACAGAACAGAACAGACCGAGTGCGACCAGACTCTGTCGCTTAAGCAATTTTAACTCATTGCCCCGAAGGGCGCGGTCGTGCCGAAAAAATTATGAAAGACAAGGAGGGAGATTGGGGGCCCCTCCTCTCGTAGGGTACAATATACATTCATTAATCCAGTGTTTCTTAACCTTTTTCAGCTCATGGCCCCCGACGGATCACATTTTTTTCTCGTGGCCCCCCTGTCCTATCCAGGGCCCCCCCTACCCTCATCCAAGAGTGAGATACTTTCTATTTTTTTTATTATGAATGAAATTTTAATAAATCAGGCCAATCTCTGGAATCCTGGCTAGGCACGGATTCAAATGATGGATTATCATCTCTCCCATCAGTCAAATTATATGGTAAAAATGAGTCTGTGTAAAATACGGGACGATCCAACAAACATGCACAATAAATAGACCCTCCCAACACATCAACCGTTGCTCTGGCGGCCCTCCATACTATGCTGGTACTAGATTTGGTACTATGATTTTCCCATGTAAGCTGTTCTTACGTATGAAAATCATATAGTACCAGATCCCATATAGTGCAGTCCCTCTCCCTCCATTATAGACATGAAGACCCTGGTCATGCCCAAATAGACCCAAGGGTTAAGATGCCCCTGGTTCTATGGACGGATCTGATGAATTCTGAAAGTAGTAACATTTTTCAACCATGTTTCACTTTTAAAGCTTTTCTCTTCACAGCTCTCTATGACTCCCTTCACCACCTGTCGTGGATCACCTTTCTACTGATTTTCTCCCGTGGCCCCCCTAGAATACCCCAGGACCGCAAGGGGGCCATATGGCCCCAGGTTGAGAACCACTGCATTAATCGTTATACATCGTATAATTCGTTATGTATACAATCGTTGTGACAATATACCTTCATTCGAGATTCAAAAATATGTAAATGAAATGTGTTGTGTAAATGAAAAATTAAAAAAAGAAAAATTGGGAGCCCTATCGTGGAACCCAAAGGAGAGGATCTAACTCATGTCATGGTAGTATCTTTCTGCGTCCGACTAGATCTCTGTGTAACTGCATCTTGTTGTCAGTCTAGCTGATCTCCGGAGGGAAGGGGGGGGGGCACTTTGATGTCCAAGCTCACTTTTTTTTCGTCTTCATTCGGGCTCCCAATTAGCTTGGACTCCTCTGGGTTGTCGCTCAAGAAGATGATGAGGTCTACTAGCAGTTTGGTTAGTTCACGCCCGAGTGGCGTGGTGGTAAGATGCTCGTCTATCACCGTGAAGGTTTCCATCACGGTTCGAACCCAAGGGAGGATATAGATAAGATATTTTCCCTAACGAACTTGAGGCGACCGCCAATCAACAGCGCCTTCATTTCCGACCCATCTCATTAATGGCAGTAAACTGCAATAAAGCGATATGGCTAGTGTTGGTGAAGTAGCGGTTAGGTCAGGTCTTATGAGTGCCCATTTTATCCAGGCCAGAGTTCAGCAGGAGTCCTGAAGAACAGATGCGTTGTGTGTGGGCAAGCCGTCGCATAATGCATTTTGGTCCCAATCTGACAGCATCCGCACTTGTCATTTTGTATCACATTGAAACGGCGAACTTTCGCTGAGAAGGGTCCGGGGATAAACATGGCGATCTCTCTTCTCCACCTGTTATTCTTGGCTTTCACCTTAAGAGATCACATCGTTTATTCGGATACCTTCGGGTTGTCCCAAAAGTCAGCTGCCATTCTTCTATCATGTTCCTCCAGATTAAAACCTTGGTGGGAGACGTACGTCAGCAGAGGACAGGCAGACCTTCAACACGATACTTACATAGTAGGAAAATTGAAAGCTTCCCACTTTTTTCGCTTGAAAATATGAAAGACAGATGGCAGCATAACCGAAACGAGCATAACTCTGACAGCATAACTACGTTAGGGCCATACTTAAGCTATAGGTGCAAATTGAACCGCGTACAACCAACGAACAACGCGGGTAAGGTCAATACCACATAGATAAACATAGGTATATAGGAGGATACATATCTATAGGAGGTATTGGTAAAAGGTCACCACAGAACTAAGGCGTGTGTATAAGCTATTTAGAGTGGCTATAGCCAGAACCGAGTGCGATGGCGTCAGCAAACCTCACGTGTAGCAATGGGATGTCTTTAAAAGTATTTTCTAGGGATTCTAGGATGCGCATATTGTAATGCAGTTCTCTTAGTGAACTCAGGACTCTCTTTTCGTAAAGGAACGATTTCTGGGGCCCGGAATCTAGGTATTTTGGAGAGACTACCCCCCCCCCCCGCAGCCTCGATTTTACAGTATATTTCTGAGGGGAAAGTTGGCATCAGAAAAAGGCATAAAAATAAAATTGAATATACGGAAATGTGCTACCACCTCACATGCACATAACCTAACATGCACCTGATACACAGTCCTCTGAAAAATTCTAACGAATCGGCACATGTTGGAACGTGTGTTGTGAGTGTATGTATATGCATGACCCTATGTTGTTAGTCGTGCTGGTTTAGTATTCTTGCTACCATCTGTGTTCCATATTTTTAATTAGAGATGGTAAATGCTTGAATTTTTTATATGTTCTATGTTCTTTAAATATCATGTTGAAGGTCTGCCTGCTCTCTGCGGAGAGACTTTCTCAAATGAGACACTGGCTCACATTCACGCCTTGAAGGTGGAAAACCAACTTCAGCCGGATCCTTATGATGAGAGTCCAGCGTGATGCCCACACGACCACACAATGGCAATATAGAAATGCTGGAAAATATCTCTATACAAAAATATAAACGCATGGAACAAAAAATAATGGAAAATGAAAATTAATGGCAATTCGCAATTAATGAATAATTCCACAACTAATGAAATTCAGACATAATAAAAAATAATTCTTTGATCAATGAAAAATCAAAATTAATTAAAATTCAGAATTGAAGAGAAATTTTTCTGTGAATTTAGAAACAATCACAGAATTAATAAAAATTCGGAATCAATTCAACTTCCGAAATTAATGAAAATAATCCCATAATTAATGAAAATTTGAAACTGACTGAAACGTCAAAACTGATGAAAGAACGAATCCAAAACAGCATCACGACTTCCTATATACGAGTTATGTAGGTGTATAATCCTTCAGTTATATAGGAGGTCGTGGCTGCATGCGGCTCACTTTGCACCTAGCCTTACACACAGAACACGTTTTGTCATGTATCAATTCAACAGAAATTTCCCAGAGGAATGTTTATGGGGTGCATGCACGATTAAGTAGCAGTAGTAGTCTAAGCAAAATACTTTTTGACATTAATAGCATTTCGGCATTTTCATTACATAAAAAATGTTTCAAGGAGTGTGTGCATGCGATTAAATTAACTCTTTTTTTCAGAGCAAAGTTTGAATCGAATGAAAGCGAGTGGGATTACGTTGCCATCAGAAGAAAGAGACATTTACCACCAAATTCCAGCTTTCAACGAACCAACAACTCCACTGACTATGACTGCTGCAGGATGGACGTCTTCGTTAGAGCATCAGTGGCAATTCCAGACTCTAGAGGACATACAACGCAACATCCATGGCAAGATTCCTTTCATTAAGATCTGAAAAATGGAAAATAAAACTCCCACAGCAAACCCACCTGAATACCTCTAGACAGATGTTAATCAGATCTTTTTAGACAGTGGCTGGCCACATTCATATCATGTTTGAATCGCATTCACCATATCATTGTATGTGTGCGTATATCTATTTACCATTAAAATTTTTTGAAAAAATTAATGGAATTATTATTTTTTTCTTTTTATCCATAAAAACTGGTTTCAACCCATTCATCGTATATTGTGCTGGAGCATTTATTTATAGTAAAGCGTGAACTCAGTTAATTCATATTTTCAAGTAAAAACAATTAATTTTATTTAAAGCATGCATCACAATCTCATGTAGCACATAGGTAAATACAAGGGGAAGCGGTAGGAGCAGCAACTCCCCCCCCCCCAAAAAAAAATTATATTACTAGCATAGATGGAAGGTGGAGATGAGAAATCCATCCTTTCCCCATTCAAAAAGCCTTTATTCGTTTATGATGTATTACATAATGTGTATGAGAGAAATCTAGACATTTTATAGTTGATAGAATGGTACCAATTACAATTGATATATAATGGTGCCAATTATAACTGAGAAACCATTACATAATTATCTATTCAATGATTGAAAAAGTCTCATTTTCATTGGTTTGGAAAAAAAAACATGAGAAGTTCATGGGAATATTCATTTCATCAACAAGTTTCATGCAAATAGTATCTTAAGCATTGCCCCACCCGGACACGACCATTACCACCTAGATACAGGAGCTCTAGGAGGTAATGACACAGCCCGCCCGGAAGCGTCATGACAATGAGATCTGAAAGGTTTTTGAGAGAAGGCATGTAATTAATAAGAACGAAATTCTGTAGGAAAACACTGGGCCTTCTTGATTGAATTAATACTACTGAGCTCGAAAGAGATTATAGTACATTTTTCAAAAGGGAGTGCCAAAAATTCTATTTTCACTATGTAATGGAGTGAGCATTAGAAAATTCACTTAATCTATATACAGGGTGATTCAGAAAAGATGGGAAAAACTTTAAGAGGTGATAGTACTTACCAATACAAACAATTGTCATTGACGAATGCATGGTCCAACATGAAACGCAAACGTGTTAGCGTGTTTCGAAACGGCCGCTCCTACTTTTTAGAGTTTTTTAGAGATTGGTAAATGCCCAAAATGGGCATGACTGTCAGGCAACAATGGTTTCTTGACCTCAACAATCACTTTCGAAATGCTTACTTTGGTTACCGTGGTTCATTCCAGTAGTCTTGACAACTCAAGTATGTCAAGAACACACATTCCAGCTTGTGCTGATTTTTTAGAAATTCCAGGAGAAGAATGTGTATGTAGGAGCATGTATGATTAAGTAGTAGTAGTAAATGGTAGCACATTTGCCTAGTTTGCACAAGAGGACCTAGTTCGATTCCCGGCAGAGACTAAATGACTTTTCTTTCTCAGTTCACCTCAGCATAATATACAGAAAACATCAATTTCCTTAAACGTGATAAATATTGTGAAATTTATTGAACTTACTGAGACAAACTGGCAATTATGTATAATAACCAAGTTATAACTTTTACCATAACACTGTACACATAAATTCAAGGTCATATATAGCAAGGAAAAGTGCTTAAAATTATGTTTAACAAACAGCTCTTTATAAATTAACACAAAAAGTTTGCTTCAGATGGAAAGATGGATGAAAATATTGGATAACCATGCCACAACACGATGCTTGGAAATACAAAACAAATTATGGAACTTTTTCCACCATCTTTATCATTTCATTAGTGGTAAGGTATTGCAAAGTCTGAGACTGAATAATAATGCAGTTTGTACAAATGATGATACAGTAAAAACACTAAGATAGTAGAAGAAATTTTTCCGTCTAACTCTAAAGTTACTGCACCTATAGAAACATAGAAACAGGGATGGAAAATTAGCAATAATTTTAACAATAGCATATGCAAGAATGGACAAACGTAAAATTCCAATTACTTTATGTTCAATTCTAAGAGAAATTTTTCAAGAAAAAAAAAATGCTTAAAAACAATGTCTATGATATTATATCACATATTTCCCAAAAGATAACGTTATTTCACTGATATAATACTTCAACGCTACATTTTCTACAATGCTTATTGTCTTTTCCTGTTAACCGATTGATGTTAGACAACAGATATCTATTAATTAAGTTTTATTAAGCAAAAGACTATTATAGACTAAGTAACTTTTATAGTTGATTTCTATTATCAGATTAAAATGTCAATCAATGGCATCAAATCAATTTTTTGAAAAAGCAAAGAAATGAACTTATTGTTGTGTGATATGTTTAGTTTTAATACAAGTATTCAATACACAAAAGCAATAAAAAGAAATTTTGTTCAGGTATAATTACTATGTTTTTCTTTCTGCATGAACATTTTAAAATACTGATAATTTATCTGCTTTCTTTTAAACACCAATTTCATATCACTTACATGAAATGGATAAATATCAGAAGTATAGCTGTAATCGAAATTCCTCCATAACAAGCCATGAATGTCCAGAAAGAACTGAATAGAAAACTGAAAATGCATGTGTGTATAAAAAAAATCAATAAATATATTTTGAACAACAATAAATAATATTGAACAATAATAAATAATATATTGCACATTAAATAAATAAATGTATGAGCAATGAAAGGATAGAAATTTACTAGAACTGAACAAATACCGAGCATAATAAACATTCATATTTTCAAAGGTCCACAATTTAGTACAAAAATGGTAAAGTACAACTCAGATGTATGGGGAATCAAGAAAAAAAAGATGCATATTGTTTTAGATTTAAAAAAATGAAAACACAAATAATTGTAAAGCTAATTAAAAAAAAACATAAGCTTTTCTGCAGACCTTTCTTCAAATTCCATTTTCCAGTATTTCAATCGAAAATCCAAAAAACAAGAATTCAACTAGCGATTTTAACTCTAAATCAATTAGCTTGAAATGAATTCACTATCTCACCAAAATATGCTGAAATGGTGATCTTGGTAAACAATGTGATCGTGAAGACTTGAAATAAAACTCATGAGTTAATTTTTTTTTCTCTTTATGATGCTAATCTACACAGATTGGATTTTTTCCAACAACTTTGAAACATTGATTTTCTAACAAGAAAAAAATAATTGCAATCATATTTGCATGAAGTCAGTTGTTGATCACTGACTTTTGAAGTTATACTGTAATACAGTGAAACCAGGGTATATAGTGTAACCCCTGAAGAAGGGGAATAAAAACTACTTCATAAGCAGAACGTGCTATTTATGCTGGCAGGGGCATTCAAAAACAGATGTTACAGGAGGAGTGACACTGAAAGTCGTTGACCATGTACCAAAATCTGAGACTGGGGTCACACTAGTTAGACACGACAAGACAAGACAGCTTCAGATAAGCTTAGTCATTATTGTTTACATTGATTTGTATGATGCAACACACACCGGTGAGTCAGACAAATTGAAATTTTAGCATGATACAAATCAATGTGAATAAAATGACTAGGCCTGTCTAAAGCTGTATTGCTGTCTTGTCTTGCCATGTTTAACCAGTGTGCACCCAGACTTACTGTACAAGGATGTAATGGTACATGCACCTCATACACACTCCTATATAGAATTCCTAATAAATTGGTTACATACAATAACATGTTGTGTGTGAGTATGTATATGCATGACCCCAACATATTTATGTTGTCAGATCAGTGAGTGTTTTGTGCTCTTGCTGGTGCTGTCATCTCTGTTCCATATTTTGATGTGAAGATGGTAAATGCTTGAATTTTCATGTTATGTAAGTTGAAAGTCTGCCTGCTCTTTGCTGAGAGACCGGCTTGCAGTTTTGTCTCAAAGTTGGAAAACAAGTAAACTACAAGTAACAAGAAAAGTTACAGCCACCCCCTCCCCCCAGCATCAATGACAGAGCCGGTATATGCATATATATGAATTGGCATCACCATCATCATCATGCTACCACCCCAGACTTTCATGTCTATCTCCACCTAGGCTATCAACAAGTAAAGTTAGCAAAGTAACAACAAGAAACTTGATTTATCATATCTATATATATAAAATTGATTTTCTCTATACAAATCTACAATTTTAGATCGATCGTCGCCAAATTTTGCATATATACCAAATGGGACCCGAATTGAACGATAGGCTACTTTAAAATTTCGTCAGACCAGGGCAAATGCCCCAAATGAGCAAAAAACCGTAGGGCAACAATGGTTTTTGGGCCTCAACAATCACTTTCCGAACGTTTACTTTGGTTACCGTGGTTCCCTAGCAATGCGTTTAATACATGTATCTGCCTTTACAATGGTTTGTCGTTTCTTTAATGCTGTACGTATATGTATAATATTTATGCCTTTATAATGGTTTGCCACTTTATTCAATCCTCCCAGTAATGAGAGCTTTTTGAATAGACACCATCATCAGCATCACTTTGAGGGTAAGGCAAAGGATGATGCCCCATAGAAATCAGTGTTAAATGTGCCGATTTTACTGTAGAAATGCTGAAATTTTGTGGAGTTTTCTGTCACATACATAATTTTAAAAATTGTATTGAATTCTAGATTTCTGAAATATTGAGTTCGATTAGAGATATACGAAGCCCAGGAGATCAAATATGAAGTAATTAGCCGGACCTACTTTTGAGTTTGACATGCATGCAATAACATTGATTTCACCTTTTTATTTATATCTTCTCAAACAAAAATTAATGTCTCCGTATTGTCTTTTGATATTCAACTGCATAAATTCATAGGTTAGGATGTTTTAAAATTAATTATGGGCCCGTAAAGTACATCGAAGAAATTCCACAGCTTCAATTAAGCATTTTTGAAAGCTGAAATAGACAGATGGAGAACTTAAAGTTCGGGGGGGGGGGATCGAAATACCTAGCACCCCTTAAAAAAGAAAAAAATATATATATTCGTTTCTATGTTCTTTTAAATCTAGATTTGTTTATTTCATGAAGTCGCGCAGGAAGTCGCCATATTGGTTAACTTAGACACGGTTTGCATGTCCCTCAAAGAAAGAGGGAGATATCACGTGATCCAAAAAAAGCCTCATTGAAAAAAACCCGGGCAACGCCGGGTATTACAGCTAGTATATATATATAGTCAGTTTAAATATAGTATTTGACAACTTTTTGTTACTGAAATTCATTTTTTAATTACAGCAATCTTTACCACATGACATTAGCAAGAAACTAAAAGGATTTGTCTTTTATTTTTATATTACCTTTTACCAATGCCGCATTGACACATGGAAAAACCCAGGCACGACCCAGGGGCCTCAAGAGAAGGGGAAGATCACACAAAAGTGAGATCTGATTGAAATTTTTAGTTCTCAGAAAATTGACTTGCACCAGGGCCCATGATTCTCTTTAGATGGCCCTGCTTTTTAAATATTTTTTTTAGCAGTGTACTCACCATATATTTGTGATAAATTTGTCAGACACAGTATCATCATTATGTGAATTTCCCAGGCTTTGAGGAACCTGAAAAAAATACATATCAATAAATTTGTGCTATCAAAATGACTAAAATTCCAGTAATTAACCTTCTATGGGCTGAATTCAGATTGGGATTGATTTTCATAATTTTTTCCCTTTCATTTCCCCTTCTAATCCTTTAGTTTAGAGGTCTAACTAAACCTATCCCTCTCAACCAAAAAATTCAAAAAAAAAATTTTCCCATATGTTTTCTGGAATTAATCATGTCCATAGAAATAACATTAAAATTAAAAACAAAAAAAAATGAAATTTTACTCTTCTTTAAAAATAGGTGATTTTAGAAGATTAAATTTATGACTTACTTATCACAGTGCTACAATGATTGATATTTTTTTTCTACATTCAGTTTGGAATCACACATTCAGGGGGGGGGGGAAATCAAGTGCTTTCATACACAAAAAATATTTTTATCTGATTAACCTTTAAAATTAAACCGATGTTTCCAATTAAGACCTATGGCTGTTAAAGGTTAATAAAATTATGAGTCATTAGCACAAAGAAATAATGTTTTTAATTTCCCCTCATTTTTCATTCCAAGACTTCTTGAGACATGAAATAAGCAATTGCTAACAGCTATCATTTCTCAAGGCAGAATTAAAACTTGAAAAACAGTTAATTTCTCAAAATTTTATTTTGCTCTGATTTGGCCTATAAAATTTCTTCACAAATTTCTTAAATCACAAATTTCATTTTAAACACTATATAAGAAGAAGGTATATATAGATATAGCAGCGAGATATAAAAAACATTTGCATAAATGCCAAAAACTAACAAACATCTATAACAAAATTCACATATTTCAGGACTGCAATCATAAAAATTTCAGTTTCACAAACCGGATGCAAAATGTGATATTCTCTTTCCAAAATTCTTTTTTTCCTATCCATTGACAAACCTAGAAAATTTGATTCTAGCACTGAAACATCACGAATTCTATACAGATTTGCCACATCTGCAAGCTGTGTATCTGCAATGGGAAAGCAAAAAAAGTAAATCTATAATAAGGCTCTAAACATGAAATTTTATACAAAATATTAAATACTTTAGAATTTGGCTCCTTTGCACTGTTCTTGAGAGTTCATTAGAAAAAACTCATGCTAGACATAGCAAATATGCAAAATGATTTTTGAAAATGATGTGTTAACATGTTCTATAATGTGAGAAGAGGTCTATTACCATAAAAAACCATCACAATTTTTTTTCTAATTTCTATGAATTTTTTAAAATTGGTGCAAAATAACCCATAGTGAGTAAGCAGCTTCTATGGGTTAATTTGCTCCACCTCCCACCTTATTTATAATAATAATTATTTCTTAGCACGACGATGTTTTTGTGTGCTGCACTGTACCCACCACTCAAAGTTTATTGTGTTACTAGAAAATGCTAGGGAAACTAACATAAAATGAATTTTTTTGGTCTTAAATGCACAAAAAATGATCAAAATTCGCAACTCATCTCATTTAACATGTAAAAGAAAACAACTGATATGAATGAACAAAATTTTGCTCAGAGTGTAACGATCAAATTACTATCAAGCATATAATGATAAATAATCACTGAAATGTAACTTTATATAGGCATGATTTAAAAGATAGTTTCTGTGTACAAAATAAACTGAATTTACTTTCTAATTACGTTGTTTTTGACAGAAAAATTCAACTTATTCTTCACAAAAATTTCAGGTGAAATCAACAAGCACAGATATGTTTAGCAAATGATATCTAAAATAGCAGATGAATCACTAACATAAATACATGAGTTGACCGATGATGTTTCCTGTTGGAAAAAATCAAAACTGTTTGGAAATATTCATTAGAATAGTGGCCAGGGAACATTGAATCTTTTTGCAGGATTGGGGCAAAGTTACCCGTCTAGGTGAAAAGTATTTATGGTACAGATTTTGACTCACAACTACCAAGATACTGCAAAATTTGAAAGATTAATTATTTTATAAACATTAAACACAATTTTGGAAACCAGTGAATGCTTACTTAAATTGACTTCATTTTCATAATCAAGGAGATAAAATGGCACATTGTATACTCTTGTATCCACATATTCTGCCTATTTAATTAAAAACAATTTAGGAATGCATGAACCACATTGATTGGCAATGCAACAAAATAATTGAACTATCAACAAGATTCTGAATTAACATATGATTATCATCATCATTATTTTTAAGAGCTTACATCTTCTCTTATTTGTAACAGCCAAGGACCATATTCCATTTTAATGCCACAATTTATAACAAACGTTTCCACAAAGAAAAATCCTGATCGTGTCTGTAAAATGAATTGAAAATTGAACAACGGAATAAAACTTGACAAAAATTCTATTTATTGTTTGAAAAAACCAATCAATGTACACTAGAGGTTCATCTCAATAATAATAATAAAAATAAAAAATTGAAATGAAATAAAAGAAAAGTTTAAATAGCAAATATGCCAGCTCAATGATCTATCTTTCTTATAATCCTTCTCTAAAATCATCTATTAGTTAAAACTACTGATTACTTCATGTGAAATAAATCTGCACAGAATGTAATGAAGTTTGTCGTGCACTACTGCTACACTTAACAGTACATGCTCCTCATACACATTCCTCTGCAGAATTTCTAACAAATTGGTACATGCTGGAATGTGTGTTCAAAGTCTCATGTGTGGCCCCTTAATGTATTTAGGTTGTTAGAGTTGTGCTTGATTCATGTGCTTGATGGTGCTGCTACCTGTCTTCCATATTTTGAAGTGAAGATGATAAATGCTTTAATTTCCATGTTATGTAAGTATCCCGTTGCATATCTATCTGCTCTCTGCAGATAGACTTTTCAAATGGGAGACAATTGCAGATAAAACATATAATAATCTGACTTTCAATACTAAACTGAAAGGTAACGGCTATCATGCAGACATGTTGCAGATGTACTGCAACATGACACTAATCTGAATATGAATGTGTTATTCTTGCGATGTATTATAATATTGTAATGAGCTTGCTCAAGAAAGTAAAATATCCATCTCTCTCTCACTGCAACATGTCTATTAACTATTTGCATGTACAAACACCTTATTTATACTAGATATTGTTTCTCAAAAATGTAAATTAGCAAATTAAACATTATCACTAGGGATACGTAAATTTTGCAAAAAAAATCCGAAATTACGCAAAAAAAAAAAAATTCAGGTCAGAAATTTCATATTCTTCACAAAAGAAAATTCATTTTTTCACAAAAAATAAACATTTCAAAAAACACACTCATGTCCGTAAATTAAGGATAATTCAAAATCACACGGAAATCGAAATCTAAAGTAAAAATTTCACCTGTAGAATTATCACACACATCTGCAAGAATGACATGCAAATTTCAGGAAGCCACCAGATGGTGCCGATAGTACGTCACAATGACGAGAGTGTAAGAGGGGGGTATATAAGGAATGGTGGCAAAGAAGTAAAATTGTTCACTAGAGTTCTGTAAGGCGCTCAGTGCCATAAGTGAATAATTATGATACAGAGGACGCATGTGGATGGTTTTTTACGTGGTAGAATTATCTGCCACCTGGAATGTGGCCGTACTCAGGTGGAAGTATTCGAGGAACTTGGAATTGCCCAAAGCGTCATCTCTAGGCTTTGGCAACGATTCCAAGATAACGGAAATGTCAGTAGATGTTACAGTACAGGTCGCCCCGAGTTACAACGCCGAATGAAGACCGGTATTTGGCAGTAACTGCCAAAAGAAGCAGACGGAGCACAACATCCGACCTGTCTCGTCAGCTATCTGCGGGTACCACAGTTTCAAGGCAAACCGTGTACAGACGTTTGGGAGATACTGGTCTATATGCTCGCAGGCCAGTTCAGATGTGTTCCACTCACGGCAACTCACTGTCGGCAGCGATTAGCCTGGAGTAGAGAACATGCAATGTGGACATCGTCACAATGGGCTTGTGTGATGTTTTCCGAAGAGTCCAGGTTTAGCTTGAAGTCTGATTCACGTCGGACTTTCATATGGAGAACGCCAGGTACCCGTTACCACCAAGACAACATCATTGAACGACACCGTTACGGTGGTGCAGTATTGCTCATTTGGGGTGGAATTATACTGGGTTCCAAAACAGATCTGCATGTTCAAACTGGAACCATGAAAGCCCAAATTTATCGGGACATCATTCTGGAACAACATGTACGTTTGTTTAGGGGTGCCATGGGCGCAGAATTTGTGTGTATAGATGACAACGCCCGTCCTCACAGAGCAAACATCGTAAACGAATGCCTTGAATCTGAGGATGTAACCCGTATGGAATGGCCAGCATTCTCACCTGACTTGAATCCGATAGAGCATGTGTGGGACATGCTTGGCCGATGAGTTGCAGCCCGTCAAGAGAGCATTGCTTGCTGAGTGGAGTGATCTTCCCCCAGATCAGATCGATAATTTTATACTCGGCATGCCTAGGCGTTGTACGGACTGTATTTCATCGCATGGGAGACATACAATGTATTAACCATCATACCAACCATGTAATAGTAAGTTTTTGTAAAGGAGATATTTTTTACAATTGCTCCAGGGAGCAAAAATCATAGTTTTTATGAATGTTATCATACATACACCATCGTTTTTGTTCTTTATCTTTTGTTTAATAAATGGGCTTTATGAATAAGTAACGTTTGTTTTGTTTCTGAACCTGTATTTGCCGGAGCTGGCATTATCCTTAATTTATGGACATGAGTGTAAATATAACATACTTTAAAAAAATAGCACATCATAGGTCCTTGACTAAAATGATTTTTCTGAGGCCCCCTCCCCCTACCTTGCTAGAAATGCTTACTCTCGATAATTTAAACCAGATCTCATTTTCATAAGGCCCCTCTGCACTTGAGGTTTCTGGGCCGTGCTCGGTCGGATCCATGCATTAAGACGACACGGGTGCAAATATTGCAGTAACATTGGGAGTTCTAGCACCCACTTGACGACTTTTTCCTTTGTAAGGAATGAAATAGAGAGCCGTCATTAGTGAAAATTCTTGAAGCAGGTTTTAAACCCACTTTTTCTATTTCCCATGTGAACGGGGCTATAGGGGGGAAAGGAGAATTTTCAAAGCCCCTCTTGAAGATCAACATTTTCTGAATAGCTTTTGGTGCGGAATCACAGAGTTCATAAAATAGTTTCACCAGCACAAAACATGTTTTTTTTTAAATAAATGTGATACACTTTAATGACAAAATTATAATGAAAATGGTTCTGCTGGAGATGTTTAGATACCCTGCCATGAAGCTTGAGCACTATTGTCACCTGTTTGTCAAAAAATTAGAATGTGCACTGCAGTTCGCATAGAAAATGCGCTCCAGTGATAAATGGCAGAACTGATTTTTCCTCTTAATTTTTTCCCCAGCCCTTCATGAAGGCATTCACAAAGTTTCATAACGTTCTGGTGAGTAGTTACGGCTATAGACAGCTCTGAATAGATCAGCTTCATTTATGCAAACCCTATATTTGCTTTTTAATTTAAGCAGCATTGACAAGATATCTCTCCTCCTTGTAAGCCTCTTATTTTAGCATTGAAAAGCCCAGATATTTTGTACAGTTGATTTCCCAACAGAAAATGTTTCCCTATGCCCCTTAGTTTGCACCTGCTGTATAAATCAGAAAAAAGCATACTTAATTTAAAAAGATATGGCATTTTAAAGGGAATTTAGTGGTTTCCATTATTATGCTTAAATTGTTAGCTAAAATGATTTTAACTTTATATCATGGGTTTTGCCATACTCACTTTATTAGCACCATTTGTAAAATTGCTTCCTTCATTATTTTCTGTCACCAGACTGAATGTGTTATTTCTGAAGCATCTAACTTTATTCGTTGAATCAAGTAGTGTGAAAAGGAATTTTATTTCATGTTTAAATGTGTCAACTTTTACAGTCTTGCCTTTCTCATTGGCAGTATCTGGAAAATATTAGCAATTATAAAAAAATAAAACTTTTATGGAAGTAAAAATTGCAATCAATCAGTGCAGTGGAATATTATGACATTCAGTGCTGCTGTAACAAACCATTCTTGTGCCCTGTGTAAGAATTTGCATTTAGGCTCTTTCTGGTCCATTCTTGAGCCCATAATGGCACATTTAGGCCCATTCTGGGTCCCCCCTCCAAATGGACCCTGCGCGGGTTCATCTGTTGCACCTGCCTAGTTACGGCACTGATGAAATTTTATTCATATCAAAGTCACAGACATAAATTGTGGTTTTTTTATTTTTTTTGTTCCATTCAATTTGTATAGAAAAAAAGATCAGAAAGATATGAATGATTTTAAATGCTATACCATGCATCGCCTGATTACAATTTTTGCCCCCTTCCTCCTGTTTCAGTCTAATTCATAGTTTCCCAAATTTTTTGTTCCATCGCCCCTTTATCAAAATTTTTCTCCCTCATCAGGCCCGTCATTTGGGGGGGGGGGGTAGGTCTTGCTTGTGGTTGCCTTCCCAGCTTTTGAAAATACACAAAAATTGGTATATATACAGTATATATATATATATATGAAATAATAAATACTAAATACATTGAGTACATGTTCTTTGCCCCCCCCCCGGAAAAAGTTGAAATGACCTGTTGCTCATCACCCCCTACTCAAGCGAATCCATAGGATCCTATGTTAAATCAGCAGCTTTTATCGCCCCCCCCCCCCTGGACCATTCCATCGCCCACCAGGAGCAATATTGCCCACTTTGGAAAACACTAGTCTAATTTTTTCAACTACCATTCTCTACACTTTGTAGCCTACATCTAAATTTACTACACTGTTCACTTACAATGTGAATATACCTGCATATATCCTCTGCCCTGGCATATAGCTCGGCATGCAAAACCATGAGAATGCTGTCCTCACAATTTTTAATATAGAATTAATATTTTTAGAAAAACATAGGAATTAAATTTTGTTTAATAAAAGAGGCAACCACCAAATTTTAGTATTATAATAGAAATCAATTGCAGACTAATGAATGAATGAAAAATTATTGATGAAACAGCAGATTTTTTGGATAAAAATTTGACGTGTCTTAAATTATTAGGCATCCAAAAAATTTGTTTTCTAAGGAAACTGGTTTTCTCAATCTCTTTCACTCTGGGACTGAACCCAGGCGAAACCATGAAAAGAGTTTTATTATTACTTTTTGCCTGAAATCTTGAAGTTCTCAGATGAAAAAGAATTATGCATCACAGTTAGAAAGATGGTGAAAGCTGAAGTGAATAACCAGAGCTGTTCGTTTTAATTTTGTTTTTGGTAGAGAATCGCTTATGTTGCAAAAGGCATGAATTCAAGCTAGCTGATGTACTCATTAAAAAGTCTTGCCAGAGAGCACCAGACCTATAACAGTACAAATATTCAATCATTACACTTCACTCACAATTTGACATATAGATGGCAGCACAAAAGAAATTTCACACTCAACTTTAGACACACACGCTCAGACTGTTAGGTGAACTCCCCCCCCCCCCCCCACACACACACACTTCCGGCATACCTCAATCAGTGGTAAATTGGCTATGGTGATAGACTGAAGTTGTGTTTGGATGAATGAAAGAGTTGATTATGTGTATCATCAACTGAAGATATTTCTTCTTTGTTTCTTCAAGTACTATTATTTACATATTCTACATAGTTAATCAACTCTAACATGCCCAATTAGCATTATCTAATTAATCTCTAACATACAAGATTAATCAAATTAAATACTAAGATGTTATAAAATATAGAATCAAAAATTATGCGACCAAAAATTATCATTAAAAGAAAATATACTTGCCTGGGCAGCTGAAGTTGCTATTGTCCTTAGCCAGAACCAGTGTAACTGAAACACTATGAATGCCGGCTGGTCCGAATGGGAAAGGCATTGTTTCAAGCAAGCCGACACTGAAATCATAGATCATCAAAATACTTATTTTTGATCCACTGGCACTCAATGTTTAATGAATTTCAACTGTATTGACTAGCAATAACAACTATGAGTAAAATGGAATTTCTAATAATCTTATTTTGTACTTCGATCTTAAAAATACATGAGGGAATTTTTTAAGCAAAACAGTTTTGAGGATTTAAAGCAATATCAGTGAGATCACATACTGATTTTCCCTATCTTCCTCAGGACTCAAAGTTTCATTTTTGTTTGTCCATGTACTTATGAAAGCAAGCTTCAAATCTCCATCAGCATAACATACCCTACCATTAGACACTGGTTCCTAATATTAGACATTAATGTGATGTTTTAATGAAAAATAACAGGTGATAAATGCAATAAATTTCAAATAAAAAACTTGAAAATATTTCACAGTATATAGTCTATGTAAATAAAATATGCATTATTTATTAATCACACTTGTTTTTTTTCCCCCACTAAATTTCACAAAGTTCACATACTAATGGTGAAAATGCAAAAACTTTCACTTAAGAAACAAACTGTGATTTTTCAATACAAAAATAAATAAACTATAGGAAAGAAAAGTAAATGAAGTATGCTCACAAATGAAGCTCTTCCGTTCAATTCATCAAATACTGAATTTTTGCTCTTCTACAAAAAAAAATATATAATATATGTCTAAATTATGAAGAAAAAATAATATTAAAAAAAAAATGAAGCTTAAGAACTATGTGTTACTTCTGAGAATCAAAGCATATGAAATCAATAATAATGATCTTCATAAATCAATAGAAAAATCCACAGCTCTCACTTCTTGTCTTGGTAATTAATCAAAAATTTTCAACCTCACAATGTGAGTCAAAGTCTTTGCATTACATACATATGAAAAATTTTTAGAACTATCATAAACTGAAAAAAAAGGTGTTCTTACAAAACTGAAATCTATCCAGATGAGATGATCAGTAAATTTTCGAAGTGGTAGAAGAACATCTGCTCGACAGCATGGATCATGAGCAATCAATGATGGAAGTAATCTTACTTTTGTTATGTTTGTCAAGAAAAGGTCATTACTGTGAAATTGTTCCTTTTTTAAGTTAGACACAGCTAAATTAGCGAGGGTTCTGAAAAAAAAAACCCCATCAAAATACTTTGGTACTAATATTAGTCAAAAAACATAAAAAATGAGAGAGGAAATACTTATTTATGTTTTTTGTACTATATATGATTTAGGTACATACAAACAAATATTTAAATTTTTTTACCAAGCTATTATATAATATAATATAATATAAAATATCAATTAATATCAATA
Source organism: Pholcus phalangioides (assembly GCF_987345545.1). Taxonomy (NCBI): domain Eukaryota; kingdom Metazoa; phylum Arthropoda; class Arachnida; order Araneae; family Pholcidae; genus Pholcus; species Pholcus phalangioides. The sequence continues at coordinate 81,341,883 of NW_028301608.1, read as the reverse complement.
CCTGATACAGAGTGTCCCACAATTGACTGACGGTTTTCAAAATGGGATAGCAAGAAAATGATGACAGATATTAAAGTTATTCTTCCAGAATATAAATATGTGAAGTCTATAAATATGTGAAGAGCTACATTATTCATGTTGCAAGGAATTGTATAGGTATTAAAATAAAAAATAAAAAAACTTTAGATACGGACACCCTGTCCTGGAAAACCCAGTTGAAAGTTGTTGCCCTGTCTCTCCTGATGCCAACAAAAAAATGTGCACGTTTCTAATTGAAATATTCGCTGAGATATTTGAATTTAAAAACCAAAGGGTGGGAAAGAACAAAAACTAACAGACAACGTTTTTTCCTCCAACTTTTCCCCTATATTTGAATCCAGATATTTCAGTGAGTATTGCAGTGAGAAACGTGAAATTTTTTTTGTTGGCATCAGGAGAGACAAGGTAAAAACTTTCTAATTGGGCTTTTGGGGCACAGTCTGTATAAAAAATAATACATTGTTTTTATTTTAATAACTATTTAACCCCTTGCAACATGAATGACATACCTGAAATTCTTGACTTTGCACGCACGCACGCGCACACACACACGTTTATATTCCGGAAGAATAACTTTAATGTCTGTCACCATTTTCTTGCTATCCTATTCTGAAAACCATCAGTCAATTGTGGGACACTCTGCATTAAGAAAGTTTTCACAATATTAAAAAAATATTAGCTCATATGCCGTTATCATTAGTTCATTAATTTCATTTATTTTTTCATGGAAATACAGTACCCATCACTAATAAAATCACCCCCCAATAAAATCAACCACTTTATAAACTCAAACCAATATAATCACATTATAAAATTTCCTTTTAAAAAAATCAAGCCACTGCTTTTAAAAATCAAAGATATTTTTTAAATGAATTTTGCCTGCTAAGAAACTAAAAAAATTCCAACTTGTGAATTGTTTGGTCTCACTTTTTGGCATCTGCAATTGCTTGCAAATATTTTCAAATTTCAGCAAAATAAAAAAAACAAGGAATCACAAAATTAGAGAAGTGACAAAAGAAACTGGGAATTCAAAAATATAGATCTCTCTCTGCTTCTAAATTGAGTATATCGTGCCTCCCCCCCCCCCCCCCCAGTAAAGCAGAGATTGTAAAAATTGAAGAAAAATTCCGGTTATCAGAAATAATAAAAACATAAAAGATATCTGACCAGATAGAACTTTTTAAAATATCCTTAATGGTATTGAGAAAATAATGCCAGACTGCCAAAAGACTGATCCAATTAAGAGAAAATGTAAGCTCAATTTCTTTAAGAACATATGTATAAAAACTATACTGAATGCATGTGTTAGTTTAATTGATTAGTAATAAACCATTTATTCATAAAAGTGTCAATTCATCTGTGTATAAAGTACATTATATGAGTAGACTTTTGTTAGAGTGCATTATATATAGACTTTTTGTTTATTTTGTTTAAAAAAAATTTAGTTTCTGGAAAAAAAAAATCAAATAGCTTCTGATTATTTGATTGTAAAACTCAGCCACTTAATAGAATCAAAATTGTCAGGATAAAAGTGATTTTAATAGGCCGCAGGCACTTAGTATCAATTTATGCCATTTTTTTCGAGTTTACAACTTTCCCAATTGCTGTTTGCCAACACCACTCACCAACCACAGAACTCGTGAGATCATCCATTTGTCCTTTTCTACATGGTTCGACAGCACATGTGTATCTACGTATTCCCATTGTTTAACATCATTCATGTCTATTTAAAATATCATGTAATTTTTTTCATGTGCGGAAATTAATAAATAAATTAATTATAAGTAAGGTAAATTTGTAAACTTTTGTCAGCATATTTATTTAAAAATTTCCATGAAAAAAATTGACACCAATTGCGCTGAAAATGAAGCTCATTTGCAAAAGGACCACAATCCAGGGCAACTTTGCACCTACAAGGGTAACTTTTCACCATTCTTGAAAAAGGATTCGACATTACCTAGTGGGACTATCCTAATGAATATTTCCAAACAGTTTCAACTCTGCCCAATGGGAGACGTTATTGTCAACTCATGTATTTGAGTTACTGATGCATCTGTCATTTTGAATATTGTTTGCTAAACATAGTTCTGCTGCTGGATTTCAGCTGGAATTGTCAAAAAAAATTAAATTTTCAGTCACAAAATGACAAATGCATCTGTTACTCAAATGCATGAGTTGACTGATAACATGTCCTGTCAGGTAGAATTGAAACTGTTTGAAAATATTCAATAGGTAATGTTAAATCCTTTACTCAGGGGTGGTGTAACTGGGACCACCCTGTAGGTGCAAAATAGTCCCAGATTATGGTAACTAAGTGAATAAAAAATTTAGTTCTTTTTAATAAAAGAACATACCAAATCCACTGCAATTGAATGTACCTCAGATTTGTTTACAGCTGTAACTATATTAACTCATTCTATAGGCTCTGCAATGCACTAGTTGACATTTTACTTGTAATTAAAGAGCTTTAAATAATTCTTGAAATTTTGAATTGAACCATTAAACTAATCATGAACATCCATAAATGATGTGTGATATCAACTTCACATTTATACTCACTGGAAATTTTTAATTGTGATCTTAAAAGTTTTTACATCAAACTTACATTTGCACAGAAAAAGGCAAAAAAGTATCCTTAAAGTTGTCATATCCTTTTCCTGTGAGCCCTATAGTAAAGTTTCTCAAGTGATCAGAAGTATTCGAACTAAATTTCCTAGCAAAGAAAGATCTATGAGATAATGACATCAGATCTGAAATATCTTTGTCAGAGTATACACTTGGTCCCTGGAAAAGAATAATTGTTTATTCACTGAAGTATACTATCAGTCTTAATGCACTGAAAATTAACAGCATGTGCAATTTCAGTTTTAAACTATACACTGCAGGATGTTTCATATTGTTTGTCAATAAGGACTCATAACCGTTACTTTAGAAGTATATTTTCAATACATGCAGTTTCTTATGTCATAATTTGTCATAAAATGTCATAATTTTTTTAAGGGTTATGCATAAGAAAATATAAAAATTAACTTTTTATACAGTTCCCATGTGCCAAAAATTCCAAATAGTAGGTCATGCTCCAAAAAGTAATTTGCAAAAAGTTCCATATCTTTAAATGCAATATTTATAAAGATATTCACTTTGAGTTTTTCAGCATTTATCGCCAGTGACCGAGTGTGGTTCGTAAATTGCGAAAATGTAAATTCAAAAAGTAAAAATTATGTGAAAAATGTAATTTTTATTGTGACTAAAAAAGTAAAATGGTTTCACTCTTCAATTAATTTTAATAATAAAGCCTTTTCAGTCAAGTTGTTTCACAAAACCATCTTTCCATTTGCATTTCTTATGTGAACAATGGTCAGGCCTGGACCAAAGGCAATGGGGCCATTCAAGTATTACATAAGCAGATTTTCAGCCATTTTTGACCCCCCCCCCCCCCGTCAACACAACTTAGAATATTTTATATCTTCAAAAAGGGGTGGTTGATGACGTAAGCAACCTTCAAAAACCCTCCCCCCTTGTCATCAAAAGTCAGCAAATCCGAACCGCACCCCCTCTCGATGATGACATAATACTTGAATGACCCCAATGTGTTGGGGGGGGGGAGGAGCAATTTATTGTGTAGGTTCATAGGATTGGTTCGTATTTTATGGGATAGATTGGTTATGTTTTCCATATTATCCAGCTTTTGAGAGGGGCGATCACCCCCTCACCTTTGGATCCATGCTTGTCAGTGGTTTCATGTTGGAAACAGCATTGTTTCATGCAGTTTAATACTATCTGTGGAAGAGACATTTACAACATGTTTTTTTTTTTCATTTCACTTCTTGGTAATAAAAACGTTGAATAATTATTTTATTACCATTTTTTCCGAGAGGGGTGAAAAATATCTGAAGCAGTAATAAACGAGACTCATTTATCTTTTGAATGTGCGATAGAATAATATTATTAAAATAACAAATAGTTGAAGTCACTATATTTGTGTATAGTCACCAAAAATGGAGAGTCTCAAGCCAATACAGGCATGCCAACACAGTGATAAGTCACTAAAACATTGTAATTTTACGTATTTAATAACTCAATGACTATTATAATTAAAAATATGTAATTTTTTGTGAATGAATTTTCAAAGCCAGTCCAATTTTACTAATTGGAACTTTTAGCACACAGAGACTAAAAAGTTTATTTTTTATCTATATGATCCTTTAAAATAAAACACAACATTTTAAAAACTTTTGAAGCTCATTTGAAAACTTTTTGTTATTGGAATTTGAAACCCCCATATGGAATTTGTTACCTGTCCACAGAAATCAGCATCTGTGAAATGTCTGCAGAGATGATCTGCATTTTCCGAAATGAATTCCTTGGTTGCATGTACAGAATAAGAATGAAGAGAACTCCTAGATGGATAGAGAAAATACTAAATTGGAAACAATGAAATATAAACGTTTGTGAACTCTGATTACAATAATCAGTTTATTTTCAAACTGATAATTCTGCAAATAAAATTTCTCATAAACCCCTTAAACCTCTTAGTTGTTAACAAAAATGAACATAACTATTACTTTTCTGAGAATTACAATGGCTATTGGTCATTTTTTATTTTCATGAAAAATTCTTTCATTTTTAACATCATTTTTTTCCCGAAACACCATATTGATCCTCACATCTTGACAGCTCATGCCCTTTTTCATTTAGTCACGCTAACATAAGTTAGCCTACTCTGAACATCAGCAAGCTTTAACTAATCTATATAGACATTATAAACGTGACTATCCCAGGAAAAACATTTGACTTTGTTTCTTTATTTAGAGCAACACGATGCAATTCATCTAAGGTTATTTTCACTCTCGGAATTCTAACAGAAATATTCATGCCAACGTCAGAAATGTCATAAGTCCAACAGAACAATTTTTTATATTTCACATCAAATATCATAACTCACCTGAAAGGGGAGTTCATCAGAACAGTTACAAGGTAACTCTCATCAGGTATGATATGAGTCTGCAGATAGTATTGGTATCTATTGACTTTTTCAGATCTCTTATTTTCATTGACTAAATATTCTGTAAATTGTCTAGAGGAATAGAGAAAAATTTAATATGTGCTATATTAAAAAAATATAACTAACATTTCACTTCTATTTTCTTATATATTACCTTTTTTTTAATACAAGAAAAATGAAAAATATTTTTGCTGAACCATTATTTTCATACATTTCATGAGTAATTTTACTAAAAAACTGATTTTATGAATAGTTATGAAATTAAAAAAAAATTAAATTAAACTGCATAAACTAAACTTGAATTGTCAATAACATTAATTGAACCTACCTTGAAAAAACACCCCACTGAGGTGAATTATACAACTCCAGTTCCTCAAAATGTGGCATTTCCACATTGCTCATAATACTATAAATATAATTGTCACAAGAATGACTGCAAAAAAATTATAAATTCAGATATTAGTATGAATCAGCTGAATAAATTATATCGATTTCCTATTTTTCATAACATGGTTTTTAATTTTGCATATAACAATGTAAAAGATATCATACATTTAAAACTTTCCTAACAATGATCAGCAATAAAAAAATTGCATCTCTGATTCTACCAAAAGCTCTTTAATTTGATTTCTATAGTAAAATATAAAAACTTTTAGATTTCATGAAAAGTGAAAAAAAAAACATATCTTGAGAATCCTTTCCCTAAATGAGAGAAAAGAGAATACTAATTATATAGCAGGAAATGATATGACCCCTTCTATAAAATTTCAAACACCTTAGAATTCCCATACATTGATGTAATGAATAAAAATAATTCACACAAGATTAACTCTTAACTCTTAAATGCTCAATTTTTTTTTCTCATGAAAAAAATTCAGATTGTGCAAACTCCAAGGTAAAAAAAAAGAAGAAAAGAAGTGCAAACAAAGCATTTAAAAAAATTAGCAAAATAAGAGCTACACATGCTCTGCGACAAAGAGTTGTTTTTGTGTTAATTAGAGCATCTACCAGAAAATTCATAATATAAAATGGAAAGAACATGACCTCGCCTTATGTGCAAAGGTGATTCTGAATTTTTATCTTTAAACTAACTGAAGTAATGAATTCAAAGAAGTCTACTCATTTGCAAAGTTACACATTTAAGGGTTAAGCTCTAAGGTTTTTTGTCTTTTGAAAGGAGTTAGAATATAAGTATAGCATAGAGAAATTTAAGGTATCTATGAAAGAAAAAAAAACCAGTAGAATCGAGTAAAGAAAAAAGCAAAACAAAAATTATAAACGGTAAAAAAACTTGCAAGGCATCATGCGTGATGTCATTGTTTTTGGGATCATTTTTCCAGTGGGTGAACGGTAAGAATGACATGCCTGAAAAATAAAACCAAAGAAGAAAACTCACTCGAATAACCCCTCAAATAAGTTTTTTCATTAAACTTAAAAATGAATTGAATTTTGAATTTCAATTCAGAAAAAAATTTGGTAATATTTAAAATGAAACATTTTTAATGGATTCTGAAAATGATAATATTAATTTATTCATAGTGGTGAATATTACCTCTGTGAGGAGCGAGAGAAGCAGCCAAATCATCCACATCTCGGAGAGGTAAATCTGCTCCACTTAAATTTATAGCAAAATCCCAATAGCCTACTTTCAAAAGTTCAGTCAGTGCCTGAAAGAAGTATTCATAAAAAGAAATGGTAAATATTGCATCTCTAGCACAAAACAAAATGAGATCATTTTTTTTAATTGAAAAAACTTGATGCTATAATATTACAATATGATTTGCTTTTTTTGAACTTCAGAAATCATGACTCTTTTTTTCAAAAGCATACTAATTTACCAAGGCAAATTTTTTTCATTTTATTGCTAAAGTATTAAATTTACGAAAATATAAAACTAAATTTAGGATCCCAGTTAGAAACACAAAACTACTTTAACCCTTTCAGACCCTGGTGCCACAAATGTGTGTGTGTTGCTTTTCTCACAGTAGAATTTTTTTCTTTTGACCTCAGGAAGTAAGCCCTGGCTTAAAGGATTGTGTAAGTTTTGAGTTATAGTGAATGTGAACTTGGGGGCTTTCATCAGAGGGCAGCACTTAAAGTTGAACTTTCAAGGGTTTTTAAGATGAATCCCAAGAGGAAATGTCTCCAGGAAAAGTGTGATTTATTACATAAAATTTAGCAATAAAATTCTGGAAAACATTATATGTGAAGATGAATATACCCTGCATCATCTTGGCTGAAAAAATTTGAACAAATGAATTATTTCTTCACAAAAAAATAATAAAATTTGAAAAAAAATAACGATTTGATGACATTTAAATTTTTAATGTATTTTTTAAGCAACAAAAATGAAAAAATATCTTGAAAATTCTAAAAAAAGTGTGAAAAAGTTAAAATATATTTCTCTTCTTTGAAAGGTTATTTAAATAATGGTAAAAGAATTGTTACATACAGAATGGAAAACTAACCTCAAGTTCAGCACGAACAATTTGGTAAGACCCCCACGATGTTTCAAAAGACCTATCTTTGGGCAGAATAGAAATATTTCCTCTGCGAATTAACTTTTTCATGACCAAATTATGTTCTAAGTTCTATGTAAAAAAGGAAAAAAAAATCCAATTTCATTCAGCACATGAACAAATAGTAATTGATTTGATGTTAGATAAAAAAAGTTATTAGGATCACTAGTAAATCTAGCAGATCCAACAATAAATAGCTAAAAGGGACTAAAAAAGTTAATAATATTGCAAGATTGATAAGCTTGCTCAACTTATTATAAATAAAACTAAATATTTATGCTAATTTTATTTCCACAACATAATCTGAACAGAGACAGCACATTTTTTTAAGTCTTCATTCAGATCACAGCGTTGAGCTTATCTTAACCTCTTAAATGCAAAATTGGAAACTACACCATAACTAGGATTTCCAAATTCTCACATTTTGAAGGGGGACGAGAAATCATATTTATCACCAATTAACGATGGAAACGAATTTGCACAATGTTCATGGTTTGGCCTCAGTCTCTATACTTTTTAATATTCAAATATTTCATTTATGTGATGCAGAATTTCAATTATACAACGTTTTCACTTAGCATTGAATCCCAAATTTTAGAAAAGTATCATTTCTCCCAAAGGGGGGGGGGGGGTATTTGTTTTTAGGCAGCATAAATAGGTAACTAAAATAATGTTTTATGGATATTGTAGCCTCAAAAGCTGTGAATTTTAGGGTGTTTGGTGACAGACCAGAAAAACATTCACCTACTTTCAGTGTAGGCTGACGACCACTTTAAAGTAGACATGAAAGTGATTTGTTCATTGTTTTTTCTGATAATTCTGGAAATGCATTTTGCCTAGAATTGTAGAATTATAATTTAATTTTTTAATAGACAATAGAACATATTAGTCTCTTGTAAGTTATTGCCTTATGGCTTTGTTTCTTTTCTGTATTGCAAACAAATTCCATCATCATTCCTGAAGCATTGAAAAACCTTTTCAGACGTTTTAGGTCTGTTAGTAAGAAAACGTTCACAAAATATTGGTTCTTCTTTACACTTCAGAGTAGAAGTTTCTTTGTTTGTGGTGCTTTGCTAGCTGGCAGTGTACAGTGAATCCGTTCTTCATAATTTCACAAAAAAGATGGGGGGGGGGGGGAGCTGTGATTCTCAGAGTCAAATGGAAGTTGTGATTGCTCAAGTAACCCCAGAATTGATTCAGAAATCAAAATCTCTCTCACAAAGCTCAAGCCGAGCACCCACAGGTATAAAACACTTCTGATGATGCCCCTGAGCCAGAGGCATGGCCCCCACATCCTGAAGCAGGGCCCCTAGGCTGGAATCTTTTACGGGCCCCCGACCAGACTTTCATGGGGCCCCCTTTATGATAAATTTATAGCGTGAAGAAACAAAAAAATGATTAAAATCCTCCCGGGCCCCAGGGCTGGAGCCTTGTCAGCCCACCCCTTGTGGGGGCCATGGCCAGAGGGCCTTGTTTTTCACAGATACACACTCATAAGTTTGACACAAAATAAGCTAAATCAGAAAGTGGACTAGAATTTCACAGCTAGTGAGCTAGTGCAACTTTATTACAAATGCCAACTCTTCCGACATCTCAAAAGATGGCTTGCAGCTACACGTTTTGAGCAAAGTGAGGAATTTAAAATCTCAGTGCAAAAATGGCTAAAATCTCTGGTGATGGAATTTTATGTAGAATGATTTGAAGAAACCTATTTATTAATATCAAAGGTGTTTTGAATAACATGGAGAAAAATAAAGTAAATATGTAATTTTTTGAAATCATGAATAAATTTGCCAATTTCTTTTCAATTGCTTTCATTTTATTACTGATTGGCCCATAATTTTTAACTGCGCCACATACAACACACATTAAATGTGCTAATTTCTCAATAAATGTTAACAAAAAAAATATTGTACTAACATTTCTATAAGTTCGAGATCTCCTGTCAACATGAATCACATATAAATTATGAGGTTTCCATATGCTCTCTATCAACTGCATCTGAAGTAAAAGAATAAAAAAGTATCAATAATTTAATTCTTTTAGAAGTATAAGAATACTAAATATATTTTTTATGAACTGTAAAACACAAATGAATAGATTTCAAATTTGAAAACGTATTTTCTTACTGATGCATCCACATCTTTATGAAGCAACAAAAGAAAACCAAGACGGGCAGGTTTCAAAGCCTTAGGAACACCGTGATAATCTACCTAAAACACAAATTTATCAAGTGAAAAAGATTTCTATAAAGTATACCTGATTTTGAAAAAAAAACAGTTTCGTTTTAAATCAGACTCAAGTACATTTAAAGTGAAATCATGTATATACAAAATTGAAGAGGCCATATAGAAACTTAATATGAATACAGAAATTGTATTATTAAACCTTATTTGAAAATAACTCACTGCCACCCCTTCACTATGCCTCATACGTACGGTTAATTAGTAGTAGTCTATCAACAATCACCCTGAAATTTTTGGCTTTTGCATTAACAATATGCAAGGAAAAACAATTTCAACGATATGTTTATCCATTTTCAAAAATTATGTGGATTCATAGAAATGATATAGTTTTCCAAAGATTTGTGGCTTGAGTCAAAGTGAAATGAATAATCAAACTTGTGTGGCATATAATAATGAATCAGAACCAAAGCTATATGTTACATAAATGAGAGACATATAAACAAAGTTCCACTCTATTATTTTTTTTAACATATGGAAGGTATATGTAGAAAAGAAAATCTCATGAAAATCAGTTCCATTCAGAATTTATTTAGCTTAGCATAAAGAAATTCAAAAGAGAACGAAGCTCATTTTATGTTTAAAATCAAAACTTACAGTGAAAGTCTGGATTTGATTGGTGTTCTATTAGAGGTAAAGATCGGAAATTAAACACACTTTGTCTTCTGGGATGCTATAAGAAAAAAAAAATTAAATTAAATAAGAGGATATGTAATATCTATGATAGTAATCCTGTGGTTCTCAATCTGTAGTCCACGGAACACTGTTGCTCAGTGAAGCCACTTCAAATGTTCCATGGAAAAATCAAATACACAATTAAAAATTGTTGCAAAAGAAAAACCAATAGGAGTGGTATCGAAAAACCAAGCAAGTTATGCAAAAAGTTTCAATCAATCTGTCAATTCTTTCTTCTGAAATCAAAAAGAAAAGAAAGGAATTATATTATAAATATATACAAAAAAACCATCTTGAATGTGATTTTCTCAGATTGCAGTTTTTGAGTTTATTCGTAAGATTTAAAAAAAAACCACTGTACCAAAAATTCTGAAAATTTTATAGGGACAGTTATATGATGTGTGTCAGTAAAATGAACCTCAAATGTAGATACCTGACCATTTTATAATTTTTTTTAAAAAAGTTGAAAAAAATTAAATCTGAATTCACACACACAACATGTTTTTAAATACTTCCTATTGGTAAATTGCTAAATCAGAGGTTCATTTTACTATCAGATATCGAGTAAACATTTGTACAATATTTCAGATTTTTTTGGAGCAGTCGTTTTTTTTAAATCTTACAAATGGGCTGCAAATACTTCAGAAATTTTATCTGAGAAAAACATGTAAAATGTTTGTTCGTTGAATACTTTTGAGCTATCATTCATTACTTCTTCTTTTTATTAAGAAAAAACAGATCAATCAATTGACATGAAAGTTTTTGCATCTGATTTGCAATTGAGTGAAAAATATTATTTTAAAATCATTTTTTAAAAACGACATTTTGACGCCTCTGGGGTCGTGACACCCCTTAAAACTTATGTTGTATTGTGAGAGTTCTGCGCAAAAAAAATGTCAGAATTTAGTTTTCCCAGACATCAAAAAAGATTGAGAAACAAGGGTATAATCTATAATGATAATGAAATAATATTGAAGTGAGAAAATAACAGACCCAATCTGAACAGCCTCCTCAACAGATGAGCAGGTAATATCACCTTTTCTCCCTTCATAACAGAGCACAATATACAACCAAATCAATTAAACTAGCATGAAAAATGCATAGGTAATTTCTTTTCTGTTAATATTCAAGACCAATTATTACCTTTTCCAAAAACAATGGAGGAATGCAAAAACCTTTGAGATTGTATTGAAAAGAGCAGAAAACTTGTAACAAGTCTGAGCAGCAACTTCTGCTTTGACACCTTTGATTGAAAAAAAAAAACATGAGTAACTCCACATATAATGCAAAAACGTTATAACAGGACGTATTTCCTTAATCAGCTTCCGATTTGTTTATACACACATGCTTATAAATAAAAGTTATTTGATGTCTGATGTAGTTCTCCTGTATTTCCATCATAATATGAAAAAAAATCAGCTTGACAATTTTTTTTAATTTTAAAAAATAGACTAGTTTTTCAGTTCTGAAATAATATATGAAATACATAATAGATAAATAATAAGTATGATGACATTTCTCTATCACAAATATTTTCATTAAAACTTGATTAGCAGTATCATTTTTTACCTTCCCAAAATTGACCATATTTCTTCAGACATAGCATTTCTAGTGGAGTTAGGCTTCAAGCAATCCCCTTCATATCTGATAAAAAAAAATTTGTGAATTTAAAAAAAAAAAATTCAATCTCATTGATTTGAACTCTTGCTTCCTTATTTTACAAACATTTAAAATTATCAGCAAATGTGTGGGTTTTTTTGCAAACAATCGAAAAAAAAGAAGACATAATTCACATCACATTTCTAACAAAAAGATACCTTACTTAAATTAATTTTCATAAAAAAACAAGCATCTTTTATATGCTGCTGAAAATGGACAACTACTTTCACACGCACAAATCATTCAATTTCTCTGAATCTTACAAACATAAAAGTCTTCTAATTGAAAAAATTATAATTTATAATTGAAAGTTTATTAAAAAGTAAAATACTCTGTGATCATATAGTCACTTCAAATACATATTTTCTTTCTCACGCTATGAATTCTAGGATGCAGTCAATACCCAATTGTTGCTTACATGACATAAAATTGCCCCACCATAACATGCCTTGCTTTTCATAATATCTCTGGTGTCAAAGAGATCAAAGACATTTATAGTTTACTGAATTGCAGCCGAAATCAAGACGTTCTCAAGATTGGATCCAAAACAGCATGACTTTTATTTTTTATTTTTGGAACCAATCGTAAAATCAGATTCCTATCAGGTGCCTAGTTCAACCAATCGAAGGAGTAGGACTCAGAACAAAGAAACCAAAAGTAAGATTTTTTGTTCCATTTTGGAAGAGAGAGGATCTCACACACTTGTTCATGAAACATGAAGCATTGACATTGTAGTTAGGAGCACTAAGGCACTTTGGGATGTGAGTGAGTTCCAAATCAAGATGGGATTCCCCCTTTGGATTAAACACTGAGGAGAAGGTGGTGAGTGACCCAAATCGTCAAATCATTTACTTGTTAAATATTATTCTGATTTCTTTAATGGATTGAGTGAAAGTAATTGAAGAGTAAATTGCATTGTTCTGTTTCATATCAGTTTAATAGTAAAAGTTTGTTTGTTTCTTCTGTGGTTTATTGCGTAGAGTAATTTAATCATTTAATTTAACTAACTTTCTTGGCCATATGATCGTATCCCAAAGGCACGGCATTAGAATCACTGAAAGCCAAATAATTGATGGCATATTGAGTAACAAAATACGGCAATAGAATTTAGAAAATAACAAACCCAATCTGAATAGCATCATCAAGAGATGGGCAGGTAATATCAAACACATCCCTTTCATCAGCAAAGTTTTCAAATATTTCTGTAGCTGAATAATTCAAACTTTTATCCTTGCCATCCAATCTTGAACGGTATCTCAAGTGGAGAACTTGATCATGCTTCTGGATCCTGTTGACCTGTACCCAAAATGAATTTTATCTAAAATTTCATTGCATCTTCTCTCACCAAGTAATCATACATGTGCGGTTAGTGTAATAAAATTTTCATAATATAATAAGCATTGTGACAACTTGAAAATTCCTCTAATACAAAATATTTATTTTCTAGACGCTGCTCTACAGGGTGATTACTTAATTCCCTTTTGCCGCATTTTATTGGCAAACCATTGATCCTAGAGGCATACTTCCAATTAGAAAAAGTATCCAAAAAACGTGTAGAATTCAGTTATGTCATTTAATATTGCAAAGAGTTTTATAGTTATTAAAATAAAAAGAATTTACTTTTTATTTGGTCATCCTGTCGTCAAAAACCCAGTTAGAAAGTTGTTGCCCTCTCGGTCCTGAGGTAAAAAAAATCCAATCCACAGTTCTACGTGCAATATTCGGAGAGAGATATTTGAATTTAAAAATTGGAGGAGAGTTGGGAAAGACCAGCATAAATAAGGGAAAGAAGCACTGTCCGTTAGTTTATAGTGCTCTTTCCCAAGTTTCCTCCAATATTTCAATTCAAATATCTGTGAATATTGCACTTAGAATTGTGGAATTTTTTTTTACCTCAGGACTGACAGGGCAACAACTTTCTAATTGGGTTTTTGAAGAAATGGTGACCAAACAAAAAGTTAAAATTGGAAGTATGCCTCTAGAGCAGTGTTTCTCAACCACCGGGCCCTGATATCATTTATACCGGGCCGAGAGTGATTAGCCGTTTCATTTTTTCTCATTCATTTTCTGTTGGTCGGGTGTTTGACCGGCCTCCGACTCACAAAAATGAATTAAACCGGGCCGTGGGCTTGAAAAGGTTGAGAACCACTGCTCTAGAGGATCAAGTCTGCCAATAAAATGCAGCAAGGGGAATTAAGTAATCATCCTGCATATATATATATACACATAAATAACTTTTTAAATTCTCTCAGAAAGCTAGATGAGTTCATTAATTCGCTGAGTTTATTTCACACATATAACTGAAGGTATTAGATACACTGTATCTCCCAGCATTAATGTTCTGAAAAAAATGAATGTTACCATTAAATAATCTTTCCAGCAATCAATTGACACCAGTATTGTTTTCCTCAAACCAGGAGCTGGATCACCAAGACAAAACTCATTCCCAAACTTGAAAAGGCAGGCCTGAAATCCCAGACATCGATAAATAGTAGGGCATGGCCCAGCCAATTCACCTGAATGAAGATTTTATAAAATTTCCATGAAACAAAAATATATATATATATATCTGTGCAGCTGAACAATTCATTTTAAATTATACAAAGTAAGAGAGTGAAAAAATTCGGATAACATTACCAGTATAGTTCTCCACAGTTGCTGAATGTTTGTTTAGGTGTTCTGAAATAGGATAAGTACTCTCGTTCAGGTTCACTATCAATTCCTGTGATATCTGAAAGAAAATATGCAAATTTCACAAATCAGACACCTTTACGAGTGTATCTTCACTCCAGAGGTTACACATAGGGGTACTTTCATTTTTAAAAACTTTTAATAGTTTTAAATGGTTTTTTAGTGATTCTTTTTTCAAGTCAAGACTTGAGGTATGCATAAAAGTATTTAAATCAAATGGTCCTAGTAAAGATATTGACCCAATTGTTTAAATGACTTTTTAAATGGAATTTTGACATACAATAAACACAAATCAATCTAAAAAAATTTATTTCATGGTTAGTTTTGGCTCAGATTTGAAAAGAATATTAGGGATTCACAGCTGTGTCTAATAATTTTGAACTTGGGTAAAGAAGGAATGAAAACTTTGGTAACACCCTTTATCTGCTTCACTGAAAATGTATGAAAGTGGTGCATGTGCAGGACCAACACCAATTATAGTAGATAGTTGAGTACTATAGCTGGTGTTGACATGGACGTCTTACGAACACCGTGGGCCCCTGGGTCAAGTGATTTTTCGGAGGGTCTACCTGGCAAATTCTCGAAAATTTCAACTGGTTCTCATTTTTGTGATTGCTCACCCCCTTCTCTTTAGGCTCCAGGCCGTGCCCAAATGGGCCCCATGTTACGATGGTGCGGTCGGTAAAGGCATGGCGTGAGATATATAGGTGGGCCCCATGCGTTAAGACAGCACTTGTTTGTGTTATATTTTTCAGTCAAACCACGATCATTTTCTACTTTCTACACACGAAAGTTAATTACTAATTAGACCGGAACATATAATTTACAGCCGCTTCCGAACTGCTGCGTTCTACCTTTTTTTATTCGTATCTCTCGCCAAGAGATTAGTGCGCTAATTACTTGGTGGAAGGGAGGGACTTTCTGCGGAAATAGCGCAATTTTCGCGGTCGTTTTTGTCGTTTCTCTGTGTCGGGAAAGATTCTGACAAGGACGGAGTGGGTATCGAACTCGCGATACGTCTGAACATCCTTTGGTACTGCAGGCGTGTGTCTTATCGATTTAAGATATCGCACCCCTGTCTTTTTTGCTTATATTCATAGCGTTGCTTTTTTTTTTTTGCTTCAGTTTCAATTAATTACCGTAACTCAATCTAAAAAAATTGTTACAGTTCGCATGTGAAAAGTTTCCTCACAATCGGTCCGATTCAGATGTTTTGTTCCCAATTCTCAAGACTGAATTGAAAAACATGTTTTTTAATATAAAATTTCATATTTACCAACTAGAGTCAGATGAACGGTCATAATTCTTATTACTGAGGAACATTGAAACTTACCCATAATGCACGAAATTTAAAAAAAAAATTCTCACTCGGGGGAAAAAAATTACGAAGATATAAAGCATTATAATAAAATATTTTGAGTAAATGATTTCGGTGCGGAAGTTTCCCATTAAGGATAAATACAGAGAGTAATTGACTATAACATGCTATAAAATAAAAGATAATTGAGACATGTTCATTAAATACTCACACTGGAAATAAAATAGTTCTTTGGGCACATGAGAGCGGTATTTGGAGTCATTTCGATGAGGACGTACTTCCTCGTGATAATTTCAAAAGAAGTCGCGTTATCAGGTCGGTACTTGTACTCTTTAGGATTTAGTATGAACATTTTTTGACCATCGGCTAATGTGATTTCATTTATTTCAGTACCACAGCATGTAATCGACGACAGCAGTACCACCAAGAATCCTGAAATTCAAAAACAATTCTATAACTAATAAGCCTAAATGTTTTTTTTTTTCAAGATTTGCATTTGGTTCGTTCTTTCATCATTCCAAAAATTAATATATTTTAATTCACAATGATATATTCGGTGAAAATGCATGTAATTTAGTAGGTCGTATAGGTAAATATGACAAGTCACCAATGATATTACTTAAATTTATCGGGATTGTGGGTAAACTTCAGTCTGGGACATTACTTCTCAAATTTTTATCACTCGCGACTCTCTTCTCCAAGTCATCATTTAAGCGCGGCTCCCAAAATAGTATCAATAACAACCACTTTTCATAGCATTGAATAGCACACATCAATATCAACACCTCACCGCGACACCCCAAGGAGTCACGAAAAAAACTGATCTAGGACGACGAATACGATCGGTAATGTTGATTTTGATTTCATATGCAAGTTACATGTGAAAAAAGGGAACATTACAAGACTGATATTAATTTTTATCTTTTTAACACTTATATTTTGATTTAATTTATACTTAATTTATATTTGATTTATTTTGATTTAAGGAAAAATACGTATCAAAATCAGCATAAATCATACATGACCCACGAACAAAATGTGGCTCTCGGAGTCATCTGATGTGGTCCGCGATATCAAACTTTAATTTTTTTAAAATGAACTAAGTGGCACAGATTCCTTAAGTGACCCACAGCACATTTACAAACCAATCAAGTAACCTGGGGCACTGTTTTACACCACTTAAGTGGCTCGCGGCACATTCTTACCTCACTTAAGTGACTCGCGGCACATTCTTACCTCACTTAAGTGACACAGGGTACATTTCCAGATCATTTAAGTGACCCACGGCACATTTACAGATCATTTAAGTGACCCGCGGCACATTTACCGGTTACTCATGTGGCCCGCGACGAACCAATAAAGTATCCCGCACTCTTCAAAATGTTGAGCACCCCTGGTCTAGATAGGATAGTTTCCTGAGGCTTTGGTAGTATAAGTGCAAAAGTGACCGATTTATCATATTTACCGTAACAAATATATATAAGTTTTTAGATGACCATACAAAACACAAAATTTCAACATAAACACGTTGCAGCGAAATGATAAAAAAAATTGTAGGCATAAAAATGTCTTATTAACGCCATTAACTGATAAACTGGTAAAATTAAGAGAAGAGAGCAATCCCATAATTAGGCTGGGGTAGACGGAGTTCTACAAAAAATGTTATTTTGCATGATAATAACCCTTCCAAAAGGGCACCGAGAAGGCAAGCTACGGCCTGGAAGAGAAAAGTGATAACTTTTTTTTCTATATTTATCAAACTTACCAACTTTGGGAATTATGCATAATCACCAGGGCCGTCTTAATAGTCTTGGGCCCCGGGCCAAGTGATTTTTCTAAGGCCCCCACCTGGCAAATTCACTTGTTTACTACCAAAAATTTCAACTACATCTCATTTTTGTGAGGCTTCTCCCCCCCCCCCCCCCCGCGGACTGTGCCATGATTTAATTGATCATCACTGGTGAATGTGATAATTGTATTAAAATTTATCAAACTCACAGAGACGATTGATTATGATGCATAATAACCAGCGATTACATATTGTTACCGATTTATCATAGTTACCGTAACAAATATGTGACAATAACTTTTTAGATGACCGTAAAAAGCACAAAATTTCAACATAAGAATATTGCAACAAAATAATAAAAAAAAATTGTAGGTATAAAAAATGTCCTTCACATTTACTTCTTCTATTCATTTATTTGCACTTACACGCGTTATCGTTAACGGGAATAAGTGGAAACGAAAATTTTAAAGCGGTTTATCAGGAGCAAAAGTTTAAATTTTTTCCGCTTCGAAAGAGCGTGTAATAAACTGCAGATGGGTCAACGAGATTAATGGTCAACGAAAACTTGAGTACGTACCTTTCAACAACGCCATTAAAGGTGAAGAAATAAATTGTTCCGAAAATTAAATAATGTAATTCAAATGGTCGAAAAGAAAAGGGGGGGGGGGATAATGATACTACGAACGAGCAAACACTCAGAATGCTAAAAAAGTTGCGTTTATCGCAGATAAAAACTTTATCTAAAAGTTCTGTATGATACGATCCAACACAAAGAACCAAAGAGCAGCATTAAACGAAGTGGCATAATAGCAAATATAAAACTATAAAATTTTCTGATCGTTTTATCAATGGATAAGAGGTCACCTTTCGTGAATAGCAGGGGATGCACAACCTTTTCCGTCCACGGGCCAGATATGCTTTATTTTTGCAGCTAGTATATAAAGGGTGGCCATATGGCGAGATGATTTTAATTTTAACTCTAATTATATCATAATTATCATCTCACATATTTATCAAACATACCTATGTTTTTTTTTTGGCGAATTAAATTCTGATTTGCTATACCCATCATTTTCTGCGATTGACAATTTTTTCAGACTTTTTAACGACATTGTACAACTTTACTTTCTTTTGACAATTTTTTTGGCTGTAATTGTGAATTTTATTGGCCTTTGACAATTTTTTTTTTTTTTTTTGGGCTGTAAATCGTAAAAAGTAAAGGGCAGTTTTACTTGCCACTGACAATTTTTTAGTTGTAACTGGCAACATTACTTGCCTTTGACAATTTTTTTGGCCATAATTGGCAACTTTACTTATCTTGATAACTTTTTTGGCTGTATTCCATATTTTTATGAAAAAAACATAGTCAGCCAGGGTATTTAACGTGTTGATAATTTTTGTGCCGGAAAAGTTTCGTGGGCCGCATTTGGCCCGCGGGACGGAGGTTATGCTCCCCAGGTGAAGAGGGTTTGAGAATTTGCATCCATGGAACCGGTCTCAATAATAGAAGCGAGATTGTTTATGAAAATGATGTTACATTTATGAAATTATGTAATCTCCAGAGTGATCTGATTCTGAAACCGAATTTGGGATCAAACTTGATAATTTCTAAAAATGAAATTTTATTTAACGATCTGGAATCAAAGTTAATGACCAGAGGACGATACTTAATCGAATCGAACGAACTAACAAACAAGATGGTTTATTGGTAAACTTTTCAATCACCCTAAAGAAACAAACGATTTGAAACATTCCTTCTCTCTTTCCCCCCCCCCCCCCCCCCACGAATTATAGTGAAACACATTAAATACAATGAATCTCCTTATAGCAAAGTCCTTTCATCACAACGAAAAATCCGTTCTACGAAAGACTCGGTATGGAGCAATAATATTGAATGTTGAGTAAAAAAAATTATATAACGAAAATGTGAGTTCTCCGGCAAAAATTTCGGGATTAAAAAAACGCACTCTACTGCAATGCTCTCACGTTTGTTATATAATCGTTTTTATTAAACCCACAAAATGATGATGATTCTTTCCGAAGTTGTTTCGAGTATCAAGCCAGTAGTCGCTACCCTTTATACGACTGAGGGCAGCACCACATGCAATTTCTCTAGAAGGTGGGAAACTCCAATGTTCAAAAAAATAAAATAAAGTCACATATACCGTATTATCACAACCTTTACTTTTCATAAGCACAAGATACAACGCGGAGTTAAGCGAGTTTGCGACACATTGTGTAAGTCAAGATTGTTCAAACTTTAGGAGAGTGCGAGCTACTTCATTGATTTGAAAACGTGTCGCGAGCCTCTCAAGTGATCTGGAACTGCACCACAAGTTACTTAAGTGATCCGTAAATGTGCCGTGGACCACTTAAGTGACCTGGGAATGTGCCGCGATGATCTGCAAATACGATGCGGATCACTTAAATGATCCATTGCACAGTTTCAGATCACTTAATTGATCTATAGATGTGCCGCGGGTCACTTTAGCGAACTGTAAATGTGCCGCAAGTCACTCAAGCGATCTATAAATATTTTGCGGGTCACTCGAGTGATCTGAAAATAATCCGCTGCGATCTGTAAATATACCGCAAAAAATGTCGCCATCTGGGGGCTAATTTCGTTGCAAGCTGTTGCTGAGTTAGGAGGCTGCCTATAGCGCAATCCGGAAAGTACGAGGTTGGTGGTTCGATTCCCCACAGAGAAAAATGTGAATTTTCTTTCCAAATATCTTCGCTTGGTATACAGTCATCTGCACTTCGAATATACCGCGAGTCCTTAAGTGATCTGTAAATTTGGCGAGAATAACTTGCGTGAGCTGGAACTGTGCCGCGGGCAGAAACGGATTAAGATCGGTTGAGACACTGGGCTCAGAAGAAAATATTGGGCCCTTTAAATTAGAAAAAAAAGTGTAACGTTGGTGTTTTATGGGGCTCTAATAGAAGTCGGGGCTCTCAGGGCGCGCGCCAAGTGCATCCGCCATTAAATCCGCCTCTGGCCGCGAGACACAAGTGATCTAAAAATGTGCTGTGGGTCACTTGAGTGATCTATAAAATAGCCACGGGGTAATTAAGTGAGCTGGGAATATGTTACGAGCCATTCAAGTGATGTGGGACTGCACCGCTGCTCAAATAGAGATCTGATTGTGCCGCTTAATTCACTTTTACAAAAATAAGTTTGAAGTCACGGCCACATCAGATAACTCCGAGGGTCACCGTTTGAGCAGAACATGCTCTTTCAAACCGAGCCCAACTCGGGTCTATCACCATGGGCAATTTACTACCTAGTGAGTTGTGCCGGAAGTGTGAGCGTGTGTACCTAACAGTCTAAGTGCGTATCTAGTGTTGTGTCTGATTTTTCGGTGCTGCCATCCATATTTCAGAAGTGAAGTGAGTGAAGTGTGATGATTGGTATTTGTACTGTTTCTAGGCCTGTTGCTCTCTGTGGCGAGACTTTTTTACGGAGAGATCGGCTCGCATTTGCACCTCGAAGTTGGGAACCACAGAAAACCAACTTCAGCCGACTACCACTGTTGCGACGATGGGGCTCGAAGCCAGGTCCCAGCGATGCGAGTCCATCACTATGATCACTCGACCACCACAGCTGCGAGTTTGAGCATGTGTGGTATGTCATAATGATTGCCAACTAGGTTGCATTCGCCTGTACACTGCAACTAGCAACAGAACGTACTACCACACTCGCTAGTGGCGTTCACAAACGTAAAGCCGTTTGAATTAACTTGTTTTCCTACCTTTTTTGAGGCTTTGTGAGGTTTATATCAATCCGTTTATATTTTACTATTCCGATGACGGCGCATGAAGCGTGGGATCTCTTACACTTTATTATATGAAAGAAATACAGCGATCGCAAAAAAATCTCCACGCCGAGCAGCTAGTGTACCTAGTCCATGAATAAGAGAAATGGAAAAAGTATTTTGAAATCAACTGTGTTGGTTTCAGTTTAATTTCCCTCGTGTGCAATGAAATAACCACGGCGTAACAAGAATGATCAACGTGTTATTTAGCACACAGTTCTTTTTATATTTTTCGTCAAGTGCATCTAAAACTGATACTAAGAGCAACCTTGTAACGTTTGTTCCGTTAGTTCATTTTTGTGAGAAATACGAGATAATTTTTCCCCATTGCTAATAAAAAAACCCTTTTAAATAAATCGCCCCGTTTGAAAGGGAGGAGAGATCCAAGATATAGTATACTGATTAATGAAAATCATCTAAAAAGAGTTCATCAAGGTCAAGGCGCTAACGAAGTGAGCACCGCCTACATCATACGAATAAATGAATACTGAATGAAATAAATGAAAACAAAAGCAGGTAAGCGTACGTGAAAGGTTAAATATCGAAACGTGATCTGATGAATAAACAAAACGGGATTATAAAAAAGAATAGCGTGTCCTTCAAAAAAACAGGTTAAAAAACAGGAAGCTCCATTGAAAATGAAAGGCTATAATGTCTTCAAATCTGTCATCAATCTCGAAAAATATCTCTATTGTTTTACATGTAAACAAATTCAAGTTTTCGTTATTCACTTGAAGGAAAAATAACCTTTTTTCCTCTTCTTTTTTTTTTTTTAAGTGAAATTTGACTCTAGCTATGACGTTTTTATTCATTAAATATTCGCGCAGTTAACTGACATAATTCGCCTTTATTTCATGCACGTTGTCTAACATTCATGCTGTTATTTTTAGCGAGTTGAGCTGCGTTGAAAATCATCATTCTCAAAAAATGAAAAATTTTAGTAAAATATAAAAAAAATGGTTTTTTTTACAAAATGTATCGCAATGTATCGCATAAATAGATAATAAAATATAGGGGAGACCGGGATAATTGCGGTCACCTAAGGACAATAACATGCTACTTGAGTAATTTACCAGTTTTTTGACTGAAACTCGTGATAATCAATTCGCAAGCAACTTAATCGAATTTATTCAAAAAGAGTTGTGCATTTTTTTCACAAAAACAATTCAATAAACAATCAGAGTTGACCAGGGTAATGGCAGTCAGCCATTTCACCAATTTAAAATCGCGTGAAATTCAGGAAAGTAGCAAAAAACACCAAAAACAAATAAGAATGAATGTAATATTTAATCAACAGTATTAAAAAATGAAATACGTATGGTGAACAAACATATAACTCGTTTTTACTGCAGAGGTCACAAATGCTACCTGCCCTTTGCAGTCCGCCCCCCCCCCCTCCTGAACACTGTTGGTGAGCCTCATCTTTATAGCTATAGTACAGCAGAATCGCATCTCTCCATCTATTCCGAATTCTTCACAGTAAAAAAACGACAGATATTTTTTCATCTCTATTTCCCATGTTTCCATTATCGGATGAATCTTGCAGAATCATTTCTTTGTTTGAAACCTCCGTATCGGACTCAAAAAGTAGTACTCGTCGTAGTACTGATTTCCTCGCTCTTGGGGATTTTGCTTGAAAATTTGTCGTTTAGTCATGTATTTCTTTTTTTCACCTGAGTGTTCTTGGTAATATTTTCTTATTTTTTTCTTCAAATTTATCTTTCATTGGTAATGACAATAATTTCTGAGTGATGTTTAAACCTCGATTTTCTTACAGGCCTTTAATCTGGTCATTCACGGCATCCTGGCACTTCAAGTGACCGCCATTCCCCCAATACATCAACTGCCATTACTCCGAAAGCACGCCGTGCTACAAAAAAAAAAAAAAAAATAGAAGAATGGCTTAATCAACTGCTGAATGAATAACATCGTTGAATAGGGCAGATATTATAATATCACGAAAGGTGTAAGATATACGAATAAACAAAAAAGGGAGTCCACTTACCACGATCAAAAATAGTGAGTTTTTACAACGTACGACGTCAAGTAGCACATTCCAGTTCAGCAAGCAAATACCAATAAAACGGTGATAGTTGCTCAGTAGTTCCCTACACGGTCGCATGACTATAGCAAGACGGGTAGACAACCCGCGGAACACCATGGTATCAGGAGGAAGGCACACGAATGCTTTTCAACCAAAAAAATTCTATTCCATTTTTTTATATAATCAAAGAAATTTTCTCCAACTTTAAAACAATTCTTTTCTTACGAATGATGGTCTTGTAGGTTGCCAAACCTATATTTAATAATGGTAGGCACTCTTAAAATAGTAATAAGTAGGGTTAGGATTTTTATGACGCGTCATATTTTTTTATGAAAAAATCATAGTTTGGG
Organism: Pholcus phalangioides; assembly: GCF_987345545.1. Taxonomy (NCBI): domain Eukaryota; kingdom Metazoa; phylum Arthropoda; class Arachnida; order Araneae; family Pholcidae; genus Pholcus; species Pholcus phalangioides. The sequence goes on along the minus strand of NW_028301608.1, from coordinate 81,317,736 downwards.
TATTTTCGAGTTATTGGTCATATTTTAAGCGCTTTTGAGCGATCGGTCATATTTTGGAAATTTTGAACCAATAAATCATTTTTAGGTAATTTTTATCATTGAAAATTTTAATCTGAGTGCATTTTTTTCAGTGATACAGAAAGCACAATTATATTGTCGTTTCTTTTCTTTTTTTGGGAAAAAATTGCATTCCAAGTAGCCACTTTTTTGTTCTGAAGGATCCTCTTGCTCTTTTCTGAAGGGAAACTCTGAATGGCCCGTTAAGCACGTGCGAAAGATCTTGTTCATTCGGACATTCGAAACCTTCGTGTTCAATGCATTTTCATCACATCTAAACACCGGGATTTTGGCCGCAGGGGCAGACTTGCCTTCACTGTGTGAAAAGAGAACTCCGAAGCTCTATAACAATTTTGGTTTTTTTGCATTATGCTTTGAGGTAGAAATCATTTTTCCATTTTTTATTTTATTTCTATCCCTGAAATCGCCACTCCCTAAAGTTTGGTAGTTGCTCCAATTTGTCCCTTCCTTTAATTCTGGAGTTGAGTGTTCAGAGTAAAGCGTTGCAGAATTTTTTCAAGGACTTTGGGAAAAAGATTTTTAGCACCGATGATAGCTGCTGTGCGGTCATGTGGTTGAATCCCACAATATATCCTACAACCAGGGCCGCAACCAAATAAAATTGTCGGCTGGAGTAAGTACCTATTTTGGCGAACTGTTAGAACGGTTGCACGCTGGAATAACTTCACAGGGATGGCGTCCACGCCTTTTATTCACTGTGACGCAGATTTGCATACATCTTCTTCTTCTCCAGGTTACATTTGCAATGCATGGTGTTCTTTTTCTCCCGATAAATTTCAACAGGAAAACCGTTTCAACGTTTGCGGAGCGGTCGTTTCGAAACGCGCGTTTACGTTTCATGTTAGACAATGCATTTTTCGATGACAATTATTTGTATTGTACTATCACCTCTTAATGTTTTTCCCACCTTTTCTGAATCACCCTGTTGCAATGAAACCTGTGTGTAACGATACTGTCTATAACAATAAACCTGCCTATAACAATAGTTTCTTTGGTCCCGGCGGAATTCCTATTGAATAGGAAATAACGCAAATGCTCAAACTACCTACAACGATAACCTGCCCATAACAATATTTTTTCTAGGTCCCTACAGTATCGTTACAGACAGGTTTTAGTGTATACATAGGCTTAACGTTATTGGGGAGGGGGCGAGTCAAACCTAAGTTTATGACGACAAACGTTAGGGGGACTCGGATCCATGGGCGGGATACAACCTTACGCCTATATATACACACATATTAGAAAAATACATTGCTAGTGAGGAGAAAATCAATAAATAAAAGTATAGAAAGAATGGAAGAGGAAAAAAAACTTCAGTTCATCGGGTTAACAAGGAAGCTTCGCGATGATGAGAAAAGAAGTAAAAAAAATTAGGCAGAGGAATGAATTTTTTCCATTTCCGTTTGGACGAGATATCTCGTCTGTGATCGTTAAGGGGTTAATTTGGAAATTTTTCAATCTCCCTCACTTAAATGATTTTTTTCAAACGGGTTGAACCCTGATACCGATCAAGCTAAGCTGAACTAACATGGGTTCGAACATTCATGAACATACATGAACTAACGATAACTGGCATAGTAATAATTTATACATCGAGTATAATTTTGTCGCATCACTAAAAGCACTCTTAATTGTCTTCATCAAGGCCACCCTAAATACATATATACTATATTATTCATAAAAGCAACATTAGATTCAAATAGCTAATTTTGATCATTTGTGATTATTCCCCCTTCTAATGGTACACACATAGTGGCCCTTCAATTACCGAAAAATTTAATATACTTTTTTTTTGCATCAACATTCAGTCAATCAGTTTGTGTAAAATCATCTCATTATTTCTTTTGAATAAATTTGTTTTCAATCGCAAAATTAATTCACAAAGAAAACGTCTTGAATGTATTCTAATATTGGGTCATAGTAACCATCCCCTCCCCCTTCATAAGAGAGTATCCTCAACTCAAAGTTTCCGTATATTAGCGTTGACTGAAAAACACAAACACACACACAAACATAAACATGCTCCCTCCGATGAATGCGAACCCAGATCGAACGCATTAACATCCATCTTCGAAACGTGACAACAGAAATTAACTTCGCAATCAACTTATTTCTTTTATGTGAGGGATAAAGGGGAATCATGCTCATTGTTTCGTGCAGAATCAAATTTAAGGCCATAATATCGATACATCTGATTCATGAACGCTGCGAGTAATTCAGACCTTTTAACCTCATCCTCAATTTCTTTCTTAACAAGGCGCGAGTGAAACAAAACTTCCTCATCAAAATGAAAAAACAATTTCCTCAAAAAAAATTTAGAAATGGGATCATCACAGAATTTCGCAACGGTTGCATAAGAGGGTAAATGCATGGTATATAAGTGGTATGTAGGCACCATAATGGCTGCTATTAAATTCCAATGTTACCTATCTGAAGAAATCTCGTCATAAAAAATGAATACATATTCATTATTCCACTACCACTTTTGTCAACACGCTTGTTCCCCCCCCCCCCCCATTAAATAAATATACTGTACGAGAATGTGAAAATTCAATAACAAATCAGCAATAGAAGAAAGGATCACGAAGCAAACCATCGCATTGTTTTATTCATACTGTAGTACCGTATGATGTCAAACTGATACAATAAATGCTTTTCAGAGTTTAAAATTTACGTAATTGAATCGAACCTTGTTGTTTGTTGCCCCACCTCGAAGAGAATCTTTATCTGCTTTAGAGGCAGACGCGGTTCAGCTTGGAGTCGTTGTTATCAGAGGCGGGTTTATGGTTTTGCTGTCTGTAAGTTACACAAATTTTGTCACCCTTCGCCCGTTTTAGTGCACTTTTCTTGACCACTCATTCCTCAAATTTTCCACCCTAGGCTATATAGTCCGCATAGCCACCTTACCAGTAAATACGCCTCTGTTTCTGAGTCACTCCTTTGGTCACTCACAACTCACATTTCTTGGTCACCCACAATTCATATTTCGTGGTAACTCTTTTGGTCAATCACCGATCAGGTCTTTCACTCTTTAGATCATTCACGTGATTGCATAGGTTCGGTCATTCGCATGCTGGCACACGCTCTAGAGCAGTGGTTCCCAACCTTTTTACGCCATGCCCAAAGCATCTCTGAAATCCTGTTGCCCCCACCCCGCAAGGCCGTAGCGGGGGAAGGAGGACTTAGGGGGTTTGGTTTCCCCCCTTTAAATGGAATTTTTAGTTACAGGCATGTCCCTCCCCCGTACTTTTGTTAGGAGAGGTACCCTCGCCCTTCGGTGAAACTATATAGTTCCATAACAGGTTTTTTTTTTCAATGCAAGAACTATTCATTTTTGCTTTGCCTCCTCAAATGTTAAAACGCGGGATCTTTGTCCTCTTCTATTTCTGTCTACTTTTACTTAGTTAAAAGCAGTGGTTCTTTTAATCAGGGGTCTTTGGAGAGACTTCAGGGATATCCATGAGCTTGAATGAGAAAATAATTAACTCATTGCATTGGCATAGGTTTTCACGGCCGGCGTCTAATTGAGAAAAAGGACTTACCGGGCTGTTAGGACGTGGTCCGCTATTTCTTACTGCCGTGTCGCCCGCAGCTGTGGAGGTTATCTATCGTCAGAGATACAGCCAAATCAAAAAACAAAGCCAACCAAACAAGGAATTTTGCCACCCCCTCCCCCACAACTTTAAAATTCGATTTTATAACGGTGTTCTTTGCTCCCACCTAAACCTGCCGCCCCCTAAATTTTGGCACCTTGAGCAACTGCCACTCCCGTCCCGTCTCCCTCTCGTTCCGGCCCTGCTACCGAGTGCGGACGCCAACAAGCTATAGCAAGTGAAGCAGGAAAAGTTGATAAGAAGTTCATCTCGTCCGCACCCGTTAGTATGAGACTCACCTCTGAAGACAGATGCCCGCAACAGCTGCAGGAAAAGCGTCAGAAAGAAATATCAAACCACGACTTAACAGCCCGGTAAGTCCTTAATCTCAATTTACTCATTGTTTTTACATTGCTATATACAAAATATTATTTTGTAAGTTTGTGGCCTTCCTTTTTCTTCATTTTATGGGCACAAGGGTTCGGTGGACTCTATCTTACTGGCACAAATTTTCCGTGGAACACAAAACATTAAGAACCCTTAGTCAAACACGTACTGACAGAGAAAAATAAAAGAGAAGTCATCAAGAAATTATTTAAAAATGCAAAATTTTTGATTTGATATAAAAAATGAAGGGAGTTCGGAAGGTTCCAAGCCTTCATAGAAAAACTCAAATTGCCCCCTTTCAGAATAAAATTGTCCCACATGAGAATCACCGTGAGGAATCACCGCTCTATATATTTTGGCCACTCACTGGCCTGGTCCCTCACTATCTACGTCACTTTTTTTTGGTAGCTCACTGACCGGTTGCTTCATTGTCTAAGTTAAACTTCTGAGAATTCAAATGCTTGCACACTTGGTCACTTACATGCTTGCACACTTGGTCACTTACATGCTTGCACACTTGGTCACTTACATGCTTGCACACTTGGTCACTTACATGCTTGCACACTTGGTCACTTACATGCTTGCACACTTGGTCACTTACATGCTTGCACACTTGGTCACTTACATGCTTGCACACTTGGTCACTTACATGCTTGCACACTTGGTCACTTACATGCTTGCACACTTGGTCACTTACATGCTTGCACACTTGGTCACTTACATGCTTGCACACTCTCTGTATGAATCTTTTGGTCGATCGCCAACCTAGTCCCTCGCTCTCTAGTTCACTCTTTTGGTCGCTCACATGCTTTCAAACTTTCTGGGTGACTCACATGCTTTCAAACTTTCTGGGTAACTCACATGCTTTCAAACTTTCTGGGTAACTCACATGCTTTCAAACTTTCTGGGTAACTCACATGCTTTCAAACTTTCTGGGAGCCCTACTCATACTTGCAAACTCTCTGGATCATTCGTTCACTCACTGACCTAGTCCCTCACTCTCTAGGCAGAAGTGGATTTAAGGTTTTACTGTAGCGTACTATTCAAATTTTAACGCCCTTCTCACATTCTACAAATTTTCTTAACCACTGGTATCTCAAATTTGTCACCCCTCCGAACTTGCCGCCCTGAGCTAAAGCCCACTAAGTCCTCCCCCTCCCAGTAATGTGATTCGGTGAATGGAACGCTGAAGTTAGAACTTTGAATCGTGTTCCTCCGGCATCTGAACTTATTGACAAAAAGATATGTCCACCGCCGTATAATCACAAAGAATTTAAAAACTAAGAATTAAAAAAAGTCCTTGGATAGCCAGAAAGATGTGCCATCACACCAAGAAATAAAGATGAGTGTATATGGGCGACTCTGTAAAAGAGGCTTGCAATGATATGGACAACATATTGCATAATGGAAGCTATGTGTACGTGAACATCACATTGTACGCTCATTATAGCCAATAAAATGACGCATTCTCGGTACCAACTGAAGCTTCCCACGTGCTTTCCACGTACGTCAGACCTTATGTACATTATTATGTAGCGATAAATGGATACAGGATGCGCAAATCAAAAGAATGGGTATTGTTTCACTAATTAACATTGAACTCATTCAACCGTTATAAGGAGTAAAAAAAAAATTTAGATTCCCCCAAAATAATAGAAGTGGTATATAAACGATGCGCAAGTACGACAAATTTTACTTGAAGGAAACGGGAAAAACCAGAACAAGTTGGTGCTCTTAAAAAGTGGAGTGCATAAAAACGCACGTGAAACCGTGTGAAGGGAATTTTCAGCCGAAAAATCGCGTTGAGATTTATTCAATCCAGGTCAAGTGCATAAACCTCAAAATAAGTAACGATTACTAACGTTACTATAGATTAATCACACCAAAATATTTCTTTTTTTCTTACCAGCATAAAAAAAGCAAGAAAATTCTTTGTAACCCACTCACACGATAACGTGAGATTTCAAACTGATAACAAATCAGAGGGGTGGGGGGGGGGGGAACTGCCTCTCAGAGTCGATGAATCAAATCCGTATTTCAATATGCTTATTGAAATACTGTATTACACCACACTAAGAATAAAATCACGTCTTGTCTCATTTATGTTAGTCCCTATACCTGCAATACTAAAAATATTAAATTTTTTCAGGGTAACTGTTTTCAGTCTAATTACAGTATTCATATTGCTTAACTACGAATGTTCTTGAATTAAGAAGATGCTTAAAACACTGTACTTCTTGAAATAAGCACCGCCCTAATTACGGTTTGATTAATTTTACGGCCAAATTTACCAAAAACTTGTCCATTGCACCAGCTTCCGAAACAGCCTACAATAAACCACAGCGATGTTGTAGTTCGGGAGAAATTCAGCCTTTTGTCCGCAATACATCGCTGAAATCAGCGTTTGGCGAAGTAGATATTCGACGAAAATTCGGAATTGGCGGGTACAGATTTTGGTGACAATTTGATTTTTTCAGAAAAAAACCCCTATAAAGTGATATTAGACATTACCTCTATCTGCAGGATATCTGTATTTAATGGCGAGAGCTGATATTGGTGAAGTGAAAAATCGAATGGTCGCCAAAACCTACAAAAATTACTTCGACGAACGCAGATTTCAGTGAGTTATTGTAAACAAAAGACTAAATTTCTCCAGAACTAAATCACCGATACGGTTAGTTGTAGGCTCTTTCAAAAGCTGGTGCAATGCACAAGTTTTTGGTAAATTTGACCATTTGTAGCTAGAAGGGTGTTTGCATAATTGGCGATGGGAAATTTTAGCGACAATTCTATTATGAATTACGCCAATGTTTCAGCAGCTCGTCATTAAATCAAGATATTTCGATGAAATTGGCGTCACTCTTTTACAGGATTTTATCTGCATTTTTTTAAATAAGTGATTAGTTACCGTGTAGGTCTCTCAGAAATTTCATAAATTCGGGTTTTTTCAAGACTTGACGTACATTTTTTCCATAATCGATTACCCACCATGATTCGAAAACGGTTCGATATAGGACAGGGTTGGTAAGGTGTTTCATGTTCCACTTGGGCTCGTCTATCATCCCCTTTCGTTTGGCAAAACGTCGTGTTCACCCTGTGTTTTCTTTTTACTAAATGAATACCCTTACCCTTATTGATTTAGCTGAAATAACGATACATAAATGTTTGTTTGGCACTTAAATTTTTTCACGTTTTTCTTGAGTCATGTTCACAACAGCATCAAATCTAAGAGCAAAATGCTAATAACACAAGATACAAATGTAAAAAAAATTATTTTAGGTATTGATGATACTTTTTCTCAATCGAAATGGAAAAGCAAGTACGATAGCTAATCAAAAAAGAAACTTCTGCAACGCAAATTTACCGTGACACATTTCTGCAAATGAAAGTTAAAATATGATGTGCCAAAATATCGGTAAGATTTATATTTTTTTGAGAATGAAAAATTCAATTTTTATCATTATAACGGTTCAGGTTCCGTTATAACCCTTTGGATGGTACACAATTTTCGATAAAAGAGGTGCATGGGGGGTGCATTCCCTTTGGGGGGTTACCACTTTAAAAAGCAAATTTATTTATTTAAAGTGGTAACCCCCAAAGGTAAAAAAAATTTCCCCTCCCCCCACACCTATATAACTTGTTTTTCACCCTTCTTTCTTTCTTTTCTGAAACGTAATAGATCCAATAACAAAGCTTTAAAAACAATATCTTAAATCAGTAGTTCCTAAAAACATTTTGCTTCATGGGGTCCTTTATGTTTCAAAGTTTTTTCACGGTGCCAAAAGTCAGAGCATAGGCCTACCTATTAAAAAAAAACAGGCTAAATAGGTTAAGTAAAAAACGCGAATTTTAATTCACAAACTATTTACCAATAATTAAGGAAATAACTACACGTTTAATAAACTATCATACCATTGAATTAATACTTGTACATCTACTTGGCAGGGCATGTCATCGCCATCAGTAGCAGCTGATCACGATTCCCCAGGGCACCACCAGCACAGGAAGCCACTATCTCAACTGATTTTCCCGATGATAAACTGGGAAAGTACTTCCTCCATGACTGCCAAATTTAGGCAGCCATGAGCCATGGTGATAAAAAAGGGTAGGTGACGAATACAAAAATGGTGGTTCCACTCTTAGTGAATTTCATCCTAGCATACTCATCGAAAATTCCAATTACCTTGCTGGATGCAGAGCATAAAATGCAGTGCGACGAAATGATGAAATTTGATTAGTGAAAAATTATACGCATTAACTTGGATCAAATAATTAGAAAAATGTAAATTTAGTCGGATGTAAAATATGTAAAAAAGGAAAATGTAAATGAAGGTAATTTCTCATATTAAAATCAGCAGAGACATGACAGGAGTTTTCCATAGACTAGTTTATACTAAAGGTTAAAGTTGTGCGCGGGGTAGTGTAACCAACCCTCTGTATTTATCATTACACGCTTGTTAAATATTCTATATCAGATATTCTATCGCTCCCTTCCACAAGCTATAGAATGTCTGGTAAGTTGTTTATCAACGATATCACAGTGAAAAATGAAACACTCCGGATGCTCTCAACACTGCTAACCAATAACCACTTTTATCCTCCTTGTCCCTTTAATCTTCTGAATTCTTTCTCCAGCAATTTTTCTTCCGGCGATAACTTGTCAAAAGAATTGGTCAGAAAAATGATTCTTCGTCTTGAAATGAACATTTCTTTTGCCTCACCCAAAAGACAAAGCAAAGGAGCATTTGATGAATTGGAAAGGAGAAAAAAGAAATTACCCCCTCTACTTTCTCAAATACTCTCTGACACCAATGTTCCGTCATTCCATTCAAAGTATCCCGCAGAGCAAAATTACAGAGAAAGAGGTAATAATAAAATAAAACATAACGGAATTTTCTTTTTGGAAAGTTCGCACCTTAAACTACTTCAGAACGTAATATGGCAAGCAACTCTTCCGACAAATGACCACAGGACTTTCATGTCGACCTTTGAACTCGCCAAATCTCTAGTTTAGCTCATCATTACATGACCTCACGATTCTTTCTCCTTTCCTCTCACCGTTTTGGGTTAAAGATGAATATTTGATTCCGAATAAGAAAAACAAAAGCTATCCCATGTGAAAGTAGGTAGATTGTGAAAAAGAAAAAAAAGTTGAAAATGAAAGAGGAGAGGGAAGGGGAAATCACAATAAATACCCTCCCCCTTATTCGCTAAATAATTATTGTGAACGAACAACTAAAATCTGGTTATGAAGCGTCTGTCAGGATGATGTGGTGGATGGGAGCTGGGATTCCGTTATATAATGGGAAATCTTTCGCTCTATAGCGGGAAGTAGAATCTAGAGTCATTAATAGCGTGAATCTTTTGTTGTTCGTTCAAGAAACTTTTCGCCATCTTCACACGTCGGTAGAAAAATCAGAGGTGAGTTCGTTTACTTAATATGACATTAAGACATAAGTCATTTCAATTGTTCATTTCTCAATTTATCAAGTCAATCACGACAAGTTCATTCACTAGGAAAGTGATAGGCAAACTTTTTTAGGAGCGGGCCAAAAAACAAAAAGAAAAATCTTTGGCGGGCCGGACAAATTCTGAGACTGATTCATGATTGGAATTTTTATGTTTAGAAGTGAAGTGGCGGGGTACGTTGTATTCTTTGAAGACTGCCACAATTTCATTACAAATGAAACAATGGTTTATCTTTTACAACTGTGAAAATAAATAAGTATACTTTAATAACTTTATGTATGTTTATTAGGGCATGCTCCATTTTTTGCATATGCAAATTTTTTAAACCGATTTCTATTTAAATTCACAAGCTGTATTTTGCATATGGCAAAAAAAATAACGTCACTTGAATGCATTTTCTTAAAACACTGAAATTCAAAATTTTTATACTATTACTTTAAAATCTGTGGTGGACCGGATAGAAGCTAAAAGCGGGCCGTCGTTTGCCAATCCTTACGCTAGGAAAATCTTTAGGAATTTCTTTTTAGGTTTTCTTTCTTACCTGTCTAAATAATTATCATTAACTCGAAGACAAGACAGTCAGCGAGAAATAGAGAGAGAGATACGTTACTTACATGATTACAGGTAGCTGCACATACATATATGCATACAGAGTAGGCTACAGTTCCACGCCAATTCTTTCGTGCATGTACGAAAGAATTGGACTTATAAATGCATGGCCTTTGGTGAAGAAAAATATACTTGAAATTATTAGTTTAAAATATTCCTATTACTATAGGACTTTAAAATATTTCTGCTCATAAACGAATTATCTTTTTGTTCAAAATCAATTAACTAATAACGCCGTTGGGTGCGAAGTACCGAGCATTTAAAAAAGCTCTTGTCTTCTCCATCTTAGTGTCTCTAATTATTAGAGATTACGATGTCTATGTCAGAATGGGAATATCAAGAATGGGTACATAAAAACTACCATTATAACTGATAAATTATATTGATAAGATCAATTCACAGTTCTTAAAAAATTTAACAATCAATAACTCCTCATGGATATCAAGAATTTTTTAAAAAATGCTGAAATTTTTAATGCTAAATATTGATTTTTCCACGGCAATTTAATAAAAAATCGTGGTTTTCGAAGAATTAAAAACAATAGTACAGTCGACGCCCGTTATAACGACTGATACAACAGGTCCCAATTTTTTTTTATATTCATCATGTTATTTTTCATCCAATATAATGACCTGCGGAAGATCATTCAATCCAATGCAACGTCGAACGCAGCTCTGCCAACACCGGCTATAGTTAGACTATAGCTGCTCTACTGTAGCTGGTATCAGAGCCGTCTTAAGAGCATCATCCCCCGGATCAAGTGATTTTTCTGAGGCCCTACCAAGAAAATTCTCGAAAAATTCAACTATTTCTCGTTTTTCTGAGGTGCCCGGGTGGGCCCATGCCTTAGGACGACACTGGCTGGTGTTGGCTTTGCCCCTCCCTTTTTTTTGCAAAGAAATGCACAAAATCAGTCTTTCGTTTCGGAAAATTGTCTTGTCTGTACTAAAACTTTATTATTATTAACTTAGCTCTTATGCATTTTCACTGCAACTACTTGCATTACTGAAAAAAAAAGAATAATAAATTTTTTGTTCTGTTCGAATATGAATTCGTTTTAGAAGTTAATTTTTTTTTTCAAACGTATGATATATGGCGACCTCCCAATATAACGTCAGTTTTCCGTGGTACGAAGGAGTCATTATAACGACCGTCGACTGTTGTAGTTCGAAATTTAAGTCGGATGGGAAAAAAAAAATGCTACAAAAATTTATCATCGTAGGTATGGCCAATTCAAAATGCGTATTTCCTTTAAGATTAATCTAACAAAACACATGGACAAAACTTGTCTAATTTCGTTTTATATTCGATATTTTTCGTTACATTAGATGATTCTTTATGAAAAAATTTTATTCACAAAACAATCAAAATTTTCTTTCGATTTCTATTTCGAAAATTCTTAAAGAGCAAAATCTAGTCCCGATTATACAACTTCGGTGAATATACGGGTGATTACCTAATTCCCCACAGTATTTTCACAGTACATTGAGCTAGCAACAATACAGGTAATGATCCAAAATTGATGTACGGTATGCTCATAAGTTACACCTAAATCTGTTAATGTACGTGTGAATTTTTTGAAATTTCATTTAACATATACTTGTATAAAACACTACTACCACTTAACTGAACATGCACCTCGTACACATTCGTCTAAGGAATTTTTAACGAATCGGTTCATGTCAGAACGTTTAATATGAGTGTATGTATATGGATTGCCCTAATTTATGTTGTTAAAGTTGTGTTTGTTTCGTGTTTTTGCTAGTGCTGCCATCTGAGTTCCATATTTTGTTTTGAGATAAAGATGGTAATTGTGTTTGAGTGTTCATGTAACATAAGTGTCATGCTGAAGGTCTGTCTGCTCTCTGCGGAGAGACTTTCAAATGGGAGACCGGCACCTGTATAAAACGCTGCTATTAGACATGTGATGGACCTTAAATTTTAGTTCATGACCTTAACAATACAGGGTGTTCTGTTAATGGACCGACAAATTCAGAGGGTTGTTAGTAGGCATCAAGAACAAAAATTGCAATGAAACATGGTGTTGCAAACCACGTTGAGAGGGTGAAAATCGCGAAAAACGCATGCAGGCTTTGAGTCTAGAGGAGACGAAAGGTGGATGTAAGTTGATCGCTGAATGAGTTTGTGAGTACGCTCACTATATCTTACGTAAGCAGCGTCGTGAAAAGCATGCGCTGGGTAGGATCACGTGATGCGGACGACATAAATTAGCGCTATCGCGGTAGTAAGCACGTGTAGCAGTTAGTTGTCTGTTTCAATGAGTATCCTGATTGCTGACTGCGAGAACGGGGAATAAGCTGATATGCATCTGATTTATGGTCAAGAAGATGGCAATGCACGCTTAGCACAGCGGATGTAGCAACAGCAATATCCGATAAGGCGCGGATTGTCGTCGCTGCGGCAGACATCAAAAGCATACCTGATATCTTCGAGCGCGTCCGGGAATCGTTTTTACGTTGTTGTAGAGTGTGCAATGACGTCAGCGGCCACCACTTCCAACAACTCTTGTAATAATTAATCAAATAAATATTTTTGTAGTTATTATTGTACTTTTTGTCGTTCCACCGTGACGTCGAAACCTGCATGCGTTTTTCACCCTCCCAACGTGCTTTGCAACACCATTTTCCATTGCAATTTTTGTTTCTCTTGATGTCTACTAACAACCCTCTGAGTTTGCCAGTCCATTAACAGAACACCCTGTATAGGACAGACTATCATATTGAAATTTTGCAATTATACAATCAGTATATTTTTAAAAATCATGTTTCAAACACATAGCAAATAGGGACTCACGTATGCACTAGAATTATACAGAGTGCATGGGAAAGTCCCTTTATCGTTGAATAATTCGAAAACCGTTGATCCTAGAAATATACTTCCAGTTGGAAAAAGTATCGAAATAACGTGCAGATCTCAGATACGTCATTCATATTACAAGAAGTTGTATAGTTATTAAAATTTAAAAAAATCATTTAAAAAAGATTGTGGCGTCGCCGCCGACGTGTGGGAAAAGAAAGCCACTTCCTCAGAGCGAGGATTGAATATCAGGAATTATGAGATGCATCGGTTGCGTGTAGTTACAGAGACATATCTTACACAAGGGACGGACTTTATTTCACACAACATCCTATATACATGACGAGAAACGAACTGCGCAATAACTAGAATAATCACCTGATGGCGCTTTGAGCGCGTACATCAATCCTCGCTCTGAGGAAGTGGCTTTCTTTTCCCACACGTCGGCGGCGACGCCACAAGATCATTCTCCGTAAAATGCATTTAAAGTTTTTATTCAAAGATTGCTTGATGTAAAAACACAACATAAGCGTTACGTAACATAAAGTAGCGCAAACGCAATATAACGTTAACGTAACTTCGGTTCTAAGTGTGATACAAACAAAAAAAAGGGCTGGTTTTTGTTAATATCACGAGAAATTGGGGCTTCCATAAAAAATGGGGAGGGGGAATAGATACATATTTGCTTCCAAGATGACGTTTTAAAAGTAGTCGGACACTTCAACTCTCTCAGCTTGAAACAAAAAACGCAATGGAGTCGGCAATGGCGGTTCTTTTGCTTCGATAATTCGAATGACATTTTGGAGGAAAAAATCCAAAAAATATATTAGAAAATTACATGGAGAAAGTATGCACTACGGAAAATATTCGACACCAAAAATCCACTATATTGTAAATAACTTCTTTCATAAAGAAATTGGAACAGACAAGAAATATAGTTCTAGGCCAAATTTTGTTTTTCTGAATAGACGCACAGAACCAGAGAGCCTATCCTATTGCTCATACATTTAACAATTCTATGAGTCTTATATGGTGTTTTTTCTGTTATTCCGGAAACGCTCCCTCTTTCCTCCGAGATTCCAATTTTCCGTTCGCACCATGTTAGCCATTCTTTGGCAATAAACTACTTCCGATCCCTCCTTCCCCCCCCCCCCACCTCAGAAAAACATACTAAAAAACATTAACACTGTGAGAAAGGCAAAGCCATGACCCAGTATGATGACTAACGTCATAGGCCAAACGAAAAAAATTATTCATACGCCGGAAGCAACAGACATAATTAAGCATAATGACTACGCCTGAACAATCCAATAAAAACGCCTTTCTTCATGAGGAGATGTCATCATAATTATTTTGCAAATCAAAACCATAAAATGTTACAGTCAAGATTTGCGCTCATTGATCATTGATTTCAAAACGCATCTACGAATTTTAGTCACGTCTGCTGTCACTCGTTAGAAGGTCGGGCAATATTATTTCTCTGGCCTATAAAAGGACACAAGCAATGATAAAATTTAAATATTTAATGCAAATAATGCATAAGTAGAAAAGATTTCCCCCCCCCCCCTTCACCTTTTACAATTCAAACAGCATTTCAAAACCTACTTTTATGGAAAACGGCGAGTTTTGTTCGGCAATTCAAACGAGTGTAAATTTGTTTGACCTCACAGCCCGAACCATTCACATATAAATACAATATTTTAATAACACAACAAGCCACTGATTATGCTGTTTTTTCTTTCGTGCCAAGAGTAAGCTAACATTGCATGCAATTTTTGAGCACGGCAAATTTTCTATCGCAAAAAACAAATAAAAATTGGTAGAGGGAAGATAATCTTAAATGACAGCACATATACAATTTCTACAAAACACACAGACTTTTTATGACTGTCTGTCTGAGAATATGAAGGTCAAATATATATATATAATCCAAAATTTAAACTTACAACCCAAACAATCATTTATAATTTTTTTTCCTACAACGGTCAGTTTTTTGTTCACTGTGGCTACTTAAACCGTGGCCTACAGTTTAGAGCCGATTCCAAGCAGCTTTATGTCCATAACTCTAAACGAGAGATTAACTAATTACTTAGGAAGTGGGAACTTACTTGCGGTAATAATGAGCAGTACTGTCTTCTTAATCATTTTAGAGCAGTGCCGTCTTAACGCATGGGCCCACCCGAGCACGGCCCGGGGGCCTCACAAAAATTAGATTTTGTTGAAATGTTCTAGAATTTACCTGGTAGAGCCTCAGAAATACCACTTGGCACGGGTTCCCCATGATGCTCTCAAGATGACCCTGTTTTAGAGACATCTTTCTCCACAAGTGAGAGACGCTATTATCCTAGTCAAAAATTATTCATCGCAGAGGTTGAGCAGGTTTTAAACTCATGTGAATTGTGAATATTCTTTGGTACACTAGGCTTATGTTTCATCAACTCCGGTGAATATTGAATCGATTTGGTACTTCATACACTGAAATATGTTTCGTATTATATGAGTGCACTATTTAAAAGTCAGGCAAAAGAAAAATTGCAATTAGAAATTACGTTTAATATAGCAAATAGAGACTTACGTATGCACTAGAATTATACAGAGCGCATAGGAAAGTCCCTTTATCGTTGAATAATTCGAAAACCGTTGATCCTAGAAATATACTTCCAGTTGGAAAAAGTATCGAAATAACGTGCAGATCTCAGCTACGTCATTTATATTGCAAGGAAATTAAGCACTTAAAACACGGAATAAAAAAAAATTCCGTTTTTAAGTGCAATATTCGCTGGGATATATGAATTCAAACATTGCTGAAAATGAGGGGGAAAAAACATATGAAACATAGGATGAGCTTGTCTGTTAATTTATGCGGTTTTTACTCTCATTTTCGGCGATTTTCGAATAAAAATATCTCGGCGAATATTGCACTTTAAAACATGAAATTTTTTGTTGAGCTCACACACAGGAGAGACGGGGTAAAAACTTTCTAATTGAGTTTTTGAAGATAGGGTGACAAATAAAAAGCGAAATTGGATCCTTGTGGTGAGAGTCCAGCACGATGACCGCACGACAGCGTTACTTACATGTTGCCGTAACAAAACCCGCGAGGACCCGGGTTAAAACCCCCCACCGTCGCCACAGTGGTGTTGGCGGCTAAAATTGGTTTTTTGTGGTTCCCAACTTCAAGGCGCAAATGCGAACCGATCTCCCCGTTAAAAGGTCTTGCCGCAGAGAGCAACAGGCGCACACAACGGTACAATTTTCAGTCATTACACTTCTCATAAATAGAAAAATAGATGGCAGCACAGAAAACAAACTTCACGTTAAACAAACTTAACTAAACTTCCACTTCACAACACGTACACGCACCAATCCGTTAGAAATTCCGTAAAGAAATGTGTACGAGGTGCATATACGGTTAAAAAAAGTAATATTAACGAAATAAGATCAATCACAACATCAAGTAAGGAACAGGAGTTTGTAAGGCTGGTGTAGGTAGGGAAAGATCCAGTTTGAAGAGGCAGAAGAAAGCACCGTGTATACTCGTGTATAAGCCGAGTTTTTTTGTGGAAAAATTCGTTCCTCAAGTGGAGGGGGGGGGGGGGTCGGCTTATACTCGGGTCAGTTTTTCATGAGAAAATATCGATCCCCCACAACCAGTAGCCATTTTTGTAGCAGTGCTCGAGAGTCCGGCATTATTGGTATGGGATATGTTCAAACCCCACAGAACTGATAATGTCAAAGCCGAGGCAAAGAAATCGAAAACATCATTGACTTTGATGCCAGGTGGGCTAACGTCGATTGTACAGCCTTTAGATGTGAGCATCAACAAGCCTTTCAATTCAAAGACTATTTGAGAAATTTGCGGATCGAATGGATGAGTTCCGATGATAAAGAAACCAAAAAAAGTGTTGCCTTGAAGAAACCTGACATTGGCCTCGTGTGCTAATGGGTACATGAGGCGTGGACTTATCCATGTTTCCACTGAAATTATCATCCGATCCTTCAAAAAGTGTTGCATCAACAATGGAACTGAAGATGATATCCTCTTTGAATGTGACAATGGCGATGACAGCCCAGATGAAGATGAAAACAAAGATGCCGCACCCTCTATGATGATCTGATGGATTACGATGAGCTTGGAGTCTCAGAAGAAACGGATTAAAAAGTTTGAATCATTTTCTGTTGTAAATTTGCGTAAGCTATTCATTTTGCATGAAAATGTAAGAATTTTTTTCCCTCTGAAATGCACGGACTTTTTTGGGTCGGCTTATACACGGGTTTTCAATTTATTGCGGTTTTGGTGGTCCTGAAGTGGGGGAGTCGGCTTAACACGAGTATATACGGTACTTAATAACCATTTTGTTTTTTGCTTGTATCACAGTCACGGGATAAGGGATCCATAGCATTAGTGATAATGAATATGACTATAATACCCTACTACAACTAAACCAGTCATGCACCTCGTCCACATTCCTCTGCGGGACTTCTATATGATACCTACTATCCAAAAAGCAGATACAGACCTATCAAATTGGAGATTGATGCATTAACCGCTCAGCTACCAGACTGTACTCGATGAATCATGAGGCAAATAAGCTCTATAATGTTTTAATTGAAAAATGGAATTTTTTCAACACATTTTCTCTTCATATTCAAAAGATTCTTTACTTTAATGCCACTACTATTTAACAGTATATATGCTCGCAAACAATCTTCTGGGAAATTTCTAACGAATTAGTACCTGCCGGAATGTGTGTTCTGAGTGTATTTTGTGGTCCTAATGTAAACTCATCCTTAACTGTAATAACATAAATCATGCAAAATTTTTTTCTGATTTCAGACCAATAAGACGCTGAATACAATATTTTGAAAATGCATATCAAATGCATCTCTTGCAATTCCATTTCCTTGGCGATATGTGAGTTAATTTAATTCTTTGATTTTATTAGGTAATAATTCTTTTGGGTTTGTGATAATATGTACTGAAAATTTAGGTAATGAGTCATAATTTATTTTTTATTTGTATTTATAGTGCTTTTGTGCATCTTCTCAATATCGAAGGTAATGTGCTATAAGTCTCGTTCTATTATTT
This sequence comes from Pholcus phalangioides, assembly GCF_987345545.1. Taxonomy (NCBI): domain Eukaryota; kingdom Metazoa; phylum Arthropoda; class Arachnida; order Araneae; family Pholcidae; genus Pholcus; species Pholcus phalangioides. The sequence goes on along the minus strand of NW_028301608.1, from coordinate 81,299,694 downwards.
TATACTAATAAAAGAATCAACTCTTACAGTCATGATGAAAATATGCTATAAAACTTTTAGGAAAACCGTAAATGTTATTTGCATGATTATTAGGAGCAAAATCTGAGACTTAGGGAAGCACTGCTCTCAGACTCCAAGCTGAATGATTTGGATCATGATAACATTCCAGGAATAGCTGGTGTTCACTACCCTGTTCATAGCTCAGTACCGGAGGATACGAGCTTCCGCTGCAGAGACTATGACTATGCTGGGTATTTTGCTGATGTAGAAGCAGATTGTCAAGTGAGAAATTATATTTTTTACTAATGGGATATTTCGAGAATGGAATAAATATATTTTGTAGCAAACAAATTAACATGTTGTTCTATCATTCTTCTATCATGAGAGAAAATTTAATGATAAAAATGAGGAAAAAAAAAGTGATTAAAGAAAATATACCTTTTTTTAAAATTGATACCATTCTATTACTGGAAAAAAAAGAAGAAATAACCTCTTTAGGTTCCCACAAGTATGTTAATTTCGATTATCACTGAACTGGTTTTTTTTCTCGGTGACATCTCTCCACATTCCCCAATACTTGGCTGTCAAACAAGAAATAAGCTATATTTGCTTGCACGTTGAGCTTTTCTTTTAATCACATTTTGTTCAAAACAAAACTAAATAAGCTTATAACACGTGGTTCAGAGTCGTCCAGGAACCCTCATCATAAACAAAACACAATCATTATTAACCCTTTGATTATTGACGAGACATATATGTCCCAAAAAAAACCTAAATGCTAAATTTGCCTTACTCATTCATTTTCATAGAAAGCTGAGGTCTTTTTTCTTTTTTTTTTTTAAATCATAGTCAAAGGATTGAAGTCCTGTTTAAATGGGAAATAAAAAAAAAATACAGTATTTTACAAGATTCCCAACTCTGAGGCACAAATGTGAGCTTATCTCCTCATTAAAAAATCTCACTGCAGACAACAAGAAGCCTACAACGCTACAAATATTCAATCATTACACTTCACACATAGTTTGAAAAATAGATGACAGTATTAAAAATTCCACGCACAAAACTAGATATACACTCAAACAAAACTAGGTACATATAGAGTTTACAGATGTCCTCCTTTTTTATGTCATTTCAAGTATCCTCCTACGTTTTAGAAAATTTGCTCTTTTGTCCTTCTTTTCACATCTCCAGAAAGTTTTCTCCTTGTAAATTTTTTTTCACTCTGAAACACATATACCCGTTGATTTTTTTTGGTTCAACCCCTCCCCCCGCACATTTTTTACATGCTTGGACCAATCACCATTGAAATTCTCAGAATACAAGAATTCAAATTGCCTCCAAGCTGGACAGATACTTTTTTAACCATGGCTGAGCTTGCTCCAGAATAATATGAAAAAACAATCTGAAAACAGCTCTGGAGGAAGAAAATAGCAACATCCCTTTTGAGAATAACATTGTTTGCTCACCAACAGCTAATGCCCTGTACTGAACTGTATGTGTGGAGGGAGGGGGTGGGGGTGTTACATCTTCCATTCAGAAATAAACAAAATAGGACGCAAACGACACTCAGTGCTGATTCCTATGACAAAATCACTTCTGGCAAAAAAACAATATGCTCCTGAAAGAAAAAAAACCTTCTGAGGGTAGAGAAAGAAAACCTCTACGCCTTGCTCTATGCAAAGTAATAAAACTGACCAGACAGTGTGAACAATTTATTATTAAGCGAGGGGACACAGATCGTTGTGTTCTATTTTTTTCTTTTTCCAGTGGTTGTGTTTTAGTTGGAAAAACTTTTGTGGTATTAGGTGGTGGTTTTTTTGTTTAGTGGCACCATCTGTTGGGATAATGAGACGTTACCATAGGTGTGTGGGCAAGAGTCTTCCTTCCACAGTTTTTGAATCTGGTAGCCACAAGTGTACATATGCACATTTCTGGTGCAACTCGTTCTGTAGTAAATAGCACATGGTGATAGACCGGAGTTATGCTCAGTTTGAAAGAAAATATTTCTCAGGCACGTAAGCCAATTTGTACTGAAAAGATTTTAAAAACTGACTTCATAAGCGGGATGATGTTAAAAAAGTGATCAATGTTATCCTAAGATCTTATGACTCACTATGCATTTCGACTGCTAAATGTGACAAAAATAACAATTATTTTTCAACTGTTTCAGGCTTACCATGTATGCTTTCCTGATGGTCGCAATGCAAGTTTTCTCTGCGTGAATGGCACAGTATTTCATCAACGGTACTTTGTATGCGACTGGTGGTTCCATTTCAATTGTTCTCATGCTCCAAGTCTTTATGACCTCAATCTGTTTCGCAAGATTCCACTTCCAGTTTTACCCCCAGTCAGGAGAAGACCTTACGTTCCACCACCTGCACCAGAGCCCAAAGTCGCTATTATGCAAATGAATCTACCAAAAATACCCAAGACTACATCAGCTATGAGAGATGAACTTGACAAACAAGAAAAGAAAAAAATCTCAAAAGATATGCTAAAAGCAACAGCAATTAAACCAGGAATGGATCAGCAAACAGAACCAATCAGAAGACCCAGAGGCAATCCTAATGGAGTCCATCGCAATAGTAGCAAATGCGAATGCATATGTAACAAAGAAAATGATTTCAGAAATAAATATTTATTTTTAGATGCTTAAATTTAGATAATGTGACATGAAATATAATTTAAGCTATATTCGATTATTTAAGATTTTCATTTTTATCTGTATTGCAATGTAATGAAATTTTTGTTGCATTGTGCATATCTGCATGTTATTTAGGTTTATTATGTATTGTATGAAGGTGATAGAAAAAGAAAAGTTTTATGAAAATTTTCCTTATTTTTATGAAAAAGGTTGCTAATTGTGTGGGAAATTAGAACACTCTGGTGACTTTATCAAAAAAGAAAAGTCAAATTTCTGTTTTTGAGGGTTTTGTTAATTTGTATTTTGTGAAGGGTTAATTTTTCAGATCTGTAATTTTATGAAGGGTGTGAAAAACGAACCAAAATTTTGGCTAGACAGACCCCTGGTACAAGTGCCTGATATCATCTCTTTCTTCTTTTTTTTGCATTTAGAGGACACATTACCAACAGAAATTTATTGTCAACGTCTCTCAAAGTGAACAAGGCTAATAAAATATCACAGAAAGATTGAGGAGTAATTAATTGATCCAATTAATTTGTTGATGGCAATACAGATGGGCAAGCACTGAAAATCAGATACACCACTAGATATGCACTCAGAGTGTTAGTAACACACATTTACACTTCTGGCACAACTCAATCGGTAGTAAATTGCCCACGGCGACAGACCGGAGCCTTGCTGGGTTTGAAATAAAGAAAACGAGTAGCATACATGATTTTTTTATGCCGTTTCTGATGGTGTTCACTGGTCATAGTTACAACCACTGTTATCCGAAAAAAATAATTTTGAAGAGTAATTTCACTCTTCCCCATAATTTTAATGGGTAATTTTGTAAAAAGAGGGGTATTTTCTTTGTGAAAAACAGAGAAATAACTGTATTTCAAAAACCCTATAATACCACCTTGTATCAGAAAATCAGCCCAAGCCTTCCACCCCGCATTCTGCATCCGAGCTCCCTAGGCTCCAATCTCTGCTGGACTCAAAAATAAGAATTTTTCATGGGCCCCCTTCATAATAAATTTATAGGAGGAAAACAAACCAAAAAAACTATAAGAATCATCTTGGGCTCCCAAGCTGGAGCCCTGTCAGCCACAGGAGCCTTAAATCTGCCACTGCTACAAAATTTGTTTGAGAGACCTCTTGTAACATTTCAGTCAAACCCTGACTTAACAAATCAGTTAAATCTGATATTTTTTTATGCATTAAATCGAAAAAAATTCTTATATAGGGGATAAGATTAACACAAATAAAAACACAGAAACTTCTAAAAAAATTTGTTAAATTGAGGAATTTGTTAAATCAGAGTTTATTATATGAAAAAATCTGACTGTATTTTTTGAATCACCCACATGTTTTTCTGTATTTCCATGTTTCTGTCTAAAATTAACATCTATGAAATATATAAATGTCTAATGTATATATGAATTTGATATAAATGTACAGCTTGTAGAATTACTTTGTGTTACATGAAGGAGTTTGTAAGAGTATGTTTTAAATAGAAATCATGCCAGGGAAGCATGAAGCATAAATAACATACCAGGGATGCAGTTCAATACAAGTTAACATACTTTTTTACCTCCCTTGGGCTTTAGGACAAATTTTAAAAAAATCTAATCGGAAAAAAAAAAAATCTATCCCACATTAACATTATTTCTTGATAGGATAAAAAAAACTACACACAAAAAATGTACATTACAAAAAAAAAATCCTTATCTATAGCACTCAAAAAATAAATTAAATTTAACTCTTAACACTCTAATTAAAGCTATTGAAAATATTGAGAGGGCTTAAAATAATTGGGGGCACACCCCCGGGACCTAATATTTCCTAAGGGATATTATGGAGATGGTGGCAAATATTTAGGGTAGGGGCCCAATACAAGTTTTTATCTATGACCATAATGTCACATCAATACAAATTAACGTCCTATTTGCCTGTGCCATGGCCCATCAAGATAATTTTTTTTTTTAATTTTGTGTTTGTTGTCTAAACGGCTTTGACCCAACAAATGAGTGTTTGTAAACAATAGCAATACGCTCACCTTTGACTAGCTATAGGAAGTATCTACACCTTCCCTAAGATCCTAACGCGGCTTTCTTGGTCACCCAACTCAGTATCATGGCCCAGGTAAAAGCGCCGAGGCAGAAATGAGCCAAATTATAGACCAGGCATCGCAGTAAAAACTGCCGCTCATCGTGAAGAATTAATAGTAATTTATCAACGGAAAAACTTGTCGCGGGAAACGTCAAGGAAACTAACAGGATACATCTGAATTGTAAGCCCTGATCTGAATTGTGAAACGAGTAAACACATGATGGGAGACATAAACATGGTCGGTCTGAACCACTCATTTTTCGGAATGTAAACATTGCTATTTCAAATCAAATTATACAGTTTTCTGCATGGAGCAAAAAAAGTTGTTTATTACGTAGCATTTGGTTAAATTATTGTTCACTGAGAATGCTTATTTCACAAGTACGCAGGAAGAATTTTAAGTCGTGAATCCGTTATTTTGAGTGAGTTGCGCATCACAAAATATGGTCAGTTCATATTTATCAACATATAATTTTAAAAAAGAACACTGCAGAAGATAGAACCGTTCGGAAAATGTAAATGTTAATATTTACAGTGCGAAAAAATCAAGTATATAGTTTTATATTTTTATTTTGAAAAAGTTTAGATTTCAAAATCACGCGAGGTAACCAATAATTTCTTGAAACTGGCATCAGTCAAAAATAGAATGTAGTTTTTGTTTTTCCGCGCGTATCACCGTATTCGAAGTTTGTTTATTACTCGTTCGAAAGTAAGGTTTAGAAGTTAAAGGGGGCTCATTTTACTTGAAGTGGGGAAAAAAAAATCGGAAATTCGATGTCTCGTCCGAAGCGCTACTTCTACAACATGATACCGCAGTACTCGGGAGGCGAGGTGATGATACCGAAAGAAACGATAAAAGACCGATGCCTGAGTTACTTGAAGATCATCTCCGACAACCAGAGGGTCGGCGAGGATGCCTGCGAAGGCGGTCTGTACGTCGGTGTCGCGGGCGTCGCTTACGCTTGCTACCGCGTGGCCCTACAACCCGAATTCAAGGAGAGGCAGCGAGACTTCTTGCAGAGCGCCCACAGCTACTTGAAGTTCGCCTTGGGTTTCGCCGATTCCAAGATGGGCTCGAACATGAAACCGTCGTTCCTTCTCGGCGGGAGTGGTGTGTACGCGGTAGCCGCTGCGATCTACGATGTGCTCGGTCGGGTCCAGGAGAGGGAGGCCTACGTCGCTCGGTTCGCCGACATTGCTAATTCTTGCCTTCCAGTGAAGTTCCTCGAGTGTGGATCCGATGAATTGTTCGTCGGAAGAGCTGGCTACTTGTGTGGGTTGCTGTTCCTACAGAAAGCCATTCGTGCACCCGTGCGTAAAAATATTAATTTCATGTTGACCGACAAATTGCTTTGGTTAATCTCCAATACAGTGAAACCTGTGTATAACGATAAACGGCTATAAGTTTATCCTATAGATTTGCTTGTAGGGGAGGGCTGGGTTTCAGCTTGGCGCTAAGCCCTATAGGTTCAAGGCTATAAGTTTATCCTATAGATTTATATTTATAGCGTGAAACCCCACAATGGGCATTAAGAGAGAGTGGCACCTCTCGAATCTGACCTCAATGGCACTTGACTCAAGGATTTATCTCATTCTGAATAGGACTGTAGTATCAGATTTACCAAATATTCTGTATACCCTTAGGGGTGGGTCAGGGAGGTGATCTCTGCATCAATGAGATAACGATAAACCTGTCTATTACCAGGGCAGCAACTAGATGCTTTGTCAGCCAAGGCAAGCACACATTTTGGCGCTCTCTTGTAATATTGAAAGAGAGGATAAAGAGTTAAAGTTGCACCCCCTTCTGGTCTAGCATCAGATCTACCTGCTTTTACCTAGTTGCAGCCCTGCTTATAACAATATTTTCTTTGGTCTTGGCAGAATTCCCATTTAATAGGAAATAGCACAAATGCTCGAATTGTCTACAACCATAACCTGTTTATAACTATTTTTCTGGAGTCCCTGCAGTATCATTATCGTCAGGTTTTACTGTATACAGTGTACCTTTTTGTCGTGAAATTTCCTACTATGCCAAAACACATTCTTCCGATTTATCCGGAAGCCATATTCTTCCAGTTTTTTGTATTTTTATAGAAAAAACCTCAAATTGTGCTTCACAAAAATTAAAAATCCCACAAAGCGAATCCCTTAGTCCTTATAATTTCGAAGTGACCATGTTTTCTCAAGAAAAATACAGAAAATTGTTAATTCATCGCCAAATATGACACCGAAACAGAGCAAAGCTTCCAATTATTACTATAAAGAAGAATTTAGCTCTCCTGGTCCAGGGCACCAAACCATTGAGTACTTTTGACATGGAAGGTCAAACCCCTAGGCCTGTGGGATCCCTGTCTTGGAAATAACTTTATATAAGCTATTGCTTCATTACGAAGTCAAAATATATCTTAATAAAAGTATTTTTATTCCATTTTGCGGCTCCTAAAATTTAGCGGCCTGGTGCAGGTGCATTTTTCCCACTGGCCTATGTCTGGCCCTAGTCTTCCTTTATAGTGCTTCTTGATGTTTCATAAAACTCATCTTCAAATTTCGGACAGTATCTGGAAAAAATTAAATGATTAACAATAGAAATCTATAGGAAATCACATTTAGGTTTACAAAGATTTCAGCTAATGAATGTGATATTGAAGTGAATTATCATTGTTAGTGGAGGTACCACTGTATTATTCTTGTTTCATCAGTCTTTTTTGTTGTTGACTTTCTTTTCATGTGACTCATCCCAGTGATAGCTTCTTTATCTCTAGCATCTCAATCCGAAGAAAATATACAAATGGATTTAGTTCATTAATTCAGTTTCTTTTTCTCCTTTGTGTAGGTGCTTGAAAAGAAGAAGATTAATGCACTGTGCGATGCAATTATTCAAAGTGGACGTCACTATGCGAGGAGATATAATGCCCCATGTCCATTGATGTATGCATATTACGACATAGAATATTTGGGTAATGTTTTTATAATCTGCTTAAATTTTATTTTATTTTTTTATTAAATTCTCAATTGAGTGTTTTATTAATACTTAACTGGCGTCTTGGTGCCATTTCTTTCCCCAGCAAGTATTATGGAATGCATTTGCAAAATCAGCAAAAAGAGTTTTCATAAAAGCAATGGGTTTTTACACGATTCATTCATCAGTTGAAGTCACTAAAATATTTTCTTTTACTTTTCTTCAATTATTTTCTTAAAAAAATGATCATTTACAAACAATGAGAGGGTCCCAAGTTGTTGTCTTCAAAAAATTATGGAAAATTTAAAAACATTCATTTCACCCAGAAGCATATAAAAAAAATAACAGCTGGGTGCAATTATTAAACCTGCAAAAAATTATTAAAAATGATAACAGTTGGCTACTCAGAGCCTCTCGCACATGTTGGCGTCAACATTTGCTGCTGTATACGATGTTAAAGGTCATCTTGTGCTCATATCTTTCATCACTTTCCTGTCCACTGCTAAACTTGACCAACCAGTAGAACACAGTTCGTCTTGACTGTGCTTTGTCTCTGCGCACAGACACCATATGACAATGACTATCACCATCTGAAACCCTCCCCTTTCTTTCCACAAAAACTATGAGTCCATTGCTGGCCATGATCATGATTATCACCTCCCATCTTTGCTGTCTATGCTTGCAATGATGGTGACGGGAAGAATGGTCATCAAATCTTAATTGTTCACTAGCTGGTAGTGCTATTTGTGCATACCACATAGCTCACAATCCCTAGTGTCTGTTTTAGTTTCCCTGTTGTGTGGAATTTGTTTAGGATGTGAGAGGGCTTGTGTCAATAATTTCTGTATGACCCCAAGTGTGAAAAATTTCTTTTCACTTTCTTTATTCACTCTAGCTCTACTTTTTCTTTTTTTTTTCTCGTTCTTTGCTGATCCTGTGTTGTTTGAATGGCATCACTCCAATGGTTGCAGGATTTTCATTTGGAAGTTCATTCTTTGCCTCTATTGGCATTCAAAATAGTAATATTTACATTCTTTTTGATTGACCCATAATAACTTTGCTGTATTTTTTAAATATATTTTAAATGAGTAGAATCAGTGGTAATTTTTTCAAAACTTTTTGAAGAAGTCACCTTGGAACCCTTTCCGTGTAAGACACACATTCAAAAGAAATAGAGGGATAAATGGCCTCTGTCATTTTTTAAAATTACATATTCAATTTTTTTGTACATAGTTTTATGGTTAAAAAATTAACACGTGTATATAAAATATAGTCAAAAGTAAAATTTACAAATTAAATTAATACTTACCATATTTTCATAAACACCAAAGTTAGTCTTATACGAAGCCGGAAACACAGTACTTGCAAATAACATCAAGACATGTTGATTACACAGATCTTACGTACTCTTCCGTAACAGCATCCTCATGCTCAACCACAGATATCCAATATTGCACGATAATTTAAAATGTTATTGAAATAACTGACTCACTTCCAATCTGAACACTTCTGCCATCAGTAGGAAAAAAAAGCTGATGTGTTCCTCACAAGCAATGATACATTTTAATACAGTAAGCACAAGCTGATACAATACAGGCTTTTTGAACAGGGGACAGTTGTTGAGGTAATATACTGCCCCAGATTCCAAGATATGTCTATATATCTGTATGTAGGGACTCTCGGGCATAGTAATTTTACACAGAGGGGCCCCTACCTGGCTAGAAGGTTAGAAATGTCTTCATTTGCTTTGTTTATTTTGCATTCTTGCTCTTGAAAATTTTAACCAGATCTTATTTTTACAAGGCCCTTGGATCCATGTGTTAACACTGAAATTGCCCCCCTTCACCGAAAAAATTTGTATTATTGACAGGCGGGTGGTGAAGGTGGACAACTGTCCCCCTTTCAAAGAGCCTGTATCTGCTTGTGCTTACTGTATAAATATGTATCATTGCTTGTGAAGAACACATCAGTCAGAGTCAGTTGTTTAGCTGTCTTTACTCATTTGCGTGCTGCCAAGTCTCACACCTGCTTGACGGTGAGTAGTGAATGGAGCTGTAGATGGTTGCACTCAGGCTGCTGCTCTATCCATTTTAGATCATTGTCAAGGCACTCAAATGCCTTAACTAGCAGACTTGTAGTTGAGTAATGATGTCGTCATCATCTTCAGAGTCATCAATGAGTTCTTTTCTCATACTGTAAATGATTTCATCTTCACTGAGAATTTTGAATCCAGGGTCCAAAGAATCACACACCAGTCACTTGCCTACATCCGCTGCACTGCACTTGCAACTTCCAGCAATTTTGACTGATGATTCTCTTGTCTTGAACTGACATTTCATTCTTTTTTTCTGTCTATTCCACCCCCCCCCCCTGCTTTTCACAGCCCTTTCGTTTTTTTCTCTGTGTTGCCACTGAAAGTGACAAGACTGGCAACTCATCATCTGTGTATCCTCTATCGCTACACTAGCACACTTTTTTATCATTCACTGATTTCTCCCCCCCCCCCAAAAAGCTAAGTAGATAAGTAAAATACAATCCAGTCTATTCGATTAGTAGACACTATGTGCACTGCCTCATATTACCCAATGAGCATTCAATACTTCATTACTTATTTTGGACAGATTTTAGAGTACTAGATGACTTAATACTAAGTAAACTACTAAAATGCTTAGATTAAGTTAACCTCATGTAAACAGGCCTCAAGAGATTGTGGATGATAAAATTCAGAGATCCATTGATCACTCAGAGATCCAAATTGACAGATTATTTTTGACAACAGGATAAATTTGGTGGCCTTCCTCTGCTATTAGTGTGCTCTGATATTATAATTGATTCCTTATTAATTCCAGCTTGATTGGGACCATGGGTCAGCTGGTTCAGACTTTGCATATTTTTATGTGATAGAGTATTTTTTCATGATTTTCAGTAATTTCGAAGCATTTTTCATGATTTTCAGAATTTAGGGCATATTTTTATTTTTGAGCATTATTTTGTATATTTCAGCAAAACAATTAAGACAGATTTTTTTTCACCAAGCTCACTAGCTTCATTTCCCATATTGACTTTTTCTACCGTATCAGCAATTTCACTTACCTTTGACATCTTTTTTGGCAATGATTAGCAATTTTCCAGCAGTATTAGCAACAATTTGCAATTTTCTTTGTGTGCTTTCTTCATCATTTTGGACAATGATTGGTGATGTACCGTAATTTACTCAAGGAAATGTGGTCAGCCTACTCATAAGGCATACTTTTAGGTTTTTACTGCATTAAGTTTTTTGGAGTATATTCTGTCTGGTTTTAGGGCATAAAAATCCTGGCCCTACTACTCACATCACAATTAATGTCACTCTACATTATCATTTTTCAGTTTTGATTTAATGGTGCTTGGTTCCTTTTATATAAAGTCATCCATTTGTTTTTCCTGTTATTCTAGGGGCAGCCCATGGTCTCTCATCTATTCTGCAGATTCTTTTAAGTTTTCCTGAGTACTTGGGTGCTAATCCTGAAGCTGAAGCTTATATCAAAGATTCCGTTGATTTCTTGCTGAGTTTGCAGGCACCAGATGGCAATTTCCCATGTGCTATGGATGAAATCACTCATCGGAGACTGAAAGAAGAGGAACTTGTTCATTGGTGTCATGGAGCTCCAGGTACATTTGGCATACTATTCCTAATTATTCTGAGTATCGGAGCTGGAAAAATCTACAAATAATGAATCTGAATCTGCCTTATCACTTTTTGTGATTGCTGATATGATGAAAATGAGCATAGTCTCCCAATCTCATTTGTCTCATCACCCCTTGTCAGAAATGTTTTTCCTGTTACACCTCTCCCTTAAAACATCCCATTAGATTCACATTTAATTTTTTCACTATCAATCCTTACAAAATTAATCCAATCTCTAATATGAAATCTAAGATCTGTCAATTATAATTTTCCCTCACGCTATTGCTGTCTGAAAAGAAGTGGGTAAATTACTGTTCACTTTGCTTATGGAATCATAGCCAATTTACATTCCAAGACCAAACTTGGACAGGTGCAAGGGCCTCGGCAGTGCCAGGCCCACAAAATGTGTGGGGTGTAAAAATGAAACATTAAAATGCATTGACTACATCGCAACTGCCTAACAAAGTCGTAGCGCAGAATTAAATAATAACCAGTTGCTCCACTTCTGTGGTAGTCGAGTGGTCATAGTGACAGACTCTCATCGTGAGCTCCTGGGTTCGAACTCTGTCGTTGCCACAGCGGTGGTCAGCTGAAGTTGGTTTTCTGTGGTTTCCAACTTCGAGGCGCGAATGTGAGCTGATCTTCCCCTTAAAAAAGTCTCACCACAGAGCGCAACAGACCTACAAACAGTGCAAATGTAATTCAACTTCACTCCAGAAATATAGATGGCAGCACTGTAAAATCAGACACAACACTAGATACATACTCAGACTGTTAGAAACACACACTTACTCCAGAAATATAGATGGCAGCACTGTAAAATCAGACACAACACTAGATACATACTCAGACTGTTAGAAACACACACTTACGCTTCAGACACAACTCACTAGGTAATAAATTGTCCATCCTATGGCGACAGACCTGAGTTGTGCTTAGTTTGAAAGAAAGAAAGACCAGTAGCTCCTAAATAACAGTTACCGTATTTTAGCGTGAATAAGGGAACCCCCTCCTGAATTTTTGGCTTAAAATTTGGTAAAAAGTTTTCATCAAAGGTTTCACTTATAACATAAAAAAAGTTATTTTTATTCATCATAGAAACCATTAGATTCCTCATCATTGTCATCCAATCAGCAACATAACAAGTTTATTATCATCATCAGAGTTACTCTCATCGTAAATTGCTAGGAATTGAGGAATGTGTTAATATCTATACACAGAAGGAGATGAAGGCCAATTGAGGCCCTGTGTGCAGAATAAAATATTGCCCCCCCCCCCCCCTTAATTAGAAAAAAGTGTAAAGTTTGGGGGTTTTTGGGCCTTTCAGAAGTCAGGACCCAGTTCGTGCCGTTAAATCTGCTTCTGTCTATGCGTGTACAGAGATGGCATTGATGCGCTATAATGCGTCAAATACCCGGAAGGATGCATACAAATTTTGCTCATGCGTCCTCTGGGACGTGTTTTTTCCTAGTTCTAAGAAGAAAAAAGTGGAGAGAAAACCTCCCCAACTTTTTTCCCTTTCTTTTTACCGTCTATCATGATCATGTGACCTTGAAAAAGTGGTTTTACTACTTTGTACTATATTGTTATACACGCGGGTTGTTGAAGAAAGGGCCATCTAGTTGTTTCTCTGAATGAGGGGCCATGTAGTTGTCAAATTTTAGAGTTTTTATTCCCATGCGGATATTCTACCTTCCGGTCACATACTGGAAATTACGCTGCTATCTGCCAGCATTCAAAGACAACGTCCGTCTATACGGTGTAAATTTGCTTTGTTCCTAGAATATTGTGAATGCGAATTATTTTTAAAAAATCTTAAAGGATTGGAACACCCATTCAAATTGTAACACTTTCCCGATATCGTAGAAAAAAACTGAATCTGTAAAAATTCGACTTTGAATATACAGTTTTTTCATCTAGCTGCTATATAGTAGTCACCGTTTTGCATCACGAAAATCACAGGTTTGTACGCAGAATCAGTGTTTAGAGGGGGCACAAGGATCTAATTCTTTACAGAAAGTTTGGGTCACTAACACTTGAAAACAATTTTAAATTTAAAGATAGTATAAAAGAAATTATTTTATGGGGGGGAGGCTCCCCCTATAACCCCCAAATTTTGCTTTTGGTGAAAATCCGGATATGGAACTAACGATTGCGCAATGGTAATCAGCTAAAAATGTGATTTTCTAAGGTTTTAAAATTTTGAGTTGACTATTCCTTTTAAAAACTTCTGGTTGCCATGGCGATCACACAGACCTACAACACAAATACAAATATGTATACATTAAACTTCAAACGCACGCATTACTTGTTTGGAGGATAGATGCAGTGCCGCAACTGGGAGGGGGTTTAATGTTCCGAGCGCTGGACTACGGGGGGGGGGGGGGAAGGCACCAAATTCACCCTTTCTAACTGCTTCTTCTACATTACATGGGTGTGCCAAAACTTGTGTTTTCCCAGTTTGAGAAAGTATCTAATTGTGGCGTTAGATAGATAGCACCACCTACTGAACGCAAAACACGCCAAATACTGGGCATACACACATAAGCACACTGTTAACAACTTGTCCAACACAAATCTGACATAGCTCCCATATTCAGGTGTGAAAATATGTGGGAATTAAATGGCGACATCAGGGTGGTGAACCATCAGGGAGGGAAAATAAAATCATTTTACCAGGAAAACCAAGGTATGAATAGGGAATCAGAAGTGTCTGAAAAGGGAGAGAGAGATAGAATCAAATTTGCTTTAAATTTGATCAGAAGATATTGAAAGTGCTAAGATTTTTTTAATGAAATGTAAAATCAATCAAAAGTTAAAATTCAAATTTAAAATTTTTTTTGAGAGGGACCCACTTTCACTCAAAAAGGACCCAGATTTTTCGAATAACCTGGATCTCAGAACCCAGGTAAATTAGAGCACAGCGGCATCTCTGATGTATAAGAAACCTCCCTTATTTTTGGCAAAAAGGGGAAGGTACATTAAATTACAGTAGTTAGGAGATACCATCAACAAACCTACAGTGTGTGTAGGAAGTCCTTACCCAAGGCTTTCTTCTTAACCAGTTATAGAAACACAATTAGAAAAAATATCCAAATAACATGCTTATTTTACATACGTCACATATTTTACTAGTAAACGTTCTTGCCATGCTGTATTTATATGCCATAAAAACCCCATATTGCCTTATTAAACACCATACAGTTATTGTGTTGAGTCGTAAAATTATTGATCCTGGCATCTTTATTTCAAATGTCACAAAGGGATGCTAGAGAAACACTTGCATATATCATGGCCAATAATCATAATAAAAGGATTTAATTTTTTTATGCGCCCATGTCTGACATGTGGCTGAAAGAAAAAAAAATACATGCCCTGTAAGAATTTTTTCTTATCCCAGGCATATTGGGTAATAGATCTGCCCAGCCATGCTGAGTGTCTTAGTATTGACTCTTTTAATAATTTGAAGAATTCCTATTATTTTGATTAGCATCTATTTGATATTTTTTTTTTTTTTAAAATCATTTTAGGTGTGGTATACTTGATGGCTAAAGCTTATCTGAGGTGGAAGGAGGATAAGTACCTGGACTCTTGCAAGCTGAGTGGCGAACTTGTTTGGAAAAAGGGCTTGCTCAAGAAGGGGCCCGGTTTATGTCACGGAATTGCTGGAAGCGGTTACGTGTTCCTGCTCCTGTATCGCTTAACGTCTGATCCTGCATATTTGTATCGGGCTCTTCAGTTTGCAAATTTCCTGTTTACTGACGAATTCAAGCGAGTGGCTCGAACCCCGGATAACCCTTACAGCTTGTATGAAGGTTTGGCTGGAACATTGTGCTTTTTATCAGATCTCTTGCTTCCTGGAATGGCCAGTTTCCCTTTCTTTGACGTCTTGTGAAAATCCCCCCCCCCCTTCCTCCGTCTGTTACATACATTACCATAGATTATTGGTCTCTCAGACAGAGATTGTCATGTATTTTACGCTTTTCATTTGTTGAATAGTTATCTCAAAGATATTTCTATCTACATCTCAAGGTTTTTATTAAAAGTTTACTTCTGATCTGATGTTTTTATATTTTAGATACTAAAAAGCCTTATTGTTTTCTAAAATTCCAGAATCTTCAAAAACACTTCAATAAACTTTTTATGCGTTTTATAATCCATACCCCATAGAAATGTATTTTCAAAAAAATATGATTTTACACAAAAGTTAAGGGGGAACTTCTTTTCTTAGTAATTACTCTGAATGAATGTTTTAGTAGTTTATTCCGTTCCAGGCTCAATTTATTCGTAAAAAATAAAGTTAAAGGGTAAAAAAAAGTAAATTAAATAATTTTTTTTAATGCTTATTTTAATGACCAGAAATTTTTAAAATGTGAAGGCTTAATTGAATCGAAGCAAGTACTGCTAGTTTACTGCACACCAACTCCAGTCATATTGCCATACACAGGGCCGTATTAACCTATATGAAGGCCCTAAGCACTCAAGTGATTTTTGTGTCTCGCCCCACTTACTTTCAACCTTAACACATGGCCCAGGACCTTATGACATTTATTAGATCTGTTCACAATTTTCGAGAATAAGTATGTAAATTGGTAAGGGGCCGTTCAAGTATTACATCATCATCGATGGGGGGGGGGAAGTTTCCGATTTGCTAACAAGGGGGTGTTTGGATAATGCTTACGTCATCAACCACCCTTTATGAAAATATGAGTTGGATTCAGAGGGGCAGAGCTGATGACGAAATTTTGCTGACAAGGTGGGGGGGAGGGGGTCAAAAATGACTAAAAATTTGCTTACGTAATACTTGAACGGCACCTAAGCAGGTATTTTTAAGTGGGGGAAGGTTCAGAAAGATAATTTTGCTTGAGGCTTAGGATGCCACTGCTTGGAAGACTCAAGTGCTGCTGAGGCCTCATGACAATTTTATGTGGTTAAAATTTTGGAGAGTTAAGTACAGAAATTTGTACACTGGTATTTATAGCTAGATAGTGGGGCCTCAGAAAACTTTGTTTTGCTTGGAGCACCTATGCTGTTGAGACAGCTCTGAGTCTACTTTATGGAAATTCAGAGAAATCGCAATATAAAATTTGAGCATTAACATGAGTTCTTGTTCACAAATCAACTTAGTTTCTCTGCTTTTGTGTCACCCTCAAGGCCGCAACTAGAAACAAATATTGACTCTGTCACTTGGGGATCTGTATCCATTTTGCCACCCCCCCCCCCCATATAATTTGTAATGAAAATAGAGTAAACACTCAGCGCCCTTCCTGGTCCAGCACCGTCCTCCCTTAGTTTGCAGCCCTGGTCAACCTTTCGATGAAGACCTTCAACTGTTTAACCAAGAGTGCTCTCAAATTTTAGGATTTCCCACCGGATGGTTGATGATAGGGAAAAATAATTACATTAAAAAAATGTACTATTTTTTGTGGTGTCCCTTTTCTGCTGATGCCCTAAGCATGTGCTTATTTTGCTTAATGGTTAATCAGGTCCTGGCCATACAGCAATTTACTGATTGAATTGGGTTGGAAATCTTTCTTTACAGCAGTATTTCACAATCTTTCTGATGTCAGACCTCCATAAAATGTATTTTTTTATAATTTTTATATAAAAAATTGAATTACAATTTCACAGAACAAAATGTGGCATTCTTCGAAATGGTAGCAAATGAAACTGATTCCATGTACCCCTTGCAAAGTGCTCAAGGACCCCCCTCAAGGGTCTGCAGACCAGAAATTGGGAAACACTGTTCTAGCAAAATGCCTTTCAATCTGGGGTTTGCGAGTACTCAGTGAGAGGTTGGTGGGAATTTTTTCATTTCCTACCATTGCATGAATGACACATTTTATCCTGTGAAGTTGTAATTTATTGCTTCGATTTTTTTATGGTATGAAAATTATAAAAAAAAATATATACACATACGTTAGATGTGTGAGGGGCTGTATCGAAATTGACCTTCTAACGCTACATGGGGTCCACTGAATATTAACTATGGGGGTATGCGACATCAAAATTGTTGAAAAACACTGCTCTAGGGAAAGTTGTGATAAACTTCTGCACTTTTTCTTGAGCTTGAAAGGGACTTTAGCGAGGGCATATTGTAGTTGCCTCAGGTCCACTAGGGAAAGAACTTATCCAAGTCCTTCCCCAATGGTCGAACCTGTAGACCTGATGGTAGCCTCCATAGTGGGTAGAAGAACATCTTGCCACTTGCACCCTGGTCTATGCAGTAGCTCTACACAGAGATGGAGCATTGTGTAGAGGTACATAATATTATAGGGTGCATGACATTTCATTGTTCCTAGAGGCATAGTTCCAGTTAGAAAAAGTATTCAAATAACAAATTTATTTGAATACCTTTTCTCTAATTGGAAGTATGCCTCTGGGATCAATAATTTGCCAGGCACCCTGTATATTTTAGGCATGCACAAACTGCCATTCTGGCCTGGCAATGTATAATAAATCCTGTATTAAAAGAATAGCATTATAATCACTGGGTAGAAATGCTTTTTTCCAGATTGATGGGAAACACCAACAAATTTGCTTCCACAAAAAAGTCATTTTTGAATAAAAAAAACAAATGGACACCACAACTTGGCTTTCCAAAGATCTCTGCTTTGTATCTCACCAAATCGTACAGATGTTTAAAGACCCTATCACGATGATCTGCTCAGGATCATAAGGACTGGGGGATTTTTTTAGGAATTTTTCATTTTTGCAAAGCACAAATTGAGAATTTTTCTATAAAGATGCGAAAAAGAAAGAGTAGTTTCTGTGATCAGATTTAAATCATATAAAATTGGAAGGCTTCGGGTAGATTAGCACCAATGAATAGCTTTCAAGTGAAGGTTAGTTGGAACAAATTTGACTACTTTCAGAATCCAGCAGAGCTGCCCATAGAACCTTCACCATCTCATGGGCTCATCCAGGCAGGCATGACCCACATGATGAGATCTGGTACTATGATCTTTGCAAGTTGACTTATTTCCAGCTGAATATGTGGCCTCCCCCAGACCACTTGTGCTCAGGGACTTCTGATGTTGAAATAGCCTCCTATGGAGCCTAAACAAAAAAAGCTCACTGAACTCTACTTCAAGGTAGAAACGGATCCAGGTTGGGAAGGGGGCAATTTATTAGCTAAGATCATCCTATATTCAATGGGACCGATTAATCTTTCCCATTTAATTCCCCCATGCACTTCTATCCCAAATCGACAGTATAAATGAAATTTTTTTCATTGTAAATTTAGTTTGGATAAAATTCAACAAGTAAAAAAATCTTTCTTCTGTCTGAAGGGGATGGGGCCACGAGAAGAAAATGTGGTCCAGAGTGGATGCCATATGTTAAAAAAAGTTAAACACTCCTGTAGACTTAGTCATTTCGTAACAACCATTTTTTTTAACAATGTTGCGTTAGAAGACTAGTTTTCTGAATGGAAATATGATCAGCCAATTTCTTTAGATCAAAAACATAAGAGACATTTTGATCAATACTGAATCTAGATATATTTTTTTTCAAAAGTAATATTTACAAATTAAGGCCTACATTCAAAAATATATGATCACAAATACAAAAAACAAAGGTTACATATAACTAGAATACCAACACATAAGCAGAAACAAATACAATGAAACCTTGATATAACAATACTGTGCAGACCAAGAAAAAAATATCCTTGTAGAAGAGTTGTTATAACAAGAGGTAGCATTATTATCAGGCACTGCAAAAATTTATGCTCTTTGCATCTCTTTTGCATTGCTGTTGTTAGTACCCCCCCCCCCCACCATAAAAATGCATTTTAAGTATTTATTTGCAGCAAAAAAGTTTGATTAGTTGATGAATAAAATTCAATTGTTCCACCCTGCAAAATAGTTTACCATATACCGCTTGTGTGATCTACACAGAAAATAGTTTCATTAATACTTGCACAGGGTAAATAGCGCAAAATACTTTGCTATTAACCCTTAACTGGCATTGTGAAAATTCTGTGCATAACTGGTGTTGTGATGCCATTTTGATCTCAGCAAGTATTAATGCATTTTAAAAATCAACAAAAGAAATTTTCATAAAAATAATGGGATTTTTACATGACCCTATTCACCTATTATACATAATTCACTAAATAATTACTCAAATTTCTTTAATTATTTTCTCAAAACGCACATTCGGAAGAAATGAAGGGATACATGACTTGAAATTTTTTTTAAATTGTGTATTAAATTTCTTAACACAATTTTCATGATGAAAAAATTAACAGATATATTAAAATATACTCAGAAAATAAAATTTATAAATTAAAATATTTACAATATTTTCACAAGCACCAAAACTAGTCTTATTCTAAGCCGGAAAATAGGTACTTGCAAATAACACAGTGACATGTTGATCACACACAGATCTTACATACAATTAATTCACTAACAACACAATCCTCATGCTTACCTCAGATATCCTGTTTCACTATTAATTTGAAACCGTTATCAAAAAACCAACTCAAAAAACCGCCATTTTGATCTGACCACTCCGGCCATCAGACAAAAAAAAAAGACTTATGCAAGTAGTGTTGTGGGGTCATTTTGACCCCGCAGAAACTTTGATCAATGATGTAGAGGGCAGAAAAAGTACAAAAACATCATAAATTTGTCAAACACGTGTAAACAACTATCTTGAAAGGTATTGAAAATAAAATGGTCCAAATGCATTTTTCTCAAGGGGTGGCAACATGAATGTGTGGAGTCAAAATGACCCCACCATGCCAGTTAAGGGTCAAACACCCTTGAAAGAGCAAAATCTGGTGAGGAATTTAAAAATATATTGAAGGTGATTTTGAGCGAAATATAAAATACAGTTGAATTTAGTTAATTCAAATTCCAGTCACTGGAAAAAAGTGTAAATCCTCGAATTAATCTATTCTGGATATTTGGACAGACTACAAATTTCAACCTCATCATCCATGTTCACATGATAATTGTTATTAAAATTTTATCATCAGTTACACTATCAAGGAAATATACTTTCATTAACATTTAAAAAATTTTACTTTCCGATACCTCTTAATGACAATGAAAAGATTCAGCTTTTGAATGGTATACCTTGGTCCATATGTTGAACAACATAATTGGTATCAAGTGGTACGCATTTTCAATACACTCCAGCTGAACAATAGTAAAATGGACATTAAATTATCAAAAAAAGCGTAAAGAAAAACAGAATTTTCAAATTTTTTATTTGTTTTTGAAAATTTGTTGTTTAACAACTTGGTCAAATAGAACACAGACTTCTGGTAGAATTTTTCCAAACTAAACTTGTTCATATAAAAAATCATGATTTTTTCCCTCCAACTTTGAATTATCTAAAAACTTGTAAATTTTTTTCAATTAAACAAGAAATTTTAACAATAAACTAGATAGAAAATTCAAGGGGAATTCATAAAAGTTTGAATTATCCTTCCCCAATGGTCGAACCTGTAGACCTGATGGTAGCCTCCATAGTGGTAGAAGAACATCTTGCCACTTGCACCCTGGTCTATAAAGTAGCTCTACACAGAGATGGAGCATTGTGTAGAGGTACATAACAATATTATAGGGTGCATGACATTTCATTGTTCCTAGAGGCATAGTTCCAGTTAGAAAAAGTATTCAAATAACAAATTTATTTGAATACCTTTTCTCTAATTGGAAGTATGCCTCTGGGATCAATAATTTGCCAGGCACCCTGTATATTTTAGGCATGCACAAACTGCCATTCTGGCCTGGCAATGTATAATAAATTCTGTATTAAAAGAATAGCATTATAATCACTGGGTAGAAATGCTTTTTTCCAGATTGATGGGAAACACCAACAAATTTGCTTCCACAAAAAAGTCATTTTTGAATAAAAAAACAAATGGACACCACAACTTGGCTTTCCAAAGATCTCTGCTTTGTATCTCACCAAATCATACAGATGTTTAAAGACCCTCCTCGTGTCAGATTACCTGTAAAAACATCACATTCTGATACTTCCACAACTAGTTTATTCCCCTGACCTCACCCCATGTGACTATTTCTTTCTCAAGGGACGATGATTCATAAGTTCCGAAGAAGAGCAGCAACGAAGGTGCCACAACTACTTAACCGTACATGCACCTTGTACACATTCTTCTACAAAATTTCTAATGAATTGGTATATGGCAGAATGTACGTGTTATAAACCTAACGTGAAGTTCGTTTCTGTTTAATGCTTGTTATGTGTAGTGCTACTACTAAAACACATGCACCTCGTCCATATTCCTCTGCGGAATTTCTAATGAATTGATACATGTTGGAACCTTATACCAAGTTGTATCCTAAAAAAAGATTATCACTAAAGAGACGTTTATCGTAGTAAAGGATATCGTCGTATCAAGAGAAGTTCAACATTAGATCAGTTTGGAGGGGGGGGGGGCATTGGAGCAATTTCTTGCTCCATTGCCCCCCCCCCCCAATCAAATTTTTTATATCAAACTAGCAGTAATACTTGGCACTGCCCAGGTTTTCCTTCATGCACTGGGAGCATTGAAAATATGACAAACCATTGTTTGGAAACCAAGGTAGCTGAAGTAGACACTTCAAAAGTCATTGTTGCTGGACAGCTTTTGACCACCAATCCACTGATTTGCTTGGCTTTCTCACCCTTTTAGTTTGCAGTGTTTCTAATAGGTGACTTTAGTAGTTGAGTAAAGATTGGACTGCAAAACAAGTGTACACCGGTTTCAAGTCAGGTTTTATTGCTCTTCGTTTGTGCCGGAAAAGGAGCGAATTTTGTTTGCACTTGTTCAGTGTATCACAATGCGAATACAATTTTTCAAGAACGAAAGTTGAAGTGGGAGGCTCATATGTATAACAGAATATTAATTCTTAATTCTGATACTTTCCAGTTCATTAAGTTCTTTGGAAAAAAGTAAAACTCTAATTTTTTCATTTTATTTAAAAATTATCATAAATTAATAAATGCAATACTTGTAACAGTCTTAACTGCTGATTTGAATTTATATAACAAATATGAACACAAAATTGTCTTTTAAAAATGTGCTTATTTTTAGCCAGAATATGGCAGAAAAAAGAAAGTGGTTCAGCCTTTGTCCGACTCTGACAAACTTTTAAAGTATCCCATCATTTAAGTTGGAGCCTGTTTGATACACATATAAAATTTGGCAAATATCAGTATGAAATATTGGATTTGTATAGAAAATATACACAGAGAAAGACACAGAAAAAAATGTTATGTATATAGATGTCGAGTTTTTCTTTTTACAGTGCCACCTGTGTGTGAAATTTATTTATAAAAAAATAACTCTAGGCCATGAATAGTGCAGTTATCTTAGTGCAAACTGCACCTTTTTATGTTAATTGGTTTTATTTATTTGGTATTTATTCTTTGGAGATACAAAATCATTTCACGTCAAGACAGTAACATATTTCCGTATTTTTTTACGATTTGCAGCAGTTCCGTATTTCATGGTAGAAATCCGTAGAAACTATGGAAATTCCATAGTAGTTGGCAAGTATGTACTAGACCCAAAGCTTCTACTGCCTTCCTGGGCTCTTCCGGGGAGAAATATTGCCCACTTTAGACAAGGGTAGCTTACACAAGGGTGCTGTGCACTTAGGCAGTAGCTTAAGCTCTAATTAGTAATCAAAATTTTTAAAAATTTCCAATAGTAAAACTTTGCATGGCATTGCGCTTTGGAGCCATACCTTCTTTGACTTCAGAGATGTTGAGAAAACTTGAATGTACCAGAAATAAGAATGTTCTCTGTCACAAGCAGACAATTCATTTAAAAAAACAAGACTTATGGCCATGCACATTTTGCTTAATAAATGGTGAGCAGTTTTGTACTGAAAAAAAATCAGGTTCATCCAACAGTCCCCTAGGCTAAAGTCCTGTCTGCCTCCTGCTAGAGTTGTCTTTATACGTGGCAGGTAAGCTCAAGCCGCCCCGACTTTAAAAAAAATTTCTCTGGACTAAGAGCAATTCCAAACAAGATTTGAAAAAATATCGTTGCAGAGGGGTTTTGTCATTATATGAAGTATTATTGTAGCAAGGTTTCACTGTAACACAACATGTAAGATAACCTAGGGAAAACTTCAAGATGTCTGGATTATGTAGGATGGTGAAAAAAATATACAAATGACAAATAAAACTCCAATGCGAACGTGTATTAAATATTATAATAAATATTGGCAAACTATGGCTATAGCGTAACAATTCGGACAAAAGTATGTAATAAACATTTCTCACAATTTATAATTATCGATGTGTTGTATTTAAAATAAAATCTAATATAAATGTATAAAAATCTGAAAAATCATTACAATCATGTTCATTGATCGTACAAATTCCAAAGTTTGCACTACATTTAATCACTTGTGCCCAAACCATTGGAATTGTCTATTATTTTGGACGAATTGTCACCACTTTCATTTTGATCTTCAAGCTCAATATTGTTTTCCAAACTTTTGGAAAGATCTGAAATAGGTTGGCTAGAATGATCAGAACATCGCGAATCAGCCTCGTTTCTTGCAATAGTATGGTTGCTATTCTGAGACGAAGACCTTGTCCTTTTACTGCTACGAGTATTTCTGCTAACATCTTGATTTTGTGATGTCTTTTCAATCTGTTTGTCTGTGGAGGCAGCAGGCTCAGAGGAAGAAGGCGTTTCGGTACATTCAGAACTGCTTTTTTTCTTCAGCATACCTAGTCTTCTTTTAACGGCGAATGGAACAGGAATGTTCTGATAGTGGAAAAGTTTGATTGCATCATTCTTCAGAGGAGTTGGTATTCTATCTTGATCTCCAGCAGTCAGAGATGAGGACTGTGTAATTTTGTGAAATTTTGCTCTTCTTTTCTTTAGGTAATCTTCCGATCTGCTGCTCAAACTGGATTTCATCGGTGAATGAACACTCGAATACTTTCGTACATAAGTTTTCTTACTGCTTTTCTTATATCTACTTTCTCTGATGCTTTTTTCAACTTCTGGACTGGGCATTTCCGGTGCAGATGCTGCTTCAGCTGAAATCCGCTGTGATTCAATATTTTCACGATTTATTCTGGCCATAAATCTCTTTTGATACAGATTTTTTGCTTCTCCAGTGATTCGAAACAAGTTAACATTTTTTTCAGGAATATTCTTAGAAGTGGAACTACCTTGAACCTTACCATCAAGAAAAGTTTTATCTGATTTATGGGAACTGACTTCAACGGAATTCTGTTCTTTTGATCTTGTTGGTGATCTTTCATCCCTGCTTCTCATTTCAGATTTTTCCGCACCACTGGCACTATGATAAGATTTGTCGTGATGATCACTGTGTTTCTGAGCCGAATGAGTGGACTCAGAATTTTGCTGAAATCGGCCGCTATATGATCTACTTCTGTTAAGTCTGGGATCTGCAGTTGCAATTTGCTTCTCACTATCGAAGACACGTTTCCTTGAATAATTTCTATCTCTGGGGTCATGACTGTCCTTGTATAAGTTTTCCAATGGAGATGCATTCCTTGAATGGATGAGGGAAGGCCTTTCCAAATGTTTTGCTTCACCAGATTTACTCATGCCCAGCGTTGCAATAGCGACAGACTTTGCTAAATTTGCTAAATGTTCATCTTTATGTCTAGTACCTTCTTTTTGTTTAGATGGGTCAAGATCATGTGTCGATTTCCCATCTTTGTGATTTTGAGTTTTTTTGTGTCTTTCACAATCTTTACTACTTGAATCGGGTGAAAAGGTTTCCACTGGAGTTGACGAACACGGTCCTTCGGAAGTATTTGCATCCATAAGTTGATATTCATCAGGTTCTTCTGACACCAGTGCCGATTTATCTGCTTGTTTGGTATGCATAGATTTGGATGCACATTCATGTTGATTTGGTGTCCCTAGAGTTGGTGTTTGACTCGGAGTAGAGTAGAAATCATTAACAGATCTTTTCAGGTTTCCAGTCGAATTACCTTGTTTGACTTCAAATTCATTGAAAGCCGTCTTTAATAAATTCAACGCCATGGCCTGTCTTTCTTCAAATTCCTTCAAAGCTCTTTGTAATTCATTCGGAATTGCAGATATACTAGGATGCTCTGACGAACTTACTATTATTTCTGAATTATCTGTTGATTGGAGGCATGGTTCAGAAAGCTTAAATACATTTTCAGAACAATGTTGCTTTTCTTGAGAAAGTGGTAGATCTTTATCACCATCATCGAGATCAATTTCTTCCACAACTGAAGATTCTTTTGATACTGTTGGTGCAGAAGCGACAGACTGGCTTGAAGAATCAGCCACCTTGGAAGCTGTCAATGTGTCACTTTGCTCATCTACATTTGCAGACTGTTTCGAACACTGAGTTTCTTCCACATTCTCTTCACTCACTGTTACAGATTCTGGAGATGAATCTTTATTCTTTGATTTTTTTTCAGAGCTAACATGTATTGAAGATCTTTGGTTGCGATCCTCAACTGTAGCCAAGCAAACAGCTAAGTTATCAGGTTCCACAATATCTTTGCTAGAGGTAGTTGGACAGTCATGTTTGCTAATTAAATCAGGTAACGGGGCTGAAGGTTTTCCTGCGCATGCAGTTGACTTGTATTTTTTGCTGTCTTTACTATTCAAAGTTTTGTTTGATCTACTATCATCGAAATCGTTTTCGGTATGACAAGATTTTCTTTTGTGTCCTTTGTCTTTCTTATGCCGTCTGCCATCTTCACTGCTCCCGTCTGTTGATCGGTATTTGGCACGTCTATCGCTATAAGAATCATCCTGAGAAGCCAAGTTTCTGCGGAACAACAATCTTTCTTTCCTATTTTAGTTACAATGAAATGAATAGAAAAAAAAATCCAATTACATGTGTATACAAAGAGATAATTACAATAGTGAAACATTTTACAATAACTAACTCTTAGAAATTAGATGATATAAAGTGAAAATCCTATATAAGGATTTTATATAAGGATAAGGAATTTATATAAAGATCCTATATAAGGATTTTCACTGATGATGTTTTCTTTGATGATATTGTCTTCACAAAGATATAAACTAGGTTTGTTCAAAATGTATCCAACCATAATTTTTCTTGCGTAAAACAATGAAGCTAGAAAGTATACATTTGTAGGCAATCCTAATGTGCATGCTCGAATTTTTCCCTGCCTGCAGAAGCTGCCAGTTGCTGACAGATAGCAGATGATTGAGGAAATGTGAGTGCCATCTGATGTTTATTTGATCGAAGTTTGGTCCCTTTCAGGATCATTTTCAGCTTGGGGGGAAGAGACAGAAATCGCACTGAGCCATGTTGGGAAAGTAGGGAGCCTGACAAAGCACAGACATGTGTTTGGCCAAGAAATGTTGAGCCAAATGTGAAAAATGGACTTCATCATATAATCGTGATAGAACTGCTGATAGGTCCAGCCATTTACATCTTGCAGCATCAGTATCTCCAGGATGATGGTTGTACTGTAGAGTGCATACTCATAATTAGGGCTCGGATGTTTATGTCCTAAAGATGACACATCGTTGCTGATAGGTTAAAAAACCTGAATTTACCCCGATCAGCAACAACGTTTCATCTTTAGGGGTATAAAAATCCAAGCCCTACTTATCCACGCCACTGGATTCAAAATCAGTTATTTTTTAAAATTCTGATTGGTCAGTATCTTATCTTCTATATCATTTGCCATGATTATTCCTCCGTTCTAGACCGAAGTTCTCAAACTTTCTGTTCCACCACCCCCTTCTCCAGGAATTTTTTGTTCTCATCGCTTCCAATTTAAGTTAACCCATAGGATCCAGCCTTCTACACCATCCCTGGCAGTATCGTCCCCCGAGACAATACTGCCCACTTTGGCAAAAACTGTTCTACACAAAATAATGTAAATGTTGCTGATCCTGCACATTTACAATAAACCCCTTAAGGAATGATAAACCCTTTGTCAAGCCATTTGATACTCCTGTCGTAGATCTTCATATTATGACAGTGAAAGAAACTGAAATAGTTTTATGGTTTTTCTTTACATTTTCTCATTTTTGCATTCCTTTTTTTTTAGTAGAAAAATAACAGAAGAAGCAGACATGTCTCGAAATGGTTGTAGTATTTAATAGAAAACTAAAGAAATATATATTCATAGCTATTTAAAAAAATCTTTTTTATGCATGATTGCTTCTCTGCAGGCTTCACACTGCGAACCAGCTTTTCCAATTGTCTCATAACTTTGAAATGTTCTTTGGCGAACTCAGATGTTGAGAGGAAACTTTTGATAATGTTCAACACTGAGAGAGCCTTCTTTTAGAAGTTTTTTTTTTTTTTCCCCCCCCCCTCTTGAAAAATAAGCTTTTTTCGCTTGGTGGACATTTTGTATATAACCATGAATGCGCAAGACAGATTTTTTTTTCACTTACAATGGGATGTTTGAGCTCACCACTCGTCTTGCTTATTCAGCTCAAACTGGATTTCTATTCTGAAAGCCAATCACGCATCCTCTGCCCTCCCAGATACTGGTCTATATTTTCCAGCAAATTTGATATGAATTGCTTCCAAGAAAAAGAAATGAATGGACCTGGAAGAAAACCCCCAGTAAAAGATGAAATCTCTTCTCCACGAAGATTCACAAAGTGACTTGGTAAGCAAATTTGTAATTTGAGCAAAATTACAAATACTTTTCTCTGTTAAACGCAGGAAAGTTTAGTAAAGAATTCCTATTCTGATGGCTCAGATTTTCAAAAAACTGTTATAATCGTGGCGATGTTAAAAACTACTGACATTTTACTAAGTTACTAAGGTCTTACTGTAATTCAAAATCTTGACCTTCCACATTTGGAATTTTTGTTTTTCAAGTTCGTTTTTTTTTACCTCATGGGCCTTTTTCCTGATTTTTATAAAATATTTCACATATATTTTTCCTGACTTCTATCCTTACTTTCCAGGTCGCTGGGAACCCTGTTGCAGTATTCATCTCACGATACAACTCAAAAGATTAGTTCTCGAACCCACGAAATGACTTGCATTTACTGTGATAATAACTTTAGAATAATACAGGTGTTTTGAAATTCACGCACATTATAGTTTAGGAATGCTTTTTTTAAATGAATATGAATATTTCACAAAAAATAACATTAAACTTACGAATCAAAACATTACCTCTAATAAAAGTGTTTAATACCTGTGAGAGTAGCGTTAAAGTCATTATTTACAATAAATGTTGAAAATGCTGACATATAGGCACATTCATTTTATCAAATTGCTTGAGACTTTACAAAGTCTGCGAGAATTCATATCTGATATTGCATTAATGATGTTAGTCTTGAGTTTATTCTTCATATGTGGATCATTGCAGTATGCCACATTTATAAGATAGCCCCAAAGAAAAAAGTCCTGGGATTACAAGTCTGGTGAAAATAGCAGCCTAAGTCTGCACTTAATGGCACGATCAACAAAAAATTCAGTTGAAATATGCATACTTTTAGGTGACCTGTGGCACCATCTGCTGAATCAAGGAGTACCACTCATTGGTATCCATCAGTGAAATCAATTGAGTAATCATGTCTGCGTAAACTTCGGCATCAACAGTGAAATAAAAAAAATATATATATATCCCCCCACAATCCAATGGTTTGATGTAGCACAACAAACATAATTTTTTTTAAATCATATAAGGGCTATTCATGAACAATATGAAGGTTTGTAGTGGACAAATACCAAAATTTTGGGCTATCTTAAAAATATGGCATACTGCAATAACCCACACATGATTGATGAACTTAAGATTAACATCCTAATGCAATATCAGACATTAATTCTTGCAGACTTTGTCAGTCTCAGGCAATCTGGTAAAACAAATGTACTATGTGTTTGTGAAGAAGGCCAACATTTTCATCATTTATAGTAAATTTGTTTAAAAAAGTTTAAAATTTGTTTTAAAAGTTGTTTTAAACTTTTATTCAAAGTAATGTTGCAATTAATGATTTTAATTTGTTATTTTGTTATATAGTCCATATTCATTTAAAAAAACATTCATAAACTATAATTGAAACACCCTGTATTAGTCAGAATTGTTAGAAAGAAAAAATTTATGAAAATGCCACAGAATACTCACTCAGCGTGAAGGTCAGCTATGAGACAATCTCGTGTTTTTATTTGATCCAGCAATTCAACAATGAAATCATCTTTCAAAGTTTTTGTATCCTCCAGTTCTTTCGTGGAAGCATCCAACTTGTTTTTAAGCTGTTCGTTTTCCTTCTCAAGCATTTCAACTTTCTCTTCTAGAGCAGAGTTTGCTGATCTTAGCTCTTCATTCTCCTTCAGCAAGTTTTTGCTTTGTTGTTTACCCTGACAGAAGAAAATAATAGAAAAAAATATGAATCAAATATAAAAGTATAATAAAACCTTTTCTAATGGCCATCTCCAAACAACGGTAACCTTCGAATAATGGCCACATTCTGTTGGAACAGAAGGCATTTCATGGACTTCACATCACAGGTAACCCATGAACAACAATCTCCTACCAATGACTACTTTGGACATGGATTGGGAAAAAAATACACATACGAAAAATAATTTTCAAGAGTTTTCCCCTGCTCTGAACTCTATAATTCACCTAGATTCACAAAGATTATGAAAAAAAGATATTTTCCTGGGTACAAATGCTAGATTGGTATGTTGGTCATTAGAGAGAAAAGTAAGGTCACTTAAGTGATCTATAATTGCTTCGCAGGACGCTTAAGTGATCTATATTTGTTCTGCAGACCATTTAAGTGATCTATAATTGTGCCAAAGGCCAGTTAAGTGATTTTTAAATGTGTTCCATGTCACTTGAAAGAATGTACCACACTCAAGTGAAGTGGAACTGCACCGCAGGTCACTGATGTAATCTGTAACGTGCCACTTAGTTCATTCTTACAAAATTTGGTTTGAGATCGACCCGACATTTTGGCCGTGATCAATAGATTGAGCATGTATGGTATAGTTCAGTGGTTCTCAACCTTTGGAAGACCACAGCCCGGTTGATTTCTTTATCAGTGGAAGGCCCGGTCATACACACGTCTAATGGGAAATAAATGCAGAAAAATGAAACAGGGTGAACCACTCAAGGCCCGATTTGACTGATGTCAGGGCCCAGCAGTTGAGAAAAACAGGTCTAGTTGATCATAGGTGGAAACAAATAACTATTTCAGGTTGCTGGTGATCCATGCTGATCCATATCAGGTCTTTTCGCAATCATTTTTGTTGTGCTCTACCTCAATCAATGGATTAATAATATTTCTACATAAGAAAGTTTTTACCCTATTAAAAGGTAGGAGATTCCTTAAAGAAGAAAACCTTCAACAGGAATGTTCATACCATTTCTGAGACTTTATTTTTTTATAAAGTCTCAGTTTTTTTTTCTAGTTCTTCATTTAATTGTCTGTCATATTGTATTTCTTAATTTGTTTCAGATGGTATCTGATTTCTTTAAAAAATCATTGTTTGTATGAAAACCTCAAAATCCGGCTGTCCCAGCTTCAAAAAAAGTGTTAAAGACTTGGTGCAAATCTGGATTTTTTTTCAAAAAACTTCGAATCACGTTTTATATGTGTGCCATAGATGAATAAAACTGGCAATAAAATTTTGAAACACTTTTGAGCTCAAAAGTGTATCAAGCATTAAAAATACTGATACACTTTTTTGGATTTGACTTTTGAAAAACAACTTAATATTCATGTTATGTCTTTCAGTAAGAAAGTTTTTCTGTAAGTACCAGATTTTTCACTGTCGGATGCCCCAAAGCAGAATATGCTAAAATCTGCGACGCACGTCGCAGAACAATTAGTCCTACTGCAGAACGATCTGGAAGAATTTTAAGAGAAAGTGCAGAAAACAGTATTATATTGATTTTTTTTTTTTACCACAAAACATTTCCAGCATTTTCTATATAATTTTTGAGAAAATAAAAGTGTATTTGCATAGCCCATTCAGAATATATATTTCTTTCAATTAAACATTTCTGTGCCCTCTGTTACAATGGTGTCCACTCTGTTATGGAAGCATTTTTGCAGTTCACAGGCAAAAAAATTTAAGAACACTTCAAACTAAGATGTTAAATGATAAATTACCAATCCATTGTCTGTCAGAAATAAAAAATTTTGATTTTGAGTAGCTAAATATATGTAAAAAAAATAAACTTTTCTATGTGCTATTTTGAAAAAATCATGAAAACCCATCAAAACAGAAAAAAAAGTCAAAAATTTCCTAAAACTGCCTTTTTTTCAATATTTATTTTTTACAGTGATATTTGTTTTTGTAACAGAGTGGACAAAATCCATGATTTTCAATCATAAAACCGAAAAATAAAATATTACAAAATAAAAGTGAAAAATATTTATAAAATATCAAACTTCCCCGTGAGGGGGTCAACAGTGCCAGGTCCAGACACTGGAGATTTTTATTAATAAAAGTAAAATTGTAGGGATTTTTCCCTTTTGCAAAAATGTGACATTGTGCAAGCCATTGGCAATTAGCACCAAATCGCCAATCATCGCTAACCAGTAGGTTAAATTGCAGTTGAACCCCGATTCAATGCCACCATTTATTTCACAGAATTTTGGCATTATAACGAGTTTAGCATTATATCAAATCAGAGTTCAGCACATGTAATCCATAGAAATGGAAGATTTATTCATTGAAAATTTCTGGTGCTTAGTGGAATTTAAGCAACATCTAGGAGCACTGGGTTCAACTGCAACCTGTCTTTACTACTCTCAAATCAAATCATGACAATAAAAAACACCGTCACTAAAACAATCACCATCGATACCCGAAACCGGGTATATTGTCAAAGTATCAACAAGTCATTTCACCAATTTCAAATGTCAAAAGCATGAATTGATGCTGGCTGTTTGGTAAATACATTTATATATAGTGCTGTATCAGTTTATATACATGCTCGGTTAACAAAGATGATTAGTTCTGGAATCATGTTCATTAGCTGAAATTTTCATAAGCTGAAACATGTTTCCCATAAGTTTCTATGGAAAATCATTTGATTCGCTCCAGGTTCTGCCCAAAATTTAAAGTTGTCTTTTAAAACACTGAGAAATTCTACAAAAAAGACAAAAACTGACTGAAGGCTAAAATGAACAGCTTCAAAATAGGATTAATGGGAATTTACAAGATGATGAGAGATACTGTAGATATCTTTTTATTTTACACTAATGAATGCACGCATGTAACCAACCTCAGCTTTAATCTCCTAGAATATCCAGACTGTTCAGTTTGATGCTCAGAGTCTTGTACTGAAAGAAGCCTGCTATGAAAACATAGGCTTGTTTTAATGATTTTTTTTTTTTGCTGAATTTTTCATTTTATATGAAATGATTCAAAAACTTTCAGAAAGAGAAGTGAAGAATCTGGAAAAAAGATTCTTAGGTGGGAATGATAATTGACGCCAAACTTCAGCTCACAAACTAGCTGTTTTATATTAGCACGTGCATCCATATCAACAAAAATGTTCATTAGCCAAAGCAGAAAAATCATGAAAAAATCTTCGTTAGCTGAAAAAGTTGTATGCTGAAGCATTTGTTTGCTGAGGTATTACTGTATATATATTTTGTTTTTTGCCCATTTCCCACGAAATTTTTTTTTTTTTGTGATTTGATGCAACGGCCACAATTTACATTACGCTCATGATGTCATTTCAGGGATTAAAGATGGAAAAGCAACAGTATTTTTTACACTAAGCACTGACCTGTTTTTCTTTTTCAATCCTTTTCTTATTTTCTGCCACAAGAAGTTCGTCAAACAAATCCATCTGAGTATCATTCATAGTCCCATCAACATTGCAGCCAGAGTCCTGCAACTTCGAGATGGTGGAATCCATTTCATTCATTGAATTTTCCTTGTGTCCTTCAACATCATCTTCATCATCATCAACATCCAAATCAAGGTAGAGGTCTTCTGACAGACTTTCCGAATCAGCGTATGCTTCCATCATTCAAAAACCTTGAGGAAAAATAAACGCAGGTCAAACTTATTAATAAAACAGACAGGACATACACAAAAGACATCAAGCAATATGAATTATAAAATGCTCAAAGTGATCATATTGGGACTTGTTTTCTGATAATAACCAATTGATAACTATATCTAAAAATAATCCAAATTGTAAATATGGTGGCCATATGCCCCATTTGGTTGAACAGGACATATGGAGATGAGACAACTCTATTTTTTCCAATATAACAGGTTTCAAAATGTTAAATCATGTATATATATTTTTTCAATTATTCTAAAACACGATTTTCCCTCCTTAAAACTGAAATTCTTCTCTTATTCAGAAATTGTGAGGAGTTGGAATGAAACTCTGACGTGTAGGCCTATTACGAATCACAATACTTTCAATAATGTATGGTACGCTCCATAGGTTTTCTTGTGAATTTCTTTTCACCAAGGAGCTGCGAATGTGGTTCAGTTAAAAGAAACCCCAGTAGCATACTATATTGTTAGTATATCAGACAGATGCCAACATTGCAAACATCATACAAGTACTCGTCCGATACACTAACGATATAGTGCTACTGTGGGGGGGAGGGGGACTGACCAATAACTGAAGAAAGGGACTTTTGTTACCTCACACACTTCTTTACGACAGAAAATCCAGTTGAAAAAGCAGCGCTACATGTATCATAGCGGCTATAACGGCCACAGTATCGAAATTTTTGTCAATAAGGGAGCCTTCAACCCTCCTACAGTCTTACAGATTGATAATGCTAACTTATAGGGGTAAAATGAGTTTGGTTCAATCTTAGCTTTAAAACATGCGAGAAGAAAAATTTTCAACGGGGAGAAAATTGTTTACATCAACCAAAGTCTGATAACTATAAACATATTTCTTCCCATATTATGATATCTCGGTCTGTTTCATACTTTTCCAAAGCGATTACAACACTCAAATGATAAAATTATCAATGATTCCAATAAGTGACACCTACTGTATTTGTTTTAAACTGAATGTATAAGAATGAAACCTTTATATAACATGATTACCAAATAATATGCCATGTCATGTTATAGACAAAAAATAGGAATGATAAAAAGCAATAACAAAAAGGTCAAATAGTTTTCCCACACGTGAAAAAAATTAAAATAATGTGATGATTTTATAAGCTATACAAAAATTTTTTACAATCTTATTTGTTTCAATGTTGAAACTTTAAAGACCAAACTTTTTAAGCAAAACCATTTCATATTATGAAATCATAGCTAATAAAATGTTTTATGTACTATTGCTAAGAATATCAAAACAATATCTTATACGAACAAGAATAATCTCAGCTAACTAAATTTAGCTTTCAAAATAATCACACACAGAGAACCCTATACTTTTTTTAGGGAAGCTATCACTGTTAGCTGTTCGTCTTTGACTATCTACGCGCCAAAACCACTCGCTTATACCGGAAATAAGCACTGATATTCTTGACCATACGTCCCTTTTTTGCCTTTGAATTTTGCTCTTTTTTTAAGTTCAGTCAAGTGACTTGACTCAAGTCATATGCAATTTTTTTTTCTTTTTTTTCGAGAGCGAGAGAGAGCTAACTTTATTATAGATTGATTCTAAAAATAATAATCTATTCAATTTCATTTATCATAAATGAATAGTACAGCTATTAGTACCTGTGCTTCTACCTGTTGATGAAAAAATTGAAACCACATTAAAATATGATGGAAATATGATACTCATGCTGCCATCTAACGATAGCTCAACTTATGAAATACTTTCATAATTACTACAGTAGTATTCGTTTAACGCCTAAATGATCACGCACGAGATATCTCGTTCAAACGCAAATGGAAGAAATTCATTCTAGCCCTACACTTTTTTTTTTTTTTTGCTTCTTTTCTTATCACTGCGAAGCTTTATTCTAACCTTATGAACGGAAGTGGAGGTTTTCCTCCCTGTTCTTTCTATACCCCTGTTTAGTGATTCTCCCCCACCCCCGAATGCACCTAAAAGTTTAAAAATTCTCATGTCTCTGAATTTAAGTGCATAGAATGGGTGCCATTTTTTTCTACCTTAATTTTTTCTCTAACAGCGATCTGCTACTACCATTCTGTCCGCTGAACAACATGAAGAGTTGTAGGGCCAGTCCTTAAGGTAATACCCGGTGTTTTATGACAACTTGTAATAAACATTTTGCATTTCTTTCTTTGTAAATAGTATACTATATATAACCTTCGTACATCAAAATCTGTATCTGAATTCATTTGCTTTTGTGTTATATTTATTGTTTAGCAACTCAGTCAAAGAAAAATTACCAGTTTTGATGATCGTAAACCAACAAAACTACACATGGAATGATCATGCATGATCTATATTTGGGAAAATATTATCTGTGCTGAACTAATCCACCAAAAGGTTTTGGATGAATAGTGAGTGCTCATTATTCAGAAACGACTGTCTATATCAAAAGAATTCATAATGTTCGTTTTTAGGGTTTTTTTTCTAATTTAATGTTTATTTTAACATTTTTCAGCTGGAATGCATCAAAATTGTGTACGACTTGATATGAACTGTGCTGTTCAACCTCAGGAAACAATTTAGAAAAATTTCTTCTAACAAGTTCTAATGACAATAGATTTTTCTAATACCATACAAAAATGATTACCTTAATTTGGGAAACAGTTTCATAACTTATTATCACTAACTGTGTCGTGGCCGAAATAGCTTGCATTATGGGAGAGCAAAGGAGCATTGGGGCCAAAATAGCTTTTCGGATTGGAGAGCAAAGGGGAATAGGAAAAAAAAATTATTTATGTAATATACATGCGAGACATGCATTGGCGTCAAAGGAACAGAACGTACTGATGCACATAAAAAAGAGAAAAGAAAACACTAGTGAAAAAAGCTTCATGGACGGACAAGTCACGCTATTTGGAGGTGACCAGAGGGCTTACATACATAAACTCACACTATTCCCAACATCCAGATTTCGACTAACTGTTCCGTGCCTTCAGAATGAAATAGTGTATATTTGCTGAGGTGGATAGCCATTGTTTTGTTGCCTGTGGGACCTGATCAATCAAATTAAAATTTTCGTTGAAAGTTTGTAAATTAAGTTGATTTATTTGACAAAACAGATTAGAGATGTTAAAATTGCATTCCAATACATTGCAAATAATATTTGAGTCAATATTTTGATCAAATTTTTAAAAATGGGAAAATATAAGCCGACTCAATGAAAACCGATGATACAGTAATTTTGGCTCCAAATTGAGTTTCGTGGGCATTTTAGAAAACCAAAATTTATCGTCATCACTTAGAACAAAAGTTTCATATTCTGGAAGCATGCGCATCCCTTCCAATAAGTACCATTTGGGAGCAGCTTATGAGCAATCGTATAAATATCGAAAGTAGTTCCAAAATCAGTGACCAACCTAAAATTACCGATTTTGCAAAAATATGACATGGTGGAAGCAAATAAATTAAAATATCTTACAAATATGTTCAACTTATTAAATTTCTTCACGCAGGTGGCTTTAATTTCTTAATCTAATTTCTAAATTTATATATATATTGCAAATAGGTTGTGAAATGAATAAAATATTTTTTAATAGCATCAGTTAATATTATATAATTGCCGCCACTACATTTGTTATAAATGGTTAAACAATTGAGAGAATATTCTATTAAAATTCTATTATTCAGTTGACTAACCAGTCAATAATTTCAATCGATTCCAAGCCCTAGCATTAATTTAGAGATAACAGAGTTCTAAACAAATGGTGTAAAAATACTCCATTTATAAAGAATATTGTATCTACATAACGAAAATTTTAGCTCTTGGGAAGATTCAAGGGAATTGGAGGTTTATGAGAATTCTCTGTTCAAAAACAAAAAACTTGAATCAGTTTAATTCCATCAAGATTAATATAAACTTCAGCATTTAATTTTGCAGGACAATTTGATACCAATATCCTTTATTTTATTTATTTTGCACAAAGAATTCCTCTTAAAACTGTATGGTCAAACGATTAAAGTATAAAAACAATAGACAGAATCTGAAATAATCACAGTTGAGTCTCCATGTAACAAAGTTGCATCATTAAGTTAAAAACTTTGTTCTAGAGAAATAATTTTCAACAATTTAAAAATTGTTGGAATAATATCATTTTCCCCCTTTTACTGTGTGTATTCATGTTCTTTTCCCATATACACAACTTTTCCCTCTTTTGGAGACTTTCTTTTTTCTCCCCACTTGACTATTGCTGTATGATAGTTATTCTCTTTGCTTGTATTAAATGTTGTTCGTCTGACTAGACTAGACGTGAGTTTCATTTCTCTCGTCGTCGTCGTCTCTTTCCTTCCACATTCTGCCCACCCACAAAAATAAGCAAACTAAAAAAAAATATGAGCATTTCAGCAAAGATATCATTGAACAAAAATTATTTAAATAAGAGTCTGTTACAAAAAAAAACTACAGTGTTTGGATTTCCAATAACATGGATTCCACAAAACTTTTTTTTAACTTTTTATGCAAGCAATATTTTAATAGTTTACATTATTCATTTACAATATCACATTTTCTTGACATTTTGTGAGGTAATTGAATCACAACTTTAATTATAAGTCACATTCACTCTTATGATGAGAAGACACAGTGAACAAGAACTAAAAATGAATATGATCTGATTTCTTCTGGCACAGCAATGATACTATCAAACAGGCACTTTTATATCACAGTTGTCACACCTTCACAATCAAGTGCTGGTGTACATAGAACCATCAGCTTTTCTGAGCATAGATTCCTGAAAAAGAGAAATCCAGAATCTTTCAATTCAAAATTTCAAGCGAGATTTCGTTCTCAAAATATAAACACTAAGCCAAATATATTGAAAGTTGTTATAAATTTTAAGGCTATTGCTCCAAAAAGATTCAAAACAATAATACACAAACGTGTCTAAAACAGGCACTGGACGAAACAGAAACCTGTTTTGAATGGAACAAAAAATAGTTTTAAGGATAATTAATGTTGTTTTTTTCAATTACGGAAAACCTCTTTAAGATGGAAACTGTCTAACACGGAAACAAAAACACATTTGGTCAAATTAAAAAAACCTGCTGAAATGGGAAGAATTTTTGGCCAGGTGCAAGTTTTTGTTCTTTGGATGGGAGGAAGTTAGGTCACACTGTTTCCTCCACGTGTTCCAGACTCTGCCATGAAGCTGGGCTGGAAGAGATCTTGGCAACCAAAGCGCTTGAAGAGGCAAGCGCTTTGGTTCTCTGCAAGCGCTTTGTTGGCAACGGTATAAGTCCAGTGGCAAAGTTCTGGCATTCACTGTTCCCTTCCCCCCACCTTTTGTTAGGAAACTCTTTTACTTTTTAGAAGAATCATGAATGCTTATTATCTATCGGAACTGGTTCTGGAACTGGATGGGCTGGGGTGGAAGCAGATTTACTATTCAAAATTTAGTAAAAGCCTGTTAAACATTTCTATGATGAAAATGGTGACTTTTGTTAGAAAACACTCCTTTTTCTTGAAAAAATGTGGATAATTTCCATTTAAACTAGTTCAGGAGAGGAATAGGCAATGGAAACTGAATTGTTGTTCAAAATTTATAGTGATACCATGTTTTGGTTACTGTAGAGGTTTTCATTCAGTGTAGAGATTTCCACCAGCTGCAAAAACTGTGTATTGAATTTGAACAACAAAATGGAGTTTATAGAGGCAAAAAACAAAATTTAAGTGTTACAGAAAGATGTAGAATGTTTCGTTTTCACAAATTTTATTGCTTGTTGATCTGATTGTGACTACTTTTAGAAAGGTATGCGATAATTCACAGTTTTTTATTTCAAATAATAAAAATGTTTCACTTTTGAAGAAAACTAACTTTCCATTCATTGCTATTAGAAGTTTTATACTGAATTTTAACATTTAGTGAATTAAATATGAAATTTCAAATGTATAGTAATTTGAAACAACAAACATGAAAAAATTTAAAATAATGATATGCATATTATTAGGGTTATATTCTCAAAATTGAAGTTTTGCAAAATGATAGAAATAAATCACTGTATATATTTTTGTACGCGCCTTTATAAAACAGAAACCTGTCTAGAATGGAAAATAATTTCTATCTCTTGACATTTCATTTTATACAGGTTTCACTGTATAATATTAATGACAATGATATGATAAACATAAAAATAAATAACTATTAACCCCTTAACAATCACGCACAAGATATCTCATCCAAATGCAAATTTAAGAAATTCATCCCAGCTCTGTCTGGCTTTTTTACCTCTTTTCTCATCATCATGAAGCTTCGGGACTATTTCTATGAATGGAACTTGTTTTTTTCCTCCCCATTCTTTCTATACTCCTATTCAGTGATCTTTCCTCCACATATAATGTACCATTCTACTATATATATCAGGACTTGTGTGTGTGACAAATCTCAGGTGCCAGGTTGCCATGGCAATTAGAAAATATATATTGGTGCCTATAAATTTTTATTTGCAATTGCTAAATTTGAGTTTAATCTTTCACAGTCCAGAGGTTTTTGTCACTTTTTTGGCACAGTTCATACTTTATAATTCATCCTCCGCAATGTGGAAGCCCCCCCCCCCCCCCCCCCCGTTGTTTTCCCTTTGCAGTTTTTGTATAACTTATGATTTTTGATGAGAGAAAAGCCAAACTTAGTGGGGGGGGGAGGGCTTACTATTACTATTATCAAAAAGACAATTGTAACAATGAAGTACCATTGTTTCATGATGCGGTCATATGTCAAGTCCATCTCGACAGAGAACCGCAAAAGGTTAAGAATGGTATAAAATTTTCTGATTTTATGACAGTGCGTCTCAACATGAGAAGGGGATATAAAGTCCCGAAAAGTCGTAAAAACATTATTTCGAACCATATTTTCTTAAGCAAAAAATGCCTGGCTCCCAAGAAATTTGGCTGGTGACAAAATTTCTTTTTAATTTGCCAAGCCCTGATACATACAAGTTGTATATATATATATAAGAAATAGAACACGTAGGCAGAGGGTGAGGGTAAAAGAGAAATCTACTGTACTCTCTTATCTACTTATATACTGTTTTCTCCCCCCTCCCTTTCTAACATGTGAACAAAGAAACCAGTTTTATCGCTGATACTGCAAATATAAATCATTCAAATTTGTTGCCAAAAGCCCCTGCGTGAAGGGGTTAAATATAATATTCAGTCATTGAGGAAACCCTCCCCAGAGTGCCCCCACACTTGAAAATTATTATAGGAAACATAATGCTACCTTCACCTCTCAAATTATTTGAAACTAACTCAGACAGAATCAGTGTTGCCAACATGGTTGTGTTCCACCTATAAATCTAGTTTTTCTTAATGATATTTGGATGGGGAAAAAAATCTAGCTACAAAAAAAAACTAAGTTACATAATTATAATATCAATTTTATGGTTGTTAAAGATTCTAGTTCTTTTTTTTATAATTTTGGAAAGTCTAGCCAATTAATTTTTGTACTGTTGGGCAACACTGGAGAGGAATTTGGTGCAATTAAAAAACTACTGAATGATTTTTATAAAAACTATAATATATAAAATTTCTTAGAATGCAGATTTGAATTTGTGAGAACTCACAAATGTTTCATTTTGTTTTATGTAGCCTACCAAACCCCCAAAGCAGAATGCTTTGCATTGTACTGAAATGAGTCCTCAGCTGACTGGTTTCTACATTTTTCTTAAAATTCTTCCGGATTGTTCTGCAGTAGCACTGATTGTTCTGTGACATACATCACAGATCTTCTTTGAAAATGTGACTCCACGGAAAAAATAAAATAATTGTAAGGACAGAGTGCATCAAATATTGCTTCCACATCAGTTCATCCACTGACGAAT
Source organism: Pholcus phalangioides (assembly GCF_987345545.1). Taxonomy (NCBI): domain Eukaryota; kingdom Metazoa; phylum Arthropoda; class Arachnida; order Araneae; family Pholcidae; genus Pholcus; species Pholcus phalangioides. The sequence continues at coordinate 81,258,474 of NW_028301608.1, read as the reverse complement.
GAACTAACAAAAATAATTGTTCACCAAAAACTCTTTTTGGATGCTGCAACACACTGTTTATCTCTCTCTGTATTTCGAATGTTTCATTGCTAATTATATTTAATTACATTTTTCTGTAAATGTTTATACACCTCCTTCATTCAATTATATGCATCATAAAATGATGACCCTCAAGAATTATAAAAATAATAAAAAAAAATGTATTAACATCAATGAAATGGCAAATTCAAAACTGAATACTATAAAATAGTATTACAACTCTACCTTCAGATTTCTCAATTTTTCGGAGTTCATAAAAAAGCTTCCTACAATCTTCTTTTAATTTTTCATTTTCCTCCTTCAGCTCTATCATCTTTGATAACTATATAAAAGAAGTTTTATTAAAACTACAAAATTTTGGCAACCAAAAAAAGAACTAAGTACTAAACAGTACTAATTCATGTTTCAAACATTTCTATACATACACTATATATTTTAATACAAATTTTTTAAATAATTTTTGTTGCATTTTTGGATAGACATTCAGAGAAAATAATAAACATTCAAAATTACGTAATTTTTCTGCTGGCATTAACACTAGAAGGACCACACTGGTCATTTTGACTGTTTTTGATCTCTTCGCTCAATTTTCATGACGAACCAGATTGTTTAGAATGTTGAAATTTTATTACTTTTCCTAAAAATGCTTAAATATTGTGCTGTCCAACAATCACAAATTTTTAAAAAAAATCAGCCAAGATATTTTTAGTTATACTTAGAAGGACCATCACCAGTCAATTTGACTGATAATGTTTTATAACCACTTTCAGAGCCAAACTCAGTAAATATTTCGTCAAATCATGGCATCAAATTACAACTAATATATATGCTTACTTTGGCTAATTAAAAGCATCATTAATGATCAACTAATTATAAAATAAAAAGACTTATTTGGCCAAAAATGTAATACAAATCACTGAATATTGTTTGAAAGCTAGTAGAAATTTAACAAGAGCCTTGCTTGAGCTAGTTGAACATTGTCAGAACATGCATGTGCACTATGAGGCCATTTCTTCCAGTGAAGTGTGTCTCCAGCTGTTTCGTTTGGCAACATATAGCTCAAAATATAATATATAGTATATATAATATAAGGAGCTATATTACTGTCATCTTGATGTAGCTAAACTTCATTTAAATTAACATATTGATGTAGCTGAACCTCATTTAAATTAAATCAGAAAAAAAAAAAGAAACCATGCTTTAGTGAATCAAGAAATGATAGTAGAGCCCAGCCCGTTATTATTGTCAACTTGATGCAGCTGAACCGCATTTGGATTAAATCAGAAAAAAAATTTAAGCATTTTTTAATGAATCAATAATGCTAATTTATTGTACAGCGACAGCCCTTGTAAAGATCACACACACACACACACACATTGAAAAACAAAGATGGTAATGAGGAAAAAAATCTCAGCTGGGTTTGAGGGAATTGAACCCACAACCTTCGCTACGCATGTAACCCAGGCTCCAATCACTGTACCAATTACGGATGTTGGATTCTTGTAGGATTAAGTATATCTATCATTAAATGTCGCCAGGAAATATGTTGGGGCCAACCAATAGTCGCCAGAAAAGTGCATGCCAATCATGCACATGCAAGTTCTGGCAGTGTTCAACATGCTGAACACTGCAGCAAGCCGCTTCAGAAATTTGAGCTTGTGATGATTGTTTTTCTTCATCAATACTTGTTGAAATACTGAAGCAGAATAATACTACCTCGGTAGGTATAATAATAACATATCAAAAAGAAATTCCGCGTGAAATTCAACAGGAACCCCTGTATATGAAACCCATTTGATGCTTTTACACATAAAGACGTTACATCTTGTGTTTTCTGGGTTAGGAAAAGTTATGTTCAATGCATTGAAATGCTGAAACATATATTCCCAAGTGAGAAAAAAATTACCAAAATAATTGAGTTTTACAATAAAACAAAGTATATTGTTGATGAGATGGCTCAGAAGTATTCCACACGCATATCATTCATTTGCCAGTATGCATTTTCCACAACATCTGATATAGCCTCAAGACATGCTTGGTAGATTTGTAGAAGTAAAAAAATCACACTGGTGGAGTTCATTTCCTTTATGTTTAAATTAGCTAAAAAGCTCACAGACCCTTATTTGTTCAGGAATCAGAATTTTGCTAACAACAAAAACAACAAGCACTACTGTACCACGAAAAAATATGTCAGGTCTTGCAATGCAATCATTTTTATAATAATAAATATTAAATGACAATAAAATCGATTCAATAAATTCTCAATGAATAAAAATTCTGTATGTGGAAATTGGGCTTCTAATGTACTGATGGTATTGAAAAGTGTAGAAAGTGTGATATGTGAATACAATTGAAATTGTACCGTTTAGAATGTAAATATTTTTTTATCAGTTATGCAACAAGGAACTTTTGCATAAGTATTATTCTCTTCAAACTTGAACCAAAACTGACCATTAAAAAAGCTATTTCTTCCAACTGATTTGTGTTTATTTTATATCAAAATGGCCTTTAAAATGGAAAGAAAATTGAAAAACATTAACTTAATTAATTAGTCAGCTACCTTTAAGCATACCTCAAGACTTTGAAAAAAAGAACCATTAAAACCATTAAGAAATTGGTACACATATGTGAGCCTCTGGAGCAAAAAAAGTTAAAAATAAAATTTAAAATATGAAATTTATTTGGTAAAATCCAAGTTTCTATATTATATCACTTACCTACACTCATATCTACATTTAAACACAAAAAAATCATGAAAATTAAGATTTCCTAATGTAAATCAACCTCCAATGATTTTGACTCTGGTATCAGTCCTTTGAGATAGAACTAAATGTCAGTCCTCAGTGGTGTATCAAGATTGGGAATGACCAAAAGAGTGATCTAAAGCATTAGTAAATGTATAAACGATCAAAAGCAAGTAACCTATAAAGCAAGAAACTATGTCAGACAGTGACCAAAAGAATGACCTAGAGCATGTGCACGTATATGATTGACTAAAACAGTGTGCAAGCACATGAGTGACCAAAACACTGTACGAGCGTACAAATGACCAAAACAGTGTGCTAGCATACGAATGACTAAAAGAGTGACTTAGAGCGTGTGTGAGTATGGGAGTGACCAAAAGAGTGACTCAGAGACATGGGTGTACTCGCAAAAGTGAGGGGTAGGCCAAGCAGGTTATAGCACCAGATAGCAAGTTCGAGGAAAGAGTAGTCAAGAAAATTCGATTAGAATGGGAGAAGGGCGGCAAAATTTGTGTAGCCCACAGGCATCAAAACCATAGATGCACCTCTGTCAGTCCTTCCAGTGTTAAGAATGCCAGTAAAAAAAATAAAAGTGGTAGGTAGGAATCATGCCAGGGTATGAAAAAATCATGACTTTTTTTTTTAAAAATCAAACAAAATCTGATTTTTTTATTTAAATCAGATTTTTTTCATTTAAATTAACTGACAGCTTACTAATTAAAACAAATCTTGTTAATTATTAAGAATGCATATTTTCATATCACTTACCTATTTTTTTCATCTTAATCTCTCAAATTTAATTCAGCATTAATTAATAAACTACAAATGAACTACAAGCAGAAAATATGGACATTAAAATCTGTTTTTGAAACATAAAATGTGTCATTGAGGCCAAATTAACTTCATCGATTAACCTTTTTCTCTGTATAGAAAAGTGCTTCTATCCATGAGGACTCCCTCCCTCTTAAAAGTGAATGCCTGGGGGTAACTTGGTATCACATATGGTGCAGGTTTTCTCAATTCCCTCAATGCACAACCAAAAGTTCATTCAACATCAACTGAATAGAAAACATATTCTATTGACAAGATTTTTTATTTTGCAATTGATGAATGCATTTATTATGTGTTTCTGACTTGCATGATGTTGCTTAATAATTTAAACATTTGTATTCTTTCACAGATTTAATGTTTTGGTAAAAAATGAATAAACTCTAGACTTTTTACTTTTTTTATTTAAGTTTCAAGTCCAACAATATTTATGGTTGGTCATTTATTATTATTTTGAATCAGCAATTAGGGCATAGAATTCAAGGCTTTATACAAAAAATAAATTCTCTTCTTCTTATCAGGGTAACCCATTGCAATGCATTGAAAATACTTAGTGCAGTCATATTTATAAGTACATCTCCCTATATTTTTCTGAAATTTTTTCCTTGCACAAAATCTAGAAAGAGAGAAGCTGTCTTTCTGCACTGTATCTAGGAATTAGATTCCTATCAATAACATACATACCACACACACACACACATTACATACGAGGTTACTTTTAATATCACTGAAGTTAATAAAAAGTGAAACTAAAATTTAAATTTTGTGATTTAAATCAAGCTGATTTAAATTGGCGTACCCTGTTAGGAGTACTTAGAAGTTTTGCATAATTGTCAAACTGTTTAAATTAAAATAATATACATAAAAATTATAACTACTTAATAAGTGATTCATAATGAACAGTTCATGTTTTTAATACAATTATGCTTTTAAAATATGAGTGTGAAGCCGGAAAACATAAATGAAAAAATACTCACATTTGGTACTTCATTTACTTTATTTCTCTTGGGTTGAAGTAACTTCTGCATTTCATTCACCTCATTGCTAATCTGCCAAAACATAGTTTTATCTTTCTCATATTCTTTTTTCAATATTTCAAGCCTTAGTTTCTGATGGTGAAGAACAGCTAAATGAAAATTGTGAAAAAAAAATACTTTGAATAAGCAACTGAAGAGCATATAGAACAGTGGTTCCCAACCTTTTCCCTTCCCGTACCACCAGAGCAATGTGATTTACCTTCCCGCACCCCCTTGGACAACATGTTTTTTATCTGTCGGAAAATTCACTTTTTTTTCTGTAATTGATTACATTAATTATCCAATAATTAAACAATAAGTAAAATAATTCATAGAAATTAATGTCTTTTTGGCTATGGCTAATATTTAATTTTGGCTTCATTTTTTTGAAAATTAATTCACAAATTGAACTAAAAAAAACTTACTATTTTTTAACATTTTTTGAGATTTGGAAAAAGATTCATTGAGCAGTTCCTCACTTATTGATTCCAGCCACAACAACTTTAAGCAACTGCTAATAACATGAGGCACCAATGTAAAGAAACCATGAAATAATTAAGTAAATACTGGTATTTTTTCTCAATCGAAATGGAAAATAAGTAGCATCGCTAAACAAAGAAAAACTTTTACAACACAAAATTCATATGACACATTTCTGTGAGCGGAAGGCAGAAAATGAGACATTAAAATATTGATACGATTCATATTTTTTATGGATTGAAAAATTAAATTTTTATCATCATTTTAATTTCCCTGAACTCCCGCTCTCCTGGTTGGGAACCACTGATACAGAACTGTTTTTTTAATCCTTCGCCCTAATATTCACGATCAATAACAAATGATAGGGAAGAATGGCCTCTTCATATCTTAATTTTATAACTTAGACATAAGGTATATGTGTCTGCATTTTGTAAAAAAAGCTCCATTCATACATGACCAGAATCAGCACTATTTGCACAATCTCTGTGTAGCTAATATATCAAGTTTTATAGAAATGGGTTATAGTTGCTTCATTAAATCTTTAAACTTTTATGCAATTTAAAATTTTTAATTATGTCAAGTATGCTTCTATCCACCTCATGGAGACAGTCACTCACAGTGATGAAAAAACATCACAATTAAAAATATTTCTAAGCATTTCAATTAACTGTTATATCTGATGTCTCCCAACAACTTTGGTCTTATTGCATAGGAAACATCTGTCGATCATACACCAGCCCTATAATGATTCCTAAAATACTTTTACACTTTTGTTACACACGACATACTACTCGTTATAGTTAAATATTGTCCAATAATGAGAAAAATGTGCTAAACATATAAAACTAACTTGAGGAGAAGCCAGCGATCAGCTTTTCAGGTTCTTAACACATTTTGACCATAAAATCTTTATGCAACACAATTATTTTCTATGCAATCATGTATTAATTTTACTTTAAGTTTTATAATATTTTTCATACTCAGATTAACATTTTATATGGTAATTGAAACAATTTGTTTTAATACGAGCGCTTTGTTAGAAAATTTTAGACCTATATATCATAGGTAAATGTCTTACCATCCTGGTAAGACATTTGTAATTAAATGTCAAAAAATATTTGAGAATATATAATATATAATATAATATATAATATATTTGAGAAAGATATTTGATATTATTTGGCGATCAATGAGGTGAAATAACAGCATTAATTACACGTACTTTAACTAAACAATAATTAGAGCATATTCTTTCAGTTTCTTCCACTGTCTTGGAAGAAATAGGTTTTTCCAGAAGAAACCCAATCCTGATCACACATAATGGACTTCTCATTATAAATAATAAGTATCTTCAACATGTGTGTTAACTTATTGATGGCACATTAACCCTTTAAAGGCACAGCAGGAAAATGTTATCTTCCCTTCAAAATATCATATCTTTTTTAATGAAGTAGGCTTTTCAGCAGGTGAATACTAAAGCATATATAGGAAAGTGTTCCATTGAGAAATCAACTTTCCAAAATTCTGGGCTTGTCAATTCTATAATAAAGAGGCTTCTAAGGAGGTGAGATATGCCTCTTAAAGGGTTAATGGTGATCCCTCAAAATGACATCTTTGCTATAAACTATACTTGACATATTGGACTTCTACAGTATTCTTTTATTATTTTTTGCAAAAATACAATTTTGGTGAATTTAATTTGAAAAAAATACAGCACTTCGTTAATACTTTGAAACTGTTATTGTTTTGCAGCATTAAACTGTTTGTCACTTCCTATTAATTACTATCAAGTTGGTGTTCTCTGTATACAATATATATATATATATCCCTACTTATGCTACCTAAAGTTGTGCAATTTCAGAGTTAGATTTTTTCTGCAAAAACTGCATATTGCTGAAATTCAATCACAGGATTATTCCTGAAATAGTAGAGATTATCAAGTGATAAACAAGTAAAGAATTGTTTCGATCCTGAATTTCGATCAGAATGTTATATGTGATGAAACTACGCTGATGTTTGAGTGGCTACAGTATATAAAGATATAAACTTTTGCTGAGATATAGAAATGGAATCCCAAGGTTTGTTTGTTATCTGTTATTTTCACAAAGAATGTCACAACGTCGTACCTGAAGTCCCAACACCAAAAAAATAAAATTTAGTGGAATTATTTAAAAAATAATTTGTTTAATGGGGGATGCTCTTTGATGACAGTGCACCTAATGTGTAACTTTCAATCAATTTCAACTCATGGCTGGAAGTTTTTCTTTCCTCCAAATATAACCTCTTTTCTTTCAATAGGCCAATGTGTTATTAAGACATTCAAAGCATTTAACACATAACTTTCATTTGCATAGATTTCAGGGGAATGCAGTCTCTTTTACCAGACTGAATTGTAGTCAAACTGCAAGTTTAATTTCATGAAACTATAGAAGAATAGGCTTATTGTACCATTACAGTCATCATAAGAAAGAAAAAGACAGGTGATCTTTCAAAAAATTTGGTCCCAATTTTCTAATATTTAGTATATATATTGGCATTTCTACAGAAAATTGTATCCCGATTTACGTGGTTGTCGTCGGTACCATCTATCTTGTAACTTTGGAGTATTACTGTATATGAATAAAAATAAGTGAGAATGATCAATTATATTATACTTAGAACGTTTTGTTTCATCTATATTTAATCCATTATCTCAATTACTCTCATAATTTCATAACTGCTGTCTGAAAATTCTTTCAAAATAGAGTGTGTTTAAAAGTACAAAAAATAACTTTATATGGTGGTCAAAAACAATTTCTTTTCCTTCAAATGTTTTTGATAAATTTTTCCTCTGTCACTCATAGCTTATGTATTATTAGCATTTGACATTTAACACATAAATATTGAGAAAAACATTGATGTTCAAATTCTTTTCAGTCTGTGTGAACTTTAAACTGTATGATATGATAGTGAAAAAGATAACCCTACCTTGAACATAAGGTTGAATATTATTCCTATTTTTGTCATCAGGTAGATTTCCATGAGTAGATTTACCCACATCATTGTTATTTCCAAGATTATGAGTCTTTGGATTGGAGGAGTGATTCTTTGAATGGGAATATGGAATAAATGTTCTGATTGTGTTATTTTTTATCGGAAAAGACTCTGTGTTGAGCATGCTAAAACAATCTGATTTTTCACAATGCTTTTCAGGAATGACAGACTGATATAATGGCAAACTTGAGTATCCAGAAATATTTCTTGCTGCAGTACTGTTTGGTAACATTGTCTCAGAGTTAACTAGATTTTTCTCCCTGTTGTCATGTAAAGATATTTCACTAGAAAATTTTGTCCTCTGGGCACTAAAAGTTGTCCCAAGAGACGTGAAAGAAATGTGGATACAAGAATCATAATTCTGTTTGTTTTTTGGAGAAACTGTTGAAACATTGTTTGCTGCAGCAGATATCTTCACTGAAGGCATATTAGGGGTGTCCGGTTGAAGTTCAAGATGAATTGAGGTCACATGTTGTCTTGAACTTGAAATTCGAGATGCAGAAGCACATATAGCAGGCTCAGGTAGGATAGTTCTTTGTGAGCAAGGTGGACTAGGTATGAAGCTTAATGAAACCTTGTGTTGCTTGGAAGATGTGTTTGATCTTACATGATGACATGACGCAAGATTATTCTCACTCCCCAATGATGATCCTCTCTTCACAAAGAGATTCTCCTGCTGAATTTTTGATGGAAGACTCAGTGTCTGAGATGGAAAATCAGTTTTTTTATGGTTTGGTGCAGAAAAAACTTGTGTTTGTCTATTGATGTCATCGAATGCCAAATTAGACTTCAGCTGGTGATTCAAATGACTATTTACAAATATAACTTTCTCTGAAAGTTTTGACTTTTCACGCATAGTCTCTTCCGGAACTTTTTTCAAGGAATAATAATTCTGCATACCAGTTTTACAAATGGGAGCAGTTTCAGCATTATCACACACATCTTGTTGCAACTTCATATTACTGGTACAACAATAATTTTTACGGTTTACATGAGAAGAAGATAAATATTCTGAAAATGACTGTTTGTAAAACTGATACTTTTCTCTTTCTTTTTTAAGGTGATGAATACACCTCATATAATCATTTGGCCACTATTAAAGAAAAACAAAATATAGGTTATCTTATTTTTTTTTCTCGTCAAAAAGAAATGTATAGTCAAATATTTAATGGGAAAAAGTTTAAGTGTTAAAAAAAATACTCCAGATCCAGAACTCAATGCATTTTCTTTCATGCAACTCTTCTTGAAATAAGTTTATATTTCAAATAATTAACATCTATAGAAAATTGATTCATTTACAAATAAAAATATACTAAACACTCAGTTTTGACCCTGGAAAAAAAGTTATTTTCAGTTAACATACAATGAAACATGAACATGATAAAAGAGAAAAATAATCAATTCAGTCATTTCATTTTTTGCTGATTTTTTTTTGTTAATACCCAATTCTCTAAAGATTAACTATTTGATGATTTCATTAGTGATCTATAAAAATATCTATGATAGCTCATCACTTCTTGCATAACTCAGTAGGATTTTGACTAATGGACAATACTAATATAAGGGTCATTTTCATGAAATTGGCCTAAATTGTGTCCCCAGCAGTTTACATTAAATATATTTGACACAGAACTTTTCAGTTTCTGAAAAGCTGCCACTCCGTTTTTAATTTTTTCCTCAATAGATTTTTAAATTTTGTTTAAAAAATTTTCATTTATTAAGAAAATGTTCTTCTGGCTAGTCTCCAACCAATTTTCCAAATTTTAAAATGATAGCTTTCTATCCTAAAACAAAAAAATATATCCTTTTTTAATTCCACCATATTTTTTCAGGACTAGTATATTTTCATATTTAATCTTTTTTATAATTTTAAATATTTTTTATCAATAGTTAAATTAGAAATCTGTTGTCGCCCGTAAACTTGACAAGAAAGGAACGAGAAACACAAATAAAAAATAAATAGAAATTCAATTGACACAAAAATAGTTCAGAGTATCAGTGCTTGCCCAAGTTGAAAATAAGCTGCCAAAATAGATAGAACATGTTGCCATTGTAAAGCATAAATATCAAGTTAAGTGCTGGGTTGTGAATAAATGGAACAGCTTACCTCCACGGGTTGTGAATTCTAGCACAATTGGCACTTTTGAAAAGAAATATGATAAACATATAGGGATAAATCGAGAAGCTATCCATACTTAGATGAGACAACCATAAGTTTGTATTTATATTTTATTTATATTTTACTGTATATTTATATTTTATCATAATTATCGGTTTCTTATTGCTCTTATTAAGCTGCTGTATTTTTAATGTAGTTTTGATATAGATTCAACATCCATATTTTTTATGGGCATCTTTTCTCAGCCACCTTGTTGAGCATTTTGCCTGTTGTGGCCTTTGTATTTGTATTTGAAACAGGCGAAATGCCTCATTAGATTTGCCTATCTTTTAACATGATTAAAATTAAATTAATGTTTTTCACCATGAATTTTTAACAAACTTCATTGCTGACTATATTTTATTTATCAGCAGGTAAAGGGTACCTAATAATTTTTTCGGATTTTTTGATTGCCATTTATATTTTATAACTTTTTTTCCCTCTTTTGTTCAATTTCGTGAGAATGACCTATAATCAGGGCTGGTTCTTGATCTTGCAAACTACAGAAGGTGCCAACTGAAGGAGGCATTTTTAGGGCACCAACTGAAGGAGGGTTCAACTTTTTAGGGCACCAACAGAAGGGAAGTGGTGATTTTTTATCCTAAAATATTATTAGTTCACACTTGAAAAATGTCCAGAACTGGCCTTGCCCATAATTAACTTTTTATTCTTTTCTTTAATCTTAATATACAAATATAAAGGCCTTTAAATCTAAATTTTGGGAAATTGGTATTTCAAAAAAATAAAATTAATGCAGTATTGAGATAGAGAGAAGTTCTAAGAATTAAAGGGGGAAAAAAATAAATGTATAAAAATGGCAAATAAAATGATACATTAGATCCTAACAATAGTGTTGGACCTATGAATACTGGAAAGATTATTAGCATATAATTTTTTTTTTTTCACATTTATTTTTCCTTTTTTTTTGGTCCCAGGTAAAATTATTTATTCAAACAATATCAAAATATTGTCCGCATTCTTGATCCATTATACTATGTTTAATTCCATCACAGTAATCCTAATGTCTAATTCATAAAAAATTCATTTAAAAATTTAAATATGACTTGAGTTTGACTAAAAGCTATTTTGGTAAAAAAAAGTAATAACCATTATATTTATTAGCTATAAGAAAGATCCACTAATATCAAATTATTTCCATATTTATCAAAATTTAAACAATATTTACAGTTAAATAATAATAGATTTTCAAGTAAAAAAATTTATGACAGAGTATCACCTTATGAATGGTCTTTCTGATAATATCTTCAGGTAGCTCAGGAAATATTCTTTTCATCTCAAAAAAAAGATGCATACCAGCAATGTCTCTGCTTGCCATTACTGCCAGCAGCAAAACTTTCATCTGTGTTCTAGCTATTAGCGTATAAAACAAATTTGTAGGGAAGAAATTAATAACAATATTAATTATGAACAAGGTCTGGATATTGTTGGCATAAAAAATCCTAAAAACTTACCATACAAAATGGCCTAAATACTTGAAAAAATTAGTTATAAATAACAAAAATGCCCTAAAAACTAAGAAAAAAAACTATTAAAATAGCAAAACAAATTTCTTAGAAAACAAATTCTGTTTTAAAGTGGAAATTTTTTTTTTTTCATAGTATTAAAAATTGCAGTAAATTAATTCTTAACACTATATTTCATCAAAAACTGCCAATGGAATTTTTCAAATAAACAATTTCTAATTTATGAATGAATTAAGGAAATCTAAAAGACAAAATAAAAAATTTCTATAAGTAAAGTTTCAAAGCTAAGCTTCTCCCAATCAACAATTTCAAAATTGTTAGACATTCCTATCAAAACGTCAGAAATTTTTCCAAGTCCACTGTTTTCTTTTTCATCTCTGTTGAATTTCCTAAGAAAAAAAACTAGGCAACTTTTTTTTATAATTTAATTAAAAAGAGATGCATTGCTTCTTGCATCACTTATTTGTATCTTCCTTTATAGATAGCAGGCAAAGTTTAGCAATTGATTTTGAATTTGGGAAGAACTAGTCAACATCAAAATGAAATACTAGTCAACATTTAAATATAAGCTGATTTGATTTAGAGCATGCATCAGTTAATTGGTGCTCCTCTTCTGATAATGGCAACATATGATGCTTGTGACACAAAAAGGTTGAAGATTCCTACACATTACATGACCTTGGTGATGCATGAGAAAACATGATTATTCAAGTCCAAAATTAAAAAGATTTCAAACTCATCACGAAACAATGCTATTCTTTCTTTTCTCACTATGGTTCATTCCTTAAAATGTTCCAATACATCAAGCACAAATAGTGAAAGTTGCACTGGAAAAATGTTCTGAGAATTAAAAAAAAAAAGAATAACATTCATAGTTCACTTACAGATTCATCATCAGTATAAAATAAACACCTTCAATTTGCTAGTATGTTATGACAGTAAAACTCTCAACAAGGAATTTTAAATATACAATGAAACAATCAATTCATCTCATCGCAATGAGATTTCTTTATATTAAGAAACTTTGGTCAGGTAAAAATTTTTTCATGCTTGTCATTGATAGCAAAACTGTCTCTTAATAGCAAAACTAATATCCAGTTATCTTTTCTTTTCTAATGCATTTTTCTACATTTTATAGGGTGAAAGCAAAAAACAAAATTAAATTATTTCAATCTATTCATAAAAAGTAAAAGAAAGCATTACACATTTATGAATTATCAAATTTCTATATTTATTTCTCTTTCTAGCAAACTGTATAAATTGACTTACAGCATAATTAATATAATAAATAATTTCATTTGCATTAACTTACTATAATCATTTTTTCGGATAGATTGTTCCAACTTTTATTTTTGTCGTGAATTGTGGCCAATTAAAACACATTTTAATATTAATTTTAGAACAGAAAACTTCATTTGAACAGCGAAATTGGACAAAAGAGACGCCACACAACAAGTCACGTACTAATTCGCATCTCTCCATCAGCTGATCATTTTTCCCCTGCTGATCTTCTTTATCCTTCTCTACTCTTGCATCCCATCATCCCACCCAGAATTCCTAGCGAATACCACAGGCATTACTGGATAGCTACGTCTAGTAAAATCATAAGCTAACCATATTTCTTCCAAAATTATGATGTCTATTCAAAAAGCCTTGGGGTTCTCAATACTGGAATTAGAGAGAAAAAGAAAACCCATTAATCATGACAGTTATATGAGATAAATACAAATATTTTTAGTCATTTTATAATTATCATAACACAGTTTTAATACGTAGAGGACGATGTCTCCACCTCTTGTTACGAAAAATTCACCGCTGCCTCCACTGAGGACTCGAACCATTAAGAAATATAAGTATAAATATAATACCTTATTTCCCCTCTAAGCTCGAACCCCTATTGCTTGTGAGCCGTACGAGTGTTTTACCACCAAGCTATGAAGACAAAAGGAAGAACGCTAAGCGATACAGATATAATATTGCTAAGGATGGTGTTCTCAAACGGTGCACCGCTCGGCGGCTGCTCTGCAAAGGTTTTTCGTAGAAAGATCCTTTGTTAAACTGCTTCGGGAAGCTGCGGATAAGCATTGTTTAAGAAAGGAGCGCCACGGGCGAAAAAAGTTTGAGAACCCGCGCTATACAGTAATATAACGCTGCAAGGAAGAAATATTCTATCTGCCTTCATAGTCTAGTGATACATCCCTCGTATGCATGCAAAAGACCGGAATTCGAGTCCCCCGTGAATTTTCTTTCCAAAAAAATCAGCATCTCTACTTAAAGCCAGTTTTTCCGTACACCTTTTACATAATAACTGTGCTCAGATGTAAAAATGTTATGTCACTTTTTTTAGTGTCGCGATGGCAAATTTGTATATACAGTTGAATCCCATTGTAACGAATTCCAACAGACAAGAGAAGTCACTTCCTAATAACGAAATTTCGTTATAAGGGAATTCCACTTTTCACTAGGAACAATGTAAACATATTATAACATATAATTACATGTATGTAAACCCTGGTCGTCTCAAGACCATCATGGGCCCCCTGGCCAAGTGATTTATTGCGAGGCCCTACCTATCAGATTCTCGAAAATTTCAACCAGATCTCATTTTGTGTGGCCTTTAATTCGCTTAAGGCTGCCCGGGTTGACCACTGAGCTATAAGGAAAGTTTACTTATAGCTCAGTGGGGTTGACCGTGACCTTCGAAAGTAATAAAATAAGTAAATAAAAGTAATAAAGTAATGTCACTCACGTAGGTCACGGGTTGACCCATGCGTTAAGACGGCACTGATGCATACTTATCTGGGGGAAGTAGAAAAGTTTTCAATAAAACGAGGTCTTCACTATAACGGTATTCGTTAAAACGGGAATTAACTTTTTTATTGCCAACATTCGATGCTGTGGCTTTCTCACTAGTTACAATTTTCCTCCGCTGTTTCCTCAAAAACTGAAAGAGAAAGACGAAATTTTACCACCTCCCAAAATTTTACCGAACGGGACTCCATAACGCGAATAACCCAATTTTATGGAAAAAGTGACAAAACATTTTGCCATCTGAGAACAAATATTATAATGACATTCAACCCTCGGTTTACGAACTTATTAATTCGTTCCTGAAATCGTGTATACCGCCTTCTGTACCTCGCCTCTTAAGCTGGGTTGACACTCATAGAACTGCACAGAATTCCGAAGAGCAAAAAAGTTTTGAGGGTGTGGCTGCGCAAAATCGACCATTAAAAAATTGCCTTCGCTATACTAGCCCCCCTCCTGAAAAATCAGTTTTTGCTTTTGTGGAATTCTGAAGATGTGGACCCGGCTCAAGATATACATACTGTCATGGTCCCCACATAGGGGGGGCTGACAGGGCTCTAGCCCTGGGGCCCGGGACGATTATCAACATTTTTTTGCTTTTGCACGCTTTAAATAACTACAGAAGGGGCCCGCAAAAGATCCCAGCCTTGGGGCCCCGCTACAGGATGTGGGGGCCATGCATACTGTAGCAATATAAATAGCAACAGGCTTGCAATTTCTTTGCTCGAGGAAATATGGTCAGCCTAGTCATATTCATGGGTGAGCCCGAGACAATTCTCTATTTTTTTTTTCTGTTTCTTCACGCTATAAATTTAATATGGAAGGGCCTGTGAATGTGAAATGTCCTGTCTAGGGGGCTCGCCAAAGATTTCAGCCTAGGGGCCCCCGCCGCACTGGGATGTGGGGGACCATGCTCATACAGTTACTTTTCTTGAGTTCTGATCATTCATCTCATGGCACTTGTTTGTATGTTGAATTGAAGAACAAAAAAGATCCTTTTATAAAAAAAGTCGATATATATATATATATATATATATATATATATATATATATATATGCAGATTCTTTTTCCTTTCTCCAGTTTTATTTTGGAGTGCCGTGAATCATAGGGACTTTCCACCGCGTGCTTTTTTTTTATATTTTTCGTATAAAGATGGCAGTTGTTGACATTTTATTTTTTTTAAATTTCTCAAGAGAGGGAAACATCTGCTGTTGAGCCTTTTCCTTCTTCCAATAACATTTTCCCTATGACGATACTTATATATAAAGACTTCCTTCAATTACGTAGTTTTTAACGAACAGTAGCAAGCACGTTTTTAGTTTTATTTCTTTCCCCGTCCCCTTTCTCCAGTCTTTTTAATAGTGTATTTATTTTGTTTTCAATCAACTCTCTGTGATGAGTAGGGAATTGCTGATTGTCGCGCGATTATAGTTTATTATATTTTTTGCTGGAGAATCATTTTCTTCCTTTTTTTTTCCCCTCCCTTCTCCTCGGAATCAAACTTTGAACTTCTTTTGAGTAGATTAAAAGTGATTCCACAATATTATTATACCTGTTGCATCCGAGCTGCATTTTTTTCCCCCTTCTCTTTCTCTCTCGATTGATAAACATAACGCCACTGGCCAAAGTTCAGCTCTACTCCCACTCTGTTACAAACAGTGCCAAGGAAAAATTACATAAAAAAAAAATTGGAAGAAGGAAAAAACTGCGACATATGATATAATTAAGGAGCGCTCGTGTAGGGAAAAAGAAAGGTGAAACACACACACGCAATGTCTATTTGTATTATTTATTGATGTTGAAGATTCGCGAATTTCTAAAGGGGAAAACTTTTTCAATTTCTACTATTTTAGCAGTTTTTATTTTTCTCCCTCTTGGAAAATTTTCTTTAATAAACTTCTTCAAAGAATTTCAACAGGGTATGTATCGCATACAAATTTATCCTGCTTTTTGTCATTATATTGTTTTCGTGAGTATGGGACCACAGTATTAACTGCATGGTGAATGTTTCTTTTTCGTTGAAGTTCATATATATATATTTTTTTACTTATTATTTAAGTTTTGTTGAAATCTTATCTATAAATAATGTTATTGACTCGGTTATTGTAGTACATTAGTAAAAGATATTTTTCTGGTTGTTGGAGGTGTATTTAGAGGGTAGGGGCTAAGCGGGTTATAGCCCAAGGTTGAAATCCTAACTGTGATGCTGGTCGTCCTCTAGAAGCAGAGACAGGTCGCAGTTTATTCGCGAGACTTTTATAGTGGTCTTGTGCATACACATTACTTTTTCAGAGACTTGTTCTCGCTCCTAGTAACTTCCAGCGAACAGTCGCATAAATAGTGTTATACCAAGTACAGTCTGTCCTTGGTATTCGTGGGTTTCATATTCTCTTTCCTAGTTATCAGGAAAACACTGTTGCAGTGATAATTTTTGTATCGGAATAAAATATTAATCATGAACAATAGGAAAGACTCTGAAAACCATTTTCCCGAATTAGTTTAAACCTTGTTTTGTTCTGGAAGTCTGAAGGTAATCCCAGTATCCAAAAGGACCATTCAAAGTTTTTTTGGATACTGGGTTAGGGATCATTCAAGTATTACGTCAGCATCAATGGAGAGAGGTTTCTGATTTGCTGACTTTTGATGACGAGGGGAGGGTTTGGATAATGCTTACGTCATCAACCACCCTTTATGAAATATTTTTAATGACATCTTACTTGGTGTGCCAAGAAACGAGAAAACCTTTACATAGTTTGTGGGCACTTGAAGTAACTCCTCCAATTCATAAATACCCTACAGAGCCACTTTAATGATCTCTTAAATGTTTCATGGATCCAAGTGATCTGGAACTGTGTCACGGATCGCTCAAGTGTTCTGGAACTGTGTCCCGAGTCATTTAAGTGTTCTGAAAATGTGCCAAAAGCCACTTAAATGCTCTGAAAATGTGCCAAAAGCCACTTAAATGCTCTGGAATTGTACCACTGGACACTTAAGGGACCTGTAAATATGCTGCTTAAGTTTAGGAGGGCATTATATGAATGAATAATTATAACTTATTAGATTTGAGGAGGGCAGGCCACATCAGATAACCCCCAGGGCCATATTTGGTCTGCAGGCCAAGGGCCTTTATGTGCAATTTATCATTATATGACTTAGAGGGTGGGTCGCAATGAATTTATTAATGATAAATTTTGAGTTCCTACCCTTCAAATAACATTGAAATAAACAGAAATTGATTATAATAACATATAAAGGTATTTTCTTCCGAGATTTCAATTTTAAAAAAAAATAGTTTTTTGCATTAAAAAATAAATTCTTTATTGTTTGGGGGCCCTCCCTATGCACATCTGTACATGCGCCCCATGTATATCTCTAATCCCACCAATATGCATTGGGATTTAGAGGGGCAGAGCTGATAACGAAATTTTGCTGATAAGAGGGGAGGAAGGTCAAAAATGGCTAATACTTGAACGGCCTCTTATTTCCCTGAACACTGTGGTGTTTAAGTCTTCTATATGCCTTCCATATATGCCTCTGGCATTCAGCTACTTGATTGGATGTTATGTGAGCATTTATGGCAAACTATAAATATTACTCGATGATGGTTGTGCAGACGAACAAAGAAGATGTAAATGCTGGAAACAAACTCAAAGTCACAAATGATTTCACTGATGCCATCTGTGTTATTGCTAGAGCGGTGGAAGCTGTAGAGATGGGAAACAGTTATCTCGTGTTGGGAGAAGACAATATGTGCCTGAGGACATATTGTATTTCTACGTAGCTAACCAAAAAGGTTATGAAAGACATTGTCACATTAGCGAAGCAGGAGGGGCACAGTAGCCCAGGTCAATAAGATACTCGCCTAAAGTACCAATAGTATAAGAGTCCTAGAGTGCAAGAACCTTTATCAGTAAGTGACCAAAATAAAGACCTAGAAAGTTTGTAAGCATGGGAGTGGCAAAAAAGAGTGAAGTTACCTGAAAACAGTAAACAAAAAAAGTGACCTAGAGCTAGCATACGATTGATCAAAAAAGAGTGACCATGAGAGAGTAAAGGCATGTGATTGACCTAAAATAGAGTGAAATGCCAGGTTAGCAAGTGACTCTAGAGTGTGAAGTGCTGGGTCAGTCAGTGAGCCCAAAGCAGAATATGCTGAAATCTGCGGTAAACATCACAGAACAATCTGGAAGAATTTTCAGAAAATTTTAGAAAACTATTATGGGAATTTTACTGCAGAATATTTCCAGTCAGCTGAGGGCTCATTGCAGAACAATTCAAAACATTCTGCTGTAGGGTCAGTGAGCGAGTGACCCAGAGAGTGTATAAACATGTGAGCAACCAAAAGAATGATTTAGAAACAGGCATATTTATGAGGGAGGGAGGGAGGGATAAGTGGGCTATAGCCTAGGGTAGACAGACGAGTTTGATACCCGGTTTGTCTTTGTTAGAAACTTTCCTGACATGGGTACATCAGAAATGGCAACATGACTACTGAAAAAAATTGCTACTGCAGGGAGTCCCACACAGTGGGGTTAGCGCACCAACCTCTTGGTGAGTATAAAAAAAGGCTGCCATTTGGTATCAATCAGCAATAAATTGTAGGTCCTGGAAACCCAGTGAGCAGGAAATGACAGTGGGGCGATAAAAAAATCCAGGGCAGTCAATTTCAGGAATGAGTGGTCAAGAAAATTAGGCTAGTACAAATAAAGAGTGGCAAAATTTGAATAGCCCACTCGCAGCACAACCGTAAACCCTGTTAAGCTGTTTGTTATGCCGATATGAACCTTTAGGAAGAAAAAGTGAGCTATCTCCTCCAGGAATCAAACCCAGATTCTCTTACATATCAGGCAAGTGTGCTATCTATACACCAGAGACACCCAGGGCCTGTACCTCATAAGTTCTGGCTCAGTAGTATTCTTCAAGGTGTAAGCAAAGAAAGGGGCATGTGTGTGTCTGGGCCATTCCAAAAATACAAAAAGGTAGCCAATTTTAGTGCCCTGGAAAGTTTGTGGGCCCTTGAGACATAACCTTCCGTTCTTTAAAACCCACATTAACAGTTTGCTGCCCTAAGTGGTGACATGGTAGCCTCCCTTAACTGCAGCAAAGATCCTGTGGGGGGTAACAGTAAAGAGCAGTGATTCTTAACTGGGGATGCCCGTACACAGGGGGTACGGGGGAGAATTTTTAGGGGGGATGCAGGATATAAAAAAAAATTTTAACATTTGATTGATTATTCAGGAAAATTGAAGTGATGATAAAAATTGAATTTCAGATTCTTAAAAAAATATGAATTATACAGCTATTTTAACACCTTATCTTTAAGTTAGAAACTTCTTGTATAAATGTATCACATGACATTTTTTTGCAAAAGTTGCTTTTTTGATTAGGCATTTGTACTTTTTTCCAATTAGATTAAAGAAAAAAATTACCATTAATATAATCAAAATATTTTGCAACTTATTTACATTACTGTACGTCGTGCTATTAGTATGGTGTGCTTAGATTTAATATTGTCGTGAGCATAACTCAGGAGGAAAAACGTTAGAAAGTTTAATCAAGTGCCAAACAAATATATATACAGGTTACAGGGTGTCCTGTATGTCGTAACTCTGCCTTTATCTCAACAGCCATTCATCATAGAAGTATGGGTTTCAGTTTAAAAATTTCTTATTAAAATGTGTTCAAAAATCACCCTGTGCCAGTTTTGAGAGTGAACACACAGACATGTCACAAAATAAAAAATTAGAAAGTTGTTACCCTGTCTCTATTGAGTCCAAAAAAAAAAATATTGTGTTTCTAAGTGTAATATTCGCTGAGACAATTGAATTGAAAAATTAGATAAAAGTGGAAAAAGAACAGTACAGTTGAGAGAAAGGAGCATTGTCTGTCGGTTTATGCTGTTCTTTCCCAACTTTTCTCAGATTTTTTAATTCAAATATATCACTTAGAAACGGGAAATTTCCTCCCTCAGATGAGACAAAGCAATAACTTTATGATTGGGTTTTTGAGGGCAGTGTGTCCATATAAAAATTAAAATTTTTTTTACTTTATTGTACATTGTATTTCCAGTTTCAAAACTAGTACAGGGTGATTTTTTAACACATTTTTAGCATTTTCTAAATTGGAACCATTTCTCTACAACCAATGCTTGATGAGATAAAGGCAGAATTAGAACTTGCAGGATTTTCCTGTATATTGTTGTTGTACCAGCTGGAATGAATAAATGACGGAAAAAAAACAACTTTTCACCCACCTCGTGGGGTAATTTGTCTGTTGTGGCCTTTGTGTTTGCATTTAATTCATTTTTTCCCAAATTTTTAAAATGTTCAAACTAATTTTTTTTAGTATAGTTTTCAAATTTATTATAAAAAATAAAGCAGAAATTGAATATTTATTTATACAATATTGTTGACCCTAGGCCTATACAAGAGAATGCGGTTGAATGGGACATGGATATTGTTTGATATTGTGCAAAAAACTAGTGACAGTGTGGGAGTTGACAATAAAACTGAGAAGTTTGTTCCCTTCACCAATGGTACGAGGAAAGAAGCTGTATTTGAAACAGTCAGTGTGGAAGCAAAAATTGGTTTTATTTTAAGGGAATGGTCGAGTCTTCTGGAGATGTAGGATAGTTTGGCTAGAATATTGGAAATATCAAAGTTAAAATGATCATGATAGATCTTATAAAACGGTTAATGGAAAAGTAGCAAGGGGGAGAAGATTAAGAAGTTCTTTTCTAAGTAGTTTTTAAGTTTTGGCACATAGACAGTAGCTGGAATTAAAGATTTAAAAAATGAGTAAAATAGTTGATAAAAATTTATTTATATAGATTCTTAATGCAATTGATTAAAGAAAAAAAAAACCGAATAGGAACTGATTATCCGGAGTATGGGAAGGCGAGTTGCATTGCACTCGGGGGGGGGGATGGAAAAAAGATTAAGAACCACTGGTATAGAAAGATGCAATTTTCTCAGCCCATTTTACATTGGTAAAAAAACTCATTCCCAATGTCACCAAGTCCCGGAGAAATTTTAAACATCTTTCAGCAGTGATCAAAAGCGAATTAGACTGAGTGTATTGAACTGCCAGAGAGCAATGGGGTGCTCTGCCTTTCTGTCATACAATCCTTGATCAATCAAATTTTCTGATTGCACCTTTTTCGATATGATTTTATGCAACTTTCTATGATTATTTATTATCCATGCCTGTTGCACTTTGACTTGAACTTGATTAATTTGATTCTTTGATTTACATAATTTCTGATTTTCTTGCACTATATGTACTCATTGATGTATCAATAAATTTTGGTTTTGCCGGAGATGCCCTTCCCCCCCCCCCCTTCCCTTGAGGGCCAAAAGTTCTTACGTTGCTTCTTGTGACAGAACCTGGGTGTCTCGCTGTTTCTCCACTCATTTGATCACTCACCCTCTCACTTGGCCCTGTCTAGGGGCAAAATGTACCAGTTACGAAATGTGCTAGGGGTAAAATGTGGGGGGGGGGGGCAAGTTTCTGTAAAATTGTTTGAAGTGGGTCTAGTCCACATCAGCTCAGGTATTCAAGTTTCTACTTTATTTTCATTGTAAAAGATATCAAAATATAGAAAAAAATCCAGACAAGAGCAAATTGATTAGTTACCAATATCAGTGCCCAAGTGGTGCAGTGGTAAGATGCTCGTCTTCCACTATGAAGGTTACCGTCTAGGTCCGCGGGTTCGAATCTGCGAAAGAACACCAGAATAGAGTTCTTTACCTACTGGTCTCAGGGCAACCACTGATAGATGGAGCCTTCATTTCCCACTCAACTCTATTGGTTGTAAATTTCTGTAGGGCAATATATGACCGGAGTTGGTGTACAGTAAAGTAGTTACCAATGTCTACAGTCGATAGATTTCCAAAGTTAGCCTTCATTCAATACAGGAGTTAAGGGAGGGCATTAGGAAAATTTTCAATTTTTTAAATAACCAATTTAGTTTTGAAAGAAATAAAATCAATTGCCTATATATGTTTTATTTATGTCACAAAATATTTTAGAAGACTGACTCATGCATTTCATACTGTAAAAATAATTTTCTGTTTTGATTTTTAAATTGTTTTTTACTAGGTATCTTTGATTGAAAAAATCCAAGATGGACATCAAGAAAATGTTCTTCATGCACACACTTATGGCTGTGGTATTTGTAATAAGTGGGTTAATCATTAACGTGTTTCAAGGGATTTTGTACCTTTCACTTTACAATACGAACAGAAGACTTTATAGACGATTGAATTATTACCTGATATATACTTCATGGTCACGTAAGTTAACTTTCAACCATAAAAGGATTTTCTATATCGCTTATTCCAGAGTTTGGTTATAACATAAGTGTCAAGAACGGGGTACTGGTCATTTATTGGGATAACCATTGTGTGTGATTTTGTAAAGAATTCCCATGATTTAGAGTGCTGACTGGCACTTTTAATCATGCTTGTGATTTAAGCAGCAACCTTTTAACAGTCAAAACAAAAAAAGCTGATCAATTTTTACTTCAATTTTAGAAATTGTGGCTATGGCGGAATGGTGGTCGGGATCAAGATGTTACCTCTACGGTAAAGATGAAGATCTTAAAAGATTTGGAAAAGAACACAGTATTGTTGTGATGAATCACAAATATGAGGTGGATTGGTTGATGTGTTGGCTCATGTGTGACAAGTTGCGAATGTTAGGGGTAAGCCAATGTAGATACTGATTCATATTATTTGAATTTATTACATTATTCAAGGTGTCTTGTGTTTTAGGTAGTCAATAATTACAATTTCGTACTACACTAATTGAAAATTTGATGTTAAAAAAAGCGTGCATTTAAGCCAGTGTTATTTTAATTAAGTTGCTAAACTGTGTGATCAAATCAAAAATTTTTGAGTTTGACAATTATTTGAAATCTCCTATGTTGTGTTTCTAGAAGTCACAAACTCATTGCTAAAAATAACACGTCTACAAGATTTTTCTAACATGGAATAATAATTTAGCTGTTTTTAATTTTTGGTGCTGATTCTAGATCTGACCTAAAAAATTGCCATCACTTCTAGTTTTTTTTTTTGTTGTATGGCATTTAATTTTTAAGTCCTAGGTCATATACGGGTGATTTAGTGCCCGCATGTCACATCTCGTAGGTTCCGCATTCGGGATGCGGTTAAAATTTGCATGGTTTAGGGTGTATGAAATGATACTTGAAATCACGTCAATCAATGATACTTTACGTCAGGTTGCACCACCCGCATGTACCGATTCGTTGGGGGCTCCGCGCGGGGTGGGGGGTGTGCATGTGTGGTGTAGTAGTAGGTAGGGCCTCCAAAAAATGGCTCGGGGATCCATGATGTCCTTAAGTCAGCCACCTCGTTGGGCAATTTGCCTGTTGTGGCGTTGTATTTGTATATTTATATTTTTAGTCATCTATAACTTGGGGAATGGAAACACTGATGTTATCTCTAACTTTAACCGGTTTCTCTGTTTTTTTGTTTTGTTTTTTTTTGTAATTGAAAGAGAAACACAGGCTTTGTATGTTTATGTACACCCCTTTAGTCAAAGATGAGGCTAAGTCAATGTTGCAGATGCTTTAATGTTCCAAATGAGTTTTGCTGCCACCACTTAACATTAAATTGGGGCTGATCAGAGGCATATGCGGGCGGGTTAAATTTTTAATATTTAAAAAAATGAAGCATTGAAAGACTAAATATGAAATACCAATAAAATACCTTTATCAGCTATTTCAATCAATTTGTTGACTTAAATATTTTTTTGAAGCTTATTACCTAAAAATTTATCTGGAAGAACATCCTTGTGAATTCCCCCCCCCCCTTTCCTAAACCTTTTGTTACTCCTACTAAGTTGACCCTGCGTATGTCCCTGGGGCTGATGGAAAAACATGGATAAATCTCGTCCAAGTTTCTTGCACTTAAACGAAAATTTTTCTGAAATTAAATGGGACGAAATATTAAAAGAACAAGTACTTGTAAGTCCTCAAATAAGGAAACTAGAGTAATTTTGCAGTGAGTTCACATTGAACTCTCTGCATAGAAATCATTCACAACTACAATGAAGAGGTTTTTAGGTATGTATTGCTGTGGCTTATCCAGCTTTAACAGCTTATTCTTTGTTCTTGTGGCTAATTCAAAGAAATGATCAATTACACAATTATATGAGTACTCATATAATTGCATTTGAACTTCTGTTGCAAGTAATTCATTTAATTTCCTTTGAAAACATTCATGACATGCAGTGTTGACTGAAAATATAATTTTGAAGAGTAATTTCATTTCTCCCCAAAATGTTAAGGGGTATTTTTTATTAAAAAGGGGTTTTTTTCATCAGTGAGAAATAACGCTATTAAAAAAAACTACCTAAAATTTGAAATTTTTTCACTCAATGAAATTTAGTGGAACACTGGTGACACACCCCAGTTGGAAAATTTTAAAATGAAGCTTTACAAAAAAAATAAATTCTTATTACTGTATTCCTCCGTATTAGCCAGTATGCTGGGAAGGGGACTAGGGAGGGAGACCAGCATGTCTGGAATTTCCATATGTTCCAGCATATTGGGAAATTTGAGTTAGATTCTGAAAAATTCTTAAATATCTGTACTCTAAAAATCCATATAATTGGCTGAATACTGTGGTAACATATTGTGATCCTTATTAAACCTTGCATTTCCCAGCATGCCCGAAACAGACCAGACCCCAACATTAAAAAAGCTAAAAGCTGGTGTTACTCAAGTTTTACAGTTTACCATCTAATGCAGGAGAGTACGGTGTGAAATTATTTGATCCTAGTAATCTCTAAAGCAGAATATGCCGAAATCTGTGATGTACGTCGCAGAACAATCAGTGCTACTTCAGAACAATCCAGAAGAATTTTAAGAAAGGTTTTGTTTACCACTATTATGGGAATTTTTAACCGCAGAACATTTCCAGTCAGCCAAGGGCTCGTCCTAAAACAATGAAAAACATTCTGCTTTAAGGCTAGTAATATATGTAAGCATATTATATTGGTTTCCTTTAATCTTACTTTCAATCTTTAAGTCTTTATTGTGAATATATTTAAATGTATCCTTTTTGTCAAATTTCAGAGTGCTAAAACATGTGCTAAAACATCGTTGCGATACATGCCTGTCGTTGGATGGGGTTGGGTATTTGGTGAGATGATATTCTTGGAACGAGATTGGGATAAGGATAGATTGACATTAGGACCAAACTTAGATAGATTGGTGGCTTATGATGATTCTGTTATGGTATGTATAATCACTTAAGTGACAAATAATCTAAATCCATTTAGAGATACATTTGAGCTAAAATATAATCACATGAAAAATATTTGCTATATTCAGTATTCATGATAATTATTACAGGGTCAAAATACCATGATAAAACAATTTGGTAAACAACAAAACCAAGCAAATTATTCATTTGTTTTAGAGCAATTTTTTATTTCATAAAGACTAAAATCTTTTGTTATGGTGGCCCTTATTATAATGGTGAAAATTTTTTAAAAAATTTTTCAAGCGACACACCCCTTAATTTTTTTTCTTTTACCATAATGTGGAAGTATACTGAATATTTCTCCAATATATAAAGGTTAACCTGTGCCTCATCGAGCTTGATTGAATAAAGATGTAGGAGGAAAAAATTTGCTAAAAATTAAGCATTTGAGAAAATGTATATTTATTACTCAGATTAAGAAATAGTGATTTTGCTATAAAATTGTCAAAGGACATCTTTAAAAGGGCATGTAAAACAGCACAATTCACTTTTTAATAATATATTTTAATAAATTTTCATTTAAGAGTAGCCTTCTTGCAGTCCAAGTAGTGCTTTCTGTGGTTTTCGACACATTGGAAAAGAAATTGCTTCAACTCTTCATTCGCAGTTAAGAGCACATTAAAATCTTGCATCAATTTCACCCCCCCCCTTTCAGCTGTGTCATTAACAACACAGATTCTGGAATGTTTCTTGTGACTTTAAATAAGAATCGTCCCTACCCCAAAGATCTGGACTGAGATTCATAAAGCTAATGTCAACATCCAATTTATTTAATAAATTTAAACTTTTCTGAGAAAAAAAACATTGAACTAATTATTAGACATCATATCTAAATTCCGAATGACTTAAACTTGTAAATATTCATTAGAAAACCTTGTTAAAAATTTGATAAATGATAAAAATTGATTGTCATTATAAAATCAAAGATGAATTTCTAATAAAAGTATTCTTAATAAATAAAATATATAGTATTAAAATCTTATCTAAGAGAAGGGGAGTGTGAATTAGGATGAATAATACATTTTCTTTCAGTATTAAGAGATTTTCCATTTCAAATTCTCTATGATGCGCTTTTTAGATGTAACAGTAACATTTTTATCAAAAATTGCTAGAATGCTTAACTCTTCATTTAAATACCCCAGGTGATTGCAAAATATCTTCAAAGCAACTGACAAAATGCCCTTATTTATGTTTTTGTGTGTGTATTTCTTTATAAATCTTTTAAAAACATAAAATTATTAAACGGAGCACCAATTGCCGATGAACTCTCCAACCATGTTTTAACATATACTGTCACAAGAAACAAACAAATGTTCTTCAGACTGCTCACTTCAGACACTTTTAAAGCCAATTGCTGCTTAAATAAAAGCATTTTAAAGGAGTAAATTGCCTTTGCCATCCATCGAGCAGGATGTAAAGCCCCTGGTAGCCTGATTTTGATAGTCGAGTCCTTCCAATAAAAACTAACATAATTCAACGAGCTTGTGATAATAGTGTTTAAATTTTTAATTTTCAGTGCATTTAAAAGATATTCACATTACTCAGTATTTTGCTCTCACTTCATATTTCGTTCAAGTATGTATGCCCACATCCATATAATTTTCTTTTTCCAAATTCCATTTTTCTCTCAGGTTTTTTAAAGAAAACATCTAGATTACTGGTAACTCGTGTTCAAAAACACTTTGTACCACTAATTCGTACATGTGGTGCCGACATGGAAAATATGTCATCTCTTGATCTGTATACTGCTCTAGAAATATAATTGCACCATTGATACTACCAGCATTGGAACTGGTTGTGCCAGAACAGAGAATTTGAGCCGTATATTTTTGAATCTCTAATTTTTTAGAACATTCCATACAGCCATAGCTTGCTCCATCCCTGAAGAATTTCCTAATTTTGGCTCCCCAAGTAATTTTTCTTGATTTTTATATGTAACAATAATAGGTAGCCTCTCTTTCACTTTGTAAATCTCACATCTAAAGCTGGTAGTAATTTACCATCCTAATGAACAGATACAAAACTAGGTTAATTTTCTTTAAATAATTCTTTAATCTTAGTAGCCTTACGAAAGTCTTCCCAATATCTTTAGATTGTATTTCGATCTGCGCATCTATGTTTTCCTCAAAAGACGTCTCGGTAATGTTTGATGAAGGCTCAGGTTGATCAGAAATATTCTCAATACCCGACAATTCTTCTGATGAAATCCATGCTATTGCCAGCGATTTCCCAACTACAATGAGTTTTAGCCTGTCTGTTTTCATGTTCCCTGACTCAATAATGCCCTTTCTTCACACTTTGCTAGCTTCATGTCAACTTCCCAAAGACATCTATTTCTCCCCAACTCTTTGACTCAATAAACATTTTCTGCCTTCAATTTTTATAATTTCAAAAGCATGTTATTTCATGAGCATTGTCAAATAAATTATTCAAATTTGATATAAAGTTATTGTTTTTTCTCTTCATGTTCTTTACGGCAAGCATTTTTTTTGAAGATTGCACCAAAACAAGTACATCTTCATAATTTTCTCTACACAATGAGGTTTCACTCTTGTAGGAATCCTTCCCTTCCTCCCAAAAAAATCAGGCATTCACTCACTACTAAGTTGACACTTTCACTTAATGACAGTTTAACCTCCCATAAATCATAAAATAGCACCGATGGTACTTGCCGGTTAGATGGAAGTTTGCTTCCAGTAATTTGGTGACACTCACTGCCAACTAAATAAATATCTCGATCACCACTTCTCAAATTAGAAACCATAACTGCACTCGTAGTTGACTCAGACAGTAACTAGAGCAAACAGGGCAAGAGGTTGGCAAAGGGTGGAGCGCGACATGAACGAAAAAGTCACTGCCTGCACCCACCAAAGTGCTTGAAGAATAAGTGGTCTAAATCAGGACCATCTTAAGAACATCACGGGCCCTGAGCCTGGGGGGGTTTTGTGAGGCTCTACCTGGTAAATTATAGAAATTCAACCGGATCTCATTTTTGTGAGGCCTCTTTTCCCTCGAGGCCCCTGGGCTATGCCCAACACTGGTCTCAATATGCATTGGAATCCAGGTGAAATGAAGGGGAAAGAATAAGCATAAACTCCAAAAAATGTCATAAGTAAAAAATAGTAATTTAGCTTTGAGAAGGGCCTTTTGATAAATTAATTTTAAAAACAGTAAAATTTAAGATGAAATGAGACGAGCAACCCCAAGGGTAAGATAATAGTAGTTTTCACCTTTGGCAGCACTACACACAACTAGCATTACACAGAAGCAAACTTCACGTTGGGTTCACAGCATATACACTCCAACATGTACCATTTCTTTAGACGTTCCGCAGAGGAATATAGACGAAGTGCATGTGTGGTTTAGTAGTAGTTTTCACCCCTCCCATTTTGGCGCAAGCTTATGATCGGCTTCAGCATTTAAGTAACAACACTTTACTTTCAAGCATTTTGGCACCCACTGGCTTCCCACTTCTACCTCAATGAGGCACGGGATCCCAACCTCTGATTTGAATAAATGAGGTCTCTAGTTGTTCCTTGGAAAAAAGTAAAAAATGAGGGGGTGAACTGAAATTAAAAGATAAGGGCCACCCTAATGTACATATAGTAAATGCTGCTTACTGGAACCACAAATGTTATCATTTGGATATTGCTATCACTTCTGCAAAGTATAGACTGGTGAATATCATAATATGGAAAAACTTTATTTATAGTTATCAGGCTTTCAGTTTACATATTATTGATTGTTTTTTTTTTTAAATTCAGTTTCCTTCTTTTGTGCATTTTGAAGCTGAAGTTGCACCAGACTTTTTCTTTCCTGCAAGTTATCGTTATCAGCCTTAAGGCTGTTTAGGAGGTCAAAAGATGTATTTCCCCCACCCCTAACAAGCCTTTCTGTATGTTAATGCTTTTCTCATTGAGCCATAGTAGTGGCTATGATTTGTGTATATCATGATCTATTGGATTGAAATATTCACAATTTTGTTTAATTAATATACATAATACGTTTAAAGTTTCAAGTCTAGGTTCTAGTATGTATGGTATAGCATGCAATACAATAAAGTAGGAAAGACTTATTAAACAGTATTTTTTCCCCTATTTCATTATGATGATGGCGATAATAAACATCGTATTCATATGTATCCATATGATCGTTATTTAATTTTTTTCCAGATCCTGTTTTTCTGTGAAGGTACAAGGTTCACACCAGAGAAACACCAAGCTAGCATGAAATTTGCAGAAGAGCATGATTTGCCCAAGCTTAAACATCATTTGTTGCCGAGAACAAAAGGGTTCAACTATTCTGTGTCATATTTGAAGAACAAAAGTTAGTTTCTGTTGAGTTCAAAATTTTATAATTTTAATGTCTAAAATGGTTGTTCTTGACCTTTTTTTCATCCCACACCTCCAATGCAAACGCCCTTGGATAATGAATTTCCTATTTGTTAAAAAATTTATTTTTTTATAATTACATTAATTATCCATTAATTTTTATAAAATTTTTTTACATATTATCAAATTCCCTTTATGGCTATTGTTGATAGGTAGTTTCAGCATTTTTGTTTTTTTAAATTCAGAAAGTAAACTTAAAAAAATTATTTTTAAAGATTTTTTAAAATTTGAGAGAAAAAGATTCAATGATTGCTCTTTACTTGTTAATTCCAGTCGAATAACACTATACGTATGTTGTTTGACCCTTGATTAAATTTTTTGACGTTTTTCCTGAGGCATGCTCATAACACAATCAAATCCAAGCACAGCATGTTAATAACAAGAAATACGAATGTTAACAAACTGCAAAATATTTATGGTATTAATGATATTTTTCCTCAATTGAAATGAAAATCAAGTACAATCACTAACCGAAAAAAAACTTGATTTCTGTTTTTTTTAAAGAATTGAAAAATTCAATTTTTTTCATTTCAGTTTTTCTAAATCTGTTAACGTGCTATAACTCTCCCTGTCCCCCCCCCCCCCATTTCTCACCGTCAAAAATGCTTTGTCGCACCCCCAATTAAGAACCACTTATATAAAATCTATTTTTCTTTCAATAATGAATATAATTCATTTAAAGTTTGAAAAATCACCTACAAGAAACAGCTTTATACAGTGCATAAACAGAATTCTAGTGAATTACACGTATAAATTGTAGACTTTATTTTGCAAGCTTATTCTTTTAATTTAGAGTCTGTTCTAGGATTAGCTAGTTATGCCAGGGTCTCAGTATGTGCACATTTTTTTTTTTACGAAGGAAAGTGACTACTTTTATTCTTGCAAACTCTCATTGTCTGCAACTGCTGGTTTTTGTGGATCTTTATTGATGATATCTAAGAGGAATTAAAAATGTCAAAAGCTCTCTTGGAGTATGACTCAGAATTCAGATATCAAGATGTATTGTTTATATTGTTTGCAATGTATGTATCTGTGATATCAGCAATTTGGTGTGTATATATTTAATGAGATGTGACAGCGTTATCTGATAATACACTGCCCATAAAAGGAATTATGGTTGTCTTGTTAAAGTATGGATAGCTTCTCGATTTCTCCCATCATGAGCATCATATTTCTTTTTAAGCATGTCAATTGTCTTAAAATTCACAAACCCCAGAGGTAAACTATTCCATTTATTAACAACCCTGTTAGAGGAAAATTCCCAGTGACACCAAAATCTGGAATTGTCCTTTATTAAACGATACTGGTGTCCCCCTTGTCAAAGCAGTTGATTAAGGATGTATTGACGCGTGATCAATTTTATCTATTCCATTGACAATTTTAAACACTTCGATCATATCCCGACACCAGTATTTCTCCAGTGTAAACATATTCAAGAAATCAAGTCTTTTTTCATAGCTCAAGCTTTGTGTGCCAACAAGAGCATATAGCTCTTCTCTGCACCCCTTCAACCAAGTCTGTCTTTCTTTGGCAGGGGTGTCAAACTCAAACCCACCGAAGGAACTATTCGTAGCCCATAATGTCCCAACAAGATCCAAAAAAATATATATATTTAATATTTTTTTAAATAAAAAGTTTTAAGCATTTACATAAAAAAATGATAAATCTGAATGAATCAGCAATGAGAGCTGCTGAAATCTAATGCTAGGTGGTGACGGTAGTGCAATTGCATCTGACTCCATATGAATGAGACGTAGTTGTAGATACATTATCTTTAATTATGATGCTATATAGAAGATATTATTTACATGGTACATATATTAAGAGAGAGAAAGACGACGTTGGTGCATCTCGTGTGAGAGCTGGAGCTGAACTGATGTTCTCACACACATGGCCCTTCGGACCCTCCGAAGAGGCATCCGGTCACGTGATCATCTCGTGTTTCAGTACAGAATGTACTGAGATTCTTTCACGTGACCAGAGCGTGCTTGTTAAGAGAGAGCCAATGTACAAAGTAAAGTAATAATAATAATAATACATATAAGAATATATATTGAGGCTCTACAGTACCCCCTCCCCAGTGTCAATGTTGGACACGATAAAAATCCGTGAACCGGACTCGACGTCCAGATCGTGTGGTCACTGGTGGTTTCGATTTCGTGGTCGAGTTCTCTGACGTAGAGTCGTTAGTTTGCGTTTTCGCCACCAGCGGCGTTGTATCTTCCGAGAGGGAGAATGCTGGTTTTAAGCGGTCGATGGAAACCGAAACTGTTTTGCCATTGATGTCAAGTTTGAACACTTTTTCATTTTTGTTAATGACAAGAAAGGGACCATCATACGGTCTCTGGAGGGGTCGATGGACACCATCACGACGTAGTAATACGCGAGTAGCATTCATCAGTTCTGGATACACAAATGTAGCACGTTTTCCATGATGTTTTGTTGGCGTTGGACGGAGCTGCTGCATGTGGCCCCGTAACTTATTTACGTAGTCACAAGGGTCAATGTTGACATTCGTTGAGTCGAAAAATTGGCCGGGAAGACGCAAGGGTGCACCAAACACGAGTTCGGCTGGCGTACACTGCAGGTCGGCTTTTAGAGCGGCTCGGTAGCCCAGAAGTATAGTTGGTAATACTTCGGTCCAACGTTCGGTGTTATGGCATTTAATGGCCGTTTTTAGTGGTCGATGAAATTCCTCAATCAAACCATTCGCTTGAGGATGGAAAGCGGTAGTTCTAGCTCGTTCGGTGCCTAGAAGTTGTAGGAGAGAGCGGAAAAGGTGGGACTCAAATTGTCGACCTTGATCAGTTGTTACAACTGATGGAGCACCATAACGGGATACCCAACAGTTATAAAAGGCTTCCGCTACAGTTGGAGCTGTGATGTCTTTTATCGGTTGTGCTTCTGGCCAGCGGGAAAAACGATCGATCATGGTCAAACAGTAAGAATAACCATTTGATGGAGTTAATGGACCCACTATGTCCAGATGAATATGGTCAAATCTTGCAGATGGCATAGGAAATTCTTTCAAAGGAGATTTGACATGTCTGTGAATTTTACTTTTTTGACAAGCCATGCAAGTTTTTGCCCATTTTGTTATTTCCTTATTGATACCAGGCCAAACAAAGCGAGAACGGATTTGGTGGATCGTTCTTCTGATGCCTGGGTGCGCTAAGTTATGAACGTGATCAAACACCGTTTTCCTATACTGCACAGGAATGTAAGGACGCGCACTTCCAGTGGAGATATCACAAATTAAATCTATGTCAGATTCGGGAAGTTTAATTTTTTTCAATTGTAAGCCACAATTTGAATCACCCATCAATTTTGATAATTCATCATCTGTTGCTTGAGCTTCAGCGATTTCATTGTAATTAATTGGGCTTGGCATTGAAATAGCACATATGCGGGACATTATATCGGCTGCTATGTTTTCTGAGCCAGGAATATGACAAATATCACTCGTGAATTGGGAAATGAAATCCAAATGTCTGGTTTGGCGAGGCGAGCATTTGTCATGCTTCTGCCGAAAAGCATAGACCAAAGGTTTTTGATCTGTAAATAGAGTGAACTGACGTGCTTCGAGCATGTGTCGAAAATATTTGATAGAAGAATATGCAGCCAATAGTTCTCTGTCATATGCGCTATAGCGTGTTTCCGCAGGAGTGAGTCTGCGAGAGAAAAATCCTAGCGGTTGCAAAGAATTGTCCACTACCTGGTGTAATGCACTACCAATTGAAAAATCAGATGCATCAATATGAAGTGCAAGCTTTGCAGATGTGGAAGGATGAGCTAATAGAGTGACACTAGCTAGTTGCTCTTTGCATTGATTGAATGCTGCGAGTGCAGAATCGGTCCATTCAATTTTACGATTATCTTTTTTACGGCGGGAGCCCTTTAGAAAATCGTGTAAGAGTATTTGTGACTCAGCAGCATGTTTTATGAACCTTCTATAGAAATTTATGAGACCAAGAAATTTTCTCAACTCAGAAATTGTGTCAGGTCTCTTGAAATCTAATATTACTTGCACTTTGCTAGGTAATGGTTTAATGCCAAGAGGAGTGATTAAATGACCTAAAAATTCCAAATTATCTACACCTAATACACATTTAGAAATATTAAGTTTCAAGCCATACTTGTGTAAACGCTCAAATATTTGCCTCAGGTGATTTTCGTGCTCATCAACAGATGATGAATATACGAGGATATCATCTAAATATGCATAACAGAAAGATAAACCTCTTAACACCTCGTGCATGAAACGCATAAATGTTTGAGGTGCATTTACTAAACCAAAACAAAGCCTAGTATATTCGAACAGACCCCATGGTGTTGTCACCGCTGTTTTAGGAATATCAGGTTCAAAAATAGGGATCTGATGGTACGCTTTGAAAATATCTAATTTTGAAAAAATTGACTTACCATGAAGTGCATTGCTGAAATCACTTAGGTATGGGATGGGATAGGAATCGAATTCTGTGACAGAATTTAATTTTCGATAATCTCCCACTGGTCGTATAGATGTTTCCGACTTCGGAACAATATGCAATGGTGAAGACCATGAACTTTTTGAAGGACGAATTATTCCTTGTTGTAACAAAAAATCGAATTCAGTCTTCACCTTCTCAAAGTGTTGAGGGTGAAGCCGTCTCGGTCGAGAACATATTGGAGGACCTTTAGTCACTATGTGGTGAACTGTGTCGTGCGATGCAGGTTCGCCTATTAAGCACGGATTTGTGATGTCTGGGAATTCAGAAAGAATTTTCTCGTACTGAGATGGGCCCACTGTGGAAATTGAGACATGAGCCGTTTGATGCACTGATCCCAGGGAATGAAGTGATGTGCTAGAGCTAATGAGACGACGCTTTTTCAAATCTACCATGAGATTGAAATTGCGCAGAAAATCTGCTCCGATGATAGGGCACGAAACCTTGGCGACGACGAATGTCCATGGAAAATTTTGTCGCAAACCCAGATCGAGAACAATATTTTTGGTACCGTAGGCCGGTATTGACGTCTGGTTTGCTGCGTAGAGACGAAATGTAGAGCAGGGAGTTGTGGAAGCAATCGCTGACAGCGGAACGACACTAATTTCACTGCCCGTGTCAACGAGATATTTTATTCCCGTTTTACGATCATGGATGAACAACCTGCTGGTCTCTGAGCTCATGTTCGCCATGCCAGCTATGACGGAGCTCCTTCGTTTTTTGGTGCGCTGAAGTTGCACGGTGTAGTACAGCGCCGAGCATTTTTACCGAAGCGATGATGGTAGTAGCACATTCCGGAGGAATTTTTCCTGTTTCTGGAACTGGAACGCCTGTTGAAGAAGTTGTTTCGTCCGCGATGTGGTGAACGTCCACGTTGTTGAGAGGAAAGTTCATTCAATTTTTTGGTGAGCATTGCGATTTGTGCACGCAAGTCATCTTGATCCGGCGGTGGAGAAACAGCACAAACGGATGCATTTTGGCTTATTTCCGCGATTTTGTCAGCCAGTTCCGCGAGTTTATCCAGTCCATCACTCGATATTGAGAGGACAGTTTGGATTTGAGTGGGAAGGCGTTGCAGCCACAATGTCTTTAAGAAATCATCGGTTAGTCGAGATCCGGAGAGTTGGCGCATTTTTCGTAGCAGCTGTGATGGTTTATCATCTCCGAGTTGAATTTCTGTGAGCAACTTCTTGATTTTAGCAGATTCAGTTTCGGCAAACTCCTGTATCAGCCGGTCCGAAAGAGCCTGGAATTTCCCGGTCTCAGGGGGATTGACAACAATATCGGCAACCGCATGTAGTGTTTCTGAGTCGATATTAGCGACGAGAGCGGCGAATTTGGTATCATCACTTGTAATGCGGCTGAGGAGGAAAGCTTGCTCGCATTGCTTCACCCAGAGAGAAACGTTTGTCTTCCAAAATGGGGGAAGGCGGAGAGCGACACTGGAAACTTGGGGAACGGTATTGTCCCCTTCTGCTGCGATCATCCTGTTGCTTGAGAGAGAAGAGAGCCAAGAGGTCAAGCGGAAGTGACCTTACGAGGGAGGATGTTCCGTGGTCCACTGTTGCTGGGAGAAAAATCCTCTGCTGCTGCTCTCACCGTAATGGCGTCTTTTGAAGAATATTCAGAAGGCATCATTATTTGCGTTTAAACGTCTGCGGTCACCAATGCTGAAATCTAATGCTAGGTGGTGACGGTAGTGCAATTGCATCTGACTCCATATGAATGAGACGTAGTTGTAGATACATTATCTTTAATTATGATGCTATATAGAAGATATTATTTACATGGTACATATATTAAGAGAGAGAAAGACGACGTTGGTGCATCTCGTGTGAGAGCTGGAGCTGAACTGATGTTCTCACACACATGGCCCTTCGGACCCTCCGAAGAGGCATCCGGTCACGTGATCATCTCGTGTTTCAGTACAGAATGTACTGAGATTCTTTCACGTGACCAGAGCGTGCTTGTTAAGAGAGAGCCAATGTACAAAGTAAAGTAATAATAATAATAATACATATAAGAATATATATTGAGGCTCTACAGAGCCATTACATGTATGAAATTAGCTGCATATTCACAAAAAATTCATCTAAGACAGGGTGTACAACCTCCAGCCCATGGGGCAAATGTGGTATGCCAAGGGGTTTCATCTAGCTAACAAAAGGCTTTCCTATAAAAAGTATCAATCCACACAATGTAAGTACATCTGTTTGTGACCAGCAAATGATACCCATCTTATTGCTGATCCGCAGACTGAAAAGAGTGCACCCCCGAGAAGAAGAAAGTCTAGGAAAAGTCTTTTTTACAGTCCCTCTTTACAGTACATAAGATAATTAAAAACAGGATTTTTGAGTTTGATTTTCAGCAAAACTAAGTCACACTTTCTGAACAAATCAGTGCATACATTTTATTTGAATTCATAACATATTTCAAAAGATGATGTCAGGAAAATCAAAAATGTCTGCAGAAAGTTTTGCAAATTCAAATTTTTGTAATGACATTATGCAAATTCATTAATGTGAACCTGTAACTATAACTATATATATTTTCACAAACTTTCTCATGTGTATTGGCCATATCTATTAAGCTTGCTTTATGTTTTGGCAGCC
Organism: Pholcus phalangioides; assembly: GCF_987345545.1. Lineage (NCBI taxonomy): Eukaryota > Metazoa > Arthropoda > Arachnida > Araneae > Pholcidae > Pholcus > Pholcus phalangioides. The sequence goes on along the minus strand of NW_028301608.1, from coordinate 81,221,102 downwards.
GATGCTATTTATGATGTTCAACTTGCATTTCCGAACCAAGCCAAGCCAACTATTATTGATATGTTACGAGGAGAACAATTCACTGGACATATGCATATACGAAGAATACCTATTAATGAAATACCAACAGATTCAGAAGATGCTATGAGTGCATGGTTGTACAAGCTATATCAAGAAAAGGTAATTCTGTTTTCTGTAGTCAAGCGATTTGGGATTAATTTTTAGGATGAATGATCTAATATTTATCTTTGAAGTATCTCCCACATGCAAAACAAATTATGGATTACATTTTCGATAAAAAAATGTTTAATGTAAATCTCTTTGGCCATTTTAACTTCATAACTCTACAAATAAATGCCTTCAATGCTGATGAAAGGCTAAACATAGTATAAATTTCATTGTTGTATTTAAAAAATATGGAAAATTGACTAAAAAAAATTGTTAGTGTTTTTTTAGGTTACTGAACTTGTGCAAACCCTCTCAGTTCATACTTGAAAATGTTGCATGTAAAACAATTATTTTGGTTGCTTTGGATGCGGAGGGTTTCACTGTATTTATAAGTTTATTTTAGTATAGGACGTGTGAATATTTTTGGAATTTGATGGAATTTTTATCAATGTAAAAGGGACTTATGAGTCATTAGAATTTTTCAGCCTGTAATTTTAGAGTTCTTCTCCCCCCCCCCCCCCAAAAAAAAAAAAAATTCAGAACTTACTGAAACTAAAGAAAATATTTGATACTAGCTATAATACCCGGCGCTGCCCGGGTTTTCTTCAATGAGGCTTTTTGGATCACGTGATATCCCCCCTGTTTGAGAGACATACAAACCGTGTCTAAGTTCACCAATATTGCAACTTCCTGCGCAACTCATGAAATAAACAAATCTAGATTTAAAATAATGTATAATTAATAAATATATAAACGTATATATTTATTAATTATACGTAATAAAAAATATACGTATAAAATTCGTATAAAATATAACGTATTCATAAATTTTTTTTTTTCTTTTTTTAAAGGATGCTAGGTATTTCGATTCCCCCTTGAAATTCAAGTTATCTATTTCTGCCTGTTTCTGCTTCAAAAAATGCTTAATTAAAGCTGTGGAATTTTTTCAATGTACTTTTTACGGGCTGATAATTAATTTTAAAACAACCTAAACTATATGAATTTATGCAGTTGAATATTAAAAGACAATACGGAGACATTAGTTTTCAATGAAGATATAAATAAAAAGTTGAAATCAATGTTATTGCATGGATATCCAATTCAAAAGTACGTCCTGCTAATTACTTCATATTTAATTTTCTGGGCTTCGTATAGCCTATCTCTAAGCGAACTCAATATTTCAAATATCAAGAATTCAATATAATTTTTAAAATTATTGATGTGGCAGAAAACCCCACCAAATTTACGCATTTCTACAGTAAAATCGGCAATTTTAACACTGATTTCTATCAGGATCACCCTTTTCCTGACCATCAAAGCGATGCTGATGATGATTAAGACGTCATTCAAAAAACCTCATTACTGGGAGTATTGAAGATGTGGCAAACCATTATAAAGCCATAAATATTATACATATACTGACAGCATTGAAGAAATGGCAAACCATTGTAAAGGCATATACACGTCTCATATACACACACACACACAGAAAATCAATTTTATATATATATATTTTGGTATTATAGATTGGGTATTTGATATTTATAGATTGGGTATAAAATATTTTAATGCATTTTTTTTTTTTCTTATATTTTTTTCTAGGACGAACTGATGAATGATTACATAGAAACAGGATCTTTTCCTGGGAAGTGTGTTAAGCACCAAAGGAGAACGACGCCTCTTATAAATGCATTCTTCTGGTTATTTGCAGCAGGTGTACCTTTCCTTTATCTCATATTTCAAATACTTTTGTGTGGCACGTTTTGGGTGCAGGCTCTCACTGTAACTATTCTTGTATTAGGTAAATTTTCTCTTACTAATTTGTATATTTTTCAATGAAGTTTGTAATGTTTTTAGTTTTTGTGATTTTTATGCTTAGTCACAACTAAAACAAAAGGTTAAAACTCTTACCTGCATCATTATATACAGGATATAAAAAAATACAAATACACATACAAACCTATTTTACTGCTAAGTTTGGGTTTAGCTTCAGCTCATTATTTAAAAGATAGCATTTTCTGTATCATTTGAAAAATCTTGTTTTACATAGCATGTGTTCAGAACAGCAGATACATGGCAGTAAATCTTAAAAAAATTTTCTCCTTTACTTGTCAAAACATTGCTTTATGTAGATATGTTGTCTGTGTGAAACATAACAATGAAATCTGACTTTTTGGAAGTGCTTATTTTTCAGCCCATTTTACGAAAGTCGTTTGGTAAGTTAATAAATTTCTATGGAATAGCAGCATGATCACTTTCAAATTATTACAGCTGTATGTATCATGCTTCAAAACCTATCGCAACATGTTAGAGCACAAAGAGCTTTTAAGTTCATTTTTCTGACGTTGTCCCAAGTTCTGATAGTGAATGAACTTCTGGAAGCAAGTGTGTGCAGTGAAAAAAAAATTACCGTATATATACTTGTATATATAAGCAGACTCCCTGAAACTTGGACCACCGAAACAATAGAAAATTGGAAACCAGTGTATAAGCAGAGACTAAAAAATTGGACACATTGTGGAGTAAAAATTAGGGCTGCGGAATCTATATTAAAATTTTTAACTGATTAATTAAAAAATTTTAATTGACCGATTAATCAAATATTTTTCGTGACCATATAATATTATTAGATGCTATAAAAATATATTTCATTCATTTCACTCACCTATTCGGCAGATGTAAACAAATATAGGAATAGGTTTAGAAATTAACGCTGCCCGCTTCGAGCAATTTAATATGCTGAACATATAATTGCCAAAATCTGAAATTTTTTCATTTGGATATTGTCTTTTTTTTTTTTTTTTTAAAGTTTATCTTCGGTTATTATTCACTGATTTCGAAACTACTTTTGATTATACTATTGCTTGTTTTCTTAGAAACTTCTCTTGAATGGTACTTGTGAGGAGATGAGCCGATGCTTCGAAACATACTGTTTATAGTGGAGACAATAAATTTTGGTCGTCTTCTAAAACTTTCATCAAACTCAATTTGAAACTAAAAATCATCAGTTTTCATTACTCGAATTTGATCTAAATATTTATTCGAATATTTTTAAATATGGTCACTACAAAATGTTCTGTACAGAACATGATTTATAAGACGTCTAATTGGTTTTTTTAAAGAAAAACCCAGTTAATTCACAAACTTTTAATAAAAATTTCAATCAAATTGATCAAGTTGATTAACTCAACTAAAATTTTTAACTGCGATTAACAGTTGATTGATTAATCGGACCAGCCCTAGAAAAAAATGTATATTTCTAAGATAGAAATGATTTTTACAATGAAAAAAGATCAAAACCTTTTAAATGTTTTTGCTCCTCTCATTTACTCTTCACTTGACTTTATGAGATACCACTAAAACGTTTTCCATTGTGTTCATGGCTACTGCATGGGGAAAAAGGCATGCTTGCACAAAATGTTCAGTCGCTGGGTGGATATAAGTGGTGGCTACTGTTCATGGGCCAAAACTTTTGTAATTATTGTGCTGCAGGGATTGATACTTTTGTTTTTGGAAACCCTTTTGATGTCTTAAGACCATGTTAATGTAAGAGTTCACCTGGGCACTACCCGTGGACCTCTTGATGCATTTGGAGCCTTAGATGACCTTGCATACCAGTTACCAGACATGGTGCCCAATATGTAGGGAGATCTCAGTGTATTGCTAGGCCAACGGTATAATTATTCATTCATTACACTTCACTCATTATTAGTTGAGAAAAAACTCATAGTTTAAAAAAATTGATTGCAGATGGCCGCACTACACAGAACAAGCATTACACCGAAACAAACTTCACTGAAGGTTCACCATACGTACATGCACATTCCAACATGTACCAATTCATTAGAAGTTCCGCAGAGGAATATGGACTAGGTGTATGTCTGGTTTAGTAGTAGTGGTTTATTGTTAATCCACAATGGGCCCCTAATGATGCTGGAGCATGGGCCGTTCATGGCAGGGTTGCCAGATTGATGTTCAGGTAGATACCTATTTCTAGTGATGATTACCCCATATAACTTTTGATTCTCCTTACATTATGAATTTTGAAAAAATCCCTTGTTAGTAAGTTTTTACATTACAAAATAAAATTACCAACCAAACTTCATATTTATAGCTTCAGCGATTTTGGCCTCAGCAATGATTGCTCTATACAACGACCACTTTAGAGGCAGAATTTCTAAACTCCTTCTTGGGGAGTCTTTATGTCATGAAATGATGAAACAAAATCTCTAACAAAAATTCACATTTATAGCTCCAGTGGTTTTGACTCGGCATGATTTCTCTATATAACATTCAAACCCCCCGTAGGGGTCGAATTTGGGAAAACTCCTTCTCAGTGAGTCTTTACATCATGAAATAAAACTACTGATCAAATATCGTATTTATAGGTTCAGTTTTTTCAGCTCGGCGATGAATCAATCAGTCAATAAGTCAGGACATGTCATTTTATATACTTAGACTAGCTATAATACCCAGCGCTGCCCGGGTTTTCTTCAGTTACTGGGAGGATTGAAAAAGTGACAAACCATTATAAAGGAATAAACTGTTATACATATACTGGCAGCAATAAAGAAGTGGCAAACCATTGTAAAAGCATATGCATGTTTGAAACACATTTTTAGGGAACCACAGCAATCAGAGTAAAAATTGCAAAAGGAATCGTTGAGGCTCAGGAACCATTATTGCCAGATAGATTTTTTCCCAGCTCTGATGAACTTTTAAAGTAGCCTATCATTCAGTCCAGGTCCTTTTCGTATTTATGCGAAATTTAGCTACGAAATTGTAGATTTGTATAGAGAACATACACGCACAAAGACACAGAAAATTAAATTTGAATGATATGTATAATTTGTGATAAGCATATGCACAGAAATTAATTATGCATAATACTGACAGGAGTAATTTTTTAAACCCTCTTGTGATGAAGCCTCTGTAGTGAAGTAAACCAATTTATATAAAAACTAAATTTTTATTGAAAAATGTTTATATGTTTGCATTATTATTTTGTAAGTTCCATGTAGGTACACTTTCATCAATTCGAAGAGACAAAACAAATAACATTATCTCAATGAAAAGAAAATAACTTTGTGGGAGTCTTGAATTAGACATCAAAACTAACATACATTTCATCATCAAGTGAACCGGAACAAAAAGTACAGTACATGAAAATAAGACTTGACCAAAAAAAAAAAGCCCTCACTTGGTTTTTCAGAATGCTATTAATATAATTCCTACCTCAAAATAAAGCTTTGGTTAAAACTGTCAGCCAGACTAGCACATTCTGTACATCTGTTTGCTATACATGACGGTTTTATTGAATTATTAAGTTTAATTTGTGATAATGTTATTGACATGCATGCATACATGGTTTAATTCAAGTTACTCATTAATTTCAAATTCCTAAAAATGGCCACTTTGGATGAGAGGTAAACTCCAGAGTAATGAATTCGCAGAAATTACTTATCTTCAGACATTTGGTATTGTTGTAAACAAATTATTCTAGAACCAATTCTAGGTGCATGAAAATGAATGATTGCAATGAAAATAAAATATTGGAAATAAGCTTGGAAAATTTATGAAGAATCCGAACCCCTGCCAACTCTCCAGATTTTTTGCTCTTCCTCCAACGTTCCGGATTTGTTAAAAATTTCTCTGGATTGTTGCAGAAGATATTTGGTAGAAAATGTTTTTCGATTTATTTTAGATCAAAATTTATATTTTCACAATGTGACATCAATGACTACGGTCGCCAATGGGAAAACACCTGTAGAGAGCAGCTGTAGTTTTCGGAACCTACCTACTCAGTTGAAGATGTCATCTCTGTCGAGTAGCCTTCAAAAAATTTCTTGGTGATTGCACTTAAGCAAACTGTCAACGACATGACTTTGTTTATTTAGCATTTATTGGCAACCATTTATATCAGGGGATTGGTCTTGGTTGCCGACATTTCTGTATAATTATTATTGCATTTTATCAACAACCATGATATCCATATCAAGGAGATTTTTTCATCAGCAGTCTTATATTTTGAAGTTTTTTTTTCTTTGACCAAATGTTTTCGAAAAGGAAATATACAACTGTTTTTAAGAGTTTATATACCCAGGATTATCTATCACTGATAGCATCCACGATGATTATATTCTGCTCAGGGGCTATCCAGGACCTGCCTGGGACCTAAGCTGACTCTCCCAGTATATGAAAGATTTTCTGAACCAAAAAAATTTACTTATACAGGAGTATATACGGTATCTTAATGCTAAAAAAGTTGCAAACTGCCCAGAACGAAGCTGAATTAGAATAAGTTCATGGGGACTCTGCGGCATCACATTAAAGATTATTTATTTGTGAATCAATAAATGTGAATAGGCTGAACGTTCGCAGAAGAAGAAGAGCATCAATTCACCCCCTTAGAAATCATTGAAAAAATCCATGGTATCGTCATTGAAGATAGCAAATTGAAGTTGCTTTAGATGGCTAATGTTGTGGGCATCTCAATAGAACCAGTTTACAATATTTCCCATGAGAAATTGAAAAAAATGAACAAGTTTTGTACAAGATGGGTACCAAGATTACTGATTATTGATCAAAAGCGAATGCAAAATGTATTTCGAAAGCAAATTTGTCTAACCCACAGCTGAAAATTTTTGGCTGTGGGTGAAACATGGATTCACACACCACTGTACACCAGAGTCAAAAGCAATAGATGGAGCAGGGATGGAGTGTGAAGCACCACTAAAAGCAAAGGTTGTTTTGTCTGCTGGAAAAGTGATGGTCACAATTTTTAAGGATTTGCAAGGCAATGCCTACATAGCCCACTTGCAGGAGGGTTAGAAAATAATAAAAGAACATTATGCCATACTTCTTTGAAATTTGAAAGAACAGCTGCAGGTGAAACTGCCAAGATTGGCGCACAAAACAAAGCAATATTTGATTAAGACAAGGCTCTATTCCATAGAGCTTTATAGATCTGACCTCCGTGACTTTTTTCCTGTTTCCAAATTTGAAAATTTGGCTTGGTGGATATCTTATTTTCATCAACATAAATGACTACTTTGGGTTAGAGAAAAAATAATTTTCTGTTGGGATTAAAGAAATTTTAAAATCGTCGGAGAATGTGTGTGGAGCTTAGAGGAGACAATGTTGAAAAATAAAACAGAATTTGTCCAAAAAAATTTTTAACACCATTTTTTTATCTTACTTATCAAATGACCCTTGTACTTTCAATTATGTTTATTTTCAATTCTGTAGTATTACATAGCTTTCTTAGCTTTTTAAGAATCCAAAGTTTTTATCAGCCCATTATAACATTTAGTTGTATAGAGCCCAGTTCAGAAGGCAACAACTCAAAATTCTATGTTTTGAGATATCTGCATTTTAAAGATTCGCTTTGTATGGAACTGAATCAGATCTAATCAGGAATCAACTCAGATTTAATTGCAATAGGGAGCGTATAAGCAGAGTTGAGAGGTGTTGCTGTTTGTTTATATGTAGAGGCATTTTCCACCATTCTCATGAGGGGCGTAACTCAAAAATATGATTTAGCCTTTTTAAACTGGGCCATTGATATTAGTATATCAACATGAAAGAGAATCACTATGTCCTGGAAAAGTTTAAAAAAAATATCATTCAGACCTGTTTTTCTCGGGAAAAGTTTTTTGGTTCCTAAAAAATTATTCTGGTGCCTAGATTTTTTTTTTCAGATTTATCAAGCTCTCTCTCTGTCCAGTTAGTCAAATTATGGGTGATAGTACAAGAGATGTGCTCCATTTGAAAGAAAGTCACATTATGTGTTAGGCATATGATGTATAGTTTGTATTCATAGTGCTTTATATTCTGCCAATATATTTGAGTGTTGTAGAAAATTTTCAAATGGTACCTGTTCTGTAAATACATTGTGGTGGGAGCATCAACTGTAATAAAAGTATTTCTTGTACAGTATTCACAGCTGTGCATATGATGATCGGCGCAACGAAAGCTGATAAAGGATCATCCTATGGCATGTCAAAAGGATCATCTACACCAAAAAAAAATGGTGTGAATGGCAATTCTTCCAATGGCCAAGTTTCATCTACTGATAGTGAGAACAAGAATTCTGCCGCGGAAGGACTCGGCGACAGCGAGGCAGTAGAAACTGTATTATAACAAATGTTTTACTTGTCATAAATTCATATATATATGTATGTATGTTCGATGTTTTGTAAAAATGGAAATTTTTATCAGTTTTGCTGCGGATTCTGGTTGATAACTAGGTGATTTATTTTGTTAACCTTAAATGTATGTACATAGGTATTTGTATTTATATAAATATATATATGTATGTGTGTACGAATGCATTGATCACTCTAAAAGGGAGAGGGTGTGTTCATTGATACTTAGTATGTTATTATTGACATCTGTCAATAGAAACTTTTTTAACACTATTTTAAAACTGACTATACGTATAATTGAGATGCCAAATTTTTTTTCCCCTTGCAATGAAAATTTTAATCCTGAATTTCTTGAAGGACAAAATACAACATTTAAGACATTTTTTTTTAAAGCATTTTATGGGATAAAATCTTTTGCATACAATTTTGTATGCAAAATGTTTTGTAATTTTGTGTATTTTCGAAGAGACTTGAAAGGTGGGGAAAAAAACAGTCTGTCTAGTTTTATTAAAGCACCCAGTGATTATATTTGGTATTTTTTATCCACTGTGGTTGCATTTAAAGAAAAAGAGTTTGGTATTTTTCCAGTATTGGATATTTATAGCTTGAAAATAATATTTTGAATGTATTTTTTAAAAATTTGTAATGTGAAGCTTCGCTTCAGAACTTGAGGGAAGACATATCTGTTTCTGTGATTGGTCCTGTTTCATTAAGAGAGGAAAAGAAATGTTTCCACCCTTTCTTTTTTTTTGTAACTGTTTGTATTTTAATGCTCTCTTTGTTATGTTTTGTGTACATATATATACACATCCCCTGAAACAATGTGAATTAGTTGGCAATAGTTCTCTTAGGTTTGGAGAGTTTCCAACAATTAATTGTTGTTTTATAGTTTATATTTATTTTTATTTTGTTGCAATATTTTTTTAGTGTAATTTTTTTAATCAACTTTGTATATTACCTATATCCTGTAATTCATGTTTCAATTCGTTTTCAAAGTTTGAGTTCAAAGTGCATTTTGTTTGATCATTGTTTTAAAATGCAGGGGTTAATAAAACTGAATTTCAGATAACATACGGTACTCATTTGGAAAAATTAGGTGCATTTGTTTAACTTTATTTTGAATTATGTTTCAATTTTTTTTTGCCTTATATAGTATTTTCAATTATATTTCTAAGCCTAGAAATACTATTTGAAAAAAAATTAATTTGTATAGTTAAAGCACTAAAACAATCTCCTAAAATAATGATTTTTCCTTCATAAATATAATAATAGTTATTTGTGTGCATCTTTTTAGTGTATTAGGCAATGTATACTCTCCGCCAAAAAAAAATATATTGAGAAAGAATACTTGAATTGTTATAAAATGTGGCAGGAAGTTATGCAAATGATTAGTGCTCCAAAGAAATCATGCAAATATAGTCGAATCCCATTTTAACGAATACTGTTATAGCAAAAATCTCATTTTAACAAATATTTTTCTAACCCCCAGATAAATTTGCATAGGAACAATGCAAAAAAACTTGGAGTTCATTATAACTGAATTTGACTCTATTCCCATCTTCAGCGGATGTGAAAGTACTTCCCGCATTGCGCTTTAAAATGGCCTCAGAGACTGCTTTTGCATAATGTATCTCTTTTTCTCTTGAGATATTATCAAAGATGCCTCTGAAACTCATTCGAACAGCTTATACCATCTGACCAACTTTGAACGAGATGATGGGACATCGTTGGATTGAGACAAGCAGGGCTGATAGATCAATGTATTGTCCGCAAACTTAACCTTTATGATCAAGCTGTTAGAAGATACTGGGAGTAGTGGATGTGTGAAGGCATACACATGCGTCAAACAAGCTTTAGATGACATCGTCACCCAACAGTAAAGAAGATAGCTTCATCCTTAGGCAAGCCAGAGCAGTGCCAACGATGACTGCACGAACCAAATTAAAGATCGTTTTTTTTTCAGGAACTTTGTCTTGCACTAGACCATTTCCAGATATTTAGAAGACGATTTGTTCTTGTGGTACCTATTCAGCTTATGCCATTGCCAGCCTGAGACCACTATTTTTGTTTACAGTGGTTTTGGGAGCAACAAATTTGGACAGCTATAGATTGGTACTGTATCGTCTTCAGCAATGAATTTTGATTCTCTTTGGCATCCAATGGCGGTTGGGTTTGATGATAATACCCCAGTGGTTAGCGGACAAATAAAGGACTTATTCTAAGAAAGGGCATATGTCCTCAACTGCTGGTGTGATGGTATGGGGAGCCATTCATCATGACAGTCATCTCTAGTTGTGATATGAAGAACCATAATTTCTCAACTGCATGTCCAGGAAATCTTGCAACCACGTTTCACCACTCATTGCAAGACTTCCATCATTATAATTCTTACCCACATATAGTAAGAGTTTCTCAAGAAGGTGTGCATCAAGGTAGAGCCCTTGTTTGGGTGGCTTACATAAGGACCCAGCTGGCTGGACGACTTCATCCAGCTACGAGCATGCAGGAACTAGAGACCTGGTTGTAATAAGCATGGGCGCGAATCTGCCTCAGACCAACATACTTAGGGTCTGGCATTGATGCATACAAGATATCTCTTATTGTACCTATGCTAGAGTTGACCCAACAAGTTACTAATGATTTTCTTAATATTGTGCTGTTCTCCGCAATAAATTGCTTGTTTCTGGTATTGTGATCATTTATACATTTTATATGGCAATTGCACATGCCAAGTTTCATTGAAATCTAAACTTTTCTTGGTGCATTGTTTTTTGACGGAGTATATTGAAGCTTTTCAGAGCATTTCATTATGTTGTGAATGTTTTTAATGAGGGCACATTTTAAAGTACATGGTGTCAAGTTCATCATTATTCAGAGCTGACTACACCCATCATAATTTATCAAAAAATTATGAAACACCTTAATTTAGGGATAAAGAAAAAGAAATTGAGCAAAAACAAAATCAGTTCTGACATTCATCACTAAAGATTTTTTTTTATACGAACTGTGGTGCACATGCTAATTCCAAAAGGGGGAAAAGTATTAATTTTTAATGGTAAAGTTTTTTTTAATGTATTCCGATATATTTGATAACACTGGACAACAAATTATGACAAAGTTTAAGTGTCCTAAACGAAATTAGTCATTTCTTATGTAATTGGGTGTGTTGAACACAAATTTTACCATAAAAAAACTGAAATGGCTACAATTTTTTCAGAAATCGCACGTATCATCAACACAATACATTGAGACAACCTAAGTGTGCAGAAAGCAAACTAAATATACAGAAAAAACAAGTATAAAACTCACAATGAGAATCTGGAAAACTGGCTGTATGAAGAGATACATTGATGTTTAAGAAATGAAAATCCATGTCCTCACTGGGACTCTATCGTGTGTCTCATATGCTGGATGAGTGCTCTTTCACTAAGCTATGAAAGCAGGTATGGTGAACATCAATATCTCTTTATATAGCCAGTTTTCTGGTTACTTCATTGTATTAACAAGTGGAGAGGATGTCTATCTACCTATGGAAACCATCAATTACATATAGGCACAACATTTAAATGCATAGAAATACAAAAGCATTGCAGCATAATAGTTTATTCATTGGATGTGACACAAATTTCATTTTGTATTGCACTTGTACTGGACACGAGAGTCGTGTCTTGCAATTTTCAACCAGCATCGAAATTGACCATTTTCCATGGTAGCATTGTTCTATGGTCCTTACCACTTTTTCACCATACAATAACATACTTAAAGCACTTAACTTTTAGCATAGTGGTATCTTTAAAACGAGGGCCTTTAATAAAACTTTCTCATATAGATTTTAGTGTTTAGCAGGTCAAAACTTTTGGGAAGTGTACATGGTCGTGTCAGATGCAATTTCATTGTTGTCCAGTGTAATTTTTTTTCTGTGAAAAAAAAAAATACATTGCCATAATTTGTATTAAAAATCAAACCCGAAAATGTTTTCAAACCGTGTAAATAACTGTATGTTATACAAGTGTAAATTGTACGTTTTGTATTTTATTGCTAAAAAATGCCAGATACACAGAGGAAAAAAATTACCAAAGGGTTATAACACAGAATAATTTATAAAAATTATCAAGAGTGAATCATTTTCTTAGTCACTATTTTGTAACTGCGGAATATTTTGGCAAAAATTTGTTTATCTCTGTAAAATATAATGCCACAGAAACAAGTTTGTAAATGTTTTACCAAATGGGCTGTGTGCAAATGAGCTTGTTTTTTTCCCCTCTCAAACAAAAAAATTCTATACTGCGATCGTTAATTGTTTGGTATTACATTTGTGTACGTATTGATCACATATTATACATATATTTTGAAAGAATAAGAATTCTATGTATAATTCAAAAAAAATATATATATACACACACACTTTTTTTTAACATTTAACCATTCTTTACTTTGGATTATCTTCACTTATGATTATTTTTTCAATTTTAATTAATGCTTAAGCACATGAGACACTATTGGTCGATGATGATACACTCTATCATGCATAACTAGTTGTCAGCATTACGCGTCTCCCATTTGGGAAAAGTCTTCCTGCAAAGAGCAGGCAAAACCTTCGATGTGATACTTACATAATATGAAAATTCAAGCATTTAACGTCTTTACTTTAGAATATAAAAAACAGATGGCAGCACCAGCAAGAACTCTAAGCAAGCATAAGTAGGGTTACTAGATGTCCTTTTTTTTGTCATTTCAAGCATCCTTTTAAGTTTCGGAAAATTTGCTCTTTTGTCCTCTTTTTCAGATTTCCTGAATTATTTTTTCTGGGAAAATTTTTCTCACTCTAGAACAGTGATTCCCAACGTGGATGTTAACATCCCCTGGGGGAGGTAATGGAATGTTCCAGGGGGCAGTAGAAGCTACGGGTCTAATTTAGGATCCTATGGGTTAGACTGCATTGGGGGAAAATTTCTGAAGAAGGGGGCAATGGGACAAAAAAAGGTTGGAAAACTATGCTCTAGAACAGCTTCCCAACCTTTTTTTGTCCCATCGCTCCCTTCTTCAGAAATGTTTTCTCCCATCGCAATCTAACCCATAGGATCCTATGTTATTGCCGTATCTTCTACCGCTTCCCCGGAACATTCCCGTTAACACCTACGTTGGGAATCATGCTGTAGAACATATAAGCCTTGTTCTTATGAGGTTTGTGTGTGTGTTTATTTCTACCATTTACCCGCTTTGACCAATCGCTGTCAAAATTCCCAGAATACAAGGTGCCTCCAAGCAGGACATACTATTCTAATCATGGCCCAGGATAATACGAAGAAGACATTACGGAAAACAACTCTGGAACAAGAATACCGCAATACCCATTTTGAGAATACCATTGTTTGCTCACCAACAGCTAATGCCATATACTGAAATAAATATAGGATGCAAACAACACTCAATTCTGATTCCTATGGCAAATTAAAGCAATTCTCCCGGGGGGGGGGAAGAAAACCACCTGAGGGGTACAGCTTGAAGTTCTCTCTCTCCATGGTTTGGACTGACACAACTTGGAGAAAGGCAATATAATGTCTTCCTTCAACACAGTTGGTGGCCAACCACAAACTGGCCGAACTTTGGCAGTCAGCATCAAAGTAACAGGCAGCCTGTTTTGTGGAACAGCCCCCTTTAGCAAGGCTATGAAAGCTTTCATAAATGCCAATTTCTTTTTTCTGGGTCAAAGAAAATCTTGCCATGCTACAACAAAAGATCGTAAAGCAACAAACCTGAGCAGATGGTAGAAGCAATTCATTATAAGTGGAGGGAGACTGATCAGTGTTTTTTTAGTGGTTGAGAAGAAATATTGTGGTGCCAGGTTTATTTTTTTCAGCACTGTGGTGCCATCTGTTGCAAAAACTGGGAAAAGTGACATTACTGTGGATGCAAGCAGTTTCCAAATCTGGTAACCTTAAGCACAACTCTAGCAACATGAAAAGGGCATGTATATACATACTCGCACATATTCCAACGAGCACAATTTGTTTGCAAGGTCAAGTTGTAGCATTACGGTGTATAGCCCCACGACCACACATGAAGTGGTCAGCTGAATTCAGTTTTCCAACATCAAGGCTTAAATGCAAGCCAGTCTCCCATTAAAAGTCTATGCTCAATGAAGGAATTTTCACATGTTCAACAATTTCTAAGGATATTTCATTGGTGTACTCAAAACCCTGTAGGTTTAAATTAGTCTATCAATAGGCAGCATAGCACGCAGACCAACAAAAATTCAGACATCTGCTTGTTTCACTTCTGATGTGAAAGACAGATGGTAGAACCTTTCAAACTCATAACTAGCATAATTTTGACATAAATACGTTTAGTCTGTGCTAGAGCTCCTTCAAATACCAGGTTGACTCATCCACTATCTTTGAGTGAATGTGTATGATGTTAGTGTTTATTATATAGGAGCCAATTCCCAGACTTGAGAAATCTGTAGTTTATCATGTGCTGAAAGATTTCACAGTGAAGAAAACGTCATACATATAAAAGGAAAAATCTGGATTGCATTAGGTGACCATATGACCCATCTTCCTAGGATGCTCCTGTATTTTTCGCTGTCCTGATTTTGTTTTTATATCAATAATTGGTAGCTTTGCTTACTTTTAGCATCATATTTAGCTGCAATTGCTGAATTTTTGTACTTTAAATCCTAAAATTTCCCACATTGTTTCTGAGAAAACATGGGTCATCCTGGAATCGCAAGAACTGGAAGAGTATTTTCCTTAAGGATTCTTCGTTCAAACAAAGCTCTATGTGAGGATTTCTCTATAAAGATACAAAAAATTGGAAAAATCTGGTTTCCGACCAGATATTAATGAAATGAAAGAGGATATAAATCACATTTTCATGGAAGAAAATTTTTCTGCTCACATATGCAGGAAGGGTGGGGGGTGCTCAAGGGGGCTTGTGGTCTCCTTGGTGAAAAACATATTCTGAAGAGAAATTTCAAAAAATTTCATCACCTCAGATTACCCGGAACCTCCAAGTTTCAAGACTAACTATTGAGACTACGTGTGTGTGCTGTACAATCTAAAAATATAGAAAAAAATAATGTTGAAAATTTCTATTCTAACCTTTCAGGGAAAAGATGCAGATAAAGTATATAATCCATAATAAGAAATTCCAATGTTTTTGCAACTTAAATTCTTATATGCAGGTTCGAAAACTTGTTTCATTTCATTTTTTCTATTGAGAACGTGAAATTCTGTGTCAAAAACAGATTGTAAATAGATTTTAATAAATTGTGTTGCCAAGTTTTCTTTGATAAAGACTTCCATCATCGATGACATCTAATAATCCTTGTCAGAATGTGTCGAATTTTTAATATCATTTTGAATATCTAATGTATGAGAATTAGGATAAGGTGCTATTTTGTGTATAAATATGGTCATAATGTGTGTGAATTTCTATGTATTTGCTAAAAAAAATCAACAGCAACAAAAAATTATACTTTTTTTTTTGCGAAACAAAAAATATGTTTTCTTTTCAAATAATATTTTTGCTTTCCATTCTGAAATTGTAATATTTTTTCTTAATTTATAAATACTTGATGTGGATTAAAGATGACTATTTTCCGAATGGACAATCTTTTTTTATTCAGAGAACTTTTTTATTGTTAGCAAATTGGATTTTCTGGATTTATTCCCAAAACAAATATTTGAAAAGTGATTTGTCGCCTCTGGAAATCGAACCTGGGTCCCCTTGCATACCAGGCACACACAAGTACGCTAACTAACACACCTGAGAAACTTTTCAATTCCTTATAACATGCATTATTAGCATGAAGCGATGAGTGGAAACATTGCAGCCTCCGCCTGGGGCAATTTTGTATAGTCATAACCTTTATGACAAAATCACAGTAAGATTCTGTGGGGTAAAAACATATATCACCGCACACATTCAAAAAAAGGAACAAACTCAGTGACGTGGCTTCAAGAATGAGATATGAATTGGTCACATTGGATGAGAGAGATTCTATTCTTTTCTTTCAGGTAAAGCACCTATATGCATACACGCATCTACTGGGTAAAAGTCCAGCTCATCAAGAATCACACATTAGTAACTACACTTTCTTGTTCACCATCTTTAGTGCTATTTAGGCCTCCTGGGGATTTCATTGAAGCATGATGCTGCACTTGTCTGTCATCACAGTGTGTTTGTTACATAAACATTTGATGCTTGAGCCATCACAGTATTTTGCAGAAGGGATCGAGCACTCCAGCAAGTACATGCTTTGAGAGGAAAACGACATTGACAGAACAGCAGAAATGACTTGGCGACGAAAATTGATTTGTGCCAAGACAGTCTACTAGCAACTCGGGAGAATTATTCCTTTTTCCAATGGACCCTCAGCTGTAACGACAAAATTTCACGGAATCTTCTATATGTTGTTATAACTGAGTTTAACTGTATTTTAATACATCACAAGTGAAGGACAGATCTCAATCCAACCTCTTGTCTGACCGGAATATAAAACTTTTTCTTCAGTTACAGAGTGGGGAAACCCTATTAACATTTGTAAAAGAAAGTGTTCAAATTAGATCTTTGTCTCCCTTCTTTTTGTCTCATTCAAAGGGGTAAAAAAAATAAAATAGGGGAAAATCGAGATGAGGGTGTGCAAATGAAATAGTCTTGGCATACATGCCTAACCCATAGCCCGCAGGCTAAATGTGGTCCGCAACCTCAAACATAATCTTGTAGAAATGAACATCCATTATTAGATGATTTACGTGAACGGTTGTATATTTCTGATGAATTTAATTAACCTGTGGCACATTTAGAAATCACAAGGGACCCACAGCACATCTGTGGATCACATATGACCCTTTCTCTTTTGCACAACTCTAGTCCTATCGCAATGGTCAATTTACTCTTGAATGAGTTGTGCTTGTACCTAACAGTCTGAGTGCATAATTAGTGGCATGCCCAATTTTTCTATACTGTGATCATATGTAAAACAGTGGTGTCTCGATTGAGTATCTGTACCATCATAAGCCTGTTGCTCTCTGTGGCAAAACTTTTAATGGGGAGATTGGCTCACATTCGCGTCTTTACATACTTTTTTACTGTGTGCAAGTCATTTAAACAACTACAACTTACACAAGAAATGTTAAATATATAGTCCACAAGGGTTTAAGCTACGGTCGTATTTTTTGCAAAATGCAAAAGTAGTAGTAGCCACTCTCGCAAAAAATGCGTACAGGAGGTACGAAACGAGTAGACATCAGACCATCAATCATTACATTAGCATTGTAGCATTTTGCTAATGCTTTTCCTCCCTTTTTTGCGAAAGGAATTTTTTATCCAGCTTAAACCCTGTAGTCCACCATGTTCTGGCTGTGAGGTGGAAGAACACACACATAAGTGCTTGTTCAACAGATCAGAGTAGGCCTATGTTATGGTAATGTGCTTTCAATTCACCAGAGTTTGCAATCCAACCACTGCACATAATATTTTGGATATCTCCAAAGCCAAAAGTTGCAAGGGTTATAATAGCACTGAACTGTGATGTTATCATGGTGGCCAGGTGTCATATCCTGTTATTGTCAAAATGGTTCCTCAGCAGCTGCTTCGCTGGTGTTGCAATGTGCATCTTGATATAAGTTGTGATACACACCAAGGCTGGACAAATTAAAAAAAATTAGGTGCCAGCCAAATTCAAATACAACGCCACAACAGGCAAAATGCCCAACGAGGTGGCTGATAAAAAGATGGCCATAAAAATATGGATGTCATATTTCAAGAGTGAAGCATGTTTTTCCCCCAAGAAAAACAGTCCTGAGTAATGTTTTATTTTTTATGGGACTTTACGACCAATTCTCATGTTGGAAGACACATTATGAAATTACAAAAAAAATTCTCATACTTGCACTTCATTTCAGCAATGACGCATGTAAAATTTTAGGTGCCAAAACCAATTTTATACTCTGCATTGGGTTTTGACCAGCCCGGCTATTCTCTCACTGATGCTGTTGATGTACCAAAATGTAATAGTGCAAAATATATTATACCGCTGGCCAAGTACAGCATAATCTACTTGTACATTTTAAAGGGTTTTTTTCTTATTGCTTCATGCAATGGACCCATGAAAATTTCCAAGCCATTTTATGACCAGAAGTTCTTATTCATGTTTTGAAATCATAACTTTAATTATAATCACCCTGCATATAGCTCATTATTTTTCATAAATCGCCCACTACTGTACATCCTAACCAAACAGTGACCCAGTCCATATTCCAAGGAATTTCTAACAAAATTATTTGGGCAGGACACTTCACGAACTGGCCAATTTCGGGCTTTTACTACTGCACAGTAACCTTAATTAACTGAGGATAATGTTGAATATCTGTAAAAGAATAATTCAATATTAAGCCTGGTGGTGATAACTTGGTGTGCAGCTTCAGAAAGAAAATGAAAATGTGAGGTTATGTAACTACTAGCACACTGGTCTTTGTCCTTTAGGAGCAGCTGGTGTCTTTTTGGATTATAAGACTACCTGCCCTTAACATGCAAGTGAAGTCACTACTGTTGCTGTTTTTTTGTGAAGGGGGGGGGGGGGAGGAAAGCCTGTGAGATAATACATCACACATGTGTGATGCAATCCTCATTCATGGATTTGCTTAAGATAGCGCATCAGAATGTTGCACAAAGTTAGAAAATGCAATAAGGATGAAAAATTTCAGTACTGTATATTACTTTAAGCAACTAAAATACTTAATATAAAAGAAAATTTACATTCAGGCCACTTTTATGAGATTAAAAAAAACCAACGCGGCTTAAACCCAGCCTGCAACACAGTTCCAGATCATTCATGCAGCCCACAACACATTTCAAGTTCACTTAGGTTATCCGTGGCACATTTACCAATCACTTACATGACCTGTGGTGCTGTTCCAGATCAC
This sequence comes from Pholcus phalangioides, assembly GCF_987345545.1. Taxonomy (NCBI): domain Eukaryota; kingdom Metazoa; phylum Arthropoda; class Arachnida; order Araneae; family Pholcidae; genus Pholcus; species Pholcus phalangioides. The sequence goes on along the minus strand of NW_028301608.1, from coordinate 81,201,856 downwards.
TTCAGTGGCCTGTGAAACCAATGAAATGGCCCAACCTCTCTTAAAGGTTGAGCACCCATGCCTTACAGGGTTGTATTATCGCGCCAGTGTTGCACCTATAAGAAAGGATAAAATACTTTTTACCGTTACAGCTGAAAATCGCCAGCATAAGTGTTAATGGGGATTTTTGTATTGAAATGAAATTGACTATTTTTAATAATGTTTTAGACATGACAATTTCAACTGCAGTCAAACCTCCAAAAGCCTGAACAACATACATACATAAAACCTGAAGACGTTCAGACACTTAAAAAGTAGAAGAAATTTATTTGTGATATATATATACACACATTTGACTAAATAGGATATCCATAGAAATCATCGTCACTGTAATCAGTATCATAGTTATCATACTCGTCGGAGTATCCCATATATTCATTATAATAATCGTCCAGATCATATGCGTAGTAGGGATCGTCATCGTCGTCATTGGAATACATACTTCCGCTCTTCGAAAAAAGTGTGAAATGCTGTAGCAATGATCGGGACAACAACTCTTTGTGCTCTTCATCGGTTACATCTACTAGTTCCATGTGAAACCTATCCAGCCTACGTGCCGCAGTCATCAGCTCTAAAATACCCTCTGCAGTAATGTCCGAACTACTAACGTCAATGCACCTGATGGTTGAGATGCATTTCGATTGAGTGAGCAAGCGCACTACATTCAAACTGAACGAACTGCCGTTGCGAAGACATAGTATTTCCAACTTCGGACTATTAGATACAAAATGTACAATCGAATTAGTCATAGACTCTTGTTCAAAATCAATTTCTTCGAAGTTCAATTCACGCATGTATGGAAAACAGTCTTTGCCCGTAAGTGTTTCACTATCACTGAATTCTGTGGCGTAAAGAGTGAGAGTGTGCAGTTTGTTGCAATAATTGCTGAACGTTTGTACCGGGACAGTGAAATTCTTCAAGTCTAGTTTGTGCAGTTTAGAACCCCTAGCCTCAATGAATGGCCGTAAATAGTCAGGTTGCGCTATTTCCTCAGATACATTGGACAACATAGCATCTTTGAGATTGTTGAATCTGGAACATGCAGCCAGAACAGAATCATCAAGTTCACCATCGATTTTGATAGACATGATGTACGGACAAAAAGCAGAAGCAACCTGTACAACATTCGCTAGCATCTGAGAAGAGTAACGGTTGTTCGAATTCATGGAAAAGAAACATAGGCTGGTAAGTTGGTATTTCGGGAGTATATCAACATGGCCATTGATGAAATCAGTTGCGTGCATTTCATAGATGACTTCTGCCACATGGTCATAATTTAAATTTTGAAGCATGGGCATGTGTTTCAACACGAGTATGATGGCAGAATCGGACACGTTAGTAGAAGTGACGTCTAGGTACAGAAGTCTATTATTGTTCTTAACACTTCCGTCTTCATTTTTCCCGAGTAATCCGTCTATTCCAGCACTAGATACTTGCATGCAGTATGACACATCAAGTTTTGTAAGAGATTGGCACTTTTCTCCAATGGTAGTCAAAATATCATCGTCGCAATCAGTCGACTGTAGCAGCAGAGTTTCGACTGATGGTACAGCATTCACAAACCTCATGAGTATTTCACTGCGCCACGGTTTCAAGTTGAGCGACAAAAGTTTGATATTCTGTATAAAAAAAATAGAATGAATATATAATAGGAGCACAGAATAACAGAACTTTAAAAATGAACTTTTGGGGATGAGGGAGGAATAAATCATAAATATATAGGGGGGAAACAGTATTTTAGACTAACCAGTAATAAAATTATAAATACGTTGGCATTTGTATACAAAATTTATAAATGGACAGGACAATGTGAGAGAAACCTCGTTTACACAGATCAAGGTTGAAATCGATCTTGTGCATTTATAGAGGACTGTTGTGAAAAGCACTTAATTCTTACCTTATTAGGTTGTGCATGATTATTACAATAATCATATTTGCATTACCCATAGCCCAAACAGAATGAGCGATCATCATAAAATCTCCATTTTGTTCCCATAGTGACCACAATAGCCGCCTCGCAGTCGAGTGGTTAGGGAACTAGCTTCTGACTGCGCAGGTCTGGGTTCAAATCCCGGTTTGGGCATGGATGTCTACTAACACTTGCTTAAAAGCTGCAAGAATTCACAAAAATGTAGGGAACACACTATTATGGGAATTTTTACTGCAGAGCATTTCCAGTCAGCCAAGGATTCGTTGCAGAACAATAAAAAACATCCTACTTTGGGGACTCATTGGCTTGGTGAGATAGACATTTTTTGTGCGCCAATGTTGGACATTTTATCTGCAGCTATTCTTCCAATTTCTCAATAGTATGGCATAATGTTCTCTTATTACTGTCTGACCTTTCTAGAAGTAAAATATACAGAGTGTCCTGTAAGTCCTAACTTGGCCTATATCTCATCAATTGTTCATCATTGAGGAATGGATTCTATTTAAAAAATTCTCAAAATGTGATCAGGAATCTCCCTCTACCAGTTTTGAGAGTGAAAACACAGTATGTTGCAAAATAAAAAAAATCAAAATTTCTATGTGGACAGTGTTCTAAAAAAAATCCACCCCGAGAATTGTTTTCCTGTTTCTTTCAAGGCCAACAAAAAAAAATTCAAATATTTCAGTGACCATTTCACTTAGAAACATGAATTGAAAAACTGGAGAAAATTGTGGAAGGAATGAGGGGGGAAAGAAGCATTAGTCACTCTCAAAAGTGGTACAGGGCGATTCCTGGTCACATTTTTAATGTTTTTCAAACTGGAACCATTTTTCTAGGACTTACAGGACACCCTGGAAAAGCAATGTGTTTTGAATCCCCAAAAATGTGGCCATGGGTTTTCAAGCAGCTAGAACACCTTTTTCTTGTTTGGTAGCATTTCACCTCAGTCAGAAATAGACACAGAATGTCTTCGGGGCTATGAGTCAGTATTGACAAATTTTCTTTTGGAATGCCTTTTGCACTCACTTTTGATCAATCATCAACAATCACGACACCCATCTTGCACAAAGCTCCTTCATTTCCAATTTCTCATGGTGCTTATTCTATGGCCCACATCAATAGCCATCTAAAGTACCTTCAATCTGCGATCTTTCATGACGATACTAATGATTGTTTTAAAAATTATTTTCAGGTTGGTGGCATATACCGGGCACCCAGGAAGCTCTTCTTATTCTTCGGTAGATATGTGACCCGTTTAAATTATTGATCCAAAAAGAAATAGTTTCTAATGATTATATGCAGAGCCGCCCCCCCCCCCCCATAAACATTATTTTCAATAAAATGTTTTTTCCCTGCAAGGCACTTATTATGTTTCCAGACTGATTGCTACAATCTCTACAACACTGAAAAAATAAACCACAGAGCTCTTTGTGCTCAAACTTGTGACAGTTTTCAAAGAGCCATAGTTACAGTCGTAATAATCTAATACAGTCTAAAGCAATCATACTATCTAATAGTGGTTTATCTTACTTATCAAATGGACGGCTTTTATATAAAAGGAGCCAAGCGCCATTAAATCAAAACTGAGAAAAATCTATTAAAATTATCTTTGATTGAGTTATCTCTTCAGTTTGGTAGTTGGTTCAAGTGCACACAGCCTGTCACTTGGTTCTATTTAGATTTAAAAAATCCCATCTCTTTCAATGGTTCAGATATCAGCCCCCAAAGCAGAATGTGCCAAAATCTGCGACGTACGCAGAAGAACAATTAGCGCTACTGCAGAACAATTTGGAAGAATTTTAAGAAAAAGTGCAAAAAAAACCATTATTACATGTATGGGGATTTTTACCCGCAGAACATTTCCAGTCAGCTGAGGGCTCGTTGCAGAACAGTGCTAAACATTCTGCTTTGGGGGATATCGGTATGGCGCATGGTTCCTTTTATATAAAAGCCGTCCAAATGATCCTTGTATATCAATCTTGAAAAACAAAAAAAATATAACTGAAAAATACCTACTTCTCCCACTTCTTCTAACTTCTTCAGGATTGGCTCCGGATCCGAGATACAGCCAATCAAATTCAACTCTTTCAAGTATGGATTGATGAGGAATGAGAAATATTCATCTTCAAGCAGTCCATCCTCAATAAGCTTTTGCAGTATCTCTTTGGAGAGTGTGCGTTCTGCAAAATAAACACAGTCGTGAAACACAGTCCACAATAAGGCTGGACAAATCTCCAAAAGTTTAGATGCTCAGTCAGGCACGTAACTTGAAATAACAGATGCCTGACACAGGTTGAAAAAATGTCTGGTTAAATTTTTTACATGTCCCGGACATGTCAGCAAATAGATTTGTCCAACCCCGATCTCTCTACACCACTTAATGTAATAACATCTGGACTCAGGATTTCGAAACAGCTTTGATATTGGTAACCACTTTCCTTGACGACTTTTTTCCAATGATAAGTCAACAAAGCCGACATAATGGCGCTGGGTCACTGTATCTTTTAAATTTCTAGACGGGTATCATTCTATTTCTTGTCATCACTTTTTGGGTATATTATTTACAAGAGAGTCCAGGTCTTATTTATTTATGCAACAGGAAGGACCATTGTTTGTTTAAAAGAGTGGGTACCTTAGGTTGTTTCGATGTTTAGTTTGGATAGTGATAGTATTATTATGCTTGTTGGTTTTCATCATTATGTTTTCTACGCTGACAGATTTTTTTTGCCACCCGTAGTATCTGACGGTACTGGTGACTTTTCGTCGGGCCGTCAGATGTGTTTTGCACTGAAAAATTACCAAGTGGTGACCAATATCGAAGCTGATCGCCATAACATTCCGTTTGAATGAACGTGACACATTGTGAACGGGTATTGAAAAAATGGGACAACTCCGTTTTCCTTTCCCACATAATTAGCTACAAAATGTTCTAGTGTTCATTTTTATTCTATTTGGAAACGGGAAATGTTTTTTCTTTAAGCTAAAATCCTGTATTTTAGTTATTCAGCCATTGTGAAGCGTTAAAATTAAACTGACATAAATTACGATATTTTTTTAATGTACAATATGTTTCATAGATCCATCGAGAAAAATTATTTTAATCTGGTCAACTGAAGAAAAGGTTTTTTTGTCATACATTCACCTTCAGTATAAGAGCACCATTGCAAAAGCAGTACATCGATCAGAGTGAACACTACAGACTGATTAAGACATTAACTACAGAAATGTTAGCTAACAAGGGAGGGGGAATGAAAACACCTTCAGAACAGCTATGGTATAATCTCATATTTCTACGGCAATTTCTGTTTTAACCTGTTGGCAATTTTCTTCCATTAGCATTTTTTTTTTCTCCTGCCCACAATTATTCCTTCAGCTTCTGGGTTGCTATTTCTTTCTTTGCTATTGGTTATTGTCTGAAGATGACATCACCTTTAGAAGTTCACTCATAATTATAATAGGCTTTACCATAACATTTGAATTTATTGAGTCCATCAGCGCACATATTTTCAAAGGTTTTTTTTGTTATAAGTGTGTACAGCACATACCATTTTCCCACAATAAGTCATTTGGAATTTGTTCTCAGGATTAAATACGGATTTTCTCAGGTTGTAAAAATTTCATATATTTCTATTTTAATTAATTTTTTTGCATGCTAGCCCTTATAATTTCAATCCCGCAATCATGGTTTTTTTGTCTCTTCACCACTGTATTATTTAATAGAGACAGTCTTGGTTTTTTATTATTTTCAATTTTGCATCTGGTCTAGGATGCAGTGTCGTATGGGCCCACCAGGGCACAGCCTGGGGACCTCAGAAGGACCTCACAAAAATGAGAACTAGTTGAAATTTTTGAGAATTTGCCTCGTAGGGGTTCAGAAAAATCACTTGGCCCAAGGGCCCCATGATGCTCTTAAGACGGCCCGGCTACGATGTTATACTTTTAATCTTGATTCCTTATTCTGTCTAAGAATAGTTTTGTTATTGTTCATTTTTTATTTTTTTTAACAACCATGGTTTCATCACTTTCTGGTGATGGGTTGGCAACTTTTATCTTTGGCAAGCGAGACGTCTGAAGACACAACTCTCCTCAAAACCTCTCGCCATGCTTCCAGACGTTTTTCCTTGCCAAAGAAAAAAAAGCAACACTTCACCAGAAGACATTATACTACAGCTGTTCCGACTCACTTGACCAATCCACTCATAAACGATAATAAATAATGTCAATAAATTGTTTGCTGTGAATTTTTCCAGCTAACATTATCACGTTCATGAATTAGGTGAAAGTAAATTTCCCTTTTGCTGAATAGCGTGACGGTGAATTTTCCAGAACACAGAGCCTAGTAAGCTTCCCTTTTTTAAGGGCCCACCTGTTGGCCAGGGGGAAAGCCTCAAGAGATTTGGCGATGATATCTCACAAAAATTAGATCTCACTGAAATTTTTGAGCGTGAGCATTTATATTTGCTAGAGAGAGCCTCAGAAAAATCACTCAGGCCTGGAGCCCACACGTGTGGTGCAATATTTCTCGATGAAGTTCGAAACAGATTCAATTATTTAAAAAAAAAAAACAAATCAAGTTTCGAGGCGATTTCGATCTCTATCGTTTATTATTAGCCCCGGGTCCCAATTGGGCCCCGGTTGAGAGCCTCACATTTGGGAGGAAATAAACGAATGTAACGAAACGTCGCCTTACGTAAAAATTCGAAGTGTTTCCTGGGGATGGTGGACGACGACGACGACCCCGCGGACCTGTAGGCCAGCATGAAACGACCAAAGTTATTCACCACACAGTCCAGGCACAACAGCTTCAGGCTGAAGATGTACTCCTGTTTCCTCACGGGCAACAGAGCAGCAGCCGCCATAACTACACGATACAATTGATTTAATAGTTACACAATCGCTATATGTTAACCAGCAATGCGATCACGAGAAACTGAGCATCTCCCATCATAGACTCAAATCATAACAATTCCGCACGTAATGCGCTTTACACCGCGGTCGTCTGCAAGCTGACTGGATTCAAACGAAGCAAAACCGGGATAACCAGCCAATTTTAGCCAAATGCAATGGCGTCCGAACTATGTGTGTAGCACTGAGCTATAAGTAAACTTTACTTATAGCTCAGTGGTGTGTAGTGGCCAAAGCTGTATTAAAAATCTTGAAACGCTTTGGTAGTGGGTACTTAGGCACCCCCAGGGGCGTAGCCAGAAATTTCGTTCGGGGGGGGGGGAACAATGTGATAGAACAATAGATTTGGCCATATTTTTCCCTTTTTTCGGTCATTTTATCACATTTCGGGGGGGGGGGCTAGACCCTCCGTAACGCCCCTCCCCGCTATGCCCTTGGGCACCCCACATTATTTTGTAGCACAAGATTGAGCATTGCCCCCCCCCCCCCACCACTGATACCCTTCGGTCTGGATGACCATATGAGTCGTATTTCCTGAGACATTGCTGTATTTTCACGTGATTTTGGCCACCTTCACTTTTTTTGTAGAAATGACCCGTTTTTTTTCTCATATTTCCAACGAGGCCTGCTTAAATTTTTTATTGCTCATTTTACCTTTCCAACTCATAATCATGTTATGATAATTATGACTGTAAAAATACAATAATCATCTCACATATTTCTCATGATTTAACGTTTTATTTCGTTATGGAACTTTTTTTGCTTTCGTTCAGAACTTTTCGTTTCTTCGGATTTTGCAATTTCAATTTAATCGTCTGCAATTTGCAGTAATGCTTCATTTCTCGCCCCTACTGAGTGAAGTGTAATGATTGAATAATTAATCGTTGTATTTCTCGCCACTGGCAATTTTTTAGCAATTTTAGCGATAGTTGGTGACTTTTGGCATCATTTTTTTTTTTTACAATAATTGGCGATACCCAGTATTCGGAACGTATTCCTCATATTTTTATCGAGGAAATATTACCCCACCCCACAGGCTGAGATCTTTGACGGGCCTTCTCAGCCCCCCACCCTTTGGGGAAGAATATGGCTCCACCCTAGCTTATGCTTATATAGCAACCATATGCCCCCCCCCCCTTTCAATTTTTTATTTTTGCCGTACACCCCACAGACTGAGAGTGTTGCTCAGTGAGCTTTTTAAAAATAACTATTTTTTTCGTAGGGTTGCAACAAAGCTTCGCGGTGATGAGGGGAGAGGAAAGAAAACAGAATTTTTTTTTAATTTATTCCACAGACGTTTGGACGCAATATTACGTCCTTGATTGTAAAGTGGCTAAATATTGGGAGGAGCTCAATCACCAGGTTCCGGCGCCTATGGTGTAGTAAGAGTATCGAAAGATTATGGTCACTGCAATGACACCATCGCTTGAAGACCGAGGCAAGCAAATTTTGGCAGATTTACAAACTGGGATAGACAATTATGTTTTTCTTGTTGCTGTCATTTACATTTCAAGTTAAAAGTCTACTCAGGATCAAAAGTTCACCAGCAAAATGCCATACGCCTTGTTACCTTATGCACCTTCAATACAGGGTGATTCAGAAAATATGGGAAAACTTTAAGAGGTGACGGTACACACCAATACAAACAATTGTCATCAAAGAATGCTTGGTCTAACATGAAACCCAAACGCGCTAGCACGTTTTGAAACGGCCGCTCCGCAAACGTTGAAACGATATTCCTGTTGAAATTTATTGGGAGAAAAATAACACCATGCATGCAAATGTAACCTGGGGAAGCAGAAACCGTATGCAAATCTGCGTCACAGTGAATAAAAGGTGCGGACGCCATCCCCGTGGTCCAGCGTGCAATCGTTCGAAACAGTTGTAACGTACAGGATAATGGCGCACTTTAGTAATACTGAAAAAGCAGACATGCATTTCATTTACGGACCTGCAAATGGAAGTACCACAGAGGCAGCACAAATGTACGGTGAGCTTTTTTCCCCACAGGCGGTTGCCCAAATCCGAAAATATTTGCCCGCTTGCATCGGCAGCTGTGCGAAACGGGATTGTTTCTTGCTCCCCGGTGGAATAAATTCACAGGGATGGCGTCCGCACCTTTTATTCACTGTGACTCAGGTTTGCATACGGTTTCTTCTTTAACGTTTGCAGAGCGGCCGTTTCATGTTAGACCAATGCATTATTTGATGACAATTGTTTGTATTGCTGTGTACTGTCACCTCTTAAAGTTTTTCTCATCTTTTCTGAATCACCCTGTATACAAACAATGCATGACCACGGATATTATCGGGGTTTCGCGATCAAAAGCCCGATAATTTAAATAAGGGGCCGTGGTTATCCAAATCCAATTTTCGGGGACAAAATCGGTAGCGGGAACATCCTTAAAAAAAACAATGTCTTTCTCTCTAATTTCGTAAATTTCTCTGGACTTCCGTCAATTCTTTAAGACGGGATGCCATCATTGCATAATAAAAAATACCTCTTGAAATTTTGAAGATTGAAATCACTCTTAAAAATTATATTTTCGGATAATTCGGAGCGTGACCATGGAAGTGGGGTAATAAAATACGCTCTCTTGGAAAAAATCATTTCGCGTCACGCGGGGAGAAAATTTTCTGTATGGAATCCTTTTCCGAAAGTCCCGGAATTTGACTCGATGAATGCGTCATTAGCACATACAAGGCAGGTACAAAAAAAAAAAAAAAAAAAAACAACAACAACAAGCGCTATTTGGCGCAGGATGTTAATTTTGGCGCAGTGCGGCATTTCTCACCACTCACTGGTAATAGCAGGATTGATATTCAGAACTTAGCTAACTCCTTTTTCATTTCAATTTCATTGTCAATTTCTTTGACATGACAACAATCCTCTTTTACCGTTTTCATAAACGGTATATCAGAAACGGGTGGGGCTGAGAGGGCTCCAGCCCTGGGGGCCCAGGATTATTCTCATTATTTTTTGGTTTTTCTCGCTATAAATTCACTTTAAAGGGGGGCCCCCGTGAAAAGTCTGGTCTAAGGGCCCACCAAAGGTCACAGTTTAGGGGGCCCCTGCGCCAGGATGTGGGCCATGGAGTCCGACCAATCAGGTGTCCTGCGCCTATTACCGGCAGCGCTGCTTCCACGCGTTACAGGGTGGCCTTGAAATCCCCATAAAGAAATCTCCCCCATGACACCTTTATTCTTTTTTTTCAGGGACCTTCTTTCAGCATTAGTACTACTTATCATCACCACCACCCCCCCCCCCCATCAACCTTAGTAGGAATTATTCCAGAGAGAGAGTTGGGGAAAAGTAATAACTTCTTTTAGATAACTGGAAGGATTTTAAGGAGTTTTTAAAAGTCTTTAAGAAGAGAAATGAAAATTAATGACTTTTTTAAGCACCATGTGAACCCTGATGCTTTGGAATGAATTTGACTGAAAGTTGAGTTCTAAAACTGCTTCAAGAACTCTCAGAATTTCATACATACAGCAGAAAGGAATTGTCAATAGAAAGACAGGTAAAATTGAGGTCTGTAGCCCACAACATTAAACTTTAAAAGCAAGAAAATGAAACCATCATCACCAGGGGCGTAGCCAGAAATTTCGTTCGGGGGGGGGGGGGGGGACCAAAGTGACAGAACAATGGATTTGGCCATCTTTTTCCCTTTTTTCGGTCATTTTCTCACATTTCGGGGGGGGGGGGGGACCAGACCCCCAAGTCCCCCCCCCCCCCTGGCTACGCCCTTGATCATCACTGAATTGCACAACTTGCAAAGAAATACAATAAAAATTTTAAGTCTATGTATATTGAAGAGAATAACAGTTCTGTATCTTCTGAGAATAAAGATGATTATAAGAATAGCTTCCTTTATCAGTCAACTTTGGTTTAATTTTTTGCTTTGAACTTATTTCAGAAAATTTATCTAATTTTTAAGAATAGAAATCTTTTAATCTTTAAAGGTTTTCAAAATCTTAATAACAAAAAATTTTGAAACCTCTCACTATGACAAAGAATATCGAACTAAAAGCTGTCATTATGAGGTGATTATGTCAAAAATTGTTTTGTTTTAAATGTTTCGAGCAATGAAAACTGAAATTATGTTTCATAATACAAAGGTGCGCTCAAAAAGTTCAGTGAATGGCTCTAGCATCAAAAACACTAAGCTGAAGCAGAATTGTCCGGAACAACCGATAGAACACATTGAGTGCAAAAGTTGATGTCACAATGCAATTGAACAATGCGTAAACATAGTTTTGCTACGAAATGGGGAAAATGGTGATGTGACCCATAAAAGGTTGATAAAAGTGTATGAACATAAGCAGAAAATAAGAGTGAAAAATGTGTTTACCACTGGTTCAAATACTTCCACATTGGACAAACAGAATCATTGTTTTATTTCCTATTGTTTGTATTCCTATGTATTATTGTTATTCTCGCGTAATAATGTCTGCCATGGTCCAGCCCCATTGGAGATAGGCTAAAATTGTCCAACTGTGATAAAGTGTGGGCCGTGTTTGGATTGAAAGCAAAAAAGGACAAGCAGAACACCAGAGATCATCAAGCAAGTGTGACAGATGCTTGCAAATGATCGGTGGCCGAATTTAATAACGATAGTGTATGAATTAGGGATTTAAAAGCCCCTGCAAACTTCTTTTTGTTCTCCCGGCTCAAAGAAGTCATAAAAGTCCTACACTTTGTAGACGTACCAGACATCCAAGCAAGAGTGACATCGTTGCTTCGGGCGACTCCAAAGAAAGCTTTTACTCAGTTTTCAGCAACTTTACAACTGTTGTCAAAAGTGTATTGTAGCTAATGGAGATTACTTTGAAGACCAATAAAGGTATTTTGTTTTAATCTTCTGCTTCCTTTATTTTCTGAGACTTCACAGAACTTTTTGAGTGCACCTTGTATAAACAAAATTAATAAAGATTGTTTTTATTATTTAAAAGAAAAATGAATATTCTGGATTATTCTCCAATTCTCTTACATCCGGGAGAATATTCTCACCTCACATCTCTATCACCGGTATTGATCCCCCCAAATCGACAAACCCTATCACTGATTCTAGAAACTCACTGGATTTGCTTCTCAATTGTCAAGTGTCCATGATGGGGACCCACAAGAATACACGAACTCAACCTATTCAACCTATTGCGTCATGTCCAAATACAGTGAAACCTGTTTAAGTAGGGCACCTAAGGTTCCATCACAATCTGTCCAAGATATAGAGGTACAGTATTAGGGACAATATGTGTTAAGATTTTCAAATGGGGGGACTGTCTTGCATCCATGCGTCAAAGTTGGTTCGGGTGGGACATTGGCTAAACACACGCAAATTATTTGAAGAAAAATTTATTTTATTCACACACACATTAATACACATATAAAAATTTGATACCGACATGATAAAAGGATCAATATAATTTTAAATTGGGAACAACAATAATTTCAAATATTATGTACAAAAACAATAAGAGCTACTAAAACTAATTTTTGGATCGTTTCAATAATAAAATCTTCAACTGTGGGAGAAAAGATAGAGTTTGTCAGATTGTAGGACAATAATTATGAAATTCATTCTGATAAACAAGGAGATTTTCAATTTTGTATCGATTTTAACTGATCCAATCCCGTATTCCATAGCAAGAGGAAAGAAAATGTCCACGTCTGAAGAACTATGATGAGATTGTGAAGCGAATCACAGCTACATGCTGAAACTTATTTCAATTCTTGTAAATAGTCTATATGTTCGTTATAAAAGCCCCCTCTATTCCACGGAAAATGGACGTTAAATTGGGAGGATGCTATATCAAACGTTTTCAAAAAATCATAAAACTTAGCTTCTATGCTTGTTTCTAACTGATGGAATTTCCCTTCCCATCACCTACTACACAAAGAAGGAAACCCAAACTCTTCTTCTTTCATAATTGAATCATAGTTTTCAATCTTGGTGAACAAAGTACTCCTTGTAATACAGTCTGATCACATCAGGACTCAGGGTTTCTGATAGCAATAATTGTACCCGAAATAAATCCTGGTTGCAAGTACGGTGACCATCTATCCCGTTCGACCAGACGGGACATTTAGTCATCGTTCTTGAGACTGAAAAATTGGAGAACTGTTTTTCTTTCACACGTAACTCATTGTAAAATGTTCAATCGTTTTTTTCCCATATTCTAAAGCAGTTCCCTCCCATAAGAAAAAATCTTGCATTTTTTAAAATTCAGTCAACTGTGAGGAATTGGAATGGAACCGTCTAATATGTATCCAAATCACGATACTTTTTTAATGTACAATACACTCCATAGATCCCTTGAGAAAGTCTTTCAGGCAAAAAATGAATCTGGATAACCAAAAGAAACACAAGAACTGAAGGGAAGGGCTTTTTTGTCATACATTTGGTTTACCATAACATGGCCATTGCAAAAGCAGCTCCACATGTATATGGATCATATACGACATTAAATATGGAAATGCTTATCAACAAGGTAGGAGAGAGAACATGAGAGATTTCTTTTCAACTTTCAGAAAAACTTTCAATTTGAGATCTCAAGATGTAGCGTTTCATTTGTTTAAGACAGCCATGTTGAACGAATCATTTTCAGAGTAAAAACATGTATATATATATATAAGTTTGCTTCCCTCTATATTTTCTCCCATTAAAAAATTAAGTAAATTGCAAAAAATCAACCATGTGAAAAAATGAAAGAGGGAGGTAGAAGGAAACATCAACATCATCCAAAATAAACAGGGGGGGGGGGAGGGGGTTGCTAAGCTGAGTTTGGTAATTGTAATAGATTGAATTATATTTACCTGTCATTATATTGGATAAAAATACCGGTTGTTATAACGAGTGCCAACTATATTATTTTACATCCGCACCAGAAATTTACTGTAGGGGGGTCAGTGAAAATTATATTTTTTTCCCCCAGCATATTTTCTAGTTTCTGATTGTAATGTGACAAACATATAGTTGTTTTCACAATGAAGGGAATAAAAAAATTTCCATAAAGAAATGAAATTATAAATAGTTCGGGGGGGGGGGGGTGTTTCTTCTGTAATACACTTTTAAAGTGGATATGACATTGGGCATAATAAATTATGGTCTTTTATTATTTGGGCTTGATTTTATAACTTCAGTACATCTTAGCTCTGAAACAATATAAATGCCGGGGGTATTACCGTATTGCAATGATGAGCCATATTTCCCATGGGGGAAAACATAATTAATTAAAGATAATTTGACAAAATTTATTACCGGCACCTTAGAATGCATTTTGCATTCCTTCCCAGGCACAGATCCAGAGAGAAGAATGATTGCTACCCCCCCCCCCCTTCTAAAAGTGGCTACACACATAATTGCAAGCTTAACAAGCATCCATATTCAATCGCTTTGCACAAGCACACACAACTTTCTTTTTGCTTTCACACCATAAAAGTATGCTTGCAACAGCACTAGTTTGTATACTAAACCAATTTATGAAAAATTCACAGATAATTCGGTGCAAATGAGTGAATGAGCAAAAGAGTGGCCAAGTAAGCAAATGAGTGGGCAAGTAAGTGAATATTCAAGTCAGTGACTAAGTCAGCAAAAAAGAAAAATAGAATGCAAATAAGTAATTGAGTGACCAAGTGAGCAAATAAGTGAAAGAATGAACAAATCTGTGAGCAATTGAGAAAATAAGTGGGTGAGTGAGTGAGAGACCTAGTGAGCAACCTAATGAAATAGAGTAAACAGCTTGGCAGGAATGAGTGATTGTGACTTAACCAGCTGTAGTCACGAGCCGGTTTTGCAGCCCTATTCAATTTTGCATCCAGCTAGTTAGACTACTACTAAACTAGACATGAACCTCATCCATATTCCTCTGGGGAACTTCTAACGAATTGGCACATGTTGGAATGCGTGTGTCTGTGTAGTGAACTTTCCATGAAGTTTGTTTCTGTGTAATGTTTGTTATCTGTAGTACTACCATCTGCCATAAATTTTTCTAACCTACGCATGAAGTGTAATGATTGAATAATATGTCGCTGTAGGCCTGATGCTATCTGCGGCGAGACTTTTTAACGTGGAGTTTAGTTAGTCAGCTAATTAGACTGAATAAAGCAGTTGCTCTTAAATTTCAAGTTTTCTGCCCTAGTGATGACATGTTTGCGGTCCATTACCCAAGCCCAACCTTTCATTCGCTCACCTATTTGCTCATTCACTCACTAATTTGCTAACTACCTTGCTCATTCACTCACTCACTCATTTGATCACTTGGGCACTCACTTGCTCACTCATTCGCTTATTCCTTCACTCACTTATTTGATCACTTGGACACTCACTTGCTCACTCATTCGCTTATTCCCTCACTCACTTATTTGATCACTTGGACACTCACTTGCTCACTCATTCGCTTATTCCCTCACTCACTTATTTGATCACTTGGACACTCACTTGCTCACTCATTCGCTTATTCCCTCACTCATTTGCTCTCTTTGCAATTCATTTGTTCACTGTTCATTCACTAACGAGCAGAGCTCACTGGATCATGAAGACTGATATAGGTACCTGCATGGTTATGCTTAAGCAAACATAGGGCTTGAACAAGCATGCATTACAAAAGTTACTTAAAAAAAGTTACTTATAAAATCACAATGCTTGCGCCAAAATTCTCATACAGATGCTTGTATTGTAAAAGCATTGCTTGTACAAAAAATTGCACATGCATGATTGCCAAGCTTGCAATTACATGTGTAGACACTTTAAGAGCCAAAAAGACAAAGGAAAATAATCTAACTGTCTGTTCTTATCTTAAAATACACAGTGCACACTTTACTCCTACTAATTCACCCTCCCCCGAATATTGTCATACAAATGCAAATCCAACGCCACAACAGGCAAAATGCCCAACGAGGTGGCTGGGAAAAAGATGTCCATAACAAATATGGATGTATTTGTGAACCATGAATTCACACCTGCACTCTTCCCCTTAAAATTTCAATCATGATCCATCACAGCTGTGATTGTTTCAGCAAAATTGATGAAAACTTTTACATAATTTCAATAAAAATAGTTATCAATGATTCACAGGTAATGTGCTTCAAAATTAAAAACATATCAAGGATTCTTAACCTCAATATTTCATATATGAAGTGCATATCTTGCGGTATCTTATATATAAGATATCATCATATCAAGTAATAAAGTTGTGGCATATTTGGCTTTAAAAGTTAATTTTTAGCTCTTGCGGCTGATTCAAAGCCATAACAAATCAAATAAAAAATGTTTGTGATGTTCTGACTTTAAGGTAGGGGGGGGTCTTCAACTTTCATACACAGCATGCCAAATCGAAACTCTCCTGAAGCACGAAAGAACTCATGAAATTTGTGACATATTGATAGAATGGGCCAATGGGGGGGGGGGGGGGGGCTGAATTAAACAGGAACAGAAATAATTGAAGACTTTTATTTATTCCGATATTATTTCTTTTATTATCAGTCAATTTTGATTAGTTCTAAAATAATTTTTTTTTCACTAATTCTGAAATTATTTGTTTCAAAAATTATTTCTTTCGGTGATTCTGAATTTTCATCGATTCTAGAATTATTTCCTTCATTAATTTTAGGTTTTCATCAATTTGTTCCAGATTTATTTCACTTATTCTAGAATTAATCATTTTTCAATGTTTTCAACTACTTTGAAAAACGATTGGCGGGACACTACAAAAGGCTCAGAGGGCCATGCGTTGAAGACCCCTGCTTTAAGGAATCCTAACTGATTCCTATGAGAATTTCACGCAGTTTGAAAATTAAATTTGTACTCTAATTTTAATTGAATTTGTACATGCCCTGGACAGATCATACAGATCTCTTGTAAATATGTAGAGATCACATTATTCATTTAAAAAAAAAATGTCTTGCCTCCTAAAATACAGCGGAACTCGGTTAATTCGAATGTGGTAAATTAAAATTTTTTACAATTCAAATGTCTATGAACTCCCTTTGTGTTTTATGTCTTATTCAAATGTTAAATTTCTTGTTTAATTCAAATTTTTTTAAAAGATATTTTGGATAATTTGAAGTTGGAGGGAAAAAAATCAGGATTTTAGTGTGAGGAAATAATTTAGTATGATGGGGAAAACCCAAGAGCAGTCAGACGTTGCTTCTCTCAATCAATTTGTTCAATCTTCATTATTCAAGGCTGTTGGTTGTTGACAAATTTGTTCAACAATAAATATTTAAAAATAAAAGATAAAAAATTCTGAAGTTTCTGAATTTAGGCGCACGATGGGTGACATTTTTTTTCCTACCTTAACTTCTGGCTCGAACAGCCATGGCCTACTACTTCTTAACCATACATGCACCTCAGGCATATTCCTCTAAAGAATTAGTAGATGTCAGAATGTATGTCATGAGTGTATATGTGGCCCTAATTTGTATTTACATTATCAGAATTGTGCTTATATCATGTTCTTACTGGTGCTGCCATCTGTCTTCCATATTTTGAAGTTGGTTGAAGCTAGAATTTTTCATGTTATATTAGTCTTGTAGGTCAGTTTCTCTGTAGAGAGACTTTTTAAATGGGAGACCGGCTTGCACTTACACCTCAAAGTAAGAAAACAAACTTCAGCCAACCACCACTGTGCATCAATAAGGTTCAAATCTTGGATCCTCACAGTCTGTCTGCTGAGCAACATGTAAGGAATTGTCTGGCCAGTCCTAAAGATAACATCAGATTTTATGACAACTTGTAATAAAAAGAGCATTTCTTCCTTTGAAAATGGCACCCTTTGTATGCCAGAAATTAATTTGTTTTTCACGTTGGATTTACTGTTTAGAAACGTTTTTGAACTCAGTTCGAAAAATATTTCTAATTTTATTGATCGAAAAACCACACAATCAAAATTGATAAAAAAATAATCCATCAAAATTGTTTGGATAACTAGTGAGCAATTTTTGGAAACGACAATCCATTTTTTTTTGATAATTTGATCCCTATTTTAACATTGTTCTGCCAGAATGTATCGAAATTGTGTACCACTTGATATGAATTGTATGTTCAACTTCTCTAGAAACCGATTTCATCAGACCATTTCTTATAACAAATTCCAATGAAAATATACGTATTTCTTTAATACAATACAAATGATTAGCAAAATTTAGAAAATAGTTTTGTAACTGATCATTAGTAACTGTTCCCGTAAATCAGGCTTTAACATTGGTCAAGAAATTCCACAGTGATGCTGATTCCAGAACGTTTGAATAATGTAGCAGCTAATATCAATTACACTGGACAACAGTGAAAGTGCACCCGACATGAAAATACATGCTTTCGAATGGTTTTGATTGACGAGTACGAATGTTGCCATGAAAAAGTTCTATCAGCCTTTTTATCTGAGATATTACCATGTTAAGAATGAATGAATTGTAGTGCTGTAATACATTTGCGTTCTATGCATTTTGTTGGGGTCTAGGGATTTGTGTTGTATATGTATAGCTGTTGCTATATGCATTTTGTTGAATTTTTAGGTATATTGATGTTGTGTCTACATATTTGCGAGGTTTCTATATATATATGTATGTGTATATATATATATTGTTTCTTTGTATATTTATTATTTTTCCCATTGTGTTTCAATATTTGTATTGTACTGCTATGTATGTGTTAACAATTATATGAGAACAATTTAAAAAAAAACCAGAGCCAATCCAGCTTTTTATGGTCAGATTCATGTCCAGTACACCAAATTATATAGGAATTGACTGTTTTTATTTAGAAAAATTGTTATGCAGAAAAATTTTCAAAATTTTTTGTCTAGTGTTATTAATCATGTCAATATTGATGATCAAGTTTCAATTTATAGTAATTTTATGGATCCAGAATAGATTATATATATTAATTTGATAATTCAAAGTTTTTGCTGTCCCCTTGAACTTCGAGTTAACCAAGTTCAACTGTATTATAAAATTCTTAAATGAAACTTGAACAGTAAGATAAGAACATAAAATTTAATTTTATTTTGATGTTAGTTGGTTTTTTTCTTTTCATTCTTGAATGGAAATTATGTGCAGCTTATATGAAACTGCAGCAATGTCTCTACGAAAACTTTTTAAGCTCAGTTTTTTTAGAGAGCTTATTTTCTGGAAATTTTAAGTTAAGCATGTTAATCAATAATAAAAAAATTAGTCATAAAATTTGATTTTGACTAGAAATCTACATTAAATATGGATCTTGTTTTATCACAGCATTTGAAATCAAACAAAAACTTCTAAGTAATCACGTATTATTGCAAAAGCAGACGTAATAGAAGGACATGTAGGGCAATGCGAATGTAATGTTCAATAGAATGATTATGATGATTTTGTAGGTTAAAACCACTCACTGAGTTCACAAAATATACTCATGTAAAAAAATTAAGACTCTTCCCGGGTTTCATAAAAATTGGACGATTGCTTTATAGGTCAAATGATGCCCGTCTTGGTACTGTATAGACCGCAGAAGGTGGAAGCTCCTCAGCAAGAGCCCAGTTTATTTGTCCTAAAAAAATAAAAAGTGTAAATTGTTTTCCAATCACCATAAAATTAACTAGAGATTCATTCATATGAAACTGATAAGTATAAGTTAGTGGGAATTCAAGCATAAGCCAAAGAAATTACAATTGAAAATACAGTAAAACCTGTGTATAATAACATTACTCTCTATAACGATAAACTTGCATATAACAATATTTTCTTTGGTTCCGGCAGAATTCCTATTCAATAGGAAATAGTGCAAATGCTCAAACTGTCTACAGCAATAACCTGTATAAAATGATATTTTTTCTAGGTCCCTACAGTATTAGTTTTACTGTATTTCATTTAAAAATAAAAAATATGTGCAAATTGAAACTTTATACCATTATGAAGCTCGTGGAGCTGCTTTGTAGAGCTGATATGTCCATTTGCGACCGGCAGCAAAGGAGGCAAGTCATTGGTGCTTGGAGTATTTGCAAGACTGTTTGGTTGATGTATTTGAGGTACAATTCTATTTTTAAATCTTTTCCTTGGTTTCTTAGATTTGTTATGATCTTTCAGGGCTGGAAAAATTCAAATTATTCAAAAAAGAATTATCAGAGCACGCAAAGAAAACAAAATACATTCGGCATCACTATAACAATAAAAACTGAAAACATATCAGTTTCAATCACTTTCTACATTGAGTAGGGTCTTAACAAGATCTTTTGTTCCCCCCCCCCCCCCAGTTACCTCAGATCTTATTATGGAGAAATCCGGACAAAGGAAAATACAGTAGATGCCACTTATCAGAATCACGGATAATGTTATTTGGGTATTGTTACCACTATCCCTAAGTACGTAACGAACCAAACATGGAGAAAATTTTGTTCATAGTTATCAGAACTTCAGTTTGTCACCCATTTTTTTTCCCGCCAAAAGTTATTCCTTTTTGCATATTTCGGAGCTAAGGTTAAACCAGACTCATTTTTTCTTTACAGGTTATCATTATCAATATACAAGACTATATACTATCTACCAATAAGTATTTGGACACCTATGCAAATGACGATATCTGCGGTCCTGATATACGTCACGCCCTCCGCCGGTATATATCGTGTAGGAAACAACATCGGCATTAGTCGCATGCAAGATGCCGCGCAGTTCGGAGCTCTCTGATTTCGAGAAAGGTATAATTATCGGGTATCACAAAAATGATGATCCTTAAGAGACATATCTAGCGCGCTGAAGTACCCAAAATCGACAGTGGCCTATGTGATTAAGAAGTGGAAGGTGAGCTGTGATTGTCGGAATTTGCCCCGAGTCGGCAGACCAACGAAACTGGGAGATAGAGACCGACGGGTGCTATCCAGAGAAATTCAGAAGAACCGCACCCAACCGAAGGCCCTCATCCGTGAGGAGTTTCAACAGGCATCCGGGAGTATTGTTTCAATGAATACCATCCGTAAGGAAGCACATCTGATTGGTTTTCATGGTCGTGCTGCTGCCCATAAGCCTTTGATCACAAAGTCCAACCGCGTTGCTCGGTTAATGTGGTGCAAAGCGCATCGAAATTGGACCGGAGATCAGTGGAAACGGGTTCTTTGGAGCGACGAATCAAGGTTCACCCTCTACCGTTCGGATGGCAGGGTCTGGGTCTGGCATCTGCCTGGAGAACGTCTCCTACCAGAATGCATTGTGCCAACAGTCAAGTTCGACGGAGGTGGAATTATGGTCTGGGGGTATTTCTCCTAGTATGGACTGGGACCCTTGGTCCCCATTCATGGTAAGCTCAAGGCAAATGCCTACTGCACTATTTTGGATGACAATGTGCCTCCTACGTTGTGGCAGTTTTACGAGGTGGACCCCTGTTACTTCCAGAATGACAATGCCAGCTGTCATACTGCGAGGTTAACCAAGGCTTGGTAAGGTGCCAATGGGGTTCATCGAATGGACTGGCCTGCCCAGAGCCCAGACCTGAACCCTATCGAGAACCTCTGGGACGAGTCGGATCGCCGAATTAAGGGGTGCCCTACCCGTCCAAAATTGGTGAAGGAACTGACATGTCTTCTCCAAGCCGAGTGGAAGAAAATACCACTAGCCGTCACACAAGGACTTGTGGAAAGTATGCCCCGGAGGGTTCAAGTTGTAATTGCCTCTCGTGGACGCTCTACCAACTATTGATTTTGAATAAAGTTAGTTTTTCTTTTCTATCACAGGTGTCCAAATACTTATTGGACACAAAGTATAGGAGGAGGTCAGAAGGAGGTCAGTCATAGGAGGTCAGAAGGCTCCCTTATTGACAAAAATTTCCGTACTCAATGTCCTGAGCCATAATAAGGGCTGCATTAACTACTATGATCCATGTGTGTGCAGTGCTGCTTTTGCAATGTCAATTTATACCTGTGTAAGGTATAAAAAGAAGTCCCTTTCTTCAGATCACGGTCAGTTTCTTTCAACTGACCACATTCACAGTCCCTTGGCCAAAAGATTTCCATAAGAGAATCTATGGAATGTACTGTACATTATATGAAGCATCGTAATTTGTAATACATATTAGGCACAGTTTCATTCTAACTTCTCATAATTTTTGAATAGAAAAAAAGTATTTTATCTTGAAAGGGAAGAAAATATTCCTGTTTCATAAACAATTGAAAAAAAACTGATTTAACATTTTCAAGCCTGTTGTGGGAAGAAAAATGTGACCTTTGCCCCATTTCCCATACATCCCTTCGACCAAATGGGATAGATAGCAATCGTAATAACAACTGGGAATTTTTTGGCTATTGTTATCAGAAGCCCTGAGTTCCAATGTGATCATATTAAGCGGCATTCACTGCATAAAATTAAAAAAAAAACAAGACTTTGAACAGGAAATGGTTAGGATAAATGAAATGTCCACATATTTGCAAATCAAAACTTGAAACTATAAGCCTGTTATTGAATGCAGTAGATCAACATATACTAGTCAGATTTGCAAAGGCCAATAAAAATTTTTGAGTTATTGTTAGTTTGACCACAGAAATTAAGATTTCAGAGGTAAAAAAAGTATTAAAAAAATAACAGTGCCATTTACGAATATTGTGCTGTTAAAAAATGTCAAACTATTGGACATGAAGAAATTTGAATGGTCATTGAGAACCATATCAGGAGTGGGGGAGGGGAAGGACATGGTCAGATTATCAGTATATTTGCAGATAATACTTGTATGAATTAAACTTATTATATAAAGACAAAGATTATTCTCTATGAAAAATTTCTGTGGTTTTTGATTGCTTCTCATTTTATTCACATTTGAAAAGAGTCTTTTGGAATAATGTCCTTTTTTTTCAATATCATAGGTAGTCTTCGGAAGAATGCCTTACTTTTCAACTACAATTTTTTTCTAGAGATGGATATGGATCTCTTCCCACTTCAATCCATAATTTATTTTTCTTTCAAATCTAAAACTTTCATTTCAATGTTTTTGTGAAAAATCTACACAGAACCAAGATTTTTTCTGATGTTTGAACACTGCATTCACTTACAATTAAATGAAAGGCTCAAAAAAAAATGGCGATATTCATGAGACATACAACAAAAGCTTTGCTAACACAAATGACCAAGTTGATTGTCATTAGTCAATTAACCTATAAAACTGAAGGAGGAAAGGGTTGAATTATGTATGCTACACCTTTAGTTCTACACTGGGAGGGTAAAAATTCAATTTTTTTTAAAATCCATCACATACCCTCATAAAAATATAGAGAGATGTCATGTTCTAAACGCTTCAATGAACACACTTCTCTCTAACTTCCAGCTATTGACCTATGTTGAATTCAAGTGTGCTTTGGAAGCGAAGGCTCAGAATGAGCTCTCAAGAATTTCATCAAGTCAGAGTTTTAGATAGTAGGGTTATTTACATACATCGTGCGATAAATGTATCAATGTTGGTAGCGACATTGTCGAGAAATAGCCAAAACTTACTGCATTGTGTTCTGACGTTTATGTGTCTGTTTATGACAAAGATTGCCTCTGGAAAGCAGAGACAAAATTTGCTTTCAGAATGTACTTCCGGTACCCTACCTGTAAGCATAGTATGATTTTGTTTAAAATGTGTACGAAATGAAATTGAAATGTCATTTTTTAAAGTAAAACTCACATTTACTGAATTTAGAACATGATGATAGCTCATCCTCCTTTTGACTATTGCTTCGTTCTTCCTCCTTATTCTCATCTTCTTGACTAGATGAATGATATGCTTTAAATTTTTCTACACGAGTATATGAAGCAAGCTGAGGCGGAGAAAGAATAACTTCTTGATGCTGGTCTGAAATTTTGTTTGGGCTTACGTGGACAACTCTGATTCCAGGTATGTCTTGTAAAATATCTTCATCTTTACGTTTTTTCTGGTCATCAAGCTCTTTCTGAAAATAGATTTAAAAAAAACAAACATTGTAACGAATCTATTTTTTTCAGTATGGACATTTTTACTAATTCTCTGTGGCCTTATACCACATACCGTGTTTTGTTTGTTTATACATTGTTAAAAGAAGATGAGAAGAGAAAATCTATCTTCCAAGAGAAGAGAGCGCGAGTTGGAATGTGGCTTACGTTCTAGAAGGTTGTGTGTTTTGAGTGTGCTGTGAAATAGTCTTCTTCATTAAGTTCCATAGTTTTATGCATTAATTGGAAACCTCCCCAATATCAAGTGTCTAGGAATAATCCGCCTCCTCATGGAAAAGAGAAGCACCTCCACCCGACATTAGTTATAACATTGTATTTTTTTTTCATGATATGAATGGATTTTAATAACCAAAAGATTTGAGGTGAAGTCATTGTCTCAGGGATGCAAGTGCCCTTCATTCATTTTGGAGCAGAAATTTTAAAAATGAAGCAGGACTAAAAATGAACAATATCTACAATATAAGGAACAATTTTTCTGTGAAATTCCAAAAGTTTTGCTAAAAATGGTTGGAATGGATAGTTCTAAATAAATTTCCTTCACAAATTAAAGTCCATTTAAAGGTTATTTTTAATCTTATGTCACTGCTAAAGCATGCATTACTGAAATGATGAATAAAAATTATTAGACTTTTTTAAATTATACACCATGCATACTGAAAGCCTAGGAAGCAAGAATTTCTGTTGCTTGAACACCAAAATTAAGATTGATCAAGTGCCGAAAATCAGCGTATCAGGAAATCTGCTTTATCGTAACACTCGGCACTAACCATGGCAACTATGATCAACGGGCAGGAATTTAAGACTATTAGCGTCACCAGTTATGGCGAGGTGACAACACCATAAATGAGAAGGGCAATGACATGCCAGGTTATTAAATTATTTAATAAAACTTAAATGAACAAAAACAACAACTATTTCATATTGAATGCTAAGTGAGTGAATACAAAAGCCGAGTCTTTTTATCGGCGACTCTCTCCCGATCACTTGGTGCACCAACTTATTAGCATGTGTATACGCCACAGTATCATCTGTCTCATCTTCGTAAGCCACCTCTAGTCACAGACCATAGGTTGAGAAACATTGCTTTAAGTGTATTCGCTAATCAAACTCAAGAATGTATCATATATTGGTTATAACAAATATCGGATATTGTGAATGTTTTTCATCTACCTTTGCGATTTTGCCATATCCACGGCTGTATTTGAAAAACAAAATGAAAGTTTGAAAAAAAAACTGAAAACTATATACACTTGATGACATCCATACAGGTTTGTAACAATGAGCATATAAACTTGACGCTCATTATTACAAACCCATATGGATGTAAAAAATTGTTCGTGAAATCAAAAGTTCCTAAATGGGAAAGACATTCAGTAAACAGCATATTGCTTAGGACCAGAAGATAAGTTTGTAAAAAGGTGTAGTTCGTATATAAATTGGAGGTTCGTAAAATTGAGTGTCGACTGTAAAAAGAATATTTTTGAGATTATGAAAGTATTAATTAGGCTGTGCTATTCTGATTTAATTTTATTTTAAGTGAGTAAATGGACATAAAACTTCAAGTAATTCTGCTCTTATTCAAGAATTTACACTGCTTTTTCTTTTCTTGCTTGCTGCTTTTACACTATGTTATTGGTGAAACTTTTTTACAAGACCTTTCTCAAATCTTCAGATCATACTTCTTACACTGACCTCATTGTCAGAGGAAGATGTGTGGTCTGAAAATGTGATATTGGTTCCATCAAAAAATTTGTTTTAGAGAAGCAATTTTAAATGTATATGAAATTACCAAAAAATTAAAGCATTTAAGTGAAAATTAAATTTTTAGGAAAAATTGTTACATAAAGTTTTGCTGTACAAAGACTCAAGTGTATCTATTAATTTATAGCATTTGAATGCATAAAAGTATGGCATATACTCATGTATAAGCCAATCTCCCACCCAAGATATAGGAAAAAACTTTTGAACAAAAGAAAACTAGGCATATACACGAGTATATATGGTAAGTGCTAATGTTTTTTTACTTACAAGCAGTAATGGGATTCAACCAGTTTTGCCCAATTCTGTTAAACGATACCAATTTTTTTGCTGAGTTTGGGGGAAGTGGTGTCTTCTTCTTAGTTGTACATGCATCTTGTACACATTTGTCTATGAAATTTTTAACAAATCTGCACATGCCGGAATGTGTGTTATGAGTGTATGTGTGTGGTCCTAACATATTTACGTTGTTGAGTTGCACTTGTTTCGTGTTTGTGCTGCCGTCTGTCTTTCATTTTCAGAAGTAAATATGGAAATGTTTGAATTTCAATGCTATGTCAGTATCTTGTTGTAGGTCTGCCTGCTCTCTGAGGAGAGATTTTTTCAAATACGACACCAGCTTGCATTCAGGCCTCAAATCTGAAAAACCACAGAAAACCAACTTTAGCTAACCACCTCTGTCATCAACAGGGTTTGAACCTGTATCCTCAGGACGACAGTCTAGCATGATGCCCACATGACCGCACAGCGGCCAGGGAACGAGTTGCCTAAATGGTGTCTGGAATCCAGGTTCTCTGTGAGGCAGAGCTATCTCAAGACCATCATGTGACTACTCCGGGCCAAGTGATTTTTGCGAGAGCCTACCTGGTAAATTTCTCAAAAATTTCAACCACATCTCATTTTGTGAGGGCCCCCCCCCTTCTTCGCTTGAGGTGCCCGGGTGGACCCATGTGTTAAGACGACACTGCTGTAAGATGAGCACTTGGACATCTGCCCCCTGCATCTGTGGATACAACCAATTCAACAATTCAACTGGCTGCTAAATTATTTGAAACTCCCCCATCAGCTTATAAGGTTCTGAATATCTATCGTGATAGTGAAAATTCCTAATTTTTGATATGAATAAAATGGTGAAAAGGTTAAAAATAATAAATTTAGAATTATACAGGATGCCTAGCAAATGGAGGGTATGACATTTTACTGGTGAACTGTTGATTATAGCGGCATACTTATGATTAGAAAAAGTATCCAAATAATGTGTAGTACTCAGATACGTCATTCATGTTTCAAGGGGTTGTATAGTTATTATAATGGAAAAATTAACTTTTTATACAGTCCTTGTAGGCTCAAAAACCTAATTAGAAAATTGTTGCCATCTTTCCTGATGCCAAAAGAAACCTCCATGCTTATAAGTGAAATATTTACTGAAATATTTAAATTCAAAAAATGGAAGAAATTGGGGCAAAAAGTGCTAAATGTTGGTTAAATGGTTTTCTGCATTTAGAGCTGTTTTTTCACAAATTTTCTCCATTTTTCGAATTCAAATATTTCAGTGAATATTACGCTTAGAAACGTGGAAGTGGTTTTTTTTTGGCATCAGGAGAGACCGGGCAACAACTTCCTAACTGGGTTTTGGGGCACACAAGAGAGTGTATAAAAAGTTTTTTTTTAATTTAAATAACTATATAACTCATTGCAACATGAATGACATATCTGAGTACTACACATTCTTTGGAAACTTTTTCTAGTAGGAAGTATACCTCTAGGATTAACAGTTTGCCAGTAAAATACCCCCTGTTGCTATGCACCCTGTATACTTTCTTGGGTATAATTTTATTTTAAAAGGAATGTACAGTTTTATTTATGTATATGAGTGTTTACAACAGGGAAGGAAAAAAATGATTTAAAAAAGTAAACAATATGAATTCAGAAAAATTATAATGACTATGATTGTGATTCTAATTTATTATAATCACATACCTTTATGTCACCAATGGGTCGGAAAGGATTTCCTTCAACAACATCATCATCATCATCATGCTCTACGGAGACATTTTTTTCACTCTCTACTTTCTGTTTTTCTGCTTCCCTTGATTTTTATTTAAAAAAATTTTACATGTTATGGATGCACCATAATAGAGGTTTTCATTGAATTAAACTCTCTGACACACATTCCTCAAACTAATATTCATGTAATGTAGGAAGATTAAGTACAGTGGCACCTCCGCTTTTAAAGATAATTTTTTTTCCTAAATCACATTCACGAGCAAAACAGAGAGAGAGCATTTCTTTTTAGTTTCTATGGAAAAGTATTTAAATCATTCTAGATACTGATAAATTTAAAGATACGTTTTATAAAATACCAAGAAGCATTGTAACGAAAAGATGAAAACTGACGAAAGGCCAAGATAAACACCCATAAAATCAGATCATTTGATCATTTTATTTCATCACTGTCATTTTCTGCTCACCAGGGCTAATTGGGGACCTACCTTAGACTGGGACCTATAATATATTGCAGAATCTGAATGGCAGCCTTTTATTTTTATACTCATCAAGAGGTTGGTGATATAACACCTCAATGTGGGACTCCCTGCGATAGCAATCTTTTTGAAATCGGATGAAGCAGAATTTAAAGATAGTCAAGAAATTTAAGACCTTTTCATTTCACACCAGTATTTCTCAACTTTTCAGAAAACAAGGAACAGTAAATTGTGTAAGAATTTGATGGACCCCTTGTGTCCTGCATTATGGAGCATACCTGTAATTTTCATTGTTCCGACTTTTTTATACATTTGTTCATACAGTTATTTCAACGATACTTACTTGAATTTCTAATAACTACTAAAGTTGTAATACACAGCATTTTCATATTATAAATTATATTATGATAATTATGGCAAAAATTATAAATATTCATCTCTAATATTTTTCAGGTTTGTTTTTTTTTCAGCAACTTTAATTATGACTGATGATTGTGCCTACTTTTGGCAATGTTTTTCTATGACAATTGGCAATGTCTTGTATTTTACAAATTATTATTTAAGATCCCAGGTTACCATGTTTTTCTCAATGAAATGTGGTCATCAGATCATTTGAATATTTTTTCTTTAAATACTGCACATTTTTGTAGAGCCCTTTGCAATTTGTAGCAGTAATTATCAAATTGCATTTAAAATAATAAATTGAAATTTTTTGCAAAATTTAATGATATCCGGAATTTAAAATTACAATTTGCTCCATTCTCCTTAAGGATGTTAAGTGAACCTAAGTTTGAAGGTATAATTTTATTTGAACCCATATGGATATCACAAATATCAATAATAAAGGGTGAATAATTTTATTGAATCTTCCTGTTGACCACCTATGCCATCACAGAATATAGGTTGAGAAATACTGCTTTACACTATGTGCTCAACCCAATCGGCTTCAAGGAAGACTCCCAGATGCGCCAACTTTTGGAATCCAAAAATCTGGAGATTAACCTGAGGACCACTTCCTCCACAAGCCCACAGACCCAATCAAAAATATATATATATATGGAAAAAAAAGAACTATGAACTTTTTTTTTTAAAATCAATAAAAGAAAAGTACCTCCCCCCCCCCCACTCAATCAACCTACATTGACATTGATGGACTGGCAACCCCACTTTGCATCTCCAAAAGGGAATTTCGAAGCATTTCCCAGGAGATGGGTGAATCCAGAAGTCCAACAAACCTTTATGAAATTCTGAAGAACAACAAAAGAAAAAGAGCGAGCTGGCAAATTTACCCAATGAACCTACACAATAAATTGCCCCTCCCTGAATCCCCAGAATGTCTTGACGTTTTACTTTTAATGCAACCATATTGCGACAGCTTTATATCACGTGGTCAACACACAACAGCAACCACGTAGAGCTCCCATAGATCACTGTAGCTACCATAATCTATGATAATCGCAGTTGAAACGTAAAGCAGAATCCAGACCCGTGACTATGTCAAACCAAACAAAAACAAATTTGGGAGTATGGCTGAGGACAGAGAGGGCTATTACAACGACATGAAGAACTGCAATGAAAGGGGGTGGGGGAAGTATACATATACACCGTATGTACTGCTGTAGGTACTATGGTGAATGAGAAATTAGCATAAGCAGATTAACTTGTTTTTGAAACATTGTGCGTAAAAAAAATGCAGTTTTTAAGACTGCTGTTAGGACAGTGTGATTATCACTGTATGAAGAAGTTGACATGCACAAATTGTCAGATGAGTGCTATTTTCAATGGATAAACCAGTTTCATAATGGGGAAAAACTGCCACCCTTCATTTGCTGTGCAATTCTTGTGCCACCTATACGATTCTCTTACAACTCTATAGTTCATTCTTCAACCCCCCCCCCCACTCCAAAATGTACACTGAAAATGATGTGTGTGCACAGTTAATGCTCATAATTCAATTTCGGGCAAAAAAGAGGAGAAACTTCTAATAATTCTGAATAGCGGGGAGGAAGAGTAAAAAATCCGGAGTCTCCCACCTAAATCTGGAGAGTTGGCAGGTCTGCACTCCCTATGTGATAAGGACAGCTAATTTCTCTGCCTGATAAATGCAGATGGAAAATATAAGCCTCTAGAATGTGTCCAGACTGTTCAATTTGATGTGAGGAGTCTGTACTGAAAACATTCAAAAGTCTAGCTTTTTTTAATAATTACATATTTCTCTTAACTTAATCTTTTATTATACATGGAAACTTTCCGAAAGAGAAACAGAAGTATAGTTGGGAAAGTGATTCTGAGATGAATATAAATTAGACACGAGTGACAGTAATACTAGAGATGAAAATTCAATATAGCTGTTATGCAAGCTTGTAAATTCATCTTCACTAAAAAAATTTTTAACTGAGGTATCACTGGTATTTTTGAATTACAAAATGATAGAGATATCATTTAACAATGAGTATGAGATTTTATTCATCTATCATTGTTTGTACCAAATTCTCCCACATTAGCTGGCATGCCAAAAAACAGCAAAGGAGACTAGCATGCAGGGAATACCCATATTTTCCGGCATGCCAAGAAATTTGAGTCATAGATTCTGGAAAATGTCATTGTCCCCTCACTTGTTGTTATTCAAAAAAATGTTTGTCTTTCTTTAATCACTGAGTATGTAATTTTTTTTAAACCCAAATTTCATAGCACAGGATGTGAATCATGCATTCTAATTATTAAAATTTTTGTGTTACGAAATATCACCTCGCTTCTCTTATCCTTCTGACTCTTTCAAACCTCTCAAGTCTTTCTTTTTCTTCCATTTTCATTTGCTCAGCTTTTTCTCTCGCAACCCTGCTGCTAAGTGTTGAATGGTCTTTGGCAATATGACCGATGAGCCATTTAAAGCCTTCATGAACGCCGGGGTCTTTAATTTTCTGCTCGTCATATAAAGCGCAAGTGCCTTCCTGGATTCACAACATAAAGAAGAGAAAAATTAGTATTTTTTAATCAAACATAAATTTTCACAGTAAAAGAAAATCATGGTGACAATATGGAGGATACATACATATACAGGGTGTCCTATAAGTCCTAATGTGGTCTTTATGTCATCGACTAGAGGTATGGTTCCAATGAAAAAAATGCTCAAAATGTGTACAAAAATCACCCTTTACCAGTTTTGAAAGTAAAAATATAGTGTGACAAAGTAAAGAAATTTAAATTTTTATATGGACACTGTCTTAAAAACACCAAGTTAGAAAGTTGTTACCCAATTTCAAAAATTTCATGCTTTTAAGTGCAATATTTGCCGAGATATTTGAATTGAAAATCAGAGAAAAGTTGAGAAAGAACAGCATAAATGACAGAAAGCGTTAAGGCATATAAATAAGAGTAGAGCATTGTCCATTAGTTCGTGTTGTTCTTTACAAACGTTCTCTGATTTTGAATTCAAATATCTCAGTGAATATTGAACTTGGAAGCTTGAAATTTTTTTCTTGGCCTTAGAAGAAACAGAGCAACAGGGTGTCCATATAAAAATATTTTTTATTTTGTGACACACTGAATTTTCACTCTAAAAACAGGTACAGGGTTATTTTTGAACACATTTTGAGCATTTTATAAATGGAACTATACCTATACAATGAACAGTTGATGAGATAAAGGAAGAGTTAGGACTTACAGGAAACCCTGTATATTTTTTCAATTCCATAACTACCATTTCAATTTATCAATCATTAAATGGTGGTAATTAGCTCAAAGAAACAAAAAAAATATTTGCCATATCATCACATGTTAAAAGTTTAACCAGCTTTTTTTCCGTTAAAAAAAGGTATTTACTATTTCTGGCTTTTGCAAAAATAGTATTAAATAAACCACAATAATTTCACACATACAACCCTTGTAGGACAGTGATGCGCATTGACTAGAGTTTCCAAATCCAGTTGATTGACTAGTTCCATTTCATTTACAGCGCTACCTATGTCCTGTTTGTTAAAAAACCTGAAATTTAAAAAAAAGAAAAGAACAATATTGATTAACAAGGTGTCAGGAATATTGAAAG
The DNA here is from genome assembly GCF_987345545.1 of Pholcus phalangioides. NCBI lineage: Eukaryota > Metazoa > Arthropoda > Arachnida > Araneae > Pholcidae > Pholcus > Pholcus phalangioides. The sequence goes on along the minus strand of NW_028301608.1, from coordinate 81,169,773 downwards.
GAAATCATAAAAAAAACTAATTGTATTAAAAGAAACATGGTGAACATTTTTAACTTCATATTCTTTTATAAGTACTACTACTGATAAAATACAGTAGGCTCTCAATAATCCAGCATTTTCAGGCCAGTTTTTTCCATGAAGAGGAAAACATGTCACCGCATGTCTGTGCGAAGAAGTTTATTTTATTAAAATGGGTTCTTCCAGAAATCCAACACACCCTATCCGATATGTGCCAGATTAGCAAGTCTACTTTACTACTACAGGTCAAATACCACCAGTAGTACCTTCAAATGCTACAGCATTGATAGTTAGGCCTATTGCAATTATTGTATGTGTGGGGTCCCTACATTTCGGAAAAAAGAGGGAAGCTTTCTTCCATCTTAAAAAAAGTCAAACATACATAATACCTATATTTTCCTCTATCAGCACCGCCTAATTTTATGGCTACTTAATCCTTCCTCCCCTTTTTCCTAGAAGTTTTTTTTTTGCTTTCTTTTCTCTCCCCATCTCAATACTTAAGAATGCATCCCTTTTGTCTTTTTCCTATAGCCACCTGCATGTGCTGAGAAAAGAAGTTTTATGGCTTTATTGACATAGACGCTTTTCTTAGCCTACTATATCAAGGAAACATATTTTCTGGATTTTATACTGAGATGAACTCGGAAATAAGGGTGCATTCATGCAAATTTCTTGTGCGTGAAATAAGGAAGGCAGGGTCGTGTCTCCAGTGGTGTAGATGATGGTATGCTTTCCCGGTTTGCGAGGGTGCCTGCGTTCGAGTCCCTACAGAGACCAGATGACTTTTCTTTTAGAGTTCATTTTGGCATAAAATCCAGAAAATATGTTTCCTTTATGGCTCTATATTACCCAATTTATACCTGTGAATCCCTTACCTAGGAAAATTTGTCGTTTATTTTTTTGCAGCCCCTCCTACTTTTTTCCCTCTTTTGTTTTACTCATATTATATCTCAAGTTTTTTTTATGTAGTACAACCACCCACAAAAAACGTTCCCCCCCAATTGCATGGCCACGGCATCATCAAGGGGAATGAATTGAAAAAATAGTTATAATGATAGTACAGTAGACCCTAGCTAAGCCAGCACATATCAGACCAGGGTGTGCCAAATCATTGAAATCGTAGGATTACTGGAAGTTAATTGAAAAAGCCTATTTAAATAATATGATAATATGAACTTCTGCACACAGCCATATACAGTGACATGTTTTCCTCCTCTATGCTTGAAGAAAACACACCTAAAAAATGCCGGGTTACTGTAAGGGGGTTATTCTATTATCATGTCAGCATCGATTGGGGGAGGGGAGGGTTTGGGTAATGCTTACGTCATCAACCATCCTTTATGAAAATATGAAATATTCTTAATGGCATCTTAATAAGAAAACCCTTTCCCTAGTTTGTGGGTACCTGAACTAACATTCTCCCTATTGATAAGTCCCCTACAGAGCAATTTTAGTAATATATAAATGTTTCGCAGATGATCTGAAAATGTGTCCTGATAGCTTAAATGGCATTACGCAAGTCAAGTGATCCGTAATTGTGCTGCGGATCACTTAAGTAATCTGGAAATGGGCGGCGAATAACTTGAATGATGTAGAACCATACTGGGTGCCGCTTAAGTGCTCTAAAACTGTGCCACATCATTCAAGGGATCTGCTCGAGTGATATGAAAATGTGTCACTGGCCACTTAAATGCTCTGGAATTGTACCACAGGACACTTAAGGGTTCTATAAATGTGCTGCTTAAACAAAATTAGGTTTGGAGGTGCAGGCTACATCAGATAACCCCCAGGCCATATTTGGTCCACGGGCCAAGGGTTTACCATATATAGCTTAGTGGGTGGGTCACATTGAATTTTTTAAAGAGAAATTTTGAGTTCTTGGCCTTCAAATACCATTGAAATTAACAGAAATTCTTTATAATAACATATAAAGGTATTTTCTTTCAGAAATTTTAATTAAAAAATTTTTTTGCATTAAAAAAACAAATTTTTGATCGTAGGGGGAGGGGGGCACGAGCCCCTATGTCACCCATGCGTCTCTGATCCCACCAATATGCGTTAGGAAGCAGGGGGATGATGAAGAAATTTTGCTGACATGGGGAGGAAGTGGTCAAAAATGGCTAAAAATTTCCTGATGTAATACTTGAACGACCCCTTATGAGGAGAAAATAAATAATAATTCTCATCATCCAATAGAAGGATCTTTTTGGAAACCGAACTACCAATAGTAAAGGGGGTGCTTTCTCTTAAGACTTTACATTTTAAAAAAATTAAAAAATTAAGGAGTAGATTAAGTTGTGGTATCTCTCTCTCACTTGGCTAACAGTAGAACGATAGGAATTTTGAACTACCTAGAACGACGGTAGCTATCATCTTGATGCTAAAGGAAAAAATTGACAAAAATTATTTTTCTTTACAGAAACTTCTTAAAATAGTATCCATTCAGTCTCAACTAATTTTTGCAATAAACCTTTGTTTGTGTACCAATTTTTTTTAATTTTGAACAAAAGGGCTTGTTATGACAAAGAATAAACCTGTATTTTGTTATTTTAAAAAGAGGTTTGACTATGATTTTTTCAGTTCTTGCAATTTGTGGCTTCATTTTCACTTGGCAGTCTACTGGCAAGGTTTGGAATACACTTGAAAAATTTGCAAAGATATTGCTTTTGAAGAATGAAAAAACGTAGATAGCTACCAAATCCTGAGCAATCAGCAATGCAAAATACATACATAAGACAGCTTTTCAATGCTGATTGCATTGTGCAGTGAATGAATCAGTTTTGTCATCAATCACATCAATGACACTCATCAGTAGTGATAAAATTTTATAATGTCTGGCAGAAACTTCCTCCATTTGCAATTTCAAGTTTGTTTTTGCATACTACTCAAGACCATATTTTCTCTGCTTACCAACTGTAGAATTATTTTTCGCTCAGTCGAAAGCATGATATGCTGTCAAATAATGGCTTCCTACATGATCTAGCTGGGCTCCCTAGACTGGGATCTTTGGGAGGTTTAGAGCCCTTCTACAGTGAATTTATAGAGTGAAGAAACAAAAAATGATAAGAATCGTTTCAGTCTCCGAGCTGGAGCCCTGTCCACAGGTAAAATAGCTAAAAAAAAGATTCTTTCTATCGTGCAACATTGTACCAGTGAATGCAATGCAGTAAAAGCACAAAGATCCATAAAAACGCTAAATGAATTCAATGCCATGATGAACTTTTTGTAAAGTGTACCATTGAATGGTGTTAAATGAGTTCAAAATAAGTACTGGATAAAAGCAAACACCATGATAGAAAATTGGTTTCCCAATGTTAATGTTTGAAGACTGTCCATTTAAGCATATTTTGCAATCATATATATCAGTTAACTATCTCTGAGTCATTTTGACTGCTACCGTCATTCTAGGTAGAATTCAGTTTACCAGTAAACTAATAAACCTAGATTATACTGACAGTCCAAATGACTGCATTCGTCATTCTAGTGTTAAAAATGGTGTAGTGTAAAGTAGTCGGATATCAGTTTCTTGGCATTGAATTTTTCATCAAAAGTTTGGGTCTTGTCATCCTTGATAGATTAGGATAACAATAATGGAAAATTGAACATTTACTTATTACTCTAATTTAGTTTCTGTCAACTGTATTTCGCATGTTTTTCTGCAAGTTAAGAAATTGAAGAAATATGCTATCGCTTCTGTGCTACAACATGTTTTGATGTAGAATATTTTATTTTTTTGTTGTCCTTATTTCAATTTTGCACACATAATCATGGAATACAGAAGTACTTCACAATCTACTGATATCATTATCCATTAAACCCTTATCTACCTGAATATAGCCTGTATAACAGAATAGATGCTGAAATTCTTAGGAAAAGAAAGGTTCAAAACAGCAAATTTAATTGACTTTTAGAGTCCAGGTATCTGAGAATTATCCAGAATCTGTGACTCAAATTTTCTAGCATGATGAAAAATATGAGTATTCCCATCATTTTGGTTTCCCTTTCTGTTTCCTCAGCATGCCAGCTAGTGCAAGAGAATATGGTAGTTGTTTATATAAATGTATATATATAAAATATAAAATCTTCCCAAAAAATTGATGTTTCAAATTCTTAACTGATAAATAGCAATGACATATTTACTTAGATATAAGTCACTCCCCCCCCCCCGAAACCAAAACTTATTTTATGGGTACTGGTTAGCATGGGGCCCCCACATCCTGAAGCAGGGCTCCCAGGCTGGGATCTTTGGCAGGCCCCAGGCCAGACTTTTCGCACAGTCCTCTATAGTGAATCTGCAGTGTGGAAAAAAAAAGAAAGATAAGAATCAACCCAGAGCTCTCTCAGTCCAACCCTTGTAGCGATCATGCTCATTAGACAATATCAAGAAGACATTCATTTCCATTCTACCAGCTGTGGTTATTTTCTTTGGGGGGGGGGGGGGGAGATGATAGATTTGAGTAAATATGGTGACTTTGAAATTTTTTATTTTAAAAACTTACAAAAGAATTGGTTTCCCTGAAATGCGGTGATCTGTTATTACAGTGTGTATTTCTCTCTTGCATTCCTCAAACCTTTCGGGATCACTTGCATCAACCACAAAAATTATGCCATGAACCAGAGCATAGTAATTTTTCCAAATTCCTCTAATCTTTGGTCCTCCACCAACATCATATATGCAAATGTTGTATTTTGGATGCTTCACCTGCACGCTTGTGAATCCAACAGTTGGAACTGCATCAGTTGTAGGCTCTACAAAAAACATGATAAATATACAACATTTAATTTCATGGAAACACACATTGAGTTGAATAATGATTGCCATATTTCTTGTAATAAACGTTTAAAAGTGAAAAAATAAAATAATTTTGTGAGCTTAACCCTTTAAGCAGCATTGACGAGACATCTCACTTCCCTAAAAGCCTCTTATTTTAGCATTGACAAGCCCAGATATTTTGTAAAGTTGATTTCTCAATGGAACATTTATCCCTTTTTACTTAGTTTGCATCTTCTGAAAATTGAAGGGAAGACCTGCTTCATTAAAAAAATATTTGGCAGTTTGAAGGGGATCTGCTGTGATGCTTAAAGGGTTAACATAAGAAATGCATATATATAATCATTAGAATTACTGTCACTCGAGCCTAATTAATTCATGTTCACCTAAATCTTTTTCCAGATGCATCTCAGATTCTATTTTGGAGAGCTTTTGAACCATTTTATGTGAAATAAAAGACTCAGCCACAAGGCCGTAGCGATTGGGGGAGGACTTGGGGGTCTGCCCCCCCCCCTCGAAATATGAGAAAATGAGCGAAAAAAGGGAAAAAGATGGCCAAATCACTTTGGTCCCCCCCCCCCCCCCGAACGAAATTTCTGGCTATGCCTCTATTCAGATCAAGAAAGAAAAAGGAACTTATGTTTTCAGAGCACATGTTCATTCAGTGCAAGACTCCTTGCATCAAACTGAACAGTTTGGACATTCTAGATGCTTATTTTTTCTATCTGCATGTATGAGGCACAGAAATGAGCTGACAAAAACACAAATGGATGAGGGAAACCTATGAACTTGATTGGGTTGTGTCAATGCCAGCTTTAGCAGACTAAAGCTGGTAAGTGTTGGTTGTGAATATGGTCTAAAATAAAACTATCTTTAGTATTCTCATCTTCCTGTACATTCTCATTTATCCAATTTGGAAGTTTTCCATCTTGGCCTTCAGTCAGTTTTTGCCATTTCAAAAGTGTTCTTTGGTGTTTTAAAAAATTTATCTTGAAATGTTGGGTACAACCTGAAATGAACTAAATTATTTTTGATAGAACCCTATGGGAACGAGACAAAGAAAATTTCTGAGGAAATGGACGAGAAAACAAAAAGTGTGTACAGATGTAAAGGCAGATATCAAAAAACGACGTATATGAAGCACATGCAGTTGACGTTCATTTTTATGAACCTGCTCAGACATGAAGAATAAAAATAGATCCTAAAATCAAAAGTTCATAAATGGAAAAGAAGTTAAAAGGAATAGTATGTTACTTGGGACCAGAAGATTGGTTTGTAAATTGAAGGTTCATAAAATTGAGAGTAGACTGTTTAATAAATTTGGCATTCAGTTTGGTTCTACACCAAATGCAATAAAAACATTGCTGCATGTACCATCAAAGCAGAAACTTCCTTCTTAAAACTGTTTCTGAATATAGATAATGAATATAATGAAAAATTCATGCTATAAACATCTTTTTCCCTATTATAATTTTTTAGATACAGGTGCAGATCAAGGGCCATGTGGTCAGAGAGAAAACTTAGGCCTATTATATATATTTGTTCAATCATCCCATTACTTTACAGGACAGACAAAATCAAAATATATTAAACAGAAAATTTTTTTCAGCTCTCATGAAAGGTGATAATTTTCATTCCCCCTCCCCCCTCTCAACCTGGATCCATGGTTTTGCTTAGAAATTAGTATATTCGTGTATGTTTTATAGTTCAAAGTGTCTTATAAGATAACTGAAAATCTGTGCATTTACCAATGTTTTATGATGAGCAACCGAAAAAAATATGATTTATCGGGTATAAAACACGATCTAAACTTAATATTAACAAAGAAAAAATGCAGATTTTATTGCAATAGCAATTAAATTATCAGTGAAGAACGGGGAAAAAAAGATCACACCTTCTAGTAAATGTTTGGTCATACAGGTCTTCCCAGCATTATCAAGACCAATCAGGAGCAACGTTATTTCTCTGAAAAATAACACATCTAATAAATATATTTACATTTATTACATTTTTTCTATTATATATATAGAAAAATTTATTAAATGCATTATAATTTCTGACAAACAAATACTAATTAATAACTGATAATTTTTCTTATTTTGACCAGTTCAATAGCAATGTTAGACATATGCATGGGAGCATTATCATGAAAAACATCAGTTCTGCCCTCCCCCAAAAAATGTAATCAACAATAATGAAATGATTTTCTATCATCTGTGTATTTTTTTGTGCATCCTGTCTCCTACCTAGGATTTTTGGAGATGCGTGTCCATTGAATGTGGAGGCCCTCTATACCATCACAGAACTTCCACCCTGAGGTCAGCTAAGTATGAGCATGGCTATATCCTCAAATTGTGACAATAACTTGTATATGCATCAGGACTATATCAGTTACATTTCTTTTCATCACTGAAAATAACACTGATCCATTTGTCTCCACACAAGCTACATGCTTTCGAGCCCACCCTAACCTCTTGAGATGAAGTGTGTTGTGTTTGAATGTGATGCTTTGAGAGAGTATAGTTGACAGATATTTTTCCCATAAGCAATAAAATATATAGTGAAACCTGTCTAAGACAGACACTTTATAAGACGGAAACCTGTCTTAAACGGAGAACAAATATATATATATTGCTAAGTCACACAAATGTTTTTAAGACAAAAAAAAAAAAAAAACAACAACAAAAAAACAGCCAATAGGTGGTGCTGGTACAAGAAACTTTTGTGGAAATATGCAAATGAGACAGTTATAAGAACTTGCACTCGTAATCTAGTCGTTTAGTCACTGTTGCAAAACGTATATATGAAATAGGATGCTGAGCGTGAAGGATAAAGCTTTGTTGGTGAATGCAATGTGTTATCAACTGTGGTGGTCATGTGGAACACATACTGCAGTAATAAATGATTAGGGGGCATTTTGTTTGTTGTTTGCATATCTTTTCTTTGACTTGTGTACATCAGTGCCAACTATTAACTGCTTTTGATGTTTTTTTCCCGTCTTAAAAAAATTATGGTGACGTAGCGATGCCAAAGCCTGAATTCTGTATCCCTGCTCAAGCTTATCGCCTCTACTCTGAGAATGTCCCACTTCTCATCTCCCTTCATGATCTTTCTTTTTAAATCCGATTTCTTAACAATTTATCTCATCTTGAGGTTGCTCGTGCTTTTTTAATCTTAAAAATTTCATCATTATTTTTCACTCATTCTTCAGCAGGCTATCTCTGAGCTAAATTATCTTCTTTAGCGCATTGTTTTTTTTGTATTATTTATGTTGATTTTGTTTGTTATTTTTTCATTAGTCCAAACAGCAAGACATAGAGCTGCCCATCTTGTTTCATGCCGATTTTCAAAACAGAACACTGCAATTTTTATGCGAGATAGATAAAAAAATGAACTGTTTTTTTCTTTAATAAACATGAGGTGAAGATTATTGGTTGAACGTGTCAAGTAAGGAATGAATTACACAATAGAAATGTTCTACAATGAAGGAAATCTTTTTTATCAAAACTGTCAATCAAAATGAATATGAGCATGACTGCTAGTTTACCCCCCCCCCCCTCTTGTCAGATTGCATTATGATCAATTCAGTGCATTTTTTGTAAACAACGAGTATCCACTTTCTTATGAACTGCTCTCGCCACAGCATCATCGCCCACGCTTGACATCTTCCAAGCGTAAATTAACATTTGTGCAAGCATGCTTGCACCGCGTGGAGGGGAAAAGTTACACATGATTGTGCAAAAAGATTGAACATACATATTTGCCAAGCTTGCAGTTGCACGCGTAGCCATCCTAAAGATGCTGATTTGTTTGTAATTGTTTCATTGTTGTTTTTGATGGTCTTTTTTTTCTTCAACAGCCATGGCACTATCTACTTTTGACAATGTGTTGGCGATCTTTTTCTTTCGTGAGAAAACCGCCCGAAAGCACGACCTCGTTTCACTCTTGGCGACTTCTCGTCATGCTTTATGACGTTTTTCTCCACAAAGAAAAAAAAAATCGCCACCACATTGCCAAAAATGGGATTGTACTATAACTGTTCCAATAAGGTAAAAATGAGAATATTTTGTTGAACAAGTTTCGTGTTACTTTGGAAAATAGCCTCGATTGTTACATGGCATAGGCTAATAAAACGTTTTTTTTTGTTTCAACATGGCAGAGATAAGCCCGGCTCAAATATTTATTTATATGCGACACAACAAATATATTTACTTCATGGATCCAATGCGACGTTTTTTACATGGACAACCGGTTAAAAGATTTCCCATTTCAGAGTCATCTCACTTGCATTGCAGATAAATCTCAGGTATTTGTTTGTTTACATCAAGGCAACGGACCATGATCACGTCGCGAAGAGTGAGTAATAGTTTTTGTCATCTTTCCTGGAATCCGAAAGGCTTTACAATGACTAGGGATGTGACTATATGTGTACTTGCATTTATCAAAATATTCAACATTAATTTTTTTGTCATTTATGTTTAACCAATACAGAAGCGAGAAACATCACTACCAGTAAAGTTATTTTGTATTTTCATTTCAATATCCTAGCTCAGAGGGATGCATAGTGCGACCATACGTCCGGACATTCCCGTATTTTTAGGTATAGTCAATCCTCGGTTTACGAACAAATGATTTTTTTTTTCAAACCGAGCACAACTCAGGTCTATCGCCATAGGCAATTTACTACCTAGTGAGTTGTGCCGGATTGTGTGTGTACGTAACAGTCTAAGTGCGTATCTAGTGTATGATTTGTTCAGTGCTGCCATCTATATCTCAGAAGTGAAATGAGTGATGTGTAGTGGCCGAATATTTGTAGGCCTGTTGCTCTCTGTGGCGAGACTTTTAACGGGGAGATCGGCTCGCATTTGCGCCTTGAAGTTGGGAACCACAGAAAACCAACTTCAGTCGACCACCACTGTGGTGACAGTGGGGAACAAATGATTGCGAATTAATCGTGATTCACGAACACGCAAAACGATCTGAATCCCAGAAGCATATTTTGGAAGTCTGAGATTACAATTTCTTTCCCCGACAGGAATTGTTGAAGAATATTCCATCAGAATGAATTTATTACTGACAAATATAGCTTTTTTTGCCCAGCCTTTAGATCAGCAGATAATTTCAAGCTTTATGTAGCTGTGAAGAAAAGAACTTTTAAAAAGACGTTTCACAATATCTGCCATAGCCCTAACAGTCAATAACTTCAGGAAACACTCAAGATATTTCTAGTGAGGTATTGGCCGATTTTCCCGTTAAAGAGCCTCGCCAAAGAACAGGCCTACAAACGATAAATATTCAATCATTACACTTCACCTCTAATGTATAGATGGCAGCACTGATAAATAAGACAACACTACACACACCACACAACTCACTAAGTTGTAAACTGCCTACTGCGATAGACCTGAGTTGAGTTTGGCTTGAAAGAAAGGCGTAGTTTCCATTTCGTTCGTAATTCATCCCTTTCGAATCATGGTAATTTTGTGTGTTGGTTTGGCCTTTTAACGATCAACATCGGTTTTATTAATTAAGTTTGGAATCATGAATTCAGGAAATTCTAATTTACAAAACAAAATTTTCATTAATTTCAGCACTTATGCCATAAATTTATTTCATTTTAAATCGCCTATTTTTAAAGGAAGAATATAATTTATTTTTTTTGATGTTTCTATGGTCGAGTCCAGAATATATACCCAAGAAAATTGTTTTTTTCTATGAATTTTATGGTAAACTAAAGGATCAGAAGGGGAAATAACAAAAAAATTTAGAAAATCAATTCAAATCTTAATTTGGCCGGTAAAAGGTTAATGACAACCATATTGATTATGTATAAATAAGGAGTTGTAGTAAAAATTCACAATAGAAATCTTCGGAGTAATTCATTTACATTCATTCATATTGATTCCTATAGGAAAAATTTTGGTTTGCGGACAGTGCAGTTTACAGACTTCATGAACAAAATAAGTTCGCAAGCAGAGGGTTGACTAATTTTTGCCACCCCGACTTTTGTAAAAATATCAGTTTTTTTAAACTAAGCCAACTTGAGTTCTTATTCTTTATTGAAATCAAGATAATTTTTATCTTTCCAGCTCAATTATATTACGGTAATGGCAACTATAAATAGGAGCATCTCAAATTTTGGTCATGTTAACTGTTTTATTTTGTAAAACTCATTTTAATCTACTGCAATTTGCAGTGAACATTATTTCCCACCGATGGTGATTTTTTCACGATTTCAATACAGTTAGCAACTTTGCTTACTTTTGGCAATATCCTGTATCTGTTAACTAATTTATCCCATATTTGTTATTAATTTATGCTTTACAGCTTAAAGAATTAATACTAAATCCCACATATAAGTCATTACAGACTTTTTTGTGAAATACATTTATTCACTGCACATCTATTTCTAGCACATCAAAATTTTTTTAGCATTATCAGAAGTAGTTGGCAATTTTGCTAGCATCTGCTGAATTCTTTTAGGTGTTTCATAGTTTTGATGCTTTCCAATAAAGTTTCACCTGTAGACTACCCAGACAGTGGAAGTTGTCATATACACACCTGTATAAAAAAAAGAAAACTAACCATAAAAAGTATTGATTTAAAGCAGCAGTCACTTAACCAGTGGTCTTCGAGGTATGAAGGTTGGAGATTTAAAAATTGTGACTGTTGTAACTCATAAAATGTGTGTTGCAGTAATATGAAATATTTTTGGTTTAAAAAAAATGAGGTAATGACTAATACTTTGCATGCGATTTGTACTTGAACGTATGTAAGTGTATGAAGAAGTCTCTTTCAAGAAATAAATCATGAGTGAGCAAAAGTTCATTTTTAAGTAATTTACCAGCTAAAGACTATTCTTGCAAATATAACAATTTAAAATGATCCATAAAGAAGCTTTTGTACAAGCAATAAGATATGCACACAATATATTTTTTTTAAGTGCAAAACTAATTTAATTATCAGAGACTGATATTTGGCAAGAATTTTTTTCCATTATTTATTGATAATGTCACACTACTCTGATAAATTACTCAATTGAACTATACAAAATTTCATGTTCATTAGAGGCCGTTCAAGTCATCATCGATTGGGGGGGGGGAAGGGGGTTTCCAATTTGCTAACTTTTGAAGGGAAGGGGGGAGGGTGTTTGGATAATGCTTACGTTAGCAACCACCCTTCATGAAAATATGAGTTAGGATGCAGAGGGGCAGAGCTGATGACGAAATTTTTCTGACAGGGGGGGGGGGGTCAAAAATGACTAAAAATTTGCTTACGTAATACTTGAACGACCCCTTCACATAAGAGAAAAGTTGTCCAGAGAAAAATTTGTTTTTCTACTTCAATATTGCCAGAACCATGCCTTGTTTGTTTTTAAGTACATTATTATTCCCACAAAAGAAAACCCCTCACTAATTTTACTTAGTTAATCCATACTTCTCTTTTTTGGAATATGATAAATTTTGTAGTTTTTTATATACTTTATATGGTTTACTTGGTGTTCAAAGAAAACAAATCGTACATCCTTGTACAATGATTACAGTCATCAAAATGCACACATATAAACAGTAATTCTTTTAATCCATGATGAGAATGAGGAAGAATGCTTTGCTTCTTGCTCACAATTTAAACCAAAATACATACATCACTGGAGCTTTAATAGATGAGATATTTACAAACATTGCATGTGTTGAAACTATACATACTCCATCTGCTTATCAAGTGTTCACGTAAGGTTCAATTAATGTATGGCATATTACAATACTATTTATGCTCAAGCATAAAATATAAAATTCTTAACCCCGAACCGAGAAATTTTGTTATCCATGGAAGCCTACAAATTTTGTGTAGAATAAACGTTTGATTTGCAGTAAGCTGCTTCCAGAAGTTTAAAGCAGTCACTACAAAGTATTCTTCAGAATAATTTTCTGAAAAATGTATTTTCCACATTCAAACTTGATGCCACAATCAAACAGTTTAACCCTTGTCCTCCTTTTTTAATCCTAGTTTATGAAATGTGAGTGACACTCGTCATGATTTCTGAACTGAGGGAGATGCTATTTTGTTTTCTGCATTCTGTCTCGAGGTAACTCGCTCCGAGGTGGAAGATGAAATTACAGCACTGCTGGATAGCTGTCGCTTTTGCAGCTCCAAGATGAGATTTCTTATCTCCTCCCTCTTATTACCAATCTTCTCTTTGGAAAACCAATCTTCCAGCTCAGGTATTGTGCCAGCATAATAGGGAAGTGGGTTCTATAATGAAACATTTCATATCACAGAAATGAATAAAAACAAAATTTAAGTTAAAATTTTTTATATGGGAAATTACATGCATCACAGTCAACAATACCTACAAAGAACTTCAGAGCACAAAATAAGTTTAAAGCCCTCTGGTGGCTCATCGTCCATGAGCTATTAGCTGATCGGTTTCACCGTCCATTGCACGGTTTCGTTCGGCATATATACGCTCTAGTGAAGGAAAATCTCTATCTCCTCTGTAGCTTAGTGGTCAGAGCACTCGTCCGGCAATCGAGGGGCCCGGGTTCGACTCCCGGTACAGGCAGAGATGAGTTTTTTCCTTCCTTAAAAAATTAACATCTCAAATAATAAATATCTTCACAACATCCAGTCTTCCGTATATCTTGTAAGTTTAAATCTGTTTAATTTCATGTTCTTTTTTTCTTTTTCTTAGGGGGGGGGGGGGAGAAGAAAAACTGCAGTCTTCTGCAGTGATACTCATCCATCTGTGGTGTGGCTCATTTTGATTACATCATGTCCAGCTAAAAAAATTATGTCAATCATACAACTGCATTTTGGAAAATGTTTCCTCTCCTGAAGTGAGCATGAAGCCTCGTCAAAATTTTCCAATAGTTTTATGCTTTTGATTGCTCAGAAATTTTATAATATTGTGCTGCACAACTCATGTGTGTCCCTCTTGCTCACTGTACAATTCATACCACAGAAATTAATAAAAACAAGGAGTACAGTATACTGAGTACAGTTACAAGTTGCTACACATAACAGGTAGATGTAAAACACTGCAAACAATAAAACCACTAACTAGCCAGTAACCAATAGAAGGTACCCTGGCAATCATAGAGGAACACCCTACCCTTCAGGAAGGAAATTTCAGTTTATATTTGATCCACACCTAATATACAATGCACAAACCACCAATTAACAATAATTAACTTTCTCATACTCACTTCGAAAAAGCTTTCCACATATTGTAGGACATATACGCCACAATCACTGTAATTTGACTGAAGAGGAACATTTGGAGTGTACCCTTGCATCGTTACCTTGTTGAAAGCCCGGTGAGAATTTTTCCTCATTCGCCACTCAATTTCTAAATACCTAATATTAGAGAGAAAAAAAAAGAGCATGGAAGACAAAAATTTTTCCCCCTTTAAATTTTCAGCTACTTATAAAAATATTATCTCAATAAAAAATAGTTATGCATTCTTCAGAATATGAACAGCAGAGCTTGTGTATTTGAAAAAATAAACAGTAATTTCAAAGCTTGTGGTAAATAATTCCATCAGATTTTACAGGTCAATAACCAACTAGCAGCATCAATAGAATTGATACTTATAAAGCATGAATTTCATTTTGGGAAAAAAAGTACAGTACTTACACTGATTTGATGGTAAAGTTAAAAAAAAAATTCTGATGTTTTTATGCTGCTATATTTACAGCAGACTCCCAAGTATCTTGCTTAATGTGGTGGAAGGGTAGATACAGTGTTGGCCAATACGCACCGAGATGCATAATTAATGCATCAAAATACAATTTTACTCCAAATTTTATTGAAGAGTTTAAATACTCTTTTAAATTTTGGTTAATTTTTTTTCAACACAGTTATTAATTACTTTGCTTTCATTGAAAAGAAAATAACCCTTAAAATTTTAGAGAAGTGAAATTAACTCATAAAAATTATTTTCCCATTTTTTTTGACATTTTAAAAATTTATTACAGAAAAAATTAAAACATTCCATATGCACTCTAAGATAAATTTTATGTCTAATTTAATTGAAGAAAACATAAAAAGTGTTTGCATTCATATATGCTTAAAGTATGAATAAGTATACTTTTAAAATAAACAAAATATTAATGTAAAAAAACCCCATAGGATATAATTCTTACAAAAGTTGTTTGAACTTATTTTACTGTTCATTAATGAATAATTATACAAATCTGAAAAGGTAAGCCTAAGATGAAAGAGCTGGGAAAATATGCAGTTTTCATGTTTCAACTTGCACACAGCACATAAGAGGACTAGCAGGCACCCACTTATAATGCCTTGGAAAAGTAAATTATTTCTCATTTTATTCAGAATTATTCAGGACTCCCACTCAAAAAATTAGAAAAAGCAGGACTAAAAAGTAGGATGGGGGAGGGTCTTCCCCAGACAAAATTTTTTTATTACTTTTTTTCCATAGCACTATTTTAGTATCCTATAAGATTGACTCAAGTCAAAGCAAAATGTCAAGAATGACTTGGTTACAAAAACAATTTTTGGCCAAAGCAGTGCACTAGCAACCCCCCCTGGTACTCATAGACTCGATCAAAAAAAATTTTCATTAAAAAAAAATTTTCAACAATTTTTTTTCCATAAATTAAGAAAAAGTTCCATTCCCCCCCCCCCCCCCAAGGTAGGTTCAGCATTGCCCCTGAGCAGAGTATAATTCCATGTCAGTCTTTCCATCCACAAAAGAGAAATCGCATCCACATACTGTTCATAAAACATAATATTTCCTTTCGTGGATGCTATCAGTGATTGATAATCTTGGGTATATGAACTCTTAAAAGCTTTATATAGCTTAAAGTTTTATATTTTCTATTTGAAGTCATTTAATCAGAGGAAACAATTAAAAACTTCAAAATACAAAGCTGCTGACGAAAAAACTTGTATTTACAGCGTGGCTGTTAATGGAATAGAATAACAATTATACAGTAATTTTGGCAACCAAGGGCTTACCCCTGATAAATGATTGCCAATAAACACTACGTAAACAAGGTCACTTCTTTGCCAGTTGCTTAAATGTGGTCACAAAGACTTTTCCCGGTTGCTCGATGGAAATGACCACGGCTGTCCTCTATGGGTGTTTTTCCTAACAATGACGCCACGACAACGTGAAAGCTTGCATAAAATCTAATTTTCTGCCAAAATCTGGAGAACAGGAGCAGGAGGAAGGATGAAAAATCTGGAGTCTCCAGCCTAAATACGGAGAGTTGACAGGTCTGCACTGGGGAACAAAATTTTTGTTGAATTTATACAAGTACTTGATCTTATCTAATTCGAGTATGCTGATTTCAAATCTGAGCTTAATTTTTTCCTATAAGCTCTAGATTTTTTTAAAATAATATTTTGAAAAAAATCTAACGTTTAACATTAAACTAATAATGTTTTTTTCTGCATTTATTTTTTCTGGCACTTTTCAGACAAGAATTTGTGCTTATAATTCTTGTGTTTCTGGACTTTATGAGGGAAATTCCATTTGATGCTCCAGTAGTAGTCCATCTCTAATTAATGGCAGTAAATTGCAATATAGCGATATGGCCAGAGTTGGTGTTTTATTAAAGTAGCAGTCAGCCATCCTATTTTTGTCTCAGCAGCCTTTGTAGCACTCTTCCATCGTCTTGAAATCTTGATGAAAGCACTCTCCTTGTTCATCACTTACAGTCCCAAGACTTGCGTGTTTTATTAAAGTAGCAGTCAGCCATCCTATTTTTGTCTCAGCAGCCTTTGTAGCACTCTTCCATCGTCTTGAAATCTTGATGAAAGCACTCTCCTTGTTCATCACTTACAGTCCCAAGACTCTTAAGGGAATTGATCAAGGTGAATAAACAGGAAATGAAGCTTTACACTCCTGTTGCACCTGAGCTCAAGAAAAGCCAACAGCATTCTAGTAACCAGAATCTCATAGTTATCTGCCTTTCTGTTATTAAAATTTTTTTGTATAACTGCTTTAAAAGACAGCCACACACACACAGTGACTTCTTTTCATTCATCTTCGTGACAAATTCAGGATCACGCACAAGGGCACAAATTTGAGGTTCATCGAACACACTTGCTTTGACCTTCTTGAAAGACAAAGCAAGAAAAGAAACTATATATTGGAAACATTCAATGCCATGACAAACCGCTCCATCAATCCAAGCTTGAGGTGAAGTGGAGGAAAGACAATCATCTCTCAGCTAAAAATTTTATCTCTTACAATGCTTGACATGCCTGCTTCCAGAGTTGGACAGGCCACTCATTCTGGGTTCAGTGTCTCGAGCTTAGCTGTCCCACATGCAAAGAAAGCATGGAAATTTTGTGAATTCTTTCTGTTGGCCAAGTAGGATGTTAACCATTTTCAGGTCGATATAAATGATCCAATTATGTACAACTAATCTGCAACAACCTAGCCAGTGTAAGTCATTAGTCGATAGCCCAGGACTTTTGGCAATGTATCAGTATACAGGGTGTAAAGTTAAGTCCTTAGGCACCCTTTATCTTTTGAACCGTTGGTTATAGAAGCACACTTTTAATAAGAAAATTTATCCAAATAACATGTCCATTTTGGATATATACAATTTTATTAGGGGCTGCATATGTATCGAGATAGAAAATTTAATTTTTTATACGGTTCCTTTAACTTCTAATTAGAAAGACAAATTATATTTTGTATCTCGATATGTATACAACACCTAGTAAAATACATGACATATCTATAATAGACATGTTATTTGGATACTTTTTCTAGTTGAAAGTATGCTTCTATAACCAACGGTTCGAAAGATAAAGGGTGTCTGAGGACTTAATTTCACATTCTGTATAATATCAAATAGCATAAAAACTGAAGCTTGCAGAGAGAAATTGATTTAAGATTTGAAATCAGCAATAAGAAAATAACTTAAATCATTAGAAAAATCTCATGCAATAGAGAATAAAAAAACTTTTCCCCAGTGTAATTCTTTTCTGTTCTCAAAATATAAATTACATTTTTTTGGAGTCTCCCACAGTCCAATCTGTCAACTCTTCGACAATGCACAGCAAATTATGAAGGCATGTAAGATTTTTAAGAATGACGCTCCTTCGAGACCAACTCGAGAACTTTAAAAGCACAGTGCAAAATGTGTAAATTACAAGCTCTCATGTAAATAAGTCAAGGTGAACCAGATGGTTTTACTGTGTTGCCATCCCTTTTTTAAAGGTATTTGTTTACATTTTACTATACAATACCAGTGTAACCGTTTCTGAAAAATGAAGCACGTTAATTTCTAGCTCCAAGTATTGCCGCTATGGTGGTCGAGTGGTCATAGTGACGGACTCGCATCGCGAGGACCCAGATTCGAACCGCACCGCCACCATAGTGGTGGTTGGCTGAAATTGGTTTTCTGTGGTTCCCAACTTCAAGGCGCGAATGCGAGCCAATCTCCACATTAAAAAGTCTCTCCACAGAAAGCAACAGACCTATAAACAGCACAAATGTAATTCAATTATAACACATCATTCACTTCCCTTCTGAAATATAGATGGCAGCACTGAAAAATCAAACACAACACTACATATGCACTCAGACTGTTAGGTACACACACAGTTACACCTCCGGCACAATTCACTAGGTAGTAAATTGCCCATAAATGGTGATAGACCAGAGTTGTGCTCGGTTTGAAAGAAAAACTCTATATTAAAGTATTCTATATAAGTATTCTATACATTGTTATGCCTCTGCATGCCCTAAAAATACATAAGACAATGGAATGCTATTGGGTAACATCAGAATCACCAAACCAAGAATAGGCTTATGTATCGAACTGTTTTGTAATGCAAACTGCTATTCACCTATACACAAAATGTGCACCATAATTTTGAATGATGACTGCTATTTACTGTCCAAGACCATGAAAATTAAATACAAAATCACTTTTTCCATCCAGACAGAAGTTTTTTAATCACTACTCTACTTGTTGAACCCTCAAACTGAACAAATTAAAAATTAATAAACCAAATGGTCCACATACGCCCCCCCCTCCAAATAACCTTGAAAACTATACAATTTCTGCTTTGGCAGAATAATTAATGGCAATCTACAACGCTTGTACTATTTGCAATATATTGATGATTCCCTGCTCAATTAAAACCAATTACATTCTTTCAAAAGCACAGTGCAAAATGTGTAAATTACATGATACTATGTAAATAAGCCAAGGTGAACCAGGCGGTTTTACTGCACTGTCCATCCTTTTTTAAAGGGATGTTTTTACATTTCACTGATCACACACACCCAATACCAGCGTAACCATTTTTGACAAATGAAGCACTTTCATTTCTAGCTCTTTGCTGAACATTGTTAATATTGTTTATGCCTTTTCACATGCCCTAAAAACACAGAAGACAACTGAATGCTATTGCGTAGCATCAGAATCACCAAACCTAGAATAGGCCTATGTATTCAACTGCTTTGCAATGAAACTGTTGTTTCACTTATACACAAAATGTACACCATAATTTTGAATGATGACTGTTGGTTACTGTCCAAGACCATTGAAGTGGTAAATACAAAATTATTTTTTCCATCCAGACAGAAGTTTTTAATGACTACTCTACTTGTTGAACCCTTAAACTATGCAGAAAAAAAATTAATAAACTAAATGGTCCCTATACACCCCTCCCCAAATAACCTGAAAAACGATACAATTTGTGCTTTGGCAGAATCATTAATTGAGTGCACAATCTAGCACAATTTTAATATTTCGAAATATATAGATGATTCCCTGCTGAATTAAAACCAATTCCACAAATTTTGTTGATAGGATTTGGTGAAAAGTAGGACAAAAACCAGGAAGTAGGGGACAAAACCGAGAAAGTACGGCTTTTGTTCTAGTAGAACATTTTACCAAAAAGTAGGACGAGTGGGAGTCCTGATAATTAGATCATTGCGAATCAGCCTTCAAAAAGTGCAGCTCTGGTTCGCATTCTCATAAATCCTCTGGTTGCGTTCTCGTAAATCCAACCTAATTAAACGCTCTAGCAAGTCTTTAGATACACAGCTTCGTTGGTATAAGAGCCATTAATCAAAAACCATCCGGAATGAACAGAATCTCATGCCATCTATGACGAAGTATTAATGAAACTTTTTCTTTTGAGCACCTACAATCTTCACCTCAATCCATTCTCACTGCTGTCACTCTACATGTCCTTGACAAAGCTGCTCAACCTGCTCACACTAATTAGCAATTATAACATTTAGTACTATTAACTGCATATATTTGTGATCATCTCTCCACTGATTTAATTATCCAATGCATATAACATTTGGTCGCATCCAATTTACTAAACTGAGGCTAGACCATACAAAATTTAATTATGCTAATTGTATATGAAAGTGGAGCATGATGGAGGTTCAAATTACCAATCAGATACTTACTCTCTAAGAGTATTAATAATCCTGACACGACTTGGTCCAGGAAGAGAGTCAAAGATCAGAATACAGGGGCTGGAAAAAAAGTGATTAATTTTGTTAGAAAAAGCTTCAAGAGAATATTCGAGATAAAACTTGATAATAAATGTTTTCTTCAGTTACTTCCAATATGCTTAATTTAGAAGGCTATTTTGCAAAAACTATGATAAAAACTAGATAAATACAATGTGTTAAATGAAGCATAATTAATGCAGATTAATCAGCAATGATTTATGATAGAGTGATTATAACTAAAATCCTAATTTCAAAACACAGTAAAATAAGAACTGTCAGAATAACTAGAAAATTTGCGTGAACATTCCTGAAGAAATGGAATTTTGTATGGCAGAAGGGGGAATAAATTCTTAAAAATATAAAATAGATAATGCTGTACTCATCCAAAACATGGAAAATTCTCTCATATTATGAAACAACAACCAGTCATAAAATTTTTTAACTTAATTAGCATCATACGATTTCATAATTTATAGAAACATCATAAAAATAAAGTCATTAAAGCAACAACTACAACTTACACAAGAAATTTTAAATATGTTGTCTACCGTGTTAGAAAAAGTTCTGGCTATGAGGTAAGAGCGAAAAAATTCTTGTTCAACAACAGATCAGAATATGTCATGGTAATGATGTGGATGTGTTTTAATGTGTATTTGTGCAATTTAACAAAGTTTGCAATAACACCACTGCACATAAAATTTTGGGATAGCCCCAAAGCCAAAAGTTGCAAGGACTATAATAGCATTCAGGTTTCATGTCATCCTGTTATTGTCAAAATGATACTTCAGCAGCTGATTTATTGGTGTTACAATGTGCATCTTGATAAAAGTTGCTATCCCCCAGGACTGGACAAAATTAAAAAAATTTAGGCACCAGCCAAATTTGCTAGGAGCAAAGCATGTTTTTCCCTCAAGAAAAAAGTCATAAATAATGTTGGTTTTTTTTTACTTTACCAGAACTTTGGCCCATTCCTTATTAGAAAACACATTATTACAAAATCAAAAAAAAATTGCATCATACTTACACTTCATTTTAGCAATGATACATATCAAATTTTAGGCACCAAAACTGATTTTCTAGTCACCATGGGGACCTGCCGCCTGAAATTTGTCCAGCCCTGCTATCCACACAGATGCTGTTAAGTGTCAAAATGATGTGGTTGCAAAAATTAGATTATACCACTGGCCAAGTACAGTACCATCTAATTTTACATTTTAAAGTATTTTTTTTCTTTCATGACGAAGATTTGATGACAGGGAAAAAAAAATTTTCCATGGCTTTCAGGAGTATCCATGCAATTTTCCAAGTCATTCTGCCCATTGGTTTTTATTGTAGTGTTTGGAGATCAGAATTTTAATTATAATCACCCTGCTTATAGCAGATTATTTTTTATAATGTTACGAAAAATACTGTCGCATAATCTTTGAAGAACCCTCTCGAGACAATCTCCTGTTGCTAAACCAGAAATGTCAAGATATGCTCGTAGCTTCTGGATTTATCTAGAAGGTCTCCAGATGGTGGCACCACAAAATTGGAACTATAGAAGAATTCTAGAATTTTCGTCATATCTATAAAAACAGTCAGAGTTGTTACTTGATCCTGAATGCGAGATTCGTATTTTTAGTTTGCTCTTTTATATAAATAGCTGTTTTCTGTAAAAATAAATATGTAACGTCCTGCTAATTGGTTCCTCCACTTATTTCAAGGACTTGTGAAAAATTATCCTGAACAATAAATCACTTACTACTGTACAGTAGAACATATAACTATTGAATATTAAACCCGGTGGCGATATACATTATGAGATATACTGCCTCTAATTGGAAGAAAATAAGAAGAAAATTGCCTGTGAGGCAATGTAAATACTAGTACACTAGTCTTTGTCCTTTAGGGACAGCTGGTGTCTTTTTGGATTATAAGACCACCTGCCCTTAGTATGATAGTGAAGTCACTACTGTAGGTTTTTTGTGTGAAGGAATAGAAACAAAAGCCTGGGAGATACCACTGCCACCAAATATTTAGATGCATGATGCAATCCTCATTCATGAATTTGCTTAAGATAGAGCATCAGAATGTAGCTCAAAGTTAGAAAATGCCATAAGAATGAGAAATTTTGGTATAGTATATAAGTTTAAGTAACTAAGCTACTTCTTATATGGAAATACATATATTCAGGCCACTTTTATGAGATTTTTTTAAAAAAAACCACTTATACCATCTTTCACTATTCAAATAACCATCAGAATGTATCGCAAGAATAGAAAATGTGCTAAGAATGAAAAATTTGATATATGAATCAATGATATTTTTCAAGACGAAAAAATTATATTTTGGCCACTTTTATGTGAATAAGAAAACACTACGTTAAAACCAATGTGGTTTATATAAAACAACCCTGGTATAATTTAAATAACTTCATGTGTAATTTTTCATTCATTTCAAGGAACGACATGGACTCTAAGACACAGACCCTTCTAAGTAGGCAAGCTTTAATTTGAAAAATAGTGTACACATATGCAATTGTCAAAAAAGTATTTCTAAAGTGCATACATGATGGGGGAAGAGCATATCCAAGAATATAACAAAATGGAATTAATACATAATCAGCACCAATGAATAAACTTTTTTTATGATGGAATTAATAAAATAAGTCAGTTTTAGAGCACATAACAATGATTGAGAAGACCCGAAAGATTATAGGGGTTAATTTCCTACAGCAAAAATAATACTCACCCATCACAATGAGTTATCATTTGAGGTTTTCTTGTCCTGTTCACAACAAAAACGGTAAAACGAAATCATACATGGAGAGAGAGAGGAAAAAAATGATAAAAGGATTTAAAATCAAAATTGAAAAAAAATAAAAAGTAAAGAAATAAAATAACCATAAAAATATTCAAACATTGACAAAACACATTCCAAATACAATAAATCAGAAAGGAGCAAAAATTAAAATTGATTATGAAAGAATAATGGAACCAATAATAGGACAAACACTTGCGTTCTCATGATATACATGCCAGTTATGGTGTGCATGATAGAGAAGATAACACACATGCACACACTAGTGGTTTTCACAAGGCTGTAAAAAAAATATTGCTACAAGGTCCAAGTTATATTTCAGAGAGAGAGAGAGACAGCACGCACTAAATTAGAAGGAAAAATATGCTGAGTGACTTTGAAATAATGCAAGGTGTACTTGACTTTCTCTAACCAAGTGGGTACTCATGTAAGTATAAATTAAAAACATTTATACAGGCACTGATGGCAGAGCAATACAGATAAAGCAAAGAATGTAGCCAAAATTCATGTCATCGTTTCATAGAAAGCATGTCTTTTTCGGCAAAGCTCACAAGACCTACAAGGTACAGTTCATTGTGACCACCTTCAAGAGAGCAGAAATAAAACACAGCAAATTTGTTTGATTATTTTTCATTGCATCAATCATTTTCTGCAAGTGATTGGGACTGGACAATCCCAAATGACCGCATTCTACACTTTTTGTTACCAAATCACTCACAGAGAGGTTGGTGTGCTCACCACTCGGTGGGTGAATAACTGACATAGCAATTTGCTTCTGTGGTCATCTTTGGCACAGTTTTTGTTTTACCATTATGCCAGAAAAAGATTCTGATAAGAACTGAATGTATATCTAACATATAACACTTGGCTTGCTGTAACATGGTTGTTCTAAAGAGTGACTTTAGACATTGACCTTAGTGATTTAAAAAATCCCTTAGAGCCTGTACTAAGTGGGGAAACATAATAATACAGAAGGCCACACAGGTTAGTGTTTCCACATCACTGGAAAGAAATTGAATAGTAAAGAGATTCTTGAATATCTAAATCACGTAAATCGCACCAACCCACTTGTTTGCTCTCTCTTGAAACTTGAAAGATAGGGTCATAATGGGGAAGAGACTCTGCTCAAGAAAAGCCAAAATATTTTTTTCGTTCCTCCTCTTGCTTTAATAATACAGTCAGACTCCAGATGTAACAAATTCAGATTAAAAAATTCCTCGATTCAATTTCCCCCCCCCCCAAAATAAAGGTCAAACTTCTATTTAATGAATAAAAACCCTTTTTAATGTACGACAAATTGTTTTTGAACTATATCCTCACTTTGTTTTATATTTTTCATCACCCACAACCACAATCCAAAGATCTGACTTCCCAGATTTGACCTTCAGCTTTTTTTTAGAGACAAAAAAAAAGTAGGAATTTGTTTTTTTTTAAGTAAAAGAGGCAAATAAAGCCATTTAGAGTGTGTGTGGGAAGGCTTCAGTGGCCAATTGGTGGCCACTAAGGGGCCGTTCAAGTATTACGTAAGCAAATGTTTAGCCATTTTTGACCCCCCCCCCCTTGTCAACAAAACGCTGACTCCCCTCCCCCCCTTGTCAGCAAAATTTCGTCATCAGCTCTGCCCCTCTGAATCCTAACTCATATTTTCATAAAGGGTGGTTGATGACGTAAGCATTATCCAAACCCCCCACTCGTCATCAAAAGTCAGCAAATCGTAAACCCCCTTCCCCCCATCGATGATGACGTAACACTTGAATCACCCCTAATACCATATAACATTGCGCTGTTTGCATATTTAGATTTCAGAAAAAAACGAAGGTATTCTAAGTTTCTGCTGTCTTGATAAACAATGAAAAGGTGGGGGTGTCATCAGAAAAGAAAGCATTTTCAGTAAGTGAAAAATAGCGACTTCAACAGAATTTGATTGCACATTGAAAAAGTGCAAAAAAAACTATTACATGTAAGGGGATTTTTACTGCAGAACATTTCCAGTCAGCTGAGGGCTCGTCGCAGAACAGTGCTAAACATTCTGCTTTAGGGCTTCTATCATGCAATTTTTTCCACGCATCCTGACTTTATTCTTAAGTGTGTGTATATATATTTTTTGATTTTTGTCAGAAATAAGTTGCAACACTAGCCCCAAAATAGGTAGCTTTTAAAATTTGCTGTTTCAAATGTGTTTATGCTCTTGATCAATCTCTTCTTAACGAATAAAATTGTTTGTTTCTTCCAATTTGTAATATCAGGGTCTAACTATAATAAATTTTAGAATTCTAAATGAAGAATTCTTCATGAAGAGAATAAAGTTTTTTTTATAGAATGCACAACATCTACACAATGACAATAAATTTATACGTTAATTTTTGAATATAGAAAATGAAGAATGCATTTGAGTACTAAATAACAACCCAGATACTAAAAATTACACTTTCGTAAATGAATATTTGATATATTCATAGTCAAAAGATATATAACACCCATTTCCCTTTGAATAGGCTTACAGTAAAAAAAACTTTGTAAGGTATGTTTATTCAACTTACGATTTTGTGTTTGGAATGCCACGATCCGGGTTAGTAGTGCTGTCTGGTGTCTTCGCATCTTCTTCTGTAAAACTGCTTTCAGCTCCATTGGTAAAACCAAAATTGTATGCAGAGCTTTCATCACTACTTGAATCTGCAATTAAGAATAAATTTTTTTTTAAACAAAAAATAATCTCTGGCAGTGACTGAAATAGATGAAAAAAAAAAAAAGTTTTTTCCCCACCTTTATTAATAAGAATATTGATATAAATGAAAATTAAAAAGTATACATGATGTAGTAGAATCCCAGCAGTAATTTATGATTTCGCTTACAGACCAGTGATTTAAAAAGCCTTAGCAAGTATGAAAATTCATGAGAACAAGTGTCAAGACTTTTCGATACCATATAACCCCACCCAATCTCAACCAAAATACCCACAGGATCAAAAACATTTGTTTTTCCTTATAGATAGTATTTGCTCTTGAGAAGGTATGTTTTAAAAAAGATATATATGAGAGAAAAATTAACATAGTAAAAATTAAAAGAAAAAAACTAACACCTGAGTGGTGCGATTAGCAAAAAATAGGACCATTTAATTTTCACTACACAAAAAACACACTTTTTAATAAATTATTTTAATTTTTCCTCTCAAAGTAACTTATGTTAACTGGAGGTAATATTTTGTGGTAATTGATGAAAGCATTAAAGTTGCTGCCATTTATATGTCTGAAACTTTTACATGTTTTTTTAAGAAGACCAAAATGTGATTTGTGATTCAAAATTGGCCTCTGAAAGCAAATTATTAAACAAATTTATTCAAAACTTTTTTGCTTAAAAAGATGCTTTTAGAAATCACCAGGTGTTGGATGAAATAGATGTTTTCAAAACTTCATGAAATCTTGTAATATGCTATAGCAAGCCATTCCTCCCATAAACATTTCATTATCTGTTTTACAAGGTGTTTGCAATTTACAGTTTATGTAATTACAATTTACATAATTACAATTAAATGTTTAAAAATTGTTTCAAACTTCTAATAATTAGTCTCATCGCCCCATGCAGTTTTATTTGAACACTGGAAATAAGCTTTAATTCTTTCATTTTTCTTCACATGATTGAATAATATGTTTTCAATGTAACATATTTTGCATATTTGGAAATTGGTGGAATATAAAAATCATAAAGTTTCTGCGACTATTACGAGGCAAGTCTATCTAGTCTTAAAAAGGCACTGGCAGGCTAAAATGGTGGAATATGTTGTAGTTTTTGTATATTCAACTGTAAAAAGTTAGAGTTGTACAGCAGAACATGATGTGTTGCAATACTATAAACTACAATGAAGAAGCAGTATGTATCCAGTTCTTCAATGTAGGTCTTGTATTGCAACACATCATGTGGCAATTCATTGACTTTTTTTCACAGTGCTTAGTCTCAACTTCTACACATGATTGAGGTAAAAGTTAGAAAAATGCTCAGATGTTATACTACTGTTAATTCCATCTAATTAGTCTGATTTTGCATGAACTTCAAATCAGAAGTTCAATCAAGATCAGAATCTAAATTAAAAGCCCAGTACGCATTTAGTATAGTGAATGAATATAATAATGAATAATGTACCCGACATTCTTAACCCTCTGGCTGCTCATCCCGCGATTTCCACGGGCAACTCAAATGTAGCAAAATTTGCTCATCCCGCGATTTCCGCGGGCATGTGTTTTTCTTCCTTTATTGAGAAGCGCATCCCGTTTTTCCCCCGTTTAACCACTGAAATAAATAATATACAGTATTAGACGTTTAATTTACGTTTTGGCCAACAGATGTCGTTAGTTGTCCACTAAATTGCGGCATTTGAAGGCACGTGGTATTACCGCTCAAACTTCACTTTTTGCCGCTTTTTTATCAGAAATGGCTGCTAGAAAACGTTCAGCGATTGACAGATTGTATATTCCTGATGACTTATCAGATTCTGAAAGTGATTTTAGTTTTGATAGTAATAGTGATATAGATTTTTCGGACTGCTCCTCATATAGCGATGAATCTGATCATGATTCAATAAACTTGCAAAGCGTTAGGCAGTGGTGCAAAATTGATATGAAGAATATTCCTCCTCCTCCCCCTTCAGTTCCTTTTCGTGGAAATCCGGGAATTACTGTGAATATAGCTGACAATGCAAGTATGTTGAATTATTTTGAACTTTTTTTTGATGATCAAATATTACGAATGATAGTCCGAGAAACCAATAGATACGCTGAACAATATACCCATAAAACAGTTTGTAAAGAGCGATCACGCTGGAAAAAATGGACAGAAACGAATGTTGAAGAACTAAGACTATTTTTTGCAGTTTTGTTACTCCAAGGAGTCATAAAGAAGCCAGAACAAGAGCATTATTGGTCTAAGCGTCAAATATTATCCACACCAATTTTTGCAAAAGTAATTGGAAAAAATAGGTTTTTATTGCTCATGAAGTTTCTTCATTTTACTAATAATAAGGAATTTGATAAAGACCGACACCCATGGCCGAAATTGAATAAAATTTATGAACTAATGGAACATCTTCAATGCAAATTTCGAGAAGTCTATATACCAGGGAAAAGTCTTAGTTTAGATGAGAGTTTGATGCGGTTCAAAGGCAGGCTCAAGTGGAAAATGTTTATTGCCAAAAAAAGAGCAAGATTTGGCTTGAAGTTTTTCGTTCTTTGTGAAGCAGAGAGTGGATACATTTCCGATTTCCTCATATACACAGGTGATGGAACAGTGTATAATCCGAAATACAGCCAATATCCAGTTTCCACCAAAATTGTTTTACACTTGATGGATCGATTCCTGGGAAAAGGTTATTGTGTCACTATTGATAATTTTTATATGTCTCCACAGCTTGCAGACATCTTAGTTACAGAAAAGACGGACACTTATGGGACAGTGAATAAAACCAGAAAAGACCTCCCTGTCAACTTTTCAAAAGAGAAAGTCCCCAAGGGTGAAATTGTTGCTTATCAAAGAGGCAAAGTTATGGCCCTGAAGTGGCAGGACAAGAAGAGTGTCTGCCTTATGAGTACTATTCATGATGCAAGCTCTTATTTGGTGACATGCAAATCTAAAAAGACTGTTATGAAACCAGTTGTCGTTTGTGACTATAATAATACAATGGGTGGCGTCGATTTATGCGACCAAGAAATGTCCTACTACCCTACGCTCCGAAAACAACAGGGGAAGTATTACATCAAAATTTTCAGGCAGTTTTTAGATCAATCGTTGTGGAATGCCTACGTACTTTACAAAAAGCAAAACCCAACAGAAAATATAAAGCTTTTGGAATTTCGTTTGCAAATGGTTGAAGAAAGTATCCAAAAGTATTCTGATAGTGATAAAAGCGGTTGTCCTGGAAGACCGAGTTCTACTCTGAACCCTTTGAGATTGACAGCTCGTCATTTTGCAAGCCACATACCACCTAACCCCATAAAAAGAGAGCCTCGAAGACAGTGTGCTGTTTGCTGTTCAAGAAAGGATGCAAATGGAAAAAAAATTCGCAAAGAAACACGAATCTGGTGCAAAGACTGTGAAGTTGGACTTTGCCTTGAACCCTGTTTCGAACTCTATCATACTAAACTACATTTCTAAGATATTTTTTTCTCAGTGCTTTATATTTTTTTAAATTTTATACATTTTACATTTTTATATTATGCAATAGATAGAAATTAACTGTAATTCAATTGAAATTTCTTTAAAAAAATTTTTTTTTGATGATTACATCTGAAATTGGTTTTTCTGGCAACTTAGATTCTCATGATAAAAATCTATATAAAAAATCTTTTCTAGAAAGAAAAAATGCATTTTTGAATTCTCCAATATATATAGATATAAAATATGCAAAAAAAAAAATACACAATTTTTGAAGCGATTTCGGTCCACAAATTGAGCAGTCAGAGGGTTAATAATTATAATTACAATAGGCATAGGCGTATGCAGAATTTTCTGGGGGGGGGGGGGGTTAAGTTTTTCCTGTAAAACAACACCATAATATCGGCTTGAGTGGGGTTAGAACCCCAAAAACCCCCACTTTGCATAAAGCAATGACAACAGGAAAAACAAACATAAACAGCCTACTGATAGCAAAAACAGGAAGACCTGAAGCTCAGAGAAGAAACACAATTTAAACCAGCCTATTCACTCATTACTTAGGATCAGATGTTTAAGAACTTCCCCAAATCTGTAACTCACATTTCCTGACATGTCAGAAAATATAAGTATTCTCTGCGTGCCAGCTAAAGTGAAGTAATACAGTATAGGTTTAATTTTGTTCTTGCAATATCATAAACCCATCTTAATATAGTATAGGCCAGCAGTTGGCAACCTGTCCATCACGATTTACAAGGAGATATGTGGAACAATTTTTTCAAACAGTGTATTTTAATCCTCACAATATAAATTTATGGAAGCATGAAATAAGATTTTTTTAAATTGTACTTGAGTGATTGGTTATAATGCCATGAAAGATAAAATTTAAAACGATTTTTGTTGATTTTCAGTGATAATAAATGACAGACTAACACACATTGAAGTCATTCTTGAATGAGCAAAAATACCATCAAGCAGCTTGCCAGATAAATTTTTGGTTGCCTACCTTTTGTATAGGCTCATAAAAAAAATATATGGTAACACTAAACACCAAATTTTGACAAAGTATCCGCATCCGATAAAAAAATGGTGGTTCCTTATGTAATTCTGAGAGCTGAACACAAATTTTACCATAAAAAAAGATGGATTGGCTAGTTTTCTCCAAATTAAACATTTAGTACACTGTGAAATCCAACAAAATAAATGTACAGAAAAACAAATATATATAGATATACAACATTAATATACATAAAAACAACAAAAATATATAAAAACGCACATGCATTACAGGATAACAGTTAATTTATTGGCATCAGCAGAGCCGCCCTTACCAGATGCAGGACCTGGTGTAAAAATATTAGCACCCCAGCCCAATTTTTTTCTTCTGTGAGAGAGGAAATTCAAAAATATTCAGAAAATGAAAATCATGAACATTCATAATAAATGCAAGAAATAATTCCAGAACCCATGAAAATTAATAAAAGAAAGAAATGAAGAGATGGTATTTTTTCACCCTGTGAAATATACTGGGAAATTAGTGGGCTCACAAGCTTGATTAGCCCCTAAATGTTTTGTAACCGTGTTTAAAAATCTTAAATAAAGGAAATTTGAATTTTGAAAAAAAAAATAATTGAATTTTCTGTATGTTAATGCCAAAACTGATATTTGGAAAGAAAAGTGATTATGCAAGGGGACCCGGGTTTGATTCCCGGAGGACGCAAATCACTTTTCTTTTTAAATATCAGTTTCGGCATTAACATACAGAAAATTCAATTTCCCAAAAGAAAGAAATAATTCCAGAATTCATGAAAAATTAGAATAAATGAAAGAAATAGTTTAAGAATTGATGAAAATTTTCAGAATTCCAGAGATGATGAAAATTGAGAATTCCAGAATTTATGAAAGAACTAATTAGAATTATATATTTCTTTCTAGATGAAAATGCAAAATTTCAGAATTATTTTTTTCTAGATGAAAATGCAAAATTTCAGAATTATTTTTTTCTAGATGAAAATGCAAAATTTCAGAATTATTTTTTTCTAGATGAAAATGCAGATTTACACGAATTGATGAAAATTGAGAATTTATGAAAAATATTAGTTAAAATAAATATGGAGCCCGGTGAGATTGCATCTGCTTCACGCCACTAAGGATGGCTCTGAGCATCAGACAGTAAAACCTCCTCTGATGGGCACATTTTGTTGGAACTGAACGTGTCCCATACACTACTTAACATTACAAGTAACCTCCGAATAACAGCCACTTTGGACATGGAGTCAGGAAAAAAATATGCATATCGCAATAAGAAAAAACATTTGGGTTGATTTTTTAAGGGAGTTCCCCCCCCCCTAAACTTCATGGGAGGGGGGAAGATTATATATGCTTTTTCTTTTCTTGGATACAAATGCTAGATAGGTATATTAAAGGGAGTGGAGAGGGGGAAAAAACATGAAATGATCATAAGGGACAACAGAAGACCCGTTGTCAGCACTCTAATGACTATAAGGATATGCAAGTTATCCGATTACTCTAGAAATCCTTTATTTATTAAGCACTCCCTATTCCAAGAGATGGTTCCATCCAAGAAACAGTGCTCGCAAACAGGAATGGAAATATAAAGAGCATTAGTATTTAATAGGGATGTGACAATCTTTTTCTTTTATAAAC
This sequence comes from Pholcus phalangioides, assembly GCF_987345545.1. Classification (NCBI taxonomy): domain Eukaryota; kingdom Metazoa; phylum Arthropoda; class Arachnida; order Araneae; family Pholcidae; genus Pholcus; species Pholcus phalangioides. The sequence goes on along the minus strand of NW_028301608.1, from coordinate 81,137,910 downwards.
AAGAATGTATGTCAGCGCCTATGTCTTGAGCTATCAAATTGGACTTGGGAACACCCTGGAAAGAAACAAAAAAAAACAGTCTTGGTCCATAACAGTTTCTTTCGCCAAGTCATTTGTTGTGTTCTACCTCAGCACTGCAAGCCTGAATTTCTGGATGTCATAACTGCACTGTAGATCGATTAATAAATTATAATATTATCAAAATATAATCATATTTTAATATAATCAATTATATAACTATGTAATCAGTTACAGAATGGATTGTCCATTTTACCTTATATATTTAGATCACAAATTTTAGTTTTTTTTTCAAAAATAAAATTACCACTGCCAATAAAGGCTACATTTTCGCAGTCCCATTAGTGGCCATTGTTGGGAGGTTTTACTGTACTTCGTTTTGCATTGTGCTTGTATTGGACATAAGTAGAATATCTTACAATTGTTTAACAGTAGTCGGCCAGCATTGAAGTTGACCATTTTCCCAGTTAACATTGTTCTATGGTCCTTAACACTTTATCATAGAATAATGCTTGTAATACACTTTTTAACTGTTAACATGGTAATGCAGTAAAATCGCTCTTTTGCGGCCAAATAATAATTTTCCAGTGTATAATAAAAGTATACTTTTCAAACCCCAGATCAACAGTCAACCCTCCTTTACGGACAACATTTTTTGTCCTCGGTATCTGCAAAATAGAGGTTCCACTGTATCTCAAAAACACAAGAACCACTGGAATTTTTTCGAAGTTATATACACTGCTCAAAACAATTAGGGGAGCACAAGGTTTTAACAATATTACGTGAAGATGTATGCCGATAAGTAACATAAAATGAATCATCCATAATTTAAAGCCTAGCAGGAAATGGAAGAAGAAAACTTCATACGCAAATCAAAGTTCATGACGTCAAAAACCAGAAAAAGGAGATAAGGGCAGAAATCGGGATGTTGCAGAAACGTCTGTTTTACTGCCGTAACTGTGAAATTCGATTGCGCAGTATTTTTTTTTTTGAGACAAGGTGACTTGAGGATGTCTCAACAACGTGATTTACCGGAATCCATGGCATGGCGTGTTATAGGCAGACTGGAATCCGGGCAAACACAACATAGTGTCGCGGACGCTGTTGGAGTCGCCAGAAGTGCTGTTGCAAGGCTGTGGAATCGATTCCAAGAAACAGGAAATGTTAGACGTCGACCAGGGCAAGGTCGGCCACGCGCCACTACAGCAACTGATGACCGGTATATACGGTTAACAGCCCGTCGAAACAGAACAAAGAATGCTACGCAGCTGCAAAGACTATTGCTCTTGGCAACAGGACGAAGGGTGTCCAGCCAAACAGTACGTAATCGACTTCATGAGGGAGGGCTCTATGCACTTAGGCCAATGGTCCGCATTCCGTTGACACCACGCCACCGTGCGGCCCGAAGAAGATGGGTTGCTGAGCATCGAGATTGGGAGCAACATGATTGGAGCCAAGTGCTGTTTACAGACGAGTCCCGATTCAGTCTGGAGCGTGACACCCAACGTGTTCTGGTATGGAGGGACAGGGGCACTCAAAATAACCCTGCATTCGTTCGTGAAAGGTCACAATACATATGAGCTGGTTGGATGGTATGGGGTGGAATCAGCATAGGCGGACGTACGAACCTGCATATCATTCGGAATGGCACTTAGACGGCCGGAAGGTATGCAGACGAGATACTGCGACCTCATGTCATCCCTTACGCTGGAGCCATTGGAGATTCCTTTGTTTTCCAGGATGATAATGCCCGACCGAATAGAGATCGTCTGGTGGAGAACATGCTTGAAGCTGAAACAATACAGCGTATGGAATGGCCAGTGTGCTCTCCTGACCTGAAACCAATCGAGCATGTTTGGGACATGCTTGGACGATGCATTGCTGCGCGACCAAGGCCGCCCGTTACTGTCCGAGACTTGCAGATTGCACTTCTTGAGGAGTGGAACAGTATTCCCCAAAGTCTGATCGATAACCTCATCGCATCCATGGCAAACAGGTGTGCAGCAGTCTTAGCTGTTCGAGGAGACCACACGCCCTATTAAAACTCATGCATCATGTCTTAACAGTACCTTTTTTTATCGTTTACATGTAACCAAATTGTTGCCCTAAATCATCTTTTCATGTTTTTTCCATATTTTCAAAGAATTAAAGCTTAATTCCAAATTTGTTTACGTCTTTTTTCTCTATTGCGCATTGATACGCGTGTACTATCCATTGTATGCCAATACGTGGCTGTCTCACGGTTTTCTTCACTTTTTTGCTTGCTCCCCTAATTGTTTTGAGCAGTGTACATGTTCAGCAGATGAAAATCATCCACAATATTTTATTTTCAAGTTGTACACAGTTTCATTATCATCTAGTGCAGTTTGTTTTACTCAATTTTGCAGTGTTTTTTTAGTTTATTTATTAATTAGCAATTAGTTTATTTATTCATTTAGAATAAATGAGAACTAGTAGCAACAATCACACAATATTTCCCTTCTAAAAATAAAATGAGATTATTTTTGAGGAAACAGCAAGTTTATTGGGTAACATAAAACTGTCATGCGTATAATTTGCCATTAAAATGATTTTCATCAAGTAGTATCAAATCATGAGTATTTCAAAATTGATAAAAGAATAACTAAATCATGTGAACTCGATATACATACCTTCAGTACTACAAGCCTGATCTTTGGTAGTTACAGTGCATCTTCCTGATTCAACATCAGGAGGTGAGCTAGAACAACTAGCTGCAGGGCTACAGCAGGATTCTTGATCATTGGAAGATGTCACATTTTCTGCAGCAGATTTCTGTGAACTAACAGATTTTCCAGACATATTAGGTGGTGTTTCTGGAACTTGTCCAGGATTGCAAATGATTGCTAAGAACCAGTGAACATTCTGATTGATGGGTATGATGATGAAGTCTTTTGCAAATATATCAACATTTTTGGTCCAAGATCGTACCTGGGTATGCCTCTTCACAGATATGCTGCTGGAAATGTGTGACAATATATATATAAATACAGTGTAAGCACAACTGCATGAAATTAAAAAAAAAAAACAGCAACAGATTAAAATTGCCAAAAAATGTTAATATGTACAGTATAGATATATACATGGTGTTTATAATCAAAGTTCCCATACTATGAGTAGTTTTTCTCAAAAACGTATTCGAATACAGCCAAATTTTCAAGATATCTTAATGAAACATGGGAGAGATTTATGCAGCAAAAAATAGTCAAATTTCTGACTACCAGGTGAAAAAGTGGCACTTTTCTTATTGAATTTTCCCTTTTTGTTCATGTAACGTATATACCAGGGTTGGTAAAAAACTGTTTTTTTTGTTTTAAATAGTATTAAAATTAAAAACAATAAAATTTCTGAAAAATCATTCAACTTCTAATAATTAATTAAACTAAAATGTTTATTTATGTAACTAACACTATTTCCATATTTAACCAGTCAAGTGGTTACAACTGCATTTGCCGTCGCTGCCATACATAATGGTGGTGCCTACAACAGCAATGGCAGACACACAGACTTTTCTGTCTTTTTCAAATACAAATACAATGCCACAACAGGCAAAATGCCCAACGAGGTGGCTGAGAAATATGTAAAAAGTGTAAATATGTAAAAGGTGAGAAATATAAGTCATAGATATGACGAAATAATTTGTCATACATGTGCTGCCATCTGTACAGCCATCCTTCTACTTTATTATCACATCACTAGATGGAGTTGAACAATTATATTTCAAGGTCTGAGATTATTATTACTATTATCTTTGTCATGTTTTACAAAGCATCCCCATCACTTTTTTTTTTCAATTTCTGATTCCCTTGCGAAGATGCATCTGTTTTATTACTCATATATCTTTTAGCTTTCAAGGAAAGGAGAAAAAAGCACGCGCATCTTCAAAAAAAAAGTGGGCACTGCGGGTAACGCTCGGAGAAATGAATTGGACAGTTGACTGGTTAATTAAATCAATAAATATTTCTTACATTTAAACAAAAACCAACTTTTGCAATTTAATTATTTTTTGCTTAACTCAATATATTACTTCGTGTTTGAAAATTCTTTTATTATTAATATATAATATAAAGATGTTTTCTCCAGTGACTTTCAGTATGCTTAATTAGGAAGCTATTTTGCAAAAACTATAATAAAAATTAGGTGAATATAATGTGTTTAATTAAGCATAAATAATGCAGATTAATTAGCAATGATTTACAATATATAGGGTGATTATAACTACGGTTCTGATTTCAAAACACTAAAAAAAAGGAAGATTGTCAGAATGACTTGAAAAATGACATGAATATTCCGGAAAAATGGAATTTTATTTGGTAAAGGGGGGAAAAATACTTAAAAATGTAAAATTAATGACATCATCCAACACTTGGGAAATTTGCTTGCAGAATGGAAATGATAGCCAGTCATGGCAAAATGATAACTTAATTATAGCATTACACGATTTTATAACTTATGGAAACATCACAAAAAAAAAAGAAAGAAGTAATTGAACAAATAACTACAACTTACTCAAGAAATGTTAAATATGTTGTCCATGTTCTGGCTATGAGGTGAAAGCACAAAAATTCTTGTTCAACAACAGATCAGAGTATGCCATGGTTATGATGTGGATGCGCTTGCAATTCACCTTTATTAAACCAAATGCACCGGCACGTTAACATTCCTGATAACTTCAGGGGATGAGCTGGAGATTATACAATTCACCAATGGCATCAACATTTTGAGGTGCCCTACCCACAGCCAGAAGTTGTGTCCTGTTATTGTCAAATGGGTCTTCAGCAGCTGCTTTGCTGGTATTGCAATGTGCATCTTGATAGAAGTTGTTCTATCACTGATGCTGTGGAAGTGCTGTAATGATGTGGTTGGACAAAATAGATTATACTGCTGGCAAAGTACAGCATCATCTACTTGCACTTTTTTTCTTTTGCCAAAGAAATTTCCATTGCTTCAGGAGTATCCATGCAAATTTTCAAGTCATTCTGACCAGTACTTATTGTATAGTTTTGGAATCAAAACTTTAATTATAATCACTTTGCATATAGCTGATTATTTTTCATAAATTTGTTACTACTATACAGTAGAATCCCTTGATTAGCTGGGCTTAACAGTGAAAGTATAAAAAAAGCTAATGAATATTAAGACTGAGAGATATACAGTAGGAGATGTGCTACTTCTTATGGGAAAGAAAAAATGTCTGTGAGGTAACCTATCTACTAGTACACTAGTCTTTGTCCTTTAAGGACAGCTGGTGTATTTATTGGATTATAGGACCACCTGCCCTTAGCATGATGGTGTCACTACTGTTGCTGCTTCTTTGTGAAGAGAAAAAGAAATCCTGTGAGATAACACACCACTACATTTAGATGTGTGATGCAATCCTTATTCATGAATTTGCTAAAGATAGAGCATCAGAATGTAGCCAAAGGTTAGAAAATGTGGTAAGAATGAGAAATTTTGGCTTCTGTATATAACTTTAAATAATTAAGATAGTTCATGTGGAAAAAAAAATATATTCAGGTCACTTTTATGAGACTTTTTGAAAAAAAAACTACTAATACCATCTTATGCCATTTAAAGATATACCATCAGAATTGCACCCCAAGAATATAAAATGTGGTAAAAATTAAAAATTTTGGCTAATAATAAATAAACCAATATGATATTTTTCAAGGGAAAAAATTATATTTAGGCCACTTTTATTTGATTTTTTAAAAAAACCACTTGGTTAAAACCATGGTTTAAACCAAACAACCCTGGTATATACTAAGTTTCATGGAATACGTCCACCAGAACAGGTTCTACTTAGGTCTGAGCAGAGTCTAACCTATACTGAAACTACTCAGACCTATGTAGAGCCCGTTCTGGTATGGTCATATTTTATTGATAAACTTCAATGAACTGCCATGGGAAAAGAAAATTGGAATGCTTATTTATTGCAATTTCTTTTTTCCCATGGCAGTTTATCGAAGTTTTTCAATAAAATACGACCACCAGAACAGGCTCTATATAGGTCTGAGTAGTGCCAGTATAGGTTAGACTCTGCTCAAAGACCTATATATGTAGCCACTTTTTCACCTAATGGTCGAAAATTGAACTTTTTTATAGCATAAATCTCTCTCCCATGGTCTCATTAACATATCCTGAAAATTTGGCTATATTCGGATAAATAAGTTTTGAGAAAACTACTCAGAGTACGGGAACTTTAATTATAAACACCCAGTATATAAACTACACAGGGTTAAAACTCAAGTCTGTTTCACCTCAAATTGACATTTTGAGACATCTTTCTGAAGTTAAAAATTAGGGGACCACATATATAAAAATGATAACAAAGTTTATCAGAAACGTTCTGTTATCTGATAATTCATTTGTTGCAGCCACTCATTTCTGATAGATAAGATTCTGAGAATGCAGACTGCAAAGGATCAAGGTACACCAATTTTCACATGCAAACCATGTGAAAAATCATTAAAACACCATCGGTTGGAAATGTTCACGTTTTTGCATATGATACAGATAAATATGCCGGCTTAGAATCAGATGAAACACCTCTTGAATGAAGAAAATGCTATATAATGTCATCTCAATACTTATGAAAAATTCGGATTTAATACAATGAACAAAGTCAGTAATATATTAGGTTCCCAGAAATCTTTTTTCTCATCCCAAAACTTTGAGTGACCTAAATATAGTTATGAACTAGTACACTTATTTTATCAGGTATATGTATTTGAAACCAGATTTCTTGAAAATCATAAAAATACATAGTTTTAAAAAATTTCCTGTTAAATTGGTGGCATAGTGACTTCAATACAACTGCAATATACGTGTAACATAGACAATAACACATACGATCCTTCTTCACTTTTTCCTCTGGTTAATGGTTTTTGTGTGAGACGTGGATAAAAAAAGGAATTGAAAATGTGTGTCCTTGCTCGATCTTCTTCTGATAGCTTCTCATGCATTAAATATCTAAAATAAAGAAACAAAAAAAAAATTTTCTGTAAACCTTACAAAATGAGGAGAGATAGACAAACTTACCAGACATACATAATACCGGTCAAAATACAAAAGTCAAATATTTTGTGCTAATTTAATTAGCACAGTAGCCGACTAGATTTTCATGGGCTAAAGCAATTGCGAGTTTAATTATCATCTCAGTGATAACATAACATTTCTTACACACAAACAGTTGGCATCATCAGGAACACCTAACACCAAAACAATAGCAGACCTGCCAACCTCAGAAGAAAAAAAAATCGTACTCTATCCATAAAAAAAAGTGTAACACGATCTGTTTTTCAATTTACAGGGGAAAAAGAGGTGGACCAGGGGGTACCCCATACTAAAAACAGATTAGAAAATTACATTATAATTTCAGAAAGTAATTGCTGCATGGGAAAAGATATGGTTTACTTATTATGAAAACATTCTGAGGAAGACAGATCGGTAACAAAAAAGTTTTTGTTTATGTCCATCATCTGACATTTTTGCACTACTGTAACGTTTTATTAAAAAAAAAGATAGCTTTGCCTAATAATAGTCAAAAAACTACCAACGAATGACGCAAATACTTTGAAATTAGTATTTCCTGAAATTTGCCTCATTTGTTGGTAATTTTTTGAGAGTAATGTTTCACCTAAAATGAAATATGATTTCACTCACTGCAACATGTGAGCCCCCCTCCCCAGATCACGTGAAAACATCAAAAACATAAAAATTCATTAGATGGATGCTAAAGTATTGAAAATCAACCGATATTCATAAATAAAAATTAGACATTCTAGTCAACTGAATAATCAATATTTATAGAACTATATCAAGTGCAACATTATTTTTGTCAAAAATCCTGAAAATCCAAATTTTACAAATTTCAGACAAACATTTTTTACGATACTCAAATATTGAAAAATAATGGTATTATTGTACCTATTAAAAATGTGTGAGTTATGAACTCAATTTTAGGCACCTAACCCTGATCTTGTCACACATATTTTGAATAAATTGCTCCGTTTTGCTCCGTTTAGATAAAATAAACCATAAAATTATATTCTATATCTTCTAGACTCTTGATATGTCGAAAAATCCAAAATTGCAAATTATAATTAATATTTTGTTTTATTGTTATAAATTAATATTTAAAAATAAAACATTGAAATATGCAAAAAATTAGATCACTTCATGTTATATACCCCTTGTGTTCAAACATTATCTAAAAGCATTCATTTAGGTTTTTGACAGTTTAAACCAATTTTTGATGCTTGCCATGTCAAAAACCCAATGATGTTATGGTTAAGCTTTTCTTGTCAATTTGTCTTTTCTGTTTAGCAGTTGTTGGTAAGTAACTTGTAGGTAATTTTGTCTGGCAATTTTTTTCTTTTTTTTGCTAGACATCCAGATAGTAAAGACTCAGGAAGCTCTCACATTAAAGGTGGTGGAAGAAAAATTACAATGAAGAACTCCGGATAGCCAAAACAACATTTGAAAGAAGGGGGAAAAAAAAGCACAAGGGATTCCATGAATAAATCTTAAAGATACTGTTTAGCATCTTGAAAATTATGACCACCAACAAAGAACAAGCAGAATGTAAAAAGTTACAAGCAGTGGAAAAAAAACAGAACTACGCTTAAATGGCCTTTAGGCTGCTAAGGCTCAAAATTTCTGGAACTACCTTTACAATTGCTGATTTTTTTCACCCTCTAAATCCCTCTTTGCTAATTTTTTCCCCCCAATTCTGCCATCAGCCACTCCTTTTTTAATATCGCTCTGCTTAAACTGCCACTTTTTTTTTCAGATCTCCCCAGGGCGACAGTATAAAGAATTTCCAACATATGTATTGATATTGAAATATCTGTATTGATATCTATATCATGAATTTCTTTTCATTACCATGAAATGCAAGACATCAAGGTTTGAATATACAGTCAACGCTCATTTTTAGAAAATCAAACTGACTTGAACAATTAGTAAACAAAATCAGAAGTTAATAAGTAGAAAAGACATTCAAAGAAATGACACCTAGTTTGGAACCAAAATAACTAGTTTATAAAAACGTGTCACATTGTAAAGTTGAGCGGTGACTGTATTTATCATCATTCCTTCTCAAAACAAACAAAATCTTACAGGAATTCTTACATTTTTTTAGTATTCATTATTTTCTGCTGCACTCAACATGGCAAAAATTATCCTATTAGAATAACATGGATATAGGATTCATTTTATTTAGGGCTAGTCAGATTAATAGATCAATTCTTAATTGCAGTTCAGCAAAAATTTTAGTCGAGTTAATCAACTCAATCTTATTCAAATTTGACTAAAATTTTTATTAAAAGTTTATAGTTTGACATAATTTATTTTAGAAATTGATTAGATGTCTTAAATTATGTTTCAGTATACAGCATTTCAGATAAGTGACCATATTTTGATCAAATTTTTCAACAAGTCGATTTGATAAAAAATTGTGATTTTAATTTCAAACTGAATATGATGACTGCTTTAGATGACAAGATGGAAATTTATTGTCTACACTGTGAACAGCTGTTTTCAAACACAAGAAGCATCAGCTTTTCTTCCCCTTACCACACTTTAGTATCATTTGGGAGCAGTTTTTCAGGGAAATAAATAACGGTATGACGTTTTGAAATCGGTGACTTGCCTAAAAGAACTGATTTTCTTAAAAAAAAAAACAAGATCCAAGTGAAGATATACCAGCATTTGACAAATATGTTCAGTACATCAAATTGCTTCAAGCAGGCAATCTTAATTTCTTAATCCACATCTATAGTTGTGACATATAGCAAATAGGTGCATTGAAATCAACAAAATATATTTTTATAGCATCAGTACAGTTACCAATGCATTTTTTATAAATAGTGAGCATATGAAAGTATTTGATTAAAATGTGATTATCAGTGATTAATCAATTAAAAATTTTATATTAACCAGTTAAAAATTTTAATTGATTCCAAACCCAGATTTCATTTTATTAAAGCCAAATAATTATGGCTAAATTATGAAATAAACTCAAAATATATGAAATGAATTCAGTAGACAAGCTTACTTCAAGTAAAAGTCTATAATAGCATCATTTAAAAATTCTCCATCATTTAAACAAGCCAAATCATCACTGGTTATTTCAATACCTCCTGTCTGTGGTGGAGGTGGATATGTTAGTATCCTGTGGAACAAATTACATGATGAGAAAAAAAAAAGATTTAACCCAAGAATAATTTCATAATGCACATAAAGATTGATAATACTGTATCTATATCTTTCCTCCACATTTCAAACAGGTGGGGAAAAAAGGTAGAATTATTTACTCACTTTGTTACTTGACTAGATGGAGAAACAGAAACACTGATATTCTTTGGAATAGCCTGTGAAAAATATTTTGAATATTTACTATACTATATGCAAAAAAAGTTTCGTTTTTGGAATAGAAGATTGAAAAAACACACTTCCCATGCATAAGCAAAAGGTTTTTTTTTTTTTGTTAAAAAATTTGTTCCTATATTGGGGAATGAGGAGAAGTTAGCTTATACACGAGTACATACAGTATTTCTTGGGTGTGTGGACTGCCTATATAAGTGAGACATCTACATATGAAGATGAAGAATATCATTAAAAACGTGATTTTTACACTTTATAAATTCTCAAATTTAAAAATTGGTTAAAAAAAAAAAAGAGAAAAAAAAATGTCTTGGATACATTTTCTTCATGGAGATTTGAAATAAATATATATAATTAGCCATGTTGTTGAGCATAATTTTTCTCATTCAAAAAGCTATGATTATTTCACACCTTGTTAACTTTGAATTATTAATAAGAATTTCACAAAATATGTAACAGTTTTCAGAAACTGATGACATGCAAAGCTAGCATACTCCTACAGACACACATTGCATAGCTAATGAAGAAAATAAAACGTTCAGATACATGGGGGCAATTAAAGGGGAAAAAAATTTTCGTCTATACACAATGACACTTGATAAGAAATTTCTGAACCATTTAAAAAATTTGCCTACAGACATGAATAAATGTCTTATGTCATGGCAACATTTCTCTTTTATTCATTACATAATTTTGCTCAAAACAAATTTGACAGTTTAAAATAGAGTGTTAAAGTTAATGCGGTCTTAAAACAAATTGGTTTGGTGTACACAATGCATTTAACAAAATTTCTGGATGGCTTTTTTTTATGTCTTTAAAAAAACTATCCAGATTTTACAATGAAATGTGATACTGAAAGGTATACGAGAAAGGACTACAAATTTTAACAAACACATAATGACTTCCTAGATTCAGACCCTGGACAATCTTTCAAAAAATGAAACAGGTTTCACACATGCTAAATAGTTGCTTTCAGTTTACCATGGCAACAAGAGAACACAAATCAAAACCTAAAGAACTACAACAGATCATTCTGTAGTTTTACTCACATTCTAGAACATGAACGCATACATTAAAACATACAGGACTTAATGATAAAAAATCCTATATGTATATACAGCCAGCCCTTGGTATTCACGTCTTTTGTATTCACAGTCTTTTTCCCATTTTATTTTATAAAGCACCATTGACGTAATAATTGTCGTATTGGAACAAAATATCAGTTGTGCGTGTTAAATAAATGTTTAAAAAAATTCCTCTTAAAGGTTTTTCTGGTTCTTCTGAAAAAATATATATGCAAGATGGTTGCTTAAATGTTTTTAAAAGTGAGAAATTTGCAATGAAAATTAAAGACACTGACAGAGGTTAGCTTCACTGCTGCAGTTTCCCATTATTACGGCATCAACGAGTCTAATCAAATGTATCAAGAAATGAAAACTTAAAATTTGATTAGCTGTTACTGTAGCTACACCTGCTACTATATAGCCCTGGATCCACGTCTCTCATGTAGAAAGTACTATTTTCGTATGGGTGTGATAAAAAACGTATTATAGTTATGAAATACATAACTTGCACATTATAACCATCATTATTTAATCTGCAAATACTGAGAACAGGGTTCATACTCATTTTCGTAAAAAAATTTCCCATGACTTTTCCAGGTTTTCCAGTCAAATTTTCAAAAACTTCCAGGTTTTTTTTTTTAAAATCAAAAAATTTATATAAATTAATAAAAATTTAGAAAAAATTAATTATATTGTGGCAAGACTCAAAATAGGACAGATATTCAAGTATCATTATTAACTCGACTGCAAGACTAGCCATTAACAAGATATATTTTATTCTTGTCTTTTATTTTATTGTTTATTTTTCATGGAACGTTCAGAGATGTTCTTGTTGGATTGTGACTGTGTTTGTAATTGCTCTGTAACGAATATCTAATAAAAACTACGCGACATATTTGGTGGAGGCGCCGGGTAATCCAAAATTACGGAAAACTCAATCAGAAGAAGCCGTAGACTGCAAGGGCTAGGTTCTGAGCCCGTATCACTGCTTGACTCTTTTAGAAGACGTCGGTGCCCGATGGCTATGTCCAAGAATCCGGAAGGTGAGTCGTTAGCTCCATCTATTCAACCTGCTCCCAATGCATATGCCCCAGCTTATCCCATGTACCAAGTGCCTCGCGACCACTGCATATTCTCCGGTACTGATGGTCAAAACCCCGAAAAGTGGCTGAAAGATTATGAAAGGATCTCCAATTACAATCGTTGGGATGACTCGATTCGCTTAGCTAATGTTGTGTTTTACTTGACTGATACTGCTAGGCAATGGTTTGAGAACAATGAAGATCTCATTACAAGCTGGACAATTTTTCAGCGAGACTTCAAAGAGACATTCGGACAGCCCGAGGACATCAAGCGACGATCGGAAGACCTGTTGAGAACCAGGGCGCAGCGTCCGTGTGAGAAGTTTGAGTCCTATATTCAAGATGTTCTCTCATTATGCCGCCAAGTTGATCCATCCATGACAGATGACCAGAAAATTTCCCATCTCCTGAAGGGGATCGCAGAGGATTTCTACCAAGTACTGATAAACAAAGAAGCAGCTACAGTAGACCAGTTCATATCTATTTGTCGACAGATCGAGACTATGAGGAGACGTCGTGTAATCAAGCCACAGTATGAAAGGCTACCAAACGTGACGGCTGTATCTTCGACGACCCACAGAGAGTTTGTCAACATTGATCCGACGCATTGTGAAAGAAGAAATTCAACGAGTGATTCCTCAGATAGCTTCGCTTGCACGAGACGATGAAACTGAATGTCGAGAGGATATGATCCGGGAAGAGGTACAAAACATGATCCAGGACACGCTAGCCCCTCTCACCCGAGACGACACCGAATCCTTGATGCCCGTAGAAAGAGGTAAGAGGAATTCCTGGAAAACCAGACCGAGACGTCCACAACAACCGGCAACTCCAATCATAGAGAGGAAAACCGATCTTTGGCGTACACCTGAAAATGTACCGGTCTATTTCCATTGCGGTCGAGCTGGACACATGATCAGATATTGCCGCGATCGAAGACGTGACCTCACAGATATAAGGGCCAGGAGGGAGTCAAATCAACAACTGAATTACAACTCTGGACGATCAAGGATGGAACCAAATAAGTTTCAAACACTGGGTTCTAATTTTGTAGCCGAATATGGACATGAGAGTGGAGACGACGACAGACGTTATAGAAGCAGCTCCCCATACCCCAGACGCAATGCAGTTCGCCGACAGTCGGCTCCCCAGGTCGCCGTCCAAGCCGTTCGCCCGGTCGATCCGCTGAGGAAAACTAGGCTGTGCGACCTGTTACGGGGGTGAGGCCGCAATTGAAGGAAATCCTCCAGTGCATACAGCGGCTAGACTGATGGAAAATTCTGTATTTGTCGTGATAAACGGACATAATGTGAAAGCTTTGGTCGATTCAGGTGCTGACTATTCCGTCGTTACAGAACATTTACGTCGCAAGTTGAAAACACTGTTATTCGCTGAACGTGGTAATATCCTTCGTACTGCCAGTGGAAAGCTAGTGGAAGCTCTTGGACGATGTGTATTAAGAGTGGACTTTAACGGAAATGTACAACCATTCAAATTCTTGGTATTCCCGCAGTGTAGCCATAATCTTATATTGGGTTGGGACTTCTTTAAAGCCACAGATGCAATAATTGATTGTGGCATGGGTGAGATCCAAATTGGTGAAGCTTCTTACTACAATCCTGAATCTGGAAAGGCGATTCATCTGTACGCTGCCGAAGACCATATGATTCCTGGAAATTCTGTCCGGAAAATTTCCGTGGTGAGCAAATGTCAAGAAATCTGTGGAAATGTTATGGTTACTGGGAGAAAAGAAATTCAACTAGAGAAAGAACTGAGTGTGCCAGCATCTGTCATCGTGCTTGAAGATGGGCGAGGGGACGTATGGGTATCAAACATTTCATCACAGTCTCAACTCATACCCCAGGGAAGATCTTTAGTTGAACTCACAGAGCTGGACGACTGTCAGTTGTGTTCTCTATCTTGTGATACTGGATCAGAAGACGAAGAAAAGCATAAGTATAAAGCCGTAACAGACATGCCAGGAAAATTAGAGAAACTAGAGCAATTCGTGGATCCTCATCTTAACGACGGAGAACGAGCAAAAATTTTAGAATTATTGAAAGAGTTCATTGACATTTTTGATTTTGAAACCCAATCGGTGAAGATTTCCAAAAGTGTGAAACACAAGATAAACACTGGTAATGCTCTTCCCGTAAAACAGAAGCCTTACAGAGTTTCACTAGCAGAAAGACGTATAATACAAAACGAAGTCGATAAAATGCTAAAACTGGACATAATTGAACCATCTGAGAGTCCTTGGTCTTCCCCAGTAGTGTTAGTGAAGAAAAAAGATGGAACATGGCGCTTTTGCGTAGATTACCGTCGCCTGAATAAGATGACCAAAAAGGATGTATATCCTCTTCCGCGAATTGATGATGCATTAGACAGTTTCGCAGAGGCAGGAATCTATTCTTCTATGGACCTAAAATCTGGCTACTGGCAAATACAAGTAGACGAGCAAGATAAGGAAAAAACAGCATTTATTACTCCCGATGGTCTTTACCAGTTTAAAGTCATGCCTTTTGGGCTCTGCAACGCACCCGCTACATTCGAGAGAATGATGGACAGTTTACTCAAAGGACTGAAATGGCATATTTGCTTATGTTATCTGGATGACGTAATAGTTTACGGATCAACTTTTGAAGAACATCTTTCACGTTTGAGACTGGTAATGAAATGTATAAAAAGAGCTGGATTAACTTTAAACAATAAGAAATGCTGTTTCGGACAGAAGAAACTCAAGATTCTGGGTCACCTAGTGGATAAAGATGGAATTCATCCAGATCCAGCCAAGATAGAAGCCATCGAAAGATTTCCAATCCCGCAAAACATTTCCGACGTGAGGGGATTTTTAGGAATTTGTTCCTACTACAGACGCTTTATTAAGGATTTCTGTGTCATAGCTGCACCATTGCATTGGTTGTTGAAGAAAAATGAAAAATTCATTTGGAAAGAGGAGCAATAATCATCATTCGATCAATTGAAATCATGTCTCACGAAACACCCAGTCCTTGGCTACTACAAGCCCGAAGCAGAAACCCATATACATACGGACACAAGTGGATATGGCGTAGGTGCAGTTCTTGTCCAGATTCAAGATAGAAATGAAAAGCCGATCGCATATGCTTCTCGGTCACTTTCAACAGCAGAAAAGAATTATTCAACAACCGAGAAGGAATGCTTGGCCGTTGTATGGGCCATAAACAAGTTTTGGCCATACCTGTTCGGACGCCCTTTCACAGTCGTAACCGATCACCACTCTTTATGCTGGCTCGCCAATCTAAAGGATCCTTCTGGACGACTAGCGAGATGGGCATTACGTCTGCAAGAGTATGACGTAACGGTTGTTTTCAAAAGTGGGAAGAAACACAGCGATGCTGACTGTCTTTCTAGGCACCCAGTACTTGAAGCTAAAGAAGAAGAAATAGCTGACGACATCCCCTTTCTCAATGCCATTTCGAATTTTAAAAACGAACAATTAAAGGACTGTCAGTTACAAGTTATCCGAAAGAAGCTTGAAGAAATTGGTAGTTACCGAAATTTCCAGATACTAGATGGGATTTCGTATAAGAAGAACTACGATCCTTTGGGAAAACCATGGCTCTTGGTCATGCCAAAACATCTTCGAATGGAAGTGCTGAAAATCCTTCATGACGCACCCACAGCTGGCCATTTAGGTTTGGCAAAGACTTATGATAAAGTACGTAGAAAGTTCTACTGGCCTGGAATTTATAGAACTGTACGACGTTATGTGTCTCATTGCAAGGAATGTCAAAGAAGAAAATCACCATCACAACGACCTCCAGGATATCTTCAACCGATTAAACCTGCTGATGCCCCATTCCGAAAAATAGGGATAGATCTGCTCGGACGATTCCCGCTGACAACTCAAGGGAACCGATGGATAATTGTATGTACAGATTATCTCACCCGATTCACCATCACGAAAGCTCTGCCAAGCAGTGATGCAATGGAAATCGCAAAATTTCTAGTTGAAGATGTTATTCTAAAGCATGGATCACCAAGAGAAATAATTAGTGACAGAGGTCGATCATTTTTGTCAAATCTTGTAAGGGAAATAAATGAGTTGTGTAAGACTTCGCATCTACTAACTACGGCATATCATCCGCAAACCAATGGCCTAACAGAAAGGTTCAACAAGACTTTGGCAGATATGTTATCTATGTATGTCGACACAGAACAAAAAGATTGGGATTGCATACTACCATACGTCACATATGCTTATAACTCGGCAAAACAGGAAACGACGGGCTTTAGTCCATTCTTCCTCGTTCATGGACGTGATGTAGAGACACCACTGGATGCCATACTACCGGATGATCCCGATCATACTCCCAGTGACTATGTGGCCAAATTAATAAAGAATGCAGAGGAAGCTCGAGAACTTGCAAGATTGCATATCTCGAGAGCTCAGGCGAAAGATAAAAGCCGTTACGACGAAGCTCATCGCGATGTTCAATACAAAAAAGGTGATCACGTGTGGATTTTTACACCGGTCCGAAAACTCGGTTTATCAGAAAAGCTTCTTAGACGTTACTTTGGACCCTATCGTGTAGAGAAAAAACTATCACAAGTCACATATGAAGTAGAACCTTGTGAGGAAAAGTCCCGAAAGCGGCAACTGAAGGATATTGTTCATGTTTTACGGATGAAGCCGTATCATGACCCAAAAGAGCAACAAGAAGATCCACATCCAGAGAAGCAGAGCCGTACACAAGCGAATGCAAACCGACTTTCAGCAAGTATTTATAATCTTCCTGGACCTCTGACGAGGAGTCGTTCTAAGCAGTTACAGCGAGACGCTGAACATTTGAAGAGGGGAGATATGTGGCAAGACTCAAAATAGGACAGATATTCAAGTATCATTATTAACTCGACTGCAAGACTAGCCATTAACAAGATATATTTTATTCTTGTCTTTTATTTTATTGTTTATTTTTCATGGAACGTTCAGAGATGTTCTTGTGTTCTTGTTGGATTGTGACTGTGTTTGTAATTGCTCTGTAACGAATATCTAATAAAAACTACGCGACAATATTATAAAATTATTTATATTAATTATAAAATTAATAATTTAATTACAATATAATGACATAATTGTAGATTTTTTTACACACATGTATGCTTTTCAAATACACCTGATGAAGAAGAAAAATGGAACACAATTAAGGAATGAAAGATTTCTTTTTTCAGCAATTTCAATGCCCACAAGATTTAAGCCTTTACAGTTGTTTCTTTTGTGATATAATTAGTCAAAGATGTAGTTGGTTTCACTGCATCAAAATTCTTTACAGTTGGCTTGCACTCGGGTAAGCGCTAGAACCGACAAGCTACGCAATCGGGGGTTGTTCACTGAACTCTGATTTCACGTGCTTGGCATAGTTCTGGATAACTTATGTTGTGAGTTTTACCGCAAAGCTGCCACCATACTTTATACGAGTCATTTTTGACTGCTTCGATCCAATCAGCCTACTGACGATCCGCTCAGACAAGTTTTCTTACAACTTATTGTTTTCAAATAACAATACCCACATGGAAAATCAAAACATACCCATGCGTCATCTGTCGTTCCTAACTGAAGTCAACTTTCAAAATTATCGCAACTGTGCTTTGTACCCATGGCTTTATACGATGCGTAGTTATGATGTTTCTGGAAGCACTAGAAAAAGTTACGATAAAGTCGTAGCAATACGCTTTTCCAAGCGGACTTACGAAATTCTCGTTCCTCCTTGGCAGTATCTAACGTTTTTTACGATATATTGCAATATTTTACGGATTATCAATATTTACGACGTTATCGGAATTCCCTTTTTCATCCCGACGGATTTTTTTTCCTCATTATTATTTTTGATCAATATTTTTTCCCAATCAGATGACAATCGTGATGATTTTCCAGGTTTTAAAGCAAAAATGGGTCATTTTCACTGATTTCCCTGACTTTTCCAGGTTTTCCCTGACCCGTACGAACCCTGTGAGAATTAGAAAACAAGTTCATTATGAGCAACGTAGCAAAGGCTTTGCACGTTTAAACCAGCAATAAAGGTCATTGATTTTTTTTTATTAAAAAAATTGATTTTTTAAAACAAAATATTAAATATATATTACTAACACACTCCTCATTAATCTTTCCTTTAAAAAATATAAAATTAAAGAAATTTTAACTTACGAAAATAATGACTATTTAAAAGATATTTGTAAACTAAAGAAAGAATCATGCTTGTGAAATATATCAGATCATAATTGTTCATTTGCTTCATCAGAAACACTAGTTTGGATGCTTTGTCTACTCCTAATCTGTTTTGCTATTTGGAATGAACTACACGTTGAAAAAATCCTTTCAACAAAGGCATAGATGATTTGGCCATAGTTAACATGTTCACAAATTGAATATTGCTTTCTGTAATCATATCTTTACCCAAAGCATATTATAAAAACTATTCCACCACTCAAAATCAGACATTGCATCAACAATCATAAGGTGAGATGGGCAAAAATAGTACGAAATGGCTCCAACTTCCCCGAAAATTTTGATATGATTGCCAGGAACCTAGAGCTACAGTTTTGTTTGATAAATTCAAGACCATTATTTCTCTTTTCTTTTGTGACATCAATTCCCTATTAGAAATTAACACTGATCAGCTTAGAATAAATGCAGCAAAGTGTGCATTGGTTAATGATTGTTCATATCTATTTTTATGCTCTAATGAAAAGACCTTTTTATTGTTTGATATTGATGCTTCTTTTATCTACAATTGCAGCTTTTTCCCTGCTAATACACATTCAGCTAAGGAGCAGCTGTTCCTTTGTAAAAAATCATTAATTTTGGCTATTGATTTTAGAATTTCAATTATGTCCTTGACATTTCTTTTGTGTGTGTGGAACCAATACTTAAGATTGTACTAGAGATGTGACTATCTAAGATCTGTGGGTCTTCACAAACTTTGGTAACATCTGATGAATTTTTAAATAAGATTGAAGAGAATCACAATGAGTATTGCATCATACATCTACAGGTAGTACCAATGCACTTCCACCTTCCACATGATACCATGCTTTTGAGAGATGATTGCGGAAATATCTAAACATACTTGTAACATACTTTGTTACATCAGTTTTAACCAAATCCTTGGTTAGCAGGTTTAAAATGTGGGCACTGCATCAATATTTAAGTCCTTCATTCAGTCTTTCTGGAAGAAACCATATTTTCATTGTCTGCAACAAAACTTGATTTTTACAATTTGAGGTTTCCTTCCGTTGACTTCACTGAACTAAAAACCAAATTTGCTAACTAATTTTTAGCATGTGATGAGCTGGATGTGTCAATAGTATCAACATGGATGGCTTTACGTCACCATTATAATATTTAAATTAATTGACATTTAAAATAATTTAATATAAAATTAAATTACTCTTTAGAGTTGCATGAATAATTTTATCCAATCAAAACAGATAATTTACCCATATTGAAAAAAAAAAAAGATTTAAAACCGCAATTAAAAAAAAAATAGTTGATTTAAATTGCTGATTTAAATCACTACAACCCTGCCAGAAAATGGATTGTTCTCATGAAATACCGCAATCTGCGGTACATTTTTCACATGTAGAAAAATTGGTAAACGAAGCCTTGTTACTATACCCTACCAAATTAACTGAAATTCAGAAGAAACAATAATAAACATTATGTTCTTCCCAGAAAGCATCACCTTGAATAACTAGTAAACCATACATGTACCTCGTCCACATTCCTATGCAGAACCTCTAACGAATTGGAATGTGGTGACCCCAAGATTGTCACCTCGAGTGTGTCACGTGATCCCGGGTACTGGAGACGACCGTCTGGAAAACAGCAGCAGCAGCAAAGAGTCACTACACACGAAAGCGTGAGGTTCGAAATTTCTATGTCTGCCTTTCTTTTAATTAACCCAGATAATTATTATGTGTCTTCGTAATAAATGTTTATTCTGAAGCTGTGGTTCTGTGTGGTGACTCCGCAGGTACACGTTGGAATGTACGTGTAGAGAAACCTGACGTGAAGCTTGTTTCTGTGTAATGCTTGTTATGTGTAGTGCTACCATCTGCCACCAGTTTCTTCTCTGTCTTCAGTGCTCTCTGAAACAAGATTTGGGGTGCACACCTGCAGAACTACTATACAGAGAAACTTTACGATTACCTGGTGAGTTTTTCCAAGCACCAAGCACGAGCCAATTCCAACTCAACTGACGCTTCTGAGTTTCTACAAATGCTGAGAACTCACGTCCAAGCTTTCCAGCCACGACCAATCAAACGGCATGGAGGACATCCTACATTTGTTCACCATGATTTGAAAGCTACTTTTCACGTTTTCGTAAGAACTGATAGGGTGAAACGTCCTCTGGAACAGCCATTTGAAGGATCATACAGAGTGATCAGCCGGACCGACAAAGTGTTCAACGTGGACATAAGAGGAAAATCAGTGTCAGTGTCAGTCGATCGGCTTAAACCAGCATTTCTCGTGAATCCGACGGTAGAGCCGGTGCCAGTATTTCCAGACATACCAACTGACAGACTCACAACTGATTCTGCTGTGAAACCAGTTAGAACCACTCGTTCTGGACGTACTGTCCACTTTCAGGATCATCTACAGTGCTCGTGATCACTGATGCTACTCCATAGTACGCGATCACCTCTTACTACTCGTGATCACTGGAGAGGGAGTGTGTGGGTGTCCCATGCAGACGACCCTCAAGATTGGGGTCAACAACCTCGAGTGTGTCACGTGATCCCGGGTACTGGAGACGACCATCTGGAAAATAGCAGCAGCAGCAGAGAGTCACTACACACGAAAGCGTGAGGTTCGAAATTTCTATGTCTGCCTATCTTTTTATTAACCCAGATAATTATTATGTGTCGTCGTAATAAATGTTTATTCCAAAGCTGTGGTTCTGTGTGGTGACTCCGCAGGTACACGTTGGAATGTACCTGTAGAGAAACCTGACGTGAAGGTTGTTTCTGTGCAATGCTTGTTATGTGTAGTGCTACCATCTGCCACCATTTTTTTCTAACTTCGAGTGAAGTGTAATGATTGAATAATTGTTTCATTGTAGTCTGTTGCTCTCTGTGGCAAGACCTTTCAATGGGGAGACCAGCTCGCATTTGTGCCTCGAAGTTGAGAACCACAGGAAGAATTCCCGTAGACCCAAGCACTGGACTGATTATGTTCCCAAATGTATTTTGCAAGTTGTTAAACTTAGTTCAAGAACTTGCAAGCAAAGTCTTCCCAAACATTCAACAAAATCACCGAAACCATGAGTGGCTTCGTGAGAGAGAGATTCTGGCACTGAAAAATGACAGTGTGAACAAGATCAACGAAAAAATCCTAAAAATTATTCCAGGAGACTCCACATCTTACAAATCGGTTGACATGTTGTCACAGACATAGCGCAGACAGTTCTGTATCCTGCAGAATTTCTGAACTCTTTGAATATTCCAGGTGCAGGGGTGCAAGTGCCCCTCATCCATTTCGGAGCAGCAAATTTCATTTTTGGAGCAGAAATTTTGAAAATGGAGCAGAACTAAACACGAACTATATCTGCAATATAAGGAGTAATTTTTCTGTGAAATGTGAAAAGTTTTGCCAAAAATGGTTGAAACAAATAATTCTAAATAAATTCCATTCACAAATTAAAAGCCATTTAAATTTTTTCTGAATTATCTTATCTGTCATTAATAAAACGTGTATTACTGAAATGACGAATACAAATTATTACTCTTTTCAAATTAAGCAACATGCATACTGAAAACCTAGGCAGCAAGAATTTCTGCTGCTTGAACACCAAAATCTTATTCCTCCTGATATAGCAAAAAAAGTGCGTGCAGAATATAATAAGAGTTTCCGTGAAAAAAAAAAATTGGCTTCTCACAGAATTTAAAGGGATTATTAAATTTAAAAGCAAAATGCAAAAAATGAGAAAAATATAAATACCTTATTTACTTAAAGAATTTCTCAACCTAATAGCATGTTAATAGATTACAAATCACGATTCGCTTTCAGAAGTACAGCATCTCAATGAATATTTTTTTCCAATTTTTTATGCCCTTGAACATAAGATTTTGTATGTCTTATTCCATTAAACATTAAAGCATTGCAAGGACAGATTTTTCAATGTTCGAACAGACTTTTATTTATTTGTTAACAATGAACTCTTTTTCACTGTCTGTGTTACCATGTGCTGAAGATAAAAAAGTCTTCACCAAAACTGGCAAAATTTTGAACTTTGGGCAGCTTTCAAAGTTACAAAGTTTGAATATGTCTGCCCAATATCTATCTATCTATTCTCTGAACTGATTTCACTTCTTGTAATTGTTTGGATTGTAGTACAACCCATTCATCACACATAATCAATAGTTCTGTTGGTGATACAATGTTAAACAACATCCCAGCAATACGTGAGGGAGTAATGTACCATCCCAGCAATGCACGAGAGGGAGTGCGAAAAACAAGAAAGGGTGCAAATATTTCATTCTCTCCAACATGTTTTGGAAAAGTAGGACATTAATATATATTAGGTATCTCACAGAAGTTATGTAAAATGAGCATGCCCTAGTACAAACTCCTTCCTCTGACTGTTGTTAAGAGCATGCCACTCCCCCACCAATGCAGTGGCGGACCGTGCGGCCATATTGGGCGCCGCTCAAGGAGGGGTGCCAAATGGAGTTGAAAGGGTGAAAAAGGTTTGTCAACCAAAAAAAACGTGGTCAGTAGCGCCAAAAAAAAAAAAAGGTTCTGCATGGGTAGAGATTTTTTTCGCTCAAGCCGGCCCCGTTCGCCAAATCCGGATTTTCGCGATGTGAAATTGTTACGATCGGCAACCGCCGACGATAACCACATGACCGCATAGTGGCTAGATGACAAAACTATGAATATTTTAGATGGAATTTTTACATTCTATTTTTTCCCAACGATCTCCGAAAAATTTCGGTAATTTAAACGAGTAAACCAATCCTCTTTTCGATGCATGCCGTCTTAGAACGCAGGTTGGCAGCCGCGAAATTACCGTTATTTTCAGTATATAGCAGGAGAAAAAACGGTCTCCGAAATCGGAAAATTCGGCATATTTATTCAGGGACTTTGATAGCCCGCCAGTTATACCAATAACAGTACAGGACTTTATACTTCAAGGTAGTATAACTACTTTCCAAGGTCACGAGATAACTCGATTGTGGTAGATGGTGGGAAGTGAAAATAAAATTGAAGTTTCTAACCCCCCCCCACCCCGTATCTTTTTCCGTGTCTCGGAAAGAACGTGTCCCGTGAACATAATTTTCATGCGAATTTTTGCTTAATTAAGGGTATTTGACGTACTACAGTGCATTAGCGGTACCTCCGCGAACCACAAACAAGGATTGGCGCAAATGCGCAGGGATTCGGCGCCTTGGCGCACCATGTAGCAAGAGAACCGTTTCGGCGCAGTTTGGCGCAATTGGCGCAGCTCTTGCACCCCTGCAGGTGTGCCACCACACAACTTGACCCTCAAAGTCGGAGCACCTATAATGCTTTTACGAAATTTGGAGACACTGAGACTGCAATGGCACCAGACTCTGCATGAAGAAATTGCACAACTGCTTCAATGATGTAACGATTCTAAATGGATGTGTCAAAGGAGATGTCTTCATTCCACATATCCCAATTATCACTGAAGAAATGCCATTCACTTTCCAAGTGATTACAGTTCCTGATTCATTTAGCTTTTGCCATGACAATCAACAAAGTGCACGGCCAGTCATTAGCAGTGGCAGGTATCAACCTACCTGAGCCCCGTTTTTCACACGGACAGCTTTTCGTTGCCTGTTTGCGTGTTGGTAATCCCAAAAATTTGTACATCCACACACCAGATGGGAAAACAAAAAATATTGTGTATCCACAAGCGATTGCCTGAAGTTTTTGATTAAAATATTTAAAAATAAAAGTAATTTTTTCTTACTTGATGCAGAATTTTTTTTAAGAAATAATTAATAAGCTATACATATATAAATTTTTTACAGGGTGGGCAACGTCGCCGGGTATCAGCTAGTGTATATATATACATATTATATATATAGTCTGATTCCATTTATTTTTGACACAAATCTTTGAAATTTTTACAGCGGTATTGTAGTACCAGCAAAAATTAGGAAGTCAGCAATGAAACCATGTTCCCAATCAGAAAATCAAATATGAAAATGATACTATTGCAATATCATAAATGCAGGTGCTAGAAAGAAAGAGCTGCAGTGCAGTGTTGCGATTCAAATAATTTGACTAGATCATTGCAAACTAGCTATTACATTAATTGTATCTATGAACAGATTTGGAAGCTACCCAGGTATCGCCTCAGAGAGAAACCTGATTGCATATTCCATTTTAACAATGGGTTTGCAAACTTAAAATTAGTTCTATCGAAAAAGCACAAACCAACTGAATCCTAAGACAGAAACCATGCCTAGCAAACCCTTTTACATTGAGCTATAATATCAAATATTAATACTCAATAATCCTATGTAGTTTCATGTTTATTTTCAAGTAAAATAAACAAAACAAGCATAGCATCAACAATTATGGAGATCAAAATATTAATCATATTGACTGTCCAGAAAACTCTCTACACGAGTACAACTTTCTTTGATATGCATCAAACATCATAGGAAAGATTACAGCAAAAGTGAATCTAAAAAATCTTTCTAATTAAAATACAAAGATATATATATAGCTGCAGAAAGTTTGTATGAAACTTATAGCATATATAACACAGTCGGATCCCGTTATAACTCCAGAAGAATTTGGTTATAAAGGAATTCCAGGTTTTAGCATTGTTCCTATGTAAGCTTACCTGAGGGATTAGAAAAATGTTTGTTACAACGAGATTTTTGCTATAACGGTATTCTTTAAAACAGGATACGACTGTATATATCATGAGACTAGAACAAGTTGTGTGTGTGTTCACCAATTTAGAAAATCTATACAAACATAAACACTGTTTAATGATGATCAAGGACCAGGAAAACATAATATTGAAAGAAGTTATCACTAAAGATGAAATATATTAAGATTATAAAAAGTACACTGAGAACCAGAGAGTAATATCATCGTGATCACTATCCCCCCCCCCCATAAAAATATTTAAACTTTTGTAATTACATAGGCAGACTTAATTCTAATTTTAATCAAAAAGAAAAATACTTTTTTGCTTTTGCTACATCACATTCACATTATTGTACTCAACGTCCACTTTTTGTTTATGCTGAAAGTGGCACAGACATTAAACATGATGCAAATACCATAACACATTCCACGGATCTCTAAACCAATAATAGTTTTTTTATGTAGAAGTACCTGAACATTTCTCTCACCCGTTTTGTGGCATTCGCATGTTTCATTGCCTAGTTTCAGGGTGCTTTTTATTCCTGAGTACAGGACATATTAAATTAATGAAAATGCAGTTAACAGTGCTGTTTTAGCTGACTTCCGGCTGCAAGGGAGCATGGTGATGGCTAGCCATTGGTAAGTCCTTTTTTGCATGTGTGTGTGTGTGTTGTGGTACTACAAAACTTCTTTTCTTTTAAATGTTTTTATTAATTAGTTTTAATTAGCCACAGTTCAAATCACAATTAAATAGATGTTTAAAAGGTTTGTTTAATTATGTTTGATTAATGATTTAAAATATAATTTTGAATGCTATGGATGAAAAATTTATATTGAAGTACAAAATGTGTCAGAATGCACAATGTTTATTTTTCAATTTAATATGTCCGTACATGGCCCACAACAATACCATTATATAGGCAATTATCATTATAGAGAGTAGAGTTATATATAAGATTTCACTATACATATGATGTGTTTCATTACTATGCAACAACTCACTTGAATTAGAACTGGCATGACTGGTGGGGTGGGAGACTGAATGAAAAAGAAATAGATAAATTAATTTTTAGTTAATCAAGTTACTTGATGCAACAAATTTAATAAATATGATAAAATTCAAAACATAAAACTTGAATTGTTAATTTGATAAAAGAAAAAAAAAATTACACGAAATGAGATACTTGAAAAATCCCCTGTGCATTCTGAAATGTTAAATTCTGCATAACATTCCTGAAATATAATGTTTTTAAACAATAAATGAATCAAAAAAATTATCATTTTAAATAATCCAAATACTTTCAATATTTCAAAGACAATCAACATACAGCTTGAATAAGTGATTTTTGACTGCCTTATATATATAAATTTCAAGAAACATAAATTGTGATACAGAAGAAACATCATCTTGATTTGTTTTCCCAATTTTCTCTTATCAATCTCTTTAATTCCCGTAAAACCTCCCAACAATGGCTACCTAGAGAACTGTGAAAATGACTGAACTGTGTTTTTTGGAGCTCACCATTGTCGAGAAGTTCCGAATTTCACAAACAACGAATTAAAAATTGATTATATGTAAAATAATATTCATACCATAATTAATTAAAAGCAATTTTGTAATATATAGAGAATTTATTTCGAATCCAAGAGATCTGTAATTCTGAAATTAATAACAATCATTTCAAAAGCAAACTACTACATTATTCAGTGCCACTGTTTCATCCTTTGTTGTTTTTTTTTGGATTCAAACATTTTGGGAAAACTTAGTTAAATAAACTGTTTAACAAAAACCCTATTTACATGGTTGTGTCCACATTTGTAGGTTTCAAATAATTTTGGCACATTGTTTCAACAATAGGCTATATTTGATAACTTAAATATGGAACCAATTCAACATTTAATAATACTTGATAACTTGCTAATACTAAATGCAACTGATCTTGTTAAAAATGTGTGTAGCTCACAAGCAGACCGAAGTATAGTATTGTTTGTATCCTAAGATAGTAAAACAATATCTGTCTCCACAGTCATGCATTATTCAAATTGTTGGGATTATTTGATCTAGCTATTGTTTGTTCATTTACCCCCCAAAACAGCGTTTTCTAATTATCAGAGGATCCTTTCATCAATACAGTCAGACCCATTTATAAAGAAGTTGGAAAAAGCAGTGTTTGTTATACGTGAACTTCATTACATCCATACAGGCTTGAAAAACGATGGGTTTAAGCAAAATGAAACATAATTTAAATACATAATGAACACTTGACAATAATCAGAGCATTCTTAAAACAAAAAGAATTAAGTTAATGTTTTCAAAAAAAAGTTAAAAATTTAATTAAAATCTTAAATGGTTTGACTCAATTGAATACGTCAATGAAAATATTTGTTAATAGTCCTCCCCCCCCCCCCCCCATTTGTCTAGTAAGCATGTAAAATGTCATGCATTTTTTTTCCTCCAAGGGCCTGGTCACTGAAACATTTTTTGTTCTTTTTTTATAAATCATTTAAAAATGGCTTCGCATCAGTATGAACGTTTCTGAATTTCTTCCAGCAGATCTTATGAACCATCAAAACTCTCTTCAATTCCTTGTTGTTCTTGAAAATCGTAGATAGCGAACTTCTAGGAGAATCCCAAATTTCTTTGATACCTCAGACTTTTCTTTCCCATTTATAGGTTTCAATCAACTGTATAAATTCAATTTTAAATGATGGATAGCATGTTGCCCTTGACATTCTCCAAAATTCACTTACAAACGATACCACTACCACAACCATCGTTCAAATCTAACTAAGGTTCGCAAATGTACATTTATGGAAGTTAGAGTTCTGGAGGTTAGATTCTTGGGAATAAATCCTCATCTTTTCTACAAGTAAAATAGGATTTTAAAATAAAAAGGAAAAATGTGCAAAGAGGATTTTACAGTAACCAAAAAAAGCCCTGCTAGAATATCTTCTAGGGAAAGAAAGGGAACATTATCAGTTGTACCTGCACATTCTAGAAAGATAAATTTGTTGATAAGAAAATTCAGATAAGATCAAAAAGAAATTCTTGAAAATTTGTGTTCATAAAAGAGTTGAAAATTCATTATAGGTGTACTTTGCTAAAATCAGAGTTCATTGTAAGCAATCAAAATAACATAGATAAGCAGTGCAAAATTTACGGGACATAGAAAAACTCTGTTATGTGAAAATTTTCAATATCCGTGTTTGTTATAAGGGTGTCCCAACTGTATCATCAAACAAAAAACACCAAGGACCCCCCCCACCCCTCACTTTTCATAACCTCATCACATTTCACTCTAGTTTCTACTTTGTCCTAAACAGGGCTAGAATTGGGGAGAGGGGGTGCAAAGGGTGCAACTGCCCTGGGCAGCAAACTTATGGTGTCCAGAAGGGAAAAAAAGCTGTTATAAAATCATCAAATTTTAGAGTGGAAAGGGTGGCAAAATCATGTCCTCCCCACAAAAATTCTTGTTACGGCTCTGGTTCTGAAACACCTTCAGCAGATCCCTTAGAAAACCTCCTGTAGACCATCTTTTGGAAACCACAAACGTACCTCTTTGTTAATCCAATGGGATGCATTCCATCCACACAAAAAATATGGCAGTTGCAGAAGGTTTCACTGTACCAACCCCCTCAGCACTTGGTTATATTTTTTTGCAGAAAAAACAACACAACTTTGCCAAAATATATATATTTATATAATGTATGTTTACTTCTCTTTATTTTATCTATGCTAATGAAAAAACAAAAGCTTACATTCATGGGTACGATAGATCAAGGTACATTTAGCACATACCAAAAAGCAATAGCACTTGTATTAATAGCCAGAGTAAAAACTCATAATATGAAAGAAATAATTTAAGAATTAACATTTTTAATAATTCAGGAGCTCCTGCTTGATTCTGGTCCCATGGACTCACCTCTGGTCCTTAGAAAGACTTCCGGAGGTTTAAGAGCTAGGATAAGAAAATTTGTTTTCTTCTATTTCACAAAAAGGATCTGCAGAATGAAGTTTAAAAACCCACGCCTCTCTTCCTGAGTTATATTCATTTTCAAAATAACATAATTTGCATTGAAAAAAGTTTCAGAAAGTAAGTTGATGGTGAAAAAACATCTCAAAAGTTCTTTTACAACTTATAAACATGTAATAACTGCCATCCCTACAAGAAAAAGATTTTTAAGTAGTAGTAGCAGGTCTCACGTAGTATGCTGATTAGTTAGAAATCTTTAAACATGAAAAATTTTGTCATCTCCAAACTACCATTTCACAACATATGATCTTAACTGACTAGCATCCCATACGTCTGATGAAAATCCACTTAAAAGAAGTCCAATATGTTTTATCGATCTTCTTAAAAAATTACTGTCTCAAGTAAAAACTCTTGAAGAGGGTTAAGGCCATTTCTTCATCCCTCCTCAGAAACAGATGGATATCAAAGTTCACTTTGTATGGTTAAATATTTTGGTACAAGAACTACTGTAAGCACAAATCTGTCCATGTATACATAAGTACATACCCTTTTGGAATAAGAAAATTGAAGCCATACACATTTATATAGACACACACATAGGAGACTGCCAGTATGTTAAGGACGATTCTCAAACATTAGTTTGTGGTTACTATGATAGGGCAGTAATTGAAGTTATTTGTTTCTTTGAATTTCAGACTAGGAGAATGGTGCTATAGCCATAGAGTGGTCATAGTGACCAACTTGCATCAAGAGGACCCGGGTTCAAACCCTACTTTCACCACAGTGGTGGTTGGCTGAAGTTGGTTTTTGTGGTTCTAAACTTCAAGACATGTATGCCAGCCGATCTGCCCGTTAAAAAGTTTCGCCACAGAGAGCAACAAGCCTGCAAATATACAATTACTCAATCATTGCACTTCTCATAGTTAGAAAAATTGAAGGCAGTACTACACATAACAAGCATTACACAGAAACAAACTTCACATTTGGTTCACAACACATACATGCACATCCCAACATGTATCAATTCATTAGAAGTTTCGCAATGGAATGTGGATGAGGTACATGTGTGGTTTAGTAGACTAGACATTTTAACATCAGTTGTATAAATTCGTATGCATATCAGCAGATATCTTGAACTAAGTATTTCTATTCTTTTTTACTGCAATTTTTTTAACAATACACATGTATAAGTAACCAAAAAAACAAACGAAGAAAAGAACAATTTACAAGGCACCACTCTCTGAGTCCTTCTCCGAGGAAGGAAGAAAAGACATGGTGATTATTGTTCAACGAAAGCTACAACTGCAGTACTTTCCCTACAACAGCATTGGGGGTGTGTGACCTCGGGCTATAATGTGACCCCTGCTGTTTCAATGAATAGAAGGCCATAATGTCTGAATGAAATGAAAATTTCTTTGAACATAGATGTCCACAGTAAAACGCCTGTTGGTGTCGATAAAGCACATGACACACCCCCCCCCCAAATCCTGGAATAGGGCCCCCTCTATAGTGAATCCATAGTATGGAAAAACAAAAAATGATGAGAATGGTCCAGGCCCCAGGGCTAGAGCTCCGTCAACCTCAATTGCGCAGGCAGATCATGATAAAGTGACAGCTTTGCTGCAAGCTTTTGTATAACAATACCCCCCCCCCCCAAGTTCAGGGTTTCTTTTCCTTGCTTCTGAAAAAAGAGACTACATTTCGCATCAGTCTTTAAGGCGCGTAATCTTAAAAAAGAACGTATCTCCCCACAAAATTTCTGGGTTGGAATAAAAAATATTTATCATTCACATCAGACAAAATAGTTATTGGATTGTTCAAAATCTTTTATTAAGTTAGTTTTACGTGGAGTTTACGTACATAAAGGATTAATTTTCAACACGGTTTCTTCTAACCCAAAAAAAAACGGTAAGCAATACTGAAAATAATATACATTTTTGACAAATTTTATTGTGAACATCTCTAGTTAACTGTAATAAATCTACGGTTGAAGAGTTGAATAGTGCTTCCAGGGCCACAACTTTGGGGGAGGGAATATGATCAGTTGCAGTCTGGTGCCCCTGGTGGTGGACCAAAGGAGGCACAAATTTGACACTTTAATCTCTCCTTCAACGTTTTAAGAGAGCACCAAATTACGTTCTTGTCCCCGCTGACCAAGCATCTAATTGTGACCCTGTGTGTTTCATAAAGTGTAAAACATTTATTTTTAATAGGCCATATCTACAAATTAACAAAATTGTCAAGAAGCTAGTGCCCAGTTGAATAAGAGTGAACATAAATATTTGAATTATTTCAGTTCCATTTTGTAGGACGATTGGCCAAGGCTAATGAAAATAGTTATTCAGTATTACCGTTTCCATTTACCAGGGCCATGGTGTGCTTTCTCGAGACCCCGGATCCAGGGGCAGTGCCTGGGTTGCCCTAGCCTATTTACAGCCATGTCATTTACTCTTTAATTCAATAAATTCATTTCTTCTTTTTTTTTGGACGCTTATAGTGAATCGCCTGGCATAACGGAATCGCTTTGTTTTATCCAAAAGCATTCACGCAAGGGGAATAATCTTCGATTTTTTTTTTCTAAATTAAAGGAAAATTGAAAGTTTGAATAGAAATTCTGCTTTGTGTAAAAGACGGTTCAAAGTGGTTCGTTATGTAGAGACTCTACAGTTTCATACATGTGTTAGAGGGTTTCTCTCCTGTTATTCCGCAAATAAAATGCAACCGGGAAATTCCCAGAAAGCTGAACTCATTTTCCAGATTTTGAAAAAGAGTACCATTGAACTAGATTACATTTCTATACTGAACTAGACATACCTAAGTAATTTTTATCACCAGAAGCATATATTTTAGAAGCTGCAATCATTAAATTTTGAATAAAATTGATCCTATTAGATAAATTATTAAATTGCCCACAGTGTCAGGGAAACATCTTCTGGATATTATGATGAGATAAATTCGGAAAGATAATTCATCTTGTCTCCACCAAGACTTGAACCCAGGCCCTCTTGCATACCGGTAAAGCATGCTACCATCTACACCACTGGAGAAACGACCTGGCCTTCCTTATTTCACGCACTTTGGTATGAGACAATTGAATAAACGACGTTATTTGAACCCAAAATTCCAAGAAGAACCACGGCTACACGTGTTTCGGAACTATAGGAAGTTCCTTCATCAGTAACAAAAACATAAGAAAAATAACAAAAAATACTCCTCATAGCGGGAGTTACTCGCTGTTGTAGACAAAAGCGTCGAATTCAAAATGAACCGGCAATTGTCTACAACAGCGAGTAACTCCCACTATAAAGAGTATATTTTTCATTACCTTTATTCTATTTTTCTTTTGTTTTTGCTACTGATGAAGGAACTTCCTATAGTTCCGAAACGCGTATAGCCGTGGTTCTTGCAATTTTGGGTTCAAATAACGTCGTTCATTCAATTGTCTTATATAAACCAAAAGGTAATTCATTTTCTACTTTGGCACGAGGCGCTAAAGTAGAAGCATTAGCAGCCTCTCTTAACTTCAGGAAATGTCCCGCCTCCCTCAGGTGGGACAGTAGAAAGAGATACAGTTTTTTCAGCCTAAGATATCAAGGAAACATATTTTCTGCATATTATGCTGAGGTGAACTCAAAATGAAAAGTAATCTTTTCTCCACCAGGACTCGAACCCAGGCTCTCTTTCATACCGGCGCACAGTGTATTTAACCGTTTTTGTGGCATTGACGAGATGTTTAGTGAATATTTCTCTTTCCCCTTATTTTAGCATTGACAAGCCCAGACACTTTGAAAGGTTGAAAAAATTTCCATTAATGACCGGGCAGTAGAAATCTGGAATAAATAAGTAACTTGAAGTAGGTCTTTATTTTTCATTCATTAGCTAGTGGGCCACCGGAAGTTCAGGACGTGAAACAGGGTTTATGCTAGATAAAAAATTCCTTTAGCAAAAAAGCGGAAATGGGGGAAAAAGCTTTAGCAAAATGCTAAAATGCTAATGATTTATGGATGGATGTCTTCTCATTTCATACCTCCTGTACACATTTTTGCGAAAGTGGCTACTACTTCTTTCGCATTCTAAGATTTTCTTTCGCATTTTGTGAAAATTTCTACCGTAGATTAAACCATGACATGAAACCTTTTTGCAACGGTAAATCTCGGTTTCAAAACTAAGTTAATAAATTTTTTTATTTTTTTTAAATTTTGAAACATAAAATGTGCAGTGATCTCTCACTTAAGTATTGCCACAAGGGAACAAGAAATAAAGACGCATAAGCGACAGAAGCGTATAATGGAATAGCACACATCTTTGACTGGGAGTGCAGAAAATCCTCTTATAACCGAGAGATCACTGTACCTAGCTCAAATTGTTTGAAGGATTGTTCTATAAATATTGAAATTACTCCGACAGGAAAAAAAATCAATTTTTCTGTAGTTAAGTAAATTTTTCTAAATTACTTTTTTATATAAAATTACATTATTTCCAACAATATTGCAGCATAGTATGAGTACTTGCTTGATGAACAAAGAAACTGATGAGATGCGGTGGATATCTTATCTGAGAGAAACCAAGGATAAATTTGACTGTATATTCATAATAAAACTAAATGAAATCTCGATATAACCATATTCTATGGACGCAGAAAAATATCATAGTAGAGCTGTTATCGGTAAATTGAAAAACTTTGACATTAAATACCGACCACCAGGGCCGCAACTAGATGCTTGATCAACTGAGGCAAGCACACATTTTATCTACCCTATTTAATGTTCAACGAGATGTTAAAAGGTGAAATTTCGCTACCTTCTGGTGTGGGACAAGAAACCGACTTGTTCTTCTCACCCCACTTACAACCGTGACCATGGACCACCTGGAACTCCCATACTATAAAATGACTTACTGCACAGCCCTTTTGTGTACTACACAGAAAGTAGCTTCTCTGCAACTTAATAGCTCCTTTGGAAAGGTAGATAGCATAAAATACCAATGTTTATCAAACATGCTGGAAAGAACAAAAACTGTTGAAGAATTTAAAAATACATAGGAGAATTTCGAGCGAAATATAAAAAAATATCTTTGTATGCTGGTTGCAGAGAGGGCGGTAATTTACTGTAGTAAAGAATATCGCTGTATCGATAGTTGAACAATATACTAGGCAATTCCAAACAAGATTTAAAAAATATCATTTTAGAGCCATTTATCATAGTGTCGTTGTAGCCAGGTTTTACTGTATATACAAACTCTGTAGCGTACGTAGAATTTTCTTATCGGGAGGGGGGCATTCACTCAGCATTTTTCCCTTCCCGAAAGGAGAGGTTTCCTGTTTTTTTCTTCTTCTTTTTTTGCAAAAATAAACCATAATCTCAGCTGGGGGGGGGGGGGGCTGTGAAAAATCCTGGCCTGGGGACCATGACTGCTATTATTTGGTTACCTGAGGCTAGGAATTTGTCACACCCTGATATAATCAAGGTCTAAAATCCCACAAGAATAATTCTTACTGATCAACAAAGTACTCCAGGTAACTGCAAAAAAGACATGACAAATAGTTTGTCATATCATGCACCTGATAGGCAATGCTTTCAGATAAACTAATTAAACCATATCAGAATTGTAATCAATATCAGAATGACCACCTGAAGATTATTCATGTTTTAGCAAGAATTCTAAGTTTGTAACTGAGACTCAATTACAAGTTGGTGCTTTAGCTACCAATTGCTGAAAATAATAGTCATAAACTTCATTTATTGTTCATACAAATCATGATAAATACATTAAAATATACAAAGGTTTCTATTTTTTTTAATGTAATAATGAATATTTGTTTTGACTATATGTCTAAAAACTATTTTACCTGGTTAGGAGTTGACTTTACCAGAATTTCATTTGCACCTTTCTGGTCAAGTTCCTTAAAGATGCTAGGAAGTATACCACGAATGACATTTCTTAGTTGATCACCCAAGACTTCAATCAAAAGCGTAATATATTTTTGCTTTAGATCTGTAAAAAACTTATATGTGTATACATACATAGATAAAAATCTTGTTAAGATTCAATTAAGAACTCAAATTAATATGAATGAAATACTGTAGATACTTGTGTATAAGCTGAGTTTTTTTGTGGAAAAAATTTGGTCCTCAAGTGGGGGAGGGGGGTCGGCCGGCTTATACTAGGGTCAGTTTTTGATGAGAAAATATCACCCCCCCCCCCCCCCGTATTCAGTAGTCATTTCTGTAGCAGTGTTCGAAAAAGTGGTGCCTTGTAGAAACCTGACATTGGCCCTAGTGTACCAGTGGGTACATTAGGCGTGGAATTCTGTTTCCGTGGAAATTATCATCTAATCTTTCAAAAAGTGTTTCATCAGCAATGTGATGGACGGAACTTAAGATGATATTCTCTTTAAAAGTGACAATGGCGATGACAGCCCAGATGAGGATAAAAACGAAGATGGCACATTCCTTATGATGATCTGATGGATTACGATGAGCCTGGAGACTCAAAAGAAATGGATTAAAATCATTTTCTATTGTAAATTTCCACAAGCTATTCATTTTGCATGTAAATATAAGAATATTTTTTCTCTAAAATGCATGGATTTTTTGGGGTCGGCTTATACACGAGTAATACAGTACTTGTCCATGGGATAACAAATTGGAAATTATATTACGATATCTTCATTTAACATATGAACTTGTAAACTATCAACTCCTGGTTACATAAAACATAAATGTAAGATTTTGAGATGAAAAGGGGCTTTTTTTTTTCTTCTTCTTATGGGAGTGGGGGGGGGGGAATTGTTTTCTGCAGCAAAAGGCAATGAAATCTTGGCTACAAGGAATTGAAACGCCCTCTCACTACACCAGCATATGCCAGTACGTAGTTACAACAAAATACTGAATGCCCTCCAATAAAAGTGAAAATTGAGACTATATATAGATATTTTTTCTCTAGTCGCCACCAATTTTCCACAGTTGTCACACCAAAAAAAAAAAAAAAATCAAATGAGAATGAATCAATTTATGGGTTAGCTACTTGACAATGGGAAAAATAGAGAGAATATTTTTTGAAGATTACTCTGAAAAATAAACATGTGTCCATGCCTCAAAAACTAAATATTGTCATGTTCTCTCAGGTAGACGAATAGTTGCATCAATATGGGGACAATGAGTTGAAAGAAATATGCCAATTACTTGGTCTACCTAAAAGAAAGATCACATTACAAGTGGGAAATGCTCAAAAACATAATATACATAAGTTTTAAACCATCAGTATCCTTGGAATCAATGTTATAGAGAAGATGACTTCTCTAAAGTTCACGAAGTTTGGGATGATAAGAATATTCAAACACTATTGATGGTTTTACCAAGCAATGCTGAAGAAGAAAGAATACGGAGCAAAGTAAAAATCATCATCAGTGATAGCTCAAGCTCAATGAAAAAAGATGCACTAGAAAAAAAGGGTTAAAAAAACTAAAATATTATAATATTCTTTGGGATTATTATATATTATTATCATTCAAAGTAGGTGTCCACATACTTTAAAGATTTGACTATGTAGTAGGTTATGGTAAATGTGATAAATCAGTTATGTATAATAACCATATTTACTATTATATTTATCACATTTTTTTTACCATAACACATACAGGGATGGAAAATGAAAATTTGATTTTTGTAGCAGCATTTATCAGTTTTGTAGCATTTTAAAATTTTGGCAGTAAATAAAATACAGTTTGTATATACATATGAGCAGTAGAACACATACACAGGATTACATTTTACTTCAAGAAATAGTGTTATTTCAGCTAAAAAGAAGGGGATGCCCCCCCCCCCCAAGGTACAAAATACAGAGAATTTTTTTAAATCATAAAAAAATTTTAAGAGACTTCTTGATATTTATATTTTTACATTTTCTACAATATCAACAAATGAGAGGCTTTTAAAAGATGGTGTTTCAGATTTAAAAATAATTTGAAAATGAGTGTTTTTAGATTTAGCTTGTAGACTTGGTAATCACTAATTTAAAAAAAATCACTACAGGAGAGGCTTGAAACACTTATTAGAAAAATGATTATTTTTCTTGTTTTTGCCACTGATGCAAGTCTAAGTGGTGCTTTTGTTCTCTTCAGTTTCAAGCATTTTCGAATGTTTGATCTTGCTTCTTTTATCAGAATTTACCCATTTCATATTTAAAATTATGTGTTTCTTTTTGAGTTTACTCTTGATTATATTACCTCAATTTGATTCAACATACTTTTGAGATAACTTCTTTTCCTGGGTCATTCTTAGAATATTTATTAGAAATTCTCAGAAATTTAATAGAGTGATTAAAAACTAGACTTAAATTATTTTTAACCTAAACTATATAGTAATTTAAACTAGAATAAAATTATTTTTAATTTAAACTACAGAAATAAAAACTATAAAATAATGATTAAACTATTGGAAATTTAATAGAATGATTCTATTTTCACAAAAAATTCAATTCGAGTACATTTGTTTTCACTCTATTTTTTACTGATTTTTGATTGCTCTGTATATTTTATTTACCAGCATCTTCGACAGATTTTCAATCTCGCGTTTTACTTCTAAGTTTTCTATTATTTATTTTCTACTATTCATTCTCTTGATATACCATTTCCTTTTACGCCATGCACCGACATGTTTAGTGTTTAATGGAAATGGTTTCCAGATGAACATAAATTAAAATTACTTTGTCTAGACCATGGTCGTGGTTGGTTTCAAAGGAACAAAAAGATATATAATTCGTGTAAGTGTTGCGCTTATTATGTGTTCAAGTGCTGCAATCTATCTTCCAAATCAAAAATGAGCATGAAAATGAAAATCTTTTCTGCAAATTTCAAACTATGACTGTTTTGGTTAGAATAATTTGCAGAAACCATTGTAATTTGATTCATTTCATCAAGCTGGAACACCACTCAGATAGTATACAATAAATATGTGTAAGTTTATGAAGTAAGTGAATATAAAGTCCAGGATAAGAGCTTTAATGATCAAACTGCCTATGTTCTCCCACAGGCATGGACCTATGGGGCGGGAGGTTGGTCACCCTGATCACCCCCCCCCCCCAAGTGAAATGTGAATATGGTAATATTGCATTCAATAAATCCGTTGAAAATTACTTGTATGAATATTTTTGGTTAAATAACAAATTCAAGAAAACTTGGACTAAAAAACTGGGTATTATTCTCAAAAAAATTCGGAAGAAATAGAAAATTATAATTGCCCCCAAAATACTGGACGTATGGTCACCCCATCCACAAAAATGCAAAGGGGAACACACCTCCCAACAGCGAGCTATAGATCCGCCCCTGATCTCTCACCATATTACTCATGGCATATACAAAAATCTGTGAGTTTACCCCAGATAATTTTACTCATGCAGCTTATATGCTAGAGGCACCAAAATGATGTCTTGCACAGGTGATAATTTTGTCTCAAGCCTTCCCTGCTCCTTCACATGATTGCACAGGGGCTATTATATATTTTTGTTAATAAAGGGGCCAATAAAAAATTGTCATCTGCGTATCCATAGAAAATAACCACCTAGGCAAACCACACTGCCACATGTGGAAGCCCCTCCCCCCTCACTGTCGGTATAACTGCTCTATCTAAAAGCAGTAGCCTGCATGAGATGACCGTTAAAAACAGGATTGGTCCTGGCCAATTTATTTCATAGATTTGTTAGATCATCTTGTACTTTACGATACAGCCAATGTTTCTCATAGTATTCATATCTTGGAAGGGGCAATCACCATCCTCTGGAACTGCGTCTATTTTGGAATTGGCTATAAACTGTAGATCCCAATACAATTAGCCTTGGTATGCAGAATATGACGATGAGACAAAAATGGTCACTGTAGCTGTGAGGGATGCTAGCTTCTTACCATATCATTTTCATAATCAGAGTGTCTACCACATACCCAAAGAAAAGTTTTGTGAATTTTTGTTGATCTCTGCTTGTCTGCCTAAATACGCTTTGCTGGAATCTTACATCAAATATCTTTAAAACCAACCAAGACCATGGTCTAGACAAAGTAATTATAATTAATGTGCAGCATTAATTTGTTTGTTGCATGTCTCTTCTGATGAGCATGACTGAAAATCTGTTAAAGATGCTGGAAAATAAAATACATGGAGCAATCACGAATCAGTTAAAAATAGGGAGTGAAAACAGATGCACTCGGATTGAATTTTTTGTGAAAAGAAATCAAAGGAGTCAACTTTTTGATTTTTTGAAAAAAAATAGCTGGAAACAGCGATTGAAGGGTTTTTGGTTTGTTTGTTGTTGTTCTGTAGATGAGCGGTAATTTCCTTAGTTTGACCCCATTTTATATGTTGTCTGAAGCTTAAGCGCCAAATCCTGGGGAAGGGGGGGGGGGAAGGACCTCAAGCTAATTCCATTTACGGCCCCCAAAAAATAAAATTGCGAGGAAGACAAATGGCGTCATCGAAAAGTCAGCTTCTATTGTGATGCAATTTCAAAGTTTCCTGAGGGAAAATTTTGTTTGTGGTGCATGATGGAGCAAAATTGAAGAGTTTTTTTTCTGAGTTTTTGTAGCAGTATGTAGCAAATTAGGGGAAACTTGTCAAAATTGTAGCAGAATGTAGCAATTGTAGCAGATTTTCCACTCCAGCACATACATAACTGGAATGTATTTTTTTTTTACAAATTGTTATTTAATTATTATGTTTTATTATGTTCAATGTATACTTATTAAAAATAAATGGTGGAAGATAAATCAATAAAAAAGTAGAGTGAAATTATTTTTTATTTGTATTTTGTTTGATGGAATTTGTTTTTAATATGGAATTAATATCTGTGTGGGTTTCAACCAATGTTGAAATTACCGTACTTTGCTCATGTTCATCAGTGGCTATTTCACCATTTCCACCTCTATCCTTCAAATAAAAGAATCCTGATTATCATCTTCAAAATTGGAATGCCTAGAGAAATGCAAATATGCTTTTAAATTTTCAGGGAATACCTAAGGTATAAAAAAATGGTGTCAAATATATGACCAGTGACCTTAATTTATTTGTGCACCACGAACATATGTTTTTCTTCCATATGATAGTTTTTATTAACTTGAAATCATTGAAAAACTTTATTTCATAATTTTATACACTATGAAATAATTAACTTCATACCCTATTTCAAGTCTCTTTTCAAAATACTGCTGTAAAGTGCTGTGACACACTGTTTGAAAATCAGAGCCTATCACTTTAATATTATTTTATCAAGATGAAATTTTAGTGAAACAAAAAAGTCATCATGGAAAAAGTTCTATGGGGAAAGAAAGGAAATATTGATGCCTTAAGATGAAGTTAATGTTGAGATCAAGAGATTAAAAAATTAATTTGCCATATTGCATGGCAATGAGGATACAAATTCAAAGGATTGAAAAGTAGGGTTGGTAAGGTTTTCAAGGTTAAAAATTGTGGTATTTACAGTAGTTTTTAGTGCATTATACAAAATCCTTGTGTCCTCAACTGTCCAAAACATCTGCTTGAAAAACCATACATGAGAAATGAAAAACAAAGATAATATCTATAACCAAATAAAAAATTTTTAAAGTGAAAACAGTTACACAATTCATAGTAATTTATCAAACAGAATTTATCAGCTTCCAACCATGAACTTGACAGAAGGGACAAACAAAACATCTACAACAGAGACGAAATCACTCTTCCTGATAGCTCCAGATCTTTTGACAGATTTTAGTTACACAGTTGTTTTATCTGTGCTTCTGGTTTTTCTTTTAAGTATTAATATCAGAAAAAAAAGCTACTCTGTTTTTATTTTATATATTTTGTTACTTTGAGGTTTTGAACACTTTAAAGATTTATTATCAATTACTTCAGATTGTTGTTTTACCTACGAATGGATTTTTTTTTATAGCATTGTAAGTACTCCGTATGATTTAAAAAAAGCTTTTCATGTCATATTTTGATACATAGAGCACGGTCAAGGTTTTGGACAAGACATAGATTTTACTGCTATTTATCCATACACGCACTTCATACATATTCCTCTGCAGAATTTCTAATGAATCTGCACATGTCGGAAAGTGTTGTGAGTGAATGTATGTATGTATATGCATGGCCCTAACACATTTATGTTTTTATGTTGGAGTTTTGTTTGCTTCGTGTTATGGTGGTGTTGCCATCAGTCTTCTGTATTTTGAAATGAGATGGTAAATGCTTAGATTATGTAAGTATTATGTTGAAGGTCTGCTTGCTCTCAGCAGAGAAACTTTAGCAACTATAACACAGAATTTAATGTCCAAAACCTGAAAAAGCCAAAATCTGGCATCCAATAGATTTTAAATAAGTTTGTGGAAGTTAAAGACAGTTTCTGTGCTGTGACTCAATTTTTTTTTTAATTTGGATTCTGATAATTTTTAAAACTTACAATTTAGCTTTTTAATATTTTACTTTCATGAAAAATATATTACCAGTCTAGAATCTATATTACAACAATAATACTACTTTGTTACATAAATACAAAAAAAAAATATATATATATATGCTTTATATTGAACAATTATAAACCGACCTAAACCATAATAGGCTGTTGCTAAGAAAAATAATCCACGGAGAAACCCTTGTAGACCTACTGGAAGGACAGGGATGTCCCTTGAGGTCAAAAGTGTATGTTGAATGTGTTTATGTATATGCTGGTATATATGTTTGTATGTTATAATTTAAAAAAAAAACTCATCTTCCCATCTCATTAGAAAGAGGAACCTCAATGATTAAAGAGTAGATAAATTATTCCTAACTAACATCAAGAATTCTTCTGAAAAATTATCATCCCTGTATTCCAAGATGTGCTACAGAGAAAAGAAAAACGTCTAAAGCTCATTATATGAAATCAATATACTGCAGGCTGTAAACTAGTAAGTAATTAAGAAATAAAAATAAATATGCAGGATGCATAGCTAAACAGTGAGTCCCCCTGTGAGTTCTCCTATGCAGAAAATAACCGTGGTGTGACAAAAATGATCAAATGACCTCTAAAGATAACTAGATGTTTTTTAAGAAAAGGTTTTCTTGCTTTCTGTCACCCAAATCAATCCACCCCACTTATTGGCACTTATGTAATACTTGAATGGCTCCTTATTGGTATTTTTACAAAGGCTGAATTCAAAATGGAAAAACTAGCAATGCTTTTGCTATCAAAGCCAGCTAGCTCAGCTTAGATTGGGAGAGTATTTTTACGCTTTCCATTCATACAATTTAAGTTAAGAAATTGTTTAGACTGCATATCATATGATGCATCATGATAAAAAAAAGTAGAATTTCAATTGCATGAGGGAAGAAATTCTACGAGGACAAAAAAAATTTCTTATATTAAGGTAAAGATTTTGTACTAAATAATTAATATAATTTTAAATATTTTGTGAAGTACTATAAATCATAAAGGTTTTTTCATTAATGCATCTCTTGTGAATAAAAAAATTATTGAAAGCATTAATCACAAGATTAAGAAAGTTTTAATGGTTTAAACTAATTTTTGAAAACCAAACCTGTTTCTGATATATACATTTAAATGTCAGGTAAAAATACACGACTAATGAAATATAAAATAAAAAAATAAATTACCTGATGACTCAGGATCAAAATACACTGTTTCATTTTTCACCATGCCTACTTGCTTTCTAATTCTCTCTGCACAAAGAGGTGTCACAGTTATGAACATAATCGGTAAACATCTTCCTAAATGAGCAGATATTTCAGCAAGATCTTTTTCTTCTAATACCACGGAAATTGTATCGTTACCTGCAAGAAAAAGAAACGATATATAAGTACTTGTACTATGAATTTTCAAACTACAATTTTTTATGAAAATAATCCTTTGCTTGGTATAATCACAAAAGAAAACTAACAAATAATACAAGTAAAGGAAAAAAATATGAAATTCTTCAGATGTTTCAACATGAACAGTTGGTGCCCTCTTCAGTGGATAAATATAACCACTATCATGCTGACTGGAAATTCCACTTGAGTTGGTTACCAGATCTTCATTCTTGGTTGCTTAATGGAAAAATATATCAGCTTAAGTCAAACTTCATGATCACAATAAAACTGAGGGCCTGCATGTAAATCTAAAGCAACTTTCTGATTGGTTGCTCATGAAATAGAGCTGTTTGATTGATCTATTCAAATTTTCTTAAGATTCCCACTTGTAATGAACCTTAGTCATAGCATTGCGATTGGTGGAGTTGATTTATTGTATCGTTGACTATATAACATATTTTTGAAAGCTCAAATATATGCCTTTGAAGATGTCCAACAAGCAGAATTTCATGAAGCAAGAGTTTTTCATAAAGAAAACTTCCATGGCATCCTTCATAAATGAGTTGTGGTATATTACATAAACTCCACTTGCAAACATTCCTCTGCGGAATGTTTAAAAGGTACATGTAGTTGTAGTCTTGAATTGAAGATTTTAATTTTTTTATTTAAGAGGAAAAATAGTTCAAAACACTTTGCAACACTTAGAGGTTTATCTCAAAGTTTTATTCTGTATTTTTTTTTAAATCAACATAACCTGCCAATTTGTTGGACAATTTGTCTATTGTGGCTTTTGAATTTGTATTTTCTAACCCAGCTGATATCATAAGCAGTTTATCTGTAATAGGAATATAAAACATTAGTATATTTTGGAACATGTTTTGTGTGTACATATATGGCCTTAATGTATTTATGATGTCAGAGTTACGTATGTTTTGTGTACTAGTGATGCTGTCATCTGTGTTCCATTTAGAAGCGAAAATGGCAGATTCCTCAATTTTTGTGTAATGTTAGTGTCCT
Source organism: Pholcus phalangioides (assembly GCF_987345545.1). NCBI lineage: Eukaryota > Metazoa > Arthropoda > Arachnida > Araneae > Pholcidae > Pholcus > Pholcus phalangioides. The sequence goes on along the minus strand of NW_028301608.1, from coordinate 81,093,633 downwards.
TTTTAAGGTCTCCCTTGCTCTCTGCAGAGACTTTTCAGTAGGCTGGCTTGCATTCCCACCTCAAAGTTGGAAAGCTACAAACAAATAACTCCAGCTGACCAGCACTGTGCAGCAAATGAAAAAATTATGGTTTTTTTTTAGCTTTTTTGAAACTTAATTAACATTTTTTTTTGAACTAAAAGAAAATTAATTTTCTTCTGCATGTGATGGAAATGTTTGAGAAACTGAACAGTTTGTCACCCGAGGAATATGATGTCTATATTGGCTTCCTCGCTATTACTTATAGAAATGTGACACCAACAGATATTCATCGCTAAATCTGTGAAGTGAATAGCTCAAATTGACTAAGTTTGTAAATAAACGGACACATTTCAAGGAAAGCTAAAAGAACAGGTATATATTATAGTATTTTTATTGTACACACAAGATTTAGGTGATTACGAACAACTGGCTCAAGCATCATGACAGTTTTCCTATCATTCAGTAAATAGACTCATTAATTATGCCTTACACTTCACAAATCTAGCAATGAACCTTTGCCAGTGTCATATTTATTGTGGTTTGAGTGTAAATAACAGACCTTATTTCATAGATGGCAGAATGCTTAAAAAATTCCTCAAATACTGAATTAAAAATACAGTCAAACACAATTGTAATGACACCCTCTGCTACAACGTCAATAATTAAAGTTAGAGGTTGATTTTCATAAAGAATATCATATAGAATATCATATTTAATGATACACACACCATGCTTTCTCAAAAATTCTTAGAATTACAGACCACAACACTGAGGAAATGTTCATTTATTATTCTATTGATACCTTTAAAAAAAACATTTATTTTATATACAGTTTTTCATAATCTTTACTGAAATGAGGAAATGAAGATGATTAGCATTAATTTATAAATTATTTTTTAACCAATACGACTATAAAATATTAATATTTGTCTTGAATAATTGTAGTGGTTCAACTTTTTTTTCATATACAATACATTCTAATTCTCTACAAACTTGCTGTAGCCCTTAATTCTTACTAAAGGTATCCAAAACCTTTGGACAATCCATACATTTATCAGCAATATATGGCAATTTTACTCACAACTGGCAACATTTTAATGAGAATCTGATATGCAGTATTTATGAAACCAATTTTCTTTCATTTTCCCTGTTAATCCCTGTTTACAGTCCAATCTCAATAAGTAGAATGTGAAGCAGCCGACAACAGACTTCGAGTTATCATTAGTTCCACTTATCGTAATTTCCAATTTAGAGAGGAAAAAGAAAGACTTATTAAAATAAAGCTATTTACAAATATTGCATTAGTAAAACATGTCAAACTACTGAAGATAAAGAAATTCAAAAAGCTGTTATTCTATTCAATCATATTATGAATAAGAATATTTAAAAATAAACTAGACATACATACTTAATTATGGAAACAGACGTATATACAGGGTGATCAGCGAATAAGCCCTTATTTCAAAATTAAATATTTCTACAACAAAGATCAATAGAATTATGCGGTAAACGGTACGTTTATTAGCAAAACTGTAAGAATGTTGTACAGAAATTTCGAAAATTTAGTTGTTTTTTTTAATTTTTTAAAATTAAAAAAAAAAACGAGATTTTGGGGTTCCGAAAATCCTTATTTGTGTGAAGAGAAACCACTGCATTCGCCTAAAGTTACAGCATGGGCTGCGGTATGCGCCAGAGACATTATCAGCCCCTTCTTCGTGCGAGAAACGATTACTACTGAACATTACGCTACAATTTTGGAATAATTTGTCAGCACACATGGCGCATACCGCAGCCCATGCAGTAACTTTAGGCGAATGCAGTGGTTTCTCTTCACACAAATGAGGATTTTCGGAAAATCTCCAGTTTTGTTGTTTTTTTCTTTTAATTTTAAAAAATTAAAAAAAAAACAACTAAATTTTCAAAATTTCTGTACAACATTCTTACAGTTTTGCTAATAAACGTACCGTTCACCGCATAATTCTATTGATCTTTGTTGTAGAGATATTTAATTTTGAAATAAGGGCTTATTCGCTGATCACCCTGTATGATATCCATATAAATGAAACAAATCATAATGTGTAGGTATACAAGATTGTCTGCCAAAAAATGCAATGGTTTTTGACTTTCTCTTTCTTTTTTGTCCTTCTTTTGTGAGAAAATCATTCACCTTTAAGAAGCAAACAAATGAATCTGCTAAATTCTGTTGCTGAATGCTAAATTCTATTGCTAAATGCTATTTTTTAAATTCTTCTCATTCTCAAAAACTTCAACTTAAAGAAAGAAAGCTTCCTTCGACTTGAACATATATATTCAAGTTATCAAAGCTTGACTTATCGCAAGCTGTACGGTCACCATAATCATAATGAAATAACACCTTCATGCATAGACTTTGATTGTATCTGATTATATTTCCCATTAAAAAAGGGTCTTGAAAATGCACACCTCGGTTGTAATAACAAAATTTCACAGAATCTTCAATGTGATTATAAGAGTTTCACTGTAGTATGCCTGAGAAAAATAAATTTTAATTATTGATTTTAAGATTTATATTATTATAAATAAGAAAGTACACGCGCACACAGAGAGAGATAGAAATGTTTTTAAATAAATACTCACAACTTTTCAAAGTAGGTCCTTGAAAAGAATAACTGTTATTTCCAATAACGACAGGTACGTAAGTAGACGGAGGTTTCGGATGAATTTTGAAAGACCCAATTCTTATACTGCGACATTGGATGATTTGCTGACCCTGAGCAGTGACTTCAGGTTCTTTCTCGTTTCCTTCTGAGCTTGTATTCATCTCTTCACTTTGATATCTGAGTTCTTCATCATCCATCATCTCCTCTTCATCTTCTAGCTCTTCTTCTTCATCAGGTAAAGGTATTCGCTTTAGTATCTTGCTTGTTTCTTCATCTTGAACACCACCTTCCTGTATCAGAAAAATTATTCAAAATTATTTGGCGACCTTAGGATGGCTGAAACTACTATGTAAAGAGAGATTTCTTTCTTCTAGGAAGAAATAGAGGTGGGAGTGAGAAAAAAATTCTCCAGAGTTGTTGTCATGCTGCCTAAAATAGAATAGAATTCGAAACTGTTTTCCATCACAAAAACAGTGTCACTTTTATAGCAAAAAAATGTGTATCTAGGCTCTGAGTCTGTATAACTCAAAAACTGATACTTTAAATTTTATCAAAAACATCCATTAAAAAAAACCCTCTAAATTCGAAGGAGAAGAACCTCATTTAAAATATAGCAAAGTTCTTCAAAGAAGAGGTAAAGAAAAGAAAATGAGCCTTTGATTAATGTATCTTGAGGCCAGAAGAATGTAATGTCCCGCATCCATGGTTTGTCAAGCAAATCAAAACATCAACAAAAAAAAAATATTTTGAGAGGGAAACGTTTCAAAAGATTGTCACTGAAAGCTTCCAGAAAAAAATGTCGCTATAATTAATATAACAAAATCTGTACTTTGGAAAAATATCAGCTCCCTATGTACAAACTCTTAGAAGTGGGGAACAGGTGGTACGACAGCAATGGTTAACAAAATATCTATTTTCTTTAAAGTTTTACAACTATATTGAAAGAATAATTAACATAATAAGATAACTATAATAAAGAAACAATTGTTTCTTAAAAGTGATAATTTTGAAGCAAATAGCCAGGGAGACAGAGTTTGACACCCTTGTTCTATTGGAATGATAGTCTCTCTTAATGCTTAACCCCAGATATTTTTAAATAAATGGGACTATAGTTCTAGAACTAAAAAATGGGCACTATTTCAAACTCTTTCACAAAAATGAAAATGTTGTTTATTTATTGTTATTAAATTATCAATGAAAACTGCAGCTGAAAAGCAGAAAGCAAGCTTAGGAACAGACCAAGATCAATGTCGTGTGTGAATGAATTGACTTCCTATCCAAGTAGTATTCCAAGAATTCCACCTATTTTATTGGAAACAAAGTAAAGTACCACAAATATTTGTTTCGTCTCTCCCCCCATTGATATCTGAAAAAGAAAAAAATACTTACATTATATTTTTTGCTCTCTCGATCCTGTGTTCTCAAATTCATAAACTGTTTATGAACTTGCTGTCTTTGTAGATGGGAGACATTTGCAACTGCCCTAGGAGGTTGTTGCCTTAATAATAAAGAATTATTAGCTGAGGAAATTTCACTGATACGTCGTCTGTCATTAGCGGTATCCATAGGTTCATCATCATCTGAAGATATTGTGAGACACACTGAAAATGAAAAAAAATATATATATACTTTGAATTGATGACATAGATAAGCATGTCTAGAAGAATTTGTAAGCAGTAATGTGCGAGACTAATTAATCTGTATCAGAGTTGGGGTCTTGGACGTCCGAAACTGGTTTTGGACAGGACATGTGGGATAAACTGTCCAAAAGTGTCTGAAACTGTCCAAAACCTCCCAAGTTTCAAAATGTTATGTGGAAACCTTTTGGATTTTTTTTTCTTTTCATGATACTAACATATTAAAAAAAGTACTAGCAGAAAATAAAACTAAATCAAAAATATTTCAAAAAGGTGTCATTTGTTTTTTTTTCCCTAAGTAAATTGTTTCACCAAATCAGGGGTCAGCACGGATCATGGCCTCAAAAATAGTGAAAATAGTGACCAAATTGTTTAAAAAAGTGAGCAAATAGTGACCAAAATGTTTAAAAAGTGACCCAATAGTGACCAAAATAATTTTAGAAAGAGACCAAATGGACAATGAATTTTGATTATTACCAAATTGAATGAATTGAAATTGAATTTAGTTTTCACTAAACTTTGTATTTCAATGGAGCTCATCGAAATTGCTTTTTTTACATAATAGTGTGAAATAAATCAAACTCGAATGCATTCTGCTAACCAGAAAAGTTTTGAATAACTTATCAAATTTATCAACAACTATGTGTGAGAGAGTAACATTACATCCTTTCTAAGTAACAGTAGCAATGCCTTTCCCCTCCCCATAGGGGCCGTTAAAGTATTACGTCATCATAGATGGGGGGGAGGGGGTTTCCGATTTGCTGACTTTTGATGACAAGGGGGGAGGTTGAATAACGCTTACGTCATCAACCACCCTTTATGAAAATATGAGTTAGGATTCAGGGGGGGCAGAGCTGATGACGAAATTTTGCTGACAGGGGGGGGAGAGGGGTCAGCGTTTTGCTGACGGGAGGGGGGGGGTCAAAAATGGCTAAAAATTTGCTTATGTAATACTTGAATGGCCCCCATATTGCTATCCACAACCCATCTTAAAATCAATTTAAGCCGGAAAAACTTCAAAACGAGAAAACATTTTCACATTCAAAGAAGGAAAAAAAAATGAAATAACACAAAATTTGATGACAGAATTTGTCCCATCTACATTCTAGTGGATTTTTCATTCATGTTATGCTATGAATGACAGTATACAAAATGTACTTTTTTTAACTAGTACAAATTGATTTACATAATTAGGTTTGTATAATATCTTCCAACAAATTTTAAGAAATTTACTATAATGATTGATTTAAAAAAAAACTAAAATTACATTTTAAACAATATTTTAAATTATTAAATTAAAATATTACTTAAACTACTGAATTAAATAAATTATTTAAATTATTAAATTAACTAAATTATTTTAATTGTTAGGGGCCGTTCAAGTATTACCTCATCATCGATGGGGGGGGGGGGTTGGTTTCGATAATGCTTACGTCATCAACCACCCTTTATGAAAATATGAGTTAGGATTCAGAGGGGCAGAGCTGATGAAGAAATTTTGCTGCCAAGGGGGGGGGGGGTCAAAAATGGCTAAAAATTTGCTTACGTAATACTTGAACAGCCCCTTATACGTTGAGGGAGGGCAATCCATCCTCCCCCCAACGTCAATGGCAGAGCCTACTGATGTATACATGATGTATATCAATTGTCATCTGCCGCACCTCTAAGACCTTCAAGTCTATCTGCACCTATGGCTGGACTGGGAAGGGTGGATGGGTCTACTCTTTTACAGGCGGAGGGGGCTCCAAAATAATACCCTCCCTTGGGCGAGGGAGAAAATAAATCAGTTTTGAAATTGGTTTTTGAGAGAAAAATTTGTAAATACATATTTTTCTTTTTTTTTACACACAACATACACCCCTAGCAAAAAAAACATTTACTACTTTACCCAGAAACAATATAATTTTGCCCCCCCCCCCGTAATTTTTAACAGAAAAAGACTCCGCGGTCTTCCCCGGTAAATTTCCCATGAACCTTGTAAGCACCAACGTGGCGACTTTTTTCCGCGCCAACCAATCGCCGTTTTGCGGCGGTCAATTCAAGATGGCTGACAAAGGCCACATAAAATTACAAAAAAATATATAATTTATAACATGAATCAACCAAATATGCGAAAATCGATAGAAATATATCGGGAAATACGGAAAATTAGGATAAAATGAACACAAAATTCGAATCAACGACATACGGGGTTTATAAATGCGGTTGATACAGTTTATGGATGCCGCTGTCAGGGCTACCTATTTTAATGCGAAAAAAAGTCGCCACGTTAGCTCTGACTCCTCCCGTAATTTTCAACGAACAAAAACAGTGAATTCACCCTCACCCGGGGCACCCGATTTACCATGGCCGTAATACGATATTTTTTCTGGAGGGGAAACGTAATTTTACTGCCCCTTGACTGTGAAATTCGATAATTTTGCAAAGGAATTTATTTCCTTTTCTTAAATATACCATTCCATCAAAAATTCCATTCGAGGCATTGCCCCCCCCCCCCGTGTTTTGGATTTGATCACGGTATGTAGCAACCCGCACCGCAAGTACGAACGAAAATTTACTATCGCCCGGGGCCGGTATCCATTTTTTTAACGGAAAAAGAGTAAACTCGGCACCCTTCCTCGTTCAACACCCGTGGAACCAGACCCCGCCCTCTCCTATTGCGGTCATAACAGCGACTCGAGACAAAAACGTTGTAATAACTTCCGAGGTCTAAAAAGGCTTTTTTTACACAACACCGAGAATGGAGCGCAATATGTCGATATTAAGTCAACAATCAGCATCGTGAAGATGCTCTAAATTAAGTTACGACCAGAGGCGGATAAAGGTCAGTTGTTGACGGCCCCGGGCATAAAAAAAAATTAATATTACGCCCCTTAAATTAGGAAAAAAGTATAAAGTAGGGGCCAAAGGCGCGGTCGATGTGCCCACCGTTAAATCCACCTCTATGTACGGCTCGCATGCACATTAACTGAGTTTTCATCAGCCTGATGACCAATTTTCATCTTATTTGGTTAAACTAAACGTTGAATCCGAAGGTTTTAACAACTGGCTGTTGCGAAGATATATTTTGGAAAGAGAAAATTCAACTGCCCCTGCGGGGAATCGAACCCACTAGACTACAGAGGCAACGAATCTCTCAATCTTTCCTTGGAGCTCGTGTACACTGAAAAGGACCGTACATGGACGGCCAGACCAGACTCAGGCCAAGCTCACAACTGCTGACGCTGCCACCAGATGGCGACTTATGGAAGGATGACGTCACTTTCCGCTACCACACGAAGGTTTTTAACAACTGGCTGTTGCGAAGATATATTTTGGAAAGAGAAAATTCGACCGGAAAGTGAAAGGACGTGGGTTCGATTCCCAGCAGGGGCAGTTGAATTTTCTCTTTCCAAAATATATCTTTGCAACAGCCAGTTGTTAAAAACCTTCGTATGGTAGCGGAGAGTGACGTCATCCTTCCATAAACGTTGAATTGCAGGATTCTGTGATCTTTTCATAAATAGTTCTCCTTTCGATCATATCTGGGGCTACGGTTTCTTGCTGAGATTTAAATCCAGTTAGAAAAATAGTACGAATTTTATTTCTAGATAGATCGCGTTTTTCAGTCGGATGATTTTTTTTTTATTGTAAGTAAATTCAAAATACTTGCGAGCTTCTTTAACGTTGGCCAGCTACAAGTGAAATTCAATTCTCCAAAGCGTACTAATAATACGCTTAATACGTATTAATAGTACGCATCTTTAATAGGCGCGCTTTGGTATTCTCCCGCTGCGCGTAAGTTAGTTTCTGCACGGGCTCTCTTTATAAACTCGCTCAATGTAAATGAGCCTTTAAATCGTCATTTCAAATATTAAAAAAAATTAATAAAAGTAACGATAGAACAAACGACAAATGTAACTTGCTCGATGCTCCAAGAAAGGAATTCGGCCCTTAGGACTAAAACTTTTTAAAACAAATAAAATAAAGGATCAATTTTAAAATAAGATGAAAATGAAAGAATGAGTGGGGAAATAAGAAAGAATGGTAGTAGAGGAGGGGAAAAAATTCTTTGTTGTAAATAAGCCTTTTACGCTATTTTTTTCCGACCGGCTTTTCCATAAAATGACGACTCTTTAACTACAAGTATAAGGAGCTTTCTTTCCAAGCGCCTTGAAATCAAGTTATGCTGACGTCACACGGTATGCTCCCGGGAAGATAAAGACGCCTTCATATATATATATAGGGGTTCCTTGTACGATCGTAGTTCAATGAAGGGAGGGAGAAAATTAGCGACCTTGAACCGGTAAAGTTCCTCCTTGAAGAAAAGAAAAACACTGACAGCGGAAAAGAGCGCGAGACTTAGGTTTTCTTGCTAAAAAAAGTGGAAAAAGTGACCTGGGCCCGAAAATAGGTAATAAAAGTGACCAGCTTCTAAAAAAGTGACTTTTAGGGAAAAAAGTGACCCGTGCCGAGCCCTGCCAAATTGATGGTTTTAAGCTGGAAATCTGATAGTAAATTAATATCACTTATATAACTGTTTAAATAAACACTGTTTTCAATTTTTTAGTTTGTTATAAATGTTATTTCTACTTCACATCTTATTTTTCATGTATGATTATGAAGCAGGTACTGTATTTAGGACAGTGATTGTCCAAAACCCTGCCAAATGAAGAGATGATCTCTCCAAACACTTTTCTTTAAAAAATACATTATATTGAAGGTACCAAATACTCATAATCACAGTTATAATCGTTGCATTATTATGAAACTCAACATAAATATTTTTTATTAGATAGCAATATAATGATGTGAATATATATCAATGGTGTAGTGTTTATTTGATGCAAATTGTTCTATTTTGACTTTTCAAACTTTTTCTTCAAATTTTAAATTGATCTTTCTATTTTACATTTAAAAACTAATAAATAAAGGAAAATATCTGAAGAAAATGAGGCCACTATGTAGCACCTACTCATGACTAACATTACACAATTTCACAAACACTGATTATGCCTATATAATGATAAAAGACTTCAAGACCCAAAGATTTTGTTAAATTTAAATTGCTGCTCTTATGAGGCTAGGAGCTAATATTTCACCGAATAAATTCAAGCTATATTTACAATTCTATCATATAGGGGACAGCAATATGAAAAACACTGGAAGAAGGCTTATCAAAAGACTGTCTTTAACACACTGTTTTTTATTCTCATGTCCAAGTTATGCACCAATTGAAAGAATATTTTCAAATTTTGTTACCTTCGAAATCATCTTGGCACAGACAGGGCAGCTAAATTAATTATGTGTTATCAAATGTTAAAAGGCACAGCTGCGCTTGATTATTAGTGCTCGATTATTACAAAAGTTTAATTTCATTCTGTAGTATATCTATTGCTTTTTTCCAATTTTCATGCGACAAATTTTTATTCCATTCTTGTATCTTTCATGTTTTCATAAATCTAATATCTAACCTCAAGACAGTTCAGTTTAAATTGTTTGATAACCTGATATCAGTCATGCAACCCTTTACATATACTGTTTTTAATTTCAAAATGTTATTATTAGAGCCCGGATTATATGCAAATGCATACGTGCATATGCTTTTGCCTATTTTGGCCTTTTTTAGCATTAATGCATATAAATGCATAGAATCAAAGAATTTTCAGTATAAGTGCATATTTTTGAAGGTTTATTTAAGCTCACTCAATTTTTTTTTTTATAATTTTTCAAATAAATATTGTTCATATAAATAATATTGTTCAAATAAATATTTTCATAACATTAATTTTTTTCCCCGCAGGTGAAATTTAGTGAATTAATACATATTTATAAATTATTTTACAAATATTTAGCGTTTTACTGTAAGGCTGTTTCTAGAGATATGTCAAAGTGTTAAATTTTTTTTAGAAATTGTCGAAATTCTTTTGTTACTGGTGTTTTCGTTATTGAGCAGGTACGACAAACTAAAAATTAAAAAATGCCTGAATAAAAAATATGTAGAAGTTATTTGCATATGCAGTATATATATATACATACGGGGTGATTATAAAAAAACTATCCCGACATATGGGCCCCCTAACTATCATACCATTCACAGAAACTGAATGAAATTTTGGCATAAGGTATTTTGAGGTATGCGCTCAAGAATGATATGGAAAACAACAGTGTCACTCTAACAGTTACGGTTACAGTGAGAAAATTTCGAAAATATCAAATGGCAACACCAAGTTTTTTGTATTGGAATACGATCTCCATACTGAAAAACACTAAATAGCATTGGAATGGCACCTGTAGCACGAAAATCCCCGGAGCTGGGCAAGGAAAAAGTAAAAAGGACTTTGCCGTGCACCAGAGCATTAATGTTAGTTTCATTCGTCACACCGTTTCTTCAGCTGAGATCCCAGCCTCATTAGTCCTCCACAAAACAAGAAGAAACCACCAAGAAATGCAAATTTCGGGTTCTATGTAAGACACAGTCATGACTGACGTCGAATATGAAAAACACTGGAAGAAGGCTTATCAAAAGACTGTCTTTAACACACTGTTTTTTATTCTCATGTCCAAGTTATGCATCAATTGAAAGAATATTTTCAAATTTTATTTTAGAAATCATCTTGGCACAGATAAGGCAGCTAAATTAGTTATGTGTTATCAAATGTTAAAAGGCACAGCTGTGCTTGATTATTAGAGTTTGATTATTATGCAAGTTTAATTTCATTCTGTAGTCACATCTATTGCTTTTTTCTAATTTTCATGTGACAAATTTCTATCCCATTCTTGTATCTTTCATGTTTCCATAAATCTAATATTTAACCTCAAGACAGTTCAGTTTTCAATTGTTTGATAACCTCATTCATATAACCCTTTGCACATACTGTTTTGAATTTCACAATTTTAATATATTTAATGTAATTTTAATAATGTAATATTATTTATGTAATATAAAGTTTATTATTTGATTATAGAAGTCACCTCTTCATCAAATTGCAAAGTTTTTCAATTATAGTTATAAATAGGAGGTTTTGGACAGTATGGTAAAAACCACTGTCTTTACCATGGTTTTTACCGTACTGTCCAAAACCTTGCCAACCCTGATCTGTATACCATATATACTTGGGTACATGCAGAATTTATTAGTTCTTATACTGTAAGCTCATAGCTTACACGTGGATAAGTTTTTGAGCTGAAAAAGATACTTTCCCAGAGATGCCACTGGACTCTAATTTACCTGGGTCCCGGGACCCAGGTTATTTGAAAAATCTGAGTCCTTTTTGAGTGAAAGTGGGTCCCTCTCAAAAAAAATCTTTTTCCTCTCTACTTTTTTCTTCTTAGAACTAAGAAAGAACGCGTCCCGGTGGACGCGTGAACAAAATTTTTACGCGTCCTTTTCCGAAATTCCGGGTATTTTGATGCATTATAATGCATCAATGACATCTCTGCTCTCCCATTATATACCACGCATTTTCGACACCAAATTGGTGCATTTTGGTTTTTTTCTTTCCGCGTGCCTTCTTTAAAGAAAAAGAACAAATTTATGGAGATTACACTAAAGAAAATGTTTAACACTAAACAGAAGGCATAAATTCAAAGAAAATTAAAGTTATGATTATAACGAAAGTATAGTAGAACCTCGTTTCTCCAAACATCAATTTTCCAAACAACTAAGTCAACCGAACACCTTTTCAATCTAACTCATCTTCAGTTTTCTATAGTTAATGATGCTCAACAGTTGGTATTTTCTTGAAACTTGAATCCTCTCATCTCCCAACTCGATAGTTTCGTTCTATTGCACAATAATCCACTTCCAAACAATTGTACATGCCATACCTGTGAGCAACGAATGTAAGTAGGGGTGGATACGAGTACAGTTTATGTAGTTATAAACAGGGTATGCCACTTTAAATCAGCTTGATTAAAATCATGATTTAAAGCACTTTTGCGTTAAATTAAATTTAAATTTTGTGTTTTTCTTTGCATAAATTCAATGATATTGAAGTAAATGTAACCTGGTATGGTTTGAATGTTACTGATATGTGATAAGTTTGTGATTAAAAGAAGTATAGATCTTTGGGGTGAATATAGACTTGAACTTAATCCCTAGATACAGTGCAGAAAGAAAGCTGCTCTATTTCTAGATTTTGTGTATGGAAAACATTGAAGAAGATTTTTTTGTTTAAAGCCTTGAATTCTATACCTTAATTGCAAATAATAATAATAATAATAATAATAATAATAATAATAATTAAGAATAATAGATGTTGTACCAACATGTCATTAGGCTTTTGACTTTACTTTTTGTATTAAAATTATGTTTTTGCTTGTTTTTTTTACCAAAATTCATTAAATATGTGAAAAAAAAGAAAATGTATAAACTATTAAGCAACATCATGCAAGTTGGAAACATTCATTAATTGTAGGGATGGGACAAATAGTGATTTGGTCGAATAGCAGAATACCGAATATTTGGCAGCTGAATATCAATTTTCTTAAAATTCATAAAAAGTATAAATAAAATCGAACTCTTTAATTGAAAATACAATTATTGGTAATTTCAAATGATTGGCATTGAATTAATTATTTTAATATTAATTTTAATTTTTTATTTAAATAAATACTAAAAAACTGGTAACCAAAAGATTTTTGTTGTCATGATACTCACAATCAAATTTAATAATGATACATCGTATTTTAATATTAGTGATACCTCAGTAACGAAGATCATTTGTTCCGAAATCACTTCATTAACCGAAAGTGATTTTCCATAAGTTTCTATGGAAAATCATTTGATTCATTCCAGCTTTTGCCAAAAATTTAAAGATATAAGTTTCTTAAAACATCAAGTAATGCTATAAAAAAAGGCAAAAACTGATTAAGGGTAAAATAAATAGTTTCAAAATTTTATAAATGGAATATACAGGAAGATGAGAAATGCTGATCTTTTTATTTTCCAGCATGTAACAAAACTAACACCAGCTTTAGTCTACTAAAGCTTGTGTTGACACAACCCAGTCAAGTTCATAAGCCCCAAAGCAGAATGTGCTGAAATCTGCGACGTACATCGCAGAACAATTACCGCTACTGCAGAACAATTTTAAGAAAAAGTGCAAAAAACACTATTACATGTATAGGGATTTTTACCGCAGAACATTTCCAGTCAGCCAAGGGCTCGTCGCAGAACAGTACTAAACATTCTGTTTTGGGGTTCATAAGTACCCCCATCCATTTGTGATTTGGTCAGCTCATTTCTGAGTCTGATACATGTAGATGAAAAAGATCATCTCTCAGACTGTTCAGCTTGATGAGTCTTGCACTGAAAGAACACATACTCTGAAAACATAGGCTAGCTTTTTCTCTTTCAATGCATTTTCTATTTTTGCTGAACCTTTCATTCCATATAAAATTGTTCAAAGAATTTCAGAAAGAGAAGGGTAGGTACATCTAAAAAAAAGTTTCGAGATGGAAATGAGTTAACCGGACCCTAGTGATATTAATTCTGATGATTGGTGCGGAAATTCAGCTCACAGTGCACATACTTTATGTTAGTGCTACATACATATCACCGAAAATGTTCGTTAGTAGAATCTATTCGTTAACCAAAGCAGAAAAATCGCAAAAAATCTTCATTAGCCAGAAAATTTGTTAGCCAAGGTATCACTGTGCTTACAGAATCTTTTTTTTTTCAACACTTGTTATAATTTTACATCGAATTAAGAAAATGTCAACCATTATTTACTCTAAACTATTATATAATGCATCATAAAATTTACAACTTATATTTCCTCTCCAGATGTTCTTTGCCCCTTTCAGTAGCTCAATACATTTCTTATCTAGGTACATCCTTCAGTTAGTGAACTTGTGTAATTCATGCTCGCTTCCATATTATTGTGGAAGAATTCTATTTTCAGCTTCATGTTTTACTCTTATTCTAGAAATTCACTCTGACATAATCTCTTGAATAGAAAGGGATACGTATGCACCACACAACAAAATATAATCAGTAAATTTTTAATTCTTAAAAAAATTCCAATTAATATAATTTTTTAAAATTAGTTTGTTGTGCTAAGATTTACACAGATAGTCAGCCAAATACCGAATAGCAGCTGAATATTCATATCCTATCTCTAATTAATTGTGCAAGAAACAATCTTGCCAATAGAATTTGCTTTATTTAATTGATGCTGAATGGCCTTTTGGTTGTACATCGAGTGAATTGACATGTCTGCACCAGATGTGTGATACTGAGATGCCACCACTCATTCATTTTAATTGGGGGTAGGGGTTCATGAATAAAAAAACTTTTCTCTACAAAAAAATAATCCATAAGTTGATTTGTGCTCAATGACCTCTCATGTTAAATACCAATTTTTGGTGTTTGTATTTTTTTTCTTATAGTTTGTTTGTTGTTTATTCATTAATGTTCAATTAAATTTGAGCGATTAGGATTAAGCAGTTGGATGATATGAAAATATGCATTCTTAATGATTAACAAGATTTGTTTTAATTAATAAGCAGACAGTTAATTTTAATCAAAAAATCTGATTTAAATCAAAAACTTTTTTTTTTTTTAAATAAAAAAATGTTTTTTTTATAGTAAATAGGAACAGATATAATAGGAATATAATATATATAATATATATAATAGGAACAGATTTAGCTGCCATCTTTTTTTTTCATCTGACGAATTCATCTTAATCCCATGGGTGTGCCTTAATGAGGGAGGAGTGGGTCTTCTTGACAACAAGACAGTTCTTATTGCTGGGGGAATAATCATTTGTTGCTGAATTATTTCAATTTATTCCTTTGCATTATAGAATTAATTTTGAAATCGATTTTCACTTTTTCGAACTTTAACCTTTTCACATTTGAACTTTTCAATTTTTCAAAAACCCTTCGGCTCCGATGTGTTCAGATAATTGAGGTTCTACTGTACTGTGAAAAACCACTTGAAATGGGAAGAATTATACACAAGTATTCAATGAAACACAAATTTTATACTTCCCACTTTAAACATATTTTCACCAAGCTCTCTCCCCTTTTAAATTTCCTGCATAAGTACAGTGTAGAATTGTACTCAAAAGTCACATAGATGACATCATCAATTAGAATTATCACTTTTACAAGGCATTTTAAAGAAACATAGGGTTCACTTCATTAAAAAGTACCATATTTTCCTATGTATAACTTTGAAAAAACATCGGAATTTGTTAATGGGGATTATATATTGCTGTATATTACATGCAGCTTTTTCTCTGTAACGTTGGAATAGGAATAATTATTTAAAAAAAATTAATTTGTATAAAAAATATTTTGGGAAGATTTATAAATGTCTAGAGATGGGAGTAGAAGAATCCAAGTTTTTCTAAAAAACATGACCAACAGCCCTTCCATTCCTTAATAGCTGAAATCTTCTACCACTACGTTAAAAAAGTGCTCCAGAACATTTTAAACATTTTCCGAGTGTAAATTATGTCATTTCCCAATGTAACCTAGTATGCGACCAACTAGTCAGACCAGTTTCATCCAGTTCAAATATATGCAGCACATACATGCACCTTGTAATTAGAGGCATTCAAAACTAGGGTTGGGGGTTTGGCGGTTTAAACTGTCAAAAACTGGTTTAAACCATCAAAAACCTAAATGAATCCTTTCGGACAATATGTTGGTCAATACAGGGGTCCATTTCAGAGCAGCAAAATACATGATTGGGAGCAGATATTTATAAATTGGAGAAGCAAAATTAATTTACAAGAATATTTCCTTTAACCCCCCCTTTCAAAATAAAATATAGTGCACTGTCTTTTGTTATCAAATATCTTTTCATCAGCTTGTTCTTTGTTTTTGGTGTTTCTGGCTTTCAACACCTTGTTTGAAAGAGCAGCTGTCATAAATTTTTTTACACCAGTCTTGTCTCTAAGGGGACACAGGACTGTTGAATGATGAAAAAAATCAAATTTTTTTTATCATTTTAAAAAATTGTACAGATCTTCCTGAACATTTTGACACCTCACTTTTTGTTCTATGAGCAGTGGAAATCAAGACAGATGGAGATATGTGTGAAACAAAATTCAAATTTCCCAAATTAAAGGGACTTTGAGCCACGTGGCTTCATGTTTACCTCACATCTTTTGCATTAATGTACATTTGTTATAGACTTTTATAACGCTATCTACATTCGAAATATCTCTCCTCAGTTTTTTTTCCCTTTTCTCCATTGAGTTGAAGAAAAAAACTGTTACTCATACTTTTTTTTTTGTTTACATATGCTCTTCGTGGCTCAGCAAGTCCATCATGTTCTTTTGTGTTGCATTACAATTTAGTTTATAATTATTTCACAATTATTTTTTCATGAGTGGTTATTTGTTAGTGTAGTTATTGTTCAGTGAAAAAACTCCTTTAATTAATCTCATAAGAAACATATATAAGTTACATGAACCTAGATTGTGTGGTAGTAAAGGAAAAATATCAAAGATGTGAAATTGTGTATTGAACATACTAAAAGATTTTAAATTATGCGCAACAGCAGTTCATATCTTCGGTGAATATTATCAGTATGATTACAGTCTCAATAATGAATATAAAACCATTTTCATGAAATGGGGAAAATTCCATTGAAATATCACTGAAAACAATAGAGGCAATGCAAAATTCATATTCATGTGTAGTGTTGTTAATTCCTGTGTTGTGGTGATGGGGATCAGAAATAAGTTTACACCTAGTGAATGACAAAAACCTGATTTTTAAAAGATTTTTCTTCCAAGCATAAAAAATTTGGTATGCACTTGCATGTCTATGCAATGAGATTTGTTGTTGAAGATTGTCGAAAACTGTCTCGTCTACTCAAACTTTTGCCCACTTTGGACATATTAATGCTTATTTTCTGAAACAAATTTTAATCATGTTTTTTCTATCACACTTACCACACATTTTATTCATGCTAATGCCAGTACTTATACATAAAAAAAAACACCATTGAGAATTTTTTTACCACAAAATCAACGAGTCCTTGACTATTATGTACACTTGTCTTTTTTGCCAGTTTTCCCGAGTCAGTTGCTAATTTGTCTCAAATATCACTCACAGAATACATTAAATGTATAATACAGACTGCAAAATAAATTCAAGTGAATTTTTGCCACATTAGTTCTCCAATCTGTTGCTTTTTTCAACTTGCTGTGTGTCAAGCATTTGAAGCGGCAGGTATCTCAAAGCATTAAAATAGCAAATTAAAGCATGAAAACATGACAATGTTAAAAAACTAATTATATTATTGAACATTGAGGTTATTTTCATGAATCTGTATGGTACTAGGTTTGAAAAAAATATAATTTCATCAAAATTCATACTTCACAATCTTTAAACACGTTTTTCTCAAAACATCAATTTTTGTCGCTGCGCGCACGATATCTCATGCACCATGTTTCCTACTTCCATAAAATTTTCTGGTATGTGTCTCTTGCCTAGGTACATAAAATGAACTAGAATGGTAGACATCCATTGAAATTTAAAATTTTGAAAAATTTAATAAAATTTGAAATTTTAAAGTTTCTGCTAATTTTTTTAAATACTTTCACTCTACATATCTTAAAGATTCTAGTTCATTACATTAAACAAACATTTTAGGACAGAAAACAATTTTTTAATGCAGAAATTCAAATTTAAGCAGATGAAATTGCATGCAGTGGTGGTGTTTGTGTGTATGATCTTTTTTTTTTAAATTTCCAAATTTTGCTTGTAAACAAAAAATATTTTGCAAATTCAATGCATGCATATCAAATTACACATGTTACTTTAGATGTGATCCTCAAAAATTTTAACAAATTGGGTGAATTAAGAATTTTTAAATATGTGCTACATTTTTCTGCATTTCTTGACTTTCACGGGTCCTGTGTCTCTTAAGATGATAACTTTTTGCATACTGAGGGCACTATTTGCTGTCTGGAACAGCAGAAGTTTAAATGGGCTAAAAAAATTTCTATACGTTTTTAATTTTTTTATATTCAGAAAGAAATTGTTACAAAATGGGAGAGAATTTCGAATAATCAGCACAATGTTCGGTGATTCAGCACTCCTTATTTGGCGAGATTGGCAATCTGATGCTCATTATTTGGCAATATTGGCAATTTAATGCTCAATATTTGGCAAAGTTTCTAAATTAGCATTCATAATTTGACAGACATGCTCTTTTTACCCCCGGAATGAAAATTTTTTTCACGAAACATCGGTATTTGACACAATAATGACAGGCTACAGTAATTTCTGCTGCTTGCGGTGGCGACTTTTTTTCTTTTTTCAAAAACGGAAATTCACTCACATTTGCGCTTTAAAGCTTAAAGACAATTGCAAACCATCTTCAGCTGCACGATCACAGATATTATCGGGGGTTTCGCGATGGAAAGCCCGATTGTTTAAATAAGAGGCAGCAGTTATCCCGATTCGATTTTAGTTGACAAAGTCGAGCGTGAGAACTTGCCGGGAAAATTCAAAAATTGATTCTAAAAAAAAAACTACTACCTTCTCTCTAATATCGCAAACTTTTTTGGACTTACAGCAACTCTTTTAGTGAGAGATCAGATGGATCAGTTCGACATGATTGTAGCACTTAAAAAAATAAACTGTCTTGGAGTAAAGTTGCAAAGGGTAAATAAAAATTATTTTTTTATTGAAAGTTTTCATTCAAATGTAAAAAATATCTCTGTAGTGCTTACAAAATGTGAAAAGCAGACATGGCTAGCCTGCATATTTCTTTCCCAACACTGTACTCTTACCGTGTAGAAAAAATCGTTTCCAACAGAGACCTTAATTTTTTAAGGTCACGAGATAGTATGACTACAGAAGATGGGAGGAGTATTTTTAGGTTTATAGAATAAAACACACCCTTCTTGGAAAGAATAGTTTCGCAGCAAGCAGGAACAAAAAATGTTTACCGTCCTTTCCAAAATTCCAGGCATACTGGAGCAAAATTTGCTATTTTGGTTATTTGATGCAGAAAAATATGAAAATACACTATTGGAGCAGGTTGGCGCAAGATGTTAATTTTGGCACAGTTAAACATGGCGCAAGTGGAGGCAGAGTTTTCACTCCTGTATATAACATGATGAGAAACTTACTTTTTTCATACTACAATGCTTTATTTTTAAACATTAATTTATTAAATAATTAAAACAAAATATTAATTATAATTTGCAACTTTGAATTTTTTGCCATACAAACAGTCAAGAACAAATATATTTTACAGTCTATTTTATCTAAACTGCTGATTACTTATGTTCAATTTACTAAGCGAAATAGAATTGTTTATTCAAGATATGTGTGAGAGGAGATCAGGGTTAGGTTTTTGACCTCAGAAGTTAATCCAGTATTAAAACAGTCAAAAACTCATTGTCAATGTTGTCAAATAGTTTTTTTAACCTGATATGTTAAATAACGAAACACTTTTATGTGAATTGAAGTGTTTTATATTTTGAATTATAATTACTGTGAGAGTACAAAATATCTATTTTGATGTTTTAAATTTTCTGATCTGCCCAAAATTTTAATCCACATTGAAAATTCTCATGCAGCATCTGTTAATACACTAATTAAACTCATTTATTGTCCCCTAAAAATTTCTTAGCTCACGTTGTATAAATCCAGAATTTTAAAGAATATTTTCAATCAAAGCAGAGTTGACAGGACTGGATACCCAAAGCATTGCTTTGCACATTTAGATACAGTTTCGATTGGAAAACCATTGCATTTGTATAAATGCTAGTAAATATACCATATCAGTCAAACTTGATCGTTCTTATTTTTGCGCTAACAATAAGCTACAGGAATTTTCTTAAGCATCATATACAAACCAGCACAGCCAAATGGAAGGATATTTTAGTCCTACAATTTGATATTTTGATTAATAGATTTATTCCAATGTTATGCACAATAAGGGTATTATTTTGAGTATCAGTGATTATCTAGATAATTTAATAACAACAGAAATCAACATTACATATATGGCATAAAAGAAGTGCAAAAGAGTACAGCAGATATTTATATCTATACACATATACAAGCAGTTGAAATTTTGGAAGGTCAAGAAGAGCAGCGAAATTAACTTACAAGAATATTTTTGTTACCCCTACCCCTTTTCGAAATAAAACAACTGCAAAGTCTTTTGTTATCAAACATCTTTTTATCAGCTTGTTTTTGGTGTTTCAGGCTTTTGACACCTTGTTTGAAAGAGTGGCTGTCATAAAAGTTTTCACACCAGTCTATTTAAGATTATTTTTGCTCACTGAGGGCACTATTTGCTGTTTGGAACAGCAGCAGTTTAAATAATCTAAAAATTTTCTTCAAGTTTTCAATTTTTTTATACTCTGAAAGAAATTGTTGCAAAATGGGAGAGAATTTCAGAAGAATCAACACGATGTTTGGCGATTCAGCACTCATTATTCGACGAGATTGGCGATTACTGACACTCGTTATTTGGCGATATTGACAATTTAACACTCGTTATTTGGCGATATTGACAATTTAACACTCGTTATTTGGCGATATTGACAATTTAACACTCGTTATTCGGCGAAGTTTTCTAAATTAGCATATATAATTTGGGGGACTTGCTCTTTTACTCCTGGAATGAAATTTTTGTTTTTCACGCAAAATCTGGATTAGACGCAATGACAATCGACTACAGTAACTTCTGTTGCTTTCAGTGGAGACTTTTCTTTTTAAACGGAAACTGACTCACATTTGTGCTTTATAGCTGAAAGACCATTGCAAACCATCTTCAGTTGCACGATCACAGATATTATCGGGGTTTCACAATGGAAACCCAATGAGGGGTCGATAGTTTAAATAAGGCGATAATTTAAGTACAGTGGAATAAAACACACTCTTCTCGGAAAGAATCATTTCGCTGCAAGCAGGAACAAAAAATTTTTGCCATGCTTTCTAAAATTCGGGGCATACTGAAGCAAAATTCGCTATTTGGCACAGAAAAATACGAAAATACACTATTGGAGCAGGATGGTACAAGATGTTAATTGCGGCACAGTTGGAGCAGAGTTTCCACTCCTGTATATATATATATTGTCCAAAATAATTCTGTAGAGAGTCACTTTGAACAAAACATGCAATTAATGTGTGTATTTCCCATGGGAATTCTTATATTGAAAAGCCGTATTTGAGGTTTTTGATGGAGGGTTTTTCACGTGGCAGTTTAAACTATGGGACAGTAACCATGGTTTAAATCAGTGTTTCCCAAAGAGGGCAATATCGCCCCCTAGTGGGCGATGAAATGGGCCAGGGGGACAATAGAAGTAACGAATTTAACATAGGATCCTATGAGTTCCGTTGAGTGGGGGGGGGGGGCAATGAGGAAAAAAAATTTCTGAAGAAGGGGGCGATGGAACAAAAAGTTTCGGAAACTTTTCCGATGGTTTAAACCAGTGGTTCTCAACTTTTTCGACTCGCTGAGCCCTTTTCAGTCTTGATTTTTATGGCGGAGCCCCTAGGGTCTACCTTATGTTTTACAATTAAATAAAATAGTCTAACTGGGTTTGGGGGAAGGGGGTTCAGTAGATGAATGAACAGTAAAAAAAAATCTCTAAACAATTATGAAATGCCTTTGTAATTAAATTATAATTGAAAACTTACCACAAAAATTTGAAATCTACCACAATATCTCAATTTATAATCCTACTTACACACACAACCGAGAGATATACGGGTTATTATCAAACTTTACCCATACGTAGAATCTCTTCCAAATTTCAATAAATCAAACCATTTATATTATAAATAGTTATTATTTATTAACGAGAACAACAATACCACATCCTTGAAATCAGAGGTGTACACAGACTCAACCTTTGAGGGGGCCCATGAACTTTCTTTCAGAGAAATGTTTAGTTACTAACGTCCAGAAGCATTTTAAATCAATAGATTGATTAAGACAGCAAATAAATGTATTTTTTTATATCGTAATTCTAATTTTTTTTTGACGAATATTTTAAAATATTTAACATTTTTTATCATCTGGGGAAGAAAAGGCGCAGACCCCTTTGCCCATCCGTCCCTACACCTCTGCGCGAAGTTAAACTCAGTTCCTCAAATTTACATCCAATTAAAATTAAATTAAAATGCATCTTCGTTCATTATGCATATTTTTTAATTACCCTTCATAGAAGGCAATTCAAATTCAGTATCTACTAAATATATCGTAACTAGAGTGCAGTGTAATGCAAAAGTAGGCTTAAATTAGGACATAACACGAAAAAAATTATCAATGAAAAATGTATCTACGTTTGATCAAGTATGATAGCACGTTTGATAAATGATTAATGAGACACCTGTAATCGCATTCGTTTGCAGTTTTCTTATTTCAGGTTCAATTGATGATAATTGTAGAAGAATGTCCGGTTCTGCATTCAGGGGGCTTTTGCATTTTGTTTTGGTTCCTATGTACGCGGAGAATCCTACTTCACAGAGATAGGTGGTTGAGAAAGGCAGCAGTACTAATTTTGCTTTCTCAGACAAGATTTTAAACTCATCTTGTAACTTAAGCCAAAGTTCGGGTAGGCTTTGGTTTTGGAATGCAATTTTTAGTTCGCTATGTGATGTCAAATCTATCAAGACCTCGTATTCTTCTGAGTTTAGGCTATGTGATGTCAAATCTATCAGGACCTCGTATTCTTCTGAGTTTAGGCTGGGTGGTTTTTTGTTCACGCTGAATACATTCAATACCGATTTAAAGTCATCGAGCACCTTCTCTTGAGCTGTAGGAAAATAACGTTCAAAAGAGTCTTTCAAAGCTTCGAGATGTGCTTGGGAAGTTTTTTGCACTGCTTCTTGAATTTTGAGACTATTTTCTTTCAGGAAGCTCTTTTTAGAGGAAAGCAATCTATGTCCATATTTTTAACACATTCCAACCAATACACAAGTTTCCTCTTGAAAGAAGACACTTCGGCACTTGCATAAAAAACGGTGGGGTTTTTTCCTTGTAATGATAAATTAACTTCATTAATTTTGTTGAAAATATCAGCCACATATGCAAGTTTGCAAACCCAGTCTCCATCATTCAAACCCGTCGCCAATAAAACGTTCTGATCCATCAAAAATGCGGCTGCCCCTGAGGGAAGTTCCATCAAACGCGTAAGCGC
Source organism: Pholcus phalangioides (assembly GCF_987345545.1). Classification (NCBI taxonomy): domain Eukaryota; kingdom Metazoa; phylum Arthropoda; class Arachnida; order Araneae; family Pholcidae; genus Pholcus; species Pholcus phalangioides. The sequence continues at coordinate 81,070,215 of NW_028301608.1, read as the reverse complement.
TTTCCCTCGAGATAACCACCTTACTTCAGTGTGCAACAGGAGGGACACATGGTGACTTCCCATGTCTTCGCACATTTGTTTGAAGAGCCTGCTTTTAAGAGACCTAGATTTGATATAGTTTATCGTTTTTATGGCATCGTTCAACACAGCCATAAGTTCGGAAGGCATTTTTCTCGACGTGCGTGTTTATGAAGGACACAATGGCTACTGCTACATTTTTTTGCCTTATTTTTAATTTTGGCAATTTCTCCAGCATTGTGGCCCATCATTGCCTTTGCACCATCAGTACATACATCTATACAGTTTTGCCATGGTATTTCATTGGATGATAAAAATTTGCCCAAAAGATCAAATATCTTACTCCCTGATGTGTTGGTTGGCAATGGTTTGCAGAAAAGGAGTTGTTCTTGAAAGCTTTGTAAATGAACATATCTAACAAACACCTTCAAAATTGCCAACCCGGCGACGTCAGCAGACTCATCCATTTGTAGCGCAAATTCGGGGCACATGATGCGGCTGATGAGTGTATCTTTAACGTCATCAGCCATATCGATGATTCGTCTAGCTAGGGTACTGTTCGATAAGGGAATGTTGGAGACTAATCTAGCTTTTTCATCAAGCAAACAATTTACAATATTTATTGAACATGGTTTAATCAGATTTTCAGCTATCGTATGAGCTTCACCAGCTCGAGCAACACGGTAACTTATGAGGTAGGAAGCTTCCAATGCTTTCTCATTGTTGGTTTTACCAAGTATTGTTATGTTTTTCTGTGAATTCAACATTTCGTTGCACTTTCTCTATTGGTTTATCTTTCAACTAGGGATGGTTTCCCTCGAAATGACGTTGTAGTTTGGCTGGAAACATGGAACTGTTGGTCAACACATTTCCACAAATCACACAGAGGGGTCGACCATCACTTATTTCTGTGAATCCCATATTCAAGTAACTTTCTTCATATTTCCGTTTTTTGGTGGATGGTCTTTCCCCCAATACATCACTTCTGACACGTTTTGCAAAGGAGGAACGAGATGGCACCGCAGATTCAGAATTTTTTTTGCAGAAATCTCTTCTGAGAAACAAATGGTGAAACGCATTGCTTGGCTATCATTTTTTCTTGGCGTTGGCTCATCTAGCGAAGCAATGGAGGAAGCTGAAGGTTTGTTCACTGATTGAAGCCAGCGATTCATGCCTAAAAGAAAATCATGCAAGAATACGAGAATAACTAACTTGACCTATCATAAACCAGAATACATTTCCATTTAGGAACTAATTGTCTGGTTGATCTCGTGAAAACCAGCGTCAGCCATAGGCGGATACAGAAGAGAGCGAAGGGAGTGATAGCTCTTCGTTCAGTAAAAGGTGTATTATGGGCATAGGCGGGGGCGAAGGTGGAAAAATTTGCCCCCGTTCAAGGACTATGTGTCCGCATATGGTTTCAGCTGCACAGAGGCGCCGACATGAAGAAAACATTGTGGGGGTGGAAAATTACCAGTCATCCCATATAAACGGGACTCAAGCCCTTATGTAGGAGAAAGACAGAGATGCGTTGCATTGCATATTCATTTGTTATCAGGGAGGCTCAGCCCCCCCACCACAAAATTTATTGTGGGGGGGGGGGGAAGCACTGAAATATCCTCAGCCCATGGACTATCTCCCATCCTAAATTAGGGCCCTGGGCTGGGATCTTTGACAGCCCCCAAGCCAGACTTTTCACAGGCCCTTGTATAATTAATTTATAGCATGGAAAAAAAAATACAAAAAATGATGGTAACTGCCCCAGGGCTGGAGCACTGTCAGACGCACCTTTGTGGGGGTCAAATCTTTGACTATTTCTCCAATTATAATTGTTTTTATTCTTTCCATAATTATATTTATAGCCATCATTATTACTTTTTCCATTAACTCTTTTCAATTTTTTGAAAAATAAAAAGCTGCTACATAAAAAAAAAATTTAAGGTTTAACTCTATTCTTTTCTCTATTTCTACACCAAAAGCTATTCAATGACACCAAAGTTATTGATTTGGAAGTTCATGTAGAAATAATCAAAAGGTTTGAAGAGGTTATAATGATACATCTTCCATTTGTTTTCTATTGAAATTAATTTTTGTGAAAAAAATTTTTAAGTGATAAACAAAAACGTGTGCTGGAGCCCTGGGTAAGTCTATCATTATTATTTTTCACATTATAAATTCACCATAGCACCGACAAAGACTTCAGCCTTGGCATCCCTGTTCCAGGGTATAGGAACCATGTTCCTGATATAAATTTTAATTACTGTTTCTTTTTTTAAATACAGAAAATGCTTTCTTAGTGCTCAGTAACAGTTCCGTATTCCCAAAATGTAGTTCAGTTGATTGGCATTTGATTATTATATGATATAAAATCAGGTCAATCTCTGGATGTTGGTATATAAACACGAGAGTGAACTAAAAAAAACACGCCACCCAAGTGTGGTGACCGTCAGCTTATAAAATCACATTTTTAGAAAGTAAGAGCAGCAAGTTTTTTCCCAAGAAATAAAGTAATTACAGAAACATAAAAAATTGCAAATGCAAAATGTAAACTATTCATTTGCCCTGTTTGTTATGTATCTAAAAGGAAGTGAAACCGGAGGACAGCATAAATATTACTGAGAAAACTATTTAATCAGTTTAAATGCCAGGTTCATACGGATGCGCAGGCAAAATGGAATTGAAATACATTTAATCTTCCTTTTTTACTTCAATTTCTTAAATGAGTGACAACTCAAAATTTTGTTAATTAATCGATATGTAATTTTGAAAATATGCGTCTTGCGCTGAATTGAGTATATTTATTACCGAAGGCTGCAAAATAATTAAGACTGGCTTGTGACGATTTTGTGTAAATTATCATTTTAAAAAAATACTCAAAATAAAAAATTATGAATTTATAAGAACCATACCATAATTTAATTTTTCGTCATTTATTGATGGAAAGGTATCTAACAATTTAAGGGAAGCTCGTAAGATATAAATAAAAATTTAAAAGCTTGTAATTTGTAAAAAATATTGGTTGCATTCGATATTGCTTACCTTTTTTATTTCTGTCCGGAAAGTGTGAAATAAGACGAGATAAACTTTTTCGCCTTTTCCCTCGTAGAGAATCATGATCCTACGTGTTATATATGTGAAAGATTATATGTGCAACCGACAAACTATACAAACACATGCCCACATATTTGTCATTTTTTGTCAAAAAAAACGCCAGTATGAGGAGAGCAATCCTCATAGGATAGTTAGCAAAATCATGTGACCTCGCCTAAATCACACATTCTGTACTCCTCATTTCTTTATTTTCCAGAGATTCAGACGGATAAACCAAGAACTTTAAAAATGACCAGCTTTACATTTAAACCCAAAAAAAGAGAAAAAAATCGTATTGTAACAAAATGCATTCATTCAATTTAAAGCCACCAAACTTTTCCTGTCTGCGTTTCTGCATCATTTTGTAGGTACAAAAAAGCTTGTACCAATGCTCCGACCGGCGCCAGTAAAAAAATATTTACTTTTGTAATAAGATTCTCTTACTGTTGTGGCAACTCATCTCCTGATTTACATTTTTCGTTGTTGTAATTAGGGAGTATTACAAAGTCTGCATCGGAGAATGTTTAGAATGTTCTGTTTTTCAACTTGACAAAGAGAACTGAAATTGAACCATATCGAAATACCCTTCTTGATCAGCTCAGAAGGGTGCGGCCGCCCCTAGTTGTGGAAAGAACTTTTCTTCTTTACATAGCTGCTGACAACAACACAACATACTGAAAGTATTTATTGCAAGCCCACTGTAGGAATATGCTATTTGCCACCCCTCCGAAATTGATGCTCTATGGGCTATAGCCCGCTTAGTCACTTCCCCCTCCCTACCAAAGATGTGTCGCTGTCTATAGACATGGTTTGCGCTTTATGTGTGCAATTTTCAGTTTTTCTACTTTGATTCTACATTTTCTTTATTTCGCTAATTATTCGCCTACATTTTTTTCACCGGTTGAGAACCGCTGGTTTAAACTGTCAGAAACTGTCATGTGCCAAACACCTGCCAACCCTGTTCAAAACTTATACAGATTATATGCATGAAAAAAATGGTATGAATTAACATATCAAATACGACCAAGTTTTGTCATTAACTTTTACACTTAGTGAACAATAATCTCACCTGGTTCAGGAACACGGTTTTTAGAACCCTTCGGTCTTCCTCGTGTTCCAGTTGGCTGTCCCATCTCACGCACAATAACTTTATTTCCAGTGGGCTGACGTATGCACTGAGCAGCCTGTGGTTCTTGAACCTTAGTTCCATAGAATGCTTCTTGGGAAAAAATGACAGAACTCATTGCTGCAGTATTACGGGTTGGTGTTTGGGTGACTGAATCTTTGCTCTGTGCTACTGTTTTACTTAGTGAACGAGTTGGAGCACCCATGAATGCTTGATGACAATGCTCACACTTATCAGCATATTTAGTCTCGGCAGAGCATCTGCTACAAATTATGGAATCTCCAGCCTGGAAATAATTTTGAATAAGAATTTGACTATATTCAACTGGTAATTTACATTAGAGAAACTTCTCTAACACAGCCACTTGGCATTCTGTAAGAAAGTGGCAGTCTGCAGAGGTGGCTGCCAAATAGAAGTTTACACAATGTGATAGACAGAAAAAAAAACCATTTCTGGGAGGGGGCATGTCAAAATAAGGTTTCAATGTCACAAAAAATTCCTTTGTTCAATTCATTTACAATGCCCAAAAACGCAAATACATATACAGTAAATATATATAATATAAAAACTCAGTTGTAATGATACTTCAGCTATAGGGTCAATAATTATCAGCATTATAGCTGAAGTATCGCTACAACTGAGTATAACAAATTATTGTTATGAAAATTAGGTCTTTCGCAATTTTTGAATAACCCCTCGGGACAGTTAATATCCTGTTGCTGAAACAGAAATCTGCTCAAAGCTTCTAGATTTGTCTAGAGAATCTCAACCTATGGGAAGTGGCGCCACCAACTTGGTACTATGAAATAGAATTCTATGGAAACACACTGTCTCTCGATAGTTTGACGAGTCTATAAAAACTATGCATGAACAGAAAGGGGGGGGGAAAGAGTCAGTGTTCTTGGACTTTAAGTTTAGTGCAAGATTCTTATTTGTCGGGTTCTGTCTTCTTGTAAATATGTGTTATATAGCTGTTTTCTGTGAATAAATCTGTGACGACCTGAAAACCAGGGTTGTCAAATTTGCTCCCCGGGGTAGATACCCATTTCCCCCCAGGCTGGGTTTTTTTAGGGAAAAATGGGTTTTTTTGGGGAAAATTGTTTATTTTCGAAGAAAATGTGTTGCTTTCACGTTAAAATTTTATTTTAAGGCTAGTTTATGTATTCCAAAAATTGTTGCATAGAGCAGCGTTAAATTATGTATATTTTAAATTATTGTCAAGATTTTTTTTCACATTCACAAAGATGTGATAAATAATTTCTTGGAATCACAAACACTTTTTTTATAATTCTTTTTTATGTAAGCATTTAGGTACGAGATTCACATATTAAAATCCCACAAGAAACCGCAAACAAAATGTAACCATGAACTTAGATGTAATACACTGAAGAGCCAAAAAACAGGCATGCGTATGCAAATAAAGAGATATGGAACCAATCAGAGTATGGCACTGCGGTCGGCATCGCCTATATAACACAACAAGTGTCTGGCGTAGTTGTTAGATCAGCTACTGCTGCTACAATGGCAAGTTATCGAGATTTAAGTGAGTTTGAACATCGTGTTATAGTCGGCGCACGAGAGATGGGATATAGCATCTCAGAGGTAGCGATGAAATTTGGATTTTCACGCATGATCATTTCACGAGTGTACCGTGAATATCGGGAATCCGGTAAAAAATTAAATCTACGACATCCGGCTGTGGCCGGAAAAAGGTCATGCAAGAACGGGACCAACGACGAGTGACGAGAATCATTAAACGTGACAGACATGCAACCCTTCCGCAAATTGCTGCAGATTTCAATGCTGGGCCATCAACAAGTGTCAGTGTGCGAACCATTCAACGAAACATCATCGATACGGGCTTTCGGAGCCGAAGGCCCACTCGTGTACCCTTGATGACTGCACGACACAAAGCTTTACACCTCGCCTGGGCCCGACAACACCGACATTGGACTGTTGAGAACTGGAAACATGTTGCCTGGGCTGACGAGTCTCGGTTCCAATTGCTTCGAGCTGATGGACGTGTACAGGTATGGAGACAACCTCATGAATCCATGGACCCTACATGTCAACATGGGACTGTTCAAGCTGGTGGAGGCTCTGTGATGGTATGGGGCGTGTGCAGTTGCCGTGATATGGGACCCCTGATACGTCTAGATACGACTCTGACAGGTACGTAAGCATCCTGTCTGATCACCTGCACCCATTCATGTCCATTGTGCATTCAGACGGACTTGGACAATTTCAGCAGGACAATGCGACACTCCACACGTCCAGAATTGCTACAAAGTGGCTCCAGGAACACTCTTCTGACTTTAGACACTTCCGCTGGCCACAAAATTCCCCAGACATGAACATTATTGAACATATCTGGGATGCCTCGCAACGTGCTGTTCAGGAGAGATCTCCACCCCCTCTTACTCCTACGGATTTATGGACAGCCCTGCAGGATTCATGGTGTCAATTACCTTCAGCACTACTTCAGACATTAGTTGAGTCCATGCCACGGCATGTTGCGGCACTTCTGCGTGGTCGCGGGGCCCCTACACAATATTAGGCAGGTTTACCAGTTTTTTTGGCTCTTCAGTGTATATGTCTTATACCTAATATGTGATAAACATATCCAAAGAAATTATTGCTTATTTATAATACACAATAATTTTTCACACACACACATATCCTTGTATAAATAAATTGAAGCCTCTGTGACCAATGTATGTAAATTGAATTTTCATTCAAAAAATATTTACATGTTTGCATTACTTTTTTATAAGTTTTATACAGGTACATCAGGCTTTCATAACTGAAATATCAAGAGACAAAAATAAAATTAGCTTATAACGAAAAGAAAACAACTTTGTGGGATTCTTGAATTGAACATTGGTAATGAACACCTTGAAGTGAAACAGAACAAAAAGTATAGTTTTTCTATGAAAATAAGACCTAACCAGAAAATAAGCCTTAGCTTGATTTTTCAAGATGCTCATAATATGAGCCCGACCCCAAAAATTGGCTTGTTAAAATCGTCAGCCAGATGAAGGCATTCTGCATGTCTGTTGTTATACATGGCAGGTTATCTTGTAGAGAGTAATAGTAATATACAATAATATTATTGATATTCGTATATATAATTCACGTAATTCTGTAGTTTTAAGTTCCCAAAAATAGCTACCGTATATACTCGTGTATAAGCAGAGTTTTTTTGTGGAAAAATTCGTTCCTCAAGTGGGGGGGGGGGGGGTGTGGCGGCTTACACTCAGGTCAGTTTTTGATGAGAAAATTTCAACCCCACAATCAGTAGTAATTTTTGTAGCAGTGTTCAAGAAACCGGCATTATCGGTATGGGATATGTTCAAAACCCCAATAATGTCAAAGACAAGGCAAAGAAATCGAAAACATCATTGGGGCTTTGATACCAGGTGGGCTAATGTCGATTGTAAAGCTTTATGTGAGCATCAGCAAGTCTTTCAAAGACTATTTGAGGAATTGAATGGATGAGTTCCGATGATAAAGAAACTACAAAAAGTGGTGCCTTGAAGAAACCTGACATTGGCTTACTGTGCTAATGGATACATGAGGCCTGGAATTCCGTTTCCACCGAAATTATCATCCGATCCTTCAAAAAGTGTTGCATCAGCAATGAGATGTTCGGAACTGAAGCTGATATCCTCTTTGAAAGTGACAATGGCGATGACAGCCCAGATGCAGGGCCGTCTTAAGAGCACCATGGGCCCCTGTGCCAAGTGGTTTTTCTGAGGCCCTACCAGGTAAATTATAGAAAATTTCAACCAAATCTCATTATTGTGCGGTGCCGGGTAGGCCCATGTCTTAAGACGGCACTGCCCAGATGATAGGATAAAAACGAAGATGCCGCACCCCCTATGATGATCTGATGGATTACGATGAGCTTGGGGACTCAGAAGAAACGGATTAAAAAGTTAGAATTGTTTTCTATTGTAAATTTCCGCAAACTATTAATTTTGCATGAAAACATAAGAATTTGTTTTCTCTGAAATGCATGGATTTTTTGGGGTCAGCTTATACTTGGGTTTTCAATTTATTGCGATTTTGGCGGTCCTGAAGTGGTGGGGGGTCGGCTTATACACGAGTATATACGGTAATTTGGACAAGTGGAAACACCTCCAGAGTCTGGGAGCTAGAGTAAAAAATCAGGAGCCTCCCGAAAAATCTGGGTAACTTGGCAGCTATGCCATATACAAGTAAACATGGTAATTATGCTCTTATGAGTGCAAATATTTTACTTTTTTTTAAAATTTGTAAATAATTTCAAGTTGAAAAAAAAAATTACCTTGGCAGGAGGTGGCTTAGCAACAACGTTGTTTGTTTTGTGTATAATTCCACTAGAAATTTCAGTTATAATCATTGAAGAGCCAAGAGGGGCAGCCCTGCTAGAACAAAATTAAATATTTCATTTTCTTAATTTAACTTTCATCCATATTTCTTGGCATAAGCAATTATAGAACTTATTATAATTAAACAGAAATTCTTATGACTGACTTGATGGTAGGAGTTCGGTTTAAGCAAGATTGCCCATTTGAGGATTGTTCTTGCTTCTGTGAGTAGAAGAGCTGAGTAGGAGTAAGTGACGAGTCGTTAGAAATAATGAGTCTCTGCCTTGGACTGTTTTTTGGACCCCCTCTTGAACTGCATAACAAAGAAAGTTACAGAACTCAAATTATATATAAACAAATTATTTTACCACCGAATACATGGCAAGAACAAAAAGAAATAAACATTTCATAAGAAAGTATATATTACAGATGCAATAGAACCTCTTGATAAAGGACACCCTTCGAACAAAATATTTTGTCCATAAACAAGGAGTGTCCATTAGGGTGGGTCAAAAAAAATGAATTTTTATTTTCAAATCGCTATAGTGTGGAAAAGTTGCCTCCTTTTAATAAGAAAAGCGACGCAAAAATTTTAAAAATCGGTTGATATCTTCTGGTAATGCTTTGTACTTGAAGTTTATAGAGAAATTGAAAAAAAAATTGAACATTTTTCTCAAATTTTTTAATATTACTTAAAATTCCACGATCAACACGATATAGTTTGTTATGCTTAATTTATGGTTCAATACCATAAAATAAATTAAAATATCGTTAATATTTCAATGTTTACTGGTCACGACAATGTGTTCAAAAAATGGGAATTGACCAAATTCTTGCAAGTTTCATTGCGCAGTTTGCTAGTTCCTGTCATTTCCTGTCGTGACCCAGCAATGAGGCTTTCTGGATCACGTGATATTTCCCTTTTTTTTTTGAGGGACATACAAGGTAACCAATAATTCCTGTGCGATTTATGAAAGAAACAAATCTAAATTAAAGAAACATAGAAATGAATCGTTTTTTCTTCTTTTTAATGGGAGCTAGAAATTTCGAATTTTTTTTAACTTCAAGTTATCGATCTGCCTGTTTTTCCTTCAAAAAATGCTTGATTAAAGCTGCGGTTCTTTGATGTAATTTATATGGGCCCATAATTAATTTAAAAACGTCCTAAACTATAGGGATTGATGCAATTGGATAAAATAAGACTATACAGTGACATTAATTCTCATTTTTGCAGTTGAGAAGATACAAATAAAAATTTTAAATCAATGTTATTGCATGAATATCCACCTCAAAAGTGGGTCTGGCTCATTATTTTATATTCAATTTTCTAGGCTTTGTATCTCTAAGCAAACTCAATATTTCAAAAACCAAAGATTGAATCCAATTTTTAAAATTATTGATGTGGCAGAAAACCCCACTAAATTTCCGCATTTCTACACTAAAATCAGCAATTTTAACATCCAACTCTATGGGGATCATCCAGTGTATGTCCCTCAGGAGTGATGCTGATGATGATTATGATGTCTATTCGAAAAGCCTCATGGTCAGTCGGCCACTAACTTTGGTGCTGTATTGCTTACAGGGCGTGCCTCTTTACTATTTTTGCATTAGTTACTGTGTGTACTTTATAAATTTGTTGTTCTTTATTCTTGGTAAGTCAGCTCTTTTTAGTGTTTACTGTAATGTTTATTGAAAACACTCACAACCTCATGTAATGACGCATGTGTCGAAGAAGGTAATTACTAGACAGGCATTTGAATGCCCTATACTTGGTCACCCAAGAGATTTTCTTCTGAGGAAACTACAACACATGAGTGTGTTTTCCAATGCTGTTTTGAAGAGAAATTTAAGTTATCTAGTGAGACAAATAACAAGAGCGCAAGTTTTTCTAAAATAGCCACGACAGTAGCGGAAAAAATTAAACGTTTGTACGACAAAGCATCTATCCCTACAGTGTCCGAATACAGAACAGTTCAACTAATTAATGCTTACCATGATTCCTATTATAAGATCAGAAAGTCGTACAATCGTGATAAAGAGAAAACTTTATTTAAGCAGAAGGTTGATGAGTTTGAACTGAGAGCTGCTTCCGTTGTTGATGTTGCTGCTCGTAAATGTGCTATTGCTGTACACTGCACATGCAAAAAAACACAGGATGTGTGTGAATGTGCTATTGCTGTACACTGCACATGCAAAAAAACACAGGATGTGTGTGAATGTGCAATTTCAATCAACTGCTCATGCGAAAAACCAAAGAGACCCCTTCCCTTGAGTTGAGATTTATTTTTCTTCAAAGGAAATACGGTTTGGGAAAAATTGGATCTTCAGACTTGAAAGTGACAAACAAGTTAAATGAAAGTGTCAAGTGAAAGACTCGAGAGCTTCAGCGAGTACAATATGAACCCACATTTTCTAACATTGAAGCTGAAGAATATATAGAACATGAAGGGCACTATCCTTCTGATGTCACGAATGACAAGGACGGTAAATTTAAACCAACTACATCGTCAAAGAAATTCAATTTTCAGGTGAGAGTTAAACTGAGCCCAACAGTGTTAAACAACAGTGATCAATTTGGAGTGTCCGATCGCGCAACTGCTGCCATAGCTTCAAGTGTACTGCAACACATCGGAATGATAACCGATACACATGTTTCCCATGTGGTTGACAAATGTAAAATCAGAAAAGAAAAGTCGTGTCGACTGATTTGAAGTTTACATCCACACCTAATGAAGAAATTTCTGGCCTTTACTTTGACAGCAGAAAAGATACTTTATTTGTCGAAAAAGTGAACGCCAGGCATTTTCACAAGAACAGAAAAGAAGACCATTATTCTCTGATTCAAGAACCTGGATCGACTTACATTGTGTAATGTATCGCCCATTTGGGGTCTCCCGTTACATGTTACAGATGTCCCGATAATCCTCCCCCCTAGTTAACTAGCTAACACTAAGTCCTTCCCCCGGGCGAGGATCCGGTTGTGTCAACGACTTTTGATAATTATGTTCAATGTATATAATTATTCTTTGTAAATAAATATTTGTTTTCAATTACCTTGTTTAATTAACGGAGGGCAGCGGACTTATGCTGATTATGTACAATCCATTGTCTTGGTCTCACCCTCAATAGCCTTGCCAATATCGTGGGTAAAAGTCCGGCCAGCTTCGTTTACGGTTATCGAACTATTGCAAATCAGAAATACAGAATATCCAAAATAATTCCTATTGTGTTAGGATATGCAAATCAACAGGAGTGACGTCATAGTTTTCCCGATGTGCCGGAGGACACTCGTTCTCTCAGTGCGCAGAGAACAGACCCGTTTTCAGCTATTATAAATAGGCTGGATAAACCTGAAACTGTGCATTCAATCTCCTAACTTCTGAGCAGTTCGATCTTCTCACTCCACTCAGTGGGGTTGATGGCTGAGTAACTTCTACTAACAACTAGTTGTTGTTGTGATAATACTAATGTTGTAAAAATGTGATCTAAGCTAGGCTACTCCAGCTGGTCCAGGTAGTTGGTTCAAACATAATCTTCTACTCATTAATAGTTGTTTATTGTGCGTTCTAGTCAGATGGAATGTGATTCCTTGAAAGGGTCGGGTAATCCCTACAATGATACGCAACCTGCACTCATGTACAACTAGGTCTTTAACATAGTGGCGATGGTCGGTAGCATGTTTCGCCGATTGGTGTGATTCAGCGAGTTCTACAAGTGGTGCAACTTCGAAATGGTGCCCCGACTCCTATAGATTCCTGAGGTAAGCTTCCTAGAGTGATCAACATCATCCGCCTCACCTGAAAAAAGGGACACTTCATTCTCGACGTAGGACATATGAGTTGTTCAACGATGTCACGCTGATAGTAGGAGCTGATCCTCGGCTGTATTTGGGTGAGACCTATTTTTGTCGTTTTGCAAATCATTGCTGTCAATTTCAGAATTAACAGGTATTCATTTGAACTCTAACGTGTAACTTATTCTAAGTACGTTGTAGCAATAAATGTTTTGATCTGGAACTTACCTAGTTCACTTATTGCCTGTTGAATTGTTTGGATCCTTGAATCACGGGAATGTAGCATAACAATACGCTACAATTGGACATGTTTCTCTTACCTCGAGTACTTCAACCTACATAACTCAAAGCATTATTTCTCATCTGTCTGAACTTGAAATATCGCTTGAAAAGCTACTAGTAATCGGGTGTGATGGTAACGTTACTAACACTGGCTGGAAGAATGGCGTTATCCGTCAGCTAGAGCTGCACATGGGAAGACCACTACAGTGGAGCGTGTCTACTGCACTTCAACAAACTCTTTTTTCGTCATATTTTCCTGCGGTGCAACCACAGGGCCAAAATCCTTTTCTGTACTAATTGGACAACAGCTTATTGAGTGTGAAAAGCTCCCTGGAGTAGATTACAAATCTGTAGATTGTTTGATTCCAGAAGTAGCCACTGTGGTGGTCGAGTGGTCATAGTGACAGACTCGCATCGCGGGGAACCAGGTTTGAGCCCCACAGTTGCCACAGTGGAGGTCAGCTGAAGTTGGTTTTCTGTGGTTCCCAACTTTGAGGTGCAAATGCGAGCCGATCTTCCCGTTAAAAAGTCTTGTCACAGAGAGCAACAAGCCTACAAACAGTACAAATATTCAGTCACTACACATCACTTACTTCACTTCTGAGATATACATGGCAGCGCTGAAAAATCATACACACTAGATACACACTCAGACTGTTAGGTACACACACTTACACTTCCGGCACAATTCACTAGGTAGTAAATTGCCTATGGCAATACACCTGAGTTGTGCTTGGTTGGAGAAAAAAAAAGATTCCAGAAGTAGACAGAGAGAGAAAGATGCTGAGCAAAGACCAGCAGTATCTGTTTGATATATCCAAAGCAATAAAGTCGGGACATTATCCAGAGGATTTGTCAATCCAAGATCCTGGTCCTCTATCACGTTCTAGATGGCTAACTGCGGCAAATAGAGTGCTTAGGTAGCATATAAGTTTGTCCAATCCTTCTGAGAACGTGGAACAAGTAGTTACTTTCATCTTGAAACCATACATGTCAGTGTGGTTCAACATAAAAAAGAACTGATATTTTACTGACGGCCCTAAACATGTTTTTCTAGCAAATCAAACATCACTGTATTTATTTGACAATCTACTTCAAGTTGTTAATACAGTAATTGAATAAAATGTGTTCTTTGCACACCTTGAAAATATACTGTTGGCTATGATCACTGATGACAAGCAACACATTCGAGAGCTTGGATATAGGAAAATTTTGAAAGCAAGACAATCCGAATAATAATTTCCTCTAAAGGAAAAACTATCAAATACTTCATGCCCACCTAAGATAAATTTTGAACCTACAGATTAAACTGAAATAATTCATTGGAATACTTGCGTGTTGTATTCTCTCCCAATATTATGAGAAGTATGTGATATTATATCATCAATTCACTCATCAATTCCGACACTAACCGCATTCGAGACAACAAAAAGTATCCACAGTCGAAAGATGCGTCAAACTTGTTACAGAGGCCTCAAGTAAAGTATGTGGACATGAAGCTTGAAATGGCTACATCAGTTCTACGCTGTTATCAACATCAGTTTTGTGTGATTTCCCACAAAAGTCAGAATATAAATGTGTGCAATTAGAATAGAATCAATAGAAGTGTGTAGCAGTGAACCACTGAATCCTAGTCAATTTCAATAACTGGTTTTAAAATTTAATGTAAATTACATACTCACCACTACTTTGTATGGATGGTTGGGTAGGGTGTGGGCGGAACTCAACGTGCAGCCACCGCCTCGTGGTGAGTTCTGGGTCGTTTTGTCAGAACAAAACGGGCATAGAGCTGCGCAATGAAACTTGCAAAAATTTGGTCAATTCCCATTTTTTGAACACATTGGTGCGACCGGTAAATATTAACAATATTAATTTATTTTGTGTTATTAAACCATAAATTAAGCACAACAAATTATACTGTGTCGATCGTGGAATTTTAAGTAATATTAAAAAATTGAAGAAAAATGTTCAATTTTGTCAATTTCTATAAACTTCAAGTACGATGCTGCCCGGAAGATAACCGATTTTAAAATTTTTTACGTTTTTCTTCTTATTAAAGGAGGCAACTTTTCCGCATCATAGCGATTTCAAAATTAAAAAAATCATTTTTTTCGACCCACCCTAGTGTCCATTAATGGATAGTAAATTACATTAAAGCCCCCAGATGTAATTCAAAAAAGTATCTGTTAACGGAAGGCGTTTGCTAATGGGGAGTGTTTGTCATAGGAGTTTCCACTGTATGTGTAAATTACTTGAATAAGTTTTCAAAATAATTTCAAGTTATCAAATGTTTTTTGTGCAAAACTTCAGTCATTCTACACTCATTCAAAAATGTATGAGTACTAAGACAAAGAATAAAAATTCTGTACATACTGACACCAATGATATATCAAGAATAATATACAGTAGGAACAATTTCGAGACATTATCAATGGCATTGATGAAAATGCAACGAAAGGGTCAGAAACAATATGAACTATTATTAAATTTAATTACATGCTATTCACACACAACAGTCATGACTAGAGCCCGGATTATATGCACTAAAAAAGTGGCAAAATATACTCTGCAAATATGCACTTAAAAATGCAATGAGCGAATCACCTCGTCTGTTTGAAAAAAAAAAATTCTTCTTTCGGATATTTATGCATTCACAATTCTCAGGCAAATCAGAGAGTCTGATCGTTATATATTTCAGAGACACAAGACATATCTCTTGGAATGTAGACAAGCCACGGCTGTCACGTAGCTCTGCAGTTTACATATTATCACTGCAGTGTTGTACTGACTTCTTATACCTCTTCAAATAGCAAATTCAGAAAATTAAGAACTTTGAATTGAATCAATCAACTTTATCTGAAAAAGTTTCAAGTTTCTCGTGCAATTTTAATTCAGACAAACAAGAATCATAAAAATACATTTTTGCTGTATTCCAAGACAAAACAACAGTATATACAGAAATTCCCCTCACACAAATCAGCTCATTATTTTAAATAAGATGTATATGACAGGTTAGAGAATCAGAACCATGTGAGTTAATATATGAAAATAAATATTTACCGATTTACATTGATTTTTCTGCGTATAATCATTTCTTGTTGTTGACGTAAGGCCGGGCTTTTACCTTCAGCATCTACATTGAATATTAAATTACTAGATTGAAATAAATTTAGAAACAATAACATGAATAGTATTTTAATACAGTGTGTGTGTGGATGTATGGTATACTGCAAATTAAATCAATCCCTTTCACACTATAGGCTATCTTTTTAAAAACATATCAGTTAATGATAACAAACACCACTGATCACATTGGCATAACTTAAATTGTTTTTGAAGTGGGATTTTTAAGAAAATTTGACAACAAGCAACCAATCAGCTTTGAATCAGATTGATATGCAGGCACTCAGCTTCATTCTGGCCACAGCATCTAACTTGATCACAAATAATTTTTCCAATGAGCAACCAGAAGTCAAGGACCGTACAAACCATAATGCATTACACAGATTACACAATTCATATACAATACTGGTGACTGTTATTAACATGCAGACATATGAATAACTATCAAATGAGATATTGAAAACATTTGGGTCAATTCAAAAAAGTTGATGCCTCCCTACTTATTTATGTGTGCTCACGATGATAAGCAGATTTAATTGACACGCTATTAAAGGTTGAAGCTTCCTGCTAAAATATACAATGAATAACACTGATATTTTATTCATGGCAGCAGAGGTTGTCAACTGAAATGGTATTGGACATAGACGTGTGTGTACAAGACAAAAGTGTGCATCTCTGTACAGAAATCCTTCATGCATGACAATACATGCTAAACAGAGAGCCCTTGACATATGGCTTTTCTAACATACAAGAGATCGCGTATTTAACTACTCAACTCTGCTCTTTTTAGTCCGGCTTTAGTAGCGCTTTTGTGTAGGACAAAAAGTCTGGAAGATTCTGGATTCTTTCCTTTCTACAGATTTCTATGGCTCCATGACATCACCAAATTATCACAGTTTATTGCCAATTTGGGGATTTACAAAAACAAATCTGTTAATTTAATTTTTACATAAGATAATGACTATTTACAAACAATAAATAACATAAAGGATAAATTAGAACTAATTACATAATTTTTACAACAATACATGGGTCATTCCCAAAAAAGTGTGCAAACAGTTTCAGAAACTTTATAATTTTTTTACAAAACTTCAGAGCATTCTGGCTGTAATTTTATCTAATTTCATTTAATTCTCTCTTATATGGCATTTCTTAATTTGTTTCAGATGGTATCTAATTTTTTTTTTTAAATCACTGTTTGTTCAAAGCCTTAAAATCTTGCTGTCCCAGCTTCAAACGTGTTAAACAAAGAGACTTGGTGCAAATCTGGAATTTTTTTTCAAAAAACTTGGAATCATGTTTTATATATATTCCATAGATGAACAAAACTGACAATAAAATAATATTTTTTTCTAATGAAAAAGCTTTTTCTTCTGCATCCCAAAATTTTTCCCATTTTAAAATGCGCACTCTGTTACCGGCATTTGAGAAATATATTTTTATACCAGATTAAATCTGATAACACTTTTGAGCTCATTGAAATGTTCACTTTTAATGCTTGATAAACTTTTTTGGACTTGACTTTTGCAAAATGACTTAATATTCACATTGTCTTCAAAACCAGATTTTTCAATGTGGAATGTCCACTCTGTTACATCACTATCATAAATAATTAAGATTTTTTTTCCATTTATATCAGCATCAAGTGATAGTACATGGAGATATGCTTCAGATTATAAAAAAGTTTCCATCAATCATTCAAATTTATAATGAAAAATAATAATTTAGGCTAATTTGTCCACTCTGTTAGGTCTTCCAAAAACTCAAGCAACGTAACAGAATGAAAACTAAAGGTTAAGTTTTAGGTTAAATTTAATAAGTTATCTATTCAATTTAAACCCTTTACCACATTCTCATCATGTTATTTTTTAAATTAAATACAAAAGTAAAGTAGTACAGATCCAGGGAGATGTGTCATAAGGAGCACTCATTTCAGTATGAGTAAAGGTCGTTATTTGCCAATACATTCTGCATTTTATGGGAACAGAACCATTATTTTCTATTTTATTTTTGTTTCCAGGCTCTACCCCCCCCCCCCCACTCTGGATCACTAATGCGAGAGGCATAAACACAAGATTTATACCAACATCAAATTACTATTCAATTTCAACAAAAAACTTTGCAATAAAAGAAAAAATCATCCTGATGATATGATATACAGCTGAGCAAGTCCAGTGTCCACTTTGATCAGATTTTAATAATTTTACCACACCAAAATTCAAACTACGAGGGGGGATGTTTTTAGAATTTGCTCATGGGGTGAATGTTTTTCAAAGGTTACAGAGGAGTCTCTGGGTCACCTGTCACATTTTATATATAATTTTTGAGAAAATAAAAGTGTATTTGCCTGGCCTATTAAGAATATTTGAGATATCATTCTCTTAGTTAAACATTTCTGTGCACTCTGTTACAATGATGTCCACTCTGTTACGGGAAGCATTTTTTCAGTTCACAGGCAAAAAAAAAATTAAAAACACGTCAAACTAAGATGTTAAATTATAGTTATATTTTATATTATGTTTTTTTAAACTGAAGAGCCAAAAAAACTGGTACAGGCATGCGTATGCAAATAAAGAGATATGGAACCAATCAGAGTACTGCGCTGCAGTTGGCAATGACTATATAACACAACAAGTGTCTGGCATAGTTGTTAGATCGGTTACTGCTGCTACAATGGAAGGTTATCCAGAATTTAAGTGAGTTTGAACGTGGTGTTATAGTAGGCGCACGAGAGATGGGACATAGCATCTCCGAGGTAGCGATGAAATTTGGATTTTCACGTACGACCATTTCACGAGTGTACCGTGAATATCGAGAATCCGGTAAAAAAATTACAACGATATTAGGCAGGTTTACCAGTTTTTTTGGCTCTTCAGTGTATATATTTTTAATTATATATTATAAATTATATTTTATTTAATGTACATCAAATTTATTTGTATAAAGTTTTACTATTCATGTATAAAAATCCTGATTGGTACCCAAGAGTGAATATACAAAGTAGTACTATGAGATCACAATATCTATATCATATACCATTATCTAAAACAATTTTTAAAAATCATGTTTTCTTGCTCTGAGAATATGTATAGAGTTTGATGTTATTAGACAACAGCAATCATTTGATATGTTTAAAATGGCTGTAAAAGGTCACATACTGGAAATAACAGATACTGAGCAGTTCGTTTCATTCGATGAGTAATGAATTCGTAAATTTTAAGGAATAAAATATGTACATATGTTTGTTGCAGGAAAATACACTAATTTCCATAAAACTTTGAGCACAAAGAAAGAATTGTCTGAATGGAACAAAATTTTATATATGTGAGTACAACATTGATATAAGTGATTAAATAATTAAAGCAAAAAAACCATTTGTCATTTGATCATTTTTTGTCGCACCATGGTCATTTTCTGCACACGAGGGCTAATTAGACCGGGACCTACAATTTATTGCCGATTCCGAACGGCAGGCTTCTTTTTTATACTCATCGAGAGGTTGGTGCGCTAACCCCTCGATGGGGGACTCCCTGCGATAGCAAAAAAACCATTTGTTACCGAAAAACTACAAATGAATGGAGGTTCTAGTACCCTGTTGGACCACCTCTAGCTTGAATAAATGATACTATATGGGTAGACATTGAGGCATACAGGTCCCGCATCATCTCATTACACAGTTGCTGTGAGCACGCCTCTAGTTCAATCAAATTCCTAGGCTGCCCAACTCGCCATCCCAAGTAATCCCAGATGTGCCAGAATGGTAACAAATCTGGGGATCGGGCAGGCCAAGGAAGGGTATTAATGTGGCGGAGGCATTCGTGTGACACCCTTGCTGTGTGTGGTTGAGCATTGTCCTGTTGAAAAGTAACTCCCGTGGAGCCCTTCTATGAGTGGCAACACATGTGGTTGAAGAATGCCACGAACGTACAGCTGGGCTGTCATGGTACAATGGACAGATATTAGAGGTGACCAGGTGTTGTATGCGACAGCACCCCATACCATCACACCAGCTGTGCAATAGGTGTGCCGCTGTATAGTGAAGGCAGGATTGAGGCGTTCGCCACAGGGCTTCCACACATGTGTATGGTTGTCATCACTGCCAAAATTGAATCTGGATTAACTGCTGAAAATGACCTGGTTACATTCGATTGCAGACCAATCTTGTCGAGCTTGACACCACTCCATACACAGGTGATGGTAAGTGGTTGTCATTGGTAGCATAGGTAATGTAAGCACAGGTAGAATTTTAATGAGTGCAGCAATACCAAGTGTTCTTCAGCAAGGCGCCTCGTCAATAGCCGACAATGATACAGTTGGTACAGTGTATGCTTGTCGAGTGGTGTAACTGTCTTCTCGGATATTGGTCTGCCAAGGGCGTCCTGAGCCTGGCCGCAGTGCATGAGACCTCTCTCTCATCTACTGGTCCCAACACCTTCTCACAGGAAAGTCAGATTGGTCTAAGTGGCGGGCTACTTGTGAACTGACCTGCTGGCTTCCATCATCCCGATGATTCTTCCCCTCTCGAACTCTGACAGTTGATCATATTTTCTTTGATGGTGGAGTAACGGCATCCCTAATCAAAAAGCATCCCTCTGCAACAGATTAAGTACAGGCAAAATTCCTCTGTGTACCTTTTTTTATATGCCAAGGAGAATGAAGTTCAATGCCCTCTGGTGGCATTAAGCACTGCTCAATCACGCTGACCACCCGAGTGGCATGGTGGTAAGATGCTTGTCTACCATCGTGAAGGTTGTTGTCAGGGTCCCGGGTTCGAACCCAAGGGAGACCTTGATTGGTCATTGACCAACATTTTGATTTTGAGTAGCTAAATATATGTCAAAAATAAACTTTTCTATGTGCTATTTTGAAAAAATCAGGAAAAGCCATCGAAACAGCAGAAATAATTATTTTTTACAGGAATATTTGTTTTTGTAACAGAGTGGACAAAATCAGTGACTTTGTCATAAAACCCAAAAATAAAATATTACAAAATAAAAGTGAAAAATACTTATGAAATATTAAACTTCAAGATTGGCTATAATTTGAGATCAATTTTATTTTGAAAATTCAAGTTTGAATTTGTCATTTCAAAAATGTGTAATGTACACTTTTTTGGGAATGACCCACATATAGTATATATATTCTAACCTTTATAAAATTGATTTCCTGTCTGCCTGTGTGTATGTTCTATATACACAAATCTAAAATTTTAGGCCAATTGTCACCAAATTTTACATATAAAGTGAAACCTCACTACAATGATACTCGATATAACAAATTCCTCTACAACAATATTTTTTTAAACCATGTTTGGAATTGCTTATAGTCTAATGTTAAATTACTCCAGATACGATATCATTTACTATGACAAATTCCTGTATAGCAATATTTTTTGAAATCATTATAATGATATTTTTTTATATTTTGCTAAAAATCATTTTGAATTCAATTTTCACTTTGTCACTTGTTTTTATCCTACTGAAGGCATCTGATAACATCAATATTTTGCGCTAAAGGATCACCAAAAGCTGAAGGAAGTTATTGGTATTGCTACTTTCTGTGTAAGACACAAAAGTACAATGTGATAAACTTATTTTACAGAGACATTAATTTACAGGGATTTATGCATCTAAGTGAATTTTATTAATAAACTTAACAATTACAATTTTTAGCAGTGCATAAATACATAAAAGTGAATTTTCTGGTTGTATTAGCAATGGTGATGTAGAAAAGGTGATAACAGCTCAAACTTGATCACATGTAAGGATAACGTTGCCTCTCTATAAAACGATATAATCTCTCTACAACAATATTTTTTCTCGGCCCACAGAGCATCATCACATCAAAGTTTTACTGTGTACAGAACAAGGCTTAACTTGAAGGACAGGCTAAAAGTTCACCACAGTTGGACAAAGAACTGTCGGGCAACAATAGTCCGTGAGCCTCAACAATGACTTTTGGTTGCCGTGGTTCCCAAACAATATTTTTCTCATTAGTTCATTCCTTTACAATGGTTTATCACTTCCTAAATGCTTCCAGTATAGGAAGAAAACCCAGGAAGCATCAGGTATTATAGCTAGTACTGAATAACGTCTGTGGGTGTATAAACTGTTATGAAAAGGTTATGCAGACTATCCTTCATTAATAGTGTAAAATTGCTAAATTTTCAAGTTCTTTCAGATGAGATATGTCCCTTACTTTTATTTCTTGTATTTTTTAATGTAAATAAATATAAGGGATTGCTCTCAAACTCATCCATGTAATATATGAAATAATCCATAAAAAGCACATACCGCACTGACTGTTGGTTGCTACATTAGTCAAATCTGCAATAGGTGTAATAGGAACAGCAACTGATTTATTCGTAAAAGGAATAACAATAGATCGTTGTGATGCTGTTGGTGTTCTGGTGGTCTCAAGAGTAACCTTAAAAAAATAAATCATGATCAAAGCAATGCATTGCAAACAGATTCTCGTTTTTAATTGAAAGAGAAATACATGCTTTATGTATAACCTTTTAGTCAAAAAATGGAGCTAAGTCAACATCACATATGCATTTATGTTCCAAATACGTTTTGCTATATGTTTTGTTGCCACCACTTCACATTGAATGCTGATCAGAGACATACATAAGGGGGACGAGCATAGAGGACTTAGGCCTCTCCCAAGAAAAAAAAATTTTCTAATTCAAAATATTTTTAGTATTTTTGTAAAAAATAAATGTCGAAAGACTAATAAAATGACTATCAGCAATTTTAATCAATTTCTGTTAATTTAAATGTTTTTTGAAGGTTAATAACTAAAAATTTCTCTGGAAGAAAATCCTGTTGGACCCCCTCTTACAACTCCAAATAAGTTGACTCCTTATAAGTTGATTCTGCATACTCCCCTGGGGCTAATAAAAAACATTATGAAGGCCACGGACAAATCTGATCCAGGTTTTGCAGTTTTGTAAACATTGTTTATGCCTCTGCATGTCCTAAAAATACAGAAGACAACTGAATGCTATTGAATAGCATCAGTCACAAAACCTAGAATAGGCCTATGCATCCAACTG
This sequence comes from Pholcus phalangioides, assembly GCF_987345545.1. Taxonomy (NCBI): domain Eukaryota; kingdom Metazoa; phylum Arthropoda; class Arachnida; order Araneae; family Pholcidae; genus Pholcus; species Pholcus phalangioides. The sequence continues at coordinate 81,047,374 of NW_028301608.1, read as the reverse complement.
CTTTGTTATGGAAACTGTTGTTTCACCTATACCTAAAATGTGCACCATAATTGATGAATGTTACTTACTATATAATATCCAAGACCGTGAAGTAGTAGATACAAAATTATTTTTTCCATCCAGACAAAAGTTTTTAATGACTACTCAAAACATTAACACAAAATGAGATCTTCAACCCTCAAACAAAGCAAAAGAAAAATTGATAAACCACCTGAAAAAACTATACAGTTTCTGCTTTGGCAGAATCATTAATTGCAATCCACTACATTTGTACTATTTGGCAATATTTTGATTATTCCCTTTCCATATACAACCTCTGACAATAAAGTTCGGTGAATGAAGTCAGAACGGCCGATCTGACAACACTGGCAAAGCAAAACGCTGCACATGCGTAGCGGCAGGTGTTGACCATCTGCCGCCACCGTTGTTCAGTTGAGCATCGTTTGTGTTCCGTGAAAGACTTCTTTTATAAAGTGCTTGTTTAGTGTGTTGGTTCTTAACTGAGAACAGGAAAATGAACGAACAAAAGATGAATTTAAAGTACCTGAGGGAACGATGATGAATGCTGCAAGGTACATTGAAATTTTGACCCGTTTCATGAAATGTCTACGCAGGGTACGATCTCAGTACGCACAAGGTGGTTCATGGTTTCTTGTTCACGACAATGCTTGCCCTCACACAGCCAACATCGTCAAACAGTTCCTGGCAAAAAAGGGGGTAGTGCAAATTGAACATCCACCATACTTGCCAGATCTCAATCCTCCAGACTTGTTCCTATTACCACGACTCAAACTCGCTTTGAAAGGAAAGAGATTTGACGATATTCCTGACATCCAGCGAAAAGTGACGAGGCTTTTGAACTCCATCCCAAAAGAAGACTTCTTGCAAAGTTTCCAGGACATGTACAGGAGATCTCAGCGGTGCATAGTAATGGGAGGTGACTATTTCGAATGACAGTAAGGCAACTTTCATTAACATTTCATCTATGTTAATGTTACAGGACTATTCACCGAACTTTGTCAGAGGTTGTAGAAAAAGTTACTCAAATAAAACAGTAGGAGAAGTAGGACAAAAGTAAATTATTTTACTGAAAAGTAGGAGCCCTGCGTACTATAAATACAAAACACTATACTAAAGAATTTTTTTTTATTCTGATAAAACTTCCCAAATTTCACATAGGCTTATCTGGAAATTCTTGAAAGTAAAAACATTTCTAACAAACATTATTTGGAAATTTAGAAATTAGAATAATCATTTGTTTAATAAACTATCAAAGTCTGTACAGTAAATACTATTTAACCACACATAAACCTTATAAACATTCCTCAGAGAAATTTATAACAAATTGATACATGCAGGAAAGTGCTGGGTGTGCAAATGCATGACTAACATATTTATGTTGTAAGAGTTATTCTTGATTTGTGTTGTAGTGGGGCTGCCATCTTCATGAAAATGGTAGATGCCTGAATTTTCATGTTAAAGGTCTGCCTGCTCTCTGCAGGGAGACTTTCAAATGGGAAACCAGCTTGCACTAGTGCCTCAAAATTAGAAATCACAAAAAACTTTAAAAAAAAAGTGTTAAAAGTACTTTACAGTAGCTGTGTAACTCTGTTAAGATCAGGTATTTGAAAAATGCGTCCACATTAAAAACATAGAAGCATGCAAACTTTTCATCAAATTAGAAATTGAACAACAAAATTTCAAAAACATTATAAAAATTAAATCTGTTGAAAACAAATGCATTAAAAACGAAGTGATGACACACTGGAAACAAGGGGGGCAGACAAACCTTAGGCTGTATAGCTTGATACTTTATCTCTTCTCTGGTGATTGATGATTTAGTAGCGCATGGTGTACTTACTGCAGATCGACTGATTGAACGGCGGGCTGTTGTTTGAACAGAGTTTTTAGTTTCAATGTCTTTACTTGGTGTGTTCCCTAAAAACACTATATCTCTGGAAATTGAAAATGATAATATAATTTGTCACATTATTTAATACTACAACAGAGATTTTTACTACTATAAATATTAACCCTTTGTCAGGTGTGGTACCTCTATATACAGTGGAACTTGGTTTGAATTTTGGATTTTTACAATTTAATAGCTATTTTAATATTGTTCAGCCAGAATACATTGAAATTGTGTACCACTTGATACAAGTTGTGTTCTTCAACCTCTTAAAACAAATTTATTCAGAATAGTTCCTTCTAAGAAATTCTAATGAACATGGATTTCTATAATACTATACAAATGATTAGCAACTGATTTATAACTGATATCAGTAACTGTTTCTGCAAATCAGGCTTTGTGAACATGGTTAAGAAATTCTACTTGCAGGGCGAACCTGCCTTCCCCATCTTCTTTTTTTATTTGATATTGATAAATCTTTTTGTCAGCCTCATATCCATGGAATTCCAATTAATAACTCCACTGAACTTAACATCCTCCTGTACACAGATGATATTGTAATACTGAGTGACTCAAAAATACAGTTGCAAAAAAAATCAATCTTCTCGACTAATATTTTAAATCTAACCACCTTACTGTTAATTTAAACAAAACAAAAATCATTGTATTTAGAAAGTCTGGCCGTCTCGCAAAAAATACTAACTTTTTTTGGGATAACGTTAAACTCGAAATAATCAGTAGCTATGTCTACCTTGGCCTCCCTTTTTCATCTTCAGGAAAATTTTCATTAGCAGCTAATTTCACGATTAAAAAGGCTTTTATGGCCATGAATCAACAACTTAATTTACTGCGTAGCTCCAGAAACCCTTCGCTGTGTGTGGCATTCAAATTATTCGATAGCCTCAAACGATCTGCTCTATGTTATGCTGCACCGGTTTGGGGTTGCTGATATGCTGGAAAGGGTTCATACGACCTTTCTGAAAAAGTTATTAAATATAAGCAAATATTGTCCTGGTTATCTTATAAGACTTGACCTTGGTCGCTGCCCGCCCTATTGCCACTCAAATGTTTAACCAACTTATCACGTATTGGCTTAGGCTTCAAAAAATGGACGAAAATCGTCTACCAAAAATTTGCTTTCTTGAACTCTGCCGTCACACAGATTCGGAAAACTGGGCAAATTCAGTCAAGACCCTTCTGAATAACTGCGGTCGACCTGATATCTCGTGCACACCCACTCTTTACCTCACTCCAGTAGCTTTAACATCCATTACTATAATAATTATTCTGATATCTCTCTCCAAGAAGACAGATCTCGACTGTCTGCTTCAACATTATTTCATTTCGCCGATAATTTTGAATTTTCGCTGTCCCTACAGTCTTACCTGCTCTTCAATCTCCCCTTTGGCGGTCCGTAAGAATATGGCCAGACTTTGCCTTTACCCTTTTATACTTTATACTAACAAAGATATATTGCACAAATTTAACCCTGACGAACCTTGTCAGTATTACAATCAACTAAATAGCTACAATGATCTTTTCACCTTCTTAAGGAATGCACATTCTTTGCCCTTCAAAGACATACTCATATCTCTAAATACCTTCGCCATATCTACACCTGATCAAACTTTTATCTAATTTTTAGCAACCCCTCTCCTTCTATGTGTCTACATTTTTTTTTTTTTGATTTATTCAGGATATATCAAAAATTATATTTCTCTTGGGGCAGTAGTTTTGACGCCCTCCCCCCTTTGTTTTCGTTTGCTCCCCTCTCTGCCCATGCGCTCAGGTAAAAAACATTTTATTTATTTTTCAATCTATTCATCTGGATCCGAGATTATATTATGCATCTATATATATTTTTTGTGTTTAAACCTTATGCATTTGTTTGTTTTGTATATGTATCTCCAATAATCTAATTAATATTTGTACTTTCCATCCACTGGTGTATTGATAGGCACAATTGTGCAAATCATTAAAAGTTCAGTTAAGAAATTTTACAGTGATGGTAATTCAAGAATGGTGGAATAATGTAGCAGCCAAGATCAATTATTAATTGTACATGAATATTTATGATCAAGTTGCCCTTTTTAGTCATTTTACGGTTCCAATAAAGTTAAGTTGAACAATTCAAATTTTGGATAATTCAAACTTTTTTGCTGTCCTCTTGAGCTTTGAATTAACCAAGTTCAATTGTAAATATTAAATGCAAAAGATAACAGGCTTCAAATAATAAAAGAATGATTTTGCATTATTCTTCCACGATAATTTTGTTAAGCACTTTTCATTAATGCTGCAGTACTTTAAATGTGCCACTACTACTTAACCACACATGCACCTCGTCCATATTCCTCTGCAGAACTTTTAACGAATTGGCACATTTTAGAATATACATGTCCGTGTTGTGAACCTAACATGAAGTTTATTTCTGTGCAGGGTTGGTAAAAAAACCGTTTTTTTGAAAAAAACCAAAAAACCGTTTTTTTTGAAAAAAACCAAAAAACCGGGTTTTTTTGGTTTAAACCGGTTTTTTTGTTTTAAATAGTATTATTATTAAAAACAATGAAATTTCTGAAAAATCATTCAAACTTCCAATAATTAACAAAAATAAAATGTTTATTAATGTAATTAACACTATTCCCATGCTAATTAATCAATAAATATTTATTACATTTTAACAAAAACCAACTTTTGCCATTTAATTATTTTTTGCTTAACTCAATGGATTACTGTGTGTTTGAAAACTCTTTTAATGTTATTATTAATCATATAATATATAAGGGGTGATCAAATGAAAAGGTACGAAACGACACGGTGGGTACAAATGTAGACTTTATTCAAAATATACACCATAGGCCTGAGCACAACGATCCCACTGATGAACAAGGCGCAGGATTCCTTGTTCCCAGAATTCCTGTGGCCGTGACGAGACCCAGTCCTTCACAGCGTCCTTGAGTACGTCGTCCGAGTTGAAGCGCTTCCCTTTCAGGTGTTTCTTCAGTGGACCAAACACTTGGAAATCGCAGGGCGACATGTCCGGACTGTAGGGCGGATGGTCCAACGGCTCCCACTTGAACTTGGCCACATGTGTGTGACTTTGGAGACGTGTGGACACGCGTTATCATGGAGCAGAACCACACCCTTCGTGAGCAGCCCCAGTCTTTTGTTCTTGATGGACCTGCGTAGGCGTCGGAGTGTCTCGCAGTACACATCGGAGTTAATGGTTTTGCTGTGCTTGAGGAATTCCACAAGTAGCGGACCTTGAACGACGAAAAAGACGGTGAGCAACACCTTGCCTGCTGAGGGCACGGCTTTGAACTTTTTAGGGGGAGGTGACGACGCATGCTTCCACTGCATGCTGTCCCGCTTTGTCTCTGGCTCGTAGTGATGGCACCAGGTCTCATCACCTGTGACGATCCGCTCCATGAAAGCGGGGTCTTCCTGATACCGAAACAGATGCTGCTAGCCCCATACGCAGTTCCTTTTGCTGGTCGGTGAGCTGCTTCGGAACCCAAGCGGCACACACCTTCCGATATCGCAACCTGTCGTGAACACGGTTCCATAGCTGACATCCACCTTCACCGCCAATATTCGCAATGTGACACGCCGATCACTTCTCACTACGTCGTCCACCTTGTCGATGAGATCGCTCGTGATGACAGTGTTTGCCTGGCCTGGTCTCGGGTCATCACCCACACTCTCACGGCCTGCACGAAAACGGGCACTCCATTTTCTGACAGACTTGTCAGAGACACATTTCTCCCCGTGAACTGTCACCATCCGGCGATGAATAGCTGCCGGTTTCTCACCTTCCGCTGTCAGAAATCGAATAACACCTCGCTGCTCCTCAATCGCCGAATTTTGCAACACAAACGCCATCTTGTCCTCATACGGACTACCGCATCATTTGGACGAGGCTTTTGATAAGAGCCTCTGCTCTCTCTCCTGCACATGCGGGCGCCTGTGCATGCTCCGATCCCAGTCAGAGACTCCAATCACATCCCGAGATGTCTCACTACGTTCTCCCATGGCGGAATATGCAATATTTAACTGTTACGTTTTTACGTCGTTTCGTACCTTTTCATTTGATCACCCCTTGTATAAAGGTTTTTCTCCAGTTACTTTCAGCATACTTAATTACGAAGCTATTTTGCAAAAAGTAATAAAAATTAGGTGAATATAATGCATTTAATGAAGCATAAATAATGCAGATTAATTAGCAATGATTTACGATATACAGGGTGATTATAACTAAGGTTCTGATTTCAAAACACTGTAAAAAAAAGAGTGATTGTCAGAATGACTTGAAAATTGTCATGAATATTCCTGAAAAAATTCAATTTTATTTGATAAAGGGGAAAAAATACTTGAAAATGTAAAATTAATGACATCATCCAACATGTGGGACATTTGCTTGCAGAATGGAAACGATAGCCAGTCATGGCAAAATTATAACTTAATTATAGCATTGCACGACTCCATAATTCACGGAAGCATCACAAAAAAAAAAAAATGCAGTAATTGAACAAATAACTACGACTTACTCAAAAAATTTTAAATATGTTGTCCTCCGCGTGTTCTGACTATGAGGTTGAAAGCACAAAAATTCTTGTTCAACAACAGAATCGGAGTATGCCATGGTCATAATGTGGATGTGCTTGCAATTCAGCTTTATTAAACCAAACGCGCCCCCTTTCCCCCGTTCATATTCCTGAGGAATGAGGAACTTCTAACATATAGGGAATGTGCTGGAGATTGCAATTCACCAAAGTTTGTAATCTGACCACTGTTTATAACATTTTGAGGTACCCCCACAGCCAGAAGTTGCAAGGGTTAAGGTGCATCCTGTCAAAATAAGTCTTCAGCAGCTGCTTTGCTGGTATTGCAATGTGCATCTTGATAGAAGTTCTATCCACACACTGATGCTGTGGATGTGCCGAAATGATGTGGTTGCACAAAATAGATTATACTGCTGGTCAAGTACAGCATCATCTACTTGCACATTTTGCACTTTTTTTCCTTTGCGAAAGAAACGTCCACTGCTTCAGGAGTATCCATGCAAATTTTCAAGTCATTCCGATCAGTACTTATTGTATAGTTTTGGAATCAAAACTTAAATTATAATCACCCTGTATATAGCTGATTATTTTTCATAAATCTGTTACTACTATACAATAGAACCTTGATTAACTGAGCTTAACAGTGTGTGTGTGAAAGTATAAAAAAAAACAACTATTGAATATTAAGACTGGGAGATATACAGTAGGAGATGTGCTACTTCTTATGGGAAAGGAAATGTATGTGAGGTAATGTAACAACTAGTTCACTAGTGTTTGTCCTTTAAGGACAGCTGGTGTCTTTATTGGATTATAGGACCACCTGCCCCTAGCATGATGGTGTCACTACTGTAGCTGCTTCTTTGTGAAGGGAAAAAGAAACCATGTGAGATAATACACCACTACATTTAGATGTGTGATGCAATCCTTATTCATGAATTTGCTTAAGATAGAGAGAGCGTCAGAATGTAGCCAAAGGTTAGAAAATGTTGTAGGAATGAGAAATTTTGGCTTTTATATATAACTTTAAATGACTAAGATACTTCATATGAAAAATATATATATATTCTGGCCACTTTTAAGACTTTTTGAAAAAAACCATTTATAAAATCTTATGTCATTTAAAGATATACCATCAGAATGTACCCCAAGGATATAAAATGTGGTAAAAATGAAACATTTTGGCTAATAATGAACAAATGTGATATTTTTCAAGGAAAAAAAATGATATTTAGGCAACTTTTATCTGATTTTTTGAAAAAAACCAAAGTGGTTTTTTTAAAAAAACCAGTTGGTTAAAACCAAGGTTTAAACCATGGTTTAAACCAACGTGGTTTAAACCAAACAACCCTGTTTCTGTGCAATGCTTTTTTATAGTACTGCCATCTATTTTTTAAGCTATGAGTGAAGTGTAGCAATTGAAAATTTATACCGTTGTTGTAGGCCTGTTGCTCTCAGTGGCAAGATTGGCTTGCATTCACTTCTCGGAGTTGGGAACCACAGAAAACCACTTCAACTTACCACCACTGGTGCATGTATGGTTAAGTAGTAGTAGTCATCATGACACACAACCCTTTACCTATGATTTATAGCCCTGTATGTGCCTGCTCATAAGCTCAAAGTTATCTTCTGTGAGATGAAACACCCAAAGAATGGTTAAAAACAACAATAAATATTTAAATTAGAATAATTGTGGATTAAAAAAACACGCATTGAACTACGTTCTCTTAAGAATGTTTCTGACATAAATCTGTTAATACAGTCGATCCCACTTATAACGTTTTCCCGCTTATTATAACTAATTTTTGTGAATTTAACTTTTTTTCCTATACTGATAATGTTAACTTTTCCCAGATACCCCAAAGCAGAATATGCAGAAATCTGTGACGTATGCTGCAGGCTAATCAGTGCTGCTGCAGAACCTGGAAAATTTTTAAGTGTAGAAAACTCTATTAAGAATTTTTACCGCAGAATATGTCCTGTCAGCCAAGGGCTCACTGCAGAACAATGCAAAACATTCTGCTTTGGGGCCCGGATATAATGTTAAAATTTTTTGTTATTCCCACTTACAATGTGTCGAAAATTCACGTCAGGTTTTTTCATCCCTTGAAATCAGCATACTTTTTCACATTTTTTTTTCATGAAAAGAAATGAAAATGGTGATTATGTGTGTGCTAGAGACTAACCACTGCGTGAAAATGAGACGTGGGGCTTTTCTTTTATGGCTATTTGAAGTAATTATTTTTCCGCATATGGAACAACCCGAAAAGTATGTTTCTTTTTTTTTCAAGGATTAGAAACTAATAATTTGAACAGTTTTTTCCTTGTTCTCTCACTATGGCCAACAATAGTATGGAGAGCATAATTGTCCTTACCACTGTTGAACAGGTTTGGCGAACTGGGCACCAGCCCAGCTACAAAAAACCGCCAGGTTTTTGCTAAAATCATTTGTTAGCATACAAAATCCCACTTACATTTATCATCCGCACAAGAACTTTACCATTTAATTTTAAGCCTTAGGTAATTTTTTAAAAATAGAAATTAATGTTATATAGCTGAATGCAATTTCTTTGTATGGGAGAACGTATTATCCTAACGTATGCAAAGTACAGGCCCACCTACAAAAACCTAATGGGCTATGTAAGTGAGATTTGTGGACTAAAGAATCATTTATCAGTCCACAAATCTCACTTACATAGTCTTTAGCAGATCAATTTACCTAATTTTCTAACCTTAGGGTTTTTTATTTATTAATTTTTTTCAAATGGCTCCAGCTGAATACAATTTCTTTGCATGAAGAAGAGAATGTTATCCTAATGTATAGGAAGTATAGGCCCGTTTATAAATGGTTTTACTAGAAAGTGAGTTTTGCTGAAAATCATATGTTAGCCCACAAATCTCCTTTTTATAGTCTTTAGCAAAATGACAAAGCCTGTTAGCTTTAATTTTTTTTATAAATTATATAGAAATTAATATAGTAAAAATCCTATGTGAAGCTATTCACATAATAATCATCAGCATCACTTTGAAGGATAAGCACAGGATGATTGCCTCAGAAATCAGTGTTAAAAGTGCATATTTCACCGTGGAAATATAGAAATTTGCAGTTTTTAGAAAACTGAATTTTGTTTTAAAATTCTTGAATTTCTTTGGAGATAAGCTGAGAAAATTATTTATAAAATTATATGCTGGACCTTATCATGAGTTAGCCATGCAATAACATTGATCTCAAATTTTTCTTTATCTTTTACTAAGTATGAAAATACAAAAACTTGTTTTTATTATTTTGTCATATTTAACTATCAATTCATATATTGTTTAAGATTTTAAAAAAATTCATAACTAGCCCATAGATTACATTGAAGAGATTTTGCATCTTTTTTGAAGCATTTTTGACTCAAAAACAGAGATGGGTAGGAGATAGAGATGAATCCTAACCATGAATTTAAAAAAGCTTTCGCAATATCCATTGTGAAGAAAAGAAATCTGTTCAATTCTAAATTTCATATCCTAAATTAATTGAGTGTCTGAGGAAGTTGCCATGTCTGTTATCTTTGATACGGTTTGTATTTCCCTCAAGCCTTTCGCTTAGGAAAGAACATATCACGTTACATACTTATCACATAGGTAAAAGCCTATGTGATATAACAACTGATGTAATGATACCTTGTACAATGATAATCACCTATACAACAATATTACTCTGGTTATGGTGCATTTTTCAGTGTTAATATATTGCGTCTGTAAGTTCCACCGCCCCCCCTCCTTTACTACCACAGACGTGCCAACTTTTGGAATCCAGAAATAGAGAGATTCACCCAGGGTGGGGTGGAGCCCTTTCCCACGGACCTGATAAAAAAATTGTGGTTTTTTTTAATCAATTGAGAGAAAGTGCCTGCTCCCTCCTCCCTAAGCAGGTCCGGCGCAGCCCCCTGAGCAAAATATAATCATCTTGAATGCTATTAGTCATGGATAATCGTGAGCATACAAAGTCATTAATGTCATGACATCCTGAAAGCTCAAGGAAAATCTAAATGAAATCAAAGAAAATTTTCTTTCAAATCTGATTTCTGCTAAAATCCAGAGGAACGGCAAAATATCTGGATTCTCCTGCCTAAATCCGGAAAGTTGGCACATCTGCTATCACTATACAGGAGTAATAACTTCATTTTATACCACCTGAATACACTTAATACAACTTATTTTCATGGTCCCATGACTCCAACGTATTCTCATTAGCATTTCCAGTTTATAACATTTTCCCGCTTACAATGTTTTTTTCACTATGGTTTTTCAAAAAACGTTATAAGTGGTACATTGTATAAAGTACAGGCCCACCTACAAAAACTCACTGGGTTTTTTTGCTAAAAATAATTTGTTAGCCTGCAACCCTTCCCTCAGTCTTTTTAGCAAAACAATTTTTTTAAATGAAATTAGTAAATAAATTACTGGCTGAATACAGGGATTTTTTGCATGGGAGAAGAGAATGTTATCATAATACACTGAAATGCCAAAAGTCATAGGATACCTCTTAATATCATGTGGGATCTCCTTTTACCCGGCGAAGTGCAGTAATATCAAGAGGTATCCCATGACCCTCAAAGCAGAATGTACCAAAATCTGTGACATACGTCGCAGAACAATTTGGAAGAATTTTAAGAAAAAGTGCAAAAAAACACTATTACATGTTTGGGGATTTTTACCGCAGAACATTTCCAGTCAGCTGAGGGCTCGTTGCAGAACAGTGCTAAACATTCTGCTTTGGGGCCCATAACTTTTGGCACTTCAGTGTGTATGCAAAGTACTGAAAAAGTTCAGAAAGGTTTCAAAGAAATTAAGATTTAGCACTTTAAAAGTAGCTCAATCTCACTAATACTAATTTGGTATTAAAATTTAATTATCATGATATTAGAATATAAATTACTAAGTATATACATCTAATTAGATGTATACAAACTATTTTTATATTTATTACGTAATAACTGAATTGATATGTAACACTGCAAACAGCATATTCACAAAAACCCATAAACACCCAGAAAAACCTACAACAACCCAGGTTTTTACCAACCCTGCTGTTGAAATACACAAAACTGCCATAATTCTTATAGACTTTTCTCGATTGAAACTGGTTTTTTTTTTTTTTTTTTTTTGCTTATAACGTTTTTAGTTAAAGCAGGAATAGGCCGGAAAGCCTAAAGCCTCCTAGCTGGAAAAAGCTATAAGCGGGATCGACTGTTTTTTTCTTCTTCAGACAAGCAATTTCTACAAAAAAACATTATCCTCATGAATTTTAGAAAATGCTACTAATAATTCAAGCACAACCTTGCAAACACAAAAGACATGGAGATGAATATAAGATGAGAACAATAAAATTAACTAAATAAACAATATAATATTCTCACTCAGACTTCACATAGTTGTTACTTTTCACATTTTTCGCCATTTCTGCTATGCTCCATGCACAAATTAGAGATATGCTGCAACTGCAAAAGATAAAAATTAGAAAAAAAATTCTCTTTATCAAATGTTATTTAAAATCATGGTTTCGACTTGATGAACTAGTATGCCTTGCTATAAGCATAGTACAAATACTTGCAAAAATACATATTGTATATACTCATGTAAGCCCAACCTGAGAACACCAAAATGACAAAATTGAAAACTAGTGATAAGCCAATCCTAAAAAATTAGACGCATTTCGAACATAATATTTCTAAGATATAAAAGTTACAATGAAAAATGGTAAAACCTTACAAATATTTTTCACTTTCCCATTTACTCTACACTTTACATGATAACATTAAAACATTCTTTATGTATCAATGGCTACAGCACTAACAGAAAGGCATGGTTGCACGAAATGTTCAGTCTGTTAATTGGATATAAGAGATGGCTACTGTTCGCACGGGTCACAAGCTGTTGCTGTTAATTATCATGCAATGTTAATTTTTTTTTTTTGGAAACTCTCTTGGTGTCGGAACCATCTTAATGCAAGAGCTCACCTGAGCACTGCCGGTGGGTCTCTTGGTTCATGAGGGAGAATAAGATTATCTTGCATACCAATTACCATAAATTGTGTGAAATTTGTAGGGGGTTTCAATGCACTGCTAGAAAAAGGCTTCCCCCATATGATGCTGAGGCATGGCTTTGCTTTCATGGGCTGAGTTGAACCCTCTTTGTGGACCAAGAATTAAGGTACTTTTTTTTTGTAGAGGAGAGTTGATAAAACTCGGCAGAGATGCTGCTGTAATCTAATTTACCTAGATCCCAAATTATTGATAAAATCTGTCTTTTATGAGTGAAAGTGGGCCCCTCTCGAAAAGAATCATAGTTTCCGCCCTCATTCATTGGCACCTCTGTGAATTTTTTCCAGCATGGCCCAGGACGATGGCCTTTGATCACCTGCTTATCTCTCTTTGTTGAGACAGAGCGGTAGACCATGTTCTGGGTAGGAGGGAGAGGTATCTCTGTGAATCAAATAAATAATTCATTTCTAAAAACATGTTCTATACAAAGGTTCACAGGAAAAAAAATTAATTTACCAGCTTTTAACTAGTTTCTTTTACTTTCATTGTCTACTAATAGAAAAAAACTTGGAAAGAAGCCCATTAACACAGAGAATTTAGCACACACATACAGAATTTATTCTTTACACATTATTAAATTCCCATTTAGAACATTTTAGTACAACTTATTTTTGTGGTCTCAACTCTCTATAAATTCTCTTCTGATTGATTTTCCGTTTCGTTACAAAATCTTTGGCTATTTCAACAATATCTTGTAATTAAATTTAAAGCTAACAAGATTCTGACAGTCATCCTCTGATTCCATTATTCAAATAAATTTTTGCGAAGTGATTTCCTCGTGGAATGATTTTCTTTTCCTTCCCTGATGGGCCACCACTCTCACCTGTCACCTTAACTGCCACATATTTTCACAGGAAAAAAAAATTAATTTACCAGCTTTTAACTAGTTTCTTTTACTTTCATTGTCTACTAATAGAAAAAAGCTAAAAAAATATGGGAGCTATGTCAGATTTGTGTTGGTGTAGCTTAAGTGTGCTTATGTGCGTGTGCCCAGCATTTGCAGTGTTTTATGTTCATTAGGTGGTGCCATCTATCCAGAGCGGCAACCACATACTTTCTCGAACAGGGCAAGCATGTATTTCCATGCCGTAATGTACAAGCGGCAGTTATAAAGGGTGAATTCAGCTCCCCCTCCAGTCCAGAGCCGGGAGCAACAAACCTGCATGCTTCCCCCCTCCCAGTTGCAACTCTGCGTATAGGCTATAAATATGTGGCCCTAATGTATTTATGGTGCCAAAGTTCAAAATTTGGCGTTAATCAATCTAAAATTGTAGATTTGTATAGAGAACATAATACAGACACAGAAAAATTTATAAATATAGATATATAAGATCAATTTTACATAGATTCTGACATTGTTTCTGAAAAAGATAATTCTGATTTTATAGAACTTTATCCTTGAAAAAATTCTATTTTGAAAAAAATTTGTTATAGATTCTTACTTAAAATTACTGGTAGCTTTTACTATATAAATTTAGAATTGAAACTTATATCAAACAAAATTGAGTTCAATGGGAATAGGCCTAATGGAGCTTGCAGATCAATGCAGTTCTACATAAATTCAATGAAAATGCCACAAAAAATTCACGTAAATTCAAATTAAAAATCATAATCAAATCCTAACCCCTACTACCAAACTACACATGCACCCCATTAACATTCCACCGACATGAATTGGCACATACAACAGTGCATGACAAATCAAAAAAAAAATTGACTAATTTTTATGCGACTACTGAATATAAAAAAACAGGTTTTAGTAAGGCCTTTAACAGGACAAGAAACAGGTGGGGTAAGACTTCAAACATCCACAATACTGTATCTTATAGCATGGAACAGAGCAGTTGGTCAGATTTATTGAGAAATCAAAAGTTTGCACTAAGAGTGCATGTCAAGCACTCACGGTTCTGAAATTTGGCCAGTTACATGTCTAGATTGCTTCCAATGAAGAGACTTTCTTGGCTTCTGGGGAGCAGCTGCCGAACATTGAGGCAAGGGAGCTGCAGGTAACAAAAGTTTAAAAATCAGCTGTTGACTTTTTATAGAAATTTTAATGGGAACAACAATAGTATTATCCCTTTTTTTCTTTAACGACATTTTTAGATTTCCTTTCTTGCCTGTTGGCACTTCCTGGTCGATGATAGTCAGAAATTTTCTTCCATCTCAGTTTCTTTTCTGTCTGCTATTATTATTTCCTTAGGCTCTACTAGGTTTTCATTCCCATTTTTACTTTCTTTCAAATTGAGCACAACTCAGGTCTATCATTATCTATGGGCACTTTACTACCTAGTGAGTTGTGCCGGAAGTGTAAGCATGTGTAATGCATGCCTAACAGTCTGAATGCGTATCTAGTGTTGTCTGATTTTTAGTGCTGCCATCTATATTTTACAAGTGAGTGAAATGCCCCAAAGCAGAATGTTTAGCACTGTTCTGCGACGAGATCTCAGCTGACGAAATGTTCTGCGGTAAAAACCCCCATACATGCAATAGTGCATTTTTGCACTTTTTCTTAAAATTCTTCTAAATTGTTCTGCAGTAGCACTAATTGTTCTGCGACGTACGTCATAGATTTTGGCACATTCTGCTTTGGGGGTGAAATGTAATGATTGAATTACATTTGTACTATTTGTAGGTCTGTTGTTCTATGTGGAGAGACTTGACTTTTTAAAAGGGAGTTCAAAAAGTGGGGGGGGGGGGGGGGAATTGTTGAAATATTTCATTTGAAATTTATCAGGATTGTATTTGGGTTCTCTCAGGTTGTACATTTCATATTAACATTTTTATTAATTTTTTTGCATACTAGCTGTTGTAATTTTAATCCCACAATCATGTTGTTGAACCCAGAGAGCTTTTTTTACCCTGACCATTGTATTATTTAAAATAGAGTCCTGGTTTTTATTATTTTCAATCCCGAATTTTGGTCTAAGGATGTCTTTTTGGTTGTTATCAATGGCTTTGGAAAGATCATAAATGAAAAGGGACAGTTGGGATGCAGTAGAAAGGAATCATCTGAAGCAGTGTTTGTTGGGAAAGAAAAAGTTAATGGAGTCTAAATGGCAAGATTGGTGATTTGGCACTCATTATTTGGCGATATTAACAATTTAACACTCCTTATTTGGTGATAATAGCAATTTAACACTTGTCATTCTGCATAGTTGCTTAATTACTATTCATAATTTGGCGGATTTGCTCTTTTACTCGAGTAATGAAATTTTTTTTTCACGAAACATCAGACTTTGACGTCATGATGATCGACTGTAGTTACTTCTGCATAGGCGGAGATTGACTTGGACGTCCGGGGGGCAACATCATTATTGCTGGGGGGGGGGCACTATGATGATGTCAATTCATATATACATATATACATTAGATCTACCCCCACGCCCCCGTATTTCCGCCCATGTACTTCTGCTGCTTGCAGTGGTGACTTTTTTCTTTTCTCGAAAACAGAAACTGACTCACATTTGTGCTTTAAAGCTGAACAAAATTGCAAACCATCTTCAGCTGCACGACCACAGTTATTATCTGGGCTTCGCGATGCAAGCCCAATGAGAGAGAGGGGGCGATAGTTAAACAAGGGGCAGTAGTTATCCCAATCTGATTTTCGGGGTCAAAGTCAGGCACAGGAACTTGCCGGAAACATTTGGAATTTTTTTTTTTTTTAAATACACTACCGTTTCTCTAATTTCGCAAACTTCTCTGGACTTCCAGCAACTCTTTTAACGAGAGATCAGATGGATTATCGGTTCAACATGCTTGTAGCACTTAAAAAAAAACTGTCTTGGGGTAAATCTGCAAAGAGTAAATAAATATTTTTTGATTGAAAACATTCGTTCAAATGTAAAAATATCTCTGTAGTGCTTATACAAAGGCATGAAAAGCATGCATGGTTAGCCTGTGAGTTTTTTTCCCAACATTGCTTTACAGTGTAGTCAAACGACTTTCCAACAGAGACCACTATTTTTTCAAAGTCACGAGATAGCATGACTACAAGAGATGGGAGCAGGTGGCACTGAAAATTACATAGGAATAAAACACTCTCTTCTTGGAAAGAATCATTTCACGGCAAGCAGGAATGGATCATTTAATGCCACCGATCATTTAAGTGTTCTGGAACTGTGTCGCGGGTTACTAAAGTGATCTTTGAATGTGCCACAGGACCTATTTCAGTGATCTGAAAATGTACCACGGGCCACTTAAATGCTCAGTAATTGTGCCAATTGTGTCATTTAAGCTATCTGTAAATGTGTGGCTTAGTTCATTTTTACAAAATTAGGTTTGTGGGGGCAAGCCACATCAGATAACCTTAAGGGCCACATTTGGTCTGTGGATCAAGGGTTTACCATATATAGCTAAAAAAGTGGGTCGCAATGAATTTCTTAGAGAAATTTTGAATTCTTCCCTTCAAATAGCATTGAAATTAACAGAAATTGTATTATAAGATATAATCAATAAAGGTATTTTCTTTCAAAATTTTAATTTTTTTAAAATGATTTTTACATTAAAAAAAAATTTCCGTCTGTGGGGGGAAACGCATGAGTTCCCTATGCCCCCCTCTCGTGTATGTTTCTGATCCCACCAATATGTGTTAGGAAATAAGGGCAGTGCTGACAGAATTTTACTGACAAGGAGGAGAGGGGTAGAGTTTTGCTGACAGGGGGTGGGGGGGGGGGAGTCAAAAATGGCTAAAAATTTACTTACGTAATACTTGAGCAGCCCCCATAGCCACAGAAAATTTTATATATACAGGTACATGATAAATTTTATATAGTCGAATGTCGTTTTAACGAATAAGATTATAGATATACCTCGCTCTAACGACCACTTTTCTAATCCATTGGATAAGTATTACATAGGAACAATGGGAAACCTTGGAATTTCTTTATAGCGAAATTTTGTTGTAATGAAGAGATTTCTCCGGTCTCTTAGAGTTTGCTAAAACAGGATTCGACTGCATATAGATTCTGACATTGTTTCTGAAAAAGATCATTTTTAATTTTATAGAACTTTATCCTTGAAAAAATTTATTTCGATCGAAAAGGTCGTTATATCAGATATCCATAAATATGGCAATTCATTATACGAGATATTTATAACATTATTTTGATATTGAAGGTTGGCAAGGACGGGAAAAAAAATTTTGTTATAACCATTGTTTTTTAATACAGCAGAACCTTGATTACTCGGGCATGGATTAACTGTGGTATGAAAATTTTTGTTTCATTTTTGGCTTTTCCCTACCCATGTTGTTGGTTATGCGAGATTTTGTGAAAAAAAAAAAGTGGTGATTAAAAATAAACACTCACATTTCGTAAAAATGTCCATTTTTAGAGGTGAAATTCCATGTCAACACGTTAAAACAGCAGCCCCCTAATTAATAGGAACACATAAGAACCAAACATTACCCTGGGGTGATGAACATTTGAAGATTAAAGCCAGTTATGGGTAGATGTGAGGAGGGGTTATTAATCCTTAACTGCCTTTGTGGGGTCATTTTAACCCCCATGCATTTTTCATCTTGCCGTCCCTTGACAAAGAAATGCATCTGGACCATCTTATTTTCAGTACCTTTCAAGCTAGTTGTTTACACATGTTTTACAAATTTGTTTTATTCTACTTTTTCTTCCCTCTATATTATTGATCAAAGTTTCCTTGGGGTCATTTCGACCCTACCACGCCACTTGTATAAATTTTTTTTAGTCTGACAGATGGGGTGTTCAGATCAAAATGACATATCCGAAGAGCGGCTATTTTCTCAATAACAGTTTCAAATTAACGGTGAAACATAGGATATTCGAGGATGAGGATTGTGTTGTTAATGAATTGTAAGATCTGTACGATCAATATGTCATGATGGTGTTTGTAAGGACTGCGTTTCCAACTTCGAATAAGACAAATTTTAGTGCTTGTGAAAATATAGTAAATATTATTTCAATTTGTAAACTTTATTTTCTGAGTATATTTTAATCATATATGTTCATTTTTCGATCATGAAAAGAGATTTAAAAAAATTTAATATATAATTAAAAACATTTTTTTTAAAAATCATGTACCCCTCTGATTTTTTTGAATGTCTTAATAAAAAGCCATTTTTTGAAAAAATAATTAAAGAAATTTGAAAAATTATTTAGTGATTTGATTGTTAGATGAATGCACTCATAAAAAAACCCATTGCTTTTACGAAAACTTCTTTCGCTGATTTTTAAAATGCATTAATACTTGATGGGGTCAAAATGATCCCACGAGATGCCAGTTACACACTGAATTTTCACAATGCCAATTAAAGTTAATCTAAACGCATTGTTTTCTTTACAACTGAAAGGCGCAAGGCACAATAACGGCATAACCTCAAATGCATGACTCATCAGCTGGGCCAGCGCTATTCCTTATTTGTGTCATTCTCATTGTACTTTTTAAAATGGTGCAGAATAGCTGACATTAAAAGAATAAGCATGTTTTTCAGTTATCCATGATCACTTTCCCCCCATCATTAGCCCAGGTAAGTGAGGTTCTACTGTATTTCTGCCATCAGTGAAGCCCAGTTTATTAGTAGCATGGCTACGTAATCGTATAAATATAGGTGAAATTTTTTTCACATGGATATTATGAATACAGTCAAACCTCGTTAGTGCGCCATCCGGTTAACACGTCACTCCGCTTAACGGGTCACTTTTTTGAAGTCCCAGTTGTCCTCAGGTGGAAATTGGCACAGCTATAGCTTACTCCGTTTAACGAGTCACTCCGCTTACTGTCATATTTTTGCTCTCCCAAGAGTGACTCATTAACGAGGTTTGACTGTATATATACTGGGTAGTCATTATAAATAGGTAAAAAATGCACAAATACATTTTTTTGCCATATTTTATTTGAAATTATTTTTTATATTTATTTTTTCCCCGGACGGTTTAACAGTGTTTTTCTGTTGTCCGTGATCACCACCTCCAATATTAGTCCGGACAATCGCGGTTCTACTGAATACTATTTCGTTATAAGCGGGCGAGACTGTATTTCTACATAGCGCATGGGAAGGCGACCCCTCAGTCGCCCATACGTAGTTGCGGCCCTACTAAATACATCAACATACAGGGATGAGATAGAAATTTTCATACGTCCGTGAAACAAGTTACAGAAACAATGCACAGAAATGATAGCGGAAAGTAAAAACGAAATGTTAATTATACTTTTTACTAAGCAATATTAATTATAATCAACAAATAAATAACAACTCATGCAAGTTTATCATTGAACATGTCATACAAAAGCAGCAGCAGCAGTCGAGAGAAACTATGGTTGTGGATTCCACAAGAAAGCTCACATCGAGTCTTTCTACTTACATCAACAAAACGAGCGATTTCCAACGAAGACGATTGAACGCGATTCATGCATTCTGCTTGACTTCGAAATTATCTTCTGATTAACGCAGGCGATCGCGGACCAAATAAAAAAAGGAAAAAAATCCATTCATTGCAACTGGCCTGAAAATTTTGTGAGAGCTTTGCTTCCACAAGCATTTCTGGTGAGGTTTTTCTTTCTTACCTCTTTCCCATAGACGAAAAAATAAAAAAAGTGAAGGAATACACTTTTTGATTATAAAAAAATTCAAATTATTACTATATTTTGAAATTTTTTTGTCATTACTTTATTTAAATTCCAAAGAAAATAAAGTAATAAAACAATCGAAAAAGTGGATCCTAAAATTTTTTTTTTATATAACACCGAATATATACTATGATGAGCTTCCCAGAACAGTAAACCCTCGGTTTACGAACTGAGTTCCTCCCTAAACTACATTCGTGAACCGACTTGTTCGAAACAATTTCTCTCTCAGGAATCAATGTAAAATGAATTAATCCGTTCTGACGACCCCGCAAATTTCTAGTGTGAATTTTCACAACAGTTTCGGTGCATAGCGTTAAAACAAATGATCTAAACCAGTGTTTCTTAACCTTTTTCAGTTCATGGCCCCCCTATGGATCACATTTTTTTCTCGTGGCTCCCCTGTCCTATCCAGAGCCCCCCCCCCCCCACCTTTATCCAAGATTAAGATACTTTCTATTTTTTTTATTATGAATGAAATTTTAATAAATCAGATCAATCTCTGGAATCCTGGCTAAGCACGGACTCAAATGGTGGATCATCCGTCCAGGAGTCAAATTATATGGTAAAAAAGGGTCTGTGTAAAATATGAGACGATCCAACGAACATGCACGATAAATCGACCCTCCCAACACATCAACTGTTGCTCTGGCGGCCCTCCATACTTAGCTGGAAGTAACAGCTTACATATAAAAATTATAGTACCAGATCCCATATAGTGCAGTCCCCCTCCCTCCTTTATAGACATGAAGACCCGGGTCATGCCCACATAGACCTAAGGGTTAAGATGATCCTAGTTCTATGGACGGATCTGATGAATTCTGAAAGTAGTAATATTTTTCGACCATGTTTCACTTTTAAAGCTTTTTTTTCTCTTCACAGCTCTCTATGACTCCCTTCACCACCTGACGTGGGGATCACCTTTCTTCTGATTTTCTCCCGTGGCCCCCCAGAATATCCCAGGACCGCAAGGGGGCCATATGGCCCCAGGTTGAGAACCACTGATCTAAACCATTGTTTCTCAAAGTGGGCAATATCGCCCCCTGGTGGGCGATGGAATGGTCCAAGGGGGCGATTGAACCTACTGATTTAACATAGGATCCTATGGGTTTACTTGAGTTGTGGGGCGATGAGAGGAAAAAATTTCTGATGAAGGGGGCAATGGAACAAAAAGTTTGGGAGACTATGGTTTAGATCATATCACATATGGTTTAAATTTTTTATCACATAGGGCGCCAACTGAAGGGGAGGGCGATTTTTGATCACCAAAATATCATTCGCTTAAACTTGAAAGATATCCAGAACTGACACTGGCAGCAAGTGTTTTACAAAACCACTCATTTGGTTTAGAGTATCTTTTATGGCTATGGCCATACTATAGCAACAGGGCTTTGACTCTCTGAGACTATTACGATGGCACATATTCAGGAAACCAGACTTTGCCCTAGCACTGTTTTCATTCCGTTTGCATTTTACATTTCAGGAATTTGCGGTAGTTTTTTCAGTGGTGGTTTATTTCATTACCATTGGTTATTCATAGGATAGCTGTTGCGAAAGTTCACACTAGAAAGCTCAGGAAAAATAAATCACCGGGGATCCTAGGAACGCGAATTAATTCATTTTATATTGATTCTTACGGGAAAAACTATTTCAGTTTGCGTTAATTATTTCGAAAAATTATTTCGTCCGTAGCGAACAATTCGGTATAAGAACGGAAGTAAGGAATGAATTAAGTTCGTAAACCAAGGGTTGACTGTAACACTGAAAAAATAAATAACCATGGGTATGGAATAGATCAAATGAAAATTACGACATGGCCAGCTGTGATCTATAATCTTTGTGAGGAAGCCCTCAAAATCTCTGCCAGCCAAATTCATGGCTTTGTAAAGACACTAGCTGCCAAGCTTTGTCAAAAAGAACCATACAATGTAGAGGGTATTAAAATAAAATGTTTTCAGAATTCTTTAGTGTTGGTTAATTACCACATATTATGGCAAAAACATCTTTGAAAAACTCTTTGGTGCAAAGCTTCTTAAAGTTTAAAATGACTTGTTGATCCATGCATGGGATGGAGAACAGGAGTCCATGGCCCCAAATCCAGTAGCAGGGCTCCTAGGCTAGGCTCTTCTGCAAGCTTCTGTCAAACTTTTCACGGGCCCTTCTATAGGTAATTTATAGCGTGAAGAAAAAAAAAAGATGAGAATTGTCCCCAGGCCCAAGGGCTAGAGCCCTGTCAGCCCACCCATGTGGGGGGGGGGGGATATGCAGGAGGCATATTTGGGGAGTGAGAGCTTTTCTGATGAAATTATTCAACTCTTCTGTCAAATAAAAAAAAATCTGAATGTGGCCACAGGCATCTGAAATATGCTATTTCAAGATTCAGTCTGTATTGCATGTTTGTAAGGCTTGCTTTTCACCAGCTTATGTGTACGTAAACCAAGACTAGTTGATAAACAGAATCCTTTTGCATTGTTCGTAAACTGAATTGTTTGCAAACCAAGCCATTCGTAACATAATATAGCATAATTTATTTGTCCTCAGTCAATTACGATAATGCTATACAAATTAGAGTTAACAATTAAATTACATATTTTACAATATTTGAAAGAAAATGCAAAGAGAAAGAAAAAATGTTTGAATGGACATGGTAGAACAGTTAATTCATAATGTGATGAAGAAAGCTGGGACAGGGAAAAGAGTAGTAGCTAAAAGCTAGTAAAATGCTCTCGACCCTCTGACACTTCTGTACTTGTGATACGCATAAATCTTATTTCTTTTGACTTGAGAGAAAGATAAAAAGAACCATGTATATCGACCAAATAGGTGTAAATATATTTATTTATTAAATTAAAAAATGAATTATGGCAACCAAAAGCTGATATAAGAGAATTTCATGCTACAGGTTTTTTTTTTCACTTTAAATCAATGACAAATTTTTAATATAGAAGGGAGAGAAAAAGCTAGACAAAAATAAAAATTAAAATAAATAGAATCTACACTTGATGTTAACTATCTACATAACCGAATTGAGTTATTGTTTCCACTTAAATTTACCTGTCGAATTATTTATTACTTGATATATAAAATTTGATATCAGGTTAAATTAATTTTTCCTTTCATATTTGTTTAAATTTCATTTATTGCCTTCCCATTCATTTAGTGACATTGCTATTGCAGTAATTGCTATTGCTAACTACAGTTAATGAAACAGAAGGAAAGTTGCTTTCACCATCAAAGGAGTTTATCTGAGTTTCTGTGAAAAGTTCATAATTGGTTGTATAATTAGTTCAGAAGAACGAGTCAGCAAAAAGAATAATTTTTTAAGGACCAAGTGAGTCACTTCACAAGGCTTGTTGATGTGGGGAAGATAAAAAAGTATGGATAAAGTAGTGGTACTAATAAGTAATCTAAACAAACATATCTAAGGACTAACTAATCATAACAAATCTAAGGACACAAATGGAATAGCCGATTAGAAAATCTGGTAATGTCACTTCAACAGTTTGGTTATGGAGAACAGGTGTTGAAAAATGTAAAAAATGAAAGATGTAAAATGCGTAAGCCCTTTGACTGAATTTTTAAAAATATTTTTAAAAATGGGGAATGATTGCTTTTAATAAAATTTTAATCAAACAAATCTTTCTTTATTATTTGTATTCCGTTTACAATTTCTTTCTTGTATCATTTGTTTTGAGTGTGTTCAACAATCCCCCCCACACAAACACACATCTTGGGACAGGGTCTGTAAGCCAGGACCTCAGACCGGGCCCCATTCCAGTCAATTTAACATACAGAAGCAAAAATATTTTTTAAAAGATTCATCCCAAACCCAAGACCCTCCATTATGCTTTAGCTACTGGAGAAGGGCATGACTCAAGCGGGGGGGGGGGGGGGGGACTTTTGTGCAAAGGAACTAAGGGGGAGTAATGCAACTCTGGTCAAATATCTGTGGTTCATTAATGAATACTACTTTTATTTTAGAGGAAAAATTATAGTTGACGTTGCGGAAATTCAGGCCCTGCGCTACAGCCAATATACCATACTATAGAGGATTCTTAACCTTGTTTTACATGGATTCTTTGTGCCAATAACATGATGTTCACAGATCCCCCCCCC
The DNA here is from genome assembly GCF_987345545.1 of Pholcus phalangioides. Taxonomy (NCBI): domain Eukaryota; kingdom Metazoa; phylum Arthropoda; class Arachnida; order Araneae; family Pholcidae; genus Pholcus; species Pholcus phalangioides. The sequence goes on along the minus strand of NW_028301608.1, from coordinate 81,023,108 downwards.
CCCTTCCTTCCCATGCCAATAAAATGAAGGATACAGACCTCTTCACAATATAAAGTAATATCCAGTTTTTAGCAATATGAATACAATGGAAGTTAATTGTTTCACTCCCTACCCCCCCCATGGACCTTCTTGGCCTGGTTAAGAACCCCTTGTTGTAGAGATATCTCTTTTCAGCAAGGTGTTGGTAGAGTCCATTTCAGACGGGTGCGGAAGTGTTTCAAATCTGTGGGTACTAGCTTTGAGTTTCGTGTAAGAAATTTTGATTTCTGAATCAGTTCTGAGGTGCTCAGACTTGTCTTACAAATTTCCGTGGGTGCTCGTGTACCCAGAACACTCCTGGCTGTAATGCCACTGAGTGCACATGCACCCACAGCACTCCTGGCTGCAATGTCACTGATTTCAGATATGGGCCTATGGCAGAGGAGTATGCAGAAATGATAGCATATTGGAGCCCCCTCAAGGTGCTTAAAAGTTTGAAGGGGAAAAAAATAGAAATTATAAAAAAAAGAAGAAAAAAGTTATGCTCTGTTTTATTCTATTTTTACAAATTCGAAATGCTCCTTTTTGGTGGTTAGTAGCCTAAAAAATTTATGAAAGAGACTGACCCTGTACTTGTGACCTGTGGATAGTTTGGCTTGCATTTTATGTTGAAGAGTTTTATTTCTGAATCAAACCAACTGCTACTCAGCTATATGCTTGAAAATACTGAGCAGCCTCAGCACTCCTGCTCAAAGAAGTAGAAATTTATTTTGGAGGAGGTGAGTATGATCTGACAGTACCATAAACCCAGGGCAACAACTAGGGAAGGAAGCAAGTGGGTCTTGTACCTTGAGCACTGAACTAGAGGGAGCGTCAGATTCACTCTTTAATTGCTTCTTCTTCATTACACAGGGGCTACCAATATGAGTGTGCTTGCCTCAGCTGATAAAGTATCTAGTTGCACAGCCCTGGTGCCATCTTAACGTATGGCCTGGGGGACTCACAAAAAGATATAGTTGAAATTTTAGAGGAGTATGCATATAAATTTGCCTGGTAGGGCCTCAGAAAAATCATTTAACCCAGGGCCCATTGTGCTCTTGAGACGGCACTTTGCAAGAATGAGATATTTCATCCCCGAAAAAATGGAAGCTAACAGGGCCAGAGCCAGACACTTCTTTCAGAGAGGGGGAACGACATATTTTGAGGAGGAACCAAAGTGATAAAATGACAAAATCAGTGGAGGGAAAGAAACCCCAGACCTTCCCACTTTCACAATACCCTTGGATGGGAACATTTAGAACTCTATTAATCCTTTTTTCTTATCATCAGTCACCTTGGAGCCCCACTGCTGTGTGGCAGTATGGACATTACAGGAGCCTGGGTTAGGTTCTTGCAGGCAATATCATGGTGGTCAGATTAAGTTACTTTTCAACTTTGAGGTGCAAATGCAAGCTATTCCCCCTATTTGCAAAAAGTCTCTACACAGACCAAAACATTCAAATTCACGCATAAACTACATACAAGCAATATAAACTGCAAACATAAGGAAACTAACGGCGCCGGAACCTAAGGGCTGAGACCATTTGAGTGCCTCTCCCCAATACATTTTTTTAAAGGGGCTGGAGCCCCCCCCCCCCACTCCTAATAACTTCTGAAAAAACAATGCAATGCACCTTCCCTCTTCTGAGTGTGCGTTTGAGTCTTGTACATACAGTATGACCAGAAACTTTCAGCCCTCCCCCCCCCCAATGTTTTCTTCATGTCAGTGCCTCTGACTGCATTTCTGAAATTCAAAAAATAATAATAATAATCCTGCTTACTTTAGGCACACAGCATTTTCCTCAGAAGAATGTTTATGAGGTTGAGCTGTGCGGTTTCATGGTAGTAACATTCTCTCTCTCTCTCAGCTTCTCTTCCATATCTAGGAAGACCACAATGTTGGGTCAACCCACTCAAACAGCTAAAACTCACTTCATCACAACCAAGATAGGGCGATCTTCAATTGGCAATGTTCCTCCTTGTAGACTTTGAACTATAACAACTTTGCACACATGCATGACCGAAACAGGTAAATAGGTGAGCCTGGTGATCTAGGCACAAAAGAAGCTTCAAACCCTCTTTTCATTAACTGCTCTTCCAATATTATGGCTATTGAGACACAAAATTTGATGTTTGCCTGAGGTGACAAAGTATTTTTTTTGTATCTAGTTGCACACACAGCCAGTACATAGATGCCAATGTTCTGAGCCAGTTTTCAATCAGCGTTGCTATCCAGCAAACAAAAGCGACCCTTGGAATTGATAAATCAATTTTAAATTAAAGTTTATGAAGAAATGCAAAAGTAAATGACTCCAAGAAAGAAAATGTTCCTTCAGTTATTTTTTAAATATACGGTAAAACCTTCCATAATGGTCACCTCCGAACAATGGTAACCTCTGAACAACTGACACATTTTCTTGGAACAGAGCACACCTCATTGGATTAACATCAAGGTTAATCTCTGAATGATGATTTCCAAATAACGGAAACTTTTGAAAATTAAAATGAAAAGAAAATGATGCATTATCACATAAGAAAAATAACCCTCAAGATTTGCTTCGAAAAAGTTTTCCTTTGAACATAAAAATAACTACGGGTGTTTTCCTATGTCAGTGGTTTCCAAAATATAGTCCATGGACCCTAGAGGTTCTTCAAGCAGATGGGTGCACTAGATGAATTTCAGAAAGAACGAAGTAGAATTTGGTAAGTAGCTAAGTCATCAACCAGAGAGTCCTTGTTTTCTATGCTGTTTGACCAAGGGTGTCACGGCAAGCACTATTTGAAAATCCTGCCGTAGATAACAACACAAAATAGATGATTGCATAAGAGGATAAATCTGATCTGAAGAATGCATGCCCCAAGATACAAGGATTGCAGCACAACTATATGCATTTTTCTTCATGAAATTAACAATAGAGAATCAAAAATAAAGTTCTACATGAAAAATTCATGCATCTTCAATGCAAAATAAATATCATGTGTTACAAAACAGTTTTTTTCTAATTAAATTATAGCATTAGTTGCAATAATTCTACAAGCAATCAAAAAATTTAGCATGTTTAAGAAATACTGAACCTCTTAACAACAGTAACGTCTCCCAATAATAGCCACATTTGCTCAGGCCTATTACTGGCCATTGTTGGGAGGTTTCACTGTGGTTCAATTTTCTGAGAAATTTTTTAGCACAAAAACTCGTACTGACACATTAAAACTTATTAAAAGCCATTTATTCATGCCATGTATATCAACTACAATGTAACATTTTATTCATTTAGAACAGTGGCTTTTAAACTTTACACTGGGTCACAGTAAAATGTTCCCCCCCCCTCCACAATGAACTTCAGCCCTAGTGGGCTTGAAATTCCATTTTTGCGCCATTTTCCGCAGTAATAATATGTTGAATGAATAACTCGTATCTACAAAATATTTCCTCTCGCATCCTCAGTTAAAAGAACCACTGATTTAGGACATAAAAAAATCAGTATCCTTTCAAATACAGAATGATTTTGATGTGCATATTTTGATATAATAAATGATACAATGAAATACAATATACACACAGTAAATATTCAAACACAATAATTAATTTTTATAATGATGCAGGCCTGATACTGATGTTAACTGATTTAAATTCACTCCACGTTCCTGTGAAGGAAACTGAAATTTCAAAGCTTTTTTTCATACTTTTTTCTTGTCTGATATAGTGTACTTCTCATAATTTTTGGTTGGATCATATGGTTCCCACCTTGAAGCTGGAAATATATGTTTATTTCTTTCATACCAACTTCTTAGCAAAACTTTTCCAGCATGAGACTCATCTTTTTCTACTGTTGCATCACTAACCAGTCGAATGTCATCGTGAACATCAAAACTGAAGAGTGGTCCACTTTTCCCTCTGGCTTTAGTGACAATGAAATCATAGAAAGTGTAATGGTGGGGAATGATCAAGTCTTCTTTAACATACATCAATTGATCAGCAGTAACTGCTCTCAATTCATGAAATTCTTTCCGCAACAATTCAAGGCATTTCTAAAAAAAAATTTCAAATACATTATTCTTAATAATCAGTAATCTCAATAATGTATGCTAATCTCATTCGATGGAGTTTTGCAGAATTGACTTATCCCAGAAGCTAACAGAATTTTACAAATCATATGGATCACTAGAGATGTAAAGTTCTCTGTAGTAATCTTTTGGAAAATATTCGCATCAAAGCAGATGTTCAACAATATTTTCTGGAAGGGCTACAATAATAAATAATTTTGTCTTTCTTCTTTAATTTGTGAATTAATATCTAAAAAACATTTGCAAAATGCTACAAATTTTGAATTAAAAAACCAATTAACAGTAAACTGATTACATCACTTTAAAAAAGCTATATTTCGTTTGATTTTTCTACAAGCAAATGTGACAAAACATTTAAATTCAACGTCCCCATTTTCATAGGAGTCAAATTATTTTCCGGTCTAATTAGCTCTCGTGTGCAGAAAATGGCTGTGGTGTAACAAAAATAATCAAATGAATAGCTTAATTCTGGGGGTCATGAATTCTAACACTACTGACACATTTAAAAAGAAATGTGATAAACACATTGGGATAAATGGATAAGCTATCCATAATTAGATAAGACAACCATAAATGCTTTTTACGGCAGTGTATTACATACTATAAATTATTAGTTTTTTCTGTGATATATGCTCTTATATTGGGTTGCTATATTTTAGTTATACAAGTCAATGTGCGTTTTTACAAACTTGACTTATATGGACTTGATAATTAGTTTCTGAAATCAAAAGTTTGCAAATGGGAGAGACAATGTAAGGGGGACAGTTGCCCCCCTCCCTTCGATAGGAAGGTCTAGGGTAGAGAGCAATGTAGGCATGTGTAGTGCTTTCGATGACTTTTTCGAATCGGTATTTAATAGAGATAATGATATTCAATGTACGGGTGGTGCATGGGATAATAAAATCCTCAACGATGTTCAAGTGGAAGACATGGAGGTCCTAAATCTTCTAAAAAATATATGTGCAAACAAAGCACCAGAATCAAATGATATCTATCCCAGGGTCCTCAGGGAATGTGCTAATGAATTGTTGGGGTCAGTCGCACAGATCTATAGGAGTAGTATTGTTGAGGATATCGTCCCAAGCGATTGCAAACTTGCTCTAATGTTGTTCCAATATTTAAGAAGGGTAGTAAAGACGCTGTGTCCAATTATTGTCCAGTGAGTTTGACGAGCTCCCTCTCAAAACTTTTGGAAATTATCAAAAGGCAGTTGGTGAAGTGAATAGACAAGAATAATGTATTGTCAGATAATCCACATGGGTTCAGGAAGGGGAAGTCATGTGTGACTAACCTTCTTTGCTTCTATAATCACGTGATGAAGGCTTTGGGTAGGAGCAAAAATTTAGATGTTGTTTACCTTGATTTCCAGAAGGCATTCGATCGGGTCCAACATGGTAAACTCTTGAAGCGTTTACACGAGATTAGGATTGGGGGCAATTTGCTGCATTGGGTAGAATTGTGGTTAAGAGAATGGTAAACAGGGACTCTGAAAATGGTAAACTCTCACGAGTTATGGTAAACAGGTTGGACAGGCGTCACAAGTGCAGTTCCTCAAGGAATACAGGGTACTCAACATTTTTAAAATATGTTTACATTGGATGAACGCAGGTGTCAGGGAGATATGATCAAAATGTTCAATGGGATGGATAGGATGGACCATGAATTATTAGTACACCATCAATCGACTGCTTTTACAAGGGGACACCAGTATCGATTGGTAAGGGTCAATTCTAGTTTGAGGTGTTGTGGGGAATTTTTCTCTAATAGGGTTAGGAATAGCTTTGCGCCAGAGGTAGTAAATTCTAACACAATTGACACGTTTAAAAAGAAATACGATAAACATGTTGAGGTCAAAAAGATGCCCTAGTATGGGTTATCGAATATTAAGAACACTAGCTGTAATCAGCCTAAACCCATGGATGGAGATACGGAGAGGAGGCATGGCATGGTAATGGTACGTCCCAGTGCAAATGAAGGAGCTGACTGATCTAATGTATATGCATATATATGAATTGGTATCATCATCATCACCTACCCTCACAGCCGTTCATGTCTATCTCTGCCTATGCCTAAATCTCAGATATAATTTATCTAATAGTAGGCAAACAGATTGTCATCAGAAAATGAACTAACGTTGTTGCACAAGCAACGTAGCCTACATCCATGGCCCCCCACAAGGGGTGGGCTGACAAGGCTCCAGCCGTGGGGCCCGGGAGGATTTTAATCATTTTTTTTTGTTTTTTAACGCTATAAATTCATCATAAAGGGGGCCTCATAAAAGTCTGGTCGGGGGGGGGGCCCGTAAAAGATCCCAGCCTAGGGGCCCTGCTTCAGGGTGTGGGGGCCATGCTTACATCCTAAATTTTTGTACCTCTGTGCTATTAAATGTTTCGATGTATGAACTTTCTATTCATGAAACAAAATATCTCTTATGTTGGTACTGTACTAGGTGAATAATTAGACTGAAAAAAAAAATCAGAGAGAAGCATCTTACCTTTTTTTCACAAGTTCAGTAGCAAGAATTATCAAAATTTAGAATTTATACATTGTATATTCGTCGTCCGGAATAGATAAGACAATGATTCAGATGGTGATGTTTATGACTGAAAAGTACTCAAGCCTCCCTAGGAGCACATGACAGTTCAGAGGTTCCCAGGAAGGCATGCAATTAACACTCTGGAGGATAGTCGAAGTTGCCTCTCTCTGGGGTAGTGCCAGTGACCAGATGGTAACTCCAATGAGAAGGGAGGTTTTCAAGGGAAAAAATTACTAGATTTCTTTTGTGGTGCCCCTTTTTGTTTGATGCCCTAAGCATGTTTTTTTTCTTGGTTAATATAGACCTGTCATTCTTTAATGGTAGAAAGAAAGGCCAGACTTTTTTTTTCAGGGATAAAGAATGCGACCACCTGCATATACTCTTTTCCTCTTTAAAATAAACTAATGCTATACCTAATAACACTAAAAATGATATTATAAAAAACTAAGCCTAATATAAGGCTTTGAACTGAAAGCCTTCTTTCACAGTCAATAATAGTTTAAAGGAAAAAAAATTAAATTTTAATAAAAAATTTCCAAAACATCTGCTGAGAAAGGAAAGGGTTTCATTCTGAAAAATTGCAGCCCCTGAAATTTTGCGGCCCAGTGCAACCACACCTTTCACACCCCCCTAAGTCTGGTCCTGCCTCCCAAAATAAAATGAAATAGAAAAACTAGTTCCATATCTTTTCACCCCTACTCCATTACACATGTTAGGAGACAAAAGAGTTCATATTGGTGTTATCGTTCATTGAATTTTTAACAACAGTTCTAATTAAGTGTACAAAACATTTACATGTGTGGTATAACAAGAATAACGAGGTGCTGTGTATCAAGGGTACTGTAATTAGTTCTCAAAAAGATTCATTACAATTAAAGTAAATTACAAATATCAACAAGAATATTCAAATACCTGTAGAAACTGATATATGCTATTCCCTTTCTTCATTTTAACACTTCGTCTGTGTCCAGAACCATCCCAATAACTGAAAGTTATTTCTATTTCCTCACTTTTTAGTTTCTCTTGCTTTTGCACCCACTCCTGCAAAACAGGAACATCAGAAACTGAAAAAATATATTCGTAATTATGCAGTATGTGAATATCTTCTGAATATTGTAAAGATAGGTAAAAAAAATTGGGGTTCATATCATAACTATACCCCCAATACCAAAGTATATCAATATACAGTAAAACCTTGATACAACAATACTCTGCGGATCAAGAAAAAATGTTGTAGAGGTATTATTTTTGTATCAAGAGGCAGCCGTTTAACATTGTAGTATAGAAATTTCCAAACAAGACTTGAATTCATCATTGTAGAGGGATTTATAATTATATTGTGTATTGTTGTAGCAAGATTTCACTGTAGTAATACAGCAGAAAATGATTTTCAAGCTTTCTCCACTTGTATAGAAATGATGACAAGTCTTTGAACATGAACTATTATGAATACACAATTAAAATTTTCAGGCTATACAAACCTGCAAAGTATGAAAGACTGGATACCAAGTTGAGATAAAGATAAGTTTTGAAATAAAATTCACGTGCTTGTTTAGGAGGAATATAACCTTCTTACAAGATATACGGAAGACTGGATGTTGTGAAGATATTTATTATTTCAGATGTTTATTTTTTTTAAGGAAGGAAAAAACTCATCTCTGCCTCCACCGGGAGTCGAACCCGGGTCCCTCGATTGCCGGACGAGTGCTCTGACCACTAAGCTACAGAGGAGATAGAGATTTTCCTTCGCTAGAGCGTATATATGCCGAACGGAACCGTGCAATGGACGGTGAAACCGATCAGCTAATAGCTCATTGACGACGAGCCACCAGAGGGCTATATATATGACATGAGATGAGTTTTTTCCTTCCTTAAAAAAAATAAACATCTGAAATAATAAATATCTTCACAACATCCAGTCTTCCGTATATCTTGTATTAACAAGTGGAGAGCGACATTCATGTCATATAACCTTCTTATCTATAAGGGAAGAAAATTTCAGTCCTTGGTATAGGCGTAAAGTTCTTGCAAATATTGGGAAGGACTCTTAATATTTCCATAAGTTACTATGTAGATAGTGGCAAATGTTTGGGGGGGGGGGATTCTTGAGCCCTTAGTCCAGATACAAGTTTATGCATATGGCCCTTGGCGAAAGGGGGGGGGAGGTATGGGTTCTAACCCCCCCCCCCAATCCGAGATTATAGTGTTATTTTGCAGGAAAAAACTTAACCCCCCCCCCCTCCGCCCTCTTGAGAAGAAAAAAATTGAAAAACCCCCTTGAGAAAATTCTGCGTATGCCTATGGCCCTTGGTAGTTTAATGGTGGAGCACTCGCCCGGACTGCGAGGAGACCTAAGGTTCAATTCTCAATTAAGGCACATGTAAATTTTCTTTCTGAATCTGAACTTCATATTCATCTCCACTTGGTATCCAGTTTTTTGTAGTTTCTATGACCAGCAGAGAGTGAATCATTTTTCTCTATACAGACCTGTCTCAGCTCTTCTCTCAGCCGCCTTTCTTCTTCTTCCCTTTCTCGGTCTGGCAAAAAGCTAGTGTCAACATCAGGATTCTTTCCTATTTTCTTCTTTGATTTGTTTTCAGTGAAACTGTCATTTGAAGATTCAGATAAATTCTCAATTTTTATTTCAGGTAGCACTTTAGTCATTTCTTCACCCCCGTCAACATCATCTTTTTTCTCGTAATTATTATTGTCTTCATCTTCTTCATCCTCTTCTTCATCATCCAGTTTAAATGATAAAGCAGCAATCTGTTGAAAAAATTAAGACAAAAAATTTAAAGTCTTGTATCTATGCACTTATGAATGTTATTCAAAAGTGTATCATTATGAAATCATAAGTAGGGGTGGCTCCTGAAGGAGGCACAAAGGCACATAACTCCCTTGAAAATTTTAAGTCATTAATTTACTTCAAATGGATTTCATACCAACTTAATGCCATTGAATTTCTTTTTTTTCCAATGAATTTGATAAATTAAAAAAGGAATATTTTCAGAAGCACTGATTAAAAAAAGTGTTTGTAAGATACAGGTCAGATGGAGCTTTCCATGGAGAGCTATGTATTCTTCTTTCCTCTTTGGGTGCTTTCTGTCCTACACTGATATGAGACACCTTTAGTAGTTAGAAACACAAAAGAAGGGAAGAAAGGGGATGGTTAGCAAAGATTATCAAGCTCGTCTTGGTTGTGTTGAAAAATATGCCCTGGATACAGATTCTGCCATCTATATCTTCTTTCCTTTAAATCTGTTATCTTTTTAATTAGAATATATTTGGATATAAAAATGTAATATATATTTATACCTTTATCATTAGAATATAATACACTTTTTTTAAAATTGGAATATAATATTGAAAGAAGAGTATGAATTTTCACAATTTGTCAAAAAAAAGCTATTGCCAATGGCAACTGCTGAATCTAAATGATGATTTTCAAAGTTGTCAAGATATCGATTAGGCTCACAGCCCAAATTAATTATGTTAATGTTGCATTGCAAGATCATTATTAATTTTTGTACTACATAGATGTACAGATAATGTGAAAAATAATTTCATAGACAAAAATAATTTATAAAATGCAATGCAATACTTTACTAATTGTAAATACTTGACTATACATTTTCACCGATAGAGGGCAGTATATTTTTTGAAATCTGCACCCACCCCAGAATATCTGACTAGAAGCAGCCACTGATCATAGGCGAATTTTTATGAGGTGCATAACAGAATAATTGAGGGGATGATATAAAAATGTATCAACCAGTAAAATATTTGAGCGCCTCTCTCTATTTTTCCAAAAGAAACTTATACAAGGATGTCTACATGAAAATTTATTGAGAGGTATAAAGGATTTAAATCCTTGATTTATGTCATTTTGCAAGTGCTAATATATCAACATTTTAAAAGGGAATAGAGAAACAGTTGTGAAAAGCGACGAAAATCCAGAATTTCAATCTTTGAAAATTTTTGTTAAAATGTTAATGTGTAAATTTTTTTTCAGTATAATAGAGAGGGAGCAAAAATTTATTAACAGCCCTGAAGAGTGGGGGGGCCGCATGGAAATTTAAATTTTTAAACCTTCCCTCAATTTTTTTTTTAATATGCACTACTGCTTTTTACATCTGATTGGGTTGGTTACTGCCCCATACCATTATCTAAGTTGCACAGCTGTAACTCTCTCCACATTGGCAAGTTATTTCAGTCAGAGGGACTTTTTCTCATGCACTCCCAGACTTATATGTTTTGTACATGATTGATTGAGAACAGCTGAAAGTGTAAAAGTTCATTTGTGTAGTCTATATTTGACGACTTATTTGGAACTTTGAATAATTAATTCATTCACAAAAACCCATTTTGCTGCTGTGAGTTAAGTTTATTTTTTCATCCTTCTATACTCATATCCCTACCTTACCCATCTTAAATTCAACTGATTTTACACGATTTCATCTTACATGATTACTTTGTGAGCCCAACTGATTGCGTAACTAAACAAGGGAAACCTGAAAATCATCTTTATAAGATGCTTAGATTCTGAAAAAAAAGTATGATGCCATTTTTCTACGACAGTCAGAATAATGAATCCTTCTATCTGTAAGTTGTAAATTTCTGTCATTCGAGTGTTTGAGAATGTAGACACAAATATTCATTAATTTTCTACACACTTGTCGTTTTTGTCTTTCTTTTGCTTCCTGTTTAGCTCGTATCTCTCTCTGTCTCTGTAGTTCTTTTTCATGCTGCTTTTGAGCCAATTGTCTTTCCCTTTCTTTGACGACGTCTTCTTGCTTAGCCTGGAAAGTATAAGAATCATCAAATTTAATCTGGGGGAAAGAATAATTTATTCTAAGTGACTGAAACCAAAACATATGAATTTTTATAGGACTTTTCATTTCTTTTTAATGTTGCAATGATTAGAATAGAATTATACATAGGATTGCTGGATTTTGCAACATTTGTGTACCATGCAGCCAATGGGACAAATAACATACAGATCTAGGGCTGTGTTTTCCAATCTGCAGATGGTGAAAATAGTTAAATAATTTCACAGACCAAACGACATTGAATAAATGATTCTCAGACCTGTGATGACAGCTAATGCAAATAAAACCAGTATAGAGACAGCCGCAGTAGTGGTCGAGTGGTCAGAGTGATGAACTTGAATTGAAATTGAATAAATGATTCTCAGACCTGTTGACAACTAATGCAAATAAAACCAGTAAGGCAAGTGCATGTTTTTCTATTAAATTTCCATCAAGAAATATTCAAGTACTTGTACACTGTTTAAAATTTTATAAATTTTCTCATCTTAAAAGTGAATGAATAAGCAAATAAGAGATAAAGAGTGAGCAAGTGAGTGAATGAATGAAAGAGTGAAGGAGCAAGTGAGTGAATGAAAGAGTGAAGGAGCAAATCAGTAACTAAGCAAGCAGAAGAGCGTGTTAATGAGTAAGTGACTGAGCAAGTGAACACATGAGTGAGTGACCAAGTCAACACTGTGGTCAGTCAGTGATCAATTAAGAAAATAAGAGGGTGAGTGAGAGCATGAGAGACAAATTGAGTGACCAATTCACAGAATGAGTAACCAAGTAAAAGAGAGTGAGTGACTGAACCTACTTGCACATTCGCACAATTGCTCATTTACTCACTCATGTGCCCACTGACTTACTCAATTGCTCATTAAGTTGCTCACTCGCTCATTCACTCACTCACAAGCAGAGCTCACTGAAGCATGAAGACTGATAGGGGGTACCCGCATGGTTATGCTTGTGCAAACACAGGGCTTCAACAGGCATGCATTATAAAATTTACTCAAGCCGCTTGCACAAACACGATGCTCACGCAAAAATTCTCATGCATACGATCAAGAATGCTTATAGAAAAAGATTGCACATGCATGCTTGTGAAGCTTGCAGTTACATGTGTAGACATCTTAATGCTGAAAAAAAAAATTATTCCATATTTGACGTTTCGACCGGATGAATTGATGCAGCTTGATCTAATTGGTCCTTGCCCAACAAAATAATGATCACTTGATCATTGATTCATGACTGCCATACAAAACATTTTTGTACTTTGCCCTTTCCTCTTCCTGACTTTTTCCTATAAAACAATGCAGTTTTCTCAACAAAGCTTGCTTTAATCCATAATTTTCACTAGAATCAGGAATTAAGGTAATTTTTACAATTTATAAATTGTGTTACGGCAGGGCTTGTCACAAAAAAAAAAAATCTAAGCACCAGAAAAAAATTTTTAGGAGCCAAAAATAAAAAAAAAAACAGGTTCAAAATAATATTTCTTCAAACTTTTCCAGGATAGCCCCCTTCCATGTTGATAGATATGCTTAAATGAATTTCATAAATTTTGAATTTTATTAACCACATATAGAAAATTTTAGACGCGAATCCTAATTTTTTAGTCACCATGGTGATCTGTCACCACATCTGTGAAATACATTTTAACAGACCTATTGTACCATTGTAGCACAGTACTTCTTGTCAAGGGCTATTTATATAAGCAATATTTGACAATTTTGCAGACATTTGGCAAGAATCAGCAATATCCCATATTAATTTTTTCAATTTTCATATTTTTTTAAAAATTAAATGTGGTCACCTTTATCAAAAAAGAAAAAAAACAAACAAACTCATGCACAGTATTTGATTGACTCTGATTATATTTCCCATTAAAAAAAATCTTGAAAATGTGAGCCTCGGTTACTACAACAAAATTTTGCGGAATCTTTGATGCCATTTCAACTGAGTTTGACTGCATTAGAATTTAAAAGAATAATCTTACCTTCATTTCATCTAGTGTGACAAGACCGATTGTGCTGGATTTCAGTTGCTGCTCAACTGCATCGTAATGTGTGGCAAATTTATTTTCTATATTCGATAGCTTCATTTCTTCTTCAATTTTCTTCTTCTTGTGTTCTAGCTCCTCTATAGCTTTCTCCCTTTTCTTTTTTAGCTGGAGAGCACGGCCAGCTTCACTGGCAGCACCTTTATATAGCGCCATTATGTTAGATTAGACCTTCAAGTTAAGCTCCAAGACCTGAAAATCTATGGGTGGGGGGGAAATCGTACCATTTATCAATTTCATTTATAGCACAACTTAAAGGGAAAAAACCAGCCATTTGTTGTTTTTAAATCTTCATACATGCAGTAACACAGTGGTTCCCCTGAGTGCAATGGGTTGCTTAAGTGCAATGCAACTGTGACCTTTAAATCTGCTACTGTAGTGGTCAAGTGGTCATAGTGACAGACTCACATTGCGAGGTCCTGGGTTTGAACCCCACCGCCATCACAGTGTTGGTTGGCGAAGTGATGTTCAAGGACCTCATACTTAGCTGGGAGCAAAAAAGCTTACATTCAAAAATCTCGTCATTTAGGCCCATACGGATATGAGGTCCAGGGCTATGACTACATGGGAAAGCTGAACTTTTTTTTTTGGAACAGTTATAGTATAATCCCCCGCCAATCTCGGCGAATTTTTTTCCAACGATACTGACATAATGATGCTGGGTTGTTGATCATTCTTTCAGAATGTTTGTTGAGCATTCTTTCTTTCCTTCCAAATGACATCACCCCATAGATGTCGCTAGCTGCTTTGCTTTTGTTTTTCTGTGGCGTTTGCAATGATTTGAAAACCATTGAGATGAGAGATCTTTTTTTCTTTATTCTGCAAGTGCAGTATATACAGCTTGGTTTTCACATTGGAGAGTGTGTGGATTGGGTTATTATATTGGATATCATCATCGCTGATGTCTTTTCCAGGTTGTACCTTTAATTTTCATTATTATTAGGGAGAGACTTTTATGCCCTGATCTGGTTATTACTTAAAATAGAGTCCGGGTTTCATTTTTTATACAGAGAATATTTATGCAGTGATCGGTTTATTATTTTAAAGAGTCCAGGTTTTATTTTTTTAAGCGAGAATATTTATTATTTATGCAACAGGAAGGGCGTTCCTGACCATTGTTTATTTAGAGTCAAGCGTTTTTTTAGTCTAAAATGTTTCATTTTTATTGACACCTTCTTGACACCTTATGTTGTTTTGATGTTTAGTCTAAAAAGTGATATTTTTCATTACAGTTATTATTATTATGCTTGTTGGTTTTCGTTTGTTATGTTTTCTTTGCTGTCGATTTTTTTTTTCGGTATCCATAGTCAGTTGGCGAGTTTTTTCGGCAGTGTTTGGCACCGAAAAAAAAGTCGCCAATATTGGCGGCGGGTTATACGATAGCTGTTCCTTTTTTTTTCTTCCATCCAAGTTATAAATTTAAATTTTCAAGTATTGCAGCGTAGCCCTCGAAATCTACTTTTTTTCTTTTTTTTTTGAAAGAAATGAACAAAATACTTTAAAACATTTACTGGCCTCTAAAAATATTTAACCTACACAATTGAAATACACGGAATCAATAGTTTTCTTTTTTCGTGTCAACCTAAAAATCAATGATTTAAAATTGCCAAACAAAATCTTACCAAGGGTCGATTGTTTACGTTACGATATCTGGACGGTCAAAACATCCTCATTCGGCTGCGTAAAAAAAAAAATATAAACCGCTCTCGGGCATTTTGCGGTCCAGTGTTGAAAACATTCTTGAAGATGAAAAACGATGATCACTCTTTTTTTAGCCATTTTATTCACTTTTTGTGGCAATTGCTCAGGTTTTGTACTCGAGATCTCTCAATCCCTGTATGTTTCTCGACGAAATATGGTTATAGCTTGCTACTGTTGCGATTTGAAGTAAAAATATTTCATACTCAGGGGATGGTCTTGGCAGCTACAGCCCTGTGAAATATTGAAGTTGAATGTAAAAATATTCCAGCTTTTGCTGCCATCTTTCCAGAAATGTGAGAACTTCCTTTCAACAGCAAACAGAAATATAGGACTTATGCTGTTATCTACTATTTAGAAAGCGAACTAAAAAACGATCAACTAGTACTATTTCTCAACAATAGATGGTAGCTAATTTATGATTCGATTTTTTAAACCTTGGTCAAAGCCGTCTAAATAACTTTCTGTCAACAGACATGGTTGCTCATATGTTGAATTTGCAGGGAGACCATGATGGAAAGTCCCCATTCATTAATAAGTTCCTGAATGAAACTCTCCCTAAAAAATGGAGAACCAGTTGGAGAAAAAACGCGCTGATGGTTGTCCTGATAACCAACAAGTACAAAATTATCATCACCATCTTATTTATATATATTGCTGATGTAAAGCCAGGTTTTCCGAGGAGCAGGTTTCTACAGCGCACGCAGCGTGAAAACGCTGATTGGTCGAAAAAACTTTAATTTCAGGTTTTTGACCAATCAATTTTTTATACAAAAGTTCTACTCCTAGGAAAACCCGGCTTAAATATGGTCAGTGTTAACTTACTTTAGTCCTTGGGAAAGCTGTACGGCATTGACCTATATGATTTCATATAGGTCAATTGTGAGTAAAATATTTCCTTGATGAAGAATTTACTGCCGTCTAGCTTTATACAAATACAACGCCACAACAGGCAAATTGCCCAACGAGGTGGCTGACTTAAGAACATCATGGATCCCCGAGCCCTTTCTTACCCTACCTAATACTGCTACACCACACATGCACCCCGCCCACAACCCCCCGCGGAGCCCCCAACGAATCGGTACATGCGGGAATATGCGTGTACGTGTAGTGAAACCTGACGTGAAGTTTTTTGTTTCTCTGTAATGCTTGTTATGTGTAGTGCTGCCATCTGCCACCAGTTTTTCAAACTATGAGTGAAGTGTTATGATTGAATGATTTTTCGTTGTAGGACGGTTGCTCTCTGTGGCGAGACTTTTTAACGGGGAGGTCGGCTCGCATTTGCGCCTTGAAGTTGGGAACCACAGAAAACCAACTTCAGCCGACCACCACTGTGGGGTTCGAACCCGGATCCTCGCATCGCGAGTCCGTCACTATAACCACTCGACCACCACAGCGGCAAGGTTGTAGACATGTATCATATCCTTTCAAGGATATAATACGTCTTATTTTATTTTTAATAAATGTCAAACGGCAGCAGTTTTTCCATAATCAGTTAAATTTTTTCGATGTTCTCTAGTTTGTAGATAGTATGGCACTGAAGGTTCCCAATAAATGTTTAAACGTTACATTAATATTCAAGAACTAAGAGAAAAGAAATTGGTTCAGTGCTCCATAATTTAGTGACCTCAAATTTTAACTTATATTTAGGGGTGACTAACCAAACTAACACTACATTGGAGGTGGGGCTCCCGTACGTTCTTTATGCTAGAAAGATTTTCATGGCCCTTAAAGGGCTACACACTGGAGTCAGGTTCAGGGCCCCACATCTTGCAGCCGAGTCCCAAGGCTAGGATCTTTGATGGATTTCTCTAAAATGAATTTATAAATAGTGTGAAAGAAAACAAAAAATGTCATAAGAATCATCCCAGGCTCCAGGGCTAGAACCATGGGCGGAGATACGGGGGGGGCATTGCCCCCCCAGTGTCAAAAGTGGTGCGGGCAGATCTAATGTATATATGTGTGTATATGAATTGACATCATTATCGTGCCCCCCCCCCCAGACTTCCAAGTGTATCTCCACCTATGGCTAGAACCCCTTCAGCCCTGAGAGCTTGTGGGAGTTATGGTAAGACCAGGCTTCAAAATTATTTAGGATCTTTCCTCAACTTCAATATAAAATAGTATCAATTTTCCGACAAAGTCTTATGCCTTTATTTATTAAGTTTTAATGCCACCATCAACATTTCAAATTTATAACAATTTTGAAATATAGATGGCAGCATCGAAAATTCACACACTCAGACTGTTAAGCACACATGCACACTTCTGGCACAATTCAATCAGTAGTAAATTATCCATGCTGATAGACTGGAATTGTGCTCAGTTTGAAAGAAAAGGAAAGCCTTTATTTATTGCTGCTGTGGTGGGGTGGAGTGGTTATAGTGACGAATTTGCATTATGAGGTCCCAGGTTCGAACCCCACTGGTGTCACAGTGGTGGTCAGCTGAAGTTGGTTTTATGTGGTTCCCAACTTGGAGGTGCGAATGGAAGCCGATTTCCTGTTGCATCCCACTGAGAGGAACAGGCTTAAAAATGGTAGAAATATTCATCCATTACACTTCACTTCTGAAATACAGATAACAGCACTGAAAAATCAGCCACACCACCAGATCATAGATTTCCAACTGATGTTTCACAGAACTCTAGCATTCCGCAAGAGCTTTTTTTGGGGGTTCCTCAGAATAAATCCGTGACGTTCGATTTATGTTCTAATTTTTGAAGGAACTTTAAAAATCCTAGAACCCTGAGAATTTTCTAGTTATTGATACTCGTAAAGCCAAGTTCTTTATTGGAAATCCTGACAATAAAGTATGCAAATTAGAAGGTGAAGCCAAAGCATATCGCTTTGCTCAAGGTCCCTTGAAGATGGCGGCATGCCTTTGGGATACCACATCAGTTAGACAAGTAATGAAAAAGAAAATTAGTTTGAGTTCTGTTGGACAGCCTTATAACCATCAAGGGTTCTGTGGAACCATTTCATAATCATCAGGGGTTCAACAGCTTCATAACCTGTGAGAGTTCTGAGAGAGTTTTTACATTGGAAACCCCTGCACTAGATACACACCCAGACTGTTAGGTACATACACTCACACTTCCAGCACAGCTCACTAGGTCTACGGTGACAGACCTGAGTTGTAATCGGTAGGGAAGAAAGCCTTTATTTATTATAGTTTTTTTTTTTGTCTCATCAAGCCCAGTGTGTAAGTGTGCGTGTAGGTGGGGTAGGAGTGTGGTGCCTCCCTCCAAATGTGAAACGTAGGAATAATATAGTTAAGTTTCTATTGTTATTATACTTCATTCCCCCCCCCCAAAACACCATTTCTCCCCCGTGAAATTAATTTCTGGCTACCAGCCTGCTTCTAATTATGGCTTTTTTGGCATGGGTGCAGATAGGGGGGGGATTATTTAGAGTTTAACATCAAAGATGAGTGCAAGTGATTTAATGTATGTATGATTTATGTATGTAATATGTCGCCACACTCATACAAAAATAAAAGAAATTATGACCACTGTTCCTTTTTTATTTGTGTGTGTGTGTGTGTGAGATCCACCCTTACATATATGTATTGGCATAATCATCGTGGGCCCCCCCCCCGACGCTTCCTAGACCTTCAAGTCTATCCCCACTTATGACTCAAACCCATACCTGCTCAGCCGAAGGTTGGTGTGCTTTCTATACAAAACAGCTGCAACAAGCAACTTGATGTGTAAAAAAATTCTAGGCCTTCCATGTTAGAGTTATTTCCAAAAATAAAATTTGGAGCCCATGCAGTCAGGGCTGTAACTACAATTTTTGTTGCCGCCTCCCAACTTTAAAATTTGATAATTTTATAACACTGCTCTTTGTTCCCACCTAAAACTGCTGCTCCCTAAATTTTGCTGCCTGGGACAGTTGTTTCCCCCAGCCCCCCCTCTAGTTCCTGCCCTGCATGCAGTAATATTTATTGAAGAGCCGCAACTATGGGGGGAGCAGATGAATTTGATATATGGCCCACACAAGAAGAGAATTGATAGGGCTACAGCCCTGAGGCCAAAATGGGTCTAATTATTTATTTTTTACACTATAAATTTAGTTTTGAGAGGCCCAGCTCTAGGATGTGAGGGCCTTGGTCTTGGACCACAGGGTAGCAGAATTCATCTATTACTCATTAAAAAGTGGTATGAACATCTATGTTTGCACCAGCTGAACAAATATAGTTGCGGTCCCAATTGATAACAGCACCAATTAACACATTTGAATATGAGTTTGGAGTAATTTACACAATAGGCCTAGTGTGCGTTATTTATGAAATTAAAGAAAATTTGCTTCCTTTTGTATTCAACAGATGGCAGAAGCATATACAGGGTAGGGGGGGGGGGTGCCCTACCCACAAGACAAAACTAAAATATTTTTGTAGTTAAAAAAAAGAAAAAAACAAAAGAAAATACCTTTATATGCTAATCTTCAATCGATTTTTGTTTATTTAAAATGCTTTTCAAAGGTTGGTAATTGAAATTTACTCTGGAAGAGATTCCCTGTCTAGGCTTCTAAAATTTGCAACTTTTCTGAAAAACTTTATGTATTAGCTGCCTGACTTATGAACTTTTTGAGTTATGAACGAAAAAATTTAACCATAAAATTTTGATTTTGGCTATATTTGGCAAAAATTGTTCAGGCAGTTTAGTCTATTTTCTATTGTGCTTAGATATTTAATTTGATTATTTAGATCATAGTTTCCCAAACTTTTTGTTCCCCTTATATATATTGGCCCCTTCTTCAGATATTTTTTTCCCTCATCGTGCCCCCCCCCCCCCAAGCAAACCCATACGATCATCCCTGCTCCCCCAGACCATTCCATCGCCCAGTTTGGGAAACACTGATTTAGATATTTCAGGAAACAAAAATTCTGAAGGAGGAATACATTCAGAAAGAAGTTATTTTATGGCACTCAATTTTTCATTATTTCCGGAAATTTAATCTTGAAATCAGTTGGAAAATATTTTCTCTCACTTTTGTAGCTAATGGTGTTGCTTTTATCACCATCCTTCTTTATTTTTTCACTGTGTAAAATACCTGAGAATTTATTACAAACCCTGAACTTAAAGTGGACACTTGAATACTGTGGATAAATACATTTTAACCCTCTCAGGAGCATTGATGAGATATAAGTTATACAGAGATGAGATATACAGTTTGCCGTTTTTTCACTCAAAATCATGGGGAGGGAGGCACCAAAATGGACAAAGGCCTTGGGTGACAGAGTAAATTTTAATCTCCAATTGTAGTCATGATTTCAGCCGAACAACACTATCACCAGGGGGGAGGGATCATACCTGGATCCTCATGATGCAAGTCTAGAATAATGCCTATATGATTGCACATTGGTTACAAAGCTGTTCAGTGACACCCAAACAAATTTTGAATATTTATCTAACATACAGGGTGTTCCCATGGCTGTCTCAACAGCATCATATTGGCACCTGTTCAAAATTATATGCTGAGCCAATACCTTCTGATTTTATACTGTACTTTTTCCCATGAATCATACTGGCAAATCTCGTTATCATGGAGGACCCTATGCAGCTGAGCCTCTGGGCCATGCTTAAGTGGGATGATGAGCTAAGACGGCTCTGGTCATTCCGTAAGGTTCATGTCAGTTCACTGATTTCCCTCACTGCTAGGAGATAGTTTCCAAAAAAAATAAAAATAATAATTACTTACAATTTCCCCTAAAATGGGAAATAACATTTATGACGTCTTACCTGAGCCACAGAGTTGAAATTAGCTTCTGGTTCAAAATTTAAAGTAAAATATACTTAAAAACTAATATGAGCATCAATAATAAGAAAGTTTTTTTTTTCTTTGAAAGCTTTCCAGGTTCTGGTATTTTTTAGGGTTGCGTAACGTTTGATTCCGCAGAACACCAGTAGGAAATCTATGGTCTAAATTCGAAGAAATGACAACAATCATTTGTGAAGCAAAACAATTTAATGAATTTTTTTTCATTAAGAGAATTTGCATTTTATTGAATCATTAATATATCAACATAAAGTAATATGTACAGCAAGAAATAACCGCATGGTTAAAAACAGTCGCAGCAACATATACCAATGGTTTTACTCATAATAAAAATCTATTGACATAGAAAAACATCATAAAAAACTGGCAGATACAAAAGAATATTTTCCTCGATTTTTACAAAAGATAAAGCCATTACAAACCACACAATAATTAACATCAGTCTTTCTTTCTAAATTTGATTTCAAGATTTGGATATTTTCAATATTTGGATTATATATCTGAAATGTTTCTCATTCTACATTAAAAAAATTTGTAATACTAATATAAAAAAAAACAGGACTTTCAATAAAAAAAAGCAATAAGAATTTACCAAAACAAAAATAAAAGATCAAGTGATAAATGCATACTTTCATGGTTTCTGTGTAATGCAGAAGGGTAGATAAATGCACAGCATTTCCCGATATTAATCCAGCAATTCAACATAATTAGCTGGAAAGAGACCATAAGCTCCATCAGGAGCTTGACCTTGCCACCACCCTTCATCTATCTGCTCGATTTCAGTGATGACATCGTCAGGATCAAATGATATTTCTGTTTCGTCAGCTGCCAATGTATAAAAATAAATTATATTTATTGTATATTCAACATAAACGAAGAAAACAATGATATATAATAATAGCTCACAATAAATATTAATAGTTTCACAGATTTTTTGCAGTTATCACAAACTATGATAAATCATACTGAATGCATACATTTTACATATTGTAATCAATCGGCTTTATAGCCCAAGACAACATTACTCATTTAAGACAGTGTTCTCCAACCTTTTTACATGAATTGTGAAAACTGTTTCACATACCAATATGCTATATCTTCAAGGACCAGTGGTTGAAGAACACTGATTTAAGAAGATTGTTGTTTCCAGTATACAGGGTGCATAAAAGGTCCTTTTATCCTGGAACAACTCGTAAACAGCTTATCCTAAAGGTATACTTCCAATTTAAAAAAATATCCAAATAATCTGTAGACCTCAGATATGTTTCATATTGCAAGGGATATTGCATTAAAATAAAATAAAAGATAACTTTTTATTTTGTCACCCCTATTCTAAAAAACTCAATTAAAAAGTTGTTTGTTCTGTCTCTCCTGAGCCCAAACAAAAAAAAAAATATGTTTGCAAGTGAGCTATTTGCTGAGATATTTCAATTGGAAAATTTCTGTAAATGAGGGAAAGAACTGCATATGAAGCATAGAATGAGCTTATCCATTTGTTTATGTGCCTCTGTTCTTCATTTTCAGTAATTTTCAGATTCAAATACCGCACATACATGGAATTTTTTTGTTGGTCTCAGGAGAGACAGGGCAACAACTTCTTCTAATTATTTTTTTAGGACAGTAACCAAATAAAAAATTATTTTTTAAATTTTAATAACTCACAACCCCCTATAATATGAATGACATATCTGAGGTCTACATATTATCTGGATACTTTTTCAAATTGGAAGTATGCCTCTAGGATCAGTGATTTGCGAGTTTTTCCAGGAAAAAGGGAGTTACTCCTATGCACCCTTCATTTCTTTTTCGTGCAAATAAATTAGCTATAAAATGTCTGATAAAATAAGGATGGCTATACTAAAATACTGTGAATTACCAGCTTGGTAGTCATACAGAGCTCTGGCCTTTAAGCAGGTGCTACTCTGAGATGATGTGATAACCTGACAAGATGAATCAGGCGGCAATTTGGTCATACCATGATCTGACATCATTTTGGACAAAGGATCTTGAATGACTGGCGGCTCTTCAAGACTTGGTTCTGTTTTTATTAAGATAGATGGAGACATTGTAAAATATAATGAAAGAAAAACTACAACAATATAATAAATCAAATTCAGGCCAAAAATTTTAATGTGAATACGTGTTTTAAACCTTGTTACAGTGCAATACAACCTGTTTGGTCTAGCAATTGAAACTAAAAAGTCTTCGTATAAATGAGGTACTGCTGAATTTGCTTCAGTGAGATCTGTCATCTCACCATCTAATGCATAATTCCCTGAGATAAAGTCTAAAATGATTTCATGAGCTAGTTTATGAAGTGTAGAAATGTATGCCTAGGATAAGATCTTCCATGACTTAATTGTCTGCATTATTTTTCACACAATATTATGCATGTCATATAAAAATCTGTGGACTTTCCTGGCCTTTTTTTTTTTATTATAACACTTATATGTTCCATATAATTTTTGAGATATGAATATTTAAAGTGTTTTTGTTGCACCAAATATTCAGAGATGCAGCTGGTTTGGCCAGCTAGCTTATACAAGACATATTCACGTCAGGGAAAAAAAATTGCATAATATGGACAATTTTTTAGAATTGAATTTAGTTTCAAATTCAGAAATGACATCAAAACAAGGCCGTAGCAAGAGGAAAGAATTTGGGGGTCTGGTTCCTCCCCCCCCCCCCCCCGAAATGTGAGAAAATGACCGAAAAAAGGGGGAAAAGATGGCAAAATCTATTGTTTTATCACTTTGACCCTTCCTCCGAACGAAATTTATGGCTACAGGCCTGCATCAAAAGCTCATTCCCCAAGAGAATTTCTTCTCTGCCGCTTTAGAACAATGCAAAAAAAAAAATTGTTATCAAGAAGTTTCTTATGAGAAGACTACTCTATTCAACAGATAACTGAATTCGTTATCATGAGATGTATGCAATTTACCAACATTAATTGTTAGCATAAATAAAAATATGTTTTTTTTTCATTTTTCTTTGCCTGAAAGTAAAATGTGAACATAAACTATAATTAAATAAAAACACATTCACTTGAATGACATGGAAATATCATTAGTACCATCCCAATTCTGCTGTTCTTCTTCAATGAGATCTGATTCAGGACCTGCACTAGATGAGTTTTGGTTTAGAAGATTTCTGGAATAAGAAAATATGTTTGTTGCCGGAGGATCTTGCATAGGAATGGGATCTTTTGGAGTGTTGTTGCTCAATTTCTGAGCAGCTTCACCTCTGTCTCTCGTAGAATTTTCTTCAGCTTGTATAGAATTGCCGATATTTGACATCTGTCCCATGCAAGTATTACGTTCAAAAATAGCACGAGCATTGATTGTTCTTTGTGATATCAGCTTCTGAGCTTCCTAAAGTAAATAAAAAGAAAAGTAAAATGAAATTTGGATGTGCGAAAAACCATAAAAAATATGAAAATTCTTCAGTTGTCACACAAAAACTTGATCTCAATTTCCTGGTAATAAATCTCAAAACCTTTTCTGTACTCAATCACATCTTCTAATACACTTGTTCAAACATACCACATCTCAAGAGGTTAGAGTGGACTCAAAACCATGTAACTTATGGGGACAAATGGATCAGTGTTATTTTTAGTGACGAAAAGAAATGTAACTTAGATGGTCTCGATGCATGTACACAGTACCGTCACCATTGGAAGGAAAACCACGCTCATATTTCAGCAGACATCAGGGTGAAAGCTCTGTGATGGCATAGGCGGCCCCCACATTCAATGGACATGCGCACATTTAGCAGATCCTAGATAAGAAACAGCATGCACAAAAATACATAGACATGCCAGAAAGTCATTTATTTTCTTGGTTGAATTTTAGGAGGCAGAACGTATGTTTTTCAGAATGATCATGATGCTCCCATGCATATGTCTAACATTGTGAAAACCTGTTTCAAAATGAAAATTTGACTCTACTAGACTGGCCAGAGCCACAGATCAGTCTTGATCTCTCAGCAATATACTCATTAAGTCTACTCCAATGGGTGACAGTTAAGCTTGGTGAATGCCTTGAAACACCACGTAGAAACTGAATGCCATAATTTGGACCCATAACTCCAACAAAGTTTAGTTCTTTCAATAAAAGATCATTTGTTTGATGTCATTCCAAATAATGGAAAAATTATCAGTTATTAATTAACACTGGTTTGTCAGAAATTATAATGTATTTGATTATTCTATAAACTTTTGGGACAGCTCTCATTTGTATTTGTTCCTTATTTTGGTATAAAAATGTTTTTTCTTTCAAATGAATGCAAATCGCATGTGTTTTGTAATGCTATATTTTCTATGCATTCATGCATTTATTTTAATTTCTCTGAAAAACGACTTTTTCAAGATTCTATAAACTTTTGGGTTAGAGTGTGCATTGCATCGCTGCACAATCAAACTAAAATCTCTTAGGTTCTTTTCACTTTGTTATAACCTTTTTCACTCTTTTCAAATATTATGCAAACTTCCATACAACAATGGAATTCAAACGTTTTACTATAGAGATTTTTCAGTAATTCCAGGAAATTAAAAAAATCTATTATTTTAAAGGGGAGAAAGGGCCAATACAAAAAGATATTTCAAATATATTCAGCTGTGAAACAGTTTCATGCAATATTTGAGAAGTTATAAAATTTAAGATATGTAGGTTACAAAGGTTCAAGAAATATTACTTCAGAGAAATCTCAATATAATGATATTTTGCAAAAAAATAGAGATAACACTGTCAAATTCCATGAAAAATAAGTATTACCTCACTATGTTCTCGTCTTAAAGGTGCTTTTGATACTTTCTCTTCTTTTTTCTCCTTTTCTTTCAGTATTTTCTCCTGAATGAACATTCACAATATATAAAATTAAGGAAGAGAAATAAAATTCATTAGCAAAAAATATATTCTTTGCAAAAAATCTCTCTCTCTCTCACAAACTGATACTAATGACAACTGCAGCATATATTATAAATAGGGATCTTGTATGATAAATTAATGACTGGAGTCAGCAAATAACATAAGCAAGCAAATGTAGCTGAAGGATGCATCTTATGAATCATATATAATGTATGAAGAGTGAAGAGTTTCCAATTTCTACAAATATTTTTGAAGGCATACTTACACAAAAATGACCCTTCCCCCCCCCCCCCAAAGTGGAATGTGGAAACACATTATTGGGAGTTTAGTTTTCATGAGAATGCTGTAGAGAACAATTGATATTTGAAAAAAAAGTGACCAAGGAGTGAGGCATTACCTGGGTAACCTAGTAACAGGGGTGGATTCACAGTATTAGGATAATTTAACTGGAATCAAAATAAATCAAACAGACATTTTCCACGTTGTCATGGTATATGACAAGTATATATGTACCTCTATAATCCTATATGTATGAATAAATATAATAGTAAACCAAAAGGTATATTTTGGACTACAGACTCTCTCATCTATGTAAAATATTTCAATGTTTAAAATGTGATAATTTAAATTTTTTACAGTGTAAACCAGCACTGCTGAAATGAAAGCTATATCAAAGATAATAAACCTTTGACTGACATTTCATCTCGATGCCAATAATAACAGAGTTTCGTTGAATCAAGCAACACCTTCAATGTTGCAACAAGATAAGTTACGTTGTTAGAGGAAAAACTGCATGTGTGAGAAATCCAAACTGACTCAGAGAAAACTCACTAAGAAAGCAGCTGAGCTAAACTGGCGGTGCATATTCGACAACACAAAAAAACCCAATTGGTCTGAGATGTGGTCCCCGAGATGAAAAAAAATGTGCCAAGTGGATGGTTATAACGGGAAAGTACCAATTTTACATAACTTCGAACTTCATTTAAGTTTGTATGTTTGCGCTGTAAGTCTATTGAATAGTTGTATATTTCACTACTTATATTGATACACAAATTTCGTTTTCATTTTTTTAAGAGTTGAACACCATATGAAAGTAGAGTAAAAGCTGTAAAACTATATAAGAGTTGGGAAAAAGGTTTAAAAAATGTTGATCTAAGCGGTAATATAAAAAGAAAACAAGATAACATGAATAAATTACTGTAATATTTAGTAACAAAATTTGAATGCTAAGAAATAAAATACTAGTAGTAAAACTGTAAGTGAGCACAAACTATTTCATTTAATTTCTGATAGTTAAGTTTGGATTTCTGAATGATAATAAATCATTTGGCCAACAGATCATCTCAATTACATAATTACGAAAGAAGTTAACAGCACACGTGGAAAACCAATCATGCAGTAAAGCACCACAGAAACAATTGGAATGGGGGAGGGAACAATTGTAAATGCAAATTTACTTCTCTTTCTCTTCTCTCTGTTTCAAATTTCTTTTTTTCCTCTTCTAATTTCTTTCGTTCTTCAGTTACACGTTTTTTTTCTTCTTCCTGCACACAATTGAGCAATTTTATTGACTATTTTATTGTATATTCAGACAAAAGCAAATGAGTATTTTAACAAGTAAAAACATAAATACTTCTATTTACTTCAAAAAATATAATAATAATTTCAAAATTTTCAGCTCAACATACAGCATTTTTTCACATTCATATAATTTACACCGATTCATAGTCTTTCCCAGACTGCTGTGTTCAGCACAAAGATCACCAACTTGACAAAATCACCATGAGTAACATTTTTCTTGAGAAATCAATTTGTTAAGATATTTCCAATTCATCATTTTGGTTCACAGTGAAAAATTAATGGTTAAAAAAATTTATGCATCAAAAAGCAGTCCCCCTAAGCAAGGTACAAATTTCTCCTTCTAGGCACAACTGCAAGCCAGTCTCCCGTTTGGGAAAGTCTCTCTGCAGAGAGCAGACAGACCTTCAACACAATACTTACATAACATGAAAATTCAGGCATTTGTAATTTCCACTTCAAGTTGTGGAAGTTAGATGGCAACACCAGTACAACACAACACAAGCATACTCCAACAACATAAATACATTAGGGCTATGCATATACACTCACACAACAACATTCCGGCATGTGCCAATATATTAGAAAATAGTATCCTTAAGCAGAAGTACAGTTAACTCCATGTAAATGAGACTGAAATATAATATTCACTTAAGCAGTATATATATATATCAGGGCTGGATAAATCGCGAAAAAATCTAGGTGCCAAGACAATTCTTTAGGCGAAAAAAAAAATTCCCAAAGGTAGAAAATAATGCTTATTTTGACTTTTTCAGGGCATAGTGACCCTCTTTCATGTTGGCAGATATGCAGCTATAAATTCCAAACATTTTGCACTGCTCTCAGTCTGCAATTTAATAACTAAGCAAAGAAAATTTTAGGCACCAATACCAATTATTAAGTCGCCATGGTGACTTTGCACCAGGGAGTTGTCCATCCCTGATATATATTCACATTATATATTACTTGAAAATTATGTAAATTATAGATTTTTAAATGTAAATTTCTACTACAAATACGGTTTCCAGATGTTTTATGCAAAAAGATGGACAAGAAAATCAACAGAAAAATTCAATATCCACTTTGTGAGCATTATTTATGTTATGGATGAAGATTTTGGACTGAAAATAAATATTCAAAATTATGATGTTTTATTTGCTAAAACAGTATTATTCTGTCATTTAAATTTTCTTCATATGGAAACGAAGGGACCAGAAAACATTTACCCCCTGAACTGGGTTATTCCCCTTATCCAGTATCTGCCTACAGAAAAGTCTGACAGCAACTTCTCATAAGCCAGTAAATGAATAAGCTTGGAAGATGAAAATCTTATATATAAATGTGAAAGTATGTCTGTTCTTTATACAAATCTACAGTTTTAGACTGATCGTCGCCAGATTTTGCATATGTACCAAACAGGACCGGGATTAAACCGTAGGCTACTTTAAAAGTTCGTCGGAGCTGGGCAAATGCCCGAAATGGGCAAAAAACTGTCGCGCAACAATGATTTTGGAACCTCAACAATCTCTTTCGGAACATTTACTTTGGTTACCGTGGTTCCCAACAATACATTTCAGACGTGTATATGCCTTTACTAAGGTTTGCCACATCTTTAATGCTGCCATTATAACAGTTTATTCTTTTATAATGGTTTGTCACTTTTCCAATCCTCCCAGTAACTGTAGAAAACCCGGGAAGCGCTGGGTATTTTTGCTTGCCTATATACAGGGTGTCCTGTAAGTGCTAATGCAACCTTTATCTCATCAACCGCCCATCGTAGAGGCATGGTTTCTATTTAAAAAATACTTAAAATCTGTTTGAATACCATTCGCTGCACAAGCTGGACATATGACGTTAGCAACAGAGAACAACAACTACGATAACAAAACTGGGAATAAAAATGTTCATCGCCAGCTGATGAACTCTATGCTTGCCTCAAATCATCAACACTCTGGCACGAAGTTAAAAAATTATTATTATCCACCAACATGCGAGTTAAACTGCAAAATGTGTCAGCGCTGCTATAATTTTCACATCAGTTGATCAAACTTGGCAATGGAAGAATTCCCGTAGACCCACGCAGTGGACTGATTACGTTCCCAAATGGATTTTACCAGTTGTTAAACTCAGTTCAAGAACTTGCAGAGAAAGTCTTCTCAAACATTCAACAAAATCACTGAAACCATGAGTGGCTTTGTGAAAGAGCGATTCTGACACCGTAAAATGACAGTGTGAACAAGACCAATGAAAAAATCCTAAAAATTATTCCGGGAAACTCCACATCTTACAAATTGGTTGACACTGTCACAGACACAGCGCGACAGTTCTATATCCTGCAGAATTTCTGAACTGTTTGGATATTCCAAGTGTGCCACCACACAACCTGACCCTCAAAGTCGGAGCACTTATAATTCTTTCAAGAAATTTGGAGACACAGAGACTCTGCAATGGCACCAGACTGCGTGAAAAAATTGCACAATTACATCATTGAAGCAACGATTCTAACTAGATGTGCCAAAGGAGAAGACGTCTTCATTGCATGTACCCCAATTATCACTGAAGAAATGCCATTCACTTTCAAGCGATTACAGTTCCCAATTCATTTAGCTTTTGCCATGACAATCAACAAAGTGTAAGGCCAGTTGTTAGCAGTTGGAGGTATCAACCTAATTGAGCCCTGTTTCTTATACGGACAGCTTTTTGTCGCATGTTAGTAATCCCAAAAATCTACACACCAGATGGAAAAACAAAAAATATTGTGTATCCACAAGTGATTGCTAGAAGTTTTTAATTAAAATATTTAAAAATAAAAGTAATTTTTTCTTACTTGATGCAGAAATTTTTTTGATTAAGAAATAATTAATAAGCTATACATATATAAATTTTTTACAGGGAAGGCAACGCACGCCGGGTATCAGCTAGTAAAGAATAAAGATAACAACAACAAAAAACCCCATGAAACATCAATTTAATAAACTTTTAATAGTTATAATCTGCGAGTTTCTCTTATTGAAAATATATATGTGCCAACTTTCTGATCACATTGTATGACAAAATTTAAAAAACTACAGCAACCATCATTGTACTTCTTTGTAAATTAATTGTCTCTCATTAAAAAGTTACTTTACGTTTGCAATGCAGGAGCTGCAAATTAATTAGACATGAATTCGTTTATTTTAAATGAATAGCATTGATATTTTTTTTGCAAAATTTAAAGATGAAAAAAAAAAGGCAAAATCTGTTTTCTTACTTGTTCTTTTTCCCAGAATTTTTCCCTTTCAACTGGGTTTATTTCTCTAGCTGGTTGTATCCGCTTATAAACACTGCTCTGTTTGAAAATAAAAAAACTCTTCATGTTGCATCAAATACAAATAGACCAAAACAAGTACCCATATGCAGTCAAAGTTCATTATAACGCTCCTTTTCATTCCACAGAAAATAGATACTATATTGGGATGTCATTATATCAAACATTTAAAAAATTAATTAAATGCATAATACAGTATGAACGTAGTACTGTATTTACAGAAACACAGTATATGGCCAAAACCCACATTTATTTTTCACTACATGCAGAAAATAAGTTGGGGAGCCGAGCCAAGTTCAATCATTTTAATGGATTGAATGGCACTTACCAGCCGTTATAATGGATAAAAAATAACACGGCAGAATAGGAAAATATTTGGGACTTGTCATACTGGTCGTTATAATGGAGTATAGTGGAAAGTCATTGTAATGAGCACAGACTGTAATAATTACCTATATTGAAATTGACAAAGTTTTTATAACCAAGAAGTAACTTACTACAGGAGGAATATTTTCAGATGGATCAGACCTTTCTTTGAAATTGAATTTTGATGCAGAAGCTCTACTAACTTGTTCTATAATTGAAGAAGGCTCAACATCATCTTCTGTACGAGCATTCACTGTGATATGAGTTCCCTTAAAAAAAAATTATTTATTTTGCATATATTATGCCAGGAATGTTTGGGAGGAACAAGAGATACATACACCTTACATCTTTTGCAAGGTATACAAGCGTTTTCTTGAGCATAGGCCAATCTGGGTTTTTTCATTTTGAAACTGATCCCAAAAACAGGCAGCATCACAAAAGGTGAAATATAAAAATATATATGGTAATCATGAATTAATGTTAATTTTGTCTAATAAAATGTTCCAAACTGTGCCACAAAATGTGAAATCATTCACTGCAGGACCTCAGCTTTACCTCAGTCCTGAGTTGTTGTAATTATGAGATGTGAATCTATTCAGTGCTTGGAAAATAAAATCATTGGGCAAGAGATAAAAGTCAGCTGCTATTGATTTAATGTATTTAATAGAATAATGTGTATCTTGCATATGATTAAAACTTCATAAGCAAACTAAATAAAAACGCATTGGAATATTAATGTTATTATAAAGTTATTATATTAACGTTGTTAAATTATATTAACGTTTAAATATAAAAAGTTTATTACACTCATGTCCATAAATTAAGAATAATGCCATAAATCCCGATAAATTTGGGCTTTCATGGTTCCGGTTTGAACATGCAGATCTGTTCTGGAACCCAGCATAATTCCACCCCAAACGAGCAATGCTGCACCACCGTAACGGTGTCGTTCAATGATGTTGTCTTGGTGGTAACGGGTACCTGGCGTTCTCCATATGAAAGTCCGACGTGAATCAGACTGCAAGCTAAACCTGGACTCATCGGAAAACATCACACAAGCCCACTGTGCTGATGTCCACATTACATGTTTTCTACTCCAGGCTAATCGCTGCCGACAGTGAGTTGCTGTGAGCGGAACACATCTGACAGGTCTGTGAGCATATAGACCAATATCTCCCAAACGTCTGTACACGGTTTGCCTTGAAACTGTGGTACCCGTGGCCGCAGATAGCTGATGGGACAGGTCGGATGCTGTGCTCCGTCTGCTTCTTTTGGCAGTTACTGCCAAAGACCGGTCTTCATTCGGCGTTGTAACTCGGGGGAGACCTGTACTGTAACGTCTACTGACATTTCTGTTATCTTGGAATCGTTGTCAAAGCCCAGAGATGACACTTAAGGGAATTCAAAGTTCCTCGGATACTTCCATCTGAGTACGCCCACATTCCAGGCGGCCGATAATTCTACCACGTAAAAAATCATCCGCATGCGTCATAACTATTCGCTTATGGCACTGAGCGCCTTACAGAACTCTTGTGAACAATTTTACTTCTTCACCACCATTCCTTATATACCCCCCCCCTTACACTCTCGTCATTGTGCCGTACTATCGGCATCATCTGGTGGCTTCCTGAAATTTGCATATCATTCTTGCAGATGTGTGTGATAATTCTACAGGTGAAATTTTCACTTTAGATTTAGATTTCCGTGTGATTCTGAATTATCCTTAATTTATGGACATGAGTGTATTTAACTTCATAAAAAAGCATTGAAATATTATTAAAATAATGACACATATCTGATTATATGAAATACATTATTTATTCTAAAAAAAAAGATAATTTCAACGTTCCCCATATAAATATATGTCTTTTGTTTTTTATTTCAAGGTACCGTAAACTAAGGTTACTTGGACCTAAAAGGTGAAAATTTTTCTACATATCTTACCAAAGGTGAATATCTTAATATTTGCCTTAAAAACATTAATTATTCTGATAACCTGATTTTTAACACTTTTGGGATATTTTTTTAAGACTAGGTTTTTTTTTTTTCTTGATTTAATTTTATATAATTAATTATTGAAATTTTGGTTCAAGTAACCCCCCAGGTTTGGGTTACTTGGACCCATAAGCTGGGTCCTTATAAATCATTATAAATCCTTATAAAATAAATCATCCAAATATGCAATGGACTAAATTAAGACCAACAATCTGGAAACAAAGCACTTAACGACATTTTAGTTGTAATAATGCTTATGTAATTTGACAATAAATTTGAAAATACATCAAAATCACGTCATAAATTCTGTGATGTTGAATGAAATATTTTAGTACTCCTTTATTATCCTTATTAGGACTAGTTAGAAAAAGATATGTTTTTATTTTATCTAAATGACTGGCAAAAGACCAACTTCTCTTAAGTAGTAAAAACGATTGGATGTCCAGGTTTGTTTTATAAATCATTCTTCAATCTCCTTTTTATAGTAAACCTACTTATTTTAAAGTGGGCAGATGCATCTCTCTGCAACGCTTCTCCTGATTCTACAGCATTTAAACATTCTTCTAATTTTTCGGTTGTAAAATCTTCATACTTTTGGCTCCCAGGGGACCTCTTGTACTTTGAGAGCATTTTTGGTTTTGAATCTATAAATAAATGCACATGCATTTATAAACCATTTATTTAATGAAAGATGATTGGGAAAAAAGTAATGATATCAATTATTTTTAAGGTGAAATTTAAAAACATTTAATTAAACAGTATTATGTATTTTAATTCTTTTTTCCATTTATTTTACTTTTTTGTCTATACTAATTTAACTAGCATTTACCAGAATGGATCATATTTTCGACCCTTTGGTAAAGTTTTTTTCCTCTTTTCTTGTATTTCTGTATTTGTATAATAATAATAATAAACTATTTGAATTTGAAAAACATGTAGCTAGAGAACCACTTCCTGGCTGGGTCCAGTTAACCCCATTTTCAGTTTACTAGCATACTATCCATTACAGATAAATTTTACTGTATTAAGTGGGTCTCTATCTAGCTAAAAATATTTTTATTTTCTAAAGGACTAAGGACTAAATATGAAATGTGAATTTCTTACCTTGCATGTGACTGCAGTGTGTAAAAAAGTGAAGGTGGAATTTATCAGGTCACAAAAATTCATGATTTTATCACAAAGCAATACAATGTGAACTAAGAAAAAGAAAGAAGAGCAAGAACGTAGCGCCTCAGGCACTAGCTATTGTTGCTATCTGTTGTAGAGATGATGAATCACGTCTATATTTTCATGATCATTGTTTTAAATCACCCTGGAGTGATTAAAAAAATTTTTTTTTGTCTTGTGTTCAAGTAACTCACCAGGGCTCAAGTAACCACAGTTTACGGTACTTAAATTATAATGAGCTACCACTACATTAAATTGATAATCACCTTTTGATGTGGTTTTAATGTCAAAAGTATTTAAAAACAATAAATACCTTGAGAAATTTAGAGATATCAACAACATGGTTGGCACACGTTCCTTTTCTTGACATTGGTGCTCCTTCACCTTGCTGTTGAAAAAGATAATACAGTAAAACCTGTCTTTAATGGAACCTGTATTAAGCGAAAACCTTTCTTCAATGGAAAAAAATTGTAAACCCATGATTTCAATGCCAAAATACACATTAAAAAACCTGGATTAAATGGAAACTGTCTAACGCGGAAACAGAAAAGTACCCTTTAATAGAAAATTTCACACAAACAATCACAGTGTTTGGCAACCAATAGACCAAACTATCATACAAAATATTAAAAGTGCTCCACCGAAATTTTTTACACAATCTATGCTTGCAAATATGAGTTCATCATCCACCATTAGATTAGCAAAAACTGTTTCTGTACTTGACGGTGTGGTTTTGATAAGCCATGTGTAGTAAAGCAGTTGCATTCTGAAATTGTAACAAAATTTTTCTAAAAAGTAGGCTTTTTCACGTTATAAATCAGTGAAAGGTTTGGATTTCCAAAAGATATGCAAGACTTACAAAATTGCATGTAAGCGGTGTGCATTCCAAGGCTTTGCAAGGCTGTGCAGGACCAGAATTAATTAGAGACAGGCAAAAGAGGGGTGCAACTGTCCTGGCGGGAAAAGTCAAGGGGTGATAAATTTTAGGTGGGAACAAAAACACCATTCTAAAATCATCGAATTTTACAGTGATAGGGACAGTAAAATCACGTTGCTTTTTCCCTCACAAAATTCCTGGTTACGGCCCTGATGCTGAGGATTACATAAACATAGGCGATACTGTACAAACTGAACTTGTTATGACAGATATTGACACCCTAATTTAAAGTTTTTGAGGAAGTTATAAAAAGAACGTAAATGGCATTATTTTAGAAGAAAAACAGTGTAGGTCAGAATTTTATACATGCCGGTAAAACCTAAATAGTATTTAGTAATTGCAGACTAATTATTTATTATTAATTATTTTGTCTACTAATTATTAATTATTTTGTCTACTAATTATTAATTATTTTGTCTACTAATTATTAATTATTAAGTCTACTAATTTATTATTATTTATCTATTAATTATTTTAGGGGCCGTTCAGAAGTATTACATCAGCAAATTTTTAGCCATTTTTAACCCTCCCCCCACAGTCAGCAAAATTTCGTCAGCACTGCTTTTACCTCCTAACGCATATTCGCGGGATCAGAAACGTACGCGGAGGGGGGGGGGGCATAGAAGGCTTGTGCACTCCCCCCCCCCCCTCCAGACGAAAAAAAAAAAATTTTAATGCAAAAAATATATTTTTTTAAAAATTAAAATTTCAAAAGAAAATTCCTTTATATATATTATTATAATCGATTTATGTTAATTTCAATGCTATTTGAAGGGTAAGAACTCAAAATTTCTCTTGAAGAAATTCATTGCAACCCACCCTTTAAGCCATATATGGTAAACCCTTGACCCGCGGACCAAATGTGGCCTTGAAGTGTATCTGATGTGGCTTGCCCCCGTCAAACCTAATTTTGTAAAAATGAACTAAGCGACACATTTACAAATCACTTAAATGACCCGTGGCACAATTCCAGAGCATTTAAGTGGCCCATGGCACATTTTCAGATCACTGAAGTAGGCCTCAAAGATCACTCAAGTAACCCACAACCACAGTTCCAGAACACTTAAACAATCCGTGGCACATTTAGAGATCCCTTGTTAACGGAACACACCCCCCCCCATTGATGCTGATGTCATACTTGAATGACTCCTTATCTGTTATTAAATTATCTAAATTATTTACTTTATCTTCAATTTAGCTTTATTTTAATTCAATCACATATGAGATCGTTCCATTATTTTAGACATTATATCAATTGAACCTGTGTTCAGCGGAAAAAAATCTTGGTCCCTTGTAATTCTGTTGAAGACAGGTTTTACTGTATATATATTTTTTAAATTAACCTGATTCAGTAATTATATCATAATGACACACTTCATCTGCATTTTTTTTACAGTAGTGTTGTATTAGAATTAGAAGTTATTGACACAAAACATACAAAACGGGGGGGGGGGGGTAATAAAACATGAAAAAGGGGGAAAAACTAACACAATGGGAGGGGAAGAAATAATTCATATATCCATATTAGACGCAAGAGAATATTATTAAAACTAATTGTGAATTTGGGGGGGTTGAGGTGTGGATAATGAAAGTTAGGATAATTGACTTCAGCTCAAAACATGAGAATTTTCAACATTACTTACATACGTGTATGCAGGGCTGCATAGGCAGAGATAGACTTGGTAGTCTGGGGGGGGGGGGTCACGATGATGTCTATACATATATACATTAGATCAGTTGACTCCACCTTTGACGCTTGGCCCCCCCCCCTATATCTCTGCCCATGAGGGCCAGATCTTGAATCCTGCAAACTACACAGCTGCAGAAGGCGCCAGCTGAAAGGGCACTGAAAAAGGCACCAACTGAAGGAGAGGGGAAATCTTTCATCACCAAAATATTATTTGGTTACACTTGAAAAATGTCCAGAACCGGCCCTGTATATATGTATTGCAATGTATGTTATATAATGATAGACAGTATTGTATTACATCAATTAATCAGTTCTAGGGAAGGAAAGGTAGAATAAAATGCATTAAAACTATACAAAAAATTATGTAATCACTATATAATTGTAGGATATTTTTTACATAATTGGAGCAGATTGAATATTTGTCATTTGTGTAATTAACAATTAAACCTGTATATATATATATTTAAAAAATATATATACTCACCCAATTAATGAAGACAAATTTTGGAAGCCCAGTATTTGGATCAGTAACTCTGCAAAATGCGTACATGATTTTACCACTATTAAACTCCTCTGCAAGCTCCTCCAGTCCACCATCTAGAAAAGTTATACCAACAGTCGATTAAGATATGTCTAAAAAAATTCTGCATAAGTTTATTCAATAATTTTTGTTGCATCAAAGGCAATTTTTTGAATGCAGATGAGCAGGGGCTCC
The DNA here is from genome assembly GCF_987345545.1 of Pholcus phalangioides. Lineage (NCBI taxonomy): Eukaryota > Metazoa > Arthropoda > Arachnida > Araneae > Pholcidae > Pholcus > Pholcus phalangioides. The sequence goes on along the minus strand of NW_028301608.1, from coordinate 80,985,522 downwards.
AACTCTAAAACTGACAGACAAAGACATCTATGGATAGACCACATGATAAGTTGACCACATTTTATGACAACAAATATTGAAGATATTTGTCAATTGACATTAAGTATTGTCATATCCAGGACCGTCATTTCAACTTTTTCCAGGGGGGGGGGCAAAGCACATGTACTCAATTTATGTATACATATATTTGTATATATATATATACCATTTTTAGTGTATTCTCAAAAGCCAGGAAGGGAGGCGATGCCCCACCCCCCAAATGACGTACCTGGTCATATCACAACCAAAAATAACTAAACCTGCATTGCTTTCCATTTTAAAGTTTTGTCTCTAACATGGATTTTTTTAGAAACTTATTTTTTCATCCCTTCTTTTCTGCAAACATTTGTAGTATTGATAAAATTTTGAATTGTCTCAAGAGAATATCAGATTATATTATGCTCTCATATAAAAGAACATAAGATATTTATACATTATCATACTGTCATAGTTGATTCGGAATGTTTAGAAAACAGTGATGAGCAAACCAAAGCCTGTGGGCCAGATGTGTTCAAAATAATAGAATAGAAATTTTCAATTTCAGTATTTAAAAAAATTCATTTCAGAGGGTGTTTTTTTTTTTTTTTTTGTATATGTAAAATACAGTTGTGAGAATTTAAACAGAAACTGATTTAAAAACTTTTGCATCTGTAAAAAGTGGAACACATAAGAAATAAATATTCAGAAAGTTTTAAAATATAGATATTTGTTTTTTCACAGTTGTAAAGGATGAAAATTGTCTCATTTGCAATAAAACCCTGGCAGTCTTCAAAGTATATAACACATCCCAACACTTTATTTATAAGCATAAAAATTCCAATTATTAATCAATGTCTGAATATGTCCAGCCAGCCAAAATTTTTTTTTGTTTTTTGGCATGCTTCTAAAAAAGTTTGCCCATTACTTGTCTAGAATATATGGGCACTCTGTTCATGGTTGAGCTTGGGCATCACTGGGTCAGAAAATCCACCACTGACATAAACATAGTACAAAAAACACTGAAATTTAGAAAAATGTGTATTTTGACATTTTCATTGACTAAACCGTGTCTATAGAATCTGGTATTTTGCATAACCAAGAAACGCTTTCAGTTCAATGATGAGGAGTAACAAGTGATACAGATTTATGGATTGAGGAACTGTTTTGATAGCAATGATCATAATCACTAACAGCAAAATCAGTTTTTATTTAATTAGCAATATGAAGCATTAAAGAAAAAAAAGATGGCACCAAATTTTGAGAGATGGACAATGGACAACCACCAGGACAATGTTTCATGAGATGCATGGTCGGAAATGAAATATAAAGACGCTAATGGATGCAACCTGCACCATTTGCTCACTGCAACATCACCTGCACCATGCTACTCGATGAATTTTATCATGCAGACTTAAGTCCTATTTCTAAGGGACAAAAAAACATTTTTTTTTTATCCTGTTATTTTCCTAAAAATGTTAATTTCGTCTTTCTTCTGAGTTCAAAATTGTTTTAATTTTTGAGCCCTTAATTTGATTATCACAATGCAAATCATGCATGCACATTTTTAGATAGAAGTTTTATTTTATTTATGCCATGCTGGGCATAGGCATCAGAATCTAAGGAGGCTGAGATGACTTGGGCCTCTTTTCCCAATAAATTTCGAAAGAGGGCCGAGCTCCCAAGAATTTATGGATACATAATACATGCACTCCATGCAGACATCCCGAATTCTGTACATATGAGGGACATCCAGCAACTCTGGCTCCAAATGAAAAACCAAACAGAAAAGAATCAAGTAAAAAGTCATCACATAATTTATTGTTAAGAATGCCTAAAATACTAAATATATGTTTGGTAATCTACAAGACTATGATTCATAAGAAAATGATTGTTCAAATGTTGGAAGAATTTCTTACTACTTTTGAAAAAGTCTTTGCGTGCCATTCCTGATACCATGGCACTTATACTCTCGATACTTTTGGCACCCGTGCCACGGATCGGCAACCACTGTTCCATCACCTTTACATTTAATTCCCAATCAATACATCCCACAACGAAAAAATGATTGTCTTGGTTAAAACTACCACATTTTAAATTTTGACTCATCTGTTTTAAAACCATCTCGTATAGTATAAGAAAGGTGGAAAATTATTTCTACAAATATGGAAAAAAACTAAAATAAAAAATACTCAATTGGAATAAAAGTATAGTTTCTTACCACCTACAGCAACTACATTTAAATCATTGGTTTGCTTTTCATATCCAAGTAAAGCCCTTTGAAAAGAAAAACAATTGGTTTCAAATTTTAACTGACTAAATAAAACAATGAGAATCTAAAAATTTTAAAATATCTTTAACAGAAAATATTCACTGCAAAAAAACGATTTCCATATTTTCCCCATTGACAAAGCATATACAAAGCGTGACAAATTGCAAAAAAATCTAGGGGTCAGAAAAATATTTTGGGAGACAGAATTTTTTTTTGTTGAGAAAAACGGGCAAAAATATGACTTTTTTTTACTTAACTTTCCACCTTATTCTTCTTAACTTTTCCAAGACTTAACGAATCCCTTTCCATGTTAGTAGAGACACAGATAAGAATTCCAAAAATTTTTTTGTCCCGACTCATATTTATTAACCACATGTAGAAAATTTTGGGCACCAATCCCAGTTTTTCAAAATGGCATCTGGGATTTTTCAAGCCCTGAATACATATCATTTGAAGGAACAAAACATTTTCTTTTTTTGATAGAGGGCTAACAGAGATGGGAAAAGGGCTATTATTACAGTGACTTCGAAGCTAAAGTGGCTATATAAAATTTGCTTGTTTCATAAATAAAATTTTACATAAATTTTATAAAACAAATTTACAAATTATTCACATTACAGTGAAAATCGTATATAACGATACCCTCAAAAACGATAATCGCCTATGTATAGCGATACATTGCTTTCTGTTCCCAATGCATTTTTCATTGTGTAAATATATTCCATCAAACCAGGGATATGTCAATCCAAAATTCGGTCCGTTTGCGGATCCTTCGCAAAATTGTGAATCAGAAAAACAGACCCATCACAAAATACAAATTAATGAAACCATAATTTGGCATTTCTTTTGTGATTAATTAACTAGCTTATTTTACTTCCCTCAAAATTACTTATTTTCACAAAAAGAAAGAAAATTTTCACAGAAACAGGACCTTACAAAAAAGTCTGGAGAGACCCCTGCAAGTGTGTTCGCTGGCATGCCGTAAAAATTAGGGGGGGGGGTGGACTAACTTTTTGAATGTTGGAGTCTGATACATTCAAGAGACCAATATAAGTGTATATCAAAAAAAAAAAAAAAAATATATATATATATATATATATATATATATATATATATATATATATATATATATATATATATATATATATATATATATGCACACAAATTAGAATAAAATAATAGTTTTTCTCCATAACAAATATGTTTCATACGTGAATTTTATAACAATAATGAAAACAAAACATTTTATATATATATATATAAAATGGGGAATATTCTGTTATCAAAAATAATAAGAATTATTCTCAAGTTAATAATAGTCCTTCCAGAGAATATTCTTGGATATTCTCCTCGATAAGAATATTCTTCAGTTATTTATAATAATAGTCCTTCCAGAGAGTATTCTCAAGAATATTTGTAATAACATGTATTATAATAAAAAATTTCCATAAATAATTTGAGAATAATTCTTATTATTTTTGATAAGAATATTCTCCAGTTATTTATAATAGTAGTCATTTGAGAGAATATTCTTTGTTTTCGACTCTCTCCTCGACGGGAATATTGAAGTTTGTGGGGCCCACAATATTGAAGTTTGAAAGCAAGAAAATTAAACCAACATGGCTGAATTGCATAACTTTTAAAGAAATATGAGTAATACAGAATTTAAGTGTATGTACATTAAAAAAAACCAGTTCTATATCTTCTTATAATGAAGGCGATTGTATAAGAATAGCTTCCTTTGTCAATCAACTTTGGTTTTACTCTTTGCTTTGAACTAATTTCTGAAAATTTATGTAATTTTAAATAATTTTTTAAGGTTTTAATCTCAAGTTTTCTAAAATCTTCATAACCAAACTTTTAAAACCTCTCATTCATGACTAGGAGAATATTCTCAAACTAAAAGTTGTCACTGGGGAAGATTATGCTATAAATTGCTTTTTGTTTTAAATGTTTTAGGCAATGAAAACTGATTTATATTTTACAATATAAACAAAATTGGTAAAAAAATTTCAATATTTAAAAGAAAAATGAATATTCTCAATTATTCTCTAATTTTTACATCCAGGATGTGGATTAGGAGAATATTCTCAGAATATTTTCCTGATACACATGATCAAAAGAATAAAAAATACCTCACAGTCTATTAATTTTTCCATTTAGCTCATCTAATTTATGCGAATGAATATGCTGAGACTGACATTTGCAATATGCAACAAGATTTGTGATGGCAAAAGCAGACATAAAGCTAGAACTATTGGAAAACAGTTTGTAAAACATGAAGGATCCTAAAATATAGAGAACAGACAAGGTGTTCAAATTAACTAATTCAATCCCTCTATTTAGAGTCCAGATATTTTAGAATTTTTTGAAATCTGTCACTTGAATTCCAGACATAGTGGGAAATATGGGTATTCCTGGCATGCTGGCTAATGCAGTGAAATACACTATAATATAATAATAACTGCTTTATAACAATACATTTCTCTGGTCCCTTGAGTATCATTACACAGGGTGTATAGCAAACAGGAGGTATGGCATTTTACTGGCGACCTGTTGATGCTAGAGGCATACTTCCAATTAGGAAAAGTTTCCAAATGGCATGTAGTGCTCAGATCTGTCATTCTTGTTTCAAGGGGGTTATTTAGTTATCAAAATTAAAAAAAAAATTTTATACAGTCCCCATGTGCCCCAAAATTTTCACTGTATTTCTTCAGTCACCACACAATCTCACACACTCTTAACTACATGTATCTTTGAACATTCACATATGAAAATCTATTTGCATCTGTCCGAGTATAGGAAGGTACTGAGGGTGGCCCTCAATTCCTCACCTCTTTTGAAAATTTTTTTTAAAAAAAGCTATATAAAAGATACAGACAAATGTTCTAAAGCATTCGAAAGTGGTTTCAAAGATTTTTTTTTTACTTGCTACAAAATTTCTACATGTGCACCTATTATTATAATTTTTTTTTTATTTTATAAGAAAAAGCACCTTTTTTTAATAACTTATTAATTTTGTTTCTGTTGAATTGTTGCCACACTAAACTTTTTAATTGAATTCATGAATTTTTTTTTCATATTTGCATTGTCAAGTTTTGTGGTCCAAAAGTCCTGACCCATTAAAAAAAATAAAAACAATTACAGATTACGCAGATGACATGGCTCAAAGCCCTTGAAAGAGAAGGTTTCAAAGTTTTTTTTAAATATATTTCTACCCCATTTCACTTCCATTTTATGTAACACCTATGCTATGAATAACATGGTAAGAAATGCTAAATAGGCTTGACATCCTACTTATCCTTATATTACACTTGTTGACTCACATACAGAAACATGTTCAGTTGTCAGCTTCATTTTAATATCTGTGTGATGTGTTAATAAATATAAAATATACTTAATACATGTGTATGCCAGTCCTTAGAAATCAAAGTAAGCTTCAATTTGAATGTTCTGTGTGTCTTAAGAGAAAATTGAAGAAAAGAGGGGAGGTATATAGAGTTCCTTAATTTGCCATCACCAACATACAGGTGTTTCGTGAATACGTGCCAGGAATTTGGGTTCAATTGTTGGCAGGGATTACCATGAATTAAAGATGCGCTGACAATGTAATTCATGGAATGCCCACTTTGTGCATTCCCCCCAGTAGCACACTATAGTGTTAGTATATCGGACTGGTACCAGTATGAAATTGCCAACGTCTTACATGTACAGATACGATATGTTGAGCTACTGAGGTTATGACTGGATGAACTGATGGTTTCAGAAATGGTATTGATTAAATTATTGATAGGCCATTTCTAAGTAGAGGATTGATCAAATTTTATTTCAGCCAAGTGCTGCTCCTGTACTTTCCTCTTCGCAATGTCAACAAAAGGGAACAGATCGTGCTTGGCAGTGGATGAAAAAAATATAGACATTTTGAAAGAAATTAATGTTCAAATTCTTATAAAGACAGATATTGTCAAAAAAAGAGAAAGAGAGATGTGGGATTCTCAAAAAATTAAATTGAGTCCTCTAAGATCAGCAAAAGATCGTTTCTATGGCAAGTGGTTCCAGCGATGCTCCACCATCTCGGAAGTAGTTCAGAGAAGTGAGATTCGCATGAAATGTTATCCTATATCAATTATATGGAATCTTATATTTATTTTAATGTTGCAATGAAGCAATTCAAAACAAGTGATTTTCTGGAAATCACCAATAAAGGTGAATTCACCAAATGATGAATCATTTTTAACCTTATTTTTCATGAATTTTTTTTTCTGTAGTCTCTACCATTTACAAGCTTTTGATTTTATGATCTAATGATCAAGTCCGTACAGGTTTGTAAAAAAGAGCATCAACTGTAATACAAAGGCCAATGAAATTCTGGCCTTTCAATGAAGTCTTAATCAACAGATTTTTTTGTAAAAATGAATGGCTAACAGGGAGTGTCAATCTTGGTAGGTTGCACTGTAAATATACATCAAAAGATGAAGAAAAACTCCTGTCAGAAAAAAAAAACCTTCTAAATTTAAAACTTTTAACATTATTTTCAAAACTTCAACTCCTCTTTTTTTTACCCGAATTTACAAACACGTTAAAAAAAAAAAATTAACTACATGAAAAGGGTTTTTTTTCTTCTTTCTTTCTTTTATTCATACCAATCAGTTGCAGTTCTTTCATCTAGAACATCTTTCCATGCACCTGAAAGTTCATTTTGATATTTATGCAAATTTACAGCCATCGATTATCCTTAGTAAAATATTAAAGATCAGTAGTCTTTAGTTTCCGGTACTTTTTGCGACAGCTTTAGTCTTCGGTTCATGTAAATAGTTACTTGCTGAGACGGCCTTAACCTTGTGAAAACCAAATTAGGGATCAATCATTTTCATGATTCTTTATCTTTCATCTCTCCAGACTTTCAAATTTTGATCAAAGATTTTCAAATTTTTTGCTTCACAGCGTTCTTGATAGTTGTAAAATATATTGCGCCCTCTTTTTTCTTTTTCACTTTTAAAGAATTTTTTATTTCTTACCTTCGGTTAGAGGGGAAAAAACGAACATAACGGACGCCCCAACATCACTCAAAAAAGAGCAATTTACTATTTTTCACGCAATTTGTACTCATTTGTTCAATATCACCACATGATTTCAAAAAAATATTATTATTCCTCTCAGCTTTTCATTTTTTTCCTCCCCGGATCATATGCTGATTTTAAAAAGCTAGTTTAAAGCTCTAAGAACATAAAAACCAGGAGAAACATCTGAAAGCGTCGTTTCCACTGAAATATACGAGGTTACAAGTTATTCTCCCCCACAAATACAATCCCAGAATCCATCAGTCATTCGAGCTGTTCGTCGCAGTTCACAGCCTCGTAAAGTGTTGGAAGATATCAATCTCTTTCGATCCAGTAGTTAATGGTGAAATAATTTGAATCTTGTAAACCTCAACTTTATTAAACATCATTGATGAGGGCTAAGGTAATTATATACGCGAAATATTTCATTGTTATTTAATTGATGTGTGAAACTTATTTTACTTTTGTGTCTCATTATCTCGCCATAACCACGCCGTGTTGTTTCTAAAACGTGGTTCATATTTGTGAGAAGTCTTATCTTTATTATTCTAATTTAAATACAATAATCAAAAACGTAGAATCTTTGCAATATAAACCCGTGTAAATTGCACGTTTTTATAAGTTTCCCAAATGCATGTTGAGGATTAGTGCAAGTTCATCATTAATGTTGAATAAGTCGAGAAATTTCGTAAAATGAGCTTTGTCTTATTAATCCTTTCTGAACATTCAAATATACGATGATTTCAAGTAAAATCGACGTCGTGCATTATAAAGTCAAAAACGTTATCCATGTGCGTTATCCTTAGTTTCAAATCAAGTATTGGAACAGCTATAGTAGATGATCCCACTTATAATGTTCAAAATAAAAATCGATAAAAAAGCGTTAAACGCGGAAATCTTGATTAGAATTCAAAGGACGAAAAGTCAAAAGTAGGGTAGACTAATCCGTTTTTGTCGAGGAAAATGTCCAAAAGCACGACAAGAATATAAATGAAAATACTGACAGTTTTTGCTCTGATCATTGTATTTGAAATGAACTAGGTTCAATAAAAAGTGGCTGGATCAAAATTTTAATGGCCAGTGTGCAGAAAAATGGAGCTATGAATGTTCTGAATGTATTAGTGTATCGTACTAGGGAAAAACCTGTACATTCTATACCAGCGGTTCTAAACTGGGGCCCGCGGTGACTCGAGGAAAGTAAAATGAATCAGTAAATTTGATAGATAAGTAAATAAGAGTGCTACAAGGTTCTGCCATAACAATTATGTACAAACCTCGTTAATGAGTCACTCTTGGGAGAGCAAAAATATGACTTAGTTAGCGGAGTGACTCGTTAAACGGAGCAAGCTATAGCTTGCCAATTCCTGCCTGAGGAGAATTTGGGACTTCCAAAACAGTGATCCGGTAAGTGGAGTGATGTGTTACCGGGTGATACACTAACGAGGTTTGACTGTACTAAAAAGGGCTCCTCTAGTCAAACAGGGCTCCGCCATAGAAATTATATATTGAAAAGAGCTCAGCAAGTCAAAAAAGGTTGAGAACCGCTGTTCTATACTATTCTAAATTGATGAGATTTTTTTAGTTTCCATAAATGAGAAGTGTTAATTATGGAAGGGTGTACTATATATCACATGGCTGATAAAACAAAGAAATGACTAAAGAATGTTAGTGATTTTTTTGCTCTTCAGAGAAAACATTTGAAAAAATGGAAAGTAGCCAAGAGCGAGACTTGTGTTTTCGGTTGTCTTTCTTGCTGAAGGAAAAAAAAATGCCATAAAAGATTATATTATACTATGACTGTGTGTGTTGTAATGACATAGCTGCCAAGTCTTAAAAATTCTTGCATCTCCCGAATTATGACAGCTATTGTGAAAAATCTCTACTACTTGGAGAAAATTCAAAAAAAAAGTTTACTCTGAAAAAATGATGTTTTTGGTGCCAAACATGCCTGGCACAAAGTCTCCAAGGCCATGGGACGTTACGAATGCCAAAGCCAGCATAGAAAACATAATGCTGAAAACCAATTACCATAATAAGCATATTGCCATTTAGAGTTAACATAGGTCTTTCATACCGTTTAAATATTTTCTGTATAAAAAGCCCAGACCTTGGGTATCCAGACTTTTTAAATAAGCAACTATCCTTCATATTGTGTAAAAAATATAATTGGGGCACAAGTTATAACAAATGGAATTATACCTGTCCGCTGGAAGGAAGGAATAAACTACTGCTGTTTCTAATTTCGAAAAGGCTTACTCAAGCAAACGATGGAACTTGGTTGGCAGAACTAACACCATCTGCGATCAATTCTAGAAATTTAAAAGGTAATGGCAACCAACCCAATTAGTTGTGTCGGCTTTGGCGACTTGTCGTTGAAAAGTCTCCAAGGGAAGTTGTGATCAATATCAAAAATATTGAAGCTATTTGTAATTCTCACTTCGATTTTCGATGTTTACAATTTGATTGTTTTTGTGTTAGGGATTTAAATATGTGAGGTGGGCATTAAGTTGATAGCGAGCACAAAGTTATTACAAAGATAACTTGGGATTGAGTAAGAATGCACCATTTTGCACTTTTAGAAAACTTTATGCTATATTGAAAACTTTCAAACAGTTCAAATACATTGTTTGTTATTTTTGTAAAAAATGTTTGAAATTTGTTTTTCAGTGGAGGAAGAAGAGGATGCGTAGGCTGAAGCGAAAAAGGAGGAAGATGCGTGAGAGGTCTAAATAACCTTGATGAAGGTGAACTGTTAATTAAAAAAAATTTTTGTGTTTTGTACGAGTTTTTATATATGTGTAACGGGACTTGGTTAAACCCAAGGTCCAGGTTGTCATTACGACTAGAAAACTAGTGTTGGTGCTTTAAAAAAATTCCACGTGAAATGACAAAGTTTTCAGATTTCATGATAGTGTCTTACCAGTAGGAAGTAGATGTAAAGTACTGGGAAAGTTGGGGGCGGGGGGTTATGTAGGGTATTTTTTTAAAAAATAAAATCATTCTTGGCTTCTAATAAATTTGGCTATCATCAAAATGTTTATCTCAAGTTCTGATGTACAGTGGAGCTTTACTTTGCTGCTCATCCCCACATATTTACAATTAAATTTCCTTTATATAATAAGGTATGCAATACCAAACCCCCACAAATAAGTCGCTCTTTTGTGGACAGATTTTTATTCTGCTGGTGTTTGTAAAACTGATTTAACTATTTTGAGTTTAACAATTCTTATTGTATATTATTGCAAAGGTGCCAATGTTTTTAATTCACTAGCTTTATTATTTAAGATCTGTTAGGCTGGTATTACATTATAGAAGTTTGATAAAATCCCTTTTTTTAAAACAAAATCCAACCAATAAAGCTCATAGGTTACATTCGAGCAAATGTAGCCGATAATCTTATTGGTTTGTAAAAATTTTTAATTGTTATATCTGCTCGGATGTGAAGCATAAAATATATCTTTTGAAATGAGCCTGATTTAAGTGAAAATATAACAACCATTGCAATTAGTCCGTCTGTGGTCAACTCCTGATCATGTTCTTCTCCACTAGTTCTTTTGAATGTCATTCACCTCTAGTCCTATGGCTTTTCTTAAGGACAATCTCTTCAATAACTAGTTCCTGTTCATGAGCTAGTTCTTCAGTCCTGTGGTCATTCAATAGTGCCTAAGTTTTCTCCAAGAAAAAGGAAACGAAGATTACAGGCACGTATCATTATACATTTAGTTTTTCATTGTAAAGAGTCGCTCACCTTTGTTTATTTTATTTTTGTGAGATACACTGACCTTAGATTATAGGAGAGAATATTACACGTAAGGCAGCTTTACGCACCATGACTGAACTTGTTTTCCTAGGGAAGTATTAAAGCAGATGGTGGCATGAACTACATGACTACAAAATACCAAATTAAAACTGAGCTTGCTAGGTGAATGATCAAAAAACAAAAGTCCCAAAGCAGAATATGTTGAAATTTGTAACGTATGTTGCAGAACAAACAGTGCTACTGCAAAACAATCTGGAAGAATTGCAAGAGAAAAATATAGAAAATACTGTTGTGGGAACTGCAGAACATTTCCAGTCAGCAGACGGCTCGTTGCAGTACAATGCAAAACATTCTGCTTTGGAGACAGTTTCCTTAATTTTGATAACCATAGGCTAAGATAAGCTTTGATAACCTATTAGCTAAGGCTGGTAGAAAAATACAACCAATAGTAGTATCGGTTACATTTGCTTGAAGCCAATAGGCTTATTAGGTTTTTCTTTTAAGTTTTGTGTAAGATCTTTTACCAAAATTATATAGTGTAATCCTGACTTAAGATATTGGTTTGATTGTGTGGATACATGTGGCTGGAATTAGTCTTTGAAAATAGACGAAAAGATTGCCCAATAACATGATGCAACAAATAATTTATTTTGTTTTCTTATGGGTATGTTAGACGTGAATATAAGTTGTTACTTGTGCCATCAGTGAATGATAAGGATTAAACCTAAATGCAAAAGTATTCATCAATACTGCAAAGAAAGAACTTACCCATTTCACATACAGAGCAGTCAAAATGTCGTTCTAGGTATAAACTGAAGAAAACATTCAATGTCTAAATTTCCAGAAATAATTGAAAGTGGCCAGAAATTGAGTGTACATCAAAAACTCAGTTTTCTTTCAAAATCCAAAACAGTCAGTGACTGCTCGTGTCATTCTAGTGTTAACAGAATCAAAATTTGTTTAAACTTTTTGCTCGCTATGCCAATTTCTCATTAACGGAAATTCCACTGTATTAAGTAACCAAACATTTCTGCAGATGGAAATAAGACTTTATATTTCTTGGTTAGGGGGGGGGGTTAGGTATGGATTGACAAATCTCAGGTTGTCCTGTCAAAGTTTGGGAATATCAGTAAAATCCTTTTGTGGCGAAAGTTTTGTTTTGCAGATGAAACAATTATGATAAATTGTCAATAATAAGAGAATCTTCTCAACTATAGTCAGTGATGATCAATTTATATTGCTACAGTAAAATGTGTACATGAAATATGAGATTGTCCTAAGCAAGAAAATTATTTGAATTCAGAACATAGTCCGTCGTTAATGTTTCTCAAAATTTTGTTCTTGTGTATGACATGAGTTGACCCTCTGGATGGAAGTCATGTTTGATTTAGTTTTTGTAGTTAATTTATGATAACTTCCTGAAAGAACAGACTATATTTATATCTGAATTAAAAAACTTCCGAATATAATTATATCAGAACTAATGAAAGAAATTTCAGAATTTATACAAAAATTTGGCACGTTTTCAAGACAAATAAGTTCAATTAGTCGAATGGTCGGCACGTTTCGGCTCTTCAATGGAGAGCCATCATCAGGACCTAGTGGTCAGAAACGCGTCGACCAATTGAACCTTTTTGTCTTGAAAACGTGGCAATTTTTGTGTAAATTAAAACCAGGCAAAGTTTCTAATTTTTGTGATAAGATTTCAGAATTATTTAAAATTCAGGATAAATTATAAAAATATTTTGGAATTGATGAAAGAAATGGTATTAGAATATAAATAGAATTTATCAGAGTTAATATAAATCTTAATTTGGGGATTTGTGTGTGTTCCTCACATACACCAGCTGTAGTACAGGTATCACAGCTGGTGTTGCCTTGCTGGCGGCCCATGTTGGGCCCTTTCATTAAATAAAACACCATTGTTTAACAGCTTTTTGTGCTTTTGTAACGTGAGTTTTGACCCTCTCTGGATAAAATGGTTGTTTTGGTCAATTTTTATAGTTAATTTAGTACAATGGTTTTTTTTTTTTTGTCCTGTTCAGCATTTCCTGTTGATAGTCTCCAAAGCAGAATATTCTGCATCTGTAACAAGCCCTCAGCTGATTAAAATTGTCCTGTGGTGAACATTTTCAATAGGTTTTTATACAATTTAAAGATTGTTTTACATGTGCAATAAAATATCCTGGGAAGTACCGGGTAACAGGGATTTTCGCTACAACCTGCTGACATATCATTTAGTTTATGCCTGTATTTCCCCTCTCTTTTCGGATGTCAGGATGTCACGTAGATTGAATGGGTGGTTGGCTCAAGATGGCAGACAAGTTAACTGCAATTTTCACTCACAGTTTTATAGGAGAGGTCGGAGGCACCCGCCATTATTCCGCAACAAAGATGGGACTCTTTTGACTGATCTTTTTTCCCCCATGCGGAGAAGAAAAAAGTTGCCATGCATGTAATAATCATCAAAGCAACCCCCTTCCAATCTTTCACGTGTAAACGGAACTTTTGAAACATCTAGCAAGAAAAACGATGGAATTTTGCTAGTGACTGCAAAGGTTGATTGTTAAAACTTTTATCAAAAATCATTGGCATTTGTTTTCAAAATGTGGTTGCCTCAAGTTAAGGTTATACATAAAAATACAAAGCAGTTGAAAGAAAACTAGGTATTGTTCAAACATATTTTCCTTATGGAAACACAATTGACTTTTCTGTGTTGGTATACAACTTTCAAAAATTTTGTTTTGCTTTCAGATTCTAATTTAGGAGAAACCAAAACGTTTTAAATTGACTATTATTGGGGGAGGGGTATTTGAAAATGGGAAATTTTTCTTTTGTATATTTTCATTCTGCCCTAGACATTTTATCATGGGAGCTCTACTTACACATTTTTTTTATAGCTTAAACACTTTCCTGCTTATTAGTTTCAAAACTGTAGTTCCTAAAAAAAAAAAAAATCCTTGAAGGGGTATTTTATGATTAACCAATATATATATAGTAAATTCTGATGTTTGACTGATTTTTTTTAACAAAAATTCTAAATAGTGGGTTTTTATTTTCAGGTCTGAAATCCTCATGGGTGATATGGTGGTTCATTTGCAAGCCATGAGTTATTTGGTCCTGTAACGTCATCTTTGTGAAATAAAACTACATGTTTCTTTTCAATGTTTGATCTTTTTATTGGATCTGCTCATTGGGATACGTTCATTCAATGCTTCAATCTTTTTTTTTTTTTGCAGGATTTCTTCTGCATTAAAGCATTTTTGTAAGGAAAGGTATGTCGCTGCCATACCATGAAGGTAGTGCTGCTGCGTGTGGGTGGGGCATAAAGTTTCGGCAATAACATTTTATTTCGACGTCCTTGGACTTTGATAAACAGAAATAAGAATGCGCTTTTTTTTTTTTTAAATGTGATCCTCACGTATTCCTAAGGGATCAGCATGATCCGTCCGGGGAATTTGTTAGTGTTAGTAGACGTCCATGCCCGAACCGGGATTCGAACCCAGACCTGCAGTGAGAGGCTAGTTCCCTAACCACTCGACTGCCGGCGGCTTTAATTCTAAAGTTTTGTAAGCCACTGTTCAATGGTGAAAGTGAACAAATAGTTCTGCCAAAGTTATGTTCCAATACTCTTGACCCCCAAAGCAGAATGTTTAGCACTGTTCTCCGACAAGCCCTCTGCTGACTGGAAATGTTCTGCGGTAAAAATTCCCATGCTGTAATGGTGGTTTTTTTTCACTTTTTCTTAAAATTCTTCCAAATTGTTGTGCGACGTTGTTTGACGTTGTTTTTGTTTTTGTTCGACGACGAAATTGTGTGTTTGTTTCCTTTCAAAAAATCAGTTTAATGATTTGACACTTGAACAAGCGGTGTTTGAAAAATCTGAATTATTTTTTTGCGAAAAAAAGCATTTTAATGCAAAACATATATATATAAGCATGTATAATTCCTTTCAGCTGTTTATATTAAAATAATATAGAATTACTTCTAGTCCAGGTAGAACATAAACTCGAACACGCAATTTTAAATTCAATTCGAAATTGTGTGTCAAGTTTTCGTACACCTTTTAGGTACATAACAGGAGGGAAAAAAGTTGCCAAGTACGATAGAATGTATGCAGACGTAAGATTGAATTCTTACAGAGAAATTGAAATATTCTCTCGCATAAGGGGCCATTCAAGTATTACGTCAGCATCGAGAGGGTTTGAAAGTTGTTAACGTCATCAAACCACCTCTTTTTTGAAGATATGAAATATTCTAAGCTGCTGATGAGGGGGGGTCATAAATGGCTAAAGATCTGTTGACGTAATACTTGAATGTTGTGTTTTAGACTTGTGGATGCTCTTCTGAACTTTGTGTACGAAATTTTCGTTATTGAATTTATCCTACCAGGTTGCTCGGCCCAGAATCGCAGCTGGGGGGGGGGGCAGAAGTGGCACTGAATTCCCCCTTTTTAACTGCGTGTTCTCCATGGTCGTAGAGATCAAAATTTCGGTTTGCCCGAGTGACAAATCTAGTTGCTGCCCTGGTTCTCGCGACATGCTCCCCCCATTCTGGAGCTGGCTCTTTGGCGAGGTTCCCAATCGAATCCAGACTTTTCACAAGGATTTCTATAATGAATTTATGGCATGAAAAAAAAATCGTCCCAGGGCTGGGATCCTGTCAGCTCCGCTGATATAGCCCAAGTCAACACCCCTAGTTGAGTTCTTTAAGGGGTGTTGCCTAGCCCAGCAGGACGATTCTCATCATTTTATGGGTGGCATATTTCAGAAAAAAACGTTTGTTTTTTCACGCAAATAATTAACTAAAGAGGTTCTTCCCCCCCCCCCCCCCCCCCGTTACCTGGGGGTCCACCAAAAGTCTCTGCTCCAGGATGGGGGGCATGGAGCTTGACATCCAACTCTAACGCCAAACCACCTCACTATTCAAATCGAGCACTCACACATTTGAAACTCTGCCGATTGTATCAGAAGATGCTCGAGCACCTCAGAATTGATTCAGGAATCAATATTCCCCACGTAAAGCTTAAAGACAAGCGCCCACGGGCCTGAAACACTTTCAAAATGCCCCGGATCTATCTTAATGATGAACGAAACAAAAAGGCAAAATAAACAGTTACAAAAAAAGTTTTTGAAATTGCATTTTAATAATAGAAGCTTCATCTCATCGAGCTCGACGTATATTTAGGATGATTATGATTAGGCTGACCATATTTCCTCGAGAGAAATACGGGATATTGAGGTTCCAAATACGGGACATTACCAATTATCGCCAAAACCGAGCAAAGTTGCTAAATATTGTTAAAATTACGGAAAAATCACAATGGCGGGAAATGAAGCGTTACTGCAAATTGCAGTGGATTAGAATGAATTTCACGAAAAAAACGTTCACCAAGACAAATGTGGGAGATTAATATTCTCATTTATAGTTGTAATTATCATAATATAGTTTATTAGTTGGAAAATAATGTCAATCTTTGACTTCAATAAAGAATAAAAATTCAAGTAGGCTTCGTGTAAAATACGGGAGAAACCGAGACACTTTTGCGAAAAAGTCGGGACGGCCAAAAATACAGAAAATACCGGGAAATACGGGACGTATGGTCACCTTAATTATGATAATCTTTTTTACCCTTTCAAAAAGAAATTAAAAATATCACAGCCTCCCCCCCCCCCCATATTTATAAGGATAAACTTTTCGATATGGCAAAACACATGTAAGTATAGCACTACTACACGGAAGAGAGCGGTTTGTCTTGTCAGCCCCACTGAGCTACAAGTAAACTTACTTTACTTAACTTATAGCCCACTGAGCTACAAGTAAACTTACTTTACTTAACTTATAGCTCAGTGGGTTCAGCTCACATAGGGTTTCCACAACGACGGCTTCGAATTTTCCCTGTCACGTCTCCTCCTGGGGATTATAACCTTTTAACCTTGATAAGGGCTATAAGGCCCCTATTGCAGTGGCTATACAACCTTTATTACTAGTCAAATCAAAACCACCCAAAGTTGAACATAGTCGGCCGCCAAGTTGAACGGAAAAGCGGACGTATGGTAACCGCAGTATAATAACAGGTGGTTTTTTTTCTTTTTTTCGAAATTTGTTTATTATTTTTTTCACATGTTTTGTCCACAGTTGATTATGTGAATATTCGACATGGGGAAAAGAGACAACAGATATGTGAGTAAGATTTTATTTTCTAGTGAAACATTCCGCATTTATTGTTTGTGCACTGAGTATTTAACTGAGCTATACAAATGTTTTGAATAAAATTTGTTTGGTGATATTGTGACGTGATAATAACAAATTTAAATTTATTCTGTATCTGGTTAAAAAATAAGTAGATTCACACCCAAGGCCCAACTTTGGCCTGATGGGAAACCTGGGTAGAGCATAAATTTGGGACCCCCCCCTCCCGTCCGGGGGGGAGGAATCGCCCCCTACCAAAAGTCGAATAATATGGGGGGGGGGGGAATTTGTCCCGTAAAATATGGATGATCCAATGCATATGCACAATAAGTCACTTCTCTGACACATCACCCTGGGTCAACCTGCCTCCGCTTAAGTCGCAGTTGAGGATGTGTGCTTTGGCTTCATTTGCAGCTGGGGATGCCTGTCTCACCTTCATTAGTAGCTGAAGATGTCTGCCTCAGCTTCACTCACAGTTAAAGATGTCTGCCTCAGCTTCACTCACAGTTAAAGATGTCTACCTCAGCTTCATTCTCAGCTGAAGATGCCTGTCTGCACTCCATTCACAACTGAATATATCTGCGTAGACTTACGCAGCTGAAGGTATCTGTGTAGACATTTGCAGCTGAAGATACCTGCCTCCATTCCATTCATAGCTGAAGATATTTACTTGGACATGGGGTGGGGGGGGGGGAGGATAATGGGAACCACACCCTTTCCAAAAGTTTGATCTGTCCTTAACAATGCAGGATCCATGAACTTACTCAATTCGCCCCTCCCGACACATCGTCCTAGATCTTGGTTTGCTTGTAACAGGGATCAAAGATGTTTGGTTAGTCAGTGAATACATTTTAAATTTTGGGGGGCCAGGGGCGTAGCCAGAAATTTCGTTCGGGGGGGACCACTTTCATTTCGGGGGGGGACCAAAGTGACAGAACAATGGATTTGGCCATCTTTTTCCCTTTTTTCGGTCATTTTCTCACATTTCGGGGGGGGACCAGACCCCCAAGTCCCCCCCCCCCCTGGCTACGCCCTTGTGGGGGGCCCTAGGTAAATGTCACGCTTATAGAAATCAGGACCTGGATTCACTCATTTTGTTGGAGTGCTGAATTCAGTGTTAAAATCAGATAATCAAATTTCTTACCTGCAGAAAGCAACATTGACAGATATGAACTTGTTTCCATAGCCCCCGTATCCTGCAGAAATGCTCTAGGTAGAATTGTTTATGGGGCCCTGATCAGATTTTTCACTGGGCTGTCTATAGTGAATTTATAGTCAGGAAAAACAAACAAATATTATGAATCATTCCGGGCTCTATTAGCCCCACCCTTGGAGTCATACTGGTTTCTAATACAAATAATAACAAAAACAAAGAAATTTTAAATCCAATAAATCTCTAACTCTGGGATAATTACCTTGACTACACCCTGGTAAATCTAAATTTATTATCCCCATGGTTGGCACAATACTAAATTCAATGGGGAAAATAATTCTCTAACTCGACTTGTGACGATCACATCCCGCTTAAGTCGACTATGATTTATATTGCGTTATCATAACTCGTTTTTTCAAAAATCCCCATTTGTTGATCAATTCGAAAAATTTTGTAACATAATTCTTGCATGCTGCAAAATTTTCGTTTAATTTTTTTTGCAGTTTGTTTGTTGATTGGTATGTGTGAAAGACTCTCGTCTTGTTGAAGCCATTCTTGTTTCTAGGCCTGTAAATTTTCTGGGGAGATATGAGATTGGCAGTGTGTTTGAAAAGCAAATTTTTAATGGCTTTCTACCCACACCATATTGTTACCGATGACCAATGTATCCCTCAGAGGCATATTTACAGAAAGGTAAACAGGCTGTAACCCAGGTGTCACGAGTTTGGAAAGGGTGCAAAATTAGGGTAATGGCAACCAAATTGGGAACAACCAGAAGGAAGCAAAATCTGCCAATGGGATCCCATACTATGGAAACATAGTTACTGCATTTCCCTGTTATACAGTTGATTTAGATGTTGATCAAGCAGCTAATTCAAAATTTGTGAGTTGAGTCATCAAAGATTGGATGACTTTTCACCAAACAAATATGCCCTCTTTTATATTTCTGTTATTTATAAGCGTAAACTCGTTTCGAGCCAGAGTCCCCCCCCCAATATTTATCACCATCTCCATAATACCTGTAGAAATATAAAGTTTGAGCCCTGGAGGGCCACTGTAGTGGTTGAGTAACAGACTCACATTGCGAGGACCCGGGTTCAAACCACACTGCCGCACACTTCCAGCACAACTAAATCAGTTGTAAATTGCCCATGGTGATAGACTGGAGTTGTGCTTGGTTTGAAAGAAAGCCGTCCTATTATTTCTGTTACAAAAAATATCAGTAGCGCAATTTTTGGAGAATCCTTTGGGACAGTAATCTCCTGTTGCCAAACCAGAAGTGTAAAGATAAACACTCGAATTGCGTGAAAGATCGAGAAGGTCTTAGTTAACCTCCATACGGTGGCGTCACCAGACTGGTACTACGATATAATTTCTGGAAAATTCAATGGCTCTTTAAAAAATGATAGAAAGAGTAGTCAAAATTTTTGTTGCTTTATCCTCAATGCGAGATTTTTATTTGTGAAAAATTATAAATAGCTGTTTTCTGTGTGAATAAATTTGTGACGTTCCGAAAATTGATTCATCCTCTGATCATTTCAAGGACTTGTGAGAAATTATCCAGAACATTTCTAATTTAGGCCTATAAGCTTGATATGAAGCAGAAAGGTCACTCGGCAGTGGTTCTTGGTGTCTTAGCTGCCCGATAGACATAAAAATTTGTCACTGATGATCTTACAGCCTACATTTGATTGTATCTAGATCCAAAAGACATGCTTTTTTTTTGTTCAGTGAGCAAGCCAAAAGTGAATAGCAGGACCTATTGTAGTAAAAACAAATCAAAAGATTTTTTTTTCATTAGGATTTTACCAAAATTATTCAGTAATGGTCTGCAAATGTTTTTCTCCCCTTCTCTCACAGGCATTTATGAATCCGATAGCCCTTGCTAAAGCAAATAGAAAACCTGTCAGTGGTCCTTCAATCCGCGATTATCTAAATCGAGATAGACCTTCTTGGTAAGTATCTGTCTACTAGTAAATTGATATGTAAATTATACGTATCAGTGTGATTATTTACATTTCAGAAGACATACATATTGTCTCCTGCATTCCAGAAGCATGAATGTGTAAAATTGTTCCGTTTTTTATCAGCTGGTTGGATACATTCTTTTGCTATCTAAGTTTTGCCTGAAACACGAATATGTCTATGTATTGGAACACGTTACTAAACATTTTAGGATTTTAGGAAAATAACTTCCATAGAGTAACATGGGTAGAGTAAACATTTAAACATTTCCCACACCTTTTTTTTCCCAAGGACATTGCACATTCATGCTTCTAGCATGGGGGGGCGGGTACCATATAGTCCTCCAACCATGAGATGAAATTTGGCTACGTCACGTCATGTCAGATAAGTATTTTTTTCTAGAAGAACTAACCAAACAATGTTAAAGCTCAGTTGCTGACAAGCTATTCTCGAGGCACAAGGCGCAATCGTTTTATCTAAAAAAAAGAATTTAATAAAATCACCCATCATGACATAACATTATGTAGCCAACTCTTATCTCGTGGTTGGAGGACTAATGTTCACTACATAATTGCTTAAGCAATTCAAACATTTATCACTAAAAACTGTTGATTTTAGCATTCCTGGAAGAAGAAAAGCTTCAGTGTGATATAAACCTTGTTGTATCTGGCAACAAGATGTAAAAATATTAGTCAACACCGTCTAGTTTGTGTGTTTACATCATGTGTTAATTCCTGGACACATTGCCAGTTGCTGTATTATGTCTTTGTCTATATTCTATACATTATTTATTAATTCAGTTAGTTCTCGTTATATGTTTTCATTAATAAATAATATATAACAACATCACGTCTTCAATAAGTCTCGCCTCAGATAAAATAATTGGTGAGAGATAAAGAAACTTCAATTCCAGTAAGCTGCTTTCTCTTTGTTGTCGAACAAAGATGGATCCTGAACAATTCGACAAATTTTTGTGCACATTTCAAACTCAAAAAATGATTTGAAACATTTTTATCGACTCAGATGCAGTTAAAACAACCAGCCATGATTCAAACATTTGATATTTTCGATCCAAAGAAAGAATCTTTCATAATGTATATTCAACACTTCAAAAAATTTTCTTGGTATGAAAAAAAATGTCATCCAATAAAGAATTGTGGGCTCAGATATTTCTAAACCCTGCAGGTGTCTCTAATTATAATACTGTAGCAGCATTGGTTTCATCATGCCTTCTGAGTGAACTCACATATGACGAACTAATTAAAACATTTGAAGTCCATCTGTGTCCAGAGAAGAACATAGTAGTGGCACAACATCAATTTTTGTCTACCTATCAGACGGAAAATTGAGCAATTGCGGATTATGTAGCAACTGTGCGACAAGATATTATCAACAACGAGTTCGTCTCACCTTGCCAATGCAAAACGTCTATAGCTGTGTATTCCTACATGCGCAGTTTGTCTGTGGAATTCGGGACAACTAGATACGTGAACAACTTTTACACTCCGAAATTCTTGAATTCGATGACATCTTGAAAGAGAGCAATAGCTCTTGAAGCATCAGAAATTGACTGTCGCAAACTTTCAAAGAAATCAACAAGTACAACTTTTGATGAAGTCAACAAAGTTCTGAAATCCAGATCAGCAAAACATGACTCAAGTAACTCGCGAAACACAGCTGTATTTTATCTAAGAAGCAAGAACTGCCAAGTTCTAAATCCAGTTCCAGAATAGACTTTGCAAAATTGGGTATACAAAATCTTTGTATTCATTGTGGTCGTGATAATCCCATTGCAAATGATTGCAAAACGAATCCAAAATCTGTCAAGTGCAGTGCCTGCAAGAAAACAGGGCACCTCAGAAAAGTATGCATTAAAACACTGCTAGATGAACAGAGTGAAAATCCACCAGAATTCAAATCAACCACTCATGTGTCCAATGCCGAAGCTTTTCGTAGTTATGGTGTGCAACAAATTATCGACATATTTCAACCACAAATTTGTTGAAGGATATCAACAAATATTTTATCATAATCAACACTGAAGGTCGAAAGGTAAGATTCGAAGTGGACTCTGACAGTCTCCGAAACTCAAAATATTTCTGCTGGCTAGATTTGTTCAAAGCCTATTTTCATGTTTTAGTGAGGGCCGCAACTAGATGCTTGGTCAGCCGGGGCAAGCACACATTTTGGCGCCCCCCTCATAATGTCAAAGGAGAGGTTAAAGAGTCAAATTTGCACCCATCTAGTCTGGCACCTGGGGCACTAGACCCTCCATCACCCCCTAGTTGGGGCCCTGATTCCAGTAGATGAAGAGAGCAGTCAAATTCAAACTTTTTCTACTCATCAGGGAATCTACCACAAGAATAGGCTATGTTTTGACATCAAAAAAGCACCTAGTCAATTCAACCGAATAATCGACCAAGTCCTTCAAGACTCTCTCGTACTTTGACAACATCATTGTGCATGATACCACACGAGAAGAATGTGCTGGGAACCTTGAACTGTGCCTAGAGATTACAGGAATATGATCTTCACCTGAATAAGAATAAGTGTTCATTTTTTCAAGAACGTATAGAATACCTAGAACATAATGTAGAATTCAATAAATATTCCTGAGAAAATTAGGACAATTATAGAAATTCCACATCCATCAAATGCGGAAACGTTAAGCCGATTTCTCAGCATGGTCACATATTCAAGATTTCTACCAAATATTTCCCATGTCATCTATCTCCTGCGACAACTCCGAAGAGATTCAAAGTTCCGATGGTCAGCAGCATGTGAAGAAGCCTTTATCAAACTGAAAATAGAAATGTCAAGTGACTGAACTCTAACTTCATATGATCCAAACTTACCAGTTGTCCTGACATGTGATGCTAGTCCTGTTAGTATCGCCAGAATCTTCACATTATTGATGGTCAAGAAAGACCTATTGCATATGCCTCAAGATCTTTGACAAAAGCTGAACAAAACTATTCACAGCTTGATCATGAAGCACTAGCCATTGTGTTCGTAGTTAATCATTTCTTCAACTACCTGTTCGGAAAACATTTCAAATTAATGACTGGCAATCGTCCTCTAACAAAGATTTTTTATCAGAGTTCAAAGCTACCTCCTATGACGTCTGGCCATTTATTTCGATATGCTGGTTTTCTTTCAGTGTTTGATTACGAAATAATGTTAAAGAAAGGAATCTAAAACGCAGATGCCGAGTACCTTTCCAGGGCTCCAGTTGTGCAGAAAGAGACGTATAGTGACATGGCTATCAACAACGAAATCAATCAACTGTGTGTGGCATCAATTGATGAAATATCAACAGAATTATTGAATGCCAACTTGATCAAAAAAGCAACTGACTCTGATGAAAATTTATTGAAAATCAAACAGGAAATTCAACAAAATCCTGAACTTTTTTTATAAATATACCCTAGAAGATGGAAGTCTATTCAAAGAACAAAGAGTAGTAATTCCGAAAATACTGCAGAAATACTGCTACAGCTTCCTCGAAGATACATTTATTGGAAAGGAATCGACAAAGATATTGAACATTTATCCAGATCATGGGAACAGTGTTTACAGATCAAGACAAATCCTTCAAAGGTGTAAATCCATCCCTGGAATGAACCAAAGGAAAATTGGGACCTCGTCCACATCGCGCCTGTTCCAGAACAATTTTTTCTTGATCATTATCGACGCAAAATCCAAATGGGCCGAGATCAAAATATGTCGAAATGCGCCTTCTTCATTCTCAACCCTTGAAATGTTATCTGACATTTTTGCTGTGTGCAGATATCCGTGCACAATTGTTTCAGACAATGCAACAATTTTTGTGTGACCAGTTCAATCTTATTGTGCTAAAAATACAGGGGTGCAAGAGCTGCGCCAATTGCGCCAAACTGCGCCGAAACGGTTCTCTTGCTACATGGTGCGCCAAGGCGCCGAATCCTTGCGCATTTGCGCCAATTCTTGTTTCTGGTTCGCGGAGGTACCGCTAATGCACTGTAGTGCGTCAAATACCGGGAATTTAGGAAAAAGAAGCATGAAAATTTTGTTCACGGGACGCGTTCTTTCCGAGACACGGAAAAAATTACGGAGGGAGAAACTTTAATTTTTTTTTCACTTCCCACCATCTACCACAATCGCGTTATGTCGTGACCTTGGAAAGTAGTTCTACTACCTTGAAGTATAAAGTCCTATACTGTTAACCGGCGGGCTATCAAAGTCCCTGAATG
Source organism: Pholcus phalangioides (assembly GCF_987345545.1). Classification (NCBI taxonomy): domain Eukaryota; kingdom Metazoa; phylum Arthropoda; class Arachnida; order Araneae; family Pholcidae; genus Pholcus; species Pholcus phalangioides. Next base: position 80,960,873 of record NW_028301608.1, on the reverse strand, counting down.
AATATACCGAATTTTCTGATTTCGGAGACCGTTTTTTCTCCTGCGGGTTATATACTGAAAATTACGGTAATTTCGCGGCTGCCAACCTGCGTTCAAAGACCGCATACATCGAAAAGAGGATTGGTTTACTCGTGTAAATTACCGACATTTTTCGAAGATCATTGGAAAAAAATGGGATCTGTCAAAACTCCAGTTAAAATATTCATAGTTTTGTCATCTAGTCACTATGCGGTCGTGTGATTATCGTCGGCAGTTGCCGATCGTGGCAATTTCACATTGCGAAAATCGGGATTTGGTGAACACAGCGGCGGCTCGAGGAAAACAATTTCTACCCATGCGGAATCTGTTTTTGGCGCTACTGACGGCGTTTTTTTTTTTGGTAAACAAAGCTTTTTTCACCCTTGCAATTCTATTTGGCACCCCTCCTAGAGCGGCGCCCAATATGGCCGCACGGTCCGCCACTGCATTGGTGGGGAGGGGCATGCTCTTAACAATAGTCAAAGGAAGGAGTTTGTACTAGGAGCATGTGCTCATTTTACATAACTTCTGTGAGATACCTTTTTTATATTAATGTCCTACCTTTCCAAAACATGCTGGAGAGAATGAAACGTTTGCACTCCCTCTCGTGCATTGCTGGGATGGTACATTACTCCCTCACGTATTGCTGGGATGTTGCTCAACATTGTATCACCAACAGAACTATTAATTATGTGTGATGAATGGGTTGCACTACAATGCAAATAATTACAAGAAGTGAAATCAGTTCAAAGAATAGATAGATATTGGGCAGACATATTCAAACTTTATAACCTTGAAAGCAGCCCAAAGTTCAAAATTTTGCCAGTTTTGGTGAAGGCTTTTTTATCTTTAGCACATGGTAACGCAGACAGTGAAAGAGAGTTCATTGTTAACAAATAAATAAAAGTATGTTCGAGCATTGAAAAATCTGTCCATCCAATGCTTTAATGGAATAAGACATATAAAATCTTATGTTCGAGGGCATCAAATATTTCAAAAAAATTGTCATCGAGATGTTGAACTTCTGAAAGCGACTCTTAATCTATTAACATGCTATTAGGTTGAGAAATTGTTTAAGTAAATAAGGTATTTATATTTTTTTCGTTTTTTGCATTTTGCTTTTAAATTTAATAATTCCTTTAAATTTTGTGAGAAGCTAATTTTTTTCACGGAAACCCTTATTATATTCTGCAAGTACTTTTTTTGCTAAATCAGGATGAATAAGATTTTGGTGTTCAAGCAGCAGAAATTCTTGTTGCCTAGGTTTTCAGTATACATGCTGTTTAATTTGAAAAGAGTCTAATAATTTTTATTCGTCATTTCAGTAATGCATGTTTTAGTAGGGACAGAGATAAGATAATTCAGAAAAAATTTAAATGGATTTTAATTTGTGAAGGAAATTTATTTAGAATTATTTGTTTCAACCATTTTTGGCAAAACTTTTGGCATTTCACAGACAAATTACTCCTTATATTGCAGATATAGTTCGTTTTTAGTTCTGCTCCATTTTCAAAATTTCTGCTCCAAAAATGAAATTTGCTGCTCCGAAATAGATGAGGGCCGCTTGCAACCCCTGAAAATAGAATCTTTCAGAAGCTTATTGTACCTGGACATCCTGCTACTAATGGCTTGGCCGAGTGAAATGTACAGACATTGAAAAATTGATTGAAAGCAATGTTCAATGAGCCAAATTAAATACATGCGAAAGTGTGAGAAATAGTTTTCCGATATGGAGCCACTCCATTGTCAGATGGTAAAACTTCAGCTGAAATGTATTTGCAACGCAATATCCGTATTCAACTCGATGTTCTTCGACCCAGGAAACACATTAAGAACACTGAACACACAATCAAGTTTAAATAATTAAGCATGGGAGACAGAATACAAACCCAAAGTTAAATCAACAATCAAACTGTATGGGAACTTGGTATTATCATTTTAAAAAATTTGGAAAGCTTCACTATCAAGTGAAGTTGGATGATGGTTATTCTTTCAAAAGACACATTGATCAACTGAGAAAGCAGAGGTTCCAAAAAAGTCAGTCTCATTCTTACCAACTACCAAATTTAATGATGATGAGGATTCTGACGAACAGATTCAACAACAACCCAGATGGCAAGAGTTTTGTTATCCAGGAATGTATTGGCAACAACCTGATGACTCCCAGAATTCAGATATTCAACCGCACCCAAGAAACAGCCAGGATGAACCAGTTATAGACCAACCTGATATCCAGTTTCGAAGGTCAACACGGCAACACAGATCTCCATCATACCTGCAAGAGTACGTCACAGATTAACTGTTCAATTAAGCGGGGAAGAACTATTGTATCTGGCAACAAGATGTAAAAATAGTATTCAACACCGTCCAGTTTGTGTGTTTACGTCCTGTGTCGATTTCCGGTCACATTGCCAGTTGCTGCATTATGTCTTTGTTTATATTCTACACATTATTTATTAATCCAGTTAGTTCTCGTTATGTTTTCATTAATAAATAGTATATAACAACATCACATGTCTTCAATCAGTCTCACCTCAGATAAAATACTCATTGTTCTTCAATTGTTAATCTGGGGGCTTCTTGCTAGTTGTAAAACACTTTGCCATGCGGCTGTTACATAATTCTAGATTTAATAAATAAACTAACGTTTCTATACAGATTTTTATTTGCCGTAGCTGTCAGCGGGTTCAAAAATTATTTATCTCATTTCCACAAGTGTAAAAAGGTTGAAGAACATTGAGGCAACCAGTTCAGAACTGCAGTTTATTTCACTTAAATGTTTGGTTTGAAATTGATGCCCCCCAAGATTCTGTTCTATTTCACCAAACAAATGAAAATCACACAGATAGGTCAGGGTCATACAGTGAATATACCTCTCATCGATTTAAAGAAATATATTTTTTTGTTTATATGGACATAAATATGCATGCATTCTCTCCATTAGCAGTTGTTCAATTGAACAACTGTTTTTTATACACAAGCATTTTTATTTATTTAATTTTTTTTTTGGGTTAGGGAAGAAGTCAAAGTTATTCTTGATCAGAAAAAAAAAGGTTCTCAAACTCTTGCTGCTTGGGAAGATAAAATCAATGAAGTAAGTAAATTTAACAATATCTTTCAGTGTTGAACATTCTATTATGAGCTGCTTATGATGAACAAAATATTTGCCTATACATTATTTAGCATAACTTTGTAACAAAAAATGTAGAAATCATGAATTTTATTGAGAAATCAACTTTACAAAATATTTGGACTTGTCAAAGCTAAAATAAGGGGCTTTTAACCTACTCAAATGGTCACCCCCCCCCCCTTCCTCTTTGCAGCCAAATAATTATCATTTTTTTTCTAGAGGCTTCAGCCAAAACCTTTTTTTTATGGTCATCTCTCTTTAACAGCAAATTTTTTTGTCCCGCCGGTGGCTGCAAAACGTGGGTTTTACTATACATGTCCCCTGAAAAGTACTGGATTTAAAATTTTATTTTTTCTTTCTTGTTATTACTATCTGTATTTGAAACCAGCAGGGCCCCCACAAGGGTGGGGCTGACAGGGCTTCAGCCCGGGCCCCCCCCCCAAATGATTTTATAATTTTTTTTCAGAGTATAGGCGAAGTTCATTACAGAGAGGTTCAGTGAAAAATATGATCAGGCCCTGCAGAGATCTCAGCCTAGGGCCCCTGCTGCTGGATGTGGGGCTATAAAAAGCAGTTCATATCCGTGAATGTTGCTTTCTGTTGGTGTAAGAAATGTGATGATAATCTGATTTTAATTAAGGAGGCAAGGTATCTCATCAGTGCCGCTTGAAGGGTTAACATTTCTGAATGCTTTTAACCTTTATTGTTTGTCATAGTCTCTAGCTATAGTGAAAGCTTTAGATACCCATAAACCAAAAATAAATAAATTAATTATACCTTTCAAGCCTCTAAAAATCAAAAAGTAGATTTTTTGTTTCTAATTATTGAATATGCAGAAAGTAGTTGTTAAGTGATTTTCTTGGGAATTAACCAAGTATGACCCGCTTATAATGAAGTCAAAGGGAACCTTAAAAACTTAAAAATGATTAATGGGTGGGAAGGTGTGAGTCAGTTAACAATGCATAAATATTGGACTGCATTAATTAATACAATTGATGCTCATTATAACGACCCCCCTTCGTTCCATGGATATTATATTGGGCTGTTACATCAAACAAATTTTTTTTCTAAAAGTCGTAAAATTTAGCTTCTCTGCCAGTGAACCTCTTCCAGCAAAATTTCCCTTTTGACTAAATTTTTCCCATGCATTCAGAAAAATGTGCTGCCATCTAGCGGGGGATATACGTAATCAGGAATTTTACAATAGAAATGTATTGCACTGCATTAATTTTTATATTTTTTGCAAAATTTCTTTTGTTTGATGAACTTATGAAAATTACATTAAAATTAAAGCAAAGGATTGGGGAAAAGGAACAGCAACGTCATCCAGTCAACTCGTGCAAGTGCCTTGCTATGGTTTGCCACTGTTTCGAGTGAGGGTGCTAAAATAACCATAGAGTTTTCTGTGGAAGTGACAATGCTATATCTTTTCCTCTCTAAGTATCAAATGTCAAGATCAAACCCCATGATGTATTGTGTTCATTTCTTTGCAGTAATAAAAGTCGAGGCGGAGCACTGAGTTGAATTCTGTCACTGCAATTGATTAAATGATATTTACCAGTCGTTGTATTGGATGAAAAATAACGTGGCGGAAACAGAAGAAATTTTGAGACCTGCCCTTTACGGTCATTATGACGAGCATTGACTGTGATAATAATATTATATTTGAACACAGATGGCAGCACTCACAAATTATTCAGCATTTTGCTGCCACATTAAAATCATGTCCCAGACGCCATACTTTGGTTGCATGGTTATGCAGATAGACAAACGAATAGGTTATTATTTAAAAACAAAACACAAAATGAGCCACAGCTATAGCAAGACTTTGAAGCTATGATGGTTTGAAATAGATTTTTATCCGATTACAAGATACAGAATTTGTGATTGCTGCCATCTGTGTTGCATCTCACAAAATAAATCTTCGAAAATCATTTATATATCTCATAAAATACGGGGTTGACAAGTCCTGGCCACTTCCTAAAAATTAATAACAAATTAACCCCCCCCCCCCCCAAATTATAAAAAGATGCAGTTTGCATCAAAGTAATTGTGGCCTAAAGGTTTCGTTTTTGATGAATTAAAAAAAGTATTTCACTCACAGGTGGCACTGTAAAATGAAAATCTTGTCATAATGCATAAATTGCAACACAAGCAGTGCATAATTAATGTTTGTGACAATTTGCATTTCATATAATTCATTCAAATTACCATATTTTAGCATTAGTATCCTTCCACCTGTTTAGATGTAGCCCAAGCTAAAAAGGACACTCTTATTGAAATGTGATAGCTTTATGTAATGCAAATTGTCATAAACATTAATCATGCACTGCTTGTGTTGTATTTTAAATGTTATGCCGAGTTTTTTGTTTTACAGTGTCACCTGTGAGAGAAATTTAAACTTTTTTTTAAATTCATAAAAAAAAAAAACTCTAGGCCATGATAAGAATTTAAGTGCAAAACACATATTTTTATGCCAATTGGTTGATTTGCTATTAATTTCTAAAATATGTCCAGAACTTCTCGTCCACCCTGTACGTATTGCCAAATACTGTGTATTAGACAGTTTCTGGAAATTTCAGCTAGCCTCTTTTTTATTTTATAGATAATAATTAACTGTGTAAAAAAAAAACCCTTTTTGGATTACCTGACATATTTCGAAAGAGCTGTCTATATTTTTCAAAACATAATATTGAAACAAAATATTTTAAAACAAAACATTTCAATATTTCAATCTCAAATGAAAAAAGAAATTGAAATATTTCAAATAAAATTCTAATAACATCGTGTGCAGCAGAGAGCAAGACAAGTAGAGAAAATTAAACTATTTAAGTTAGCCAACATGAACAGTTACAGTTTTTTGTATCTCTCTATTTCATCTTAAAGTACACTTCAAGTTAAAGATATACTATATTCCCCACATTAGCCAACATGCTGAAAAACCTGAGGCAGAGCAGGTTTTGGAATGTTGGGGTCTGTCCTGTTCCTGGCATGCTGGGAAAAAGCAAGGTTTTATAAAGATCACTATATGCAGTTTTCCAGTTCAATGGATTTTTAGAATTTAAGATTTAATAGTTTTCCAGAATCTATGACTCAAATTTCCTGACATGCTGGCTAATGCAGGGAAACATATGTACATGATTTAAATTTATTCTAGACAATTGTAATTTATTTATAGAAATACAGGGAAGAATTGGCAAGAAATCGCAAGAAATTAATAGGAAAAAGCTGTAAAAATAAAGATGTAAGTTAAGTTATTACTTTGGTTCATGATGCTGAATATACAGGGTGTCCTGTAAGTGTTTACAATACACCCTGTATGTAACTCATATTTTAACAGTTGCCTTAAGATAGCTATTATCCAGCCTATATGATGAGTATACAGTGATACCTTGGCTTGTGAATGCTTCGGCTAATCATTATTTTGGTTGATATTAATGCATGCACTAACTTAAACAGCCGTGTCGTGAACTAAATTTTTGTGCTAATCAAAATGAGTCCAATGGGTAACTTACTTGAACAAGATTTATTTATTTCAATTTCAGAATCACTCCAGATGTGTTTCTTTTTCAGAAAGATTTTGATTCATTTCAAATGAATGATTAAGCTAAGAGAAAATTCATTTGAAAAAATGAATAAAAAAGCCTCAGACTTGAATGATTTCAGTTGGTACGGTAGGACTCAATACAAAACTGAACAATCTGGACATTCTTGGAGAATGTCCAGAATGTCTTATCTTCTGCATGTGTGTGGAAGGGAAATGAATTTGACTATATTGTTATGAAAATTAGGTCTTTTTGCAATTTGTTAAGAACCCCTCAAACTTGGCAAATGTCCTTTTGCTAAAAGAGAAATGTGAAGGTGGAACGCCAAACATCTGGAAGATTAATTTTCTGTCCATCTGGTGGCACTGCAACTTGGAAATTGTAAAATGGAGTTTTCTGGAATATTCGTTTTTCCTCAAAGATTCGACTGTATCTATAAATAGTGAGGCGATCACAAGAAAGTCGGTGTTGTTGTAGCTGTTTTTGGTGAATAAATTTGTGACGTCTTGAAAAATTGCTTCATCTTCTGATCATTTCAAGGACTGGGGAGAAATTATCCGGAACAATATCATAGCACACACTTTGTTATTTCACTATAATTGCTCACGAGCTAGATTGCATGGTGTGCATAGGGTAACACATAAAAGGTGTGTTCAGTTTTTCATCTTTTAAATTCTTCTTGATCTGTGAAGTTGTTTATGCCAGCCTTTGGTCAGTATTTACAGTGTTTCTTAGTGTTTTATGTCAAATATCAAATTTTGGGTCGTTTTGCCTAACAAATGTTATTCTGGAACAAATTATCTTCGTTAGCTGAGGTATCACTGTATTTGTGAAAAATTATTATCAGCATGACTGAAAATCCTGATGATCAGTAATGTAATCATGAAAAAAATGGCTTAATGAAAATCTCAAATATCTCTGCTTCTAAAAATTCAATTAGTTTTGCATTTATAAGATTATTTCAGAAATGCATGCCTAGCAGCGCTCCTATTTTTCTTACTTTTTAAAAATGTCCTATTTTCCTACTTTAACCACAATTGTCCTTTTTTACCCCAATTCCCTCCTACTATTCCTCCCTCAATTTTGTTTACAGCCAAAATCTCACAATGAAAATTCCGAGAAACTGCAAAACATCGCTGCTTTCCACTACCTCTTCTTTTTGACATGTTTTATTCACATCAAAACTTGCTACTGAAAGAGAAGAGGGGAAAAAAATAAATTCTGTAAGTTCTACTGGAGTTGGGGACGACAACCAGCCTATCTTTTTGCTGCCGCGTTCAGTCAAAGTGCTTAAGATAAGCCTGAAGTCCAGTAAGGAAAGTGAATCAGTTTCGCAGATCGTTTGTCATAAAATAATTAAGGCAAAAAAAAGGAGGGGGGACAGGGGCTGTCTACAAGAGATTTCAGAACAGACTGGGGTTTCTCTTCCGAGATACCTTAACGAGCATTCATCCCTAACCGGACAGAGCCCGATCTGGTTTTTCGTTTGTCTTTATGTTATTTTAAAGCATACATGTGCTCAACCCATGGCCCAAATGTGGCCCCGGTACATTTACAAATAACTTAAGTGGGTCGCTGTACATTCTTACTTCAATTAAGTGGCCAGAGGCACTTGAGTGACCTGCGGTGCATTCCCAGATCACCCAAGTGACCTGCAGCACATTTACAGATCACACAAATAACCTGCGGCACAGTTCTATATCTTACTGAAACTGAAGTGGCCCGCCACACTCTTCAAAAGGTTTGAGTTAACTGGAAATGTGCCGCGAGTCATTCAAGTGGTCTGCAAGTGTGCCAAGGGCCGTTTGAGTCATCTGGAAATGTGCTACAAATCACTTGGATGGTAAGTGCTCAGCAGGACACTTGAGCGGTCTAGAAATGTGTCAAGAGTGCTACTAAAATTACCTATAAAAAATGCATTGGGCCACTTAAGTAAACTTTTAATATATTGCAGACCATTAGGTGATCTATGTGCTGTGGGCCACTCAAGTGATTTATAAATATGCCTCCAGCCACTTAAAAGTAATCTGCAATTGTGTGTGAACTACATGCCACTTAAGTGAACTGGGAGTCGCTCAAGTGATTTGGAAATGTGCTTAGTGGTCACTTAGGTGATCTGGATATATGCTGTTGGCAGCTTAAATGATCTGGAAATGTGCTGCGAGCCACTGAAGTAATCTGGAAATGTGTCCCACTTATTCGTGGGCCACTTGTGTGGTTTTGTTATTGGTCCTAGGCCACATAAGATAACTCTGAGGGCCATGGGTTGGCATGTGTGTTGTAAGACATACTAGGTTCATTTCTATGATATTGACGACTGCAGTCGTCTTTGAAAAAAAGACATTCGTGACCATATGCAGGTCATTCTAATCATTGTATCCTTCAGGTGTAATGCAACTCTAGGAGGTGTTACATCAAGGGTGTTCAACATTCAGTAGAGTGTGGGCCATTTCATTGATTTTTAAATGTCACAGCCGCTTCATTGAGTGATCTGAAACAGTACTACAGGTCACTTAAGCTGACCTGTAAATGTGTGTGAGTCAATTGAGTACTCTGGAACTGTGCCACAGTGATTTGTAAATTGTCTGCAGGTCACTTAAATGATCTGGGAATGTGCCGCAGCACACTTAAACAATGTAGAACTGTGCCACGGTAATCTGTTAATATGCTGTGACATATTTACTGATCTGGGAATGTGCTGTGGGTCACTCTAATGACATACAAATTTGCTGCGAGTTACTTGAATGACGTGTAAATGTGCTGCAGGTCACTTGAATGTGTGCCGTGTCACTTGAGAGGTCCTAAACTCTGCCGTGGTTCACTTTAGTGTTTGTGAAAAGTGCTGCAGGCAGTGCCGCCTTAATGCATGGGCCCACCTGGGGGCCTCATAAAAATGAGATCTGATTAAAATCTACTATAATTTTTACCAGGTAGGGCCTCACAAAAACCACTTAGCCCGGGGGCCCATGATGCTCTTAAGACGGCCCTGGCTGCAGGTCACTTACATGAAGTGGAAAAGCAGTGCGGGTAACTAGAGTAATCTGGAACTGTGCTGCGGTGATCTGTAAATATGCCGCAGGTCATTTGAGTGATATGGGAATGTGATGTGAGCCACTTGAATGACCCGAAACTGTGCCACAAGGTCTTTTGAACGATTTGAAAATGTGTCGCTTAGTTCATTTTTATGAAATTAGGTTTGAAGTCTTGGAACACATCAGATGACTCCAGGGCTACATTCGACCCATGGTCAATGGGTTAAGCATGTATGTGTTACATTTCTATGGCCCCTAGGCAGGGTTTTTTTTTCTCCGAAAAGCACGGGGGGGGGGGTAAAAAATAGATCATGGACTTTTCAAGTATCAATAGAAATTTCTTTTTAGTTTTTATATTATTTTTGATCCCACATTCTGTGGAAATAAAAGATTTTTAAATTCATTAGAACTTGAGTTTCTTGAAATATTAATAGATAACACACTATAATTAACCAGTCAAGTAGTTACGACGGCATTTGCCGTCGTTGATATATGTAATGGTGTTGCCTACGACTGCATTTGCCGACACACAGACTTTTCTGTCTTTTTCACATAGATATGACGAAGTAATTTGTCGTACATGTGCTGCCATCTCTGTACAGCCATCCTTCTACTTTATTATCTCGTCACTAGATGGAGTTGACAATTATATTTCAAGGTCTGAGATTATTATTACTATTATCTTTGTCATGCTTTGCAAAGCTGCATCCCCATCGTTTTTGTTTCAATTTCCAACTGCCTTGCGAAGATGCATCTGTTTTATTACTCATATATGTTTTAGCAAAGGTTGACCTACTATGGTTCCACATAAATCCATCAACAGCATTTCTTTTAGTCACAGGACATTATGACTGCCCCTCCCCACTTTTAGGGTGTCATATTATGTCTTGACACATTCGAGCTATAAAAAAAATATTTTAATATTTCAAACTTCCAAGAAAAGGAAAAAAAAGGGGAAAAGCGCGCACATTTTCAAAAAAAAGTGGGCACTGCGGGTAACGCTTGGAGAAATTAATTGGACAGTTGACTGGTTAAAATATTGAAGGTGTTAATCTAAATAACAAAACGTTTTTAATACTACGATAATTTGAAAATTCTATTTTTTCCCTCTTATTAGTCAATAGTGTTTCCATTTTTTTAACTTTATTTTCCTTCAAATTTTCACTTATAGGTCTGGAAATGTTTATATTAGCAGTGATAATATATGAGATATCTCTCATGTTATTTTTATTATATCTTCCGCGTTTTTTAGGAATTATAATTCCATTTTGTAATTTCACGAGAATTTTTTTTTTCTTTCTTGTATGAATAATTGTGTTTTAAATCATTTAGGTGAAAGAATCAAAGAAAAACCAAGACCTAAGAAAAAAACCGACGAAAAGTGTAAGAATCTGTTAGTGACTGAATAGAATTTTTCACTGTGTTTATATATATATTCTTTGCCTTTTTTTTGCTTGTGTCACTATACTCACTTGATTTAGACCTATGCAATGCATTCAGGTTCAAGATGTTTGAATATTTTTTTCATGAAATTCTCTGTGCATTGGCGTTGTAGATCTCATCACAAACCATATCAATTTTGAGGCTGAGCAAATTATATTATTACAGGGTATTTTTTTGGGTAATAGGCACCCTAGGATAAAAGCAAAACTATCGCTGTACTCATTATTGTCGGTGTATCGTAATTTCCAGCCTATAATTCAAGGCGTGTATAATGTGCAGATGAAAATTTTGTTAAGAAAAAGATGTACTTCCTGTAATTTGCAAAGTGGCATGTAATCTTTAAGTGTAAAAGTTGCAACATAAATGCTCCAGTTCATGAACATTCAGAGGAATCATCAGATTGGACAGAAAAGGCAGAATTTAGCAGTCTCTCATATAAATTACACTTTTCTGTATAAGGCCAAAATAATCTTGACAACAAACACAAGTAAGAAAGCATGACTTACTTTCTTACATTTGGGTGAGTTAGCGAAGTTTTTAACGAGCCAAATACATTTTTTTTCCTTGAAAAAAACCTGCCCAAAATAATTCATCTTTCCTTTTTTTTGGACTTGGTGACCCCTTTCCATGTTGGTAGATATGGAATTGGAAGTCCATATCTACCACCTTTATGAAGGGCATTCATAAAAGAGGCCATATAAAGCAGTGTTTCTCATCTTGAGATCACATGACATCCTTGCGGTCATGGCATATTCTGTGGGTGGCAATGGGTAGAAATTAAATGATAGAGGGTTACCATGGTAAGTGGCGAAGAGGTTCAGACAGTAAAAAAAAAATTCAGATTTGAAGAAATAAACGTATTTTATTACCTACTGTCATAGATGACAATCTTGAGAAGGCAGCAAATTTTAGGGGAAACAAAACCCAGTAATACAAATATACAAATACAGCGTCACAACAGGCAAATTGCCCAACGAGGTGGCTGCACCTAAGAACATCCCCGAGCCATTTTTTTGGAGGCCCTACCTACTACTGCTTCAGATAGGAAGACAAAAAGTGAATCCTTTGCCCCCGGCTTAAGTCTAATTCTGATTACAGTACGTGTAGAACCATAATTTGTGTCATTGTTATCTTTAAATTAATGAAATATCACTTGTAAAAATATAATTTTTTCCCCCTTAGAAAAAGTACAGATCCAAGAAACAGAAGAAAAAAGAAAAAAACCAAAAGAACTGAAAAACAGAGGCTTAAAATAAATATTTTGAGATAACAAAGTGGTTGAAATGTGTCCTGTATGGTTACTGTTCCTTAATTTTTGCACGTACACTATACCTTCATACAGATGAAAGTGATTAGTATAAATGTAATCTGAATATATTCATACCGAGGTATATAAATTAGTATATCAGTGGTAATATTCAGTAATTATGGAGAAGCTTTGGAATATATACTCACTGCCATTATAGCTACACGAAAGGTTTTGTCATTTGCCAATGTTTGTCATCAGTTATAATAAAAAGAAAGGAATGAATCTGTATTAATTAAAATGTTTTGTGCAGCTATTCATATTCCAGATGGTTCATACGCACATCATTTTTACACTTTTCATGTGTTTACTTCTCTTCATTCACACATTTTGATACCCAATTCGACCTTGTCAAAAACCTCTCATGTGGGGATACATTAGCAGGGCCGTCTTAAGAGCATCATGGGCCCCCGGGCCAAGTGATTTTTTTTAGGCCCTACAAGGTAAATTCTCAAAATTTCCAACTAGATCCAATTTTTGTGAGGCCCCTCTTATCTTGAGGTGCCCGTACGGGCCCATGCCTTAAGATGGCACTGTACATTAGAAATAGCCAAACACGATCATGGAAAACGATTATTACAACGAAGTTCTGCACCAACTTGTCAGTGAGTATGTATAAAAAAAATATATCAAAATGCTAAACACTTCTGCTGTTCGAAATCAACAATTAATGTAGGTCTTTGTGTGTGTCTTAGTAGTCCCCATGGCAGAAAAATGACTGGTGCCACAAAAATGATCAGAAAAGATTAACTTCAAAACATACATCTAACAATAGCAAATTATTACTGCTAATATAATTTGTCCTGTCAGAAAAAGAAGCACATCTCTAGAATATCTCAACTCTTTAGAGTGATACTTTCACGTATGTACAACCCTATATCAGGGTACGCGATTTAAATCAGCTTGATTTGAATTGCGATTTAAATTGCTTGATTTTTTTAAAAAAAAATCATTGATTTAAATCAAAAAATTTAACTTTTATTTTTCAGCCAAAAATATAATTTCAATGATACTGAAGTAAAAGTAACCTGGTATAGGATATATGTTATTGATACAGTCGAATACCGTTATAGCGAAAATCTTGTTTTAAAACGAACACTTTTTAAATCCCCCAAATAAGTTTACATAGGAACAAGGCTAGGTAACCTGGAATTCCTTTATAACGAAATTTCGTTTTAACGAAGTGATTCCTCCAGTCTCTTGGTGTTCATTATAATGGGATTCGACTGTATTTGGTAAAGTTAGTGATTAAAAGAAGTATAGATCTTTTTGGGATATATATATAAATATAGAGACTTGTGAACATAAATCCCTAGGTACACTGCAGAAAAAAAACTGCTCTATTTCTAGATTTTGTGCATGGAAAAATTTCAGAAAAATATAGGGAGTTGAACTTGGCATTTAGCTAAACTGCACTAAGCATTTTCAATGTGACACCAGAGTTTCCCTGGTTACAAAACAGAGAAATTATTTTTTGTATAAAGCCTTGAATTCTATCCCCTAATTGCTAATTCAAAATAATAGATATTGTACCAACATAAATATCATTAAGCTTTCAACTTTACTTTTTGTATTAAAATTTTGAGTTTGCATGTTAAAACTCATTAAATCTGTGAAAGAATAAAAATGTGTAAACTATTGAGCAACATTATGCAAGTCGGAAACACACCCATTAATTGCGCCAGACACAATCTTTTCAATAGAATTTGTTTTATTTAGTTGATTCTGAATGGTCCCTTGGTTGTGAATCCAGTGAATTGAGACCTGCATTATGTGATACTGAGTTGCCACCACTCATTCACTTTAATGGGGGGCTCATGTATAAAAGCATTTTTCTCTATTAAAAAAAATATTAATCCATGAAGTTAATTTGGGATCAATGACATTTCATGATACATATACACAGATTTTTAGTGTTTATTTTTTGCTTATAGTTCGTTTGTTTATTCATTAATGTTTAATTAAATTTGAGCAGTTAGGTGATATGGAAATATGCATTCTTGATTTTTGTTTTAATTAATAAGTCAGTTAATTTTTTTTTTATTAAAGATTTAAAATAAAAAAAAAAATCATGATTTTTTCATACTCTGCAGGTATGAAAAAATCCTCCCTATTTCCAGGGCAGTTGTATGTTTATTACAAATGTGTTTCATTCTTTCTGGTAACCCGTGGAAGACATTTTATTGTGGCACCTGAGACATTCTAAAAAGAAAAACTCCAAGTAAAATTTTTTGTCATTTTTCAAAGTACAAGGTTTGACCACAATTTTTATGTAAACCAATGAATCTAGGAGGGCGTGATTTAGAGTGCACATATGTGGGTGTTTGAATTTTTTTCCCTGCCTGCAGAAGCTGCCAGTTGCAGGCAGATTGCGATGAGTGAGGAAGTGTAAATGAACATCATCAGATTTTCGTTCGACTGAAATCTGGTCTTTTTCAGCTTAGGGAAGAGCCAAAGGTCTCACAGAGCCATGTGGGAAGAGTAGGGAGCCTGACAAGTGTGTTTGGCCAGGAAATGCTAAACCAAATGTGAAGAATGGGCGGGTGCATTATTTAGCTGCCAATTGCCTGCAGCTCACGGGTCAGGCCATTTGCATCTCACAGCATCATGAAGGCAATTCAGAATCTATTGGTAGTAGTACTCCTTGGCGATGGTTGTCCTTTGTGCAGCGTACTTGTGATGAACCACACTACTGGAGCCAAAGAAGACGGTCACCCAATTACTGTTGTCTCTCCACTGATGTGCAGCCATCTTTGAAGCTGTTGTACCACTCTTTTATAACTGTGTGGTTGCCAATTGCTTCATCCCAGAAGGCCTGTTGAATCTTTCGTCATTGCTTCCATTTGGAAATTGCCAAGCTTTATACAAAATTTAATGCAGTCGCTTTGCTCGTTTTCTGTTATTTCATCAAAAACAAAAAATCTGACTGTGCTCACTTACACTTCCTCTTTTATCCGTGATCTTGCAGCTTCTGCAGGCAGGGAAAAATTTAAGGATGTGCATTAGGATTGTCTACATCTGCACACCAAACCACTCCTTCCTAGTTTCATTGGTTTGCATGAAAAATTATGATCGGGTACTTAACAAACCTTGTATCTAATGATACAAAACTTCTTTATATAAGAAGTTAATTCAGAATTTAAAGATTAATACATTTTTAAAATGAAGTTTGACAAAGTTAAAAAACATTTTATTCAAAGATTTTCAAAAGCACACAATTCTTGATTAAATTTTTTTACAATAAAAATAGAAGATACACAAGAATTTGCTAATCGTAGATTGCAACATGTTATGCAAAGTGTTTTTGCCTTTTCCAAAGATAAAAAAAAACAACATTGCTTATATATCATATCAGCTGATAAACACGATAATATCAAAATATTCACAAACACAAATTTTCACATTACAAAATATATGTAGGCCTATATACAGTGGTATCTGTAGTTAGCAGCAAAAAATATCTAGTAGAAAATACTTTCACATCTGCGAAAACATTTGATTTATCAGCTTGAAACATACACGCGAAAGCTCAGGTGCTTTGAACTAGTAGATTAAGATTGGGGTCTCTTCAACAAGTGGTTCTCAAAGCTTTTTGCAGTGGTCTAAACACACTAACACAGTCACAAAATTTATAGAACCGCATTCCATAATTTACCCAAAGAAAATTTTAGAACTAATGAGAGAGATAATTCATAATTATTGAAATAAAATAATTTATAATTAACTAGCTTACCCATCGCATGTTGCTGCGATCTCAGAAGAAAGGAAATTCAAGGAAATGAAAAAAAAAACTATGCCAAAAACCTTCGCGGGAGTGTACTCAACAACTTCCCAAAGTTTCATGGCGATTGGATGAATGGTGTAGTAATGCATAAAGGACAAACAGACATACATTCGTTTTTATATATAGATGAAAGAAGCTAATTTCCTAATTATAAAAAAAAAGTTGTTCAGGAACTGGTGGAAAAGATTATTTCACACAGGTGCCAATTCACAGACTTGAAAAATCTGTAGTTTATCCCGTGATGACACATTCCCACATTCCGCATCAAAGAAAACATATCAAACAAATGAAAGGAAAAAAACGGGACTTTTTAGAAATTTCAATGGGTGACCATATGTAAAGCCCGTTTTTCCAGGACGCATTTTTCACTGTCCTGATTTTTTAGCTATAATTAGTCACTTTGCTTGTCTTTGGCATCATATTTGGCGACAATTATAAATTTTTCATACTTGAAATCCAGATTCCCCATATTTTTCCTGAGGAAACTGGGTCAGCCTGAAATTGCAAGGACCGGAAGAGTGTTTTCTTTAGGGATTTTCTATTCAAACAAAGCTCAATTTGATGACTTTTAGGGATTTTTCTATGAAGATACGAAAAATTGGAAGAATTAGATTTCCGATCAAAAGATTTTAATAAGGCTGAAAGCTTCCGGGTAAATTGGAAGCATTGGCACCTATGAATTCACAAGAATTTGTAGTAAAATGAACAATATTTCCAGAATCATTGAAAGAAATGTTTCTAGAATTTATGAAAATTCATATTTTATCTATATTTATAAAATTTATTTTATGTGTGTGTATATATTCTCTATACGAAGTTTCCAATTTTATATATTTTTTTTTTCGATCATTGCCAAACTTTGCACGGTATGCTACTTTAAAAGTTTACCATTATTACACAAATACCCAAAATGGGCAAAATAAAAGAAAAACTGTCAGGCAACAATCGTTCTTGGCCTCAACAATGATTTGTGGAAGCTTACTTTGGTTACAGTGGTTTCTTAACACTGCATTTCAGATATGTTTATCCCTTTACAATGGTTTGTGTGCACTACTTTAATGCTGTCAGTTTTTGGAGAAAACTTAGACAGACAGCGCCAGATGCTATAGCTACTGTGAAAAACATTTCTTAAAATTAATGAAAATTTGTGTTTAATCGAAAAATAATCTATAATAATAATACAGAGCCTGTTTGACGTGGGGCTTCATTCATTGGGCTGATGAGCAAAAGTTCGTTTCAGCGGTAAGTTCAACAACGTTACACTATCCTGGAGGAAACATCCAACATTATTTTATTTGTTGAAGTTTGCTTCAAGATTTTTCCGATAAAAAATGATTTTCTCAAAAACAAATTACTCTTGTAACCAAAGATACCACAGTATTAAACCACGGTCACAGTAATGAGGAAATATATCTTTACCCAGATAAAGCACATATAAAATAGGCATTTATAATGAGATAATATGTGAGATATATAAAGTATGCTCTAACATTACTGGCATTCACGTCCAGGGCGAGAAAAAGTCTAGGTGCTGACTAAATACCTTATCCGTCAAGGATAGTTATTTCTTTTTTCTGAGCTAGTAATTACACAGAATATTTCAGGTGCCAATATCAATTTTTTAGTCACCATAGCAACTTTATGCCTGGGATTTGTCAAGACTTGATTATGTTCATTGCTATCAAACTTTGGCAAGAAAAATGCTTGTGACTAATGTTATTTAGCAAAAGTTTCATTATGTTCTAAGAAAATTTGTGATGGAGGAGTATATATTAGGGGAAAGGTGTTCTCTCTTTTTAAGGTGTATAAGTTTTGTTTTCCGTCAATTTTTTTTTTCGATTATTTTTTAGTTTGATTGGCATATTCAAAAATTTGAACGGCTTCTTACATCCTTTATCGCCCTTTCTATGTATAACATCTCCTGTTTTAGCTCTTTTAACACATTTTCCAGATCGAAAGTTGTTTGATCCGTCCCATCATTAAGAGAAGAAACAATTTTGCCAATATCATTACAATCGTGGATAAAAAGTAGAAAAGTAAAAACTCCACCAACAACTCTGCCAGTGGTATTTTTGGCTGTATTCATTATCAGCGTCATGCATAAAGCTGATGTAAATATTTCCACTCCTTCGATCATGCATCTTTTTACATCTGGGTTCATTTCCATCAGATCACACATGGCTTCATATGTATCACTGTACGTTTCTGAATCTGCAATTAGATCTCCAAATGCTTTCAAAATTTCCCTGGTAGAATGGGAGTTTCTCGTACCCGTTGACCTGACTTTATTCAAGAACTTTTCAACAGATGGTGATGTTCTAACTTTATCAAATGACCCATCTAATGTTGCTCTGTGCAACTTTTTAATATCATCCTCAACATCCTTCAGCAGTAGAGTATAGCCAGATAAAATCTCGTGTAACTGTTGTGTTGTTTCTCTGTCTCGAAGCAATGTATATTCTGCTCTAGCTGCTGTATTATTTACATTTTTGGCTTTAGCTATGGACACACTTTCGGATACAACATCAGCACCTATAGACAATACAAAAGTAATGCCAGCCAAGGGAGGAAAAGGTAAAGTTGCTAGAGCTGCAAGTTTACCAGCTGCTGAGATGCTTTTACTAGAAATTTGTATCTTCTTGAGAGTGATGTTCTTATCCATGTGTGTCTCTATTAGATGGCAAATTTCCTTTACTGAGAGCTTACGTTGAGGCAACCATCTCGTCTCAATGAAACATGTGACTCTTGAAGCATCTTCTCTAACATTTCTTAGGTGTTTAGATAGATTTAATGTTAGGTTGTTAATCAAAGATTCTCCGGCATTCTCTCTAGTAGGGAGTATATCAGGAATCTAAAAAAAGGAAAACTTCTTACAATTAGAAAAATGTTTTTTCTAGAAGAGAAATCAATTCAGAGAAAATGTTCTCATAATGACTCATGACATGTCGTAAAATTCAGGGCATTTTCGATTTTTTTGTACATGTTATTTCCCCTCCCCCCCTCTTACCACTTCCAGTAGTTTATACAAATACAACGCCACAACAGGCAAAATTCCCAACGAGATGACTGAATACCTTGTTTAAATACACCTTTCAGCAGGGCCATCTTAAGAGCATCATGGGCTAAGTAATTTTTCTAAGGCCCTACACCCAGCATATTTACATGTTTACTCTTGAAAATTTCAACCCAGATCTAATTTTTATGCGCCCCCCCCCCCACTTTCTCTTGAGGCTACGGGCTGTTATCCCCAGGTGACCTGATGCGTTAGGATGGCACTGCCTTTTAGTAATAAACTTGATTTGTGAAAGTCATTTTAAGTGGCTTTATCTATACATAAAATTAATATTGTGTGTATCTGAACCAATTTTAGACTGTACAAATCGGTCTAAAATTCTAGATTTGTATAGAAAATAATATGTTCTCTATACAAATCTACAATTTTAGACTGATCATCACAAAAAAATTCATACATATATACCAAACAGAACCCAACGTGAACAATAAAAATTTGTCAGAGCTAGGCAAATGCCTGAAATGGGCAAAAACTTGCAGGGCAACAAAGGTTCCTAGGCCTCAATAATAACTTTTGGAATGTTTACTTTAGTTACTGTGATTCCATAACGATGCATTTCAGACATGCACATGCTTTTACAATGGTTTGCTACTGCTTTAATCCTGCCAGAAAATAAATAATTTATGCCTTTGTAATGGTGTAATGTTTTTCCAATCCTCTCGCAGTAATCGAAGGAAGCGCTGGGATATTATAGCTAGAGTTTCATATAAACTTGTAAAATATACCTACGGGTGGATCAAATGAAAATGTAACAGTTGTTATATAATTAGGTTTATTTCTGTATGAGTGATTTCTGATTCTCGTCTTCGCCATAGACGTGTTTTTATCGCGCTCCGCTCACAGACCAACAGAAGCAGTTTTATCCGAAACCATTACCGGGGGATTAGCGAAGGATTATCCGTCACGTCAGTGCACCATTTTGTGTCTTTCTTTGTTCTCTTGGGTTTTACTTAACGTGTTGTTTATTTTTGGATCATATTCTACTGTGTTTTCTTCTTATTTCTAGCACACGTGGGATTGCGAGATAAGTGGTTTTTTTTATTATATTGCTCTTAATTTTTTGATTTTCAGTGTATATTTTCGATCCACTTAAATTTTTTTTTCTCGTTCGCATTTCATTTTCATTGTATTTTCGCCAGGTTTGTGTTTTCTCGCTTCTTTGATATAAATTCGTAGGTTTTTTAGACGTTAGTTTTAGCAAACAGTGTATACTTTTTCCCCGGGTACTCTCAGTAACTTTATTTTTCCTTCCACTTGGGCCTATTGTTGTAGTGTTAGTGATTTGAGATAGTTAGCTAATTCTAATAAGTATAAATTGTACTTTGTAGCTTAATTTAATTTTTTTTAGAGTGTGTTGTATTCTTTATATACATATATATTTCCTTCTTCGTGATTTAGTGTTGAGCATTCGATTTTACGTAATTTTTTCGTACAATCTCTTACGTATATTTTGCATAGTAATGTATTTTACATTATTTTAATTTCCTGTTAACGTTTCTGGTTTTCCTATTTTTAATTATTATTATTATCTAGCTTTTGCAATAGTGTTAGTATGCCTCGACCTTGACTAGTGTTGTGTAGAGCTTGCGACGGCAGGTTTCCCTGGTCTAGGGGTATAGTAGCTGATAGTTTCAATTGTAAAGGGTGCATGGATTCAATATAGGCCTGAAGGACATTTGCTCCTCACTTGGGGTCACGTTCTTGGAGCTTCCCATTTACCGATAGGTGGCATCGTTCGGATGGGATCCATCTAAATAAGAGGGGGTCTGGGAGGTTTACAATTGTCTTAGGTCAGGTTTATAATCAGAAATGTGGGTTAGTTAATGATAATCACAACAGTACTGACGGGGAATTACCCACCTCTGACTAGGATGGCTTCTCGATTGACACCAAATCACCGGGCAAATTAAAATGTGTGTTAATAAATGCCAGGAGCTTGGGTAATAAGATAGATTTTTTTAGAAACTATGATAGTTGTGGAGGGCCTGGATTTTATAGCCATTACAGATCTTGGGCAAACGATGGGGATGAATCTTTCTTACACATCTCAGGATACGATACTTTTTTGAGAAATAGATCTGATAGGAAAGGGGGTGGAGTGTTGATATACGTGAAATCATGTTTGAAAGCTAGAGAGTGTAACGTACAGAGAAGTGATATTGAAACTATATGGGTTGAGGTTGAGAACAAAAGACGTCATAAACTTATTGTTGGGGTTTGTTACAATCCACCGAATAGGGATCCAAACTACATCACCAAATTGCATGATGAAATTTCCTACATGTGTAAGCGTAAGAGGGTTCTCATACTAGGGGATTTCAATTACCCAGGTATTGATTGGGAGAACCTTTCATTTTGAGATCAGTATGAAAGAGACTTTCTTAAGTTGGTGCTCGAAAATTTTTTGTATCTGCATGTATCAGAGGCCACTAGGGGCACTGCTACTTTGGATTTAGTTCTTATTAGTTCTGAGGATCTTGTTGAACATGTTTCGGTGGGGGAAGAGTTTTCTTCCAGTGATCATCGTATAGTCAGATTTCACTGTAACTTTTCCTCGGGTAAGGTTGATAACAAAAGACTGGTTCCTTGTTTTCGGAGAATTAACTTTGATGTTTTGAGAGGAAGGTTAGCGGAAGTTTTCAAAGACCAGTTGGAATCATTTGGGGTAGTAAGTCAATGAAAAGAATTTGGTGTGAAGCTGTCCTCTGTTTTGCACGATGTCATACCCTTTGTTCGAAAAAAGCATGTTTGTACATCGCACCCTCTATGGTTCACGGATAGCATGCGTAACCTTTATCTTGAAAAGAAAAAAGCATTTAGAGAGTATAAAAGTGGACGAGGTGACCTATCATTGTTTACTGATAAAAGAAGAGTGTTGAAGAAAGCGATAAGGGATAGTAAAAAGGAAGTTGAATCTAGATTGGCAGATAACATTGGCTCTAACCCAAAATCATTTTTTCGATATGTCAATAATGGATGTAAGGGGACAGTTGGCCCCCTCTCGATAGGAGGCTCTAGGTTAGACAGCAATGTAGGCATGTGTAATGCTTTCAATGACTTTTTCACGTCGGTTTTTAATGGAGATAATGATATTCGATATACGGGTGTTGCATGGGGTAATAAAATCCTCAACGATATTCAAGTAGAAGACGTGGAGGTCCCAAATCTTCTAAGAAATGTATGTGCAAGCAAAGCACCAGGACCAGATGATATCTATCCCAGGGTCCTCAGGGAATGTGCTAATGAATTGTTGGGGCCAGTCGCACAGATATACAGGAGTAGTGTTGCTGAGGGTATCGTCCCAAGGGATTGGAAACTTGCTAATGTTGTTCCAATATTTGAGAAGGGTAGTAGAGAAGCTGTGTCCAATTATCGTCCAGTGAGCTTGACGAGCTCCCTCTCAAAAATTTTGGAAATTATCATCAAAAGGCAGTTTGTGAAGTGGATAGACGAAAATAATGTATTGTCGGATAATCAGCATGGGTTCAGGAAGGGGAAGTCATGTGTAACTAACCTCCTTTGCTTCTATGATCATGTGACTAAGGCTTTGAGTCAGGGCAAAAATGTTGCTGTTTTATCTTGATTTCCAGAAGGCATTCGATCGGGTCCAACATGGCAAACTATTGAAGCGTTTACACGAGATTGGAATTGGGGGCAACTTGCTGAATTGGATAGAATCGTGGTTAAGAGATAGGTCGCAACGAGTTATGGTGAACGGGGAATTCTCTGGTTGGACAGACGTCACAAGTGGAGTTCCTCAGGGAAGTGTCCTTGGCCCCATACTTTTTTCACTTTTTATCGATAAACTCGATCAGGGTATCGATGGGATTACTAGAAAATTCGCAGATGATGTGAAGCTAATGGGGGTAATCGGGAATCAAAGCAATAGGGAGTCGCTCCAGACCAATCTAAACAGGATTGCAGCATGGACAAATGAATGGAACATGAAATGGAATGTTTAGCATTGAAAAGTGCATGGTCGCTCATTTTGGTTCGAACAACCCACGGTTCTCTTACGAGTTGAATGGTGTCACTATCCCGGTTGCAACCAGGGTCACAGATTTGGGAATTCTCATTGACGAGCGGCTTAGGTTTTCTGTATGTTGTTCAGCGGTGGTCAAAAAAACGAATAGAATGCTTGGTCTCATTTTCAAAAAGGTCTCTTCTGAAGTCATAGTTCCGCTTTTTCGAGGCTTAGTTCGTCCTGGACTGGAGTATGCAGTAAGGTTTTGGAGACCATACCTACAGAGGGACATAGACTTGGTTGAAGGGGGTGCAGAGAAGAGCTACGCGTGTCCTTATTGGCACACGGGGCTTGAGTTATGAAGAGAGACTTCATTTTTTGAATATTTTTACATTGGATGAATGCAGGTGGCGAGGAGATATGATCGAAGTGTTCAAAATTTTCAATGGGATGGATAGGATGGACCACGAACTTTTAGCACTGTCACTGACTTGTGCAGGACTGGCACAAGTATCTGTGAGGGAAGGGAATCTGTGAATGATGATACCCAAACTGGTGGAAATTGTGATGATCTTTGATTCTAGATCGCACATCGATCCTAAATTGTCCGTCTCCTGAGGGCGATCATCTTCCTTAAGCCAGCATAAGTGTTTCTTGGTCTCGCCGGTGCACCAGTGCGAGGAGGGAAATTCTTCCTAGTATGCAAATCAGTGTAGATAGCACTTAAAGTGCTTCAACTCATATTTAAAACAGCATAATTCCTTTTTTCGGTGTTGATTTTGTAATCCGACTATGAACGTTAGCATTGCCGGTATGCTTTGAGTTCTTCCTCTCTGGAGAAGCAACCTTCCTTTCTTTCAAATTGAGCAGAACTCAGGTCCATCATCAAGGGAAATTTACTATCTAGTGAGCCAGAAGTGTAAGTGTGTGTACCCAACAGTCTAAGTGCATATCTAGTGTTGCGTCTGATTTTTCAGTGCTGCCATCTTTATTTCAGTAGTGAAGTGTAATGATTGAATATTTGTACTGTTTGTAGGTCTGTTGCTCTCTGTGGTGAGACTTTTTAACGGGGAGATTGACTCACATTTGCTCCTCAAAGTTATGAACCACAGAAAACCAACTTCAGCCGACCACCACTGTGGTGCCAGCGGGGTTTGAACCCGGAACCTTGCAATGCAAGTCCATCACTATGATCACTCGACCACCACAGTGTCTCTGGAGGCAACCAGCGTCATTGCTGAGGTCTCTAAAAACCCTCTCCACCAGAAGTTGCTTGTGCCAAATTATTGTCAGATAGATTTGTCATGCCAACCTATCACGCTAGACAAATCTGCACTTCTTGAATGCCTTTACTTTGTCAACATCAAATAGAGTAGTCATACTATCTGGAGCGTACATGTTCATTGCAGTTCACTGGACTCTACAGACTCGTCGCTGATTGTTTATCACTGCTGATTGGATTCGTCGGTCACCACCGACTGCTCTTCATCCTCAACTCAACGAATTGGCTCATTACTGCTTGATGCCATTAAAATGTTTGATTTCTTGTGGAATTGCCTGGGTCCCTTCGATTGCCCAAACTCGTGAGAAAGGTGATAAACTTTTCTGTTCAGAATTCTTAGATTTTTAGGAAACCTAATAAACAGGGGTGCAAGTGCCCCTCATCCATTTTGGAGCAGCAAATTTCATTTTTGGAGCAGAACTAAACATGAACTATATCCGCAATATAAGGAGTAATTTTTCTGTAAAATGCCATAAGTTTTGCCAAAAATGATTGGAACAAATAATTCTAAATAAATTTCCTTCACAAATTAAAATTCATTTAAATTTTTTCTGAATTATCTTATCTGTAACTAATAAAACATGCATTACTGAAATGACAAATAAAAATTATTAGACTCTTTTCAAATTAGGCAACATGCATAGTGAAAACATAGGCAGCAAGAATTTCTGCTGCTTGAACACCAAAATCTTATTCCTCCTGATATAGCAAAAAAGTTCGTGCAGAATATAATAAGAGCTTCCGTGAAAAAAAAAAAATTGGCTTCTCACAGAATTTAAAAGAATTATTAAATTTAAAAGCAAAATGCAAAAAACGAGAAAAATATAAATACCTTATTCACTTAAAGAATTTCTCAACCTAATAGCATGTTAATAGATTACGAATCACGAGTCGCTTTCAGAAGTACAGCATCTCAATGACAATTAATTTTGTTCCAATTTTTTATGCCCTTGAACATAAGATTTTGTATGTCTTATTCCATTAAAGCATTGGATGGACAGATTTTTCAATGCTCGAACAGACTTTTATTTATTTGTTAACAATGAACTCTCTTTCACTGTCTGCGTTACCATATGCTGAAGATAAAAAAGTCTTCACCAAAACTGGCAAAATTTTGAACCTTGGGCTGCTTTCAAGGTTATAAAGTTTGAATATGTCTGCCCAATATCTATCTATTCTTTGAACTGATTTCACTTCTTGTAATTATTTGCATTGTAGTGTAACCCATTCATCACACATAATCAATAGTTCTGTTGGTGATAGGATGTTAAACAACATCCCAGCAATGCACGAGAGGGAGTGCGAAAAACAAGAAAGGGTGCAAACATTTCATTCTCTTCAACAACATGTTTTGGAAAGGTAGGACATTAATATATAATAGGTATCTCACAGAAGTTATATAAAATGAGCATGCTCCTAGTACAAACTCCTTCCTCTGATTATTGTTAAGAGCATGCCCCTCCCCCACCAATGCAGTGGCGGACCGGACCGTGCGGCCGTATTGGGCGCAACTCAAGAAGGGGTGCCAAATGGAGTTGAAAGGGTGAAAAAAGGTTTGTCGACCAAAAAAAACGTGGTCAGTAGCGCCAAAAAAAAAAAAGGTTCTGCATGGGTAGAGATTATTTTCCCTCGAGCCGGCCCTGTTCACCAAATCCGAATTTTTGCGATGTGAAATTGTTACGATAGGCAACCGCTGACAATAACCACACGACCGCATAGTGGCTAGATGACAAAACTATGAATATTTTAGCTGGAGTTTTTACAGATCCTATTTTTTCCAACGATCTCCGAAAAATTTCGGTAATTTAAACGAGTAAACCTTTTTCGATGTATGCCGTCGTTGAACGCAGGTTGGCAGCCGCGAAATTACCGTTATTTTCAGTATATAACCTATAACCAGCAGGAGAAAAAACGGTCTCCGAAATCGGAAAATTTGGCATTTTCATTCAGGGACTTTGATACAGCCGGTTATACCAATAACGATACAGGAATTTATACATCAAGGTAGTAGTTGACATACTACAGTGCATTAGCGGTACCTCTGCGAACCACAAACAAGAATTGGCGCCAATGCGCAGGGATTTGGCGCCTTGGCGTACCGTGTGGCAAGAGAACCGTTTTGGCGCAACTCTTGCACCCCTGAATAAATTGCTTTATTCACTGTCAATGTGTCTTTGCATGGTCATTTGCAGCGACATATACAAAAACCTTTTATGCAATTAAAATGTTGCAAAATCACATCATCATCAGATGCTTTGGTGAAAGAAGTCGACCAGATAACCAACTTAAGCAAACAAATGATGCACAATAAGGAACATCAACAAGAAGGTGGAAATGCCTTTCAGTTCCGTTTAAACCATCATTACGTAGAAACTCCACAACAGGAAAGTATGTGCACACCCCAAAGCAGAATATGTCGAAGTTGGCGATGTACGTCACAGAACAATCAGTGCTATTGCAGAACAATAGGGAAGAATTTTAAGAAAAATGTAGAGAACACTATTATGGGAACTGCAAAACATTTCCAGTCAGTCGAGGACTCATTGCAAAACAATGCAAAACATTCTGCTTTGGGGTGTGCACAGTGGAAGCACTTGTGCCAGTCCTGCACGAGTCAGTGACAGTGCATGTTCACTATACACTGTAGGCCTACTCATTTACTGATGCACTTTGCAAACTCCAACTCTTTCTGCCACTAAAAAAACAAAATAACAACATTGCTCTTCTTTACTCGCAAACATTATACTGATGAAAAACAATAGATTGTGCCTGTTGGACGATACTGTCAGCCAGAATCACATTGCGTATTATATACTGAATGACTACTTAGGACAAGTCCATTCCACAGTAGAACTTACTTCCCGCTCTACCAAAAACTTTTACAGCGTGATTCTCAGATCGAACAAAATATATATTTTACTTGTTAAAGTACTTGTAAATAAAGGTTTTAAAAACCTCCCTCATCCTAAAGGTTTTTCCTAGTGCTTCTGGAAATTTTTCTAAAAGACCATTTGAGTAAATGTAACAAATAGGCTTATTAGTTGTTTTTCAAGTGTTATAAAAGATCTTTTATCAAAATTTTATGATGTAATTCAGTCTAAAACACTTATTTAAATTTTTCTGAAAGTGAATAAGTGAATAACTTGAAAGAAAAATCTTAAATACTAGGAATGGTTAGCTTGATTGCTGTGGTTCTCTGTTATAACAGCATTGATGAATCTACAGCTAGATGTATCAAAAAAAAAAAAAAATCTTTAGATTCAATCAGCCGTTGCAGTATCTAACCTACCACTATATAGCCAAGGAATTGACACGTCTCTTACATAGAAAGTGGTTTTTCAGTGGGTGCAATAAAGAGGTATGCAATTTGTGCTACCACTAAACCATATGTGCTCCTTGTCCACATTCCTCTGCAGAACTTGTAACGAATTGTTACATGTTGGAATGTGCATGTACATAAAGTTTGTTTCTGTGTAATACTTGTTGTGTGTAGTACTGCCGTCAATTTTTCCTTACTCTGAGTGAAGTGTAATGATTGAATAGTTGTACTGTTGTAGGTAGGCCTATTGCTCTCTATGGCGAGACTTTTTAATGGTAATTTATGTACTGCATAACATACTATAACTGTCATTGTTCAATCTGCAAATCTAAGAGCATTGAAGGGAAAGAAGAAGTTACATTTCCCATTATTTTTTATGAACAAGAGAATTGCTTGGACTATGAAAAAACTTTTCCTGAATTGGTTTAATCAGTGTTTCGTTCCGGAAATCAGAAGGCACCTTGACAGTGAAGACATGCTATTGACAGTTCTTTGGATACTGGATAATGCCCCTGAGCACTATATCACTGAAAGGGGTCTAGGTCAATTCGTCGCGATCAACTTGTCGCGCGACAATTCGTCGCAATCAATTTGTCGCAGCGTCAATTCGTCGTGCTACAAACTCGTCGCGGTACAAATTTGTCGCAGAGTCAGTTCGTCGCGGTACAAATTTGTCGCAGAGTCATTTCGTCGCGGTACAAATTTGTCGCAGAGTCAATTTGTCGCGGTACAAATTTGTCGCAGAATCAGTTCGTCGCGGTACGAATTTGTCGCAGAATCAGTTCGTCGCGGTACAAATTTGTCGCAGAGTCAGTACGCCGATCAAATAAATTTTCAAAATTCAGTTTTCATGGTATTCATGCCACACTTCCCGCTTTCTGGCGGGATCTCCATTTCTCGCAGCGAGGGGCGTTGGGCGAACACACGAAGATGATAGATAAGTTATGATAAAATAAATTTTTAAAATTAAATTTTCACCGTATAAGCCGCACTCCCGCTTTCTGGCGGGATCTCCATTTCTCGCAGCGAGGGGTGTTGCGGGAACACACCAAGATGATAAATTAGGATCAATGCCCATCCCAAAGCACAATTTGCCTAAGGGGTCATTTAAGTATTACGTCAGGATCGGGGAGGGAGTTTCGGATTTGTTGACTTTTGATGGCGGGGGGGGGGGGGTTGAAGGTCGCTTACGTCATCAACCACCCCTTTTTGAAGATATGAAATATTCTAAGCTGCTGGTGAAATTTTGCTGACAGGGGAGGGGATGGGGGTCAGTGTTTTGCTGATTTTTGCTGACAAGGGGGAGGGGGTCAAAAATGGCTGAAAATCTGCTTACGTAATACTTGAATGGCCCTAATTCACTATTGAATATGTATCTGCCATGTAGAGAATACATCTTTGAGGAATTTTTTACCGACAATATATCTAAGGCTAGCATTACACTATGAAAGTGTTCTAAAAGTCCTTTTATAAAACTTGAAAAATTCAACCAATAAGATTATCGGTTGCATTTGCTCGAATGTAACCTATGAACTTTATTGGTTGGATTTTTTGAGTTTTTAACTTGAGCAACTTATCCGGTGCAAATTAAATTTTGAAAATGTATGTGATCGCAATTTATCATCTCGGTGTGCGCCCCAACTCCCCTCGCTACGAGTAATGGAAATCTCGAGAGAAAGCGACAAGTGTGGCTTATCCGGTGAAAATGAAATATTAATTAAATTAAATTATTAATTATTTCAGGTTCTTGTGGAGATACTGTAGTGGTTAATGTTGGTGGGAGTCTCGAGTCCACATGGGACAGATACAAGTTTACACTTAAAGAGAGCCTCCGCTGTGCTGTAATTTGGGGAATATCATAAACACCGACATTTTTTTACAGAATTTTAAAATTTTATCATAGAAAAAATGATTTTTTTAACATTTACAATAATTGAATAATAAAACATTAATATCAATTGTAATTTTAATTTCGATGTAATTTCGATGATTTTTTTCGAAATGACAAAAAAAAAATTTAATAAACTGTGTGCATTTCTTGATGGAAAAAAACTTTTCTTCATGTTTATTTTTTCACGTATGTGACAAAAAACCTACATACAGATCGCGTGACGAGTTGACTCTGCGATAAATTGACGTCCCGACGAATTGGTTACACGACAAATTGTCACTGCGACGAATTTGTACCGCGACGAATTGGCTCTGCGACGAATTTGTACCGCGACGAATTGGCTCTGCGACGAATTTGTACCGCGACGAATTGGCTCTGCGACGAATTTGTACCGCGACGAATTGGCTCTGCGACGAATTTGTACCGCGACGAATTTGTATCGCGACGAATTGGCTCTGCGACGAATTTGTACCGCGACGAATTGGCACTGCGACAAATTGATGCGCGACGAGTTGAGCGCGACAAGTTGAGTGCGACAAATTGACCGGCTACGCACTGAAAGTCCTCTATATTCCTCCTAACTTAACATAGCATTCTGCTGCTTGGTCAGGGTTTATTGCTCGCTATACACATTATTTGATGATAACTGTGCAGGCAATCGAGGAAACAAATGAAATTAAGAAACAGCTAACAGACATTATAATATTTGTTCAGAAAACATTGCCGAGAATCACTAGGACACCACTTTATACTTCTGCCACACAAAGCGGATATAAACAAGATGCCTAAAAAAATATAAGTTTATGGCTTGGGTTATTTGCAGATTTTCTGTATTCATTGCGACTGCCAGAACACAAGTCCCTGCGAATACAGAGGGACGACTGTATTTAAAATAATCAAGTCATTTTGGTGTATATATACACGTTGACCTTTTGTTTTAAATTTACATATGAAACTAGTAATATTAATTAAGGCCTGAATACATTACTTGAAGTTGTTTACAAGCCGCGATTCCCATCTTCACTGCTTAGAATGGCCACTGAAAAATAATTTCCACATACATTAGCATCAATATGAAAAAAATGTCTTAAATACATAAATTTAGATTGTCAAAGACCCCAAAGCAGAATGTTATGCCTTATTCTGCAACAAGCCCTCAGCTGAATGGCAATGTTTTACAGTAAAAATCCCCATAATAGTGTTTTCTGCACTTCTTAAATTTCTTTCCAATTGTTCTGCAGTAGCATTAATTGTTCTATGACGTACGCCACAGATTTTGGCATATTCTGCTTTGGGCTCAAAGAGTGAGTGCATAACAATGTCAGTTTCTTATCTTTATTGCAAAGATTTTATCTTTCACATTAAGGCACAGAGCAGGGATGTAGAACCTTTGGCTTGCAGGATAAACGTGGTATACCAAAAGGTTCCATCCAGCCCTCAAAAAGTGTTACAATGGAATGTCTCGTAAAATATAGGTCATATGGTCAGCCCATATATCTATACAATGTTTCTGGCTCACGAGCTGCAGAAATACAGCATATCTGGCTTGTGGACAGAGAAGGTTGTACACCCCGTCATAGAGTTTAGCCAGTTTCATCATCTCGTACCATAACATACAGTGGTACTCATAGGCCTAAAGTAATAAATATTGGGAGGGCAAAACTATTGGGGGAGGGGGTAAGGCAGTGCTGTAAATAGGCAGGTGCACCCGCACAGGGCCCAGAATGGGCCAAAATGCTAATTCCTGCACAGGGAACAGGAATGTCTAGTTACGGCACTGGGGAAAGGGCTTATGAACCCAATATTTCTATAGGTATTATAGACATTTTGACAAATATGAAGGAGGAGGGGGGCTTGGGCTCAATAAAAGTTTATGCCTACACTTTGAAATCTCTCTGAGATGAGAAGTGGGGGGTGTGTTTGGTCCTTCAATATACAATAAGTTACGCATGTCTCAACTAATGAATTATCTAAATTGTACAAGTTACAATGGCAAAATGTAAATGTGGATTGCAAGTTTTTTTCTGTCACATCCTCCTGTGCCTTCATCGCTACTTTTCTTTGGAACTGGAAAATCGTTGCTTTCCCCAAGCAAATTCTTTATCCGAGGAGAAAAAAAGCCACACGGGTCAAGATCAGGGGAATAAGCTGGTTGTATAAGTATTGGAATGTAATGTTTTGAAAGATGAATCTGACATCAGAAGGAACCTGCGAGTCCTTAAACATCTGTATGATTCGACGAGAAACAAGTGACCAGATCTTTGGAAGGCCAAGTCATGGGTGCTCCATTACAACAATATGCTGGTTCACAGGTCCCTCCTGGTAGCAGATTATCTGTCAAAAAACCACATTCTGATACTTCTACAATCAGCTTATTCTCCTGATCTTGCCCTATGTGGCCTTTTTCCTCAGGTTCTGAAGAAGTGCAGCAAGTAGTGACGAAAGCACTGGTGGATGTTATATAAAAAAAGAAGCTTGCAATTTGCATTTGCATGAATAATGGCAAAAAAGACATAATTGCACAGGGTAGTTTACTTTGTAGGAAATGGCGAATAAATATGTTCTATCTGTACCCATTCTCCTGTAACAACATATGTTTTGAAACTTTTTAAATGTAGTGCAGGGCTGCCCTTGCCAGAAGCGTCTCACCAATTTCGGACCACCAAAAAATGTTTAGGACCTCCCCCCATCCATCCTGATTTTATATGTTTTGTGGGAGAGGGGAAATGACATTTATTATTTCAGAATATATAGGCATGCTGAGACCATACAAAAAAATTTAAACACACAATTAAATGTGACACAAAAACAGATGGAAATTCAGTGCCGAAGATAAATTTGAATTAATGGTAGTATTTGTTCCCAAAATTATAATAATAATAATTTCAATAATTCAATAATGAAAGATGAATTAAAATAATATTTCAAATGAATTAAATAAAATGAATTTTAAAGATCACCTTGTCTCAGGTGGAGACAAGATGACCTTTTTTCCGAGTTCACCTCAGCATAACATCCAGAAAATATGTTTCCTTGATATCTCTGACTATCCATCTCTGTCTACCCGCCCCTGGGGCATTTCCTGAAATTATAGAGAGGTTACTAATGCCTCTACTTCAATCCCTCATGCGTGAAATAAGAAAGGCAGGGTCATGTCTCCAGTGGTGTAGATGGTAGCATGTTTGCCTGATATGCAAAAGGGCCTAAGCTCGAATTCTGGCAAGGACAAGGTGACTTTTCTTTTTGAGTTCACCTCAACATATTATCCAGAAGATATTTGTTTCCTTCATAAAGAAATTAGTATTGGTACCAAAAATTTTCTACGAGTGGTTACTAAATTAGAATCTGAGGACAATCCAAAATTTTTGGAATTTATATTAAGCGCATCTACTAACATCGAAGCAGGGTTTAAGCTAGATAAAAAATTCCTTTCGCAAACAAGCGAAAATGGGGAGAAAAGCTTTAGCAAAATGCTACACTGCTAATGTAATGATTGATGGTTGGATGTCTATTCATTCCGTACCTCCTGTACGCTTTT
Source organism: Pholcus phalangioides (assembly GCF_987345545.1). NCBI lineage: Eukaryota > Metazoa > Arthropoda > Arachnida > Araneae > Pholcidae > Pholcus > Pholcus phalangioides. Next base: position 80,927,548 of record NW_028301608.1, on the reverse strand, counting down.
TTGCAAAAGTGGCTACCACTTCTTTCGCATTCTAAAATTTTCTTTTGCATTTTTTGCAAAAAATGCGACCGTAGCTTAAACCCTGCATCAAAGGTGGGTTATACTATCCTGGCAAATTTAAGAAAGAAAAAATGGAACGTTATTTTCTACCTGTTTTCTGTGAAAAAAATGTTCAGCACCTAAAAAATTGTTCTGGTGCCTAAAAAGTTGCCTAGAAATTCTTGTGATTTGTCAAACATACCGTTTTGTATACAAATTTCCCTCTATTCCGAGAGTCTCCAACACATGAAAAGCCCTCTGAGATTTTTTATCGTGGTCTGCTGACCATTTTTAGGCAATGGCTAAAAACATTCAACAACAATCAAATTAAAAAATAATTTGATTGAGCCTGCAGACCACTGAGAGTTATACTACGACATTATTGAAAAAAATATTTTCAGGGCTGCCCCTACCAGATGTGGCGTCCAGTGCAAAAATAATAAGACGGGGAAGGAGGGGTCCTTAGCCTTGATTTATTTTCTTCTGTGAAAGAGGAAAATCAACAATTATCAAATCAGAAATTAAAAAAAGGAATTATTGTTACCACAAATGCGGGTCTGGTGCAACCGCGCCTGTTAACCCCCAAAAAGGGTGGCTCTGAATAGTTTTGATTTATTGTATAAAATAATTTCAAAATTTACGGCAAGATAGAATTTCAAGATTTATTGTAAGAAATAATTTATTAAGGATTTATATATTGAAAGAAGTAATGCCAAGATATACAGGGCTGCCCTTAGGAATGCTGAAAAATATCTGCTCATCAATGAAAATTCACAATTAATGAGAAAAAAAAAAATCCCAGAATTGATGGAAATTCAGAACAAATGAGAGGAGAAAAATCCCAGAATTGATAGATGAAATTTCCAGACACAGAACAAAGTTGTAGTTAACACCTTGTTTACATGTATATTTTTTCACTTCCAGTACCAAAAGTGCGCTCCTCCCCCAAAACCATGGGGTCTGGTGCCACTGCACCTGTCCCACACCCCTAACATCAGCTCTGAAGGTATATTGAAAGAAATAATGCCAAGATATATTGAGAAGGAAATAACTTCAGAATCACCAAAATAAATAATTGCAGAATCACCAAAATAAATAATTGCAGAATCATTTAAAGTGATTTCAGATAAAAAAAAGAAATTAATCAAACTTTTTTCTTTGGTTTTTTTGAAAAAGAAAAATAATTTTTTTTAGAACTGGTGGAGAAAAAATGATTCCAGAACTAATAAGAAATTTATAATTTATGAAAGAAACAATTTAACAAGTCTAAACACAAACCCTTATATTTTTTATTTCTTCAACTCATTTTTCCTACAATATAATATACAACATAGCTATATTGTTTCTACATGTAAGGGGCCGTTCAAGTATTACATAACCAAATTTTTAGCCATTTTTGACCCCTCCCCCTGTCAGCAAAAGTTCGTCATCAGCTCTGCCCCTCTGAATCCTAACGCATATTGGTGGGATCAGAGACGTAACAGAGGGGGACTCGTGCCCCCTCCCACGATTGAAACTTAATAAAAATAATTTTTTTAAATTGAAATTTCGGAAGAAAACACCTCTATATGTTATTATAATCAATTTCTGTTAATTTTAATGTTATTTGAAGGCTATGTGAACGAAAAAATTTATCTTTAATAAATTCATTGCAACCCACCATCTAAACCATACAATGATAAATCGCATAAATGTCCTTATGGCCAGCGAACCAAATATGGCCTCAGGGGGGGGGGGGGGTTATCTGATGCGGCCTGTCCTCCTCAAACCTAATTTTGTAAAAGAAATGAACTAAGTGCCACATCTACAGATCGCTTAAGTGTCCCATGGTACAATTCCAGAACATTTAAGCGGCCCATGGCACATTTTCAGAAGTAAACAATGATCACATCAACACTTAAATGACTTAATGATCACTTAAATGACCCGGGACACAGTTCCAGAACACTTAAGCGATCCGTGACACATTTAGAGATCCCTTGAGTGACATAGTTTTAGAGCACTTAAGTGGCCCCCAGTGCGGTTCTACATCACTCATGTTACCAGCAGCACATTCTCAGATTTAAGTGATCCGCGGCATATAATTATGGATCACTTGAGTGATGCGTGGCACAGTTCCAGATCACTTAAGCAACCCGGACACATTTCCAAATCAGTTGGATCCGCGAAAATTTAGAGATCACTAAAGTGGCTCTGTAGGGCACTTATCAATAGGGGGGATGTCAAGTGCCCACAAACTATTGAAAGGCTCTTCTCGTTTTTGGCGCACAGGGTAAGATGCTGTTAAAAATATTTCATATTTTCAATAAAGGGTGGTTGATAATGTAAACAAAATCTAAACCCTACCACCTTGTCATCAAAAGTCAGCAAATCGGAACAACCCCCCCCCCCCCCCCATCGATGATGACGTAATACTTGAACAGCCCCTAATTAAAACAAGTGAATAATAAACGAAGAATATTGAAATGAATATTTATTAAATAATTTTCATATTTTAACGTATTACAGTCGGATCCTGTTATAACGAACTCCAAGAGAAAGGAGAAATCACTTCGTTATAACGAAATTTCGTTATACAGGATTTCCAGGTTTTCATATTGTTCCTATTTATTATCATTATATTTATTCAACCTTCCAATGGTTCACCCGAACAACTTACGTAGAATATTTTCTTCTACATTTACAGTGGTTTTGATTCGATCTCAACACAAGCACAACCACGGCCAGAAATTTCGTTCGTGAGGGGGAACCAAAGCGATAGACCAATAGATTATAGATTTTGCCATGTTTTTCCCTTTTTTTCGGTCATTTTCTCACATTCGGGGGGGGGGGGGACCAGACTTCGAAGTTCCCCCCGCTACGCCCTTGAGCACAACGAATACAAGAAATAAACAGCGCAACAAGCTTCTATACCACAACTTTGCCTCTTATCTTTTACTTTCATCGATTTTCAAGCGATTCTTTTTTACATGAATAACTTACGTGTTTAACTGAGAATTTTCTTCATTCACCTTGGAAGAATAATAGGGTATCAAGATTACTATCATACACTATAATAGTACCTCAAAAATTCTACTTTGTGGATTAATACAAACATAAACACAATATGGCAATCAAAACTTGATTTGAGGATTCTACATCAAAGATCCCTCTACATCAAAGCTGGTGTTTTCTCTTCTTTTCGATCACGTGACTCTTCACTGAGCTACACTAGAACTATAATAACTTTTTGTCTCTTGTCCCCAAAGCTGCATTAACTTACAAGTTACAAGTTACAAGTTAAAGATTTCTGGCGGGGCCTATCTGTTTACAGACATCTGCCGCCTTCAGAACCGGCCCGCGGGGGACCATTATGAAGAGAAAGGCGAGGGCGCAAGTGTTCGTGTAAGTGTAGAGTGCGTGTATGTCGGTCAGAATTTGGGAGAACTGTCTAGTGGGGGACCCACAGTTAATTAAAGAATATCATTAATTAACTAGGAATTTTATAAATTAAACATGTCTAGACGAGCTTGGTTAGTCATATTAATTATTAATATTTTAGGCAGGAAAAGTAAACTGCTTTTCGGCGCCATCTTGGATTCGCCGTGTCTCATCCTCATTGGCCGGATGAGTTGCCAGTCTGGTATTGGCTGAAAAGAGAGCATACATACAAAAAGAAAAAAGTACAATTATTAATTCAAAATTAATTAAAAGGTGAAGAAAAAATGGGGAATAGAATTAGTATTATTAAAAAGATGGTAGTGGACAGATGAAGAAGATATTTTTGAGAATTTTTACATTTCCAATTTTTCAATTAGAAACAATTTTTTGTTTTTTATGGGATTTTTTAGAAAATATTTTTGAAACAGTTGGGGAAGGGAAATGAAGAAAAAGATAGAGGAAAAACAAAAATTTTCAGAAATTAGGTTTCTGGGAGCTACTGCGCAAAAAGTCTCTCGGTAATTGCTTGCTATCTCTGCAAGTTGTTCATAGAATTTTCAGTGCGCAAGAATCAGTCCAGCCTCTTTTTTGAACTCTTGCAGAAGTTCTCGTTTGTTTTTTCGTGAGGTGGCTTTCATAATGTTGGTCATGTAATTCTTTGCAATTTCATAAAGTTCAGATGTTGCGTCAGGGCAATCGACAGTTCCGTCGGATTCTGTGTCCTCAACCGTTGAATCGCGCGGTCGTGACACAGGCACCTTTGCGGTACTTGCCGAAGTCCGGGCTGTTGGCTCTGCGGTGACTCCTACGGTCCTCTTGGGGATCGACGAGTGCCGTGACTGGCCCTTGGTCTCTCGGGCTTGATTGCAGGCTTCACCGCGCTTTTGCTCCGAATGTCCTTTCGGGTTTGTCGGGCGCTTGAGGTCCGTAGACTTGGTTATCGTCGGCAGTACGTCCTGTTCCGTAGGGAGATCCGTAGAACCCGGTCGTCCAATCGCGTTATGTTTGGTTATTTTCCCGTTTACAAGGGAAATTTGCTTTTTCCGATCGTAGAAATGTTTCCACACACTTCTTGGGATAAATGAATGATCAAGATATTTTTTACGTGATTTCCTGTATTCGGATGATGGGATTTTTTCATGATTATTATTTCCATGTATAACATTAGGAGTGGGCAAAGTATTTCTCGGGTTTCGTAGTTTAGCGAGTTCTTTTTTATAAGTTTCACAACCACGGTATATACTGATGTGGTCCTTCCCACAGTTGCAGCAGATCGGGGGGTCAATTCCTCTGATGTTGCCGCACTGCTTGACATCGTGAGGGCCCGTACAAACCATACATTTATGGGGGCGCTCGCACGAGTCACCGCTGTGGCCCCATGCCTGGCATCGGTTGCAGATGCTTAGTACCGGTCGGCCAGGGTTTCTCCGGTGTCTTTCGATCGTGATGTCGATCAAGAGAAGACTTTTGAGATCGAATATTCGCTTCGATTCGTCGGAGGCTGGCAGGTCGATTTTCCAAAGGGGTAATAATTTACCTCTTATCTTTTTCCTGCGTGAGCGTATTTGCGTTACTGAAATCGGTGTGAACCCTTCATCAGTGAGTTCATCTTTGATGTCATCAACGGGTGTTGATACATCGGGCCCTCGTAAGACCACGCTAAGGGCTGGGGCATCCGGTGTGGATCGCTTTATGATTTCAGCGTTGCAAGTATCGAGATATGTTAGGACCCTATTGTAGTCGTCATAGTTGCAAAAGTTAATTCTATATTCGCCGTGAGATAGTTTAACCCGCACTTTATCACGGCAGTTTTCACGGATTTTCCGGGATATTACCCGCCAGTGCCGATCGGCCCGCACCACGATCGCACAGTTCACATTACGTTCACCACAAGAAGCCGGACGTTCGCTGTCGGACTTATTCGTCTCGTGTGGCGGCACGTTCAGAACTCTGCTGACCTCGCGCGATTTGACAGCTGCTGCTGGTTCGATCACCTGGGCGGGGCTATCCCGGTCGTCATCTTCATCGATGAAACCGCCGATATTTTCGGCTATGACCGTGACACCACCGTCGGGGTACCCGGGATCTGTCGGCATTTCGTTGCTCGGCTCGTCGGCATCCATTAGACGCTTGGGCGGGGCTATTTTCGCATCGCAGTCGCGCGATTGGTTCGCTGCCGCCGGATCGTCTTCAGGGGCGGGACTGATCTGGGCATCCTCTTCGGTGGGGACGTCATCTTTGGTCTTTTCGCCGTCATTAATTTCCTGGAAATTTACAGGAGAGCTTGGTTTTCCCGATTTAACCTCGAGGGTTGGTGGGTCTCGGCTATCACTCGTCTCTTTTGGAGGGTCTGTAGTCGCCTTTATGCTTGGTGAGGAAGTTGAATCAAGGTGGGCTTCAGTATCCGGGACAGACTTTTCCAGCAAGAAGTCAGGAATCTTGTCCCATCTCTTGGCCCTTTTCCAAATGTGGTCGTTGATTTCCTCGTAGTAAGCATCCCAGATGGCCTCATTCACAGCCTCGTCAAAGAAGCAGTCTTTGCCTATTAAGAAGGCTTGGCTGATATTCCATCTCAGCTGCTGCTTGTAGAGGGGAATTTCCGGGTCATCTGGTTTGGCTACGATAACTGTGTAATTTTCCATGGCCTTCCTCAAGAACTCGTCACCCGTGCAGTAGAAAACCTCTGTTTCCGGGCGCCGTATCCTTGGGTGTGAAGGTTCCCAGTAATTGTAGTGATCCTTGATGGTGTCAAGGAAAGCGATGGTGGCTCGGTTTAGGTCAGCATTTCGCGCCTTCTTCCGGCTGTATTTCGCTATCAGCTTGTGCCATTCCTCGTTTTCCATTTCGTCATCCAGGATCACTTCATGTAGAAAGCAAACTGGTTGTTCGGCAAGAGTCACAGTCTTAGTTTTGCAATCTGCCATTTTTCCGAATTTTTCAATTGTTTGCAGTCTAAATTATTGTTGGGGTTACTTCCTGTTTATGATCCGACTGAGTACGGATGCGTGCCTAATCTAGCTGCACTTCGCAGCATGTTATTTTCCCTTTCATGAGAATTTGGGGAGCTCGATCAGAGCGTGCTTGCTCTCTCGTGTCTCAGGGGAGAGTGAAAATTTGAAAATTTTGACATCAAAAAAGAAAAATTTTGCATTAACTTACAAGCGGCTTTGCTTGTCCCTAGACAGAAAAAGCGATCCACGTGGAGGCATTTGTAGCCAATCACGATCGTAAAAAGTTTTCTGTTGCCTGATACACGTACATTGGCGTTCGCAATAAGGCTTTTCGGAGACACGTGGGGAAGGGGGTGGCAGCGTTAAAGTTGGAGTCGACCAGTGATGGTAACTCATGGGAAATTTCCAATATTCGTGGGAAAAATTGGCCAAAATTTGCTCAAGTGGGAAATTTTTTGAGTTCATCAAACAAAAGAATTTTTTGAAAAAAAAAGAAGAAGAAATTAATGCAGTGCAATACTTCCTTAATGCAATAATAATTATACAGGGCTTTTGGCAATACTTTTCTATAGTAAAATACTTGATTACGTATTTTTCCCGCTACATGGCAGCACATTTTTCGAAATGCGTGGGAAAAATTTAGTCAAAAGGGAATTTTTTTTTGCTGGAAGAGGTTACCGTCACTGGAGTCGCCTGATCTAAGACGACTTCATATACATGTGTATAAAGGAGTTCTAGACTGATCTAATGTATATTAAGGCGACTAGATAAGGTAATATCGATTTATACGCTCTGGAGAGTTGTTAATTTCTACGGAAAATATTCACACTGCGAAAATAGAAAATATTTTGAATATTCCCGTTAAATCGGTCCTTTTGAAGGATTCGATTACCTCCAAATTTCTACTAAATATTCCATGTGATATTCCAGTAGTGGAAATTGTGGAAGAACTGCAATCGGAGGGGTTACAGGTCATAGGTATTCGAAGATTTATAAAAGAAAGAATTCCCTTACGAACTGTTCTGGTTACGATTCTTGGTAGGAACATTCCGCCGGAAATAAAGTTATGGTTCTTGATATTTCGGCCACGTAAATTTATTGAGCGTCCTAATCAATGCCTTCGCTGCTGGAGCTTCTTGCACCGCTCAAAGTTTTGTAGAGTGGCATCTCAGGTCTGCAAACGATGCGGCCAAAATCATAACCACAAAACCTGCCAAAACCCTATTAACTGTAAGTCTTCCACTCATCTTGCCTCTGACCGTCAGTGCCCTGCTTATGTCTTGGAGTCAAAAGCATACCAATATAAAGCCGATCATCGTGTTCCAATAAACGTCGCTCGTGCAAGATTCGTGCAACGTCGCTCGGACCAGCATTTCCATGTCATCTGACTTTAGTGCTCTCAAGGCTGAGATCAGTTCCCTGGTCCAAGTGGAAGTGTCTGCCATTAAAGAAATTGTGCTTAAAGATCTGAAAATAAGTCTTCAGGAATCGCTGAATGACTCTATCAGAGCGTTAATTCCCGAAATAGTCAATTCGGTTAACCTAGCTGTACATAAGGTAAATATAATACCGCCAATGTGAATATGGACACTTCTGGTCCTTCGACTGCTATTTTCAATCAACCTTTGCCCCCTGAGCACAATGATGATAGTAACTTTTCTCAAGATCCTGAGTCGAACATTTTCTATATTTCTCCTGCGGAAAGGGTTAAGCAAAGACGCTTAGCTAAGAGGCTGAAAAATCTCTGCCTCAAACGTTGGAATCTAGTTTTCACGTTATTTCGTTTTTTATCTCCCTCTCGATTAAATTTGTTTCTCGCTTGATCTTTTTTCCTTTATCACTGTTATCGAGCTTGATAATGGGTTTTTCTTATTTTTCTTTACTTCATCTGACAGTAGTTCAGATGTTCTCTCATTTTTGTGATCAAATCGAGTATGGTCGGATTTTTTTTGCCTCCCTTTCCTAGTGTGTTTTTCTCGCTTGATATTTCCTTTTTCTTTCTCAAAAAAAAAATGTATATATATATATATATATATAAGTGATTTATTTATTTATTATTATTTTTTTACTGGGAATTTTATGCTTTTTCCCTCTCTTCAGTTTAAATATACTTTTCTAGTTAATCCTTTCCAAAAAAAAACAAAACAAAAACTATGAATAATATGAATTTTAGAATTCTTCAATGGAATGTCTGAGGCATCAAGTCCAAATCAACCTTTATCAGAAATTTTTGTTTAAACTATGATATGTTATGTTTACAGTAGACTTTTCTGGAACCGGAGGACCATTTTTTTCTTGCTGGTTTTCAGATTTTTAGAAATGATCGACTTCTCCTAGGTGGTGGTTTAGTGACCGCGATGAATTCATCTCTTTCTTCATCCTTGATATGGAAAATTTCTGATCCTTTTTTTGAAATTATGATTGTTCAAGTTTTTCTAAACAATTTTTCTATGTATGTTGTTAATTTTTATCGTCCTCCAGGTGTTTCCAATATCACTGCTATCGACGATATTTTCTCATATATCTCTGGGAATTTTATCATAATCGGAGATTCCAACAGTCATCATCCAAATTGGGGAGGACATTTTGCATCTCCTGCAGGTACTATGTTATTTAATTGGTATCTTAATCATAACCTTTGTCTTATTCCTCCTTTTTGCCCCACCTTTTACAGCAAGGACTCACAATCTTATATTGACTTATGTTTCTGTAGCCCAGGTCTTTATAGATATATTATTTGGTCTCCCTGTGACTCCTTATTCAATAGTGATCATTTGCCAATTAAGATTTCCGTCTCCTTGAATAGACAATTCATATCTCAGGAATTCCGTTATATTAAATGGTCAACGGTAATGGCAAGTCTATCTGTCATCCCCGCTACTAATGATTTCGACAATATTTACAATCATGTTGTTTCCATTGTCAACTCAGCTAGGTGCTCTGTGTACCGGAAGAAACAACCTTGGTTTAAGTTGGATAAAGAAGGGCGTATTGCTCTTATCGAAAAAAAACGGACTTTCCGTTTGTTTCGCCGTGTGCCCTCTCAGGACAACTGGATTAAATATAAAAGATTAGCTTCTGTTTTTCGTCGCCACCTTCGCATTCTACGATTGAAGACTCTGGCTCAAGAACTTCACCCTTTCACTCAGCCCTCAGTTCTTTTTTCTGTCTTGCGTAGACACCGTTATATCGTGGCGAAAACTTGGGATGATTCCTGTCACATTTTCAAGATTGCTAATAATAGCTATGTTGATCCTCTCGTGCAGATCCAATTTTTAAAATCTAACCACTTTTCTTCACCTGGCCGGTCTCACACCGTAACTTTTCATGGGCCTCCTCATGAGTTCCAGGCTTACATGGATGCACCGTTCACTTCCACGGAAATTCGTAGAACCACTTGTTCTGGTCGTTCAACTACCCCTGGTCCAGATGGTGTTCCATTGAAGGTGTATTGCCGCTGTGGTGGTCGAGTGGTTATAGTGACGGACTCGCGATGTGAGGATCCGGGTTCGAACCCCACAGTGGTGGTCGGCTGAAGTTGGTTTTCTGTGGTTCCCAACTTCAAGGCGCAAATGCGAGCCGATCTCCCCGTTAAAAAGTCTCGCCACAGAGAGCAACAGTCCTACAACGATAAATCATTCAATCATAACACTTCACTCATAGTTAGAAAAACTGGTGGCAGATGGCAGCACTACACATGACAAGCATTACAGAGAAACAAAAAAAACAAAAAAGACTTCACGTCAGGTTTCACTACACGTACACGCACATTCCCGCATGTACCGATTCGTTGGGGGTTCCGCGGGGGGGTGTGTGGGCGGGGTACATGTGTGGTGTAGCAGTAGTAGGTAGGGCCTCCAAAAATTGGCTCGGGGATCCATGATGTTCTTAAGTCAGCCACCTCGTTGGGCAATTTGCCTGTTGTGGCGTTGTATTTGTATTGTATTTGTATTTGTATAAACTCCTTCCAAATAAGGGGATTGAATTTCTGAATGCTTTTAATGCTCTTTGGTCTTCATCGCTGGTGCCGCCGTCTTTTAAAGAAGGACATATTATTTTTATTCCCAAGTCAAGAAAGCCAACAACTGATCCGAAGAACTTTCGTCCTCTGACTCTTATAAACACTATTAGCAAAATCTTTGAGAGAATCATTCTTTTTAGGATCACTTGGATTGCATTACGCTTTGAGCTCTTTCCAAAAAACTTTTATGGTTTTTGACAAAAAACTGGTGCTGAGGTTTGCATTAAAAATATGGTGTTCCCCATTTCATATGCCCTCCAAAGGGGCTATACTAGCTACATTATTGCTCTGGATGTGAGAGCTGCTTATGATTCTGTGAAGCATGATTTGCTCATTTTCAAATTAGCCCGCTTGGGCTTTCATGGAAAATTTTTAACTTGGCTCTTTAACTATCTCTCGAAAAAATGATCAATGATCAATGATCAACTATCTCTCGAACCGTAAACATGTTATTCATTGGAGGGGTTCCAGATCTGGTGCTTTTGCCCCCAACTGTGGTCTTTTACAGGGATCTACCCTCTCCCCCGTACTTTTCACTCTGTTCACATTAGATATAACCTCATATATTACTTCTGACATTAATTTCTTTATGTATGCTGATGATATTTATCTCCAGATGAATGCGTTAGATGGGAAGTATGCTGAGTCTAGGTTGATGAACACCTTGCCTAACATTCTCAGATGGGCTGAAGATAGTGGTTTGTGCATTTCTCTATCTAAATCTCGATTTTCTATTTTCTCACGGAAACGACCTCCATACTTTCCTTCTTTCAGCAATAATGGTGAATTCATTCCGTTCGATCCGTTCTTGAAAGTTCTAGGTGTTCATCTGGATTATACCCTCACCTGGAAAAAACAATTATCATCTCTGCGTTCTAAGGGCACTCTATCTTTAAACATTTGTCGCTCTATCTCTCACTCCTCAAGAAATATTCCGTGCAAGTTCCTCAAATCTGTGCTAATGAGCATCATTGGAGGTACCATTGGTTACGGAGCGGTGGCTTGGTTTAATGCAGCCAAATCTTCTCTCACCAAGATCAACACCATCTGTAACTCCTCGATGAGAGCTATCTTAGACCTCCCTACTTCAACCCGCATAGATAAACTCAGAACCATTCTCGCCCTACCCTCCTTTCAGGATTCTATTCTCTTCAGAATTGGGTTATCTTGTATTTCTGCCGTAGCCTCTCCCACGCAGGGTCACTCCAACCATATGGATTCGGGCTTTCGTCGCCTCTCTCCATCTTTGGCTAGGAAAATGTCACAGTTCAATAATATCATTGGTTTTTCCCATAGGTCCATGTTGCGTCCAATTTATTCCTTCTGGCCGTGGTTACCCTCGAATATCTATTTCATATCGGAGGGTCTTAATTTTCAAAAAACTAAGTCTACTATCCCTTACCAAACAATATTTCAAGAGTACATTGAATCTCCGCCGCTCAATGCTCATGTAATTGCTACAGATGCGTCTAAATCATCTCAAGTGGCTTGTGAAGCTTTCTGCTCGGTTACCAAAGTTATCAAATCTTGGTTCATTAATAAAGACTCCTCAGTTTTCACTACGGAGGCCCTTGCTATTACTTTAGGTCTCAGATCCTTCATTCAATCTTCTAATATTCCAATATTCATATTTACGGATTCCAAATCAGTCATCATGGCTCTTGACAATTTTTCTATTCATTCGTCCACGGTGACTCATCTCTTGTATGCTCAACTGGGTCATACTAGTTCATTGGTTAACAGCATATCACTAATTTGGGTTCCAAGTCATTCGGGCATTGCCATTAATGAAACAATTGACAATCATGTTCGAACTGTAGCTTCTTCCACTGTTGATCTTCTACCTTCTAGCCTTTATGTGGAGGACATTCGTTCTCTTTACTCTCGCCATTTCAAGGAAAATATCCGTAATGCTCTTTTCTTATCTATTCCTGAGTTTAGCTCCTTCTATAACTGCTGCCAGAACTTCTCCCCTTTTTTTTCGAATAGAAGGTTCGAATGTTTGTTTTACAAACTCATTTGCAATAGAGCTCTCTTGAATGATTACCTCCATCGTATTCGGAAAATGGCTAACCCTCTCTGTCTACGATGCAAGATTCCTGAAACTTCCTCTCACTTTTTGTTTTCTTGTATAAGGTTCTCCCAGGTTCGTTTCTCAACTTTTAGTTCTCTCCCTCCACCAGTTAGTTGTTGGTCTGAATTCTGTTCAGGCAGGCCTGAGAGAGCATTATTTGTAGCTTTGAAAGTTTCGTTACCCTCAACGTTTCTCGTGAGTTGTTTTTTTTCTTTTTTTCTTCCCTCCTCTTTCTTTCTCTCGTTTGGTTTTTGTGTCTTTTTCTGCCTTGGTTGTTTGGTTTCATTTTTGTTACCACACACTCATCCAGGGACTTCATGTCATTAGAACTCCTTAATACAGTATATGAAGGCGTTTTACATGTCATCATATCATTTTAAAGCGGCTTAGTATCGTCCCCTAAGCCTGAAGACTTCTCCTCCATCTCATATAACATCTCGATCTGCGTTTGTTTTCGTCTGGTTGGTGTTTTTTTTTCTTTCTTTTCACCATACCCTTCTGGAGAAGAGGGAAGAACGGAAATTGTTGGAATTCCTATGTGTTTGACGGTAACTCTTTCGTTAGTATATTTTTTTTTTTGACATGTTCTATCTCTTGTGTAGGGTGACCATACGTCCCGTATTTCCCGGGACAGTCCCGGTATTTTCTGTTTTTTTGGCTGTCCTGACTTTTTAACAAAAGTGTTCCGGTTTTTCCCGTATTTTGCACGAAGCCTACTTGAATTTTTATTTTTTATTAAAGTCAAAGATTGAAATTATTTTCAACTTATAAATTATATTATGATAACTACAACTATAAATGAGTATATGAATCTCCCACATTTGTCTTAATGCAATTTTTTTTTTTCGTGGAATTCATTTTAATCCACTGCAATTAGCAGTAATGCTGCATTTCCCGCCATTGTGATTTCTCCTTTATTTCAACAATATTTGGTGACTTTGTTCGGTTTTGGCGTCATTTTTGGCGATAATTGGCGATGTCCCGTATTTTCCCGTATTTGGAATCCCAATGTCCCGTATTTCTCTCGAGGAAATATGGTCAGCCTACTCTTGTGGAATGTTTTCTCTAACAGGGGATGGCCCGAAGGCATAAAGCCCTGTATAATTAGAGAAGAAGAAGGCGACTTGATAAGGGCCCTTATTCTAGTGGCTATATCTCCGCCTAAGACGACTTCATATACTGTATTAATAGGAACATACATGTATTAAAGAGTTCTATCTCCGCCTATGCTTTTCGAATAGACGTCATAATAATCATCAGCATCACTCCTGAGGGACATACACTGGAGATCAATGTTAAAATTGTAGATTTTAGCGAAGAAATGCGGAAATTTAGTGGGGTTTTCCGCCACATTAATAATTTTAAAAATTGAATTGAATCTTTAGTTTTCGAAATATTGAGCTCGCTTAGAGATACGAAGCCCAGAAAATTAAATATAAAATAATGAGCTAGACCCACTTTTGAGGTGGAGGATATTCATGCAATATTTTTATATCTTCTCAAGCGGGAAAATGAGAATTAATGTCTTATATTCAGGACCGTCATTTGGGGAGGGGTCGGCTGGGGGGGAAGCCTGATCCCCGGCTTTTGAAAATACACTACAAATGGTACATATATATATGCATACATTCAGGGGTGGTCTTAGGGCAGTGCGACAGGTGCAATTGCACCGACGTTTGGTTTTTATATTTAAACGTATAATCTACGGAGCAGAATAGGTAGATTAATTGGGACTTCCATGTAAATATGGAAATAAAATAGCGTACCTCACATATCCAAAACAATGAGGGGGGGGGGGGCAGCGGCAAATCCATTTCGTATAAGAGAAATTTCGGATATGTATCTTCGTCTATTTGAAATGAGGTTTTTTGAAGCTAATGAAATAAAGAATTAAATGCATGTTACGGTAAATGCGGTGAATCATTACCCCGGAGGTCCTCATGATGCTCTTGAGACGGCCCTCCCCTTCCCAGGGCCCAGTGCTTTAGCTGGTGTTTGCTTGCCCCTTCTGTTTCTTAGCACTGCGTCTGAAAGGGATAATTTCAAATGAAGTTCACGAGTTTTATAAATATGAAAGAAACCATACGGAAAAATACCACTTTTTAATTTAACCATTTTTATTATCATCTTAGGCCTACGTGATGCGGGCACTACGCGAATTTTACCATAAAACTCAAAATAAGTATGAAGATAGATCCTGAAGAGTATCCTGTATAAATGTGTGACGTTTTGCTTTTTAATGTTTTTAAATTTCTTAATTAAATCAAACAAGTTGGGTTTTCATGCTTGTTTACATATTAAATAGCAGTAATCCCATTCTAGAAGAAGCTTTTCCGACTTCTTCGTCCCTTAATATCCAACCATGAGGTGGGGAACCATGACGGGGACGATCACCACACCAAGTCTGATAATATGGTTGAAGGAATCTGTCCCATATTTTACGGGACAGTAATGACTACCAAAAAATGCCTCCTCTGACACATCTCTGGATCTCCACCTGGGGGCGGGGGGCGCTGACTACTGTTTTTGCACCGGACGCCACTAGGTCTAAGACCGGCCCTGCATACATTGAGTACATGTTCTTCGCCCCCCACCCACCCTGGAAAAAGTTGAAATGACGGCCCTGCTTATATTATCCAATTGCATCAATCCATATAGTTTAGGATGTTTTTAAATTAATTATGGGCCCATATAAATTATATCGAAGAACCTCAGCTTTAATCAAGCATTTTTTGAAGGAAAAACAGGCAGATCGATAACTTGAAGTTAAAAAAAAATTCGAAATATCTTAGCTCCCATTAAAACGAAAAAAACCCGATTCATTTATATGTTTCTTTAATTTAGATTTGTTTCTTTCATGAATCGCACAGGAAGTCGCCATATTGGTTACTTTTTTATGTCCCTCAAAAACATATCACGTGATCCAAAAAGCCTCATAAGGCCTGAAAAACTAAAAGAACATGGAGGGCGGGGGGCATGTTGCCCCAATCGCTGGATCAGGAAGGGAACTGTTTTTTCTTTCAAAATTACGGGGTAGAGTAAAGTTGCAGTTTCAATCGGCTTTGGGGTAGAGTTGACCTCAGGGGTGTCCGACAGGTGCAGCGCATGTGAAAAAATACACATGGAGTTTAGTAGTAAAAAAGGAGTCTGAGCTTCAAGTGATTTCATTCTGGAATTTTCATCTATTCTCTCTGGAGTCATTTCTCTCATCAATTATAGAATTATTTTTCTCATTAATTCTAAATTTTCATCGATTCTGGAATCACTTCTTTTTTTTTTTCTTATTGGACTGAACACTACACAGAAAACATTCAATCAAAACAAATGAAAAAAAAAATGAAATTACAATGACACAGACACTCTGTGACCACAAGTGACTACAAGTCCTTCCAGTGGGTCAATATAATTTAGATTCAAGAGTTAATTGGATTATGCAACAGCCTCGTTAATGTACTATTTGGTTAAATAGTTTATAAAGTCTTATTTATATTTTTCTTCTCATTTTAATTCTAGGATATTTCCTCTTATTTCAATTCTGAAATTTTTTCTCATTCATCCAGAATTTCTATTAATTATGAAATTATTTTTTCATAATAATTCTGAATTTTTTATTAATTCTGGGGTTTTCCTCTCATTTATTTTCTGAATTTTCATCAATTCTGGGATTTTTTTTCTTTTCTTAATTTCTGAATTTTCACTGTTGAGTAGATATTTTTCAGCATTCCTGTATATTTGTGATAATGCATAAATCTTTGGATGCCTATTTATTTCCATCCCTCTATAAAATATGTTAAATCTGGGCTAATGAGTTCAAAATTATTTTTGCACCGGCCCGACATCTGATAAGGGCAATTCCAGGGCCGGATTAAGACGTTTAAGCGCATAAGCACTTAAGTAATTTTGGTGCCCCCCCCCTTCCCCCACTTTATGCCATTGACTACACCGTTCAACGATTTTTTGCGTTTGAAGGCTAAAAATTTTTACTTTCAGGTTTTCTTCACATTTAGTTGTTTTTTTTTCTGGCAAGAATTGATAATATTGCATATTGCCGATTCGTCTCCAGGGTGCAGGGCCGCAACTAGATACTTTGTCACCCGAGGCAAACCGGAATTTTGGCTCTCCTTGCATGTAGAGGAAGCAATTAAAGGGTGAATTCAGCGTCCCTTCTGGTTCAGCGCCCGGGACACCAGACCCGCCTGCTCTCCCTAGTTGCGGCCCTGCCAGGGTGATCATACGCGCCATATTTCCCATGCATGACCCACTCTTGTGGGGGACTGACTGACTGCAGCCTTGGGGCCCGGGACGATTTTCATCATTTTTTTGTTTTTTCACGCGATAAATTCATCATAAAGGGGCCCGTGAAAGTCTGGCCTTGGAAGCCCGCAAAAAATCTCAGTCTAGTGGTCTAGTGGCCGTGCTCCAGGATGTGTGGGGGCCATGTTCCCATCTATCTATCCGCATTGAAAAAAAGGGGGGGGGGGGTAAAAAATGACAAAAAATTTGCTGACGTAATACTTGAACGGCCCCTAGATATGGTACGGTTCACGTGGTCCTTCTGCTATGAATATCTCGTAATAAATAGGGTATGGCTTTTGTTGTCCCCCTGCAATTTATACTTAGGATAGTGATAAATAGAGTATATCGTTCACGAGGTTCTCCTCTGCTATGCATAAATACCTCGTGATCGTGATAAATAAGCATGCCCCCACAACCTGGAGCAGGGCCCCTAGGCTGGGATTTGTTGCAGGCATGACCCCCACAGGGGGGGGAGCAGACGGGGCTCCAGACCCGGGAGTGGGGGGGGGCCGTGGGAAGGTCTTTTCGATTTTTTTTTCTTTCAGATATGTCCCATTGGAAAACAGACAGGGCTCTTTAATATCAGTCATATCAATTGTGCTCGTATGGATGGATATATTGAACTACCTTCCTTCCATTCTCATTGCAATTTTTTGAACACCTCGTAATCACGAGGTGTTCATAGCAGAGGCACCAGGACAACGGTAGCCTATCACGAGGTGTTCATAGCAGAGGCACCAGGACAACGGTAGCCTATCACGAGGTGTTCATAGCAACAACCCTACCTTATCTATCGATAGATTGTTGTCGTCCCTTTGCTATACAGTGACGTCTTACCGCATAGGTCCACCCTGGTACGGAACGGGGACGTCAAGAGAAGAGGGGCCTCAGAAAAATGAGTAGTTGAATTTTTTTCGAGAATTTGCTAAGTAGGGCTTCAGTGAAATCACTTGGCCCGGGGAGCCCATGTTGCTCTTAAGACGGCACTGTCTGGATCCACGCCTGAGCGAAGGCAGACATCTTCGGCTGTGAATGGAACGGAGGCGGACATCTTCAGCTGTGAATGCACTGGAGGCAGACATCTTCAGTTGCAAATGAGTTGAGGTAGGCAGAGTAGTATGCCTAATGAGTAATATATGCAAATTACTCGGCGGTTTCGATTTTATAGCAACCGTCTTAGAAATATGCGCACATGGCTATCCAATTAGAATTAGTGTTGTTGTAACGCACTAAATACGCAATCGTGTTCACACTCTCTGAAGCATCGATCGGCAACCAAATTTACCTGGCAATCTACTGCTTTATGACTTTTCCCCTTCGAAGTTTCAACATTTAATCGTTAAAATAAATTCATTTTTGAAATTATTGTTCTTGGGAGCTCGTGAAACATTAGTTGGTGTTTTTGGTTAAAACCAAGTAAATTCTGAAACGAACTCGAACGCAAGTATTTTTTGTTATATTACCTTATTTTCTGTCATGTTATTTCCGGTGTGAACGGTTCCATAGGAGAAAATGGAGTTTCTCACCAAGGAAGATAATGAACGAATAAAGAAAAGAAGACATCTGATATTTTATTTAGATAATTTCCTATACAAAACATTATCCCGGCATTATATTCGCTGGGTAAACAAAATATTTAGACTCAAGTCACAGAGGCCCTAATTCCTGCCTTGCCCAGGACCTCTTCATGTCCAAGTCGGAGTCCGCCTAGCTGCCATTTATTTTTCAAATCGCCAGTTTTACTGCGATATTATATAGGTCCATATTTTAAGAAAATGTAATTTTACATTATTTCACAAGCGCATGTCTCTCACTTCTTTTTTGATTAAAACTGGCAAGCATCGGGGAGATTGCAATTGACTTTCTCTCTCTCTCTCTTTGTTTTCTTCTACATATAATTCTGAATGACATAATTATTCTAAATATTTATCATTGTTTTATGAACATATCTGAAATCTCGTTAGATTGCAATGAAATTCAACCCTTTCAGCTCAAACATATTAAAAGAAAAAAAATTCGGATGAAACCACGCTAATTAAACGTAAAAATACAATAAAAAAATCCTTTTGAGAGAGATATGATTGATAATATAACTATATCGTTGAGTAATACTAGTATTAATATCTTAGAGGAGAAATATATAAATTATATTTCTTCTCGATGATTAATATAGAGAGCAAAAAAAAAAAAATGTTCACTAAAAATACCCGGAAATTCATAGGCGTTTATTTCCGTGTATTTTTAACGAATATCGTTGGTTTTTTGCGTTCTACACTGCTGAAAAGGTAATTCCATCATACTATTAATATACTACGATGCTTAAGAATGAGTCGATTTCGAATTGAGTAGAATCACTCTTGAAAGGTCGTCACCGTAAAAAAAATTTCAAGCCAAAAAAATAAATTTTAATAAATTTTCTACTAAACCGACACCATCGTGAGAAGAAATTTCTATTATCCGATGCTAAAGGAGCGTGTATCGCCCCATCCGTATATTCTTTGCAATATTCGAAGGGGAAACGATGATAGTACCAAAATTTCTCTTTTATCCTTATCTTCATAATCAGTGCGGTTACGGATAGCGCTCTTGATAAGCATTAATAGATAGCATAGGCACCGAAACCTAACGGCCGTATTCACCAACACAGTTTCAACTGCAATCGCAGGTGGAAGGATTGAAGATCGAAACGGATTGGTTAAATTAAGGATTTTAACCAATCCGTGTCGATTGCTGATCGTTTGACCTGCGCTTGCAGTTGAAACTGTGTTGGTGAATACGGCCGTAAGAGTTGAGGCCCTTTTGAGCTCCTCTTCCCCAATCAAATTTTTAAGGGGGTGCGGAGTCCCCCCGCCCGCAATTAATTTCTAAAAATAAAATGGAATGCACGTTCTCTCTGTCCTGCGTACACGCTTGATTTTCGTGTATACGGGACGACAAGCAACTTTATGCCTTCCCCCCTCCAATATTTTTTTCATGTCGGCGCCTCTGATAGATAGTACTGCCCAAGTGTCTTACTCAAGTCATGAAAATCGGTCAAGGGGCGCGGTAGCCCGGTCGATAAGATGCTCGCATAAAGTGCCAAAGGATGTTTAGAGGTGTCGCGAGTTCGATACCCAGTTCGTCCCTGTCAGAAAACTTTCCTGACACAGGGGTACAACAAAAAACTGCGACTTGACCGCAGCAAAAATTGCTACCGCAGGGAGTCCCCCATCGAGGGGTTAGCGCACCAACCTCTCGATGAGTATGAAAAACAAGCCTGCCGTTCGGAATCGGCAATAAATTGTAGGTCCCGGTCTAATTAGCCCTCGTGTGCAGAAAATGGCCGTGGTGCGACAAAAATGATCAAATGAAAATCGGTCAATATAAGAGAATTTAGTAACATCAAAATTTTGATGAAAAAAATACCTTATTGTACTTACGGTGACGATTCAACACAAACATCTTCTTCTGCATTACATCCATTTCTTTTCGGACACCATCGAAATTACAAATACAAACACAAAAGCTCCAAGAGGAAAATCGCACAAAGAGGTGGCTGAAGCTAATATGCATGTTTGAACCATGAAATGGCGGTCCATCTGTTGTGTAACAAACACCTTAGATATGTGACTTTTTTTACACGAAAATTCAAGACTGCTCGTCTGTAATTCATATTTTGGTATTTCCACACACGCTATCTTTGGGTTTAAGTAATTCACGAACTTGAACGAATACATTACAAAAAATTTTCTATTACGGCTGTTCCTCAAAGTGAGCGTCGAAGTTCCTAGTGATGTCGTGACGAGCTGTTGACCACTGATGTTTGCGTCTGTTCCTGAGCGGTTCTTTTATAAAAAAAAACCAGCATACACAAAAAGACCATAGCCGTAGGTGAATGAACAGTGATGCTAAAATCATGCTTCCCCCCACCCGCATCCTGCCGCAGGGTCCCGAGGCTAGGCTCTTTGGCGGGCCACAATCTGTATTGAATTTATAAGGTGAAAAAAAAAATGACGAGAATCGTCTTGGGGCCATAAAAAAAGAACACTGATACCAGCTGCACTTTTTGGGGGGGGGGGACGATAGCTCCAATAATGAACAATCATTAGCAAAACCAGTCATTCCCACATGGTGTTGAAATCTGCGACGGAAGCTTTTATCGATCAATTACAGTTACAAGTTAAAATACAACTGGAATGTACAGCGCATATTCAAGGCGGGGAAAACACTTTAGCTCTGCTTCCTTCTGAACAGATGAAACAAGTACACACAACTGCTGCGTCACAAATATTCATAGGTTTTTTTTTATTTTTCGCCCACAAGCACGGATATTCACGAAGGCTTTCTTCGGAAAAGGGTCCCAGTTTTTGAAAACCTATTTTTTCCTCTCGTCCTCCCATCGACCCCTTATGCCCATTCGTAGCCCCCCCAATCGCGTCTGTAGCAGGTATCGCCCCCTTGAATAGTCCCACCGCCCACTTTGGGAAACACTGCTCTAGGGAAAACCATGGCTTTTGCAACGTCCCGTATTTGTCTTCATGAGATATGGTCAAGTTTTGACAGGACAGGAGAAATTTGAAAAATTGCAGAGGAGGGGGGAGGGGAGGAAGAAATTTGTTTATGTTCTGGCCGTTCATGTAGATCCTTGACACGATTGTTTGGGGGATGAGCGGGGTAGCCGGTGAAGCAGCGTGGTTGGTGTTACGCCCCTCTCGCTCTGCGTTTGTGCCTTACCCTTTATTTAATTTTTTACTAGTGTTTCCCTCTTTAAGTACAGTTTTCTTTATTTATTATATTCGTAGGAGTAATTTTATTTAATTTCCTGAAGTGAAGGATCAAGGCTCTTGGTTAGGGCTCTGCCCGTTTCCGGGGTCTAGTTTGACTCCTTCAAATGTGCAGCTATGGCTGTTGAAATAGATACACAGCCAGCGGGCAGTGCAGACAAAGTCTCGTCTACAAGTCATAATTGGAATACTTTATTATCTGATGAAGACATCTTGGACGGTTTTGGTGAGTCCCCTCGCATTTTGCTAACTTTCAAGTTTTCGGGTGCAGAAATTATTCCCAGATCCAGGCCTTTGTGCCTGAAAAAGGATATCTGCTCAAAAATCTCTGTTCCTAAACACATCTCGGAGATTCGATTCACACGCTCAAGTGAGCTGTTAATCTCTACGGAAAATATTCACACTGCGAAAGAGATAAAAAAAATAGATATGATTTTGAACATTCCCGTTAAATCGGTCCTTTTGAAGGATTCGATTACCTCCAAATTTTTGCTAAATATTCCGTGTGATATTGCAGTAGTGGAAATTGCGGAAGAACTGCAATCGGAGGGGTTACAGGTCATCGGTATTCGAAGATTTATAAAAGAAAGAATTCCTTTACAAACTGTTCTGGTAACGATTCTTGGTAGGAACATTCCGCTGGAAATAAAGTTATGGTTCTTGATATTTCGACCACGTAAATTTATTGAGCGTCCTAATCAATGCCTTCGCTGCTGGAGCTACTTTCACCGCTCAAAGTTTTGTAGAGTATCATCTCAGATCTGCAAACGATGCGGCCAAAATCATAACCATGAAACCTGCCAAAACCCTATCTCCTGCATTAACTGTAAGGCTTCCACTCATCTTGCCTCTGATCGTCAGTGCCCTGCTTATGTCTTGGAGTCAAAAGCATATCACTATAAAGCCGAACATCATGTTCCAATAAACATCGCTCGAGAAAGATGTAAAATGAATTCCTCTTCATATGCTGCTCGGACCAGCATTTCCATGTCATCTGACTTCAGTGCTCTCAAGGCTGAGATCAGTTCCCTGGTCCAAGCGGAAGTATCTGCCATCAAAGAAATTGTACTTAAAGATCTGAAAATAAGTCTTCAGGAATCGCTGAATGACTCTATTAGAGCGCTTATTCCCGAAATAGTCAATTCGGTTAACCTAGCTGTACATAAGGTGAATATAATACCGCCACTTAATTCGAATGTAAATATGGACACTTCTGGTCCTTCGACTGCTATCTTCAATCAACCTTTGCCCCCTGAGCATAATGATGATAGTGACTTTTCTCAAGATCCTGAATCGAATAAATTCTATACTTCTCCTGCGGAAAGGGTTAAACAAAGACGATTAGCTAAGAGACTGAAAAATGACTTGGCCTCAAATGTTGGAACCTAGTTTTTCACTTAATTTCATTTTTGTCTCCCCCCCCCTTTTTTTTCCCCTCTCGTTTAAAGTTTGTTCCTCGTTTGATCTTTTTTCCTTTCTCTCTGTTATCGAGTTTGATAATGGTTTTTCTTTACCTCATTTAGAGCTGACAAGAGTTCAGTTTTCTTATTTTTGTGATCAAATCGAGCTTCGTTTGATTTTTTTTCCCCTCCCTTTCCTATTGTGTTTTTCTCGCTTGATATTTCCTTTTTCTCTCCCAAAAATAAGTGTTGTTTTTTTTGTTTTTTTTTTTTTTTTTTTTTTTTTTTTCTGTGAATTTGATGCTTTTTCCCTCTCTTCAGTTCAATATATTTTTCTAGTTAATCCTTTCCAAAAAAAAAAAATACTATGAATAATATGAATTTTAGAGTTCTTCAATGGAATGTCCGAGGCATCAAGTCCAAGTCAACCTTTATCAGAAATTTTTGTTTAAACTATGATATGTTATGTTTACAGGAGACTTTTCTGGAACCGAAGGACCATTTTTTTCTTGCTGGTTTTCAGATTTTTAGAAATGATCGACTTCTCCCAGGTGGTGGTTTAGTGACCGCGGTAAATTCATCTCTTTCCTCATCTTTGATATGGAAAATTTCGGACCCCTTTTTTGAAATTATGATTGTTCAAGTTTTTCTAAATAATTTTTCTATGTATGTTGTAAATTTTTATCGTCCTCCAGGTGTTTTCAATATCGCTGCTATTGACAATATTTTCTCATACATCTCTGGGAATTTCATCATAATCGGAGATTCCAACAGTCATCATCCAAACTGGGGAGGACATATTGTATCTCCTGCAGGTACTATGTTATTTAATTGGTATCTTAATCATAACCTTTGTCTAGTTCCTCCATTTTGCCCCACCTTTTATAGCAAGGACTCACAATCTTATATCGACTTATGTTTCTGTAGTCCAGGTCTTTATAGATATATTATCTGGACTCCCTGTGAATCCTTATTCAATAGTGATCATTTGCCAATTAAAATTTCCGTCTCTTTGAATAAACAATTCATATCTCAGGAATTCCGTTACATTAAATGGTCAGCAGTAATGGCAGGTCTCTCTGTCATCCCCGCTACTAACGATTTCGACAGTATCTACAATCATGTTGTTTCCATTGTTAACTCAGCTAGGTGCTCTGTGTACCGGAAGAAACAACCTTGGTTTAAGTTGGATAAAGAAGGGCGTATTGCTCTTATCGAAAAAAAACGGACTTTCCGTTTGTTTCGCCGTGTGCCCTCTCAGGCCAACTGGATTAAATATAAAAAATTAGCTTCGGTTTTTCGTCGCCACCTTCGCATTCTACGATTGAAGACTCTGGCTCAAGAACTTCATCCTTTTACTCAGCCCTCAGTTCTCTTTTCTGTCTTGCGTAGACACCGTTATATCGTGGCGAAAACTTGGGATGATTCCCGGCATATTTTCAAGATTGCTAATAATAGTTATGTCGAGCCTCTCGTACAGATCCAACTTTTAAAATTTTACCACTTCTCTTCACCTGGCCGATCTCAAACCGTTACTTTTTATGGTCCTCCTCGTGAGTTCCAGGCTCAGATGGATGCACCGTTCTCTCCCACGGAAATTCGTAGAGCCATTTGTTCTGGTCGTTCAACTACCCCTGGTCCAGATGGTGTTCCATTGAAGGTGTACAAACTCCTTCCAAATAAGGGGATTGAATTTCTGAATGCTTTTAATACCCTTTGGTCTTCATCGCTGGTGCCGCCGTCTTTTAAAGAAGGACGTATTATTTTTATTCCAAAGTCAGGAAAACCAACTACTGATCCGAAGAACTTTCGTCCTCTGACCCTTATAAACACTATTAGCAAAATCTTTGAGAGAATCATTCTTTTTAGGATCACCTGGATTGCATTACGATTTGAGCTCTTTCCAAAAAATTTTTATGGTTTTCGACCAAAAACTGGCGCTGAGATTTGCATGAGAGATATGGTGTCCTCTATTTCATATGCCCTCCAAAGGGGCTATACTAGCTACATTATTGCTCTAGATTTGAGAGCTGCTTATGATTCTGTGAGGCATGATTTGCTCATTGCCAAATTAGCCCGCTTGGGCTTTCATGGTAAATTTTTAACTTGGCTCTTTAATTATCTCTCGAACCGTAAACATGTCATTCATTGGAGGGGTTCCATATCTGGTGCCTTTGCTCCCAACTGCGGTCTTTTACAGGGTTCTACCCTCTCCCCAGTACTTTTCACCCTGTTCACATTAGATATAACCTCATATATTAATTCTGACATTAAGTTTTTTATGTATGCTGATGATATTTTCCTTCAGATGAATGCGTTAGATGGGAAGTATGCTGAGTTCAGATTGATGAACACCTTGCCTAACATTCTCAGATGGGCTGAAAATAGTGGATTGTGCATCTCTCTATCCAAATCTCGTTTTTCTATTTTTTCACGGAGACGACCTCCATACTTTCCTTCTTTCAACATTAATGGCGAATCCATTCCGTTTGATCCGTACTTGAAAGTTCTGGGTGTTCATCTGGATTGTACTCTCACCTGGAAAAAACAATTATCATCTCTGCGTTCTAAGGGCACTCTATATTTAAACATTTGTCGCTCCATCTCTCACTCATCAAGAAATATTCCTTGCAAGTTCCTCAAACCTGTGCTAATGAGCATCATTGGAGGTACCATTGGTTACGGAGCTGTGGCCTGGTTTAATGCAGCCAAATCTTCTCTCACCAAGATAAACACAATCTATAACTCCTCGATGAGATCTATCTTAGGCCTCCCTACGTCAACTCGCATAGATAAACTCAGAACCATTCTCGCCCTACCCTCCTTTCAGGATTCCATTCTCTTCAGGATTGGGTTATCTTGTATTTCTGCCACAGCCTCTCCCACGCAGGGTCACTCTAACCATATAGATTCGGGTTTTTGTCGCCTCTCGCCATCTTTGGCTAGGAAAATATCACAGTTCAATAATACCATTGGTTTTTCCCACAGGTCCATGCTGCGTCCAATTTATTCTTTTTGGCCGTGGATACCCTCAAATATCTATTTCATATCGGAGGGTCTTAACTTTCAAAAAACTAAGTCTACCATCCCTTATCAAACAATATTCCAAGAGTACATTGAGTCTCTGCCGCTGAATGCTCATGTAATTGCTACGGATGCGTCTAAATCATCTCAAGTGGTTTGTGGAGCTTTCTGTTTGGTTACAAAAGTTATCAAGTCTTGGTTCATTAATAAAGACTCCTCAGTTTTCACTGCGGAGGCCCTTGCTATTACTTTAGGTCTTAGATCCTTCATTCAATCGTCTAATTCTTCAATATTCATATTTACGGATTCCAAATCAGTCATCATGGCTCTCGACAATTTCTCTATTCATTCATCTACGGTGACTCACCTACTGTATGCTCAACTGGTTCATACTAGTTCTTTGGTTAACAGCATATCACTAATCTGGGTCCCAAGTCATTCGGGCATTGCCATTAATGAAACTATTGACAATCATGTTCGTACTGTAGCTTCTACTACTGTTGATCTTCTACCTTCTAGCCTTTATGTAGAGGACATTCGTTCTCTTTACTATCGCCACTTCAAGGAAAATATTCGCAATGCTCTTTTCTTATCTATTCCTGAGTTTAGCTCCTTCTATAACTGCTGCCAGAACTTCTCCCCTTTGTTTTCGAATAGAAGGTTGGAATGTTTATTTTACAAACTTATTTGCAATAGAGCTCCCTTGAACGAATACCTACATCGTATTAAGAAAATGGCTAACCCTCTCTGTCTACAATGCAAGATTCCTGAAACTTCCTCTCACTTTTTGTTTTCTTGTATTAGGTTCTCCCAGGTTCGGTTCTCAACTTTTAATTCTCTTTCTCCACCAGTTAGGTGTTGGTCCGAGTTCTGTTCAGGCAGACCTGAGAACATTATCTGTTGCTTTGAGAGGTTTGTTACCCTTAGTCAACGATTTTCTTGAGTTTTTATTTCTTGTTTTTTTTCTCTCCCCCTCTTTCTTTCTCTCGTTTGGTTTTTTGTCCTTTTCTACCTTGGTTGTTTGGTTTCATTTTTTGTTACCACACACTCATCCAGGGACTCCATGTCATCATATCATTTTAAAGCGGCTTAGCATCGTCCCCTAAGCCTGAAGACTTCTTCTCCATCTCATATAACATCTCCATCTGCGTTTGTTTCGTCTGGTTTGTGTTTTTTTTTTTTTCCTTTTTTCATACCCTTCTGAAGAAGAAGGAAGAATGGAAATTGCTGAAATTTCTATGTGTTCTGTGATTGTTGAAAGCTCTTTCGTTAGTACATTTTTATAACATATTCTATGCTCTTGTGGAAGTTTCTTTCTCTAACAGGGGATGGCCCGAAGGCATAAAGCCCTGTATAATTGAAGAAGAAGAAGAAGAAGAAGGCCGTTCATGTAAACCACGGTTGTGATTTCTGTCAATATTCCGATAACGTAACGATTATAAAGTAAGTTCATGTCGTGGTCTTTTGACCATTATGTGAATAAATTGTTACGTTATGATGACTATTCTGAGAAGTTATTGTTTTTTCCCCCTTCAATTTTTGAATTGTTCCAGGGGTCGCAAAACTCGTCTGCGGGCTAGATCACGACCACCTAAATTACACATCTAGGTTATCTAGGTGGTCGTAGCTAGCTAGATACGTGAGATGCGTACCTACCGGGTAAATTTATGAATTCTATTCTATATGAATTATATAGGATTTTTATGCACTAAAAATAGAACGTCGTTGCTGATTGGTAAAAAAAATCCAGAAATTCACACACAGGTTTTTCAACCAATCAGCAGTGGCATTGAATTGTTAGAGCATAAAAATACTAACCCTTCTACAACACTCATGTGGCTGTAAATAGATTAATCATCTGAATCGTTGTTGGTGATGGTAACTTGTGGGGAAACTTGGTAAATACGGGGGAATTTTTTAGCATTTGTGGGAAATTTTGAGAGTTTTTATCGAATCAAGGATCAGTAATCTCCCCAATTCTACTCTTAATATACATTAATGACCTCCCTGAAACCCTCAACTGTACCATGACACTTTTTGCTGATGATTGCGTAATCTACCGTACCATAACTCACGAGTCAGACCAAGAACTTCTCCAACACAATCTCAATTCCATCTCCCAATGGTGCTCCACATTGCAAATGCCTCTCAACATCTCTAAATCGGTTCTCATGAGGATTTCACGTAAGACCTCACCGTTCAAATTTTCATACTCCGTCAATAACTCGTCCATATCCCAGGTTTCTCAATACAAATACCTCGATGTTATCATTTCAGCAGACCTGCGCTGGAATAAACACATCGATTATATCTATCAAAAATGCCTCAATAAACTCTTTTTCCTTCGTCGCAATCTAAAACACTACTCGTCATGTTAGACTCCTCTGTTATCAAACCTATATTTTTGCAGTCCTCTCTTATGCCTCTGAAATTTGGGACCCCTACACTGCTAGCAATATCGAGAAGCTGGAATCAATACAAACTAAATCCGCCCGTTTTATCTATGACGTCCTCCTGTGCTTTAGAAAAGTCACCCTTGTTAGATTCACGGAATTATTTTTCTTTCTTTTTTTCTCAGGAATTTTTTTTTCCCACTTTGAAACATATCTTTTCATTGATATGAGTGTTTTTTTCCCCATTGACAGTAGTTGTGAAAGTTTCCAGAACTTTTTCTGTTTTTGCTTTTCTTTTAGCGGTCCTATTTTAGTTGGGAAAAGTTATTGTTGTGCCAGTGTTATTGGTCAGGATAGTAGCGCTATTCATTGTGATTTTTTGGTGAAGTGACTTTAGTAAGGATGCGCTTGGAGGCGTCCTCCTTTGCTAGTTTTCAAATTTGGTAACCCCATCACCAAAGGCCTGTCATTACGTGCTACATGCTTTCTATGAGATCAGAAACCCAGCATTTCTTTACATTTCTTATCTTTTGCATTCATCTGTTGTGTTGCCATCATGGTCATAAAAATTAGACCTACGAAAGAAGAAAGAGTGACTTTTTTTTTTGCTTTGAGCTCTCTTTTGTGCAGTTATCATTATAGTATTGGGATTTGTGGCTAATACAGGATTTGAAACTGAAAGCCCCACTCCACATCTTTTTTTCTTCCTTCTATTTCTTTTCCAAGCTAGAGAAAATTAAGTTTTCTACAAGTGTTTCTTATTAATTATTTACATTCCATCGTAAGTATTACTGTGTTAAAACAGTGATTTTTTTTATTTCCCGAGAATTTTTCCTATGATTTGGGAACCAGAAATCGTTCAGCTGAGAATGGGATGGACTTCTTTCTTGCCTGGGAAACCCTTGTAGATGCTGTTTATTGGAATTATATACAGATAATGCTATCATTTGGGAACTGTTATCACTATTCCAGAGTATGAAACTAATAACTGAAAATGAGAAAAATCGGTACTTTTCCATTATAACCATTCCACGTAGCTATTTTTTTTTTGTCCTGGCATATTTTCTTTGAATTTTTCCCTCCTGTTTAGTGTTAAATATTTCTTTTGTTGCAATGTCCATGAATTTGTTATTATTTTTTAAATAAGGCATGTGAATAGAAAAAGCCAAAATGTACCAATTTGGTGTTGAAAATGCGTGGTAGGGTTATAAAGGAAGAGTAGCAAAATTTGCTTTTAGTTTATTGTCAATTTTTTTTAATCCAAATTTTGCATATTTTGAATCTAAAGTCGAACCACACTTTTTTCCCCTTTATCAAGCAGGTTTCTTATATAGTAGGATTTGATTGTATTTTCACAATTTTCTTTTGTTGTAAAGTTGTGATTCTACTATTCTTTGAATTATTTAAATATAATATGGTTCCTCTTAACAAAATTTTTGTCTTTGAAGCTGTGGTCTTATGAGGATATAAACGATGTCTCTACCACGGGGGAATACTTTTTCCTCTTCATCTGCGTCCAAAAGTTATGAAGAATCCGAGTCTGTTGCAGATGCAGAATGCAAAGACGATGAGAAGCCCTCGTGCAGTTCAAACAGAAAAGTCAAATCATTTTTAAAAAGCAGCTCTCATTTTATGAGAGCTTCGGACCTCCATGCATTGAACAGACTAAATACACCAGCTGTAAATTGTGAAATGGTTCAGTCAGACAGACTCAACAACATAAGAGGAAATTTGTCATTTAGGAGGCAGAAACCTTTATCTTCCGGATCATGCAATACAAAATTCCGTTGTACTGTGCTGAACGTTAAGGATAAACTGGTTTCCAAAGAAGACGAAGCAGCAAAATCGAAGAAAACGTTCAAACTAGTGGTAGACAAGAGTACACTGAACCATGAACAACCTGAACCGAGTGAGTTGGAACAACCAAGGAAAAGGTTCAAAATTGCTGCACATGATAGTGTAAACAGA
Organism: Pholcus phalangioides; assembly: GCF_987345545.1. Classification (NCBI taxonomy): domain Eukaryota; kingdom Metazoa; phylum Arthropoda; class Arachnida; order Araneae; family Pholcidae; genus Pholcus; species Pholcus phalangioides. The sequence goes on along the minus strand of NW_028301608.1, from coordinate 80,897,199 downwards.
AATACTATCCGTAATTATTACAAACGTGCTCATAATGCTCGCTCAACTGCTGGGAAAGCTAAATTATGTGAAGAACATCATGAAATAAGTATCAGTTTGCCTAAAGTGAAATCATCTCCAAAAACTAACGTGTCAGAACGGCAACATGCTTCTGAACTACTGTTGAGTGCACCCAAGATTAAAAACTCTGAGCAGTTGAATGAAAGCGTTCCATCTACTTCTAATAGCGAAAATTTTCCAAACACAACTTCAGACAACAGGTTTTTGTCAAAGAAGCCTGAAAAAGACATCGTAAACGAACAAGATGACAACTATTTTGGACTTTTTGGAATTAGTTCTGAAGAGTTTGATGAGGAAACAACTTTTTCATTTGACCTCTTGCCTTCAGCTGTTGTTGAGTTGATTCTGTGCCAGATACCTTTTAAAGACATGCTGGGTTTGAGGTGTGTTTGCAAAGCTTGGAATATCATCATAAGCAATCAAAAGGTAACAGATTTTTCACTTCATGTTACAGCTATGACTATTGAATTCAATCAATTTGATAAACTGTGAATTTCTCTTTTTTTTTTGTCTTGGAGATATCTATTACAAAATTTATTGTGACATGATTTTTCTTCTCTAGTTTGCAGAGTGGAAGAAAATGTATTTTCGTTTCAAATGGACAAATGATATCCAAAGCTCATTCCCTGTAGAAATTTCTTCTGTGCTGCTTCAGTGCAGTGTAAATGATTGTTTTCTCACTCTGATCAGGTGAATATATTATTCGTGGATTATCGCTTATTTGTATATGATGGCGAAAATGTGAGTCAAAAAATAATTTTTTTTGTTTTTTCAAAGGAGGTGCAGCTTTTTCATTACATTGCAGTTTTTGATTACATTTCATTACAATCAGGTTTGCGTGAGAATTTTCATAATACAGTCTCTCTTTTGTAGACATCAATGGGACAAAAAATTCATCCGTACCATTAATCAGAAGTTTGAAATGTGTACTTTTATTGTACAAAGGGAAATTATTATTTGGCCGTAAAAGAGATCTAAGTGGGTGTTTGTTAAAAGGGGGTTTTACTGTAAAATGAGTCATAATAAGGTGGGTTTTTTCTTCACCTCATTTTGTTTTAATAGAAGAACGAAGGCTCTCATGACCAATGTCAAGAAAGGCACCAATCGGAGATTCAAGATTTTTGGCTGAAGAGCCGTTGTTCGAATGAATTACTACCAAGGATTTTGTTCACATCTGCATTTTGTCATCGCATCCTTAATGCAGACAGTTGAAAAAGATGAGATCAGCTTGAATGTTTGAAAATGGCATAGGCTGAGGCTGTGATCCTGCTAGTATTTGTGAAAATTCAGGTTTGTGCTGTGTCGTGCTCCTGTTGGACAATCAGGTTAAAGTTAAAACAAACTGATGTCTTTTACTGTGAATCATTATTTTACCCACTTAAGCCTTGATGCTATAAAGCTTCATAAACATAGTTAAAATTTTAACAGAGAAGAAAATGCCCTTTGAGTCTATCAGCTGTTTCTTGCTCCCATGACACTTGTCCAAAAGTAAATCCACCATATTCTTTGTTGGCTGATTCATGGGCCAATTGGTGTAACTCAAACTCCACTTTCCTTTTTATACTAACTCTCTCCAGTCTCAGACATCTCTCTAGACCAGCGTTTCCCAACCTTTTGAGGTTTGCAACACCCTCGGGAATAACATTAAAAACTTGGGGCACCCTTCCTTGAATACAGTTTACTACTACAAAAATTACCGAGTAAAAATACATCAATAAAGTTTTGTTCGATTAATTATTAATATGAAACTTGTGATTGATGTTAAGAGCACAGATACTTGAAATCAGGCCTTACAGTTTTCAATGAAACATGTAAATTTTCCTCAAGGATTTGCAGTCATTTCTTGACAGATGGCAGCACTACACATAACAAGCATCACACAGAAACAAACTTCATGTTATATTCAGAACATATACACGCACATTCCTGCATGTACCTATTCGTTAGAGATTCCATAGAGGAATGTGTACAAGCTGCATATATTGTTGAGGTAGTCTATTTCTTGCTTTGTATTTTGTTGTCGCCATAGCAGAGAAGGCTTGCTTGCATAGATATGATGTGCAAAGGCTAAAAGTGCGTTAATTGCATTCTTTGTTAGATTAGGATACTCCTCTCTCAATCCAAGCCAAAACCAGCCACCGATGCCTCACTCTTGGTGAACTTACCTTTGAGTGTGGAATTGGTGCAAAGATCAGTAAATCCATCTTGTTTGTAAGCAATGAAATTTATTTCCTCCGCACTGTCTGCAAAATCAAATGATGAGATAATCTGGTCTAGATTCTCAGTGGAAAGAGATGGAAAGTACATATCTATTGCATCTTGCAATGATTACCATTGACAAATGAGATCTTTCAGCTTATCCGAAGGTGATGTCACTCAGTGCTGTTACTATGAAGGTTTTGACAGCTGGCTGATGCAAAGATAAATTCAACTCCAAGAAAGAAAATTCAGCTGTTCTTTCGGGGAATCAGACCCATGTCCTTTCACTTGCTGGGTGAGCACCCAAGACCATTAATCTACAAAGCCAACAAATCCTCTTTCCTTAATCTTTTGTTCGCTGAACCAACACCATTTATAGCAGAAAGCCTTAGCGCAAAGCTTTGGCGTCGCTGAAAAAGTCCATTTCACCTTTAGCCATTGGATATAGCAGGCCTATGCATGCGATATCTTTACCTTTTTTGCAGTATATCTAATGACTATTGGTGAAATGGACTTCTTCAGTGACGTCACAAGCTTTGCTCAGAGGCTTTCTGCTATAGATGGTGTTGACTGAACAGGACTGTTGCATTGACAGCCAGACCTAATTCAGGCCAAAGCTCACATTGCTGACACTGCCATCAGATGGTGACTTATTCGATGAGTCTGTCATATATTGTGATTGTTATTTATTGTTGAACAATATATGACTGTCATATATTGTCGTGTTTACATACTATATTCATGAGAGGAGAGTAATTAATTTGACTTAAAATATTTTTTAACACCTTAAATAAAAAACATGCCCACTTATCTCCATAGTATCTTGCGTCACCCTAGGGCGCCGGGACGCACAGCTTGGGAAACACTGTTCTAGACAGGTGAGGGGAGACCTTATCAATTACTTGTACACTCCAGAATCGGATAAAATGTTTGATTCAAATTTGCCAGGATCAATGCTCTTTATCCTTATTTTATAATCTTCAACATATATATATATATATGTTGAAGTTGTTGTATGTTATTATAATATGCCATTGTTCTATTATTTTTTCCAACAGCTCAGTAACTCAGAAATTGTTTTTTAAACATTGCCGCATCATCTATCATTTTCATTTTTCAGTTTTTGTTTTAGTGAGAGTGAAAGAATTAAATTCTATACAACTTATACCGTTTTTGTGCTGTCAATATCCTTTTAGGTACATGACTTGCACATTCAATAGAAGAGCTCCCCTCAAAATGATGGATGTGTTAAGAACTTTGCCAAAATATGATATTGCTGTTGGAGTAATTGCTGAACGATTGCCAGATCTAGCTTCCAAGGTAACATCATTTTTTTAATTTAACTGTAATTATAAAAAAAAATATTGGTATTTAAGCTTTTGCGGTATATCTATAGTTATTTTTCCCTTCTATTAATTTTTTTTTAGTGTCTGGACAAGTGAAAGTTTGAATGTACTTATACTGTTTTCCTTGTGTATTTTATATACAGTAAAACCTCATCTTAAGAGTAACTTCATTTACGAGTGTTTTGTAAGATAAGCAAAAAAAATTGAACATATTTTGACTCTTTTAACAAGCATTGTCTCGCAATAAGAAAAAATTTTAGAATTTTTTAAACAAATTTTGACTTGATAAATGAAATATTTTTCATAATATGAATAGTATATAACAAAAATTCCTAGATGAGCACTAGTCTATTTGAGACTTTGTGTATTTCTGTTGTTTGTTGAGTATCTCATGATCACCACTAAAAATCCCGGAGAATCAAACTGGTTTGATCTCTCTCATTAAGGGCAATGACATTTTAACAAGTTCAGGGACTCCTTTTGATTATTTACTGAAAGACCAAAACTGAAAAATATATTGTATGCATTTGGTGTATTAATGACACCAATAATTTACGAGCCATTATTTGTGATTTGGGCCATTCATTAGGACGTCAGTGACTACAGAATAGCGATTCTTAGCACAAGTCCATGAAAGGATGCTTCACCTTGTTTTGCGCTAATGCAAGCAGATGGATTCCAGAATGCTTGCTTTTCTATGAGATTCCAGAAAACTCGAACCTTCTGTATAACATAAGTAAAAATACAATGATTCAAAATAAACTAACCTGCACTTTTTCTTTGAAAATAATCATGACTGGCATTAGGGAGATTGTCATGAAACAAAACATTTGAGTTTATACATTACTGTTTTTAAGTTAAACCCATGTAAATCTGCTATGCATTACAATTTTTTTTTTACAATTTGAAGCTCTTGAAAGAAGTTTATAAAGAGGGCATGTGTTTGATGTCTGAATATATTTTAGGTTTTCAACCCATGGGGTGTCATTTCTGTGATGGCTTTAATATCAGAAACTGTAGAGGACATCATGATCATTCTGAAGCGCTTGAGCTACAATGGTTCTCCATGCTCTCTACATGATGTGATTGATGCCATTTATTGTGTTGCCACATTTCTTTTATATTTCAAGAACTCTTTCAAAGTGAACCATGGGTGAGTCATAAGTGTATTTTGTTTTGAATATACGAGGCTTGTTCGAAACGTATACAACCATAATACCATAATTTTTTGTGCATATACCAATGCAGATAGGCAGGCGTGGTTTGGTGCACGTATGTAGGCAATCCTAATGCACATGCTTGAGTTTTTCTTTGCTTGCAGAAGCTGCCAGTCGCTGGCAGATTGCAATAAGTGAGGAGCCATTTTGAAAAAATGGCAGAAAAACTTAACGTTACTGCATTAAATTTTATGTAAAGCTTGGTGATTCCCAAATGGAAATAATCTGTAAGATTCAACAGGCCTCCAGGGACAAAGCAATGGGCACCACATAAATAGAGTGGCACAACTGATTCAAAGAGGGCCTTACATCAGTGGGGAGACCAAAGTCATTCTGATCATCTTTGTTGGCTCCAGTGGCATGATTTACCTCTAGTACGCACCACGTGGCACAACCATCACCAAGGAGTATTGCCAAGAGATTTTGAGTTACCTTCCTGATGCTGTGAGATGAAAACAGCCATATCTGTGGACTGCTGACAATTAGCAGCTCCGTCATGATAACCCACCTGCCTATTCTTCACATTTGATTCAGTATTTCCTGGCGAAATATAACATGCCTACTATGTTTTGTCAGGCTCCCATCTCTCGTGCAACTTCTGGCTCTTCCAGAAAAGTTGGTTCTTCACACTTCCACACTCATTTACGATCTGCTGGCAATTGGCAGCCTCTGCAGTCAGGGAAAAATTCAAGCATTTGCAATGGGATTGCCTATATAAATGTAAAATGCACCAAACCATGCCTTCCTAGCGTTATTGGTTTACACACGAAAAATTATGATCGGATACTTTTCGAAAACCAATTGCATCTAAATGGGGAATGGAATCACTGTAATTCCCTATAATAAAGCTGTGACTTGGATGGCTTTTGAAAGTTGATTTTTAATGCATGTAGCTACCTCGATGCTGTAGCCGATTCAATATTTATTTTTAACATTCTCATTTAATGAGATTTTAATTCCTCTAAGCATTTTTTATGTATTTATTTTTTTTATTCAGTTAGAAAAATCAATTTTTACTCCAGAGTAATATCTGAATGTTACAATACAACATTTAATTTTATTTCAATATCAGTGTTTTTCTTTGGATCTTGAATGGAAATTATGTGCAGCTTAACGCTAGAAGGACTTGATAATTGTTGTTTTTTTGGGTTGATGTACAAGGTGTTTCAAAAAGAATCACCTGATTTGAAATGCATATATTACGAAAAATATATAGACACTTAAGATTAATTTTTATTACATGGCTGATCATAAAGTATTTTTAGAAACGAAATTATAGGTGCTCAATATGTTCATTACCTCGGGATGCACAGAATATTTGTGTACAGCAATCAAATTTGTCCCAAACTTTTGTGAGCATGTTTATATCCACTACGAGTGGATTTCTGTGGACTACGTGTGAAACTCTGTTGGATGCACTCTACATTTTTGCCTGACGTGTGTGTGTGTGTGGGGATGGCCAGGGATTTCCCTTTACACAGACAACCCGTATCTCAGAACTGTTTATACCATCGCCTAATGCTCTGAGCTGAAGGAAGTTCAACACCAGGATATTAGCATCGAAAAGCACGATGAACAGTTGTCACGGACACATGCTTCGCAAAGCTTAAAACACAAAATGATTTCTGTTGTGCAGTCTTCATCTTGACAAACACTGAAGTGGTGGCCGAAGGCAGAGCATTAGCGCTACCTGTCGGCAGCTGCGTGAAACTCAAGATTTCCCTCTTTCTACCTATACAAAACGGATTAAAAGCTGAATAGTTATTTTTTTAATCGGATGATTCTTTTTGAAACACCGTGTATTTTAAAATATTTTACATCCATATTTTTTATGGGCATCTCTTTTCAGCCACCTCATTGGGTTTTGTGCCTGTTGTAGCCTTTGTATTTGTATAAGAATGACACCGGCCATTTTGACCATTTTCGATCTTTTCGCTCCATTTTCATAATGAAATCAGACTACTTAAAATGTTGAAATTTTAAGACTTTCCCTAAAAATACCATACCGAAATATTATGCTGTCCAACCATCATCAGTTTCCAAAAAAAATCGGCCGAGATATTTTTAGTTTTACCTATATAAAAGAACCATGACATCAATCAATTTGACCATTAATGTTATTGACACTTTTATTGCATGCACAGCGAATATAATTTACAAAAAACTTGGCAGCAATTTTGTTCTAATGTAGATGTTCTTGCTTTGGCTAATTGAAGGCATGCTTACTGACTGACTAAAAGTACTAGCTTAGCGAAAAATGTAGCAATGTGCAAATCACTGAACCTTATCTGAAAGCTAGTAGAAATATGACCAATTGATGACTGTTTTACTTCACTAGTACTTGCTGAACGGAAACAGAATAGTACTACCTTTGTAGATAGTATAAGAAATCAAAAAAGAAATTTCATGTTGGAGTTCAATAAGGATGAGATTATGATATAATAGTTTTATAAAAGTTCTTTTATAAAACTTGAAAATGTATCCAATAAGCTTATTGGTTACATCCGAGCAAAGCAACCCATAAGCCTATTGGTTGCATTTGCCAAGTTTTATTAAAGAATTTTTATAAAACTTTTATAGTGCAATACCAGCCTACAAAACACATTCTGATAACACATAAAGGCTATGCTTAATTTACATTTAACATTTCCTGGACAAGAAAAAGGAAAATATTCTATTAAGGCCAGGATTACACTATGAAAGTTCTTTTATAGTGTAATACTGGCCTCTTTTATAGTGTGATACCTGCCTTAGCTCAGTGCATTGAAATGTTGAAATAAATACTCTCAAAGTAAGGAAAAAAAAGTTTTACAATAAAGCAAATTGTGGCTTGATCAGATGATTTGAAAGCACTTGGTGCGAGTATCATTCATTTGCCAGTGCATATTTTACACAACAATTGGCTTAGCCTCAATTTCAGTGTATGCCCTCAGGGATGGGCACTGTGATGGGCACAAATGTTTTTGCTTAGCCTTAATGAATGCTTGGTCGCTTTGTGGAAAAAAAAGAATTAAAAACTAGAAAGGTGCTAGTTTTTTTTGTTGAGATTAGCTTGAACCGTATTTGTTCAGAAATGAGAGAACTTTTCTATCAACAACAACAACAAACATCACTATATCAGGAAAAAGACAATGATGTGTTAGATTTCAACATAAAATAACAAAACAAGTTATACATTTCCAATGGGTAAAAAATCTGTGAGCAGAAAGTATATTTCAATGTAGCAAAGGCAATGAAAAATATAAAAAGTGTGATGTTCACACTGCAACTGCAGTTATAATGTTCAGAATATCAATATTTTTCATTGATTACACTACGAGAAATTTTTTGGAATTTAAAATAAAATTGAATTAAGTAATTTCATTTGAAAAAAAATCTTATAATTCATATTGTATTGCTTATCTATGCCCATTTGTATAATTAAACATAATAAAACTTAAGAAAAAAGAAGTTATAGTGAAAATCAATCTCCAGTCATCAGTATCGGTCCTTCTAGTGTTAAACGAAGCTGTGGTGTGTGCACAAAAAGCTGTTTTAGGGTGTAGGAAATTTATCTGCATTTTTTCTTGATATGTTTAACATGGTTGATTTGTTTCATGGGTGTCAATTGGTGATTATTTTCACTTTGTTAAAAATATAAAAGTAACTTATTCTTGAATGTGATTGATCAATTTGAATTTTTAATTTTAAACACAGAATTCACTACCGGTTGTACTATGCATTATACTTATGGGAAAACTCTGTTTCTAAAAACAAGTTGTCATTACAAGATGTCACACCTGAGGTTGGAATATCTGGCCAACAGAGCATGTATAATTACTGGTGAGGTTATATTGCAATTATATATATTTCATACAATATTATTTTAAAAAAACTCCAAAAAAATTAAAATTACTGCACTTCTGTTATTCTGCCTTTCTCAAATTTAATGACTCTGATGTATGTTTATGATGTGTATTTGTGACATTATCCACATAAAAGCTCTATAATCTGTTGATTCTTATAATGAAATATATTAGATTTTTAAATCGTTATTTGGACAGTTAGAATTTTGTTTAACTCTTACAGCAGCAATTCTGAGATATCTCGTCTTCTTGAAACTGTCTCATTTTGGAAATCCCAATATATCTTGTCTTTTAAAAAACCATCTCATTTCTGCAATCCAGAGCACAGCTAGCTCTGTACAGGGAGCTTTGCCTGATAACGTGTCTCCTTCCCACCATCCTGTCAATCAACTGCCAGTGGGCAGTCAGCTTTTATTCAAAGTCTGATAACAGAAGGGACAGAGGATGTTTTTATTTTCCTTTCGAAGTAGTATATGATTATGTGCACAGCATAAATAACAGAAAACAATTGAGTTTTTCTCTTCTTTATTATATTTTGTATTGGGGGGGGGGAACATTTATCAGCTCATACAATCAAAAAAAAAAAAAATTCTTGAAAATGTGTCAAAATTTCTAGAAGGTTTAGTGATTTTCTCTGTGGTAGTTTTAAAATATGGATCAGGGAAATTTTAAAAACTGCTTAAAGAGTTAAATGTTTCACTATAAGAAGAGGTGAAATTTTTCCCATGGAAAGATAATTGACAAACAGTTTTAAAAACCTTTATTTATTTATTTACAATAACCTGCAAAAGTATTTCTTACGATAGAATTTATTGTTGAGTAAAATAAAGCAAAGAATTTTTATTTCGGTGAAATTTTTATGTATCTGTACATGGACTCAACAAAAATATGAATGCCCTAAAAAGAAATTATTTGATTGAGATTGATTTCGGTTTTTTTAATGTGCATGTATTAGAGAAAGAATAGCTGGAATTTAACTTTGAATAATTTATTGGCCAAAAATATTCACAACAATTGATCATAAATAGCAATAATTCACGTTTAACCTACATACATGTTATCACCTGAGATTAAATTCTGAAAAACATGGTTACGGTTAGTAACATGATTTGCTATGAAATAATTCTTTATTTTATTACAGCAGAACTTGGCTAATTTGAATTTTGGGTAATTCAAATTTTTAAAAACTCCCTTTTTAATCTATTTTAATGTCAATTTGAACTTTTTCAAATTTTTAGTTTGAGGAAAAAAAATCATGATTTTTGTATGAGCAAATTTAATTTGAAAAATCCTATAAGAAGTTAGAGTTTGTTTTTCTTGATCAAGTTGTTAAACAACAAATTTTTAAAGACTAATGTTTGAAAATTTTGTTTTTCCTTACTCTTTTTTTTTTGATGATTTTATGCCCATTTTAACATTGTTCAGTTGTGGCGTGCATCAAAACTGTGTACCACTTAATACCAATTATGCGTTTCAACCTATAGATCAAGGTTTAGTGTTCAAAATCAATGTTTTTGTCATCATTAACAGTATGGAGAGTAACGAAAAGTACAAGTTATAATACGTTAATGACAGTATATTTCCCTGATAACATAAAAATAATAAAAAAAATTGAGAAACAGTTTTGTAATGGATAATCATGAACTATTTCCATAAATCAGGCTTCAAGCATGGTTAGGAAATTCTGCAGTGATGCTGATTCTAGAACAGTGGAATAGTGTACCAGCTAAGATAAGTTATGATATGTAATTTTAAATTATTTAAATTTGGGTCATAAAAATTTTAATGACTAATAATAATTATTATCTTATGTAAATGTTGATGATTAAGTTGCAATTTGCAGTAATTTTACAGACTGAGCCACTGTGCGGTCGTGTGGGCATTGCGCTGGACTCTAGTCCTGAGGATCCAGGTACGAACCCTGTTAACAGCGTAGTGGTGGTCGGTTGAAGTTGGTTTTCTGCAGTTTTCCAGTTTTGAGGCATGAATGTGAGCTGGTCTCCCATTTGAAAAAGTCTCTCCGCAGAGAGCAGGCAGGCCTACAGACAATACTGATAAAACGACAATTCAAACATTTCCATCTTTACTTCAGAAAATGGAAGCCAGATAGAGGTATGGAGACAAACAAGTGCAACTCAACAACATAAATACGTTAGGGCCAAGCATAAACTCAGAATACACATACCGGCATATTCCATTTTGTTAGAAATTCAGTAGAGGAATGTGTACGAGATGCAAGTTCGGTTAAGTAGTAGTAGTCATTTTACAGATCCAAGATAGCTTAGTTGGATAATTTGAACTTTTTTTCCAGTGACTTTGGACTTTGAATTAACTAAGTTTGGATGTACTTTATCACATAAAACATACCTATAAATACAGATATTTATAAAAATTTAGGTGTACACACATAAAAAGGCAGCTTGAGAAAAAATCTTTAACCACACGAGATCTATTTTTGGCGCCCCCAACCACACTTTTTTAGTTAACAAAGCTTTTTTCGCCCTTTCGACTTGGATTTGGTAGCCTTCTGGAAGTGGTGGCTTGTGTGGCTATGCAACCCAAGAACCACCCCTGTACACATGGAGCTAGCTATCGACTTATTGTTACTAGGTTACATTCTCAGACACTCATTGCAAGTTGTCTTTGTTATTTTTGTTTTGCATATATTTGACGCCTAACTGAATGTTTTCCTCTCATTTTTATGACAGTATGAATAGTAAATAAATGAAATCTCTATCATGATGTTTGTAATCATAAGCTCGAGTGGTCATTAAGTTGGTGACTTCCTATATAATCTAAAACACTTCCCGTTATACACAAATTCATTAGAAAATGTTTGGGGTGCATGTGTGTGTTTTAGTTGTTCTTTATTTTATTTTCAGTTGTAATTACTGAAATAGAAGTTCACTGTATGGTTTATGAAATTATTTATTATTTATATCCGTTGTATTTTTAACTTGCACGTATAGCAAACCTACTGAGCAGAGATTGACTTATGAACAGATAAGAATTCTGAACCATCGTCTGAAGCCCAATCAAATTCTAAAAATTGTGGCATTTGCAGGTAGGGAGAAGCAATGAAATTATGATTGTTGAGCTTATTATAATTGTTATCATATTAAGAGTGAAATTGCAGTTTTTCTGTTTTTTAAATAAGAGCATGAAATTCTAACTTCTGTTTCGTTAAATTTTAATCAACGTTTGAATAGTGTTTTATGTGTTAAGATTTTTGATGATGTTTAAAACCCCAATTTACAGCATTCTAGTAGATCATACAGGACCTGTATCATTATACAAAGCATATCTCTGACAAAGATGGGAACCCAGATGTGTTTGGTTCTTCAGTGCCATACACAAAATAAAGCCATACCTTTGTACTTGAATGTTTTGAAACTTGCAACATTTTGATGATTAATAAAAGGTTTCGGCACTTAGCGCATGCTCAGATTTTACTGTCCTATTTAAATGAAAACAATCTGCTTCCCTGAGGGCTATGCCTTTAATGAACAATGTTTCTATTCAATCTCTTTGCTTGAGAAAACATTTGTTGGATGTGTTTGTTTTTACATCATTCAAGTTCTAACTTCCTAACACAACTCTTTTGATCCATCTGATCAACTAGAGTTATTTTAGACTTCAAAATATATGTCTAAGTTTCAGCAAGCCAAAACAATGATTCAAATAATTCACATTGATTCACAAATAAATGCCAATCATTGGAAGAGAGGATTCATAAATTCCTTATAAAACACAACTTGCTTGTACGAGAATACACTAGCTACTTTTGTTATAGTATATTTAATATTTGGCAGTGCCATAAAAATTTATCTTTCAAATTGACTGACCATTTTTTATTTGACATTATGCTATACCTTCTATTTCAGGCTCTGGAAAAACATCAACATTAATTCATTTTGCAAGACTATATCCCCAACTGAAATTTTTAAACGTAGTATTTAACAAGTAAGTAGTTTTTTTTTAATACTGTGGAACACTGCTATACCATAGAATCAGATACATCTCGAGCACTGTCGTGTCTCTCGTTCTTTTATGATATTCACTTTTGTTTACCCTGTTATACATATTACAGTTAGGTTGTAAATTGGGAGTAAACTATGTTTTTCCGAGACACCCAAGCTATAACAGGCTTAAATATTCAGTTGGGCAAAAAGTCAAATGAATCTAGTTTTTTTGAAATTAAACTGTTATATTTTTGTTTTCTCCCAGGTTTTTTTATATTTTTGTCTAACATGAAGTCGCATTGAATTTAGCCATTTGAAAAGAATGATGAAAAATGTGTGATTGAATAATTGTTGATAAGAATAATTGTTTAGTGTAATTTTAATTTAGTTATATTTATTAACTGCTAAATTATTTAGGAAAAAAAATTGTGCTCCACCCACTATATTTTAGCTTATGCTTATGAAGTTCTCACATTTTCTGTGGAATATACAACATATATAACACCACTGAAGATGGATAAGATATCACCACGATGAAGAGAACTTTAACCACTACCCTAAAAGAAGTAGCAAAAGAAGTCGCTGGAGAAAAAGAAATTAAACCAGTGAAGAAAATAACAGAAGAAACAAAAAAACTGATGAAAGACCAGAGAGAATTTCACATTAAGAAGAATAACCATTAATCAAGAGTGGAATATGCAGAACTTTGTAAGACTGTACAAAAGCGGATTACAGATGTCAGGAAGTTTAATTGCGATATTGTAAAGAAAGCACTAGAAGATAACAGGAGCTTAAAATCAGCAAAACGAAAACTGTGTGTGGAGAGAAAGGAAATTTTTGCACTAAAGAGGAAAGATGGAAAAATCACAAAAGATGGAAATGAAATTATTAGTATTGTTGAAAAATTTTTTACATATGAATAAAATTCATACTTTATACAAACATGAAGAACAGGGTTAGAACAGAGGAAAGGGAGCAGGAAGAAAAGAAAATGGAGCAGAATTTATATAAGTAGCACCTATTCTGAACAAAGAAGTCTACAAGGCTATAAGGTGTATGAAAAAAAGGTAAATGTAGGTGAAGATGGCATTTCAATAGACATTATTAAAGAAGCAGGAGAAGAATTTGCCAGTATGCTAGCTGCTTTGTTCACAAATTGTCTAACAAAATCTGATGTGCCTGAAGATTGGAATAATGCAATGATGGTTCTTTACAAAAAGGGCAAAAAAGAGGATATCAAGAATTATATGCTGAATTATAACGCTGGTCATTATGTGCGTCTCTGATATCCTTCCAAGTTTATTATTAATAATAATAATAATAATAAACAAGAAGAATAAAATGTCACCGCCACCAGAAAGACAAAAATGTTTTAAATGTGTGCTGGTAATTGGCCAGATGAGAGGGAAAGTATTTTCTCTAAATTTTTCTCTTTTCTGTCACATGGTCTTGAGTATAATTCTCATGAACCGAGGTTTATTTTTTGTCAATATCCGTGAAACTATCCTTTAGAGCCGGTCCTTGTCTCTCGGATTATTCTTTATAAGCGTTAGAAGATAGATTCATTTTTCAGGCAGCTTTGTTTATACAAATACAACACCACAACAGCCGAAATTCCCAGCGAGGTGACTGAGAAAAAGATGCCCATAACAAGTATGGATGTCATATATTTCAAAAATAAAGCAACCCAATTAAAAATGTAATTAGAAACATTATAAACAATATATACACATGATAAAATATTATACAATGCCCATAAAGAATACTTATGGTTGTCTCATTCTAAGTATGAATAGTTTCTTGATTTACCCCAACATGTTTATCATACTTCTTTTTAAATGTGTCAATTGCGTTACAATTTACTACCTCCGGGGATAAGCTATTCCATTTATTGACAACCCTATTAGAGAAAAATTCCCTGCGGTACCATAACCTTGCATTGTCCCTCACCAATCGATACTGGTGTCCCCTTGTAAAAGCAGTCGATTGGCGGTGTACTAAAAGTAAGTTTAGTATGTCTTTGAATAATTAAAGTATTGCTTCCACTTGCTAGAAGTAATAAAACTCATTCTATATTGTATCATGTTGCTTCTTGCCATTTCAGAAGGGGGCATGTAAAAATATATTAATTTTTCAGAAATCTATAGGATTTTCTTCTAAGATTGGCAGATCAGTATACTAGATCTGTTTCAAAACCTTGCTAGTTAAACCACTTTGATCAAAATTGTCTTAGTGTTTCACAGCTTATAAAAAATATATCTAGAAATTTCTGAGACATTCTTAGACACCAATTTTGAACTAATCAAAATTCTGTTCTATTAATTTTTTTACAGGGGTATCTGTGATTACGCTTCTAAATGCTTTCCACCAAATGTTGAATGTCGTACAGCACATTCGCTTGCTTATCAAGCTGTTGGAAAAAGGTATTTTTTTTTTCTATTTTCCTTGTGCTGTTATTGATCTGCTTTTACTTTCTGTGTGAATGACAGAAATTAATTAAAGTTCTATTGATAAGTTTTCAAAAGCTTATAAATTTCAAACAGTTTTTTGACATAAGAATAAGCTCTGACCCACTGTTAAATATTACTGATGAAAAAAATATTCTTTGAAGTTGGTGTTAAAAATGTGATACACGTGTTCAGGGTATGCCGATCACTTGATTTAAAAAAAATCATTGATTTAAATCACAAAATTTAAATTTCATTTTTCCTTTTTTCAACTTCAATGATATTGAAGTAAAAGCATACTAGTATGGTATGCATGTTGTTAAAATGTGTTAAAGTTCTTGATTTAAAGAAATATAGTTCTGGTAAATATATATATATAAACAACTTGAACTTAATTGATTCAGTGCAGAATTCCCTTGAATCAGTGCAGAAAGATAGCTGTTCTGTTTCTAGATCTTGTACATGGAAAAAATTTCAGAAAACTTATGGGAGTTAAACTTAGATATAATTGCACCAAGTATTTGCAGTGCATTACAGTGGTGCACTAGAAACAGAAATTGGTTTTTGTATAAAGTCTTGAATTCTATGTTCTAATTGATGGTTTAAAATAATAGTAGATGTTGATACAACATAAATACTGTTGGACTTGAAATTTTAATATGAAAAGTGGAAAAGTCTAGTTTGCTCTTTTTCAAAACTCATTAAATCTGTGAGAGAATAAAACTTTAAAGCAACATCATGCAAGTCAGAACACATCACAGAAAAACATGGAACAAATGCATCTGTCAATGGTGCAAGAAACAATCTTGTCAGTAGAATGTTTTCATTTACATGATGCTGAATGACCTGTCAGGAGTGTTCATACGTTTTCATCATTTGCTACATCCGCCTGGAACTTATTGCAGAAATCGGGAAACCCCTGATAGAAATATTTTATAAATGCTGTAATCTCTTCTAAAAATTAAATTGCATGTTTTTATTATTTTTAGTGTTAAAAATATGCAGCTTTTACCTTAGTGTTTTAATTTTCATTATTTTGTATAGATATCGCCATAAACTGGTATTCAAGTTGAAACCGTATGACATACTATCGTATTTGAACAAACCAGATGAAACACACATGCACTTATATACATATGCCAAGTGTGTGCTACAAACAGTTCAATGTTTCATGATGTCTTCGGATGAAGAAATTACTATAGCCCATGTACCTCAGTTTTCCATGATGCAAAGTCCATCGATTTCCAGACTATCCTTTAAAGAAAGGTTATCAGACAGCGAACGTTTGGTAAGCTTATGGGAATAATTAATTTTTTGGATATAAAACTATTTTTTGACTTTTGAGCATTATTGTTTTTTTTTAAAATTCATAGCTTGATTTTTTTGAATTGTTAATTTCACGAATTCAGTTATTGATAATTCTTGTACATGCTCACTATTTTTTCCCTTTATGATTTCTAGCTTTCTTTTAATAAAAAAAAAAATCAGCTGCTTCCCCAAGGCTGTTTTAATGATTTCAGTGGAGGGGAGCAGGGCCCAAGATCTTTTGCAGTTACCAATTTAATACGAGAAAGAAAAGCATAGTTGCAGAATTTGCCCAAACGTCAAATGCTTTAATGAAAGTATTTCAAAATTTGAAAAAAAAATTCCAGAGTTATTAGAAGAAATAATTCTGATAAATTAATAATTTATCAGATTCTCTTCATATTTAATTTCTGGTAATTTTAATGGTCACAAAATTAATTAAAATTTATATTTAAAGAAATAATTTTTCAGAGCATATATATATAAAATGGAAGTCTCCAATAATTTGGGGCTTCAGTTTAACTTGGAGCTCTGGGCTTCATGTACCTACTTGTTAAGAAACTGCTGTCTGCTGCAAGGTAGAATATAAATGTGCAGTAGCATGAATTGTAGTTTTTGTTTTTTGCTTAGTATTTGCTAAATAACTTTTTTTTTTGTTTCCAAAACAAACATCAGAATTTTCGTAAAGAAGCTGCTGAATTATGGGAAAAGATGGTGGATCCAGGCAATAGTATGTGTAAAATCACTCATGATACATACCTCAAAGTTTTTCAACTGAGCAAACCAAAGTTCAAAAAATACAAGTGCATCATGATTGATGAAGCGCAAGATTGCAATGCTGGTAATATTTTTTGCAACAGTTTTTGTGTAAGATAAATTCAGTTTTATATGGATGAAATTTTTGTATTGTTTGTAACATGGATATACAGTGATATGCCTATATAACGACAGATAAAAGCATCATTACGTAGGATTTATCACTACAGATGGAATATACTAATAATATCAGAAGTGTGCTGAGACCAGCTAGTAATATTGAGTAGTATTATTATAAAAGTTTATGATTTTGCCACGGGTTCTATGAAAAAAAACAACTTATGTTACCTGAACTTTTCTCTTTTTTTCAAATCTAATAAACTGCAAACAAAAATCGTTTCTGCACACTTAAAATTCCTGTGCTTATTAGTGTTGATATTTATAATTTTCTGTTTAAAAATATCACTTGCTGTCTCCGAAATCTAACTGGTGTCAGACATAGCTTGAAGCCTTTCCAGCTTGTGTAGGTGCCTGGAGAAAGACTTCGCTATAGTATTCTGAGGTCTTTTACTAACTCTGACACTGTGTGTGACAGGATTTGCCAATTCTTCATTGTATATTTCTTTGGCTGTTTCAGACATTATCCATTATGAACAGCGAGATTTCCTTTCTTTAATTGTTGGAATCAATTTTTTTTGTAAGTACTGTAAAAAATAGCATCCTCATGCAGAATAGCACAAGTAATTCTCTGAACATTAGCTGCTTTGTCTTCCAGTTGAGTAAGCAAAAAGAATTCAGTGCCTCAAATACTTCTTATCAATTCACATGACTTTCATTGCTGTTTTCTAACATGCATTACTATTTCATGTAGTCGTGAATGAAAATTTTGATCAAATGGAGTCAGATGAAACTAATTTTATTTATTTCTGTTTTGACAAAAGTTATATCAATTCCATGATTACAGTTTTTTACAATTAATAAACAAATTTATTATCGTTCGAAGGCTGAAATGAATTTTTTCATTATTTTTTACAGCAATGCTCGATATTATGCTTTCACAGAAAGACGTTCCTGTAATATTGATAGGAGACCCTCATCAGCAGATATATGGCTTTAGAGGTGCAAATAATGCCTTGGAACACATTCAAGCTACACATACATATCACTTGACAAAGGTATAATTTCATTGAGGGGAAAAAAATCATTATATCGATAGTCATAAAAGCAAAATTTAACATTCTTTTGCTGGATATTACAATGCTTTATCTATTATGTGTCAAAGACTTTCAGGTTTGGTCCAGAAATAGCATATGTTGCATCCTGTTGTATAGAAGTGTTAAAACGGCATAAACGTACCACTCTTATTGGCTGCGAAAAAAGTAGTAAGTATTTGAGCAAGAAATTTTTTTTCCCCAAGATCTCTTCTTATATGGGAATTTTAGATGTTTTTCAATTTAAAATATTTTATTGATGAAAAACAAACATATTTTCAGGTTATGTGAATGGTGAAGTCAAAGGTCAGTATGCTGTGATTGCTAGAAGTAATTTCAAGTTATATGAAGAAGCTGTAAGACTATGTTGCAGCAATGTCAGACGAAAAGATGAACCAAAAGATATTCATGCTGCATTTGCTGGTGTAAGTGACCATTTTGTGTGTGTGTGCTTTTTAATTGATTAAAAAATTATCAACAAAATGAAAAGTTGGGTCTGTCAATATATGTTTTTAAAATATTGCAGTAAAAATCCTCTTTTGTGCGAGCAAATGCAAGACACACAAAAAAAAATTATTCACAAAAGAGGAGCGACCATAAAAAAGGGGGATTCTTATTGAAGCCTTTAAAACTCTACTTAATTATTATTTGGTTGTAAAATAGGGGTGACTGCATCTGTGAGAACTGTTAAGAGAGGCTCCACTGTGTTTTGTTATTGTGATTAAATTTTTTTTTTGGCTGCTTACCAGATTTTGAGTAAAAATTATATGATCATAAAATAATTAATAATAATAATTAATGTATTACTTAAATGATTAATTATTATTTATTAATTTTGTGGTCAGTGAGTTTGTTTGAAAAAAAGGAACTTTTCGTTTGGAACTTAATCATTTATGCCAATTGTAAATGGACAATTATATTCATTCAAATGTATCATAATTCTAGCATGTTTTTTTCATTGCTTCCTCATGTTTTTATAAAGCTCAGTTTTATTTAATTTTCACTTTTTTGTTTTATCTTTT
Organism: Pholcus phalangioides; assembly: GCF_987345545.1. NCBI lineage: Eukaryota > Metazoa > Arthropoda > Arachnida > Araneae > Pholcidae > Pholcus > Pholcus phalangioides. Next base: position 80,877,829 of record NW_028301608.1, on the reverse strand, counting down.
GTATAAAGTTTTACATTCTGGTGCATGAAACATCCAGACGCTCGTAATCTGAATTGTTACAGAAGAAAAAACAGTTAATAAATATGGGCATTAATGTACACTCTTGATGCTTATTAAAAATAACCATTTGGTCGCTTGCCTTTGAGTTACTATCATCAATGATTTTATTACATTACCTGAAAATATATATGTGCAAAAGTGAATTTATCAAATTTAGTTAATTGCTTATACAATAGTCTTCTGTCATAATGATTATTATGTTATTGTGAATGGTTTGTAATTTTTATTTTACTCATCCAACAGGGCATTGCTGGTTATGGATTTGATCAACTTGTTGACATCTATCGACTAGCAAGTAAGTTCTGATGTTAATTAACTCTATGATTCATAGAAATTATTATAATATTTTGCATACCATTCTTTAAATAAAATCTTAAAACTCCTGTTGAATTCAGCTTATACACACATTTAAAAATGGACAATTGTATGATTTACTTATTGACAGTATTTAGCTATTGACTGAAGTTACCTTTAATTTGGAAACTGAAATTCCTTATTATGGTAATTAATTTGTCTGGTTACATTAATCTGTTAGCTCTCATGCCCAGGCATGACACGGAAGGCTTCAAATTTTTTTGCTACTGCTCAAGCATATGCTAAATCTGTAGATAAACTTGTCTAAACCAGCCATGCTTGTGAGTAGAAGCTTCTGTTTACATAGTTCCTCCACATCAGTTTCTTAAAAACATTGGTAAAAAGGTGATGAGGAAAAATGATTATTGGTGGGCTTTATCGAAGAGAAAAAAATGAAATAAAAAATATATTTATCTAATAATTATCATCACAAGGTGAATAGTGGGACATAAATTTCACGAGATGTTATTCCATTACTGTAGTTTTTTTCTCAATATTTTCTTAGAAACACACATTAGGGGCCATTCAAGTATTACGTCAGCATCGATGGGGGGGGGGAGTTCCGATTTGCTGACTATTGATGACAAGGGGAGGGGGGATTTGGATAATGCTTATGTAAGCATTATCCAAATCCTTCTCCCCCCCTTGTCACACAAAAGTCAGCAAATCGGTAACCCCCCCCATGGGCAGAGATAGGGGAGGCGTGGGGGGGGGGAAGAGAAGGCAAAGGCGAAGTTGACTGATCTAATGTATATATGCGTATATACTAATATACTATATGAGTTGACATTATCATCGTGCCCCCCAGATTTCCAAGTCTACCTCCGCCTATACTCCCCCCCCCCCATCGATGCTGACGTAATATTTGAATGGCCCCTAATGTGTGTTTCTAAGAAAATATTGAGAAAACAAAACCAACACAGGGTTCGCACATCCTTACAAACTCCTTAAATACTCCTAACTTTTCATTTCCTTCTGGAAGGGCCCTTATAACTCCTTACTTTTTGCAGCCACGCCTGAAAAAGTCTTTTTTTTTTCTCTCTCTCTGAAGGGATGATCTTTCTTAGAATAGGCATTCCCCATGGTGATGAATAGCAAGCGTTGCCTAGAAAAATAAGAGGAAGCTTCCCCCGAATATAAGGAGGAAGAAAAGAGAAAAAAAAACGCTCTCTCCCTTTATAATAGGAAATGTGAAAGCAGGGGATGGTATTGGAACATCCAATGGTTGTGCATACCTGCCAACCGGTACGATTTTGTCGTATTTAGTAAATTAATACGATTATACGCTTTTGCTTCTAAAAATACGATTTTTTACCGAATCGCTAGTTTTGACGTGTTTTCCTGAATATGTCGCAAATTGGTCAGCGTTGGAAATCGATGGTCCGTAGAACGACATCACTCCGCTGAACCAGTAGCCGAAAATTCCCCCATGCCCAGTGGTGAGAAAGTTTTTACTAAATGCGGCGAAACGATGTCTCGAACCTCCTATATTACGCAGTATATTGCGTGCAGACCTCGCAGCTTTCCTATTTTTCCTATTTTCCTAATTTCGCCGCAATAGTCTTTTTTTTACTGCAATTCTCTCCTACTATTCCTATTTTATCCCTCCTTCCCATTTGCTTACAGCCAATATCTCACTACGAAAATTCCGAGAAACCGCGAAATGTCATTGCTTTCCGCAGTTTTTTTTGACGTGTTTTATTCACATTACAACTCGCTGCTGAAAAGAAATGAGTTACATAATGACGTTACGCATTTGCGTTTTCCAAGCGTGGCGCATCGGCTCAGGACGGCTATATAGTATATGACCCTGACGTCATATACTCTATCGGCTGCATGCTCCGGTTTAAAGGGAAGATCGCTGAAACACGCGGCACACGACGCTTAACTCCTCCAGAAGCAGTCTGCCAATCACGCCTGACGTAAAGCGCTGTCGTGGGCCGTATTGCGCTCTGTAGGAAAACAGTCGTACTGCTTTTCATATTGATGAATAGACGGCGTGTCGCGCTGGGTGATTCACGTTGCGCGCGGCATAGAAAACCGGCTTTTAAAAGTGACAGCCCGAGCCACGTCTGGTTTTACAGGGGGGGGGGGGACGAGCCGATCAGCCGCTATTACTGAACCCACTTTTTTTAGCTTCAGAATATAACTTTCGGGTATCTTTATGTTAGGGGTCATTCAAGTATTACGTCAACATGGATGGGGGATTTTCGATTTGCTGACTTGCTGACGTGGAGGGGGGGGGGGGGTTGGATGATTCTTACGTCATCAACCACCCTTTATAAAAAATATGAAATATTCTTAATGGCGTCTTACTCGGTGCGCGAAAAACGAGTAAAACTTTTCGCTAGTTTGTGGGCACCTGAACTAACATTCTCCCTATTGAGTCCCCTACAGAGCCACTCTAGTGATCTTCAAATACTTAGCGGATCCAAATGCTCTGGAGCTGTGCCGCGCGTCATATAAGTGATCCGTGATTATGCCGCAGATCACTTAAGTAATCTGGGAATGTGCCGCGGATAACTTGAGTGATGTAGAACCGCACTGGTGGCAGGACCAATGCTCTAAAACTTTGTCACATGTCACTCAAGGGATCACTTAATGTGCCACAGATCGCTTAAATGGTCTGGAATTGTGCCACGAGTCACTTAAGCGATCTGTAAATGTGTCACTTGGTTCATTGTTACAAAAATAGATTTAGGGACAGGCCACATTTGGTCCACACAGGCGGAATGTTTACCACGGGTCAAGGGCTTAGAGAGGTAGGGTCGCAATGAATTTTTTGAGCAATTTTGGGTTCTTAGCCTTCAAATACAAAAATATTTTGTGGATTAAAAAAATAAATTTTTGATCATCTGGGGGGAAGCCCCCAATTCAGATTCAGATTCCACCAATAAGCGTTAGGAGGAAGGGGGCAGAGCGCTGACAGGGGGAGGGTGAGAGTTTTGCTGACTTTTTCTGACAAGAGGGGAAGAGTCAAAAATTGTTGAAAATTTGCTGTCGTAATACTTGAACAGCCCCTTATTTAAAGCATACATGTACTCAACACATGGCCTAAATGTGGCCTGTCTCAAGTGGCTCGTGGCAAATTCTTACTTCAATTGAGCGGCCCGCGGCACATTCCCAGATTGTTTGAGAGTGATTTCCGGGGGTGGGGGGGAGGCTTTCTTTCAAACCAAGCACAACTAGGGTCTATTACCATCTATGGGCAATTTACTATCAAGGAAGTTGTGCTGGAAGTGTGTGTGTGCCTAGAGTTGCTGCAAATATAAATAATTTTGTAAGTAAAATCTTTGTTAGTTGTGGTTTTTATTTTGAATAATTGGAGGGGGAATGAATATCACTTTTAGAATTTTTATAATTTATGTGATGCTGTTATGAGTTATATTTTTGACTAATACTTGAAGGTTTTAGAACACTTTGGTGACGACAGAAAGCATGTATGTGGATTGATTATTTTATGAATTCTTATGATGCTGGGTAACAAATCAAAACTTGTAATTTTTGAACCACTTCTACATCTATATTTTTGAGAAGAGGGAAAGTTTGTTTGCAAATTAAAAATAAATTTGCATATGTGCCCCGCCCCTTTTTTGCCGTAAAACTTGTAAGTTATGAAGTTTGCCATGACTCCTTAAAAACCGCTTGAAACTCCTTAAAAAGTCCTTAAAAACTCCTTACTTTTCATTTTGAAAATTTTGTATGAACCCTGCAACAGTAATGGAATAACATCTTGTGAAATTTATGTCCCACTATTCACCTTGTGATGATAATTATTAGATAAATATATTTTTAATTTCATTTTTTTTTTCTCTTCGAGAAAGTCACATTATCAACCACCATTTATGAAAATATGAAATATTTTTATGGCATCTTATTCGGTGCGCCAAAAACGAGAAAAACCTTTCGATAGTTTGTGGGCACTTGAAGTAACATCCCCCCTATTGATGAGTGCACTAAAGAACCTCTTTAGTGATCTCTACATTTTTCAGATCCAAGTGATCTGGAAATGAGTCCGGGCCGGTTAAGTGCTCTGAAACTGTGCCACGCATCCCTCAAGTGATCCGTAATTATATGCATTGGATCACTTAAATAATCTAAGAATGGACCACAGGTAATTTGAGTGATGTAGAACCGTCACTGGGGGCCACTTAAGTGTTCTAAAATTACTTCACGTCACTCAAAGGATCTCTAAATGTGTCACGGATTGCTTAAGTGTTCTGAAACTGTGTCCCGGGTCATTTAAGTGATCTGAAAATGTGCACGGGCCGTTTAAGTGCTCTGGAATTGTACCACAGAAGCACTTAAGCGATCTGTAAATGTGCGGCTTAGTTCATTTTTAAAAAATTAGGTTTGAGGAGGGCAGGCCGCATCAGATAACCCCGAGGACCATATTTGGTCCATGGGCCAAGGGCCTTTATTCGATTTATCATTATATGGTTTAGAGGGTGGGTTGCTATGAATTTATTAAAGATAAATTTTGAGTTCATAGCCTTCTAAATAACATTGAAATTAACAGAAATTGATTATAATAACATATAAAGGTATTTTCTTCCAAAATTTCAATTTACAAAAAAAAAATTTTTTTGCATTAAAAAAATAAATTTTTGATCGTTAGGGGGCCTTATGCCCCCACCTGTGTACGTCTCTGATCCCACCAATATCCATTAGGATTCAGGGGGGCAGAGCTGATGACGAAGTTTTGCTGACAAAGAGGGAGAGGGGGGTCAAAAATGGCTAAAAATTTATTTACATAATGCTTGAATGGCGCCTGACATTAATTTCTTCTAGATGATAGGCACAGTTGAAGGGTTAAATAAGGTATTGTCCTTTCTTGATTCATTCATTATTTATTAGATCAACTGAACTTTCTCCAGAAGCTTCCCATTTTTTCTCATCTGGAGAAGTTATGCCTAAAGTCAATAAAATACATCAGACATACTATTCACTTCTTAAAAAGACTACAAGCCCAGTATTCATTTTGAGATACAGTTAACACAGTAGCGAATAATTTTACTGATTGCAACATGATAATATTTGGCTATTTGATCACTTCTGTCAGTGGTTCTCAACCAGTTTTTGACATGTAGAGTCCTTTTTAATATATAATTTCAATGGCCTCAAATATCATTTTTTTTTCAAAAATCAAATTTACTGATTTTATTTTATTTTCCTTGAGTGACTGCAAAGCTCCTAGGAAGTGCACACGGAGACCCAGAGCTCAGTAGAGCACTGGTTGTGCTGACTTTTATGTTGATCAGTAATATCCAAATAAAAACAATTTCTCATAAGCTGCATTTATATTTTTTAGTTCACTCTTAAAGTGTCCTCATCACAATAGATAATGAATTTAGTTTATTGATGATTAGCAATATAAGGCAAAAAAGGGGGAATTTTTTGCTTGCACATATGGAGAAATATATTTCCGAGTATGTGCAGTTTGAGATGTTAAGGAGAAAATAGTAAATTTTCTTAATTTTATTAAATATGTCATATCTTCATTAAATTCTCCTGGGAGCCAAAAATTTAGTTATGGAACTAAAAACTGTGACTCATTCTCCCGAGTTTCTAGTAGTCATTTTTGAAGGAGTGACTCTTTTCACTAATGTCGATTTTATTACATTTGCTTTTTATCTGACTGCAGTTATTCTATCTTGTCTAGGTGGAGAAGAAAAGCATTTAATAAAAGATAAATTTGTGAAAAAATTCGCTACGTTGAAGGACCTTTCATCATATGCAAAAAAGGCAGAAGATTCTGATCTGTTAGGAAAAATAGATCTGGTGTCACAGTATGGATATAAGATAGTAGAGCATGTGAAAGCCATAAAAAAGAAAGGATCTTGTTCCATGGAGCTTGCCAGTGAGATTCTTTTATCAATTTTCTGTGCTATTTCAATTCATATAATGACAATTCATTTTTTTAGAAACTTTAAAGCATGGTATATGCTTTAAAGTTCTGTTGCTTTTTAAATTTTACATGTTTTCAATATCCAGAGAATAACCATTAATTTCTTCATTGGGTAGCAACAACATTGTAATGATTTTATAATTTAAAACCTTGATTTATTTTTTTAATTTTGTGATAAAAATTCATTTGTGCATTATAATTTATAATTAATGTTTTTCAAAATAACTATCTTTTATTGGGTTGCTTGTTAGATTTATTCAACATCTAAATTTTTGTGGGTATCTTTTTTTTCTGTGGCTCGACGAGAGCCGAGAAAGGTCTTGGGGTGCCCTCAAGAGATGACACCCAAGACCATTCTATCCCTTATGTGGACAGGGCTCAAAGAGAACCAAAGATTGGGGGCTTTGGGTGTAGGGCATCCTCCACCCCATCCTGCTCGATGGGCCAGGGCTGGCCCCCGTCGCCAGAGACAAACTATAAAGGGGCCATACAGTTCCTGTGTCGCCAAATGGCGAACTATAAAGAGGGCTACACCTCATTGGGTATTTTGTCTGTTGTAGTCATTGTATTTGTATTGAAATTTTGTTTCTTCTCCACATGTTTTTCTCTGTATCTCAGATATTTTCATGGCCCTTCTAACTTTGAGGCACAAGGGAGGCCAATCTCCCCGTTAAAAAGTCTTGCCACAGAGAGCAATAGGCCTACAATGATGCAGTTATTCAATCATTGCACTTCACTCATATTTAGAAAAACTGATGGCAGATGTCGGCACCACACACACAACAAACATTACACAGAAACAAACTTCACGTCAGCTTTTATAACACGTTCACACACATTTCAGCATGTACCAATTTGTTAGTTTCCACAGAGGAATATGGATGAGGTTCATGTGTGGTTTAGTAGTAGATTTTTTCATGGCCTCCATCCGAAAATAAATGCAATCAGTAAAATTTTTAGCTTTCTATTAGAGTGTGAAAGAAATTTGTCCTGTAGCATTTAAATGGAAATTTGCTGAGATATCAATGATCAAAATTCTTGATTTTTGATATTTTTAAATTGTACAGTCCCAAAAATATTGACCTTCAGAAGGACTTGAAAATTAGAAAAAAAAGTTTCAATCACTGATATATTTTCAAATTTTAAACAATAATTAATACCTTGCTATAGTAGAATCCAGCATTACCAGTTAAAGTACAGATTTTCCAGTCTTCACATTTTTTACTGAATATATATGTTACAGTACATGTGAGATCCAACTTCTTTGCAAAGTGGTCAACCATTTTACACATTTCCCAGACTTCAGACACTTTGGTAGCCAACCAGTTGATGGGCACTTTGCGAAGATGCTAGATTTCACACAAGAACCCTAATATACACATATTTATCACTAATGCGACAACTTTTTTCTTTCCCCAGATGTTGTGTTTACCACTGCTCACAAATCAAAAGGTTTAGAATTTGACACTGTGTGCTTAACAGATGACTTTCATATCAGCAGTCAAAGTATTAGTGTTTCCATTATGGAAGGTAAAATTTTCTTTTCAGCATTGAATAATTGTTGATTATTATAAAAAACTCCTAGTAATTAAACTACAATAGGAATGAGGAAATTCTAAACTATTTGCTTCGTTAAATATTTCAAAGTTTTTATTACTTTTTTGCAAATATTTAATAAAGATAAATTCTTATATTCCCTGCCAATAAAGTTACAATATTCACAATTCTTATTTTATTTTCAAATCTGCAATTGAAACGTTTGGACGAACAACAGTCTATGCCATTTTTTCTAACTTCAGATGAGACACAATAAAAGTCATAACTGAATTAGGAAGAATCTTTTCACATAGATTGCAGCTGTGTAAAGGTGCCTAGCAACTATATCTGTTTGTTTCTGCAGGAATTTACTCTAGGAATGTGTAATGAAAACTATATGAACTGTTATTTAGTCAAAAAACAGATTTTGCAAAAATGTAACTTAGACCATTATTCAGCTGAACACTTCAATTATAAAATCTTGTTCAACTACAAACGAAGCAACATTTGTCTTTTATATTGAGTTACTAGTGGTGAGTGTTGAAAATTGACAAAAACAGAAATATCCTTCAGAAATGTGATTCAATATAATTTTTTTTACTCAAATTCTATTTTCATATTAAAGTTATGAAAAAAAAAAATCCAAGTCATGTGTTTTTTTCTAATGGTGTGATTTTATTTCAGACCCTAGCATAAGTGAAGAATGCAACATCTTGTATGTGGCTCTTACCAGAGCAAAACAATGCTTACTGATGTCTGAAGTGTTGTATAGGGTGCTTCTGGAAGCTCAGGTTACTTGATTACTTTTACTTAAATACCTTGAATGGGAATGGAAAAAAAGAAAAAAAGACTTACTGCATCTATATACAGTGAAACTTGTACAAAACAAACATTGAGAGACTGAAATAATATTCCACTTTCGACAGATTTCCATTTTATAAAGCTGCAAATAAAAACTATTATTGAACAGACTATATTGTGATTCTGTTTTAGACAGGTTTCTATCTCATAGTGCCCATCTTAGACAGGTCTCACTGTACACTCAAACCTGTTTTTGTGCGGTCTTTTTTCTGCGATTTTTTTTTTTTTGTGCGGTATATGAAAATTTCAATTAAATTAGAACATAATTGACAAAGGAAACAGTTATTTTTCGGATATTATGCTGAGGTGAGCTCGGAAAGAAAAGTCATCACGTCTCCGCCGGGACACGAACCCAGGCCCTCTTGCCCGGTATGCAAGAGGGCCTGGGTTCTTGTCCCGGCGGAGACGTGATGACTTTTCTTTCCGAACTCACCTCAGCATAATATCCGAAAAATAACTGTTTCCTTGATATCTCTGGCTGAGAAAAAAGCCATCTATATCTCTATAATTCACAAAGTTATCAATAAAAAAAAATTAGTAGGTTTGATCGGCCATTTAGTTTTTTTGATTTTTAATATTTCATCACATCTTTACGCTAGCACATGGCATCGGCGGAGGTTTTAATACTTTCAGTGAAAATGATCTTGTCGAAATGATTTAGGATGAAACCATAAGGGATGATGACATTATAAATTACGTAACACATGTTACTGATGGGCAAGAAGAACCCGATTATATGACAGCAGGTAAAATCTATGCAGGCAAATCTTGCATTTCAAAATTCCAAAAGGAGCTTCAATCTTGTATATCTGGCATACCGAGACATATACAAGCGTCTAGTGAAACAACAGGCGTCCCAAAAAATGATCACAGACTACATGGTAACTGAAAAAAAAGTCAATTCTAAACGAGTGCGAGGTAGCATCTTCAAGTGACGAAAATGATTTTGAACCAGTTTACCACAAGAAAATTTTTGTATTGTCAGACTACAAAGGATAATGGTTATATATTTTGAAAAGTTTTGTATATGTAAATAAAATATTTAAAAATGTTCGCATGTGTATTTTCTAAATCAGATTCCAAAAGGTTTGGCGAGATTCCAAGTAGCTGCCAAGCCTTGTGTCTTGATTTTGTTTAAAAAAGCAATTCCTAGTTATTTCATAAGGTTTGAGTTATTTTCTGTGTGAGACTTTTTTAATGCTATCCCTATCCACCGCATAAAAAATATACTTTTTAAATGTGTTGCAAAAAATATTTTTTATAGCTACTCGTGAAGCTTTGTGAGATTTTTTTTATGCGTTCTCTTTTATGCAGCCCCTATCCACCACACAAAAACAGGTTTGAGTGTATATAATTTGGATTATCACTATTTTTATGCGTGTGTACATTCTCGATACAAATCTTCAACCTTCATGAAATTTTGCACATTAACTGTGATTGATACCTCTGCTAATGAAGATAATTTGTTCTGGAATGACATTTGTTAGCTGAAATTTTCATTAACTGAAACCTATACTCCATCAGTTTCTATGGAAAATTGTTTGATTCATTTGGGATTCAGCCCAAAATTTAGAGATAAGTTTTATGAAACTGTATTAGAAAAATCGCGAAGACTGACTGAAGGCCGAGATGAATGAAGTCACAATTAGATGGAGGAGAATTTAAAGGAAGATAAGAGACTGGAGATATTTTTTATTTTACACTACGTACACAACCCCATGGGGTTGGTAGGTAAAATACAAAAATGTGTGAGTGGTGGTTGGCTATATTATACCGTCTGCAGAGCCATGAGATATTCATTATCTGAAGTATAAGTGTAACATTGTTTCCTTTTTCATTAATGTTCGCAAGGAAAAGTGTTTTCTTTCACTAGCTGGAAGGAAAAGCCTGTGTTGAAGGTTTGATGCAGTCAGAACTGATACTGGAAAATAGTTTCTTGTAAAAGAAAACAGGTTTTCTTCAATGTTCTTGGGAAGACAGAATCTCTTTTATATCATATCATAAAACCTATCATAAACTTATGTTTAAAAAGGCAAAAGTTTTAAACTACAAACACAACTCCTTATTTTATTTGTCAATGTAAAAAACTGTGAAAGCCTAAAAATGGAAAATAACAGATTCACAAATAACTGGTTAGGAAACCAGATTATTTACTTCTTTCACATGCCATAGCATTAGGAAATACTAGTGGGAATTATGCCTGATATGTTCTATTATTCTAAAGTGGTTTAATAGTAAATATACATAAAATAACTATACTAACACCATAATTGAAGTGAAATCGATTAAATTTTCTGCATTTGAAAAAAGTCATGGCTGAAAGAAACAAGGTACAAAGTTTTTAACCGTATTATATATTTTATGCTATAGACTTATCTTTGCTTTTGTAATTTATGTTGCAGGAGAAGTTTGAATATCCGGTATCGTCCAGAGAAGTACTTCAAGATTTTCCTTCTGTTAAATGTATCAAATGTTCAGCTGATTTCACACCTCGTACTGTATTGACTTCTGTTCGTCGAAATGTGATGCTGGTAAGTGCGGTTTCAGTAATGTTTTGTTTGTTTTTTCTTGATTTTTTGGCACAAAGAAGGAAATAATGTAAAAAACTTTCAGCTTCAATTTTGAGGACTGCAAATTCATGATATTAATCAGTAAATCTATAGTCAGTTAAAGTTAAATTTGATTGAAGTGCCATGAAACTTTGATATAATGAGGCTCTGTGAACGAGAGAAAAAAATATTGTTGCTGAAGGAATTATTGTTAAATCAAGAGGCAGCAGTTAACATTAGAGAATAGACATTTCCAAACAAGACGTGCAGAAATATTGTTGTGGAGGAATTATCATATAGAGGGATCATTATATTGAGTATTGCTGTAGCAGGGTCTCACTGAAATTCATTTGATTTCAAAGTTGATCAAAATGTTTTTATTTTGACTGAGATTAATGCTAATTAAAAAAAAAACCCATAATTTTTCCTTCATTCTCTTATTTTTCTAATAAAAATGTCAGAAAAGATGATGGTATGTGTAGTACTGGGGGAGGGGGAGAATTTAGAATTCATTGTTTGAAATATTGATTGTTTTTACCTTCCCTTAAAAAGAATTTTTGTACTGAATCCATAGCATTAGTTAAAAGACTAAAGATTGTAAATACTTTTAGGGATTTTTCTTTTAATCCTTTCAGACCCAAGCATTTATTTTTTGTAATTTTCAAGATGTGTTTTTGCATTATATTAAAAAAAATAAACAAATTTTAGCAAATCTTGATTTTTTTTTTTTTGAAATTTTATCAAAAATACAGGAAAATCCATACAAATGTGTGGTCTTTCAGCTTGTGAGATATATCCCATGGTGTGATATTGATAAAAACAGTTCTAATCTTTTCTCAGACAAATATATGTCACATATTTGGTATCTCGTCCTTCTCTTAAGCCAGGACCACACTCATGTCAAGGCTGGCCCAATACTTTCCAAAGTTGCTCATAGGAAAGCAGTGTGGTTGCTCCACCATTGGCAATGATTGTCAAATGTTGGAGGCTACTACAACTAAGTCAGACATGCACCTCGTCCATATTCCTCTGCGGAACTTCTAACGAATTGGTACATGTTTGAATGTGTGTGTATGTATAGTGAACCGTCTGTGAAGTTTGTTTCTATGGAATGCTTGTTATGTGTAGTGCTGCCATCTGCAATCAACTTTTTTAAACTATGAGTTTTTTCCTCAACTCATAGTGAGTGAAGTGTAATGAATGAATGTTGGAGGCTGGAAGGTATTAGAAGACTGGTCGAACAGAACGTCTAGTACCTTCCAGCCTCCAATCTAAGCTAAAAAAGCCGCCTTCCTTTCTGATGTTCTAGTCCATCTGGCCACATATTGACCGAAGGACGCCAACAGTCACAATGTAGGGGGTGTTCTGGAAGCAAACATTCGCCAAAGAACATTGAGCCAAACTGGGTCATTGTGTAGCCAGCCTATGCCGCTGCCGCTTCTTTGCATTAGGGGAAGGCAAATGTTTGTGAATAACTATTGGGCCAGGCTTGACATGAATGTGGCCCTGGCTTTACATCCTATTTGTCTACAACACCTAGCAAATTTGAAATGAGTGATATGTTAGGTCAGAAATTTTCCAAAACAGTATGCCACAGCACTTAAGGATGCCAAGATTTGCCAAGGTTATGTAATGGTATGGACTTGCGGCTGGTGGAGAAGGACCACTCCATTCAAAATAAGTGCTTATTGATTAATATAATTTTAATAAATAATTATTTTTTTCACCATAATATCACAATTATCCAGTATCTGTCTGATGTCACCAACTGTGATACTGTATTGTTGTCCAGAAATGCCTACCTGATTGCTTACACTAAACCAATGTGGTGTTGCGATTGCCACGTCATCCTTTTGAAATAAAGAAAAGGAATTCACAGGATATATAAATCTATCTTAATTGGCAGTGATTGGCTGTCTCCTCTGCAGCTGCCACTGTATAATGTAGTAGCAAGGTTGTGACAGCACTTACTTAACCTGATCGGTTCAACTCTCAATTGATTGTCTAGTCGAATCCCAGCTTCACCTGGGAAGTCTGTGCATCCGAGCTATGGATCAGCTCTCCTATCGATATCTTTCCCCAATCTATGAGTGCCGTTTCTTGGTATAAGGATGTAAAGGAACGGTTTGGAGGTATCAGAGAGAACGTCCAGAGCATGTCATGGAGAGTATTTTTCATAGACTGGATGTGTGGATTGGCAGATCATAGTTTGACGTGATGTGTGGTGATGAATTCAAGTTTGTTTCATTCCTAAGCTGTAAATTTAAAAGGTAAATTTTGTTACATTAAAAGTAAATTGTAATGAGTTCTTAAATTTTTGACTTTTGTTGAGTTTGCTTCTGATGCTCATTCAGGATCTCAGTTGTGACAATCTGGTTCATCACAATTACCGCAGGATATTTTAGGGATAGAATTACAGTTTAACCAAGGTTTCAGAAACCCTGATTTTAAGAATTTCTTCATGTCCCTTGTGTAAATTTGTGATAATTAGAGCCAGATTATACGCAAATGCATATGTGTGCATATTGCATATTTTGGACTTTTTTTTATCATTAATGCATAAAATCGAAGACTTTTCAAACTATTTGCGTATTTCTGAAGTTTTATTAAAGCTCAATAAATTTTTTTAAATATAATTTTTCAAATGAATAAATTGCTCATAATATTTTCATAACACATCAGCTTTTCTTCTTCGCAGAGTATGATTTACTGAACTAATTGAGATGTTTGCTTTATTTTCCAAATATCAGTCATTTTATTGTAACGCTATTTCTAGAAATAGTGTCAAAATTCTTTTATTCCTAGCATTTAGTTACTGAGCAGCTATGACTAACTAGAAATTAAAAATGCCTAGATAAAAAATATGTAGAAGTTATTTACATATGCAATACATGTATACATATGTGGGGAATTTCTTTTTTTGTAAATGAATATGCACTAAGAAATGTAAAATATGCATTTTGAAAACAATCTGCTTTTTTTTCATGGTGATTTTTTAACTTTTCAGGGTTTCTTAATGCATATTTTGGTATTTTTAAGTGCATATTTTAGATCATATTTCGCCACTTTTTAGTGCATACAATCTGGGCTCTAGTGATAATCTTGATCCTGATTTAATGATTTCCTCACTTTAAAGAAAACAAAGTTCATTCCTTTTTGATTCCTTAAATTAGGGTTTAACTGTATATCAGAAGTAGCAATTAGGCCAAGGATTTCTGATGCTTGTTTTGTTGTATGTTGGGGTAGCAATAAGTGCCCTTGAGATCAGACAATGGTGTTGTGAGAGGTTTGAAGTTCTAATCTCATTATTAAGTACGTAGAAACCAACCAAAAAAAATTGGAATTCTGCTTTAGGTAGCTAATTACTGGCTGTTTTTTTTCCTTCAAAAATGTTTATGAAACCCTGGTGTAATAGACTACTCTGTATTGACTCAAATGATGTACATTGAATTCTCTATGCAATAGTATTATCATTCATGAATAACACGATCATTCTAATTTTTTTCTTTAATATCATATCGCCTGTAGGCCCCACGGCGTGAAATAAGTGGTGGACCATTATGTATTAAGTGTTCAACGATGCCCTTCTATCGACCAGAAGTTCATCAATATCCAGCTGTTGTGATTTTAGATCGTGTTGTTGACAGTGGTCATCGCAGCATGTCTAGTTTAGTTGGACCTTTACCATCTGATCCTCCTATTCAATATGATGATGACGAAGATCTTATATTAGACTTTGAAGAACATGAGCCATTTATTTTTCATATCAATGTCATGCAATAATTTATCAGCAATTAAACACCATTTATTGATACATTATTGTCTTTGAATAAGTTCACTATGTTTCATTTATTTGCTGTGTAGAAACCCCACCAAAATTAAGAAACAATTAATTCTTCAGTGGTAAAAATTAGTGGGTATCTGGCTGAAAGTGTGATGAAGAATTTTATACTACAACAATAAATTTTTCGGAAATGAATCTTAACATTTTCAGTGAACAAAGTACCCATTTCAAAGGGCAAGGCGGCGAAACATTAATTCTTTGTTTGAAACGAATTTATATTATGATTTTAATGAATACTAGGAAATGTGTGTGTGATGTAATTCTGTCGATTGATGTTTCTCTCTCACATTAAGCAGTTTATTTATGTTTTCCTTTTCCAAGACAAAAATTTTACTCCATTATGTGCAACAGAGCAAAAACTGGATCTTTGCATCCTCTGCTTTCCATAAAATCTGTTCAGTAATACCCCAGCTTGCAAATTTTTTTTGCTAAAGATGATTTGTTTATGGTTTTTCAGCCTCGGCTGATTAACATCTTTGTTGATATAGATGCATGTGCTAACCTAACACAGCCACATTGTGAGATGAAATTTTGTGCCAATCATCCAACAGAATTCACCACCAGAACATGATTAATTTACATCTGTCTCAAATAACTTTTTAGATGCATCTCCTTATCTTTCATGACTTTTTAAAATCTGTTCATGTAAAATAAAAGATTACGCCAAAGAAAAGTGGATAAAAAAGAAGAAAGGGAGAGAGCCTAAACATTTGAATGTTTCAGTGCATACATTCTTTTGGTGCAAAACTCTTAGCATCAAACTGAACTGTCTGGACATTGTAGGAGCTTATCTTTTTCATCTGACCGGATCACAGAGGACACCTACGGCCCTGTCTGGATTGTGCACATAGTGTAAAATAAAAAGATCAGTATCTCATCTTCTTGTAAATCTTCATTTATCCAATTGTGGCTTTAGTCAGTTATCAGAATCTTCAGTTTTTGTCTTTTTTTTAGTGTTTCTTGAATGTTTTATAAATCCTATCTTCCAATAATTTTGGGCAATACCCAGAATGAATGAAACAATTTTCCTTTGAAATCTATGGGAAATCCTGTTTATGCTAATGAAGATTTCCTCATACGAAAATGTGATATTCCGGAATAAATTATCTTCGTTAGCTGAGGTTTCATTGTTAGGTAATTTCTTAGGCAACACACTACACTTTTAGATAACTAGGTAATTTACCTATAATTAGATTACCTAGTATAATACTCAAAAGAAAACGGGAAGCCAAACAATGTTTAAGTTATTAGGGTTTTGTATTAATAGCATTTTTCTCGTTTTGGTATTGTATCTTGTAATCAAAAATTTTATTGCTCATATTATTCATCCACTTCCGATATTCTAACTGGTTGGCTCTGATTTATCTTCAGATTTGTCATCTTCATAATGCTGTAAATTTCGTGTGAAAGAATGTTAGTATTGAATAAAAGAACAACTCAAACTTTGTTGATGTTTGTTTGTTTTTAGTAATTTCTTTATCAGAAAGTAATAGCTGACTAAAATTTTTAGTTTCTTATAGTCTTTTTTATTTAAAACTTATTTATAACACATTTCTTGAATTATTCCTTGCAAAAGAAATAAAGTTCTATAGATTTTTCTCAAACTTTTTTTTTGGAGCAGATCAAGAAAATGTGAGATACAGGCTTTTTTTTCAATTTAAATACCATTTTATTTCATAAGTTCTATTATTTGTTGATGTTATAGAATTATTTTTAACAATAATTTACACAAAAATAAAAATTTTCAGTTTTATCGAAAAAGTGCACACTGCTATCATATTCAGTTTATTTTTAGTTATTCAGATTCCTAAAAAATTATCTAAATTATTAAACTGTATTTTTCTTCCTCTATTTCATTGAAATTCACATTATTTTTATTAAACCCTTTTGTTAAGTATTTTTTCTGTTGCTCCTTTTTGCATATTTTCTGATTTCCATTTATGTATTGGTGTTCAAAACAAAGTTCAAACAACAAGGGTTAAAGTCTTATCCTTATACACCCTTTATCTTTCGAACAATTGTTGGTAGAAACATGCTTTCAATTGTAAGAATAAAA
This sequence comes from Pholcus phalangioides, assembly GCF_987345545.1. Classification (NCBI taxonomy): domain Eukaryota; kingdom Metazoa; phylum Arthropoda; class Arachnida; order Araneae; family Pholcidae; genus Pholcus; species Pholcus phalangioides. Next base: position 80,860,661 of record NW_028301608.1, on the reverse strand, counting down.
ATAACATGCCCTTATTGGATATGTTATTTTACTTGGGGCTGTATAATGTACTATCACTCTGTCCTTTATCTTCCAATTAGAAAGTTGTTGCTCTGTCTCTCCTGGGCCAGAAAAAATTCCATGTTTCTAAGTGCAATATTCACTGAGATGTTGCAGATTGAAAGTTAAGAGGAACATCTCAGAATTTTTACAAAAGTTGTAATAAACTGCAACTACAAAAGAGAGTTTGAAATTTTTTCTCCAGTGTATCCCTTAACTGCTGACAAACTTGTACACGATCCGCTCTCCAGTGCCACCCTTTTTTTTACCACAAAGAGTAAAGACATGTAAATACGCCCGCTGCAATTAAGGCACAGACTCCTTAGGGTGTATATATACGCTTGTGCAGTTAAGGGAGTAATATATGCTGTTCTTCCATTTTCAGCTCAAATAACATCATTTGAACATCAAATAATATCATTTTGAACTCAAATATCTCATCTAATATTGCGCTTAGAAACATTTCTCTTTTGTTTGGCTCAGAAGAGACAGAGTAACAACTTTCTAATTGGAGGTCAGAGGCAAGGGGGAAGTATAAAGAATTAAATTTTGTATTTGTATCTTAGTACATGCAGATCCTATAGTGTAAAATAAATGATGTATTTAAAGTGGGTATATTATTTGGGTACTCTTTTCAATTGACAGTATGTTTCTACAACCAATGGTTCAAAAGGTAAAAGTGTATAAGGATGACACCAAGGCTTGACAAATACAAAAAAAAGTAGGTGCCAAACATTGTTCCCAACAAAATTGGGTCCAAAATAGTGTATTCATTGACTTTTTAAAGGATTTAAGAACCCCTTTCCATGCTAACAGACACGATTTTCGATAATTTTATGCTGTCCTCACTCTTTAATTCGGTTAAAATATTAAAAACAAATTAAGCTGCAATGGTAATTTTTTTGTCACCATGGTGACCTTGCTCCCGGGATTTGTCAAGCCCTGCTTTACACTCTGTATATCCATTATTGTACACTTATGGTGTCAGCAATTTAGGTAGAACCAATCTCTATTCAGGTTCTTTATTTACCATTTGGGATATATTTGATACACTAAATAGATATAATCTTAGATTTATGATAAAAGCGGATGACACGTTTCTAATACATGTATTTTCACATTCATACTAGCCATACATTCTTCATTGGTATGTCATGTAATAGAGTAAGGTATCTTTTTTCTGTTACATTGATTTTTTGAAATGTTACTATTAATATTACACAAAATAAGACTGAGTGATATTGATATGATAACTTCTTGAAAATTTAATTCTGACAGGCTTTTTTGAATACACATGAGGTTGATTGTGAAAGTGACACAAGGATAATATACTTATAATGCAGTAAAAATATCTGTATCACACGTTTGTTTCAAGTTTTAGCTGTATTGGGGGGGGGGGGATATATGCAAAGAATAGAAGTGGCAATCTACACATTCATGTCTTTTTCTTAATTTCTTGCTTGATATCTTCTAGTTATGGCCCCAAGCTTTGAACGTGGCAAAGGCCCACTGTGCCATGATCCAATTTTTGTTAAATCACCTGCATAAAAGAATTATCATAAAACTGTTTTAGATGAAAATAGCAGTTTACTTAGGCTGGGAGCACACAACGGTTAGGCGACAGTTTTAGAGGAGCTGAGTCATTTTTGTTCACATTGATTTGTATGATGCAATGCTTGAATTTGTCTGACTAATCGGTGTGCATTGCACCATACAAATAAACGTGAGCAATGACTAAGCTTGTCTAAAGCTGTCTTGTGTAGCCATGTCTAACCGTTATGCTCCCAGCCTTTCTGTTAAAATTAAAGCTTTTATTCATACACAGCAATATTATAAAAGGTTAGGTGGCTCTTAGCAATAGGTAATTTTCCGAAAATTAAAATTTTGCTTCCCCTTCCTTATCTTGTTTCAATTAATAAAATAAACTATCTGTACAAAATTTTAGCTCAATTGAACAACTGCTAGGTGACCCTCAAACGGTAATGTACATGTTCATGATCATTCAATGTTACTTCCCCCTTTATAGATTTGATATCGAGTAATATATACTTTTTAGGGACAAGACCATTCAAGTGTTTAGGGCCTTTAAACGTTTTAATCCAGCCCTGGTCTTACCAATGTTAATCCGAAAAAAATAATTTTGAAGAGTAATTTCACTCTTCTCCAAAATTTTAGGGGATAGTTTTGCAAAAAGGGGTATTTTTTTTTAATTGAAAAATAGAGAAATTATCTACTAAAAAATTACCTAAAATCAGGAGGTGTATTTTCACTCCTCAACGAAATTCAGAGAATTAAAATTGAATTTTTATGCGCGAACCACACACCTAAGGATGCGTATTAGCGAACATTAGGTCTTACCTTTGCAGTGTTGTTCTTTACACATCATCGTCTGTTCTACGCAAATGCAGTCTGATGTCTTCACACAGGGTTGGTTGAGAATCTGTCTACAATTTTTCTACATTATGAACATAAAAACCAACCATTAGTGAAAAAATACTTGAAACATGTTAATTTTTTTTTTTGGCAAAAAAATTCGGAGATCTGTACTCAATTGAGAAGTTTTTATAAAAAATTTATTATCACATTTTTTTTACAGAAGTTGTTTTTAGTGGTCGTGCTGGACTCATCCGAATCTCTCAGTTCGAACCCGTTGACGTGTAATGGTGGTCAGCTGAAGTTGGTTTTCCAACCTCGATGAGACTGAATGCGAGCCGATCTCCCGTTCAAAAAAGTCTCCCCGTAGAGAGAGGGCAGACCTCGAACACGCGATACTGACATAACATTAAAAAAAATTCAAGCTTTTATCATCTTTACTTCAAAATACGGAGGGCAGATGGCAGCTCCAGCAAGAACACGAAATAAGTGCAATTCAGACAAAATAAATACATTAAGGCGCGTATACACTAGCGCGCAGATCATGCAATGAAAGCATTCGCAATTGGTCGTTCAGTAATTTGTACGGTGTTGTGAACGATTCTTGAGCTGTTTTCACTGGACCCACCTGGAATCGGTTTTTTCAACGAACACAAAGGAAAGAAAGGAACACAAAGAGAATTTGTGTACCCACGAGCGGATTAGAACCGATGCAGGGGGGTCGTGCGTTGCAAGATCAGCTCGCTAGTGTATACGCTCCTTTGGTCCACACATACACTCCGAACGCACATTCCAGCATGTACTAATTCGTTAGAAATTCCGCAGAGGAATGTGTACGAGGTGCATGTACGGTTGAGCAGTAGTTGTAGAACTTGTTTTCACGATATAGAATGTAGAACAGCATACAAATCACATTGTTGAGAGTATGCATTATCTTAAAAACTAGAGCCAATCTGATAAAACCAATACCAGATTCGGAATCAGTGCCCCAAAATCCATCCTAAAATCACTGAAATATCTTTGAGAACATTATCAGTTGATGGGCAGTTTTATATTTTCTGACAGAAAAAAGTGTTTCCTTTTTCATCAAGTCCGAATTAGGTTCGTTTATTTATTTTTTATTGATATAATGTACAACAATAAACGAAGAAAAACGATTTCCATTTTTGGTGCATTTTTCTGAAATAGATTACACACACTGTTGAGGGGGGGGGGGGGCGGGCAAGTGGGTTAATTACACAGACCAAGCGTATTAAATTATTAATGAAATCAGCTTCCGCTAATTGAATTATACGGAAAGATACACCCATTAATACCAACGTTGCCAAAGGTCTTTTATGAGCTCGGGCCTGAGTAAATATTTCAGCCAACGCTTTTAGAGAAGATTTAGTCTATTTATTTAATCATTAAGTACGAAATTTACTTTGAGTGGGCGAGGAATTTCTCGGATTTAAAAAAGACATTTGAACCAGTTCAGATCAGATGCGTTGTAGAGTTCCATTGGCTAAGATCGTGTATTTGTCTTTTATAATTAGTTGCAGATTAATTATATTGCTGTACAAATTCTTCGCACTGTACTTAGAATTTTAACCTTATATAGGCCTAATTGTAAAAATAAAATAAAATATGGTAATCCCCATATTGGGGGAATTTGGAGGAAGAACCCCTGTTGGCGATTTGGTTTTTTCCCCCTTGGGTTATCAAAAGAAATCATTGCGCATAACATGATAGACCACCTTCACATAAGTCGATAATCCTCTTTGGTAATCCGTCGGTTATTAGAACCTTTGTCTACGTCTTCAAAAAGGTATCGCGATTGATCACGAGAAGAAATCCAAGCGTAAGTTCATTTTACCCACTGCTCACATTGCTCTATCCATAACTTTCTTAGACGTCAGATTTCGTCAGATTCAACGAAAGCAACTTCATTTGCATCTTTCCTCCAACTTTCTATGCCTCTGAAATTTTAGAACAAAGACATCACACACAATACTTTAAACTTTAAAAAGTGTTTATTTTTTTTCACCCAGGTAGTATGCTATACAATCTGTCCCAAATTCTTTGTACGGCACATGTCTCTGCGACCGTTGATCAAAACACATTCAATTACAAAAAGTTTTCAAATGACGTGCAGTTATTTAAAATATATTCCTCAGGAGTCCCCCCAAATGAAGAAATTAACTTTTTATACAGTACCCGTGTGCTAAAACGGTTAATTATTTAAATGCGTATAGCTTTCTTTGAAAAGTCATTTGCAAAAAATTTCATATTTTTAAGATATTTATCGAGATACACTATATAGCCAAAAGTCTGCATCCACTTAGGAGTTTAGGCATTTTCTCGAATTGCTAGAAAAATACTGAACGAATCGCTTTGAAATTTCCGTCATATATACCCTATGTTGGCGCCCACTATTTCCAGTGAAAATTTAGTCACGAGTGCATTTAGGGAACCAACAAAAAATTAAAATAAGAAAAAATGTTTTTGATCAACCCTGTATCAGGAAAAGCTGCAAATGATTTGTAACTTTAACACAATATTGTACTAACTTCTTGCAATACATTTGTGCATTTTCGTGAGAATAGCCCATATATTCACGAAAATATGTTTTTTTTTCTTATAGTATGGGGCGTTTTCAACCAATTTTCGCGAAATTAACAGAAAAATGACGCTTTATATGTGACATACTGTATATAGATTTAAATGATAAAAAATATCATTCTTATTCAATTAGTCTATTCTAGTGGAAACTTTTCACACACTTTTTTCCTGAGAAAACGCATCTATATAATGATATTTATCTTCCTGTTTCATTGAACATCAGCGTTCACAATCAAAGAAAGTGAATGTAATGGTTTCCGAGTACTTACATACATTCGTCCACCCCCACATCATGCGGTAACTGTTTTAGTGCGAGGAAGCGTCAAATAAACGACTTTTCTCAAATTTACTTTTTCCTCCAGTAAAATAATTTATTGCCGAAGCGAAATAAAGAAAAGCACTCCCGCGGGTTTTTGTTTGGCGTTTGTACTATTCGAAAACTAATTTACCTTCTTTCATCGTGGGAATTCGCAAATAACTTCCGATCTGTACAGATTATTAGAAGTACATTGTGTTCGAAAGAGTACGGGTACAAACACTTCAAGAATAAGTTTGGTAGGTAATCATCGCCGGAGATTGTGACGACTTCCTCTCTCAACCTAATAATCACTCGCCGCAGGCCATGAATTGATGAAATTGAAAGGGAAAAAACGGCTTCTTAGAAGGTTGTCCTTGCAGAAATAATCATAAAGAAGACAAACAACACATAGTTTTTAATTTTTATCTCGTTCCCATTTAGTGTCTTCAATGCGCGTTTCTTCATTTATACAAAAGGTACAGTAGGCAAATTGCCCAACAAGGTGGCTAAAAAAAAGATGCCCATAAAAATAATGGATGTCAAATATAACTAAAACACAGCAACCGCAAAGCATATAAAACTCGAAAATAATTAGTAATATATGCCCATAAAAAAAGATTATGGTTATGTTAATCTAGGTATGTATAGCTTCTCCATTTATCCCACTATGTTTATTTTATCATACTTCTTTTTAAACGTGTCAATTGCGTTAGAATTCACGACCTCCGGAGGTAAGCTATTGCCTTTATTCACAACTCTTTTAGAACTCTCTGCGACACCACAACCCGGAGTTGTCCCTTATCAATCGATACTGGTGTCCTCTTGTCGAAGCAGTTGATTGACGGCACATTAATAACTCGTGGTTCATTTTATCCATCCCGTTGAAAATTTTAAACACTTCGATCACATATTTCCCCGACACCTGCGTTCCTCCAAATGAAGCTTTTTTGGATACGTGATATTTCACTTTGAGGGACATACAAACCGTATCCAAGGCAACCAATATGGCGACTTCCTTCGGCAGCTTATGAAAGATTGTGAGAACAAATATAAATTATAAAGAAATATAGAAATGAAATAGATTTTTTTTCATTGACGAGTGCTAAATATTCCAATTTTTTTTTCTTTTGAAGTTATCTACCTGCTTATCCAATTATCTCGATTGCCGCGGAATTATTTCAATGTAATCTATGAGCCATTATTAATTTTTAAAAAGAGCTTAACCTGTACTATAATTGATGCAGTTGAATATTAAAAGGCAATAAGGGGACATAAACTTCAATTTTCTCACTCTAGACGATATATAAATAAAAAGATCAACGTAATAATGTATCTTTCTACTATATACATGTAAGAGCGAAAGAGAACTCTAAAAAAACTCTCTTATCTACTTCTTATCTATTACACTTTTTCCTTTTATATTTTTTTCTTTTCCCCCCTTCTTCGTTTTTCTAATGTGCGGTTAGGTTAGGACAAGGTTACCATATTTATCGCCAATTTGTTAAATAGGGATAATCCAAATTTCTTGCCAAATGCTTGTACTTGAAGTGGTTAATTCCCTTAAAAAAATGTTGAGAGAGAGAGAAAGAGAGAATCTTTGATTCATTTTTTAAATTTTAGTTGAAACTTACATTTTCTGGAGACGTATACATATATATTTTTTAAGTTTAATTTTCAATTAAAAATTTGCTTGGTTGAACTTTTTTAAATCAATAATTTCTCGTGGAAATGCCTGTTACTTTGTTGACATGTGCACGTTGAGGACTTCATTGGACATATTACCTGAACCTGTTGACAATATGAAAATAAAAAAATGAACAAAACAATGTGACTCTTTGAAAATAAAAAAAAAAAATCATATTTTCAGTTGAGGTATATCCTGTCATTATTTTTTTTCCTGTTAACAACGAGTCCAAGTATTTTTATTATTCTCTGTTTTTCACAACTTATACTAGGTTTTAGCGAAAATCATTGAAGCTTTACATGGCCATATTACCCTCACTTTCCTTATGTAAATACGTAAGCTGTTACTTCCAGCTGAGTACGGGGCCGCAGAACACCTCTTTGACGAAGGGTCCACGACGAGGAAACGAACTAGCTGGTATATGTCGACATCCCCTACTGGAAGGAAGCTCGCTTGACTGCAGCTCAGAGATGTCCGAAGATCGACCTTATATTTATAAAATTTTTATTCACTGTAAATTTCATCATAAATCAATACAGTAAGTAGAAAAGATCTCACTCCTGGATGAGTTCGCGGGAGGGGGGGGGGCATTACTACTTAACCGTGTACATGTACGTAGTCAGTATTCCTCTAGAATTGATGCATGCCGGAATATATTTCGTGTACGTATTGATGGACCTAAAATATAATCCATGATGTCAGAGTTATTCGCATTTCGTGTTCTTTTGGTGCTACCACCTCTCTCCCATTTTTGAAGTGGAAGTGGCAAATGACTTAATTTTCATGTTATGTAAGTATTGCGGTAAAAGTCTGTCTGCTTTCTGCGAAGAAACTTTTAACTGGGAGACCAGCTCTCTCTCTCTCTCTCTCTCATTCGCACCTCGAAATTGGACAACCACAGAAAACAAACTTCAGTCGACCACCACTGTGCCACTTGTGTGGTTTGAACCTAGACCCCTCATGGTGGAAGTCCACATGACCGCATTGGGGGGGGGGGAAGAACACGAAAAGAAAATATGGCTTAAAGCAAGGGTACTCAACCTTTTGGGGAAATCTGGCCACTTCATTGGTTCGGAAACGTGTCGAGGGCCACTTGAGTTACCTGGAAATGTGACTCGATCCACTCAGGTGATCTGAAAGTGTGCCACGGGCTATATGAGTCATCTTGAAATGTGCCACGAGTCCCTCGTGTAATTTTAAAGGGTGACGCGGGCCACTTGAGTCATTTCAAAATGCTTCGCGAATCCCTCGGGTGATCTGAAAGTGCACCGCGGGCTACTAGAGGGAATCTAGAAATATGTCAAGAACCACTTGAGAGATTTGCAAAAATGCAGCGGGCTGCGTAAGAGATCTGTAAGTGTGCTGCGATGCTGCGAGCCATTCAAGTGATCTCGAAGAGTACCTCTGGCCACTTGAGTGATCTGAAAATGTGCCAGCCAGCCACTTGAGTAATCTACAAATGCAGCACGTGCGCTTAGGTAACCTGGAGATGTGCCGCTGGTCGTTCAAGTGATTTTAAAATGCGTTTGGGTTCACTTAAGTGATCTGGATATGCTGCGCCGTTGGCAACTTAAATGATCTGGGAATACATCTCGCGAGCCACTGAAATAATCTGGAAATGTTCCACGGTCCACTCAAGTGATTTGATATTCTTTCGTGGGCCACTTGAATAGTTTGGTTATTTGTCGCGGGCCAGATCAGATGACTCCGAGGGCCACATTTGACCCACGGGTCATGGGTTGAGCATGTATGGCTTAAAGGAAGACATTAGCGTAAAAAGGTTAAGAACACTGTATTATTATTATGTATTTGCTCGCTCAATTTGAACTGAAAAAAGAGCACTCAAACATATCACTTTGTTTACAATATACATATGACAATCAAGGTGCAAAAATGACTTACTACAGCTAGTGAATGGCCGGTAGCATCCGAGACGAATCTTATGTGTGGTGCCGTCGGCCCCGGCAACCACATTGAATTCGTACGCTGCTGCTCAGCCTTGCGCTGGACAACGTCTAGATTCGAGTCAATCCCGTCATCTTCGTTAGGGAAGAAGTTGCCGAAAGCACCACCAGACTCTTCACCCCAACTCGAATCTTGACGGGACATCTCGACAGCGACATCCCAATTTCCGAAATCGCCACCAATTTCGTTGAAAGCCTTTGGAGTGACAGAGGAGATTGGTTTTCGCTGCAATACGTTGAGCTTTCGTGAGTCGATTCGGTTGTCGTCGAGACGGAACGTCTCTCCGAATTCCTCGTCGTGATCCGAGAGCCCGATAGTCTGATCCAGATTAGGATTGGCTACCAAGTTTTCAAAAACAACAGAACTTGGAACATCTTGAGCCTTGTCAGAGCCAATGAAATGCCCGTTTAGAGGGAAGAAGTCCTGCAGTTGTAGAAAACAAAGGAGAAAGGTTAAGGTGAAAGTTTTTTTTTATATTACGGGGAGGGAGGAGGTCTCCAACCTTTTAACATACCTTTCAACTACGCTCTAGTAGAAATACCATTAAAAATATTATTTAACAATTGATTTACTTCAAATTTGGTACCCATGTTGTAGACTGTGTATCCCATACCACTTCAAAATGTTTCAGATATCTCTGATAGTTTTTTTTTTTTTCCTAATTTAAAAAAAGAGCATTATTACCACTTTGCGCAGTGTTTTCCGTTTTAGAATCGGACGGTGTTAAGGGAATTATAACGTTTTGAAATTTTGTGACGTGTCATTTTCTAACGGTCAGTAATGCGTCAAACAACGAACGAAAGTAAATTTCTCCGCCAGCGGCGGGTTACCACTTTCTGAAAATGAATTGAAGTATTCAATCCTGTTAGAAGCCAAGTTCGGCTTTTTTCTTTCACAATTGGCCCTTTTTCTCTCCATGTAGTGAGATATTATAATCTTGTTGTTACGCGTAGCTTACGTGTAAGCTTCGTCCACTATATTGGCAAATTTATCACCAGATTTGTAATGTGTTAGCTAAATGAGATCTATTTGAATTTTTTTTAACCAAATCAACACTTTTTTGACAAAATGTGGTAGTTTGCTTTCTTCCTTCTCTGTTAAGAGAAACTTGGAGGGGAGGTGCATATATATAACAAGTACATAGTGATCGTGTTTTTTATGCTGTCGTTTTAATCAGATCACGTGTTGATCAATGAAACAAAGAAATATTTTTTGAGTTATTTCAAACTTTCATCGAAACTGTTGCGCGTAAAATAGCTTCAATGAAGGATGTAAAAATAATAGCCTGATGAAGGTGACTAATGGAAGCAGTAAAATAATAACAACTATTCACAAACAGAAACTTTAAATCAATCTAATTATTTTATTCATTGACATATTCAAAATAATTAGTGATTTCGAGTTTTTCCTATTGATTATTCATCGGGTCACATTTTCATACCGAATTCTACAAGTTGCAATGAAGACTTTTAATTTCCTTTGACTGCAGTTTATTTTTATCCCACTGAAAATGTTAATAAATATACTTTTTACCGGTTTACAAGAAAGGTTTCGATTTAGAATATTTTTCCAGCCTGCATAATTCGCGGAGAACTCGCTCATTTTTTCAGATAAAGTTTCTTTCGGGGGCGTATTTATAAGAGATGGGATCAGTTGCTCCGGATCCCTCTTAGTCGGACTTCGGGCTCTCACCGCGCTAGGCCAACACCTTCTATAGCAGAAAGCCTCCGCGCGGTCGGCCTGCTGTATCCAACGGCTACAGGTGAAATGGACGACTTCACTGGTGTAACGAGCTTCGCGCGGAGGCTTTCTGCTATAGAAGGTGTGGGCTAGGCACTGCTAATTTTTCCGCCCCTTTGAGATGTTCTTATATTTCGCTTCTTAATTCCCCCCCCCCGAAAAATCGTAACACCTTCCCCCCAAAGCTCTCAATTTTCAAAATGAGAGTCATGCCTTTACTGTTTGTTGTTCTAAATATGGTTGTGAATATTGTTTTATTTTACACACAAACTCATAACAAAAATAAAATGCCGTGAAAATTTAAAACTATAAGTAAGTATTTTATCAATATGCACCCTGGTGCTAATCAAGGATGGCAATGTACATACAAGAAGAAAAACAACACAGTACAGAACTAAAACACGCGTAGAAAAAATTAATCACAATCAGAACAAATGAATTATTGAGGCGAGAGAGACAAAGTTATGGGGGGCTGGGGAAAAAAAACCACACGAAAAAAAAAAACCCCATAAGAGTAAATAAATATATATATATTAGGTACAGTATTACAAAATAGGCTAATATCAACTGGTCGAGGGGAAAATCATGTAGGTTTAAACAAAAAGAAGGGGGGGGGAATCTTTTAACATCGAAAGAAAAAAAAATAAATAGAAATAACGAAATATAATGACCGAGACCGGCCTCGGACAACGGGGGGGGGGGGGGGGGTGGGTCAATTGTGGACTTCGATTAATGTAATTATTTTCATAATATTTTCCATGTAGTAGAAGATGTCATGACAGAAATCTCGAGAGGGATTCGAAAAGAGTCGCTAACTCGTTTTCGCGTTCGTAAAGGTTAAAGTTATATTTAGTGACTAGAGTGGACCTATATGGGTGGCGAAGAAATTACATTCGAATAAAGTATGGAAGATATCACTGCGGCTGCGTATGGATCTTCACGGGTCTTCAGGTGAGAATTTGAACTGGGGACCTTTGGATGTGTAGAGCAAATACAAATACTAATACAACGCCGCAACAGGCAAATTGCCCAACGAGGTGGCTGACTTAAGAACATCATGGATCCCCGAGCCATTTTTTGGAGGCCCTACCTACTACTGCTACACCACACGTGCACCCCGCCAACACCCCCCCCCCCGGCGGAACCCCCAACGAATCGGTACATGCGGGAATGTGCATGTAGTGAAACCTGACGTGAAGTTTTTTTATTATTATAATCGAAAATGTTAGCGAATTGGTATCGTGTTGATGCGAGTAGATTCAGTCTATCCTCATGGATCGAATGATCAATAAAGGTGCGCATAACGAAGTCGAAGACCGACGGCACAAAGGGACCGTTGAGACGAATTCCAAATATCTGTGCGCCCAAGTTTGTTGAAAGAGGATTTCAAGGTATTGACCCAGTTGTCGAGATCTGTCAGACGGGAGAGTGAGGAAAAACAGATTTTACGAAGCCTGTCATCAATTTTCATGAGCCTTAGCCAAATTTTGATGTATTGCTTAAAAATAAATACAGAGAAATGGTGACGGCCGAGTTCAAGCCTCAAGAGATAGCCTGGGCATAGCTTACTGGTACCGAGGATGTTTCTTAGAAAAAATGCTTGAAATTTTTCAAAGCATCGGTTTGAGAAAGGGCCCAAACGGGCCAGCGTAACATAACACAGTTCGGACAAGATTATCGAAAAGTTTGAAGGTTTTGTAAGAGTTTGTTGTTTAAACAACTTCGTAGAGTTACAACAAAACCTGACGATGATAAGAGAGGAAAGAAAACAGAGAGCTTGTTTCACTTTATTTCAAAGGAGTTTGGACGCAATATTACGTTCTAGATCGTAAAGTGGTTAATGGACTGCCACGCGAATGTATGTATAGATATGTATTGATATGGCTAATATGGTCAACGAATTTCTGGAAAGTGAAGATATTCGCCGGATGGAGTAGCCGGCCATATCTCCAGACCTAAACTCTATTGAGAATGAATGGGACGTTCTTGAAAGGGCAATTGCAGTTCGCCATTTCCCTCCCAGAACCATCCAGGAACTAAAAACAGTGGCTAGAGGAGTGGGGCTGACTGACACAGAGACTCCTTAGCAGCTTGAATTACCGTTAGTGACCTGTGAGAGAAAATCTGTAATAAGAGAAGAAGAAAGAAAAGAGGCGACACACACCATATATACCCTATTAACTCTTTTTTTTTGTTCGATATCGGAAGCTCAGTGTTGGACCGTCTAGCACAGATGCATACGACCATGCATGTGGTAAAATAACTGTTGTATACCTGTTAGGTTTGTAATTATATCAACTTATGCGCTACCAAATTTCATTAAAATTTTTCTAGAAGTTCCAGAAGTAAATCAATGGTTATATAAATACTTATATAAATATTTTTAATGATATTTCCACTACAGCATAGTTACAGGTATGTTGAAAGGTCTCACTACGCAGGTTGTCAAATTACGTACTTGGTCTTCAAACTACGAATTAAATTTTTATAAAGATGAAAGAGAAATTTTCAAGAAAGTTCTTTGCAAATCATAAAATATAATGCAGTCCATACCTTAGTATGATCATGATACTTCTTCGGAGACAACGATGATTCCAGGTGCCGGGTCTGAGCAGCTCCGTTGTACAGAGCGTCCATCAGGTAAGTAGGAGTCAAGGGAGGTATCTTGTTGGTGATTTCTGCGTGCCGAGTCATTCCACGAATTCTAAGCCAGAGCATCCTGAGTTCTGAACAGGAAGGCCATGAAATCGCGTTTTCTTCCGATGCAGTTGTTGGGTTGAACGCGAAACTCGCGTCTACCGTTATCAGAAGGAACGAGAAATGCAAAAGGTTTTCTGATAATGACTTCATCAGCGTCAAACGAGGCATTGTACCTGGTCAAGGAGGAAGAAAAATCATTTTAATTTGACATCTTCAGAACCCCCAACCCCTTAGCCTTAAAAGCCATATATTGCGATTATCGGTTATAATTGAAATCAAACCTCAGGCAAACTGAAAGTCATCAGATCAAAGAATCAGATTTTTGGATACTAGTGCCGAGAATTTATTTCGGAAAGAAAAGTCGGGAATCAAACCTGGATCCTCCATCAGACAAGCGTGACACAACTTACCACAGACATAACAGCTCTAACCGAGTAAACACGCGTATTATCGTGATGCGCGGAGTAATGTTGCAGCATCCCTTCAATTTCAGCAAATTCGCCCCAGATGGCGACAGTAGAGAAAGATGGCGCCCGAGTGGCATGGTGGTAAGATGCTCGTCTACCATCGTGAAGGTTGTTGTCAGGGTCCCGGGTTCGAACCCAAGGGAGGATATTGATAAGATATTTTCCCTAACGAACTCGAGGCGACCACCGATAGACAGCGCCTTCACTTCCAACCCATCTCACTAATGGTAGTAAATTGCACTATAGCGATATGGCCAGAGTTGGTGTTTGGTGAAGTAGTAGAGAAAGATGTTACTTTACAGTAGAGTCCCGATAATCTCGAAACTTTGAGGTTCCGGATAATTTCTTTTCAAAAACCTCTTTCTCTTTGCAAAAAGAACGAGTTTTGCTTCATTTTCTCCATGAACACGAGTAATTCCAGTGAAAAAGATCTTAATTGCTAGACTGGGGGGGGGGGGGGGGAGGGGATTCCCAATAAATAATTTCTCCGGGTTCCTCTATGATAAATTTATAGTTCGGTATTAAAAAATAACATTCACAAATTTTACATCGAGCCCTTGGGCCTGAAGCCCCTCTCAGCCGCCTTTATGCAGTGTCCATGCGCAGTTGTGTAATGAATTAAGGACAAAACAAGTAGGAGCAGGTCTCTCTCTCTCCCCCCCCCCCCCCCGCCAGGGCCGCAACTAGATGCTTGGTCACCCGGGGCAAGTGCGCATTTCGGAGCCTCCTTGTAATGTTGAAGGAGAGATTTGAGAATAAAATTTGCGCCCACTCTGGTCCAGCTCCCGGGACACGAGAACCCCCCCTAGTTGCGGCCTTGCTCCCCCCCCCCCAAAATGTCGCTTCAATTATTTTCGGATAATCCGAGGTGGTAGTCCCGTTCGCCTCGGATTAACGAGACTCTACTGTACTGTGTTTCTTTTTTGTGGAGAGATTTTTCAAAGGGGAAGTCACAGAAATCCTAACATACCATACCCCCCTGCTACCACACAATGCACCTGTCTATAATTGATCTTAGCTGCTACATTATTTCACTGTTCTGGAATCAGCATCACTGCAAAATTTCTTGACCATGTTCAAAGTCTGATTTACGGAAACAGATCATAATCATCCGTCATTAAACTGTTTAGCGAATTTTGCTTATCATTCTTATGTTATCCAGGAAATATACGTACTTTCATTAACGTGTTACGATCTGAACTTCCCGGTAGGTTCTATACTCTTAATGACGACAAAAAAAAAAAAAATTCAGATTTTGAATGTTACACCTTGATCTATAGGTTGAAAAGCATTATCGATATGAAGTGGTACCCAGTCTCGTTGCCCTCCAGCTGAACAATGTTAAAATGGGCATTAAACTATCAAACAAAAGAGTAGAGAAGAGAAAAACAAAATTTTAAACTTTTATTAGTCTTCAAAATTTTTGTTGATTAACAACTTGGTCGAAAAAAAAAATAGTCTGAGACTTGTACAGTTTTTCCAAACTCTAAACTTGCTCATAGAAAAAAAAAAATCATGATTTTTTCCCTCCAACTTCGAATTATCCAAAAAAATTCGAAATTTTGAACATATTTTGAGAATGTTTTAAATCAGAACCATACCTCTACACAACGAACGGTTGATGAGATAAAGGCCGAATTAGGACTTACAGAACACCCTATATAATGCAAACAATGACAATTACCAAGACGTCTTCTTCGCGAATATTGAAGGAAATACGTTGACAATTTTTTTTCCAACGTAGTGTAAACGCGCATGAAGTTTTTTTTAGAGCTTTGAGAAAGATTTTCTTTTTGAAAGGAAATCGAAAGAAACTCGTTGATTGTGCCATCATTCAACCACTAATTATTCCAAAGGAAAATGACGCAAAATCTGTTCAGCTCATAACAGAGGTTCATAAGAACCCCGTCATTAACGTTAATGCGTTTCCTCGGATTGTTACATTCTCGTCATTATTTTACCCACATTTCTACAAAATTTGCTCCCAGATAAGAACAGAAAAAAAAACGTTTCCCTTCTCTGAAATTATTCGGAGCTATTTTCCGGAACTAAAAAACCTCAGAATATTTCTCGAAACTTCTACGAAACAAAAAGATACTTCTCTCATTCGAAGGAAAATATATCTAGAAATATTGGAATTCAACTGAATAATATTCCAGACAATGGAACAGAAGTAGTAAATATTTTCGTAATTTTAAAAAGAATGTGTATATGACTTCTCAACAGGACTTTTCTCCAGTTTTTTTTTTTAATATACAGTACTGAAATTTAATTCGCGCAAAAAAAAAAAAAAATGAATGACTAAAAATTTGTCTGATTGCTTTTGACTGAATAAATATACGGAAAATTGAAAGAGAATTTTTGTAGAGAAGTTTTAAGGTCGAATTGTGTAGAGGGGGAAAAAAATCACACTGTTCCTGAAAAATATACAAATGTTAAACAGAAGAGAAAAAAATTTTCCCCAAAATTCTTCTTTTTTCTGTGTAAAATAAAATAATTACTAAAAGAAAAATAAACACAATTTTTTAATACAATGGCCGATCTATTCGAAAAAGAATGAGTTCGCTTCCAGTTTCTGAGGTTTCCCTTTTTTGTTCACCTTTACAAAAAAATAAAATTCTCTTAACAATTTTTACTCCTCTTGGTAAATTTTTTTTTGTTCATTATACTTTTTCAAAAAAATTATATAAATATATTTTATTTAAAATAAAAGTTAATTATAGAAGAAAACTTTTTTTTCTCGACCATGAGGCGTTATTATTTTTAAATGAGAAAAAGATCAGCTACTTCAATTAAATGCCGAAATTGGCAGGCATTAACCGGTAAAATATCTTGTGACAATAAAGATATTATTTTAAGAGATTAAGTAATTAAAAAAAAAGCGCTTAATATGTGGCGGAAGCTTTGTTTTCGAGCAGTGAGGAAAAGTGCTAGAGAAAATGAAGATAATGATAATAAGAGGAACATTGAGGAGCGAATGCGAGCCGGTCTTCCATTTTGAGAAGTCTCTTCGCAGAGAGCAGGTGGACCTGCAACACGATACTTATATGTAACATGAAAAGTTCAAGCATTTGCAATTTTCACTTCAAAACATGAAAGGCAGATGGCAGCACCAGTGTAACACGAAACAAGTATAACAACTCAAGTACGTTAGGGCCACGCATATGCACACACACATTACTGCGTATATCAGTTCGTTAGAAATTCCCCAGAAAGAATGGCTACGAGTAGCACGTGCGGTTAAGTAATAGTAGGGAATACCGTACAAAAACATTTGCGGCCGAATTTGACGATTCAATTTCAGTGGTTTGATTTAAGATTTTTAATTTTATCCGTTTCTAAAATCTTTGTTCACAGGCAACGATCAAACGAAAAGCGATAAAGTGTTGCAAAGAAACCCCCTCCCTTTTTCTCTCTCTCTCCTACATAATTCTAAAGTTGTTAGATCATTTGCTTTGCATATCCAACAGTATACACTGCACAGCATACATGCTCAACCTATGGCCGGCTGACCAAATGTAGCCCTTGAAGTCGTGTGATGTGGCCCGTGACCCCCAAACCTTATTTGGCAAAAAAACAACTAAAAAATTCATAAAACCGGAAATATAACCGAAATAAAAAACGGTTTGGAGGGTTAGCATCGCTAGGTAACAGAAATTTTTTTGACAAGAAAAAAAACTCAAAACACAGTCGATAGGTGGCTCTGACGTACAAAAGTCAAAGAAAAGATACGCAAACGATTTGGAGGCATTCTGTTCGTTATTTGCGTATATTTTCTTTGACTTGTGTACGTCAGTGCCACCTATCGGCTGTTTTTTGTCATTTTTTCCCGTCTTAAAAAAATTCCCGTCACCTAGCGATGCTAACCCTTCAAACCGTTTTTCATTTCGGTTATTTTTCCGGTTTTTATGAATTTTTAAAGTTTTTACGGACTTTTTGCACACCCTGTACTTTAACTCGTTCAATTTTTATGATTTTTCAAACTATTTACGAATTTATGGGACACCCTGTGTTTTGAGGCCTGCTGCAGCTGCCATCTTTGAACCTAACTAGATTCAGCCCTGTTTGTTAGAAGCATCTTTGAAATCAGGCACGCTTGCTGAAATCTTTAATTAAAAAAACACTGTTTAAATGTGACATTTTTATAAGTGAGAAAATAATCATTCTTTTCCTATCTGCTTTGTCTTTCCAATTCTCATTTTCCCCCTTGTTAATTGTGTTATACAGTCCCCTTAGAATCCACTACCGTGGATGAGAAAGTGGGGGCGGAAGACTTTTCACTGAGCCATTCAAGGGACTTCAACCCTTTGTTCAGCATGAGTTGGTTGTTATAACTCTATACTGCTATAGTTATCGCTGCATGAAGTTTTCGTTTTCAGCCCGTGAAAAATCCATTTCCGATTATCACTTATCTCTTAGAAGCAGGAAGCACTCAAATACCCTCACGTGTTACCTTCGAGTGATAACCGATACTTGTTATAACGTAATCTTCTGCTGGTTTCGTGACATATTTTGATCGAAATTCTGAGGATTAAAGTTTTTTTCTTTCTAAACCAGAAAAGATTCATTTACTCGTACTCATGTGGTGACATCAACAGACTGATATTCAAATTTTACGATTTATTATGAAGGTTTTAACAACTGGCTGATGTGAAGATAAATTCAGGAAAGAAAATTCAATTGCCTCTACGGAAAATAGCACCCACGTCCTCTCATGTCAGATGACCACACTTGACCAGTACGCTATAAAAGCAATGAACTTCTTTCGTTAGATCTTCTTTGCACTGAACGGGACCGTACACGGACAGTCAGACCTAATGTCTGAGACCCCCCCCCCCTATAATCTCTTCTATGTTACTCCCTCTTTAGCTTTCTTTTTTCTTTTTCCCTCTACAGCTTCTCTTCTAGAAACTAGTTTTTCTCTCTCTTTCTTTGTCTGGCTGACTTCACCTGTTCATTAAAAGATACTTACATTTCGCAAATAAAAAATCGAAATTTTGCCAAAAAAATTTTGAAATCGGAAAGTTTGCATTTATTGGCAAACAAAACCTTCAAATAAAAAAATTTTCCATTTGTTTGCTAAAAAAACACTTTTTTTTTCCCCGAGTATAATTATTACGGCTGTTTTTGATTATGGCATGTTTCTATTTTTAATTAATAGCCGCTCTTTTGAAAAGTTTTCAAGTACCAACATTTTTCTTCCACATTCGAAGTCTACTACTACAACTACTACTACTTAACCGTACATGCAACTCGTAAACATTCCTCTTGGGAATTCTTAAGGAATGAATTGGCACATACAGAAGTATGGTGTGAGTTGAATGCGTTGCCCTAACATATATTTATGTTGCTGAAGTTATGCTTGTTTCCAGTTACAATGGAGACATTTGATGTCTGCGTGACATAACCAAAAGTTTGTTGGCTTACTATACTAGAAGTAGCTGGATATGTTAACACTATCGTTTTCCCCATTCCGTGCCAGTGTCACGTCTTTAAAAAAATATTTTTCGCAAAAAATCTCCCAGTAATAAATTGGGGTACAAAGATGGCGAAGGCGTTGTTGCCGCTTCAGATGTCCGAAATATTTGCTTTTCTGGCAGGCTTCATTCGTTGCGTTGCATGTCATGTGTAGAGTCAATTTATTTGATTAGTTATCTGCTGCTGTCTAGCATAAGATTGCGCCCTTCTTCAATTCACCATTCTCATTTGTCGAAAATTTTGTCTTTTTTTTTTTTTTCAAAAATAACCTGGAAAGATTTCAAGCCCAGCACCACAAAAATTACGCGAATTGGTAGTTTGATCGTTCCAAATTCTTGATTAGTGTTCCACAATTTTCTTCCAAAACTCAGAAGCGGAAGTCAACTAGAACTTTTAAAAAATTAATTGAACCGGAAACATATTTGGGAAAACAATCGCAAGAAACAAGGTTTGTGATATAGTTTATATATATGCTATTTTTGATATAGTTTAGATATATGTTCGACAACAAGGGCATATGCTTTTTAA
Organism: Pholcus phalangioides; assembly: GCF_987345545.1. NCBI lineage: Eukaryota > Metazoa > Arthropoda > Arachnida > Araneae > Pholcidae > Pholcus > Pholcus phalangioides. Next base: position 80,840,788 of record NW_028301608.1, on the reverse strand, counting down.
GCCACCTCGTTCGGTATTTTGTCTGTTGTGGCCTTTGTATTTGTATTTAGTTTATGCAAGAGAATGTTGGCTTTTAAGCACATAATAGAACGCAAGTCGCAAATACTGGACAAAATTATGATCAATTTTTGCTTTTAAAACTTCATATTATCGAGATTTCGCGGGAAAAAGTAAAAAAAATTAAATTTTCGCATTTATTCGTCAAAATTCGCAAATTTCGCATTTATCGCATCTATTTCGTAAATACAAAATTTATGTATCCCTGCTGATCATATATTGTTTGAATGACGTCACTCTAAGACTCTAGGGTTGCAGGATTTTTAAATTCATTCTTGACTTCCATTGGCATTCAAAACTTTTTTTCACTTTATTTATAATTTTTTCATTTTTTTGAGTGACCCATAATAATTCCATCGGATTTCTTATATATTTTTGTGCAAATTTAAATGAGTAGAATCAGTGGAAATTTTTTCAAAACTTTTGGAAGACGTCCCCTTTTTTTGTGAGCTTCGAGAAAGTCTTCGCTATTTGCATTGAAAATTGGACTGAACGACGGGACTATTACTGCATATCATCTGACGGAAGATACTTTGAAAAAGAATGAATTATTTTTTGCTGAACCTATATTTTTTATAGTTTTACTCTCGGTTCTTATGAAAAGCATCTTGTACGTACATAGTTCGAATTTTACAGACAACACATTTCAAAATATTCTCGTCAATTTCACATTTTTTTCAAAATTTTCTTGTCAGTTGCACGTTGTTTTTTAAATATTTCTTGTCAATTTTCTGTTATCACCTTGAATTCGGCGCCAGCAATGAAATGAAAAGGTTTATGGCGACAATGATGATGACATTCACTACATTTACTATGAATTTATTTCTGATTTTCAATTTAACAGGTTTTTTTTTTATATAAATAGGTTTGTATTAAATTTCTTCATAAGAAATTTTGTAGCAAAATCTGAAACTCTCGATGTAAATTTTATCGATTCCAAATTTTAAGAAAGTTAATGAATTTCAGTTTCCTTTTCCTAATGTTTATCATTGATTAGCAATATTTATAATTCTCTAATCCCGCTAATTAAAATTCTAATACCAGAAAGCAATCGGAAACAAACTTTGAATGGCTCTACCGAATTCTCGTTTCGGTTTCGTGCATAATTAGTAATTTCTCCTTTTTCCACTCTCATCGTCAATTTGTATTCGGTATCATATCTTCCTTCCTTTCCTTCATTTCTATTAATATGCATCGGTACATGATTAGATGAAATTCGCCATCACTGATACAAATTACTCTTAACGCTTAATAACGGGGAAGTAATTATATTTATGACTCATCGATCTCTACACCAGCGAATAAAAATGATATCGTAATTTAAATCTGGCTTGAACCGTTTGGTGATTATTCAAAAAATAAAAAAAGTCCGCAGCATATCTATGCAACTTTATGATCAGGACAGCAACAAATGGTCCCGACAGGCAATATTTTGAACTATATAAATATTAAAAATATCGGTGAGTTATACAACTCTATACTGTATTTTACTGCATATAATCGGTGGATTATACATTAAAAAACGTGAAATCCTTAATGTGGATTATCCTTAGTGCATTGTGTATAGGGGAGAGCGGGGGGGGGGGGCTCCACCTTAAGACAAAAGCAGTATTTTTGGACTTTAACTGAAAAATATTTTTTAATATTTGCACACATTAATAAATCATTTCTGTACCTTTTGTCATTTTTGAAAAAAAAAAAACAAATTCTTTTTTTATAAGTTAGATATATAAAAAAGAAAAAGTTTGTGCAAAGTGACGTATTTGCCCATATAGTGGGGCAATTCCACCATGTGGCCTTGGGGTAATTCCACCATAAGATAAATCTATTAGATACAGTTTTTTTTTATTAAGCATGTCACATATAGGTATATAGCCGCTGTGGTGGTCGAGTGGTTATAGTGCCGGACTCGTGATGCGAGGATCCGGGTTCGAACCCCCACAGTGGTGGTCGGCTGAAGTTGGTTTTCTGTGGTTCCCAACTTCAAGGCGCAAATGCGAGCCGATCTCCCCGTTAAAAAGTCTCGCCACAGAGAGCAACAGTCCTACAACGGTAAATCATTCAACCATAACACTTCACTCATAGTTAGAAAAACTGGGGGCAGATGACAGCACTACACATAACAAGCATTACACAGAAACAAACTTTACGTCAGGTTGCACTACACGTACACGCACATTCCCGCATGTACCGATTCTATGGGGGGGGTTCCGCGGGAGCGGGGGGGGGTACATGTGTGGTGTAGCAGTAGTAGGTAGGTAGCAGTAGGGGCTCAGGGATACATGATGTTCTTAAGTCAGCCACCTCGTTGGGCAATTTGCCTGTTGTGGCGTTGTATTTGTACTGTACATAAAAACGTATGTTTATTACAAATTACAAGAAAGTTACAAACATTTATAGCCCAGCAACTAGTTTAAATTCAGAGTTAAGTTGACAAGGAGGTGACAGCATTAACAGGCCTATCAAGTCATAATAAAAAGTGAAAATGTTTATGGACGTGTGCAAAAATCACAAATGTAATTTTTGGACTGTCGTATCCACTGTATTCGGAATGAGCCTACTTTGATCACATAATACAGCGGTACCGAAGTTCGTTATTACCAAACTCTCCTCAGATCATACACACATTTCAACATCAGGATCAAATATAAACCAAAAGTGTCATCTTCTTCATTACCGTCACATAGGCTCTTTTCGTCAATATCGTCTGACGATGACGACGACTGATCAAAGTTGAGCTTCCTCCTGCCATAATTTTCTAGCTGTTTTTTTAATTTCCTTAGACTGTATTCTTAGACTTATTTTTCTCTTGGATGCTCTCGGTTTTTTTTAAAAATTCCTTTAGTGTCTAATTAACTCTCTTAAGTGTCTTCTTTCTTTTTTTGTAACTTACTGTCTTCAAGAACTGACTTCATAAGTGCAGGCGTTAAAATAACTGAGTGCTGTTTTCTTTCTTTATCGGTTTTGGTTTTGGGTCCAGGATCTTTTGCTGGCATTGGTGAGAGCTCTTCAATTGTTTTTTTGAATTATCTTTTCGAAGATGTGTCTGGTTGAGGATTAATATACAGGTCTTCTGATACTGAAGGAGTTGCATTGGTTACAGTGGAATCTGCCCTTTCAGAAGCAGCGTTCTCATCTTTAATAACTACTGGTTGGATTAGGGCAATACCACCACATGGCGGAATCGTCCCACATTGGAGTGGTTGAATTACCCCATTACGAAATTATTGTAGTTTGGACCCTACAGCTGACAAAGTACTGGACGAAAACAAATGAAATTTTCATACCAAGTACCTGATAATGTGCACTATTTGTTTATATTCTAGCAAAACTGGAAAACGCTCACCTTTTTACGAATGTCACAAGTTGAACAGATAGTGAAAACTATAGAACAATGAGAAAAATTCACTTATTTGCAAACAGCACCCACACTAGACGCAACAGGTGCAATGGCGGTGCTGACTTAAGCTTCCCGCGTCTCCCTCTAGGGCAGTGCCTAATACTTCAGAATATTTAAACTTTTTCAATACTATTGGGCCCCCTGTTTGATTCAGGTCTCTGGACCAGACCCAGGGAATCAACTATGACGTCTGTACCGGGTGCGCAGAGGGTAATCAAGCCACCACAGTAATTTGTAACACCAGTTTGAGCACCCCCCCCCCCACCCAGAGTTTATTCAGAAATCCTCTATATATAAATATAGTAGGATAAAAATACAAGAGAAATGAAGATAAAAAATGAAGAGGTAGTGAAAAAGTATCTTTTGAATGTAATTGTAAAAATTTGAACTTTTACATTTGTGAAATGTAAAAATTTGAAAATAAATTAAAAAAATTTTTTTCATTGTCTTTTTTTCGTTCAACATGTTTTTGAGAAGGCAGGCGTCGGAGAACAAGGGTTGGCATTTTTAATGCAATTAGGCATAACTACCCTTCAGAAACGCCTACACTTTTCGAACCATGCATGGGGTTCCCTCTGAAGAAGACCCACTGCAGAGATTCTATTTCACTCCTATAAAATTCAATTTTTTCCCCTTTTTCTTAAAATAATTTTCTTTTTGTATATATACAATATTACCCCGACCCAGTGGCGGATGAAAGTTGGTCGAGACCCCTGGCGCAAAAGAAAATATTGGGCCCCTTAAATTGGAAAAAAGTGAGAAGTTTGGGTTTTTTGGAGCCCTTTATATAGGAGTCAGGGAGAAATAGCGGGAGCACCGATCTCTGCAATCATACTTCGTTCTATGTGCGAGATAGTCTTACATGAGAGTAAATACGGTAATTTGTCCTTTAAATTTTTGTAATTTTATTTATGAAAATAAAATTGCTGAATGGTCTGTAAGTACAGCAAAAACTCTCTTATGCGGACTCGGCAGGATGAAAATTTGTCCGTAAAAAACCGGTGACCGTGAAAAAGGAATTCCCATCGAAGCCTTTAAAATGAATCTTCATTTTGAAGCGAATGTAGTTTCAATAATACAAGTTGGAGACTGTATGGAACTATGTACGTGCTTTCGTATAAATACACGATTCAATTAAAAAGAAACATGAAAAAAATCATCGGCTGAGATGAACAAGCCGCATTTATAAAAATGGCCGAAGAAAAAAAAAAAAACGTAGAAACGTGCTTTTTCACTTTTTTACACACCGCTCGATATTTTCGTTCAAATCTAATAAAAAAACAAACGTTATAAAATAAAAAAACAAACTTACAAAAAATTATAGTACAGAGAGTGGAACCTCTCCTAAAATGGATACTCCCCGTTAACGGACACTTTTTTGATCCCCGGTCTCGTGGAATAGGACTTTAATGTACAGTAAAACCCCTGTTAACGGACACCCCCCTCAGATGCTGTCACCCCTCTTTTATGGCTAAATAATAATTTCCCCGCGACTAATAAAACGATGTTTTTCATCGTTAGGATTCAGAGGTTTTGCTGTATTTCACTCCCCGTTAGCGGATGTACTCGATAGCGAGCAGTAAATTATAGAGGTTCCGCACAGGAATATGTATGAGGTGCATGTGTGGTTTAGTAGTAGCAAACTATATAATATTTTTCCAAACTCCAATTTATTAATTTTTGGTCATAAAAATCCAGAGTTTATCATATTCAACTGAGATTATGTTTAATCTCAAGCTCGTGCGGGTAAATATGATAAATCGTCAATTAATTACGTAATTAACTGAACATAACAATGGTCCAGGATTGTGAATTTCCGAATAATAATGTTGGTTTTGTTTGTTGATACGTGTGAAGAAAGCCAACATTCCAAGACTGATAATGCTATGAATGCCTTTATCTTCCTCACACTTATTTTAATTTTTATTGCAAAATACGTGTAGTGCATGTATTATGTACGGGTAAAAACAATTAATTGGTTTAATAAAGAGGACAACAGTTATAAATTTTTCCATATTTATCAGACTCTCGAACTTTATTTGCGATTATGCATAACCGACAGTAAAAGTGATAAATATAGTGTGTATTTCAATCAAACTTTTTCTTTATCGAGACGATTGGTGGTTATGCATAATCACCGCTCATGGTCCTCACAAGGGCAAGCCTGAGAGGGCTCTGGCTCTGGAGCCCGGGACAATTACCATCTTTTTTTTGTTTTTTCGTGCTATAAATTCACTGTAGAAGGGCCCACAAAATGTCTGTCTCGGGGCCCTGCTCCAGGATGTGGGGTGGGGGCATGCCACCGGTGCATCACTTTTACACAGTAACATATACATTTTAACATTGAAATATGTAGGAACCAATTGATACCGAAGCCAAACGTAGTATAAATTTGAAAGTCGTATAAACGAGGTTCAACTGTATATTGTACCTCCCTATTAGAGGACAAAATTTTTGGTCCCATGGGTGTCCGTTATCGAGAGGCTCTACTCTAATACTATAAAACATAAGGTGATATTCCGGAGTGAAAAAAAAAATTTTTTTTAACAGTAAATAAAAATAAGAACATGCAAAAAAAAGTATTTTTTTTTATAACACAATTCATTACAATGCCTTGAAGTCAGAAGAAAAACGTTAGGAAAAAAGAAAAGTGAATTACCTGGAGATAATTTGGTGAAATGGCGATTGAGAAGCCTTTGGAAACGCACGAAAAAAAAACAAACTCGAGCAAATAATAAATGAAACAGCGCTGCCTTTTTTTTGTAATTTGAACGATCAGAATTATGGAGGAACCTGTCCTTTTTTTGTAAATTGAGGATCGAATGGAATTCCACTATGACTGGAAATTTAGAAGAGAAGTGAAGAGACGATTCCCACCCACACAAATGAATGTACACAGGCCACACCCACTTGAAGCGCGCGCGATGTCATCAAGTAAGTTCAAGATTTTGATTTGACGCATGTTATGTCTTTGTACATCATAACAAAATTTATCAAAGCTTTAAACGTTGCTGTCGTTAAAGTTACGAGTGTAATGGTAAAGAGTAGCTAAAAATATAGAGACAAATAATGCAGTAATACATAAAATAAAATTGTTTGTAGAACTATGTATTAATTATATGTATAACTCAACTCGTATTTTCCTGAAACACAAGAATTATTTCTGAACCACAAATATTGATGCGATTAAATTAATGTGTATCGATTTATAAATTTTTAATTTTAATTTAATGAGATTTTTTATTTTCAGAGAAATGTGAATCTTGGAATTAATTTCATTCTAAATATTTTTTGGTATCATCATTTCCTGGATTATAAGTTAAAAAAAAACCTCTGATTTTGTTCGTGTGGATTATACAGGGTGATTACGTAATTTCTCTTGCCGCATTTTACTGGCGAACAGTTGATTCTAGAGGCGTATTTCCGATTAGAGGAAAGTATCCAAATAACGTGTAGTACACAGATAAGATATGTCATCCAGGTTTCAAGGGGTTGTATAGTTGTTAAAATATCACAAATAACTTTTTATACGGACACCCTGTCCTCAAAAACCCAACTAGAAAGTGTTTGCCCCGTCTCTCCTGAGGCCAGCAAAAGGAAAAAAAAAATCTGTTTCTAAGTTCAATATTCACTGAGATATTCGAATTCAAAACATGGGAAAAGTTGAATGTGAGATATTGCCTCACAAACAACTTTCAGTTTCGATGATAAAAGAGAGAGAGAGAGTTTTTCACCCAGACAGAGAGAGAGAGAGAAGAGAGACGGCCTAGCAATGGGAAATCCCTTCTCCTCGATCTTGTGATACATATATATATATATATATATATGTTACGAAGTGCAGCCAATTCTTGATGGGCCGGCCACTTCGCGAATTGGCCAAAGTTCGAATTGCAGAAATGATCAGGGCCGTCATTTCGACTTTTTCCAGGGGGGGGGGGGACAAAGAACATGTGCTCAGTGTATGCATATATATACAGTATATACCATTTTTAGTGTATTTTTAAAAGCCGGGGGGGGGGGGACGGCCCCCCTGGACCCCCCCAAACGACGGGCCTGGAAATGATTCGGACTTTGAATGATAATTTCGTGAAATGGCCGGACATCCCTGGCCAAAGCTCGACGATGTGTTTAAGACGGTCCGGTAGGTGCCATAGGCGGAGATAGACTTGGAAGTCTGGGGGGGGGGGCATGGTCATTATTTCTGGGGGCACGATGATGATGATGTCGTCAATTCATATATGCAGATATACATTAGATCAGTCAACTTCACCTTTGACGCTGGGGGCAATGCCCCCCCCCCTCCATGCCCTCCCCGTATCTTCGCCCATGGTAGTTGCCAAATATATATTTTTAATCGCGAACGTGTGAGGCATGTCTATGTATAGCAGCTGTATCCGATTAGCTCCATGTGACGAGAGAAAAAAAGAAATGAAATTTGAGAGAAAAAAATCTATAAAAATAATTATATAAAATATAGTTTTTTCCGCCAAATTTTGGAGAAAAAAAATGATTACCGCATTGTGACAGTGGTTTGGTGGGTTGTCATAACTGACGAGGACATAATTATTACGAAAAAATACTTCAACTTGGCGGTGATCCGAAGCATGTCTTTTGTTATCGGACTTTGGCCAAGGATTACCGGCCACTTCTCGAATTTTCCAATTTCGGGCATTAGCAGTAACACACACACACATATATATATATTTCATTTTATCGGAGATATGAGGATGATACTTTTGCGCTTTGGGACGGTTCCAAAGATGACTTGGAGCAATTGCTACTTATTATGATTGATATATTCCTACATGTTCAATTGACAGCGAATTCGAAACAAATAATGACCTATTTTTCTTGGAAATATTGGTAACTCTCTAAACAGAAATAACATTGTCAAACTTCTGTCTATCGTAAGCCATTCTCGGTCTCACTACCACCTCATTTTAGATCTTGTCATCCCATGCAACAGAATTTCTCGTCGTTTCGTACTTATGTAGCGAGAGCATTTAACATCTGCTCAGATCGGAATACATTAGACCGTGAATTTGAAACCATCAGAGCAATTACTAAAGATAGGGGGTTTTCGTCAACACCAAGATCGTTGACGAAATGAGTAGAAAATTCATGAAACCAGCAAGAGGAGCCACTTTAGAAAATATGACATAGAGGCCACTCAATCAAAGTGTAGTTATACCATACGATCCAATAGTTTCACTCAAGGTCAAACCGATCCTCAAAAAGTTTAACCAAACAACCATGGTAAAAACTTTTGCTTCAAACCCCCTAAAGATGCTGCACCGCATAATAAACAATGGGACATTCATTATATTCCATGTGGTGATTGCCCGATTAGTTACATAGGGCAGACAAGAAGATCCATAAAAACTAGATTTAATGAGCATGCTCGCTGCGTTAAAAAAATCAAAAATGTGAAAAATCGACCGAGACCGTTACTAAGTTATGTGTAGAGCGCCAGATCAATAATACCATTGTTTTTGATCTACATTTCCTTCATCATTGGGATCACTAATGGCGTGATCACTACTACTGAACATTATTGTTATTGTTATTTTTATTTTAAAACCTCAGGAAACCACTTAGTGCACCACTCACTGTGCAATCAGCCAACACGCAGGGGTTCGGCCAATCTTCCAGTATACATACAAAAGTTTTATATTTATTTCTAAGTTCTCTACCCTGTATATAAAACCATAACTTCACCACTTTTTTTTCCCTCATGATTCACATCAATAGCATTTCCACATAATATCATATTGCTTATCATTATCATAGTATATAGTTTGTCTTTATAATTTTTTCCCCTCGTAATATCCAACAACACAACTGAGTGTCATATTGCATCTTGCAATCATTTGAAATTAATTTTGCTATCATTATAGACCAACTCACTGCATTATCAAAACATTTCTGTACATATTATATTGACTATTCAAGATTAACTCTGAGTTTTAGCTATTCAATTTTATTCAAAAACGATTTCAAGTAAATCATTATTACTATTGCAAAAAAATATATCATAATAAATAAGAAAAAAGGTTGAATGCGGTTATATATTACCTGTAAAAAAAGCAAAATTTCAATGTTTTATTCAAGAACAACACATATTTTTTAGTTATTCATTCTATTCAACACGATTTCTAGTATATCATACGTATACCTAAAATATACTATAACAGATGAGAAAAAAGGCTAAATGCGGTTATATATTATGTGTGTTTGTATATTACCTTAAACCTTATACGAAAAATTCAATATCTGTTATTCAAGAACAACCCAATTTTAGTTATTCAATTTTCTTATTCAAGGACAATTTTTAGGATATCACCACTGTACCAAAAAATATACCAAAATATATGGGAGAAGGTTAAATGCGGTTAAATATATATCATGTGCTTGAATATTCCTGTACGTGAATTACCCTGTAATTATTCTGTTCGGTAATTCACGTGAATTACCCTACGTGAATTATTCCTGTACTTGAATTATCCTGTACGTTATACATGGAAGAATTCCTCAACTTACAGCAAAAAATTAAGCTAAAATATGAGCAAAAGGATCATTATCATCCTTAATATAATTTCATATTTACACTATTTACAACTAACACCAATCCTGATATACTTACCCGTATATTCTCTCATTCTTTCCTCAGAACTCCTTTCTGTACCGAGTCATCAGTATTGACCATCGCCACTTACTGCTGGCAAGAGGGCCATAGATTCAAATTTCAGGAAGCAAGAGTTTTTCTACAAAATAAAGTCCACGGCCGATTTAGACGTCTGTGAAGACACATACATTCGGTCATTCAAAAATAAATTAGTAAACGAGAATAAATCAACACACCACCGATCGCAGCGCCATGGCTTAAAAATCATTACGAGCGGGAATTGTAAGAAAATTCGAATAGATCAATCGGATAGCTTCATTTCGCAAGCAGCCAATCAGGGTGTTGCAAAAGATTTACACGTAGGTGCTCCGCTTCATTCTGGTCACGAGTCACGACGTTTGACTTAGACAGACGTATATGTTTTTCGTTCCGCTGAGCAACCGAGATTGAAGATTTGGTAATCAATCCAAGTGGGATACTCGGTCAGCGTGAAATTCTTATCCTCTGAAGACAACACCCATAGAGTGTTGGAATGCATTAGCGGTTTTTGTATTTCCTTGTACTGGCTTTATTCGTTGGTGATTTTTTGAGAAGTGCTAATATGGTCTTTATCTCATCAACCGTTCGTCGTAGTTTAAAAAATTCTCAAAAGGTGTTCAGAAATCACTCTGTACGTTTTGAGAGTGGAATTATAGTATGTGAAAAAATAAAAAAAAATCTGAAATTTTTTATACCGTTACCCCTGTCTTCTGACTTCCACTTAGGAAGTTGTTGTCCCTGGTCTTCTGAGCTCAACAAAAGATTCACATGTTTTTAACTGCAATATACACTGAGAAATTTAAATTCAAAAATTGGAGAAAAGTTGAAAAAGAACAGCAAAAACGCACGCACAACGCTTCCTTCTCCCCCCCCTTTTATGTTGTTCTTCCCCATTTTTTCTTCTGGTTTTTGAATTCATACATAAGGGCGAATATTGCACTTACAAACATTGGATTTTTGCTGTTGGGCTCAAAAGAGACAGGACAGGGCAATAACTTTGTAATTGGAAGCTAGAGGACAGGGGTAACCGTCTAAAAATTTAAAATTTTTATTTTGTGACACACTGTATTTTCACTCTTGAAACTGGTACAGATTCTCGAACACATTTTGAGCATTTTTCAAATTAGAATTATACCTCTACGACGAACTGGTTTTTGAGATAAAGTAAAGGCCGGATCAGGGCTTACAGGACACCCTGTATATCTCCCTAGTTCTGTTAATAGACAGGATTTAACCCTTTCCGGCGCGGTGTCCCCATAGCGAAACCACCTTTTCAAAATTCCATCAAAAAATAACTAATTTTCGCACAGTAATCATTTAAATCTTATTAAATAGCTTAAGATTTAGATTTTCTGTCAGAGATGGCAGCATCATGCTGGTTTTGTTTTGCAAGTGGTAAAAAAATCCGCCATTTTCTCTATTTTTATAGTACTTGTTTTAAAATTTATTTCCTAATAAAAAAAATTTTTTTTTCAAAAATTGATAATGGTTTTTTATAGATTTTGCCCTATTTGTTGAAATCAAGCCATTCAATAAACTTAAGAATAGTTTAAAATCAAATTATGAAAGTTTTAAAAAGGTGGTTCCATACTGAGGACACCGCACACCTAGAGCAATGAGATACACCAAGTGACGTCAGTGTGAAACCACCTCTCGGAGACGAAGCGACCTTGTTTTTTTCTTCATTTTCTCCCCTCTTTCTTGTTTACTAGAAAATGGGTGACAGCAGCAATGGTGTTGAAACATCTCAGATGTGTATTTGTGGTGGAAATTTTGGGGGTTAGAATGGAAGACACAACATATGTTATTTTTTTGTCCCACACATAACCATTCTTTCATTCTAGTGATTTTAGAGCAGCTTTTTCTTTTGACGACTACTTTCTATGCTCTCTCTACTGCTTTGATTTTATTTTCTGGAATTTATTTCGCTTTGAGTCCCCCCCCCCCCCCTCCTCCACAACCGATTATTGGGTTTTTTATTACTTTTATTGGTGGTGAAATGCCTATAAAATTCCTAAGTACAGTTGAAGCAATGTTATACTAATTTCAGAGCTTCTCTGTGATCTGGAGTCTAATGCATCTCATGATACACCAGATAAAGAAAATAAAACAAAGCTTACTGCATGGATTATCACGAAAATGATGCTAATGTATACACTGCCCAAAGCCTGGATCCTCCCGACAATTTCATATGGTTCAGGAGAAAAAACCAAAATCCAGATTTCAAGGAAGAAGTGGGACCATCTCAGTAGATTCTACCAATGCCGGATACATCGCCAATCTTGATGTTCTTATTGTTTTTTTCAGTGCCACTGATGGAAAATTTGACATTTCGAATAAATTTATATGCCACTCAAGAAGGAAAATTTACACTGCCATCTCATTGAAAAAGATTTACCACCTATCAATATGCTTATGTTGATCATTTTGGCCTACAAAATCGGTAGAAAGGGAATTTTCAAACAAAATGTTGCTTTTCTTGCATTACACCCTAGGGAAGCTTTCAGTGTTCTAGGTGTGCGGTGTCCCCACTGTGCGACCACCTGTTGTTCGCTGGATTTTGATGAAAATAAAATAATAGTTGCAAAACATATTTATATGAGTCCTATGTATCAAGTATATGAAGTTATTTCGGCCAAAAAAATTTTTTTTTATATAGTGCCCCTCAAAGGGTTAAAATTTTAAAAGGATGGATCGATAGAATCTTCAAGACCTTCGTCGAACACCTGCTTCTTGATTTAGTGTCTAGAAAACAGCAACAACAACACTCTTCATCGCAACGTCGTAAAACTATTTTATTACGTGCCATAATCGTCATTAAATGTTGATATTTTGCAGCATTTATCTCAACATTATACCATGTTTAGAAGAGGCGGAAAAAGGTTTTCGTGAACTTTTTCTCGAACCAACATGAAAATAACGATGTAAATCACGCTTTTGATGTGTCTTCATTCTAAAAAAATATATACCAACACGTAATTAAACAAAGTTGTTATGCGAAGGCATAAAAGGATATGACAGCATGAAAGAGTATGAGGTCTTTCTGGAATGTAAGAGAAAATATTGGGAATTTTTTTTATTAAATGATAATCATAAGAAAAATTACATTTTTTTTTTAAATTTTTAAAACTTGTCGTTAAAGCAAATGAAAGAGAATTCCCAGGGACTTTTATTAAAGCCGACATGTGTGTTAAAATTCAATTTATAGACTAATTCAGATTTTGAAGGGGGAGAAAAAGCAATTTTAAAGATGAAAGCCTTTCTAAGTGGTAAATTCATTCATGTTTCGAGGCAATTTAATTTCATTTTCTTATATGTAAAGAGTAATCAGAAGACTTTAGATGCTGATGAGTAGCTTCTTACCAGCTTTGACTTTAATAGACATTTGCATAGAATAGCAAATATTATGTACTATTCGGCTTCTTCTACATGTAAAGCCATGTAGTACAGCCAGGGAAAGGATTCTTGAGCTATGGGTCGCGACTCAGACTTGATTTGTAACTTCCCGGATGGGCCGTACAAATCCACTTGTATACCGTATTCCCCGTATTAGACGGCATGCCGGGAAACAGCCAGAGGGAAACCAGCATGTCGGGAAATTCGCCAAAGATTCTGAAAATTTCTTGAATATCTTTATTCTAGAAATCGATTGAATTGTGGCTGAATGCATATTGAGCATTTTATTGAGCCTCGCTTCTCACGGCATGCCGGACCTCCAACATTCAAAAAGCTGGGGTGCCCCTTCAGTTTTACGGCATGCCGGCTAATTTGGGGGATACGGAAGGCAGAGGTTCTTCCTGGATCACAACCAAGAATTGATTCGCAAGAATTGACTCCAAGGGGACTCGCGAAAATTCACTTACAGTCAGGGATTCTTGAGCTGTGGGTCCCACCCACAGCCTCTGCGACTTTATTCGCAGGGGCTTCCGAGATGGACCGTACGAATCCCCTTACATAGACAGGGATTCTTTTCCTACATGTGAAAAACGCGCCACAGATGAGTCTATTGGTCTATTTCATGGAAGCAATGCATTGCTGATTTAATAATAATAATAATAATTTATTGAGGAGAAAAAAAGAGAGAAAAGAAAAAATACAATACATATACGTGCAATATTCTACTCAAGGGATCGCTTGATCCGTCCAGAGTATACAAACAAATATTTCTGTGGTGGCAAACACTTTCATATAATAGCAAGTACAAACAAGATATATAAACAGACACAAATATTACTGAGGCCTTGCTGTGACAACGCTGTATACTGAGGGCTAAGAAGTACCTTCCTATTATAGTAAAAGATTAATATAATTAATAATTAGTTTTTGAAAGCTCTTAATTCTTTTTCATATTTTATTTCATTTGGCGGATTATTAAAATATAATGGAGCCAAATATATAAAAATTGCTTTTGGGTTAATGTTTTTTTAGATTGTATAATATATATTGAAAACCTCGACGACATGTGTTTGTTGGGCATTGCCTGATTTCAAACCAAGTAGGATTTTTATAAATAAACATTACACTTCGGTATATATATAGTTTTCAATGTTAAATCTATAGTCTGATTTATAATTATAGGCAGATTGTGTAGGGTTACGAAAGGAAATAATATTTATAGTTTTTTTCAGGGAATATATTAAAACATTCAAGTTCGACTCTTAATCACCTGCCCAAACACATATAGCATACTGGATAAGTGAGTAGGAACAAGCAAAATGAAGCGTATGAATAAATTGAGGAGATGTAATATTTTTCAAGCAATATAAACGAACATTCATGTATTTTATTTTGTTACTAAGTGTAGTTGCATGAGAGTTCCATTTCAAATTTTTGTTTAAATTTGCAGTCTTTTCTATGTTGCTCATAATAAACTTTTCTTCTAATTCTCAGACTAATACGTAGTATGACGGCTATAGTGTGCCTTTTTTATTGCAGCCTTAGAAGAACAACACTTTCTGCGTGAGAGACATGTGGATCCAGGAATATATGGTAGCAGGTGCAGCTACAGCAATTACTGATCGAATTTTACGTTCTTATTTCTTGATAGTAGAGAGAGCAGCAAAACCGTAGACTTGCCGTAATAACGGAAAACCGTAGCAATATGCTAACCTGCAACATTTAAAGCAATAGTCTTGCATAAATATTTTCAGAAGCACCAGAAAACCTTTAAGAAGGATTTCTTAAACGTTTATTTAACACATAAAACTTATGTTTCGTTCCGATACGAGAATTATTACCTCAACAGTGTTTTTGAAAAATCTGGGAAAGAGTATTAAAAATTTAATTAATTTTAATTAATTAAGTTAATTAAATGTAAAAAATGTAAATTAATTAAATTTAATTTAATTAATTAAATTCCAACTGCCAGGGGGGGGGGGTTAATACTAAATTCTGTAGCTTTCGATGTAGAGTTGGAAGAGTATGGAACAGATTGCCACCAGATCTCGTATGTTCATCCACATATCACAGATTTTGTTACACTGTCAGCGCTTCTGACCCCTCATAATTTTTAACGTGCTATGAATTTTAGTTCATGATATAGAGTTTTATTGGTGTGTATATGCTTATATCATTATATGCTGTATTCTTTTTTTATTTTTTTTAACCTACTGGTGTCATTTTTTTAAGAGTTTTTACCCCTTTGTCTGAATTTCTTGTGTGTAATCTTTTTATTGTTTTCACTGATATTGAGCCTTTTTCTTATCAGTTGTACTGATTATTTTAATTTGAAATAACATTAAATGCCTTTTTAAATTTATATATAAGCCATACAGCCAATCCTCGGTAGTGCGTCACCCGGGTAACGCGTCAATCTGCTTACTGGGTCACTTTTTGGAAATGCCAGTTGCCCTCTATGGAGTTCTGTTATTAAACTCCTGATAATACGTCACCCATTTCGCTTAATGAGTCACTTTTGTGAAAGCACCCTTTCGAAAATTACCATTCAAATCGGAAACTCTTCGTACAATATACACGATAAGTTCAACGTTCACTCTTATACCACTGAAAGCTTTTTGATAGATTCTTTCAACATTGGTTTACGGGAATTTTTTTTTCTTGGCGAATTGCGGTTCTTGGTCAACTTTTACTGAAAAAGTGTCCACGGCAGAAATTCGCCGGTACTTTTTTTAGAGAGAGATAAAAAAAAAAACGTTGATTTTAAAAAGCTCAATATTTTTGTCGGTTTTTTGGCGATTTAAACAAATCTTAGCTGGACGATTATCAGGCATCTGTAACCCTGTGTTCACGCTATTGTCACAGAATGCTCTTCAAATTTAAAAAGAGCTCGTTTTTCACCTTTAAAGACAAAGTAAGATTATAGTGGAGGAATATGAAAAAAAAAATCTACCTATTAAGAAAATTTGCATCGGGACTGGAAACTACAACAGACAGTCTTCCAATTTCTAGCTTCTTTGGAGAAAAGGATAGCTTCTTCAACTTCTAGTTCCACACAAACAAAACTCGCCAATGTTTTTTCAGCGAAGAATATATTTTTTTAATTATCCAAAAAAAGGACGAGATCTTTGACTGTCAGGTAACCTGCTGCTCGGGCGACCGCCAGATGCTCCTCTTCCACCAGAAAAATACGTTGAGGGACTCCAGTAGCGCCTCGAGGATGTGCATCGAATCACTAGAGACAGGATCAACATCGGCTCCGAAAAGATGAAGAACCGCTACTATGCGAAGGTCACGACTTCAAAGAAAAAGACCTCGTCTGTCTCTGGAACCAGAAGCTCCGGAAAGGACTTTGCCAGAAACTCCAAACATCATGGGAAGGACCCTACAGAATCGTGAAGAAACTGAACGATGTGGTAATTTGGATTCAAAAGACTCCATCGTCAAAATGCAAGGTGGTTCACCTAAACAGGCTGGCTCCTTACCACAGTGAATGACAAAATGCGACCCACCGACTTGAAGATTGGATTGTCGGGACGAAGAATTTTAAAAAGGTGGGGGGGGGGGGGTCAGTGTTACGAAAATTAGGTCTTTTCGCAATTTATTAAGAACACCTCAAACTTGGAAATCAAACAAATGTCCTGTTGCTAAAAGAGAAATGCAACACCTAACATCCGGAAGATTAATTTTCTGTCCGTCCGGTGGCGCCGCCAACTTGGAAACTGTAAAATGGAGTTTTCTGGAACATTCGTTTTTCTCGAAGATTCGACCGTACCTATAAATGATGAGGCGATCACAATGAGGCTTTTTGGATCACGTGACGTTCCCTCTTTCTTGTGGGACATACAAGGTAACCAATATGGCGACTTACTGTGCGACTTATGAAAGAAACAAATCTAAATTAAAAAAACAAAATTATTCGTTTTTTTTCTTTTTAATTTGAGCTAGATATTTCGAAATTTTTTTTAAAGTTCAAGTTATCGATCTGCCTGTTTTTCCTTCAAAAAATGATTAAAGCTGCGGAATTTCTTCAATGTATTTTATATGGACCCATAATTAATTTCAAAACATCCTAAACTATATAGATTGAGATGCAATTGGATAATATAAGACAATAAGGAGACATAAATTCTCATTTTTGCGCTTGAGAAGATATAAATAAAAAGTTGATATCAGTGTTATTGCATGGATATCCACCTCAAAAGTGGAGGGGGGGAGGTAATTTTCTGGGCTTCGTATCTCTAAGCGAACTCAATATTTCGAAAATCAAAAATTCAATTCAATTTTTAAAATTATTGATGTAGCGGAAAACCCCACTAAATTTTTGCATTTCTACTCTAAAATCGGCAGTTTTGACATCAATGATCTGATTTTGACGAAGGTTCTGATCTGATGATTTCTGACGAAGGTTTTAACAATTGGCTGTTGCGAAGATATATTTTGGAAAGAGAGAAAATTCAGCGGCCCCTGCGGAGAATCGAACCAACGCCCTAGACCACTAGACTACAGAGGCACGGAATCTCTCAATCTTTCCTAGGAGCTCGTGTACACTGAAAGGGACCGATTCGGTCCCCAGTTGTTAAAACCTTCGGTTCTCAACCTCTCTTTCTTCTCCCACCACCAGTGTAATGCGACTTACCTACCCGCAATCCCTTGGATAATGCGTTTTCTACCTGTTACAAAATGCAATTTTTTTTCTGTAATAATTATATTAATCATCATCCATTAATTAATTTCTATGTGAGTGAATTTTTTTACTTAATATTCAATGCCTTTTTCGATTATGAACAATATTTAATTTTAGTTTTATTAATTTTTCTTTATTTGAAAATTAATTGAAAAACAAAACTAAAAAAAAAAATGTTTCTAGCTATTGACGTTTTTCTTGAGTAATGTGCGTTCACGACATTATCAAATCTAAGCACAACATGCTAATACCAAGAGGTACCAGTGTAAGCAAACCACGGAATAGTTTAGGTCAGTGGTTCTCACCCTTTTTTTCCTTCCCGCACCCCCAGAGCAATGTGACTTACTTTCCCGCAGCCCCTTGGATAATATGTTTCTTATCTATTAGAAAATTCAGTTTTTTCTGTAATTGATTACATTAACTATACAATAGTTAATTTCTGTGAACTCTTTTACTTATTGTTTAGCGTCTTTTCGGCTTGGCAAATATTTAATTTTGGCTTCATTTTTAAAAAGAAATTAATTTAAACTAAACACTATTTTTTAACATTTTACTTTAGATTTGGAAAAAGATTCATTGAATAGTTCTTCACTTATTTATTCCAGCCGTGACAACTGTAAGTTAATGTTTCTGATGAATACACTTACTGAAATATTAAACACTTTACTGAATTTTTTGAGGTTTTTCCTGAGTCGTGTGTGCACGACAGTATCAAATCTAAGCATAACATGCTAATAACATCAGGTACCAGTGTAAGAAAACCACGAAATAGTTTAGGTAAATAATGGTATTTTTTCTCAACCAAAATAGAAAACAAGTAGTATTTGCTAAACGAAAAAAAACTTTTGCAACACAAAATTTGTACGACACATTTCTACGAATAGAAGTTAGAAGATAAGGCATCAAAATATTGATATGATTCCCTTTTTTTTAATGAATTGAAAATTCCATCATCATTTTTATTTTCTTGAATAATCAGCAACATGATGTAATTTTTTTTCCATCTTGCACCCACAAAAATTCTCTCCCGCACTACGGGTGTGGATACCTCCGGTAAAGAACCACTGTTCTAACTTGTGGTTACGTTAGGACAAAGTTACCAGATTTATCGTCGATTCCTCAAAATAGAGATCATCCGAATTTGTCACCCAAAGATTGTTAGTGAAGGGTTAAAAGAATTCGAACCCCGTCGGCAGCACAGTGGTGCACTTGTCTCCTGTTTGAAAAGTCTCTCTGCAGAGCAAGCGTAGATATCGGGGGGGGGGGGGGGAAAGGCGATCGTCCCTTCCTAGAGCCGAATATAAAAGAGAAATGTCTGTCCCGTAAAATACGGGATGATCCGATGCACCTACACAATAAGTCGTTTTTCGATGCACATCGCCATGGATCGCCTGTCTCCGTTCCATTCGCAGCTGAAGGTGTCTGCCTCCACTCTAAATCATTAGCTCAACACTGAAAACGCTTTTTCCTAGAAGAGACAATCCCGACCTTACGAGATAATTGGATTGATAATCCCCTATATCGGAGAAAAGGCGGGGCTATGTCTGGTTTTCTGTAATATCATCTATAACCTCAGGGTCAAAGCCCTCGAAATTTCTGGATGCAAAGCAATCTGTCCACAATTCTTTCAAAACTGAATTCATATTTCCTTGAGTCTCACTTGCAGCCAATCAGTATAATCAATTCCTACGTCGCCGTATCTATCACCAATGAGTAGTTTAACATCGTCCCCCATAGTTCCGACCCTGGTGGGTTCCGACACCATCGATTTTTGATATGTAATTATTATTTAAATTGTATAAATTTAAATAATAATTAATTATTAATTATTTTTAATTGTATATTGTTTTCGTATGTGTTTACTAACATCTGCACATTTTTCAAGTTTCCACTCAATTCATTGCCCACTTTTACTTCATTACCTCTTTACGTACAACTTCGAATGAAAAAAAAAGTACGAAATATTCTGATTTATAAAAGTAAGAAAAACGGCATACCTTATATATATATATATATATAAATATAACAAACATAATTATTCATTTTTATTCATATCGGAAAAAACTATTTTTCACAAAAGTAATTTTTGTTTTACAGCATCTCATATTATCATTTACTTTCTATTGAATCTTGTTCTAGTGATCTTTCTCACTGAGCTGTCGTTTTTGCATTCGTACTTATCTGACTTCAAAGGTGGACAAAACACAGATGTACAGGGTGTCCTGTAAGTACTAACGCGGCCTTCATCTCATCAACCGTCCGTCGTAGAGGTATAGTTTCAATGTACAAAATGAGCAAAAGGCGTTTAAAAATTACCCTGTGCCAGTTTTGAGGGTGAAAATACAATGTGTGTAACAAAATAAAAAAAAATCTAAATTTTTATTCGGTCCTCCGGTTTTTTAGAAGTCTAACCCTCTAACTTCTAATTAGAAAGTTGTTGCCCTGACTCTCTTTCCTGAAACCAAAAAAAAAAAAATCTTTCTATTCATTGAGGTATTTGAATTCAAAATTCGGAGAAAACTTTGAAAAGAACAGTATGAATGAGGAAAAGTCCGTTACTCTTTTCTTTGTTTCATAACTTTTCTCCGATTTTTTAATTGAAACAATTTAGCGAATATTGCACTTAAAAACATGGAATTTTTCTGTTGGCCTAAAGAGAGCAACAACTTTCTAATTGGAAGTTAGAAGACAAGGGGACCGTGTTAGAAAATTTGGATATTTTTATTTTGTGACACACTGTATTTTCACTCGCCAAACTGGTACAGAGTAGTTTTTGAACACCTTTTGAGCATTTTTTAAACTGGAATCATACCTTTACGACGGACGGTTGATGAGATAAAGGCCGCATTAGCACTTACGGGACACCCTGTATATATATATATATATATCTCACTTGTAGGACTTTCAAAAAGATTAAAAGAGCTTTAGGCGATATTTCTTCGAAGAGCAAATATGATTTTAGTTCATATCATACAAATATAAAATATTTTCTCTCTACAGCAGTGTGTGTGAACAGACAACCATCTTGTTCTTTCAATTAAACTCACGAAATTCTTTCAGGCATTCCATTCGTACTGTGTATATGGAAAAAAAAAATTATTCAGTTTAATATCATTATAAACTGTCAACACTCAGAACATCGGTATCAATCTTTGAGGAATTATGAAGTATGCGAGCAGGACATCCAACTTCAATAATAGTCTCATTTATAATTCATTTCCAAACGGGCTAAAATGGAAAAAATTGCCGAGCACAGGTTTATATCCATCAGACAACTCCCATTCAAACCCAAATATCATGAGCGGAGATGGGGGGGGGGGGG
Source organism: Pholcus phalangioides (assembly GCF_987345545.1). Taxonomy (NCBI): domain Eukaryota; kingdom Metazoa; phylum Arthropoda; class Arachnida; order Araneae; family Pholcidae; genus Pholcus; species Pholcus phalangioides. The sequence goes on along the minus strand of NW_028301608.1, from coordinate 80,819,262 downwards.
GACAGGGGGCATTTCTCCCCAGCGTCGAGGGGGAGTCGACTTATCTAATGTCTATGTGTATATATGAATTGAAATCATCATCATAATCGTGCCCCCCCCCCAAGCAATAATGACCGTGCCTCTCTCCCTCAGACTTTCAAGTTTATATCCGCCTATGTATGCCTGGTATTATTCGTGTGATCGGGGCTACAACGGTTCAAAATGGATTCGGTGGCCTTTGGTTACATACAATATTAACAAGACCAAAATATAGCAGTGAAATAATCAATTTCTAGCATAATATCTAACGTAGCTAAAAGTTAAAATGAAAAAAAGAAAGAATTTTGAAAATAATTCTATTTCATTGCATGCAAACAAAGGCCGAGACAAAAATGCATCCACAGGACGAAAAATAGCGAAAAATCGGGACATCTGACCACCCTAGAACAGATCTGCTGCAATTCTTAGTTTAAAATTTTGACATTAGATGACGCTACATGTTGGCGGTAAATCCGGGTTTGAAGAAAGGCAAGTTTCGATAATAAGATGTAGATGGAGCTTGTGCATCGAGGTTTTATTACTGGAGGAAGCATCTAATCACCGTGACGGCAGCTACATCAAATGCAAGGAAATCACGTGACACGGTGAAAACAAAGTTCGTTTGCCCATTGAAATGTTCAGTTCGGTCTCTAATATTGGGTTTTAAAGATTAAAAAAAAAAGGATAGAGAACTCATCTGTATATAAAGATGACAAAAGATTTAATATTTATTTCATTAATACTGGAATAATTTCTTTCTTTAATGCTGTAATAATTTCTCTTTCATCAGTTCTTGAAAATTTTCCTTCATTAATTCTGAAATAATTGCTTTCATCAATTCTGGATTTTTTTCTTCCATTAATGCTGGAATTATTTCTTTCACTGATTCTGAAATTATATCTCATTAATTCTGGAATTACCGCTTTCATTAATTTTGGAATTACCACTTTCATCAATCTGAAATTATCTTTAATTAATGTTGAAATTATCTTTAATTAATTCCTGAAATTATCTTTAATTAATGCTGAAATTATCTTTAATTAATGCTGAAATTAATTCAGAGCTTCATAAAGCTTGAAATGGCCTGTTGATTCATGGGCTGGATAAGAGGTATTTGGTGGCGGGAACTTTACTCTGATGAAATATAATTCTTAATTAACCAAATTCTGTGGAATTTTTTTTTTTGTAACCGCAAACCTCTAAAATATGCCTCCTTTGGGATTTAGGCCGTTTTGTGTGTTTGTAAAGCGAGATTAGTTCGTAAACCGAATCCTTTCAAGTTGTTCATAAAACGAGATAGGGCAACAACTTTTTTAATTGGGTTTTTGAACACAAGGTGTCCGTATAAAAAGTTAACATTTTTGTTTTTTAATAACTGCACAAACTCTTGCAACAGGAATGACACGCTATTTGAATAATTTTTTTAATTGGAAGTATGCCTTTAGGATCAACGGTTCGTCAGTATAATACCATATGTGCCCAGTAAGTTATATGCACCCTATATAATCACAGCACATAGTTTTATACGAAAAGAAGTACCAAAAGTTCCTGAGTTGAGAGAAAAACTAGTCCTAAACGATACTATTAAATGTGTAGGAGAGTATAAGAATGGGAATAGAGACTATGAAAGTTTGATGAAAGATTTTTTTACAAAACTTGGAGAAAAAACCAACCAATAAGCCTATCGGTTACATTAGAGCAACTGCAACCAATGCGGTTATTGATTGCACTTTTCAAGTTTTGTAAAAGATCGTTTATCACAAACTTTTATAGTGTGATCGCAGCCTTAGGGCTAAAATAGAAAATACAGCAATACCTCGACTCTTAATAGGTGGTGTTGCTCTGAGTTCGACTCACCTATAGGCCTCCGCATGAAGCTCGTCACGTCACTGAAGAATGCCATTTCAACTTTTGCCATTGGATATAGCAGGTCGACGCATGCGATATCTTTACCTTTTTTGCGGTATATCCAATGGTAATAGGAAAAATGGCCTTCTTCATTGACGTCACAAGCTTCGTGCGGAGGCCTTGTTCTATAGGTGGTGTTGCTCAGAGCCGCCCTTAGGGGGTGAGCGACAGGTGCGGTTGAACCAGGCTTCCGGTTTTTTTTTGGGGGGGGGGGAACGCACTAACGATACTAATAATTTCTTTCTTAAATTCTGAATTTTCATCAATTCTATAACTATGCATTTTTATCTGCAACAGTCATCTTCATTCACCATTTTAAGTGAAGATTACAAATTCGAATAAGCTTCGTTGGAAAGAAACAGGACAATTGTTTAAAGTCGGAAAGGAAAAAAATACAGCAATGTCCCGTAAAATACGGGAACAAATCATGCTGTATAACTTAGAGGTCCGTAGAATAATCTCAGATATTTTGCTGGTCCTTGGATTCAGAAAGGTTGAGAAACGCTGATCTAGAAAGAAATAATTCTGGTTATATTCCTTTCACACACACAAAAAGTCTGAATCTTCATCAATTCAGGAATTACTTTTTTCACGAATTCTGAATTTTCATCGATTCTGGAATTCTGAAAAAAAACATGTTTTGCTTATTTTCATTTCATGTGGATTTTGATTTTTCAACAACTTTTAATTTCTCTTCCATTAGGTCCTAATTTCAATTGGTTTTTGAATTATTTCTTTCATCAATTCAAAATTTTCTTCGATATTCCAACTTTTCATTAATTTTTTTGTTGATTTCTATTTAGTTGTGTCTACGCATATGTTTTTTTCCTTGTATGGATATTTTTCAGCATTCCTGTATATTTTGTAATAATGTATCAATTTTTGGATGCCGATTTCCCTCTCCCACGGAATATATTGTTCCGGATAATGCCTCTCATACAAGTCCTTGAAATGAGCAGAGGATGAAACAATTTGCAGGACATCACAGATTTATTTAGAACAGCTATTTACACGTATTTACAAGCAGCGCCTTGACAACACACTAAATAGAGAGCTTCTGATATGATACTGTCGTTAGGTATGGCATACGCACGCCAGAGAGCTAGCTCTTCTCCACGTAACTGAATTTGTCATCTTTTTTGTTCCTCCTTCGCGGCGCTTTTATACAGAGGGAAAGAAACCTTCCAGAATATTCTCCACGATTCTCGCGAGATCTTTACACCCTTTGTGCTATGACGTCGCCAAATCATTGATTCTGTCGTTAGGTTTGTTGCCAAGTTGGTGATATTTACAGAGATGCCAAATTTTTTCATTTTACATACGGTAATGACTATTTACATGTGAAAAATGATAAGTGATAAATAATTATATATAATATAATACATCACATAATGAGTGATAAATAAGATACTATTTACATAATTTTTGTAACAATATAAAATCGGGGCTACGGGCCCCAAAATTGTTAAGACACGCATCTGGCCCCGCTATTATTTTCGTACCGGGGCTACACGTCTGGTAAGGGTGGCCCTGGTTCTAATGTAAGTTCAAATGTGCCGCGGGATAAAAAAAAAAAAGGGTAAAAAACACTGCGTTAGAGAGTGTGGCATACGAAAGATTTTTGGCCTTGAAATTGGTATGGGTAGGTAAAATGTTGGCCTCCACTGAGCTAAACGATGCAGCGAAAGGTTAATAACATCATTACAAGAATCTCCGGTCATTAAATCTACATTTTTCTTTGTTTTGTGTGTCAAAGAAAATAATGTAAGAAAACAAACTTTTCATACTCGGGACGAGACATTCATTCAATGAGAAATCTCTTAAGATGAGAGAGAGAGAAAAATATCTTTCTCGAATCGCGCAATTATATAGTTTCAATGAAGTTGTTCAGAATTCGCTGTTCATCATTAATCGTCTACATCCAGTCGTTTTTTTTCCCACCCTTTCTTATACCTTGCGGTACACCTAAACTAGTTGAAAGTCAGCGGAACACTTTGAAATAAATACCGCAACATGATGCTATGCTTTACACCATAGTTTAAAGTTTACTAGGAAAAACTCATAATAGGTATAGAAAGTATGTAAAATTATATTTTTGAAAATGATTTTGACATAGGCCTAAGATGATGTGAGATTAGGTCTGTTGCTGTAAAATGCCAGCACAATATTTTTTTCCAATTTTAATGAATTTTTAAAAATTGGTGTAAAGTAACCCATGGGAGCTGGGCTGCCCTTATCGGACGCGGGGCCCCGGTGCGAAAATAATAGCGGGGCCAGAGGTGTCTTAATGCTTAATTTCGAGCCCCCTCCCCCTTGTCCCCGATTCATATATTCTGTGGTAGAGGGGAATGGGCACCAAAAAATTTATACATTGTTACAAAATACAGTCCACGCCGCTTGATGTGATCACATCTGGGTTTCTGAGAACAATAACAGATTAATAACTATATCCGAAAAAATTCCGGGTTTAAGTACACGATACGTTACCCAGATTCCCTTGTGAAAGTCTTTCGGCCGAGGAACTGTGAATGTGGTCAGTTGAAAGGAACTGACCAAAAACTGTTTAAAGGGTTTTTTTTTACCTTACGCATTCTTTCTCTATAGGAAAGCCATTGAAGAAACAGCACTACACGTACATGGAGGGAGCCTCTTGACCTCTTACATAGTTTTGCAAATTAGTAACGATAATTTATAGGAAAAACATGAGTCTGGTTCAACCTCAGCTTCAAAAAAAGATCGAAATAGGGAAAAAAGAACAAAAATTTCTACGAGAAGAACAAATGATAAAGTAAACCGAAATCCTGATAACAATAAAGGAATTATACATTTTATGATATTGGTACGTTTCGCACTTCGCTAAAGTGATAACAATATCCGAGTGATAACATTATCCATGATTTTAATGAACGGCGTCGACATACAGGAAAAATGTCAATACAAAAAAATTTATATACTATAGATACAACAGTTAAATGTAAATAAACAAAAAAAAACAATTACTGTAAGTTTCGAACTGAAAAAAATTCTAAATTAATGAAAGAAATAATTCCAAAACCACTGAAAATTGGGATCTAATGAAAGAAATTGTCCAAGAACTAATGAAAATTGAGAATCGATTAATTGGGAATGAGAAAAATAATTAACAGAGATAATTCCAACACCTAAGTAAATTCAGACTAAATGAAAAAAAAACAATACATTTTTAGAAAATTTTCGTAATAAATGGAAGAACTGATGAAAATGCAGAATTCCAGAATTATTTCTTTCTAGATCATATTGTAGAATCAAGTAGTTACTTCTTTCTAGATGAAAATGTAGATTTCTAGAATGGATGAAAATGTAGATTTCTAGAATGGATGAAAATGTAGATTTCTAGAATGGATGAAAATGTAGATTTCTAGAATGGATGAAAATGTAGATTTCTAGAATGGATGAAAATGTAGATTTCTAGTTTGATCATTTTTGTCGCACCACGGTCATTTTCTGCACACGAGGGCTAATTAGACCGGGACCTACAATTTATTGCCGATTCCGAACGGCAGGCTTGTTTTTTATACTCGTCGAGAGGTTGGTGCGCTAACCCCTCGATGGGGGACTCCCTGCGGTAGCAATTTTTTGCTGCAGTCAAGTCGCCGTTTTTTTGTTGTACCTCTGTGTCAGGAAAGTTTTCTGACAAGGACGAACCGGGTATCGAACTCGCGACACCTCTAAACATCCTTTGGTACTTTAGGCGAGTATCTTATCGACCGGGCTACCGCACCCGTAGATTTCTAGAATGGATGAAAATTCAGAATTTATGAAATAAATAATTCCAGTAATAATGAAAACATTATGGGAAAATTTTGGGAATATCTCGTAAGGGGCCGTTCAAGTAGTACGTCATAATCGATGGGGGGGGGGGGGGGTTTCAGATTTGCTGACTTTTGATGACAACGGGGGAGGGGGGGGGGTTTGGATAATGCTTACGTCATCAACCACCCTTTATGAAAAAATGAGTTAGGATTCAGAGGGGCTGAGCTGATGACGAAATTTTGCTGACAAGGGGGGGGGGAGGGGGTCAAAAATGGCTAAAAATTTGCTTACGTAATACTTGAACGGCCCCTAACATACGAGCCATATATTATTCTTTATTTGTTACTGCCAAAGCCGGAAGTGCGGCCAATTCGAGAAATGGACGAGAGTTTTGCCCAAAGTACGGTTTGTAGAAATGATTCAGGCTTCGGCCGACCAATCCACGAAGTGGCTGGATATTCCTCGCAAATGTTCGATGGGCGGGTGTAAGGTGGTCTGCACCCAAATTCATTTTTTTTTTTCATTGCTAACGTGAGATACATGGCTAAAGTAGTAGTACCTGCATTGGATTAGATCCATGGGACGAGAGAGAGAGGGAAAAAAAAAGAGAAATTTGAGGGGAAAAAACACACTATAAATAACAATAATAGACATATAGCTTTTTTTGTCAAATTTTGGGAAAATTAAATAATTACTGCATCTCGTTACAGCGATATGATGGGTTGCCATAGATAACGTGGACATAATTATCATGAGAAAATTAATCTAATGACTATGACCCCGAATCATGAATTTTCTTTTCGGGATTTGGCCAGCCAGTTCACGAAGTGACTGGAGATCCCTGGCCAAAGTCGGACATTGGCAGCGTCAATTTGCAAAGAGATCGGCCAATTCACGACCTGACCGATTTCGGGCGTTGGCAGTAACACACACAAATTTCTGTCCCACGAGCAGCAGAAATACATCATATTTGACCCACGGACCGAAAAGGTTATGCACCCCTGCTCTATAGGAAACTACATTTAGTTTATTTCAACATGAGCGATACCAAAATACTGCCGCATTCCTTAATTCGTATCATCTTGAATCAGTTATGCTATGCATCATTAGTTTCCCCCGCTCCCTACCCTTATTCTTCGAAAAGGTTATACTCATGCTGTAGTGAGCGCAAGTTTCCACGCAATCACATTCTTTACCTGTTCAGCATGAATAAATTGTGGGTTGTTTGTGTAGTTTTTTGGCTGCTATCACAGAGATGCGAGAGTTTTTTTCCTCCCGATTTAGGAAAAGTGGCCGGGGATGAGCTGACCCACCGACGTCTTGTAGAGGTGGCCCCGTGGAACCGGAGGTGGTTCCAACATTATTTTTTGAAAAAATCTGGCTACAAAGGGAGTTGGCTGTCTCTAAAGGAGTCATTGTAATTACATGAGTTGTGTGTGTGCCCATTCGCATCAGACGGAGAGAAAAGGCTCAAAATATCCACTCTTAACTTCAAGTATGTAGGAACGTGTGCGGAAAAATTTTCGCCAACAATTCACTGCCGGAAAATCCCCCGCCAACAGTTCATCGACAAAGTGACCATAGTGAACGAGTGAATGAGGAGGTGAGTGAGTCCCTCATGTGGTTTTTCACTCACTCCGTCACTCACCCATTTTCTTTCTTTCAAACCGAGCAGAACTTCGGTCTGTGGCCATGGGCAATTTACTACCGGTTAAGTTGTGCCAGAAATGCGAGTACGCGTGCACCAAAAAGTCCGATTTCGTATATGTGTATATATTGTATTTCGTATATATTGTGCGTGAATTTATTATACTACAGAAATGAAGTGTAATGGTTGAACATTTGTATCGTTGTTCACTCACCCACTGACTTGATCACTCACACGGTCACTGACTCCATTAATCATTCACTCACTCATCCTCCCGTAATAACTCCCACGACTTTCCAGTATTAAAGCAGCGGCTTATACAGGGCGCATTGCTAACGTGGGGTATGAGATTTTACTGGCGAAGCGTTGGTCCTAGAGGTATGCTTCCAATTAGAAAAACGTTTTCAAATAACCTGTAGTACTCAGATATGGCATTCATGTTGCAAGGAATTGTATAGTTATTAATACATAAAAATTAACTTTTTATACAGTCCCCATGTGCCCTAAAACCCGATTGGAAAGTTCTTGCCCTGTCTCTCCTGATGACAAAAAAAGAAAAAAATATCCATGCTTCTACATGCAATATTCACTGAGATATCCGAAATCGAAAAATGAAGAAAAGTTGGGAAAAAGATCTAAATGCAGAAAAAACCGTTTTACCCGCATTTAACGCTGTTTTTTTTGTAAATTTCCTCCGTTTTTCGAATCCGGATACCTCAGTGAATATTGCATTTGGAAACTTTTTTTTCTTCTTTTGTTGGTATCAGGACAGACAGGGCAACAACTTACTAACTGGGTTTTGGGGCACACGGGGACTGAATGAAAAGTTCTTTTTATATTTTAATAACTACACAATCCCTTGCAACGCGAATGAAGTATCTGAGTACTACATAATTTGGAAACTTTTTATAATTGGAAGCATATGTATATACCTCTAGAATCAGCCAGTAAAAAAACGCCTTAACCCCGGTTTGCTATTTACCCTGTATAAGGTGTCCCAAATTGTTTGCACAGTGGATATCTATGAAACTGTTGACTTAAGAAACATACTTTTAATCACAAAATTTTTCAAACGAAGTGCGGTTACTGAAAATGTCTTGAATTTTCCAAGGGGTCGTACACATCAAAAAATGAAAAAATAGAAAATAACCTTTTCTATAGAGAGAGAAAGAGAGAGAGCGAGCCTGTGTGCTAAAACTTCCAATTCGTGAAACGTAAAAATGCTGCTCTAAAAAGTAATTTACAAAAAAATCGCATATTTTTAAACGCAATATCAACGGCGACTTTTGACTTTGACGTTTTCAGCATTTACCGCCAATGATTAAGGATCATCAAAGTGGTCAATTGACCATTGAAAATTGGCCATTCAATTTATAAAAACTCTGCGATTGTCAAAATATGTAATTTTTTTTAATCGTAAATAAAAAAAAGGATATACTCATTCTATTTGTGTATAGTCCCTCAAAATGTTGAGCCAATGAAAACTTGCCAACACAGCTTGTTTGCAGATAAACATTTCATTTAGAAATATGACTTTTTTTGCAAATGACTTTTCAGAGTGCGATCTACATTTCAATAATTGGAAGTTTTATCCCACGGAGACTATAAAAAGTTAATTTCTTCATTTTTGTTAGGGTGCGGTAGCCCAGGTAGAGAAGATATTCGCCTAAAGTACCAAAGGATGTTTACAGGTGTCACAACTTGTATCGGGTACCCGGTTCGTGCTAGTCAGAAACTTTCCTGACAAACAGGGTGCAACAGAAACGGCGACATGACCACAGGAAAAAGATCGCTGCCGCAGGGAGTCCCACATCGAAGGGTAGGCACACCAGCCTCTCGGTGAATATAAAAAAGGCTGCCGTTCGGAATCGGCAATAAATTGTAGGTAACAGTCTAATTTACCCTTGTGTGCAGAAAATGACAGTGGTACGTTATGTACAAGACACTTCAGAAATAAAGGGTCTTTATAATTAAAGTTCCACTTTGAAATGGCCATGAAAGAAAAACTAATAGGCAAAATGCTATCAAACTGGGTAATAGTTCACAGGAGGTCATGGGATTAAATTTTCCACAGGAAAAAAAGTTTTACCACCATCGGGGAACGGCTCTGTATGCAATATTGTTAAACGAAATAAGACATGAAGGCATCGGTTTAAAGTGTTTTCAATCGTTTCTAAAACGTGTTACAAAGCATGTTCAATGTGGCGTCCACCATTTTCTGAAAGCAGTTTAAATCGCATTACTCTTAGCATATCAGGAGGAATGTCATGAACATATTGGTATATCGCATTTTTCAATTCCGCCAAAACCCTACAAACAGTTTCATTTTAGAAACGGTTAAAAACATTTTAAACCAATGTCTTCATGTCTTATTTCGTTTAACAATATTGCATACAGCGCCATTCCCCGCTGGTGGTGAATTTTTTAACTATTTTTTATTTTTTTTGCGGGAAATTGAATCCCACGACTTCTAGTAGTTTTCCTTTTCTGGCCATTTCAAAGTGGAACGTTAATTATAAAGGCCATGTATTATGATATTTTAAGTAACTGCAAGTAATTTGGAAACTTTTTTTATAACTGAAAGTACGTTTTTAACGTCAACGGTTGCAGAGATATCCATAGGCGGAGATAGACTAGGAAGTCTGGGAGGTGGGGGGCGGGGGCACTATGATGATGATATCAATTCATATATGCATATATACATTAGATCAGTCAACTTCACCTTTGACGCTGGGTGGGGGGAGCTTTTTTCTTACTTGAAGGAATTGTAATAAATTTCTCAAACGAAAATTTTGTATGCTTTTATTTTTATTACGGTTAAAAAATATTTTTCTACTTCAGGATTCTTTTCATAAACACTAAATTTCTAATCCTCCCTCCGGCCATTTATTGGATGCGGCTTTTTTACCGGAAACTACGGTAGTTTTTTTCAGGCCGTACATTACAATTGACGGTGTCAGGCCGTCAATTGTACATTAAATTGTCGTATTTTTATAAAAGTATGTACTAGTTTCACAGACAATCCGGCTAGTTCTTAACCTTTTTTTTTCAGCAGCGACCCAAAATCAAGAACACGACCAATTTAGCGACTCATCGGTTTATTTCGACTTAAAAAATGGTTATTAAAATTTAATAAGCATTTTTTTAAAACAAGCAAAACAAGCAATATTTCTATTGAGGGTGATTTCTTTTATTTCATTATAAGCAATATTTAGGTATATTAAATATTCAAAATATTTATTTTTCAAAATTTTTGAAACCAGTCGGGGGGTGGGGGGATGTCTCTCTAAACGGATGGGCTAACGAGGCCTCAGTCAGTGCTTCCGAATCAAGCAGGGACCCAAAATTATTGCAAGCTTGTTTTTAATTCTGAAATTTATTTCTTTCATAATTTCTGAATTTTTAGTAATTCTGGAATAATATCTTCTGATTTTTCATCAATTCTGGAATTATTAATTTCATAATTTATGAATTTTTATCAGCTCTGGTATTATTCTTCTCATTGTTTTTCAGTTATTTCTTTCAGCAATTCTGGAAATTTTTTCCTGATTTCTGGAAACGTTTTCATTATTTTTATAAATGTGAAGTGTGTATTTCTTTCATTAATTTCGTCAAGTCTCGTTGATCAATAACATTTATTAATTTCTGTTTAGGATATTCATGATTTTCACAGATATTTTCCAGCATCTCTGCATTCGGTAATAATTTTATGCCTTTTGAATGCTGACATCCCTTCTCCTCCACAAAAAATATCATAAATAAGGAGACCCTCCCCACCCAAACCTCAAAGGGTTCTTTAAACGTGCATTACTGCAGCCAGTTTGAAGATAAAAATTAAGAAAAAATAAAGGTCTCGCATTCTTTCTATTTTATGTTTCGAATTAGCTGGTAGATGTTCCAATTAACGACGACAATACTTTGTTTGTTGCAGAGCATATGTGACCGTGATTTGGCTCATGTGTTATAAAATGTTTTATGCATTCGTTTTTTTTTTAAATAAGAATTTTAAACTTGCAATAAGAATTTTTTTTTTTAGGCCGGGATTACAATATAAAAATATCCTGGCTTTGCTATAGTTTGAATCAAAAAAGAAGGCAGTTATACATTTGGGAAATAATATTACTTCAATACATATATTTTATGTGATTTTTGGGGCTCTGTACGTCCGCTTTAAGGCCGTGTTTATGCAGTGCAATTTGAAGTAGATTTTTTGAAATCATTTTTACGGCTTTTAACACGCGCCATTTACGATATAAAAAATCATCAGTTCGAAAGAAAAATCATGCATTTAAGGGTTAAAAGTGTCTGTATTGCAGCTCAGGCTACCGAAACTATTAAAACGCCGCTGATACCCGCTGCACAACAAATGCGTTCATAACGGGAATGTATTATACATAGATTTTTTGTACGACCTAGAACCCCTGCTCTAACTTATATCATTTAAATTGCTTATGATTCAAAATGAAAGATTATTTAAAAAATTCAAATGTAAACCGTTTTTTTTTTACGGTCACCCATCTTTTAAGGACGAATTGTTTCGTCCCACCAGTGTCCCCAATACAGGAGTTCCAATGTACGTAATAGTAAAGGAATTCCATTTCTGAATTCGATAAAATAAAATAAAAAAAATAAAAAGGAAGTGAAAAATGAAATTTCTTCTGTTAAAAAAAGAAAATTGTTCTCGAGCACAAACGATCTTTTTGCCTCTTTTCTGTCAACTGCTCATTTTTTCACTTTTGTTTGTTATTTTCAGGCGGTGTCTGGTTAGAATGTGATTTGATTCCCTTCCCTCTCTCCCTTCACCATTTTCTGTCTGTGTATGAAGATGGACAGGTGGGGGGGGGGGCAAGAAAATAAAATAAAATAAGAAATATCTTCTCGGATCTTCCCTCCCCATCCTTGAGTCAGAGTAATATACTGACTGGTAAGGTGCATTTTCGTCCGCGACTGACTCTCTACCCCAAGCGCGTCGACCTCGTCTCTCTCTCTCTCCGCAAGGTGGGCATAAGAAAAGAAAAAAAATAAGAAAAACTTTTATATACGTACGTATACCTATATATTTTTTTGTTGTTGGCTGTAGGCGCCACCTATAATATCTCTGCCGGCGCGGAAAACTTTTTTGTTGTGTGTGTTTGGTCCGTCAGAGAGAAGAGTGTAAAAGAAGCACCGGATCTTCCTTTGGGAGGACGACGGAGTTTTTCCTTCCTCTTTAAAAAGCACTCGACGGACGGACGCTGTTATCAATAATCAAGCAGCAGCTGAGTGAGAAGAGAAACCTTTTCTTTCTTCTCCGGGTCTTCGTAACATTCACCAACAACAAAAGAGAAGAAAGTCTGCTGTGTGTGATCCATCGACGTGGCTCTGGTAAGGAAGCACGTGTCTTCTTGGAGAATTATCGCCGTCCAAACATTAACAGAACGACCTACAGACACTTCGACAAGTTCAGTTTCGAAAATTCCATTTTGCTTCCAGTTCTGAAATTATTTGTTTGTTTTTGTCTCGACTCGTTAAAAAAGAAAAGAGAGGAAAGGTTCTCTCCGTTTCGTTGTGCCAGTTTGGGATTATACGTTGGGGAATTGATTTTGTTCGTTCGTCGTTGTTGTTGTTGTTGTTGTTGTCGGTCGGGACGTGCATCGCAATCATGACGTCCAACATGCCGAGAACGGGGCCACCACCGGCACATTTGCATACAAAAACGAAAGCCCCTCCAGCACCACCGGCGAGAAGAACCAATTCTACCGGCTCAGTGTCGGACGCTAGAGCCAAGACCATTCTCAAGGAGGCCGTCGATGCTGTCGTCAACAGTTTCGCTAAACACACGCAAGGATATGGGAGAGGTGAGTCACATATATATAGTACTTTGGTCATTTGATAATACAGTAGAATTTTATTATAACGGACTGTTAACCCTCTCTATGGCCTCGTGTATAGTTGAATATACAGTAGAACCTCATTACACGGACAGTTTAAAAAATTAATAATTATTATAAAGAATGCTTGTGCGTTTATCTGATGAGTTTAAAATTCGTTTTAAGCATTTAGAAAAGTATCAAGTCGTTTAAAAAATCATTTCAGAGCATGCGATTAAACATTGATCGTTGTGTTGTTTTGGGTAAACATGGACGCGCTGCATGACTCATACCACTCACGGGCCAAAAAAATTAAGATTGATACAGTGTATACGTACACATCTTTTTCAATTCAACTCATGTTGAAGGTTGTTTTTATTTGATTTATAATAAACACTTTTTATTGATAAATACTTTAATTGATGTACACCCTATTGCGATGCACCCTTAGAAGAATCATGTCATAAACCGGACTTTCCTTAAAATGGGCAGCTTTTAGCCATCTATTCCTTTGTAATGAGATTATATTGTACATAACCTTCAATGTTGTATATAACGTTCAATGGCTCTCGTTTTTATTCAACGGTGTTGTTTTAGTGCAATTATACAATACGCCACGTTTTACATGTTTAACAGTCGGGTTTGTTTTTGTGAATTCAATATATGGATGTTTTTCATCAATCCTAAAAATGAATTTATGTTTTTTAAAGTTGATTTCTCTGGAATTTTCTTCAATGGAACACTTTCCCCTTTGCCCCTTACTTTTCATCTGCTGAAAATGTGAAGAAAACCTACTTCATTAAAAAAGATATGCCATTTTATAAGGGGTTTAGCGATTTTTCCTGTGCCGCTTAAAGGGTTACAGGTGACTTTTAAAAAATTAAACGTAGAAATTAAAAACAGTATTTTTTTCCCTCTTGAAAGCATTTTTATATACATTTCCACAGACTTGGCAGCCAATAATTCACCCAGCAGCTGCAAACACTTTCTAGCGTAACCCATCGATTTTCATTTTATTAAAAATTGAAAAAAAGTGACGGAAGCGGTCAAATTTCGATAAAATCTCGAGATCGCTTTGAAGACTTAGAATGACGTTTGCATGCCACGGATATTGAACACGACAGAACATATCTTTCATAATCAATCAAGCAGACATTCCCAAAGCAACGTATGAGTTTATTGTGATATCAAACGTATACTGCGTGTATGCATTAGTAAAGTTTTATAAATAGCTCCTTCTTTAACCTCGAGGTATGCCAGGTTGAGTGTGATGCAGTTGGAATATGAAGAATAGAACTCTTGAATGTGTTTTTATTCGGGCAGTACTATATGGGTTCTGGTGGAGGAGAGCTATAGAACTCCAACCATTATGTTGGGTCACACAGGAAGACCCCCCTCCCCTCTTCCATTTGGGTTGCGGGGGGGGGGGTGACATCCACCCTCCATCAGACCTGCTCCCAAACCCTGACAAATGTGAATGTCTGTGTTGTGAATGGGTTTTTACTAGTTTAACGGGTCTAATAAGTATTTGGCGGCTGAGTACTAAAACTACTTTGCGGCCCTCTAAAAACGGGTTTTCCCAATCCCACCCCCCTAGTGCCCATTAGCACCTAAAAATGACTATCACACAACTACTTCATGATAGGGTCGTCTTAATAGCACCATGGGCCACCCAGTGAAGTGATGTTCGTCGGGGGGGGGGGGGGGGGAATAGTACCAAATCTCACTATCACGAGGCTCTTACGCACTTGAGCCCACTGCGTACACACGGATGGGCTCGTGTTTTAAAACAGCCATGGACTTCATTTTACTAAAAAGAGTCATTCGGCAATGAATTAGGACAACAGTGCCCGCCGTATAGCGAGAAGACTAATACTACTCAACCGTGCATGTGCACCTCGTATACACATTCCTTTTTCGGAAGTTCTAACTAATCGGTACATACCGGAATGTGTGTTCTGAGTGCATGTGTGGCCCTAACGTATTTATGTTGTCAGAATTGTGCTTATTTCGTGTTCCTGCTGGTGCCAGCCACCTGTCTTCCATTATTTGGAGTAAAGATGGTAAACACTTAGATTTTCATGGTATGTCAGTATCGTGTTGTAGGTCAGCGTACTCTCTGCAGAGAGACTTTTTAATGGGAGACCCGCTTGCGTGCATGCCTCGAAGTTGGAAAATCGCAGAAAACTAACTTCAGCTGACCACCACTGTGCGTCGATGGGGTTCGAACCTGGATCCTCAGAATGAGAGTCCAGCACGATACCCACACGACCGCACAGCGGCTAGGGGAAAATACTGCAAGGCGCTTAAAGGTAAGGCTGTCAGGGCTAGAGAAGCGTTTATCTACCCCCCAAGGGGCGCAACAAGATACTCTTTCAGCCGGGGCAAGAATGGATTTTGTTTCCCCCGTGTAGTTTTGAATGGACACCAGAACTACTTGCAGTTCCCTCTTGGCTCGTGGGGGAGAAAGATGTAGTGTTGTCTGTCAACACTCTAGGCCAGAGGGTGCAAAGTCTAAAATATCAGAGATTCCCTGACTTGGACAGAATTTTAAGCTATTGCTTTGTTAGGACGCTAAAAGGCGAAGTATTATCAAAGTAGCTCTATTCTGTTTTGCGGTCCCTCTTAAATTTAGCGACCTGGTGCGGCCGCACCTAGCCACGGTTCGGTCCTGGTTCTCGCCGAAGAGATTAAGAGCAGTCGAGCCCGCATAAAATATATCGGATATAACGAAGTTTTTGGCAAGAATAGAATTTGTTTACAGAATTAAGTTCTATAAAATCAGAAATTCTTTTCTAAAAACAAAATCAGATTGTGAAGTACTATTCAAAGAAACCCTGCGGGGGGGGGGGGGGGGCTGTATTCTGTCAGCGGATCCTCTAGCTTCAGATAACGCTAGTTCTGCAAAGTAAGATCTGTACAATCAGTTTCTTTTTATGTCGGTTTTTTTTTCAGTTTTTGTAAACCTCAGAACCATTAAAATTTATGTAATAACTCGACGGACCATTTACAGTAGTGGTTCTCCGATTTTCGAGCACCAACGGCTCCCTAGCATCAGTCAGCGGCTTCGCAGGATAGTCTAACACAGAGAGAAAGAGAGATAATCACTTCACACAAAAGTTCATTTATAAAACATGAGAGTCGGGATTACACTGTAAAAGTTTGATAAAAGACTGTTTATAAAACTTGAAAAATGCAACGAATTAAGCGTATCGGTTGCATTCAAGAAAGTGTTAGTAATAGGCTACATTTTTCAAGTTTTATAAAATAATTTTTATAAAACTTTTATAGTGTAATCCCGGCCTAAGAGAAAGAAGTAATGAATTATCGTGTAAATGTAATTTTATATTGTTGAGTTCATCCGTTGCATTGGCTGCATTTGTCAAATTTTATAAACTAACTGTTGTAGAGTGTAATGCCGGCTTTAGTAAAATGAACCTCAAACTATGATTATTAGCCGGAATTACACTATAAAAGTTTGACAAAAGCTTTTTTATAAAACTTCAAAAATTCAACCGTTAAGCATATCAGTTTCATTCGAGCAAATGCAATTGATGATCTTATTTTGGTTGCATTTTTCAAATTTTATAACAGAACTTTTCTAAAACCTTTATGGTGTAATCCCAGCCTCAGTTAGAATTTTATGGATTTTTAAAGTTTGAATATATATAAATTTTAAAAACCTTAATATTTAACATTAAAAAAATACTTCCCACTGATTAATAGCTAAAAGTCTGAGGTCCATTTTACTAACACATGTCGAAAGCCGATATTACACTATAAAAGTTTGTAAAAGTGCTTTTATAAAACTTGAGGAATACAACCAATAAACTGATCAGTTGCATTTGCTCGAATGTAACCGACCAGCTTATTGGTTGTATTTTCCAAGTTTTATAAAAGCACTTTTACAAAACTTTTAGTGTAAAAATTTTTGTAAAATTTCGAACCTTTGGGTGTTAGTAGTTTTTTTTTTTTATCTTACAGATGAACTCAACAACTGCAATCTGAGAAAACCGTGTTTTGAAGTGTTTTCCCTCTCTTTCTTCTGTAAATTTGCACTATAAAATTCATTACTTCTTTCTTTTATTTAGAAAGAACAAAAATTAACCGATTTCCGCGACGTTCTTTGCATTTGAATGAAATATTTTTTCTCTTTTAGTATTTTCTGTAGTTTTCTTTTTATCTTTCTGACTTGATAATGAGTCATTGAAAAATCTACTTCAGGGTTCGTGACACCTTAAATAAAAGAAATAACGAAAGTAAATAGCGTACTTTAATTTACTTTAAATTGTTTTATACCAATAAAACTGATCGAAGAATTATGATTTCTTTTTTAAACAATTGTAGGTCTCCTATGTCAAGGATTCCCAGTTTTTTTTTATTATCGTTGGACCAAAAAGTGCCTGCGGTCGAAAAGTGGTTGTGAGAAATAAACTGTCCTAATTTTATAATTTACTAAAAACTTGTGGCGTCGTCAGTTTCCAGTTTCTCACAGCTTCCCATAATGAAAAGGTTCTTAACCTATGGGTCGCTATCCAAATTTGGACCGCAGGGGCTTCCGAGATGAGTCGCATAAATCCACCAACAGCCAGGGATTCTTGAGCTACGGGTCACGACTCAGACTTAATTCGCAGGGGATTCCCAGATGAGTCGTACGATTCCACTGACAGCCAGGAATTCTCGAGCCGTGGGTTACGAACCAAACTTGGGTAGCGGGGGCTTCCGAGAGGAGTCCTACTAATCTACTAACAGTCAGAGATTCTTGAGCCATCGGTCACGACCCAAACTTGATTTGCAGGGGCTTCCGAGATGGGTCGTTCAATCCATCAACGGTCAAAAAGGCTCTAGCGCTATGGGTCCCGACCGGAGTTAGCCGAAAATATAATTTTGAAGAGTAATTTCACTCCTCCCCAAAGTTTTAAGGGGTATTTTTTTCCCGTCAGTAAGAAATAACTCTATAAAAAAAAATTTACCTAAAATTTGGAGTATTTTCACCGCTCAACAAAATTTGGAGGAGTTAAATGGAATTTTGATGCGTGTATTGCGCATTTAGATGAGTATTGGCCAACTCTGGTCCTTACCCAGACCTGATTCGCAGGAGCTTCTGAGATGATTTGTACAAATCTACTTACAGTCCTTCTATAAATGCATTTATTGCGTCACTGGTTTCACTAATTTCGAAAAACAAACAGTTTCATGGTTCACGAAGCTGATCTCGTTGCTGATTTCGGGTCGGGGCTGAAAAAGGCGAAGAGTCTGAAAAGGCCCCTGCTATAACGTCACTGTTTGAAAATGGCTGTAACAGGTGGAAAAATTTGTTAATGAATTACTCTTGTGAAAAATCAAAATGGATTAGAAGAAATAGTTCATTTTAATGGGCTTTGCATCCCTCCCCCCTTTTGAAAGCTTAACGGGGTCTTTTAAGCAGGTGTTTCTTTTAAGTTTAATAGACGTGCTATGAAATTGTAATAAGTTGTAAGTAAAAAATTAATTCAGTGTGAGAATTATCAGGAATTAATCAAAAGATATAAAATAAAAGGAAAATGAAATGAAAAAATTATGTTTCATTACAAATTTTTGGTTCGTATATATATAAATTTTAGTAAACAAAGCATATTATTATGGAAATAACTACAGTTTACGCTGCTAATGTGATCACATCGGGACTCGGGGTTTCTGATATGAAATAACCAAACGATAAGTATATCCGAAGAAGTCCCGTTTGGAAGTACGGTTATCATATATCCCGTTTGGTCGAACGGGACAGATGTTAAACTGGTATAGGTAAAACCGGGACAACTCCCTTACGTTTTTCTTTCCCATATAATTGGTTGCAAAATTTTCAATCATTCCGTTTTTACCCCAAAATCGGGGACTTCTTTTTTTTAAGCTAAAATCCTGCATTTTTGTTATTCAGCCATTGTGTGGCATTAGAATGGAATTGTTTAATTTATATCACGAAGTACGATATTTTTTTCAAATGTACAGTACGTTTCATTGATCCCTTGAGGAATTCTCTAGAAAAAAACACTTTGAATCTGGTCAACTGAAAGAAATTGATCAAGAACTGAAGGGGGAAGGGCTTTTTTTCGTCATAAATTAGCCTTTATTATTGGAAGACCATTGGCCAATTGGATCACAGCGAATACTACGGACTGATTACGACAATTAAGTAAGTCAAAAAGGCAGGAGGAAAGAGAGAAAGAACCTAGCCTCACAGTCTGATAACGATAACTTACAGGAAAAAAAAAATAGGTTTGATTAAACCTTAGCTTCAGAACTGCGCAAAAAACTTTCGACGGGGAAAAAAAATTGATAACATATTCCGAGGTCCCGATAACTATAAACGAATTTTTTCCCATCTAATGGAATTTGTCTGCTCCATTCTTTGCAAAATTGATAACAATACCAGAATGATAACATTATCCGTGATTCTAATAAGTGGCGTGGACTATATAAGTACCTATACTTATTATTCATTAAGTACTCATGAAGTAAAAAGGCACGTGGAAAATATTTTTTTTTTATTCCGCCACAATTACTATGTTACTCATAATATCGTGTTGTTAGTCGGAGCTTGTACTCGTGACGGTTTGGTTCGATCAATGGTCGTAACACCCTCAGTATTTTGTGGCACAGGGCATAGTAACCACAGGAATTGATTCAGAAATCAAAATCCCCTCCCATAACGCTCGAGCCGATCACCCACAGGTATCAAAACACTTACGATGTTTCTCGGTTCGTTAATTATATTCAAAGTCGGATATATATATATATTTTTAATATTTAACTCTTTTTTTATCTATCACATTATGAAAAGAAGAATAAGAAGGGAATGATAAATGAAAAATAATATAAATATATAGTGATGAAAACAAATAATTATTATGCAAATTATTCTGCAGTTCATTTTAGTTCTTATTAAAGACAAAAAAAAAGTAAAAATAAATAAATAGATTTTTCAAACAATTAGTTAAAAACAAATATCAACACAAATTATCTTACCTGCTACTTTAAAAAACGGTGTTTCTTAACCTGGGGCCATATGGCCCTCCTTGGGGCCCTGACGTATTCCAGGGGGGTTATGGGAGTAAACTAAATTAAAGAGGAGCCATGACGTGCTTCTAAGAGAAGGAGGAGGGGGGGGGGAACACGGGCAAAAATTAAGAAACAGTGAATTACCGTCGGTAGATAAAAGGTTGATTTTCGCCTATTTCTGCCCATGGCGTTTGTTGATCCGTGCGAATAAATTTTACTGTTTACCAAGGAGATCTCTAGTTGGGAAAAACCATAATTTTTGTCTGGAGGAGAGATGTTTTAACCTTTATGCTAAGGGGCCCATTCAAGTATTACGTCAACATATTTTTAGCCATTTTTGCCCCCCCCCCTGTCAGCAAAAGTCAGCAAAACACTGACCCCCTTCCCCTCTTGTCAGCAAAATTTCTCGTCAGCAGCTTAGAATATTCCATATCTTCAAAAAGGGTGGTTGATGACGTAAGCAGCCTTCAAACCCCCCCCCCTCCCGTCATCAAAAGTCAGCGAATCCGAACCTCCTCCCTCCCTCGATGCTGACGTAATACTTGAATGACCCCCCCCCCCGAACTGAAAAGTATGAAGTTTATACTGATACGCGTGTTAAATATGTTCCACGCGAAAAAATATGTGAAATGTGACATCTTTTACTGTCATACTTGAATGTTGAAAAGCGAAAATTGTCAAGATCAATTAAATGCATTAATCATAATTAACCCTTTAATTGGCAAGCATTGAAATAACCGGAGGAGAAAAATTTTGAGCTATTATATATTAAGCAAATGAGATACCCAGAATGCTATTGCCTGACATAAAAAAAAACCATTATTATCAATATTTGAAAAAATGTGGGATATTGCAACTCAGGGAATACACTTTATTTACATGATTTATGCGGATTTGAATAGTATGAAAATGTCATTTCTATCATTGTTGAAGAATGCACTGCAATATGTCTCCTCCACATATGGTATATCCCTGCGAAATGCAAGGGTCAAAAATCGTTCTTGCTTGACGTGTCAAGTAATAGGAGACTTTTGATCCATTCTCCTGGTAATAGAGACTTCATGAACAGCCCACAAGTAGGAATCTAATGTTTATGAGTTGCTTAGAAGTATCAATGCTGAAAAACGAGCTCAAAATATAAAATACTTTTATTTGAATATACCTTCGTGTTGCTTGAGGGTTGCCTCACTGCCAAATAAAGGGTTAAAAAAAGTTTATAAATAGAAAAAAAATGTGGAGAAAGCCGTTTGACTCTCGAATTAATCTGTTAATTAAAATTATTAATCATTACTAATGACTGAATAAGTGCTTATCTATCTGTAGTTCACTCAAATGGTTGAAATCAAGAGTGAATTTGAATATTGATCGCAAGAGTAAATCTCAGATATTTTCCATCATATGCGTACACATATGAATACATTTTGTGAAAAATTTTGTTGGCTTTATTTAAGTAAGTAACAAGTATGTTTGTGTGGCTGTGAATTTTCATGGATCCAGATTTCGATATCCTCTAATTGTGGGAGACATAAATTTTTGGAGGATTGTAATTTTCGAGTCCGATGGAATCCGTTGAGAAAATTGACCAGTGACCATTGAAACTTGACCATACTTACTGGATAGGTTTTTTTTGAGCAAATTCATAGCGCACAAAAATTTAATAAGTAAAGTCGACCACTGACACAGTGAGGGTTCTTGTAAGGATTCTATGTAGTGCCGTCAAAAGAACATGGGGACCTATTCAGCAATTACATTCTGGGACCCCATATTTAGCTGAAAGTGTAATAGCTTACATATTTACTTAATCTCGCAAATCATGGTATCAGATCTCGATATGTGCCGCCCCCCCCCCGTCAGTATATAAAGGGTAATGAGAGCCCTGGTTCTACGGGCAGTTCTAATTCATTTCTAAAGAAGTCACCTTCCACTATCACTATATATTTCACTTTACTTCCTTACATCTGATTTTTTTTTCGCGGCTCTATGTGGTCCGTTTAGCAGCCTACCATGGCTCCCCTTCAACTTGATTTTCACCCATGGCTCCCTTGGAATTTATTAGGATCACAAGGGGAGGGGGTACTATGGACCCCAGGTTGAGAAACACTGGTATATGCTACATGTGTGTATTGAAAATCATAAATGGGTTTTGGCCTGAACCAGGGGTGTAGCGTGTGAGGCAGTGGCGGCGTCATCAAGAGAGAGAGAGAGAGAGAGGAAAGTCATTTGCCTGCCTTTTATTCGCATCCTCCTCATAACTGCTGTAAACTCGTTCTATCCCGTGTTTACGCAACAGCAGCAGCAAACGCCTTCTCCTCCTTTAGCAAAACTGGTTTTTCACTCGTTGCTGGTTTTCTTTTGGTGGCTTTTTCCTAAAAGGACAGACACATAACAAGAAGAATATGACTTTTGCTCTTGTTGGCTGGGAACATATTGATTGTAACTTGACGAGAGCCTCCTTTTACCTCTCCACCTCAACATTTTTTTTTCTCCTGTGTGTCTCTCCGAGACAATGAGTGCATTTTGTACATTGTCTATTTCTCTCTCTCTCTTCTTTATTACACGCGTTTTACTTTTATTGCTTATCGTTGATTTTTTTCTTCTCTTCCCACCATTATTATTTATTTCAATTATTTTGCATCTGAAAAAAAAAAAAAAAACTGAAAATTTCGTAATATGTTTTGTTTTACAGAGCATATACATGCTCAACCCTTGGCCCGCGGGCCAAATATGGCCCTCGGAATCACCTGATGTGTCCCGCGACCCCAAACCTAATTTTGTAAAAATGAACTAAATCATTGTTCGTACAATTAATGGTTTGGTTAAACCAGTGATGGGCAAACTCCTAGGAGCGGGCCAAAAAACAAGAAGAAAAAAATTTGGCGGGCCGGACATATTAAAACAGGAATTTTTATGCTACGATGTGAAGTGCCGGGATGTGTTGTATACTTTGAAAACTAACCACTGCTCATTGCAAATCGAACACAATGCTTATCCTTTTCAACTGTGAAAGTAAATAAGTATATTTAAATCATATTTAAATAATTTTAATGTATTTTAATTTTATTGGAGCATATTCCTCTTTTGCAGATGCAAAAGTTTTCAACTCGGTTTCTATTTCTCACAACTATATTTCCCATATGCAATAAATGGAGTCTCCTCCCCCTAAAATGAATTGTTTTGAAATATTCAAATTGAAGATTTCTATGCGATTATTCTGAAATCTGCGGTGGGCCGGATAGAACCTCTAAGCGGGATGTAGTTTGCCCATCACTAGATTAAACAGTGGTCGTCCCACATTGCTCCCTTTCATTGTCAATGTCAAAGAGCCTTAGGTTTAAATGGTATTAAATTCCAACATAGATAGCTCCCATGTTAAAAGTTATTTATATTATTATTATTATCACTAGGGCTAGCTGTTTTTTGACATATTTTTTTCATGAATAGTCATATTCGGGGCATTTTTGAGATATTGGTCATATTTTAAGCATATTTGAGCAGTCGTATTTTAGGAGTTTTCAAACAAATGATGATATTTTTTGGTCATTTATCAGCAAAAAAAATTGACCTGTATGAATATTCTTTTTCTTAAAAAAAATTATTTTGCTTTCCTGAAAGCCACTGGGGTTGACTCCCTTGCTATTCTTCTGAAGGGAAACCACAGAAAATTGCACGTCAAGCACGAGCGAGAGATCTTATTTGTTTGGACTCATGAAATCTCCGAGTTCAATGAGTTTTCATCATACCTTAAGTCAAAGCTGTAACTAGACGTGTTTTTCCTTCAGGAGGGGGAGAGAGGTTGACTTGGTTTTGCGGCTTTTCCCCCTTTACCACTCGTCGCCCTGCGATCATGTGGGCATCGTGATGGACTAACATCGCGAGAACCCAGGTTTGAATCCCACTGACGGCATAGTGAAGGTCGGCCGAAGTTGGAAAACCATCACCAAGGTGTGAATGCCAACCGATCTGTAAACAGAGAACAATAAGGCCTATTACATTAAATTCACATATTTGGCGACATGCAAAAAAGTATTAAACAAAGAGACTTGTTGCAAATCTGGATTTTTTTTCACAAAACTTAGCATAGATGAATAAAACTGACAATAAAATTAAAAACAAAATTTTTCTTATGAAAACTATTTTTTTTGTTCGTGTCCCGAAACTTTTCCTATTTTAAAATGTCCGCTCTGTTACGATCATTTGGGAAATATATTTTTATACCAGATTAAATCTGATAACACTAATGTGAGAGGCATAAACACGAGATTTATACCAACGTGAAATTACTATTCAATTTCAACAAAAAACTGAAATAAAAGAAAAATCATCCTGATGGTATAATATACAACTGAGCAAGTCCAGTGTCCACTTTGACCAGATTTTGAATATTTTGACAGATCAAAATTCAAATTAGGAGGGGGTTGTGGGCGTGTTTTTAGAATTTGCTCATGGGGTGGACGTTTTTTCAAAGGTTACAGAGGAATCTCTGGGTCACCTATCACATTTTGTATACAATTTTTGAGAAAATAAAAGTGTATTTGTATGGCCTATTTAGAATATTTGAGATATATTTCTCTTAGTTAAGCTGTGCACTCTCTTATAATGGTGCCCACTCTGTTACAATGGTGTCCACTCTGTTACAATGGTGTCCACTCTGTTACAATGGTGTCCACTCTGTTACAATGGTGTCCACTCTGTTACAATGGTGTCCACTCTGTTACAATGGTGTCCACTCTGTTACAATGGTGTCCACTCTGTTACAATGGTGTCCACTCTGTTACAATGGTGTCCACTCTGTTACGGAAGCATTTTTACAGTTCACAGGCAAAACATTTAAGAACACTTCAAACTAAGATGCTAAATGATAAATTACCAACCCATTGTCTGTCAGAAATAAAAATGTTTGATTTTGAGTAGCTAAATATATGTAAAAAATAAACTTTCCTATGTGCTATTTTGAAAAAATCGTGAAAATACATAAAAAAACAACAGAAAAAAGTTCAGAACTTACCTAAAACTACTTTTTTTTAGCATATGTAAAAGAAATAAGTTGATTTCATTATTTTAAGAGATAAAAACAGCAGAAATAATAATAATTATTTTTTTTACAGCGATAGTTGTTTTCGTAACAGAGTGGATTAAATCCATGACTTTCAGTCATAAAACCCAAAAAATGAAATATTACAAAATAAAAGTGAAAAATATTTATGAAATATTAAGCTTCAAATCATTGGTAATTCAATTCAATTGAAAATTCAACTTTCAATTTTTCATTTCAAAAATGTGGAATGTACACTTCTTTTTGGGAGTGACCCACATATATTCAAAATAATATGGGGCCAGAACATATTATTGAAATATACCTTTTTTCAATTCATGAAAAGTACTAACTTCTTTTTGAATTACACAACTGCTTTTTTCCTATTATAACAGTATGATTCAAGCCACTCAAGTATGTTTCGTCTGATTCCTAATTCTAGTTTTTCGTTTTAAACTTTTCTACAACCGCTATATACAAATTTATAAGAAATCGTAAATCATTAAACATTTTATTCGATTATGACCCGCATCATTACTAAACCACTCAAGGGGCCCACATAATATGGCCAAATTATTTGGGTAACCCGCGGTGCATTGCCAAAATCACTTAAGTGACCCGCGGAACATTTCTAGATCACTAACGTGGGAGTAGCTGCCCGTGGAGTAGCTGCAGATCACTTAAGTGACACTGAGTGCAGTTCTACGTAATTTAGGGCCGTATTCACCGACATGGTTTAAACTCTAGTCACAATTTTTGGATAAGAGATCAACATAGATTGGTTGAAAACCTGAATTTAACCAATCCGTGTCGATCTCTTATCAAAAAATTGTGTGACTAGTTTAAACTATGTCGGTGAATACGGCCCTAAACTGACCAGCCTAATTATTCATGAATATACAGCCAAAGACATAGCATCGCTAACGGTCAAAACAATAAAAAATGCCCACCTCATAATATCAATTCAAATTTTAAATTTTGTATGGAAACAGCGAAGCTTGATTGAATTAAGATTGTTGAATCAGCCCACATGTTAGTTATTGTGTTTGTTTTTATGTAAAAGATTTATAAGGGGTTTTTAGTTATTGATCCCCCCCCCCCCAATGTATTCTTAGTATTTATACCAAAATAATGAGGTCTTTTGCGTGGCAAGAGAACAAATTATAGTCAAACTTGGTTATAACGATATCGAAGGTTCCAAGAGTTCTAGTCGTTATAAACGAGGTGTCGTTACAACCGAAGTTTCCGTTGTCGAGAACTTTTTTGCCGAAAAACGTTATCAGATGCAATGAAATGGTGTGGAGGAAGCTGTTATTTCATTATGATTAAGGTGAGAGAATAAGGTAATTTTGGGGTCATAAATACGAGATATCACCGATTCTCGCCAAAAATATTACCAACTGTCAGAGAAATCATTAAATATGGCTCATGAATAACCCTTGGCGAGAAAAGAGTGCTAAAAAGTAGGCAGTGATTTAAAATGTACTTCACGTGCAGGGGGGAAACATAAAAAATAAGTGAGATGAATATATAGTCATTTTCATTTTTACACGGTTCATAATTTATGAAAAATACCTTAATTTCTGATTCCAGCAAAGATTAATAAATAATTAACTAAATTTGGTCCAAAAAAACCGGGAAAAACGGGCCATTTTCTAAAGGAAAAAGGGTGAAATTACGGAAAAATACAATAACGTCACGTACACGGGTCATTAATTAGAAGCACGTTCGGAGCACCAAACTTCTTAAATACCTTTTCCTCCATCTTTAGATATCAAAAACATCATGAAACAACGAAAAATGTGGCATTTTCATTGACGTTGAGCAAGTTTCATTAACGTTATTTTCTATACGGATCAGTCCAGACTACCAATTATTGACGAATTGTCGTTACAGCCAGGTCATTATAGCAGAGTTTAACTGTATATCAGTTAAGTTCAGTAATATCAGTTTTCTCGTCTTTAGTTTGGCATTCTGCGCTGAAAAATCTAAAAATGGTATTTTCTGTCAAAATTCTTCATATACACTGAAAATTGAATTTTCGTCATTTTTTATTTCATTAAAAAATCGTATAAAACGATGAAAAAAAAAACTCCCACGAATGTTTTTCCTTTCTTTTTTTTTGCTTGGAGATTCATGACTTTTGCTCTATTTGGACGTTTACTGTCACATATATTCGGGGAATTTTTTTTTTTTTTTTGACAGAGGGAAAGATATTCAAGTTGCCAGTTCCAGCAACCGAGTCGTTTTCGGAATATTTATTGCATTTGACTGAAGTGATTGGATTGTGACGTTGGGAAGTGTTTTGGGACGCGTGCGTAGAACTTAAAAGAGGAGCTAAAATAAGGGCGAGAGAGAAAATGATGATGATTACGATGCTACTGTTTGCGGTGGTAACGGAGGAAAAACCTTGGAAGAAAATTCCAAAGTAGCCCTCTCATCATTGGAGGTTGTTTACAAGGAGATGAACTTGGAATTTGTTCTAATTCTAATATATTAATTTCAGCTGGCGCACGTGCAGGGACCTTCAGATAACATATTTTTAAACGTGACCATTGCGAGAGAGAGAGATAAACCCCAGTCCTTATCATTCAGCCAACTTAAAAACGGTTCCGATTAGAAAAAAGAAGAAGAAAGAAATGGATCCCCACAGTAATGATGCTAAGAAAAAAAGAGATTTAAAGGATTAGGAACCGCATAAATTATAAGAAAGAAAAGTTTTATGTTGGGACAATTTCTTTTTCGCCATTTGGATGTCTGTGAGTCGCTAAATTTGTTTCTGGTGAGAATGGCAGCTTTTGATAACAGCCAAACCACTCTCGAAACTAAAACATTCAATGTAGATAAGCATTATCTTGATTGGATGTGACAGTGCTGTATTTATAACTTCACGTAGTTTTCATCTCACTCCGAATCATTTTTGACTTTCCACATAGTGAAGAAGGACTTCGTAGACAGGATCAACAGATTATGACTGATTCCGAAATGGCTTTTATGAAACGTCTCTCTCTCCGGAAAATTAGTGAGCACGTGTTTGAAGATTTTTTATTTTTATTTTTTTACGGTAGCCAGGCTTATGCGGCCCTGTCTGTAAGACCACTCTTTCACAAGTAAAGAGTTCTATATATAATTCTTTCCCGCGTATTATTAGTGTGAATTTTTGAATTCAATGTGGAAGCCCGTCTTAATATTGAAACGTGCTAAAAAACTGTAAAACTGTGGAAATAGCATTCAATTATAATTAAATCGTAAGGCATGGGGGGGGGGGGAAATGTTGTTTTCACTTTTTTGTAGAAAAATATCGATTTTTCTCCCAACATCCATAAGCCGTAATAAAACTCTTAAATGCATAGCTTTGTATATGTGAAAAGGGCCCTTCACACGTTCATCACTGCAGCCGGCTTGAAGATAAAAATTCAGTATCGCCTTTATACACATAAGGTAAGGCCATATTATTCACATTTTATACTCTGAATTCGCTGGTAGATGTCTCAATTGATAAACGACAGCAACTCTTGCAGCTTGTTGCAGAGCATGTGTGGCCGGGATTTCGCTAATTTGTTAAAATGTGTGTGTCTCTGTGTTTTTTTTTGTATTTCTTTTTTTTTTTATCTTGTTTTTTTTTTGTCAAGTTTGCAACATGATTTTTTTCTATAGTTTGAATCAGACAAAGAAGGTAGTTATATATTTGGAAAGTAATATTACTTCACAATGCATTTATTTTAAGTGAAACTCTTGAGACACACATCACGTCTTCAATAAGGCCCTTTATAAGCAGTACAATTCAAAATAGATTTTTTAAAGTGATTTTTCCAACTTTCTATGCGTGTCATTAACTATTAAAAAAAACTATCAGATCGAAAAAAAATGCAAGTAATTTGCTTATAATAAATTATCTAACGTGCTACTTTTAAAGTGCCGTCGATAGATGAAGGGTGATTATAAAAAAAAACTAAATTATGTACAAAAATACGCATTCCTCGGTTAGAAATTTATTTTGTTAAATAAAAAACACACTAGTTCTTTCGTTTCTTGTTCGCCCTCTAGTATTTGTGGTGAGGTCTTCGGCTACAGGAATATAGAACCCATTTACCATCAAATAACAGAAATAACTGACGCATGACTTGATTCATGTCTGTGGAATTTTATATCCAAACGAAAGTGACGAAACAACTGCTGAGTTTTCGAAAAAAATGAAACAAGTATATAGAAAAAATAATAGAAAAAATGATATAAGTACGTTTGAATCTTGTTATTTTTTTGTTGTGATATATCTATCTACTTATACTATTATATTCCCTCAGAAAGTAATTTCAATAAATTTTAATGAATTTTCAGGATATTTCATAAAAGTTATAATAATTCAGTTGTTGGTTTAACCTTTTACCGGCCGAATTCAGATTTAGATTGATTATTATAATTTTTGCCTTTTATTTCCCCCTTCTGATCGATCAGTTTAGACATATCAATCAAAAAATGGATGAAAAAAAATGTCCCCGTATGTTTTCTGAACATACCCATGTCCATAGAAGCAACATAAAAAAAAAATTAAATTTTATTCTTCTTTAAAAATAGGTAATTTAAAAAAAAATTAAATTGATAGCATATATGTTGAAATGATTGAAATTTTTGTTTTGCAAATTAAGTTTGTTATCTCACACTTTCATGAAAAAAAAAAAAAAATCAAGTGCTTTCACGAATGGAAAATATTTTTTTCTGATTAATAAAACCGATGTTCCCGATTGGGAACATTGACCGTTAAAAGGTTAATTAATTTCCCTTCAGAGATGAATGAAGTACAGTCGGTTTCATAAGTTTAGGCACAGTAAGATAACAGAAAACCGGACGAAACGGCAAAAATATCACTAGAGATTTTATTTATACACACACAAGGTTGCATATACATAGTATCAAATTTCGAAAAATGTAAATAAATACATACAGAGTGTTCCAAAGTATGAAAAACAGGTGTTTCAGAAGTTTAGACACAAATCGAAAAAAACCATGTTTTCAAGTTCTTAGATCAGTACATAAAAATATTATACATTCATTAATATATAATATTCATTTGTCACCAGATCATTTCAAATGCATTCTTTTTCATGTACAGAACAGGATTTTATATACTTTTTTGGATGCAAAGAACGCTCCACAACAGTTCTGTAATCTTTCTCATTGTTGGTCATTGATTGGGATAAGATAGCCTCACATTTTCTCTTGGATGTAGGTTCGGGCTTAGGGCTAGCTAGTCCAAACAAGGCGAGTTCAGCTATAAAAGCCACCGCTTTGTAGACGTGGAAAGATGTAATGGGGTACTATCTTGTTGAAATACCCATTTATTCCCCTCTAATTATTTTCCAAATGTCAGTAGATTTCGTTTTTAAAATGTTGGTTTCTGGCGAAGAGGGCGAATCATTTTCTTCAAAACGATATGGTCTCCACCTTTGGTTTGAGGACGAATTGATATATAATTTTGTGATCAAGACTATTTTTTTTTATCTGACGTAGAGACATTTTCTGACCAAATATCATTTTTACAATCAACTTCACTGTAGTCGTAGTCGTTTTTACATGGCCTTCCACATCGTAATTTTGGCTCAGAATCTATATTACTGGCTAGCACAGGGTAAATACTTCATTTGAACTGTTGTAAAGCATTTGAAATTTCGCCAATACCCTTGCCTTTCTTTCATAGCTTACGCAATTTACAAACCTCTGTCTTGGCTTTTCGATGACGACATTTTCATCTAGTGATGAAATCTGTAATTCTGCTTTTACACCACACGTCTGACACCTAATCTTGATCGTACAATCACACGCAGCCATTAATTTGCACAAAATGAAATTTGTGCATAAACTTTTGAAGTACTTGTTTTTCATACTTTGGAACGCCCTGTATATATTTATTTCCATTTTCAAAATTTGATACTATGTATATATGTGTGTGTGTGTATATATAAATAAACCTCAAAAGATATTCTTGCTACGTCATCTAGTTTTCTGTTTGTTCCAATTTACTTTACTGTGACCAAACTTTTAAAATAGATTGTAATTTGTGTCTTGTTTCGTTCCGTCGTATAAGTAAGGTTACTTGATGTAACCTGTTATGGACCGATTGGACATAAATCTTTGGTTTTACCACGATATCGGAAAATAATAATATCCATCTATACCTTAGATGTAATATTTGATACAGCCATGACTATATTCGAATTACGTTCTTTCTGGATTTTCTGAGAAAATGTTTCAAATTAATAAGGAATAAATATAAAGATGAGTGTAATAATTACATTTTTTTAAATAATTTTCCTATTTTTTCCCCTAAAATATGATTTCTATATTCACTGGATTCTACATTTGATACGTTGTAAAAAGACTGCTGTGTAGTTTTAATTAACATCGTTTGACATCTGATTACCAAATTGCAGACATACGCGTTAGAAGATTTAAATAAATTGGCACGATTGAAATTTGAAAACACCATTATTGTCGCATACGATTACCGTGATTTCCTGCGTATAATTATTTACTATATGCGAATTTCGACACTTTGACACGAAAAAATGTCATCGCATAATCCGTACACGCAAACTTCATTTACCAGTAACAAAAATTCATCGTTTGTTATATGTTCATATAAATATCGTCTTTTTTATTTGAGCCATTCCCCAAAAAAGTGTGCATTTCTCACATTTTTCTCCAGAAAAATTTCATAAGTTAAATTTCATAATAAAAATTATCCGAAATTTTTGGAATTTGACCAAAGCAGCATTTATGTAAGAGATATTTATCTGCTCTGAATAGCTTCTCGTAGAGAACATAATTCATGATTATAAAAGTCACGATGACATTTACACCCAATAAAATGCCCGTCATGACCCTCCCAGGGTGTACGCCTGGCAGTGATTTTGCCGATCCCAGGGTTCCAAGCGCGTTGTTCGTATACCATCGTGAAGGTTGCCGGTCACGGTCCCAGGTTCAAACCCGAGGGAGGATATAGATATTTTCCCTAACGAGCTTGAGGCGACCACCGATAGATAGCGCCTTCATTTCCAACCCATCTCATTAATGGCGGAGAATTGCAATATAGCGATATGGCCTGAGTTGGTGTTTGGTGAAGTAGGCCAAGCGTCTGAAAAATCAGGGGAAGTCAGGAATATGAAAAGTGGTCAGGGGAAAGTTAAAATAATTACTAAAAAAATAAAATA
Organism: Pholcus phalangioides; assembly: GCF_987345545.1. Classification (NCBI taxonomy): domain Eukaryota; kingdom Metazoa; phylum Arthropoda; class Arachnida; order Araneae; family Pholcidae; genus Pholcus; species Pholcus phalangioides. The sequence continues at coordinate 80,786,769 of NW_028301608.1, read as the reverse complement.
TTTATTAAAAATTTAAATTTTAATTTAAATTTAAATTTTTAGATAAAATTTAAAATATTTATTAAAAAAGCCAGGAGAAATGTGAAACGTACGGTAAAAGCCAGGGAAATATGCAAATATTGGATTAAAAGTCGGAGGAAAATTCTGTGAATGGAAAAAAAATTGAAATTTTAAAGGTTAAGATTTTTAATAATATTTCTTTCTTCCGCAATTTTTCGGTCATAGAAAGTTAGGGATATTTTTGAGTTTTTATGTGTGGAAAATGATCGAGCAGATTTTGCTGGGAACCCCGAATCCCCGTACCAATTTACTTTTGTTTTTGGCATTTAACTGAAAAAATAACGTGATGGGGGAGGATGTTGTAAAAGCTTAAAGTGAATAGATGTTGATTAATTTAGATAATACTCAGCTGTGCAGAATCTGCGTCAAGAAATTCCGATGTTTTTTAACCTTTAAATACGCAGGAAACAACACTGCAGTAAATTCGAGTGTAAAGGTTTTCACATATACACGTACATACTGTACATATATTTTGTCCTTTTTAAGATCAGCATTTCCATTGCACTGGAAAATTCATGACAAAGTTGATGATTTGCGGCTATATCTTTGGGCATGTCCAATAAAATTGTAGAGAATCTCAATTAATTATTTTGCTTTTTCAAATTCAACAGAAACTTTTAAAACTGGATCTACCTCTAATCAGATTTTCTGTAAATTTTTTCTTACAAAAGGCTCCTCCCCCTTCCCTTCGATTCAAAAACAAGCTATCTATCAAATGATTTGAATTCTCAGATTAAAAGAAATCGATGGAAATCTCTTTCCAAGCATCGATGTGTACCCAGGAAATTTTTGACTGCATTTCACATATTTGCATCACAATTTTGCATGTAATGTACGAATCATACATATTATGTGGTATGAGAAATTTAATAAATTTCCAAAATATTGCCGTCACATCAACGAAAATTGACAATATCTTCATAAGTGTCGGTTAGTTTCAGTCGAGAGTCTACTGTATTAGCGTAAACTTACAAAATTACACGCATGCTTTTTTATGCATGTTTGCGCTTCACGTCGTTATCAATCCATTTCATCGAATTTCAGTGCAGAACGGGAGAGAGTGAGTGAGTGTGAGTGACAAGCAACAGAAAGACTCAGAAAGTGCCATTGACACAAAAATAGAATGAATTCAACTATTTTATTTTTTAACCATTTTTTTGTAAAAATTAGAGCAATTTTTACAACTTTAACTATACTAATTCAACAACTTTGAATTCAATTTACGTTTCGCAATTTGTGAACCACACCCTCAATTCATTAGCGATAAATGCTGGAAACGTCTGAAGTCAAAAAAATATCTCCGTTGATATTGCACTTAAGAATATGCAATTTTTAGTAAATGACTTCTCAGAGTCACAGTTACGTTTCACTAATTGGAAGTTTTAGCTCACGGGTCTACATAAAAAGTTATATTTTTCATGTATATATATATATATATATATATATATATACGTCCCTTTAAGAAATTCATGACATTTTCAGTAACCGCACTGTAATTGAAAAATTTGTGATTGAAAGTATGCGTGTTTTTCTAAAATCCAAGTGGTTGCATAGATATTCGCTGTGCAAAAAAATTCGGGACAGCCCGCATAAGTACAAAACTTTTTCATCCAAAAAGAATCGTGATTCCTTGTCTGTCGGCGTTACTTTTTTTTGATAGCTGCTGAAATTTTACGTGTTCAGAGAGATTTATAAAATCGCATCAGATTGAGGGAATTGGAAATAGAATTCAAGGTGAAAAACTAGTAAACTTTGCCAACAGTAAGATTTCACATCTGTTTATAGATAACATTAAAATCAGGGTAAACTGTATATTTTACCCTTAATTAACCATTTTAGCTAATTAAATAAATCCCCTCTATTTAATTCGATTGTGGTGTTGATGTATTGTTTCAATTAAAAATATCCTAGAGCAGGTAAAAAATAATTTTTCTCAAAGGGGAAAATAAATTATTTTTCATAAGAATAATTTTCTATTGATTTGTAAGTTCGATCGTTCATGAAATCGACGGAAATAGTACCAATGTATACTCGGCTATAACTGTTGGGAATTCTATCGGCAGTTAAACGCTGATTTTTGAGGTGTCGAAAACGATAGTGCAATAATTATTAAATTTTACTTTTACATTTACTTTGTGTCTATTTATTTGAGTACTCTTAATCGCGCGACCATTGGTATATCAAAATGTAACTTTGCTTTTTAGTTCTGTATGCCGGAGGTAATGGCACCGTGTCACAAAACAGAAATTTTATAGGAGAACCATTTAAGAGGATTTTTTTTTAGTAGTATGCCTTTCTATGGAGTTCGCTTGTTTTATAAAGTGAATATCTCTATTTATTGAAATAGGATAAAGTGTCCCATGTATACCTGTGTATAATGTAATGAAAGTACTGCAAATTAGTAGCATTATCCCGATATTGACGAAAATGTACATGGTGCTTTTTCCTTCCGGCATACAGAGCTAAAAACTCTATTGAAAGGAATAGAATCACTTTCTTTGGTACTTTTCTCACCATAAGTGGAATCTTTACTCGTATTCCGTGGTCGAGAAAATCTCACTGCTTTCTATGTTTATTTCATTCTGTTAAAAAATAATAATAATAATTTTTCCCCTTACATTATCTCCGTCGAGTATAAAGCTGATATACTCTTGGTATAATCCTAAATTTATTTCTGTTCTGTTTTATTCTCTCTTTTTTTTTGTCGTTCTGGACTGTTTTATTTCGCTCGGAAATTTAATAATAGTTGACCTTCATTTAAAAGTAAGACAGAGATGAGAACATCACGTGATTCTCTCGAAATACCCAATTTCTTGTCTCGGACATCTAGTATGTGAAGAACGTTTAGTTTTCAGTTTTTTTTTTTCATCACTGTGGGCAATTTACTACCGAAATGAGTTGTGCCGGAAATGTGCACATGTATCTAACAGGTTCGCGGGTAAAATGTGGCCTAGGGACTTCCTTACTACCCTGTATAATAACTACACAATGCCAGTTCTTGCATTCGCAGTTACTGGAGGGGTTTTTTTTGGGTTAAGCGCAAAGTTTTATTCTTCGTGCTTTCTTATACATATTGGTGAATTCTTAGTTGGGATAAATCGTAAAATTACCCATACTTAGATGAAGACAACCATAATTTTTATGTGGGCAGTTTTATAATATTTCTCCCATTGTTTTTTTCCTTGAAAATTGCTTTTATATTTGGTTGCTGTTATTTGTCATCCATATTTCTTACGGGCACTTTTTTCCCAGCTACCTCGTTGGGCTTTACCCCATTTCGGGGGATATTTGTTCGGAATTCAATCGCTCTTTACTTTCCGCTTATTGAAGTGCTATTGAACCAATTTGGCTGGCCCTGTTGGCAACATGATTTATTGACCAGATTTAATGTAACTTCTAACTTAACCATAAACAACAATTTCTGCACGAGACGTTTCTTTTCCCTTGTAAATACGCCACTGAGCGGGGCCCCACTGTATGTGGTTACCGTTTACCGTACCTTATCCCCCCCCCCCTCCCCCAGTCAGTTATTTCATGTTGCATTATTTGCAACTAAAGTTTGAAGAAATAAAATTGTTTAGATTTTTATTGCATAATCACCATCATTAAACAAATTTCGATTAAAAAAGAGAAATTAAATATGTAATATCATTAACGTCTCCACGTTTTTGAAGCCTCTTTGCGGTCAACTAACAGTTTTATAAAGTGAAAACTGACATTTGGAGAAAATTGTAGCAATCCTGTATAATCATGTGCATATTCTATTTTTCAGAAGAATGGCGAAATTCTTATTTATTTGGCTTTTTGATAGGCAGACATTGCCAATCAAGAGTTTTGTATTCATAAAGTCAGGATGCCATTGTCCTCCATTCCTGAGCTTAATTTATTATTGGAAATGATTGGAGTAGCAATTAAATTTGTGATCTATCACGCTTAGTGATCCTCTATTGAAAAACAACATTTTTTCGATACGAGACATATATGTTACGATAAATGTGATATACCGGTAAATATTCGTAATCAAAAATCAGCTCGGTAAGTTTAATAAATTTCAGCGTATGTGTCACTTTTACCGGCAATTATGCATAATTCTCAAATGAAGTGGGTAAGTTTGATAAATACATAAAAGAAATCACTTTTATTCACCCCATCATCAGTTTTGCCTGTACGTGATACGTACACCACACGTATTTTGCCATAAAAACTAAATTAAATTACAATAAGTGTTAGAAATATAATTTTTTTTTTTATCATCTTTGTAATGTTGGCTGGCTTTCGTCATATTTATCAATATATGCTAACAAAACCAATATCACCGATCGAATTCATCATCCTAGACAAGTTTGAACTGAATTTCCCGTAAATTTGAGTACGTGATTTCATCCACGATTTTTCATATTAACCAATACGAGCTGGAGATTATGCATAATCACATGTGAATGTAATAAATTCGCAATATATGGAAATAATTTATCTAACTTACCGAAATGGTCGATGGTTATGAATAATATGCGGCAATTATATGCATAATAACCAATTTATCATATTTCTGATAGCACATATATCATTTCGTATAATTTCGCAGTAGAACGTCAAAACTGTCATTACCATCCATGGCCCCACTTTGACTTGATGAGGCCCTGGTCAAAGGAGTTATTTGGGGGGGGGGGGCCCTACCTCTACTACGGTCAAAAATGTACTGTACGTCTGAAAATACATGTTTGTGAAGGCATTACAAAAGGGTACAATTGAATGAGAAGATTTAATATATAAATTCTTCATTAAATACCTTAAAATAATTCTTTTTTTTTCCGCACTCGCATATTGCTGAAAGTATTTATATATCAGAAGCGAATTTTCAATGCACAGTAAAGCTAAAGATGGCACTTCTTCCTTGTATAAAGTTTCTGCGAACTGTGTGTGTGTGTGTGATGATTGTATCCTTATTAATAATGAAGAAGAAGCTTTCTCTAGAAAAGTTTGATATGGGTGATGCCGGGCTCCCACTCGTCCTACTTTTCCTACTTTTTGGTAAAATGTCCTACTTCCTAGTTTTTGTCCTACTTTTTCCTACTTTCTCGGTTTTGTCCTACTTCCTAGTTTTTGTCCTACTTTTTCCTACTTTCTCAGTTTTGTCCTACTTTTTCCTACTTTCTCGGTTTTGTCCTACTTCCTAGTTTTTGTCCTACTTTTTCCTACTTTTTTACCAAAACCTATCAACAAAATTCGTATAATTGATTTTAATTGAGGAGGGAATCATCGATATATAATGCTAAATAATACAAATGTAGTAGATTGCAATTAATGATTCTGCCAAAGCAGAAATTGTATCGTTTTAAAGTTATTTGGGAAGGGGGGGGGTGTATGTGGGTCATTTGGTGGTTTATTAATTTTTCATTTGCTTTGTTTGAGGGTCCAACAAGTAGAGTAGTGATTAAAAACTTCTGCCTGGAGAGAAAGGTCGTAGCGAGGGGAGGGGGACTTGGGAGTCTGGTCGCCTTTCCGAAATGTGAGAAAATGACCAAAAAAAGGGGAAAAAATGACCAAATCTATTGTTCTATCACTTTGGTCCCCCCCCCCCCGAACGAAATTTCTGGCTACGCCCCTGCTGGAGAGGCATAAACAATATTTACAATGCTCAGCAAAAAGCTAGAAATGAAAGTGGTTCATTTGCAAAAACGATTACACTGGCATTGAGCGCTAAAATTTAAACAAATCCTTTTTAAAAGGGATGGCCAACGCAGTGTAACCATCTGGTCCACCTTGACTTATTTATATCGGACCTTGTAGTTTACACAATTTTCCTTTGGAAGTGGTATCAAAAGAGTGTCATTCTTAAAAAACTTACATTTCTTCATAATTTGCTGTGCGCATTGTCGAGTTGTCGCATTGTGTGTGTGTGTGACAAACTTAACTAACTTAACAGTGGAGGACTCCAAAAAGAGGAATGTAATATACAGTATGTATATTGCAAGGAGAGACAGAAAAGAATTATGAGTGGTTGCTAATACCCTATTTTGGCCGAAAATTGTTATTGTAACCAAGTCATTTCTGTCATTTTGCTTTGGCTTGAGTCAATCTTACGGGATAGTCAAATAGTGCTATAAAAAAATTAATTTTAGACTTTTTCAATTTTTTAGGGATTTTTTTAAAATTATGCTATGGTTGTCTGGTGGGGGGGGGGGTACCCCGTCCCGTCCTACTCTTTCTAATTTTTCGAGTGAGAGCCCTGGTGATGTTGAAAAAATCCAACATTTGGAAATAAATGTCTCTTCTCAACTTTTAGCCTTATCTAACCTGAACTAAGGATGAAAATTTAACTTCATCTGTAAAAGTGTCTATGAGGTCAAGTGCATAAAAATACACAGAATCTTCGTGTAACTTGTAAGTTTGAGGATTTCATGTAAGTTAAACTAACGTTCTTGTTACTCAAGGAAAAAAACATTGTAGAGCTTATATTATGCTCAGGTGAACTCGGAAAGAAGTCATCTGGTCTCCTAGGACTTGAACCCAGCCCCTTTTGCAAAACAGGCAAATATGTTGCCATCTATACCACTAGGAAACAGAGCCTCATGCCGGTTGCCTGAAATAAGACAGGCAGTTGATCATTCATAATTTTTGTCGCACCACAGTCATTTTGAGCACACGAGAGCTAATTAGACCGGGACCTACAATTTATTGCGATTATAAACGGCTACCTTTTTTATACTCATCGAGAGGTTGGTCCCTCGATGTAGGACTTCCTGTTGTAGCAATATTTTTTTCTGTGGTCGTGTCGCCGTTTCTGTTGCACAGCCTGTGGACGAACCGGGTATCGAACTCGCGACACCTCTAAACATCCTTTGGTACTTAAGCGAGTATCTTACTGATTTGGGCTACCACATCCCCATAAGGCAGAGAGCAAGGTAGGACCGTATCTCCAGTGATCTAGATGGTAGCATTCTTGTGCCCGGTTTGAAAGAGGACGTAGGTTCAAGTCCCGGTGGAGATCAGATGACTTTTCTCTCCGAATTCACCTCGACATAATAATCAGAAAATATCTGTTTCCTTGATATATTGGGCTGACAAAAAAGGCCGTGTATATCGCTTTCTTGTTACTACAGTAAAATCCCTCTTAACGGACACCCCTCAGATGCGATCACCCCCCCCCCCTTTTACGGCCAAATAATAATTTCCCCTTGTATTATAAAAGTATAAATTTCGAAACTTGATTAGCCCTCCCCCCCTTTTATGGACGAATTGTTTTGTACAGCAGGTGACCGCAATATTTCATATCATTTTATACGGTCAGAAAGATGTGAAATCGAGGAATCACACAAACATAACGACGAATTAAAACATATCGCATTCAGTATATTTCTGTTTTCTTCACACCCGAAGCGCTTCATAACTTCGGTTCTCACCTCATAACTCCTCTGCCGATTTTTCATTCAGTGCGAAATTGTCATACACATGTTTTGTAAAATTCGATTAATGACTGATACAAAGGAACAACACGAGCTAAGTACTAATATATATAGAACTATGTGAGTACATTTTGTACTTATACACTTAGAAGCACTTGTTCCCAGATTGGTTCGTCTGTTCTCAACACATGTTGCTGAGATAGAGCATTACTACTGAGTATAAAGACCATTAGACTACACTACTGTAGTTATTATCCAATGCTTATCAGTCAATTAAACAGAAGCATTCAAATTCAAGGGGGAGAAGAAAAATTAAAACCGATTGATTTGTGGAAATTAAATATTTCAAAAAAATTTGCTGATGATGGGCACTTCAGAAAGTTTATAAATGTGATTTAAGGTAATTTTTTTAATACTCAAAAATTTTATAACCAAAAAAATGAGTAAAGATTTATGGGGGATTCTCACGAAATCGGCCTAAATTGTGTCCTCAGTAGTTACATTTATTAAAAAAATTTGATCCAGAACTTTTTTCCCATCACTTTCTATTTATATTCCAGTGTTTCTGACAAGTCGCCACTTTGTTTTTAAATTTTTCATCAATAGATTTTTAGAATTCGCTTGAACAAATTTTCATTTGTTAAGAAAATGTTCTTCTGGCTGTCCCCAGCTCATTTTTCAAATTTTAAAATAACTTTCTAAGTGAAAATATATCCTTTTTTTCTCAATAATATATATTTTTAGGACCAGTATACTTTCATATTTCTTATAATTTTGAATATTTTTTTTATCAAAAATTTATAGCCAAATGAAAATTTTTCCTACCTTTTTGTTTTTTCCAATCGTGGCATTTGGAAAACATTGGATCAGTTACTAGTATCAGTTGCCACCAATGAAATTTTGTGTTGGAAGAGTGAAGAGTGAAGAGAGAGAGAGAGAGAGAGAGAATGTATCCACCACTTGAACTTTCTTTTAAATCAATTAGAATCGTAAGTTAACTCACAAATTAGATTTATTTGGAAAAAAATAGGTGAGTGTTTCTATATATATTAAATGCACTTCTCCTGGATATATATATAGTCCAAAAGCACATGTTTGCAACATGCTTAGTTTTTTTATTAGTATTCCAAAACATAAAAATTCTTTTCTCTTGGCATTAAGTAATCAAATAGAAGGCTTGATCATAAGTTAGGGGGTGATAAAAAAAAAAATCCATATTTCTTGTTTGCAACATCAAGCAGTGCAGCATCAGCAGTGTTTCATCTCTAGAGGCTTTGCTTTAAGAATGCCTCTTGTGCTCTAGCAAAAATGAACACAAATTAGAAAAAATCGGTTGTCCCTTGACGAAAAAAGGAACGAGAAACACAAAATAAATCAATAAAAATGCAATAAACAAAAAATAATTGTTCAGAGTATCAAAACGTTCGTCCAAAAGGAAGATGACCTACCAAATAGATGGAACATATTGCGAATGTCAAGTGAAGCGCTAAAACAGGCAAAATGCCTCGCGAGATTTGACTATCTCTTAACAAATATAGTGAAACTTAAATTAATTTTTTCACCATGAATTTTGAACACTATATATTATTTATAAGCAGGTAAAAAAGTGTCCCTAAGAGCTTTTTTTTGATTTTTTGGTTGACATTTATTTTTGATTTCATTTTTTGTCCAATTTCTTGAGAAAATGACCCATATATTGTAATAAAGTCAGGCCATCCCCTAGAATATGGGGCAAATGTCTCTGTTGCCTATGCATAAATCGGGCCCCTGTATTATGCCCATATTCTCCGCTAACAGAGGATCTACGTATACGAAAAAAAAATGCAAAATCATAAATGAAATATAATTCGTGTTATATTTTCCAGATTCAATGGTGATTTATGATTAAGTTCAACGGGAGTCTATCATTCCAAACATATTATTGTCATTTTAAGAACTGAAGACTTTCAAGAAAATCAGAAATTCGGAATAAAAAAAAAAATCAACCGATACATTAGAAGAATGGCCTAGTTACTGATATATGATGATCTCGTTGAAAGTCATGTTATCACGAATTTCAAATTTGCGATTTGTTCGTGAACAAATCGATGGTGAATTCAAGTTTTTTTTGTTATATCCAAGCATGTCTTTTGTTGCATCGTTACGCAGCTTTTTCTTTTCATTATGATTGTTGTCCAGTCTTCGTGAAATATTATCTCACCGTTTCTTACTCGTTGGAGTAAAGTCACGAATTACGTTCTATTTCGTCCATTGCAATGATTGCCCTCGAGTCCACATGATGATCTGCGACTCTTATTATCATATTTTTTTTCTGTCCGCTAACCCCATCTTGGAAAGTGATTCCACTCGTAACCCCCTCCAATGCAACAACGCGTTTCGACTGTCGTTCAGGTGAGCGGTTTCGTTGAAAAGTCGGCCATTTAAAATAAAATAGCAATAAATTCGATTTAAAAAAAAAAAAGGAATCGGCGAAAATAAGAACCGAAAGGTTTTCGTCGGGGACGTTCTCAGGGACCGCGGAATAACTACACGATACTTTCTTTGTTTGACGACCGTGCGGGTTTCATGTTCTAATGGAACTCTTAAGAGTGGTAATTGCTAATCGACGTTACAACACACTCCTTCTTCCCTCCCCTCCTGGATGGATGTTTTCCGAAACACAGTGATTGAACTGTAAATTTTATCCTCAGGGCGAAAAAAATTGTGCTACGATCATCTATTTTTTTTTTCCATCGTCATCATCATGACGCTCATTGTTTTCTACCTTGTTAAGTGGGGTATAATGGGGAATAGCGATTTGAAGCCACGAGCACGATTTCCGCTCGTTGTTGCAGCGATTAAAGCACTTTGATTGAAACCCTCTCGGTTTCTTTGGACGCATATTAAAGATCCTAACAGGATGTGCATCAGCGACGAGGGGAAAATAAAAAAGATTTCGACGCCTGTGTGAAAACACTGGAAATTTAATTTTTTTTCTCGCAATTACTGCTGATGTAGAAACAAACAGATAACGTAATAACTTGTACATACGTCAGCCAGGGCCCACACATTCTTTACACCAGGATTTTTGACTTGCCCTCGACCAGAACTCTCTCCTCTGCAGTAGGTCCCTTTATCTTGATTTTCTAACAAAGTGTAAAATTCAAGGTTCGAGAATGTCCATTATATGTATTGATTGTGATTATCTGATAAATTATATACAAATTGGATCAACAACCAACATCCCCCCCCCCACCATAAATAATGGGAGGCTTTATAGTTTTTCTATTTGCATTGTAATGATAATCGCGATAAAAAGTATTGAGAATTTTTGAATAAGTTTTAAAGGTATTATTTCCCATCGTAGTCATCATCTTTGGAAAAAACTGCAGGTGGTTAATTTTTTTTTATTAATCATCATTCCCACTTGGCTCTATAGTTTCTTTTACCACTGTACAGGTCTACAAACCCATTGCTTGCATTCCTGTCTGTGCAGTTTTCTTCATCGCTGCTGTGGTGATCGAGTGGTTCATAGTGCCGGACTCGCTTCGAGAGGATTTGGGTTCGAATCTCACCGTCACCACAGGGGTGGTCGGCTGAAGTTTGTTTTCTGTGGTTTCCAACGTCGAGGCGTGAATGCGAGCCCATCTCCCCATTAAAATGTCTCGCCACAGAGAGCAACAGGCCTACGAATGGCACAAATATTCAAACATTACACTTCACTTCTGAAATATAGATGGCAGCGAAAATCAGACACAGCAAAAATCAGACGCAGCACTAAATACGTACTCAGACTATTAGGCACACACACACACACTCAAACTTCCGGCACAACTCGCTCGGTAGTAAATTGCCCGTTGTGATAGACCGGAGTTGTGCTTGGTTTGAAAGGAAGAGAGAATGTCCTCTTCATCATGGTCAAGGACCGGATGTTGTTGACCTAAAACATCCTAAAAAAATTACCATAAAAATGCCCCGAAAATTAAAAAAAAATAATTGCTGTAACAAAACAAATTTCTTTAAAAATCGATCATGCTCTAAAGCAGTGTTTCCCAACGTGGGCGATGGAATGGTCCAGTGGGGTTATGGAACCTACGGACATAACATAGGATCCTATGGGTTCACTTGAGTGGGGGGGGGGCGATGAGGGGAAAAAATTGCTGATGAAGGGGGTGATGAAACAAGAAGTTTGGGAAACTATGCTCTAAAAGCATAGTGTTCCAACGCCCCCTTCTTCAGAATTTTATTTCTCCCATCGCCCCCCCCCCCCAACGCAATCTAACCCATAGGATCTTATGTTGTACCCGCAGCTTCTACTATCCCCCCCCCCGGAACATTCCATCGCCCCCCAGGGGGTATTAACGCCCACGTTGGGAATCACTGCTCTAAAGTGAAAGGGAATTTTTTCATAGCATTGGGAATTACTTGTGTATAAGTTCATTTTCAAGATTATCTTTCATCAAAAACAGCCAATGAAATTTTTACAAAATTTTTACAAAATACAGAATATAAATTTCCGCAAGTAAAGTTTTATGTAGATATATAAACTTCTCTTAACACACACACACACACACACACACACACACACACACACACACACAGACAGACAGATGCTATTAGGAATATTTGAAATAAAATCCCATCTCTCTCTCTCTCTCTCTCTCTAGAGTTAATTCTTCGTCAATTTCAAAGTTTTAAGTCACACATCAGAAATTTCTCCACTTTTTTCCCTCCATCATTTTGTCAAATTTCGTAGCAGCAAATTAGCCTACCACACCTTTAGCACACCTGGGAATAGCTTCACTGACTTTAAATCGATCAATAACATCAATAAGCTCCATATCTTCTTTCTTACTTTGGTTGCCGTGGTTCCCTAACAATGTGTTTCCGACATGTATATGCCTTTTTAATGGTTTGTCACTTCTTACGATGCCAGTACATGGAGAAAACCCGGGCAGCGAAGGGTATTATAGCTAATCTATATACAGAGTGCATAGCAAACAGGGGGGAATGACATTTTACTGGCGAACCATAAGGTGGTACTCCTTATTTGGGAACTTTTTCTAATTGGAAGTATGCCTCTAGAATCAACGGTTCGCTAGTAGAATGCCATACCCCTGTTTGCTGTGCACCTTGTATATAAAATTTGTTTTCTGTCTACGTTTGGTTTGTTGTTTATGTGCGTGCATGTTCTCTATACAAATCCACAATTTTATACCGATCGTCACCAAATTTTGCGTACATACCAAACAGGGACCAGCTTGAATGTTAGGCTACTTTAAAAGTTCGCCAGGACTGGTCAAATGCCCGAAATGGGCAAAAAAAAACAAACCAAAAAACTGTCGATCAAAAATGGTTCCTTTGTCTCAACAATGACTTTTGGAATGTTTACTTTCTGGTTACCGTGGTTCCATAACAATGCGTTCCGGGTATTATAGCGATAGTGCTTAATAATATATGGGTATTTGTGGTATTCGTGTTTTTGTATTTTTCTTCTCTTGTCCATCTCTGTAATTGGGCAATCTTTGCCTGTTGAGACGTGAATAAATAAATAAATAAATAAATAAAATGCTTTTCTAAAATTTTTTTAATATTTTTTATTCTAAAAAAATTTAGAAATTAAAAAAATACCCTTAAAATGCCCTTAAAATTTTTAATGCCCCAAAAGGGAAAAAGTGCGGGAAAATGCAGATGTCATCAACAGAATATAGAATGAACCGAGCACGTCCAGGCTCTATCGCTATTGCAATTTAAGCACAGGGGTCATAAGACCGCGGACGCAACGGGAAAACCTACTGGTGTTTCAGCCAAGCGAAGCCACCCCAAGAAAATCCAACCCTCCCCCCAGGGCGCCCCTCACCAACTCTCTCGTCACCCTGCCTCCCTCACATTCCCAACCCAACAATAGCCATGTATCTCCGCCCGGCAGCACCAGGACGTTTCATCAACATCCGGACTCTGATGATCATTAAAAATAACTGCTGCACTCTGATCAAATCTTTTTTTTCCTCTCTTTCTTCTGTATATTCTTACCACCTACGTAAAATTTATAGGAAACTGTGAATGTGTGAAGTACTTATGAAATTTGTGTTTTATTTTATAATCAGGGACGAGTAGATTATGTTATGTTTCGTCATTAAAAGATCGATTGGTTAAGCTCCATTTCGAAAAAGCTCGCAAGAGATTAATTACAAGCAAAAAGCAGTTCCAATGTCCATCGAAATTGCTTTGCAATCGGATTTGCGATTTAGATGAATGGAATTACAGGCACGACGTTTCTTAAATCTATACCTTTTCCAGTTACCTTTTCTAATTTGCGTGCACTTTTTCTATTTTTCACTATCTTTCACTATTTTTCAACTTACGAATCGCGTAATCGTGTCTGAATATATGCGGAGAGGAATATAATTGAAAGTTAATTAGAAATAAATTTCAACACCCTTTGACACGCTATCCTCCGAGTTTGTTTCAAAAAATTAGAACACCCTAGAAATTTCAAGGTCCATGAGATGCTTAAGATTAAAAAAAGCTCAAAATATCAATTCAATCAAAAAGCTCAATTAGGTTTTTTTCCCAAGGTTCTTTTTGGTTTTTAAAGTCTCTATGGGAGGAGGGGTCGTAGAGGTTAGGGGTTGGAATGAGAAAGCCAAAATATAAAAATATTAATAATTATTATAACTGATCATGATCTGAAGAAAGGGACTTATTTTTTATGTACACATGTGTTTTCTCCATTGGAATGAAATTGCAAAAGCAGCCCTACTCGTACATGGATCATAGTGGCTATTTTACCTGCAAATTTTTAAATTTAAATTATTAATTTAAATTTAATTACCAGAAACCAGTTTTCCCGAACTTTGACAAAAATTCTTTCTTTTTTTCACATAAACGTATTTTAAACTGACACATACATTACGCCCTTGTCTTTCCCTTCATACGCAGTCCCCACGGGGCCACACTTTGCAAGCCCGTATACGGCCCCAAAACGGCTGGGCACGGGAAATTACCATTCATTCTGGTCTAGTCTGGTGATAGCGGCCATTACGGACCGATTGAGACATTGTGAACCGAATACGGAAATTTTTGTCGATAAGATACCTTCTGACATCCTACGAAGCCTCGCAAATTGATAAAGATAACTAATATGGAAAAAAATGAGTCTGGTTCAACCTTAGCTTTAAATTAATGAGAAGAACTTTTGACAAGAAAAGAATTGATAACATAAATCAAAGTCATGATTACTATGACCGACCGAATATTTTTCCATGTAATCGTATGATATTCATCAGTTCCATACTTTGTGAGCTTGTATCAAAATAGTTTTTCCTTTTAATGTTATAAAATAGAACAACCGAATAAAAACGCTTTCATCACATAAATTTTCCCTTTTCAAATGAATATCAACTTATTAGAATAAGTGTGTAAACCTAACATATTTCATTCCTAGCATTACGAAAACAGAAAAGTGGCATTCCAGGAAATCGAAAGCTACGCGTTCTGGTACTTCTCACGGTATCGGTGGGGGGGAAGACGTGCCGAGATATCGTAAAAATACGATGTGGTATGGACCATGCTTTGTTTCGATCATGGATTTTATTCATCATGCATCTCGACTATGGCTGCCGTAGTTCAGTTGACTAATTTCTTTTTAGTTTAATGCCATAACGCCTTGATAAGATTGGCATCGCAAGTGTCATTCGTCAAACGCGAAAAGAATATTTTCCGAAATTTTAATCATTACATTGGATATCTTTGAGAGTATCGTAGAGCTTTAAGGCAGAGTTCCACTCTTGGCGGATCATTTCGAAATTTTCATCGAAGCTATGCTTGCGGAAAATATCTGCGAATACCTGCTCTGGTATCATCCGTTTCTATTGAAGGTAAGGCGGATGGAAAAAGATCGGTATTTACGAAGGACGACGTCAGTATTTTATCTGAAGATGTAAAGTAAATATGTTTATGATCTACACAGTTTTTGCGTCTACCTTAACTTCTATGGAGCAAGGAAAGAAAGAAAGAGAATAATGTTTACTACTTTTTTTGGGGTCTGGCCGCAACAACTGTTGTTATCATCTTATGATGTCCAAAAAAAAGGCGGACATTGTAAATAACGCAGCGGAAAGCTCGGCTTGCGGCGGTGGAGGAATCGCAGGGAGCCAGCCAGACTGAGAGACATCTTTACTGTCTGCGTCCGTCCGACAAGAATTTCAGACTCTTTTCACTCTGTAGCATTTAATTGCTACACATGCTCGGCATTGCATTTGTAGATTGTTCGCTGTATATCAAAGCCGTTCGGTTGTATATCTCTCTGTCTCTCTTCTAAACAACTTTTTTAGCTACTAAGGACAAATTGCTGCGAGGATGAGGTAGCATATTGATTGCCTGCCTGGTACCTATACATTGTTCCACTTCGTGTTTCAAGACACGTCGCCGGCGCAGAATCTTACCGTAAGGTGCGGGGAGTATTTTCATTTTCTTTGAATGTCGGCGATCTTTATCGAATCATCGCAGGTATTGCCCCTCGTCCCACTTCTCACGCGTGGAATGTTCGAGGTCCATAGATTCGTGGACGTCCCTCGACACAAAACAACTTTCTTTTTCTCATTTTTCTTTTTCAATCTTTCTGCTGAAAAATAGAAGAAGAGTGTTTATCGACTTTTGTGTCATCATGGGGGAAGGTTCTTATCTGGAATCTTACATTTATTTATTGTGTCTTTACGCACAGTGTTCGCAAGGGTTGAAAATTTTGTGTAACGTGCTTATTATCTTCGATGTCCCTGTTTCGCTTCATCGTGTGTCTCTCTCTCCACCTTGTACTAGATACAGTGGAAAGCTAAGCACTTTTTTATTTTTTGCTTTTTTTTTTTCTCTAGTGGTGGCTTCTTCAAAAAAAGCCTGGGATCAGTGGACTTTCATGACCGGCTAGCGAAGAGGTCAATTAGTGAGTGGCTGCTATTTCCATCGAAAGATCATTAAGGCTCTTCTTACAAATTACGCTGCTGCTGAAGTTACCTACGGTTTTATGCTGTCGTTGCCGTCCGTATGCTACTGGCGGAGACACACAGGAATGAAATCCGACCGGATGGTAGTGGCTGAGAAAACTGTTGCCACCAAATGGAAGGTTAAAAATAGAAAATTTATTCTAAAGCATTTGACGCGCTTGGAGCGAACGACGTGGACATGAGATTCAGACGACGACGACGAACATGTCTAAGGGATTCTTTTTTCTTTTCTTTTTCGTATACTGAGCCCCTTTCTTGCCTCTGCATATTCAACAGACGAAATCATCTTGAGATGGTAATAATGGCGATCGCTGTGTATGTTGTGTTTCACGTAATGCATGCATGCAGACCCGTCCTCTCATTGTGTTGTTTCGCATTACATACCGCTGCCAATTAAAAGTTAGAAATTCATCGCTTTTTTCCTTTTTGTCTTGTTCTGTAGCTACTTCTCTTTAGCTTCTGTATTTCAATGAATTCACTCGAAGGTCTTTCTGGGAGGTCATAAATAGTGTTTCGTTTTTGATCGAGTCGAGAGCAAGATCTTCGCTATAGCGCGTCTGTAGGATATTTCTTGCCATCGATGTTTTCAAAGAAAGCAACGCTAATTCAAATAACAATAGAAAAACTCGCTGCAAATGATAATTTTTTCTCATCACGTTACTATTGTTTATTGTCGGTCAAAAACGCGTTTGTTTTACATTGGTCTTATAAATTCGTTTATATATTGGTAAAAAAATCGAATAGAACGCTTGGTTTCCATTCTTAGAAAGGTTTCTTCGCGTTCTCTCGAAGTCATTCTCTCTTCTGCTTTTCCGAAATTTAGTATGCTGCACAGGAGTACGCCGTAAGGTTTTGGAGACCGTACCTACAGAGGGTCATAGACTTGATTGAGGGGGGTTGCAGAGAAGAGCTACGTGTACTGTTGTTGGCACGCAAGGCTTGAGCTATGAAAAGAGACTTGATTTCTTGAATATGTTTACATTGGAGAAACGCATGTGTGGGGAGATATGATTGAAGTGTTTAAAATTTTCAATGGGATGGATAGGATGTACCATGTTATTAACACATTATACACAGACAATCAGTTACTTCAACAAGGGAGCACCAGTATCGTTTAGGAAGGGACAATTCCACGTTGTGGTGTCGAAGGGAGTTTTTCTGTAATAGGGTTGTTAATAAATGGCTTACCTGCGGGGGTCATGAACTCTAACACAATTGACACGTTTGAAAAAAAGTACGATGAATACATTTGGATAAATCAAAAAACTATCCGTACCTAGATAAGACAACCATAAATATTTTTTATGGACAGTGTATTATATAGTACTTGTTATTTGTTGTGGGTAGAGCCCGGAAGTTTAGGCTCTAAAAATGGTTGAAATAGGTAGGCAAAAAGGCACTAAAATGCCTAAAACAGACACTAAAAAAAGGCATTTATAATTTTTGGAAGGAAGAAAGATTAACTAAAAACAAAGGTATTAAGGGTCCAAAAACTAGCTGAAAAATTGGTTTCACTTATAATACGGGTATTGTTTCAATTATAATTTATAATAACTGCATTATTATCCAAGTTGAATTGTTTTGAAGGGTAAAATAAAATATTGGTACACCCTCAAGAATAGGCCAATTCAAGAACCACCATTACCAGACGCGGAGCCGTTGGAGAAAATGATCTTTGTGGCTCCTTCGAGTTGCGAATTATTTTCGTTTGTTTGTTGTATGTATTATTTGGCAAATCATTATCATTTCTATAGTTGAAACATGGCTATCTTGTTCTGTTTTTGTATAAAAAAAATTAATTTTTTAAAATATTACCACGTATTTGAGAATCCTTCAAGCGCGGGTTCGTGTGTGGCCGCATCTGTCACACACTCTTGGTTGCTGCGACTCTGATCAATTTAATCGAATACTAAATATACATGTTTAATAAATAGCCATGGTTGTTTGCAGTGCATTTATGGAGCAAAAAATAAAATTAAAACATGTGCCCCAGAGCACAGTCTGCTCCTACCCCCGCCTTGCGTGAGCCATGACGTAATTCATGACCTTTTGGGACACACACGTACTCGCGTAACATTTTTAGCAAAAAAAGTTTGAAAATAGGCAAAAAAAGTCATTTATGGCTTTTTGTCGGAGTTTCCGGGCTGTGGTTATGGGCTTCTTTTTCTCAGCCACCTCGTAGGGTATTTTGCCTGTTATATATGGCCTTGCATTTGTATTAATTATTAGTTTTTTCTTTCGTGTTATATGCTTTTTTATTGGGTTGCTGTATTTTGGTTATATTTGACATCCATATTTTTTATGGGCATAATTTTTTCAGCTTGTTCGCTGCGGAATTTGCCTGTTGTGGCCTTTTAGTTTGTACTTCTATGTTTCTTTTTCTCTTCAATTTTTCAGTGACTTCCAGAGGTGTGTGTGTGTGTGATTTTACACTAAATTAAAATACACTGCCCAGAGAAAGTTATGGTTGTCTTATTTGAGAACGTATAGCTTCTCGATTCATCCCGTTGCAAACATCGTATTTCTTTTTAAACGTGTCAATTGTTGTAGAATTCATGACTCCCTGAGCGGTAATCTATTCCATTTTTATTAACAACCCTAAAAACTCCATGCGACACCAAAACCTGGAATTGTTCCTTACTAAACGATGCAAGTGTCCCCTTGTCGAAGCATTCGATCAAGGCCAGACGGGCTGCAACCTAAGTTCTTGAGGTCTGCAGAGGACCTCAAAAATCGCAATCTGGTATTTGTTGGAGAAATTTCTCAAAGATCAAATTTTAAAACATTGAAGTAAGAAGTGTAGAATTTTGCTACCTCACATTACAAATGTTTAAAATGCTTTAGATATGCATTAGATTCATAAATCACCATGTATCATATATTCAACACAAAAACAACGAAAATGTTTGTTTGACAAAGAGCAGCAAGTGTCTTATTACCGTTAACAGCTAGGGTCCCATCAAACCTAAATCTGGCCCTGCATGTGATATAGTCAGTTTTTATACAAGGTAGTAAGGAAAAAGTCCCAAGGACACATTTTACTGGTGAACCGTTGATTCTAGAGGCATACTTCAAATTAGTAAAAGTATCCAAATAACGTGTAGAGACTGTAGACCTTAGATACGCCATTCATATTGAAATAGACCAGAATGTAAGGGTTGATACTTGAAAAGTTCGAATCTAAGCCTTTACTGAGACTGTAGATCAGTTCTTAACCTTTTTTATCACACGGAGCAATGTTTTAGGATAAAATTTCAATGGCAGCCTCCTTTTATTTATTTATCAGATTTACTGGTTTATTTTATTTTTCTCGAGCGGTTTTTCTCGAGTGTACACAGAGCTTCGCGGAGCACTGGGTGAGAACTACTGCTGTAGAGCATGCAACCGAGCATTAAATGAAAGAAGTTTTTTGAACGATATCAGAAGTACATTGCCATACAGAGGAACAATGTCAAATGTGACATATGCAGATGTTGTTCATCAGTAAACGTCATAATGGGGAAATTGCCCTTATTCTCTGGCTTATCCTCGTAATGTAACACATCGTATTCTTATCACACCTTATTATACTCCTCTTAAAATGGCGAAAACCCTATGGACTTTCGTAGAGTTAGTGTTTAAGTTGATAAGAAAATATGGGTTATCAGAACAACATTAAAGTCAGATTCTGGGTTGGTGTGTCGGGCCAAGTACTCACGCTAGAAAGTATTAAATCATTCTTATGGATGTTTTCCTTCATCACGTGATAAATCATGTATGACAATATCCGTCTTCTTTATCTTTTACCGATACAAAATGTCTTATTATGTTAATGAATTAGCCAATATTACTTGAGTGTATTAACATTATTTAAGATATTGAAGGACCGGACACGCCCCGCTTCACACCTCAGAGAGAGAGAGATTTCAAATCGTTCCCGAAGGATGGGTGCATCCGGAGAAGGATAAAAACTGGTTATTGCATAACTATCTTTGTGCAAATGGATATGAACTTGGTTGAATAAGTGTTGAACGTTTTCTTTGGTTATATATGTAAAAGAATGCTTCTTGACATTACTACAATAGCAGGATACAAAAGCTGGATATATTTCTGCAACGCAATATTACGTATGCATGTGCTTCGAGAATATGGGAAAACGTTTGCTGGTATGGTAATGTACTGTGGGCATCCCTTGGTTTGATCATGAATTCCATGAATCAGAGCATTGAATCTCTGACGAGTATCGAAGTTGAACTTCAACCATGACTCCGTTGTAATGACCACTGTTAACGTCGACAATTTACCGGATTGCATTTGGCTGGCTTCTTTTCAGTGTGACACCAAAATCTGTCTATAGTGAAGGACCGTTTACACGTGTTAAGTTATTCAGTAGTAAACTAAATTTTAATTTGTTTAAGTGCTCAAAAAAGTGCACTCACGTTCAAGTAAATTAGTAAATGCTCATTGGATAATACGAGACCACGCCCACTAGTGCATGCGCACCAGGCCTACTTAATCGAAAAAATAGATTGGACTCTTTCTTATTCTAGGTAACCACTAAATTACTAAATCATTTACCAACTAATCAACTAAACCCCTTATGTAAACGGCCCTTATCGCTGCATACATTTTAAAGTACTTGAAACTTATAATTTAGTTAACTACTTAATCACTTAACGCGTGTAAACGGAAGTTCAGCACTCCGTCAAACCAGACACGACCTGGGCTTTGCCCCTTCTGGGATGTAAGCCTTTTACCCGTGTGGGTTGGATCGCGCTGGGAAGGACCTTCAGTACTACAGTCGAATCCCGTTTTAACGAATACCGTTATAGCGAAAATCTCGTTTTAACGACCAATTTTCTAATCTTCTGGCGAACCATTGATCCAAGAGGCATACTTCCCGTTAGAAAAGTATCCAAATAACTTATCGACCTCAGATAAGTCATTCATATTGCAAGGGGTTGAGTAGTTATTAAAATATAAAAAATTTCTTGTGTACATTTACACTATACACAGTAGAACTTGGTTAATTCGAATTTTGGATAATTATAACTTTTACACTCCTCCTGAATTTTCTAATTTAATGTTAAAATTTGTTGTTTAATTCCAACTTTTTTCAAATTTTTTGGATAATTTGAAGTTGTAGGGAAAAAAATCATTATTTTTTTCGTATGAGCAAATTTAGTTTATAAAAATTCTACAAGAAGTCTGAGGTTTTATTTTTTTCTCGATCAAGTTGTTGAACTACAAATTTTTAAAGACTAATATAAAAGTTTGAAAATTATATTTTTCTCTACTCTTTTTATTGATAACTTCATGCCCATTTTAACATTGTTGAGTTGGAGTGCATCAAGACCGTGGACCACTTGATACAGATTATGCTTTTGAACTACAGCATCAAAGTACAGTATTCAAAATTTCGTCATTAAGAGTATGGAAAGTATCGGAAAGTTCAGAGTTTTGGTGATTCTTTAGTGAAAGTAAGTATATTTTCTTGATAGCAAAAGAATGATAAGCAAAAAAGCAAAATTTGGGAAAGAGTTTTCATAACGGATGATCATGAACTGTTTCCGTGAATCAGGCTTTGAACATCGTCAAGAATTTCTACAGTGATGCTGATTCCAGAACAATGGGAATAATGTTCAGCTAAGATCAGTTATTAAAATTTGGGAAACAGTATCGCAGTTGATAAAATTTTAATAATCGATAATTATTATCCTATGTGAATGTTGATGATTAAGTTACAATTTGTAGTAATTTTACAGATCCAGGGTAGATTAATTGGATAATTCGAAATGCTTTCCAGTAACTTTGGATTTCGAATTAATCAAGTCCGACGGTAATTCATTATTTCGTTCTTTTATTCTGAAGGAACAAATTAACCTGTTGACTCGAAATTTTCTGCATTTGATTTGCAATTGAATGAAACATTTTCCAAATTCATTTTTCAAAAATCTACTTCAAGGGTTGCGACACCCATTAATTGCTACGAGTGAATTAATTATCTGAAAAATATGTATTTTTCATCATTTGGAAAATCTCCTTAAAAATGGGTAAATGTGAGAGCATGATTACTTCCAAACTGTCTCTGTTCAAGGGTTTATCAAAGCATTTTACTTTTTTGAATTCCGTATAATGAATCCTTATCACGCGCCTTCGTATGCGAAGCATATCGCCACGCAAGATCTTGCTAACTCTGGTTGGTCTTGTGGTTGCATTTTTCAAGTTTTATAAAAGAACTTTTATCAAACTTTTATTGTTAAAAGTTTTAGGAAAGTTATTTTAGAAAATTTGACAATGCAACCAATAACGTATCGGTAACTTTACGACCATAGGCTTACATTGGTTGTTTTTTTTTTCAAGTTTCTAAAGGATCTTTTATGAAACTTTTATAGTGCAAACGTAGTGGGATAAATCAAGGAGCTATCCATACTTAGATTGAGAAAGCCGTAATATTTTTTATGGGCAGTGCATTATATAGTATATTAATTATATTATTGGATAAAAAGTTTATTGGATATATTAAATTATTATTGGATATATTTAACATCCATATTTTTTTGTGGGCAGCTTTCTTCAGCCACCTCGCTCGGCAATTTGCCTGTTGTGACCTCTGTATTTGTATTTGCATTTGCAATCCCAGCCTAAGGAAATTGTTGGAAACTACTTAATTATATGGGAATTTTTACAGTAGAACATTTCCACTCAGCTGAGTGCTCGTTGCAGAACAATGCAAAACATTCGACGTTGTCCGCAATGCATTCTTTTTTGGTGTGCCACCTTAAATAGAGAGACTGACTCAGATATTAAATCGGGCACGAATCATGTTGGTTGTCTTATCCATACTTTGGTGTATAAGACAACCATATATTTTTTATATGGGCAATTTATTATATTTTATCATAATTATTAGATTTTTCATGAAATTTATATTTTTTTGGGTTGCTATATTTCAGATACATATTCCACGTCCTTATTTTTTTTTATTTGATTATCTTTTCTCAGCCACCTCGTTGGACATTTTGCCTTTCGCATTTGTACTTGATGTGAATAAGTTGCAATCAGCTGCATACCGTATTAGTTATAACTGATATCGTACTACAGGATCACTATGTTTTCCTGGCATGGGGGGGGGGAGGTATCGCAGCCAGGGCCATGGGAGCAGGTGGGTCTGGGACTCCGGGAGCTGGACCAGAGGGGGGGGGGGTTAAATTTCACCCTTTAATCCAGCCTTCAACATTACAACGGGGTGCCAAAAAGCTTGTTTCCCCTGGCTGACCAGGCATTTAATTGAGGATTCCGTCATAAGCCCTGATTCCAGCTTTTACTATCTGTGCGAAAAATATCCATATCGATAAGGGCAGGGCACATTATATTATTTGTCGCATTCCCTCACCACTGCGATGGTACATAGTGTCCCGCAATCGACTGACCGTTTTCAAAATGGGACAGCAAGAAAACGGTGACAGATATCAAAGCCATTCCTGCGGAATATAAATGTGCGAAGTCAGGAATTTCAGATACGTCATTTATATAGCAAGGGGTTGTATAGTTATTGAAATAAAAAAGTAATAATTTTTTTTTATAGACTCAAAAAACCCCAATTAGAAAGTTGTTGCACCATCCCTCTTGGTGCAAAGCAAAAAAATTTCCACATTTCTATGTGCAATATTTGCTGAGAAATCTGAATTCAAAGAGAAAAATTGGGAAAGAAGCGTTGTCCGTTAGTCTCTCTGTTTTGTTGTTTCCCAACTTACCTCTGATTTTGAATTCAAATATCTCAGCGAATATTGCAGTTAGAAAAGTGGAATTTCTTGTGTTAACCTCAGTAGAGACAGGCAACAACTTTCTCATTGGGTTTCTGATCACAGGGTGTCCATCTAAAAAGTTATTTTTTTATTTTAATAACTATACAACCCTTTGCAACATGAATGAGGTATCTGAAATTCCTGTGGGATATTTTGTATATTTCGAATGTTATGATGATGTTTGCAATGTGTTTTGATGTATTTTCAAATAAGATTTGAGCCTTCTGATATTCTCGTCCATACGATATTTAGTAATCACAGTTTCTTTTGTAGTATTTACAAAACAATTGGATGCAAACATTCCATTTTTTTTCGAGTTATGAAGTGGAATATGTATACAGGGCGGCCATAAGCTAACTTTGCCCATATACGAGCCCATAGCAATCGCAAAAATCAGCGAATGTGATTAAAATTCGAGATAGAGGTGTTTTGGAGTGATGAAACAGAAAACCCCCCTGGCTCCCACGGTTATAGCCATAGCAAAAATATTTCGAAAAATTCAAATAGCAACACTCACTTTTATGCATTGCAAAGTGATCGGCGTAGTAAAACATCATGAATGACGTTGGAGCGGTATCTGCTGGATTATAAATGCTGGCGTTATAGACGACGCAGAAACACGTGAAATCAATCAATGCAGATCACATTACTGCAGCAGGAATTGCCCCCACCGAGAGGATAGTGCACCGACCCCGTAATGAGATCTGACTTCTTTGTCTGCATCTTGCACCAGCGTTTACGATGCGATCAACACCGTCCGCGGTGTTTCACTGCGCTGACCATTTTGAAATGCGTAAAAGTGAGTGTTGACCTTTGAATTTTTCGAAATTTCGTCGCTGCGATCGTATCCCTCACTGATTTTTTGTCTCTTCATTCTAGTGCGCATACTTTGAAATCTCAATATCTCGAATTTTATCCGCATTGGTTGAGTTTGGCGGCCACTAGGGGCTCGTATGTCGGCAAAGTTATTTTATGATCACCCTGTATATATATAAAAAACATAAATTCATTAAAAGATTGTTCTAATAACAAATTGGGCGAAAAGTATTTGAAAACTACGAATAAAGATCATCTCAATCTATTCCATTGTCGCAGAAAGTCACTTCTGAGAAGAGAATCTCACAATCAGCGTTTCAAGTAAAAAGTTAGAAAAATTAAAAAAAACAACCGTGACTATATATGTATATACAGTAATTATCAAATCCGTAGGGGTTCGTAAAAACGAGCGTCGACTGTATATCGATTCAAAGAGCCCCCCCTCCCCCTTCATTAAAAACTTCGATTTTAATGAAGGGGGGGGGGGAATGAACCTCACATAAAAAAAGAGAAAAAGAAATGCGGAAAATTAAAAATTAGTTGTGAATTAAAGTTTCCTTCATGTCGATGATATAAGTGTTATTTTTCTGAGAATCTGGCCACAATCTCGGTCTATCGCCATTGTTGGTGAGTTGTGCCGGAAGTGTGTGCACTTAACCTTTTGCGGTCCTATCTCGAGTCCACATGGACATAGGACCGCAAAAGGATAAGTGCACACACTCATGGCAGGGCCGTAACTGGGGGGGGGGGGCGAGGGGAGTGCAACTGCCCCGGGCGGAAAAATTCAGGGGGTGGCAGTTTTAGGTAGAAACAAAGAACAACACACCGTTGTAAAATGATCGAATTTTAAAGTTGTGGGGGCGGCAAAATAATGTTTGCCTTGGGCGGAAAAAATCCTTGTTACGGCCCTGCTTAAGGTACTGTCGAGGTAGACTCGACATAGATCTGCATCAGGAAACAACTTCAATGTTACAAAGGCCCCTTACGATGATAGGAAAAGGATCCGGAAATTTGCCTCCGA
The DNA here is from genome assembly GCF_987345545.1 of Pholcus phalangioides. Classification (NCBI taxonomy): domain Eukaryota; kingdom Metazoa; phylum Arthropoda; class Arachnida; order Araneae; family Pholcidae; genus Pholcus; species Pholcus phalangioides. Next base: position 80,760,698 of record NW_028301608.1, on the reverse strand, counting down.
CATTTCGTGCTCGACTTTTCGCCTCTGGAACGTTTCGTCCCCGTCACATTTGACCCCCGAAAATTTCGCCCCGGTACATTTGGCCCCTGGGACGTTTCGCCCCCGAAATTTTCGCACCCGATATTTCACCTGCCCTGAACGTATGAGTGACTGACTGTGTGAGTGACCATATAAGTGCATGAGTGACCATGTGAATGACCAAGTGAGTGTGAAATCGGCTTGAAGAGTGAGTGAGTGACAGAATGACTGACCACACAGGGTTGGTAAAAAAAACCGACTTTTTGAAAAAAAACCAAAAAACCGGGTTTTTTTGGTTTAAACCGGTTTTTTGTTTTAAATAGTATTAACATTAAAAACAATGAAATTTCTGAAAAATCATTCGAACTTCTAATAATTAACTAAAATAAAATGTTTATTAATGTAATTAACACTATTCCCATGCTAATTAATCAATAAATATTTATTACATTTTAACAAAAACCAACTTCTGCAATTTCATTATTTTTTGCTCAACTCAATGGATTACTGTGCGTTTGAAAATTCTTTTAATGTTATTATTAATCATATAATATATAAAGGTTTTTCTCCAGTTACTTTCAGTATACTTAATTAGGAAGCTATTTTGCAAAAAGTAATAAAAATTAGGTGAATATAATGTATTTAATGAAGCATAAATGATGCAGATTAATTAGCAATGATTTACGATATACAGGGTGATTATAACTAAGGTTCTGATTTCAAAACACTGTAAAAAAAGAACGATTGTCAGAATGACTTGAAAATGGACATGAATATTTCTGAAAAAATTCAATTTTATTTGATAAAGGGGAAAAAATATTTGAAAATGTAAAATTAATAACATCATCGAACATGTGGGAAATTTGCTCGCAGAATGGAAACGATAGCCAGTCATGGCAGAATGATACCTTAATTATAGCATTTCACGATTTCGTAATTCATGGAAACATCACAAAAAATGAAGTAATTGAACAAATAACTACAACTTACTTAAGAAATGCTAAATATGTTGTCCACCGCATGTTCTGGCTATGAGGTTGAAAGCACAAAAATTCTTGTTCAACAACAGAATCGGAGTATGCCCCATGGTCATAATGTGGATGTGCTTGCAATTCAGCTTTATTAAACCAAACGCCCCCCCCCCCCGTTAATATTCCTGAGGAACGTTCTAACATATGGGGAATGTGCTGGAGATTGCAATTCACCAAAGTTTGCAATCTGACCACTGTTTATAACATTTTGAGGTACCCCCCCCCCCCCACCAAAAGTTGCAACGGTTAAGGTGCATCCTGTCAAAATGGGTCTTCAGCAGCTGCTTTGCTGGTATTGCAATGTGCATCTTGATAGAAGTTCTATTCACACACTGATGCTGTGGAAGTGCCGAAATGATGTGGTTGCACAAAATAGATTATATTGCTGGCCAAGTACAGCATCATCTATTGCACATTTTGCACTTTTTTCTTTTGCGAAAGAAACTTCCATTGCTTCAGGAGTATCCATGCAAATTTTAAAGTCATTCTGATCAGTACTTATTGTATAGTTTCGGAATCAAAACTTAAATTATAATCACCCTGTATATAGCTGATTATTTTTCATAAATCTGTTACTACTATACAATAGAACCTTGATTAACTGAGCTTAACAGTGTGTGTGTGAAAGTATAAAAAAAAACAACTATTGAGAATATTAAGACTGGTAGATATACAGTAGAAGATGTGCTACTTCTTATGGGAAAGAAAATGTATGTGAGGTAATGTAACTACTAGTACACCAGTCTTTGTCCTTTAAGGACAGTTGGTGTCTTTATTGGATTATAGGACCACCTGCCCCTAGCATGATGGTATCACTACTGTAGCTGCTTCTTCGTGAAGGGAAAAAGAAACCCTGTGAGATAATACACCATCACATTTAGATGTGTGATGCAATCCTTATTCATGAATTTGCTAAAGATAGAGCATCAGAATGTAGCCAAAGGTTAGAAAATGTTGTAAGAATGAGAAATTTTGGCTTTTATATATAACTTTAAATGACTAAGATACTTCATATGAAAAATATATATATATTCTGGCCACTTTTATGAGACTTTTTGAAAAAAACCACTTATAAAATCTTATGTCATTTAAAGATATACCATCAGAATGTACCCCAAGGATATAAAATGTGGTAAAAATGAAACATTTTGGCTAATAATGAACCAATATGATATTTTTCAAGGAAAAAAAATTATATTTAGGCAACTTTTATTTGATTTTTTGAAAAAAACCACTTGGTTAAAGCCAAGGTTTAAACCAAACGACCCTGTGACCACGTGAGTGACAATATCTATGAATCTATGAGTGTGGAATTGCCTGTATGAGTGAGTGACCGTATGTGTGCCCATGTGAGTGATTGACTAAATGAGTTACCGAGTAGTTGACCGTACGAGCGACCGAGTGATTGACCATATGAATGATTGTATGAGTGACCGAGTGATTGACCATATGAATGATTGTATGAGTGACCAGGTGAGTGGCGGTATGAGTATCCAAGCGAGTGATTGAGTGGTTGACCGTATGAGTGTCCAAGGGAGTTACTGAGTGATTGACCGTATGAGAGTAAGTGAGTGACCGACTGAATGCTTGCATGAGTTTTCAAGTACAAGTAGGTGACTGATTGATTGAGCGTATGAGTGACCAAGAGAATGACTAAGTGATTGATCGTATGAGTGACCAAGAGAATGACTAAGTGATTGATCGTATGAGTGACCAAGAGAATGACTAAGTGATTGATCGTATGAGTGACCAAGAGAATGACTAAGTGATTGATCGTATGAGTGACCAAGAGAATGACTAAGTGATTGATCGTATGAGTGACCAAGAGAATGACTAAGTGATTGATCGTATAAGTGATCCAGTCCGTGACCCAACGATTGACCATATGCGTGACCAAGTAAGTGACCGAGTGATTGCTTGTACGAGTTCCAAAGTGAGTGACTGAGTGATTGACCGTATCAGAGACCAAGTGATTAATCACATGAGTAAAACCGAGAGACGCGAAATGTCCTGGGTGAAATATACCGGGGCGAAATGTCAGGGGGCGAAATTTCCGGGGGCCAAATGTAACGGGGACGAAACGTGATAGGGGCGAGATGTTGGGGACGAAATGTTGGAGGCAAAATGTCTCGGGCAAAGATTCCGTGAACCGGTCTGTACATATGGAGGGTTGAGAACAGGGTTGGTAAAAAACCCGGTTTTTTTGAAAAAAGCCAAAAAACCGGGTTTTTTTGGTTTAAACCGGTTTTTTGTTTTAAATAGTATTAACATTAAAAACAATGAAATTTCTGAAAAATCATTCAAACTTCCAATAATTAACTAAAATAAAATGTTTATTAATGTAATTAACACTATTCCTATGCTAATTAATCAATAAATATTTATTACATTTTAACAAAAACCACCTTTTGCAATTTCATTATTTTTTGCTCAACTCAATGGATTACTGTGCGTTTGAAAATTCTTTTAATGTTATTATTAATCATATAATATATAAAGGTTTTTCTCCAGTTACTTTCAGTATACTTAGTTAGGAAGCTATTTTGCAAAAAGTAATAAAAATTAGGTGAATATAATGTATTTAATGAATCATAAATAATGCAGATTAATTAGCGATGATTTACTATGTACAGGGTGATTATAACTAAGGTTTGGATTTCAAAACACTGTAAAAACAGAATGATTGTCAGAATGACTTGAAAATTAACATGAATGTTCCTGAAAAAATGGAATTTTATTTGGTAAAGGGGAAAAAGGTAATTAAAAATGTAAAATTAATGACATCATCCACCACTTGGGAAATTTGCTTGCAGAATGGAAACGATAGCCAGTCATGGTAAAATGATAACTTAATTATAGCATTTCACGATTTCATAATTCATGGTAACATGACTTTCCGGCAAGTATTTCCATTCCGAAAGATGGTCTGACCTTATGGCAAGCTGCCAATCAGTTTCAGTAGAGTGAAAATGATCTTTCACCCTTGCAAACCGTTCCTCCTCCTTCCGTTGTAATTCTGTTGTTATCAAGTACTGGTGTTATCAAGTTGTACTGGCTTCCTCTTACTCTCATACTAACTGTAGCCGATTCCATATCGACGGCCCAGTTAAAAAAGGCAACTCAAAATTCTACGTTTTGAGATATCTGCATTTAAAAAATTCACTTTGTATGTGAAACTAAATGTCAGTCAATTCAGATTTAATTACAGTAGGGAACGTATAGGTAGAGTTGGGAGACTTTGCTGTTTTGCAATATGTTTGTTCTGTTTGATTTGTTGTGCATTTTTCACCCTTCTCATGGTGTGCATAACTTAATAATGCAATTTTCTGAGTTGTTGCCCTTTTTGAACTAGATTGTCGATAAAACTACCATTGTCGACTAATGGTTTGATAAAAGCATGGAGCTACCAAAACTTTTTTGCAAAAACATTTGCTTCCTCTTTCGTACATCTTCTTCGTCCACATGGAGATGCAATATTTCAGCACAATTCATTCTGCGTGTTATATTCTACACAGGTATTGTTTGAACAAAATAACTTTGAAGTACTTCCGTGGTTTCTCATTACTGAATCCAATCGAATATTTGTGTTGACTTCTGAGAAGAACCCACAAAACGAAAATTAGGATTTCTCTGAGATGACTTGACTCTCCTTCATTCACACAAGGTAACGGTTGTTGGCTTTAACCCCCCTTAACGATCACGGACGAGATATCTCGTCCCTACGTATAAATGGAAGAAATATATTCGAGAGATCTCTCTCTTCCTTCGGGACTCTTCACTAGTAACAATGGAAAATTATTTTTTTCCATTCACCCCTCAGCATTGTCTTTTTATCTTTTAAACTTCACCGCGGTTTGACAACTAAAAAGAGGGACAGAGTAACTGAGAGAGGAGAAGAAAGAACGGAAACCTTTTTTTCCTCATCTTTTTTATGATACCACTTTTCTAGATTTATTTCTTTTAATTCATCTGCACATCATCCTAATTCGTTGCCAAAACCGTGTACGTAAATGGCTTAAATTCAGATGAGCGCACATTTATGAACATTGTTTGGTATCAAGGAAATAGATATTTTCTGGATTTCATGTCTGGGTGAACTCGGAAAGAAAAGTCACCTGGTCTCCGCCGGAACCCAGGCCCTCTTGCATTCCGGGCAAGCATGCTACCATCTAAACCACTGGAGACTCTACTATGTCTTCCTTATTTCACGCATTTTGGTATGAGGCGCTGAAGTAGAGGCAACAGTAGCCTCTCTTAACTTCAGCAAATGTGCCTCCAGGTGGGACGGTAGAGATAGAGATGGACGGGCAGATGACTTTTCTTTCTGAGTTCACCCTCGGCATAAAATCCAGGAAAATATCTGTTTCCTTGGTATATTGGGCTGAGAAAAAGCTGTTTATTTTTCTATTGTTTGGCGTGTTTCTTGTTTTATGGTTCATAAAAACGCCTTGTAAGAAAATTGTAGGAATATTTATGAGTTCAAATGTTGATCTTATAGAATTTGCTTCGCTTTTTAAATTCGCTTTCTTTTAAAACGAAAGCTGTTCAGTTGGTATTGCTGGAGCTTTAACATTAATTTCCAATTGTGCGCGCGAAAGCATAGGCATGGGTAAAAGTACATGTCACTAGCAGTCACTTAACAGATAAACTGCAACTAAGGAAAAGGAGAAAGAGCACGGGGCTCAATTTTTCCCGACTTGAAATGGTGTTTTGCCTGAAGTGCTTTCCTCAACTGTCGTTTGTATTTCTAGTTGTGGCCGAAAAACAGTTTTTCTTCTTTCAACGTAGCCTTGAAAATCCAAAAGTCTACTCATCCCCTGCCGCAGATAAAGCCTATTGATGAGTTTTTATCGAAGCATATAATGATTAAGGCTGGGAATCGATTGAAGTCTTCAACTATTTAATCAGTTAAAAATTTAATCCGTTAATTGACTGATTAATCGAATACTTTGAAATATTATTACTTTATAACAAACTTATTAGGCAACTTTTTTTAATTAATTGATGCTTTGAACTTTGAAGACCGGACACACCCCGCTTTCCATCTCAGAGAGATATCAAAACGTCCCCGAAAGATGGGGTGTATCCGGAAAGTTTTATTATAAACAACAAAACATTGTCACCTCAGACGAAGGCAACTAAAAATAATATACAGGGTGTTCTAATATTGGAGTGACAAACTCAGAGGGTTGTTAGTAGGCATCAAGAGGAACAAAAATTGCAATGGAACATGGTGTCGCAAACCACGTTGAGAGGGTGAAAATCACGAAAAACTCATGCAGGTTTCGACGTCACGTTGGAATGACAAAATGTACAATAATGACTACAAAAATATTTATTTGATTAATTATTACAAGAGTTGTTGGAAGTGGCGGCCGCTGACGTCATTACACAGTCTACAACGACGTAAAAACGATTCCCGGACGCGCTCAAAAATACCAGGTATGCTTTTGATGCCGCTAAATTTAATTTACTTCGTCCGCAGCGCGTGATCCTACTCCAGCGCATGCATATCGCGACGCTGCTTATGGCAGATATAGTGAGCGAACCATTATCATTCAAAGATCAACTGATATCCACCTTTCGTCTCCTCTAGACTCAGGGCCTGCATACGCTTTTCGCGATTTTCACCCTCTCAGCGTGGTTTGCGACACCATGTTCCATTGCAAATTTTGTTCCTCTTGATGCCTATTAACAACCCTCTGAGTTTGTCAGTCCATTAACAGAACACCCTGTATATATAAAAATGATCGTCAATCTCAAATCATATAACAGATAATTAAAATCTAAACAACAAACGCCAATGGGTAATCACAATTATAAACAAGATTATAAGATGATGGCATATAGTTCATCTCATGAAGAATCTAGCAATCGTCAGTTAATCGAATGATTGTCAATAATCTAAATCGAATGATTGTCAATAATCTAAATCGAATGATTGTCAATAATCTAAATCGAATGATTGTCAATAATCTAAATCGAATGATTGCCAATAATCGAATCTAAATCGAATGATTGTCAATAATCGAATCTAAATCGAATGATTGCCAATAATCGAATCTAAATCGAATGATTGTCAATAATCGAATCTAAATCGAATGATTGTCAATAATCGCATCTAAATCGAATGATTGTCAATAATCGAATGATTGTCAATAATCGAATCTAAATCGAATGATTGTCAATAATCGAATCTAAATCGAAAGATTGTCAATAATCGAATCTAAATCGAATGATTGTCAATAATCGAATCTAAATCGAATGATTGTCAATAATCTAAATCGAATGATTGTCAATAATCTAAATCGAATGATTGTCAATAATCTAAATCGAATGATTGTCAATAATCGAATCTAAATCGAATGATTGTCAATAATCTAAATCGAATGATTGTCAATAATCGAATCTAAATCGAATGATTGTCAATAATCGAATCTAAATCGAATGATTGTCAATAATCGAATCTAAATCGAATGATTGTCAATAATCGAATCTAAATCGAATGATTGTCAATAATCGAATCTAAATCGAATGATTGTCAATAATCGAATCTAAATCGAATGATTGTCAATAATCGAATCTAAATCGAATGATTGTCAATAATCTAAATCGAATGATTGTCAATAATCTAAATCGAATGATTGTCAATAATGAATATAAAATTTCGAATCGAAGTGGATCAGCTAATCATCCATGTTTTTACATTGTCCAGCTTCCACATCAGTCCGGTTGTCGTCATCGGTCTTCAGTTGTCATAGGTCCGCCGTTGTCTAGGCCGCAAGTTGTATATCCTCGCCCGACTGCTGCACTCTCGCGAGGGCGGGTATGTGGCGTCAGTAACTCCTCTCAGTGTTGGCCGCAAGTCGTACTCCTCACCTGACTGCAGCACTCACTCCCTTGATGGCACATACGTCGGGTCGGTGCCTCCTCTCGGTTCACGTGCTCCTCTGGTTTTGTCGTGCAGTTGATGCAAGTTCTGCTACAGAAACCTGACAAGACCTATCAGGCAGCGGAAGTTCGTAGGACTACGAAGGGTTCTTATCTTCCAGGCTAAGGTATGAAACTCTGGCAGCTTACCAAAGTAGAACGGGCCGTCTTTGGACGCTGCGTTGAATAATGCCAGAGGGATCCAGAAGCTCCACAATTACAAGTAGAGTGAGTTGAGCGCTTAAACCGGTCTAAGTAGACCGGAAATGGGCCGTGTTCTGTGACCACTATTATCTTTTCTCTGGGCCAAACATGATGGTGCCACCGGACCCGTCGTTGGACTTTATGGGCGTCTTTGGCCGCATTGGAATTCCAACTAATCAAAAATTGGAATTCCAACTAATCAAAAATTGGAATTCCAACTAATCAAAAATTGGAATTCCAACTAACTAAACTTCTTTTGTAGTATCAAACTAATTGATGCTACAAAAATATATTTTATGCCTTTCATTCACCTATTCGCTTGATGTAAACAAATACTATATAAAATACATAAAGAAATTAAGGCTGCACGCTTGAAGTAATGCTGAACATTTTTGTCTGATCCTGGAATTTCTTCACAAGGATATCTTGGCGGTTTTGTTTTTTTAAAGAAAATCAATAAAATTTTAGGTTTACCACGGATTCGGAACTACTTGTCTGCTATTAACAACTGATCATCATCAATCGATTAATCGGCCCAGCCGTAATAATGATCCATGTTAATTTCATCCCTTGTTTTCTGGGGTTTTTTTCCTTTGTGTTTTTTGTCATGAGTGTGTGTACCTTCGTGATTTTACAAGAAGGCCAAGAATGGAAACTTCTCTCGAACGATCATGATTGTTGCGCCAAGACTTAACGCATTCGCATTATTAGTTATTCGGAAGAGTTTTTCTGGCGATTAGTTCAGCTTCCGAACCGTCAAGTTTTATAATGTACTTGGTGGGGATGAATATACGCATCGGCCGATACGCATCGCGAGTTAATCTTTCTTTTGGTGCAGATGCCGTCACATGCTTCAGTTGAGAAAGAGTGAGTGGGTTGAAATCGGTGAAAAAGGAAGGGGGGGGGGGGTTTGGAACAATACCGATGACAGAAGCCATAAATTTGCTCCAATGTTTTTATCAGATTTACGGCGGCTACTCCTCTATTTTTCACAGTTGCTTGCGCACATAATGGAAATAAAACATCAACACAAACAACACGAACGACGCAAAAACCGATTACATCGAACGGAAAAAGAAACGAATTATTCGCTTGGATGCATATTCCACCCTTTCAGCCACAGTAGGAAACTAACCCCACACTTAACTAAAACATTCCAGTCAAACGCGTCGGTGGGAAGCACGTTTATAGCGCGCGTGTTTGTGCACCTCGTACCACAAACACTCCTACGAAATAAATAGACAAGTAATATTGAAAGCGAATAAAATTGCGAGTGAGTGAAACGGATGGCCTCTTTTTTTCTTGCTTCGAGCGTGAAAATGGAAAAGAAATCATTCATTTTTTCTGCCGCAACTCTTTTTATTTCGAATAGTCGAACTCGTTACAAAAAATTTTTCTTCTTCATCATACAATTAATTGTAGTTTAAATCTCGCACTTTTTACGAGCGCCTAAATAAGAAACTCGAACAAATTTTTTGTGGAAAATTGAATGTAAAAATATAATGTTCATTTAACTTTTCAAAGGAAAATCCAAACGAAAGAAATCAACAATTTTATCCGTGAAATCGAGGTCAAATTGGTCGGGAGCATAAACACACTCGAAATGGAAAATTTTAAAAGCTACTTACTTTGGAGGTTGCTGTTACCTAGGCTGACCATATTTCCTCGAGAGAAATACGGGACATTGGGATTCCAAATACGGGAAAATACGGGACATCGCCAATTATCGCAAAACCACACGAAGTTGCCAAATATTGTTGAAATTACGGATAAATCACAATGGCGGGAAATGATGCATTACTGCAAATTGCAGTGGATTAAAATGTATTCCACGAAAAAAAAAACGTTCACCAAGGCAAATGTGGGAGATTAGTATTCTCATATATAGATGTAATTATTATAAAATAATTTATGAGTTGAAAGATAATGTCAATCTTTGACTTCAATAAAGAATAAAAATTCAACTAGGCTTCGTGTAAAATACGGGAAAAACCGGGACATGCCGAAAAGTCGGGACGGCCAAAAAAACAGAAAATACGGGGACTGTCCCGGGAAATACGGGACGTATGGTCACCCTACTGTTACCACTTATTTCTGAAAGAAAAAGAAAAAGTAAACTTATATATATACATATATATAAATATATATATATATATATATAAAGTAAAGAGATGCATGTGAAAGAATTGTTTGATAGAAGTTTGATACGTCTGTCTCAATTGATAATTCTGTAAAAATTGTTTTTTTTTTTTTTCGCTTATCGCGAACAACGTTTTCTCTTCAAATGACCCGTCATTCTTTACTGTTGGAAACGGATCACAAATTTGAAGTAATTTTATTTTTTTTACTGAAATCTAAACATGAGGATCAACTTTTTCTTTTTAACCCGTGTCAATCTACGAATTTTAACATATAGACCATGCGTCCCGTTTTTACGGGACACAACCCCCCCCCCCTTTTTTTTTTCTGTTCCTGTTAAATATTTTTCGGCTGTTCCCTTATTTTCATAAAAATGTTGAGTTTGTCGCTCTTTCGAGTTCTAAAATGTTTTTACTTTAACATAAATTTTATTATCGCGATGCAGATTGTGTATGTAAGTATATCGCTAGAGAAGTTCATCTTATGTACACCATGTTGGGCATAGTCGCAATTAACACCGGAACCCGAGAACTCAGGGTACTTGGTCCTCCCCCACCCAAGAATTCACGGATATACAATTAGCATTTTATTATATAATGCATTTCCCCCATGGGGGGGGGCAATCTTGAATCTCATGCACACGGAACGTCCGGTATCTATGCTAAAAGATGAAAAACTGAACAGAAACGCATTGAATAGAAAGACTTGTCACATAGTTACTGTTTTAAGAGTGCCTACCATAATAAACATAGGTTTGGCAGCCTACGAGTCCATCATTCATAAGAAAAGGATTGTTTAAATGTTGGGAAGCATTTCTTCAAATTGAAAAATGGAGTATAATTTCTTGAATTTTTGAAAAGCGTTCGCATTGGTGTTGCATCGGTTGCTGAAACCTTCCCACGTACATTTTGAGAATGGTTTTGTTGTCTTTTTCATTCATAAAGGAACAGATTCCTGTCCCCCCACTCTTTTTGTTTGTCTCTAAAGAAAGGCTGAATGTCATTTCCTGGGAATTCAAATCTTCAGATTGTGGCTTTGAGTGACGAGAAATACGAAAAAAAGAAAATGGTAATTCAAAAAATATTCACTACATTGAAGTTTTTTATTCGTTAAATGAGGGATTTGACCTTTATTTTCACCAGAATTTCAGGAAAAAAAAATTCGTTAAATCGAGGAATTAGTTGAATCAGAGTTCGTTAGATAGGGGCCCGGTTGTAGTTTAAAAAACCTATCTTTTTGTTGGATTTTATATTGCATAGCTCAAGTAGTTTTAAGTTTGTTCGTGGACCATGTAAAGACGCTATAAGAGGATCCCCCAAACTGCATTTAAAACTCTGATAACGGGCAAGAAACATGAACATCCGTATATGTTCACGATTTATCATGTTTATCAACGACGCTTGGGTATTATGCATAATCGCAGGTAAAAATGATAATTTTTTAGCTTATATAAAATTTACCAAACGATGCTTGGGACGAATGCATAATTGATTAATCCAGTTATTATGCATAATAACCGGATTTACCTCATTTACCGTAACATATACAGTTGAGCCCGGATATAACGAAGTCGCACAGGAACATGAAAAACATTCGTAATATCCGATATTCGTTGTATGGTTCGCGAATTAGATGTGTGATCCTCAGGTAGACTTTGAAAATTTAATTATAATTAAAATGGAAATTATTTACGTGTCATAAATATTAACGATATTCACGCACAGGTTTGGATAAAATATTAGACTCGTGTACTGTGTAAGTTGGTTGTTCTCAAAGTGTGCATCGTGGCTCTTAAGGGTGTGGCCAACCTATGCCAGAGGCCAGCTTTCAATATTGGTGTGTGCCTGTTCAGTGCTTTGAAGGGATTATTAATTAGACTATTGTCACAACGTTTATTGCGTAGCAGCGAATGGACTTTAACTGAAGCAAGGAAACCCCCCGTCTGGGGCTGAAACTGGATAACCCACTGCTATAAATATTCCGTCGAAACCACTGAAGCTATAAATATGAAATTTAGTCACTAGTTCCATTTCACGATGCAGACTCACTATAAAGAGGGGTTTTTTTTTCCCGAAATTCCAACCCTAAAGGGGTCACGAGAGGGTTTAAAGGTTACATAGAGGCATCACACCGAGCCGAAACTGCTGAAGGAAAAAATATGAAATTGGTCAGTATTTTTATTTTGTAATGTAAAGAGACTCACTAAAAAGGGATTTTTCAAAATTCAACCCCTAAGGGGAAGTTCAGAAGCTACATGGAACAATCATCGTTGAGCCGAAATCGCTGAAGCTATGAATATGAAATTTGGTCAGTATTATATTTTATAATGTAGACACTCACTAAGACCGGATTTCTAAAAATTCAACCCCCAAGGGGATAATTAAGCTTACTAATTGCATTTTTCAAGTTTTATAAAAGAAATTAAAAAAAACATTCACAGTGTAATCCCAGCTTTGAAAAGTTTTAGATTTTGAATGGTACACCTTGATCAGTAGGTTCAACAACGTAAACGTAATTCGTATTGAGTGGAAATCATTCTCGATGCTTTCCAGCTGAACAATGTTAAAATGGGCATTAAATTATCAAAAGCCGGTATTACATTATAAAACCAGAAGTCACTATCGAAAAAATGGCATTCATAATGAACTGAAATTAGGTCAGAGAATTTTCAAATTATGTAAATTTTTATCTTCAAAGATTTGTTGTATAACAACTTGATCGAGAGAAGCAAAGTCTGACTGTTTATAGAATTTTTCCTAAGCTAAATTTGCTCATACAAAAACCACCATTCTTTTTTCCCCCTTTCAACTTCAAATTATCTCCAAAACTTTTGAAGGAAAAAAAATCTCCAGGGGAAGCTCGTAAAAGTTCGAATGATCCATAATTCGAATTAACCACGTTCGACTGTATTACACCCTCCCTTTTTGATACGAGCATTTTAGGCACGTTCACTGAAAGCTGAGATGTGCTGTTTCATTCATAAAACTCATATAGCATAGAGAAAACGAAGACGGGGACAAAAAATATAACATTCTATTCTTGTAGCATGGTATTGAGCATTAACCCTTAAATTCTGAATTTTGTTTTCCGAGCCGTTAAATCTTTTCATCGTTGATGTATATAGAAAGCTGAATATTGGGGAAAAATAAAACATTATATAAAATGATTATATGTTCTCCAATCAAAAAGTCAGTTAGTAAAATTTGCGTTTCTCTCTTCGTTACACCAAAAGAAATTTACTCCTCGCAACAGTTCGATGAAAATTCACTGACACATCGGTAACTAAAATTCTTGATTCTTGCCACTCTCTCATCTGCTAAAAGAACTGTCTCAAAAAAAAAAATTTATGACGTAGTGTGGCAAAAACTCAAGAATCTCATTCACTGACAACTTAGCAAATTTTCATTCAATCTTTACGGGTTTAATTTTTTTTGGTATACTGCAATAGAGAGAAACGAAATTTCACTAATTGACGCATTTTTGATATATTATAGGGACCATATTTTTATATTTCCACCAATAATCATTTTTAGGAGGTTCAGCCATCATAACGAAAAAAAATTCTCTTCTTTTTTTTAATGGTCGTTTCATATTTCACTTAAATTTTAAAATCAGGCTCCGAATTTTCATTTTCTTTGGATACTCTAGGTAAGTGATTCCCAACCTGGGCCGATATTCGGTTCTGGTGTATTTATTCTAAGTAAGCTACAGGTGAAAATCAGATGAAAGAGGAGAAATGATAAGAAGTCATGGAGAGCACCGGTCACGGAGAGCTGTGGAGAAATACAGCTTTCAAGTAAAGTATGGTGGGGAAAAAATACGAATGCGACCACTTTCAGAATCCAGCAGAGCTGCCCTTAACGAGGGGCCTGCCGGGTTCAATTCCCGGTGAAAGCAGAGATGAATTTGCGCCCGAGTGACACAGTGGTAAGATGCTCGTCTTCCAACATGAAGATTACTGTCGAGGTCCAAGGGTTCGAATCCGAAGAAAGAAGATCGAAAACAAGCTCTTTACCCGTACCGATCCTGGGGCGGCCACTGATAGATGGCGCCTTCATTTCCTACCCAACTCCACTGGTTGGACATTGCCGGCCGTATGGCGGTATGACGGAGTTGGTGGGCGTTAAAGTAGTAGCAGATAGCTGCCCATAGAACAAGGGCCATCTTAATTCACGGGCAGATGTGGACATGACCCGGTTTCTCGCATCCACGAAGAGGGAGGGAGAGGCTGCACAATGAGATCCAACTACGATTTTCGAATGTAAGTAAGCTGTTACTTACGAACGTAAGCTGTTACTTCCAGCTAACTATGAAGAACACCACTTTGCCCAGACCCATGATGTTGAGACGACCATGCATAAAATCCCACCACAAGAAGGAAATTCACTGAACTCCAGTCCAAGGTAGGTGCAGACCCAAGGTGATGCGTTGGGAGGGTTAATTTTATTGTGTAGGTTTTTGTTTGGTCATATCCCGTAATTTAGACCTATTTTTCCCCATATAAATGAGGCATTTGGGAGGGATGATGACCCACTTTATAGACTTGTTCCTAGATGTCCAGAGATCAATCTTATTTATAAAATTTTGTTCATTATAAATTTAGTTTCGATTCGATAATTAGAAAGGGTCTCTCTTTTGGATAACGGTAGGGGTTCTGGGCCTTTGATAGGAGGGCCACGAGGAGAATATATGGTTCAAAGGGGGCCACGGGAAGTAAAAAGTTGAGAAACACCGCTCAATAGGTGAAGAATTTCGTCCACACAAACGAGGAAAGCTTACGAAAACATTTCCCGGCGTTTCATAAAAAGTGAAGTATTTGCTCTAATTCGGATTTTCGTCTCGTCGTGGGAGAAAGTAGATCATATATCACTTTGGAAATCAACGTTGAAATTTATGAAGCGAATGTTTTTCATTCGGCAAATTGTCTAAGCTTCCGTATAATATGTAGTATGCTTGTATATATATACGTTATATTGCACACACACACCACGGCACGTCGTCTGTGCATGCGTCGGTAAATTATTTTCTAGCGAGGTGCTTGCCAAGAAATGTCTTTTATTCATCCATCAAACGTCGAGAGTTCCGTTTCAGGGCCTCCTTCCTCCTGTGTGTTCATATCACACGATACCGCCCGAGGGTGATTGGGTCAGATTTTCGAATGGCGCGTATATTAAGATGTTAACATAGTGTAGACGGGATACTAACGAGTGCGGATTTCGAAAACTAGTCTACGATATAGCTGGCGTTATTTCACACGGCTATCGTTCTAGTCTGACATCAAAATCTTTCGAAACAGCGGCTTTACGTATTTATTACTTTACTGAGAGAGATATAGTCAAACTATATATGATTATGCGTAGACACGTCCAACATAAAATCCGAATAATTGTTTGAGTATTTAAAACCAAAGGCAAAAGAATAGATCAACAGAAAAATATAAGGCGCCTATACAGGGTGATTCAAATTATTCGTCTATAACAGGGGGTCTTCAACTTTTCAGACATTGCGGCCAAATTAAACTTTTCAGGAAGCCCGCGGGCCAACAAGTCATACCGTGGTGTTCTCGGCTATTAAACAGGATTCTCCAAATTTATTGAACACTTTTATTTGCCCTGAATCTATTTCTTTCATCAAATTTGAACTTTTGTCCATTTTCATAAACAACTTCCTGAATAAATAAATTAATCAAAAAGAATTATTTTTAATCAATTATTTCTTTTATTAAATCTGAAGTTTGTCCCGGTAATTACGAAATTACTTTTTTATTAATTTTACATTTTCTTCAATTATGAAATGATTTCTTTCAAAAGTTCTTGATTTTTTTTATGAAAAGTATTACTTTTAACAATTCTGAAATTACTCTTGACAATTCTGCAGTTATTTCTATCCGTGGTTCTGCAATTATTTCTATCAGTTGTTCTGCAAATTAAATTCTAACAGTCTCAAAAACTGTTTTGGCTCAGGGTGCCGCGACGGCACGGCTCTTTTTAGCGTTACTATTGAATCTGAAAAGTATCTCACATTTCTGCATACAGAAGTGCAGATTTCAGTGACCCAGAGCTCTTTAACGGTTTTTTTTTTTTTTTTGGAATTTAATCGTTTTTCTTCTAAAAAAAATGGTCAGCGGGACACAGCAAAAAGCTGACACGGAGGTTGCAGAACATCGGGAGACTGCTGGGGTGAATTAGGGGTTACAGTGGGATGCCGAGGGTCGGGGGTTTTGGCGGACAGTCATGGGAGAAGATCCCGTGGGGATCCGCCCCGGTCATCCGACCCTCCTCAGCAAGACTCAACCCAGTCGGGTAAAGAGCTTATATCCCTCAAGGGACAGAGTCCGGGTCTTGTCTGGTACATCAGTTGTTGACAGTACTCATGCTCATAAACTCTCTAGATCACTCTTTTGGTTGGTGACTGACCGGATCTCTTAATTTCTAAGTCACTTCTTTGATCATACACATACTTTCACACGCTCTAGGTCAGTCTTTTGGTCTCTCAATAACTTGGTTCCTCGCTCTTTTAGTTTCTATGATTCTTTTTTTTTGTGAGCAATTGACAATATGATGTCTAATTTCTTAGACGTATGTCTTTTATGAGGCACACAATATTGTTCATTTATTCTGGATTATGCCACCCTGAAAAAGCAACATATATATTCTCAATAAAGATATATTTAATGGTTTTCTGTGGTTTCCAACTTCGAGGGGGGAATGCGAGATCCGGTCTTCAATTTTAAAAAAGTCTCTCCGCAGAGAGAACAGACCTGCAAAGGTACAAATATTCAATCATTACACTTTATTCATAATTTAAAAAATTATGGCATAGGCAAAAAACCATTGAAAACGATGGGTTTTGTTTTCGTCACAAAAATTTAAATTCATGTAGCTCCACAGATACACGGAGTAGGTCATTGAAACTTTGGTTATTTTCATACCTCGACAGCGAAGACACGCGTTCAAGGGGTTGCATTTTGGATGGACAGCAGTGTGAATATAGTGAAATTTATCAAACTTACCAAAATGGTCGGTGATTATGCACAATCACCGGATTTACCACATTATTTATTTATTTATTTATTTATACAATATTGGTTGGCCGAGGCCTATACAGGGGAATGTGGAGGTGAAGTTAGACAGAGACGATTGATGTTGCAAAAGAAATCGGATAGTGTTGTACAATCAATAATGTTTGGCGGGAGGTTGTTCCAGTCGGTTATTGTACGAGGAAAGAAACTAAATTTGAAACAATCTGTGGATGCAAAGATGGGTTCCAATTTTTGTGAATGGTTAATTCTTTTTGAAAAGTATGAAGCTAGAATTAGAAAATTCGAGGAGTCAATATGAAAATGGCCGTGGAGAATTTTAAAAAGGAAAGATAGTCGAGAGATATATCTACGGGTAAAAAGCGGTTGCATATTGAGCTGGCGCTTGAGTTCAGTGACGGAGGCAGAGGATGATCAACAGTTAAGAATGGAACGGGCGGATTTATTTTGAATAGATTCTAATTTGTCTATATTGGAGAGAGTATGAGGGTTCCAGATTTCACAGGCATATGAGAGTACAGGAAGGATGTAGGTTTGGAAGCAGAGATGTCTGAGGTGACGGGTGGAATTTTTGAGGTTCCGACGAAGAAAAAAAGAGTTTTTGGAGATACTTATGAAAGAGGTAATCAACATGGAGATTCCAATGGAGGTCGGCAGAAATGTTTATACCCAGATATTTATAATTAGAAACTTTGGTGATCAAGGAGTTATTGAATTTTACATTAACCGTAACATAAAGTTTTACTTGTGTGTTGTGTGTGTGTACACACGAGGGGTGATTGAAAAAACCCGATGATCGTTTTGGCGATTAAAAAAAAAAACAACACAACTTTCGTTACATTATGCATGTACCAGTAACTTCAACTGGTCCTTTGGGCATGTAAATGCAATGTCTCCACTCGTATATCATCGTATACGTTTGCGCGTGACTGAGTAAGTATGAATTAAGAGATAAATAATCGTATCAGTTCGTAAGTCCGGTCATCAATCAGATTGCCTAACGCTAAAGGACAAAGTTAAAGCGAACCCACGAAATTTCGAATAAAGATCATGGCAATGGTGGTTTGGAACTGAAACGCGTTTGGTGGACTTCATGAAGCCTGGGAAAAACTGTAATCTCAGAAGTTTACCGCATGCAATACTGTATTTTCCAAATTACTCTGTGGCGATTCAAAAATGCTGCTGAACTGGTGAGGAATTTTGAATAGAGGGTTAACAATTGCTAAACGTGTACCGTAAACTGCCATGACTTGGGTAATTTTTTGTATTACTTCCCTTATGAATTAACATGTTTTACTAAAAGCTGCGCCACTAGAGAGAGAGGAAGAAGTTTTTAGTTATTTGTTCATGCGAGGATAATTTTTCAGTAACTTATTATAATGGAGAAAAATGAATACATAAGCGCACCCCAAGTCACCCCAACTGGGGGAGGGGGGGGGGGCTGGTGACTACTCTATTGTCTTTATATTTCGCTCTTGATTAACCAAAAAAGTTGGATTCTGTATAATTTTTATAGGCCGGGGGAGTATATGTTCTTATATTCATGGTATCTGTATGTAAAAAAAGCCTGTAACGAATAAAAAATATTGTCCTCAGTCACCCCGAAAATATTAAACTTTTCACTAATAAAATAACCAGTAATTAACAAACAGATCTAATTAGATTAATTATGATCCACAGTTGAAACAATAAGTATACTTCCAAAGCAAACTTCTATCAAGACTAAGACGCAGGGCTCCCACTCGTCCTACTTTTCCTACTTTTTACCAAATTCTATCTACAAAATTCGTGTAATAGGTTTTAATTGAGCAGGGAATCATCGATATATTGCCAAATAGTACAAATGTTGTAGATTGCAATTAATGATCTAATGATCCTGCCAAAGCAGAAATTGTATCGTTTTCAAGTTTATTTGGGGGGGGGGGGGTTGTGGACCATTTGGTTTATTAATTTTCCATTTGCTCAGTTTGAGGATTCAACAAGTAGAGTAGTCATTAAAAACTTCGGTCTGGATAGAAAAAATAATTTTGTATTTACTTTTCATGGTTTTGGACCGTAACTAGTAATCATTCAAAATTATGGTGCACATTTTGTGTATAGATGAAACAACAGTTTGCATCACAAAGCAGTTGGATACATAGGCCAATTCTACGTTTGGTGATGCTGATGCTACCCAATATCATTCCATTGTCTTCTGTATTTTTAGGGCATGCAGAGACATAAACAATGTGTACAATACTCAGCAAAGAGTTAGAAATGAAACTGCTTCATTTTTCAAAAACAATTACACTGGTATTGAACAGTAAAATGTAAACAAATCCCTTTAAAAACAACGCAACTGACTTATTTACATCGGAACTTGTAATTTACATATTTTGCACACTGTGCTTTTGAAAGTGGTTTCGAAGGAGCGTCATTCTTAAAAATCTTACATGCCTTCATAATTGTGCTGTGTGCATTGTCGAAAAGAGTTGTGACAGGTTGGACTGTGGAAGACTCCAAAAAAAAAAAAAAAAAATAAAATAAATTGTAATTTATAAATTGAGGAGAACAGAAAAGAATTATCTGTGGTTGCTAGTGCACACTGTTTTGGCCAAATATTGTTTTTGTTACTAAATCACTTCTTTCATTTTGCTTTGACTTGAGTCAATTTTATAAGATACTAAAATAGTGCTATAAAAAAAATTAATAGGGGAAAAACTTTTAATAAAAAAAATTTTTGTTATGCTATGGTGTCTGAGGGAACCTCCCCCCTCCTACTTTTTAGTTCTACTTTTTCTAACTTTTTGAGTGGGAGACCTGAAGACAACCGCTAAGCACTGTAAACAAAATTTTGCAATGCTTTCACAAAACCTCAAAACACCTGTTATGATGAAAGTAAGCTGAGGAGGGGGGTAAAGGTGGGATAGTATAAATTATGAGATTTGGGTACCATTTTCAATCATGAGGTTCCTTGTGATAGCTGGAATAAGAAATTAGATTATGTATCCAAATCACTCCAGTTTACGGTATCAGAAGTGTATGGGAAAAACTTATTATTGGAAAAACTTACTAGGATTTTTTTTCGCAAATATTAAACGGGCCCTTACTTTTTAAAAACCTTACGAGTATACAATTGTATACCTATTTCAAAGATGTTAATCTGAAATGGCTATTACCATTTTCTGTTTGTGCATGAAAATAAGTAACGGGTTAGCAACGGATTCCATAGTTCTTATCCGACCTATTGTCAGTATAGTATTCCATTCATCAACTGTGTTGGAGAGAGGTAAATTGAGATCAAATAGTTCGGGTTCAGTATCGGAGATTTTAGTGTCTTCTTCCATTAATTACCTTTACCTTTCAAGGTACTGCGTCATTTTCAACTTTGGAAGAAAATTACGATTTTTATTTTTTTTATGGAACTCTGTTTCGATTCCGAAACAGGTGTTATTTTGTTTATATAACTCAGAATCGAAATTACGTCCACTTTGATGTTGTTTCTTTACATACAAGTAATACGTAAATAAAAAAATTAAACGTATTTTTTATACGAAGAATGCTGTTTTTGACATTTTACCTGAGTTTGAAACATGATTTCTAAAAATCTATTCATTGTGTCATTATGAAATTTTGATATGACGTTTTGCTATATATTGTTGAGGACATAAATCAAAATCCAAAGTCAATTACGTATATTTGTCTGATTATACGTAATTGACTTTGGATTTTGATTTATGTCCTCAACAGACGATAGAATAAAATTTCAAAGAATTCACACGTATATTAACAGACTTGAGTGTAACTTATGAGCACACCATTCAATTATTTAACTTTAACTTTTGGTTCGTAACCTGCATCATCACTAGCATAATGTACCGTGAAAATAACAAAAAATTCACCCATATAATTTTTTGCAATCGTGTTTCGAATATCACATGAATTTTGGTTTAAATTTGACATAAAAATGACTTTCATACAAAATGATATTTTAGATAGTCCAAAACTTATTGTTGTTTTCATCATTTTGGAACATTTTGTATCAAACAATGCTATTAAAGTTCACTCCAGTACCATTTTATAGAAAAGTACTCTCGAACGCAGTCGGATACCTTAACTTAAATAAGCCTACTGAAGAAGGAACTTGATATACAGTCGATTCGCGTTTTAACGAAAACTTTTCTAATTTCCCAGATAAGTTTACATAGGAACAATGTAAAAACCTGGAATTCCTTTATAAAAAAATTTTGTTATAACGAAGTGATTTTACGGTCTCTTGAAGTTCGTTATAACGTAATTCGACTGTACTTCCGAAACGCGTCTAGCTGTTGTACTCTTCATATTTTGGGTATATTTACGTTGCACGTCTCATGTGTATTATTTATTTATTTTTTCAAAATTACGCTGCTGGTCATCCAAAATGCACCACCTTGAACGAATTCCGGTGTTGTCGAGGTATGAAAATTCCCAGTTTCAACTACCTACACCGAGTATCTGTGGAGCTATATGAATTTAAATTGTGGGGCAAAAATGAAACTATTAAAAATAATGGATTGTTTGGCTAATTTTTTTGCAATGGTATTGTTTTCGTCACAAAATTAATTCATCCACTCCATTAAATAAGCGGAGTAGGCCGTTGAAACTATGGGTATTTTCATACCTTGACAGCAGCTGTACGTGTACCGACTTTGAAGAAAATTAGAGTAGGTCACATGCAACGGATTCTCAATGTTTTTGGTCGATTTGATGTGTGAATACGTGTTTTATAATATTTATAAAACACGTATTCATGTTATTGTCAGATGATTTAATCATCTGAGACAATACTGGACGCATAGTCAAAAAGTTCTGTAACGAAATCATTTTAACGCTCCCATGTACCTCTGGAAGTTTTCAGAATCTGAAAACAATCTGTTTTTGATATCTGTGGGAAGATCGCGTTAAGACAAATCTAATGATACCACTCTGGTTTTAATACCTCTTCCAGTCTGAGTGCCAAACTCACGGCCCTTTTTCGTAACGAAACCGTTTCTCACTATATCTCGGGAAAATCGCAACGCAAATGGATGACAATGGTATTGTCTAATAGATATTTCAAAGACAAAACCGATGTCTATCAAGTCGGTATCCACCACGTGATTCAAGGCACAAAGAACATATTTACATCAAAACTTCCGCCGTGTCTATGACACAGCCTACCTGCAATGTTTTATGGAATGAGCCCTCTTTTACGCATGAAATAAAGCACTTTTTTTTTTATTTTGTGATTATTTACTCACCTACGTGTTTACTTTCTATGGTAAAAATTTGAAACATATAGAGCAGCGCATTCAAGGTGTTGCATTTGGATGGCCAGCAGTGTAAAGGTCACTACAATAACATTCCTACGTCACAGAATTCCCACGAATCAGAACTCACCATGTCACACGGGGGACCAGGTCACGTCAGTGTAGTGTGTGTAGTGGCCTTAACTCATATCTCTTTTGCAGATTTTGCAGAAGATGTGATCATCTTCTGCAAAATGCACCATTTTTTGAACTGCTGTTTAAATGTGGTACCCTTGCTTTTGTTTTTATTTTGCATCATGTTGAGGGAGTGCTTGACTGGAGGGAGGGGGAGGGGCTCGTCCGGCTGTGTCACTGGCCGGAATTTTTCCCCGACACAACCATGTCTTTTAGGACACTGCGCTAAAATCACTTCGGTGACAGAGCCTGATTGTGTTCGGTTCCCCTGTTCATTCTGATTTTACTTAGTGAGGTCCGAACTGCTCCGAATGAAAATGGAGAAACGAACCGGTATATATCATCGATTCATTCACGATTTCAAACAAAAAATTCATTCGTTTAATCAATTTTCATTTCCTGCTTCGAAAAGCCAGAATTTCAATCACCTCTCAATGCTATCCATACATACAGTTCAGCTCATTAAACGATCGCGTCACCGTCTCTCTTCAAAGTTTATCCTTTCCTCTCTCTGACGTTTTCACTTCTTTTTTTTCTTTTAACCTGACCACATATCAGTCTGGGATGGCTCTGATTAATCCATACTGTTCTTCCGATAAAGAAAAAAAAATAGTAAGTTAGGTGAACTTGACTGTCCAACTGTAACTGTCCCGTGCGCAAAACCAGTTACAACATTTGATTCCCCCCGATGTGACGCATCAAGACCGCTACCCTCCCTCTTTATATCCATAGCATTTTTTTACCCTCACATATATTTCATTTCTTACCTTTTTTATATTATATATCGTCCACCTCCTTCTCCCCCCCCCCTCCATTTTTTTCTTACGTGGTGTTTCAGCAATATTGTGGGATCTTGGCTAGCAATCAGTCGACGGCCTCTGGCAGTCGATGAACTTCTAAAACGGAACTCGTCGTCCAAGAAAGAGAAAGCAACACACACACATGTATATAAGGGGCAGATGAAGAATATACGTATTCTTTTCATAGGAGGCAGCAAACGGTGGTGAAGAGAGGTACAAAGAAGAAAAAAAAAAATGAAGCCACAGTGAGTGCAATTGAAATGGCGGAACGGATTGACCTCCACTCTCTCTCCTCCAACTACCAAACTCTTATTTATTATTATTTTTTATTTCCTATGTAAACCGTATACATACATGCACACAGACACGCTCTCCACACCCCCCTTTTCACCTTGCACAACGGGATGAGAACAGTAGTAGTAGTAGTCGTCGTCCTCGTAATACCAATATATACGTCATTATAATGCACGGAATTTTGTGCATAAAATGAAGTGCGAGAGCAAAGAAAGAAAATTACGGTTCAGCGCGAACGTACAAAATGGGAAAGAAACTGAAGACTCGTCGACAAGGTTGAGCGAGTTTTAGGCTAGGCGTACACCGGTTAGGCACGACAAGACAAGAAAGCTTTAGACAAACTTAGTAGTTGTTCACGTTGTTTTGTAGGCCACGATGTTTCAATTTGTGTGACTAATGCCCCTTTCACACGGAGCGGATGCGGACGCGGGTCCGGATCCGCATGCTTTTTCACACGAGCATTCCTCGCACTTTTCGTCCGCATCTTTAGACTGATTTTGTTTTCACCCAGTGAACGCCATACGTGGGTAGCACGTTGTTTAATAAAAGTATTTAATTTCTAAGTTTAAATTTTATTCACGGTTTTCTCTGCGAGTCACTCAGTCCAGTGCGCTTTAGTTTGAAATTTGTGCATAAAAACTATTTTTATTCGCAATTTTTGTAATTATTTTTCTCCTTCTTCCCTGATTCAGTGCTCATTAGCAGCCTAGAGCCATTCTTTGGTGGTTTAATCTAGAGCCCCATAGAATATGGGTATAAAGATGCCTTCATTCCGATCCTCACAAGTAGTCGACGGAAGAAAATATCTTAAAATATCTTCAAAAATTTAAAGTTTTTAATTAAATTTAAAAGTTATTAAAGTCTTTAGTCAATCAAAATATTCGTAATGAATTACAGAACGGCTTATAATTTTACGTGTTATATAGATCGCAAATTTTATAGTGGGTTTTTTTTTCTTTCAGAAATAAAATTTCATTCCCAATAACGGCCACTTTCTAATACATTTTCATGGTCCCGTTAGTGGCCGTTGTTGGTAGGTTTTATTGTATAAAATTGAAAAGTATGAACAAAAGGCAGTTAAAATTGCTATATCTCCTTCATCTCAGAAGGAAACGGAGGGATAGACGTATGTGGGTACATATCCTATTGATGAACAGGGACCTTCATATGGTGTTTTAAGGGTATTTATGGCAAATATAATTAAAAAAATTCCGTGCAAAATTCATCTTTAAAAAGTAGCCAAATCCGATGCGGATAGTACATCCGAATCGTGTAAATAGCTTCGAATATAACCTAATGTACAAAACTTGTACGTAGGTTTTGACACATGCGGATGCCATCCAAACCCGCACGAACACTTCGAAGTTGCTGGCGCGCGTTGTATCGTCTGAAAGGCTCCGTGTTATGTACCAATAGTTAAAAGTTCTTCTGGACCCGCGTTCGCATCCGCTCCGTGTGAAAGGACCCTAACCGGTGTGCGTTGCCCATACAAACCAGCATTAACAACAATGACTAAGTTCGTCTAAAGCAGTCTTGTTTTTTGTGCAACAGGTCTTGTCGGGTCTAACCGATGTGCTCCCAGCCTCGAGCTTAGTCATTGTTGTTCACGTTTATTTGTATGGTGCAAAGCACATCAGTTAGTCATGTATATATAAATTGAAACATTTCACCATATAAATCAACGTGAACAAAAATGACTAAGCTTGTCTAAAGCTATCTCGTCTTGTCTTGTCTAACCGGTGTGCGCCTATAGCCTTAATATAAGTAAATACGTAGGTGAAGCGAGAAAAAGATAAATTTTTTTGTTGACGTTGATCGGATTATAAAAGCGGAAGACTATCGCTTTTGATTCGGGGGTCGGCAAACACTTTTGAGACGGGAGGAATGAGAGGCAAAACCTTTCCCTCACAACGATTTAAAAATTATTCCAGTGCCTTGAATGCCCTCCTGTCCGATCATGAGTATCCGGACACCTCGATGTTCCAACTAACTGACCAGTGCTGGATTTCCCTATAGGCTAGACAGGCTGCAGCCTAGGGCCCCGAGGTCTGCAAAGGGCCTCAAAAATTATTAGCTTTTGAGATCAACAGAAAGATATATTTTGGGAGCCATCTTGTAGAGCTTCAAAAAACTTTATAATGATGAAATTCCCGTGGCATACATTTTTTATGCATCTTTTGGTTACCTTGCTTCATGGGGGAGAAACCCTGCTCAAACATTTACATATTTCGAGCCAATGTTTTTCTTTTTTGAACAACTTGAATACTCTTGTACCTACTCTCAAATGTATTTATCCTAGCCTAGTAACATATTTTCCATTAACTCTACAAATGTTTCATTCAATAAAAGCATTATGCGTACAGTGGAAGATGTATGTTGATATTCGATTAAGCGGGGAAAAGTCGTTGAAATTATCATATTAAGCGGATAATTTTAACCTTGTCTCTGTGAGAGAAATATCGGTGGAGGAGGATTTTATCCGTTTAACCGAGGATTTTTTATACGTTTAAGAATGATAATTATGATAACGGTAGAGGAATTTCGCTATTTTTCTGCGGTTTTTTCTACGCGAAGATCCAGGTTAGAACCCCCGTTGGCGGCACAGTGGTGGTCGGCTGAATTTGGTTTTTTGCGGTCTTTGAACTTCGAGTTGCGAGTGCGAGGCAGCCTCGCAATTGAAAAAGTCTCTGCACAGTGAGCAGGCAGACAACATGATAATGCATGAAAATTCAAGCATTTACCATCTTCGATTCAAAATATGGAAGGCAGATGGCAACACCAGCAAGAACACGAAACAAGCCTAACCATGACAAGATTAACCACGTTAGGGCAACTCATACACTTGGAATACACATTCCGACATGTACCGATGCGTTAGAAATCACGCACAGGAATGTGTACGAGCTGCATGTGCGCAGCTCTGGCGTATACACACAGGCGCCAGAATAAAAATCGACAGTTTTTGTGCAAAAGACGTGAGGAACAACACTTTCCATTTCTTACGATTTCATTCCGTTCTTTATGATTTCCAATAATGGGGGAAATGTGTATATATATATATATATATATATATGGATTATATGCCGCTAAGAACTGGCTATACGATGATTTTTTTCCCTTGAAGTCACGAAATTTGCATTTATGGAAATTACGATACATATCCAAATAACTGCATTTTGCCTACCCTTGGTACTATATATATAGATCACAGTGTTTCTCATTAGTTCACGGTGTTATTACGGGACATTCCTGTAATTTTCTCTGTTCCGATTTTTTTATACATTTGTCCCGTCTTTTCAACGATACTTATTTGAATTTGTAATAACACACACCGTTTTCATAATATAAATTATATTATGATAGTAATTGAAAAAATTAAGAATATTCATCTCACATATTTGTCAAGCTTAACGTTTTGTCCTCAATTTTTTTGGAAATTACGATTGGTGATTGTGTGCCTACTACTCACAATGTTTTTGATGGCTATTGGCGATGTCCCGTATTTTACGGATTATTATTTAAATAGGGCTGGGAATCGATTAAAAATTTTAACTAGTTAATCGGAATTTTTTTAATCGATTAATCGATTAATTGTAAAAAAAAAATTCAATCGATTAATCGAATTTTAATCGAATATTTTCAAATTCTACTTCATAACTTATTAAGTACCTTTTTTTAGTAATTGATACTACAAAAATATATTTTATTCATTTCACTCAACTATTCGCCAGATATAAACAAATATTGGAATAGATTAAGAAATTCAGGCTGTATTCTTGAAGTAATGCTGGCCAGGTCCTGGAATTTCTTCAGTAGGATGTCGGGATGTTATCGTTTTTTTAGGTGATCATCGTTTTAGGTTAGTCACGGATAATTTTTCCCCTCTAGAAACTGCTCCCGAACGGTGCGGGAGGAGGGGCTGGTGTGTTGCCCGAAAACGAAAATTGCTGTTTACAGTGGAGACAAAAAAATTTGACATTGTCTTGTAAAGCTTGTAATTGAGGAGGGAATCATCGATATATTGCCAAATAATACAAATCTAGTTGACTAGTCAATCTTATAGAATACTAAAATAGAGCTATGCACTTCTTTTTTAATTAAAAAAATTTTTTGAGGGTTTTTTTTAATATTATGTTACAATTATGCTGTCTGGGGGGGGGGGGTACTCTCCCCCCATCCTACTTTTTTGCATTTAGAACTATGAGATACTTTCCACATTTAATAGTAATGCTGTGCATTTAATTCATTGAAAAGGCCGTCGTAATGAATTCGGGGACCCTAAGCCAAAACTGTTATTGAGGCTTTTGAATACAGGCCCACACATTTCAAAAGGACAAATTCTTCATCCAAAAAGGTATACATAAATACAGAATTTAACAGAAATGCTAAAAACACCTTAATGAAAGAAATAATTTTAGAATTATTGAAAAAATAATTTCGTAATTGATGAACATTTATAATTAATGAAAAAATCGTTACAGAACTATTGATAGAAATAATAGAGCTCAGAATTGTCAAGAATAATTTCCTAATTGTCAAGAGTAATTTCCTAATTGTCAAGAGTAATTTCCTAATTGTCAAGAGTAATTTCCTAATTGTCAAGAGTAATTTCACAATTGTCAAGAGTAATTTCCTAATTATCAAGAGTAATTTCACAATTGTCAAGAGCAATTTCACAATTGTCAAGAGTAATTTCCTAATTGTCAAGAGTAATTTCCTAATTGTCAAGAATAATTTCCTAATTGTCAAGAGTAATTTCACAATTGTCAAGAGTAATTTCACAATTGTCAAGAGTAATTTCCTAATTGTCAAGAGTAATTTCGGAACTGTTAAGAGTGATAATTGATGCAGAAATCAAGAATTTCTGGAAGAAATAATTTCATAATTAATGGAAATTTAAAATTAATGAAAATATCATTTCAGAATTACCTTGACAAATTTCAGATGCAATGAAAGAAATAACTGACTAAAAAGAATTAATTATTAATTAATTAAAACAAGTTATATTAAATTAAATTAAAATTCAATGAAAGAGAAACAAATTCAGAGTAAGTGCTCAATGATTTGAGGAACCCTGTTTGACGACTCCGAATGCTACGGTACCACTAGGTGGCGCGCGGACTTCGTGGAAAGTTTAATTTGGCCCGCAGTGACTGAAAGGTTGAGGACCCCCCCCCCCTCTGCCTTGACTTATGCCAACGTCGCGGACCGTGGGTTGAGAATCGCTGGTATAGATATGATGGGAGTTTTATCTAAAAATAATAATAATTCCTTCCCTCTTTTGGATTCTTATTTACATCTCCAGCGCGGTGAGTAGCATTTGTTGAAATGAAGTCCCGAAAAAAAGTGGGTCATAAAAATTCGACCGTATTATCTCTCTCTAACAACCTTGTTCTAATTCTCGTCGTGGCGTCCATTTCTCCTCTCTTTATGGTCATCATACGACCTTTCCCAGTTTACTCGCAATTAAATGAGCACTGATTATCACCGATGATTATAGTGCGCATATGCATGCGTATCTTGCGCAGTTCGTTTCCTTGGCACTTGGTTTCGGATTTCATCATTGTCCGCGCGAATGTTGAAATTTCCGTGCGAAGTGATTATTACCGCCAATGAAAACGTCCTACATGCTAGCCCATTGACATTGGAGTTCGTCAGACATTTTCGCGATTAATTATTATCAGTAGCATAAAATGGTTTTAGTTGTGTGCTGAGAAAAAGATAGGATTAATGATAACGATGAAAAGTTGTTTCTGGTTGTTCGTCGCCTTGAGCGATCCATACATTTTGGCCAGAATAGTAATAATAATAATAATAATAGCTTCGGACATTCTCCCCCTGCAATGATCAGTTAATGATTTCATCTACTTTGTTATTTTACGCTGCTCTCGCTTGGGTTGAATTAAATGGAATTTTACAGCTTTTATAAGATGGTTGTAAAAACCTATGAGTGAAGTCCGGTTCGAACCCGGATGAGGTGCACCTGAGGAACGTGATGTTTAACATAATGATAATAATAAAGATGCCTTTCGGAAGTGTGAAATACTTCTTAGTTATCTACATTCAAAAGCAAAATAAAAGGAATTGGTTATTGGTGGTCCTGTGGAATGACCAAGTACAGATTGATTCTGTGCATACAACAACCCTTCTCTCTCTCCTTTTAAAAAGAAAAAAAAACGATTTTTAAAATATAGTTTTGAGAGTTTAACCAAAACCTCCGCTACACGATTCAAAAGAATCTCTTATTCCTCGTTAGACTATTTTCTCTGATCTTTTTTCCCCCCTTAACGATCACGAGATATCTCGTCCTAACGTAGATGGGCGAAATTCATTCCACCTCTCCCTGGCTTTTTTACCTCTTTTTCATCATCGCAAAACTTTATTGTAACCCCGAATAAACTTTATTGTTAAACTTTAATAATTCCTTGTGAAACTTTATTCTTACCCTGGAACATGAACGGAAAATGTTTTTTTTTTTTCCATAATGTACTTTTGCATTATATATATATATATGTTACGTTAAATGTGATGAATCGGTAATTATGCACACTTATTAATCGTCTTGATAAGTGTGATAAATTTATCACTTTTTTACCGGTGAATATGCATAATAAACAAGTGTCGTTGGCGAATTTAATAAATACTTGAAATTTATCGCCTTTATCGGTTATTATGCATAATCCCTATTGTAATTGGTGAATTTGATACATATGAAAGAAGTTCCAAACGAGTCTAGTATGTGTGATGAATCTAATCGATATAATGATACGAATACATGTATGAATTATCGTGTGTAGTTCCGTGACCTTTCATTATCCTGAACGACTGCAACTCTTGGGCAACATTCTCTTCTCTAGAATGGTGTAGGCTGATCAACGACTTGAGACTGCTGTACAAAAGTGTCTATATTGTTACCTATACATCGACTCTTTCATCAAACATAAAGTTCATGAACTCTCTCGCACCAGAAATCACCAGCTGAGCATACGTATTCCATTTGCGCGAGAAGGAACCGATTACAGTATTCACGTTTATGCCGAGTTGGCAGAGCTTAGAATAGACTTCCATCCGATCTCGTTTGTACACCGACGTACTCGTTATTTTGCAATTGACTATCGAGCGTTGACATTTCGAGTTTCTTGGTCAGAAACCCATTTTAATTCAATGCCACCCATGTATGTACAGTATGTCATTATTTGGTCCTTTTCTTTTGATTTTTATCGTGCTTTTTTTCCTTTCTCCCCGCAATATAAGTGCAACCAGTCTTTTGTGGATGTAAATAAATAGTAGATGTAGAATAATGGAGATATGGATTTGTGTGCCTATTTATGCTTTGAAGAGATGCTCTTTTGTGAGGGAATCAACATTCTGGGGGCCACATATGAACCATAAATAGAGCAATGGGAGCCGCGAGTGACAAAAGTTTTAGAACCACTGGTTTAATTCTGCGATTATTAAAAGAAATTACTAAAAGTCCTTATAGGAAAAAAGAGTCCTTAGAGAGAATATAAGAGTCCTTATGCCTCTCACGGCATAATATCGTCGAGATCTTTCTAAATTTTTGCTGTATTCAACTCAAATTTTTATGTAAGTTGCTCTGTTGAAATCCTACCAAATATTTAAAAAATAAACTTTGTATTTCTCGCGCATGCGTACGTAAAAATTATTTCTTTCAAATGCCTATATCTCTGAATATTCAATGCTTTCATTTGAAATAATATATAATATTAACAATATAATATTTTCTTTGCACATTGTCAAATTTCCTGTTAGGCTCGTAAAATTTGATTGAAAAGTCCGCATGTCATAAGCAAAAACATGCGAGAAAATTGAATTTTTTAAATTCTATTTTTTGGTAGAATCGTTTATATACAGGGTGCATAGGTAACTGCTGACACCGCAATTTACTGGTGAACCATTGATCTTAGAGGCATACTTCCACAATTGAAAAAGTATCCATATAACGTGTGGACTTGAGATACGTCATTTATATTGTAAGGGATTGTATAGCTATTAAAATAAAAAAAAATCAACTTTTCATATTGACACCCTGTGCTCAAAAACCTATAAGTAGGAAACTCTTGCCCTC
Source organism: Pholcus phalangioides (assembly GCF_987345545.1). NCBI lineage: Eukaryota > Metazoa > Arthropoda > Arachnida > Araneae > Pholcidae > Pholcus > Pholcus phalangioides. The sequence continues at coordinate 80,728,713 of NW_028301608.1, read as the reverse complement.
TCTCTCTTGAAGTCAACATAATAAATTCCACGTTTCTAGAGCATCAATTATTCGAATACCGATCAACCGAAACACATGTTAACCGAAAGCGTTATCATGTGAGGCGGCTATGAAGTTGTTAGAACAAGAAGAAGAATGTGATGCCGTTGCCCTATTGCCCTGTTCATAAAACATTTGTGAGATTTAGCTTCAAAACACGAGTCTCAGCTCTGAAGCAAAAGAAAATTTTGGACTTCTTTACCTAAACTGTAGGCTACTTTAATGGCCATTTTGAACTTGTCAAACTAGGCTAGTCAGTTTTCTGTGTTATTTGTAAGACGCGTGATACAAAATGTATACAGTTTTGTGTTTAATATCACTGCTTCTTTGTTCCATATTGCTCGTATAGCACTGGTACATTTTTTCTCCCGGAAATGATCGGTTATCCGAACACACCCCCCCCCCCAATTGTTTCGTATAATCGATGCTCTACAGTACAATATTCGCTGAGATATTTTAATTCGAAAGAAATTGGAAAAAACAGCATGAACTAACGGAAAATACTCTCTCCTCTTCGTTTGTGCTGTTCTTCAAATTTTTGAATTCAAATATCTCGGTGGATACTGCGTACACACTTAGGAACGTGGAATTTTCTTTGATGGTCGCAGAACAGACGGGGCTTCAACTTTCTAATTGTGTTTTTGAGCACAGGGTTTATCGTATAAAAAGTTAATTTTTCTATTTCATCAACTATACAACCCTTTGCAACATGAATGACGCACACGCGTTATTTTGATACTTTTTTTCAATTGGAAGTATGCTTGTAGGATCAAAGCTGTTAACTACGCACCCTGTGTATTCATGAATATCCGTGCGGAAACTCCGACTTAAAGGAAGAAAACTCCGATTCGAAGAAAAATTTTAACACTAAAAGAATATCGAAGGTTCTCTGGAGCCGAGACAAAACTTTTGTCTTGAGCAGATATTCGAGTTATCGAAGTTGGCCTTATAGCGAATGGACTGTAAGTTGTCTGGAAGGAGCTTACTCATCGACAGATGTGAACGTTGACTTGTAAAGGAAATGATCGAAAGGAGTGGGTGGGGCGAAATGGAAAAGCCAACTTTAAGCAATAAATTTATTTTTTTTGGTTTATTTTCTGTATACGGAATCTATCGATTTTTTCGCCAGTGAGAGTTTGCTGTAACGAGTAAAACGAGTTTTTAATCAAACTTTTTCCTCTTTTTTTTTTTTTTTTTGAATATAATCATGCCAAGCTTTTTTTTCTTTTAAAGAGGCGGAAGAGAAAACTTGACCATGTACAGAGCCCTGAGTAATGTAAAGCATTTTAATAATGATAATAGTAATAAAGGAAAGGGGATTATTTCTGATGAATTGTTGCTTCAGCTGACAGTAGGAATCTGTTCTTACAGATTTCAAACACTTTCGTTTTTTTGCTATTATTTCTCAAAGAGTTTCTCTCTCGACAACTCTTTATCTTTATCGGGTTATGTTATTATGTACCTGGCCCGTGACAATCCGTCATTATAGTCGTTACACGTAACCGCCACCAGTGTTAGTCAACAAGCATGCAGATGTGTGATTCAATTTTTACTTCTCAAAATTTCGATCAGGAGTGGAAATGCTACTTCAAATTGCGGGTATTTTTTTCAAAGACTTGTTTCTGAGTGTTTTCCATAAAAAATACCCCTCTATTTACAATAATACTCATTAGAATTAGAGGAGTGAAGTTATTCTTCAAAAAATAACTCTTTCCGATAACACTGACCGCTACCCCTATAGCAGCGGTTCTCAACTGGTGCTCCGCGGAGCCCTTGGGGCTGCTTGTGCACTCAGAATAAAAAAAACAGTAAAATTAAAAAAAATAATTATAAATTTTTTCAAATAGTAAAAATAAATCACAGTAACTTTGATGAATAATTCAGAAATGGACCTACGGGGCTCCGCCATATAATTTTTTTACTAAAAATGGCTCCGCAAGTCATGAGAATCGTTGCCCTATAGAATCAAAGAACCGGGTGAAAAGACAGGAAAGGTATTTGCGACGGGATATGTCCGATTTTTTGAACCACTGTGGAACCTAGGTTTCTTCTCGGTAAAAAATCTCACCGGGCATGTATTTTTCTTTTATTTTCGATCACATGCCCGATGTGATGGCGAAAACCGCCAAAATATTAAAATACATTGGTGTTTTTTATTATGATTGTAATTATCGGTGACGATGCAAGTGTTTCTCCTACCATCCCTTCCATAAAACATTTGAAATAAAATCTTCAAAAGACTAATTTCTATGTTACTGAAATTATCACAAGGCCTCGGTTATTCATTTTACCACTCACCACAATAACTGTATTGGTGAGTAATAAGGGAAATATGGGAAGTATGGGCATGTGGGGATGGTGGGGGGGGGAGCGCTGACAAAGCCCAAGCCTGGGAACCCAGAAGCGTTATTATTCCATCAAATACTTAGGATTTTAACTTGGGGTTTACGCTTATTGGCCAAGATCACTATTACATCACTAAAAGACGAGGCGGGGCAAGGGGTTTAAAATGTTTTAGTATACAGTATATGTTACGGTAAATGTGTGATAAATCGGTTATTATGCATAATCGTCAATCGTCTCCTTAAGTTTTACAAATGTATCACTTTTACCGGCGATTACGCATAATATCCAAGCATCGTAGTAGTAAATTTAATAAATACCAAAAAAATTATCATTTTTACGGGTGATTATACACGATAGTGGTTAATTTGATAAATAATTTAAATTTATCACTATTACCGGTGATTATGCACAATACCCTAGTGCAGTAGATGAACTTGATTGAAAAAAAAAATCCAAATGAGTCTAGAATTTTGTACCCCGTTTGATGTACCCCGATTTAAGCGAACCTGAAGTCGATTGTGCATAATCACCAGTAAAAGCGATAAATTCCAAGTATTTATCGAGTTAACCAGGTACACTTGGGTATTATGTATAACAACAAGTAAAAATGATTTTTTTTTTTAGTATTTATCAAATTTACCAACGATGCTTGGGTATTACGCATAATCGCAGGTAAAAGTGATAAATTTGTCGAACTCACTGAGACGATTGACAATTATGCATAAAATAACAGATTTATCACATTTACCGTAACCTATACTGTATACTCAAGCATTTTCAACCCACTCCTCTTTATCCCCGCCTCGTCTTTTAGTGACGTCTTTTTAGTGATCTTGGGACTATTCTTATCATTTTTTGCTTTTTCACGCTATAAATTCACTATAGCAGAGCCCGTGAGAAATGTGGTTTTGGGTGGGGGGCGCAAGAGATCACAGCCTAGGGGCGCTGCTGCCGGTTTTGGGGTAGTAAAACTAGATGACACTTGTTTAAAATGGGCATGTTATTTGGATATTTTTTCTAATTGAAATATGTTCTCATAACCAGTTGAAAAGAAAAAAAGCTTGGTTAAGAGGACTTCCTGGAAACGCTATATAATAAGGTTTGTTGACGCTGTAGCTCCTAAATAATTGTTATTTAGGAGTTACTGGTTATTATAATTTAATTCCCAAGTAGGTCTTTGTTAGGCAGTCAATGCATTTCAATCTATTTTAATTTTTACGGCCCTTAATATTTTGCTGCCTTGTGCTCCTGCGTCACTCACACCTGCCCAAGTCCGGTCCTGGAACGTACATTGGCTATGATTCCATGAGGACGAGCGAAAGAACATAACAGCTTTTGGTAAACGACTTTTTTCCCAGACACCAACAGCGCAAAAAAATTATTGACTGATCTTGGATTTTCTAGTCGTGACCGCATTAATTTTATGAGGATCAGCATCGACAGTCCAAAGACAAATTCGACCCTGAATCTAATACAAACTTCTTGTTCAATCGCTCCCATTTTCAGAAATTTTTTTCTCTTATCGCCCCTCCAACTCAAGCGAACCCATAGGGGATCCTATGTTATACCCGTAGTTTCTATCACTCCCCTGGACCATTTCATCACCTACCTGGGGGCGATATCGCCCACTTTGGGAAACACTGATCTAAGAGAAGAATTAGTTTCTTCTGTAATTGATTAATTGCATTAATTAACCATTAATTAATTTCTTTGAGAATTCTTTTACTTATTGTTTAATGCCGTTTCCTGCTATAGTTTATAATTAATTTTTACTTCAAATAAATTCTAAATAAACTTAAAAAAAAGTTACTACTTTTTGATATTTTTTGAAATTCCAGAAAAAAAAAATGATGTTCAATAAATATTTCTTCACTTATTCCAGGCGGAGCAATTGATCGTATAAATGTTTACAAACACATACAAATACAACGCCACAACAGGCAAATTGCCCAACGAGGTGGCTGACTTAAGAACATCATGGATCCCCGAGCCATTTATTGGAGGCCCTACCTACTACTGCTACACCACACATGCACACCCCCACATCCCCCCCAACGAATCGGTACATGCGGGAATGTGTGTGTACGTGTAGTGAAACCTGACGTGAAGTTTTTTTTGTTTCTCTGTAACGCTTGTTATGTGTAGTGCTGCCATCTGCCACCAGTTTTTCTAACTATGAGTGAAGTGTTATGATTGAATGATTTATCGTTGTAGGACTGTTGCTCTCTGTGGCGAGACTTTTTAACGGGGAGATCGGCTCGCATTTGCGCCTTGAAGTTGGGAACCACAGAAAACCAACTTCAGCCGACCTCCACTGTGGGGTTCGAACCCGGATCCTCGCATCGCGAGTCCGTCACTATAACCACTCGACCACCACAGCGGTTTGTTCAACATTCGATTAAATTTTTTGACACTTTTTCCGAGTCGTGTGCTTATGACAGTATCAAATCTAAGCACAGCACGAGGTACAAATACATATATAATCAAACCGCGATTTATGGTAAGTTTTTCCAATCGAAATGGAAAACAGGTACGATCGCTAATCGAAAAGAAACTTTTGCAATGCAAATTTCGCTTGACAAATTTCTGCAAGCGAATAAGAGATAAGGTGTCAAAATGAATGTGATTCATATTTTTTTACGAACTTAAAAATTCAATTTTCATCATTTGAATTGTCTTGAATAATCAGGACACACACACAACGTGTTGTAATTTTTTTTTCTATCTCACACCCCCAAAAATGCTCTTTCGCCTCCGGTTAAGAACCACTGTAATAAAATGCCTTAACAAGAACGTGGGGGGGGGGGAGAGAGAAAGGGGTGTGGTTTTCATCATAATTTTAAAAATTTGCGTATTCATTACATTTGCTGCAATGAGATTATGCGAAGCTATTTTGGGCATTCTCTCAACAGTATGTACTAACTAACAGTGGACTCGATTCATTCATTCGTTCGTTCGTTTTTTTAACAATGAGAAATGATTTTTACTATGAAAAAAGTAAATCCACACAGTAATCATATTTAGTACTATTTTTCGGGCGTGTATTATTTCAAGTTACATGCCCGACCGGGCACATAAATTTTTGGAGATTTGTCCAGCCCTAATGTATAGGATGGTTTATACAGTCGAGATCGCTTGTAATCGTGGTAATGAACTTTTTGGTATTCGTTGAGAAAAGTGTGAAAGTCTGATTTGTGACTTTTGAGTTATTAGCGATGTTCCGAGTAGAAGTTTTATTGTCTCACGAAAAGGGGATTGAACAGATGAAGATACAGTGAAACTTTGATATACCTTTACTTTGTGGATCAGGAAAAAATATCGTTGTAGAAGGGGTGTCGTTATATCGGCAGACGTCTCGTGTCATCAAATTTATGCTGTTGTTGTTACCTTTTCTAAATCGGCATCGTTAGTACCACAGGAAACGTGCTTTTGTGTATTTATTCGCCGCGAAAAATTTTAATATTCATTAGTTTATTAATAAAATTCAGTTGAACGCATCGCCCTTGTAAAGTTTTTACCGCATTGCACTTTTGTGCTTACATAAAAAAAAGGGGGGATATATTTATAGTGATAACTTCCTTTGCGCATTTTGATTAACCTGTAGAGCAAATTTACAGGTGTAATAAGACGTCTTCAGAAGAACGAAAACAATTGACGCAGTTTAAATTACATTCAAAACAAATTTGAGAAAAAAATCGATGTAGTATTTTTCAAATAATCTCCAAAAATATCATTATACAGGGATTTATCGTAGTAAAGTATATCGTTATATCGAGAGGAGTTCAACATTGGACTACAGGCAATTCCAAACAAAATTCTAAAAAATATCGCTGTAGAGGGAGGTTTATCGTAATATCGAGTGTCGTTGTAGCGAGGTTTCACTGTGCATATTAGAAACGTCGAAATTATTTGGTCAGCTGTCATCAGCGTTGCGTCACTTTTCTTATGACTCACACGCTTCATTTTTTATTGATAATTGATGATCTCCTCTCTTTTTTGTGAAAGGACGATTTTGTTAAAAATATAGTTTTGCTTTCCATTACTTATTAGAAAACCGTTTCGCCCCCCTCCCGCCCCCGGGGTTGTGAACATGTTCCGGAGCCGGCGCGTTCGTTTTCCCGCCTAGTGGCCGACCCTCCCGTAATTTTAGCGGATGGTTTTTATGGGTGTCAAAAGATCGCTACTCGAGCGAGCATCATTATTAGTGTCAGAAATTCGGCACGATCTACCTTCAACCTCTCTTTCTTTCCTCGTTTTTTTTTTCCCATCACGTGGTTGGTAGCCATTCGTGATCCATTTGCGCGTAATTCACGATATTGGTAGCCATCACGATTTCGTAATCCGATCCGCCTCGTTTTAGGTTGGAGCACCGTATACACGCGTGCTCATTTCAGCTGATGACTTTTTATGGGGGGGAAAAAAATTGAATGAGTGATGAGAGAGATCAGACTTTTTTGGAGAGAAAAAGCTACTCACATTTTGAGAGAAGAAGGCGCGAAATCTACTGCTAGTCACGACAAATGTCGGTCTCGCGGTTCCTTCCCAAGAAATATTCATGAGCGGTAAAATAAATAGATATTAGTGCTGTGTATATTGTTGCACACGTGCGGAAAACGGTGGTTGTAGGCACTTGATGGAAGTATTAGTTAAGTACATTCGCGCGGGGAGAACGTGTTAAAAAATTTCATTTCCTGAACTCGGGTCACCCTGTCTGAATTTAGCTGCTCTTCATCTGCGATTGATTTCGTTAACTTAGAAAATCCCAACTTTTCTTTCGCCTTATCTCTATCAGACCCTGGTGCCGCAAAAATACGTGGGTTGCTTTTTCTCTCTGTAGAATTTTTTCCTTTTGACCTCAGGGAGTAAAGCCCTGACTTAAGGGATTGTGTAAGTTTTGAGTTAGAAATATGGTGAATATAAACTTTGTAAAGGGGGGGGGGAAGGGGCTCTCATTAGAGGGCAGCACTTATAGTTGAACTTTCAAGATGGCTCTTAGGAGAAAGTGCCTCCGAGAAAAGTTCGATTTATTACATAAAATTTAGCAATAAAACTGTGAAAAAAACCGTATGTGAAGATGAATATATCTTGCATCATCTTGGTCGAAAAAAATTAAACTAAGTGAACTACTTCTTCGCAAAAAAGAGAGAGAGAAATACAGTCGAATCCCGTTTTAACGAATACCGTTATAGCGAAATTCTCGTTTTAACGAACACTGATCCCCCAAATAAGTTTACATAGGAACAATGATAGCTAACCTGGAATTCCTTTATAACGAAATTTCGTTTTAACGAAGTGATTCCTCCGGTCTCATGGCGTTCGTTATAACGGGATAAATATGTCTCTAATGCATTTTGAAAATTAAAAAAAAAAAAATGAATGCTCTTGTCTGAAAATTCTATCACCCACAATTGTGAAGAAATTATTTGGGGGGGGGGGGAAGATGTGGCCTTTAACAGAGGGTTTGGTTATTTCCATTGCGCCAGTTATAAACGCAAATCAATGAAATTTATAAAACCGGGGTTAATCACTAACGTGTTAATGACCATTTCGTATACAAAGTGCATACGTAGCTGGTTATACTGCACGTAAAACTTGAAACCTTTTAGTTTCATTTTCGTAGTTCTCTTACTGTTATTTATCCTTTTAAACACACATTTGCTTATAATTTTCCTACTTTTATTATTGCCGAACCAGCATTTATTACTACTAGTGCTTTCATATTGAAACTGTTTTAAGTTTCTGGGATATGTACTTCCATTTTGACTCGTGTTCTTTTTCCCAATGGTTTTAAATCCAGTGTCTAACGATCTGCTGACGGTTTCCAAAATGGGAATACTAAGAAAACGGTGACAGATATTAAGATCATTCTTGCGGAATGTAAATGTGTGAAGTCAGGAATTTCAACTATGTCGTTCATGTTTCAAGGGGGTGTATAGTTATTAAAACCAAAAAAAAAAAGAACTTTTTATAAGGACACCCTGCGCCCAAAAACTCAATAAGAAAATTGTTGTCCTGTCTCTCTTCATGCCAACAGAAAATGTTTCACGTTTCTAAGTGCAATATTCGCAGAGGTATTTTTGAATTCAAAAATCGGAGAACAATTTGGAAAGAACGGCAAAAACTAACGGGGTCAACGCTTCTTTCCAAATTTTTGGGGATTTTAATTCAAATATCTATTCGAGTATTGTACATAGAAACGTGGCTTTTTTTCTTCTTTTTTTTTTTTTGGCCACAGGGTGTCCACATACTGTAAAAAGTTTTTGTTTTTATTTTAATAACTATACAACCCCTTGCAACATGAATGGCATACATGAAATTCATGACTCTTCGCACATTTATATTCCGCAAGACGCAAGAATGACTTTAATATTCGTACCCCCCCCCCCATTTTGAAAACCATCAGTGGATTGTGGGACACTGTATTTTTATATAGAGGCATATATATACAGGGCGCATATTGAAGTCCTTTTATCCTGGAATAATTCGCGGACCGTTGATCCTACAAATACACTTCGAGTTAGAAAAAGAATCCAAATAATGTGTAGTACTCAGATGTGGTTGATGATGATGATGGTGACGACTCAGATATGTCATTCATATTACAAGGATCATTAAAATATAAAAAAATAATCATTAATATAGTCATTAAAATATAAAAAAATTGACTTTTTTATTTGGTCACCCTGTCCCGAAAGCCCAATTAAAGAGAGAGAAAGTTGTTTTCCTGTTTATCCTGAGGCCAACAAGAAAATTTGAATGTTTATAAGCGCAATATTGGCTGAGATATTTGAATTTTACAATCGCTGAAAATGAACGAAAAATCACGTAAGCTAACGGACAAGCTCATTGTATATACCAGTGATTCTCAACGTGGGCGTTAACACCCCCCTTGGGGGCGATGGAATGTTCCAGGGGGCGGCAGAAGCTACGGGTATAACGTAGGATCCTATGGGTTAGATGTCGTTGTGGGGGGGGGGGCGATGGGTGAAAAAATTTCTGAAGAAAGTGGCGGTGGGACAAAAAAGATTGGGAAATATGGTGTATACCAGTGTTTCTCAACCGCCGGGCCGCGACCCGGTACTGGGCCGTGGCATCATTCATACCGGGCCGCGACTGATCTGCCGTTTCCTTTTCCCGCATTCATGTTCCGTTAATCATGTGTTTGACCGGGCCAAAAACAAATGAAACCGGGCCGCGGGCTTCCAAAGGTTGAGAACCACTGGTATACACGCTTCCATACTGTCCTTTCCCTTCTTTTTCACCCGATGAGATGTACAGCGCCAATCACACACACAAAGAATAAAGCTTTTAGCTGCTTTTTCCAGGAGCAAACTTTTCAATCAGAACTCGCGTGCAGTCATACCTCGGCTAACGAACGCTTCGGCTTACGAATTTTTCGCTAACGGTGATTTTTTTTTGTCAACGTTTTCCTGCCGTTGCTAACGAATACTTATTCGGCTAACGAACATTTTGGTGGATGTGGATGCATGCGCTAACGTGGAACAGTCGCGTCTTAAGCTAAATTTTCGTGCCGATCAAAGTGAATCCAATGAGTAACTGTCATTCGAGTGAGATTAATTTACTTCTGATGCCGATGTATCACTGTATTTGATCACTATTCATTCTTGAACTGAAAGAGTTACCTAAAAAAATTGTATGGTTTTTACAATATTTATAATTTTTTTTTTTCCTTTCTTTCCCCGCGCATGCGCAGTGAACGTAGTCGAAGCACTTCAGGAGTTCTGGCAGATGAAATTATCTCGAGGAGCTGATCTCAAAAACGGCGCTTTAGTGATATACGAGTCAATGCCATCAACGAGTCCACCATACGTTTGTTACGTCACATTACCAGGAGGAAGCTGTTTTGGCAGCTTTCAGGTATTTAGCTGACTTCTTTTTTCAAATTCAATCCAATTACGGCATATCTGTCTGGTTACATAAAAGTATAGTACATATGTACTCTACTTTCTTTTCGTCCCTAATATAATTGCATGCATGAAAGTTATTATTATCAACACATTCGCTTTAAAATATATATGTTACTGCCAAAGCCCGAAGTGCGGCCAATTCGCGAATCGGCCAAGAGATTTGGACAAAGTCCGAATTGCAGAAATGATTCGGACTTTGCCCTCCAATTTCGCTAAGTAGCCGGAGATCCCTGGCCAAAGCTCGATGTGCTGATGTAAGACGGCCTGGCAGGAGCCAAATTCAATTTTTTTTTAACCTCAAACGTGTGGTACATGTCTATATATAGAAGCTGTATTGGATTAGCTCCATGTGACAAGAGGAAAAAAAGTGAAATTTGAGAGAAAAACTATAAAAATAATTATGTATGGCAAATTTTGTAGAAAAAACAGGATTGCCTCATCGTTCCTGCTGTTTCATGGGTTGCCATAATTAACGTGGACATAATTATCACGAAAAAATACGACGATGATCTTGAGTTTGTCTTTTGTTATCGGACTTTGGCCAGGGATCACCGGTCACTTCGCAAACTGTCAGAATTTCGAACATTTGCCGGGTCAATATTTGACGAAATTGGCCAATTTCGGGCTTTGGCAGTAACATACATTTATATATATTTATATATATATCTTGCGCATACCATTGTTCATCAATTTATGTATTTATTATGTATGTATCTATGAATGTACGTATTTATCAATCTATGTATATCAATTTTATACAAGATGTTCCATAAAAGGGCTTTACAACTTTGTGAGGTCGTGGAAGAGACTTTCTATCAACACAACTCGCCCAATTTTTATTTATATAGGTTTGTGTGTCACCAAATTTTATTACGTGAGCCCTAGCGGGAGAGATTATTCATCTCAAATTTCTTCCTGATCCTTTCTTTTTTTTCTTCTTTACCACGAATGGTCTGAGGTTATAGAGGAGCTGTATCCATATGAAATTTTGTCACTGAACCACTTGTTTTTGTCAAAATCAAGTCAAGAACCGGATGATCCAAAACTATGCCGGATGATCCGTAAATGTGCCGCGGTTTGCTCAAGTGCTCTGGAACTGTGCCACTGTGATCTGTAAACATACCGCGGGACACTTTACATGCTCTGGAACTTTTGCCGCATGCCATTCAAGTGATCTGAAATATGCCGCGGTCACTCAAGCAATCTGGGAATGTGCCACACGCCACTTAAGTGACGTGGATCTGCACCATGGGTCACTATACATAACACTAGAATATATCTAGCAATCAAAATACTAAATTGTAGGACTAAAATGCCTTAATTTTTGGCAGTGCTGGGTTGTATATGATGCTTAGGAAAGTCCTACAACTCATTCTTAGTGCATAAGTAAGAATGACTAAGTTTGACTATGATATGGTATATTTATATACTAGCATTTATATATAACGCGAGGGTTTTCCAATTGAAGCCGTATCTAAACGTGCAAAACAATGACTTCGATTGAAAATACTCTTTGAAACTCTGGATAATAAAATTACAGTATAATTACAATTCAAAATACAAAACACTTTAATTTACATAAAAGCAAGTATTTTAACATCGTTTTATAATTAAACATCGTTTTATAATTAAACATCGTTTTATAATTAAACATCGTTTTATAATTAAACATCGTTTTATAATTAAACATCGTATTATAATTAATATAAGTGCTATTTAACATCGAATCTATCAGCTTAAAAAAAAAACCATTTGTCAATAACTTCCTGACTGTTTTAATACTGAGTTGGTTTGTGAGGTCAAAAATCTAACCCTGATCCCCTAACACAGGTGTTTTGAATAATCAGCTCTATTTCGCTTCGCCAATTGAACACAGGTAATGAGTAGTTTACATAAAAATAAACCATAAAATTATATTTCATATGTTCTAGACTCTTTATGTCGAAAAATTCAAAATTGTAAATTATAATTAATGTTTTGTTTTAAATAAATTAATATTCGAAAATTAAAACATTGTAATATGCAAAAAAGCAAGTTTTTCAACGTGTTTTTATACCTGTTGCGTCCAAAACATCATCCAAAAGCATTCATTTAAGTTTTTGACGGTTTAAACCAGTTTTTGACGCTTATCAAAAACCCAACCCCGGTCACGGGCCACTCAAGTTAATGTGAAACTGCACCGCAGGTCACTTAAGTGATCTGGAAATATGCCGCTTGGTTGATTTTTAAAAAAATTATGTTTGAGGTCACGGATCAAATCAGATGACACCGAGGGCAAAGGGTTATTTATGCATGTATTCTTTAAAACGCGTTTTATATGGAATTTAATTAATTCAGTGTGATTAGCGCTATGCGTAAGTCCTACGTGTCCGCGTGTGTCGAACGACTAGGGGAGGGGGGCTTAGAGAAATTACCTCTCCCTCCATTTTCTTTTTGCCACGCGAGACTGCGACTAGATGTGCAACGAATTTCTCAGTATATGTGAGATATTATGTTGTAAATGAGATGCGGAAGCTCATCCCCGATCCATCATCGCCGCTAGCAACTTTGTAACTTGTTCCAAATTCATTGGGGGAATAATTGGGTCGGACCCAGGGGCAACGGAGAAGACTTGTGCGCGTGATTAACGGTAAGGAAATTATGCTAATACTTGACGATTTCCGTCGAATTTGACGGATGGGTTTTAAGGATGATTCAAATCGTTTGTCCAGCAGAGGCGCATTTATGATTTTGCAGTCTGCGGGATATACACGAATTTTGCCGCCCTTCTCCCATTCTAACCATTCACATGCTTGTACACTGTTTTGGTCACTCACATGCTTGCACACTGTTTTTGTCGCTCACATACTTGAACACGCTATAGATCACACTTTTGGTCTCTCAATGACGTGGTTTCTTGCTTTATTAGTCACTCTTTTGTCGCTCAGTGGCATGGTTACGGGATTTATAGGCCACTCTTTTGTTCGTTCGCACGTTCACACATGCTCTAAGGATGGTATTCACCGACTTGGTTTAAACAATTTTTGGATTCGTGTCGATCTCATATCCAAAAATTGTGACTATAATTTAAACCAGTGATTCCCGACGTGGGCGTTAACGCCCCCTGGGGGTGACTGAAAGTTCTGGGGGGGGGGGGTAGAAGCTACGGGTATAACACGGGATCTTATGGGTTAGATTACGTTGGGGGGGGGGGCGATGGGAGAAAAAAACCCTTTCAGAAATTATAAGGTTGGTATTTTTAATAAAGGTTGGGAAACACTGGTTTAAACCATGTCGATGAATACCATTCTAAGTCATTCTTTTGATCATTTACATGCTTGCACGGGTTCTAGATCACTTTTTTGGACATTCACATGCTTGCACATACTCTAGGTCACTCACCGACCTGGTCCCATGCTCTGTAGGTCACTCTTTTGTTCATTCACATGCTTGCTCACGCTGCAAGTCAGTCTTTTGCCCACTCACGTGCTTGCAATTTCTCTAGGTCATTCTTTTGATCACTTACTAACCTAGTCCCTTACTTTCTCAGCAGCAGGGCCGTCTTAAGAACATCAAGGAACCCTGGGCAAAGTGATATTTTTGGCCAGAAATGCCTGTCCGTATCAATTTACACGCTTACTCTCGAAAATTTTAACCAAATCTCATTTTTATGGCGTCCCCCACTGCTCTTGGGGCCTTCCGGGCAGTACCTGGGTGGCCCCATGCTCGTTAGAAGCGGATTTATTTAGGGTTTTACAAATTTTTCCGATCTTTCCTCATTCTATTAATTTCTTCGTCCACTAATTCCGCAAATTTCCACAATGTCCACACGAACCCCCCCCCCCCTCCGTAAATACGCCACTGTTTGTCCATATGAACCATATTTGCAACTGTGGACTTTAAAAGTGGGTGTACATACTTCCAATTATAAAAGAGTTTTCAAATAGCATGCAGTTTCTTAAAATGTCGTGTTTTTTTTTTGGGGGGTGGGGGGGTCTTATACATTAAAAAAAAAAGAAAGGAAAATTAACTTTTTATAGTCTTCGTGTGATATAACTTCCAATTTAGTGAAGTGTAGAACCAGCTTTGAAAAGTCATTTTCAAAAAGTTTCATACTTTTAAGTGCAATGATCATTGAAGTATTAAAGATGAAAAACTTCGTTGGTTTAAAAACGCGTCGCGGGCCACTTCAGTGATCTGGAACAGCACCGCAGATCAGTCAAGTGACCCAGACATGTGCCACGGGTTGCTTGAATGATCTGGAACTGTGCCGCGGGTAACTAAGTGATGCGGAACTGCACCGCGGGCCACTTACATACGGGTCACTCAAGTGATCTGTGGATAGCTCACTGGTCGCTTTTTCTATCCGTTTACGCGTGCCGCTTAGTTTATTTTCACAAAATTAGGTTTGAGATCGCGGGCCACGTCAGAAGACTCCGTGGGCCATATTTGACCCGCGAGCCATGGGTTGAGCAGATCATGCATGAACACATAAAACACATTCTTCCTTTGTTCGATAAGAAAGAGAGGGAAAAGAAACTGGCCTTCCCCGAAAAGAAAATTGTACCCATAAAAAGTTCTTGTGAGGCTACTGTATGTGTCGGTCTAAAAAGTCGCTGTGAAGGAAGGCAGCCAAGCGGAAATTCGATTCGTGTACGGCATGTCACTTAACAACATAATTTGAACAAATTACTATAACGTTTTCGTATGTGTTCCAGAGAGAGAGAGAGAGAGAGACGATATTCTTTTACTCACTGTTTAAACCGAATTCTTCTCTCTTCGTCCTCATCGCCTTGAAAAACCTTTTCCTTTCCTTTTCTGTATAGCAGGCGAGCGAACGTCTCTCGATTGCGTGTGTGTGTGTATTTCGCGGCCGAAGAGAGGCGACATTAAATATTACTTTTTAAGTTCTGTATTGATGACAGTATTATGATAATTTTCCAGATAAAAATGCAGGTGGTGGGAGCGGGGATCTGTCTCTGTTTTGACAAATGATGGCTGGTGCTGTACCAGGGGTCGATCTTTATTCCAGTCGTTTGCGCACATTCTCAGAAGGGAGTGGTTTTTGGTGCTGCTGAAGAAGAAGGGTTCTTTTTTTCTTTTATACTCTTCCTTTTCTTGTTTTTTTTTTTTTGCTTTCTTTCTTTAATACATAATTTTGTGTGTGTGTGTGTGTGTGTGCGACGGGAAATTACAGGCACGTGACGCAATCCGGAACGTGGCCCGTGCACAAATTTAGCTTCTTTCATATCATGTGTACTGCCAGTGGATGGCACTGTTCATTGATTGATGTGCGTGCGCATTCTAGGACCGATTGCGTTGGACAACTATGAAATTGCGTCCGACGTGACAATTACGAATGGATTTGACCAGCTTTAACTTGAATATTACCATGAAAAAGTTTTATAGATATTACTATGTTTTAAAAAGTGTTTTATGAGCGGCATCACTGGACAACAATGAAATTGTCTCCGCCACGAAAATGATTTTTGCTTGCTGAACACGAATATCACCATAAAAAAAGTTTTATAGGCTCTTCTTTTTGAGATATTACGAGATATTGCCCTGTTAACAGTTAAAAAGTGCTTTACAAGCATTATTGTATGGTGTAAAAAATGGTAAGGACTATATAACAACGTTACCAGGGCAAATGGTCAACCTCGATGCTGGCTGACTACCGTTGGGGGCAATTGTAAGAGATACTCCTTATGTCCAGCGTAAGCGCAATGGGAAACAAAGTACGTGCCAGACACCGGTAAATGAACTATTGCGCTATAAATACATTTGCGTCTCTATGTATTTTGGTTGTGTTTTTGTGCACCTTTGAAGTATCTATGTACTGTCGGCCCGAATGTATATAGAAACTCCGCTTAAATGGATAAAATTCTCCGCCACAAGAATTTATCCCATAAAGACAAGGTTAAAGTTCCTCGTTTAATATGATAATTGCATCGACTTTTCCCCTTTCTTAATCGAATATTACGCTTCACACGTTAACTGTTAATACACATCAACCACTATACACAATGTTTTTATCAAATGAAAAATTTGGAATTAATGGAAAATATGTTACTAAGTGTTGAGATTTAAATAAAAAATACATGTATTCAAGTTGTCTTCGATACGTACATTTAGTTATTTTATTTTTGTTCTACGTTGAGCCAATAGAGGACGCTAACTTTCCTTACGAAAAGTAAAAATCTTTCTTAGGTATTGTGATCATTATTGTTAAATTTTCATTTCATTTCTGATGCCAGATTTATTCGGGAAGCTTTATTAATATTGATCCTTTATCAGTTTTCAATATACAAACTAACTAGTGTTGTAAAATGGCAATTGAATTGTTTCTTGCAATATCGGATATTGTGTGCTGGAATCATTGATATCCGATTAAGCGGGGCCGACTGTATTTGTGTTGTTTTTTCTGTACATTTATTATGTTTTCTATATACTTATGTTTCGATGTGTTGTATTGTGTTTTATATATGTATTAAATGTGCAATTTCAGAGAAAACCATAGCTGGCATATGAGGCGAACGAGGTCAAGTTCGAGAGAGATAAATAACATCACTCTTAATTTCCCCGGAGAAACCCTTTCACTCTTAATTTATCCGGTTTTTGTCAGGGATAAACCATCATCGCTTTCAACCAGCTACTGGATATAGCCCTATTCCAGTCGCCTTGGGTGTATTCGATTCCGCCGTGTGTATTGGATTTGTTACATCCATGAAGCGTAATCGCAGGAATTATGACATAAAACTCTTAGGTGGGGGGGGGGGAGGCTTGCTGGCGTTTGTCCCTCAAGTAGAAGAATCACCACTTCATCATACACTCACCTCCTAAACCTTGGGGCCATTCAAGTACTACGTAAGCAAAACCCCCCCTCCCCCCCTCCCCAGCAAAACACTGACACCCCCCCCCCCCCACGCGTCAGCAGCTTAGAATATTTCATATCTTCAAAAAGGGGTGTTTGATGACGTAAGCAACCTTCAAACCCCCCTTTCTCCCCCTTGTCATCAAAAGTCAGCAGATCCGAAACCTCCCTCGATGCAGACGTAATACTTGAATGACCCCTTTCGTACAAAGCATCTCCTGAAAATTCTGCGGAATTTTTAACGAACGAGGTACATGTCGGAATGTGTGTGTTCTGAGTGTTATGTGTGGACCCTCCCAACGTATTTATGTATTCCAAATTATGCGTGTTTTGCGTTCTACTGGTCTATATATTTCTACTATATTTTCAAGTGGTAATGGCAAGTACCCAATACTTTATGTGTTTTATTAGAATCGCGTTAAAGGTCATCAATTCTTATAAACCCGCACATGCAACTCGTACACATTCCTATGCATAATTTCTAACGAGTCTGTACGTGTCGGAATGTGTATTCTGAGCGTGCGTGTGGCTCTAACGTATTTATGCTGTCAGGATTAGGTTTTTTTCGTATTCTTGCTGGTGCTGCCATCTGCCTTCCATGTTTTGAATTGAAGGTGATAAATGCTCGAATTTTCTTGACGTATCATGTTGAAAAGGGTCTGCCTGCTCTCTGTGCAGAGTCTTTTGGAAATGGAAGATTGCCTCGCACTCGTATCTTAAAGTAGGAAAAGCGCAGAAAATCAACTTCTGCTGACCACCACTGTGACGCCAACGTCGGTTCTTACCTGGATCCTCGCGTTGAAAAGTCGCGGAAAACCAACGAAATTACTGCTGTTAATCTGGATCAAACAGGATCTTCACTCATAGTTAGAAAAACTGATCACAGATGGCAGCACTATAATAAGTATTACACATAAATAAACTTCACGTCAGGGGGTTCACAGCGCATACACGCACATTTTTCAGCACGGCCCAGGTCTTCTTTCGATCTCTTCATCGAGACAAGCCATGATCTGGTTAGGAAGATGAGGATTAAACAGGACTGTGTGCAAACTTTTTCGTGTCTAGCAACAGCTATAGATGTATAGTTCGCCGACAGGTGGAATTTTATCGAGTTGTTGTTGTCGTCCAGTTCAGCCGCGAAACCCGTGGAATCCATGAGCGCCTACTTCTCTTCTCTTCTTTTTCTTCTGCCCCCGTTCCCATAGATAACGAAAGATTGTGATTCATCGTTGGGCAAAACCAGTCTGCGATAACCGATTACGATAACAAAATTACGGGCTCGGATTATTCAGCTTGCATGGGGGAAAAACAAAAAGTAAAAAAATACATAAATAAAGAAGGGAGGGGGGAGAAAAGAAATAAAAAAAGAAGAAGAAGAAGTAGAAGATGATCATGTCTGGACATTATCTGGTATGCAACGGGTACTATTTGTAAAATAACTTGAATACAATGATAAATCTCGCCCGCCACCGTGATTAATGCTCGTTAGGCGGCCCGTTCGCTAATTAATTTAGGCACTCCCATAATAAAGAAAGAGGATAATGCGAGGAGGCTTTCGCTTAGTAAGTACCTTCAAGCGCCATCATCCACCTGCTCGTTCTTGTAAAGGTCCAACTCGAACCGACAAGATACAGACAGAGGATTGATGGCGTGCACACACACATTTGGGAGATATTATTCTTTTCCATGTGCATCATGATGGCGGTATAAAGCTACATACACAGAGTCAGTTGTGCCTCCTCTTTATCGGTCGGTGCCAAACCTCCTTATTTTTCTTTTTTAGTTTCGTTTTATGTTACTTTTTTTCCAGCCTCCCTCCTTTCCCGTCCACTTATTGCGCAAGATAAGTAAGTATACGACTGGATTTTTCTGGGATCGATCTTTTGGGATTTCCCTTTCTTTTCTTTTTTTTATCGGTTGGAAGGCAACATGATAAAGAATCTTTCTTCTTAATAAACGGTTTAGCAAAGAAAAAGAAGAAAACCTGTGCATTATAACAAGAGGAGGAGAAAGATGCGAATGATTTAAATCTGGTGCTTTTCTAGAATCACGGATACAGGATACAGCAACCAACCTCTCTCTCTCTCTCTTCACATCTTTTCATTTATCTGGATTGGAATACCGAAAATAAGGAACACCTGATGAAAATCTCTGTAATCATGAGGAAATGTAATTTTTACAACAAAAAATCGGTAATTACATGGAACAATACATTTTTGTATCCGAAACAAAAAATAATTATTCCTTATGTAATTCGGTGTGCTGAACACGAATTTAACCGTAAAAAGCTGGATCGGCTATGGTTTTCACTGAAATTGCACAAGTAACACCCACATAATTACACTATGTTGTTATATAGTGCAATTATGAAACACAACAAAATAAACGTATATGAAAAACAACACAAATGTTATTAGAAATTTCACCAATTTTTAGAGGCACAAAATTAATACACGAAAAGACGCAATACAAATAATGTAGAAACACAACACACAGAAACACATATCGTAAACCGGGACTACTTTGTGTCAGTTTTTGATGTTTTTGTAGTTTCTAGGTTAAAATATTAATATTTTTAAAAATATTACTGTATATGTTATTGGTCATATATATAACTATCACTCATCTTTTAATTACGAATGAGCCTTTTAATTAATTGTTATTTGGACTGATAATATTTCACTAAATAAATGTCACAAAATCACCCCTGCCTATAGTTCAACTTTGCGACTGTCAGATTGCCTACTATTATGATTTAAATTAAAGGCAACATGATAAAGAATCTTTCTTCTTAATAAACGGTTTAGCAAAGAAAAAGCACGTGTCAGAAAGCTTTACTCTCAAATTGTTACGTTAGGACTCTGAAGGACAGAATGAAAAAAATATTGAATAATTTTGGTAAAGTTTCGACAGAAATATATCATGAATTTATATTATTTTAAACGAACAAACGAAAACACAATAACTGAAAGTAAATACATTGAACATTGAAGGACCGGGCACACCCCGCTTCCCATCTCGGAGAGATATCGAAGCTTAAGAAAGTAAATACAAGAGAATGATGTAGAAAAGCAAAATGTTCGGGATGCACACACAAGCACAAGTTCTTAATAATTATACTTCTGCTCGCAACTTATTTATCTCGAGAACATGAAAAAATGTCTCGCTTCCCTCCTTTTGGAGTATTTATCCTGCTCATTATGTATTTCTTTGTCTTGGTACCATTCTTCGTTCTTCTTCTCATTAGACCATCTCCAGTGTTTGCCTGGTTTATCCATCACATTCAGTAAAGTACCTCGTTTACCAACGTTCCCATAATAATTTAGCCCCATAAACTACAACAACATAGAATCCTTCCTCCCTGATCCCAGGAATTACACAGGCTTCTGATCCGAAGTCTATTCATACCAGCTGTTATATGATTCTGCATACACAACATACTCTGCATCACTTGTGCATGAAGAATTAGATGTTCGGATCTTCTGATGAGAGTTCTTTTTTGACACTTTTTGTGCAGGATGCAGAAGGTGCTGGGATATTTGTACTTGATGAACTCGGTAAATCGAACGCTAAGATGCTCTTCCCAGGAGTCACGTTGATTCTTCTGCTTCTTTTCTCTGTCAGTTCAGTTCTTCGTTGTGGTGCTCCAATGAAGCTTTCGCTTACATTTTCCTTTTACAGATTTATTTCTCTCCCTTGAACACGCCCACATAATCGATTTAGAGCTTCTTCTCTGTTCAGCGAGTGTATTCCAGTTTTCTTGAATCTGGAAGACAGGTTTTTTCCCCTCGATTTTCCTCAAGTTTCTTTTGTTACAAAGTTGTACCGCAGTTCTGTAAGTCACACATACTTTGTCGAAAAATGCAAGAAAATAAACTCGTACCGAAATAATCCTTTCACTGAATTATTATGATAAGTTATGTATTCAAATGAACTCACTTTGAAATTCTCAGCTGCTCTATATCTCGTACACCACCTGCACAAATTTTCGACACTTTCCTGAAAATAACTCAACTAGCATTACCTAAAATAGCTTTACAGGACTGTTCCCGCGATGTGCATGTACTTCCGAGAGTCACCAACAAATGAAAAGAAGCTTCTGGGCACAGTCTGCTCAAATTTTTTCTCAATTAAGCCCTAAAGCCCGAAAAATTTGAAAGAGTGTTGTCGGACATATGTGTCACAAAGTTGTACCCGCTGTCACAAAGTTGCCCCGATTTATGGTGTATATTATATATAGCGCAATAGTTCATTTACCGACGTCTGGCACGTACTTCGTTTTGTATTGCATTTGCGCTGGACATAAAGAGCATCTCTTATAGTTGTCCAACAGTAGTTAGCCAGCATCTAGATTGACCATTTTTTCTGGTGACGTTGTTTTATGCTCCTTACCACTTTTTCACCTTATAATAACGCTGATAAAGCACTTTTTAACTGTTAACAGAGTAATATCTCATATCTCAAAAACAAGAGCCAATAAAACTTTTTCATGGTGATAACAGTGTTCAGCAAGCCAAAATATTCATAAAACCAAATAAAAACTAATTGATATGTAAAATTGGGGGGGGGGGGAATAGATAAACAATACAGTCGGTGGAATGGAATCGAAGTACTGGTGTTACCTCTGTTCCTAAGGTAGTGGTATCAACATGACTCAAACTTACTTCAGTTCGGTTGATACATACATCTTCTTTGTTAGAATGTATATTTTCTTGTTGCTTGAACTTGATATTTCTTGTTTGTAGTGCTGTGAGACAATTTATGCAACTATGGCAGCACCACCACCTCTTTTCCATTATGTGTCAATTTTGCTGCTGAATAGCGGCAGCTATAATGACATCATCTGTAGTACCGTATGTTGTGGCCCATTCGGCCAGTTTATTTACTTCTACGTTTCATCATTGACCGTTATGGGCTGAAGAGATTTTTAAAAAGCAGTCAATATTTCTGTTGTTTTTGGTTCTAAAAATTCCACCACGAAAATTTAACGTATGAATAATGTGAAAGATGCAGTCACAACTATTATAACACATTTATTTATTGCGATGGAAATATGTTCATACTTTCAAGTACAATGATACCTCGGCTAACGAAGATAATTCATTCCGGATTCACGTTTATTAGCCAAAGCACGATTTTCCACAAGTTTCTATGAAAAATCGTTTAACTCTTTCCAGGTTCTACCCAAAATTCACATATAAGTTTCTTTGGAACAATAAGGAGCTCTACAAAAAAGACAACAACTAACCGAAGGCTAAAATAAGCAGCTTCAAAATTATGTAAATAGTAATTTACAGGAAGATTAAAATACTAAAAAGATCTTGTTATTTTACACGATCTATACAACAAACACCAGTTTTTGTCTACTAAAGGCTGGTGTTGAGGAGATCGTAGTTTTCCACCAATCATTTGTGATTTGGTCTGGTCATTTCTGTGTGTGATACATGCAGATGGAAAAAATGATCTCCTAGAATGTCCAGACTGTTCAGTTCTTAGGTTCAGGTTGGTGTTAAGAAATTGCACTGAAAGAGAACGCGTACTCTGAAACAAAAATAGGCTCTTTTTTTCAATGCATTTTCTATTAGCTGAATCTTTCATTCCACATGAAATGATTCAAAAACTTTCAAAAAAAGAAAGGGAGGTACATCTGGAAAAAGATTTCGAGGTGAACATTAGTTAAGTGAACACTAGTCAGCGACGGTAATTTTGATGTGATGATTGGCGCGAAAATTCAGCTCACGACACGGCTGTTTTATATCAGCACGTCATCTATATCAACGAAAATGTTCGTTAGCCAAATCCGTATTCGTGAGCTGAGGCAGAAGAATCTCGAAAAAAATCTTCGTTAGCCGAGGTATCAATCAGTGTATTATGAAAAGAGAGGAAAAAATAAACTTGTTTAATGTTGATTAGGTTGGTGAGTAATATGTGTCATATTCAATGTGTATATCTCTCTCTCTTTACAGTACTTATACTTAATCATTTCATATAAATTCGTAATTTTTATTAATTGATGTGATTTTTTTTCTTTTCTCCTTGAATAACATGATATTAATATGTTCGGCATTAATTATGTAGAAATGTCCGACGAAGGCAGAAGCGAGGAGAAGCGCAGCGAAAATCGCCCTCATGAACTCGGTTTTCAACGAACATCCTTCCCGGAGGATATCCGATGACTTCATCGGCAAAGCTGTCGAAGACGCCAAATCATCTTTCAGCGTGAGTCACTTTTCTTATTTACGTAATTACACATCTCGACCCACATTTCGAATACGCAAAATTTGCTTCCCTTTGCAAAAAACACAATATGCGATAAAGGAGTAAATTGACAGTAAAGAAAAGAAGCACAATGGATATTACCATCGAAACAAAATTACTTTATATAGACTTGTTTTGCTTTAAAAAAAAATGGTGGTAATCAATTTCGAGGGTGAACAAAAACATTGGTATTTTGCACCATCTACCTTCATATATAATGAAGTTGCGATGAAGCTAGTTTTTTGTGCAGTACATAAAAGTATTGTACGATAAACTACTTTACAGTGGGAAACAACTAACTAAATCAATTATACTTCTTTTTGTGTATAAATTCATGCAAATCAATTTAATGGGTTGACTAACAATGCTAATCCAGAAGAGACTCAGCGTAAATTTGGTGGGAACTGATGATAATGCTTCCTCACGATGTAATGATAACCCCCTACAGTTGTTATTATTTTTTTAAATCCGCAGCGTACCGTTATATCGAGGTTTCACTGTATCTCCTTTAGGACGAAATTTTGAATAATTTATGCATCAAATACTCGAAATTTAATTCGAACTAATATGGGACAATGTGTGTGGGTGTGTGTGTGTGCTATGCATGTAAGTCCATCCGGCAATTTTATGCATACAAATGCCGCAGTCCCGAGGAATTCGAGTGTCCAACAGCAGCGCTTTTTATGAGCAAGGGCTGTTTCATCCCTTTGATGTCACGCTTGCCGTCTTGGCGCTCAGTGGGCATGGTCTTGGAGCTGTTGTGTGACATCACAGCCTGGATACCTTTTTTTTTAGCAGACGACATCAGCACACAAAACGTGCTGTATTGAAGTGGCCTATTTTAAATTTTAGTAGCTTATTTTACTGTTTCAAGTAAGAGATGTCTCGTTATAGTATTGTTTCAGTGTCACTGCCATGCGCGTGTGGTATTTTTATAATCTATAAGCTAAGAAATGGATTAAATCCTAAAAATAGTTGGTGAGCGCTGTAATGTCTTTTAATGTTAGCATTCAGAATAATAATAATAACTTCATACATTATATATTAGAATTTTTTTCTATATTTGCTTCCCATGTTTTATGTTGCAGTTGTATTTGTAATAACACTTCAGAAAGCTCTGTCAGTGCTTATAAAAGCTACACCGAATTCCTAATTCAAATAAAGACAAAATATGGTTAAAAATTCTTAGAAAGTTCAAAAGATATAATTGAAATTTATATTGTCTTGGTTGGCTTTTATTCAACCCAATAAAAGTTCACTAACGTTCATATTTGAGAAAATAAATGATCCCTCCGGGGAACCCCCGTATGGCAAATCATATTCGCCGGGCCGGGGTAAGTTACTTATAACGTTCATATTTCAACCAAAATAGACCCTAGAAAAATATTCTCAGTGGAAGTCAAGTTCCCTCATAAGCAAATGCAAAATGTCTTTAATTAAAAATTTTGAATGTTTAAAGGGTTGAACGAACCAAGGCAATGAATATACAGATACTAACGACAATAATCGAAAGATAATTTTGGAAAGAATTTAGTAAAATGCCATTGCACAAACTATTGCAATTAACGAGGTAGCAAAGCGGGCACACACACGCCGTATTCGGTTCTGCCAAGATAATGATGTCACGCATATTACGTCAGCTGTACCGACTCCGGCGCGTAATATACAGCCCTGGTCCAACGGTGAGGCACCACGGTATAAGATTTAATTAACGAAAAGACCAATAAGCATAGTGTTTGTTAATTAAGTCTAATACCGTGGTAGAATACTGCGGGAAAAAAAAACGACTAATTGAACCGGACATCTCTATTACATTATGGAGTATGTTTTTGCCTATGGGTGTGTGCCGTTTTTGGTAGTGGTATTTGATAGATATCGACATATAAAAAAAAAAATCAATTGCACCATACACTTGTGCGTACGATATTTTTTTTCTCTTTCTTTTCCTTCCCCACTTTTTTTTTTCGAGAGCTTTCAAGATGTCATCCATCTTTCATTTAACACGTTTCCCTATCAGTTCCCCAAAAAAGGTTTTAGCGATTGCTGAGTGTGTAGACCGGAGCGGTGCGTGTGTAATAATCAGAAATCCGCTACACGTTCTTTGTCTTTGTTAATTATGAAACTCTGCCCGTTCCACCACCGAGATGAGAATCTCTCTCGAGCAACTTTGATGCCGAAGATTCCTCCTCTTGAGCCAGAAGAATGCCAAAATCAGAAATATCGTCACGTTCCCCCAAATGGGAAGTAGACATCCTTTTAGGTTCGCGAGTGAATAGGTCTGGATCCGTGTGTGTGTGTGTGTGTGTGTGTGTGGAGAATCATCTCATGAAATACTATAGTTGGGTTGATAACCTCCTTCGGCGTACTGTGGTATAAAGTGGTGTGTGTTTGTGTGTGAATCATTTGTGCCTCGTGTGAGTCACCATCCGTCGCACCTTCTCACGCGAAGGTCCGACCGGAACTTTTTCTTTTAGAAATTTGTCTTTCTGTATACGTTCATAAATTATGTCCGAGATCACGAAAATATAGTCTAACTCGGTTATAACGACATCGAAGAATCGTTAACGAAATGTTGTCGTTATAACCGATGCATCGTTACAACCGAGGTTGACGTTTTCGAGACCTTTCTTGACGAAAAATATAATCATAAGCAATGAAATATATATTTATGTGAAGTTTTTATTTCTTTATGATAGGGTGACCAATTCGATCGAGAAAAATACGGGAAATTCGGATAATTAATACGGGACATCGCCGATTTCAATCCAAACACGTTGCCAAATATCGATGAAATCACAAAAATATTTGTTTATAAATAAGCTCTGATGATTAAAAAAAAAAAGAAAATGCTACAGAAAATCTGTTAAAACGGAAGTTAAAGCAATCTTCGTTGAATAAACGAGGCATTGTGTTATTTAAAGCAGTTACGCTTTTACGGAAGGGAAAATACGGAAATGTTTTGTATAGCGGTCATGTGAATGAGCAAATTGGAGCTTCAAACATGTACTAATAAATCTTCTCTTTAACGGTTAGGTATAAATGGAACAACAGACGGGCATTCCCTAGATCCATCTTTAATCTTAGGAATTTCTTTGGGAAACGTCATTCTCTCTCAGACGGGGAAAAAAAGGTGATGCGAAATATGTCGTTATATCCGAGGTGGTCACTTTTCATCGACGTTATATAAACAAGGTCCATTTTCGTTATTTCTCGATTCATCACAGCCAATCGTTGACGTTATAATCGAGGTGTCGTTACAACCAAGGTCGTTATAACAGTTTGACTGTATTTTTTATGCTCATTCATTGATCAGGGTTGACTCCTGCAGAGGGCACCTTCCTAGAAAATTTTACGTCATTAACATAATATCAAGGCTCTCATTCGTCTTAGTTTTCATATTTTTTGGTAAAATGTCCCACTTTTGTCCTACTCACTAGTTTTTGGTCTAATTTTCCTACTTTTTTACCCCAAAACCTATCAACAAAATTCGTATATTGAGGAGGTAATCATCGATATAATGCCAAATAATACAAATACAGTAGATTGCAATTAATGATTAATGATTATGATGCCAAAGCAGAAATTGTATTGTTTTTAAAGTTATGGGGGGCCATTTGGTGGTTCGTTAACTTCTGATTTGCTTAGTTTGAGGGTTCAATGAGTAGAGTAATGATTAAAGACTTCTGTGTCGGGTTGAAAAAAATAATTTTGTATTTACTACTTCACATAGTCTTGGACAGTAACTAATATTCATCATTCAAAATTATGGTGCACATTTTGTGTGTATAGGTGACACAACAGTTCGCATAACAAAACAATTAGGTATATAGGGCTATTCTAGGTTTTGTGACTTTGGTAACATTCAATTGTCTTCTGTGTTTTAGGGCATCCAGAGGCACAAACAATATTTACAATGCTCTAGTAAAAAGCTATTTCATTTTACCGTGCACCGCCCACGCTCTATCGACCATTGAAGTAAAAAGCTAGAAATGAAAGTGCATCATTTGTAAACGATTGCACTGGCATTGACCACGTAAATTTAAACAAATCCTTTTTAAAGGGGATGGCCAATGCAGTAAAACCATCTGGTCCACCTTGACTTATTTATATCGGACCTTGTAATTCACACATTTTGCTTTTGGAAGTGGTATCAAAAGAGTGTCATTCTTAAAAAACTTACATGTCTTCGTCATTTGCTGTGCGCATTGTCGAAGAGAGATTTGACAGACTGCACACTGTTAAAGAATCCAAAAACAAAAGTGCAATTTATATTGTGAGGAAAGAGAGAAAAGAATTATCTGTGGTTTTCTAGTATTCTCTGTTTTTGACAAAACGTGTTTTTGTTACTAAGTCATTTCTATCATTTTGCTTTGACTTGAGTCAATCAATCTTACAGAATATTGAAATAGTGCTATGAAAAAAAATAATAATTTTAAAACTTTTCAGAAAAATCATTTTTAAGGGATTTTTTTTATTATGCTATGATTACGTTGTATAATAAAGGGGGGGGGGGATTTTTTGAATGGGAGCCCTGTAATATGGAAACATATTTTTTGACCCCCAATTTAATGCCATTAAATTATCATTAGCAATCCCATGAATTTTGATAAAACTTTTATAGAATAAAAATTCGAAATTGATATGAGAGTGTGTCATTCGCGGATTCAGAGTGATGTGTCGGAGAGGGTGACTTACGTGTGTATTAACGTACTTTTGTTCCTTATTTTACGAGACAATCCCATTTCCAATATTATCGAGTTCTTGGGGGAGGGGAGGGATCGTCCCTCTCTGAATGTGTTCTGAATGAGATGCGTACTACTTCTACTACTTCTAAACCGAACATGCACCTCGTAAACATTCCTCTGGGTTTTTAAAGAGATAGGTGGCTTTTTCTCAGCCCAAGATATCAAGGAAACATTTTATTTTCCGGATATTGTGCTGAGGTGAACTCGGAAAGAAAAAAGCCCCGGCGGAGACAAGATGACTTTTCTTTCCGAGTTCACCTCAGCATGATATCCGGAAAATAAAATGTTTCCTTGATTCCTCTGGGTTGTTTCTAACGAATGGGTTACGTGTTGTTTGCGTGTGTATGTGTGTGGCTTTAACGTATTAAATATTGTTAGAGTTACGCTTTCTGTTGTTGAACAAGGATCTTCACGCATTCCCAAGGGATCAGCATGATCCGTCCATGTTATACTGTCTACCATCTATATCATCTGTCCAGGGTAAAGCCACAGAACAATTATCAGCGCTGGCAAATTCATGTTATTACAACTCTTTTATAAATATAGGAAAAACTGTTGTATCCTTGACTATAGTAAGCCTTGAAACACTGAAATAGTTTAAATATTATTGCATTCTAGCTGCTGTTTTTTGAGTGCAAGAGATTAAAAATATATAACCTCACAACTGAATGTTATTGCGTCTGTGACCATGACAGAGATTTTGCAAGTGGCATATTTTAGTAACAAAATTGTGCTCGTATAATTTATGCAATCACCTGATAAGCCATACCAAGTGCTCAATCATACCAGCACTGTGAGAGAATTAAGTTATTAATATTGCAGTAAAACCTATCAAATGCGGAAACGGAAAGGAAAATTGTACCCTCTTATAACGGAAAATTTCACACAAACACTTCGCCTGTGTTTCGCGACCAATATATAGGCCAAAGAATCATACAAAATGTTAGAGTGCTTCATCGAAATGTTTTATGCAATCCTTACTTGCCAATGCGAGTTGTACTTCACCAACCTTTAGATTAGCAAAAACCGTTTCCTTGCTTGATGCTGTGGTTTTAAAAAGCCAATATGTAGTGGAGCTCATTGCTTTCTGAATATGTACTGTTCATCAGTGGGTGGGGTTCGAACCCGGATCCTCTCGATGCGGATTCGAACTCCACCGTCGCCACAGTGATGGTCGACTGAAGTTGATTTTCTATGGTTCCCAACTTCGAGGCGCTAATGCGAGGATTAGCTAATTTCTTATGCTAATTTCGCCACAAGGAGCAACAGGCCTACAACTGTAAAATATTCAACCATTACACTTCGCTCATAATTAGAAAAACTGATGGAGGATGCCAGCACTACACATAACAAGCGGCGTTACACAGAAACAAACTTTACGTTATGTTCACAACACGGACACACACATTCCAACATGTACCAGTTCTTTAGAAGTTCCGCATTGAAATATGGACGAGGTGCATGCGTGGTTTAGTAGTAGTGTCAGATATAGCAAATGTTTACATCACGGATGCTGTACCTCCGAGCATCAAAGGAACAAACAAAACTAAAGATTTAAAAACATTCAATTTTCTTTTCTACAAACATAATGTAGAATAATTAATTATGCATTTCATCTACGTAAATACGTTCCTACCTACGTTATTGTTACTTTTGTGTGTATAATAATAATAATAATCATATGTGTCATTATTTTGATGTTTTTCATTTGAATATATGATTTATATTAAAAATACTCATTATGTTTCACTGCACAGTAACAACTCATTATATTTTGTGTAATATAACATCTAGCTTTATTAATTTATTACCATACCGTGAAGAGTAATAAGAGGTCCGAGGTGCATTTTAAAAAATATTTAGAGGGTGCATTGTGCGCTTAAACTTACGAAAGTCATACGAGAATCAACGAAATTTTGTGATGACTTGTAGATGCACACATATATACAGGGTGTCCCATAAATTCGTAAATGGTTTAAAAATTCATAAAATTTGCAGGAATTCAGTAATTCTCTCTAAGGGGATTCCCCCTCCCCACAAGAAAAAAAATGTAGTTTGATTTTTTAATCAATAGAGGGCACTGCACGAAAGCAAACCTTATAATTTTGAACCTGAACCTTTCTCCAACCTCTTCTGTGTCCGAAACGTTCTTAGAGCTTCATCCGGCGATTCCTGATTGACACATAACAACTTCATCGATAGTGCTTTGCAAACATCATGATAAAAACCTTTAGAAAGAGCCACTAACAGGAAAATTCAGAAATGAGCTGTTAAACGTGCACGCTGCTTAATATAAGGCTCTGATTTTCACATTTCCAATGATTTGCTTTCTTGCTGTGCCCTCTATTGACAAAAATTTAATTTTTTTGCCCCCCCCCCCCCACAAAAAAAATCCCCTTTCGTAAAAATAACTTTTTCCCAAACCGCATTCCAATACAGTAGACTCTCGCCAATCCGTAACATATCAGACCAATGTGTGCGGTATTATCGAAATCGTCAGACTACTGGAAATTTATTTTGGGAAAACCTATTCGAAAATAATATAAACTCATGCTCAGATACTGTACATGCAGTGACATGTTCTTCTCTTCTATGTTCGAGGAAAACCCTCCTAAAAATACCGGATTACGGAACGGGCAGTTTTAGTGCACCGCCGGATGATCGAAAGTGCACTCTGCATACCAATTTTTTATGAATTTTTTAAACTACGAATTAAGGAGGAGACACCCTGTATTTATGGGTGTTTTATCAGATCCGAATTAATTGGATGATTGTTTTTTCTCCAGGGTGGCAGCCAAGACGAAGGACAAGAAGACCGATCTCACAGCGGCATCGATGCATTCAGGTTCATGCTGGAGTCCAACAAAGGCCGCACGATGCTCGAGTTCCAGGAACTAATGACAGTTTTCCAACTGCTCCACTGGAACGGTAGCCTGAAGGCCATGAGGGAACGGCAGTGCTCCCGACAGGAAGTGGTCGCGCACTATTCGCACCGCACGCTAGACGACGACATGAGGTCACAGATGGCACTGGACTGGATAGCGCGCGAACAGGAATCTCCGGGAGTCATCTCCAAAGAGTTGGGATCCGCTGAGAAAGAACTCGAATCCGCTCGACTCGCCGGAAGGGAGCTCCGATTCCCCAAGGAAAAGAGGGATATCCTCATACTAGCATGTGGTCAAGTCAATAACGTCAACGGGCTCAGCTAAAAATCTCTTTGAAGATGGTGTACGATTGGACAGGCCTACTTTTATACTATGCGAACGACGACTCTCCGTTGGTTTTATTAAAAGTGTCAATCGTGTGCTCTCCTCGTCCTCCGTTTTTGATGAGACGTCGATGCAAACGAGAGTGTGTTGTGTATGTGCGAATATATGAATTGCCAAAACCCTGGTGATAAATAATAACGAGTCAAGCTCAAGAAGAGAAAGATTGTGCGAAACGACGACGTGACGGTCTTTGGTGATGTGACGACGACGATTCCATCTTGTAAATATAAGCTGCGAATTTAGTGAAATAATTTTTTTTTCCAATTAACATCGGCAACTTTTGGCCAATGACCGATAAGTTTTATTAATTTAAGCAAAAAAAATCAGTTCATTCGACGTGATTGAGACTAAGTGGTTACGGAACAGAGACAAACAGTGAATAGAGACTCGGATTTATAAAAATGAGTGCATTTGTGCGAGTGTGCGGAAAATTCACCGTCACGCCATTCACGGAGACGAAAATTCACCGCTACGCAATTTCACTAACATGACAATTCAATTCACCGCTAGGAAAATTCACTGACAAGTGAATCAAGTCATCGACAGAGTGAGTGGATGAGCAGGAGAGAGAGAGCCAGTGAAAAATTAAGCAATGTGAATGATTAATCAAGTGAGTCGAAAGTTGGTTAGTGAGCATTTGAGTGGGTGAATAAGCAAGTGAGTGATTGGGTGAATAAATAAGCGAGTGAGAGAGAGAGTGAGCAGCTAAGTGAGGAAGTTGGTGGGTAAACGAGAGCTGAATGAGCAAATGAATGAGTAGATGAGCAAGTGAGTGAGCAGGTGAGCAAACAGAAAGTGTGTGAGCAAGTGAGCGAGTTACTCATGCAGTCACTCATTCAGCCACTTATATACGGTTACTCATCCGCGCACTTATTCGTTAGCTCATTGACTAACTCATTCGATCACTCACTTGCTCAATCACTCGGTCACTCACTCACTGGTGACGAAAATAATGATAGTGTTTTTCCGTTGGTGAATTTTTCGATCGGTGAATTGCGTGGAGATAAAATGTTGGTGAATTTTTCCTGAATCATAAAAAAGGGGGAACTTGTCGCTCTTCTCTCCGGCATCCCGTGTCTTCTTGTCAATTGCGCTTTTGGTGTGAAAAAATGAAATAAAAGGGCGCTGACGAAAGATGGGAAAAAGAGATGCGCTTTCCTTTAAAATTAACAATGTGACTACAAACAAATTCATTACAGATCTCCGTGGTCTGCTCCGCTTATTTCGTCCGTTTAACCTTTTGCGGTCCTATGTCGAGGTGGAATCGGCATCGTTAAAAATCGGTACTTCATTATTACAACAACCCCTTGCGATCACGGAGGACCTTTCCTGTGAAATCGGCTTCTTAGCAAAACTCATAAGCTACATAAAAAAAACGCATCGGGGGGGGGGGGGGGAGACGTACCGAAAAAAAACCTCTGGACCGCAAAGGGTTAACTTTTGCGACTCGCTGCTTCCGAGATCAATTCTTTCAAAACTTCCAACGCTAATAATCTAGTTTTGTTTTGGCAGTTGAGTGCGAGTACTTCATCGCCATGTCGAGTGTGTTTTTTTTTTTTAAATCAAATATTCATTTTCCCCGAATTATTGAAGTATTCGCATTCGCTGCCTGTGTGTGTGTGTGCGTGCGTGTTTTCGTGTATTTATGTATCTATATATATATGATATGTATATATATATTTTTCTATAATTTTCTCTTCCGTGAGTGCGAACGAGTCAGAGGAAAAATGTCTCGACAGTGCTATTTAAACTGAAATAGGCAAATACGTAATGTGTGCCTGTATATATCGTTTAAACTCGATTGTTTGTATATATTATTTGAACTCGAATACGGAGTAACTGCGAGGTGTAAAATCACTGCAGGAACCCATATACAATCGAACTCGCTTATAACGGATGCGGATATTACGAATTTTTACATATAACAAAGTTTTCCCCTGTCCCGTGAATTTCTTATTGTTCAGATCCATTCTATTTTGATTGCTTTATAACGAACACCGATTTCAGCAAAGAACGCATATATATATATATAACGAATTTTCGATCGCTTTTCAAACATGGAACTGTCACGAATTTCTTTCAATGTTATCTGAATCTTCTTATCTGTAAATATACCTTTGATAAGGCAACTGATAGTGTTTCCTTTTTTTTCCTTGGAAGACATTCTGGCTGTTTTAGGTACTGTAGGAGAACCTGTATTCCGCTTCTTCTTTTTTTTTTTCTTTCTACTTTCCCTTTTTTATAATTCAGTTCACTTTATTGATTTCATTTCTTACATAAATTCAAGATGAAAAGAAAAATCAGTCAAGGGGTCAAGAGACCCATACTGGTTGATGCATTGCAAGTATATAATGAATAATAATGAACCCAAGTACGTTTTTGTGAACAAAATATTAACAGCAAACTGAAACGGGGAAAAAAATTCGAGAGAGAAAAAATGTAAATATTGAAAAAAAAAAAAATTGTATTGGTTAATATAAGAAAAAAAAATCAAATTTCAAAATAAAACGTTGGCAATAGCAGGGAGTGCAACTACATGAAATATGCAAGGTGATTATAATTAAAGTTCGCGTGTACTCTGAGTTAGTTTTGAGAAAAACTACTCATCCGAATGTAGCCGAATTTTTAGGATATCTTAATGAAACCATGGGAGAGAGATTTACGCAAAAAAATCAATTTTTGACCACCAGGGGAAAAGGGGGCACTTTTTTTTGTTGAATTTTACTTTTTTCTATGGTCTATATAGCGTATATACCAAGTTTCGATGGAATACCTCCATCAGAACGGATGCTACATTAGTTTGAGCAATATCAGTATACTGAAACTACTTAGACCTATATAGAGCCCGTTCTGGTGGATGTATTCCATTTAAATTTGGAACATACGCTATATAGATCATTTTCTCAAAACTACTCATCCGGAA
This sequence comes from Pholcus phalangioides, assembly GCF_987345545.1. NCBI lineage: Eukaryota > Metazoa > Arthropoda > Arachnida > Araneae > Pholcidae > Pholcus > Pholcus phalangioides. The sequence goes on along the minus strand of NW_028301608.1, from coordinate 80,694,349 downwards.
CTTTAATTATAATCACCCTGTACACACTACGTGATTTTCAGATGTGCCCAAATTATTTCGTCTTCCTTTTTCCAACATGCGGCTAGGTTAGGGCAAAGTTACCAGAATTTTAGCCAATACGTCAAATAGAGATCATCCAAATTTGTCGCCAAAGCCTGTACGTGAATGGGGTTAAAATATTTTATTTTAATCCATTTATTTTAAGAATGCCCAGATTAATGGAAAATGCATATCGTGCATGCAAAATGTTTTATGTTGATTAAACGCATCACTTTTCAAGCCGGTACAGATATGGCGAAGTTCGCGTGTAACGAATAGTTTCCGCCGTGTTTTTTTTTCCGACTTTATTATAAGCGGGTCCGAGTGTTTTAGCATTTATATGTCATTAAAATATATTTTTTCCTCTTACCGAAAATTCCCCATCATAATTATCACCACAGGACAATTTGCTGGGTCGGGATTTTTCTGCTCTAGGGCAGGGGGTGCACAACCATTTCTGTCCGCGGGCCAAATACGTGCTATTTCTGCAACTCGCGGGCCAAAAACTTGTGTATAACCCTTTAAGACCGGGACATTTTTTGCAAACATGAATGTTCGTTAAGTGTCGTTTCATCCGCACAATCGATCGAGCTCGGTCTTAAAAGAATATAAAGTGCCCATATGACCCACACTTTATGGGATATCCCCGTCATTTTTGCTGTTCCAAATATTTTTTTATAAAATGTCCCGTTTTTCCCCTTATTTTCCACAAGACTTAATTTAATTTGCGAAATGAAGGATCATTATTATTTTTATGACATGAATTATATTACGGTAATTAATTATAATTGTATTAAAATATTTGCCAAACATCTGCTTTTTTTTTTCTTTTTGGTAAATTACATTTTTACCCATTGCAACTTGCAGTGACCCTCCCCCCCCCCCCCATCTCCCGTCATTGGCGATTTTTCAGCAATTTTAGCGATAGTTGGCTTTATTTGCTTGTTTATTTGACAATTTTTTTGGCTGTCATCACGAACTTTACTTGCCTTTGACAGTTTTTCTTTTTTTAAATTGTCAACTTTACTCGATTTTGACAACTTCACCTGCTTTTGACAACTTCTCCGAATGTAATAGGCATACTTATTTGCTTTTGTCATTTTTTTATGCAATTGGCAAAACTTTGAAAATGTTTTTTGGTTGCAAATGGCAATTTTATTTGCATGTGACAATTTTTGCGTTAATTGGCGATGTCCCGTATGTGGATCCCAATTTCCCATATTTTTATGAAAGGAATATGGTCACTCTTGGCATTTATCGTGTTGAGTGCATTGATATTTTTTTATCGAAACCTTTCGCGGGCCAGAGGTTGTGCATACATTCCTGCTCTAGAGAAAGTACTTTTAGATTGGCTCTGTCACTTTGGAATAGAACTGTTATTTTTAAAAGATAATTTGTGAAAAAATTTCTTCTCAAAATGTATAGATGGCGTGTACATGTGAGTAGAAAAATTTATTTAAAAAAAGAATATAAAACGAAGCTTTCTCCATTTTTTCCAAGATTTCATTATTTTCAATTATTATTCCCTTCATTATTCATTCCATAATTCAAATGAAAATTTCATTATACCCTACGAAATTTTTCGAAACGATGTTATTAGAATGAGTTCGTTTCGTTGAAATATCACTTTTACGATTATTTTTAGGAAATAGTTCTACTTCGGACTGTGAACAACCTCTTCAGTCCACAGGCCAAATTTTCTTGCGGTAATCCTGCTGCTGTCGTGGGCCAGAAACTTGTATACACATAGGGTGCCCATATGATTCGTTATCATACGGCACTTTCCCGTGATTTTGTTCATGAAAAATGACCCGTTTTCTTTTCCTTTATTTTCAACGAGGCTTACCTGAATTTTTGAAATCAAGAATTGATATTAGTACTTTCATGACTTATAAATCTGTCTTTCACAATTTTTTTTTTGGCTGTAATTGGCAGCTTTGCTTGCCTTCGACAATTTTGACTGAAATTGGAAACTTTACTCAAATTTGGCTATTTTTTATTTGGCCATGTATTTGTATTTCTTCTCAAACGTTCCATTATTCCACAACTTCAGTTCGCAAATCATGGCGTGCAGTTTTTAATGCCTTTTAAACTGCATTCATTGTGATTGCACTTTTGCAATTTATATAAAACACTGTCTGTCATGTAGATTTCTTTAGAATAATTGACAGATTGGTTTTTATGGCCAGGTATGCTACACTCACTTGCGCATGAGTATCAAATTTTTTGTCAGAATTTTCATGTGACCGGGTAACTAGTGCCACCCAACCAAAAATTTCTGTTCACTGAGATGGAAGAAAAGTGATTTATCTCCCCGAAATGTCTCTTAATTCCCTTAAAAACTGAATTTTTAATTTATCATTTTAATTTAGTTAGGGTCATTCAAGTATTACGTCAGCATCGATGGAGGGAGGGGCTCGGATTTGCTGTTTTTTGATGACAGGGTGGGGGGGGAAGGGTTTGAATGATGCTTACGTCATCAACCACCCCTTTATACAAATATGAAATATTCTTAATGGAATCTTTACTGAGTGTGCCGAAAACGGGAAAACCTTTCCCTAGTTTGTGAGCACCTGTACTAACGCTTTTGCTATTGATAAGTTCTCTATAGCGCCACTTTAGCGATCTCTAAATGTTCTGCAGATCCTTCGTGTGATCTGAAAATGTGTCTGAGCCGCTCAAGTCCTCTAGAAATGTGTCGTGGGCTACATAAGTACTCTGGAACTATGCCACGCGTCACAAGTGATCGGTAATTATGTCGCGGGTCACTTAAGTAATCTGGGAATGTGCCGCGGTAACTTGAGTGATGTAGAACTTCAATGGGAGGGTGGGGGAACGCTTAAGTGCTTTAAAACTGTTCCACATGTCATTCAAGGGATCTAAATGGCCACGAACAGCTTAAGTGCTCTGGAACTGTGTCCCGGTTCACCAGGGGCGTAGCCAGAAATTTCGTTCGGGGGGGGGGGGGAACCACTTTCATTTTGGGGGGGGGACCAAAGTGATAGAACAATGGATTTGGCCATCTTTTTCCCTTTTTCCGGTCATTTTCTCACATTTCGGGGGGGGGGGACCAGGCCCCCAAGTCCCCCCCCCCCCCTCGCTACGCCCTTGCGGGTCACTTAAGTGATCTGTGAATCTGTCACGAGCCTGCTTGAGCAATCTGAAAATATGCCGCTTAGTTCATTTTCACAAAATTAGGTTTGTGGTGGCAGGCCACATTTGGCCCACGGGCCAAAGCGGGCCACGGCGGCGGTTGAGCATATATATATATATGGCTTAGAGAGTGGGTCGCAATGAATTTCTAAAAAAGAAATTTTGAGTTCTTAACCTTCAAATAGCATTAAAATTAAAAGAAATTGATTATAATAATATATAAAGGTATTTTCTTCCGAAATTTTTTTTCAAATATTTTTTGCATAAAGAAAATACGTTGAGGACTCTCCACATTGGCCGTATTATCTTCACCTGTTGGTATTCTGGCCAAGAAGTAGACTCTTTGAAAGAAACTTTTTCCCCCTTCATATTTTCCGTCCAGATATTAATTACCGTGGATCATTATTGTTTTTGAACAACTTTACAATGCAATTTTTTACAATATCTGTTTTTACGAATTTATCACACATGCCTCAGCAAAAACACTGAACGTGTGCATGGCCAAATTACACTCGCTTTTACCGTATAATAGAGCTGCTGCAGCTGCATCATCAGATGATGATCAAGAAAGGAAAAAAAAACCACCCTTTTTGATACAAACGAGTGCGCGCGCGTTCGTGTGTTTTTTTTTCGTCCAAGGGCGAGGTTATCCTCACCCACAAATTTTTTTTCAATGCCGAAGTATTTTTCTTGCTTTTGTTTTTGTACATTCAAGGAGCTCCATTAGCAGTAGAATGCGTATCTACTGCCACCGAGTCATTAGATAGTGTTGTAATTCGGTGAGTTGTCGTTTCGATCGTCCGAAATCGCAAAATGCCCGTGCAATTATAAGAAGAAACCCCCTTTCTTTCGGTTTGAAGTTTCGATGCGAACGTTTAATGGTTATACGAATCGCTTTATTATAACAGCTCTGTAGTAGCTATTATTATTATTGTTATTATTATTATACATTTATAAAATTCCAGGAAAAAAAGAAAAAGAAACATATGTGTCTGAGTGTATCGTGTCCATTCATTTTGTCGGCGGCGCACCCTTGAGTTGTTGCGAGCGAGTGAGAGATGTGGGAGGGAGCGAGTTGCATTTGAAAGTTGCGCATTTACATCTCGAATGCAACTAACTCGCTCTTCTTTTTTTGTTTTTTCTGTATGTTAGGGTTGCCCTGCCTTTTTTAGGCCTGGTGGGAAGAAAGAAACATAAATGCGAAATGCTACGTGTTCTGGAGTTTTAAGGAACGGTGTTATGGCGGTTGTCTGTATTAGATCTTACAGATATCGATTCTCATCGCGTTGTCTACGAATGTGTTCGCTTTATTATTGTTGTTGCTATTTTCTTTTTAACCGTCTCATTTAGTTATTCTTCACAACTATCGTGTGCTCCACCCTTTAAATTATATTCATCGCTTTTTCGTGCTCATTTTAACCACGTGCAAACCGTTTTGTTTTTGTGATTATGGGAATCGAATCATTCCAATCAATTCGGAAGAAGGAACGACTCGAATCGGTTCGATTTCGTTTTTAAAAATCATTTTTAATTTATTTCCTTTTTGAAAAACTGTCGCCACATGCATTTTCCTGTTTGAAATGAGTTTTTCTTAGTTTGATAAATTAACGTAACACAAGGGTTCTGAACATGTGATGCATGTGAGGTTGGGTCGTGAAGAGGCTTCTCACATGAGTCATACCCATCCACTTACAGTTCGATTGTTATTGCAGTCAAACTCGGTTATAATGACATCGAAGATTCTATGAAATTATGTCGTTATAACCGAGGTTAACGTTTCCTAAGACATTTTAAATGATATACATGTTTTAACTCAGATACAATCAAAAAATAATAATGAAGATATTTCACTTGGGTGGCCAAATTATATTGAGAAAAATACAAGAAATATTGGGATCATAAACACAGGACATCGCCAACTCTTGCCATAAAGGTTGCTAATTGTCAGCAAAATCGTCAATTATTGCCTATAAATTACCCTTGGCTGCAGGTCTTGCAAGTCTGCAAGGAATGAAATTATTCAAAGCAAGCTTTGTTAATGAAACTGGACACATTTATAAGATATTTTTAGTAATTTCTTGGGTAACTGAAGCAAAATGACGAAAAATGTGTCGCTATATCCAAGGTAGTTGCGTTTTTACTGACGTTTTCTGCAAGGTTCATTAACATTACTCTCAATAGGGATCAGCTGGTGGGGCCACAAATTACTGATGTTATTGCTGAAGTGTCGTTACAACCATGGTCGTTATAACCGAGTTTTACTGTACTTTCATTGCGCCACTAATTTCAGGAGCATCTTAACGATTCCGTCGTCCTAGGGCTAGGACCTAGACCTTTCCGAGCCCTCCTGAAATATGATTTCATACATTTAAAGTAGACAGTCATCACCTGAAATGGCATAACATTATCGTAGAATTGACGGAAATGCTGAAAAGTAACTGTGGAAAAACATGAATACACTAAAGAAAAATTAATAAAACTTTTGAATTTATGAAATAAATACCATAATTCCAGAATATCAACAGAAATTCAGAATTCGTGAAAGAAATAATTCGATAATTTGAGGATTCTGTTTGATTCGGGGCCCCCGTGACCCGCTCGTTAAGAAGTAAACCGCTGTCTGGTTTCACAAAATTTTGATATTTAGGAACACTTAATAACCATTAATTTTAAATTCGCAATAAGTCCATGGGTCGCAAAGATGTTGTTGTTGTTGATTTTGGATCGCAAAAAAAAAAAAAGCAGTTAGGAACGAAAAGGGGCCCGACGTAACGCAATCTTTACGTTTTTCCAAGAATGCGTGTGATATCCACAGAAACTGTTAGCGTTGGTAACCGGGATTCGAACCCAGATCTGTACAGCCGAAGACTAGCGGGATAAAAATTTGACTGTCAGGCGACGAAATTTTTGGTTTATTCTCTTTATATTACGAAATTATTTAGTTTCTTTATTGATGCCGTAATAAATGAATGGACGATTTACCTGAAGCTTTTGATTATTTTTAATGTTCAAGTCTGTAGCTATGTATATAAATAAATGCATATTAGGCTAAGCATATACGTTGTGCGTGTGATTGCAACTCGTTTTTTAATCCCTTTTTTTTTTTTTAAATGCTAATACAAGTTGTAAGTAATTATGATAGAAAATGTGAACTGTGTGAAGGTATGTGTAGTTTTTGAGCGTATATTTTTTTTGCACACATACATCTTATATATGTTGTAAATACGTCTTTCGTGTTAGCGGCGTATTTTTCTGGGCCTCTACAGCCTGTAATCTTATCTGTGATATGCTGAAAAATTAATGAACGATTCAATGAATGGCGCAGTCTTGTATAATATGAAAAAAAATTAAAAAGAAATTTTTCTTTTTCCACAACTTGCCGATTTATTTTGTGATTTCAATTAATGACTTCCATTTCATCGATGAGTGAAACATTCGTAACACAGACGTCTTCAACTGCCCAAAAAAAAAGAATTATAATATATTCACGATTTAGAAGAATTTTGTTTACATTTTGGTTTTGAGGAGAAAATAGTTCAAAACAAATTTTTTGAGGAACCATTTTATATCTCACGGTGAGTTTGCGTGTTTGAATAATACATAATTTTTCAAGAAGTTAATTGCTTTTTTTTCTTTTTTAAATTAATTTTGAACAAAACAAAATACCACGTCCCCGTCGGTCAATTAATAATCGTACGTCAGACGTTTGGTATCATGAACATAGCAAAAGACATTTTGTCACGTATATCAAGTATAGGTTGATTGAATCAATATTTTGGAAAAAAATTTCTTTGTGGAACGAAACCGTAGTTTTTCTAACACCCGCTGTGCGGTCTTGTGTGCATCGAGCTGGACTCTCATCGTGAGGATCCAGGTTCGAAATTCCGTTGACGGCACAGTAGTGGTCTGCTGAAATTAATTTTCTTCGGTTTTCCAACTTCAAGGAGCAAATGTGAGACTTGGGTGACCAAATTATATTGAGAAAAACACAAGAAATATTGGGATCATAAACACAGGACATCGCCAACTCTTACCATGAAGGTTGCTAATTGTCAGCAAAATCGTCAATTATTGCCTATAAATTACCCTTGGCTGCAGGTCTTGCAAGTCTGCAAGGAATGAAATTATTCAAAGCAAGCTTTGTTAATGAAACTGGACACATTTGTAAGATATTTTTAGTAATTTCTTAGAGCAGGTAGACCTAAAACACGATACCCACATGACATGAAAAATTCAGGCATTTACCGTATCTTAATCTTTACTTCAAAATATGGAAGACAGATGGTAAAACCATTAAACATTGAAAGGTCTTACTTACTTACTAACCGAAACGGCGACCCAGAACATTGAAAGACCGGACACAGTCCGCTTCCCATCTGAAGGACATATCGAGCAGGACATAAGCATATCGACATACATAAGCAGGATAAGCGAAATTTGGGGAAACAGTTTCATGACGGATGATTATGAACTCTATCTGTAAATCAGGCTTCGAACACGGTCAAAAAATTCTGCAGTGAAGCTTATTCCAGAACCGTCGGATAATGTTGCATCTAAGATCAATTATTATAATTATTGAGAAACACAGTTTCGTAAAATTTTAATAATTGAAAATTTTGATCCTATGTGATGTTGATGATTAAGTTGCAATTTATAGTAATTTTACAGATCCAGAATAGATTAATTTGGTAATTCAAATTTCGGACAATTCCACTTCGGATAATAAACTTTTTTCCAGTGACTTTGGATTTATTTGACTATATAAGCAAACAAACGGCATATGTATGCATTGCGATATTTGATAATACCTCAGTCCGTATAACAAAATAAGGTTCCTTAAGTGGTTAACATTTGGCAGTTTATTGAGTGTGACCATGTGTTAAATGATGACCAAATCATTCTTAAAAAATGAAAGCCTTGATTAGAATTAGTTGAATAGCTTGGAAATAGGGACCGGGGGGTGGTCCCTATCAAATTTTTCCATTTTTAGCTGCTTCTACTTTTAGCTTCGTAAAAATCAGCTTAGCTTAGGTACACATCTCGCTTGCTGGTTGACCGAACAAAACAAGATAGAGAGACTTACTTTACTACACAAAAGTACCACATCGTACATCATTCCCCAGAAACAATCTCGTAAGGAATTATTGGCAAATAACCATCACTACTAAATACTTCTACTGAAATACTCTAAGGCTGGTATTACACTATAAAAGTCATATTATAAAACTTGAAAAATGCAGCCAATAAGGTCAACGGTTACATTTTCTAGAATGTAACCAATAACCTTATTGGTTAGATTTTTCAAGTTTTATAAAAGGGATTTTATCAAACTTTTATAGTGTAATACCGGCCTAAAGTAGAAAAATTGTACTGTAACGATTGTCTTCCTGAGTGAGCGGCATACATAAACCGTACACTCTCCCGATCTATCACTTGAACGATTTACAGATTTTTCAAAAGCAAGATAATATAGTCACAAATATTAATGATAAATGGCTACTCTATAAATTTTTGGGAGAAGTAAAAAGTCTACAAAAGGTATGTTCAACCCTCTTTACAGTGAACTGCTTCTACAAGGAAAAATTCAAGATATATCAAAGCGCCGCTGCAATTTCTTCATTTTTTCCATGTACATATATGACTCCTGAAACAAATTTTGAAGTCTTACCCTTTTACGGGCCGAATTAAGAATTAGATTGATTTCCCTAATTTTTTTTTTCTTTTGATTTCCTCTTTTGACCATTTAGTTTCGAGATATCATTGAAAAAATTCATGAAAAAAATTTTCTAGTATGTTAGTGAGTAGTCCCTCAAATGGGACTTTGTAGGAGGTAACAAGTATCTTATAAATGAGCCCTTGTTCGCTCCGTAAAAAATACGGCTCCGTTCGATGTGAGATCTCCAGTTTGAAATTTGAAATTTTGGCTAACGGAAATTTGAGTTGGATGTGAGGTGAAAAGTGTATGATTGTGTGTGTGTGTGTGTGTGTGTGTGTGTGTGTGTGAGAGAGAGAGAAAAATGTTATGTTATAGAACATAATTTAAGATACCAAAAATTGGTTTCGTCAAATAAATCAAGCTAAATTACAAAATTTTTCAGCAAACTTAAATCGAATTTTAATCGGATTGATTAAGCCGATTAATTAAACTAAAATTTGTAACTGCGATTTACAATTGATCGATTAACCGACCCGATTAATCGGACCAGCCCTAGTTTTAAATAACTGCGTGTTATTCGAAAACTTTTTGTAACTGAAAGTATGTTTCTAAAGTCAACGGTTGTAGGATATCTGCTTATCAAACGATTTGGGACAACTTGTATAATACTCCCGTATAATACTTGTAAAAAATCCCGAACATTTTTTTAATGTGCATATAATCCGATCCACGGATAAGACTCAGAAATACACGGTAATTAAATCCTTTTCTTGTTAGGTCAACCATCATTAGCATCATCATTATTTCCAATCCATTTTTATTATGGTTGAACGTTACGGGAATTTTCCTCTCGTAGAGATGTCTTAAAATAACCCCCAACGCAATATAATGATGCGATACTTTTTTTTTTGTGCATAATATACATATTCTGCATACCGGCTTGTAATGGCCGCTGATTCAACAACACCACCCCAATCAAGAAGTCTGAAGAAAAAAAAAGCGTTATATTTTTTGCGTCCAATTTAAGACGAACTCCCATTTGCAAGAATGACATATTACATATGCATATGTACGTCTCTCTTCTCATGGACAGAAAGGGTCGCTCGTTGATTATCTTGTGTTATGTTCAAGTCGCGGCACTACTGCCGCCGCCATCAGACAAAAAAAAGCAAAGAAAAGACTAGAAGAGCTTTGTACGAATGGAAAGTTCTTTTTTTTTTTTGTTTTATTTTCGTCGTACGAGATGTTTTTGAAGGGAGGGCCATAAATCAAACGAGAGCCGATAATGTTAGCAGCAGTTAATTCTTACGAGAGATCTTCTCGCATCATATCTCACTCGTTAGTAGCAAATGATCCATACATCAGCGCACGGTAGCCGAACGTTTAGCAGCGGCTTGAATCGGCCATTACTACGATTTTAATAAGTAGTCTGCCCGCGAATAAGAAAAGAAAAAAAAAAGAAGCTTCAAATAAATTTTCTCCCGCAATAATTTATGTATCAACTTGCTATCCAGTATGGCTGCATTCTTCTATGACGATAAACTTCTCTCTTACTTGACGATTAAGAATGCAAAATAAATAGTCCTAATGCGTCCGGTAGGCCGCGACCCTTTCCATTTATAGTCCCTCTCTCTCTCTCTCCTCTGTATATAAATATTATATGCGCGAGTCGGGACCCACCTTGACCTTTCCTTTCCTTCTCTAGGTCCTTTTTTTCTGCTTCATTTTCCTATCTCTCTCTCTCTCTGTGTTTTTCGATCCTTTCTACTGATACCTAATTGATGTAATCATCTAATTTTATTCTTCCCTCCCTCCCTTCGCTCTCTTTCTCCTCGTTATTATTTCGAGAACAAGAACTTTTGCGTGTTCGAACAGTTTTGAATTCAAATCCGAAGCTAAACCTTTCACTCTAAAATATTGAAACCATTGAGATATATTAATATTAGTCCCATCCACTTCATGTGATCACATCGGGACTTGGGGTTTCTGATATCGATAACCAAATGATAACTACATCCGAAAAGTCCTATTTGCAAGTACGGTGACCATACATCCCGTTTAGTTGAACTGAGCTTATGGTAAACGGGTTTTGGTGAAATGGGGCAACAGTATTTCTTTCAAATATTTAATTGGTTGCAAAATATTCAATCGTTTCCATTTTTTTTTTATTCTATTCTAAAATGAAACCTCTTTTTCCGATTTAATCTAAAATTCTGCATTTTTGTTATACAACCATTGTGAGGTGTTAGAGTGAAACTATCTAATTTTTATCACAAAGTACGATATTTTTTTTTTCCAATGTACACAATACGGTTCAGTGGTCCCTTCAGAAAGTCTTTCGGGGGAAAAATTGAATCTGGCCAACTGAAAGGAACTGGTCAAGAACTGAAGGGAAGGACTTTTTCATCATGCATTTGCCTTCACTATAGGAAGGTCATTGCAAAAGCTGCTCTACACGTATATCAAGTATATGGATCATAGGGAATATACTACGGGCTAATTACGAGACCAAGTCCGGACATGTTTGTCAATAAGGGAGGAGGGAAGAGAACACCTTTCCTTGCCTCCAAAAAACTCTTGCAGCCTAATAACGATACTTTCAGGGAAAATAAATAAGTTTTGTTAAACCTCATTTTCAGAATGCGCAAAAAAACTTTCGGCGGGAAAAAAATTGATAACATTATCCAAAGCTCCGATAACTGTAAACGGATTTTTTCCCATGTTATGAAATTGGTCCGTTCCTTGCAAAAATGATAACAATGTCCAAATAAAAACATTATCGGTGATTCTAATGAGTGGCATCGACTGCATATTGTTATGAAAAATTATGTAAAATAGTTATTATTTATCATTTATTATATCATCTCTTTCACCTCTAAATACTCATTAATGCATTTCTCTGTAAATCTCGCCAAATTCACCAGATATTTGGTGAATTTAGCGACAACTCCAATGATTTGGTGATGTCAAGACGCCAAAGGAAAGGAGTGCACCAAGCAGGGGCACCTCGCGAGTATTTTGAAGACGAGATTTCTTGTATGCCACCTCTGTTTACCGTGTTTCGTCAAATCGCTTCTTCTTGTGAACACCTGTTAAATAGCTATTCTGTTCTTCTGTAAAATAAATCTGTGTTGCCCCTTGAAATCGTGCTTCGTGCTTTGCCATCTCGAGTGCTTGTGAGAGACATTATCTGGAACAGTTATTGTATGGTAAGTTTTGATCGAAGTGAGGTCATTTTTCACCAACCCGTTATTCAAACCAACTTTCACTGACAGAGTATTACAGTAGGCATTCGATAGTCCGGCCATTGTGGTCATATTCGAGCCCCATAGAAGAGAAAAACGCGTGACTGCATGTCATGCGCATCAGTTTATATTATTTAAATGGGCTTTTTTTCAATTAGCTTCCAGTAATCCGACGATTTTGGTAATCCGGCACACTGGCCTGATATGTGCCGGATAAGAGAGAGTCCACTGTATTTTTAACGTCTTATAAATGAGAATCGAGATGAGAAAGGGAAAAAATTTATTATTATTGTTTTTGAACCTTTAAATGCTCAATTTTTCTTTTTTGAGCTATTAATTTTTTTCACAGTTAATGACATATCGAAAGCCGGAAAATCATTCGAGGAAATCTATTTCGAATTGTACTGCTTATACAGTTTTATTGAAGACCCTCTAGCCTCAAAAATCACACATAAAATAAATTTATTGAAGTAATATTATTCTCCAAGATATATAACTACCTTTTTTTTTTATTCGAACTATGGTAAGAAAAAATTCGAATTGCAAACTTTGTGGGAGGGGGAAGAAAAAGAAATGAAAACAAAATATTTTAACAAATTAGAGAAATCACAGTCACACATGCTCAGCCACAAACAAAGAGTTATTGTCATTAATTGAGGCATCTGCCAGCAAACTCAAAATGTGTGAAATGGAAAGAATATCACCTCACCTAATGTGTGTAAAGGCAATTCTTAATTTTTATCTTCAAACTGGATACAACAATGACCGTTTTGTGAACCCTTTGCATATGCAAAGCTAAGCGTTTAAGAGCTAAAAAGGGTGTGTTTCGAGCTGGAGTTACCCTGTTCTGAGCTGTCTGTAACCCTTATCAGAAATCTAAAAAATTTCAAGAACGTTTCAATGAAGAGATGGAAACAGGGTTATCCGAAAATGCAATTTTGAAGAGCAATTCCACTCCTCTCACGTGCAGTGGAACCTCACCACGAGCAACTTAATTACTCTGTTACTGTGTCGCGGGTTACTCAAATAACCTGTTAATGTGTCGTGAGTTACTTGAGTGATCTGTGAATATGTCACTGGTCCCTAAAGGCGCTTATAGTTACATTAACGCACCGATTTGCCACTTACGACCCCCGAAACGCTTTCTGCAGGGGTTCTAATCTGTTCGTGGGTACACAAACTTCCTTTGTGTTTCTTTTTCCCCTTTGTTTTCGTTGAAAAAAATCGATTCCAGGTGGGTCCAGTTTAAACAGCTCAAGAATCATTCATAACACCGTATAAAAAGTACTGAACAATCAATTACAAATGCTTTCATTGCATGATCTGCACGCTAATGTATACGATCCTTTGTGATCTGGAATTGCACAGCGGGTCACTCAAATCATTTATAAATGTGCCGCTTAGTTCATTTCAAAAAAAAAGTTTAAGGTCACGGGCCACATCAGATGAATCTGAAGACCACATTTGTCCCGCAAACTATAGGTTCGGCATGTATGATGTAAATTTATAATGTAACATGATGTAAATTGCAAACCGATTCCGCCTGGCACAGTAGCTTCTGAGCACAGGGTGAATATCATACTGATTACATGCATTAGGCATCCACTTACTTCCATCGCTCTCTTTCACTCACAAGCCATTGGCGGCCAAGGGATCAAGAAGCATTTTTCGCAGGGTCGTTCTTGCCTGCTTACCGGTCTTACCCGTGAGGTGTCATCTGATATCGACGTGTAATTTGGATACAACTACCGAAGAGGGAAGCACCGACAAATAGAAAACAATATCCAAAAGCAATCATCAGAAATCTGAATATTCATGCGAAATAACTAAGCAGCAACAATCGCAAAAGAGAGCCCAGTTGCTCATCATTATCATCGCTCTATTCTCGTCGGGTGGTGGTGGTGGTAGTAGTAGCCATTATCAATGAGAAACATCTGCAATAGGGCATATAAAGAGTACATGATGCTATTTAAAGACAAGAAGAAGAAGAAGAAAAATGGATACACGGGACGAGAATGTTCTTCGTGGTTTTTCGTTCATCTCTGAGCACAAGTCAACGCCAAGAGTTTTTAAAAGACATATAATAACTCTTAATGAAGGCCAAACTATTCAAAACGAAAAGAAAAGGGAAAGAAGGGGGTTCTCCCGAGGGCGAGCGTACTTTGTGCGAGATATAATCAACACAGCAAAAGATACGCTCCAAGGCATTCGTGCAATTTATCCTTATTAAAAATCAAAAGTTATCCTAATAGCTGAATTACGTGTGAATTCTAATTTCCCTATTCAGCGAAGAAGGGACAAATTATATCTCGTCTTTGTCCCTTCCTTGCTCCTTGTTTGGTTGAACGAGTCCTCATTTTATTCTATCTCCTTTTCATCTTACTGCTGCTACCTGAAATGACTGTGGGCACCACCACTATCTCATCGTGGTCGTCGTCATCATCATTCGCAAAGCGTTCTGCCAGATTGAATAAACGACCGACGGAAGACCATCTCGTACTCGAACCACAAAACATTCTCGTAAAAATGAAATACTACGGTCATTTTCCAAGAGCGCACCCATTGCCATTCTCTCGACACCCTCAACGCCTCTCATCTTATAAATTATCGAAGAAAATAAACCGATGAGCAAAGATTTCGATTTCTTCCCACCAGGCATTTGTTGAACATATATTTTGTGCGTTCAGTTTATTAAAGAGAGATTGAGTTTTCTTCGTAATTTTATGTGAAACAATGATTTTTCGGAGAGTTATTTTCTCAGCCTATATAACACATCAAAGAAAGAGCCTTTCCGGATATTAATGCTGAGATAAGCTTTGCAAATAAAAGTTTATTGTCCACACCGGGTAGCGAATCCTCTTTCGATCCGGGCAGGTGGACAAACCAGTATACCACAGAGACACAACTGTAATTTTTCTTAAAACCAGCACGACAGCGTGGTCAGAATGTGCCTTTCTTTGATGTGGCTAAAAAATAAAATTTCTCTCTGTATCCCCACCTGGGGGGGGGGAGGCGCTGTGGCCGAGTTAAGGGAGGCTACAAAGTCTCTACTCAGCGCATCAAGTTACTGTGCGTATTATAAGAAGAAAAATAAAGGGTGTCTCTTTGGTATGTTGGGTTGGTTAGTGCACTTGCACAGATTGCAAGAGGATTCGCGTCCCGGCAAAGCATTAATATCAGATGTTAATAATATGTTTTTCAGTATTAATATCCAGAAAGTCTCTTTGTTTGAATAATACAATATTACACAGTTGAATGGTAATTATGGTTAACGCTGTAAGTGCCAAAAAACAATGTAAATACCATCTTTCACGTTGAAGTGTCAAATGGGCAATGCTTTGTATTTTTGTCGACGTTGCCTGATAATAGTGCCTGATAGTTCTCTGTGGTTAAAAAGAGCCTGTAAAGATGTCGTCATAAATGTGAACGTTCCTATGGGCTGCAAAAGCAGTTTTTTGATAATTTTCTTCTTTTAGCCCTTACAGCGTTTACTACTTTTACCCTTCAGTTATCTCTTTATATGAACAGATGAAACTTAATAGAAAAAAGAGTGAATTAGCTTGTACTTGGAGAAGGGTAACATCATCTAGCGGGAGGCAAATGCCCGTGCCTCTGGTTACACTTTTCATCAGCGGAAATGAACGTTAATTGACTATGCCTCTGATTACAGGCTTTGCACGAAACATGGTAGGGGGAATTGCCATAATTTTGGGATACTTCGCATTAAGGAAAGTAAATGATGCTTCTGCGGTATCTAGCACCAAGGAGAGAAGCAGCTGGTGATTCTGCAGTATCTCGCACCAAGGAGAGAAGCAGATAATGATTCTGCAGTACCACGAACCAAGGAGAGAAGCATATGGTAATTCTACAGTTTCTCGCACCAAGAACAGCAGAAGTTATTTCTGAAATTCTTCGTGAAAGCAGGGAATGGATGTCCGTGATTGCGGGGAAATGAATCACATCAGCAGGAGGAAAGTTGTACGCTTGTGTGAGACCTTACCGTCAGCGAAAAGAATAATAAGTCATATTGTCTCTTTCGGTATTACGCACAAAGGGTTCAGAAACATTGAGAGGTACTTCGCATCATTAAAAGAAGGCGTAAAAATTTCATCGTTACTCTGAGGGTACTTCGCATTATAAGAAGCAAATCACCGTGACTTCGTCGGAGGATCTTACAACAGCGGAAATGAAAGGCAAATTTCCGTTATTTTTGTGGCACGATGTAATTTGTGTTCTTAACGGAGGACAAATTACCATTCCTTGAGGAGGGGTTTTCTATCAAAGGTAAGATGAAGTAAAAGAAAAGTGAGTCACATTCTCTCTCCGAGGGAAGACTCGCATAAGTGAAAATAGATGCGAATTGCTGTGTATCAAGAACTACATCGGATAGTGATCCACGTGGAAGTATTCAATTTGCCATTAATCTAGAAATCAATTACAGCATGGCCAAAAAAAAAAAATTACTCTTCTGCCTTCGTGACAAATGCGTCGTTCATTCCTAAATGCCTTTGGAGCGAATCAATGTAAACCTAATAGCGCACCACTATTGCCGGCAGAAAACTCGCGAAACGATTTCAATCATTTTCCAAGGAGGGGCTGGAAGACATTTTCTTTTTTTTCCAATAATCCTATGACACACATCATCGAATCAGAACTTGAACTTCCTTAATTTCAACTTATAGCTTCGTAATTTCTCGCCCCGTCTTTGGCGAGTTTTATGAATAAAAATCCAATAACTTTTCGATCGCATTCGAAACAAAATTGAAGCATCAAATAATAAATAAATAAATGAAATAGATTAAGGGAAAAAAGGTGGGGGGGGGGGGATCTCCCTCCTCCTCCTCCTCTCATTTTGTTACCGCCACTGCAATGCTTAATGCGATTCCATCAGAAAATCGAATAGTAATAATAATTAAGTAACGAATACATATTTCGAGCAGAAGCGCCGAAAGGGGAGGGGGGGGGGAGCAACCAAAGAACCGATACGTTGTGCGGATCTTAATTTTGAAAAAATAAAAATAAAAACACAAAAGGTCTAATGGACTGCATAAGAAGGAATACACACACACACACCTAGTGGTATGCCAACTGCCCCAATAGCAAAAGGTGTAGGCAACAAAAAAGAAAGCAAAAAGGAGTAGTTGGTGTGCGACTGGGAAGAGACATCTGCTGCAAGGACTATGGGCGTTTGATGACTGTTATTATGCTTCATAAATTACCAGGCTGCTACGTACTAAGTGAGCAGCAAGCAATGCAGTGACCCTCTCTCTCCTTCTAACATCCCTGTGTCTCTTCAATCTGGTTAGCTTTGAGTGGCAAAAATAAAATCTAAAAAAGAGCACGTCACGTCCATTCCCAGCAGCAGTTGATATCGTTGCTGATGATGGTTTTTGTATCCTCAACCTCACTCTTTTGCCCCTTCCCCCACCCCCCTTCCTTACATAAACCTTTTTTTTTTATTATTTATCTCGTCCGAAAAAATGTTCGGCTAATAGTAATGAGCATAACTTCATTTATTCCAATTATGTATACATACACTTTTTAGCCGCATAAATAAGTAGCCGACGTTGTTCACTTACCTACACAAAGCCAATGTTTGTTTCTTAGTGAAATAACCTCGAATATACCTTAACACGTACATGCTCAACCCATGGCCCGCGTGCTAAATGCAGTCCTTAGAGTCAAGTCATCTGATGTCGCCCGCGGCCTTGAACCTAATTTTGTGAAAATGAACTGAGTGGCACATTTGCAGATCACTTAAGTGACCCGCGGTGCAGTTCCATGTCAATTGGAAACATAGGCGGAGATAGACTTGGAAGTCTGGGGGGCACGATGATAATGATGTCAATTCATATATACATTAGATCAGTCAACTTCACCTTTGACGCTGAGAAGGGGGGGGGCAATGCCTCCACAGTCCCCCCCCCCGTATCTCCGCCCATGATTGGAAGGCCCGTAACACATTCCCAAATCTCTCAAGTGGCCCATGGCACATTGCAGCTCCCATAAATGACCCGCGAGCCATTTATAGGTCACTCAATCGGGCACAGTTCCAGATCACTCAATTGGGCACAGTTCCAGATCACTCAATTGGGCACAGTTCCAAATCACATTTACTCATCACTTCAGTGACCTGTGGGATATCTACAGATCACTCGAGCGGCCTACTTCGCCACAAAGAGCAACAGACCTACAGCGATACAAATATTCAATCATCACACTTCCCTCATAGTTTGAAAAACAGGTGTTGCAGCTCTGAAATTCACGCACATGGGCGGAGATACGGTGGGGGCTGCCCCACGCCCTGACTAATATATGATTTTCCCACGATGACTGATCTAATGCATATATGCATAGATTAATTGACATCATCATCATCATTGTGCCCCCCAGCAATAATGACTGTGCCCCCCCCCCAGACTTCTAAGTCTATCTCCACCTATGTTTACGCACAACACTGGACACGCATTCAGACTGTTAGGTACACATGCAGACTTCCGGCAGCACTCATTCGGTCATAAATTGCCCATGGATAGACCGGAGTTTCTTTTTACCCCCCATAATCGTTTAAAAAAACCAATTTCGTGCGTAATATTTTCGATTGCATCTGGTTATTCGTACTATTTGAAAACAGGTAAAAAGAAATTCCTATTCGGAACCTAACCTCATAACGATGAAGTTTGTACTCATCCTTCGGATTATTGTGTCCAAACAGGCATTTAAATGTAAAACGAATTGCGTGTTTTGAGTACGATTCCAATGCAATTTTGAAAGATTTACGGAAAATTCACAGGTAGGAAAACTCGCCGACAAACAATTAACTGACAACAGTTTGTCACCAGTGAGTGAGTGACCAAGTGATTGAGCAAGTGAGTGAATATATGAGCGAGTGAATGACCGAATGAGAGTTGGTGAATAAACTACCAAAAAAAGATGGTGAGTGATCGTATGAGTAACTTAGTGAGTGGGTGAGTGATTAACCGCATAAGTGGTAAATCGAGGGAGTGAGTTACCAATTAAGTGACTCTGTGACCATAAATAAGTGACCAAGTATATGGGTACATATGAGTGACTCGCTCACACACTCACTAACTCTCTGATTCGCTCACTGGCTCACTCACCTGCTCATCCACTCACTCACTATATCACTTTATCGGCGAATTGTTTGTCGGTGAATTTTCCTAGCGGTGAATTGTCATTTTGATTAATTGCGTGGCGGTAAACTTTCCTGTAGGTGAATTTTCTGCACACGACGGCCAAAAATGCTATGAATTTTCGGCGAAAATCGCTTAATATTGCTTACAAATAACCCTTGGCGAGAAATACAGTCAGTACTACAGCAAGTCTGCTAAAATTTGTTTCCCAAAAAAAATTGAAAAACATGTTTAAAATATGTGAGAAAGGAATATTCATATTTATAAATCATGCAAATTAACTTCATATCCCGATTCTAGAATATCATTATTACTTACATTATTCAAAACTATGAATAAAAGTGAACTTCACATTGGGGGAAAATACGGTACATTTTTATTTTTAAAATATCGGGAAGGTAAAAATTACACGGGAAAATGCGGGAATTGGAAAATCAAATGAAGACGAAATATTAGCGTGTCGAAAAACTCTTTTTCTGTCCAAACGTTTTCTACAAGGTCAGCGAATTGCCAAGTCATCCAATATGGAAATAAATATCATCAGAGAAATTTGAAGAAAAAAAAATTGTTTCCTGTGATGGTTCCGGCATTTCCGCCTATTGTACTTGCATTCGCTAGTTGCGTGTTTTAGGGCCATCATTTAGCACACAGCTTCCCCCACCCCCCACAGTTTCTTTTTCTTCCCCTTCACCGTTACGACATTTTTCTGAGACATTTTTTTATGTCTTGGAGGAAATGGAAAAAGAAGAGGCGACTTGTATTAACTCTTGTATAAAGATTACGAAGATACATCTCTCATCGTATGAAACGGGTTGTTATTATTACAGTCCATGCCGCTTTATGTGATCGCATCGGGGGGACTCGGGATTTCTGATACCAACAACCAGATAATGACTATATCCGAAAAAAAAATCCCTTCTGAAAGTACGGGGACCATACATTCCGTTTGGTAGAATGGGACGTATGGTAAACGGATGTTGGAAAAACGGGACAACTCGGGTTTTTCTTTCTCACGTTAACTGGTGGCAAAGCATGCGAGTAACCAAAAGAGGAATCAAGAGAGTTTGCAAACATATGAGTGACCAAACGAGTGATCCAGACAGTTTGCAAATCCGTGAGTGACCAGAACAGTGTGTGTGTACATGTGAGTGACTAGAAAAATTACCTAAAGAACAAGGGACCACTTCGGTGAGTAACAAAAAGACTGACCTGGAGAGCAAGGAACCAGGTTAAGACGGAAAGAGTAACGAAAAAAATAACTAAGAAACAGAGGTGTGTTTAATGGCTGAGCTGGCTGTAGCCCGGCAAATTTAAGAAATAAGTGGTCAAGAAAATTGGACTAGGATGAGAGAAGTCCGCCTGTGATCATGTGAATTTTTTTTACAATAGAAGTTTTAAAAAATTTTAGTGCCTAACTAAAGCTTAAACTTCTGTCCGGGTGTGCACTCTCTCTTAAGCCGCTCCTGATCATTGATTGCCAATACATTGTCGCACTCGCTACGGCATTGTCGGCCCATGTTACCTTTAATTAGTTGGAAAGGGCATGCCTGTTAGGATGGGGGGGGGGGAGCGCTTGATCTGGCTAGGCATTGATCTGTCTCCTCCACTGTGGGTCACATCCGTCTGAGCGAACTACTTGTGTCTCCTGGGAGACAGAGCAAGGGGTTCAGTCGGTTACCCACACACACATTGTTATATACAGTGCATAACATTCAAAAGTCACGGGTAATATCATTGGAGTGGGAGCTGGGGCTGTAGACATCAAATTTTTTCCGACATGACCCATATTCTTTTCACAAACCAGCTTATATCCCTTGTGGGGACAAAGCGGGGGGGGGGGCTACAATCCTAGTAGCCATGCTTTTGACTCCTGCATTAAATCCATGAATTACTTAATCATTACTCAATGATTGAATAAGTACTTTTTTTCAGGTCTTTTTTTTTCCTCTATAAAACATGATGATGCGTTTTGAGCCTGATTGTAAACACTTCCAAATTTCCCGAGATAATTTCATCACTATCATAGTGAATTGAATTGACATGATCCGATTCTCTCTACTTCATTCTCTTCCCCCCCCCCCCCCCGCTTCCATCAGTTCAGATTTTTTTAATGAACTAAGTAAATGATGAAACTTTGATTGATATTTGAGAAGAAACCCGAAAAAGAAAATGTAATAGATACAAAAGTGAAAAAAATTGCAACTTCGCTTAGGTCATTGGGGTTCTCCAATCCATGGCCCACGGGTGAAATGTGGCCCTCCGAGCTTTTCGCAGTGACCCGCCAACCATTTTCGGAAAATGGCTACTTTACATAAAAAAACGATTAAATTCCAAAAAAAAAAATCGTTCAGAGAGCTCTGCCAGCTGAAATCTGTGCTGCTTTGTTTAGAACTGTAAGGTACTTTCCAGAATCAATAGTAATGCTGTGCATTTGATACATTAAAAACGCCGTCCGTGGACCCTATGATTTTCTATACGCTACGTATTACGAGAGGCCAAATTCGGCATCTAAAAGGTCATAAAGGTTCGGTGTCTATTCTTTATAATCACAGAATTTACAGAAATGCTAAAAAATAGCTTTATGAAAGAAATAATCTCAGAATTATTGAAAAAAATAATTTTAGAATTATTGAAAAAAATAATTTTAGAATTATTGAAAAAAATAATTTTGGAATTAATGAGAAAATAGTCACAGAATTACCGAAAGTAATAAGTGCAAAATTGCTGATACAAATCAGAATTATTAAGAATAATTTTGGAATTGTCGAGTAATTTCAGAATTGTTGAAAGTAATAATTTATGAAGAAATTAAGAGTTTGTGAAAAAAATAAGTTCATAATGGATGAAAATTTAAACTTGATTGAAAAATTAATTTCAGATTTAGTAAATGAAATAATTTATCAAAAAGATGTAATTAATTAATGAAAGGAAGTTATTTGAAAATGAAAATTCGAATTTAATGAAAGATATATAGATTCAATAGCAATTAGGCCAAACGAACGTGAACGGATAGCAGGCGAGAAATAAAAAGCATTCATAGCTAATTATTATACTTTTAACATTGCATGTTCACAAGAGTTTAAAGTTTTCACAAGAGTTTGAAGTCTTATTTGATCATATTTCTTTTAGAAAAATAATTTAAACAGAGACTGACACCTACGTCCTATGGCGTTTTCTTTTATGATCTCGCCCAGCTCATGTTTGTTTGGAATCAGCGCTGACGTCGCCATTATTGCGCCCTATAATAGTAGCAATTTGTTTTATGTTTGCCGCAAAACTTCAGCTATTACGAATATTATTTTTGAACTAGAACCACTACTAACAGCTACAAAAGAAGTTCAACCCCCCCCCCCCGACACCACTGAGGTAGTCAGCTGAAATTGTTTTCTGTGGGTTCCCAAATTCGAGGTGCGAATGCGAGAGCCGATCTCTCCGTTAAAAAGTCTCGCCACAGAGAGCAACAGGCCTACAACAGTACGAATATCCAATCATCACACTTCATTCGGCATCTAAAAGGAATCACACTTCACTCATAGTTCGAAAATACATGGAGGATTGGCAACACTATAACAAGCATTACACAGAAACAAATTTCACGTTAGGTTCACAACACGTACACGCATATTCCAACATGTACCAATTCGTTAGAAGTTCCATAGAGGAATATGGACAGGTGCATTTGTGGTTCAGTTTAAGTAGAAGTAGCTACAAAAGAATAAAAAAATTATACATAGGGGGTTCAAGTATTACGTCAGCAAATTTATAGTCATTTTTGACCACCTCCCCTTGTCAGAAAAAGTCGGTAAAACGCTGACCCCCCCCCCCCCCTCCCTTTGTCAGCAAAATTACGTCAGCTCTGCCCCCTACCTCCTAACGCATATTGGTGGGATCAGAGATGTACGCGGGGATGATAGCGGGGTTCACGTGCCCCCAGACGAACAAAAATTTATATTTTTAATAGAAAAAATATTTAAAAATAAAATTTAGGAAGAAAATACCTTTATATAGGTTACTAACTATAATACCCGGTGCTACCCGGGTTTTTGCACGCGCTGTATAAAAGCTGCTCCTAAGATAACCCGGTTGAAAGCCGGGTTTTCCTAGGAATAGGTTTTTTACGCCACGTGAACCGAACTGGATCATTTTGCGTCATCAGAAACGTTCTACATAATCGCGCTACGCGTTTGTGTTTTTCTAGCGTGGCGCATTAGATCAGAGTGGCTATATTACAGTTAGGGATACGTAAATTTCGCAAAAAAAATTTTTTAATCAGAAATTTTGTATTTATTCGTAAAAAAAAAAAAAAAAAATTTAATCAGAAATTTTGCATTTATTCACACAATAACGAATTCCAAATGAAAAATTTCACCTTTGTTCACACACACACACATTCACACGAAAAACAACTCGAATAAATGAAACGGTTTAAATCAAAAATTTCGC
Organism: Pholcus phalangioides; assembly: GCF_987345545.1. Classification (NCBI taxonomy): domain Eukaryota; kingdom Metazoa; phylum Arthropoda; class Arachnida; order Araneae; family Pholcidae; genus Pholcus; species Pholcus phalangioides. The sequence continues at coordinate 80,670,659 of NW_028301608.1, read as the reverse complement.
ATTTAAAAAAAAGTATCTCTATTTTTCTATTAATTTAACCTTATTTTTCAAATGCTTTTTATATAGCATCATTTTCGGAAATTCAAAAAAGTTGCATATACAATCGGGTACACTTATAACATAGCCGGTGGATAAAAATACGGTTGTGAAATCCTTAAAATTTGGCCCATTCACGTCTTTATATACATTTTTATCTCTGTTATACTCTGCTTAAAACTGTGGATATAACAAACCAAAAAAAATGGGCTTAACCAAATAAAATAATCCAGATGTAATACTGCAGAAAAAAAACAGGAAAATATAGTCAAAAACAGCCTTTTATGGACAACATTTCTTGTATACGGGTGATATCTTAGGCCTAAATTTTTTCAAAAAACGCGAAAATACATGGATGGAATAGTTACACTTCCTAATCAACAGATAGCACTGAATATTATAAATAACAAACTTTAGCGTCACCTGTCGATAATAAATGCAATGTAATAATAATGTAAATATAATATTATTTTGGCAATAAAATTTTTGACATTGAATAAAATCCTGTCTTCCTGTGCGTAACTGTATCGTCTATGTTTTTCGGAATTATTGAATTTTTACTTGTTTTTATAACTTTGTGATCTTTTCATTGGTGGTCTCAATTCAAGTCGAGATTGGTGGAGTACTGGTGGCTAATTCAAGAGTATTATTAATTGGTGAATTCCTGAACATCGGTGGGATTATTTTTTCTGAATTTTTTAATTGTACAATACTGTCAACTTCAAAGGGAAAAACTATTAGCATAAACTCAAAAAAATCTCTCTCTCTCTCTCCCTCATTAACATTTCAAAAAATATCTGCATTTTGTTATATATTTTATCTCGTTTTCTAAATAAATTTCCAAAATTTCCAGATACCAATCAAAAACTATATTCATGCTATATTATATTTCAATTATGTGAGGCATAAGCTTACTTTTTCCACGACAATCTCAATAATGCATATATGTCATTGCTACGTAATCTAATTTCAACACCTCCTTGTAACATACACGTCGGTTATTACATACACTTCTCGAATCACCTAGGGCTATGTTATAACCAAACTCGACTGTATTTACATCCAACAACGCCAAAGGGGCGAAAAAAGTGACGCTTGTGGTTTCCCTTTCAAGCACGCTCACAAGTACTGAGCAAAATTACGGCTTTCTACTTCAAAAAGTGTAAATTATCTAGCTTTCGCAAAAAAGTAGTAAAAAAATCAATTTCAGCATTTATTCGTCAAAGTTGGCAAATTTCGCATTTATCGCGGTTATTTCGTAAATACGAAATTTACGTATCCCTAATTATAGTATATGGCCCTGGCATCAGCTACTCTGTCGTCTGCATGCTCTAGTTTGAAGGGAAGGGAAAGGAAACACAACAAGAGAAGATCGGTGAAACGCGCAGCGCACAACGCATTTGACTCCTCCAGGAGCAGTCCGCCAATCACGCCCAACTTAAAGCGCTGTCGTGAGCGGTATTGCGCTCTGTAGGAAAACAGTCGTGCTGCTTTTCTTATAGGTGAGTAGACGGCGTGTCACGCTGGGCGATTCACGTTGCGAACGGCACAGAAAACCTACTCCTAAGAAAACCCGGCTCTAGGCCGGGTTTTCCTAGGAACAGGTTTGTTGCGCAGCGTGAACCGAATTAGACTATTTCGCGCCGACGGAAACGAGTTACATAATCACGCTACGCGTTTGTGTTTTCCTAGCGAGGCGCATCAGATCAGGGCGGCTATATAAAGTATATGGCTTTGGCATCAGCTACTCTGTCGTCTGCATGCTCCGGTTTGAAGGGAAGGGAAATAAGACACACAAGAGTGAAGAGAATATCGGCGAAACCGCGGCGCACGACGCATTTGACCCCCCCCCCCAGAAGGAGTCAGCCAATAACGCCCAACGTAAAGCGCAGTCGTGAGCCGTATTGCGCTCTATAGGAAAACAGTCATGCTGCTTTTCTTACTGGGCGAATCACGTTGCGCGCAGCACAGGAAACCTGCTCCTAGGAAAACCTGGCTTAAGTTTTTAAAACGAAGAAAAAATGTAGGGATCGCAGATCATTTGAAAAAAAAGTCCCGTAAAATAGAGATCATATGGTCACAGATCTTATTAATCAACTTCAATGAAAAATGTCTGGCCCTTGATTGTGTTACATAACAGCCGTTTCAAAGGCACATCCATTGTTTTCGTTAGGTTAAGGACGTCCTAACCATGGCCGCCAGCAAGAAATCGGCGTTATTTGTGTGTTTAGGTAAGATGATTATTGGCAATATTTATGAAACATTATATTTATTTTCTTGTCTTTTGTACCTTATTAGTTCTCATTGTAATCATTTTTGCGTTTACTAACACTCTAAATAGAACCAAGTGTTGGCTTGATATTTGTTGGAGCCGGTACTTGATCCGATCAAACCTTTCAATCGAGAAACTACTTCTCGAAAAACTCTTATACTTCGAGAAAGAAAAAAAAAATCCTTGCATTTACTATATTAGTTAATCAATGCCTTTTTACCTCTCTGTCTGGAAGTATTTGTTGAAACGCTGTGGATAATCGGAGGCGTATTTATGGTTTTGCCACCTGTGGGCTATACAAACTTTGCTCCCCGTTCTTAATTCAAGTTTAATTTTATTGACTAAAGCCGGGTTTTCCTAGGAATAGGTTTGTTGCGCAGCGTGAACCGAATTAGACTATTTCGCATTCAGGGGCGTAGCCAGAAATTTCGTTCGGGGGGGAGGTGACCAAAGTGATATAACAATATATTTGGCCATCTTTTTCCTTTTTTTCGGCCGGTTTTTCACATTTCGGGGGGGGGGGGCACCAGACCCCCAAGTCCCCCCCCCCCCCACGCCCTTGTTAGCATTGCAGCATTTTGCTAAAGCTTTGCCACCCATTTTCGCTGTTTTGCGAAAGGAATTTTTTATCCAGCTCAAACCCTGTTTCCTAGCGAGGTGTATCAGATCAGGGCAGCTATATGAAGTATATGGCTTTGGCATCAGCTACTCTGTCGTCTGCATGCTCCGGTTTGAAGGGAAGGAAAAGAAAAACACACAAGAGTGAAGAGAAAACAGTTACAGGCAGCCGATCGCGCCCGACGTAAAACGCTGTCGTCAGGTGTATTGCGCTCTGTAGGAAAACAGTCACGTTACTTTTCTTACTGGTGAGTGGACGGTGTGTCGCGCTGGGCGAATCATGTTGCGCGCGACACAGGAAACCTGCTCCTAGGAAAACCCGGCTTAAAACTTGCAGCCCTTGCTCCTGCAAATAAACATCGGTCTCTAGGTCGCTCTCATGCTCACACACTTTTTTGTCACTTACATGCTTGGACATAATCTAGGTCACTCTTCCAGATGGTGTTTGCACAACTATTTTTCTATGTGATTTTTTATCATTATCGTATGATTGAATTACCCTTTTATTTTGGCGACGTTTTTTGAGACACCTTTTGGAATTCGTTTTTATAAATATTGATTTCTTGATTTTTTTTTTTTTTTCGCAGGAAATATTTGCCGTTCACCAATAGCGGAAGCTGTTTTTAAGCATCTGCTCAAAGAGCGTGATTTAACTGATTCTGTAAGTCTTTCAATATAATTAGGTTAAGTATATTAGGTTACCTATTTTATAATAGGTTAGTTATAAGATTACAATTACATAGAATAAAAGATTTTTTCACACTTGAAATTTTTGGCACCAAGGGGTATTGGTGCATTATCAGGGTTTGACTGAATTTTGTCAACACACACTCGCACACCTCTGAGGACAGCTCTTGCCAATTTAATCGATTGCTGAATCCACATGTAAAACTGCTTATGGTTGTTTTCAGCACATTTATGGTGTAAAAATGAAAGCAACATGATTCCCAGAGGGACTGCATTTGTCTGAAAAACATTCATGTCTAACTCGATTCAGCGAAAGCTGATAATAGTCAAATCCCATTATAACCAGTTCTAAGGGACTGAAGAGTCACTTTGTTTTAACAAAATTTTGTTATCAAGGAATTTACATTTTACAAATTTTAACATCCATTTAAAAAAAATTTCGTTGTAGCGGAATTTGATTCTAATGAAAAAAAAAACTTATTTCAATTGGGCGTTGAATTTTTTTTTTGGATAAATTTTACTTAATGTGTTTGAGGCGAATAATCTGTAATTTTTTCTTTGCACAAGTATTGTGGAAGCAGAGGAAAGAACAAATTCCTAGGAATTTTTTGTTTCCTCTGCTGCATACATATGCAATGCACGGCTGGTAACTGGCACATTCCAGGAATGTCCTGAAACTATGTATGTATCTGGAAAATGTCTTGAATAAATGTCCTTTAAAGACAACTACTACTGTAAAAACAACCACATCTTGAAAATTTTAAAAAATCTAATCTTTTCTATAGGATCCTATAACTGCTGTTTGAATTTGAAATTCCAACTTGGTTCGATTTTTAAAAAAGGTGTTAAAAGAGTAGATCAAGATATGGAGCCACATTGTTTTTGTTTACTCCAGCATCAACTTCAGAAATGATCTTTTCTTTCATCAAAAACTTTTCCTTTCCGAGGCCACTCATTTTGGAACAGAAGAAATATGGATCATTTCTTATGCCTAGCACTGGCTTACCACAGATTTTATTTCTTTTTCACACACTGTGGTGGTTAAAATTACTTCCTGCACCCACGGCTGGTTCTGGACATTTTTTCAAGTGTAAGGGAATAATAGTTTGATGATAAAATATTGCCCCTTCCCTTCAGTTGGTACCCTAAAATATCAGCCACCTTCTCTGCCCATGCATTTGGTCATTTTTGGAACGTTCTGTACTCTTTTGTTGATTTTCAGAAACTTGTTTTTGAATTGGTTATAACAGATTTCTTATTTCGTAAATATTGTAATTCACAATACATTGTTCCTGTGTAAACTTATTTAAAGATCAGAAAGATTAAAATTAGACTTTTGCTATAACGGTATTCGATTTGCAGTTAATACTGTATGTACTAAGAGTTGGAGATTTTAAAAAAGAGCAATTCTTTTGAAGTTCTCAATGCTCAAAATATCCAAGTTATCAGTTATTAAGAAAATGGCCTCAAATATCCAAGAACTGCCTCTGAAAATTCATGAATAAACTTAAAATAATGTTAAAATACTCATTTATGGCAGGAAATTTTAAAAAAGCGTTTTTACCAAAAAAAAAAATTGAAAATGGACAAAAAAGGTTACTTATGGCATATGGCCTGATCTTCCAAGCTCTAATCATCATGAAGCTTGATTCTAACCTTGTGAATAGAAGTTGTTTTTTATTCCTCTTTGTTCTTTCTATATTCCTGTTTAGCAATTTTTTCTCCTCTTACATAATGTATCTTTCTATAGAGAAATATAACACATAGCGGGAGGGTGAGAGAGAAATTTACCGCTCTATTTCCCCCTTCCATTTGTAACATGGGAATAAGATAACCTGTTTTTAGAGTTTTACGACTGACACTTAAATGTAGGTCACCCGACTTTGTTTCCAAAAGCCTATGTGAGAAAGTTGAGCTACTATTAAATTCACGTGGCCTGAATGAAAGAGCAAAAATGAAGAACCTCTGAATGAGATGAAAAATGAACATTGAAGCCGCAGTTCTGCCTAGTCTCATTCTTTTAGTGACAAAAAAATTTCAAAAACACGCTCAGAAGCCGCTGACACATAAATACAGTCAGTTTGCAGTAGGATGATTCGTGACTAGTGGAATATTTTAGTGAAAGTTAAATCAACATTTTCGTGTAGCTCTGGAACCCTCAATAAGAGGATTTAAAATAAAATGAATAATAACCCTAAAATATTTATAGTGGTCCACTGGAAGCTACTACTGGGGAAAACAAGTTAAATAAATTCTTTGGGAACATTTGAATAAATATTTATTGACCTTTTACCTCTGAGCAAAACACACCTGAGCTAAAACTGACGGGAAATTTATTTATTTATTATTGATTTATGTTTTTGCATGTCAAAATGTCCTTTGAAAAGAAAAAAATAATTTGGGTTGGATGTCTGGGTTTGTCTCACACAGTGTTTGTGCCAACTTTTGAGAAATTTCCTCTTCTGTGAATCTGCTTCTTTTTGTCATTTCTATTGCGCATGGATATTTTTACTTTGCAGAACAAAAAAGTTATCTGACAAAATGACAAAAGTACTTGACAACAAATGCTGAGACACCAGCTGGCCAACATCTACAGATAAGAATGAAGGTAAAAGAAAGTCTCATGAATGGGGGATTACACTGTATTAAATGCACAATGAGACTATAAGAAGGTCCTTACAAAATCAATTGTGACAATGTTGATAGTATTATACGGTGAATACATGAAACTATCAGTGTGAGCCCCTTCCGTTTTTCTATATATATATATATATATATATATCCATTTGTATCTCCGTTGCTAAACAAGATAACGGAAAAAAAATTTGGTGTACACAATAAGAACATGATAATTCAGAAAAAGTCAAGAAATTTTTAAGCTTTTGGTTTATTCTTACTTGAGATATGGGAGTAGAAAGAGCATGCAGGGTCACACAGACTTCGTCCATCTGTCTACTGTCTAGTGTTAGAACCATTAGGGCCTTGTCACACTGGGATACTCAAATCGAACTTGAGTAGCCTCAACTTGAAAGTTGAGTTGACTTGAATAAGTTGGGTTGCCCGTTCTCCCTCACACGACGGTACTAAAAAAATCTCAAATCCTGGGAAAATGAGTAAAAGCAGTGCAGTGTTTAGTTCACCTCCTTATCTCCTTGTACATTATGAATCAGGATAGAAAAAAATCAAATTTTTCAAGAACACTAGCAGTGATGAAGTTGAACACCGGTACGAGTATTATATGGGGAACATGGAACCTGAAGATCTACTGTTTATTATCTTTGCACTTGAGTGCTTAATCAGTATGTGGTTATACAGAGTGTTGAGTACTTATACTCAAGTGTACTCTTAAGCTCATACTGGGGCCCGGTAGCCAAAGTCGATAAGATACTCGCCTAAAGTACCAAAGGATGTTTAGAGGTGTCGCGAGTTCGATACCCGGTTCGTCCTTGTCAGAAAACTTTTCTGACACAGGGGTACAACAGAAACAGCGTCATGACTGCAGAAAAAATTGCTACCATCTGGAGTTCCCCCATTGAGGGGTTAGCGCACCAACCTCTCGATGAGTAAAAAACAGGTCTGCCGGTCAGCATCAGCAATAAATTTTAGGTCCCGGTCTAATTAGCCCTCGTGCGCAGAAAGTGACCATGGTGTGACAAAAGTGATCAAATGATTAAGCTCATACTGATTAAGTACTTAACAAGGTATATTACTGTTTTAAATATGGAAACTTGGGAAATAAACAAAAGTTGATCTAGAATCACCTTTAAATCTTGAGTCCAGATTTGGAAGGTCCTATTTTATTATGACAGGGAGAATAATAATCAAAAGGTTAAAACGATAATAAAAAAAATTGACATAAGTTTACATAATTTTGGTTTTTTCCATGACATACTGTATTTTGTAAATCAACTGATCCCTTGATATTTCTAGTGGGTAGCAGACAGTGCAGCGACTGCAGACTATCATACTGGGAAGAAACCAGATGCTAGAGCAAGGAAGTGCATGACCAACCATGGTGTTGAAATGGATCACAAGGCCAGAACTGTCATCAACGAAGATTTCAGAAAATTTGATTTTGTTTTTGGCATGGATGAAAACAATATGAAGTTTGTATATATACTTTTATGTTTTTTCTCCTTAAACTTTTTTAATACATGAGTGATTGCTGAAAATGAGTTATGATGACGTTTTCATCATGATGACTTCAGGGGGATGTGGTCATCATGTGTCGAGTTAAGAGAGATTTTTGCTATTTCATTTAATATTGTGCCAACCATTGGAATAATAAATGTCGAGTTATCAAGTTTGCACTGCATATTTTTGACTTGCTAGTTATGATTATTATATAACAGTGTTATAAACTAGCAGAAATTAGTTTATATATAGATATTTTAAAATGTTTTTTTTTCTCAATTTTTTAGGGATTTGCATGATATGGCTCCAAAAGGAGCTACGGCGAAAATTCTTCTTCTCGGAGATTATGACCCTCAGGGAGAAAAAATTATTCGTGATCCATATTATGTAAGTTCAAATTTGGCACAATTTGTCATGTTTTCTGGTGTATAATAATATATGTATTTCATGTAACAAACATATTGTTGTATATTGTGTGTGTGGTTTAATGATTCAGAGAGAAAAGTACTTGTAACAGCTGTATTTAGACAATTTTGCAAGACGTCAAAATTTAAGAAGCCAGTAGATTTTTGGGGTGTGCAATACGTACTGTATTCCCTATTAGTTTTCATGCTGTAAAATTTGAGGGAAACCAGATTTTTGGATGTTGAATTGTGATCTTTTCCCTGATATGCCATACAATAACACACATAACTTAATTTTCATGATATTGGCTTTTTTTCATTTGATGTGCACTTGTTTTGTTTTCCCTGTGCGCTTTTTAATACCAGATCAGTAGGGAATGGGTATGTCACATTAACTGGGCATTTTATGTTTGCACACATTGAACTATAATTGTAGCATTGACATGGAGAAGCATGTAAGTCACAAAAAATCAAAAATTATTTCTTCATGGATAAAATATTATGAACCCATGACAGTGACATGGTAAAGCAAGTAAGTCAATAAAAAAAATAATTTAGTTTTTGCAGCTACCCAAAGATGGTGTTAGCAATGGATGTTTATGGCTTTGCCACAGAGACTTGTGGATTGGATTGCCCTGTAAAATTGGATTTTTGTGACTTACAAATGCTAGAAATAAGATAATTATTCTAGCAAGAGAAAAATATTGTGAACAAACATAAAAATAATACCAATTTAAAATATATATATATGATTACTATTGCTGGGATTTGTGGCTGCATATTTTTTATGATTTTGTACATTTTGCTATTTTTACTCAATATGACATTTTTCCATGATTTTCAGTCATTTCAAGGCATATTTTCATTTTCTCTCTTGTGTTCATCAGCTCCTCTCCTGACAAGTACCATGTGGGAGGAGTTTCTTGTAAAACAAGTAACACAATGATCAAAAGTAGTTTCAAAATCAGTGACTAACCTAAAATAATGATTTTCTGAAGGAGCGAAAGGACCCAAGTGAATTAATTCCAGGTTTTGATAAAATATGGCATATTAAATTGCTTCAAGTGGCAGCCTTAATATCTTAATTTATTTCTATATTTGTTTGCATTTGGCATGAAATGAATGAAAAATATTTTTTATAGCATTCAATTCTGTGCTCAGGTGACAAAATGTTCCAAGACACTTTTTCAAAATTTCATGATGGCAAATTTGTAAACAATATTTTGCCAAAATGCGATACTGTCACTTTTTGCCTTAATACGATTTGCCTCCATTGTTTTCTCATAAACTGAAAGAGATAGACAAAATTTTTGCCACCTTCCAAAAATTTCATAAACGAGACTGCGGAATGCGAACAATTCATTATTTGGGAAAAGTGACTTATATATATGACATTTTACCATCATGAATTAATATTATATAGTTACAAAAGTATTTAATTAAAATTCAATTTATCAGCTGATAAATTGATTGATAAAAATTTTTTGATTAACCAGTTAAAAATTTTAATTGGTTCCCAGCCCTAGTTACAACAGTGAGAATCAATGTGCCTACTGTAGCATTTTTTTTACCATTCATTTTTTTTATCATCATGCATATGTATGTATAGTCTTCTAACCAGATCATGGTCCACCACTGTCTCAGTGAAGAGATTTTAGCAGGGAGTCGAAGAATACCTGGGCCATGCTGCAAGCTGTGCATGTATGCGTTGTGAACCTAACATGAAATTTGTGTTTCTGTGTGACGCTTGTCACTTGTTAGGCAAAGCGCAGCGTTCGCGACACGATGCAGAGCAGCACTCTGTTTTGCGACCAACGGAAATCAAAAGGACAGCGCAAATTGAGACACGAGGCGACACTACGCTAATCTACGCTTACGCGCGTCTCGTTGACGCTGCTGCGGAGCCGCAGAATTTCGTGTTGCACGATTCTTTGTATTCGGTAGGGGTTTTTTAAAAATTAAACAATAATATGATGGAGTTCACATTCTCTATGAAATATTGTTTGATACATATCAATGTTATTTACATAAACACGGTATTATCAATTATTTCTTTAATTAATTCCTGAATTATTTTATTTATTTATTAATTTTTATTAAATATTTATTGTTCTTTCAATAGTTTTGACTTTTCATTAGTTCTAAATTTTAATTCATTAAGGAGTTATTTTTAAATTTGGAAATCATTATGGGATTCATTAATTTCGTAATTCATTATGGGATTCATTAATTTCGTAATTCATTATGGGATTCATTAATTTCAGAATTTTCATTGATACACAAAATTTTCACTAATTGTGATTGTTTAAAAAAAATTCAGAATTTTTATTAATTTTTGGAGAAAAAATTAATTCTGGGGTGTAGCCAGAAATTTCGCTCGGGGGGGGGCACTTTCATTTCGGGGGGGGACCAAATTGACAGAACAATGGATTTGGCCATCTTTTTCCCTTTTTTCGGTCATTTTCTCACATTTTGGGGGGGGGGAACCAGGCCCCCAAGTCCCCCCCCCCCCCCCCCCCGCTATGCCCTTGAATTTTATCAATCAATCGATATTTCATCTGCAATTATTTTTCATCAGGTATGAAATTTAATTATTAATTTCACTAATTCTGGTGTTTCATTAATCTAGTTACTTTTCATTAAATATGAGTTTTCAGTTTTAGAATTATTTATTAATCATTTTTTAATTGTTATCAATCCTTTCAGTTGTTTTGACTTTTCACAAATTCCAATTTTTCATTCATTATGCGATAATTTCCATTAATTTAGGAGTTTTCATTCATTCCATTTTCTGTTAATTAATGATATATGATAATCTTTATTTAATTTTATTAATTGTGTGATTCATTCTAAATTTTTAATTTTCGTAAATTCTAAATTTTCATTAATTTTCACACAGTTCCTGAATTTTCATTAATTTTTATCCATTCTAAATACCTTTAGTTTTTCTAATTACGGAATACTTTTCATTAATTATATTTCATCAATCAAGGAATAATTTATCAAAAAAATCTAAATTTTCAATAGTTTTTAATTAATTAATTTAAAACTATTTAATTATTAATTATTAATATTAATAATAATTATATTAATATTTTAATTATTAATTTAAAACTATTTTAATTGAATTAATTTAATTAATTTAAAACTATGGAAATTTTCACTAATTTCGAATTGTCATCAATCCTGATTTTTTACTATTTCTTTGTTCACAATTTTATAAACAGTATTTTAATAGACATTTTTCAGCATTCCCGTCTTTATATTTTAATTAATGTTATGTCTTCATTTTAAGCCCACTTTAATGACCAATATGCAATATCTAGGCTCCGGTAGCCTCCCATGCTAAGGTTCCGCACACCACGAAATCGTTTCTTTCCTCTCGTCCACGAATGAACTGTGTTCCAATATGCGCATCCCCTCGCTACGCATGGGGCGTGTTGACGTCATCGCGCTTGGGTCCCGCCCACTCACGAACGCTGCACGCGACTCAATTTGCGCTTATCCTTATGTGTAGTACATTTGCAGTCAATTTTTCTAACTATGAGTGAAGTGTAATGATTGAATAATCGTGTTATTGTAGGTCTGCTGCTCTCAGTGGTGAGACTTTTCAACGGAGAGATTTGTTATTTTGTATGGATTTAGAGATTTTGTTATGGATAGTCTGGCTCCATGAATTTTGCATGCTCATTTTTAGTAGGAAATCTTATTTTGTGATAGATTAGGTCATTCTCAGTCTGAACGTCTGCAGAATGACAATTTATTTCATATGTTCGATTTGTCAGAACTATATTTCTCTTGAAATAATAAGCAGTAATTTGTTACACAATAGTCCCTTGTTATAAATTGCCTCATCATAATTCATATTTAGATATTTCATAACTTTCATCAGAAATGGGGTTAGAACTTTTACTAATATTGAATAGAGATAAAGTCGTGTTCTTGTGGTTCTCAAACTGAAGTCAAAATTGTTAAGTAAATTTTTAGTTTTGAAATTTTAAAATGTTATTTAAAAATATGGCGTGGTTTCATGTGATAGGAGTCTTGCTAAAATAGTACATGTTAAGTGCTAGATAATAACTTTACAGGAGGCTGCTCAAATTTATCTAAAAATTTCTCTGTCTCAAGCTTATTTAGTTTCTGGATACACAGTTCATGAATACATCAAGTATAGTTGAATGCTGTTATAACAAACTTCAAGATTCTTAAGAAAGGACTTTGTTACAACAAAATGTTGTTATAAAGTAACTTCAAATTTTATGAATTTTACCATTTGTTAAAAAAATTTTGTTGTAGCAAAATTGATTTTAAGGAAAAAATTACTTATTTACATTCTAGGTAATAAAAAGTTAAATTTTGAATAACTCAAAGCAACTGAAATCAATTAGGTATTGAAATTTTTTTGGATAAGTTTCAAATACTAATACAAGGCCACAACAGGCAAAATTACCAACTGGATGACTCACTTAACATGTTTGAGTCAAATAATTTATAGTTATTATTAGAGCCCAGATTATATGCACTAAAAAAAGGGCAAAATATGCACTAAAAATATGCAAATATGCCTTAAAAAACGTTGAAATATGCATTAAAAATAGAGAAAATATGCACTAAAAAAACCGAAATATGATATTGAAAATGGAAAAATACGCAGTAAAATTGGCTGCATTGATTGTACCTACAATTTAAAAGAATAACCATGCAATAAAAAATCCAAAACACATATTTAAAAAGAAAAAAAAATGCTAATTCCGCTCGCAAAAAAAATTATTTTTCGAAAAACCCCATATGATTTACTGCATGTCATTAAGAAATAATTAAAAATATTCTTATACAAAAATATTAACTTCGTCAAGTAGCATAATTCCTGTTGCAATATATAACGATATGCTTTTCAATGTTCTGCATAGTCATGCTCTGTCTCTTATCCTGCAGTAGAATCTTATACGCAGAAAATGTCCTTTCTACGTCCACAGAGCTTACGGGGCAATATTTATCAAATTTGGCTTTCGATTCTTGAATTTCAGATGGTAATTGGACATCTTCCCCATTCAAATAACTGTTAATTGTTTGTAATGTCCGAAAACCACAGTTTTTCTCCAACACCATCTCCAATTTTTCTTTTATGGACTCTCCCATAGAATTTGGAATGTCTAAAACGCGTTCTTGAGCTTTCCTTACAACCTGTATGGCTTCATTTAATGAAAGACCTCGGGTTTCCAATTTAATTATGCTGCTCGGCAACCAAAACAAATGTGTTTGAATTAGACTCAAATCTCTTCTCAGCGTTTCACTGGAAAAAACCGCTTTCGCGGCAATTATGGCAGACGAATCATTATCGAAAAAGTCAACCACACTTTTCACATTATCAAAATTTTCAGAATAAAATAATGCTGCTTCCACCCACGTTCCCCATCTAGTCAAAATAGGCTCAGGTGGCAGGGGGATGTTTGGACATGTTTCTTTGTACACTTTTGATCGCAATGGAGCTTTCACAAATATTTTTTTCACGGATGAAATGACTTTGTTCACGGGCACATTCAGCTCTCTAACTTTTTCTGCAATGCGATGCAACCCATGAGCTAAGCAAGTCACGTGTACAAGGTTAGGGTAAAACACTTTGAGTGCTTTTCCAGCTTTCACCATGTACGGGGCAGCATCACTGATAAAAGCAAGGATGTTTTCACAGGTGGAATCACTTTTCGGCCATAAAATGCGCAAAGAATCATTTATAAATCTGGCGATTCCAGAATGATCCACTTTTTCAAGAGCCTTGCATGCGAGCAAATGTGGTCGAGATGGCCCTTTAAAATCCATTTTTCCGCATATCAAATGCGCCACATAACGGTTTCATCTACACTTATCCAAATATGGTTGTTTTTCAAATCACTACGAATTTCCTGGACCACTTGATCATACACAATCTCCAAATAATTTTTCCGAACGGTTGATTCATCTGGGACATTCTGATTTTTACAGTACTTTTTTAGAAAATTTCTAAAATTTACATTGTTTAGTTTGTAGAAAGGAATGTTGCTTCCTACCAGAGCATTGCATAAATCCATTGAAAATTCGTTTTTCCCTTCACACTGCGAAGTTGAAACGGTGGTCAACAGTGCCTGCATAGAATGTTGTTCACTCTTTCCTTTCCTAGCAGTATGTCCACTCGTTTTCACGTGCTGGTCAACTTGGAATTTCTTTTCGCAAGCAATATTTTTTTCACATAGCCTGCAATATATTATTTGTCCATCTGTCGTCAAATCTTAAGGATTTTCGGAAATCCATTTTCTTAACAAATCGCTTCTGCATCCTTTCGTTTTAGGCATTTCCAAGTGCGGTCACTAACGAGAAAAAATCGAAGAAAATCTCTGAAGAAGAAAACACGACTTGCTTACGCCAGTAGAGTAAAGAAAAATAGAAGTGGACGAATATATATATATATGTTTATCTCGCATTTAAAATCCCACTAAAAATAAGTGAATGGCTTCGTGGCTTCAACCTAGGGCTTATGTAGTTAAGAAATGGTGGGAGTGGTGATATAGAGTCTGCCACCAGAAAAATGTCGCCAGTTTTTTTTGTTTTTTTTTTCATTTGTACTGTTAAAATATTTTTAGAATAGCAATAGAATGGCACAAATATTCTTTCTTTTCCTTTTCCGAGAAACATCAAAAGATACGAAAATAAGAAAGAAACCCGCTTCTTTATGGTGAGATGAAATATGCCTCTTCATGAAAGTTTGAACAATTATCCTGCGTCTATTGTCCTCTGCCGCCTAACATGTGTATGCTAATCGTCAGCTTTTTTTCCGCGTTCGCCAGAGATGCCAAAGCCTCCTAAACACTTCTAGGAGGCTTTGGAGATGCCAGAGTTCCTCACAGGGAGGGGGACAAAGTGCTTCCAGGTACAGAGCCTGGGCGTCTTTCTCGAGTCCAGTCAATACCTCCTATAGATACGTATCTCCTCGTGTAGGTATTGGTCGAGTCGCCGTTTTCTTAACGAGTGAAAAAAAAAAAGAATTCATCTATGAAATTTACTTAAATCACCCCCTGAAGTCAAAACGACCGTTTCGGAACGTATGGTCACCATTCCCTTTGAACCTTTGACAAGTGATGGATTGCTCTTTGCAGACAAGAGAGACCGACACCCCAAAAAGCTAAAAAATATAAATAATTAAAATGGTAATTTTCTTTTCCGCTTCTTCTCTTATCCTCTCTTTGTTGCGGTACGACATATACCCTTCTCCAGAGATCAGTGTTCTTTGCCGAAAAAAAAATATATATAAATGAGGGGAGAGAGAGAGAAAAAGACAACATACTTAGAAAAATTCAAAGAAATCCGCTGAAATTGATGAAAATATGCATTTATTTCGAAAAGTATGTAGTTTTATGCATTTATATGCTTTAACGACAAAAAATGCTAAAATATGCAATTGCATATGCATTTGCATATAATCCGGGCTCTAGTTATTATATATATGTATTTTTTGTACAAGTATTGTGGAAGCCGAGGGAACAACAAATTACTCTAAAGTATATATGCATGCTCAAATACTTGCAGTGCTTGAAAGATTTTGCATCCAAAACTACATGCAAATTCCAAAGTCTTTTCTCATATGAGTTTGTTTTTGGAAACTTGTTTTTGGAAACTTGTTTTTGAATTCGTTATAACAAATTTTTCATTTCATAATATTGGAATTCGTAATATATCATTTCTATGTAAACTTATTTGAAGATTAGAAAAGTTTCGTTACAACAAGATTTTTGCTATAATGGCATTCTTTAAAATTGGATTCAACTGTATTGCATCGGTGTTATCCATTTTTAAAAAAATCATTTAAGACAATACGTTTATTAGTGGGCCTACACATTTTGTGCAGACTTATAATTTTTTTCTGCTTATGATTTTTTGCTGAACTTATGCAAAAAAACTTGTAGAACAAACTCTAAAACTTTAATGCTTGTAAGCATTTCTTCATATGTATATGTATCTAGCACTCAATTTTTAATTTTTTGCAAAAAATTGATGAAAACATGGTGCGTGAAAAAATTAAAATTACTTTAGGAAGTTTTTCTTAGAAACAGAAAAAATCATTGGAAGATTAGTCAATTATATTCAAAAGAAATTATATTAAGAGCCGTTTACTTGAGAAATAAAAATCCCAGTTCACTCAGCAACAGGGAAAAAATGCAAAGGATTATGGAAAAGAGTGTGGAAACCCAAATTCCCACCAAAAGATGGTGTAAATCTCTCACCCCCTCTTTCTTCCCTGCAAAAGAAATGAGTTGCCAAGCAAATTAATATTCACCCCCCCCCCCCATTCTTCCGCAATCTGGCTCATATAAACAGGGCTTTAAAGAAGAAATGAAATCATGGATAAGAGTCAGAATAACAGACAAGTTGAGCTGCCTTACAAAGCATCAAAATTTGATTTCTCAAATTTTCATTCTTGGTTTTAATTTTTGTGCTCCAATTTTTTTGCACTCAATTAGATCTGGTAATCAGAAATCTGGATTAGATCATTCTGGAATTTGGAAACAAAATTCCAGAACAAGTATGTAACATAATTGAGATATAGAAAAAAATTGTTTAAAACAATTATTTCAATATGAACTTGATTGTATTGGCAGTAATGTTATACTTTTCTGATGTTAAATTGTTTTAATGGTAAAAAGAAAAACTTTTTGTGTTTCACCATTTTTAGCTTCATATTTTATTGTACTCTGCAGGATGACGGGTCTGAAGGATTTGAAGAAGTCTATGAGCAATGTGTCAGATGTTGCAATGCCTTTTTAGATAAAGAAAATTAGTTATACGAAATGTAAATTTTTGTGCTTTAATTTTATGTGCATATTAAAATGTTGTTCTGTTGGTGGAAATGTTTGAAATCTTTTTACATTTTTTTAAATTTTACACTTTGTTCTTTTTCAACTCCTAATTTGTCAATGGGCTATTAAATGCTTATGTAGTACAATCCACATTTAATAAAACTGGTTTAAAAATTCTTTTTTTTCACACATTTGGCATGAAAAATGTGGCCCCTCCCTTTCTTGATTTTTTTAAATCAGGATTCAGTATGTTGAAATCACCATGATGGTTATTGCAATAGGTGTTGACTCCCCCTTCATTTCATGCAAAATCTTAAAAGTTGTAAAGCATTGCTGAAAATATAAATGAAAAAAATTGAAAAATTGAGAAGCAAATGAAAATTAATGGGCAATTTTTTTAATCTATATCTTCTGATTTATGAGGATTTAATTTATGTGATTTTGAATTTTTGCAACACCAGACATACATCATCTTGAGGATTGAATGATCTATAAGTTGACACATCTCTTGTTCTACAATAAAGACATACATTTTCTCAAAATTATGTGGGAAGAATTCAAATTTTCAGTTAATTCAATGGAAGCTAGAACATAGGGTTCCTGTTTGAGAACCTTTGGTCCACCTGTTAAGATACCACTAAGTATAACGCGGCCTTCAAGCTTCATGGAAATTTTTTGGCCGGCAAAGGCCTGAAAGGTTGAAGACCCCTACTTTAAGAGATTTTTTTATTCATATTTTCTTTTTAATCCAGTTAACAATTAAGTTTTTATTTTTATTTAAATTCTCAGATCTTGAAAAGTAAAGTTCTAGAATGTAAATTACTTGCAGCTTATACAAAGCTGTGACGTTCAAAACACCCACTACGAAAATTTTATTTTTTTTCTGGTCATTTCTCAGCGCGGCTTATTTACCGGAAAAATTGCGGTAGGTTTTTCTTTTTTCCAAGTTTGCTACGAGGTGAAAGCATCACACAAAAACGGTGTGAACAAAATTTCTGCGTGAAAAATGGAAATTCGCGTATTTAAAAAGCATTGTACATAAAGTGATCTCTGTATAATTTTACTGTATTAAAAAAGTCACTTTTAAACGACTTTTTTAATACAGTAAAATTAATTAATTAGAATTAAAATTGATTTAGAATTTTAAAAAGTACTGTCAAAAATGAGTTTTAACTTTTTATAGCGTCTTTTGGATTCGGTTTCATGAGTGATTTCATAATGAGATTCGATATGTGTAGACATGTAATCAATATCGTGAAAATAATGACAAATATAAATTTGTGGGGTGAAGAAAAGTGATTTTGACAATTACTCATTATGAACGCTGTTGTTTGAAGAAAAAAAGAACACCTAAAATTTTGAACAACTTCAATCTATCATATGAATATTTGACAGACAAATTCTGTCAGGGTCTTTTCGAATCGGTTTTCAAAATTATTTTTTATATTAGTAATATCAAAATAGCACTGGCGTCGAAATTCTCGCGACTCAATGGCGCTTGCATTGGTCAAAATGTAGTTACTATTTCTTTTATGCCGATTCGTTAAGTTTTGAAGGTTATGTATGCTGTTCGTCACCTTTTCATCTTAGGATTCACCTTTTAAGAAAAATGAGATCTTTTAACCTTTTTCTTCAAGGTTGTCGTTAGTCTCTACTTGGCTGATAACGCAATCTACTTTCTAATACACTCAACTTCACGGTCGTCTCTGAATAATGAGGAAAAGTTGTTTGAGACTAGCTGCTGATAATGGTTTTGGCTGGGAAACGCGTTAATATTACATCACAGCACAAAGTAAGAATATGTTCTAAATGAAAAGTTTCCTCTCAGCCATTTTCATTTCTCCATAAACGTTGGTTTTGCAAACGTCTCTAGTTGAAAACGAAAGGTACCTGAAGATGGAAAAACACGTTGTTCTAGCTTACAGTGGTGGGTTAGATACTTCTTGCATATTGGTATGGCTTATAGAGCAAGGATATACAGTAACTGCGTTTCTGGTGAGTTGAATACAAGTATGTACTAAATGTAATTCAAAGTACATTAAGTCTCATGTAACGAGGTATGGTCCAAAAGGATAATCTCACACAAACGAGTGATTGTCAAAGAAGAAATAATGTTGAAAATGAATATCCGGTTAATAGTGAGTTTAAAATTGAAACGTCAAAAAAATTCTCGAAAAAGGCAGTTTTTATTTCTCTTCTTTTCTAAAACTGTGAATGGCACTTATCATCCTCCTTGTAAAGATTAATCTTAGGTAACCTACTGCCAACAGAGAATGGACACAGAGAAAAGTCACATTTTTTACCCCTCCCTCCTTCCTATTACAGTAGACGCCGCTTATTAGAATCACGGATAATGTTATTATTCGGGTATTGTATCACTTTCGCTAAGTACGGAGCGGACTAATGTCATAACAGGAAAAAATGTGTTCATAAATATAAGGACTTTGGTTTATATACTATAATTATTTTTTTTTTGCATATTTTGAAACTAAAAGTTTGGGACAGATTCACCCCCTCCCCCCAAAGTTATCGTTAACAATCTGCAAGACTGTGTAGGAGGTCAGAAGAGCATATATATATATTACTGACAAAAACTTAGTTACTCAGTTCACAATGCCCTTCCTAATCAGGACGTAATAGCTGTTATAATGAATGTGTAATGCTTCATTTGCAATTTCTTTCCTACAGTGAATGCATGTGTGTAAGGGAAGAAAAAGCTATTTCTTCAGTTCTTGATCTATTTTTTCAACTGACCACATTCAGTTCCTCTACCGGAAGACTTTCACTAAGGATTTATGGAACATATCGTTCATTGCAAAAAGTATATAATACACATTAAATAGTTTCATTCTGAACTCTCTCCTCACAATTTCTGGATTAAAAAAGGGATTTTTATTTAAAGAGGAAAAAAATACTGTTTTAGAGCAATTTATATAAAAAAAAATACACTATTCAACATTTTGGGAACTGCCGTGGGATAAGAAAAACGGAGTTGTCCCATTTCCATACGTCTCGTTCGACAAACGGGACACATAGTTGTCGTACTTGCAACCGGGGTTTTTTCGGATATAGTTATGAGAATCGGTTATTGTTAACAAAAACCCCAAGTTCCGATGTAATCGCATTAACAGCGTGCATTGTACTAGGCTTTCCAACACGAGATATGCGACGATTTTATTCGACTTTTGCCTCCCAGTAACAGCGACCACGGTCATTGTCAGAGATTATTTGACCGAAACTTACAGTAAAAAATCGTTTCCAAACGGCTGAAAAAATTGCACTCGTACTAAGAAACTTGTGTTAAAAAAATTTTAATGAATCCATACAGCCATGGAAGTGAGCAATGATATAATAACTGGAGACTGGAGAAACCGCGAGACACCCAGGCTCTGTCGCAAGAAGCCACGTAAGTTCTTCGGTCCCCAAAGGGGAAGGTCCAGGGCATCTCCGGCAAAATATATAATAACTAAGATTTGTAATTTATAATATAATAACTAAGATTTGTAATTTATGATATAATAACTAAGATTTGTAATTTATGATATAATAACTAAGATTTGTAATTGTTCGGCTAATCGCTTTGATAATACGAAATTATATGCAAAAAGTCTAACAGAATCACTAAAAATCAATTTCACGACTACAGTTCTGTTCATTCGCAGAAAAAATTATCTAAAAGCCGTTTCAATGCAGATAATGTAGCAATTTTCAACAATCTATATAACATGACAGAGCAAAAAACTAAAATTCACTCCATGTTTTTCTCTCAAATTTCTCTTTTTTTGTCTCGTCACATAGAGCTAATCCAATACAGCTCTATTACAATATATAGCCCTGTATCACACATTGCCGATGAAAAAAATGGATTTGGTTCCTACCGGACGTCTTACATTAGCACATAGAGCGTTGTCCTGGGACCTCTAGGTACACCAGCTCTAGCCACCTCGCGAATTGGCCGGCCAAAACCGTAATCATTTCTGAAACTCAGACTTTGACCAAAACTCTCGGTCAATTCGCGAAGTGGTCGCAACATATACATCCCTTATTTTACGGGACAAAATCATTGTTTTCTATTGTATTTGTAGCTCTTGGGAGAGGTGTAAATTCCCCACGCTCAACTCCTTAATCCACTCCTGATCCTAGTCAAAAATGGAAAAGAAATTTCATATTCGTACTTTTTTCAGGCAGATGTTGGCCAAGAAGAAGATTTCGAAAGTGCGAAAAAGAAAGCTTTACAGCTCGGAGCTAAGAAGGTATACAGCCTTTTCCTTTCCTTTTTTTTATGGATTATGGAGAAAAAATATTGTCGTATTTTAAATATAGCCTACATGATACAAGTATAATGCCAGAATTTAACTACACATACACACGGAAGAAGACAATCGTTTTTTCTGCTCTAGAAATAGATTCCCCAATGATGAATTGGATCTTAGTTTACGTACTGTGTTTGCGGTAATTTCAGATCATGAAGTGTCTCCTTTATCAATAGAATATCGCGAAAAAAAAATTGAACTGAAATTAGAAGCATTCAAGATTTGATTGATTTTCGTAGTGGTATCAGTGTTATCTGAAAAAATGATTTTGAAAAGCATTTTCACTCCTCTCTAAAATTTTAAGGGGTCGTTTTGTAAAAAGAGGGGTTTTTGAGAGGGGGAGAGGACAGAGAACTACTACTCAGTTAAAAAGAATCGCTTAAAATTTGGAGGAATATGTTCACTTCTAAAACGAAATTTGGAGGAGTAAATCTGAATATCGATGCGCGTGAATCACGCATCAAGATGCGTATAGGCAGACACTGGGCAGTATAGTACAGTTGGTCTGGTGTGGAAACATGATGACTTATTCACGTAGGGAGTGATGTATTGGATTTGTAGGATTCGCCTTGACAAAAATCGATCATTTGACACCATTTACTTTTGCTTGCAATGAGCATACTTTCTGAGATATTAAGGGTTCAGAACGTGACATGAAGACACAATGCAATCGTTACGGTAACCAAACCCGAATATGTATTTTTTATTAAAAGGATATCTTTTGTGTGCATTTAAACATCATTTAATCTCACGTTAAGACCTATCCATGAACACCATATTAACGCTGTCTACGCTGTATTATTTCTGAAATATCAAGGTCGATGCCAAATGAGCGCGACTATCTCAGTACGCGAAAATTCCTGCAACGCACAAGCAGTGGTCATACACGCGTTGTTTTTCGCGCAGGAACCAATTTCATAATAGAAAAAAAAGAAAGAAATTTGCGTGAGAATCTCGCTTGATAGAAGTGAAACTTCTAGATTTGGCATGTCGCTATAAAAGTTAAAATTGTAATAGATATGACGAGCCGGAATCGAACCCGTAACCTCTGGATTGCGAGTCTTACATTCTGTATATATATTGACTGCACCATAACCGGTTATCAATTTGCGTTCTTATTATGTATATTAGCAGCACGAATAGGTCGCGAGAGAGAGTAGCTTGCTCAACGCATGCGCTTTAGGATAACGTGTCCCGATCCATATAGCCACTACTACCCCCGCCCAACTTTTTCTTACACTGCCGAATGTCTATTGACATCCTGCCCACCACAACCCATCTGATCTCGGAACTTCATCACATAATCAGTTTTTCTACGGAAAGGGTTTTGAGGAAGAAGAAAGCGTTTCACTTTTCGTGATGAATTTTCTCTTTCAACCAACTTTCGCTCTTATGTCCCTTTCACTGTACGTCGCTACAGAAGTTTCACTTCAAAACCTCCCATCCGTTAGGTGCTGCGATTTTTCGCATCCGAGATCGTGTGGCAACTCCTTCTCCCAAAGTATGCGCGAAAAATCCGTGAAATAGCGCTCCTGTGGTATCTGCCTCAGATTTCGAAATTTGATTAATTTTAATGATGTGACATGGATTTATTTCTAGTGGTGAAAGAAGATACTGAAAATTTTATTTTTCTTTTCCAAAATCGCATTATACATAGTTCGTGCTGGTGGATCTTCGCCGACGTTTCATCGAAGACTACATCTGGCACGCGGTGAAAGCCGGGGCTATTTACGAGGGCCGCTACTTGCTGGGAACGTCCTTGGCCAGACCTTGCATATCTCAAGCGATGGTTCGAGTCGCTGACCAAGAGAGAGCGCAGTTTATCGCTCATGGTGCTACGGGAAAAGGCAACGACCAGGTTCGATTCGAATTGGCGTGCTATGCTCTCAAACCTTCTCTAAAGGCGAGTCGTCGATCTTTTTTCTGTAAAAAAATCCTAAACCCAGCATTGATTAATCGTACATGTTATGTAGCAGGGACAGGGCCGTCTTAAGAGCATCATGGGCCCCCGGGCTAAGTGATTTTTCTATGGCCCTACCTGGAAAATTTTCGAAAATTCAACTACTTCTAATTTTTCTGAGGCCCCTCTTCTCGTGAGGTGCCCAGGTGGGCCCATGCGTTAAGACGGCATTGAACAGGGGGCAAGACCATTTTATAAGTTCAAACTGGTGGACAACTTCGATGAAAGGGCATCCAACAGTGTATCGGGAGTCATAGTGATCGACAAAAAAAGCAAAATATTTTATTATGCATTATATTTTTATTAGGGCTGGGAACCGATTAAAATTTTTAACTGGTTAATCAAAAATTTCTAATCGATTAATCGAATTTTAATCGAATATTTTTCGTGACCATATAATATTAATACGTAGATGCTAAGAATATATTTTATTTATTTCACTCACATAGCTGGTAGATGCAAACAAATATAGGAATAGGTTAACAAATTTAGCCTGAACGCTTCAAGCAATTTAATATGCTTGTCTTTTTTTAAATCGGTTATGTTTGGTTATTATTCACTTTCGATTATACTGTTGCTTGTTTTCCTACCATCTACTTTCGAATGGTACTTGTGAGGAGATGAGCTGACGCTTCCAAGAATACGAAAAACTACTATTCATAGTAGAGACAATAAATTTTGGTATTATATTCTAAAACTTTCATCAAACTCAATTTAAAATTGAAATCATCAGTTTTCATTGAATCTAATTTGATCAAAATATTGATTCCAATATTTTTAAATGTGGTCTTTTATCTAAAATTTTCTGTATAGAACATGATTTATCAGGCATCTAATCGGTTTTTTCAAAAAATCAAGTTAATTCACAAACTTTTAATAAAAATTTTAATCAAATTGATCGAGTCGATTAACTCAACTCAAATCTTTAACTGATATGAGCAATTAATCGATTAATCGGACCATCCCTACTTTTCATGAATTTTATTATGTATGCGCATATGAATAGATATTTTCATTGAATTCTTTTATTCATATAGATATTAGCACCATGGCGAATAAAAGAATTTTATGAAAGATTTCCAGGGAGATCTGAGCTCATTAAATACGCGAAGGTAAGAACAGAAAAGCTATTTCAATACTGATGGGGTTTTTTTTTTAAAAAATTAAAAATACCTTAAATTTTCTTTGTTTTGTATTTATTCTAGGTTAAGGGGATCCCGATCGAAGCGACACCAAAATCACCTTGGAGTATGGATGCCAATTTGATGCACATCAGGTCTCGATTTATAGTTATTATTTTCTGCGTGTTCATGTATTTATTCTGTGTATTTATTCTGTATTATTTTCCTGTATCTAATGTTGTGCATGAATTTTTAGTGCTGCCATCTATTTTCCAAACTGTGGATGATTGAATATTTGTACCATTACTGTCTGCGGCGAAACTTTTTAACGGGGAGATCGGCTCACAATTCAAATGCACTGTAGTTATTTTTGTTTTCTTGAATCATGTTTGCCACAAGTATCATGATAAGAACGAAAAATTTGTCAATAAATTTGAGATATCTTCCTGATCTTCGTTGCAGTTATGAATCCGGAATCCTCGAAGATCCCGATCAAAAGCCGCCACCCGATTTATATCGCATGGTGACCGATCCGTTGAAGAGCGAAGATGTGCCTGCCGTTATCGAGATCACTTTCGAAAAAGGTATGCTTAAATATAAATTATTAATACAAAATTTCTCTCGCTACAGGAAAAAGTTTAGCTACACACACACAAACATACAACTCTATCTTCTCTCAACTAAATAAGTAATAGTTTCAAATTTCTTTAGTACCAGTTTTCCTGACTGAATTCACTGATCATCAAACACCACAAGCGCACTTCATGTACATAATTACGCAGGCACTCAATTTCCTTCCTTAGAAGATAAGTGAATCTGGATATCGAAGGGCATAACACATTCAGTACCAGGGCCGCAACGATCCGGGCGATGGACCAGTGGGGGGGGGGGGGCGAAAATTTTACCCTTTAACTTCTACAACATTACAAGGGGCTGACAACATTCGTGCTTGTCCCGACTGCCCAAGCATCTAGTTGCGGTCCTGTTCAATATTGTATATTGTTCGTATTGTGTAATTGAAATTATTCTTGTTTTAAGAATGAAAAACAGTTTAATTTTTGTATTTTTGTTGCAATAAGTTTTGTTGCAGTTGTTGAGGGTCTATAAGGTCTTATAGCTCGCGAATTGGACAGTAACTGGTCGGCCACTTCGTGAAAAGACCAATGTGTGGCCAGACTTTGGACTTCGACAGTATACATATTTTTGAAATAGATTCTGAAATGTACTATTATTAGTTTCATATTACAATTCCTTTACAGTGTTAAATTTTATAAACACCACTCAACAAGACACCAAAGTAAATGTATCGAAGAATTCGTGGTCACTTTCCACGTGTCCCATTTCAACTTGCACGGAAAGGGCACTAGTACTGTAGTCCTATATATTACAGCGTGTTATAGAGAAGTAATCTCTTCTATTTCTAAATATCGCCCCAACTGATTTTTAATGATATCCAATATTTCATTGCTGCTGCTGTGATACAGGGATACCAGTACTGGTGAGAAATGTCGACGACCAAACATCCAAAACCGATGTTCTGGAATTGTTCCTGTATTTAAATGAAATTGGGTAAGGTTTTTTTCTCCTCTTTTATAACCATTTATTAAATCGGTGCTTATATGAATTTGATAATGTGACACAGAGCACCCATTGATCGAAAGAGTCATCTCGTCTAGTTTCCATTGATTTTACAGAGGACGTCATGGAATAGGAAGAATCGACATCGTCGAAAACCGTTTCGTTGGAATCAAATCTAGAGGTGAGCGTTTTCATCGACTTGATTGCGCTGAATGTGAAGGATATAGGCTACTCGAATTATTCACTATAAATTTTTAATATAATGATATAAATAGTTATTCTGCAATTTTAAATGTAGAATTCTGACAAACTGAATGTTTTAAAAACCTATTTTTCATTACAGGTGTTTATGATACACCGGCAGGAACGATTCTGCACACCGCTCACTTGGATCTAGAAACGTTCACGATGGACAGGGTAGTGTTTTTTTGTTTTTTTTTTTCATTTTCTCGGCAACATCACGTATGCACGCTAGTTTCCGATTCTGCGAGTCGACACCGTTACGGATTGGTAAAAAAAACCCGAAATTCAGGTTTTTAACCTGACAACTCGACGATTTGTCGATTTCTTCTGATTCGTTAAATCGGGGGCTCCACTGTATGTATACTAAAATAACAAAACCAGCATTTCAAAGCGCTATCTTTCGTTTCTCACGTTTTGTTGTCCATCATGAGAATATCGTAAAAATTTCGACAAAAATTAGATATCTTTATTTGAAAAATATCTAATATTTATAACATTATCGTTGGCGACCGCTGTTTTCTGTCTCGCGTTTCATTTGGTTTTTTTTCTCACAGACGCCTCGCTCATTTCCCTACGTATACAATTTTATTTCATTAACTACGAAATCATAAGGAATGGAAAGTGACGATTGTCACGTTTTTTGTAAAAAAAAGCCCATGCCGATGCATACGCAATCTATAAAAAATTGAAAATTAATTTTCTTATAAATTTCTTTGAAAATTAATCTTTAAAAAAATTTTCACAAATTAATTTTTTAAATATTTAATTTTTATTTCACCTTCTCGGGAGAAAAAGCTACAGAGATAAGACGCAGCAGCATATAATCTCAACTCAAAAATTCCGATTTTTTTCTTTGTCGATAAAAAAAAGCAGGAAAATACACTAATAATTTTCTTCCAATTTTTTCAAACATAATTTCATGTAGAATATTCCCAACGCAGTGATTAATTACATACTATCAATCAGGGCTGCGAATAGCGGGTCTGGTGCCCCTGGCGCTGGTTTAAAGGGGGCGCCAAATTCACCTTTTAACTGCTTCTTCATTATTTATACGGGGGCGAAAAAAAAGCTTGCTTGCCCCGAGTGACATATTATCTAGTTGCGGTCCCGCTATCAATTATATTGTGATTAATTATATAGGCTAATTATCTATACCTTTTCCATTAAATATTTGAAAAAAAAAGTGTTTGGATTGATTATCTGAGTACTGTTAGTGCCGTCTTAATGCATGGGCGAACCCGGAGGTTTCAAATGAAATTTGGTTAAAGTTTTTGAGAGCAGATAGTTTTTCAGCCAGGTACGGGCCTCGGAAAATCACTTTGCCCGAGGACCCCATCATGCTCCTGAGACGGCCGCTTTTCCTAAAGTTTCTAGTAAATACGGAAAAACTATTTTTGTCGACTGTTGAAAGAAAGTGTTACATTAATATCAATTAATTTCATTTGGTGCTTTTACTTTTTATTTAAATATGATTTTTTATTTCCCGAATATTAAAGGAAGTTTTGAAATTGAAGCAATACCTGTCTGTCCATTTCTCGGAACAAGTTTACAATGGTACGTAACAATGTTTTTCAATAATTTTGAAATTCACAACAAACTTCAATTCAAACTTGTGCTTCAAAATTTACATACACGAAAGATTGAAGTGAGGGATTGGCTCTTTTTTTTATGGCTGCAATATCAGAAATATGATGATGATTGAGTTTGATGCTAAGACAAGTATCTATTGCACTTTGATTTGTTTTCGACTGCGATTTTAGAACCTTAGAGAAGGTATATATCTCTTCTAGAAGAACAACTTGTTTTTTTTAACCACAAGATGTGTCATCAAACAAAGTTTTTGCTCTTTTTCCTCTGAGAACATTGGTAAAAGAACATGTTGGGAAATTGGCTCATGCTACAGTTGGAGGCAGTATGGACATCTAAATTTTCTAACATTACAACTTCAACATTACAGGCCTTTGGTTCAGTCCCGAATGTGAATTCACTCGAACAGCGTTGAGTTTAAGCCAAGACGTTGTATCAGGAACCGTCCGACTCCAGCTTTACAAAGGATGTGCTCTTGTTATTGGACGATCATCTTCTTCAACGACTTACAATCAAGATCTGGCTAGGTAACTAAGTTAATCATTTATTAATTAGTGATATATTTGAGATATATTTTTTCCCCTCCATTTAAAATGTATTTTAAAATTTAAAAATACAATTTCTTCCTGTATTTACAGCATGGAGATTCCTGGTGATTACACCCCCAGTGATGCTGAAGGCTTCATAAAAATCAATGCAGTCAGGTAAGAATTACACATGTATACATTGAGAGAGAGAGAGAAAAAGATAAACATACTAGTTTTTTTCCTTCTCAAACAATCTCTAAGACCGGCATTACACTATAAAAGTTTGATAAAAGTTCTTTTATAGAAAACTTGAAAATGCTACCAATAATTGTACGTCACATTCGCACAAATGCAACCGATAGGCTTATTGGTTGTATTTTTCAAGTTTGGTAAAAGGCATTTTATCAAGGTTTTATAGTGTATAATACCAGCCTAATACCATGAAAAATTATTTCATCAGAAGAGGAAAATACTTTTCCCCAATATAGGTTCAGTAAACCAAATTCATAAAAGCAAATACTGACATCATTAATTAGCATCCATACTACTATACCAGTAGATACCTTTTAAATTGCAAGGTGCGTTTCATAAGAACTTGGAGTAAACTCATAAAAAAAAATCAAGAAATATAGGTACAGGAAAAAATGATTTATTTCTTAAAATATCTTACCTCAGGTGATATGTAATTGCCTCGTCGTTCAATGCTTTACAAGGCAAATGGAGACTTTATCTAGAAGCTGTCTCGGGAAACCCTGTACAACTGAAATTTCTACCAGTTCATGATGCTTTCTCGATATGTATTGCCACAAATTTTTCACAACTGAAACAAAATATGTAAATGTAATATTAAAATCATGCCATCACCCCCTTATAGTCCGGATCTTGCTTATGATTTCTGGCTGTTTCACATTGAAGGATTAGCTCCATGGCAGAATTGTTATTTCAGCTGTGTAAGGTTCACTGAGACAGCTTCCAGAAAAAGCCTTCTCTACTTGCTTTGAAAAGTGAATGGAATGATGGGACCCATTGTATATCATCTCCGAAGGATTTATTTCGAAAAAATAAGTGAAATAATAAAATAATTATTTTTTGCTGCAACTATAATTCTTGATTTTTTTAGTTTACTCAGTCTTATGGTTACTTTACTAAGTTCTTATGGGATGCACCTTGTATTTTATTACCATGAGCACCATTGAAACCTTTTGTGGAAAATTTGAATATTTGAAACAAATCCAAATGAATTTTCAAACCCTTCAAGCTAATTCTAAGAATTGCTGGTTTTTTCTTCTTTTTCAGGTTGAAGGAATTTTACAAGCAAAAGCCCTCCAAACTGATCAACCAGTAAAAACTAAAATTTTGCTTGCAGTTCAATACCGCAATTTGTAATAGCAAAATTATTAATCACTTCATAAAACTTCCAATGTACAATACAAAAAGTGTTTAATCCTCTTGCTTCATTTTATCATATAAAACTAAATTTTTTCAGTTAACTAAATTGAATTGTCAATTTCATTTATTTATAGACTACAAATTTTAATTTGTTGTCGTCTTCTATCAACAAAGCTATAAAACAGTGGTTCTTGCAAAGATTTTAACATTTTGACTGGTTATTTGGGAGATTGTGTGTGTGTGCATGAAATGGGAAAAATCAAATTTTTAAATTCAAAAAATATAAATCCCATGGACATTATATATTTTGACACAATTTTTGGCTTTTGTTCATAAAAATGTACCCGTCACTTGAAATTCAAATATTCTCAGAGAGTTTGAAGGGATTTAGAGGACACAATGATTATCTATTATATACAGTTTCCAAATGTTTTTGGAAAAGTTTATTTTTCCCTAAGTGATTACTAGATCCATTTCTTTTCTATCTTAATTCTATGAATGATGCTAATTTAATAAAAAAAACTGATTTTATTGATAGAAGAGCAAATGCGCATATTAGAAAGAAATTTCAAAATTCTTATTTAGAAAACATTTTTGGTGTGTCTATTTCCAAAACTAATGAAGACATTCCATCCACTTTTGCAAAATGGGGTTTTCCATTACATTTGCCCATGAAAGGGAGGAAAAAAAAAAAATTTTAAGGTAAGACTTTAATTATCAACTAATTAGTTGTTATAAATGTAATTGCAAAAAAATTCTAACAAATAGACAACTAGTTATCCAAATGGATGCAAGAAGATAAATCAATTTGCACTGGGGATGCAGGATGAAAAACAAGGTGAAGAACTACTGCTATCAAAGGACTTTCGCTTTCATCAATGTTAGGAAGTTCTAGAAGCAAATTTTCTGTTGATGTATTCAAGCCTCAAGCATTATTTATTACAACACTTGTTATGAAGGTTTGTGTAAAATATAAGCTCAGAGAACACAATTTTAATTCTTTTTTATTTCAAAAAAAGTTATTTAATTTATATACAACAAATACTGTACACAAGTTGGAAGCTAATTACTACCAC
Source organism: Pholcus phalangioides (assembly GCF_987345545.1). Taxonomy (NCBI): domain Eukaryota; kingdom Metazoa; phylum Arthropoda; class Arachnida; order Araneae; family Pholcidae; genus Pholcus; species Pholcus phalangioides. The sequence continues at coordinate 80,639,889 of NW_028301608.1, read as the reverse complement.
TTACAGCTCTTCAATTAAAAAAAAACACAACTTTCCCATACAAACAGAGCATAGATACTGATGCATAACACATCTGCATCATGAAGATGAAATTTATATTACAAGTTCTTTGAATACGAACTGTATTTTCTGTGAGAAAAAAAAAGTTTTTCAAGTTGGACTTTCAAAATGTCAAGGTATCCTTTATCAACTTCCTTACAGATGCAGCTACTGATGGATTGGTAGGACCAGAAGTTTCATAAGTTATCTAAAGGAAAGTACAAACACATCAAATAAACAGCCATGACTATTTAAATGTATTTACAAAAATATTTACATGGACTTCATAAGAACAATAGCAAGAGGTGTAAAGTAAAAATGGGAAAACCATGTTCAAGTTTGCAAAATTTAAAGGGGAAAAAAAATGAAACATGGCAAACTTGTTTTTGTCATTTCAACAATGATTAAATACAAAAAGTACCATGTTAACAGAACTTTATAATGTGATCATAGATACCAACAAAAGCATATAAAAAAACACACATATTTCTGCTTCTAAAAAAAAAAGTCTAATTATTCTATTTTTTTTCCTTACCTTAAATAGATATGGTTGGATGTCAGGGTAGGATGTATCAAATATCAAATCAACTTCAGAGCGACTGGGCATTTTAGGCACATAATCTTGGCGATTCATAGCACTGACAATAGTAAACACCCTTTCTGCTAATAAATCACCAACTTTTTCTCTGTAAATCTGCCTCTCTAAATAGACAGAGAAAAAAATAATTTTTAAAACACTCGGAATATATAATAAAATATTGTAATAAACATAACAAAGAAATAAATACTTGACAAACAATGCATGATGCAAAAGTGCTGAGTTTTTAATAATTGGGTAACACACACTAATTACAATTATGAAATTATCTCTTGCACAATTTTGAACCATTACTTGCACAGTAGAACCTCAATTATTTGAGAGACATGCTCAGATCTATTTCACTGTTATAGCACTGCAAATTCTAGTGACAAATAGAAGAGGATTGTGGTGTCTTGGGAAAAAAGGGTAGCAATTAAAATACAGTTGAATACACTTATTACATACAAGTTTGTAATCCCCGATTTTTAGACCATTCACTTGCATGCATTTTTACCTCTGTTATTACATACCCCTCTTAAAACAACACTATAGATATAACATACAAAAACACTCCCTTAACCTAGAAAATGATTCAGATATGACATACTGCAAAGGAAAACCTAGGAAAATGAAGCCAAAAAAGCTATTTAGTGTTGGTGCAATATTCATTCTATTCGGACAATATCTTGCTGTATTCTTTCACGGAAAGTCATGGGAAATTTCTTTGATGATAAAAATAGAAATTCCAAAGTCGAAATAATTACATTTACATATGGCTCTATAATGAATAGGGGGTGAGTGGGCGTTCCACTCCCTTCTCTGGATCCAGAATGTATAGAGCTTCTAAGAGCTAGAAATATACAATTGAAAATAATTTTTCCGCTCTTAAAATATGGGACGTATATTCACTGCACACCCTTTTCTAATTTGCCCTTCCCAACACATTACTCTGGATCTGCACCTGTGGCGGATGGCTAGAAAGCACTACCTGTTTGTATGTACTTGTATTTTATAGGAAATTTCTTATTAAAAAAAAAAAACAATCTTTCCCTCTATTTCTGCAGAAACTGCATCTTAGATGCTTATCAAATCATCAAAAATGTTTGCTTTTTCTGATACTTTTGGATCACTTGGTAGATGGCAATGATAAAAGAACTGTTGATTGGGTAAAGCAGAAATTTGCACTGTTTTAAAAGCATAAAATTTCTACATGTTGAAAAAATAAGCAAAAGCACATTGATTCATGACAGAATTTATGAACATTAATTGCTTCTTTATACGTTAATTATAAATATGATGACAACTTTGAATGAAAACTATTAGCATAAACCCAAATAATGTCATTCAAATCAATTAAATTAAGCAAATATTTATGCATATCATGTACTCTAATAATTTTTTTTAAGTTCCTCAGGCCATATCAACCAAAAAATACATATTCATTCTATATTAAATTTAATTATGTGCTGCATAAGCTTATTTTATCCACAACAATCTCAATAATGCACTTTATGCATATATAACAATTGCTGTATAACTTTATTTCAAGACCTCACTTATAACACACTTCTCGGTTCACCAAGGGGGTATGTTGTAGGTGAACTGGACTATAGTCAATAATAGCAAAAATCAGGCAAGGAAATCACCATTGGAATACACTAATTACAATTACAAACAGTTACAATCGGGGATTACAAACTTGTATGTAATAAGTGTATTCAACTGTATTTTAATTTGGGGGAAAAAAATAACAGTTGGACTGGAAACAACAGCAGGCAGAAATTAACCTTTTTGCAGTCTAAATGTTTTTTTTCAAAAGTATTCTAGCAAGATTTTTTTAATAGATGTTAGACATTATCAGACTTTTCATTATCACTAAAAATAAGTTGAGTACAAAATGTTGAGACATAGGAATGCAAAGGGTTAAAGTGTTTCATGGTGAGATGGGTTCAAAAAGGACTTCGAAAAGAAATTTCCAGGTCGCACGAGCTTGATAAAGTAGTTTTTGTTTTATTCAGATAGCAATGATTCCTCATCTTTGGTTACATTTTGCAGGAGAAGACAATGATCTCTAATGAAAGCAGGAAAATGATGAGTCATTCACAATAAGCCCTGGCGCTTGACAATATGCACCTGCTGATTTCTTTGGGGCTTGCTTCGCAGTCGCTTGTTCGGAATTATGAGACGACATTTTAGAATTAGATTTAATTTCTTCAAATATAAAGCATGCGAGCTACATACATGTGCGACTTGTTACCACGATGTTTTGAACGCAACTGTTGCCATCTTACAAAACAGTAATAATGAGAATAAACGATAAAAAAGGAAGAAAACAAAAATAAAACGATCCCCGATCGTCCAAGCCCCAAGGTTGGCTCGGCAAATTTTAAGCTGCCCCCCCCCCAATAACTATTCAGTCACACAAAAATCTGATTTAAAAAAAATAAAAGTAATCACCATTCAAAACAGTTGTTAAACAAAAATATGATGGCTTTAGAATATTTAAAATATTTTTGACTCAGGGAGCGCCTTTTTGTGTATAATTTCTAAGGTGGAGTCATGTAGGCCTCTGTTTTTTTTTATTTACCAAATTTAGATTTATTTTCTCTGAGCGGCCGTGGTGCCTCTGGGAAGTGCACACGGAGCCCCTAGGGATACACAGAGCAGAGGTTGAGAACCGCTGTTGTAGAATTTAAAAAACACTGGCAGTGATTAATTTAACAAGATAATATATTATGAAATAAAATTAGATAATTGATGGCCCTCCACAAGGGGAGGGGACTGACAGGGCTCTAGCCCTTGGGACAGGACAATTTTTTTTTTCATGATATAATTCACTATAAAAGGCCCTGTGAAAAGTCTGGCTTGGGAGGCCCACCAAAGATCCCAACCTAGGAGCTCTGCTCAAAGATTTTGGGGGAGGGCATGGACAATATACACAGGGTCAGCGAGAAATAAGTTTCACACTTTAGAAAGCTGTGGAGTGTGTTCTACTGCTCCAAATAAGACAAATTGAATTATAGTTCAAATGATACGCTTGTCATTTATCAAATTTAAAAAAATAGTACAAAAATCCATCTATGGGGGGGGGGGGGTGTTGAAAACACATATAAATACTGTGAATGTGTTTACATGTTTAATATTTAGAAAAAAAACTGCTCAATATGTCCTCTTCATTTTGAACAACATTCTCTCTTTCTTTCTATGCCATGTTCTGGATATTTCTGCAAACACTACGTTCAGCTGTGCAAAATATGGCGATTAGAGCCCAATGTTCAAAACAAATCGGGTATTGAGCAGGTTTAGTGTTGCATATATTGGACATTTATAAGTGTAAGCATATTCAATATGTATATGTGTGCTCCAGCAACCCCCATCAATGAACTTTGGCACTTTTTTATTATTATTATTTGATAAATTACAAGCACACCATTTGAAGTATCTGTAGTTCAAATTTTGTCTCATTTGGAACAATAGAATGAACTCCAGAGCTTTTTAAAGTGGGAACTTATTTCTCACTGACCCTGTATTTGAGGGAACTTTCTATTTCAACCAGCTCATAATTTATTAAAAGCCTCATTCTTTTCCTCCATGCCAAAAAAAATAAATGAGAAACTGTGATTTCGACAATAGAAGATGGGATCATGTGCATTTTTCTGAAGTCAGACTGATCTGACATTAGAAAACATTCTCGATGAAGTCCATTAAAGAAATAAAATTATGTTTATAAATAAGAATCATTAGAATATTGTAGAATATATGTTAGAATAACAAAAATACAAAAGCAGCTTCAGCTGACAAACCAGTTCCAGAGTATACATAACGCAGGAATGAAATAATTCTTCAAAATTCAAGTCTTTACCATGTTCATTTGGCAATGATATAACATTCACTTTCAGGGTCCAAACTTCCCATGTACTACTCTCGGGAGCAAAAATCCAGCGATTCTTCTTCTTCTGGAAGAACTCCAATGAAATCTAAAGAAAAGAAAAAAAGAATAATGATGAGCACAAATGACTTTGTCATATTTTGAGTCAAAATTAACAGAAAACTAGTCTACATCACTTATTAAAATCATGGATAATGTCATCATTTGGGTATTGTTATCACTTTTCAAGGAACGGAAAGGACCAATACTGTAACAGAAGGGAACTCATTTTTTGTTATCAGGATTTTGATTTGTTATCGACTTTTGTCTCAAACTTTTGTTTTTTCCCCTCAGGTTTTTTTGTGTTTTTTGAAGCTGAACTGGAATCATACTTTTTCCCATAAGTCATTTTTATTAGCCTGCAGACTATATAAAAAGTAAGAGGGTGCAAATATGTTAGGTAGCAAAGAAAAGCTTCTGGTGATCGGAAAATCGAGGAATCCGCATTCTTTTACAGGAGTTAAAAGTTTACCAGTCCATTACTATTCAAACGCCTCGATGACATCATTTGTTTTTAATGAGTAGCTATTGAAATAGGACAATGCATTAAACTGCAAAATAGCACTTATAGTGTACAATTTCACTGCACATACATTAAACTTTTGTCCAAAAATATTAGTTATTTTTTTACTTGCCAACACTACTTCACTGATACAACCTATGATCAAGGGATCATAAGGAACTTGAAAGGCTAATTGTCGAAAAGAAATGCATGACAGAGTTTTCGAAATTATGGCAGATAAGCCATGTACAGCGAATAATCTAGTAAAAAAAAACAGATTTATTAAAGACTGTGCATCTCAACATCCTGTCATGAAACCTAGTAACAGAAACCAGGCTAAAAAACTGTTTCAAACATAGAGGGTTCTCGAACGAAAGTGTACAAGATGAACACTTAAATATTCATCCATCCTACATGATAACAAGCATGTTTCAGGAGTTGGGATAGATATAAATGAAATTGTAGACATTGTAGAGAGATTAAACAAATGAAAACATTTGTGAAAGGGAAAGTCAAAAAATGACATCAATGAAATTGAAGAACTAGAAGAAGTAGATATAGTAGAATAACATTCTCAAACAAGCAGCGAAATAAGAGAAGCTCTAGAGGTTTTGCACTGTGGTGTGTAACATTGGTCATCTGATTTCCAGCAACGGTATCACTATGAAACTTTTATAAATAATTTACTCTACAAATGGCAAAGATGATAAAAGCTAGATAAGATCCGTTGACTGTACTTATCCATAAAAAAAATATTCATAACACTAACCGAAAAATGAAAATCTCTCCAGATTTCACACAAAATAAAATAACCAACTGTGCCATTTTTAATAAAATACTTTTCTGACAACACATATTGATCATCAGAGATGTAGATTTAATAAAGAAATAATTTTGATTTTTCAACAATCTAACATAAGCGTGTGATGCATACCTTCCCACTGTAGGGTCCATCTTTGCTTCGAAGAGCATCACAAAATGAATTGATTTCACGACTCACATTGTGCGCCAACTCATCTGATGAAACTCTGACCTGAAAACAATGAAGAATGAATAGGTGATGAATTGAAAAAATAGACTTGATAATAAAGTAAAAGATTAAGACAAAAATTTGATATTTATAAAAATGGACATTTAGTAGTCTCTCTAGTCAACACCTTTTCTTTTGTTTCACCATTTTAATTGCCTTAGAAATTTCAAACTTTCTTTGCAAGAAGCAATTTTTTTTTTCAACAATGTGTGAAAGTGAATTTTGTCTGTGAATTCTCAAATGTGTAAAGAATAATCCATAACCAGTGAATTTTTTCATCCAGTTTCACTTTGTTAAATTATAAATAGAGGAGAATTTGGGACCCCCCCCCCCCGCCCCGTTCCCCATATGATGAACTCTGCCAAATATTTTTTGATGACGATCAGACTTCATTATGTAGAAGCTCAACTACACTTTCTCTGAAGGTAGACAACTTATTGAAATTTAAACAATGCCATAAAATCTTGATTATGCAAGACACACTAACATTTAAAGTACAATTTAAAAGTATCAATTTAAAAGTACAGGGTTACCTGTACTACTACTTAGCCATACATGCACCTCGTACACATTCCTCTATAGAATTTCTAACGAATTGGTACATGTCGGAATGTGCGTGTAAATGTTATGAATCTAACAAAGTTTGTTTTGTGTAGTGCTGCCATTAATTTTGCTAACTATGAGTGAAGTGTAACAATTGAATATTTGTACTGTTTGTAGGCCTGTTGCTCTATGTGGTAAGACTTTTTAATGGGGAGATCAGCTTGCATTTGCACCTCAAAGTTGGGAACCACATAAAACCAACTTCAGCCGATCACCACTATGGCAACGGTGGGATTCGCACTCGGGTCCTTACAATGCGAGTCTGTCGCTATGACCACTTGACCCCCCACAGCAGCAAAAGATGGGGGTTATCTGTACTACTAAACCGCTCATTATTATTCTGCTACCTGTACTAGTAATCAGTTGTACTGATCACCAGTTATCTGTATTACTACTAAACCATACACGTACCTCGGCCAACAAGCAATCCTCAACCCAGTGTCCTTCATAGCATCCTGGAATGTTCTACGTAACAATGATATATTTGTAAAGTAATAATTTTTGGCAATAAATTTGGGAGCCACTAACCCATACTAATTATAATTGAATGTATGTTAAATAGACTCATAGACCAGCATTTCTCAACACATGAACTGCAAACCAGAAAGGGTTAGTGTGGAAAGAAACAGGACTTGCAGACAGACTTAAAAACTTAATTTTGATTAAACAAGAATTATTCTATGGAATGCAACTAATAGCAATGAATAATACCGTTTGCAGCTGAATAATAAAGTTTTATAGCAACAAAATTTCTGTTAAGTAATGCTACTCACACCAAGAAATTCTTTATAATCATTGTTATTGATTGATAGCATTTAATTTTCATTAATAGGAGATTTCAGACTATGGTAGGTAATTTCCACAATATTAAAGAAACTGGTATTGGTTAATAGAGAGAGTTTGAGATTAAAAACGCTCTACCGTAGATGCTACTTCTCACTTACATATGTAAAGTCAACAAAGTCACAAGAGACATCTTGAAATCCAACTGTTCCTACGGAATAACTCTCTTCCTGTTTGTAATGGAACTGAAAAGATATAAGTGAAAGATTTGAGTATTTTGTGACATAAAAATTAGGTAATATAAATTTCGAATTAGCACATTTGATACAGCAGAAAATAAAACGATGAAACAAAAATAAGCATTTCCATGTCAAATGACACCATTGAAATCAGGGCTCCTTTTTTCTCAGCTTAGTTTTTTTATTTTGCATGAAATGGCTCAATAGCTTTCTGAATGACAAATAAAGATACATCTGAAGTGACTGAGAACAAAACTTAACCCTTTAAGTGGTTTTTGAAAATTTCCTGATCCGCATTATAACTGCCACAGTCAAAATCACAAAACTTCCCGAAATTGTCATCTATTGGGGGGGGGGGGGTTAAGCCCCAAAAAGAATATTTTTTCCCGACCTTGTCAGCTGTTAAATGCTCCCCCCCCCCAAATACAAAAGAATAATAATAATAAAACAGGGACTGAAAAACTATAATTTTCTGTTATTTATGCTGTAAGCATAATCGTGTACAACCTCAAAGGGAAGGGAAAGATACTGTCTCTTCCCTTCTGTTATCAGACTGAACAGAAGCTGACTCTGCCCACTGGCAGTTGATTGATAGGATGGGGGAGGAAACATGTTTTCAGGAGAAGAAAACTTACAACTGTATCTGGGCTTGGGTTGCCGATATGGGAGAGTTTTAAGAACCCAAGATATTTTGGGATTTCCGATATGAGAGGGTTTTAAGGCCCCAAGATATCTCGTGAATGCCACTAAAAGGATTAATCAGGATCAAGTGACAGCAATTCTTGTTATGATTGGTGAGAAAATTTAGCTCACAATGGACTGTGCTATGTTGAAATGTTTTTAATCAAATGACGCATTTGTTAGTCAAATCTATATTCGCTACCCAAAGCTCAAAAACAGTGAATAAAATCTAGGCATTTGTTAGCAAAGGTATTACTGTATAAATGCATTAATTAAAAAAAAAAAGAGAAACAATTACCTTCCCAAGAGTTCTGTGGAAAAGCAATGTGTGAAAAATTGAAGCAACAGTCTCCTGAACTTGTCTACCTTCGACCGACTGAAATATTTAATAAGATCAATGAGAACAAAAGTCACACACCAAACAATTCCTCTGTCATAGACAATCACAACTTTTTAAGGGGTCTCATACCTTTCAATAGGGTGAAAACTGTGCTCTAATAGAAATACAGTTGATTCCTGCTTTAACGAATACCATTATAGCAAAAAAAAAATCTTGTTTTAACGAAAACTTTTATAATTCCCCAGATAAGTTTACGTAGGAACAATGTAAAAATCTGGAATTCCTTTATAACGAAATTTCATTAATACAAAGTGATTTCTCCGGTCACTTGGAGTTCATTAAAACAGGATTCGACCGAATCATTAAAAATACAATTTAACAATCACATTTTTTACATATATTTTTGATTGTATATGCTAGTGATAGGCAAACTACGGCCTACATAGAGGTTCTATTTAGCCTGCCACAGAGTTTAAAATAGAGGTATAAAATTTTGCAATTTTAGTGTTTTAAAATAGCTCATTTCAGGGGGTGTTCTATTTTATGCGTACGCGAAATATAACTGTGAGAATTTAAATAGAAATTAATTAGAAACCTTTTTCTCAGTTGAATTTTATTTTAAGCCTTGATCAAGTTTTATAATAAATTACATTGGCCTACCAAAATTTTAATTTTTTTTTTTGGTCCACTTCTGAAAAAGTTTGTCACTGCTCACTGCCATGGAACAGGGATATACAACCTCCGGACCACCAGGGGGTTTAATTCGGCCCCCCAAAAGGCGTTCCTGTAGAAAAATATTAATATACGCTATATTATAAATACCTTGGCTGACCATATTTCTATCATAAAAATATGGGCATTTTTTTCTGCAAAAAGCAGAGAAATCAAAGATATAGAAAACTGTGAAAATTTTTTTGCTTCAAAAGGATGACTACAGATGACTGCAAAGGAACAATTTCAATGTTCAAGACATTGCACAGAGAATCACGTTTATTGTGAATCGTTTTGTGAAACTTTAGCTCTAATTTTTAAAAAACATATGTATGGAAAACATTTTCAATTGTAATGAAGTTGGCTTTGTTTTGCAGTGCTATGTCAAATAGGACTACTGTTGGGAAAAAAAGAAAATATTAATGAAATCAAAAAGAATAATCGTTTAATGTTGCTTTTATGTGTTTACAAAATAAATCGGGAAAGCCTTCAGCTCCTTTTAATTTGCAAAAGCAAAATGCCTCTGTGTTTGAGTAATGTAAAAAAATTATCCTGTTGCATACACCCATTCTAAAAATTTGCAGATCACAAGAAACATTTTCAAAAATTGGCTTACTAAACTAGACCTAGACATGAAAATGACACAGAAGGTCTGACAACCATATGTCCTGATGTTTCACTCGTTTTGGCACCTTTGTGTAGAAGTAGTGTGATAATACAGTCGAATCCTGTTACAACAAACTTCAAGAGACTGGAGAAATCACTCCGTTATAACAAAATTTCATTATAAAGGAATTCCAGGTTCTTGCATTATCCCTATATAAACTTATCTGGGGTGATTGGAAAAGTGTTCGTTTAAACGATTTTTGCTATAACGGTATTCGTTAAAACAGGATTCGGCTGTATTTTCGTATTACATTGAAGTTTGGAATTTTACACTGTAATGACCATCAAATTAGAATTTTGAAAATGTCCTGGTTTCTATTAATGGATTCCATGTTTTGTCCTGGTTTCTAAAGAACCCAATCTGTTCACCCCATATCAATGTAACTGAATAAATATTGACTCAAAATAAAGGAATCTGTTCAGTTCATAAAATGACGAAAAAGATTGAGATTTCATTGACTCAATCTCAATTAAAATTTTAAATTTTTTGAATTTTAAAATTTAATTTCTCAAAAAATTGATATTAAAACATGATAATATATGATTAGTTAATTATTAATGAATTAAAATTATTAATAAGCGTCAGGAACTAATAACGATTGATGTGTGTGGTTCTTAAGTTCCAGAAGCTAACCAATTCATGTTGGCTGATTCATTAAAAATTAGATTTTTCTGTTCAGAATAAATAAATTAATTATAACAGTTGATCAGTTAGTTAATTAGTTAATTATTTAACTATAATTATTAAATAATTGTAACTAGTGGAACTAGTTGTAGAAAAATATATAAACTTTAAACACATGCGTGCTAGTCTATAGTGCAAAGTATTAGCAATAATGGGCACTTATATATGATTATAATTAAAGTTCCTGTGCTCTGAGTAGTTTTTCTCAAAAACTGCTTATCCGAACACAGCCAATTTTTAGGATATCTTAAAGAGACCATGAGAGAGAGAGATTCATAAAATAAAATAGTTTAATTTTCGATCACCAGGTGAAACAGTGGTGTTTTTTATTGCATTTTATACATATTCCCATGGTCCATATCATGTATATACCAAGTTCCAATGGAATACATCTACCAGAATGGACATTATATAGGTCTGAGTAGTTTCAGTATACTCACAATACTTATCCCAAAGCAGAATGTACCAAAATCTGTGATGTACGTCGCAGAATAATCAGTACTACTGCAGAACAATCTGGAAAGATTTTAAGGGAAGCATAGAAAACACTATTATGGGGATTTTTAGTGCAGAACATTTCCAGTCAACCAAGGGCTCATTGCAGAACAATGCAAAACATTCTGCTTTGGGGGCTACTCAGACGAATGTAGCACCCGTCAGTATACTGACACTACTACAACCTATATAGCGCTTGTTCTGGAGGATGTATTCCATTAAAAATTTGTATATACGCCATATACCTGGGGAAAAGAAAAACCTAATAAAAAAGTGCCACTTTTTCACCTGGTGTTCAAACATTTAGCTATTTTTTATTACATACATCTCTCTCCTGTGGTCTTATATCCTAAAAATTGGGATAAGCAGTTTTTGAGAAAAACTACTCAGAGTACGAGAACTTTATAATCATCCTGCATTTCCCTATTAAATTTTAAAAAAGGAAAAAAAAAAGATTCATACCACTTCAAAAACATGGCTTCTTGCATTCATCCTTCGCTATTTAGATCAGCAATCCCGATAATTCATCATAAAAAGGAATAGCATGGAAGCACATTCAAATGCGTTTCAAACCTAAAACTGGCTCAAAGCTGGGGGGTGGGGGGGGGGGGGGGGGAAAGAGAAGAATTAAATATAAAATCAAATATAGAATATACATGAAGGAAATAAAATAAGTCAAAATCAACTCACGTTGATACTGAATATTAATGTAAAAGAATATTTATAACTGTAAGTACATGGATGCCTTCAAAAAATGACGGTAAAATTGACCTTCTTACATTAAAACTTAGGGGACTTTCAAGTATTACGTAAGCAAATTTTTCGCCATTTTTAACCCCCCCCCCCCTCTTGTCAGCAAAATTCCGTCATCAGCTCTGCCCCTCTCGATGATGTAATGGTCGATGATGAATGGTGGTCGATGACTTAAACATTATCCAAACCCCCCTCCCCCCCTTGTCATCAAAAGTCAGCAAATCGGAAGCCCCTTCCCATCGATGATGACGTAATACTTGAATGACCCCTTATATACTCGATGCTGCTTATCAAAATCACAGATGTTATCATTCAGGTATTGCCACAGCCATAGACTTGTATCCAGTCCATATGCCTGAGCCCCACTAACATTTGCTAGAATCTCCATCGTAACCTATGGAAATATTAGGGTTGAGCCTCCTCCAATACTTCCAATACCTTTATGACTATGGGTATTGTTATCACTTCTGCAAAGAAGGGTCCAATATCATAACATGGGAAAAAATTTGTTCATAGTTATCGGGACAACAACTTCTAATGTTATCTTTCTTTTTTCCAGTCGAAAGTTTTTTGTACATTCTGAAGCTAAGGTTTAACCAAACTTTTTGCCCCCCCCCCCCCAAGTGGAATGTGAATATGATAATATTAAATTCAATAAATCTGTTGAAAATTATTTGTATCAATGTTCTTGATTAAAATCAAGAAAACTTCTGACTAAAAAAACTGAAGAAAACTGGGGCATTTTTTTCAAAAAGGTCAGGACGAAGAAAAAAAAAAGAAAACCGGGACTGTCCCGGTCAGTTACAGGACAAAATGAGGGACATATAGTCACCCTATCCACAACAATTTGAAAGCGAGCTCTAGATCCACCTCTGACTCCAGGCCACTCTTTTGATCATTCTCACGTTTGATCGCTTGCTCATGTTCTAGATCACTCTTTTGATCATCCACATGCCAGTATGTACTCTAGAGCCCCGTTCACATGTGTAAGATTAGGGGCCGCTTTGGTGATAATTACCAGCATGACAAATTTTTTTCCCTTGTAGGGAAGAAAAAGGTGGGAGAGAAGCTCATCAATAAAAGCCCATCTTTCTTAGGGTGGATTGGAGGTCGACACCGACCTTCTCTCCCATAATCTTTTGCGCCACGAAAACTACTATAAGCTCCATCGTCAGCTATCTTGAATCAATCACTTCCGTTCAACCTACGTAGCCAGTGACGACTTCTAGAAAGAAGAGGGCGATTACCAGCATGAACTAAACATCATGTGAATGGTTTGTAGCGAAAATCCTCATTACCGGGAACTTCCCGGGATGTTTTATTGCACATGTGAACAGGGCTTAGGTCACTCTTTTGATTAACCTGCTTCCTCGCTTTCTATGTCACTCCTTTGGTCATTCACATCTTACACATGCTCTATATATAAGTTACCCTTCTGGCCATGCACAAGCTCTAGGTCACGCTTTTTCTCACTCACGTGCCCACAGACTCTCTAGGTCACTTGTTTGGTCACTCAGTGACCTAGCCCTCTCGCTCTCAGGACAGAGGTGGATTTATGGCGGATTATATAGATATACTAATATTCATATACAAGTAATTTTCAACGGATTTATTGAATGCAATATTATATTCAACATTTCGCTTGGGGGCGGGATGATCCACACGTGGTCAGACCACACGTGACCAAGGCTCTGTTCCTTCCGGGATATAACCCTTTTACCTATGTGGGTTGGGTCTTGCTGGGGAGCAAGGTTATACCTGGTGCCAGTTATCTGTATTCCATGCTATGAAATAAAATTGACTGATGCTCAAATTTTCATGTTATGTAAGTATCGTTTTGAAGGTCTGCCTGCTCTCTAAGGAGAGAGACTGGCCTACATTCATGCCTCAAAGTTGATAAACCAACTTAAGCTAACCAACCAAATGTGCGTCACAGCCCAAATGGAACAGCAATCTCCTTTTTTTTTTGCCGATTTCCTTTGTAGCCTCTTGACACTTTCCTTGCTGGTCGTGATGGTCTGCCATTTTCTTATGTTGCTGTTTTTTTCTCTGTCACTATTATTATTTCTTTTGGTTTCTAGGTTGCCATTTCCTTTCTTGCTACTACTAAACCACATATTTTGTCCTTTCCTCTGTGTAGTGAACCTGATGTGAAGTTTGTTTTAGTATAATGCTTGTTATGTATAGTGCTGCCATCTGTTTCTCTAACTCTGAGTGAAGTGCAATAATTGAATAATTGTATCGTTGTAGACCTGCTGCTCTCTGTGGCGAGACTTTTTAATGGGGGAGATCGGCTTGCATTCACACCTCAAAGTTGTGAAAAAGTGAGGCAACAGCACGTTTGTTTCTTGCTGAAGGTGAGGTTACCCTAGAGATAGCTAGGCTTGATTAGAGGTTGTAGTAATAAAAGGGTTTTAATTTTTTAGTGCTATGTTTAAATCAATTGAGCCTGTTAGCATTTTGTTTTAGGTCTATATGGTGCATCGCATATACCGTTTTCCCAGCATGTTACATTCAGTTTTTCTTGTTGGAATATCACATTTTGGATTTGTTTCCTCTCAGATTGTACATTCACATTTCCATTTTTATTAGGTTTTTGCATACTAGACATTTCGTAGTTTTAATCTCACTATCATGTTCTTACTGAACCCACAGACAGTTTTTGACCAAACCAAGCATTTTGTGCCCTGGCCGTTGTATTATTTAAAAAAAAAGTTCAGGTTTTAACTATTTTCAATCCTGTATCTAGTCTAGGATATTATGTTTTTAATCTTGATTCCGTATTTAGTAGTCTGGGAATGTTGTTTTATTTTTGTCATTTGTTTCTTATCGGTTTTTTTTTATTTTAAGAACCATAGTGATATCCCTTTTTGGTGATGTGTTACGATTTTTTTTTCTTTGGCAAGCACAACGTCTGAAAGCATGACTTTGTTTCCCTATTTCTTGTTGACTTCTCGTCAGGCATTCACACGTTTTTCTCACCAGAGGAACAATTGCCAGCACATCACCGAAAAAGGGATTTTACTACATATAGTTATTCCCCCCAAGTTTGAAACTGGATCCTCACAATGAGATGTTCAGTACAATATTCATATGATAGCACATGCAACTCATAAACATTCTTTTGAGAGACTTCTAACGAATTGGTACATATTAGAATGTGCAGTGCGTGTGTTGTGTGCTCACAAACTTAAAGTTTGTTTAAGTTAAGTTTGTGAGTTAAGTTAAGTTTTTTTTTTGTTAAGTTTGTTTTTGAAGAATATTTGTTATGTTGCTTTTTTTTTTCTTCAAGAAGGTGCTGCCACCTGCCTTCTGAATTTAGAAAGCAAACAATTTAGTAGGTTATTTTTTGCTTGTGATTATTATTTAAATTATACTTGGATTTTTTTTTAATGTTGTAGGCCAGATTGCTTTCTGTGAGACGTTATCTAAATTGGACCAGCTTGAATTTGCACCTTGAAAGTAGAACCACGGAAAACCAACTTCGGCCAATCACCACTATATCTGTGAGGTTTGAACTTGGGTCCTCACGATGCAAAGGTACCGGCAACAGTTCAAAGAAACTGGTAAACTGCCCCAGTATCAAGCGCAGATCCAGGACGATGTGTCAGGAGGGGCGAATTATGCAAGCTCTTTGGATCATCCTGCATTTTAGAGGACAAACAAATATTATTCAGCTCTTGTGAGGGATGATCATTCCTACCTCCCAACTCTGGATTCACACCTGAGAGAAGGCAGGCATCTTCAGCTGCAAATTGAACAGAAACAGCTATCTTCAGCTGTGAATAGAGAGGAGATACGCACGTCTTCAGATTTGAATGAAGCCAAGATAAGCATCTTCAGCTGCGAATGGAGCAAAAACAGACATCTCCAGCCACAAATGAGGCAGACATCTTCAAATGTCTTCCACATCGGCTCTAGGCCGATGTGTCCCATAAGCGACTTATTATACAGGTGCACTGGATCATCCCGTATTTTACGGGACATGAATTTACCCCGCATTATTCGGGCTGTTGGGAGGAGCAATCGGCCCCCCCCCCCCGATCTGCATTTGCTCAGTATTCAGTGGAGACAACTGTGAGATTCAAAATTCAACGGGGAAATTAAAAGGGAAACACATTCTACCACGTGTAAGGGAAATACATGAGATTATTGTTTCTCATAGCGTTAGTAAATGTTGTCCAGATAAAATAAAAAGGAATGTTAGCAAGAGGACAGTGGAAATTGGGGCTGTTTACTTCTCAAAGTGCGCATTTCACGCGGGCATTTGAGTGGAGAAATAATTTTCACAAGAAATTTCAATAAAAAGGAAAAGAGGAGAAAAATAAATAGGTAAACATACATTTCTTTTTCTAAGTTCCAGCTGCTTTTCCCTACGCACACAAACAAGCAAATGCTGCTATTGTAGTTGTTGTTTTTTTATAGTAGACGTCAGTACGGTCTAAACATATTTTCATTTAATCATGGGGGGGGGGAGGGGAATTTACTATTACTTCTCCAAGACAACAAGAGAATAAATAATCAAAGTGATAACTACTCAAGCTGACCATATTTTCTTAAAAAATAAGGGCTTTGGGATTCTAAACACGGGACATTTTTAAATAGGGGTCATTCAAGTATTCAAGTATTACATCAGCACATAGGCGGAGATAGACTTGGAAGCATGGGCGGAGATAGGGGGGGGGGAGCATTGCCTCCCAACGTCAAAGGTGGAGTCAACTGATCTAATGTATATAACGATATTACTCAGGCTGTGTCACCCATCTCTCTAATGCAATTCGCTGATGACGTGAAGTTATTCTCTCCAGTGGAAAACACTAGGGGCTTAAGAATTGCATGCCAACAACTTTTCCAGTGGAGTTGTCAGTATAAGCTACCTATTTCATCATCAAAAAGTGGATCAATGCATTTAGGTAGACGCACCGATCGGTGCGTCTACCTAAATGCATTGATCCACTGGATCGATCCTGTAATGAAACGTTTGCAGCAATTGGATACATGCGTGGATTTAGGTATTGCAATGAGCCGCATTCTGGATTTCACTGATCATTATCATGGCATAGTCTGCAAAGCTAATAGAATTTCATATTTGTTACGTACGGCATACCGTAAGTGTGATGCGCATACGTTGTCATATGCTTTCTGTGTGTACGTTCGCCCGACCCTGGAGTTCTGTTCGCAAGTATGGAGCCCTTACAAAATCAAGGACATACAGCTCCTCGAAAAGCCACAGAGGTCGTTTACTAAACGAATACCTGGCATGAGCGGTCTATCTTATTGCCAGAGACTTCAATTTCTGGGTTTACACTCACTGGAATGGCGTAGAATCGCTGCAGATCTGAAGATGTGCTGCAAACTAGTCCACCAAAATGTTTATCTACCATCGAGAGAGCCTTTCTTTGAGATCATAGACAGGCGAGTTAACCTACGTAGGCATCGCTTCCAAAAAGAATACCAATGGCTAGAAGGGATTGTTTTTTCCACGGATATAGATGCCGTGTGGCAAGAATATGGAACAGTCTTCCATCAGAACTTGTATGTGACTCCTACGCAAGATTTGCTTCCACTATTGGGGATTTCGACCTGGCTCCGTATGCGAAGTGCTTCCCGTACTGACTATTATTGTTTTTTTTTTTTTTTTCTTCCAGTATAAGTGCATTTCATGCCTTCTGGGGTTATTGTAAATAAATAAATAAAATATATGTATATATGAATTGACATCATCAATCATCGTGCCCCCCAGACTTCCAAGTCTATCTCCGCCTATGCTTGGATAAGTCTGGGGGGGGGGGGCACGGTCATTATTGCTAGGGGGCACAATGGTGATGATGTCAATTCATATATACATTAGATCAGTCAACTCCACCTTTGCCCCCCCCCGCCCCCCGTATCTCCGCCCATGCGTCAGCATCGATAAGGAGGTGGGGGGGGGGTTTGGATTTGCTGACTTTTGATGATGGGGGGAGGAGGTTGAATGATGCTCTCGTCATCAACCACCCTTTATAAAAAAAATATTAAATATTCTTAATGGCATTTTTGATGAGTGTGTACCAAAAACAAGAAAATGGTTTGGGGCAGCTGAATCCTAAATTAATATTCCTCCCCCCCCCCCCATTGATAAGTCCTCTATAGCAGTGTTTCTCAACCGCAGGGCCCCGATATCATTCATACCGTGCCGCGAGTGATTGGCCGTTTTCTCCATTCCCCATTTTCCGTTAGTCGTATGTTTGACCGGGCCCTGTACTTATAAAAGTAAATGAAACCGGGCCGCGTTCTTTCAAAAGTCGAGAATCACTTCTCTATAGCAGTGCCGTCTTAACGCGTGGGCCGACCCGGGCACGGCCCGGGGCTTCAAGAGAAGAAGGAGCCTCAGAAAAATTAGAAGCAATTGATTAACTTTTTTCGATAATTTGCTTGGAAGGGCCTCAGAAAAATCACTTGACCCGGGGGCCTATGATACTCTTAAGACGACCCTGCTCTATACAGGCACTTTAGTGGTTACTAAATGTTCCGCGTTATCTTCTAAGTGATTTGGAAATGTGTCCGGGCCGTAAGTGCTCTAGAAATGTGTTACGGACCGCTTAAGTGCTCTGAAACTGTGCCCTGCATCACTCAGTCATCCGTAAATATACCACGGACCACTTAGGTAATCTGGGAATGTGCCGCGGGTGACTTGAGTGATGTAGAACTGCACTGTGGGCTGCTTATAAGTACTCTAAAACTGTCACATATTTCGCTTAAGGGATCATCTCTAAATGTGCCACCTACGGCGACCACCTAAGTGTTCTGGAACGGTACCGTAGGTCATCCAAGTGTACTGAAAATGTGCCACGGGCAGTGGCGTAGCCAGGGAGGGAGAACAGGGAGAGTGATTGCTCCCCACAACCGAAATTTTGCTAGCATTGGCACCTATGCTCCTAAATAACTTTTGATCTCTAAAAAAATTCGATTTAAAAAAAATCGAATTTTTCATTTTCTGCCTTCGTTGACTACCTGAATGGGGAAAAACATCTCCATTTTTATATATGCGCCTCTTTTCAGTCTCATAGTGGCTTGTGCATTGATTTGAGAGTAGAGGAAAGAAAAAAAAATGGAGGTTTTCATTATATATATCATTTTTGAAAATTGCTCTCAAGTTCTTCACCTGAAAGCATGTTCAGAGCAGTCCCTGTTACCACTTTTATTAAAGGACAAAATCTTGCCTGCTTCTTGATGTAACTTCGTTTCCCCCGTTATTGGTCGTTCTCGGTAGAGGTACTAGAACTACCTTCCATAGGTGCCTCAGTTCTGAGGATATAGCCTTCACCAAATGCTAGTTCAATTGTGAAGGGTCACCAAGAGCCTTGATTAAGGTGCCTTCTGAAGAAATCAGGGTCGGGAACCTATTGTGGAGAGATTACTGAAGCTATGTGGAGTAATGGTTAGAATTCAAACTCCAAAAAGTGTCTTCTTTTCTTTAAGCGCCTTAGATAGAGCTTGAGCACCCCTAGAAATACCGCCTCATGTATACATTAAGCAATTTCTCTAAAGCAGAAGTTTCCAACGTAGAGTTTCTCACGGAACCCTTGATGATAATGAGGCTATTTCATGGAACGTGAATTAAAATAATATTTACTTTTTTCCCAAGCACCAAAATTAGTCTTACTCGAAGTTGGAAACACAATACTTACAAGCGACACGTTGATCGCACGGATCTTGCGTAAAATTCACTAACACAATCTTCATGCTCACCTCGGATATCCGATGTTTCACCATTAATTTGAAACCGTTATCAAGAAAGCTGGCGCTCTTCCGATACGCCATTTCGATCTGAACACTCCAGCAGTCAGACAAAGAAAGACTAATGCAATGGTGTGGTGAGGTCATTTTGACCCCACGGAAACTTTGATCAATGATATATAGAGGGAAGAAAAAGTGGAATAACATCCTAAATTTATCAAACACATGTAAACAACTAGCTTGAAAGGTATTGAAAATAAGATGGTCCAGGCCGTACCCAGGATCGACCTTTGGCGTAAGGAGGGTACAAAAATTGTCTTTCCGAGCAATTTTGAGTTATCACCCTTCAAAAAGCATTTAAAGCAGTGATTCCCGACGTGGGCGTTAACGCCCCCAATGTTCCGGGGGGGGGGGGGGAGGTAGAAGCTACGGGTATAGCATGGGATTCTATGAGTTAGATTGCGTTGGGAACGCTGGGAGAAAAAAATTTCTGAAGAAGGAGGCGATGGGACAAGAAAGGTTGGGAAACTATAATTTAAAGCATTATCTATATATATAAAATTGATTTTCTGTGTGTGTATACAAATCTACAATTTTAGATCGATCGTCGCCAAATTTTGCAGATATACCCGACTTGAACGATAGTTATCGTTATCATCCACGATTGCAGTAAGAATTGCGTAATACAAAGTTAACTTTATTTTTTTTCTCAAAGAAAAATACTCAAAATATCAAAATCATGGGAATGTCGTAGGGTCATATGGAATAGCATTTTAAACATGACGTAATTATGCCCAAAGTATAGTAACGAATATGATCTTTAAGTTCCCGAAACTCGCCGATAGATAGCAGCACCGAGTTCCGTTTTCCTCAAAATCGGAAAATGAAACCAATTTTCAAAGCGTATAAATAACGTCAGTACTGTATCAATAGTTTTATACAGTTTGAGTAAATTGCTCTTTCCGATCATTATGGGCGCCCTTTCTGGCAGACTTTTGGCAATAAATCTGGGTAATCAGTTTTTGAAGTTTCGGCAATAAATCTCAGAAAAACTGGTTTTCTTGTTGTCCGCATGTCAGAAATAGAAGTGGTGGAAGAGTGCGATAGAGATTCGTCTTTAACCCTCTACCGTGTTGTTTCTTTCTCCGATGTATAAAGTACATGTAGTTAATAAAATAAAAGATGTCGGGGAGGGGGAAGAGATCACCACTAAACAGGACTATAGAAAGAACGGGAGAGGGGAAAAAACAACTTCCGTTCATCATAGCATTAAAATAAAATGAGAAAAGAGGTGAAAAAAATACAGGGAGAGCAGTAATGAAGTTCTTCGATTTGCTTTGGAACGATCGTCTCTGACATTAAGAGGTTAAATATAAAACCCAAAAAAATTGAAAAATTCAATAATGGCTAAAATTATGAAAAATCAATGAAGTTTTTTTTTTCTCTCAGTTTTTCTGTTATGAATTCATCAACATAAAGGAACAATAATAAACAAGGGTTATCATCAATCGTTTTGCATTGGACCCGACACTCGCGATAATAGAAATGTAAAGAGTACGACTATTCTGTAATACCACAATAAAATTGTTGTGTTTTAACTATATGAAAATCTAAATAGTATAGGAAATTGGGCTTATTTTCTAGAAACCCCATAAGCGACATCAGGGGCGTAGCCAGAAATTTCGTTCGGGGGGGGGGGGGGGGTACACCAAAGTGATAGAACAATAGATTTGGCCATCTTTTTCCGGCCATTTTCTCACATTTCGGGGGGGGGGACCAGACCCCCAAGTTCCCCCCCCCCTCCGCCCTTGAGCAGCATCACTTATGGGATTTCTGCGCTAACTTGTAACAGTTTAGCAGCGCACTGACGTTATTTGGCGGGTTTTATGAGACCTATAGTCACTGTAAATAGCCTTATACTGACGACTTAATGAGACTTAACTGGGGTTAAACAGGTCGTTTTTGGGATTATTCTGTGTTTTGTTTGTTTCGAGGGTCCTGATAATTATTTTTTGTACTCTGTTTTCTAAGTTTAAAGAAAGAGTCTAGTGAATCGCAATCAGACGCGGAAACTCTGAAGAAAAGGGGGGGGGGGGAAAGGTGTTAATCCAGGCACTTATAAACGTAATGTAGTATATACAAATCACGAGTTTAGGGCAAAGAACGTGCCACTTACAAAGGTAAGACAATCACTCGGAAAAACTTCCTGACAAAATCAATTGCAAATGCTCCGCCAAGTGTTTCAAACTTGGCTTCCAAGAAGTTCCGAGTACCATGGGCAAAGTGAAAGCCAAGACATTCATTAATGGCTTGACCACATCATTTATTTGGAGAAAGACCACTCGCCTTCTAGAACCGCTAACTACGCAAGCCTACCCGGCTGGAATATACCACAGACTATGCTGAATTCTACCTCATGATTTTGAGTTGGCCGACATCTGTGAAGTTAAGAGAAGATTCCGACAACACAGAATATAGAATGATATTGCATGTGGGATTATTTTATTTCTACGAAAATCTAATTCACCAAAATAAAATTCAATGTTATTAAAAAATCAGCCGCCTTGATTTTTATCGCTAACTGAACTCAATATCATAAAAATGATAAAAAAAAGTGATACAAATTTATTTTAGTGCAGAAACCCCCATAACTGCAGAGGCTAGAATTTTTTTTTACCCCTCTCCCCTGAACTTTAATAAATATATCAGGTTTCCATTTTATGCATACATCAGCATACATTATGCAGGAGATGGTTATGTTAACCATCTCCTTCACATTCAGGAATTTTTTCGTAAAAAAATACCTGCTTTTAGTTAAGTTAGAATGTTTTCCTCGATTATCTCAAAATTAGAAATTCTGCACTTATGAGGTTTCTGAAATAAACGCTTCAATTGCAGCATCTAATATAAGAGTGACCACGCTCACTGGAAATTTTTACTTTTCAAAATATAGATATACAAAAAAATATTACTGTAGATGAATTGTCATTATATTGAGAGGCGGCAGCAGCTAATTTGAGAGATTCTGCTGAATACTTATGAATAAACCTATCAATTTTGAAAAATATAGCGATACTAATTTTCTTTCTTGAATTTTATTGAAGCTATATTTATTGCACTTCCAAGTAAGCATAAATGCACTTTTAAACACGAAAAATAAAATAAAGAATTGATTAAAGTTCAATAATCGATTACTTACAAAATTACAGCAGAATGAATAATTTAAAAAAAAGGAATTTCAAATATTTTAATTTGTGATTTTTTTGTAATAAATTAAAGCTTTTTAACCTTTAAAAAATCATTTCAGAAAACAAATTCAAAATCAATATTTTATTTGTTATTTTCTTCACATCTATATATAATATTTAAAAAAATGACAATATTCTTACATAATTACATATAAAACGCCAACTAAAATCCTGTATCTGCATATTCAAAAAGGAATCTTACAGTATTTATGTATATAGTATAATTATTTAAATATATGCACTATACAAAAAGTTATATAAACACACATAAGTGTGGAGAACGTAATTTCTTTTCACTTGTTTACAAAGCGATTGAAATAAAGAATATAGTACATAGAAAGGCAATATAGATGATTGAAAAACGCTTAAACACACACTGGTACATATGAAGCACTTTCGTCAACATTATCTCTAAAAAAAGTGATAAAAAAAACAATATCTATGAAAGTCAAGAATATCATTTGGCACTAAGTAAATTGAGTCAAGTGCTAAGTCAACTTAGCATAAAACAATAAATATTTTTTAGGTGTGTACTATTATATAAATTAAATTTTCTACGTGGGGAAAATAATTTTCAATTCACAATGTCTAGGCAAATGCAATAATTCCATATACATTTTATATAAAATTATGTTATAAAATTTATATCAGCACTCTATTCACTGAAATCTTGTTTATCTGAATGCAATGAAACTATGCTGTATTCAACAAAATTCCATTCCATGATATGAACTAAGAGAGAAGGCATTTCATCCCCCTCAAATAAATTGAAAAGTTCTTGTTTTTCCATTTCCCATTCTTTTCATGCATTTGGAAACCAAATAAAATAAGACTTGAATGAATATATATAATAAATATCATGAATAAAACTAATAATTTCTTTCTCATATTTTGTACAGAAACTGTAATAGGTTGTGGTGAAGGAACTGTTGCTTTACTAGAACATATAGCAGTTATGTTGAGTTATACAATGATGAATATAAAACATGAAATACCTGTCACATTACTTTAAAATAATTACTCTCAAAGAAGTTTGTCATTGATTTCAAATAAATTAAAAAAAAAAATTAAATAAGGAATGTTTCCTTTTCTGGCCTGAATTAACATTAAAATTTTTTATGTCAATGATTATGAACAACAAAGATTTTATGCCCGAAATAAATGTACATAAATTAACTACAAACACATGAAAGCAGTTTAACTATTTCTTAAATTAATTTTTGAATAGCTAAAAATCGTGAGCTCACTTTTTTTTCATCCATATAAATTGTATATTCACAAATATACTAAGATGAGCAACAAATCCTCACACGAGAACTGTTAAAGAGAAAAAAGAAAAGCTCAGGTCTCTTTTTCTTCTTTGTCTTTGACAAGCTTGCGAGTCAGAAAAGCCAGCAGCCCAAAGACTAGGCAAACGAGATGGAATATTATAACAGCAATGAGCGGTTGATATGTAAACCACATTCTCTGGAATCCATGATACATAAGAGCATGAGCATTGGTCACAATCCCACACTCTGCTCTAGTCAAGATAGCATTATCCTGTTGAACGACTGGATTCCTGCTACAACCGTATTTAACTATTTCCTCATCATTCAAAGATGATGTGAATTCATTCTGAACAAGCTGCTCGTAAACCCATCGCAAAGGAGAAATCCATTGAGCCCATGAAAATACGATAGATAAGTCCTTGAAATGTATTGTATGGCCACAAGTGAGCGATATTACAGTTAGTATGAGTCCGCAACAGAAAGCTGCAGTATGCTTCGAATGGCATGCCCAGGAACATGCCATTGCCATCATGCGAATGGATAAAAGGTAGAGCAACATGTATCCTATGTAGTTTCCAAATGGCTTCACTCTAGAAGTAGTTTGCAGACCAGCCATAGAATATGCAGGTACACAGAAAGCTAAAACAACTGCAGCAGCTGGCAGCAGACTATAAGACAGCTAAGTAATGGAAAAGAAGAAAATCAATTTAAAAGTTTGAATTATCCAAAAAAAGTCATACATATATATATATATTGGTTTGAAACAGATATTTTTAATTAACTTCAAATACACACACATATATATATATATATAATTTTTTTTTATAACTTTGATATTTCTGCTTGTATTCACGGAATAATACTCACTTCAAACCCAAACTATTAAAATCATCCAAGTACAAAATTTATAATAGCACTTTTTGAAGATTTCTATAATTCTCATTATAATACAAACCAGGAATTGGCAAACCATGGATTGTGGTAGGTGGCAGCACTTCTCAAACATACACACATGCATACACTGAAACACATACTTCAGACATCATAAATACATTGAAAAGACACACACACTTCCTAGCATTTACCCATTCGTCAGAAATTCCTCAGAGGAATATTTACAAAAGGTGCACAAAGAAGCTTGGTTGTAATAGCTCATAAATCATAGTTTCCCAACCCTTTTTGTCCCATTGCCCCCTTCAGAAAATATTTTCTCCCATCGTCCCCAACGCAATCTAATCCATAGGATCCTACCCGTAGCTTCTACTGCCCATGTTGGGAATCACTGATATAGATCATACGCCCTATTTTTGTCTCAATTGTGGGATTAACTCTCCATTTTCCTCCTTATATTTAAAATTTATGTCCTCATAAATTAAGACAAATACATTTGTGATAGTAGGATATGTAACAATCTCATAAAGCCAAAACAGAGGTAGGTAGATTTAGATATATATAAATATGGGAAGACTATAAGAAGCAGGGGTTTCCAACATACATTGGAGTTGATCTTTGGT
Source organism: Pholcus phalangioides (assembly GCF_987345545.1). Lineage (NCBI taxonomy): Eukaryota > Metazoa > Arthropoda > Arachnida > Araneae > Pholcidae > Pholcus > Pholcus phalangioides. The sequence continues at coordinate 80,614,102 of NW_028301608.1, read as the reverse complement.
AAGCATAAAAGTTATTTAGCAGCTCACCAATTAAATTTGATTGTCAACTTATATGCAGTAATAGAAAGTATCACATAGACTCAAAGAAAATCGAGATACTAACCTTACAAAGTAGATAAATTAATTTATGATAAAGTTTTTCCCTTGTATCACGTGCAACCGTTTCTTTTTCTTTCCATACTGAAATTTGAGGCAAAAAGAACAAGATTAATAAAATAAGAGTGATGTAAAAAAATATTTTCTCTCAGAAAAAGATCAAATAACTGGAAGAAGTTCAGATTGTTTACAGCTCTATTAAGTTTGCACAGGAAGTATTCCCCTTACTAAAGAGACTTCTCTATTGGAAGAAAGTTTACTTAATCAATTTCATCAAAAATCATGTCTGACAGATAATCATACATTATTTATTAACCTTGAATATTTATTCTCAGAATTTCTACCAAATATGATACTTAAATATTTTATACATCTATATTGTGTCTATCTTTTTATTCTTTTTATATTGAAATGAATTTTTTTTTCCTTTGAATATCAGTAGGAAAGCCCCATCTATAGCCTTAAGCAAGACTCTGGCAGGCTAAGAATATTCTACATCAGTAAAATTATTTTTCAAAAATATTTAATCTGTATTTGAGCAATGAGTTACACATTAACAATAGCATGTACACTTACCAGCACTCAGATCAATCAGTAGGATTGGCCAGACAGCTAAAGCAGTCATAATGTAATAAAATCCATATCTATCTTCGACATGCTCTTGTTCTCTACCAGCTCTAACATTCCAATATATAGCACCTACACAAACTGACATGAGAGCAGCTAAAAACACTCTTCCACAAAAGTTGACCACGTTGAATGGAAATGTATATATCATGGCTCGACTAAAAAAAAAAATTGCAAATTAATAAATTCAATTTGCAAAAGCAATTTTGATATTGAAAAAATCTTTTTGTGGAAATCATGGTAACATGTTATTGTGAAAACCAAAAAAACTATTGTTGTTGGTCAGTTTTTGATGACTTAATGATGAATTTGTTAAATTCCCATGAACTTTGAAAAGTCTTATTGTTCATGTTAGGTCCCGTGTGCTAATGCTGAATTTAACATTTATATTTCATATATTGTTTAATAGGAGACAAACAAAATACATTTGCGTATTTAACACTTTCAAAGACATAGATGAATTATAATTGCCTTCTTAAATATTCTTACATTACTAATAATATTGTGATTATATAACAGCGCCAACTTGCATAATCAGAAACCTGCACTATGTCTGTTCCGTACCCTTTCTTTGCACCTATTAAAATTCAACAGAAAACCTACTTCATAAAAAAGATGTGGCATTGTACAAGAGGTTTAGTAATTTTTCCTATGCCCGTTAAAGCGTAAACACGATGCCTATGATAAAATCAAAACTATTTCATCTTTTTTTTACATAAATTTCAAGATCAGAGAATTTTGTTTATTATTTCTATGAATAATGGAATTATAAAATTGATTTTCTATCTATTCATGTGTATATTCTCTATACAAATCTGCAATTTTAGACAGATCTTCACCAAATTTTACATATGCAGTCGTTTTAATGAATGCCGCTATAGCAAAAATCTTGTTTTAACGAAAACTTTTTTTAATCCCCTTCTAGATAAGTTTGCATAGGAACAATGTAAAATTTTAAGAACCTAGAATTCCTTTATAATTAAATTTTGTTATAACGAAGTGATTTCTCTGGTCTCTTAGAGTTCATTATGTGATTCGACTGTAAACCAAACACAGGACCCCACTTAAAGGATAAGACACTTAAAAAGTTCTGAGCCGGACAAATTCCCGAAATGAGAAAAAAACTGTTGGGAAACAATGGTTTGTAAACCTCAACAATGACTTTAGTAATGTTTACTTTTACCAAACTATGCATTTCAGATATATTTGTTCCTTTACAATAGTTTGTATTATGTTCAATGCTCCTAGAATATAAAGCAAACCAGAACCAGGTATTATAGCTAGCGATGAATAATATTTGTATGTAAGAAACATGTAAAGCAGCCTATCAAGCAATACCCAATTATTTTTCACAATTAAATGATTATAGCACACCTACAACATCATTCAGCATTATTGGATAGATGGGGTTTTTTTTTTGTAGGCGCTATGTTATTTGAAACAAATTTGTAACTCACATCCATAACACAAGAATCTGCGATAAAAAGTTGGCTCTTTTTATAATGGAGGGAGGAATTCCTGGAGGACCTGGATCTTGGAGTGGCTCTTGCCTGCGGCGAAAGATTTCCACCAAATTTTCTACTCGCTGACTTGATTCTAACATTGCTTCAGCAGACAAATTGTCAAGTGTCACCAGATCAACTGATAATGAATGAACATAAATTTTATTTTTGAACAAATAATTAGTGAATACTGCAGAAAACTACACAATCATCAGACAAATAATTGGCAAATACAAAACCATATTTTCATAAATTTTGCTAAAGTAAAATTCATTTATGACACTTACGATAATAATCGGAAGGATTCTTGTATGCAGGGCAAGGAAAATCAATGTATGCAAAATATGGAAGCATATCACGACGCTTGCCAAAATACAACATTCTCCCAGTAGAAATTACTGCCACTGAAAAAAACATTTGAAAAATGTTTACTTCGATGAAAAATTATTTGCACATACCTTAAAGAAAAACAATCAAAGTTCCATTAACTCAAGAGGATTGGGAATTCAGTCACTTAATCAAACATGGATTTAAAAAAATGCCTAATGACCTAGCACTAAAAGCATGTTTACAAAGGTTTTCTTGTACTCCTTGTGTTTTTCATGCAATAAAACTTTAAAATATTGGTTTCTTGAAATAATTTGAAGTTTAGCAAAATGAAATATTATCAAAAAAACTCCAATTAGTGCTTATTTGTTTTTACCTCGTGTGACCATCGTAAAAATCTCATAAGTAGGAGGATGAATTGTGAGAATAACAATACGCCCTCTGGTTGCCCATTTTCGAAGATATTCAACCAAGAAGAATGTGTCAAAGATGTCCATACCTTTAGTAGGTTGATCTAAGAGGATTATATCTAAAAGAAAAAAGTTCAAGTATAAGTTAGTTTATAATTTATATGAAACATACTAATTTTGAATATAATTTACCTTTTAACAGCCAATGTATTCCTGATTGTGAACGTGTTTTATTAATTAGGAAAAAATATTTTTCTTACATGAAAGAATTTGATTTTTTCCCCGAGCGTAAATGATTCCAAACTTAATTTACAAAACAAAAATTCCATTTCAGCATTTTTGACCATAAAGTTAATTTTTTTAAATCGTCTATTTTCAAGGAAGAATAAAATTTGATTGTTTCATTTTTAATTTTAATGCTGTTTCTATGGACATGGGTAAGTAGAGAAAACACACACGAATTTTTTTATATATCTAAACTAAAGGGTCAGAAAGGAAAACGAGAAGAAAAAATTAAGAAAATCAATTAACCTTTTAATGGTCAAATTAAAACTTGAAGTCAAGAAGCAAATATTTGTTTTCTCAATTTCTCAGTTGTGTTTTCTATCATTTTTTCTTTATCGGCCATAATTTAAAATATGTTATACAGTGAAGCTGCAGTATCCCAATCAAATTTTGTATGTTTACCAAATTTGGTTTCATTGGCTGCAATAGGTTTTCAGTAATTGGACTCCAAACCATCTCCTGTGTAGTTATAAACCCCTTGTATATATAATCAGTCTTGGAATATGAATCAGAGCTCTTGTGGACACTATGCTTCTGCTGATATTTTTTGGAATTAGCAGTCTCCGTATAATGGAGAGTTCTATGTATTTACTTCTACTTTAAAGCGTAGGCTTTATATGAAATTTAATAAATCTCTTGATAATCATGATCACAAACCATGATGATACCAAATCATATTATTCAGTGTTTTGAAACCAATCATTTTTTAAAAAATTTAATTGTTTTAAAATCAAGCGTATTAAATATAATTTTTATTGGGCTTATTTTTAGTAAGTAGCATAATTCTCACCAGTATCTAGAAACAATTGACAAGCGACGTTCAATCTCCTTTTTTCTGATTCTGTTAAATCGCAAACTCTGGTATGTTTTACTTGACCAAGACCCAAATCTTCTAAAAGAGCATTTATCTGGAATGAAAAGAAAGTGCTAAAAATATAAATGTACTTGAAGGAAAAAAAAATTAGGCTCTTAATAACTATCATATTTTAATGCATATAATTTGATTATGCATTGAAAAACAATAGAATTTCTTAGTGTAGATTATATGCTATTGCATCTTACCTACAGTTTTTTTTTCCTGATATTCAAATAAAAATGTTAAAAAATTTAATTTGTAAAAAATAATTTTTTAACACTAGGAGGACCATGCCCATTTCGATTTTGACAGTTTTCGATCTTCTCTCTTGATTTTCATGATGAACCAGATCGTTTAGAATATTGAAAAAAAAATTTCACAACTTTTCCTAAAAATACTTAAATATTACGTCATCCAACTATTATAAATTTTTAAAAAAATCAGCCGAGATATTTTTTAGTTACACCTAGAAGGACCATCACCTACCAATTCGTCCAGTAACATCATAGGCAGTTTCGTAGCCATGTGCAGCAAATATTTTGTTGAATCATGGCAAATTTCTACTAATATAGATATGCTCACTTCAGCTAATTGAAAGTATCTTTAATGATTGACTAATTATAAAATAAAAATACTAATACGGCCAAAAATGTAGCAATGAAAATCATTGAATCTTATCTAAAAGTTAGTGAAAATTTAAACGTGTGATGATTTTTTCCCTCATCAATACTTGCTGAAATACTGAAGCAGGAAAATACCACCTTGATAGGTATAATGATAAGAGGTCAAAAAGAAATTCCTCAAGCACACCTTTATATGGAACACATTTACACATAAAGGCGTTACATTTTGGGTAAGAAAAAGGAAAATATTCTTCTACTACGTTCAGTGCATTGAAATATTGAAGTACATGTTCTCAAAGTGAGAAAAAATTTCTGAAACTGTCAAGTTTTACATTAAAACAAAATATAGTGTTGATCAGATGGCTCAAATGCATTCTGTGCACATATCATTCATTTGCCAGTGTACGTTTTCCACAATGTTCACCATAGCTTCAATAAAGGGTTGATCGATTTGTAGGGAAAAAATGGAAGTGGGAAAGTTCAATTCCTTCTTGTTCAAATTAGATTTTAAAAACTTAGAGACTTATTTGTTCAGGAATCTCAGAATTTTTCTAATAACAAAAACAAGTGCTACTGTACTAGAAAAAAGACAGCGATGTCAAGTCCCGCTATGCAACAAAACAAGTGATAAATTTTCAATACGTAAAATGTATTTCTAATGTAACAAAGGTATTGAAAAGGGTAGAAAGTGTGAGGTGCTGTGAATACAATTGTAATTATAATTTTTAGAATGTAAATATATTTTTTAATCAGTTATGCAATGAGGAACTTTTGTATGTGCAGGTAGATATAATCCTCTTCAAACCTGAGCCAAAACTGACCATCAAAACAATATTTTTCAATTGATTTATGTTTAATGTATGTTAAAATGGCCTTTGAAAAGAAAAGAAATTGGAAAATTAACTTAATTATATAATTAGGTACCCTTACACATGCCCCAACTTGAAAAATCATTAAAAAATAGGTACACGCGTGTGCCTCTGGAATAAAAAGGTTGAAAATTAAATTTAATTATAACATTTATTTGTAAAACTCCAAATTTTTATATTTTGTTGCTTACTGACATCTACATTAAAAAAGTATAAAAATTGAGATTTTATAGTGAAAATCAACCTCAGGTCATTTTAACTAGTATCAATCTTTCTAGGCAGAACAAAATGTTGGTCCTTCGAGTGTTAAAGATGGCGCATAAATAAAAGTAGAAACATCAACATTTTTTACTATAGAAACAAGACAAATAATTGCTTCCATTCCTTAAGATTTATTGATGAATGAAATCTTCCCACATGGATTATATGCTGTTGCAAACTTGCACAGTGCCGTATCAACACACAGACTCACCTAGCTGAAAAGGCCCTCATGAAAATGAGATTTTTAAAAAATTGTGAGAATAACCATGCAAATCGGTAGGTAGGGGTCACAATATTTGGAATATACTCAAGTCATTATACAGGGTGTAACATAATTCTGTCCAGGATTTGGAAAAGTACCTTTAAAAACTATTACGAGTGCAGCAAAAAGTTTCATACTATTATATATATTCAAGTTTTTAATTAAGGAATCTGATAGTAAATGATAGCACTAACTAGCAAAAGTCATTTTCACTTGGTTTTTTCAAAATTTTACTTGGAATTTGCTAAATGTGACGCCTGTTGTGACAGTACAGTGCAATTGTTGTACAAAATAACAACTTACAGCACTAACGAAGACAATTCATGTGGATCATAAAAAGTTTAATGAAACTTGATGCCCCCTTCCAAGATGGGTCTACCATCACATTTTCTTGAAGACATATGCCTCTTTGTTGGCTTGGACATGCTTCACAAGATAACAATCGATTTCTTCGGTGGCCCCTTAGTAACCTGACTTAACCCAGTGCGATTCCATTTTATTGGGCAGTTATATCAAAGATCATGTGCTTATACCCCATATGCCAGGTGATTTAACAGAATTGCAAGAAAGAATTGCATGTGCATCTGCTAGCATTGACTATGAGATGTTAGGATGAGAGTATAGCAAGAACATGATTTCAGAAATGAAGTATGCCACGTCAACAAGGGTGTGCAAATTAAACACTTGTAAATCTTATACATAACTTGAAGTGATTCTTTATATATAGTGGTAAGAAACTTCTTGCTGTATTCATAATAGTTTTTTAAATATATGACCTTTCCAAACCCCGGAAAGAATTATGTTACACCCTGTATATTTGATACAAATTTTTATAACAGCTTAAATTATGCAATCAACTTTGCAAGTTAACGCAATAACATAATTTTTACTTCAAAACACTTTTCAGGGATATTTAAAAGTGCAAGATTTATCTTTTTTTTACAACCACTCACTCTGCTTTTTGCATCGAAGCCACTTGTATTATTCCCTGGCTCTTGCAGCAAGGAAGTAAAAAGAAGTGTTTGGCGAACGCTCATGTCAGGGGTAAAGTCAGTATGGCGTTGGACGTATGCTACACAGTTCTGGAGCTTCTTCAAATTCAAAAACAAACCATTTATGATAAATTCTCCTCTGAGGCGGCAACGCCATTTGCGATGTCTATTTGCCAGTATATCAAGCAGCGCAGTTCCCTCAGTATCTGCAAAATTTAATGTATGAATATTAAGAATATTAAGAATTTTTTTTTGAGAAAAAATTATGAAAGAAATAAAGATATTAGAAATTCTCACGTAAAAAATGAAAATATTTAATTCAGTTTTAAAGTAAATATATATAAGCGGTAAATGTGATAAATCTGGTTATTATGCCAACTATTTTGGTAGTTTGATAAATTTTACCAAATTTTATCAGTTTTACCAGTGATTATGCATGGTACCCAAGCACCGGTGGTAAATTTGATAAATGCAAACAAAAATTACCAGCTTTTCTACCCACAAACTTTTACCGGCAATTATGCTGACCATTCCATATTGATGAATATGTAAATTGATCCTATTGCTGTGACGAGGTTATTTAGATGATCGTACTTGTAAGCCCAAGTCTGAACCAGATATAATGAACTCTGATTTAACAAATTTTTCTATACATCCTGAAACAACTCCTATAATTAACTCCCGTTTGAAGAATTCTAAAATCGGAACTTGATATAATGACATAGTATTTAAAAAATTTTATGATTGTACTTTGATATCACAAACTCTTACCTAACAAATTTTGCCAATGCACCCCGATATATAGTTTAGACATTAATGGTCTTTCACTTAATGAATTTTACTATCATACCCCAGGTACAATGTCAACTCTTATTTAACAACTTCTTTGATTTAACAAAGTTTTTGTGAGTATACAACGAGACACCCAATATAACTGCTATTTAATTAATCAAATTGTAATCAACTCCTATTTGATGAATTCTACAATTCAACCTCAATATAAGAAACTCCTATTTAACAAATTTTACAATTGCACCCTGATTAATGAACTCGCATTCAACCACCTTACCAACAACGCTTGGGAGTTATGTATAATCACTGATAAATGTAATTTTTTTAGTACTTATCAAATTTAACAATGATGTTCGTGGTTTGTGCATAATCACTGATATTAGTGATAGATAAATTTATCAAACTTGGAGATAATTGATGATTATGATAACTAGTAATTATAAATATATATAATAACGGATTTATGACATTTACAGTAACCAGGGCCTTAACTAGAAGCTTATTCAGCCGGGAGAAGGATGCATTTTAGAACCCCCATTGTAATGTTGAAAGAGAGGTTGAAGGGTGAAGTTTGTGCCCCCTCTGGTTTGGCGTCTGGAGCACCAGATCTGTCGCCCATCCCCAAATAATATATATTAGGAGAACAAAAAGCTAACTATCCATATAGACATAACCTTGTATCTGGCGCATGGATTCAAGCCCATCCCAAATATTTGTTGTCATCCCCAACTGCAGAGGAGTGTAGCTGACTTTCCTGTAATTCAAAGTGGGCAATATCACTCACTGGTAGGACAATGGAAGGTACCCAAAGGGAAGGGGTCAGTAATAGTTACAGATGCAAGATCCAAAACAGGATCGTTAATGTGGGGAGGGCAATTAACAAAAACAGTTTGGGAAAGTATGCTCTAATCCAGGGGGCACATAACCTTTTCAGAATGTAAGCCAGACTAACTGGTGTATCTATCGTCATATACATTGATAACTATTATTCAGGAACATTTTTCGCTAGCCAGATGGAACAACTTAGCAGGATGCATTTGGCCCATTGCCTGGAGGTTGTGCATCCCTGCTCTAATCGATTCACATTGGAAGCATGGGCACAGGAATCTGGGGGGGGGGGGGGGAGTGCTGAGACTATATTTGAGCCATCGCCCTCCCCAATAATTAACCCTTACAGTCAAGGGTGGATCTAATCGCTTTTGGGAGGCGATTTGTATACACAAATTGTTATGAACAGGGTTACCATACGTCCCGCATTTTGTCTTGTATTTTCCTCGGAAAGTCCCCCCTCCTTTTTTTTTCATTCTGATTTTTTCCGTTTTTTAGTTAAATATTTCTTGAATTTTTTATTTAATAACAAACGTTGATACAGGTAATTTTCAACGGATTATGATTGAATGCAATATTATCATATGGAAGTTACGAACACTTCATGAGTTTATCGCATTGGAGGCAATTTTGCATGTTTCGCTTGGGGAGGGGGCATCCGCGCCTGCTTACAGTGGCAATCTGAAGATATCTCGGGTTCTTAAAACACTCTCATATCGACAACCCAGATATCATTGTAAGTTTTCTTCTCCTGAAAACAGTTTCCTCCCCCGTCCTGTCAATCAACTGCCAGTGAGTGGAGTCAGCTTCTGTTCAGTCTGATAACAGAACGGGGCGGGGGAGAAAGAATGTTTTTCCTTTCCCTTCTAGGTTATTTATACACGATTAATAACAAAAAACGGTAGTCTCCCCTCATCCTTGTTTTATTATAATTATTATTTTGTGTTGAGGGGGGGGGGGGGGAAGCATTTATCGGCTCACGAGATCGGAAAAAAATATTATTCTTGAAAATACGTGGCAAATTTGTAGAACAAGGATGGTCAACCTTTAGGAGAGTGCGGGCCGCTTTATTGTTTTTAAAATTTGTCGCGGATCACAAGTGTTCTGGAGCTGTGCCGTACGTCGCTAAGTGATCTGTGAATGTGTCGGGAGTCACTTGAGTGATGTTAGACTGTGCCACGGGCCATTCAAGTACTCTATAAATGTACCACATGTCATTTAATTGATCTGTAAATGTACCACGGTTCATTTAATGTGCTCTGAAACTGTACGGTGGGTTACTTTAGTGATCTGTAAAGGAATGTTGTTGATTCATTTTTAAAAAAGTAAGTTTGAGGTCACGGGCCACATATGGCCCGCGCGGATGGTTTGACCATATATCTTCTAGGTTTTATGATTTTCACTGTGGCGGTTATATATGCGGATCAGAAAAATTTTAAAAACCTCTTAAAGGGTTAATGAAAAACAATGCAACACACTATTCCACCTTCTGCGTACGTTCTCAACGGGACTAATGACGATTTTCAGGACCCCCCCCCCCCCCCCCCACCCTCAATGTTTTCATCACGTCGGTGCCTCCGTTTAATGAAGTTGGTTTTAAAATTATTCTGGGAAGAATCCGTTGAATTTTTTAAAAAAAAAGACGGTCTGTATTTTTTTTTTTTTTTTTTGCCTCTCACCAATAAAATCAGTCGATTTTACGATGTCAAGAGAAATTGTACGCTGAAAAGTTACAGTATAATGCCAACTATAGGGCTGAATTCGCCCGCAGTGTTCTTCCCATCGCGAGGTCATTGGACGTCCGCATTTCTAATAAGATTCGACAGCAGCCAGAATTACGGCAACTTGCGTCATTCAAAAAGATCACGTACCATAACCCAACAGAGAGAGAGATTCAGCCGAGTCCAGGCGGCAGTACACGCATCACCTTTTACGAAAAGGTAAACAGCCGCAGAACCTCTTCAAGCGTGGCATTTTTATTTTATTTTATTTATTTAATGCTTCTCTACGTCTCTGGAAAACCAGCAATGGTCAAGATGGAGAGAGAGAGAAGCAAAAAAAAGCTGCTGCTCCTTCAGCGAACAAAACCGGAAACGTGACGTTGACTTATTTTTTGCATGCACGACTACGCAACTCTTTTGGTATTCACACACGAACACAATATGAAATTCGTCATCAGGGCTCCGAAAAGACTTCAAAAGAGACGGCCCGATTGTAGTACTACGTACTTTACAAAAAAAAAATTGCCATCCAATTTTCGGTCACATATCTAAGAGCGAAGCTCATTCAAAAATCTGACCACAGCTGATCAATCTACATTTTTTTTGGCTCTTCTCTTTTTGCCTAGTGTTTGGTTTATTTCCTTATTCATTCGTCAAACAGTCGGATGTACGTGGTGGTTCTGTTGGAAAACCTTATAAACAAACAGCAAATCACCTATCAGTCTATTCAACTTTTGGCTGTCGTCTCGAGAAACAATTTAAGAATATTCTCCCCCCCCCTCCCACTTCTCAATCTACAACTAATTGTGATCTGGCCTCGAAATCTGCCAATGAAACTTGCGAAAGAAAATAACGCGTCATTCCTTTCCCCACACAAAGTGCTCATTCACCTGAGGAAATAAGTTCACGCGTTCAACCGTTTGTGTCCTTTGCTGAATTCTTCGAAGGGAAAAACAATTAACGATTGTTCTTTTATCATGACAAATATGCTTCAAATATTTTTTTTTCAAATCAGTTCCGTGGGCTCCGAGTCTCCCCCTAACATTTTCCGCAATCTCAATAGAGAAGAACCTATTGAAATACAGTATGTACATATGGTTTGACAACTCGCTCCCCAGTATTTCTGATGACTTCACACCTGTGGTCAGTTCTGTGAAACGAATACGGAATATTATGCACTAGCAAAGGTCGTATGCGAAATACCCGGTGCTGCCCGGGTTTTCTCAAAGCCCCCTATATCTAGGAAATGGATTTCCATCTGGGGTTCTGCGTCAGCGTTTTTGGAGTTACGCATTATCAAACGCCACGGAGCCCTTAAAAATTCGGGAACTAAGAGAGATTTCAAAGAAGAAAACTTTCGTGCCACTAATACTTGCAAAGATGTTCTTTATTTTGAATTTCAGCTATGTATTCAGCGCCTTTTCAAAAAAAAAATCAGCAGGTTTAACAGGGGCGTAGCCAGAAATTTCGTTCGGGGGGGGGGGGGAAGACCAAAGTGACAGAACAATGGATTTGGCCATCTTTTTCCTTTTTTTCGGTCATTTTCTCACATTTCGCTACGCCCTTGAGGTTTAAAGAGAACATAAATCAGGGAAAGAAGCGTTGCGTTGTCCGTTAGTTTATGCTATTTCATCCCAACTTTCCTCCGATTTTCGAATTCAAATATCTCTGCGAACTTACAAACACGGATTTTTTTTTGGCCTCAGGAGAGACAGGGCAACCAACAACTTTTTGAATGGGTTTTTGAGGACAGGGTGCCCTTATGAAAAGTTCATTTTTTTTACTTTGATAACTATACAACCCCCTTGTAACATGACTGTAGACAAACAACTGACTTGACAAAAAAAAACTGTTAAAGTTTCGAAGCAAACCTGACAATTCAACTAATACTATTGCTCAAAAAATATTCGTCAATATCCTACTATATTGAGTTTTTCAATGCGGCACACTAATCAAAAACCAGTCATCAATTACAATCGAAGAAGCACAACAGTTGTATTTTTTATTTGATAGGTGACAGCAGTTCCGTTTCTTTGTTAATCGCGACAGTACCCAACTTGTCCAATGACAATCCGGGGAAAATATGTGGTAAAAATTTTGTATGTTTTTTTTTTTTGACACAAAATAAAGTGTTTCAGACTCTGCCACGAAGCTGGGCTGGAAGAGATCTCGGCAACGGGATAAGTACAGTGGCAGAGTTTTGGCGTTCATTCATTCATTTCATTAGTTCCGTTACAATATGATGTTTTACATGTAATATATACAGGGTGTATAGTATTTTACTGGCGAACCGTTGATCCTAGAGGCATACTTCCAATTAGAAAAAGTGTCCAAATAACGTGCAGTACTCAAATATGTCATTCATGTTTGAAGAGGTTGTGTATACTTATTAAAATAAAAATACTTTTTTTTATACAGTCCCTGTGTGAACCAGAACCGAATTAAAAAGTTACTGCCCTGTCTCTTTTGATGCGAAAAAATCCACGTTTCTAAGGGAAATTTTCACTGAGATATTCGAATTCGAAAAACGGGGGGGGGGGGGGGAGTTGGGAAAAAACAGCTCTAAATGCAGAAAAACTGTTTTACCCGCATTTAAATTAATTCTCAAATTTTTCACATTAGAAGACAGCGCGGGCCATGGGTTGAGCACGAATGCTATGCAGTTACTACCTCCTATAGGAGAATATAAGAGGTAGTGATACAGTGCGTGAAAAAGAAAGTATTAAGCCAGTTCTGTGTGTCGTGAATGTTTCATAATTGTTCTGTTTCAAAATGGGTGGCCTCAAAAGTTTTCGATTCAAGAAAAACTCACGATGATTGCTGAAGTTGATGCTGGAGTAAATAAAAACAACATGGCATTAATATACATATATGGCATATCTCATCTACTTTTTGAACGTCAGAATGCCATTTTGGGAAAAATCAGACTAAATTAGACCAGTAAATTCAACTAGCAGTTATAGGATCCCATAGAAAAAGGACTAGACTTTCTTTCAAATTTTCAAGATGTGGATGCAACTATACCTAGTTTCAGGATATTCGTTCCCGAAATGTCCGAGTCACCCGCTCTCTCATGAAAAAAGGACAATCGCTTGTGGACAGCAGTGAAGAAGAAGCGCTTTCACAAGAGTATGGCGTCGGTACCTACAGCACCTGAAGCCTTAGCTAGTTTGGGAACACTAAAACGGTATTTATCAGCTCAAGGGAACCTTCCAGATCATTTGTTCAAGCACGTGTATGCTTCCACAATTATGAAAAAAAAAGAAAAGAAAAACAACTAAGTAGAGTATTTGCCTCAAAAATGTTAAGAAAATTTATGCGAAAAAATTCAATATCTAATCGATTTGAGTTGCTTTGCGTTACTTTTAAAATCTAACTTCATTCTATTTTGTTCTCTAGATTACAAGTAATTTTTTTATCCAGAATCAAATTCCGCTACAACGAAATGTTTTCAGTGAGTGTCGAAATTCGTAAAAATCGGAAATTCCTTAATAATGAAATTGCGTTATAATTAGAGTGACCAGACGTCGTCCTCCTACGTTTTAGAAAATTCTCCCTTTTGTCCCCCTTTTCAGGTTTCCGAAACTATTTTTTTTCGGAGAATTTATTTTACTCTGAAACAAATCTCTTCATTGACATGAGTGTTTGTGGTTTTTTTCACAAGTTTTTACACGCATTGACCAATCGTCGTAGAAATTCCCATAATCCAAGAACCCAGTTGCTTCCCCTCCCCCTCCCACAAGCAGGGCAGATGCTACTCTTACCACGGCCCAGCTTGCTTCAGGACAATATGAAAAAGTGTGTCTGGAAAAGCTCTGGAAGAAGAAAACTGCGACATCCGTTTTACAATTCCTTGCTCATCAACAGAAAACCTCTCGCCATGTTCCAAGCAAAGTAATAAAACTGACCAGATGGTGGGAACAATTCGTTATAAGCGAGAAGAGACGAAGGTTATTTCTTCTTTTTTCCCTCCAACGCATAACGTCTAGCACTGTCAAAATCTCAAGATGTGTTTCAACTACAAGACTATTGTATAACTATTTGACTGACATCATCCTACTCTCATTTCCGCCTAGTCTAAAATTCTTAAGGTGGGACTTTCTTTTCGTCAGTATAGTGGCGTCATCTTTTGTGAAAATTTGTAAAAGTGACGTTACTAATTATATGTACGCATGTGTCCTCTTTTCGAATCTGGTAATCCTAGTTATAACGAAGTGATTTCTTAAGTCCGTTGCAGTACCGCTGTGATGGTCGAGTAGTCATAATGACAAACTCGCGTAGTGAGGACCCGGGTTCGAACTCCAAGGTGGTCGGCTTAAGTTTGTTTTCTATGGTTTCCAATGCGAGACGATCTCCCCGTTAAATAGTCTCACTGCAGAGAGCAACAGGCGTACAATGGCACAATTATTCAATCATTGCACTTCACTCATAGTTAAAAAAATTGATGGCAGCACTACACATAACAAGCATTACACAGTAACAAACTTCACAACACGCACACTCCGGCATATACCAGTTCCTTAGAAATTCCGCAGAGGAATGTGGACGAGGCGCAAGTGTGGTACCATTTAGTGGTAGTCCGTTGGAGTTTGTTATAACGGGATTCGACTGTATTTGACGTTTTTTCGCAATGAAGCTAGTTTCTTGCCCGTCTGACACTTTCTCAAAACCGAACGAATATCTCCCGATTTAATTTACTCTCGACCGTCATAAACCGTATTCCGAAATAAAAATAACGCATCAGCGCGAGAACTATCCGAGACCTTCCATAAATTTATGCAAATCCGAACCATAATCGGAAAACTGTAATGGCGATGATTCCCACGATAAATACATATAAGACCCGCTTCTCTTTTTCCCCTTCACACAAATAATAAATACATAAGGGGGAAAAATTTTTATAAACACAAAGTTTCACACAAGCATTACTATGATGATGAGAGTCGAAACATTCAAATCCGACCCAAATGTAGCTTCTACCTATGCATCTTAGGTGAGAGATAATCACTTGTTTTCCCTTTATTTTCCTATACTCGATAAACCGTTTATAATGTAACTTTAATACATCCAGTCTTCCCTTCTCGTTAGTAACTGAAGACTTATCTACTGCAGAAAGGGAAGGAGGACATTTTTATTCGACCCTCCCGGGAGGCATATCTGTCCTCCTTTTCCATAGAAAAACCAATATAATTCACGTAAAAACGTGAATAAAACAAAAAATTAAAAAAAAACCAATTAATTCTGCATATTTCTCTTACAAGTCTGTTACGATATTATTGTGGAACACGGAATGGCATCGGACATCCAATTATGAGTGTCAAAGGGCATCGATTCTCTTTAATGGGGGGGGGGGGGGGAAAGATTAGTACTTCCAACATAATCTTGAGGTAGATGGGGAAAAAAAGAAGCAATTTTATTAATTGTGGTGGCAGAAGGAAAGTTCAAACCCCATCGCCAATTTATTATCGAGAGCGAATTCGGTCTTCTACGAATTAAAAAAAATAACATATAAATCATAAGAGCTCTACTTTCAGTGAGAGAGAAAAAAAAAAGACAAGTTTTATTACGTGAAAAACTCCGAAATAAAGTTGTTTCGATCGTGATTCCGCAACTCGAGTGTTGACCGGCGACAGCCTCTCACATCAGAGGAGGTCATCTTCAAAAAATGTAGTGCAGTCCACCGAACACGCCACAAATAAAAATTTAGCGTGCCTTGTTTTTTGTAGGCAAGACAGGGCCAGGCTTAAGAATTTTGCGGCCTGGTTACAATATCTGTGTCCACAGGACCGTTTTAAAAGCATCAAGGACCCTCGGGCAAAGTGATTTTTCTGAGGGTGCCACACCCCCCCCCCCCACCAATTTACATGCTTAACTCCTAGAATGGTACCTATACGTCTAAAAGAGACGTAGTTCGTATAGGTATCATTGAGCATAGATTTTTTTAGGTGTGTGTCATTCGAGGGTTGAGGTGGTAGAAAAAATTTTCAGGACAACCGAAAAACCGATATAACTTGAAAACTTGTACGTGCATGAAAATTTCAGAGTGACAAATACAAGTGGAACTGAACATTTTCAACTAAGTAATTTTGATGAGTGCTGCACTTTTTCAGAAAAAAAAAAAAATTGTTGAAATTATAGTAAAGGTCAAAATCTGGGAAAAGGTAAAAGGACAAGCGTGATTTCTGAAGTCGAAGAAAGAAATTTGCATTTTTCTCAGTATGGGGTAAGTACAGCCGAGACTGTTTCGATCAGTCATGCACTGTGAAACCAATCTTTTCTTCTGAAAGTGCGAAGATGCCAAAGAAAACATATTTATTGGCCACTGAAAAGGTGAAACACTTGCTCTCAAAGAAACTTCGATGCCTGGTCATCAAACGGCTGGAAGAATTTAAAGATTGAAGACTGTTAGTAAAAGTTTCATAAATAGCCCGAGAATTATGAACTGAAAAACTTGCTCAGAGGCTTTTTCCTTCTACCATTCATCAGAAAAAGGCGATTCTCCACAGTTTTTGAGTGAAAAAGAAATTATCTGGTGTAAGTCTTTCTTTACACACGTGCCTAACTGTGCCTAATGTAATTTAAAAAAGTTCAAATGACGTATGCAAAGCCCCCTCCTATAAAATATCTCTCGGTGCCTGGTAGGATATTTTCTTTGATGCGAGGCTATTTAAATGGTCTCAATGGTTTTTAATATTACTGACATGATCTATGTAATGACAGAGCCATACCTTGGGAATGTGGACATATAGAGACAGTTTTGGCAGAATTTCTATTTTCTAAGGCACCTCTCACAGCTTTTAGAGGTTTTGTTTCAACAGGACCTGGCCACGGCAGATGGCTCACCCGAGCCAACAACACTAGGAGGGAAGACGTGGTCCAGGATCTGACCTGGCCACGGCGGAGGGCTCGCCCGAGCCAACAAGGGAAGACGTGGTCCTGGCCACGACAGAGGGCTTACCCGAGCCAACAGAAAACAACAAAGGGCTACAACATTAGAGCTACAAAGACATTATAAGAGTTAATTATATATTTTAATATATAATATAAATTTTGTATAATTAGAAATTTTTAAATCTGTATATACCTTTTTTCCCTTTTTAATAATGTGTTTATATTCATGTACTGTATTTTATATGCATAATAAAGCACCGACACCATCCAGTCCCTCATCCGGGGCAATGGCTAAAATTGACAATGGTCGATAGAGCCTGGGCGGTGCACGAAATGAAATGTTTTAACAGGACAATGTTTCTGTATATGTTTTAAAGTCTAAAAC
This sequence comes from Pholcus phalangioides, assembly GCF_987345545.1. Taxonomy (NCBI): domain Eukaryota; kingdom Metazoa; phylum Arthropoda; class Arachnida; order Araneae; family Pholcidae; genus Pholcus; species Pholcus phalangioides. The sequence goes on along the minus strand of NW_028301608.1, from coordinate 80,596,375 downwards.
GGGTATTGGGGTTTGAAGCCAATTCAGTGGAACCCATCGAGTGGTGATTGAGAAGTCCTTTTCTTAGTCTTATAGAGCACTCTTGCATGGCATTTTGATACATGAAGCGTATAGAAATGGTACGCGGTACGAAAGCAAACACGATTCTATTGCTTTGATCAAAGAAGCTTGGAGAAGACGATCACACAACTAGTTATTTATGACTTACAGTATATCTATCAATGCCATACCGAAAGATAAAGATTACAAAGTAAAAAGAGGTGTCTCCTCTGATTAAAAAAAAATTACAGTTTTTAATTATCCTTATACTATTTTCCGGGTTTTTTGGCCTTTACTATAATTTTAACAACTTTTTTCTGAAAAAGTGCAGCACTTAGTTATTTCTAATGGGAAATGTTTAGTTCCACTTGTAGTTACCACTCTAAAATTTTGATACATCTACAAGCACAAATTTTCACAATATATAGGGGTTTCTCGGTTGTCCTTAAACTTTTTTCAGCACCTTATTCTAAAAAATTTTAATCGTATCTCCTTTTCATAACGGGGTTCTCAGCAGGGCTTGACAAATCGCAGAAAGATCTAGGCGTCAGAACAATTTTTTTAGGTGCAAAACATTTTTCTCTAAGAAAAACCGGTAAGAAATAGTATTTCTTTAGACTTTTACAGGACGTAGTGACCGCCTTCGGCATTGATAGATAAGCTGATACAAATTCCGCGTGTGTGTAAATTTTGTATTTTCCTCAGATCCAAATTCAGAAACTACACACAGAAAATTTTAGGTGCCAATAATAATTTCTTAGTCTCTATATTAACTTGGTGCCTGGGCCAAGCCCTGGTTCCCAGCAAAATGTGCTTAATCATTTCCCTGCCCAAAAAAACCCCGAAATACACAGAAATATATTTCTATATCTTTCAAAATTTTTAATTTTTGTTTTTCGAGTTCCACTTTGTTTTTTTCCTTCAGAACTTTTCCCCGACTTTCATTAAATATCTGTATATTTTTCATCTGTATATCAAATATTTGCATATGTTCCTAATATTAAATGTCATATTTAACTTTGCCAGATACAGACCAAGTCGCTTATTAGCATCACGGATAATGTTATCATTCGGATATTATCACTTTCGTACAGAACGGAACGAATCAATACCATGACATGGAAAAAATTCATTAGTTATCGAGACTTCGAAAAATGTTATCAATTTTTTTCCGTCGAAAGTTCTTTTTGTAAATTTTGAAGTTAAAGTTTAACTAAACTTATTTTTCTCCCTGTAAGTTATCGTCGTTATCAGGGCTGCAAGACTATGAAGGAGGTAGAAGACGTTCTCTTCCCCCCCCCCCCCCACACTGTTAGCAAACATTTCCGTACTTAACACAATCACAATTCTGGCACAAACACACAAGTGGTACATTGCCCATGGCGATAGGACCGGAGTTGTGCTCGGTGTGAAAGAAAAGAGGTATTGCCTCACCCATCGAAACACATCACTCTACATGTGGAAATGACGCTGTATAACAGCGTTTCTCAACCTATGGTCAGCGGATTAGAGGTAGCTCGCAAATATGGGACTTGAAGGCTTAAATCTAATTAATATGAACATTTACAAATGCAAACACAAAGGCCACAACAGGCAAATTGTCGAACAAGATGGTTGAAAAAAAAAGATGCCCATAAAAATATTGTATGTCAAATAACACTGAAATACAGCAACCCAATAAAAAAGCATGCATTTCGAACATAATAGTATGCAGGGTGTCCTGTAAGTGCTAGCACGGCCTCAACCATCCGTCGTAGAGGTATGATTTCAATTTTAAAAAAAAAATGCTCAAAAGTCATTCAAGAATTCCTGCGTTGAAATATTGTTCCGCTTTGCGAATTCAAATATCTCTGAATATTATACCTGAAAACATGGAGTTTTCTTTGTTGGCATCAAGAGAGACAGGGCAAAAACTTTATAATTGCAAGTTAGAGGACGGGGGAACCGTAAAAAAAAATTTAAATTCTTTATTTCGCGGCTCACTGCATTTTCACTCTTAAAACTGGTGCAGAGTAATTCTTGGACGCCTTTTAAGCATTTCTTAAATTGGAATCATACCTCTTTCTTTCAAACCGATCACAACTCAGGTCTATCGCCATCTATGAGCAATTTACTACCTAACGAGTTGTGCCGGAGGTGTAACTGTGTGTGTTACAGTATGAGTGCATATGTAGTGTTTGATTTTCAGTGCTGCCATCTATGTTTCAGAAGGGAAGTGAGTGATGTGTTATGATTGAATTACATTTGTGCTATTTGTAGGTCTGCTGCTCTCTGTGGCGAGACTTTTTAACGGGGAGATCGGCTCACATTTGTGCCTTGAAGTTGGAAACCACAGAAAACCAACTTCAGCCGACCACCACTATGGCGACGGTGGGGTTCGAACCCGACTATGACCACTCGACCACTATAGCGGCGGAATCATACCTCTACGATGGACGGTTGATTGTTGTCCTTCGTCGTGCTAGCACTTACAGGACACCCTGTATAACACACTACCCATCAAAAAGATTATGGTTGTCTTAAAGAATGAATAGCTTCTCGGTCTGTCCCAATCAGTTTATCGTACTTCTTTGACAATTGTGTTACAATTCACGACTCCCCGAAGGTAAGCGATTTCATTTATTAACAACCCTACTGAATGAAAACTCCCTGCGACACCACAACGTGCAATTTTCCCTTCCTAAACGATACCGGTGTCTCCTTGTCAAAGCAGTCGATTGATTGGTGGTGCAATAATAACTCATGGTCCATCCTATCCATCCCGCTGAAAATTTTAAACACTTCAATTGTATCTCCTTCCCCCCCCCCCCCGACACTTGCGTTCCTCCAATACAAGCATATTCAAGAAATCAAGTTTTTCTTCATAGCTCAAACCTTGTGTACCAACAAGACAAGAGCATTAGTAGCTCTTCTCTGCATTCCCTCAACCAAGTGTTGAATTATATGCCACAAACATCACTGACATTCACATAAGTGTTCGCATTGGCATTGCAAAATTACTTTACAAAAATGTTTGGCCATATTACTAGAATTTAACTTTATAATGTTCGTGTGATAATGATGTAATATATTAAAATTATTAAATAATATTGATTAAAAAATGTATTTTTTCTCATTTATTTAAAGCATCAAAAAGATCTCAATTACCTGTAGTTGCCATAACAGCCAGGATTTCCCCTCCTTTAACTTCGAACGACAGGTTCTCCAACATCCTTAATTTCGTCCTGGCTCCTCCGCACAGAGTATGCCAGGCCGAGGACATGTCGACTTCGTAGCTGAGTTCCCGGACCTGGAAGTGCGGATATCGCACCGCAGCAGCACCACCAGCACCAGTCGTGCTCTCACCGTCCGCACCGGGAAACGTGGAATAAAGGCTGTCCTTGGGAAAAAACCTTTCGTTCATGATGGGCGCGTCGTAGCAGCAGAAGCCCTCTTGCTTGTTGGCCCCATGAAGCAGCAGCTCGCTGCGCGGAGGGAGCTTGGAAGCCCTCGAGTTGACAGACATTTGGGATCCCGCTCCGCCGAACTGACTTTTACGGTCGGTGATGATCAGCGCGTCATTTTCGGATTGATGAAATCCTCCGTTTTCTCTAGACTTGAGCACGTGACGACGATTTAACCTGGAATCCGCCGATAATAGATCAGCTTCACTGCTCGCCTTCAGGCGACGAGCTCGATCAGTAGCTACGACTGCTGCCGCCGCCGCAGCAGTATTCGATGAACCGTTAGCTAAGGCGGCGACACCGTTACCTTCGATTATGTGGTTTCGAAAATCTGGATCGCTTCTGGTTCGGCGGTTGTTCATGTACGGGGAGCCATCGTCGCTGGAATCGTAGCCACTGGAACCGTTTTTCGCCCCTTTAGCCGCTTGTCCGCGAGCTTGACCTTGCGGAAACACACGGGGCAACCCGAACCTCAAGTAAGTGAACACGTTCGAGCCGAGCTCGGAGTTTCTCTCGCGGGGTCCATACTTGGGATGGTTCAAGATAGTCTGGACGGTGCTGTCTCTGAGCCTGAAATTCCCGAAGGGGGGCTGGGACTTGTCACCGGTTCCCAGCGCACTGTCGGTGAAGTCGGAATTCAAATTCTGCCGGTATATGCTCCACGCGTGCAGATCTTCGGTCGTCCTGTATCGGCCGGAAGGGTCGGACAAAGTACTTGGCGGTACCGAGTACCTTCGCTCTATCGTGCTCATCTCCCACATCGTATACCTGCAACAAGACAGAAGAAATCAATACATTTCGGATTTCTCAAATGCATCATGCAACCGAAAGGAAGCGAATAAAATATAATTTAAATCCATCGAAAACCTATCCCTCTTTAATAGAATAACGGTGCACTCAGTTCGATACATAAATAGCCAACCCGTAACCCGTGGGTCAAATGTGGTCCTCTGATGTTGCCCGTAAAAATTCAAACCTAATTTTACAAAAGTGATCCAAGTGGCACATTACCAGATCACTTAAGTGACCCACTTGACCCACTGCTTATTTCTAGATATTTTGAGTGGCCCACCGCACATTTAAAGACCACTGAAGTGGCCCGTGGTGCAATTCCACATCATTTAGATGGCCCGAATTTAATGGATTTTTTGGGTTCGGTAGCCCGGTCGATAAGATGCTCGCCTAAAGTACCAAAGGGTGTTCAGAGCTGTCGCGAATTCGATACCCGGTTCATTCTTGTCAGAAAACTTTCCTGACAACAAAAAACGGTGACTTGACCGCAGCAAAAAATTGCTACCGCAAGGAGTCCCCCATCTAGGGGTTAGCGCAACAACCTCTCGATGAGTATAAAAACAACCGTCATTCGGAATCGGCAATAAATTGTAGGTCCCGGTCTAATTAGCCCTCGTGTGCAGAAAATGACCGTGGTGCGACAAAAATCATCAATAGGGATTTTTTTCTCTCTACTGAGACAGTTATACTGCGGATCAGGAAAATTCAAAAGACGCTAACACGATTAAGTGACCAGCGACGGCACTGTGCAAGATTACTCAATCGTCACGCATCACCATTTCTTACCCGAAGTGACCCGCACTTTCCAAAAGGTTGAGGTCTTTCGTCTAATATACACTTTCCCTAACTTTTTGTTCCCCATCGCCCCTTCTTCAGAGAAATTTTTTCTCTCATCGCCCCCAAACTCATCCAACCCATAGGCTCTATGTTATTCTCATAGTTTCTACCGCTCCCCCGGACCATTCCATCGCCCCCAGAGGGCGATATTTCCCCCCCCCCCTCCATTTGGGAAACACTGGTCTAATAGAATTGGGTTTTACACTGAAATTTTTTTTTATTGAACAGAGTTTCTTGAAAGTTTCAGACAAAGACCCACCGTTTGATACGCCGCATGCGCTCCTCGCAAACATTTTTCTTCTGAAGATTGAAAGAGAGGTTCTGGGGGCGAGGGCCGTAGTTAGTACCAGTTCAAATTCCTCGACGTTTCCCCAAGATGGTGGCTAATTACCCCTCTTTCAATTGAGAACTCCATCAATTCTTTTGAGGAATTAAGACAGTTTTTTTACTATCATTTATTACATATAAGCCCGGAAGTTTTCAGGCAAAATGCTGTAAGTGCCATTTTTAATCTATTTTCAAATATTTTTGCAAAAATGACTTTTTTTTTAATTTTTTCTCTTGAAAAAGCTGAATGAAAGAATAGAGAGTTTAAAAAATAAAGTAGAAAACTATTAACGAAACGCTATCAAAAGGAAAACGGAGCTGGTGGCACAAACGGTTCGAGATAAAAATTTCCCTTAAAAGAAAAATTTGTTTTTCCCCAATCATGCTAATTTAAGCATGATCTTTGGACTGCCACTGCATCATCACGGTCATTTTTGCGGGTACGAGCCACAAACTGAAGCCCACAGTTCGAAGCCGATCCTGAAATATATTTTACGTATTTCTGGATATGAAAGATTTTATTCAACAAACAAATACATAATGTTTATCGTGCAAATGCGTGCAAACTCGGTTGTAACGACGTCGAAGATTCTTTGAAATTTTGTCGTTGTAACCGAGGTGGGCGTTTTCAAAGACATTTTAAACATCAAAAGTTGAACGTTTACAGTTACTCAGATACGATCAAATACAATCAAAATCAAGTTATTTCACTATGATCAAGAACGGGGGAATTCCCCCCCCCCCCAACGGGGAATTGGGGGTTCATAAACATGGGGCAACGCCTTTTCTTGCCAAAAATATTGTGTCAATTATTTGCGAAATTGTCAGTTATTGCCTGTAAATAACCATTGGCAAGAAATAAACTGCTACAACTAGTCTGCGAAGAAATAAAAGAAATATTTCAGTCGAGGGGCTTATAATATTTTAGTGGTAAACTTGCAATGAGCCTATAATTCATAAATTATGGGAATTACCTTCCACGATTTTAGTATTTGAATTAGAGCTATCTTCGTTGAGAAAATGAGAATTTTGTATACGAATTTCTTGAGAAACGGAAGCAAAATGTAAAAATTTGTCGTTATATCCGAGGTCGTTGCGTTAACATCGACGTTATAAGCTGGGTTCATTAACATTATTTGCCATAGGAATCAGCTGAGACTGCAAATTATCGACTCGTACAACCGAGGTCGTTATAACTAAAGTCTGGTTGAATGTAGTGTTTGATGGCTGAAAGGATGGTGACGTCACAAGTACACGGTACAAATGTTCTTCTAGTGCGTTAAAAAAACCAAAAAAAAAAGTGTTTGGATGTAATGTAAAATACTTCACACGGTTCCCTCTTAAATTCTCTCTCTTTTGCCCAAAGAAATGGCGGATGAATCAGCCTCGTATTTCAAAGAGCTCTAAGCTAATGCTCCCTATCTTTCACGCAGGTATGTGACGCGGACCGAAGATTCCTAACTCGGTGACCGCACGAGATAAAGGAACTACGTACGTACTTGGCATTTTGTCACCCTATACTCTCGTTAAGTTATTGCGATATCACCACGAAGGATTACAAACCAATGATACGTTATTTCCAACCATTTCCGACGTAACTCCCCTCCTCCTCCATTGTGTAAATAAAGCTCTGTCGCTATGTTACAGAAAACATTGTCTCTGGATAATTGTATTCCGATCATGAATTGGCTGGCCAATGAGACATACCGAAAAAGAAAAAAAGCGGCGGACAGATATTCAACAAAACAGATACACACGTAGCAAGCTTATTATCGGGATAATTTGACATCGGGTGTCGACCGCCGCTTCCGCATTAATTCAGTTGCGCGCACGCATTCTTATTGAGATCTAGTTACTACGGTTTTTTCACAAGCAAACAAAAAAAAAAAATAATAATAAATCGCAATGTTACCCCCCATCATATACACGGAAAGACAAAGAAATTATTAAATAAGAATGACGGACGGCGAGTGACGGCTATAATGAGGTAATAGCTGCCTTTCACTACTCTCGGGATAGTCCATTCGATCAGAGAGAGAGACAAGCCCACGCTCGCACCAACTTGTTTGTTTATACATATTGAGAAATGGGTGTTTTTTACTTGGAGATGATCGCACACCCGCGCTCACCATGCGTGTCACCGTGGCACCTTCACTTTCGGCTGTGGTATTACTTTCACTCGTGTTTATTTATTTATTTTTAACGTGAATTTAAAAAGGAACAGCTCCTCACCCATTCATTCGACGGACGAGGTCATCGTTAATACTTTAGTTATGCGGGTAACCTTGTTGGCACAAACACAGAAAGAATGGATGGGCGTCAGTCCGTTTCCTGTGATCAGCGGATCCACGCGAAGGAAAACAAATCCTACGCCAAAGAGACGAGCACAAACAAAGCCTACGCCATGAGCTATTGCCTAACAAGAAAGGGTTTATTATTTCCTAAACGGTGTCTCCAAAACTTTCACATACAAAGAGAAAGGGAATTGAGAAATCTGTTAAAGCCAAATCTTTAAAAGGATTTAAACACTATCATGATCACATCGTGGTCTCAGCCAAAATTCACTTTAGAACTCATTTTGGGAAAATGGAAATCCTTTGCCTAGACCAGGGATGGCCAATAAGTGACACGCGAACGCTTTTGAAAACCACTTATTAGCCATTTCAATTAAAAAAAAAAATTAAACATTCTAATCCATTTTTCAACCAAAAAAATTCTACAAAGCTTGGCCTGAGTCTGGTCCGGCCGTCCATGTACGGCCCCTTTCAGTGTACACGAGCTCCAAGGAAAGATTGAGAGATTCTGTGCCTCTGTAGTCTAGTGCGTTCACCCGGAAAGTGAAAGGACGTGGGTTCGATTCCCCGCAGGGATTGTTGAATTTTCTCTCTTTCCGAAATATATCTTCGCAACAGCCAGTTGTTGAAAACCTTCGCAAAGAAATTCTCTCCAACGTTTAAGTAATCTTTTTCTTATGAATGACTAGCGATAATACTCGGCAATGCTCGAGTTTTCTTCAATTACTGGGAGGATTGAAAAAGTGACAAACCAATGTAAAGGCATGTCTGAAACGCATTGTTAGGGAACCACGGTAACCAAAGTAAACGTTCGGAAAGTGATTGTTGGGGCCCAAAAACCATTGTTGCTTCGTATATCTCTAAGCGAACTCAATATTTCAAAAATCGAGAATTCTACACATTTTTTAAAATTATTGATATGACAGAAACACCCCCCCTCCCCAAATTTCCACATTTCTACAGTATAATCAGCAATTTTAACACTGATTTACATGGGGATCATCCTTTGTCCGATCCTCAAAAGTGATGCTGAGTCTGACGTCTATTCAAAAGCTCTCATTACTGGGAGAATTGAAAACGTGGCAAACAATTATAAAGGCATATACACATCTGAAACGCATTGCTAGGGAACCACAGTAACCAAAGTAATCGTTCGGAAAGTGACTGTTGGGGCCCAGAAACCATTATTGCCCGACAGTTTTTCCGCCCATTTCGGGCACTTGCCCAGCTCTGATGAGCTTTTAAAGTAGCCTACGGTTCAATCCCGGTCCTGTTTGGTATATATGCAAAATTTGGCGACCATTGTGAAAGCATATACACGTCTGAAACGCATTGCTAGGGAACCACGGCAACCAAAGTAAACGTTCCGAAAGTGATTTTCGAGGCCCAAAAACCACTGTTGGCAGACAGTTTTTTGCTCGTTTCAAGTCGGGTCCCATTTGGTACATATTCAAAATTTGGTGACAATTGATCTAAAATTGTAGATTTGTATAGAAAACACACACACACAGAAAATCAGTTTTATATATAGAATTACCAAATCACGAAAGGAGGAGTCAAGATTTTGCAACCAACCCAAGCCGGATTTCTTGTTTATCGTGTTGAAACTAATTGTCACCCAAATGAATATTTTATGCCCAGATTAATGGCCTTAATTAATCGTCTTTTCGATTCACGTCTGTATATATTCATGTTGAGAAAACAAAAAAAATTTCAATTTCTTTTTGATTCATTATTTAACGATGCAGAATAAATTCTTTCGTGATTCCAGGCGCAATTAAAAGTTTCACACAATTAATTCCATCGATAATGATAAGCCTCTTGTGATTTTTAAAAGAGGATTAACTTAATGAGTTACAGCTCCTGGGGGAAAACCTGCTTTGTCCTTCCATGAACAAGGTCGTTAGTGAATTCTTTGGGTCGAAGACACGAGCCATTCAAAACATCAAATAAGGGCAAATAACAACAAAAAGGAAAAAATGCATATGCTGCTGCATCAGCAAACTGAAAAATAGCGATTGATGTGATGATCAACGAATCGGCGACGTTCGTTAATTAGGGAAACCACAAACGCAGCACGAAATGCTCTTCCCACTCACTCTAATAGGAATGATTTTTCGTCTGAGAAATCGAATATGCAGTGAAACTTCGATACTCTTCGGAACAAAAAAAAAATTGCGGTAGGCTGTGTCATAGACACGGCAGCAAGTTATGACGTGAATACGTTTTTTGTGCCTCGAATCGCGTGTTAGGTACTGGTCTTTGGAATAGCTACTACTAAACCACACATGCAAATCGTTCACATTCCTCTGCGGAACTTCTAATGAATTTGTATATGTTGGAATGTACGTGTAGAGTGGACCTGACGTGAAATTTTGCTTGTTTGTAATGTGTAGTGCCACCATCTGCCATCAGTTTTTCTAACTATGAGTGAAGTGAAATGATTGAAGCAATGCGAGTCCGTCGCTATGACCACTACATCGACTGTCTTTGGAAAATTATTTGCAAATGATAACTTTGCAATGTCGTCTATTTTCTATTTTGGTTGTGAAAACCGGGCCGTGGGCTTGAAAATGTTGAGAACCACTGCTCTAAACCATTGTTTCTCAACCGCCGGGCCAGACTTTTCCTTGGGGCCCTTCTTGAAAGGGTTATTATGCAAATTAACTGTAAATTTTTTGGACCCTATTTGGCTCGGGGCCCCCCAGATTGCCTCAGCCTAGTTACGACCCGGCGCCGAGTTCTGACATCAGTCAAACCGGGCCGTAATTGATTGACAGTTTCATTTTTCCCATTAATTTCTCCAATTCATGTGTACGGCTGGGCCTTTCACTCGCAAAAAATGAAATTTACCGGGCCGCGCTCTAAATGATAATCATTAAAAAAACAAGAACAAAATAAAATGTTTTCGTGAGTGAGTTTTTCTACTTGTTCACTTTTAACTTGCCAAAGCAAATTTTGGTCTCTAAAAAATAAACTTTCTTATCATTGCTTTAGACCAGTAGTTCTCAACCCAGAGGCCACATGGCCTCTTTCTGGTCCTGGGATATTCTAAGGCAGTGTATCACAACCCTTTTCACTCTCGCAGCCCCTTTTTTGGAACCGATTTCCATGGTGGAATCCCTTTGAAGTTTTCTTTGTTTTTGATTTGATTGTGTCATGACGGTTGGCTAAGAAGGGGGGGAACCACAAAGGTGAACAATAGGTCTAAAGTATAAAAAGTCGCTAATTTCATCAGAATCAATTAGAAGTGATCCTCAAAAGAATGGTAGAACAAAGTCTCCTAGACCAGTGATTCTTCACCGCCGGGCCACGATATCAGGCAAACTGGGCCATGAGTGATTCAGTTTCATTTTTTCTCATTTATTTTCCATTAGTCGTGTGTATGACCGGGATTTCCAATCATAAAAATGGAATCAATCGGGTAGCGGGCCCTCAAAGGTTGAGAACCACTGTGTCTTAGATTGCTACTCTCAGTCTAGGATGCTTTGGGCGAGATCCACCTTATTCATAAAGTTTTTCCGAGTATGAATTTACTTAGAAATCAATTCAACGAATAGAAGAGGCTACTTATTCGCGACCAATATTCGAACTCAAAAATTGGTCGAGAAACGTTTTTGAACCCCTTACCTGTGATGTCTGAACCCAGTTTCCGGCAACTGAAAAGCGCTTCCGTGAAGACGGAATTGAGTTTATTCACAGCTCTTAACGATTTTATACCCAAAATTAAGCATGGGGGGGGGGGGGAAATCGATAAAATCCTTTGATATTTTGGTCACAGTGAAAGATGTGCAAGGATGGGGCGTTGAACACGTCTAATAAGAGCTGCTAATCAGTGCCGAATAACACAATGATAATGTGTTACAGGTTTTTTTTTTTATAGTTATGTAAATCACGATGACGAAACAATTTTTTTTCCAGCTGCTTCTAAAAGAGAAGATTCGTACATTCTTTTCTCAACGACGTCCTATATAAATGTAACATTTTCTCCTCCCAAGTTCGTTATTGGAAACCCGCATTCATTGAGAATACGATTCACACACGAGACCTATTCCTAGAAAAACAATAAATACAACGGTAAAGAAACAAAAACAGAAATTATTTCCCGAAATGAAATCATCACGCGTGGAAAGAGAAGGGAAAAAAAGAAATGCCATAAAAGAATTATGAGAATCGTTTTATGTTGCAAATAAATACATTGAGTGTAATATAAAAATAACAATAAAAAAAAAACAGACGAAATTTTCATAACTTGGGCATCATGATGCGAGAAGATATTCGAGCCGAATGTTCCAGATATTTGAGAATGAATAATGATGGCAAAAAAAAACAGAATTCGTGGAGGTTTTGGTTTCGCTTCAAAAGATTGCCCGCTGGCTGCTGATCACTATTTCGCGTCGTACGATTATATGTATTTTTGTTGGCGGCCAAGCATGCGTGCAGCTCATTCGTGATGATGATGTGACCCGCTCTCCTGTGCGAGTTCCACTAAACCAGCGGCAGCAGCAACAAATACACACACGTGAAAAGAAAAGAAAAAAATCAAATAAATGTATACGACTTGCGAAATGTGGTCCCGTTATGGGATTCTGCCCATATTTGTGCTCCAGAAGGAATCTCTTTTCTTTGTTGGTTGTCGTATTGTCAGAGGAGAATAGGAAAATCATGTAAAACACATCGTTCTCTCCAAAAAAAGAAAGCAAAAGTGACAAACGCAGACAGAAAAAAAACTGATCGAAAAAATATCTTATGTTTTATTAATGAAATAAAAACGCTACTGTATCAGTAAATTGGTTCGAATGTATTGAGGAGTCATCTTTCTACCGACCGAGGCTTCGGATCTTGAAAAAGTGAGAAGCAGAATAGTTGAGATTTGTGAAGAGATTTTCTGAGTTACAGTATTGCAAGGATTGACAGATCGCAGAAAAATCTAGTTGCTAGAACGATATAGATGAGTGGAGCGATATAAATTTTATGTTAGGAGAGCCAATCATTTTTTCCCCAGAAAAAGTTTAAAAGTCTAAAGAAAGAAATTTTGGACCTAGAGGACATAGTAAGCATACCTACGAACACTGTTCTGCCACTAAAAATTAGTTATTTTTTTATGAAGTTCTCAGACTAATTCAATAACAATTCGAAAATTTTAAGCGCCAATACCCATTTTCAGGTGCCATGGAGTGCAGGATTTGTAAAGCTACGCAGTACTATATTGTTAAAATCAAGTTCTATTGGTCCATCTCTATGATGATACACCACGACAATATTTAGCGTTGCTTACGCCCCCGTGCAAGCACGTATTTTAAGCCTTCCCTGCCCGATTCACTCGAAATGGTTAATATTTTCATATTACAAGGTTTATTCCACATGAAAAAAATCACTATCATCGAGTTTCTGCTTTAGTGTGATGTTATGAATGATGCAGAACTGTTAATTTGAAATGTATATAAAATTCATTTTCTGTGTGTGTGTCTGTGTGCATGTTATCTATACAGATCTACAATTTTGGACTGATTGCATCCAAATTGTGTGTATACAGGTGATTCAAAAAAGATGGGGGGAAAAACTTTAATAGGTGGTAGTACACACAAAAAGAAATAATTTTCATCAAAGAATGCATGGTCTAAAACGAAATGCAAACGTGCTACACGGCGCAACATAGTAAAACCGAGGATACGAGGAGAAAGCCCAAGAATAACGTATACGTTAAAAAAACAATTTTAATGAATACACAGCTCGTGTGAGATTATAATTGGCTGATCTGACACCATCTCCAAAATCTCGTCTTCGACACCTGCTGGCAAGAAAGGATCTCATTTCGCACAGCTACCGATGCAAACGCGCGAATGTTTTCGGATTGGGCAATTGCCTGTGGGAGAAAACACTCACCGTACATTCGTGCTGCGTCTGTGGCACTCCGTTTGCAGCTCCGTAAATGAAATGCCTGTCTGCTTTTTCAGTATTACTAAAGTGCGCCATTATACCGTACGTTACAACTGTTAGAACGGTTGCACGCTGGAATAACTTCACAGGGCTGGCGTCCGCGCCTTTTCTTCACTGAGACATGCTGATTTATATACGGGTTCTTCTTCCCCAAGTTAAATTTGCGTGCATGGTGTTTTTTCCTCCCGATAAATTTCAACGGGAATGGCATTTTAACGTTTGCGGAGCGGCCGTTTCAAAACGCGCGTTTGCGTTTCATGGTAGACCATGCATTTTTTGATGACAATTGTTTGTATTGCAATGTACTATTACATCTTAAAGTTTTTCCATCTTTTCTGAATCACCCTATATACACCACAAGGGAACCGACTTGAACATAAGGCCACTTTAAAAGTTCATCAGACGGGAAAACGCCCTAAATGGGTAAAGAAACTGTCAGACAACAATGGTTCTTGGTCCTCCACAATGACTTTTGGAATGTTTACTTTGGCTACCGTGGTTCCCAAACAATGCGTCTCAAACGTGTTTATCCCTTTACGATGGTTTTATTGGTAACTTCTTCAATGCTCCCAGTATATGAAGAAAAACTGAGGCAGCGCCAGTTATTGTAGCTAGTTTACTATAATCGTAGCGCAATGGTTAATAACATTAATTTTATGTTCATACTAGCTATACTACCCGGCGTTACCGGCTTCGAGGCGCAAATGCGAGCCAATCTCCCCGTTAAAAAGTCTAGCCACAGAGAGCAACAAGCCTACAACGGTACAAATGTCAATCATTACACTCGCTTCACTTCTGAAATACAGATAGCAGCACTGAAAAATCAGACAACACTATATACGCACTCAGACTGTTAGGTACACACACTTCCGGAACAACTCGTTAGTAAATTGCCAATGGCGATAGACCGGAGCTGTGCTCGGTTGAAAAGAAAGAAAAGTGGCAAACCATTGTAAAGGAATATACACGTTTGAAACGCATTGTTTGGGAACCATGGTAACCGAAGTAAATATTCCAAAAGTTACTGTTGAGGCCTACGTACCATTGCTGCCCGACAATTTTTTTTTTTTGTCCATTTCAGGCATTTGCCCAGCTCTGATGGATTTTCAAAGTAGACTATCGTTCAAGTCGGGTCCTAATTGGTATGTGTATGTATGTACATATATATATATATACATGTAAAATTTGGCAGAGGTCAGTCTAAAATTGTAGATTTGTCTAGAGAACACAGACAGAAAATAAATTTTATAAATATAGATTGCAACTAAACTGATGGAATAATAAAATGTATCAAAATACTGAAGAAAGAAAGTGCATAGATATTTTATGTAATATAATTTAAATTTAGTATGGGTCTGCGACACCCAACCCGTGCACCCACGGAACATTTTCTCACCCGTACACTGGTTGATGGTTTCTATGATGGATTAAATAAATATTTTTTTAATATCTTTGATGATCTTTTTTCCAAATTTTAAGCCCAAAAAATCCGGGGGAGGGGGGCTCCTAATACACGTTAAAATACAGTATGCTGACCATAACACTGCGATGCGTGAACGCACCATCTGCCCATAAGTAGTAAAATTTGAGGTATTTGATATTCGTTACGCAAAAGCAAATCTAAAAACGATTCCAGCGAAGAAAAGAAATTACGTCTTTCTGGCTTATTTTCAAATGTCGACAGACAGATACGAAGATACACGAGAGAAAAAAATGTGTCCCACACTTTTGGTACCTACGAATAGGTGGCACGCACGCAACTATAAATAAGGCGAAACTGATCACTATCAACCATTCAATATGGCGAAAAGAGAAATGCCGGTCTACTTTTATATACGTATATATTTTCCTTATGGCCATCGCAATTGCATACATAATACCATTTTATACACGCCCGATATATAATCTCGCTTCTTCACCATAAATCGAAGTTTTTTTTTTTTGCTTATTTCATTTGGTGGGTTTGATGATAAGCAAGATTCCTGGCATTTCTCCAAAAATACACCTCTATTCAAATGTAGCGAAAAGCAAATAAAATAAAAGAGAAATTCCCATGTCTGTACGCAATTGTCCTTGAAAAATGAAGGATAAAGAAGAATAAAAACCAGTCACACACATTATTTGGTATAAATATGTGTGTGTGTATGCATATCACCCCGAGGCAGAAAACTTATTTTGAATGGTAATCCCTTCGTAATCTTACATAGAATATAAGAAAAGCTTCGGTTTCGATTCCTTTTATTGAAATCGTGAATCTTCCTCCAGCGACCATATACTTTTATTTTCACTATATGTATCATTACAGACCTCCATATGGAGAAAGTACAGTGGAGGCCGCTTATATTGGAATTAAGGATAATGTTATTATTCAGGTATCGTTATCATTTTCGTAAAGAACGGACCGGAAGTACAGTGCAAGCCACTCAATGTGATCTCATTGGAATTTCTGATAGCAATAATCGATAGAACTTTTTTCAACAATAAAAAATATCAAAAAATCCTGATATTAACTGCGATGACCACATGTCCCGTTTGGTTTAATTTGTATCCAACAAAAATTTTAAATACGTCGATTTTCAGACGTTTGGGCTAGAGTTCAGTGAGCTTCCCACTTGTCGGGGTTTCATGCAGAGTCATCCCAACATCATTGGCTTCCCTGGCAAAGCGATATTCTGGGCTCCCAACAAGGGAAAGGCCGAGGGGGACGATTCTAAATTGTTTTTTTCGCACTATAGAAGGGCTCGTGAAAAATCTGTCTTGGGGGGTCTCGTCAGAGATCAAAAACTAGGGATCCGCTATAGGATGGGGGGGGGGGGCATGCAGTATTTAGTTGAAGTACCAGCAGCTTACATATTTACAAACTACGCTCGAACATAATAGCATCAGATATCTTCATGTAGGCCCGTTATAGATAACATCTGGTGGGTCCTGGCTCTATGGACAGTTCATCCACATTTCACTTGAAAATATTCACAAATCCTTATTTCAGACCTGAATTTTTTTTTCCGTGCCCCCCCCTCTACTTGATTTTCATCCGTGGTTTCTTAGAATAAATAGCCGAGGACCAAAAGGGGGGTCTTATAATTGCTGCCGCAGGTTGAGCGTCACTAATGTAGGATGTCAAAAGGCATACCATATCTTCTCTTGAAATACATTTCTATTTTTCACACAAAAAAGGGAAGTATGGTCACCCTGTTCGACAACGGGTGTTTCATATGCACCCCCCCCCCCCAAATGACGGGCCTGAACATAGTAATCGGTTATTATCAGAGGCGCATTTATGCTTTCCACCGTCTACTGGCTACACTAATTTTGTCGTCCTTCCACCATTCTAGTCAAATTTCCTTGACGACTATTTCCCCGAATTCACCACAATGTTGTATAAGAGCTTGGCACCCCCCCCCCCACTCCTGTTTGTGTCTTTTGGTCACTCTTATGCTCACATATTCTATATGTCACTCGTTTAGTCATTCACATGCTTGCACACTGTTTTGGTCATTCACATGCAGGCTCATGCTCTAGGTCACTCTTTGGATCATTTACACGTTGACATATGCTCAAGATCATTCTTTTGGTCATTCACATGCTTTCACACCCTCTAGGTAATTTTTTTTGGTTTGGTCACACACTGATGTAATCCCCAGCTGTCTGGATTTATTGAGGGTTACACAAATTTTGCCGGCCTTCCCCCATTCTATTGATTTCCTTGGCCACTAATTCCTCAAATTTGCCACCCCTCTGAATTTGCTGCCCTAGGATATAGCCCACTAAGCCAGCACCTCCTAGAGATAGCAACCCGTGCGAAGGCCTTCTAAGTTCATCTGTTACGTCATTGGGCCAAATTAATAAAAAAAAAAGCAAAATATTTTAATTTTTTTTTAGTAAAAGCAAATCCTTCTTGTGTTGGCCTTTTACTCGAGACTGAAGTAAGTAGTTATTAATAAAAAGCACCTTTTACTTACTTGCAAGAGCAAATCCTTCAGAAATGGTGAGGTTGGTCAGTAGCAGATTCATCCGTGAAGGAAAAGGTTGTTCCGCGTTTTAATTCTGCTATGGCTGAGTTAGTGAACGTGAGAAAAGTGAAAAATAAAGTCTCTCGTCGAAACCCACATACCTCTGATTTTAAAAGATTTTGTTTTGAAGAAAAGAATTTGGAATGGCTTACAAATTACTTTATAGATGAAAAAAGTCGAATGTAGAGGCGGGGTGCGCTTTCATCATCGCAAAAAATGAAAATATGCTTGCGGTATTTCGCTAGCTGATCCTGGTTATCAAAATGGAATTGACGAGGAACTTGAGAGTTTCGCAAGCTACAGTATCGCTGACTGTACGTGCTGTCGTAGACCGTTAATAGCGCAGGCCGAGAGCTGGATAAAATTCTTCACTACGCAAGATGTAATACTAGAAGCAAAGAATAAAAATATGGCAGAGAAAATATCGATTTCCAACAGCTATTGGCGTGAATGATTGTGCCCATGTAGGGATACTGAAAATAAAATCCATGGCGATGAGTACATAACCCGTAAAGGGAAACCAACTATGAATATTCAAGCAATTTGTGATGGCAGAAAAATTTTCACAAGTGTTGATGTTAGTTGACCTGGATGTGTTCACGACTCCCGAATCTGGAGAAATTCTGAGGCCAGAAAAAACCATGTATAAAATGCGGGACACGGTTCTAGTGGCTGATGACGGTTATGGACTAGAACCTTGCCTGATGACTCACTTCATTCTCAAATGCAGCCGAGAGTGCAGGAAAGAAATTCAATGCCCTTCTGAAAAAAGTAGTTACCATAGAAAGGTGTTTCGGACAGCTGAGAAACTGAGAATTCCTATCCTGCAATATATTTGTCGTGTAAAACTGGAAAATATCCAGAAAATTGTGATTGCTTGTGTTTTTTGCACAATATAGCCAAATCTTTGGGAGAAAATTACGTTGAACCATATGAAGGGGGACCCTCAAGAAAATGAAGATACCGGAGGCGTGGATTATGATGGGAATAGAAATCGCCTTCGACGTTAAGGAAAAGTGGCGAGAAAAAAATTAGCTAACATAGTAGACAATTATCCTCAATATAAAAAACTTGTTTCAACTCAAATTTATAAAAATTCGTGAGCTCACAATCAGTTCGAGATTCAGATTAAAGAGCCCCTGCAGAGAAGGGAGTTAAAGGGCTAAAAACAGCTGATTTCCAGGGAACAACGTGATTTTGGCTCCTGTTCACCTTTTACTGATAGATGAGAAGGATTTACCTACGAGTAGAAAAGCACTACCTCCTATATCCTGTATATAGGAGGTAGAGTGGTAAAAGGTAATGATTTTTGAGAAGACACCAACGAATAAGGCAAATACACGTTGGTGTCTTCTCAATAGTCTTGGGCAAAGTGGATCAACTCTTCTAGGTAATGATTATTAATACAGATTGAAGGATTTGCTTTTAGCATTTCCTTTTACTTCAATGCATATTCTTCTACTTCGACCTTTTTGCTCGAGAGCATTTTCTTATTTCCTTTTTATTAATTCGGTCCATTAAGACTACCTAGCAAGTTTGCCACATTTTGAACCACAGCACTGCTGACGTCACGAGCAGCGTGCGGAGAGGCCTTCTATCTCTAGGAGGTGCTGGCTAAGCTTTCCCCCCCCCCCTTCTCATAAATACACCACTGGTTATTATATTCAAAAACCCTAAGTCTCGGTATGATGATATTAAGGGGCGTGCACTGTATTTTGAATTAATTCAGACGCTTAGAAAATCTGATTTCAACGCTATAAACAAGTAAGCGACAATTTTACCAGCACCAGATTGATTACCACCAACGCAAAAAAAAAAAAAAAAAAAAAAAAGGGAGGCTCGAACCATTTTCACGCATCTGCTAGTGTTTTGTCTCGAGCATTCTTTTTCCAGCTGAATTTCTGAAGACAAACCGCTGCTATAAAAGTAGCTTCGGGGTTCCCTCGGCGTTCCTGCTGGATGAGTAAGTCAAACCACAACCACACAACGTTGAGGCAATGAAGTCATTACTGGACGGAGTTCACACATTACCCCAGTAAAATCTAAAGAATGTGGGTTGATCGGATTATTAGGCCATTTATCATCCTTGGGAAACTTGTGGCTAAAATCTTCATTCAGAAGCTGCTGTAGGCAGATTTTTTTTTCTTTATCGTATTCTGAACGGGATATTAAAAAAAATCCATGTGTAGTTGCAACCTCCCATATATCCGGAACCCGAAATAAACTTTCACGTATAAAAATATGCAATACTCAAGGATACGTGCAGGCTAAAAGAGGGTGGCGACATAGAATTTCGTCAGGAAATGAAAGCAACTTCCAGTATGTTACAAAAGTACTTTAAGAGAGATGTTAAGTGAAATACTGTATTATAACAGAATTGTTCCGCCATAAACTCGTCCCAGCTGTGAAACCTCACTACAATGCTACTTGATTTAACGACAAATCCTTCTACAACGACATTTTTTCAAATCTTTAAATCATAGTTTCCCAAACTTTTTGTTCTATCGTCTCCTTCAAAATTTTTTTGTTCTCATCGCCCCCCAACTGAAGTTAATCCATGACATTCTATACTAAACCTTAAGCATCTATCGCCCCCCGGACCCTTCTATCGTTCCCTTGGACCCTTCCATTGCCCCCGGGGGCGATATTGCCCACTCTGGGAAACACTGCTTTAAATTCTACGATAACCCCCCCCCCCCCACCAATAATGGTATTTTTGAGTAGATTTTGAAACCGTTACAATAATATTGTTTTTATATCTCGCTCGAAATATCCTTCGGTATGTTTTCAAATTTGTCATTCATTTTAGTTCTTCCGAGGACATCTAATAACATACAGATAGTGTTTACCACCTGATCACCGAAAGTGTTGAAGTTTTCAGTGCCACTACCTTTTGTGCGATACACCAAAAAGTGTATTGCAATAAACCTCTTTATAGAGGCAATATAACATACTGAATTTTGTTTATCAAATAATCAATTAAAGTTTAAATACTCAAAAGAGCTTTTTTTTTTAATATATATATATATACTCAAAAAGAGCTAACAACGTCGAGTTAGGGAAAGATGTCAACAGCAGCATAAATTTGATGCCACGTGATGATAATGTTTCATCTCGATATAACGGCAGTCCCCCTACAACAGGGCTGTAGAGTGGTACAAATCTATTGCCCGAGGCATATAAAAATTCTTACCAGGCGCGTATATTTTTCAACCACATGCCCAACATGAGCGCATAAAAAAAAAACAAAATATAAAAAACACTTTCGTGTTTCCATTGTGATCATCGTGCTTCTTAGCGTCCCTTCCCTGCGACATTTGAAATAAAGGCTTTAAAAAGCCCAATTAGAAAAAAAAATCTAATTTAAAATCTAAATTTCTTAATTTTAATAAAGGCCTAACTTTTAATAAAACTGAAACTACCACAAGTTTGGGATGAGTCATTGGGCGTGACTCCCCGTAATAACTGTATGGGTGCGTAATAAGGCAAACTTGGGTTTTTATGGCAACGTGTTCTGAAAGTCCTTACCCATGCATTTTTCTCCAACCGTTAGTCATACTTCAAGTAAATAACGTGCCCATTTGCATGTCATTTATTTTGCTAGGCCCCACAACCCTCTAGTGGGGGGGGGGGGGGGTATAAGAAAGAAAATTCTGACAAGGGACGGTAAGTAAAATAAGATTGGAAAACAATGTGCTGGTTTCGTCATATTAATAGTCACAGTATTGATAAGGCAGATTCAGCTGATGATTTATGCCAGCGGTTCTCAACCTTTTTTGACTCGCGGAGCTCTTTTCAGCATATAATTTTATCAAATTTACTGATTCATTTTATTTTCCTCGAGTCGCTGCCCATGGGAGATGCACACGGAGCACCGGTTGAGAACCGCTGATTTATACTATTCTTATGTATTCGTTGTTTCTTTTTAAAGGATTATGTGAATAACTATTACATGAAACTATTTTTTGCGGTTATTATTAACACAATTGGAAATGGTTTTTTTTTTCATGAAGTAAATCCAGTAATAATATTTAGTTCTATTTATCGGGCATGTATTTTTTTTTAACTCGCATGCCCGACCTGGCGCATAAAATTTTGGACATTCGACCAGCCCTGCTCTACAACGATATTTTTTGTTTGTCCGCAGAATATCGTTATATGGAGGTTCCACTGTAAAAAAGAATGATTGTATCATGCTTGCCCGGTATGCAAGAGGGCCCGGCAGAGACGTGTTGACTTTTCTTTCAGAGTTCACCTCAGCATAATATCCGGAAAATAACTTTCCTTGAAATCTGGAAGAATTTTAAGAAAAATGTAGAAAACACTATTATGGAAATTTTCACTGCAGAACATTTCCAGCAGCGGGAAGAAACATTGCAGAACAAGGCTTCGGTGAAGGAGAGAAACAATAACTGAAAAATAAGAGATTAAATACAATGGGAAAATTATAAGGTCATATTTTAATGTTTTTTAGGTCATAAATGCTTGCGTACTTTTAAGATTTTTAGGTCATAAAATCCGAGCCCAATTATAACGCATAAAAATTGGTATTTGTGCCTAAAAATTTCCAATTCCTATTTTGACCTGTTATTTGTCAAATTGTCAAATTCTGATTTAGAACTCCTCATCGTTTTCCTTACGACTCATGAAACAAAAATGATCAGCCAGGCTATTTAAATGACACTGAATTCCACAAAAACTATTTGGGGGGAAAAGAAGAAAAAAAAAAGTTTTTGAAGTAAACTTTTGGCTGGACATTATCGAATTACAAATCTCGGTACCACTTCACAACAAGGTCACGAACTCGGACTTCCAATCACGGTACAGAGGGAATAAGATTCTTTAACCTTAGTTTTCCACCCTATTAATCGATTTTGAAAGCTTCATTTTCTTTTCTTTTTCATTTGGAAATCTGAAAAAGGAACGTGTGGAGGAGGAATGAGCAAAAAGCAGAAAAAGTGGAGATTGTCTCTTGTAGAAAGACTCGGGTAAGCAGGCATCCGATACGGATATAGAATCACGTAATGAGACGACAGCCCTGCTCGTTTGTGAGCTTGATTCCTCCGTGGAAGGACGCACACACAGCGAAATGACTTCCACCGATGGACTCACCCAAGGCGTAAATAGAAGACGAGACACGATACAATTGAGAGAATCCAAGCAAAAAAAGAGAGAGGGTGGTAAAAGGTCTCAAAGCTATGTTGCGAGATATTTTTCCACTTGCTTCACGATGCGGTCATCGACCCTTTCGGGATTGAAGTAACAGCAGGTGGTTTGGTGGCTTGTAGCTTGTCAACTTCGGAGAATTCCTCTCCCCACCTCTCATTTCCAAAATGCGATCCAATTTATCGGAGGTGGAAAAATAAATAAATGAATAGAAATACAAAGCACATGCGTTTGGTGCGTGACTCAAAATCAAACGCGTTTGAAAAACACTCCAAATAAAATCGATAGTTTTTTAATGCAAATTTTGTGTTTTATCGAATAGGCAGCTTGAGGCAAGAAGAAAATGTAGTCACGAGGTTATGAATAATGATCCTTTTAGCAATTATAACATTGAAGGTTCCTGTAGTAACGGGAATAGGGTGGATGGGTTGGGAATCTAACTGAATCACCGCCAATTCTGATTGAACTAAATGCGAATACAAGATAGGAGGAAAAATTATATTCCAATAGAAATGTAATCATGGATCAAATGATATCAAAGAAATTTTTTTTTAAATTTAAATGCGAGTTTAGAGCGTTATGTCTAGGGATGGCTCGAGTTTACATGCCCCTAAAGACGATCCTAATGGGATGCTGACACAGTTCTATTCAGGAGACCATGAGATAAACATTTTCTTTTATTCGTAAAGAGCCACACACAATAATTTGTGGCAATTGTCTTTGCCAAAAAAAATTTGCGTGACCATACGCCACGCTTTTTAGTCAGATTATTTTACTGTCTAATTATGCCCGGGGGTAAAAGGCAGTAAATCGCCAAGTGATAGCCCTGGGCTAGTCAGCCATCAGTTGTCTAACTATGCCAGATAGCTTAATCCAAATTACAGCTCTTATTGATGAGCCATCATATCCTGTGAAGAGGAACTGTAACGAGGCGACTTTTATTAAGAAATATGTATTTCAAAAGGCGTTTCTGGTGCTCCAGAGACCAGACAAATAAGTGGAATTTTTAATCTGCCTTCAATTGATAGCTCCAGAAGAACATGGATGTAGCCGCCGCCCCCTTCTCTCCTCTCCCCCCCCCCCCCCCCGGTGATAGAATACATTCTTGTTCTCGGTATTACTGTCTAATCCAGCGGTTCCCAACCGGGGGTACGCGAAAAGAAAATGGTAATGGCGGCCATCCATCTAAAGAAAGAGCAAAATGATTTAAAAACATTAAAAGGAATTTTTAAAAGTAGGTAGAGGTTTTTGCTAATATTGTCAGTTGTAATATATTGGCCTTCCCTATCAATAAAATCTTCTATAACAGAGGGGTTGCGTCCGCTGGAAGGTTCGGCCTTCCCTTGTCCCGCCCAACCTATGATCCGCATTCACGCACTCCTTCCTCTCGGCTCACTTTTCTTCGGCGTTTTAGATTCGATTGTTGACACATGCCGGGCTGCACATAAAAGCGAAGAATTAATTCGTGTTGTGTTTAACTTTTGTTGTGGGCGTGTGTATTGAGGCGTGTGCGTGTTAATCTCACAATTTTCTACGTCAACGTTTCTACCAAGCACCTACTACTCACGTGATTTGCGCTATGGATCAATGGCTAAAAACTAGATCTGTGTGGAAGCGGACTGAAACACCAAAATGAAATACCGTGCACCTGTAAACGTGAAAACATATTTTAAATCTTCCAAAAGTGATTCTGCCAAAGCTACCGAAACCTCCTACATTAGATATCGTATTGCGAGACGAGGAAAAAAAAAAAAATCACACTATTGGTAAAAAGATGCTGTTTGCAGAGGAAAGTGCTCTTATAATGAGTTTAATATCTCTGTCAAGTAATACGGTGTCTCGAAGAATACAGGACATGTCAGACGATGTTGAGAGCACAGTCATAAGTCACGTCAAAGGTTGTGAATTATTTGTCTATCCAAGTCGACGAAAGTACCAACGTTGCGCAATATTCTGTGCTACTTGTGATTGCTAAGTACTTGAAAGAGAATTCGAAGTAAATCTTTTTATTTGTCACCCATTGAAGGGGTCGTACGACTGTTAAAGACTTATTTGAAGCAATTAATCATTATTTCCTTGGAAAAAGAATTTAATGGTCAAAATGCATTAGGCTCACAACAGATGGCGGAAAATCCCCGGAAGGCTGCCACTCAGGCCGTCGTAGCAGAAGTCGCTCACAAAATGAAATGGACTCGCTACTATATTCAGACAGATTCCTGCATCAAAACCGCTGTCTCCAAATTTACGCAACGTTCTTGATGAAGCGGTAAAGGTTGTCAACTTTTTTTGTCAAGGTGAATCATACCAACTACAGGTTGTTTAAATTGTGAAGACATGGGCATCCTTCACAACGCTTTGCTTTTGCACACCGAAGTTAGGTGGTTGTCCCGGGGTCAAGTCCTGACGTTGCCGTTTGAACTTCGGCACGAGTTTTTTGGGAAGTGTTTGAAACACTTCACGATTTCTTGTCACAAGCTGAGCAAAATTTAACAGTCGGCCACTTGAAAGGATTAAAATCCTCGTTTGAAAAATATTTTTCAGAGCCGGAAATGGGTGATCGGTGAACATCTGATCTTTTCAAAGAAGAGTATTTTGAACCGGCTTTATTGGCGGTTTCAGAAAAGGAGAAATTGCTAGAGCTCGCATCAGATACCCCTCTGAAGATCCTCTTCAATGACGGAATGGTGAAACTAGTCAGTTTTTGCGCTTGCCGCGGTGATGAATACGTTGTAGGCCATTTAATTTAATTCAACATGTACGTTTTTTGAAGTTTTTCGAAAACTGTAATGGGTGAAACAGATTGGGGGTACGCGGAAAGGAACCGAGCCAGCTGGGGGTACGCGGACTGAAAAAGGTTGGGAACTACTGGTCTAATCCATGACATTTTCAGAAGCGTGATTTCATGTAAATGTTTGCTATTAGAATTTTTTTCAAATTTTGTCATCTGAATGAGCCTAAGCTGCCGCCCCTAAGGGGTCATTCAAGTATTACGTCAGCATCGGGGGGGGGGGGGTTGAAGATTGCTTACGTCATCAACCACCCCTTTTTGAAGATATGAAATATTCTAAGCTGCTGACGGGGTCAGTGTTTTGCTGACAGGGGGGGGGGGTTCAAAAAGAGCTGAAAATCTGCTTACGTAATACTTGAATGGCCCCTAAGAACCTAGCGCACCCCTTGCTGAACCCTTTAAGCGGTTTTTAAAATTTTCCTGATCCGTATTATAACTGCCACAGTAGAAGAAACTACACTCTTGTAGAAATTGCCACCTGTTTTCAAGATTTTTTCTTTCGATTGCGTGGGTTGATAAATGCTTTCCCCTCGAAACTGAGAACAATATTTGAAAATTTTAAAAAAAACAAGGGAGAAGAAAAAGAAAAGATCGTTTTCTGTTATTTATGCTGTAGCAATAATATTTATGCTACCTCGACGAGAAAGGAAAAACATCGTCTCTGTTCCCTTCTGTCATCAAACTTTGAACAAAAGCTGACTCCGCCCACTGGCAGTTGATTGACAGGACGGGAAACGTATGTATCAGGAGAAGAAAACCTTGCAGAGGTATTCGGACTCGGGGTTGCCGGAATGAGAGCGTTTTAGAAACCCGAGATATCTCTGGATTGCCGCTGTAAGAGTTAATAAAGTTTTAACAAGGGGTGGCTTATGTGAATGTTGAAATTCGAATCATAGAGTTTCTTTCTCCTTCAAATCAAGCACAATAGCAATCTATCACCTAAGTGCAATTTAACCCCTTCGCTCACAGGCTATTGGCAAGAAATTGGGATGATCTCTTTGATGAATAGGCGATAAATATGGTAACCTTGTCGTAGCCTAACCACACGGAGAAGGAAAAAGTAGAAGTGGGAAAAACAAATGAAAGAAGAACAGTATAATAGATAAGTTATGAGTGCGTATTGAAGTAGATTTCTCTTTTCACCCTCACACAACCTGTTCGGTTTCGCTCTTATATATATAGTCGAATCCCGTTATAACGAACTCCAAGAGACCGGAGAAATCACTTCGTTATAAAGGAATTTCAGGTTGTTTGCATTGTTCTATATAAACTTATTAGAGGGATGAGAAAAGTATTCGTTAAAACGAGATTTTCGCTACAACGGTATTCGACTGTAGTAGTAGGATGCAATCACGTGGGGAAAAAATCACTGATAGAAATATAGAAATAAACGGAGGTAAAAGTAACAACTTTTTTTCATAGGGTTACCGTATATACTCATAGGGTTACCGTATATACTCGTGTATAAGCCGAACCCCCCCCCCCCTCACTTCATTACCACCAAAACCACAATAAATTGAAAACCCGTGTATAAGCCGACCCAAAAAAAAATCCGTGCATTTCAGAGAAAAAAAAATCTTACATTTTCATGCAAAATGAATAGCTTGTAGGAATTTACAATAGAAAATGATTCAAACATTTTAATCCGTTTCTTCTGAGTCTCCAAGCTCATCGTAATCCATAAGATCATCATAGGGAGTGCGGCATCTTCGTTTTTATCTTCATCTGGACTGTCTTGTCGCCATTGTCACTTTCAAGGAGGATACCATCTTCTGTTCCGTCCATCGCATTGCTGATGCAACATTTTTTGAAGGATCGGATGATAATTTCGGCGGAAAAAGAATTCCACGCCTCATGAGGCGTACCCATTGGCAGGTTTCTTCAAGGCACCACTTTTTGTAGTTTCTTTATCATCGGAACTCATCCATTCGATCTACAATTTCCTGTCTTTTGAAAGACTTGTTGATGCTCACATAAGGCTTCACAATCGACATTAGCCCACCTGGTATCAAAGCCAATGATGTTTTCGATTTCTTTGCCCCGTCTTTGATATTATCGGGGTTTTGAACATATCCCATACCAATAATGCCGGTTTCTTGAACACTGCTATAAAAATGACTACTGATTGTGGGGGTCGATATTTTCTCATCAAAAACTGCCCCGAGTATAAGCCGACCCTCCCTCCCCCCACCCCCACTTGAGGAACGAATTTTTTCAACAAAAAAACTCGGCTTATACACGAGTATATACGGTACTTTTCAATAAAGCTTCGCGATGATGAGAAAAAAGAAAACGGACAACTTGTTTGAATTTATTCTACTGGCGTTTGGACGCACTATTACATCCTTGATCGTAAAGTGGTTAATGCTGGAAGTGTGTATTTGTATCTAACAGTTAAATGCATAATCGCACACTATTTTACACATGCGAGACACATTGATAGATGCAATAGCATGTGATGTTCTTATTTGACTCTCTTAAGCGAGAGTCAGAGCTGCCTTTAGGTGGTGTGTAATAAGTGAGGTCGCACCGGACTCCACGTTTTGAGGGGGAGGGGCCTGCATTTTACGGTAGCAATAATTTCTTTCATAAATTCTGAATTTGCATCAATTCTGTAAATCTGCATTTTGATCTAGAAGGAAATAACTCTGGGATTTGTTTTGTTTTTTCAATAAATTCTAATCTTCCACCATTTTTGGAACTTTCATCCGTTCTGGCAATTCTGAAATTATTTCTTGCATTTATTCTGCATTTTCATTGTTTGAATATTTTCGATTCGCCTCTCGCACAGAAGAAAAAAAAATCGGGGCCAGGAGGCCCTGGTGAGGGTGCAAGGAATGCGGTGTGTCTGGGCGGCAGTCAAGACTTTTGTCCAGAATTACACTATGAAAGTTTGATAAAATATCTTTTACAAAACTTGAAAAGATAACCAATAAGCCTTTTGGGTTACATTCGCCTCGAACGTAACCGATACGCTTATTCGTTGCAATTTTCAAGTTTTACAAAAGAACTTTTACAAAACCCATTTCAGTGAAATCCCCGCCTTAGTTAGATACCAGAATTTTTAAAATTTCCAATAGGATAAATTCACATGACGTTACGCTTTTGAGCCACGCCTTGACAACGAATATGTTGAGAAAATCTGAGGGAACAGACAGGGCCTGGGAGGATCTAGAGATCGCTGGTAAGAGGGATAATTTCACAAAATTGCTGAAAAATAATCTTATTGACCATACGTCCCACAGTTACCGCATCAGTCCCGGGTTTTTTTTTTTTCGTCCCAACTTTTTGAAAAAATGACACGGTTTTTCCTGTTTTTTAGTTGAATTCTTTTCTTGAATTTTTTTTATTTAATCAAAAACTTTGACACACATAATTTTCAACGGATTGGCTGAATGCAATATTACGATATCGAAGTTCCGAAAATTGCATTTCACATAGATCCGCGCCTGGCCTAGGGTCGTAATTCTGTACCAGGAGACAAGAATGTACCCTGTCATAACGGTCAAGTGTGCATGTTTGGTGTCCAGCAAATTTTTCTATAACGGTCAATTAAAAGCAAAGGGAAAAATTCGGCTTCTTTACGAATGTCCGACTCTGGAGCACCAGAAAGTGGAGCCATTCAAGTCAATTTCTAAATAGAAGTCACATCGTTATAATTCTTTACAGGATAAATGTAAATAATGATGACTCATCAGTGAGAGAGAGCTGTAATGTGTGGATCAAGTTATCTGGTATAATTATTAACGATAAAATAATCCTGGACAGAAATGCGGGCCAGTTTCTTCGAAAGCGGAACGTATGGCAGAGCCTTAACTTGCCCCGGGCAAACATTTTGCTACACCCACAACTTTGAAATTCGATAATTTTGTACCGGTGTTCTTTGTTTCCATCTAAAACTGCCGTCCCTCCTAAATTTTACCACTGGGCAGTTACCCCCCCCCCCCAGTTCCGGCCCTGCGTATATGGTCACAGACATTTTGTTTAGTAGATGTGCGCTTTGTACTAAAAAAAAATCAGGTATATCCCAGAGTAACCTGGACTCTCCGCAGCATGACGCAACCCACACCGGTAAAGGGCTTACATCCTGGAAGGGACAGAGCCCGGGTCTTGTCTGGTCTCGTCTGACAGTTACCCAGGCCAGCGTTTCTGAACTTAAAAACCAATGAAAAAATTTCAAACATTTGCATACCGTATTACGGGGCATTCCTGTGTTTTTGGTCTTTACGACTTTTTCTATGCATTTTTTTTTTTTAACGATGTTCATTTGTAATGCTTAGTAAAATCATAAATATTTTCACGACATAAATTATAACAATTACGGCTATAAATGTAAATATTCATCTCACATTTTACAACAGGTTCAATATCATTTTCTCAATTTTAATAACAATAATTGGTGATTTTGCCGACTTATGACATGTTTTCATGATAACCGGCGATGTCCCGTATTTTACCATATTTAAGATCGTAGTTCTTAATTTTCGCAATAAAACATGGTCAATGGGTCACTTAATTTTTTTTTCGCCAAATACATTTCGGTTACAGCGATTTGTAGCAGCCCTTTGTTGCACAAACCCTTCAGAAATTGTAGCAGTAATTAGCAAATTCGTCAGTAATTGCATATTTTTTTGCTTACAATTAGTGATATCCCGTATTTTGGATCACAATTTCCCGCATTTTCCTCGATGAGGTATGAGAACTCAAGTGTGAAAAGGTACCTATAATTTTTATTTAAATCCCATATGAATGTTACTAATATCAATTGCAACAGTTGGGTAATTTTTCATTCAGAGTGAGAATTATAGTATTAAGTCCACCTGCGAACCCCTATGCCATCGTCGTGGTCCATAAGTCAGACCAACCTTGACCCCCGCTCTGTCCCCACAGGGGATATAAGCTGGTTGTCGTGGTCCATTGTTTAAGAAACGCTGACCTAGGAGCTAAGTTCCATCAAGACTCCTGCCAGGATACGCTGCATATGAGGCTTTTCACACAACAAGGGCAGAGATACGGGGAAGGAGGCAATGTCCCCTACGACAAAGGTGCAGTCGACTGATCTAATGTGTATATATGAATTGACATCGTCATCGTGCCCCCCTCCCCCCCAGACTTTTAAGTCTACCTCCGCCTATGGCACACAGGCGGCGGTTAAGCTTGGGCCGCCCCTGTAGGAAGTGGAATGGCCCGGTGACCCCTTGGACCACCTGTTTAAAAACACTGAACTAAATGATAAATAGGAAGGGAGGAAAAAATCACTTACCGAAATGATTCGAAAGCGTACTCTACAGAGATAGTATCGTGTACTTTCACCCAAAATGCCTCGGCACCAGCCTTGGATATCTCGCAAATGCCTTTCAGCGGATTAGGCAACGGCAATGTCAAATTAATCAATCTATCGATCAAGGATATACGACTGCTAATAATTGGTCATTTGCGCCAGCGCGAAGTATAAATAAATAAACACCCTTCGGCGATTCACGTTTAAAAGCGTATTTATCGCCGCATTTAGAACATAAATTCATCTACGTGCTGCGAATATTAACGTAAAAAAATAAATGTATTCGTACTTCTATAGCGGTTGGAGTACACACACACACACATAATATTGTTTTGGTGGAAAGCTTAAAAATACTGTAAAGAGAAAAAGGGCTCCGACGAGAGCGAAAACTCGTCGTACTCACCTCAGATCATAGAAGTTTTATCCCAAAGGAATGCGAGACGAGTCATAGAGAAAATAATTGTAAATAATTACGACAACAACAATTAATACTAGAGACTGTAAATATTATTAAATATTGGCACTTGAACACATGACCGTAAAACACACATTGGCACTAAATTCCTCCGGGAAAAAAAATGAAACACACTAGAGAAACTTGCACTTGTAGGAAAATTTCACTCGCATGAGTACGCACAGCATTAAAATGTGGCAGCCCCCGATCGTTGGCGAAATTATGTCTACTGCCCCGTCGCCAAACACCAGGCCAATGTATGTATTGCGCAACCTGTCCGATTTGTTGTACGAACAATCAATTATATGCGAACATATATACAATGAAACCTCGAGATAACGATTCTCTGAGGACCAAGAAAACATATCGTTCCGTTGTAGAGGGATTATCGGTCAGCGCCTACCTTACTCGGAGCGGCGCCCGATGCGAAAATAATAGGCGCGGGGGGGCTCAGTCCCGATTTTTCTCTTTGAGAGAGGAGATTCAAAAATCAAGAAAATGAGAAAATCATGGAAATTCAGAATGAATGCAACAAATAATTGCAGCAGTCATGAAAGCTCAGAATAATTGAAATAGTTTCAGAATAAATGAAAATTCAGAATAAATCAAAGAAATAGCTTCAGAATCGATGAAAATTCAGAATAAATCAAATAGTTTCAGAATCGATGAAAATTTAGAATTTATTAAAAATCATTCCGATAATGGAGATGAATGGTGGAAATTATTGTGACCGTAAATGTGCGGGGGGCCCCAAAACACGGGGCCCAGTGTGTCCGCACCTGTCGCACACCCCTAAGGGTATCTCTGATTAACGTTGTATCGAGAGGCAGCAGTTTAACATTAGAATATAGGCATTTCCAAACAAGACTTGAAAAAATATCGTTGTAGAAAGATTTATCGTTATATCGAGTATCGTTGTAGCGAGGTTTCACTGTAATTGTTCTTTCCTCACCGAAGAAAAAAAAATACAGGGTGGACGAGAAGTCCTGTGAACACATTTTAAAAATTAATAAAAAATCAACCAATTGATATAAAAATGTGCGCCTTGCACTAAAATACTTATTATGGCTTAGAGGGTTTATCGTGTTTTTTTTGTGTTTTTTTTTTGTGCGATAAATTAAAGCAAAAAGTTCGAATTTCATTCACAGGTGGCGCAGTAAAACTAAAAACTCGACATAACACGCAAACCGTGCATAATTGATGTTTCTGACAATTTGCGCTACCTAAAACTAGAGGCACCGACATGAGAAAACATTGACGGGGGGCCGAATGCTGTCAGTTGTCTCTTATATTTATTCAGAGTCCCAAATATCAGTATTGAGTATTCCTTATGTCGGGAGGGAGTGGTGAGTTACATTGTATATTCATTTATTCATTAATTATTGAGGTGGGGGCTCTCACCTTCCCCCCCCCCCCATAAAATTTATTGTGGAGGTGGTATAAACACCCTTAGCCCCCAGGTTCCGGCGCCTATGGATAAAACTATCACATTTAATTTAAATATTAACACCCTTTCACACCCATGTAAATGTAGTCAGAGCTAAAAAAGAGCGCTCATATTGAAATGTGATAGATTCATGTAATGCACATTGTCATAAACATCAAGTATATGCAACATGAGATGCATTTTATGTCGAGTTTTTCGTTTTACAGCATCTCCTGTAAGTGAAATCTGAAATTTTTCCCTTTAAATTGATGATGAAAAAAAACTCTAGGCCTAGGCCATGACCATGTCTTGAAGGCGTGGGCCTTCAAGTGTACAGAGCACAGTGGCGTACCCGGGGGGGACGATTGTTCCCCCAATCAAAATTTTGCCTACATTGGCACCTATTCTCTTAAATGACTTTTGATCTTTAAAAAAACTTGATGAAAAGAAAATTGAATTTTTTATTTTCTACCTTCATTGACTAAAATGATGAGAATAAAAATCTGCATTTTATATATGCATGCTCCTCTTGCAGTTTCACAGTGATTGGGGTTTTCAGTGTCCTGCAAAGAGTTCTTTAGTCCTTTAAGAGAAGAAGAAAAAAGAAAGTGGGGATTTTTTCACACATCATCATTTTTTATAAAGCTGCTCTCAAGTTCTTCATCTGGAAGCATGTTCAGATCAGCCTCTCCTCCCACCTTTACTAAAAGACACAATCTTGCCCGCTTTACGCTGCAATTCCTCTTCCCCCCCCCCCCCTCCCCGCTCGGTAGAGCTCCTAGAAATACCCCTTTCATTGGTGCCTCGGTTCTGAGGATGGATGTGGCGTTCACGAAATGTTCATTCTGTTCTGAAGGGCCACCGCAAGAGCTTTGACTAAGGCGACTTCTGAAGAAATTAATCACGGGAACCTATTGTGGAGGATCACTGAACCTACGAAGTAATGACTAGGATTCAAGCTTCAAGAAGTATCACCTTTTCTTTGGTTACCTTAAGTAGAGCTTCAGCTCCTAGAAATACCCCTATATAGGAGACGTGGCAAAATTTAAAGTGCCTAGAAATGTCACGTTATCTGCAGGTGCCTTCGTAAGAATTACTAGCTTATGTATAGGTCAGTGTCAAGGACTAGGAAAAGGTGGATAACTGCTCTGAGTTTTTGAGCCCCAAAAAACAAAAGGTAAAACACAAAAGAAGAGTGTTTGCTAAAAATGGGTGAAATAAAAAGAACCTATGATCTTTGGTCGAAGCGCTCTGAAATACAGAAAATAAGTGGAAATAACAGTCTTCTATATTTGTACTATAATATATTGTACTGTATGTTGCCAATGCATAATTTTGTGTTGAAAATGTGACTTTTTCAGAATCATTATATTTTTTACGATGCTCACTTTGTTCGTAAAGGAGATAGACTTGGAAGTCTGGGGGGGGGGGCGGCAAGATGATGATGATGTCAATTCGTATATACATGTATGCATTAGATCAGTCAACTCCACCTTTGACGCTGGGGGGGGGGGGGGGCCGTATCTCCGCCCATGACCATTCATCACTCGATATATTTTCGTTCCTCTCTGATTTGTTATAAAACACACCCCATGAATTTATTTCACAAGAAATAAATATACATATACTGCGCACAATGTCTGCTTAAGTTTTTCTACTTCGATCAGAGCTCCCATTTAAACAGTTTCTCCAAAGGAAGCCGGTAGACCATCACACATCAAAAATTATTTCAATCGATTCATACACCCGCCACTTTCACTTCGATTTGGAAGATGAGTAGTGGCATTTCAAACACGCCGTAGACATACTTAAATACATTATGGATACATACGATAATATCTGGTATACACCAATTCATTTGAAGCAGTGGTTCCCAAACTGTTTTGGATTCATGGCACCCTCTACTTGTGCATCTGCAATCTAGTAGCATGTGATAGCCACTGTGCGATCGTGTAAGCATCATGATGGACTCACATCACGATGATCCAGGTTTAAACCCTACTAGCGGCACATTGGTGGTTGTCTGGAGTGAGTGTTTTTTTCGTTTTTCCAATTTCGAGGCACGAATGCTAACCGATCTTTTGTTTGACAAGTTTTCCCGCAGACAGGGCCGTCTTAAGAGCATCGTGCCCCCCCCCCCCCTCCGGGCCTAGGGATTTTTCTTAGGCCCTAGCTGGCAAATTCTCGAAAAATTCAATTCTTTTCATTTTTCTAAGGCCCCCTCTTCTTTTGAGGCGGCCGTGCCCAGGTGGATCCATGCATTAAGACGGCACTGCCCGCAGAGAACAAGTAGGCTTTTGCCGTGGTATTTTCATAACACGAAATTTGGGTATCTGCGAGTTTTAAGGAAAGAGATGGCACAAAACTTTATGGAAAAAAGATGGTAAAATTTCTCGAACATAAACCACGCATAATCATGACATCATGTACGATTGAGTAGTAGTAGTGTATATGTAATATGTGCTTACGATAAGAGAGTAACATGATAAAAGTGATTATAAATATTAGCATGAAAATTTTTCTGTACTTCCATATCTTGGATTAATTTTAGAGAGAGAGAGAGTATATATATTTTTATTTTACTCTTTATCTCACACACACACACACACACACACACACACACACACACACACACACACACACACACACACACTTTTTATATATTCTAATCTAAATTTTTTTCCTACCACCTTTTAGGGTAATTTCCCACTTGTTTTTGGTGTTTGCATTTGTAAACGTACACAAAACATAAAATAGAATTTAAATTTTCTTAAATTAATTAAAAAATTAAAGTAAATTATTCAACTGAAAAGAGTAATTAATTTAATTTGAAAAATAACATCGACTGAAAACAAAACAAATTTAATTTGATTTTGCAAATTGAAAAGTGTGTTTCAAGTTCTTTCTACTAATGCATAATTTTAAGTTTGCTCCTAAAGCAGGAACAAAAAATGGTTCCTTTCCGAATTCCTCTTCCCCCACTGACCAAAACGTGGCTACGCCACTGGCAAAGCACCTCATGATAATGTCATCTGGCCATAATTTTCGAGAGTAAATATGTGCATTGACAGGAGCAGATACTTCTAGTCAGGGCAAATAAAAATCACTTTTACCGAGGGCCTATGATGCTGTTAAGATGGTCTTGCTAGACCTCAAGCGCACAAGTGTATGGGTATGGGGGGTGGGGGGAGAATGGACTCGTGATAATGAAATTTGGAAATATCATTTTTGAGGTCAGGATTACACCGTAAAAGTTTGATAAGAGATTTAGCCTACTGGTTACATAACTTAAATGTAACCGATACGCTTATTGGTTGCATTTTTCAAGTTTTATAATAGAACTTTTCTAAAACTTTTACAGCGTGACCACGAAAACATGGCCTCTGACTTTGTATGACCTTCATCACGAA
Source organism: Pholcus phalangioides (assembly GCF_987345545.1). Lineage (NCBI taxonomy): Eukaryota > Metazoa > Arthropoda > Arachnida > Araneae > Pholcidae > Pholcus > Pholcus phalangioides. The sequence continues at coordinate 80,560,165 of NW_028301608.1, read as the reverse complement.
AAGTGAGCATTTATTACCATTGCAATGAATGACACATTTTGTCCGTACTGTGAAATTGAAATTTATTCTAATTTTTTATGATACGCGAATTTAAAAAAAATACATTTTGCATTTTATGGCAGGGTCATCTTAAGAGCATTCGGGGGTGCCCGAGTAAAGTGACTTTTCTGAGCCCCCTCTCATGGTGGAGATATAACGTTCGAAAATTTTAATCAGATCTCATTTTCATGAGGCCCCCAGGGCTGTGCTAGGGTTGTCCTATGCGTTAAGACGGAACTGGGTGGTGTCGAAATTTGACCTGTTGCTACAGGGAGTGCGCAGTATCGAAAGGTTGGGACAGGTGCAGAGTAGGGGTCTTCACCCTTTCTCGAGTAGCCCTCGAGGCACGAGTTGAGCATGCATGCCTTAAAGCAACGTATGCTTGAAATCTACGTAATCTGTGTATTTAATTAATCAAGTGCTCGTGCTCACGAGCGCGAAATTTGGCATGGGCATTGAGCACTGTCGGTGTTCGAGAGCAACAGGTTTAAGACAGGGCCGTCTTAAGAGCATCATGGGTCCCCGGGCAGTGCCCGGTGGGCCCATACTTTAAGACGGCACTGGTTGAAGACCCCTGGAGATCAAGATGGAATGATGAGGAAAAGACGAAAATTTGGCGAGAAGTGAAACCACCTGTTGCCAAAAGTGGGAAATATCGCCAATCGCTGGTTGGTCGATTCCATGACATCCCCTCACGTAAACTTGAATAAAAGAGCGGACCAAGGGCCAGCGCCAGCACAGGTATTTGTTACAACGCCAGCAGGCAGAAAAGACACACACATACAGAGAACCGGTTTTTTGAGTTTATCACACTCCTTCCATCTTCCACATCCTCCAAAAAAAAGAGAAAAAACAGCCAAACCAGCAGAAAACCTGCTGCATTGCATTTCATTGGCCGTTTGTGCGCCGCTCAAAGAAAATACACAAAACGCACCGTCGCTTTTTTTTTTTCTTTCTATTTTTTCATTTAATTTTCCTTTCACTCTCCCCGACATACCTTTACATTTACAACAAGATTATGTTTCTACACCGCGAATATCCCATGTGCATTCCGTAAGCTTCGTCCGAGAGCCAGATTTCTCCAAAAAGTGTTATCGTCCGTCTCGTGCTATGCTGGAAAGACTTTTGATACGGAAGTAACGACCTCTTCCGACGGAAAAAATCGTAAGTTCTTTTTTTTTGCTTTTAATTCTATTTTTTTCCCCCACTGTGTTAAGGAAAAGTTCTAACAATATAGATCGAAACCCATGAATTAATTTAAGCCGTACATGCTCGACACATGACCCGGTGTCATTTGATGAGGCCCGCGACCAGGACCGTAACTAGGATTTTTGCCGCCCCACAACTTTAAAATCTGATAATTTTATAACGGTGTTTGTCCCCACCTAGAATTTTTGTCCCTAAATTTTGCCGCCCGGAGCAGTTGCCCCCGGCCTCAAACCTAATTTTGTAAAAGTTAACGAAGAGGCACATTTACAGATCACTCAAGTGGTCCGCGACACGCTGACTGATAACTTTTACTATTCGTTTGCAAACGAGGGGCCCCCTCGCCACGTTTGCAAACGAATGTCGCCCACGCTACCTTGAAGGTTGAGCACTCTTAATCTTTTCTAAACAAAGGGTGCTCAATCTTTTGAAGAGTGCGGGGCCACTTCATTGGTTTTAAAACGTGTCGAGGCAGTGTCGTCTTAACGTCCCGGGGGCCTCGAGTGGGGACTCACAAAAATGAGAACCTGTTGAAATTTTCGAGGATTTCCCAGGTAGGGCCTCAGAAAAAATCCCTTGGCCCAGGCCCGTCATTTTGGGGGGTCGGGGGGCCGTTGCCCCCCCCTGGCTTGTGCTTTGCCCACCGGAAAAAGTTGAAATGACGGCCCTGCCTTGACCCCTGATGCTCTTGAGACGCACTGTGTCGAGGGCCGCATAAGTGATCTGTAAATGTTCCGCGAGCTACTCAAGTAATCTGGAAATATGCCATGGGTCACTAAAGTGGACCCAAAAGGTGCCGTGGGTCACTAAAGTGAGAACAATATGCCGCAAGCCATTCAAGTGATCTAGAACAGTGCTCCAGATCACTTAAGTGATTTGTAAATGTGCCGCGGGTCACTTAAGGAATCTGATTATGACTGCTGCTCAGTTCATTTTTACAAAATTAGGTTTAAAGTCACGGGCCACATCAAGTGAACCCGAGGGCCACATTCATCCTGTGGGACGTAGGTTGGGCATGTGTGATCTGAACCAGGAATGGCCAACCAGCTGCATGCGTGCCACAAAAAAGAGGCACGCATGCAGCACAGAAAGGGGCATGGTACCAGGAGTGGCACGCGAACGCTTTACAAATATTAAAGAAATTCGCTCTAACTTTTAAACAACCCTTTTCTTATGAATGATGGTCTTGTAGGCTACCAAACCTACATTTAGTCTGGTGGCACTCTTAAAATAACTATATGATGACTTTCTTCATCCCCCCCCCCCCACAAGGGTGGGGCTGTCAGAGACAATTACCATAATTTTTTTCTTGTTTTTCCACGCTATAAATTTTATAGCGTGGAAAATCAAACTATAATTATAGGATATATATATATATAATATAACTATAGGATTTTTTTTTATAGGATTTTTTTCAACAAAACTAGGATTCGCCAAGGACCCGTGCAATAGGAGCCTTACTCCAGGATGTGGGGTGAGGGGGGGTCGCGATTTATTTCTATTTCACCTTTGGGCATAGCTGCTGGACGTTCCAGATATACGTGATTCCCGATCTCGTACACAGGAGAATATGCATTGTTACATTGTATATTTACATATCTATGAATTCTTGGGGGGTGTTTGCCCCCCCCCCTCCAATGGAGTTTGTTGGGGAGGACCCGAGTCCTGGTGTCTATGCCCATTGGCGTACGCAAGGAGGGGGGGGGGATTGGGTTATACCCCGCCCCCGGAGTTGAGATTATAGTGTTATTTTTTATTTTGCAGGAAAAAACGTAAACACCCCGCTTCAGATGAAGAGACCCCCGAGAAAATCCTGCCTACTCCTATGTCTATGCCAAACATGGTGTAGGTAAGATGAACTTCTGCTGATATTCATTAGGGCTGGAACTGGGGGGGGGGGGCAGAAGGGGCAACTGCTTCGGCAAAATTTAGGAGGCGGCAGTTTTAGGTGGGAATGAAAAACACCTTTATAAAATTATCGAATGTAGGGGAGGCAGCAAAATCATGTTTGCCCCGGGCGACAAAAATCCTAGTTACGGCCCTGTATACGTGTATACACAATCTGTATACACAATCTGCATCGCGATAATCGAATTTATTTATTTATTTAAATACAAACTACAGGCAAAAGCCCAGTTACAGTTTGCATATATGAATACAAGTTTAAAAATATACATCATCAGTATTACTGCATCTCAGAAATCGGTACAATGGAGAATTTTTCAAAACATCAGAACGATATGGAGGAACATAAAAAAGATTACGACATCTAAGATTGATTCGTGGGCAATAAAAAGTAATAAGGTTTAGAATATCAGGTGCATCAATATCAGAGTGAATAATTTTTACAAAAAAACCTAGTAAGGGCCCTGAGACGGCGAGTTTCAAGGGAATCATAACAGAACGATGAGCGAAGTATTTCGTTTGATAAGTAGTGATTATGACTGTTTCTTAAAATATGACAGAAATAAACAGTTAAGAAGACGGCTGAATGCTATTTAGCATGAACGGAGAGAATTCTAGTCCCGTAAAAACGGGGGGCGTGTTAATATTCGTAGAAAGACGGGCGCATCAAAAATAATGATTGGCGTCGGAAAACGCGGTTTAAACAAATCCCTGGTTTAAACCACGCCAGTGAATACCACAGGAGCGTGTCCCTTTTCTGTGGCACGCATGCAGCTGGTTGGCCATTCCTAGTTCAGATCACACATGCCCAACCTACGCTCAAGGTGAGAACGCTGTCTCTTTTCGAGACACTCGTGTCTTCGAAAACAGTAGGATGAGAGTTTGGTTCGCAATTTTTCTTTACGTTATGTCCAAGTTTTGTGACACCTGAAGATGTTTTACTGGAACCTCACATGTGTATAGGAAACCCAGAGACGCATTTATGGTTTTGGTGCTTGAGGCTTCACAAATTTTACCGCTCTTCCCCCATTCCAGTCTAATTTTCTTGACCACTCATTCCTCGAATTCTCGCCGCACTGGGCTATTCTCGAAACCAGGGCCGGACTTTGGCGGGTGCGATCGCACCGGGCCGCAAAATATAAGCGGCCCTAAAACTGGATATGATTGTATTAATTACGTACAACATTTTGCGATAACTGCTTTAAAAAGACAACATTTGAAATTCTATTAGTGAAAAATGTGTCGATTTATATACAGACACACATACGGTAGTGGCTCCACGGCTCCTGTATCCTTGAATGGGGGCTTTGATTTTTTTTTTTTTGACCTGAGCTCAAAGGTTTTTAGCTGACTCCTTATATGGGGTTTCAAGAAAATTTATTGTATGTTCATTAAATATTGGAAAAAAAATGTAAGAACGATACACACCTGAGGCCCCCGAGAGCCCTGTCAGCTTTTTCCGTACGAGGGTCATGGTATTAACAGCACCACGAGCTCTCGGGAAAAGACTCTATGGACTCGTCACCCTATCAGACATGAAGTGCCAGTCAACTTGATTCAAAATCTTATTTCATGTATTAGACATTATTTTGTTTTGCAAGAGCTTCAACTTGAGCTCTTTTTCAACCTGCGCTATCCAGTGTGCCCATGCGGTAAGATGACTGACCCTGCTTTCTGGAACCTCCTCGTAAAGTTTTTCCCCTTGTAGATCCGAATTCAAAGACTTTTAGCAGGCCTCCTAAATTGAATTTCAGTGGATGTATTGAGCAAAAATGAGTTAAACTCTCGCGTAATCCCTATCTCGTCTCTCGCAATATCGGAGGGGGCCACTGAATGACCAAGTCCGGCCCTGTATAACCCCAGTTGGCTCCCGCGATCCCTGCGAATACAACTCGGTCTCTAAAACTCTTTTAGTCACTCACGTAATTGCATACTCTTTGGAGTCATTCAAGTATTACGTCAGCAGCATCGGGGGGGGGGGGGTTCAGATTTGCTGACTTTTGATCACGGGGGGGGGGGTTTGAAGGTTTCTTACGTCATCAACCACCCCTTTTTGAAGATATGAAATATTCTAAGCTGCTGACGGGGGAGGGGGGTCAAAAATGGCTGAAAATCTGCTTACGTAATACTTGAATGGGGCCCCTTTTGGTCTCTCCCTTGCTCCCACTCTCTCTAGGGCAGCGGTTCTCAACCTTTTTTGACTCGCGGAGCCCTTTTAAGTAAAAAAATTCTATGGTGGAGCCCCGTAGGCCAACTTTTTAATTATTCATCAGTTGCTGATTTCTTTTTCCTATTTAAAAATATAATTTTTAAATTTTCCTCGAGCAGCCGCGGAGCCCCTAGAGTGTGCACAAGGAGCCCCGGTTGAGAACCGCTGCTCTAGGGCACTCTTTTTGGTCATTCACATGCTTACTTGCACATGGGTTTTGGTCACACATCCTAGCATACTGTTTTGGCCACTAGCATGCTTGCACACGCTCTAAGTCAGTCATCTTCAACCTGTTGCTCGAGAGCACCATTGTGCTCAATGCTTGTGCCCGACTTCATGCTCCCGAGCACTTGATCAACGCTTCAATTTAAACACCGCGTAAAAATTGCATTCAAGGATTACAATCATGTAGATTTCAGGCATAAGTTGCCGTGAGGGGTGCTCTTCGTTTGATCATGGGTGTAGGTAGTGCTCGAGAAAGGTTAGACTCATCCAGGTCACTCACAAGCTTGCACACGATCTAGGTCAATCTTTTGACCACTAACATGATCGTAAACTCTCTTGGTCACTCAATGACCAAGTCCGTCGTTCTCTGGGCAGAGGAGGATTAATTGTGAGCTATACAAATTTGCCGTCCTTCTATGCTAATTTTCTTGGCCACTCATGCCTCAACTTTGCCGCCCTTTCCGCCTTGGGCTATAGCCCGCTAACCACCCACCCCCCTCCTGTAAATACGCGTAAATACGCTACTGAGTAAATCAACGTAAGCGTGAACGTAGACTTTTAATTGATATTTCCTTCTGCGTTCTTCAAGTATTTCAAACTTGACTTCATTCTTGTCGCACGGCCCTCATTGAAATAAATGAGGTCATCGTGTTCATTTACCGTGAAGTTCATTCCCAGAGTCTATGGGATTAACATCGATCACTTCTCGTACAGCGAAGGCATAAATGTACCACCTATAGTAATACCGCGAAACAATGGAGAGCGGTAGCGAATCGATGGTAGCCAAGATCGATGAGGCACTCGAGTATAGAGCTAAAGATTGTCCAGAGGTGTGTTGCGAGTTCGATACATGCCATGTACTTGCCAGAATCTTAAACTCAGAGGTAAAAGAGGGACGATAGGCCGAATACACACGACCGCAAAAGCACTTTGCTTCTGCAGGAATTTCCCCCCTCCTCACCCCATTAGTGATTTGCCCTAATAAAAAGAGGGGGTGTTGGATTAGCGCACAACCTTTCGGCGAGAGATCCGAAAATAAAAAAGGTGTCTGAAGTCTGGGCAAAGTGTGAAGTGACCAGTGCACTATGCTGAGTGTTCGTACTTTGGCCGTAACGAAAAGATGTATCAAAAATGTGAAATTTCATATGGGGTTATGACATAACCGTTATGTCAGATGTTTCGTTTTTATTTATTCCTTTTTTTGCGTAGACCAGGGGTTGTGCAATCCTCGGCCCTCAAAGCTATTTCAAAACAACATAAATACTGTACTTCATTTTAATGAGGTTTTAAGTAGATTTCAGGTTTTTTTTTGCCACCATTTCATCGCCAGGGCCGTAACTAGGATTTTTGTGAGCGGGAATTCAAACACGATTTTGCCACTCCAGCCACTGTAAATTTCGATGATTTTATAACTGCGTTTTTGTTCCTACCTAAATTTTGCCACCCGGGGCAATTGCTTCCCCTTTTACTTAAGGCCCTGCCATCGCTCCCTCTCTATGGTAGGGGAACATTGGGAGGAAAAACGAGTAAAGTATCTTTCTATTTGAGTTTCCCGTAATGGAAAATATCGCCCTTATCACACACACACTTTTTAAATAGATATTTTTTTTAAATCACTTGATAATTTTTTTCCCAAAACGGTCTTTCTGCACATAAGGGCTAATTAGACCGGGATCTACAATTTATTGCCGATTCCGAACGGCAGCCTTTTTTTTTGCACTCACCGAGAAGATGGTGCGTTAACCCCTCGATGTAGGACTTCCTGCGGTAGCAATCTTTTTTCTGTGGTCATATCGCCGTTTTTGTTGTACCTCAGCGTCAGGAAAGTTTGACAAGAACGAACCCCGGGTATCGAACTCGCGACACCTAAACATCTTTTGGTACTTTGGGTGAGTACCATATCGACGTGGGCCCCTTTGTTTAAAATATTTAATTTACTATTCAACTTCCCAACTGACATTCTAAAAATTGAAGGAAAAACGAGCAAAGTGTCTTCCAATTAGAATTTCTATAATAGTAAGTTTTTAGCATTAAATGGCATCAGCTTTCAAACGTGCTATAGCTTTCAACAATTTTCTTCTAATTTCTTCAATGCGTTTGGGGGCGCGGGGAATCGACAACCCTGGCAACTGTAAATAAAAACATTTTGGGTAATTTCTAGGAAAGAAAATTCACATCTTTATCGACGTATTAAGCGGCAGTCGCACGAGAGTGGGCTAGGGGGACCCTTGGTAAGTTAAAGATAATAAAAGTCTTTGTCAGGATTCGCGGTCGTCTCGGGGAAGCAATAATTTTTATGGCTTTCAATACAAAGGCAGCGGAACGAGCGTCTTCCTTTGAAAATGACCAGACAAGTACGGATACTTCACGCCGGCTGTGGTTTTTGCGGTTTATGTTCAACAAATACTTTTATTAACTTTAATTATCTTACCAAGGGTCCCCTAGCTCACTCTCGTGGGACTGATCCTTTAGACAAAGAAATTTGGTGTATAGGAAGGAAATGAATTGATAAAGCCGGGCTTTCCCAGGAGGTTCTGCGTCGCGTGAACCGGACTCTTTCGCGCAGCAAAGGCATGTAACTTTATCACGCTACGCGTTTGTGTTTTTCTAGCGTGGCGCATGATCTGTTCTGTCGGCTTTCTTTAAAACCAGACTCGGGTCTATCACCATGGGCAATTTACTAGTGAGTTGTGCCGGAAGTGTAAGTGTGTACCTAAAAGTCTGAGTGCGCATGTAGTGTTGTCTGATTTTTCACTGCTGCCAGCTATATTTCAGAAGTGAAGTGTAATGACTGAATATTTGTACTGTTTGTAGGCCTGTTGCTCTCTGTGGTGAGACTTTAACGGGGAAATCAGCTCGCATTTGCGCCTCGATGTTGGGAACCACAGAAAACCAACTTCAGCCGACCACCGCTGTTCTGTCATCTGCACATCCTCGTATTTTGTCCCAATAAAAGAGGGAGGCACTAATAAGGAAAGGAAGGAAAACGCAACAAAAGAGAGAAGATCGGCGAAACGCACGACGCATTTGACTCCTCTATAAGTGGTCGCTTAATCACGCCCGACGTAAAGCGCTGGAGTGAGACGAGTTGCGCTCCGTAGGAAAACCGTCTCGCCGCTTTTCCTATTGGTGAGTGGGCGGCGTGTCGCGCTGGGCGATTCACGTTGCATGCGGCACAGAAAACCTGCTTCTAGGGAAAACCCGGCTTCGGGAATGTTTAACGAGGAGCATGCGAGATGTATGAAATTGTTTTGAATTACATCATTTTATCTCTGTGTAGGGAAGAGTGTCTGATGAACATGACACAGTATTCTCTCCCCCACTCTATGAATTCGAAATTGCAAATGTTGCTGTAGATCTTTATTGCCTGCGGTGGGATTCATTCATTTCTGATTTCAAGATTTATGGCCCAGTTAACAGAATAATATGGCAAGGAAAAAATTCCGTGGCTCTAGCAGCTTCGGGTGTAGATGTATACGAATGCCCGAACGAATTATGGGGGAACGTGCGGAATCTGCCTTTTTTTAATTCTAAGTTTTTTGAAATTTTTTTCTCCTCTTTCTCTGGGCACCATTCCATTTGTCAGCGCTCGTGATTATCCGAAGGCCATTGTGACCTACATATCTTACCTTCTCTGATTAACGAATTCTCTTGTGCCTCGCATATAAAGTGCTGTTGTTTATTAACTGTGCATATCGTATCCCAATTCCTCTGGAATTGATGTAATGACTGGTTTCTCTGTCCTCTTCCCCCCTCCATATATCAAATCTCGATTATCAAGTTGAGAGAACGACTGATTTTTCATTCATCACCGATTAATATAGTTGTTGAGCGGAAACGTAGTTCAGGTGGATTGACAATTTGTCTCGATTCGGGATGAAATACTATACTATGTTTTTGACTGAATCGAAATGAATAAAACTATGCGTTTTCGACTCTTCGTGTGGAATCGTAGTTCGTTTCTTTGAGATCTTTGGGTTTCTATGATAAAGCAAATTAGTGGAGTGCAAATATTGCGGGTGACTGCGTTCTGAAATTCATCCCGCGCATCTTCCCGATATGAAAACCATTTGCTTGTTTAGAGAGCAGAGGTTTCTAAAGCTAAGGATATGTCAAAACTCGCAGACGTAATCGTGCAACACGTATCTACAACGTTTCACAACTGCCTATAGATAATTGCGTAACAAATCGGATGTTCTACAACTTCTCATAGATCAAAAGTCAGTTCTGTAGACATAATGCAGGTGTGAACGCGTGACAGTCAACAGATAGTCATGCGATTTTTTCGCTACTGTATATGGACACAATCCGCGATGTGTCTGCAGGCAGTCGCGCAATTTTGTCTGAGTATGGACGTAGCTTAATGGACAAAATCACGCGACTGTACTTTAACAAATCGTGGATTTTGTTCATAGACAATCGTGAACAAATCTCAAGGCGGTCTATTGACTTTGTTACGTACGCGTCCACACCTACTTTCAGTCTACGGTGGGATCTATGGGATTCCATAGATCTTCGATTTTGGTCTAAGAGAAATCGCGGAATATGATTTGTTGCGGGGCAGTGTGTATATACAGTCAAACCTCGTTAGTGCGTCACCCGGTTAACACGTCACTCCGCTTAACGGGTCACTTTTCGGAAGTCCCAATTGTCCTCAGACAGGAATTAGCGCAGCTATGGCTTACTCCGTTTAACGAGTCACTCCGCTTACTAAGTCATATTTTTGCTCCCCCAATAGTGACTCATTAACGAGGTTTGACTGTACACACATGTTGAGCGATTTTTGTCTGAGTGCAATTATATTTTTGCCCTAATATTTTTTCTCTCGGAATCCCCGATGATTGCCAGACTCTCCCACGGAACATGAATTTTTGTGAGGTGGAGGTACAAACAAGATTTTGGCACCCCCACTACGATAAACACAATAAAATTGGATGATTTTATGACGGTTTTCTCGCCTCCTAAAGTTTTCCGCCCGGGCAAAATTGCTCCCTTTGCCCCCCAGTTCCGCCACTGTATTCAATTACAAATACAAATACAACGCCACAACAGGCAAAATGCCCAACGAGGTGGCTAATAAAAAGATGCCCATAAAAATATGGATGTCATATGTTTCAAAAATACAGCAACCCAATTAAAAATGCAATTAACACAAATTACAAACCATATATACACATGATAAAATATTATACAATGCCCATAAAGAATACTTATGGTTGTCTTATTCTAAGAATGGATAGCTTCTCGATTTACCCCAACATGTTTATCGTATTTATTTTTAAACGTGTCAATTGTGTTACAATTTACTACCTCCGGGGGTAAGCTATTCCATTTATTAACAACCCTATTGGAGAAAAATTCCCTGCGACACCATAACCTTGCATTGTCCCTCACCAATCGATACTGGTGTCCCCTTGTAAAAGCAGTCGATTGGCGGTGTACTAAAAGTTCATGGTCCATCCTATCCATCCCATTGAAAATTTTGAACACTTCGATCATATCTCCTCGACACCTGCGTTCATCCAATGTAAACATATTCAAAAAATGAAGTCTTTCTTCATAACTCAAGCCCTGTGTGCCAATAAGGACACGCGTAGCTCTTCTCTGCACCCCTTCAACCAAGTCTATGTCCCTCTGTAGGTATGGTCTCCAAAACCTTACAGCATACTCCATTCCAGGACGAACTAAGCCTCGAAAAAGCGGAAGAATGACTTTAGGAGAACGCGAAGAGACCTTTTTGAAAATGAGACCAAGCATTCTATTCGCTTTTTTGACAACCGCTGAACAATGTTCAGAAAACTTAAGTCGCTCGTCAATGAGAATTCCCAAATCGGTGACTCTAGTTGCATCCGGGATAGTGACACCATTCAACTCGTAAGAGAACCGTGGGTTGTTCGAACCAAAATGAGCGACCATGCACTTATCTACGCTAAACGTCATGCTCCATTCATTTGCCCATGCTGCAATCTTGCTTAAGTTGGTCTGGAGCAACTCCCTATCGCTTTCATTCCCGATTACCCCCATTAGCTTCACATCATCTGCGAATTTGCTAGTAATTCCATCGATACCCTGATCGAGTTTGTCGATAAAAAGTGAAAAAAGTATGGGGCCAAGAACACTTCCCTGAGGAACTCCACTTGTGACGTCTGTCCAACCAGAGAATTCCCCGTTCACCATAACTCGTTGCGACCTATCTCTTAACCACGATTCTATCCAATTCAGCAAGTTGCCCCCTATTCCAATCTCGTGTAAACGCTTCAAGAGTTTGCCATGTTGGACCCGATCGAATGCCTTCTGGAAATCAAGGTAAACAACGTCGACATTTTTGCTCTTACCCAAAGCCTTAGTCACGTAATCATAGAAGCAAAGGAGGTTAGTTACACATGACTTCCCCTTCCTGAACCCATGCTGATTATCCGACAATACATTATTCTCGTCTATCCACTTCACAAACTGCCTTTTGATGATAATTTCCAAAATTTTCGAGAGGGAGCTCGTCAAACTCACTGGACGATAATTAGACACCACTTCTCTACTACCCTTCTTAAATATCGGAACAACGTTAGCCAGTTTCCAATCTCTCGGGACGATACCCTCAGCAACACTACTCCTGTATATCTGTGCGACTGGCCCCAACAATTCATTAGCACCTTCCCTGAGAACCCTGGGATAGATATCATCTGGTCCTGGTGCTTTGCTTGCACATACATTTCTTAGCAGATTTAGGACCTCCACGTCTTCCACTTGAATATCGTTGAGCGTTTTATTACCCCATGCAACACCCGTATATCGAATATCATTATCTCCATTAAAAACCGACGCGAAAAAGTCATTGAAAGCACTACACATGCCTACATTGCTCTCTACTTTTGAGCCTCCTATCGAGAGGGGGCCAACTGTCCCCTTACATCCATTATTGACGTATCGAAAAAATGATTTTGGGTCAGAGCCAATGTTATCTGCCAACCTAGATTCAACTTGCTTTTTACTATCCCTTATCGCTTTCTTCAACAGTCTTCTTTTATCAGTAAACAATGATAGGTCACCTCGTCCACTTTTATACTCTCTGAATGCTCTTTTCTTTTCAAGATAAAGGTTCCGCACGCTATCCGTGAACCATAGAGGGTGTGATGTACAAACACGCTTTTTTCGAACAAAGGGTATGACGTCGTGCAAAACAGAGGACAGCTTCGTACTAAATTCTTCCCATTGACTTACCACCCCTACTGATTCCAACCGGTCTTTGAAAACTTCCGCTAACCTTCTTCGCAAAACATCAAAGTTAGTTCTCCGAAAACAAGGAACCAGTCTTTTGTTATCAACCTTACCCGAGGAAAAGTTACAGTGAAATCTGACGATACGATGATCACTGGAAGAAAACTCTTCCCCCACCGAAACATGTTCAACTAGATCCTCAGAACTAGTAAGAACTAAATCCAAAATAGCAGTACCCCTAGTGGCTTCTGATACATGCTGATACAAAAAATTTTCGAGCACCAACTTAAGAAAGTCTCTTTCATACTGATTTCCAGATGAAAGGTTCTCCCAATCAATACCCGGGTAATTGAAATCCCCTAGTATGAGAACCCTCTTTCGCTTACACATGTAGGAAATTTCATCATGCATTTTGGCAATGTAGTTTTGATCCCTATTCGGTGGATTGTAACAAACCCCAACAATAAGCTTATGACGTCTTTTGCTCTCAAGTTCAACCCATATGGTTTCAATATCACTTCTCTGCACGTTACACTCTCTAGCCTTCAAACATGATTTCACGTATATCAACACTCCACCCCCTTTCCTATCAGATCTATTTCTCAAAAAAGTATCGTATCCTGAGATGTGTAAGAAAGATTCATCCCCATCGTTTGCCCAAGATTCTGTAATGGCTATAAGATCCAAGCCCTCCACAACTATCATAGTTTCTAAAAAATCTTTCTTATTACCCAAGCTCCTGGCATTTATTAACACACATTTTAATTTGCCCGGTGGTTTGTTGTCAATCGAGAAGCCATCCAAGTCAGAGGTGGGTAATTCCCCGTCAATACTGTTGTGATTATCATTAACTAACCCGCATTCCCGACTACGTGGTCTGGGAGTAAAAAACCTGACCTAAGACTATCGTAAACCTCCCAGACCCCTCTCTTATTTAGATGGATCCCATCCGAACGAAGTCACCTATCGGTAAATGCGGGAAGCTCCAAGAACGTGACCCCAAGTGAGGAGCAAATGTCCTTCAGGCCTATATTGAATTGGTGGATCCTACTCCTATATCCCCTACTACCCCTTGGCAGCACTGGAATCACTGCCACATCTGAACCCCCCTCCCTAGCGGATAATAGTAAATCCCGGTATTCTGACAGAGACTCACTAATATTCGCTCCTACCTGATTTGTTCCCACACACAGAATCACCCGCAAGGGCAACTTTCGGCGATGAAAAACGTCTCGAACGTTGCCAATCTTCCCCCCAGGAAGACAACAGCGCTCGAAACCCCGAAAATCCCTACACACTCGGTTCCCAAGTTCCCTAACCATAGAATCGCCGATGATTAAACCCCTATCACTATCCCCCTCTACCTCATCCACGACCACCCATTCGCCCTCTAAAATGTCGTTGTTCGTGGAGATTGCTTCTTCATCAACAGGTGGCTCGACGACCAGAGGGTCCGTTATAACCGGGCCCTCTAGCACTCTAACTTTTTCCCGTAAAGCTTCGACCTCAAGTTCCAGCCTTTTTCTATCCAAGCACCCTTTACAATTGAAACTATCAGCTACTATACCCCTAGATCAGGGAAACCTCCCGTCGCAAGCTCTACACAACACTAGTCGAGGTCGAGGCATACTAACACTATTGCTAAAGCTAGATAATAATAATAATACTTAACAATAGGAAAATGAGAAACGTTAACTGGAAATTAAAATAATGTAAAATACATTACTATGCAAAATATACGTAAGAGACTATACGAAAAAATTACGTAAAGTAGAATGCTCGGCACTAAATCACGAAGAATAAAATAAATATGTATATAAAGAATACAACACCCTCTAAAAAAAGTATTAAGCTACGAAGTACAATTTATACTTATTAGAATTAGCTAACTATCTCAAAACACTAACACTACAACAATAGGCCCAAATGGAAGGAAAACAAAGTTATTGAGAGTACCAGGGAAAAAGTATACACTGTTTGCTAACACTAACGTCCAAAAACCTACGAACTTATATCAAAGAAGCGAGCGAAATTGTTCAATAGACATATTTTTATTGCAACAATAACGAAAATCTTCAGCTTTTTGTGTTTTATTCTAATCCAAAAACACTCACTGTGAACGAACGTTCCGCGGAACATTAATTGAAAACCACTTTTCTGGTCAAAAACACTAATTTCCATCCTTTCGTGCAAAAGTACCCTCAGAAAATGCTTGTAATCCCTAGAAATGCTATCTGCGTATAACATTTTTCAAAAAACTACTAAAGAAACATAAGCGGGAAGACATTTTAAACTGGAAATCTTAATGAAAATTAGTTTGAGTTGAGACCATGAAACCAACGACCATACTAAGCGGGGAAATGTTGGAAGTGGAATGTTATAAGCAGGATAGACTAATTGGTACTATATTATTAACTTGAACTTTAAATGCATGTATTTGTACTTCCAGAACCATACTATCATATGTCCATTACTATCTGAGATGCAGTTATATTAAGTGATAAATTATAACATACAAAATATATATATACTTAAATTTTTTTTATTTTTCTGATGTAAAACCGAATATAAAATATATATAATTTTTTTTTTAATTTTTCAATGTTAATTTTCTTTATTTTAAGGGAATTTGATTTAAAAAAAGGCCTAACATAAATATACAGGGTAATTCAAAATGCATGGTACAAAAAAATGACTGTTACTGTTGTAATCATAGGCATAAGCAGAATTTTCTCAAGGGGGGTTTTCAATTTCTTTTCCTTCTCAAGGGGGGGGGGGGGTATTAAGTTTTTTTCCTGAAAAATAATACTATAATCTCAGCTTGGGTGGGTTAAAACCCCAAAACTCCTCTTTGTGTACGCCAATGGCTGTAATTAATTTGTTTCGGACACATCAACATGACATAAAAGATTAACTCTCCAAGTTTCATTTGGAAACGTTAACTCCATGACAAATTGGTCCATATCCTGCGAGGTTTCTAACTGTAAAGAATTTGAAAACACTGAAAAGCTGCCATCTTCTATATGTTCACTACTAAGTTGTACATGCACCTCTATGGAATTTCTAACGAATCGGCACATACTGGAATGAGTGTTCCGAGTGTATGTGTGACCCTAACGTATTTATGTTGAGTTGCGCTTGTTTCCTGTTCATCCTGCTCTGTCTTCCATTTTCTGAAGTGAAGATGGAAATACTTGAATTTTCATGTTATGCCAATATCGTGCTGTAGGTATGCCTTCTCTCTGCAGAGAGACTTTTCAAATAGGAAACTGACTCGCATTCACGCCTCGAAGCTGGAAAACTGCAGAAAACCAGCTTCAGCTGACCACCACTGTGCCGTCAATGAGGTTCGATCCTATATGTTCACTAGAGGCTCTGTTATTCAAAATGAAATAAAAAGCTTAGTGCTAGAAATGTGAGAAAACTTTGCCCTTTCTTTTTCTAACAAATTTGTGATTATGTGAACAAATTCCACTCTTAGAGTTGAAGCAAGACTCTCAGCAGATAGGTGATGAGGTTGACTCAATTGCCTGATCAATTTATTATTTCAAGGAGCTCCAGATCAGGGACTATGTTGACACAGGTGTGGAGGAAAATTTTCAGAAAAACGGCATGTATAATGAATATGTAGAAGATGGCAACTTTTCGGTGTTGCCGAATGAAAGTTGAAGAGTTTACATTTCCCATTATTTTGGTCTTTGGATATATCTGACATAAACTAATTAAGTAGCCACAGGAATGTGGTGTGTGTTGTTGTTTTAAATTCTCCTGCATAAATAATTATGTGAATATGTCAAGATTCTGCATGTATTTTTCAGAATTTTAATTTTCTTGAGTGCCAATTGCTGCCATGAAGGACACCAGAGCAATATCTGAAAAAGCTGGTGGGTGTTGTCTTTTTTTTTTAATCTATCTATGTTTAATTTTAAGAGGAAAAATATAAATTTAAAGGCATTCCTGGGTTGAACTACAATAAATGTAATATAAGAAGGCTAGGCTATAAGATGGGTAATAAGATGTCTGTTTTTTATAATGTAACCATGAAAAACGAACATAAATACAAGTTAGCATAAACTGACTTCTATTTATTAAATTATTTTAAACCATAAGATGGTAAGAGTGATCAATTTCAATATTTTTGACCATTTAACATTACATTGATAACTTGACATTTCTCATTCAATTCTTTTCATTTTAAAAAAAGAAAGCACATTTATCACAAATGCTATAACATTATTTTCTTCCCATGCATTCTGGGTTCTGTTGTTAACCTAGGTTCAGGAATCATGACAGGAGATCATGTGTTGGAACTTAGCAATGTTTTCCATACAGGCCAAGTTGAACCAGGAAGCTGTTTCCAGAAACTCACAGGATCCGTGCCCAAAGGAACAGTCTTAAAAGATGTATCTTTAGAGGTACATGCCGGTGAAGTTATGGCTCTTTTAGGATCAAAAGGTAGATAATTATAGTTCATAGTTATGTTAAAAATGCAAAGTTTTAAAATTGTTGAAGGAAGAAAATTGTGCATCAGTACAGTCAAACCTCGTTAGTGCGTCACCCGGTTAACACGTCACTTAGCTTACCGGGTCACTTTTTGGAAGTCCCAATTGTCCTCTGGTAGGAATTGCCACAGCTATGGCTTACTCCGTTTAACGAGTCACTCCGCTTACTAAGTCATATTTTTGCTCTCCTAAGAGTGACTCATTAACGAGGTTTGACTGTATTAATGCATTTTACTTGTTTTCTGTTGCTGATTGGAAGAGCCTCTTTGTCTCTCTCAAATTTGGTAATTAGAGAGGAATCGGATATTCATTTCACAAGTGCATATAATCAAAAATAAGTACAGACTATCGTTCCATCCGAAACGCACATTATAATCGACGGTTTTTATATCGAAACGAAAACAGATAAGCATATCATCATATGAGAAATATTTGAGACTTACCGTACTGTGGACCATTGTAATGGAATGGTCACTATAATATGGGGTCATTAAAACGAGACTATCCATAATTTTATTCTAACGAAGTGATCTAATGCAAAGCTTATATTTTCAGAAAAACTGTATAAATATGAGAAAGCTATGCAAATGAGATTTTTTTTTTTAAATTTTTTAAATTATGCGATATCTTTTAACAACTGTTCCTTATACAGCTGTGTTTATAATTTCAGAGGTAACATCTGACAGAGATGTAAAATGTTTTTTGTTATTCTTTTTAACTTTCTTGTAAATTTAAATACACATTTTAAGTAGTTTTGTCTCGGCATTAACATAGACGTCTTTGTAATTTTTTAAAATTATTTTTTTTTAGGTAGTGGTAAGCGAGCACTCCTTGAAATAATTGGCAGGCGAGCCCAGGGTGTTACACGAGGCCAAATCCTCTTGAATGAGATATCTTTAACGATGCAACTGTTTCAGGAGCAATGTGCCTTTGTGCCTCAAGATATTCTGTTGCTTCCTGGTCTTTCTGTTCGTCAAACGCTGCATTATTCTGCCGAGTTGACCATTGGATCTAAAGTGGCTGCAGCTGTGAAACGAGGAAGGGTTTGTTTATTTTAATTTGTAACATATACAAGATTATCAAGCACTTAAATTTGTAAATAAAAGCACTTGGATTTTGAGTCACAAAATGAAATTCACGAGATTCATTTAACTAAACAGTTGTGTAAACAGGTGGATTTATGGGTTGAATAGTTTTACTCCAACTATTCAACAAAAAAAAAACTGCAGAGATAATATGCAGCAGTATATTTTTTAATGTATAATCTGCGGATTATATGCTGGAAAATTTAGTACTTAACATTTTCATGCTGCATGATTTTGTATTTAAAAAAAAATTGCTTAACTAAACTAAAAAATATTCTAGGTAAAGCAGGTGATGGCTGATATGGCTCTCAATCAAGTGTCAAACAGGGAAGTCAGCACATTAAAACCAAGTGAATACAGACGGTTATCAATTGCAACACAACTTGTTAAAGATCCAGGTAAGGTTGATCCGTAATTTTTTGAAGTATTTTTGTGTGTGTGTGATCATGAAATTTTATTGGAATATAATAGTAATACTAATAAAATCTAGAGACTACATCATATACATAGGTATAATGAAGCACTTTTTTTTTTTTTAACTGTCTAAAAGTAATTTTTTTTCAAAAATTATTCATTGATAGCTTTTATTGAAAATATAGCATAAATTTTCAATTTCGAAGCAAGTAAGTGTTACTTTTCTTATGCTTTCTGACTTTTTAAAAAATTTTTATTGAATGAAAACCAATAAGTTTGTGCATCTAACTAGTCTGAATGTATTTTTTTTTTCAGTGATGATACTATTGGATGATCCAACCCATGAGCTTGATCCTTTAAACACATACTTTGTAATATCAATTCTGTCAAATCATGCCAAAAAATATGACAGAATAATTGTTTTGAGCATGGAAAAGCCAAGATCTGATATCTTCCCTTTTCTAGATCGTGTCACATATTTGAGCTTGGGTGAAATAGTTTATACAGGTGAGGAGAAATGTATTTTCACATCAGTTTTTTGTATTTCATTGTGTGTCTGAGTTCATCCTTACTTCAAGTCTTTTACCCGCAATATTCATTTTCTTTTTTCGAATTTATACTAAAAAATAAAATTATATTATGACAAACATTTTTAGGAAACGCTCTTTTTGATGCATAAATAAATTTGACTTTATTATATTTGGATGTGCAGAAATAATTTTAATTGACATATTGTAGACAAAGAATATCTAAAATATATAATATTTTATAACTTTTTATAGAATGGCCAAATATTAACCTAATGAACTTTACAGCACAAGACATAATTATAAGACACTCTTAAATTTCAATGAAATCGGAAGAAAAAGTAAAAAATATCTTTAATTTCAAGCTATTTTATGCTAGTCAGTTTATATTAATTTCAAATGTTATTTGAAGGCTAATAACTAAACATTTCTCTTTGATATATTCATTGTGCCCCACCCCTAAGCCTTTTGTGCCCCCTGCAAGGGTTGATACTGTGTACTATCCTGATTGGGATTGCCCTTTGAAAATATATGTAGGGAGTCTGACCACTGTCTGACACTCTGTAGTGAACTTTGCTATGAATGCACAGGGATCATTTTTCACGTAACAAACTGAAGTCAACACACTATATTTTTAACTTAAAACACAAGTTTTAATTATTTATCAATTAATTAAGAGTAGTATAGATTGGCATTTCTAGTTGGTGCAAATTAACGAGGATTGAGCTCTCATTATCTTTATCATGGTTTTTCTAAGAGATGTTGATCAGCTAATCGCAAGATGGTTGCTTAAAAACAACTATTTGAGTGTAAGTTGGGGTATTTTTTCCTATATAGCTATCGATGTAATTTCATGGAATCATTGCAGATGTGCCTGGTCTTACTATAGCAAAAGGTGGGCCCACACCATGCGTGGTTGTTTTTCAGGGGAATAGTAAATAAGTGCTCATAAAATATACAAACTAAATGATATCATTAAGAACATTTCATATTTTCATGAAGGGTGGTTGATGTAATAATCATTCATACCCCCATCATCAAAAGTCAGCAAATCTGGAACTTTCTCCCCTCTCGATGCTGATATAATACTTCAATGCCCCTAATCAAAATCTTTTTTTTTATCAGGAAGTACAAGGATGCTGCTAGATTACTTTGGAAGTATTGGATTCCCATGTCCAGAACTTGAAAATCCTCTCATGTATTATTGTAAGTTTTTGTTTAGTCATTACTTCCACAAAAACCAAAACAATTTTTTGCATTATATTCGTAGATATGTGCAGACAAGTTGTAAGCAAAGTCAGTGACCAAAAAAGCTAGTTTTTGTTAGACTTGCGTAAAAGCTGTATAAAATATGTCTAAAATATCTGTCTTTAGTTTCGATCCCTCATTTCAGCTAATTTACAGCTTTATGGACATATATGAGGAAATTTTCTAATCCATGTAAAATAAGTCAGTTTAGCCTGTTTTATTTTGGATGAGGAAGTTTTTAATGTGCATTTAATTACATTTCATACATAATTATGCACAGGATTGGGGCAACTTAAGCAATGGGTGCAGTGCACATGGGCAGCAGGGTATAAGGGGTAGCGGCAGCCTAGGCTTTTGTTTAGACCAGCAGTTCTCAACCTTTTTGACTCGTGGAGCCCTTTTTGGTATAGGAATTTCTATGGCAGAAATTTGTAGGCTATTTTTTTACTTATTCATCAAAGTTACTGATTTATTTTTATTTAAATATTTATTTTTAAAATTCACTTTTTTTTTTATTTTCCTAGAGTGGCCGTGAAGCTCCTGGGGAGTGTACACTGAACCCTGGTTTAGACATTAGATTTAAAAAATTTTTTAATATATAACCAAAATTCACAAGATACGAGTGCTGTTACTCATTTGATGCATATCGTGACAATGAAGGTGTTGAGAGAACTTGAGGGAGCAGACAAAGCCTGGGGCCGTGATACCAAAAATAAGAATGGGCTCTATTACAAGGGACAAGCGTGCATTTTGATTCCCCAGTAATTTTTCAAGAGTGGTCAAATAAAGGCAAAGAAACAAATTCGAGGTTGCACTTGTCAAAGGCCTAGAGCACCAGAACCCCCTCCGCTCAGAGAACCTTGGAGTATCTATTTTGTCATTGATAAGGTTAAAATCTGTTCAAATTAAAAAATTCTACCCCCAAAAAGAAATATGATGGCTTATTGATAAGAGCTGTAATGGGAAAGTTCTCACATAATTAAGAATGGTCCTCTTTTTTGGTCCATTGTTATTTCACCGTTTCTTTAACAGCAGGATGTATGAAGTGCATTTTTTGTTGGGCGAATAGCGGTGTGTGGCTTTAGACATAGAAAAAAATCAGGTTTATCCCTGAGATTACCCCTACGCTAAAATCCTTTCATCCTCCCAACAGTGTCGTCACATGAGGCTTTGCACCCAGGTTGCAGGTGAGCTTGTGCTGCCTCCTGCTCAGGATAGTTAGAAAAGATGGGAGAATGCAGCCATATATTGTTTGCATTTGTAAAAATAAATTCAAAGTAAAGCTTCTCTAATAGCTTATATATGGTATGAATGTTTTTCATTTTTCTCAGCCAGGACATTGGCAATTGTGTTCAGAGTTCTATACCACAAAGTTTGAAGTGAAACTTTTCTAAATTCTTACTGTTAACTAGTGTCTCAATAATCCAAAGTGAATGGGGTGGAGGCCACCTCAGATTACTGAAAACTCTGATTATCCGGAAAACAATAGAAATTGATACCTCCCAGGGCGAATAGCAGTGTGTGGCTTTAGACATAGAAAAAAAATCGGGTTTATCGCTGAGATTACCCTTATGCTAAAATCCTTACATCCTTTTTTTTTTACACTATAAATTTACTATAGCCTGTGAAAAAAACTTTAGCATAGGGGGATCAAGACTCCTTAAAACTGAAACTATTGGCATTTGTTGGAGGAATCAAACATAATATATTTTTGGCAAAAAACAGAAAGAGGTGTTTAAGAAGGATTTCTGGAAAACTCCAGCACCTCTGATTATGCGAAACCAGAAACTTTCAAGACTCTACTGGTGTGGTGTGCAAACTGTGGGTCACGACCCCCGGGGGATTGCAATTAGACTCTACAAAATAAAAACTTCCAAATAAGAAATTCATTTTTATTAAAACTGTCAACTAAAGAATGCCTTTATTCAGCTGAGCTAATTGCCATGTATCATACAATGTAATTTTATCACGTTATACTTGTACAATAATCAATGTATCGGCTCCTTCATGCCAGAATCATGAATATGCAATGTCCTTGCAAAAAAAATAACAACGTAGGAAATGTTTGAATGTTTACTCAGGTTACTCTATGGAAGTTATTCTCTTTAATGTTTTGTAACGTGTGTTACAATAGGGATATACATTTGCGTTTTAGGCACAACTTAGACAGTAAAAAAAAGGTATTCAGACAGCTGATTTAGAAAAGAAAATTTGAGCATTCGTGCTTCTGGCAAGCGGTGGATGATATCAAGTTAGTGCTTTTACTAGGTGACTTAAAGAGAATCATCCGATTTCAAAATTGTATATTTCTTAAAATTAAAAACACAGAATGGAATGATAAGTGAATATACGGAGGAAAATGTCAGTTTTATGAATAACTTTTGTTAATGGCCGATTTCAAGTGTAGAATCATTTTGAAATTGGATTATTCTTTTTTAATCACTTAGTATACAAAAATCAAGGACCATACACCTCGCTACACCCCCATCTTGCACAAGGGACACTAAGTACATCAAAAAACAAAGTAAATATTTATATTAAAAAAAATTGAATATCTTTGGAATTTGTTCTAAACTGCTAAAAATCTGAAGAGAAAGAGATCTAAGCAACGGAATAAGTCTGGTGACCAACAGAGGCACCAACATGAAGAAAAAAAATTGTTGCCAGCCATCCCATATATATGGGACTCAAATGCATATTCAGGAGCAGGAAGGGTATACATTTATTATGGGGTGGGGAGGTGGGCTCAAGTGGCCTCGGCCCGGCACCTATGATGAGAAAGTTTTGATGTTCATTGTGATGAGACTGTTTCTAGGAAATATATATATATATGATTTTCTGTGTGTGTGTGTGTGTATGTTCTCTATACAAATCTCAAATTTTTTATCGTCGTCAAATTTTGCATATATACTAAAAGGGACCTGACTTGAATGATAGGCTACTTTAAAATTTCATCAGAGCAGAGCAAATGTCCCAAATCAGCAAAAAACTGTTGGGCAACAATGGTTTCTGAACGTCAACAATCACTTTCGGAATGTTTACTTTGGTTATCATGGTTCCCTAGCAAATGTGTTTCATACATTCATATGCCTTTACTATGGTTTGTCACTTTAATGCTGCCAGTATTATGTACAGTTTAGTAATAGCTTATTCCTTTGTAATGGTTTGTCACTTTTTCAATCCTCCCAGTAATTGAAGAAAACCTGGGCGGTGCTGGGAATTATAGCTAGTACTTAATGTCATGAAGTTATATTTATTATTCAGTGAAAAGATCAATTTTCCTCCTTAAATAGTTCTTTTTTTTCCTTCAGTGTGTTTATCAACAGTTGATAGAAGGACTAGAGAAAGATTTATAGAATCGAGTTCACAAATTTCAGCTCTTGTGGAAAAGTTTAAAGTTGAAGGTGCTCATTATCGGAAATATTATTTAGCACCTCCAAATGGAACTGACCCAAAAGAAGTCAGGTATAAACTGCCATTGACGGCCTATGGGCCTCCATCGTCATTTCAAGTTCTCATGGCTTTACTAAGGTAAGTCTTTTGATTATTGTAATTCTTAAGATGATTAGCGTATTAAATATGAAAATTGAATTTAATACCCAGTATATTTGGGCTGGACTAAGTCTATAAAAAAAAATCTAGGCACCAAAAAAATTTTACTCGAAGAAAAAGGTCATAGTGACCTCTCTTTCATGTTGACAGATATGCTGCTATTCCAGACATTTTTATTGGAAAATTTATTTTGACATACACTATCATAATCTTTTTTTGGTTTTCTAAAAGATTCTTGAGCATGATTTGCAATTTATATTCTGTAAATCTTGAATTTTTTGCAACTAATATTTCTTTATTTCAGTCGTCGTTTCTCGCTTCTGTGCAACTGCAATACAAAATCGTTCAAAGAGACCTTTTTTCGGATTCTTCTCTTACCTATATTTTTTACGTTACTCTACTTGTTCTACTTTTCCATGAATGACTATCAACATAGTTTCATCACACGAAATGGCCTCCTGTTCAACTGCATTGTCATAGTTTCTTTCATATCTGCGGCAATAACAGCGGTTTCGTGTGAGTATAAAGAAATTTTACATGTTATATATACTATATATGATTTGCTATGTATTTTTCTTCAAATAATTTATATTCTTGTAATTCTTTCCAGATGCTCCTCATAGAACTCGATACTATCAAGAAGTGAGGGAAGGCCATTACAGAGGTCCTCTTTTCATGCTGTCAAATATACTTTATTCCTTGCCACTAAGTTTGATCACAGTCTTTGGTGCAAGTACGATTATATACATGTGAGTACTTTTATCATATACAATTACTGTGCTTCATGTAAAATATTTTGATCGTATATATTGTAAAGTTAAACAAAGATTGATTTTATTGAAACATTAAGATGTACAAGGTGTTTCAAAAACAAATTGCCAAAATGAAAGGGTAATTCAGGCATATAAAAATTTGATTTCTTTTATCTGGGGAACCTTAATGCACCATTGTAATGCTTATATTTAAGTTAAGCTCTCTATATTTTTTCTGAATTTTTTTCCATGCACAAAATATTAAAAATAGAATAGCTATCTTACTTCACTGTTCTTAAGGATTATATAGGTTCAAGTCTAATTTTTAATATTTCTTTTAATCAACAATTTTACATTGTTTCAATAACATACATACCATACTAGGTTACTTTTACTTCAATATCACTGAAGTTAATACAAAGGAAAAATGAAATTTAGATTGTGATTTAAATCAATAATTTCTTTAAAAACAAGTGATTTAAATCATGATTTTAATTGGCTTTCCCTGCTTCAGATAAAATCAGAATTGGTCCTATGGGCTGAAATTATACCATGATGTAGACCTCAAATTCTCATTGTATGTCAAAAAATTCAAGTTCCTGAATTAAATACATTAGTCTGGAGAGCGATTTACAATGTTGAAAAGTGAAAAGTTTTTTCAGAGCATATTTTGTTCAAAGTAAACTCGAAGAAATTACTTTGCAGTTTCAGAAGCCATTCATAATAATTCATTTCGAACTAAATATTTTGTATGATATTGATAGTATTTATACTGATAAAAAATTAAACATTCTTTTATTTTCAGGGGAACAAAACTTGGTGAAGAATGGGAAAAATGGGCAACATTTTGTGCTGTACTGTGGGCACTGTACGTGTTTGCCGAACAACAAACTGTTGCACTGATGATGGTTGTAAGGTCATCATATGCAGCTTTCACAACTAGTATATACATACTGATTATATACATAACATTTGCAACAGGAACAGTGAGGTATGAATATATCGACTGATATAGAATGTCTACTATATTCCATTATTTCTTTCAGATTTTTTTTTAAACTGAAAAAAAATCTTGTTTAAAAGCTTTTACAAATGCCAGGTCACCATCATGACTGAAAAATCATCATTGGTGAAGGAAATTTTTTGTGTGATGACTAAATTCGGGACGGAGAATAATGCAAAACTTTCAGAATTAATTAATTTCACCGACAGGAGGAAAAGGTCCAATCTCTAAAAAGGTTATAAGATTTATACAAAAATTGCCACGTTTTTAAGACAAATAAATTACACTGGTCGAATGGTCGACGCGTTTCGGCTCTTCAATGGAGAGCCGTCATCAGGACCTCGTGGTCAGAACTCACACGAATGAAGAGTGATGTTTACGTCTGGTCGTCCGAAGAGTTCGCCTTTGTATTTGCTGCGTCCGAGTGGTCTTTGGATGCGAATTGGGGAGCCATCTGTTGTAAAGTGTTGAAAGTTTTTTCACGACTGAGGTTAATAAAGCCTGTCCAAGCTGACGAAATAGGTGGTGTGTTTCTTCCATCATTAACGAGGAAATTCTGGCATGTTCTGATGAAGTATCCCTCGAGAAAATTCAATTCCGAATTGTGTGTTGCTTTTTTAAAAACAAATGCTTTGTCAAAATTCGCATCCAAAGACCACTCGGACGCAGCAAATACAAAGGCGAACTCTTCGGACGACCAGACGTAAACATCACTCTTCATTCGTGTGAGTTCTGACCACGAGGTCCTGATGACGGCTCTCCATTGAAGAGCCGAAACGCGTCGACCATTCGACCAGTGTAATTTATTTGTCTTAAAAACGTGGCAATTTTTGTATAAATTAAAACCAGGCAAAGTTACTCATTTTTTTGTGATAATAGGTTATAAGATTGTTTTAGATGTTCCTGTAAGGGGGGGGGAGGAAATCAATTTTGGCTTTCGACAAACTGATTTTTATTTTTCAAGCCCTGTAATAAACCTACATTTATGCAAGCCTTATGCTGATTTTGAATTTGATTTAGTAATTGAATGACTAGAGAAGTTTAGAACAAATCTAACTTGATGTATTTTTTTTCTGAAAATTATAAAGTCAAAAGCATTGTTTTGAAAATCAAAATATAAGGTTTGATCAGAAAGCATCTGACCATAATTTTTCGTCGTAAACCAATGAAACTAGGGAGGCTTGGTTTGGAGCACATGTCTAGGCAAATCTATTGTGCATGCTTGAATTTTTCCCTGCCTGCGGAAGCTGCTAATCGCTGGCAGACTGCTGATGTATGAGGAAGTATAAGTGCAGTCAGATTTTTGTTTTTGATAAAATAAGAAAAAAATCGATTAACACTACTGTTTTAAATTTTGTGTGAAGTTTGGCGATTCCCCAGCAGAAACAATCTGCAAGATTCAAGACCTTCAAGGATGACTGCACATCAATGAAGAGTAAAGCATGTTTTGGTAGGCTCACAAGATCCAGAAATGAGATCGTTATTGATCAAGTGAGGACTGGTGATGCAGGATCATTGAATCATGATCACAGAACTTGCAGATGAGGGGAGCATTAGCACTGAATTCATTCACTCTATTCTAACTGACGATTTGATCTTCAGAAGATGCGATATCTAAGTCATTCTGTTAATCTTCTTGGGCTTCCAGTGGTATGGTTCTTTACTAGTAAGTACTGCACGGCACAACCATCACCAAGGAGTACTATCAAGAGGTTCTATATCAAAAATTGGCAGCTTCATCACAACTAATGCAGAAGCATTCAAGTTTTTCCTGCCATTTTGTCAAAAACCAAAATGTGATGCAGCTCACTTGGACTTCCTTGCTCATTGATGCATAGCCGTCTTAAAAACATCATGGGGACCCTGTCACTGAGTGATTTTTCTGAGGCCCTACCTGGCAAATTCTTGAAAAATCCAACTACTCATTCTGAGGGCCCCTCTTCTCTCGAGGCCCAGGTGAGCCCATGCATTAAGGCTGCACTGCATTGATGGTCTTCCAGCAACTGGCGGTTTCTGCAGGCAGGAAGAATTCAAGCATGCACACTAGGGTTGTTTACATATGTGCACCAAACCATGCCTCTCTAGCTTCATTGATTCATGCATGGAAAATTATGGTTAGATATATATGAGGATTGTTCAAAAAGTATTTGCAGACATTTTTTTTAAATGTTCTGAAAGATGCACGATTGGATATTTTTTTAAACTGTTTTCTTTTTTAGCAATGTATAATTTTTTTTAAATTTTTTCACCTTCCAGGAGCTTTTTATCCTTACCCGAATGGCTATATTACGTCAGTTACGGTGTGATTTACAGGTATGCTGGTGCCTTTTTACAGCAGAATGAATTTTCAAACAATTACAGATTGAGGAGCGTTCCATTTATGAATGGTACTACGATTCCTTGTCCAAATAATATTCCGGGATATTGTGTTTATATTGATGGAGATCACTATTTGTCGCAGAAATATCATAATGGCCCCAGACTAGAAATGGAAGATTTACATTATTGGCCAAATTTCGGTATTTGCTTTGTGTTTGTTGCAGGAATATGGATTCTAAATGTTGTTCTTCACCTTCTACCTTTACCTGCATTCATCAAAGTGAAATTTAGAAACTAAATACAGTGCGGATGAACTCAATTTAAGCAGTTTTTGTATCAAAAAGTTTTTTTCATAGATTTTTGCTGTATTATATATATATACTGCCACACATGAAAACCATTTTAAGAGCTTTTTTCCTCCTAACTTATTTCATCGCTCAACAATGTTTATTTCACAAAAATAGCCTTATCTTATAATAAAAATAAAATTTTCATATCGATTAATAAAAAAAAATGTTGTATTTGTTGTTTTGAATGGCTGAAATTTATGTATTTTGTGAAAAAACAAAAGTTGTCAACAATTTTTCCAAGTTTCCTCTGCTTTTTTAGTACAGGTTGTGTTCATCTAAAACAATCACTTGCATCTAACACCATTCGGTTAATGCATGCAAACACCAATCTTTCGGATCACTTAATTGCATCTAAATGAGGCTGGGGGGGGGGGAAACTTTCATAATTAATACTGAGTGCTGGAAAATTTTAAAAAGAGCAATTCTTTTGAAGTTTTCAATGCCCAAAATATCCAAGTTTTATAGATCATGGCCTATAAAATTTACTGATAAAATTAAAACACTGTTAAAATAGATATTTTTACCAAAAAAAAGACATGGCATTTTGCCTGAACCTCCAGGCTGTAGTTATAACAAATTTTTTTCCTGTTGCAAAGAGAAAATCTGTAAAACAGAAATAATGAAAGACAAAAATATATCACTTATAAAGAATTGTCATATTTGTGAATAATTAAGACACACAGTGGAACTTTTTGGATTACAAGTGTTTTGCAAGATGAGCAAAAATCATAATTTATGAACAAGCATATTGTCTTGCGAGATTTGTCTGGCAAAAATTTTTTACGATTTTCATTTCATAAGATATTCTTGTAATGCGAGTGTTGTGTATATATCCAGGCCTAGAAGTGAAAATTTGAAAAAAAATAGGAATATACACCATTTTTTTTTGACAAAAAAGGAAAAAAAATTCCCAAATTATATATCGTATTTTTTAAATGTTCTGTCATTCAGAGTCACACCTTGAGTATTTTATAGTATCTATTTCGATATTTCAAGAAACTCAAGTTCTAACAAATTTAAAATTTGTACAGAATGCATATATATATAACATATAGCAAAACTAAATATATAAAATTTCTATTGTTACTTGAAAAGTTCAATTAATGAACATGATCTATTTTTTTTTCTTCCTGTACTTTTCAAAAAAAACCCCCGTCTAGGCACCATAGAAATGTAATGCATACATGCTCAACCCATGGGCTGAATGTGGCCAAACCTAATTTTGTAAAAATGAACTAAGCAACACATTTTCAGACCCGTGGCCCAATCGACCCATTGAACATAATCTTAAGTGACTTGCGGCACAGTTTCAGATCACTTAATTAAGTGGCCCATGACATTTCAAAATCAATGAAATGACCCACATTCTACTGAAGGCTGAACACCCTTGATGAAACACCTTTTTAGAGTTGCATTACACCCGAAGGATAAACGATTAGAATGGCCTGCATATGTTCACATGAATGTGTGTTTTATTCAAAGATGACAGCAGTCGTCAATAGCATAGAAACGAGCCTAGTGTGCTTTAAAACAATATTCTATGAATTGCAGGCCAAATGTGGCCTGTGACGAATAAAAAACCACACAAGTGGCCTGAGTCATGCTTTGAGATCACTTGAGCAGTTTGCAGCACACATTTAAAACGTCTGCGGTAAATTTCCAGATGACTCAAGTGGTCCGCACTCCTCCAAAAGGTTGAATACCTTTGCCTTATAACAAGGGTGCTCAACCAAGAATGTGGGGTCACTTTATTGATTTAAAAACATGTCGTGGGCCACTTAAGTGATCGAGAACGTTCTAGGTCACTTAAATGAGAATGTGATGGAGCACTTGAGGCGGGTCACAGGTATAAGGAAATCCACGTCTCCGTAGGAAATTGAACCTGTCCCCTTGTGGACTGGATGCTATACTATAAAGCTACAGAGTACTGATATTTTCTTTCCTTAAAACATGTGTGTGCAGCCTCCTTAACTAGGATAATAGCCCTCAATAACAATGTCTCCCTCGCCAGATGGCAACACAGAAACGACCTCACTCTAGGCTATTCATACAAGACTGTCTCGTCTTCTTCTTGAGTCCAATGCTAGCAGGAATTTCAAAGTGGAAACCCGTGCTGTTCTGTAAATACTTGAGCCTTTAATATAAAATATGTAAAAAATACAATATGTAATTAAGAATAAATTGACCTGTGCTATCTCTGAAAAAGAATTGTGACTGTCGGGAGGGAGACTGTTTGAGAAACAAATAATTTCTATTTCCTGTGGGGGAACGTTTGGTTCAATACATGTGTTTCGAATTTGAAGCAGATTTACAGAATGAATAATGCTCTAAAACAGGGGTGGCCAACAGCTTAGCCACATGCGGCCCGCGACAAGGTAAAACTACCATGAAAAAATTAAATTTGTGATCATTATTTGAACTATCGGTTCAACAGCAGATTTCTTGATTAACAAACTGCTTACAAACTTATTAAATTCATTTCATCACTAGAAATAACTAATTAATTTAATTAATGGAGTGGCTTATACATCGAAGTTGCACCACTGATGCGGCCCGCGGCACTATAGCTGACCATTACGTTGGCCCGATAACAGAAAGAAGTTGGTTACACCTGCTCTAAAACCAAAGTTCCACTGTAATGAAATTCTTGACATGAATCAAATTTCATAGGATTATTTAATTCTACAAAATCAGAAGTTCAGGCTATATTTGGAAAAAAAAGTCTGAATGTGAAGAATACATTATTATTCAGAGAAAAATGCCAACATAGTCTATCTCTATAGTTGGATGAGGATCTCCAGCTGTATAGATGGCACTGGTCCTATTCATTCCTAAAACCACTCAAATGCTAGTGAGAAGGGTTGGCATAAAAGCAGTTTTGTGCGTTTATGTCAATGTTTCTGAATCCAAAGACCATTAAAATAACAGTAACAGACTACCTACTTACATGGACTCCAATATTTTATTCAACACCATGTGAATAATTTTAATCAAAACTAAATTTCCACGTCTCTCTCTAAGGATATCTTGTTCCTCATCTACAATTACTACCTCTAATCCACAGACCATAAATAGAGAAATACTACTTTAAATGAATTTATTCTGGACTGGGTGTAATGAATACCCTTCAATTGTGTTTGGATATTTTTGTTTTCCAAAAAATTTGTTAATATGTAGGAATTTTTGGATGCGATTTCCCGGATGAGGGAAAGAAGCATTGTCTATTAGTTTATGCTGTTCTTTCCAAACTTTTCTCCAATTTTTGAATTCAAATATCTGAGCAAATATTACAGTTAAAAACGTTTTTTTGGACTGTATAAAAATTTAAATTTCTTTATTTGATGACCCACTGTATTTTCACTCTTGAGACTAGTACAGAGTGATTGCTGAACAATGAGGTTTTTTTTAATTGTGTGAAACTATACCTCTATGACAAATGGTTGATAACATAGGCTGAATTAGGCCTCAAGGGACATGTATAAATCGGGGCTAAAATACCCCGAAATTATTCAGATGCTTCTCGTCCTGCCGGATTTCATGTCTGGTAAGGGCAGCCCTTTAGCAAAGATTGGGAACCAGTTTTATGAATCATGCTTTAAACCAAAAATACTCCACAGTGATGCCACTTCCAAAACATTGGAATAATACTACAGCTGTGAGATCACTTGATCTTTCTAAATATTGATCAAATTAAAAACTTGATCAACCTGCAGATCAGGTAGTAATTCAGACAGGACTAATATAAGACAATGTACAACAATGAAAATGCATTTATATTTGTTATATATAATACAAGCTTCTCGATAAATGCATGCCACTATTATGTGTGAAAGGATTAAAAAAAAGAACAAAGTTAATGTACTTCAAAATTGTATTAATGTAGCTTTTGGCTGAGGCTTATAACCAATTCGTTCATTCACATCCACTTGCTTAGATTTCACAGTTCCAGATGAAGCTATCACGGTTTCTTGTTCTTCATCTTTCACGAGGGACACATTTTTTTCTTTTTCTTCATTTTCTTTCCGCATCAGATCATATTCATGCAAATCGTCAACTTTCAGTTCGATACGAGTTGGATTCCTCCGAAACATAGCAAGCTATAGAGAGTAAAAGTCTTAAATTACAACAGAATGATTTCATAACTAAACAAAACTGCTTGCTATCAGATAACATAATACAGACCTTGGGTATTTCTGTTATTGAACAGTTTTGTATTTTAAGTTTTTACGTAACAGATCGTCATTAAAAGATTCCGTCCTCAGGTCAGATTATATCATTACAGTGTTGGATTATTTTGTTTTGGATATCATTACCTCTTAGGTTGTACCTTTAACTGTTTAAAGGCTGAACTATGTCACTTATTGCTTTGAAATTTGGAATTCGGGGTCCTTTTGCATGCCTATATCATGCAAAAGGATCAACTTTGAAATTTGAAGAAAAAAATTTTTTTCTTTGTTTTTCACGATGTTCCATTAATGGAACATTGGCACTTGGGGAGAGGTGAAAGCGAAATGTGGTATCGCCTATATTCTCACGATTATTTATTTCTGGAGTACAGTTATCACACAAAATTTTTTATTTTCTACTACAAATTCAAATTTGTAACACTATTTTTATTATTATAATGCTTGTTTGTTTTAGTTATGTTTTTTATGCTGAAGATTTTTTTTGGTTGATTTTCCGTAAGTGTGGTCACCACAGACCCCAACGTGGTAACTTTTTTTTTTGCGCCAAGAAATCACTTATCAATTCAAAATGGCCGACAAAGAACACATGCAACTGCACAAAATATTCTATTACACAAAATCAATCTAATGTGCAGTAATATGCAATAATCAATCAAAATACGTGGAAAACATAAGAAAATCATGCGCAAAAAATTCATTTAACGAAATATGTGATTAATTACACAGTTTGATAAAGGGCTGCCAAAACTAGCAAGCACAATATCGGCTATCAAGGTTGCCAATTTTGGCGAGAAAAAAGTAGCCACGTTAGTGCAAACAACATTTATGAAAAATTAACCTTTTTTTTTTTTGGCTATGGTCTTGGCAACTTTTTGTCAGGTCGTCGAAGGTGTTTTGGCGCCGGAAAGGTCAACAAAAAGGGCTAAGTGGCGAACTTTGCTATAGCTGTTCCACTCCACTGTATTTCACACAAATCTTAAGAAACGTGTTTCGTAACTA
Source organism: Pholcus phalangioides (assembly GCF_987345545.1). Classification (NCBI taxonomy): domain Eukaryota; kingdom Metazoa; phylum Arthropoda; class Arachnida; order Araneae; family Pholcidae; genus Pholcus; species Pholcus phalangioides. Next base: position 80,526,428 of record NW_028301608.1, on the reverse strand, counting down.
TTCACAAGTTTCTTATTGTAAATTTATTTTTTTAATTCCGATTCTAAACTTCACGTAAAGCCGGGTTTTCCTATGAGCAGGTTTCCTGTGCCGCGCGCAACGTGATTCGCCCAGCGCGGCCACTCACCAATAAGAAAAGCAACATGACTGTTTTCCAACAGAGCGCAATACGCCTGACGACAGCGCTTTACGTCGGGCGTAATTGGCCGACTGTTTCTGGAGGAGTCAAATGCGTCGTGCACCGCGGTTTTGCCGATATTCTCTTCTCTTGTGTGTTTCCTTTCCCTTCAAACTGGAGCATGCAGACGACAGAGTAGCTGATGCCAAAACCATATACTTTACATAGTCGCCCTGATCTGATGCGCCTCGCTAGGAAAACACAAACGCGTAGCGTGATTATGTAACACGTTTCTGTCGGCGCGAAATAGTCTAATTCGGTTCACGCTGCTCAACAAACTTATTCCTAGGAAAACCCGGCTTACGACGAATATTATCTTATATAAAAACGTCTTACGCTGCGTTTCTAGCATACACAAATGACAGAAATATGGGATCAATAACAAGCCCAAGACTTCACATTAAGATTCAGCCGAATTGTTTACATCTGTTGTTTGAGACGGTCTTGACTTCAAAGATTTACTCAAAACAACGGAAAAAAAATTGTGTAAAAACAAAATCACTGCCACTTAGAATTGTTTCAGTGGATTTAAGACAAATATGACTAATATGTGAAAAATATACATTTAAAGTCTTAATTAGAGTAATATATTTCACAAGTAATAAAAATTATTTACATTCCACAGAATACGGGCTATATGGTCAGAGTAGCTAACCATTATCACCTGTCAATATTTTTCTTATATATATATATATATATCATCGTATTTTTTATCTTTTATTTTCTTTATTAGAAATTTTTTTGATATGTTTCATAACAAGTATGATAGACAAAAAATTGATTATTTCAAACACTTTTTTTTTTTTAGAAATAGTTTTACGAGATGAACAGTCCAAGAAATAAATGTCGTCCGTGAAAATGCATTGGTTGTGTACCTTTTTTTTTATGACAACGATCTGAAGAACAATCGCGGAAAGCTCTGGAAACAAAAAAAAAAATGCAAAACAAAGATTCTCGCTATTTAGGTACGTTTGTCATGACTTTAATCAAAGTTTCGAGCGTGTCGTGTTTTGTTTCCTCATTCTTTAATTTTTAAGACTTTTTTTTTTTTCCACTTTGCGTTCGGTATTTCATTGCACCTCCGTTATGTAGCTTAATTAATTAGTTTTTTCTTCTTTTGTCCGTATAACGATCATGCATCCATCAATAGCTTCAAACTAATCAAGTGAAAATGAATTGATTAGTGTTTTTTCTTGCATAATTGGTTTTTTTACGTAGTGGCCGCTTTTTTTTGCGGCTCAAATAACGTATCTTCAAGTTTTGGCGCCTTTTGGCTTTCACTCGCTTGTATGTTTTGTTTATATCGGGTTATTACAATTGTTGTCATCAATTTTTAATTGATTTTCCGAATGGTTTCGTAGATTTATTTCTTTTATTTCATTTTAACTTCGGTCAAATTTCATTCTCGATTGTTCGGTGGAAAAATACTTGTTAAGTTACCAGTTATTGTCTTCCAATTCCCAATATAAAGTACACCATTTTGTAGCCAAGTTTTTGACTATATGCCAAAACAATGATATGTCACCAACACTGGTCCTAAAGGTGTGTTTTTGTGCATTCTACTTGCTTGCTTTGGCAGTGCTGTTATTTCTTCAATACGCCTAGCTTTTGCTCTTCTTTTGATAATAATTCTGAGGCTAAATAAGGGATCCAGATTAAAAATATAACAACCTAGACTAGATACGAGATTGCATCTCTGCAGTGGTTAGAACCTTGTCTTCCACCATCAAGGCCCATAGGTTCGATCGAGGGGAAGAACATTGAAAACAAGTTTTTACCTATTGAGTCTGCGGTGGCTACCAGTAGATGGCATCTTCATTTCCCACCCAACCACATTAGTTGGAAATCGTTGGAGATATGACCGAAGTTGGTGAGCGGTAAAGCAGTACATACAGGATTGAAAATAATAAAAGCTGCAACTCTTTTTTTCAATAATACAACTGTCACAATGGAAAAAAGCGCTCTAGATTAATTAAAAATGTGACTGTGGGAATAAAACTCTAGGTATAATGGCTAGTATGTAAAAAATTAATAAAAGTGGAAATATGAAATGTGTAATCTGATATAAACCAAAGCTGAAATGAGATATTCCAACAAGAAAAACACTAACATGCTGGGAAAATGTTATATATGCGATAAATTTGTTTTGAATCAATTGACTCAAATGCAGCGCTCTATGAAAAAGTCTTATTACTGGTGACCTCTAAAGGTAATGTCACCTTCAGACAATAACCAATAGTAAGAAAAAGGAATGGAGACCCAAAGAAATAACAATTGCTGGCAGAAAGATAAAAAGCCAACAGAAGGAAATGGCTGACCAAGAAGAAAAGCACCAATGGGCTAGAAAGGAAATCGCTAAAGAAAAAAAATGGATTATACTATAACTTCGTTACTTTTTTGTTGAAAAGTAAGTACTCTGAAACAGCCATATGACACCTCCATCCTCTGCATCCCGCTGGTAACCCTAGCGAATAGAGCCAAATCGGGTCTGGTAATTAAAGATAGTTGCCAAGCGGCAGTAGGCCTATACCATATAGGTAATTTACCATTTTACACTTTAATTTTATGTTATCACATTTCAATTCTTTTGTGTTCTACAAAATATTAGTTAAAGGGGTACTACTAGTTGGGGTATGTCCCCTTCAATTACAAATGTGGCAAGATAGGAGTGCAGGGACTTCTGTTGGGCCCACAGCTCTCACTATAATGATTCTTTTTATATTGATTCACTCAAGAAAAAAAAATTATTCCATCGTGACCGTAATATGATATGTCTTGTGTGAAAAAACCCCACTATAGTGAAAGCTGTGGTCGCTCCCCTAAGGTTGCCACCCTACGCCTAGTCCCATCTTTCCACCTATATATTAAAAATGAATTGAGTGACATCAGTCTTCATTCCCCATCCATTTGTAGGTAGAAAATTATTTTTTATACAATCGTGAATCATGGAAAATGTGTATAAGTATCAAATTTTCCTGCAAAAATCAGCGGAATATACATTGAAAAACGCTTGAAATTTGTTAGCATGGATTTTGGGATGCCCCAGATTATAAGCTGTTACATATTGTATCTGTAGCTTCTTTTTTTTTTGAGAGGTTGGAGTAAAGCTAAATATTTACAATAACAATTTTTAGAAGATTTATAGATGGTGTACAGATGCTAGTAGAAAATTTTTTCACTGAAACATGATCAATAATCCCTTTCATTCATGAAAATTTCTTACATTGTTAATTAAATTTGTATATTTATATTATGCTGCTACAGACACCATAATCTATAAGATTTTTACACAAATTAGTGGCATTCGGATCTGCAGATTATGTGCACGAAGACACTGTAGTAATAAATTCCATTATATGAATAAAAAGATTATAAGTATTAATAAATTTAAATTTTGCAGCTAAGCAATCAGGAGGTTTTTTATTTTATAAATTGATAGAAGGAATTTCTAATGCAGTAATACTTTGGTTTTCAGCAATTTTTTTCCACGAAAAATTTGCCTCAGATTTTGTCGGCATGCCTATATGACCTCGCTGTTAATTTTTGTTCTGCTCAATATGGTGTTGTTTTTCATTATGTGAGCATCACTCCACGCATCTAGCCAAACAATTCTATGGGGCCAAAGAAAGCTTCCAGAGCCAGTAATCCTTTGAAGAAGGCCATGCCCCATTTTGGGAAAATCTTAGGGGCAGCAGAAACAGACCTCTTTGAACAGCCTTCTTGTGTGATATGGGTCCACTGACTCTGAAGCTGGTCCTAGTGCTAAAAGACCAAAAAGGGAAGTGACCCCAGACAGTGCCTTGATACCTAAGGTACTTGTGGAGGGGGATTCCTCTTCCAAACAATATCTGCTCCTCTTTCTCTCTCCCCCTCGCCATCTTCCATACGCCAAGAAGAGTCTTCAAAAAAGGTATCAATATGTAAATGCTATGTTAAATGTTCATTTATTCTTTACATTAGTCTTTTATATTCATTTTATACAGTAAAACCTTTCTTTTGTGATCACTAGTGGGACAAAAAAATTCGTCCGTTAAAGAGGGTGACCGTTAATCAGGGGTGTGAAATGCATACTTTTATTAAACAGGGGGAAATTATTATTTGGCCATAAAAGAGGGGTGATTGCATTTGAGGGGTGTCCATGAAGAGAGGTTTTACTGTATTTATTTTTTATTGTTTTTAGTATTGAACACTATGTTCATTTTCTATAAAATGTGTTTTGGTATTATTTTGGAGTTCTCTCTAAAACAAATTAATTGGATTTACATTGATTCATATGGAAATAATTGTCTCGGTTTTCGTTGGTTTCGGATTTTGCTGATTCTTTTCAGACAGATTATTGATGAAAAATTGGGTAGTATCACTGTACTTATATATTGTATGGATATACAGTCCGTCTCAAAAGTTTAGGTAATGCACTTTTCTTAAAATAAGAAAAATATGGCAAGTGAAATCGGCACCTTTAATGGATAGTACCTGAAGCATTTCTACATTTGTAGGGAAAAACTTTCTACAGAAGAATATTTATAGAATTTTTATAATATCTAAAATAAAAAAAAAAGGCTGTCTCAAACAGGGAAAATTCGGATTTGCAAAAATTTCAGGTTTTCAAGTCAATCGAGTCATCAACAGTCTTATACTGTATTTCATTTGAAAACACATTTATTGTAAGTATGTCCCATTCATTCCTAATAGGATTCAAGTCAGGACTCATCGATGGCCAGTCTAAAACTTATACATTTTTGCAATTAAAAACATTTTTTTTTGGCAGCAAATCGTTGAATAGACACGTTTCAATGTTGAAATGTCAAGTTTGGTCCTAATTCTTCTCCAATCGGTAGCAAATTGTTCTCGAGGATCTCCTTTAAGCATCAGAGTTTTGACGACCAATTTCAAAAGCTAAGGAAGCCTGACCATTAGAAGCAAATGCCACCCATACCATTATCGAAGCTCTACCATATTGTCTGCTGAGAACATCCGTCTGGAACATGTGAGTTCCATTTTTTTTCCACTAGATATGATACTATTTGTCTCCTTAAAAATTATGATTTTGTTTGCAATTCAATCTCTTTCCTCCACCTCTCTTTGGTGCTTCTTGTTGACAGGCGATTTCCTAATCACTCTTTCATGAATCAGATAAAAGCTTCTATGAACTGTATCTGTTGAAATTTTCACTCCAGGATCTTCTCCATAATTTCATGCAAGATCATTTTTCACATTAAAGCCAATCTTCCAACAGTTTTGTTTTCATGTAAACTTGGTACTTCATTGCCTACCACAACCAAGTTTTTGAGTTTGGGACACACGTTGGGTCAATACATGTTAGACACTTCATTTCGATTTACTCAAAGCAATAGGAATGCCTTTTACAGCCTTTCTTTTTGCTTTCAAATGAAGTACAAAATATGAGACAACTTCTGCAATTTTATTTTTTTATGAAAACCAGTTCGATAGCTTTCCACTTTTATACTATCATTTCTCTGATATGCCATATAGATGTAATATTTGAAATTTGCATGTAATCAGAAGTCTTTCTAAATATTTGAGACAACTATTTTTCAAAATTTTTGAGTTTAAAAAATCCAAAACTTAGTTTCCTCGACATACACTAAAGTTCATAGTAGATTTCTCCATTGTGATCACAAGCAGAAAAAAAGAAATCAAAGTTTGAAACAGCATTTATGAGTACAGTTAAAAATCTAGTGTCTAAACTTTTGAGATGTACTGTACTTTGATATGAAAACAAAATGATATGGCTTATAAAAATAATTTGTTCCGGAATCGCATTCATTAACCAAAATCTCTTAAGCAGAAACTTGATTTCTATGGAAAATCTTTTGAATTGCTCCAGTTTCTGCCCAAAACTTGAAGATAAGTTTTTTCACAAACACCAAGGAATGCTATAAAGAAGACAAAAACTGATTGAAGGCTAAAATGAACACCTTCAAAATTGGATTAATGAGAATCTACAAGAAGATGGCGAATGATGAAGATCTTTTTATTTTTCATTGTGTACACAACCAACACCAGTTTTAGTCTACTAAAGCTCGTGTTGACTCAACCCAATCGAGTTCGTAGGTGTCCCCATTCATTTGTGTTTGGATCAGTTATTTCTGTGTCTAATGCATGCAGATGGTAAAGATAAGCTCCCAGAATGTCTACCATTCAGTTTGATGCTCAGAATCTTGCACTGAGAGAATGGGTGCTCTGAAAACATACTCATTTTTTTTGCAGGGCATTCTCTCTAAGCATAATCTTCCATTTTACGTAGAGAGAAGTGGAAGTGTATCTGGAAAAAGATTGAGGTGAACATGAGTTAATTGGGCTAATGTGACAGCAATTCTGATGATTATTGTCACTGAGATTTAGCTCGCAATGTGGCTATTTTGTGTTAGCGCATGCATCCATATCAACAAAAATATAGCCAAGGCAGAGCAATCACAAAAAAAATCATTGTAAGCTGAGGCATCACTATTGGAAATTAGCCTTGTAATTTGAAAAGACAAGTATTCTCACGATCATAAAACCCATAAAAATTTAAACTTATGTCAAAAAATTGCTGCTGAGCATCAAAAATGTTTTTTATCAAAACATTGATATGATGGCCACTGATCACCAGGGTGATGTATCTTGATGTATGGGCTGTCCAGGTCATGGCGTGTCTGTAAAGAGATATGGTGCTTCTCTATTTCCGAGGTAAGATACAAAAATTGGTAGTTTGATAGGAAAAACCAAAAACATCACTTTACTCTAAGGCTCATCGTGCTATTAAGACATCCCTGCTGATTATTTTTGATCGCAAAGCTACTTTGACATGCAGTTACACCCAAATGGTTCATCTCAGGTTGCTTAAATTTCATGACTTTTTTTGATTTTTTCAAGGCTTCTGAATTCCTTAAATATAAATGTTCTAGATTTTATTAGTTGAGTTATAAAGTTCTACCTAGAACGGCTGTAACATCATTTTGAGAGCTATAGAAATATTGCACTAATATGATTGTAAAATGTGTGAATGAATAGTTTGATCATTCCGAATTGCAGATTAGTTCCATAATTGTCTTACAGATTTCAGAAAAAAAAGTCAAATGAATTTTTTTTAGGACCTGGAACTTCATTTTAAAAACTGAAGTATAATTACCTAAACCAAGTACACATTTTGCAAGACAATCACATGCAACAAGGTAATCTGGTTTATGCAAAAATATATTGGCTTTTAAAAGTGCATAATAGTACGTAAGGTGCAAGTACTGAGCAAAATTATGACAGATTTCTGCTTTTTAAACTATCAAGATTTCACAGAAAAGAAGTAAAAAATTGACTTTTCGCGTTTACTTGTCAAAGTTTGCAAATTTTGTGTTTATCCCATTTATTTTGAAAATTTCACATTTATTACATAAATATGAAATTTGCGTGTCCCTAATCATTTGTATTGGTTTTCTTTTCCAGGTGCAACAAAGAATCTTTATTCAAATCACGCCTATGAATATCCTCCAGTAAGTTTTTTTGTAATTTTGAAATCTTCACACCAAATTATATTTTAAGGTAAAATTAATTGGATGTATTCCTTGATAAAATATGAATAATGTTATAATTATGTTAAAGTTTTTTTAAATATACACCAGAACCCCACTATTCCAAATTAATTGGGACAGGACCTGCTCAGATTAATGAAAAGTTTGGATTACTGGTGTTTTAAACGGGTTTTTTTTTTCAAATTTGTAATAATAGTGAGTATCCCTAGTGACACTATAGTAGACCTCATAGTTCCTCATACCTGGGAGGGGGTAGGGTCACTTTCCATTTTTCGAGCCTGGAAACTCAACCTGAGGACTACAAAAGTCACAGATGAATAAGCTAAAAAAAAATTCCAGATCTTTTTTTCCAGATGTAGAAAAGTTCGAAATTTAAAAAAAAATAGAAAATGGTTTTCCTAACTTTCGGCAATTACACTGCTCATTCACAACTAACAGATATTTTGATTCACTATGCTTTTTCACCATAATTTGAATTATTTGGAAACTTTTTGTAGAAAAGTGCAGATATTTTTTTTATAAATTTATAGATAATGAATTGCAATTTGCAACTAGGTATAAGTACACATACATGACATAAATGATTAAAAATTGGGAGGGAGAGGGAATCAAATGTGTGAAACCTCGCTAACTTGACCTCTGCTTAAGCTGACGTGTGTGCTCATTGATACTTTTGGGGGTGTCGAGTTATCAAGCTTTTACTGTATAATATTTTTCGAACTCTTCAGAAACTTTCCATGTTGAAGTGTACTGTAATGATATCAGAAAATTTTCTTTCATCTTTGGTCTCCAATTTTATGATTAGATGTGGGAAATTTTCAGGCTGAATTACAAATTTTCTAGTTGTTAATGGCAACCTGGGATTTGTGAAGCCCTTATCTAAGATGCCAATAAAGTTTTTTGTATCAAATTTTCATGTTATTATATACTATTGCATTATCATTTGTTATGTGTTTTAACATGTAAGTGGGGGAGAATGATGTAGTTAAAATATGATGTAGCATAAATATCCGATTTGTGAGTCAACTATTTTATTTATTTTTTAGGGTAACCAGCATATTTCAAGTGAACATTATGGCAACAGTTCTTATGCTGTGACACACAATCCAAATGTGAGCCAATATCCTAGGTCCAATATGGCTGGTGTGCCATATGAAGATGGGGCAGGGCATGGCCATTTTATTCCTCCGCAAGAAAATTCCTTCATGAACCATAATGAGATCAACAGTGAAAGAAAGGCCTCTGTTGGACAATACCAGAATTCCTATTCTTCCGACCATGGAACATGCCATTCACAGGTGATGAGTACTCAAATGACATCTGAAAATGTTCTTCCTCAAATGTCACCTAATGTCAATATGATTCAAGCGCCACATCAGCCATCCAATCCAAATATGATCCCATCACATCAGCAGAACAGGCAGTTTCCGGCACATCCTCCAAACTCGTGGGGCCATTACCAAGAACTACAGCCCAGAGTACAGAATATGCATCATCATCATCATAATCAGCAAAATCATTTTCTTGCAGTTTCACCCACCGATCAATATTCCCATGAGTCATCCAATTCCAATAACCTCTTTGATTCAGCAGCAATAAGAACGAATAACAGCTTTCATTTTTCATCGCAACCTCCTGTACCAAATACTAATGAGGGACAAAGCATGCAAAATCCTCTACAGTCTTTACAAGATATGGTCATGTTGGATGGCAGTGTGCAACAAAAATGCCCTGCTGCTAATAGTGTAATAGATGAACAGTGTTCTGCCGAGTACGAAAAAACAACTAGCACGTACCTAACTGCAGATGAATATCAAAATTGTATGCCCTCGTCGAATGAAGCAGCAGTGATGTTCTTATCTCCGCCGCCCTCATCGGGAGAAAGTGTGGCAGTACCGGTAGTTTCCGACGTAACTGAACAACAAAGCATTTTAAATCCACAGAACTCGACCATGAAGGAATGCAGTCAAGAAAATGCTAAATTTGAAATAGTTAGCGAATCTATGCAAATTATTGACAATGTTGGAGAAGATGGTCAGAGTCATTCCATTGAGTCAGATGCATTGTACCAGGACGTAGAAAAAAATGCAGTTTCTTCGGATTTTTCTAAGATGTATGTTGATGCAGTAACAGATGATGGTGATGAGGGAGCATGTGCCAAGAAAGAGTCCCAATCTCATGAAAGCGCTTGTGTAGCCAATTCTACTTCTGCTGTGGATACAGATTTAAAAACTATTTCAAATGATGATGTCAAGAAAGAATTATCTGACAACAAAGACGAGAAAACAGTTGGTGAAAACATAGACTTTAGTGACTTAAAACAGAGCAATGACAAGCAAATTGAGGCATGTAACACAGAGAGCAGCTGCAAAACTGAAAAACCCTTTGATGAGCAAGAGGCCAACTTCAATGTTGATCAAAATAGTCTTAAAGACGATTCTGCAATTAAAGATATGGTTAATAATCATGAAGTTGATCTGAAATCTCAAAAGAAACTGGATTCTTCTTCCAGAACATTATGTGTTTTGTCTACTGAGGATTTGGCTATGTCATGTCATGAGCCCACGCCATGTGAAAGTGCTGAAGAATTAATCTCGTCAAATCTTGAAGCTGAAGAATTTGGAAACGAAGTTTGTTCTGCATTATCATCCGCTACAGTTGATGGCGGTGTGTTATCTGTGAAAACGAAGACGCTGAGGAAGACTGTTCGGGCCGTTAAACTTAAAAATCTCAAAAGATTGAAAAACCTTTCGCGTAACAATCGTAAAGCTCTGCTTGCAGTTTCGAAACCAAGCTATGAATCTGATGTTGCCAAAAATCCTGTAAGAGTAGTTATCCATCGTATTAAAGCGGATAATGCCAACGAGACGTGGCGAATACCAACCCCAGATGAGAAGCTGGAGGTTGATCACAGAGGCATTAACGGTGATGTTAAAACTGAATCGACAGCAAAAATCTCAAAAAAAGGACCTCAGATAATCATTTTATCTCCTGCTGTATCACGAAAAAAAAAGGGAAAAGCAACTTGTAAACCAAAGGCTTTATTTCCTTCTAGCAGCAAAAGTTCTGCTGCCGATACAGTTACTGCGTGTGTTTCGAATGAAAGTCCTGATCAAAATGCAAACACGTCCGTTAACAAACCATCTAAAAGTACTGTTACAAAACGCTCCGCACCGGCTAAAAAACGGAGGCGAGGTCAGAAGTTGACGTCACCAAAAGCAAAAAAGAAAAAAACTCTCAAAAACAAAAAGCTTCAGAAGAACCAAGAAAATAGTAAAGTTCAAAAGATAAAAAAAGTAACTAAAAAATTCAGTGGGCCATACATACACATGATCGATTCTAGTAACATCACAATAGTGAATGTGGTAAAAGGTGATGAGAAAGAGAAGAAACCTGTTCAAACAAAAACTGTTGTGGAAAGCGGCGGGTTCACTAAAAGACCTCAGGTGGGACACACAAGCACCCTCTCTCCAAACTATGATGCTTTCAATGTAGACCGCACGTGGACTTGCATCTTCTGTCACAAAGGAAGTCATACTAATGGACTAGGTGATTTATTCGGCCCATACTACGTGAAGGAAAGTGCATTCGGTGGTGAATCAATGTCAAAGGAAAGATCTCGTCAGACTGGTAAAAAAGTTACAGCAAAAAGGAAAAGAACTGATATTTCTGAAAGTTGTAAAAGAAATTTTGCGAAGAAACCTAAGCAGGTAAAACAGTTTTGGCATTCAAATGATTTTTTTAATATTTTGCCACAGTCGTGTTTATTGTTTCATTTTTTTTTCTTTTAGCCTCAACAACTGGTGTGATTTAAAAAAATGGGGTCCAGATATAAATAAATGAAATCTTAATAATTTGGTTGGGGGCCTGCGCTGAGACTCAGTTATTTTTTAGGTTTTTTGAAACTGATTTTATATATCTTTGTGGAAAAGTCGGCTTCCAAAAAGGCTAAAATTATTACAGAATGGTCAGGCATACAAAAATATAAATACACTGAACAAAATCTATTAAAGATTGAGAATTGATGAGAATTTAAAATTATATATATAATTAAAGAAATATACATATCTGCAGTATCTGCTTGATATTTGCATAACCAGCTTTGCAACTCTATCAGATGTACTATCTAACTCAACGATGTGATTTTTCCACTTTTTATGAATGAGAAATCCTACTCCACTGGTTCTTCCATTATCTGTTCCTCTGTAGTAAAATACATGTCCACTGGCAAGTTCGATTTTCTCCTCTCCTTCTTATTTCACAGATGCCTAACATGTCCCAATTTATTCTTTCCAGTTCTTTCAACTTCTGCAAACGATTTTGTGAAGAAAGATTGCCCATTATACGTGGCCAAGGTCATCATATTATGGCAGCCTGGTCCAACCCAGAGATTCTTAGCACCCTCTGTCTTCGTGTCTTGCCATAACCAGGGACACTCAGACTGCTGGAGACTGAGGGCCTTAGTATATTGACAGAGTTCATATTTTTTTTAGAGGGTTTTTGGCTGTAATCCTCCACGCTGGCCAGTGCGGGTTGGAGGAAGCCCATCCGCATCCGTTCACCACGTGTTAAACATGGCTACTTACAGGCTGCACCACGAGAAGGTGTGGATTGGACTTTAAGCCTCTACTCCTAGTCGATTCCTTCAAGTCCTCATAATGAAGCAATTAAAGGGTCTTCTCCTTGTTGACAAGTAAAGGCTTTTATTCAACAGCCCGTAAGTTATATACAGAACTGCAATTAGATACTTTGTTAGCTGGGGCAAGCACACTTTTGGCGTCCTCATGTGTACAAGGAGTGGTTAAAGGGTGAATTCGGCACCCCCCTCTAGTCCAGTGCCCGAAACAATAGACCCATTCTCCCTAGTTATGACCCTGTGTGTGTAAATTAATCAAAAACTGCTAGAAAAAACAACGGTAGGTGTGAAAAGTCTGAGTATACTCTTTGATATTACCTGCATACAACATTTTGTCGAGATTGTTTTTTTTCCCCATTGCAATATCAACAGATAGACAGGCACATTCACATATGATACAAAAATAAAGACCATAATAAAAGCAAAGCACACAATGAGGCTCTTAGGGACATATTTCCTCCCCAGTTCATACTTACGTTTTTAATGAATGTTTCAAAAATTTGATATGGAATTTGCAAATATAAAAACTTTTTCCTTGAGATGTCTATTTATTTTCACGTCTGATAATTTTTTTATGAATTTATTACAAATGGTTGGCCCATCCTAATTTATACTTTTTTGGATGCTGTACTTAGTTTTTTTTCTAAAACATTTTAAGCGGTATCCAATGCATTTTATTCAAGTATTTAAAAATATATATCTTAGTTTAATGCGTAATCACGTTGCTTTATGAATGTCATTGTAACCGAGTTTTACTGTATGCTCATGTAGGAAAGCAAAAAAAATTATTAGTTAGAAAAATTTAAATTTTTTATCTGCTTTTTTTCATTGTTGTCAGTTCAAGAGCACCAATCAAAGAATTATTTTCTGTCAAATAGAACTTCACCATTCAGTTCCTCGAATTTGTTTCTCCCCATTTTTCTGGCAACCTGAGAGTAGCAATTCCAGTGCATTCAAAATCTGATCACCCTACTTGTCAAACAACTTAATAGACAATGGAAGACAGCAACCATGAGTCCAGCTGTGCCATGATCAGGTGCTCAAACCTTCTCAATAAATGACTAGAAAATTTGTGGTTACCCCAACTGCAAAAAAAAAACACGAAGGCCTAGAACTTTGTATGGTCACCCTACATATATATGACTAAATGCTTTCTGATTCTTTTTTTATTGAAGGCAAATTTCAGTACTGTTACAAACATAAAATGATTTCTTCTTAAATGTTATTTGTATACTAAACTACACACAATGGTTATTTTTTCTTTTAAAGCAATGATATTGTGTATAAATTGAAATTTCAAACTCAAAATTAAAAATGAGCAGATGTTGAATATAAATTAAGAAAATCCAATTCTACTTTTTTGATAATTATAAACAAATTTTTTCCTGTGTTACGATATTGCTTCATTCTATACTCGTGAAAGTGATTCATAACATCCATGATTCTAATAAGCGGCGTCTACTGTAATTTTGTTATATTCAGGTCTAAAAATAAATACTTTTACCAATGACGCTGAAGTAATTCTTGAAGAAACTGTGTAATGATGCAGACAGGTATGTTTATTTAGAAGCAAAGGCGAATAGTTGTGATTCATAAATACACTTATAAGGGAAACACTTGTTTTTCATCTTTATTTTATCAAACTCACAAATTTAAATCAACAATCGATCAGAGCAGAAGGATCTTCCCGTTTTATATATTTTCTCTCCTACATGAAGTGGAGAGTGAAGGTGACTTAGAGAGAGATAACAGGTTTGTAGATATACATCACACTCTGACCTTTTTTCCATAATAAAGATTGGAGGTTTTTGAATAAAAAAATTTCAAAATGTTTTGCAGGGTGGTAAAGCTGCTCCTAGCAATCGCCAAAATGATTCTCCTAATGTGATGGATTTGGAGAAAGAAATGTCATCCTTTATCGAAGAACAAGAGGATTGTGCCAAAAAAGAAATATGGATACATGAAGACTGTGCTGTTTGGTGCCAAACAATATCCATTGTGGGCCAACATGTTCACGGTTTGGAGGAAGCTGTGCAGGAGTCAAGGGACTGTGTAAGTATTCTTGTAATTTCTCTGGAATTTCATTGAAATTTATAAATCAATTTGTGATATCAATTTTCACAATTCGATAATTTTTCATTGTTATAATTCAATAATCAAATTTACCTGTAAACTACCTATGCCATCGTCACAGACCACAGGTTGAGAAAACGTTGCTCTACAACTAATTTCTTCTTGGTGTGCAGGGTATCGTTATACCGAGGTTGCACAGCATATACCTTTATTGGGTGTAACATTAGAATATATGTAAAAATCAAAATATGAAATTGTAGGCCTAAAATGTCCTTTAATTTGACAATGCTGATTGTATATGATGCTTAAACTCCTGTAACTTATTCTTAGTGTAAAAGTAAGAATGATTAACTTGAGTAAGATAAGTAAGAATGGCTATGATATGATATACTTACTAGCATTTATAATGCAATGGTTTTTCAATAAAAGCTGTGTCAAAGTACAAAATGCTTTGAGTATCAAGTCCTGCCAGTTCTGCTTTGATTGAAAATGTTCTTTAAAATTCTGGATTCATGCAGCGTAAGCTAAAGAATTTTTAGGTGAGAATAAATCAGTTTCATTGGTGTGTTAACAGATGCTGTGTAAAAATTTTTAGTATCAAATAAAATTTTGGGCCAATCAGAAAATTTAAAATTCCAAAATATATATTTTACACTCAGTAGTTATAATTCAAAATATAACACTTTAATGTGCGTAAAAGTAAAGGTTTTTGTTATTTAACATATCTGTCAGGTTAAAAAAAACTATTTGACAACAAGTTTTTGACTGTTTTAAAACTTAGTTTCTGAGATAAAAAACCTAACCCTGATCCCCCATAGCACATATTTTGTATATTTCCTATTCTGCTTAGTACCGTACTTTAATATGTATAAAAAACCCTCGTGTACACAAAACCACCTGATTTTTAAAAATTAATACCTGGAAAAAAGTTTTCCAAGAAATTTTTTATTTTAAGGTATAAGACAGGAAGATATTTTTTTTTATTCATTATAGAAACCATAAAATTCCTAATCACACTCATTTGGTACATCACAATTAGCTGCATCAACTAGTTCATTATGATCATAAATTGCAAGGAATATTGAGTGATTTATTAATATCTGTAATACTGTCCGTGTATAAGAGACCACTGCTACTTTTGGGAACCAATTTTTGGCAAAATGGGGGGTTCTTTATACATATTAAAATGCAGTAAATTGAACATAAATAATCAGTAGTTTAGATAAAATGAACCATAAAATTATATATTATCTGTTCTAGCCTCCTTTTATGTCAAAAACTGAAAATTGTAAATTACAATTAATATTTTGTATTAATTATTGCGATAAAGTAGTGTTTAAAAATAAGACAATATGAATTTTTTTTGCCATGCTATTGTATTCAAAACATTGTATAAAAGCATTCATGCATCCCCTTCCACCAAGTCTGCACTATATCTTTCTGATAGATTAGAGTGTCTGAATTAGTGTCTAATGATGACATAAAATTTTCTGATTTTATGACAGTGGATTTTTCACCATAGGAAAAGGGTATTAAGTTCTGGAAAGTAAAGAAATATAATAATAATTTTGAACAATTTTTCTTCAGCAAAAAAATATTCTTGGCTCCTAAAAAATTTTGCTGGCACCTATATTTTTTATTTATTTTCTTTTTTTGATTTGTCGAGCCCTGGTCCAGATTAATTGAAATATAGTTTATCTTGTACTTTTCTTTGGTTTCAAAAATTTCTCTCCATAGATGTTGTTTGTGAACATATCGTTCTAATATTCTTGTTGTCTTTTTTTCCCCCTCTTTTTATAGATTTGTAGTGTCTGCAAAGTGAATGGTGCAACCATGGGCTGCTGGAATAAAGGTTGCTCAGAGCGTTATCATTTTGCCTGCGCGTTACAAAAAGGTAGATAATTTCATATAGATAAAATAATTTTAAATGTAAATGTTCCTATGATTTAAAAATCACGAAAGTTTCAGATATGTAGTAAAAGCTTATTGGAAGAAATTATGTTATATGCATTGTTCCTTTTTCCCATATTATATAAGTGTGGGATATCCACAAATGGCAATATAATCATCATAATGATTGTGATTCTATTACCAACTTGTATGATCGTAGATTATGCGAATTATACATTTAAATGTAATCCAAGCTCATGAGATGCACAGCAGGATGCAACCTGAAACTGTGATTTCCATTAATCTTATAAAAATCTGAATAAAATTCCTCCTATAATCCACAAATGAAATATTGTAACATGCTTCAGTTCACTGACTTATTATTAAATAATGAATTGGGCAGAAAAACCACCATCTATAAAATTCAGATTTTTGTTCTCCAATGCTTATGCCTTTCCTATTTGAAAACTTTTTTTTTTTGCAATTCTCTTACAAAGTTTTTTTCAAGCGTTTGATATAATGACCTCCCAATATAATGTCTGTTTCATATGGAATAATGGAGGTTTATTAAACATCGACTGTATTATTAATCTCTCTCCCCCCCCCCCCCCCCCCCCACCCAAATTGGTGAATTCTCAATATTATACGTTACTCTATAATTATATATATATATGTTTACTGTCTTAGGTTGCGAGATTGATGTTGAAAAATTTTCACTCTTTTGTTCTCAACATAAGGTAAGTTGGTGTACCAGTTCTCTATGTTTATCCATCTGGTTGTGCTGTGGCTGTTAAAGGGCATGGTATATTTGATTGTGCAGTATAAATGGGGTAAAGAAGTTTTTTTTTCAAATATCAAGAAAATGAGGTAGCTACCTCGTGTGATGAATTCTGTGTCATTTTGTTGTCACAGCTCTTCGCCCATTTTGCATGATAAAACTGGCAAAAATTTGGCAAATTCCTGTTTTTCAAACATGTTGTGCGACCAGTAAAGATTGAAATATTTAATGATGTTTTAATTTGTTTTATTTTATTTAACCATAAAATAAGCAGACCAAACTTTTGTGTGTTGATTGTGGAATTTTAAGTGGAATGTTCAATCTTGCCAATTTCCATAAACTTCAAGTACGATATGCGACTGGAAGATATCAACCGATTTTAAAATTTTCAAGTCGCTTTTCTTATTATTAAAGGAGGCAACTTTTCCGCACTGTATAGCGATTTTAAAAAACCTTTTTTTCGACCCACCCTAGTGTACATAGCTGATATTTCTCTCAGAATCCCTTACTTTTGTAAATATTGGGTAAATTGAGACCCACAATATTCTATTCCTTTGTCAGTGTGAAAGTGTTTTAATTTTCTGTCAGATGGGATTTTCCATTGTAGCTTTTAATTTCACAAATGTTCTTATCACTTCTTTTGTTTTCAGAGAATATACTCAACCATAACGAGATTTGTTATCAATAAACGTCACAAAATACCTCAAACCACTTGATGAGGGGAGTTGCATGGGACCATACACATCAGAATGGACAAGGTCCAGCAAATTTTTTGATATCTTGACTCTTTTTGGAACGGTGTAGCTGTTTGGTTATATATATTGGATACAAATTTTACAATCCCTCAAAAAATCTGAATTTCCAAATGATATACCTCTTACCATTCCTTCAGCTTCCAGCTTTTTGAGATCCCTCTAGATCAGTGGTTCTCAACCTTTGGAAGCCTGCGGCCCGATTTCATTTATTTTTGTAAGTGGAAAGACCAGTCAAACACATGATTAACGGAACATGAATGTGAGAAAAGGAAACGGCAGATCAGTCGTGGCCTGGTATGAATGATGTCACGGCCCAGTACCGGGCCGTAACCCAGCAGTTGAGAAACACTGCTCTAGATGACCATATCTTTGATACCATTTCCGAAGATCGATGCCAACTGCAGCGGTTTCAATGTTTGGTTACACGTAGTACAAGTCTTCATAGCATTGTGCTTTTAGAAGTGTGGATCTATCTGGCTCTGACCCTTTCTTTTCGCTCTATGAAGATTACAGAATGATTTTTCGCAGTTGCCTTCGACGTTGACAGCAGATTGCTTTTTAGCTTGGTTTTTCAAAAAACCATTTTCTACAATGAATTGTTCTGGTTCTGCGTTCATTCAGCACAGGGATGCAAACAGTTCCTTTTCCAGTCACTTTGGCAGATTTACTTTAGCATATTTTATCGACAACCAGTTTCACGAACGAGTTTGATTACTTGTTCATTTCGCAAAACAGTCTCTCACCATTTCACATATGTTACGTTGCTCTGCTTGTCCAGACATCATTGTGTTCAGTAAACCTTGTTCAGAGCAGTGTGGATCCTATGCAGCCATCAAAGCTTCATGTTTCAAGAGATTCAACTTGTCTGCCAGCCCTTCTCTTCCAGCATGCTGAAGCTCTTTTGTCCTTCTTGGAGCAGAAGTTACAGATGAATGTTTCAAAATTGGTTGCTCTTCAGACATTCCTGTTGTGGCTTAATCATCATCTTCCATCGCTTTCTTTTTGGCTTTGCTGTCCCTTTTTGATGGTAGAATAGCAGGCTTTGTGGGAAAAATCTGCATGATTTTATTTTCTCGCATCCCACTCTTCAAGCAGCTTTGCTTTAAAGCTTCAAGCATAGGTCGTCACAGGACACAATAGCGTATCTGAAGTTTTCGAAGCTTACGAAGATGTCATGCAACAGAAGAATTGATAGCAGGTCGCCAGGTATGGGAATGCCCATTTTAAGGAGCTTGTCGACGATATCAAAAAAATAATTCAGATAATCAGACATACTTTCATCTTTCAAAACAGCAGTTGTTTCAACATAGTTGCCTTTCTCGTTGGCCCTTTTGACTCACATATTTCCTTGAGTTTTGTCCAGATTTCATTAGATGTGGCACAGTGTTCCATGTGACATAGTTTGCTCAGGCTTATGGATAGGATTATGATCACTCTGGCTTTTTGGTCGGCCTGGGTCCATTTCTTGAGCTTCTTTGCATTCCGTTGCACCTTCCGGAGGCTCTATTTTCTTTCCATTTGCCAAGTCCCAATGGTCAGTTTTTAATGATTACTGTTTCAATTTGAAGCTTCCAAGTTTCATATTTGTAAGATCTGGCATATCACTCAGTATATGACTTGCAATGATTCAAAGATGAAAACTAATTTGACACACTCATACTCAACTTTCAAAATTCGCACGGCAGCCACATTGTCTGGAACCCATAACCAGATTGTTGGGAATCTAAAGAGTTATTGTTTTAAAGCAGGAAGTACTAATTTCATGAATAAAATAACTATTTAATGTAAAGCACAAATTAACATGATCACACAATTCGACCACACTTCTACAGCAACTAAACTGGCAACAAAACAGGGAAAAAACACACAAGCATGTGACTGAGTTGTGACAAACCACCACAACTGAGTTACACAGGAGGAGTGAGGTGAAGAAAACTTTACCGTAAATATGTCAATGCCATGCAAGATTATTTTTTTTTACTTGTTATAGCTAAAAGGACCTACCATTTAAAGATTTAAATTTTGTAGCGTTTCATGAAATATATATATTTTTAAATGGGTTCTGGGATGATATCCAACAGCATTTAAAGTATTTTATGTAGTTAGAAACTTCCTCTAAAAACAAATGGTTTAGGAATTACCTATTTGATAATGATCAGTAGACACCTTGTATATTGGCCAGGGGTCTTTCCACACTTTTTTGTACGTTCCTGTTTTTTGTGAAAAATAAGTAGTTTTGTGGGAAGCAAAGTAATCTAGTTAATTACAGTCGCCCCCCCCCCCCCCCGTATTCGAGGGGGTTACGTTCCTGGGGTGATCGCGAATACGGAAATCCGCGAATAACCGAAACCATAGGGTTTTTTTTGTTTATCTTGTTTATTGAACATTATGAGAAGAGCAGGGTGACGCAGAGGTACAAGAGGAATGTAAAAGATTGTTGGCGATGCTTTCTGAAAGGACATTGTGATTTCTGTTTGATGTTTCTTCTTCATATCATCAGCTATGTTAGACAATGCTTCCTCTACTAATTTTTCTACATGTGAAGAACGTAAAATAGAGGGATCTATGACATGAAAATAATCTATTGTTGATTTGAACTTGCAAAGCCCTTCCGCTATGTTACTCATGGTGAACTTGTCTTCTACTTAAGAGCTGCCACAGCTCTAGTTATCACAGTAATGGCATTAGTGATAGTGTAATTCTTCCGTACCTTCAAGACATTTTATGAATTTGCATCTTCTATTGCGTGCACAATCATCTCCATTGAGTGGTGTGTACAGTGAGCCTTGAATGTTCGCTTTACCCCCTGATCAAGGGGCTG
The DNA here is from genome assembly GCF_987345545.1 of Pholcus phalangioides. Taxonomy (NCBI): domain Eukaryota; kingdom Metazoa; phylum Arthropoda; class Arachnida; order Araneae; family Pholcidae; genus Pholcus; species Pholcus phalangioides. The sequence continues at coordinate 80,505,768 of NW_028301608.1, read as the reverse complement.
AATGATAAATGTTGATTAGGAGGCATATAAAGGACTTCCACACCATCAGCTTTGAACACATTGACATCTTGTTATCCAGGTACATTATCCAGTATCAAAAGAACTTTGAATGACATGTCTTCACTCTCAAGGTACCTGCTGACTTCTGGAACGAAACACCGTTTGAACCAATCCAGGAAAAGTGCTTTCATAGTCCAAGCCCTTTTAGTGTTCATCCAAAATACTGGGAGCTTTGACATCCTTTCTCCTCAATGCTCACAGATTTGAAAATTACGGTGGGCTTTATCATGTACCCATATGCATTTGCACAAAACAACATAGCAATTCTATCTTAAAACCAGGCGCTCGCTTTTCTTCTTGATTGATAAAAGTTCTTGAGGCATTTTCTTCCTCCACTGCAGTGGTCGAGTGGTCATAATGATGGACTCGCATCGCAAGGATCCGGGTTGGAACCCCACTGTCACCGCAGTGGTGGTCGACTGAAGTTGGTTTCCTGTGGTTCCCAACTTCGAAGCGCAAATGTGAGCCTATCTCTCCATTAAAAAGTCTCGCCACAGAGAGCAACAGGCCTTCAACGAAACAATTATTCAATCATTACACTTCACTCATAGTTAGAAAAACTGGTGGCAGATGGCAGCACTACACATAACAAGCATTACACAGAAGCAAACTTCACATCAGGTTTCACTACACGTACACGCACATTCCCGCATGTACCAATTCGTTAGAGGTTCCGCAGAGGAATATGGACGAGGTGCATGTGTGGTTTAGTTGTAGGCAATCTTCCAAAATAGTGCAGTTTCGTCAACGTTAAACCCCTGCTGAGGTGCATAACTCTTCTCTTCAATAATTTTCTGCAAAGTCTTTGGAAATTTACTAGCTGCCTCCTGGTCGGCAGAGACTTGTTCACCAGTAATTTTTACATTGCGTAATCCGAATCATTTCTTAAACCTATGAAACCAACCTTTACTTGCATAAAATTCTGATGAAATGGACGTTTCACCAGCCCTTCCCTTTATAGAGGCGTAAAACGTTTTATTGTCTTTTCCGTTATAATATTACAATAAATTGGAATACCTTTTTGGTAGCACTCTTGTACTCACAAAAAAAACAGCATTTTATGTACAAGAAACATGTGGATTTAGGCGATGCAAAGTTTTTGCTGCCACAGGTGCAGCTACAGCCACGGCTGAACGAATTTCGGATTCCTTTTTCTTTGATATATCTCACCGTAGATTCGTTTATTCTATAATGGCGGGCCACAGCAGCAGCAATTGGCTTACTTTCGCCAAGCTTAGTCAATATATCCAATTTTTCTTGTAAACCTTTCACTTTTTTTTGTCTTTCCGAAGCATTATTAGTATCACTAGAAAAATGAGCCATCCTAAACACGCACTACTCAAATTTTGTAAACAAAACACGTGAATGATGATTGCTGAGTGTTTCCAAAAAAAATTTTCCAATGAAGGAAAAAAAACCATGAATATATGGAAACTGCGAATACGGGGGGCTGACTGTAATCACAAAAGAAATGAAACTCCAAATTTTTTTATATATATAATTCCATTTGTATTTTTAGAGTCTGTTTTTCTGACCCAAATTTCGGCTGGACAGACCCCTGATTGCATGAATATTTTTGACAAATATTGATGTGGTAGATTTATGTCATATATGCCTTCTTTTTTCTTCATAGAAGGGAAAACCAACTGAAAGATTGAAACCGAAGTAATCGATTGGTGTGCCGAGTAACCAATGGATCATAATCTTTTGAAATATTCATTTTTGATTTGTTAGTTATTCTGTGATGTGAATGGAATTTATCGTGGGTAATGATGTGTAGATTTTGTACAATAACACAAGCATGAACGTTCTAGTTCATTTGTCCGATACCTATTTATTCATACATAATCAGCGTCTTACTAGACTTTTGTGTATTATATCATTTGATATATGTATTTCATTTAGACGGAAAACTTTTGTACAAGGGATTACTGTGTCAGTTGATATTATAGTTTCATGAAGTGCGTTCTGTGAATATTGCTTGCAAATATTTTTTTTTATTCATAATTTATAATGAAGCTGTGTACTTGATGTAATTGTTGCAAATAATCAAATAGACTGTAAAGTTTGTTTTTTATCGCTTGTGTTGGCTGTGGATGGTAGAATTATGTTCTATTTCTTAATCTGTATCTTTTTGTATTTGACGTTCTTTTACTCAAGTTTTTCTTTTCTGTTATTGAAGTTATCGTTTTACTTGTACTGGCACTTCCTTGCTAAAGACATATTTTTTCAACATAAAATAAAAAGTTATTTCTCCAAATGACGCAAACTGTAAGTAAAAAACCTTCCTGAATTAAAATTATATATATTCATAGATAATCTGAAATGATTACGCAGTAAAAGGAACGTTATCGATTCTTTTGTATTGAGCCTTTTAAAATAAAGTGTAAGATATGTGATTGCTCACATTTGACAGATGTTTATTCCAGTAAAAATTTACTTATCAGTTTGCTTTGCGCTTTATTTATGTCTCTCTCTCTGACAATATTTCATTTTTTAATCACTGTCAAATGTTTTGATAAAGTAAAAAATGAATCGTTATGAAAGTGGCCAACTTTTCAACTATGGGAGCATTAACCTTTTCACATACACGCTTTTGGCCACAAAATTTGGAAGATCTGTGTTAGAATAAAACTGGTTCCCATGTTAGAAATCTGTTTTTTTTTTTTTTTTTTGTGGGGGGGGAGGATTATAAAGTGCTGTAGATTTCTCTTTCACACCCCCCCCCCCTTTAACATAGAACAACTATATCTTTCTACTATTTATATGTGGGGTAAATCACCAAACAGGGGTATAGAGAAAAACGTCTGTTACAATGAAACTTCACAATGATGAGAAAAACAGAAGAGCTAGAATGAACTTCCATTTGCATGAAATGTCTAATCATTAAGGAGGTTAAAACATTAATTAGAAAGGCCTTGGCCTTACTTCATAAAAATTGGTTTTTATTCAATTTTTGTTGTTTGACCCTTAAACATTACATAATTGGCGACCTAGTTTAAAAACACAGCAATTAAACATTTTGTTTTGAGAATTATGCATTCTAAATATTTACTTTGCATGGAATTGAATGTGAATCAACTCAGATTTAATTACAGTAGGCAGTGTATAAACAGAGTTATTTTGCAATATATAACGGCATTTTCGACAGTTCCCATGGCATGCGTAACTCAAAAATGAAATTTTTTGGGTTGCTGCTTTTTTTGAACTGGGCTGTCAATATATTTCAGCTTGAGTAGATCTGTATGGTTTTTGTGTGAAGACCTCGATTTAATGATTTTCCCATTCTTAAATAATTAAAAACCAATGATAGGAGTTTATTAAAATTAATATTAACAACTGAATTTGTCAAATCTATATATATAAAATTAATTTTCTGTGTGTATGTTCTCTATACAAATCTACAATTTTAGATCGATCATCGCCAAATTTTGCATATATACCAAATGGGACCCGACTTGAACGATAGGCTACTTTAAAATTTCATGAAAGCAGGGCAAGTGCCCCAAATGGGCAAAAAACTGTCTGGCATTAATGGTTTTTGGGCCTCGACAATCACTTTCCGAACGTTTATTTTCGTTACCGTGGTTCCCTAGCAATGCGTTTCAGATACGCCTTTACAACGGTTTGTCGTTTGTCTCTAATCCTATTACCATATGTATAATAGTTTATACTTTCTTATAATGGTTTGCCACATTTTCAATACTTCCAGTAATGAGGCTTTTTGAATAGACGTCGTCATAATCAGCATCGCTTTGAGGGTCAGGAAAAGGGTAATCCTCATAGAAAGCAGTGTTAAAACTGCCGATTTTACTGTAGAAATGCTGAAATTTGGTGGGGTTTTCCGTCACATCAATAATTTTAGAAATTGTATTGGATTCTGGATTTTTGAAATATTGAGTTTGCTTAGAGATATACGAAGCCCAGAAAGTTAAATATGAAGTAATTAGCCAGACTTACTTTCGAGTTGGATATCCATGCAATAACATTGATTTAAACTTTTTATTTATATCTTTTCAAACATGAATTTAATGTCTCCGTATTGTCTTTTAAATACAACTGCATAAATTCATGTGGATTAGGATATTTTAAAATTAATTATGGGCCCGTAAAAAGTACATCGAAAAAATTCACAGCTTTAATTAGGCATTTTTGGAAGCTGAAACACGCAGATGGATAACTTGAAGTTCAGGGGGTGGGGAATCAAAATACTTGGCGCCCCTTAAAAAAGGGGAAAATATATATATATTAATTTTTCTACGTTTCTTTAAATCTGGATTTGTTTACTTCATGAGTCGCACAGGAAGTCGCCATATTGGTTTACATGCCACACGGTTTCCATGTCCCTCAAAAAAAGAGGAGATATCACATGATCCAAAAAGCTTCATTAAAGACCCAGTAGCTAAAAACCCGGGCAGCGCCAGGTATTATAGCCAGTGATTAATATTTTTGCTATTCACCAGCGCAATCTGACAACTCTGAGGATAAAGATCATCTAAAAGTCATGTGGCTTTAACCATCCCCTACTCCTATATAATAAATTAGTGAAACAAATGTTGACTGTATATATATGATGCAATCAAGAGACATGTTTTGACAAGTTACATAAAACTAGAAAATTTATAAATAAATAATTATTTTATTCAATTAACAAACATCACAGAATGTTTCTCAGCACTGATGCAGAGCAATATGGTATGAATACATACAAAATGGCATGTTATTGGTTCCAGCCCTTCAAAACTCTCATGAAACTTGAATATGAAAGATTTTTTTTTACTAACTGATAATGCATTCTGATTTTTGTTCAGAGAAATTGCTGGGGTTTGCTTTTGCACTCAGATTTTCTGCGCTGATACTACTTCTGATTGCAGTGATTTCTTTAGTAGCGGGTTCGCCAGCAGTTACATTCTCATAGCCTGGATTTGTAGGCATTTCAGGAAATGACAGTTTATGCACTCTTTGCAATGGATGCAAGGATGGCAAAGACGTTTCTGTCTCTTTTTGAATTACTTGATTATATATTGCATGTATGATACCTAGATACGCATTGCTGCAAAAAAGAAGAAACATTTAATGGATTAATTCAATTAAAAGAAGAATGAAAAAGGTTATTCCATAGTACTTTCGCATGACTTGAATACATTAACTTTTTCGGTGTTTCCCAGTATTTTTCTGACAGTCACGTTTGCACACACCTCCGACAAGATATTTACATAAACACAAAAATTCAGGGATTTTCCACTTTCAATATAGAAGATACTTCCAAAAGTCTTATGTCCTTTCAGGAGTTTAAACATTTTCTCAAATTTCAAGAAAAGTACTGGTCAAATCATTCTGAAATTTCGGTCGTACATACCCTATATTCGTACTCACCATTTCCAGTGAAAATGTAGTCACAAGAGTGCATTTTTAAGAGACTGACAAAAAATTAAGAAAAAAGTTTTTGATTAATCCTGTATAATAAGACTGCGAATGATTTGTAACTTACACAAAATATTGTGCAGTGGTTGTGTGCATTGTTGTGAGAATAATTCATGAAAATATCAATTTTTTCTATAAAAATTCTAATCTTTATCACATGATTTTTGCTTATAACGTGTGGCACTTTCAACCAATTTTTATGAAATTTACAGAAAACATGACGCTATACATCAGTGATTCCCAACGTGGGCGATGGAATGTTCCAGGGGGCAGTAGAAGCTATGGGTATAACAGGATCCTATGGGTTAGATTGCATTGGGGGGCGATAGGAAAAAAAAGGGTGGGAAACTATGCTATACATGAGTAATTTTGAAACTTGCTGAAAGTAACTGAACAATAGGGGATTTTCCACAAATTGGTATACAATTATTTGATAAGCCCACAGCATTATATGTGAATGAGCAGAGATGCATGCAAGAGAAATGTTTTAGCATAACACGTATGTATGAGGTCAAAATAAACGAACTGCAGTGAAAAATGAAATAACAAAAAATAATCATATGCCAATTTACCATAAAGTAAATATTTTGCACTGTTCTGAAACAAGCCCTTGGGTCACTGCAGTAAAAATTCCCATAATAATGTTTTACATTCTTCCCAAGATTTTTCTGCAGCAGCAGCACTGATTGTTCTGTGAGTACATTGCAGATTTTGGCATATTCTGCTTTGCCATAACTACTTTGTAAAGGGTCCAAGAGATTTTCATTTACTATGGCATGAATAACACATTTTGTGCTGTGAAAGTCAGCACATTCTATTTTGGGGCCAATTTGTGGAGAATCCCTTCTTATCCAGTTACTTTCAGTAAGTTTCAAAATTACTCATGTATGTTGAAATATGTCTTATGTATAGTGTCAGGTTTTCTGTAAATTGCATAAAAATTAGTTGAAAACTAAACATGTTATAATCAAAAATTATGCGATGAAAATTGGAATTTTTATAGAAAGCAATTATATTATAACGAATATATGTGCTATTCTCACAAAAATATTGCATAAATTCAGTACAATGTTTTTGCAAAATTCGAAGTCATTTACAGCTTTTTCTGATACAGGGTTGATCAAAAGATTTTTTTCTTTAATTTTTTGTCACTCCTCTAAATGCACCTGTGACTAAATTTTCACTGGAAATAGTGAGTTCTAATATAGGGTATATATGACCGAAATTTCCGAATGATTCGCCTAGTATTTTCCTATAAATTTCTGAAAATGTCAACTCTAAAAAGGACACAGAGTTTCGGAAACAGTGCACATGGCATACCGAAAGTAAGTAATGAAATGACAAGCTTGTGTATCCAAAAATTTGTTAAAATTTCATTGAATATTAAGTATAGAATACCAAAAATTTGGCACTTATCATGCTGATACCAAATGCAGTGATTACCAGAGGAATATGAGGAGGTACAAGGGGACTGTGCCTCCCTACAAGCCGACCAAAAATTAGGGAAAAAATATTTCATTGAAAAAATGGAAAAGCATATTGGAAGAAAATATGCTTTACCTATATATATAAAATTGATTTTCTGTCAGTGTGTATGCACGTTTTCTATACAAATCTACAATTTTAGATTTATCGTCACCAAATTTTGCATTTATACCAAAGAGGGCTCGTATTGAATGATAGGCTACTTTGAAAGTTTGTCAGAGCAGGGCAAAAAACCGTCGGGTAAAAAGCAATGGTTTCTGGGCCTCAACAATCACTTTTAAAATGTTTACTTTGGTCACCATGGTTCCCTAGCAATGCATTTCAGACATGCATATGCCTTTACAATGGTTTGTTACTTTAATCCTGTCAGTGTATGTATGATAGTTTATGCCTTTGCAAAGGTTTGTCACACTTTTTTTCAATCCTCTCAGTAATTGAAGAAAACCAGGGCAGTGTTGGTTATTATAGCTAGTATGCTATATTAACCAATTTCTGTTAATTTAAATGATTTTTGAAGGATGGTGGAAGAAAATATTTGTGCCCCCCTCCAAAGCTCAATGATGCGCCCTGATGATTAACATACATACAGAGTTAAATGAGAAACTTATTGATATTGATTTTTTTTCAGAAATGAGCCATAAATTTTGAACTTACCATTCTGCTTCTGCCCATGCTCTGATAGCATGCAGCCCATCTTGTAGCCTATTCAAGGTTTCTTTATTTTCACTCGGTCGTTCTGCAAAACCAAAAATCTGGACAACACTGACAATGTCAAGTAGCAGAATGGACACCAATACACCCCACTCTAGGCAACCAGCTTCAAGAAGCAAATGCAACAAATACCTGGAAAAAAAAATGAAATTGCAACATTTTCATTTGAGTATTCTCTGGTGAATGTCATTAAAATCATAAATTAGTTTTCAATTCAAAGAAAAAAAAATCTTATTGAAAAAAATTTAACCTTTAATAATCTTTGCCATTTAAAAAAGATATGTGGGTATTATAGGTATAATTAACATAAAAAAATTTAGATCAATTTTAAACTTAGTTTTGGAGGAGGGGAACTTCATAGACAAAAGAAAGAGGCCCTTTTCTATAGGAGTTAATTGCTTCATATTTTGAAGTGAAAATGACAAATACCTGGTTTTTGTGTTTTGTAAGTACAATGATATCTCGGCTAACAAAGATGATTCATTCCGGAATCACGTTTGTTAGCCGAAACATGATTTCCCATAGGTTTCTACGGAAAATCGTTTGATTCGTTCCAGCTTCTGCCTAAAATTCAAAGATAAGTCCAAGGAATGTTATAAAGAAGACAAAAACTGATTGAAGGCTAAAATGAACACCTTCAAAATTGGATTAATGAGAATCTACAAGATAGCCTATTAAAGCTCGTGCTGGCACAACCCAATCAAGTTCGTAGGTGTCCCCAGCCATTTGTGATTAGATCAGCTCATTTCTGTGTCTGACACATGCATATGGAAAAGATAATCTCCTAGAATGCCCATACTGTTCATTTTGATGCTAAGAGTCTTGCATCTAAAGAACATGTGCTCTTAAAACATAGGCTTTCTTCTTTTTTCAATGCATTTTCTATTAGCTGAATTTTGAATCTTTCATTTTCCATGAAATGGTTCAAAGAATTTAAGAAAGAGAAGTGTTGGTACATCTGAAAAAAGATTCCGAGGTGGACATGACTTAATCACGTTACAGTGATTGTGATGATGATTGGTGCAAAAATTCAGCTAGCGATGCAGCTGTTTTATGTTAGAGCATGCATTCATATCAACAAAAAATTTCATTAGCCAAATCCATATTCGTTAGCTGAGGCAGAAAAATCACGAAAAAAATTGTTAGCCGAGGTATCACTATTGTGTTCAAGGTCTTCATTGCTATATGTGGAGAGAGATCTTTTCAGATGGGAGACTGCCTCACATTAGAACACTAAACTTGCATTACTTGGACAACATAAATATATATTAGGGCCACACATACACTCAGAACACATGTTCCTGCATCTATCAATTCATTAGAAATTCTTCAGATGAATTTTTATGAGGTACATGTATGCAGCGCTGGATTTTCTCATAGGCTAAACAGGCTAGCCTAGGGCCCAGAGGTCTCAAACTGTCATTTTTTGAGGAAATTGCTCAAAGATCAAATTTTAACACATTGAAGTAGGAAGTTAGAATTTTGTTACCGCACATTACAAATGTTTAAAATGATTTTGATACATATTAGGTCTATGAATTATTATATATCATGTATTCAACACAAAAAACAGTGGCACTTTGTTGTTGACAAAGGACAGATACAGGGTGATCAGCGAATAAGCCCTTATTTCAAAATTAAATATCTCTACAACAAAGATAGAACTATGCGGTAAACGGTACGTTTATTAGCAAAACTGTAAGAATGTTGTACAGAAATTTCGAAAATTTAGTTTTTTTTTTTAATTTTTTAAAATTAAAAAAAAAACAAAGAAAACTGGAGATTTTGGGGTTCCGAAAATCCTCATTTGTGTGAAGAGAAACCACTGCATTCGCCTAAAGTTACTGCATTGGCTGTGGTATGCGCCAGAGGCATTATCGGCCCCTTCTTCGTGCGAGAAACGATTATTACTGAACGTTACGTTACAATTTTGGAACAATTCGTCAGCACACATGGCGCATACCGCAGCCCATGCAGTAACTTTAGGTGAATGCAGTGGTTTCTCTTCACACAAATGAGGATTTTCAAAACCCCAAAATCTCCAGTTTTTTTTTTTTTTTTAAATTTTAAAAAAATTAAAAAAAAAACTAAATTTTCGAAATTTCTGTACAATTGCTAATAAACGTACCGTTTACCGCATAATTCTATTGATCTCTGTTGTAGTGATATTTAATTTTGAAATAAGGGCTTATTCGCTGATCACCCTGTATTCCACTAAGGACATGTGACAAATATTAAACTTTCTGGAGTTGGACATATAATGGACCCCATTACCTTCAATAGCTTAAGGTCCTATCAAACCTAAATCTGGCCCTGCATGTATGGTTAAGTAGTAGTAGAATAATAATTAGTTGAGACAACCGCTGATAGCAAATTTAACACATTCAAAACTGAATTTACTAGAAAAAAAAATGTATGTATGATAACTGATGTGACACATAATAATACTATGATAACAAACAACAATAGATTTATGCCAACCTTAGTTTTAATTCAGTTTGACTGTGATGCCTATTAACAACATGCTGCTCATCAGTTTGATCAAACTGCGGAAACAGTTGATTAGTCCAAAAATCATCATCACATGTGGTATGACTTTCTTCAGTCCATAGGGATCCAGTCTCAGATGCATCTAACAAGATCATCTCCTCTGAAAAAGAAAGAAAAAAATTAGTTTTTAAAAATTACCAAAGCCATTATACATAAAATCAACTGATCTAGATATGAATGGTGTGAAACCATCGTGCAATTATATATGATTTCTCCCTCAATTTGAGAACAACAACACATAGAAATTCTGAAACAAAGAGCAGATTAAAAAAAATTTATATAAACAAATGCTAGATTGACCCTAATGGCCACATATTGTCCACATCAACAGTAAAGTGTGAAACTGATTTTAAAAAAATGAATGTCATACTAACAAAAACTGGTGAAAGTCAAAACTGATAACATTTTCACCTCCAAATGCCTTTGGGACAAGACGGCAATCTGTAGTTGGTGTTTCTAGTGAAGTAATACTGCTGTTAACATCGTCAGTCTTATGCACATCTCTAAAATTTTCATTAGATGTCTTTGCCGATATATGATGTTTTTGCTGCTTCTCAGATACATTGGTTATATTACATAATACAGCATCATCACATAAATTGACATCTGGAACAAAGAAAGAAAAATGCAAAGAGTGAATAAGCTGACACTTAGCGATAGGAAAAGATAATTTGCTATGGAGGGTTTGCGAAACAGAAATACGATCCTGCCCACTTACTCTAAATAAGGTGTGTAAATATAGCCTTACACACAAACTTCATACCTATACAGGGATGTGTTTGGTGAACAATAAATATATTTTTTACATGATAAAAAAGCCAATATTAATTAAAAATTAGTGAACAAATATTAACAGAAGTAAATAAAAATATTAAAAAATAAAACAAATCATTTGCAATCATGCAATTAAAAACTGTTGTTGAAAATATGATGTCCAAATAAGTGGTTTCATTGGGAGTAAATGCAAATCACCATTAAGACAATAATTTTACATTTTTACAGATAACTAAACTTTTTAACAGCCCAAAGGCTGACAAATGATTATACATTCTTTATGAGTATACCAAATAAAAAATTATGTACATGTATCAAATTTCTTACCTACACCCTTTTGAGAAGAATCATACGAGGGCTTTGTCATAACAGAAGGATAGGGCCATTTAAAATCACAATGAAGACCTCGCAAGGCTTTAACAAAGTCAACAACATGTGCAGAGTCATTTCTGGAACAAAAAAAAAATCCTATGTGTGAAACTCTAATTACTTGCAAGCAAAAAAAGATACTTATAAGTCAAGGTACTTGAAGATTTTTTTTTTTTGAATATTTCAAATACTTCAGTGAACATCTAACATCAATTTACTGAACCTGTATCTATAGATACAGAAAGTACTTACTGTTACATATTTCAAATTCTATGCTGTTAGTTTAAGTAAACAAATCTGACATTAACCACTTAAGTTTTATTTTTTTACCATATTGTGTTAAAAAAAAGCACATTTTTGATAAACAATTTTGTATTCAAATCGATTATATAAATTCAAATCCTCCATCAAAACTATTACAAGTATTGTGTTTATTAATTTATGTCAATTTTTAATTTTATGGCATTTTTACTTGAAGTTGGTTTTTTCCCAAACAACTAGCTGAACTGGAAAGAACACTTCACAGAAATGGATGTTGCGATCCGATGTGTAAATCGATCGGATGCTGGTGATATCAATCGGCCATGATGCCATTGATCATGAGCGATCTGCCTATACAGAGGAAGATCCCAACAGATGTCAGAAAAAGCATGCATTTTTTAATACATTTTTGTTTCTTTTCAAAATTCAGCTTTTGTATGGTAAATTTAAAAACATGAGCAAAGCCCTATATCACAATTGGGACAAAAATATCTGGTTAGCAACTTTATCGAGACAAAAACTTTACTGGGCAACTCGAGCGATCTATTACAAATACTGTGCAAACTAAAAAAAGACAAAAATATGCTGCCCAAGTGGCGTTTGGGCAAATCAGAAAAAGACCCTTTTGCAGCACCCGAACGGTATTCGGGCAAAACTGTTCAGTGGTTAAGAAAACAGATCACAGAGAACATTTTACCTTTCTTTGCTGAAAAATGCAATCAACTCAAAATCCATGTGAGCTGCTAAATTACCCAGATCTTTGAGTTTTCCATCCTTCAAGAGTTTCTGAGCATGACTAATTATACGAGCTTCAACAAAACTCTTTTCTGCTATAGATTTCACAGTTGGCTCAGAAATTCTTCTGAAATAGAAATGCAGAGTGTATGTAACTTTAAACACTTTATGAAAAAAAGAATATGCAATCTAAACATAAAGTATTGTTTTTGATAATAAAAGAGCAAAACTCTTGATTGATTTCCATATACAATCGGCTGAGTTCAACAACAGAAGTTGACTAATACAAGTCAGACCAGCTATCTCTTTTTATTTAATGATCCTTTAGTCCAATAAATCACTAAATTTTTTTCGAATTCTAATTTTTTTTCACGCACATCAGGGTTGGGTTTTTGACATGACAAGCGTCAAAAACTGGTTTAAACAGTTGAAAACCTAAATGAATGCTTTTTGAACACAATAGGTATAATCATAACATGATGAAAACTTACTTTTTTTGTATATTACAATGTTTTATTTTTAAACATTAATTTATTACAATAATTAAAACAAAATATTAATTATAATTTGCAATTTTGAATTTTTCAACATAAGAGTTTAGAACACATCAAATATAATTTTGTGGTTCATTTTATCTAAGCTACTGATTACCTGTGTTCAATTTGCTAAGTGGAATAGAGCTGCTTATTCAAAATATGTGTGTTAGGGGCATCACAGAGTTAGGTTTTAGACTTCAGAAACTATAAATCAGTATTAAAACAGTAAAAAACTTATTGTCAATGTTGTCAAATAGTTCTTAACCTGATAGATACGCTAAAAAAAAACCACTTTTATGTAGATTAAAGGGTTTTATATTCAGAATTATAATTACTGAGAATCTATTAAGATATTTTAAATTTTCTGATCTGCCCAAAATTTTATTCCATGTAAAAATTCTCACACAGAATCTATTAATACACTAATTAAACTCATTTATTTTCATCTAAAAATTTCTTAGAGCACAGGGTGTATAAATTCACAGAGTTTTAAAGAGTATTTTCAGTCACACACAAAGCAGAGAGCCGACAGGACTTGATACCCAAATAATTTGTTTGCACATTTAAAATTAAATGCAGCTTCTATTGGAAAACTAATGCATTATAAATGCTAGTAAATATACCATATCATAGTGCAGAAGTAAGAACAATTACGTTTGACTAAGGATAAGTTACAGGAGTTTCTTAAGCCTCATGTACAAGCCAGCATTGCCAAAGTAAATGACATTTTAGTTCTACAATTTAGTGTTTTGATCGCTAGATATATTTCAATGTTATGCACAATAAGAGTATCTCAGTGATTATCTAGATAATTTAATAATAACAGAAATCAACATTACATATATGATGTAATGTAATAAATTTATCTGTTGTAAAAAGATTACATCAGATGGTTTATATCAAAGCACATATATAAGGAGTTGAAGAAATTTTGGAAGGTCAAGAATCATCTTGAATCAGAGAATATCAAATCATTCCATAGTTTTCCCTTCAGTGTTTATGCTATGCTTTATTCAAATTGTATATTTTTATAAGAAAAAACCCATATATATTTTGTCCAAAATAATTCTGTAGAGAGTAGAAAATTATTTTAGAATCATATTAAATATTTATTCTTTGTAGTCACTTTAAACATTACATGCAATTAACATGTGCATTTCCAATGGGAATTTTTATATTGGAAAGCAATATTTGAGGTTTTTGACGTAGTAGAATTCACCCAAACGTCATTTCCCACATTTTGGAAATTTGTAGTACATTCTTGCTTCTGGCATGAGGGGGATGATGGACTTGAAACATTTATTTTGTTATATTCTTCAGAGTAACTGTTGCATGATAAGAGCAAAAGCCTTGATTACAATAACTATGTAATCAAGTTAATTTGATGAAATTGAATGGAGTTATAGATTATTGCTCATTAATAATGATTATGGTGGGGGAAAAATCACTTACCTTTGTCTTGATATATGGGAGGAATCACCAACAGTTCTACCGATCTCATGATGAGGAATTCTGTTCAGCTCAGACGGGATCTGAGATAATTTTGAAGACACTGCAGTACTGTGAGATCGCCCCCTGGTCAATGATACTGTACCAAGAACAAATGAAAGGTCCTCTTCAGTGGGTGTAACTGGTGGAGTAATTTGCGGAAAGCCACACTTCCCTAAAACCCCTATCGACCTTGGAGGCAGCTCATTATCACCTAATTACAAAAAATGAGAGAAAACTTTAGTTTTTCTGAATTATCATCTTCCAAATGTTCAAAAAATCAGACATTTTACTCAGCAATGAGAAAAAAAAAATATGTCATTGTTTTTACTCATATCAGAGAAAGGGACACAAGTTGAAAAAAATTAACACCATTATGAAACACCACTGAAACAGGACTTTTGCCAATTATTAAAAGTATTTTTTTTATACCATTAACAATAGAAGGACCAACATTTCATTCTACCTAGAAGGACCTGATACTGGTCAAACTGGCCAGGAGGTTGATTTTCACTATGATATCTCGATTTTCATAAGTTTTTTTTATGTTTAAATGTAGATATGAATGTAAGTGGTACAATATAAAAACTCGGATTTTACCAAATGAATTCTGTAATTAAATTTTATTTTTAACCTCTTTGCTCCAGAGACACGTGTATGTGTACCTATTTTTTTTAACGGTTTTTAATGATTTTTTAGTCACTTGGAGTGTGTACGTAAGGGGTAGCTAATTAATTAGGTTAATTAATTTTTTCCACTTTTTTTTCTTTTTAAAGGCTATTTTGACATACAATAAACACAAATCAATCGGAAAAAAAACCATTTTTAATAGTCAGTTTGGAAAAGGATAACACTTACCCAAAAGTTTCTTATTGCATGACTGATAAAAAAAATTTACATTCTAAAAGTTGTAATTTCACTTGTATTTGCACACATCACACTTTCTACACTTTTCAATACCTTCGTTACATTAGAAACCCATTTTTCACATACAGATTTTTTTTATGCATTGAAAAGGTATTCAATTAATATTATTATCATAATTAATATTTAAAATTATAAAAGTTATTGCATTGCGGGACCTGACATCTCCATCTTTTTCCTAGTACAGTAGTACTTGTCAGCAAAAGAAAATTCTGATTCTTGAACACAGAAACGGAAAGGAAAGTTGATGTTCTTAACAGAAAATTTTGTACAAACACTATGTATGTTTCCCAAACAAATAGGCTAAGGGACGCGCACAAAATTTAAAGTGCTCAACCAAAATGTTTTTCTGCAATCTCTCCTTGCTAATATTCTACATTATCCACCCCCCTACATTAGCAAAGCCTGTTTCCGTACTCGATACTGTGATTTCAATAAGCCATATGTAGCAAGGAAGTTGATTTTTGCAATTGTTGCAAAATCTTTCAGAGAAGCAGGCTTTTCTATGGGAGAAATAAATGTGAAGGTTGAATTTCCAAATGATATATGCAGGACTTACAAAATTGCATGCAACCTGCTTTCTGTGATCACAGTGCTGAGGATTATATAAACATAGAAAATACAAACTACACCTGACACAACAAATATAGACACTCTCACTGAAACTTTCAGAGAAAGTCAAAAAGAAGAGGATGAAAATGAGACGAATGTCATCATTTTCAGAAGAAAAAACAATGTAGGGTGAAGTTTAATACAGATGCTATCAAACGTTTAAAAGAAATGCAGAAATTTTTCTTTATAGCATAATGACTCTGGCATTTTTTGTATGATTTCTGAAACAAAACTCTTTACTGAAAGTCAGGCAGCAAAGGGTGTTAACTGTATATATAGAAAACTGTTATTAAATACTGGAAAAAATAAAAATTTATTTACTGTACTGTTTTTAGTTTACTTACTATTTGGTGATGCGCACAGTTAATGTATATAATGGAATGTATGTAGTGTAATGTAAAAGTAAATGCAGTATATATATATATATATTTTTTTAATGAATAATGTAACCTGCACACACATATCAAGTGATAAATTTTTAACAATTAGTAATTATAGAAGAGTTGATCCACTTTGCCCAAGAATATTTAGAAGACACCAACGAATAAGGCAAATACACAAATTGTGTATTTGCCTTATTCGTTGGTGTCTTCTAAATAATTAGTAATTACTTTCTAATTACTTATTAATTAATAATTGTTTTATTTATTTTTAAATTATTTCCGTTATTTTCAATTAATTTATTTTTATTTCAATTTTTTTGAGACCATTACATAATTTTACACATTATATCAATTGAACTTCTATTAAGTGGAAATCTGTGTTCAACGGAAAAAAAATCTCGGTCCCATGAGATTCCGTTGAAGACAGGTTTTACTGTATTTATTTACTTTACCATTACAATACAGATATAGTACATTACATACATTAACTATTCTCATCGCCGAATAGTGAATGAAAAATTAAAAACAGTACTTTAAATAAAAATAAATTTTCATTTTTTCCAGTAAACAATAAGTGTTCACACCCTTTGCTGCCTGACTTTCAGTAAAAAGGTTCGCTTTAGAAATCATACTAAGCATAACTGAAAGCAAAATTCTGTGTTCTTTCAAGGTTTCGACAGCATCTAGACATTAAAACTAGGGCTGGGAATCAATTAAAATTTTTAACTGGTTAATAACAATTTTTTAATTGACTGATTAATTGAATTTCAATCAAATATTTTTTGTAACCATATAAAACTAATTGATGCTATAAAAGTTTATTTTATTCATTTCACACACCTATTCACCAGATGTGAACAAATATAGGAATAGATCAAGAAGTTAAGGCTGCTCGTTTGAAGCAAAAATTTTAATATGCTCAACATATATTATGAAAAAACTTGGAATTTCTTTACTTGGATCTTGTCATTTTTAAAAAAAATCAGTTATTTTAGGTTATAGTCACTGATTTTGAAACTGCTTTCGATTATAGTGTTTTGCTTGTTTTCCTAGAAACTCTTCCCGAATGGTACTTAGGAGGAAAGGCACAGATGTTTTTAAAAATACAAAAAACTACTGTCTTCATAGTGGATAGAATAAGTTTTTGCTTTCTAAACAACTTATCAAACTCCATTTCAGACTGAAATCATCACTAGCTTTTGTTGAATCGACTCATATTTCCCTATGCTAAAAAATTTGATCAAAGTATTGATTCAAATATTCTTAAATGTAGTCACTTATCCAAAATTTTATACATAGGTAAATAATTTAAGACTAATCGGTTTTGTTAAACAAATCAAGTTAAATTGAAAACTTTTTAAGCAAGTTTAAATTGGACTGATCAAGTTGATTAGCTGAAATTTTTAACTGCAATTAACAATTGATCAATTAATCGACTCAATTGATCCAACCAGCCCTAATTAAAACTTTACCCTACACTGTTGTTCTTCTAAAATGACGACATTCATCTCATGTTCATCCTCTCATATTTTTGACTTTCTCTAAAATTTCAATAAAAGTGTCAATATCTGTTGTGTCAGGTTCGATTTGTGCACTGCCGTCTATGTTTATGTAATCTGCAGCACTGCGATCACAGAAAGCAGCTTGCATACAATGTTGTAAGTTTTACATATCATTTGAAAATCCAACCCTTGTACTGATTTCTCCCATAGAAAAGCCTGCTTTTCAAACAAAAAATGTTTTACAATTTCAGAAAGCAACTGCTTTACAACATATGGCTAGTTAATATCACAGCATCAAGTACAGAAACACTTTTGGCTAATATAGAGATGAATTATGTAGAACCCCACATCTTGGTAAGCTGGGATTGCATATAAAAAATTTCCATAGAGTGCTTCAACATTTTGTATGATCCTTTGGTATATTGGTTGCAAAACGCTCGATGTGTTTGTGTGAAATTTTTCGTTAAGAGGGTAGAATTTTCTTTTTTGTTTCCGCGTTAGGTTCCATTTAATCTAGGTTTCTTTAATATGTATTTTGGCATTAAAATCATGCAGGACCAAGATTTTTTCCCATTGAAGACAGGTTTCTGCTTAATACAGGTTCCATTAAAGACAGGTTTTACTGTATCTACCAAGTTAATATTATTCTGCTTTAATATTTCAGCAAATATGAAGAAAAACAATCATCATGTGCTGGAATTTCTACTCGCTTTTAGATAAGATTCAATGATTTGCATCACTACATTTTTGGCCATATTAGTATTTTTATTTTTTAATTAGTCTATCATTAAAGGTGCTTTCAATTAGCCAAAGTGAGTACATCTATATTAGTTGTAATTTGATGCCACGATTCGACGAAATATTTGCTACTCATGGCTATGAAAGAGCCTAAAATGTTGCCAGTCAAATTGACCAGTGATGGTCCTTCTAGGTATAACTAAAAATATCTTGGCCGATTTTGTCGTCCTTTTCAGCAATTTTAGGAAAAATCATGAAATTTCAACATTCCAAAACTGGAACAACAAAAAATCTGGTTCACCATGAAAATTGAGCAAGATCAAAAGCAGTCAAAATGATGGCATGGTTCTTTTAGTGTTAAGCTACTGATTATTTTTATGGAGCCCTATTTTACTCATACTTCACATATTTTTCTGATCTTTTTTAATCTAATTAGTAATTACCAATAAGTCAATTAACTAACTTATGGTTGAATGCTTAATAAGTATTCACTTTGTTTTGGTCTTTCACAGGTTTGATGAAGTGAATACTTAATGAACATGGTATACTTTCGAGTATATACTTATACTATAATTTTTGAAAAAAATACACCATATGTCTAAATGTTATTTCATAATAAAAATGGTGAAAAATTTCTTCTTGTATTTTTTTTTGTAAAAATGCTATGGTTTTTGCAATGCCAGATGATTTCTCCACCTGCCTGGAAGTTTGTAAATATTTCTCTACATTTCCATTAGGTTTTATGTGCTAATTTAATTCTGCATGAATTTTGGAGATGTACAACAAAGGCACAATAATAACAAATGTGTTTGCAGCAGCGGTTCCCAACCTTTTTTATTTTGTGAGGGCACTTTTTAGAATCAATTTCTACGGTCCAAGACATACCATATGCCTTATAAATTAGTGCTGTTAAAGAGTAGTGCGACCAAAAAAAGATGGGGAGGAAAGAGGGAATAGATAGAGTTAATCTCTTACTAAAGTAAAGAGATAATCAAACAATTACATAACCTCTGTGCAATGAAATTGACTGCAAATTTACATTCAGAATGCAATATTCAGTTTTTGTATTTTGATTCTACTTTTTGTTTCTTATTCCTTGATTTCATTATATTTTTGTTTCATTTTTCTTTAGTGGCTGTGGAGCACCTGGAAAGTGTGGAGCATGGGGCTCTTCTAGCACCACAGAACACAGGTTGGGAATCTCTGATTTATAGCAACAATGCACTTACCAATAGCTTTGAGAAAGCGAACCAAATCATTTGCCAGCTATATATAAAAGAAACAATATAATAAAATCAACACAATTAAGACAACATATATTCTAAAGAAACATCGACAGACGGACTGTAAAATATAAAAATTAATTCATCAGTTTTTAAAAGAAATACCTGAAATTTTCCAGCCTCTAGAGCATTGTCTAACAGAGTGGTAGCATACTGTTGACTCACAGATGGAAGCTCCAGATTTTGAAGGATTATCACATATGATGCAGCTGTTTCCAGTTCTCCTCGGAGCAAACAGGCCTGCAAGAATTTTTTTTGTAAAATTTAATTTATTATCATAATTGTCTCGTCTAAATAACATACATTAAAAATGTATCTGATATTATATATATATCCAGGCAAAAATATATCAGAGCAGAATGAATGAAAAATCATCATTAATAATCATACATAATGATTATAATCAGAATGAATTTTATATTAGATTTTAAGTTTAATACACATTTTAACATACCAATATCAGCGCAAAAAGGAGCTGGAATATATGGGGTGATATGTAAATGACGAAATAAATTCAAAAAGTAAATTAGCTCAATGCTGTGAGAAAATAAACAGAAATGAAATTTAAAATTTAAAATATAATGAGTTGAATAGCCAAAGCCACCGCTGGGGCTTCATGGAATGTTATGTTTCTTCGTATGTTAATAATGCTCTTCACATGTGATAGAATTCTGATGTACTGCATGGAAAAACATAAGGGGATCTAGTACTTTAGTTTATGCTTAGCCTAATCAATATCAGAAACAAGGAAAAAGATATTTTCTGGATTTTATGCAGAGGTGAACTCTGAAAGAAAGGCTATCTGGTCCCCACTGAGGCTTGAACCTAGGCTTTCTTGAATACTGGGAAATGCATGCTACCATCTACACCACTGCCTTCCTTATCAGAAACAATTTGCAGTTCAGCCAGTCCTTGTGGTGTTACTCCTCACCACCTCTAGCAAAGAATCCAGAGATGGCTTTGAATATTCAACTCACCACTTCAGAATTTCTTCATTATTATATTTTCAATTTGAAATTTCATTTCCATTGATTTTCTCTCAGCACTGAGATAATTTACCTTTTGAATTTATTTTGTCATATATACAGGGTTCATACAAAACAGATCTCAACTAAAAAAATTCCATGTTTCTAAGTGCAATATTCGCTGAGATATTCAAAAAGCTGAGGAAAGTTGGGAAAAAAACATTAAATGCGGTTAAACCGTGTGCGAACATTCCCCCCTTTAATTTCCCCTCCCAATTTTCCTCCATTTTTTTAACTTGAATATCTGAATGAATATTGCACTTAGAAATGTGAAACTTTTTTTATTGACATCATAAGAGACAGGATAGTAACTCTCCAATTGGGTTTTTGGGCACACTAGGACTATATAAAAAATTTTTTATTTTATTTTAATAACTATACAACCCCCTGCAACGTGAATGACATGTCTGAGTGCTACACATTATTTTAATACTTTTCCTAATTGGAAGTATGCCTCTAGGATTAACAGCTCACCGATAAAATGTCATACCTTCTGATACTTATGCACTCCGTATATCGGATGTTGCCTTGAAGTGACAATAATCTCAGAGGGGTGATATTAGGCATCAAGAGGAATAAAAATTGTCATAGAGCGTGGTATTGCAAACTATGTTTAGTCGGTGAAAATCACAAAAATACTTATGAAGGGTGTAACGTCAAGTGGGACAAAAGGCCAATAATAAGTAGAAAAACATTTATTTGACAGCATGATTGCAAAACAGCCTGTGCAAAAGTAGAGAAGAGAAATGATTACAGGAGTTGTTCGAAGTTCTGGCTGCAAAGGTCATTGCACAGTCGACATAGATGGAATAACAATTAGTCGGACGTGCTCAAAGATACCTGGTGTGCTGGCAATGTCTGCTGCAATGACTCTATCGTCTCGATGTCTATTTTTTAAATTTTCCCTGACTAAACGTGTTTGCAATATCCTCTGAATACCCTCTGAATTTGTTGACACGTCAAAGCAACACCCTGTATATATGTATGTATACACAGTGTATTCTGCTCAATACATCATCAAGACCATGCAATAGAACTGAATTACACAGAAAAATATTTAAAAGTAGGAAAATTTTAATAAGATGTTTTGGCAAGAATTTTTCATAGAAGTTTTATGTTCAAAAAATACATATGTATGACACTATAAAAGTTTGATAAAAGATCTTTTAAAAAACTTAAAAATGCAACCAAAAATCCTATCAGTTACATTTGCTCAAATATAGCATATACTTATCAGTTGTATTTTTCAAGTTTTACAAATGATCTTTCATCATGTAATCCAGACCTTCAGAAATATCATTATACATTTCATATCATTATAGGCCTGCATCTGTGCAGGCAGAAAGTTTGTAGTATCTACAAATCTCATATAAAAAAATCCACTGGTACTCTATTCAGGTAAACACATCTCAGAGTTTGGGTACCAGACCAATTGTAGTGTACAGTAATGACCATCATATACTGTGTCAAAAATGTCAGAGATTATTCAATGCAGATAGAAACCAGTGATACCTACAGTCAGATTCTATTGAGACAAATCACACAAGACCTCACTGATATAAAAACATCAAGTTTGGATACCAGACAATCCGTTATTTACTATAATGAAGCACAAAAGACATTCAATTCAATCTTATGACCATGCCACAAAATGACAGCTAACACCTTTTCAGGTTAAACTAATATTTTACACATTTCATATCATTCTTTTTATTTGGGCGGGAAGGGGGAAGAAATCCTGAGTTTTAAGTAATTTGAAGAGATCTCAATCACACTCACTACGGATAATTGCAACTCCAATGTAGTTTCTAAAACATTCAAACTTACCTGAAAAAGAGATTTGGGATTGCCTACAGCAGCAAAAAGATATGGCCAAAGAGCAAGTTCAGTTTTTCTGGTGCATTGCACAACAGTCTGTAAAAACACCGGAAATTCCTGAATGAAATCGATAACACGAGGAAGCAGAGCATCTGAAATTAAGCAGCACAAAAGATTTCAAAGTTTCTTCATTATTTTAAAAACTTTACTGTAAAAAACTTGGAGAAAAACTTGTGTAGAATAATAAATATAATGATAAGTGGTTTTAGGTTCAATAATGTTGTCAAACCACAATTTAACAAATCAGACAGAAGTAAGAGTTTTGTTTTTCTAATCAAGAAAATTATCAAATCAGGGTTTCAATGCATTTGACTTGTACTAGAGTCATAAAAATGATCTTTTTATGATGGTAACTGGTTTGACTTTATATCAGCCTATTATAATTTTATAAGTGAAGGGTATTTTTTGAAAAACCTCTATAATGCATATATTTATACCATGAAATATACAGAATATTAAATTTCAATGATTACCAGGAATAGGTTCTGATGATGTTGCTTCTTCTTCTAGTACTTCATGTAAAAGCAATTCCAAAGAGTGAGGAAAGTAAGGCAAGGTAGCACAACTTTGAGCAATTTCCCAAGCATGATAACCTAAGCTGCAATACATTTAATTATAAAATAGATGATATACATATGAAATATCATAACTCACATTAACACACGCAGAATTAATGAAGAACATGAAATAAAAATAGATGAAGAAAGCTTTAAAAATCAAGTTTTGCATTTTCAATGTAATACATTCACAAATCAAGTTTTGCCGCCTGGCAGTCCAGTGGTTAGGGAGCTAGCTTCTGGCTGTGCGGGGCTGAGTTTGAATCCCAGTTTAGGCATGGATGTCTACAAACACTAACAAATTCCGTGGACAGATTGTAAAAATCTCTTGGGAATACGTGACGTCCCACACATATAAACATATGCAGTATGCAATGTGAATTAGCTTAATATATGATTACAGCTTAAATTCAATTCTAAAATAATTTTTAGTTTGCTAATTTAATTGCATTAGAAATCTCATGCTCTTTACGAACACTCCAATAAAAATTGGGACACTTTTGTTTTCGATCCTTGGTTTCTTTCTACAATCCTTTCATTAAAATTAAAATATTACTAAAATTTGATTGCAAGAAATGACAATTGTAAGAAATGTTCCTCATGTTTAGTACAAACGCAAAGAAAAATAGAGACACAAATGAAGACACGATGAATGAAATATTGTACTGTAATACATTAGTGTGTTTATATGTACAGTTAAACCTCCCAACAACAGCCACTAATGGTACTGAGAAAATGTGGTCTTTATTGGGAGGTGGCTGTTATTAAGAGATTCAATATTTCTAAGGGAAAAAATTAATTTTTTGTTCCATGTAAAATTGTAAGAATCAATATTACAATCACTCAAAAGTGGTTTTGCAGCACCTAATATTTATTTGGTATTGAAAATTTGCAAATTTAGCGTGAAGATCCAAGCATATCCATTAGCAACTACTTGTGAAACCCTGGAGGCATGGAATGCATTTTGAAAATCACTAACGTAGCAGGAGTGGCTTTAGGGATGTGCAGCCGTATGGGGCGCTGCTATAGGAATGGCACCAAATCAGTGGCAAGGGGAGGGAGGAATAATTGCAGAAAAAATTAGAATGAAATTTTCAAACTATGAATTTTATGCATTTCATAAAGCTGGGGGATTTTCGTGATCATTTTTAATTCATACTTATATCCAAGTTCATGGGTTCAAGGAAATAAAACTCTTTCAGAGAAAATATTGAGGACCCCTTTTCTTATCCTCTTCACTCCAGAGCAGAGTTTAAGCTACAGTCGCATTTTTCACAAAATGCGAAAAAAAAAATCTTACAATGTGAAAGAAGTAGTAGTCACTTTTGCAAAAATGCATACAAGAGGTACAAAACAAAAAGACACCCAACCTTAAATCATTAGCATTGTAGCATTTTGCTAAAGCTTTTCCCTCCATTTTTGATTTATTGCTAAAGGAATTTTTTATCTAGCTTAAACCCTGCTCCAGAGATACACATACAGGGCGGAATGTATGTGTACATCCATTTTAAATGGTTTTAATGATTCTTTTTCAAATTATGACTTGAGACATGTGTAAGGGTATCTAACTCAAATGGCTATAGTAGAGATATCAACCCAAATTAATTCATTTTTTCCAAAATGTTTTTTTTTCCTTTTTTTAAAGAGCAGTTTGACAACCACCACAAATCAATCAATTTTTTTTTCAATAGTCAGTTTTTAATTCAGGTTTGAAGAGGTTATGATATGCATTTTTATTCTTTTATTTTCATGGCCAAAAGTTGAAATTATTCAGAAATCCCAGTTTGGAGGTTATCCTTAATGTAAATCCAACAGGATGCATTATTTTCAAGGAAAATGAGGCTGTTGTTCAGAGGCTGCTGTTGTTCGGAGGTGAAAGTTATGGGAGGTTCCACTGTATTTAACACTATCAAATGCATCACTAATGATTAAGTCACTCCCCCCCCCCCCTATTTAATCAATTTAGTCAATTGAGAATTTTCCCAGTGCTTTATCTCTATTTTTATAAATCGTAATAAATCCACACATTTCTGATTTCATCCTCTCGCATTATGCTTAATTAAATCATATTTTTAAATCACCTTTCATAAATGCTGCACAAATTCATGTGCTAGCTCCATATTTATCATGTATATCATTAACATGTTCTTTATTTTTTTGTATTTGGGGTACATAACAAGTTTATATTAGGGGAATTCATGTTGATATTATTATGTAATTTTTATAGCACCTCCACCATTGCATGAGATTATCCTTTATTATTTATATTACCATTTTTAACACTAAAATGGCGAGAGCAGTCATTTTTACGGTTTTTAATTTTGAAAATGTTATAATCTCGACAGTTTTAACGTACATACTCAATTTTTGGTGACTTTCCATTATTTCCGTACTCATCTGTTCACAAATATTTGAAAACTGAAGGTTTTGAAGAGATGGTATTTTTTCGGCCTGAAATATACTGAGAAACTGAATTTTCTAGATGTTATGCGGAAACTGATATTTGAAAAGAAAAGCGATTTGCCTCCTCCGGGAATTGAACCCGGAATCTGAATAAAAATTTGAGATCTGAATAAACATTTTATATAATTTCTTCTAGTTGTCTTGTTGAAATAGCAAATGAAATTTTTCCCTGCACTGGCTAACAATAAAGTTTTAACTGATGGATTTGATATGAATTTGGAAAAGTACGACACAGTCCAACATAAATTCTTCAACACCATAAAATGTATTACACTATTATATGTTAGGGCAATATGCATACATAAAAACCAAACAAACATCCTCTAGTATGCATCAATATTTTTCGTTTTTTTCAGATTTATATATAACATACATTTACTTACTTTCTTTTCAACAGCTGCCTCAAAATATGATGAAGATACACCTGACTCTAAAATTGAGATATAACTTTTTTAGAAATATATATTGATACAAACACACACATATATTAATTATGATGTAAAAATGAGGAAAGAAATTTTGATGCTCTTCAAGGGAAAAAAATCGCCCTTTTTTTTAATACACATAACATTTTTAATCATTTAATGCTCATATTTGCATTTCATTTGACACATTATGTGTGGGTCACAGCACAGGCATCATATTGCTAATAGGCAATATTCAAAGGACAATGAGACTGGAACATTCTGCTTATACCAGTTTTGAAATTTTTGTTTAAAAATTCTATATCTCAGCTACTACTTTAACTTGGACTTGTTGAACTAGAGATTGTCATGTTAATTATATGACTGGTAAAATAATCACTGTGAATTATTCCTACTGGTATAACAATATATATATCTATAATATATATTGTGAAACATACTTAAAACAAACTTACTGTTCGTGTTATCATACAAAAAGGCTGTCTTTTACTACTACTAGTTGAAAAAAGAGCAGCTTCATTTTCAGCTCCTACAATCACAGCATCTTCATATAATACAGCTGCAAAAAATATGGAAATAAAATATATATTTTTATTATTTTTGGAAATAAAGTCAGATTATACACTGAAGAGCCAAAAAAACTGGTAAACCTGCCTAATATTGTGTAGGGCCCCTGCGAGCCCGCAGAAGTGCTGCAACACGACGTGGCATGGACTCGAATAATGTCTGAAGTAGTGCTGGAGATAATTGACGCCATGAATCCTGCAGGGCTGTCCATAAATCCGTAGGAGTAAGAGGGGGTAGAGATCTCTTCTGAACA
Organism: Pholcus phalangioides; assembly: GCF_987345545.1. NCBI lineage: Eukaryota > Metazoa > Arthropoda > Arachnida > Araneae > Pholcidae > Pholcus > Pholcus phalangioides. The sequence continues at coordinate 80,478,765 of NW_028301608.1, read as the reverse complement.
GCACGTTGCAAGGCATCCCAGATATGTTCAATAATGTTCATGTCTGGGGATTTAGGTGGCCAGCGGAAGTGTCTAAAGTCAAAAGAGTGTTCCTGGAGCCACTTTGTAGCAATTCTGGACGTGTGGGGTGTCGCATTGTCCTGCTGAAATTATCCAAGTCCGTCGGAATGCACAATGGACATGAATGGGTGCAGGTGATCAGACAGGATGCTTACGTACCTGTCACCTGTCAGAGTCGTATCTAGACGTATCAGGGGTCCCATATCACGCCAACTGCACACGCCCCATACCATCACCACCTTGAACAGTCCCCTGTTGACATGTAGGGTCTATGGATTCATGAGGTTGTCTCCATACCCGTACACGTCCATCAGCTCGAAGCAATTGGAACCGAGACTCGTCGGACCAGGCAACGTGTTTCCAGTCCTCAACAGTCCAATGTTGGTGTTGTCGGGCCCAGGCGAGGCGTAAAGCTTTGTCGTGCAGTCATCAAGGGTACACGAGTGGGCCTTCGGCTCCGAAAGCCCATATCGATGATGTTTCGTTGAATGGTTCGCACGCTGACACTTGTTGATGGCCCAGCATTGAAATCTGCAGCAATTTGCGGAAGGGTTGCCCGTCTGTCACGTTTAATGATTCGCGTCAGTAGTCGTTGGTCCCATTCTTGCATGATCTTTTCCCAGCCGCAGCGATGTCATAGATTTAATTTTTTACCAGATTCCCGATATTCACGGTACACTCGTGAAATGGTCGTACGTGAAAATCCAAATTTCATCGCTGCCTCGGAGATGCTATGTCCCATCTCTCGTGCGCGCCGACTATAACACCACGTTCAAACTCACTTAAGTCTCGATAAACTGCCATTGTTGCAGCAGTAACCGATCTAACAACTATGCCAGACACTTGTTGTGTTATATAGGCATTGCCGACCACAGCGCTGATTGGTTCCATATCTCTTTATTTGCATACGCATGCCTGTACCAGTTTTTTTAGCTCTTCAGTTCATAAAGAGATCACAATAATCAAGGGACCAGAGGTAAAAGTATCTGCCCATGGGATTTTTATCATGATAGGTTGGTGGTTCCCAACATGGAACCCCACGCCCTACAAGAGGACAATTTGATTTTTTAGGGGGCAATATAAGAAAGTATTTTTGTGTGAGTGCGCGTGTTTGCATGTGTGTGTGTGTTAAGACTTGGAACTTTGCAGAACTCCCTACAATTTTTTATATCAGTTGAAATTGAAACCTATTAATCAATTTCTTGATGACTTCTTTCTTTTAATTTTCCTCTCATTGTTTTCTTTAGAAGTGGTTCAACTGGGGTTGCTTAGCTTTTTGTGTTCCACAGACAATTTGTGCGAGTGAGGTGAAGTCCACAGACTCTGTGCCAATAAAAAAGAAGAAATATGCAAACCATGGACCCCTTTACTACATACAGAATATTATTTAATAATGTTAAAAACAATGAGTTGATTTTTATCTCATTCAAGCTCACTGACTCCCTGGTCTCTCCAAGGACCCATGGTTAAGCACTGCTGCTTTTAACTTTGGTTCTCTCAACATGAATAGGACTATTTTTGAATAACAAGGATTACTTAGGAAGAGATAGAACTATGGGGGGGGGGATGCAGCCCCTGGATTGCCAAATTTAAGGATGTAAAGCAAAAAGTTTTTATACAACAGAAAAAAAAATTTGTCATGGAACTGTGAATTTTCACAGGGGGGTAGGGGTGCCCCCTCCTGACAAAAGTCCTAGTTACGGCTCTGACAGGGGGACTTCAGGATTTCACAGAGGCTTTGGTAGGGCATGGCCTAAAAAAGGTTGAGAACCACTGTTATAAATGAAATGTATTAACACTATGAGAAGTGTGCTAGTACCAGAGATTAACATTGTTATATAGGTGACATTGCTATAGCTATTTTATTTTCACTGTAAATATCTATCTATATCTACATCTACATTCGTATGGATATTCCAAGGTACATTTATAAACTAATTAACTAATTATATGAAGAAAAATAATTATATATGCTGATGATATTGTAATTCTTTATTCATGTGGCAATCAAAATACAGTAAAACTTCAATTAACCGTCACTCGTTTAACCATCAGTTTCTGTTAGAAAAAAAGCCCCAGGTTATAAAGTCCAAAAAGATTGGATCACTGCTATGGTCTGTGCAAATGCCACCCGCAATCATAGATTACCCCTGACTGTAATCAGTAAATTCAAAAAATGATGTGCTTTCAAAAATCTAAATATGAAAGCATTGCCTGTGAACTATTATGCCCAAAAAAATTCTAGGATAGACCAAACAATTTTTTTCAGAATGGTTCCACAACATTTTTGTGCCTCAAGTTAGAGCTCACGTGGCCAAAACCCAGTTCCCACAGGAAGCACGGCTGTTAATGGACAATGTCCCGACACACTCCTCTTGTGAACTCAGAAGTGATTGCAACAAAATAGCATGCCTCTTTCTCCTAGCAAATACAATTCCACTTATCCAGCCTATGGACCAAGGCATAATTGAAAATATGAAACAACGTTACAAAAACGCTTTTATCAAAGGCTTGCTTTCATCTGATGATGCCAAAGAATTTTGAAAGAGATACAACATAAAGGACACTATTTTTAATACTGTCAGTTCTGGAATTAATGAAAGAGAATTACAGCATTCTGAAAAAAATTATTCCATAAGTAATGAAAGAAGCAATTCCAGAATTAATAAAAGATAATTCCAGAATTAATAAAAGATAATTCCATAATTAATGAAAGGTGTAATTCCAGCATTAATAACAGGAATAATTTCAGCATTAATGAAAGAAACAAATCCAGAATTGATGAAAGAAACAAATCCAGAATTGATGAAAGAAACAAATCCAGAATTGATGAAAGAAACAAATCCAGAATTGATGAAAGAAACAAATCCAGAATTGATGAAAGAAATTGTTCCAGAAGTAATAAAAGAAATAATTCCAGAAGTAATAAAAGAAATAATTCCAGAATTAGTGAAAGAAATTTTTTAAGCATTAACGAAGGAAATTTTTTAAGCATTAACGAAGGAAATTATTCCAGTATTAACAAAAGAAATTATTCCAGTATTAATGAAAGGAATAATTTAATCTTTATCTCTATCCTTTTATTTAATCTTTAAAAGATAATCAATTACAATATTTATATTTAAAGATTGAACTATACATTAGAGTGGATCACCATTCTATGTAAAAATATATATATTTTTTCAAATTTCTATCTAGCACAGCACAAAAAGGGTGCCAAATGATGCCTTCAGCTCACATATAAATTTTTTTAGGAATGGGTCACCATCATCTGCCTCCGGATTGACTTTAAAGAATCTATATTTTGAAAAAAAAACTTTTTTTTTGATGAGTTGTCACAGTAAGGTTTAAAAAAAAAAATTTAATGTGTGTCTATTAAAACAAATACAAATTGCATGAGTAATGGTTATTTATTGCAAGAAAAAGTTCACAAAAATGGCATTTATATTATTATCATCATATTTCAAATAGCGAGAAAACCCTTCTTACTATTGAATTTCGGCACAGCGTTTCGAGACACTGTTTGATTTTTTATGAAGCTTTCTCTCTCAGATTTTTTGCACAATGAGGCTGATGTTTCTGTAACTGTAACACCAGTCATGGCCCAGGTTCTGTCCCATGAGGGATATAAGCCTTTTAAGTTTCTGTAACAGTCTTGACCACGTTTTCAGCAGTCTGTGTTTGACATGGGAGGCATAATAAAGGCAGTTCTAATTTTTGGACGACAAACAGTTGGATGTCTTCGTCGGGTATAGATTTCAATATTGGTGGGTCAAATATATTCTATTTCTGCCAGTCAATGAGATCGATGTAATATGATACATCAAATTTTACAATAGGAAGTTGAAACAGTCTATTTTTCTGAATGCGGCAGGCTGCTAGTTCACGGATGTGCTGTTCAGAGTCTGTCAACACTATGATCAATGAATTTCCAGGGTGTGTGAAGTAAGTGTTTTTGAGAGAGAAAGAGAGAGAACTGCGGCATATATTTTTCCTTTCAGTTCTGCGGACAAATACCTAGTTACAGCGATGAGATTGAACAGGTGCTGTGTTCCATCTTTACAGGAAGGGTGAGTTTTGATAGCAAACCAAGTTGGAGCGTAAAACTTGACGACATACGCTGCTAGAATTATTACATTTTCAGGAGATTCCATCGAAACATACAAACATAGAATTTGATTAGCACGAGTTAGTCATCGGGCCTGAGACATTTTTCCGGGCAATTTGTTTGCTAAATCTTTAGGCCTTTTGTAACTGCTGAGACTATTCTGTACAAATATGTTTGGTCTGTGCTAACACCTTGAATAGAAAACTTGGGGAACTTTGTTGAAAAACTTGAAATGAAACAACGTTTTTTTTTTCACATATTTCTACATCTTTGCCAATTCTCCCTGAAAATGTTTTGGGTCCATGTGCTGCCGTCAATATGTAGAAACAAGTATTGGAATGGTAAATCATTAAAACGCAGTAAACAGATAATCCACCGCAACGACTTATCTAACCTTTTTTCAAGCAGACATATGACACCTCCATATTTATCAACGTTCAGATTAGTTCCACGTCACACCCAACTGCCACTAAAGACTCCATGGATATTTATGATTCTAAGAAGAAATCGAAGATTGCTTGTTCTATGTATGCTCTTCAAGAATGCTCTGTCTATACATTTTTCCATTCTTTTCTGATACAAAGTTTTATCCTTCCGTGTCCATTGAAGTATAAAGCAGTTATTTGTAAGACTTTGGTCGTTCGTTGGTCGATTAGGAAGCTTTTCTCTTTGACAGGTATTTTTTTGTATTTGAGGCAAATGCACTCTTCGATGTTCTTACCCTTGCAAAATGAAATAAATGCCAAACAATAATTTACGGCAAAACTCTTCTAATTGCTTCTTCTGTATTTTACGGTGTGATTTTAAAAGATTTTTGTATTTCATACATAATACGCCTTTAACATTGCTTCCACTTATTTATGTTGGACAGAAGGAATGGAAGATCTTGACCATATTTCTTCAATTTTTGTCATGACAATGTCCTCTAGTTCTTTATACGTAGGCTCTTTATTAGTTTCATTATCATGCGTCATCTTATGACGGTTTCACTCATAGAACTTCATAACATCTTTGTAGGTTGGTAACATATTGCATTTAGCGTCACTTGAATCATGAAATAACGGACATTTCCACTTTGAACGAAAACGATCCATGATGAAAATGGCACAAACGAGTGAGACACAACCTCGCCTTATTTCAGCCAGAGTTGTACTAGGAAACATGGGAGTCAAATGCATCCGCATAGGGCCTTCCTAGACTATCTCCCACTCTACCCACCCCTCACACCTACAACGTGGCGAATTGTCTATATTTTTAGAAAGTAACGTAATTGGTTCAAACCCTAACTGAAACCTAGCTTGAAAAAAAAATATCAAAAATATTGAAAAAATTAATATTAATCCGGAGGCAGTTACACTAATCAGAATGTAAAAAAATTTTGCATGTGTTATTTTGAGACCATTTAGCACCTTTTTATCGCTGCGCCCCTTAAAAAATGTGAATTTTATTTTTTTGACCCACCCTACTATCCATTTCAATTGGGGAAATTGCCTGGCATGAACTGTGTATTTAACACGTTATGTTATCCTTGTATTTGATGTTACTGTCATCGCAGTTGCTCCTTGCTCCCTCCAGTAATATAAGCTCAATGAATGAAACAGGTGTACACAAGTAGCAATGTAATTAAAAAGTAACTCTGAGCTGTATGCCAGAATATCAAAGACTGATAATATTATATCAATTGAAGAGAGAGATCAGAGATGTTTGATCTACTTATGCTGTTTGATTTTAAACAAAATTTGAGAAATTTAAAATTATCAGTTTCAAAGCTGTTGTTTTCAATAAAGCGAACTAATTTTTTAGTCCTAAAGTGATCATCAGTTTATAGCATTACATAGCATTTAAATACCATAAATTGTGAATAAAATTCAATTAATCAAGTTAAAAAAATTAAAAAAAATCCATACTCTAGGTATAAAAATTGTCAATTGAAGAAGAAAAATCAAATCAATAATAATTCTAGACACAGTAAAACCTGTCTAAAACAATACTGTAGGAACTTAGAAAAAATATTGTTATAGACAGGTTACCGTTGTATACAGTTTGACCATTTGCGCCATTTCCTATGAAATAGGAATTTGGCTGAGACCAAGGTAACAACCATTATAGGCAGGTTTATCATTATACAGCTGCTATGGTGGTTGAGTGGTCATAGTGATGGACTTGCATCGCGGGGTCCGGGTTCGACCCCCCCCCCCCACCCCACTGACCACAGAGGTAGTTGGATGAAGTTGGTTTTCTGTGGTTCCTGATTTCGAGGCACAAATGCACACAGGCCGATCTCCCCTTTAAAAAAGTCTTACCACAAAGAGCAACAGACCTACAAACGGTCAAATATAATTCAATCATTACACTTCACTCAATTCATTTCCGAAATATAGATGGCAGCACATAAAAATCAGACACAATGCTAGATATGCACTGAGACTGTTAGGTACACACACACACACATTTACACTTCAGGCACAACTCACTAGGTAGTACATTGCACATAGATGGCGATAGACCTGAGTTGTGCTCAGTTTGAAAGAAAGAAAGTATCAGTATACACAGATTTCACTGTACTACGCAATAAGTACTAAAACTTTGAAAACTTAAGAAATGATGGTAAATTTGTGCATACCAAGAGGATATATGCATAATTCAACAGGCAACATGATCCTTTTAGACATGAAGTTATGAGCTCTATGCTTCTCCCCATCACATGGATACAGAGGTAGCCAGACCTGTACAAGGAATGACACTAAGATCTGAATATCATTTCATAATTAATTTGTTTTTTTCATCATGTAAAAAGAATGCACCATAAAATCTGATTTGAATGAAAATAAATAAATCTCTTTACACATAAAACAATAATATCAATTCATAAGAAGTGGTAACTGACAATGGTGAGAAAAACAAAGTATTTTTACTTTCAGTTTCATGTGTTACCATCTATTTCATGACTGTTCAGCACCACCACACAACACATATTTTATTAGATCAACCTAATAAACATGTTCTTTCCTTACTATCTGTTCAGTTACTGGGAATTAGAACTTAAGCAAAGGACTTTTCACCTTTTTGAAGCAGTAAAATGAGTTTAAGGATTCACTTACTCTCATGCCACGTGCACCACAAGCAATCCACAAAGCTTCTGTCAGATGAGGAGTATCTTTAGAGTGATGACAGCAGACCCAGACATTCTCAACACACGAAGCCAGAACTGTAGGTGCTCCATATGAGTAGGTGACCTGAATATTTCAATAAGTTTAAATACTTTAACAATTAAAGAAAATATAGAATTGTATGCTCAACTTTAGAAATTAAGATGATTGAAAAACACATTATATATTAACTGTGAGAGAATTCAAGGCAATTTTTTTTTGTAATCAGTTCACAAAACAGTTTACATTCATCACCTTGCTAACTAAAAAAATACTAGCGAAAGATAATGTGTAACAATAAGAACTCATTGTAACTACATTATGCTGAATAAAACTAATAATGCAGTACTAATTGCTATTACCTGATTGTTATTTAGATTATCTAATGGCTCATAAGTAGGTTCTTTCTGCAGTAAAAGTAAGCGTCCACACACATTAAGCAGAATATTCTCATCTCCCCCAGAATGACAATGGCCTGCAAAATGTGAAAAACTTCATCTTGAAAAATAAAAATTATGAAGATTACTTTTTTTCTTTCAAACCAAGCACAACTCAGGTCTATCACCATTTATGGGCGATTTACTACCTAGTGAGTTGTGCTGGAGGTGTAACTGTGTGTGTACCTAACAGTCTTAGTGCATATGTAGTGTTGTGTTTGATTTTTCAGTGCTGCCATATATATTTCAGAAGTCAAGTGAGTGATGTGTTGTGATTGAAGTACATTTGTGCTGTTTGTAGGTCTATTGCTCTCTGTGACGAGACTTTTTAACAGGGAGATCAGTTCGCATTCGCGCCTTGAAGTTGGAAACCACAGAAAACCAAAAATAAATGATGATAAATAAATGATAAATAAAATAATTAAATTTCTTAACTGATGTTTCAGTACAAAATTTGAAAAAACTTGTCCCCCAAAAAAAAAACAGAATCAATAATTACCACAAATATAAGAAAAGCATGTGCAACATACAAATTGTATGAGAATATTTACTGTAAATTTGAATATGCAGTCGAACCCCATTATAGCACCCCATTGTAAAGCCAAAAAAAAAACAAAAAAAACACTGCTTTCCACCACAAAATTTCAGTGAACAAATCTTTCATATAAGAATTATAATGTAAAAAAACCTGTTATAACACCAACTAATGTATACAAGTCTACGCGTCATTTTCCAAGAAAATTTCCACAACATTTCTTCTCCCATCATTTTGCTTTTTTTTTCTGAAAGGAGTTAGGGAATTATCATTTTCTTATTCCACTGTTATTATCAGTCAACATGACAATAGTTTAGAGCAAATGACTTGAAGAATAAAGAATGTTCTGTGGTTGAGGGGGGGGGGGGTGGTCTTCCAAAGCACATTGAATTCCTGAATGCGTGTAGGAACCAAAACAACCACAGTATATATATTCAACAAAACAGATTTACTGATAGGGGAAAGTGTACAATGAGCGTACTGCACAAGTTTTTCAAGATTGCCAAGAGAAGTTTTTCAACAGTGCATATTTTTACTCACTGGTCAGTACTATCGCCTACCGTGATTTGCTCTCTTCAAATTATGTTGAAAGGTGTTGTTCTTTCAACATCTGAGAAACAGGAAATGTGTGATTATCAACCAATATGGACTAAAAAAGCAATGCAGCCATTGTTTTCCTTTGTTTATTTCATTCTTGTACTTATAAAATGCATCGTTAAATTTATGCAGAATTAAAATAATTTCAGAGGTAAGATATGTCTACATGATATAAGAGGCAAAATATATCTCTCTTAAGTTTTATATCAAGAAATATTCAAGTAATATATTGTACAGTTTTTAAAATTTTACAAATTTTCTCATCTTAAAATTGAATATGTGTAAAATATGTTATTGTATTTATGGGGTAACACTAATAGGACACTGAGATACAGTAGTTCATAATTAAAGTGTGAATTTATGTAATGAAGCCTTCTGAAATGTTATTCCAACCATGATCCAATATAATGGCAAACTTGTTATACCACCAAAATTCTTTGGGACGGATGGTGGCATTACAACAGCGTTCGACTATATACAGTCAGCTCCCCATATTCGTGGTTTCTATATTCACAGTTCCCCCCCCCCTTTATTGCTATTTTTTTGTAACACTCAGAAATTGTCATTCATTTGTTTTGTTTACAAAATTTGAGTTGCACATGTTTAGGATGGCTCACTAAGGACATTACTGTCATCACTAGAGCCGTGGCAGTTCCCAAGAGAGAAATAGTCACCTCGGGTTGGATTTCTTGGAAAAGAAAAATCTTCATGCCTTATGCAAATGATGGATTACGCTCATCGACAACCGGTCGTTTTCCATGAGGGAAAGAATTTCCCTGTCTATAAAAGATTATGTTAGTTCTCAATCAGTGTTCGTTTTCTTTTTCGGTTATAGTTCAATATATGTTCGTTATGTCTCATCACTATGTTATTTTCATGCCTAAGCCAAATGTGGAATAAAATGAAGTCTTTAATCAAATTGAGTTTTTATTGAGCGACACTGCACACTGCGCTGACAGGATTAACCTTTGGCCACAATGTGCGCTAAAGGATACAACCATTTCTGCAGAACCAACTGAAGACACTATAAAAGACATTGTTGCGTTAGCAAAACAGGTGGGTAGAGAAGTCGAACAGCTAATTAATAGCAATTCAGAGGTATTGACAGAGGAGGAATCAATGCAGGTGGACTGCTCCTGAAACTGAAGTGGTACCAGATGAAGAAAACCAAGATAAAGATGTAGAAGACAAGTTCGCACTATGAGTAACATAGCAAAAGGGCTACATGCATTCAAATCAGCAATAGATCATTTTTATGACATAGATCTCTCTATGGTACACTCTTCATATGTAGAAAAATTGGTAGAGGAAGCCTTGTCATCATATTTCAACATATTTAATGATATGAAGAAGAAACGGCAAACAGAAATCACGATGTTCTTTCAAAAAAAATTGCCAACAAATGCTGCACCCTCTTTTAAATTCCCTTTCACGTCTGTGTTACCCTGTTTTTCTTATGCTGTTCAATAAACGTGATATACAAGAAAAATGATGGTTTTAGTTATTCGCGGATTTCCCGTATTCGTGGGCACCCCATATGGGGGGGGGGCGACTATATTTATATACATACATACATATACATTCAGGATGAAGGAAAAAGTCAAAATGATGTTGCATTAACATAAGTATTTTACTCAGGGAGAAAAAATACAAAAAAAGACAAAATACTTCTTTCATTTTTGTTCCTATAAGCTCATTTCTTAAAATAAAACATAAATTTAGGAGAGAAAATACACAACCTGTTTCTGTGCAAACAGAAGTTAACAAAGCAGATATGACACAAGCTGGATGAAATACTATGTTAGATACATCCAACTCTTGCAAACAAACAGCAAAAAGAGCAGAACCTGATAAAAAAAAAATTAATATCATTGATTTAGTTATCAGGAAAAAATCATATTGAAAATGTATATTCAATGAAACTATAATTTCATAACAGTTTTATTTTCCAATCAGCACAGATTACTTGTATTGTACCGTACCAGAATTTGTTTTTGCTTTATTCACAAATCAAGTTTTTATTCAAGCTCAATAATATCTAAAAGATCATTTGTCAATCCTTTTGTCTTTTTTCATAGTACAGCTTCTCTCAACTTCTGATGTTGTTTTAATATTGAATTTATTATTCAAGCAGATTAGTGTTATTCTAAGCTGCAAAAGTGATAATCAGTGTGTACAGGGTTGAAAACTCAAAACCAAACATAATTTTAAAATGGTACAAAAAAAAAGAAACAATTCATGACAGTTTTCATAACTGAGCACATGAAATAATGCACAGTCCATAAACTTATTTTGGTGATCTCCGAAAAAGAACAAGTGAAATTGACGCAGCAGCTAAATTGTGTTTCTTACATTAATTAGATTTTATGTTTCTTGGACTAGTTAGAGATTTCATGTCTCTTAAATTAATTAGATTTTTTGATGGAATAAAAAATTTTCATTGATATTTATATTTTACCACTATATTTCAAATACTTCATGTTGCAAAAATATTTCTAGATTTCAGAGAGGAATCCTCTCTCTCTCAAGGATATTGGAGTAAAGGTGCAGAGTTGCTGATGTTGTCCTAAAGTTTGGATTGTGGTCTGCCCTATGTTTGAAACCACAACAGAAAATATTCTATATAAATTATTGGCATACCATAACCATGTACAAGTGCGATATAAATTCTCACAAAAGAATAGAATTGTGACGTACCACTACTGGAATTTTTTCGCTCCAATTGGAAAATAGACAAGTGAGAATCAGCACAGAAACAGAGTAGCCTATCCTTAAGAGATGATAATTGCAAAACCTGAGCTGTCATTTCTACTGTCTGTGAATACTGGTTATCCAATTTACTTTCTCGGCAATAAATACGAATCTATAACCAAAATTCATACATAGACTGTGATATGATAAAAAAAATATCATATTCATAAAATGAAAACCATAAGTTTGAAATTATGCCAATTATATTCAATTGATACAGTGTCAAATCTCATTTTAATGAATACCGTTATAGCGAAAATCTCGTTTTAACGAACACTTTTCTAATACCCCAAATAAGTTTAAATAGGAACAATGGGAATTCCTTCCTGGAATTCCTTCATAACAAAATTTTGTTATAACAAAGTGATTCTTCCGGTCTGTTGGCGTTCATTATAATGGGATTCGACTGTATTTGGTATTTTAACAAATATATACAAACAAGTAAAATTCAAATTTTTTTATTACTATACTTGGTTTTTCTGGCATATTGCTGATTTTATTTATTTTTTTGCATACCTCTGTATGATCTGGCATGTACCATTAACGGATATATACCCTACTGCTTTCCACTATACCCTAAAAGATATATGAAGGGAGCAGCAGAAGCTAATCCGTGTAAGTCAATGATCATTAAAAATGAGATAAAAGGATCTTTTCATTACGTGGTCAGTATAAGTGGCGCTATCTTCTGTTGCAATATAAAGATAGTGACTTGAATACTTTGGTGCCTGAAAGTTTTAACAATGAAGAGGCACTTGCAATACAAAAGTCATTTTCAGAAAATTGACTTCTGATTGGCTTTCAAGCCCTCTATATGCATCACAGGTTGGGAAACATTGTCCTTGATTAAAAAAGTTTAGTTTTTTTAACTTAACTTTTTTAATTAAGCAGTTTTTTTTTAAACTGCATTTTAAAGGGAATATCTGAAAAAAAAAAGTTGATAAAAATTCTTTTTAATTCCTTGAAATCAGACTATCAAAAAAGTTATTTGATTACCTGCAAGAAATAAAAGTTAATTGTTAAAGCTATATAATCCGTGGCTTTACTATGGTAAATTACAGTACATTATTTTTCTGAATTTTCAAATATCATCATAAAGCATAAGTTTCACTGGATCTTAATTTTGTTTTAAAATTTATTAAATAGCAGTCTTAAAAGATCAAGCCACCTGACAGTCCAGTGGTTAGGGAGCTAGCTTCTGACTGTGCAGGTCTGGGTTCGAATCCTGGTTCAGGCATAACACACACAAACAAATTCCTTATACAGATTGTAAAGATCTTTTGGGAATATGTGATGATCACGTTATTATTATATTAAGACTGCTAAATACTCAAATGTACAGATAATCTTTAAAACAGAAAGATAAATAAATAAATCATTACTTCATCTCTAAGATCTCTGAGATTGAAGCAGCCTACAATAATTTGATCTTCATACCACAGCAGGCCTCCCATAGCAATGAAGTCTTTCTCCTTTTAAAAAATTAAAGAAAAAGCCTATTGCTACAAAGAATTGTAAAATACTAGTTTTTATCACACAGTTGATAATATGGTTCGAAAAATACTTGTAAAAATAATTATCTCAGGTTTTTATTGGTAAATTTTAGCATTATTAAACTCTAACTGGCTAAAGTGAAAAACAAGCTACGGGTCTGCCCTGTTCGTGAACCTTTCTTGTTTAGTTCAAGATTACATGGAAAATCATATAGTTGAATGCATATATATATGATACAATTATGCCAACATATCTAATAAAAATTTTCAGAATAGCCTCATAATCTACAATGATCAAAATACAAACGTGTATACTTTCATATTATGTGTATATTATTTCAGTTATTCTCACTGCTTTTCATTAATTAATATTATTATTTTTAATCCCTCTGAATAAGTATAAAACTCTTGATATATACCTGAGTTTCACTCCCGAATAATTTCCATCGTCTCTGAATTAGTGAATAATGAGCAAGTCCACTTCTTCCAGCTATGACCATGTTCTCGTTCAAAGAGTCCACAGCAGCATACTGAATAACAATACATTCAAAAATAACTTAAATATCTAATATTAAAATCTTATTTCATCAATATATCAATGCTTTTTATCTGAATATAATCAACCCAGAAGTATTTTTTTTTAAAACACCGAAGTATTTTTCTTAGCTCATTTGTACCATTTGTAGCTAAATTAATCAAAAATGATAATGGAAAGTCATTATGGAGAAAAAAAATTCTTCAAAATACTTACTCTAACTGGCCAATTATTACCCAGGTAACTATATGGAATCTGAAAAGAATGAAAAATATTACCTAAATTTAAGTTCAATGACAATATTAAAGGAATTTTTTCTCAGCACAAAAACTAATATTGAATATTATAAAATGGAATATTTATTTATTATATTAATGTAATATATAAAATTGATTTTTTTTCTCTGCGTGTGTGTATGTTCTCTATAAAATTTATAATTTTAGATTGATCATCACCAAATTTTGCATATATGTACCAAACAGAACCTGGATCGAACAATAGGCTACTTCAAAAGTTTGTTGGAGCTGGGCAAAAAACTGTAGGACAAGAATGGTTTCTTGGCCAAAACAATCTCTTTCGAAAATGTTTACTTCGGTTACCATGGTTCCCTAGCAATACATTTCAGACAAACCTTTACAATGGTTTGTCACTTCATTAATGCTGCCAGTATTATAGTTTATTCCTTTATAATGGTTTGTCACTTTTTTAAATAATCCTGGTAATTGAAGAAAACCCGGGCAATGCCGGGTAGTATAGATAGTTAATGCAAAATAACTGTTTTTAAACTTTGTCAAAAATGCATAAGATTGCATAATCATAAATGTAGTTTATGTAATTTGTTTTCCTACATTAGAAAACAGTAATATAAGAAAAATAATACAAAACTAAGAACTTATCAGTTTTATATGCAGTAAAACCCTGTTATAGCACACCTTCAAATATGAAGAATGATATTTTCGGTCCCTTTGGATTTCCTACCAGTACAATGTTATTTTACATAGCGGGACAAACTACTGCCTTCAGTTTGATCATTTCGACATCATGCACAGATGGCATGCTCAAGCCAAGGTCATAGCCACCTTCCAAAATATTAGAAAGTTACTGATTTTTATGGAATAACATGGTTAAATCTATTGTTCTACCACTTTGGGTGCCCCCCCCCCCCCCATCACAGAATACTAGTCTCATCCCTCCTTCCAAAATAAATTTCTGGCTAGCTATGGCTCTAACTCAAGCACTTCTCTTTTTCTCTGCTCAAGGATTTCTCAAAATAATCAAATACCAAATTTGTTGAAAATCCCTTATCATTCAACATATTTCAGCAAGCAACTTAAATTACTGCTTATTGTATCATTGACATCTTTCTGAATTTTCAGGACATCTAACTGGACTTTTCATACAAGTTGGCTTATATAATCCGCAACCAAATTATGTAAAAATAAAATTTAAATTTTCTGTGCATGTGTATTAAAAATTCATTCTTTTAAAATGTCTATATCTCATTGAATATTTAATCATTTAATTTCAAATTTAATTATTATAGGTCTCAGGTACATTGTGTCATATTTTCTGTAAGTTTCCTAAAATTTAATTAAAAACTTTTCATGTTATAAGAAAAAAACATACAATGAGAATTGTAATTTTTAGACGACATTTATATCTTTGTGAATATGCATGCTTTCGCAAAAATGCATCAAACATTGCACAAAGCAATCAAAATATTTTGTGGAAGTTTCAAATTATTTGCAACTTTTCATGACAGAGCATTGATCAAAAACTTCTTTTTCTTATTTAATTTCTTGTTAGTCTTCTAAATGCACTCGTGACTAAATCTTCACTTGGTACAAGTGTGAGTACAAGCAAGTTTACACGCTCGAAATTTCAGAAAAATTCATCAAGCATTTTTCTAGAAATTCAAAAACTTTTTTAAACGCCAAAGTGGCGTATAGTGTGGCTATAAAGAATTCCAATTTTTTTTTTAAATGTATAATCCACTGATCATACAGCACATAAATATTCTTACTGGCACAATTATCCATTGTTTGTTCCCTACAATTAACTGGTCAAACTCTGTAGAGTCTAGAAAATTATTTTCACTGTCAGTTTGGTCAGCTGACGAAATTGTGTTGTCTTGAATTTGAGATCCACAACTCATATACAAACGGTCTTCAGCCTGAAGAAAAATACACTCTCGACCAGCCTAAAAATGAAGAGAGAAACAGAATCAGTTAAAAACCTAATGGAACCTGATTCTGTAACATGAATGGCTAAAAACATATCACATGCATTCATTGCATGTGGTGTGTTATATGCCATGGAACCAATGGTTGGTTTTTTTAATTAAAAGATACAGAAAGAAATTTTCATTTAACATAAATTTCATTAATTTTTTTAAAGGAAGGAGGAATAAAAAAAAAAGTGAATGAATAAAATATTTTACAAGAACACTCACATTTTCATGAATAATCACTGCTCTACTTGAAAAATTCATCAAAATTTATCTCTATAACTAATTTTTTCATGGAAGAAAGCAAACTTTGTTTTATAAACGCAACTGCATATCGGAGCTGGACAAATCCCAGGTACCAGGCCGCCATGGCAAATAGACAATTGGTATTGGAGCTTCAAATTTTCTAAATGTGGTTGCTAAATTGGAGTCTAAGGGCGACATACAGTTTTCTGATTTCATTACGCCATGTCTATTAACATGAGAAAAATAAAACAAAAAATTATTTAAGACCGCTTTTCTTGAGCAGAATACTATCCTAAGAAATTTGGCTGGCACCTACATATTTTTTTGATTTGTCAAGCCCTGCAGTATATATGTCAAAATTATTTTCATTGTTTTCACTATGCAGATAATTCTTATAAGCAGTGATTTTTAGTTTTTGAGTATTTTTCTATCCTTTTCCAAGTAAATTTGCTTTATTTTTGTCAGAGAAAAATTTTACTACACATTCTAATGTATATACATACACAAAAAACAAAGTTAAAAAAAAATATTAATAATAAGAATACATAAAATATTTTTTTTTTGGTTAATAAAGACAAATATTTTTATTTTTTGTGTATAGAAACAAACATATATTTATTTAAACGTGACCGACAAAACTATGCAACAATGCTGAAAACTATTAATAAATACAAGATAGCATTAAATTAAAGCAAATGATGAATATTTAAAATCTGGTGTCAAATAATTATAAGCATTATACCATGGCTGAATTGACAGTCAAAGCACTTTTTGCAAATTGCAAAATCGCAAGTTTGGTTTCTTGTTTTTTGGTTGGAGATACCACTTGTAGTTGCTCTTGCTGTGCAGAAATGATCCATAAATTGTATCCTTCTGGCCCCCATTCCTGTTGATCCAGATTCGAAAATGCAATGTATTGTTTATACAATATAACTATTTTTACAATAACGGGTCAAAAAAAAAAAAAAATTGAGGTAAAGAATTATCAAAATTTGATGCTAAAAAAATGGTAACTATTTTTCATTAATGCAAGATCATGTGATACATACATGCATTAATGTGGGGGGCTTTTTTTTCTTTTCATTAACTTTTTGAATGGCAGATATTTTTCCAAAATCCATAGAAAACTATGTAAACAGGTGGGCCCACTAGGGAGACACCATACCGGAAAGGGTAAAAGAATTTTGTATAAAAATTTTAGACTTTTTTAAATAGACATGCATTTTTAACTAATCATGACCACCATTATCATTCTGTTGACACACAGCACAATTTCTAGTATAATTCCCACTTTTTAAACTGAAAATATTTTCTTGGGAAAAGAACACAAGCTCCAGTCTTGAGATAAAGCTAGCGCCAATGAGGCTCCAAGGATCTAATAAGTTGGACGGCCAATGAGGGTTTGGAGAAACATAAAGGGCAAAATATGTCAAGTAATAGGCACTGTCAACTCATTTGCATCCATAAGCAGAATAATTCACTTGCCTCAGATATAAAAACACATTTCCTCATCAAGGCATGGAAATATGAGACAAGAAATGAATTCAGAGGAAGGATGCAAATGGGTTGTTTATTTAGCAAGTTAAATAAGGAAATTTTTTTTATGTTGCACAAGTCTTTCTCTCTCATCAATCTTTTTCCAAAATCATCACACACATATAATTTGAGATAAAATAATATATATTTTTTTCATATAATGCTCACCAAGGATTTGACTTTAGTAATATTTTTCATCACATCTGCCACACTGAAATGAAGAGAAAACATAGAAATTACTAAATAAAAAATTATGTACATTTTCTTGAAACTATAACTAGGGTGCTATGTGCACACAAGAGCTAATAAGACTCAGACACAGTTCAGAAATGATTCAGAGCAGCTTTCGTGTCCCTCATAGAGAAAGTTACACATTTTTTTAAAATTTATTATTCATATATCATATACATATATACATCTCAGAGAACAAATAAAATCACCAAGGGATCATATGATCCATACTGGTTATCATAGATGAATAAGTTTCAATTCATTTCATGCACATAATAACACACACAAGTATATAAATACAATTCAAATTTATAATTCACATAACTATATAAATACAATCTATTACGTATGAATGAAATGGTTTTCATTAATAATGTTAAAATTTATTAGATTTATGAAGATGACAATTTTTTTAAGAGAAAAAAAAACAAAAATAAATAAAATAAACAAGAAAAATAAAAAAACATTTTTTTTAAATAAAACATTTCTATGACGCATCTTAACTTTTATTTTCCTGTAGGATTTCACTTAAAACAAGGGAAAAGATTTTAAAAAAATTATGGGATTAAAATGATGAAAAAATTAATTAAATCAATGAAAAGTCTCTCACTTTTGTGAAATCACACTTTAATCTGGTTGATTGAATTCACAAATATAAGGAATGGTTTATTAAGCTTAAAAATATACCCATAGTCCCATCCTAAAGAGCACATAATCAGAGCTCCAAAAACACTCCAAACTGCAATGCCTCCTTTCTCCCACGTCATTGCAAGAACACCCCCATCTGGAGACCACTTCAAATTAGAGACTGGTCCTGCAGCAGATGTAGCATCTAAATCATTAAATGAGAAATATACAAAACATAAACATGAGATATTGATCATATCACACCTATTCAACATTAATGAAACCAAAACTGTCATGGCAATAAAACTGAGTGATTATTTCAAGCTCATGGAAAACCAACTTAACAGTGAATATTCAAAGTGAAAATCATTTTCAAATGCATAAAATGCAAATGAAAAGCATATTTTCAAATGCATAAAATGCAAATGAAAAGCATATTTTCAAATGCATAAAATGCAAATGAAAAGCATATTTTCAAATGCATAAAATGCAAATGAAAAGCATATTTTCAAATGGAAGTAAACAGAAATTAATTGCATGGTTTTCTTGATAGATTAGAATATGTTAATCATACACAACTAGGAAACAAATTGTAAAAACTGAATAATGAACAATTCTACTTAATTTTAATTACATTAGAATTAACAGAATTAGATCAGGATACTTTTTAATGAAATCAATATACATAAGAAATTAAATTTACCAGGAAAATCTTTTGGAGATAAAACCAGACGATGGGTAATTTGTAAAGCCCCAGTCAAATCGTCAAAGGAAACAACAACTCCTTCGGCACTGATAAAAAAATTTAAAAAATACATCATTCATGAAACTGTTGTTAATAAATAAAGTAATTGAATCAACAAAAATGTTTTGGTCATTGAATTTTCTTTTTAAAAAAAATTCAAAACTAAACTGGCAATTTAAAAAAAATGTACTAAACTATTAATGATATATTGACACATAAAATTTGTTGTCAATGTATTTATTACAATGAGCATCTTATTACACAAAAACAATATGGGATTTTTCAAAAAAAATGCATGAAATTAATGATATTGTGAAATTGCTATAACTTAAAAGGTTTGGGGTTTTTTTTCTCAATTGAATTTCATCAACTTGCCTAGAAATGTGTTCTTTGTGATTGTTTTTTAACAAAATTATCTACTTATATCAATGCAAAATTGTGATACAAGGTTATGATGATATCCAAAACAAAAAAAAATTGAAAAAAAAAAACCAAATTCTGCCCAAACAATTTTTTTTCTCACAACACTATCACTTATAAATTAATTAGAACCTTGAAACTGACAAATGTTAGTAATGTTTCAAAGTATGATACAGTGTAAAAAAAACCAGTATAAACAAACATTGCAATGCAAAGTTGGGTAGGATAACCCATATTACTACATTTTCTGTATCTCAATGTCAGGCAAAAAAAATTTCAACCTTATGTAAAACGCACTCCAGCAATAATTAGTGAAATATGAAATTTTAAGTAAGCTGCAAACAATACATAAAAGGGCAAATTGTGTATTGTCCGCATACTCATCTGGAGTCGAAGCACTGGTGGTGGTGTGTGTGCATGTTTCTCTATACAAATCTACAATTTTAGATCGATTGTTGCCAAATTTTGCATATATACCAAACAGGACCCGGATTGAATGATAGGTCACTTTAAAAGTACATCAGAGCAGGTCAAATGCCCAAAACGGGCAAAAAAAAAACTGTTAGGCAACACTGATTTCTGGGCCTCAACAATCACTTCCGAAATGTTTATTTTGGTTATCGTGGTTCCCTAGCAATGCGTTTCAGACATGCATATGCTTTTACAATAGTTTGTCACTTCTTTAATCTTGTCAGTATGTACAGGGTGGGCAAAAAGTCAGTAGAAACTTTAAAAATTCATAAAATCAGAAAAATAACCGAAATAAAAAACGGTTTGCAGGGTTAGCATCGCTAGGTGACGAATTTTTTTAAGATGGGTAAAAAATAACAAAAAACAGCTGATAGGTGGCGCTGACGTACACAAGTCAAAAAAAAGACGCACAAATAACAAACAGAATGCCTCCAAATCGTTTATTACAGCAGTATGTGTTCCACATGACCACAACCACTGGGGACAACACATTCAGGCGAGTCACAAATCCATCAACGGCAGAGTGCAGCAGATCCACACGCATGATTACAATGGCGAACTGGTTGTTCATTAGGAGTGCACGTTCTTATAACTTTCTCATTTGCATATTTCCACCGAAGGAGCATGTACTAGCGCCACCTATCAGCAGTTTTTTGAAAAATTCCGTCTTAAAAAAATTCCTGTGACCTAGCGATTCTAACCCTGCAAACCGTTTTTAATTTTGGTTATTTTTCCGGTTTTTATTCATTTTTAAAGTTTCTACAGACTTTTTGCCCACACACTCTGTAAATAGTTTATGCCTTTATAATGGTTTGTCACTTTTTCAACCCTTACAGTAATTGAAGGAAACCTGGGCAGCGCTGGATATTACAGCTAGTATTTTTATAAATGTGATTAAACTTGTACAAACACATTTTGTTGTATTCATAAAATTTTTTTGACTGTTTGTACTTTGTTCATTTCAAGAAATAAGCAAAACCTTTTCATGATAATTATTTCATTTTTTCCCATAATTTGATACTGAAAAGGTTAAGTTCAATGCTGATATCAAATGATTTAATTGGCTTTTTATCCTGATCACTCAAGGCCATGTTGCTCACAATGACAATCTTTAATCATACCAAGTGTAACTCTAAAAAATTAAATTTCTGTGGCAATATATATGCCTTAGCAATGAAATGGCTCAATCTGGATGAAATCAAAATTTTTACAAAATGTCTCTGAAACTGGAAAAATAGTGGTCTTTATCAAAAATTCATCAATAAGAAAACTAATTAAAAAATAGCTTGGAACTCTTCAACTTTTAAAAAATTTTGATCTGTTTATTATTTTTAATGTGCTAGATGCCTGCGAATGTTTGGAGTGGGTTCATGATTCTTTTTATGGATGAAATATTAGAGATATGATTACATAGAATTGGATCAGAATAATGATCATCAACTGCTGTAATGGTGTTCACACTTTCCCAATTCAACTCTTGTAGTATTGCAGAAACATAATTTATGATCTTTCCTATAATTACATAATATTATGTAACATGTAATATTATTAATTACATTACTTTCCTATAATTATAATAATACATAACTTACATTTTATTTTGAAAAATTCAAATTACAATGTAAAAAAAATACACCTATAATAGAAATCTTGAAACCCTCCATTAGTTTGTAGACAAATTTGTCTAAAGTTTTTTTATTCGTCTTCATATAAAATTTCTACAGAAGCAGAGCAATTCCCAAGTTATGAAACTCATAGCACATGAAGCAGTTGCAAGTTAGACATTTTTGTGAATTTAGAAAAGGTGTTTTCACATTCACAACTCAGCAGACAGTGATATTAAAATACCTTTTTAATCCATATGCAATAAGTCTGAATCTATGATTTATGGCAGTGCAAGTGGCATCACATATGTCTTGGGCAAAAATTCCAATAACTTTCTAAAATTAAAAATAAATTTTTGATTAAAATTAAAAATTTCCATAACACATGCATTACATTTCAGAATATTTCCAATGCTTTCTTTTTTGGGATTTAATTCTTTTGGGAATGCAAGATACCAATCATTTCAATATTCAATCCAGCATACAAAATATAGCATCTTTGTCATGGAGCATAAATAAGGAGTATAAAGTTTTGTTAAATATTTTTCATGGTTTGCATGTACACTGGATTCAACAAAAATAAATCCTCTGTAGTTAACTCAAATGTTTGATGAAACTCTTTGAAAGAGAAAAAACGTTAATATGACATAAGTACTTTTAATTAACAAAAGTATATTTTGAGCCCCCTCCCATGCAGATCTTGCATAATGATTGCATATACATAATCAATAATAAAACAGTACAGTAGATCCCATTTAAGAACACTCTAAAATAGTATGTAAAACCCTTCAATATTACAAAACACCCCTTTAATATGGATTTTTATCACCATTTTTATGATTTATTATAGATTTTTATCCATTTGTTATGGATTTATATTTATAGAGGCAAATTTTTATCAGCTCTATGAATGCTTTATTAGAGTAAATATATTTGGCCTTAATAAATTTTTAAAACTAATTTTGGGCTGCTTTCAAGGTTACAAAGTTTGAATATGTTTACCAAATATCTATCTATTCTCTGAACTGATTTCACTTCGTGCAATTCTTTGCATTGCAGTGCAACCTATTCACCACACATAATTGACAGTTCTGCAATGTTAAGCAACATCCCAGCAATATGTGAGGGAGTAATGTACCATCCCAGTAATGGAGGAAGTGTGAAAAACAAGAGAGAGAGAGTACAAACATTTCATTCTCTCTGACATGTTTTGGAAAGGTAGGACATTTATATATAATGGTATCTCACAGAAGTTATGTAAAATGAGCACATGCTCCTAGTATAAACGCCTCCCTTTGACTATTGTTAAGAGCATGCCCCCCCCCCCCCACCAATGCAGGGGCGGAGCATGTGGCCATTTTGGATGCCCCTCTAGGAGGGGTGCCAAATGGAATTTAAAGGGTTAAAAAAGCTTTGTCTACCAAAAAAAACGTGGTCAGTAGCATCAAAAATGGGTTCTGCATTTGTAGAGTTCTTTTCCTCGAACTGCCCCTGTTTGCCAAATCCGGATTTTTGCAATGAAAAATTGCCACTATCGGCAACCACCGACGATAACCACACAACCACATAGTGGCTAGATGGCAAAACTATGGATATTTTAGCTGGAGTTTTTACAAATCCTGTTTTCTCGCAACAATTTCTGAAAAATTTTGGTAATTTAAACGAGTAAACCAATCCCCTTTTTGATTCTTCGCAAAGGCGGGTGTGCAATCTTGTGGAAAATAAAGCGAATTCACGCCTTAGATATGCTGTCTTTGAACGCAGGCCGGTAGCAGCGAAATTACCGTTATTTTCAGTATATAACCTGCAGGTGAAAAAACTCTCTCCAAAATCCAAAAATTTGACATATTCATTCAGGGACGTTGATAGCCCGCAGATTATACCAATAATAGTACAGGACTTTGTACTTCAAGGTAGTAGAGCTACTTTCCAAGGTCACGAGATAACACGATTGTGGTAGATGGTGGGAAATGAAAAAAATTATTTCCCTCTCAGTATCTTTTTCCTTGTCTCAGAAAGAATGCGTCCCATGAACAAAATTTTCATGCTTCTTTTCCTTAACTCCGGGTATTTGACACACTACAGTACATTAACTGTACCTCCGCAAACCACAAACAAGAACTGGCACAAATGCACAGGGATTTGGCACCTTGACGCACCATGTAGCAAGAGAACCGTTTAGACGCAGTTTGGCACCACTGGTACAGCTCTTGCACCCCTGTTAGTTGTAAAAATATTACCATGTTTATTTTTTTAACTTATAGAACCCATATATCACTTTTTTTGTAACGTTCCTTTGTTTCATATATCAGACAAATGCATTATTAAATAAAAGTTTTTTGCCCCTGAAACTTACATCAGGATTGAACTTGAGTGTTGATGCCGTCAAAAATGCAGCTCTGCCATTAGAAAGAACAATAGAAAAGCCACCAATCAATGGAGAGTACTCTAACCCATTTACATATAGCCCTTCTGCACTCAAATAAACACCTGATCAAGGATAAAAATAAATTGTTACAATGATCACACTGTTAAATTGATTGAAACAGTTATAACAAGAGAAATATTTTGATATTAGTGTCATGATTGTTAAAAAAAATTGATAGAAAGCATAGCATGTAAATTGGAGCTACCAAAAAATATATGCAATTGAAATTCAGTAATGAAAAATGAATAGATTATATTGCATTCATTTTGAGATTGATTGCTTTTCAGAAACTTCATTATTTAAAAATATTTAAATAAAAAACAATCAAAGACATGTGTCATGACCCAATTTACTAATGTCGAATTGCAATACAAGACTGCAGGAAAAGAACACTTTTTTCCAAAACATGTTTAAAGAAGGAAAAAATTTATTTTTGTAATTAACAGATAAATACAAAGGTAAAATAAGAAACGTGTCAATTCACATAGATTCTTTGCTTTAAAAAAACTATTTTTGTCTTCCATGCACAAATATATGAATTCCAACACAGCTCACCTTTCAACTGTTAAACAAGAATAAATTTCCCCATGGAGGATATGCAACGTTTGCAAGGAGTCTACACATGCTCTATACAAAAAGGTCATAATTGTCTATAGTGTATAAGTAATTTTCTTTGACTAAAACCTATAATCATCTCCCCTTTCCCAGAGTGCAAAGCCATCACAGAGGTAATCACTCTATGCCAGTACACTGCCTGCTTTAACAGTGCAATGCATGTTTGCATTTTTTAGTTACTTGCTAGAATGAAGAGGAAACAAACCTTTCATTATACTACAATAGAACCTTGATTATCTGACCTTCTGTTTATCTAAAACTCCCAGATTCTATTGTATTTCATATGAGAAGTAAAAAAAGTTTTTTTCTTCAAATTTATTACATTTTGAATTTAATGTTTTAACCTTTTAAAAGCTGCAGTTAGAAATCACTAACCCCCCCCCCCCAAAATGCCATACCTTTTTTAATAAAGTAGGCTTTCTTCCGATTTTCAGCAGATGCAAACTAAGTGGTATGCGAAAATTTTCCATTGAAAAATCATTTTTACAAAATATCTGGGCTTGCCAATGCTAAAATAAGAGGGTTCTATGGACGTGAGATATCTTGTCATTGCCACTTAAAGGGTTAGTGTATTATGTTTACACTCACCTTTTGTTTGTTGATGATCAATGCAGAATGGAATTCTGGATATATGCAAAGAGAAGTCTTCTATTATGACACCATCCCACTGAATGCGCCATATGTGACCATCATCTGATGCTGCCATTAATTCATCTCGAATACAAACTAAGCTAATATAATAAATTAATGTTCATTGACAAAAAAAACACCCAAAAAGTTTCTAACATCATCATTCCAATTAATACACAAAAATTAAAATTTGTTGAAATTGGTGGAACGGAAATTCTGAGATATTTAAAAATTTAAATAAATATCTCTGAGCAGGAACAAAAGATCAGTCCCCCCTACGTATGTTTCCTTGTTTTTAATCTACATTTTTTGTATTGTATAATCTCATCCAAACACATTTGGATTAAGCAAACCAAAAACATTACTTTTGACTGTGCTTTCTAGCATATACTCTTTACAGTTACTTCAAATGAAAAAAAAACCTTGGAACTAACAAGCAATTTAGTATAATTATCTAGTTTTCCTGTAGCATCAAAATTATACACATTTCCATTCATCAAAACAAAAAAATAAAAAAAAACATTCTATTTCTTTCAACATATAACATATCATATGATGAAACAAGTTATTTTCCTGCCTGATTTACTGAAACATGAGTACCACAGTTTGGAGTTATTTAATGGATTTTTCACCCGATTGAGCAACATTCAAAATTCCTTTCACTGGAATAAAATAAAATTAATTTTATGAAAAAGGAAATATACCTGCACACATTCCCTGATAACTCAAGCTTTCTTCCTAAAACAAGAGATACTGGCGGAATTTTTTCTCGAACAAAAAGTTCTGCACTCTCTCTCCGTAACCCTGCAATTCTGAAAAATTCAAAATTCTGATTATTACTTCATTCCGGGGTGAGACGGGATGAAGTCCATTTTGGAGCAGTAAAATCTAGGATTCAGAGCAGTTTTAGAGCAAGGATGTATAAATTGGAGCAACAAAATTATTGTTACAAATAGGCATGCAACGACTAGTGATTGGACAAAAAACCAAATATTCTGCTAATGCTTTAGTCAATCAACCTTTAGCTTAATCAATTTTCTTAAAATTCATCACAATTATAAATAAAATTGGTGTTTTTAATTGAATATTAAATTATTAGTTATTTCAAATGATTGACATTGAATTTTAATTATGCAACTCAAATAAATATTAAAAACTGGTAATTGAGGGATTTTTATTACCATGACAATCAAATTTAACGATGATATATTGTATTTTAATATTACTTAAAAAAATTTCCAACACTTGTAACAATTTTACATATAATTAAGAAAAAATGTCAACCAATATTTACTCTCAACAAGTAATGCATTAAATTACGAGTTATTTTTTTATTTTTCCCTCTTTAGATGTTCCTTGCCTTTTTCAGTAGCTCAATACATATCTTGTCCAGGTACATCCTTCAGTTAGTGTGTGATTCATGCCCACTTTCACCTTTTATTGCAATAGGATTATATTTTCAGTTTAATGTTTTCATTGTCCTAGAAATTCTCCAGACATAACTTTTTTCATAGGAAATGATATACACCACATAAAATAAAATATAAGCAGTAAAATATAAATTTATGGAAAAAATTCCAATTAACATTTTTTTTCTTAATTAGTTTGATGTACTTAGATTTGCACAGATATTCTGCAAGGCTTAATATTGAATAACAGCCGAATATTCATCCATATCTTTAGTTACAAGAAAAAAGCAATGAATTAAGACAGTGTTTTCCATGGTTGGTGATGGAATGGGCTAAGTGGGGTGATATGAGGGGGAAGATATGAGTATAACGTAGGATCTTATGGGTTCGCTTGAGTTGGGGGCTATGAGAGAAAAAGCATTTCTGAAGAAGGGAGAGATGGAGCAAAAAGTTTGGGAAACCATGAATTAAGCAACAATATTTTGGATTGATAACAAAAATTAGAGAAAAAAAAAGCTCCATTTTCTTGACAAATTTCTCACACCAGTCTATTACGATGACACTCTTTTTATTCACTGAGAGCGCTATTTGCTGTCTGGAACAACAGCAGTTTAAATGGGTTGAAAATTTTCTATAAGTTTTAAATTTTTTTATACTCAGAAAGAAATTGTTGCAAAATGGGAGAAAATTTCGGAAGAATCAACACGACGTTTGGCGATTCAGCACTCTATATTTAGCGACATTAGCAATTTAAAATGCATTATTTGGTAACAATGGTGATTTAACAATCATTATTTGGCGACACTGGTGATTTAACAATCGTTATTTGGCAACAATGGCGATTTAACAATCATTATTTGGCAACATTGGCAATTTAACAAGTTATTTGGCAACAATGGCGATTTAACAATCATTATTTGGCAACATTGGCAATTTAACAAGTTATTTGGTGAGATTGACCATTTAACACTCGCTATTTGGCAAAGTTGCTAAATTAGCATATGTAATTCAGCTGACTTGCTCTTTTGCAGAATGAAAATTTTTTCACGGAACATCGGGACGCAATGCCGATTGATTGTAGTAATTTCTGCTGCTTATAGTGGTGACTGCCTTTTTTTTTTTTGAAAATGGAAACTGACTCGCATTTGTGCTTTAAAGTTCAAAAACCATTACAAACCATCTTCAGCAGCACGATCACAGATATTATCGGGATGGAAAGCCTGATGAGGGACCTATAGTTTAAATAAGGGGCTGCAGTTATCTCAATCCGATTTTCAGGGACAAAGTCGAGCGTGGGAACTTGCCATGAAAATTCAAAAACTGATTTTTTTTTTAAAACCCGCAACCTTCTCTCTAATTTTGGGACTTCCTGCAACTCTTTCAACGAAAGACCAGATGGATTATTGTTTCGATATATTTGCAGCACTTTGCCCCAAAATCTGTTTTGGGGCAAAGTGCTGCAAAGGGGGCAAAGGGTAAATAAAAATTAAATATTTTTGATTGAAAATTTTTGTTCAAATGTAAAAAATATCTCTGTAGTGCTTGCAAAGCGTGAAAAATACACATGGTTAGCCCACATATTTTGTTCCCATTACTGTGCTTTGCAGTATAGTCAAACTGCTTTCGAACAGAGACCTCTACTTTTTTCAAGGTCATGAGATAGCGCAACAATGGAAAATAGGAAGAGGGGATGTGGTGCTGAAAAGTACAGAGGAATGTAATATTAATTATTTACTGAATAAAACACACGCTTCTCGGAAAGAATTGTTTCACAGAAAGCAGGAAAAAAGAAATTGCCGTTCTTTTCCGAAATTCCGAGCATACTGAGGCAAAATTTGCTATTTTGTCTATTTGGTGCAGAGAAATATGAAAATACACTATTGGAGCAGGTTGGCGCAAGATGTTAATTTTGGCGTAATGCTGCGAAATTCAAGAGCATCTCTTTTTGCTCTCTCATCCCTTTTTTTATTAGGCTTACTATTGTACTTATAAACTATATAGGCTTGGTTTCCGGATATAAAGGCATAATCCGAATGGAATTAAACCAAACATTTTCTTACATCTGTGGTTGATATCTTTGGTAGCAACAAAATTACCAACAAAAAACCATCTTGGTTAACAGAGATTAGTGCTCTGTAAACTACGGAGATCACTTTGTTTTCACTAAAGATGTCTACTGTAGATGTAGACAAATCATCAGGATCAATTCCATCTGGACCATGGCTCTGTAGCCTAGAAATTGTTTCTAATGAGACCAGCCATGAAAATCTTCACTTTTATGTATACTAGAAGCTGATGCATGGTTAACTATCTAAACAATGGGTGCACAAACTTTTCAGGTAGTTGTGCACCCTGAATGGGTGCTAAATATGCAAGATAGCTCCTGCTCATATGTCACAAAACTAGTGTACTTGTTGGGTTGATATGATACTTTTTCTAGGAAAACATTTTGCTGGCCAGGGAGTTCAATCTGGCTTACCAGAGGTGTTCCTAATCCGCGATCTAAACTGTGAACACTCCTGGTCATTACTGGTATAGATGTTCAGTATAATGTACCTCAAAAATATCTTGTATAAAATAAGTGAAAAGTGTATTACTTGCTATCAAACTGCTCATACAGTCCTTTCACTGTATCATCGACTTCTACATAGTAGAACATTATAAAACCTCTGTTCGTCTATGAAGAAAAAAAAATTCCATGATTACATATAATAAATAATGCATCTTCATCTATATAAATATTATAACATAAAAATTTGAGAACACAGTGATTTTTTGAATCAATAAATATAAATACTATTTTTTTTTTTAATATTTAACCCAGGAGAACTCACTATGCTTAATGGAAAAACTCTCACACTCATTGACAGTATGTCACAAACTGATCCTTACCACCACTTGAAGTGCGCTGATTATCAAGACAAGAGACAAAACTTTGACCTTTCTTAGTTTTGAGAGGGAAGCAAAAAATTTCACGGCGCGAGAGAAAATCTCACACAGTGAGTAGTTCTCCTGGGTTAAGAAGAGACTTTCAGGTACATTTGCAACAAATGTTCACCTCTTGTATAGCCTTTGGTCATGGCCCACACAAGGGTGGGGCAGACAGAGCTGAAGCTTGGGGGACCAGAACAATTCTTTTTTTTTGTTTTCCTACACCATAAATTTACTGTATAAAGAGCTTGTAAAAAAATCTGTCATGATAGCCCACCAAAAATAGCAACATAGGGCCCTGCTGCAGCATGTAGAGACCACAATCTGCTGCTTCCACTTTGGTTTTGCCAGTGGCATAATTTCTCTAGTTACCCTTCACTTTAATAACGGTGATATACAAATAATGGTATTGAACTCTGAAATTTTTATTCATTAAATCAACAAAAATTGTAATACCTGGGTCAAGATTAACACAGTTATACAAACAGAAACTTCTAAAAAAAATTTTTGAATCAAGGAATTCATAAAATTGTAGTTCATTATATCAGGGTCCAGCTGTATTTCACAAACTGCTCAGTTAAAAAGCAATGTGATCATTATTGAGCAAATGTTAATATAATAATCACTTATTGCAAATCTGATAAATTATTTGCTTTAACCATGAGTAATACATTTTCAGAATGCTTACCTATTGCATACTGAATCTCATTTGTCAAATTTATGATAAAAATCCAATATTATTATGAGTAAAAAAAATATTCTTTGTAATACAGATTATTTACACAGATCTATTCTCATGCCTTTAATAAAATAACAAAATAATTAACTCACTGCAACAGCTATTATTGATGAATCTGGACGCCATTCAGCAGTATAATTTATTCCTTGGTTTCCTAGGGATTCTTTACTCCTCTTGTAATTTGTTGTCTCCACACAAGGCTAAAGAGAGTCACAGGAAAAAGAAAACTTTACACAAACTTAAGGCCTGTTTAAATGAGTCAAGTGATTAAATACTTAACTAAATTTAAAATTTTCAATATTTCAGATTATATACCAACATAAACTCTTTTATATGGGTAAAGTTGGCAAATCATTAAGTGACTTTGTGGTTAAGTATAATAGAGTTTTGTAAGTATACATCATGCACATGCGCTATAGGCGGGGCCTTGTATTATCCAATGATCATTCACTCTATAGCGAATTTCATTTCCCTATATTCATTACTTATGGGACAGATTTTAGAACACCTGACTTAAAATTCAGTCAACCACTTGACCACTTAAGCGAGCCATTATTCTAAAAAAATGAATTGCACAGCAAAACCTCTCCTTTGCGGACACCGGTAAAACAAAAAAATTTGTCCGCAAAAGAAGGGTGTCCATTAAGAGGGGTTTCACTATATTATCCCTTTTTAGTGATGTGTTGATGATTTTTTTATTTGGCAAGAAAGACGCATGAAAACATTACTCTGTTTCACTCTTGGCGATGGAACAACTAGCCTAGAGTATAATTCCTTATTTCTTTGGCAACTTTTTCTGGCGATTTCCTTTCTATCCTGTTGGAGTTGTTTTTTCGGAACAGCTTTGGTATAAGGGACACGCCAAATTGGCGACTTTTTTTCCGGCAATAAGTTGCCATCGTTGTTCTGCTGAGTTGTTGCTGTTCTGAAAAATTCTGCCAGGCAGCGTTAGTGTTGTAGCGCGTCTTTTCAAACAGCCATACAGTCATTTTGTCGTTTGTGCTTGTTCTGAGTGTTTGGATTACATTTTCGTCGCTGGTGAGGTTGTATTGTTCCCTTTTTTTCCTTTATTTAAACAGTGCCAGTATTTTATTTATACCCTGATCGCTTTATTATTTAAACAACGGTCCGGGCTTTATTTAAGCCCAGATCGATTTATTATTTAAACAACGGTCCGGGCTTCATTTAAATAATGCCCGGTTTTTATTTAAACCCTGATCGATTTATTTTTTAAACAACGATCCGGGTTTTATTTAAACCCCGATTGATTTATTTTTATCCACAGTTTTATTTTTTAAACAATCCAGAGCTTATTTTTGTTTATACCATTTGTTTTTATTGTTTTTTACTGTTTTCTATGCTGGCGATTTTTTTTTTCTGGCGCACGTAGTGTCTGGCGGCTTTTTCTCGGACCGTCGGTCATATTTGGCGTCGGAAAAAAAGTCGCCAACCTGTCCCTTATACCAAAGCTGTTCCAAATTTATAAAGTTCATTAGCACATGCCCACACATTTTCCGAGAACGAGTCTCTTCGAAAAACTTTGTCAGGGAAGCCGCGGAGAGAAGGTTGGCGGCGCACAGTTTGAGAACCCCTCGATAGCTGTTCCGATCATCGATCGTTTACAACCGAATAGTGAAATCTTTATACCATCGAGGAATGGAGGTAAGTCTACGTGAGCTTACTCGAGGAAACCTTATAAGTTCCACTTACCCGCACGAACCAAACAGATAGACTTTCGGCACTGATCACAGCGAAGAGTGAGCGATCTCGGTTACAGAACACGCACCTAGCGAACGATTCAACGTGAAGATCCAGAATCTTCGGCCATCCCACGGTGAAGTACATGACGCCAGAAGACGAGATCTCGCCTTTACAACCAAAACATTTACTCTGAACGGCTGTGACCGAAATTCAGATATGCCTGACAGATCTTAACGGTTTCAACAAAAGCGGCTCGAGATTTTTATACAGCTTTGGTTTCAACATTTGGGGAATACAGATGGATGCCGCCACCTGGAGGGCATTTTCTGAAATTAAAGAGGCTACAACCTCTACTCAGCAAGTCACGCTACTGTGCGTGTGTGTGTAATTAAATTTTTTTGAATCTCTATCAGTGCAGGGCCGTCTCTATTCTACCGAATAATGTTCTAATAAAATCCTATTACATTCCGCAATAAAATATTTATTTCCGAAATTAAAAATAAGCATTTGATAAATTTTATATCAGAAATGTGCGGCGGATGCAGGACTGGTGTTAAGTTCATAAACAAAATGTCATTCATATATTGATGGTTCTTTTTTTCCGATACAGCAACGCATACATTCAGGGTGTCTTTTTGTGCAGGTAGAATCTTACTGCATGAAACTGACTTCTCTATAGGGGCAATGAAACTAATTGGGTTGAATTTGAGTTTGTCGCGGAAATTAATTCTCAGTTCTAAGGCTTATTCAGTTTGCATTCCTGTCAATGGGTTGCCAGTTAAATTAACTATTTTAGCTTTATTAACTAATGAGTGTGCAGAAAAGGAAACACTGTTAGATAAAAATTTAGAAAATTTCTTGTAGAGGGTGTCATGATGACGTTTGGACTCTTTCAGAGTACGCCAGTATAAATTTCTCTCTAAGCTAGAGGAGAATGGGCTTTCGGTCTCGGTCTAGCGTAAGCCTTTCGCGGTCTCATTACCACCACATTTCAGTTCTTGTCATTTATGCAACAGAAACTTTCGGCGTTTCGTACTTATGTAGCGAGAGCATTTAACATCTGTTCAGATCGGAACACATTAGACCAGAGGTTCCCAACCCTTTTCAGTCCGCGTACCCCCAGCTGGTTCGGTTCCTTTCCGCGTACCCCCCAACCCCGAATCCTCCAGACTCTTCCCCCCCCCCAATCTGTTTCACCCCTTACAATTTTCGAAAAACTTCAAAAAGGTACATGTTGAATCAAATGGTCTATTTTTTCATTATTTAGCTTTTTTATTTTTGAAGTAAGCAAACAAATTAACAAAAAGATTGGAAAAAAATTAATGTGATGTTTGGGACTGTATTGAATTACAAAATTTTGGAAAATTAAGCCTCAAATACGGAGCTGCGTTCAATTTGCTTCTATATTTATTTTTTATATAAGTATACGAAGAAAACGCCCGTTCAAGAAGCTCTGTGCTAACAAACGGCAACAAAAACAATATGGCTTTTCTAGAAATTTCAACGTATTTGTCATTGCCCAAAAACTGACTAGGTTCACCATTCCGCCATTGATGAGTATCTTCAGAGGGGTATCTGATGCGAGCTCTAGCAATTTCTCCTTTTCTAGAGTCGACAATGAAACCGGTTCAAAATATTCTTCTTTGAAAGGATTAGGTGTCCGCGGATCACCCGTTTCCGGCTCTGAAAAATATTTTTCAAACGAGGATTTTTAATTCTTCCAAGTAGCCGACTGTTAAATTTAGCTCAGCTTGTGACAAGAAATCGTTAATTGTTTTAAACACTTCCTAAAAAAAGGGCTATTTCGTGCAGAAGTTGGAACAGCAACGTCAGGACTTACCCTGGGACAACCAACTAACTTCGGTGTGCAAAAGCAAAGCGTTGTGAAAGATGTCCATGTCTTCACACAACAATTGAAGCAACCTGTAGTTGGTAGGATTCACCTTGACAAAGTTGACAATCTTGACCGCTGACTTCTGCCACGCGTGCACGACGGCCTGAGTAGCAACCTATGACTTTCCTCCATCTGTTTTGAGCCCAATACATTTTGACCATTGTATTCTTTTTTCAAGGAAATAATGATTAATTGCTTCATAAAAGTCTTTAACCATCGTGCGACCCCTTCAATGGGTGACAAAAAAAAGGATTTTCTTCGAATTCTCTTTCAAGTACTTAGCAAACAAATAGCGCAGCATATTGCGTAACGTCGGTACTTTCATTGACTTGGATAGAAAAAAAAATTCACAACCTTTGACGTGACGTATGACTGTGCTCTCAACATCGTCTGACATGTCCTGTATTCTTCGAGACACCGTATTTTTTGACAGAGGTATTAAATTCATTACAAGAGCACTTTCCTCTGCAAACATGCATCTGACAGCATATTTTCACCAATAGTGGGATTTTTTCTTCGTCTCGCAATACGATAGCTAATGTAGTTGGAGGTTTCGGTAGCTTTGGCAGAACACCTTCTGGAAGATTCAAAATATATTTTCACGTTTACAGGTGCACGGTATTTCATTTTGGTGTTTCAGTCAACTTCCGCTTCCACACAGATCCGGTTTTTAGCCACTGGTCCATAGCGCAAATCACGTGAATAGTAGGTGCTTGGTAGAAAAGTTGACGTAGAAAATTGTGGGAATAACACGCACATGCCTCAATACAAACGCCCACAACAAAAGTTAAACACAACACGAATTAGTTCTTTGCTTTTATGAACAGCCCGACATGCGTCAACAATCAAATCTAAAACACGGAAGAAAAGTGAGCCGATAGGAAGAAGTTCACGAATTCCGATCATAGGTTGGGCGCGAGCGGGAGGACGCAACTCCTCTGTTATAGAAGATTTTATTGATAGGGAAAGTCAATATATTACAACTGACAATATTAGTAAAAACCTCTACCTACCTTTTTAAAACTCTTTTTAATCTTTTTTAATTATTTTGTTCTTTTTTTAGATGGGTGGCCACCATTACCCTTTTCTTTTCGCGTACCCCCTAACGGCTTCTCACGTACCCCCGGTTGGGAAACGCTGCATTAGACCATGAACTTGAAACCATCAGAGCAATTGCGATAGACAGGGGGTTCAACTCCAAGATCGTTGACGAAATAAGTAGAAAATTCTTGAAACCGGCACGAGGAACCACTTTCGAATATATTATAGAGAGACCACTCAAAGAAAGTGTAGTCATACCCGGGCCGCAACTGGGGGGGGGGGCAGGCTGGTCTCGTGCCCCGGGCGCTGGACCCGAGGGGGAGCAAATTTCATTCTGAAACCTCTCCTTCAACATTACAAGGGGGCGTCAAAATGCGCGCTTGCCCCGGGTGACCAAGCATCTAATTGCGGCCCTGGTCATACCCTATGATCCAATACTCTCAGTGTAAGCACCACCAGCATGGGCGGAGATACGGGAGGGGGATGCCCCCCCCCAACGTCAAAGGTGGAGTCGGGAGGGTAATGCCCTCCCCCCCAACATCAAAGGTGGAGTCGACTAATCGAAAGTATATATGTACATATGAATTGACATCATCATCATTGTGCCTCCCCAGCAATAATGACCGTGCCCCCCCCCCCAGACTTCGAAGTCTATCTTCGCCTATGACCACCAGTCTTTAAAATCACGCTTTTCAAAATAGACAACGCGATGCTTGTTCCATGAAATAAGGGGATTAATAGTGAAATAAGGGGGCATAAGTTACAATACTGCGTGTATGTAAAAATCACTATGTTCGTTTTCGTTAAAATTGAGATAACGCTATTAATTTGCCGTATTTTCGTTACACTATACACATAGGTATAAAAGTCCTATTTCAATAAATAACAGAGATATTCACTTTGAAAACACTTTAAATATCTCTCTTGTAAAATTTCTCTTTTGGCACATTGTGCCAATTATCTCCAATATACAGAAATAGTTCAAACTGAAAATTTTAAATGTAAACTGTTCACCTGTCGTGTTTGTTACTTATCTGTGCAAGTGAGACAGGACAATATAAAGATTGCAGAGAAAACACAATTTAATTGTTGTCCCTGTGTTAAGACCAGGATGTGAATCAACTTCACGTGGTTTTGCATCCGAAATGAAACTAAATACAAATAACCATTCTTTTAATCCTACGTTTATAACCGAATGTAGTTTTGTAATATTGTATACAATTCATAAAAATGTGGGTTATGCCAAGCTCCACATTTGTCTCCCCCCCCCTTTTTTTTTTCAGAGAAACGTCAATGAGGAGAGCTGTCCTTAGCACATGGCACTCACAGGGGGTAGGCTGACAATGCTCTAGCCTTGAAGCCCGGGACGATTTTCACCATTTTTTTGTTTTTTTACGCTATGAATTCATCATAAAGGGGGCCCGTCTCGTCGGGGGCCCCGCAAAAGATCCCAGCCAGGGGGCCATGCCTTAGGACCAGTAAACGGAATCGCGTGACCCCGCCTACCATTCTGTACCATGATTTCTTTATATTCCAATTAGTGACTGCAAACGGATGCTTTTCTGGATTGACCAGCTTCATCCCATTTCGGTTTCCAAAAAAGTTTAAAAAAATCGTATTGTAATCGAATTCATCCATTCGATTTATATCCCTTTAACACTGTTTCTACCCCCCCCCCCCAAATGGTTAATCATAGCCCAAAATCCTTCAATTTTTTCTGTTCTAAAACGGGTGTTTTTTCCCCTTTAAGTTACAATCCAGCATTTTTTAATTCAGCCGGTATTTTTAATGTGCACAATATGTTTCATAGATCCCTTGAGATGGTCTCTCGGAAAAAGAAATTTGAATCTGGTCAAGTGAAAGAAACTGATCGAGAACTGAACGAAGGCACTTTTTTCCATTATACATTTACCTTCACTATAGGAAGGCCGTTACAAAAGCAGCTCCCCACGTACATGGATAACAGCAATACTACGGACTGATTGCGACATTAAGTACAGAAATGTTTATCAACGAGGGGGGGGGGCGAAGAACACCTTCTACCCTCCTACATGGTCTTACAGCCTGATGACGATAAATTACAGGAGAAGAAAATTTAATTGAAACTTAGCTTCACAAAATGCGCAAAAAAAAAAACTTTCGACGAAAAAAAATCGATAACACACACACACAATAAACTGAAGGCCCGATAATTTTTAACCAATTATTTCCCATGTCATGGCATTGGTTTGTTGCGTTCTTTGCAAAAGTGAGAACATACCCAAATTATAACATTATCCATGATTCTAGTGAGCGGTGTCGATGGCATATCAGTTATCGAGCTTATATTATCAGTTATCAAGGGAGCATTCAGCCGCCGCAACGGCAGCGACATCAAATGCAAGAGAATCACGTGACTCGGTGAAAACAAAGTTCACTCCTGGCAATTTGCCCATAGAACTGTACAGTTCGGTCTCTAAATATTTGGTTTTAAAGATTAAAAAAAAGGATAGAGAACTTATCTAAAGATGAAAAAAGATTAAATTATTTATTTCATTAATACTGGAATAATTTCTTTCATTAATGCTGGGATAATTTCTTTCATTAATGCTGGGATAATTTCTTTCATTAATGCTGGGATAATTTCTCTCATTAATGCTGAAAAATTTCTTTCATCAATTCCGGATTTCCTTCATTGCTTCTTGAATTTTCTTTCATTAATTCTGGAACTATTTCCTTTATTAATTATTATTTCTTTTATTACTTGTGAAATTATAGCTCATTAATTTTGGAATTATAATTTTCATTAATGCTGAAATTATTTATTTGAATAAAATTATATCTCATTAATGCTGAAATTATTTATTTGAATAAAATTATATCTCATTAATGCTGAAATTATTTATTTGAATAAAATTATATCTCATTAATGCTGAAATTATTTATTTGAATAAAATTATATCTCATTAATGCTGAAATTATGTCTCATTAATGCTGGAATTATATCTCATTAATGCTGAAATTATATCTTTCATTAATGATGAAATTATTTCTTTTATTAATACTAGAATTATTTATTTTATCAACGCTGGAATGATTTCTTTCATTGATTCTGAAATTATATTTCATTATCTCTGCAATTATATCTTTCATTAATTTTTTGAATTATCTCTTTCCTTAATTCTGTAATTACCGCTTTCATTAATTTTGGAATTATCACCTTCATCAATCTGAAATTATCGTTCATTTATTCTCGAATGATCTTCCATTAATTCTGGAGTTATCACTTTCAATTATTTTGTAATTATCACTTCATTAATGCTGATACCTCCTTCATTGATTTTGCAATTATCTCTTTTCCTTAATTCTGGAATTATCTCTTTAATTTAATTCTATAATTTTTATTTAATTAATTTTGGAATTATGACATGAATGTCGCTCTCCACTTGTTAATACAAGATTTACAGATGACAGAGATGAGTTTTTTCCTTCCTTAAAAAATTAACATCTCAAATAACAAATATCTTCACAACATCCAGTCATCTGTAAATCTTGAATTTTGGAATTATATCTTTCCTTAATTCTGGAATTCTTGCTTTCGTTTATTTTGGAATTACCACTTTCATTAATGCTGAAATTATCTCTTTCATTCATTTTGGAATTATCTCATCTATGCTGAAAAAAATTATTTCTTTCATTAATTGTTTTAAATTCCTCTGGATGCGATAAGAAAATAATGAGAGATTTTGTTTGTTTTCACCTCTGTCACGTGATCTTCGACGAAAGATGTTGCGGGACACCGTTCTCCGCACTGCCAAGGCTAGAACTCCTTAATACACTGCGTATATGAAGGCGTCTTAGCTAAGACGCCTTCATATTAAGGAGTTCTAGTCTTATTAGCCAAGGCGGAGTCCGCTGACGTCATACTCTCTCCAGCGGGGCTAACTTCTCTTTCTCGTTAGCCCCGCTCTCCAGCCGGGGCTAAGGCGACTTGATAAGGTATATAGTGGCTATTAGCCCCACTCTACATCATCGAACTTATATTTATCGATGCCAAAGCTGTATTAAAGATCTAAAAATCTCGAGCCGCTTTGCTCGATGCTCTCCAGTAATATAAGCTGGAACAATAATAATTATACAGGGCTCTCGGCTACTATGACCATCCCCTATAAGCTGGAAGATATCAATTCTCGAACATTCACCTGTCGCTAATGCGCATGCGCTCCGAAAAGTTCAACTCTGCAGCGAGTCACTTCTAAAAAAAAAAGGTCGATATTCGTAGTTCGTTTTCCTACCGCTTTACTACTTTGGCATAGCTCAGTGCCTTTACCTTAATCAGCTTATTGCATGACCAATATTCGAAGAGCAGCCATTTCAAAGGCCGTCTCGCATCAATCCATAACGGCAACGACTCCTTTGTATTGTTTGCTCGCTTGTCGGTATCGTCGCCATTTTGCTCCGGGATCACTTTTACTCTTCTCACATCATATAATTCCGCTTCGACGATGGAAAAAAACAACGTAAAAAATGAATCTTACAGCGGGGAAGACGGTAACAAGCAAGATAATCGCAGGAAGGATTTCCGTGGAGGAGATAATCGCAAAGGACGCGGCGGAGGAGGGGGCAACCAACACGGCGGTGGCGGAGGACAAAACATGCAGAATCAGCGCAAAGACTACGTTAAAGAGAAATTAGATTTCATCAGCGGGCCGACGACTAATCTCCAGACGAGAGAAGGTGTCGGAGCCAAGAAGTTCACCGGACGTTGTCGTTTGTTCATCGGTAACTTGCCCTCGTCCATCACGGATGAAGATTTCAGAAACATGTTCACTCCTTTCGGAGAAATCGCCGAAGTTTTCTTGAACAAGCAAAAAGGATTCGGTTTCGTCAAGCTGGTGAGGAGAAAGAAAAAAAAATTCATATTTGCCTATAGTTATAATAATCTCAGATATTGTATTTCCCGATATATTGCTGTTGGCAGCCGTCGCCATTTTTCTCGTATCTCTAGCACTTCCACTCCCTTCCCATATCTCGTTACAAGGAAATTTGATTTCCCGCTGTTATCTCTCAATATATCTAAGCGTATATGTACGTGTTAATTTCAAAGTCCGGATCGCGAATCAGCCCCGTTGAATGTTGACCCGGCTAATGTCTGAATTTCGGGCTATGGCCAGCCAGTTCGTGAAGTGACCAGATCCTTGTCAGTCTGATAACAAAAGACATGATTCAGGGTTATCACTACCCCAGTCAGGACGTGAACTAATATTTAATTTTAGCTTCGTTTTTTTTTTTTTATATTCAAAAACAAAACTTGGGAAAACTTTCACAGAAAAAAATTCATTGAATAGTTGTTCAATTATTGATTCCAGCCGCAACAACTATAAATTGATGATTATTTGACACTTGGCTGGAATTTTAGAATTTTAATCATGTTAATTTTCCTGGATAAGCAGTCAACATGTAATTTTTTTCGATCTCCCCCCCCCCCCAGAATGCTCTCGCATCCCCGTTTGGGAACCGGTGAACTGCATAAAGACGATTTTTGGCACTGATATCAATTTTTTAGTTCCTGCGGTGAGCTGGTGCTTTGCAGCCCGGAGCAGCTGTCGTATGGTCCGCCATTTGGCGATTTTTTGGCGCCACACATGTCTGATGGCCCGAGGAAGAGTCGCCAAGGCCGTCAGACACTACGGACGCCGAAAAAAAAACATCAGCGTGCAACACATAATAGAAACCACCAAGCATAAAAATCGAAAAAAATATCAGTTAAAAAAAATTACACCTGGCCCATTTTTTTAATAATAAAAAGATCGGGGCATAAGGAATTCCGGGCATAAATATTCTATGCATTAAAACTAAAACCCGGACCCTTTTTTTTAAATAAACGGATCCGGGCATGTTGAATAAATAAATATTTATGCATTAAAATTAAAACCCGGACCTTTTTATTTAAGTAAACGGATCCGGGCATGAAAAATTCTGTAGGTTCATTTTAAATAATAAACCGATAAAACAGAAGGCATGGCAATGGATGAATAACTAATAAATACAACGAAATAACAAAATGGTATGATACAACCTGAGCAGTAGATAATCCAAATAACTAGAGCTACAGAAGGGAGGAATAATAATGAGAGAGAGAGAGAGACGCGCTGGAAATAGAACAACGGCTGCTTAGAATTTTTGAAAAAACGCGGTGAACAAAAGAAAAATCCTGTTTGTTGAAGCCAGCGCCATCTAGTATCACCCAACGAAACTGGAAAAGTGTTTAAAAAATACGGCAACCCAGAGAAGCATTATGACGGTCTTGGCGACTTATCGCGAGAAAAAAGTCGCCAAAGTCGTGGCGGACCATACTGCATCTGTTCAGAGTTGTAGAACCCAGAAGTCAGGCATGGGTCGTGGTTCACTTGCAGCAAGTTGAATTTCAATGAGATTTGGCTGCTCACCTATTCCATTGTGCGAGGAGAGATCGGCCATCTCTCACCTTGGCCGACTGGCGGCAATTCATTCATGAAATGATTGAATCATATTGAGCTGAAGTCTGAAAAAATAGATGGCACAGGGAAGGATAGTAGAGATAGCTGAATCGAAGTTTGGGAAGAGGAAATATAATAGAGGTCACAGGTTGGAGGGGCAGTGGGTTTTTGGTGGCATAGAGAGGGGCTCAGGGAAGATGTTTCTAGTAGCCGTTCATGATAGATCCGCGGCTACTTTCATAGGTGTCATCGAGACGTGGATTGAGAAGGGTACAATGATTTTTTCAAATTGTTGGGAAGCTTATCATCTAGGGCAGCGGTTCTCAACCTTTTTTGAGTCGCGGAGCCCTATTAAGTAAAGAAATTCTATGGCGGAGTCCCGTAGACCAATTTTTAAGTTATTCAACGAAGTTACCGATTGATTTTAAGTATTTAAAATATTTGTTATTTTTTTTAAATTTTACTGGTTTTTTTTATTTTCCTCGAATGGCCGTGGAGCCCCTGGAGAGTGCACAAGGAGCCCCAGTTGAGAACCGCTGATCTAGGGGATGAAGGTTACAACCATCTCAAAGTGAATCATAGCGTAGAGTTTGTTGACTCCATCCCTGGATGTCATACAAACACTATTGAGAGTGCCTGGCAACACGTCAAGGCCTCACTCCGGAATACAATAGACAGGGAGATTTTAAATTTTATTTGGGTTTTTTTTGTTCTGGCTTTCATGCGAAGAAAAAAACATTGATATTTTCAATGGCTTTTTAGAAATAATTAGGGACATAAAATGGGATGATACAGCAAATAAATAATTGGACAAATAAATAATAGACAAAATAATTGGAGTTCCGATATCCGTTTAGATGACTATAGGCTTTCCTGCGATGTTTGAAATGAGAACAAATTGGAGTTTTTTTTTTACCTAGAAATCACAGTATTTTTAACCCAGAAATCTGAGTATTTAGAGCTAAAGAGTAGAGTATTTAGTCCATAAATCAGTATTTATTCAAGCTCATAAATCAGTATTTATTAAAGCCCAGAAATCAGTATTTATTAAAGCCCAGAAATCAGTATTAAAGCTCAGAAATCAGATTTTATTAGCCCAGTAGTCAGAGTATTTATTTTTACAGTTAATTGTTATTTTTATTTGTTATACTGTTATTGTTTTTCATGCAGCAATTTTTTTCCCAGCGCCGTAGTGTCTGACGGTCTTGGTTATTTTTAGTCAGGCTGTCGGACATGTTTGGCACCCAAAAAATCACCAAGTAGCGGACCATACGACAGCTGTTCCGCAGAAACATTCTAGACAATCCAGATTAAAAATATGTATGCAGAGAATACATATGCAGGGTGGTTTGGTTTAAACCAAGTAGTTTTTTTCAAAAAATCGCATAAAAGGGGTTTAAATATAATTTTTTTTCCTGAAAAACATATTTGTTCATTATTAGCAAAAATGTTTAATTTTAATCACATTTTTTATTCTTGGGGTACATCTGATGGTATATCTTTAAATGGTGTAAGATATAAGTGGGTTTTTTTTCCTCAAAAAAATCTCGTAAAACTCAGTCTCAATATAAATTTTCTTTCATTTTAACTATCTTAGTTGCTGAAAATTATATACAGTGTCAAAATTTCTCATTCTTACTGCATTTTCTAACTTTGCACTACATTCTGATGCCAGTGCCGTATTAAAGCATGGGTTCACGCAGGCACAGCCCCAACAAAAATTAGATCTGGTTGAAATTTACAAAAAAATAACAAGCAGGGCCTCCGAAAAATCACTTGGCCTAGGGGCCTATGATGCTCCCAGCCGGCCTTGTCTAATGCAGCACATCGTTTACTGTATATAGCCACCAGGCTTAATATTGAATTATTTTTGTAACATATTTTCACCATTACCCCCAGTTAATCAAAATTCTACTGTACAGCAGTAGTAAAAGCCTGAAATTGGCCAGTTTGTGAAGTGGCCGGTGATCCCTGTCCAAATAATTTTCAATTAGAAATTCTTTGGAATATGGGGTGTTGCCGTTTGGTTAGGATGTGAAGTGATTTATGAAAAGTAATCAGCTGTATACAAAGTTCTGATTCCAGGAATTTTCTGCAGCAAAAGATGAAAAAAAGATGTACAAGTTGATGCTCTACTTGGCCAGTGGTATAATTTATTTTGCGCAACCATATTTCAGTACTTTAGCAGCATCAGTGTGTGAATAGCAGGGTTATTTTACCACACACCAACTGTGTTATAAATCGCCATATGGAAATTTTCAACCACGGAGTTGGGTGGAAATGAAGGCACAGTCTAT
Source organism: Pholcus phalangioides (assembly GCF_987345545.1). Classification (NCBI taxonomy): domain Eukaryota; kingdom Metazoa; phylum Arthropoda; class Arachnida; order Araneae; family Pholcidae; genus Pholcus; species Pholcus phalangioides. The sequence goes on along the minus strand of NW_028301608.1, from coordinate 80,434,850 downwards.
CTGTGATTGGCCCAGGTGGTAAAGAACTTGCTTCTGATGTTCTTGATGGCTGGACAAATCCCAGATGCCGGGTGATTACAAAATTGGTCTTTGGTCCTGAAATTTTATATGCATTGTTAAAGTGAAATTTAAGTACGAGACAATTTTTCTTTGATTTCATAATGTCTTTCTAAATTAGAATGGGTCATAAAGTCCTGGAAAAGTAAAAAAAAAAAAAAATTACTCAGAACTGTTTTTCTTGGGGAGAAATATGCTTTGCTATAATTTGGCTGGTTCCTAATTTTTTCGATTTGTCCAGCCCCGGTGGATAGCATTACTTTTATCAAGATGCACATTGCAATACCAGCGAAGCAGCTTCTGAAGAACCATTTTTGACAATAATATGATATACGATACCTGGCCATCTGACAGGTAAATGCTACTATAACCCTTGTAACTTTTTGCTTCATGGATATCCCAGAATATCGTGTGCAGTGGTCAGATTGAAAACTTTGCTGAATTGAAAGCACATTTGCATCATTACCATGGCATGCTCTGATCTGCTGTTGAACAAGTATTTCTGTTCTTCCACCTCACTGCCAAAACACAGTGGACAACATATTTGACATTTCTTGTGTGTTTATTTAAATGACTTAATTTTTGTGATGTTTTCATGAATTATGAAATTGTGATATTCTAATTGCATTATCATTTTGCCTTGAGTGGCTATCGTATCCATTCTGCTAGCAAATTTCCCATGTGCTGGATGAGTACAGTGTTGTCTATTTTACATTTTAAAGTATTTAAAACAAGTTTTAATTTCAAGTTGCTTTGTTTATAATCACTCTGTATATCATAAATCATTGCTAATTAATCTGCATTAATTATACTTCATTAAACATAGTATTTGCCTAGTTTTTGCAAATTAGCATCCTAATTAAACATATTTAGAGTAACTGGAGAAAACACATCTGTATTATAGGGTTAATTAATAATGACATTAAGAATTCTCAAACAAAATATTTCCTTGAGTTGAGTTAATAAAAAAACTAACTTTGGCTATTTAGTTATTTTATAAAATGTAATAAATATATTTATTGATAAATTAATATGGTAATTGTGTTAATTACATTAAATAAACATTTTATATTTTAATTATTAGAAGTTTGAATGATTTTTCAGAAACTTTATTGTTTATAATGTAAATGATATTTTAAAAAAAAGTGGTTTAAATTAAACTTATAAGGGGACATCGTGTCGGAGGTTCGTCTCTTTTCCGTGAGGGGGAGGAATATCCCCAGACGCTTGATATTGGAGGGGTGTCCAATTTATCAACGAAACTACAGAACTTAACGAAGAAGCCTTTATTTCAAAACACTCTCAAAACAGACAACCTTACAGAACGGAAGCCACATTCCAACTCATGTTCTCTTCTCTTGGAAGATAGATTTTCTCTTCTCAATTTCTTTTAACAACGTATAAACAAAGAAAACACATTATGTGCTGTAAGGCCACAGAGTTAGTAAAAATATCCATACTGGGAAAATAGATTCGTTACAAACTTTTTTTTACCAACCCTGGCTGGGTGTATTTGGTGTACCGCAGAAGCGGTGATATCATGTTCTTTGCCAAATATTTCAGAATCCTTGAACTGTGCTTTGCAAAAATGAAAACCCTACAAAAAAACACCGGTCTTTGTAATCCTAGGTTGACAGTGTTTTCTAGAGAAAAATGTGGGAAATGTTGATATTTCTCGTACAGTAGACTTGCTAATCTAGTCGTGCATTAATCTGGCCGAACCAGTTGCGGAAAGTTTTGTAATTAGTATACCCAAATTGATTGTACTTGTTTTTGGTTAACTTGCATGTATTAAATTTGGGTTCATATCATTGAAGTTTTTAATTGTTTATTTAACAAAGTGGCTGACCCTGTATATTGAAAGCATTTTTAAAAAATTCTTTCAGGACACAAGACAAAATGCTGAAGCTGCGAAAGCTGCTCTTGATTTTTCACTGAAGGATGGAAAATATCTCAGAGTGAGGTTTGCTACTCATGGCGCTGCTTTGAAGGTCAAGAATCTTTCTCCTTGGGTTTCAAATGAATTGTTAGAAACAGCATTCTCCATATTTGGAGAGGTTGAACGGGCTGTTGTTATAGTTGATGATCGAGGACGACCAGTTGGAGAGGCTATTGTTGAGTATGCTAGAAAACAGTCGGCACAGCTAGCCCTGAAACGTTCCACTGAAGGATGTTTTTTACTGACAAGGTATGTTAGTGGACAAATTATATAAAAACTGTTATGTCAGATTTTTTTTTTAAATGAGGCTTTGTCCAGTTCAATTTTATATTTGTGCAAAGTGTATCTTTCAATTTTCAATAATTTGTGTGAAGCAAATATATTTTGGTTCTATTTTAAGCTAATGAAATATGTGTAATGCTTAATTTATGTATTTAATTACAAACATTATGTATTTAGTTACATACATTATGCATTTAGTTATACATTATGTATTTAGTTACATACATTATGCATTTAGTTATACATTATGCATTTAGTTACATACATTATGTATTTAGTTGTATTATTTATTAACTTATTATTTATTATTAACCTATTTATTATTAGTATTATATATTAATTTAGTTGATTTGGGTTAGTCAAATTAATACAAGATGAACTTTCTCTAAAGTTCACCAAGACCTGTTCTTGTGGAACCATTAGAACAGCGTGATGAAGAAGATGGTCTGCCAGAAAAGAATTTTCAGAAAACTAATAAGCAGTATCTCAAAGAAAGAGAAATTGGACCCCGTTTGGCAGAACCTGGCACTTTTGAGTTTGAATTTGCGAACAGGTGGAAAAAGCTGTACGAGTTGGAGCAGCAAAAACGTGATCACCTGGATAAAGAGATCGAAGAAGGACGCCATGCTTTAGATGAACAGATGGAATATTCTATTTATGAGCATGAAGCTAATCTTCTCAGAGAAAGTGAGCTATGTTACATTTAAATTTTAACTTTTAAAAAAAGAGTGCTCTTGATTTGTGAAATTGATTTTTAAAATTTTAGTTGATCAATAAGACATTGGTATTTTATTTCTAGGGTTGCGACACATGGAAGAACAAAGCACTATGCTGCAACGTGAAAGAGAACTGAGGTGTGTATATTTTTTATTTTTTAACCTTGAATCAAAATTAGATTTAATATGTATGTGTGAATGAAATAGTATTGCATGTACAGTTGGGCTTTGATTATCAGAGATAATGCAGCCTACTAGGCTTATCTTACATGATAGATATGAATTTTGGATCTGAAACACGTAAAATTTCCCAACGAGGTGAGTGGAGGAATGAATTGTTAAATATTCACCAGACTAGGTTTTAAGTGGTATATGGGGTCATGGAAAACCTGGAATTGATTGATTGGGAATGCGATTATTGATAAAAATTGTGATTAAAAGATTAGTTTCTAAAATTTCAAAATTTGACTCAAGCCTGTTTAAAATTTGTTCGCTAAAATGAGTATGAACACCAGAGACCAGAGATGTTTCCTTGCTATAAGTTGCTATAATATTGTAGGTCTGTGATCATTGTGCAACAGCTTTTTTTCAAAGGGGAATAGCTAATAAGTTGGAAAACCTGAGAAAACTATTTAGCTGATTACCACTGTGGGTGGTAATCTTGGGTTCCAAACCTGTATTTTTGTCAAGGACAAAATTCTAGGATGGCATGGGGGTTCCCCTTTTCCAAAGGAGATCAAAAATTTAAAATATTTTTACGGAAAATTAAAAAAATTAATATTCTTGTGCTATACATTGATTTAAAATTCTTTTTGAGTGTTAGTGACCCAAAGTTTTTATGGAAGAAATCTTTGTCTCTAAAGACAGATTCTGCCTGCACACCCCTGATCTTCGTGATGCAAAAAAAGTGTCAACCGCATAGCGACTAGATGACAAAATTGTGGATCTTTCTCTGCTTGGATATCTAGGCTTTTGTACTTCGTATGAACAGCGGAGAGTGACATCGTTTCTCTCTATGTGGATATGATATTCAAGATAGTCATTATATTTGGTCCCCCGAATGATCTCTGAAAAGTTGTTAGTTTTAATAGGTGTTCCCATCCTTTACGATTTTTCAAAAAGGTTTACATTTACAATCTTGTAGGAATGCTGATAATTTACATCGTATAGATAGTTTTTGAATTTTGGTAGATAGCTGTGTGGAAGTACCATAATTTCCTGTATGAAACCCACAGGGGCAAAAACTGCAATTATAAAATTTCTTTATACAGCTCCTCATTCAGGAACACATCTGGATACCTTGTCAACTTATTCAACAACCCATGGATTTATCAATACAATATAGTACAGTAAAATGCTTCAGCTATATTTCAAAGTAGTTAAACTAGTTTTTAAGGCTGTGCGATCACGGTAGATGGTAAATACCTGGCAGTTATGATTTATATCATATTTAGTACGATTTTAGCCAATTAATACGATTATATGCGTTTGCCTCTGGAAATATGATTTTTACCAAATTATTAAAATTGATGCTTTCTTTCCTATGTGGCAAATTAGGCAATGTTAGAAATCATTGATGGTCCGTTGGTAGATGTCGCTCTGCAGAACCAGTAGTCAAAAATTTCTGCATTGCCCGTGGTCAGAAAGAGACTGCTAATAATTTCTGCTGTAGTTTTATTGGTGTGGTTTATGTGCCGAAACAGTATATCCAACCGCCTCTGACTGTATCATGCAACATACTGAGTGGCGCATCTATTGAATGGATCAATATTTTTCAGAAATTTGTATGCCAACCTAACCTTTTGTTTTCATGAACGATATATATATTGATGGTGTGTGTGATAGGGGACGTATCCCAGAGAGCAAAATACAGTAGTCTTATCTGACATAAACAAGCCGGCAGTGAAAATGTTGGATAATGGAGAGGTGTTAAAACGTATTAAACGTCACACAAACTGTTCCAAGTTTACATATTGCGAATCTAATAATCATGTTTTGCAACAAAACAGCAGAAAAAATTAACTTGCAGTTACAGAATTTTCTTTAAAAAGTGGTTCGGTGGTGTGATGATTTAAAGAAATTTTTGATCGTAGTCTGTTTTCTTGACGAGTGCTGTTAACCCTGTCTCTAAGTCTCGCCATCTATGTCGATTCTAATAATTCAGAGTTGGTGCAACAGTTGGTGCTTGATCTTCAATTTTGTTATCGCAAATCACAATAGCGACAATTTCTTCATTAGTTATTTTATACTGATTGTCAGTCATAGTGTAGATGGGTGCGGCACTGTACGGTTGGGGGTAACTAATTAGCTGTGGCAGAGTCGAGAGCAGCAAAATATAGACTACGCTAACAACTTGCAGTCGTTGTTGGTTGATGCATGTTTTTTTTTTAATTTGCGAGGAGGGGGGGGGGGTCGGATAAATGAGACTACTGTACTGTCGACACTCATTGTAGCAACCATTCCATTACAACAACTGGTAGGATAATTCTTAAATATTTTCACAGAACAACTATAAATGCTTTATTTTTTTATGACTATCCTCCCAATATAACATTTTGCTTTTGGCGGGACGAAGGGGGTCATTATATCGAGTGTAAACTGTACTATATCATTTTAGATAAAACATTATGGTAGTTTATTTTTTTGAAGGAACCCCTGTTTTTCTCATGCAGCTGATTATAATTGTAATTTTCAGTATGTGGTACCCCGTCTTTTTTCCCCGTAAATTAGAAAGTTGGCTACCTTACACTTTTTATGAATAGTAAGATTTTTTCCTTCTGAGGTTGGCAGGTCTGATGGTAGAAAGAGGGGGGGGGAAGTTAGTGAGGTTTCTCGGAATTATAGGAAAGAATGCATCCTTCCTGTAGGATGCATGAACCAAATTTTTATGTGCCATCTGAAATTTCTGGTTTTTGATGCGCCATAGCGTTAGTGGCAGCTCTGAATATTGTTTAAGGTTATATATAAAATGATGCAAAGAATGACATTACTTTTGTGCAATGATTATTTCAGACTATTATGCAATTGATTAAAAAAAACCAACTCACCGGATTATGGCAGCGCTTTGACGAGCTTTGTCCTGACATCAATGACTGACGTCATTGTTAGGGAAAACACCTGTAGAGGACAGCAGTGGTCATTTTGATCGAGTGGTGACCATATTTAAGCAACTGACATGACTTTGTTTATGTAGCATTTATCTGCAATCATTTATCAGGGGGCATGACCTTGGTAGCCGAAATTCCTGAATAATCGTTATTGTATTCCATTATTAACAGTCGTGCAGTAAATGCAATGTTTTCTTGTCAGCAGCTTTGTATTTCAAACTTTTTGAATTGCTTCTTTTGATTTAATGTCTTCAGAAAGAAAATTAAAACCAATCTAAATACAAGTTGTATAAAGCTTTTAAGAGTTCATATACCCAAGATTATCAGTCACTGATAGCATCCATGAAAGGAAACAAATTAGAATTATTTTAATTCTAATTTCAGACGTGAAGAAGAAATGAGAAGGGAAGAAGCACGTAGACAGCAAGATATGATGTTGCGACAACAGCAAGAAGAATTGCTACGAAGATGCTCTATGCCTGTTGAAGAAATGCGTCGAAGACAGGAAGACAACATGTTGATGCAGGTATGTAATATGTAATGGAAAATATTTCTTTTATGATTATTGAAACAATGTCCTCAGTTTTCATTCTTATTGCTTTAAGTTTATGCTGTTAAAATTTTGTTACTTTATTTGATAACTAGTATGAACATGTACTTTGTGAATGCAGTATTTTTTGTTTGATGCCTGTGGCAACGTTTTAGAGAAGTTTGCGAAAGAAATTTTCTTTTGTGGTGTGGATTGTTGTTTGCCAGAATAGTATTGATCTGGCCTTTGTGGTGTGTGCAGGAAGCTGCCATGAGGCAAATGCAAGGTTCTGCTGGTATGTCACCTGCTGTTGGTTCTGATCATATGGGCAATCCATCAGGAGCTTATGGACCTGGTGCTGGTCCTAACGGGATGATGGCTGGAGGTGGAATGGGTATGCCTTCGGTAAGGCCATCCTGAATTTTACTTACCTATCAATTGATATTTGTACAATTCTCCTGAATTTGTTTCTAATTTCTATTTGGATAACTACATAAATAGTGTATATGATTGAAAAGACAGCCTCCGGATAGCTTTTTCATGTTAGACCAAAATTAAAAAAAATTTAAAATTTTCAAACATTTCATCATTGTCATGCATGCAGTATTTATTATTGAATACGATTTTGTTGATTACTCTCGTATTGATTCATTTAAATGGTGAGGGTAATATGTCTGATTTAGATTTCACATTCGGTTTCTATGTTAGGGGTCATTCAAGTATTGCGTAAGCAAATTTTGACACCCCGTCCCCCCATCCCGTCAGCGAAATTTCGTCAGCACTGGCTCCACCTCCTTACACATATTGGTGGGGATCAGAAACTTACACGGGAGGAGAGGCATGGGGGGGGGGGTCTCGCAGAAAATTTTTTTAAATAAAAATATTCCTTAAAAAAATTAATTTCGAAAGAAAATACCTTTATATGTAATTATACTTTATTTCTCTTTAAGCAATTCATTGTGACCCACCCACCCTTTATATGGTAATCCCTTGAAGACACGGACCAAATGTGGCCCTGAAGGTTATGCGATGTGGCTTGCCCCCCAAACCCAATTTCGTTAAAGTAGGCCTATGTCACATTCAAAGATCTCTTCAGTAACCCGCGACACAGTTCCAAAACACTTAAACGATCCGTGGCACATTTAGAGATCCCTTAAGTGACATGTGGTAAAGTTTTAGAACTGTTTAGAGTGATGTAAACTGCACTGGAGCCCGGTGCGGTTTACATCGCTCAAGTTATCCGTGGAACATTCCCAGATTACTTAAGTTATCCCCTGCATAATTAAGAGTCACTTGAATGTGTTTCACAGTTTAGCACTTGAGCGGTCAGGAAACATTTCCAGAGCACTTGAAGGATCCATGAAACATTTAGAGATCACTAAAGTGGTTCTGTAGGACATCAATAGGAAGAATGTTAGTTCATGCGCCCAGTAACTATCCAAAGATTTATCCCCCATTTTTGGCGTATTGAATAAGATATTAAGAATATTTCATATCTTCATAAAGGGTGGTTGATGACGTAAACATCATTCACCCCCTCCCCCCCCCCCTCTGTCAGCAAATCTGAAACCCTCATCGATGCTTACGTAATACTTGAATGACCCCTTACATTTTGAAGAATTTGATTTGGCGAAGGCAATGAAGTATCTTAGCATTTGCATGTACAGGTGGTAACAATTGAAATGACAACAATTTTTTCAGTAAAAATTCTAATTTTTAAGAATATTTTACTCAGAAGTTATCTGAGTATTCCCAGCTTCAAAATGCTCTCGCCAGAAGTCCCCTCTGTCCAAGATGATAGATGTATGTCACGACTTTCTCTGAAGAGAAAGATTTACATTAACTCCATTGGTACTATAGTGCGAGACATAATTATAAGATGTTACAAATATTCACGAAAAAAAAAGGAAAGGATATTTCCACAATAATGAAACTTAATTACATGTATTGGTCATGTTTACAATTGTGAGTGAAATTACAAGGACTTCCGAGAAATGGTTTTTGATTGTTTAATATTTTTTTGAGTAGTTAGAAATTAGTATGACAAGAAATATAAGACATTTTCATTTCCATTGTTTTACAGTAGTATAGCACTGCATTACTTTATGCAAATCATTTTTTATGACACTGGATAACAAACCAATTAAAATATTCCCTCTTTACAACTACATCTGTAGAAAAAATGCCATGGGAGTACAGGGCAGCAAGAAAATGAAATTTGTGAAATTTGGCTATTTATATCACCAGCATTTCTGAAACATAAATAAAATTGTGTGTTCTCTATATATGTTGCGTACCAAATTTTTTAAACCTGAAAATATGGGGACTTTGTAAAAAAAAAAAGATTTGGGTGCACCCCATGCTTGTCTGGCCAATCAAAGCGCAGTGTTTGTGCTGTAGCAGTAAGGAGAAAGATGCCGGGGTGGGAGCTCTGCACCAATTGTGCCACACTGCTAAAATTAACATTTTGTGCCATTCTGCTCCAATGGTGTATTTTCATATTTTTCAGGTCAAAATAGCTAATTTTGTCATAGTGTGCCCAGAATTTCAGAAAAAGGCCAAAAAGCTTTGTTCCTGCTGCGAAACGATTATTTCTGAGAAGAATGTTTTATTCCTCTGTACTTCAGCACCCTTTCCTTCCTCCCCTCCCCCCCAAAGCAGAATATGCCAAAATGTGCGACGTATGTAGTAGAACGACCAGTGCTGTTGCAGAACAATCTGGAAGAATTTTAAGAAAAGTGTAGAAAAACGCTATTATGTAAATGTGAATTTTTACCGCAGAGCATTTTCAGTCAGCTGAGGGCTCGTTGCAGAACATCACAAAACATTCTGCTTTTGGGGCTTCCTCCCATCTTCTGTAGTCGCGCTATCTCGTGACCTTGAAAAATAGAAATCTGTTGGAAAGTAGACTACAGTACTGTAGCACGGCTATCCATGTGCATAGCTGCCAAGTCTCCCGAATTTTATCTTCATCGCTCGATCTCCCGAAAAGTTCTTAAATCTCCCAAATTTTTACGAAAATCACAAAAATCCCTAATTGTCCCTAAAAATTCCCTACTTCATTAAAAAAATCCCTGCTTATGAAAACAATCCCTAAGGAATTTCTTGTGGGGCATGAAGCCTCTTTTTTTTCCCTTTCGAAATGACGTCACACGTCGTAAATGGGAAAATTCCCTTTTTAAGGAAGTTTTACAAACTCTGATGGTAACAAGAAAGTTGTTTGTCTTATCGTGCAGGGAAATGGCTTAGCAGCCAATAGTCCTGGATAATAATTGAAGATTATGGTGATGCACATGTGGTCAAAATTTCTTTTGTTGAAGTTACGTACGTGCGATATAACAAAGCATGAATAATGATAAGCAAAAACATATTTAATCAATTTTAAAGATACTTATTCCGATGAATTTCCTTTCATCAAACGTTCCAGAAGATGGCTGATTTTTCCTTTTTGTACAAGTTGTGTTACGGACATAAACATCGGTCATGGAAAGACTGCCATCATCAGTCGTGAAGTGAAAAAAAAACATCAAGCAAGTGTCACAAAAAGTCAGTGTTCTTCAAAAATTGATGGTGTTTTCCTTCATCTTCCGATGATTTTGGGGTCATTCGCGGAGAATGTTTGTTCACAGCGTTTCTGATTGAACACAATATTTATTTTTACATCATTGAAGTTTTGGCCTCCAATTTCACTTGTTTTTTGCGTAGGAATTTTATTCCCAAGGGTTTAACTTCCATGTGTGTAAAATCCCTATTTTAATTGGGCTTCGGTTTTTGAGTGGGGATGTTATTCCCTACGCTTCAACTTTTATGTTTGGAAAATCCCTGTTTTATTTGGAAAAATCCCTATTGTATTTATTAGGGAGTGGTTTTAGCATAAAATACGGGTGTGCGCGAAAATCTCCCGAATTTTCATTTTCAAAAGTTGGCAGCTATGCATGTGTGTTTTTCACGTTTTGCGAGCACTAGAAATATTTTTTTTTTCCATTTAAAATTTTTGATCAAAAAATTTTTAATTTTCATTTATCCTTAACAACTTCACCACCAGACGGGGTTTTTTTTTTATGGAACAAACACGCTGAACCCTGATAATGCAATCCCTCCTTGAGAGTTGCTGGAAGTCCAGATACATTTATGAAGATTTGCAAAATTATTATTCCAGAATTGAGTGATTATTTCTGAACTAGTGATTTTAGAATTCTCTTTCATAAGCAGACCTGCCAACTCTCCCTATTTAAGCGGGAGACTCCGGATTTTTCATCCTTCTTCCCGCTCTCCAGATTTTGGCAAAAAATTAGATTTTACGCGAGCTTTCACGTCGTGCCTTTAATAATTACCATCATCGTTAGGGAAAACACCCATAGAGGACAGCCGTAGTCATTTCCATCGAGCAGCCGTAAGAAAAATTCTGTGACCGCATTTAAGCAACTGGCAAAGACGCGACTTTGTTTTCGTAGCATTTATTGGCAATCATTTATCAGGGGGAAGCCCTTGGTTGCCGAAATTCCTGTATAATTGTTATTGTATTCCATTAACAGCCGCGGTAAACACATTTTTTCGTCCGCAGCTTTGTAATTTGAATTTTTTTAAATCGTTTCTTCCGCCTAAACATCTTCAGAAAGGAAATATAAAACTTTAAGCTATATACAGCTAAATATAAAGCTTTTAAGAATTCATATACCCAAGATAATACTTTATAAACAGTATGTAGATGTGATTTCTCTATTCTGCATGGAAAGACTGGCATGGAATTATATTCTCGGGCAATGCAGAACCCGCCTTGAGGGGGGGGGGGGAGAATGTAACTTTTTAAAATTTTTTTATGAACATATATTTTTGATCGAGTCTATGAGTGTTGGGGGAGGGGGGGATATCCCCCTTGGGAGAATCTCCGGATTTCTGGATTTCAAAAGTTGGCACATCTGCATAAGAAAGCAATAATTCCAGAATCAATGAAAGAGGTAATTCTATAGTTAATGAACAATAAAATTCCAGAATTAATAAAAAATAATTCCAGAATTATAACAAATGAAATAAATAATGGAAGAGATAATTTTTTAAGTTTTTTTTTGAAAAAATACTCCAAGTTGCTAGTAGTTTTTCTAGTTTTTTTTTTTCTTTTCTTTTTTTTTAATCCTGTTTACTGAAGTCTATTATTAATTTATGTAAAAATACGGGAATGTCCTGGTAATGTAGGACGTATGGTCATTCAAATAATGACCAAAATAAATATGGGTTTATAAATAATTCGTTGTTTTCTAGTTCTTGATGAATGTTTTTTGAAGAAAAATTTTTTCAGTATCGGCAACACTGATCACTCTGATAGCATCCACAAAAGAAAACGGTTTTTTTTTTGTACAATATATAGATGTGCTCTCTGATATTGAATTATATTTTACTCGGGTAATGCAGGAGCTGCCTGGGAGTTGGGAGTGGAACTTTTTCTTAACTAGTTAAAAAAAAAGTTGTGAAATTTTTTTTACGATTGGGTGTATGGGTGGTACCATTTCTGGATTCCAAAAGTCGCACGTCTGCACCCTGCAAGTTGCTTGATGGGGTCAAGCCCAAGTCGTCATCCAGAAATACAAAATTTGCCTTACAACTGTAGTGTTCACAGCGAATTCATGAAACAAATTCGTGAAAATGAAGAAAAAAGCACAAACAGGATCGTTTGACTCTCAAATAACATATCGTGCCTTGGACTCATCTGTGGTATTCTGTCATGTTCTCCGATGAAAAAAAGAAATGCAATCTTGATGGACCATGAAAACATGTAGTTCTACTCCTGAGGATGAACTCGAAAAGCTGCATAGAAATTTTATAGGAGCAACATGGTATATACGAAGAAGTTCTTTGTGTGCAAATATTCCTACAAGCTAATGCGGCAATGTATCAAGTATCCATGTATCAAGTCACAGAAAACAGTGGATCAAAGCAAGAAAACATCAATGTTCTTTCATAGCCGGATTGTTCCCCTGACCTCAACCCAATGGGAAACGTTGTGGGGCATCCTAGGCATATCAGTATACACAGGTAGCAGTCAATTTTCTTCCATCGAGCATCTAAAAGCCACCATATCACAGGCTTGGAATGATGTCTCTTGTGATACTCAATGATTTGCCATGGATTCAACCAAATCGAATTTTTTTCTTTGATTAGCAACAGAGGTGGTTGTAAAAAATATTGATTTTGATAAATTTATAATTTGTTTCAATTTTATTTTGCTTTTTCCTTAAAAATCAATGGGTGTTGTCTTATAATTTTGTCTACTATATTGTTTGTTTACACATAAAATGAGAATATTTTTTAAAATCGCAATATTTGGTATAAAGTTATTTTGCACTGTAATAAAACAGCTTGAAATTTTTCATATTCTTTACTTAGATCCTTTTTACCAAAATTTAAGGGTGTCTTATAATTATGTCTCGTACTGTAAATTGTTGCATGGAGATAAAACCGGAGTAGGTGAAGGGTAAAGTATCAAGATAAGTCCATGCCTATACAGTTGTACGCATGTCAAACCCAGTTGACTGGATATATGTAGTTTTTCTCGTACTGTGAAATTCTATGTATTCCGGAAAGAGTTTAACATTTTAGTGTCAATGTCATGATAAATGACTTGGCTCTGTTTTAGATAGTGTTACCTGTAATTGAGGCCCCAAAGCAGAATGTTTGCATTGTTCTGTAACAAGACCTCAACTGACTGGAAATGTTCTGTGGTAAAAATTCCCTAAATAGTGTTTTCTACACTTTCATTTGAATTTTTTCAAGATTGTGTTTTGCAGCAGTGTTGATGGTTTTAAGACTTCCTTGGCAATTCTGCATGTTCTGCTTTGGGGTAATTAGGGTAATAAACTTCTGTATATCCAACTTTGTTTTACCTTTCTAAAAGTAGTAGTTTCATATTTTTGAGTTTGTCACACATTTATGTACTCAGCGATTCATCGCACTTCAGATTCATAGCACCATATTGTTCATACTTTGCAGCATTGCCTTTTCTAAGAGGAATGAAATTGTAATGTTATAAATTATTCTTTTACTTCATATATTAGTTTAACTTTAAGATTCAAATGGAATGGAGTTTTTATTTTATCACTTAGTTTTTTAAGAATTTGTTTATCTTTAAATGACATCAACATATAATTTTTTACTTTGTCACCAAGTATTTCAGAGATCCGATACTTTCTTTTAAAAAGCAAAGTCGTTATATATTTTAAGAATAGTATTTGAACAGCTGCCTTTTTATTTCAGTTTTAGATTATAGGGAATTAAAAGCACCCCCCCCCCCCAGCTGCCTGGGATTTTATTACTGGTATCATTAAGCGTACTCATGATGGTTTCAGTATACAAATGGTTGTAAAAATGTCATATGGGTGTTACTATCTTTATACTGATGTGTATAAAAAAATTAATGGAGAATAAATAGGAATTCTTATATTTATTTATCAAGATTTCCCCTGCTATTGAAAACGTGGGAGGGTTGGAGACATCAGTTATAGCAACTTTTTAGAAATGCGAAGTTATATTGCAACAATCTTGTAAAATGTGATATCGCTTGGTTTGAGAAACTGGTGTAACGCATGAAAATTTTCAAAAGATGAGGTTTTACACATCTATTCCAACAAATTGTGCTTGCTGCCAGAAGCTATCTAGTTTGTGTTCTGACTTAAGATTCTTGTATATCGGGCAAGTGTGCTAGCCATACACCAGAGACGTAGTCTTCTTTCTTCATAACATGCATTATCAGGCGAGCTAAAATATTAATGGTTATATTTCTGGTGTATAGTTAGCACACTTGGCCAGTATATGTTAGGACGGCTAACTTTTGTTCCTAAAGGTTCGTATTGGCGTAACGAGAAAAATATTTATTATAGGCAGATATAATAAATATCTCTATACTTGTGCAGACCTGCTAACTCTCCGGATTCAGGTGTGAGACTCACCTTTTCTCTACCGTTGTGACTACCGTTGTCATCAGAGAGAGCAACCATAAAAAAAGTGACAGCGTATGAGTAACTAGCAAAGATGTTTTGTTTACTTAGCGTTTATCTGCAATTATCAAGGGATGACCTTGTTTGCAAAATCCCTGTGTAATCATTATTGTATTCCATCAACAACTATGCAGCAAACATAAGTTTTTCCATCAGCAGCTTATATAGATTTCACGTATTTTGGACTTGTATCCCAATAGCTACAGGTGGAGTGGACGACTTCAGTTGTGCCAAAGCTTCATGTGGGGGCTTTCTGCTGCTATAGAAGGTGTTGGGTGTAAACCCCCCCCCCCCCAAGAATCTGGATCCTAAAAGTTGGCATGTCTGTTGAGTGCATTAAAAAAGTGGACGAAGTCACTGTGATTGATTGGACATAGTGTGCGATTATAGATTGTTGTAAGCGTTATTCGGTTTCATAAACGGCTGCCTCCCAGATTTCAGGCATCAACTCTAGTTCAAGCATAAGCAGTCTGTTGAAATTGGCTTTCATCAGCTCTGTTGCAGCTATTTTTTTGCCCTTGTGTGCGTAATCGTGTTGATGAATGAACAAGAATTTTCTATTTTTGACTTATTTTTACATATTGACGTTAATATCACGTATTCACGATTGATCAATAAATAAATAATCAAAATATTGATGAGATTCTTAATTATGGGAAGTATTTCAGTCCAGTGCTTTTATGTGTATGAATGTGGTTGTGAAATGGTGACATGTTCCCATTAATTTTGCATGGAGAAATCATCTGAATTAATGTATGTTTGACCAAAGTAGTCCCCTAGCCCCATGTCTCAGTGCAGAAGTACGAGATTGCATAGTTTAATCTATTCGTGTATTTTTAATCTGCAGATAAAGATGCAAGTAGGCAGAAAATCTTTTAATGTGCATCAAACATAGCATTTCTATATTTTGAATTTCTATTTATATATGGTAGTTGTGAAAAATCCTTACTTTTGGGGAACATTTCCAAAGAATTTACCTGGAAGAAAGATCATTGCTTTCAGTTTTGATGATTACATAATGCTTGTAACATCATTTTTAAATCGTCTCCATTGCATCAAATAAAATTATTTCATTTTATTTGGATAAGACAGAACTTTCCAAATAATTGACAGAGTCAATTTTGTCCTTCCACATCCGAAATTTGTGAGATGACTTGTATCTGCTTCGACCATATGTCCCGTTTCAAAGCCCAATTGTAATTTTTTTTTTTTTTTTTTTTTTTTTGATTTGATTTGAGAGTAGTAATAAGACTAATTTAACCTAGAGGCATTAGAGAGGCTACTAATGCCTCTACTTCAGCGCCTCACGCCACAGGGCGTGAAATAAGGAAGGCAGGGTCATGTCTCTAGTGGTGTAGATGGTAGCATGCTTGCCCGGTATGCAAGAGGGCCTGTTCGAGTCCCGGCGGAGACGAGATGACTTTTCTTTCCGAGTTCACCTCAGCATCATATCCGGAAAATAACTGTTTCCTTAATACCTATTTTGTTTTTTAAAAATCCTTTTCATATTTCTTTTAATTTTTACAGAATTTAAATCCACACGACAACTTCCCTAACTCCCATTCTCCAAAGTTGGCAGCTATATAATTTAAATGTGGTTGATTTAATATTTTTGGATAATCCAAAATTTTAGGAATTTTTTTCCTATTCAATTTAATTAACTGTTTAATTCAAGTTTTTTCCCTAATGTTTTGCATAAGTTGAAGTTTAATTTAGATGCCATATGCGAACTTTTCTTTTAACTTCATCGTTTTCTTTATTTTGTGATTTAATAATGTTTTTTCTAGAATATAATGTGGCCAATATTAATAAATTACAAACAATAAAATTGCAACTTTTTGTTTGGAACTTCTTGTTGCGGCTCTAAACTAGCAATGATTTCATTATCAGTTTTACACGCACACACAATCTGGCTTTTGTCTCTCCATCGGCTGCTGGAGTTTTCCTGGATCTTGGATGACTTCATTGGCACTTGCCAATAGCAGATACATTTGCTACTACTCAGGAAATACAAAAGTGTGTGTGTTTATGGTGATAAACTTCTCTATGACGAGAATTATTAAAAACTAGTGCTGTAATCTCAGTCTGAAAATGTTTAGAGATTGTAAATGTAGAGATTTGTAAATTTCTAGCATTATTGCGTAAATTTATTTTGGAATATACAAGGGTGTAGCTCAGCAGCATTTTTCACTATGTCTAAACAAGATGTATGTACACTTTCAACTCTATATAAAAGAAATTGTGCTTTTTGCTTACGGATATAGTTAAAAAGTAGAATATGAAGTCACATTTTGAATCTGGTGAAAAGGATGAAATAAATCCAAGGAAGTAACAAAGGTCTTTATTACTTAGTAGTTGCGGGTTTTATAAAAAAATTCCGGCTGTTGAAGCTAGAAAATGTAATTTTTTCTCTAAATTAGAGGTTCTTGACCTTTTCCAGCCACGACCTAAAATCAACCAAATGATTAGCCTTGTGACACAAGACTTTTTCCAGAATCAGTGACACGGCAAGTACATTTGTAATGGGACTGAGGGGGGCCATTCAAGTATTACATCAGCATATTTTTGGTCATTTCTGATGTCCCCTCCCCCAAAACCTTGTCAATAAAATTTTGTCATCCTACCTCCTGCAGCATATTTGATTCCAAGGCGTATGCAGGGGAGGGGGGATTCTCAGAAATTCATTGTTCCACATCCAAGGTTTGAGCTACGGTCGTATTTTTTGCAAGATGCTAAAGAAAATCTTAGGATGCGAAAGTAGTAGTCATTTTTGCAAAAAAAAAAAAAAAAAATTCATACAGGAGGTACTGAACAGGCAGACATCCATCAATAATTATCGTTTCAGTGTTGCCAATCGTTACAGATTGTCTATAGTTTAAAGCAGTGGAATGAACAGGTTTTTTGCATCAGAAAGAATGTTTCATTGTAGGTTCTGTAAGAGCTCTGATACGAAGAAAAAAACTGGGATGAGGGTCTAGGGTTACAAGATATGTACTGCCCACAAGGGTGTATGCAGGCTGGGATTCCATTGAACATCCATGAATTAAGGGACTGCGACCTCAGAAAGTTGCTTTGGGAGTTTGCCTGAGCTTTCTAGGTTCCAGTGCCAATGAGGTGCTGTATTTGATAAACTTTCAATTAAAATTTAAGAAAATTTAAAAGTTTGTTTATTTTTTTATTGCACTATTGCGTCCTAGAGGGATCCCCCTCCCTCACCAATGCAAAGCTGAACATTCATCACTATTGACAAGCTTTAAGTCAAAGGTGGCATGTCTGCATTTTGAAAAAGCTTTCATATTTCGCTAAAGGAATTTTTATCTAGCTTAAATCCTGCCCCATGTGTTTCTTCTGTGCCCTCTCCAAAGGTCAATTTTGGGTCATTCCATTTCAAATCACCCGGCAAAATGCCAAAATGACACCCATAGTCTCCGATTTCAATGATTTTTTTTTATTTGTTGCATTTACCATCCTTATTAACCGTATGAAATATTATATGCATATCTCTAAAACTTTTTGAGAAAAAAAATGTTGAAATTTATCAAAAACTGATGCAGATGACATTTCCAAGGCTCAATTTTTAAGCGGCATTGTTTGAGAAAATAAATCATAACTTTTTCAATTTTCAATATATTCAAGTGAAATTTTCACTAAAGTGTTCACAAAAACATACAGAATATGAATAAAAATAATTCATACACTTACATTTGAAATTTACATGCAAAAAAATTATGTAAACTTTGTTTTTGTGGGATTTTTCGTTAGAAAAAATACAATTTTTCAAACGTATTTTTAGACCAGAGGCACAGCAGTTACCAAAACAACTTTTATTTTAAATTTCTCCTAAATATATGAAGTAAAATACTGGAGAAAAAAAATAATGGTTTTTTGACCGTTAATATGTTTATTCTGGCTCGCAACACAAAATTCATCGAAATAAGACTGGATCGTTCCGATTTCAAATCATTCAACTAGATACTGAAATGCAACCCATCATCCCAGATTCCAATTATTATTTTTTATTTATTGCTTCTACCATGCTTGTTGACCATGCAAAGTTTCATGTACATATATCAAAAATATTTTGAGAAAAAAAATGTTTTCTAACCTCACGAATGACGTCTCTTAGGCTAACCCCATTCAAGCAATATTATTTGTGAAAATATATCATAACTTTGCAGATTTTCAATATATTCAAATGAAATAATTTCCACTAAAATGCTCACAAAAAAATGTAGATTATGACTAGGAAAAAAAATTTAAACCTTTGCATTAAAAAATTAGATTGCAAAAAAATCGTTGAAATTTAATTTTTGATTCTTTTTATAATAAAAACATAATGGCTCACCTTTGCTTTTTCATTTACAAAAGCTCTCCTGTTTTTCTCACGGCATATTCAGTGACATTGAACTCTTTTTTTTTTTCCTTTTGTTCCCATTTCTTAAAGCAGGGGCCAGAGTTAAAATTTGCCCCTGTTGTGATGGGTAAATTGAGTCTTATTTCTAATTAACTTTATCAAAATATTCATATTTTCTTTCTGTTTAATATCTTCATTATGGTAAGTGTGCTTTGAGATTTATTTTCTGGTAATTCTTCAAAAACTTTACAAACATTTGATTTTAAAGTGTTGTAAGCAGATGCAACTTTTCTTTTGGCATTGTTTGACTTGCACTGTGGAGCTACCGTATGAAGTTTAATTGGTGACTCTTCTATGTTCTGTAGAGATGAATTTATTTCTTTAAGTGCTTCTTGTTTAATAATTGACATTTTTCCAAGTTACTTCTCTACATTACTATCACTGTTCATCTCTTCACAGTATTCAGTTTCTTCATTTAATTTATTGTTTATATTCACTGTCTCTACAGGCATGGCATATTTTTTGCCCTGGAATTGATTTTGTACAACCGTTTATTTCATTTATACATGAAAAATACAATTTTAATATCCTTAAACCTTTTGTTATTTTTTTTCTTATGACATTTTAAAGGATTAAAGCAAGCTTCCGGATATATTTCATACTTTGAGAAAAAAGCTCTATGATGCTTAAACACACAGTAGATAAATGTTCAGAACTTGCTCCACTCCTCAATATTGATGTCCGATGGGTCCAATGATGTAATGGGTAACAGATTTTACACTTTTGCATAACACTTTTTATGACAGTCAGATCCAGTTTTTTTTCCAACACTATAAATTTCAAGTGTCTTTTCTGACATTTTCCTTTATTTCCAAAACGATATAAAATATTTAGCTCAAATGGAAATTGTGTTATCATAAGAAAAATTTGCTAACCCTGGAGTAGGCTACTTTATGGAGCACATTCTCTGTCTTCAGCAAGATCATAATTGAG
This sequence comes from Pholcus phalangioides, assembly GCF_987345545.1. Taxonomy (NCBI): domain Eukaryota; kingdom Metazoa; phylum Arthropoda; class Arachnida; order Araneae; family Pholcidae; genus Pholcus; species Pholcus phalangioides. The sequence goes on along the minus strand of NW_028301608.1, from coordinate 80,414,885 downwards.
ACTTGCATCATTGGATAGGGGGGGGGGGCAGTTTAGTTCCAACACTTTTGTTTTAGTTTTCACAATGAAGCAGCAGCAGTGACTTTATCATCACCTGCTGGGATGATAAAGTCTTATAATTAAATAAGACACCAGCTGCCCTCTGAAGGAAGAGAGCAGTGTGCCATAGTTCATATCTTCACAGAAGCTATTATTATTTTTTACAATCATCATCACAACAAGAAACATCACATCTTATATATCACCACTAGGCATTATATACATTAGGTTTTCAATTCTACTCTCTTCCATCTGATAATTTCATTCTTTGTGATTTAATGCCTCATATTCTGGCTTTTTATCAGCAATTTTAAATTATTTCTTGGGAAAAATATATAGAGGCTTGTGTTAAATATTATAATGTAGATTTTTTTTCACACAAGTATAACCATTTCATATTTATCATATACATTAAATATGTTTATTAAAATATATGCTGTAAAAATCAAAGTAATTAAAAAAAAATTTAACACTGTTGTGGTAAAATAACTTTATAATTAATCACTTTAAAAAACTTCAAAAATTAATCTATATATATGATTAATATTATCTGGATTTATCAAATATAAAATAATTCTTTATGCAAAAATATATCAGATTGCAAAAGTTTGTCTTTGTTGCATCATAAGAAATATTTATAGATCAATTAAAAGTGAAATTAATTATTTGGAATTTTAACTTTTCTAAGAATCTGAGCATGAAGGTTTAATTTGAAAAATTATTTTATTCACCCAAAACCTTTTTTTTTTCACCAACTCCCATTTGACACATTACATTAACATTTCTAATTATTTCATGAATTCATTTAATCCTAGAATTTTAAAATTTATTAATTGTTTTGAATTATTGCATTAACTACTCATGAAACTTAATTTAGTGAATACTGTAATAAATATATAAGCGTACATGAAAATAAAACATAAATTTCTTTTTAACAAGCATGAATCATTATATTAAGTCAAAATGTACAAATATAATTAATGTAGTCATATAAGTACAATTGTTTTGTTAGGTACTCAAATGTATTAACTGTCAAAATAATGTTTACTTTTCTAGTCTTCTTAATATATTAATAGGATTAAATTTAAATAAAATTGAAAATTCATGCTGTGCATCCAAAGAAAAGTGTTTAAAAAATTGTCAAAAATAAAAAAAAATTAAATGACTTTTTCCCTCTAAGGTTTACATTTTTTCTATTCATAATCTGCATTTTTTTGTGAGCATTTTAGTGGAAATTTCATTTGTATATATTGAAAATCTGCAAAGTTATGATATATTTTCACAAATAATATTGCTTGAATGGGGTTAGCCTAAGAGACGTCATTCGTGAGGTTAGAAAACATTTTTTTTCTCAAAAAGTTTTAGAGATATGTACATGAAACTTTGCATGGTCAACAAGCATGGTAGAAGCAATAAATAAAAAATAATAATTGGAATCTGGGACGATGGGTTGCATTTCAGTATCTAGTTGAATGATTTGAAATCTGAACGACCCAGTCTTATTTTGATGAATTTTGTGTTGCGAGCCAGAATAAACATATTAACGGTCAAAAAACCATTATTTTTTTTCTCCAGTATTTTATTTCATATATATAGGAGAAATTTAAAATAAAAGTTGTTTTGGTAACTGCTGTGCCTCTGGTCTAAAAAAACGTTTGAAAAATTGTATTTTTTCTAACGAAAAATTCCACAAAAACAAAGTTTACATAATTTTTTTGCATGTAAATTTCAAATGTAAGTGTATGAATTATTTTTATTCATATTCTGTATGTTTTTGTGAACACTTCAGTGAAAATTTCACTTGAATATATTGAAAATTGAAAAAGTTATGATTTATTTTCTCAAACAATGCAGCTTAAAAATTGAGCCTTGGAAAAGTCATCTGCATCAGTTTTTGATAAATTTCAACATTTTTTTTCTCAAAAAGTTTTAGAGATAGGCAAATAATATTTCACACGGTTAATAAGGATGGTAAATGCAAAAAATAAAAAAAAAATCATTGAAATCTGAGACTATGGGTGTCATGGCTGGGTGATTTGACATGGAATGACCCTTTTGCGATCCTGCCCCTGATAGAGAGATTGCCCTTCAAGATTATACAGCGAGTCTGACATGTTTTGAACTTCGCACAAGGATCTTTTTTTAAAATAAACTGGGTAGTGAAGACACTTTATTTTTAGCTTGTGTTGTAAGTTTTTAGCATTAATTGAGTGGTATAAACTGCTGTTGCTAGAGTTGGGGCAAGCATTCTTCATGTCTCTGATTAACATCTCTGGAATTGAGTCATGCCAAGATGGTTGCTTAAAAATAATCAGTGGAGTAATTTGAGGTAATTCATTCCTACTTAGCTATCGATGCTATTTTGGAGAATTATTACAGATGTCTGATTTTGACTATAAGCGCATGGCAAGCCCACATCACACGTCAAGTTTTTCAGTTGAATAGTAAATACAGAAAGTGAAATTATCATTAAGAATATTTAATATTTTCATAAAGGGTGATTGATATAATCATTCAACCCCCCAAGTCAGTAAATTCAAAATCATATCCTTCACAGCATCCCCTCCCCCCTCGCCGATGCTGACACTTGACTGGCCCCTGGCCCCCAAGTGGATTTGTGCGACTAGTCTAGAAATCTCATGCAAATCACGTTTGTGTCGGAACCCATAACTTAAGAACCCTAGCTGTTAGGGGATTTGTGAATTTTTGTGAAAGTCTAGTTATCTTATATGGATAACTTGGATAATTCACTTTTTGCTGTCCCCCGTTCTTGAGTTTTGAATTAACCAAGTTTGATTATTTTGATTTTCTCGGCCCATTTTGTTTAATCAGCACTTGACAATAGACCTAATGATTATAATTGCAACTAAGACCCCCTCCCATACTGTTGTGAGGCGGTATTTGGACTCTCAAATATGAGTACAAGGCATGTTGAAATATGTGCATCTATTATAAAATTAAAGTTTTAGAATTCAGTAAATGTGTGGACTGCCATTTGAAAACCATGATTCCAAACAGTTCAGAAATAGATCAGTATCTGGATGATTAACATTTAAATTTTCACCCAGAAGCAAAGTAATCTGTTTAATGTCTTAATCATGTAGAGTAGAATAATTGGTATGTATGATGCATACATGCACGTGAACTGACTTTTTCAATGATGCATGATATAGTACAGGTGGCAAATTCGGTGAGGAGAAAGAATGAGTAAATAAATTAAATCTGAGATTAGACCAAAGGTAAATTCTGTAAATTTAACTTGGGTCCTCGGATTCCCAAATTCTAATTTTATATTGGTGTAGAGAAGAAATGCTTAAATTCTGTTACCTTGTTTTGGTCTTGCTATGGTTTATATTCACGTCAATATATTCAGTATGTTTTTGAATGTTAGAATTAACCATATACAGTCGAACCCCCGATTGAACGAATCGTAAGAAACCATTTTATTCGTTAATTGAGAAAATTATTGTATCTGGATAAAAAAATTGATTAGGAGCATAAAAACACTTGAAACGGCTAAGTTTAAAAGCTACTTACTTTTGGGGGTGCTATTACTATTTATTTCTGACAAAACTTGAAAAAAATATAGAAGTCTGCTATAACAACAGCTCACAATTACGTTAAATTATAAGTCATTATTACAGACTCTCATTATGATGACTATTATAACACACCGAATTGTGGTTTTTGGTTATAAAAAAACAATGTGTAGTTTGAAAATAATTTGTTATAGTAAAAATTTGTACTAGTTAAATAGGGATTTGAGCTTTATTTTCATCTGAATTTTAGAAGAAATTTGTTAAATCGAGTAATTTGTTGGATCATAGTTCGTTACATCTAGGTTTGACTGTATTCACAATAATACATAACAATACACAACTTTTTTTTTCATCCCTGTTGCATAGCTGCCAAGTCTCCCGAATTTTTCGGGAATCTCCCGAATTTTACCTTCATCGCTCGACATCCCGAAAAGTTCTTAAATCTCCCGAATTTTTACGAAAATCACAAAAATCCCTAATTGTCCCTTAAAATTCCCTACTTCATTAAAAAAAATCCCCGCTTATGAAAACAATCCCTAAGGAATTTCTTGTGGGGCATCTTTTTTTCCCTTTCGAAATGACGTCACACGTCGTAAATGGGGAAATTCCCTTTTTAAGGAAGTTTTACCAACCCTCTGATGGTAACAAGAAAGTTGTTTGTCTTATCGTGCAGGGAAATGACTTAGCAGCCAATAGTCCTGGATAATAATTGAAGATTATAGTCACGCGCATGTGGTCAAAATTTCTTTTGTTATAACGTGCGATATAACAAAACACGAATACTGATAAGCAAAAACATATTTAATCAATTTTAAAGATACTTATTCCGATGAATTTCCTTTCATCAAACGTTCCAGAAGAGGGCCGACTTTTCCTTTTTGTACAAGTTGTGTTATCGGTCATGGAAAGACTGCCATCATCACTCGTGAAATGAAAAAAAAAAAACATCAAGCAAGTGTCACAAAAAGTCAGTGTTCTTCAAAAATTGACGGTGTTTTCCTTCATCTTCCGATGATTTTGGGGTCATTCGCGCAGAATGTTTGTTCACAGCGTTTCTAATTGAACATAATATTTATTTTTACATCATTGAAGTTTTGGCCTCCAATTTCACTTGTTTTTTGCGTAGGAATTTTATTCCCAAGGGTTTAACTTCCATGTGTGTAAAATCCCTATTTTAATTTGACTTCAGTTTTTGAGTAGGTATTTTATTCCCTACGCTCTAACTTTTATATTTGGAAAATCCCTATTTTATTTGGAAAAATCCCTATTGTATTTATTAGGGAGTGGTTTTAGCATAAAATACGGGTGTGCGCGAAAATCTCCCGAATTTTCATTTTCAAAAGTTGGCAGCTATGCTGTTGTGATAAATCTATTTATCCGACTTGCCCTTTTCATGTATTAAATCAAGATAAGTGTTCAACATGAAACTATTTTTATGGTTTGACTACATTTGAATGAAGATTCTTTTAATATGAATGTGTTGCCAAAGTATATTAAAATAAGAGCAGGGTTGCACATTGAAGGGAGATAAATTCATGAAGATCAGGGTTGGTAGATTTTTGACAAGGCAGTCTTTTGATGTATATTGTTTACATTATGCCATGTTATATTTTTAATTTGCATATTGAAATGTAGAATTGAGGTACACAGCACAATTATCATGATAGTCATCCATGATAATTGTGATTGTTAAATAATTTTCTACACTATCAAATTATTTTAAGCAATTTTCATAATTTATGATATTCTTTTTCAAGCATATATTTGTATAAAATGTTCGTTTTATTTTGTATACACAGTGAAACCCCGCTTAATGGCCACCTCTTTTTACTACCAAGCAATAATTTTCAATGTGTAATGAAAATATGAATTTTGAACCCATGATTAATGTGTGGCCATCCCTCTTAGATTTTTTTGTTTTACTGGTGTCTAAAAGAGGGGTTTTACTGTACAATTTTATTTTAAATGGCTAATGAGCTTTTTTTATGATAATGGCTTTTATTGGCCGAGTCCTGCCAGTAAACCATAAATCAAGAGTATTTTCAAACTTCATATAAGTATTACCAAAGCTGAGTCTGCATCAGTAGAATTCTCCATCACAAAAATGGTTTTTCGTTGTCACTAGCAAAGTGCAGTCGATTTTAATGGTCTGTTTTGCATAGTCGCATAACAAAACTGGTTTTTTGTGCTGCAAAAATTCTGCGGATTTGGATCTGGCTTCATCATATGAATAAATGAACAAAATGTTTTACCGAATGAATAAAATGTTAAATGTTTTCAGTTATCCAGCAATTCAATTTTACAACAAAAAATATGTGCTAGTCAAAAATGTTAGAATATGAAAATTAACATTTATGCAAAAAATTTTAATAAATTGGGTGGATGCTAATGTAGCCTAATATATGAAATAGAAGAAAAAAATTGAAAAAACATTATTCAATATATCTATCATGACAAACAAATTATTTAAAATTATTGACAATTGAAACCCTTGATACTTGTCACATCAAAAACCCAACCATGATAAAGTTGAATTTTTTTTCCCCCATTCAAATTAAAAATATTTTCTGCACTTGTTCCAATTTGGATTAATAAACGATTGAAACCCTCTAACAAACCACATACCCGCTGTAGCATGTAAAATACTTATTTGGAAATGTATTTTAAGTTGCATGGCTACTTTTTCAGATTTGTCCAGCCTGGGGCAATATTTACTAGCGTAAAAATCTCAAACTTAAGGGGTGGGTCGATGACGTAGGTGTTTGAAACTTCTACTTTTGGTTTGTGATGAAGCATAGTGCTTCGCAATGATTATGAAATTTTTGGAGTTTTACAATTCAAACAACCTTTTTTACTGCGAAGTGTGTGTAAAACTTTGAAAGACTTGGTAGTTACGCGGAAGAAATTTTCTTAAATTAAGACTTATAATTTTGAAAAATGAGTTCCTTAAGCTGAAAGCAATAAGCGTATCGCAATCAATTTCATTTTGTTATTAGTTGATTTTTATAACTGTAAATTACAGTGGGTGACTAGCACTGATTCAACAGAAGTGTTAAAAGCAAAGTTGTATAGGATACCATTCTGTACGTTCCTAAAACCTGTCAATCTATGTGTAATAAATGAGTAATAAAAATTGTTATCCTTATATTAACAAAATGAAGAAACCAATACTAAAAGCAAATAAGAAATTTGTAGTTTTGTCTATGTTCATTCAAAATCATCCAGAAATGTTGATACTTTTAGAAGTTAAGATTTTTTTGCTAGCTAATTTACCTGTTTATTGATTGCTTTGTGACTCTTTTTATAATGTCATGATCAGTTTTTCATAAAAGTAGTGCTTTACTGAAAACCTAATGTTTTTTAATTTTTCAAAATATCAAAACAATCAAGAAGTTATATTCACCAAGATATCGACTAAATTTTGGTAATAGGCGTTGGGGGGGGGGTGTTAAAAGAATTGCTTGGATGAACTTAAACATCTTATTAACGTCTTTGATTCACTGTACAAGAAATTACAGTTCAATTAAAGAAGTTAGACATGACTTGAGATTTCATACATTTGTATGGAGGGAAATGCAGATGGTCAAACTGGGAGCCACTATCTTTTTTTTTCTTCTTTCTTTCTGGTATCTCAACCTAAAAATGGGATTTTTGCTAATGGTATAAATTTTGAACATAAACGTTTAAAATTTGCCAAATTGCTAGCAACTGTTAAGACTTGAAACACATGCTCTGTAACTGGGACTCTGTATTTCGCTTATTCACTTATGCATGAGATAAGCATTGAAGTCACTGGTGCACTGTAGCTGACCAAATACCCAAAATTTTAGAACAGTAAAAACTATGCATCCCATGCAACACCTTTACTTAATTCAGACTTGATTTTTTGTAAGCTTAGGGTCTACAGACCCAGTTGAGTTGGAATAGAGTAACTTTGCTGATAAAAGTATGAACAAGTTAACTTGATTGATTTATTTTTCTAGTCTTTCCCCGTTTTAATAAACATGAAATTTTTCAAAAAGATGAAGAAAAGTCGTTTTATCGACTATTGTGATAATTTTTACCACAGAACATTATAAGTCTGCTGAAGGCTTGTTGCAGAACAGTGCAAAACTGATTCTGCTTTAGGAGAAGCAGCAAAATCTGAATTATATATTTTAGTGAATAAAACCACCTGAATCACCATCAGACTAAGATTTTTGAAGACAATGTTAATAACGTTCTCTTAGTGCAGGCATCTTCAACCCATTGTTTGCGAGCACCACTGTGTTTTCTGAAGCCCCCAGAGTGCTCAATGATCATATCTAATTTCGTGCTCACGAGCACTTGATCAACATCCCAATTAAACCCTTGTGCCAGTTACATTCAAGGATTGAAATCATCCTGATTTCATTCGTATGTCAAACTTGCCATGAGGGTGCTCTTATGATGGGAACAGCTTATGACGATAGGGAATGGCGATGAGGAAAAGGGTTGAAGATCTCTGCCTTAGCGTGCACATGCACGATTATTGGCCCGCGGAGCCCTACATAAAATCCCTTCATTGTAGAAGGGACATTACTATCGCTATTATATCACTATTTCCAGATAGTGATGAATACTTGAAATTGTGGTTTATCTATAAGTAAATATTTCCCGGGGTGGGGTCATTTGATAAGAAATATTGTGATTTTAATCAGAGGACCACCTTGAAGATTCGAGATGCTCCAGGCATGCATAGTGTTACCACGAAAAGATGGCCTCTGACCATGACTAAAAGAGGGTTCACTCTTCAGTAGAGAAAAGGAAATGAGCATTCTCAAGGGTTGCTGCTTCCTTTTAATAGTTTGTCCCCAATTTCTCCCTGCTGAAGAATGAACCTCTCTTTTCATGAGGGTCATACAAGGTCAGAGGCCATCTTTTTGTGGTCATGCTGTATTTTAAGGCCTCTTTTCAACATTTTGCAGTTTGTAAAAGCTGCCTCGTAGTAAAATAAATCGCAGAATATAAATTGCCAATAGTGAAATTGAATGTCAAAGAATAAAAAATTTATAATAAATAAAAACCTTATGTGAAATTTTTATTATGGTATTCAATTGGAAATTGTCAATAGGTATCCTTTTTCATGGAAATACTCAGATTTACTTATTAAACCATTTGCGATGTTGAAAGTAGGTCAAACATTCTATTTCTATAACTAAGAAAATGTGAGGGGGCAGGTTAAAAATCAGTGATACCCTGATTCACTGTTTTCAGTCATCGTGTACTGTAATGAAAAATATAAATTCAGACAGAACTTGATGGGGTGTATATTAGCAGACCTTGTTCGGACAAATACTATCAATATGAATGTCTTCACATTTGGGTATAGGGCTAGGATATCCTTTATAAGTTTTGTATACACACTTTCATGTTTTAACTTGTGGTTGCCCACTTTTTTTGCCTAGCCGAAACATACCTGCATTTCCTAAGCTTAAACTGGTGTGGTTGTAATAACATTTCCTGTAAATTTTTATTTCATGTGTGCACATGTTTCTTTTAGCCCGTTTACATGTGCAAGATTGGGGGTTTAGGTGATTATTTCTTCCATGGCAACTTTTTTTCATCGTAAGGGGAAAAAAAGGGACAGATTCCTCAAAAGACGTTAATCTTTTTTGGGGGAAGAATGTGGTGGGTTAGTCAGATTTTCTTTCCTATCATTCTTTGCACCACAAAACTGTTAGCTCCTTTGTCAGCCATCTTGAGCCGATTACTTTTCACCCATGTAACCAGTGACGACTTCCAGAAAGAAAGGGAGGAATACTAGCATAAGCTGAACACCATTTAAATGCAGGGGTGGGAACTCTGCGCCAATTGCGCCGCACTGCGCCAAAACTAATATCTTGCGCCATCCTGCTCCAATAGCGTATTTTCGCATTTTTCTGCGCCAAATAGCGAATTTCGCTTCAGTATGCCCGGATTTTCGGAAAGGACGCCAAAAGTTTTTTATTCCTGCTAGCCACGAAACATTTCTTTACGAAAAGAGCGTGTTTTATTCCGCTATACTTAAACTATCGGCCCCTGATCGGGCTTTCCATTGCGAAATCCCGATATTGTCCGTGATCGTGGAACTGAAGATGGTTTGCAGTGCCTTTCAGCTTTAAAGTGCAAATTCGAGTGTTTCCGTTTAAAAAAAAAAAGTCGTCACTGGAAGCAGCAGAAATTACTGTAGTCGATTGTCATTGTGTTAAATCCCGATGTTTCGTGAAAAAAATTGTCATTCCGGGAGTAAAAAGCGCATGTCCGCCGAATTACGAATGTTAGTTTAGAAACTTTGCCGAATAACGAGTGTTAAATCGCCAATGTTGCCGAATAACGAGCGCTAAATCGACAATGTTGCCGAATAACGAGGGTTAAATCGCCAATCTCGCCAAATAACGAGTGTCAGATCGCCAATCTCGCCAGATAATGCGTGCTGAATCGCCAAACATCGAGTTGATACTTCCGAAATTTTCTCCCATTTTGCAACAATTTCTTTCCAAGTATAAAAAAATTAAAAACTTACAAAAATTTTTTTAGCTCATTTGAAGTGCTGCTGTTCAAGGCAGCAAATAGTGCCCTCAGTAAGCAAAAATCATCCTAAATAGACGGGTGCAAAAAATGTTATGACAGCCGCTCTTTCAAACAAGGTGTCAAAAGCCTAAAACACCAAAAACAAGCCGATGAAGAGATGTTTCATAGCAAAAGACAGTGCAGTTTTATTTTGAAAAGGGTTGAGGGTTAACGAAAATATTCTTGTTAATTTCAATGCTCCAATTTATAAATATCTGCTCCGAATCCCATATTTTGCTGCTCCAAATCCCGAATTTGCTGCTCCAAATCCTGAATTTGCTGCTCCAAAACTGCTCCAAATCCTGAATTTTGCTGCTCCAAAGCTGCTCCGAAATGGACTTGGTCACTTCCCACCCCTGTAAATGGGTTGTGTGAAAATTCTTGTTACTGGTAACTTCCTAGAATATTTTATTTCACATATGAATGGGGCTTTAGAGGACAAACCCTACTATATCACAACCTGGAGTTCTCTCATCAATCGATACACCATTTGTATACAATATATGCCAATTGTCTTATACACAAATGGTGTATTTAGTGATTTTGCGTGCACGACCATGCACACCTTAATAGGAAAATTGGTTTGTTATATCTAGAATATTGATGCACCAAGTCTTTACTTTTCCATTGCTTGTTGAAGTACAAATGAGTGATCAAAATATTAATGAGCAGTCAAGCCCTGGTGCATAAGCTCATTATACTTATGGACGTCTCAATTGTAAAAAAAAAATACTCAGTCTCTACACAGGTTGTTGATTCAAGGGACATTTTCATTTGACAGAAGGATCCTGGGAAAAGTCTATTTCATGCTCTTAGCATGCCTACTGCTTTTGGGCACGAAAATAGATCCATTTGAAATCAGTCAATTATAGAGCTCGGTCTAGCTATCACATGTATGAAATAAATATGGTATGTCAAAAATTAAAACTTGTATTTTTTCAATTTAATTTGCTTTCTCTTTATATAATCCATCTCCAAATAAAATTATTCTTCCATAAAAAATGGGTGAATGATTGGGTCATTTTACTGGCTTATATAAATATATAGCTGTTAAGTGAAACATACCAATGAAAGTGATTACCTTTCATCGATATAATTTTATGAACTTCCCGGAATGAATATTTGAATATTTCCCGGAATAGTGAATTGTTTTTGTGGGTGAGACCGGGTCTTCTTCCACTGTTTTTTTTTTTTTTTAACTACCAGGACTGTGGTAAGTATTCTACACAGGTATTGTATGTTTTTTTTCCTTAATGTTAAAAATCTAAACAATTGAGTGTCGTCCTGTGCTATTATGCAATCTTACACAAGTTAATAATTCAGAGGTCTAGTTTAATAACAGAAATAGGTTAAGGGTCACACATATACACACACAACACGTTCCCGGCATGTGTCAATTCATAAGAAAGTCCCCAGTATTATAATTATAAAATTGAACAAGAGGAAAGAATTGCCTTCAGTAGTTGTACAGCAAATATGTATATTTGTGGGTGTAATACAGTCGTTGTCACTTAATGGTTTAATGTGATCACATTGGGACTCTTTCTTTTCATTTTCTGAGTTTCTGATGATAACCAAATGATATGTATATTCGGAAGGAGTCCTGTGTTTGCAAGTACATATACATCCCACTTGGTCAAACAGGACGTATTGTAAATGGGTATTGGTAAAATGTAACTGTTTTTCTTTCTTACATAATTGGCTGTAAAATGTTCAATCGTTTAATTTTAAATTCTACTCTAAAACAGGACTTTTTACTTAAAGCTAAAATCCTACATTTGCGTCATTCAGCCATTGTGAGGCATTAGGATGGAATTGTCTAACGTATATCACAAATTACGATGTTTTTTTTTAAAATGTACAATATGCTTATAGATCTCTTGAAAGTCTCGGACGAAGAAATTTGAATCTAGTAGACTGAAAGAAACTGATTAAGAATTTAAGGAAATGTTTCCCCCCCCCCCATACATTTGCCTTTATTATAGGAAGGGCATTGCAAAACCAACTTCACACGAATACTATTGACTGATTAAGACATTAAATACAGAAATGTTGGTAAACAATTGGGTAGGGAGAGAACACATAGCCCCTTGCAGCGCTGATAACGATAACCTAGAGGGAAAACACATTTATTTAAACCTTAGCTTCAGAATGCGCAAAAAACCTTATGACAGAAAATGATACCATAATTGAAGTCCCAATGGCTGTAAACAAATTTTTCTCATGTTATGATATCGGTCCATTCCATTCTTTGCACAAGTCATAATACCGAAATAATATCTGTAATTTTAATAAGTGGCATCCAACTGTACAAAAAAATTTTTTATTAGTTTTTATTTACTATTCAACTAATGTTTGCCTAAATCAATGAAATGTGTGATAATTAAATTTTTTTTAAGGAAAAAAAAAATAGTTTCTTGTAGTTGCTATAGATCTAATTTTTAATTGGCTATTTTGTTACTGACGACATTCAGAGGGAAAAAAAATTGTTTCTTTTTTTCCCTCCATTATAATAAAAGTGAAGTTGTTTTGTAAATTAATTTTTTTTTACAGCAGAAGAGATCCATTAAAAAAATAGTTTTTCAGTTCCTTTCTTTTTAATTATATATTCCTCGTGATGTTCTGTTTTGGAATTCTTAAGTTCCAATCATAGTGATATTTGAATTTTCAAGTCTTAAGTACAATGACTGAATTTGTTGTTTCCCCCAATTTCTAATGCTGCTTTACAGATAAATTAATGTTTCAATTTTTATAAAGAAATTTAACGATTCTTCCAAAAAAAATTTTCCAAAAGTAGTCTTTTTCCTTTCTCTTGAAACTGTGTTTAGTATGTTTTTGACTTTGTTCAGTAGGTACAAACCAAAACCTATGGGTGCAAAATGCTGATTGCAAATTTATTGAAAATTTGCGGATTATGCTCATTATCTTCCCTGAAATATCTTCTGCTTTCATAATTTTTACATTGTGTTCCTATTTCTTCGCAGAACTCTGAGCTGTTCATTAAACTGAACTTCAACCATTTGTTGGAATTTTAAGTAAGATTTGTGAGAATATGAAGCATATTGAAAGTTCTACATTTTTAATTTCTAAATTCACATAATTACCTACTTTTTTTTTTGCCTTTCAAGATAATTGGGTTTTTGAAAAGATCATTCAACTCACATTTTTTAACCAGGTTGTTGCTTTTGTTTTCCAGAGATTTGGTTTCTTTATCAGGTGTTAGATATAAATCATTGAGTTTGGCATTCACTAATTTGTTATATCTAATAGATTTCATCATTTAGGTATATATTCTATATCATGGTTGTTTGTTTAAATTTCTTTTCTTTGGAACTGCACGGAAACAATGTAATGATTGTAATTCTATCTCTTTCATTACTATTTACATCAGGGCTCCCACTCATCCTGCTTTTTTTTACTTTTTGGTAAAATGTCCTATTTTTCCTACAAAATCTTAACAAAATTTGTGTATTTTAATTTCAATTGAGCAGGGAATCATTGATATATTGCCAAATACAGTAGACTCTCGGTAATTCGACACGTGGATAACTCGGCATCTATTATTCCCTTGGTTGGCCCAATACTAATTTGAACGAAGGGGAAACTTATAATTCGACACGTGTCTGGCTTAACTCTGCTTGAGTCGACTACGATTTTTGTCCCTTTACTATGACTTTGTTTTACAATTGGTCTTTCATTCTAAGAAGTTTTTTACGTTGTCCGTGGGTACTTTGATAATCCTTTGTTTCTATGTTTTATATGATGGGTGCCTTTTTTGTGCTATCGGGGGGGGGGCGTACATGTGAAGAATGCATGTTTGAGGCCCCTATCTTGGCCGGCCTATCATTTTAGTGGCATTTCCAGAACAGGTCTTTCATTCTTTTCATGGCCGAAAGAAGTGGTGTGATCCTTATTAGATGTTGGCAATTTCAGCATCCAATAGCGATAAAAATATTATCTTTTGTGAGTTTTGATTGAGAGTCTGTTGCTGGGAATGTTTTTGGTGGAACTCGGTTTTACGATTTCTTGGAAAAGGAGTAAAAGAAATAGCTAAAGCCTGGTTAGATGCTGAATATGTCATATGGTTATCATTGTGAGTATCGATGGCCATGAATGCAATGGCTCCACGCGGACTTCATACTTTAACTTTAAAGTCAAAAGTTGAAATTTTGAAAAACTAGACGTGAGAAAAACTCGCTGAAGAATATGGAGTTGCACGGAACACCATTTCAACATTTGCTGAAAATGAGGCAAATTTTTTTCAGCATTTAAATCTTATGAAGCAAGCCGAAAACGCATAAGAAATCAGAATTCAGTGATGCAGAGGAGACAACTCTTTTGTGTTTCAAATCCCTCGATCTCACTTAATCCCATTATCAGGATCAATAATTCAAGAGAAAGCAAAAGATCTCGCAAAAATTCTCAATCAAGGAAATTAGGAATTTATCCTAAGTATGAAAACTTCTAACAGAAAATTAGACAAATTTGAATTCGGGGATGTTATAATGGACGTAAAAATTTGTTTTACATGCAGTTGAAATGATTGATTCTGCCTGGAACTGAGGCACGAGTGCCACAATTCGGAACTACTTTCATCATATTAGTTTTAGTTCTGAGTCTTTGGAAAATGATTATTTCTCCGAAGATTCTTCCCAGATTAAGTGTGGAGGAAGCATATATAGCATTATGGGTTGATTGTATCGACGATGAATTTGTGAGTATTGACTCTGATCTTGTAACTTCAGGATCTAGCAGACGACGATATTCTAGAATCAATCACCCAAAGCAAGTGTTTCATGTCTTAAGAAATAGAATCAGAAAGTTCAGATGAAGTATCTGCATCTTTCCATGATGCATTAAAACTCCAGATGTGACACGTCACTTCCTATGCAGTCAGGAAAAAGACGAACAATCGCGGGATAAACTGAACAGTGTATAGAAGAATTTTTGTTTTCTCTTCGGAAAGAAAAACAAGTAAATGTACTTGATTATTTTTCATGAGGTACAATTTTTTTTATACGTTTTGATTCTATTTTGGAATAACCCTGAATTAAAATTAATGAGAATTATCATTTTATTTAATACAGTTGTTAGAATGTATATAATTATGTACATAAAAATGATGAAACAAAATTTAGAGTGAAATCCTGTTAACTCGACATCTTAAGTTGACATGTTTGTCTATACTTTTGGGGTGTCGAGTTACAGAGTCTACTGTATTACAAATGCTGTAGATTGTTATCAAAGATTCTGCCACAGCAGAATTTGTATAGTTTTTAAAGTTATCTTGGGGGGAGGGGTATGTGGCTCATTTGGCCTAACCATTTTTTTATTTGCTTAGCTTGAAGGTACAAGTAGAGTAGTTGTTGAAACTTCTGTCTGGATGGAAATTTTTGTTTATATTTACTACTTCATGGACTTGGACAGTAACATAATTCAAAATTATGGTGCATATTTTGTGTATAGGTAAAACAACAGTTGGATACATAGGCCTATTCTAGGTTTGTAACATTTAATTGTCTTCTGTATTTTTAAGACATTCAGAGGCAAAAAAAAATGTTTACAATGCTCAGCAAAGAGCTAGAAGTGCTTCATGTGTCAAAAACGATTGCGCTGGTATTGAACAGTAAAATGTAAACAAATCCTTTTAAAATAACAATGTACAACACAGTAAAACTATCCGGTTCACCTTGACTCATTTACATCGGATCTTGTAATTTATACATGTCTTTGTAATTTGCTGCGCATTGTCGAAGAGGGTTCACAGACTCTACACTTTGGGAGACTCCAAAAAAAAAATATATATATATATATATTGTGAGGAGAGACAAAAGAATTATCTGTGGTTGATAGTACAATGTTTTGATCAAAAATTGTTTTTGTAGCCATTTTGTCATTTTGCTTTGGCTTGTCAGCCTTAAAGGATACTGAAATAGTACTATGAAAAAAAAAAATTAAGTTTTTTTAAGGGAGTTTTTTTTAAATTATGCTATGATTATGTTGTCTATGGGGATACCTTCTGTCTTGCCTTTTCTAATTTTTTGAATGGGAGCCCTGATTTACATAAACTGCAACTAGTGAGTACTTATGTTATTAGAAATATGCAGTTGTTTTGAAGTAGCAGTATTTTAATTAATGGAGATAAGGAGTAAAATTTTATTTTTAATTTTGTGGTGTTCAAAAAGTAAACAGTTATTGAGACTAGATTTGGACTTGATTTTATGAAAGAAGTGGGAGGTTGTATATATTTGTAGTCATTTAACCTTCTCTTTCAGTTTGTTTTTAAATTAATTTATTTAAAATTAAAAATATATTGCACAAAAATAGTTATAGCATGAAACTATTAGTTCCATTAAAACTCAATGGTTTGTGCAATGAATTTGGTGTTCCTCAAAGAATGTTACCATGTGCTTGATATAGCTCAAATAATTATAAGAGTGAATTGTTCAGAAGATGCATGTTTATATGTGGGGTGAAAATAAGTTTAAGCATATATAAAAGTATGTGTGTAGTTCCCTTCTCTACAATATTTTCATTTAACATTTTTTTGTTTCTTGGAATTCCAAGTTTTTTACTCAAAAACAGTGGCAAGATTTTTTGTAGTTTCTTCCGGTGTTAGTTTAGAGGTCTCTTGTCTCATAATTTTATTCATATATTTCAAAAGTCTAAGTCACCTGAATCACTTGTAAATCAGTGTCAGTTGTGTAAGGCAGAAATTCTGTAACAGCAGATTTTATTGTAATCACAGGTCCCTAGTCTAATTTGACCGTTTTTTTACACCCTCAACAAAATAACAGGAATGATTGCATCACAAATTTTTGTGGTAAATTTATTAACATCCCAACAAATTCATTGCAATAAATTGTGGAGCTTGCATTAACAAAACCATAAGTTTTGTATTTCACTTTTTTCAAAAATTTAACTATTGTTTTCACTTTCCATGAAATTAAGGATAATTTTTTTCTCAAAACAAGGCCCTATGAAAAAATCTAGACACCCCCCCCCCCCCTCCAGGTCAAGAATATTGTGTTTGTGATTCTTCTTTCTTTTTCCCCCCTCAAGATGTTAGCTTGATGATTAATATCAAAAACTTTTTATGGTAAATAATTAAGTTTTTTATGCGCCTATATCCGAACTTAAGTTTATCTTGCCATTCCCAAAACAGATTGTTCTGAAATGAGCTTTCAGCTCTGGAAATATTCTGTAGTGAAAGTTCTCATAATAGTGTTTTCTACACTTTTCTTAAAACTTTTCCTGAGATTGTTTTGCGACATACGTTAGTTTTTATCCAGTTCTCTTGCAGTTCCCTGCCTTCTCAAAAAAGGGGAAAAAAATAAAGCAACATGCTTTTGCAATGCTTTCTTGATCATATGTATAGGATTACATGCTTTCTTGATCATATGTATAGGATTACATGCTATCTCATAGTGTCTGTACTTGCAGTTACTACTGCTTTCTTCCAGCAATATTCTCTTGAATTATTTTTAAACCTGCTTCAACTGGTTTTTCTGTATGCGGTAAGGGTGAATAAATCTCCAAAATTTTACATGCCTGACTTAAAATAATCCATGCCCGAATCAATACTTCTATCTATGAGCATCAAGCATGTAGTTGAAAAAGATAATTCATGCTGGGACAAAATTTTTATATGCCTGTTGCAGTGGATTTGAGTTGTCCAGCTCTATTGTGCTGAACAGCAATATTCCTTGTAAACCAATAGCATAGCTGCCGGGTCTCCAGAATATTCCGGGAATCTCCCAAATTTTAGCTTCATCCCTCAACCTCCCGAAAAGTTCTTAAATCTCCCAAATTTTTATAAAAATCCCTAATTGTCCCTAAAATTTCCTACTTCATTAAAAAAAAAATCCTCTCTTATGGAAACCCTCCCTAAGGAATTTCTTGTGGGGCATGAAGTCTTTGGCTCTGTTTTTTTTCCCTTCAGAAATGACGTCACATGTGGTAAATGGGGAAATTCCCTTTTTAAGGAAGTTTTACAAACCCTCTGATGGTAACAAGAAAGTTTTGTCTTATCGTGCAGGGAAATAGCTTAGCAGCCAATAGTCCTGGATAATAATTCATTATAGTGACACGCATGTGTTCAAAATTTCTTGTGTTGAAGTTACGTACGTGCAATATAAAAAAACATGAATACTGATAAGCAAAAACATATTTAATCAATTTTAAAGATACTTATTCCCCTTGAATTTCCTTTCATCAAATGTTCCATTCAAGGGCAAACTTTTCCTTTTAGTACAAGTTGTGTTATGGACAAACATCGGTCATGGAAAGACTGTCATCACTCATGTGAAATGAAAAAAAAAATCAAGCAAGTTTCACACAAAGTCAGGGTTCTTCAAAAATTGATGCTTTTTCCCTTCATCTTCCGATTTTGGGGGTCATTCGCTCAGAATGTTTGTTCACATCGTTTCTGATTGAACATAATATTTATTTTTTCAGCTCACCATTTTGAAGTTTTGGCCTTCAATTTCACTTTTTTTTTTGCATATGGGTTTTATTCCCAAGGGTTCAACTTCCATGTGTGTAAATCCCTATTTTATTTAACTTCAATTTTTGAGTAGGGATTTTATTCTCTATGCTGTAACTTTTATGTGTGGAAACTCCCTATTTTATTTGGAAAAACCCTTTTGTATTTATTGGGGAGTGGTTTTACCATAAAATACGGGTTTGCGCGAAAATCTCCCAAATTTTCATTTTGAAAAGTTGGCAGCTATGCAATAGTGCATTTTCTGATTTTTTGTGCACAGAAGCATCATTGTTTGAAATAGAATTTGAAACCATAATTTTTCTTGCACAAATGAAAATTGTGCTTTTGAAGGGGCTTTTATATCACTCGAAAATAGATTTGAGTTCTTTTTACATACACATTGAGGATAACTTAGTTTTTTTTTTTTTTTTTTTTTTTTTTGTTATATTGAGCTACTTTATACAGGAAGGAACAAGCACAAAGTGTTTTAGTTTTTGCATATTGATTTCAATGTGATTGAGGAAATGGGTTTCTAAAGTGAACACTCAATTTCTCAACTTACTCTGAATGAAAAAGCTCCAATACAAGCAGATGTCTTGAATTAGTGTGCTGCTGTCCCTCTGAAGAGTTTGTAATGTACGGCTC
This sequence comes from Pholcus phalangioides, assembly GCF_987345545.1. Lineage (NCBI taxonomy): Eukaryota > Metazoa > Arthropoda > Arachnida > Araneae > Pholcidae > Pholcus > Pholcus phalangioides. The sequence goes on along the minus strand of NW_028301608.1, from coordinate 80,395,607 downwards.
TTAGCTTCTTGTTTTCTCTCATTATGTATTTCATTGCAGCTCTCCTTGCCAGTACGTCTACAACATATGAAGAGGCTAGTAAATCCTTTTTAAAAGAAATTATTTGGACTTCAAATGTCTTAAAAGCATATTTTTTTTTATGCCTAATTTTTTACAAAATTTCATCTGCGATTCTCGCTGAAAAGTTTCTGTGTGAAGAGTAATCGTGAATCACTTTGAAAAGATTGATTGTAGAAGATCTGTTATTTGTGAATGAGTAGTGCATTTGTCTAAAATTGGGCAAACTTTCCTGTGCTTACTTGAATAATTTTAGGCTAGATTCCTCAACCATTGCTCAAGAATTTCAGACATAATTCACGCATATTTCTGACTTTTGTAGTATACTGATCAAGTTTCAAAGTTTTAAACCTGAGAAAAATTTAGGGTGTGCTGGATAATAGAAAGTCTAGTTTTTTACTAATATTTTTAACCTCGCACTCCGCCTTATGCTAGCTTTATAATCTTGATCTGTAATTGTTGGAGAAAGGTTTCTCCAAGTTGTTTTTTCTCTTATGCTTTCCCAATTCAGATCCCAGAGTTTGCTTATCAAGGTAAACTGATATTAAATATATATACAGTTGAACTTGGTTAATTCGAAGTCATAAGTCACTGGAAAAGAAATTTTGAATTTATTTATCCTGGATCTTTAAAATGACTATATATTGCAACCTAAGCAACATTTACAAAGGCTAATAATTATCAATTAAAGTTTTATGAGTTACGAAACTGTTTCCCAAATTTTATAATTTTAATAATTGGTCTTAGCTGTTACGTTATTTCACTGTTCTGGATCAGCATCACTGCGGAATTTCTTGTCCATATTTAAAGCCTGATTTATAGGAAAAGTTCATGATCATCTGCTATGAAACTGTTACACAAATTTTGCTTATTTTATTTATGCTATCAAGGTAATTACTTTCACTAATGTATTGCAATGTGAACTTTCAGATACTTTCAATGACGACAAAAATATTCTGATTTTGAATGTTACATCTTGATCTATAGGTTGAAACATAATCAGAATTAAGTCTTGATGCACTCCAGCTGAACAATGTTAAAATGGGCATTAAATTATTAAAAGAAAAGAGTAAAGAAAACAATTGTCAAACTTTTAGTCTTTTAAAAATTTGTTTAACAACTTGATCGAGAAAAGCAAAGTCTGACTTGTAGAATTTTTCCAAACTAAATTTGGTCATACAAAAATCATGTTTTCTAAGTAGAAATTTGAATTAACAGAATTATAGTCAGATACATCAGTCATGATAAGTACATGCTGCAATATTTTTTCATGACCATTTTCTAGTGACATCTGCATTATAAGCTTCATTGTCATTCACTGTCAGTAATGCAGTGCCTGACACTGCCTTATAAATTTTTTTTGTCACATAGGCCTATGCACCAACCATATCATAGCTAGAATATTGTGGGTTATATACGATGAAAATTTATAATGCTCATGTTGGGAGACGGAAAAAAAACCAAATGTATTTTAAAAGCACATTCTTAATAATTTTGTCTAGTTCTGATGTTGATTGAATTTTTAGTAGCTGTTGTATAGAAGATGCAAAATATCTGATTGGGCATTATAAGGAGGTATGTTGTAATGAAGGGTACTGTGAACCTAGAGTAATGGCAACGTTAGTTACTAAGCAAATGAAACATGTTTCCATTGCAAAAGGAAGATTATCTGATTGTTTCAACGTTTTGACTTCTAAAGGTTGATTCTTTCATTGGGCCGCAGCCCCCCCCCCCCCTTTCCAAGAAATTTTTCTTAACGACCCCAACTCAAGCCAGCCCATAAAATTCTGTGCTAAACCCATCCTATGCTTCTACTGTCCCCTGAACCATTCCATCACCCCCGTCCCATGGGTAATGTGTTGGGCGCCAAGTTGGTCTCCAGTTTCAGGCTATAAACTGGTACAAATATCTATTAAAATTACATTGAATCAGAGGACGAATCTTTTACAGGGAAGCGCTTAAATTAGGGCTTGACAAATCCGTCTTCGGGCCACGGTGGTGACTAAAAAACTGATATTAGTGCCTAAAATTTTCAGTATACGGGTACTAGCGCTAGCAAAAGAAATACACTTGCCTCCTAAAATATTTCGTCTCCTGGGATATTTTTTTGATTTGTCGATCCCTGGGTGCTTGCCTCTTTACGTGTTAATTAAGGTGTCAGTTTTTAATATGCGCACACTATTTTTGATGGTGACTTTTTGATTGAATGAATTTTTTTAAATTGAATCTGTTCACTATATGATACTAACCTCTTCATAGTATTTTTGTATTTTTAATGCATTTCCTATTTGTGAAAATTTGTTTTTGATGATATCAAGTGGGAAATTTTTTATGTAAATAAATAAGAGTCGCAGTTCTTGTAAGTTTCAGTGCTTTTCACGTATACCTACTTGACACTGATGTTAAAGAACTATTTCCATGGCCTAAATTTCTGGGTACATAATGGAGAAATAATAGATAAAATAATACATAATAAATAAAAAATGAGAATTATGCTCATAATAAAATGTCATAAACAATTTTGAAATCTTTTTTTGATTGTTATTGAAATATTAAGTATTTGAAGGGGAGGTATTAGTGTTGGAATTTGCTGCTTGTCTTTCAAACCTTATAACATACATAGGTTGTAGAGTTTCTGTTGTTGCAAGGGTAATGTTGTGTTCCATTAATTTATTATTTACATTGATAAATTAACTACCTTAATGTCTGGGCCGTTCAAAATACTGTCACTAATGTTTTGAGTGTCCACATTGTTGGCTCTTTATTGATAATCATCTTAGTAAGCTACTGTAATTGTGGAATAGTCAACTATGTTAAGCTATAGAATTAGTTTCTATCGTACGGAGAAATTGCTTGCTGTCTACGTGTGGATGGGACCATTTTGCTTATTCTTCCAACATCATGCTTTTATCACTTTCTTCATAGTGCATTATCCACCTTCAAAAATCTCAACTGCAACGCAAGACTTTTCTCAGATCATATGATTTATTAAATCAAGAATTTTATAGGACTGATAAGGAATTTGTAGAATTCAACCTCTGAAATATATCTCTAATTCTCCATGTTTTGGCGACCATTTCTTTATGCTTCCAAGTCAATTTTATGGGAATTAACCCCTTTCTTATCTCCTTGAATTTTCTATTCATCTATCATTAACTCAGCAATTTCAGAAGTATTTCCCATTTAAGATACTTAGTATAATCTCCCTGTCACTTTTCTATACCAGTTTTCAAAATGCCGTCTTTTGCAAAAGAACAAACATTCAAGCTATGACACCAATAAGCAATGCTGTACTTATGGAGAATGGGTTCTGGTTCAATAGATGACGAATCTATATTCTATTGCAATTTTATATTGTGTGGATATTTTATTGGAAACCTGTTCATTTTTTTAATCTTTTCATATACCAACAGCTTCAAACGTTTACTTCCCTCTCCTTGTTCAATGGCTTATTGGAATAATTTTCCATATCTTCAATGATTCTCGCTTTTCTTAACTTAAATTTGTATGTATATTTGTATCAATGTGAACACCTGCATTCTTTTGTATAGGCCTTGATCTCAAATAAATGAAAACTTCCCAAATATGGAAGGTTTTGATACTTTCCTAATCAGTTTTATCTCTGTATGGGATGGTGTAAGAATTGTCTTCCAAAACCTATATCAGTTCATGTATGTTTGTTAAAAGTTTTGGTTGTGCAGTTATCTGTTTTCCAAATTTGAAGCTTTGTCACTACCTTTGTTTTAACCAAGTAAAACTCATACCCATCTCCATGGGCAGTTTACTACCTAGTGAGTTGTGCCAAAAGTGTAAGTGTGTACCTAAGCAGTCTAAGTGCTGTCTGATTTTTTTTTTAAGTGCTGCCATCTATATTTCAAAGTGAAGTGTAATGATTGAATATTTGTACTGTTTGTAGGCCTGTTGCTCTCTGTGGTGAGACTACCGTACTGAAGTTTTTTAGGCAGTGATGAACAAAAAAGTGAAAACAAAAGTATTTTCAGTCTTCAGTAACTGTTGTGTGGTCTCCTAATGGTCCCACATTGTTAAATTTGGATTTGAATCCTGTGGCCACACAGTGATAGTTCTTTACAAAGAGGAAGCAGACTTGGTCGTGATAATTACAGAACATAAAAATTCAAGCATCTCCCACCTTGTTAGATTGATGGCAGCCCTTCAAACATACTTTGAATACCTTAATATGTAACATCTGTACATATAGCACATGCCGACATTCATTAGAAGGGAAAATATAAACACGAAGTGCATATGCGGTTTAGCAGTAGGACACCAATAGGATCACTTGGAATGACATAGCACATTATCTATTAGCACATTCTGTGTGGGTCACAAAATTTTGATGTCTATCTGCAGGAAATAAATTTGTACTGTCTTTCTTGACCTTTCTGCCCCATGGGTACAAGTGCTGCTCAAGTAGGAAAAGTCCTTGGAATAAAACTTTCCCAATATAGGTGCACTCTGAAAGGAGTGCCATCTGATCTCTGCCAGGACTAGGAAAAGCTGTTTATCTCTATTGTCCTACCTGGGGAGCCATTTGCTAAAGTAAATTTAATGGAGGCTACTAATGCCTCTATTTCAGTGTCTCGTGCCACAGTGTTTAATAAGAAAGGCAGCATGCTTGCCCAGTTTGCGAGAGGGTCTGGGTTCATATCCCTGCTTCAGACCAGATTTATTTTCCTTCAGAGTCAATCTCGGCATAATATCCAGAAAATATCTTTCCCTAATATGCAGAGAATTTGTTGCATTTATCAATGGCAACTGGTCTCTTTTTCCAGTACTATTTCTTGAGCTTTGTGAACATTCTCATCAGTGGTTGAAGTTTGGGCATCCTACTCCCCTTTTTGTGTTTCGCACTTGTCTGGCCAATTTTAAATCTCTTGATCCATTCATATGCATTTTTGTATGGTAGAGCAGTCTCTATTGTGCGTTAAGCCTCAGCTTTCAGCCTTTGGCATACTTTGTCTAGAAAAATACTTTATAAATAGGTCATACTTTCTGCTCTTTGCTCTTCTTTGGTGCATACTGCTAGTAGAGCATCCATGTTTTTACATTGAGATATTAAGCAAGAAAAACGAGGCCATCGAGGTCAAATTTGTATAGTATAATCACAGTGTCGACTCCAAGTAAACATGCATGGATGGCTGACAAACAAACCTGAAAGTGAAGCTAATATTTTACTTTCCTACGTCATTTATTCGTAGATATGTTATGGATACCTGTGATTTGATGAAATGCTACGGCACTTCATTTAAGAACAGTATTGACATACATTTGTCAAGATTTCTTTTAAATGCAATCTGCCAGCAATGAAAATTTGTTTTCAGAATTAATCATTGTTAGGTCTCGTTTGAGTTGACAATTCTGTTAATCAGGTTTGTTTATCTAAAAATCATCAAATGTTTTTCATTTTTGTGTGCTAATTACAGGCTCAAACCAGGTTTTGGTCTTGATCTTCTGTGTTTTCATTTTCTTATTCAAATTTTTATTTTATGTACACAACCCTATTTACAATTGTCAAGAATTATATGAAAAAAGTAAATGAAAATCAGCAGGCAGATTAGTTGTGGTATTGCATATGAGTGAGCCAGCTGATTCAAGCTATAAAAGAAAACCAATGAAAATTTTTTAACACTTTTGTATGTTTTTATATTAATACACATGAATATTACCATGTGTAATTGAGTAAACCTGTCTAGGTGTGATACACTCACATGAAATGAATAGGCTATTAAATGTGTATTTAAAGTACTCGATAAATTTTATTTAAAAAGGGTCTGAATAAAATATGGGATATGCATACTTGTGTTAAATTACATATTTTCCGAATGGTATCCTTTTAGTATATTATGAAAATGTAATATTGAAATTCAACAATGATACTCTAAAATCGCAGTGTTATTTATTTTTTTCTGACTTTTAAATCCAGCTATGTTCCGGCATTCATTATTAACTATAAAAACAGGTATCCCTTGCTCTATGCGACTTTACACATTTCCACTATTACACTATTTAAAAGTTGATTTAAATAAAACAAGGGCGTGCTTCAATTTTGTAACTCCTCTTTAGACAATGTAGAGATGGTTGCAAGCATCCTGAATTTGATAATTTACAGTATTTTTATCCAGATTCATGTTATAATTAGTAAATTGTTTTACTAATTCACTTTTGTTTTACCACCAATCACTCCTCTCATTCTATTCTTCAGGGAGTTATTGCAACTTAAAGTTGGGAAGAATATTCTTGTCTTCAGTTGATCATTTCAGTAGTATTGATCCTGAAAGTGAATTCTGTGAGATGCAGCGAAATTTGTTTTAGTTAAAGATGTTAGTGAATTGCGTGAGTCCTATTAATCAGAATTCGCTGTGATCTTCAAAAATGGAGAATCCCTTTGTTATCATTAGGACAATTAGATATTATCCTGTTGAGTGATGAGACTTGCTTACTAACTGTTCACAGCCCTTGTTTATATGATAGGCAATTTATTTACCATTTTACGTTTGAAGAGGTGGCTGTCTCAAGAATATTTTTTGAGGAACCTAATAGGGTATTCACGGTTTACAGTATCTGCCATTATCTTTCGAATTAGCAATGAATGAATATTATGTGTATTCAAATGTGAGGTCTGCTACTTGTGATGGCAATTTTTTTTGAAGGAGACTATTGGGTCACACACATTCATGATCAGGAAACCCCAGTTAATCAACTTCAGCAGGCCACTTCTGTGCTGAAGTTTGAATCTGAGCCCTTGCAATGTAAAGCTATCGTGATGTCCACACTGGCAAACTGAAATGAGTGAAGAGACGCTAACTGAGTGGTGAAAGGAGAGATTTTTTTTTCATTCATTGATATTTTTTTTCTTACTGATGCAAATTTTTCATTTATCCTAGAGAGATCCTGATTTCTGTAGTGCCTATGTCATACTCAATTTGCATGAATTTTTCACAGATCCAATTAATCGTGTAAAGCGAGGGACACCTGTAACAGGTTCTATTGAAATCGCTGATGCTTCTAGCAGAATTGATGATCCAAGCTAGTTTATTTCCAACTTGTTACGTCTTCTTACAGTGATCCGCATTTTTAATACAGTAAAACCTCTTTTTGCGGACACCGGCGGGACAAAAAATTTTTCTTCTATAAAAGAGGGGGGTGAAATGCTCACTATATTGTATGAGGTGGAAATTATTATTTGGCAGGGAAAGAGGTGACTGCATCTAAAGGGTGTCCGTTATGAGGGGTTTTACTGTATATGCATATCAGAGTATATTATTCCTTTTTTTTATTCACTTTTAATTCAATGTCAAAATTATGAAGAAAAGGTTTTTTGTCAAATATGATAGTAGGGTGGGGCCATTGGAATCATCTCCATTGGCGAGTGACTTGGAGTTCTTTAAAACTTATTTCAACTTACTGAAATATATCTTTATTTATGCTAATGTGCAATTTTTTTCTCCTTTTTCCCCCTCGGTGTTCCTGTATATATTTGATTATGGCTGCTCGGTGGATGTGCTCATCTTCACAATTTTATGGTGCTTCAAAAAAAAAACTTTGAAAATGAAACTGCTGTTTTTCGCAACTTAATTGATCAATTTTTCTGATAACATAAAACTATAGCGCCAATCTCGTTTTGATCAGCCACCCATGGGCCCAGGATTCCCAAACTCTGGTGATCCTATGAATGAAATGGGTGGTCCCATGCCATCTGGTGGCCCAGGGGGTAATATACGAGGTGGTCGCGATATGCGCGGTATGCCCCATGAAATGATGGAAAACATGGAGGAATATGGCATGGATTCAAAGCGTCGCCGTTACTGAGAGGAACATTTCTGATCTGGCATTAAAGAAAAACGCATGCCGACAACTTATACATTATCACTACTAGTATTGGACATTATTTGTTACCTATCCTGAATTCTTTTCTCATTTATTGTCTGGTGAACTTCAATGTTGTAAGAATAACATCACTTAAAAAAAATCATCTGTAGCGCGTTGTGTATGTATGGATCTATCTAGCTGTAGCCTGTCTCGATGGTAATAAAACCTTTTTATGATATTGCGAAATGTGTACTTGTAAATATATTGTTGGGGCTCATTTGCCCTTTATTTTAATGTGTTAATCAAAGCTCTTGCGTATTGTCTCTTCGAAGAATCACTTCATTTGATTCTTAGTTGCCTTTCATCGTGAGTGGCTCTGGATAATTACATTTTTATTTCTTTGATAAAAATTTACTATAGCATTTAAGAACTTAATGAAATGTATCTGTAATGGTTTATTGGTATCCTTTACATGCGACTCTATCTTTAATTGGAATTATAATTGAGTGAAGGATTGACAGCAACGTATGACATCCTTTACCTATGTCAAAGAGTTAGCTGGCCAGCGAGTACCTCATTTGCTACTAAGAAAATAGGTATGGTGAGATTGTACCGATTTGTGTTGAAAAACTTGGGCACTCAACATTACACATGATGAAATCAGTTAATTTGTACAGATTGCCTCTAAAAAAAGGTGGGAAAATCTACTTTTCTGTTAATATTTTAAACAATCTCAATGAAGGGCATTGAAAAAATATATATATTTCAGAATAAATTGACAAAGTGGTTTTGGCACAAGAGAATTTGTTATAGCTTCTTCCTTGGCTATGGAAATTGTTGAGAAATGGAAATTCATAAATGATTGAATTTTATTTGAAGATTTATTCAGCATTATTGAGCTAAATTGTTTTTCTTTGGCGTGTTCAGTTGTGACGACATTGAATATTGAAAGACCGGACATACCCCGCTTCACTTCTCAGATATCGAAGCATTCCCTGAAGGATGAGTGTATCCGGGAATTTTCATTAATTTGTGTTAAAATAACAAAAACGTTATTTCATATATACGTAGTTGTGAAGACAATGTGCTTTAAAAACAATATATTGAAATTGGGAGGCGTAATGTCAACAATTTTTACATTTAATTTCTAACAAAGATTAACAACTTTTTGAATATCCAGTTTCATTTCTAATAGAAATTTAAGTAGAGCTTCAATCGTTAAAATGTATTTCAACTGCTGCTGCTGTTTCTACAAAGTAGTCCTAAGAAGGCTTCAGGGTTTAAGCTACGGTCTCATTTTTCGTAGAATGCGAAAGAAATAGTAGCCACTTTCGCAAAAATGCGTACAAGAGGAACGAAACGAGAAGTCATCCAACCGTAAATCATTAGCATTTTGCCAAAGCTTTTTCTCCCATTTTCGTTTTTTTGCTAAAGGAATTTTTTATCTAGCTTAAACCCCCCTTTTTTTTTTCTAGCTTATGACTTGACCAACTACAAATTAAGTTTCATTTGTTTTGTGATTTATGATGGCTTGACAAATCCCAGGCGCCAATTCATTTAAAAAAATTGGCATGAAGAGCCCAAAATACTATGTATGTGATTAGTAAATCAATCCTAAAGCAATACAATTTTCAGGAATTATCTCAGCTTGTTTACTAACACAAACTGTTCAAAATGTTTTTATAACTTTTCATGAGCTTAGTGACAGTTTTTCTAGGAAATGAATGCCTGACTTCTGAAATTTTAACTGACGCCTAAATTTTTTTCTCGATTTGTCAAGTCCTAGTTTAAAAACTACTGATTACTTCTGGAAATACAGAAGACTGGATGTTGTGAAGATATTTATTATTTGAGATGTTAATTTTTTAAGGAAGGAAAAAACTCATTTCTGCCTCTACCGGGAATCGAGGCAGTTAAAAATTCCTTCCTTAAAAAATTAACATCTCAAATAATATCTTCACATCATTCAGTCTTCCGTATATCTTGTATTAACAAGTGGAGAGCGACATTCATGTCATATTTTAGTTTTACCATTTCTCTGACCTAAAAGCCATAGCTAGCTGGAAAAATTGATGTGGTAACTAATATAATGATTAATATACATATGAGCTTTACGATAGAATTTTGGAAAACGGGACACGTCGAAGCAGCGCTTTACGTCATTGTCAGCAATAAATTGTTTTTAATCAGCGAGAAAATAATGTAGAGTACGCATTTCTTAGTTCTCAAATCGAGATGTGGTACAACGTTTATGAAGTCGTAAAACAGGTCAGTACCGATTGCTTGTTCTTGAATTCAGGATTTAACTGTGCCAACCGATCAGTTTGGAATTTTCTGTTTATGGTGCATTATAATGATTTCTCCAGCAACTGAACATTTCACCTCCGAGAAGTTGGTTAGGCGACTTTTTATGGGATTCCATATGCGTAACCCGCTTTTTAATTGCAGTGACTAACCCATTACAGTATCCCTTTGCGTCTTCGATTTCGCTCGAAAACACCAGTATTTGCAAACAAGCCACAAGCTGACGTCCCTTTCCGTTATCCATACAAAGGTTTTTAACAGCTGGCTGATGCGAAGATACATTTTCTCTTTCCAAAAATATATCTTCGCATCAGCCAGCTGTTAAAAACCTTTAAGCCACAAGCTACCAATTTTATGCAATTTTCAGGAACATTACATGTTCCGAAGGCAGAGGCCTCGAGTTTCATTAGTAATTCCGTATTGTATCAACGGCACTCGATCTTTCACTTAACCCAGGGGTTCTCAAAATATTTTCACCTACTGCTCCCTCAAAGACAGTTTAACAAAGAATCGCTTGGAAGAACTGACAAATATTTGACAAATATATTGGTGCACAGTTTGAGAACCCCTGACTTCACCAGTAGTCATCTTTTCAAGAACTCAAGCAATTCATTGGTACCAAATACTTTTTTATTAACTTGGGAATTTCTTTACTAACTTTTGTATCGTCCAGATATAATTAAAAGTGCGTCCTCTTCTATTGATATGGCCATCGTTCCGTGGACGTCTTTATCTGATCCATACAAAAAAACTTGTTCCTTTGTTACGACCTATTCTTTCAAGTATGTCCATGACGCGAAGACATTTTCCGGAATTTTGACCAAATGTATGAACGTTTCTGTGGTCTGCCACATTTCTCAATCCCCCTTTTTTTAACGCATAAATAGTATTGTTTGAATTTTTCTTTTTCGGGGGGGGGGGGGGGTTGCACAGGATTACAACAGCAAGCATCTTAATTGTTCGATATTGACATTGACTCCTATTTTCTATTTGAAGAAAGAAGTTTGAGAACGTGCTGTTTTATATATCCGTCTGTCACGCATTGTTTTTGAAATTCTCTTGTGCTGATTACTGCAGTATTGGGGGTTCTGTTCGTCTAATAATGGGCGATATTCAAAGCAACGCGTTATAATGTTTGATTATTTTCTTCCCGTACAAGAGTGAAACATCGTACTATATTAGCCGGAAGAAATACATCAGAGAATCTCACGCTCATTCATCTCGTCACCGCGACGTTTCGTTGATAACTCTTTGAATTTAAATTTTTTCTTCACAGGTTATTCTTTCCCGTCAGCGGTATTTCCTCCCTAGCAATACGGGGAAGGGCGATTCGATGACAACGAAAATAAAAATTGCTTCACGCAACTTTCTTTCCTTTGAGATTTATCTTGGGTATTTCAGCTACATATCCTCCAAATTTGTTACCAAAAGCCTGTATCGTAAAGGGGTTAATACGTGTAACCGTAAATGTAACGTGTTACACATTTTTTACAAAAGGCGCATTTTATTTTCTTAGACTTCTACTAGCCGATACGTCCGTGCAAGTTAGTACTAGGCCGCTTAGAGGTTCTATATGCCCCGCTACAGATTTTTAAGTAATTCTACAGAAGTTTTTGTTAAATAAGTTTAAGTCCATCAGAGGTTCGAATGTTTCAGTTCGGAACCCGCAATAGTTACGGGACTTCGCGGAAGCAAAGAAACACGAATACAGTGCGAGACATAATTATAAGAGACTTAAATTTTAGTGAAATCACAGGAGCGAAGTAAAAAATATCAAATTTCAAGCTGTTTTATGACGGCAAATAACTTTATACTAAATATTGGGAATTTAAAATATTTTCACGTTATTTTTTATGGAAAAACAGAAAATGTGTGTAGTATGGACAGACTTATAAGCGGGGTGTGTCCGGTCCTTCAATGTTCAATGTTGGAATATGCATTCATCTTTGAAGGTAGATAAAACTAGTCTTTCCTTTGGCAGAAAAATGCTTCCCCAAACCATCACTGAATCACCACCCATTTGACGGCTCATTAATTGCGGCGTTGCAGACCTAAAAACATGCCAATACGAATGGAAACCATCTGGACCATCAAGATTGATTTTTCATCGGAGAACAGAGCAGAATACCACCGATGAGTCGAAGGCATGGAATGTTTTGCGAGAGTCAAATGATCCTGTTTGTGTTTCAAAGTTAATGGAGGTTTTTTCTTGATTCTCATAAATTTGATGTTACTTGTAGAGCTTAAAACTCTAGAAGTTTGTCGCTGTGAGCACTGAAGTTGTAAGGCAGATTTTATATTTCTGGATAACAATTTTGCTTCTTAATGTTAGAGCGCAAACACTGCGCTTTGATAGGGCAGACCAGCATGGGGTGTCCCCAGATGGGGACAAAAAATCGCATTTACAAAATCGCATTCCTCGGTTTAAAAATTTGTGACGGCGCATCGAGAACATCCAAATTTTACATGCTATATACGTTTTAGAAACGCTGGTGCCATCACGCCACGCAATAGCAAAATTTCACTTTTTTGCAGCACTGTTCCCCGTGGCATTCTTTCTACTGATGAGGTACTATAAAGAGCGAATATTTTTATATCAGTTTGTTATCCAGTGACGTTAAAAAATGATTTGCATAAAGTAGCGCAGTGCTACACTACTGTAAAATGGTAGAAATGAAAATGTCATATTTCTGTCCCACTAATTTCTTACTGGAATTCACAAAAATAGTAAAATATCAAACTGTTTCTCGGACGTCCTTGTAATTTCACAATTGTACACGACATGAACGATATATATAATTGAGTTTCATTATTGTGGAAATATTGTTTTTTTCCCGTGAATATTCGTAGCGTCTTATAATCACGTCTCGCACTGTATTTTTACTATACTGCGGAACGCGAGGTGGAGACATATTCTATAAACACACTGTGAAAACTGAAGTCCGTTTCAGCTGAAGTAACTCGTGAACCGTTGATTACAGAAACAGACTTTCAATTAGAACAAGTATCCAAATAACGTGCCCGTTTTAGATACTGTAGGGTCCCGATTTAACGAATCGGAACAACCAACAATTTTATCCGTTAAATCGGAGCCTCATTGATCACGAGCATTAATAGACTCGAAATGCCATTTTAAAAGCTACTTTATAACTCGGCTTATTTCTGGCAATTGAAAAAATAGTAAACTTAAAAAATCGGGATGCACGAAGAAATTGCTTGATAGAAGTTTCTTTTATACGCCTAACCACTTTTATAAAATAGAAGTTCGAATCTTTAAATACTATGTTGAAAATTGAATTTAAAAAAATTTAAATATGTGTGTGTTTCCCTTCTGAAAATAAGCTGCTCATTTACAACAGATGTTCGGAATCTTCGTTGGTACATAGTTTTTTTTTTTTGCCTGATTTTCGCTTATCGAAAACTTTCTCTTCAGATGACCCGCCATTCTTTGCTTCTCAAGACTGAGCCAAACTGGGTAGTAACTTTATTATTTCACGGAAATCTAAACATGCGGACCGCACAATGCTGTATGGTGGTATTCAGTTGCCAATTTGTGGTGTACCCTAATTGGCCATTGAAACCTTCCCATGCACACTCTAAATGGCTTCATTGTTTCGTGTACTCAAAAAGGAACAGATTTTTACTCTCATTTTTTTTCTCTCTCAAGTGAAGCCAAAGGTCACAAATCTTCGGAATGTGGTTTTGGGTGACTAGAAATAAGAGAAAAAAGTAATTGAGAGCGTACTATATACACAGGATAGTTATAATCAAAGTGGACATATTCCGTTGAAACTTTGTATATACGCTATGTGGACCATGGGGGCCGTTCAAGTATTACGTAAGCAAATTTTTAGCCATTCCCCCCCCCCTTGTCAGCAAAATTTCGTCATCAGCTCTCCCTTCTGAATCCTAACTCATATTTTCATAAAGAGTGGTTGATGACGTAAGCATTATCCAAACCCCCCTTGTCAGCAAATCGGACCCCCCCCCCAATCGATGACGTAATACTTGAATTTTCCCCATAGGGGATAAATGCAATAAAAAGCGCCACTTTTTCACCTGGTGGTAAAAAAAATTGATTTCTTTTTCAATTTATATACAGTAAAACCTCGGTAAGTCGTCACTCCGGTTAAGTCGTAATTTTTCTTCAAGCCCTTCCAGCTTTCATAGACAATGTTATTAACCCTCGTTTACTCGTCGCTAATTTCGGTTAACTCGTCACTTTGGAAAAGAGGAACAGACTATTTTTATGGCTCCCATTGAAAATAGAGCTTATTAACAACATTGCCATTTGCTTAAAAGTCACCATAAAATCCTATATACCCAAACGGAACAGTTTAAGGCTGCCTGCACACTACGGTTCGGCTGGTGCGGTTGATCTTATCAGCAACCGTGGAATTTCGCGTGAAAAACACTGCTGTTAGCAACCGGGGTTTTTTATTTTTTAATGTCACGTGACATCTCGGGATTGGCTAAATTATTATCGCCAAGCTGAAGTTGGCTCCAGTTAGCATGCAAATTCGTGCTTATAAGCTGCATTGCAGTAAAACCCCCTCTTAACGGATACTCCCTCTTTTACGGACAAATAATTTACAGTTGCATAATATATAAAAGTATGAATTTCAAACCTCTCTTTAACGGTCACCCATTTTACATGGATTTAATTTTTTTGTCCTGTCCGTGTTCACAAAAAGGAGGGGTTTTCCTGTATATACTAATAAAAATATTCATGTAATGAAATTTAATTTTCTGTAACAATATTTGCCGTTTGAAATTCAGAGTTGAAGAAAGACAGCCTAAAAGTTGACCCATTTTTGATGCTTTTACGATTCGTGACCAAATCGCACAAATTTTTTTATACTATATGATGACACAAATCATCATAATTAATTTAAATAACATATATTTGAAGTTTAAAAAAATTGGCCATGAATTTAGCACGTTTTTCTTTGTAATTAAAGTGAATTTCCAATTAATTAAATTTCTAATTAATGGAAATTAAGCATAATAATTGTAATTTTGGGAAACCTCATATGACCAAAAAAAGGCAAGGAAAAAATTATTTTCTCCTATTTGAAAAAAATATATATTTCTTTTGATGGTCAGGAAAAAAAATTCAGATAGGAAATCGGGATGAAATTTCTGAAAATTTCATGTTTTAAAAACTGTAAAAAACCAAATTTTAAAAAACATGATTACTCATTAGACCTTTTAGTTCCCAAAAATTTTCATTTGGGGTAATTCAAGTATTACGTCAGCATCGGGGGGGGGGGGGTTTCGGATTTGCTGACATTTGATGACAAAGGGGCGAGGGGGGGGTTTGATGGTTGCTTGTCATCAACCACCCCCTTTTTTGAAGATATGAAATATATATGACACTAAGCTGCTGACGGGGGGGGGGGGGTCAGTGTTTTGCTGATTTTTGCTGACAAGGGGGGGGGTCAAAAATGGCTGAAAATGTGCTTACGTAATACTTGAATGACCCCTTTCATAAAAACATCTACGTGAAAAATATTTAAAAAAAATATTAAACAAAGCATTGCACAAACGCAACGTTAGTCAAAAATGGGATTAAAGGAAAACCTCATAAAAATACATTGTGCACTCTAAATGTTTGCGCCAAGACGGTTTTTGGCAAAAAGCGATGCGTGACATTAAGAGATAACCTGAATCCTTAGATCTTTGTCGTGATCCCACCTTCCTCTACACCTGTTATGTGTGTGTGTATCATATGCATTACTTTATTTCTAGTATGGACTTCGAGACGACAGCTTATATTGCTTACCTAATCGTGAGAAATCGGAGAAATGAGCGACGCCGACGCTTTCATAGGTACTGGGTTCATCCTTTAACCAGACAACGTTTCACGAAAAGTTATTTCTATAAACTTTATTCCGATATGCGTGACTCAAATTTATTGAAGAAATTGAAGAAAAATCTCTATTGTAAAGAATTACTTAAATTTGCCGCCCCTCTGAACTTGCTACCCCGGCCCGCTTAACACCCTGTACATACGGCATCAGGGCCGCAACTAGAGAGGAGCAGGTGGGACTGGCGCCAGGGTCGTCTTAAGAGTATTATGGGCCCCCCGGGCCAAGTTGTTTTTAGGAGGCCCTACATGGTAAATCCTTGAAAATTTCAATCGGATCTAATTTTTGGGAGGCCCCTCTTCTCTTGAGCCACCCGGGCCGTGCTCGGGTGGGCCCATGCGTTAAGGTGGCACTGACTGATGCCCCGAACTCCGAGCCAGACAGGAGCGCAAATGTTAACCTTTC
Organism: Pholcus phalangioides; assembly: GCF_987345545.1. Lineage (NCBI taxonomy): Eukaryota > Metazoa > Arthropoda > Arachnida > Araneae > Pholcidae > Pholcus > Pholcus phalangioides. Next base: position 80,379,141 of record NW_028301608.1, on the reverse strand, counting down.
ATCTTTCCTTCAATATTAAAAGGGGGCGCCAAAATGCGTGTTTGCCCCGGCTGACCACGCATGTCGTTGTGGCCCTATACATCAGTATGTATGTTGCAAGGTTTAAGGTACATACAGGCCGCAGCTGGATACTTTTTTAACTGGAGCTAGCAAGCTTTTGGCGTCCCCGTGTAAGGAAAGGTTAGAAGGAGTGGTGTTAAAGGGGCAATTCGGTGCCCCCTCTAGTTCAGCACTCAATACAGTGGACCCGCTCTCCCTAGTTGCGGCTTTGTGTGTGTGTATGTAAATCAAAAACTGTTGGAAAAGAACGGTAGGTGTGAAAATTGTCTTAGTGCACTCTTCGATATTACCCGCATACAACGTTTTGTCTAGATCAGCGGTTCTCAATCTTTTTTGACCCACGGAGCCCTTTCCAGTATATAATTTCTATGACGGAGCCCCGTAGGCCTAAATTATTTATTCATCAAAGTTACTGATTTATTTTTATTCAAAAATATTAATAATTATTTTTTTCAAATTTACTGGGTTTTTTTTTTTAATTTTCCTCGAGGGCCGCGGAGCCCTTGGGACTTCACACGGAGCACCGGTTGAGAACCGCAGGCCTAGATGGTTTTTTTTATTGCAAAAACAACAGATAGACAGCCACATTCATATACGATACAAAAATAAATACCAAAAAGACAGAATAATGAAAGCAAAACACACAATGCAGCTCTTAGGGACATATTTCCTCCCCGGTTCATACTTAGGCTTTTAATAAATGTTTCAAAAGTTTGATACGGAAAATTTGCAAATATAAAAATTTATTCCTTCAGATGTCTAATTATTTTTATTTCTGATAATTTTTTATGAATTTATTAGAAATGGTTGGGCCTCTCCCCTCATTTTTATGGCAACCTGAGAAGGGGAGCAATTCCTTTGTCCAGTGCATCCGAAATCCCATCACCCTCCTTGTCAAACCACGTAATAGACAATGGAAGACAGCAACCGCAGGTCCAGCCGAACCGTCATCAGGGTGTTCAAACCTTTGCAATACATGATGGCAGCTTTCCGGTTACCCCAACCGTCCAAAAAGATGTGGATTTTCTCGGTTGAAAAAACCGCGCTCAGCGGTTGCAGTTGTATCTGTGCGTTGACAGAATAAAACTATAGATGATGCCTTCCCCCCCCCCCCCCAACCTCAACCGCCTGCAACCGCGCCGTAGTCAGGTTCCGGCCTAACTAAAAAAAAGTTACGCTGGGGAAGTTCATTTGCCGACTAAGGTTTTTGGGGACTGTTCAAGTTAGATCTCATTTCTGCATGGGCTCTAATGGAGAAACTGCAAGACACCCAGGCTCTGTCGCAAGAAACAACGTTAGCACTCCGCCCCCTCCCCGGGGGGGGGGGGGAACCAGGGCATCTCCGGCAAAACCAAAATTTATTGATACGTCAAAGATTACATATAGTGCCAAGAAATCAAAAATTATGTAATTCTAAGAATCAAATTAAGTCAAAGTGCAACGGCTACGGATAATAAATTATCATGGAAAGCATGTACTCTACTAATTTAGGGGTTGAAATTTAAACAAAATATTTTTGTTGAAAAAAATCAGTCATTCTTTCCCAAGTTGCGGTCTTTTGTGTACTTTTCCCTGCCCAGGGCCCCTCTACAATGAATTAAAACACTAAAATTAAATTTGATGTGTATATGTAAAATTAATGTGCAATAGAGTTTCTATTATGAAGAAAAGCTACTTATAGCTTTAGACTAACAGTTGCTCTGTTAGTCTAAATTAAAAATTGCTAGTATATAAATCAAAGTGTACAGTACATTTTACCTCAATAATTTAAGTAATAAAAAAGATAAAAAAACTGCTATTTTTTCTTTCGCAATCTGTAAATTTTATTAATGTTATTTTGATTCATACTTTAATAAATTTCATATTACTTTAAATTTATACGATTTTCACAACATTGCACATTAAAACTGACGACACTCCGCTTAAGCCGTCATAATTTTTCGATAACTTGAGGTGACGACTTATCGAGGTTTTATTGTATATTTTTTTCATATAAAATTTTTCATAAAAAATTGATTTTTTTTAAACACTGCATATAAATCTCTCCCATGGTCTCATTTAGATGTCCTGAAAATTTGGCTGTGTACGGATGAACAGCTTTTGAGAAAACTATTCGTAGTACAACTCTCCAATTTTGATCACCCTATATAGTTATAAAAAAATTGTTATATCAAACGTTCTATTCGGTAAAAAGGGGTTTGACTTATTTTCATTTCAGAAAACGTTCGTTGCATCGGGGCTCGTCACATCTGGTCCTGAGTTGTTACTTATTTTTAGGCGCTGTATATGCACCAAAATTCGGTTGTTTATACAGTCCCCCCCTCCCCTTCATCCATCTCCTGTCCTTTAACATTCATTTACAAAGTTGTTGCCTGTCTCTACCGAGCTCCGAAAAAGAAAAAAAAATCCGTTTCTAAGTGCAATTTTCACTGAAATATTTCTCATTTATATAAAGTTAGGGGCCATACTGCAACCATGAAGTTTTTTCTTCTAAAGCTTGCCCCTTAATACAACGGGAAAGGCCGTATCGAGAGGGGGATATTAGGGGTTTCAGTCCCTCGAAATGTTAGAGAAAGGCTGATTTTTTTGAAATAACATGCGCGCCTAAATCTGTTCTGTTCACTCCCATCCCCTCCCGAAAGAAATTTCTGCCGCCGGCCACTGCATTGTAACTTCATTTCTTATGTCATCGATAGGGATGCGTTGTTCTCCGCTGCTTTTGTTAACGGTGCAAATGGAAGTCGCCGCTCGCAAGGTCATTTCTGTACGGTCGAAAACATGCCGCTTGAAAATGAATGCGGCTCTTGATGCAGTTTGGTCGAAACTTGTTTCTTCAATCTTCTTGAGAAAAGGGTGGCCCCAGGTCGATAAGATACTCGCCTAAAGTACCAAAGGATGTTTAGAGGTGTCGCAGTTCGATACACGGTTCGTGCTTGTCAGAACTTTTCTGACACGGGTACAACAAAAACGGCGACATGATCGCAGAAAAAATTGCGCTGCCGCATGGAGTCCCCATCGAGAGGTTAGCGCACCAACCTCTCGACGAGTATAAAAAAACAAGCTTGCCGCGTGGAATCGGCAATAAATTGTAGGTCCCGGTCTAATTAGCCCTCGTGTGCAGAAAATGGCTGGTGCGAAAAAAATGATCACATGATCATGAATGTGATCATTGGTGACATTCACTGTGTGGCGCGCAGATTACGATGTTTGTTATTACTGTTCTCAGAGGTTGTCAACTGCTACGGATGGCCGCATTCAATTTTGAAGCCATGAAAAGATATTCTCGATACTACCAAATATTTTTTTTCTTTAGGTCTTAGAGTTTACTTATTTGAGTAAAATACCGCGAGACTTATTTTTTGAAATCGCGTCGATCCTTACCGTAACAACAAATTCTTATACTCATGCGACAGAACGGGAGAAGACAGACTGGGAAAGGGTCGGTAATCAAATTTATATACGCATCGTTCGTCATTAAAAGAATATTTAGGCCGAATTTAAAGGCGATGATACCCAGGCTGACACCAGAGCGTGACGATTGACAAATAATTATCTAATATCAGGATTTTGAAAAATATGAGGAATACATTAAATATTCGTTCTTCGAAGCGGCCCGTGATTATTTTAGCACCGGTCCACACGTCTGGCAAAGGTGATTGTGGAGCCACGAAATCAACGACGACTTGTTTCAGGGCCGATCAATAGAGAATTTAGACGAATTTTGCAGGGCGAATTTGGGGGGTTTGTATTTTTGTAGTGCTCCACTAAAGCAAGGAGAGCTAGTATTCCATTGGTGGGAAAAACAACGCAAATGGCAACTTTATAATGATTTTGGCACTTGTATATAAGTAACGTTAACTCTATTTTTTTCTGCGCCGTCTGTGGGCTCGGCGGTAGTTTTGCATGCACGGGACACATTTGCAATGCGCCCGCGGAGCGTGTTCTGGAGAGAACATTTCGTATTTTCGAGGTGTCGTAGAGAAGCTCTGGTAGGAACAAAACATTTTGGGGGGGGGGAAGGCTTCTAGGGTTGCTATACGTCCGTATGTACGACCCACAAAGAGCGCAAGCAGGATGGATTGCATTTAATATTCATGAATTATTGGGGGACTCGGTGCCTTCGCAAAGTTACTTGGGGAATGGGGACCCATGTGGCTTAAGCCCCTAGGTTCCAGTGTTAGGTATTTTATTCAAACGAACTTTCAATTTGAAATGCTTCTTATTTTTAAATGTGATTGTGGTGGCACCCCACCCTCATGGGAAAGTTCAACGTTATTCGCTACTTCAGGCTTCATGCCAGTGTTGGCATGTCGTAGGCGTTGCAGGTTTGGTGGTTGTGTAACAGCATTAAAATATGATTATGTTGGCTGGGTAGTGCGGAGCTAATCAGAAAATTACCTCCCCTCTTCCAGAAAATAGAAATCACATTCCTGAAGTGATTTATTTTAAAGCTCTTTACGATCACGGCTATATTGCGTCCTAACCATAGGCAGAAATAGACTTGGAAGTCTGGGGGGGGGGAATGATGTTAATTCGTATATACACATATACATTAGATCTGCCCACTCCACCTTTGACGCCCCCTATCTCCGCCCATGGTCCAAACATCAGTATAATAAATTCAAACAAGTTCTGTTTTCTTTTTCCTCCCTTCACTATCGCGAAGCTTTATAGCCACCCTATTATCTACGGAAGTACCTTTTTCTTTCCCTCCTTTCTTTATAATCATCTTTCTACTATATACATAAGGTGCGGTTAGGACAAGCTTACCAGATTTATCGCCGATTTTGTTAAACAATAGATAATCCAAATTTATTGTCAAACGGTTATACGTGAAGTGGTTGTAAAAAAACCGAGATTTTGTGTTTTTTTATTTCTTGGCTTTTGATAACGTATCAAAACCACCATCTCTGATGATTTTTCTTGGATTCATGAACATCGGTCCTACCCAGGGCCGTCAGTTCAACTTTTCCCAGGGGGGGGGGGACAAAGCACATGTACTCAATGTATGTATATATATATTTGTGTATATATATATATGTGTACCATTTTTAGTGCATTTTCAAGATCCAGGGCCTTTCAAAAATGACTGGCCTGGTCCTACCTCGAGAGAGGAAAAACGTTTCTTAGTCTATGGGTACGCGGACCAAAAGTGATTCTTTGCCAATCATGAAAATTTAATCCTGATTAAACGAAAATTATTCCATGATATATAAGTAATATTAGTCATATTCATATAGGTTCGAACGATAAAATAAGCTAAAATGTTTCAGAAATTTTAGTGGTCCTTGAGTTGAAAAATGTTAAGAGAAACGCCGCTCTAGAGAATTCGCAGCTTACATAATATTACGCGTGTAGATCGTCATACGAATAGCCATAAGAAAAGCATTGAAAGCGAGATTCCCTGACCAGCCTTTTGACCATTGTCACGTGACTCCGGATCTTTGCTTCACATTGTAACCCCTCGCGCACGCTCTATATTATTCTTACTCTGTGGCTGCAACCCTGTCAGTCCTATACTTGAGGGGGGGAACCAGGTGAAGAGGCACCAATTTCCCCCCGCGAAGGAAGAAAGTGTTTTTAATCGCATCGATCTTCACCGACTAGCTATAGCGAACGACGATATCATACAGTATACGCGTGTGACAGAACGAGAGTGTTCAAGAGAAGACAAATATAGGACTCATTCGTCATTAATTGTGTTGCGACGCAACATTTAGGCCGAATTTAAAGGAATACCAGTGTTTCTAAAAGTGTGCTGCTTCGCGGCTCCTAGGAGCGTCGTGGCGCCTATGTTCATGCTTTGAAGCGATTCTTCAAAGCATGAATTTTGTATGGAAAATATTTGCCAAACTTTTGGGAGTCGCTGATCTGATGCCTGATGCAAGTTCACCATATATCTCTACAGACAAAATGTTCGAGAGTCCAGATTCTGCGCTCTGATTGGGTGAAACGAAGGTTGCCGGAGCGCTGTCTGTTTGGCTACTTTCCCTTTGCTTGGCTGGTTTCTCTTTCCATGTCGTGTCATTCTTTAAAGTGATGGTAACTCGTGGAAAATTTCTTAGCATTTGTGGGAAATTTTGAGAGTTCATCCAGCAAAAGAATTTTTTCAAAAAAATAAAAAAAATTAATGATGTGCTTTTGTAATGTACTTGACTTGTAATGTATGTGACTTTCACCGGTAGATGGCAACACATTTTTTGGAATGAAAAAATTTAGTCAAAAGGTAAATTTTTGCGGGAAATTTTGCTGAGAGAGGTTACCATCACGTTCTTTATACATTTCTTTCGGCAAATTTTCTCACTTTATTTTTCCCCTTTTCGATTTTTATCTTTTAAATTTTTAATCTCACGCTTAATTTTATTAATTTAACAAAAGGCGCTTCTCAGGACCAAATCACATTGATCGCAATGGAGGATCTTCCCAGTAATTACTGTTGTAAAGTAATCAGAAATGACGAGGAGAGAAAAATCGTTGTTTTTAGAGTAAAAGATGTGAGAAACAAAGAAACCGCTATGGTAAGTACTCTCTGTATAGACATTCCGTTATACCAGGGGTCTTCAACGTGTGGCCCGCTGATCATTTTCTGAAAATAGTTGAAAACATTGCAAAACGATTTATTCCAGAGAATTAATTGAAGAAATAATTTCGAAATCAAAAGTAATTTCAGAATTTATGCAAGAAGAAATAAATACTGTAATTTCGGAATTTATAAAAGAAATTATTCTAGAATAAATGAAGGAAATAATTCTAGAATAAATGAAGGAAATAATTCTAGGAATGAATGAAAGACATCTAAAATTCAGTAAATAAATTATTCCAAAACTAATCGAAAATTCAGAATTAATGATAGAGATAATTCCAAAATTGATGAGAATCCTGAATTATTAGAATAAATAATTCCAGAATAGATTCAGAAATAAAAAAATTTCTATGTGAAGCTCAAGACAATCACCCACAGCAGCGGTTCTCAACTGGTGCTCCGCGGAGCCCTAAGGGCTCCATGTGAACTCCCAGGGTCCCCGCGGCCGCTCGAGGAAAATAAAAAAAACAGTAAATTTGAAAAAAATAATATTTCTGAATAATAATAATAATTCTAAAAATAAGTTAGTAACTTTGATGAATAAATAAAAAATAGGCCTTCGCCATAGAAATTATATCCTGGGAAGGGCCTCTCCGTGGGTCAAAAAAACGTTGAGAACCGCTGACCCACATGATTGAAACACTTCTGACACCATGGAGAAGTGATCAGCCCAGTTTCCCAAACTAAATTTTTTCCTCCTTGTCAACCAATAACTTCTGAGGGGGTGATGAAATGGTCCAGAGGAGCGAAGGCTGTAACGAGATGCCTTTGAATTTCCCTATAGATTAATGATTTAAAACTCATCTCACCTATTGCTTGCTAGCACCCAAGAGTGCTGTTCAACAGCCCAATTGGAAATCACTTCCAAGAATTATGCTGAGTGTAGTCAAAGCAAGGTCATTAAAGGGGTAGATTCAAAGCGTATTAATAATTATTCAAGCGTCTTTAATACGCTTTGGGTAGATTTCTCTTCCCCCGCAGAAAAAACTGGGATCTTTGGCGTCGCATCCCCCACAGTAAATTAAAAAAATATATAAATAAAAAATATAAAAAAGTTAAAAGAATCATCCTGAGCTCTGTCAGACCCGCAATTGTGGGTGGACATGAGTCACCAGCATAGGCGGAGATAGACTTGAACATCCGGGAGAACACGATGACGTCAATTCATATATTATATATACACTGCTCAAAACAATTAGGGGAGCACATGGTTTTAACAAAATAACGCAAAGATGTATACCGATAAGTAACATAAAATGAATCATCCATAATTTAAAGCCTAGCAGGAAACGGAAGAAGAAAACTTCATATGCAAATCAAAGTTCATGACGTCAAAAACCAGAAAAAGGAGATAATCTTTTTCGGCAGAAATCGGGATGTTGCAGAAACGTCTGTTTTACTGTGAAATTCGATTGCGCAGTATTTTTTTTTTGAGACAAGGTGACTTGAGAATGTCTCAACAACGTGATTTACCGGAATCCATGGCATGGCGTGTTATAGGCAGACTGGAATCCGGGAAAACACAACGTAGTGTCGCGGACGCTGTTGGAGTCGCCAGTAGTGTTGTTGCAAGGCTGTGGAATCGATTCCAAGAAACAGGAAATGTTAGACGTCGACCAGGGCAAGGTCGGCCACGCTCCACTACAGCAACTGATGACCGGTATATACGGTTAACAGCCCGTCGAAACCGGGCAAAGACGGTTGCTCTTGGCAACAGGACGAAGGGTGTCCAGCCAAACAGTACGTAATCGGCTTCATGAGGGAGGGCTCTATGCACGTAGGCCAATGATCTGCATTCCGTTGACCCCACGCCACCGTGCGGCCCGAAGAAGATGGGCTGCTGAACATCGAGATTGGGAGCAACATGATTGGAGCCAAGTGCTGTTTACAGACGAGTCCCGATTCAGTCTGGAGTGTGACACCCGACGTGTTCTGGTATGGAGGGACAGGGGCACTCGAAATAACCCCGCATTCGTTCGTGAAAGGTCACAATACAGACGAGCTGGTTGGATGGTACGGGGTGGAATCAGTATAGGCGGACGTACGGACCTGCATATCATTCGGAATGGCACTTTTACGGCCCGAAGGTATGCAGACGAGATACTGCGACCTCATGTCATCCCTTACGCTGGAGCCATTGGAGATTCCTTTGTTTTCCAGGATGATAATGCCCGACCGCATAGAGCTCGTCTGGTGGAGAACATGCTTGAAGCTGAAACAATACAGCGTATGGAATGGCCAGCGTGCTCTCCTGACCTGAATCCGCATTGCTGCGCGACCAAGGCCGCCTGTTACTGTCCGAGACTTGCAGATTGCACTTCTTGAGGAGTGGAACAGTATTCCGCAAAGTCTGATCGATAACCTCATCGCATCCATGGCAAACAGGTGTGCAGCAGTCTTAGCTGTTCGAGGAGACCACACGCCCTATTAAAACTCATGCATCATGTCTGAACAGTACTTTTTTTTTATCGTTTACATGTAACCAAATTGTTGCCCTAAATCATCTTTTCATGTTTTTTCAAAGACTTTTTTTTGTATTGTGCATTGATACGCGTGTACTATCCATTGTATGCCAATACGTGGCTTTCTCGCACGGTTTTCTTCACTTTTTTGCTTGCTCCCCTACTTGTTTTGAGCAGTGTATATGCCTACGGCTGGGATCTCAGGGCCGCAACCACGGCCCTCACATGGGCGGGGCTGACAGGGCTCTAGCTCTAGGGCCCGAGACAATTCTCATAATTTTTTTGCTTTTTCACGCTATAAATTAACTATAGAAGGACCCGTGGAAAGTCTGACCGGGGGGGGGGGCTGCTCCAGGATGTGAGGACCATGGCCTTGGGCAAAGAAGACATTAAATAACCCCCCACCCCTCAACTTGGGGAGGGAATTTTTTTTTCACATTATATAATTTGCACTAATAAATCCGCGTGAACCGAATAGGACCATTTCCGGTCGGCAGAAACGTAAAAAAACTTAATTATGCTAGGTGTTTGTATTTTCCTAGCTTGGCGCATCTGTTCCATCGTTTGCATATACACATATTGTTGCTTTTTTACACAATAAAGAAGGAAGAGAAAAAATGATTATTTCTTGAAATTAATATTCGTATCACAAAAAATCCAATGAAAATGGGGGGGGGGGGCTTTTCTTTTCAATATTTGCTATTCCTCTTCAAGTATTTTTTTCCCTTGGTATGTTTGCTAACGTTATTATTTTGTCGCCAACGATAAATGGCCAGGCCTGACCACCCTCTACTAAATTAACCAATCAGGGAACAGCTTCCGAACATTTTGTCTGTAGATATCATGAACATGCGTCGCTGATGAACCCACGAATTACGCAAGGGAGGCAGCTCACAAAAGAAAACCATGGGAATACGGTGACAAGTTTGCGATCTTAGGCCGGCCGACGACAAAGCATGACTATAAGGCAAATAACAAGTGTCTAATATCGGACTTCGAAAAATGTGAATAGGAAAAGGAATATGTGGAATCCGTCCTTCGGAAGGGTTGGTCTAGTCGGGGCCTTCTCGTGATTTTTCCCTCTCTTACTCCAGTAAGAGGGAAAAAATGAACATCTGCGAAGGCCCAGTTTCTCATCCGCCGGGACCTGACATCGGCCAAACCGGGCCGGGAGTAGTTTATTGTTTCATTTTTACCCATTTTTATTTCCCATTAATCGTGTGTATGGCCGGGACTTCCAATCAAGAAACATAAATCAACCGTGCCGCAGGATTCCATAGGTTGTGAACCACATCCTGCAGTAAAACTCCGAAGCTGAAATCTTCGACGTGCCCCGTATATTGAATTGATAGTGTGAAAAAATAAAAATTGAGCATTATCTCGGGTCCCGAGCTGGAACCCTATTGTGCTTCCCTGCTCGGGCGAATGGGGCATTGATTGTCAGAATTGGCCGGACTATGTACCCTTACACGATGGTTTCGGCTCGTATATAAGAAACGTTTCTTTCAATTTTTTTTTATTTTACCTGCACCGATATGTTTTGTCTGCTCCCGGTAATACAATCAGTAAAGAAATGGGCTCATTGGTGCATATTCTATTTAGACGTTTTCTTCTGATGCACATCCCTGTCTGGCGATGCGCGCCGATTCCGACAGTCGGCGCCGATCGAACAAACCAATCTCGCTCCGTTCTACGTTGTTCGGCTCTTTTTGCTCTGTTTTGAGCCCACTATTGCTATGCGTCGCAGCGTGGCTGTTGTGCGCACGGCAGTTTTGAATTCGCAGGACGCGCCTTGGAGCGTGTTTTAGAAAGTTTCGTCGTAGGTACCGAAGGAACTTCGATACGCGACAAGAACATTAGGGGGCCTAGGGTTGCCAGACGTCCTTATATACGACCCAAGGGAGCATGCTGGGATGGATTGCATTGGATATTCATGATCTACTGAGGGCTTAGGCGACCTCGCCAAGTTGATTGAAGGCATTTGTGGGGATACAGAAGGAGGGAGATAGGGATGCTCGCCCCCGATTAAAAAAAATATTGGCATAGGCGGGAGCAGAAGGTGGACATTTGTCTCCCCGTTCGGGAAACAAGCCGCCCCCGCAAAAGCATGCATACGGCTACAGGTTGTGGCTTGAGCCTTAGGGTCCAGTTCCTATGGGGTGTTGTACTTAAATCTTTGAAAGTTTTTAAAAATTGAGGTTGTTCTCTCTCCCCCCCATCGTGGTTGAGCTCAACATTCAGCACTACTGAGAGGCTTCATTCTGTATGTGTATGCATTGACATCTTCATCGTGCTCTTGAGGAAAGAGTTTCGAGGGATTAAAATAATTGATTTCTGATCAAATGTTTTTATGTTTTAAATTCACTCGCATTATCCCTTCCATTAAGACCCCTTATTTTATTAACCCAACCCAGCCCCCAGATGTCGCTACTCAGTTTGGAAACCACTGATATAAGAACAGTCCAGCATGGTTCGTTTTGTCAAATGACAAAAGTCACCGAATTTTGCACTTGGTAGACACCCATGGAGCTCGATGGGCCATGCGTTGAAGACGCCTGATTTTTAAGCTCCATCACAAAGGATCAAAGGAAAATGTGATTTCGGTTATTATAGAAATAGCGGGTGGGTGGGTTTTCCAGTAGCGGTTTTTTTTTTTTTGATCAATTGAGTCATTCTTGAAACATTTTTAAATTAGTTCGGAAGCAACAGCACTGGAAAAATAATGAGATTCCAATAATGGTGCGAATAGAAAAATTAGAAATCGAAACCACGGTCTTACACTTTCTGCATACAAAACTTCATATTCGTGCATGTGTAGTAAACCAAAAACCAAGGTCACAAAACGTTCCTAACTGAAATCTTTTAACCTATTCCAAAAAAAAAAAAAAAAAAAAAAAAAACCCCTATGAGTAACCGTATTTTCCTGCTCATAATCCGCCTGCGAAATTTGAAGAAAGAATAAAGAAACAATGTGTAATGGGTGATGTATTATCCGCAGGTTTTAAAAAAATAAAATAAATAAAAACTGTTTCAATAATCAATCTATTGGTACGCAAATAAATGAAATTTATTTACGAAACAACAGCATTATTTACAAACAGGACAAAATTTACAGTACAATTAAAACCCTTCCTATTCAGACCCATCTGAATCGGAATTAAATAAGCGCAACGGTTCATCTAATTCGAAAGAGTCAGTGGAAATCAAGAGGATTTTTATTTTCATAGATCACTGGAGTCCAAAGTTTGAAGTCCACATTTTGTGTGAATGAACTCTACGTTAGTTTTTATAGTCACCTCTTTCCAGGCATGACTAACCCACTGGCATTCTTGATCATAGGACGCTCGGCGTAAATTTCCGCGTTTTTTATAGGAATGAATTCCTTCAGTGAATAAACTTTTCCCAATGGGCTCCGAGTTTGCTTTTAAACGATCTGTTTATTCCTGAATCTAATGGCTACAACTTAGTCAAACTGCCAGGTATGACTGAAAGACAAGCACCACAATTTCTGATCGGGTTGGATATAAAGCAGCTGCAGAAAAAAAATCTTGTCACTCTTGACTGTTTGTGCCATCTATTAGCGGCTGATAACATAATTTCCGACAGATTGCAGTGGTAGATCGCAGATTATACGAAGTAAAATACGGCATATTACAAGCAGACGTTTGCATAGTGTGACGATGGAAAGATAGCCCTCTGATCTTGTATGACCTTCTTCACGAAAAGAGGGGGAAGGGGGTTCATTCTTCAGTTGGAGAAACGGGGAAGGGAACTCCAGCAGCAACCCTGGAGGATGTTTATTTTCATTTTTCCCACATTCCCTCCGCTGAAGAATGAACCCTCTTATTTTCGTTTTGAATGTCATACAAGGTCAGAGGCCATCTTTCCGTGGTCATACTATATCGAGCTTATTTAATGATAAAGTGCAACTTAAAAATAAAACTGCATCTATGCAGTGACGCGAATTGAATTTAAGTTATATATAATAAGTCGTCTTCCCCCCCCCCCCCAAGGTCACGTTCGAAATTTTTTACATTCGAGCGAATGTAACCAATAGGGTTATTGCTGCTTGATTTGGAGGAGTATTATTGAATTTTGATTCGTGAATCACGCATCTAGATGTGTATTGGCGAACACTGGTTCCTACTGTATACGTATCATTTTTATGGCTTTGCGATCTAATGGCTAATCATGTATAGTAGTGTACATGTGCTTCGAACGCGATTTCAAATGGCTTTACTTCTATGACACATACTGACAAGCAAGTGCCGTTGGGGAAAACGATAAAAAAAACGCATTTGAGCATCAAAAATTTCCACACCAGGCGAAGCATAAAAATTGCTGGTTTCATCGAATTAACCATTCTTCATGTCAAACTAATGTAAGGTTTCGTCCCAACCCCTTATAGGACTTATTCCTGGTTCAGAAAAATGTGCCCAAAGCTGCCAACTTTCCCCGGATTTAACCCGGTAACACTGGATTTCACGGGCTTCCAGACTATGAATTCGCATTGCCGGTTTTCGATTATTGCCATTAACATAAAAAACAAAAAACGAAGAAAAGAAATATTGAGTTTACTGTTTTTTTGCTGCCAATATTTTTTTAGAAAGTGATCCCACCCCCCTCCCCACTTCATAACATGAAAAAGCTCTTGCGACATACACCACCTAGACTCCAGGTGTGTTAGCCTGTATGAAAGTTCGTCAAAGCTGTCTAAATCTATGAACGTACACAAACATGGACGCCCGTTCAAGTAGAAAACGTTTTTCATCGTAAAACGGCTGGGAGATGATTCGATCACCATATTTTTTTATTTATTATTCTGGCCATATTTCGCAACCGAAATTGCAAAAAATCGGGATCATATACTGGAAAATACGGGGCATCGCCAGTTATGGGCAAAATTCCTAATTTATAACAAAAACTGCCGATGGTCAGGAAATCGATGGTTTTCTGTGAGTCTGGATCCGTCATTAGAATGATTCCCCAAAACAAAAGCATTTAACGTAACGAAATTGTCCAGTAAATATCAGAAATTCGTGGAAGTATCGTTGAAAGAACTGGGCATTTCTTTAAAATAGTCGGACGCCAAATGATAACGAAAAGTACGGCTGTTTCGTAAAATATGGGTAATATGGTCACTATGTATTACTTCGCACAATAAAACCTGTCTTCAATGGGGAAAAAAATCGTGGTTCCGTGATTTCAAAGCCAAAATACATATTAAGAAACCTAGATTGAACGGAACCTGTACGTGGAAACGGAAAGCTTTTATATGCGCTTAACGAAAAATTTCACAAACACTTCGTTTCGCGACAAAAGGGTTATACAAAATATTAGTGTTCTACCAAAATTTTTTATGCAATCTCTGCTTGCTGATGTTCATGATAATACATCATTTATCCTTAGATTATCAAAAACTATTTCCGTACTAGATGCTGTGGTTTTGATAAAAATGTAGTAAAGCAATTGCTTTCTAAAACTTATAACACGGATGGGAACTCTGCAGCGATTGCGCCGCACTGCGCCAAAATTAACATCTTGCGCCATCCTGCTCCAATAGCGTATTTTCGTAATTTTCTGCGCCAAATAGCGAATTTTGCTTCAGTATGCTTGGAATTTCGGAAAGGACGCCACAAAATTTTTGTTCCTACTTGCCACGAAACGATTCTTTCCGAGAAGAGCGTGTTTTATTCCACTGTACTTGAACTATCGCCTTATTTCAACTATCGGGCTTTCCATAGCGAAACCCCGATAATATCCGTGATCTTGCAACTGAAGATGGTTTGCAATGGTCTTTCAGCTTTAAAGCGCAAATGTGTCAGTTTCCGCTTTCGAAAAAAAAAGTTGCCACTGGAAGCAACAGAAATTACTGTAGTCGATCGTCATTGCGTCAAATCCCGATGTTTCGTGAAAAAAAAAAAATTCATTCCTGGAGTAAAAAGAGCATGTCCGCTGAATTACGAATGCTAATTCAGAAACTTTGCCGAATAAAGAGCGTTAAATTGCCAATGTTGCCTAATTAGTGAGTGCTGAATAGCCAAACATCGTGCTCATTCTTCCGTAATTCTCTCCCATTTTACAATTTCTTTCCGAGTATAAAAAAATTGAAAGCTTATAGAAAATTTTTAGCCCATTTGTACTACTGCTGTTCCAGACAGTAAATAGTGCCCTCAGTAAGCAAAAATCATCTCAAATAGACTGGTGTGAAAAATTTTATGACAGTCGTTCTTTCAAACAACGTGTCAAAAGCCTGAAACACCAAAAACAAAAAACAAGCTGATGAAAAGATATTTGATAACAAAAGACGGTGCAGTTCTTATATTTTGAAAAGAGGTGAGGGTTAACTAAAATATTCTTGTTAATTTCACTGCTCCAATTTGTGAATATCTACTCGGAATCCTATATTTTGTTGCTCCGAATCCTGAATTTGCTGCTCCGAAATGGGCTTTGTCACTTCCCACCCCGCTATAACAAATTTTTTCATAAAAAAAGCAGGCTTTTCTGCTAGAAAAAAATCAAAATAAAGGTTTGATTTCTCTCCAAATAATGTACAATGCTTACAAAATTATATGCAAGCTGCTTTGCGTGATCGCAGTGCTGAACAGGTCCGGAATCGGAGGGAGACGAAGGAAGCAACTGCCCGGGTGGCAAATGTTAAGGGTGGGAAACAAAATCACCGTTATAAAATCATCGAATTATACTGTGTTAGGGGTGGAAAAATCATGTTGCCCCCCTACCCCCACAAAAAATTCTAGTTAAGGCCCTGATGTTGGAAGATAACAAAAATTACAATGTGCAAACTGAAAACTGACACGATACATGTTGACATCCTCATTTGAAATTTTAGAGAAAGTCAAGAAGAACGTAAATGTCATTTCATAAGAACAGTGCAGTGATGACGTTTTATTTTCACTTAATTTATTGTTATTTTATTTCATTTTACATACGATATCGTTACATAATTTTGCACGTCAACTAAACCTTTTGTTAAGTGGAAACCTGTGTTCAACGGGAAAAAATCTCGGTCTCTTGCGATTCTGTTGAAGACAGGTTTACTGAATTTTGGTTCATACCGGTAACTTTTTAACCGTTCAAAAGTACATCTGCCGATTTTTTACGTAAACGCTGGATTTTCATGAGAAAGATACTGGAGTTTTACTTTTACTCCTCCCTCTGAGAATTCGCTATGTGTATATATATATAGCGAATCGAGATATAATATATATTACAGATTAATATCATCATAATATAGTATATATAATAATATACAGATATATATATATATATATATATATATATATATACTATATTATGATGATATTATACAGATATATATATATATATACTATATTATGATGATATTATACAGATATATATATATATATATCCTTCCTCTCTGAATCCGCTACATATATAAATAAACTGTTCCATATCACCAAGCACCGATGAAGAAACACGTTTTTACGTAGTGTGCAAACGGATTATTCCACTCTGTGGGTGCTCACAATATCGTGAACTTCCTTTCCCTGGTGAAAATGTGTTCTTTAAACTTATAGCAGTGTTTCCCAAAGTGGATGATACCGCTCTCGTTGGAATAGTTCAAGAGGGCGGTAGAAGCTATGGTTGTAATATAGGATCCTTTCTGTTTGGGAGCGATGAAAAAAATTCTGGAGAGGACGAAATAGAGATGGAATAGAAAGTTTGGGGAACCCTACACACAAGATCTCGCATCTTATGTTGTAAAGCATGTGTAGTAACCCTTATACACGCCTAGCGGCGATATCGCACCCTTTTGGAAGCACTGCTTTCTGTGTATCATTGAAATATGCTTGTTTGTCATTGTAATTTAAACTTGAATACAGTTGAACCTCGATCAACACAGTTCACCGTTTACTCGTGTTTTTATACTCATGCGTAGCCGGTGTGATGAGTGAGCTTTTCCTGTCTACAAGGTGTTCGCCGAGCCAAGTTTACCTTTCCACGCAATGTACATAAAAGTTCCAGTTCAATAATCCTGAAAATTGTGTATGTCGATGATATATAATCATAACCTTTCTATTGAAGTTACTTTCTGAAAGTACAGGCTTCCTAGCGATCTGGAAAGTCAGGGAAATGAAAAGTTTTTTTCGCAATAGTAAAATATTTGATAATAGGGGAACATTTATTTAAAGTTGAAAAACATTTTAGAGGGTTAATATTTTGAATTACAGTTTATGCCTTCATGAGTGTTGGTCAAAGAAATAATCAATATTTTGCTCAATGAATGATGAATTGAGATTTTCCACAAATCGTTATTTTGATCATTTTTGTCAGAATTTTTGTCATTTTAGATTTTAAAAAAAAATTCAAGAATATTTTCCGATACTCTTCAGATAAGTAAAAAATCGTCTTTGATGCCATATAAGAAAAATGAAACACTATTTGAGTATTAGTCTTACGTGTATTTGTGCTTATTTGCATACCTCGAGGTTATTTAATATTAAAATTAAAAAATGAAATGACAAAGAATGATCGAAATGGCGATTTATGGGAAATCAATTCATCATCCTGCTACGTTCAGAAAATTTCTTAAATACAACACATTATATCGTCAACATCTTTCCGAATTTTTACGATATTCAACTGGAATTTTTGTATAAAGGGCACTATATAGTTGGCAACCATGTTATGGAAAA
The DNA here is from genome assembly GCF_987345545.1 of Pholcus phalangioides. Taxonomy (NCBI): domain Eukaryota; kingdom Metazoa; phylum Arthropoda; class Arachnida; order Araneae; family Pholcidae; genus Pholcus; species Pholcus phalangioides. The sequence continues at coordinate 80,361,358 of NW_028301608.1, read as the reverse complement.
TATGAAATTAATCTTTCACACGTATGCGCAGTTGAATGCTTTTCGTTTTTGAATTCTCGTATCACATCGAATATTGTTTTTTATTCCCATTTCGAATCCCACTTAAATGTTTTTCTAGTATGTTGTGAAATTTGGTTGAAAACCCCACCTGCTATAAGCAAAATACGTGTGAAGAAAACTGGAATGTTTAAAAGCGATGTTTATAGTTACGTGAATATGCGTACTGTTCGCCGATAGGTGGTGCCTTTTTTTCTCAACAAACAATTTTACTGATGCCTGATATTCCTCCACCTACCCCATATGACGCCATTGGATTTCAAGAATGCTTTGTGTTCAGAAAACCGTTGTTTCCATATCTGAAACCAGTAAGTCATCGTCGAATCCAATCCTAAAATATGCCGATGAATGAGATCTTTCAGATGTGATAGGGTTACGGGTTCTCTACAGACCTGCGAGTGTAGAAAGCGTTAGTTAAACCCAAGGTGGGCATATCGAACAGCTGTGAACCGATTTTTTCGACCAGTGGCGGCGTAGAAAACCAACTTCACTGGTGGTCGCATGAAGGTGTGACTAACGTCGAGGCGTTAGAGTGACCTAAAATCACCCATTACGAAATCCCTCTTTTTTTTTCCTTGTAGTGGCGCCACCTTTCGGCGAATGTTTGTAATATTTTTCATTTATTTATCAAGTGGTGAGCGAATCGTGAAGTGTCTTGTCCAAACTTCGCGTCATTTGGACCATTAGAGTTGGGTAAGTTTAATTTCGATAACCCTGTATTCCGCAGAAAATGGAGTAAAATCTGTTCCGTAATACATGATATAACCTGGCTGTAAATCTTAACCACATTACTCGAAAGAATAACTTTTGAGAAAACGTGAGGAGCTATTTTTTGTTCACAATGGTGGTTGCAAAGGCTACGGTACTACGAATCACTTCTTCACGGCCACGGTTGTTGCTTATTATAGGATATAGAATTTAGGATTGGTGGTCTAAACTAAGGCTGCTCATTCATCTTTGATGAATACAGGTCATAATACAATCCAAATGGTGTGATGTTTCCAATTGAATACCGCAATAAAAATATTAATATCAATAAGGATCAGTAAGATGTTTAACTCCCACGCCGATGAGACAACTAGGCCTGGTCCCACTGCCCTTAGTCAAAAAAAAGGGGGGCACCTTTACTCATTGAAAAAAATATTGTTTTCGCTCTCACAATTTTTTTTATAAATTTTTTTTTCTAACATTCAGTTATTTAATTTTGATATTGGCAATTTCATTCTGTGTTTTACCACTGAAAGGTTATATATATAATTTTTGTTTTCGTAATTTCCTATATTTTTAAATTTCCCCGTAATAAAAGGCCTGTTTTCTGAGGAATGAAGAGAGGTTGTCTTTGGCAATCAATGCACTATATTTTTAATGCATTTTCGTAGGCACTAATATTAATAACCATGATTTATTCGTGAAATAGTGTTGCTTTTTTTTAATGAATTGCTTTTATTGAATCTTTTTTTTCTACCGGGATCTCGATCTGGGATTTATGCGAACTCTGAGTTGGGATAGCATAGCTCTCACACGTCTTTTAAAAAAAGATATATATATATATGTGCCCAATCGTTTCTTACTATATATATATATATATATGGAAAATACGTGATTAAGTGTCTGTCTTCCATTTATGAGTACAAATACTGTATATACATGGAGATTCCATGATTTTCCCCCTTGCTGTATTTAATTGGCGAGCCATTGATCCTTGAGGCGTACTTCCAATTGGAAAAGGTATCCCAATAACGTGTACATCTCAGATACGTCATTGATATTGTAAGGGGTTGATTATAGTTATTAAAATGAAAATTCCCACGTTTCTTGGTGCAACATTCGTGGAGATATTTGAATTCAAAAACGGAGAAGAGTTGGGAAGAACGGTATAAAGTAACGGACACGTCTTTACCTCATTTATGCTGTTCTCAACCAACGTTTCTCCTATTTTTGAATTGAAATATCTGAACGAATATTATTATACTTGGAAACGTGGATATATATATATTTTTTTTCCCTCCTCCTCCTCAGGAAAGATGGGGCAAGAACTTTGTAATAGATAGTTTTTATTATAATAACTATACAACCCCTTGCAATATAAATGACGTATCTGAGACCTATAAGTTATTTGATTACTTTTTCTAATTGGAAGCATGCCATTAGGATTAACGGTTCGCCAGTAAAATTCGTCTAGGGGAATTATGGAATCACCTTGTCTGCAAAGGCCGAAACATGCAAAATGCTCAACAAACTGGTTGAAAGAGATGCCCATAAAATATATGGCTGTCAAATATAACTAAAATATAGCAACCGAAGATAAGAGCAATTATCACATGAAAATCATTGTTAAAATTTACTGCTGCTGCTCATAAAAAAAGTTCTAGTTGTCAATGTCGTATTTCTTTTTCAACGTGTAGATTCCACCACAACGTGGAATTCACGACACCCGGGGTAAGTTATTTCATTTATTCAGTACCCTGTTATAGAGAAATTTCGGGCGATAACTACAACCTGGAGCTGTTCCTTATCAATCGATACCAGTCGGCGATCGTAATCATTGGTGGTTCACTGGTGATAGACCAGTGATAAAAAAAATTGTGGTAGCCCACGGGACCAGTAGCGAAATCGCCGGTCAGTTTGGCACATGAGAATGCCTTTATTTTTTTGCTGAATGCGCTAAAGAAACACTTGCATATTTGGAGGCATTTTATTTTAATTATTTCGTAGTCAATGTTTCTGTTTTAATCTTGATTAAAATGTTTTTCGAAAATGTAATTTAAAAAGAAACGCCTCTCAACCCTCCACACTTGCAGGGCCGTAACTGGGATTTTTGCCACCCCCACAACTTTAAAATTCGATAATTGCATAATTGTATAGCGGTGTTCTTTGTTCCCACCTAAATTTTGCCGCCCGGGGCAGTGTGCTGCCCGGACCCTTGTTTATCGATAAAGTCGCAGAATCAACAGTGTTGGCTTCTTGGTAAGTTTGACTACACTAATTGTTTTTTTTTTCCTCGTTTAGCTGACCGCTCATGATGTCTGCGGGCCAGTAGGTTCTCGTATTCACTGGTCCGTGGGACAAGTGAATTTTATTTTTCAATTTTAACGCTGCTAGTGTTCCCTTGTCGAAACACTCGATTCACGGTATATTGATAACTCATGGTCCATCATCCCGTTGAAAATTGAAAACATTTGATCATATCGCCACCTTCCTTCTTCCCATAGCTCAATGCTCATGTGCCAACAAGAGCTCTTGTAGCTCTTCTCTACACCCCCCCCCCCCTCAACGATTTCCGAGTTTATATTCCCCTGCAAGCATTGTCTCCCAAGGCTCCAGGAGGAACCAAGCCCCGAAAAAATAGGGTGATCACTTCAGGAGTACGCGAAGTGATCTTTTTAAGAATGAACTCTCCCCACCCCAGGCATTCTATTCTATTTTTTCACCACCGCTGAAGAATGTTCAAAAACATTAAAATTCTTAAATCGGTAATCCTAGTTGTATCGGGGATAGTTATGGCATTCAACTCTTAAGTGAAAAAGGGGTTTATTCGAACCAAAATGAGCGATCACGTACTTTGTCCACGCTGGAAGTCATGTTCCATTCATTTGCCCTTGCTTCAATCATATTTGAGTTCGTCTGAGGCAACTCTATCGCTACGATTCCCTACTACACCCAATAAGTTAACGTCATCTAGGACAATCCACCGTCCCAGTGGAGCCAAGATGTGACTTTTCTTTCCGAGCTTACCTCAGCATAATATCCAGAAAATTTACAAGTTCCACTTGACAGCTCATTATTTGTAAGTGGGTAGTTGATAACTCACTACATTATGTTCTGTTTGGAGGATATAAGTCTTCAGCAGTGTTCCGGATGACAAAATAAATGAAATTGTGCCTTCTGATGAAAAAGAACATGATATGTGTGCAACGTGTGGTTGAAAAATTTTTTATTTATCATTTTCTATAAATAAAGATTGGAATCATCGTTTACTTATTCGATCATGTAATACGATTTTTTTTCTGCTTCGTCAAAGTTTCCAGATCCTTTCGCCAATTTGATCTATCGAAGGCTGTGAAATGGATTTTCTCGTTTCTGCAGATGTTAGATTTACGGAAGTGACCTGTGGAAACGGTTCCTTCTCTACTAAATATCACTGAAAGGTAATTTAAGATTCCGATTTCCTCGTTCAGACAGTTGTTAACGTTTAACATCAATAAATTATTACTTTCTTAATCCGGAAATAGATTTCATTAAATACTTTTCAAGGGACGTTTCGTCACCCTGATGTCAGAAATTGACGTTTTAACGGTTTTATAACGATATCTTCATCGTTACATTATGTTTGGGTTCTCCGGAATTTCCGTGAACGCAGCGGACGAGACGTTCTTTCTCCGACACCAAAAAGCAATTTACGTTGCACGCGTGAATGAGGTTTTTTTTCTTCAAGTTGATAATGTACTATACGCTACTAGCAATGGTTAACGTCATCTCATTAGAACATACATGAGTCGTAATTGAATGCTAGACTGGAGGGAAAAAAATCTCTATTTGGCCATCCACTATTGTAACCTACACAGGCATTCCATGCCTTCTTTTTATGAGGAAAAAAATAATTTTCGATCAAATCTGTTGGAATTTCGAAACTGATTTCAACATCAATTGCGGTATTATATGTTGACAAAGAAATATCTTCGGTGATATAATCGGTCTTTTCAATGTCTAAAACTACTTTTCAAAATTTTACGAATTTCCGTAAAGTTAAATGCCGTCGAAGGCAGAAAAATATCCCTAGTATTTCTGCGTTGGGGTTTTCAAACATGGAAATTGATTCTCATTTCTATGAAGTTGGGGTTATATTGCGATTCGGATGTTTCAAGCTGAGTAGACACGGGATCGGCTTTAGTAAGGGTGTTCATCATTTCTTCAGAAGTGAACGGGCATTGATTGAAATAGGAAGCGCATCTCGTGACATCCCTCGTCCGTCTTCCCAGTTCCGATGCTGCGAAAAACGCCGACGACGTGCTGTTGGATTTCGTTCTGTGGTCCCTGGAAAAGAAAACAGGAAAATTGATATCGAAATTCGGGTTCAGGCAGGAGCGTCGGAAGTGTTTCTAACCATCGAGCTCATATTACTGGTGGGAGTATGACGTCAGCGGTCTTCGCCTCGGTAGTGCTGAGAACGTTGTCCGCAACATCAGTCGTCGGAAGATCACATGACTGCGTGATCTCCGTTATTTTCTTATGGCATAAATAGGAGTTTAAAAAATAAATGAAAGAAATAATTCAGAATTAATGAAATAAATAATAATTAATAAAGGAAATAATTCCAGAATTATTGGAAGAAAATTCCAGAATTGATGAAAGAAATTATTATATAAAATGAAATACTTATTTTTTAGTATTATATATATCTTTTTCATCTTTATATTAGATGTGAGTTTTCAATCCTTTTTTTTTAATCTTTTAAAACGCAATATTTAGAGACCGAACTGTACATTTCAATAGGGAAATTGTCAGGCAGGAACTGTTTGTTATTCAACGAGTCACGTGATTTCCTTGCATTCGATGTCGCTTCCGTCGCGGCGTCTGGATGCTCCCTCTAGTAATATAAGCTCGATGTTTCTAACCTGTGGACCCTCGTTTTGAGTTTCATATTGGAAATTTTGATTTGTGAATCAAATCTGGGGTATTCGGACCCGTTCTACATACTTCAGTGAGCACTCGCAGCACCCCCGGGTCCGATGCCGCTGGGTGCAGGCTTTCTTGATGATCGTTTCGGTGTTGTACTAAGCTGCGTGCTCAAACGTTTGCTGGTTTCAAGTTTAACAAATTGTTTACTCGTGCTTCGCGAGTCTTCATTTTCAACCTGAAGAGAGTCGGTAAATTATGTACAGGTACAAGGAAATAAAATTTTTCTTGAAGAATCGAAGTTTTATATATATATATATATACCTACGGCATCGAGTCATATGGGAATCAATGGTAAAGGGCACTTCGTATTTCATGCTGGTAATGAGTCGAGCCTGGAAGTTCATGCACTAAAAATGATCGAAATAGGCTGGCACAATATAAAGCACTAAAAATGCCTAAAATAGGCTCTAAAAAAAGTTTTCAGTTACATTTTTTTCCATAAATTACGTTAATGATCCAAAAACCAGCTGAAAAATTGATTACTGCTTTAATTATAGTTTATAATAACTGCATTATTATCGAAGTTAAATTGATTTCAAGCCCAAAATAAAATGTTAGTGGACCCTCAGGGTTGGGCCGATTCCAGGGCCACCATTAGCGGACGGGGAGCACGTAGAGAAAATGATATGCGGGACTACCTCGAGTTGCGAATCATTCTCGCTTGTTGTATTATTTGGTATAATCATTATCATTTCTATAGCTAAGAACATATAGCTGATTTGTTCTTTTGTTGTAAAAAAAATTTAGTTTTTCTTATATTGACACGTATGTGGGACTCCCTCAAGCGCGGGGCCCTCTATGGCCGCTTCTGTCACACACCCCAGGGCAACTCTGGTCAATTTAATTGAGTGCTAAATATATATGTAAGATAAATAGAGCCATGGTTATTTACAGTGCATCTACGGTGTAAATAAAAAAATAAAAACAACATTGGCGGCCCGGAGCCCTGTCTGCTCCTACTCCCCTTTTCGTGAGCTATGACCAGAGGCGTATTTATGGTTTTGCCGCCGTTCTCCCATGCTATTCTAGTTTTTTTGACTAATCTTTCCTCGAATTCACCACCCTGTGCTTGGTCTCCCCCACTCCTGCAAGTACACCTATGTCTTTAAAGAAGTCCCTATTTAGGTCATTCCCATGCTCTCACACACACACTCCCTAAGTCACTCTTAGTGACACATGCTCGCACACTTTTTTGGCCAATCACTCTTGCACGTGCTCTAGGAGGGATGCCGCTGACGCGCTACCCGGAATTTCGAGAAAGGACGCATAAAAATTTTGTTCATGGGAATTCTATAGTGGAGCCCCGTAGGCCAATTTTTAATTATTCATCAAAATTACTGATTTATTTTTACTATTTAAAAAATATTTGTAATTATTTTTTCAAATTATACTGTTGTTTTTTTTCCCCTCAGGCGGCCGCGGAGTCCCTGGAGTGCACAAGGAGCACCAAGGGCTCCGCGGAGTTCCGGTTGAGAACCGCTGGTGTATAGGCGTGTAGACGACTCCCCAAGCTCATTTGTCACAGATTTAAATCGACGCGAGGTTAGCCGGGAATATTTTGGTGACGTTAATATAACATATATTGTATTGATTTTAATATGTTGTTTCTGGGTTTATTCAAGATATGTCGTATTTTTCTTTCTTTTGACGTTCATTTACATAAGGAGAAAAATAAAAGAGGAGATTGAGCTCACCTGAAAACTTCCATGATGTAGAGCTCGGCTTCGCTTCTCAGCCTGTGGTCACCCAAAGCATGCAGTTCGCAAATCAAACGTAGGAGACAACCTGACGGATCTTCTCTCCTGATCGTGTTAAAAACGGCTTCGTCGTTGTACGTGGGAATGAGCAAATTCGGGTGTGTCCTGTCTCTTCCTCTTCCTCCTGACAAAACTAGTCCCAAACCTCTTGCCGCTGCTGCTGCAGATCCCGTTTGTGCGAGTGGCTGATCGCCTTCCCTACGCACCGTTATCAGGGGGCGGCCAATTAATCTCATCATTCGCCTGGTGACCCTCACCTGGAACAGTAAATCACCTGCATGAGATTCAAAAATAGGAGGCGACAAACTTTTCAGGGTCACTTACGAATTTTACATGAACTCTTTGTAGTCCATTCGCAACTCAATTATTATCAGTGGGTTCAAAACCGCTCAGTCCTTGTCAGATTTATCTTTTTAACAGGAGATATTATTTCTACTCGAGGCAGTAATTTCACCCTTGATGTCGATTTCATCTCGACAAATGACCGCAAAGGGTTAATTTCCAGCAGACAAAGACGACAGTAAAATTACAAGTTTTCGATTTTTTCAAAGTTCTCTACTTTACATGATGGCCACGAAAGTCTTGTTTGTTTCATTGAAGACGATAGTGTTATGCTAATCGAACAGCAATGTAAACTTTTTGGTGAAGTGAAAGATGATGTTGTTTTCTCTGCTCGATATACATTAGGAAATAGAATTTTCCGTATGTTATGCGGATACGCGAACCTTTGGGAAGAAAAGTTATCTAATCTATAATCTCCTTGGAATGTGATTGGGTCGTCGTTCAGCTGCCCGGGGGGGGGGGGGAATTCTCTTCCGGGAATCGAATCCGGGTTCTCTTGCATCACACTACTAACGCGGGTTATAAGTTAGTGCATTTGCTCGGTATACAAGAGGAGTCGGGTTCGTTTGCCGGAGGAAACAACTAACTTTTTTGTCCGAAGGTTCGTATCATCATTGCATCCAGAAAAATCTCTTTTTGTAGATTGTTTGTTATGCGTTACGATGAGAAATATTATTTCATAAAAAAAAAAAAGCTCATCGTCTTATCTTTATTTTCCCCTATGTTCTAGGTAAAGGCTATGTGATGCCCGAACTAATCTCAGAGCCATGGCTGTGAACTCTAATCACAATCGCAATAAAATTTAAGAATTAATGTTCGTTGAGCGAAGAGGTGGCTCTGACTATACAGGCGTTTCTGGCAAGTCTTAGACCGGGATTATACTATAAAAGTTTGATGAAATCCTTTTTGTAAAACTTGAAAAATTCAGCCAATAAAACTCATGTTACATTCGAGCAAATACAACCATAACCTTATGGTTGAATTTTTCAAATTTTTTAAAAGAACTTTTAGAAAACTTTTATAGTATAATCCCGGCCTTAGGGAATGAAATCAATGAATCAATAAAATGAAATCATTCTATATTTGAATCAGATTATTCAAATCAAATGAGAATCGTTTTGATTTTGTAATTATCGTTTTAATTTTAATAATCCCACTCATGCAACCTTTTGTTTCGTCTGAGGCTTCTCATGTCAATGGCATGGATTTTCATGCAATGTATACCGTCAGATGGTCCGTGATATAATTATTGCCCAATTTCCAACTGTCAACGTATGTAGTAAATCATGCATACGCGCCATTCTGTAAATTTTCGAGAAAAAAGAAAAGAATGGTCTGATACGCTGAAGGTACACAGCGGTTATCTGATAATCGATTACGTTGTTGACGATCACGTCGTTGGGATAATTCTGAAGTTCAGGTCTTATTGAGAAGGGCGATCGTTAATTAACGTCTCAAGAAAAGGGCATCGCCGAAGTGTAATTATGCGTGTGTGTGTTTACGCCAGGATATACTCACCCGTCTTCGCAGCATCCCGAGAGCCATGAGAGTCCTCATCGGTCGGAACAGGTTAGTCATTCCCAGAGGTCTATAGAAAACCAGCATCTGTTGTTGAGAGTACAAACATTGCGCCACGAGTAAGAAACAAATCAGCAGAACGCGGAGAAGGTTCATTCCTACAGTCAGATAATTAGGTATTAGAAACACAATAAAAAACGAATTTTCTAACGAGAAAACGGATAGCGGAAATCTTCACATACGCATAAGACAGAGAGCAATGGTCGAATGAGTCCGCCTTATTTTAAAGAGCTCGTTTTAAAAAGTAGCCCGACGTATATAAAAACAAACATGTATAAAAAATTATGAATATGTATTATATGTATAGAAACACACAGAGACAGTCATGAGAGAATCAAAACTGAAACTAAAGAAAAGATCCACTTAAATAGGGTGTCATTTTGACAAGTCGGAGGGGGAAAAAATAACTCAATTGCAAATAGCTTGGAAATCATTGACCACGAGTAAACAAAAACACCCTTGAAAATAGGTCTGTTAGAGGCTTATGTGATCATAGCATATTTCTATCGGAAGAAATGTTTGCTCACAAGAGAGAGGGAGACCATTATGCTGCAACGGCCATCGTCGGACATGCGAATCAGGAAAATCCGCCACAAAAATACCTTCTCAAAACTTTTCAAGCTCCAATATGACAGCTATATATGATGGCAAGAAAAAAGAAGGGTGTCTATCTTTTCTCTCGAGAAATAACGGAAAACAAAATTGAAAAAATAAATTTGCTCATTATTTTAGTTCGAAGTGTCTGGCGTCCTCCATTACAAACAAACCTTGGCCATGAGTTTCGGGAGCGTGACCTTCTTCTAGAAGTTCTTTTTAATAGATGTCACCGAGACAATGTAATTGCCAAATACGTAAGAACGGAAACACAAGGGGTAAATAGTCTGTGATTCAATTTATATTTCATTTAACTTCATCATAATGACATACATGATCATTATATTCTTCGTACCTTACAGAAATGTAGACACTAATCAGATCCCATATTTGTGTTATGCATCGATTACGATTCAAATTTTGAAAAATTAGTTTCTCAACTAGGGTAAGAGAAAAATTTTCCCAGTAGTTTTCATTGTTGCTAGATCGTTCTATATTAAATTAACGGATTTTTAGTGGCAAATTGATAGTACAAGATTTATTGAAAGACTGGAGTGGAGAGGACATTTCTATATGCATGTGGCCATCTGGTTGGTCTATGTCATTCACGAGCTATTGATTGTTGACGCCGTCCATGTACGGTGCCTTTCAACATATATATACGCTCCAAAGTTGAAAGGTTCTATTTACTTCCATAGCTTAGATGGTATAGCACTCGTCCGGCAAGCGAGAGATCGGGGTTCGAGTCCCCGTGGGGCAGTGATGAATTTTCTTCCTTGTAATCTTCATCTCCACACATAACCAGTTTTTCAATGAATCTTATATTGACAAGTGGAGAGAACATTTCTATATGAAATTAATAGTAGTTTCTAAATAAACTGATCCGAGTATTTGGTTTACTGTTATTGCTTTATTACGGTGCATAACACTCAATTTATCATCCTACAAATTCTAAGACTTGGTTATTATCTAGATACGCTGCACTGTTGATTAACATAATTAAGGAGTTTGCTAAGTGTCCAGCTCATCACCATTACCATATTTCTTTAGACGGAAGCGGGACAGCTAATCTTCATCTACTGGTACAAGAGCAATTGGTTTTATTCACGTGTAAATTTTCATGGCTGGAGTGATTCCGACAAACAGAGGTGTACGCTGGGAAATAGGGGGGGGGGGGCTCCATGGCCCCTCCGCAAGGGTGGAACAGGGCTCCAGTCTGGAAGCCCGAAACGGTTCTTACCATTTTTTTTTTACTCTTAAGTTCACTGTAGTGGGACCCGCCAAAGATAAACACCTAGGCCCTGCTGCAGGATGTAGGAGCCATGCCTCCCGCTGAAGGTGATGAAAAAGTTATATAAAAAAATTAAAACACATCGAAAGAAAAAATTCCTTTATAAGCTTATCTTGATCAATTTATGTTTAATTAAAATGCTTTTTTTTGAAGGTTAGTGACTCAAAATTTTTCTGGAAAAGAGATTCCTTGTGCCTCCTGTAAATGTCGATCCCACGTACGCCCCTGCCGACAACCATATAATTCTTCTGAGAAATTATGCCGTGACGCAATAAAAAAGCAGTTGAAGCACATTTCAATTGAAGGAAAGAAAGATTCTTGTCTGCATTTTTTTTTTCTTAATTTGCTGATTTTTTTCTATTCGCTGAAGATTTCTACAGCAGTTGCAGATGAAACGTCTAGATTCGGTCTGAATTATGTACTACGGCTTAAACCCAGAAGAATTACTTCATATGGTTCTTGAAATACTTTAAATTACCCATCATTACATCGCAATCAGAACTTGTAATTGCACCCAAACAAAAGTTCCCCAAACTAGACGTATGGCTGACATAACCAGCGTCATTTTCTCTTGCCGTACAATATTCCACAACTTGAATTACCATTGAAATTTTTTTCTCATTTAGAATTGGTTGAAGTAACTGATGTTTTGGAAGGATTTCTTTTTTTTTATAAATTTAACAATCGATATATAACTGGATATAGATAATTATTAACATTTTAATGTATGAATTTTTATTTGCCATTAGTTTTTAGACTAGGAAAATTTTGAACAAAAAGTGGAACGATTGTTATAATTAATTGATTGAGGCCGATCAGTTCCATGATTATTGTGGGATTCAAATAGGAAATGAAATAATTCGAAAACATATTTATTATTATTTTTTTTTAAATTGTAGTTTCGGATAATGGATCGGCCAAATATCGCCTCTTCTCTTCAATACATCGATCAAATTCTACCCCGTGAAGCAAATATTTTTCAATTTATTTTCGGGTTTGTTTTTAGCTTCGTAAACAGAAAACGTCTGGTTCAAATGAAAAAGGACAGTAATTATAAAAAAGAAAAAATATATATTACGTCTTTCCGTTGAATCTTTTTTTTTGAAGGAAAGAGAACTTTTTTCGGAGAGCCTACTTCTCTCGTAAAATCTAAGATACGGAACAGGGCAAAAGGTGACGCTAAAATAATGAATAAAACCTGCTGCTGTTTGTTTATTTTTTTCAGTTCTTTTACATTTAAATGAAATATACAGGAAATGTCCTTTGGAAAATTCTCTTCTAGCGACTGAATAGTGCTCTTTAGCAAACATACTCTCGAACCAGGGCCGTCATTTCAACTTTTACCAGGGGCGGGGGCAAAGAACATGTACTCAATATATGTATGTATATTTGTATGTATACAGTCAAAACCTCGTTAGTGCGTCATCCGGTTAGCACGTCACTCCGCTTACCGGGTCACTATTTGGAAGTCCCAATTGTCCTCAGGCACAGGTAGGGCTCACTCCGTTTAACGAGTCACTCCGCTTACTAAGTGATATTTTTGCTCTCCCAAGAGTGACTCATTAACGACGTTTGACTGTATATATATATACTATTGCTAGTGTAATTTCTAAAGCCAGGGGGCCAACTCTCCCCCCCCCCAAATCGAACCGCTCTCTCTCTCTCTCTCTATATATATATATATATATATATATACATGTGCTAATGCGGATTATAGCGTGTTACAAAATTTAAAAAAAAAATCTAAATTTTTATACGGCCCCCCCCGGTCTTCTAACTTCAAATTAGAAAGTTGTTGCCCTGTATTTTCTGAGCAGAAAAACATTCTGTTTTTTAAGTACAATATTCGCTGAGACATTCGAATTCAAATGTCGAAGAAAGAGCAATATAAATGGGAGAAGAGGAAGTGTTGTCCGTTAGTTTTTGCTGTTCTTTTTCAACTTTTCTCCGATTTTTTAATTCGAATATCACAGTGAATATTGCAGTTAAAAAAACATTTTTTTTGTTTTTTGTTTTTTGCTGAGCTCAGAAAAGACAGGGCAATAACTTTTCAATTGGAAAAAAGCTAGAGCACAGAGAGACCGTAGAAGAAAAACTTAGACTTTTTTTTGTTTTGTGACTCGCTGTATTTTCTCACTCTTAAAACTGGTACAGGGTAATTTTTGAACACATTTTAAGCATTTTTTAAATTGGAATCATACCTCTACGATGAACGTAACGATTCATGAGATAAAGACCGAATTAGCACTTACAGGATATCCTGTATAAATTTTTTGCGAAAGCGTGAAGTGGGCTATTCGTCAGTCACTTTGATATTCCCTCAAATGAGCCGCCTGGAGGAAGGGGGCGCGAGAGTAAATACAGTACAAGGTGCGTTTCATAAGAACTTGGAGTAAAATCATAAAAAATCGATAAAAATAGACGCAGCAAAAGCAGTTTATTCATTTTCAAAAAGTTCTTCCCTTCAGAGGACATGCAATGGTCCCATCTTTCAGTCCACTTTTCAAAGGAAGTAGATAAGGCTTTTTACTGAATCTGGATCAGTGAACCCTGTACAACTGAAATAACTTCAGCATTTTCATTAAATTTTCGGCCATAGAGCTTCTTCTTCAACGTCGGAGACAGCCAACAATCGTACAGTGCGAGATCCGGACTGTAAGAAGGTTGTGGCATGATTTTAATATTGCATTCACCAAGATATTGTTGAATAGAAGTAGCCACAAGCGGGGGGTGAGGAAAGACGTCATCATGAAATAATTTCCAATTTCTTACCAGTTCGTGACGCTTTCTCGATATGTGTTGTCGCAAATTTTTCAAAACTGAAACATGATATGTAAATGCACTATATTAAAATCATGTCACAAATCCCTTACACTTCATTTTTTACACCATGTGATTTCATGCTGTTTTCGATGTCTTGGATTAACACGGCTTACCAGACGTTTCAAATGCCCCCAAAGCCAAAAATAGCATGGATTAAGGTCCGTGGATCGGGGAGGCCCATAGATTAGGCAAGTGCCGGCTGATGGTACGTTCTTCTGTAACATGGTTTTAAGAATATTCTTAACACACACTGAAATATGTGGAGGAGCTCCGTCTTGCATAAAGATTGTGTCTGCAAGGCAGTGACGTGCTCGCCGAGCCGGAACAATTTCGTTCTGTAACAGCAATGCATATCACTTCTCGGTGATCGAACATGTCACCGGACCTGTAGAACGTAACTTCTCGCAGTAAAAAGTAGAGACCGAGAATAAATGATGTAGTAAATACACAACATACCGTCACTTTTAATGGATGCAAAGAAATCTCTAAGATAGCGTGCGGATTTTCTGGTTCCCAAATTCGGCAGCTGTGAGTATTGACTGCACCATCCAAGTGAAAATGCGCTTCGTCTGTCCAGAGGATTATTCCAAGGCCATTTTGAATCGACCGCAACGCGAGCTGCTACTATTACTGAACCAGACAGGGACCTCGTCCATATTCTTCTGCGAAACTTCTAACGAATTGGTACATGTTGGAATGTGTGTGTATATGTAGTTGAACCTGACGTGAAGTTTGTTTCTGTGTAATGCTTCCATCTGCCATTAAGTTTTCTAACTATGACTGAAGTTTAATGATTGAATAATTGTATTGTTGTGTATAGGCATGTTGCTCTCTGTGGTGAAACTTTTTAACGTCTCAACGTGAGCTAGAAACTGCAGTGAAAACCGGAGGCGAGCGTTATAATCATGTGGAAGCAACCGCTGCTCAAGTGAAAATTTGTACGGATAATAATATCGGAGGATATTCTGCATGATCTTATGGACAGTTGAACGTATCCTATCCAACGCCTGTGCTACACGCCTGACATTAGTGTTACCACGAGAATTTGAAGCACTGTTCACTTCCACCTGAAGTGAAACCTCGTGTACTGCGTCTATAGAAACGGGTTTTCTTCCTCTTCCAGGACGCACAGACAACAATCCTGTGGTTTCAAATTTCGTTATCATACTCCGAAGGTTTTTAACATTCATTGGACTTTTTGGAATCCTTTTCTAAGTCCGATATTTCCAAGGGCGTAGCGGGGAGGGGGGAACTGGGGGTGTCTGGTCCTCCCCCCCCCCCCGAAATGTGAGAAAATTACCGAAAAAAGGGAGAAAGATGGCCAAATCTATTGCTCCATCACTTTGGTCCCCCCTCCCGAACGAAATTTCTGGCTACGCCCCTAGATATTTCCGTAGAGCAGTTATTGCGGAATCGCTGTTTTGGTAAAACAATTTGACCAAGAAAGCGCGATCTCGTAAATTTATCGTCACTGTTAGCAGCAAACACATTGAGAAACAAGATCTCCGCGAATGTTTCTAGGTTTTATAACAGCTGCTGGTGACATGTGCAACTAACCTCCCTTTCCCCCCTCACCGAAATCCGAAATAAATTCCCATCACTTCATGAAGTCCTCCACAAAATTTCACACTCTTTTCTGATGACTAGTTTTGCCTATTGGCTACTTTAAAATAGGGTCCCTTAATTATGGACGCCCTGTATATGGTGCAACCGCATCTTGTTCATTTTCATGCTGCACACTGTTATAAAACCAATAGTCAATATCACTTGAAGAATTTATAACAAAAAGTTTTGCTCTCGATAGGTGGCAGCAGGGGGGGGGGGGCAAACCGCAAAGCTTTTTTTATATATTCCAAGCAATATATATATATTTATGCTCATTCTTCTAAGATTGTTCTTCTAAAAGAATTGGCATTGTGTTGCCATACAGGAATTACATGTACAATTTTAGTGAAAACAGCAGCCGATTCAACTTTTTCATGGTCGAATTCGGTGTTTGGTGTTTCCCAACCTGTGGTCAGTGGACACACGATATTTCGTAAAAGGTCCAAAGGATCATTTTCATTTACTACCATTGCATGAATGACATATTTTGTGTTGTTGAAATTGTAATTTATTAATTTTTTTTTTAAATTTGGATTCTATCCCTTCAAACCCGAGCTCAAACGATAGTGAGGATTAAATACTTAACAACATTCACGTTTTCAAAAATTTCTCTGTCTTAAAGGGATATGGGAGATGGTGGGCATCAAAATTGACCTCCTAACGCTACAGGGATCCTTGGAGAATTGACCAGCATCACGAGGGGTCCGCGTTGCATTGACTTTCACTACAGAAGGGATTCGCGACTTTAAAAAATATGGGAAACACAGGTGTAATTCATGTTCAGCACACTAAATTGTATGAGAAACGACTTTTGTTTCGCATGAAGAGAAACTGTAAAAAAAAAATTTATCTAGTGATATATATTAGATGTTGATAAACAATTTTCCGTACAATAGCTCCGGAAAACATTTTCTTTTGAAGAAAAAAAGTCGGAGGAGTTTATATATATAGTGTCGAGGAAATGGGAAAGTCTGGCAGACACATTATTCGCTTTCAAACAAATTCTGAACGACAAAAAGGGGGAAAAAATCCATAGCCACACAGGCTACACCAGTTTAGTATTCAGTTGAAATCATTCAATGACATTGAGGAAAGTTTTTTATGAGTAGAAAGAGACAATTATTCTTCTTCAACGTAACAAACAACGACGCATTATTTACTCTTTTGAACATTATTTACCTTAACTTTTTTTTTCTACTATAAAATCGAAGAGGTTTTTGAATCAAAATGCAATCGGAAAGGAAAGGATAGAAGTGTTTATATGTAATATGCAGGTTTATGAGGTAATCAAACCTCGATTTAATGAATCGGTAAAAAACAGGTTATGTTGTCAAACGAAATTTGTATTCGTTTAATCTAGGAAAATCGTTACATTGGGGGTTGAGATTAACACAAATATATAAAAAGCAACTTCTAAAAAAAATTATGAAGTTAATTGAATTGATAAATTCGTTAAATCGAGGCCCGACTATGTAAGCTAGAAAAACAATATGAAGGAAATTAAAACGGAAAAAATTGTTTCCATATGTCAAATGAAGGTTATCGAGTATCTAACCAAATGAAAATCTAAGTTTTTAAGATGGAAATTAAATTACATTCTATCTATGGCGGCTCATCATAGAAAATTCGGAGAGGGGGGGGGGGTGCCAAAATCGTTTTGCATTCTATTATGACTTGGATAACCTACTATTTTTGTTATCAGTGAAATTACACTGGTTTCCAAAATTTAAGTACGCGATGGCTTGTACACCATAATGACGCCACTTTAATCGTATCCTTCTCGGTTGGACGGTTTGGTGGAACACAAACATTTGGTACTCGGGCGTACAGTCCTTTCATGTAGATCCTTGGGAGCACGGTACTGGTAGATATTGTTTTATCAAGTGATGTTGCAACCATGGATGTAACAGTTGTGGAGGTCTCTCGTCGATTCCTCTTGGCTACTATAGCAATACACCGATCTTAACATTTGGAAGCCAGTGTATTTTTTAATATTGTCTGTATACAAATACAAATACAAGGCCACAACAGGCAAAATGCCCAACGAGGTGACTGAGAAGAAGATACCCATAATAAATATAGATTTCATACATTTATAAAATACAGCAACCCAATTAAAAATGCAATCACAAAAATTATAAACAATATATATATATGAATGCATGATAAAATATTATACAATTCCCATAAAGAATACTTATGGTTGTCTTATTCTAAGTATGGAGAGCTTCTCGATTTACCCCCAACAGGTTTATCGTATTTCTTTTTAAACGCGTCGATTGTGTTAGAATTTACTACCTCCGGGGGTAAGCTATTCCATTTATTAACAACCCTATTAGAGAAAAATTCCCTGTGACACCATAACCTGGAATTGTACCTTACCAAACGATACTGGTGTCACCTTGTAATTGGTGTAAAAGTTGATTGACTGCGAATTAATAAAACATGGTCCATCCTATCCATACCGTTGAAAATTTTGAACACTTCGATCATATCTCCCCGACAACTGTGTTCATCCAATGAAAACATATTGAAAAAATTAAGTCTCTTTTCAGCCAACATTCACTGAAAAATCAAACACAACACTACATAAGCACTCAGACTGTTAGGTACACACTCAGCTAAACTTCCGGCACAACTCACTAGGTAGTAAATCGCTCATAGATGGTGATAGACCTGAGTTGTGCTCGGTTTGAAAGCCAACGAGGACACGCGTAGCTCTTCTCTGCACCCCCTTCAACCAAGCCTATGTCCCTCCGTAGGTATGGTCTCCAAAACCTTACAGCATACTCCAGTCCAGGACGAACGAAGCCTCGGAAAAGCGGAAGAATCCAGCGGTTCTCAACCGCTGCTCCACGGAGCCCTCCGTGTGCACTTTCTAGGGGCTCCGCGGCCACTCGAGGATAATAAAATAAATCAATAAATTTGATAAATAAACAAAAGAAAGAGGCCTAAAGTGTACCGCCATATAAATAATGTACTAAACAGAGCTCCTAGGGCTCCGCCATAGAAATTATCCACTGAAATTATCCTCTTCGTAACCAACAAGTTGGAAGAATTCAAGCAAGTGATCGATTTCAATAATGCTGTCATAAAAGACCTGAAGGACTCTATAATTCAGCTACAGAACAAAAATGAGGAATTGCAAACAAGGAATGAAACTCTCGCAACTGAAAATATGGAGATCAAATCCGAAATGAGGAAACTGCAATATGGCATCACTGAGTTGAAGCAATATTCAAGGCGTATTAACATGGAGATTACTAATGTCCCGGAATCAGAAAATTAGAATCTGTCCCAGATCTTATCTAAGATCGAAGATTTGGCTGAATGTGAAATGATCAACAGCATAATGGTCGCTCACCGTGTGCCTAGTATGAATAAAGACAAACCTAAACCGATTATCGTTCATTTCTCGTCCAAGCTGGTGCGTGATCAGGTGTTGAAGAAACTGAAAGATAAGAAAGTAAGTGCATCACAAATCAATTCACGATTCTCTACTATCCCGGTATATTTCAATGAACATTTAACTCCTGAGCTGAAGAAGTTGTTTTTCCATGTACGAAAATCTAAAGCTGAGCATGACTATAAGTTTGGTTGGGTACGTGACGGCAAAATTTTTTTGCGAAAGAATGAATCATCCAGAGTCATACGAATAAACTCTGAAAAGGATTTACCTTCGATTTCTTAACTGATATAATAACTGAACCTGATTATGATTGTAAAATTATTACAGGTCTCGATGATATAAGTGCATTTTTTACGTCTTTACCCACCAAGTATAGTTTAAATATATTTCATACAAATATTCAGAGTTTGCGAGCTACCTATGATAATTTTTTAGCAGAATTTTCAGGTTGTTTGAATAAAATATCTTTATTAATTTTTTCTGAAATTTGGATTTATAGTAATGAAGTGAACTTAAATGTATAATAAGTTGGATAATTTCAACTCGTTTTTCTGTTGCAGAGAAAATAGCAGCTCGGGGGGGGGGGGGGAATCGCAGTCTTTGTACGGAAAAATCTGATTTTTAATCAGATTGATATTCATTTCACTACGGCTGAATGTATCCTATTATTCAGCACTTTTACTTTTTCTGATTTTCATTAATGATCTTTGTATTTTAGAATTTGACGGTTCCATGATCACTTATGCCGATGATTCTGTTTCAATGTATTCATGTGATGATCTTGACAGCCTTAAGAATCATATTAACCACGATCTAATATTAATTCAAAAATGGTTCTATGCTAATGATTTAAAATTAAATTTACAGAAGACAAAATACGTTAATTTCAATCTTATGCAATCTGATTTACATCTTAATCTAAATTTCATACCCTCGCTTGTGATTTTTAACCTCATTGTCATTGCGATGCAATTCAAGAAGTAGAAATAGTATTAAATACTTGGGTTTAAATGTAGACAGCAATTTAAAATGGAAATCTCATGTTCATGATCTACTTAAAAAACTTCGTTTTGTTTTATATAATTTTTATTATATAAGTAAGAAAGTTTTCGCTAATTTCTTAAAAGACCTTTACTATGCTTGGTTTTATTCACTTATAAATTATGGTGCAATTATATGGGGTGGTGATTATAAAACTAATTTATTATTTTCAATACAAAAAAGAGTTTTCAAAATTTTGAATCGGGGTCAGCCTCATTCTTCTACAATTTTTAGAAATCCTTAATCTACTTCCTTTACGCCATATGTAATGCTCTTTTTCGTATTATTCTGTTCCTAAACCGTAATAAAGGCTTATGCAGTTTAAAAGATAATGTTTCCGAGCGAAGACCTCATATGATTTACCGTATTCCTACTTTTAGGAAAGAAATTTTTCGTAAACATTTTTATTATTTAGCTCCGAAATTATAGAATTCACTACCACTAGAAATACAAAATATACCCACATACGCGGCATTTAAAAAATGATTATTCAAATTATTAATTTCAATAGACGATGTAGACTCTTATTTTGACCTTTACGAGGAGCAATAAAATTTATTTGCCACTTCAATTATGTGTATTTTTATTAAAAACAATTAAAAAAAATTGTTTGTGTTTGTGTATGTATGTGCGAGTTTCATTTTTTTCCCCTCATATATTTTTTATCTATAATGTTTTGTTTTATTTCACATTTCTCGTCGTGCATTAAGAACTTTGTCTTTTTTTGTGTTGTGTATGTTTTTTCGTTCTTGATTTTTTTTATCTTTACGTATTTTTTTATTTGACAGTGATAATTTTGTGTCTTTTATGTTGTATATTTGTCTCTTTTTTTTGTTTTATGTTTCTGTTCATGTCGTATGTTTTATAAATTTTATTCATTAATTATCATGTAAATTTTCAATCATCCGTACAGGCATCACAGCCTCTGGATGATAAATATGTTTTTTTAAACTAATATAAATCTCTGTATGTTGGAAATGAATAAATTGATTTGATTTGATTTGAAAAAAAAAAGGGCTCCGCGAGTCAGAAAAGGTTGAGAACCGCTGCTTTAGAAGAACGCGAAGAGACCTTTTTTAGAATAAAACCGAGCATTCTGTTCGCTTCTTTGGCATTTGGCAACCGCTGCGAGGCCTCAACTGGGGGGGGGGGGTACAGGTTGGTCTCGTGCCCCGGGCGCTTGACACAAGAGGGGCGTAAATTTTATTCTCAAACCTCTTCTTCAACATTACAAGGGGGAGCCAAAATGCACACTTGCCCCGGATGACCAAGTATCTAGTTGCGGTCCTGCACCGCTGAACAATGTTCAGAGAACCTAAGCCGCTCGTCAATGAGAGTTCCCAAATCGATGACCCTAGTTGCATTCGGTCTTTCATATGAAACAATTTTTTTGGATGTGCGGCTTATTCACCGCAAATTATGATTAACCGAAAATTTTTACACAATTTTAGGTTATACAACATACCTACTCGTTAAAATGAATTTAACAATTTTTTTTATGTGGAATAAACTGAATATTTAAGAAAAATGAACGCACTTATCTGCAGATGCAAATATATTCCGAGTGATATTGTAGCTCGTGGTTCACACACAAGTATCACATCACAACATCAGAATAACCTCTAGAGAGAGAGAGAAGAATGGCCAAATTTCCAACTGACAATACGAACAATTCCAACGACTGAATCAGTCGATCGAAGCAAGCTTTATCTTTGGAATAAATGTCATTCTTTCAGAAGTGAAGAAAAAGAAGAAGACTGGGCGGTCGGTTGGATTATAGAATGAAATAGGGTGTCACGTTACGTCACACCTAAGTTTGCTCGGAATAAAAGGAAAACTAACTTATTTATATCAAGGGAAAATAGATAATCGATTATACGTGTTGAATGCCCCAAAGAGCTGTTCGAAAAAGCACTCATTCATGACGACGAGGGAACAAAGCATTTCATTTATTTATTCATTTGAATTTTATTTTCGCTAAATGTTTCCTCGGAACATTATTATTCTTTTTTTTCGCGTCCATGAAACCGTAACCGATCATCTGCACACAAACATCATCTGATCCATTAACCTATTCCTCGAAATGGCTGCTGTACACGAAGGAGAAGGGAAAAAACTGTCTTTTTGTGAACTGGTACACAACGAAATACCGATCGACCCTTTCCTTCACTTTCCATCATCTGATGAGAAAGTTGCACCTTTTTTTTTTTCTTAAAATTTTTTTACTACGGAAAAGAGGTGTTAAGTACAGGAAGCGGTCAAAAGGAAACGGATCTAAATGTCTCTTTCGTTCTGCCAAAAAGATGGTTCGGAAACATATTATTTTCTCTCACGGGAGAGGAAAGAGATGCTTCGGACAAAAAAAAGCAATAAATCAAATCCTCAAAGGCGAATAATAATTCGAGCTTCGATGGTTTGATGTTTATTCGACCGAAAGGGAAAATAAATAATTGTCTTTAATGTGGCCAGTGATGTAACATTGGTCGGCGGAAAAATGGGCATCTTTGTGTGGATTCGTGTTGAACATATAATTTCATTTACTCTTTTACGCAATGATCCTATGCAAAAATTACTGGAATGACAAAGGTGATCCAAGAATATACTGTTGCAGCACGTAAAAGAAAGAGAGACTTTCTAGACATTAACCCCCCTAAAGATCAGGGACGAAATATCTCGCCCAACGAAAATGGAAGAAATGCATTCTAGCTTCCCCTGTTTTCTTTCCCTCTTTTCTTGATCATGAAGCTTTGTTGTAACCCTATAGGGCCATTCAAGTATTACGTCAGAATCGATGGGTTAGGGGGGGGTTTCCGGTTTGCTGATTTTTGATGACAAGGGGGAGGGGGTTTGGATAATGCTTACGTCATCAACCACCCTTTATGAAAATATGAAATATTCTTAATGGCATCTTACTCGGTGTCCCCAAAACGAGAAAATCCTTTCGATAGTTTGTGGGCACCTGAACTAACATTCCCCCTATTGATAAGTGCCCTACATACAGAGCCACTTTAGTGATCTCTAAATGTTTCGCGGATCCAAGTGATCTAGAAATGTGTCCGGGCCGCTTAAGTGCTCTGAAACTGTGCCACGCATAGCTCAAGTGATCCGTAATTATATGCCGGGGATCACTTAAATAATCTGAAAATGCGCCGCGTGTAACTTGAGTGATGTAGAACCGCACTGGGGGCCCCTTAAGCGCTGTAAAACTACGTCACATGTCACTCGAGGGATCTCTAAATGTGTCACGGATCGCTTAAGTGTTTTGGAACTGTGTCCCGGGTCATTTAAGTGATCTGAAATGTGCTACGGGTCGCTTAAATGCTCTGGAATTGTACCACGGGACATGTGTTGGTTTATACTTGAATTTTGTCAAGTCTCGTGACAAGATATCTGCTTAGTGAATGGGAATTCTCAATCGGATGGATTATTCATTTCCGCATTCATCACACCATTCACCATTACAAAAAAGGTGAATGATGACACACATTAAACATATCAGATTTACATGTTGCTAATTCATTTAGGCCTGTTGGAAAGACCTCTCAGTCACTTGAGGCCACAAAGTGTTTGTTTATATTATAACATATGTGTTTGTATATTTATGTATTATATGTTTGTATTTGTGGAATAATAAAAAAAATACCAATTGAAGTTGTATATGCATATGTTATTTTATAAAAGTTCAAGTTCCACTTTTTTTGTAGCTAAAAAAAAGCGGCCTTTTCTTTCGCAATCATCGTATAATTTTCGCCTATGAGCATCCATTTTTCTTCACAAACGGGGTGACCATATTTCATGGAGACAAATGTGGGATTTTGTGAAAACAAATATGGGACATTGCCTATTGCCGTCAGAGAATAATTGCCGATTGTTCCTAAAAAACTACCAAATCTACGTATATATGGAACTGATTTTCTGTCTGCCTGTCTGTGTATATGTTCTTTATACACTTCTACAATTAAATTTCTACAATTTTAGACTGATCGTCGCCAAATTTTGCACATATACAGTCAAACCTCGTTAATGAGTCACTCTTGGGTACATATGTATTGTCATATATGTGTATATGCACATATATACCAAATGGGGCCCGACTTGAACGATAGGCTACTTTAAAAGTTTGTCAGAGCAGGGCAAATGCCCAGAATGGGCAAAAGACTGTCGAGCAACAATGGTTCTTGGGCCTCAACAACCACTTTCGGAATGTTTACTTTGGTTACTGTGGTTCCCTAGCAATGCGTTTGAGCCGTGTATATGCCTTTACAATGGTTTGTCACTTCTTTAATGCTGCCAGTATTATGCATAATAGTTCATTCTCTTTATAATGGTTTTAGCCACTTTTTCAATCCTCCCAGTAATTGAAGAAAGCCCCAAGGCCCAGAACTGAGTATATAGCTAGTGTAGTATACATGTGAAATGCTAAAATGTTGTTTGGTTTAACTCTCAATGCTCAATTTCGAGCTTTTTTTTATGGTTAAAGATAAAGAAAACCGGGAAAAATCATTTTTAAAAAAATCTATTTCGAATTGTACTGCTTATGTAAGGCCTTTATTGAAGCAAATATTACTTCCGAAATATATAACTATCTTCTTTGTGATTCAGACTATAGTGAGGAAAAAAATTCTTATTGTAAATAAACTTCAAGGTAAAACCAAAAAAAAAAAAGAAAAAAATGCAAACAAAACATTTTAACAAATTAGTGAAACCATAGCCACACATGCTTTGCAACAAACAGAAAGTTGTCGTTAATTGGGACAACTACCAGCAAATTCAAAACATAAAATGAGAAGAATGTGACTTCACCTTATGTGCAAAGGCGATTCTGAATTTTTATCTTCAAACTGGCTGCAGTAATGAACGTTTAAAGAACCCTTTGCACACACGCAAAGCTACGCATTTAAGGGTAAAGTGAAATTTTATAGCAAAAACGTGTTCACGTAAAGCCTATCGATCTGAGTATAAGTCCACAGTCATATACAAAGTTCAGCAATAGATCACAGAATAACGTGTTGCACGACTTTGTATATGAGTGTGGACGTGTTCCGCGACATTGACTTCCTGATAAAAAGTTTCCGATTTGTTGCCCAACTTTGTATATGAGTGTGGACTTACCTTAACTGTGCATCCTTTTTCCCCTCTATATATTCGATAGTTTATTGAAATCTCTTTTCTTCTCGGGTATTGTGTTTCTGGATGTGCCTCACGTACTAGTCAAATGAAATTGAGCGGTTTCCAAGCTCAATTCTTTGTAGATACGAGGAAAAACAAAAACACGCCCTGCTATAACGGTCGTGGGAATTTTTCTTAATATATTTTTTTTCCTTTTAAATTCTGCACCATAACTTATTTTGAGATGATAGATGTCGTGTCATATATAAGAGTTTTCTTTTTCCTTTCGGCAATTGTTCCAGATCAGTTGATGCGTGTCTCCCTGGAGTGGTTCATTCCTCCAAGGAACCACAAGATAGATATTTAATAAATTATAATCATAAGCGTCTGCAAGATACGGAAGATCCTCCCCACACCACTCTCATCGGACATCATTAATTGTTTTCATCACGAAAAAAAAGACGGTGAATTTATTAAAAGACAAATGATTTACCTCCGCTTATTGAGCTGGAAATAAATGAGTTGTTCATTGACGATTTTTCCGTGTTTCTTATAATAAGTTTTAAGTATTCCATAGATATAACCATGAGATTGTGCCATAACAACAGTTTGTTTGTCAGCCTTGCTCGAGATACCCTTTTTCTTGCTTCCCTAAATTCTTATTACCCGTTTTACTTCCAAGTCCATTATCAGATTAGCATGAGTATATTACTTTGCTATACTCGTAGCAAAAAGTAATGAGTATATACTTTCATACTATATTAGTATGAGTATATTATTCTTTTCTATAATAAAGCTTGATTGATCTTTAAAAATCAAACTTCTCGATTTTCTCAGATAATAGCGTTTTCTGGTGTTTTTCCGTTCGCGTTTATTTATATATCACGTTTATCAAGTTATATATCTTGTCTGGTCAATTATGGATTGCGATTACGTTGATTCGAGCCATTTCCAATGCCTGTATATAATAACACTTCCCCGTTGAAAAAAGGAGTAAAAAAGTATTTTATTGCTTATAAAAGTTCAATAAATTTTTGTCTCCACTCTGTGTGTGTGTGTTGAGAGCTCCTTATTTCCTCGAGAAAAATACGGGATATTGAGATTCCAAATACGGGACATTATCGCCAAAAGTAAGAAGAGTTGCCAACTATTGCTAAAATCACTGGAAAATCGCCAGTGGTGGAAAATGAAGCATCACCGCAAATATCGCAGTGATGCGATGCGACGCACAGTGATGCATTTTAATCCACTGCAAATCGCAGTGGATTGAAATGAATTCCACGAAATAAAACGTTTAGAATCATAAAGTATGTGAGATGAGTATTCTCATTTAT
Organism: Pholcus phalangioides; assembly: GCF_987345545.1. Classification (NCBI taxonomy): domain Eukaryota; kingdom Metazoa; phylum Arthropoda; class Arachnida; order Araneae; family Pholcidae; genus Pholcus; species Pholcus phalangioides. The sequence continues at coordinate 80,334,739 of NW_028301608.1, read as the reverse complement.
AGTCATAATTATCACAATATAATTAGGAATTGGAAAAACAATTTTAATCCTAGATTTCAATAAAAAATAAAAATTCGAGTTGTCATTATTGAAAATACATGAAAAAACGGGACACTTTCATAAAAAAAGTCGGGATGGCCAAAATTCCATGAAAATGAAGGAATGTCCCAGGAAATGCCGGACGCATGGTTACCTAAGCATACTTGCTTTGAAACAGAGGTTCTACTTTTGTGTTCCCAAGACAATGATTCCATACACATTCAATCATTTTCATACATTTCGAGGAGGGGGGGAACCAAACCTCCAGGTCTCCCTTCTCTGGCTACTGTGTTGCTTTCTAACTACCTCCAAGAGGTGTCCCTGGTTAAGAAACCTTGCTCCGAAAGCTAAAGAACTCCCTTTAGGCCAGTGGTTCTTAACCGGGGGTGCGGCACAGCACTTGTTTTTGGCGGGGGGGGGGGGGGGGGGGAGATGAAAAAAACAAACAAAAAAAACGATAACATTCTGACTAGCTATAATACACGGCATTGCCCGTGTTTCTACCATGTACTGCAGAATTAAAAAGTGACAAACCATTATAAAGGCATATACATATCTGAAACGCATTGTTAGGGAACCACGGTAACCAAAGTAAACATTCCAAAAGTCATTGTTGAGACTCAAGAACCGTTGTTGCCCTAGTTTTTTTTCCGATCATTTGCCTAGACCATAGTTTCCCAAACTTTTTGTTCCATCGCCCCCTTCATCAGAAATTTTTTCCTCTCATCGCCCCCCACCTCACGTAAACCCATAGGATAAATCAGTAGGTTCTATCGCCCCCTTGGACCATTCCATCGCCCACCAGGGGATGATATTGCCCACTTTCGGAAACACTGGCCTAGACTGACGAATTTTTGAAGTAGGCTATCGTTCAAGTTGGGTACTGTTTAGTATATATATACAAAATTTGGCGACGATCGCTCGATCGATTGTAAATTTGTATAGAGAACAGACACACAAAAAATTAATTTCTTACAATATGCATAGATTGTGCAAACAAAATCATTTTTTACAAAATATGTACCACATATGTACCACAAAAGTTTCTTTTTTGATCAGTAATCACACTTTTTCATTTCAATCGAGGCAAAATACAGTTAATACTAAAATATTTTGCAGTTTGTTTACATTCGTACCACGCGTTATTATCATTCTGCGCTTGGATTTGATTCAATCGTAAGTATGCCTCAGGAAAAACGCCAAAAATGTAATCATGTGCAACAACAACAAATCGACCAGAAGCACGAATGTGCAAATTCTCCCTTTTTTGTTATCAGCTGGTTGACCCCTTATTTTGTTATCTAAGTTTTGCCTGAAACACGAATGCGTATCCGTATTGAAACACGAGTTTTACAAAACATTTTAGGAAAATTACTTCCCTAGAGTAACATGGGTACAGTAAACATTTAAACGCCATTTCATACGTTCTTTTTTCCCCCTAAGGACATTGCGCATTCGTGCTTCGGGGGGGGGGGGGGTGGACGATATGTATATTGTTGTTCTGCTGGAATCAATAAGTGAAGAACCAGTCATTGAATCTTTTTCTCCAAAAATTCAAAAAATGTTAAAAAATAATATACGTAGTTCTTAGTTTAGTTTTTAATTAATTTGAAAAAGCTGAAACTATCAACCATAACCTAAAATTAATTAATGGAAATTAATGTAATTAATTATAAAAAAAACTAAATTTTCTAACAAATAGGAAACACATTATCCAAGGGTGTGCGAGAAGGTAAAAATCGTCTTGCATTGGGGTAACGCAGGGCCGGAACTAGAGTGGGGAGGCAACTGCCCCGTGTGGCAAAATTTAAGGGACGGCAATTTTAGGTGGGAACAAAGAACAACCAGGGCCGTCTTAAGAGCATCATGGCCCCCGGGCCAAATGATTTTTCTGAGGCCCTACCAGGCAAATTTTCGAAAATCTCAACTAAATCTCATTTTTGTGAGGCCCCTTTTCTCTTGAGGCCCCCGGGCCGTGCCCGGGTGGGCCCATGCCTTAAGACGGCACTGAGAACAACACCGTCATAAAATTATCGAATTTTAAAGTTGTGGGGGTGGCAAAATCCTTGTTACTGCCCTGGGGAAGCGGGGTGGCAAAAAAGGATAAGAACCACTGCTCTAAGTCGCCCTCCCACTTTGCGTACTCCAGTGGGTCTTGGAACCGTTCAGAGACCGTGGGCCAGATTGAAATTCCTCATGAAGTCCGCGGGCCACCAACTCAGACTGAGGTATTTATAATTGTGAGAAGAATCCCGCGATTTATACAAGGACTTGCTTATGTGATTTACAATGGCATCTTGTTAGTAGGCGCCAATGGGGGTCCTGAGTTGTATTGGGGCAAAAATAGTTGAAGACTTATTTATTCTGGGATTATTTATTTTATTAATGACAATTCTGATTAGTTCTGAGACTGATTAAATCACTTTCTTCACCAGTTCTGGAAAAGTTTCTGATTAACTACTGATCAATTAAATTGATTATGATTCATTTTAATCAGAAAACACTTTAAATGATTCTTTAATTATGTATTTCAATAATTCTGAAATCATTTACTTCTCAATATATGTTGAAATCATTTCTTTCAATAATGATGCAATTATTCTTTTACAAATTGCGGAATAATTTCTATATTAGAAATTGTGAAGTTATTTCTCTCATTGATATACGTACAAGTTATTTTTTACTAATTCTGAAATTATTTCTTTCAAAACTGAATTTATGGTCAGTGAGCCACGAAAACAGCTCAGAGGGCAAATGTGGCTCGCGGGCCATGCGCCGGAGACCCCTGGCGTACGCCAATGCTCTCCTGCAAAAATTGAACGAGCAGTCAAAAGAAAGGAAAGGGTGAATTCAGTCCTATAGTTGTGTCCTTAAGATGTATTTCGCGAATATGTACTTATATAGGTTGTACTCAAAAATTCTCGTTATGCTGATTTGACTTAGCCTTTGAGCATATGCCAGAATCACAATATGGGTGCTCTCCTTCTGATGATAGGCATGGGTGGTCTCACAAATCTTGAGAAATTGAAGACCATTGCCATAGAGATACGTGGTTGATAATCACAAAGCAATTTATTGTAAGTTAAGATTCAGATGAAGCAACTCTGGCTGATATGGTATATTCGCTCATATTACAACTTGTGATTTTCTTCCTATTTTACCGGTTGGTTTTTCTCAAATAAATAAAAATAGAGATAAAATTACGACACACACAGTGATTTTCTTCATCAAGTGAAGAAAATCACCATGAACCAGTTCGCGATGGCCATTCGTCTTTGTAGATGAACAAATTTGCATATTCACAGGAATTGAATTCCGTAACGTCTCGTAAAACAATTTAGATGCGTTCCTGGAGGAATAATAAATTCTGTTTTGTTCGAACAACCAATTATTTTCGTCTCGTTTGTCTGTCTCGGACTGGCAAACACCGAGATTTGATTTTGGATGATGATGATGTATGTCTACTATTAATAAACAAATAATGTAATATCATTATCTTTTGTCAATTTCATACGCATACCGAATAACAACAGAAAGGTACAAACGCCGGCGGCAAATCATATAGTGATGCTTGAGGAAGTGGAATACATTTTATTTCGCGAGAAAAATTGAGAGGAAAAAGGATTGGTGTGTATGTGTGTATTTGCTTTATAAAAACACGAATTTCAATCATGGAACATTCACTAAAGAAAAGGTGGTGTAAAATTATCTGTTTGGCCGAACTCGACCGCATTTGATGCAGATACTATTGATGGGAGTTTGAATTTAGAAAAAAAAATTTCAGATATTTCACCACAAAGGCACTAAAATTTTTTGTTTCTTTATGCATAAGTGTGATATGGGTAATAATTATGGATAGGTAATAGGCAATTTTTGTCTTTTCGGAAGCCATATTTAGCAAACATCAACATTTTAACCCCTAGTGGTGGAAACTGAAACGGTTTTCCCCTTAAAAAAAAAAATCAAATTCGCTTTAGTGTAAATGATCATTTGATGGGATGATCAAAAATGATCAACTTCAATCATTTGATCATTTTTGTCGCACCACGGTCATTTTCTGCACACGAGGGCTAACTAGATCGGGACCTACAATTTATTGCCGATTCCGAACGGCAGGCTTGTTTTTTATACTCATTTTATACTCATCGAGAGGTTGGTGCGATAATCCCTCGATGAGGGACTTCCTTCTCCAATTTTTTTACTGCGGAAGGCGCCGTTTTTCTTGTACCCGTGTCAGGAACGTTTTCTGACAAGGACGAACCGGGTATCGAACTCGCGACACCTCTAAACATCCTTTGGTACTTAACGTATCTTATCGACCTGTGCCACTACCTCCTATATACAAGAGTATATAGGAGGTAGTGCCTGGGCTACCGCACCCCTAGTGTAAATGAGGGGTAGGCAGATTCAGTTAGCCGGCTGTTGAATGACTTTTTCGTTTAATTAGGCATCAAAAACAACGAGACAAAGTTTTGAGAATTGGAAATTTACAAAGGCACTTTATGAACATTTTCAATCATGCCTAATGATATTTGAGTTACCCTGTACGTAACTAAATCATTAAAAAGAAACATTAACACTGGATCTTAATCGTACTATCTAGAAAAATGACTTCGAAACATGTGTAACATTCAAAACATGTTTTAATTGGTTTTCATTTTCTTCATATACATCGTACAAATTTAAAATAACCATATTGCCTAACAACAACATTTGAACATGTCATATACAATATTTAAAAAACACGCACGAAATCACTTAAAACGTGTTCCTAGAAATACGTGTAACAACGAAAATAAACTGAAATATAGCATAAAAGAAAAAGCTGCATTTTTTTGTTTTTGTTTTGATGCTAGAGTAATAATGTGTATGAGTTTTGATCAACTTTATCTTGGCACTTCAATTTTAATTTGATATGATTTAAAATTTTCAAAACGTATCACATTAACATATTGATCTTGCATTAAATAAAAGGAGACATGAAATGACTATGTATTGCATAGTTTTTCTACAGGGTGATTCCATAATTCCCCTTTGCTGTATTTTACTAGCGAACCGTTGATCTTAGAGGCATACTTACAATTAGAAAAAGTATCCAAATATACAACGTGTAGACCTCAGATACGTCGTATCGGAGAAAAGTTGGGAAAGAACAGCATAAACTAACAGACAAAGCTTCTTTCCCTCGTTTACGATATTGCGATTTTTGAATCCAAATATTTCAGCGAAAATTGCAGAAGTATGTGCCGTAAGGATGGACGGTACGCCAGCTAAATGCGGTACAAGGGCAATTATGGAATCACAATGCATAGCAAGTATATCATGGAGCTTACAGATAAGACTCGATCCTAAGGGTTCTCTCTCTCTCTCTCTCTGCTGTTAAGAGGCGAAGGGTGGTGAGGCATTTAAAAACTCTACAATAACTTCTACAATACAAAACATTTATCATAAAAAATTAAAATTCTTAGATACATTTTTTTTTTACCTTTTCTTTTAAATTTATTTCCATATATATATATTACCATAAATTTATCTCTCTCAGAAAAATATGGTATATATATATGTGTGTGTGTGTAGATTATATCCAAAAAAGCAGATTTTTTTCCCTCCTTGTTGTTTAGCTTCTCTCTATAGTATTAATTATTAAAAGTATGAAAAATGTTTCAAACATTAGCTGAAAAGAAAATGCGGGCGCATATTTATACTCTTAGTGATATCTCGGCTAAGTTCGGGACTACACTATAAAAGTTTTAAGTTCTTTTATAAAATTTGAAAAATTTAACCAATAAGATTATCGGTTGCATTTGCTCGAATGTAACCTATGAGCTTTATTGGTTGGATTTTCAAGTTTTATAAAAGGGATTTTATATGTTTGCTTTCAGCTTAGGTTTTCTGAACATTGTTCCACTGTGGTCAAAAAATAAATAGAATGCTCGGTTTGATTCTTAAAAAAGCTAATGAGCTGTTTTTTAGAAATATATGACATCCACATATTTGTTATGGGCAGCTTTTTCTCAGCCAACTCGTTGGGGATTTTGCCTGTTGTGCGGCCTTGTATTTGTATAAAAAGGTCCCTTCACGTTCTCCAAGTCATCCTTCCACTTTTCCGAGGCTTAGAATGGACTGGCCTAGAGTACATCATATGGGTTTTGGAGTCCCTATCTTCAGAAGGATATAGACTTGGCTGAAGGGGGTGCAAAGAAGAGCCACTAGAGCACTGAAGGGTACGCAAGGCTTGGGCTATGAAGAGAGACTTGATTATTTGAATATGTTTTCTTTCAAACAATTTAGGTGCGGAAATATGATTGAAGTATTTAAGATTTTCGGGGGGAAGATACGGTGAATTATGTAATAGTGTTACACCGCCTTTTTAATGCTTTGACTCTAGAGTACCAGTTTCAATCAGTTAGGGAATAACTCTAAGTCGTTGTGGCACAGGGAGTTTTTCTCCAACAGGGTTGTAAATGCATGGAATAGCTTACCTTCTGATGTAGTGAATTCCCCCACGATAGACACCTTCAAGAGGAAATACGATAAGATGGGTGGGAGTAATTCAGAAGCTATCCATATTTAACGAGTGACAAATTGCAATGGGCAGATATTTTAAGTTGTTTTTTTTCTGGCTTATTATTTTTAGGTAGCTATATTTAGGCCTGCGCAACCATAATTTTAAGGGCGTTTCTCCAGTACTATTTATATATTTTCATTTTCTCCTATTTCCAGCCACTTGTTGAGCAATTTGCCTGTTGTGGTTTCTAATTTTATATTTGTATTTTCAGCTTCATTTCCATACCTTATTTGAGAAACTAATTTTTTTTGTACTTGAATAAATTAGCGTTTTTGTGGTCAAATTTCCCCAAAAATATTAGGATTAACTTCTTTAAAAAAAACTACAAAATGACCTTGTTGTTTCAAATCGTGGGAAAATTATTGCTCATATATTTTCTTTTTCTCTCACTGCAGTAAAAACATTATGAAAGGCCCCAAAAATTAGTTTAGTTATGATATTATGGTTATAGGAACCTTTCTTTTGATCTCTCTTCTTCAGTCTCATATAAAACTTCTATAAAGAATAAAACATTCATCATAATACACGTATGTACAAAACATAAAACATATATATATCACATTTATATTCTGTATATACATTTTAGTCTACGGGGTGTCCACTATTAAAGTTCGCATGACCTGAGCTGTCTACAGCTTTAATTAGATGTCAAAAAGCTGTGAAACTTTGGGGGACATATTAATGATGGGATAGGAAAGAATTAATAAATAGAATTAGGTTCCTACATTCACTACTGCAGGGAGTTGTAGTGCTGCACATGCTAATTTTCTGCAAAAATGTGACAAAGATGCTTGAGCTTCGTGGCAGGGCACCTAAACATTTTCATTCTAATTTCTTCACTGAAGAATATAATGTTGAGTTTACAAGAACCTATAGCAGAATCTCAATTTGATACCACAGTATAAATTTTGCGTAATTCTAGAGCAGAAACAAATTTGTAGTTATATCAAATCACTGTCAACTCATGTTATTATCCCTATGTATGGAAGATTCATTTACAGAAAATTTCTGGCACTATATCGGGATTGTTATATAACATGGTTCCACAGTAATTCTGTTAGTAAAACTGTTTTATGAACATGAAGATTTTGCTCCAAATGCTATGCAGTTTCAAAAATTTTTATTCTTCCACCAAGATGTTCCTAAAGTGTCACAATTTTCTGATGGGTAGTTAAGACGGTAGCCAGCTGAGCATGACCCTTCACTTCCCACAGCAGAGGCCCTACGGCTGAGGTCTTTGTTAGGCTCCAGCTCAGACTTGTCATGAGCTGCTCCATAGTGAAAAAAAGTTAGGAATCATCTTGGGCCCCCTGGACTTTAGCCCTGTCAGCCCAATCTTTGTGAAGGTGATACAGCTAAGAGCAAGCCAACTTTTATTTATGGACATCCTGTATGTTACTGTCAATGTCCAAAGTCTGGGGCCTTCCTGAGATGGTCTGCCAGTTCTTGGCCACTTTTCCAGTTGTCCAATGTTAAAAGTGTCCAAACTTAAGAGCCTGAAGTGACCCACTAGCTCTCAACCAGTTTGCAACTTGTCTGTCTTTAGTCTCACTAATGCAAGAAGTCCAGACTTCAGACAGTATACAGTGAAAATCCTATATAACAATATTTTTCTCTAGCCAAGCACACTTTTTTATAGTGTATTATTATATTCCCTTTATAAGGATACTTTTCTCCAGTCTATCGAGCATCATTATATATGAGTTTCACTGTACATATATATCCATACTAAAGTATGGCACATTATGTAACTATAAAAGGAAGTGAATCATAAACATTTAAAATCATTTAAAAAAGCCTAAAAGCCATCTAAATAGGGGGGGGGGCAGAGATTTAGCTCGTTGTCTATTCTACCACAGGACTAGGACAAACCCAACCTCCAAAAGCTTTCTCTAATTCAACAGCAACTGCTAAACACAGGCGGTCGTTGTTTAAATTGGAGACTACCTGGATACCGATCGGCAAGCCTTCCCGGTTTAATCCAAGTGGACAATGAGTGACCGGGAAGCCCAGGATGTTGAAGAGACCAGTGTATGCAAAATCAAATGGCTTGAAAAGAGATTCGTTATGGTGGGGTGCCCCCTCTGGCCATGTAGGGTAGAAGAACACGCCATTTTCACCAAGCTCTCCCTGCATTACTTGGAGAGCTTCGGCATATTTCTTCAGCATCGAAGCTTTCTTGTTCTTGATGATCCTGGGGGTGAGTTTTTCAAAGATCAGTAGAGAAAGTAGGTGGAAAGTGTGCTTTGATTGTCCAATGATCCACAGCAGGAGCTCTAAGATGATGTTGATACGACCTCCTCTGCTCTCGCATACTTTCTCATTCAACTTGAATCCTCCTTTCTCACCCATACATGAAAATGAAATGTCAACGGCGTGTCTCATGGCCTTGACCTCTAGCTTTTGTGGCTTTATCTTATATGCATTTTCAAAATGTCGTAATGCCTAAGAAATAAAAATATAATGTGATGTCAAACACTCTATTATCTTTCATCCAATTGCTACATACAAACTAGGAAAATATTTTAATATCTGGTAAAACATGGGGGGGGGGGGGGGGAGAGAGAGGGGTAAATAACTCAAATATTTTATAAAATGAATTGATACAATCTAACACAAATTTATCAGAGCACATTTAGAAATCAATCACCTTATTTATTTGAATCTCTCTAACGCACGTTTTTTCAACCTCTAAACCTCTAAATGGGTGCAAATCAGAATATGTTGAGTAATAATATGCATATCTACGTCTGAGGAATATGGTGCATTTTAAATTTGGGGACATGTTGGATTTGAGTAAAGATCCTCCTAATAGGCAAAGTTTATTTCATTTATTCTGTCTCTCCTATGCTCCCGGCTGAAGTCATTCCAGTCATAAGAGAAGAAGCAAACTGTGGTCCACTTAACCCTTAAATGCTTAGCTTTGCATATGTGCAAAGGGTCCTTTAAACGTTTATTACTGCAGTGAGTTTAAAGATAGAAAGTCAGAATTGCCTTTGCACATAAGGCGAAGTCATATTTTTCTCATTTTATGTTTTGAAATTGCTGGTAGTTGTCCCAATTAATGACAACTTTCTGTTTGTTGCAAAGCCTGTGTGGCTGTGGTTTTGCTAATTTGTTAAAATCTTTTATTTGCATTTCTTTTTTTGGTTTTACCTTGACGTTTGCAATAAGAATTTTTTTTACTATAGTTTTGAATCACAGACGAGGTAGTTATATATTTGGAAAGTAATATTATACTTCAATACATTTATTTGAAATGCAAATTTACACCCTCTGTACGAAGCTGTATAACCAGTACAATGTAAAATAGATTTTTTTTTCAATGATTTTTCAGGCTTTCTATGTGTCAGTAACTATGAAAAAAATTATCAGCTAGGGGAAAAAAATATCATTTAAAGGATTAAACAGCACCCTACCATATTACACCACATGCATACATGTATTAAGGGCATGTGGTACACAAATTTTTAATTTCCTATTCAATCAGCCATGTTTGATTTTGTTATGAACGAGTATGTGTGATTTGAATTTTTTCTTAAATTATAGTTAAACCCCTATATAACGATACTCGAGGGACCAGAGAAAAAATGTATAGTTGTAAATAATTATTGTTATGGATGAAATATATTAACAATATGGAAAGGGCATCAGGACTAGGGAGTAATATTCTTATATAGGCAATTACTGTTATAGACCAGAGGTGGCCAACTTCTTTCTATTCGCGGGCCAACATAATGGTCAGCTATAGCGTCGCGGGTAACATGAGTGGTGCAAATTCGATGTATAAGCCGCTCCATTATTAATTGAATTAATTAGTTAGTTATTAAATTATTTTCATCACTAGAAATAAGAAGTTTATAAGCAGTTTGTTAATCAAGAAATCTGCTGTTGGAACTGATAGTTCAGATAATGATCACATTTAATTTTTTCACGGTACTTTTACCTTGTCACGGGCCACATGCTGCCCATGGGTCAGCTGTTCGCCACCCCTGTTATAGACGGTATTGTTATAAAAATTATTTTCACTGTATACCTAAATTTATCTCAATATTGACATCATATAAATGAACTTGAATACTTGAGACTAAAAACAATAATAAAAGCTTGAAAATATTTGAAGTAGCTGCAAAACACTGCTTTAAGAAGCCATGATAAATTTTTTGGAGGTGGGGGGAACAGTAACTATTTTAAAATCTTTATTAACCTACTCTTGCGACACAACTACTAGTGTAGTATATTTAATGAATCAGAAGAAAAAAATAAATAGCCCAAAAACTATATCCCATGTGGAGTGACTTATGTTCAGAAAAGGTTAGACCCATCTCTAAAACGTGTACAAGCAGGGCTCGGAAATAACTTAGTGTGAGTAGATTATGGTTAATTATTGTGTTTTTGGAATAAGTACCTCAGTCAATGAAAATCATTGGAAAAAAACTGTCACTGATTCTCCAAAATTCAAAAGTATTTATTAGTTATTAATTTATTATGTGTAAGAACAAGGAGCCTGGGAAAAATTAGCGATTCTTTTTAATGGAGGGGGGGGGGGTAATGAATAATTTTACCACCTGATTTAGACCTTTGACCAGCACCAATTTTTCGATCTAGACCAGTGATTCTCAATGTGGGGCTCATGCCCCCAAAGTGGGCAATTTGTTTTTTTAGGGATGGAATATGAAAATGAGTTTTTGTTAAGACTTTGCAGAACTTCTACTAATTTTATATTAGTTCAAAAGTTCATTCCATTACCTTTAAACTTTTAAAAGAGGAAAGGAAAAGGGAGAAATTAATTGGACAGCTGACTGGTTGACCAAGACTACTTATTGTTCTGTGTTCCACGGACAATTTGTTGCCAGTGAGATGAAGTTCACTGAGCCAATAAAAAAAAGAAATATGCAAGCCAGGGACACCTTTACAAAATAATATTCTGTATGTAGCAATATAAAAACAATAAGTTAATTGTTATCTCATCCAAGCTCACAGACCCTCTTAAAGTCTCTCCAAAGTCCTGCGATAAAGAACAGCTGCTTTAAACTAAGTAAAAACTTTTTGGCTGCCTCAACACTCAACATGAATAGGTTCTTTTTGAATAACAAGAACTTCAATTTATAGGGAAAAAGGGACAGAACTAGGGAGAGGAGCAAAGAGCTTCTGGATTGCAATATTTAAAGATGTAAAGGAAAAAAGTTTTTACACAGCAGGGGAATTTTTTTTACCATGGGGACCTCAGGATTACGGCGGGAGGGGGGGGGGGGACATGATCTAAAAAAGGTGGCAAACTACTGATCCAGATGAAAATATGTGAATATTTTGAAAGTAGTGAAACAATCATTCACAGCGTCTTCTGCTTCAGTGAGTGTGATGCTTTTCACATGATTTGGAATACAGTAATACACCAGAGTTAAGCGATAGGTGGATCGATAGTGGGATCGATGATAACTGCATAAATCTGAGTATGGTTTCGCACACAAAGACATATAAATACCAGTTGATTGAGGCCAAAATTTGGTAAAACACCTATCTTTTGGTGGAAATTACAATCAAAAACAGTTATTTCTGCAGAGTGTACTAAATGCAAAGTAAAAACTTGTTCTCATAATGATGGCTACATAAAATCTAAGTTGCCTCACAGCCGCAACCAGTTCTTGAAAAAGTCCATATTTCCTGAAATCGGTGCAAACAGTGGTATGCTCAGGGGTGCCTTAAGCAAGGGTGCAAGGAGTATGGTTTCCCTGAGCGGCAGCCTAGGCTTTTGTTTATAAATATAAATTTTTGAAATTTTGGAATTATAAAAAGTCACGACACCACATGCTGTCACACTTTTGAGACATCTTGACAACAAAAATGTTGAAAACTTAGGGGTAGGGCCTGGGGACAAAATAAGAATGGACTCTATTACACATGGGCAAGTGTGCAGTTTGGTTCCCCCAAAGGTAGGTTTATGGTTTTGACGCTTGTGGGCGGCACAAATTCAGCTGCCCTTCTACTCTAATAATAATAATAATTCTATTCTAATTTTCTTGCCCACTCATTCCTCCTGTTTGCTGCCCAGTATTATATCCCCCATTGTCCCACCCTGTAAATGCGTTCATGTTTTCAAGTTACTCTTTTGATCACTCACATGCTTGTGTACTGTTTTGGTCACTGCCATGCTCACATGCTATCTTGATCATTTCCAAAAATACACACGTATAGGAGGGTCCCTCCTATGCTCACAAACTTTTAAGAAGTCCACCTTTTTTTGTTTGGTCGCACACTGACCTAGTCCCTCACTCTAGTAGTTTTACAACCTGTGGGGGTGTACAAATAATGCCATCCGTCTTCAATTCTACTAATTCTCTTGACCCACTCATTCCTTGAATTCGCCACCCCCGTGGACTTGCAGTCAAGACCTCCCTATAAATATCAAGTAATTCTTCGAGAGTGGTCATATAAAAGCAAAGAAAGTATTTGGGTTGTCACTTGTCCAGGATCTAGAGCACCAAAAACCCCTCACACCCATAAATTTCACCCTGGAAGTCTTGGAGTAAGTATTTTGGCATTAATAAGGTTCAACTCTATTATAAAAAGTGCAGATTAAATAAAAACATTCAATTCTAAGAGAAAGGAAAATATGATGGCTACTATGTATGAAAATTGTTTAAAAATCACTAACCCACTTACAGAAAGTTTAAAAATATATAGAAAGTTTAAAAATATATAGAAAGTTTAAAAATATATAGAAAGTTTAAAAATATATAGAAAGTTTAAAAATATATAGAAAGTTTAAAAATATATAGAAAGTTTTATTCTTCAACAAATACCCAGCTGCACTACTAAATCAGAAATGCACCTCATCCATATTCCTCTGCGGAACTTCTAACACATTGACACATGTTGGAATGTGCGTGTACATATAGTGAATCTTCCGTGAAGTTTGTTTATCCAGTGATTACACTTGAATTTGAAAAATGTGAATTTTTCACAAAAAAATTGTGTAACTCAGGGTAGCATAAGTCAGTGTATTACTGTCCTTGTTGAAAAGGTTGCTATTATTTTACTTGTTAGAAAGAGTATTTTTACAAGTGTATATGGTAAAATGCAGCTCTTTCTAACAGCTAAGCTAAAATATGAAGCATGTAAAATAGTAAGCAGCATATGAAGCAGTTTTCCTCGTGTTTTTCCCCATAGGAATCTGTGTCTGTTATGAACAGGCTGAAGTTGTGAAATGACACTGTTAATAACCATTTTTATGTTACAAATGGGTCAGAAAGTTGAAAATGCTTATATTTTTTCCTGTTAGTTTATCTAGAAATAAAAATGAAATAAACACAAGTCTAGAAGCTGTAAAATTAATTTTTAAAATGCAAGTGTGCTGTGGAAGACATTCCAAGAAATATGGTGCTTGGTGGTTTTCATTGAAATCTTCTAAACATATATTCAAAGCCTTTTTCTGACTCAAATAGTTAAATGGTATTGGTCCAACGGGTTTGAACCAAAGCAGGGCGCTCTTACCAGGCACGAGGTCCAGTGTGAAAATAATAGCTGGGTCCCTTAGCCCAGATTTTTTTATCCTGTGAGAGAGGGGATTCGAAAGCATTCAGCAAATGAAGGAAATAGTTTCAGAATTAATGAAAATTCAGAATGAATGAATCACCGGGCCCCAAAACGCAGGCCAGGTTATACCACACCTGACACACACTCCTAAGGGCGGCTCTGGACTAAAGTGAAAGAAGAATAACATATTCTGAGAATAATTCTTAACTAAAAAGCCTGGACTAACTATCCCTTATATGCATAAAATGACAATTGAGTGACAAAGTGATAAAAATAATTTTATAAAATGGTAATGATAAACAGAAATACTTTTGCTAAAGCATCTTTGATATCTGGTTGAACTCTACTGAAGCATCCAAAATCACCAGCACATTCCATGTAAAATATTTTCAGCTCTTCAAGATTCACCTACAAAATAAATGACGTAAAATTATCACTTTACGTGCACTTAAACTGAGAGTCCATAAACACTCAGGTTCGAATTAGGTGGCAGTGAAAAGGGGATGAAAAAAGAAAGCTGTGAAAAGAAAATTAACTATCAAAACTCGAACACATTGAGTGACCAAGAGTCAGTCCATGAGTATTATAAAGGGGACATTTATTTTTTTCTGTTACTATTGAATATGCATTTAATTTTTTTTTGAATATTTGAAAAGGGTTTCACATATTGCATATTATTTACTCAATCTACTTTTATAAAATAAAAATGAATAAAAAAACATAACATTTTGATAACAGGTGTACCTGACTTAGAGAAATTACTCTATTGAATGACAGTGCCCCCCCCCCCAAAAAAAAATCAAGAAAACTTAACTGTTTCAGCTAGGTGATTCCTGACATGCATCGGACGACTCTGGTAAAAATGAGCTATGTGCCCTGCACACACATAGATTTACTGACCTGCAGAACCTTCGTGCTAGGCCAAACTGAAACAAATTTTGCTTTGGACAGCCAGTGGAGCAGATCTTCAAAACTGCGCCGATTTCTGGAGGAGGAGAGTTCCACACACAAATGAGAGTCATTTGCTGACTTGTGAAGGGCGTCAATCTCCCGGTGGTACTATGATACTACTGTATGCACGGCTATGGCGTCAGTTGACATGATAAGATTTCCATCATGATTAAAGTCATTTGTTGACTTGAGAAAGGCACTGATCTCCCAGTAGTATTGCAGTAGGCATGAAGATGGGATCAGTTGATATGACGATATGTGCACCATGATTAAAGCTATTCGTTGGCTTGAGAAATAAGTGACGTTTACCACCATAATTAAAGTGATTTGCTGACATGAAATGGGCGATATTCTCCAGATGAGACTACATTTAATTGGATTCAGGCAAGGAATTTACCTTTTACTTTTCAATCGAACGATAAAGAGCAGGGTTTACAGTGACCCCGTTAAGATGCACTAACTTCCTCATCCTCGCTAAGTTGCCGTTCTTACTCAACTGTTCCAAAAACGCTATTCTTTGGGTATTTTCTTCCCATACAGCATGTCATTCTGAGGCTCCTATTGGTTATACTAGGTCATGCGATTGCTCTTCGGAGACGATCTACTGCTGGTGATGACTCATCTTTGGAGTGTCCTGTTGTGATGATGTTTGGTGACTCTTACTTCAGGATTCAACACGTCGAGAAATCTGCACATACTGAGTGCTTTAAGGCATATTGCTCCTATTCATTAACACATACTTTTTCTATTTAACCAATACATTTTCGATTTTTAATTTCAGCAAATATTGTTGATACTTTAACACACTCTTCAAAGAAATACTATTATTATTATTATTTCTTTAATTAGAACACATTATTATTCTTTTAAAATTTTTTGTTTCAATTTTAAGAAATATTTATTCATTTCATATTTTTAAATTTTCATTGCTCTGGTGTGAGCCGCCCCACAGTATTGCACACTTATTTACAAACTGTCCTCTATCTGTACAGGAAGCAACACAAAAATCTAAGAATAACAAGTTGAAAAAATAATAAGTTGTAGTATATATAGTTGAACATAATCTATTTTGATTGGCTGAGGCCAACCAATTCTTTAAAACACGGTTACCGGCTAGTAAAATAAGATTTAAAAAGAAAAGCACAAAGATGATTTCACAGCTCAAAAATAGTACAAAAAATGTTCAGAGATATGATGCCACTCACGCAAGATACTGACAACTCTCTAGATACAATGTGGAATTGAATTTTGGAAAAGAAATTCAACAGGTCTCTGGGAAAAATGAAAGCGATCAATCATTTTCTTGTATCAGAAGAGGTGTCATGCAGAATAAGAATGTACAAATGGACAGTCAGACCTAACTCATCTCACTGCTATTAATATGTATTTCTCTGTATGTTGCCAATGCTGGCGGGCAATGTCATTGATTACAAGCTATTATATGAGTTAGGTCTGACTGAGTATTGTACAGTATAATGCACTCTAAGGAAGGAAAATGATTGTTGAAATTTCATTATATGTGTATTTCCAAAACCAGTTTTAGCTATAAGTAATGAAAATAACACAGGCATTTGATAAAAAATCCAGGGGACGCTGAAGAACTTTATTGTACTCCTGCTCATTATAACTAGATCAGACTGTACCAAAGATATGCACTTAAACGAGACATATAACTTACAGGAACATCGAGCCTCAAATTCTCTTTATTTTTGTGAGAAAGAATTTTCATCATCGGTAGCATGTCAGTAGCGTACCTACACATCGGACCAACACTCAAGTAGCATTCCAAGTCTTCATTGACAGTCATGTGTGTACCTGTATTCGATACGATACCTAATGATAAAAAGAAAAGGACTTGATAAAACACAAGTGCAAAAACATATTTCTCATTTCTCATTCAAATTGCATGGGATTTTTATAAATCTATTTATACGTCTATATATATAAAATTGATTTTGTGTGTGTGTTCTCTATACAAATTTACAATTTTAGATCTATCATCACCAAATTTTGCATATATATACCAAACAGGACCCGACTTGAAAGATAGGCTACTTTAAAAGTTTGTCAGAGCTGGGCAAATGCCCGAAATGGGCAAAAAAAACTGTCGGGCAACAATGGTTCCTAGGCCTCAACAATCACTTTCAGAATGTTTACTTTGGTAACCATGGTTTCCTAGTAATGAGGTTTGGACATACATATGCCTTTACAATGGTTTGTCACTTCTTTAATGCTGCTAGTATTGTGGCCTAAGTATAATAGTTTATTCTTTCATAATGTTTTGTCACTTTTTCAATCCTCCCAGTGACTGAAGAAAGTCTGGGCAGCGCTGGATATTATAGCTAGTGTACAATATACAGTAAAAGTCTGATATAGCAAAATAGCGGAAATATGGTTATAAAGAGAAGTCTGTTATGTCAAAAATTTTCCTTGTGGTTGAACTGTCATTATAATGGACTGTATATAGCAGTATGCCGGAAGTAAAGGGTACCATGTTCATTTTCGTCTATATTGAGATAACACTATTAATTTGTAGTACTTTTGTTACACTACACAAAAGTACACATAGATATAAGAGAAACTAAGTCCTATTTTAATAAATAACAGAGATATGCACTTTATAAAACAAGCAAGCTCCATAGAAATACATACCAAAAAAAAAAAAATTTTTTTTAAATGGCTCTCCTGTAAAATTTCTTTTTTGTGACAAGGTGCCCTTTACCTCTGGCTTACACAGATATATTTATAATTAAACCAATTAGTAGATATATCACAAAATATGAAACAACCATTCAAGACTGAAAAACAAGCTGAATAAACCATGTGTGTTTTACATGCCTGCAGTTGGTTTATGCCCAAATATTCCATTGAAACTAGATGGTATTCGAATGCTACCAGCAATATCATTTCCCAATCCAATCACAGAACCAGCTGCTGCAACTAGGGCACCTTCACCACCTGTGCAAACATAAATTAAATAAATATATATATATATAGATAGATAATAACGAGGTATATTTCATGTAGATAAAATAATTTTAAAACCTGATTGATTGACACAATAAAGTTTTTTGTGAGTGGGTATACAAGCATCAGAGATGACTTCTAGCAGGCACAAGGCTGCATTTCCCCCAAAGCAGAATGTTTTGCAATGTTCTGCAATGAGCTCTTAACTGACTGGAAATGTTCTTGCAGTAAAAATTCCTATAATAGTGTTTTCTACACTTTTCTTAAAATTCTTCCCAGATTTATGTACATCACAGTTTTCAGCATATTCTGATTTGGGGGAGCATTTTTCCCTAGGAAATTTAAAGTAATTAATTTAACGCTTCAAATGGATTTGACACCAACTTAATGTCATTGAATCACTATTAATCACACAAGTTTCACAAAATTAAAACAGAAATATTTTCAAAAGCATTAATTGAAAAAAAAATGTGTCTGGTAAAACACGGGTCATATGGCCATCCCACACATAATACGTTTTGACATGTGAGAGTCAAGTGCTGGAAGAAAAAGCATTGGTAGTTAGGACAGTGGGAAGGGAGAAAAGAGATGCAGAGTGAAACAATGCCACTTTTTTGCTGTTCATATAGTTTGAATAAACGGGAACTAGCAGAGATGAAGAATTTCAGAAAGAAAACAAACGTCTCTGCAAGGGATACATGCATAGTGGACCGTTTGTGAAGGGGGGGCAGTAAGTCGATAACCTCCAGTAAAGATTCTTTCCAAAATTCATCATCTCTGCTTAGCATATTCAGTCTTTTGTACTTTGTAAGAAAGGAGATGGTTAGTTTACAGGTTATCACGCCTTACTTCTGACCGCATGGAAAAAAACTCCCATGGATATTGATGCTGCCATTTATCGCTTAACTTAAAATATAATATTGAAAGAAGAGTATAAGTTTTCATGATTTGCAATAAATGATTGCTGATGACAACTGCTGAACCTACACTATGATTTTCAACATTGAAAGATATCTGTTAGACTCACTGGCTGCGCTATTATTATTTATTTTGTTGCATTGATATAGAGCATTGCTGTTTGCAAATGGCACAGATGTACAGATAATGTAAAAAATAACTTGGCTACATAAAAAAAATAGTAGACTACTTGTGTCATAAAGCAACCACTTTTCGGTTTTCCAGAACTTTCCGTCACTGATGTACGGCAAATAAGATGAGAAAAAATGTGTTATAACAAGAGGTCACAATAACGTGAAAACTTTTCGTTATGAATGACTTCTTGTTTTGAGTGAATTTAGAATTTTTGTTATGTATGGCAATTAATGGAAAGGTTAGGCTGAATAATGGTCTATGTTACTTTTTTGTGAAATCCAGTTTTTGACTGAATAATGTTCTATGTAGCTTCTGTTACATGTTCCTTAAGCAAGTTCCCACAGAAACCAACAAATGTCATTGCTATGCTGCCATTCCATTCATTGTTTTCTTTAGTTATCTTTCCACATAGGCAATAGGCGTTTTACAATAAGGGTCTATGTTACAAAAAATAAGTGTTCCCCTAATTCAGTGATGACTTTTATTGTGCCTCCTTTAAAGTTTCAGAAAAAAAACCACTGACAATTTTTCGGCTGCACCCTTCAATTATAGAACATGCATTGCTTTATCTGCATTAGAGATAAAGTGTCCTATTTTTAGATCGATTTCCACTACTTGTAGCAATTGAATAGGATAACATTCTTGAGTTGGTTCTTGGCTCACGGTAGTCAAGAAGCAAAATAAAAATGCCAATTTTTTTTTTTCTCCTTGCACAAATATTTATTTTCAGCAAAATTATATAATGCCCCCCCCAAAAAAAAAAAAAACAATGAAAACAATTGCCCACCCCCCAAAAAAAAAACAACAATTTTCTCACCACTGCTTCCTCCAGCAGATCTGCTCAAGTCATGTGGGTTCATGGTACGCCCATACACCTTATTGTGAGATTCTATCCACATCGCCATTTCACTGATGTTTGTGACTCCCAAGGGTATTGCTCCAGCTTCTTTCATGAGTTTTACAACTTCAGCATCCTTATCAGCAAGAATGTTCTTCCTGACAACAAGTCCACCAGTCACTGGCATCCCTAAATTATGAAAAAAGTTTGATGAAACATGTATACATTCTCCCCCCCCCCCCCACACACACACACTCATAACTAACGCATTTTCTTCATTTCTACCTTTTCACATTGCATGAGAAATGCTTCAAAGATTTAAAATAAACATTTCCAATAGAAACTGATCAGGTTTTTGCAGTTGCTGTTAATAAAAATACTTCCTTGGGGTAAAGGAGCCATCCTGGGTACAAGTTAATTTTATTTTCAAAATTTTTCTATCAGTAGTGGTTGGCATTATGAGGAGATGTCTGTTAAAAAGTCAGTCAGCTGATAGAAACTCATCGACTGATAATAATAAGTGTAAGTGCATAAGTGTAAAGTTGGGTATGATTCCGTGTGAGGTTGATACCAAATTGGTACCAGTTTTGGTTCCTTGACGACACGTGTGGACAACACAAGAATGACAGAACATTATATTTGGATACATCTTTTGTGTTGCCCTTCCCCCCCCCCCCCCTTCGTATCTCCACCATTAGTGTTTTAGCTTGTTAAAAATTTTTTATTGCCAACTTGAATGTTTATCGAATCAATGTACTACCTTCATCTTTTTAGGCTACTTATTCTCCAACAACCAACTTTTGTGTCAATCACTAGGTGGCATGTTTTGGGCAAAAACACAAGGCTTTCTTCCGCTAGTAGGAGATAGACGGATAGACGTCTGTTCAAAGTTGAAGCATTTTCTCATCAGATTGGAGAATGTTCATTAATGATAAAATGAATGAGTCAAGGATGTATATTTAACTAATGTGCAGGAGCGCAAGCAAGCTAAGATGCCGGTGACACCAAGAATTAAACATGGCGATAACAAGATGAAGATAGCACATTGATTTGATAAATATTCCAGTCAGCAGTAAAAAATTTCAAAAGAGCAAAAGCATTAATTACTAAACTATCGACGAAGTTACAGGGGGGGGGGGTAACATAAAAGACGTGTATGGGTGACCTATATGTATATGTGTATACATATATGTATTGACATGATCATCATAATCTCCAACCCCCCCCCCCAGACCTTCAAGTCCATCTCCTCCTTTTAATTTTTTTAGGGAATTTCCATTGTAATTAGCTGTTTTGTTCACTTCTGGGCATCATTTTTGGTGGCAATAAGCAATTGTCCATGTTTTTCCACATTTGAGATCCCAAGCTCTTGTATATCTCCAAGGAAACATGGTCAGCTTAGTACAAATGCAATTTGAAGTATATGCCAAAATGCGTTGGAGCCATGAAGAACCCAGACCCACATTGCCTAAAAGTGATATTGGCTATTGCCCTTCCAAACATAGGTATCTCTTACGTCAAAATACAGCAGCTTTTGCTGCCATCTACACAGAAATTTAACTATCAATTATTTGAAAGCAAACGAAAAGCTATCAACTATTACTATTTCTAAATCCAGGGGCGTAGCCAGAAATTTCGTTCGGGGGGGGGGGGGACCACTTTCATTCCGGGGGGGGGGACCAAAGTGACAGAACAATGGATTTGGCCATCTTTTTCCCTTTTTTCGGTCATTTTCTCACATTTCGGGGGGGGGGGGGGGGACCAGACCCCCAAGTCCCCCCCCCCTGGCTACGCCCTTGTCTAAATCATAGATGGCAGCAAATTCACATATTTTTTTACCACTACTAAACCACACATGCACCTTGTCCATTACTCTGCGGAACTTCTAACAAATTCGTACATGTTGGAATGTGTGTCCCAGTGCTGTGAACCTAACGTGAAGCTTGTCCCTGTGTAATGCTTATTATAGTGCTGCATTCTACCACATATTTTTCGAACTATGAGTGAAGTGTAATGTTTGATGACTTTGCCATTGTAGGCCTGTGCTCTCTGTGGTGAGACTTTTTAATGGGGAGATCAGCTTGCATTCGCACCTCGAAGTTGTGAACCACAGAAAACCAACTTCAGCCGACCACCACTGCGTCGAAGGAGGAGTTCGAACCCAGGACCTTACGATGCAAGTCTGTCACTATAACCACTCGACAACCACAGCATCTTTCTTTTACCACTGGTCAAAGCTATCTAAATATTTATAAGACAACAAACATGATGGCTCGCATGTTGAATTTGTAGCCAGGCTCCCTAAAAAGCACCAGTTGGGGGAAAAAACCTTGCCTTCTTTCCAACCGAGCACAATTTAGGTCTATCGCCATGGCAATTTACTACCTAGTGAGTTGTACCGGAAGTGTAAGCACTAACACTAAGCTCTAACACTATATATCGAGTGCATATCTAGTGTTGTGTTTGATTTTTCAGTGCTGCCATCTATATTTCAAAAGTGAAAAAACCTTGCCAATGGATGTCCAGATAACAAACATGCACAAAATAATGTATAATGCAATGCAATTTGTATACATCACTGATGTAAAATTGGTCTTGGCTTACTGTAGAATCCCTTGAATTGTTGAGCGAAAAGAAATTGGTGCAGCGTGCCATATAATTTAGTGACCTCAAATTTAAATAGGATATATTGAAGGAACCAAACATCTCGAACCCTATAGGGAAGGGGGTCTCGTATGCTTTCTTCCCGCAAGAAAGATTTTGATAAGCCTTAAAGGCCCACACACACGAGCAAGACTAGGTTTCAAAATTATTTTGAATCTTTCTTAATATCTATGTGGAAGATTTTCAATTTTCCCTGATAAATTTTTATGCTTTTTATTTGCTATGCTTTCAAATTATGGTTTTCTATTATTTCCTTATTTCTGTTTTTGGCATGGACTAGCTGAATTGCGGAATGATGACAGAGCCTTGGCTCTCTGTTTGGTTCGAATGTAAAGACAAAATAAAAAAAATAAATGAATTACAATTAAATAACAATTTGGCGGTAACCTTGCTTATGAAATCATATCCTCAAAGTCATTTAAAATCCATGTGGAGGGAGAAATGGGACTCAATCAACAAATCAGGGCATCTAATTTATTTTCAGAGTTCGAAAAATGTCTGTATTATACATGCAGTATTACTACTAAGGTGCAAGACTATTCCATGCTAATTTAAATGATTCACTAATAAAGTAGCCTAATAGAATTATCATGGAACAAATGTTGCAATTGTTCTACACTCACCGGAAACAGCAATCAATTCTTTGGAAGAGAAAGGTACACCCAAAAATGGAGTATCTGTTTCCATTTGCTCCTCAGTCTTCGTCCCACTTTCGATGAATCTATCGATTTCATGGGCTTTCTCAAGAGCCGCATCAAACTGGTCAGCCACTAAAGCATTGATGTAAGGATTGATCTCTTTTATCCTAGCAATGTACGCCCCAACTATATCTGCACTTTTCATCTGAAATAGAAATTAGTGTTCAAAATCCACATGAAAAATTAAAACAAAAACACGTTTTACATCGTAAATTGAATGGATATATAGACAAACATATCATGGCTGGAATGAAATTCAGTGCCCCCCCCCCCCCACCCCTGCAAAATGCCACCAAAACGGAAGTCTGTTACAATTTTGACTTTTAATTTGGTCACCCTTTCCTTCATTTTATGTTTTACTGATCTTTTTCAGAATATAACATGCAACCTGCATTTAAACAAAAAAAAAAAAAAAAAAATTCAATAAAAGAAATGTGAATTTTTTTTTGTTTTGAGCAACAATCTCGTTACCAGTTTCACACATTGGCTGTTGTCTTCCCACTGCAGTTGGAGTTTTACCAGATCCTGGATGACTTCATTATCATCCACACAATGGCAGATACAAATGCACCTACTCAGGAAGTAACGTTTGTGTGGGTGTGTGGGAATTTTCTCTACAGAAAGAATGCTTAAAAGCTGGAGTACTGAAATTCTATTGACTTTTCTAGCGAAAAGTGTTGAAGATGCATGTCTCTCTAGCATCATTGTTCATTTATATTGGAATATCAATATAATATTGTTCACCATGCTCAAACAAGGTTCACACACATCCTTGTTCCGCTCTAAAAAAAATTGTGGTCAACTCATGGATGTAGACATAGAAAAGAAATATAGAATAAAGTCACATTGGAACTTCCCACAAACAGAATAAAAACAAATCTAAGAAAGCAACAAAGATCCTTATTCCAACACTTGCAGAAGCTACAGCCATGCTAAAAAAAAAAAAATAATAATGCTATTGACATTATGCCCTTATCCTGCAGCAGGGCCTTTAGGCTGGGATCTTATACAGATCCCCCCTCCCCCATAATTGTGAATTTATAATGTAAAAAAACATACGACAGAACCTTGATTATCTGTGCATGGATTAACTGGGAAGTGGATAACTGTGAAACGAAAATCCCAATTTCATGTTCAGTTTTCATCTGTCTGTTTTAATTTTTTTCCATTTTCTTATGCAAGATTTTGTGAAGGTTGTGGTGAAAATAAATATTTACAATCCGTAAAACTGGATATTTTGTCATTCTTTTACAAAACTGCCCCCATTGCTATTCTCAGAGCTGAACTCCCATGTCAACACATTGAAACCGCAGCCCCCATATGCACACACAAGAACTGGACATTGTCACTTAAAGATTTACAGCCAATTATAGAAAATGCCAGCAAGTTAGTCGAAAAATGTTTTTTGTAAATGAAAGATAAGTCACAAGGATGGTATAAATTTGAATGCGATCCATAGGCGAAGAGACTTGAAAGTCTGGGGAGGGGGGAATGATGATGTAAATTCATGTATACCCATATGATACATTCGATCAGACGATTCCACCTTTGACGCTGGAAATGGGGGCTCGTATCCAGGGCCGTCTTAATAACACTATGGGCCCCCAGGCCAAGTGATTTTTCTCAGGCCCCACATGGAAAATTCTTGAAAATTTCAACCAGTTCTAACTTTCGTGAGGCCCCTCTTCTCATGAGGCCCCCGGGCCGTGCCCGGGTGGGCCCATGCGTTAAGACGGCACTGCTCGTATCTCAGCCAATGATGTGGTCAAGTGAACGCATAGCTCATCGGCCTGACAAGCAATATTCCTTGTTTGTGTCATTCTCGTAGCACTTTTTATAACTGTGCAGAATGGCTGACCGGAAAAAGGTAACTGTGTCTTTGGTTATCTGTGATCACCTTCCCAACCAACATTAGCCTGGGTTATCAAGGTTTTACTGTGTTTCTGCCAGCAATGTGTGAAACAGTAAATTAAGTGGCTGTGTAAACTAGTGGGGCTGTCATTTGATAAGTGTAATTTTCTAATTAAATTTTTTCACACAGATGATGTAAGTATATACACAGGGGATAGTCATTTGAGAAATACATAAATACTTTTTTTCCCAATTTTGTTATTTTAAATCATGTTTTGTTATCCCTGGCGGTTTAATCATGTTTTTCAATTTTCCATGTTCATCTTTCCCACTATCGACCCAGATAATTGAGTTAACATAATATAGATAATTAGATAGATAATTGAGATAACACTGTATAGTAAAGAATCGTTCCAGCCCAGGGTTGAAACCCAGCCAGCTCTACCCTTGTAGGGGCCATGCCTGTTAAAGCTCGAAAATCAGAACTTTAATTCTATGAATCAAATTTTTTTTTAATTTTTTCATGATAAAGTATATTCATACTACAGCAAAACCTTGCTTTTGCGATCACCGGTACGATAAAAAAATTCATCTGTAAAAGAGGGGTGACTTGTAACGAGGGGGTGACTATATTCTATATCCTGTTAAGAGGGGTTTTACTGCACATTGATGCATTGGATAATTGAAATTTCAGAAAATTAGAACTTTTTTTGCTTTTGAATTAATCAAATTTGAATGCCATTCACCACATGATGCAGTAGCTGATCATGTTCTTCACAGTTGGGTGAAGCAAACTTCATTCTTGTCTGTACTCAAGTGATTTGCAGAGCATGGGCATAGTGTAGACAGAATAACAAATTATGGGGTTTGTTACACAACTCATGCCTGATGAATTGGCAGCTTGTAATGCTCCACCTGCTGTCAGTACATCAGAGGTTTGTGTCAAGCCTCTTAGGTTATGCGGACAATGCAAAACCATAAATCATTTATTACTTAGCAAGTTGCTATGAAATCGTTCGGGCATCACGAAGAACTTGTATCATGTTGCTATGAAATCGTTCGAGCATCACGAACTCGTATCATGCAGATTCAGATTTGAATCCCAGCTCTGACATAATTGTGATTGGCTGAAGTTGGCTTTCTGTGGTTTTTTAATTTTAAGGCTCAAATGCAAGCTGATTTTCCATTTGAAATAGACCCGTTTGTTAACAGAGAGCAATCAGGCGTACAACATGTAAAAACAGGCAAAATAGCCTGCTGAGCTATTTGCTTCCAAATTTGGAGGGCTGATGCCAGCGCTTCATAAACACATATACAGATATTCCTCAGAAACAAACTTCATGTTAGGTACAAACAGGCCAGTAACTAGGGGTTTGTGTGTGTGTGGGGGAGAGGGGTGGTGGAAAATGTGATTTTGCCACCTCTTAGTTGAAAAATTCTAAAACTTTGTTTTTTGCTCCTTCCAGAAATTTGCAGCCGTTGGGCAGTTTACCCCCCCCCCCCCCTCCCAGTACTCAGTCCTACAGGTACAGAACACATGCATTACACATTCAGATTTGCACCAATTGGTTAGAAATTTCTCAGAAGAATATTTACAAGATGCATGGGCGGTTTAGCGGTAGTTATCCTTATCAGCTGGCTGCTTGTTTTTTTTTACGGATGATGAAATCTTTTCAAGCTGAAGGCACATGGGTAACGGCGAAAAGTGTGGACTCGGGCCACACGAGCACCAGCGAGAGCAAGAAGAGTTCCCTGACAAGTATGAACAGTGGCATGTACCCACCTCTGGAAGCTCTTCACCATTAGTTTTTCATTTAAGCTAAAGCCCATTTAAATCTCAATAATTCTAGGGTGATGGACGCTTGCCTTCTTTTTCCGAATTTTCATGGCCAGGCTAGTTGCAGGTGTTAGGAGAAGCAAGTTGCTGACGGCAGGCAATTCTTCTTTCTTGCCGCAATTTGCAACCTTGAACACCATGTGGAGCAGCATATGGAAAGTGTGATGGATTTTCCCCAGGATGCGATATACAAACGTTTTCCATGATGCTGGCCTTCGCGGCTCCATTCTGCGGAGAGAAAAAAATACAAGATTAGTCCTGATTTGTTAATTAACATAATCAGTACAGCTTAGAAATATACACATTTAGTAAAAAAAAATTCTAATCAAATCAAACCCATTTTTAAAATTTGGCACAACTCCAAATGGAGCCAGAACTCGTTGGCTCTGGGTAGTTGCGCCTCCTCTACAGGGTTTAAGCTGGATAAAAAATTCCTTTCGCAAAAAAGCGAAAATGGGGGGAAAAGCTTTAGCAAAATGCTACAATGCTAATGTAATGAATGATGGTTGGATGTCTACTCGTTTTGTACCTCCTGTATGAATTTTTGCGAAAGTGGCTACTACTTCTTTTTTATTCAACGATTTTCTTTCACATTTTGCAAAAAATGTGACCGTAGCTTAAACCCTGCTCCTCTAACAAATAATTAAATTGATACATAATGGAATGTGAGAATATTCCAGTGAATGTGTCTTTAACAACTCCCCTTCATTATATGAGAGCCAAATGGCAACCTTGCCCCCCCCCCCTTTCTTGCTAGGGGGTGTCTGAAGTGTTTTGAATACACCTACTACTACTAAACCACACATGCACCTCTGCAGAACCTCTGAAGAATTGGTACATGCTGAAATGTGCGTGTACTTGTTATAAACCTGGCATGAAGTTTGTTTATGCGTAATGTTTGTTGTGTGTGGTGACGCCATGTGCCATCAGTTTGATGACTGAAGTGTAATGCACACATACGAGGATTGCTGGTTTCCCCAGATCCCCTAATTCTGTTTATGTACATAACAGTCCAAATGAAAATGCGCTTTGTTGTAAAACTATATGCAATTTGCATCAATACTGCTATTGATGACTAATTTCAGCATTTCGTTAACAAAAGTCTGTCTCTTATCTCACAAAACTGCCAGAAGTGTAGTGTCTGGAGCTTTTACGGGAAAATTTAGAAGCAATTTTGTAGTATTAAGTGTGTTCATTACGCAAAAACAAACTTCACATTTGTAGTTTGGCATGCGTGGTTTAGTAGTATTAAATGTATTGGCATCTTCAGTGTTCGATGAGCATGCAGCTGCAGTTTTGCGGACCGATCTCTTCTGACATGCTGTGGTAAGGTTCTGAAAGGCATAAATGTTTGCTACAGTTGTGACAGACTGCAGCTATCCAACCTTACCTGCGAAATCATCTGCAACTACCAATTTGTTTGAATTTATTGAACTGTATTTTTGTATTTGAATGTGTGGACCATTCTTGGCATTAAATTTGCTCTGGAAGCACCTTCTTGTTACTATATTGTACTCTCAGTTTCACCCAATCAATGGTGTTCCAAAACAATTTTCACTTTGATAATATAGAATCGTTGTATGCTTCTCATCGACAAACTCCCAAATGCATTTGCACTACTTGCACTCACTGGCCTCTATACATGCAGGCGCGGATCCAGAATTTAGCGGGAGGGGCAGATTGTGTTTGTTCGATTTTCCTGCATTTTACGAGACAAATTTTCCTATTTTATTTGGCTTTGAGAGAGGTGGTTGCTCCCATCGCCCCCACCCCCCTTTGCTGGATCCAGAGCAAAGGCAGATATCTTCAACAGTGAATATATATCAATCCAGTGTGAACCCAGCCTTTTTGTGCGTAGGTGCATCGGATCATCTCATATTTTACAGGACAAATTCCCCCCCCCCCCCGCCAACATTATTTGGTTCTCGGGTAGGGCGATAACTTCCTCTGGACAAGTGCCAATCTAGGAAGATGGGTAGGGAGGAGTGAATTGTGTAAGTTCATTGAATCATTTCATTTGTTGAATTATCCCATTTTCCAGGACAGACAAATTTGCGCATATTATTTGACTCTTAGGAGGGGCAATCGTTTCCACCCAATCCCTCTGAATCCGCACCTGAGCAAAGGCAGATATCTTAAGCTGCAAATGAAGAGGTGGCAGATGTCTTCATCTGCAAGTGGTGTAGTGACAGGCAGATCGAGGATGATGTGTCAGAGAAGTGACTTATGGCATAGGTGAATCAGATCTTTCCGTATTTAATGGGACAGACAAATTTACCCCATATTACTTGGGTTCTTGGGAGCGGTGATCACTTCTCCCCCAGATCAGCACTTGTGTGTATGCCTCACGTACTGCAGCCCCATCTCCAGTATCACACTATAACAATATATCGTTAGCATATCAGACTGGTATCATTATGACATTGGCAACATTGCACTGCTACTGGCCTAATATACTAACGATATAGTGCGCTACTAGGGATCTGTTGGTGAAAATTAACGCAACCCAAAAGTAAATAAATAAAAAAAAACCCTAAATTCGTACATTTACATTTCGCAAGAATATCTTTAATATCTATCACCGTTTTCTCGCTATCCTATTCCAAAAACCATTGATCCATTTTGGGACACCCCGTACAAATCTATACAATAACCTCCACATCCAGGGCCTTAACTTGGTCAGCCGGGACAAGCAGGCATTTTGGCGCCCCCCCAGTTGCAGGGCTGTTCATATCAACTACATGATGGAAATGATTTTTTAATAAAATATAAAGTCCAAGAAAATTGATTTCCATGTTTGAGAACCAAAACTGAGCAATTAATTAAGAAAATTTGTTACAGGAATTGATTTTGTGAAAAGAGGAAAAAATTTGGCAATTTTTGTGAACAATAAAAGTGCAACGATATACGTGATTGCCATTGTGTTGTTGCCAGACATAAATGATTTCCAAGACGAAGGCACCGCAATCGCGTTTCAAATAAAGGCGGCATAACGTAGTGCGTACCTGCCCATTTCCAGTGGCGAGATCGTCACTTCCTTTATTAGTTGCGGCACGAGCAGGTAACGGGGCGTGACACCGCGCACCTGTTACGCAACCATTTTAATACAATTAATCCCACACACTAATTAAATTCGAAGATACACAGAAAACTGTTGTTGTTGTTGTTGTGACGGAAGCGGAAGCTCATACGGTCGGCTTTGACTGTCTTTTTTCCCCCTATCATAAAACTCGGAACAGCTGACAGTGTTGATAGTGAGACGGTTTTTTCATTCAGCCCAACAAATCAAGAGATCTTTTGATTGATCCAAAAATCAGAGATATCTTTTCTGGATGTTATGTAGTTCCGTTTTGACGCATGGGGGGCCTCAAGAGACGGGGGGAGGGGGGGGGGTGCAAGGGGCTGACAAAAATGAGATATTTTTGAGGATTTGCCGCGTAGGGACTCATGCGCCCTAGTGGTGCAGTGGTAAGATGCTCGTCTTCCACCAATAGGGACTCCGTCATGGTCAACAGGTTTGAATCCTGGGGAAGAACATCGAAAACAAATTCATCATCTACTGAGCGTGGGGTGACCACCGGTAGATGACGCTTTCATTTCCCACTTGACTCTCCAATACTTAACTGTACATACATCTTGTACACATTCCTCTACGGAATTTCTAACGAATTTTTACATGCCGGAGTGTACGTGTTGCGAACCTAACGTGAAGTTTGTTTCTTATTAATGCTTGTTATGTGTAGTGCTGCGATCCGCCATCAATTTTTCTAACTGTGAGTGAAGTGTAATGACTGAATAATTGTATGCACCCAACTCCTCTGATTGGAAATTGCCGTGTGACGATATGACTGGATTTGACATGCCGTAAAGTAGGCAGGGACTCATCTCCCCTTTGAAAAATACTGCCAGTCCACAGAGAGGAACAGGCCTACAACGGTAGAAACAACCAGTAGTTTCTTAGCCGTTAGGGCTAAGAAAAAGCCTGGAGAAAAAAAAAATGTTTATTTAAATAGACATTTTTCTCCAAGAAGACCGGAGTTCGATTCCCGGTGGAGACCAGATGACTTTTTTTTCCGAGTTCACTTTGGCATAACATCCAGAGATAAGGTCCATATATAGTCCTCCGACCATGTCACGTCACGTCGGATGATTTTATTCAACTTTGTTTTTGGTAAAACGATTGCACATCGAGAAAAGTTCATCAGTGACTGAGCTTTCACGATTGGCATGTCCTTCTAGGATAAAATAGAATCGTTTGACGTGACATGACGTGCCGTAGCCAAATCTCATCTCGTGGTTGGAGGACTATATATTTCCTTGAGTAGACAGTGGTGTTTATTTCAACCACTCGAAGTTAACGTGAATTTTTGTCTACTATAATCGTGGATATAGATAATTTCATGACTTGATAACGAAATATTAAGTAATTGTGATAACTATGAATATATGAATATAATATGCTACTTTTTTCAGGATAACGTTATATTTTCCTCCCTCAGTGAAGGCTTTGAAGCTTAGAGGAGGTTAATAGAAGACATTGATTTTTGACAATGTTTCGGTGATTTCAGCAATAGATCGGCAGTTTTACCCTAATTGCCATCTTTTTTTGTGTGAAAATTAGTCCAATATCCCGTGACTTTCTCTCTCTATCTTCCCGTATTTATCCCAACTGATTTCCTGTATTTTACTTCTCAAATATGGTCAACCTGATTTTATTACACTGAAATTTACCATAGCATTCTGTTCTATCATTTGAAAAAGTCTCTCTGCAGAGAGCAAGCAGGCATTCAACACGATACTTACATAATACGGAAATTAAGGCATCCGTCATTTTCAGTTCAAAATGTGGAAGCCAGATTACAGCATCAGTAGAACATGAAAGACTCACAACTATAACAGCAAGAATACGTTAGGGGCTACACCAGAGTCGCCGACATGAAGAACACATTTAGGAGGTTGAGAGTTGTCGGGTGTAAAGTTTCCCCCCTCCTGCATAAGCGCTTGAATCGCTTATGGGAGTGGGGGTTCGTTTCTACACACACGTGACTGCCAATGAAGACTTGGAATGCTACTTGAGTGTTGTTCCGATGTGTATAGGCATGCTACCGACAGCCTAAGACCCCAGGTTTCACACTCAGAACACATGTTTCGGTATGTACCAATCGTAAGAAATTTCTCAGAGGAATGGTGACGAGGTAAATGTACGTTTAACTAGTAGGTAGCACTCGAAGTTTGAAAAAAACATTCAAAGGATGTTTGTTTATAGTGGAAGTCTGGTCGGGGGCCCCCCGCTAAAGATCCCAGCATAGGGGCCCTGCTCCAGAATGTGGGAGGCCATGGCTGGGCTAGTATCTTTGGCGTGCCCTCAGCCCAAATTTTTCACGGGCCTCGCTCTATAGTGAATTTATATTGTGAAAAAATAAAAAAAGTGATAAAAATAGTCCCGGGTCCCCGGATTAGAGCCCACATAGCCGCAACCTTGGGAGGGAGAAGTCTCGTGCTCCACAGAGATATCAGCAGACTCACGACACATTATAGTAATCACAAATTACTCGCGACCATAGAGTAATAATAGTATATATCTTTAGTCTGTGCTCGCGACTCATACCGTGCATTAAAAAAATAAGGCTGGGAATCTATCAAAATTTTAACTGGTTAATCAAAAAATTTTAATCGATTAATCGAACACTGTTTGTGACCATATAATATTAATGGATGCTATAAAAATATATTTCATTCATTTCACTCACCTATTCGGTAGATGTAAACAAACATAGGAATAGGTTAAGAAATTAAGGCGGTCCGTTTCAAGCAATTTAATATGCTGAACATTAATTGCTAAAACCTGTCATTTCTTCACTTGGATCTTGTCGTTTTTTTAAAAAAAAATCGGTTAGTTTCGGTTATTATTCACTGATTTCAAAACTACTTTCGTCGATTATACTGTGTGTGTTGCTTGTTTTAACAGAAACTGCTCTCGAATGGTATTTGTGCGATGAGCTGATGCTTCCAAGAACACGAAAAATTACTGTTTATAGTGTAAACAATAAATTTTGACCGTCTTCTAAAAATCCCACTAAACTCAATTTGAAACTGGAATCATCAGTTTTCGTTGAATCTAATTTGATCAAAATATTGATTCAAATATTTTTAAATATGGTCACTTATACAAAACTTTCGGTATAGAACATGATTTATAAAAGACATCTAATCGGTTTTTTCAAAAAAATCAAGTTAATTCACAACTTTTAATAAAAATTTTAATCGAACTGATCGAGTCGATTAACTTAACTAAAATTTTAAACTGCGATTAACAATTGATCGGACCAGCAATATAAAAAAATTGAATCAAAGCGGCAAAGATGCCAAAAACTCAGATAACATGGACATAACTAGATCCGAAGTCTATTGTCTTTGTGTAGTGGCCAGTGTCTGACGTCTGGGAAATGCGTAAAGTAGCCGGCTATTTCACGAAGACGATAGACTTTGGACTTGGTCAGTAACATATGGACGTTTTTTTACGGCCTTACCTGAATAAATCCTGTCCGTGGTTATCTTAGTCGAACAAGGAATGTGTAAAGGGAGGTAGTACTACGAAAATATGTCACAAAAACCGGCGATTGAACTTTAACATCATTCTTTCTTCGTTATCACGAACGATAACCAAATGTGATAAAAAAAAAAAGGAAGACAGAAGCTTTTTCCTATGCTATGATTAGCGATTGCGACAATCATAATAATAAAAAATGGGAAAGAAAAATCATGAAAAATTTCTATAATGAAAAAGAAAAAGGTGTTTTTTTTTTGTTTGACCTTGCCTACGAGAAGAAGAGGAACCAGCAAAAGGTGAAGGAAAAGGTATCATGTCGCGATTGCGAAAATAACATTTTTGTTTTTGCTTTGCAATCAATGCTCGGCGCTAAGAGGCAAGGCCGATTATTCACGGAAAAAAAACGAAACATTATACGTACTAAGTGAAATTCACGAGAAACACCTCGCGTGCAAACTTTGAGGTCCTTGCGGAAGACCGTTTAAAAAATATTTACATTATTTTAAGTCATACTATCGGGGTTAACGAGAAAGCCCCGTCACAATATTTGGTTTAGAGGTCTCTGGTTCTACCTATTCCATACGAAATAATATATAAGCATGAGTATGCACTGCCATAAAATTTCTTCTCATCAGTCGTCACCAGACGTAGATATAACGACGGATGTGTCGGGCGCGCTCTCTGGGTCCCGACTTCTGAAGGCCCCGAAAAACACCAAGTTTACACTTTCTTCTAATTCAAGGGGGAGGGGGGGGGGGGGTGGGACAATATTTTCTTCTACGCCCGGGGCCTCAATTGACTTTAACCCACCTCTAGTCTCGTCATACTTTACGTCTATAAAAATGATGCGATGAATGGGTTTGTGTAAAGAAATTCATAAATTGTCGTTCAATGAAGAGAGGAAATTCAGTCAAATTGCGAATTCCCGAACACTTAATAATTTCACTTATTATTTCATCGTGTGCTTGAGTTTAGATCAATTTCATTTACATATTATGTGGCATTATTAATTTGATACACATGAGCCAAAACTCGATTAGTCGAGTAGGCAACAGTCGACGAAAAACTTAGCGTTAGTTAGGCTCATCGCCCTATCTTATTACCATAGGTGTAAACTTGTATCTGGCCCATGGGCCCGAGCCATGGCCCCCACATCCTGTATTAGGGGCCCAAGGCTGGGTCCCCCATCAGATTTTCCACTGACCCATTTACAAATTGAAATATTGATTGGGTTTGAGCTACTGCCCCTATATTTTCGAGTCCCTCCCCAATATTTAAAATGGCTTTACGCTATATGTCTACAACATATAGGCATCCATAACATATAGTTCTGGGGATACATGAAAACTTCGACTTGAACAGATACTCGACTCATCGAAATTCGACGCATCGCGAATGGATTAAAGAAGATCAGCCTAATTAGGAGGAGGAAAAAAAACAAGATTAAAAACAAACAAATCCATAAATGTGCGTTAAAGCAGGTCAAGGTAAGAATTAAATACTTAGCATACACCGTTATTTGCTACCTTGTATGTGAAAAATGGCAAAGGATGAGACATTTTTTGTTTTGTCTAGTGACGTAATTAGATACATTGGGCCTTAAGTTTGCAGAGAAAAATCCCAACTCTATTTTTAAACGTGAAAACATATTTTATGAGCTATTTTCTTTTGTTCTGAGTGTATCCCATTGGCACTGTACATTTATTTGACTACTATGATAGACGCTTAATATCTTGCGCTGGAATATAGAATAGACGCGTATTATCTTCTGCTGTATCTATGTATGTGCTGGGAAAATAAAAATCGTGGACATTCACAATATGTTATAAGCAGCCAAACACTTAGAAAAGAAGTGTTTTTAGTGGAAAAAAAAATATTTATGCGAATCTTTTATATAGGAACATGTACACGTACCGTAGTTTAATGCGTAAAAGGAACCCCTTTTACCCCAAAAATGGGGAGGGGGGGGGGGTTCCTTCAAGGACGTAGTGGGGGAGGGGGATTTGGGGGTCTGGTCCCCCCGAAATGTGAGAAAATGACCGAAAAAAAGGGAAAAAGATGGCAAAATCTATTGTTCTATCACTTTGGTCCCCCCCCCCCCGAAATGAAAGTGACGCGTTCCAAAATTAACGAGTTCCTTATACGTGCATAGTGAATTACATATTGATATTAACAAATTACTCAATTCTTATAAAAACTCAAATCTACATAACACCCCACAAGCCACGCGAGAACTAGTGACTGTCATGTGTAAGATGAGGAATTTAATGGTTTCTATGATGAATAAAAAATACCATTTTTTTAATATCCTAAGGGCGGCATTACACTGTAAAAGTTTGGTAAAAGTGCTTTCATAAAACTTGAAAAATACAACCAATGAACTGATCGTTTGTATTCGAGCAAATGCAACATAAAAACAGAGAAATAACTATCAAGAATATTGAAGGAGTATTTTATCTCTCTCTCTCACTCCTCACAAAATTTGGGGACGTAAAATTGAATTTTGGTGCATGAATCGCGCATCTAGATGCGTATTGGCGAACATTGGGTGAACCTGAACGTTTGTACCAGGCATAAGACACGAGTTGCGCAGAGGCTGAGTTATGCAGCACCCCATTCTAACTCCTGTTGCGATAGATTGTCTTTTATTTAACTAGTATTGGGTGCTGGAGAACTGGGGAAATCGCAGAATACCCAGACTCTGTCGCAAGCAGCAACGTAAGCAGTTCGGCCTCGGTGGGGTACTCGGGCATCCCCAGCAAACCCAAAATTTATTGAGATGTCAAAGATTGCATATAATGCATCCTAATAAAAATTATACAAATCAAAAAATAAAGTGAAAAATCAAAGTTAACAAACTAAAAAGAAAGTTAGGCAGAAAGTTTAAACTTGGAAGAATTTGGTACTGAAGGATGTAAAAAAGCCACTGAAGCGATTCGGTTTTGCAGGAAAGGACATTTTATTTGAGAGAGATCACGAGAAAAAAAATTCTCATCACGCAACGCATTTCGAGTTTCATTTGAATGCCGAAAATGGCTGTTTCAATCAATATTATAAAGCTGGCATTGTTCACGTCATCTAGACCAGTGTTTCTCAACCGCTGGGCCGCGGCCCGCTACCGGGCCCTGACAAGAGTCAAACCGGGCCGTGAGTGATTCACCATTTCATATACATCCCTGTTCGTTTTCCATTAGTCGTGTTTATGACCGGGCTTTCCACTCAGAAAAAATAATCCTACCGGGCCGCGGTCTTCCAAAGGTTGAGAACCACTGATCTAGACCAGTATATCGCAATCTGTATTAGCCCGTGGCTTTCTTTTGACTGTATCTTCTTCTCCGGCCCTCTCATAGACTAAAGGTATAATTATTAGTAAGAATAGAAAGGTATAATTATTAGTAAGAATAATAATTATATAAAGATATAATTATTATTCTTACTCTGTGGGCCCTCTCCACCCTCTTCCTGGATTAACACCCTTTCTACTTATTGAATTGAATGAATTCAGTAAAATCTGAATTTATAGTGAATTTTTTTTATAAATAAGATAGATCCTCTGAGACCCTGGGCCAGACACGTTTCTGAAGGGAGGGGATTGATAATTCCTCCCATGAGCCAAATCTGTATGAGGAAAAATAGGTCTGTAAAATACAGGACGATCCGACGAACCTACACAATAAATTGCATCTACATGGGTCTTCGTCTGCCCTGGATTAAAGTTCAGTGAGCTTCCTTCTTGTGGGCTTGTGGGCATGGACGTCTAAACATCATCGGGCCAAGTGATGCGCTGGGGTCCCATATTTAGCTGGAAGTAACAGCTTATATATTTACACACATGTAGCCTCGGGCCATGGACATGAGGCTCAGGCAATGCCAGCATGGCCCTGGTTCCATGGACAGCTCTGCTGGATTCTGTAAGTAGTCATATTTTTTCCCACCATGTTTAACTGGAAAGCTTTATTTCTTCACAAGTCTCTGTGGCCATTTCACCACCTGCCATGACCCCACTTTTCATATGATTTTCATCCGTGGTCCTCTTTGAATATCCCAGGACCGCAAGGTGGCCCCAGGTTGACAACCACTGATCTAGGCATACTGTAGATTTGGTAAAATTTAGAGAACAAACACAAATCGACGCCGAATAAAGAATAGTAATTCCGTATTCTGTTTTATTATATCAGCTGCTTAATAATTTTGAGAATTTCTCAGAACTCGTCTGCGAAGTACGTGGTCTAAAACAATGATCTACAAAAATTGCGACAAGCAGTTGCATTACCTTTTATATTATTCAAGAAAGTAGGAGGTAGTGCTATTTCACGCTCGCCACAGAGGGCAACATGCCTACAACAATAAAATTATTCAATGATTACCCTTCAGTCATAGTGAGAAAAGTTAATGGCATATAGCGGTCATTCAAGTATTACGTCAGCATCGGGGGGGGGGGGGGGTTCGGATTTGCTGACTTTTGATGACAAGGGGGGAGGGGGGGGTTTGAAGGTTGCTTACGTCATCAACCACCCCCTTTTGAAGATATGAAATATTCTAAGCTACTGACGAAATTTTGCTGACGGGGGGGGGGGCTAAAAATCTGCTTACGTAATACTTTAATGGCCCCGTAGCAGCACTACACATAACAAGCATTACACAGAAACAAACTTCACGTCAGGTTCACAACACATTTCAACATGTACCAATTCGTTAGAAGTTCGGCAGAAGAATATGGACGAGGTGTATGTGTGGTTTAGTAGTGCTAGTTGACGAGGAGAGTACAGATAAATGCGTAGCAGGAACAAATATACACTTTTTGTGGCACTTTTGTGACACTCAGCCACCTCGTTGGACATTTTGCCTGTTGTGGCGTTGTATTTGTATTATTTTTTAAGAGGCTTTTTAAAAAGAGTGCCTAGGTCAACCACTGGACATATCGAAGTGAACAAAACAAAAGGTGCTGAATTTTTCCCCAATAATAAAAAAATTGAATGATTTGGTTTCAAAAGCGATTTTCCCTGATAGCATTGAACGTAAAAGCCTTCGTCACTTTGAGTACGAAAGTGATTTACAGATTTAGTTACATCGCCGTCTTATGTGAAGAGTGTCACTTACCTTTCGAATCTTTATTGAGGAAAACACAAAGCCTCAGACACACACACACACACACAAGGATGAAGTACAATATAAAAATATTATTATCCTCCTGTTGCAAGAGTCGGTCGGCTTGGCCCCCTTCAAGTTCAACCTGCAACCGCAAGAGAATTAAAACTTTCCTCTATAGTCTTTAAGAAAATGATTTTTCCTTCTTTGGAAACCTGATTCGCCGTATCATATACACACACACACACCACAAATATATTATTTTAATTAATTATATTATAATCTTCGTTTTTTTTAATTTGTTTTCTCGTCATTATATAAGGAAATGATCGGACTGCGGGCAGTTATGAAAGAAAGTTGTTGTATATGAGAGGGGGTTCTTTTTTTCATGGAGGAAAACGCCGCCAGAGATGACCGCGTCTACTCGAGCTGAAGACAGAATCCATGCTTCGTGTGACCAACAGTAATATTGTGAGAGGGGGGAGGGGAAAAGAAGAAAAATCGAGAAGAAAAACAAAGAAAGTTGATCAGCCTGTTTCATTTTTTCCCCCTCCCTTCCGACCGCAATAAGAAGTTATTCGAACGTACGCACGAATATGCTGTCACGTGGTAGGTGCAGCATTACGTATGTCACCACGCTGTTGCGATGCAAAATTATTCAGGACTTAAATAAATTTGTCTATAGTTTTCAAAATTCTCCGAATTGATTAATCGATCTTTTGTAATCGATTTTCGAATCTCAAGATAGAATGTTATTGTTCAAAACTTTACAGTTGGAGTCATGATAGCGACTAGAGAATTTAAGATACCGAATTCAAAAAATTTTCATTTGAGCCTGCTTCTGAGATAGCGGGTTCTCATCCGGGGCCCATATGGGCAGATGCTTATTTACGTGGGGGGGGGGGGGGGGGCTTAGCGAGATAGCCCAGTGTAGCAAATTCGGAGGGGGCGGCAAATTTTGAGAAATGAGCGTTTAAGGAAATTAGAATGGCAGTAGGGCGGCAAAGTTTGTTTTACTTACGTGCGATAAAACCATAAATTTCTTCTGCTAGAGAGCGAGGAACTAGGTCAGTGAGTGACCACACGAGTTACCTAGAGCATTTGTAAGCATGTAAGTGACCTAGGGAGCAAAAGACCAAGTCAGCGAACGCCTGAAAGAGTGACCTAGAGAGTTTGTGATTAAAACAATGTGCAAGCATGTGAGCGACCAAAAGAGTGACCTAGAGAGCAGGTTTGTGGCATTTTACGATGTACCAGACTGGCACTTCTTCAAACCGAACTACTGTCATTAACGTACCTGATGCCGTTATGACAGGGATTCTCCTGAGCCAAGATTATAGTGTTATTTTGCAGGAAAAAAAGTAAGACCCCCCCTCAGAAGGAAAAAAATCTGAAAACCCCCCTCGAGAAAATTCTGCGTACGCCTATATGACTGGTATTATATTTAATAAAGATAGCTCAGTTAATAAAACTGCATGTATCGCAAATCTGGTTCCTTGTAATTTTGTTTATGTACAGGGGCATCAGGTCGCGCGTGAATCTGAAGTCAATCAATCCACATATAGAGATAGTCCGCCTGGTCGAAAGCTGGCCCATCTTATCTCGGAACTAACAACGTGTTTACCCATTCCGGATAACCTCAGAGCGGATGGTCGAAACGAACAACGCAACCGGCTCTTGTTTAATAAAGATAATAAAAGAAAAACATTATTTTTATCCCAAAATAACTTGTCTCGAAGTCTGCCGGTGGGTGAATAAATTCGTCGAGCCCGGCCACACGGGGTGCCGCGAAAGTAGGGGTGCAAAATCAGGGTGAAGTCGGGTTTTCTGAGCTGCGTGTAAACCTGCTCTTAAGAGAACCCAGCTCAACGTAAAAAAAAATAACAATAAATAATTAAATTAAAAACATTGCAGAAAAATTTGGAAAAAATGTGTGAAATTAAAATTTATATTGGATGGAATAATTTGCAGAAGAAACTGTAGTTTCTGATGCATTGCATCTAGCTTGGAATGCACGCAGATGAACCACGAATACGTGTCAATTTATGAAGAAGTGCCGGAATACAAAGACACCGAATTATTAAACTGATTTAGTCGACCATGAACAATTAAGATTCTCAATTATTATAGTCACTGCTCATTTCCATAACCGTGTTCACGGGCAATGGGGATTTGCTGTGGCTACTGTGGACAGATGAGCAGGGGCGTTCAAAGTACTCCCTCATCGAGTATCGAGACAGAATTTAACAAAGTTTTTCATAGAGGTATCAATTGAAAGGGTGCGAAAAGGCACTTGTTCACACCATTTGCTTTGTCAAAGAAATTAGAATAAAATGAGTTGGAATGAACAATTTCTCGATATCTAAAAAAGAAACATTTGAAATAGGGAAATGCTACTCAAGGCCGCCCTTACCAGACGTGGGGCCAGGTGCGAAAATAATAGCAAGACTAGAAGTGTCTTAATATCTTCAACCCCTCCCCCCTTATCCCCGATTTTATATATTCTGGAAGGGGGGAATCCGACATTCAAAAATTCATACATTGTTACAAAATATACAGGAATGCTGAAAAATATCCATATAAAAAAAATATAGAAGCAATCGAACGTTAATTAACAAAAAATAAATAAATAAAATTTCGAGCAGAAGACAATTTTAAGTTGATGGAAGAAATAATTCCTAAACGAATAGAAATTAGGACCCAATGAAAGAGATTTTCTGAGAACTAACGAAAATTCAGAATCGATGAATTTAAGAAATTAAATTATGAATTATTGATGAATCATGATTGAAAATAAGATAATTGACAAAGACTATTCCAGCACTCGTGAAAATTCAGAATCGATGAATTGAAAACAAGAGAAGTAATGGACACACAGAACAGAGAGATAATTCCAGAAGCCATAAAAATTCAGAATAAATGAAAGAAATAATTCACAAAATTGATGAAAATTCAGAATTTATGAAAGAAATAATTCTAAAACTTTCTAGATGAAGATGCAGAATTCCAGAAGTATTTTTCTCTGGATGAAAATGCAGATTTCCAAAATTTTTGAAAATTTAGAATTAATGAATAAAAATTACCGTAGGTGCGGGGCCCGGTGCGACCGCACCTGTCGCACACCCCTAAGCGCGGCTCTGACACTACTGCGTAGCTACGAGTAACGTACTAAGTACCAAACGGGAAGGTTGAATGATAAAGGAGCGTTAATGATATAAAAAATGTGATGGGACCCAAGAACGATGATGCGGGCGGGATACGTAAAATCGTATACAACGATAATAGTCAAATTTTTCTTACTTCATGGATGACGTCATTTATCAGTTGAACATTCACCGGCAATGCCAGGATATACTTATAACAACGTTTTATTATCGATTTGGTTCATAGAAATAACCAAAACCAATTTATATATATCAGATGAATTTTCTTTTCAGAACAAAATACTACTTAACCAAAACCGAAAAAAATACAGTAATCCTGCCTGGATGAAACTCCTGATCTGTGTTTCTCATGAAAGACATTTAAGATGCATCGACGCACCTGCAATTCAAGAAAATCGAATACCCATCGAACTTTTAATGCGGTTCAAAGTGAAATATGAAAACAGAGCGGCGAAAACCAGTTTCACATTTAGACAGGTTATTTGCACGTGGGAAAATCTTATAAACCATGACGTGAAGCAGACAGGGGTGTAATCCATTCATCAATGTCAAAAACGGAAAGAAAGGGATGTAGTGACGAAGACAGACGGTCAGTTAAAAAGCCAAAATTAGATGTGTCAGGTCAGTCCCAGAGAGAGAGAGGGAGAGAGACATTCGAATGTAGGAACGGCTAACGTTGGGCGGACAATGGTTATGCCCTCGACAGCAAAATTAAGGGCTTAAAAATAGGACGATCCATCAAAAGCGTTCCATACATCAATGATACGGATATTTATCCCGTAAAAGGAAAAATTCCACCTAAAGAAAACACTAATGCCCTAAAAAAATTTATTCACGGTAGACAATAACTCATGAAGTCGAAAGGTTACAAAGAAAACTTTCTTCTTCCCATATTAAATATGTTCCTCTTGCATAAGCCTATTGTGGTTATACGATTATTCAAAATAAAAGAAAATGAGGATACGTTTCTATTTTTCAAGGGAAAAAACTGTCATTGAATAAAAGAATTTTTTTTTTACTGTATTAAAAGAGAGAAATCCTACATTATTATCGTTAGTTATTGGAAAGATGGTGTGTGTGTGTATATTTTTGCTGCAAAATCTGCAAGAATGATATTGAATATATGTGTGATGAAATAAATGGGTCATGCTACGATAATTTTAGCGATGAACGTCACTGATATTTGCGTACTTGTCTCGGATGGCAAGAGGATCTGTTGTTCTATCACTTTTGATTTCCATTGGAGAAAACTACATTTGTTGTCCGATGTTCGCTTCGGCATAATAGCCAGAGTCTCTTCCCTGTGAAGTCTGATTTCATCGAACAAGGGAGGCAAAAACTTTCCTCTCTTGACCGTTCACAACCCTAATCTGTGCCATTGCGACACCTACCATTAGAGAATAGAATATTCTAACTCTTAACTTATTTTTGACTGATATTTGCGCAACACTCTTCTTAAAAAATTTTTTTTTTAAATACTTTTCATTCAAAATTTTTTATGCAATGAACATTTTAAGAAACTAAGAGGTCTAATGAGTGTGTCATATTATTTTTTACAATGAAATTTGATTTTTTATGATTTTTCAAAAATGAAATTTTTAGAAATTTTATTCAGATTTTCTGAATTTTTTTTTCCTCGACCGTGAACAGAAATAATTTTTTTAAAAATAGAAAAATATAACTTTCCCCAACTTTTTTGTACCACATTTTACATAAGGTTTTCCAAAATTATAATTATTAATTCTTTTGATTAAACAAATATAATTAGTTCACATTATTTAAAAAGTTAATTAATTGGAAATTTACATTATTTAAAGAAATGCTAAATTGATATGTAATTTTTTAAAACTTCGAAAATGTGTTACTTAAGCAGCCAGTCATCAATCATATACATTATAAAAAAAATTGTGCGATTCGGTCACAAATTGTAACAGCAGTCAAAAATGGGGTTAAGAGGCAATTCTGTGGTGTTTGGTCAGAACATATCATCTCCAAAAAATGTCTTTTTGATCTAAAAGTAAGCATTGCTAATTATAACTAATTAGAAGTGGGATAAATGCACAAATAC
This sequence comes from Pholcus phalangioides, assembly GCF_987345545.1. Taxonomy (NCBI): domain Eukaryota; kingdom Metazoa; phylum Arthropoda; class Arachnida; order Araneae; family Pholcidae; genus Pholcus; species Pholcus phalangioides. The sequence continues at coordinate 80,290,828 of NW_028301608.1, read as the reverse complement.
GTGCGTGCGGCTAAACCACATGCTGATGTATAATATTTTCATTTGTATTTGTGTGTATGCTTTATTTTGGATTTTAAATGACAATGAAAATGCTTATATCTCAAAAATGTGATTCTGGAGCTATCATGTTCTGACCAAACACCACAGAATTTACGCCCGAAGGTTTGGTTTCGTAAAGATAATAGGGTGCGTAGCAACGCCATCCCCGCCCACCCCAAGAAATGTGAACAAACGAATCATGGTTGTCTACTCTCCTGTCACTTTGGTTTGTTTCCCCTAACAGGGCAGCAACTACGGTAGAGCAGGCGGGTCTGGTCAATACTGTCTGCTCTAGAAGGTATTGCCATGGCCCCCCCAAGGGTGGGGCTGACAGGGCTCCAGCCCCGGGGCCAGAAACAATTCTTATCATTTTTCGTTTTTTCATGATATGAATTCATTATATATAGGGAGGGAGGGGGGGGGGCATAAGAGAGTCTGGTCTGAGGATACGCAAAAGATCCCAGCCTCGGGGCTCAGCCCCAGCATGACCCAACCCACATGGGTAAAGGGCTTATATCCCGGAACGGACAGAGCCCAGGTCTTATATGGTCTGACAGCCTAGGGCTCAGCTCCAGGATGTTAGAGCTATGGCAGGGCCCCCTAGGCTGGGAATTTTGGCACGTGCCCCTCTATAGTAAATTTATAGTGTCAAAAAAAATCCTGGGCCCCTTTTGTAGGGGCCATGATGAGAAACATTTTAAAGAAAAATTCAAAATTCTAAGCCAAATAGAACAAGCCAAGCTTTTTCCTTCCACACCCTGGTGGCAAAAAAATACTTGAAATCTACACAAAACTGCATAAAAAAATTAATAAACTTATTATTTATGCTAATTTGAAATATAGCTATTTGGTATTACTAATAACTGTTCTGGGTAGCAAGGGCGTAGCGAGGGGGGGGAGTCTGGCCCCCCCCGAAATGTGAGAAAATGACCGAAAAAAGGGGAAAAAGATGACCAAATCTATTGTTCTATCACTCTGGTCCCCCCCAAAATGAAAGAGGTCCCCCAGCGAACGAAATTTCTGGCTGCGCAGTATCAATTTCATATGCAAATATTTAACATTTCCAATGCCTCTAATGGGCGCCAATGCAATGCTAACCTCTCTATGACAGACTATTCAGTCTCGCAGATGGAATAGCTCTGTGATATGCTTCCATATCACACAGAAAATTGAAAATTTTGATATAACAAGATCTTCAACTAGAAAACTTAAACAGCAAGACTCACACAGAGATTGGAAGAAACAATATAATTTTATCAACGTAAAATGACCAAATAAAAATGAGGATATATAAACATAAAAAATCATGAAACATACAAACGAAATTGCATTGATGCTTGCTGTGCATAGAAACATATCAAAAGTAAAATAAATATAAAAAAATCACAATAAACTGGAACATCAATATTCTGAAAGAAATCTCTGTATACAAACAAAACAATGTGTGGAACACTTAAACATATATAGGAATTATAATTACATATCTGAAAAAAGTAATATTCTGTCGAAAAGTAAAATTACCATGAATTATTCTAATGACTAGTTGAAAAAACCATGTTTGTTGAATTTTTTTTTCACTTTATGATCGATTTCAAAATAAGAAATTTTGAGAAATCTGAAAGTATTCTAAAAATTTAGTCGCATAATTATAATTACACAATTTAATGTAACAATTAACAAAGTACCGGTATTTTTCAGAATTAGTTTCGTATACTTCCATTATTTGGCATTCACCTCTCACCAAACTATATAAAGTTAAATATATACATTTATATAACATGATCAACATTTCACATATATTCTTGAATTAAAAATGAAAAGAAGAGATGAATCGAAGTGATGAAACGGAAAGCTCTTCTGCCTCGTACAAGGTTCCATAAACAATAATGTTTTCCAATTTATCTAAGAAATATTTGTATGTCAGAGGTAAAGGGCAACTTGTCACAAAAAGGAAATTTTACAGAGAACTATTTAAAGATAGTTCTCTCGCGTGTTTTATAAAGTGAATATCTCCGTCAATTATTGAAATAGGACTGTCCCATGCCTATGTGTAGTGCAGGGCTGGACAAATCGCAAAGAATCTAGACTCCAAAAAATTCTTACACAAAGAAAATGGTCCAAAATAATGGCTCTTTTGACTTTTTCCAGGGCATAGTAACCCTCTTCCATGTTTGAAAATACGTTGCTATAAATTTCAAACATTTTGTGTTTCTCTCAGCCTGCACTTTAGTAACTACATAAAGAATCCTTCAGGCACTAATAGCAATTTTTTAGTTGCCGTGGTCACCTGGTCCCTGGGATTTGTTCAGCCCTGGTGTAGTGTAACGAAAGTACACCTTTGCAAAGTTAATTTGCAAATTAATAGCATTATCTCAATATTGACAAAAATGGACATAATGCCTTTTACCTCAGGTATATAGACAAAAAATTGCATTGTAAAGAAAAAGATGTGAAAATAGAAAATAATATGCAGTCACATTAAAAAAAAAAGAGTAAAATAAGCATTTGAATACATATACATATATGTATATACAGCAAACACAAAAAAATAAAAAAAAAGTCTAGCATTCACTTATGTTAGCTGTTATTTGTAAAATCTCAGAAAGAATAAAAAATGATGGCGTTAAAAAATAACGGTGCTGCACAAATAAAAGTGCATCATCCACTTACAATGTATGACACTCTAGTATGGTATTGTACCAAGCCAGGGTTGTACAAATTAATTGCCCCACATGCCCAGGGCATGCAAAAATTTCAATCAGTCATGTATTTTTTTCAACCACATGCCAGAATCTAGCAAAATATAGATTTGAGAAACATATTATTTCAAGTCGGAGGGATGTAAATTTCTGGAGATTTGTCTAGCCCTGGTTCATACACTATAAACTTTTATTGAACCTTGACATAAACATGCAGTATATGATTTAAAAGAAAATAACTGATTTCAGATTATTTTGATGGACTTTTAAATTAAAAAAGAAAAATCACATGATTTTTTGATAAAATTAAGCACCAAACTGATAAAATGAAGAAGCAGATAGCTTTAGAAATGCTTATGTTAGCAGTGAACTCATACAAAGCAAGTTCAACTGTACATAAAACACAACACATAGACTGGAAAATACACACTCGAGAATATCAGATGAAAGTACTCAACACGTATTCAAAACACAATTTTTTTTTTAAAGTTACACCGAAAAAATGAAATAAAAGTACTGCTACATGTTTTGCTCAAATGGTAATAAAAAAGCCAATATTTATGCATTCATGTTTAATTTGTAAATATGTGCATATTTTAAGCAAAGCAGCAACTAATTACACATAAAGGAAAGCAACGGTTTCAAATCAGCAAAGCAAAATCAGGTCTCAAATAGGTTATGAAAACAAATGTTAAAAAGTAATTTTTAATATTATATATATATGTAATATATAAGTATAATAAATATTAATTAAATGAAATTTGTTTAAATGCTGGAAAAAAAAAGATGCTTCATGAAAGAAAAAGTAACAATATAATCAACCATGCTGCATATCCACCGATACTGTTTTTCTTTTCATAATGCAAATACAAGAACCATATAGAGATTATGTTTTGTGTTTCAACAACTTCATCATATATTATTTGATTTTCTCTATGACATCAAGAAAAACCAACATAAAAATTTTAAAACCTACACTCGTGTAGGAGTAAAATTGGATGTGTTATTAACATACATAAATTATTAAATACACATAGCGAAACAGATATGTGTTGAAAAATGAATTCTGTTTAAAAAAACGGAAATGAAACTATGTATAACTATTTTTCGAAGGTTATTCCACAGGAGTGCAAACCATCGGAGATGGACTAACCCAACCACCAAAAGCCTTTTCCAGTTCTTCAGCAACTGCTATGGTTAGACGATCATTATTCAAAGCACCCACAACTTGAATACCGAGGGGAAGCCCTTTGCTGCTCAAGCCAAGAGGGCACTGACTTATGGGTAGGCCGAGGAGATTGAAAATTGCTGTATATCCAACACTAAAAGGTTTCAGGAGGGGCTGGTTGTGATAGAGTGCTGTGTCTGGACCGGTAGGATAAAGGAATATGCTATTTTGATCCAGGAGTATTTCAAACTGCTGCTGAAGTTCAGACATCATGCGGTAGTATTTAACAGTTTTTTTCTCGTCGGTTGATGTAACAAATTTATTGAGGACTGCAGATGATAGGACTGGCAGAATGTGGTCGGAGATGCCCAAAAACCATCTGAGCCATTCAGTGACGAGACTAATTTCACCTTTTCTCCCGGTCATCTCTTCAGCAACAGGCTTCAAGCCAGATGTAGTGAGTACATTAGCCCAGATTAGAAAAGAATGAATCATGTTTGGCAAACAAACCTTTTCAGCAACTGTATTATAAGTGGAGTTAAAATACTGCAATACCTGCAAAACATGAAATAAGTAAAAGAGATGAAAAAAAAAAAAAAAAAAGAGAGAAAAGAAAAATTCAAACAAATTGGAGTTAAAATTAATGAAAATGATCTGGTCAGTAAAATTGCTTGAAATGATATTTAAAAAATTTGAAAACCCAATTTTTTAAATGTGCTTTTTAATTACTTATAAATTTTTTAAAATGTTAACAGGTAAACTCTGTACAACTATTATATTAATTGAAGACCGGAAATGTGAGATAAATGTGGTAAGTACCAAAATATTTTTTTTTCTCTCGTGTCAAAATGTAGTAAATACCAGTTATTAACCTGGGAAATAATGTGAGTCTCCAACTCACCCTAAGTAGTTGAAAAACGCATCAGTAGATGCCACTTAACATGATGGTCCATGGTGCCTGAAAATTGTTTTTTGCTCTCCTGTAAAATTTGTGATTTGCCACTAACAGCATTTATCATTTCTTGTCTTCAATTACACAGTTATACATTATAATGGAGCATGATTACAAAAAGAAACAAAACAGAAAACACCCACTGTCCAAGAAAAAATAAGAAAATCAGGCCATCTTACCCTTCTTAGTGCTTTAACAATTTCAGGGTCAACTGCAGATATTAAGGGATTTCCACCATCATTTTCCATATAAAAAATTTTGATTTGAGAAATGTCAACCTGCGAAAATAAACAGAGTATGGAGCTTCACGCAACATAAGTGACATTCACATATTTCCTAGTAGGTACAATTTTAAGAACTCAAAACCAGGCCACGGGTATTGAGCTTTTATTCACACCCAATAGTTGATCAAGAAAATAAACATAGTCTATAAATTTATAATCACCAAAATGACATGAAACGAGTATAATTTCCAACATTTTTGATACTGCATGATACTACTACTTAACCATACACAAACCCTGTACACATTCCTTTGCATGATTATAACAGTAAACATTTTTTTGAATGAACAAGCGGCCATAAAAACTATTTATGACAGAAAAAAAAATAAGAATAATTTTTGGGAGAAATATACATCCAGTAGCTAAAGAGTTAAAATGTCTGTTATGGATAAATTTCTATTCTTCAAATAACAATGCTTATTGTAAATTTTTTGTGCATCAATACAAGTTTAAAATATTTTTACACCAGTGTACCTTTCTTTTTGTTTTCGGAAATAACTATTCTACATATTGATTTATTATTCTAATATTGTTAATTGCAGTTGATTTGATTAAAATAATGTATTATCACACACGCAAGAGACTCCAATAAAATATATCAAGGCAACATGAGTAATGACACAAAATTCTAAAATACTCCAATGGCTGATAACATGTATTACAAAAAAGTAATAATCCACATCTTTCAGATACAGCTTTTTCTTTATATCATGGTGTTTGAAAGAATTTTAATTCCGACCTTTGAACCTATGATTTATGCAATCAAATGATACAAATTGCAAACAGACTTTGAAACTCATCTTGTTTACAACTTTCTCTGCTTGAACTACATAAGTATACTATTCAATTAAAATAAGTATCATTCAATTTTTGAGGAAGGAGCAGTAGAAATGGAAATGAAAAGTTACATGGTGTATGATAAATTTTACGTGAATTACTTACAGGCACATCAAGACCCAATTTTTCTTTTTTATCAGGAGCAAGAACTTTCATCATAGGTAGAATGTCTTTAGCGTAACGACACATAGGGCCAGTCATCAAAAACGATTGCATTGCAGGAGCTGCTAATGGATATTCTCCCACGTTGCTTACCACCCCTACATATGAACAAACAAAAAGGAGAGATACTGTACATGTGTCGATAGTGATTATGATATGTACATTGACATTAACTGGAAACACCTCATTTCACATCTTGAAGATATTTCAAAGCGTTTCCTCCTGAGGGAAGGGTGCATCCAAAAATCCAATGCACCTTTACTAAATATGACAAGATTGATTGATTTTCTTTGATACGTATGTAACTACAAGAAAATCACCCCAGCATTGTATGACAGCCAATGCTTCTTAAGATTATGTTGCTGGGTCTCATTAGATATATGCAAAATTATTGAAAACTACTGTGAATTTCCAAAAGCAATTGCTTGTGAGAGTACTACTTGAAAAAAAAGACAAATCAGCAAAGAAAAAAAAAGAAGCCAATTTAACATTCCACTTATGTGAAATTAACTGATATATGCACTTATATGGCCATAATATTGATTATACATTTTGCATGCAACCTGCATGAGTAACTGCAACACATCTGGTATAAATAAACTGTTCACTTCAGAGATCGATATAACAGATGCTTATCTTAAACGATTCACATACAATTTTAAAATTTTCAAAAACTCTGCCATAAAGATCATAGACAATTACATTCACAAGATTTCAGAGCATAAAAAAAAGAGCAATTACAAAAGTAATTAGCTTACATATTATAGTCAAATCCCATTATAATGTGAGACCAGAGAAATCACTTTGTTATAAAGGAATTCCAGGTTTTTATACTGTTCGTATGTAAACTTATCTGGGATTAGAAAAGTGTTTGTTAAAACAAGATTTTTTCGCTATAAAGATATTTGTTAAAACAGGATTCGACTGTATATACAATACACAGTTAGATAATATAAAATACATCAATGCTTAGGCTGACAATACCTCTTGTTGGCTTGTGGCCAAAGACACCATTGAAAAAAGCTGGTATTCTGATACTTCCTCCAATGTCATTGGCAAGGCCAATGACAGATCCAGCAGAACCAATTATGCATCCTTCCCCACCTGTGAGAGAAAAATGCAACGATTGTATCAATATCAATTATATTTAGAATTAAAAATTGCTGAAATTTTCATACTTACAAACAAAAATTTTTGAAAAATTATCCACTTGTTTAAATTTTTTTTTGTATACTAACATCTGATATGGTAATCTTGATATTGATCATTTATTGACCCAGTTGTTTTCATAGATGAAGACAGAATTGAAACACTTGGCAGATGGCCATTACAGATATGCATATATGGGGTGTACCATAAATTCATAAATAGTTTGAAAACACATAAAAATTGAAGGAATTGGTGTATTTGAATGCGGTTAGCAAAAAAGTTATTTTTATGCAGGGAGATTTCTTTTCCGTACAGAGCCCTGTCTCTCCCGATGCCAACTAAACAAATTCCATGTTTCTAAGTGTAATATTCACTCAGACATTCAAATTCCAAAAATGGAGGAAAGTTGGGGAAAAAAACAGCATTAAATATGGGTAAAAAATGTTTTTTTGCATTTAATGCTGTTCTCCCCCAACTTTCCTCCATTTTTTGAATTCAAATACCTGTGAACATTGCACTTAGAAACATAGAATTTTTTTTGTTGGCATCAGAAGACTGCGCAAACAACTTTGTAATCGGGTTTTTGAGCACAGGGTGTCAGTACAAAAAGTTAACATTTCCATTTTAATAACTATACAAAACCCCTTGCCACATGAACGGCATATCTGAGTACTACATGTTATTTAGATACTTTTCTAATTGGAAGTATGCCTCTATCAATGATTCACTAGTAAAATGCCATATGCCCAGTTACCTATGCACTCTGAATACAAGTAGTCATAGAAAAGGAATAAGAATGATTTTACTACTCACAAACTACATTAGTTAGAGTCCAACTGGATGAGGTTTTTTCAAAAATAGTCTTCATTAAGCTGTATGCACTTGGCCTCATATGTCTGCTAGTTTTATGGGGGGGGGGCTGGAACATTTTGTTTGATAATCTTTCTTTGATAAACTTTCAAAATCACACCTCTACTTTGTTCAAAATTTCATTCGATGAAAGAAATCATTCAAACCTTTCTTGCTGTCAGTATTGAAGAGCAATATTCAGCAAAGCAAAATGTGTAACATATGGCTCGCACTCACTATACACTTATCCGAATCTTCCCGTTACCAACTTTGAAGCCCGAAATTTGTCCCAGCAAATTGTGTAATTTGGCTTGCACTTACCCATACACTCCTGATATTGTTTGGTGTAACTTTTTCTATATTTTTGGGTTTTGGTGTAGTTGTTCTAAACAAGTAATGAAATAATTTTTCATTCTATTCTGATTGGTTGCCACACATAATTTGATAAAAAGAAAAAAATCAATCTTCGCCAAAACTTTCAATGTGCCAACCTATCTTTAACTTGTCAACGTGAAGAAAAATTTATGAAAGAAATTGAATTGATTGAGTAAAACTAACTCTATGGTAAAATTCATCTGTCAGGTACAAGCCAGGTTCTATATCACACTTTTTATGGGTATATTGCACCCAAATGAGGTCAACAATTGATGAACTTCGTTTTAACAAAAAATATTTGGAGTTAAAATAAATGGGGAAGATAAGAACGATAACTGAGAAGGATCAGTATAAGAAAGAATGTCTTTAAAAAAATATTAATAATTGAAAATACCAACCACTGCTTCCTCCAACTGTGCGAGTAGTGTTGTAAGGGTTCTTTGAGCGACCATACAGCGTGTTATAGGATTCCCACCAGAAGCAGAGCTCTGGTGTTATGGTTACAGCGAGAGGAATGGCTCCAGCTTTCTTGAGCAAAGCGACGACATCAGAATCTGAATCTGCTCTGACACCTCTTCTGGCAGGAAGACCCACAGTGAACAGGCAACCTATGCAAGCGAAAGATAGCAATGTGTATAATTTTTCAAAATTAACTGAGTAAACAGTGCGAGCAAAGATACTTGTCATTTTATTGCATTTATTCGGTACGTTGACTATTAAGAAAAAAATAAATAAATGGATAAACTGAAATGTGGACATCTCTGGAAAAATGAGTTCATTATTAAGACAGAATACAAATCGCTGATCTGAATCTAGAAAAAACACAAATTAGACATTCATGAATTCACAAATTCTGTTATTTTTATGTGTTACACTCATAATTGTGTTAACACAGATTTAATGTACTTTCTTTCTTTCAAATTGAACACAACTCAGGTCTATCACCATCTATGGGCAATTTACTACCCAGTGAGTTGTGCCAGAAGTGTAACTGTGTGTGTAAGTCTGAGAGCGTATGTAGTGTAGTGTTTGATTTTCAATGCTGCCATATATATTTCAGAAGTGAAGTGAGTGATGTGTTATGGTTGAATTACATTTGTACTATTTGTAGGCCTGTTGCTCTCTGTGGCGAGATTTTTTAAAGGGGAGATAGGCTTGCATTTGCTCCTTGAATTTGAGAGAACCACAGAAAACCAACTTCCGCTGACCACCACTGTGGCGAGGGTGGGGTTTGAACCCAGGACCTCACGACACGAGTCCGCACTATGACCACTCGACCACCACAGTGGGTAGATTTAATGTACTTTATATAGGAAAGTTTGAAGACTTAAACTTCGTCTTTTGACGTCACCGGCTGGGACAAAAAAATTCATCCGTAAAAGAGAGGTGACCATCAACCAGGGGTTTATACATACATATTCAGGGGTGAAATACAAACTTTTATTATATAAGGGGAAATTATTATTTGGTCTTAAGAGGAGTGACAGCATCTAAAGGGTGTCCGTTAAGAGGAGTTTTACTGTATTAAATAGCTGTTCAAAATTTTCTTTGTGAAAGCTGAGATTTTAATCCACACCCGAGCCTGTTGAATTAAAGTTTGGTGTGTTTACGTTGCCATACATGCACCTCATAAAAATTCCTCTGGGGAATTTCTAATGAATTGCTACATGCCAGAACACGAGTTCTGAATATATGAGTGGCTTTAACAAATTTATATTGTCAGAGTTATACGTCTGTCAAGTTTTAGTGATGCTGGCCATTTCCATATTTTAAAGTGAAAATGGTAGATGTCAGAATTTTCATAGAATGGATTAGAAGTCAATAGAATAGTCAGTGCGATAGACTAATATAGCAACACAATTTTACCCTTGACAGCAATAGCCTCTTTCACAGACAAAGGTACACCCAGAAAAGGTTGTTCAGAAGCCAATTCTTCTATGGATTTTATTCCCGACCCAATCAACTCATCCGCACGGTGAGCTTCTCTCAAGGCTTCGGAAAATCGCTGATCTACAACTGCAGTCACTATTGGCTGGATTTCTTTTATCCTCTGTATGTATGCCTTTACAACATCCACACTTTTTATCTGAAAAGTGGGAAACAAAATTAATTTATTAGAGAAATTAATATTTTTCTTCTTTTAAAACTTATAGAATTTGAAATAAGCACCAAATTAAAAAAAGAAACAAAAAAAACCTACTTGACATTTTGATTAATTTTTTTATTTGAGTTTGTATTTGTTGTTTCTTCGTTTTTGTCATGCTCAGGTCATGTTTTTGTCAAGACTTAGTCATGTTGCCTGATAGGATGCCAATTCCTGAACTAGTGTTACTTGGCCTGTAATTTTTTTGGCGACTTTTCCGCCTCACTTGTCCCAAACTAATTTGCTGAAAATCTATGAACCTCATAACCAAAAAGTACCATCTTGACTTCTTGTTCTATTTATTCATGCTTCCAAGAGTGGAGCCCTCTTCAGTTTTTTTTGTTGGTGGGCCGCAAGCGACAACAATAAACAATGTTGCATATTGTCAGATCTTAGGAACAATCCAAACTTTGCTGCATGAACTGAAATAAACATATCGGCATGTTGACTGCTGAAATTGTGTTGCTTTGTTAAGATGCAAAACTACATAGCTACCACCTACTACAGACAAAATTTAAGCTCTGATAAAATTTTTTGACTAGCAGCAAGCAATTATACCCCCCCCCCACCCCACATACAGCACAGACTTGGGACCATAAATGGAGATAGACTTGGAAGTCTGGGGGGGGGGGGCACGGTCATTATTGCTGGGGGACACGATGATGATGTCAATTCATATATACGCATATACAACTCCACCTTTGATGCTGGGAGGGCAATGCCCCCCCCCTCCCATGTTCTCCCGTATCTCCACCCACGCTTGGGACTGAGAGACTATAAGAGTGATATAAACCGAGGAATAGGCGAAAACAATTATTTAAGGCTTGTTCTAACAGTAGCACACTGGCAGGACATGGGTTGGCAAACCTTGCTTACTTTTAACTCAAATTTTTTCACATACGGGATCATTTATAAGTGATCTATAAATGTACCATGTTCCACTTAAATGCTCTATAACTGTGCTGAATGTTGATCAAGTGATATTTTTATAATGCGCCGCTGCTCACTTACATGATCTGGGAATATGTCACGGGCCACTCAGATGATGTGGAATTTGCACAACGGCTCACTTGAGTGATCTGTTTATCTGCCGCTAGGTTCATTTTAAGTAAGTTCTGAGGTCACAGGATACTTGATGACTCCAAGGGCAGAATCCCGCGGGTTTTTCATGTACGGTCTCATGGGACTCAAAGTTGATCTTGCTGACTTCCAGCCACGGCTGAAAAAAAAAGGTTAAGAACCCTCTGACTTGAAACCAACGAGAGTTGACTGTTTCCCCTCCAAGCTCACGGAACCCCTGAAAGCTTTCCAAGGACACACAGGGGACAACAAGTTGAGAACCCCTTGCATTAAAAGGATATTTTTATAATTTGACAATAAACAAATGAATTTACCTCTTGGGTTCGAATTTTGGCAGCTAAATTCACAGCTGGTTCCAATAAGATGGCATCGCGGATCGGCGGAAGAGCTTCCTGTTTGTCGCGATAGAAATACGCGAAGATCTTGTCCGAAACGGTATCAAGCAGCAGTCGCAAAATGCGACCGAAAACCATAAGCAAACGCTTCACGAACATCATCGTCGTCGTCGTCTGCTCTAGGAAGCTCTTGCAAATGATGCGAGGTCGTCGTCGTTGATGGCGTCGATCGTCAGCATCAGTGGATCAAGGTCCCGCCGATCCCACAAACGATAGTATTTATGACATAGCGTTGTGACATTTTTATTTCAGCAGATAACGAAACTCGGGCATAATGTTATTTACCAATTTCCGCGATTGATGTTTTGGATGGTGGTGGGAACGAGAGATTTCCGTCTGCACCGCTGTGACCATATTCAATAGGGAAAAATACGGTTTTGAAGCCGATTGTTGCCGAAATGATCTCATATTTTACTTAAAGTAGCTGAAATATGCAACCACCACTAGAAAAACAGCTGAATTTTAATGAGAGAGGAAAAACACTACAACTTCATTTCAAGCTCCTCCGCAACAGAAGCTCTCTCGTAAATAATTAAATAAAAAAAGAAGGAAATTTGAGATCTCAAACTCAAACACATCGGAAAGTTGGCGGCATTGCCAGTTGTCCAAGGATGATGTCACAGAGCCGCAACTCGATGTTTAGTCACCCGGGGCAAGTGCTCATTTTGACACCCCCTTGTAATGTTGAAGGAGTGGTTTGAGAATAAAATTTGCGCCCCCCTCCGGTCCAGCGCCCGGGGCTCGAATTTGGTATGTCGATCGAGTTGATTTGATAACGCATATCTGACTCCACTCTGATCTGATTATAAGACGACTTATCAATAATCAGTGCCGTCTTAACGCATGGGCCTACCCGGGCACGGCCCGGGGGCCTCGACAGAAGAGGGGCCTCACAAAAATTAGATGTGGTTGAAATTTTCTGTAATTTACCTGGTAGGTCCTCAGAAAAACCACTTGGCCCGGGGGCCCATGATGCTCTTAAGACGGCCCTGTCAATAATCACCACATTAATTTATTTCACACACACAAAAAGACATCAACATGTTATTTACAACTAACACGCAACAACTATATATTTTTTCTTCTTCCAGTCGCTTGGCGAGCGTAATCTGCGTGGTCACTTTTAACGCCAAGCTTTGGTGAAGTTCCGCCACACGAGACCCGCCTGCTCCCACCTAGTTGCGGCCCTGGATGTCAATCTCCGCTATATCCATACGAAGGTTTCAATACCTGGTGGATGCGAAGATGAATTTAGTAATGAAAGAAAATTAACTGCCCTTCCGGGGAACGACCACCTGAACATCCATTCAGCGGTCACGAGCTCTAAGGAAAGATCGAGGTTCGTTACCCTTGTAGCGTAGTGGGTCTAAAGCGCTCATCTGGTAAGTGAGAGGATATGGGTTCGTTTCCCCTGCAAGGACAGTTGAATTTTTTTTTCTTTCTTAAATTCACCTTCGCATCAGTCACCTGGTGAAACCTTCGTGCTGTCAGTTGTCACTACTGCTACTCGACCGAACATGCTCCTTGTACACATTCCTCCGAGGAATTTCTAACGAATCGGTACACGCCGGGATGTGTTGTATATGTATATGCGTGGCCCTGACGTATTTGTGATGTTAGAGTTGTGCTTGTTACATGTTCTTGCTAGTGCTGCCATTTGTAACTACTGCTACTCGACCGTACACGCACCTCGTGAACATTCTTCTGGGGAATTTTTGAAGAATTGGTTTTTATCCGAAAACGTGCCATGTGTGTAGAGTGCATGCGTGGTCTTAACCCTAACGTATTTATGTTTTCAGAATTATGCATATTTTGGACTATGCATACTACTATAGTACTACTTTACCGCGCAACAACTCCGGTGAAATCGCCATTGAATAATTTACTACCGATTAAGTTGGGTCGGAAAGGAAGGGGTCATCTATCGGTGGTCGTCTCAGGTTCGGTGGGAAAAGAACTTGTTGTCTATGTTCTTCCCCGAGAATGAACCCGTGGATCTGACGGTAGCCTCCATGGTGTGACGTGCAACATTCTGGTTTTTTGGGTAATACTGGTGCTGTATTCCGTCTTCCATATTTTGAAGTGAAAATGACAAATGCCTGAGTTTTCACGTTGGGTAAGCATCGTGTTGGCTGTTGAAGGTCTGCCTGTTCTCTGCGGTTTGATGGTTCGGATTGCATTTGCGACTCGCAGAGCCAGTTGTCATTGAGAAAAATTACCAATCCGTGTTTAAAATTTATAAGCGACTGGAAATAGAAAGCTACTGTAAATCAATAAAATATGCGTCATATGATCACCCTTGTTAGGATGGATTTTATACAAAAAGTTTAATATAGCATTTGTTGTAATTTTAGTAAGAGTTATGCAAATTATCTGTATTCATTTTTCCAGGGAAGTTGATGAATTACGTCTGCTTCGTTTCAATCAGTCATTGGATGGTCAAAAATGCTGGAAACTCTCACAAAATATGCATCATAAAGTCTCCCTAGGACTGATCTTTTCTTTCAAACGTTTGTTTTTAACCCCTTTACGATCAGGGACGTAATATTGCGTCCAAATGCCAGCGGAATAAATTCAATCGAACTGACTCTTTCTTAATTTTTTTTCCCCTGTTCGCGAAGGTTTATTGTAGGCCTAGAAAAAAAGTTTTGTGTTTGCCCCTCCCCACCGTTCTCCCACCACCGACGAGATAACGGTCAACTGAATAACAATGGTGGTGGTGGTTCTCCTCAGCGTTATCCCCCCCCCCGTTCTCTACGGCATTCCCCACCACACACACAGACACATATAATGTATCTTTCTCAGAACTGTGATCTTTCTATTATATACTACATATAGAAGTTGAGAAAGAAAACACAAAAAAGTAAAAAGAAACAACAAAACAAGTTTGTTGGTGAGGGCGAAAACAGCAAGGCACTGTACTAATACTCTCTATCCAATATATCTATGTACTGTTCCTCTCCACCCTTATTTCTTTTCTTTCTTTCCCTTTCTTCCTTTTAACGTGGAACATGGCTTCTATATTTATCGCTCATAGGTCTCATGCAGATCATTCAAATTTATCGCCAACAGATGTACTCGAAGGGGTTAAACCAAAAAGTTTGATTTCAATCTATTTTTTCACTCGTCTAGAAATATTTTCTTGACTAACAAGTATATTTAATGTCTTGTTTAACCAAAGGATTCGTCAATCCTACCTTCATAAATATTCCGAGATCTACGATGGGCCGAACTAATATAAATAACAGCATATACAAAACCGTTTCCAGAAATTTATTTGGGGGAAATAAATAAGTATTTTCATTCAGGAAGAGAACAAATTGATAGTACAGTAAACTTGATTATGTTCATATATGGTAGTTATTTCTCCATATTTCAAAAGGGATGGATCACACCCTGCACCAGTGATTCTCAAAGTTTGCGTCGCGGTTCCTAGGGAGCGTCGCCAACCTTTGCCAAGGAGCATCGCAGCGAACTGGCGATATTAGTGTGTGCCTGTTCATTGCTTTGAAGTGATTCTTTGTTAGGCTATTCTGGGAAGCCGTGGATCATTGTTGACCAGGGCAATTGAGTCGTGGGTGATAAAGGTTTCTGAACTATTGACCTATAGGTATCCCCCAACCCCTACAACCATGATGTTGTAACAGACTCCTGAATCAAAGTTTAGACTTTGAAATCATGGACTCGTGCTCTATCGCCATTGGTTAATTTAAGACTCACATTCACGCTTCGAAGTTGGGATCCACAGAAAACCAACTTCAGCTGACCACCACCGTGGCACCAGTGGGGGTTGAACCAGCGAACTCGCGATGCGAGTCCATCACTTCGACGACCACAGCGGTTCATGAAAATCCTAGCTCTAGCAATAACAATTAGAACCACACTACGAATTGCATGCTAACCAATGAATTTCTGAATCGGTTTAGAGTAGAAATCTTGGACGCGGACCGAATGCTCATTTATTTATAAAATTTACATAAAAAGAATATGCAAAATAACTGAATAAAAATAATGCATGCATTAACGGGAGCAATAACTGATAATTCGGGTATAGAAATAGCGGGATTTGGGGGGAGGGCAGGTAAACTGAAAATTTCATTAAAGAAAGAAATTAAACAAAAGCGGAATGGAGAATATTATCGTTTACTACATATTAACAAAGAAAATTAACTATTTATCTGATTCTGTGAATAAAGAAGAGTAGTGGAGAGGAAAAAAAGAAATGAGATCTAGAGATAATCACAAGATCAAGAAGAAAATAAATTTTTTTTTTAAATGAACTGAAAAAGACCAAAGGAAAACTCGATTATTACTTGATCGGAATGGCGTTTCCTTGAAAGCTTTTTAGTAAGTGGGAAAAGAAAAAGTTGCATTAAACAATGATTTCTGGTTTTTTTCCCTGGGCTAAAAATTCCGACTCGATGCAGAAACTAATTAAATTGTTTTTTTTCTCTCACTCCAATGGCATTTTATATTTGAAAAAAAAGAAGAAAAAAACAAAAACAAAAACGAGTGAAATTGAACAACGAAAGCATCTTCGTAAATGCCTTTTTCTGATTTGAATGTGATATCATGTGAAGATCTGTTTACTTAAATGGCACGCATTATTCACTTAAGAAAAGAAAAAGAAAAAACAGAGTATAATTACGAAAGCATTCCTCTGTTGGAATGGAGCAACAAGGTAGTGACGGCGTTTCTTTCATGATTAAATATCTTCTTTTAATTCTCCATAAAAATAATTTTTTTCATCCGAGATAATTAAAATTTAATAAACAACACCAGCGGATCCCCACCATCCCCTGTAGTCACTGGGGTCTTTGCGCAAATTGCTTTCAAAATTACGAACATTTAGAATATTTTGGATTTTAATTTCTTGCTGTTTCTGTTACAAAATGAAAATCGATACGACTTATGTGTTCGTGGTGTTCCGTCGAAGACGCAAAGGACATTTTGTATGATTTGGACAATTTGAGAAAATAGGTGATACATACGAGCAGAATCGTCTTAACGAATTCAGAGTCTCCGGTGGACTAGATAATTTTGGTCTCTTTTTCAATTTCTGTGAAAATTTATTTTTGTGGTGAAACACTAAATTTTTTATTGCAAATATTAAAATGAAATTCAATATTGTAATATGGTAATTTTCTGTGCATAATTCGCGATTAATATGTTAAAAAATATATCAGGGGTTTAGAGCACAAGGGGTGTAAAACTCATATACTTAATGCTAGCTGTTACCCGCGGCTTTGCTCGCGTAAATTTGGTAATCTGAAAATTGCTTGGAGATGATTACTTCCATTAACATTTGAATCTCTCATGACATTCTTGGGGGGGGGGGGGGCATTGCATTTCCAGAAGTCCTGTCTTGGCGAGTCTCTATATTATAAAATGTAATACTGACCGAATTTCATATTTATAGCTTCCAGTGGTTTGGGCTCAGCGATGGTTGTCCCATATAACTTTTCAATAACCCCCTTCCCTCCATAACCCTTTACAGTATGAATTTTGAAAATCCCTCGTTAGGGAGTTTTAGTTTTTACATTACAAAATATAACTACTGATAAATTTCATATTCGTAGCTTCAGTGATTTCGACTCAGCGATGATTTGCCCAATATAACTGTCATGACCACTTTAGGAGACGAATTTTTCGAAAAACTCCTTCTTAGTGAGTTTTATGTCATGAAATCATGAAACAAAATTACTAACCAAATTTCACACTTCAGCGGTTTCGGTTCGGCATGATTTCTATGTATAAACTTGAACCGCCTAAGGGGTCGAAGTTTGAAAAACCCATTGGTGAATCGTCACATCAAGAAATAAAGTTACTGACCAAATTTTATAAATATAGCTCCAGCGGTTTCAGCTTGGCATGATTTTTTTGTATAACCTCTGAACCCCCCTATCCTCCATGAACCCCCTTAGATTTCGAATTTGCAAACCCCTTCTTAGTGAATCTTTACATCATGTAGTAATAAACCTACTAATCAAAAGTCGTATATATAGCTTCAGCCGTTTCGGCTCAGCGATGATGAATCAGTCACTCAATAAATCGCTCAGGACATGCTATTTTATATGTATAGATTGCACGGATACCTCTTGTGCGTGTGCTTTCGACCCTTTATAATCTAGGGATTATTCATTAAAAAAATATCGGAATTTCTGTGTAGATTTTAGGCTACGGTGTGGATTATTCCGAACTTTTTTCCTTCAAGAAGTTAGAATAAAAAATAAAACGAGTATTTTTTATAAACAATTCGTGAAAAATAATTTTTTAAAGGTATCGCATGACGCGTAGATGAGAGAAAATGATTTTACTATTTCTTTCTGATCAACAAATATAGATTTGTTGATCATAAGATTTCATTAGTGGGGGGATACAGATTTTTGTAGACAGATTACAAAGCCAAAAATTTTCACGTACGAATTAACCTATCTTTTATACGCAATAAAGTACTACTAAACCACACATGCACGTCGCCACATACCTCTGTGGAACTGCTAACGAATTGATACATGCTGGGATGTACTTGTCGTATAGTGAACCTAACGTGACGTTTCTTTCTGTGTAGTGCAGTCATCTGCCATCAATTTTTTCTAACTATGAGTGAAGTGTATTGCTTGAATAATTTTACCATTCTAGGCCTGTTGCTCTCGTTCAGAGGATCCAGGTTCGAACCACGTTGACGGCACAGTGGTGGTCGGCTGAAGCTGGTTTTCCAGCTTCGAGGCACTAATGCGAGCGGGTCTCTCCGCAGACAGCAGGCAGACCTACAACACGATACTGATATAACACGAAAATTCAAGCATTTACATTTTTACTTCAGTAAATGAAAGACAGATAGCAGCGTGAACACGAAACAAGCGCAACTCGATAACATAAATACGTCAGGGCCACACATACACTCAGAACACACATTCCGGCATGCGCCAATTCGTTAGAAATTGTGTAGAGGAATGCGTACGAGGTGCATGTACGGTTAAGTAGTAGTAGTAGTAGTAGCAGGTCTGTTGCTCTCTGTGGTGAGACTTTTTCACGGGGAGATCGGCTCGAGGCAATAAATTACTGCAAAAAAAATGGGGGGGGGGAATGAAAAACCAAAAACTACGGATAAATATATTTTTTAATGATTTGAAGTGGGGCCTGTTTGACTCGGTGCCGTTCTGTTATCACATCCGTTAACGATACTGAATAAAATCAATTTTTTTTGGAAATTCTCCTGTGATTATGCCCGAATTAGAGAAATGTTAATTTGAACAAAAAATTGCGTAACACGGGGTAACATAATTCGGGGTGTGGTGTATATGGCTTTCAAAAGTTTCCGTTTCATGAAATGATCTCAATATTTTGATATCTGGTCAAAGATGTGATTTCAGATAGTGAACATAAACTTTGTTCGATTATGCAAATAATTCCTAAAATAGTACACACTCGTCATTTTCACGCATGAATCATGTACAATTTATGCCTTCGTACTATGACTTCTTCGGACGATAATGAAAGCTTGTGACTGTCAGACAGAATTACGCAAGCATCCTTATGTGACCTCAGCGATGAAGAAGACAGAAGTCCTCTTTTTTTTCCCTTCCATCGATAAATTTGATTACTATCGATCATAATATACACAAGAATGCAGGCTATCTTTCAAAGAAAAGTGAAAAAAAAACAGATAATTTTTCGATATCGCACAGTCAATAATTCAGCTATCAGTAAAATCCGGTTCTGCTGTTTTCTTTCTCTGCTTTATTTTCCTTCTAACGGCATTTCAATAAGATAAATGATTATAGATACATATCAGAGAGACATTGGAACCTGACGTTTGACATATTACTTGTATAATTGTTTGATAATTCACCGATTAGTACGCGTATTTTGTATCTTATTACTGAGCGGGTGAATACAAAGGTCAAAGTTTAAGGTGCGAAAAAAAATATGTTTATTTTCTAACAAAAAAAATAAAAACATAATTATTCTTTAAATATCTCAAAAGTTTCTTTTCCGTTCGTTACTCTCACTTTAATGAATGTGTTCGACTTCACTCATTACCGTTACTTCTTTTGTCTCCTCATGTCAGGCGTGGATCCAGGGCGATGGGTTGAGAGGGGCAACATATTGTGTAGGTTCGTTGGATTGTCCCGTATTTTAAGGGGAACAGACGAATTTTTTTGCCATATTATTCTACTCTTGGGAAGGGCGATCGCCTCCCTCCCTTTCCTGGTTCCGCGTCTGAGCGAAGGCAAACATCTTCAGCAGCTAAAGAAGTGGAGGCAAACATCTTCAGCTGCGAATGAAGCGAAGGCAAACATCTTTAGATGCGAATGAAGCCGAGGCAGACATTTTAAGCTACGAATGGAAAGGAAGTAGAGGATTATTCAGCTTTGAATAGAGCAGAGCCAAGCATCTTTAGATGCGAATGAAGATGAGGCAATGAATGAATGAACGCCAGAACTTTGCCACTGGACTTATCCCGTTGCCGAGATCTCTTCCAGCCCAGCATTGTGGCAGAGTCTGGAACACTTTATTTTGTGTCAGAAAAAAGAAAAAAAAAACACACAAACTTTTACAACATATTTTCCCCGGACAATTGGGTGCTGTCACGATTAACAAATTTTGTGGTGATTACAGACGAGATGGGATTAGGAGTTGGAGAAGTTTCGGGGTTTAGTTAAGAAGAATATACACATATTAGGATGGAGGTATTAAAACATACCTCCATAAAGCAATTGAGCCCCCCCCCCATGCCATCTCATCTGTTGTCTTACACTTGCCATATTATATACACAGGATACAAAAAGAATATATATATATATACGTCTCCTACATGAAGGTGAGGCAGACATTTTCAACTACGAATAGAGTAGAGTGGAGGCAGATATCTTGAGCTTCGAAGGGAGGGAAGACAGACATCTTCAGCTGCGAAAATAGTGGAGGCAGGCGGGGATCATATGGTGGATGAGTCAGCCTGGTATTTTAAGGAGCTCCATCGAGAACAATCCGTAATTTTGTCGCATTTGAAACAAAATATTCATCTTCATGTTCTAATTCAGAATCACTCATTCAGCTACCGAAAACGCAGTTTTTCGAATTTGAAACGTAGTTGTTAACTAAGAAGAAGGTATATTCTAAACACGCTGAATGATTTTTCAAAGGGTGGCATCAGCTATCGACGAATTTTCGCGCTAAATTTTTTTATTTAATAAACTGTGAGAGTATTACTTGAAGTGCCTGTTGTCTGAATTTGGTGCCATTTGGATTTTTAGCCATTGTGTGATCGTGGGCACATCGTGATAGGCACGTATCGCATGGTCCCGAGTTCGATCTTTGCAGTGCTGGTTAGCTGACGTTGGCTTTATGTGTTTTCCCAACCTCGAGGAGCAATCAGTATAACACAATCTTCTGAGCTATTCATTTTCAACAATTCTGGCTGAAAAATTCAATCCAGAAGTGTTAAAACGGTTAAAGAAAAAATGAACCAAGTCTCAGCTTCAATTTTTCACCACTTAAATTGCGAAAATATGATGTGTGTGTGTTTTTTTAACATGGGGTCATTCAAGTATTACGTCAACATCGAGGGTCAAGTGAGTTGTACTGCGTTTGTGTGGGTCCATACGTAACGGTCTGTGTGCGCAAAGAGCATTTTGTGTGAAGTCAGTGCTGCCATCTATATTTTAAATGTCGAGAGAATTGAATGTCTGTGCCGCCGCAGGGTTCGTCTCCAGAAGATGTAAATATCCAAGCCGACACAGTTGTCTCGTAAAGACAGCCCAGTCGAGTCGATTCACCATCAGCTTCGAAAACCGCCGTCCAACAACAGCAAAGCTGCGTATCGTAGCGGCCGCCGAAAAATAGTCGATTACCAGCAGTAGAGACTTACACACTAACAACGCTCTAAGCTGCTGGGCGCGAGAAATAGTATTTTTCTCACTCGATGATACTATCGTCGTTTCTTTACCAAAGCTCAGGAGCGCTAGCCACACACATCCTCACAGCATGAAGTCGCGACGAGAAGTGAAAAAAATGTCTGTTGCTCTCTGCGGTGAGACTTTTTATCGGCGAAATTAGCTCGCATTCGTGCCTCGAGACTGTGCCGCAGTTAGGTATGTGACTAACAACATGTTCTTCAGTAAAGTGTGCTTGTAGGTATGCATACGGATGAACTAGATCAAGGCACGTAGTAGCTAAAAGTACATTCTAAACGGGTTCAAATACTCATGGTTCTGTCAAGATTTGAACCCTCATCTGTTATGAACACACACACACAAATTGCATGATACAAATACAAAATGCAATATACAAATATAAACATAATTACACAAATTACACAAATATATTACATGCATTACTGGGTTCTAAGGGACGGTAAGATCTTTCCAGCAGGCTTATATGATTTTTATTTTATTGATTTTTTTTCCTTCAGCAACAGCTCTTTTATATATTTATTATATATATATATATATATATATATATATATATATATATATATATATATAATTGTTAATATATATTATTATTATTATTAACATGCATGAGACAATAATTAATTTCAACTAACTGCATTAATATCTGTGTTTTTGATCATATTAGAGGTATTGTATTCTGTGTTTCTATTACTATTTGTGGGGCTATTAGAGTAGATGAAGTTTTCATTATTTTTGGAGAGATGTAACAAAAACTTTTTTGAAATGATGTTTTATTACTTTCAGGCACTTGACAAATATTTCTTATTCGAGGTTCTATTTCCATGTTTTACTCACCATTCTTCATTTTTAAATATAAATTTAAAAATTCTGTACATGTAGTTCTGTTTCAGTGTGAATATGTTGCACTGAATTTTTTTGTTACCTATTGGGGAACATTTATTAATTCCCTTACTTTATTATAAAGATTGTCTAAATTGCGTATGTTCTCATAATACGCTCCTCCCCAGACACATATTCCATAATTTATATTTGAGTAAACCCATGCATAGAAGATATCTTTTAAGAAATTATTGTCAACTTATGTGTTTAGGTTTATAAAAGACTCCTGAACACATTCTGAGTTTTTAAATCATTTTCTCACTATGTGTATGTTCCATTTTAGATTATCTTGTATAACTATTCCTAAGTATTCATAGTTAAACACACACTCTACCTATTTCTTCACAATCACATTTTAATAGAGTTTGAGATTGGCAGTGGGGTACAGTTTTACGTAGACTTCTGTACTTACTGACATTTATATTTATTGTTTTCGTGCAAATAAATTTAGTTTTTTGTGCATTTATTTTTGATTTGTGTTTAATTAGCCAGTGATTTCTTTTTGATAGATCTTTTTCTGTATTTCTAATCAGACTGTTTATTTCTGTATCCTCAACATATAAAACTGTGTCATCTGCAAAAGATATAATATTACCATTGAGATTTAATTTACGTAATTCATTTACGTAAATTAAAAACAGTATCGCCCCCAAAACCGACAACCTGTGGGACTCCTTTTTTTACTTCCTGGAATTCGTTAATTTCTTTCTCTATTACGACAGCTTGTCGTCTATTGTACTAGTAAGATTCAAACCATTCCAAGATATTTCCCCTTATACCGGCTAAATATAGTTTCTCTGTTAGGATATTTAGATCCACATAGTCAAATGCTCGTTTTAGGTCCAAAAATACTACTAGTGGATATTTATTTTTATTTATTCCATTATTTATCAGGCCCATTAATTTTAAAATTACCATTTCCGCATTTTTGTTTTTTTGGAAACCATATTGATTGGTTGCAATGAATTTTTGATGATTTAGTATATTAATTAACATGAATGTCAAAATTTTCATGTCTGACCTTCCGAATATCAAACAAAAGTGGGTCCTTCATAAATTTTCGGTGATAACTAATATCAGTTCAAGTTAAATCGATTTTTATTATATGTCCTTCTCTCTTGACTGCAGGATACAGCTGTTGTCAACCCTGGGCATGAAAGGCTTTCTGAGTCTTTTCCCTCGACATTTGGCCCCCGACGTTTCGTCCCTGGCACGTTTCATTCCCCCGGAAATTTCATCTGTCCTGACCGTAAGAGTGATCAGGTGAGTGGGTGAGTAACCGTATAAGTGACCAAGTTAGTGAATGAGCGGCTGTTTGAATGAGCATGCGAGTGACAGTGTGAGTGACCAACTGAGGGAATATGAGGAGGGGGGTTCATCTTTACGAACACTCACCCACTCACTTGGTCAATCATTCTGTCACACATCGACAAACTTGATCACTCATTTGGTTACTTACTCACTTGGTCACTCATACGGTGAGGTGACTCGCTCGCTCCTTTTTTCACTCACATGATGACCCACTTATTCACTTGGTCTCTCATACGCTCGCTCACTCTCTCACTGACGCGGTCGCTCATTTCATTGGTTACAAATACGGTCATGCACAAAGCGGCTCGAGATTTATACAGATCTTTATACAGCTTTGGTCATGCACTTGGTCATTCATATGGTCACTCCGTTGGCCAATCACTTGGTTTCTCATACGGTTACTTACTCACTCGCACCGTCAATTGTACACTCACTTGTTCCTCATACAGTCACTCACCCACTTATATAGTCACTCAAACATTCACTCACCCAATTACATGGTTACGCATACAGTCAGGGCAAGTGGAATGTCAAGGGCAAAATGTCCGGGGGGGGGGGTTGCAAAATGTCGGAGGTGGAATTTCCGTATCCCGACATGAAATAAGTTTACATAATTGATTTTGGTTTTTTTATCGGTTTTCCTTCTCAGTTGAGATGCCTTTTTGTCGGATTTCGACCTCAACATTTCTAATTTGTTATTTACCTTCAGGTCTCGAGGAGACATTTCTACCAGCGGCTGCAACTCGTGTGTAAGTTCTGAACGTTCCGGTATCATGTTCAGAATCGCTCTGGTTAGCGTCATAAAAAAAGAGTCATGTAATGTAAGTCGTAATGTAAGAGTCGCGTATAGCGTAAAAAAAGGACAAGAAATGGGAATACTTTTCGGAAAGTCTAAGACGGAAGGCGTAACGGGATATGCTTTGACAACCAACCCGAAAGTATTCAAGGTAAATTATATTTAATTACAGCCGTCAGTTGCGGTGTCTATTGTAGTAGCAAGGGAAAAAGGTGGAATGGAGTGCAGAGTGTTGTGGGATGATTATTTATTTGCTAATTACAATCATTTCGTAACCCAATACAAAACGGATTGGGTTATAGTTTGAAACAGGGGTGTACAACTTTTTCAGTCCGCGGGCTGGATGTATGATATACATGTTACTGCCAAAGCCACTGGGCTTTGGTCACTGCCAATTGGCCAATTCGCCACTGGGCCGGCCACTTCGCGAATTGGGGAAATTTCGTTAAATATTGACCCGGTCAATGTCGAATTTTTGACATTTTTCGGCCAGTTCGCAAAGTGGCCGATGATCCCTGGACAAAGCCCGATAACAAAAAACATGATTCGGGATCATTCGGAGTTAGAGTATTTTTTCATGATAATTATGTTCATGTTAGTCGCCATTCAAGTATTACGTGAGCAGATTTTCAGCCATTTATGACCCCCTCCCTCACTTGTCAGCAAAAGTCAGCAAAACACTGACTCCCCTCCCCCCCTCCCCCTCCCCCCCTCCCCCCTCCCCCCCTCGATGCTGACGTAACACTTGAATGACCCTTAGTTATAGCATCCCATCAAACCGCAGTCACGATGCGATAATCATTCCCCACAAATTTGGCAGTAGAAACTATATGTTTATGTAATTATATTTTTACAGTTTTTGAATCAAATTTCACTTTTATTTTCTCTCGTCACATGGAGCTAATCCAATACAGTTGCTATATATAGACATGTATCCACACACTGGCGATTGAGAAAAAATGGATTTGGCTCCTACCTATCCGTCTCACATCGATCTCCGGCCACTTCGTGCAATGGCAGGCCAAAGTTCGATTAATTTCTGCAATTCGGAATTTAGCCAAAACTTTTGGCCAATTCGCGAAGTGGCCTGCCCCATCGTGAGTTGGCCGCACATCAGGCTTTGGCTGTAACACATATACAGAGTGATCATACTATGATTTGTATTTCGCGGGACATTGCCGTATATAATTTTGACTGTTCCAACTTTTTCTTCTCATAAAATGTCCCTTTCTTTTTCTTCCTTATTTTCAGCTTACTTGGATTTTTGAAATGAAGAATTAAGATTATTTTCATGACTCATAAATTATATTATGACAATTATGAACTCTATCATAGTTAATTATATTCATATAAATATATCCATCTTACATATTTGTAAGATATATTTTTTTGGTGAATTACTGTTTTACTCAGCGACTTGGAATAGCCCTTTATTTTCCGCCATTAGTGATTTTTTTTTTAGCAATCTTAGCATTAGATTGCTTCGATATCTCCCCGAGATGTGGGGGTGTATGTCCGGTCCTTCATTGTTCAATATATGGCAACTCTTTACTTGCCTTTGAGTATTTTCTTGGTAGTAATTGTCAACTTTACTGGCTTTCGACTGGTTTTTTTTTGTGGTACGGCAATGCCGATCTCAGAAGCAGGCGTTTTTCACGAGCATTTTTTTCATCCTTTTAAACTGCCAGTGGGTGAAGTTAGATTTTGTTCAAAGTTTGATTGATTATTGATCGTTTTTATCGCACCACGGTCATTTTCACGGAACTCACGGTGCACACGAGGGCTAATTAGACCAGGACATACAATTTATTTCTGATTCCGAACGGCAGCCTTTTTTTTAATACTCATCGAGAGGTTGGTGCTCTAACCCCTTGATGTAGGGCTCCTTGCGGTAGCAATCTTTTTTCAAAGTTTGATAATATAAGGACAGAGACGGTGTCTTTTCTTCTCTTTTTCTTCGGTGTAGTAAAGGAATATCCGCACATTATAAATACATAATAGAAAAAGCTGAAGTATTTCTCTTCCTCGGTTTTTTTTATTATTCTCAGGGGGGGGGGGGGCACAAAATCATAAAATAATTATTCTTTAAAAAAAAACGTGCAGCATTTTTCAGAAGGCTTAGTGATTTCCACTGTGTCAGTTATAACGCGGGTCAGGGAAATTAAAAAAAACTGCTTAAAGGGTTAACAGAAATTTGTCGAGCCATCAACCGACTAACAATTTACACAGCCTGCCTCCATTGTGAGACATGGGTGTAAAGTTACTATAAATATTGGGAGGGTTCGAACATATTGAGGAGGGGGGGGGCTCTAACCGAATGTTTTAATAGGTATTATGGAGATGGTGGCATATAATGTATGGGGGGGGGGGGTGGAGGAATTCGGGCTCACTGGCTAAATCTGTTTTACAGCTATGTTGTAAGATACACAAGATCGTGTTGGTGCATTTCGGACATGCACCAACATGTGTTTAGTATTAGTATTTATTGTGCTTTCGCTCCAAAAAATACATTACAAGGTAATGTAATTTTTGCAAGATTTTCAGGAAACTGGTCGTTATGTAGAGATACTAATTTTTGAAAAGAAAAATTCACCTCTACCTCTACAGGGGCTCAAACACTCTGTCGCATTCCGGATGAGTGTGCTACCACTACACAAAGCAGCAGCTAGAATATACATATATACACAATCGTCCGGAATGCGGCAGGGCGTCAGTCCGTGTCCCCGTAGAGGCAGAGGGATGAATATTTCTTTCCAAAAATCAGCATCTCTACGTAACAACCAGTTTTTTGTGTATTTTGTGATAAGAAGTGTGTGGAGAGGACATCTTTCTCTACATATAATACAATTATACATAAAATTGTTTTTTTAAAAAATTAAAATATGGATTAATAATTAAATAATTATTATGAGTATTAACTATTAATATAATTTTGAATATCGCAGGGATTGGCATACACCGAGGCGGAGAGGGAGAGGTTGCTTATACGGGGTTTACTGCCCGCGGCCGTCAGGCCTGTAGACCTGCAAATAGAGAGTACAGTCGAAAACTTGAACAAACAAGACGATGATCTCAGTCGATATCTTCTTCTTCGAGAACTACAGGTGAGTAGTAAATGACTCATATAAATGCGATCTGAATAGTATAAGAAGGGAAATAATCGAAAAAACTTTGGAATCTCAACTAAAAATGATTTTGCATTTATATATGCTCGGATGCATTTACACTATTTAAAAGTCTCCCCCGCAGAGAACAACTGGCCTACAAAGCTACGATTATGTAATCATTACACTTCACTCATAGTTAGAAAAATTAATGGCAGATAGCAGCGCTACATATAACAAGCATTACATAGAAACAAATGATATGTTTGACAAACGTACATTTGTTAATACGACAAATAAAACATATGCGTTTCACTCCTCCTAACCAGATCATGTCCCGCCGCTCTGTCTCAACGAAGAGATTTTAGCAGGTGGTCGAAGACCTGCCCGTGTATGTGTTGTGAACCTAACGTGAAGTTTGTTTCCTATTTAATTCTGGTTGTGTGTGATTGGTGCCGCCATCTACCATCAGTTTTTCTAACTATGAGTGAAGTGTAATCATTGAATAATTCTATTGTTGTAGGACTGTTGCTCTCTGTGGCGAGGCTTTTTAACGAGGAGATCGGCTTGCATTTTCGCGCCTCGAAGTTGGGGAACCACAGAAAACAAACTTCAGCCGACCACCACTGTCACAACGATTGGGTTCCAACCCGGGTAGTCGTGATGCGTGTCCACCACTATGGCCACTCGACCACCGCGGCA
This sequence comes from Pholcus phalangioides, assembly GCF_987345545.1. Classification (NCBI taxonomy): domain Eukaryota; kingdom Metazoa; phylum Arthropoda; class Arachnida; order Araneae; family Pholcidae; genus Pholcus; species Pholcus phalangioides. Next base: position 80,261,984 of record NW_028301608.1, on the reverse strand, counting down.
GGTATACTGTCCGAGTCGGTTATAGCGATATCGAAGATTGTTTTAAATGTTGTCGTAACCGACTCGTCGTTCCAACCGAGGTTGACGCTTTCAAGGCATTTTCGATGAAAAACATAAGAATAATCAGATGCAATCAAATACTGTGTATAGAATTGTTATTCTGTTGTGATTATGCTGATCACATAATTGACCAAGGGAAGTACGGGAAATATTGGGATCATAAATACAAGACATCGCCAATTCTTGCTAAAAATTTTTTACCAACTAATTCTTTACTAACTGTCGGCGAAATCACCAAATATTGCTTACAGACAATCCTTGGCGATAAATACAGTGATACACAGCAAGTGTGCAGTGATTTCAAATATGTTTGACGGGGAAATAATTTGAAAAAATTGTGTTTTTTCAAAAATGGAAAATCCCTCAGTCCTCGCTAATGACATATTTAACAAAATAATACACAGTGGTACCATCGGTTCTTCTTTTGAGCCGAGCACAAATCCGGTCTACCGTCATTGGGCAATTTACCACCATTTTGTCCGCTTTCAGAGTTGTGCCGAAAGTGTGTATATGTCCTATACTTAACTGATACATGATATGCCTAACCGTCTGCATGCGTAACTAGTGTTGTGCGTGAAGTTAGTGTTGCCATTTGTATTTCGATTTGTGAAATGAAGTATAGCGATTGAATATTTGCACAGTCGTATGCAAAACCACAACTGGGGTAGGGGGTCTTGTGGGGGGGGGGGGCTGGTGCCCTCTCTCTGTGTACTGGACCACAGGAAGAGAGTGCCAATTTATTTTTTGTTCGTTCAAATTTACGAGGAAGGGGTGCCACCAGCGTTCGCCAATACGCATGTAGATGCGTATTTCACCCCTCGAAATATTTTTAGGGGGCGAAAATACTCCTCAAAATTTTCTTTGGGGATGAAAATATTCCTTAAAAATTTAGGTTGAATTTTTTTTTGAAAATATATGTACAATGACAATGAACATAAAGTGAATAGTATACCAAGGCTTCAGAGGTTAGCCCTGTAGAAGCTGCAACTTTATTACAAAGGCTGGGATATTTTAATTGAAAAATTGCAGAAGAATTGGGAAAGAACAGCAAAAATCTACGGACAACGATTCTTTTCCCCTTATTTATGCTTTTCTTTCCCATTTTTCTTCCGAGTTTTGAATTCAAAAACATCCCAGTGAATATTGCACTTAGAAACGTGGAATTTTTTTGTTAGCTTCAAGAAAAACACAGCATCAACTTTATAATTTGGGTTTTTTAGTACAGGGTGTCTGTATAAAAAGTAATTTTTTGTATTTCAATGACTAAACAACCCCTTGCAATATGTATGATGTCTCTGATTTCTACACATTATGTGGGTACTTTTTCTTATTGGAAGTATGTCCGTAGAAGTAGAATCAACGATTCTTCAATAAATTGCGGCAAGAGGAATTAAGATTAATATCGCCCAGCATATTTATAAAAGAGAGAGAGAGAGAGAGAGAGAGAGGAAAGAGCACACAAATGGGGGGAAGTTGAGAAAGAAGTGAGCACGAAAGTGAAATCTACTGCCTAATATTTTTCCCCTTCTATTTCCAACATGAAAACAAGGAAACCAGTTTATTTAGTTTTACCGCCGCTACTTCAAATGCAGATCATTTAAATCAAGTCTGTTCGTGAAGGGGTTATAACACAGTAATACTGAATTCATATTTTTCAGGAAACGAATGAACATCTTTTTTACCGGTTGCTGTGCGAGCGTACGGAAGAGATTATGCCTTACGTGTACACGCCAGTTGTTGCGCAAGCCTGCATGGAGTACAGCAGAATATTCAGCAGACCGAGGTTAGTTCTGTTTGTGTTCACTTATAAACGTCTCTACAATTTTGATTGCACGATGTTTCCAGGAATATTTATTGCACTAACACAGACAGTCTTAATGGCCATAACGTGATTATACATCATGTTGGTTACAAAACATTTTTCACTTGATCTCAGCGAAATCAGCCACGATGGGTCCTTATTTATCTTTGAGATCAAGACTGTTATATGATGGATATAATTAGGTTTTCCTTTTACTAAAACTTATTCAAAGAGTGGGAAGAATTTTAATTAGAAAAACTGATGAAACACATTTTTCGAAAGTTCTTGCAAAAGTATTTGGGAGAAAATAATTGAGAGAACGTATATTTGTGAAAGGTGTATGAATTATGAGCTCAAGCTTGCGTTTGAGAATTAGCACTAAAAATAAAAAAAAGAATGGCATGTATGGGTATAGGGTGTCTCATAAATTCGTAAATAGTTTAAAAATTCAAAACATTGAAAGAATTGGTATATATGAATACCGTTTGTGCGAAAAAGTTATTCCCACTAGCGGGGATTATTTTTGGGGCGGGAAAAACTGGTTTTAAAATTTTTGTTGATAGAAGGCGTTGTACGAAAGCAAATCACGAGTGATTGAACCTTTCTTTAATACCTTCTGCGTCCAGAACGTTTGTGGGACTCCAGCCGGCAATTCGTGGCTGAGGTAAAACAACTTCACCAATTGTGCTTTATCCAGAAATGTCAACATCGCAATGAAAATTCCACTTAAGTGACAGTAACAAGAAAATTCAGAAATGGGCTTTTAATCGTACACCCTGCATTTTATAGGACTCTGATGTACATATTTCCAATGATTTTCTTCATTCAGCGCTATCTACCGGCAAAAACACTCGAACTATTTTTCCCCCCGTTAAAAGAAAAAAAATTCCTTTTGCGAGAACAACTTTTTCAGAAACAATATTCGAGTATACCAATTCCTTCCATTTTCAGGTGTGGTTGCCCAGGTCGATAAGATACTCGGCTGAAGTACCAAAGGGTGTTTAGAGCTGTAGCGAGTTCGATACCCGGGTCGTCCTTGTTAGAAACTTTCCTGACACAGGGGGAGTACAACAAAAACGGTGATATGACCACAGAAAACGATTGCTACCGTAGGGGGTTCCACAACGAGAATTAGTTCACCAACCTCTCATTGAGCATAAAAAAAGGGCTGATGCTTCGAATTGCCAATAAATTGTCGGTCCTGGTCTAATTAGTTCTCGTGTGCAGAAAATGACCGTGGCGCGACGACAAAAATGATAAAAAAATAATGATCCTTTTCTATGATTTTTTTGAACTATTTTTTCGCTAACTTTGCGATTTATTACACTATTTACGAATTTATGGGTTACCAAGAATTTATGAGTATCATCGATTGAATTCTCAGCCACACTGTCCAACAAGCATATGATAAATGTATGTTGTAGTACCATTGAAATATCGTGTGGTAAAAAGGGATTTTACTACATTGGCTATTTTGTTAGAAATTTGTTCTGGTGGGATACTTTAAAGAAATAATAAACATTTTCATAAGGAACTGATTCCGAGAGGAATGGATTCCCAAACTTTTCACTTTCACGTCACTCGGAAATTTTAAAATATATATAGCGGCAATCTGTCTGCTTTTGAGACACATAAGCAAAACTCTAAAACTGCCAATATGCAGAAATCATTCATTCCATATTTCAGAAATCACAGACAGCTTTATTACTACTTTCAATAGAATTATATTTTCAAGACAGCTCACGGCCTCTGACCGATCTCATTCATCCCAGGGTGCCGCAACACACCCTTTGGGAATTTCTATTACAATTTTTTCTCTTTACTGGTGGGCCAAACGGTTTGGTGGGCTTTTTTACCTACTACTTTAACATGCTAAAAAAAGATTTGCTACTATAGGCTGAACCTCCAATACTCTTCGGAAATGTTTGGAGAATTTTTAACGAAAACAAGGAACATACCAGAAACTAATTGAGGAGCTTATTTTCAAAAGAAAACATTTTCACAAAAACAAAACTTACAATAGAGGTAAGAAACGTATTCTGTCGGTATAGACTGCTTTACAAAAGCGGAAAATAGCACAACACGTAGCATATGGGAAGCGGTATAAGCGAATATTTAAATAATATCTTTAAATATATGATATTTTAATATTAAATATATATATTTTTCTTGATCAATATTCAGGGGAATTATCTATATTTAAATTTTGAAAATGATCAGGTTTAAAAGAAAATTAGTGGAAATGTTGCCTTTTCGACCAATCAAATTAGAGCTGGTAATAAATCTGAAAAATTGAAAATTTCTACATTATCTGTTGATTCCAGAAGGTTTCACCCATCCAAGGAAGGTGCCCTTACTGTCCTATCGTGAGTAACATAAGAAACATGATCATTCTACTGTGGAACCATAACGAACACTCCCGTTAGCGGGCATACTCACTATAACGGACATTCTTTTGAATTACGTCGACCGGACTGAATGTATTTTACTATTCACCAACGGACACTCGTCATTAGCTGAAAAATATTTTCAGCCTCATCGGTGTCCGTCATCAAGAGGTTCTACTGTAAAATGCGACTTCGAAAGCGCTTTTGAAAAATGTACCGTTTTGAAAAAGTCCCTTAACACAAGTAGGAAACGTTAACACGTTTGTTGTGTTCTTTTTTGAATGAAAAATACCGAAGTGAATGAACGAGGTGATAATGTTCCCTTTTGATAAAAACGACTGACTTTATATTGTAATTTATATAAATATGTTTGAATAAATCCTATTGTATAATCCGACAGAATTCATCCCGAAGATTCAGAAACCATTGAAAAGTGAATTTCGAAAAAAAAAACTGGAAATGTTCTCTTTTGAAAATTAGTTCCTCAATTATCCATAAGCTGAACCGTCTTACAGAATTTTAAATAACTAAACACTTAAACGAATTGAAAAGTTATGAGAAAAAGACATTCTTATTCATTGAAAGCACGGGGAATTTTTTAATTTTGCAGGGGAATGTATATATCTTTGAGAGACGCCGGAAAAGTCGACGAAGTCCTGAAAAACTGGCCAGAAGAAAACGTCAAGGTAATTTTTAGGTAAATCATACGAACGTGTGCGTTCATCAGCCGGCAATTGCATTTTATCGTTCCTTAAATAATTACACTGGTGCCAGAAATTAAGAGAATTTGCAGATTATCTCTAGAACTACTGTACCGATTTTAATGAAATTTGATATGTACATACATTGATACAATACAAAACAAATAACCATTCAATAATTGTAATATACACGCATGATCGTGCGTAACACTCGTTGGAGTCGGAAGGTATGAAACAGCGGTTGCAGAATAAACAAAAAAATTGGTTAATAGATGGGTTAATAGGGGGTATGGTCCCCTCTTACAGATATACAGGTCTCGCAGCGTGATTTCATACTTGCAATAAGGCAGTTTATCATTTCCTGTGGCAATTGGTCCCACTCGTTCAGCAACGCTGTTTTCATTCCCTGGATGGTTCCTGGAGGGGGGTTGCGAGTTACAATTGCCCTCCCCAGAGCGTCCCAGGCATGCTCTATAGGGTTAAGGTCTGTAGATCTGGCTGGCCAATCCATCCGGCGAATATCCTCACTCTCTAGAAAATCGTCGAGCAGAAAAGCTCTATGTGGCCTCGCGTTATCGTCCATTAAAATGAACTCAGGGTCAACTGCACCCCTGAAAAGGCGACATAGGGCTCCAAGACCTCATCCCTATACCTCACACCAGTCACAGTGCCTCTTTCAAAGACATGGAGAGGTGAGCGGCCATCCAACATGATGCCTGCCCCGACCGTTAAACCTCCTCCGCCATAATGGTCGATTTCGCGGACATTGGAGGGATCCGGTATCCTGGAACTGTTTCCATAAGTTACACACGACGCTGGGCGTTAAATTGAACTCTCTACAAATCTGGACTTGAGATTGGCCTGCTTTTAGCCTCCCCACAATTCGCCACCTCATTCCATCATCTAAACGTTGGTGGTTACTCATTTTTACTGTTACAATTTGAAATTAACCGATTGCTGCAAAATAACACCAAGAAATTCGCCGAGGTGTGCTAGCGAACGAAATGCGTCTTAACTTACGGGCGCTTATAAAGCCTGTTTCTCTACTGGCTCCGCTTACACACACGTGCACGCTCACGTATTTGACGTACAAGATTTGCATTTTTGTCTAAAAGCAGTGGTTTTACATTCAGTTAAGTTCTTTTCATGAAATTCGATAAAATATGCAAATTCTCTTAATTTATTTCACCAGTGTACTTCACCAACTCTAGCCATATCGCCATTAATGAGATGGGTTGCCATCTACCGGTGGTCGCCTCAAGTTCGCTAGGGAAAATTTCTTATCCATATCCTCCCTCTCGTTTGAACCTGGGACCGCGACCTCCACGGTGGTAGACGAGCATCTTACCAGCACACCACTCGAGCGCTTTCCTTAAATAACTGGCTCTCATTCATTTGTCACATGAAATCATGAGAACTCAGATGTGTGAGATAAGCAAGTAGTAGTTACATGACCTGCCCCTTAGGGCGTTCATAACTCTGAAGGTCGATATTGCGATAAGAATATCCGGCACAGTTCCAAGAGTTATTATTATTTACCTAAATTATACTAACCCATCCGTTGATCATAAATACGCCACTCAACCCCAAGATCCAATTATATCCCTTGACGAGAATATATACATGCGCACACAACTTCTTGCGAGCCCGTACACATCAATATATAAGGTACATCAAAAAAGTTTGAGATAACATGTGAGATAAATTGAAATAAAAATGGAGGGGTAATTTTTTTCTTTTAATTTTCCACACAATACGTTGCATGGGAATATATTGGTTCAAACTCTCGGATGGAGTTTATCAGTTCCATTCGATTTAAAGTGCTTCGGAGTTTTGTAAAGCAAGACAATAACAAGTTCAGCTGTAAAAAGTGAATTAAGGCGCCCGACTACACGTTAAAAACATAATTTTGGAAGAAAATATAGATTTTTATTTTTTCATGAAGGCCCTGTTTGTTGTGATTTCGAAACAGGCCGCCTTGTTTTCTTTATATAACGCTTAAAATCAAATTTACAGTCACTTTAGCGTTGCGTTTTAACATAGAAGTAATCCGTGAATAAAAACTAAACGAGTTTTTCGAATGAAATTCACATTTTATAAGAAATTTTCTGAAAAATTTGAAAAATATCATTTTTTAAAAATGCTATCTTTGACTTTTTACTTGAATTTGAAGCATGATTTCTAAAAATCTATTCATTGTATCATTACAAAATTACAATATGATACACTGTTGAGATTATGAACCAAAATCTAAGGTCTATCACATATATTTGTCTAATTACACTATTTTATAGACGATGTCTAGAATGAAATTTCAAAAAACTCGCACGTACATCAACTAATTTGAGTGTAACTTATAAGCATATCATACAATCCTTTAAATTTTGTTTCATAACTGGCATCATCACTATCTGAATGCATTATGAAAATAACAAAACATTCCATTCTTAGTGTTTTTTGGAAATATTAATAAATCGAACACCATACAAATTTTGCTTTAACTTCGACACAAAAATGACTTTTTCATAGAAAATGACATAGGTAGTCCAAAATTTATGATTGTTTTCACCATTTTTTGAGACACTTTCTATCAAAAAATTTCATTAAAGTTCCCTCCAGAACCCTTTTATAGAAATATGCTTTCGTACGTATTCGGATACCTCTTAATTCAGAAAAAAATCTATAAATCAAATCAAATAAATAAATCAAATTTGGGGCTGTGTTATACTATACAGTGGAATTTCGAGGGAAATCCGTTCCTTGAAAGTGCTCGTAATCTGAATCGCTCGTACATATACCGTATTTTATCGGATGAAACTTCCCCATAGGAAATAATGTAAACTCAGAGATGTGGTTCATTCCACAATTTTTTTTCGTCATTCCAGGCGATAGTTGTGACAGATGGCGAAAGGATACTCGGTCTGGGAGACCTTGGGGCTAATGGTATGCCCATTCCGATTGGCAAGCTTACTTTATACACCGCACTTGCCGGAATACAGCCATCGGCTTTAATGCCTGTCATGTTGGATGTGGGCACGAATAACGAGGTGAGTTTTAAGTTTTTCTTTTATCCAGGAAAATATTCGGGGAAATTCATGGAATGTCTGACTGTGCAGAAAAGTAAGGTGGCAAACAATAAATGACATTTTTTATACTATTCAAATCTATGTAAATGATATAAATACAGTGTGTTCCCTGTGAAGTGCAATATCCTATATTTTTTTAAATTGTGGCGGATTTGTGGCGATTTGTGTCGTGCGATGCGCATGCGTCAAGTGTTCTCTAAAATAGTTGATTTTTGTTATGTTACATACATTGTTCGGTTGCTTTGTTTTTCAGTAATTTGTTCCGGCTGGTCCGAGATCTTCTAATTCAATGTTAAATTAAAAGTTGAATTAAGTTACTTACATCGCCTGCCTCGCCTAGTTTGATCGTGTGTGTGCTTAGTTCAAACCTCGAGTTTCTTGGCAATCTGTTGCTGATCCGGCTAAAAGCGGTGTCGCATTTTATGTGGAACCGTACAAAACCTGGATGTGATAAAAATATTGACAATAATTTCTTTTGTTATGTAATAGCATTCAGGGTACCTCATTTGCTTAATATATAGCCCATCGAAATTTTTCTCCTCTGGATATTACACTGATTGCCAATTAAAGGGTTAATATCTCGATAAATATTGCATTTAAAAATATGATTTTTTTTGCAAATGACTTGAAAGAGGGATCTACATGCCAATAATTGGAAGTTTTATTACACGGGGACTGCATAAAAAGTATATTTCTTTATTTTTCTATGTATACGACCCCTCAAACAGATTTAAGTAACTGGAAACTTTTTATACTGGAAAGTATGTTTCTAAAGTCAACGGTTGCAGAGACATCTGCTGGACAGCATGTAATTTTGCGGTCTTAATGCATTTATGTTCTCGAAATTATGATTGTTTTCTGCACTGGTGTATGATGCCACCTTTCTTCCATATTTTTAAGCGAAAATGGTGGATGCATGCATTTTCATATTATGTCAATATCGTGTAGAAGGTCTACTGTCTGCTCTTTGTGGAGAGACTTTTTCGAATGGATGACCGGCTCGTATTCGAACCTCGAAGTTGGAAAACAGCAGAAAACCAACTTCACCCGGCTACCATTATGCCTTCAACGGGGTTCGAACCTAATCCTCACGATGAGAGTCAAGCACGATGTTCGCACGACCATACAGTGGCGGTCGTGGATATTGTACAACAGAGGGTGCGCAGCCTTTTTAGTCCGCTTGAGAGATATGCGAGATGATTACTGCTCACTGGTCACCAACTGGCGCATATCTCTTTTGAGGATTGGTACTTCTTTTATGAATACCTTTCATGGGTCGCGTAAAACGTGTTTGTGGGTCGCAGGTTGTGCACCGCTGCTGTACAAAATCATTAAGCAGGGTGATTCAATAAATCTCCTTGCCACATTTTACTTGCAAACCGTTCATCCTAGCGACATACTTCTAATCAGGAAAAGTATCCAAATAACGTGGAGAACATATGTACCTAATTCATGTTGCAAAGGGGTTGTGTAATTATTAAAATAAGGAAATTAAATTTTTATACAGACACCCTATCCTTAAAAACCCAATTAAAAAGTTGCTGCCATGTCTCTCCTGATGCCAGCAAAAAAGTTCCAAGTTTTTAAATGCAAAATTCGCTTGAGATATTCAAATTCGAATATCGAAGGAAAGTTAGGAAAGAACAACCTAACCGTTGTCCGTTAGCTTATGCTGTTCCTTCCGAACTTTTTTAAGATAATTGAATTCAAGTATTTCAGTGAATGTTGAACTTAGAAACTTGGAATTTTTTTGTTGGCCTCAGAAGAGATGGGGCAACAACTTTGTAACTGGGGTTTTGAACACATGGTGCTTGTATAAAAAGTTAACATTATTATTTTAATGACTATGCAACCCCTTGCAACATGAATATCCATATCGGAGTACTACATGCTATTTGGATACTTTTTCTAGTTGCAAGTATGCCTCTAAGAACAAAGGTTCACCAGTAAAATGCGGGGAAAAGGGATTTATGGAACCACCCTGTACACAAAAGCGGTTATATGACTCTCATATACTGTGCAATCTTTTGTTGATAACTAGGGATGGAACGAATAGTCATTTGACCGAATAGCTTAATACCGAATATTCGGTTAATATTTGGCCGAATATGTAAATTTTCTTAAAATTCATCACGATTATATAAATAAAATTGTTTTTAATGGAAAACAACACTATTGGGGATTTCAAATTATTGATATCGAATTTTAATTATGGAATTTATTATTTAAATAAGTATTAAAAAAAACTAGTAAAATTGAAATATTTTCATTGCCATGGTAATGATAATCAAATTTAATGATACATTGTATTTTAATATTACTTATAGAATCAATTTTTATTTCAACACTTTTTACAATTTTGCACCTAATCAAGAAAATGCCAACTACATTAGTTACTCTCGACTAGTAACGCCTCGTAAAATTTACGACTCATTTTCTTATTTTTCCTCTTTAGATGTTCTATGCCCCTTTTACCTTTTTCTCAGTAGCTCAACACTTATCTTGTCTAGATAAGTGTTATTAGTGTTATAAGTGTTAAATCCTTCAGTTAGTGAACTTGACTTGTGTAGTTCATGCTCACTTCCACCTTTGCAGTAAGATTCTATTTTCAGTTTCATGTTTTCCTTATCCTAGAAATTCATCCCGACATAACCTCTTTCACAGAAAGGCATATACATACACCACACAAAATAAGATATGATGAGTAAATTTTAATTTGTGAGAAAAATTCAAATTAATATAATCTTTTAAAATTAGTTTGATGTACTTAGATTTACTCAGATATTCGGCTGAACCGAATATTCGGCAAAAGAGCCGAATAGGCAGAATACTGAATACCAGCCAAATATTCGTTCCATTTCTATTGATAACTTATAGATATCTCTTGGAATTTGCACCGGTACCAAGCTCAAATTTCATGCCGCTATTTGAAAAGGGAAGCAAGAAGCTACTATTTTCTGGCATTAGTTTTCTTGTAACTTTTATGTTTTGTAATTTGCAGGCGTTGTTGAAAGATAAAATGTACATCGGACTGAAACAAAGACGCGTGACTGGAGTGAAATACGATGAATTGGTTGATGAATTCATGAACGCGGTAGTTGACAGGTAACCTTATGACGAAAAATTAAAAATCTTCATAATATACAATATTAATTCTCTGTTTTAGTTTTTTTTTCTTCTCAATGCATTCGAACATCCCAGCTTGATGGTGGGTAAAATGGTTTCAAGGTGGCTGGTAAAATTTTCTATGTTCCATCTTTCGAAAAGGTTCGAAATCATATAAGTGATGGGAACCTGGGTGACGATGAGGTTCTTCATGTTCACTCCTATCAAGCATAATTTTACTTCGAGACGCGAATGCGATCCGATATTTCTTTTAAAAAGTCTTACTACAGAGAGCAACAGGCCTATAACAGTACGATTATTCAATCATTGCACTTCACTCATAGTTAGATAAATTGATGGCAGAACCACACACAACAAGCATCACATAGTAACAAATTTCACGTAAGGTGCACAACACGTACACGCACATCCAACATGTACCAATTCGTTAGAAATCCCACAGAGTAATGTGGATGAGGTGCATGTAAGGTTTAGTTGTAGTAGGTTTACTCCTACCCCACAAAGAAAAAAATAAGTATTGTTATTGTAAAAAGGGTGCGCATGAGAAATAACTTTGCTGATATACGATCCCCTGGCGGCCGCGAAAATCAACTTATGCCAATGAAATTCGAGGTACAGGTCTTTGAGAATATGTGCTCGAGAATGAAATGAGAAACAAAAATCTATCTTTTGCGGTTCCGGTTATAGCAACAAAATTTCAAAAAATTCAAATTTCAACACATACTTTTATGTATTGCAAAATGATTAGCGCAATAAAAAACCATAGATGGCGTTGGAACAGTACATGTATCACCATAAACGACAGCGCAGGATGCAGACAAAGAAAGAAGATCTCACTAAGGGGTTGGTGCGCTAACCGCTCTGTCAGGTATTTTGGTCACATCTTTAGGAAATTTCCGATCGAGCGGAAAATGAAAATATAGAATAAAAACTGTAAAACTTCAATGTGCATATCGAATTACGATACTTTCTATAATGTGAGTGCGGTACGTTCTATAGATTTCCTTATGAAAGTTTTCCATCCGAGGAACAGTGAGTACAGTCAGTTGAAAAAAACTGGCCTTAAACTGAAGAAAGGGACTTTTCTGTAGTCTTACACATGCCTTCACAGTGGTAAAAGAATTGCAAAAGAAGTGCTACATGTATATGGGTCAAAGCGTAGTCTCGCAGACTGATAACGATAACTAATATGGAAAAATGAGTCTGAATCATCCTTAGCTTCAAAAACTTCCGAAGAAAATAAATTGCCAAAGTCCTGATAACTGTGAACGAATTTTTTCCTTTGGTAGGATATTGGTCCGTTCCATAGTAAGTAAAAGTGATAACAATGATATACAAATGATAACATTATCCGTGATTCCAATAAGTGGCCGTCTACTGTATTTCCCAATTCTTACAATATCCCATCGTTTTTATAATCCGAGGTAGAAGGATCGTACTTCTCAACTCATATACAGTTTTGGTGCAGGTATTGGATATTTTATGCATATAAACTTATACCTCGAAAAAAATAAATATATTTGCATTTCGAATTCAGTTCTTAGAATCGAACGGTATTGAAAATGAATATAACTGTACTTTCTATAGATTTGGTCGCACTTGCCTGATCCAGTTCGAAGACATAGGGACCAAAAATGCGTTCCGACTACTCAAAAAGTATAATGAAAACTATTGCGTTTTCAACGATGACATTCAAGGTATACAACTTTTTTGCATTTTGAAATTTTTCGTTGTATTAGCTAATAATTTGGTTGTAGTGATTGAATGTTCTGTTTGCTTTTTTTTCTCTGAAATGGTACCATAGAAAAATGATTGTAGGGCATCTTTTCTTTAAAAATCTTATAAATTAACAATTTTCTTAGAAAATACAAAGTTTCTTTTCGCGTTCGGTAAGTTTTATATAGCGTAATTTTTTTCATGTAAATGAGAACGTAAGTAAAAGTTTGTGTTACTTACATTGACATTTTTTAAATTTGCGAAAGGTACGGCATCAGTAGCTGTTGCTGGAATACTCGCGGGTACGAGAATCACGAACACGAAAGTCTCCGATCATGTTTTTCTATTTTACGGTGCTGGTGAGGTATGAAATTACACCCATTCTTCTAATAGTTATTTATATACAATTATTGTTATTCTTTATCCGAAGTAATCGTGCGCATAATTAATTTTTTATCGCATTCTTACTTTGTAATTTTATGCATGGAAATAGCGAGCTCAACACCCCCTCCCCAACACCCACCCCAGATGGATTTCCACTTATTCGGATGTAAAGGAAATGTTTATCTCAACACGGAGAAGTGAAAAAAGCATTTTGAAAACTATATTGAGTTTAATGCTATCTGTTCGTGAAGAGCTTGACTACTGTTCTGTGTTTTCAAGGGTGCATAGGAAAGTTCCTTTGTCGTCGAATAACTCGCGAACCGTTGATCCTACATGCATACTTTTAATTAGAAAAAATATCCAAATTATTGTGTTGCTATTAAAATTAATAAATTAAAACTCTTTATTTAGTCCCCTTTCTTAAAAAAATACCAATTAGAGAGAAAGTTGCTTCCCTGTCTCTCTTGAGATAAAAAAATATTCCAATGTTTTAAGTGCAATATTCATCGACAAGGAAAAGATCCCAAGTTTTCGTCCTCGAGAAACTATGAAAAATATTAGTTTATTTCCTTCATTTTCAGTGATTTTCGAATTAATTTTTTTTTTATCACTGATGAATTGCAGCACTTCTGATACACATAACAGGCATTCCTCAGAAACATACTTCACGTTAGGCTCAGAACACCGAGAGGCCTCCAATTGAAGTTCCTGAGACGAATATTTACGAGGTGCATGTGCAGTTTAGTAGTGGTGTTTATGCGTACCTTCCGTATTTATAATACGCCTATTTTTGTTTAGGCAGCACTGGGAATAGCTGATTTACTCGTCACGGAAATGCAAGAGCAAGGAGCATCTAGAGAAGAAGCAGTCGCACATATTTGGCTGGTAGACTCGCATGGACTCGTGGTAGAAGTATGTCCAACATGAAAATAATTACGTACATTATTTCCTTTCATGTATTATATGCGTGCGTACTTTCTCATTTTGAAAAGTTTCAGTTCTGAAAATAGTATCAGAAGCAGTTCATTCACAAGAAAGCCTAAATGATCATAATTTTGTAGCACACTGTGCACTGGTTGCTGGGTTATACAGTACAGGGTGCATAGCTAACAGCACGCGCAGCATTTTACTGGCAAACTGTTGGTCCCTTACTTCCAATAAGAAAAAGTATCCAAATAATGAGTGGAACTCACAGATTTTACATCATTCATGTACAGTTGTAAAAAAATAACTTTTTATACGGATATTCTGTGCCCAAAAACCCAATTAAAAAGTTGTTGCCCTGTCTCTCCTCATGCGTACAAAAATAAAACATTCCACGTTTCAAAGTGCAATATTCATTGAATTGAAAAACGAAGAGAAGTTGGGGGGGGGGGGAACCCCATAAATGAAAATAAAAAGCGTTTTCCGTTAGTTTTTGCTGTTTTTTTCCAATTTTTTTTAAAAATAAAATATTTTAGTGAATGAATATCACACTAAGAAACGTGAGTTTTTTGGTGGCATCAGGAGATACAGGGTAACAACTTTCTAATTTGGGTTTTCGATCAAAGGTCGTCCGTGTAAAAGCTAACTTTTTTATTTCAATAACTGTACAACCCCTTACAAAACACAAATTTCTTATATATCTGAGTTCTACACGCTTTTTGAACACCTTTTGTTGTCGTAGTTAGGCCTCTAGGATCAAAGGTTCCTCAGTAAAACGCTATGCGTGCTGTTAGCCATGCGCCCTGTATGCCTTTTTTAAAGTTGAGAAATCAACAAAAAATTCAAGGTTTCATAGTTGAAATTAATAGATTTTTCCCATAATAATATGACCTATAATTTTCCTAACAAAGTCATATCGTTCATCATTGCAGAACAGACCAGAAGAGACGCTGACTAGTCACAAGAAGAAATACGTTAAGCAACATCGGAACTTGAAAGAGCTATTGAAAATGGTGTACGACATCAAACCATCGGTCCTTATCGGTGAGTGGTTCAGTTTCATGCTTTAGAAAAATAAACGGACTGAGATTACAGTCTTCATTGTCCAACTGAAATTTTTGAAATATTGAAAGAGTAAACTGTGTTCTGTAACTACAGATTTATACACAGCGTAGCCGCTTTATTATGACCACCTGGCAGTTTCAAGCAAATGAGCTATGGCTACAGTCATGTGATCCGAAAATTTCGCCCCCGACGTTTTGTGTCCGGTACATTTCTCTTGCCCTGACCGTATGAGTGACAGAGTAAGTGACCAAGCAAGAGACTAACTGTGTGAGTGACCAAACGATTGGGTGAGTGACTATGTGAATGACCAAATGAGTGACCGCACGAGTGTGAGCGACTATACTGGTGGGTGAATGACCACATGAGTGACCATATGAGTGAGTGTGAGTGACTGTATGGGTGAGTGACCGTTTAAGTGACCACATTAGTGACCGTATGAGTGACCACACTCACTTGGTCTCTCATACGGTCACCGATCCACTTGTTCACTCATATGGCCGCTCACCCCTCAAATGGTAACGCACCCACTCATATATTCACTCATCCACACACCCACTTGGTCAGTCTTTTGTGGTTATTCATTCATACTGTCACTCACTCACCCACTTGCACAGGCTCACGGTCATTCACTCATAGTGACCGTATGAGTGACCACATCAAGTTGGTGGGTGAGTGAATATATGAGTGGGTGCGTGACCAATTGAGGAGTGAGCGGCCATATGAGTGAACAAATGGATGGGTGACCGTATGAGACACCAAGTGAGTGTGGTTACTCCATACGGTGTCACTCACCCACTCACTTCATCACTCACACGGTCAGGGGTGAAATTTAAGTTGGAGAAATGTACCGGGTACGAAACGTACCAGGAGTGAAATATCTGGGACGAAACGTCGGAGGCGAAATTTCTCTAAACCGAAATTTCACGCACATTCCCGCAGGTACCGATTCGTTGGGGTTCGTTGGGGGGTTCCGCGGGGGGGGGGGGTGCATGTGTGGTGTAGCAGTAGTAGGTGGGGCCTCCAAAAAATGGCTCGGGGATCCATGATGTTCTTAAGTCAGCCACCTCGTTGGGCAATTTGCCTGTTGTGGCGTTGTATTTGTATTTGTATTTGTATTTATTCACACACAGTTCTATAATTTCGGGCATGTAAACATGATACTTGAACTCCCACTTTCAGCCACGCATGTTTTTAGGGGGGGGGGGCGACAAAAAATTAGAAATTTATTTTTTGATCAAGCCTTGTATGTATCATAAAAAGCTGCAAATGTAACTTTCACAAAATATTTTATTTTATCTCTACTATATTTGCATGCATTTTGACGAAAATAGCACATATATTAGCAGACAGAAATGTTTTACAAAAATTCCTCATTGATCATTTTTGTCGCATCATAGTCATTTTCTGCACACGAGGGCTAATTTTAGACCGGGACCTATGTACAATTTATTGCGGATTCCAAACGGAAGGCTTGTTTTATAATTATCGAGGGGTTGGTGCGCTAACCCCTGGATGGGGGACTCCCTGCAGTAGTAATTTTTTCCTGCGGTCATGTCGTCGTTTTTGTTGTACCCCCTGTGTCAGGAAATTTTTCTGACAAGGACGAATCAGGTATCGAACTCGCGACACCTCTAAAGCGTCATGTTTCTTGCTTATAACATATGCGGAGTTTTCAATAAATTTTTATGAAACTTTCAGAAATTTGACACTATACATACAGGGTGTCATGCAAAGGACCAACTGATTTTAAAACGAAATAACTCGGAAACGGTGATTGATAGAAGAAATAATCAAGTGGTATGTTTAGTTTGAAATCCGTAAAAATCTGACAGTGTAGTTTAAAAATTAATTACAGATGTTGCCGACAGGTGACGCTGTACGCTGTGGTCACACTACGGAGTGCGAGAAATCGGCTATTAATTGTCTTTTGCGAGTAGTCTTTGCCATCGATTCAAAATGTTGACCTTGATGACTGATCGCTCTGTGTTGCAAAACGCTCTTTTTATTAGGGATCCGTTTGAAACTACAGCTTACAGCGTCAACTGTCGGCGGCATTTGTAATTAATTCTTAAACTTTTGTATCAAATTTTTGCGGGTTTCAAAGTGTAAACGCGCTACTTCTTTTATTCTTCTATCGATTACCGTTTCCAAGTTATTTCATTTTACAGTCAGGGAAGCCATTTGTGGGACACCCTCTAAGACACTGTAAAGAAATTTAGAATGCAAAAATTCAGTATTCGATAAGATATGAGCACATTTCAGATGGATGATTTCTAATTACGCATGCGCAGAAAATATCAATTTCATTTTTTCATAATTTTTGCGCTCAGCTATCCGAACGAGGTCTGAGTGTACAGCGCAGGACGCTTACGTCTTCACCAAGGTAGTACCTACTTGTACGCTCTCTTTTAATTGTATAGATATGGTTTGAGATAATGATAAATAATTGGTTGTTAGATATATATTGTAACTAAGATAAAAATTCCAGTTGAATGTCGCAAAAATTCAGAAATATATCAGCGATACAGTGAGCAATAGTTTCAGTTACTTCCTCAGAATAGCATAAAGAATTCTCCAGAAATCAATGTTGTGATTACTTGCAGTCATTTGATTATTTCGAGAATAAGCCCCGCAGCACAATGCGAATGAGCGGAGATGAAAAACATTCGTGACTGAATCTGAAAGGTCTGAGTTCTCAAGCATTATGTTTACATGCCCAAAATTACAGAACGAAATTAATGAACAGTAAGGGACCGTTCAAGTATTACGTCATCATCGATTGGGGGGGGGGGGAGGGGGTTTCCGATTTGCTGACTTTTGATGACAAGGGGGGAGGGAGGTTTTGGATAATGCTTACGTCATCAACCACCCTTTATGAAAATATGAGTTAGGATTCAGAGGGGCAGAGCTGATGACGAAATTTTTCTGACAAGGGGGGGGGGTCGAAAATGGCTAAAAATTTACTTACGTAATACTTGAACGGCCCCTAAGACGTCATAGATCAATTGCTTAAAACTGTCAGGTGGTCATAACGAAGTGGCCACTGCGTATATTACTGTATAATGTTAAGGATGAAAAATGGCCACTTATTTCAGGTGTATCTGCACAGCCCGGAGTATTTACGAAAGAAGTTTTGGAAACGATGATGACGGAGAACAACAAACAACCGATCATTTTTGCGCTCAGCAATCCGAACGAGAAGTCTGAGTGTACAGCGCAGGACGCTTACGTCTTCACCAAGGTAGTACCTACTTGTACGTTCTCTTTTAATTGTATAGATGTGGTTTGAGATAATGAATTTCTCATTAAATAACTGAGATGAGTGAGATGTGTCAAGTGAGAGGACGTGGGTTCGATTCCCGCAAAGGAGCAAATTGAATTTTCTTTCCTGAATTTATCTTCTCATCAGCCACAGCTGTCGAAACATTCGTAGTAGTGGCGCGGAGAGTGACATCATCTTCTATAATAACTGAGTTCCTGAAATTAATGAAAAACGTATAAAATTCATGAAAGTTCTCAGCATACACGTTCAACCCATGGCCCGTGAGCCAAATGTTGCCGTTGGAGTCATCTGATGTGGCCTGCGATCTCAAACCTAATTTTTTGAAAATGATAGGAACCTTTTTAGCATCACTTGATTGTCCCGCGGCACATTCGCAGATCACTCAAGCACTTACGGCACATTTAAAGATCACTTAAGTGATCCGAGGCATATTTACAAATCACTTGATTGACCAACGCACAGTTCCAGGTCACTAAGGACCCACGGCATATTTATGATTCACCGCGGTACAGTTCCAGAGCACTTCAGTGAGCCACGACGCTGTTCTAGAGATCACTAAATTACGTGACCCCCGGCGCATTTTGAAATGAATGAAGCGGCCCCACACGTTTTTTATTTAGTTTTTGCAACCATTCCTGTTGAAAACTAATGAACGCAAAAATAACTTCATTTTTCCTTTTCTGTTCATTTCTCAGGGGAGATGCATATTCGCGAGTGGGAGCCCGTTTCCACCTGTAACGTTGAACGGTAAAACTTTTCATCCGGGCCAAGGAAATAACGCATACATATTCCCCGGGATGGCGCTAGCCCTTACGGCCTGTGAAGCAACCAAAGTTGGAAACACCGAGTTTCTGGTGGCAGCCAAGGTGAGAATTTACTTTTTTGTTTTGTTCATTCCCTAGATGCACTCAATTGAACGTAGAGGACGTGCCAACACACTTTGTATCTCTATATACACGTGAAATTGTGATTGTTCATGAATTGACTCTATAGGCGCGAATGTTACTATACTCGCTAATCTTATTTGCGTATAGTTACCACTTTCGCTAAGTACGGAACAGACCATAAAAAAAATCGTTTATTGTTATCAGGAGTTCATTGTATGTTATCAATTTCTGCCGGAGAACGTTTTTTGCATACTTCGAAGGTATGTTTGAACGAGACTCATTTGTTCCTTACAATTTGTCGTTAGATTATGCAGGACATACATGCTCAACCCATGCCCCAAGGGCCAAATGTGACCCTTGGAGTCATCTCATTTGGTCCGCAATCTCACATATAATTTTGTAAAAATGAATCAAGCGGGCACATTTACAGTAAGTGGTTCGCGCCACGTTTTCAAACCAATGAAGTGGCCTGCACCCTCCAAAAGGTTAAGTACCCTTGATGTAGGAGGTGAGAAAGCTCCCTCTTTGTCAAAAAAGAAATTTCCATGCCCAGTTCACAATGGGCTGTAATAGCCGCTACGACCCATATGTGTGTAGCGCTTCTTTAGCAATGACTTTCCTAGGAATGTTTAGGTAAAACAAAAAATTATTTTCTCCAGCTCTTGGTCAGTGTCATAAGGACGATAATACAAAAAACGACCAAAATCTGTACCCAAGTCACCCCAGTTCACGGTATACTAATCTTATGTAAATACATATTTTTCCTCTCAATCGTAGGCACTTTCCGAGATGGTGACCCAAAAGCACATGGACGAAGGCCGCGTGTATCCACCTCTAGATGACATTAGAGAAGTCTCGATGAAAATCGCCACCAAAGTAGCGAAAAGTCTATTCGATTCGGGACAAGCGGAACATTGGCCCACACCATCGAACCTCGAGAAATTCTTGGCGTCTACTCAGTACAATCATAAATACAACTGAGCTGCTTAAAATTTCACGAGCCCCAAAATATATGTTGTTCCGAAATAAACGATGCGGATGATAATTGCCACGCGCTTCATTTCTGCATTTTTTTGTGCGCGATAAATTAGGAAACTTTAGAATGCGCAGAAGTATTAAAGATCTCAATAGAAATTTATCATGTGATAAATTGACTGGAGAGCAATTTTCTTTTATATGACCACTTATGGGCTCGAGATGATTATTTTTACGTGTGAAATCGGGCAGAAATATGTGGGATTTTGCATATTTGAAAAAAGGACAAGAACGGGTGCGCTAACCCAGGTCGACAAGACACTCGCCTAAAGTACCGGAAATTTTGCCTCAGATATTTCGCCCTTCCCAACGTTTTGCCACCCCCCTTTTGCCCCTGGCAGGTTTCGTACTAGGTCCATTTCACCCCCGGAAATTTCACCTCTGACATTTCGTCCCTGGCACGTTTCATCTCCGATACATTTCTCACCCCGCCCCCGGAAATACCACCCCTGCCCTACCATTTCGTCTGCCTTGATCATGTGAGTGACTGTATCAGTGACCAAAGGTGTGACCGTGTGAATGACCAAGTGAGTAGGTGAGTGACCATATGAGTGATCAAGTGAGTGGATGAGTGAGCAAATGAGTGCTTGAGTGTCTGTATGATTTGATCGAGTGAAAGCGTGAGTGGGGGGGGGGGGTGGTAGCCCAGGTCGATAAGATACTCGCCTAAAGTACCAAAGGATGTTTAGAGGTGTCAAGAGTTCGATACCCGGGGTTCGTCCTTATCAGAAACTTTCCTGACACAGGTGTACAACAGAAACGGTGACATGACCGCAGGAAAAGATTGCTATCATAGGGAGTCCCACACCAAGGGGTTAGCGCAGCAACCTCTCGGTCAGTATAAAAGAAAAAGGCTGCCGTTCAGAATCGGCAATAAATTGTAGGTCCCCGTCAATTAGCCCTTGTGTGCAGAAAATGACCATGGTGCGACAAAAATGATCAAAAAGTGAACGAGTGAGTGACGATATGAGTGATTGAGTGAGAGACCGTATGAGTTACCAAATCAGTGACCGTATTAGTGATCAAGTTAGAGACCTGATGAGTGACCAAGTGAGTGACATTTTTTTAAAACTTTTATTTAATAGTACACCACCCAGGCTCTGTCATAAGTGAGCGACTATACACACCTGTACCTCATATGCTCACTCATTTGGTCGCTCACACGGTCACTCACTTACACAGTCATTCACTTGATTATTCGTGAATGGCTGTGTAAGGTCAAATATGGTCACTTGATATTCATGGCACTTGACCATGCATAATCATCCATGATCACTTGATATTCATGGCACTTGACCATGCATAATCATCCATGATCACTTGATATTCATGGCACTTGACCATGCATAATCATCCATGATCACTTGATATTCATGGCACTTGATCACGCATAATCATCCATGATCACTTGATATTCATGGCACTTGACCATGCATAATCATCCATGATCACTTGATATTCATGGCACTTGACCATGCATAATCATCCATGATCACTTCATATTCATGTCACTTGAACATTCGTAATCATTCATGTCACTTGAACATTCGTAATCATTCATGTCACTTGAACATTCGTAATCATTCATGTCACTTGAACATTCGTAATCATTCATGTCACTTGAACATTCGTAATCATTCATGTCACTTGAACATTCGTAATCATTCATGTCACTTGAACATTCGTAATCATTCATGTCACTTGAACATTCGTAATCATTCATGTCACTTGAACATTCGTAATCATTCATGTCACTTGAACATTCGTAATCATTCATGTCACTTGAACATTCGTAATCATTCATGTCACTTGAACATTCGTAATCATTCATGTCACTTGAACATTCGTAATCATTCATGTCACTTGAACATTCGTAATCATTCATGTCACTTGAACATTCGTAATCATTCATGTCACTTGAACATTCGTAATCATTCATGTCACTTGAACATTCGTAATCATTCATGTCACTTGAACATTCGTAATCATTCATGTCACTTGAACATTCGTAATCATTCATGTCACTTGAACATTCGTAATCATTCATGTCACTTGAACATTCGTAATCATTCATGTCACTTGAACATTCGTAATCATTCATGTCACTTGAACATTCGTAATCATTCATGTCACTTGAACATTCGTCATGATTACTTCACCATTCATAATCATTCATGATTACTTCACCATTCATAATCATTCATGATTACTTCACCATTCATAATCATTCATGATTACTTCACCATTCATAATCATTCATGATTACTTCACCATTCATAATCATTCATGATTACTTCACCATTCATAATCATTCATGATTACTTCACCATTCATAATCATTCATGATTACTTCACCATTCATAATCATTCATGATTACTTCACCATTCATAATCATTCATGATCACTTGATATATTCGTCACTTGACCATTCATAATCATCCATGATCACGTGATATTCATGATCATCCATAATCACGTGATATTCATGATCATTCATAATCACTTGACATTCATGCGTTGAAGAACCCTGATATGAACATAAAAAATATGTTTTTGTCTCTGATTAATTGGTTCTTAATTCCTTTTCGAATAGTTATTATTACTGCAAAAAAAGAACTTGAATTTTAAAATAATTTTTCTGGTAACGAGAAGAGAATGAATAACACAAAATGAAATGCATTAACATTTCAACTAATTTCATTTTCTTCCGTGTAATGACAGATACACAGAGAGAGAGAGAGAGAAAGTAAAGGGAAGCTTTAATTCAAGTTGAAAAGTTGATTAGCTTTTACGCACCGCCATGCTTTTCTCCATTCATAGTCTCTCGGGATTAAGGCAACATCATCTCCGTTCTCCATTTTGCGAAAACTTTTTAAAAGCTTATACGCAATCTACATGTGAGAGCTTCTTTTTTTCTTCTTTTTCTCATTTAATCTCGCTTAAAAAGAAAAGAAATAAAAACACGAATTTCACATGAAATGAACATAATGACGGTATTTGTTTACTTTGGAAGAAGAAACAGACACTAATTCCAATTTTTTAATTGAAACTTTTTTTAATTGAATCATTTTTTGGTTGGGATTCGAGGATTCATTTTTGTCATTGTCATTAGTAATTCTTTAATTGTGGTTAAAGTTTAAGCTCATTTTGAACGTAATTTTCCGGCATTTCAGTCGATACGGTCTAACTCGGTTATAATGATCTTGGTTATAACAGCATATCGGCTATAACGTGAATAATTGTAACGTCAATAATTGTTAGTGCGGATTGATTCCCATAACCTTTTCAGACCTTGCATGCAACACACTGTGGCGATTGTTTTTTTCTCCCTTTGGAAAATTCTTGTTAACCTCAAGGAGTTAAGCCCTGACTTTTAAAGGATAGTGTAAGTTTTTCGTTGGAAATATGGTGAATACGAACTTTGAGGGCTTTCTTCAGAGGACAGCATTTGAATTATTGTGACACATTCGTACTTTATCCTTTTCAGATCTTGGTGTAACAAATGTGCTGGTTACTTTTTCTCAGTATAGAACTTTTTTTTTTCAACTCATGCAGTTGAACCCTGACTTAGAGGATTTTGTAAGTTTTGAGTAGAAAATATGGTGAATATGAACTTTGAGTAGGCTATCATAAGAGGGCAGCACTTCAAGTTGAACTTTCAGAGTTTTTTTAAGATTTCTTCCAGGAGAAAGGGCCTCCGGAAGAAGTGTGATTTATTACGTAAAACTTGAAAATAAAATTATTGAAAAAATTGTATGCAAAGGCGAATGTACCCTGCATCATCTTGGTTGAAAAAATTTGAACGAAGTGAATTATTTCTTCAAAAAAAAGTAAAAAATCGAAAAAAATAAAAATTTGCAGGCATTTATGTTTTTCATGCATTGTTTTTTTTGAATATGAAAAATGTGAAAACATCTTGAAGATTTCCAAAAAAAAAAAAAAAAAATGAATGCTCGGATCTGAAAGGGATAGAGGAAATAATACCTTGAAAACAGTGGTTATCAAACTTGCGTCACTCGCGGCTTTCTTGTTCTACCCATTGAGGCTCTCCAGAATAGTTTAGTAGATATTGTGCATTCATAAAAAAGCCACTTTAAAGCAAGCATAAATAGGCACACACATCAATATTTCCAGCTCGTCAGGACGCCTCTGACAAAGGTTGGCGATGCCCCTAGGCGTCACGATGCACACTTTGAGAAACACTGCCTTGAAAAGAACCTTGCTATGACCGCGGATATAACGACGAATTTGTCGTCAGTTTTCTCCGTTTCTGTAATGTTTTGCCAAGACAATTCAAGAGAGAGCGAATTAGTGATCAGCCCATTGAGGCGATGTTTGTTTGTTGTTCTATTTATACCTAGCGTTAAAAGGGATTTATTACTTGTTTGACGCTTCGACTTCATTATTGAATTGACTTGAAAAATTCCCGCATTTTACTCTTCTCCTTACTTTTTTAAAAATAAAAATGTGTTGTTAAACTATAATTAATATAGTTTAACAACACATGTAAATAAAATTGTGATGCAAAAGTATCCCAATTTCGCCGACTATAGGCAACGTTTTTGGTGAGAATCGGCTTCCCGTTTTATTTTATCTTCCTATTTCGTGTATTTTTCTCGCCAATATGGTCACTCCGATCTCTCTCTGATGAAAATGATGAATGAATGATGAACTCTGATGAATCCTGTCACTCTGATGAAGTAGCAATGTCATGCAGGGTATTGATGACATCTAATTATATTTTCAGTAAATTACGGTCTCAAAATTTGAATCTCAGTTGTAACGACATTTCGGTTATAACGGAGAAATTTTGTGGCATATCCAATGTCGTTATAACTCATTTTTACTGTATTTAGTATGACCACTGTATATTTATTTGAAAGAAATTATACACGAAAAGAACCTTCAAAGCACATTAATACAGTAAAACTTCTATTTTGCGGACACCGGTGGGGTAAAAAAAATATCATCCGTAAAAGAGGAGTGATTGTTAATAAGGGGTTTGAAATGCGTACTTTTATTATATAAGAGGGAAATTATTATTTGGCTGTAAAAGAGAGGGGCGGGGGGGTGACCACATCTGAGGGTTGACCAAAGCCGCAACCCCAAATTCTTAATGCAGCTTCGGGCTTGACCGTTAAGAGGAGTTTCATTGCATTTTACTAATGTTCAATTTAACTAAAATTGTTCAATTTTTAAATAATTCGCTGGATGAATTTCATTATTCCGTTTATGCACTCAAATAGACAGCTTTGATCATTTAAAATCATTACATTCAGAGCAGAGTAGCTCTGTACTCATAAAGCGATATGACTTTGTTAAAACAGAAATACCAATTGTTTTAAGGAAAAATAATATGATAGGAAGTTACCATGACATAATGTTGTAATTAATTAGTGAAC
Organism: Pholcus phalangioides; assembly: GCF_987345545.1. Taxonomy (NCBI): domain Eukaryota; kingdom Metazoa; phylum Arthropoda; class Arachnida; order Araneae; family Pholcidae; genus Pholcus; species Pholcus phalangioides. The sequence goes on along the minus strand of NW_028301608.1, from coordinate 80,236,126 downwards.
GCATTTCATGTAATTTTTGTGTGTGAGACAACTATAATACCTAACTTGTTGGAATAGATCTATTTTTTCGAGCCATGAAAAAAATGCACAAATACTTTGCGTGTATTGAGTCGATTTACTTATATCGGAAACATTAGACCATGATATTTTCCAGACTCGGAATAAAAACAAACTTACATTTGCTTCAGACGCACGCAAGAAATTGGAAATACAGTCACGTGATGGGAATGACGCGATGTCTTTGATATTTTAAATCAAACTGAGAAGAAACTCGGGATGGCATCGCGAAGAAGAAAACCAACATCAATATATTCGGTTTTTGGTTCAATATCGAAAAAAATTCTACAAACCATATGAAAAACTCTTTTGGTTAAAAAATATTTCTATTACTAGGATTTACTCAAACTTTCACGAATATATCGATTAAATATACGCAATATTTTCACGTCAGAGTAAACATACTTCACGGAAAGTTAAATATGTTGTAGTTTTTGGACAAACAGACCTGTTCCCTCTTTGCTTTAGATATGAATAGTGTAACGGTGTATTTTTTTTTCTGGGAAGAACGCTGCTTCAGAGTACACTACCCCTGAAGTTGGTATAAAAAATTCAACTTTTTTTAACACTGAAAAAAAGTGCGGTTGCTTATATCAGTGAATATCACCACAAAAAGAAGAAGAAAAAAAAATAGAACTTGTACTTGAAAACGTCTTTACAAAGTGGTCGTCGATGAAAACTGCAAATAAAATTTGAATCAATTTGAATTGTTGTTCCGATATTTAAAAAGGGTAGTAGAGAAACCGTATCGCGAATTATCGTCCAGTGAGTTTGACGAGCTCTCTCTCGAAAATTTTGCAATTATCTTCAAAAGGCAATTGGTGAAGTAGATATGCGAAAATAATTTGATGTCAGAAAACCAGCATGTGTTCAAGAAGGGAAAATCATGTGTAACCAACCTCCTTTGCTTCTCTATATTCACGTGACTAAGGATTTGGGAAAAGCAAAGATGTCGATGTGTGGTTTATCTTGATTTCCAGAAGCCATTAGATCGAGTCCAACATGATAAACTCTTGAAGCGTTTACGTGACATTGGAATTGGGAACAACTTGTTGATTTAGATAGAATTGTGGTTGATAGATAGGTCACAACAGGTTATAGTGAACAGGGAATTTTCTGATTGGACAGGTGTTAAAAGTGGAGTCCCTCAAGGAAGTGTCCTTGGACGCATTTTTTTCACTTATTATCGATAAACTTGAATTCGCAGAATACGTGACGTGAAGCTTATGAAGGTAGTGGTAAATCAAAGCGAAAAGAAGAGGCTCCAAACGAATATGATTGCAGGATGGGTTAACGGCTGGAGCATGGCATTAAGCGTTGACAAGTGCATGGTCACTCATTTTATTTAGGATAATCCATGTTTCACTTGCGAGTTGAATGGTGTTATTATTCCGGATGAAACTACGATCATCGATCTCGGTATTCTTATTGACGAGCGGCTTAAGCTTTCTGAACATTGATCAGCCCTGGTAAAAGAAAACGAATAGAATGCTCGGTTTCATTCTTAAAAAATCACTTCACGTTCTCCTAAAGTGATTCTTTCACTTTTCCGGGGTTCAGTTCGTCCTGGATTGGAGTCTGCTGTTAGGTTTTGGAGACCATACTTACAGCGGGACATCAACGGCCCACACGACTTGAGACAGATTTGATTTTTTGAATATGTTTACATTGGAAGACGCAGGTGCCGGGGAGGGGGATATGATCGAAGTGTTTAAAGTTTTCAACGAGAGTTTTCATCGTCAATCAACTGCTTCGACAAGGGGACACCAGTATCGTTTAATAAGGGGCAGCTCCAGGTTGTGGTGTCGCAGAGAGTTGTCATGTAATAGGGTTGTTAATAAATGGAATAGCTTATTTCCAGGGTCGTTAATTCGAACACAATTGACACGTTTAAAAAAATACGATAAAAATGTTGGAGTAAATCGAGAAGCTGTCCCTACTCAAAAAAGACAACCATAAGTATTTTTTGTGGGCATTGTATTATATTTTTCGTGTGTGTGTGTGTATATATATATATATATATAGTCTTTAGTTTTTATAATTGCATTTTTAATTGGCTTGCTGTAATTTAGAAATATATGACATCCATATTTGTTATGAGCATCTTCCTTTCATTTACTTCGTTGAGCATTTTGCCTGTTGTGGTCTTGTACTGAAGCTTGGAAGGACGAATAGGATGTCTCATAAATGCACATTCCTCTTCCACGTTTTCTTTATTTCGTTCATTCATAGCATGGAAAAGTTTTTCCCCCGTAAGAATCGATTATCAGATGGTCAAATGGAGATGAGGCAGATTTTGTACTTAATGCCTGAATGATGATCCCGAGGAATTTCGGTGTAAATCATGACATTATTTTCGGTTGTTCATGCGAGATCTCTTGACCATCTATTGAACTACACTGCTGGCCACCCAAATTGCAACATCAAGAAAGACAAGAGATATCGCAACAATATTTATTTTGTAGATAACATGTTGACCAAGCATCAAATGATTAAATTTATAGACTTCTGTGAAGTGTGGTTCCTGCCAAAATCAGTAGCCAAAGTAGCCGCCATTGTTGGAGATCACCGCTGCCACACGCCTCGGCATTGATTCAAAGAGACTTTGGATGTGTTCTTGGGGTACAGCAGACCAAGCAGCTTCCCCGCGTTGCCAAAGTTGATCTGGTGTGGCAGCTGGGGATGTAATCTGGGTCAATCGTTGAGCAACCATGGACCACATGTTTTCTATCGGCGAAAGATCCGGAGAGCGAGCTGGCCAGGGAAGCAATTCAATCTGGCGATTGACGAAGAACCTTTGGACAATGCGTGCCACGTGTGGTCACGCATTATCCTGTTGAAATATGGCTGTGGGCAAGCCCTGAAGGTAAGGAAGGACAACTGGCTCCAACACCTCGGAGATGTAGCGCTGGCTTTTTAAAGTACCGGCAATGCGTACTAGAGGAGTGCGAGAGTGATATCCAATACCGCCCCATACCATAATACCCGGTGCAGGACCAGTGTGGCGGTGCATAACGCAGCTGTTCAGCATCCTCTCTCCACGGTGTCTCCAGACTGGAATCGGACCATCGTGGTGTTGCAGACAGAAGCGTGACTCGTCAGTAAAGACAATTTCATTCCATTGTGCAGTCCACATCCTTCTTTCATCGCACCATTGGCGGCGGAGACGTCTGTGGTTCTGCGTCAAGGGTAGACGAAGCAATGGACGTCTTGCGGACAGACCACTCTGCTGTAAACGGCGTCGAATGGTACGCGCAGACACAGGATGATGCGGTACAGACTGAATGTGCTGTGCTATGGTTCGTGATGTGTCTGAGCGATCCGTCACTGCCATACGCACAATACGCCTGTCATCACGTGAAGTGGTGCACTGAGGTGGATGCGATCGAACACGTCGGTCCGTCGTACCCTCCTGCATCCAACGATCACATATCCGCATTACAGTTGTTTGGTTTCGTCCAACACGACTACCGATTTCCCTGAAAGATAATCCACAATCTCGGTAGGCCACTATCCTTCCTCTGTCGAACTCGGATACTTGATCAAAAGATGATCGCTGTTTTCTACGAGGCGTAATTGATCGTTTTTTTGAAAAAACCACAAGAAAAACACAATTGCCGTACTTCAAATTGTCGAAATCTCCAAGCCTTAAATAGCGCTTTGAAGTGGCGCCACAGGCGCGCGTGATGTGCGTCTGCGCTGAAATTCTAATCATTTGCATATCTCACCTCCGCTAATGCATGTTGTAAATTTCATATTATTTGCATGCTTCCTTCAGGGTGTTGCATTTACGGTGGCCAGCAGTGTATTTTGGACTAGCATATCGAGTAGAATATTTGTAGATGTAGAGCTCAAAAGTCTTTTGACAATCATAAATGTGCCTTAAAAATTCATGTTTGAAATTTTAAAGATAAAATCTTGACCAGTTCAATATTTATTATATATAATATTTATTATTCAATATTTATATACGATTCTATAACCTATTGCGCTCTGGTAGTCTTAGTAGAAAAATATGTGGTTCACTGGAGATGTGACACAGATTCAGACAGGTCAGAAATGTGTTAAATCAATAGTGACACATATTCGGTGAATAGAAGAAAATCTGAAAGAGCTTCGATTATAGTGACGACATACAAATCAAACGAGGTGATAGATGCAAAAATGGTCTTTAGTATATTGTTACTCTATATAACGGTACTCTGCGGATTAAGAAAAAACGAGAGGTAGCATTATCATCAGTCTCCGCCCTATTCATGCTGTTATTGGTATCTCTTCTAAATTAACGTTGTTAGCACCACCATATAAAATGCATTCATAAGTATTCATTCGCAACAAAAAGTTTTAATGGATTAGTTGATTAATAAAATTCGTTTGGTTGTTCACACTGTAAAGTAGTTTACCGCAGAAAGTTTTGTGTACTACACAGAAAAACTTCACGGCAACAATTGACACTTTCGGAGGGTAGATATTACAACACATCAATATTATTAAACAACCTCGAAAAACAAAAAAATACACAGGAAAACTAATTGAAAGTGATTTCAAGTGAAATATAAAAATATCTTTGCAGCAGTTTCAAAATCTCCTAACCAAACATCGTAATACATAGAAGGATTTATTGCTGTAACGAGAGGAGTTTAACATTAGACTATTGGCAATTGCTTGAGTAAGGCTATAGGGGATTCATACAGATTCACACAAAGTACGTACATTGACTCGACAAAAAGAATCAAGTTTTCAATCTTGATGACAGAAACCAAATAGAAAAAAATTTCACCCATTTGAAATATAGAAAAACTACGCGAAAAAAATAAAATTAAAATAAATGATTACTGTAAAAGAAAATGCATCATCCCAGTGCTTTCAACGAATTAATCCGAAACAAGTTTCAAGATTATTCGTAAACAACAACAAAAAAAAAAAATCGTTTTCTGCAGTTGATTGAACTATGAATAAAAAAATTATACAGAGGGTGTGTGTGTGAGAGAGAGATAACTTGAGTCCCTTGGATGAAAATTAGTGGCGAACCTTTGATCCGAGAGGCTTACTTTCAGTTAGAAACAGTATCCACATAACGGGTGGACCTTAGATAGGTCATTTATATTGCAAGGTGTTGTGTAGTTATTAAAATAAAAAAAAACTAACTTTTTACACGGACATCCTGCCCTCAAAAACCCAGTTAGAAAGTTGCTTCCCTGTCTCTCCTGAGGCTAACGAAGAAGAAAAAAAGAAAATTTAACTTTTTTAAATGAAATGTTTGCAGAGAATTGAAAAAATGGAAAAAAAATTGGGATGGAACAGGAAAAGCTAACGGCCAACGCTTTTTTTTCCAATTTTTAAGCCGCACTTTCTCACCTTTCCTCCGAATTGTGAATTTGAATTATCTCAGCGAATATTGCACTTAGAAATGTGGAATTTTCTTTGTTGGCCTCAGAGGAAACGTGCAACAACTTTATAGTTAGGTATTTTAGAACAGGGTCGAAAAAGTTAAAAAGTTAACTTATTTTATTTTGACAACCACTTGCAATATAAATGACGTCTCTGAAGTTGACTCGTTGTTTGGATACTTTTTCTAATTGGAATTGGAAGTATGCCTCTAGGATCAACGGTTCGCAAGTAATTTGCGACAATGGGGACTTCCCTCATGATCACTTTATACATAGTGTATATATTATATAGTATATTCACTTATATATAGTGTATAAAATATTATTAGTTGTGTGTGTGAAGTTCTATGTTTCACGTTGTACTGAACAAACAAATAAATATTGGTATTATAGAAATTTTTCTTTTGATTTGAAATGCCGCTATTCTTCTTGATCTGTCATGCTCTCGTAAACACTCGAATGATTCATCCTTGATAGATTCCTTTTGATCACATTCTATTTTCCATTCAAAATAAAGAACACGGAACATACGAATTTTGTATAGAATCATTCATTGGTTTGATTCGGTAGATTACTAAACAAGCTTGCTTGGTACGAATATGTACATAGATAGCATTCGATATTTTCGATAACTCGATTTTGACTTCCTTTTATTTCTCTATGAATTCAATTTCAAAGCAAAATTTTCAACCGTGAAATAGAAAAAAAATATAAAATATTTATACGAAAAAAAGCCGGAAATTTATTTATCTTTCTAAGAAATATCTTTCAGAAGAAAAGAAAGAATATCCCGGAATTCAAGAAGTTCCGGAAGAGTCCGGAATAGGCCGAAAATGACTTGAAATTAGATTTAAATGACATAAAAAATAAATAGGATAGAGTGAGATAGAATTCAAGTTTTATTTTCATTGCGTACGTTTTACTGTACACAAAATGATGTTTTAAAACTTATAAAAGAGGTTTAAAAATTTATAAAAGATGTCAGTAGTTGAAGTTACTCTGTTCTGAACTTTGCAGCCGTAACTATAAAAGTAATAGGTAATATTCAACACGATTCAATCGTACTGATATAGAGGAATCGCTATTCTATTAAAAGAGTTTCCCCTAGCAAAGCATGTTCTTATAAATCCAAAGTCTGCTTTAGATACCTGATATTTGATAAAGAAACACCCAAAAAGGGTGTAAGGGGTGTTTGGATAGGGCAAGGTTTGAACACGAGGTCGAAGCATTACGGGAAAGAGTTAGGGTTTTGGAGGGCCCGGTTATAACGGAGCCACCTGTCGTCGAAGAAGAAATCTCCACAAACGGTCGTGGATGAGGTGGAGGAGGGATAGTGATAGGGGTTTAATCATCGGCGATTCTATGATTACAGAACTGGGAAACAGAATGCGTAGGGATTATCGGGGTTTCGAGAGCTGTTGTCTTCCTGGAAGGGGAGGGGGGAATAGGGACGTTCGAGACGTTTTTCTTCGTCGAAAGTTCCCTGGGCGGGTGATTCTGTAAGTGTGAACGAATCAGGTAGGAACGAATATTAGTGAGTCTCTGTGAGAGTACCGGGACTTACTATTATCCACTCGGGGGAGGGTCCAGATTTTTCAGCGATTCCAGTATTGTCAAGGGGTAGTAGAGAGTATAGGAGTAGGATGGATCCACCAATTCAATTTAAGCTTAAAGGAAATTTGCTCTACACTTGGGGTCCCGTTCTTGGAATTTCCCGCATTTACTGATAGGTGGCTTCTTCGTTGGGATGGGATTCATTTAAATGGGGGGGGGGGTCTGGAAGGTTTACGATAGGCTTAGGTCAGGTTTTTACTCCCATACCACTTGGACGGGAATGCGGATTAGTTATTGTTAATAGTAACAATATAAACGGGGAATTGCCTACCTCTGGCGTGGATGGATTGACACTAAATCACAGGACAAATTAAAACGTGGGTTAATAAATGCCACGAGCTTTGGTAACAAGAGAGATTTTTCAGAAACTCTCAACTCACTTGCGGTATCTAAGAGAGCTTTTGAGAGAAAAAAAATATTTTTTTTCTTTCATCGCGTGTATGTAATTTACATATGTATTGATTTTTTTCAGTTGTTGCGCGCCGTATTTTTTTCTTTTCCTTTCCAGCAGATGTGCCTCTCAGATGTTTATCTTTTCCGATCATCTTGTTCACAAGTAGGATTATTTCGACAAGACAACGCCCTTGAGAAATATGTTTATATGACTCTAACGACAGAGCCTGGTCGTGTTCGGTTTGTCATGTTCTGTTATACTGCTCGAAGCGAATGACGAAACACATGATCCAATGTGATGAGGAATAAATGCCTACGATGAAAATAGGTAAAATGTGGAAAAATATTTCTATAAATCAGCACCAATATGGAAAAGGGCTAAAAGGAAGATTTATAGCGACACCAGGAGAGTTTACACCTACTAAACCGCACACGCACTTCGTAAATAATACTTTGAGGAACTTGTAATGAATTGGAACATGTCGGGATGTATCATATATGCGTGTTGCGTACCTAACATGAAGTTTGTTTCTGAGCAATGCTTGTTATGTTTTCGAATAGTGGTGGCATCTATCTTCCGAATTCGGAAGCAATGGCGTGGCAAGCGACCTGCCTGTTTCGTATTATGTCTGAATTTTAAATGTGTTAGGCCTGATTGCTCCCTGTGGAGACTTTTTTAATGGGAGATCGGCTCGCAGTCGCACCTTGAAGCGAGAGCTTACACCTGAGGATGGGCAGCACCTCAAACACACAATATTGCATTTCAAAAATCCATAAATACGTTACGAGGAAAATATACATACAGGTTGTCCCAAATTGTTTGCACAGCGGATATCTTTGCAATCGTTGACTTTAGAAATATATTTTAAATTACAAAAACTTTTCAAATGACATGCAGTTACTAAAAATGTCTTAAATGTTCCATAGGTCCTACAAATATTGACTTTCTAATTGGATCCTGTGAGCTACACTTTCCAATTAGTGAAATGTAAATACGGCTCTGAGAAGTCATTTGAAAAAAATTTCTAACTACAATATCAACGGAGATATTTGACTTTGAAGTTTACAGCATTTATCGCCAATGATTGAGGGTGTGGCTCACAAATCACGAAACGTAAATTATTAAAAATTTGAAAATTCTGTAATTTTCGAAATAGTTACCAAAAAAATTCAATTGTTATTTATTGTGAATAGAAAAATAAAATGGTTGAGTTCATTCTATTTGTGTTCAGAGGTTAAAATTTTTTTTGAACCAATGAAAACTTGCGAACATAGTAAATGAAATGCGAAAACATGGTGGCTTCATATATTTGATATCTTGATCAATATTGCAGTTAAAAATAGGAAATTTATGTACATTTCAATGATCGAAAGTTTTAGCACATGAGAAGTAGGTACATTTGTTAAATTTTTTTTTTATGTATACGACCCCTGAAACAAATTTTTATATTTCAAGTAACTGCACATCATTTGACAACTTTTTGTCATTGAAAGTATGTCGTCTATTTAAGTCCAATAGTACAATTTCTCATGTCCGTGAAATCCTCGAAAGGAGTCAAAATCAAGCGTCATTTCATTCGTAAAGTCGACGGTTGCAGAGACATTCGCTGCGCATACAATTCGGGGACAGCCTGTATAGCACTACGCAGCTCGTCCGAATACGTTAACCATTCCTCAGAAGAATGTTCACGAGCTGTATATGTAGTTTAGTTGTAGTAGCGGCCTTGACACTACGAGATGTGCAAGAAAAGAAAGCAATATTTGCTTGCCGAACAAATTAGTGGAGAAATAAGCGGTGGTCAAGGAAAATGTGGCGGATATCAAGATCTCACGCTAAGGCGTTAAGCTCATATTTCATTAGTTAAAGAAAAATGATTACACGTTACACTCTTGGGAAATCAAGCACCGTAACTCATCGTATTTCCGAAATCACACAAGGTCCATGTGGTTTCGATAAAATAACAAGACACAGAAAGAGAATCCACACAAGGGAAAAATAAAATATTTTTCTATAGATAGAAACACGATAAATTTTCGATCGGAACCTCCTTCGTCGTAGAGAGAAATTAAACTCGAAATCTGTCCGTATAGCTTGAGCACACAATATCCGAGTCACTGAAGTGAGCCTCCAATCGCTTCATTTGTTGCTCTTGATGCTCGGATCCGGATGACAAATGTCCTTTCTAGTGAAGAGACGAAGAGAAAAATTTCTTTCTTTTAAATTGACGGGAAGAATAACATTCCAATTTTTTTTTCGCCCCCTTCAATTCTGAGGATTCTTTTTCGCCTTATTCTGGCGATCGATGTTTTCTTTCGGCCGCATCAATCACTGCCAAGAGATTTCACAGAAAAGCAGTGGCAACTTTGGATAACCTGAGTCATATCTACCCTCAAAGAGATTTCCAACCTAAGTCACAAGAAATATGGCTTTGGTATATATGATATATAGTTTTAAATCTCCTCTTCTATCTTCGATGTAACTTCAGATTATGGAAATAAATTCTATAATACTCACATGTAAAGTAGTCGCGGTGAATATGAATCATGTTTAGTTAGCGATTGATTCTTATATGAGAGAGTGATTCTTTCAGGTGAATGATTCTTATAAGCCACCGATTCTTATATGAGTGGATGATTCTTATAACCAACGACTAAAAGAATAAACCGCTTTTACATAAGTGGGTGGATTAATTTTTTTTATAAGCGTGTGAACCGCTTTTATATAGGGTTCATTCTTACAACCAGTGATTCTCATAAGAAGTTGATTAACAATGTTTCTTATAACCAGGGACTCTTTCTTTGTAGATTTTTATAAGCGTTCTTATAAGCAAGTGATTCTAATAAGCGGTTGATTCTTATAATCAATGGTTTAATAAGTGGCTGCTTCTTATAATCAATGGTTGAATAAGCGGTTGATTCTTATAATCGACGGCTCTAATAAGAGGTTGATTCTTATAAGTTTCATGTTAAGTTTGATATTATAAAGATTTTTATAAGTGGTTGATTATTATAACCAGCGGATCTTATAGCCGGTGATTCTAGTAAGAAATTAATTCTTATAGAATCAATTCTTATCTCAGCCACCTCGTTGGGCATTTTGCCTGTTGTGGCGTTGTATTTGTATTACCAGGGATTCTAAAAATCGATTGATTTTTATGCGGTTGATTCTTATAAGCGGTGGCTACTGTATTTGTAAAAGACTACTACCGAACCAGACATGCACCTCTTCCATATTCCTCTGTAGAACTTCTAACGAATTGGTACATGTTGGAATGTGTATGTGTAGTGAACCTGACGTGAAGTTTGTTTCTGTGTAATGCTTGTTGCGTGTGTAGTGCTTTCATCTGCCATCAAGTTTTCTAACTATGAGTGAAGTGTAATGATTGAATAATTGTATTGTCGTAGGCCTGTTGCTGTCTGTGGCGAGACTTTTTAACTGCGATACTTTCTCCAATGCCTCAAAGTTGGGAACCACAGAAAACCAACTTCAGCCGACCACCACTGGCGATGGTGGAGTTTGAACCCTGTCTGTAAAAGACTGAGTGAGTTTTTTTTTTTTTATACAGCTTTCATATTAGCCGCTGTGGTCATAATGACGGACTCGCATCGCGGGGACCCGGGTTCGAGCCCCACCGTCACCACAGTGGTGGTCGGCGAAAGTTGGTTTTCTGTGGTTCCCAACTTCAAGGCGCAAATGCGAGCCGATCTCGCCACAGAGAGCAACAGTCCTACAAACAGTACAAATATACAGTCATTACACTTCACTCACTTCACTTCTGAGATATAGATGGCAGCACTAAAAAATCATACACAACACATACGCACTCAGACTGTTAGGTACACATACTTACACTTCCGGCACAACTCACTAGGTAGTAAATTGCCCATGGCGATAGACCTGAGTTGTGCTCGGCTTCAAAAAAAAAAAAAAAAAAAGCTTTCATATTATACACAAATACATATGTGTACAAAGTAATATATATGCGAGCGCTAATATTTAACTTTACTTTACTTGGTTTTGACAATTTTTTGGTTGTAATTGGAACCTTTATCTTGCATTTGACAATTTTTATGGAGATTTTTATGAGGGAATGTGATCAGCCATTTATCGTGTTGCGTGTGTATGTCGTAATACTCTTCTACCGGAAAACCTTTCACGGGGCCGGATGGAAGGCGTCGGAAGAGTTGTGCACGCCGTGGTATATACGGTAACTCAAAAAATTATTTGGATTATCTTTAAAAAAAAATTAGGGTTTCCTCTCTTTTCTATTTTATTATGTATGGGGTTCTAGAATAGCGTCTCTCTCTCCTGCACAGTAATCCGGATGGGCAATCGCATAAGTTTGCTACCAGTTCCCGCCTGCCTTGATCCTGGTCTTCTTCAAATAGTCTCATTAATTTCTCGTAACATCTCGCTGTAATTTAGAAGGTTTTAACGAGTCGCACAACTAGGGAGAGAGTTCCCGGATTTTTCTTTTAGTGAGTTGCTCGACCGTAATTAAGACACTTCCACTAACGAATAGAACAGAAAACGACCATTTCGTGACACTAGCGCTTGTCTCACGAGCACAGGAACAAAGCCGAGAGTTTTGGTCAGATAAATGGATGTTGTTTTAATTTTTCGTCTAAAATTTCTTCTTTTTTTTTTTTCATTTCACCAAAATAAGAAAAGGCCTCATTTTATTAAGTTCTTGAGAAGTGGCCTCGGACAATGCAACCATTTATCATATAACAGAGACTCTCCATCACAATAAAGAGACAGTTGTGCCAGAAAAAAAAAGGGGGCCGACAACGTTCCTTAACCTTGTTTATGGGGCCAACATGAAAACAAATTCGTGAATGCGGTGCACCCTTTTAAACAAATTGTCATTCAAAGACGTTTCTTCTTATTGTGTTTGTGTTGTGAGTTATTATGTGTTATTTTTGCTCAAAAAAAAAAAGAAAAAAATACCAGCGGAAATAAAAATGTGTAGCATAAAATATGTATATATAATTTACTTGGCAAAAGTAAAAGATAGAATAGATAGAAATTAATATGGCATTGTCCATATGGAATTTTTATAAAATTATCTTCAAAATTTGATACCATAAAGAGTGCGCCTAATGTCCATGACACATTTGCAAAATTAATATAAAATCTACCAATTGGTAAGCAGTTAAATGATTGTCAAGATTCTCTTTTTATACAAATACAAATACAAATACAAATACAACGCCACAACAGGCAAATTGCCCAACGAGTTGGCTGACTTAAGAACATCATGGATCCCCGAGCCATTTTTTGGAGACCCTACCTACTACTGCTACATCCCAAATTCACCCCCCCGCGGAACCCCCAACGAATCGGTACATGCGGGAATTTGCGTGTACGTGTAGTGCAACCTGACGTATATAAAGAAGTTAATAATTTTGTGCGGAGATGGCGCTACATCACGGATACATGTGAACGACAGCAGCACACATTTTTTTTTTGGTGCCCGAGTGGCATGGTGGTAAGATGCTCGCCTACCATCGTGAAGGTTGTTGTCAGGGTCCCGGGTTCGAACCAAGGGGTATAGATAAGATATTTTCCCTAACGATCTCGAGGCGGTCACCGATAGACAGCGCGCCTTCACTTCCAACCCATCTCACTAATGGCAGTAAATTGCAACATAGCGATATGGCCAGAGTTGGTGTTTGGTGAAGTAGCAGCACACATTTGACACTAGCATTTACAAAACACATTAGGATTTGATTTTTGTCTTATTACGACGACATTTCACTGCGTGCTGCCTGTGCAAGCTGGAATCCGTGCAAAAAAAAATGTCATCCAATAATTTAATTTCATTTCATTTCTTTCTAAGCATTTACTACTGCTAGTAGTAGTCTATGCATTTTATTTTGAAAAAGTCTGTCCACAGAGAGCAGGAAGACCTTCAACACGATCTTTACATAAAACGAAAATTCGGGTATCCACCATTTTCATTTCATAATATAGAAGCCAGATGGGAGCACCGTGAAAACACTAAATATGCATAACTGTGGCAACATAAATATGATAGTGCCGCACATACGCTCAGCGCACATATCCAGGCTTGTACAAGTACGACTTGTTGAAAGTCGTATAACTGAGTGACGTATAAACAAAGTTCCACTGTACTACGTTCATTGAAATAGTTCGTGGAATTTTGATAGGGCACATCGTTTGGGACTCACTATTCTATATGCGTCTACTTATCACGAAATTTTCTTCCCGATTGTGTGTGTGGATCGCCTTTTTTCCGCAACACGCAGATACAAAAACTTTCCGTTTCAATACTAACCATAGATGCAGTGCTGCTATCTATGGGTGAAAGTTTCAAGTATCTACAATATTTTTATTTTTCCTCTTCAAATAAAATTCTTGTCGCATAGAGAATTACACTACTTACTACTTATAATCGTACGTGCATTTCGTAAACATTCCTCATGGAAAAATAAGGAATGAAATCACTGAGAGAAGTGTTTACGACGTGCATGCAACAGTAAATATGACGACAATTTTTTTATCACTTTTGCTCCTTTATATGGCGTTTTCTAAGGAAATTTGTACAGTTGGAACTTGGCAAGTTCAGGGAATGAATGCTCGTCCGCGGTCTGTCCCGTATGATCCACATACGGGACACATCACGATATTTTCCCCTAATTTCCCTCTTACCGTCATTTTTACGAAAACAACCTGCTTTGTCTATAAAGCTTATTTATTTATTTATTCAGTATGTTTGGCCGAGGCCTATAGAAGAGGATGCGGAAGTTATGTATGGCGAAAATGACGATTGATGATACAGGAAAATTCGGAAATCGTAGTACAATCTACAATATTTGGTGGTAGGTTGTTCCACTCGATAATAGTTCTTGGGAAGAAGCTAAATTTGTGACAATTAGAAGAAACGAAAATGGACTGTAATTTTTGGGAATGGTTGAGTATAACAGGTGAGGGTTTAATTAGAATGTTGGAAGTGTCAATATTAAAAACCCATGGAGGATTTTGAAAAGAAAAGTTAAACGAGTGGTAAGTCTAGGAGAGGAAAGCGGTTGAATATTGAGTTGGCGCTTGAGCTCCGATACGGAGACAGACGAAGACCAACAGTTAAAAATGAAGCGAGTGGACTTATTTTGGATAGATTTTAATTTGCCTATGTTGGTTTGCACACTTGGGGTCCCAGGTTTCACTTCTTATTGCAATCCAAATTCTCCAGATTCTCTCATCTCAAGATTTTAAGTGCTGAGGAAGAACTAGTCAAGTTGACAAAATTTGTAATTATGGGTTTCCAATACCCCTTTGCGTGGATCTGAGTACGTGGTACATCACAGATGAAATTTTTTACCACCTGATTGTTTTTTTAAATAATCACAGTAAAATGTTTATTGCATAGAGTAAACATTTTATTATAACAACTTCTTTTACGATTTTAGAACTAAAATTGAAAAAGATATAAATTATTTTCATCAGAACTGCGCAAGGTTCGATTAAAAAAAAATTAAATACCATGAATAAGGCTTTGGAGTTTAAATTTTGAACCGATTTGAAGGGTTAAGCATCTAAAGCCTATCAAATGAGGTTGCTTTTTGGTCAGTTTGTAAGACAAAAGTAATAAGTAAAAATTTCAAAAATAGAGAAATATTGCTATTTTCTAAATTTGGTTGAAATATGTATAAGTTTTCTTTCAAATATTGAAGTTTTATTCGGAATTTAAAAAAAATGGGCCAATAGACGCTCGTAAAAACCTATTCCAGACTTGTGCGTGCGTGTAGATCAAATAAAGTCCAATGGATTTAAAGTAAAAATAATACATACTTTCGTACAAAATTACACGAAATTGAAGAAAATCCCATGTTTCTATTGAACGTCAAAATGATCTTTACTTCAGTGATTCGATAGTTTCGGTCATTCGTTTTGGTAAAAGCGAAATAATACGGTGAAAAAAAAAATGCGATCAGTTTCATTTATTTCTTCTTTTCCTTTTCAATCAAAAGGAAGTAAAAAAAAAGAGGAAAATAACATTTTTCTTCTTTGAAAAGCTTTATTTATTTATTTTTTTATATAAGCCTAATCTCTCATTTATTTAGAAGTAAGAAGGATAGGAAGGAGGTGGCGTGCTTGTGAGTAGGGGACGTTGTTACAAAGCCATTATGAACTGAGAAATGATGTTCAGTAAATCTCCGAAAAGCAAAGTAATGATTTCAGCATTAAGGAATTTGTATATAAAAGAAATAAAAACAAAACTAAACAAAATACTACTTCTTCTGAAACATTTTGTTGCAATTTTTCTTACCGGCAGCTCATGTTGTTCCTCTAAAAAGAAAAGAAAAAAAAACAGGAAAGATGTCTGCAAAGTAATGAGAATGAAGAAATATATATATAAAACCAGCTACAACGTCTCTTTCTGGCGGTGGAATGGAAATGAAATACAGCACCAGCGATGTTATACAGCAGGGGTGGCCAACCCTTTTCCAAGCCGTGCCATAATCAAGATTATTTTCGATGCGCGTGCCACTGCGCGATGAATTTTAGCACGCAGACCAAGCATTCCCAGAGAAGAAAAGGGAAAAGAGCAACAAAAGCTTACGAACGATGACCCTTCCCCTCATTTATGCTGTTCTTTCCCTTTTGTTCTATTTTTTGAATTCGAATATCTCAGCGAATATTGCACTGAGAAACATGGAATTTTGTTGTTGGCCTCAGGAGAGACAGGGCAACGACTTTCTAACTGGAAGTTAAAACACTAGGGGACCGTACAAAAATCTAATTTTTGGAACTTTTTGTTAGTAATTTTTTTCTTTTGAACGGCGTCTAATATAATGGGCGATATCAATTGAACCATTTTTTCTAATTAAAAGTTGTTTCTAAAACCAACGGTTCGGGAAATAGTCATTGGACAACGATAAGAGTGGACACCCTGTATATCTTATCGAAGGCTCGGTTAAAGTCGACATGGATCTAAATGGGCTTTTCCTCGATAACGCATGTCCAGTTGTCATGAAATAGCAACTGTTACACCAGAACCGATCGACCCGGAATGAAACTAAATTGGTTAGTCTGAACAATCCAATTTCTGTGATTAGCAAATGAAAGTTTTCGCAAAGGACATCTTTAGAAGATTTTCGATAACACATATCTGTCAAAGAAACGGAACGGTAATAACCGGGATCAGAATCCTTCGTTTTTATATGTGAGACATACAATGGCCGTTCTCTATGTGAATTTTGTTTTGTATCAATGTCGTAGAAGAACTGGAATGTATTAATAGTGTAGAAATAACTTATTTCATCACGAAAATACTTGCAGAAGATGCCAGAAATACCATCAGGTCCCGTTGACAACAGGGAGGGCAGCTCATCGATAAGTTTTCTTATCCTCTGGTTTGGCTGAAAATTTCAATAAAGTCGGGATGATTTTCCATCGTGCCTGTGATTAGGTAGAAAAGATGAATATTGATTCGTAATTTCTAGTCATAACCTCTTCACACATGAGCCAAAACTGACTATTAAAAAAAGTTTTAATGATTGAGTTGTGTTTATTGTATGTGTGTGTCAGAGTGCCCTAAAAAAAATTAGTCGATTTGGATTAATATCTTTACTTGGACAATTTGAATTAGGTACACACATGTGTGTACCTCACGTCTTAACTTCAAAAAGAATCATTAAAAACCATTTGAAACCGTTATATACGAAATACTCTGGAGCGAAGATCCAGAGTATTTCGCTGCTATCTACACTGCTATCAGGATGTGGTGGGTTTTATGGTCGAACGCTGGAAAAAAAAAGAAAGAAAACAACAGTTTTTGTTTAAATTGGGAAAAGATTCTTGTTCCCCTCCTTCGGTTTTGTGGTGCCATCTGTTGGAAACAGAGATAAGTCAGCCGTTGTCAAGAGGGCATGAGCGGTGCGTCCTCATTTCGGAGTTTCGAAATTTGATAACCCTAGAGTAATGTGCATAGATGTCTTGTGTTCCACGTAGTATATGCTGTCATCTGTTTTTTGAGATGGCAATGATTGATGAATAAATTTTTCTAATATGTTTCTATCTGCCACTTTTTATTTTCCAAATGACACGAAAGACGTTCGCGTCATGAACTTCTTTTTCCATGAATTGCTTTTTCCTCCATCATTGGATTACGATTTCCTCATCTCATGAGTGAAATTACTTTTCTACATTTCAGTCAATCAAAAAAAAAAAAAAAATCTACAGTTTGCAATTGTTTACCTGCGTAATATTTCTTTTCGAATTTCACTTAGTTCTTCGGTGATGGAACTCGTCATTACTTCACCAATGTTTTGTTTCATCCACGGTATTAAACGGATACGATAGCAAAATCAACATGTCCTGGAAATGGGTTTCGCAATGGTTTTCATTTTCTAAAGGAACTAAAAAAAGGAAATGATGCTTTTTTTTTTTGGTCTTTTCTTGGCGTATTAGTACACCACTGGAGGAAATAAGCGTAAGAAAAGAGGAGAAGAAAAGGACGAAACTAAAAAGGGAGAGATGGCTCTCTCTCTCTCTCTCTGGTTGTCCTATTGACCCTTTCTGTCAAAACACATATTTCCCTACGGGTAGAACTTGGAAGATTGAAGAAGAGGAATAATACCTTGAGTTCCTACTAGGGGAAACCCAATATGTCGGCACCTTCTTTTTTTATTTTTACCCCGAGGGACCTGTTCATTGCCTTTCGAAAACATTCTTCTAGTCACTTTCTTTCTTATTCTGCCGCCCTTTTATCGTACACAAACCACCTTGGCACTTCCTTTACCCAGCCTTTATTTTGTCTTTCGACGAAAGACTTTATTTCACTTCAGGATACTTTATCCGAACCTTACAAAAGAAGTTTTTCTTTTCTCTGTCACTAATCCTTCTTTAAAAAACGTCTACATCATAGCGGTTGTTAAAACTCAATTCGCTCACAATTTTCAGAATAAAATGTTCAAACGGGATTCAATTTATTTTTTTAATTTTCATCATCAAATTTAAATACAGGGTGGACAGAAATTCCTGGACAATATTAGTAAAAAATTTACCAATTGACATGAAAAGGTCCGGTTTGCATTATAGTACTGGAGTAGGGGGTGCACAACCTTTTCAGTATGCGGGCCAGAGACTTGTATGTAAAGAGTGACCATACTACTCATTTTACGGGACAATCCCGTAATTTTGGCCGTCCCAACTTTTTTATAAAATGTCCCGTTTTCTTCCCTCATTTTCCAACAAGCCCTTGTTGAAATTTCGAAATCGATTAAGATTCTTGTCATGGCCTATAAATTATAGTATGATAATTATGACTAGAGCCCGGATTATATGCACTAAAAATATGCAAATATGCACCTGAAAATGCAAAAATTAGCATTTAAAATGCCAAAATATGCACTGAAAATCCAAAAATCAGCATTTAAAATGCCAAAATATGCACTGAAAATCCAAAAATCAGCATTTAAAATGCCAAAATATGCACTGAAAATCCAAAAAACATGCATTAAACACCCCAGAATATATACTAAAAATCATGAAAAAGTCAAAAATGAGAAAATATGCATTAAAAAAATTACCATGTTTCAATGTCTTAGTGCATATACACTATGTATTTTCATTTCCAAAAAAATATCAACTCATAATATATATAAATAGCATGCATAATAAAAGAGCAACTGACATAAAACAAATTTGTTTGAAAAATTTCGAAAGTCAAAGTACAGCGCTAAAAAGGCAGCTTTATATACGTAACTCGAAATTATAAAATTAGAGATGAAATGAGAAGACGTAAAATAAAAAATAAATTAGAAGACATTGAAAAAAAGGAAAATAATATTTATCGATGGGGAGGTCGTTCTCAAGGGAGGACCCCCCCGCTATTGCTCCAAACTGCAAAAATGTTTCTAATGATGGTAGGCGTAATAAGCATAAATTTACCATCAGTTCCCCCGACATTTTTGCGATAAACAAGCTTTGGAAGTCAAAAAGCAAATATGAGAAAATACATAATTATAACCAAAAGACATGAAAAATCACACACACACACACACACACACACACACACACACACACACACACACACACACACACACACACACACACACACACACACACACCACATGTATGCAAATAACTTCTACATATTTTTTATTCAGGCATTTTTTAATTTTCAGTTTGTTGTAGCTGCTCAATAACGCGAAAATACCAGTAACAAAAAAAAAAATTTAACGCTTTGATATATTTCTAGAACGGTTAATATTCGCAAAATACTTTATACATATGCATTAATTCACTAAATTTTACCTGCGGGAAAAAAATACCGACGTTATGAAAACATTATGAACAATATTTATTTGAAAAATGATAAAAAAAATTGAGTGAGCTCTTTAATAAACCTTCAAAAATACGCACTTACACTGAATTTTCTTTGATTTTATGCATTTATATGCATTAATGCTAAAAAGTCCAAAATATGCAAATGCATATGCACATATATATTTGCATATAAAATCCGGGCTCTAATTATGACTCTTCACATATTTGTCAAACATTTTTCGCCAAACGGTTTTTGGTTCACATTTTAATTCACAGTACTCATGATTTTCCGCGATTGATGATCTTTCAACAATTTTAGCGATAGTTGACAACTTCACCTGTATTTGAAATTTTTTTTTCTGAAATTGGCACCTTTACTTGCCATTGAAAATGTTTTCGTCTATGACTGGCAACTATCATGTTTTTGACAATTTTTTCATCAGTAATTGCCAACTTTACTAGCCTTTGACATTTTACTCACTGTAACTGACAATTATATTGGCTTTTGACAAATTTTCGACTGTAATTGCCCACAGCAACGGTTTGATATGATAACCTTCTTTGCTCATATCCCGTATTTTTATGAAAGAAATATCGCTCAGCCAAGGTATTTATCGATACTTTTCTATATATACCGGAAAATATTCCACGGCCGGATGTTGTGCACTCCTGGCCTTTGTTTTCTTTGATAAATTAAAAATTAAAAAAAAAGGTTAAAATTTCACTCACAATTGGTGCTGTGAAACGTCAAATTCGACTTAACACAGAAAATGCAATAAAAAGAGTTCATAATTAATGTTTATGTCAATTTGCGTTACATTAAACTACAATGTTTCAACATGAGCACCCTTTAACGAGTTTAGATGTAGCCCGAGCTAAAAAGGGGGTTCATGTTGAAATATGATAGTTTTGTGTAACGCAAATTGTCCTAAATAGGGCTTGGAGTTTTATGACATGCCATATTTTTTTACGGCGAGTCATATTTTGGGTGTTTTCGAGCTATTGGTCATCATATTTTAGGCACTTCGGGCGATATTCTGGTAATTTTCAAGCAATGGGACCTAGACGTTTCACTTCTACCGCACAAGATTCTCACCCAGAGTTTTTGCATTATCATTCCAATTTGAACTCGGCCTTTGATATGAATGTGATTTCTCTGAACTTTTTAGACATGGAGGAGCCGCGCATGTCCTATCTCTATGAAAATGGTACTTGGAAAAAGTTTATTGCTGAACAGTTTTAAAAAACTGGAAATTATTGATCCACACACTGGAACCTTGACGTCTCAACAGGAAGGAGGCAACTCGTAATCTGACTATCCCCTTTTACTGGGAATTGAACACCACCATCTATTAAATTTCAGCCTATAATAATAAGCCTAATATTCCGATCCGATTTCATCCTATGTATTTTTACATATTTTATTTTATCATTATTTTATTACTTTTATATATTTTAGTATTTCTAATTATCATTTTTTCCCAACTTTTCTCCGATTTTGAATTCCAATATTACAGTACATTTAGAAACATTAGTACATTAGAAACACTCAATACATTTACAAACATTTATTTTAAAATACTTGTGGAATTATTTTTGTTGGCGTGAGGAGAGACAGGGTCACAACTTTCTGACTGGGTTTTTGAGCACAGGGTGTCCATATTAAAAGTCAATTTTTTTATTTTTATAACTATGCGGTGCCCATTGCAATATGAATGACGTAGCTGAGGTCTACACGTTATTTGGATACTTTTTTTCTAATTGGAAGTAAGTGTCTAGAAGTAACGGTTCACCAGTAAAATGCGGTGCGTGCTGGTAGCTATGCACCCTGTATAAACTTTGAAAGAAAATGATAGGAAAAGGAAGTGGGGGGGGGGGCAAACCCTCCTTTTCCGAAGCATAACTCTTTTAAGAAGGCCCCAAGAAAAAGTCTGCCCCTTGGCCACGAGACTGCACGCTACTGCCTTCTTAATTCTCAGTTTTTAAATATTAATCATATAATTATTTGGAAAAAAAAGTTCATTATTTTTAACAATAAAAACAGAAAATGTCCATGAGGAAAAAATTGAAGAAAATCAACACAATTCAAATTATTGTTTATTACTGTTCAACATTACCTTATACACATTTCGAAATTTATATCGGAGGAAAACTTATCGTATCAGGAATTGTCTTTTTAGAGATGTCTATAGAAATCCTTGGCAACTATTTTAGCGACAGAACCTCTCAAAGAAATGAATTGTCACCGAAGTTTTTTACTTTCAGAAAATGGACTCACACTCCTGGAAAAACAATTATGAACAATATACTTGTGTGAAAAACTCTAATTTATAGCTGCTATAGATTAGAACTCGAAGCTTTCATTTCGGTTTGTAGTTTAGCTTTGTTCGTAAAAAGAAAACACATAGAATGTTGACTTTTGTAGAATATGTTGTTATTTTTAATCTTCTAGAACGAATTGGAAAAATGTCTTGGAAATGTGTTCATCAAATTCTCGTGCGCATTGCTGTATTGTATGATAGAGAAGGTTGGAATTTATAGCTACTCCGCAAATATTTTCTTACACTTATTTTTTTTGCTGGTCCACAAATTATTTTTTAAATTAATTTATTTTTTGCCGTTCCACGAATTATTTTTCTCCTACTTATATTTTCGCATGATTATTTTTCGCTGGTGTCAGATAATACTATTTCTCCTGATTACCTTTTGCTGGAACACATATATTTTTCTCCCCTTATTTATTTTTTGCACGTCCGCCAATTATGTAAGTGCAACTACTTTCATCGGTCTGCAACTTCGAAACGTCGATGAACACTGCTCTAGGATCATAGTGACGGATCCGCATCACGAGGGCCCGGGTTCAAATTCCACCGGCGCCACAGAGGTGTTCGGCTTAGTTGGTTTCCTGAGCTTCCCAACTTCAAGGCGTGAATGCGAGCCGATCTCCCTGTTAAAAAGTCTCGCCACAGGTCAACAGGCTCAACAGTTGGCCCACAACGGTTCAATCGTTACACTTCACTTCGGAAACATAGGTGGCAGCACTTAAAAATCAGTAGCATTTGTGGGAAAGTTCATCAAATAAAAGAGTTTTTCGAAAAAAAATAAAGAAATTAATGCGGTGCAGTACTTTTCTATTGTAAAATACTTGATTACATATTCTCCCCGCTAGATGGTAGCACATTTTTCATATTGCGCGGGAAAAATTCAGTCAAAAGGGAAATTTTTGATGGAAATTTCGCTGGAAGAGGTTACCATTACTGCTTTGTCCCAGACACTGTTACGGAGCTGGGCAGGAAGAGAACTCGGAAATGGGATAAGTTCAGTGGCTGAGAGTCCTGGCGTTTATTTATTTATGTCCTAGACCGATGTCATGGCTTCATAGAGTACCATGACACCCCGTTTGGTAATCACTTATTCAACAGATTGTTAGTCACAACGCAGAGTACACCTTTTATGTAACTGAACTTATCAGCAGAGGAAAACTAACCACGCATTCAAATATCGATTGTTTCAGTGTTGTAATCAATATCTTCCGTATGGATTCCACAATTCTCGTAAATTTTTATACAATTAGGAAATACAAGAACATAAATTTTAAGCGAAAAAAATTCGCGTTTTTTTTCCGGTGAAGCTGTTCGAAAAAATTACGAAAATATTTAGGTACATACGCAGTGTCTAGTAAGAAAAGGGTAGAAGAATAAAGGCGAAAAGGGATTTATTTCGCGGTTGAAAAAAAAAAGCAAAGAAAAATGTTATAAAAAGAGTTGTTTGTATAACAACATTCCAGACATAAAAATTAGCTTCTGTTGCAGCCAAACTAAATAGAGTGTTTCGTTGAAGATGTTTTCTTTCTTTGCTTTGGCGCGTTTAGTAATATTTGGCGTTCGTGACGTATGTGTTATGTACTTAATTATACGCCTGGTCATGTACCATCGCAAATTACGCGTCTACATGGGAAAAAAAGAGCTTATTTCGGAGATGCACAAAAAAAAGAAAAGAAGCATGTGTAGTTGCGTGTGTTTACTCTTAACGTTTTACCATAAAAAAAGAGAAAAAAAAAATGAAATTGGCTACTTTCATCGCCATGAAATATTTACCAGGAGAAGAATTTAATAAGGAATCCTCTTTGCGAGTCATCCATTTCTTTCACCTCTTTGCTGTTTTTATTCTATGCCGTGAACACAAACAAAAAAACTTTACATGAACAAGATAACAATACGATCCGAACAAGCAATATACATTTGCTATTATTTATACAAATTTAGCGTGTCACTCATTAATAGGTGTTTGGTTATCGAAGATTCCCGCGACTAATGGAATTGAACTACCACTGGACTTGAAATTCAATTAAAAACCACTAATTAGTCTTTTCATCGGAGTCGATTCATCTAGTAATGAAAATTTTGTATTTATTTTTTTTTCCGCGAGTGAAAATAAAAATAAATTAGCGTCGGATAAATTTCCATTAATTTTGTGCGAGTTTGAAGAAAATTAATTTTAAATTCCATATTAATTTTTGATAACTAGATTTTCAATAAAAAGATCTTATAAGGTAATAATGTAATCTTATAAGAAAAAAAGAAATAATCAAAATTGAAAATTAAATAACATTATAAGAAAGAAAAATTAATATCACATGGAAAAGGAGGTTAATTTAAACAGGGAATTTTTAGTTTTTAGTTCAAAAAATTCGTTTCTGGTCTGAATATAACTATTCAATCAACATTCAACGGCATTTCAGCCCCGGGTATCGATTTTCCGAACTAAGGCGGTAACTGGAGTCGCAAGTTTAATTACGTCAATTGTATCATGAAAAGTGTATTTTAATTAGAAGCAAACTGTCCCGTTTGAAACAATACATATGTACAGTATTTGGTTTGTTCCACACAATATTTTGCAGTATACTAGTACTGCATAAAAATCAATTAACGCGGTTCAATGCAGTTGTCGTGAGAACATTTTCCAGTAAGTATAATTTTAATTTATTTTGATGAATCGTAGACTCAGACACGCCTTCTCTTTGCTCTCTTCAAGGCCTGCCTTTACCTCTTAACTTCGGCAAAAGCCTCTTGATCAAACTATAGTGATGCCTTGGCTAACGAACGCCCCGGAGGAATTTTTCAGCTAACGATGATTTATTTCGGGATTTTTCCGTTTTGGTTAACGAAAATTTTCTTTGATGCACGTACTAACATGAAATAGCCACGTCGTGAGCTGAGTTTCCACGCCAATCTTCATCTTGCTGGCACTTCAGCCCAATTAACTCATGTCCACCTCGGAATTTTTTTACAAGTGTACCTTTACTTCTCTTTCTGAATTTTTTTTTACCATTTCAAGTAAAATGAATTAGTAAAGATTTAACTAATAGAAAATACATTAAAAAAAAGAAAAGCTTATGCTTTCAGAGCACTCGTTATTTCAATGCAAGACTCATCAAAGTGAGCAGTCTGGACATTCTAGGAGCTTATTTTTTCGATCTGCATATATCAGACACGGAAATGAGCTGACTAAAACACAAACTCGACTGAATTGTGTCAACACCAACTTGTACCAGCTGACACCAGCCGGACTAAAGCTGGTGTTGGTTGCGCACATGGAGTAAAATGAAAAGATCTTATCAGTATCTCGTCTTTTTATAAATTCTCATTTATCCGATTTTGAAGGTGTTCATTTTAGATTTAGACCAGTTTTGTATTTTAATTTTGTATAGTACCTCATTGTTGTTTTATAAAACTTATCTTCAAATTTCGATCAGTACGCGGAATGAATTAAACATTTTTCACATAGCAACCTACGGGAAATCGCGTTTCGGCTAGAGAAGATTTCAGCTAACAAACGTGATTCTGGAACGAATTATCTCCGTTAGCTGAGGTATCATTGTATTTTGTTCTTCTAGATTTGACTACAGATACAACAAATTGTCTCTGTGACACCTAAAAAAAAATATGTAGATCAATTTCTGAAAAAAAATCCACCATGTGATCAATATACATCCCCGAATAGAAAATACCTCCAGCTGTAGTTCTTGGTAACGTCACTGCACTCTATGGTGAGTTTTTCATGTGGTAGGATCTGTCAGGCAGATCCTAATATATAAATATTCTCTTCAATTAAAGCAGGGTCTTCAACGCATGGCCCGCAGGTCACATGTGGCCCCTCAAAGCTTTTTTTTGCAGTGGCCCGCCGTAAAACGAAGAAAACTTATAGAAAGAAATGTTTTTAGAATTCATGAAAATTCATATTTGATGAGAAAATAATTTCAGAACTAATGAAGATTCACATTTAATGAGAAAGAAAAATTCAGAATTGGTGGAAATTCATATATATCATAAAAAAATAACAGAGGCTTATGTATATATAAGTAACAGAAATTCATATTTGATGACACAAAATAATTTCAGAATTCAAGAAAATTCTTATTCGATAAGAAAAAAAAAAAACCAATCTGAGAATAAATAAAATTCTCCATGATGTAGAGACTCCTGTTGGATTCGGAGTTCGGGGGTCGCGTTGGGCCCACCTGTCACGACGCCACTGTATATATAGCAGTATGATTTTCTGGCCCTTGGGAATTAAGGAAATTTGCTTTTAGCCCGCAACGTTTTAAAGGTTGAAGATCCCTGAATTAAGACATACATGCCTCATCTGTGCCCGCGGGTCAAACGTGCCCCACGAAGCCATCCAGTGTGGTCCGTGAATCTAAACCTAATATTATCAGACCTAAAGAATACAGAAAGATAAATACCAACGAGATATTCGCTAAAAAATACAAAAATTAAATTCCAGACAGCTGTTTCAAGGTTAATATCCCTTCGTCAGTGAAAATAACCTGTTGTAGAGCAAGCCACTCGCCAAAATCAAAGCATGTGGTCGGATTGGAAGCCGAAGCTTGATTTTAGAGTGACCTGCGCTATAATAAGCTATTTCCTACAGACGAAGGTGCTATATTAGCCTTGAAACAGCTGTCTTATGTTTAATTTTTGTATTTTTGAGCGCTATCTTTTTCTACACTGTCTTAAAAAGTCTTTCTACTTAAAGAATATAATTAGAGAAAGATATACGGGTATTTTCCAGCTGGTGACAAATTTTCTGTTGTCAAAATCCAACTGGGGGGAGGGGGCATTGAAAAAAAAAATTGTGATCCTATTCAGGGCCGTCTTAATGAGTTCGTAGGCTCTCGTTTTTCGGAGTCTCTCGGAATTTGTGTTTCGGAATTTGGTCCCTCCATTTCAAACTTTTGCCACTTCGCTCAAAAACTGCCTTTTGGAGGTCAAACAAATACTAAAAAGACATTAAAATTAAAAATATTGAAGCAAGGAACTTAAATAAAATATAGAGAACGAAAACCTAGTGAAATTTTATAAAATTTGTGGGACGAAAAGAATCAATTATTAATGGCATGTAGCCGGGCACGTTCACTTGACCAATAAGACGCTGATAATCCTTATTATTGCTGTGGTATTCAATTGAAAATTTAGCAAGTATTCGATTTCATTGAGACCAGTAAGCAGTTAGAAAAATCACTCAAGTGAACCGCTATTGCTTTCAAGGCCACCAAGTGAACCACACTCATCAAAAAGATGAGCACTCCGGAATTAAGTACTCTCTCTGTATAAACATATCTACGAGCTTTAAATTGTGTGAATTGGAATCGTGTAGCTGTCCAATTAGTAGATGTTTACTCTTCCTAAAGACCATTGACATCAATGAGCCAGCGCAATTCTTACTTGATTTCATTCACAGAATATTTAATTCAGAAAAATATACAAAAATTAATAAGGAGATGCAAAAATGGTGATTGAAACTATCGAATCGCATTTTTAAAACCCATTTGCAGTGAACCAAAAATAAAACACATGAGAAATAAAGCCTCGCATTTCATCGATTACTTATTTCATTAAGAAAAAAATAAAGGAATATTAAGATAATAATGATACAAAAAATTAAATTAAATGAAAGTGATTTTACGAGCTGCAACATTTTCCTTCTTCTCATTCTTGAAAAAAAAAATCCTAATAAAAGTAAAAAAAATCTTAATTTCAAATAAATTTATTATCATTTTTTTTGTCTTTCTTAAATATGGAGAAATGGTTATTTTTCACACTGATTACGTAAAGATGATACGATGTCATTTTTGTCGTTTTTAACGTCATTTGCTTTTGTCATTGTGGCAACGGGAAGGGCTGCGAAGGAGAAGAAATTTCTTTAATACAGCTAAAGAAAATGTGAGCTTAAGTTAAATTAGCCATGAAATTATTGATGAACGACACACGTGTTCTTCTTCTCATCTTACTTTAGAATATTAATAAAAAAAGAGATAAAAAATAAAGAAAATCTCAGCAACAAAAAGATATGTGATCCTAAATTTCAAGTTCCCACAAAAAAAAAAATAAAAACACATATTTAATGGGCAAGTGACCCATCAAATAAGTTTTTTCCTTCAATAATAATAATAATAACAATAAAAAAATTTACTGAATTTTTTTCATAATTTTATCTCGCAATATCGTACCACTAATGAGACCAAGCTTTTATTTTCTTCTTTCTGGGCCTATCTTTTCGATGAACTAGTTATTGGATTAATGATTCATTTCTTTTTAAAATCAGAATTTTTGACTCGATAAGAATGACGTTAGTTCTAAAGCTCTTGCCTATCTATAAGAATGGGGGAGTATTTTGAGCGGAAATTCCTTGAGAAAGAAAAATTACTTTTTACTTAATTTTTCTTTTTTATAATAATTTATTATGAGGAATTAATTGGAGGATGAAAATTGATTTTTAAATCTCGTGTTGCCATTTTTTGCTGTTTTTATCAGGAGAAAGTTTTCGGCTCTCCATTCAGTATTTTTCGTATGTCTTTATATCTGGTTGAAAATACAGACAGCCAGTCTCTGAATTATGTCAGGCATCTGAATATTACGGTGTGAGCTTACGTATCTTAGATTTACCTCGGTGATATTTGGGGGAATATGACTGAAATTAAGATGGCGTAGGGCGATGTGTTCGAATTTATAACCATTAGCAAATTCAATAACGTTGTTACGATATTAACTGTTGAGTAAATGTGATAAATCCGGTGATTAAGCATAATAACTGATAATTTTGGTAAGTTTGATAAATTTTGTAAATTTATCACAATTACCAGTGATTATGTATAAATACCCAGGTCGTAGTGGTAAATATGAAAAATAATTATCTATG
Organism: Pholcus phalangioides; assembly: GCF_987345545.1. Taxonomy (NCBI): domain Eukaryota; kingdom Metazoa; phylum Arthropoda; class Arachnida; order Araneae; family Pholcidae; genus Pholcus; species Pholcus phalangioides. The sequence continues at coordinate 80,207,173 of NW_028301608.1, read as the reverse complement.
AATCATTATCATACTCATTATATGAAAATTACTTAAATTTACTGGACATTTTCTTCAAATTTCAGTCTAGTATGATAAATTCTATCGGGCTAGACAATAATATTTCTATCGGATTTGTTTGCTCATGTTGATACTCGCGAAGAAAGTCAACATTAGAGGAATACTACTACTTAACCAGACATGCACCTCGTACACATTCCTTTACGAAATTTCTAACGAACTGGCACATGCCGGTATATGTGTGTAAGTGTTGTGAACCTAACGTGAAGTTTGCTTTTGTGTAATTATTGTTATGTGTAGTGCTGTCATCTGCCATCAAATTTTTAACGAAACATTACAAGACTGATAACTTTTTTGTTTCAAACTTGTTTACATTTCTTTGAATTTAATTTTTATGGCAAATTACGTGTAGTGCATGTGCACCCAACACGTACTTTCCAAAACACCAAAAATTTGAGAACAGAAATTAATATAATGGGTTGACCATGTATTTGCTATGTGTATCCAAATATACACCGGACCATAGAGGGTTAAAATTATCCGATTTTATAAGTACGACCGTTTGCTCCTGGTGATGTCACCCGTTACCGAAAACCCTGAGGAAAAACTCAAACCAACGACTGCCTTCAAGCCAGGAAAACCAATTTTCATCCAATTCCTGAAGATGCCAGTCATAATAAAAGAGAATGGAAAAATATATGTATATATATATAAAAATGTAAGAACGCCAGGTTCTGGAATTTGAAAATTTTTTTAAAATGCAATAAATACATAAATAAATGTAAGAAAATATAACAGTATAATAATAATACGAGAAAATAAATAACAAAAGACTATAAAAATAAGACCAACGAGAAAATAAATGAAAGAAATCCAAATAATTTTTGAAGGAGAATTTGTAAATTGAAAAACGAAATTTCAACAAGCCCAACAAAAATGAAAGTGTTGAAGCTAAAGCAAACTGCCATTATAAGACACAGAAATACTTCGGGTTTTTCTTGAACTTGGATTAAGTGAAATTAAAACTTTTTCCCGGAAATAACTTCTTAGTTCGCGAAAGGTTATAAGCGCCGAACTGAAATGACTTCTTTTCTAGAGAGAGACCCACGCCACTCTGCAATTCGCACTCGGTAATAAATTTGAGCAACAAGCTTCCAAAACCATCAAGTAGGATAAAGGAGTCGCCTAAAGCGTATTCTTTCGGTAAATCAGAGGGATTACTCAGAGTATCTGGAACAGGGAACATTTTGACGTAATGACTCATTATATACACTATAAGGCAATGCACTTCTCTATTCTTAGTAACAAAAATGCGACGTTAATCACTATCTTAACAAAAGTGGCCCCCCGTCGAAAAAAAAGGGGAGACGAGGAATAAAGAGAGCGAATTGTTTGATCCACCTTGGCGCATCCTCAATTCATCATGTTTGAAAGGGTAATTATGGTAGCTGATTATAAGTAGAGGAGAAATTATTCTTTAACAACGGAAAAGTTATGTCATAAATCTTTTTTTTATGGCTTAATTTACAGACTCGTTTCTAAGAAACGGAAAAAGTTGCTGAGACCGGAATGAGAAAACCTATGTCGAATGCTATAAGTGCTATAGGAATACTCCATCATTCAGAGCTCAATTTTCTTAGACGAAGAAAAGCTTCATTTGAAAACATTTCACACTTGCTGTTTAGAGTCTTTCACGTGTCGAAATCTCTACTGATAGGTCACACTTCCAAAAAAATTTCAGAAATTGATCGAAAAGGTATTTCTTAACCCTTTCTGTGTACTGACAGTTTACTTTAAATTTAAAGTACAACCAGCCTCCATAAACGTCCCTTACATACCCTGTTAGGTGTTATTTTAATGTGCAAAGGTGGTGTGTATAACTATGTAATTTACGTTTACAGATGACAGCACAAGTGTAGGATATGTCAATTAATAAAAATCAGTTACATGTTTCGTCCCCAGCAAAATTGTTTCACTGCATAACGCTTTAGCGTGAAGCAGTGAAACACTGCTTTTACACTATGTTCCCTAACAAATGTATAAAAAAATTATATGATATACTGAAAACTGGCTGCTCATGTGGATTTTTGTGGAAAAATTCCATCTTTGCCCTTACTGGGACTCGAATGTTGGTCGAGAATGACAGATAGAATATTTCTCCTTTGGAGCGCATATACACTCAGAGGCCATAAAATTTAGAATCTTCCTTCACTCAAACTTCAACTCATCCGTGTAGAACGTGCGCTGACGTAATAAACCGGATTTGCTGATAAAAAGCGTTCTCCTAGTCAGAAGAAGGTGCACCGTTAACGTCGCAATTTGCCTGTTAATAGAGAAAGCAAGAGATTTTAGGGACATTGAACGCTTCATGATTGTGGGCTCCAGAAAGGGTGGTTCCAGTATCTCTGAGACCGCTAACCTTCTTGGCTTTTCTCGTACAACAGTATCTCGAGTCTTGAAAGAATGGCAGCTGATTAAAAAACTTCAAGCGGAAAGCGGAATAGTGGGCGAAAATCGATTGTGATTGAAAGAGGTACCAAGCGACTGACACGTATTGTGTGCAGCAACGGAAGAGCTACAAAGCAAAGCATATCCGTACATTCTACAAGATGGATCTTAAAACGAATTGGTTTTAATAGCCGGTGACTAACAAGAGACCGTTTGATTTCGCTGCGAAAACGAAGAAAATGGCTTCTGTGGGCCATAGACGACGAAATTGGACACTTGATGAATGGAGGAAGATTGTCTGGTTTGACGAGTTAAGATTTCTTCTCCGTGACGTTGATGATCCGTGTGTGGCGCAAGCGGCACGAACCCATGGATCAGGCATGTATTATATGACAAGTATTCCAGCGGGTGGCGTCGGAATCACTGTCTTGGGAGCATTTTCCTGGTGGTTCTCTTGGTTCTCTATTTCCACCCAAGCCACCAAGTCTAGAAGAGCAGACGTGGTCCAGGATCTGGCCTGGCCACAGTAGGAGGCTCACCCCAGCCACCAAGCCTAGAAGAGTAGACGGGTTGAAGTACATGGCTTGGCCACGGTACAGGGCTCACCCGAGCCACCAAGCCCCTTTTTTGATAATGTGTTTTATATTTATGTATTAATAGGCATAATAAAGCACCCGTCACCGCCCAGTTCCCTCATCCGGGGCAATGGCTAAAATTGACAATGGTCGATAGAGCCTCGGTAGTGCACGGTATGAAATGGTCCTCTTTTTTTCATGGGAAACATCCGTCAATGCCAGTGCCTACCTTTACATCGTTACTGATCACGTGCACCCGTTTATGGCCATGATGTTTCCTGATGATGATGATGATGTAAATTTTGAGCAGGACAATGCACCCTCCCACAGGGCTGGAATTATCTCAGATTGTTTTGAGGAACATGATTTAGAGTTTCATTGGCTCCCAAATTTTTGCGAATTCACCCAGTATCGTCAGATGATTTAAACCTTTAATTGGCAAGCATTGAAATATGGCAGAGGGAGAAAAGTTTTTTGGGGGGGGGGGAATTGATATATTAAGCCAACTTTGAATGCAAGACAAAAACATTTATTGTCAATATTGACACATATGAGATGTTGCACTTCCGGGAACAAACTCTATTTATATGATTCAGATAGATTTGAATGGTATAAAAATGTCATTTATTGTTTGTCGACTTACTTTTCAATCAATGTTGAAGAATGCACATCAATATCCCAGATTAGTGCTCATTTTGGCATATGCCTATCAACCTATCTAAAACAGTTTTCATGAGAGCTACTCGTATATATAAAACTCTTCCCCTCGAATTCTCATACTCGATCAATAACGTAACCATATCCCAAGTTTCTCAATTTAAATATCTGGGAGTCATAATCTCGACTGATCTTTGCTGGAATAATCATATCGATTATTTTGTCTACCCAGAAATGTCTCAACAAACTTTTTTTCCTTCGCCACCACCTCAAACATTCTACTCGCGACATCCGACTTCTTTGCTACAAAACGTATTTCTCTCCCGTTCTTTCTTATGTAGCTGAGATCCGTACACCTCTAGTAACATCGACAAACTTGAATCTATCCGAAATAAATCCGCCCGCTTTATTCGCGGTGCTGTTCATCTGCTGCCGGTCATCTTTTAGTTCAGTTTCCCATCTTAAACTCGAACTTAATCTCCACCCACTCGCTACTCACCGACTTATCTCTCACTTAGCCATGCTTTAAAAGATTATTCATGGTCATTTAAATTTCGATACGTCCGTCCGGTATTCTGACTAAACCTTCCTATGTTTCCAATAGACTTGACCATCCCAAAAAATTAAAACCTATTTTTGCCTCTACAGATTGTTTTAAATTCAGTTTTTTCCCCAATACTATAGTTGAATGGAACAAGCTCCCCTCAACTATTGTTAACTCCCGCAAGATCTCCGATTTATTATCAAATGTTTCAAAGCATATATGTACAAATCTACCGCGTCCTCTTGTATAGGCCTTGGGCCAACAATATTGAATGAATGAATGAATAAAAGCAAACAAGAGAATGAAAAATTGTTCTTGCTTGGCCTTGTCAAGAAATAGAGGACACGTGTACCTTAATGCCATTCTGCTTGTAATTATAGAGAACTTCACGAACAAGTAAAAATCGAATGTTTAGGAGTTGCTCAGAAGCATAAATGCCGAAACGAGCTCAAAATACAAAATGTCTTTACTTGAAAACGTAAGGAAACTGTTGCTTGAGAGCAATACGGCTAAATAAAAGGTTAAAAGGCATATTCAGGTAAAAAAAAAAAAAATGCATGTACCTTCTCTAGGTGTCGTTTCCTATGATTGGATGAATGACAAGTGATGTAACTATTCGTTTTGTTATTTTTTCCAGGTGAAGAAAAGTGAATTTGATTTTTTTTCTGCACCTGAACAACAAAGATGTGCACACGTTTCTGTATTTTTCCCTACGCCATCCTCGCGATTTCGTGACTGACACCAGCTGTTGGATCGAATTTGACTTTCCGTCGAATTGGATGAAGAGAGCAACACGATTCCTACCGAAAATCATCCTTTGGCAGAAGAAGAAAAAGAAGAAAAAAGGTTTTCCTGTTTTTTTTTGGTTCTTTTACTTCCATTCTCCACAAATAATAGGTTGCATTTTGCAATTTTCGAAGTCCAGAGAAAAGCGAATAGCGTTGTTGTTGTTGGAGGTGGGACGTTCTTGTGTGTGATACGACATTGTGTCGTGTCGGGATATCGAATACTGAACGCGAACGTGACTTCCAGTTTCCATTTCATCTGAACCCAGGGGAAATCGGGTAGTAGTGACATTAATTTCATTTCAAACCTCGAAACTAGCACAAACATGCATTTTCTTCAGATGAGTCGGTTTTTGTTGAAAATATCACCTTTTATATTAAAAAATTTGTTTGGTAAATAATTTAGGTAAAGTGACTTCCACATTGATTGTGAGAATTATTTTTTAATTTTTTGTTTGCTTTAACCTCATTGATAAATTTGCTCGCTGTGCCATTAGAGTTATTATATGCCGCCTAATATGATCACATCATATTAAGCATCACATCGGGACTTGGGAGTTTCTAACAACAATAACCGATTGATAAATATATCCGAAAGAAATCAAAAGATGAATCGAAATGACCATACATCCCGTTTGATCAAACGGGGCGTATGAAAGCAGCGTATCTTTGTTTTTCTTTTCCATATAAGTGGTTGCAAAATGTTCAATCATGTCCTTTTGCTTTCTCTTCAAATTGTTCTAAAACAGGATATTTTTGCTTTAGCTAAAATCCTACGTTTATTATAATTAGTATTCAGCTATTGATGAGGAGTTTGACACTGAGATGTTTTAAGAATTACAATTATTTTTTTTAATGTACGGGGTACGTTTTATAGATCCCCTCCTTTGGTTGAGTTATTATAAAACCGAAAGTGAAACTCATCAAGAACTGAAGAAAATGCCCTTTTTAACATTACATTTGTCTCTAATATAGGTAGGCTGTTGCAAAAGTAGCTTCATGTGTACATGGATTATGGCAGCTTCTAGTGCCCGAATGGGGGCATTATGAACCGAGTACAGAAATGTTTGCAAACAAGGGAGGGGTTCCACCTTCTGACCTCCAGGCTGTCTTGCAGGATGATGGTATTGTCTTGTTGATATTGATAACTTATGGGGGGAAAATAGATCTGGTTCAATCTTAGCTTCACAATGCTCAAAAAATTAAAAAAAGGGCGACAAAAAAAAATTAATAATATAAGCCGAAGTCCTGATAACTGTAAACGAATTTGTTACTATGTTTTGGTATCGGTCCGTTCTGTACTTTGCGAAAATAATAATATCCAATGATAACATTATCCATGATTCTAATAAGCAGCATCTCTTCTATATTTATATTTGCGAAAAAAGAAATTTTCAAACCAATGTTTCAGTTGTTTCGCGTTATTTGATTGAAGGGATCTATACGAAAAGTTTTCTCATCTTTGATATCTGTTGTATTTTTTTAAATAAATTTGTTCGTGGTCTCTCCAAACGATATTTTATTTGATTCCAAAGCTTTACACAGCTTTTTCCACTCATATGCACTCATTATATAAGAAAAGCCATAAAATTGACTTGACTAATAATAGAATTTAGTCTATGTAAATCTGGCACACAAACTTGCTCTGATTACGGTTCGTTAATCTGGAACTGTGGAGATTGGAATTTCAATTCGCCATCCAACCACCATGGATTATTGGTGCCACGTACAGAAGCAACACGAGTTCACAATTTGGAGAAATCCATGCTCCAAATCATTTGAAACACATTCGTGACTATTAACCCTTGAAGCGCTCTTATCATGTACAGATTATGCGCATAGCTGTGTTCGCCAACACGCATGAGAATTGAATTTAACTCCTCCACATTTCTTTAAGGAGTGAAAATACTCCTTCAAACTTGAAGTATTTTTGTTAAATAAGTTATTTTTCTCACTGATAAAAAAAATACCCTTATTTCACAAATACCCCTAAAAATTTTGAATTTTGCCCCTAAAATTTTCTGAAAAAAATTTGAGGAGGAGTGAAATTACCATTCAAAATTATATTGTGGGATAGTACTGTGGGATAGTTAGTGGCCTGCTTAATCCTCCTGTGATGATTTGAAATGCTTTTTTTTATAAAGATGAAACACTTACTATACTATAGATATACACACTAATACTGTAGATGGCGTACGCAATACAGGGTGGATACTACCAGCCAGCCTGCAATTTGCAGTGCCAGGTGTTGGTTATGCACCCTGTACGGTCCTGGAATTTACATACCACTTGGTTTTTTTCATGAAATCACCATCATAATGTCATTACACCTAGCCTAGAAATTCCATAAACAAATCTTCTCTCTCAGGCATTAAGCCACAAAGTAAAAATAATGCAATTGATTCTCGCTTTGGAGCATGATCATCGTAATTTTTCTTGCCTAACATTACATTCAGTAATTACGCTACAAAAAAATTCAACATTAATATTATTATGCGCGGGAAGAGAATTGCCTTTTTGTGTGTCTTGCTGAAAACAAACGCGAAATTTTCTCCACTGAGGCTTCTTAAATATAAATTTATTTCTGTGCCTCTCCGAATGAGAGTGCCTTTATGCCTGTTAAAGGAAAATGAATTCTGTATTCTGTACATATATTTATGCATTCATTTTCATTCATTTCCCTACTTCCGAAAGTGAATTTCCATTAGTGGATTCTACTTTTTTTAAATGAATTATAATAATGGCAAAAATTATAATTCGTGTATTTGTAGAAAATATTTCACGCAAATTACGAAAGAATCTTAAAAATGAATCTTGAGAATTAAAGACAGAAAAAAAAAAAGCTTTTCGAATAAGTTAATGCTGAATAATTTTAGAAAAGAGTTTATGTGATAATATATAATGCGATAGTTGTTTAAAAAAAAAGAAAAAAAAGAATACACACACATAACAAAAATACAAACAATAAAAAAAAGAAGAAAAAAAAGACATACATATAACGAATACAAAGGTTTTTAACAGCTGGCTGATGCGAAGATATATTTTGGAAAGAGAAAATTTTCAACTGCCTCTGCGGGAAATCGACCTCGGATAACTCGCCATCTGTTGGCATTGAAGCAAATTATGAGGTTTGTCCCGAGTTAGGTCCGACCGTCCATGTACGTTCCCGTTCAATGCACACACGAGTTTCAAGGAAAGATTGGGATATTCGTTGCTTCTGTAGTCTAGTGGTCTAGGGCGTTCACCCAGAAAGTGAAAGGACGGGGTTCGATTCCCCGCAGGGGAAGTTGAATTTCCTCTCTCTTTCCAAAATACAGTATATCTTCGCATCAGTCAGCTGTTAAAAACCTTTGCATGGATAGCGGAGAGTGACATCATCCTCGGATATAACGAATATACACTATGTAGCCCCCAGGGGACATGAATGAATGAACGCCAGAACTTGGCCTCCCAAGGGACACCAAGTCCTACATGTAAGTTACACATGTAACTAATAAATATTAGTTCGTGTCGTGGGCTACTAAAGTGATCTGGAATAGCACCGCAGGTCACTTAACCTTTTATATACGACATTATGAAAAGTAGAATAAGAAGAAAATTATAATAAACGTATAAATGTAATAATAATAAATAGTTATAATGTAAATTTTTGGTAGGTTATTTTAGTCCTAATTAAAGGAAAAAAAACAATGTTTTTGAAACAATTAGTTCAAAAGAAATTATCTACCCTGGTACTTGAAAGTACCGTCAGGATATAAAGAGTTATAGCATGAGAAATTGTACCACGGGCTGCTTGAGTGATCTGGAAATGTGTCGCGAGTAACTTAAGTTATGTGGAACCGCGCCACAGCCCGCTCAAGTGCTCTGTAACTGTGCCGCAGGTCATTCGAGTGATCTTTAAATATGATGGGTGTCGCGTAAGAGAGTGCCGCTTGCGTGATGTGAAACTGTGACGTGGCGTACTGAAATGTGAATATACTGAGAATATACTATACCGCTTTTTAAGTGATCTGGGAATGTGCGGCAGGCCGCTTGAGTGATGTGAAACTGCACCGCGAGTCACTTAAGGGAATCTATAAATGTGCTGCAGGTTCCTTAAGTAACTGTGGGGATTATTATTATAATTTTTGTAAAAAGCATGTTTTGGCCCGATGAGCCAATTTTGCCTGTATAATCGAGCGAGTAGTTTCTTTCTATGTTACAGCCACGAGGCTGAGCCATCCCCAGTCAGTTCGCTCTGGATTTTCGACATGTATAGTTAGTTCTCAATTTTCTCCGTGTATGTTTCTTTTCCTTAATAATTGTGATGTCGTGTTTAATTATGGATTAAAATGTTTAATACGTTCACGAGTCGTTCATCTCTTTTTTCCACATCATCGGCAATAGCGCCACATAACCTGGGAATGTGTACCGCGGGTCACTCAAGTAATATATAAACGTGTTGCAGGTTCCTTAAATAACCTGGAAATGTGTACCGCGGGTCACTCAAATAATCTATACACGTGTTGCGGGTTCCTTAAGTAATCTGGAAATATGCCGCTTAGTTTTAATTTTTACAAAATTGGATTTGAGGTCACGGGCCACATCAGATAATTCGGAAGGCCACATTTGCCCGCAGTGGCATGAGCTGAGTATGCCCCTGCGTCCTGTACAGTCTGCATATACCTCATATCTGAAGTGAGAAAGGTAAAATTAATTATGGGATCGTACGAGAGCAAGGCACTTATTTTTTCCCCCCCGAAAGTTCAATTAATTCAATATTTTCAGAACATTCACTCGAACAAACTTCGAAGCAAGACTTTTCTCGTCTTCCCGCGAAAACTCATTAAATCTGTTTCATAACTCAGATCTTAATATTTATTATGTTAAAAATTTAATTTTTCTTTCAAAATTTTCTACTCTTCCTCAAAATAAGAAGCATTTTTTTTTAAAATTTACCATATTTTTACCGAGAAGAGGGAACGGCAACCATGGGGGCAAAGTGATCCGGAAAGGATGGGTCGAAATCTCAAAGTTTCGGATCGTTTTAATATACTGAGATGGGTCGCGTACGCATCGTGAGATCTTGAGCAGACAAATCGAGAACCATCGACTGCAGCTGCTTCGAGCAGTTGGGAATATTTAATTACTTTCATCTCTCAATTTTGAATTCTAATTCGGCGAAGCATGAAAAATCATGCAGAAATGTTCTTGCAAATAAATTGCACATAATGTATCGTGAATTGTGCATATTTATTAGGGCTGGGAATCGATTAAAATTTTTAACTGGTTAATCAAAAGATTTTTAATCGATTAATCGACTTTATTAATCAAATATTTCAAACGTCGAAGAATTTATGGTAAACGTAGTATAATGGTAACAATATAATATTGGTTGATGCTATAAAAAATAATTTTTTCATGTTTTTCACGAACCTATTGGCTAAATGTACAGGGCGTCCATAGTTAAAAACCCTATTTTAAAGTAGCCTACAGGTGAAACTAGTCATCGGAAAAGTGTGAAAGTTTGTGGACGACTTCATGCAGTGATGGGAATTTATTTCAGGGTGAAAAAAATTAGTTGCACATGTCGCCACCAGAGGGCGTTTCACTTTGAGTACCTGTAGTAAACATGTAAATTTATGTGATGTCACGCAGCAGCTGTTATAAAAGCTAAAAACATCCGCGGAGATCTTGTTTCTCAATGTGTTTACTGCTCACAATGACAATAAGTTTACGAGATCGCGCTTTCTTGGTCAAATTTGTTTTACCAAAACAGCAATTCCGCAGTAACTGCTCTACGGAAATATCGAACTTAGAAGAGGATTCGAAAAGGCCCAATGAATGTTAAAAACCTTCTGAGTATGATAACGAAATTTGAAACCGCAGGATCGTTGGCTGTTCGTCCTGGAAGAGGAAGAAAACCCTCGTTAGAATATGCGTGTACATGTGGTGAACCTGACGTGAAGTTTGTTTCTGTGCAATGCTTGTTATGTGTACTACCGCCATCTGCTATCACTTTGTCTAACTATGAGTGAAAGGCAATGCTTTAATTCATTGATCATTTTAGTCGCACCACTGTCATTTTTTGCACACGAGGGCTAATTAGACCGGGATCTACAATTTATTGCTGATTCCGAATGGCAGCCTATTTTTTTCTACTCACCGAGAAGTTGATGCGCTAACCTCTCGATGTGGGACTTCCTGCGGTAACAATCTTTTTCTGTGGTCATGTCACCGTTTTTGTTGTACCCCACCCCTGTGTCAGGAAAGTGTCTGACAAAGACGAACCCCGGATATCGAACTCGCGACACCTCTAAACATCCTTTAGTAGTTCATGAGATTATCTTATCGACCTGGGCTACCGAGGCCACTTCTTGAACAATTGTATCGTTGTAGGCCTGTTACTCTCAATGGCGAGACTTTTTAACGGGGAGATCAGTTCGCATTCGCGCCTCGAAGTTGGGAACCATGGGAAAATAACATCAGCCAACCACCGAATACAAAAACTGCAGTACATAGTGGATACAACAAAATTTTTTGCTAAAAAATGTTTGCCACAACAGACATAAAATTCGTTTCTGATCTGAAATTACGGTTCCATCAGTTTTCGTTCAATTCGTCCGCTGTAAGCCTAAGGCGGAAAACTTTTGGAGGCGGAAAATTTTACGTGGGAACAAAAACCACTCCTATCAAATCATCGAATTTTACAGAGATGGGGGCACCGCTGTGCGGTCGTGCGGTCATAGTGATTGACTCGCATCTAGAGGACTCGGGTTCGAACCATACCGGCGGCACAGTGGTGGTTGGCTGAAGTAAGTATTCTGTGGTTTCCAATTCCGAGGCTCGAATGCAAGCTAAACTCCCCGTTAAAAAGTCTCGCCAGAGAGAGCAACAGACCTACAACGGTACAAATATTCAACCATTACATATCACTCATAATTTGAAAAACAGATGGCACGCTCTAAAATTCAGCACTAAAATTCAACAATATATACACTCAAACTGATTGGTATACTCCCACCTCCGGCACTACTCATTCGGTAGTAAATTTCCCTTGGCAATAGACCGGAGTTGCGCTCTGTTTAATAGGAATAATGTGCACCAAAATAATGTTTGCTTCCCCCTCCCCCAAATGTTAGTAACGGGGCGCAGTAGCCCAGGTCTCATAAGATACTCGCCTGAAGTATCACAGGATGTTTAGAGATGTCGCGAGTTCGATCAGCACCTCCCAGAGATAGAAGGCCTCTGCACTGTTTGCCATAAACGTCATTCAGACTATAGCAAGTTTGCCACATTTTGAGACACAGCATCCTATTTCGTTTCTTTTTATTTTGGCGAAGAATCTTCCTGATTGGCTCACAAATACCGCATAGTGATTGGATGCGGGACATAGAAATCGCCAATTCTGAGCCAAATCATTTCTTTTCCTCACAACGATGATAGTTACACGAGCAGGGAATTTTTTTCCATGAATATTCTGAGGGAAAATGCACTACTTACTGACGTCACAAGCAGACTGCGGGGGCCTCCTATTTCTAGGTGGTGCTGGTTCGATACCCAGTTCGTTCTTGTCAGGAAACTTTCCTGATACAGGGGTACAGCGGAAACGGCGACATGACCGCAGAAAAAATTGCTACCGCAGGGAGTCCCCCATCGAGGGGCTAGCGCACCAACCTCTCGATGAGTATAAAAAAAACAAGCCTGCCGTTCGGAATCGGCAATAAATTGTAGGTACCGGTCTAATTAGCCCTCGTGTGCAGAAAATGACCGAGGTGTGACAGAAATGATCAATGATCAAATGCTAGTAACGGCCCTGACTTTTCCAAACTGTTATGCACGGAAACATAATCAAATATATTTAATCGGTTTCATCAAATAAATCAAGTTAAATTGAAAACAAAAATTGATCTGAAGAAAATTGTAGTTGAATTTCAATCGGATTAATCGAATCGATTAATTTAATTAACGATATAAGTGTGACTAACCGAACCCATTAATCGATTATTAGGACCAGTCATAATATTAATAAATAAACACGTTTGCTTTCAATTAAGTTTTCTATGTACATACTTTTTTTTCCCACGTCCTTTGTTGTCTTTCTCGCTTGTAAATTTTTCCCCCCTCCCTCGATGGATTCCTGTTCCCAGAGTAATTTCAGATGCCTGATGCGTGAATCAGACGGAAATCCATTTCATATGCACCATGGGCACCCCGCCATCCCGAGCCTCAAAATTTCATTATGGCTATTCCCCATTCTAATTAAAATTTCTCAATAATTAACGCGGAGATGCGATTCGCATGATCGAATTTGATGAAAATTCATAGGAATCGATAATAATTGATGAGTTCAACTGAGTGGTGAGGGATTTCGGTGCGTAATATTTATCGGTCATAATCACTCTCTTCCCCCCTCATTCCATTCCTGAGCAATCAGAGAAATGATTGGCATGACAGCTTCTCCAATTTATATGAGGAATGGTAATTGTGTTCATTTGTATCAAAACTAATTCTCGGTAAACGAAACCTCAGATGTTCAAACACCATCGTGAGTCAATATAAGGGGCCATTCAAGTATTACGTCAGCATCGATGGTGGTGGGGGGGAGGTGTTCCGGGTTTGCTGACTTTTGATGACAAGACAATGGGGGAAGGTGGGGTTTGAATGATGCTGACGTCATCAATCACGCTTTATAAAAATATGAATTATTCTTAATGACATCTTACTGGGTGTGCCAAAAACGAGAAAAACTTTTCGCTAGTTTGTAGGCACTTGAACCAACAGCCGCTGTGGTGGTCGAGTGGTTATAGTGCCGGACACGTGATGCGAGAATCCGGGTTCGAACCCCACAGTGGTGGTCGGCTGAAGTTGGTTTTCTGTGGTTCCCAACTTCAAGGCGCAAATGCGAGCCGATCTCCCCGTTAAAAAGTCTCGCCACAGAGAGCAACAGTCCTACAACGGTAACTCATTCAACCATAACACTTCACTCATAGTTAGTAAAACTGGGGGCAGATGACAGCACTACACATAACAAGCATTGCACAGAAACAAACTTTACGTCAGGTTGCACTACACGTACACGCACATTCCCGCATGTACCGATTCGTTGGGGGGTTCCGCGGGGGGGGGGCATATGTGGTGTAGCAGTAGTAGGTAGGGGCTCGGGGATCCATGATGTTCTTAAGTCAGCCACCTCGTTGGGCAATTTGCCTGTTGTGGCGTTGTATTTGTATTTGTTTGTATTTGTATTTCCCCTATTGATAATTCCTATACAGAGCCACATTAGTGACCTCTAAATGTTCCGCGGATCCTTCAGGCGATCTAGAAACGCAATGAATTTCTCAAAAAGAAATTTTGAGTTCTTCAAAATCAACAAAAATTCATCATAATAACATATAAATGTATTTTCTTCCGATATTTATAATATAATATATTTATTACTAGCTATAATACCCGGCGCTGCCCGGGTTTTCTTGAATGAGGCTTTTTGGATCACGTGATATCTCCCTCTTTCTTTGAGGGACATGCAAACCGTGTCCAAGTTAACCAATATGGCGACTTCCTGCGCGATTCATGAAATAAACAAATATAGATTTACACAGAAACGTAGAAATGAATATAATTTTTTTTAAGGGGCGCTAGGTATTTCGCCCCCCCCCCCTGAACTTCAAGTTATCCATCTGTCTGTTCCAGCTTCAAAAAATGCTTAGTTAAAGCTGTGGAATTTTTTCGATGCACTTTTCACGGGCTCATAACTAATTTTAAAATATCCTAACCCACATGAATTTATGCAAATAAATATCAAAAGAGACAATATGGAGACATTAATTTTCATACTTGAGAAGATATAAATGAAATCAATGATATTGCTCGAATATCCAACTCAAAAGTATAGGTTTGGCTAATTACTTCGTATTTAATCTCCTGGGCTTCGTATATCTCTAAGCGAACTGAATATTTCAAAAATCGAGAATTCAATACAATTTTTAAAATTATTGATGGGGCGGAAAATCCCACTAATTTCCGCATTTCTACAGTAAAATCGACAATTTTAGCACTGATTTCTATGAGGATCACCCTTTTCCTGACTCTCAAAGCGATGCTGATGATGATTATGACGTCTATTCAAAAAGCCTCATTACTGAGAGTATATTGAAAATGTGGCAAACCATTATAAAGGCATAAACTATCATACATATACTAACAGGATTAAAGAAGTGACAAACCGTTGTAAAGGCATATGCACGTCTGAAACGCATTGCTAGGGAACCATGGTAACCCAAGTAAACGTTCGGAAAGTGATTGTTGAGGCCCAAAAACCATTGTTGCCGGACAGTTTTTTGCCCATTTGGGGCATTTGCCCTGGTCTGACGAAATTTTAAAGTAGCCTATCGTTCAAGTCGGGTCCCATTTGGTATATATGCAAAATTTGGCGACGATCGATCTAAAATTGAATTGTAGATTTGTATAGAGAACACACACACACACACACACACACACACACACACACACACACACACACACACACACACACACACACACACACACACACACACACACACACACACACACAGAAAATCAATTTTATATATATAGATATATATTATAAATATCGATATTTATTATATAATTTTTTTAAAAATACTTCTTTGCAGCAAAAAATAAATTGTCAGCCCTCCCCATGTCCCCTTCAGCACGTGTCTCTGATTCCAATATGCGTTAGGAGGTAGGGAGCAGAGCTGACAGGGGGGGGGGGAAGAGTCAAAAATGGCTAAAATTCTGCTGACGAAATACTTGAACGGCCCCTAAAACAAAATTGTCAGATTATTATTTCCACAGAATAATGCTAGGCTAACACTTTTGTGCTAGGGGGGAATATATATATGCATCAGAAGATGACATCCTGTGGATTTTCTTTCCCGCACTTAGAAACCTACAACGCACTTATTTTTATAGAACAGATATGTATACAATTTGTCGCAACGCTTTCACGTCTGTCATCTCTCGATGAACTCTCTCTCTCGATCTTGGGACGTGGTCGGGTTTTTTCAGGGTGTAGGTCAGAGTTCTAATCCACTTCGGGGTTTCTTCTTCGTAAAGATGCGTGTTTAGTATTATTTAAAAAACGCACACACACACACAAAGACACTTAGGGTGAGATAGGGACTAATTAGTCGGGTTTTGGCACGCTGGGCCATTTATTTGTAGGTATTATGAGGGGATTTTAACAGGAGAGGGGAGAGAAAGGTGCACTCGTCGCTTACTTGAGCTGATTCCAAAAATGGGGACTTAGAAAGGTTACGGTCTTTGTGGTGAGTGATCAAAGTTTTATTATCTTTATTTTGTCAGTATTAGTATAAGATGAGATTTTAAAGTCATGTCTGAGCCCGAGATTTATGTTTGTTTAATGGCTCTATTTAGTGTCTAGTAAATTTTTATGATGCAGGAAAAAAAGCCTTAAATCAATTAAAGGTTTAAATGCGTCGCTATTGAAGTATCTTCCTTTTTTTGGACCAATGTCCTTTATTATTATTATTATATCTTATCTACGCAGCACTATTGAATCATGCGCACAAGCTGTTAAAAATACATTTTGTTTTTAAATTTTCATGCACTCGAGTATTTGAGATATACAAAACTATGTAAACGGACATAAGATAGTATATACAATCAAATATGTGTGTGTGTAAAAAATTTGAAATAAGTGAATGATTAAATAATATTTTTAATGATATTTCTACTAGAGCAGGGGTGTGGCCAACTTCTCACTGTTCTAGGGCAAAGATAATGGTCAGCTGCAGCGTCGCACCACACCAGGGGAAAACACTTCGGTGTATTAACACTGCACCTGTAAAATAACTCAGAAAAACTCGCAGATTTTCTCCACCTAGTATAGATGCAATGCATCAAAAACTTCTTACTCCTGCAATTATTTCTTACTCCTGATTTAGCAATCGGTGGGACCGCATGGGTCGAATAGACGCTCAAGGAATTGATTCACGCAGTGGTAGACTCCGAAAGGAGTTTTATTATAGGGATGGAAAGTGTGCCAAAAGCCAGTCATAGTCATGTTGATAGTGTTGAATATCATGGGTAAACCCGTGACGGTACCAAGATAAAATGGGCTAGCTTCGCACGGAACCAGGAAGACTACCCGTAGATGTGACAGGATGCGCTCCTGGTGTTCTTATACGTCCATGAGATTACACGGAACCATATTTGCGATATAAATATTCTTATTACTTGAGTTACCCTCTTGGAAGAGAATATCGGTAATTTTGTTTTTGAGAAAGTGTTAGTCTGCATCAACATGGAAGACCACCAATCTTTTTCGTCGAAATTTAGAGATGGCTGCTTCTTTGTTTTCGACACAAATAATCATCGTGTTGGGATGTGGAACTCCCTTATTCCACGGGCTCCCTATCATTCCATGACACATTTTTGCTCTCTCTAGTTTTAGTGGGCCGCACAGAATCGCCTCACGGTCCAGCTGTTGGCCACCCCCTGTATTACAGAATAGTTTTTCCTCCATGTTAAAAAGTAAAAGACCCGTTAAAAATAAACGAATATGGCGGCACATGAGTAATTCCCATAAAGTTTTGAATATTTAATGCGCCGATAACATTTTTCGTAGGTTTAGTGGTGGCCAATTTACCATTAATTTTAAATACGACGAAATGCAATTAACGAAGCCGTTATAAAGATTGGGTGTGAGTTTAATGCGTGATAAGATTATGAATTGATCTGCGTATCAACTCATCTCTAATTTCTCATCATTATTCATCTCGATTAATCTTTGATTTTAAGTTAGGAAGAACGAATACAAGAAACTAAATGAGTTCATTATTCATGGATTAAATTCTGAATATTTATTAATGTAACGAAATTTCAAATACAAAGTCACATCATGTTTTTCGATTACTTTGATAGAAGAACGTGATATTATATGTCCATATTTAAATGAAAGCGAACGTTTTAATCGTACATCTGTCCAATTAAACATATTTTGTAACAGTTTAAATAAGGTAATGAGAGTTAAAAATTTTTTTTGTCGGACACTTTGAACGCTAATTACACTTTGACTGACGGTGTCAAGTTCCATAATGACAAAGGGAATATTTGTCACAATTTTTAGGCCGTGCGAGGACGACTTGGAAAGAAGCAGCCTCCTAATTAAAAACAGTAATTAGGATGAAGAAACACCTCTCGCTACACCCGAAGCTTTTGTTAATCACCTCACCTTTAACGAATGAACTTCTTTATATACCGAAGAGAAAGGAAAGGAAAACTCATGTTCTTGAAGGATACATTTTTTTTAATGTTGAGTCCATACGAAAAATGAATACATTCTGTATTTTTTTCCTTCCTTTTCATGTTAGTCAGAATATTTAATTCATTAACATCTCGTTAAAAGTAAACAGGAAATTTAATTGGATCAATTAAATTTTTTGTGAATGAAAATCTTTTTTTGCATGTTCAGAAAAAAAAGAAATCTAACGTCATTAATCAGCAGCTTTTTAACTTCTCTAAAGAGCGGTCGAAGAATGTACTTATACGATGTATGCGAGTGAAGTTTTAAAAGCGTGCTCACTTCACTTAATCGTTCTCTTGGCATAAGAATGTTATATCGATGGAAGTGAAGTAAAATGAATCACACATGGCTGATGCTGGGATTGCATTATTTGGTAAAGGATATTTTACAAAACTTGAAACAACCAATAAGCCAGTTGCAGTTTACAAGTTTTACAATTTTTTTTATAAAACTTTTATAGTGCATTCTATTAATTTACTGTACAGTGTAATTACACTATAAAAATTTGAAAGAAACAAACAAACCAATAGGCCTATTGGTTACATTCGCTCGAATGTTCCCCGATATACTTTTTATTGGTGAATTTTCAAGTTTTATAAAATAACTTTTCTAAAACTTTTATAGTCTGATGCAAGACTAATCAAACATTTTAAGCAACTTTGTCATCTGAAATAAAAGAGGAAAAAAAAGTTTCAACCAACGAAAATAAAAAAAATAATGTATAACAACTGAACTTTATTGTGAGGAAAAGAAAGAAAGGCCGGAATCTTTTCCAATTTTTAATTCACAGGAAAACGTTAGTTTAAACCATACGTGCTCAACCCGTGACCCACGGGCTAAATGTCGCCTTCCGAGTTATTTGACGTGGTATATAAGTGATCTCACACCTAATTTTTCAATAATGAAGTACGCGGCACATTTACAGATAGCTTAAGTGACCCGCTGTGCAGTTTCACACAAATTTAGTGGCCCGCAACACATTCTCGAGTCATTTAAGTGTCTCACGGCATATTTTTAGATCACTCGAGTAACCAACTTCACAGTTCCAGATCACTCAAGCAGTCCGGGGCACATTCACAGGTTACTCAATTGGCAAGCGGCACACTTAGGTGACACTCGGCATATTTGCAGATCACTCGAGTGACTTGCGGCACAGTTACAGGGCACTTGAGTTGCCCGTGGTGCAGTTCCACATCACTCAAGTTACCCGCGACACAGTTCTGGATCAATCAAATGGCCCGCGGTGCTGTTCCAGATCACTGGCCAGAAAGTGGCCCCGATACGTTTTCAAGGCAATGAGGTGGCTCTCACTCTGCTAAAGGTTGAGCACCCTTGGTATAAACCAGTGTTTCCCAAAGGGGCGATGGAAAGTTCCAAGGAGGCGATAGAAGTTACAGATATAACATAGAATCCTATGGGTTTGCTTTAGTTGAGAGCGATGAGAGAAAAAATTTCTGAAGAAGGGGCGATGGAACAAAAAGTTTTGGTTACAATGGTTTAAACCATGGGGTGCTGCACACAAACTTTACGGCTCACCGGCCATGTTCCAACTCGGGTCACTTTTGCTGGCAGTATAAGAGCTAAATCACTTCTCCGAGGGCCGAATACTGATGAAACACACTGATAAAATTGATCTAAATGGTATTCAATATGGGGGCGATGTACCTTTCTGGGTAGTTTTTACTGCACCATAACTCTATTTTGTATGCCTTGACATTGAACACTGAAAATGGGCCAGGAACACGTTTCCACGTGAAAACCATATCATCTCAGTAATTTAATCTTTCAACGTATTTTGCATGCATATCACTATCAACCACTCGTACTGAAATGTTTTGAAATGATGGTAAATTTTTTAAATCACTTCTCGGGTCAGATAAAATTCTCCGAATGGCTAGATTGGCTCGTGAGCTGGAGTTCGCGCGTTCTTGATCGAAACGTTCCTTTCGGGTTGCCAGTTGCTGGTTTTCTAGTTACTCCGGTGATCTCAACTCAAAACAAAAAAAAATGTACGTTTTCCATATTTTTAAACCGAAAAACTCGAAAACCTCTTTAAAATTCATATTATGAATTTCGTATTCAGACTATCTTCTTTCCGGAAGAAAAAAAAAATGATGAAAAGACAGAAGAAAATGAAAGAAAAAAAAAAGATTAATTGAAACTTATTTTTTTTATGGACAATCAACACAGAGTTTTCCCGCAATGTTTTCCAAGCCAATGATTGAAAGAGATACAAATTAGATCTCGTAAATGAAATTCCGCCAAACACAAACTGATCTACAAATGAACCGTATGAAAGACATAAAAAAGAATTGTAGGAACGATTTTCCCGTGGATATTTTCTCCTCTGAAAAAACAAAACAAAAACAAAACGAGAAAACAAAATCACATCAGGATGAAGGAACGAAGTCGTGACAAGAATTTCTCAACGCTTTGTTATGATGTCAATCGATCCGTTCATTGATACCTTTCCGAGGTTATAGTGAGAAACAATCTATAACTACTTGAGAGAATGTTACGTTACACGAGTTTGAAATGTTGCATTGAGAAAACTTTCGAAACTATAACAGTAAATTCAAACGGAAATATACAACTGATGTTTTTCTAAAAAAAAATATAGCTTCTGTTTTTCAGGAAAATGGCTCTTGATGACAAATGGCAACTTGAAGGAAAAAATCATTCTCTGCCAAACTCAATACAGAAAAATAATTTTGTAATTTTTTTTTCTCTAATCGGTGCATCGATCCGTATGGAAGTAAATTCTCAAAGGAGGTGCTCGTAATTTACCGAGCATGCATGCCAAATGATCAGGAGAAGTTTAGTTCCTACTGCTTAGTTTTTAAAATGGAATATAGCAATGAATCGATTCTCGAGTTAGATCATATGCCGTAATCTCGGTTGACCGTAAAAGCTTGACTACCTCAGAAACAGATTGTAGAAATTTTCAGTAAAAAAAAGAAAAGGGAGGCAGCGTCGAAACGCGGCCGCAAGTTTTGAACACGATTACGTTGATTAGTAAAGCATTAGCCACTTCGAATTTTTTGGAATCCCCACAAGTCGCTCGGAATGCGGAAAATTTTAGCCTAGCATATTTCTCACCCGGACGTTTCGCCTTCGACATTTCGCCCGATACAGAGCCGAATGAGCGGGTGACCGACTGGGTAAGTGAACGTATGAGTGACAGAGCAGTTGATTGACCACATAAGTGACCGTGTGAGTGACGAAATTAGTGACCACATGAGCCATATCATTGACCACATGAGCCATATTAATTACCACATGAGCCGTATCAATGACCACATGAGCCATATCAATTACCACATGAGCCGTATCAATTACTACATAAGCCATATCAATGACCACATGAGTGACCGTATCAGTGACCGTGTGAGTGACGAAATCAGTGACCACATGAACCATATCATTGACCACATTAGTTACCATATCAGGGACCAAGTGCGTGGATGAGTGCGATTGAGTGAGAGAGCTAGTGAGCGACTGAGCGAGTCTTTCATACGGGCACTCCATTCAATCGCTAATTCAGTCGGTAACTAACCTACTCACCTAATTGCATACTCACTTGGCCATTCGTAGTGGCACTTATCCAATTACTTGGCCACTCATCCACTCCGTCATTCATGCTGGCACTTACCTTCTCCTAACCAGATCATGGACCGCCGCTCTGTTTCCACGAGCAGATAGGGGCCATTCAAGTATTACGTAGGCAAATTTTTTTTAGCTGTGCGTATATGTGTTGTGTACCTAACGTGAGGCTTCAGTGTAATGCTTGTTATGTGTAGCGCTGCCCTCTGCCATTGATTTTTCTAACTATGAGTGAAGTGTAATATTTGAATAATTGTACCGTGGAAGCCTGTTACTCTGTATGTGGTACTGGTACTTACTCAATCACTCATATGGTCACTTATTCACTCGGTGACTCCCCTACTCCTTTGGCTTCGTCCGGGGTGAAATGTACCGGGCACGAAACGTCCTGGGGTGAAATGGGAAAAAGTATTTTATAAACAATCCCCTCTCTAAGAATACAAATTTAGAAACAACTTTTTCATCATTTTCGTGAGCCGTTGTTGATAGTTTTGAATAAATATCTTTTACTGAAACCGTCAATAACGAAAGCTTTCTTGATCCCATGGTATTAATTAAAAATTATGAGCTGAGGCAAATTCGTTCTTTGTCCCACGAGATATTTTCGTAAGAAAGACTTGAAAATTATCCGCACAAAGTAGAAGACATTAGCATTAATGAACTTTGCCGTTTTTGTCATTATTTTCAATTAACCGATGATTTGACGTTATTTCATCCATTAACATTATCTACCCAATCAACACCTAATCCCCCACTTAGAGTTCGATATCGCGTTCAGAATGTTGCAGGGGGAATGTTCTTGGGAATAACTCCTCCTCCTAACCAGATCATGGCCCGCCACTCTGTCTCAATGAAGAGATTTTAGTAGGTGGTCGAAGAACTGGGCCATAGCTGGAAAATGTGCGCGTATGTGTTGTGAACATTCTTTCTGTGTAATGCTTGTTTAAGTGTGCCGCCATCTGCCGTCAATTTTTGAAACTATGACTGAAAGGTAAATGAATAATTGTACCGTTGTAGGCCTGTTGCTCTCTGTGGCGAGACATTTGAACGGGAGATCGGCTCGCATTCGTGCCTCGAAGTTGGGAACCACCACTGTGGCGACGGTAGGGTTTGAACCCGGGTCCTCGCGATGCGAGTCTGTCACTATGACCACTCGACCACCGTAGCGGGCTTAGGAATAACTGATTATATATGATGTTTTTAAGGAAATCCGAATCATGCCGCTGAAGGGGATCAAATCGGGACATCAGGTTTCTGATAATAATAACCTGTTGATAATTATATCCGAAACAAATCTATCAGTAAATACGATGAACACACGGAAAGGCCTATTGTAATGGGAAAACTTATTTTTCCCTCGTAACTGGTTTCAAGATGTTCACTCATACAGTTTTTTTTGTTTATTTTGTTCTAATTTTTTTTTCTTCTTTTTTAGCCTAAAATCCTTTTCTTTAATTCAGAAATCGTGATGAGTTCGAATGACATTATATAATGTGTATCAGGAATATTAAGATACGTTTTTAAATGTACGTTGCTTTTCATAGATACCATGTGAAAGTCCTTCAGCTGGAGAACATGAATATGATCAATTGAAGGAAACTGACCATCTCAACTGAAGAAAGAGGCCGCTTTGTTTTAATTTACACACTACGATGATAGATAACCCTCACTATATGAAATAAGAGAAGATGCGCTACAAGTACATGAATCATAGCGGCGATTACGGCTCGATTAGGGCATTGTGAACTGAGTACGGAAATTTTTGTCAATAAGGGAGCCTTCTGACCTCCTACACAGCCTTGCAGATTGATAATGATAAACTATATAAGGAAAAAACGAGTCAACGTTGACTAAAATACACAGGAAAAAAGAAAAAGAGAGAGAGAGAAATCGACGAAAAAATTGATAACACAAATTGAAGTCTTATAACTATGAACAAAAAATTGTTTTCGCATGTTATGATATTGGTCCGTTTCGTACATTACGAAAGTGGTAATAAGGGTGGATTCACATCTACAGACACTCGCCGTGTCTTGTCAGACACGACAAACATTCTTTAACATAAAACCAACGAACGTATTCATATATATCGTATCGCGGCTGCGCGGGGGCAGACAAACATTTTTATGTTGAAGAATGTTTGCCGTGTCTGACACGACACGGTGATTTTCTGTAAATGTGAATCCACCCTAATACCCGAATGGTACCATTATCCGTGATTTTGATAAGCGGTGTGTCTACTGTACATAATTTACTGAAATTAATAATTGTTTTAACGCAATAAATACAAACATTGCAAACAAATGGTTTAAATCATTGAAACTTCCATTCTATACATTTTTTTCCCAAGTGATATGTGACGCAGAGCCGGAATTGGAGGAGAGCGGAAAGTGCAACTGCTACGGAAGTCAAAATTTAGAAGGCGGAAATGTTTAGGTGGGAACAAAATATCAGTTATAAAATCATCAAACTTTATAGTGGTGGGGCCAGCAAAATCATGTGTCCTTTCCCCCACTATCCTACAAAAATACTAGTTACAGCAACTTTTTCCCACCATAGTCGAAGATAGACTTGGAAGTCTGGAGGGACACGGTCATTATTGCTGGGGGGGGGGGGTACGATGATGATGATGTCAATTCATATATACATTAGATCAGTCGCTCCACCTTTGACCACACCCTCCCCCCTTATCTCCCCCCCCCGTTTCCCACCGAATAATAAAATTTAATAGAAGGTTCAAATCAAAAAACTTTCATGGGCGATGCCGCTATATTATTATCACTGCTCATTTATGATGAGAAAATTTTAATGTATAAAATACATTTTTTTATAATTAAATAAAAAAGTTAATTTTTAAGAATTTTTTAGATTGTGTGTTGAGATTGTGAAATTTTTCTCTTCACCGCCGTTATCACAAGAAAAATACGCGTACATTGAATTAATTTAAGACCTATGTTGAACGATGGTAGATAGCGAATTCTTCCACCAGAGTCCGAGTTAATTCCAGGGCGTCAAAATGAAATCTCATCAGAGGAAAAAGTAAGCTTTAATTTTCACTTCAGAGGGCATTAGAAAGAAACGACTGGCAAATCCCAATCATCACGAACAAAGCACTTAAATGTCTTTTTGCACCGGGAAATCAGACAAGTCAAGCGGAAGATTTAACGGGATGTGCGACGGAAAATAATCATATACCGTGTATTAAAAAAGAAATACCTCGAGATTAGGCACGAGATGAAAAGTATAATTATGTGCTAGTTAGAAACGGAAGATTCACTCTGAATAATAATAATCATAATGAGAAAAAAATGAATTCATTGAGCAAAAACAATTCCCCGGAATCTTTTCGAACAAATTTTTCTTTCTTTTTAAAGATTTATGTTTTAATGTATATTCAAATCAGATCCAAAACTAATTTTATCTTTCCTCAAACATGAAATAATTTTATTGAATCGGAATTCTTTTTTCTGTATTGAGATGTAGATATTTCTTTTTTTAAATTTAATATTTCATCGTATTCGAGATCAATGAATACTTAAAATTCTTGTTTGAATAAAGTTATTACGAAATCGACTAAAACTTAATTTCTGTAAGAATATTTTTGAAATTACGACTCCAAATGGTAAATAAAATACAACAAGACCCTGATTATCCGACACTCGATTAACCGATTTTCGAGTTTTCCGAGGTACTTTTCATAAATTCATTTCAAAAATTAGGTATAATAAAGTGACGTGATAAATGCCTAGTGTAGGAATATATTCGTACTGAGAATGCCACAGAACAGAGTCCCATGAACTGTGGAGGTTTCACACTTAAAAAGGGTGACATCGCCCTTTGGGAACTGCTCTGGAACGATCGGGAGGGGAGGAGCAGTAGAAAATACATCGAGAATGTGACCCGATCTCCCCTTTAAAGAGGCTCGCCACAGAGAGCAACAGGTCTATAACGGTACAAATATTCAATCCTTACATTTAACGTATGGTTCGAAAAATAGATGACAGAGAGCAGTACTACACAGATGTGTACCAATTCGTTAGAAGTTCCGTAGGGGAATATAGACGAGGTACATGTGTGGTTTAATAGCAGTAGAAAATACAGATGCAACATGAGATCTTATCTGCTTAGTCGGGGGGGGGGGAATAAGAATTTAATTTTTCTTTGGAGTTTGGACAAATATCTGAAGCATATTGCTCGCGAGCACCTTGGTACTCCCTAAAGCATTTAAGAGTAGTGGATGATAGAAGGCGTTGAAAGAAAAAATTTTTTTTTTTTGAAAAATCGTGTGTAATTTTGAAAATGTTGTAAACTGTAAGTACGTTGCTGTATTTCATGTAACACTACTGTACTGTATATATTTGATCATTTTATTGCATTCATAGTAATTACAAATCACCTTTGTGAGAACATAATTTCCACCATTTATGGCTTTAATTACTTCATTTAACGCGAAGTTCTATAAGGCCTGGATTATTTGAGGTTTCGGTTACCTGAGTTAGGTCCGGTCCCAATTAACTACTGCACCGTAAATTGGGGGTAACTTTAGGACAAGTATTGCACAGTTTGAATGTGGTATCCGTACTGTAGTTGTTAATAACATGATTTCTGGGACAGATATAGCTACAACCCTAGCTTGCTTACCATGCCCGATTATTTGCAATTATTTGTATTAAATAACTAAGGAGAGACAAGATAGTTCAGTTGTCCTAAAGTTACCTCATAATGCTGGGTAACTTTAGGACAAGCTTTTCTTTTTCTACTCTGAAAGACATATTAGTACTTTTGTCCGATTATTACCCCAATACTAACCTGCAGTAAACCTAGAGGAGCTTCAAAACGAAAAAAATGATCATTTTTTTAAGTTTGTTTCTTAAAATCAATTACTTTTATTTTAGTTTTTTCCTCTCAGTAAAGTTCTTTTTGTTCTTCTAAAGTTTAAGAAAAACTAGAAATCTTATTTTTGTACAGTTTTCAACAATTAAGTGAAGAAATGAACCTGAAATAGAAAATAAATGACTTTTACGAGCCAAGTTTTAAGTTACTTTTTCTTGAAATACAGGTTATGGGAAGTTGTAAAAGATAAAAAAAATTATTCCCTTATATTCACAACGCTTTATTGCAATACAAAAATAGGCAAAAATTGTGCAAATAATAAAGTAATCTTAATAATACTTAGTTAAGATTAAATCAAACCTATTTTTTTCATATCGTCTAGAAACAAATCTTACATTTTTGGGAATAGGGAATTTTTTTATATTAAAGTCATAGCAGGATAGCAAAGTTTGTTCTCTTCGTTTGGCCACTGAGAATGTTTTCCCGCCTTCTGAATAAATTAACTTCGAATTCCATGTCAGACATTTCATTCATTTTGCCAAGGTATAATCTTTCGTAGAAATTTCTAAACTTACAAAAATTTTGACAGCTATGTCCTAATATTACCCCGTTAAATGCAATATGTTTACATTTTACATACTACGTAAGAAACTACCTAATTAACACGGAAATAATTAAAACAATAATAATAAAATTATATGAATAGAACAATTACATGCTTTTCGTTTTCACTTGACACGATTTTGACTAGTCAAAATTTTAAGAGGTTTCACAAAACTGTGATAATCACTAAATAGAAGAAACAAGGCGCTAACAATCAGAAACACCACTCAGAATATATTTAAGTACCTCAACGCATTTTGCTAATTGTGAATAATTCTCGATCAACAACTTGACGATATCACGAAAACTCGAACTGCCAAAATAATTTCGAATATGAAAATAATGTTTGTCCTAAAGTTATTCCGTATGACTTGTAGTGACCCCTGTTTACGGTATGCAAGTTTTGCACAGTACATATTACATTCAAAACGAAGCTGAAACTGCACATTCGGCTCAAATAACATCCATCGATTACCGTCATGGTTCTTATTCTCCGTTCATTTTTATTTATTTTTCTCTGCAGGTTTTAAAACTAATTTTAAACATTAATAGGTAAACTATATACAGGGTGCATAGGTAAAAAAGCGTATGGCATTTTAGTGGCGAACCGTTGATCTTGGAGGCATACTTCCAATTACAAAAATATATAGAAATAACGTGTAGTAGGCCTACTCAGATCTGTCATTCACGTTACAAGGGGTTGAATACATTTAAAATAAAAATTTTAACTTATTATACGGTCACCCTGTGCTCAAGAACCCAATTACAAAAAGTTATTGCTCTGTCTCTTCTGATGCTAGCAAAAACATTCCATGTTTATAAGTGAAAACATAGTATGTATATTCACTTAGATATTCGAGAAACGGTGAAAAGTGGGAGAAAACAGCGTAAACTGCGTATTCAACGCTTTTTCTCCCCTAACTTTCCGCCATCTTCGAATTCGAATATCTTAGTGAATATTGCACATAGAAACATGGATTTTTTTTGTTGGCATCAAGGGAGACAGGGAAACAACGTTGTAATTGGATTCTTGAGTACAGGGTGTCCGTATAATAAGTTAGAATTTCTATTTTAATAAGTATACAACCACACACACTTGCAACGCGTGAATGGCATATCTGGGTATTAAACGTTATTTGGATATTTTTTCTAATTCGAAGTATGCCTCTAGGACCAACGGTTCGCTAGTAATATACCACACACCACACCCTATACTACATAGCAGTATAGTTATTTGCAGTTATAGCCAAAAAAGGGGGAATGCAATTTCAAGATGTAATAAAAGTATCCTGTTACACACGATAATCGAAATTCCCAACTGAAAAATTTAATTTAGGTATTAGGAACTAGCGTAAGATCCGCGATTCAGGGGAAAATAAGATCTTTTTCTTTTGAATAAACGAAATGGAAATTCAGAATATATGCACGGAGCAAAGTGTAAATTCAAGCAAAAAAAACACATTCGAGCAATACAAGAAGAAAAAGAGTTTTTTTTTCTTCTTCTGAAGGTGGGGTTGAAATTTCTTTGAACGCTTTTTGATTTTTGCAAAGGAATTCGGAACCCATTTCACGCTGTTGAATACGAAAAAAAGAAAACAGGAAACAAAAATTTCTAGAGGTAAGCATAAAACATATATATATATATGCAGTATATTTTCGATTTCAAAGACGCATTTTGCTTAGCTTTTCTTTATATGTTTTTTTTCTTCACTCTTTCTGACTTTATTTCAGTTTATACTCCATTTATTCCCCGTATATACACGCATTACTTTTTTTTTGATATTTGAAATATGCCCTATAATCTCGGATTTCAGCTGTGTAAAAACTGCCATTTTTTTTCTTCTCAAAGACGTTTGGGTAATGATTTCTTTTTCACGCCTCTCAAAATAGTGATGAAAATATCGTTCCTTTTCCACCATTCATCAAATCATTTTTTTAGAGTGGTAATAACTTTCATACAATCCATCGTTTATACAGGGCGATTCTTATAGAACCGGTTCCGCGTGAATATGCTAATAATTCTGTAGTGGATGCATGTCATATAACATTGAGATATATATTAATCCAGGGTTCTTGACCCATGAGTCGTGACCCAGACTTAGGTCGTATGAGCTGGCTTCGAGACGAGTCGTGTAAACCTACTCACAACCGAGTATTTTTGAGGTCACGACACAAAAATGATTTGCAAGGGCTTCCAAAATGGGTCATAAAAATCAAATCTACTTATGGCGAGGGATTCTTGATCTACGGGCCACGACCCCAACTTGATTCGCAGGAGCTTCCTGGATGAGTCATACAAATCCAATAACGGTCCTATTATGAATGTATTTATTGCGTCACTGGTTTCACTAATTTCGAAAAACAAACAATCCTATGAGTTGCGAAGCTGATCTTGTTGATTTTAGGCTAAGAACCTCTGTACTAATATGTGGGCTTTGTTGGGTCTAATCGAGAAATAATTTATGGAAGGCGAGTCTTATGTAACATGTCAGAGGGTCTCAAAGAAAGCGGGTATTCGTCCGTAAAACATCGCATTTCTACTGCGATCAGTTCAATCATGGCCCCCACATCCTTTAGCGGGGCCCATACAAATGAGAGAGAAGCGTGTTGTCCTTCAGTTTATGCTAGATACTTAATTTGTATACTTTTCCTAATTGGAAGTATGTCTCTAGGATCAACGTTTAGCCAGTGAAATGTGGCAAGGGGGAGTTATGGAACCACCTTGTATAAAGGGGGGAAGCAAAACGAACCACAACACGACTTTTTTAAAAGTTGAATAAAAATTAAAAAAAAGAAAAAAAGAAATTGTCGTTCGAACATATGCTTTTCACCAAAACTCATGTCGAATGCGGACTTAATTTGGCCGATGAGTGGAGCTTCTTGTGGTTATAAAGTAACTTTAACCTTTAATTAATTGCCCTTAACTAATTATTGACTGTAAACTATTAGATTTACTTTAAATAAATAAAAGAAACGCAAATTTACTAATTTCCAACGGCGCTGTAAGCAGGTCGATAAGGTACTCGGATAAAGTACTAAAGAATGTTTAGAGGTGTTACGAGTTCGATACACAGTTCTTTCTTGTCAGAAACTCTCCTGACATAGGGGGTACAACAGACACATAGACATGACCACAGAAAAAATTGCTGCAGCAAGGAGTCCCACATCAAGGGGATAGTGCACGAACCTCTCGCCTAGTATAAAAAAAAAGGCTGCCGTTCGGAATCGGCAATAACTTGTAGGTCTCGGTCTAATTAATCCTCGTGTGCAGAAAATGGCCGTGGTACGACAAAAATGATCAAATGATCAACTAAGTTTCAATGTATCTAAAGGTATGAAAATGCAGATACTACTAGGCCTACTATTACGTAGCACATGCACCTCGTAAATATTCCTCTGAATATTTCTTACGAATTGGTACATGTCGGAATGTGCACGTTGTGCAACTAACGTGAAATTTGTTTCTGAGGAATGCTTGTTATGTATTGAAATGGTGTCTTCCGAGGTCGGAAGCGAATAAGTTAATAGGTTATTTCGACTGTTGTATTTTGCGTGATTTTTTTTTTTTAATGTTGTAGGCGTGATTGTTCTCTGAGGAGATAATTTCTTAAATGGGGGGATCGTCTCATTCAAAAACAACTCTCTATCTACAAAACTTCGGTGTGTAGCTCTATTTTCTTCACTGTTATTTATTAACATTAATCATGTTGTAAACCTCCGATAAATTTCAGCCCATGGTACACGCTCTAACTAATGAAATCGGATCTTTGCTCTTTGTGCCACAAAGAGCAAGGATCCACAAAGAGCTCGATTGGCGGACACTGCTAGTGTAGCTGCCATGTTTACATTGATTTACAGTGACACAGAATGAAGAAAAATGATTCTATTACGGTTAAACTTTGATAACATGACACGAGTAGTGTCAAATATAGTGACTAAGCATGACGACATGAAAGCCAGAATTCGGCCACTGGACTTATTTCTTTGCCGACATCTCTTCCAGCCCAGCTCCGTGGCAAAACATGACGACAGTGTGGCAGATCTAATTTTCTTTTATCATGTCAAAGGGTGTAACTGTGAATGTTTTTTTATTTTCCCTACAGAAAACATGAAAGAAATCCAAAATCCCCAGTTTTTTTTTAAATTGTAAAAACTTTAAATCTTTTGTTACGAAATACTACATAGTTTTAATACGCTTTTAATTTTCATTGAT
The DNA here is from genome assembly GCF_987345545.1 of Pholcus phalangioides. Taxonomy (NCBI): domain Eukaryota; kingdom Metazoa; phylum Arthropoda; class Arachnida; order Araneae; family Pholcidae; genus Pholcus; species Pholcus phalangioides. The sequence continues at coordinate 80,175,621 of NW_028301608.1, read as the reverse complement.
GTACAGTATGTATTGTTGTTTACTTAGTTTCGCTTAAAATATGGTTCTGTGGTGAGAGATAACAAAGAAGAAAATAAGAACAACAAAAGAATGGGGATCTTTTTATCTAAATCCATATCTAGTAGATGAAAGAACGGATCGATTGTACGAGGAACCACCATAGCCTTCACCGTAAAATTCTAGAAATTTAATTTCGGTCCTCTTTTCTAAAACGTGAGGTTTTACACAAAAAAAAAAAAAAAAAAGAAGAAAAAAAAAAGCGGAAATATTTTCATCTCTTCTTTTATTGATCAGATTCGAAGATGAGTTCAATGTTCTTTTATAAAAAAAAAAAAAGAACTTACTTTTATTGCTTCAAAAACTGGAATAATTTACGAGGCTTTCATATTTCACTTAGAATATTATTTCCAAAAGTTTTGTTCCGGTTTCCGAGTGGAAATTGAAATAAAAGAAAAAAAAAAAACCCTAAAAAGAATAGAAAAAAATAAAAGAAATGGAGGAGGAATTTAAACACGTGTGTTTTCGGCATATCTTTAAGACAGAATAGCGGATGAGAAAGAAAAAAATAAAAGGTACGGTTTAAAGAATGAAAAAAAAGTTTATATCTTTTTTCCTTCTTCTCTCCTTTCGATTGTCAATCGGATTTTTATGGTGGTAATTTCAGGTTTGGAGGAGAAAAAAAAAACTTGGAAAGAAATCACATAATAGTAATGAAAAGTATGATAGGAATGAGCGCCTTAATGGCGGTAAGAATTTTAGAATAAATCTGAAAAAAAACATATACAGACACACATTTCTTGTGATGGGTGTTTTATACGTTGAATTTGAGAAAATTTTCAAAAATAAAATAAGAAAGCAGTGTCGTTTATTTAATAGTAAAAACGTATATGATATAAAAGTTTAAGTTACGTAGTCGGATGACTACGTCGATAACGTCATTTTGGTAGAAATTACTAATTTTAATTTTTTTTTTATTTTTGTATGAAAACTATTCATTGTAATTCTAAAGCGAACAAACATGCCGCGTTTTGCTTACACGACGCTCAGAACTGAAATTACGTCCACTTTAGTGTTGCATTTTTACATACACGTGATCCGTGAATATAAACTTCAAACGCGTTTAACAAAGAATGCTATTTTTGACATTTTATTTGAGTTTGAAACATGATTTATAAAAACTATTCATTCTATCATTGCGAAATTATGTATGATATTTTCCTAAACATTAAGGTTATGAATCAAAATTTAAGGTTTATCACATATATTTGTGTAATTTCACTGCTTTATAGACGATGTGTAGAACGAAATTTCCAAAAAATTCGCACGTACATTAACAGATTTGAGTGTAACTTATGAGCATATCATACAATTCTTTAAATTTTGGTTTATAACTGGCATCCTCACTATCTGAATGTATTATGAAAATACCAAAACATTCCATTCTTAGTATTTTTTTGAAATCGTACTTCGAATATGACACGAATTTTACTTGAAATTTGCGTTAAAAATGACTTTTTCATAGAAAATGACATTTTCATCATTTTGGGACACGTTCTATCGAGAAATAATATTAAAGTTCATTTCACAGCACCATTTCATAGGAAAGTGTTCTCGAACGTAGTCGGATACAACCAATTAAGTATAAAATTTTTAGTTTCGGTTAAGAAAATTGTAAAAGTAGTTTGTCACTATGGAGAAATCAAATACGTCTACGAAAAGAGAATACCACCATATTTGATTTTCAAAACCCCGAATTCATTTTAATCAAGCATCATACCTTAATATGGTTAGTGCAGTCGAACTTGGTTAATTCGAAGTCCAAAGTCAGCGGAAAAAAAGTTTGAGTTATCCAATTAAGCTATTCTGGATCTGTAAAATGAAAACAAATTACAACTTAATGCTCAATATTGACATAGGATAATGAATATCAATTATTAAAATTTAATCATCAGTTACGACACTATTTTCCAATCTTTAATAATTCACAATTATAATATAATTGGTCTTAGTTGCTACGTTATTGCACTGTTCTAAAATCAGCACCACTGCTGAATTTCTTGATGATGTTCAAAGCCTGATTTAGGGAAACAGTTCATGATCATCTGTTATGAAACTGTTTCCCAAATTTTTCTTATCATTCTTATGCTATCAAGGAAATATACTTTCATTAACGTATTACCACATCTGAACTTTCCGATACTTTCAGTACTCTTAATGACGACAAGAAAATTAATGGTACACCTTGATCCTGTAGGTTGAAAGTATGATCGGCAAATAGTGAAAACAGAAAAGTTTAATCGGAACAATGTAGAGCAAAACAAAATTTGCAAACTATTTATGTTTTTAAAAATTTGTTGTTTGTGTCAAAACTCTTTGAATATACGCTTTAGTTTTCAGATTAAAATCTACTTAAGTGATGAGAACGTGGTTGCATCTAATTTTTCAGGTTCAGTTTCATTAAAAGTCTGGCGTAAGCACGTACTGAACTAATTTCGAGAAAATTTGAGAACTGAGTTGAAATAAAAAATTCGAACAACTAAATTTGAGATCTAAAAAAGCTATCAAAATACTTCAGAAATTTCACAGGAATTCTTCATTTTCTAAATATGATTTCTTAATGCGATATTAAAACTATATATAATTATAAATATTCACAAAAAAGTGCTTTGAAGTGAGATGGTAGATTTTTATTTGTCATCGCTTCTGTAATGAACCGTAAAAATGCAGATTGGTTCAAGGAGATACTCGATCCTTTTCTATCAACCTATTATTTATTTATTCAATATGCAAACCTGTGCAAGTCGGGTAGGCTCTTACGTCACAGTTGCACAATTCAAACAATTAATAAAATCAGAAAGAAACTGCAAAAAAGAATACCAGTAAAAAGCAATAACATATTCACACACGAACATATTCAAAAGGGGGGGGGGAATGCATAAAAGATGACAGTAATAAGTTAAAAAAATTCCCAAACACATAACAAATAATAAAATAAACATGTATATGTAACTGCCAAAGCTCGAAGTTTTCCACTTCGCAAACTGTCCAGCCCAGTTAACCCGGCCAATGTCCGAAATTCGGGCGTTGACCGTCCGTACATATCGATTCTTATTATTCGGGGTCATCGACACGATGGTGTATTTTTTTGTGATAATTATGGCTATTTATAATTAACTATGGCTAATAATAATTATTATAATTAGCTATGACAACCCTAATGATCAAAAGAATCTGAATGTCGATATCTTAGTGATCCATAGGGAAATATATAGGATTCGACATATAGGAATCGGCCAAAGCCCAAATTTCGGACATTGGCCGGATCAACTTGGCCAGCCAGTTCACGAAGTGGCCTACTTCAGGCTTTGTCAGTGACATATACACAAATAAATTTCAATATATATGAATATATATAAATTAAAATAAATACATGTATATAAATTATAAAAAAAATAAAAATCATTTTTGGATGCCATTTGAAAATTTTTTTAATGTTGTTTTCTCTTCACAAACGAAAGCTCAGAATCTCAGAATCTTTAAGAACAAAGAATAGAGTTTTACTAATTGAAATAATCAATAGAAATTAGGAGCAAAAACAGCAATATCAGTTAAAACAATTAAAAAAAAAAATAGTGACCCGCGACACAGTTCTAGAGCACTTTAGCGGACCGCGGTACAGTTCCACATAACTTGAGTAACCGGCGGTACATTCCCAGATCACTGAAGTGACACGTGAGATATTTACAGATAACTTTAGAGACCGGTGACCCGTTTTCAAACCCCAATGAGTTGACCCATTCTCTGAAAAGTTGAGCATCCTTGATCTACCTGAAAATCAGTATCTAGTATAGAGAAATGATGGGTTTTATAAAACAAGTAATTTCTAGCTTCATAAGTGACCCAGAAAATTTCACAGTGAAAACAAATTCATTTGGTCGAAGGAATTCAATAACAAGCAGCAGAATGTTATCAACCAATAAGATCTCTGAAACAAATCAGAACATCGTGGATAGTCAATGACTAAAACCATACAGTGATTAATAAGTGAAGCTAGCTACCCATGTAAAATAAGAATCTAAACTTTTACGGAGATCATTGAAGTAATTTCGTAAAATGCAAAATGGTCTGTTTTCCTCCAGCAATAAATGCTGATGTCAAAGAAAAGAAAAAGAAAAGACTTCTTATGACTCACAATAAAGGTTTATGGTAGTGGTCCAAGGAAACATCAATGAAGAAATGGGTTTTCGAGGGAAAAAAATTAAAGAGATCGTGATATACACAGTGTAATAGCAACGAATGGGATTTTATGTTTTGCTAGAGGAAAAACTCCAAATCCAATAATTTTTTATTACAGTGTAGGGAAGCCAGACTTCCATTTTATAGACCAAAAGTATTTGATATCGTTGTTCAAGAAGAAATTTGACGATCTTTAAAAATTTTTTAACGTTGTTTTCTCTTCACAAACGAGAGAGAGCTCAGAATCTCGGAATCTTTAAGAACTCAGAATAGAGTTTTACTCATTCTCTAGGTAGAATACTCTCCTACTTCAAAGAAAGATTTCTAATTTTTTTGTTCTGCTTTTCATTAAACTTTGAATTCTTTGATTCTCTCAATTAATTAAAACTTCAAATATTCCGGCGTATATTCCGTTCAAAATAAAACCGCATCCGTCGTTTTGATATGGCTTCAAAAACAAAAAAAAACCATCACGGAGTTTGAATTTTTTTCTCTCATTTGAAAAGACGTCGTGAAAATACGACGCTTATATAAAAGAGATTTCTAACCCATGAATGAATAAATGGTGGTTTTTTTCCCCTCAAAGAAATGGCTGCTCTATTCAAGATTATTGTCCGACGCTGGATTACAAAAATCGCTCGTGAAGACATATATAGAAGATTCTTCTCTCTTCATACGTCATTTCTTATTCCGTCAATGCCATCGGCTCCATATTTACTTTGTCATCGCGTTCTGTGAGAATGGAATTTTCCAGTTCACTGATCATCGGTGGAATAAAAAAAAGGCATAGGAGCAGGTTTATCCTATGAAAAGAAATTTCCTTTGCTCTTTTTTTTTTTTTCTATGGAAAGTCGTAAGAATAAGTGATCTCTCTCCCTATTCTCTTTCTCTATTTTTTTACCGCAGATGGCCGTTCATGACCGGAGGTCCATCTCATTTCTCTTCGACCAAAGACTACCCTCTATTATTCACTTCCGAGCCATTGAAAATTGAGTTTATATGTCCAACGTCTTGGATGATGCATTGACACAAAGGATGCTTTGCTCTCGAAAGAAGGAACAGGAATATGTATACCGTACACATATTCGCTATTCTATAAAAACTAGACCTGTCGTTATAAATTGCTCTCGTTCCCTTCCACTCATCATTTTTGCATTAAGATGTATCGGTTCGATATGCACGGAAAAAGCCGAGATCACTTCTCTGAGGTTCCGATAAAGCTCACGAAGATGTATCTCTAGCATTATTCATAAACGCACTTCTGTTTACTTTTTTGCGTTGCTTCAAAACCGACGAACTCTACTTGTTCTGATACACAAATTGTTTTCCGATTTCATTTTATTACAATCGATTTATTGTATACCTTCATGATTCAAACTCAAGTATTCAATTTACAAATACCATACGCATAGTGCCAAACAGACATGACACGCATTTTAGAGTTATAACAGGAAGATGTATAAGTTGTTACTTTAAATCAGGGAGAAACAATTTCAGGCTCGCGGGCAAAATGCGATTTGCCAAGAGACTCGACCTGGACCTTCGAAAGGTTTTCCAGTAGAAAAATATAAATTGCACAATCGATTGTATCAATATATATGCCTAGGCTGACTATATTTCCTCAATAAAAAAATGGTGAATCTGGATCCATTGCCACGTCAATATTCAAACAGGAACCAATTACTTTGCTGCCATCTACTTCCTAATAGAAGGGTAGAAATTAACAGTAAACGGATATTTTATACAGGGTGATTCTAAGTTCATGGGACAAACTTTTAGAGATGATAGAAGACAAGTATTTTTGGTCATCGTATGTGCGGTTAAATCACAAAGCAAAAGCAGCAAAGCAGTGAAGGGTGTTTTTAAGATAGCGCACCTCACCAAAGCAAATATAATATTTTTCCGACGGATTTGCTGTGATATGTGCTATCAAGCATTTGAGGGTGCATATACAAATTCGGATTGGATTAGAGTTTACTTTTTCATCGGTGCAAGGACCATCAAATCTATTCTGCCCCAAACAATGATAAAGCGATACAATGACTTTTCGTGGAATTTGCGTTACCAATTCCCTGCACCCTCGAATGATTGATTACACTTATTGCAGCAAATCCGTCAGAAAAATATGATATTTGCTTTTGGTGAAGAAAGCACTCTCTAAAAACACCCTATGGCGATTACTATGGCGATTCGACAGCACATTCTACGACCCAAAATGTTTGTTCAGGTGTCACTTCTTAAAGTTTTCCCGTGAATTTGAAATCACCTTGTATTAGGGAATTTAAATGTGTTGTTGGCCTGACTGTTGTCTGTGGAACGACATTTTTAAAGGGGAAATTGGCTCACATTCTTGCCTCGAAGTTGAAAAAATTCACAGAAAACTAACTTTAGTTGACCATGCACCCGGAGATCGAACCCGAGCTTTAGTTTTGCGAAGCTATCGCAATACCAGTATTTTTGCTCAACGGCTGTAGTAGTTTTTTTTTTATTATTTCCCATTCATTTGCATCAGTATTGCTAATCTGCCCAAACATTGTAACTCGGTGCAACCGTTTAAATTCATCGTTGTTTGATTCGATATCAGTTGTTCAAGTTGGCGTAGGTGATTACCTTTTCACAAAATATCGAATGCAACCATCAGAATGGTTCATGTCTTGAAAAAATTACTACAATTAAACAACTGGACATATACATTGATCACAATCTTACATGAAGAGTCATGCCAATTATTAGCAAAAATGACCAGGCTGGCGATTTATAAATTTTACTATCTCACACAAACTTTACTTGAATCAGACTTTTTTTTTCTAACTCTTTATTACTCCTTGTTTCACTCACTCCTAATATATGACTTAAATGTTTCGGGTTCTGACCGTCTTTCAACTTCATAGATCACTTTTGGCTCATCACGTTTTGAGCACTAAAAACGTTTCAAAATTTGATTAGTAGCATGATTATTTATTCTTATCAAAAGCAGAAAGTTGGCACTGTTTTTGTAAATGAACTCATTAACAGTGTACGAGAAGCAGCATTAGTTTTTCATTTGTGTCTCAATTTTGTACTGCTTCAGATCACCACTGAATTTTTCGCGAGACAAAAATTTAATACTTCTCAAGTATTTGAATATTTATGTTAATATTACACGAACAAAAGTTTCTTCAGAATTGAGTGAACAACAACAAAAATGAACATGAAGACAAAAGAGAAATAACGATAACAAAATGTAAACCGAAGAAAATATTACGCCGACATCGATTCACCGATCGGATCATTTCCTCGGTTCTTTCATTTTCAGGTTGAAGAATAATAAAAATTAAATGTTGAATATATTAGTATTTGGTGTGTAAGGCAGTGAAAGAGAGGAATAAAAACGACAGATATGTCAATATATTTAATCAAGTTTCCGCTTCAATTTGATTTAATCAAAAAGCTATCTTTAATTTTAATTTCACGAAAGATGAACAGATTTTTCTAGCTCCATTCGATGATAAGTTTTTAGCTCGTCATCATTTCTATTAAAGACATTTATGCAAAAAATAAAATAAAATAAGAAACAGAATAAAAAATCAACAAAACCAAATTTTCATAAATTCTTTTTTTTAAATCAAAAAATCCCTTTTGGTAAATGTAATTGATGGGGAAAAGTTGAATTGATGTAAAGAATTTGTTACAGAATTTCTAAATTTCTTCATGAGGTTTCATTCCATTTTTTTTATCGGTTTTTCCAGAAAATTGAGATATTTTTGTAGAAAACGGAAATCGCCGAAAATTATTTTTTTTCCGAAATAAATTAATCTCATGACATGAAGAAAAAGTAACATTTAATAATTTTTTTTCCCTAGATATCGATGGTTGACAGTAGTAATAGTAGTAGTAGACAGTATTAAATGTTTATTAAAAAATTGACAGTCAGTCCACACATGTATAAACTTTATATCTCACCAAATAGAATTTCACACATTTAAGCTGTAATTTCGTTTATTGCCCGTTGATATGTCAAGAAAAGGTGAAAAAGTTCAAGAATTTTCTACCAGGTGACATTTCGGTTGTTATTATCGGGTAGCGCATGTCCAATTTAGTATGCCTAGACGCTTCTTTGATCGTTCTATCTTTATTTAATCAAACGATATGACCACTTAAAGATCTCGCATACAATGACATGCGCAGCTTCTTACAATCGTTTTCTACTTTTAGGAATCGTTTTGGGATGCCCGAGAGCAAAAAAGATAAATATTTGAGAGAAATAAAGAACATTGGAAATTCGCGTAATCTTGAATTACTACTGAAAAATAGCAGATAGGGTCATGAAAGTAGAGCAGTAGTATAGCAGTGGGAGTGCGCGTCAAACGATAAGAAAGGTTGGAACGCCACCTGGTGGAAAACTTAGGATCTTTTGCGTTATCTTGTAATCTAAGCAAGATAGACAAAAAATTTCAGCAACGTTGTCATAGAAAGACATTTAGCTAATGGCAAACATTCTTGGTTACGAATAATGTTATGAAGACATTGAAAAAAATTAGTTTACTTAAATCAGGCGCAATATCACTGCTCGGTATTATGCTGCTAATTAGTGAGTTGGTAAGCCTTTGTAAGTTGTTGTTATGTAAGTGCAGTACGATTTTGTGGATCTGCCTGTTTTCTATGGAAAGCGGGGGTCCGTGGAAATAAACAATCACCTATCGAATAAGACAAATTTTTAAAAAGCTGCAAAGCAAGTATAGTCTACGTACGGCGATCCCACACCAGGCAAGCATACAAGGTATATTTTTTTGTATTTTAATAAAAGCCGGCTATACTAATCCCTAAAAACCTTTTCCTAAATCAAGATGGATTTTCATGACAAGGGATTTGAAGACGCAAAAGCAGCTGCCCGTGAGCTAAATGACATTTTTGACAGTATAGGCCGATCAGCTGAAAAGCTCCGAAATGCTGGTTGAAAGGTGATGGGGGGGGGGGGGTGCAAAATGTATTGATTCTAGTAGTGTGAAATGCTTTCACAAAAATGAGAAATTTTTTATGTTTATTAAAACCTGTACAAAATTTAAAGAAGATGAAGAATCAAAGGTATCCCGTGTTCGAAGAAGCACCAACAAGTGTTTTACGTGAATAAAATCTTTTTCGTATTTGCCCTGTGCTTCATTCAAACATATTGAAGTTTAAAAAAAACAGTTCCACCATTCAAGTATCGATATCTTCACTGAGCTGCAAGAAATCTTCTTAGAACAGAGTTTGGGAACCACTGAACTAGACCAAGCAAATATCGTTAACTGATAAAGGCCGTCTGATCAAAAAGTTGATCTTTTACTGGTTGTTATTAGTAGTGACTTTTACTGATTAGGCTAGAGCATTTTTTTCAATTGAAATCATGTCTCTACGACGGATGATTTGACGGATGATGACTTGATGAGATAAAGACCGCATTAGCACTTACAGGACACCCTGTAGGGCCTATACTTATCATTTCTTTAACATATAAACTCCAATATTTTAGCTCAAAGTATTTCTAAAAAACATTGCATGGAATTGTTAATATTCGCATTTGTTTTCCTCTTTATTTTCAGCATTATAGGCAATATAATGCTGAAACATACATCTTACTTTCTAATTATTTAAGAAGTATACACGCAAGCTCTTTATCTATTATTCCTTGTTCTGCAGCAAGAGATAAACTTGCGATATTTTGCAGTTTTCTTTTAACATTGCACTACTTTCCTTCATCTCTTTCCCAATGAAACTCGATGTAACTTATATCTCGTATTATTACTTATTTGAAGAAATATTTACATTCGATAACAAAATATTGAAACGTTTTAGTTGAAAAAAAGAAGCTGAAATAAATATAATGTAAGAGTACTATCGAAGCGTATATTTATTTAATGGGACTCGAGGCTGTAACCGAACTGATAAGATAAAATTGAAGCTCGTCGTTTTTGAATGTACCAGGAATCGTCGAAAAAGTATCAGTAAGGAACATCTTGTTTTTATTCTGAAGAGCGTTCACGAGCAGTACTTCGTGTAAATGGCTTTCAACTGTTCCGATTTTTGGAATTCTTTCTTCCGCAACATAACTGTGATGAATGAAAAACGGGCAAAAATAGGCTCGTAGTATATGAAAATAAATAGAGCCAGAGCTACTTTTACGACGCTTTCTTCGGAGGCTAAATAGAAATGCATATGATTTCATTTTGGTTTTCACTTTCATCTCGGGAGAAGTTAAAGAGTCTCAAAAGAGCCATCATCGAAGAACACGAGTTAAGAAGAAAAAGTTTCCCAACTTATATATATATCTTTTATCCATTTTCACAAAAATAGTAGAAAACTAAAAAAGAATGCTTTGAAGCATTTCTTGAAAATTACTTTTGATGTAATAGATGATGGGGGAAGGAAAGGAAAAAGAAAGAATTCTAAGGTTTGTAAAAATGAAACTGTTATGATGTTTCAGAATCATCTGAGTCGTTTGAAAAATAGCTTTTTTAGGAGGAAGGATTTGTACCACATTAACAGAGAATAAAAATGACAAAAATAAGAAGACGCTTCGCAGATTTGAAAAGCACGTGAAGAATAATCACGGTAGCTTTCGAATGTGCAGTTCATTTTCTTTCTCTTATTTCGGTACGCGTAACCTCAATATATATCTTGATCGTAAAACACGAGGAATAGTTTTGTATCCATTGTGTTAAAATGATATACGTGTCTGAAGAAACGCTACTAGCATGATCAATCATGTGAAAGAAATAATACACGGACATATGGAAACAAATGGTGAGGTAATCGTTTTAAATACACCGTTATTATCATTGTGCATATCCAAGCAGATAAGTTAAAATTTTGAGTAACTACGTCTTTTCCGTATAGTATTTGAAATTTGTATTGTGCAGTAAATAGAAGAACTCCGTCTGGGTTCAGAAATGTTTACCTTATAGTGATGAGGCGAATTCTCCTTGTAAGAGAACCCAAGAACGAACAAAATTACAAATGAAAATTAAATAATAGTACCGCGTATAACAACTATCATAATTAAATAAAGGGATTACAAAGTCCAGACCCTCTAAACCGTTGGTTATAGAAACACACTTTCAATAGGAGAAAAAGTATCTCCTTAACGTGCTCATTTTAGGTACCTTATAAGCAATAATTTAAAAGGGAAAAAAGGCACAAGGACTTTGCACACTATATACAGTCGAATCCCATTATAACGAAATAAAAGGATTGAGGAAATCACTTGGTTACAACAAAATTTGTTTATAATGGAATTTCCGCTTTTACGAATTTTAACATTCGTTAAAAAATGACGTTGTAGCGGAATTTTATTTCAAGGAAAAAAAAACTTATTTATGTTCTAGATAACAAAAAGAATGAAGTTAAATTTAAAGAACAACTCTAAGCAACTCAAATCCATTAGGCATTCCATTTTTTGCGGATAAGTTTTACTCAATATATTTGAGGCAAATAATCTTTTCTTTTTTTGTAAAAGTATTGTGGAAGCCGAGGAAACAACAAAATACTCTAAAGTATACGCGTGGTCAAACGCGTGCAATGATTGAAAGATTTGGCATCCAAAAGCGCATGCATTTCTAAAGTCTTTTCCCAAACGAGTAACTGGCACATTGCTGGAATGAATGAAACCATGTATGTTTCTAGAACGAATTTATTTAACGAATGACCTGTAAATACAGCTACATTCACATCTTGAAAATTTGAGAAAGTACGTTTTTTTTATGAGATCCTGTAGCTGTTGTTTGAATTTGAAATTCCAACTTAGTTCAATTTTTAAAAAAATGTTGAACGTGTAGATGGAGATTTTAATAGATAGTTAGAGTAGATGCTGTATTTTAATGCCAGATTGTTTTTATTTACTCCAGCGTCAACTTCAGAAATGATCTTAAGTTTTTCTTCAATTGAAAACTGTTTCCTTTAGACGCAACTCATATTGAAACAGAAGAAACATGAAACGTTCCTAACGCGGGCTTAAAACAGATTTTATTTCTTTTCACGCACTGTTTTGATTAAAATTTCCTTTCACAAGCCATAGAAGAACACAGCCCTTCTTCCCCAGCATTTCAGCAAGTTAATTTTCTGAAACCGATTTTACGGGATCATTTTTGGAACGTTTTGTACTGTTTTTGTTTATTTCCAGAAACTTGCTTTTAAATTCGTTGTAACGGATTTTTCATTTCAGAACATCGGAATTCGTAATACATTTTGTTCCTATGCAAACTTATTTTAGGATTAGAAAAAGTTTTCATTACAACAAGATTTTCACTATAACGGGGTTCGTTTGATATAGAGTGAATAAAAATGTAAAAATAAAAAGGTGCATAAATTAGTGGCTTCAGACTACATTGAGATAATAGAGAATATGCATTATTAAAAAACTAAAGCCAATCCAGCAAAAGTAACACTAGTGTATTGAAATCAGCAGCTCAAAAATACCCTAAAAAAGCTGAAACTTCTTTTTGAGAATACAATTTGTTTTTGTTGAGCAGTGTTATTATTGGAAAAGTGCCAAACGACTTGAAACTAAGTATAACGTACATTACAAGTATTGTATTTTGCTATGCACTGTAATGTTTCAGATAGTGATTCTCTCCGGTCAGATGGCATGCTATTTTTTCAGAGATCTTGCGTAGGGTTATATGGCATAGTATGAGTAATGTATGTGAGTTACTGTAACATGATGCAAAATATCCCTTCAAGCCGGGAAGTTTCGGAATATAGAGTAAGAGAGGTCTGCAAATAATGTGTTCTATTCTTTGTAGGCCCACCTTAACTGTTTTGGTACAGAGAAGGGATATTGCATCTGTGGATTTTTTTTTGTAAATGGACTATGAAATCACACCATATAACATCACTTATCAAAACAACCTATGAATTTTTTTTTTTAAATTTTTAATTGTCATATAGGGGCTCGTTCAATCTCGTTTTTGATCAATTTAAGTTAGTTTTGTTCATTTTCAACTGCCTATTCTATGTAGAACGAACATTTCATATTATTCCCCAGATATCATTTCTTACGTATACTTTATATCCAAGATATGACATTTATTTTTCAATATATATTTACCAATGCCACGACAACATACCAAATTTTGTAATAATGCAGGTTTCAGATTTCTATCATCTTTTTAATTGGAATTATAAAATATACAAAATGACACTCTTCTTTTATGAGTCTATTCTAGATGCCAAAAAAAAATCGTATGAGCGAAGAATGTCTTTCAAGAAGGAAGTTCCCCAAAAAGAAAATAAATTTTTTTTAAATCTCCAAAACTATTTCTACGCATGTATAAAATATCATTAAATACGGGAAAGTCGGAATTAATTAAATACGGTAATTCCACTAAAGCTCAGATATATTTTTTTTTTTTTTAAGTTCGAAAATATTAATTATTCATAAAAAAATAGTTTTTTTTAATGAATGAGTAGGTGTCAAACTTCCGATGCCGCAAATACTCGAACAAAATGAAAAGTTCGCATAAAAAGCTTCTGCGCAAATAGTTTCTGACTTTTAATTATTAAAGTGATTAAAAAATGATTTTTTCATGAATATTAATTATCTTTATAATTTACTGAAAAATTCGGTTATAAATAGAATTTGTCCCTTTTTGACATTTTGACTTCTTGACTTCTGCATCGTAGGTCTAGTTAAGGTTTTAGGTAAAGTTTGCACAATCATTTTAGTCTGTCGGGCAGATACGCTATACAGTATTGCTACAACTCGCGGGCCAGAAACACGCATAAAGGGTCATCACATGTATTTTACGTGACATTTCGTGTTTTCCCGTAATTTTGGGCGACTCAACTTTCTTCCGTTTTTTCCGAACTTACAATGAAGCTTACTTGAATTTTTATTCTTTACTTGAATCAAGATTAATATCCATTTCATAATTTAAAAATTATATTACGATAATAATCATTGTAATTATAACTATAATAAGAGTAACATAAATATTTATCTCCCACATTTGGCAAACTAAACGTTTATTTCATGAAATTTATTTGAATCTACTGCGACTTGCAGTGAATGACAGCTTTGCCTTTGCAAACTTTTTGGAGATAGTTGGAGGCGTCTCGTATTTTCCGTATTGTTCTCGAAGAAATATTTTCATCGTTGGTATTCATCGTGTTGTATGTATTGATAATTTTTTCTGGAACACTTCTTGCGGCCCACATCTGGCTCAAGGGACGGAGAATATGCATCCTTGGTCTAGATAAAAGAATGAAATTAGTCAAGATTTTAACCCTAGCTTAAAATCAGGGACACACACACGGACATATGCTTCTCCCTGTGCTCAGGCGGAAAATACAAACTTTTTTTTTAAATAAAGGTTCAGGATTTATTTATTTTTAATTGTGAAATATAGATGCCATTCAAACTCAGACTTTTCACAGATCCAATAGAATGGACCGAAATAACGTGCCTAGAACAGAGAACGGACTCATCATTATCCATCTTTGAACAAATAACTTTTTTTGCCACTCTAAGTGACGTCAAATCTTTAGCAAAAATGCAACATTGGGGTGCAGCGATTAACTATAGCAATAATAACGACGTCACACTTGCGCTCAGGATGGCGGATGAGTCAGCCTGGTATTTCAAGGAGCCGTAGAAAGAAATGGGGAATACAGTACAATCAAATATCTCAGGAAATAGAGAAATAATGTAAAGAAAAATTGACACATAAACCTGGAACACATTATTCGAACTCCATCTATGCGTCATTTCAAGAATTTCACGAGATCTCACTAATTCCTATCATCAAAAGAGGATTAACAGCGATCATCATGCAAAAGCTATGGGAACATTTTAACTGTTAAACAGACTAAAACAACTCACAAGGAAAATGTCGCAAAGTGACGCCTTGAGAAAGTTTTGAAAAAAGACATTACCACTGGTTCTATTCATTTAAATACTCACAAAAAATATTAAAAAGAAATCCTGCGGAATTACTATAGATCACTCAAAATAAGAAGTAAATAATAATATTTTGAACGCTATGATAAATGCCGAGAATGAATTTAAAAATAGTTACCCTCGATTCTTACAGTGACGTCATTCAAACAACACATTGTAAGATGCAGCACAGGCGAAGAAAGAGAAGAAAAAGAAAAGAGAAATGACTATTTTTCAGTTTCTAGAACAGAGAAGCTGAAGGTAAGAAAAGAAGAGAAAGTGAAACGTTTTTTTATATAGATTAAAAATGCGCAAGAGGAGGTGAGTAGCCAAACTGTTATCATTTTCAATAATTTTTTGTAGCTTTAATATATGTAATTGCACTCCGTCACTAACTTATTTTTTTGATTTTATGTGTTTCTGGTTCTAAATTAATGTACTTAAATTTTTTCATAATTTTTTGAGGACGGCACTTTGGGATTTTTTCCTTGTCAAGTAGATTCAACTGTTGTGTGTGGTATGCATTCAACATTTTCTATATATGCAAAATGGCAAAAAAAAACAAAAAAGCATCCAAAACTTATTGAACTATGAGACAGATGGCTTTTTCTCAGCCCGAGATCTCAAGGAAAGTTATTTTTCCGGATATTTTGCTGAGGTGAACTTGGAAAGAGAAAAGTCATCACGTCTTCGCCGGAACTCGAAATCAGGCCCTCTTGCATACCGGGCAAGCATGCTACCATCTACCCCACTGGAGACATGACCCTGCCTTCCTTATTTCACGCACTGTGGCGTGAGGCGCTGAAGTAGAGGCATTAGTAGCCCCTCAAAGTCCAAGTACACCTCAGCAAAATATCCGGAAAAATAACTGTTTCCTTGTTACTGAACTATAGTATAAAAATATGCATTCGAGTTCAATAAAATGAACAAAGCAGATAGTATATGATTACTTGTAAGCTGTGAAAATGCTAGTAAATGTACATTTTCTTTTAAAAATGTTTTAAATCCCTTCCCAAAAATATGAGATACAAGATGAGCTGAAGAAAAAACAAAAACTTGATAAACAAAAGTTAAAGTTCTTGACGTTTGTGAAAACTCGATAAATCGTTGATCCCGTGCTTCCTCGAGTCATGAAATAATAAGAAGGCAGGAAAAAAACCCCGTTCCAAAAGTGTTTATAATCCCTCCGTGACCGTAGTTCGCAGCTATTTATATACAACATATAATCCTCACTTCAAAGATTTTGCTCTTCGTCGTAATACTGGAACTAGCAGCAGCTTCCGGGTCATAACATATCACGGCTCGGTGTTTTTATGGACGACGGAAAATGGTTTTAATACAATAACTTTTAGGTGTGTGAAATATTTCATGCCGTTGTTTGCTGAGCTCTTCGGCCACAAATATCCCATTTTTATTTCCATTAATTATTGCTTTACGACCCACATAAAAAGGAAAGTACACGCTGTAAAAAAATATCAGAGTGTACCGTTGTGTAGTGAGTGGATTGTGGTACAAAAAAATATTCGAGAAATGATAGGGAAAAACAGTTTTGCGCTTCTAGTAGTGGAGATGCTACTACTACTACTACTAAACCAGGCATGCACCTCGTCGATATTCCTCTGCGGAAACTCTAGCGAATTGGTACATGTTGGAATATGCGTGTACGTGTAGTGAAACCTGACATGAAGTTTGTTTCTGTGTAATGCGTGCTGTGTGTAGTGCTTCCATCAAGTTTTCTAATTATGAGTGAGGTGTAATGATTGAATAATTCATCTTTGTAGGCCTGTTCGTCTTTGTGGTGAGACTTTTGAATGGGGATATTGGCTCGCATTTGCGCCTCAACGTTGGGAACCACAGGAAACCAACTTCAGTCGACCACCACTGTGGCGACGGTGGGGTTCGAACCCGCAACCTCGCGATGCGAGTCCGTCACTATGACCACTCGACTGCCACAGCAGCTAGTGGAGACGCTATCGATTCGGAATTTTCATCAGATCTAAACTTGAAGCATGGTTCTCCACAGAATGCACAGGCAGACCCACCGAAATTAAAATTATCGCAAGCACCACCACCACTACTAGTACACCGTACATGAACCACGTAAACTTTCCACCGGGGAGCTTATAAGGAATCGGGCGTGGTAGCTCGGCCGATAAGATGCTCGCCTAAAGTACCAAAGGATGTTTAGAGGTGTCACGAGTTTGCTACCCGGTTCGTTCTTGTACAATAAAAAACGGCGACTTGACCGCAGCAAAAAATTGCTACCGCAGGGATTCCCCCATCGAGGGGTTAGCGCACCACCCTCTCGATAAGTATAAAAACAAGCCCGCCGTTTGGAATCGGCAATAAATTGTATGTCCCAGTCTAATTAGCCCTCGTGTGCAGAAAATGACCGTGGTGCGACAAAAATGATCAAATATAACGAATACGCGAATACCGGAAAGATTTTCTGTATTATATAAGTGCCACTAACATATTTATGATGTCAAATTATGTAAAAAAAATGCTGCCATCGGTCTTCCATATTGGAAGTGAATGTGACAGATGCTGAAGAATTTTTGCGTTCACCTATATTTTTCTTGTGTCTGTCAGCTCTATGTGGAAAGATTTTTTAGAATTGAAAACACTTCAATACATACACCTGTTACTTCCAGTTTGTAAGATAGGTGGCAGCACCACCAGATTAGAACATGGTTCCCAAAGAGGAGTTAAGCAGTTGGATAGACCATGCTGGGAGAACTTTTCAGCATCGGTCTGGCCAGGAATTCCCGCAGGCAACTACAGCACGCATGAAGGAACTAACTTGAGCAGGGAAATTTGCAGAAAAAAGTTAAAAACCCTGACATGAAAAATTCACAAAGGCATGACATAGAGCATATAATGATAGAATGATAAGGTGTCCACTATTAACGACAGTGCAGTGGGATAATATAGATGGCTGCATATCGAGCTCATACACGCACACTTCGAGCATAAAAATCACACATCAAACACACTTCAATAACAAAAATAACACGGGAAGCACAGATGCACATTATGTGCTTCGCAGGATGCACCGATTCGATAAAAAGTCTTCAGAGGAATATTTATGAATAGAATATGCTCATGGCTTTTAGAATAAGTAGCCGGGGCATGGTCTTGTTGTACACGAATTATTGTTTTGAAATTAGACACCGCCAAGCCGAGAAAAAGCCGTAGCCTATGTTATTGCACCTTCTGCGCAAGCCACGGGAGGAAGTGTGATCTGAGGTTGTACCCGTTTCCTTGACTATCATCAACAATAAAAAGAAGTCTGCTGAATATTAAAGTATGCTTGATGACCATCTTCACCCGTCAATGGATGTTTTATTCTCGTAGACGATGGTGTATTCTAACATGATGCTGTTGGAACATGAAAATATATCGTAACAGTGGTTGAAAGAGTACGTGTTATCATTAAAACACTTGGATCACACAACATTTACACTACATAATACGTAATTTCTACACTATAGACATCAGATACAATGCCTGGCAAAAACGAAAAAAAAACCGCTTTTAACAAAATTCCAACACAGATTTATATAGCCCTGAACTGATCTAGCACTGCTATAGCTGACTTCTTAAAAAGCTTCTTTGTTATGAAGTTCCTTCTTAGAAAGATTTGAGTTTCGAGAAATTCTCAGTAACTTATTAATATGTATAATAGTATATGAAACGCTCTACCTTTTCTTAAGACCCAATGTTCTTGCAAAAAAAGAAAGAGTTCCTTATACTTGTTAAGATACGGTAATTTCATTACCTACAGTTTTAATATTTAATTGATAATATTATGACACTTGCGTTATTAATTAAATGACTAATAAATTATTTGAAGGAAAAAAATCAGTTTCATTTAAAAATGAGATAAGCAATACGTCCTAATAAATAGATCTACAAAATGAAAGGAGAGAGATGAGGCTTATAACAATGATGTATAGATTTCACACAACTCTCAAGAAGTAAATATCAATTTTCTTCGTTTCCATGAAGAAAAATAACATTTCATTCGACGGACGAAAATGTATTGAGAGGAGCTCTGACAAGATTGGAACCCGAAAAAAGAAATATATATCCTTGTCTTCGATTCAGACTGTCCCGAGAGATAGAGGCATAAATAAATCGCATGCATGTCTTCCGAAACGAGCTCAATAAGAGAACATCAGAGTGAATCTTTTCTGTTCTCTCGGTGGCATTCTCGGAAATAGAATACACGCACACATATAGGTTACATTTTCATCTACTCGATGCAAGAATTTATTTACCAGTTTCGTATACTGGATTGCGTCTACTTTTTTTGATTCACATTTGTGTCTGCGTTACATTTTGTGCCGAAGATCGAGAGCCGAATATCAAAGCGAAATAAGAGCGCTTTTCTCCTATCAAATTCATTATGAATTCATAACAGGATTTTCCGAGCATGAAAATGTTCAATATTTTTCCAGAATTTTGAAGATTAGGGAGTTGAAACTCTTCTTCGGCTTGTGCAATATTCAAGTGGTCAGCGCGTATGTATGTAGTAGAAACATGACATGTACACGAATATATTCTTGAGAAATCTTACAAACATTTTATTGCAATCCATGTTTCCAAAGCCTCTTCATACATGATCTAAAACTGACTATTAATTTTTTTGTATTGATTGATTTGTGTTTATTGTATGTCAAAATACCCTTGAAAAATATTTTTTTAATTTTTTAGTTACTTAATTAATTAATTAGGGTCGATATCTTTACTAGGATCACACTTCAGCTGGGAACACATATGTACCTCAGGTCTGGAAAAAAGAACCATTTAAAACAGTTAAAAATGAGGTACAGATATGCGTAACGCCGGAGAGCGAAGATGTTAGAATTCTTTTTCTATATAAAGTGATAACTCGGCAAACGAATGCCGTGGCTGACGAATGTCTTGGCTAACGAATTTTTCGACTAATGAAGATTTTGTTAGTGATTTCACTGCCTCGACTAATGAATGCGGATTCGGCTAACGAACGTTTTCGTTGATATGGATGCATATGCTAATATAAAACAGCCGCGTTGTGAGCTGAATTTTCCTGCCAATAACACATCAGAATTACTGTCATTCGAGTCCGATTCACTCAAGTCTACCTCGGAATCTTTTTCCACTGTACTTATACTTCTTTTTCTGAAAGTTTTTAACCATTCATGTAAAATGAAAGATTCAGCTAATGAAAAAGCATTGAAGAAAAGAAGCCTATGTTTTCAGAGTGCGTTTTCTTTCCGTGCAAAATACTGAGCATCGAGCTGAACGACTTGGATATTGTAGAAGCTTATCTTTTCTATCTGCGTGTATCAGACACAGAAATGAGCTGATCAAATCACAAATGGATAGAGCACCTACGAAATCGACTTGTTTGTATCAACACCAGTTTTAGTGGACTAAAGCTGGCGTAGGTTCTGTGTGTGCGTACATTGGTGTAAAATAGAAAGGAGAGAGAGAGAGATCTTCAATATCTCTTATCTTCCAGTAGATTCTCATTCATCCAATTTTGGAGTTGTTAATTTTAGTCTCTGGTCAGTTTTTGTCTTTTTTATAGCATTCCTCGGTATTTTAGAAAACTTATCTTTGAATTTTGGGCCGTTTCTGGAACTAATCAAACGGTTTTCCATAGAAACCTATGGAAAACCACGTTTCGGCTTACGAAGAATTCGGCTAACGAACGTGATTCCGGAACGAAAAATCGTTAAAAGTATCACTGTATAGACGTTAGTTAGTGACTTTTCGTTCGATTCAATTTAAAAACGCAAGCTCATTTTCCTTCCCTGATGAAATTGTTTCATAAATTTATATCGCGAACGATGTAAGATTATTTTTAAGGGAATTCTAATGGGGAACCAATAACGGACCAAAGACACGAAACATAGAAACGAGATGTTTTGAAAGTTCCTAATTTCCGAACTTTCTTCCCCCCCCCCCCCAATCTTGTTATCTCTCAAAAATATAGGCTAGATAAGTTCATTTTCGAACATTGTTTCGTCATTGTTGAAAGTCGAAAAGTTTGAAAAGTTTGGGCCGATATTTCGACTGTAACGCGATGATGGAAAGCTGAGATGTCTCCTAAGCTCTCGGATTTGTGGTCTGACGAGAAAGCTTCGAAATGGCTAGACATTTTACGAGCCTTGATAACACGCGAAACTATTTTTACTAATGATTCGACGAATATCATTCTCACCCTCATCACAGGCTTTAATTGATTGAAGCGCTGCCAAAATGACATTTCTCGGAATATAATCGTTACGTTGAAACTTTCTGACAGAATGGCAGCAGGGAGAGAAAGAAAACTTGAGAATGGATTTTTAAAACTAAACTCTCTAACCAAATTATATGTGCGATATTGATGAAGTCTTGGATAAACTTTAATTTATTAATTGAAAATTAGAATATACCTGGAACTTTTTTGAACTTTTATAACATTTCAACGATTATGAATACTTGAAAATGTCTGACGCATATTTTATTCGGTTCATGATTATAAAAATGTTGAAGAATTTGAATGCTTGACTTTTTTTTAAGTATTCATTTTCATTAAGTAAGTAAAAGATAATGCGTATCACTTAAATATTTCCATTCTTCTGACGTATGATATAAGTTTATCAAGGAATCCATATAATATACAAAATGGTTTTCCTTCAGTAATAAGCCAACTATGCGTTTTGGGTTCTGATGCTGTTCGAATGTTGATTTCCATCAATACTAATGCCTGAAAAAACTGTGAAGCTCAGCCGTGATTTTTAGGTAATATGAAGAACTACCTCTGCTATAAACTTTTTTATTGAAACTTTTTTATTATTAAGCCACATTTGATATTCTAAAATAAACGAATAATAATGATAGAGAGATATCAATCTCCAACACACTTCACTATACAATAAACTGCGATTTTAGCACAGCAGTTTTTAACGATCACCACGTACATAAACGTTGGTATTTCCCGAGGACAGTAGCATTTGCAGGCAGTGGCAGATGCTAATGACGTCAGCCAAGGACCGATAAAACACCAGCGAGAAGAAAAAAAGCTAGTGCGTGAAACTAGTAATGAAATTAGTAGTTAATTAAACTAGTAATGAAATACATTTTACAGAATTTTTTTTTTTGTTAATGGTAAACGTTTTAATTCAGGGTGCCCGTTCTATTTTGGACAAGATCAGTGAACCACGGAGTAAGGAAAAAGATGAATGCAGGTTAGCCAGGAATTGTGAGAAAAAAAAACATTTTGAAAATTGCATATTTGAATCAAACTTCGAATTATCCAAAATATAACGAAAAAATTCGAATTGAACAGAGGTTAATTTTAACATTAAATTGAATAAGAAACTCAAGGGGAATTTCTAAAAATTTGAATTATCTAGAAATTCGAATTAGCCAAGTTCACCTGTATATGGATCAAAGAAAATTTGAAACAAAACAAACCTAAAACTCTAAAAAACATATTATTATTCTAAAAATTCTCCAAGTAAAATTAACACTTTCGTGTTGATCAAGTAATGACGGTCATCTACTACACTCTCACGTTCACACTGAATATGTTCTCTTAGTTCCACATGCGATAAAATGCTGTACTTCATGTTCTGTCGGTCGATGAATCTCAGTGTTATTTTTTTGATCATTTAATTGCTTTTTACGATTTTCAGCATGGAATTCGAGTATACAAATAAAATGTCGAAAAGAGCGAACCAACAAGTTGATTTTATGGAATAGCAGTTCCGATTAGAACAAGTTAGATTTCGTAGGAAAGAAGACAGTTTCTGTTGATGTAAAGGGCGCTGCTTTTCTCGTCGGAATGATTTTTTTATAAACCACAGACAAAGCAAACGATTGTTTGTATTTTTTTTATTGCCTTCACATGAACACCCCTAGAAAGCTCATTTAGTTAAATGTAGTGGAAGAAAAAATGAATAAAGGAAATTCCAGCAATATTACAAAAAAAGAAGTCAGCACACACTAACTTTATTTCAGTTTACAGTCCATTTATCTCTTTTCCTTTCTTACATTTATCTCGGTTCTTCTTCTTTTGTATTGGCATTAGAATATAAGACGGAAAAACCCTAAAAAGTCAGTTTAAGATAGTTTTTCGTTCTGTTTTGATCTCGGCATGTCAAACGCACTGATTTTTCACATGCTTTAGCCACAGGGTATATCTACAAAACACTTCGGATAAAACAAACGACACCTCGGGGAAAATCCACACGTAAGGAAGTGGAAAAAAATGGCTATAAAAATTCACTCATGGTTGGCACCTTCTCTTTTCCATTAGATTTAGCTTGTTCGGTTTCAAAGAATAAGAATAGAATTTTATATATATTTATATTGCCATCTCTTTTCATCCTCTCATCTCCGTTCTTTTATTTCGAAAAAAAAACATAAGGAAAAATCCTCCTTTTTTTTATTGAATAAAAATTTTTTATGACTTTTATGAAATCTTCATCCCGAAATTTTTCTGAAGAAGATCGTTTACATAATTTACATTGAATGGTTCGTTTCTATTCAATTATTTGAACTTCGTAAGGAGACTATCAAAAATTCCTTTCGTTTTCTTTAAATATTCGATCCAAATCAAATTATAGTTGCAATGCCTTTTTTTTGTGATTTAGATGTCTCTGAAAAGATATGTTATGACTTTATGTTTCTGAATAAAACATTTTATTATGAAGAAATTGTGAAATTTATAAGCATTTAAATGACCGGAACGTGATGCGTTATAATTTTATTTCCGCGCTTGACTGTAATATTTAGATTTATTTCGCAAATATGTGCTAATGCTAGGTTTTTTCCTGGCAGTCTTCATAATAATTAATATTATGACTGCATAAAATAATAATTACATATGTACATATAATTCATAATGGAATATGCGAAATATATTTGAATGAAGAAAGTTTCAATGCTATGCATATAATGCTTATGAGGAAATTATATTTTCGCAGTCATCATAAAAAATTTCGATTCTTAAAAGTTATATTATATCGTAATTGCATATTTCCAACGCATAATCTGCTGGTGCGAATTTCTCTACTTAGATTAAAATATCATCGAATAGCTCGTGGAGGGAAATAATTCTCGTGTATGAATTTCATTCATCAACAATAAAATCATAAGGAATATAGCGTTTTTGTATCAAAATATACCGATTTTTCTACTCATATCTACTACATCTATAAATTTTTAAAAATCCATTTCTTTTATTCATTTATAAATCTTTAAAAGAATCTTCTATTTTAAAGACATAATTTCTTATTCATTTTATAATATTTTACATGAGTTTTTAAAATATTTACTTCTATTCCAACTAGAAAAATAAAATTAACTGCAGGTAAGGCGCAGTGGTATTTAATTTTTATTCTGAAGTTTTTATTTTTAATTCGTGGATTATACGCAGGAAAATACGGTAATTTGAAAATTCCACGTTTGAGAGGAAAGACTTTGAGACAGTTAGAAAGGAAGAAATGTTCTTAATTGTGAAGTTTTTGAAGCATTCAATTCACAGATTAGTAAATGAAATTTATTTTTGTATACGCCGATTAATTGAATAAGTAAAACGGCGAAAAATAATGCATTATAACTTGAAAAAATGATTTTCGGTAATAAAACTTTTCTTCGTTAACCATTTCTGACCTGAATTTCTTTTTTTAGAGAACTGAAAACATTTTATCTATCAATTTATACCATCTTTAGGTCCATGAATATCAAATATTTTTCTGAAAAATACATTTGAAATGATTCAAATTGGCAACATTTGACATTTTGAAGTCAAATACCGTAAAATTCCCTTATAATGACAGTTCAGAATAACAGCGAAAACTGTCGTTATAACGGACTTTTCGTTAACAATGAATTTTAGTTTCTTACCCTGTAGAAACATATAAATGGGGGAAAAACCAACTACAGCGGTTCCCACTTATATTTTGACTGAGAACATTTTCCCGCTTAGTACGACTTATTTTCGTGGTCCCAACTCTTACTAATACTCATCGAGATTTAGCTTGTATAGCGTTTTCCCGCTTACAACGTTTTTTCATAATAGTTTTCCGTTATGAAACCGTTCTTTTCTTTTTTATGTCGAACTTTTTTTGCTGCTTATGTATATACGCAATATTGATTATATAACAAAATTTTGCACTTGGTGGAATGCAACAGTTTCTGCAACTGGAGTATTGGTTGCACTATAAAAAATGTACAATAACATTTAAGGCAGACATAATGATTATGACCTGTTCACCCTATATCTAGTTTTGCAAGATTCTAAAAAAAGCAGAGAGAGAGAGAAAGTGAGAAGGGAAGGGATATTTGAAGGGGAATAACAGCGATGTCAAAATTAGAAGTCGTGCCCCACCTGTCCAACCAACACATCTACAGATAAAAGTATGAATTTTTCCACTTTCTATATAGATACAGCGTCTGGTCTTGTCTCGGGAGATACTGAAGTGCCCCGTTTTTTTTGTCAACACCTATGAATAGAGCGAAGACATAAAAAAATGTCATTCTTTCTGGTCCCTTTTTACGTATAGTTCTTGAATAACGGGGAAGGGAAACATGCGTTTTGAGAATTTCCGTCGTCGTTATAGGGAATGTGTCCTGATTTTCATCCATATGTAACTCGCTATAAGCGAATATTGTTTGCATCTATAATTAAGGTTAGCTCTTTGACAATCACTTTCGAATTACTCTAATTGCGGGATTCTCGTTATAAGCCACGCTCGTTATAACGGACTTTTACTGTATACAACTTATATAATTGAAATATAATTTAAAATCCAAAAATGTAATTTATGTGAATTATTCATTGATCATATGGGAAACAAAAATGAGTACCGGTTTTGATCACATAAAAAATAAAAGATAATCCACAAATAAATACTCCGTAATACAGTTCATGCCGCTTAGTGTGATCACATCGGGACTCGGGGTTTCTTTTCTTATAACAATAACCGAGTGATATGTATATCCAAAAAAGTCCCGTTTGCAAGAACAGCGATCATAAATCCCGTTTGGTCGGGAAGGACGTATGTGGTAAACCGTGACAACTCCGTTTTTCTTTCCCACATAATTAGTTGTAAAATGATCAATCGTTACATTTCTTTTATTCTATTATAAAACGGGACTTTTTGTATTTTCAGCTAAAATCTTACATTTTTGTTATTCAGTCATTCTGGGGCTTTAGAATGGAATTGTCTAATGTATATCACGAATAACGATATTTTTTCAATGTACAATACGTTTCAAAGATCCCCTGGTTTCTGGGAAAAAGGAATTTGAATCTGGTGAAATGAAAGAAACTGATCGAGAACTTAAGAAAAGAACCTTCTTTCCCTCAAAGCTTCACACGTACATGAATCACAGCGAATACTACAGACTGATTACGACATTAGGTACAGAACTGTTTGTCAACAAAGGAGGGAAGAGAGAGAACACCTTCTTGCGTATAGATATAGACTTGCAGCCTGATAACCACAATTTGCGGGGAGAAAAAAATGTTTGGTCAAATCTTAGTTTCAGAATATGCAAAGAAAAAAGATAACGATAACATTATCCAAAGTCCCGATAACTACATCGAATTTTTTACCATTTGATGACATTGATTCGTTTCGACCTTTGCAAAAGTGATAAAAATACCCAAATGATAACAATATCCGTGATTTTAATAAGGGACGTCGACTGTACTGCTTTTTACCATTGTTACGACTTATCGATGTTTCTTCAGCGTAGTTTTTGCGAGATGCAATTATTAAAACATGACATTTCAACTGCGGCAGACATCATCATTTAACGCTATGAAAATATCACGCAATCGTGATCCACAAATAATTAGCAATTCAAATCTGTTTAAAAAAAATACTGGTTTTAATTTCAGTAACTTTTTTTTCCGTCTTGATGATAATTAGTTATACGCTTTACCCCACGCACTCTTTCTAACACAAATAATAAAAGAACTTGATCTTCTTACTTCAACCGTTTCACATAGCAATAGGAAATATCCTCGGGATTTAATGGTACTTTTTCTTTCGTTTGGACTAATTCCAATGAGTTTGATTTTTAAGTGAATGCTTAAAGGAAATTGTGTCGTGAAATTCGTTTAACTCGACATTTATCCGCTCTAACAGGTTTCTTCTTTATTTTGCTGTTCACACTCTTGAAGAAAACACCGAATCGAGCAGCGTTTAATTGATGGCAGTAATTACCCTTGATTACTCTGTTAATCATCTAATTAGTAGAATTGAGTTATCTGACTTTCGCATTTATCGATAATTTATTGGCATAATTACCATTCTCTTCTGCTTTTCTACTTCTTCATTCTTGTTCTTTTGCTTTCCAGGAACTCGAGTAATGATAAGAAAATAAAATTCGTCTCGAGAAAATATTTCATTCTTTAAAAATGTAATAAAAAAAAAAAAATGCAACGATGGCACACGTTTTTAAACTTGAAACTTGCAGGTAGTGAAACTAAAATATACTCGTACATTTTATTACTAGTGTTCTAATGGTTTGGGGCCATTCAAGTATTACGTAAGCAGATTTTCAGCCATTTTTAACCCCCCCCCCTCCCTGTCAGCAAAATTTCGTCAGCAGCATAGAATATTTCATTCAAAAAGGGGTGGTTGATGACGTATGCAACATTCAACCCCCCCCCCCTTGATGCTGACGTAATACTTGAATGACCCCTTTTATACTGTTTTTTTTTCAAAAGTTATTATTTTATCTTATATATATATATATATATATATATATATATATATATATATATATTCATATTATAACATCATAAAGCAGGGAAAAGCTATCTTTGTGATTTATGAATTATAATTAAAAAAAAGCGTCGTGAGTTGCGTTAGAAAGGGGAAAATGTAATGGGCCACAACACGGCCAGTTCCTGTCAAGTTTAAGTTCGGGTCCTGGGCAAAAATTAATTTTTAGACCCCCCCACATTTATAGCGTTGTTTGAGGCATAAAACTGTTACAAGATATTATTATGTACTATTACTATTATAATAAATTTTGAAGTATACTATGGCATTTGCTGACTTTGCATTTTCATCAGTTTATTCAATTAGAAAATTCAACAAGATGAAAAAGTAAAATGTGTGGAACAAACGCTAAAATTTTGGGGCCCCTAAAATTTGTGGGCGCTGGGCACATTCGAACGGTAGCTCATGAGAGCGTTCTAAAGCCAAACTTGCAAAGCAATGAAAGAACAGGGTCCCCCTTCCCTCTCCTTGGTGACAAAAGACACTTGAAATCCTCCAGAAACAATATTAAATATTTTTCGTAAAATATCTATTTAAATTTGTTGTTGCGCTGCCGGTTTTCATAAAGCATTAAATCCCTATAAAAGTAACTTTTTCCCCTTGAATTTTTTACGTAGTTATTATATCCATACAAATTTACCATTTATTCATTTTGAATGCCAACAAGTCCGCATTTCAGCTTCGTAACAAGTTCTGACTCGGATGAAACAGTGATAAATTTAATAGAATGCATAACTTTTCGAAGGAATTCGTCTCGAAGGAATTGCGAAGGAAAAATATTTTCGCAAATATATTTTCCAAGGAAAAAAAACGCCCCAAGCAAAAATTCGAGATTCCTTCTTTTATGAAGGCTTTTTGTAGACATTTTGAAAGAAGAAACTTTTACATCTTCTATTTTCCCACTACGAAGAAAGAAAGAAATAAAGAAAAGGAATGCTTATAGTGGTTTCCTTGTTTTCTTCCTTTGGGCAAAACTAATTTACCCTGGATATCATTTCGCTGGAGAATATTTTCCGCTATATGTTTTCCTTTGCAAGGATTTCTTGGAATATATTTAACAAACAAAAAGAAATATATAAAAATGTATGCGCTTATTTTATACCCAAACTTAAAAACGTTACCAAAATACACAAAAGTAAATGCAATAAATATTCGTTTCTTGCATTGGAGTTTGCCAGGTTTTCTTTGCCCTGTTCGATGTTTTTTTTTCTTATATGGGGTGTAACGTATAATCAGCTTATTGGATTAGGCCCCGACAAAATGAAACTTCACGTTTTATCCTTCTGTACTTTTTGGCCGGGAGAGACCAAGTTCGTATTCGGTATAATACAGCGTCAGGCGAAGAACGTAAAGAAAAAAATAATATATTAACGATGTGAAAAAAACATTTTCCATTAAATATTTCCTGCAAAAAATATCAATAGGTTCTCGATTTTTTTTTCGTGTCTCCATATGTAACAAGATAATGTGTATTAAACCGATCGATAGATGAAACAATAAATCTTTTCATTGAAATAAATAAGAAGTTTTATATTTTCAGGGGGTTGAAACTGTGAACACTGGTTTTACTTTGGCCCACTTTTATAAAACCTTTTTTTTTTTATACTGTAAATCTTATGTTAGAAAATAACAAATAATACATACTGAGATTTAACTAATTTTTCGATATTTTTCAAACCTTTCTCTAAAAGACTGTGATATAAAAAATCCACTTCCTATAATATTTTTAGGAAATTTATTTATTTTTATTTTGGGATACAGTAGCCCATACGTTAGGGGTTCTAACCTGGGGTAAGGCATCCCAGTGGGTCCCTAGTGGTCCTAATGAAACATGGTGGGGGACGGGACGTGACTACTTTTTTGAATCCAGCAAAGCTGTCCATAGAACCATGCCATCTTAACCCTTGGGCCCATGTGGGCATCACCTGGGACCTCATATCTATAAGAGGGCCTCCATAATGAGATCTAGCGATATGATTTGACGCCCCAGAACATTACTTCACCCGGAAAACCATGATATTGAGAGGACCATGCTTAAAACCTACATAAGAAGGAAGCTCAATGAACTCTAGCCTAGGGTAGGTACATAGACCTACCCAGGGTGATGGGGAGGGTCAATTTA
This sequence comes from Pholcus phalangioides, assembly GCF_987345545.1. Taxonomy (NCBI): domain Eukaryota; kingdom Metazoa; phylum Arthropoda; class Arachnida; order Araneae; family Pholcidae; genus Pholcus; species Pholcus phalangioides. The sequence continues at coordinate 80,145,587 of NW_028301608.1, read as the reverse complement.
CTGAGTAGGCTTGTCGGGTTCATTCGTACACAGACCTATTTTTTCTACATAATTCGGCTCTTGAGAGGAATGATCACCATTCTTTCTGGATCCGTGCCTGGCTCAGGGTTCCGGAAATCAATCATATTTGTTAGTTTTAATTAATTATTTTAATTAATTTATTAAACTTAATGAAACTCTATTCGATAAGTAGAAAGAATCTCGTTTTTAGATTAGGATAGGGGCCCTTGATAAGACGTAGGGGGGGGGGAAAGATGAAAAAATATGGTCAACTGGAGCTATGGGTTGAAAAGGGTTGAGAAACTGCGCGTTAGGGGTAACTTCGTCACACATCTAATATTCCTGTTTTAAAACACTAAAACATGCTTGAAGCGATGTACTCAACTGGTTTTGAAGAAAAAGTACTCTCAAGCAACAAAACAAAAATACAGTTTATTTATTCTTAGTTTATATTCGGACTTTTTCGTCAGAAGATATATTTAGAAATTTTAATGAATAAAGAGAAAAAGAGAGACTAAACATAGCGTCAGTCCTATTAGAAGTCTTACATAGGTATGGTACCTAAGTATAATCTTTGGGGTCAGTCTTTTATAAGTTCAAAAACAAATTTCAGTTCTTGGCTACGCAATATTTACAGAACAAATCCTCTTATGAATGATTTTGAAGGCTTGATCACTTGTGCGATATTAGACCATTTTGAGGAAAAAGGTGTTATATTTACAGTTGGCCTCTTGCAATCCTTTTTTTTGAAGGCTAACCACAATAGTGTCAGTTTCTGCTACACTCATGGCCAATCCTGGAAAATATTTTTCCTTCCAAGTATTAACTACAAAATTTCCTTCTTTCAACGTGCCCTTTAGGTGTTGGGTTTCCACAGTTTTTTGGCGGAGTTGATTCCAATTGCTCATTTTCGCAACAGGCATGTTGTTAGTTTTATCGCTACCAGTTCCCCAGTGTTGTCTCTCTCTCTCTCTCTCTCCACCACTTTTTTCAAATACTTCGGGGCAAAATATTTTTCAGATAGTTGAAATTTTTTTTTTCGAGGCACGAATGTGAGCCGATCTCCCCTTTAAAAAGTCTTACCCCAGAGAGCAGCAACAGGGCTAACACGGTACAATAATTCAATCATTGCAATTCACTCATAGTTAGAACAATTGATGGCAGATGGCAGCAGTACACATAACAAGCTTTACAAAATAACAAATTCACGTTAGGTTCACAACACGTTCACGTACATTCTAACATGTACCAATTCGTCAGAAATCCCGTAGAGAAATGTGGACGAGGTGCATGTATGGTTTGTGGTAGTAGTAGTACTATTTTTTGATCTATCCTTTTTATCAAAAACCTTGATAGTTCATAAAAAATTTTTTTATATATTCTTAATGAGGATGATATTGGCTTTAAAATTTGGTACTTGAAGATCTGGTGAAACTCTAACTGCCAATGGAAAGACAAAAGTCAGTGTGAAACTGGTACCGAAATCATTGCTTCTTGAAGCCAGAACAAAATTCAGATTGTTTTCGATTACAATTTTCTTAATATTTTAATGTAGGCTACACATGATATACTCTGGTAAAGATTAGTATATCACGGAATAAAGAACAAGATGACTAAAATTTAGAAAGGAATTAAGAGAAAAGAGGCATTTTGTGCAAATGTCATATCTGAATGTAACTTCGAATTACCCGAAACATTAGGGGAAAAATTGAATTAAACAGGCACTTTCAACATTAAAATGCATAGGAAAGGGGAATGACTAAAATTCGATTAAACAAGTTCGAATAAGCCAAGTTCGCCTGTATTTTTGTGCAAACCATACTTCCTTGCGTCAATTGGTCGATTTTTTAAAAATTTGTTGAGGACTCTTTTCGACCACTCGAATTTTTCAAAACATATAACGTAATCATTGCTTCGTTATTCACTGAGTTTTATCTTGAATTAACCCGCATCTGAACAGAAGCATTTGAATACCAAAAAAGAATCGTATACAACTGAAACAAACATTTCATATTTGTTTTCACTCTTTATCCACGTTTTTCGTAAACAACACAAACACCGCGCAAGTTTCTTATCTATTCATATATACGATGTATTTAAAAATGGTATTCGTATAAAACGCGTCATTTATTCTTCAGTTTCTACTCATGAAGAGAAAAATACCATACGCCCCAATTAATTTAATGGGGAATCAAAAGCATCTATTTACTTCAGCATTTTTTCCTCTTGATTCTTCACGATTCCTCTAATGAATTGCGACTTTTTCTCTTGAGAAAACCACCGAAAGATGCAAAACGGTATTTCACTGAAACAACTTGCGTGAACATGAAAAAATGTTTTTATGCTAAGTTAACTAATGGTTTGTAGAAATTAAATGTAACCCGAGATCAAACGACAATTTAATTGATAAATTCTTCTGCTTTTTGATGAAGTCTCAATTAAATCTTTGAATTATCGAATTCAGGCGAAAGAAAACGTCAATATTCTTGATTTTTCCAGATAAACTTTGATCAATGTTTTTTAAATAATTTTCGCCCATCGGCCCACTTTGAACCATACTTTTTCTTGTGCCCCCTCCTCTTATTTATGACCCTTCTTACTTATTATTCATTTGATTTTTTTGAGTGAATAGATACTGAAGAAGAATTTCATGTGTAAGAACAACCCCCTTTGATTCAGTGAGAGTTTTCATGAAGGGGGTCTATGCCTGGGATTCTTATCCAATGGGTTGCCGGGGCTTCCGAGATGTGTCCTTTAGATCAACTAAGAGCCAAGGCTCTTGAGTTATGAGTCTCGATGGAACTTGATTCGCAGGGGCTTCCGAGATGGGTCGTACAAATGCACTTACAACCAGCTAAAACCTGTGACTCGAGCTTCCTTTTCTTTCTTCAAACCGAGCACAACTCCGGTCTATCATCGTGGGCAATTTAGAACCGAATGAGCTGTGCCGGAAGTGTGTGTGTGTACCTAACAGTCTGAGTGTGTATCTAGTGTCGTCACTAATTTTTCACTGCTGCCATTGACTCTGGAGCTATGGGTCACGATTCAAACTTGATTCGCAGAGGCTTCCTAGGTGAGTCGTACAAATGTACTTACAGCCAGGGGTTATTGATCCATGGGTCACAACCTAGACTTGATTCCAAGGGACTTGCTAGATCAGTTGTAAAAACCCACTTACAGTCCTGTTAGATATGCACATATTGCATCTTAGGGTTCAATAATTTCGAAAAATGAATAGTCCCATGGGTCGCAAAGCTGATCTTGTTGTTAAATTTGAGTCGTGGCTGAGAAAGGTTGAGAAACCCTGTTCTATGCAGTGTCGTCTCATGGGTTCTCATGTAAAGCTTCTGGAAGTAGCAGCTCATGTAATTACTACTCTCGCAAATCATGGCACCAGATCTCGTCATGTGCCCCCCCCCCCATTGACATCAGACTCAGGAGCATTCCTGGATCGAATCTCATTATCGTGGGGCTTCCTACGCCTTCGAAGCCCCAATCTGTGTCTGGGTGGGCACAGGTGTTGAGACGGCCGTGGCTCTTTGAGCAGTCCTGCTTCATTCTGAAAATATTCACAAACGTCACACTTTTCCCACCATATTTCATTAGAGGTCTTATTTCTTTACATCCGAATTTTTTTACCACAGTTCTTAGTGAACCCTTTATCAGCCTGTCACGTATGTATTTTTTTGAAGCAGAAAAAGTATTTTAAAAAATGTAAAAAAATATCAGAAGAAAATACCTTTATATTTTATTATAATCGATTTCTGTTAACTTTGGTGCTATTTGAAGGCTAAGAACTCCAAATTTCTCTTTAAGCAATTCATTGCGACCCACCCTGTAAGTCATATATGCTAAACCCGTGACCCGCGGGCTAAATGTGTTCCTCGGGGTTATCCAATGTAGCCCACCACCTTAAAGTAATTTTTGTAAAAATGAACTAAGTGGCCCAATTACAGATGGCTTAAGCGACCTGTGGACAATTCCAGAGCATTCGAGTGGCTCGTAATACATTTTAAGATCACTCAAGTGACCTGCGGCACATTTACAGATCCCTTGAGTAGCCCATGGTACAATTCCAGAACATTTAAGCGGTCCGTGGCACATTTATAGATCCATTTAGTGACATGTGACACAGTTTTAGAGAACTTAAATGGTCCACAGGGCACATCATTACATCACTCAAGTTATCCGCGGTACATTCTCATATTACTTAGGCGATCCTCGGCACAGTTCCAGAGCACTAGAGTGTATTCTAACTTCAACTAGGAAATGTTTGTCTTGTCATCACTAAATCCAACCCAAAAAATTACATGTTACTAATCGCAATATTAGTCCAGATATTTGACGTCAAAAATAGCTGAAAATGAGGATAAGATCAGCATATATCAAGAGAAAAACTTGTTGCAGTTGCAGTTTGTTAAAACTTTTCTACATTCTACGATGTCTCCTTAACTTTTAATAAGCACTATCTCGGCGGATCGCACTTACAATTAGAAACATGTTTTATTTTCTTTATGTTGAGCTTCTCTCGAGATATAAATCGCTCAGGGCTAAACATTTAGATACGTCATTTATTTTACTAGAACTTTTTTATATAGTTTTCCTATCTCCTAACATCCAATTAGAAAGTTGTTCTTCTGTCTCTCGATCCTGAGCCCCGTGAAAAATTGTTTTTAAATGCAATATTACCCGAGATATTTGAGTTCAAATATCACTCTAAATGAGGAAAAGAACAGTGCGTGAAGATAAAATAAGCTTTTTCGTTAGTATACACTGTTTTCTCCCTCATGTTAAGTTTTTTAAAACTAAAATATCTTGGCTAACGTAGCACTTAGGAACATGGAATTTTTTCGTTCGGCTCAGAAGAGACGGGGCGAAATCTTCTTAATTGGAAATCAGGGGATGGGGATGGGGGAGACTGTATAAAAAATAAATTTTGCAAGTATATTTTCGGGTCCCCAGTACAAAAACGTACATATCTAAAATGCGCTCGTTATTTGAATATTTTTTGCCATTGAAGTTATGTTTCTATAACTAATGGTTCACGAATTGTTCGAGCGAAAACGAACTCAAGCTTTCACTTTGTATACGACTCCTAGTGAAACGATTGACATGTGAGATAGAAACGTTGTTTGGATACTTTTTATGATTGAAACCAGTCTTCATAACCAACTGTTCGAAAGATAAAGGTGTATAAGGATATGACTATAGACCTTTTATAGTGTGTCGGTATATGTTCGAAGACGGTCAAAAGTTTTCAAAGAACTAAAGTATTTCAGTACCTTATGGATTATCCAACATGCAATACAGTAGTAACTACATGTGGTAATCAGTCCAAGAACTAAAAACAAAAAAAAACACGAATATCTCATATACCTAGTGAAAATCAGATACTTCTAGACTAATTATAAGGCCCAACTCACTTCTCGCGAATTATAGTATACGCACATTGCTTCACATACGTGTTCCATTCCTGGCATCCGATCGCATTATAAGCCACCGATTGCTTAGTTCATCAATCTCCTGCTAAGCGGGCCTGGCTTTGAAGCCGCGTGTCCTTTTGTCTGTAACTATTAATTTACGACTATTAAACCTTGACGTCATGGGGGGCATCTAATTAATATTAAGATGTCATAAAAGGATGGTTATACAAAGTCAAAATGGCACAATTGTTTTAAAGATTTCATTTTTTACCTTTTTCTTTCAATAAGCAGGGTTATGCGAAAATTAGAAAGTATTTCTAGGGTAGGTTATTAAAAATAAAAGAAAGAAAGCCATAGGCTGATTGGATTACCGGAATATTGGAAATGAAAAAAAAAACTTTTCGCAATGATAATCATTTTAAAAATTGTAAATAACTTTCAGAATATAAGTCACGCGTCTAGACTTTTCACAGAAATTACAATTGAAGTCAAAATAAACTTTTAAATTAAAAAACTTACAGCAATTTCTCCATCTACATACCATATACATTTCATTTTCGCGTTTCAGCCCAAAAGTAATCTTCACGAAATTTTCGACATGTTTTCCCTGACAAAAATTCCTATGGTTAGAATTCCTTGATGAAGTTGCTCTTATGAGTAAACGCCTATGCATTTTTTTGAATTTGTCGAGATGAGCGTAGAGGATGTGATGTGTCACTTGGAGAAACATTGGGAATATAATTTTTTGTATTGATTTTTTCAAGTTTTTCAATAAGCTTGAGATGGTTTGTGGTCCTGAGATTACATACGAAGCCTGCAAAGATATCCGAAGCTTCTTTATTTGTCTTTGAGTTTTTTTGCGAAGTTCTTTGTGTTTCACATTCTTTACTGTAATTTGATAAAATTCCTCTTTTGCTCTTTGCCATGGCGCACGTAGGGAACATGTTGTAGGCGTTTTAATGCTGCTGATTTTACTTTTAGGGCTTTGAGAAATTAATTAATGTGACAAATTTTTATGTATAATGACGGCATTCGTACTTTATGGAGATCAGCCATGTGAATTAAGTAAAATGTTAGTACTTTTTTTTTTAATTTCAACATCGCGTGCCATAATGCCAGATAAGAAGAGGATGTACCTGCGATTATACCGTTGCAGATTTTGGTCTCTAATCAGCAATTTTTTCTTTGGCGTAACTTCTGTTTTGGTAATGGGAGGCAATTTGACCTTCTTGATGATCAATTGGCATATGTCCCGCTTTAGTTTCAATTAAATATGGTCATCCTTGGGTAATCATGATTTGTCACATCAGTAGCTAGCAGCTCGGGGGCCGGGGCAGGAAATACCATTTAATGTATAATATTTTCTTCACACTCCCTTACAACTCACTACCTCCAAAATAACTAAAATTCGCTCTGCTGAGTTCAAAAACGAAGCTTAGGACATGAAATTTCTAATTTCTTCTGTTTTCAGTCATGAGTCATTCAGAAATGATGCTGTGGCTACCCAGGAACAAAAATCGTCTCACATCGTGTAATTAAAGTAGCTAAAATCGGCATTTAAACGTGCGGGATATTTTCCTCGCAGCAAGTGATTTTTTTACCAGACAGGATATAAAAAGTAATGGACCTATAATTTGGCAAATTTTATGGAACCTCTTCCATTCTTATCAGACCATGAGAGTTTTTCTTTTAATTTCAAGATCAATAGCAGTGTTGTACTTCTTTCTTTCTGTGACTGGAATATGCCTGATTCCAGCCATATCGTAGCATTGGAAGTGGAGTTTACATAGTTTTGCCACGTAAGATTTCCTCATCACCGAGTATCCACAATGTGAAAGGCATGATGGAAATAACCCACACTGCGTGGAAGGAATAATATGATCAGATTGGCGCCGAAGAAGATATCCATCGCACGTAGTACCTTCAGAAACTGTTTGCATAACAGAGTTATATATATATATATGTATGAAAGAAAATAAAAATCGTAAAATGTGCGACGTGACGAGAAAATAGTGAAACAAATATTCTCTGACGAAAATACAGCAAATATTTTTTGTTCAGAAAAAAAAAAGAATCGAAGCTTCCAGAATACATATTCACATATTAATTACATTTTGCGAAATACTTCAAATAACTAGTGGTTTTTTTGATTAAAATGACCCTACTCAGACCTATACAAGCTGTCCAAAATTGTTTGCACAGCTGGTATCTGCGCAACTGTGGACTTTAGAGCAGGGGTTTCCAACCTTTCAGACATTGCGGGCCCAATTAAAACTTCACATGAAGCCCGCGGGCCATCAAGTCATACTGTGGTTATTAAACCCCCCACTATTAAATAGGGTTCCACAAATTATTGAACGCTTTTATTTACACTGAAATTATTTTCATCGTTAAACTTTAAATTTTTATTTATTTTGAAATTTCGAAATAATTTCTTTCACCGATTCCGGTTTTTGTTGATAATTATTTATTTTATTAATTCTGAAATTTGTCCCGGTAACGTTGAAATTATTTTTGCATTAAATTTAAATTTCATCAAATATGAACTTATTTTCCTCCCTCCAATTCTTAATTTCTTCGTGAATCATTATTTTTAAAAACTCTGAAATTACTGTGAATAATTCTGAAATTATTTATATTAAGTACTTCTGTAATTATTGCTTTCAGTAACTCTGTAACTATTTTTTCATTAATTCTTTCACACCCGCATCAAATTCACCGGACGAAAAAGTTTTCTATAGCAAAAACATATATTTATATAGATTATATATTAACACTATGCAGAAAAACTATGAAAATTTAATTTTTAAAGCATTTACAGCTTTGTCCCTTAAGATGGACACTGAGTCTCAACGGTTGCAAAACTCCTAAAATCTTGTTTCGATGTCAAAGTCTAAAATACTGTAAAATATACTTGTAACCACAATGTAGATTCAAAAATACCTGTGTCTGAATACGGGCTTCATGACTCTTCGTGTAAGAGCCCTATCAACGTATGGACTCACTAGGACCTGGCCTGGGGAAGGAGCCTGAGGAGAGCCTTACCATACTGAAGATAGGTTTGACATCCTATAAAACCCATCATTCATAAGAAAAGAAATGTTTCAAAGTTGGGGAGGGGATTTCTCTGATTGAAAAATGGAATAGAATTTATTTGAATTTTTTGAGAAAAGCGTTCACGAGCTGCTTCTGATACTATGGCGTGCCGCGGTCTGCCCATCCCTGGTATAGAGCCTCATAGGCGGAGATAGACTCGTAAGTCTGGGGAGGGGCACGATGATGATTGCTAGGGGGCATGATGTTGATAATGATGTCAATTCACATATAAGCATATACATTCGATCAGTCGGTGCCACATTTGACACTGGGGGATACCCCCCATGCCCCGGTCTGTGTTTTTTGTATCCATGGACCTTGATGGTAACCTTTACAGTGGAAGACGAGCATCTTACCATGGCACCACTCCGGCACACCCTTTATTATCTTGACGGTAGTTTAAATTACCAGGTTAGCAAATTTGTTTTGAAGAAACTAATTGTTTCAAAAACATTGTTTTTTTTTTGTCTTTAATTAGAAGTAAAATCATCTATCAAATAATTTACATGATAACTATTCATTATTATCTCATTACATTTATACTTTTATTTTATTATAATTTAAGTTATAGTATATTATTATATATTATTATAATTATATACTATATCATTATACCATATTATTATATATCATTATACCATATTATTATATATCATTATACCATATTATTATATATCATTATACCATATTATTATATATCATTATACCATATTATTATATATCATTATACCATATTATTATATATCATTATATCATATTATTATATTATTATAATATAAGTTTAGTTTATTATAATTTTCTTCTTGTTCCACTTTTCACTATGTCGGATATAATGGGTTAAATAAAGTTTTATGTTTCGAAATTGTGTATCTTGTACTTCATGCACTACTTTTTCATCAGGTGGTTGAAATCAGAACTATAAATATTTTTATATTGCAGTTTTCTTTTCCTCATGGTCCATATTACGTGTATGCTATAAGTTCCAATGGAATACAATTATACATCTACCAGAACAGGCTTTACGTTGATCTGCTTAGGGTCACTTTAACTGTAACCATCATGCATTAACCCATTAGCTGCCACGATCCCTATTTGGGGATTTTGGAATTTTACGTTTACAACTTTTTGTGTATATATATATATATATATATATATATATATATATAACTTATCCGGCCAAAAATTTCAAAAAAAAAAAAATGGCAGTTAATGGGTTAATATGAATGAAGTTATGATAAAAAAATAATTTCAGTTTATAATAGAACGGAAATCACCTTCTTTATTTTATACAGTAAATACTTGTGATTTGACTTAATCAATCGTTTTTCAAACGTATACTGATTGTAAACAGAGTATTCAGTGAAAAATTCTCTTTATAGCGCACGAAATCAGTGGCATGTAAATATTCTTTAAAGTTATGAACTAAAATTATAACATATCTATGCTTCGTTAAAAATTGGTTCCGGAAAAAAAAAGGTGATGTAACTGAAATTCAATGTTGGCTATATCTTTATAATACAGAAAACAGATTGACTGACAAATCAGTGACCGAAAATTTGGGAAAACGATCGACACAAAAGGCGAATTGATTAGCGACATGGTGGAGATATTGCTGACGTTGAAATGCTTGTATTTGCTCAGAATTCTCTACAATCATCCCTTATGCAAGTACAAACAGCTCTCGCGGGGACAGATGGTAAACCTTCGCCAAGATTGATTTAGTTCTCACGAAATATTTGTCGGAAGATATCTCATAACTGGCAGACTGTTCGACAACATCTTCGAGAGCCAAATACACTCCAGCAATGAGAGAATCATATTGTCCAGTGACCGGGCTGGTTGCAAATGACGTCGAGAATAGATTCGCGATTACATTCGATTTTCGATACCACTTTATTGAAAGTATAAATCGACAAACACTTTATTGATTATAAATCAATTCACCTTTTGTGTCGATCGTTTACCCAAATACTGCCTGTGTGCGTGTTCTCTATAAAAATCTACAATTTTAGATCGATCGCCGCCAAATTTTGCATATATATACCAAACGAGACCCGACTTGAAAGACAGACAATTTTAAAAGAGCATTTGTCAGAGTTTGCATTGTGATTTGTTTATTTGCTGAGCAAATAACCGAAATGGGCAAAAAACTGTCGAGCAACCATGATTCTTGGGCCTCAACAATGACTTTCAGTATGTTTGCTTTGCTTGACGTTTCTCCCTAACAATACGTTTTTTAGACATGTTTTTACAATGGTTTTTCACTTCTCTAATCCTGCCAGTATTTATTCCTTTATATTGGTCTGCCATTTTTTCAATCCTTCCTGTAACTGAAGAAAACCCGGCAGCACCGGGTATTATAGCTAGTTTTATTCATATTATTATCAAGGGATAATACAACCCTTGGAAAAAAGAAGTATTTGATAATAGAGCGAGAGGAAGTTGAGATGATGAAAAGAAACGTTTACTTCAAAAAGTGAATGATTCCAATAAAATGAAACTAATAAAATAAAGTTGTTGGACTAAATAAGAAAATGTTAGAAAGGTTATTTCTTAGTAAGAAAACAAAACGAAATTTTGCTTATGTCATGTAATTTAATGGTATGAAAACATTCTTGATTGCATTTTATCTTTGCAATACTGTATTAAAATGTACGATTGCTTGAACATATCGGTCAAAGTCAGTTGTTTCGCTGTTTTAACCCGTTTTCGTGTAGCCAAGTCTTGAATTCGCATGACAGTGACCAGCTGCAGATGGGCGTGCTCAGTCTGCTACTACTACTACTACCTAACCATACCTCGTATAACATTCCTATATGGAATGTCTAACGCATTGACACATGTCGGAATATGTATTCTGAGTGTATGTGTTGACCTAGCGTATTCATGTTGTAGGAATCGTGTTTGTTTCATGTTCTTTGTTGGAGCTGCCATCCTACTTCCATATTTTGAAGTAAAGATGGAATCGCTTGAATTTTATTTTATGCGAGTTTTTTGTTGTGGGTGTTCCCGCTCTTTGGGGGAGAGACTTTTTCTCTCGCGCTGTCGCTTCATTCAATTTAGCGCTGTGTCAAGGCACTCAAACGCCTTGATACCTTTCCCTTGAGAAATTGTTAGAATGCGGATTTTGCTGATTTCTTTTTTTCTCAAAACGATTCGGATATTTGAATACTCTGTATATAACTGAATGAATGAGCACCAGTGGCTCTGCTACCGGACTTATCCCGTTGCCGAGATCTCTTCCAGCCCAGCTTCGTATCAGAGTCTGGAACAAAGTGAGTTCACCTAACAGTCTGAGTGTGTAGCCAGTGTTGTGTTTGATATTTCAGCCATCTATACTTCAAATTGTGAGTGAAGTGTAATGATTGAATATTTGTAACGTTGTAGGCTTGTTGCTCTCTGTGGCGAGATTTTTTAACGGGGAGATCGGCTCGCATTCGCGCCTTGAAGTTGGAAACCACAGAAAACCAACTTCAGCCGACCACCACTGTGGCGCCGGTGGTGTATATATAACTGGAGTTTTATTGTATTACAATTACACAGATATCGCTCCGTTTAATTTTAAAATACCGACACAAAACAAAAGTGTTAAGTTAAACGGAAAAATGTAAATACAACCTGAGACTCCGTGAAATTTGACTTTCGTCCGTCCCAGCTTTTACCAATTGTTCTGAAGATGCCAATCACTAGATTTGGGAAAACGTTGAGGACCAACTCAAACAGACGACGATCTTCGAATCCGAATAGACGATTTTCATCCAATGATGGCCGCGAAAACTCTATCAATTATGAACGGAAGTAGTTAATAATAATTTTACTTGGGAAAAAGGGCCTAAGTTTTAATCAAAAACAACGATAAGAAAACTTGTGGTTGGTAGTAACATGCATTAAGTAAATGTTCCAGTACTAGCTGCTTGTTGATAAGCTCTTTCAGTGGTTTTTGACGTGGGATGTTTGAAAATGCATTCATTCATTCTAATGTACAGAGACACACAACTTCATACTTTCTCAGCAAATGTAGAAGGAGCTGCTAAAGTATGTATTTGCTGACCTCCTTTGGTCCAGATACCAAGGTACCAGACTCTCCTCCCCCCCCCTCCCCTCAGTTGGTCGTGTGGCTATCAAAATAGGCACTCGTAGTGACGATATCAGAAGGAAGAATCCTTTATTGCTTCTTGGTGATCCTACTATTACTACCATTCAACCATACATGCACCTCGTAGACATTTCTTCTGGGGCATTTCTAACAAATCGGTTACATGCAGGACCATGTTGTGTGAGTGCGTGTGTATGCGTAGTCTTAATGTGTTTACGCCGTGTTATACAGGTGGTGCTATCTGTCTTCTATATTTTGAAGGGGAAATGACAATGCATCTGTACTAAGGCATGGGAGACGGGTGAATTTCATTTTATATAAATATCGTGTCGAAGGTCTGCCTGGAATCGTATTTGTGATCGTACTGTCGTATGACGATATCTGAAGTGGTAGAAGTCCTATGTCTGCTGTCAAATGGATATCCATATGCATCACCGAAGTTATTTCTTTTGTATTCTTTGTTATGTCCCTGAGCTTGTTTCGTTGAGATAAGGATTTTTCTATTACCACCTGATTTTTAAGTCACGCAGTATATTGTTTATAATAAGTACAGGACATTCGATGTTAAGCGAATAAGACTGAGATCAGAGCTGATACTTTCTCCGTGAAGGGGAAATGCAAAGAGAAATCCGTCGAAATTTGTCGATCGTATTTGAGATGCGATCGGCTGAAAGTGGTAGAAAGAGCAAGCAGTGTATCAATGTTGTTGTTTGTTTGTTGTTACACAAGGATCATTAGGTGGTACAGGGAGCGCGAAACTGGAGAAGCGATAAGTATATAGGAGAAGAAGCGGCGTTCGTTTCCGAATCGTTGCAACCTTCTGCTGATTCTCAGAGGTTTTGCCATTAAGGACGCATTAGTAATAATTACCGAACCACTCCAAGAAGATAATGCAATTTCTCTTTTCTTTTCTAAACAAAAATAAATAAAAAATGTTTCGTTTTTCAGGTTGTTGGTCACGCATTCACCGAATAATGAAGTAAAAACAACCTGATAACATATACACACACACACACATACGCTCTCACACGCGGTTAAACCCTCATTTTCGTTGACCCGAATTATGTGTCGAATGATTAAACAAACTTTCATACGCATGGGCAAAACATTGAAGAAACGAACTTCGCGAAGCCGATAGACAAATTAAATTTTCCCACTTTTGCTTTATAAAACTATATTATTTTTGAGCTATAAATATAAAATGGAACCTCTCTCTAGACAATGGACACCGTGGGACCGAAATGTATGTCCGCTCGTCATTGCAGAAAAAAGGGCGCTGCAGCCGAGATTGCTGATATACAAAGCAACAGGTTGGGCGAGATATCTCGTATTTGCCGCTGAGAAAATTAATATACTGTAAAATAATATACTTAGGACCAGTTTCAAAGACCTCGAAAGTGCCGTTTCACAGTGGCACCATGATGATACGCCTTCCATTTTTTAACATTAAATTTCATTAGAGAACAAATAATGAAAACGGTGGTGTGTTTCACATCCAAGCATGTAATATTATAAAAATTTATGAAGTTGTACTAAGGCATGGGGACACTATATTTTTGGTGTCCGCGGTCCACATATGCGATATTTATACCGCTCGCGGGCCAGTGACGGGAAAAACAAGGTGAAAAAAATGATCCGCATATTATACGGGACATTCTCATAATTTTGGCCATCCAGATTTTTTTTTATAAAATAGTTTTAATAGGTGCTCCTATTTACCCCTTTCTGTGGGGTGAATAGGAACACCATGTTTTTTCGTTTTTTTAATGTATGGTTAACTTCAGAAATGACTGTTTTCTTGGCATGTATGGAAGGTAGGATACAAATTATTAGCTCTAGGGGGAGGGGATTTTAGAAAATATTTAATATTTTTTTGCATTCAAAGAGTCGAGAACTGTTTTTATTCATTCCATTTCACGGTACCTAGAGGTTTTTTTATAAATTTAAAGAAGTGCAAATTTCATTTACAGATAACGCTGTATAACGAAAAACTCGACATAACACATAAAATGGCAACACAGTGTATACTCAATGTTCATGAGAATAATTTGCGTTACATAAAACTATCACATTGCAATATGAGCGTCTTTTTCATTAGCCCATGCTACATCTAAACGGTTGCTCATGTTGACATATGGTAGGTTTATGTGACGAAATTTGTTAAAAACATTAATTATGTTCTGTATGTGTCGCATTTTATGTATTATGTCGACTTTTTCTTTTTAAAGCACCACCTGTCAGAGAAATTTGAACTTATTTCTTTTTAAATTTAACAAAAAAACAACCAAAAGACAACAACAACAACACACACACACACACAACAACAACAACAACAACAACAACAACCAGAAAAACACCCCACTCTCGGCCATGATAAGTATTTTCGTGCAATTCGCACCTTTTTATGCCAGTCGGTTGAATTTTTTATCAATTTTTAAAGTGTGTGTCCAGGACCACTTCTACATATATGTATATATCGTGTGTGTTTTGATATTTTTATCACGCAGGTACTGGGATGATTATTCATTATTGCTATTTTTTACATTCTTGGACACCACTGGAATTAAGTAGTGTTAGCATTTTTTATTTACCGATGCACATTTTAGAAGTATCCCATGTTAGAGAGCAATGAAGTAAAATTAAACGTACTTATTGTAAAAATCGACTTTATACGGGTTTTTTTTAATGAAACAACTGAAGTTCGTAATTGCTGTATATGAAATAAAGCGGCAGATTGGGTGAACCATTTAAAAACGCAAATGATTAGTATTTACGAGGAAAGAAAATAGCGCAGGGAAAAAGCGAAACCGCCTTATATTTGTCCATTAAGTTTTGCGTGTTTGCAAATAGTTTGGCATTCAGAAACTAATCTGCTCCAAACACCTTTGCGTCATTATTTGATTCGGGTTAATGGATCTCTGCTTTGGTGGACGAGACGATCATCCCGTCCATTATATAATGAGAAAGGCGCAGTATGCGTATTGCGCCGCTGCATGCATTCACGAGAGCGGTTTAGTTTGCTAATACACTTCTTGGCAGATAATATTCAGAGCGAAGTCAAAGTTAAGAGTCGTTCGGCTAACGGAATTGATACTCTTTTACCAATTAATGGACTATTACGAAAGAACACGGCCCTGTAATTGCTTCGGAAAAAGTTTGTCGATAAAATCGAAAGAAAAGACGATTTTTCTAATGAAAGATGCATTCCCCAGTATATATACTCGTTCAGCAGATTCATTAGACGAGTATATATGGGTACATACACATTACATAAAATACTCTCGATTTCTTATAAAAATAAAATTTTAGAAGTATCTCCATTATTACGCTAATGAAACTTGATGGTAATTTTTATTTGATGAAGGCAATGCGATTATTTAATGGTGACTATAAAGTTTGCAAAAATTTCGACGTCGACATTTCCCATACCGTAACCTTATGAGTGACCAAGGGAGTGATCAAGTGACTAAGTGAGTGACTGTGTGAGTGATCGAATGAGTAAGTCAGTGTGAGTGACTGTACGGATGAGTGAATGACCGTAAGTGTGATAAAGTCAGTGTGAGTGACTGTACGGATGAGTGAATGACCGTAAGTGTGATAAAGTCAGTGACCGTATGACTGGTCAAATGAATGACCGTATGACGGTCAATTACGTGGTCACGCACTTGATTACTCACACGGTGAAAAACTTGATCACTCATTTGCTCACTCACTTGGCCCCTCATGCGGTCATGCACTCGGTTCCTCATACGGTGATCCATACGGAAAGAAAAGTTGAAAAGTTTGTTGTCTCCACCGGTAATCGAGCCCCGGTTGTCTTTCAATAAGCATGAAGGAAGGCTACATGTGTGAGAGAGACTACTACTACTACCTACTACTTAATCGTAAATGTAACCTCGTACATATTCCTTTGAACAATTTTCAACGAATCGGCACGTACCGGAATGTGTGTTCTGAGTCTATGAGTGGCGCTAACGTATTCATGTCGTTAGTTGTGAGTTAATAAGCTACTACAAGAGTTATGCTTGTTTCATGTTCTTGCTGCCATCTGTTTTCCATATTTTGAAATAAAGATGGAATCGCTTGCATTTTCGTGTTATGCGAGTCTGCCCGCTGGTTGCGTACAGACATTTTCAAATGGGAGACGGGCTCGCATTCGTGTCTCGAAGTATAAAACCAACTTCTTTCTCAGCCGATCACCTGTGGATTCTTTTTTTTCTCAAACCGAGCACGACTCAGGTTCATCGTTCATTGCCAATTTACTGCCGAATAAATTGTGCCGGAAGTGTACGCGTGTACCTTATAGTCTGAATGGTTATCATGCCCTATGTGAACTTTAGTGCTGCTATCTTTGTTTTGTACTTTTTATTTTTGACTGCTATCTAATATTTGTACCGTTGTATGTCTGCTGCTCTCTGTAACAAAACTTTTTAGCGGAGAGATCGGCTCACGTTCACTCTCCGAAGTTGGGAGCCACCGAAAACCAACTATACTCGATCACCACTCGGATCACAGAATTTTTGTGAGGGAGGCTACTACTCAGCGTATTACGGTAATGTGTGTGTTAAAACAATAGAATCAAGAAATAGTCTGATCTCGGTGGTATATTGGTTGGTGCGCTTGCATAGATCCCCAGAGGACTAGGGTTCGATCACGACGGAGGCAAAAAAAACTTCTTCTCCCGAAGTTAATCTTCGCATTACCCACAAAGTCTCATTATACAGGGTGGTTGTAAATAAACTGACACTACTCAGATGTATGTCACGCCGATTCAGATGGAGGAATATCGATAAAACTTGGTATATAGGATATATGCACCATAAGGGAAAGAAATATTCAATAAAAATAGTTCAAATTTGACTATCAGTTGAAAAAAATGGTGCTTTTTATAGCATTTATTTTTTTCCCGTGCTCCACGTTTCAATGAAATGCGTCCACCACAACGGACGCCGGAAAAGTGTCAATTTATTTATAACCACCCTGTGTGTGTGTGTACGTATTATTTTTTAAATTACATTATTAAAATAATCGAAAGAGTGAAAAAAATTATATAATAACGCTTATTAAACGAGCTACACAGGTGAAAAAACTTGTATGAAAAACATTTTCTCCAATTTTTTGGAAAAAAAGTGCCTACATAGGAGGATAGTGCATCAAAACGCTGCCCTATCTTTAAAAGATCTTAAAACCAGACAAAAGTTCCCCGTACACCTAACTTTTGCTTACTCGTGTAGAAAACCATTATTTTAGGTGAGCGTATGATATCTCTTGTTTTACGGAAATGATATTTATTTCCTCTTTTTTTTTCATTCCATTTTAATCTCATATAGTCATTGTTCGAATCCGTATTTTTTTACAAAATAGTTTTCTCTTGCACCCGTATTTTAAATTAGAAGTTGGGATTTTTTGTTATTTACGCTTTAATTTCGTTCTCTTTTAAATAAGCGAGAGCAGTGAATAGCGAAGCAATTATATTTGCGTTAGTAATATACGGAATATTATTTCATTTCTGTTTACGTTATTGTCTTTGAGAAGAAGTTCTATATTACCATACGTTTGGTATTTTATGTATACTGACGTTAATCTCAATAGAGTTTTAGGTTAGCATATTAAACATTATGCTATTTGATATTTTTGATATTAGAAAATGAATTGTCTTTTCGAATTTTTCTTGTCCTTTTTCTTTCTTAGAATACATGAGATTTGTTATTATCTATCTATACGTATTACATATATATAATATGTCCTGACTGACGGATTCAGCATCGCCGAGCCAAAACTGCTGAAGCTATAAATATGAAAATTTATCAGTAGTTTCATTTCATGATGACTCACTGAGAAGGGGTTTTTCAAAATTCGACCCCTTAAGGGGGCTTATGAGGAGGTTCATACGCTATGCCGAGCCGAAACCACTGAAGCTATAAATATGAAATATCGTTAGTAGTTTCATTTTGTAATGCAGAAACTAACTGAGGGATTTTTTTTTCAAAATTCAAAGGTTCAAATGTTATACGGAGGAAAATCATCACCTAATCCACGCAAGCGAAGCCGTGGGTAACAGCTAATACTTATATATGTTCCGGTAAATGTAATAAATCCGGCTGTTATGCATAGTCGCTGAGCATTTTGGTAAGTTTGAAAAATTTATGTGTATATATATATATTGTTCGGAATTGCATTTTTAATTGGGTTGCTGTATTTTTGAAATATATCGCATCGATATTGGTTATGGGCATCTTTTTCTCAGCCACCTCGTTGGGCATTTGCCTGTTGTGGCGTTGTATTTATACTTAATTTCGGTCAGTGCGTGAAAAAAAAGATTCATTTAAATTTTTTCTTAATCACTTTCTCAGTTAAGACCAGTAAGAAACGTTCTCGAAGCTAGGTGATGTAGCGTGGGGCACTCCATATGTACTTGGAGCTTTTGAATTACCTTAAATTGTTTTCTGTGTGTTACGACTTATATTGCAATGAAGCCATCTGTTCGGTCGATTGAATTATTTTCGAGTAAAGTTACCCTATTATGCCGGGTGACTTTGCCCACATTGTGTTCATTTTTTCATTTCATAGGAGGGCTGCCTTATTGAAATAAAAACTACATAAACCCTATGTATGAATCATGAACCGAACATAAAACTTTTGTTCTCGACTTTTATAACCAACGGGTTGAATGAAAATTTTTAAATTTTAAAACTCGCCAAAGTCACCTCAGTTAACAGCATATAATGAAATTTTATTATGTTATATGTATACTTTTTTTTTATACATGAAAACATTATGAATCAACAAAATTTTTATTAAAAACATTTTTTATATTATACCCTCAGGTGGATCCGGGTGTATCCGTAGATAAATCATGTTGCACCTAAGGACGAAAATTTCATTAAAATATTTTAAAAATCCAATATTGAAAATTTTAGGTTTAAAAAAAAAAGACTTCATTTGCAACGGTTTAGAGCATAACCTGAGCGTTTTACTAAGTGGAAATATGATTCCCAGAGGCTGCGAAAAATTAAAATTCGAATTTTATCCGTAGGTACAGCGGTCTCCGCTACAACCGAGTTTCAATTAATTTTTCTCGTTAGATTCCAGAGCTGAGCCAATTAAATCTGATCAAAGCAACGAAATGTTTTAAAAAGATGTCAATTTTGATTTATTTCACACTCAGGCAAACTCGCAGTGATCTTGTTTGTATCAAATAACTATTAAGAAATTCGATATTTTTAAACGGTATATTTTTCCAAACTTTCTGAGCCTATTGGGCTTTAACTGACATTTCACTTCATTCGATGATTTTTGGGGAACATTAAAAAAAAATCGAAACTTAAAAACGGCTATACATAATTGAACAAATATACAGGGTATGAATCTGACCTATTCCGCCAAACGAAAGAGGCTGATAGACGAGCCCAAGTGGATCATGAAACACCCCTACCCAACCTGTCCTATTGAAAACCCTTTTCGGGTTATGGTGGATAATCTATTTTGGAAAAAGAAATGCGCCAGTCGGAAAAAAAATTAGAATTTGAGACATTTTGAAAGGCAACATGTGCTTAATTTGTCAACACATTTGGAAAAAATAAAAAAAATGCTATGTATATATAAATGACACCAATTTCATCGAAATATGTAGTTTTAATGGCGAGCTACAAGCGCTGAAAGATTGGCAAAGTTCAAAACGAATTATTGAAAAAAATTTTAATCGCCAATTCTGCAAACACTTTTCTAGCTACAATCGGTCAAATTTGCCAAAAACTTGTCCATTCCACCAGCTTTTGAGAGAGCTTACAATAAACCTCATATCGGTTTTCTGGTTCTGGAGAAATTTAGTCTTTTGTTTGCAATACATCACTGAAATCAGCGTAGATATTCGATGAAAATTCAGAATTGCCAGTTACAGATTTTTTGGCAACATTTTAATTTTTCATAAAAAATCCTATAAGGTGACACTACCCCTATCTACAGGATATCTGTATTTAATGGTGAGCTACAAGCGCTGAGATCGGTGAAGTGAAAAATCGAATTGTCGCCAAAACCTACTAAAACTACTTCGATGAACGCAGATTTCAGTGATGTATTGCAAACAAACATGTAAATTTTTTCTGAACTATATGACCAATTTGGTTTATTCTACTCTTTCGAAAGCTTGGGCTGGACAAGTTTTTTGACAAATTCGACCGATTGTAGCTAGAAACGTTTTTGCGGAATTATCAATTAAAAATTTTGGCGACAATTCGATTTTTAACTTTACCAATCTTTCAGCAACTGTAGTTCACCATTAAATCCAGATATTTCAATGAAATTGGTGTGATCTCGTAGGATTTTTTGGGCTTTCCAAATATGTGCTTAGTTTGCGTGCAAGTAAGTCTTTCAGAGACTTCACAAATCTGAGTTTTTTCAGGCTAGACGTATTTTCATGAACCACAATAATTCGAAAACGACTCGAAATGGGACAGGGTCGATAGGTGTTTCATTCTTGGGCTCTTCTATCACCCCCTTTCGTGTAGCAGAATAGGTCGAATCTATCCTGTATACTGTATTTTTAAAAAAAAATAATATGGGTATTATATTATATGAAAGCAAAATTTCGTTTTAGTTTGTTCTATTTTTAAGGGAAAGATCTCTAATAAACAGCAAGTAACGAAAAGAAATGCCATATGTAGTAAAGAACAAAAAAATAAAGGAAAAGTTTAGCTTTCATTTTCTTTCTATTCATTGCATGCAGATCGGCTGCCAAGTTTTGCTTTTTGAACGAAAGTATGTGTTTGTATATGCTTTTTTTGTTTTTCTTTGCCAGTGAAATGCATGTGGTGTAAAGAACAGGAAGTAAAATATCCTCTGTCGGTTTTACGAGTTCTTAAAAAAAGAAAGAAAAAGAACCGCCTCTAAATGACCAAAAATAAACCAACGAAAATTTCCTCACTTTCCGAAATGCCTTTCAGCAAGATATTCACGCACATTAACGCACACGATACGAGACAAAAAAAAAATCGCTTCGGGCATGGCCAGCTAAACTTTCTTTTCCTCCTCGTAATGGCGAAGAAAGAATAGTAATAACAAGTAAGAAACAGGAAAAATAAGGAAAGAAACGATGACGTTGACTTCGGTTTACGCCATTACAGAATATTTTGCTCTCATAGCCAAAGTCCAATTTTTTATCCATCATCCAGAGTCGTTTTTTTTTTATCGTTTATATATGTGTTCGCAAAAGCTTCCGATTTCTGGTGATCACGAGAGAAGGAAAAAAATTCTTAAGAAAGACCGATATGTTAAGATGGAATGGAAAAATTCAACAGGAGAAAGTACTTGTGG
The DNA here is from genome assembly GCF_987345545.1 of Pholcus phalangioides. Classification (NCBI taxonomy): domain Eukaryota; kingdom Metazoa; phylum Arthropoda; class Arachnida; order Araneae; family Pholcidae; genus Pholcus; species Pholcus phalangioides. The sequence goes on along the minus strand of NW_028301608.1, from coordinate 80,123,660 downwards.
GGAAATCACCCAATCTCTCATCATATCTCTAGTCATTTTTTTATCACTATTTTTTCCTATCCTAATCCTTAGACGTAGAAAAAGTGAACTTGGGCTTGATACATGTTTTGTTCATTTATTTCTAGAAATGGTATGTACGCCTGTATGTATGTATTTCTTTTTGTGGAGACATTCATTTTTGACCATTATTTTGAGTGAACAAAGCGCTTTCTTGTAAGTAAATACCATCTCAAGGAAAAACATTATTTCCGAGTTGATAAGCCAGGATCTGATCTCATCTGAACATTAACCCAAAAATTTTATCACGTGCATTCACATAAAATTCTGTGAGAAATTATGATTGAAATGGGAAAATGTTCCATTTTAAGCGGAGCTATCAAAGTCTTTAAGCAGTCAAATAATGCCCGTTATCACCAACTGATTACATAACATTAAAAATGATTATTTGACTATTATTCATATGCTTGGGTTTTCTCCTCGAACAAATTCCACAATGTCTCGAAAAACCAAACTTTGCAATAACATAGTCAAAATGCTCATTTGGTCGCTAACTATATCGTATATCAATAAACTATTTATTGTACCGGGACCTACAATTATTGCCGATTCCGAACGACAGGCTTGTTTTTTATACTCATCGAGAGGTTGGTGCGCTAACCCGTCGATGGGGGACTCCCTGCGGTAGCAATTTTTTGCTGCGATCAAGTCGCCGTTTTTTGTCATTCTATGAATTCAAGTTTTCTTATTTCAGAATTTTCCAGGATTTAATGACCGCTTTCCATATTTGTGTCTCATCAGATTCCAATTCAGTGAATAAAAACAAGCTTAGGATGATGTCACTCTCCGCTATTCATATGAAGGTTTTTAGCAACTGGCTGAAGCAAAGACGAATTTAGGAAAAAGGGAAAATTCGACTGTCCTCAGAATAAAACTGAAAATACGAATATTCACAGATGCTGAAGATGCTTCCATTAGCAAACGCTCAAACATTCGTACAAGATTATGCATCCAGAGAAAAAAAGTAACGAAAAACCCGAATCTTCATAACACACGATTGAAAATTATTTCTTACCATTGAAACCATTTCTCCAAATGAATTTAACTCGGCTATAACTTTTCTCTACACCTTGCATGTATAAGAATAAAATAGTTTTGGCTTTTATGAACAAAATTATTTCAAATACATTAATGAAAAAAAAAAATTTAAGAATTTTCACACAATATGCCATTTTAAGGCAGTCGGTTACCTAAAAAAGTACATACAAAATATGAAGCCACAATAGACAAATTCCCCAATCAGGTGACTGGAAAAAAAAAATTAAAATATTGAGAAAGATATTGAAAAATATAATTATATCATAAAAATATAATTATATAATAAAAGAATGACCTTAAAAAAACCACTCCATAAAAATGGTTTTAGCCGCAATATAGAAGCCCGCAGTTACGAAATATCCCGACAAATAAATATAGAAATAATTAGAAAACTCTAATAAGAAATCACTAATACTCCATTTTGTACCGTAAGGTGAAAAAAGATATTTTCAAAACTTGTTTCCGAAGAAACAACCGGCTTAATGGAGCGAAAAGTTAATAAAATTGATACGACGTTGAATGATAATCACCAATTTACATGGAAATTGAATCATTTTTAATCCTTTTAAACGGCAAGCATTGAAATCCAGAGGAGAAACATTTTGCAGGGATATAATAAACAAATGAGGGGTATCCCGAATGCCATTACACGACAAAAAAAAAAAAATAATTGTCGACATTAAAAAAAAAATATCATGAAAAGGACTTGTTGCACTTCAGGGAACACACTGCATTTAGATGATTTACATAGATTTCAATGGTTTTACAATGTCATTTATTGTTTGCCAACTTGATTTTCGATTATTATTGAAGAATGTACAGCAATATTTCTTCTTCACATATGGTATTTCCCCTACAAAATGCAAAATGGTAAAAAATCGTTCTTGCTATAGGAGACGTGTGCCTTGTAATTGTAGAAACTTCACGAAAAGCTCACAAGAAAAAAATCTAATTTTCAATTCAGAATCATCAATGCCGAAACGAACTCGAAATATACAATGCCTTTCATTGAATAATAAGCCTTTACTTACTAAAAATTATAAGAATATGTTGCATGAGATAGTGATAGGAATCGAGAGAAACCCCGGCTCTGTCACATTAGGTATTTAAGCACATTGACCCGGACGGACTCGGGTGCCTCCGCGGAACTTAACCATTTATTGTAGTGTGTGTATGTGTGTGTGTGTATATATATATGCAGTGTGTACCTGAACTCATGGACCAAACTTTAAGGACAGGTAAAATGCATATAAAGAACATTTTTTGTATAGAAATCTGGGGTCGAAAATGAAAAGTGTTGGTGAAAAAACACGAAATGCTGAGGAAATGGAAAAAGATTTTTATTCACATTAATATCACAGTAAATGCTCAAATGTGCCACCACCAACATCTATATAGGCCTGGTGACTTATAGCTTGTGATTGGCGTACCCTTTCGAAGATTTGTGTTTCACGAACAGTTGCAGCAGCGATTGTAAGTTTTGCGATGAGGTCCGCATCAGAGTTTTTCCTCCAACACTTTTAATTTCCGTTCCCACCAGGCTATACAAAAAATGCTCTTTATGTGTATTTTATTTTCCCTTAAAGTTTGGCCCATGAGTTCAGGGATACAGTTTACATGGCAAGTACATAGACCATTCATGTATACGCCAGTTAACGTTCAAAAAATTGACAATCGTAAAAATGATGATGGAGGCAAATAAATAATAATTATACATCTCAGGTCATAAACCACATAAATCATGATAATCGGATAGTTCTTGATATCATAAAGTAAGGATCGATAATTTATATATAATTTGATAACCATTTTTTTTTTCAGGGATTTCCATTGACTTCCCTGGTTTCTTTTGCGGCTTCCCATTGGTAACTGAATCAACCGGCACATCAGGGTTTGTCATGTTGCTTTACAGAAACAAGGAAACAAGGGCAAATAAAAGGTTGAAATAAAAATGTTCAGCTTTGTAGAGTTCAGTTCAGTTCCCCCGTTTAATTGCGGTAAAGAATATTTTAGCTCGTGATTTTAGAACAATTTCCGGAAGAGAAGATTCCAAGAAAGTCCGCAGTAAGAATACAAAAATTCTCAGATATCAACTTTGGTGAGATCTGGAATTGAGAAGCAGAAAAAGAAATGGAATGGGGAAATATATACGGCTTTAAAATATTAAGGTTTTCGTTTGAAGGGCGCAAGATGAAGTGCCTCCTACTCTATATCTGTCACGTTGCCTTTTCAATACTGAGCTAGGAGAGTGAGTAATGGTGCTCATAACACCGTTTTCGCACTGTCTCCGAGCTCTTTTTTTTGGTACCTTATATATTTTTTTCTTCCCTTTTCTGCTCTATCTCTTCAAAAGCGCTGTTGAGAGCAATTTATGGCTTCTTTTTCATTTACTATTACTAACGATAGAAGACTCTCAGCACCATTTGTTGCTGGTGTTTGCTTAATGAATATATTTTTTTCTACTTTTCCTTTTTTTTTAATTTTTCGTTGAGCTTTTGTTATTTATCTTCACCGTGATGACGCTCTGCATTGACATGTCCCGCTCTGACGGATATACTTCTGGTTTTGTTCACCAGCTTTTTTACCTAATTAAAAGAGCAGCTGCCATTTTTGTTTTGGAAAAAAAACAGAAAAATATCCACCTAATCAATCATAGAAGGTGTTTTTATTGTGGCCTTGACTTTTAATATAAGAGAGACTTTTTACGTGTTTGAAAGCAAATACATGTACAACTACTCAATATATTTTCTATCCATAATCTAAATGCAAATACCTTTTTCGGGAAAACTACTTTTAGTCTTTAAACATGAAGCATTTGCAATAGCATGTTCGAAAAAAATATTGGTGAAGTGTTCAGAAGGTATGTATAGAGTTACGATCGTTCTCAGACAATCGATTTTTGGAGCAAGATAAATTTAATTCTTCACCTTGTACCTTTTATGCAGATTTATATTAGGGTATTTTTTTTATATTGGTAACCAAGATCTGTTTCTCGCATGGGTAAACGAGGCATGTGCTCACGGCCAACAAATTTTCAAAGCACATTCAGATAGCAAAAAATTGACATCTTTAAATATCTTTATTTTTACAAAAATACAGTAGAACCCCTATTGCTTGACATTCCAGAAATATTGCTGGACACGTTGGCTTAAGTGGATGCCAAGTTAGCAAGGTTTTATTTAATCTAACCCTCCCAATTTTTGAACATCATTTATATCACGTAGTATATAAAATTACTAGCTATAATACTCGGCGTTGCCCGGGTTTTCTTCAATTACTGGGTTTAAGTGAAAAAGTAACAAACCATCATATAAATGCATAAAAAATTATACATAGTACTGGCAGCATTAAAGTTAAGACCCAGGAATCAATGTTACCTGACAGGGTTTTGCCCATTTCAGGAACTTGCTCAGCTCTGAAAAACTTTTAAAGTAACCTATCGTTCAATTCTGGTCCTGTTTGGTATAGATGCAAAATTTGGCAACGATCGGTCTAAAATTGTAGATTTGTATATAGAACCAGCACGAACGCGTATCTATCTATTATCATCATTAACAAAAGAAATTATCTGAAATTATCAACAAAATGTTCTCTAATAATCTCGAATTATGGTGAAAAAAGCATAAATATCTCGAAATATCTGTGGTTTCCGGATGAGCAATTGCCGAAAGTTGGGAAACCTTTTTTTTTTTCAAATTAGAAATTTTGATTCAAAAAAAAAAAGAAAAAAAAAGACATATTTAGCTTATTCAACTATCCCTCGCTGAAGAATTTCAGATATCAACCGCGCTTACCTGTGCCTTTCGTAATCCACAGGTGGAGTTTCCAAGTTTCAAAAAGTGGAAACTGACCCAATCCCATAAGATATGAGAAAGTATTTTCGATCAACAAATGATAAAACAAAAAACGAATAATTGTTGAAATAAACGAGAGAAATGGCGTAAAAATTTACTATTCGTTCTTAAAAAAATTATTAACTGGCTAATTTACGGGCAATTTCGAAAAAATAGTTTTCATAACACACAATACGAATCGAAGTTTAAGCGGGGGATCCTTAAACGGGGTCTAGCAGTCTTGTATCAAGTTAAAGAGGTTTCTCTCCATTGGATTTAGTATTATGTCAACCATGGGAATAATAAATGTCGAACTATTCGGGTAGTCGAGTTATTGAGGTTCCTACTGTATCAAATATTAATATTACATTATTTAATTGAACACGAAGACACACTTGGCCCGTTATCCCTCCTACTTACATTTGTCTATGTAGGTTGGAATCTCATCTGTGATTTAAACTCAGTAGGATGACATTTAAAATACGACAGTGTTGCTATTATATATTAAAAGAAACAGCAACCTTCTCGTATATCATTACAGATCTATAATTGTGTCATTCTTGAACGCTTACACAGATAAAGAGGGCAGTTTCATTTATCATGGAAATTTTGTACAAGCGTTTTGATAACACTCCATATGTTTCATATGTTAAACTATTATAAATTTTTATCTAAATAAACATTCGTGCGTTCTGAATGGCGTTAAAGTAATTTGCGTAAACAGAATAAACTCATTTTGTGAGCGGCACTTTACTTGTACGAAGATCATAAAAGCGAAACGTTTGCATACACACATCAACGTGATCAAACATTTATGAAATTAGAAGCGCACACAGAGAGATCTATTCATTTTGCTTTACTATTTAGTCAGCTACGAAATTACCATACAAATTCTGCTTCGAGATTCGAAGTTATTGGGTTCACGATTATGCGTTATGTGTGTAATGACTATTAACATAAAGATTGTATTATCAGACGTACCTTGAAGTCAATATTTCCCTTGCATGCTAACCACGTTTTCGGTGAATTAGTTATGAACCAATGGATTTCTATGCTCAAACCATGATATTGAATTTAAACCTTTTTCACGGTGATTCCCGATTTGCATTACTTCTCATGCGATAATTAAAAACCATTCGCAAGAAGTGGTTACGATAATCACAGATAGAAATCTTTCGTGACATTTTCCAGTGTATTAATCTCTCCCTCGGCACCCGTCAGTGTTGCCACGAACTTATCCATCGATCGATTTTATGAATTTTCAAAGTAAGACGACTTTTTCAAGGAATGTTTCGCGCGTTGTCATTGTATGTGCATAATGAAAATATTATTCTTATGTTTTTCTGTTTGTGTTTTGCCTTTCAAAAGATCGGGATGAAGTCTTGATAATTGATGCAATTGGAGTGAAAATATTTAGTGAATCTTCATTAAACATTGGTATAACCATTTGTTGATGATTGAATAGAAATTTATTCACGTTTCCCGGTAAAGTTATTCACTTTAATTTCCGTTCTATCGTGGAAGTTTATTAATTTTCAATCAAATAAACCTACAAATTTCTCACCAAGATATGTGATGGGATGAAGGTAAGATTTACAAGTCGGGGGAAAATTTTAGATTTGCATCTTATTGATTTTGAACTTGGGTGAAAGGGGGCGATTGTATTTTCCCGTGTTCTTTGCATCCGCACTTTGCCATTATCATTTGGCATTCTTTCGCAGCAATTTCAACCAGACGTCGTTGCCATAGACAAGGAACGAGAACTTGATTTGCATATACAGGGAATCGTAGCAGTAGGCCGGGAGATGAGATCACATATCCGAAATTCAATAGCGCCCTCGTGGAAGCGGGCAAAAGAGAGTTTCGCGGAGAATTAATTTTGCCCGCATAATTCGTTTTCTCTTTTGGCCCACCCCACAATATTTAATGAGCAATCAATGAGTATGTTCAGCGAACTCTCATCTTCACCTCAGAAGAGGAAAACTGGTAGACACAGTGGGCGCTTGCTTCCCGAAGAACTGGGTTGTTATAAATCCCGCTGAAGTAATTACAAAACTTATTAGCAGTGGTGGCGAACGAGCCCCATGCAGCGCAATAAACGTGAGGACAAATGGGTTCATTCGGATGATAAATACGTTCCCTTTTCAAAGCGTAAAATATTCAGGACCGAGCAGTTGCTCAGAGCAGCTCGGCGAAACGTAAACATCTGCGTGACAAGAGACGATTAGCTTCAGTTTAAAAGAGAGATAAGTTTTAATTAAGAAAATCTCCTCCCCTTTTCTCCGCACGACTCTTCGCCAGGCACAAACAGAAACTTCATCTTGAGTTTAGAGATTTGTGACAATCGCAATACTCTCGGTCGGATGCATCCTAAAGGAAACAAACCTTTCGTACTACGTAACATGACACTCGTTATTCAAATGTCTTTCCGTCGTGCCATTTTTTTCCAGTTCATATATTAGTAGATAAATGACAAACAATATTCAATTCGTTATTTTTTTGGGAACGGAATGATAAAAAAATGAGAGAGAAAGAAATCGAAATAAAACGTTAAAATAATATAAAAAAAGCAACAATTGAAATGATGAAATAAAAAAAATATTATTTTTGATAAAAAAAAAACCCTCGATAAAATAAAAAAAGAATTAAAACAAAACGATGAAATACAAAAAATCGAAAAAAACCGTAAAATATAAAAACGGAAAAAAACTTGATAAAATAGAAGCAAAACGATAAAATAGAGAAAAAAGAAAAAAAAAAGGTAAAATAGAAAAAAATGAAAACAAAACGATAAAATAGAGAAAAAAGAAAAAAAAAAGGTAAAATAGAAAAAAATGAAAACAAAACGATAAAATATTAAAAAAATAAAAAAAAAAATGGAAACGAAACGATGAAATAGAAAAGGTTAAAAAATATACATTTTTGAAACGAAACGATCAAATAGTAAATAAAATATTTTTGAAACAAAATGATAAAATAGAAAAAAATTATACATTCAAAACACTAAATTATAAATATTATTATTTATTATATTTGCAAAAACGCAACGACACCCCATATTTATCGGAACTAAAGTCGTACCTTCACCAGTTTATTTTAAAAATGCTGGAATTCGGATTTGAACTCATCGTATAATATAACTTAAATGATAAAAATGTATGAATTTCGTAAGACTCACAAAAAAATGGAGAAAAATGAGAGATAATTTTTTTTTATAATAGGGTTTCCAAAATTTGAGGTTGTGTTTCTAATTTAGAATAATTTCGACGTATTGAAACTACTGTAATAAATAGGGAAAATTATTTTTCTCAGAAGTCCACAAACATATAGATATACTAGGTGTTTCACAAAGAGTGTGTGCGAAAGGAATGTAAATTCTATTGTTTTATATAATTAGAATTTATTGTAAAAAATTAAGTTGATTAAAATTAATATTTAAAATTTATGTTTTATAATCGAACACATTATCAGAGAAAAGAAAGAAATTAAACCGTTTACTCTCGTAAAATTAACACGAAATTCTCGATTTTTTTTGTTTTCTAGGACTATCTCTGTATCAGATTGGGCCACTTCAATACGGGTAAGAAGTGAAAATATGATTGGAACCACCATTATACATCTCAATGAATTTTTATTTAAATGTTTTGAAGTCAAATTATTGAGAGAGAGGTTGGAATTTTACAAAATCAAATATATAATATTTTTGTTAGTGGAGGATGCATGAAATTTTTTATTTTTTTATATGTTCCCTAATCATTATTTCCCGGAGGTGCTATTATCAATTTTCATGTTTCAGTTGATATATTTTAATTTAACTTTAGAATAAAGTATGATTCTTTTCTTGAACCAATACTCTTTTCTAACACTTTTCATGAAACGCCCCGTATAAATGTAGAAAATCTTTAAACTAAAATTTTTATTTGCTTTATGGAAATTTTTAAATTTTTCTTCATAGGGAATGATACCTTTTTTAAGAAGAGAGAAAGAAATAGAATAAAAAATTGTAACAGCTTTTCCATGAAGACGCCCCGCCTCCTACCGAAGTACGTAAGCTAACAAATCCTTCAAGTTATGCAAATTTGTATTAGCTGCAGGAATGATTAAGTGAGAGACAATATTTTGTGGAGACAACTGCAGATTAATCTGACTTAATATGTTCTTCCTGCCTGCATTAATCCTCATTTCCACAGGAATATGTTTCGAGATTAGTATCGAAATATTTTGGTGATGAAACTAATTGTGTTTTTTCCATGATATGTTTATATAGACAAGTTGAATTAAAGTTTCGTCTGCATCCTGTGACAGTCATTAATAGAGGTTATGCTGTTAAGAAAGTGATTAATAGGGCCAGGATTTCTAAGCCTTTGCATATTTTTATATATTTTTTGCATATTTCGCTATTTTTATGTGATAGAGCATATTTTCATGGATTTAAGGCATTATTTTGCATATATCTGCATTTTTAATAAGTAATGTTTTTATTGTAATTATGTAATTATTGTCCCACCCCCTTGCCATCATACTTATTATTACTGAAAGACTTATACAAAGTCGAAAGGAAAAAAAAAAGTTGTTTGAAACACAGCTAAAATTCCTGAAAGTGGAGAAGATGAACTGTGTTGCGTATGTGGTTTTGCCGAATGAAGTAGTCACTAAACTCATTGTGCGAGAACCCGAGGGTAAGGCCCATGATTACGATCACATCCGGGAGGTGCTCTCACGCCGTTTCAAGTTGAGTGCGAAAAGGTTCCTGTAGCTCTTCTCTACTAAAAAAAAAGCCCCTAGAAGTACCTGGAAGGACTATCACGTTGAGATCCAAAGTTACTTCGAAGGCTAGCTGTCCGAATTGAACATTGGATACTTTGACAAGCTGGCTGAAAGATCTGATGATTTCGGATAAGATGAAGAAGAGGATCCCAACTGAAGTCAAAGAACATTTTCTGGATGTTTGGAGTGAGTGGACTACTCCTGAAGATATCGTGGAGAAGCACGATGCTTATGATAACATTTGAAACAAAAAGAGCGAGAAGATCCAATGTGAGAGGAAGAAGTTTCAGTACAAGCAACATGAACCCCCTAGGTCCCCAGTGCAACGAAGAGACTTTTATTCTAATCAACGTGTGGATCCGGAATCGGAAGAAACAGAATGCCATCCTGTTTTAAGATGTTGTGGTTGTAGGGACCCTGGTGTTATCAAATCCCGATGCCTCACGTATGATCTTCCAACGGATAGAACAGGACCCAGTGTCAACGCTTTGAACTTGTACAGTTTATCACCCCATCCTAATACGGAATCGGAAGATGCTGGAAGTAGTCTTATCCTAAGATGCAATGGGTGCGGAAAACCTGGTGTCGTCAAGTCCCGATGTCGAACGTGCAATCCTGCCTCGAATACCCCATAGGTAGTGTCGATGCCCTGGACTTTTTACAGTTTCCCCACCGAGAGACATCAAACAAATGCTATAGAAGTCATGATATGATATAGGCGTGGAGCGGTGTGTGCTGACGCGGATGCCACACATTCGGTGGCAGGGGAGAAGCTATACAGTCTCCTACGAGAACATTCCCGCAACACTATCGTTATGAGACTAGCCGATGGATATGCTCGTAAAGCCGAAGTTCTAACTACGACTGTGGACATCTACGTCCAAGGTAAAGTGATTCCCACCGAGATGATGGTTCTACCACAGGTCAGAGGAAACCGAACTCTTCTCGGTACCAACTTTCTCAGAGATGCTGGAATCTTCCTGGATGTTTAGCAAGGAAAGTGGTACTTCTCTGAAGCTCCTGAGAAGCGACATCCGTTGGTCGAAAGCCCATCTGAAAGCAGTGCCCTCCTGGCACTACCTGCTGAGTCGCACTCGTGTCGACTTCGTGAAGATAAAGGTATCCACCTTACTTCTCAGCAACGAGAACTTGATTCATTCCAGCAATTCTTAAGCCGGGGAAGGCCGACACCTTCCATCGAGCAGCAAGAACTTTATTCCTTCTCAGCTCTCCGAGAGTCCCAACTTGAATGTGATGTTTTAGATAAGGTCATCGAAAACGTTGAATATACCCAGGAAGCTGAAGATTACGCAAACGGGAGGAAAATAGAACTAATCTTGAATCCAGTAAAGCCGTACCGACTCCAAAGGGAATTGACCGTGGTAACCCGGTCCCCAAAAGAGCGTTCTTCGAAAGTACATCCGAAACCCTGACGTCCTGAGCTGAGAACCGGTGATTCAAGGGCTCACCTTCGACATGACACAAGAGTGTCGGCGGTGGAGCTTCCAGTTGTGTCCGTCAGGAATTATTCCTAAAGAAAAGATGGCTCTTACTGGCTCTTCGCCGAGACGTCGTATATATATATCCAGTGTTTCTATCATATACTCTATTAAGATGGGAGGCGGTGGTTTTTCTTCTACTGGAGTGCATTCTCTGTGACTTCTGCCGTCATTGACTGGCTAAAATGACAGATTTTTCTGTATTGCATCGTACGTGTATGCATCTTTTCGATTTTTTCTCCAGACAGCCAATTAGAACACGGAGCCTTGTACATACCAGCAGATGTCAGGTCTCAGAGCAGATCTCAAGGGCATACTCTCGGATATAGTACATTAGTGATTCAGTGAAGTGGCTTATATACACATGGTTTTTATGTAATAAGGATTCTTAGCTCTCCTAATTTCTTTCATGTAGCAGACACAGCAGAATATGATTAGGATGTTTGAAGTCAGAGCACGATTACATAGTACTGTACTAAAACAAGTTTCCATGAAAAAAGAAAGAATGTAGTTGTATGTGGGGAAATTTCCAAGGGGAAAATAACATTGCTCAGTTTATTGCATCAAAAATATTTTCCTACTTTGTATCTGTAACAGCATTCTAAAAATAAGAATATACAAGTCAAACTATTGCGTTGATTACTAGCTTTTAGAGAAAAACAAAGAAACTGCGCCCTCGAGAAAAATATGGCAAACTCTGTTATAATGGCGTCGAAGATTCCATGAAATTTTGTCGTTATAACAGAGGTTGACTTTTTTTAGATATTTTGTGACGACAAAAAATATAACCAGATGCAATCAAATGTTGTGTAAGAAATTGTTATTTCACTATGAATAGGTGACTATATTTAATCGAGAAAAATATGGGATTACAAATACGAAGATCACCGATTCGCTAAAAAATATTTCTAATGGTCGGTGAAATCACCACAAATATTGCTTATAAATAATCCATGGAGCGAAAGACAAACATTGCGTCAATGTGATGAACTCTAGTTCTAGAAATTTCTTGGATAAACTCCACAGAAGCAGAAGCGACGAATATGTATCGTTATACCCGATGTAGTTGCGTTTTCTTCATATTGGCCCAGACTGCCGTTTACTAACATTATTAGTGAGGTGATGTTACAACAGAGTTTGACTGTAATTGCCAATATCGAATACATATATAAGGTATTATACTATACTGCTAATATAGAATACATATATTGGTACTATAGTATATTGCCAGTATGGAATACAGCATAGGGTGGTCATAAAATAATTTTGCCGATATCATCAGCGGCCGCAAAAAGCAACGAATGCGAATGAAATTTGGGATATAGGTGTTTTAGAGTATGGTATGCGCCCGAGAGTAAAGTAAAAAAAAAACAATAACAAAACGCTAGCTCTCACGGTCGTGGTCACAACAAAATTTTGAAAAATTCAAATAGCAACATACATAGTTACAGTGCAAAGTGTTTAGCACAGTAACCATAATTGGCGATGGAACGGTACCAGTAGCATGATAATAGGCAGAACGCAATCAAATCAAGATCTCACCAAGGGTTTGGTGCGCTAACCCCTCGGTGTAGGATTTCTTGCTGCAGTAATGTGATCTGGTTGTTTTCTCACGTTGCTTTGTCTATCACCAGTGTTTGCCATCTTACAGGTACCGTTCTAACACAATTTATACTTATTCACTGCGCCGATCACTTTGCATTACAAAAAAGTGATTGTCTCTATCTCTAATTTTATTCGCATTCGTTGATGTTTTGCGTCCGTTGGGGTCTCGTATACAGGCATATTTATTTCATGACGACCCTGTATTTGGAGCGAGCTTATATGACAACGACTCATTGCTAATTTCTCTCACCGATTTGGTGAAGAAAGTAGCATCGCCATCGACCATGACTATGAATCTGTGATTATGAGGCACCAGATCGACGCGGGTCTACGTCGACATCGTCATTGGGATCACTTGAGTGATGTATTAGCGAGTAGATATTAAAACACATTCCTCATAATTGCTTTAAAAGAGTATGGCCAAAACATACACAACATTAGACACGCAAGTGCTCTTTCAGGTTCAACAACAAAATACTTGCTCTGTGCAACAGCAACTTACTTCTTAAGAAAAGCGGCAGTAAATTTAATAGACAAAAGTTGCGAACGATTAGAAAGGAAATTTCTTTTTAGATGTTGAAGTGAAATTGGAAGTTTCAGGTCTATTCTGGTATAATCCAATAAATCGTGAGTAGAATAATATAAAGTGAAAGTGAAGTTTCTTTCTTTCATTTTCTATGGAATAACGAAATTAGTCTTTTAGCTCTCTGTGTCAGCGTAATGAGCAGCAGCTGCACGAGACGGTACAAAATTATTTTAGAATTTCAAGGGTGATTCCCCTATTAAATAAAAACAAAATTAGAAGGGAATATAAAAGGGGGAAACCTTAGAAAATAATGGCTATTAAATCATTTTTGTCACTTTTTCTTCAGTCTTGCGTTGAGTAGTTGTGCGCGTATCTTGATGACCTCACATCGCGTGATGCTCCGTTAGTCCGTACAACGTTACTCTTCTGTTGTCAGATACAAATTCAAATACAATGCCACAACTGGCAAAATGTCCAACAAGGTGGCTGAAAACAAGATTCCCATAACAAATATGGATGTCATATATATCGAAAATACAACAACTCGAATAAAAATGCAATTATAAAAACTAAAAGCTACACCTACATGATAAAATATAATACACTGCCCATAAAAAATATTTATGGCTGTCTTTTCAAAGTGTGAACAGCTTTTTCATTTATTACACTATGCTTATCGCATTTCTTTTTAAACGTGTCAATTGTATAAGAATTCACTACCCGAGGACGTAAGCTATGCGTTGTAGAGCGTTTTCGTCAATGGCCGTTAGCGCCTTACTTTCCACGCCAACAGAACGCCCAGCTCGCTCACGGGGAGAAAAACCTTTTCTTGGAGGAGCTGGCGCTCGAACGACGATTTCTTTTCTCTCCTTGGTCGGGTCGTGACAGATCGAGGGTCACTTTACCTCGGCTCTCGTAAAATTCCACGTTATGTAAAAACACTCTGATTAATATTTAACTAAAAACAATATTATGATATAACGAAGCACCAGACTAATGCCGTGAGTTCAGGGGCAAGGAATCCAGTCTACCAAGGTTGCTAATGCTAATGGATAAAAGGAATTAAAGAACCCACGCTGTAGTTAGAGCCTCCACCATCCCAGATCATCAAGAACGAGATGGGCAAAACGAAAATGGCTGGCTCCTGGAGAATATCGACAACATGGTGATCTGTAACCCCGACGTTGGACTCCACGGGGTGTCTGGAAGGACCTCCTCACAAGCATATTCAACATTGCATAAATCCACTATAAACCAGAACTGTTCATCGGCTATCACTAACCAGGCCTGAGTATGCCATTTTTAACATTAACCGCGATCTCATTTTTAAACTTTGTTGCTATCCAAATACTCTTGGAATGCACAAGCCTTTAATGTGGCAGAATACAAATTTTGTTATTTTGGAACTACTCTCTCTCGTCTCGCTTCTTGGATATTTTAATTGTGTTTTTTTAAAGTGTAATTTCCTTTCAGCCCTTCGTACTTATACGATCACAAGCCCCTACCCCCTTAAGCGAAAGAAAGAACTTGGTCCTTTCACAACAGCCATTTCATTCATTCACAACGTTATTAGAGAAAAATTCTCCGCGACACCATTACTTGGAGTGGTATCCTTACCAATCGATGCTGGTGTTGTGTTCCCTTCTCGAAGCAGTCGATTGACGGCTTATTAATGGTCCATCCTATCTATCCCATTGAAAATTTCAAACACTTCCATTACTCCCCCGACACCGGCGTTGTTCCAATGCAAACATATTCAAGAAATAAAGTGTTTTTTTTTTCATACTCATGCCTTGCGTACCAACAAAAGCACGCGTAGCTCTTCCCTGCATCCGCTCAACCAAGTCTGTCTCTTTCTGTAGGTATAATCTCCAAATCTTTACGGCATACTCCAGTCCAGGATGAACTAAGCCTCAGAAAAGTGGATGAATCACTTTGGGAAAACACGAAGAGACCATTTGGAGAATGAAGCCGAAACATTCTATTCAATTTTTGTGACCACCGATAAACAGTGTTCAGTAAACCTAAGCCGCTCATCGATAAGACTACCCAAATCGGTTATCCTTGTTGCATTCGGAGAAAAAAGTACGGGGCCAACGGGTACTTTCTTGAGGGACTTCACTTGTGACACCTGTCCAATCAGAGAATTCTCCGTTCATCATAACCCGCTGTGACATATCTCTCAACCACGATTCTATCCAATTTAGTAAGTTACCCCCAATCTCGTGTAAACGCTTCAAGAGCTTACCATGTTGGACATGATCGGATGCCTTCTGGAAATCAAGGTAAACAACATCTACATTTTTTCCCTTACCCAGAGCCTTACCCAACGTGATCACCATAGAAGCAAAGGAGATGGGTTACACACACAAGCAACATTTTACTACGAATGCAAGGACGTTTCTTTTCTTTTCACTCGGAAAGAGCCTTGTTTGGGCTTTGGAATTTTTATGTTATTTATTAGGAACCAAATTATGTAAAAATAAAATGAATATTTTCTGCAAATGCATATTTGAAAATAATTTTTTTTTTAAATGCTCCTGTCTCATCGCGAATATCGAATTATTTATTTTCAAATTTCATTACAGTGCGTGTCTTATGTGGATGGTGTCAAATTTTCTGTAAGGCTCGTGAAATTTGGTTGTTTTCTTTTTTTTTTTTGAAAATTTTCAAAAACCATGCGATAAAAATTGAAATTTTCAGATCTTCATGAATATACGTGGCATGTTCACGAAAATGCACACAAGATGCAGCACAAAACAATCAAAATATTTTGTGAAAGTTACGAATCATTTGCTGCTTCCTATGATACAGGTTTGATCAAAATACCTTTTTCTTATTGTCGGTCCCCTAAATGCAATCCAATCATTATGTGCATATGCCCAAAAATTTAGAACAATTCGTCGAGTATTTTTATTGACCGTCTTTCAAAATATGTAGAACACCAAAGTGAACACTAACTTATGTTTTTTTAATGTATGCCACTTGCATACATGTAAATGAAGATACAATGCCGTATTTCTCGGAATAACAAGCACGTAGGCAAATCTACTATTAAAAGAAAAATTCTACTTTGAGTTTAACGGAAGTTATTATATTAAGTCGGCAAAAAAATTTCAAAAATGTAAGTTCCGAAATTAGTTTCATTTTTTTCATTTTCCAATCTTCAAGAACATTTTAACACTTCATAAACCGACCACAGTTTAAAGTACTAGGTCGTATAATTTGTTATATAACTGTTTGGAAAACAGTATTTTAAATTTTTTGGTCTTTCATTCAGACTTACCAAATATCCACATTGTCATTTATTATTACCATCACAGGCCCACCGAGCCTGGGTCCGAGTGCCGGCGGAGACCACAGATGACTTTTCTTTCCTAGTTCACCTGGGCATAATATTTGGAAAACATCTGTTTCACTACATTAGACAGTTCCATCCTAACTTCTCACAAGTGCCGAAATACAAATAAAAGGATTTTAGCTTGTAAGGAAAGAAACAAACTCTAGTTTTAAAACAATATGAAAATAGTACGATTCAAAATTTTGCATCCAGTTATGTAGAAAGAAAAACGGAGTTGTTAATTTTCCATGCGTCCCGTTCAACCAAACATCACATATGCTCATCTAAACGAGATAGTGTCGGATATATTTATCAATCGGATACTGTTATCGAAGATTCCGAGTTCGTATGTGATCATATTGCGTCTTGCATTTTTCTCATCATTTTCTTCTTTTCTATTTTTCATCACATGATATATAAAAGTTTCTCATGACAACACATAACGCGTATGGTAGAATAATGTATTCCGATTCTATGATATCAAAATCAAAGTTTTATTGGATGTTCATTTTCCCCCCAGTGTTTTCTTCCACCAACATATGGGCACAAACAGACCTCCAAGAAAATATAATATTAACGGTAGTACTATTTTGTTAAATCCTCTAGCTTTACTCACACAGAAAAAATGAAGTTAAAACAAAAAATCTATGTTGTGCTTTCATCATTCTTCGAGTGCTAAGTATATCATTTTGTTTTTTAACGCTGGAAAAAAAAACACGTCTGTTTCTAGTTGAAGTGATTCTGGAAATATCAAGTTTTTTTTTGTTTTTTACACGAGACCTCTCAAAAATGCTTCGTAATTTCCCGAAAGTGTTATTACTCTATCTTAATCGATCGCAAACAATTAACACGGAAAGTCTCTTCTATTATTACTGGTTATTGGAAGCATAAACAAACTTTTCTTTAAAAAACATTTTTGAGAAAAGTAATCAGGAAAATTATAGAGAAAGCAAAAAATTTTGATCCATTTCTCTCGAATAGAATATGTTTTGAAACTTTACGCTATTTGAATATCTTCCAACTAACTAAATTGAATTAGAACACTAAGCAAGAGCATTTTTTTTTTGCGGCGAAATAATAACCAACAAAAATAGTTCGCATCTGCATTATCTGGCGTATAATAAGTTTATTATTAAATATTAACCGAAGAAAAATGCTTTCCGCAGTTCACAATATTAAACACCCCAAAGCACGGTACCTTCGGGAAAAGTAACAAATATTTGTTTACGAAATATTTAAGGAATGACTAATTCTAATGTTTCTTTTCTGGTGAAAAATTAATTTATGGAAAAAAACTCTATTTTGTATTTTGTTCGAATTAGTTTCAAGTTATTATTTATGCATCACTGGGTGGTCGAAGGAAATTGAAAGGATGTTAATAGAAATAATGAAACTTGAAATCTTTGAGAATCGTATAGGCAACCCTCGGTTCACAAACTGCTCAGTTTGAGAAAAATTCGTTTTACGAACAACAAAAAATGATGCGGTTCATGAACATGCAAGCTGACGGAAAGCAAGTCTCACGGACACACACAAAAGGAACTAAATCACGGATGAAGCATATTTCAGAAGTCTGAGACCACATGACATTTTTTTTGAAAAATCAGATTTCATCAGAGTTCCGACTCTTTACTACAGTGGTTCTGTAGCATCCACAGTGCAATACGACTTCCCGCACTCTTTGATAATCACTTTTCTATTCGTTATTGTTTTTTTCGTAATCAATTACATTAATTATTGTGTTAATTAATTTTATGAACACTTTTGCTTATTATTTAATTCCTCTTTTCGGCTACTGTTAATATTTAATTTAGACTTTTTTTGAAAACAAATTAAAAAAGTTATTGCTTTTTTTTAAACATTTTTCGAAATTGGGGAAAAATTTTCAATGAATCGTTCTTCACTTATAATTTCCAGCCGGCACAACGACATACTGGATGTTCTATAGGTCCTAATTCGGTCTTTATATCATCAA
Source organism: Pholcus phalangioides (assembly GCF_987345545.1). NCBI lineage: Eukaryota > Metazoa > Arthropoda > Arachnida > Araneae > Pholcidae > Pholcus > Pholcus phalangioides. The sequence continues at coordinate 80,105,020 of NW_028301608.1, read as the reverse complement.
GCATTCGTCGTATAGTAATGATTCCTAATTTAAAAATGCTCAAAATGTGTCAAAAGTAAAAATGCTCAAAATGTGTCAAAAGTAAAAATGCTCAAAATGTGTCAAAAGTAAAAATGCTCAAAATGTGTCAAAAGTAAAAATGCTCAAAATGTGTCAAAAGTAAAAATGCTCAAAAATCACCCTGTACCATTTTGAGAGTGAAAATACAGTGGTTTATAAAAAATCTAAATTTTATATGGACGCTCTGCCATAAAAATTCCAACTAGAAAGTAGTCACCCTGTCTCAGGCTAACAAAAAGAATTCACGCTTTTTACTGATATATTTGAAATAAAAAATCGAAAAAAATTTGAGAAAGAACAGCATGAAATAACGAATAATGTTGCTTTCCCTCATTCATGCTGTTCTCCTCCAAATTTTCTCTGATTTTTCAATTCAAACGTCCAGCGAATATTGCAATTAGAAACGTGCAATTTCTTTTTGAGCCTCAGAAGAAGTGTAACAACTTTCTGTAATTGGAGTTTTCATGGAAGAGCGTCCATATAAAAATTTAGATTTTTTTTCTGTTTTGCGACATACTGTATTTTCAATTTCAAAACTGGGTGAGTTTAACTGGAACCATACCTCTACGATGAACAGTTTAGGAGATAAAAACCGAGTTAGGACTTACATAACACCCTGTATATATGTTTTTTTGGCACTTGATTAAATTTTCTGACGTATTTCCCGAGTCAAGCTCGCGAAAGTATCAAATCTAAGTGCAGCATTCAAATAAAACGATGTAAAATAATATGTAAATAAACCACGACATATTTTTTGGGCATTTATGGCGTTTTTATTTCTCAATCGAAATGGTAAACAAGTACAAACGCCCAATCGAAAAAAGAAACTTTTGAAACATGAATTTCGTGTGACGCATTTCTACAAGCGAAAGTTGAAAGATAAAGTGTCAAAATGTCTGTATAATTTCATGCTTTTTCAAGAATCGAAAATTCAATTTTTCTGATTAACCCCAGTCAACATTTTGTGTTTTTTTTGTCTATCTCGTACCACCAAAAATGCTCTTTAACCGGGCACTCCCGGTTGAGAACCGCTGCCCTAATACGACTCCTCTTTTCCATCTCATGGATCAGCAGGTGATTTCAAAATTTTCAATATGCGGTATTTCCGCATTTCTGCGGGCCAGGAAATTTTTTGGGTAAAAATTGACAACGTCACTTGCTTTTGACAATTTTTTTTTGACTAATTGCGAACTTTACTTATATTTAACAATTTCTTTCGCTCAAGGAGCAAATGCGAGCCGATCTCCCCGTTAAAAAGTCTCGCCACAGAGAGCAAGAGTCCTACAAACAGTACAAATATTCAGTCGTTACACTTCACTCACTTCACTTCTGAGATATAGATGGCGGCACTAAAAATCATACACAACACTAGATACGCACTCAGACTGTTAGGTACACATACTTACACTTCCGGCACAACTCACTAGGTAGTAAATTGCCTATAGCGATAGACCTGAGTTGTGCTCGACTTGGAAAAAAAAATTTTCTTTCGCTGGAACTTGCAACATTAATTGCATTTGACATTTTTTTGGCTGTTATTGCAACTTTACTTGCCGGCCAGATTGCGTTGCAGGTAGAGATTTTTAGGATATTGACACTGAGAATTTTTATTGACGAAACCATTTGTTTTACTTTACGCTCAGGAGCTGTTGTAAAGTTTCACATTGAAAAAGTCTCCCCGTAGAGAACGGGCAGATCTTCAACACGATACTTACATAACATGAAAAATTTAAGCATTTAAAATTTTTCACTTCAAAATATGGAAGGAAGATTGCAGCACCTGCAAGAACACGAAACAAGTACAACTCTCACAACATAAATACGTTAGGGCTATGCACACACACACACATACACAAGACGTTCGTACATTTAACCAATTTGTTAGAAATTTCGCAGAGGAAAGTGTACGAAGTGTATGTACTGTTAAGTTGTAAAAGTTCACATTGGAAATCTCTGGGACTAGAAGGGATTCCGTTAGGAATCAATGCATTGATTCCTAACGGAGAAATCGTTTTGGTTAACGAACGATTCGGTTTACACTCAGATTCAGGAGCGAATTATGTTCGTAAACCAAGGGTTGACTGTGAGTGGCCTACTTGAATGTGCTATTCATGATAACCCTTTCAGACCCTGGTACCAAAAATGTGTGGGTTGCTTTTTTTCTCACAATAGAATTTAATATTTTGACCACAGGGTGTTAAACCCTGGCTTAAAGGCTTGTGTAAGTTTTGAGTTAGAAATATGGTGAATATGAAATTTGGGGGCTTTCATAAAAGGACAGCTCCTAAAGTTGAACTTTCAGGGTTTTTAAAGATGGCTTCAAGGAAAAAGTGCCTCCGAGAAAAGTGTGATTTACTACATAAAATTCAGCAATAAAATTCTAGAAAATATTGTATGCGAAGTTGAATACACCCTGCATCATCTTGGCTAAAAAAATTTGAACGAAGTTAATTATATTTATTCACGATAATATTATAAAGATTTGCTCACATTTAAGTGTTTAATGAATTTCTTTGAGTATCAAAAATGCAGAAATATTTTGACAATTTCAAAAAAATGAATGCTTGTGGGCATGGCCCCCACATAGGGAGGGCTGACAGGGCTCTAGCCCTGGGGCCCGGGACGGTTCTCATCATTTTTTGAATTTTCACGCTATAAATTAACTACAGAAGGGGCCCGTTAAAAGTCTGACCGAGGGGTTTCCCAGCCCAGGTGCCCCGCTACAGGATGTGGGGACCATGCTTGTGGGTCTGAAAAAGATAATGATACGGTTTGTGTGATTTTTATGCTTTCGAGTAGAGCAAGAGCTACAACTTGTTAGAATTTATATTTGAAATATACGATTTACTTGTAATACATTTTCTCATTGCGAGGAAGACGTTAAAAAAAAATACCGGTTCGAATAATTTAGGAAAACCAATTTAACACCATCAAATGCGCGAATACGTGACAAATCATTATTTGAAGAAACCCGATAACTTCTGTTATTCATTCCGAGAGATATTTCGATCTCAACAATCCCTTATTTCGTTCAACAACAGAATACACACACCAAAGGAAGTAATTTTTCTTTCTTCACATTGAAACGAATGCAGAATTTTCGTTTAAAGGATATTTTCTTTTTGATGAGATTTGAATTGATATGGTTCGAGATGTTATTCGAGTTCAACGTTTCAATTTGTTCGCATAAAATAAGAACATAAAGGAATTTGGAGAAATTCGATTCTTCTCATGGTGTAGTTGTTTTCATTATATAGGTTAAGTACCAACCTTTTATATCAAGCAGTTCCCGATCTTGACATCATAGCAGAATTTTATGACATCAAATAGATGAAATTTTTCTATAGACGAAAATAATTCTTTTTGTTATCCTCTAAAATCGATGAGACAACATTTCTGTTAACGTGATTTGTAAGGAAAACGTTTATCAAAAATATATATTTTTCACATCCGCGTTATCAGAACTCACACTTCATTAGAGTATTTCGCTTTTCGATTTCGAGTCTGTATTTGGTTCTCTAATGGAAGAATGTGAGAAAGAATCTCGTGTCCATTTTTTCTCCGGAAAATACGGTATATAAATAGGAATCAGATAATCATTACTCCTTTCTGAGGATTGATTGAGATTCGGTTTGTCTTAAAATTGGGTCATCTTTGCGTTAATGAGGTTTAACGTGGGTTTTATCTTTCGCGGAAAATGAATAGAAACAGTGTAGCAAATAGTGTGCAGTTTGCATTTAAACCATGTATGAATGCAATATATATATACACACACACATACTGTATTGACTATTTGTCCCATTTAGTCAATAGGGAGTCTCGGGTGCATGTAGTGAAGTGGTAGAACTCTCAGTTGCCATTTTTATGGAAGTGCCGGGTTTCTTCTAGACATTGCCGAAAAAAAGAAAAAATTTCCTCTCGAACCTAAGGTAACTACCGATAGATGGAGCCCCGCCAAGACTTACCTTTCACAAAAGAGTTTGGATGCGTGGACAGCAATGAAAACTTGACAGGTGAACACATATCACCTCACCTGACCAGCTGAAATTGTTTTTTTTCCTTTGTGTCTAATTTCAAGTCGCAAATGCTAGTCAACTTTACTTTCTAAAAATTCTCGCAATACCGAGCAGCAGCCCCACAATACATAGAACTTGTGCAGAGGAATATGAACGAGGTGCATGTGTGGTTTAGTAGTAGACCCACAATACAAATATGTATGCACAAATACTTATGCCATCCATTACGATTAACAGTTCGTTATCTGGTATTCGGAAAGACTGACAGCACTTCACTTAAAAAAAGAATTTCTCTTCTCTCCAATGCCCGTATTTCCTGCACATATCACACTGTAGATATACATTCTCAAAATTCTCCGACATTTTCTGCTACATTAATATTATGACACATTTCAATGCATGGATAAAATAGAATATGAAGTCGATTGAAACATATAGCATATCAATCCAGATATGTTGTGAAGCTTATTTCTTGACGGAATACTTTTCCTTAAACCTCCATCTTTGTATCTGCTAAAAATCGGAAGAAAGCCTATTTCATTAAAAAATATATGACATTTTATAGGGGTTTAATGATTTCTACTATGCCGTGGAAAGAGTTAAAGGAATGATTATTTCATCCCTGTTTTCTGTAGAAGACTCAGAAAATGTAGGCGTGGAGTAAATCGATGTGCAAAGTCGGAAAGCATGTCTAACAAGTCTATACTCACGCCGCAGGTCAATAAAAGAGCTCATCACAAGGAAATGTTCAATCCGAAAGAAAATGGAAGAATCTGGTGCTTCTTCGATGTAAGGGTGTAGCCATAAACTCGTGAAACCACTTCCGGTCCATGTTTCCATGATACTCCGTGATTAGTACACGTTTCAAGAATCTGCGAAGGAAATGGGTGTTTCGTAGGGAAATGTAGCACGCTACAAACTAATACTGATGTAAAATCCGTAAACTAGAGAAACGCATATAATATAATGGCCTGCATAGAACGCTTTACATTCAAATGACTGGAGATCTGATAGCTACGGAAAAAAAAAAAAAAACAGTTCGTAGATTTGCATGTTTTTTTCAGATTCAAATTTTTGTAGGCACAGGATATTTGATGCAGGAAATATGTATTAAAATTATATATTCAAATCATTCACTTTGTACATTATAAGATATTTCATATACAGTCAAACCTCGTTGGTGCGTCACCTGGGAAACGCGTCATTCTGCTTACCGGGTCACTTTTTGGATATCCCAGTTATACTCTATGGGGTTCTAATGTTAGTAAACTCTTGATAATGCGTCATCCCACTCCGCTTAAGAAGTCACTTTATTGTGAAAGCACTCTTTGGAAAATTACCATTCAAATCGGAAACTTCGTACAATATACATGATGAGTCCAACGTTCACTCTTATCAGGTCAAAGATCTACCTAACATTTCAAGCAGAAGCCACTGAAGCCTCCACCCCCCCCCCACTCTTCTTTCATTGCAGGCTTGTTGAGAAATTCTTTCAACATTGGGCTGTATCTTATTAGGAAATTCTTAAGCTGGAATTTTTTTCTTTCTTGGCGAATTGCTGTTTTTGGTCATCTTTAGCTAAAAGAGTGTTCATGGTAGAAATTCACCGGTTTTTTTTTTTTGCCTTTTTTGAGAAGAAAAAACGTTTAGTGCAAGCTGCTCAATATTTTTATCGGCTTTTAGATGTTTTAAACAAATCTTAGCTGGACGATCGTCCTGTGACCCCCCTGTGTTCACCCTACTGCCAGAATGTTCTCCAAATTAAAAAAAAAAAATGTCGTTCACCTTAAAAGACAAAGCAGCTTTAGAGCGGAGGAATATCAGAAATCGACCTATTAAAAAAAATTGTATCCAGATTGGAAAGCACAACAAACAGAAACTTCCAATTCTTATCTTGTTTGGAAAAAGATATCGCTTTAACTACCAATTTCATACACAAACAAAACTCACCAGTGTTTTTTCGGTGAAAAATAAAACAATTATTTTTTCAAACTTATAAAAAACATTTTATTTTCATTTATGATGTGCAAAAGAATTAAACCACCATACAAGACGACAATACTTTAGTTTCCATAAATTTCCATACTTTTTCCCGAACGGCAGCCTTTTTTATACTCGCCGAGAGGTTCGTGCGCTAATTCCTCGGTGTGGGACTCCCCGCGGAAGTAATCTTTTTCTGTGGTCATGTCACCGTTTCTGTTGTAACAGTGTCAGAAAATTTTCTGACAACGACGGACAACTCTGAGCAAGCATCCTTTGGTACTTTAGGTGAGTGCCTTTAGAAATCGACCTGACCTGGGCTATCACGCTTCACTAATGCTATTACTCATAATGAATATATTGATATTAATCATGATATAGAATTTTCTTCAGGATGTTTTCAAATAAATACTACGAGATTTTGCAGCAACTTTCACACTTTGTGATGACTACTTTGTAATACAAATACAAAAGCCAGAACAGGCAAAATGTCCAACGAAATGGCTGAAAAAAAGATGCCCATAAATATATATGAGTGTTAGATATAACCGAAATACAGCAAAAAATATACAAGAAAACATATATCACCAAAAAATAATACACTGGCCATAAAAAAAATTATGGCTGTCTTATTTAAGTATGGATAGATTCCGGATTTACCCCACTATGTTTATCGTACTTCTGTTTAAACGTGTCAATTGTGTTAGAATTCATGACATCCAGCTATTCCATTTATTCAACATCATTATTAGAGAAGAACACCCCCCCCCCCAGTCTGTGTATCACAGAATGTATTCTTTGACACATTTACATGCATTATGAAGTTTCTTAAAGGCATTTATATAAAAAAACACATAACCAGGTGGTTCATTTCTAGTTCAGCAGCAGATACAATTAAAGAATATTCTGATTACGATTTGTTACGGAATCCCTACTGATATGCAGGCTTCAAGTTTCTTAACGGAACTTTTTAATAAAATATGTTTTTTTTTTAATATCTTATGTTCCTATGTATAGAAAATTATGTCAATAGGATATCAACTTCTTTATTATAAAAATATGGTATTCAGTTACAGATTAAAGTCGCATTTATCAATGCAACACGTGTTCATTTACAAAATTTCTTTTTATTCAAACAGTTCTCTTGAATGAATTTACCCGGAAATAAACATCAATGTGCAAAAATTCTTTTTATATACTATGATTTACCTCAGTATTTACAAAAAACAGTTTCATTATATCCCAGAGGAAAATGGAGATATTTCCCATTCTCAATAGTGTAAGTTGAAAATAAAATTCGTGGATTTATTTATTGTTTCATTAACAGTGAATATCAAGTAAAGTGTAGTAAAAATATTTTTTTCCATCTGGTGTGTAGATGTACAAATTTTTGGGATAACCAACACGCGAACAGGCGACGAAAAGCTTCGTGTGAAAAAGAGGGCTCAAGTAGCTTGATACCTGCCACTGCTAACGACTGGCCTTGCGCTTTGTTTATTGTCATTGCAAAAGTTAAACGAATCGGGAACTGTATTCCCTTGAAAGTGAATAGCATTTCTTCAGTGATAATCGGTATTCGTGGAATGAAGACGTCTTCTCCTTTGGCACATCCAGTTAGAATCGTTGCTTCAATGATGCAATTGTGCTATTTCTTGGGTGGTGCCATTGCAGAGTCGCGGTGTTTCCAAATTTCTTAAAAGCATTATATAGGTGGTCCGACTTTGATGGTCAAGTTGTGTGGTGGATCACACACGGAAAATCCAGAGTTCAGAAATTCTGCCGGATTGAGAACTGTCTGCGCTGTGTCTGTGACAGTGTCAACCGATTTGTAAGATTTGCAGTCTTCCAGGAGATCTTACAAATCTTACAAAAATTTAAAATTCAAATTGCATAGAAAAACCCATTAAAATGCGCATCTTTTTTGTAGAAAAAATTTGGGAAAAAATTGTTGCATCTTATTGAAAACATGGAAAAATTATAAAAACTTATTTTTTTCGAGAAATTTCTGCAATAAAAAGAAATTGCTCAAAATATTTTCCGGTGGGAATATGCTTACGGTTTCTTCCACACATTAGAGAAGAATCCTAAAATTTTTTTGGAGTGATGCAATCAACGGCGTGGATTTCTATAAAGAACAAACATACATACATAGACATATTTTCACATTTATATATAAGATTATATACTATTTTACGGTTGATGTGACAAATCAGTAACTAAGCAAATGCTATACACAAAATAATAGGATATGAATAATTATACAGGCATAATCTCTATATACTATGTATATTATGCATAATAACCAATCGTCTCGATATAAGTTTGATAAATTTCACTTTATTCACCATTTTTGCCGGTGTTTATGCATCAATTCCAAATGCGATAAATATGGAAAAAATCATGTGAAATTATCACTATCCAATTAAAACGTGAAGAAGATGAAAGAAAGCATATAAATCATTATCAGTTTTGTAATCTTGGCTTTCTTCACATTTATCAACGTTTGCCAACGTGGTCAATATTGTTGACCGACGTCAACATCCTGTACTGAAATTTATGCATAACTTCCAGTAAATATGAGTAATTCACTGATCATACAACGTGTGATCCACACGTATTCCCATGGGATTTGTATACGGTATTCGCGCGGGGGTAACGTTCCGAGAGTTCCTGCAAATAAGAAAAATCCGCGAATTACCAGAACTATGAAATTTGGTTTTGTAGGCATATAAAATGAAAAGAATAGAATGTTCATAATAATTTAGTATGAAGGTGCAAAGAAGCATCGGGGTAGGGGTTGATTCTTTGCGATGATTTCTAAAAGTACACTGTAACGTCTCTTATATAGTCGTTTCTTCTTCATCTAATTAAATATGTTGGAGTATATTGACACAAGGCTTATACTAAGTTTCCTACATGTGTAGAATTGGTGTTAGCATGTGTTCTTTCTACGTCATAGTAATAATATTTTGACGATTTAAATTTGTGAAGCTCATTCGCTATGTTACTCATAGTGAACTTGCCTCCAAATTTTTCATCATAATCTTCTTCGTGGGGGGTGGTGTGTATGGCTTCAGTTTCGGAAGCAGCTGTATCGATGAATTAAGCCTCTGCCAATATGTCAGGATAGCTATTGAATTTCTTTTATATACATATCATCGATTCATTCTCAATCAAACTAACTTGACAATGTCTTTCATTATCATTCCGATCGATTCCGTAGAAATGGAAGTGTCCTCGGGCACAAATTGTACTTTTTCTCGCCAACTCGAACTGACTGTTTTCATCTTCATAGCTCCCACGGCTACAGCAGTCACACGGATAACATTGGCGTGGTGTAATTCCTTTATAACTTGAGATGTTTGATATTCTTTGATTGGTTGCACAATCATCACAACTGAGCAATATATAAAATGAACCTTGAATGCTCGTATCATATCATGATCAAGCGGATGGATGATATGCTGTGTTATAAGCTTTTTATATATTTATTTTAGTGTTATATATTTTTATGTCCCTATACATATATTTAATGCCCCACCTCATTGGGCATTTTGCCTGTTGTGGCGTTGTATTTGTATTTGTACAATTCATATCTTGTTCCGATACCAGGAAAATACGCAGGACCAGTGGTTTCCAGAAAGGGGGGGAAAAAACCACGAACACGGAAACCGCAATTACGAAATCCGCGAATACCGACAGCGACTGCAATCTGCTCAGGGCATTTGTTAGTGAACATCCATACCCGAACAGGAATTTGAACCCAGACCTATACAGCCAAAGGATAGCACGCTAACCTCTCGACTACCAGGCGACGACACCAATAAGAACTCGTGGTTATGTATAAGGCCAGGATTACACTATAAAAGTTTGATAAAAGATTTTCTACAAAACTTGAACAAAAAAACTTTTATAGTGTAATCCCAGCATAATAACAGCAAAAAATATGATAAATTCACAGCGGTATGAACAATATTTATAAAACTTACTAAAATGGACGACGATTATGCATAATAGATTTAGCGCACGTATCGTAACATATATAATTACAGAAATTTTCGCTGTTAACGATGCATTTTTCACAATTTCCCCGAGGATAAAACATTGCGATTGTTATTCGATTTCAGAATATTTTGTTGCGCGAGTTTCATTTCTTGGCTTTTCATTATTATGTGACCGAAAACTACTGCACCCAACTTCGAATGACACTTTGAGAATCCTATAGAAAGTAAAAGAAGTTTCTTTGAGGATCTGTTTGAAAAGATGTTCATTCTTTGGGATTTTCTCTCTTGACCCGGACAAGCTCCGGGTTGCTCGTTTCTCGCCTCAAACTCGACCTGACAAGTTTTCTACAGAGCTTTATAGCATTTCTTATCCTCTCACTACTCCAACCTTTCCTCTATTTTGAATCGGGAGAAATCGAGAAACTGCAGTTTTTTCCCCCGCTTTTTTTTTCCCGCACTTTGAAAACTAATTTATTTCAAGGAAATCACTTTTCTTTCTGCTAATATGTTGGACGTGAAACGCCGTTTCCAGTACCGTCAGGAAGTTTCCGAGTCTGGTAAAGAAGAAATGTTTCGTTCCTTTCCATCTCAAAAGAGAGAGAGAAAAAATGAAACAGAAGTCGGAAATGAAGTAGATGACATAAAAAGAAGTGATACTGCGAAACCTGACAAAAATTTACTGGAATAAACTTCAACTTTAACATGTTTTCCCTCTTTTCCAAATCAGGTAAAAATCTTAAAAGAACTATGAGGGAACGCCATCTCAGCTGAAATATTTTTCAAAAAGAGTGTACAATATTTTTTTGACGTGAATACAACTTTTAAATAATCTGATAATACTGGGTGCATTTGCAAAAAGTTGCATTTCGAAATAATTTAAACCCTCATATCTCAGAATATATCAGTGTTTTGTATATGTACGGGTTGAGCTCGAAAGAGCTGAGGGTAGAGCTCGATAAATCCAATGATACCATTTTGGTATTGATACGTATTTCGGTCCGGGCATCAGACTCGTGGCCCGCTGCGTTTCCTATTTTTTATTTTCCTTCCAAAGCCGTACACAAACACTTATAAGCATGCATTTTGAAATGTGTTCAACGATATGTGAGAAAAAAAAAAGAACTAAAAATAATGGCCCCAATAAAGACAATTTGTTTTAACTTATTCATAATAAAATAGTTTTTTATGCAGTAAATATTGATGTATTTATAAATGGATAATTCTAGTTTTCTGAAATAGGTCATAAGTAGGGTTCAGATTTATATGACCTAAAACGCTTGAAAATATGCAAGCATTTATGACCGACCTAAAGAACTTGAAAATATGACCAATATAAAATGATTATAATTTTTTCGTTATTTCATCGCTTCATTGTTTCTTATCTTATTAACACTCAACTTTAGACAGCTCCAGAATTAAAGAAAGACACAGAGGGGAACAACTTCAAAACTTGAAGTGGCAATTTTAGGGGAGAAAAAATTGGAAAAACGATTTTTACTTCTAAATATAACGCAAAAACCTTTGTTATAGAACTTTGGGGTTTCACAGTGATGGGGTGTGGGTGGCAAAACCAAATCTGCCCCTCCTCACAAAAATCTTTGTGATGAAAATGCATTGAACGTGAAGATTTGAAGTGTTCGAATGAATAACATCTTTCGCAAGTGCTTGGCGTACGATTCAGAAACAGCAAAATAATCCTCTAAGAACAAAAAAGTGGCCACTGAGAATGCGGAAGTCTTTTCTAAAAAAATGACAAGATTTCATTGCTAGTGCATAGTATATCCCCGAAGAAAATGCCCACAGATTTTCGGTAATAAAACAGAACAAAGGTAAAAAAAAATCATTTATTTTAATGAAAAGGTTCCTAAATCTCTCGAAAGTGCTTAAAATATGACCAATCGCTGGAAAATGCTCAAATATGACTTGTCATAAAAAAATATGACGCGTTTTCAAAATCAATGCCTTAGTCATAAGAAACAAGTGTGTAAAATTTGAGGTATCTGGTTTTGCAATTGGCGTTTTGAATATGAATTTGAGACGAAAGTAAAACGCGGAGAAAACTAGGGATGAAGATATTCTTTCCCGTAGACAAACCATTTTTTTAGTTCTAAAAATAACTAACAAATGGATTATAAAGTTGTTTGTTTTGAAATAATTTACACAAATTTCGCTATTATTTTATGTAAAAAAAAATATAAATCATAATTTGGTCGTTTCGCATTCCCTAAAGTTGATTTAAATATTTTCTTATAATGAAATTTATTTTGAAATTTTTCTTTTTTGAACTGTCAACAAAGTATTACGCCTTTATTGAATGATAAAATGATAAAATTTCATGTGACGTAATGAGAAATAATATTTTGAAAAATAATAGGATGGAATGATGATGGGAAAAAACAGAAGATTTCAACTTTGAATGTCTGGACGAATTTTCATCCACATGTTACGAGGTAAACTTACCCCTATGCAGAGACAAAAGCTTTTCGAAACGAGATTTTGTTGATTCGGAACTATATGAAAATCCAATTTTGGGGTACTCAGTCTACTAACAATTTATGGGGTCATTCAATTAACAAAGTTCAACTTCACTGCAGATAATTTTTCATATTTTATTGTGAATTTTAAAATTAACCGTAGAATTTTTCTTCTTTTTGGACACGCTTTTAATTCATATTTTACTTTAATTTTAAAATGAACAGTAGAATTTTTTCTTTTGGGACACTTTCGGGGTAAAACACACATTTTGTATTAAACAATAATTTGATAAGTGATATTTAAACAGATTATATTCATTTAACGATAAGCTGTTACCCGCGGCTTCGCTGGCGTGGATTTGGTAATCTGGAAATTACTCGGCGATAATTCCCCCATACTACATTTGAAACTGTCATGATCCCTTACGGGTTGAATTTTCAGAAATCCTGTTTTTTAGAGAGAGAGAGAGAGAGTGGATGTCTGCATTATATACAACATATAACACTAACCAAATTTCATATTTATAGTTTCAGTGGTTTGAGCAAGGCCTCATGAGATTGCTCCATTTAACCTTTGAACCACTTTATGCACCCCTCCTCTATGAGGTTGAAATTTGAAAAGGCCTTCCTTAGTGAGGCTCAGGGGTCAAGTTTCGAAAAACCCCTTTTTAGCTAGTCTTTACGCCACTGACCAAATTTGATATTTTTCACTTCAGTGGTGTCGGCTGGGTGGGATTTCTCTATGAAATCGTTAAACCCCCCTTTATGACCCCCTTAGGGGGGTCGAATTTCGAAAAAAAATTCCTTCTTTGTGAGTCTTTACGTCATGAAATAAAAAAAAAAAATTGACCAAATTTCGGGTTTTTTGATTCAGTGGTTTCAGCTCGGCGATGATGAATCGATCACTCAGTGAATCAGTCAGGACATGTTATTTTATATGTATGGATTATATCAATAACAAGTAAGCCAAAACAAACGTGGTAGTAATGTTTCAAACAGATTTTTTTATGAGATGTTTTTGTTAACTTCGTGTAAATGTCCAATTTGGTACTGCATAGTTTTACAGATTCAAAGGATTTGTATTCACACAATTTGATCAAAATAATTTTTTAAATAAAATATACTTTGAAAATATAGTATTGTATGCAAGATATTCAGAAAGGATGATTTCAAAAAAGAATTGATGTACACGGTTATTATAGATTAGTTCTCTGAGCATATTTGTATTTTTTTCTGCGAGTAGAAAATATCGAAAAAGTTAACTTTTTATAGAAAAACGAGATAGAAATTTCGCTCGTGAAATAAAAAGTCAAGACCATACCTCCAGGAGACGAAAGGAAAAATAAAATACTTGGACTTTTTTACAGTCCATCTTCATTTTCCCTCTCGCGCAGAATAAGGACCCCATAGCATGTTGCATTTCCAGGACTTAGCGAGAGGCTCTTTCCGTGAAGAAACCATTGTTCGCTTTTATTTCCGGAAACGGAATGTATGTGCCACGTGGCACATTTTAAAGAATGGAAAGCTTTTCTTTTCCTACGACATTCTTGTTTATAGCCGATCTCATGTTTTAAAAAAGACGAGGGAATAAAAGAAAAGGAATACAACAAACGGGAGGGCATTCGATGCAAACAAAGAGAGTACCGCAATATTTTTATGCCACCGGAGAAAGTTGCGAACACAAATGGGTTGAGCATTTCACGTGTGAAAATTTTTAAGATACATACGGTAAACACATCGTAAACTTTAGACGTTGACGTTAATATAACTCTTCTTCATCTTTCCCACTCACCAAACACAGAAAAGGCTAAGAATAGAAATAATTCAACGCGTGCCGCGTATCTTGGTGTCTTTCTCTACTTTTGCTTAAAGATATTTGAAGCTTTTTCGGAAATTATTCAGGGATGAGTAAGTAACAAAAATGTTCAACTCACGTTGTTCGGTTATTCGTTAAATAAAAGGATTGCGAGTACCTTATGTTTGTACATAAACACATCTTTATTATCTTCTACTGTCCGCAATAAAATATTGATTTCATATCCAAAGATTTCTTTGTAGTTTTTGTTGACCGCGTTCTGATATTTATTGTATGAGCTATAAATTCTGGGAACATATAAAAAAAAAAAATAATAGAAGACTATTGAACAAATATTTATTTGTTACATCAAATAGGGATGGTATTAGAAATATATATGTTATTTTAAACAGTATTATAAAAAAATATGGATAGGAATATATTTTGCCTGATTATTACGATCTTTACGTTTTTCTCCGGGCATAGTATACTAGCTGTTGTCTTGTGAATCTTATTATTTAGCTTTCTCATCGATTTAATTAGAAGGTAGTAAAAAGGAGCTAGGTTCGATTCCCGGTGGAGACCAGAAGACTTTTTTTCCCCAGTTCACGTGGGCATAATATCTGAAAAATGCATATTTCGGAAATATGCCTTAAAAATAAATTAAAAGAAAAAATATACAGGGTGTCCCATGAATTGGTAAATAGTTTAGAAATTCATAAAAAAAATTAAAGAAATTGTGGTGTATACAGTCAAACCTCTCTCGAAAACTATTTCTCGAAAAACTCTAAATGTCCAAAAATTAAAAAATTGCATACATTGCATATACTAAATGAATGAATTTTCACCTCTCTGTTTCGAAGTAATTTTCGAAAAACTCTCTATCTCGAAGACCAAGCCTAATGATAGTAAAAACCAAAACACGGAAATTCCTTTTCTTGCTTTTCTCCGGAGGTAAAAGAAACTAAAAATAGGAAAGGATTATTCGTATTACATTCGTATTGATATTCATAATTGTATGATGGAATCCATTCACAAGAATTTGTTATAATGTGCACTGATGTAATTATTTCTGTGAGCCATTCTGAAATTATTTTTTTCAGTAATTCTCAAATTATTTATGCCACTAGTTTTGATATAATTTCTTTCAGTGATTCCGAAAGTAATTCTGTAACCATTTCTGACCCTGTTGACCCACCATGTAATGTATGCGATGCACAGCATTAATGGTAGTTGAGTGGAAGCTTCACCTATTTCTTATTTATTTCGGGCTACTTCGACGATCTCTCGAAGGGCCACATTTGGCCCGCAAGTCATGAGTTGAAGACCCCTGTGGTAGATAAAAGGTTAAGGGGTGTCACGACAACTCAAGTCCATTTTACAGAAATGACTCTGAAAAATACTCCATTTCGACGCAAATCAAATGTAAAATATTTTGTATCAATTAGTCATTATTTTTTTTACTTCCAAAATTGAAAAGGTAATAATTATAGAGTAAATTAATACGAGAAAAAAACATTTTATACGCGATATCTCAGATTGCAGTTTTTGAGCACTAGATTAAAAAAGGTCATGACACCCCTTAAAAAATATTTGCACTACCTCTTTAACAAATCATCAAATAAAATGTTTCAGTGATCGATCTGTGTAGAAAATAAATCGGAAAAATATCATTCATAGCAATATGTTCGTGCTCGTAAATATCTAAATAGTGATTATTTCCAGCATCAAATATTAAGTTTCAAGCTTTGATGCATTTTAAACTAAGTTTTCGTTCCGTGAATGGTGAATGCTGTTGAATGAAGCGCACCAACGAGCACGCGAAAAACCTTCACTTTACTCATGTCTCAGAACTTCAAAGAAATGTGGATAAAGAAAATGAAAAAAAAAAACAAAAACGCATCGAACTGTGCGTATTCTATGAAAGCGTTTGTGAAAGTAAGACGTGAAAGTGCCCGATCGGAAAGAAGCTTCACCGCTATAACTTATTCCACCGAAGCGGCCAAAACTTTAAACTTCGGAAGATTTCAGCTGAGAAATGATCTTATTTTCTCCCGGGGACACGAAGAACGGATAAGAGGAAACGTTCCTTCTTACACCAACCATTCGAATATGCAGTCGGCAAAAATGATTTCTCATTTTTCGCCGTGTTTTTTTCTTCTTCTTCTGGAATCTATCCAATTGTTTGAGTGAATAAAGAAAGGGGGCCGTATTTATTCAGAATACCCCTCACTGCGTACGTTACACTTTGCAAACTTTTGTTTTTTCGGAGAGTTTTATAGTCAGTTCGAGGAAAATGAATCTTGCAGCAGCAGGAATGAAAACTCTGTAAACAGAGTGTGCAACATCGGAAAGAAATCATATTTTACGCCGAATGCGAAAAAAGATGCCTTATACATAAAAAATGCGATAACATGCCTTGAATAAATCTTCAGGATCGTAGGAAAATGGTTGAGGACCGTGTTCAATTACTTTACACGAAAACATTTTAAATAAATGAATTTTTCTATTCATTTATTTCTTTTTATAGTTTGGTTGAGTTCTTTTAAGCATTTGTGTAGTTTCATATCCGTTGGCACGTACTTTATGTAGCAAAAGGTCTGAGTCCACTTAGGAGTTTGGACATTTTTTCGAATATCTAGAAAAATACTAAACGAGTGGTTCTGAATATATACGGTCATATAAACGCCATTTTGATATAAGCTGTTTTCAGTGTAAATTTTGTCACGAGTTCATTCAGGGAACCTACAGTAAATTAAATAAGAAATAAATGTTTTTAATCAACCCTTTATCAGAAAAAGCTGCAAATGACTTGGAACTTAAACAAAATATTGTACTGACGTTGTGCAATACTTCTGGGCATTTTCGTTAGAATAGCACGTATATCGACGAAAACAAATTTTTTCTATAAAAATTCGAATTTTCATCGTATGCTTTTTGCCTATAACATGCGGGGTTTCCAACCAATTTGTGTAAAATTCACAAAGAGAATGGCATTGTGCATGTGACATAATGCATAGAAATTAAGAATGTGACAAACTATTATTCGACGAGACGCGAGTATTTTTCGTAAATGATGACTGATTGCGCATGCGTAAGAAACAAATTTTATTTTTCAACAGTTTCATTGCCAGACATATAGTGCAACTTATATGAAAATTCCAGCTGAATGCCGTGAAAATTCAGAAAGATATCTGTGATAAAGTGAGCAGTAATTTAGAAACTTGCAGAAAGTAACTGAAAGATAAAGAATTTTCCACAAATTCGTATTTCGATTATTTTCTGTTATTTCATTATTGACTTGGCCCTCCCAAGTGATTCCGAAATTATTTCTTTCAGTAATTCCATAAGTAATTCTATAACCATTTCTGACCCTGTTGACCCACCATGTAATGTATCCGATGCACAGCATTAATGGTAGTTGAGTGGAAGCTTCACCTATTTCTTATTTATTTGCTTTTATTTTTGATCGATAACTCTTTTGATCGATCCATCTTAACAGTATCATATTCGCGGTACTGGGGCCACGTGTGGAAATACAATCAAACCGCGTCAGCGGGTCATCCGGATAACGCGTTGCTTCAATTACTAGGTCACTTTTTCACAATGTCGATTGTCTTCTATGGCATTCTTGTGTAATTAGTGAGTGAGTACGGCGTCCTTATGTTATTACACTTCTGATAATGCGTCTCAACACTGTGCTTAATGGGGTCACTTTTTATGAAAAACCTTCATCAATTTTCATAGAAATTAGTAACTCTTCACACAAAGTACACGATAAGCTCAATGCTCTACTATTGGTGGTTTTTCCCGCTATTCGACAGACCATGGGCTTCCACATAAGGGAGCTTGATAGACTTTCATCCTATAGGCAAAGGATGAATCTAATTTTCACGATTTCTAATTTTTTTGTACACCATGAATTTGCCGCAGACTGACCCATCAAAAGTGTTTCGTGTTAGAGGTCTTTCTATAGGATAGGAGAATGTGCATGTGACCATCTTAACAGTATCATAAGGCCCTTTAGTAAAAATATATTCTGGGCCCCTATCTAGACGGTAGTACCTTTTTTCCTATCTACACAGTTTTTCTCAAATATCGTGTTACTAAATCTCATTATCACTAGGACTACCTATGAACTTAGGGCCCATGGACCACGTTAAGATTGCTCTGGGCGAGCCGTGTGATAGAGACTTCCAATTTTTTATTCTCACGTATCCCCACTGCTGGTCAGTCACCGATAATTTAGAACCTTGTAGTGCTGTTATTAAAATTGAACATTAAAGTATTTTTTTTAGTTTTTGTCTCATTAATATGACAAACTTGGATAGTTTCTATAATCGTAATTTTGATACCAGTAATATAATTTTGATTACTGGTAATAATATTTCTAGAATCTAGTAGAACTGCCCATACAATCTGGACTTCATGTTCCGAGCCTATAGTACATGGGAGGCCTACGTGATGGGATTTGTAACAGTAATTCTCGATAATGTGTATGTAAATATGTAAGCTATTATTTTCAGCCGAATAAGGCCCCCATAAAATTCCCATTTTTTCTGCGGCCCATGATGTTGAAACAGCCCTGCATAGAAAACCATATGGGAGAAAATCTCTCAACTCATTCCCAGAAGTTCAATCAAAAATAATTGAAAAATACGATTCATCATGAGTTTGATTTAAATTTTCTGAGAAGCAACAAATGGAACTCAAAGTCAGGAAAAAACTGGCTGCAATATTGAAAAGAACGAATCTCGCTTGCAAAATACGAGGAAGATACTTAAAATTGAACCGCATCTGTAACACTAGAAATCGAATTTATTCACAGATTTTGGCGAAAAAAAAAGTTCCTACGTGTTTGAATACAAGAATTATAAGCAAAATAAAAAAAAAAAAAATCAAAACATTCTCTCTAATAAAATGCAAGAATATTTATCAGATTCGTTCCTCGGATTTCAGATAGGTGATTGGTATATTTAAAGGGTACGGGGGAAGCACTGGATTGTGATTAATCGCATCTTTGCTTTTTTTAGAAAACATCAACATAAACGAGTACGTATGAAAAATGTAATCTATCATCTACTTTTAAGATACATGTCCTTTTTGCATATATTGCCATTTAATTTTTGTTTCCTTTTGTATTTTAGTGACATTTTTATTTTCTCTAGCAACTATATTGTTATTCATAATCGACCAAATGTCCCTCAACTTATATTATGCATAAGGAAATTCAAACGAAATAATAATATATGCAGAGAGGGACACCATGTGTACACTAACATTATACATAAAAAGTAATTAAAGTACTAGTTTAACGGTTCACTTCACTTTGACTGTCAGAAATAAATCTTGAAAAAAATATATATACATGCACAGATAAAAAAAGAAGAGTAAATCGGTTTTTCTTACAAGTTTGTACTTCCATTGTTTGTTTTTTAGTGAAAATAAAAAAAAACAAGAGACTGCGCACACAGGAGAAAACAAGAATCCCACCACTTGAATTATGGATGACTGGTGTGAAAGATGATGTTACGCTTGGGAATATTTTTCAAAGTTAGATTTTCTTAGTTTCGCGTTGCATACTGATTCACAATTGGTCAATAAAGTAAAGTTAAACGACCAGAACAAAGTAAAAGAAAAACAGAAAAAAAAAACTTTGTTTATTTTTTAATGAATACACAAATTAGTAGTTCAGGAAGGTGAAACCTTCGGCATCAGAAATTCGAAAATAACAGTTTCTTCTTTCTTTTGAATAGATGTTTGTTTTGTTTCACTTTCGTAAACCAATTAGATTTGCAATGTTTTGTTTGAACTGACTTCTTTTGATTCCTACTGCTCCTTACATTATCGTTTGTGTCAAAGCACATTAAGCTTTTTTTTTTTTTTTATAAAAAAAGAAATCTCTAATTTCGAGGAAACTTTCCTTTGAAATTTCAAGCTTTTAAGCGGGAATACTAATTGGTTTTTTCTAATCTTCGATAGTGTTTGAGAGTCAGTAAATATTTCTGTATTAAATTAGGGAGTTAGACGTTGGTTATGTGAACGATTCTTTAGTTAATTTTTGTCATGTGGGAACTTCATATGCCATCATTACGGATCGTGTTCTATTAGATCTTTGTGGATTCAAACTTCGTGTAAGATTCACAAAGTTTGAATAAACTTTGAGTCGTCGTTAAGACATGACGAGTCGTTAAAAAGGGAATCGGCTCATCAACATTACGTTGAAATTATTAAAAAATGCTAATTAAAGCTAAATTATTTTTCTGAATGCTACAGTAGAACCTCTCGATAATGGACAGCCACAGGACCAAAACTTTTGTCCGCTAACGGGGAGTGTTCGCTATAGGAGAGGTACGATATACAGTAGAACCTCGTTTATATGACTTTCATATTTATACAACGTTTGGATTTGGCTGCAATTGGTTCTTATATATTACTGTGTATAAAAGTGATACAACGGTGGTTATTCATAACCATCAATCGTCTCGATAAAGAAAGTTCGATTAAATTTCACTACATTTATCATTTTTTATGCATAATTAACAAATGAATTTGAAAAGTCTTATAAATATAGAAAAATTTATAACCTTTCTTCTCTTCATTAAACCAATTAATTATTTTCACCCGTACATGATACGTGCACTACACGTATTTTGAAATACAAATTAAATTAAAATAAGTGTGAAGAAGAAATAAATGTTTAAAACAACATTATCAGTTATGTTGACTTTCTTTACATGTATCAACATGTGCAAACAAAACCACCATTACCATTCGGAATCAGCATCCTGGACAATAGTTATGTTCAGTGAATCAAGTAATTAATTGACGGATTATCATATTTACCAATAAGAGCTTCGATTATACATATAATCACCTTTGAATATGATAAATTCTCGATTGATGAACAAAAATTCACAAATAAAAGTTTTTAAGTAATTAGAATTTACTCGAGATTGTCCGCTAACGGGGACTGAAATATATTAAAGCCCTATTCCATGGGACCGGGGATCCAAAGAGTTAACGGGAGATGGCCGCTAACGGGAGGTGTGCGCTAACGGAAGTGTCCGATAAGAGAGATTCCACTGTACAATGTACAGTAAAACCTCGATATGACGATACTCTGCGTACTAAGAAAACATATCGTTGTAGAGGGATTATCATAAAGTATCGAGAGGCAGCAGTTTTCTCAGCCACCTCGCTGGGCATTTTGCCTGTTGTGGTGTTGTATTTGTATTTAACATTAGAGTGTAGGCATTTCCAAACAAGACTTGTAAAAATATCGTTGTAAAGGGATTTACCATTATATCAAGTATCGTTGTAGCGAGGTTTCACTGGAAGTACATATTATATATACTTAATTGGGAATCCCAATGTGTGACGATAATTAAATTCTTGTGCAGAGTGTTCCATAAATTCGTAAATAGTTTGGAAATTCACAATTTGTTTTCAGAAATGAGAAAATTTGAATGCGATTTGAGGAAAAGTTATTCTCACGGAAGAACATTTTTTTATTGATAAAAAAAATGGTCGTCGATAGAGGACACTGCACGAAAGAAAACGAAAATTTCTTCACAGAACCGTTTTTCAATTTCTTCTGTGTCGGAAACGTTCGTATAGCTTGAGCCAACAACTTCATGAACAATGCTTTATCCACCAATGCCAACATCGCATTGAAAACTTTATGTAAGCACCAGTAACGGGAAAATTCAGAAAAGGGCTGAAATTTTGAGGCAAATACAATGATACCCCTCTGGTCTGGATACAAGGCTCGCGGTCCCATTTAGTAACGAAAATATTTTACGCTATATCTCGAGAGGTTCGCGACGAAAAAAAGTCGACATTGTTATCGTCTCTTAGCTATTCTAGACTAGATTTCAATTTCATTATGTCAGTGCCTACTACGCGATTCAAAGCACAAAGTACGTATTCACGTCAAAACTCGCGGCCATGCCTATGTCACAGCCTACTAAATTTTTTTTTTGTGATATGCGATTTCTCCCAGGGAAACATTTTTCCTTGAGATTGTTACATCAAAAGTTTGAGCTTCGCTCAAAATGCATCCAATGGAAAAAAAGAAATTAAAACGAGAGAACGTAAATGCGGGACGACGTAACTCGGGGTATTACTGCACCAACTGAGGCTGCGTATTAAGAACTCAAACTAATTTTCAGCTGTTAATGATTTAATTTTTGCGCAGAAAGTACTACGTAGTGAAGCACCGAAACTTTTATGATTAATACGTCTCGACCACCATCAGTTTAATTTGTTTAGTCGCAGCATAAACTTCTAACCACTTCCTCCGGAACATCGTTTTAAAAGTTGATTTCCAGCTCAGTGAACGCATAATTCTGGTGGCAAAATATCTTACTTCCGTATGCCATAACTTTGCTTGCGTCGTAACTTTCATCCCGCTTCTTTGCATTCCCGAAACTTCATTTTCCCAAACATCACTAGAGACAGAGACAGAGAGGCCTTAATAGAAACGTCCATTCCCCATAAGTAGTCATAAACATCATAAAGCAGTCACTAAATACGTCGGTGGGGGTTTTATACGCTGCACATACGCAAAGATATAATGAGCAGAATTATAACGGGAAAGCATATTAAAATAATTATCTTTACCCAACGGAAACTTATCTCATCCTGATTCACACATGTTTTAACAAATCATTTGGTGAAACTTTAATTGATATGAGCGAACGTAACAGTTAACGGATAAATTGTGAGCTAATTTATAAGGACATCAAAATGTTCCATTTGATTCGATTTTATTGCTCCGGTCACTAAATAATTTTCAGCAATAATTTTGAGAACAAGTTAGAGGTACATAAACGTATACAGGGTGAGCAATCGTTATATATCTTTGCAATCGTTAACTTTAGAAGTGCACTTCTAATTACAAACAGTTTCTAAATGACGTGCGATCTCTTAAAATGTCATAATATTTTTGAGGGGAGTTGTTATACATTAGAAAAACCATTTTATACACTCCCCGTGTATCAAAACTTTTAATTGGCAGAATATTCCGTATTTTTAAATCCAATATTCATCGAGATATTGAAGATAAAATTAATACATTGTTTTGGTGACCTTGGCTGTGTTGGAGTGTTTGTATTTGCTCTGTAGAACAGGAGGGGCCAGCCCACGGCACGCGTGTCACAAATGGTACGCTAAAGTATCAGGAGTGACACCCAAAAGCTTTTTAGAAATTAAAGATATTCTATTCCCTATTTTTCGATCAAAAAGAGATTCTCTTCAACATTTAAGCAATCCTTTTCCTCATGAATGATGGTTTTTTAGGCTGCCAAACCTATATTTGGTATGGTATAAGCACTCTTATAATTCTGTGATGACTTTCTATTCAATGAGTTTATATTCGGTTTTTCATCTTTGTGCGTAGTTGTTGGGGCTGGTGGGGGGGGGGGCGGTGCTAAGCCATCTTACAGAGTTTATTATTGGGAAGGGAGAGAGGGAGCCCAAGCACTAGACTCCCCCGATTCCAGTGTCTATGCCCAACATTGGTGGAGGTAAAATACTTCTACCGATATACGTACATACACAAACTACATTGCGGTAATCGAATTTATGACTCGAAAATAAAGACAATGTTAAACTCAAAAAAGTGACAAATTGAACATTTTTATGAAAATAAAAGGACAGCTAAATATTTTGTCAACATTTTGCTTGTGTCCCCTAAGAAAAGGACGTTTGTTCTGCACGCTAAAAATCGTAGAGTGGTATGCGCATCGAAAATAATGTCGATTGTGGCACGGCTTGGAGAAAGGTTGGCCACCCCTGTAGCCTCTACAGAAAAATTCTTGATCCATGGGTCACAACAAAAACGGTCGCAATATCAACATAAACTTGATTTGCAAGGGCTTTCGAGATGAGTCGTAAGGGGGCGCGGAGCCCGGTCGATAAGATACTCGCCTAAAATACCAAAGGATGTTTAGAGGTATTGCGAGTTCGTTACCCGGTTCGTCCTTGTCGGAAAACTTTCCTGACACAGGGGGTACAACAAAAAACGGCGACTTGACCGCGGCAAAGAATTGATACCGCAGGGAGTCCCCCCCATCGAGGGGTTAGCGCACCAACCGCTCGATGAGTATAATAATTTAGCCTGCCGTTCGGAATCGGGAATAAATTGTAGGTCCCGGTCTAATTAGCCTTCGTGTGCAGAAAATGACCGTGGTGCGACAAAAATGATCAAATGATGAATCGTACAAACACTTTCAGACGAGGAATCTAGAGCCGTGGGTCACGACTCAAACTCGATTCCAAGGGGCTTTCGAGATGGGTCGTACAACCACACTCAAAGCCAGGGATTCTTGAGCTATGAGTCACAACCCAAACTTGATTCGCAGAGGATTCCTAGATGTGTCGTCCACTTACATTCCTCTTATAAATCCATTTATTGCGTCGCTGGTTACTTTCTTTCTTTCAAACCCAACACAGCTCATGTCAATCGCCATGGGAAATTTACTTCCCAATGAGTTGTGCCGGAAGTATAAGTGTGTATATCTAATACTCTGACTGCGTGTATCTCATAATCCGAATGTATGTATCTAGTGTTCTGTCTGATTTTTCACTGCTGCCATATATATGTCAGGAGTGAATCGTAATCATTGCATATTTGTACCGTTTTTAGGCCTGTTACTCTCTGTGGCGAGACTTTTCAACGGGGATAATCTCGCATTCGCTTCAAAGTTGGAAGCCACATAAAACCAACTTCAGCCGACCAAACAGTCCCATGCTTTGCGAAGTTGATCTTGTTGTTTTTGGGTCACAGTTGAGACAGTCCAAGAGTCCTCTGCTCTAGAGAATCTCCATTGTTAGCTGGAGCTCCAAATGATGACCATCCAAACCATCGAACCTCCTCCGCCATAGTGGTCTTTTTCTCTGGTGTTGTGGAACAGGTAGCGGTCCTGATGCAGCCTAACCACTGGTTTTTCGACATATGTTTATCTTGAGAGAGCCAGAAACCCGCTACCCGAACTCCAATATCAGAATAAAAGACCACTATGGCATATGGCGGCGGAGGTTCGATGATTTTAGGCAAGCTTTATGTTGGATGGGCACATAGACCTTCATATCCTTTCTAGAGCATCTGCGATTGCCGTCAGGTACAGAGATGGTATCTTTAAGCCATATGTTTGACTTTTCTGGGGTGCAGTTGGCGCTAATTTCATTTCCGGACTATAACGCGCGTCCACATGAGGCTGACATGGTGGATGAATTTATAGAAAGTAAAGATATTCGCTAGTTGGAGTGGCCAGCCACACATCCCCAGACCTAAACCCTATTGAGTACGCTTAGCACGTTCGTGGAAGGCATCTTTTGGATCTTCGATTATTAGTATTATTATTATTATTCATCGACCAAATGTGTGAAAATTCTCTTAATTTTGAGCACAGGTGTATATCTTATCGCGTAATAATAATGAAAAATGAATTCAAAACAATTAGGGAATATAGGGGCAAGATGACAACTCAGACAATTTACTCGTATTTAGTGTCATGTTTCTCCTACTTATGTCTCTATAAACACTCGCAGGAAAAATAGTCCTGGAACTTGCACAGGCGGGGTGCGTCACTACAAAATGGGAGATCTTTCTCATCGTCTGAAAGGTTGCTTCTTTATTTTCAGGTGCGAGACAAAAAAGGATATCTACGATAATGTCTACACTACCATTTGGATGTTTTACATGAGCTCGCATTTTCTCTAATGCTTAGAAAGACCTGAACTATCGCCATGGGTTTCTTCCAAATGAGAATCATAAAGAGAAAAGGCAAGAAAAACTTGTTGAGTTGCGTCTCCCCCTGGAAAAGAATTCCGGTGCATTCCTTCTTCCCGAGCAAGAATTTGCCGACCGATTCCCGGAGGTCATCAATTCACTACGATGTAGTTCCCACTATGGGTGGGGGAAGACATTTGTGCTGGCCGTAATTCCTTTCTTGTGGACAGGCCACTAGAATCATTGGCTTGTAAGAAGAAAGGAATGGCTGTTCTTTCGCAACAGCGAGAGGATGTGAGGTCTTTTTTCTCTGGGCAGTTCAGCTGGAAACTCGGCAATTATTGTGATCATGTTTGAACAGTGGAAAAGAACATGCATTCTCTCCCCCTGGAAGTTTCTCATGCCAATATGAGAGATTATGTCTGGGTGACACTATTGGTACTTATAGTACTGGCGTTTTGTGTTACTGGCATTTTTAGTGCCTAAAAATTGCACTTGATTTTTACATACGGTAATTTCAAGAGTGTACATTTTGTTACTTAAATGAAATAGTTTCATTTGAATGAAAAACATCAAAAATATTTTTTAACCGGTGGGTTCATGGGAATTTCCTCTAGTTCGGAGAAAAATGTCACCCAATTCATAATTTTAGATTAAATAAATATTATTTCGTCTTTATATTCGATTAAATTAACTAACTGCTAATTATTTCCGTTTATTTATTTTTTTGCTATTCTACAAATTAATTCCCTTCTTTTTTAATTATGTTTAGCTGATCCTCTCAAATTATTTCCCTTATTCGTTTATTTTCGTTGGTCATCAGATTATTTCTCTTATTTAATTAATTTTTTCCGTAAATTATTTTTCCCATTTCCGATTGTGTACGTGAAGTTGTTTCTACTTTCACCGGTCTGCAGTTGTAAAGAATTTGAAGAACAATATATTGAAATAGTGTGAATGAAACAATCCGTTACGCATATAAATTAGACTCGGCAATCCGGCCGTACGTCAGTTCGGCTCGTCCAGTAATCTGGCATTTCTAGGCGGGTTTTCTTCGAGCATAAGAGAGGAGAACACGTGTCACTGCATGGCGCGCGCAGAAATTTATATTATTTAAATGAGCTTTTTAAATTAACTTCATGTACTTTAAACTACATTACTTTTTTTTTTGAGCAGACAGACCTTCAACACGATACTTACATAACATGAAAATGCAATCATTTACCATCTTCCCTTCAAAATATGGAAAACAGATGTCAGCACCAGCAAGAACACGAAACAAAAACAATTCTGACAAATAATACATTGCAAATAAATAAGTTTTGGCCACACATACGCTCAGAACATGCATTCAGACATGTATCGATTCATTAGTAATGTGTACGAGGTGTATGTACGGCTAAGTAGCGGTAATAGTAATTCGGCCACGCCCTGGTCTGATATGCACCGTATTTACGAGGGTCTACTGTATATCTGCCAGTATGACATTGTTTTTTTATTTATCTAATAAAAAGCATAAATGTGTGATTCTTCATGATTATATAAATAAAAAAAGGTAAGGGTAACAAAATAATATTGAAATTACCCCCTGGTTTCAACGAATCACGTAATTCACATCAACCAACGATAATTCGTTCAATGAATGTACTGTACCATCAAGTATATTGAGGAGAGGCTCGAAATTATCTATCTTTACATGATTCAATTAAGCGAAGCATAATACTCATCGCTTAATGGAGATCTTGTTACAGGTCCTCTAAGAAATATAATTATAGGTCTTCCAAGAAAGAGTATCGATCACGCAGAGATTATACTACTCTAATTAATTCCCGTTTTCTTCTCATGGAAATACGTTTACAAAATAACAACTTGTTTTGTTAAACAGTCTTATATCTATTCTCTCATTTAATTGACACGGAAGACAATATTTGATAAACTCCACGGACGGTATTCTATATATTCTTCGTGATGGTGTGCTTTACAGTGCATGCCGCTTAATGCGGGAGCACATTGTGACTATGGGTTTCTGATAGCAATAACCGATTTATAACTATATTCAAAAGAAGTTTGGTCGAACAGGACGTACGAAAACGGGTAAACTGGTTGCGAAATGTTCAATTGTGAAGTTTTTAAATTGTTCTAAAACGGTGTTTTTTTTCTCTTTGAGCTGCGATCTACGAACGTTTTTTTTAATTCGGCTATTGTGAGGAGTTAGAATGCAACCACCTGAAGTTATATGACCATATGCACTTTTTTTTAAATTTACGGCACGTTCCAGAGATCAGATGAAAATCACGTTTCAGAGTCTTTCAGATGAAAATTTTATATGAGGAGTGTACTTTCGACCGTACATGCACATCATACACATTCCTCTTCGGAATTTCTAACGAATCGGTACATGCCGGCAAGCGTGGACCCCCAGCGTATTTATGTTATTAGAGTTTCGATTGTTTCATGTTCTTTGTTTTTGGTTTTGCCATCTGCTTCTCCTATTTTGAAGTGAAAATGACAAATGCTCGAATTTCTCTCATGATATGTAAATATCGTGTTGTTGTTCCGTGGAGAGACTTTTTCAAACTGGACCCGGCTCGCATTCGCGCCTTGAAATTGGAAAACCGCAGAAAACTTCCAACAACTACAAAAAAGCTGAGCAAGAACCGAAGGAATGTTTTTTTCTTACCTTACATTAATCTCCACTATTTGCATCGACCAAGACCATCGCAAAAAAAACAGCTTCACACGCCCATGATACATCACATACATGGGTCACTACTATGGCCCGATTAAGCACAGAAGTGTTCATAAACAAGGTGGGAGTAGAACTTCTCACCTCCTGCACAGGTGTGGAACCAGGACGATGTGAAGTGAGGGGCGAGTTGTTCAAGCTCGTTTAATCGTGTTCTGTGTTTCACTGACATATTAACAGATAGATTGTCTCATATTAATCGGCTCTCAGGACAAACGGCTGAGCGAAGGCAGGCGTCTTGAGCGGCGAATGAAGCAAAGGAAAATATCTTCAGCTGTGAATGGAGCTGAGGCAGGCATGTGTTCAGCTGCAAATGGAGCGAAGGTAAACATCTTCTGCTGCGAATGAAACCGAGACAGATATTTTTCGCAGCGAATGAAACCGAAGCAGATATCTTCAGCTAGAAAGAATGAAGCCGAAGTGGACGTCTCCAGCTGCAAATGAATCTGATGCAGGTATATTCAACTGCGAATAGATATCGGTCCAGTTGTGTACCCGGCTTTTTTGTGTAGGTGCATCGGATCATCCCGTATTTTATGAGATAGACAAAGTTTTCTCATATAAATCGGCCACTGGGAAGGGCGATCGCCCCTATCGCCCTCCTCTGAATCCGCGCTTGCTCCTGCATAGGCTAAGAGGCTGATAACGATAGTTTACAGAGACAGAAAGAATTAAGTGTGGTTAAATCTTAGCTTTTTAAAAATCCGCGAAAAGAAATTTCGATGAACAAAAATCTGATATCATAAACAGACGTCCGGATAACTATAAGCGAATTTTTTCTCATATTGTGGTAATGATCCGTTCTTTACCTTGCATAAGTAATAACAATAGCCGAGTAGTAGGATTAACTGGGATTCCAATAAGTGGCGTCTACCGTAGTTAGTTACTTATTTAGTCTCCCAAAGAAAGGATCCCAAGGTGACGCCTTCAAAAAGTATTGAAAAAATAGCCACTGATAATAGCCACTCATTTGAACATGCAAAAATGCAGAAAAATCAGTCGAAATTATCATGGGTTACTCAAAAAAAAGAAGTAAATGTAATGTTTCGAACGCAGAAATAGAGGGAAAGAATGAATTTTTAAAAATATTGCAACCCCAAAGTCCAAGAGTGAAGTCATTCAAACAACAAATGATTCAGGTCAACAACATCTGTAGCAGAAAGTCTGCGTGCGAATGTCGTGACGTCACTGAAGAAGCCCATTTCACCTTTAGCCATTGGATTTAGCAGGCCGACGCATGCGATATCTTTACCTTCTTTTGCAGTATATCCAATGACTATAGGTGAAATAGATTTCTTCAGTGATGTCACGAGCTCTTCGCGTGTAGGCTTTCTGCTATAGATAGTGTTGATCAGGTACAGCACAAAGAGAGCGAAAAATAATTCGTTTTTTTTCCTAGAAAGAGAGAAGCCGGAGGGAGAAAGAAAAAGAGCAAATGTGTGTGTGATAGAATGAAAAGAATTTTTTTTCTATAGATATCACCAAGAAGCTCGAGAGGCGATGAGTAGCCAACTGTTGACATTTTTAAAATAATTTTAGTGTATTTAATAACTACATTCCGTCGCTAATGTTTTTGGGTTTTGTATGTTCTGAGTGAGATAAACGTACTTAGATTTTACTGAGAGAAACTGAGTATTTTTTTCTGCATGTTAATGTGCCGAAACTGCTTTTTGGAAAGAAAAGTGATTTGCCTCCTCCTGGAATCGAACCCGGATCCCCTTGCATACCAGGCAAGTGCACTAACCAACACACCAGCGACACACTTTTCAATTCCTTTTAACACGCATTAGTAGCGTGAAGAGCTGAGCAGCCTCCCTTAACTACATCAATTTTCGCCCCAGTTGGTGTTTTCTATGAAGACATGGTATTTTTTTCGGCCTTAAATATACTGAGAAATTGAATTTTCTGGATGTTAATGCCGAAACTGATATTTGGAAAGAAAAGTCGGTTTCGGCATTCACATCCAGAAAATTCAATTTCTCAGTATATTTAAGGCCGAAAAAAATACCATCTCTTCGTACTTAGATTTTCTTCATAATTTTTGAGGATGACACCTTGGGACGCTTTTGTTGCTTGTCTAGTTCCATATTGAACTCGGAGAAAGAAACTATTCACACTTTTATATATATATATATATATAAATAATATATATATATACACACACACACTATACATATATATATAAATAATACACACACACACACACACTCACACACACCCATATATATATATATGTGTGTGTGTGAGTGTGTGTGTGTGTGTATATACATATATACATATATAAATTTTTTTTGCACAGAAACTTCTCGATGGAAATGCAAAATTATGAGACCAGAACTGGAATGAGTTCGACCTGTTCCGTGAAAGACAGTCTCTACTGAGTTGGTATAATATATTTTTTCTTTACTTCAGGGATTCATTTTTATGGTAGCCACTTTTCTCCCTCCTTAACGGAGCTTTATATTCTCCTATACAAACGATAGCGTCTTTTTTTATAAGAAAGAACTAAACGTCACGCGGCTCAGAAAAAACTTCGAGTCCAATATCGATCGAAGGGGGAATTCCCAGACCTCCGATATATTTCTCGATAACTAGATTTATCCCGGCTGCTTCTACGTCGGTGAGCAATCAGATAATGACATTAATTAACAGAATATCTGACTGAATACTATCAGAAAATAAAACGTTGTATCGGAAATGACACTTTTTTATTTTTTGCAATTTTTCTTCATTAAAACATTGAAACTATCTTATTAAAACCTTATAGTCTTTATTCGAGTATAAAAATTTTAATAACCACAATCTTGATAATTTATATCGGAATCGAGAGGAGAAGTATCTTTGTAAGTTTTTGTGCGATAAATATTCATGATGTATCCGCGATAATTGCAATAACGATGGTAAGAAAAGAAAATTGGATTAACTTTCAACTGGTGATTTTTATTTCCGTATAAAAGAAAAGAGTCAAAGTATAAATGAATAATAATGTTATTGAGATCAGATTTTTTCTAAAAACAAGAAAACATTAAAAACTATAAATCCATAACTTAGTAAACTAAAAGTCATTATGATACTATTTTTTTGAGAAATATAAAAATTTGTTTTATTCGTATTTTTAAATTTGATTTCTTAAAAAGCTCTCATTTAAGTATACGCAACAAGCAGTGTGAAGTATTTTTCATAGTATGAAGAAATGCCCTTTTTTTACATGGATTATGTCGTTTTTTACTTTATTGTGTAAACACACATTATACATTGTTTATTTTTATAGAGCATATATTTGATTTTGTTTTTAAATATATTTTGAATATAATGAAAGAGAAACTTTAATACAATGCACTTAAAGTATCCGCTTACGTTTAAAGTTAAGTCATTTTATAAGAAAATATAACTTTCTTTTTCATTTTTTATAATAGCTCCGTTTTTTCTGATTCTAAAACAGACGTCTGTTTGTATGACGCTTAGAACCGAGGTTACGTTTACTTCAATGTTACGTTTTTACATCAAATTATCGGTGAATAAAAACTTTAAACGTGTTTTATACGAAGAACGCATGTTTGAAATTTCACTTGAGCTTGAAACATAATTTCTAGAAAATTTATGCATTGTATCATTGCGAAATTTCCATACGATATTTTGCCGTATATTGTTGAGATTACGAACTAAAATGTAAGATCTATCTTATGTATTTGTCTAATTACAGTGCTTTATACAAGATATGTTAAATGTGAAATATTAAAAAAATTCACTCGTACCTCAACAGATTTGGGTTTAACTTATGAGTATACCATACGATACTTTAATTTTATTGAATAATCTGCATCATTGCTTGTTAAGTGTACTGTGAAAGTAAGAAAACAGTTCGTCTATTGAATTTTTTGCAATTGCGTTTCGAATATCACATGAATTTTTGCTTAAAATTGGATATAAAAGTAACTAAGCCCAAAATTTATTATTCTTTTCACCACTTTTAGACATTTCTCATCACTAGGTTTATTAAATAGTGACTCCAGCACTATTTTATAGAAAATTAGTCGGATAGGAAAAAGTAGACAGGAAAAATCTCAAAAACTAGAAATTAAATCTCAATAACTAAAATGTAAAAAAACTTAGCAAAAGGAATTAAATGGTTAACAATAGGAATTAAATGGTTAACAATAAGTGAAATCTAAATTAATAGAATATAGAAAAAAAATTTAAATTATATTTGAATAGCATTAAGTTTTCAACAATTATTAACATCAATTAACAATTAATTTTATTGATGACATTTTTATTGATCTGACCCACTAAAGTGTACAAACTAAAGAAAAAAGAATCGGAACTTATAGATGGATGCTGCTATCATATATAAAAGACATACTTTTCTTTCAAATACAATTCTGGAGGAACTTCCTCTTTCACTGACTTAAAATTTCGTTCAGAAATATATTTAAAGACAACTCTTCAAATTCGAGTAGCTTCTTTCCAAATTGAATTTGAAATTTCTTCTTGTACAGTCTGGCTTAGCTTTACCTTTCGAGCTTCTGCTGATACCATCCTCTCAGAGAACTAAATTCAGAATTTCTCCTTTTATATCGTCGGAACTTTCAATTTAAGATCAAGTCTAAAATAACCTTTTTTCTTACTTCTTCAACGGTTTTTTCCCTTTCGGGGGCTATGTATAGAACATGATTAAATATAGTTCCAAGGCAGTTCTTAAAAGGAATTATATTTTATAAATGCAATTTACTCATTTGATTCTCGTAAAATTCACCGACAATAATTCACTGCCACGCAATTCACCGATAGAAAAATTGAACGCTGGGAAAATTCACCGTTTGTACCTAGTGAGTGAGTGATTGAGCGAGTGAGTGAGTACGTGAGCGAACGAGTGACCGAATGAGTGGGTGGATGATCGTATGAGTGACCGAGTTAGTAACTTTATGAGTTACCGAGTGATCGTATGAATGACTGAGTGAGTGACCGTATGAGTAATCAAGTGAGTGACCGTATGAGTAATCAAGTGAGTGACCGCATGAGTAATCAAGTGAGTGACCGTATGAGTAATCAAGTGATTGACCGAGTGATTCACCGTATTAGTGATCGAGTGACTGGGTGAGTTACCGAGTGAGTGATTGAGTAAGTGACTGTATGACTGACCAAGTGAATGAGTAAGAAAGCGATTGATCAAGTGAGTGAGCGATTGAGCGAGTTAGTGACCATGTGAGTCAGTGGGTGAGTGACAGTGTGAATGACCGAATGAGTAAGTGATTGAGTTGGTGACCGTATAAGTGGCACATTGTTACTTATTTGCTCACTCATTAATTCCCTGATTCACTTGATCGATAACTAACTTGCTCATTTACTAAATCATTTTTTTGTCGATGATTGTCTGTCGGCGAATTTTCCTAGAGGTAACTTTTCCTTTCGGTGAATTGCGTAGCAGTGAACTGTGGTCGGTGAGTTTTCCGACAGTGAATTAATGGAGATTAATGTTCTGGCGGTGAATTGTTGGCGATGAATGCGTGTTCCGCACTCGTATTAATTTCAATTCAAATTTTATTTGAATTTGACCGGTCTTTTCCTAATTTAAATTTTAACGTTATATATTTCCTGGACCTGTATTAAGGTACACGGAGTTCAAATAAATTGGATGAATCTCAGTAGCATTTGTTATCCACGTGGTTTTCGTAATTTATTAGCCGCGGGGAAGCAACTTTGTCAAAGAAACCACAGAAAGATACTGGAGATTTCAAGATCAAAGTTGCCTTCAACAAGTGAACAACTTGAATCGAGGCCAAACTGAATACACACACACACGAGTTATCGATCTTGTAATTAATCTCACCCTCGCTATTTATCTTCGCGGACTCTGTCTCGAAGCAGTAAATTTAAGAATCTCGCTCTACGGGAGTGTTTCAATTGGAAGTTTCTCCGCGAATTTTTTTCATTTACTTAGATTTTTTAACGATCATGAACGATATTTCGAGACGATATCTGATATTGGATGTATTATTCGCTTCGGTAATTGAAACAGCCCGTGGAAGAAGGAGGTAATATTTTATTCGAAATTGAATTTTATACAGTTTATTGGGTATCAGATGGGTCTAACCTGCAATAAAATTGGGCTTTTTTGATTTCACTTGGTTAAAATGAATCGCCTTCTTTCATTATGTGTGTGTGTGTGTGTGTGTGAGAGAGAGAGAGAGGGAGAGAGCCACATTCTTTCATTAAAATCCGAAAAAAGTTCGACGCTATTCTTTCCTGATCAGTAAATCATTAATGAATGGATGGATCTCAAATTGAACATAGTAATAAAAAGGACATTTTTATTCTATGTACATGTTACGTTAAATTTCATGAATATGTTGCTATGCAAAAAATAACCGATTGTTATGTATAATCGCCAATCGTCTCGGTAAGTTTGATACATTTATCAGTTTTATGTGTAATTATGCATAATACACTGGCACGTTGGTTAATTTGATAAATGCTAAAAAAATATTCACTTTCACACCGGTAATTACGCATAATAAACAAGTGCCGTTGGTAAATATGATGAATGCTAAAAAAAGTATCACTTTTACCGGTGATTATACATAATGCCAAGCGTCGTTGGTTATTGTTAAATTATTGTTAAGGTTGAGTTCATAGTTGAGTATACAGTCAAGTGAGACTTCACACACACACACACTATATGGGGTATAATCATGAAAATTGCTAAATAGGAGTTAATTATATCGGGGCCCGACTGTAAAATTCGTTAAATAGGAATTTGCTATATTGGAGATGATTGCGTACGCACAGAAACTTGTAAAAATCCAATAAATCACAGAATTTGTTGAATGAGAGTTTGTTCCATCGAGGTATGTAATTTGTTATATAGTGGTTCGTTATATCGCGGTCGGATTTTAAAATTCATCAAATTATCACTTTAATCGGGGCGTTTGGTAAAAGTTGTTAAATCAGAATTCACACACACACACGCAAACATTATATTCGGTTCAGCCTCTGCTCACAAGTACCGTCATCTAAATAGTAAATCTTATCATGGCAATGGGACCAATTTATCATATCAATACGAAATGACAATTATTCATAACAACCGGCGAACGTGAAGAAATTTGTTTGATTTATCATGTTTACCATCGTCGCTTGCGCACTATGCATAATCATCGGTTAAAGTGATAGTTTTTATTTTTTGCATTGATCGAATTTGCCAACGGTGCTTGCTTATTATGCATAATCACCGGAAGAAATGATAAGTTTTGGAAAATTTATCGAGTTTACCAAAATGGTTGCGGATTGTGCATGGTTTTAGGCTCATTTACCGTAACACATGTATGCCCAACCACCCAAAGAAAAAGCGATCACAGTCCTGTCGGACCATTTAGTGATAATTTACAGCCGTACATATTGCATACAAAA
Organism: Pholcus phalangioides; assembly: GCF_987345545.1. Taxonomy (NCBI): domain Eukaryota; kingdom Metazoa; phylum Arthropoda; class Arachnida; order Araneae; family Pholcidae; genus Pholcus; species Pholcus phalangioides. The sequence continues at coordinate 80,068,798 of NW_028301608.1, read as the reverse complement.
TAGTTATGATTATTTTTTTTTGTAGAAACAATGCCTTCCATATAATTTGCCAAGTTGTCCAACAGAAATGATAATTTCAGATTATTTTTTGGATAGATAGGCTCCATAGATTACGGTTTCATTCTTTATAAAAAGGTAAAAGTTTTATTAGTAATTAAAGTATTCTAGTGTTTTGTAAGAGAATAGAACTAATACTAAGTTTGATCATTTGCCAAATAAAGCCAGGACAAAACATGTATTACTATTATTTTTTTGGGATATTTTTCATCATAAATACATTATCGCAGTAGATATTCTTATTATTAAATATAACGTATTAAAAAACCTAATGAGTCAATACAAAATCCAGGTTACAGAAAGTTAAGGTCTCCGACTACCTTTATTGTCATTTTTCCATGAAATGATACTGGAATGAATTTTAATAACATTTTTTTATGATAGAAGTAATGCAGAACGTGTTTCGGTGGAGAAAATTATTTTCCTGTGTTTTCGCGAAAAGCGTAAGTTTTCTTATGATTAAAAAAATTGTGCTATTATGGTTTGCAGCAGTTACTTGTAGACATGTGGTTTCTCTGATTTATGGCGATGTTATATAAGGTCTACTCTATGGAATGCCGGTTCATTTTTTTTATCACCATGATTGTTAGTTACAGCACGGCTTGAGTGAAAAAAAAAGTCGTTTTTTTTGTCTAAGCTTTGGACACTTGTCTTGGACAAATGTCCCAAGTTGCATACCGGGCAAGAGGGCCTGGGTTATTTCAAGATGACTTTTCTTTCCGAGTTCACCTCAGCATAATATACAGGAAATAAAATGTTTCCTTGAGAACTTGCATAGTGTTACCACGATACGGTATAAACAAAGATCTGTATATCCTAGATTTTAACATATTACCATATTCAACGTTCAACAATAGCTTACTTTCATTACCGAGATATTATATTTACTCGTTTCTAAACTATACGATCCCTTGTATATCATCCAAATTGGCATTGAGCCTTAAAAGAAATGGATATTGTCAGAGAGAATCTCTTAAAGAGATGATTAACCATAATTATTTGTGGAAACCATAGAAATATCCAGAGGAGAACATTTTTGAGAGGTTATATTGAGCAAATGAGGCACCCTGAATGACATTCATGACAAAAAGAAATTTAGTGTCAATATTTAGAAAAATATGGGGGATGAAAAATATATGCATTTTAAGCAACGCACTGCATTTATATGATTTGTATAGATATTGCGCTGGACACATCAGACATAATTAAGGAAACAAAACACGAATTTATTAGTTATCTATGCATTAATTTTTCATTTGCAATATGTGCTGACAGTTACACGACAACATTGATCAAAGAAGTTGCTGCATTAGGATTTGGCAGCTCGTGTCTGATGACGTGAAATCCACCTTTTTTTTTACGCTACCTTCGTGTTTGGCGACGATTGGTGAAAATATTTGGCGATCCGCGGCAATATCTTAATACAAAAATTTCATTTATAGTTTGCCAACTTATTTTCTATCATTGTTGAAGAAAATTCACGATCTCCTTCTCACATAGTATTTCAATCCAAAATGCAAAAGGTAAAAATCGTTCTTGCTTGCTTGTCAAGAAATAGGGGACCTCTTCACCTTTGAGCAATTCTGCTGGTAATTATAGAAACTACACGAACATCTCATATGTAAAAATCGAATGTTTAGGAGTTGCTTGGAAGCATCAATGTCAAAACGAGATATAAAATTACTTTTTTCGAATAATGTAAGAAACTGGCATTGCTTTTGAGAGCAACACATTGCCAAATAAAGTGTTAAAAGACATGCGTGAATCACATTAAAGCAGATTTTTTTCCTATTCTTAGTGCCTCCTGAATGCAGAAGCAAGTCTGTTCGACGATCGTTCCTAACGTGGAATGAGCCACACAAACATAAGCCAGGTAAACGAGGCTGAAGTGAGAGAATGAGGAAAAGGTGATTAAATGCGTTTTCTCCAAACCAAATGAAAGAAAATAGAGCCTGTTCCCTCCACACCATCACAAATTTATCTTGGTTGGATGTCTCGGTCACAATTTAGCTGAATAGAGGCATTGCGTGCTGCTGAATCCCTCGGACACTTCAAAGTTTCTCCCAGGCACTCGAAAATGCGACCAGATTTGCAATTCCAAAGAGGACCATCTCAGTTGGTTTATCCTTCGTTTGGTACATGCCATTATTGCTTTCCTCACGGGATGCCAACATTCTTATTCATCCCTTAATACCGGCAGAATCGAAATGAATAAAGACTCTGACGCAGATAGTTTAATGGGATGCGGTTCCGCACGCAATTGAGTTACTCTTCATTCTGCCCTCACGTATCATTGCAACACTTTGACGCAAGTTGTCTCAACGTACCTTATAATATTATGTTTCCTTATTTGCTGTACAGTGATAAGTAATTTCACTTCCGTGGTATAATTTTCAACAAATTTGTTGGGAGCTGCTATCAGGTTTTCGTTATAGACCTGAAGTACACAACTTTTTTAGTCCGTGGGTCAGATATGCGGTATTTCTGTTACTCGCGGGCCAGAAACTTGTATACATAGGTTGACGGTAAGACCCGTATTTTATATATATATACGGGACCGTCCGGTAACTTTCTCCGGGAAAAGTCTTTTTATAAAATGTCCCGTTTCCTCTGTATTTTGAACGAGGCCTACTTGAAGTTTTATTTGTTACTAAATTCAAGAATTAAGATTATTTTCATCACTTATGGATTATACAGGGTGTTTCAAAAGGAATCACGTGGTTTTAAAAAAAATCATAAATATTCAGTTTTTTTATCCATTTTGATCGAATAATGTATAGGTAGAAAGATGGAAATCTTGAGTTTCACGCAGTTGCCGACAGCTAGCGCTAACGCTCTTCCTTCGGCCGCCCCTTCAGTGTTTGTCAAGATTAGCTTTTCCCACAGTTAGAAACCGATTCGGATGACTTCATTTTCCAGCAGGACGGGACACCACCACACTGGAGCTTGGACGTTCGAGAATTTTTGACCGCAGCAAAAAATTGCTACCTCCACACTGGAGTCCCCCATCGATGGGTTAGCGCACCAACCTCTCGATGAGTATAAAAAGCAAGCCTACCGTTCGGAATCGGCAATAAGTTGTAGGTCCCGGTCAAATTAGCCCTCGTGTGCAGAAAATGACCGTGGTGCGACATCAATGATCAAATGATCTCGTGGTGGTTTATAAAAGACTACGTTTATGTGCTTCCCCTTCCAGCTTTATTAGCCGAACTGAAGATACGCATAACGGCAGCCGTGGATGCAAACATGCTCGCAAATGATTGGGACGAATTTGACTCCCGTATAGGCATATGCCGTGCATCCCAAGGTGAACATATTGAGCACTTTGAATTTGGTCTGTAGAAAAAACTTTATGATATGATTAGCCATGTAATATAAAATTAATCTTAAGTGTCTATGCGTTCAATATTTTCGTAATATACGCATTTCAAATCGGGTGATTCTTTTTGAAACACTCTGTATTGCGATGATTATGACCTTATCATAATTATTTATAGTCATATAAATATGTTCGTATCATATACATGTCAAATATATGCATTTGTTTTTGTAAATTATATTTTAATCCATCGCGACTTGCAGGACCCCTCTATTTCACGTCACAGGAGATTTTTCATAAATTTTAGCAGAAGTTGTTGATTTACAAAATTCTGACGATTCTTTTTTTACTATAATCGGCAACTTTACTTACATTTGCCAATTGTTTAGACTATAAATGGTAACTTTCCTGTATTGACAATTCCTTTTGGCTACTATTGGCAACGTCACTTGCCTTTGCAAAAATTTTTGGGGATAATTTGCGATGTCTGGTGCGGATGTTCCGATACTTTTCTTCCATAATACCTTCCGCGCGGAGCCCGCGTCCCTTGACTGGCCGCATTTTGCCCGCTGGCCGAATGTTGTGCACCCCTGCTTTGGACTATCCAAAAAAGAAGAAAAAAAAGAAAACGTATTATTTCTTTCTCACAAAAATGTAGATAAGATTCCAAAATTTGATGAAAGTTTCGAGAACGCTTCAAGTTTGCGTGACCCACCCCAATGAGCAATCATTCATTATTATGCATTATTATATTATGATGCTATTATGCATCATACATTCTGAATGAAATCTACAGTTCGAAATAGATTCCCAACGATGAATCAAATGATTTCACCCTCGAGATGGAATCTGAAGCAAAATTTATCAAATCGAAAGCTTCATGATGAGTTTTATGATGCTGCGAAGTATGAATTAATTACTCTGCTGCCAGGCAATGCTTTGTCATAAAACTTTCAATGGTTGTGTTCAAGTTATGCAATGATGGATTTCATTGAAAAACAAAGTTCATGCGTCCGGAACAACATTAGTCATTTTCTATGTAATTCGGTGCGCTGAACACAAATTTAGCCATAAATAAAGCCGGATGGACTACGGTTTCTTCTGAAATCGCACCTAAATTAACATCATTAACACAATACAATAAATTGAAACACAACATAAGTATAAGGAAACAAAATAAATATGCAGAGAAACAACAAATATATATATAGATACTTCAGCAGTATATAAAGGCGCAATATTTTAATATACACAAAAAATTCAATATAAGTAACAGAAACACAATAAGAGTATATTTATTGGCGTCTGACACATACTTCGTTTTGCACTACGCTTGTACGGGGGACATAAGAAGCACCTCTTCCAACAGCCAACCAGCACCGAGGTTTACCATTTTCCCTAATACCGTTGATCTATGGTCCTTGTCCATACTCCCACCGTACAATAACGCTCCTAAACCGCATTTCAACTGTTAACAGGGTGATATCTTCAAAACAAGAGCAAATAAATTTCTTTAATAGTGATATTCGTATCCAGCAGATCAAATCCATTCGGAATTGCATATTTTCATACAAATACAAATACAAAGGCCACAACACACAAAATGCGACAAACTTTCCTCCGAATATCTCAGCGAATATTGAATTTAGAAAAATGGATTTTTTTGTTGGCCTCAAAAGGGACAAGGCAACAACTTTCTAATTGGGTTTTCCAGCACAGGGTGCCCATATGAAAAGTTAATTTTTTATTTTAATAACTATACAACCCCTTGTAACACGAGTGGCGCATAAATGAAATCTACACGTTATTTGTATAATATTTTTAATTGGAAGTGTGCCTCTAGAACCAACGGTTCTCCAGTAAAATGTTGCGCGTGCTGTTACCTATGCACAGTTATGTCTGGAAAGGGATTGCCAGTCGATCATAAATGAATCGGGATCGAGAGAGACAGTAATTCTCGAATGATAAGGATTCACATGAAAATTCGGCTTAAAATGCGCTAAATTTTGTTAGTGCGTGAATCCTAATATTTGTTAGAAGAAACTGAAAAACGGAAGGAAAAAAATCCTCATTAACCGAAGTATCACTGTATTTGTGTAGCCATGAAAACGATTGCGCATGGAATTTCATGCTTGTATCCAATGCGTCCTCGAAACGAATGATGGATTTACATGGAGTTTAGACGCGAAACATTAGGTCTACTCAATTCCATTTCATAGATCACCAGATGTCTGCGATGTCCTCTTTAGCATCGATAATGCATCATAAATGGTACAAACAGACAGTCTCTCGAACCATTTTCGTCTATTCGAGTGATCGTGATCATGATTCGCTAACACACGAATATGCATTTACATGAAAGCTATCTCGTAATTAATAAATTGATGACGCTGAGCTCTTGGAGTGCCCGAAACGCTGATTTATAGGGGTAAAAACTGATGATAGATGTATTATATTCGTGAAATAGGTCGATTTATTATGCATGGGACTGCGAATGTACATCCTTATAGGCTCTAGTCATTCACGTCAAGATAGATCTTTGTTATTAGCTGATCATATTGAAAATCTGTGATGGCCACTCATTCGGTTTTTTTTTTAAGAAATGTCAGTTGCATGTTATACTGTATATATAGATTAAACGGATATACAATTAAACTCGAATATAATGACTTCAGTAGTATTGACACCTGGTATATATAACGTTAATAATTGATGGTTCTAATTCCTAATTATGCTAAGGAACATTTCTTATAACGTCTTTGAAAGCGCAACGACCACGGATATAACGACACATATTTGCTGTTATTCCGTATAATTTATCTTAGGGTGATAATATGACATGTGCACGGAGAATTTCGAAACTTTGAAGAGAGGCTGAAGTCTAAAAAAAGTCTTACGGTTTATAAGGTTCAAAAAAGAATATTTTGATTTGTAACCCTTACTAAAAAAATCTGGGATGAAGATTTTCAAAATTCATATAGACTATAGTATGGTAATTATGACTAAAAATATCAATCTCACATATTTGATGTGTTAATGCATGGGCAAACGTGGTGACGGCACGGGGGAGGTGGGGGAGCCCTCAAGTGCTGAAATAGTCTCATGAAAATGAGATCTGTTCATATTTTCGACGGTGAGTAAATAGATTGGGTAGTAGTATTTCTAACCAGGTGGGAGGGAGAGGGGGCACCAGAAAAACCACTTTGCTCAGGGACCCAATTTTTTGATGCTATTAACACGGTCCTGAACGCCTGAATGTATTAAAATTCCCCCCCCCCCCCATGAAATGCATTTTAAATCACTGCAGACTTACTGTAGCACTGCATTTCTCTCCTCCAACAGTTATTTATAAGGAATAATTGGCAATTTGGCCGACAATTAGCAACATTTTTAGCGAGAATTGGCGATGTTCAAGCATCTACGCGATCTCAATCTTCCTCCATTTTTTCTCATCAAATCTGGTCACCCTCTGATTGCAATTAAACAACAACTTAACTTCATGCTCTCTACTTTTTGTTTACATTTGATTACAGTAGACCCGCGACTATCCGGCCAAGTTTGAAAAGAATTGTAATTCTCAATAATAAAATGATGAATAATTTACTTTGCCAAAGCGTGTGCAAGTGTAATCAATTTGTGCAATCATTTATCAATAAAATAAGTTGAATTAATTTTTGTAAGAATAAAGCCTAGGTTTCACGTTAGTATTTTATTCATTTTAAACTTTTCCACGGCATAGTAAAAAGGATTAGACCCCCTTGTAAAATGCCACGATATCTTTTCTAATGAAGCAGGCTTCCTTCCAATTTTCAGCAGGTGCAGAGTAAGCGGCGTAGATAAAAGTGGTTTATTGAGAAATCACCTCTGCACAAAATAACTTGACTTGTCAATGCTAAACTGAAAGGTTTTTAGAGAGGCGAGACATCTCGTCAGTGCCGCTGAGAGGGTTAAAAGTGTATGTAGTCATATCATACTTCATAGAATCACTGTAAATGTATCTTAAAATGTGTACGATGTTTTATTCTTCGATTTCGTTTTCTGTAATAAATTTTCAAAACGTAGAGTACAGTACATGACATACATTTATAAAATACTCGCCTATACTTAGAGGGCAGAAAATACGGTTGAGAGCGGGTTTTAATACGAAAAGGGTGTTTTTGATGGTATGATTGAATGTAGGAAGTGAGCATTTGTAGAGGTCCGGCCTATCTGGCTTTATCCTGCCCACTCTTTCACCACATTATGGCGGATAGTCCAGAGTCTACCCGTATATCTTTTATTCTTAAAAAAATCTTGAAAATGTCAATCTAGGTTATAACGACAACTCGGTTATAACGAAACAATTCGCGGAATCTTTCATGTCGTTATAACGGGGTTTAACTGTGGATAGTATAGTTTAATTGAATAAGAGAAAATAGACTATATGCGTAAATTTGAAAGACTATTAGTATTATTAAAGAGAATTTTATATGTACATGAAAAGCGAAGATAGATTCAATCCATAATTAATGGTGCATCCTCTTAAATTCATTACCTTAACTTTGTTTTATAATTGAACAACTAATTAACCCGACACGCTTTAATTAACGGAGGCCACCTCTGTCTCGAGGCAGATATTATACCTCAGTTGTTTGAGAAGTTTAACGTGTGAATGACTTGAATCTTCACAAAAAACATCAGTCTTGAGGAAAAATTAATTAATTTGCGTAATAGAGATTTTTATTTTGTTAATGATAATAGGTTTGAGAATATGACCTTTAAACAAAATTTTATATTTTAAGAGTCTCTTCGGAACACCTTTTTTAAATTGTTTCTCCTTTTTTTTTTTTGATTGATCGGTCGGTGGTCGATTCACGTCGCTCAAACGAGGAGAAAAGAAAGGCGGAAAATAACCTCTTCAAAAACCCGAGCCAAAAGTGGATATTAAAAGAAATATTTTTTTGATTGATTTGTGTTTATTGTATGTCAAAATGTACTTAAAAAAGAAATTTAGTTAATTAGTTAATCAACTAATTTGAGTCGATATCTTTTCTAGGACAATTCGAGTTAGATACATATATGTGTATCTCAGATCTTAATTCGGTCATTTAATCATTTTAGTCGCACCACGGTCATTTTCTGCGCCAATTAGATCGGGACCTACAATATATTGCCAATTCCGAATGGCAGCATTTTTTTTTATACTCACTGAGAAGTTGGTGCGCTAACCCCTTGATGTCGGACTCCCTGCGGTAGAAATCTTTTTCTCTGTGGTCATGTCGCCGTTTCTGTTGTACCTCCGTGTTAGGAAAGTTTCTAATAAGGAAGAACCGGGTATCGAAATCACCTCTGAACATTCTTTGGTACTTCAGGCGAGTATCTTATCGACCTGGACTACCGCGCCCGTCTTAAGTCGGAAAAAAAGAATCATTAAAACGATTTGAAAACATTAAAAATGAATGTACACGTATGTGTAATGTGTACCTCTAGAGCGGTGAGAGAGAGAGAGAGAGAGAGAGATTAATAACGTGGGCGTTGACGTCCCCTTGGGGGCGATGGAATGTTCCAGGAGGCGGTAGAAGCTATGGGTATAACAAGATCCTATGGGTTGGATTGTGTTGGGGGGAGATGGGAGAAAAAAATTCTGAAGGATGGGGCGATGGGACGAAAGAGTTTGGGAAACTGTGCTCTAGAGCAGTGATTCCCAACGTGGGCGTCAACGCCCCCTTGGGGGGGAGGGTGGTAGAAGCAACGGGTGTTACAGGATCCTGGGAGAAAAAAAGGCTGGGAAACTATGTTCTAGAGCTAAGAGGATACATATGAAATGATTTAAAATATTTCACAATAACTCAATATAACCAAATCTATTGAAATTTATTGACGTAGAAAATATTAGTTGTGTTAAAATGTCAGTTCAGTACATTAGCTGTTGTTTAATGATAAGTGACTAAAGACGGAATTACACTATAAAAGTTTCATAAAAGATCTTTTACAAAACTGGTGAACAATGGAACTACAGTATTAGGCGTATAATGGTTACATTCGCGCGAATGTAACCAATAGGCTTATTGATTGTTTCATTTCAAGTTTTTTGTGAAAGATCATTTTATCAAACTTTTATAGTGTAATCCCGGCCTAAGACACTATATTTTTATGCCACTACATTTTATTTATGTATCTACTAGAGAGAGAGAGAGAATTTTATGCGTTTTAAAACTGAATTGTTTTAAAAGATTGCAATCCCCGACCATGCTTATACTTCATTAAATCGCATCATTAAATCAATCTTCTTATGGCATAACCTCCTTTAGCCTAACCAAATTAAATTTCCGACTTGGACAAATTGACACGCCTGAAATAGCGACAACGATAGTACAGTACGCTTAATTTGATTACATCGAGACAATGGGATTCTAATACTAGTAACCAATTGATAACTATAGTCGTAAAAATCAGGGCTGTACGTACGAAGACCATATATTCTATTTGATCAAACGGGACGTATGGAAACGGGATAATTCTGTTTTTTTTGCTTTCCCACATAACTGGTTTGTAAATATTATAAATCGTGCCTAGGCTGACCATATTTGTTGGAGAAAAATACGTGAAATTGTGCTTCGCAATACGGGAAAATATGGGACATTGCCAATAATTGCCAAAAATGACACCAAAAGTAAGCAAAGTCACATTTCATGCTAAAATTACAGAAAAGTCGCCAATCGAGGAAATGAAGCACCACTTCAAATTGCAGAGAATTAAAACCAAAAAAGACAAATATGTGAATTAAATAATTCTTATTCGTAGTCGTAATTATCGTAATGTAATTTCTGTGTTGAGAAGATAATTTTAATCATTGATTTGAAGAATAAAAGTTGGCTTCCATGAAAATACGTGAAAAACCGGGACATTTTTGGAAAAAAAGTTGGGGCTACCAGAAAAACGGAAAAAAACAGGACTTTCCCGGCATATAAAGGACGTATGGTCACCCTGATCGCGTGCCGTTTTCTTTTTATCTTCATGTATTTTTTTCTAAAACTATATTATTCTAAATAAATATATATATATATAATATATATATATATATATATATATATATATATATATATATATAATATATATATATTATTTCTAAACTATATTTTTCCTTTTAAGCTGAAATCATTTTTCTTTTAAATTGAGAAATTGTGAGTAGATAGAATGGAACTGCCTAATGTGTATCACGAATTACGATACTTTTGTACGTGTCAGAGTTCCCTTGCGGAAGTCTTCTCGTAGAGGAAACATGAATGTGGTCAGTTGGAACAAACTTATTAAGAACTGTAAAAATATTTTTTTTTACCTTTTATAAGCCTTCACAATCAAATGGCTCATGGATCATAATGGCTATTATAGACCGATTAGGACATTGTGAACTGAGTACAGAGATTTTTGTCGATAAAGGAGCCTTCTGACCTTCTACATAGTCTTCCATGTTGATGACGATAACTTATAGTAAGAAAATGAGTCTGGTTCAACCTTAGCTTAAAAATATGCAAAAAAAAGAAAAAAGAAAAGAAGTTAAACACGAAAAAGAATTGATAACATAAATCGAAGTCCTGATAAACAAACTTTTCCTATGTTATGATATTATTTTTACTTATTAAGCTAAAGTTGTAACAATAAACGAAAATGAAAGCAATACCCGAATGATAACATTATCCATCATCTCAATAACTGGCATCTACTCTAATATTAAAATCCTTGTCCAAAGAGTTTTCCTTCTCCCAAAAAATATTTACTGAATATAAAATATTATTCTAATACATAAATTACTTTTTCATACATGTAAATGATTTAATTTTTGTTTTATGTCTGTCGATTAGAATGTAATTTCGTCTTATTATTGTTACCAATTCAGCTATCCATTGATTTTTTCCTTTTTGCGATTCCAGTATAGGGGCCATTCAAGTATTACGTAAGCAGATTTTTAGCCATTTTTGACCCCCCCCCCCTTGTCAGCAAAGTTTCGTCAGCAGCTTAGAATATTTCATATCTTCAAAAAGGGTGGTTGATGACGTAAGCAACCTTCAAACACCCCTTCCCCCCCCTTGTCATCAAAAGTCAGCAAATCCGAAACCCCTCCCCCCCCCCCGATGCTGACGTAATACTTGAATGACCCCATAGTTAAAAGTTTAGGCAAAGGAAAGTGCAACTTAATTTAACGCTTTATTTTAATTCGAGAAAATGGCAATTTTTCAGGTAAAATAGCTCAAACGAGAATTGATGTTTGAAGTAATTTTTTGTGTGTGTGTGTGTGTGCATTATTTTGTTTATCCTTTAAATTTGCATAAAGTAGATTAACGGGCACGAAGGTTATTAGGTTGTATGCTTAAAGAGATGGTGAGGGAAGTAATCAAATCCGTCAGACCAATGTAAGTGTATGCATGAGACAAGAGAGTAAATGTAGATAACGTCAATAATAGACTACAGATGCGTTAGTAGAATGTGTCTCCAAATCGCCCGGGGCATTCAAAACAATGCGTGTTTCCTTTAGTGCGAGAACTCAATGGCGGGTGCTTATCAAATGATGTCTGGAGAAATCAGAATTGTTTGGACACAGGTAATGGAACACGGTACAATAGTGAGTTTCGAAAGATGGTCCTCACATCCTGGAGTCCGGGGAATGTGTTTCGACATGAACCAGAAATTAGAATAGAACTATAGAAAATCCATATAGAGTACGAGGTATGCATGTAGGTATACAAATTTCTAGTCAGCAGATATGGCTACAACATAATTCCATGGTTTCCTCTGTGAGAAAGGGATCTGCGGGTAAGTGATGATTGAATTCTTTTTTTTAAAAATGCAATATTGTAAATTTTTTTCAATACAAACTGTCTTTGTATACGATTTTTATGCTACTGGCACTACTTTACCATGCATGCACTTCGTAAACATTGCTCTGGGGAATTTTTTCTAATAAATTGGTTGCATGCATAAACAAACGCGTGTGTGTGTCTATACGTGGCTCTAGTGTATCTTTGTTGTCAGAATTATTCTTGTTTCATGCTGTACTGGTGCTGCCATCTGCCTTCCATATTCAAAACGACGAGTACTAGCCTCTATGAGGTCGTGCAGGCATCGTCCGAACCCAACTGACGGCATAGTGGGTGGTCATCTGAAGTTGGTTTTACAACTATAAAGTGCGAGTACGATTGGATTTTTCAATTGCATTAATCAGACGTCTGTAGCGCTCATGCTGATGGAGGTATATTGATGAAACTTAGTATATAAAGACCATGGGGGAAAAAAGAAAGAATCAATTAAAAATTAGTTCAATACATGACCACCAGGTGAAAAAGTGCACTTTTTATCGTAGTTGTCTTTTTCCCATGGTCCAAATAACGTATATACATATATATATATATATACCAAGTTTCAATGAAATAAGTCCACACAACGGGCACGACCAAAACCTCCTAGATACTACTTCTGGGAGGCTTTAGCTCTACATAGGTCGTAGTAGTGTCAGTATAATCAATCTGACAATACTCACTTAATTAATTAATGATACTGACACTATACCGATCTATGTAGCACCCGTTGTGGTGGACGTATTTCATTGAGACTTGGTATATACAGTATTTGTGTGTGTGTCGACCATGGGAAAAAGATAACTGAGATAAAAAGCGCACTTTTTCGCCTGGTGGCCATATATTGAACTACTTTTTAATTGAATCTTTCTTTTCATCCCATGCTCCTATATACTAAGTGTCGTCAAAATACTTCCATCAGAATGTTCGCCTCATACGTCTGAGTAATGTCAGTTTATTTATAACCACTCTGTATGTAGTTTCAAACTCTCATACTCTTAGTAATGTCCAAGTCCAATATTGTATAAAATTTTACAACAATTCATTTTCTTTAAAAGGAAAACATGTCATGTGTAACATGTTTCGTTTTGCTTAGATCAGAGACCAATAGAAAAAGACTCAGTCGTCTTTGTTCCCAGACCGATTATCTTCTGTTTTATTTTTTAGACAAGAAAAAAGAAATTTGCGAGAGTTCTGAGAAAGAAAGAGAGCGAAAGAGAGCAAGAGAAGCAGAGCAACTTTTATTGTGGATCTCCAGAGGTATCATTTGTCATTTCGACCTCCAGTGTCACGAGAATAAAACGTAATTGTTCTGTTCCGTCTTCTTAAGGCGGGCATTCACAGTTAGGTCACGGCACACGAGACAAAAAGAAGAGACATCTTCGAAGATAAAATTGTGACCCTGGTGATCAATGTAAAAACCCCTATACTCTTCTATTTCCCCCCCCCCCCCTCTTTTTTCGAACCTTTTACATCAATATTTTCATAAAAGCTCCTAAAATAGGAAATAAGTCTCTCGACACCCAGACACACAGATGGATGGACGCGGCGAACATTACTGAATAAATAAATACAAATTGGCGGGAAAAAATAAAATATAGTGTTTCGAAAATTTTATACTTATGAATGTGATTTTCTTTTCAATTTCACAATAACGTGTTTCGCAATGTCTTTTCGTAGTTTTATTAAAAGTATTTTCGTAGACGGATGCTATTTTTTCGTTGCTCTCAACACATTAAGGAAAGACACTTTCTGGATATTAATATCGAGATGATTTTGCGGACGAATGATACGTAGAAAGAAAAGGTAGACTGCACTGGGAATATTAATGTGTAACACGGGAACACAACTTTTCTTTGCTGAAAAAACTTACACTGACATCATGCTTGAAATCGTCACCACCTGGGGGCCTATTGCTGAGTTGAGGAAGACTATTCGAACGCGTCCACAATCCAAGTCTATCACCATTGAGGCAATTTACTACCGTTTTAACTTGAAGAGGTAAATTGTGGCAAAAATTATTTGGTTTACCATGTATATAGGAGCATGGGATGAAAAGAAAGATTCAATTAAAAAGTAGTTCAATATATGGCCACCAGGCGAAAAAGTGCGCTTTTTATCTCAGTTATCTTTTTCCCATGGTCGACACACACACAAATACTGTATATACCAAGTCTCAATGAAATACATCCACCACAACGGGTGCTGCATAGATCGGTATAGTGTCAGTATCATTAATTAATTAAGCTGAGTATTGTCAGATTGATTATACTGACACTACTACGACCTATGTAGAGCTAAAGCCTCCCAGAAGTAGTATCTAGGAGGTTTTGGTCGTGCCCGTTGTGTGGACTTATTTCATTGAAACTTGGTGTATATATATATGTATATACGTTATTTGGACCATGGGAAAAAGACAACTACGATAAAAAGTGCACCTTTTCACCTGGTGGTCATGTATTGAACTAATTTTTAATTGATTCTTTCTTTTGGCATTGCGTACGTAGCGATATGCGTGTTTTAGGCCAGTCGTTTACTGGAAGTGACTTGAAGCGATTAACAAGTCACATGCACTTGTCTGTAATCGCTTGACTGATCCCAATGTACAAAAAGAAGGATATCATAATCCAATCGAAACACGATCTTCTCCGGTGACAGCAGCAGACGATCGCTTAAATCCGAATTGAATGGGATCGTACGCGTCTTGCCTTTATCTGTGCCAGGAACAGTACGGTTGTTTAGTTTTGAGAAACTCGCACCATTTGTTTCTATTTTGTGGCCGGTCTTTCTTTCTCTATCCCCTTTTTTCCCGCGTGAACACGGAGCTCAAAATTTGGTAGTTGCTGTTCATGGGTTGTGATGGTTAGTAGTATTCGATTGGAAATTGATTGTACTATCATTTGTTTATTTGCAACACGAACGTTTTCTCCGAGAATGTGTCAGATGTCTCATTACTTACGGACTTCAATGCAGGTCCTGTGAATAAAGTTCTCAAAAAATTCAGTTTTTGAATATTTCTTCAAGATTATTAACGAACACACTTGTCTGCACGGAGTCTGTAGACGCGTATTCAGTATCGTGTAAAGGTAGCTTTCGGTGGATTGCTTCAGACGCCCCTAGTGATCGGCTTCAATAACGTTGGCTTTTGTCACTCGCGTGGCTTGCCGTGTGTTGTTGTTGCTTCCTGTGGAAAATCGGCCTTCGTCATCAGTTTCGCAAATCAGAATTCAGTGTATATGAATGTAAATATATGTTATGGATCTGGTGCTCGCAGCGGCGAGACGTTTCGAATGGGAAATCTGGTTGCATTTGCGACTCAAAGTTGGATGCCACAGAAACCAATGTAAGCAGACCGGATTAAGTGCAACGTGTCAAGTAATACTCGCCCTCGGAAGGCTACTGTGTATCATCTCGGCGTATCACCCTACTGTGCGAAAAATAGAAGACAATGTTGTGTCGCTGAGGTATGTTCGTTAGTGCGCTTGATGGGATTGCCAGAGGACCAGGGCTCGATTGTTGGCGGATACTACTAGTGCTTCGAAGAGGGGGAAAAGCACAGAAAAACCGAGATACTCGCGACTCGAGTCCATCCCATAGGCATAAACTTGTATGTGGCCCATGGCCTGAACCTTCCCTCTAATTATTGCTATCATCTCCATAATACTTATGGAGATATTGGGGTTCACGCCCCCACTGCCCAATATTTTAGAGAACTCCCAGTATTTCCAATAACTTTTCGCCCATGATTTACCATAATCGTATTAGTATAGTCAATTCGCGATAAATTGAACTCCGATAACTTGAATATGTGTTTAAGACGAAGTTTTTACTCTCAGCCCAGAACTTTTAGCGTATTTTAGCGTTAAAATTTCCCCTTAACTCAGAATTTTCTCCTTTTAAGTCAGTTTTCGGGAATGATAGAAATTTAAAAACCAGCACTAACCAATAGAATTTAATATGACATTTAATAATATTTATTAATAATTTAATAATATAATTTTACATTTAACAATAGAATTTAGTATTTACCAAATTAATTTAACAATATAATTTAGTATTTACCAAATTAATTTAACAATAGAATTTAGTATTTACCAAATTAATTCAACAATGGAATTTAATAATATAATTTAACATTTGGCAATAGAATTCAGCAATAGAACTTAACATTTAGCGATGGAATTTTACAACGGAACAGAAATGAGCATTTGAATAGAGTTTAGCATTTAGCCCTAGAATTGTGAAGGACTTTCTCACGAAAGATGGACAAAAAAAGGGAGAGACAGCAAAAAATCACTGCATTTTCTGACAGAAATATTAACTTGTATATACACTTTTTTTACGCTTTTCAATGCTCGTTATAACGACCATTCCATTAAAAACGACCGGTAGGATAAGTCCCGAATGCTTTCATATAAGAAATATCCTATATGTTTACCTTTCGAAATAACGACCACCCAATATAATGTCAGTTTTCGGCGGAACGAGAGGGGTCATTATAACGAGCATCGACTGTAATTCGTTTCATTTATACGAGTATCATGTATGCGCCCGTTTCCTTGATATATACTATTTTACCTCTAGCTTATTTCTAATATTCTCGTTCGGTAATTAAATATGATTAAATTAGAATAACTTATCTTTCGAATTTCTTCGTCCCTAGTAGTTTGACATGTTTCACTAGTACGATATTCGTAAACATAGCGCTGTTACTATTTTAATAAATCTCCCCACTCTGAAATAGGAATTTCCGATAAATCGAACTAACGATAAATCGAATTTTTTTTTGTCTGTCGACTTATCAAGATCTGACTACTAATACTACTAAACCACACATGCACCTCGTCCATATTCCTCTGCGGAACATCTAACGAGATAGTACTTTCGGGAATGTGCGTGTACGTGTAGTGAAACCTGACGTGATATCAAGATCTGACTGTATTCTCAAAGTCCTTTCACTGTTGGTTTCTGTATGGAGTAATGTACATCATGTTTGTAATTTCTGTTTCAAATTAATAAATGGCACAGTATATGTATAGAAAATTTTGATTAATTGACACCAATACTAGTGTTTTCATCAATTTCCATCATTAATCTCTATGCAAAGAATGCACTCGATGGAATCAATAAAAGGAATACTTTAGTATGTTTCGCAACGAAATTTCTTCACAAATGCTTCAAAAGTCATTTTAATTTCAAGTGAATTTCAATGTTAACTTTTTTAAGTAATACGGGGTTGCATGGCTAAAGTTATCCAAAACTAATGAATAATACTGAGAGAGCCACACGTCCTTAGTTATGAAAGGGCTTCATTGTGTGTGTGTGTCGATAGAGAATTGATTGCTCCAAGATTTTTATCAGAGTTTTCTACCGATGTTGCGCATGTGCGTAGTGTAGCTCTTCGCAGCAGTCGTGCGTTTGAATGCCAGTCAGAGTCAGTTTTGTTAGGGTTTTGACTTACACAAAATGTGGCATTTTCTGTCAAGCCAAGACATGATCTCATTTTCATAATAACACTGGAAACATCTTCTTAATCCTTTAACTGACACTGACGAGATATCTCGCCTCCTTAAAAGCCTGTTATTTTAAAATTCACGAGCGCACATTATTTGTAAAGTTAACTGCTCAATGGAATACTCTTTGCTGTGCACCCTTATTTTGCACCTACTGAAAATCGGAAGAAAGCCTACTCTATTAAAAATCGATATGCCATTTTAAATGGTGGTTTAGTAATTTCCACCGTGTTGGAAAGGATTAATGGGAATAATTTCTAGAAGAGGAAAGTGCTTTGATTGAAATTTGGTCTTAAAATGGTGTTTATAGCTACGGTCTGTTGATTCAATGTGCTTTTCTTTTGATTGAGTGTCCAATATCCTGTCATCTTACGAGCAAGCTTTATACATTTATCGAGTCGTAGTGATACTTATTATCGCGTGATTTTGATGAGCAATAACTTCATGTCATTAATGACATGATACGTCATAAACGCAGGAAACTATCGGTGAACAAATTATCCTGTTTACAGAAAAGTACATGCATCACTTTATTTTTCTTTCGAGATGTAAATACTTCATTTAATTAAAGCTCGTAAAACCGATTTAATTAGAAGCTCATAAATTCCTCTGATATCCTCTTTTCGAAGTATAAGTTTTAATTTTTTTTTTAAAAACTGAATTTGCATAAAAAGGATTGATTCCCGATGTTTACGAGACTATCTTTTTTTTCCGTATTCTTAGGAAATAAGCTAAGCATATCGTAATGATGGTTTAGGGTATACTGGCAAAATATTTTTAATAAGGGCATTAATTAATGACATTGTAATAAATTAGTATTAAAGCTCTTAATCATAAAAAAAATTCTTCATAAATAATAAAGATGATTTTTTATGCCTCAATTAACTATTTAATATTTCTTGCCATAGAATTTTCTCCGCTTTGCATAATTAATCTTGGATAACGTTCTTGAAACTATATTTTTGTTTGTAACCATGTGCATTACGAACTTCATTATACTACAAACATGCACTGTTATTAGGATTTCTGACATTATCAATGAGAGAATGTTTATTAATGATCCCGATTTGTTGTTTCTTCTCCTAAGAACAAATTGAAGCCCAAATGTATTGCTTTATTTGAGTTCTTATGCTTTATTTTCTTCGGTTGCTGGTTTTTTACGTTATACTAATAATTTCACGTTAAGAATACATTAAATATTTTTGCTTATGGTCGGTCGTTTAATACATCATGTTGAACAATTGCGCCAACATTCATTACTTGAATATTTTTATTCTTTAATTTAATAATATGTTCCGGAATAAGACAAAATCATTACCCATATGAATAGTGCACTATTGTTTTGTGTTCACCATAGATTTGGAAAAGAAGTTACAGTGACAATAAAAATTGATTAACATATACACGAAACAATTTGTATTTCAGGTTTTATTAATTTATTATAAAGACACAGATGTCAGTGCCTACTTCTTTGAATGCGTGTCAAAAAAATGCTAGAAAAAAAATTTTATTCAAAATCTAGTAGGTATTTTGTTCACCAGACGTTAACTACAAATTCAGATGCGAAACAGATCTCTAGTGTTTAATAATGTTTTTGAGAAAAAAGAATATTCGTAATGACTTTCCGGTAATACAGGGTGGCAGGACTAAAGTTGTTAGGCATGAATGGCTTCTACTGAGAGAACCACACGTGCTTAGTTATGAAAAGGATGCATCTTCAGAGTAGGGAATCGCTCGAAATTTTTTATTCAAGTCTTCTACTGAGGTTGAGCATGCGGCATTGTTGAGAATTGCTTTGAGAAGTTTTCACTGCAGTCGCTAGTTGAATGTCAGTGAGTATGTGCTACTCTGGTTCTGTGGATATCGTGCTAGACTCTCACCGCGAGTATCCAGGTTCGAACCCCCGTTGACGGCACATTGGTGGCTGGTTGGTCTCCCATTTGAATAAGTCTCTCCGCAGAAAGGAGGCAGACTACTACACGATACTTACTTTACATGAAAATTTAAGCATTTCACTTCAAAACACAGAGGCCAGATGACAGCACTAGGGTAACACGAAAGAGCAGGACTCCGACAACATAAATACGTTACGGCCACAAGTATACCACGCATAACACGTTACTGCACGTAAAAATGTGTTAGAAATTCTGCAGAGGAATGTGGACGAGGTGCATTTGTGGTTAAGCAGCAGCAGCAGTAGTAGTAGTAGTTTGCATGTGGAGGGGTGTGAGCGGCGCAGTATAGAAAACAGCACCAGAGGTCCACGGATTCGATCATGAAAAAGATATAGATAAATTCTTTCGCTTCCGGACCTGACACGACGATCAATTGATAGAATCTCTTCGTAAAGTCCACTCCATGCTCAAGAAGAGCGCGGAAGTACATCATGACTTTCTAGAAAGATTTCCGACCCGAATCGATCGATAGTAAATGGCTATATGGCTGAATTTATATCAGTGACGCGTGTTGAATTCCGTGTATGAACCGAACTGAATGCTGCTCCTCCAACATCTATATCAACAACGTATCTATCTGTACAGTAGTTGACTTAATAGTACTCGGAATGTAATATTGGTAACAGATCGAGTACCGTTAAAAGGTCGCAGAGCCCCCCCCCCCCTATTGGTCTGCATATGGAACTTTAATAATCTGCAAATAAACTTGAGATGTTTCCCTTTTTAATACAACTGAAATTTGTAATTTATTATGGGTGGCACTTTAACTATACGGCATTACCTTTTGGATACCTTTAGCCCAGATACCCTGAGTATAAACTCGCATACAAGTGTTAAGATATAGAATTCAAAACAAATTTCGCAACTGTTGAGAAACGCCATAGAAATTTAACATCATTTGGCGTCTACATTTGAAGTCCATATAAACATGTCGAAGCAAATTTCAGGTACGATTGTGTGAACCTGTGAGTAATAGAAGTATTTTAGTACAGCGGAACTTCAGTTAACGAGCTTAACTCGTTCCGCTATTGTGCTCGTTATCCGAATCAATCACTCATTATTCGAAACCTTCTCCGTAGGAAATAATGCAAACTCGGATAATTCCGCAATTATTCATTCACATAATAATGATTAATAAAAACGGTATTCGATAAATAATTAAACATAATAATAATATAATTAATACAATGAAATATATACGATATAATAACGCTATAAATAAACATACAACACGATAATGTTTACAAATTAATTTACTCTAAACCAGAAAAGAGAGGGAGAGAGAGAGGGAGTTTAGAGGGCGATTTACGGACTCTGTTTGCAAACTTATTCTTTTTGTGTGAATTTGAAAAAGATCATATCTCATGACACTTGCTATTTGCCTCCTCTTTAGAATTTCTCGGGAAATTGCATTGTCGTTGGACAGATTTATTGGCCGCTTTGCGACAGCTTTATTTGATCGGTTCTTTTCCACAAAATTTTGCACAGATTCCCGCATTCTATACATCTCTCTAATCGCATTTGAAGTGAGAGACTTCCGATCACTTCGCCCTTCCTCAGCCGAGATACCGTCCATAAACTCTTGTCGTTGCGTGCAAAGGAGATATTAGTTCATCTACGGCCAACTTCAAACCTTCTTCCACTAGCTCTTGAATGTAACTCTCATGCACCTGCAGTTCCATGATCTTCCCCAAGGACACGACCTTCTCGACAAATGTTGGCTCCTACTTATAAGATAGCCTTTCAGAGTAACCTTCGATAAGACAATCAGTTTTCTCCAAGCAGGATTAAAAAAAATCTTCAAGCTCATATATGCGTGGTTAAAATTGTATTTTTTTTTGTTAAAATCTAGTTTCGTATCGTAAACGATCACATCCGCACGTGTGTTCGTTTTTCGAGTGAAGCACGCTGACTGTAGACTGATTGTAAGGGAAAATATTACTCACAATTTTTTTTCCACAGTACGTGTGTGGACGAAAGCGAAAAAACCATCAGCTCAGTTGTGATAATGTGAGAATATACAGAAAAATCGCAAAACTTTTTGCTCGTAATGCGAAACATCGCTCTTAACGGAATCAAATTTGAGTAAAATGTTTGATTGTTATGCGAATTGTTCGAAGTTCCAATGTATTAGGAATTTGATGAATCTTGTATATTTAGCTCTATGAAAATGTTTTCTAAAAGGTTAATCCAAACAGTCAATGAAGGTAAATTTATGTGATTCCCAACTTCTAGGCACGAATGCGAGCCGATCTCCGTAAAAAAATCTTGTCACAGAGAACAACGGGCCTACTATGGCACAAATGTGCAATCATCACACTACATTAACTTCACTTCTGAAATATCGATGGTAGCACTGAAAAATCAGAGACAACACTATATACAACTCACCGACAGTTAGGTACACTCACTCACAATTCCAGCACAGCTCGCTCTGTAGTAAATTGCCCATGGCGATAGACCGGAGATGTGCTCGATTTGAAAGAAAGAAAGTGAATCAAGATAGAAAAAGAAAATACAGTTTTGAAACATAGGTTTGGGGAATTTTTTTTTCATAGTTTGACTTCACGATTCAACAAAAGAACATCATGAATCGGTTTACAAAAGTTCCTTAACATGGATAGTTCATTCAGTAACATCATAAATTTCAGTAATGTGTAGAAACATAATAATGTTACCAAAAAAAAAAAAGAAGAAAAATTGGGTTAATTTACAAAGAAAATCAATTTTGTGTGCTCTGGTTCGGATTTTTGGCCATGGTTTCGTATTCGCTCAATGAATACGTAAATACCTTCACTAAATGAATTCACAGTCGTATTTCCCAAACATAATTATATGAGTTGAAATGGAATTTCTTAGCAAAACCGCCAATTTTTACTCAGTATTGAATATATTTCTTACATATTAGAAAGCAATATATTCTTGCATTTTTACTCTGCAATATTTATTCAAAAGAATTTCGCAACTGTTGAGAAACACCGTCGAAATCTAACTTCCTTCGGCTTCTATATTTGAAAATCACACGAACATATCAAGTTTAAGCAACTTTCGAGTACGATCGCGTGAAACTGTGAGTAATAGAAATATTTTAGTATTAGGAATTCGATAAATATATATATATATCTCGTGTTTATTTAGCTCTATGGAAGTATTTCCTGAAAGATAAATCCAAGCAGCGAATCAAGGTAGAAAAAAAAAATGGTGTTTTGAAATATAGATTTAAGGATTCTGTTTTATATTTTGACTTAACGAGTCACCAAAGAACATCACGAATCTGTTTACAAAAGTTTCTTAAGATTGAAGCTAGAAAATACGTGTTAAAAAAAAAAGGCCAGAAGCTGTAAACTCACAACAGGACACATACCTACCTACCTTTTGAAAAAATAAGAATGAAAAATCCTTTTTTTTTTTATCCTATTTTGTTTTTTTTTTCCTCCCGGAGGTATTCAGTCAGCCCGAAGAATGCAAATGAGTCGTATTTACGTCACAACAGTTTTTACGATTTGTGGACAAGATTTATTCCATCGAGTTTTATGTCGTATGTGAAGCAACTATTCCACACCCTCGTTTTTCCCCCCTTTTCTTTTTTTTATTAAAAAAAAAAAGAACATAAAAGTTTTTACGTGAGGAATTTATTTCTATTTTCTTTTTATATATAATATATTACCCTATTCCTTTGGGCAGCGAGTGTGAATAGAATTGATCTGAAAACGAGAAACAAAAGATCTTGACTTGATGAATAGTTTTTCCCAAGAACAGCTACCGAAATCGGATGAAAAGTTTTTATCCCACAGAAATTTCGACTGAAATAATGATTTAAAGATGAGGCCGATAAGAAATCATGTTGGGAAGTATAAGCTTGATTCAGATTTACGAGAAAACGAGTCACTTATTTTTATGGATATATTTTAAACTGGGATGGAAGAACTCCTACCGGTAAGGTGCCATTTTAATTCGGTACTAAAATTTCGCATTCATGAAAAAAGATTAGGTATTTCCCAAGATTTTGAAGAGACCATATCGAATTAATTTATTTAAGGTGAATATGCACTTTAATAATAAAATTAGACTATACTTTATAGACAACACAAATGCAAATATTTCTACAATAAAATATTTGAACAATCGACGCAAAACTTTAGATAAATTCAAATTGTCAGCAAAATAAAATTATTAAAAATTTTGTCGGATGCCCCCTATTTCTAAATAAGTAAGTTAATGCAGGTTCCATCAAAGGAATTGCATTATCTGCTGCTCAAAATTAAACACTGAATGGAAACTCTAAGATCTTTTACAGACGTGCACTACCGACTATTTTCATAAATCTCCTTACAAAATGCCACAAAGATTCTCAACAAGTTTGAGATCAGAGCCGCATACTTCCCAGTTGAGAACTGGTGCACCAGCAGAATGATCTGCTGTGTGCACGATCTGCCTACGACTATGGCTTTCCTTTATAATTTTGCTGAAGCTATTACTGGAAACGAGCTAGAGGTTCACCAGAGAGTAACAGATCATGAGTGGCTGTATGTAATGCCGAGTATTTTGGCGAAATCTAAGAGAGGGTATGAGGCTTTTCGAATAGACGTCATAATCATCATCAGCATCACTCCTGAGGGACATACATTGGATGGTCCCCATAGAGATCAATCTTAAAATTGCTGATTTTAACGTAGAAATGCGGAAATTTAGTGGGGTTTTCCGCCCCCCACATCAGTAATTTTAAAAATTGAATTGAATCTTTGGTTTTCGAAATATTGAGCTCGGTTAGAGTTACGAAGCCTAGAAAATTAAATATAAAATGATGAGCCAGACCAACTTTTCAAGTGGATATTCATGCAATAACATTGATTTCAAATTTTTATTTATATCTTTTCAAGTGCGAAAACGAGAATTAATGTCCCCGTATTGTCTTATATTATCCAATTGCGTCAATCCATACAGTTTATGATGTTTTGAAAATAATTATGGGCCCATATAAATTACATCGACGAACCGCAGCTTTAATCAAGCCTTTTTTGAAGGAAAAACAGGCAGATCGGTAACTTGAAGTTAAGAAAAAAACAATTCGAAATTTCTAGCTCCCATTAAAAATAAGAAAAAACGATTCATTTCCATGTTTCTTTAATTTAGATTTGTTTCTTTCATAAATCGCACAGGAAGTTGCCATATTGATTTACAACATTATCATTAACAACAACCATAAGGTTCTTGACTTTATCAACAACAATAAAATTTCTCACATTTGCACATATTTGATTTCGAAAACCTATATACTTTCTTCTCTTTCAAAAATACGAGAGAGAGAGAGAGAGTGTGTTAGTTAGTTCCCTTGTTAACATCTGCATTCTTGAAAACTGTCTTTACAATGAAATACATATCCATAAGCAGATTAAAGGAATACCAATGGGGACCTGCTATTTTCTGCTCTTTCTACACTTCTATGAACAAAAATCCAAACTGCAATCCAACTTTGTTGGCTTTCGTTACATTGATGATCTAATCATTTTCAAGAAAATGCAATTTCAACAGCATTTTCCCCAACATCTATCCCGAAGAGCTTTCTTTGAAGCAAACCACAAAAGAAGGCATAATAATGTTCCTGGACATAAAAATATACAAAAACAACAATAAATGGGAAACAGGTGTTTATGACAAAAGAAAAGACTTCGATTCTTCTGTTAACAGTTTAAGCCACTGGCATTCAAACATCAACACCAAAATATTCAGAAACACACTCATTTCGCAAATTTGGAGATTCGGACACATTTATAATAATAAACAGGAATTCAATACAGCACTCCTCAATCTTTTCAAAACTGCATCTGGCAACAGTATTCAAACCGCCTTCTTCTCTCAACGACATTTCCAGAAAAATCTTCAAAACAACAAGTCTCTCCATTGTTGAGGTATGTCCGGTGATTTTTTGACTTCATTTTTGGACTTTTTAATTTTTTGACTTCATTTTTGAACTTTTTAATTTTTTGACTTCATTTTGGACTTTTTAATTTTTTGACATTTTTCATATTCCTTGTAAAATATTCAATGCAATTATTGTATTCCTGTAACTTTGTATATATTTTCCTCATTCTTCTTTGAGCTTTCAATCTGAAGCACTGTGTGTATTTTTCTATAATATTGTATTTTTTAACATTTTTTCATGGTCTTTTTTTTCGTCCAACATGTTTTTGAGAAGGCAGGCGTCGGGGAACAATGGTCGGCATTGTGAATGCAACTTCAGAATATGAATATAAATATAAATAAATAAATACATATATATATAAGGAACTCTCTACAAAATACAATATTTTTTGGGTATGAAATGTTTTCCGCATTCCTGATTCAATGCGTACAAACAGAAGATCAAATATGAATGTGTATTATGTAACTAGGATGGAAGGGAGGGGTTGTAGCACAATCATAAACAAATCAAGCATCTCTTGTAATGGCTTTGTGCATTTCCGACGTCAGCCTCCACGCGAAAATCAAAAATTCCATAAGTCGTTGTTTATTACTTATAACAAATTTATCAATGGAACACAGTTTTCTGATCGAAATGAATGGCACCGCAGATTATTATTAACGATCTAATAAAAGAAAGCCGAGTGAAGTGGTTTTGATAGAACTGATGGCAATGGCATATCATTTATTTGAAACGTAAAAAAATAATATGAACCCACAAACAACGAAAATATAACTTAATTCTTGAAAAATCACTTGTTTCAACAAGAATGACTGATATACGGTTTCCAGTCATTCTTGTTGGTCACTGGAATAGTTCAAATTATTCGAAATTAGAATCGTCTAATTAATCTATCCTGAATCCGTAAATTGCGAATTGCAAAATAATCACGAACATAAAAAAAATAATTATCAATTATTAAAATTCTACCATCAGTTACGAAACTGTTTCGCAAATTTTGGCAATTTGTAACTAGCTTTTAATACAATAGATCTTAACTACTACATTGTTCCATTGTTCTGGAATCCGCTTCACTGCAGAATTTCTCAACCGTGCTCAAAGCGTAATTTACGACAACAATTCATGATCATCCATTACAAAACTGTTTCCCAAATTTTGCTTATCATTCTTATGATATGAATGAAATACACTTTAATTAATGTGTGATACAATTTGTACATTCCTATGCTTTCCATACTCTTAATGACGATAAAAAAAGATTCAGATTTTGAATATTATACCTTGATCTAGAGGTGGAAAAGCATAATCGGTATCAAATGATACATATTCTCGATGCACTCCAACAATGTTAAAATGTTAAAATGGACATTCTAAATTGTCAAAGAAAGAGTAGAAAAAGCAGAATTTTTAAACGTTTTCCTAGTCAAGTTTAGTCTTTTAAGATTTGCTAGTTCAGCTGAACTTCGTCGAGAAGAGTAAAGTCTGACTTTTTGTAGAATTTTAAGTTGGAAAACACAGGTAACCGATTTAGAGTCGGTATTCATTGCAAGACAAAAATAACTAATTAACAAATGAAAAGCAAAATTTACAAATGAAGCATACAAATACCCTCTCTTAAAAACATGAATATGTCATAGGATAATAATATCAAGAACTAATCGTTTTCCGCCTTCTCTTAGATGTTACATTTCACGTGCCGATTTAACTGAAAATTTACATTAATTATAGTTAAGGGAAAAACACAAATTTTATTTTTTGTTAAGCGAATACAAATGATCTGTTATTAAAATTACATATTTTAATGTCAAAAAATAAAGTGGGAATTAACCGATAGTTTTAATAATTAAGTTAAAAACTCTTGCTCAGTTTCATAATTTGGAACACGGTGGTCTTTTTCGACACATCATTTGAATTTTATGAACCAAAAGAAGATCTTTGTGAAGCATCGAAAACTAAAAACAAAGTTGATTTTTTTTTTGAACATGTAAATTTCAGTTTAGAATAAATTCGCGTATAGGATATTTACTCAAAAAGTTTCGGTTGAAACTTATTGTAGATTCACGTTTGAGATTATCATCAATCATTCGTTTGACAGGTTTTTCCTAAACAAGAAATCGCTTCTCGCGAGAAATTTGTATCAACGAAATAATACGTGATCGCATTTTCCTACCGATTTTTAAGAGAGACGTACTTCCAACTTTATTATGAGAGACGCGAGCAGAACACGAACGTCTCATGGGTATCTTAAATTCAAATGTTCATAAGTACACGCCGTTTAATGTAATCACATCGGG
Source organism: Pholcus phalangioides (assembly GCF_987345545.1). Classification (NCBI taxonomy): domain Eukaryota; kingdom Metazoa; phylum Arthropoda; class Arachnida; order Araneae; family Pholcidae; genus Pholcus; species Pholcus phalangioides. The sequence goes on along the minus strand of NW_028301608.1, from coordinate 80,040,906 downwards.
ACTCGACGTCTTTGATAACAATAAAAGGTTCCAAAACGTTTAAACGTGCATTTTCCCCCCGATTGTTCAAAAGCAGGATCCCCCTCCTTGCAAGCTAAAATACTTTTTTAAATTTAGAAATATTATGAGGAGTTAGAATGGAACTGTCTAATGTATATCACGAATATTACGATACATTTTATAATGATCGGTATATTCCAAAGATTTCCCTGTGGAAGAATTTCGGCCGAGATGTTTGATTTTGATTTGATCAGTTGAAAGAAACTGACCAAGACCTCTGAAGAGAAGATTTTTTTTACCTTACAAATGCCTTCACGTAGATCATAGCGTCTATTACGGACCCATTATGAACTGAGTATAGAAATTTTTGCCAATAAGGGAAACCCCCGATCTCTTACGTAGTTTTGCGGGTTGATAACAATAACTTATAAGGTAAAAAGGAGTCTGTATCTTGTTCAACCTTAGCTTCAAAATATACATAAAGAAAAACTTTCTACGTCAGAAAAAAAACTGGCAACATAAACCAGTGTCCTGCTAAATAGGTAGGCCCGATAAAGGAATTTTTTTCCACCTTATGATATTGATCCGTTCTGTACTTATCGAAAGGGATATCATCATCGGCAGCGGAATGATAGCATTTTCCGTTATTCTAATAAGCGGCGTCTACAGTAATTCAAGCGCAGTTTCTCTTCTCTGTTAATCATTAATTGAGCGGATAAAGAGTGACAGCAGCTGAATTCCTTCAGGTGAGCGGAAATTAAAACTTCAATAAATACGCGACTGTGACTCTTGAGACGCGAGTTTGATCAAAGCCGAATTCTGCACGATGTATAGACCTTTATCTCATTAGCGTGAGTCGTTCGGTAGACAACTAAATTGGATTTCGATTTACTGCTGAAATCCCAAGATGAATTCAATTTGTCTTTGAATGCATTCAGAAATTTATAGGAAGAAACGTCTTTTTGTAAACGTTTCTTATGCGTTTAGAAATTTCTATCGGAACCGTCACGATACGTTGTGAGACATTAAAATGATGTTTCATGTTCTTGAAACCTTCATTTCCCGATGAATTTCACAAAATGGTGTTATATATGTTCGGATATCTATAAACAAATCATTTAGTAGTCTTTCAAGAAAGAATGTAATTTTTGTTTTCCGCTAAATTTTGATGATAACAATGTTTCTACAAACATGAAATGTTTATGTTAATAACTATTTACAATAAGGTATCCTTATGTCTTTTTACTACTTCTCAGTAGACAACCTCTATAATGGGAAAATATTACTGTACTACAAAAAATTTATCCCAAAGATAAATGATGTTCATAAAAGATGTTCAATAAAGTACCTTATATACTCGTGTATAAGCCGACTCGTATATAAGAAGACCCCCCCCCTCCTTCAGGACCACCAAAACCGAAATAAATTGATATTTTTAAAATCCGTGCATTTTATAGAAAAACGCATTCTTATATTTTCATGTAAAATGAATAGCTTGCGGAAATTTGCAATAGAAAATGATTCAAACTTTCAAGCGTCTTCAAGCGTAATCCATCAGATCATCATAGAGGGTGCGGCATCTTCGATCTTCGTTTTTATCCTCATCTGGACTGTCACTTTCAAAGAGGATATCATCTTCAGTTCCGTCCATCGCATTGCTGAGGCAACATTTTTTGAAGGATCTGACGATAAATTCGGCGATAACAGAATTTCACGCCTCATGTACCCATTGGAACACTAAGCCAATGTCAGGTTTCTTCAAGGCACCACTTTTTCTTAGTTTCTTTACCATCGGAATTCATCCATTCCACAAATTCCTCAAATAGTCTTTAAAAGGCTTGTTGATGCTCACATCTAAAGGCTGTACAATCGACGTTAGCCCACCTGGTATCAAAGCCAATGATGTTTTCGATTTCTTTGCCTCGGTGAACACTGCTACAAAAATGACTACTGATTGCGGGGGTCGATATTTTGTCATCAAAAACTGGCCCGAGTATAAGCCAACCCCCCCCCCAACCCACTTGAGGGACGAATTTTTCCACATGAATGAATGAACGCTAGAACTTTGCCACTGGACTTATCCCGTTGCGCGAGATCTCTTCCAGCCCAGCTTCATAGCAGAGTCTGGAACACTTTATTTTGTGTCAAAAAAAAACAAAAAAAAAAAAAAAACATACAAAATTTTTTCATTATATTTTCCCCGGACAATTGGGTACTGTCGCGACTAACAAATTTTGTGGTGATTACAGATGAGATGGGGTTGGGAGTTGGGAGTTGGAGAAAAGTTTTGGGGTTTCGTTAAGACGGATGAATGTACACATATTAGGATGGAGGTATGTTTTAAAAGCAATTGAGGACCCCCCCCCCCCATGCCATCTCATCTGTTATCTTACACTTGCGAGTCATCTCGCTTAACACCTCATTACTGAGCAAATGGGTTTGATGACTTGCGGACTAGAAGTCAGCATCTGTTTTATTGGGTTGAGTTCACTCGCTCCGGTGAATTTGATGAAAATATGCAAAATAGAAATATTGTGTGTGGGGGAATATATACAATTAGGGATCACCCGTGCCATCTCGCTTAGCACCTTATCCGGTGAGCAATATGAATACGACAATATGAGTACGCACGTGTGTTGTGGACATGAAATGCATGAAGAAATTGAACAGAGGAAAGAGAAATACACATATGCACACATTTATATACAGGGTGATTATAAAAAAACTATCCAGACATATGGGCCCCTAACTATCATACCATTCACAGAAACTGAATGAAATTTTGGCATAAGGTATTTTGATGTATGCGCTCAAGGATGATATGGAAAACAACAGTGTCACTCTAACAGTTACGGTTACAGTAAGAAAATTTCGAAAATATCAAATGGCAACACCAAGTTTTTTGTATTGGAATGTGATCTCCATTGTGAAAAACCCTAAATAGCGTTCGAACGGCAACTGTAGCATGAAAATCACCGGCGGTAGTTAGGCTAAAAGTGAGGATAACCAATAAGGACAGAGAAGCAGCATAAAATAAAGCATTTTATTGTGTTTCACAAATTTTCCACATGACCTTGTAGAGGACTAATCAGGCCTCAGTCGAAGAAACGGTGTGACGAATGAAACGAACATTAATGCTCTGGTAAAGTCACGGCAAAGTCCTTTTTACTTTTTCCTTGCCTAGCTCCGGGGATTTTCGTGCTACAGTTGCCATTCCAACGCTATTTAGTGTTTTTCAGTATGGACATCGCATTCCAATACAAAAAACTTGGTGTTGCCATTTGATATTTTCGAAATTTTCTCACTGTAACCGTAACTGTTAGAGTGACACTGTTGTTTTCCATATCATTCTTGAGCGCATACCTCAAACTACCTTATGCCAAAATTTCATTCAGTTTCTGTGAATGGTATGATAGTTAGGGGCTCATATGTCGGGATAGTTTTTTTATAATCACCCCGTACATATATATAACTGCCAGGTCGAGTTGTCTCACGCTGACCCTATTTTGGTGAGCAATGTGGCTTGGTTTAAATGGGGGGATTGTCTGGAGGGAGCCTTAGCTAAGGATCAGCTTCGGTCTTGGTGTTTTGGTTGACTCGCGTTGGCTGGTTATACTTATATTTAAAAAACATGAATATATATAAAATATAAACTACATGTAATGGAGGCTTATTATGAAACCATTCGTGTCGTCCCGCCTAGTACCCTAGCTAGAATAGCGGAATGAAGGATACTTGTGGTTATCACATTTACATCATTGTAAGGGGAATGTCATAAAAATTCTTGTTCGGGTCCCGTTAGTACATGCTATATCTTGTACATGTAATGGTTATTTATGTATTAGTAGTGGCAGTCATGTGAATATGATTTTTGTTGTTGTTTTTTGCCCATTTCTGTTTTCCCCCCCCCCCTTATTTTTGTAACATTTAAAACATTATTTTATAAATCTGGTGGACAGAGTTTTTGTCTTTCGTTGGCGTGTATATATCTGACAAGGCTTGTAATCCTTGCTGCTGTGTTTTTGTTTTTGATTATTTGAGTAAACCATTGTTTTGTATTGTTTTCGGAATATTTGCACATGTGTAGATGTTTTGTAAATTTGCACTCTGTTGCATAGTGAACAGGAGTACCCACCATACCGCAGGCACATTTGTCAGTTCGGCGGCGCGTTTTCGTTCGTGTAGATATATAGGGAATGGGCGTGTCCTGTTATGAAGATAGTCTCACCTCCCTATTCCAGTTTAGTGTGTTATATGTGACTCGAGGGACAATTTCGTGCACTTTCCTAGCTGTTGTTCCTTGGTCCCAAATTTGCTGCCACTTTTGGAGGGTTGCTTGTTTAAGTTGTCGTTTCAATAGCGTTAGTGGGAAAGGCGTATCAAGTTTATTGTCACAGTTGTTTGCAGCTTTGGCTAGAGAGTCTGCTCTCTCGTTTCCAAGATTACCTACATGGGTCTTGGTCCAACCTAGGAAAATTTTTGGGTTATTTTTAATAGACGCCGCTTCAATACACGTACTATTGTGTTTCTATTTGTTGGATCTGGAAGTGCTTGAAGGGAGAAGCAGCTATCTCTCTCTCTCTCCGAGAGAGAGAGAGAGATAGCTGCTTCTATGCTGTTATTATAGTTTTAATAATAACTCTCTCGGAGAGAGAGAGAGAGAGAGAGAGAGTTATTATTAAAACTCGTTCTTCTGCTCCCGTTGCGTATTGCGAAGCTGCTTCTACCGCTAACAATTCTACTTGAAAGTTACTATTGTTTTTATCTAGCGCTGCTTGCCACGTATTGTTTGTGTACACACAATAAGCTGCCCCGATGCCTTCATCGGTTTTGGAGCCATCTGTGTATATGTGGGTGTTTGCTAGTTTTATATCGTGGCCGTCAATCGAAATTTGATTGGGGATAGTTGAGCAGGAGGGGTGGTGGTGCCAGCCATGCTCCCGTGCTTCAAAGTTATTGGGGTCAAAATCTAGAAGTTCTGGTTGAATGTTTTTCCTAAACCTAACTGCGTTTATGTAGACTGCTTCCATTTGGAGCTTTAGGTGTAGTGGGCATTTGCCTGTGATCACCTGAAGTCCGAGCGTGGCTGTTGTGTCATAGGCTCCGATGAATTTTTCCACAAAAAACTCGGCTTCTAGACGAGTAAATAAGGTATTTAAAATCATAAGTTTATAAATTTATAATGGGAAACCTATCGGAACTGATAAAAACACGTATTTCACGGACAGAACGGAGGCATAAAATGGATGTTACTATTTCTATTTAAATATACATACTGGTGAAACGTGGAGATTTATTATATATGGAACTTGTGAATGTTTGCCACACTGTTAAGATTAATCCAATTGTATTTATAAATGTTGCTGTTTTTGTACAGTATATTTGCTGTTTAAATTAACCCCCATATCACCTAATTTTGTTATTACTATTTCTATATTCAAACTTAGATTAATGTAAATGTACTATACAGAGCGGACGTTTCTGCAACCGTTGACATTAGAAACATACTTTCAATTACAAAAAAAGTTTTCAAATGACGTGCGGTAATTCAAAGTGTCACAAATTTCTCAAGACGTCGTACACATAAAAAAATGTGTAAAACTTGACTTTTCTCATGTATACCCTGTGTGCTGAAACTCCTAACTATTGAAATATAAATGCGGCTCTGAGAAGTCATTTACAAAAAATTGCATATTTTTCAATGCAATACAAACGATGTTATGTATTAAGTTTTCCGCATTATCGCCAATGACTGCGGGTGTGACTCACAAATTGTGAAAACGTCAATTATGTTCAAACGTGTAAAATTCTATAATTACCAAAAAAAAAATTAATTCTTATTTATTGTGAATAGAAAAATAAAACGGTTGAGTTCACATTCTTCTATCTGTGTATACTCCTTAAAAATGGCAACTTTTCTGCCAATGACAATTTGCCAACACGGTAATAAGTTGCCAAAATATAGTTATTTTATATATTTATTATATTGATAAGCATTGCATTTAAAACATTAATTTTGTTGCCTCAAAAAAAATAGTTTATTGAAAAACATAAAATAAAAATACACAATATATATACACAATATTCTACTCAAGACATCAAGGATTTTGCAAATAAATTAATTTTCAGAGTGGGATAACATTTTAATTATTGAAGGTTTTACCACACAAGGATTTTGGAAGTATATGGAAGTTACGTCAAAAAACGGTTGCAGAGATATGCGTTTAGCTAACATTATTCGAACAGCCTATACATGACCGTTATTAAAGAAAAAGTTCATCAAATAAAACTTTTGATCCATATTTAGAGACTTGGCGTTCGCTTATAGAGTTGTTTTCTTATGGTATTGGAGAACGGATATTGAAATTCGTGTTCGCAACTGGTAAATGAACAATACAATTGGTAGAAAAATACACTCAATATCTTATTTGTGACACTTTTTTGCAATTAGGAGTACGAAAAGTTTTAGGGAAGGGAAAGTAAACGAGAGGGAAAATGAACTTCCCTGTTAGATTGATCTTGGAAAAATGAGGATAAATGTGTAAAAAATTTCATACTTCTTTTCCAAGAAAAATACTTTCTTTAGTTGCCGAAGCTAAGAAAACAAAGATAACAATAATACAGTTGAGGGGTAAATATAACAGAATAGGATAAGAATGAATTTTTTTTCCTTTCAGTAGACAGAGTAAAAGAACGGATTTCGACTGAAGTCCTCTTCTGCGCGGTAAGGGATCATTGAATTTTCAAACAACCAAGATATCGAATTGTGGATAGTGTTCCCTTGTAATGAATAGAAGAAAAAGGAAAGTAAGAGTCGCGACAGCAAGTTATGGTTCTTTGGAACAAATGCGTTCTTTACCGGACTTTCATACTATGAAAGCGCGGAGGTGAAATCGAAAAACAAAGAGAAAAGAAAATCCATTGTCATTGGAGTCAGTGGATTCAACATCAACTTTAAGTTCCTTTTTCTTTTTTGCAGCTCTCCTTTATTATATGTTTTTATATATTTGCTATTTTCCTTTTCTTTCCTCATTCTTCCGTGAACAAACTTCTTTTGTAGAGAGCGAAGAAAAAAATAGAATGCGGAGGAGAGAGAAAGTCAGCTATCGACTTTCAATTTGTCAGCATTCTTACTCTAATGGGAATTGAACAAATGGATTGTAAAGCTCTCGCAGTTAATGAAACTCTGCACCACGTCTAACAACCTGTCAGATCTAAATAAGAAACCATCAATCTCTGAAGTGTAGCTATCAAGATGTTGTGCTAAAAGAAACGCTGTGCAATATAGTAGCACTGAACCTCCTTTGTAACCTTTTTTCTAAAATAAAAGAAAAAGTACAACAGCTTTTTAAAAATTTATCGAGTATTTAGTGAACACCAAACTTAAACTCATATTGTAGACTAAACAGCTTCGAAAAAATTACAAATGGGAACGATTTTTTGACATATTCGTTGTTCGATATGACTGCAGATTGTGTGCACCTGGACGCGCAGTCAAAAGTTCTTTTAAGTTGCTTAAGATCTGGAACATAGTATGATCATCCTGATCATCCAAGCTAATGTGTATACGATCTGACTCGGATATCCAAAAAACTTTAGTAGTAGTAGCCGTTTTTCTACTACTGCTAAAACGTGCATGCACCCCGTTGTAAAATTTCTAACGAATTGTTATATGCTGGAACGTGATGTGTGTGTGTGTTTATGCGTGTCCTTAACGTATTTATGTTGGAGTTATGCTTGTTTCATGTTCTTGCTGATGCTGCCATCTGCCACCCATATTTTCAAGTAAGGATTGTAAAAAAAGGAGATTTTTAATAGCTGGCTGACGCGAAGATAAATTTTAAGAAAAAGAGAAAATTCAACTACCCTTGCGAACCTATGTCCTCTTACTTTTCGGGTGAGAGCCCTAGATTACAAAAGCAACGTATATCTCAATCTTTCCTTAGAACTCGTACGCACTGAACGGAGCCGTAAATGGATGGTCGGACCTAATTCTGGCCAAAGCTCACAGTTGCTGACACTGCCACCAGATGGTGACGTATCCGAGGATGCTGTCACTCCACTATCCATACGACACGATCTCTACTGAAAGATTGAGATATTCGTTGTCTTTACAAACTAGTGGACTAGGGCGCTCCCATAGTAAGTGAGAGGACGTGAGTTCGATTCCCTCTGCAAGGGCAGTTGATTTTTTGTCTTTTTTAAAATTCATCTTTGCATCAGCCAGCTGTTAAAAACCTTCGTATGGATAACAGAGAGTGACAGCATCCTCGGATAAGATTGTAAATGCTTGAATTTTCATGCTATGTAAGTATCATGTTGAAGATCTGCCTATTCTCTGCCGAGAGACTTCTTCAAATGAAAGACCGGCTCGAATTAGGGGGGTGTTACCAATGGGGGTTCGAATCTGGATCCTTACGTCTAGCACGACTGCACAGCAGTGACCACCGAGTCCTCTGACAGAACTCAGAATTTGGTTATTAGATGTTAGAATTAAATGATGAAATTATTTTTGATAACTGTACGATGTTGCGGAAAAAAAATTCCGCTAAAAACATCTAATGAATATCGGTTAAAGTTTGATGAAATACTGTAATGTCATGCCCATTATTTCAACTTTTTCTGGGGGGGGGGGGAAAGAAGGAGGGAAATAACATATATTCAATATATGTATATTTGTATTGCTCCCTCCCGGCATTTACAAAAACTGTTCTCCCCCAAATGACGGGCCTGTGTATTTATAGTCTACAACATTTCGAAAGTTACTTTACATACAATGCTTTAAAAAACAGTTCTTCAATGCTTTTTTGTCATTGAGTACTTTTAAATGCTCCCGGGGCACCAGAACCATCTTAATAGCACTATGCACTACCCCCCCCACCCTCGGGCAAAATGATGATTTGGGGTCCCCTATCCAGCTAGATGTACCTGCTACTAATTGAGATACTTTTACTTTTTTTGGAAATCTTAATCCAGAGACTTACATATTTATATGTCTCATCATCCTCCTTCTCTGAAAAAAAAATCTATCCCTTCACACCCCTTTCATTAAGCCGACCCCATATTTCGTCCGCAAGTTCTACCGCCTCCACAAAAGGATGGTACTGATCACTTTTAAATACTGATGCAGATATTCTGTAGATCAGTGTAGCACGAAGCAAGGCACTTCGCAAGTCATTTCACTGCACCTAATTTCCGAAATCGGTTTATGCAAGTACCGCGGATAATTCCTAACTAGGTTAATCAACGTAAGGACGATCAGGGTCCTAAGGTCTATGTACTGCATTCGAAAGGCATTCCAGGAAACTGATCCGTCTCTTACGACACGGTGATACGTATTCGTGTTCAATGTAAATGAAGCTTCTGTACACGTTACGCAGACGCCATTCTCCGTAGCTATTCAATACCTAAAGGATCATAACCTGTAAACATCACAAAGCTATGATGTCAATAGGCTGCAAATAATAGCATATGAATCTCTGTGTATATCTGTTCTAGTGTGCATTTGACCGCAAAGATATATTAACTATCGCTAGCCTCCCTAGATTTGAATATCACACTAGCGTAGACCCTAACGCATTCTAAACCAATCAAATAACTGCTATACGCGCGATAAGTATGAATTCCAAATTTATTTATTTACAATAATCCCAGAAGGCATGAAATGCACTTATACTGGAAGAAAAAAAATATAGAAAGGGAAGCCTCTTCGCATACGGAGTCAGGTCGAAATCCTCAATAGCGGAAGAAAATCTTGCGTAGGAGGCGCATACAAGTTCTGATGGAAGACTGTTCCATATTCTCGCCACACGGCATCTATATCCGTGGAAAACGCAATCTCTTCTGGCCGTTGGTATTCTTATTTGGAAGCAATGCCTACGTAGGTTAACTCGCCTGTCTATGATCTCAAAGAAAGGTTCTCTCGATGGTAGATAAACAATTTGGTGGACTAGTTTGTAGCACATCTTCAGATATGCAGCGATTCTACGCCATTCCAGCGAGTGTAAACCCAGAAATTGAAGTCTCTGGCAATAAGATAGACCGCTCATGCCTGGTATTCGTTTAGTAAACGACCTCTGTGGCTTTTCGAGGAGCTTTATGTCCTTGATTTTGTAAGGGCTCCATACTTGCGAATAGAACTCCAGAGTCGGGCGAACGTACACACAGAAGGCATATGACAACGTATGCGCATCACAATTACGGTATGCCGTACATAACATATATGTAATTCTATTAAGTTTGCAGACTATGCCATGATAATGATCAGTGAAATCCAGAATGCGGCTCATTGCAATACCTAAATCCACGCATGTATCCAATTGCTGTAATGTTTCATTATCTAGTTGGTAATATTCAGGATCGGTGCGTCTACCTAAATGCATTGATCCACTTTTTGATGCTGAAATAGGTAGCTTATACAGACAAATCCACTGAAAAAGTTATGGGCATGCAATTAATTCTTAGGCCCCTAGTGTTTTCACTGGAGAGAATAACTTCACGTCATCAGCGAATTGCAATAGAGAGATGGGTGTGACACAGCCTGAGTAATATCGTAAGTGTACAAAGTAAATAATATCGGCCTAACACCGATACCTGGACAACTCCGCTTGGCACCTGACATTCTCTAGACATCACGCTGGCTACGCGAACCTGATGAACTCTGTCTGATAGCAGTTCTTGAATTATCCTCACAACTTTATCGGGAACCCCCCATGCAAGCTAGCTTCCTCAGTGCTAGCAATCTGTCTATCAAATGCCTTTTGGAAATCGACGTAAATTACATCAATCTCTTGTCCAGAGTCTATAGCACTCCCCCATATATCATGACAAATCGACTGCTGCACTGGTAAGTGCATAACATCTTTCATAAACATGTTAATTTGTGTTACGAAAAAAGCGATGCAAAAAAGTTTTTTCGAAAGAAGAGCAACTGATGTGACATTTTCTTTGGGAAAGAGCGCAAACCCTCCCTAGATGGTCTCTCTATGCGGTCAGCGGTCATGTCTGTCTGTCTGATGACATTTTCAAAAACTATAGGATCCCGATTAACTGAGTTTCAGTTTCAATAGGAGGTACTTTAGATGAATTAGCTTAAAAAATTAAATATGGTAAAGTGACACGAAAATAATAGGAATGTGGATGAATAACATTGAATGTGTGTGTATTGTGTGGCGAAACTTGTTCAGAGAATCTCTACATCAGTAGGCGATATTGCCCCTTGGAGAACAGAAAAGCGGTAGAAGCTTTTGATGGGCTTCTATGGGCTCCTATGGGCTACAGTGGTGGTCGGCTGATGTTGGTTTTTGTGGTTTCCAACTTCGAGGCGCGAATGCCAGTCGATCTCCCCTTCAAAAATGTTTCGCCACCGAGAGAGCAACAGGCCTACAACGGGTACAATTATTAAATCATTGCACTTCACTCACAGCTAGAAAAAGTTATGGTAGATGGCAGCACTACACATTACAAGCATTACACAGTAACAATCTTCACGCTAGGTTCACAATGCGTACGAATTCATTAGAAATTCCACAGACTAATGTGGACGAGGTGCATGTGTGGTTTTTCTAGAAACACTAAGATTCGCTCACGTTATTAGATACTTACTACACTTAGACCGGCAGATACATATGCACATTTTAGGCGCAATCATCTCGGTAATGAATTGCCCATGAATTCCATTTTCATCTTCCGGAAAATTTCGGACAGCTAAAATCAAATTCATCTCCAAAGCAAAAAACGCAGTAAGCTCAATCTGGCCGATGCTTATCCAGTCTAGGATTTCATCAATCGATATTGTATTTAGGCCATTCTCTTCTCTGGTTGAATCGACTATGCCATATGGTGCACCGACTTTGAGCTCAGAATATTTGGATCATTTCGATGTTGTGTTAAATTTTTTTTCGAGAAAACTATTGCACTTCCTGCGAGACATGCCGAGTTATATAATTAGACGCAAACTTTGTCAACCGAGAATGTCCATATTACTGAAAAAGTGTATCCTTTGCTTTTTGTTATAATACTAAAAATGCCAAACTACAGACTCCCAAGACCATGTCTTGGCCAATTGTTGGAAAAAGCAGAACACTCACTCCCTGATAGACATAACTGGCTTTTCTTCGTGTGGAGAATACTCGATGATTGTGGCTTGAGTTTCCTGAGAGAATCTATGGACCAAAACTTTGTAAAAAAAAAACTCGAAAATTCTTCAGATTCTATGCGATCAAAGTATACAGGTGGACTTATCAAATGTAAATAATAATTCTGCATCACTTTCTAAATACAGGCTCGTAAAATCTAACTTTGGAATAGAACAATTCCTTCCGAATAATAACGATTTGAAATACAAGAGAGTTTTTTTCCAAATTCGACTTGGAAAATAACGTATTTACGTTATTTATGGTAAGGTGCTGCTCATCAACCCTGTCGAAAACTGTACATATTGTAATAAAAATTCTCTCGAGACCTGTGGTCGCATGTTTTTTTTCTACTGTAATGCTTACACATACTATCGATCGAAATACCTATAGACAAAATCTTGACGCATCAATTTTTGAAACATTATGAAACTAAGATTAGATCCGCAGCAAGCATTCGACCACCACTCAATTATTGCGGTTCGTAGAACGAATTCAAGAAGCCAAAATTCATAAAGACACTGTAGCAGTAGCCTTTTTCGATTTAAAGAAAGCTTTTGATAAAGTTTGGCACAATGGGCTGCTGCTTAAGATGATTCGCATGGGAATGCCGTATAACATTATCAAATGTGTGAGCAATTATCTCGACTCGCGCTCCTTCCGAGTACAGATAAATGACTCAATATGTAATTCTAGACAGATTCGTTCATCAATAGCTCAGGAAAGTGTGTTAGGTCCCATCCTACACAATTTTCATATGAATGACTTCCCAGTTGCCCCTAAGGGTTTCACCGCTCTTTATGCCGACGATAGTGCCCTTTGTTGCACAGATAAGGACCCTGGCAAGGCCCTTTCAAACTTGCAAGAAATGGTAAGATTGGTCGAGCGCTGGTGTGTGCGAACCCGTGTTGAACTGAATGCAGATAAAACCAAATTCATGTGGTTCACTAACAAGTCCTCATTACCACAAAAAGCACACACAGAGGTACAAGGAGTTATAATCAACCCAGTCATTCACAATAAATATTTGGGGGTGATAATAGACAAGAGATTCAGTTTCTCCCGGCAGTGTGTTGATGCCATCCGTAGGGCGACCGTGGCCTCGGTCATGCTCAACAGACTAAGCCACAGGCACTCAAGTCTTTCAATTCGAAATAAAATTATTCTGTATAAGATGGCAATTAGACCGATTCTTCTATATGCTGTGCCTGTCTGGTTGTTCTCGAAGAAAATGAATATCATCGCTCTGGAGAGATTTCAGAACAAGACTCTGAAGAGATACACCGGACTACCTTGGTACGTTAGAAACGTTAATATCAGACGTGATTCCGGAGTGGCTGATGTAACGTCATATGCAAAGAAACTGGCAAAGAACTTATTTGATAAATTGAACGATTCTGAATTTCCACACTTTGCGGAGATTTCATCATACGACAGTAGAAACAAATCACGATTAAAAAGACCAAAAAATTTTCTACACATGCCTCGACCTGTGTTGCCAGGTTTATGAACATTTGAAAACTAGGAAATTATAGCTCGGCTCTCGGGAGCCGAGAAGAAAAAAAAAAAACCCTCGGGTCTCTCAGGTGAACCTACGTCTTCACCCACTTTATTAGAATCTAACTATCATTGCAAAGCGCACTACTGCACAGGAATTGGCAGAGTCATGAAGGGGGTTTGATGGATTATAACTATCCATTGGAACCCCGTTTCACCAATTACGGTTTTCGGTTTAACTAAGATTTCTAAAATCTTTTGCTTCTTGTATGATATTACATAAAATTTAGAGATTTCTTTGAATTTTGACAGTTTACGAACAAATATTTGCCCCCCCCCATCACCTTCATGTTTTTCATGTTTTTGTCTTCTTATTTGTATCACCATTAATTTATATATCGTTTGGTTACCAGTAATTTTTGTATGTTGAACACGGAAATTATGGAACTTATGTATGTGCACGCTCATACTTATGTATAGTTTTTTTTTATTCTGAATTTTTATTTTTTCTCTTTTTTTGACTGTGTAATTTTTATACCGATGTATTCAGTATATTTCGCGCTTCAAATTCATCAACCAATATCTGTTTTTGTATCTGTGTTGTCACTTTTGCTTTTTGCTTATGGTTTGTTACCAACGCAAATAAATAAATTATTATTATAGTAAATTACCCATGACGATAGACCGGAGTTGTGTGCTATTTATTTGATATTTTATTGCATTTGTGTAGTAATTAAAGATAATTTTTATGTGAAAGTAATTTCTACAATTTATGACTCTATTTGCTCCATTTTACCCCCAAATTATCCTTAAGGTAGGTCAGGTCCATATTAGCTCGGCTAATCGGAGTCTTATTCCACTTATGAGTATTAAATGCAAGTTTAGTTCCTTAGAGCAATTAATTTTGATTCAAAGTTGCTTGAAACAAAATGAAATACACGCATATCCAAAAGAACCTTTTAAAACTTGAATTCCGTAGTGAACGAGGCAGAGTTTCCCGTTGTTCGCAAAATACGAACTGAAAACTACTCATTTTCTTTCTTACACTAATCCTTTTTCTCGCCATAATTAATTCTTTTCAGAAAGTCTCAGACTACAAAATGAATAATTTCTATAATCTTGTGTAGCTCCTGATCTACCTGCTCAAATTGAAAGTGATTAATTGTAAGTTGTGAGACAGAAAAGGAGCCTTGATGTATTATAAGCATAGTATGGAACAACGTCTCCTCGTAATGTAGGTAAGGCTTTCCTCCCTAGCTCTGAAGCAAACTTATGTAAAGAGACGTCTTCATCTGAATTATGCATTAATCATATTCGTCCTCGGACTTCTCGTGTGTACGAGTGCTAATTTGAATCCAGCCGAATTCTAAAATGGGATTCACCAAAGTCATGGGGAATTTTCACCGTCTTGTTTTAAATGCGAGGAGATGCTCCAGCTAAATGAAGCGTTAAACATGTTGAGAGCATACGATGAATGGATTTATGGTAATAAGTTACCGACTTATTACTCTGCGAGTTAAGTGTTCCACAAATTTAAATTAGACTTCGCATTTTATACATGCTTTCGATAGAAAGTATTTTTATTTGCGAGTACAAAAGTGCTTATATGTAAAGTTTTAATTTCGATAGAAATAGTTATCGAACAAATAATTTGTTTGCGCAAAATAGGATTATTCGAATAAGTCACGTAATTAATCGAAATTCTCTCTGATATTTGTCCGATACATTTCACGATGAGAATTTATGATAAAACTGTTTCAATGTAATACGTGAATATTTTCCCAGTAGATTCCGGAGTGAGTATTTGATTGTATTTGATTATTTTATTTTGATACCGAAACAAATGATAATATTTCAGTTAAATTCAACGAATGCTGGAAAAACCGATTCTTTCTAATTGGTTGTCTCTTATCAGGAATGCACATAAACTTACTTA
This sequence comes from Pholcus phalangioides, assembly GCF_987345545.1. NCBI lineage: Eukaryota > Metazoa > Arthropoda > Arachnida > Araneae > Pholcidae > Pholcus > Pholcus phalangioides. The sequence continues at coordinate 80,025,339 of NW_028301608.1, read as the reverse complement.
GAGGAAAGGAAAAGAAAACATTGCTAACATTTTTATTTTTGGGATTTACATTCATTATTTTTTTCGACGTTAAGACTCGTGAAAAGAAACGCATATGCGCTTTATTTGGCTTAATTGCAACTGCAATGAAATAAATAACGCTAGTAAAAAAAAGTCCGTAACTCTAATTGGAATGATAATCACATAAATGCCTGAGCGGATCATATTTTTCGGCGGTGACTTCTGAGAAATGTATGTGAAATAAGAAAACATTTTCGAAACGTCGAAAGTTCAAACGTAAGACTAATTACAAAGAAAACCCATAGAATACACGCTAGTAATAAATAATGCAACTGTTTTTCTCTGTCTCGATTTGACGCGAAGCACCATTAGGCACTATTAGTTGCTTGTGAAAACAATGCAATTAACTCGAAAGCGATACGAAGGCTGCACATACAAGCTGCCCTAAATTGTTTACACAACAGATCTCTTTGCAATCGTTGACTTTAGAGAAACATGCTTTTAATTGCAAAAAGTTTTCAAATCTCGTGCACTTACTTAAAACCTCAAAATTTGATTGAGGTGTCGTATACATAAAAAATAATTTATTTTCTATACAGTTCCAATGTGTTCCCAGAGTTCCAATTACGCAATTCAACAGTTTTTAATATTTTTTTTATAACGTGAGTGAAATAAATTTTTTAAGCCAGTTTTGTGTGGGGTGCTGAATGCAAATAAGATTGCCAAAAAAAAAAAATCTCCATCACGTACAATTTTTTTCTGTATGCGCGATAGTCATTTTTTGAAATACGTATACACTATTAAAAACTTACACATCTTGAAAATATGCAGGTTTAAATACAAATACAAATACAAATACAACGCCACAACAGGCAAACCGCCCAACGAGGTGGCTGACCTAAGAACATCATGGATCCCCGAGCCATTTTTTGGAGGCCCTACCTACTACTGCTACACCACACATGCACCCCCCCCCCCCGCGGAACCCCCCCACAACGAACCCCCAACGAATCGGTACATGCGGGAATGTGCGTGTACATGTAGTGCAACCTGACGTAAAGTTTGTTTCTGTGTAATGCTTGTTATGTGTAGTGCTGTCATCTGCCCCCAGTTTTTCTAACTATGAGTGAAGTGTTATGATTGAATGATTTATCGTTGTAGGACTGTTGCTCTCTGTGGCGAGACTTTTTAACGGGGAGATCGGCTCGCATTTGCGCCTTGAAGTTGGGAACCACAGAAAACCAACTTCAGCCGACCACCACTGTGGGGTTCGAACCCGGATCCTCGCATCACGAGTCCGGCACTATAACCACTCGACCACCACAGCGGCACCATTAATATATATACTCTTATAACAAATTATAAAACACACACACACACACATGGACGCACGCGCGCGAAATTTCTTTCATCATATTCAGACATCGCTATACATGAAATAGGAAAAAACAATTTTCTTTTCTTCATATACACATACACACAGGTTTTGCTGCAATTCACCAGCGAACCGTTGAGCCAGGACTTTGCCACTGGACTTATCCTGTTGCCGAGATCTCTTCCAGCCCAGCTTTCGTGGCAGAGTCTGGAATAACCTAGAGCAGTGGTTCCAAACCTTTTTTCATACCACGATCCACCAAAGCATCTCCGAAATCCTAATGCCACCCCCCCCTCCCCGTGAGAGCTGTGAAAATAAATTTTTGATTTTTGTTAGTAGTTGAAAACTTTTTGCAATTAAAAGTATGTTTCTCTAAAGTCAACGATTGCAAAGAGATCTGTTGAGTAAACAATTTAGGGCAGCTTGTATGTGCAGCCTTCGTATCGCTTTCGAGTTAATTGCATTGTTTTCACAAGCAACTAATAGTTAGTATCCTCCCTTCCTCCATGAAACTCCATGCTTCCATGACAAAGTTTTGTTGTTATGTATCGTAAAAACCATTCTTTTCTGCTTTGCGTCCTTAAATTTTGCAACTCGAAGGCTTCCAGCTCTAATATTGTCTTTTTTCTCCCCTTGTAAACACTTGTAATTCTTGTTATTCAAAAAATGCTGAGGGAGCCAAGAGAGCAAGTCATTTACTTCGTCAGAAAAGCACTGTTCTGAACCAGGGGCCCTCGATTTGATGAAAAATTAAACGGGGATGAGTGGGTGGATGAGTGAGTAACTACATGAGTAATCAAATGAGTGGTTGAGTGAGTAACTACATGAGTAATCAAATGAGTGGTTGAGTGAGTAACTACATGAGTAATCAAATGAGTGGTTGAGTGAGTAACTACATGAGTAATCAAATGAGTGGTTGAGTGAGTAACTACATGAGTAATCAAATGAGTGGTTGAGTGAGTAACTACATGAGTAATCAAATGAGTGGTTGAGTGAGTAACTACATGAGTAATCAAATGAGTGGTTGAGGTGAATAACCGTATGAGTGATCGGCTAAGTTGGTGAGTAATCACGAAAGTAAGCTATTGAGTGTGTGACCAAGTAAGTGGGTAAGTGACCGATTTAGTGATCGTATGAGTAAACCGGTGAATGGGTGAGTTGTTGAGTAAGTGAGTGATTGAGAGAGCCAGTGGATACATGAGTGCGGAAGAGTAATGACTTTGCCTAATAATACTTAAAAAAACGTCAACGAATAAGGTAAATACCAGGAAATACTAAAAAATTCCTAACGAAACTTTTTAGTATTTTCTGGAATTTGCTTTATTCGTTGACAATTTTTTGAGTAAAATATGAGTGACCGAGTAAGTGATTGAGTGACCATCTGAGTGAGTGACGGTATGAGTCAGTCACTTGCTCACTTGTTCACTCACTTGCTCACTTACCTACTCATCCACTCACTCACTATGTCTTTTGTCGATGAATTGTTAGTCGGTGAATTTCCTGGACATGAATTGTCATGTCAGTGAATTTTCCTTTCGGTGAACATTGTGGTGGTGAGTTTTGTGGTTGCGATGAATTTTCAGCACATGGGGGGGGGGGGGGTGCTCAGAGAGACGATGGGGCTCTGTAAGCTTGGATGAGAAAACAATTAATTCATTGTTTCTACACTGCCATGCACAGAATATTATCTTATAAATAAAGCGGTCGATAGCTTCCATTTCCTTCATTTTATTGGCACAGAAGATCCGCGGACTTCATCTTACTATGCAGCGCATATTGTCCATCGATGAAACAGAAAACGTTAAGAATCCCCTGGGCGAACCCATTCAAAAAAAAAAACAAAAAAACAACAACAATGAAAATAAAAGAAAGAAGAAATCATTAAAGTGTGTAAAAAGTGTCAATTTGAATTTGAACTGATATAAAGATGGTGGGAGATCTTAAAAGTTCCAAGCCTAAAAATGAATTCGTCCCCCTCCCCAATTTGTGAGGCGTGAGCTCCACGTTGGGAATCACCGCCCTAGAGGCATAATTCCATACAGGAAAAAAGTATCCAAATACAGTGTAGAATTCAGATATGCCATCTATGTTGTAAGGGGTTGTATAGTTATTGAAATAAAACCATGAACTTTTATACTGACACCCTGTCCTCAAAAACCCAATAAGAAAGTTGTTGGACTGTCACTCCTGAGGGCAAAGAAAGAAAAATCCACGTTTCTATTCGCTGAGATACATTCTTATTTGAATTAAAAAAAACGGAGAAATTTGGGAAAAACATGATAAATGTTACTTATCTTAAATATCTCAGTGAATGTTGCACTTAGAAACGTAGAATTTCTTCGTTGGCATCAGGAGAGACAGGGTAAAAACTTTCTCGCCGGGGTTTTGAGCACAGTGTGCCCGTTTAAAAAGTTATTTTTTTATTTTAACAACTATACAACCCCTTGCAAAGTCAATGATTCACTTGGATTCAACACGTTATTTGGATAATTTTCTAATTGGAAGTATGCCTGGTGGATCAACGGTTCGGCAGTAAAAGGCGGCAAAGGGAATTAAGTAAAATCCCCTTGTATAATATGCATAGACTACACATGTATATACACGGGCTATATTTATACGTATTTTTCCAGTATTTTATAAAATGTAGTTCTTTTTCCCCCTCTTATATGTATCGTGTTGTCTTCTCTCTGCAAAAAACCAACAGTAATCACTCATCCTTGAAGGGTCCCATCTTCTTCCTCCATAGTTCGAATGCCTTGGCGAAACATTTCGCCTTGTTCATCACTGACTGCTCCCAAGTTATCAGGGGAGAAAAAAAAATCAAAGTATATTTTTGGTGGCATTCGATATCCAAGATTTGTGAACGAACAGAGCAAGTCTTGAACAAGCTGTTGGTAATTTACTTCTTTGTGGTTCCCTATGAACCCCTTCACTACAAATATGTGAATTATTGCTTTGCAGAGAGTTAAAAGTTACCTACAATTACTTTTTTTATTTTAGTTTTACCTCACTCAATTTTGGAAAATTTTTCTTTCAAATGCAAGAAACTTGATGCCAGGTATGCCCATAGCCTTCATAATGTTTTTTTCCATCAGCCCCAGGGAAGTACGCAAGAGCGACTTAGAAGGGGCCACAGAGGATTTTGGGGGATCCGGAAGTATTTTCTTCCAGAGAAAATGTTAGTCGTTATTCAAAAAGCATTTAAAATAACAAAAATGTATTAAAATAGCTTATGTGTAAGTACTTTCTTTCGATTTTATTTTTTAAACTCAATTTTTTTTACTTACTTCACAAATACAAAAGTATAATACACAAATTCAGACATGTGTTACCCGAATACAAACATGTAATACACAAAAAATACATGCACACATATTAATGGCTCGGGGATCCATGATGTTCGTAAGTCAGCCACCTCGTTGGGCAATTTGCCTGTTGTGGCGTTGTATTTGAATTTGTATAAATGCTGAAAGCTTTTAAAGTCAGATATCTCTGTTAAAGTCTAGCGTTGAAGAGATAAATATATCTAGTGTGCAAACAATTTGCTGCCGCCTCTACAGCAGTGGTTCTCAAACATTTGTCCCCTGCGGCTCCCTTGATGAATTCAAGGCTCGTCTGCAGCTCCCCAAAGTACTTTATAGTAGATACTTTCATTTATAAAAGAACCACCTCGAAGCGTAAATAAACATACAAATCAATATAATATATTTAATTTTTAATGAAATCGGGTGTACCCACTGGTGTCATTATGACCTGGCTGGAAGAAATCTCGGCAATGAGACAATGAACGCTAGGGCTTGGCCACAGTAGTTATCCCGTTGCCGAGATCTCTTCCAACCCAGCCTCGTGGCAGAGTCTAGAACAAAGTGTGCGTGTACCTAAAAGTCTGAGTCCGTATCTAGTGTGTGTTTGATTCTTTCAGTGCCACCATCTATATGTCGAGAAATCTCGGCAACGGTTTATGACATTGACTTGGCATTCGTGGTACCGTAATGGGGCAATTCTCGAAGACTATGAAAACGATCTATACGAAAATTTACGTTAAAAACGCAACTGAATAAATACGTACGGATCCATAGTGATTTGGATTCAATTTGATGGATTTCTCCCCATCATTATGTAAATCCTATCATCACAGAATAAAGTTTGAAAAATGAACAACCAAATAACAACGGAATATAATTGCGTAGTTTATCATTGCAACAGGACAAAAAATGCATAACATTTAAAAACCCACACAGGTTACGTTTCTTTGGAACGAATTTCACAAATTTTTAAGTTTGCTTTTAACGCCGTTTCACTATCAAAGTAATGTAATGATGCCATCCGCAATCTCACCCCGAATTTTTAAAGGTTCTTCCGAAATAGGAGCCGCTAAAGCAAATTAGATTTTGTCCTCGCAGCAGATGGCTTTTAAGTGAAAAAAAAAAGCCCAAATGTGAAAATCTATTCATTAAGATCTGCTTTTTCGTTCCCGGTGCATTTTATCAGAGTATGAATGGCAGCAGCATCGAGATAATGGGTGAGAAAGAAGAGAAGAGTAAAGATTCTACGCGGAAAGAATTTTGCATAAATTCTAATGTAGGGTCTTCCCCGGGAAGAACTTAAGATGTTTATCATGCTTTTCATTTTTTTCTGGCGAAATGATCCCGCCAAAGATTTTGTGGATGCGTCTTCCCCATATCCCACTTTTCTATTCGTGAACTTCGAGAGAAAATTGCTTTCCACACCTCACATATTGTTATTTACAAACTGGATAGGAAATGTGAGCAAAAAAAAAAAAAAAAAATCTATCTTACAATGATACATCATTCAAAACCTTGAAATGGTAATTCAATTGAAAGAAGACACTTTCCTGGGTCTTAAAAGTTTAATACACGTTGAAATGAAACATGTGACATCAATTGAGGAGAAAAATTCGGATGTGCGATTTTGATGCATTCATCTAAGATTTACAAGCAGCTTTGAGTTCAGCTGGTTTTACTGCTTTGAAAAGCCATTCACTTGAGAGAATTTGTAAAAGAAACGATCACGCGAGGTTCTCCACCATACCAGTGTGTTCAAAAATGTGGCCCGCAGATCCCTGGGGGTCCGTGAGTAATTTGTAAGTGGTGCGCGGGGTCATTCTCATTTACTATAATTGAATGAATGATGCATTTAGAGATAGTGATATATTGATAATTATTACCTCAGTTTTTGTGATAGAAAAATTATAAAAAACAATGAATTTTGGATTCTAGAAAATTGTAGCTACGAAACTTTTGGATTTTTGGAGATTGATAGTTATTAATAAATAAAGCAACAGGTAAATTTAAATGGATATAACAACTCTGGATTTGGTTACAAAGACAGTCAATATCTGTATTATTAGCAATTTGTCATTGAATTAATGAATAAGAAAAAAACATTTTTAGCATAAAATTTCATTTTACCAGGTTTTGGTTGTCATCATTCATTTATTTAATTGAATGAATGAATTTAACGAATATATATATATATTTACAACTGTCAGGCTGATATACTCTGTTCTTTTTAAGTATACAGAGATGCCATAATAGGATCGAGAGCATTTTACTAGCTTTTAGCTAGTGCTCTCTCTTTCCTCTCTCTCTCTCTCCCAGCTTTCTTCATTACATTATATAAATAACTGTTCTATTGTGCCCATTCAAATATAATTTTTTCTTCCTCTCTTTGTATTTTCTTTCAAATATTGTAAAATATGTAATTTAATAATAAACTTTAACTTGTATATAGTTTCATTGCAATTGACTAGAGACAAGTAAATTATTTTATGTTATGTGATTTGCATGCTCCTTATGCATTATCATTGAAATAGGACTTACATTTTATCCTAAAAACTAGAGCCGACCGGAGAAAATCGATGCCGAATTCGGGATCAGCGCCCCAAAATCACCATAATATTTTGGCCGGGCATTGAAATTCTGGTTCACTCTTCATTTTAGTCATGGAGTTTAACTTTGCGTGCACTTTATTTAGAATTACTTAACATTTCTAAGATGAACGAGGATTTTTTTCTCCCTTCAGCTTAAATATCCAGCGAGCGCACCGTAAGTAAACATATGAGAAAATATGAATTAAAAAAAATGTCATTTTTTTAACATTTAAGAAAAGGATGCAGTATAGCCGTTGTCTTGGAAAGTCGACCCAATAATCTCTTGGTTGATGATTGATGGCGTAGAAATAATGCAGTGACCGAACCGGAAATGCAGCCTTTTAGGTTATTTCTTTTATATTTCTTTCTTTCCATTCTTCTGTACGTCCACGATCAGTTGTGTGCTATTGGCAGTGAGCCATTTGTCATCCGAAGCAGAACATGGTTAAGATGAACATCACAGTTCTCTCTTTCGTTGAGAATCATATTCATACACAAATCCAATGCACGCAGCAGTCGATTCTTTCCAGATTTCAAAACATTCAAAGTAAATTCTTTTTAGTTATTTATTTTTTCGAAATACAGTGTAAAATAAAATAAACTAAAAAAATTAATGGAAAAAATGGAATTTCATGATTCAGTAAAAATCGATAAAACTTTCACTTTTACTTTGTGCACTTGGAGTTGGTCCGCACAACTGATCTAACTTTAAATTTATCTTTAAAAACTAAATACAGTACATGCCTCTTAATTTGATCGGGGTTTCGGAAAAAAATAACCGGTTGATAACAATATCCGAAAAAAACTCGGTTGTAGGCACGGCGACCATATGTCCGGTTCGGTCACACGTTGGAAACGGGACGACTCCGTTCTTCTTGCTAACATATCAGATTTCAAAATGTTAAATCGTGCACTTTTTAATTATTCTAATATAAAATGTGTATTATGACTTGCGATTCCTTTTATAATGTTCGGTACATTCCATAGACTTCCTTGTGGAAGTATTCTGGCCGAGAAACTGTGAATGTGGTCAGTTGAAAGAAACTGACCATGAACTGAAGAAAGGGACATTTTTTTCACCTCACACATGCCTTCACTATAGCAAGAAATTGCAAAAGAAGCGCTACACGTACATAAACCATAACGGCTATTACGGCACAGTTATGACATTGGGAACCTGTGTGCGGAAAATTTTCTCAATAATGGAGCCTTCTGACCTCCTACATAGTCTAGCAGATTGATAACGATAACATATAGAGATGGGAGAATGAGCCTTTTTTTTCAGTTATAACTTCAAAATATGTTATTGTTCTGAAATCACAGTAATTGAAGTTTTAATAAAAGGGGGAAAATATATATTTCATTCCAAAACGACGTTTTAAACCTCATCGGTACCTTGATCGAAAATATTTTATGTAGATATAAATATATTTTAGCATGCCATTTTCTCTATTAGTATCTATTATAAATTAGAAAGAGCTTATTGAATAATCAGCAAAAAGAAAAATTCAAATTTCGAATGTTTTCACAAATTATCTCAAAAACGCATTTACATGAACACATTCCATTGCACACAACGCAACGGGAACACAAAAAGATAAATCCCTATGCAAGAGATTATAATGAGAAAAGTCAACAACAACGAAAACCTTTGGATTCATCATCTGAAAAATTTAATATATTTTGTTTCATATTTTAAAACAAACAACTTACAAAATATCTATTTTCAACGTCCGAAATAATTGAGTCACGTCTTCCCCCCCCCCCCTGAAATATGTAATGCCTTTCAAAATGTAATGGAGTATGAAATTGGAATGAATAAGAAGTTACAACGATATATTTCTTCTCGGATTATTTACATATGGTATGTTCAGAGGGGGTGAAATGCAAATGGAAAATACGTAAAGATGTTAATCGTATACAATATTCAGTTGCCATAAATAATGACTGTTGTTATAGTTTCTCGCCTGTCTTCTACCTGAATATTTTCTGTTTAAAAAAAAGAAGAGGCCGAAAGGAAACAACACCACATTCATTTAATTTCCTTTTTTCCAATTTTTTTTTTCTTTTGGAAAAAGCCCTCGAGATAAAAACTACGCGAAGGAATTAAACGGGAATTTTAAAAAAATAAAGAACCATAATATGAGTCTGTTTGAATAAAAAGAAACAGAAGGTACCATTAATGTGATAAAACCCTCAAGATCACGCAAATGATAAATAAATAAAAGGTTAATGAATACAGCGTATCTCGAGTTAATTAAACGGTATTATATTGCATTAGACAAAAACCTCGTCATTTGTTTATTCAGGATATTTGAGAACATTTTTAGCTTGAATAATTTATTGCAAAAACTGATATCACATGAATAATGATAATAGTTTTGTGAATAATGATTAATATATTTCATTATTTTTGAAACAAATTTTCCAGCAAAAATTTCCATGATCGCTCGAGGGGCGGGGGGGGGGCGGTGTTCAGGATTGAAACCATACGTCAGTGTACATAATGTAAGAAACATAATCGATTTGGAATCTGAATTGGAAACATTTCCTTGGGGGATTTTAGATCCTTCGAAAAACATACGATATAGATCAGGAGTGGCCAACTTTTTCCTGTTCAAGGACTAACGTAATGGTCAGCTGTAGCGTCGCGTTCCGTATCAGGTCCAACACACCGTGTCTGGGTTTTGTTAAGAAGGATGAATGTACACATATGTATTAGAATAGAGGTATATTTTAAAAGCAATTGTAGGGGGGCCCCCATGCCATCTCATCTGTTGATCTTACACTTGTCATATTATATACATAGGATACAACAAACAACACGAAAATCTTATCGTGTAATATAAAATATCCATCCGAGCGAGATATCTCGCGTAACACCTTGTTGGTGAGCACAAATATTAAAAGACCCGCTGCATATTTACAGACAGACACCTTGAATGACCCACGGCACAGTCCAAGATCACTTGACCTCTTCGCTCCAGAGGTGCATATATGTGTAAATTCATTTTTAAAGGTCTTTAATGGTTTTATTGATTATTTTATCAGATATGATAAGACATGAGGTATGGGTAAAAGGGTACCTAACTCAAATGGTCCTGGTAAAGATATCGACCCAAATTAAGTAATTGGTTTTTTTTTTCTTTTTAAAGAACATTTTGACATGCAATAAACATAAAAAATCAAGAAATACGGAAGACTGGATGTTGTGAAGATATTTATTATTTGAGATGTTAATTTTTTAAGGAAGGAAAAAACTCATCTCTGCCTCTGCCGGGAGTCATGTCATATAAAAAATCAATCAATCAATTAAAAAAATAGTAATAAGGGTTAGCTTTGGCTCAGGTTTCAAGAGGTTAAGTGGCCCGCTGCGCATTTACAGATTGCATAAGTGATCAGCGGCACAGTTCCAGATCACTCGAACGCTTCGCGGCACATTAACATATTATTTAAGTTACCCGCGGCATATTTACAGATTACTTGAATGACCTGCGGCACAGTCACAGATCAATTAAGCGGCCCGCGATGCAGTTCCACAACACTTAGGTCATCCGCGGCATAATTACAGATCTACATAAATAAGTATCTGCGGCAGAGCTCTTAAGTAGTCCGCGGTGCAGGACATTTAAGCGATCCTCGGTGCAGTTCCGCATCACTCAAGTGGCCTGCGGCACAGTTCCGGGTAACTCAAACGACCCGCGGCCCATTTACACATCACTTATGTGATCTGCGAGAGATGCCGTTCCAGATCACTTAAGTCGTCCGCGACACGTTTTCAAACCAATGAGGAACTCTGCGCTGAAGGTTGAGCAGAGCCCTTGGAGAGAGCCCCTACCGCCATATAGAATAAATTTTTAAAATTTGGTTATTCGAATTTTCAAATTACACGCGTGCCTTACACGGGGTGTCTTTTAAGTGCTAATGCGACCTTTATCTCATCAACCGTCCGTCATGCAGGTATGATTCCAATTTAAAAAATGATCAAAATGTGTTCAGAAATCATTCTGTTCCAGTTTTGAGAGAGAAAATACAATGTGCCACAAAAAGTGCCGTTTGTCAGCAAATTTTTAGCCATTTTCGACCCCCTCACCCCCTTGTTAGCAAAAGTCAGCAAAACTCTGACCCCTTCCCCTCATTGTTAGCAAAACTACGTCATCGGCTCTGTCTCCTAACGCATATTGGTGGAATCGGAGACGTACGCGCGAGGGGGGCGGGATAGGGTGGGCCGTGCCCACGATAAATAATTCATTGTTTTAATACAAAATTAAAAAAAAAAAATTAAATTTCGGAAGAAAATACCTTTATATGCTGTTATAATCAATTTCTGTTAATTTCAATCCTATTTGACGAACTCAAAATTTATTTTTAAGAAATTCATTGCGACCCACCTTCTAAGCCATATATGATAAACACTTGGCCCGCTGTCCAAATGTGGCCCTGGGGGTTATCTGATATGACCTGCCCCACCTCAAACATAATTTTGCAATAATAAACTAAGCCGCACATTTACAGGTCACTTAAGTGGATCGTGGCACGACTCCAGAACACATGAGCGATCCGTGGAACATTTAGAGATCCCTTGAGTGACATGTGGCACAGTTTCAGAGCGCTTAAGCGACCCCTAGTGCGGTTCTACATCACTCAAGTTACCATTCCCAGATTACTTAAGTTATCCGCTGCTTAATTACGGATACTTGAAAGATGTGACACAGCTCCAGAGCACTTAAGCGGCCCGGACACATTTCCAGATCACTTGGATCCGCGAAATATTTAGAGATCACTGAAGAAGCTCTGTCGGGGACTTATCAATAGGGAGAATGTTAGTTCAGGTGGCCACAAACTATCGAAACGTTTTTCTCGTTTTTTTTGCGCACCGAATAAGATGCGATTAAGAATAGTTCATATTTTCATAAAGGGTGGTTGATGACGTAAGCATTATCCAACACCCCCCCTTGTCATCAAAAGTCAGTGAATTGGAAACTACCATCGATGCTGACGTAATACTTGAATGACCTAAATAAAAATAATCTACATTTTTATACGGTCCCCTTGTCCTCTAACTTTCAATTAGAAAGTTGTTGCCTGTATCTCTCTCTCCTAACAACCCCCCCCCCCCCAAAAAAAAAAATTGCATGTTTCCTACTGCAATATTCGCTGAACATATTTGAATTCAAAAATCGACGAAAAGTTATGGAAGAACAGCAAAAACTAACGGACAACTCTCATTTCACTCATTTAGGCTGTCCTTTCCAAACTTTTCTCCGTCTTTTGAATTCGAATATCTCAGCGAGTATTGCACTTAAAAATGCGAATTTTTTTCTGTTGCCCTCAGGAGAAAGACGTCAACAACTTTGTAATTGTAAGTTGCGGGACAAAGAGACCGTATAAAAATTTGGATTCTTTAATTTGTGACAAACTGTATTTTTACTCTCAAAACTGGTGCAGGGTAATTTTTGACTAACTTTTCAGCATTTTTTAAAACGAATGATTTTTTCCATGTCTTCTACGATAGACGGATGATGCGATAAAGGCTGCATTGGCACTTACAGGACACCCTGTATGTAGCTCTACGTTTCATTTTGTGGTGAGCAGTCAGGTTTATTTGATTACAAAAATGTATAGTTGGCTTAATATGTGGAGTCATGTCATCAGAAAAGCAAGAAATTGCATTTTTCCCGGCCAACGATATCTGTCTTACTAACTCAAGGAGACCACGGGGAAGTTATTGTTTTCGTGGATGCTGTTAGACTACGTCTGACTTTGATAAGAGAGGAAAAAGATCAAAGATTGCGCTCTTTCTTGTCTTTTAATACTGATCTCTAGGATTTCTTTGGATATGTCAGGACTATAGGAAATATCCGTCCTCGAAAATTATATGCCTCCATTTTTTTCTTTCTTTTATTCTTCCCCAGAGAGTATAGGGCCGATCAATTCGGGGTCTCTGCCGAAGAAGAGATCGATTATTTCCCGTACATATAAGAACAAAAATATCAATAAAAGCAATCTTGCCGTACATGAAAATTTTCAGATGACTGGAGCAAGTACCGCTTATGCGGAACTTTTCAGAATTTTTGAAGGGAAAATAATACTTCTTGCATTGATTTCACCCTTCTTGTTCATGTCACACCAGCTTTCGTCTTTTAGGCAGCCCATAGTCGAGGAAGAAAAAGGTGAAGATGTCTGTCAAGAGTGGCGGATGGAAATAGTTCAGGATACGTTCACGCCGCGTAAAAAAAAAATTAAGAACAATGTTATACCTTATTACTAGCTGTCACTGACTTTTTCACTGTGTATAGGTAGCCTCAAAAGTCGATTTTACATAAAAAATTGAATTGTACCTATAAGCAGAAAAAGATAGACTTGACGGGCTGGGCAAGTAGTAGGCCACCACCATGATGATGATGATGATGATGATATGGTGCCCGAGTGGCGTAATGGTAAAATTTTCATCTACCACCATGAAGACTGCCATCGGGTTCGATCCTGAGGAAGAACATTTTCACTGGTTCCTTAACTTCAAGGCGCAAATGTCAGTCTATCTCCACGTTAAAAAGTCCCGCCAAGGAGACCAACAGGCCAAAAACGGTACAGTTTTCAGTCATTACACTTCAGTCATAGTTCGAAATATAGATGGCGGATGGCAAAACTATAACAAGCATTACACCGAAACAAACTTTACGTTAGGTTTGCAACACATACACTCACAGCTACCAGCATGGACTAAGTCTTCGATCACTTGCTTATATCTCTTAATTGAGACATGGGGCTGGCCATGATCTGGTTAGGAGGAGGGAAAAATTTAGATAATTAGTTGTTTTCCCTACCGAATCCAACTCGACCACCGATAGATGGCTAATTAATTTCATACTCAACTCGATCGGTAACAAATTGCTGCAATAAAATCTTGAGTATACAGGTGATGTAGCATTGGCACCCGAAGATTATTGCACAAACTCAAATCCTCCCTTTTTGCAGACATTTTCTCTAATTTCGAGAAATTGCATGGATTTTTCGTGCGGATTTTTTAAAAAAATTTACCGTCTTCAAAGTAGTAAGCCAACTATCTATTGGCTTAAAACAGAGGAAAAAGAAACAAAATGAAATAATTAAATGGAATGGGGACACACAGAGCTTAGACACTTCGAGTCCCCAAGCGTAGGTTTTCTATTAGCCTTAACTGGCAACGTATTTGCCATAGTTCTCAAATGTTTTATCTAATAAAAATATTATGCACATACATAGTGGATAATGTATATTTACAGTTATCGTCTGAACCCTAATATCCGATTAAGCGGGGAAAAGTTTTCGAAACTATTCAAAAAGTGGGGAACCTTAACATATTGTTCGATGGAAGAAGTTTTGGTTCTAGGGGATTTTATCCGTATAAGCGGGATATCCGTTTATGCCTTACTCGATTAAGCGGGGCCCGACTGTATTTCCACTTTTATTCTGATATTCCAATAATATTAGGAGCTCCAATTTAATGCGAAAGAAATTTCCGCTGGCCCCCCAGAGTAAAGCGAAAATATTACGCAAATCCAATCCACCCCAGCATGTAAACATTTAGGCTGTTTTTCAATGAACGGAAATCTAAATTCCGAGTGACAGGTAAAATGGTCATAAATGAAGCAATAAGTTTGTAGTATAGTTGCTCGTGAATAATTTCGTTTGAAATATATACCTGGGAAAATGAAGTTATAAAGACTCTACCCAGAGTCTATTTTTATGTATATATCTATATTTTATTAGGAAGAATCGGGATTTCTTCTTTCGGAACTGAAGTACATTTGTGAGTTCCGAGAAGTAAGGGTAATATCACAAAGAAATTCCGTAAATAGGAAAAGAAAAGTGTCTTCTCTCGGAATCCCTTTAAAGCATTCAGACTCTGTGTACGGTTAACAAGTTGCTCTTTCTTTAGAAGTCGGAATAAGGAGGATTTTTCTTTGAAGGTCTCAAGAATTTCCGATATTTCCTTCAAAGAGTCTTCGCGGTAAAAGAAGTAAATTTCATTTATGTGATTTCAAATCAGCATCTGCAGTCACGAGTATTTCGTTGCAGAATTTATTTTCAAAAACTGCCTCTCCCTCTTACAATGCAAGCAGATCATCATTAGAGTCGGATTTCGGAAATAAATTCATTTATAATATATTTTTCTTTCCTTTTTTTCACTATCCTTCCTCTTTTTCTCCGTCAGGGCGTCGTACCAGGACCGATTCCGGATTCAGATTTGGTAAGAAGAAAAATAAATGTTTTTATTTCTCTTAGCTGTTTCATAAAATTTTAGTTACATTTTGATACGTTCACCTTATTACATGGCTTTTTTTGTCTTTCTGTACATGCCTTTTTCCCTCTCCATACTCTATAGTACGCTGCTAAGGGTCATTCAAGTATTACGTCAGCATCCGGAGGGGGGGGGGGTTCGGATTTGCTGACTTTTGATGACGGGGGGGGGGGTTCGAAGGTTGCTTACGTCATCAACTACCCCTTTTTGAAGATATGAAATATTCTAAGCTGCTGACGAAATTTTGCTGACAAGGGGGGGGGGGAGGGGTCAAAAATGGCTAAAAATCTGCTTACGTAATACTTGAATGGCCCCTAACCAGTCGCTGTGTGTGTTGGAGTGGGCAGGAATCCTACTGGACCCTAATTGTGAGGATCACATTTTTCTAGCACGGCCCAGATCTTCGACCACCTGCTTATATGTTTTCTTTGAAACAGAGCGGTGGGCCATTATCTGGTAAGGAGTACGAAGATATCCGAACCTCGTTGGTAGTGAAGTTGATTTTATGCGGTTTTCTAACCTCGAGGCGTGAACGCCAGTCAGTCTTGCATTTGAAAAACTCTGTCTGCAGGAAGAAGGCAGATCTATAATACGATACTTGCATAAAAGCCGTAGCGAGAAAGTTGGGGACGAAATGGTGCTAAATGGCTAATATATAGTGAATAACATAATATATAGTGAATAAGGAGGACGCTTGAAATGACATAAAAAAGAGGGATGTCTGGCAACCCTACATGTATGGTCAAAAGTAGTATTAGTACACTGCTAACTATAAATGCTGGGCAGATGCAAAATGTGAATTTTAGGATGTGTAAAAATGACTGAGAATGGTACAAATTAACTGAAGACATCGGTAGACACATGAGGTAAATGAAACTGATAGGCCGACGATTATTAAAACTTTTTGAATCACGTGACAGCAATATATGGTAGAACCTCGTTTATCCGAACAACTCGGTCAACCGAACATCTTTTCAACCTAACTAATTTTCAGTTTTCTACAGTCAATGGTGGTCAACAGTTGGTATTTTCTTGGAACTTGAATCCTCTTTTCTCCCAACTCGATAGCTTCACTCTATTGTACAATAATTCACTTCCAAACAACTTACCGTACCTGTAATCTACAGATGTAAGTAGGGGGGAATGAGATGGTAAGATAAGTAGGGATCCGCGTACAGTTTATGTAATTATACACGATTGACACAAGAGCGAACAAACGTGTGAATGGGAGCAGATTTAGCTGTCATCTTTTTTTTTCGTTTCTAACGAATTCATCTTAAATTGAATTTGGTCCTTCGCGCCATCGAATTAGAATGCCCTAAATATATTTTTCTTTCCTATTTTTAAACTTTTGTTTTTTATAAAAATGCCTTTTTTTGAATTTTTTTCTTTCGTTAATGCGAATTTCAACATTGTTTTATGTTTGTCCATGAATTTTAGAGGTCATATCTTATATGACTTGAATATTTTAGGCATTAAAAACCTCACAACTATTTTTCATTTTAAAATTATCAATTCTTAGTGCAAATTTCTATCAGAAAGCCTCACCCTTTCCAGCCCCAATAAAGAGAAACAGACGGTGTATTGGCAGCCAATTTTGAGACTTTTAATATCTTATTTTCTTTTTTCCCTTTGATTATAAATGCATTTTTATTTCGTGCCTTTTTTGAGCATATTTATTGCTTTTTTGGCTGCCTATACTTTCAGGTTTTTTAGTGCCTAAACTTCCGGTCTCTAGATATGATATACCATTTACTCTTCGATCCTTTACAAGATTTTTTTAATAGTGATAAATAATCCACATTGTGAATGAACAATAGAGATTTCACCAATGCTAAAGTACTTTTGTTACAAAACAAAAGCTTTAAAAAAGCTCGATATTTGATATCAAAGCCTTGAATAAAATTAAGGTATAAGGTAAGTAAGGTATAATTAAGGCAAAAAAAGCACGAATAACTAATTCTTCATGAATTAAGCACAAGCTAACTCCGATTTTCAATTTATTATAGGCTAAATTTTATTTATATTTCCAAATGAAATCTACATTTAAAAAATCCTCGCAAAAAACGTCATGAAATGATTTAAATGGGAGCGAAATATTGTTACTTACAAAAGCCGAGATCAAATTAATAGTTTTATTCCAAATATTTCCAGAAAAACATCTAGAACTGACTTATATTATATTGACTCTATCTGACTTGTCTTTATTATCATGCAAATAGAATGATCACACCAACACAGGGATGACTGTAAATTATTTTTCTATACTTGTTATATTCTTCTATATACGCTTTTCATCCAATACTTAATTTACATTCCGTCGTTCATATTGCACTCTTTTGACTTCAACGCAATTAATTAGTGGCTGTCTTTGTAACACGCCTTTTGCTTTCATCTAATGCAATCGTCTTCCATTTACGCTAAATTCTTCGAATAGCGGTCGGAAGCAATTTATTAGTATGGGGGAAAATAACAGAATTTTTCTTTCTTTAAGAGATTCTCTTGGTCTTTTGAAATTGCTTTTCAGCCACCGTTTTTTTATGAGGATTCAGGTTCGAAACCCGTTGACGAACTATGGAATTGGTTTTCACTGAAGTTGGTTTTCTGCAATTTTTCACCTTCAGTACGTGAGTGCGAGCAGGTCTCCTATTTAAAGAAGTATCTGTGAATAGAGCAGGCAGGCCTACAACACGATTCCAATATATCCTGAAAACATTTACTTCAAGCACATCTTTAGTTCAAAATATGGAAGACAGATCATATCACCAGCGAGAACACGAAAATATTGTAAGCACGATTCTGACAACATAAATACCTCTATATACTCGTGTGCAAGCCTGTTCGTGCATAAGCCAACCCGCCCCTCTCAACTTCAGGAGCACCAAAAGAAGAGAAAATTGGAAACCAGTATACATCAGCCGATTCTAAAAAATTAGACACAATTTGGAATGAAAAATGTATATTTCCTCTAAGATATAAAAATTGTGCAGGGTGCATGAGAGCTAATGGTCGACAAAGCAAATTACTGCGAACCGTTGAGCTTACAGGCACGCTTCCAAGTAGAAAAAGAATCCGAATAACATGTAAACCACATATACGACATTCATGTTGCAAGGTGTTGTAAATTATCAAAATACAAAAATGAACTTATGTGGACACCCTGGGCTCAAAAACCTTGTTAAAAAGTTGTTGCTATGTTTCTCCTGAGGCGAACAAAAGGAATTTCACGTTTACCAAGTGCTATATTAGCTGAGACATTCGAATTTAAAAAAACCGAGAAAAGTGGGGAAAGAACGGGAAAAATGGAGATAAAACGCTTTTTATCCCCATTTATGGGGATTTTTTTCTCAACTTTTCTCCGTTTTTATGTATTGATCCTGTTTTTTTGAGACCTCCTTTGACGTAGGACCGTCCAAGTGCAAGAACTCAACTGTTGGGCCTCTTGGTGCACGAGGGGCTCAGATCATGGGTTTCAAACTGGTGTTCCGTGGAGCTCTAGGGTTCTGTGACATCTTTTTTTGAGCTCCGTCAGACCAGACACGACCCGGGCTCTGTCCCTCCCGGGATATAAGCCTTTTACCCGTGTGGGTTGGGTCGCGCTGGGGAATTTTTTTTTTTAACTCCCGTATGATTAGACGCCATGGGAACCTTAAAAACCCTTAAAAATCCCGGAATCCGGAGAGCTTTTAAAGAATACTTTGTTGTTACTTGAATTTTAACGATATATAGTGTGTTAAAAAAAAATCAGGTTGTTCTTGGTTGACTCAACATCTTAAACACCTGGAGCTCGTGAAAGCATGTGAACGATCAAAAGAGTGACTTGGGCATATTTACGGGTTGAAGGAGCGAGCCATATAGTCCAAAGCGGCTACTTTGGAGGAATGGGAGGAGGGGATATTCTGTTTATTTCACCTGGACACCGACTTGCTGTTACCCTGCTCACAGAATTTCGATATCGGGCGAAATGGCGAAATAAAATACTATGTTTTACAATTACGGGGAATTTTTCTCTCCTCAGCAGAAAAATTCTGTATACAGGGTGATTCAAAAAAGAAGGGAAAAACTTTAAGAGGTGATAGTACACACCAATACAAACAATTGAAATCAAAAAGTTCGTGGTCTAACATGAAACGCAAACGCACTAGCGCGTTTCGAAACGGCGGCTCCGGAAACATGAAAACGGCATTTCTATTGAAATTTATCGGGAGAAAAAGAACATCATGCATGCATGCATGCAAATGTACCCTGGGAAAGAAGAAGAAACCGTATGCAAATCTGCGTCACAGTGAATAAAAGCCGCGGACGCCATATCGTACTGTTAGAACGGTTGCACGTTGGAATAACTTCACAGGGCTGGCGTCCGTGCTTTTTATTCACTGTGACGCGCATATTTGTATATGGTTTATTCTTCATTTTCTCCGGGTTACATTCGCATGCATCGTGTTCTTTTTCTTCCGATAAATTTCAACAGGAATATCGTTTTAACGTTTGCGGAGTGACCGTTTCAAAACGCGCTAGCGCTTTTGTGTTTCATGTTAGACCAGTGTCTCCCAAAGTGGGCAATATCGCCCCCCGATGGGCGATAAAAGCTACAGGTTCAACATAGGATCCTATGGGTTCGCTTGAGGGGGGGGGGGGCTATGAGAGAGAAAAAAACAAAAAGTTTGAAAAACTATGTGTTAGACCATAGTTTCCCAACCTTTTTTGTCCCATCGCCCCCCAACGCAATCTAACCCATAGGATCCTATGTTATACCCGTGGCTTTTACCGCCCCCCTGGAACATTCCATCGCCCCAAGGGGGCGTTAATGCGCACGTTGGGAATCACTGTGTTAGACCATGCCTTCTTCGATTACAATTGTTTGTATTGGAGTGTACTATCACCTCTTGAAGTTTCTCCCATCTTTTCTGAATCATCCTGTATAGGGAAGCAATTCTCAGTCATTCACAAACAGGCAAAAATACAATTTTACAGTAAAAATGTGTATTCTAGAAATTATTGAAAATAAGTATACACTAGAGTATAATATTGAATGTGAGAAATACATTAAATAACTGGAACACCTCCTGCCACCTATCGAATAAAAATTCTTTTTTTTTTCTTTTTAAATTTCCAATTTAATTCTTCGATTGAAATTGGTGACCAGCTCCTGATTAATGTGTCGCATAGAAAAATCAATGTAGTGTGATATCAATAAATATTTTATGGGCAATAACATTAGTTGTCACGTTCGCTTTAATATCTTAACAGTTCTTATTTGAGTGTGATAACGAACATTAGTAAATAACGCGGAATCAGCTCGGTTCTGGTCTACATCCTTTTTGATTATAAATACAAAAAAACACCTTAGAATTACATTCTGTGCATCTTACTAATAGCAATTTATCGCACGCAAACAACAACTGTTAAATTTTTGAAGCAAACGTGTCAATTTAAATTAATCTTACTGCTCATAAAATATTTCTTAATAACGCACTACATTGACTTTTTTTCTATACGAAACATTAATCAGAAACCGATCACGAATTTCGATCGAATAATTATAACAGTTTCATTTGATAAGTGGCAGAAGGTATTTAATTTCAATGATGTTTCTTGCATGTAACTGTATACTGCACTCTGTATACGTATTTTCAATAATTTCTAGAAGGCACATTTTTACAGTTATATAAAATTGTATTTTTACCCGTTTATCGATTATGGACAACAGTAACAAAGAGATAGGCCCCATTTTTTTTCATGGTGAATAAGTTTGCAAAATATGGACGTTTGCTATCTGAAAATGACAGAGATTCTACTGCGCAGAAAAAAATATACCCTATATTGCATAAGGTAGCATGCTATTTTGTTATCACGCACGGATATCGAGGTATCAAAAATTCTGTGTTCAGGGGAAAAAACAGATCTGTGCACGTGAAATAATATAGAATGTGTGGACGAAAAAAAAGAGGGCACACATTTCACGTAGGAATAAACATTTCCATTTTCCCGCGAACATCTTGGTGCTTACCATGTCGCTCCCCCCACACAAAACCTCACCAGGCTCCCTAGACTAAGATCTTTGGTGGGCCTCCTCTATAATGAATTTATAGTGTAATATATATATATATATATATATTACACTATAAATTCTAATATATATATAATATATATAATATATATATAATATATAATATATCTAATATATATATAATATATATAATATATATAATATATATATAATATATAATATATCTAATATATATATAATATATAATATATCTAATATATATATATATATATATATATATGAGCACAAGTACTTTAAATCAGATCAAATAATTTTTTTGAAATAAAAAATAATGCAAATAAAATACACAATAACACATACCAATATTAGCGCCTAAGGCAGCCTGAATATATAGTGTGATAAAAAAAGCAACGAAGATGAAATTTGAAAGCAAGTAGCTTAGTGCAAAAACGAAATCTGAAAGTAATTTAAAATATTAATATTCAGTCGAAACAAATCCGACGTGAAGAAGCAAAGCCATTTTTGATGTTCTTCATCGGGGGGAAACACCACAGAGAATGTCTGAAATAGCAAAAACGTTTCTGAAAGCACTTTAGGCCTGAGCCTTAAACGAAAGTCCTTGTTGGCCTAGCACTTTGGCCAATGCAGAACATCAGAGGACCATCAAACGCATTCAACTGCGAAAATCCAATCACTCCGTGCAAACACACTTTTAACATAAATAAACTGTGAACAATAAACAAGAGACGTAGAAAATAATTATTTATACGTAGGAATCGCATTATATATATAAAATGGGATTTGTTCCGGGCTCCCTGTGCTAGCCCTGCCAGGCCTAACCTAGAGTGCACCCTGTGGGAAGGGGATTCAAGGTGCTGACTTAAACCATTGAGGATGGATGCTTGATTTCGTACTCAGGAGATATGTATTAACCAACAACTCAGATAAACACCCTGAGATTCAATGATTCGAACTATAATTATTTCAGTTTCAGTCAATACAGGTTCTTCTACGGATGCTTTTCTTATGGTGATGGTTACAATTAAAGCTCTTAATTCGTGAATATGCCTCCCAATAGACTCACAGGCCTCCAACTTCGTCACTACGCATCGATTTGAAGGCTGAAACACACTACACTGACGTGACGAGACTATCACGTCACGCCAGATACGTTGTGAATTCTGATTCGTGAAATTTCGTGACATGGAAATTATATGACGCGCCGTGGATGATGAAAATACGGCTTTGTTTTCGTGGGTCAAGTTGAACCCACTTTGCGGGCCAGAATTAGTGCACTTTGTTACAGGGGAAGGGGTGTTGTGTGCTAAAATTCGGGCTGAATTTTTTTTTCTTTCAAAAACTGACCCGTGTATAAGCCGATCCTCCAAATGTATGAAAGATCTTTTCTGAACAAAAAATCTCGGCTTATAAACGTGTATATATGGTAGTCAGGACCACACATACACTCCGAACACACGTTCCGGCATGCAATTCGTTAGAAATTCCGTAGAGGAATGTGTACGAGTTGCATGAACGGTTAAGTAAGAGTAGCCATTGTATTTATACAAATTGTAAAATATAGCCCCGTATCAAGTTTTCTATGAAAATGAAAAATCATTAAAGGAATCAAAATAAAAGATGTTAATTAAGCACAATTATAATGGGTGACGGATATGATATAATTTTAAAATTTTCAATTAAAAATGGCTACTCGTAGCTTTGAATGCTTCTTTCCCTCTAAGTACAATTTGGTTTATGTTAAGGGAGTTAAAAAAATAGTATTCTTTTTTTATTTTTCACCAAATTTATCATAAGAGACGATTTTTAAAAAAAAATATCGCTTAAAGTATGCAGTGAGATAAAATCTTAATCAGTTATCTTATATTTGAATATGTTCATTGGGTTCTTGAGAGACTCGACTGTCGGGTTTTATGTGAGCGCTTATGCTATAGCTTAGCCTAGGTGCTCGCTCAAGTGATGGGATGCAATGGAAACAAATTGAATGAACACACGATCAACTTGACTGGATAAATACCATCCCATGGGGTTTACAGCTCGAATGAATTATTGATTGATTCGTACTCCTGGACCCTTCCTTTATCACGGGAAAACATACACTCTGATCCAGAAACTCTGTTAATATTGTAAGGCTGTTCGGTAATAATAACAATAATGGTCTTATTTACTGTCCTCGCGGCAGAGACGATAATGGTACATTAGTTTACTTGCGGAGAACATCATGAAATAGATCCTAAAAATGTTATTTAACTTTTAAATCGTAAGAACTCATCAATTGACATTCTTTAGGACAGAATTTCTCATCCAATGGTTCCCAATGATGGCATAGGTGATCGCCGGCAGAATCGATAATTTGATTCTATCTGATTGAAACATTATTCAGTTGTTGCAATTGAGATTACTAATATCCATATGTGTTCAAATAAAAATTGTACCTTCATTACTTTGGGGGAAACTTGGGTTCGCTATACCTCATCAACGAAAATGCAGACAAATTTTCTTATTACTGCAAAAATGGGTGAAGGTTGGAGGAAATAAATGGCTACTACTACTACTACTACTAGTAGTTAACCGTATATGCCCTTCGTACACATTCGTCTAAGGAATTTAACATATTTAAAAGAACTAGTTGTTCTACACGTGCGCCGTTATGAGGTAGTCGTAAAGTAGTTATATAGCCTTGGATGCTATGGGGGTTAAAAAGTTGGTTGTACTTTAAACTACCGTCAGCACTGAAAGGGTGAAGCGATAGTCTGCCAAGAAGTCAGCGGACCAATTTGAAAACCATTAACACCGGATTATTATTTCGATATCATTAAAGTGACTGCCTCCTTTCGGAATACTTTCTTTTCAACAAAAAAGTCACTTTGGATAAAACGAATGTGGTTTTAGTTTGGATATGGTATAAAATTAAGGAAATAAATGTTATTTCATGAATATTTTGGCCAAAAAATATTATTGCCAATTTTTTTGTGTAAAATTAGAGCATTTTACTTTTTTTAGTACTTTTACTAGATATTGTACCCTAAAAAATATTGCCTATATCATGTTATTCACAAAGACTATTGCTCTGACATTTTTCTGTGCAATGGGGAAACACAAGTTTTAGAATATTGCAAGAAAATTTTGATGTTAACGTGAAAAAAACACATTTTTCATTAAAAATACTTGATTCTCTCAATTCAAAATCATGTAAATCTAAAAGTTTCACACACGTGGCTTGATTTTCAGTTCATTGCACAGCCAGAACTCTCTAGAATACAGTGGGAAAGTTTTATCGATATAAGTTAAAAAATGCTTGAGCTATTAAGCTTTCCGTGAAGTGAAAAAAGCAACAGGAAAAAAAACATACCTTGAGAAAACGCATTCAAAGATTTCATTACCGGATTTAGAAAATTAATTTCGTTTAACTAAATCAACAATAACTTCGCTTCTAGTTATTGCAGAGACAAAAATAAAACAGCTTTGGATTCCATAATAACTGCACTCAAATGAACACATGAAATCAATTTAAAACATTTTGTGAAATTCGTCATTCGAAGGCAGGCAGTCGCTTCGAGTATCGATTTCATTAAGTACTGACGAAACAAAAATCTTCGTAAGAAAATTCACTGATTCTAGATAGTTCTTTTGCACTGCTACATTTTACAAGCCAAAAAAGAAAAGAAAAACGGAAAGCTCATAATGACCAAACTTCTTATCCATGAGCACTCGTAAAAAACATGAAATTTCTAATGCAATCGAACAATCGAATAATAAACCAAAGATGATTTTAAAAATGCTAGTACTAACTGTGATTAACAGTGCGCGTATCAAATAAGTCCAACTGATATGTTTTCGCTGGAAGAATTTAGTACTCTCCGGAATTTATTTAAATTTAAAAACATGAAAAAAATTATTTTTGCCAAAAATTTCATTTTTGACTAGAGAATTTTGATTCGAAGCGTTTATCATCAACCAAGTTCTCTATTGCCAGAAGAAAAAAAAAGTTATATGCATTGCCGTCATATGTTATTTAGTTGTCCAGTTAAAATTTTCTACCATGGATGATATAGCTCCAGACGTAGCTTATTGAAGCACTTATTTTCTTCTTGGGTACGGCAACAAACGGAAAACCACCGTCTGAAATGTACTGTGAGCTGAGCGCTTGATGTTAAGAAAAGCCATAACGATGTTGTTCATTGCCATCGTAAACTTGATGGGCCGATCAGAGCAATGTGAGTAAACTCGTTCCAGTCTCATGAACCATAAGTCTGCCGAAAATGTTTTCTGAAAAGTGGATTTGTGGGTTTTATCAAAGGGCAAATTCAATAACATAACCTCCGCTCTTTATTCTTTCACGCGGAAGAAGTTTGGAAAACTCAAACTGAACTCGATTTTGAAGACGAGTTTCTATCTGGAATTTATTGTTCAAAAAAAATTAAGAAAAAAAATCATTGGGGTCCTTTTCAGTTGAATAAAATATATATATTTTTAAATTCACACACGGTTGAAAAAAAGAGACAATAAAATGTTATATACATTGATAAGAATATCGACAGATTAATAAAACAGTTTTCAGTTATTTCCATAGACTAAAGATATAATTCTAACTCTGTGGTTATTTCGTTTCATCTCCATCGAAGATATCTACCTCTGATGTGGACGCAACGCTTGTAAATAAAAATTACTCTCGACTACAAATCTCTATCCTATGATCATTTATTCCTGCAGAGAAAGCCACCAATATCTTATTTCATATATTATGACAGTCATCTCTCAGTATTCGCAGGGGTTACGTTCCGGGGGTCATCTGCGAACAAGGAAAATCTGCGAATTAACCCAAATTATATATGTATATATAACAAATTATCATATATATTTATTTATTTATTGGCATCTCGTTTATATCTTCTTTGCTTGACAGAACTAGAAAGCGGGTGTACTGTGATTCTGAGCAATATTTTCTAAGCGAACATTATAATGTCTGTTAGATGTTCCTTCTTCATTTAAGCAAACTTGTTAGAGTATAGTGACAAGGCATAATCCACCAATTATTCTAGGCGTGAGCAACGCACCATAGACGGGTCTACACACATTTAAACAAACAAAACCGTTGCTCATAATGAACTCTTGTTTCCCACTTTTTAATTTTTATGATCTTCATCGGGTATTGCGTTAGCTTCTGGAACAGTCAGCGTGAAAACATCCTCCTTTGTAAATTTCTGAATTTCTGTTGATTAATTCCCCGATTTATTTTACGCTCACATCATTGAACCTTTCTTGATCCCTTCCTGTTTTGCTAACGTGACAATGTCTCTGATAATGTGTTCGCCCTGGCTCCGTAGTAATGGATGTGCCTCGTGCACACATTGGGGACAAACGTTCTTCCCCCTCGAGATGACGCATCCCATCTTTAGAACTCCCATGGCTCTAGCAATGACGCTAATGACATCATTGAAACATTCATCCACGACTTGACTGGTAAGACGTTTCTTGCATTTGCATCTTCTTCGATTGCCTGCACAATCATTATTGAGTAATGTGTATAATGAGCCATAAATGTTCGCATAAACCGTGATCAAGTAGCTGAATGCTAGATGTTGAGTTGGAAGACTTATAGTGGACTTAAACATCATGGTGTTCAAGAGCGTTATACAGTATCCGAAGAATTTTGACTAGCATGTCTTTACTCTCAAGGTGCCTTCTGATTCTAGGAACGAAACAGCGTTTAGATCAATCCAGGAAAACTTTCGTAGTCTAAGCTTGTGGATTTGCAGATTTAATAATAACAGTTGTAGAGAGTACATGCAAGCTATGCAGTACATCAGTTTCATACTTTTTTAATCGCATCCAAGGAGAGATAAACCACTTTTGAAATTTTTTGAAATTGAAATTTTTATTTACACACACGCACGCGCAACATAATATACACAAAGCGCGCAAAAACGCGCATGTATATACTGTATAGGTAAAAATCTGCATGTGGATCCACGGCTATAAAGTATGGTAGCAGGTGTGGCTACAGAAACGGTTGATCGAATTGTGTTTTATTTTGTTAAGTATATATCCGATTGTGTGTAGATTCATTGATGTTATAATAATGGCGAACCGCAGTAATCAAGCTAACCATTGCAAGTATTTCAAGTTATCACTTTCAAATACATTTGAATAACAGCCTTTTAGAAACATTTCCGGAAGAACTTGAAAAACCTTTAGGACGGGGGGGGGGGGGGTTATACAAAACGTTTATTTAACACGTACAATTTATATTTTGATCCGGTACGAGAATTATCTTTGCAAAAGTTTCTTCCAGAAAAACTGGGAAAAATACCGTGACAAGGAAATCCGCGAATACCGAGGATTACTGGATATCGGATATTTATGTAAAACGTAAAGGCGTGAGGGCAGGACCGTCTTAAGAGCATCATGGGCCCCGGGAAAAGTGTTTTTTTTGAGGCACTACCACGTAAGTTCTATAACATTTCAACCAAATCTCATTTTTGTGAGTCCCCCTCTTCTCTGGAGCCCGGGTGGGCACATGCGTTAACACGGCACTGCGTGAGAGATGTTACATGCATTTAGCCAGCCATAACCAACCAACACATCGTTATAATAATGATAAAAAGCGCCAACAAGAACAAATCTAAAATCTCCGTACATTAATTAACAATAGTTATACAGAAGGAATATGAATATTATGTGAGAGAAAGTTTACAAAATGAATCGAACTTTTCAAGAAAACTATACAAATACAAACACAACGCCACAACAGGCAAAATGCCCAACGAGGTGGCTGAGAAAAAGATGCTCATAAAAATATGGATGTCATATATTTCAAAAATACAGCAATCCAATTAAAAATGCAATTAACAAAAATTATAAACAATATATACAAAAGATAAAATATTATACAATGCCCATAAGGAATACTTATGGTTGTCTTATTCTATTCTAAGAATGGATAGTTTCTCGATTTACCCCAACATGTTTAACTACCATCACTATTATTTATTATTGAAATGTGAGTACCTATTTTTTGTTGAGACAACGGAACATGCAAAATTGTGCCGGTGAATGTTATTATTTAAATCGGGTTGGCCGGGAGAGCGTGTTCGAGGTACTCGACGAGTTAAAAAGAAAGTTATATAAATGGAGAAGGGGGAAACTCTTCAAAATATTCCTAATCTGACAAATGAAAATTCAAATATCTGCATTGAAAAATGTTATTGCTTTCATAAAACATTCTTTGGCTACTTTCGCTTGACATTCTTTAAAAAATTTTGAAAGAATTATGATTCATTCTTTTGAAATTTTCATACGGAAGAAAATTTTTATTTGAATGGAATAGAGAGGATAACAGAAATTTGGTTTGTGATATATATATATACTTCCATATGCTTTTCTCGTTTTTTTCATATTACGTTTTCATTACTGGCGAAATTCACGGAATAATTCAGTGAATTCCTTCGTCGGATTTTATTTTAAGTTATCTCCGCAATAATCACGGTCAAGAAAAAAAATGATAATAGATGAAAGTGCGCGCGCACACACACACACTCACACACCAAAGACAATGGAAAAATTCCAACATATCACTAAATTTTTTTATTTATTTTTGCATCATAACATGTTCCGCGACCCCTCTCTACGAAAATAAGTAAAAGAAATAAAAATTTTCTTTCGCAAATACATTTTATAATGAAAATTTTCATTCGTTGCAATGCTTGAAACGAAAAACTAAACATAGAAAATAAGAATTTCATACGTCAAATAGAAAAGAAAAGAAATAATAAGAATAATAAATGCAAAACAGAAAGGCAGAAAATTGGAATTCCAATTTGAAGTTTTTCAAAAGCATAACAAATAACATATTTTGTACACTTGACGAACTGAATTAGGTGACGAAACGCTATTTCTCATAGTCATTTTTCTCCCAACGTGAACGCTAGTTTCTTTTTTAACATTCTGTTAATCGCTTTTCACTTTTATAGGAATAAATACATTTCAATGTGAAATTCCCTAAGGGAAAGGTGACCGAATTTTAAGAAAGGGCTACGGGGAAATATGCTTAAGCTTTTATTTAATGACGGTGGTAAGTATCACTTCACATAAACGCTTGGATTTATAAGTATGACAACTTTCTGACGGTTTTCAGTGGGATATACAACATGAATCTCCTGGGAGTAGCCGAAATGTTGTAAGAAACTTTTACAACATTTGGACAACTCACAGGAGTGTTGTAAGAAGCTCTTGTCAATTTTCATTCTTTTAGTCATGCAGAACATTCTGTTTTCCCCCAGTAGAGTAGAAGTTATTTTATGAGTGAGACTCTGCGTTCATTCATACTTTTTTTTACTATTAGTTTCCCATAAGTTTTATAATTTTTCTTTGTCTTTCTTCTCCAGGCGCTTCGGGCGTGCTATCGATCAAAAAATACATTCTATACATCATAATGTACGAGAATGTACTCCGAATTTTATGTGTACAATCGCTATCACCGAGCATGGTACTTTTCCAGTGTATCTTCGGCGTTTTAAACTCTAGTAAATACGAGAGTCTAATTGACCTGGGTTAAAGCCCATACAGGCACATTGTTACGATATAAAAGTGAAGGTTTTATAATGCCTGGTTATGCCAAAAGCATGAAGTGAATTGTAGATGACCACTTGGCAATATGGTTTTTAGAATGGCTACTGTAAATAAATCTGTGATGTTGAAGGCCGGGCGTTTCCTTGTGTGAAGAGTGTCATTCACTTACATTCGATGTATCTGGTTCAACCACTCCGTCGTATCGCAACACATATTTGGCCAAGTAGTTTGTTCCATCGGGTGCTTAGAGAGGGCGTGTTGCAGGCGTGACAGATCAACTGGAATACATGTGCAGCACACAGAGGATGCACACAAAATATAATGACGAGTCCACAGGAGTTCGAACGTATGACCTGGAAGGAAAACAATCGCTATCACCGAGCATGGTCCTTTTCCGGTGTATCTTTTGCGTTCTAAACTCTCTAGTAACAGCGTATGCATCTGCGGTTCAAATGGTTCCTTGTGACATCATCACGTGCCCCCAGACGAAGGACTTCTCCTTTGGCGAACTGTCCGAGTCCAGAATGTTGGGTTGGAAGATAAGAATTTTAGACAGCGCTCTGAACTTCCAACGTTTGCAGAATTTGATTCAATTCCTGGACAGTAACCTACATCTACTCCACAATAAGACTTGAGCTGTAGGAACAAGTGGGTGGCATTCACGCTCAGAGAACCCGTCTTATGAGCCAACAAGAGAGGTAGCACGGATACCTATTAAAAAGTATAATTTACAGCCGAGAAGACAAGCATCGGCTGTTTCATCCAGTACTGGCGGACATGAATGAAATGCACACGCCGGCCCATAGACGACAATTTATATCCTATTCTGGCGTGATTACTCAAAATCAATGAGATTGGTATATTCTATATATAAATTGGACAAATTGAATTCCAGATTCTATCATTGTGCGACTATCTACATAAGAGCAATGGTACGATTACGAACTGATTAACCATGGACGATGTAATGATTACAATTTTTATTCCATATTCCTTATTGTAGATATTTATATATATGAAATATCGTTGTTTGTTATCTTCACATAATTAAGAAATTACCGGATAACACATCCTTCGGGAACGCTTCGATATCTCTCTGAGATGGGAAGCGGGGTGTGTGTCCGGTAGTTCGATGTTGAATGTCTTAATTTTATCGTGAAATTGTTTTAAATGTTCATAAAATAACGTTCAATCTGCAATAACGGAATTTATACAAAAATTATTAATATTTTCATATTGTTTAAAAATAAAAATAAACGAAAGCTATCTAATTAATTCATTGGAAAGGTAATCTGTGGTTTAAAAAGTGAAGTTCTTTTCCTCATTCGACACAGTCGTACACAAATGAAAAACTGTAAGATGTGCATTACTTTGGTATTCGTTTTACATACACGATACTAATTGAAATGGACCATCTGCAAAAAATAATAAAAATTCGATCATTTACTTATGTTTTCAAACTCAGATACACGTGCGTGGTTTATAACTTTAAGCTAAGAT
Organism: Pholcus phalangioides; assembly: GCF_987345545.1. Taxonomy (NCBI): domain Eukaryota; kingdom Metazoa; phylum Arthropoda; class Arachnida; order Araneae; family Pholcidae; genus Pholcus; species Pholcus phalangioides. The sequence goes on along the minus strand of NW_028301608.1, from coordinate 79,993,688 downwards.
GAATATGACAAAAAGTAGTAGATACATGTTAAATGAAAACGTAACGGTGGAAAAGTCCTATGGACTGCTTTATTTAATGTGCTGTAGCGCGTAACATACAGTGAGTGGTTATTTACATTTGCAAGTTTTTGAATGATATTGCCTTAGGTTTATCGCAATGCCCAAATAGTGAATATAGAATGATACAAGGTTCTTATACGGGTAGTATATATTCATTTGCTTTATTTTTTTTGCTTCGCGAATGATGTATACTCATCAGTCATGAACGAAATACGGAGGAATATTGAAAATAGACCTTTCACGAGTGAATTATTTCAGAATCCTTACGAAATGAAGTTTTCCCTATTTTTTCCCCCGTTTCAGTGATACATAAATTATTCTATTTTAATGCAAAAACTTTTCTTACGTTTATTTCTTACATGATTATCGTTTCATCTGGTCCCCAAACTTCGCTTTTTCTTTTCTTTGCAGCGATCAAAGAAAAAAAGAGATTCAATATCTGATACATAAATATCTTTCCTAATTTACATATAAATATCTTTCTTGCTACGCGGGGTAACCGAGATACGCCTGGATGATTAAATTTTGCCCATAATTCTAAGATATAAATAGGTTTCTACAAACAGGAAAAAATTTCTTTTGGAACTTACGTTTATTTTCATGCACCTTCAAAAAAGGGAGAAAAATACAAATAACGTATTTCACGAAGAAAGTTGAGTTTTTGAGTCTTTCAACCTATTATGTCATTCTGAGAACAGAAGATACAAAAGAGGGATAAAAAAAATGTCTATCGTATTCGAAACTGAATTTATCATCAAAATCAATACAACGGAGCACATATGTACATTGTACAATGCACATACGCTGATGAACTATAAGTAAATGAACTATAATAGCGTCGCACTGTGTTGCCGCTAGAGGGCTGGGCTAAGAAAGGAAAATTTAACTCCCAAGACAATAGCATAGATGAATTGTTTGTGAAGATATGTAGAAAAAACGTGATTTGATGGAATTTGAGTGTGGAGTATTTTGGAGGACCTTGAAGCTATGGGGCGAGTATCAGCGAAAAAGTCACATTTGTGAAATATTCAAGAACAGCTGTAGTTAAAATGTGAAAGACAAAAGAACGCAGCATATTTTAATAAAATCGGCTCAAAGCATCTCTGAACGTATTGCTTGCCGTACAATGTAATGCAATGTACGAGATATGGAAGCTAAAAGCCACATCGTTGCGGTGTGCATCTAAAGCGAACAAACGTCTCGAATTCGCTCAGGGATCGGACAGTGGGAAAAAAAAACCATGCGGTCCGATGAATCACGTTTTCAGCTACACCCATGCGGATGGGTGAGTGTGAATTTGGCAGAAACAGCACGAAAGCATGGGCATTGCTAGAGCCCTTCAAGCTGGTGGAGGCAATGCGATGGTTTGGGAAATATTTTTGTTGCATGCTTTGGTCCCTTTAATTCATGTCGCCCCCCCCCCTCGCGTAAACGTTTAAATGAGGCATCATATCTAAACATTGTTGATGACCAAGTACATCCTGCTATGTTGATGGTTTACTATTTACTCACAGACGTAATTAGCGGCGTTTTCGTGGCTGGAACCAATTGAACGTTTTCTTCTGCAGCCACACAAGGATACAATGGTCTATCAGTTACTAATTACGTGCATCACATATAGGCCTATTGGGCTTGATCGTTCTCGAGAATTTGAGGAAATTTATATAATCATTCTCAACAGGATTATCTAGTAATTATATCTATTTCTGCAGGAACGCAATCAGCGTAAGAGTTTGATTTTTATTTACAATGACCGCCGTGATACCCGATTATGCCACTGCGATTCTAGATTTCCACTGCTAAAGTAGCAGATCTGCTCATTGTAGCTGCGTTTTTTTTGTGCCATGAATAGAGGAATGAATCACAGTCCATCTAAACGACGACAGACACTATGACGGCTGGACTGGCAAGATCATGCAAGAATCTGAACTGACTATGTAATACTACACCAACCACCATATCGCTATATACTGTCATTAGTGAGATGGGTTGGAAGTGAAGACGCTGTCTATCGGTGGTCGCCTCGAGTTCATTAGGGAAAATATCTTATCCATATCCTCCCTTGGGTTCGAACCCGGGACCCTGAAAACAACCTTTACGATGATAGACGAGCATCTTACCAGCATGCCACTCGGGCACAACTATGCAATAAGTAATCACGTCCTCATTCTTACGTCCTCGAATGTCCTCATTCGAGATTACTGTTTAACGGAGGATATTCACCTACCCTCAAGGACGATCCCAGCGCGAAGAGACGATCATCGAATGTTGTATTCGGGATTTATAGAGTAATCCTTGTGTTATTGGGCCAGATTGCTCTAAATCTGTATTAATACCTCGAGCTTTATGATACCATTACATGGATAATTATTGAAGATACTAATCAATTTACTTTTACCACCCTTGTCGGAAGCGGCTCTATGTTACTTGTTATTTAATAAAATTTCCGGACACATCTATCCTTCGAGAACACTTCGACATCTGTCTGAGAGATATGAAGTAGGATGTGTTCGGTCCTTCATAGTTTAATATGTGTTATCCCATGACGATGGTTACTTTCAACAAGATAATGCGCCCTGCCATAGTGCTTTTATTGCACAGAATTGGTTAGAGGAATATGAAGGAGCGTTCACTTTGCTTATGTGCCTCCCCTCCACAATCCCCAGATCTTATTCAGCATTTGTGGGATGAGGACATCAGACGTCTAGATCAATAATTATTCAATCCCCTGCTATTGAAATGTGCTATTCTTCAAGCATGGGTCTCAGATTTCACAAACGAACTATCAACATCTCGTAGAGTCTGTCCCCAAGGAGAATCGACGCTGCATTAAAGGCAAAAAAGTGGCCCAACAAAATGTTGATTAAGTGGCCACTCAGTGTATTAAGATGTACGACACATAGTTACATGGCTGTATTTTAAAGAAAGAGTCTATATAGTAATAAATCAAAATTAGTTGTAGAGACAAAAACAGAAAATAGGAACCATCAACATTTTTTGTTCTTGTTACGAATAAGGAATGTTTTTTCCTTATTCACGGAATCCCCTTATTACGTCAAATGTTTCTGTATCTCTTGTCTTCTCTCTGCCAGAGTGTGTTTTATTTCTGATAACGACACTGATTCTTCTTTCAGTAACTAATGGAGCTAACAATCATTAAGGCTAATTGCAGTGGCTAATTTGCAGATTACTTTGTTTTTCCCCAAAAAAGACAACTTGGGAAACTTCTTAAATCCACCATTTTTTCTATCATCCTTTTCTTTCCCTACAATTTATTTGTGAACTATAGTTGTGTTTGTTTTGTGCTCTTTGTGTTGCACCAAAAACATTTGGAAGATTCGCACCAAGAAAAGCATCATCGACATTTTTTGAAAATTTATCGCTCTTCCATGTGAGTTTTCTTTCATCGGAGTGAGTGTGTTTGTAATAGGTAAGCATATGCACAAGGTTTCCTCGGGGGTAGGGGTTCATTTTTAAATGAAAAGAAAAACAAAACAAAAACAAACGCTATGATATCAGCTCAGGGGGCTTCTCCCTTGCCTAAGCCAGTGCCTACAATCAAGTCAAAAAAAAAAAAAAATCCTAAAATTGGGGGGCTGTGTTTCTGTAAATTTTCACAAAATTTTGTATATACAGGAAAGTTCTTTTGTCCTGGAATAACTCACGAACCGTTGACCCCAGAATTATATTTTCAATTGGAAAAAATGTATCCAAATAACGAGTAGACCTCAGATACGTCACTCATATTGAAAGAGGTTGCATAGTTATTAAAATAAAAATCGGGGATAGGCAGTTTCCTGGACACGGCCGCAAGTTTTGACGTGAATACGTTATTTCCGTCGTCTACCTTTGCGTGGCAGGTACTGACATAATTTCATTATGTCATTATCAACGGCTTTGTCTTTGTAATAGCTAATAAACAATGCCAATGTTTATTACTTTCATTGTGAACTAACTGCTCTAGACATAATAGAAAAGAATTCGCAACTAATCAGGGAAGCGGGCCTGGTACCCGGGTGGGAAGAGATATTAAAACAGGAGTGACATCACATTGAATGCATCTTTCTAATGTGCATCTGACGATACCATTGCTTTTGACTTGCTTTTCGTACTTTTCATGATATCAGCGTTCAAAGAATTTCGTCACGCAACCCTTTGCGAATGGTCCCAGTATGGTTAGATGATTTAAAAGACGTACCGTCGAAAAATAACTTTTTATTTGGTCATCTTGTCATAAAAATTCCAACTAGAGTCAGTTGTTATCTCTCATGAGTACGACAAAATATTTTCCATGTTTTCAAGTGCAATGTTCTGTTTGATATTTGTTCGCTGAAAATGAAGGAAAGAACAACATAAACTAATGGACAAGCTCATTCTACGCATCGTATGCTTTCTTTTCCTTTCCCTTCAGCAATATTTAGATAAATCGTACAACTCAAGATAAACAAGAGTATATATATACATGGTTTTCATACTCGAGTAAAAGCAAACCTCATGACTTGAGAACCACCAAAGCGACAAAAACTTTGAAAGTAAAAAGTATATATTACCCTGTATATATAATATATATAGGGTATTCTAATTTTTTTGGCCACAAAAAGGAATTCAATATCAAATACTTATAATTTGTTAGAAGTGTAGGGGCATTTCATTACTGCGCATGCATGTTCTTATTGCTGTCGGTCTTTTATTGATTAGGAATGCCATGCTACTTGCATTACTTTACTTTCAAGGAGGGATAGATTTTTCTCACCGGTGTAGGTATTAGGTATTTGTATATTCTCTTCCAGAAAAAAAAAATCAACTTTGGTTGTCTTTTTTCCTCGGCGCCTATATGCAAGAAGCTTTGGCATTCACTTAGAGTATTGACATTCGTTTGTGCCGAAATTCCTATCAATGCTGTTTAGCGAATTAGGAGGTATACCCTATTCTCCTGTTAATCAGATTGAGAGTTATTTTGTTCTTCATTCCAAAGTAAGTTGCATGCCTGAGGAGGTTAGGAATGCACAAGAGGGGGAACCTAATCTTGTTGAGCAATAACGCCGTCCACGCAGGATTTTCCTTAAACAAGAGGCAAAAAAAAGGAACCCGCGAAGTGCAATCTTATTATGCTCTCTCTCTCTCTCTCACTATATCCACCGAATTTTGTATTGGAGCTGGGTTTGTTTGAGCGAAGCAAAATAAATATAAAAAAAAGAAAACAAGGGGCTGAATTGATTCTTATCTCTTGGGACGTAGATTGGTCGTTAAACACTTAGCTATGGAGTTTTTCATGCACGAGATAAACGCCAAGCTGGGTCTTTTATGATGCGGCAATTTCATTAAAATTATGCTTATACAGTACGCCCCACTTGATGTGATCACATCGGGACTCTGGGTTTCCGATAACAATAACCGAATGGTAACTATATCCGGAAAAGGTCCAGACTTTTTTGCCATGGTGTCTCATTACCAGCAGTTGTAATTGAATCGGGGGAAATTAACTTTATAATTTAAAAGTAAATATATTTCATTTCGTTGACACTAGAACGACGGAAGCGGTAATTTTCAACGCAAAGCAACTTTGACATGCGATTACATCTATACGGTTTATCTCAAGTTGCTGAAATTCCATGTCTTTTTCCATCATGTCAAGGCTCTTGGATCATCAAAATATAAATGTTCTAGGTTTCTTAGTTCATTGGTAAAATGAAGTTCTACCTATAATGACGATGACAGTCATTTTTTGACCGCTATAGAGATATTTAACTAATATGATTGCAAAACATGCTGAAACGGCCAGTCTTCTTACGAGAAAATTAATATTGGGAGAATAGAGAGAGAGAGAGAGAGAGAGAGAGAGAAGTGTTCTAGCATGGTGTGTGTGCACCGATTTTGTACCATTCAGACCTTCTACTTTTGAAGAAGCTCGTCGTCATACGTTATTCAATTCATTTAGCGTTTCTATGGATCTTTTTTTTTTTGCTGCATTGCATGCACTGGTACAATGTCGCACGACATTGTACCAATGAACAAGGCTCCGGGGGTCGAGAAAATTCTCATAATTTTTCGTTTTTCCGCAATATAAACTCTATATAGAGGGTCTCCGGGGGCCCCACCAAATATCCCAGCCTAGGAGCACTACTGGATGATGTTTGGAGACGTTATTCGACCACATATGCTTTCGACTGGTAAAGAAAGTTATTATAAAAAAATAATACAGATGGTAAGCAGAGGAAATCTTGGTCTTAAGTACCATGCGCACACAAAATTGGAATCACAGACAAAGAAAATTTCTGCCTGAAATTATGAAATTTTATCTACTATGAGTGTTGCTGATGTTTTCGACAAAATAAACTCACTCAATGCGCAATGCAATCGGCATCTAAAAGCTGTCTAACGTATGTATTTTGTATTGTTCGTGATTTTGCGAATATTTGCGGCTTTTTCATTCCGCACACGCAATCTCTTCGCAAACTTCTCAAACATATCGTACTTCACACTTCACGCCCTGTCAGGGAACTGGCAAGTAAAAATGAAGCCACGAAAAAAATCATAGTCAAACGTCTTTCTAAAGGATTAGTCTTTGACATAACATACTCTTTTTGTGCAAAATTGCAAAAAAAAAAAAAGTACGTGAACAAGCGCTTATTGCAGAAATGAGTCAAAGACTGAATTGATACGTTTAGGTAAAAATATGAATAATTTTTACTTTCATTTTTTTCCCTATTGCCGCCAAAATGAACGATAGCCGTCGTTCTAGTTCTAACAAATGCAGTAGACTCTCTATATTCCGGCATTGTGGTAATCCGGTCCATCCAGTAATTTGGCATTTTTAGGCGGAAAATAGTTCCTCCGAGACATTTTGAGAGGAAACCATCTCATTGCATGTCTTTGCACAGAATTCTATATTATTTAAATGGGCCTTTTTTCAATCACTTCCAGTATTCTAGTGATTTCGGTAATAAGACATACACTGATTTAATATGCACAGGATTAGCGAGATTTTACTGTATAATCAGAGAACGCGTATTAATTACAGCATGTAAGGAACAGAAATTATTTTATTAGGGAAAAAACATGCCATTAAACGAAATTTAACTGAAAATGTTATCTATTTTTCGATCAAAAATTATTTACTTTTATTTCAGGAATCGATAAAAAGCGATCCATAAATGTACATTGATACGAAAATCATACCTCCCTCAGTCGTTGTTTTATTATTTGTTTAAAGTTTCAAAAAAAAAGATTGCTGGAATAAAAAAACACACACACACACACACACACACACACACACACACACACACACACCCAACGTTCCATAGAGCAAAGATAGATAACATAAATATATCAGTTCACGTTCACCAACGGTATGATAAACCGCTGTCGATAATTTCGAAACGCAATTATCGATTTTTAAGCCAAAGAATAATCGTTGAAGCTGTTTTCATCCCTTAAGACGAGCTCGTAATCTGTACATTATTCTTCTCTTCAGCCCTCCTCCGCACTAAAAACGATAAATTTTTCTTTTGTATTGCGTGTTTCGTGTGGCAGCCATTTTCGAAGCCAGGGACGGAAATTAGTACTTTTGTTAGCGATTCTGCGGATGAAACTCTTCCTTATCTTTAGCTCGGGGAGATTGTTCCTGCGAGTATTTCTAATGCATTCTTAATGGAACAACCCCCATAAGGGAATCGTTGGGCGCCGATGTTCGGGGGAAACTCTTTCTGCGTCCGGAATATTTATTCATTACTTTGTTTCTACGGCTCTGACCTTGATAATGAGTGCACGGCCGAACAATTCGCCAGTTTGGCAAGTGAATAAAGTAAGCAAGCGTAAGACACCCGATATCAAGAGATAAGCTCGATTATTCACCCTGACGGGAAACCATTTTTTTTCGTTTTATTCTCGCCGAAAATAATACGTTCGGCGAACCTGCAAAATGGCATTACATATGACCGACCACATACACGCGAATAATAAATTTACTTGGATGAAAAAAAAGATAATCTCGACCACCCTTCCAATTGTTTTTAATAACTACTATAAAAAAACCCCCTGCGAGTAAATCAATGAACATTAAAAAGGTTCTTTTTCTTATTTTTTTAAAAAACTAAAAAGTAGAAAATTTTTCAGAAATTAATGTAATAAAATAAGGAGAAAAGTTTTGTGAACGTGGTGTAATTAGGACCAAAAAAGTTTTAGTTTTCTGATTCATAAATTTAATGTTTCCATGATGTAGGTTATAATCACAGTTTGTTTTGAATTGCTATTTAGATAACTAATTTCATACCGAATTTTTCAAAAAAATATAGCTCATGTATAAAGTTCATAATAATAATATATTGAAAAATCATTTTAAAATTAACTTTCAAAAACAAAGCATACAGAAAAACATTCGTACCACTCATAAGTTATTTCTACATTTTTAAATAATGTATTTGGGATTATATTATTATTATTCAATTGCTTGATATTATTTGAATATCATTTGAGATATTTTTTTAATTCAAAGAAACTGCTACGTTTATACCCGGTTTTGGTATTACATTACACTGTTTCATTTATCCAACTACGTTTGAAATGTAACTTTGGAGAGAAAAAAAAATCGATTTTTATCTTTTGTGAAAACATTTCTTGTAATTCCAAAACAGGTCTTGTTTTGCTGATATGCTGGTTTGAACCAAAATTACGTGCAAATTAAAGAGTGTTGCGTTTTCACATAAAAGTAATCGGTGAATAAAAACTTTAAATGTGTTTTACGAAGAATGCTATTTTTGACATTTGACTTGAATTTAAAACATGGTTTCCATAAACCTATTGATTGTATCATTAAAAATTTTAACATTATGTTCTGCCATATATTTTTTTTATGAACTGAAATCTAAGGTCTATAGCTTGTGTTTGTCTAATTACAGTGTCTTTTACACACGATATATTAAATGAAATTTCAAAAAAAAATCGCGCGTACATCAACAGATTTAGGTATAACTTATGAACATATTATGTAATCATTTAAATTTTAGTTCATGACCTGCAGCATTACTAGCTGAATTTACTACAAAGAAAAATAAACAGTTCATTTATAGAATTTTTTGCGATCATGTTTCTAATATTGCATGAATTTTACTTAAAATTTGACATAAAAATGACTTTTTCAAAGAAAATGACATCCAAAATTTATCATTGTTCGCACCATTTGAAACACTTTGTATTAAAAAAAAATTTAAGTTCTCTCCGGTACCATTTTATAGAAAACTGATAAGAAAAGTAATCCGGTACCTTAAAATATTCTATATTTGGCCATTATGCTCAAGAAAGAAAAAAACAAAATATGTTGAGTTTGCTATAAGGCTCATTCAATATGCTTTTTGGAGTATAAAAAATAAATTTATCTTATAAATCAGCAGAAATGAGTTGCGAGTTAAACGCACTAAAACATTTACTAAGCAAAGTTTTTTTTATCACACACAATTAGAAACTTTGCCTGGTTTGAATTTATACAAAAATTGCCACGTTTTCAAGACAAATAAAATTTAATTGGTCGACGCATTTCGGCTCTTCAATGGAGAACCGTCATCAGGACCTCGTGGTCAGAATTGACACGACTGAGTCGTGGAGGGGTGATGTTTACGACCGGTCGTCCGAAGAGTTTGAATTTGTATTTGGTGCGTCCGAGTGGTCTTTGGATGCGAATTGGGGGATCCATCTGTTTATCATCGACAAGATCCTCAAAAAAATTACCCAGACATTCACCACGAACTTTTGCTCCCAGCTGACTCAAAAAAGTTTTCTATAATACCGTTGTTCTTCCATTCGGTTCTTCAACTTTCATGATCTCTTCTATCTTAAAGAAATTTGACTTCCATACAATATTCCAGCCAACAAATATACTCACCTTTTCCCATCTGAAAGATACTATCTCACCCTCCAAAGAATCTGGTATCTACTTCATCCGATGCAAGAATTGCGAAAATGGGTATATTGGCCAAACTAGGAGAAATCTAAATATTCGAGTTCTGAAACACCGAAAGCATGTTGAAGGGGGACGGACGGATAGTTCGGCTATTGCCCAACACTGCTGGTAACTTTCACATTATTTTGATTTTGATAAAGTGTTTATTTTTAAAAAAGCAACACATAATTGCGAACTGAATTTTCTCGAGGGATACTTCATCAGAACATGCCAGAATTTCCTCGTTAATGATGGAAGAAACACGCCACCTATTTCGTCAGCTTGGACAGGCTTTATTAACCTCAGTCGTGACAAAACTTTCAACACTTTGCAACAGATGGCTCCCCAATTCGCATCCAAAGACCAGTCGGACGCAGCAAATACAAAGGCGAACTCTTCGGACGACCAGACGTAAACATCACTCCTCCACGACTCATTCGTGTGAATTTTGACCACGAGGTCCTGATGACGGTTCTCCATTGAAGAGCCGAAACGCGTCGACCAATTAAATTTTATTTGTCTTGAAAACGTGGCAATTTCTGTATAAAGTTTTTTTCCTGTATGACTGAAGAGATCGAATACAGCATTTAAAATATTTTTACTTGTAACTATATAGTAAGGGGAAACGACAGAAACCAAGCAGATGGATGGCATGCCATGTCATTCTAGAGCAGTTGTCTTCAACCTTTCAGGCATTATGGGCCAAACTGAAATTTTTCACGAAGCTCGCGCCACCACTTACATCAAGTGTTTTCAAAATTCTGACGCAGTATGCGTTCTGGATTCACAGGGGCTTAATGTACAGTGACTTCTGAACGGATTGGGCACCACGGCACCGAGTTAAGATGAGCGTCTAAAATAACTGGAGGACACTTATTCGTTCTAAAATAATTTCTTTCAACAATTCTGAAATAATTATTATTTTGATTTTGATATAATTTCTTTCAGTATGTTGAAGTTCTTTAAATGTTTTTTTTTAAATATTATTTTCCTCAATTATTCTGAAATATTTTCTGTCGCTAATTCTGAAAATTTTTCTGAATTTTTTCCTTTCGAAAATTCTGAAATGACTTTTCATTAAGAGAGTTTCAAGTATTTCCGTAAATTGCATAAGAATGAATACCTTTTTGGATGCCGATCCCCCCCACCCCCGCCTGAGATAATGAAATTAAGGTCCCCAAAAAAAACGTGTTTGCTCTACTCGACCCCCACTGCAAAACTAGTAATAATGCGGGCTTTAACAATTATTTTTGATTTATTCAATAATCTTCCATTTTTTTTTACAGATATTTCTTTTCTTCCAAACTAGGCACAATTCCGGTGTATCGCCATGGGCGTGTGATTAGTGCCGAAAGTATGAATGTATGTACTTTATAGTCTGAGTGTGTATATAGTGTTGTTCGATTTTTCAGTGCTGCCATCTATATTTCAGAAGTGAAGTATAATGATTAGATATTTTCACCATTGTAGGCCCGTTGCTCTTTGTGGCGAGACTTTTTAACGGGGAGATCGGCTCGCATTCTTACCTCGAAGTTGGGAACCACAGAAAACCAACTTCAGACGACCATCACTGTAGTGATATGGGTTCGAACCCGGGTTATCGCGACGCGAGTCCATCAATATGAGCAATCGACCACCACAGCGGCAGGTATTATCTAAAAATGATCAATGATTTACAGGTGAAAACTTCGAGGCATTGCAGAACCTTGTACAAAAGTGTTAGAACACTTAGTTAGTGATTCACGAGGTGATAGAAAACTTTCGCCAAAACGCAGCTACATCAAAGTCACTCCCATTGTTGCCATTGTGGAACGAAAAAGCATCGCATTCATGTACGAAAGCATTAACGGGCACCGCAGCATCTCTAAAAACCGTTTGATGAAGAACTTACGATCAAGTTTTGTGCTGATTCTGTTCTTTACTTGGAATTCTGTTTCGAGAAGAGCTTTATTTTTTAAACTCTTTTCTGTTTGCGTTCACTCTCTTTCGTTGACTTTTATATTACTTGTTCTTTGCTTTTGCTAAGGGTCTCCTCTTGTGTTAGTCTTCACACATACTGTATTTTTTCCTACGAAGGTTTCCTTAAAATCGAAGTTTTGTTATCGATTCTTTTTGATATCTTGGTAAACAGAGGAGAATCCTATGACTTTCAGTGTGACAGATAGTGTTATCTAACCAAAGTTCTTCAAACTACTAGAGTTCATGAAAAATTTAACTTCATTAGTATTATTTTTATTTCAGTCATTAATTTACGCAGGGGTGTATGTAGAACCTACCTATTGAAAATGAGAATACACTGGGGTAAATTGGTGAGAGAGAGAGTTGGAATCTCTTTCAGAAAATTTGTTATGAACCAACCTCATAAAAATACGGTTTAAACTAAAATAAATTGAACAAAACATCAAATAAACATTAAAAAACCCCACATCCAAACAACAATATGTGCAGCTAAGTGTCCATACTTTACTTTTATATACAATTTCAAACTTTGCACTAAAAAAATTAAACTCTCAATGAAACGTAACAATTAAAAAAAAAACCCACATTTTAAAGGGTGTTTAGGCTCTTTGTACTAATATTTTGATAATTTTAGGTATATATTTTGCACTTATAAAAAAAAAAAATGGCGTTTGTTCGGGTTACCCTAACAATTTAGGTGTGGGTACCCTAACTTGGAACAATATAGTTTTTGTGAGTTGTCTCATGTTTAAGTGCCTTAGTTTTGACTTAGGACTGGTTAAATGTTTTTAGACAGAAGCCCTAAATCAATATCAGACTAGAAATAATTGTATTGCTCAAAAATAACGGCACAACGTTTATTCTGGTAGGGAAATATCGCACCTCGCAACACACATTCAAAAAAGGGACAAATGAACTCGGGAAGTATAAAAATTTAACTAAAAAAACAACATGAACAAACTTGAAAATTTTTAATATATGTACCGACTATGGCTGATACGAACGAAAAAGAACAAAATATTGCAATGTTTGAAACGCTAGAGGACAAAAGTATAACAATCTCAGTAGACTCAATTGAATTTCACCATTCTTTTTATCTCACTTTTTGAAACTTCAAAAATTTCATCAATATCAGAATATGGAAAAAAATATCTGTTTTGCTTATGTAAGTTCTCATGAAACAGATTGTGGCTCACCTGAACCAGCACAAAATAAAAAGTTGTTTTTATCGAGGGATTGGATTACACTCGATGTACCGCATGTCAACATTCGGAAACCTGTACAATGATATCACATTTTCTAATATGGCACAGTGTCCCAAGTTTACACAAACTTGATTTTTTCTATTCAAGGCTGGCGTCACTCAACAATAATGACGATAAAAAAGATTGAAACTGTCTTTTACGGAAGAGACCTTGGCCTAAATCAGAAAAACCCCATGTCTAACTGTAGTGCAAACCTTAGAAGTTCATTAAAAAAAAATTGCAAAACTTTAACAACGCATGAAAAACTTTTCCTCTCAACCGAAACACTTTCCACACTACTGAAGCTAATCATGAAATGTTAACACAACAACAAACGAACGTGATGACTCGTTTTTTAAACGTAACCTGCAACAACTGTCAGAGCTACCAACTTATTAAAACAGAGTCCTAAATTTTCCCAAGTAAAGCCCCTGTCGCAAGTATGGACACTTGAGTTTATATAAAATTTTTGATCGAAATACGATAAATATAAATATCAAAGTTCAGTGCTAAAAATAGCTGCAACCGTAAACTCGGTTACCATACTTTATTATTATCAATAGTAAGGGGCCGTTCAAGTATTACGTCATCATCGATGGGGGGGGGGGGGGAGGGTTTTCGATTTCCTGACTTTTGATGACATGGGGGGGGGGTTTGGATAATGTTTACGTCATCAACCACCCTTTATGAAAATATGAGTTAGGATTCAGAGAGGCAGAGCTGATGACGAAATTTTACTGACAAGGGGGGGGGGAGGGGGTAAAAAATGGCTAAATATTTGCTTACGTAATACTTGAACGGCCCCTAACTATATGTGAAAAATGCTAAATGGAATCAATGATGATCATAATCATGATTATCATCATTTAGAGTATAATGAAACATCATACTGTAAAATAGTATTTAAATGTCATAACTTATTAAAATATCAAAAGCAGGACTTACCAAAAAAATAAAAAAATGGAGAAAAATATGCAAAAATAATTAGCTTAAGTAGAATATTGAGTAATAAAATAAAATAATAGCGGAAAAATTCATGGCTTTTAATCGAAATCGATTTTTTGAATGAAAAAATTATGTATTTTTGTAACTATTACTATTTTTTCTTATTAATAGAGTAAAAATAAAACAAAAATAAAAAGGCTGAGATTCAGTAGACGCATATAAATATAATGGCAGTATTCAGTACAAATCCCTATCGATAACCACCTGAATTTCGAAAATTCAGTCATTAAATCAGAAAATGTCTTCATTTGTTCGATAACCGTTGCAATGAATCATAAAGAAAAGACATTCACGATGCAATTTTAGACTGCATACGAACAAAGAAGGGAACTACCGTTTGTATTTATTGCCGGACATAATGCTTTGTAATTGATAGCTATTAAACGAAACTATTTTTTTCGCATTTCCCACGGTCCCATTAAATTTTTTTGATAAGAATGATTTTCATGTTCTTCGAAAGTGAATTCGATTTGATTCATTTTCATGTACATTTAAAATATTTAATAGCGTAATATGTTACGGTTAATGTATTTTAATGTCGAATTTTTTATAAGAACAATAGAGTTAGATTTTCTTGTGAACAAGGGTAACCGTATGACCCCCATTTCTCGGGAAATTCGCATATTTTCCCATGATTTTGGCCATCCCGTTTTTTTAAAAAAATTAAAATGTCCCTTTCTTAATGTATTTTCAACAGTCTACTTGAACTATTATTATTATTTTTTACTGAAATGAAGAATAAATTAAAATTATTTTCGCTATTTTGAACTTTCTTATGATAACTATGACTATTTAATTACGAAAATTCATCTCACATATCTTTCATGTTTGAAGGTTTTCATTTTGTTTAGTAGAACTCGTTTAAATCCACTGCATAATTTGCAGCAATGCTTCAACTTCATTTCTTGCTATTGGTGATTTTGGCAATAATTGGCAACTTGGCTTACATATGGCATAATTTTTAGCGACGACTGGCAATTTCACGTGTTTTGGAACTCAATTTCCCGTGCTTTTTCCGAGGAAATATGGTCAGTCCACTGTTAATGAAATCGAAGCTGTGAAGTTAGTGAAAATATGGAATTTAAGAAAAATTCACAAATCAATAATTAGTTAGCAGAATCATTTATGAGCAGTATAATTGTTTCGCAGATACTGGCTGTTCCAGGAACTCCGAAGCCGTTAACCTTTTTGGCTTTTCTCGTACAACAGTATCTCGAGACTTCAAACAATGACAGCTAAGCCAAAAGCTTCGAGCGGAAAGCGGAATAGGGGTCGAAAATCGCTTCTGAACGAAAGAGGTGCCAGGTGACTGACACGCATTGTGTGCAGCAACAGAAGAGCTACAACTCAATAAATTGCAGAGCAATACGACTCAGGATCATCGCAAAGCATATCTATTCGTTCTACAACACGGATCTTGAAAGGAATTGGTTTTAGTAAATGGCGAGCACCTTCGATTTCACCGCAAAATAGAAGAAAACGGATTTTGTGGGCTATAAAACGCCTAAATTGAACAATTGATGAATGGATGAAAGTTTTCTGGTCTGGTGAGTCAAGATTTCTTCTACATGATGTTGTTGGCGCTATCCGTGTATGGCGCAAGCAGCACGAAGCCATGGATCGGGCATGCCACATGACAACTGTTCAAGTGAATGGCAGCGGAATCACTGTCTGGGGAACATTTTCCTGGTAGACTGTT
This sequence comes from Pholcus phalangioides, assembly GCF_987345545.1. Classification (NCBI taxonomy): domain Eukaryota; kingdom Metazoa; phylum Arthropoda; class Arachnida; order Araneae; family Pholcidae; genus Pholcus; species Pholcus phalangioides. The sequence goes on along the minus strand of NW_028301608.1, from coordinate 79,977,787 downwards.
GGTCCCTCATTTATGCCGCTGTGGTGGTCGAGTGGTCATATTCCGGGCTTCGAACCCCACCGTCGCCACAGTGGTGGTCGGCTAAGTTGGTTTTCTGTGGTTCCCAACTTCAAGGCGCAAATGCTAGTCAATATCCCCTTTAAAGAGTCTCATCACAGAGAGCAAGAGACCTACAAACGGTACAAATGCATTTCAATCATAACACGTCACTCATTTCCCTTCTGAAATATAGATGGCAGCACTGAAAAATCAAACACAACACTACATATGCACTCAGACTGTTAGGTACACACACAATTACACTTCCGGTGCAATTCACTAGGTAGTAAATCGCCCATAGATGGTGATAGACCATGAGTTGTGCTTGGTTTGAAAGAAAGAAAGAAAAGGTCCCTTATTTCCATTAGAAACATCCGACAATGCCAGCGCCTACCTTCATATCATTGCTGACCACGTGTATCCGTTTATGGCCATAATGTTTCCTGATGATGATGGCTATTTCCAGCAGGACAATGCATCCTCCCACGGGGCTGGAATTACATCAGATTTGTTTGAGGAATATAGTCAGAGATTCAATTGCTTTAATGGCTCCCCTGAGTCGATCTCATCTCAATTGGGCATTTGTGGGACGAGGTTGAAAGGTCTGTTAAAAGCTCCGAAACACCACTTTCTAATCTGAGGGAATTAAGAGCTACCATTTCTTTAGCATGGGCTAATATTCCTCCTCAACGATATCAGCGACTTCTAGAGTCCATGCATAGAAGAATATCTGTTGTCGTCAAAGCCAGAGGAAGTCCCACACGATATTAGTGACGAGTAGCAGGGTGTTTCTAATTTTTTGGCCAATGAGTTTACAATCCAATGCTATGATCACAGTCACAGCCTCTCTTTATGTGACAATGGGCCATGCGATATTGAAATTTTCACAAAATACCAAGTTTTTGGTAATTTTTTATGACTGATTTCCAAAAGTACTAATGCCACCATTATATATACATATAAATTGATCACATTAAATAATTTTTTTACAGTCCTAGATAGAAAATCAGCAATAATTAAAACACAACGTGTTCCCTACGTTTACTATGAAAAAGACTAAAAGAGCGGTTTCAAAGAATGTGGAATACAAAGAACTTTCCAACTAATTCAAAGATTGAAAAAGCTTGGGATATCTCTGTTCGTATTTATAACGGCTCCCTAGGTAATCGCTGGACTAAAATTCATCTTATAAAGTTATGGAAAAACATAGAAATCTATGCAAAAATGAAACGTTCAATGTTTCTCCAAATGGCACATCGCATTCTCCACGCTCATCTCGAAAAATTCAAAGAAAGCATGAGTATTTACCCAAAAGAGCACTATCACCACAGTATTCTTGAGTGTTGGAGCATTTATATAATAAAATCTCTTCACACCTGAGCCAAAACTGGCCATTAAAGAAAATTTTTTTTTATTGATTTGTGTTTATTGTATGTCAATATGCCCTTTAAAAGAAAAGAAATACGAATTAATTAGTTAATTTTGGTCAATATCTTTACCAGAGAACGCGTAGGGTGAGGATGAAAAGAGGACTCTACAAAAAACACCGTATTATCTACCTTATCTATTATTCTTTTTCATTTTTATCCCCCCCCCCACTCTTTTTCTAACGTGCGATTAGGTTAAACACGTCTACCAGATTTATCGTCGATCCACCAAATAGACATAATGCAAATTTCTTGCCAAAAGCTTGTAAGTGAAGTGGCTAAAAATAGAGTAAAAAGGCTTTCAATGTTTTTCGATTTACACTAAGAAAAGAGCTATATATATATATATATATATGAAAAACTGAAAACAAATTAATTATGTGAACATCGAAATCAGAATGGGAAACTGGCAATTGAATGACTATTTTGCACGCATTTGCAGCGCCTGAGGAATATTTTGCTTTATAAATTAAAGAAGATGTGACGAGTAGTCAGGTTATTCGGATGAGTTGTGGGGGGGGGAGGGGGTTGGACACCGAAGGCATCAGCGGGGTTTTGATCCCCTAGTAAAAATATAAAAATAGATGCAGAAGATGCAAGTACATAACATGTTCAAGGCTATGGACGGTCAGATCTAAAGTGAACAGTTATAGTTACTGGTGTGATGAGGGAGTAAGTCCAAAGTGTAAGGAAAACCTGTTGCATATTAAGATTTTTTTAAGATTATTTGAAACTCGCTGGCATTATTACAAATATGTTTGATGCGAGAAATTTGAGAAAATACAATATTTTTGAAAACCTTTTTGCTGATATTTGAATTGTGATTGGTTAGAAAATTGACTTTAAAATTAGTCTTTTCGTTTGTTGTGGATTGTCAAGACCATATGGTTAGCAATGTTTATTTTTAAGGTATCCGACTACGTTGAAAACGTCATTTTGGAAGAAAAAAATATGGATTTTCATTATTTTTTATAAAAGCCCTATTTGTTGTGATTCCAAAACGGGCCTTGTTTTGTTTATATGATGTCATAATCAAAGTTACGTTCACTTTAGTGTTGCGTTTTTACATACAAGTAATACGCGAATAAAGACTTTAAACGTGTTTTACGAAGAATGCTATTTTTGACATTTTACTTGACTTTGTGACATGATTTGTAAACTCTATTCATTGCATCATCACGAAATTTTAATGTGATATTTTGCTATATATTGTTGAGGTTATGAACCAAAATCTAAGATCTATCACGTATATTTTTTGAATTATAGTGTTTTATAGACAAAATGTAGGATGAAATTTCAAAAAAATTCACACGTACTTAGACATATTTTGGTGTAACTTATGAACATATCATGCAATCCTTTAAATTTTGGTTCATAGCCTGCAACATTACTAGATAAATGCACTGTGAAAATCACAAACCACTAATAAAAATAATAAAATCATAATAAAATCATAAATCACTAATAAAAGTTTTTGCAATCGTGTTTCGAATATCACATGAATTTCGCCTGAAATTTGACATAAAAACGACTTTTCAATAGAAAATACAATAGATAGACCAAAATTTGTCACTGTTTTCACCATTTCGAGACAATTTCTATCAAAAAATGTATTTAAAGTTCACTCCAGAACCATTTTAAAGAAATGTGACAAGAAAGGTAGTCGGATACCTTAAGTGAATGAAATCAGCTTGATTATTGTTTTAATTGGTTTTTTAAGATTTAAAGTGCTAGGATAAACTTGCTGGCTGCTTTGTGAAAGTTTTTGTAGTTGAAGATTATTAAATCATTAGTGTATCGGAAACCAGTAATATATTAAGAGAAATTAAATTTTTGTTTTCAAAGTAATGCAAGAAAATATTTGCAAAAGCACTTGAAAAACAAGTCCCCGTAGGAATCCCCGTGGTTTGTTTATACAAACAAATACCATTAAAAAGATAGTTCTCAAAAATACAAAATTTTTGCAAGATTCAACCATTCGTTTTTTTCCATTTTTATGTTCATTCATATGTTTATTGTTCATAGTTATTATAGAGAAATTCACAGATGTTGAGAATCCGTTCGATATTGCACATTTATATATTCAGAAAAATGTACAAAATGAGATTATGAAAATTATGAACATTATGAAAACTAAAATTTGTCGAATCTCACCAATACCAGCGCCATAGACAGCTGCAATTTGCAGTGTAGTGAAAAAACGTTGTAAAAATATTATTTTTATATATGAAAACCGAAAACAAATTAATTATGCGAACTGGAAAGCAAAAAATTAAGAATGAAAATTTCAAAAATGAAAAATTCAAAAAAAAATTCAAAAATGAAAGAAGTTATAGCTCATGTGTAGGGGGGTTTCTCATCTTGTTTTTCAAGTGCTTTTGCAAATATTTTCTTGCATTACACTGAAAACAAAAATTTAATTTCTCTTAATATTTCTGGTTTCAGATACGCACATTGATGATTTAATAATCTTCAACTATAACAACTTTCACGAAATCAGCCAGCAAGTCCTAGCACATTAAATGTTAAAAAACTAATCACAACTGATTAAAAAAACTAATCAAGCTGATTTCCTTGACTTAAAAATAAACATTGCTAACAATATGGTCTTAACTGGTATACACGACAAAAGAAAAGACTTCAATTTCAAAGTCAATTTTCCAACCAATCACAATTCAAATATCAGCAAAAAGATTTTCAGAAATATTGTATTTTCTCAAGTTTCTCGCATCAAACATATCTGTAATAATGCCAATGATTTTAAAAATGCTTTGAATAATCTCAAAAACATCTTAATATGCAATGGGTTTCCTCCTTTCACTTTGGACTCACTTCCTCCTCTCACCAATAAATATAATTGTTCACTTTGAGCACAAACTAGAACTAACGCATAGTATGTACTTGCACCTACTGCATCTATTTTCTATTTTTATATTGACTGCTACTTGGCTATTTCATGAATTTGACAAAAAACACTTATTTTTTGGCTTTGCTTTCCAGTTCACATAATTAATTTGTTTTCATATAAATGTATAAAAATGATATTTTTACTATAAATGTGTGTGTGTGTATGTGTGTATATATATATAGGGTGATTCAAAACTCAACGTACAAACTTTTAGAGGAGGTAGAAAACACAAAAACAAAACAGAATCACATAGGAATGTATGACCGGAAACCCTAACCTGATCAGCTGGAAGATAAACGCAGAAATGACAAGCAAATAATGGGTGAGGAAACAACTCCTTATTTAGCGATACTTTACACGAAGACAGTACGTGTACACGTTAAGTTTCAAAGACTCAGGACCAATGTCGAGTAATTCTGGTAGTACCTCCTCCAGAAGAATGCGATATTTCCGGCCATGCAGTCGGGTCAGTAAGAGGTGTGGCCCGATTAAGTAATCACCAATAATACCCGCCCATACATTCACGGACAACCGTTGTTGGACAGCATGTGGGTTGGGCATGTGGCATTTCGTAGGTTGTCGTGGTGAATATGGACATTGTGTTGATTAAAGATCCCTTCAAAAGTGAAAATTTCTTCATCCGTAAACAGAATGAATGTTGGAAACCCCGGGTTCTCGTTGCGTTTGCCCAAGTACCAGCGCGAATTCCACACGTCGAAGATAATCCTGAGGCAGCAATGACTAGGCCCGTTGCAAATGGTATAGATGTAAATTCTCCCTGTGTAATGTGCGCCACACACTGGATTGAGATGGTGCAATATCACGGGCAATGGTTCGTGTGCTTGTATCAGGAACTTCTTCCATTCGACGCAATGTCTCCAAGGCAGGTGAGCGTGTCGTTCGTGGCCGCTCTGTATCATGCCTGCTGCTACAGAATGTCCCGTATTCACACATGTTACGGTGCAAGTTCCCAAACATGTGGTGGTAAACGTCTGTTCGGGTACCGTTCGGCATATAACCGTGCCGAAGCCCTTCCGTTCCCGTAAACTGCAACCATACACAAGGTGTATATATATAAGGTATATATACATGTTCACCATTCCAGCGTTCGTAAATTGTTGCTTGCTCACGCAATCAGAACTTTAAATGACTAATATGGCATTCCAACTACGGCGCTGGTGAACAGCACCCTCATGCGGATAACAGAGCCCTCAAACGTGCATGACTGTGGATGGTATCACTTGTTTTGAAACTTAACATGTACACGTACTGTCTTCGTGTAAACTATCGCTAAATAAGTTTTCCTCAATCATTATTTACTTGTCATTTCTGCGTTTATCTTCCAGCTGATCAGGTTGGGGTTTCCGGTCATACATCCTTACGTGTTTCTGTTTTGTTTTTGTGATTTTAAATCTCCAAAAAGTTTCTACGTTGAGTTTTGAATCACCCTGTATATGCATGTGTGTGTGTTATGATCAGCATTAGTAAATTAAATTCTTTAATATTTAATTCGGGCATCGATCAAAACCTCACGAGTATGAAATCGGTCACATCGGCACTTTGAAGAGCATCACTGTGCTCGCGAGTTTTCATCAGCACGCAACTTCGTAGTAGACTGAAGTTGTTCTGAAGTATTCTCCATTCTTTACCTTGGTGGGATAGAACAGAAAGGAAAGAAGAGATGGAAGGAAAAGATTGAAACTGAATACATTTGAAACGACACGGTTTTGACTAGAGCATGGATCGTGAATGGATGAAAATGATACCTCATCCGTATTTTTACAAGAACAAACCGATCATGACATTCGCGCTGTTCCCATAAGGGATATAAACTGGTTATTAAAAAGAATATGGGTCATGGTGGGAAAAATCTAACGTATTTTTACAGAAAAAAGGAAAGAAAAGGAAATTATTTAAAATACATGGTAGTTATCTGTATATTTTTTTTCAGTTGGAAGTGCGTTTCTATGGTCAACGATTCAAAATTTGAATTCATATTCCAACGGAGATCACATTATTTTCGCTTCAGTTTCTGTTTATCGTTAGACATGACTTAACACGCAATTAGACATATGACTTGATCAACGATATCTTTTAGATTACCAGATGTAGATGGCATGCTATTTTGTCAACATAAAGAGGAAACTCAATCTCACAAAGCCTATTAATATTACGATGCGGCTGATGTTAAGCAGTTTAAGTTGTGAATATTAAGACGGCATTAGTTCCAACGATTTATGGTGGTAGAAAAGTAAATGGTCAAAAAGTGGCAGTCTTTTACAAATAAACGGGAGGATTGAAATATTATTGGTTAATTTTTCTCCAAACTCTAATGCACCGTTTATGTGTACACAGACATTTTCTATATCAAAAATAATTTTTTAAAACAATTATATGAGAAGGCCCATTCGAAAAAAAGATTGGGTTTTCTCTCTCCCACCCCAAACTACATTTCTTATACCAGATGGGACAATCACCTCTTTACGGTAACAGAAAATTTCGGTAAACGATGAAAATTGGCGAAACGGGAATCAGCGTAACGTTAAACTCGCTAAAATTATTCGTGATTTGTTGTTTGAAGAAATGAACAAGAAAAAGAGAGAGAGAGAGAAATGTTCTAATTACCACCGGTCGGGTTCTTGGAGAAAACAGTGAGAATCTTGTTGATGGAGCGTCGTTTCACGCTGCACCAATTTTCTCTTCAACTTAAATGCTCCGAAATGAAATTTCCCAAAAAGGGAATTGAAATCCAATCTCTTGTTACCGTCACTACTGTTTAAATTATTAGCTCAATAATTTCGGTCTCGTTATTCTGGTCCATAAAATTACCACCAGTGTTATGGCATCGCGACTTCCAAATTCTCGAGAAAGATGTAAAAGTTTTTTTGAGCATTTTTTTTTCTTTAGCGACGGCGACGCCGATCAACGGGAAAAAGAAGAGATGGTGTTAGAGGATGGTATAAGGGTAGAGGGGGATAATTATCTAATATGTGAGGAGAATCTAGCGTACGGATATACGTACGTCGAGTGCATTATTTCGTACTTTGCAGAACTTCTTAACTATTTATCTTTCACCAAATGAGTGTGAAAAACGTACAGTGGGGTAAAAAAATATTGGAGCAGATGAAAAATGGCGATTAGAAAAAAAGTAACAGTAAGAAAATTTGCGAAATTTTTTACGGAGATGGCGTAAAAAATTTGCGTTGAATTTGTTAGGTCAAAAGTATCCATTTATTCTTGTTAGTATTTAGCCTAAGTCGAAAATTTCGACTTCGTTTTTTATTGTAGAAATATATTTTTCCAAATTTTTAATCAGCTCTTCTCAGTTGTTGCAGCTGAGAACACCAGAACAGTATCATCTGCAAATGAGACCAGTTGACGGAAATATTATAATATTATGAATTTCGTTAATGTAAATCTCAAAAAATATGGGGCCCAGAACCGATCCCCGAAGTACGCTTGACCATCCATTGACTTCAACTCACTTATATTACCTCGTAAACATTTCTCCGGGGAATTTCTAACGAACCGGCGCATGCCGCAACTTGTGTTGTGTGTGTGTGTGTGTGTATAGCCTAACAAACTAACTACTGATATGCACTAAATACAAGCTCTAAACTGAAGACATAAATACTTTAGAGTCTAAAGTATTTATGAATTACAAATTCATACAAATTCTTTACAAATTCCTAATAAATTCCCCGAAATTACCAAAGGAATTTTTGCAAAGCCAATGTATGGTTAAGTAAGTCACATTGATTTTATAATAATATATATTAAATATACAAAAAGAAACCTGATTCAATTTTCGTATTCGCCCAACCAGATGTTTTTCGAATTAATATCCACTAGTTCTTCAACTTATCGAGCGTTGGAAATTAAATTCTACCCACTCGCTCGATCGCGAGGAATTCAAATACCGCAATATCTTCCCGATACATACAAGAATTCCAATTCCCCATTGGTCTTTAATTGAAATTATTCTGATTAACTTAAATGCACTAACAAGAGTTTTGGGAATTACTGTATTTAATAAATTTCAAATGTATAATAACAAATCATAATTTTAGATATAAACTCATCGTTTTTTTCTTTTGCAATATTAGCGCAACAAAACAGAAAAATGAATACTGGAAAACTATCATTTTTTTCGTCTTCGAATATATATAAATTACTTCTTTTTTTCCTTTTTATTCATTTCAAACAGCACATGAAATAAGAAATTAAGTAAATTCACATTCAAAACTGCATTCGCATTGGAAAACAAACACTAACGACAAGGCAGATAATAAAATATCGTGTATATATTGTTTATAATTTTTATTAATTGCATTTTTAATTGGGTTGCTGTATTTTGGAATTATCACATCCATATTTTTATATATTACAATATTTCCGTCAACTGGTCTCATTGCAGATGATACTGTTCTGATGTTGTCAGCTGCAACAACTGAGAAGAGGTGATTAAAAATTTGGAAAAATATATTTCTACAATAAAAAACGAAGTCGAAGTCTTCGACTTAGGCTAAATACTAACAAGAATAAATGGATACTTTTGACCTTACAAATTCAAACACACAGACGATTAAAATGAAATTTCATGAATGTAATAACATTCTCTTCAATACTACTAGTAACCTGTACGTACATTGAAAGAGTAATGCACTACAAATATATATATATTTTTTAATTTTTAAAAAATAACGTGATCCACACGTATTCCGAAGGGACCAGTATTTGAAGGGTCCAGGGAATTTGTTAGTGTTAGTAAACATCCATGCCCGAACCGAGATACCTTGGAATTATTATTTCAGATAACCTAAAATGGAAAAATCATACTCTAATTCAATTGTCAATAAATTAAGACTGACTTCTCAAGACTGATATTTAACTTGAAAAATATTATACAGTAAAATCCCTCTTAACGAACACCCGTCAGATACGATCACCCCTCCTTTAAGACAAAATACTAATTTCCCCTTGTATAATAAAAGTATGCATTTCTAACTCCTGATTAACGGTCACCCCTCTTTTAGGGTCGTCTTTTCGTTTTTTTGTCCCGCCAGTGTCCGCAAAAGAGAGGTTTTACTACATCATATAAAAGTTTGACAAGTATTTTTTGCATGGGTGTTTCCTCACATTTTATATGGAACTAACGGTATGGGGAGAGGGTGAACATATAAAAATTCGATCTCTACTATAAATCATCTTCATGACTGTCTTCGTGATATCATTACAAACTGAGTTTTTCCCATAAAGGGTGAGTTTCAAAGTTAAGAGTGAATGAATAATCCAATTTAATATACGACAACTTTATTTACATAAAAGTTTTACTATTTATGTATAAAAACCTTAATTGGTACCCCAAAGTAGCTAAAGTGGCTCAGAGGGATAAAGAAGCACTTTGAGATCCATCACGTATATCACATACCAAAGCAAAAAAAGTATCCCTAAAAAAAAGAATTATTCTAAGAAAAAGGAAAACAAAAATGAATTTTACGAGAGTGAAATAAAACCTATGCAGTGGATCGTCATCAGGGGAAACCCCATGCATGGTTCGAAAAATGTAGGCGTTCCTGAAGGGTGGCTATGCCTAATTGCATGAAAAATGCCAACCCTTGTTTCCCGACACCTGCCTTGATAATTGAAAGTTGACGAAAGTTTTACAATGAAAAAATGTTAAAAAATACAATATGTGGAAAAATATACACAGAGCTTCAGATTGAAAGCTGAAAAAAACTTGAGAAAAATATATATAAAGTTACAAGAATACAATAATTACAGTGAATATTTTACAAAGGTTATGAAAAAAGTCAAAAATAAATTAAAAGCCCAAAAAAGTAGTCAAAAAATCACCGGACATACCTTATGAGTGGGGAAGACCGTTTTTATTCGGAAGAGAAGTTTTCTAAAATGTCGTTGCGTTGTGAAGAAGGCGGTTGGAACAATGTTGCCAGATGCAGCTTTGAAAAGATTGAGGAGTGCTGTATTGAACTCCTGTTTATTATTACAAATGTGTCTATATATATATATATATATATGTATACATATAATAATCAGACTCATGGAAGGTTCCTTTTTTTTTTGAATAATAACTGGATCCTCACGTATTCCCAAGATAACTGTATGATCTGTCCAGGGAAATTTGTAAGTGTTAGTAGACATCCATGCCCGAACCCAGACCTACACGGTCAGAACTCCCACTGGACTGCCAGGCGACTTTTTTTATCACTTTGAGTCAAAAAGTGTATGTTCGTGTTTTGTATGGTCGATTGTGATGGATGTTTGTTTGTTCGTTTTGTTCAATATTAAAAAAAAAGAAGGAAAGTGGTGCTCGAATTGTTGAGTAGTGTGTAGTGGAGTTTTACGACACGGTCCGTCCCTTAGCTATGGCAAACACTAATGTTACCACATGAAGATGGAACTTGGGCCGTGAATGGTTTGATTCTGTGTGTAGATATACGTTCTACTGCAGGCACATGAGTACTTGTAATTACTACTATCTTTTTCAAATTGTTATAAAGTGAATGTAATAATGGTGGAATCGAGCGATGCATTTTTTTATAAGTTATGGACTGCTTTAATTAACACACTTCTGTTTTGATGAATCTAGATATTATCATACAATGTTCTAGCCACAAATCGCAGCGGAAAATCAGTTTCAGCCGATTTGAGCTAAGCTGTCATTGGGATGGAATCCTGGGATCCTCAGCTGCTACCAACAGGCTCGATTGTGGATATAGCTGTACATAGAAATTTATTGCAAATCAACGATTTCAGCCCCATAATGATTGTACATTTGTCTCCATTGGTTTTTCTTTATGATAATGTGAACGACCAACGTAAAACGATTTCTATTGCAATTTCGTTTATCATGTGATTTGCCATCTTTTGCTCCACTTTGGTGTCAAATATAGTTTATTTAATTGAAGAATGTGAAGAATCATGGAATATGCGGATAAGGAAAAAGATGATTTTTTACGTGAAGGTGGCTGTTTCAAACAACGTCGATTCATCTCCGGAAGATGAACAGATGAAGATGTGACGTAAGCGATGTTAATACAAAAAAAAAGTAAATAAATAAAAAAATAAATAAAGATAATAAAAAAAAAATGAAGCTTTTTATGCTCTTCTTGTTCATTTAATGCCACATTACATTAACTGAATTGAAGTCAGTTTCAACGCACGATTATATCAAGAAAATGTTCCTCGTTACTTTTCTATGGCATTCAAGCTTCCGCCACCTGTTTTATTTCGCGATTTCATCATTTACAGCTTTCTTAATGAGGTTTCGTGGAAAAATAACGATGCATACCATATATTCCACAAACAAAATTTTCATACATACAAGCAATTACAAGTTTCTATTTCCTCTCTAAGTTTCACGCAAACATACAACGCGAATCTTCAGTTTTACGAGCCGCAGTAAAAGCTAAACAATGTGTCGTCGTGAAACAATGAAGCCAATCTTAATGTTCTCGTCTCTCGAGACTTATTCCGATCTTCTCCAGAAGAAGAAAAAAATCGAAAAAAATCTTATATATATATATGCATATAGCGAAATTCATTTTTACGATTTTTATTTCTCCGAAAAGAGTCTTTTGTTACGATAAAGGCCGCGCCTCTTCACTCTCTACGGTATATTCCTTGCTATGCGATATATTATTTCGACAAAATTTCTAACAAAAAAGGAAACAAGTTATGAGTGTCGCAATAATTCTATTCCGATAACCTCTTTAGCAATGCAGTAAAGTTCTTTTACGTTATATTTTACGCAGAGAGAACCATTACCATTTCCTTATTCTGGAGAATCCGAAGGAAATAAAAAACGATTATCATTTCCGAGAATTCGCAGTAAATTGTGAGGATGAAGGAAAAAGTGCCATTGTTTATGTTCGCAAATAATACGTAAGAGCAAAAAAACGTAATTTCACGAAATTTGTTTATAAAATATGTAGAATGTGCCTTATCGAAAGTACGAGTGGCGAAGTAACATAACAAACAAATAGAATTATTATTCTATTTTTGAGTGCCAACAATTTTCATAATGCAATTCTCCTTCTGGTGTATAGAATTTTATGTTTTATCGTGTATATTATTTAATGTTTTTTGCAATAATACAAATTTCTTGGGACCTAGATTCTGGATTAATTTACCATAGACTCTAACACTTATAAATAGTCTACCCAGGGCCTGTTCTTCATAAGTTCGGGCCTTTATACATAGCATCCTTTAAGACACAGTCGTGTGTTGAGGTACAGGAGCATGGAGGGGTCCCTGCCCCTCCCCCCAAAGGCACGATGAAAAATTAATGATGTTCATATTTTTGTAAAAAATTAAAACATCGAAAGATGATGCTGATTTTTTGACATTGATCCGAACCGGTCACGAAAATTTGTGTGCGAGAAACGGGCCACGTTCAAGAGGAAGTTGAAAAACTGCTTATAGCTATGTATATACTCGTGCGTTTTTACTGTGACATTGCCCTTTCCACTGGCGCACGTGACTTCAAGTGTGACATTATCACTCAGTCGTGACTCGTGAAAACCAAAAAATGGCTATCTTCCAACAAGTGGCATTCCTGTTAATTCTGCTCCAATACACACACGCACGCACGCACGCACGCTATGAGGAATTATTGACGAAAATTTAAATTTATGGTAGTTATACTATAAAATTAAATGATTATCTTGAAAAGTATTTTTTTAAATCCAATTCTATATGTCAAGTTGGTTTTTCTTTTCATATTTTGGTGAGGAGCTCATGGTATGGGGATTGCTGTGTAATTATTAAATAATTTACGAGAGCTTCGCAGGGCCACCTGAACGCATGGGCCAATCCAGACACGGTGTGTGGACCTTAGATGTGCTGCAGGGCTATTTATGATAATGAGATCTAATGCTATGATTTTTTAAAGTATGTAAAATTGGTGCTCCCTCTGAATATCACTTTTCCCAGAGGCCCATGCTGCTGTTAAAAACTTGACTCGTCCGCATTTTCAAAACATTTCGCGGAAGTGCACGAAGAATACTTAGTCAACTGTTGTAGGATCACCCTTGCAGGATGCAGGACCCCTTCACCCGTGCCTGTTTCTTGTATGAGTGAATGGATCACACGAACATAAAGTTTTAGGCACCCCCCCCCCTAAAAATTGGCTGTTATTCATTTATATTTAAATCTCTTCTCCGCCTCCCCTCTTCCGTAGAATTTTGCAAATCTGGAATTTATTTTGACAGCAATTATGTAAAGTTTTTACACAATTATACTCTAATCAGGCATATTTAACCTGTTACTTGCGAGCACCGTGGTGCTTCCTGAAGCACCCAGAGTGGACAATGCTCGTGTCCGTTTTCGTGCTTGAGAGCACTCGATCACCGTCCCAGTTTTAAACTGTACACAGTTAACACTGTTCCGTCTTCTATCGTGCAATTTTCCTTCGCATTTTTTTTACATGGAAATATGGAAATAATACCCGTTACGATAGTTGCATCAGCATCTGAATTTAAAGGTTTCGCCGTATACGTGTGGAGAGAAAAAGGCAAGACACTTGAGGCATGCGATAGAGTTCAGCGGTGAAAAAAATAAATAAAAAATAAACGGATTGAAAGTCGACAGCTGTTTAAAGAAGGCACACTAGCGAGGACATAGCTGGCTGGCATTCTAATGGGCATAGAAAATTTTTGTCCTGGGCACCTGCCTCGTTTGCCTATACGCGAAATAGGCCCAGAGTCTACCTATATTAAAGAGGAAGTTGAAAAACTGCTTATTACTAACATGTGCAACCCTACTAAATATCAATGCAAGCAGACGCACTCAATCTGTCAAAAATTTTTTTTCGTTTTTCACTCAGTTAAATGGTTTTACTATACTAATAGATGTGCCACTTGGTTATACGGGGTGATTCAGAAAAAATGGGGAAAAACTTTAAGAGGTGATAGTCACACTAATACATACAATTGTCATCAAAGAATGAATACATGGTCTAACATTAAACGCAAACGCGCTAGCGCGTTTCGAAACGGCCGCTCTGCAAACGTTAAAACGGCATTCCTGTTGAAATTTATCGGAAGGAAAAAAACACCATGCATTGCAAATGTAACTTGGGGAAGAAGAAACCGCGCATGCAAGTCTGCGTCACGGTGAATAAAAGACGCGGACGCCATCCCTGTGAAGTTATTCCAGCGTGCAACCGTTTTAACAATTGTAAAGTACGGTATATGGGCGCACTTTAGTAATATTGAAAAAGCAGACATGCATTTCATTTACACAGCTGCAAACGGAAGTACTACAGAGGCAGCACGAATGTATGGTGAGCGTTTTCTGAACATACAGTTGCCAAATCCGAAAACATTTGCTTGCATCGGCAGCTGTGCCAAAAGGGATCCTTTCTTGCTTCCCGGTCTGATAGAGGTCGTGCAAGGACTGTCAGAACGGATGTGCATACGGTTTTTCCTTCTTCCGCAGATACATTTGCATGCATGGTGTTCTTTTTCTCCCGATCTTTTTTTCTCAACAGGAGTGCCGTTTTAACGTTTGCGGAGCGGCCGTTGCGAAACGCGCAAGCGCGTTTGCGTTTAATGTATTTGTATTCGTGTATATTGCACTATCACCTCTTAAAGTTTTGTCTATCTTTTCTGAATCACCCTGTATGCTTATATACTGTGTGTATATGTATACCTATATGTATAGGGTGTACCGAAAATCTTGATGAGGCTTTACCTTTCATCAACCGTTCGACGCAGAGGAATGATTCCACGTTAAAAAAATGCTGTAAATGTGTTCGACAAAAATCATCCACGTACCAGTTTTGAGAATGAGAATACAGCGCGGTTTAAAATAAAAATAAAAATCTAATTTTTTATACGCGAACGCATAGTCTTCTAACTACCAATAAAAAGCTGTTGGCTTATAACTCCTGATGCTAACAAAAAATTCCGTGTTTCTAAGTGCTATATTCGCTGCGATATTTGAATTCAAAAATCTAAGAAGAAAAATTGGGGAAGAACAGCATAAGCTAACAGACAACACTTCTTTCTCTCATTTACGATCTTCTTTCTCAACGTTTCTTCGATTTTTTGAAGTTGTATCACGGGAAGGTCTCTACTGTACATTGTCACATTCCCGATTGCTTATATACACTGCTGGCCACCCAAATTGCAACACCAAGAAAGACAAGAGATATCGCAACAATATTTATTTTGTAGATAACATGTTGACCAAGCATCAAATGATTAAATTTATAGACTTCTGTGAAGTGTGGTTCCTGCCAAAATCAGTAGCCAGAGTAGCCGCCATTGTTGGAGATCACCGCTGCCACACGCCTCGGCATTGATTCAAAGAGACTTTGGATGTTCTTGGGGGTACAGCAGACCAAGCAGCTTCCACGCGTTGCCAAAGTTGATCTGGTGTGGCAGCTGGGGATGTAATCTGGGTCAATCGTTGAGCAACCATGGACCACATGTTTTCTATCGGCGAAAGATCCGGAGAGCGAGCTGGCCAGGGAAGCAATTCAATCTGGCGATTGACGAAGAACCTTTGGACAATGCGTGCCACGTGTGGTCGCGCATTATCCTGTTGAAATATGGCTGTGGGGAAGCCCTGAAGGTAAGGAAGGACAACTGGCTCCAACACCTCGGAGATGTAGCGCTGGCTTTTTAAAGTACCGGCAATGCGTACTAGAGGAGTGCGAGAGTGATATCCAATACCGCCCCATACCATAATACCCGGTGCAGGACCAGTGTGGCGGTGCATAACGCAGCTGTTCAGCATCCTCTCTCCACGTTGTCTCCAGACTCGAATCCGACCATCGTGGTGTTGCAGACAGAAGCGTGACTCGTCAGTAAAGACAATTTCATTCCATTGTGCCGTCAACATCCTTCTTTCATCGCACCATTGGCGGCGGAGACGTCTGTGGTTCTGCGTCAAGGGTAGACGAAGCAATGGACGTCTTGCGGACAGACCACTCTGCTGTAAACGGCGTCGAATGGTACGCGCAGACACTGGATGATGCGGTACAGACTGAATGTGCTGTGCTATGGTTCGTGATGTGGCTGAGCGATCCGTCACTGCCATACGCACAATACGCCTGTCATCACGTGAAGTGGTGCACTGAGGTGGATGCGATCGAACACGTCGGTCCATCGTACCCTCCTGCATCCAACGATCACATATCCGCATTACAGTTGTTTGGTTTCGTCCAACACGACTACCGATTTCCCTGAAAGATAATCCACAATCTCGGTAGGCCACTATCCTTCCTCTGTCGAACTCGGATACTTGATCAAAAGATGATCGCCGTTTTCTACGAGGCATAATTGATCGTTTTTTTGAAAAAAACACAAGAAAAACACAATTGCCGTACTTCAAATCGTCGAAATCTCCAAGCCTTAAATAGGGCTTTGAAGTGGCGCCACAGGCGCGCGTGATGTGCGTCTGCGCTGAAATTCTAATCATTTGCATATCTCACCTCCGCTAATGCATATTGTAAATTTCATATTATTTGCATGCTTCCTTCAGGGTGTTGCATTTACGGTGGCCAGCAGTGTATTTCCATTCTACAATATATTCAAGTGGAAAATTAACACACATATGAACATGTGCGTTTATTTGTATAAATCTTAGGAAACGAAATCATAAATTCAAGATAAAGTTTAATATCTCAAAGATTTCATCCATAAAATCAGAGTGGGAAACATCCAGTCATGAAGCTCTGACCAATATCATCGGAGGCAATTAAGGTGCCGATTATGTCCTGCTTCAACAGCTCCGAAAGATATTGCCGAGCTTCCGGCTTTTGAGTCTATCATACTCGCGCCTCAATCAGCAACGATGAAATACATAAATTACGGGTTCAATCCGTATCTTGAATGTTACGATGCGAATAAGTGAAATTACAAATTCAATAACTAATAACATTTGGAGAATCGTGGACTGTTACCCAAATACGTTCATCGAAATTAAATAAAATCGATCCAAATAGTAAGTAGTAATAAACGAAGTTGTTTTATGGGGGAAACACATGTTCGTATTGAACTACTAAGCTAACTTCGCCGTCTTTGAGCGAAAGTATGACGTCAGTACTATCGCTATAGCCAATCGCTGTCCTTTATCCCGTTCCCCCCCCCCCCCATCAATTTCAGTCGGAGATATCGCTTGGAGCAACAAACCTGTTTGGTTAATGAAGGAGGATGACGAGTCCGCTCTTCATTATAAAAGTCTTAAATAGGACCGCAAAACGATTTTTTTCGCCCTCAGACGTGGGATGCTCGTGAGAGTAAGGCCTGCCATCCATCTTTCACTCAGGATGATAGGGCCTGAGATTCGAGAAACGAATTTTGTTTCCATCTGCATTCTCTGTTATTGACCTCAGCATCTCACTCACGTCGGTAGGCAACACCTCTGCACCGTTTTCAACAAAATTGTCGTTCAGCGTTATTCAAACTCCAAAATAGAGCTTAGAATGTTTTTATTCGACAACGTACACAGTGCATTAACTACACACGCACGTAATGACAAATACTATCATAGTATCATTGATTCGAGAGCATTTTTGTACCGCATGGTTACAATATGGATTTCACTTTCTTTCAGAATGAATTTGTAGTGTTTTTAAGTATTATTATAGTAATTGTTTTTATGGTTATGATTATAAAAAGCGTCTTCTAAGCAGCGCTCTTTGGCATGAGAGCTTCAGGAGATAATGCCATTTGTTTTCCCAATAGAAAAGTACCTACTGTATACCATAATAATTATGGTGATGATGATGGAATTTTTTTGATTAGATGGGAACAGTTTGTTCTCTTGTGGAAGACAATCCAAATATATCTATACGTAGTAATGATCCCGGAAGTTTAGGCACTAAAAATGGTGAAAGTATGTCCCCAAAAAGGTACTAAAATGCCTCGAAACAAGCACCAAAATTTATAATTAATGGAAAAGTGGAGGAAAAATAACCAAAAACTATGATATTAATTTTTGTTCTTAGTTAATGAAACGCATAGAAAGCCTGAAAAAAGCCTTTAAAAAATCCATCTCGAATTTTACTGCTTATACAAAGACTTAAAGAGGCCGTATAGAGCCTCAAAAATCGAACATAAAGTAAATGTATTGAATTAATATAACATTCAATATATATATATATATATATATGTATAATTACGGTCTTTGTGATATATGATGAGAAAAAAAATTCTTATTACAAACTTCAAGGTAAAACCACAGAAAGAAATGCAAACAAAACATTTTAACAAATTAGCAAAATCACAGCCTAAGTTGTTGTCATTAATTGGAACATCTACCGGCAAATTCAAGACGTAACATGGAAAGAAATTCAACTTACATGAAAAGTCAATTCTGAATTTTCAACTTGAAACTGGCTGCAGTAATGAACGTCGGAATGACTTTTTGCATATACGCAAAGCTACGCATTTAAGGGTAAAGAATGCAAAAATTGGTTGTATTTACTCATGACAAAAATAAGTGTATGTTTCCTCAATTTTATATGTTGGAATTGATATAATCAGATGCGAAATACGTAGCTGACATTTAAAATGATGCTAGCTGAAATTGAATAATAATTAATGATTGATAACATTCGTGAAAGGAAATCAATTGCTTTTAAAAATATTTCTACTTCAAACAGTAATTTAATATTATCTATTCTAAATTACAGTCCATGTATGAAATTTTACGCAATCTAAACTGAATTTCATAATGTAAGTTCATTAATTAGGAAAACTTTGTAGATAAACTACAATAAATTCGCCGCTTCCAGAGAGAAACTTCCGAACACGAACTTCTATGGAGAACTTAATGATTAACTAGAGAAGCTCTAGAGCTCTTAGATCGTTCTCACCGATGGTCAAAGCATCGCTAACACAATATCAGGAATTTGCGTCTTGATATCCAAGTCGTCGGAATGATTGGGCTGATTACAATTTGATTCAAAAGCCATCTTTGCCTCGCAATGCCGTCAGCGATGGAATCGCTCGGAATGACTGATCCATCGGGAAAAGTTTTTCCTTCTGGGATATCATCGACGCGAAACAGCTTAAATGACTCGAATACTGTCTCCGAATACCGTGGAATTCAGACCCATTTATGCACTCGCGAGACGTAAGAAGAATCAATGCAACGTGAAAATGAGAAGTTTCCAGCTTTTGTACCCGTTATATAAGTAAGCATTCGATTACTAGTTGGAAATAAATTTAGATTTCCCTTCAATGAGTAGATAAATAAAGTTTTCCCTTCTAAAACGGGCCAAATGGAAATGGCGAAAAGAGAGATTTCCCCTCACGTGATGAAAGCTGGCGAATTAGACATTCCGCTCTCATGATTCACATTCAGTATTTCCCTGATAAGAATTATGCGCGTCCGCCGAAGAATTCTTTTGAAATAAATTTAAATTGATTCCTCAATTTAAACGTCGGAGCGAAAACTCCTTCCTCTTCCTAATCTAAGTATCAGCGGCTCTTGGGATTTTCAAATGGGGCCCCCCCCACCACCCTGATAGCCTCTCGATTCGATTCTTTTAAAATGGATTAGAAGGGTATCGATTCGAATCGATTTCTCGTCACTCACCATCTCCCTCTCTCTCTTTCCCTCCAGCGAATCACATAAAAGAAAATCGCATTTCATTTGACACCGTTTACTGCGTGAAATGGGAGTTTCAAAAAACTGTAATCTAATACAGTATATATATATATATGGGAGCTTGATGCATAAAAATATGTGCATCTCTTTATTTTCGAAACATAAGTATTCCTAATAATAATAAAATAATAGATATCGTATAATCAGTGTAGGCTTTTTTAAAAACCCTAAGTATATAATGAGTATGAGTGAAATCACACCACCAATTAGTAGGCCATTTTAACTCTTACAGCAATGACGAAATATCTCGTCTAACATGATCCACTTCATTTTGGCAATCCCGAAATATCTCGATTCCATATAACCCTCTCATTTCGGTAATCCCGTTCCCAGCTACTGCATTGAAGTGGGTTTTAGCAGGGCTATATAGTAAGGGCTGGCTGTTTCATCTCTTTGATGTTGCACTTGTCGCCTTGGCTAGTGGACGTAATTTAGCAGCTTCTGTGTGACGTCACGGCCCTGCTATTTTTTTTCTCGCAGACGACATCAGTTTACGAAATTTACTGTATTGAAGAGGATTATTTCAAATTTTGGTTGCTTGTTGCACTGCTTGTAAGTCAGTGATCTCTTGTTTATGGTGTTGTTTTAGTGTAATAGGTACGGGCTTGGTACTTTTATAGTCTTTTTTATAATTTATAAGCTAACAAAAGGATTAAATACAAGAAATAGCTGGTAACTAATAATTAGGGCTGGTCCAATTAATCGATTAATCGATCAGTTAAAAATTTTGTTAATCACAGTTAAAAATTTTAATTGACTTAATCAACTCGATCAATTCGATTAGAATGTTTATTAAATATTTATGAATTAATACGATTAAAAAAAAACCAGATCAGTGATGTCTTATAAATCATGTTCAGTGTAGAACATTTTGGATAAGTAACCATATTTAAAAAATGTTTGAGTCAATGTTTTGATCGAATATTGGATTCAACTGAAATTGACGATTTTAGTTTCAAATTGAATTTGGTGGGAGTTTTAGAAGACGACCAAAATTTATTGTCTCCGCTAAGACGTTTTTCGTATTCTTGGAAGCATTAGCTTATCTCCTCACAAGTACCATTCGAGAGGAGTTTCTAGGAAAGCAAGCAACAGTATAATCGAAAGTAGTGTCGAAATAAGAGAATAATAAACAAAAATAACCAATTTTTTTTGAAACGGCAAGATCCAAGTGAAGAAGTGACAGGTTTTGATAAAATATATTCAGCATATTAAATTGGTTGAAGTGGGCAAACTTTTTCTTAACCTATTCCTATATTCGTTTCCATCTGCCGAATAGATGAAGGAAAAGAATAAAATATATTTTATTTTATATCATCGCTAGGTCACGGGAATTTTTTTAAGACAGGAAAAAACATCCGATAGAGGGCTCTAGTACGAGTGACTTCGGTGGAAATATGCAAATGAGACAGTTATAAGAACTTGCGCTCCTAATCCAAAATCAGTTTACCGTTGTAAACCGTGTATGTGAACAAGGATGCCGAGTGCGAAGGATAAAGCTTTGTTGGTGAAGTTGTTTTACGTGAACCAGGAATCATCGACTATTGCCTTTCGTGAATTCCGAGTTCAGAATGTGAGGACTGGAAAAGGGCCTTTAACAGTGACAGTCCTCATAAAGCTTCTTCAGTGTTTGAGGAAACTGGAACGCTGGAGGATCATGTAAGAGCCGGATGACCATGTTTAAGGAAGGCAACGTTCGCAGCGTATTGCAGCCGAAATGGAAACGTTAGCGTCCGAATCAGCTGCAGGGACCAGCAGTGCTCGTGAAGCTGCTAGACGTTTGGGCTTACCACCATCTTCGATACGCAATATTCTTCATGGAATCCTTGATCTGTACCCATACAGATCGCAGCCGTGCCGTGAACTTTTAGCAGCGGATATCGTACAAAGGAAAGCATTTGCGAGGTGGGCTTTCTCCAACATCGAACAGAATCCCACCTGGGTCTTTAACATCTGGATGAGATCATGAAACTTGAAGAATCGAATGGAAGAACAACAGAATTAGAAAACTTTTTTGAGTCATCTGGGAGCAAGTTCGTGGTGCGTGTCTGGGTCATTTTTTTGAGGATCTTGTTGATGAGAAAAGGTGAAAACCACGATTGGAAGCGATGTCACGAAAGATATTGAGTTCATTCTGGAGGGAGGAAAAGTTTTAGTGCCCGATGAATAAAAGAAGAAAATGCCGAAAGTTTCTGATTGGGAGGATGAAAGGATTTTGCATGAAGTGGCATGGAGATAGCAAATGGCTTACGATACATAGATGTATGAATTGTGTGTTTTCAGCTGCCCATTTGACTTATCGAGATTAGACTGTATACACTTCATTATGCGTACAGTATATTGCTTTTTTTTTGTACTACAATTTTCCCCTTCTTTTGCTACAAAGAAATGATTCTTTTTGCTATATCTTTATGACCTTTACCGAATATATGTACAATATGCAGTGCGTAGGTATAAAAATGTATGCGTGTAACAATAATATAACAATATAACAAATCACCATATCTTTTTCTCTATTCTATCTTTTTTCATTTCTTTTCATTCCATTCAAAACCGAAAAGGAAATTTTTTTATTTTTCTCCAGGAAAGTAAAACCAGAACTGTATCCGTCTGTACGCATCTATGGCTTCAAACAAACTCTCTGCTGATTTCGATACATACGTAAAAAAAAGAAAAGAAAAAAAGAAAATCGATTTGTTACAATAAGAATTCGATGCATTCTTCCAAGATTTTGAAGCTTTTGAATTCTTGAGCCGGCCGATATTCTGCGAGGGTGTGCGCAACAAAAGCCACGACAAAGATTTATGCAGTGTTTACCCTTCGAAAACTACGCGTTTGTGGTCTTTAGAAATGCCAGCAACGATATAGACAGAGAAGCACCAGCAACGACTTCAGAACGTTAGTTAGTTTCGTATCGATTCGTTTCGAGAGCCACAAAAGGCAGAAATATTTCCGTACAAATTCGCGAAATGATCTCGTTACTCAAACGCCGAGTCTTTTGTCTTATCACGGATGAAGCTATTTTTGCGTGATTAATATATCATACTGGGGGCTTTTAAAGAAAACTATTCCACGTATATGAAATTCAAGTAGACTTGTTTACGTTTGATATGCAATATGGTGATCGCATGAGTATAAGCATGAGCCATATTATTTTAGTGGGTAAGCATATAAACTTTATATATAACTTAATATTTTGTTATCGCATTGTAAAAAAAAAGAACTTTGCACGAAAAAATCACCGGAGGATTACTGTATGTACGGAGTGTTTTATAAAAGACTTTCTAACTTTGAAATGATATAACTTGAAAACAGTAATAGATAGAAGAATAAAACAAGTGGTACGTTTGATGCACAGCCCCCCCCCCCTGGAATTTTAGATGCACTGGTTGAAGATCTGAATTATAAGTTTAACTTATAGATGGTACAACAGTTATTTTATTTCATGACTTCTTTCTGTAAGGGTAAGGTCTCATTTGAAGATAATTTTTTAAAGCAAGAGTCCTCCACGTTGCATCAGCTTGAACAGTTTATCCGTGAGGCATACGCATCTAGCGAAGTAGAGGCATAGCTGGAAAGGTGCTTTCGACTTCACACTAGTCACTACTTCACCAAACACCAACTCTGGCCATATCGCGATTTACTGCCATTAGTGAGATGGGTTGGAAGTGAAGGCGCTGTCTATCGGTGGTCGCCTCGAGTTCGTTAGGGAAAATATCTTATCTATATCCTCCTTTGGGTTCGAACCCGGGACCCTGACAACAACCTTCAAGATAGTAGACGAGCATCTTACCACCATGCCACTCGGGCACACACTAGTCACTGTCACTTTCGTCGTTATGGAAGGTGACCATATCGAACCCACCCTTATGTGCTATTTGAATGATGTTTGCGAAAGAAAATATTACCCACTGTTCTTAAAGGAGACCGTGATTATCTATTAGCCAAAGTTGTAGATAATTCCACAAACTAGCGTAAATGAAATTTCGGACCTGCCCATTGAACCAATTGATTCATATTTCTATCACTGTTTTCAAGTTAAAGCGTTCTTCGTGAAACATCCTGTGTTTTTTTTTTTACATTGACATTTCACTGTAAAGTCAACAAAATTGTCGAATAACCACTATTTTTGTTTTCTTTCTTTCTCTTTCTGTCTCTCTCTATTTAAGAATTAAGTTGAGGATGGATCTCTGTCATTTACCATTGCACATGCTTCTTGTAAATGCTATTCTGAGGAACTTCTAACAAAGGAACGTCACGGAGAGAAAATCACGCATTTGTTTACTCCTTCTTTCTATTATTAGTTTCTATGAATATGCACATTATTCATTGAGACTTTTGTTATTCCCAGTTTCTAACCATGGTCATTTTTCGCTGCCAGGGGCTTATTTGTCAGGAACAGAACCATAACAGTTTGAAGAACTTTTACTGTTTTCAAACTTCTGAACAACTCGTGCTATAAGAACTCTTCACATTAGTGGGAAGGTGTTGAGTCCATGAACGACGATTTCAACATTGAGATTATAATTGATGATTATCAAAATGAAAATTATAATTTTAATTGTTCGGTCAGTATGGAAAATTGTTAGCTACAAGCAAAAAAATCTAATTTCGGGATTGGAATCCTGTTTTTTTAGTAATACAAGACCGAAATAAACTTAAATAATGTTTGTTCTTCAACCACACTTCCGCGGACTAACGCCGGTCCGTGGAAATTTTCTGCCCATGAGAATCATTTCGTTCAATATTAAATAAGGTGCCAAATAATTTTATTTATTTAATTAAATATTATACTGCTCTATATCGGTTTTTATTTTTGTTTTAGCTACACATCAGTTGGACCGTTAAATATCTCTATTTCTTATTTTTTTTCTGTGACACAAATTATTTCTTCTATTAAATGTATTTATTCTTTGCTAAACAAATTTACGGATCAGCGAATTTGTTCTCCAATTTGTTTATTTTTTGTTTGTTCGCATTTTCTTTTAGTTATTTAGCGTTTTCTGGTCCTCGAATCATTTCTTCCATTTATTTATATTTCGACGGTCCGCAAATTATTTCTCCTATTACATTTTCCCCGGTCCCAAAACTATTTCTCAAACTTTTGCTGGTTCGTGAAATTGTTCAACTACTTTCAGCGGTCTGCAGTTGAAGAACTGCGGTTGACAAAGTTCAGAAAAAAAGTTGAAGAACACTGATATAAAAGCCGGTTGTAATGCACGTAAAAAATTACAAAGTTCTTATTGACAGAGTAAAAATAAAATTCAAACTCAATTTTTCCGTGAACTCTAGTTTTACCGACTTATTGTAGTTGCCGAATCACTGACAAAATCCCACTCCATTTATAAAAACATAAATGCTAAGATACTAAATAAAACTCACTTTTTTCGAATTTAATTCAAGAAAAATGTATGAATAACATTTTGTTTTGGAAAAATAAGCATTGCATTATATAACAATGAATTCATACAGAAGTGGTCAATCGTATAAGTTGTACAAATGTCGTGTATGTATAGCTCATAAAATGTAGTTTTCTCGCAGGAAAAAGAAGAAATGAGAATATTAAATAACGTCTTAAGAGAAATCACTGTTTTTATTCATGGGGGGGGGGGAAGCTTAAAATCAAACTTAAAACTCGTTATGATGGGCTTACGATGCTTTTTAATTAAAAAAAAAGTGTAACTTTTTCGCGAGAGAAAGTAAAAAGAAACATAGAAAAAAAAAATATGAAGAACACTTGAGGAAAAAAAACTCTCTAATCAACATTTAACTAGGTTTTTCCCGAATTCTAAATTCCGTTTCGGTCTTCAGTGGAATGGGGGGGGGGGGAGGGAGGAATAAAGTATATTCCAGAAGTTGATGAGTATAGTGTTTTCAATTTGTTTTCTTCCCCGGGATTTCCACTCACTGAAGAGAAATAGCTAAAAGTCTGGAAGTTATTAGCATTCGAATTCATTGCTTATGTAAATTGTTTCTGATGGAATATAATACCTCTTTTTTATTTATTTTTTTTAAAAGTAAAACAAACTTTTTTTCTCCGCAGATGGTAAGTGTAAAAGATTTTACGAAATTTCACTTGAAATAAAAATGGATATTTTATGCTGCACTCAATGAAGAGCTTTCTTCGATTGCAGAAGTTGATTGAAAAATAAGAATAAAAAACTCGCTTTCATCTTAGAGTTTGTTCAAGATGACGGTGTCTGAATAGTGTTACCGCAAAGAGAAATTTTAGTGCTTTTTTGAGCAATTGATAACAAATATTTAATTAAAAATATCATTTAATCCCCGTTTCTTGATGAGAGTGCAGCATCGCGATGCATTTAGCGATGCAAGTAGCGATGCCGAAAAGAAAAAAATAGTGAAAAAACTACAACTGAACAGAATGCAATTTAACTTTAATGTGGTAATTGCTTTTTGATAATCTATAAAAAATAGAGAATTCGTTGGAAAGTTTTTGCCGAATGCTCAGAACAAAATCTTGAATAGTTGAAATGTAATAAAAAACTGAAGCCTCCAGCTGGCAAACGAGTCTATTCAAAAAGTTTTGTCTTGGAGATTCATTGCGCGATTTCTCTAGTCGTGAATATCATATTGAAATAAACAAAACATTAAGTTATATTGTAGTTGATATTTCAGTACCGATATTTAGTTTTAAGATAATGTTCATAAACAACTTCGAGTTTCTTAAAATGGTGCCGCGTTCGTATAAAAGAAAATAAGTTTGTCGTAAAAAATATGTTTGCAAAAGCACAAGTTGCTCATCGAATGGATGGATAAAAAATGTTATTCATTAATTACAGGTAATAATTTTTATTTAGAAAACGGTAATTAGAAATTTTATGCAGTAGGACTTCCCAAATCCAGACTTCCTTAATCCGGACACTACAGCAGAATTTTTTGGTTTTTTCTTTACCGAAATTCTGTTTCAGACCAATCTGCTAAATAGATCATTTCATTTGTTTTTTGGTACCACTCGTTGTTGGTGTTCACTGCGATTTCCGGACTTCTCAGAAACATTAATGCCACCCGAGTGTCTAAATGAATATGATATGTCAGAAAGTCAGCTTTGATCAAAATAACTTTTCATTTCATTTCTCCGCGCTGTACAGTTAACCTTAGTGTTTTAAAACTTTCTTTTTGCACTGTACAAGTTATTATTTTCAGTGGTTATCGAAGTGAATCTCCGATCCCGCCGAAAACGTCAAGTGATATGACAGGTACAAATTGCAAATGGAAGCATCGTGCTTCCTTTAAGATACGTGAGAAGTTGAACTTTTGAAAAAGTCAGAATGCAGAACACCAGTATAAATATTGTGTGGGGAACGTGGAATCGGAAAATCTACTGTTTACGATCTTCAGAAAAAAAACTTTTTCGGAATTGAGCAATAAATAAAAAATACATTTAAAAAGCAAATAAGGATTTTTTTTATCCTATCGGTAACTAGTAAAGGCATATAAATTAAAAAGATTTTTTTTTAAATTAAATTATTTGTTACTATAAACAGATATATTAGTTTTTTTTTCAAAGGAAATTTTTAATCAAAGTACTCAAAGACGTATATCCCTGCTTTAAATATGAACACTTCGGAAACAAACAAAACTGGATTCATAACCTGGAAGATTCTCTAATCCGGAATCACCTAGATCCCGAGGAGTCTGGATTTGAGAGGTCGTACTGCATATATATTCCAAGGAAGAACTTGAGAAAAGGTAATGTCGATACTGTTCCAAAATATTTTTTTTGTTTCATTTCTTCAATTCGTTAAAAAAAATGGAACAGGACAATTTTATAAAAAATGATTTTGATGATGTTATCAACAGATGTGAGAGAATAAATTTTTTTCAGGACAATTAATTTTTTTATTCTGGCTGAACTCTTTTATCTATAATAATAATAATAATTTATTACACTTATTTTTCTTTATCTCAATTTAATTCTTCTTAAAACAAATAACAATACTTTTTTTAATATTATTCACATATATATTTATAAGCATATATTATTCCAAGGATAGCTCCAGACAGAGATTTTTTTTTTCTGTGGAGGCGGCAGCAAGCCAAACTGACTAGGCATGGAAACGATCCAAAAAAACAGAAAGAGACAGAGGTGAAGACGAGGAGGCTGAGAGGTCTAAACTCTCTCTCTCTCTTGATGACATTATCAGTTGCCTCTCTTCCCACATTATCAGTGAACGCGAGATTTGAGGAATCGGCAATAATGAAAAAAAACAAAAAACCGTGGATAGTGAGAGAGTAAGAAGTAGAAAATAAGGATTCCGATCGTAGACCCTAATGACCATTTCTGTCACTCATTGCCCTCACTATCAACACCCTCCCTCCGACTTCAGTTGCCCCAGTAAGGTTGATAATGTTCTCTCATCGTCCATTGTTCATCCATTATCAGTTTCTTGGAGAGAACATTTATCCAGATCGCGACGAGACACTTTTTCCTTTTTTTTCGTTCCTTTTTCTCCCCCTCTAAAAGCATTCATTCTTTCTCTTGCAAGATTTGAATTAAGTCACCTTGAACTATAAATTTTAATTGATTGCAGTTATATTGTACCCGTTTTTTTAAAAGTGTATTTTTTCCAGTGGAGGCTGAGCAACTAGTGTTTCAAGATACGACGTGTATAAACTCGAACCAAGGGTGTTCCCGACGTAAAACTTTCCGCGGAACCCTTGATTTATAAGGCTGTTTCACGGACCTGAAAAAATTGGGTCTCTACTGCAGTCTAAACAGCATCATAGCCCCAGGGCAAAATGAAATAGGGCTTAGGCACCACCACCCCTTAATTTGTATATTTCTTTTCATAAATCATTGCGAACGATCTTATCGTGGAAGCGCCTACGCAAATGAGGTCTTCGTGCCTTGAGCGGGAGGAATTGGGGTGTTAAGATGGCCCCTAGGTGTCACGTAAAGTAAATTCTGCAGTTAAAGAGTCTTCGCTTCCAACAGATGAAACATTTTCAAAAAAAATCGTTTTTGCAACTTATATAATTCCCTGATAAGGCAGAAAACAACATTCAGGAACTAGTGGTACGAAAATTCGATGTGGAAAAATCTAATGTTACCATTTCTAAGTTGTTACTCATCCAAAGTTGTCTGATTTTTATAAACGACACTATCTCGTTAAAATTCAAAATGAAGAACGGCTTTGCGAATGTCAGTAACAATAAAGGCTTACTGTTTGAAAGCTCTCCGGGTTCCGGAATTTTTAAGGGTTCCGTGGCGTTTGATCATGCGGAACCCAAAAAATACTGTCGAGGAAACCCAATGTTCCGTGGAACTCAAGTTGGAAGCCCATGTCTTAGTCGCACACAGAAATAAGAAAACAATATTTAAAGATATAAGGAAATCATCTGGCACTGATCAGCATACTATAGAGGCAAAATCTTTTTTCTCAGTACGCTTGCCCAGTTTGCAGGAAGTCCTGGGTTCGATTCCCGGTTGAGCCAACGGAACTTTTTTCAAGTGTTCACCTCTGTATAATAGCCAGAAAGGCTATTGATTCGATGTATCGTTGGCCGAGAACAAAAAATCATTATCCAAATCTAATAATCAAACAATCTCTTTTTACGGGTCTTATCCGAGTCTCTTGGAGGGTAAAAATGTGAAAATGTGAAATGCATAGTATTGTGAAAATTATCTTCCTGAATACACGAAATATTTGTTTCTTCTTGTTTTAGAAGAAGAAAAAAAATTCAGAAGTAAAAGAAATATTAGCATAAAAATATGGAATTATTTATTCACTATACTGAATCAATGTATCCAAATATATGACGTTCAGATTTCTCAGTCTACTGGAATGTTTCACATGAAGAATAAAAAAAAGAGCTGCTTTTATTTTTGGGAGTATGGGGTGAATCGAAAGGGAATTCCTTTCCAGATAGTTTAAGATTGATGATTTGATATCGCAATCATTCATTTTTCCATCCATATTGCTACGTGACGTTTCATGCATAACATATCAGTAAACATCATAAGTCATTGTCAAACATGACGAACAGTGTATAGAGACCTAGTGATGTGCTTTTTTTAAGAAGCTTATGGCAGAAATATAAAGATTACAGGGTTATGCCCGGAACCTTCACCCATGTGCAATGTTTTTACATCATATACTGCATATAATATCGCCATTTTTTCTCCTTTCCTTGGCAACGATAACAAAAAAGAAATACGGACTAAGAGTTAATTTTCTTTTGTATGTAAGAAACTTTGGAATACATATATTTTGGGAAATTTATTGTTAACGCTTGAGTCAATCATAAAATATTTTTTTTCCATTCTTATCGAAATTCGAACACCTTGAAATTTAGAAGCACTAAAAATTAATACAGTCCACGCCGCTGACGTTATCACATCGGGACTCGGGGGTTTGTGATAATAATTTCCGAACGATAAATATGTCCGAAAAAGTCCCGTTTGGAAAGTTCAGTGACCATACATCCCATTTGATCGAACGGGATATATTGTAAAAGAGCATTGGAAAAACGGAACAAACTGTTTTTTCCCCACATAATTGGTTTTCCCACATTTTTCCACATTGGTTTTTTTCTGCCTTTAAATTAAAATTCTGCATTGTATTATTCAGCCATGTGTGGTATTAGAATGAAATATCTAATTTGTATTAAGAATCGCGATATTCTTTATAATGTACGGTGCCTTCCATACATTCCCTTGAGAAAGTCTCACGGAAAATGAAATTTGAATCTGGTCAACTGAAAGAAACTGATTAAGAACTAATGGAAAGGGATTTTTTTCAGTCATAAATTTTCTTTCACTTTGGAAGGCTAAAAAAAAAAGCTTCACACGTACATGGATCAGGGGTGGGGCACATAGAACACTTTCTAGCCTCCTACAGTCTAGCAGCCTGATAACGATAATTTACAAAAAAAAAAAAAAAATAAGTGTGGTTAAACCTTAGATTAAGAATGCGCAAAACAACTTTCGACAGAAGAAAAAGATAACATTATACGGAGTCCTGATAACTTTTCACAAATTTTTCCCAAGTTATGATATTGGGCAGTTCCGTTCTTTGCTAAAATGATAACAATATTCGGAAGATTAACATTACCCGTGATTATTATAAGAAGCGTCAACTCTAGTGAAAACCCGAGGGAAATATTTTGCCCCAATGTTTTCCAAAAGTGGGAAATATCTCCCCCAGGAAGGTTCAGGGGGAATCTACCCATGGGATCCTATGGGTTGGCTTCAGTTGTGGGGGTGGGACAATGGAACAAAAAGTTTGGGTACCTCTGGTATACAGGGTGATTCGCAATTCTCCTTGCCACGTTTTACTGGCGAACCGTTGATCCTAGAGGCATACTTCCAAAAAAAAAGTATATATATATATATATATATACAAATAACACGTATAAAACTCAGATACGCCAGTCACGTTGCAAAGGGCTACATAATTATCAAAATGAAAAATTTTTTATACGGCATCCAGTCCTCAAAAACCCAACAAGAAAGAGAGTGTCCTGTCTTCCTTCAGGACAACAAACAATATTCCATGTTTCTAAATGCAATATTAATAAATTAATTAATTTTTTCTTTTTTTTCTGTTTTTGTTTTTTTTATTGATTCACTCTACCATAACATTCAATCAGACTACACTTTCTATTATACGTGTATCATGTTTGTGTATAATTTGTAATTTTTGGTTTATTTTATTAATTTTTTTTTTGAGTATTGACATGTCACAATGAATAACTTTTTGTATGCGCCAACATGGTCCACGCAATCCTTGGTGTTTCGAACACTTGATGATGTGTAATTATGTCTTAAATAAATAAATTACTAAAAAATATATATATATTCACTAAAATATTTTAATCCAAAGATTGGAGAAAAATTTGAAAAAAGAACAGCATTGATTGGAGAAAAAGAACAGCAAAAAAAACTAAACTAAACTTCTTTGCTTTATTTCAGCTGTTCTTTCCCAACTATCCTCCGATTTTTTAAATTGAAATTTTTCACTGAATGTTTCACTTAGAAACGTGGATTTTTTTTGTTGGCTTCAAGAGAGACAAAGCAACAAATTTCTCATTGGGTTTTCAAGGACAGGGTGTCCGTATAAAAAGTTGTTATTTTGTTTATTTCAATAACTATATAACTTCTCCTTGCAACATGAATGGATTATCTGAGTACTGCACTTATTTGGATACTTTTTTTTTTCAGAAGTATGCCTGTAAGGCGGTTATGACGGTAATAATAACTGGTAATAACGGTTCGCCGGTAAAATGCGACAAGTGAAATTAAGTAATCACCCTGCATACTGAATGTTTTTTCCCGAAAAGGGATCCCTGGCCATCATTTTATTTGTATAAAGCCGCGGTTCTAACTTTTTCGATTCACGGTTCTCTTGCAAGACATCACTTATCCCCAGACTGATCTAGAAAAATGCCATTTCAATATACCGAACAGGCACGCATTAATGATTAATGTCACCAGTTTATCGCGACGCTTCTAACGAAGTTTGGCGTCTCCCCTTAAGAGCTACTACGAACTTTTTGGGATACACTGATATAAAGGAATCCATGGGATGTGCAAATGGTTAAGAACCCTACCCCCCCCCCCCCTATATACAGGTGAATAAAGGGAGAAAAATTGTGACGACTCTCTGAGTTCCGTAGAACTGTTCATTTACCACGCCCATTTTAACGTATGTGCCTGTCCGTGGGACTGCATGATTAGATGTTGTTAAAAGTAAGTATGTAAATATATATTAAGCTGTATTTTGAAGTGAAACTTCTATAGCGCTGTCATAACGCTGTACATCCAGAGTGCTTCACTTTTTTTCATTTTCTTACTCTTCGTACTCCTGTACAAGACTTCAGTCTCGCTAAAAAGTCCTAACCCGCCCCCCTCCCCCGATTTAGAGCCAACCACAATTATCGCCAGAAATAAAATTCAGTGTTAAATAATTAAAATGAAATTCATTCGAGGTGAATCGAATCATGTAGCTCTATAAGTTTCACTTTTATCGCGGGAGATTTAGTGAAGTACGGAGGAACACGGTGTTGAGACCGTCTACCCCATAGAACTAAACTCACCGAATTCCAGCCCAGGGGTACGGCGTTCGCGCGACCTTATTTATACAGATATATTTTTTACTATAAGTTTACTGATTAAATCAATTGAATAAGTAGATAGGGGCTCACTCCTGGATGTGGGGGTGGGGGGTGGGGTATTAGATGAGCGATGAGAACAAAACATTGTTCAACGGGGGACATGGAAGAATAAAGCTTGAGAAACAAGGGTTTACTTACATAATATAATTGATATTTTAGAACGCAATTCTCTCCTGAACATGTACACTATGCAAATACCATTGATTTTCAAAACAAATATTTATATTCGAAATGGAGAAAATTTTGATTCATTAATACACTAAATTTCAAATCCAATTTATTATTGCGTGTCTTTGGCTATTCACATTCAGTTGTTTATTGAACAATCTTTCGATCGAGCCGACGTGGTTCTTACTCGTCTTTCGTGTTTACGAATTTGATTGAAATATGTTTTGAGATCAACTTCGGATCTGAATTTCGAATTTTTTGGAGTAAGTATAAAATTAAACAACGAAAAATTCGAAATTCAGATCCGAAGTTGATCTCAAAACATATTTCAATCAAATTCGTAAACACGAAAGACGAGTAAGAACTAAGTTGGCTCAATCGAAAGATTGAGAGAGAGAGAGAGAGAGTGTGTGTGTCTGTGTAATTAAATAATTTAATAATAATTAATAATTTAATTAAACACGCATTTCTCGGTGTATCCACCACAGTGCTTTATGCGTGTCTTTTTATAAAGAACATTATTTCGGAAAATTGTGTGCGGCGCATATTCTTTTAAGAATTCGGGTATAAACATTAACGTATCATATTCAAGTACCTACTGATTAAAATTATATTTTAATAATTTAAAATTGCTTCTGAGTAAGAACAAGCATTTTCTAATAAACAATTGGTTTGTGGAATACGGAAAAACTGCATGTACAGTCGACGTCGCTTGTTAGAATCACGGATAATGTGACCATTCAGGTAATTAGTTGATAAAGTTTTGCGGTCATTATTTGATGGAAAGTCGAACCCGAACAAACAATTTTCATTCAGGTAATGTTATCACTTTTGCAAACAACCGATATATCATAACATGGGTTGCTATCGGGTCTTCCGATATAATGTTACCATTTTTTTTCCGTCGAAAGTTGTTTTTTTTTGCGCATTCTGCAGCGAAAGTTTAACGAAATTAATTTTTTTCTCTGTGAGTTACCATTATAAGGCTGCAAGACTATGCAGGAGGCTACAATGTGTTATCTGTCTCCCCTCTCTCTTGCTGACAAAAAATTCTGTACTTAATGTCGTAATGTGTCCGTAGTATTCGCTGTGATCTATGTACGGGTGAAACTGCTTTTTCATTAGTCTTCCTACAGTGCAAGTCAATGTATGACGAAAAAGAAAGTCTTTTCCTTCAGTTCATGATCGGCTCCTTTCAGTTGACCAGATTCAAATTTTTTTCAGAGAGAGACATTCTCAAGGAATCTGTGAAACGTACTGTACATTTCAAAAAAATATCGTAATTTGTGATATACATTATACAGTTCCATTCCAGCACCTCACAATGGCTGAATGACAAAAATTCTGGAGGATTTTAGCTCAAAGGAAGAAAAACCCGTTTTAGATTAGAATAAAAAGAATGGAACGAGATTGGACATTTTTCGACCAATTACGTGTGAAAGAGAAACAGAATTGTCTCGTTTTACTACATGTTCCCGTTCCACGAAATGGGATGTATGGTTACTTACAAATGGGACTATTTGGACTATTTCGACGCTAAAATTTGCCAAAACTTGTTATTCAGTATAATCGATGATTGAAAGAGTGATCGAAAGTATAAAACGCCGGGATTACACTATAAAAGTTAGATAAAAGATCTTTTACAAAACTGGAAAAATGAAACCAATAAGCGTATCTGTTACATTCAATCGGATGCAATCAATAGGCTTGTTTTTTCCAAGTTTTGTAAAATATTTTTATAGTGTAATCTCGGCCTAAAAGACTATTTTTATGGTACTACATTTTGTTTATGTATCTGTTACTGCCAAATTCCGAATTTTGCAGAAATTATTCGGACTTTGGATTGACATTTCGTGAAGTCACCGGAGATCCCTGGTCAAAGCCTGATGTGCTGATGCAAGATGGCGTGGTAGGAACCAAATACATTTTATCATATATGTAGCAGCTGTATTGAATTAGCTCCATGTGACGAGAGATGAAAAGGTGAAATTTGAGAGGAAAGCTATAAAAATAAATGTATAAAAATACATTGTTTTCTGTCAAATTTTAGAGAAAAAAATGCTTGCCGCATCGAGACTGCGGTTTGAGGAGCTACCATAGCTAACGTGAACATAATTATCACGAAGAAATGCGCGAACTTGGTGATGATCCGGAATCATCTTTTGTTATTTGACTTTGTCGTGTCAATATTTAACGAAACTGGCCAATTAGCGAAGTTTCCGGTCCCTTCGGGAATTGGACAATATCGGGCTTTGGCAGTAACCCATCTATTAGAATTTTGAGCGTCTTAAAACAAAAATTTTTCAAATCATTGCAATCCCCCAATCATGCTGAAGCTCCATTAAGGCATCTCTTTTAGCCTAAACAACGGTTTTCTAAACTTTTTGTTCCATCGCCGCCTTCTTCAGAAATTGTTTTCTCTCATCGGCCCCAACACAAGAGTACCCATAGGATTCTATGTTATACCCGTAGCTTCTATCGTCCTGCTGAACAATTCCATCGCCAACTCTGGGAAACACTGGCTTAAACCAATTGAATTTCCGACGTGAACAAATTGACATGCCGGAAATAGTGACAGCGATTGTAAAAAAATATGTTCATGGGTGAAAAAAACAACCAATTAACCTATTGGTTACATTCGGTCAAATGTAACTGATGCGCTTATTGGTTGCAAGCTTTATAAAATAAGTTTTCTAAAACCTTTATAGTGTAAGGTTGGGATTACACTATAAAAATTTTATAAAAGTGTTTTTATAAAACTTGAAAAATACAACCAATGAACTTTCGGTTGTATTTGCTCGAATTTAATCGATCAGCTTATTGGTCGTATTTTTAAGTTTTGTAAAAGAACTTTTACAGTGTAATCCCGGCCTCATCCTGGCTTAAGAAATATGCATAAATACATAAAAGGTCAAGTTTTTCAATCAATTTCAGGTTTGAAACATCACTTTCAACAGGTAACCAGTCTTATGTTAACCGAGAACGGGATCCAAGAAAAGCTGTTCAAAGGAAGCAAAAAGAGAGAGTTTTCCTTCAGGAAGAAAGAAGACGTATAAATATGAATCCACAACAAAAATAGAAAGTCGCAAAAACTTTCCGCTTTTACTTTTGGGACAATAATAATAGAAGAAAACCTTTTATATTGTAGAAAAAGGAAAGGAAGAAGTGTATATACGTGAGAGTTTTCGGTGTGTGTGTGTATATATATAAGAATCAACAAGAGAAAGAGAGGTGGTTAGAGTCCCAGGCAGTTTATCATGGCACGTGGTGCTTTCTGGGAGAGTGCGGACGAGTCGGATAAGCGAGTTAACGTGCGGCGCGCGTGCGCAGCTGCTTTTTGTGGTGCGTGTGATTGGGAGAGTTAGTGCAGGCTCTCGGGCATCCCAAAAACTGAAAACGAACGATCCGGGGAGTGCGCCCGCTGATGGGCTACTGCTGCTGCTGCTGCGAACTCGTGGGCGCGAGCGCTTCGCACTCGAAAGCCGAATTCATAAGTTCTCTCGTCGGTCAACGAAGAGAGAGAGAGAGAGAGGGAGGGAGTGTGTGCGAAAAAGTGCGCGTGTGTGTGTCTCTGTAAATAATATGTATCCTAGTACTGCTATCCGTCGTCCCGTATGAAGTGTCGGCTCGGGCTCGACAACTACTTTTAACGGACATGTTACGTGTAAATCATAGCGAATGAATTTTTAGCAACACGTTCTGGATTACCGCGGAACTTTCCGAGAAGGATTACGAAAGTTTCTTTGTTCTCGTGAATGAAATTTAAGATGATGTGAATTATATTGAGGCGTTTCAACTGATCGGCGAGTTGAAGTGAACATAATTCTGAACCGTATAACCGACCGACCGACCGACAGTGTGTCTTTCGTTCTGCCCGTATCTAAACCTTCGATAATGCGGTGGAAGAAAAAACGTTTGTGGTCTTGTGTGTTACAGACTATAGTCGTGTTTAATTTGTTAGCCGAAACATTGGCTTTGCCCGAAGTTATAAAAGTTGGTGAGTTTTCTTCTATTCGAATCCCTATAGTCTCGAAAGTGTTTTTCTTTTATTCACATCTTACTTATTTATCTATTAAAAAAATGGAATTTTTTCAGCAGTTCAGGTTAACTAATTTCTCATGATACCTGCCTGTTTTAAAATTCACGTCATTTTTCTTGTGTGTTTAAATTTAAAATTTTTTTTCCGTAGTGCCGTAATTTCCTGCGTATGATGAGGATTTCCATTATTTACCTTCATTATTAGCTGATGTAAATTTTCTTCATTAATAATGAAATATTAAGGAATGGATCGGGTTATGGGTCACGTTTTTGTATAAAATTTTCTAGTTTTCAACTCGCGTATATAATATTCGCCATCTATACATATTTTTTCACAAACTAATTTTTTAAATATTTCTATTCTAACCTCTTAGAAAAAAAAATCTGCAGATAATACCAGCGGTAATAAAATATTCCAATGTTGTTTAAAGTATAGTTCGCGGATTACACGCAAGAAATCACGGTAAATATAGTTATTTTTCATTTAGTTCATATGTGCGTATCAAGGAGATATCAAGATATAATGGCTTTTCCATAATATCTCAAGCGTAACAGAATATTGGTATCCGACGTTGACTTTATGATTATATTGGATTTGATTTTACACATTTTAAAGAATAACAAATTGGGTTATCAATCAAGAATGGACGGAATAAGACATAACCACTTGCTAATGAGTTAATTTGTGAAGCAATTTAGTCCCTACTCAGTCACTCACTCACTAATATATATATGGGAATGTTTTTATGATTCTTCTGAAGCAGTGGTTCTTAACCAGGGGCACGAGGACTCCTTGGTCCTTGAAGACATTTGGGGGGGGGTCATGAGCTTAGACGAAAAAAAAATTAACTTTATTGTTTTTATTTTACTATTTTCTAAATATTATTTTGTTAATTAGTCCGTGCACTTCATCTTATTAACAAAAAGAGCTCGTGGAACACAAAAGTTAAGAACCCCTGGTTCAAAGCGGAATTAAAACAAACCTTCCGCTGTTTGGTCATGGTACTGTAAATTACTCTCAGAATCAGAAACATGTTTTCTTAACATATGAGGCAGAAAATATGTGAAAGCTTACGAAAAACATGTCAAAAAATTCAGCTGATAGCGGGATGTTAAATACAAGAACAATTTTTTTCTCATGGAATATGAAATCTTAATGTAATTTAAGAAACTGTCAATAAATCAACCCAAAAATAATTTATTGACATGTAACTTTTCTAATGTATTTCATTCCCGTTGTGAAGTTTTTTTCCCGTACATTTATTATTATTTTTATTTTGAAGTGATTGTCGTTATACGTCAAAAGACGTTCATGCAAGGAAGATTCATATAATATAAGCACACAATACACAGGGAACGTCAAGTATATCAAGAGATGGGAAACTCTATACTGTACTCAATTTGCAAGGATTACCGGGAGCGGAGCTGAGATTAAATGATTGTACAAATCTTAGTAATCGGTGTTGATTTATTTTGATAGATGACGTATGTTAAATGGGGAGAGAGCGATGATATCCATCTACGTGATAAATGTACAACTCTACTACCTAATTTTAGTATCATCCAATTTTAGGGATAGATGTATATGCATACGTACTGATGCTAGATCCCTGCATAGGGGAAATGCCATTCAACACGGATTTGTAGGAATATTCACGCGATTGTGGAAAATGCGTTCTTTTTTTTATGGAAAATAGAATCATTTCACCTTGAGGAGATTAGAACGTTTGGAAGTATTCAATTGATAATGCTCGAAAATCTCACTGACAATAGTTTTATTTGGCAATTCAAAATGTTAACTAAAACGTGAAAAACTCGCATTTCGTTAGTTTAAATATGAGGTTTTAACACTTTAATTAGTACTTTTATTTTCGAAAAACACAAAAGGAAAACAACAAAAAATCCTCATACATACAGTAATATACAGGGTAGACGAGACGTCCTGGATACATTTTAAAAATCAATAACAAAACAAACAATTGGCATGAAAAGGTGCGATTTGCACTAAAATAGTTATCATGGCCTAAAGTGTTTTTAATAAATTAAAAACTTCAAATTTCACTCCCAGGTGGCGCTGTAAAACAAAAAGCTCATCATACACTTAAAATACAACACAAACAATGCGTAATTAATGTTTATGACAATTTGCGTTGCACGAAACTATCACATTTCAATAGGGGGTACACTTTTTATCTCAGGCTACGTCTAAATATGTGAAAGCGTGCTCATTTTTGAAATATGGTAGTTTAATGTAACGGAAATTGTCATAAAGACATAAATTATACACCATTTGTGTTGCATTTTATGTGTTGTGTCGAGTTTTTGGATTCATAGTGCCACGTTTGAATAAAATTTGAAGGGTATTTTTTTAAATTTACAGGGGGAAAAAACTTCAGGCCATGATTAGTAGTATAGTACAAGCCGCGCCCTCCTTATGTCACTTGGTTGATTTCTAATTTATGTTTAAAATATCTCTAAGAATTCTCGTTCATCCTGTATATCAGGGGTGCACAACCTGCGGCTCTGAAAGGGGTTCCATCCGGACCGCAGAAAGAAAAGTAGGGTAGAAAAGTAGCAATATAGGCAATACACGGAAATTACATAGGCTGACCATACTCCAATCATAAAATACGGGAAATCGGAATCCTTATGGGATGTCGGTAATTATCGCAAAATATTGTCACATACTTTTATGTTGCCAACTACAGCTGTATAAAAACGGTTAAAGGCAATTAAAGTTGTCAATATAGGCAGAAAAATTGCAAAATGTGTGCAAGTGAAGTTGCCATCTATCGCTAAAATTGCTGAAAAATCACCAACAATGGAAAATGAAGAGCTACTGCAA
Source organism: Pholcus phalangioides (assembly GCF_987345545.1). Taxonomy (NCBI): domain Eukaryota; kingdom Metazoa; phylum Arthropoda; class Arachnida; order Araneae; family Pholcidae; genus Pholcus; species Pholcus phalangioides. Next base: position 79,937,574 of record NW_028301608.1, on the reverse strand, counting down.
GTCGCAGTGGGTAAAAATGTAATTCACAAAAAAAAACCCATGTTTTTGACAAATGTGTAAGATGAATAAATTTATGACAAAACTAAATTACGATACATAGCACAGCTTCTAAGTCTTGAAAATTATCTTAATTGAAATTGATGATTGAAAATTATCTTATTAAATTCAAGTAAGCTTTGTTGGTGATAAGGGGAAAAACGGGATATTTTATAAGAATGTTGGGGGCGGCCGAAATTTCGGGAATATCCCGTGGAATACGGAATACGGGTCATATGTTCTCTCGATCCCCCCATATATATATATATATATACCAGATTATGTCCCGCGTTGTGCACCCCCTGCTGCATACAGTGTCCTGTAAGTGCTAATGCGTCCTTTATTTCATCAACCGTCCGTCGTAGAGGCATGATTCCAATTTGAAAAATGCTCAAGAGGCGTTCAAAAATTACCCTGTTTTGAGAGTACAAAAACAGTGTGTAATAAAATAAAAAAATCTTAATTTTTATATGGTTCCCCTTTTCCACTAAATCCTAATTAGAAAGTTGTTACCCTGAATCTCATGAAGCCAGCAGAAAAAAAATGTCCATGTTCAAGTGCAATATTCGCTAAGACATTTTTGAATTCAAAAATCGTAGAAAAGTTATGAAAGAACAACAAAAACTAACGGACAACGTTCCTTACCCTCATTTATGCTGTCCTTTCCCAGCTTTCTTATTGGAAGTGAGAGGACACGGAAACAGTATAAAAATTAAATTTTGACTTTTCATTTCGTCACACTGTATTTTCACTCTCAAAATTGGTACAGGGTAATTTTTGAACGCCTTTTGAGCATTTTTTAAATTGAAACCATTCCTCTACAAAGGAACGGTTGATGAGATAAAGAGCCGAATTAGTACAGTATTAATTAATTAAGTATATAGGACACTCTTTATGCTGTATCTCAACGCATACATCAAAATTAAAAGAACAATAAGAAAATATTACGAAACGGAGTTTTTTTCAACATTCAACACTGGCGGTGGAAATATTTTAATGAGATAAAACAGCAAATAACAAGTTAATCCCTTAATTATCCGATGGAAAGCCATCACGAGTCTCAAGCCAAAGAAAGCGCAGAAATTTCCCTATTACATAAAAGGATAGTCACTTATTCTAATTAGAGATCCAATTGCTTCTGAAGCTTAAGCTCTTCAAGGATCTGAAGATCGCGTTTCACAGCCGAGGACAAGCTTTCGTGTGTCGATTTTCTCGTTCCAAGCTATCAATTGCAATATCTCGAGAAACACTAGCTGGCATTTCAACTTGAAATTAGGTATCGTTAACACACATTCCTTAGCAATTAAACTTTTTGCTGGAAAGGATTCTATGTTAGATCCACATCGCGTAATTTTCTGTATGTACGCAAAAGAATCGTGATTAGTGGATTGAAGGCAAGAAAAATCAGCCAAATATCTTTGCAGAATCAAAACGTAATATGATACATATGAAAAACGATCGTCTGCGTAGATCAGTTAGTGACTCCTGAGGCGTACCACCGGGGATATGTGATTGGTCATGTCCGCTTGAAAATAATAATTATTATTGGCCAAAGATCATTATTAATCCTAGAATTATTATGAAATTACCGGGATTCTCTCCAGCGATTTGATGAAAATCCGAAATACAGTATATGAAAGAATTTAATTAAACGAGGCTAATTTTTAAGTTAAATAGTTAAAAAATTAATCAGAGAAATAATTCCAGCACTAATGAGATAATAATTCCATAATTAATAAGAGAAATAATTCCATAATTAATAAGAGAAATAATTCCATAATTAATAAGAGAAATAATTCCCTAATTATTAAGAGAAATAATTCCTGAATGACTGAGAGAAGTAATTCTTTAATAATAATTGAGAGAAATAATTCTGGAATTATAATGAGAGAAATAATTCTGGAATTATAATGAGAGAAATAATTCTGGAATTATAATGAGAGAAATAATTCTGGAATTATAATGAGAGAAATAATTCTGGAATTATAATCATTCTCGACCCACTGGCTACTTTCCCTGATTCCAGAAACTAAACATTTTTTAAGTCAGAAGTATTCAATGCGATTAAACGGGGTAGTCGGACCCCGATATAAAAAACTCCCATTTAATGAATTTCAAGATGTAACGCCTAAAATCATGATTTCATGATTAAAAAGTCTTTAAATAGAAAAATTTGTCAAAAAGTCTTTATAGAAAGTCTCTCTTAGTCTCTAAAAAAATTTGTCATATAAAATGTTCGTTATATCGAGGCCTGATTTCCGAATTCGCCTTGTAGGAGTTACTTCGGGGTTGTTTGGAAAAATTTGGCAAATGAGAGTTTTCATTATATTCAGTTCTAACTCTGCTCTCGAGTCCAGCCATTCAAATAACAAATCTTATCATGGCAATGGGACCGATTTACCATATTTATGCATAATGCATAATCACCGGAAAAAGTGATAAATTGCGCAATAACCGGATTCGTCGTACTTAACGTAACATATGCAGTATTTGCATCATCAACGAAATTCTAAAAAAAAAACCAGAAAAAGTTGAATTTACCTTGATGTTTCTTAAACTACTTTTTATTCTGTTCCGCATAATTTCTTATCTTTTCTTGTTTTGTTTTATCGATACTTCGGTTAGTAGAAAAACCTCAAACTCTCGCACTTCACGTATCGAAGGACCGATCGCAAGACGATGGAAGAAAACGCTATAATCATCAGAAAAAAAAAAAAATAAATAAAAAGATAAGAAAAAGACTTTAAAGATTCGGCCGATCGATCGATCGAAACATTTTACTACTTCTTGCTCTTTCCTTTTTATTTTTCTTCTTGTTTTGCTTCCGGGAATTCCAAGCACATCGAATAAACTTAATCCAAATTTAATCTGCAGCAATTGCATCGCATGTACATGAGATTATTATCGTAAACATTGAAACTGACTTCATCGTTATAGAGCGAATAACAATAAAAAACTTTTTTTGAAACATTTTTCGCTTTGGAAAATATCCTGATTATTTCGTTACATATTTAAATATCACGTATCGGCAGTAAAATCCTTTATGGTATAATATTATATACGTATTTACCTCGATTTGTTTTTTATGCGTTTTAAGCTCTCTTTTTGCTGTCTCTCTAATTACTCTACTTTTATGAGAAGTAGTTATGAGCAATATGAATGTTACGGTGAATAGATGAATCCGGTAATTATATATAATAACCGGTTATTATGCATAACCACCAAGCATTTTTCTAAGATTAATAAATTTCCTTAAATTAATTAATTTCCCTTGACGTATAAGTTCTGAATGCACTAACAATGTATGAATTTGCATGAAAATATATGAAAATCTTCATGACATTTAAAATTATATCGTAAATATTGCGATTTTTAAAATGTTTAAGATAATAATTATTTTTTTTAATTATTAAGCCGTGAACAAAGAAGTGTATGCCTTTATAATATTTGTAATTAGTGTGATGCGGAGATATTTTTAGGCGATGCATTATATTTTATACATTAAAAATTAACTAAAATAGCGAAAAACATAACATAAGCGAAATAATGATTTTCTAAGATTAAGTTTGGAAACTCTAAAGCTCATAAAAAAAAGTTAATGAGTATGAACTTAAGTAGCTGAAATGAACAAAGAAAAGTTAAGAACCCTACCAAGAATTTAATCTTCATTTCCCGAACCCCTAAATTCTAAAATTATTCGACGAAATGATTTTAAATTAACGTTTCGAATGCATCGCAATACAATATAACGCATATGAAATTTAAAATATCATACGCGTTATTTTCATGTATTATTTGATATAAATTAAGTTAAATTATCTTATTAGATTATCTTAGAAAAATGTATTTATCTAAATGAATAATTTATCGCTATTGCTGAAATTGGGTTCTCACAAAGTCCTACTGTTAGGTGAGGTAATGATAAAATTAATTTTCAGAAAAATATCCACTAAAATAATTTCTTACTAAAAAATTATAATGATAAAGCAAAAAAAAAAAAACGAAAAAAAAAACCAGTTTATATTTTAATTTCTTTTAAAAGATGTTCCGTACTTTATAAAATACAAATATATTTGAATTTATCTATTCATCCGCTTAATTTGATCCCATCGGGACTCGGAGTTACTGATAACTATATCCGAAAAAAATCCGTTTGCAAGTACAATAACTGTTTGGTGGAAAGGTATGGATGAAAACTGAACTATATAAACTGAAGAGCCAAAAAAACTGGTACAGGCATGCGTATGCAAATAAAGAGATATGGAACCAATCAGAGTACGGCGCTACAGTCGGCAACGCCGATATAACACAACAAGTGTCTGGCATAGTTGTTTGATCGGTTACTGCTGCTACAATGGCAGGTTATCGAGATTAAGTGAGTTTGAACGTGGTGTTATACTCGGCGCACGGGAGATGGGACATAGCATCTCCCAGGTAACGATGAAATTTGAATTTTCACGTATGACCATTTCACGAGTGTACCATGAATATCGGGAATCCGGTAAAAAATTAAATCGACGACATCGCTGCGGCCGAAAAAGATCATGCAAGAACGGGACCAACGACGACTGACGAGAATCATTAAACGTGACAGACGTGCAAACCTTCCGCAAATTGCTGCAGATTTCAATGCTGGGCCATCAACAAGTGTCAGCGTGCGAACCATTCAACGAAACATCATCGATATAAGCTTTCGGAGCCGAAGGCCCACTCGTGTACCCTTGATGACTGCACGACACAAAGCTTTACGCCTCGCCTGGGCCCGACAACAATGACATTGGACTGTTGAGGACTGGAAACACGTTGCCTGGTCCGACGAGTCTCGGTTCCAATTGCTTCGAGCTGATGGACGTGTACGGGTATGGAGACAACCTCATGAATCCATGGACCCTACATGTCAACAGGGGACTGTTCAAGCTGGTGGAGGCTCTGTGATGGTATGGGGCGTGTGCAGTTGGCGTGATATGGGACCCCTGATACGTCTAGATACGACTCTGACAGGTGGCAGGACGTAAGCCTCCTGTCTGATCACCTGCTCCCATTCATGTCCATTGTGCATTCCAACGGACTTGGACAATTTCAGCAGGACAATGCGACACCCCACACGTCCAAAATTGCTACGAAGTGGCTCCAGGAACACTCTTCTGACTTTAGACACTTCCGCTGGCCACCTAAATCCCCAGACATGAACATTATTGAACATATCTGGGATGCCTTGCAACGTGCTGTTCAGAAGAGATCTCCACCCCCTCTTACTCCTACGGATTTATGGACAGCCCTGCAGGATTGATGGTGCCAATTACCTCCAGCACTACTTCAGACATTAGTCGAGTCCATGCCACATCGTGTTGCGGCACTTCTGCGGGCTCGCGGGGGCCCCCTACACGATATTAGGCAGGTGGACCAGTTTTTTTGGCTCTTCAGTGTATATATATATGTATACTTCGGTATTTTTTCTTCCCATACATAACAGGTGGGATCGGGAGCGTTTTTCAATTGTGAAAAAAAATGGTTTTTTTCCGCCTTTTCAGCTGAAATCCCTTTGTTTTTGCAGAAAGTGGAAGTGTCTGATATCTATTACGTGTTACGATACTTCTTATAACGGCACGGTACATTCCATAGACTTCCGTGTGAAAATCTTCCTGCCAAGGAATGGTGAATGTGGTCAGTTAAAAAATAAATACAAATACAAAGGCCACAACAGGCAAAACACCCAATGAGGTGGCTGAAAGAAGATGCCTATAAAAAACACGGGTGTCAAATACGGTACGTATATCTAAACTATCAAAAATACGGCAACCCTAAAAACCGAACAATAAAAAACGGATAATTATGATAAAAACTGCTCATAAAAAAGATTATGGTTGTGTTATCTAAGAATGAATATCTTCTCGATTTATCCCGATATGTTACGTATTTATTTTTAAACGTGTCAATTGTATTAGAATTCAGGAGCCCGGAGGTAAACTATTCCCTTTATTCATAACTTTATTGAAGAAACGTTCCTGCGACACACACGTTAGTACTTTACTTCACACAAACTCCGGTCATATCGCAATACGGTAGTTTCCAACCAATGGATGTAGGTGATAGTAATAGGAACTGAGGGCCTCCCAGGTTCTGTTACACTCGATGATGTTAGCAAATTGTCCCAGGGTACTCGGGGGAACCTAACCATTTACTAAGCTTGAACAAGATATACAAGGTATATAGATAACAGGGCGTATGACATTTTACCATTGAACTTAGAGCCACACTTTAAAAAATCCAATTAAAACGTTGTTGCCCTGTCTCTCCTGATGCCGACCAAACAAATTCCACGTTTCTAAGTGCAACATTCATTATCAAGTGAAAAATATCATTAATATAACATTTATAGCATTAAACGCGGAAAAACCGTTTTAACCGCATTTAATGCTGTTTTTTCTTCCAACTTTCCTCCGATTTTCGAATTCGAATATCTCAGCTGATATTACACTTAGAAACGGGGATTCCTTTTTGTTGGAATTAAGAGAGACAGCGTAACAACTTTGTAACTGGGTTTCTGAGCACAGGGTGTTTTATAAAATGTTTCTTTATATATTTTTTTATTTTAGTAACTATACAACCCCTTTCAACATGAATGACATATCCGATATACACGTTATTTGGATACTTTTTCTAATTGAAAGTATGTCCCTAGGATCAACGGTTCGCCAACAAAATACCATACGCCTACGCCCATCCGTCTAAAAGACCATACCTATGCACCCTGTACATGCATTGGCAGGTGCCTTTATACAAATCCCCAGTAAACAAGTATAAAAGTTTATGATCAAAAAATTATTATAGAGATAATCGAATCACACAATCTTCATAATCGGAAATAGTTCTTGACAATCGATAAAATTTGATCAGTTTCTCTTCAGGGAGTTTCATTGACCACTTTGATGCTGTATCTGATTACATTTGATACTGAATATTTACATTGATAACTGAATCAATTTGTAGCTGGGTTGATCCAATTGCTACTACTACTTAACCGTACTTGCACCTCGTACACATTCCTGTATGGAATTCTTAACGAATCCCGTTCTGAGTGTGCGTGTTTGTGGCCTTTAACGTATCTATGTTGCGGTTGTTTAGTGTTACACGCTTTTTTTTTTTTTTTTTTCAAACCGAGCACAACTCAGGTCTATTGCCATAGGCAATTTACTACCTAGTGAGTTGTGCCGGAAGTGTAAGTGCGTGTACCTAACAGTCTGAGTGCGTATCTAGTGTTGTGTATGATTTTTCAGTGCTGCCATCTATCTCTCAGAAGTGAAGTGAGTGATGTGTAGTGACTGAATATTTGTACTGTTTGTAGGACTGTTGCTCTCTGTGGCGAGACTTTTTAACGGGGAGATCGGCTCGCATTTGCGCCTCGAAGTTGGGAACCACAGAAAACCAACTTCAGTCGACCACCACTGTGGTGACGGTGGGGCTCGAACCCGGGTCCACTATGACCACTCGACCACCACAGCGGCAGTGTTACATGCTGCCATCTGTCTTGAAGTAAAGATGGAAATGCTTGTATTTTCGTGTTATGCCAGTATCGTGTTGTAGGTCTGTCTGCTCTCTGTGGCGATACTTTTTCAAATGGCACCTCGAAGCTGGAAAAGTGCAGAAAACCAACTGCCGACCACCACTGTGCTGTCAACGGGGTTCGAACCTGGATCCTGAGGACGAGAGTCCAGCATAATGCCCACACCACCTCAAAGCGGCAATGATCCAATTCCTGCACCGCGTGGTTTGATTAAGTCCGAAAGACATTCGTCCGACTTTAAAAATTTCTCCCTTGTAATCAGCTTTTTGGGAAAACCCCGTATATCTATCATATCTATCCTCGACTACTTTGGCTCCTCCTCCGTGAACAGATGTATGAGGTCGCTGTCTGGGTGTACTTCACGTTTCATTCTAGATCTCCTCGGAATGGAGTTGGGTGGGAAATGAAGGCTTCATCTATCAGGTTTGGTAGGTAAAGAATTTGTTTTCTCGATGTTCTTCCCCTATATCAAACCCGTGGAACCCGACGGTAACCTACATGGTGGAGGACGATAATCTTAACATTGTCCTACTCTGGCGCGACACCACAGCCCCTGGAGTTGTTCCTTACCAATCGATACTGGTGGACACCAGTATATATTTGTATTTATACGTATTTCTTTAGTTAACTGACAATTTACTGGAGAAAGGTACTTTTTTTTGTACCTTGCATATGCCTCCGTTATGGGAAAGAAACTGCTAAAGAAGCGATACACGTACATGGATCATCGCGGCAAAAGCGTCCCGATGAGGACATTGTGAACTGAGTACGAGAAGTTTTCTTCATAAGGGAACCTTCTGACCTCCAACATAGCCATGGAGGTCGATAACGATAACTTATAGGGATAAAATGAGTCTGGTTCAACCTTAGCTTCAAAAAAATGCGAAAATGGGGAAAAAAAAACCCTTTCAATGGAAAAAAATAAACAGTCCAGTGATAACTATAAACGGATATTTTCCATGTTATAATATTGAAAGTGATAACGATACCGTAATGGTAACATTATCCGTGATTTCAATAAGCTGTGTCTAGTGTATTTAGTTTAAAATAATAAAATAATTAACTTGTTTTATATATATGTAAGATGAAAACACTTAATGCACATGTTATGAGATACAAATATACGCGATTTCCAACGAATGTAATATCAGGAGTTCTGAGTTATTGAAAGAGAGTTTGAATAATAATGGTTCGCGAGTTATCGAGTAACTTTTGCGATTTGAATTTTCATCGAAAACGAGGGGAGTTGCCGTTATTGTCGGCGTTTGTCTTATCCGTTATTAAGCGAATATCAGCCCAAACCATGTAGTCGTCATTAGTATGTATGTATCTCCCGAATAATTAGAGCTCGTGGTCTCGTCTCTACGTTAAACATTCTCGGCCATAACCAATGCCCATGAGATGATGTTTGAGAGCTAGAAACACAGAAAACCGTTTTGAACGCTCCCCCGATGAAGCGGAAGGTGGTGTCCAAAGGATTGTGAGGGTGGAATAAATTGCCCATTTGCTGCCAAGCGTCGAAACACGAGTTGTCAGGAGAAAGGTTACAGACGTATCAAGCGCTAATTGCTAAGCGCATTTCGCAGCACATGATATCTCTCTCTCTCTCTTTCCTCGGCAAACAGTGGGATCCGTCTGAATCCAGAAATAAACCGCAGATGGGAGAAGAGAAGGTTGGGAAAGACGTATGGTGAGTTTCTTGGGTTCCCGTGAGTAGTAAGACACCCAAGGGAATGTCCCTAAATTAGCCGAATCCTTTTGACACGGAATATCTCTTCTTTTGCTGCGACTCTAACTTTGTCTGTAATTATAAGGAGTCGGGGCAAGAACTCGTTCATTGAATACACGAGGAAAGAGAAGAGGGAAATGTATTTTCCCGACCTTCTTGACTTCTTTTTGGATCGCAAAGTCCGAAATATCGAGTTGCTCGATTAAAGCGGTAACACGATCGGTATTGGTTATACCAGGGACGACGGCATGAAGAGGAAGCGAAGGTACGCCTCCTAGGAAATTTTAAGTGAATTATTTAATTCTTCGGATGTATCTGATACCAATTTAATGTCATTGAAATTCTGTTGAAAATGAGGTGGATAAAACTATAAGAGGAGTATTTTCCGTAAGAGTACTAGTTGAAGGGGGGGGGGGGAACCATTGGTAGAGGCTGTGACAGCGTCACGTGTAAACGCAAATACGGCTTTTATATCCCGTTACAGTGCAATGAGACATATTTAGTCTTGCAATTGAACTTGAAATTTCCTTTGCTTGCATAGGGTATTGTGTAGTTTTCTCTCAACAGATCTTGTTACGAATAAGGGCAGCGGACCTGGGGCCCGGCCAGAAAGAGGTATTAAAAAAAAAAAGAGTGTTATTATCGTATTGGTATTTGCAATACCCATCTGACGATATCATTGGTTTTGAATTGCGATATGAGCGTTCTTTCTGAGATATGAGCGCTTAAACATTTACGTTTTCAGTTACGCAACTTTTTCGTGACGTACCGTCAGATGATTTAAAAGATGTATTCACGTCAAAAATTGTCCCGTAAAATATGGAGCATATGGCCATCCCATAATAAGTTTTGGTGCGTGAGTATCAAGTGCCGAAAGAGAGGGTAGATCGAGGTAAGGGAGAAAATAAAATGGTCGGTTCCATTGATTATTATACTTTTTCTGGAAGCACGAAAGAAGCATCCACGGATACTACTTTACTACACACCAACTCAGGTCATATATCGCCATACGGCAATTTCAAACCACGATAGTTGGATGGAAATGAAGGTGCCATCCAATCAGTGGTCGCCCAGACTCGTACATTCATAGATCACTCGTAGGTAAAGAACTTTTCTAATGTTCTGTACCCGGACCCGTAGACATTGAGACATAGACGGTAACCTTCATAGTGGCATCTTACCATTGCACCACTCGGGCCTGATGCTGCAATATTTTACATTAGAACATAATTATTGAAAGAAGAGTATAAATTTTTAACCATATATATACGTTTATATTTGCAATATGCGATCGCTGACAAAGTTGTCCCATGCATAGGCTCACCCGGGCACAGCCCGTGGACCTCAATCGCCGAGCGGCCTCATGACAATCATACAGTATCTGGTTACGATTTCAGAGATTGAGTATGCTAATTGGTAGTCAGATATTTCATGCTAGTTAGGGAGCCTCAGATATAAGCGTATACAGTTGCTCCTCGAACGGGGAAGGCGAATAAACGTGGGTTTATATGGTGAACAAGAGAGTATATATATGTGTGTGTGTGTTGCGTTGATAGAGCATTACTATTTTATTACAGAAAGAATAGATGTACAGGCAATGTAAACAACCATTTGACCAGGTAACGAAAATGGTAATATACCCGCATCATAATGAAATGCAAAATCATTTTGGCACATCCCAGAATTTTCTGTGACGAGCCGCCATTTGAACTGCATTATCTCCCCGTCTTTTAATGAATTAATTTATTATTAACTGCATGTTGAAAGGCCTTGCAAGGCTCTTTTTGTACACATCATAGCTGGCCCATCTGACGACTAGTGTAACTCTAGCTTTTATTTAATGACACGCAAACACGCATTTTGTATCATTAATTAAGAGCAATTGCTCTTTCTGTCAATTTCTTCTAGTACATTTGCTTGTACCTCATTTATAAAGTAGTAATCAGTTGCATACGATTAATGTAGCACACCTATACTTAATGTTATAAACGCTAGATGTGCATATCATTTGTATTGGAAAGAAAATGAAGAAGAAAAGGAAAAGTGAAGGCCATGCCTGTAAGCACTCAGTCACAAACTGAATAATTTAGGTGCCATTACACATGAGAGATGATGTCATACGTTTCGGAACGATGGCTGCAAGAGAAAGAGTTTAATCACTCGCCTCTCTTCTGGCCTCGGAATTCTGAAAAATTTGCTCTCGTATTTCGAAGTCTTTGTATGATCATTTGCAACGAAACGAACTAAATCGATATCCAATTATATAGCGATGTCATTCAGAAAAACCGGACCAGAAATTCTACAGATCCATTTAATGGTACTTGTACCGATGGCAATAGACAGGACTTTATTAGATTTCAGGATTTCAATTTATACTCACAGTTCATTGAAGAAAGTTAACCTCGTGGTCTTTTGAGGATGGAAGGTAATGGTATATAGAACGATCCTTCGCAGAGATGAAAGAGATTCCACGAAGTTTTCTGAGGATGTCATTTTCTGAACTGCTCATCACCTTTTAATGAGAGAAATTCGCTAGAGTACAAAGGGTGGAAGAGAATAAAACTTGAGAAAACTCTTGATTTGACAAAAAAATATAAAAAAAAACCCTATTGTCGGACAACTTTAAATGTTGCGGCCCTTTAAACTAATCGATACCAACTAGTTATCGCCGAAAGAAAGAGTTATTCAAGAGAATCGTTCTTCCCATGTTCCACTTTCGCCATCTGCCATACGTTAATTACAATCTTATACAACAAATATACATTGAAACCAACACTGCCCGTGACAGCTCGATCCTCTTGTAGCTTGTTATGCAAATTTTAGTTACCTACTAGTTTTGATTCGGAAGTATTCACAGGAATCAATATCAGAAGGGAAAAGCGTAAATTATGCGTGTGGATATTAATGGATAAAGACATCGAATAACCTTTGTTCGCATGTCTCTAGGTTTTTAACCAGTATTAGCCGTGACACCGAACTTATGGCGCTCGATTCAGGTGATTTTGTGCGTTTAAGCATGATAACATTGATTAGGGGGTCTCGTACCTTTTGACATGGAAGGCGTGCACATGGAAGGTTGGTGCATAATCTTGGCTTCCCATGCTTTCCTATGGGAAAAATCTGCTTTCTTTAAGGAACATTTAAATTTCTATTCACTTTAGGGGAACTCAATTTTTTTTCCTTAAATACCATGTGTGTGTTTTTTGTGTGGATATATTCATACAATTTAGTTATTAGAAGCATTTAGGATTTTAATTGTTTTTACATGCAACTTTTTCAAAAATCACCACAATTTACCCATATTTCGTGTCGTAAATTTTCTTTTAAAGTAATGTTAACCAAAAATCCTCGTGTTAAAGTATGTAACACCATAGTATTGGAAGAGACACACAAAGTTTCAAGACATTTGAATCAGTGGTGTTCGAAAAAATGCTCCTTATCTAACAGAAAACTTAATTTTGAGAAAAGAGCATGAACACAGATGCAGAAAATTTTCATAGTATTTGAAAATTGAAAAATTCTAAAATGTGTTTTTTGATACATTTGCGTGCACCGACCCCCATAATTCAAATTTGCTATACATATTTCCGACTGCATATGCTACGCTATGCTAGCACAATATATTACATATCTCTAATACTATTTTTCATTGGAAATTTTCAAATGCAAAGAAAAGAAAAATAATTATTGTTAGCGTGGCATCAATGCAATATAATGAATATTGATTCGAAATAAAGAAAATTCTTCAGTTCATCAAATACAGCGGAATATTGAAATTTCATTGATTCAATGTGATTTAAAATTCAAATTTGTTTTTCATATCACATAGATAAGAATGGATCTCAAATGTTTTACATCATTTGACGAACTAGACCAGAGTGGTCTGCCGACTTAAGCCGGTCTAAAGGATTTTCCTGCCGATACGTGAATACATCGGGTTTTAATGTATTTTTCTTATAATGATATCATTAATTTATGTTCGAAATTTAAAATATGAAATTGAAAACAAATACCGTAAATCTTTTATTGTGTAGAAAATAAGTGTTCAAGATATAAGCAAGTGTGATTACGTCGCTTTTCTTTTCACGCTTCATCGCTTTAAAAAATGAAGGCCGTGTCAATAATAAAAACACAAACTGAAGAATAGAATGATAGTTAATACAGCGCTTTATATCCAAGAAGCAACGCCGAAGACACGTTTTTGTTTTTCACGAAGGAACTCGCGGATTTTCAAAAAGACTTTCTCGCTTTCCGCGGAGACTTACGTCCGAATAACCTCAGATGATGCCTGCCACAAATGCGGACGAAACGTCAGGAAGGAAATGCCTTAGACCATGGCCTAGTAGCCCGGAAACCGTTTGTAAGTCATTGATTCCATGACCCGATCGATTGAAAAGAGAGAACTAGAAATGCTAAAACACATTCTTGATTTGAAAACTATTGAAAAGAAAAAATGATGTCTTAAAAAAAGGATTTTTAATACTTCGTGTTCATCAAAATAAAAAGAAAAAATTATAAATCATTTAATGGTGATTAACTTAAGACTTGAAAGTTTCAAATAATTACATCTATTCTACTTAATTATGAAAGATCAATAATAACGATTCCTTTTTCTAATTTCATTATATGACATTCCGTCCGTTAAAGATGACTCAATATTTCAGTAGATTCAATCGATTCCTCCCCAACTCGTATTTTTAGTATTGCTTACAGAAACATTCGAACTGACAATGTTTTTTGTGGAAGTATATCGGTATTATGAAAAAATTGATCTCAGCATGAACCCCGAAGTTAATTTCCTGTGAAATAAGTTGTATTCCCCCTTCCCCCTTCTCGAAATAGAATGAAAATAATTTTGTCCGATGTGCACATTTTTTTGAAGTGGCGTCAGAGAAATAAATTTGAAGAAAAAAAATGTTCCGCAAGCTGTCGAAAAAAATTTAACTTGATTTCATAAGTTAAAAAAAAAATCTTCCTTGGAAATTTCAGTTTTTTTCTTCCATCGATTTGTTCAAAATTGCAAAATTGGCTGGTTGAACAGGCAAAATAAAAACAAGATCGGAGGAAAAAAATTGATGGCTCATCCTCTCGTCCTTAATTTTAAATAAAATTCTTATTTAAAACCCAAAATGTGCAGTGAAGAATTTTACTTGTTTGGCGTTTTTCATTGAGAATTTATTTAAAGAAACGTTTTTCATTTTAAATACATAAAATCAGTAACTTTTTTCCGACGAAATTTATAAAATTAACGATCAACTCAACGAGTGAAAACAATGAAGTTTTTATTTTGTAATTTGACGAATGATACAAATATTTTTTTTCTTTAATGCGAGAAAAGGAATTCGAATCTGTAAAGGATATTTCTTTTTAAAGCGCATGATTTCGGTGAAATTGAAGAGATCATTGGAGAAAAACGAATTTCATATACGCTAATTCATTTTTTTAATGAATCATTGAACCTGCATTTTTCAAAGTGATTAAGTCTGAAAAGAAAAGCGACGTAATCACACTTGATTATCTTGAACACTTATTTTTCTACACAATAAAAGATTTACGGTATTTGTTTTCAATTTTCACATTTTAAATTTCGAACATAAATTAATGATGCCATTATAAAGAAAAAAATACATTGAAACCCGATGACAAATTGTGAAGTTTAATGCTTTTTTTGCAGTTGTAATTGTTTTTTCGTAGCGTTTTATTCTGTATGTACTGTATAAACTTGTATTAATAATACTTATTTCTGACATTTCCATCCATTAACTACCACTAGATTATTTCCATTTAACCGTGCGTGTACCTCGTACAAATTCCTCTGCACAATTTCTAACGAAATGGTACATGCCGGAATGTATGTTATGAGCGTGTGTGGCTCTAACGTATTTGTATAACCACAGTTGTGCTTGTTTCGTGTCATGGGCGCAGATAAGGTGTGGGGAGCATTGGGGCAGGTGGAGTTGACTGTTCTAATGAATATGTGTATATATGAATTGACATGATCATCATCGTGCCCCCCCCCCCTCCAGAATTTCAAGTCCACATCCACCTACGTTTCGTGTTCTTGCTGTTGACTTCGAAAACAGAACCCAACCTCTATGTACCACTAAGAAATGTATCTATGATTTATGTATACAGATAATATATATAGAGACTGATTTTTTCTGACGTACTTGTTGGGTTGGAATTTTATTTAATCAAAATGATAACATACAGAAAATAAAAATACGCACATACAAATACATACAATAATTTTTCATATTATGACATATTTTGTTGCAACTTGTTACATTCTTGTCACAACAAGTTCTTCTTCTTTATCGCATACCAACTCCGGTCAAATTGTCATACGGAAATTTCCTACCGATTGAGTTGGGTGAGAAACGAAGGTGCTTATCTATTGGTGGTCGGTCGCCCAGACTCTATAGGTGAAGAACTTGTGTGCTTTCTATATTCTTCCCCTCAGATAGAATCCATAGACCTAATCGGTAACCTTCATGGTGGAAGACGAGTATCTTACCACTGCGGCACTGGGTGCTAGCGTGTTCTTCTGGTACTGCCATCTTTCTTCGATATTTTCCACTGAAGATATCAGATGTTTGAATTTGCATGTTATTTATCGTATTTACTCGTGTTTTGGGCGTGGTTTCTATTCAATTTTCACTGCTTCAAAAACCTAGGTCGTCCTATATGTGCGAGCGGATGCTTGAACAAAAGATTTCCTTGAAACACACACACACACACCTTGGGTCAGACATAAGTATCTCAACATTAGCGTCAGAGCCGGGGCCGCAGTAGGTGCATAAGCACGCACAGTAATTTGTAAAAAATTCGAGACAATGCAATTATTCATAATAACCGGGTATTATTTGTTATATACCCGATTTATCACATTAATCTTAACATATACAGGGTGTTGCCTTGAAGTGGCGAGAAACTAAGAGGGATGATATTAGGCATCAAGAGGATCAAAAATTGCCATAGAACATGGTACTGAAAACCACGTTTACTCTGTGCAAATCTCAGTTTTTTGTCTAGCACTGACATCGCCAGCACAATCGGTGTCTTAGAACGCGTCCGACAATCGTTACTCCGTCGCTGTCGGTTCTGCAAAATGACCTTCGAACAACTCCTGTAATCATTTGTCTTCGTCTACTTTCTGACATTTAACTGTGCTGCACAGGCTGTATTGTAATCATGCTGTCAAGTAAATTGTATTTGCACTCATTATTGCAGTTTATTTTGTACACCCCAGGCTGTGTTGTAATCATGTTGTTAAATAAATGTTAATTAAGTCTCTCCACAGTGCAAATAAAATTGTCTCCACAGATAGCAACAAGCCTACAACGGTACAAGTTTTAAATAATTACACCTCACTCGTAGTTGGAAAAATTGATGGTAGATGGCAACACTACACATAACAAGCAATACTCAGAAACAAACTTCCACGTTAGGTTCACAACTCTTACGCGCACATTCCAACATGCACCAATTCGTTAGACATTCCACGGAGTAATGTAGACGAGGTGCATGTATGGTTTAGTAGTAGTAGTAGGCTAACATAATGCCAAATAAATGTTTTTTTTCTATTTTCATTGGTCTTTTTTTCCACTCGACGTCACACCCTTCATAAGTATTTTTGTGATTATCACCGATTAAATGTGGTTTGCGATATCATGTTCTATGGCAATTTTCTTTATTCTTGATGCCTAATATCAACCCTCTGAGTTTGTCGCCACTTCAAGGCAACACCCTGTATAAAATGAATTCCTCTTTCTCACTGATTCAATGTTAAGGTAATTTTATCGGTGTTTTCTAAATATTTCAAAGTTTCGTACTCTGACTGGAACGTAATTTCAGCGTCGACAAATGACGTTTCTAAGTGCCAAATTGGAAAAGGGAAAGTCGATGTCTCCCGACAACAGGGAATCGCATCAATTAAAACACAGGCTAGAATTCATAATATATATCGAAACATAATTACTCCGGTTGGGAATAAGTGACCGTTCGAGCCCAATGACAGCTTTTCGTCGATGGAAAACCTTTTCGTTCCGGAAGTAATCATTAATTTCAAGGATGATTGAAGTAACAAATTGTGTACGGTATGTGTGTCCATGTTTAATATAACAAGCCTTGTGAAATGACCAACCCCACTTCCTCCTCCGCCTCGTTGAATATGATGTTAGCTTTAGATTACTTATGGATACCCTTGTATTCCAGAGTGGGAATAAATGAACGATGTGCTCTCTTTAAAAGATAAATTAAACTAAACATTATTCCGCGGATAATCTACCCTAATGCTAACTAGCAAAGATAATCATGCCTATTGGAAGATTAAAAATTTATGCTTATATAAGATCCGTTCTCTCTCTCTCTCTCCCTCAATTGTTTGGATAATTTTTTCTAATTTTTAAGTAAATCAGTTCGATTATTTTCGTTGATGTGATTGATTTAAAAATTATATTGAATTCAAACTTGGAGTTAAAATCGTTAAATGCTATTTTTCATTCACATCACCAGAGGCTATGCGAGAAATAATAATGAATATGAAGAGTATACATAGCATGAAGCAAACAACGGAGGGGGGGGGGGTTATGACATTTTGCTGGCGAACCGTTGATCCTGAAGGTATACTTCTAATTAGAAGAAGTTTCCAAATAACGTATAGTACTCAAATATGCTTCCTGTTTCAAGGAGTTGTATCTTATATATAAATGTGATTATTATTGTATGTATTGTATGTTTGTTCTTTATACAAATCTACAATTTTAGACCGATCGTCGCCAAAACATTTGCATATATATACTAAACAGGACCGGGATTGAACCATAGGATACGTTAAAAGTTATTCAGAGCTGGGCAAATGTCCGAAATGGGCGAAAATCCCTCGGAAAACGATGGTTCCTGGGCCCCAACAATAACTTTTGGAATGTTTACTTCGGTTACCGGGGTTCCCAAACAATGCGTTTCAGACATGCATATACCTTTGCAATGGTTTGCCTCTTCTTTAATGCTGCCAGTATTATAGTTTATTCCTTTATGATGGTTTGAAATTTTATCGATCCTACCAGTAATTGAAGAAAACCCGGGCAGCGCCGGGTATTAGAGCTAGTAGTTATTAAAAAAAACCTTTTATACGGTCACCCTGTGCTTAGAAACCCAATTACAAAGTTTTTACCCTGGCTCTCGTGACACCAACGAAAAACGTTTCTAAGCGCAATATTCACTGAGATAATCGAAAAATGGAGGAAAGTTGGGAAAAGACAGCATTAAATGCGGGAAAACCGTTTTATTCGCATTTAACGCTTTTTCAACTATACTCGGTTTTTCGAGTTCGAATATTTCAAGTACCCACGGCGTAGTTCTAGCTCAGTTAAATGACCCACAACACAGTTCCAGATCACTTAAATGACTTGTGGGTCTGCTTCAGATCACTTAAGCGTCCCGCGACACATTTGCAGATCACTTAAGTAGCCCGCGACACGTTTGCAGATTAGGACAACCAAGTGTCCTAAGTGTAGGATTAGTGACCCGAGTGTCATATTTACAGATCACTTTTGATTGAAGCGGTTCATAGTTCCAGATCACTTAATCGGCCAGCGGCACATATGCAGATACCTTAAGTGCCTGGGTGTGCGCCCTCCCAGATCACCTAATTAAGCGGCTCACAACCCGTTTTCAAATAAATAAAGTAACCCGTATCCTCCTGAAGGTTGAGCACCTTTGATCTAAACGATTTGTATGTATAGATAATTTACGGAATGTGGTTGGATTTCCTTGAAAGTGGTCGGACTTCGAGGATTCTATAAAACATGCGTATTGTATGAAGAGAATCGTGTTAATACAATATGTACGGAAAACTGAGTGTTTGCAGAGATACTGATGTTCAGAAAAGGAAAATTATTCTCTGTCCTCACGGGACACTCGTATACAAAACGAATGTTCTACCTCTAAGCTATGAAAGCAGGTAGAATATTCCCTCCTTGAAACGTGTTGCGCACATGTATATACGTAAACGACATATATATACGCTCCAAGGAGGGAATATTCTATCTGCTTTCATACTTACAGCTAGAGCACTAGTGCATGCGAGAGATCGGGGTTCAAGTCCCCGTCAGCGCAGAGATGATTTTTTTTCCCTAAGCCTAATTTCTTCACGCAGCCAGTTTCCCGTATATTTTGTATCAGCAATATATTATGTGCTCCCTGTAACATGAACATTAATTCAGAAACTCCTTGAAAAAAGAAGATCGTTTCAACCTTTCCTAGAATATCGTTATAAGGATTCTTCAGGGCATGGATAATGCTTTTTTTGCTTCGCGAAAATATCATGACTTCCTTAAGGGCAACTATCTTGAGAGACACTGCTATGACGTATAGATATTGCTCGGGATTCCAGAACAAGCCCAGAACCAATTGTAACGAGTAATTTCACTCCTTCCGTTTTTTTTAAGGAAATTTTCTTGAAAAGACGTATATATATATTAAGGAATAAATAATTTCAAATTATCGTGCATATTTATGGATGTAACATTCACACTTCGTGAACACTGTTTTCTACCGTACTTGAAGCGTCTGTTACAACCAAATCACAGTTTCATTTACATATTTACTTCTGAATTACTGATTTTGCCGCTTTCATATGAACTTTCGTGCAGTATTAAATTCAACGGCTTGGTGGGGGGGGTGTACATATATATTTTTTTAAATTAACCTGAAATACGAAAGCGTATTTTCACTCCTTGAAATTCCTTAAAAAAATAAATTTTTAGGAGTAAAAATGAATTTCGATGCGATCAACACGCGTCTAAAGGCGTATTAGCAAACACCGCAAGGTATGTATTATGAAAAGGATTTCTTATTTGATTATGTATTCTTATGATGTTTCTTATATTCAAAAAAATATTAAGAATATCATATATAAACAATTCCCAACACGGTTATTTCTTTCCCGACATCATTACTGTTCATGAAAATGTGTTCATCATTGATAATAATTCAAAACCATTCCCACAAATAAATAACGCATGATAGCAGATGCGTAAATATACCGTACATGATACAATGCTTCATGTGAGAGGTATTTTTTCGCATTCACATCGAATGTGATTAAATTTGAATTCTAAACATCTTTACGAATTCTCAATATTTTTGTATTTTTGCTTTAATGCAGTTCCGTCCAAAGAAATAGCGCGTAATTGCGCTAGTCGTGGTGGTATATAAAGATCACCAAAACCCCGCATTCGACAATCACACGGGTGGGGTGATAAACGATTTCAGGAATTACACGTTATTTATTTGTACATTTTCGATGTGTGTGTGTGCCTTCTCTTTCCCACATTAGTAGATACCAAGAAAAGCCAATTAGGAACCCAGAAATTTCCGAGTACGGAATATTTTTCTCAGATTGTAATGATTTGGGAAGACATTAACGAGATACAGAAAGATTCATAAATCGGGCTGCAAAGAAAGAATTTCAAGAGCGTTTCATAAATCTCAATTTATCTCGTATGCTTTGAATTCCTCGTATACGGGAAGTAGCTTGGAAGCGGTTCGAGGGGCAAGGAGAAATGGGAGTGTTATTCCATTATTATTTTCCAGGGTAAATCTCAAAAACGTTTTCTTCCCGTTTTATTGTACTGCTGATTTTTTTCTTTGGTTTAACAAGGTGTTTCGAAAGCTCTTGGAATAATACTATGCAACACAATTTTTGTTCCTCGTTAGGCAGTTTCATTTCCCAATGACGTACGACTATAAAATACAGAAAAAATATTTTTTCAACTTTGCTTTTTGAACTCGGAGAAGGAAAGTATGGTTATTTTTGCAGTTAAATACACGATAAGAGAGATTGTGTGAGTTCTAAGGGAGTATCACGAGAGTATTACGTCATAAATTGACGTTTTCCAACCAAGAGATGTCAGTTATTGATCTCACAAATCAGGGATACCCAAGAGGGACCATATTTCAATAAAACTGAAGCGGGTCATACAGCTAATTTACATTACATTATTTGTGAATGGCAGGTTGCCACTCACATCACAAAAAGGGGGGAAAAGACGCACACACACAAAAAAAAAATAAACAAATAAACAGACAAACAAATAAAGTAAAACAAACAAGTTTCGAGTAAAACAAAAGCAATAAAAACAGACAGGAAAGTAAAAGATTTCAAAAAAGTAAAAATATTCGAAGACTATTTATTATAAGAGGCGTAAATAAAAGAATACAATGATAAGTTATAACCGTAACAACATAACACCGGCTCAGAGATGATAAAAACAGTGAAAAAGAAATAAAATGAAAAAAACATAGCATCGAAGATGTGGAGACAGATCGGGGTTTTTTTTAACCCCTTCGCTTACACGTGATGGCAACTAATTCGGATTACCTCTTCGGCGAATCGTCCATAAATATGGTAAACTTGTTCTTATCTAACCGCACATTCGAAAAAGGAAAAGAAGAAGAAAAAAACAAATTAAAGAGTAAAACAATATAATTAATTATAATTATATAAATTGATTCATTTATGGGTGTCTGACTTGTATTTCGTTTTGCATTATGCTTGAACTGGACACGAGAGGAGCATCTCTTACCACAGTAGTGAATCCAGCATCTAAGTTGGCCTTTTTTCACTGGTGACGTTGCTCTATGGACCTGAGCAATTTTTTACCATACAATAACGCTCGTTAAGCGCATTTCAGCTGTTAACAGGGTTTTAGTATATCAAAAACAAGAGCCAATAAAACTTTTCCAATGGAATATTTTTGTTCAGCAGGTCCAAACTATTCGGAATTTTATATTTTCGTATCAGATACAATTTCATCGTTGTCCAGTGTAATAACTATTATGATGGAGATTAATGGAATGCAATTTATGGATATTAAAAGAACACGTGTGTGTATGATGTTTCTTTCCTTCATAAGAAGATTTTGAGGACAAGTTTCATTTGAGAAGCGATACCAGCGTATACCAGTCATAATAAAGATTATTTAATAACGGCCGAATCTAATAGTTTCTTTTCTTGGGTGCGAGACATCTAGTGCCGTAAGCAATAATATATGGTTCTTTTACCTCTTACATGTATTAATAAGTGCTTCGATCTCTTCTAGTGGAACACCGTTATGTCGGGAAATTATTATCTCTTTTTTTCTCTCTCTCTTCATGACGTAAAAATGACTAACGACTTCAAGAGAGAGAGAGAATGGAGGGGAGAGACAAAACACACACCATTCTGAGAACAAAATCCAGCAACTTTCGCTAAGCTTTTCTCTTTTCTTTCCAATTCTATCGCTTTCTCTTACGAATTTCGGCGAAGGAATGCATTTAAAAGGTTTAATAAACGACGCAATGCTCATCATTATTCCTTGATGCGATGCTAATGAATCACGTAACGTAGCCTCTAGAACTTTCTTAAATTAATATAAGCTTGATGTTCATGTCGTTTACGGAAAATAAATGTCTGTGAAATGCAACGGAATATTCAGTTAATTCCTCTCGAGATGATGAACGAAAAACATTAACTCTTCCTTTACATTGAGTTTCTGGAATGGTTCGAATAGTTTTGCGTGTTGTTCCGCGATGAATTGCTCGCTACCCATATCATTTATAATCATTCGATGGAAATTTTCACAACTTTGGAAAGTAACATTTACGTTTCTACAAGCTGTTACGAGTCCAAAATCACCATGGATTAATAGAAGAATGAACGCTTCGCTTTCTCGGTTCGGTGTCGCAATGAAAGGAAAGTTTCGTGTATCTGTGAACTAGACAATGACTTGTCATGGTCTATACTTGGAAATAACAGCTTATTTGTGGTATATTATAGGTATTTACATACTTACGCTCGATTACCTAATCTCATCATGTAGGCCCCTATGGACAACAGGCCACAGGCCATTGGCACGTGGGTGCATGGATTCAGATGGTCATAGCTATATGGGCTGAATTCTGAGTAACATTTTTTCTTAAATTATTTCACTTGAAAGCTTTATTTCGTTCCAGCTCTCTATAGCCTCTTCAGCACATGTCACGGTGACTCTTTTAATCTGATTTTCACCCATGGGTCTTTAAACGCTTCGCGTACAAACTTTTGGCGGAAAATTAGTATTGTCTCTGAGTTTGACGAATCGGAGGTAAATCTGGCAACCTTGTCCTAATCTAATCGCACCTTAGAAAAGGTAAGGGAAAAGAAAAAAATATGTAAAAGGAAAAAGTATAATAGATAAGATAGATGAGAGAGTATTTTTAGTCCTCTTTCCACCCTCACCCTACGTATTCTCTTTCGCTCCCACATGTAAGCTATGTAGTAGAAAGATGCCTTATAATTATGTGTGGGAAAAATCATTAATAGGAGTGAAGAAAGAAAGGAGGGAAAGAAAAAAATTAATCCAGTTGATGGAGTTACTATAAAGCTTTGCGAGGTGAAGAGAGAGAAAAGAAAACACAGAGAACTTTTTTTTGTTCGAATTTATACCACTGGCGATTGGACGCAATATTACGTCCGTGATCGTATATATGAAGGGTTTGAAATATACCAGGACCGCTTCTCGAGCGGGAGTATGAATCACTAAGGTGTGCATATTGCATGGGGAGACGAATGTCCCCCTCCGTCTTCCCGTCTATACCAATAATAGATTTTTGTTACTGAATGGGGGGGGGGGGGGTATGATCACCCTCTTCGCCCCGCCCCGTGTCCGCTTATGACAAGCGAGAGCATATGACCCAGGTTGAGAAACATTGATGAAGTGAAATTTGATTTCCCAAATGTTTCGTATGCAGCTGCGTCAACTGTCTTCATTCATAGATATTCGTAAATTAACGGACACAGACAAGAATAGTTATGTCCTTCTGATAAATGAAAAGAGTCAATAAAGTAACATCCTTCTCTGCATTTGTTGATGCGAATATTAATACCAGAGTACCTTTATTTTTAGAATAACCATACAAAGGGGCACTAACGGAACATTACCTTTCTATTACTGTGATCTTTTCTCAGAACTTTCCTAAAATGCGGAAGTCTTTGAAAGATGCAATAGTAAAGAGGAAAAAATCCCTATTTCGGGCGCTAATAAAGATGCCCAACGACGATGACGTTCGAGGGAAGATGCCGAAGCACGTTGATATTTGAAGCTAGAAAAGTTCACGAATCTGTTGAACCACGTCTAATTGGTGCATGTGAGCAAAGTTTTATATACACCAGATAGATCTTTCCATGCAAACTTCTATTATCCTATCGCTATTCAGAACTATTCTCCCGAATTTTTTACTTCTCTTTCTGAAGGGCGTACTTTACAAAGATTCGAAGTCCTCGTTACGGTATGAACCTTCGTTATTTACACCAGTCTTAATATCGTTACTGCGAAGAAAAGACGAGAGAAAGCACTCTCCTAAGATTCAGCCTTTTTCAACAATGTTGCTTCATAACGAGAGTAAAAAAGAAAAAATTAAATTTTCCATACATTCAGCTTTACCAAAATAGTGACTATAGTTCGCTTTACGTTTTTTTCAGTAGATTTTAGGAGAAAAAGCAGAAGAAAGAAACCTAATAATAGAAGTAAAAGGAGTTGTCCTCGTTGTACGTTGGCTTCCTCTCATGTTAGTCTAAGAGAAAGTTCGTCAGGAAAAACCTAGTGGTTTCTTCCACTTGAATGACAGAAAAGTAAACATCGTTAGCGGTCGTAGGAACAGAATCGGATTTTACAGCTGTTGTACGAAACTGTAAACCTGGGACAAAAAAATATTCTGCGAAAAGAAACGGTGGTGTTTTGACAATCCATGGAAATGAAGGCTCCAGAAAAATCTCTCCCTCGCATACACATCTAAAGCATTTTCCAAGTGGTATGTGAATTTTAACGAAGCTAAGCTTACTTAGATTATGTGGTTGGGAAGAATATTAGATCAGTTCGCTTCCGTGAATACGCCGAATTCAATACTTGATATTGAACCAACTTGAAAACTAATTTTTCCTGCGATGCCTCATTCTCATTATAAAGAGCACATTTTACAAAAACTGAGAATAATTTCTTTTGTTCGCAACGCCACACAACTCAAGGAAAAGAGCAAACATTTTTTTGTCATTTTAAGAGAATGTATATCAAAATATTTTTAAGGGAGCAGGAAATTCTATTTTCTAAATTGAACAGTTCAAAGAGCCATTGTGCAGTCGTGAGGTCACCGTTCTGGACTCTCACCCTGAGGATCAAGGTTCGAAACCCGTTGACGGCAGAGTGGTGATCGGCTGAGATTCGGTTTTCTGTGGTTTTCCAACTTCGAAAAAAATCGATTCGGTCTCCAATTAAAAAAAAGCCTCTCCGCAGGGAGCAGGCATGATGCTTACATAACAAAGAAATTCACCAACTTCACTTCGAAATGGGGAAGACAGATGGCTGCACAAGCAGGAACACGAAACAAGCGCAACTCGCACATCATAAATACGTCAGATGCCACACACGCACTCAGAACACACATTCCGGCATGTACCGATTTGTTAGAAATTCTGCAGTGGAATGTGTATGAGGTTCACACGATTGCTTCAGTAGTGGCAGTTGTTTTAAGAACTGTTGCTCATTTCTCATGCAGCAATCGAGGTGAATGTTGCAGAGTTAAGAAATGAAATGTTGTGCGGTAAAATGTTGCTATCGTTTGGGCAAAACAGCTCTAGAAACGGTTAATCTAATGAAAGAAGCTTACAAGAGAACAAATGTTTTGGTCACTTTACGATTTTGAGGCACAGTGATATAACCCATTATTTCGCCGTGTTGCTTTCAAAATCAACTCAAGTTTCTTATATTTTTCAAGTAATGGCGATTATTTCGATCTCGTTTCGGCATTGATACTCCTAAGCATTCGAATTTAATTTATGAGCTGTTCATGAAGCTTCTATAATTACCAGCGTAATGGCTCAGAGGTGCTTCCCTATTTCTTGGCAAGCCAAGCCAGAACGATTTCAGACCCTTGCATTTTAGAGGGAAATACCATGCCTGGAGGAGACTGCTATGCATTTTTCAACACTGATAGACAAGTAAGTTCGAAAACAATATAAATGACATTTTGATATTTTTAAGCTATTAAAATCTATGTGAATCATATAAATAAAGTGAAGTGCAACATCCCATATTTTTTTTAAATATTGACTGTAATTTTTTTTTATCCCATGTAATTGCTGTATAACCATGTGGGTTGCTGTATTTTTGAAATATATGGGCATGTTTTTCTCTGCCACCTCGTTGGGTATTTTGCCTGTTGTGGCATTGTATTTGTAATAGTACTCGGGGTATTTCATTTGCTTAATGTATAACTCTTCAAAATTTTTCGATGTTTGTCAAATAAAGGGTTAAAAAAGACGTTTGCTAGCAGAACTGGCTATAAGTCCTGTTCGACCTGTAAGTGTTGTGAATGATCGAAATGATTATACTGTAAGTGTAATATTACAAGAAAATTGGCGAATGTGTGTGTGTGTGTGTGCGTGTCACGCGAAGAACTGGCGGTGTCAACTAAGATATTTCGAAAACGTCGATATTTCTTATTCTATGCAAAAATTTATTGCTGCGCCGTGTTAGTTACAGATGAATCCTTCATCACCTTACTACAGAACAAATGCAAACAAGAGTTCACCAGTGTCACGAGTGGAAGCAGACGGTTGAAAATACTCCGAGAAACGAGTCCGAATCACAAGAAAAATTAATTGTGAAGAAAATTCAGTAAAGACGCTGACGTAATTTCAGCCCGTACAGTGGGTTCTATGAAACAGCTTCCAGAGAAAGTTTTTTTACTTGCTTTGAAAAGTGGATTGGACGTGGGACCATTTCATATTATCTCAAGAAAGATATTTTGGAAAAGAATAAATTATTTTTTACTGTACCTATAATTTTTTGATTTTGCTTTCAGTTGTGCAACGTACCTTGTATTATTGTTTTGTTAGCGCTATGTAGTTTTATAAAAACGTAAATGGAATTAACTAGTCGAAAAATATTTATTTACGTCTCAATCATTCGAAAAAAACACCTGACGAGCACAATCTTTTCACAGAAACAACAATGCATTGTTCTCATAGAAATAGCATTCTTTTTATTTCTGAATTGACGGTAGTTCCGAAAAGAATATTCCATAAATAGGAATTTGTTTACCCGTTAATGGTGTCAGTCCCTTTTATCGTAATTACACAATATTCCTGATAAATAGAATAATATAAAATTTGCAAAGGAAGGAAAAAATTAAATCATAATGATAATAATAGTAATAACGACATTGTTTTGTACAGAAAAATCAATATTCGTTACAGAAACAGATTTCATCCCTTATGAAATGTAAGATAATGTTTCCAAAAAAAGAAGGTTTCGGCCATTGTGAAACGGAACTGATCGCCGATGGCAAACATCGGTGTTTCTCTTTTGTTCCATGATATAATTTTCTTTTTATTAACTTCTACATCCTTTTAGTTCCATTTTACTGCTTTCCTGATATAACAGACGTTTTTTTCCGTCATTAGCCTTGATAAAGTGCTGATGCTTCTGTGTAGATTTTAATGGATTCGACAAAAGGAGTTTCGCCAAAGAATTGCTTAATGACCATCTACTTGAACTAATTCAATATTCCTATAAGATAATGGAGGGAAACAAAAATTGACTCGTTTAAAAATTCAAACTGATTTTTTGACAGAATTTTCGAACAAGAAATTAAGGGGGGAAAAAAAGGTTCATGTTCATCGATTCTGATTCATTAGTAAAGACTGTGTAATGTTTGGTGTGATTAATCTCAGCACATAAAGGCAGACACAGATGTAGGATCAGTTCAGCCAAATTTGGGAACGTAAAACTCTTCGGATGGAAAAAAAGATTCCAACGAAACGGAACATGTATAAGAATAACAATGAGAAGAGAAGAGAATCTATTGAGCTAGAGCAAACGAGAGATCATGAATTTAGATCCATTCATTATTCTCATATGGTTTCATTCACAGACTATGCTATCTTCCGTTTTTATCGTAAGAAGTCATTCACGAGGTTTCATTTTTCATATTTTATAATTGGTTTTAAGAGAAAATACTCTAATGAATTAGGCAATTTCGCAGTTTAACACTGTTTTTAGGTCTTCAATGCTTTTTACTTGAAACCAAAGTTTCGATCGTCGCCACTAATTACTTTTTCTTAAACACGATTCCAAAATGGCTATTGCATTGCTGATAAAAGACTATTTGAGACTATTTGTTTCAGACCAGACTACTCGTTTTTTTGTAATTTTTAAATTTTCTTTGCATTTTTTGGCATGATTCATTTTATACGAATTTATTTTTTTCAGCCACGATGATGCTGAAGGTATATTTATCTTTACATACAATGTTTTCCAGAATTTATTGCCAAATTTTATGTAATAAATCCCATTTTTCTCGAAGGTACTTTCTCCTGGAAGCCATTTTAAAACCCTTGAAAGTTAAATTGTAAGTGCTGCCTTCTGATGAAAGCCCCGGAAGTTCATATTCACCATATTTCTAACTCTAAACTAACACGATCCTGTGAGTTAAGGCTTAACTCCCTGAGGTCAAAAGGAAAAAAAATATCTTGTGAGAAAAAGCAACCCACACATTCGTGGCATCAGGGTCTGAAAGGGTTACATAAGTGAAATTCTTCTCTATAATTAAGTATACTCAAAAATGGGTAGCGATTAGTAAATATAAGACTTATAAACTGTTAAAACTATGCGTATACAGTACAATATTTGAGTCAACGACTGAAGTAGTCTAACAACTCGTAGACTTTGGACTTTGGCCAATAAAAGTAATGGTCTGACTTTAGACGTTACCCGTGATACACAGCATATATATATCACGTGCGCGTTTCCCTGAAAATTACAAGTCATTAATTTAATTCTTGAAATGGATTTTATGCTAACTTCTCATGCCATAGAATTTCTTTTCTTTTTTTGAAATGAATTTGATAAATTAGAAAATAAATATTTTCGCCAGCATTGAGAAAATAAGAGTTCCGTAAAATACTGGTCATTTGGTCAAGGTTCGGAGGCACTTTTCTATGGAGAGAGCTCTGTGTATTCTTCTTTCGTCTTTGGGTGCTTTTCGTCGTGCGTCATATGAGAGATACCCTTTAGCAGTGGAAATACGAGAGAACAGAGATAGTTACCACGCGTTATTAAGCTCGTTTTGGTCGTGCTGAAAACGCGCCCCGGATACTGATGCTGCCTTCTACCTTCTATCTTTTAAATCTGTTGAATCTTTTAAATAAGAATATATTTTAATAAAATATATATATATTTTTTATAACTTTATCAAAAAAATTTATACACCTATGAAATTAGAGTATATTTTTGGCAGAAAAGTATGCATTTTCACAATTTGGAAAAAAAAACCATTCCGATGGCAACGGCTAAACTTAAATGATGATTTTCAACGTTGCGAAGATATCGATTAAGCTCACTGCACAAATTATTTACGGAAATGTTGCGTTTATAGATATTCAGATAATGTGAAAAATAATTTGATAAACAGAAATAAAAGTTTTCAATGCACTGAAATACTTTACTAATTGTAAATTGACTACGTATATTCACCGATAGATGGCAGTATATTTTTGGAAATCTGTGCCCCCCAAAGTATCCAACCACGAGCCGCGTACGGTTAAGTACACGCACTTCGCAAACATTCCACTGGGGAATTTCTAACGGATTGGTACATGCAGGAACATGTTGTGTATACACGGTGATTACTTTATTCTCCTTGACGCATTTCACTAAGCACCGTTGGTCCCAGAGGCGCACATCCAATTAGAAAAAATTATCCAAATAACGTGTAGAATTCTGATATACGTGATTCTTGTTGCAAGGGGTTGTATAGTTATTAAAGTAAAACAAAATAACTTTTTATAAAGACACGTGTCTTTAAAAAGCCAGTTAGAAAGTTTTTGCACTTGTCCTTCTTGAGGCCAACAAAACAGTTCCACTTTCTGAGTGCAACATTCGCTGAGATATTCGAATTAAAAAAAATGGAGGGAAGTTGGAAAAGAAAAACTTATATAAGGTAAAGAAACGCTGTCCGTTCCGTTTTGCTGTTCTTTGCCAATTTCTTTTCCAATTTTTATTCAAATACCTCAGAGAATGTTACGCTTACAAACGTGGAACTATTTTGTTGGCTTCAAGGGGGGGGGGGAAGAGGAATGGAAAAATGAAAACAAATCAATCTAATAATTAGTAGGCGGACTAAAAATGAGAAAACTTGCATCTAAAAGTGCCGAAAAATGAAGGAAAATAATAAAATTTATAATATATATATATATATATATATATATATATATATATATATATATATATATATATTTTACTATAATACTCAATTTTCATAATTTTATATAATTTTCATAGATTTTTTAGATAATTTTCATATAAATACTGAAATATGCATTTAAAGATATAAAATTATGCTTTAAAAATTTTTAAATATACCCCATGGGAATATTCAAAAATATGCAAAAATTTTTTTGCAAAATTTTTTTCTTTGCAAAAAAAAATTCACAAAAATGTCAAAAAAATTCACAAAAATGTAAAAAAATTCACAAAAATGTAAAAAAAATTCACAAAAATGTAAAAAAAATTCACAAAAATGTAAAAAAATTCACAAAAATGTAAAAAAAATTCACAGAAATGTAAAAAAGTTCACAAATATGTAAAAAAATGCACGAAAAATAAAAATAAAAGCATATTATAACCACTGAAGTTGTGGCCCTAAGAACACACAAAGTAAAAGTAGAACACTCAAACTTTTGAATATGCGCAAAAAGTGAGGAAAACATGCCTTTAGAAGTGCAAAAATATGAATTTCAAAATGCCTAAAAATCTACCCCTAAAGTGAGCAATACCTAAGCATTTTCTTAATAAATTAAAGAAATTTGATTGAATTTTGAGAATTAAAAGATGAAATCATTAAATGCACAACACGATCAATAGAAAAAAAATGCTGTATATAAAAATACTGAAAATATGCATTTATTCTAAAATTCTGGCAAGTTTATCCATTTATATGGTGTAACTATGAATAGTGTAAAACTATGCACTTTTGCATTCGTATATTATTCGAGCTCTAGTAACTGTATATTCGTGAATCTAACGTATCTATGTTGTCGGAACTATTCCTGTTTGGTGCTATACAACTACTAAACCCCACATGCACCTCGTTCATATTACTCTGCGGAATTTCTAATGACTTTATACATGTTGGAATGTGAGTGTGTGTGTAAGTGCTGTGAACCTAACATAAAGTTTGTTTCTGTGTGATGCTTTTTATGTGTAGAACTGCTATCTCTCTGCCATGGTTTTATTCTAACTATGAGTGAAGTGTAATGATTGAATAATTGTACCGTGGTTGGAATTGTGGGCCGGCTACTTGCATTATACCGTTATGTCGTTGAATAATTGTATTTTTTTCGAATTATGTGCTGGTGCTACATTTCATACTTTGTAGTGCAAATGGCAAATAATGGAATTTCCATATCATGCGGTGTTGATGGTCTACTGTACGCGTCAGCACGGCCTTTAATCTCATCAACCATCCGTCGTAGAGGTATGATTCTAATTTAAAAAATGCTCAAAAGGCGTTCAAAAATCACAAATTGGGAGTGATTGTATTTCATACTGTGATATTTGAGTGTTGATACTGTATTTCCCAGTATTAGGAAATACAGTATGTAACTACATAAAAAAATCTAAATATTTAATACGGTCTCCCCGTGCTTTAATTTCCAGTAAGAATATTATTGCCAATGAAAAAAAGTCCCATGTTTCCAGATTTAGAAGATTTGGAAGAGAGCAGCGTCAAAACCGTTTTACACGCTTTGATTTTGCAAAAATTAAATTTTTAAAAATTTTATTCCGATTTTCTATCTGAATTTTTTCCCTGACCATGAACAGAAATAATTTTTTTAAAAATTATTTTTTTTTTTCTCAATTTTTTTTTGTCACGAGGAACATGAGGTTTCCCAAACTTATAATTATTAATTATTTTGATTAAATCAAGATATTTAATTTACATTAATTAGAAAGTTGATTAATTGGAAATTTACATTCACTACAAAGAAAAATGCTAAATTGATGTTCAGTATTTTGAAACTCCTAAAATATGTTATTTAAGTAGCCAGTTATCATATACAGGGTGTTTATTGCCTAGAAGTGGCAACACTTCTAGGCCTAATATCACCCCTCGCCCCTTCAAGCAAACACTCTGTGCAATATAAAAAAATTGTGCGATTTGGGGTCACGAATTGTAAGAGCGGTCAAAAATGGGTGACTAATATAACGCCTTTTTCTCACATATTTTTCTGTAGAAAAATTCCTGAGAACAACGATTATAGGAATCTAGGCCACAATGACAACAACAAACTTGTAACCACCAACTTTGGTTCTGTTGGTCGATCGATTGTGACACTAAAGTTTGGATTTGCGTCTCGATAACAATTTTGTCGATTACGTTCCTTGCGTATGTCTACGTACGAATATTCAAGATTTATCTGGTCTTCGTCGAACCCTCCCTTATTGCAAATTCCTTTGTTATTCTGTTTTCCGTCCTCTTTGGCATCTACCAATTTCATCAATTACGTAAACATGAGATAGGTTCATTTCTCGCAATATGCGTTCCCGCGGTATTACTGTCTAATCAGAGTAACGTTGTTCGCTCCAAAAAGCTAAGGACACCATAAAATACTGACAAAGAACAAATCATCTGTTCATATACGGTATTACTGCTTCGTTCCAGGGCACAGAGAGAGAGAGAGAGAGAGAGAGAGAGAGAGTGTTCCCTCTCTTTTACCACTCACTCCTTGTCTTTCTTTGAGCCGCTTCGGCGTGGAGAAATTGTTCTTCCGCCTGGGAGAAAGTTGTGATATGATTGACCGGGAAAGCAATTTTTGTGCAACATATTTTTGTGCCTCTTGCCCCTTAATAGGAAAAGAAATATACCGCGATATATTTCTCTCTCTATTTTGCTTATTCTTTTGTGAGTGATGGTAGCAGATGTTCATCTCGCCGGTGAAGTAACGCATTGTGCGATGCGGAAGCTCATTGTGTGTGTGTGCAATACGCATATTTATTTACTTATTTCTACAGCTTCATTACAACTGATGAAAGACTGGGATTTAATTAATTAGCGCTTGCCATCTATTTAGCCAATGCATAAATTCATTTTTATCAATAAAGGAATATGCAGAATTCTAGACAATGTGATCTCGTGAAAACGAAGAAACATAAATAATTTCTAACCATATTTGCTTTCTATTACTATCAGGTATGTGTATATGCGGCTGCTACTCGAAGATAAATTTTATAAATCACGACACTTTTTGTTATCAAATCGGGACTCGAGGTTTATTCGATAACAAAATAATAACTATATCCGAAGTTCCGTTTGCACGTAGCATGACCATACACCCCCGTTTGGTCGAACAAGACGTTCGGTAAACGGGTATTGGTAAAACGGGACAACTCTGTCTAGACTCATTTTGCCCCTTAAGTTGTCGTTATCAATCTACTAAACTATGTAGGAGGTCAGAAGACTTCTTTATTGACGAATTTCTGTAATTAGTTCACTATGTCGTAACAGGGCCGTTATAGCCGCTTTGATTCCATGAACGTGTAGCACTTTTTTACAATTTCTTTCCTATAGTTAGTGCATGTGTAAAGTAAAAGAATAGGTGCCTTTCTTTAGTTGATGGTCAGTTTTTTTTTCAATTGATCACATTCAGAGTTCTTCGGCCGGAAGGTTTCACAAGGGAATCTATCGGGCATACATTAAAATAAGTTATTGAAATTCGAAAAACGCCTTATTTAAACTCCTCACAATGTCTGCATTCTTTCGGATATAGTTATCAATCTGGTATTGGTATCCGAATCTCCAAGTCCCGATGTGATCACATGAAGCGGTGTGCACTAAATTACATATTATCAATGAGTGAAAACCTATATGTCCGTTTCAGCTCAAATAACTCGTAAACCGATAGCTATAGGAACACACTTTTAATTTGAGAAAGTGTCCAAATAATGTACCTATCTTTTACAAAGTATGTGCTGAGATACAAAATTCAATTTTTTATACGATTCATCCCTGTTCTCTAACTTCCATCAAGAAAGCTGTTGTCCTGTCTCTACTACTACTACTTCACCAAACACCAACTCTGGCCATATCGCTATATTGCAATTTACTGCCATTAGTGAGATGGGTTGGAAGTGAAGGCGCTGTCTATCAGTGGTCGCCTCGAGTTCGTTAGGGAAAATAACTTATCTATTTCCTCCCTTGGGTTGGAAATAGATAAGTTGGTGTCCTGTCTCTACTGGGTAAAAGAAAAACGCATAGCATTTTTCTAAGATCAATATTCACTGAGATATTTGAGTTCAAAAAATTACTAAAAACGATGAAAACAACAGCATACATTGAGGGTAAAACTAAAAAAAAATACAGTGCTAAAACTTGAAAGATACCTTAAACTTCCGTTAAAATCTTTCTTCACTATTAGACGCCTCCTTTATTATCAATGAGAAGTTATGTCCCAGTGAATATTGAAAACGGATTTTTTTAGGCCCAAGAAAACGCATGACAAGAACTTAATAATGGGAAATTGCACTTGGGGGGGGGGGGGTGGTATGAAAAATTATCCATATCTCGGTACAAATACGGCTGCTAGTGAAAAGAACGGACATATATAAAATGGAAACATTATTTTGAATGCTTTTTACAACTGAAAATATGTTTCTATGCAATATGTTGACTATGAACGAGGATCTACCGTCACGGTAGGTGAGCTCAATATACAGTAGAAGCAAATCGAAATGAACCGTAGGTAAGTTTTTTATTTCGAAATTTGTTTTTTTTAAACCCAAAATATCGAGCAACATTCAGATTTTTCAAAATTGTCAGGATAGAGTGATACAATATCGCTAAAAATATGTAAATAAAAACAATAGGTTGCGATATTGATAAATGAGTGCATCGTACATTCGGTCGAGAGAGCTTTACTCAAAAAGAAACGCTTCGAAGAAAGTCGACTTTCTCTTATTCGGAATATTTTTCTTGAAAATTTTTCTTCTTCAGTAAAGATTTATATGGTGTTGGTATTAAAAGTGCGATTTTTTTTATTTCTCTTCTTTCCTTAGTGACATCGATATCAATCGTGTGTGATCGAATATGTTTCACGATCGCAAACTTTTGTTTGATCGTTTAGCCGCATTTTATCATCTAGATTAAACAAAAAAAAAACGATAATATATTATTTTCCCCCGTCCGTTATTTTTTCATCTAGTGGCCTATTCTCCCAGTTACAAAAATTTATTTATTATTCCTTTGTTTTTATTCGTGAATAGAAATTCGTTAAGGCCGCGAAAATACACACACACAGTACATGCCTACATGCAACCAATTTCTTAGAAATTCCACAGAGGAATGTGTACGGGTGCATGTACGGTACGGTAATCTTTACATGGCTTGTTGATGTATATGTCCATGGGATGACCAATTTACAGACTCAAGATTGGCCCAGTAGTATGCTACAAATAGCCGTTGTGGTAGTCGACTGGTCATAGTGAAGGTCTCGCATAGTGGGGACTCTGGTTCAAACTCCACCATCGACACTGTGATGGTCGGCTGAAGTTGGTTTTCTGAAGTTCCCAACTCCGAGGCGCAAAAGTGGGCCGCCTGGCAGTCCAGTGGTTAGGGAGCTAGTTTCTGACTCTGCAGGTCTGGGTTCGAATCCCGGTTCGGGCATGGATGTTTACTAACGCACTAACAAATTCCCTGGACAGGTCGTAAAGATCTCTTGGGAATAAGTGATTATCACGTTATTAAAAATAAATTAATTAATAAGTAAAGTCTTTCCGATAAACAGTCACGCCACAGGCCTACAACGGTGCGATTATTCAATCATTACACTTCACCAAAAGTCAGACAAATTGACGGCAGATAGCAGCACATAACAAGCATTACACATAAAAAAACTTCACGCTATGTTCACAACGTATATACGCATATTCTAACATGTACCGATTCGTTAAAAGTGGAGGAATGGAAAGGGAATATGGGCGAGGAGCATGTGTGGTTTAGTTAGTAGTAGTGGTATGCTGCAATTATTCAGTGGAGCTATGTACGGTTAAAAAAACAAAAAACCGCAGCGAATCTTTCGCACGCGCATATAGGACGACTTAAGTGTTTGCAGCAGTGAAAATTGAATAAAAACCTCGCCGAGTACATACGGTACATGAAGTTTTTTTCGAAATGAATACCTGTCTGTTTACTGTGTAATCGAGATGATATTTAAGTAATTAACGCATGAGTGTAACGAATGAAAACTAAATTAGAAAAAAATAATAATAAATGGTTTCGAACAAATTCTCATGGGAAACTAATGGAACACTGTAACTATTTTATCGTCACTTGTGCTAATTGAATCCAAAGAAAATGTTTTCTTGAATTTTCCATTTTTGTCAAAAAACGATTTCTCTTCCAGAAAAGAGCAATTGCACACACTTTCATTAAGTGTATGAGATAAGAGACGCTCATTATAACGAGGGCTTTTCTTTGCTTTATGAAGCAAATGATTAAGCAGAAGAACGAATATTGAGGAAATCGCTTTCATGAAAGGAATCTTCCTTTAAGCCGTTGGGTCTTAAATGAGCAAAGGAAACACGAGTTTCTATTGCGATCCTCCCCCCATCATCTAGCTGTCTTGCATCATCTAGAAGTGATTCTATATCTCAAAAGTAATAAAGAGCTCGAGAAGGACTAACGAGATATTGAAGGCAAAAATATGAGAGCATTCATTTTCAAAGCAATCAATGCTCGACGGATGATTTATGTAACAGCAGCGTGTCTTGTGCCGTTGCTTTAAAATGTTCACATTATCTTCTTAGTTAAGGAGGGGGTGGGTGGCAGGTTCGAAATTTATGCAGTCAATTTAAAAGACTTCCGAGTTGCAGTTTTCTGTTGCCGAAAGATACTTTATCGTCTCGGATGGCAGGAAAGCGATATTGTCTTAAGAGCATGAGCTTGTCCATTATCGCAACCCATGCGTTACCCAATGATGTCCTCCTCCTCCATCTATAATGCTCTTTGGTCTAAAAATATTAGTTATGGAACGAACAAAAATTTTCTTCGTGTTTTTGATGGTCTCAAGAATGTTCGTTGTGCCTTTCCAACAGCTTGGATGGATCGATTTCGGCAATTTTGGAAATTCCAACAGTTTCATCTTCAAGCCATCAATTGAACTGAGATTAAAAGGCCAAAATTACAAGTTTTCTAAACAACTCTTTTTAATTCTAAAGTGGTCTGAAGGCATTTGTTTTTGCTTAACAATGTTTCAAACTTTTATGTTAATTTTAGGAGGAAAATTATTGACGACGTGATTTTAACTCATATAATTATTATTTTTTCCCAGTTGGTTAATGTCGCATCATTGCTTTTTCTGACAAAGCAATTGTTTTCAATGTCTTCTTAAAATATAAGTGTCCCAGGTGTTTACACCAATGATTGGAGAAATTTCAAGATTAAAATGTGGGCGTATTATTTTACATCATTTGACAAGAAATTCGCGTTTTCTTCCGGCATTAGGAAGATTTCAATTTAGGATAGTGAGTGTGTAAACGATAACATTGACCATTGCTGTACCGGACATACCCAGCACAACATCTAAGAGGAAGATTTCAAGGAATTCCCGAAGGATGGGTGTATCCAGAAACTTTACTGAACAGCAAAAACACCATGACAACAAAAATATGCGATAAAAGATTGAGACGATAACAGCAATGGTTAAATGAACATTCCCAATATGAATGATCCTATTTCTCGATGATGCGTTCAAGAATCCACGAACATCTCAACGGAAATAGGATAGGGGCACCATCGCATTAGTAGATTCATAATGTGGATTCCCAACTGTAGCATGAGCCAGTTTTGAAACATGTCTATATATATTCGTCCTGTAGGGTGGTCTATCCGCATGAGGAAAAAGATTTAACCATTTATTGATTTTTGACGCCATCTGACCACCACCAAACCGACCGTGACGCTTGCTTTATCTCCAGAGGAGATATTAACCAGAGTTAGTTAACCACAGAATATGTGGGTCACAGTGGAAAAAACTAATGACATTCAGGACAGGAAAGGTCGACACCAGGCCATACAGCAGAAGACCACAGCCCCAAAAGAACCCGGCCGCATATCCTTTCTGCGCCTTCTTACCGACGAATTTTTTATACTACTAAACCGTACATACACCTCGTACACATTCCTCTGCGCAGTTTCTAACGAATCGACACATGCCAGAATGTGTGTTCTAAGTGACCCTAACGTGCACATTTATGTTATCAAAATTGTGCTTGTTTCGTGTTGTTACTCGTACTGCGATCTGTGCATGTTAACTATCATGTTGAAGATCTACCTGCTCTATACGGAAAAACGTTTTCCAAACTTTTGGAAAACTCGCATTCGCACCCCGAAGTTGGAATCTTCAGGAAAAATCCACTTAGTCGACCACCACTGTGCCGCCAACGGGATTCGAACCTGGATCTTCACGAAGAGATTCCAGAATGATGCCCACAAGACCGCACAGCTGTCATCTTACCGACTATAAGGCAACCATTGTCTTTCTACGGCGACGGACGAAAACGTACGGAAACCTCTAATTCTCCGTATCCCTAATGACCGCATCCATAAAAAATAACGACATCATTCCAATCATTTATAGACATCCTGTAATGTTAGAAAGACGTGAATAGAATTTATAAAATCCTCGTCACAGTATTTATTATCTCTTTGAGTTTTTAATGGTAATCACATCATCGCTTTCTAATGATTTTCCAAGTCCAATATCCGAAAACAGTCTAACCGTGAAGAAAACACACTGTCTACTATAGCTTTTGTTTCGTCTGTTATCAGATATAGTTTTCGGATTTTTATATTATAATTATGTTTGCGGATATCGATGAAGAAAAAAGACTGTATTCACTTTTCTGTGAGAAAGCAAATGATAAGACTCGGCTAAGTTTAAAATTTTGAAGGAAAAATCCATCAGATAATGAAAGAAATTCCAATTTAGAATCTATTCCAGAGTATTTTATAGCCGCTATTCGTCCGTTGGGCATCGTGATGGACTCTCATCGTGAAGATTCAGGTTCGAATCTCGTTGGCATCACAGTAATGTCCGGTTGAAATTGATTTGCTGCGGATTTACAACTTCGAAACACGAAAAAGCGGTCTTCCAAGTGAAAAAATCCTCTCAGCAGAGAACAGGTAGACCTTTGATACGCAGACCGTAAACTCGGGCTACTTTAGACCTGGAGGAGAGGGTTACTTGAAACACGTGTGCTACAAGTTGATTGCTTCAAGTTCGCATAGCATCCAGCGATTCCACCAGGCCATAACACTAGTTAGGCCATCTCCCTTTCAATAGAGTTCTAATATACTACGCCGCTAGGTTGCAGCAATGATGCTTTCACACATAACGCTGTTGAATACACATGTTTTATTGCTGTCAAACTTCGTTTTGTGGAAAGAATTTAGTACATGGTTTAGTTTAGGTAAGTACGGAATTTTAAAGCCAATAGCAACGTAATTAAGAATATGTAAAATGCTTTTGTTGAACTATCAAGGTTATCATGGTAAAATGCATTGATCAAAAAATAGTACTATACTTCACCGCGCACCAACTCCGGTCATACATCGCCATACGGCAATTTCGAAACAGTGGAGGTGTGCGGGAAAAGAAGGCTCCATCTATCGATGGTCGTCCCAGCACCGGTAGGTAAAGAACTTGTTTCTGACGTTCTATGTACGGATTCGAACTCGTGGATCTTGACGGTAACTTTAATAGTGGAAGACGAGAATCTTACCACTGCGCCACTCGGGCGCAAAAAAATGGTACTGGTAACCCCAAAAAAAAAGGTTATTTATCCGAAAGAAATGTGGGAAAAAGAAGTGTAAAATGTTTGAGTCAACACCGGGAACTAGTAGTAGTAAAACTAACAACAAGTCTGTTGAAAAAAAAAATCAGCCATTGGAATCAATTCCGCCAAAAACTGTGGAAACCCAGTATCTAAAGAAACTAACTTTGAAAGGACGAGAAATTGAAGTAGTCGCTCGTGGAAAAAGGAAAACATTTTCCATTACTTGTTATGAGTGCAGCAGAAACTGGCACTATTGTGGATTGCATGAAGACCACAAAAAAAAAAAAGAATATTGCAAAGCCAAGAATTGAAAGTTGTTTTTGAACTTACAAAGATTATACTTGCGTCTATGTAAGAGATCTAATCAGACTGATTTTGTTTAATCTTTTTTCTTCATTTATTTGTAAAAATTTCTACTTTCGAGTATAAATCTAATCTTATAAAAATATCTTCTAAGAATAAAGAAAGTGTATTTTTGTATTGATTATGTGGGAGGTTTTTTTTTTCAAAACCATTGAGTTTCATTGATGCAAGCATATTTTACAGTGTTCGAAAATAGGAACATTTGATGTGGGGCAAAGTTACCCTAAGTTAAGGGCTACTTTTGATCAAAATGAAAAAAAAAAAAAATTCACAAAAACATTATAGAAAATGAATTTGTTACATCACAGTCTTTAAGAGGAAGATTTGAACTACACTACCAAAAAAATTACCTTAAATATCCGAATTTATTATTTGCTATTTTCTAGCATAAGATTGAATAAGAAGTTTTGTAACATCTGGCCACATAAAAAAAACATACCGTGTTTACGGTACATACTTATATGCGTAACATAAAAATTCAGACATTTGTCACTTGTACTCAACCCGAAACAAGCATAACTATGGCAGCATAAATACGTTAGAGCCACACATATACACCCAACACAACATGTTTCTGCATGCCCTAATTCGTTAGAAATTACCCAGAGGAAAGTTTAAGAGGTGCAAGTGTACATTAGGTATTTTTAGGTATTCAGAAATTAAGTATTTCTAGAAATTTTATTTGGTTTATACTTCGTTTGCATGTTGTATTATAATTGCCACTAAATTTACATTTACGCTGTCACGGATCTACGAACCAAAACAAATACAGACTGATAGATAATAAAAAGTGTTCGTGATAGATATTTGAAGAAAAAGTTTCTCTTGACGTTGTTTTTAAACTTATCCCTCCCTCTGTTAGAGAAATTCTGAATCAAATTCTGAAGGCAACACGAGTAAATTCGAATGCTATCCTATTGTGCCACCGAATAAATGCGCGCAAATTTCCAGGCGCGATGTGAAGCTTAGATGAAGAAAAAAGGAGAGAAAAGTAAAGGCAATATGAAGGTCGAAGGAACCAATTCGGAGCGAAGAAATGACGTCCTTTAGTTGTGTGATCGCTTGGCTGCCGTTCGGTTGATGGTCAAGTTGATAGAGAACGAGAAAGAATAAGCAACGAATACTTCTCTTCGACCTTTTCGGCCAATATTGTATTCCGGTTTCTTCCATCCTCTGTGGACAGATTGCTTTGGACGTAGGCCAGATGACAAAGCCTCTCAACCTCCATCTTCTCACCCATTCTCTCCGGAAATGCTTCCGATCTTGTGTAATGCGCGCCGAAAATTGAGGAAAAGCGAATTCGTTTCTCTTCTCCCTTTATTTCTTTTTTATTTATATCACATAATCGTTTGGGGGAACAAAAATTCTTCCTTATATATGTAATATTCACATTATTTAGGTGATAAAATCTTTGTATCTCTTCAAATCATTTCATTGATTTAATACTTGAGAAACTAGAGAAGCAATAAAAATCTTACATTACAAGCTGCATCGCGATGTGTCACAAAATATATATAGCCGTGAAAGCAAAAGATTTAAAATTGAAGAATGGTAAATTTAAAAGTACTATTATTTTCTTATTGCTGTCAGGGTGTGTCGCTCAGAGAAATTTTAACGTGGAGTGCAAATATTAATATGTTATTTTTAAATTCTATTTGGAGTACCCGAACTTTCCGGAACATAGGCAGATTTTACGACCTTACAAAAGTTTTATGAAAATCGTAGTGTTTATATACATTGCAATGTGATGAGATTAAACAAGGACAAAATTTCACAAGTAATTCCTAGATTTAATCATTTTTTGGAACAATATCTCTACTTTACATTGGAAAACTAAGTATACTATGTAACCTAAAATATCCAGATCCACCTGTGCGGTCGTGTGATCATAGTGACGGACTCGCATCTTCAGGTTCGAATCATACCGGAGTACGACCCGTACAGGGACGGTCTTTTGAAGTTAGTATTCTGCGGTTCTCAATTTCAAAAGACGCGAATGCGGGCTGATCTCCCTGTTGAAAACTATCGTCGCAGAAAGCAACATGCCTACAACGGTATAATATTATAAATATTCACTTCACTCATTGTTTGAAAAAGAGATGGCAGACCTAAATATTCGCGCATGACGCCAGATACACTTTCAGACTGTCAGGTACACATATACAACCCATTCGGTAATGAAATGCCCATGACA
The DNA here is from genome assembly GCF_987345545.1 of Pholcus phalangioides. Taxonomy (NCBI): domain Eukaryota; kingdom Metazoa; phylum Arthropoda; class Arachnida; order Araneae; family Pholcidae; genus Pholcus; species Pholcus phalangioides. Next base: position 79,894,774 of record NW_028301608.1, on the reverse strand, counting down.
ATACACAGGAGTTGTGCTCAGTTTCAATGAAAGGAAGTATAAGATCCATAAAAAAAAGAGTTTCTTCATAGAACAAGATGAGAAAAGATGAGGATGGTGAACATGAAGAGGAAAGATGGTGCGCATAAATAGGAACAGAAAGAGATTTTCGAGCCTTCTAATGAAATCAAGACAATGGATCAGATGACTCTGCTCCTCCCGAGCAACCTCATATTTCTAGACGTACTGATGACAGTGAACTCAAGTCCAGAACCATACATACTCAATGCATCATTGGTCAGTCAACTGTAGAAACATTTTGAACTTTTACAAACGATTCTTCTAATCCAGTATCGAATAACCCCACGCTTCCTGATGATGTCAACCACTTATGTTGGGGAAACGTTAAGAAAAAAACGAACTCGTACACCAACGACGGCCCGAGTTTTTCTGTTTGCCCCAAGAAACCTTCTTTTTAACAAAGAGCAATAATTTTTTGAATTTCAATAAGAATCTTGTTGCAATCTATAAGCGCAGAACACGGGATTAATTTTTTTTCATTTCATTACGTTTTACAACAATTTTTATTTCGAAATTTTATGCTCTTTATAGTGACCGAACAATAAATAATGAGAAATAAAAGTGAAGAATATCTTATGTATTAAAAAAATTAATATAATGCAAGGATAAAACTATTCTCTGTCACAGAAGGAAAAAAAGAAAAGTAGGAAAAAAATTCGCAATTCTATTTCTTGAAATTATTTAAAAATTTCAATTACACCAGACTTTCTTTTACCAAAAAATAAATTTTTCTCTATAAATAGATATTTTTCCCTCGGAATTTGAAAAAAAAAATTTATTAAATGAAGAAAAAAAATGAAATTGATAATAGAGTACAGTATTAAGGAAATTTAAATAAAGAGAAAAGAAAATAAGAAAATTTAAATAAAGAGAAGTGCATGATGCGCGAGAAAATTGATAATAGGACTGTGTGCGGAACGAATATCATGAATACTCGCTTTCTCCTCTGTAAGAACACTATTAATTAGCGAAAAACAAACGTAGTATAACAACGAGTGAGGCAAGATTCCAAATTTTGTTTGCTCCATTACGAAAGTTTCCTTTTCATCACATTACACAATGTACTTTGTGAAACTTAATTCCTTATTTAAAAAGAGAAAGTAACTCGTCGGGGAGGGAAAGAAATTCATCATTTCGGATAAAAGATCAAAAGCTACGAATTTTCTAAGATTTCTCATGCGAATAAATACATTAAAATTTTTTTCGAAAAAAAAAAAATTAAGTTTTTCTTCTTTTTTATGAATAAGTGAGTTTTTTGAACAAACAACGACGACTCATTTTAGATGTTCACTCATCTGATCAAAGCGCTTTATTTAGAGGGAAAAAGGTTTCAAATTACTATTTAAAATGATTATATCTATGCGGAATCACGATGACAATAGAATAAAGAGAATACGTCTGTCATAATGTTGATGAAATTGGCTCATGAAAAAAAAAAAGTGTGTTGAGAATGAAGACAATCTTAAGTTATCGTCACAGTTTGTTTGCTATAATGGGGGGGGGGGGAAGCTAAAAGCCCTGTTTTCAGAATATTTTTCTATAACACGTGTTATCCGATTTATATAATATAATGATCTATATATAATGATAATGATCTATATATAATATTTCGATTTATATCTATGAATTGCAGGCTGATTCTATATTTATAGGGGGAACATTAAGAGGTGATATAAGACTCGTAAACAAGCATTCCCGGTCATGGAATGCGCGGTAGACGGTGGTTTTAGAGAGCGCACAACAGTACTTCACCCAAATTAAATACTGTATCATATTTTCTGAAGAATGTGCTGGAATCTATCGTTCGAGGGTGCACGGTATTTTAATGTGGTAGGGCAACCTTCTTAACACAATTTCTACCACAAGTGCATGGTCATTGTTTGGCGCAGCATACTCTTGATGGTCCTCGCACTAATAAAAAACAAGCTCTAATCCAATCCGAAGAAGCATATACACCCTCAAACGATTGATAGCACATGTCGTAGCAAATCCGTCGGAAAAATATTATATATATTTTTTTTTTGGTGAGGTGCGCTCTCTTAAAAACATCCTCAACTGCCTTTGTTATTGAGATTCGACCACACTTTCTATGATAAAAAATGTTTGTTTAAGTGTCTTATATTGTCTCTCAAAGTTTGTCCAAAGAATTTAGAATCATCCTGTATATTTTTCGAATAACTTTCTATAGTTTTCTTATGAAAAATGTTACAAATGATCGTACTTTTTTCTTACATTGTGTCCATTTTAATGGTTATCCAATGGCTAAAAAGCCGTAAGTCTAATAGGAATCTGCAGAAAAATGTTTCCAATATTATTACACATCATCTTAAAAGCCCGTTAATATGATAAATATTTTTTGAAAAAGTTGTAGAATTCTCATCTCAAGTTCTGTAATGTACAGGGTATCCCATAAATTCGTAAATACAGTAGAACTTGGTTATTTCGAATTTTGAACAATTAGAAATTTTACAAATTCCTCATGAGAATTTATATCTAATTTTATGTTTAAATTTCTTTTTTAATTAGAATTTTTTTCATATGTTTTTGGAATTCAAAACTGGGAGGGAAAACAATCATTATTTTTGTTTGAGTAAATTTAGTTTGAGAAAATGCTAAGAAGCCAGACTTTTTTGTGATCAAGTTGTTAAATAATAAATTTTTAAAGACCAATTAAAGTTTCAAAATTCAGTTCTTCTTTGGTAATTAAAAATGTCCATTTTAATATTGTTCAGCTGGAATTCATTAAGACTGTGTACCGCTTATGCTTTTCAACCTATAAATCAAGGTGTAACATTCAATATAGGAATTCTTTTTGTCGTCATTTAAGAGTATTGAAAGCATCGGAAAGTTCAGGTTGTTTAATATGTTAGTGAAAGTGTGTTTCCTTGATTGCAAAATTTGGGAAACAGTTTCGTAACAAATGATCATGAATTGTTTCCATAGATTCCATTTTCAGAAAAATGGAATAACGTAGCAGCTGAAATCGTTATAATTATAAACTATTTAATTATTAAAATTTGGGAAACTGTTCCGCAAATGATGATAAAGTTTTAACAATTGATAACCGTTACATTGTGCGAATGTCGATGATTATTTAAAGCCTTTCAACAAATCCAGGAGTGTATAATTGGATAGTTCGAAATTTTTTCCAGTGGCATTCGACTTCGAGTTACTAAGTTAGACTGTAGTTCAGAAGTTTATAAAAAATGAACGAATTTGTATAATTGAATATGGTTTCCGGAAAAAGTTATTTTTTTACGAAGGGGAATTTATTTTATACGGAAAAAATAGTTCGAATTTTTCGTCACTAGAGGGCGGTGCACAGCAGTGGATCACAGAAAAGATGCCGATGTATGTAACGCTTAGATAACGTTTTCATCGTGATGTCGACATTGGTGGATGTAGTAGTATCCGTGAAGTTGTTTCTGCCACGAATCATCACCTGGAGCTTTACGAACGTTTCGGATACAGAAGATAAGAAGAAGTAATTTTCCATTAATTCTACGATTTGCTTTCGTGCAGCGCTGTCTATCAATGGAAATTTAAATACATTTTTTTCCTATACCAAAAAAATCCCTTTCTTGAGAATAATTTTTTTTCACACACTGCAATCAAATACATAAATTCTTTCAATTTTTATAAAATTTTAGACTATTTACTAATTTATGGGACATGCTGTATATCAATTAAAAACAACTTCATGCGCTGGCAAATTAGAAATAACGTACAATACATTCATATAGATTAAAGAAAGCGATTTCTGTATATTAACATTGACGGGAACTTTTGAAAGAAAAGTTTGTTATCTGCATTTAGAATGTAACACTGGCCCTCTTGCAGTCCAAGCAACTCACTAACGGATATTGCACAAAGACACAAACTATTCTTTTCCTTATTATAACACGCACAGTAGAGTGATGCGCTGAGTACAGAACGTACTAGCCTCTCTTAATTTAGCGATAGGGGCACTTAGGTAGTTGTCAAGAGTTAACATAGATGTTGTTTACTTAGCACACAAGCCTTGTATGCTAAGAAAACAATATTCCTCTCGAAATACAAATAAAAATACAAGGCCACAACAGGCAAACTGCCCAACGAAGTGGCTGAAAAAAAGATGTCCATAACAAATATGGATGTCATGTATTACTAAAATACAGCAACCCAACCAAAAATGTCATTACGAAAACACCCCCCACACTGGGGCTATGCACCCTGTATATTATGTATCACACGTTCTATAAAATTCGACACCACATAATCTGCAACATGTTCTAACGAAGCTCCGCCAAATGACCAATAATTAGAAGTTTCTACGTTCAGAAAAGACGCGAGAAATTTCTGAACATTCATTACCTTAAGTACACGAAATTAATTGCAAAAAATTAGAATGAGCCAAAATATTGCACCTTTAGCAACCAGTTCCACCCAAAAATACTTCAGTCGTTATCCCTGCTTAATTAACGCGTGTTTGTACCTCAATCTATTCAATATTTAAGACTTATTTTATTTTATGTTTCGAAAGTGCATCATTTCTACGATACTTTCCATACAAATAGCATACTCCCATTTTCATTTTTTTCTACAATTTTCAAAGTTTTTACGAAGTTTTGACGCACCGGATATAAATATATATCAATGGTAAAAGCGAATGTGTCTCCGTGTTTTCGTAAACGAATACACTTGAAATTTTGAAAATAAAAGTAAAACGTCTGAAGTTGTTTTCTCAAATTTTCATCTGAAATCATGAAATGCGGGAATTTTCATTTTGCGTAATGAGCCTGTTTCGTTACACATGTTAAAACATATACAGCATGACGTAGCGGCAAATTTTACTTATTCATGATTTCACTGGAAAAAGCTAAAATGTGGAAAATATTTCCGGGGTCCATGTTTTTTCTTTCTTTTCCATTTCTTTTCGGGTGCCTTATTATTGTAATAGCATTTCCGGAAGACAGAAATCCAAGAAAACGGGAGTTATTTTCCTTGAATTTACGCATATGAAACGGATAGTCGAGGATCAAATTCATTCATCTGGCAAGACTCCAGGGCAAGAGGATGCAAAGCAACTTCTCTTTTTATCTTCTTTCTTTTTTCTCATGCAATTTTCTTTCTATATTTTCTTCTTTTCTTGTTAAATAATAATAATAACAATAATAACAATAATATTAAAAACCCCAAAAAATAACTGAGATGAATTCTGTCTTTTTCCTCAAAAATTGGGAATCTTACCACCTTTTTTCCCCCATGGCTGGACATGAAAAAAAAATGCCAATGCAATTAGGAATATCATCGCATTTCCCGAAAGTTCAGGAAACAATATTTATTAAACTCGATTATATTTGCAATACTTAAAAAGTTCATATACGTATGAGAGAAATCACATTTTGTGTTCCACTCGAATGAATATAATACGAAAGAAAATAAATAAGCACCGAATCTCTTGAAAAGATTATTTTCAGAGATGTAATTTTTTTGTAATTCAAAGATGCCACAGTGTATGCAAAGGCAGGAGTTCGATAATGCCGAGACATGGCAATCATTACACTCCCAAAGTCCATACGTCGGATAAGATGACGTTCATACGCTGTCGCTTTGATTAATCATCAGCTAACTAACTGAATCACACTCCTCTTTTAATATTAAAGAAAACGTTGAATCTTAAATAATAATTGTCAAAGTATGTGTTCATTTTAAGGTAATCTGCGCTGAAATGGCATTTTCGAAGAAATATCGATTTTTCGAAATTTTAATTTTTTATGAAAGCGCAATTATTTTTGTGATACTAAAAAAGGCCTTATTTTTTCGAATGACGTTGAGAACCAAAGTTATGTCCACTTAAGTGTTGTGTTTTTACATGCAAGTGAAACCTGAATAGAACCTTTAACCGTGTATCACGAAGAATTCTGGTTTTTGACTTTTTATTGGAGTTTGAAACAGATTTCTTAATATCTATCGATTGTATCATTACAAAATTTTAATTTGATATTTTGTCATATAATGGTAACGTTTTGTACCAAAATCTAAGGGCTATCGCATGTATTTGTCTAATGGAAGTGTTTTATAGACGATATAAGGATAAAATATTTCAAAAATTCACATGCACATCAACAAATTTGAATGCATCTTATGACCACAATTATACACTACATTTGGGTTTTCGTAGCAAACTTGCATCATCACTTGCTAAATTTACTGAGAAAAAAAATTCATTCGTAGAGTTCTTTTGCAATCATGTTTCGAATATTGAATTTTGGTTAAACTTTGACATAAAAATGACTTTTTCATAGAAATCCGACATGGATTATGTTCAAAATTGATTACTGTTTCATCGTTTTGAGACACATTCTATTGAAAAATTTTATTAGTTCACTCCCCATGTGCTGCAGTAATATTTTATGAAAAATATCTAAGAAAAGTGGTCGGATACCTTAATTAATGGTGTACTCTTTTTCATATGGTCAAGATCCGGGATTCTTGAGGATCGAGAAATCCTTTTCCTTGATAATAACGTGAATAAATCTATACGCTATTTCGATTTTTTTCAGCAACTTTTACATTTGATTTCTATTCTATCGAAAGAACATCGAGTTGGCTCATATACAGAATGTAAAAAAGGACCCAGGTTGCGACATTCCTCTTCTTCTTCCCATGAATTTCCCACGAGACATAATTTATATAACTTTCCTTACACGTCCGCATCTTTTCTTTTTCGTCTTCACAGAAGTAATCCGATCTGTTCGTTTCGTCTGTGAAGAAAAAAAGAATTCAAAGGATTCCGGTTACGTCTGCGCAAACTACCCGCAAGACGAAGTTCGAAGGAATGCAAGTTATATAGGGGAGGAGAAAAAATAAGAAGATTCAAGAAACTTTATATTTGGTTAATGATGCTGCAATAATATCACCAGCAAGTTATGATTTTCTTCCGTGGTCCCAGCGAGGGAGCTTGAAGCATTTTTTAAGCAAGTGGAGAATTAAAAAGTGATTATACTCGTAGTTCTTATAAGAATGAATAGTCGCTAGGACATCGTGTTGGGCTGGTATTAGCGAGAACATCTAACGGCATAGTGATGGGCAGCTGAAGTTTGTATTCTGTGGCTTTCCAATTCCAATACGTGAATGCGAGCCGGTCGCGTTATTCCATACTATACATAGGATTTTAACATGGGTTACGCTCATTGGATAAGATCAGATATAACAAACTCGGATTTAATGAATTTTTTTCGAGCATCCCCGACATACAGTGGAACCCGCTTATAACGTTCTTCTAAAAGTTCTTTCTTCATGAAAAACGCTGTAAGCGGGAAAACGCTATAAACGGGAAATCTTAATGAGAATTACTTATAGTTGAGACCACAAAAATAAATCGTACTAAGCGGAAAAATGTTATTAACGGGATCGACTGTATATTTCTTCTACAATTGATTCCTATTTGAAGAATTCCGAAATTGGATATCGATATAAAGAGAACTCCCACTAGCAAATTCTTAGATTCAGTGAATTTTTACGAGTTCTTGAGGGTATACAATCAGACCGAAACTAACAAACAGACTTTGACGGATCCTATAATCAGACCCCGATGTAACGAAGTGCGATGCAATGAATTTTTAAAAGATCCTGTGCGAAAATGTTATTCGCAACCGCTATATAACGATATTCCTCGATTTCATCCGATTCATCAAATCGGGCAATTCTTATCGGGGTAAATTAAACATACTAGACTCATATGAAAACTCTTTCATGTTTATCAAATTCATCAATTACACCAGGCCATTATGCATAATCACCGGAAAAAGTGATAAATTTCAAGTATTTATCAAATTAACCAAGTACTTTTTTCAGTATTATTCATAATCGCTGACAAAAGTGATGAAATTATCAAACTTGGGGAAACGATTGTGTGGGATCATGCATAACAGATTTATATATCACGTTTACCGTAACATATATACCAAAACATTTTGCACCCCTTGCCTCTTTAACCCCGCCTCGCATTTAGTGACGTAATAGTGATCTTGGCCAATGAGCGTATCCTCATGCTAAAATCCTATGTATAGTATGGAGTAGCCTGTGTGTGTGTGAGACGGTCTCCCATTTATAAAAGTCTTTCTGCAGAGAGCCCACACACAATCAGGACTACAGCAGATGGCTACTACATTGTGTGTATATATATATACACACCTACATATGCAATCTAAGCGCATATTTGGAAAGCGAAGAAAATTGTACCCTATATAAGATCACACCGATTTCATTGAAATATCTGAATTTGGTGGCGAGCTGCAGGCGCTGAAAGATTGGAGTAGTTCAAGATCGAACTGTCGCCAAAATGTTCAATTGCCAATTCCGGAAACACACTTCTAACTGCTACAATCGGTAAAATTCGCCAAAAACTTGTCCCTCTCACTCACAAAAGCTCTCAGTTAAGGCCCTGAGTGACATCCCCGAGAGCCACGTCGCGCACTTTGAAAAAAAGTTGGTCCTAATGTTGATTTGCAATCCGGCCTGTAGTCGTAGAGAAAGATGGAAGATGCAAGTCTCATTCGAGATGGCGCTGGCAAACGACGAACAAGTAGTTTCAGTTTAACGCAGCAGATTTTTATTCTAAATTACAAAGGAAGTGGTGCGTAGCTTTTTCGTTGGACTCGGATTTCTGAGAATCATTAGTTGGCTGATGATTAATCAAAGCGACAGCGTATGAACGTCGTCGTATCCCAGACCCTGGCTCGTTTAAAGATCGCGGCGTTTTGCTTTACTATGCAAGACGATTTCGCTTATCATTAAGAAACGCTTAGGGAACTTACGGAACGCTCGTGAATCAAGGTTGCCTTCTCTTAGCATTCGATTCTAATGGCTTTTCAGTTTTGAATATTATGAAATAACGATCATAATATCTTCGGCTAATGATTTATTTAGCTTATTTTGCGAATGCCCCGCTCGTCTTTCATGTTTAGAAATGCCTTTAAAAAATATATATTATATACATGTGATTTATTTCATCAATAGTGTTCAATCCACATTATTTTGAGATTATATTACGATTTTGCTCCCCCTAGTTATTTAGTTGAAGACGAATATAGTGTCGCCTCTGGGAATCGGGACCGTATATGCGCATTCAAGAAATTGCCAAATAGGTGTATATAGAGAACATTGCCTCGTGATTCGACATCAGTTCGGTGTGGAATTAGAGTTGATTTACGAGCAACCCACCACTAGTTAATAACAATAAAGCTGTGCGAACCGAATAGGACTATTTCGTGTCGTAGAAATGTGCACCTTTATCATGCTACGCGTTTGTATTGCTAGCATCAGCAGTTTTGTCGTCTGAATAACCACACTAAGCACAACAAAAAATGCTAAGAAGATGGAAGAAACGCGAGGCGTACGACGCATTTTACTCCTCCAGCACCAGTCGGCTTATTAAAGGACTATATCTTCTCTGAAGATAGAAAAAAAAAGCTAGAGAATTGGTGGAAATCATGCAGAATCTCCAGGAATTGCATGATATGTGAATGGATGTATTTCATAAATAACAAAATACGTATCCAATGTAAGCATAATGTATCATTGTATCAAAGTTCAGGGGGGTGTGTCTTCAGTTTCATTCTTCACTAAGCTTTTTCTGTAGAGAAATTTGTATAATTGTGCTACTTCTACTACTACTTAATCGCACATGCACCTCGTACACATTTCTCTGCTCCTTTGCAGAAATTATAATGAATCGATACATACCGGGACATATTGTTGCGTGTGTTAATGTATAATGTACATAATGTAATAAACCCTATAATGTATTCATGTTGCTAGAGTTGTGGTTATTTCTTGTTCTTGCTATTGCTGTCATGTATCTACCATATATTGAATGGAAGATTGTAAATGTCGTGTTAATGCCTGCTCTTTCCGGTGAGACTTTTCCAAATGGGAAACCGCCACACATTCGCACCTCAAAAAAGAGAAAACCGATTTATGAGAGCGCACATATTTTCACCTCATCAGAGAGAAAGTCCTGGTTTAGCGGTTTGCATCTGGCAGTCCTTCAGATATCTGTTCTGTGGCGGGATTAGTGTCCGCAAAAAATGGCTAAATAACTATTAATATCAGATATGGTCAAACAGATGAAAAGGTGACGAGGGCTACAGGAAAAAAAGTACACACAAACATTATTCAAAAGCGAGTGCGGTTTTTTACATATCACAGAGCATATCTATAGTGTATACACGACGACGTTAGGAATTCTTGATAGGAAGTCTCGCTCAGCTCAGTATTACAGATTCATGCTCCACACTATCATCGATAACCAAGGCTAATGTACCCACTGCTGACTGAGTTCTTTTAGAGTAGTAGTTGTCGCAGAGCTGCCATTAGGGGTATGCGACAGCGGCGGTGGGGCGATGTGGTGTACCTACGGGATGATATCCTGTGGTGGCACTCACCCAGCCCCCCCCCCCCCATTTCCCTGCAGCATGACTCAACCCAACTGAGTAAAGGGTTTATATCCCTTAAGGTACAGAGTCCTGGTCTTTTCTGGATTGGGTTGGTCTTACCGGACCTCGCACTCAGAAATGAGAGGAATGTACGGGAAAGACATGGGAAAAATGTAATTATATAATTAAACTTGATGTGTAATTGAAATTTAACATTATTTATGTTATTACTTGTTATATTTTTGAAAAATTCATACATGTTAATCTGCTTCACAGTACAACAGAAAGAATGGAGTAACAACACTACGCACAGTCCCGAAAGCCAACTCACGAGGCGAATTTTTCGAATCGAATCTCCGTCACGTAGAAATTGAACGTGATCGACGTCATGTGGTGGAATTTCATAAGAAATCCATACGTGTGCTTTCCCCGAACATTCCGGAAGCTTCTGCTGGAATATGAATTTCGATAACTCGACGTTGTGGTTGGTCATCATTCATTTTTCATTCTACGAGGATCGTAATGATGCAGACTTCAGCTCGGCGCGAGAGTTTCAATACAGAATTTATACACGAAATTCGGTTTCACGCATTACAATTTTATTTCCGATCCCTTTCGTGTCTACAATAACCATTTCATATGGTCATAACTCAATCAAATTCGTCTCAGCCTACGATGTTCACTCCAACTACTTTAATTCCCTTGAAAGCTATGCGTTGTTATACAAGGGAAAACCACGATAGAAGGTTCTATCCAATGATAGAACTCTTTTATTACAACAAAACCTTCACGAAAGATTAAGAAAACGTTTCTTAAATATTAATTAATTAATTATGGTAGAAAAAAAGGACTACAAAGTATGTTGTTTATGTAACCCAGGTGTGCACGATCTTCGGCCCACGAAAGGAGTGACGATTGAAAAATATCAAAATACACACACAACACAATAAATATCTAACAAGATCATATTTCCTTTATTAAAATGCAGGAAACTGTGTGAGATCTACACAGGACACATCGCCCATTACTGCTAAAAATTATCGAATGTAGATTAAGTTGGTAACTACATCCAAAAAGAAATCTGTCAAAGGCAAGGGAAGTTACCAATTACGGCCAAAAAAAGATTGCCAAAAGCTAGTAAAGATGTCACTTACAGCCGGAAAAGTCAAAAACAAGTAAAGTTGTCATAATTACAGTCAGGAAATAATCGAAGGAAATTTTGTCTACTAAAATTAACTGCTAAAAAAGTTGTCAAAGCAAGTAAAATTCACATCTTTCGCTGAAATTGAAAAACGGAGAAATGTCTCGTGAAATACAGTTTATATATATATATATATATATATATATATATATATATATATATATATATATATATATGGACATCGTACATATATATAAGTTTCTGCTGGCCCGCGGACTAGAAAGATTGTGCATCTCTGACAAAACCCAAATATAGACTTGTAGGAAGGAAAGGGACATGGGTATGTATAGACACTCTGATATCGTGAAAAGAGCTGCGAAGTTAGATTTTGTTTCCTTGTAGTTATATCAAAGTGCCTCATTCTTTTGTTTACCTCCGTTTTCGGGAATGGAAACTACGATCGATGTTTATTGACTTCCGGGTCGTTTTCTTAGGAATGTTCTATCGATTGCCGATATGTATCATGTTCCCAGTCGACCGTTTCGGCATTGCTGTCGCTTCTACCGACACGCTGTACCGATATTGCCCGTGTGTGATCAATCCCCGCTTTATTCTCTTAAATTTCAACTTTCGGACTCTTTTGGATTGTCCGGCTGCGAAACACGAGTCACTACGGTCCGTAGAATTCAATGAACGTTTTCTCTCTCTCTCTCGCTTTCTCAGTACTATACCATTACCAAAAAAGTACTATCGATGCAATAAAACCTTCGATAATTTACTTAAACTTCACAAATATTTCGTTTGACTGCTCGGCATTTTCCTGCATTCGATACAATATAGAATAGAAGTACAGTAGGACCTCGATTTTATCCGAACCTATGCAGACTGGACCTAACCCTGATACAGTGAGAAAACGGATAATACGGGCCTTAATAAATCCATAAACACGTTTTGGAGCCACGCATATATATATATATATATATATATATATATATATACACACACACACACACACGCAAAACATTCCGGCACGTATTCGTTAGAAATTCCGCAGATTTGTACGAGGCTCATGTACGATTCAGTAATGGAGTTCTAAATGCTCCAGGGCATGGTACCATGATATTCACTAACAGGTTTAGAACTCGGTGTAGAACTCAGATATGTCATTCATATTGCAAGGGATTGAAAATACAATGAAACTTCGGTTAGAGAGCTTAATTCGTTCGGTGAACGTGCTCGTTATCCGAATAAAACTTCACCGTACAAAATAATGGGGACTCGGAGAATTCGTTCCGCAATCATTCATTAACATAAAAATCTATCTATATATATGAAATTGATTTTCTGTCTGTCTGTGTGTGCATGTTTTCTATACAAATCTACAATTTCCGATCTATCGTCGCCAAATTTTGCATATATACCAAATGGAACCCAACTTGAACGATAGACTACTTTAAAAGTTTCTCAGTAATGGCCGAATGTCTGAAACGGGCGAAAAACTGTCGGCAACAATGGTTTTTGGGTCTCGACAATCACTTTCGGAATGCTTACATTGGTTATTTTGGTTCCCTAGAAATGCGCTTCAGATGTATGCCTTTACAATGGTTTGCCACTTTTTCAATCCTCCCAGCAATTAAAGAAAACCCTTGCAGCGCCGGGTGCTACAGCCAGTGACTAATAAAAAAAGTGCATTCAATCAATAATTAAACGCAATAACAACATAATAATTAATACAATAAAATATATTTAATATAAAAATACCCATAAATAAACATACAGTACGATATAATGTTTGCAAATTAACTTGCTCTAAACGACGAGAGAAAGGAGAACTATCGTCAGACGAGATACCGTCCATAAACTGTTACTGCTGCGTGTGTAAAGGAAATCCCATTAGCACATCTACGGTCAACTCCTTGCCAGGTTCTTCCAATAGTTCTTGAATGCCATCCTGATTCACCTCCAGTCCCATGGTCTTTAGTAAGAATACAATCTCTTTGACAAATATTGCTTCTGCTCGTGAGCTAGCCTCTAAAAGTTACGTTCGATAATGCAATCAACCCACACTTCTATCACAGTTTCCTCCAAGCAGAAAATATTAAAAAAAATATATATTTTCAAGCTCACATACGCGTGGTTATAATGCTACATCTAGTTTCGTATCGTAAACACTCACACCCGCACTTGTGTTTGTTTTTTGAGTGAGACAAGCTGACCTGAAACTGAAGGGAAGAATATTACCCACAATTTCACAGTACGCGTGAGGACTAAAGTGAAAACCATCGACTCAGTTTTGATAATGTGAAACTAAATAGAAAAAGCGCAACATTTTTGCTCGTAATACGAATCACCGCTCGTTAACCGAGTCAACATTTGTTCAAAATTTTGCTCGTTCACCGTAATTCCACTGTAAAAAAAATACTACTTTTTATACAGACACCCTATCCTCAAAAAATCAATTAGAGAGTTGTTACCTTGTCTCACCTGAGGCCATGAAAAAAACGTTTCTGCGAGAAAATTCGCTGAGATATTTGGATTCAAATACTTAGAAAATTTCGGGGGGGGGGGGACCGCATAAACTAACGGGCAACGCTTCTTTCCCTCGTTTATGATGTTCTTTTCCAACTTTTTTTTCCGATTTGAATTCAAATATCTCGGTAAATATCATTCTTAGAAACATGGGATTTTGTTTGGTTAGCCTCAGGAGAGAGAGAGACAGGCCACAACAACTTTCTCTCTCTAATTGGGTTTTTTGAGCAAAGGGTGTTCATATAAAAAGTTTTTATTTTTATTTTGATAACTAAACAACTCCTCTTGCAACGTGAATGAGATATTTGAGAGAGTTCTACATGTTATCTGAGTACTTTTTCTCACCGGAAATATGTCTCTAGGATCAACGGCTCGCCACTAAAATGCAGCAAGGGAATCATCCCTGTATATTACACAAGTTGTAGCCATTCGTACCCACCCAAATAGAATTGCAAAACATGCCCACAAGTTCAGTTTATAAAAAATACCAAATACACGGGAATGAAAATGGGATATTTGAAATAGCGTCTCTCGATATGGTGGACAGGATGGCCTCGTAAGTTTATTCAAGAAATATACACTAGTAAATAATGCGATCTCCGGCACATCTTGCATCAAAGAATTCCGTTCTCCAATGAGAGTGCTTTTCGCGATCCCTGCGCAGCACTGGACACGGCGAGCAAATACATATTTCTGAGAAACATTTGCATGAATTATGCTAATTTTGAGCAATTTTGTGATCTGAATGTCTTTTCAAAGCACCGCGTGTCCCGCGCTTCAATTTTGGACAAGCGTGTTTGTGCATATACATACGCATATCTCTCCCCTTTTGTTACTTTTCATTAAATATTCTTTCTTCTAATGATATTTCCTTTCTTTCTTCTTTTGAGGATAGAAAATTTGCTAGCTTTAAATTTCCAAGGAAACTTTCCTTAACCCTTTAAGCAGACACGTCATTTCCAATTTTTCCGGGGGGCAAGGGGGAGGGTTCCGAAGAACATATACTCAGTATATGCGTGTGTGTACAGGTTGCATAGGTAAATTGGCATATGGCATTTTACTGGTGAACCGTTAATTATAACCGGTATGAGACATACTTCCAGCTAGAAAAAAAAGTATCAAATAACGCTTAGTACTCATACATATGATTCACGTTGCAAGGAGGTATATTGTTATTAAAAGCAAAAAAAGAAAACGTTTTTATACAGTCCCCCATGTGCCCGAAACCCCAATCCGCTTCAAGCAATTTAATATGCTAAACATAATTGCCAAAACCATTCCAAACTAATCCATTTCTTCGCTTGGAACTTGTTTTTTTTTTATCGGTTATTTTTGATTATTATATATTCACTGGTTTCCAAACTATTTTTGATTATACTGTGTGTGCGTGTGTTGCTTGTTTTCCTAGAAACTCCTCTAGAATGGTACTTGTGAGATGAGGTGATGCTTCCAACAGTACGAAAAACTACTATAAATAGTGGAGACAATAAATTTTGTTCGTATTCTAAAAAAATCTCACTAAACTCAATTTAAAACCGAAATCATCAGTTTTTTGTAGAATATAATTCGATCAAAATATTAATTCAAATATTTTTAAATATGGTCACTTGTACAAAATGTTCTGCATAAAACATGATTTTTAAGGCATCTCCTCGGTTTTTTTCAAAAAAATCAAGAGATTTCAAAAACTTTTAATAGAAATTTTATCAAATATTAATCGAGTCGATTATCTCAACCGCGAATAACAATTGATCGATTAACTGACACGATTAATCGATTAATATCGGACCAGCCCTAATATATATATACAAAAATTTAAAAAATATATATATATACTCTATAGCCGCTGTGGTGGTCGAGTGGTTATAGTGCCGGACTCGTGATGCGAGAATCCGGGTTCGAACCCCACAGTGGTGGTCGGCTGAAGTTGGTTTTCTGTGGTTCCCAACTTCAAGGTGCAAATGCGAGCCGATCTCCCCGTTAAAAAGTCTCGCCACAGAGAGCAACAGTCCTACAATGGTAAATCATTCAAACACAACACTTCACTCATAGTTAGTAAAACTGGGGGCAGATGACAGCACTACACATAACAAGCATTACACAGAAACAAAACTTTACGTCAGGTTGCACTACACGTACACACACATTCCCGCATGTACCGATTCGTTGGGGGGTTCCGCGGGGGGGGGTGCATGTGTGGTGTAGCAGTATTAGGTAGGGGCTCGGGGATCCATGATGTCTTAAGTCAGCCACCTCGTTGGGCAATTTGCCTGTTGTGGCGTTGTATTTGTATTTGTATTTATTTGTATTTGTATATATATATTTTTTAAATTTTTGTAAAAGCTATGGGGGGGGGCGCAACTGCCAACACCTTCTATAGCAGAAAGCCTCCACGCGAAGCTGGTGATATTACTGAAGTCGTCCATTTCACCTATAGTCGTTGGATATACTGCAAAAGAAAGGTAAATATTTTGCATACGTCGGACTGCAATACGCAATGGCTACACGGGAAATGGACGACTTCAGTGACGTCAACGCTTCGCACGGAGGCTTTCTGCTGTAGAGGGTGTTGGCAGTTGCCCCACCTTGACCCCCCTCCCCGAAACGACGTTTGTCACAACCAATAAAGGGGTAAACGTAGAGTTTCATCAGCAAAACTATGCCTTCTGGAAAATATTGAAAACAATTATACAGTACAGGACGGGACTGCCCTTATACGGTTTTTAAATTTTCCTGGTCGGGATTAAAACTGCCCCAGTAGAAATCACTAAACCTTCTAGGAATCAAATCAAATCAAATTTATTCATTTCCAACATACAGAGATTTATATTAGTTTAAAAAAAAACATATTTATCACCCAGAGGCTGTGATGCCTGTACGGATGATTGAAAATTTACATGATATTTAATGAATAAAATTTATAAAGCATACGACATGAACAGAAACATAAAAAAAAGACACATATACAACATAAAAGAGACAAAATTATCACTGTCAAATATAAAAATACGTAAAGATAAAAAAAAATCAAGAACGAAAAAACATACACAACACAAAGAAAGACAAAGTTCTTAATGCATGGCGAGAAATGTGAAATAAAACAAAACATTATAGATAAAAAATATATGAGGGAAAAAAAAATGAAACTCGCACATACATACACAAACACAAACAATTTTTTTTAATTGTTTTTAATAAAAATACACATAATTGAAGTGGCAAAGCTAAAGTGAATAAATTTTATTGCTCCTCGTAAAGGTCAAAATAAGAGTCTACATCGTCTATTGAAATTAATAATTTGAATAATCATTTTTTAAATGCCGCGTATGTGGGTATATTTTGTATTTCTAATGGTGAATTATATATTTTCGGAGCTAAATAATAAAAATGTTTACGAAAAATTTCTTTCCCAAAAGTAGGAATACGGTAAATCATACGAGGTCTTCACTCGGAAACATTATCTTTTAAATTGCATAAGCCTTTATTTAGAATAATACGAAAAAGAGCATTATGGTGTAAAGGAGAAATAGATTAAGATTTCTAAAAATTGTAGAAGAATGAGACTGACCCCGATTAAAAATTTGGTCGGGAAATAGAATTGCCACCTATTTTCGAGAAAATATTTTTTTTTCAGATTCCGACCTGATAAATGAATTCCCCGGATCCGAGATTAATTAGAATAAAAAAAAAAAAAAAGGAAGAGAACAAAACTATCGCTTTCTATTTTTTATGCTGTACGCAATAATACTTCAGTACCTCGAAGGTTATTGTACCACTTCCGACACAACTCAATCGGTAGTAAATTGCCTACGGCGATAGACCACAGTTGTGCTCGGTTCGAAACGAAAGGACAAGAAAATACCTTGAAAAGGGAAAGAAAAATCATCCACTCTCTCTCTCTCTCTCCCCTTCCGTTAGCAGACTTTGACAACAAAAGCTGACTGCGCCCACTGAGAGTTGATCGACAGGACGGAGGGGGGGGGGGGAGAAAAACACATTATTATCAGGAGAAAAAAAAAACCTAAACGGTATTTGGACTCGAGGTTGCCAGAATTAAAGCGTTTTAAAAACCTGAGATATCCTGGGATTGTCACTGTAAGGGATAAAATGTTTTGGAAAATTTCACTTTGGACGTTCTTGGCTGTCTTCATAGTCAGTCTTTGGACTTCTGCTACTAAACCGTTCATGTACCTCGTACACATTCCTCTACGGAATTTCTAATGAATCGGCACATGCCGGAGAATTATGTGTTCTGAGTGTATGTAGGGCTCCTAACGTATTTATCTTGTCGAGTTGCGTTTGTTTCGTATTAGTGCTGCTATCCAGCTTCCACTTTCTGAAGTACAGATGGAAATGCTTGAATTTTCATGTCACGTCAGTATCGTGTTTTACGTCTGCTTGCTGTCTGCGGAGGGAATTTTTCATCTGAGAGACTGGCTTGCATTTGCGCCTCGAAGCTGGAAAATCGCAGGAAACCAACTTAAGCCGACTACCACTGTGCCGTCAACGGGGTTCGAACCCGGATCCTTAAGACACTGCAGGTATAGAAGCTATCCAACAATAATGCTTAAAGTAAAAGAACCATCCATGTAGGCCTAATTGATTATGAATTTTGGTTACATTACAGAAGGCAACGTTTCAAGTTTATATGCACTATTATACAGGGTCGCCCATAAATTCGTAAATAATTTAAAAATTCATAAAAAATAAAGGAATTGGTATATTTTGACTGCAGTTTGCAAAAACGTTATCTTATCGAAGAGGTTTTTTTTTTCTTTTTGGTACCGAAAAAAAAATTTAATTCCGATAAGTGGCGACAAAGGACACTGCATGAAAGTCCGACAGGAGTGATTGGACCCAAGCCTTTTCTGAATCTCTTCTGTGTCCGTACATGCACCACGCACACACAATTAACTAGTAGCAGCCGGCAATTCAAGGGTTAAACGTGACTTCACTAATAGTGAACTTTATCCACGAATGCTAACATCACAATGAAAACCTTATGTAAGCGCCAGTAATTCATAAATGAGCTGTTAATCGTACACCCTACATTTTATAGTATGCATATTTCCAGTGATTTGTTTTCGTGCAGTATCCTCTATCGACAAGAAATTTAACTATTTTTTTGTACCAAAAGAAAAAATTCGTTCTTAGAATAGCTTTTCACAAACACTTAAACATCATCAAAATATACCAAATCATTCAAATGAATTTTAAAATTATTTACGAATTTCTGGGACACCCTGCACAACTTAAAGCAGTTAAATGCAAGCATCGTTAGTGACTTTGCATATGTCCAAACGGTACTTGATCTCTTGTCAAGTGTTTAGTGGAATTTTAGGTGTCATTAAGTCAACTGCTGTAGAGATATTCCAATCGGTTCATATACTGCGTTTAACAAGCGTCACTGATTTAAATTCAGCTAGCCAAAGCATATACCTAAAGCATTAAATCTTAATTTGTAGCGTTCTAGTGCTCATTACTACAACTAATTAACCGTACATGCATATAACATAAATTCCTCTGCGAAATTTGTGACGAATCGGTACATGTCGGAATGTGTGTTCTGAGCGTATATGTGACCCCTAACGTATTTTATGTCGTCAGAGTTGTGCTTGTATCGTGTGCTGACTGGCAATCAGCGCGTGACTGCTGCGAAAAGCGTTTCAAAGCAGCTGCCAACGGTGCACATGCGTGACCCTGGTAGACAACTTGGAGCAATCCCCCCTTTCGACGCCGGACGATTTTAATGGCTATAAGCATGGGTGTTTCTCCATGTATAAGTCACTGCGTTGACGATTTCCTCAGACTGGCAATCACAATATGCACTAGAGTAAAGACGCGGATGTGAAATTTAGGATTTTTCATATTGATGTAAAAGCAAAATGAAAAGTTACTTTTTTCCTAAATATTTTTCTACGTGTATATTTGCATATTCCGTATGATAACACAGTCGACACCGCTTATTAAAATGTATGATAATGTCATCTAATTCGGGTATTACTACTTTTTCAAAGAACGGAACGGACGAATATCGTAGAGCTGCTTTTGCAATGGGCATTCCTATAGTGAAAAAAAAAATGTATGATGAAGAAAAAGTCCCTTCTTTCAGTTCTTGATTCAATTTCTTTCAGTGTTGACCAGATTCAAATTTCTTTTCCCGAGTGACTTTCTCAAGGGATCCGTGAAACGCTAAAAAAAAAAAAATATCGTAATTCGGGATATACATTAGAGGACAATTCTATTCTAATATGTTTCACTCCGCAATGGCGAAGTAACGTAAATGCAGGATTTTACCTCAAAGGGAAAAAAAGTAGTTTCCATTTTAGGATTCGATAAAAAAAAGAGTGAAAGAATAGAACATTTTACAACCAATTACATATGTGGAAAAGGAAAACAGATTTGTCCCGTTTTGCCACACGTTCCGGTTAACTAAACGGGATGTAAGGTCACCGTACGTGATACGTCGATCCTGTTGAAGTCAAAGTCTTTTGGTATGGCAGCATGGCTGGGATGACTGGATGGACTCTGGTCATATTTTTAAGCCCTCCCTTCTATAGTTAATTTATAGCGTCTAAAAAAAAAAAGAAGCCTCGCGCATCATAGCTGGAGCCCTGTCACCTTTGCAGGGGGGGGGGGGGGTATACCTTTTGGATAGTTTTAGCACAACCTAAAAATAAGGCAGACTTAAGTGGTGCGACCATATTTAAAAAGACAGGACATTTCATCGATGCTCAACTTCGCGTACAATAAACAATTCGCGATTAAAAAAGTTTCAGTAAAGTGAATTTTCTTAGCATACTTGACAAAATTAGCACTTTCACTAAAACGATGATATAGTGGGTTAGCCGAATACTATAAAAACAAATTCTGTCCGTAAAAAAAAATTATAAGGGACGTATAGAGTCCTTTTAGTCTTTGGTCATAACAATTGTGAATGAGAAAATTTCGATGCACCACGGTGGGGGAAGGGGAGAGGGGTTTAGGTGAATCTAACCAAACCCAATATTAGAGAAGTAAGGGGAAAAAATGAAGTGCGTTGACAACGCTATATATACACAAAAAACACAAATACACAAACGCTACACTTAAAAACTGCTTCGAATTTTTCCTTCAGATTATTCGTGCGAGGTGGCAAAAAGAGCATCTGGATACATTCTGTATAAGAAAAGCGTTTAGTGGAAACAATTGGAAAAACAAAACGGAATGGGGAGCTACAACAAAAAGCCGGAAAAGTTCACTGGCCCGATATTTTTCAAACATACACAATCCAGGGCGAGAATTTCACGGAAGAAGAGACAAAGGACTGAGACATTGCCAAGGTATTACAGGAGGGTCTCCAAGAAATTCAAGAATAGAAAAGAGATCTCGAGATAAGGAGACAGGAAGCTAAATGGAAGAAACAGGGTGGGAGGGAATAATCGCTGGTATTCTCAGAATGGGAACCGCAAACAATGGAACAAAAACAATAACAATTGCAGTTTGTATCTTTTCGAAAGTCTTTTTCTTATTTTTACGGCTTACACTGAAGTCATGGGAGGAGCGCATAGATTTAGTGGAGGTATGAATCTCCCGATTACGAATTTAGGAAACCTCGGCACGTGCACTAATAGAACGGTAGCTATTGTTTCATTTTGTTAATGGCATTTGGTCCTGATTACTTGAGTTTAATTTAGGAGGACGGACTTCTTTGTGCGGGAAAAACTGAAGCCGTAAAATCTGATAACAAATGAGACATACGTATGACATACGTATAATGAGAATATGTATGGCTTTCATCACAAACGACCGACATATATTAGTAAACACAGATTCACAAAGTTATTCGCAGCGAAATGATTTTTCTGAGTCATGGTATCGGTGGTGTTGATTTATTGTCGTTAAGTTATGTATTTTTGAAGGCACGAATATATTTGCTTTTGTAAATGTCTATGAACTAAGTTCCACTAGTCTAGTTATGTCTGAAGTTCATTTTATGTAGTTCGAGGCGCGAATGATAATCGATCTCACCGTTAAAAAGTCTAGCGACAGAGAGCAACGGGTCTACAACAGTACACTTATTCAATCATTACACTTCACTCATAGTTATAAAAATTGATGGCAGATGGCCGGCATGTGTAATATCAATTTGTTAGAAGTTCCGCAGAGGAATATGGACAAGGCATATTTGTGAGTTAGTAGTATAGTTATGTCTGAGTTCTACAAACAAAAAAAATATTTGTCGATTTCGCATTCTGCAAGATAACATTTGAGATCTAGATATCTAGAAACTACAGAAGCAGTTATATACGTTAAAAAAATTGTCCATCTCTACTGTCGCCACCTGGAGGATATAACTGAAGTCAAAGAGATGCTGCAGTACCTCTACTCAGCAAGTCACGCTACTGTGCGTATTTAAAGGGAAAAATAGTCTCTCTGTGGTATAATTGTCAGTGCGCTTGCCCAGTATGGATGAGATTCGGTTGGTGGTAAAATCAACTTTTCTTTTTTCCCAAGTTCACCTCGGCACGATATCCAGAGAGAGAAAGATAGGCAATTGGTACCACTGTAAATCCATGTTTAATCCCTCAAAATTCTGGACGTGTTTGCTTGAAATGAACTGACCCCATGTTTGACAAGATTTTTTTTTTTTTTTTCAAACAAGAAGTTTTGACCAGTTATTTCACTCTTGCAACTCGATCACCAATAATAAACAATTGGGCTTTACAAGTTCTTGACAACGCTAGATTTGGCTTTACTTGAGTTAAAAATATTGTATATAGGTATGTTAAGACGGGGGGGGGGGGGGATATGCTTTTGGCGAAAAATATGCATTTTTTCTTAGACAAACAAAATTAATTACTCTTTCACCAATATCAAAAGAAAATATTATATTTTTATTACTTTTTAAATAAGAAAAAGAAACGGTGAAAAGTGTTCGAATTTTCTTGCACTTTAAGGAGATATTATACCGCGTACATATTTTCTAATAGAATCTCAGTATATTTTTATAATATTTTTAATTTCCTGCACAAGTTTCTTATTTCCGGCTTCTTCTCGTCTGGAGTTTGCGTTTTTCCTTTTAAATTCCAGTATTTTCTGAGATTATCTTCTTCTATATTCACAGCAAGAAGTCAACACAGTGGGAAGCATCGCGTGTAGACGAACTTTAGAAAATTACATATATAAGATCCATCACAAAGAGAGATTTTCATTGAAAGAGCGCTTTTGATGAACGGCGGTGAAAATTAGTTTCTTCGTTGTATTCAAGGAATCTTCGAGGTCGGAAGCGGCTTTTGAATCATCTGAAAACTTCCTTTAAATTACGTATCGTTACAAACGTCTCGCTGGGGCATATAAGCGATCTTGTCGCCTCCTCCCTCCTCCTTGGGTCCTAAAACTTCACGTATGTTCCGGGACGTTTTCAAATCAATCGCGAATTGCCATCCAGTCAAATACAAACCACAACAGCGACGAAGATATGACTTGTTATAAAAGCAAACTCTCGACTCGGTAGTGGCTGTCGTACGCACCTGATAGGGACGATTTGTCTCGGGACGCAGCCCGAATCGATTGCTGGCAGTGGGATTCCGGGAACACGTCGCATCTGATAAAGAACATTAATTATATTCCCGCGTGTGACTCGAATCTATTAATATTTAATCACGGAGGCTTCTTCTTAACTGGCAGCGATTAATCTCTCGCGATGCTCCAGTTGCTGAAAAAGCATTTTTCGATTTTTCGAAACATTAAAAAAATGAAAAATTTCATTCCCATAATTACATGTTTAAATTTTCCAATTATTATTTTTTCCTCATCGTTGTTCTTCTGAGACACTGTATGACGTCATAAGTTACAACGGCGTTAATTATCAGTTTTAGAATTAATTCTAGTGAAGATTGATTTGAGAGGAACATTATATCAAGCCGGTCGAAGAATACGGCAAAAATATTGGAGAGATGTGGAAAAAATAGAAAGAGTTCAAAATGATTAATAACATCAGTTACAAATGAATGTGATTAGAAGCCATTTCTATTACAGTTTGGTGTGAAACGTGAATGACAAATTTTTCTCAGGGACAAAATAATGCCGAGATGGTCTGTGTAATGGTATAGATACAGTAAAAGTCCATTTTAAAGAGAGTTCACAACCACGAAAGAAATGGTCGTTACAATGGACATTTCCTTATAAGAGAATTTCAATTTTCTGCTCTTTCACAGGTTATAAAATGCAAAAGAAGTCCTGCTTTATCTGCGTTATGATAATCTTAGAGATCATTCCGTTCTAATATTTCCTTTTATATTTTCTCCATATATATATTCCCACTATTTCTCTACTATTTTCTGTCTATCTAAAGCATATAAAGTTCCCGATCACAGTAAAAAACAATTATGAAAAGCAAGAAAAGTTGAAAATACAGCCAATAAATTGTGAGAATCTAGTAAAGTTGCCAGTTACTGCCAAAAAGAAAATTATCAAACGCATTTATAAGTCATGAAAATAAATAATCTTAATTCCTTATTTCAAAAATGGTGAAAAAGCCTTGGTGAAAATATAAGAAAAAACGTAGTGTTTTATAAAAAAAAAGTGGGGACGACCAAAATTATACGAAATGTCCCGTAAATTACGGGTCATATGGTCTCCCTATATATACAATTTTCTGGTCTGCGAGTAGCAGAATCACGGTAAATCTGGCCCGCGAACTGAAAAGGTTGAGCAGCATTCACTTTGGCCGGTATTACAATATAAATTTTTGTGAAAGAACTTAAGGAAGTGAGCATTATAGAACGCTGGCCTAACTGGCTATTATGTAATACGGCCCACCCTTCCGCCACATTAGGCCGGATAGTCTATTGTAGTAGCATGACAGAAAAAAAAATCGGAAATTTCCTGATCAACAAATTTCTTACCGCGGGAATTTCCTCTGTATACATATATACACAGTCTAAAAAACTTCCACGTCGCTATACAAACGTGTCTCAGCAACGCTGAGAGCTTAGTAATATTTCTTCAAACTTAAAAAAATTTTTAGAGTGATTTCTCGCGTTTCTGCACGCATCTTCTCGTCCTACATCGTTCTCATTAACGTAGCATTTCTCTTGGTTTCACAACAGCAGCACCAGTGCCGGAGGTTCTAAAATCAAGCTTTTAAGATTGGAATTACTGTAGCGATATGAAATGCGTGTAAACATTTCGGATGTCACAAATGAATTCGCTGCCGGCTGTGGATTATTAGTGTCTCATATATTCAGAATGTCCATGGAAAATAAGAAACTTAAAGAAATGACTACTTGCAGATGTGTTCTCATGCGAAAGAAACTCGAAATTTCATTCTACTATTCATGATTTCAATCTTCTCGTCCAATTTTTCTTTTTATTCTCTCCATTATGGTGCTACTGGAAATGCTTATTTTGCCAAAAAAAGGGCATTAATTCACATTGTAATTGCATACTATACCACTGAAAAAAATTCCTACAGATTAAAATTTTTGCTGATAAATTTAAAAAAAAAATGATTCGTTGCTTAAAAATGCTTACAATATGACAAATAGCTTGAAAATGTGCAAAATATGACTTGTCATGAAGAAAAAAAATTGCATGTCATGATCCGAGCCCTAATGATGACCACACGCCCCGGTTGGTCAATTACAAATTACTTATAAAAATAATAATATCATATAATTAAAGTAGTTACAAAGTGTTCAACCACGCTGGTTAAACATTTAAAATTGGTTTAAAAATGTTCAACCGCACCGGGGTTTTTTTTCACATTCTAAAACGAATTTTTTTTTATTTTAAGCAAAAATACTGTGTGTGTGTGTGTGTGTGTGTGTGAGTGGAGTTGAAATGTAATTGCCTAATATTTCACGAATTACGATTTGCATTTTTTTTAATGCAAAGTAAGTTCCATAGATCCCTTGAGGAAATCTAGAATTTGGGAAAATGCAAATCTCGACAACTGCAAGAAACTGACCAAAAACCGAAGAAGGAGGTCGTTCTTTATTGGGTTGCTGTATTTTAGAAATATATGACATCAATATTTGTCATGGGATTTTTTCTTTTTTCAGCCACCTTGTTGTTTCCTGTTGCGGGCTTGTATTTGTATTTGCATTTGAGGTGGGGGCTCTGTTTCACCTTACATTCGCCTGCGCTATAGTTCATTGGTACATTGCAAAACGAACTCCACACGGTACATGGATCAAATCGGCTAATATGGCCCGATTCGGACGTTGTGAACAGAGTACGTTTCTCTTAATTTTTTCTAACCTCCTACACAGCGCTGCAGGTAGATAACGATAACTTACAGAGAAAAAAAAATGAGCCTGGTTAAACCTCAGCTTCAAAGTGAGCAAAAACACTTTCGACGAAAAAAAAGATAACATAAATCCAAGTCCCAATAACTGAACGAATTTTTCCCCATGTTATGGTATAGATTCATTCCGTAGTTTGCAAAACTGATAACAATACCCGAATGATAAAATTATCCATTGTTCCAATAAGCGGCATTTACTATTATTTATACACTGCTGGCCACCCAAATTGCAACACCAAGAAAGACAAGAGATATCGCAACAATATTAATTTTGTAGATAACATGTTGACCAAGCATCAAATGATTAAATTTATAGACTTCTGTGAAGTGTGGTTCCTGCCAAAATCAGTAGCCAGAGTAGCCGCCATTGTTGGAGATCACCGCTGCCACACGCCTCGGCATTGATTCAAAGAGACTTTGGATGTGTTCTTGGGGTACAGCAGACCAAGCAGCTTCCACGCGTTGCCAAAGTTGATCTGGTGTGGCAGCTGGGGATGTAATCTGGGGCAATCGTTGAGCAACCGTGGACCACATGTTTTCTATCGGCGAAAGATCCGGAGAGCGAGCTGGCCAGGGAAGCAATTCAATCTGGCGATTGACGAAGAACCTTTGGACAATGCGTGCCACGTGTGGTCGCGCATTATCCTGTTGAAATATGGCTGTGGGCAAGCCCTGAAGGTAAGGAAGGACAACTGGCTCCAACACCTCGGAGATGTAGCGCTGGCTTTTTAAAGTACCGGCAATGCGTACTAGAGGAGTGCGAGAGTGATATCCAATACCGCCCCATACCATAATACCCGGTGCAGGACCAGTGTGGCGGTGCATAACGCAGCTGTTCAGCATCCTCTCTCCACGGTGTCTCCAGACTCGAATCCGACCATCGTGGTGTTGCAGACAGAAGCGTGACTCGTCAGTAAAGACAATTTCATTCCATCGTGCCGTCCACATCCTTCGTTCATCGCACCATTGGCGGCGGAGACGTCTGTGGTTCTGCGTCAAGGGTAGACGAAGCAATGGACGTCTTGCGGACAGACCACTCTGCTGTAAACGGCGTCGAATGGTACGCGCAGACACTGGATGATGCGGTACGGACTGAATGTGCTGTGCTATGGTTCGTGATGTGGCTGAGCGATCCGTCACTGCCATACGCCTGTCATCACGTGAAGTGGTGCACTGAGGTGGATGCGATCGAACACGTCGGTCCGTCGTACTCTCCTGCATCCAACGATCACATATCCGCATTACAGTTGTTTGGTTTCGTCCAACACGACTACCGATTTCCCTGAAAGATAATCCACAATCTCGGTAGGCCACTATCCTTCCTCTGTCGAACTCGGATACTTGATCAAAAGATGATCGCTGTTTTCTACAAGACATAATTGATCGTTTTTTTGAAAAAACACAAGAAAAACACAATCGCCGTACTTCAAATCGTCGAAATCTCCAAGCCTTAAATAGCGCTTTGAAGTGGCGCTACAGGCGCGCGTGATGTGCGTCTGCGCTGAAATTCTAATCATTTGCATATCTCACCTCCACTAATGCATGTTGTAAATTTCATATTATTTGCATGCTTCCTTCAGGGTGTTGCATTTACGGTGGCCAGCAGTGTAGTTTAAAAACAACGAAAACACACGCGTTAATAATTCAAACTTTTCAGATACTAGCTATATAAAAGTAAATCGAAAAAATTACTTCCGTGGTTGTTTGTGGTAACCAATCCCCGGTCCATCGCTATAAGGCTATTTTCAATCATTGTATTTGTATTTTACTTTCTTGACGGGGGAAGGGGGTGGCCCAATGTCTAGATGCTTGTTGAATAGAAAGAAAAAAATCAAGATCTATAAAAATTACAGACGTTCGCTTTCCTGCCATGTATGGCATTTTTGTGTTGCTACGGTCAGAGCAACACGACATTTGAAAAGACGAGCAAAGAAAATACGACCGAACTAGACCTTTTTTCTTTTTCGACTGACTAGTGAAAAAAAGCTCCATTCGTATGGACATACATGTGAATTCTGAAAAGAAATGTGATATTAGACCGTTTCCATCTTTTTTGAGATAAATTTTGGTGTGGAGGGTGGAGGGATAGGTCATCGAACATAAAATACGACACACGAAACGGGAATAAACGAGAAAATATGGCCATACTTGTATCCTCTAGTTTCATTCCAGAAAAGCAGATAAGCGACCATATCTCATGCGGAATGTGCCTTTTATGCTCACTCCGCCAAATGTGAAGAAACGCCAAGAAACAGGAGAACATTCAAATTTTATTCTTAAAGTGCGATAAAAGTTACCGAACGTTGCACTGGGAAAAATGTCCGTAAATTTCAGTGTGACATTCGAAAACGCAGAGCAGATATAAGCGAGTTTCGGGTAGCCGATACACTGGATAGGTTGTTTAACTCCTTTCTCAAGCAACTAGGGCGAGATGTAGCTGGAGGCATTTCGTTGCACAAGACTTATTCAGGAACTAGGAAGAATAAAGCTAATCGATCGGCTATTAAGGAATCTTTGACCAACCACAGAACGCGCACAAACAAATGACAAGACATAGTATCTTTTAAAAATGGTAGTTTGGTACAGAAAAATTCATCCACAATAGTAATACACACAATACAGGGTGGTTATGAATTTAACTGTGATAACACTCAGACATATGTAATGCCTGTTCTGGTGGACGTATTTCGTTGAAACTTGGCAGATACGTTGTATGGAGATTGGGGAAAAGAAACCTACAATAAGAAAAATCCAATGTTTCCACTCGGTGGTAAAAATTGAATTATTTTTGTTGCATTTTGCCCCCATGATCCATATATACAATACAAACCAAGTTTCAACGAAATACGTTTACCACAACATACGCTGCATAGGTCTCAGTTGTGTCAATTCAATTATAACCACTATGTATACAAGAACACAGCTGGGATACCTAAACACAACCAATGTGTTAAGAGAAAGGGTTGCTCCCTGTCTAACCTGAGCTCAACAACAAAAATCCATGTTTCTAAGGGGTACACACGACGTTTGGACGTGGCTGTTCGGACGCAATTCATTGGACGCGAGTCACTTGGAAGCATTTCTTGGCAGGATTTTTCTCGCGTTTATTTTTTAATAACTCTGCTGTTGTTTTCCTAATTTTAAACGATTTTAAACTCAAATGTCTCGGCTATTATTGTACTTGGAAATATGGATTTTTGATGTTGAGCTCAGGGGTTAGATAGGGAGTAACTTTTTTTTAGAGATCAAGGAGACCTATAAGAAATTAAATTTTGTATCTCAGTGCATATATATACGTAAATATAGCAAAATAAATGACGTATCTAAAGTCGGCACGCTGTTTAGATTGTGGCGACAGCGTCCACCACTAATTGGCGCTGTCTGCCTAATGAGTAGTAAGGAAAAGAGCGCGCCTTCACTGTGGAGGAATTGGACTCACGTTTGGTCGCTCAAACCAGACAGTCACGCCGTCCGCTCATTCTTGTAGGTTCTGTAAGTTTAATAAATGTTAATTATATCTATGAATATTGTGAAGGAAGTGTTTGACTTCAACCACCACATACCTTCTACAATAATTCATAGTAAATCAACATTTATTATACAATACCTTTTATATGCATCTGTCACCGACGGTTCAAAAGATATAGCGTATAAAAGTATGCTTTTTACATCTTGTATTAGTGTTATGCGAAAAAAGTATTTTTGAAAAGTAATTCCACTCCTTTCCAAACTTTTAAAAAGCAGTTTTAGAAAGAAGGGCACTTTTCTTTAATGAAAAACAGAGAAATTATATTAAGAAAAAAAAAAGCACAATTTTTGAAGTATTTTCGCTTGTCATCGGAATTTGGAGGAGGGAAATTAAAATTTTATGCGTATTGGAGAACACTGCCCTGTATGCAAAAGAGAGACAATATATAGCGAAAAACTTATACTGCGTACCTCTTGGGGGACGGACCGACCGGAGTTTCCATCCCTAAAAATGTTATTGTTGCGCCATCTCGACGAGGAGTGCAGTTATACTGGGAAGAAAAGTCACTGTTTTCTTGACGTACCTTTCGCCTTGAATTGCATTAATAAAAATATGCCGTTTTGGGTGATTCGGAGAAGTATGTAAGAAGGCCGCGATAAATCCGTGAGTGGTTGACCTGCGCTGATGAATGTGCAGTATAGGACTCGATGCGAGTGGGAGTAGAGAGATCGACCGGTGTGTTATATTGCCTCCAGCTGAGTTTCTAAATGTGTCTCTTATCTCTGGCAGCAGTAATTGCTCGGTAATGAGAAGCCGAGACAAAGTCTTCAAGTTGTAATGAGCGCTGCGCTCTGGTCTCACATTTTCTAGATTTCATTACGGCTTAAAAATATCAATTTGACTGAGCGACCTGAATGCGTTATTTTCGGGTTTACGCTCTGTCGTTAAAATTTGTTCGATCAAGAGAATGATTCTTTCCCCGTTCGTTTCGCGCAACTTTTTAATGAACACATATTTTAGGTATAGTGAATCTTCGCTACAACGATATCCGATGTGACGATGAATCCCTCTACAACGATATTTATCTTATTCTTATTTGGAAAGTTAAAATCCGCTGCCTCCCTATATAACGGTAATCCACTACAAGGATATTTTTTCTTGGTCCGCAGAGTATTGTTATACCGAGATTTTACTGTATTTCCACACATTAAAAATAACTTTTTCTCAGTGATGAAAAATTCAACAAATCAAGGTATAACCTTGTTTTATCTACATAAAATGCAGTTGATCATGTTTTTCAGCTTATCGATCGAGATAGAAACACGTTCACAAACTAAGTTTCGTTCAACGAAACGCACAACTAAAATATTTATTGACAGCGCTCATCTAATTGGCAACTTCCTAATATTACTTTGTGAATTATTGACTATTTTCCGTTAATGGAAAGGCTTGTTTATTCCGATTTTATAAAACTATTTTTAAATAAAGTTAAAGAGGGTCAGTGAACGATTTTGAATACCCATGATATACTACGGTGCAAATTACCTGTCTTGAAGTAACATTTAAAAAACTACGATTCCTCAAGTGTTTAATTATTTTTTTATAAATTTTCTGTGAATACTTTCGTATCTTCAGCGAGAGCTTTTAACCTCTTAATGATTTTTTTTCCTCCAAACCTAAAACTTCAGCAACATGCAACTTTTTCAAAAACTACCTAAATTACTTGAAATCCTTTTATTAAAAAAAAAAATCTTTCTTTAAAGCATGTGACACCACACGGAGACGTACAAAATTTCAAGACATTTTGAACAAGTAGTATTTGAAAACATATTTCTTTATCTGTCAAAAAAAGTAGTTTTGAGAAAAGAACATTTTAAAGGAAAAAGGGGGTTCGAAGATAACATGTAGAAATCACGCCGAACAAAAACCTCTGAAGCTATGGCCATGAAATTTGGTTAGTAGCTTCATTTCATGAAATAAAAACCCACTAAGAAAGGGTTTTTCGAAATTCAATACCTAAGGGGGGTCATAAGAGGGTTCAAAGGTTGTATAGTGAAATCATGATGAGCCGAAACTGATGCAGCTATAATTATGAAATTTGGTCACTAGTTTTTTTTTGATGGCGTAAAGAGAAACTAAGAATGGGATTTTTTTGAATTTCGACCCCTAAGGGGGGTCATATGGGGTGTGGGGTAGGTTTCAAAGGTTATAATTTAAATTATAACCTTTATTTATAATTTCGTTCAAAGGTTATTTCCGCAATCATCGTTGAAAAAAAATTCGATGTGCTATAATGTGAAACTTGGTGAGTATTATATTTTATATTACATAGGATTCTGAAAATTTAACCCGAAACGTGGTGCAAATGTTACAGTATATGGGGGAATTCATTGCAGAACAATTTTCAGATGACCAAATTCACGCGAGCGAAGTCGCGTGTTACAGCTAGTATAGTACAGCATTTATAGTCCATACTTACAGATAAGACAACCAGAGAGAATCTTTTTACGGTGCTACGAATCTTGAATGCTTACGAATCTTTTTACTTTTTCACTGCATTATATATCATTAATTTTATTTTGGTGATGCACGTTTTTATAATGGGTATTTTGGTTATGTTTGACATTCTTTTTTTTATGGGCATAGTTTTTTACAGCCACCCCGTTGGGCAATTTTGACTGCTGTTGCCTTTGTGTTTTGTATGTATACTTTGTGTAGTACATATTCTTTGAGCATAACTTGGTCAGAAATTTCTTTAGTTCGAAAAAACCAAAATCAAATCAAAAAATAGAATCCATGAAAAATCGGACGATTAAAAAATAAACTCGTACCGACGGCTACTGAAGAACCTCCTTTTCCAATGTTCCCTTCAAATATTTTAAAACATATTACAACTTGTTGATTTAGATGTTCTTGAGATAATTGTATGCGTCTTGAAAGCAGATGCCATAACAAAATACATTATGTGCTTATTCACGTAAATAAATAAAGTGCTGAAATATTTATGGTTTAAACAGACAGCTATTTTATATTATATTGTAGTTAGGGATTTATTTATTTCGATACATATTTCCGTTTTTTCCAACTTTATTTTTGGACATTGTGTTTTCGATTTTCGGAAAAAAAAAATATCTTGCCTTCTCACTGTAGCAGTCGCGACGAAATAGAAATATGTCGTAAACCCTGAAGTAATTCAGTGAATGTGGATGCTGAAAAACCAATCTTCATAAAGGTTATTCGATAGTAAGTACACATCTGAAAATAGACGATTTCGTCCCGGAACGAAAGTTTCTCAAAATCAAATATAGGGCGACAGCGAAAGCAAATCGGTCATTATTTCTCCACGGAACAAAATACAAGAAAGGGAAAAACTCTTTACGGCTTTTTACACACCGAAAGAATGAGCTATTGTCGCTCTTTACAAAGACGTGTCTCCTTCTTTCACACATCTTTTTTTTCCCGTTTATTCTTTTATTTCAAAACATTTCAAATATATATATATATAATGATCGTGGCAGCTGTTGCGATTTCGAATCATGAAATAGCAAGATGGAAGGCTCGAGACAAGCCAGTTGGAACTATTCCTGGAAAAGAAAACGAATAAACAGCACCAACACTATCAGAGTGTAGAAGGAGAAGAGAAGAGCCGTGTTTGTAAGCTGTTTGCCGCCTCACACTCGGTGCTCTGAACTCTCTTTCTGAATCTGGGATGTCGGTGTGTTCCGGGGAGATCCGAAAATGCTAACATAGATAGAGAGCTACATAATATAGATGGAAGCGAGAGCAGCTTCTACACATAACCCATGCGTATGTGTGTGTTGATGTTTTTCTGTGGTGGGGCCGATACTGGATTACTGCCAGGTCTATTCACAGGGACAGAATGACTCGGGCAAGAATTGGAAACGTCTTTGACTTTGAGCCAGAAATATTTTTATTCCTCTTTGCTCGTTAAACTTTTTTTCCTTTTACTGTTTTTTCCGTCCATCCCACTTTGGGATCATGTCCCCCGAATATTTTTATTTCCATTTTTTTTTTTTTTGTCGTGCCACCCGACTTTATTTCTAATGCGTTCACTCCATCACGATTTATCCCTCACGGGAATGGGAGAACATAAGTTTGTCGAGAGATTGCGCTCATACGCCACGGGTCGCGTTCGAGTCCAGAATCGCGAGATGACACGTCTGGTCATGTGACTGTGATCTCGTATTCTCGAGCGCATTTGCAGAGAATAAAAAGACACATACTTTTTACGAGCGATTCGCGGAATTGTTCAAATAAAAACGAGAAAGACAAAAACGCATTGAAGTTTCAAATGGAACAGAGCGTTGATAACACATCCTTTAACGGTTAAAACAAATGCTGCGCGTTTCGAAATATGACGTTGGAAAAAAAATGCGTTTGTTCAAAATATTCAACTCGATGAGCTGTTGAAGGAGGAAAGATCCGTTCTTTTTGTTTTTTTTCATGTCATTCGTGGAAAAAAAAAAACTGAACAAAATACGAATGACTGTTTGGCTCTTATTTTCGCAGATAAATGGCTTTCACTTCTCACTATAATTCTGTTCTCAGATGGCAAAATGTTATGTCACCTTTTTTTCACAAATTTCATGATGGCAAATTTGTACACAATATTTTTATAAAATGCGATTGTATGGGGGTTTTTTTTTTTCTGACTTATTACAATTTGCCTTCGTTGTATCCTCATAAACTGCAAGAAAAAGACCAAATTTTGCCACCTTCCAAATTTTTGACGAACGAAACTCCGGAATGCCAATAATTCAATTTTTTGAGAAAAGTGACTTACAGCATTTTTCCATCTGAGCACAGAATTTGAAAATCTACTAGAAATTGTAGTTTTTCTTATTTAATTTTTCCTATATAAAATACTGTCGGCCCCGCTTAATCGGATAACGGATACTCTCTCCCCCTTAAACAGATAAAAACAATTTCCTCCGGCACCAAAAAGTTTCCCCTAGAGACAATATGAAGTTCCCCGTATGATAATTTAAACGACTTTTCCTCGCTTAATCGAATATTACGCTTCACACGTCAACTGTTAATGCACATCAACCACTATGCACAGAATGTTTTTATTGAATGAAACATTTGCAATTAATGGAAAATATGTTACTAAGCGCTAAGATAAATACATTTAAGAGCAAGCACTTTCTTTCCTTCAAACAGAGCACAACTCAGGTCTATCGCCATGGGCAATTTACTGTCTAATGCGTCGGGTCGGACGTGTGAGTGTGTGTACCTAACATTCTGAGTTTCGTACGTACTGTGAGTAGGTACTGGCCTCCAAGTATTCACGTTTTCTTCAATAAGTACATTTAATTACGTTATTTTTGTTCCTAATAAAGGGTCCTTTCCTAATGAAAAGTGAAAATCGTAGATACCATATTGTGATCATAAAAATTAAATATAGTTTTCCATTTCAATTTTGATGTTTGATTTATTCGAGAAGATTTGTTAATGTTGATCCTTCATCAGGTTTCAAAATATACAAACTATACTAACGTGGAAAAATGGCAATTGAATTGATTCTCGCATGATCGATAGTCCGCTTAATTGGTTAATGGGATCTGGAATCGTTGATATCCGATTTAGCTGAGCCGATTGTATTTATCATAGAGCTTGCTCATTTTTTGACACACGATTCATTTGATCATTTTTGTCGCATTACGGTCATTTTCTGCACGACTGAGACCTACAATTTATTGCCGGTTCAAACCACGACAGTGTTCTGAACCGGCAATAAATTTTTGTCTTTTTATACTCACCGAGAGGTTGGTGCACTAATTTCGCGTTGTGTGACTAGAAATCGTTTTCTGTGATCACGTTGTTGCCTTTTTCTGTTGTACTTCGACGGCAGCGGAGTTCCTGACCAGAATGAATCAAGTTTCGAACTTGCAACATCCTTTACCCCTTCGCTTACAAGCTATTGGCAAATAATCCGGATGATCTCTGTTTGACAAATCGGCAATAAATATGGTAACCGTGTCCTAACCTAACCGCACGTCAGAAAACGGAAAAGAAGAAGAAAAACAGAAATGAAAGGAAAACAGTATAATAGATAAGTATATAGATAAGTAGATACGAAGAAGATTTATCTTCTCACCCTTACCCTACTTGTTCTCTTTCGCTCCTATGTGTATATAGTAAAAGGATATGTGGAAAACAATCACTAATAAAAGTATAGAAATAATCCAAGAAAAAGAGAACAACTTTTATCCATAGGGTTACAACAAAGCTTCGCAATGATGAAGAGAAAGGAAAGAAAACAGGGAAAAATTGTTTGAATTTATTCCACTGGCGTTTGGACGCAATACTACGCCCTTGATTGTAAAATAGTTAAACATCGTTTGGTATTTCAGGCGAGTATCTTACTGACGTGGGCTACCGCTCCTCATACGAACGATTCATTTTATTATTTGCGCCGTTTAAAGTTTAATATTTACGTCGATTTCATTGTTTTTGGTGATGTGTCGTTTAGAATTTATCATGCTTGATTGCATTATGAAAGCATGAATAATAAATCATTTTCTCATGTGCAGGTGGAATTTTTGAAACGTCTGACGAACAGCAAGAAGCTGCCTTCCACTTCGCCATAAGCAACATAAATGCTAACAGCGGTATACTCCCAAAATCCAAACTTTCAGCTCTAGTTGACGGCAAAGTTGCACCGCAGGATAGTTTTAGAGCTCTGAAGACAGGTGAGAAGATTACAGATTCCCCATTCTTATAATTAGAGTTTAGTCTATTCTTGGTATAAATTAATAGTTTATGTCTCGACTATAATATGAAGCACCTACAAAAATACTTTTCATTCAAAATCTGATAATTTTTCTCCTTTATAATATGTACATTGTTTTTTTTAAAGAAATTTTTGAGAGATAATAAGTTATAAGGTGAAGTAATTTATCCTGATTCAGGCATGTTGCGAAAGCTGATTCCTTTCAAAATTAAAGCGTGGATCAACACGTATATCGATGTATTTACTAGTACTATTGAAGTCTGTCGTTCCCGATATTGCTCACAATCCATCCACGTTGTTGCGAAATTTTGTGGCATATTTACCCATTGAGTCGTCAAGTGACTACAAGGTGCGTTCCCTATGAACTCAGAGTAAAATCATAAAACATCAAGAAATATAGGCGCACGGCAAAAAATATAATTTAGTATTTTTCAAAATATCTTTCCTCAGATGATATGCAATGCTTTCATCGTTCAACCCAATTTTCGAAGAACATAGAAATGGCTTTTTCCGAAAGCTCTTTCATACAACCCTGCATAATTGAAGTAATACGGCATTTACATATTATGTTTCATTTTTGAAATGTTTGCGACAACACATATCGAGAAAGCATCGTGAACTAGTAAGAAATTGGACGCTACATCACGATTACACCTGTTCGCAAGTTGTTGCTTCAGCAGTATCCAAGTAAATGCAATATTAAAATCAAGCCACAACCCCCCCCTACAGTCTCGCAACATGTGATTTCTCGTCGTTTCCGATGTTGAAGGAGAGGAATCTCCGTTGGGGGAATTAGTACTTATTTCAGTAGTGCAGGGTTCACTGACACAGCTTCCAGAAAACACCTTCTCTACTTGCTTTGAAAAGTGAATTGAACGATGAGACCATTGTATATCATTTGAGGGAAGGTATTTTGAAAAAGGGAGTAAATTATTTTACACGTAGTTCTTATGAAACGCACCTTATAGATAAAAGAAAATGAAAATGTATGTTCGCGGTTACTTTACGGTCTAAAATGTATATCTGTACTTCTAGATTTTTGCACCATATTGCGTACAACGTGCTTTTTATTTTCTTATCTACCTCTCAGAATTGTTTTTATGTCTCGGTATACTGAATCCCAAAATTTCTAAATGAGGTTCGAATACAGTGTTTAAATTCCTTTTTCCAAGGTTTCATAAAAACATTCTATTTAAGGAGTCTCATACTTTTTAACATCGTGAAAAACTTTCTTAATGAAATATTATAAAAAAATGTTGTTATCCATTGATTTATTTCAAATCTTTACTAAACGTATTTGATTGTGTATGCTGTTCTATGTGCGAGTACAAAATTTTACATATCTCCAATAGTACTTAACTTGTGTCAATGAAATTGACACAAAATAAAGTGTTCCAGACTCTGCCACGAAGCTGGGCTGGAAGAGATCTCGGCAACGGGATAAGTCCAGTGGCAAAGTTTTGGCGTTCATTCATTCATTCAGAAATCAATGAAGTTGAATAAAAATTTAATCAAAATAATGAAAAGTTTCGGTTCATGAAATGATGAAAAAGATTTGAGATCTGTTCATAAATATAATTGGATTATCATTTTTTTAATTTGAAAGATTAGATTAACGCGTTAACATTGGTTTGCTGTTATGCCGAAATTATTCGGGAAGACTTTTCTCCTCATGAAAAATGATAATTATTGGCATTTTAACAGTATTTTACCACCATTGTGTTTTAATGGTAATATTATAATCAAACAACTAATTTTTTATACAAATATTATTTTTTCAAGAACTGAGGGTACAGAGAATTTTATCACCACTTCTTTCTGACAAAACGTCAGAAGCAATGTAATAAAGAACACTTTAATTTTGAAAGTCAAAATAAAATTTTAGAAATTAAAATTAAAAATATAAAGTTTAAAAATCATAATAATGTTCAAGAAATTTCAGAAATTATAATATTATGCTGTGTAAAATTCCAAATATTTTACAAATTACAGAAAAATTATTAGAAATTATACCGGTATTAAAATTATAAAAATATTAGAAATTTTAAAAATTGATCTTAAAGAAAAATTATTAATTGATCTTAAAATGAAATCTTAAGCAACTTCAACATAATAAAATTCAAGAAATTTCATAAATTATTATGTAATTATTCGTAAAAATTATCATAAAATTTAAGTTTAATAATTTTAATAATAATTATTAAAATTTTTTAATAATTTTTTTCTAAAGGGAATTTTAGAAAAACAAAATGAAGTTCTTCAAATTTAATTCTAAAAACACAGAATTTTTCCAAAACGCAATCGAAATGAAAAATGTCAACAAATAATGAAAGCATGAAAAACTGCGATTTCTATTGAAAATTGAAAAACGTAGAATCAGAATTTTATTGGAAACGTAATTTCGCCATACGAAACCAAAATACAACGACAACAAATATCGGAGAATTGTTTCGCCACGTATCAATCTCGTTTTGTATTCGGTGATGCTTTTGTTGAAAAACAAAATAAAAGCGGGAAGTGGAAAAAAAAAGAAATAAAAAAACCGAGATTAGAGATATATAGAAAAGAGAAGTAAAAAAAGAATTTTCAACGTCACAAGCGGGATCCCCAGCAGCTTGGCAACAACTCGAGAGTATCATCATCTGTGTTTCTTACTAGGACACACACATACACAAGGGAATGCGACTTTCGCTAGAAATAGCTTTGTTTCACAATTTTGTTCTTCTTTTGATTAGTTCTCGTCATCTTGTCTGGCTTTTGCGGCATCGTACTCGAAAAGAAACGAGAATTATTACTCGTCTCACGGCAAAAAATTACTTTGTTTTAAGATAGATTACGATTTCGTAAACGCATGAACAGAACTACTGTCTCAATAATGTATGGCACATCACTGCATGACAACGAACCCATATATCTTCAAAATGAACTATTTCAAATGAAAGTTGTAGTTTAGTTTAGATTAACTTTAGTTTCGAACAATCGCAAAATATTTTCTTTTAAATATATTTCTAATATTACACTAGTGTGTAAAAATTATGGACGAGACGGGTTTTTCTAATGTAACGTCGTGCAAAAGTGTTCCAAATCGACACAGATAATACCATAAGATCGCCAAGACGTAAGAACATGGGAAAAGTAAACAAAACATTCCAAAAAGGAAATCCAAAGGATAAAAAGGAACTTTATTGAAAAACTAGCTTCGAGCACAATTGGACAGAAGACCGAAACATCCATGTGACAAGTGAAAAGAAAAATCCAGCGTTCAGTAGGTGATATGATCACCCCTGGCTGCTATGAAGGATTAACATCGTCTGCCCATGCTGAGTGCAAGGTTTTCAACGAGCTGTTGAGGCATTGCTGCCCATTCCTGTTGTAGCGCCACTCGCAGCTCCGGAATCGTTGTCGACTGTTGGTGACGTGCTGTCAAGCGGCTCGCTAGTGTCCCACACGTGTTCGATTCGATTTAGCTTCGGTGACCTTGCTGGCCAATCGATGCGTTGAATATCGTCACTCTCCAATAGCTCTGCGGCAGCCACTGTACGATGAGGCGCAGCATTGTCATGTATGTAGAGAGACTGAGGGCCCATAGTATTTCTAAAAAGAAGGTAGTGAGGATGGAGAACCGGTACAATATCGGCACCAGTGACTTGAATTGGAAATACCAGACAGATACCCACGCTAATATTCCTTGCAGAACCTCTAACGTAAATTGTATCTGTTGGGAAAGTAGCAACACCCTCCCATAGCCCACCAATCTATCCACTCCATCTGACCAAACAAACATGACAACACTTTTTTCAAAGTATATGAGAGTAAAAAAAACAAAACAAACGAAAATACAATGTAAACACGAAACAATGAAAAAAAAGTAAACATCTGTGCTAGGCACAATGGACGTCACAGTCCGAGAAAAAAAATTTTCGGCTTCGTCCTTAATTTTTGCACACCAGTGTAGAATAACATGGGTAGTACAGTTCGGTTATATAATCAAATATTAAAGCCACTAACTAAAGGTTAAGACATCTCTGACTAGGGGAATGTCATTCAGAGCAAATTCCTATGACAGACTGTCTGAGCCTCTGGCCTGTAAGCGTGTTGATGCAAGCGATAATTTTAAAAAGCGTGAAGTCCCTTCTATCACTCAGAAAGTACTCGATTATAAAATAAGTAAAAATACAATAACATACAAGAAATCAGTCTACACTTCGGCAGTGATTCGCGTCTGTGAAACGGTCGAGAGGAACGAATCATTTCGGTTTACATTATTTGTTATGTAAAGTTAGCTTCGCCATACAATTGTTTTGAATTACGAACACGTTCACAGAACGAGTTATGCTCGTAAACCGCAGTTACATTGTATAGGAAAATTATTTGTAGAAGTTGTTATTTTTGATATTATCGTTGGCACGCACCGAGAACAAACTGGTGGATGTTGAGAAAGAATAAGTAAGATTTGAGTTTTATTCTCTTTGCAAAAAAAATAAAATAAAAAAAAATAATAATAGTGTGTGTATATACAAAAAAATGCATGGAAGGAAAAACAGGAAAACAAAACCCCGGAGGCACACAGGGAAAAAAAAGTTTTGAAACGCGACTGGAAGCAGCAGCATCATCATCACAATTTGGGAATAAAAGCAAAGAAAAGTTTGAGGCAGACGCAGGGAATCTCGCTTCACTGGATAAAAAAAAGGGATCCATAGAAATCAATACGACGCCCATCCCATCTCCAAAGAAGAAGCAAAAACATAAAATAAAACGCATTAAAAAAGAAGAAGAAAAGAAATAGTTAAGGCTTAGCGCAGCTAAATCTGCGGCAAGGCGAAAACATGGATATAAGAAACATTTTCGGCATATTTCTTTCCTTTAGAACGGATTTTTTTTTATCAATCGAACAGATGTTTGTATATATACATACTTGAGATAGCAGTATAAGAGCTCGAACCCTATTTTATTTTTATTTATTTATTTTCTGTCACGTTCTCTCCTGTCTATTGTAGCTTCATTTTTTTTCCCCGAAAAGTAAGAAAAAAAAAATTGAAAGAAGAGTAAGCTTTTCTATGTCTTATCTTCCCACCAGCCGAAATAGAAGAAATTTAATAATAACTGCTAATACCAGAGCTGCGAAGTAAAAATGTAGAAACATCGAAGAAATGGTCCTATAGTTTTCTTCTTTTGTAAATGAATATCAGTAACGGCTATAGGGAGATATTAAATCCACACAAGTGTTTTATACACTACGTAAAAACAGGGTGTGTAGCTGCAGGGTGCTAGCTTCGAACCGTAAATTGCTGGCGAACCGTTGATCCTAGAGGCATACTTCCAGATAAAAAAAGTACCCAAATAACGTGTGGTCCTCGGATATCTCATACATATTGCAAGGGGCTGTATAGTTATTAAAATATATAAGAGAGAATTTACTTTCTATACCAGTGATTCCCAACGTGGGCGTTAACGTACCCTGGGGGCGATGGAATGTTCCACGGGGGCGGTAACACCTACGGGTATTAGAATTAACTTTCGGTAACAGCTACGGGTATTAGAATTAACTTTCGGTAACAGCTATGGGTATTAGAATTAACTTTTGGTAACAGCTACGGGTATTAGAATTAACTTTCGGTAACAGCTACGGGTATTAGAATTAACTTTCGGTAACAGCTACGGGTATTAGAATTAACTTTCGGTAACAGCTACGGGTATTAGAATTAACTTTCGGTAACAGCTACGGGTATTAGAATTAACTTTAATTATATAGAATTAACTTTCTATACCACTGATTCCCAACGTGGGCGTTAACGTCCCAGGGGGCGATGGAATGTTCCGGGGGGGGGCGGTAACAGCTACGGATATAGCATAGGATTCTATGGGTTAGATTGCGTTGGGGGGCGCTGGGAGAAAAAAATGTCTGAAGAAGGGGGCGATGGGACAAAACAGGTTAGGAAACTATGTTCTATACGAACACCTTGTGCTCAAAAGTTCAATTAGAAAGTTTTTAACCCTGATGTGCAAACCCTGTCTCTCCCGAGGCCAAACAAGGAAATTCCACATTTCTAAGTGCAATATTCTATGAGATATTTGATTTCAAAATTGTGGGGGAAAGTTTTGAAAGAACAGCAAAAACTAACCGGCAACGCTTCTTTCGCTTATTTATACGCTATTCTTTCTAATTTTCCTCCGATTTCTGAATTCCAATATCTCTGCGAATATTGCAAATAGAAACGCGGATTTTTTTGGCGTCAGGAGAGACTGGGCAACAACTTTCTAATTGGGTTTTAGAGAACAGGGTGTCCGTATAAAAAATTATTCATTTTTATTTTAATGAATTTTTAACTCTTTGTAACATGAATGACGTATCTGAGTTCTAAACATTATTAGGAAATTTTTACTAATTGAACGTTTGTCTCTAGGATCGACGATTCGCCAGTAATTTTCTGTTCCAGGCTAGCACCTTATAGTTGTGCACCCTGTATACGTAGTGCATAAAATATGCACCTACATAAACGCTATTCATTTCCCTTTAAATATTTGGGTTTCGGAATGTAAATGCAGATGATGTTTGAACAATGAAATGTTGGTACAACAAGAATATAACCCAACTCTCACATATTGTACTTACATTCATGTAACTCATATTTCTGAACTTAAGTGCTCTGGATCACACTTAAATAATCTGAGAATGTGTCGCGGTGACGTAGAACCGCACTGGGGCCCACTTAAGTGTTCTAAAATTACGTCACATGTCACTCAAGGGATCTGTAAATATGTCACGGATCGCTTAAGTGTTCTGGAACTGTGTCCCGGATATTTAAGTGATCTGAAAATTTGCCACGGGCCGCTTAAGTATTCTGGAATTGTACCACGGGATACTTAAGCGATCTGTAAAAATGTGCCGCTTAGTTCATTTTTACAACATTAGGTTTGAGGAGGGCAGGCCACATCAGATAACCCGCAGGACCATATTTGGT
The DNA here is from genome assembly GCF_987345545.1 of Pholcus phalangioides. NCBI lineage: Eukaryota > Metazoa > Arthropoda > Arachnida > Araneae > Pholcidae > Pholcus > Pholcus phalangioides. The sequence goes on along the minus strand of NW_028301608.1, from coordinate 79,851,143 downwards.
CCGCGGGCCAAGGGCTTTTATGAGATTTATATGGCTTAGAGGGTGGGCCTCAATGAAGTTATTAAAGATAAATTTTGAGTTCATAGCTTTCAAATAACATTGAAATTAACACAGAAATAATAACCTATAAAGGTATTTTCTTCTGAAATTTGAATTAAAAAAAATATTTTTTTGCATTAAAACAAATTTTTGATCATGGGGCATGAGCCGCCCTATGCCCCCCCCCCTCTCTGTGTACGAGAGGTGTCATGTATACACCCGAACCTGCTGCACTCTGCCGTTGATGGATTTGTGACTCGCCTACAATGTGTTATCCCCTGTGGTGGTGGTCATGTGGAACACATACGGGTGTAATAAACGATTTGGGGGCACCCTGTTCGTTATTTGCGTATCTTTTCTTTGACTCGTGTACGTCAGAGCTACCTATCGGCTCTTTTTGGAGTTATTTTGCCGTATTGAAAGAATCCCGTGACCTAGCGATGCTAACCCTGCAAACTGTTTTTTATTGCGGTTGCTTTTCCGGTTTTGATGAATTTTTAAAATTTTTACGGACTTTTTCCCACCCTGTATTTGTTTAATTTTAATAGACTTTCAATGTTTTTCAGCTATTTCCTAAAACTGATCAGCGAGCCATGCATTGAAGACACCTAATGTGGAATTTATACAATTTTGTCTCCATTCAAAATAATGGAACCGAAACGACAATTAAATGAGCCGTTCGAATAAACCCTTATAGTGTGCACAAATGTATGCGTTGACACACAATTCGTTTCAGGTCAATATTTCGTCAGGAAAAATATTTGCGGAACCGGCTGACCTAAAACACATTATAAGTATCTCGGGGTTGTTCTATTTTTTTTTTTTTGCGGACAATAACTCATTTGTGCGTTTCCTTGACCAACGGTCAAATAATCCCCCGGAATTTCTTGGCCGATTTCTCTTTATTTATATCGTACGTCCAACTTCTACTAGAAGAGATTTCTCGGCGCTATATCCAGTTGCAGAATGTAATGTTCAGCTGTGTAAATACGTGTCCACATCGACCGTCGTTACTCGACCCAAGTCTTAACGCTGCCGTTGATGAGTTCCATCAGGAATGTTGGTTTCGCTGGATAAATAACCTCATTAAGTGTGCAGCGGAGAAAATATTTTTTTTTTCCTTGAGAAATAACGTCTTAAGACTCCCTGTTTTTCGTCAAACTCCCCCCCCCCCACACACACACACAAACACACACCTCCCCATCAAAATAAGGAGACGATGAAAAGGATGAAGGGGAAAAAATAGATGAAAAAAAAAAAGAGTGAGAAATAAAACGATATAAATAGATAAAAAAAGTCGCCATATTGTTCTTCTGCGAGGTCTTGAGGTGGATATTCCATTATTATAAGTTTACTGAATCAAACACGTACTCGTCTCTTTCTTTATCGAGTTTAATTCCACATTTTGGAACCACAACAAAATTTCATTTGCCGGCAAAAATTAATATTTTGAACTCGATTTCAAAGAAGTTAAGATGGTATAATGCAAGCGTGCTCATTCTTTTGAAGAGTGCGGGTCACTTCATTGGTTAGAAAACATGTAAGTGATCTAGAACAGCGTTCCGGGTCTCTTCATTGGTTAGAAAACATGTAAGTGATCTAGAACAGCGTTCCGGGTCACTTCATTGGTTAGAAAACATGTAAGTGATCTAGAACAGTATTCCGGGTCACTTTATTGATCTAGAACAGTGTCCCACTTATGCTTTTCACGCCGCCTAGCTCAAAGCGGCGACACACTATGCAAATGAACGGAGCGTTTCCCCATTATTCGGATTGGTCCGATTGCCGAAATCGGAAACCCGAAGAAATTCTTTCCCGTTAATCGTCCACAACCTGGAATCTAAAACAAGTTGAAATTAAGATTTTAAACCAATCAGAAACGACGCGAATTTCCATAATCGAAAACAAGCACGCACTACGTTCGCACCCTAATTTTTGAACTGTACCTGTGGTACAGAGTTCCACCTCACTCAAGTGGCCCACAGCACATCCCTAGATCACTTAAGTAACCCGCGGATCATTTAGCTTCAATTTAAAGATTACTTGCATAGCCTACCACATCTTGGTTTTTGCGGGTCTCTCGGTATTTCTCACGGGCTCGTTCTATAGTGAGTTTATATTATTGAAAAAAAACCCGATGAGAATCTTCCCGGGCCCCCAGGTTAGAACCCTGTCAGTCCCACTCTTGGTGAGAATGATTATTTGAGTGATTCATGGTACAGTTCCAGATCACTTAAGCGACCCGCGGTGCAGTTTCTCATCACTTTAGTCACCAGCAGCACATTTACAGATCACACACGTGGCGCTGTTTGTTTCCTATCACTTGAGCTAACCACGGCACAGTTTACTATCACTTGAGTGTCCTGCCATGATTTCTTTCCTTATTTCTTTCTTTCTTTCTTGCGGTGGTCGAGTGGCCGTAGTGACGGACTCGCATCGCGAGGATCCGGGTTCGAACCCTCACTGGTGCCACAGTGGTAGTCGGCTGAAGTTCCTTTTCTGTGGTTCTCAAATTCGAGACGTGAATGCGAAAGAAGAATTGAAAACCAATTTCCTTGAGAGAAGGTCTCGCCACAGAGAGCAGCAGACCTACAAACAGGTATTCATGTAATTCAATCATTACACTTCGCTCACTTCACTTTTGAAACACAGATGGCAGCACTGAAAAATGGTGGACACAACACTAGATACGCACTGTTAGGTGCCTCACTTACACTTACGGCACAACTCGCTAGGTAGTAAACTGCCCATGGCGATAGGCCTGAGTTTTGTTCGGTTTGAAAGAAAGAAAGGGGAGTGAACCATTTTCTGAGCAAAGGAAAGATTCGCAGCTCCAACTGATATATCGGAAATCACTGAGAATACGGATAGGGAACAGAGATTTGTGACTACTGATGTCACACTTTTGTTTAAAGATGGCGAATGAGTCAGCCTCGCATTTCAAGGTACTGTAGGCTTGGGCATCGCAAATATTGCACGTTTGAATATCCATTGAGAGAGAGTTTGGGAGACACAGGTAAGAGATTCGTATGTCTGGTACAGCTGTCATTTTTCATATGAGTCGTAGTATGAGACGAGAAACATAGATCTTCAACCAGGCTCGTGTTTTATGCTATTTCTCCTTGTGAAATGATGAATATTATTATTTTTATTCATTTCAAGGTCAATTATGCTTATGTTTTGGGGAAAAAACATTGAAAACTTATCAGAAAAAAATGCATTCTATTTCAGCATGTGATTACTTCAAGCAAGGCATCGCGGCTCTATTTGGTCCAGCATCTCCGTCCATAGCAGGAACGCTGCAGGCCGCCTCCGATAACCTGCAAGTTCCTTATTTTCAAACACATTGGGATTATAAGAGCATACCCAGGAACCACACGATCAGCCTGTTTCCGGATCGGAAGACTCTAGCCATGGCCTTTCTGGATGTCATAACGAAATTAGCTTGGAAATCCTTCACTATCATATACGAAGACAACGAGGGTACGTCATATATAATTAGTACCTAAGAATTTTTTTTTTCAATACGAAAACAATAAACTGTACCAAATACTATAATAGTGAAATTCCATGTTACAATAAATAACATGTATATATCGCATATAATACATGTAATGAGTAGCTCAAAACACCAACAAATTGTTTCAAATATTTTGAAAAATTTAGGCCCATTAAAATATGTGCATGATTATACAGGATGATCATAAATAAACTGGCCCATTTAGACCTCTATATAACCTGCTCTACGAATTGGATTTTCATAGAACATAGTATTACTTAAACAGGATTCGGTGGTGCTATTTTGCTTTTGAATATTGATATTACTGTACAGTATTTTTCCGAATGAGATACAGTCAAATTCGGTTGTAACGACATCTCGGCTATAACGTTAAAAATTATAGTGATATCAACTAATTCTCATAGAGAATAGTGGTAATGAGCCTAGCTCATAACATCAATAACATGCAATGACCTCCGATATAACGACACTTCTTCGACGCTTCTGCTTCCATTTTTTTTGGGTTTTCCAAAAAAATAAATAAATAATAATAATAATGCAATTAGAGTTCAGCACATTGTGTGTGTGTGAGGAGATGATTTTCTGTCGTTTAATTCTGGACTAACAATTAAAAAAAGATTTATTACATGTTTAACAGTTCGACTTGCTTCTTGGTATGACCCGTATACGGGACATTCCTGATTTTATAATAATGTACCGATTTTGCATGAAGCTTACTTTAATTCACAATCTTTACTAAAATCGGGGATCAAGAGATAAGTTGTATAATTTATGAATTGCATTATTAAGAATATGACTATAAATATTCATTTCTCACAGTCTTCACACACATTCAACTTTTTTTCGTGAAATATATTTTATGTTGCTGCAGACGTGCTCTCTGTAGTACTTTATTTCCCGCCAAGATTTGCACGCAATAACTGGCAATTTTTCCAGCAATGTGCAACATTTTCGTTGTCGAGAACTGACAATATCTCGTATTTATACAAGATGAACTTGACTTCTTCCGCCAAACGAAAGGGGATAAATAGACGAGCCCACAAGTTGATTATGAATCGTCCTATACCAACCCAGTCCTATTTCGAACCGTTTTCGAATTATAGTGGATAACAGATTATGGGGAAAAAATGTGTAAAGTCTGAAAAACCCGGATTTGTGAGACATAACTGGCAACTAAGCACATATTTGGAGAGAACAGAAAAAATCCTGTAAGAGAGGTGACATTAATTTAATCAAAATATCTGGATTTAATGGCGAGTTTCAAACACTGAAAGACTGGCAGAGTTCAAAATCGAATTGTCGCCACAATTTTTAATCGCCGATTCCAGCAAATGCCCTTCTAGCTACAATCGGTCATATTTACCAAAAACTTGTCCATTGCGCCAGCTTTCAAAAGAGCCTACAATAAAGCATATCTGTGATTCTAGTTCAGAAGAAATTCAGCCTTTTATTTGCAATCTCTATATACAAAACTGATTTTCTGTCTGTGTGTCTGTGTGTGTGTGTGTGTGTGTGTGTGTATGTTCTCTATACAAATCTACAATTTTAGATCGATCGTCGCCAAATTTTGCATATATACCAAATGGGACTCAACTTGAACGATAAGCTACTTTAAAATTTCGTCAGCGTAGGGCAAGTGCCCCAAATGGGCAAAAAACTGTCGGGCAACAATGGTTTTTGGACCTCAACAATCACTTTCCGAACGTTTACTTTGGTTACCGTGGTTCCCTAGCGATGAGTTTCAGACGTGTTTATGTCTTTACAATGGTTTGTCACTTCTTTAATGCTGCCAGTTATGTATAATATTTTATGCCTTTACAATGGTTGGCCACTTTTTCTAACCTCCCAGTAATGAGGCTTTTTGAATAGACGTCATAATCATCATCCGCATCAGTTTGAGGGTCAGGCAAAGTATGATTCCCATAGAAATCAGTGTTAAAATTGCCGATTTTGCAGTAGAAATACGGAAATTTGGTGGTGTTTTCCGCCCCATTAATAATTTTAAAAATTGAATAGAATTCTCGATTTTTGAAATATTGAGTTCGCTTAGAGATACGAAGCCCAGGAGATTAAATATGAAGTAATTAGCCGGACCTACTTTTGAGTTGGATATCCATGCAATAACACATTGATTTCAACTTTTTATTTACATCTTCTCAAGAATGAAAATTAATGTCTCCGTATTGTCTTTTAATATTTAACTGCATAAATTCATATAGTTTGAGATATTTTAAAATTAGTTATGGGCCTGTAAGAAGTACATTAAAGAAATTCCACAGTTTAATTAAGCATTTTTGAAAGCTGAAACAGGCAGATGGATAACTTGAAGTTCAGGAGGGGGGGGGGGGGGGATCGAAATACCTAGCTCCCCTTAAAAAAGGGTAAAAAATTCATTTCTACGTTTCTTTAAATCTAGATTTGTTTATTTCATGAATCGTGCAGGAAGTCGCCATATTGGTTAACTTGGACACGGTTTGTATGTCCCAGAAAAAGAGAGGGAGATATCACGAGATCCAAAAAAGCCTCATTGAAAAAAACCCGGGCAACGCCGGGTATTTTAGCTAGTACATCAATAAAATATGTTTGCCGAAGTAAATATTCGACAAAAAATTTAATTCAGCTACAACCTGAAACAAAAATACAGATTTAAATCCAGATATTTCGGTGAAATTGGTTTCAGCTTATATAAAAGGATTTTTCTGCTCTCGCGCTCTCCAAAGATGTGCTTAGTTTGTGTATGTCTTTCAGAAACTTCACAAATCTGGGCTTTTCAGATTTCATGCATTTTTTTCCGTAATCGATTACCCACCGTAACTTGAAAAAGGTTCGAGACAGGATAGGGTTGGTATAGGGTGCTTCATGTTCAACTTGGGCTAGTCTATTTATCCTCTTTCGTTTGGCAGAACAGGTCACGTTCACCCTGTATAATCTCAATTTCCCGTATTTTCCTCCTTAAAATATTGTCATATACCCCATAAACATAATGTCAAATAAAATCTTCGTGTACGGTATTTTTTGATTGCATCTGATTATGTTTTTCACTAAGGTGCCTTGAAAACATCAACCTCGTTTTTACCTCGGTTATAACGATAAAATTCCGCGGGATCCTCGATGTCGTTATAATCGAGTTTGGCTACATTTGTGTCTACTTTGAATTTCATCGGTTTATCAATTGATCGTCGAATTAATTTGCCATTTATTCAACTTTAGCATTGATGAGACTCCAGGAGATCGTGAAAGAGCCGACGGCGAAAGACATAAAAGTAAAAGTCCGTCACGTCGATCCAGACAAAGATTACAAGAAACTGATCAAAGATCTAAAGAACTCCAGGGAATATAACTTCGTTGTCGATCTTCCGCTGCACAAAGTTCAGAAGCTATTTGCTGACGTAAGGGCCGCATATGGTTATTTTATGCAGTGGAACTTCGGTTAACGAGCTTAATTCGTTCCGCTAACGTGCTTGTTACACGAATCAAACTTCCCCGTAGGAAATAATGGAAACTCGGATAATTCGTTAAACAATTATTCATTCACATAAAAATGACTAATAAAAACGACATTTAATCAATAATTGAACGCAATAATATATAATACAATAAAATATACATAATATAAATAACGCCATAAATAAACATACAATACGATAATGTTTACAAACATGTTTATAAACATTTTTGACTTTGAACTTACTCTAAACGACAAGAGAGAGGAGTACTATCGTTTAGGATGTCAAGTGCCCAATGACACTTGCTTCCTCCTTTCTAGGATTTCTAGGAAATGGTAAATTGCAGTATTCGTTGGACAGATTTATTGCTCGCACACTGCTACAGCTTTATTTGGGTGGTTCTTTTCGACACAGTTTTGCACAGATTCCACACATTCTACACATCTCTCTAATCTCATTTTATGCGAGGGTATCTCCTTACTTATCTCTTCCTCAGATGAGATACCGTCCATGAACTATTGCTGGTGCGTGCAAGATCCATTACTTCATCTACCTTCAACGTCTAGATATTTTTCACCACTAGTTTCCCCATGCACCTCCAGTCCATGGTCTTCCCCATGCACACGATCTCTTCGACAAAGTAGAAGCTCCTGTTCATGAGCTAGCCCCTTCAAAATCACGTTCAATAATGCAATCAGTCCACAGTCTTCTCCAAGCAGAATTTGAAAAAATTTCAAGCTCACATACACGACGCTTCTATGCTACATCTAGTTTAAATATTCGTAAATATTCACACTCGCACGTGTGTTAATTTTCCGAGTTGAGGCACGCTTACCGGAGACCTTAGGGGAGAATATTATCCACAATTCCACAACACGTGTATGGGCGGAAGCAAAAAATCATCAGCTCAGTTGTGATAACGTGGAAATAAATGAACAAAGCGCAAACTTTTGCTCGCAATGCGAATCATCGCTCGTTAACTGAACCAAAATTTTTGCTCGTTATGCGAATTGCTCGTTAAGCGAAGTTCCACTGTATAATGAAAAACATGACTCACACATTTATTTGTATGAAAGCAGTTCGACGCCGCTTATTAGAATCACAAGTAACGTTATCATTCGAGTATCGTTCTCACTCTTGCAAAGAACGAAACGGACCATTATCACAACATGACGAGAAAAAATCTTATTCGTTATCGGGATTTCGGATAGCTTTTTTTCCGTATTTTTAAGCTAAGGTTTAACCAAGCCTATTTATTTTTTGCCTGTAAGTTATCGTTATCGCGCTGCAAGACTATGTAGGATGCTAGCAGGTGTTCCCTCCCCCCATCGTTGACAAACGTTTCCGAAATTAATGTCGTAATCAGTCCGTAGTATCGACTGTGATCCACGTACTTGTGAAGCTGCTTTTTGCAATGAATTCTTATAGTGATAGGGAAATGTATGATAAAAAAAAAGGTTATTTTTCCTTCACGTCTTGTTCAATTTATTTCAGTTGACAATTCACAGATTTCTTTCTCCGAGAGACAAGGATCTATGAAACGTATTATACATTCAAAAATATCGTAATTTGGGCTATACATTAGGCAGTTCCATTCTAACGCCTCGCATTGCTTGAACAACAAAAGCAAATGTTGGGTTTTAGCTGAAGGGGCGAAAAAGTCCCGTTTTTGAATAGAATAATAATAATCAAATGTAACGATTGAACATTTTGCAACCAATTAAAGAGTTTCGCGTGTGTGTGTATATGCTGGCCCTAAAGTATTTATGTTACCAGAATTGCGTTTGTTGTGTGTTCTTGTTGGTGCTGCCATCTGACTTCCATATTTTGATGTTACATGGTAAAAAATTTTCATGTTATTTATATGCAAGAATGACTGCCTATCTCGAGATTCATGATTACTGTAGGTTTATTAAACAAGCTATTGAAAGAAGGGCCGCATCGGGCCTACCCAGGGATCAAATCAGCGAGAGCCGTATTGCTAATGCGCTAGGAGCAAGCTCCGTAGACAAGAAATGCGCAGGTTTAGAGAGTTCTCTTTGCGCGAGATAAGAGTTTAAGGATAATGGTTTTCGGTAAATGGAGTCGCAAGAAATTCAAGCCGAAATTCGGAGATGCAGCAGATGTCGCTTATTAGAATCACGGATAATGTTACCATTCGGGTATTGTTATCACTTTCGCTAAGTACGGAGAAGATCAATATCATACCACGGGAAAAAATTCGTTTGTGCTTATCGGGAATTTGGTATGTTTTCAATTATTTTTCGTCGAAGTGTTTTCCCCTTTTGCATATTTTGTGAAACTAAAAATAAACCATATTAATTTTCTCCCTTATAATTTATCGTTATCAGCCTGCCGTACCATGTAGGAGGTCAGAAGGCTCCTTTGTTTACAAAACCGTTTGTACTCTGTTCACAATGTCCTAATCGGGCCGTAAGAGCAGCTACGACACACGTACGTAAAGCTTCTTTTGCAATAGCTTTCCTGTAGTGAAGGCATGTGTAAAGGTAAAAAAGAAAGTCCAGTTCTTGGTCAGTTCCTAGTCCGGAAGACTTCCACGAGGGATCTGTAGAATGATACGTACGTTATAAAATATATTACAATTCGTTATACACATTTAGACAGTTCCATTCTATTCATAATTTCTGAATAAAAGGTATAATTTTGGTTTGAAGGAAAAAATGCTCTGTTTTAGAACAATATTTAAAAAAACAGTTTTGATTCAACATTCTGAAACTTATTATGTGGGGGAAAAACCGGAGTTTTCCCATTCCCATACGTCCCGTTTGTCAAATGGGACATGGTCATCGTACTTACAGCCGGGATTTTCTTTGGATATAGTTATAATTCGGTTATTATTATCAGAAACAATAAGTCTCGATGCAATTCCATTAAGCGGCACGCACTGTATTTGCAAATAATTAGTGTAGATCGCGGAAAAATATTACTGAAAAATAAGTCCTAATGTATTTTTTGGAACAGAAATTAATTTAAGAGCGGATCTTATTTTCGGTGAAACACGGTATATATTTTGAAACTCTCAGACCAAATTTTGTGAGAAATGAAACTCTATTAAAGAATAGTAAGTACATCCTTGATTATTCTTCAAATGTTTTGTAAACATCAAAAATATTTTTGTTTCATTCAACAGGCGAAAGAACTTGAATGGATGACAACCTACCAGACGTATCTGCTGACATCATTGGTAAATTTAACGAGTTTAATTTTTTATATAACTGATCTCGAAAGTAACATCAAAGAAGTCAAAGTAGTTATCATTAGAATCTCTTTGCTATAAACACAGTCTCAATATTATTCCAGTCAAATCCTATGCTGATGACAGAGTAGTTTCTAAGAAATTTATTTCATCCTCTCTTAACGGTGATCAATTATTATCATTTTGATTCTTAGTCAGTTATTTTAGTTTTTTGCGATGCTTCTGTCAAGTATGAAATAATCTTTTTTACTTTAAAAGTTTCATTTTATATGAAAAATGCTATCAGTTCTGTCGACACCATTTATTAAAGCATAACCTAAAAGGTTATATACACGACCTCATCATTGCGAATGCGTCAAGGAAAAAGAAGACAAATTGCTTTAAAAAAACCCCAGTAAATTTTTAATACTTATTCAACTTCCCGTGGGAAATGAATTACCTCAATTTTCTATATAACAAAAGGAAACTATCCCATCCCGATGGTTTAAAAAAAAATAGAAAAGAGAGGAAAGCGGAATGACTTTGTGCATTCCTAATGAGTTCTTGAACACAATTTCACGAGCCATCAAGATGTTGGAATAAATTCAAGCGATATGTTTTTTTCCATGCATCAAATGAATATTAAATCATCATTTATTTGGGTTTTTCTAGTAAAAAACATCAATTAGAGCTTGATTAGTTTAAGAATCTTAGATTTATTTAATTTCACGTAATTTCTTGTGGAATCAATCCGTTATTGAATATGGTATTTGTGTCCTTCCCATTCTGTCTTCGGCACAGGATGTACACACTGTTCAATGGAATGCAGACGTAGTTCAGCAACCGAATATCACAGCTCTAAGGATAGTCGATCCAGACAATCCAGACGTCAGCAGAGTTGTCAAAGACTGGATTTTCTCCGAAAAACGTTTAGGAAGACGAGTCAACAGCAAGCAGCCACTTCTGGTAAACCCAACAGTTTCTTTTAATTCTTTAAATCTATAGATTTGTGGATCAAATGTCCCCGGATCAGGTGCCCGAATCAAATGTCCCCGATCTTAAACAGCTGTTGAATGTCAGTAATACCACGTCAGGTGGCGATATTAGAAAAATATGGCTGCTCAACTCTGAGAGTTTGGCGACATATTTTCTGAAACTGTCATTACCTGACCTCCGTTGTTGCGAGTAGATGAAAAGAAAAATAAGAGTTAATATACAGGAGAAGGCGCTAATTTTGTTCTGTAGTGATGTGAGTCTGATTTCATCTACAGCAGTGGTTCTTAATTGGGGGTGCCTGGACCTGAGGGGATCCACGGCCAAATTGTAGAATTATATTAAAAAATTAGTACTAAGTGTAAAAAAATATAAATAAGTAACTTAAAAAGAAATGTTTTAAAATTGTACTTGTAGTGACTTGTCTTGACAGCAGCATGAAACGTTATTCAGGTTTTTTTTTGCAGTCCAATAGATTGCATTGGTATTGCATCACATTTACTGGTACTGGATAAAATGTCTTCCATTCTTCGAGAACATTCTCGTCGCTGAAGATGGCTGTAATTTCTACTGCTATAAATTAGGGGCAGGGGGTAATTCAATATTTCCGGGGTTCCACAACTAAAAGTGGGGACCCATGCCAGCCATCAAGTTTTCCGTGGGGGCAAAGGTCAACGGCTAAAGGTATTTTGGAACCGGTGATCTATAGGATCATTATTACAGATGAGGCAATATTTCATGTGTCTAACAGGGCCGAATTGTCGAATAATAGGTTCAAATATGCTACATTTGATGCTCAGAGAATTCGTGTAAAATATTTAAAGTAGAAAGAAACTATCTCAAAATCAGTGTGTGGTATGCGCTTTTATGTAATATGGTACCTCTCACTGGTCTTTCCTTCGTGAGAGAGCACAATAGAAAAACTGGGAAATTTTCATTGGTTCTAAAGTTGCCATCTTTAGGGACTGCACGCAAATAGAATGAACTCAACAATTTTATTTTTTTATTCACAATTAATAACAATTAGATATTTTGACAATTACAGAATGTTACAACTTTGAATATAATTAACGTTTTGAAATTTACGAACCACGCCCTCGATCGTCGGCAATCTTTGACGCTAGACAATTCAAAGTCAAATATCTCCATTAAAATATTGTATTTGAGCATATGCAATTTTTTTTTGTAAATGACTTCTCAGAGTCGCATTTACATTTCGCTAATTGGAAGTTTTAGCACACAGGGTCTGCATGAAAAGTTAATTTTTCTGTTATTATTATTATTGTTTCTTTATGTTACGACCTCTTAGGATATTTAAGACATTTTGAGTAACCGCACATCTTACACCTTTTGGAAACTTTAATTGAAAAAGCATGTTTATAAAGTCAACGATTTCAGAGATGCAGACAATTTGAGAGAGCCCGTATATCAGTCCACTAGTTTTCCTCTGAAGATACGTCAAAGGTTGCGTTTACAGCATAAAGATCCATGATCTGCAAGATTTGCGTTCCGGCATAACGGGTGTTATTAATACTGCCATCTTGCATACGCTGCAGAGGGCATGGCTTGAACTCCGCAACGGATCGGTTACCGTCCGTGCAACAAAAGGAGCACATGTGGAAGCACACTGATTGTTTTTACAAAAAACAATTTGAGTTTGTCTTTCTATTTAATACACCTTTCTCACCCTTTCCAACAACTGCTCAAAAATAAGACCATTTGAACCTGAAATCCCGTAAAATTATTAGACACAATACTTTCTATGCTAATCTATTTAAAAAAAAAAAGAAGTCTGAAATGCAGTTTCGAAACATATTATTAATGCATGAATGTGTGTCCATAATTATTCGTGTCACTTTGGTGGCATTTGTCAATGGCAGTTTATTTAAATCGAATATATCCGCTTTATTTCATTTTTTTTAAGGACTTGGTTTCCCTTGCCATAATCAAGAAGTTACATTATATGCGGACCACAGAGAAACTAATGGTATTCGAGGAAACTCGTGAAAACGGCAAATGAGAAATTAATTTAAAAGTTTTTATCATTTCGTTTTCCCTCTTACGTCAAATGCACTCACTCGACGATCACCGTGATTTCGCCGTTGAAAAGTAGGGATAATTCTCTCTTCCCCTCGAAGGATGGAGCAACAAATTTATATTCAAATTGCGACATACTTTTAGAATAAATCGAGTGATTTATATGATAAAAAAAAGGAGACCATGAGAGAGTGTATCGTGATGTTTTAAAAATACCGTTTATATCGAGAGCCATTTGAAAAGAAACACTCAAGTTTCGTTCGTGAAACAAACTTTGAGAAATAGCTCGTCGGAAATTTCTAAAACTTCTCACTCGATGCAGAATACAATAATTAGTTTTGAGTGTTCACGACAAAATTTATTCGAACCAAATTTTCTAACTGTTGCGAAAAATTTTTTAAGTGAAAGTTTCATGCACTAATATAATGTATTATAATTATGATTATATTTATTATAATTATGCAAGTTCGCAACATGTTTTTTTTCTCGATTTTTGTAATTATGCAAGTTCGAAAACATGTTTTCTCTTTCAATTCTGTACTCGGCCAACGCCGGGTATTTTAATCGACGCCGTTGTGCGGTCGTGTGGGCGTCGTGCTGGACTCGTCCCGAAGATCCACGTTCGAACCCCGCTGACTGCATAGTGGTGGTCGGCTGAAGTTGATTTTCTGCGGTTTTCCAAGTTCGCCGCTGTGGTGGTCGAGTGGTCATAGGATCCGGGTTCGAACCCTACCGTCGCCGCAGTGGTGGTCGGCTAAAGTTGGTTTCTTGTGGTTCCCAACTTCAAGGCGCAAATGCGAGCTGATCTCTCCACTGAAAAGTCTCACCACAGAGAGCAACAAGCCTACACAATGATACAATTATTCAAACATTACACTTCACTCATAGTTATAAAAAACTGGTGGAACTACACATAACAGTCATTACACGGATACAAACTTCACGTCAGGTTTCACTGCACGTACACGCACATTCCAACATGTGCTAATTCGTTAGAAGTTCCGCAGAGGAATTTGGACGAGGTACATGTATGGTTTAGTAGTAGTTTTCCCAAGTTCAAGATGCGAATGTGAGCACCCCCCCCCCCCCCCCCAGAGAGCAGGCAGACCAACAACACGATACTAACATAACATGAAAATTCAAGCCTTTTCACCTTCACTTCAGAAAATGGAAGGCAGATGGCAACACGAAACAAGCGCAACTCGACAGCATAAATACATTAGGGCCACACATATACTCAGAACATTCCGGCAATGTGCCGATTCGTCTCATCTCTGCTCATCAAAAAACTCATCTCTGCCTCTCCCGGTAGAGGCAGAGATGAGTTTTTCCTTCCTTAAAAAATTAACATCTCAAATAATAAATATCTTCACAACATCCAGTCTTCAGTATATCTTGTATTAACAAGTGGAGAGCGACATTCATGTCATATATAGATTTTTAAAACCATGCCAGCAAATCCTGTTTAACTTAGTTCTTTATATATTTATTATTAACTTCTTTTTTTGTGCCGCATGTGTGATCATGATTCGTTATAATGTGATTTGAACTCATTAATTATCGATCATTTCTGCTAGACAGAAACAGCTCTGATTTTCGATGGCATCGATGTCCTTGCAAGAGCTTTGGAAGAACTCGACAACACGCAGACGGTCGACCTCAAGTCCCTTTATTGCTACGACACTTTCCAATGGCATCATGGCAAATCTATTGCAAACTATATCAAATTGGTACGATTGTCTCTCTGATTTTCTCTGATTCAAAATTATGAATAAACCGATATAAATTTAATTTTTAATTATTTCAAAGTCTCGCACACGTGCTGTGATTTCCTTTATAGTTGTTATTATTATTGTTATTGTTTTCAGAAACCTAGACATGGACTTAGTGGAGAGATTAGATTTGATCCCCAGTCTGGCACAAGAACGTACTTTACGGCAGATATCATGAGGTTATCGACCAAAGGAATCCCTCGTAAAGTTAGTGAATAAAGATTGACATTTTTTTTGTCTTTCAAATTTTGAATTTTCAAAAAAAGAAATTTACAATTTTATCTAGTCAACAAACATTTTGCCAGAAATGTGAATTTAAATTCAATGCACGAAGCTTGATGTGATCACCTTAAGATTCGGGGTTTTTGATAACAATAACATGTTGATAACTTTACCCGAAAAAATATGCAGTTGTGAGTACGATGACCATATGTCCCGGTTTGTTCAACGGAATGTATAGTAACAGGGTAGCTTACCTTTTCTTCCCCCCTCCCCCTTATAGTTCCAAAATGTTAAATTGCGCATTTTTTCAAATGTTATAAAATGCGGCGACAGCGTCCACCACTGGATGGATTTTCTCCTTTTAAGCTTAAATCATTCTTTTTTACTCAGAACTTGAGAGGAGCTAGAATGTAACTGTTTAATGTGTATTGCAGTGCATTGTATAGATCCCATGTGGAAATCACCCGGCCGAGAATGTAGTCAGCTAATAGAAATGAAGAAAGGAACGTTTTTACTTTACACATGTCTTCACTATAGGAAAGTTATTGCAAAAGATCGCTGTATGGACATGGAGCATAGCGCCTATTGTGGACCTGAGTACGGAAATTTTTGTCAATACGGGGGCCTCCTGAACTCCTGAAATAGTCTTGCAGATTGATAACGATAGCTTTTTGTTAAAAAATGAGTCTGGTTCAACTTCAGCTTCAAAATATGCAAAAAGGAAAGACTTTCGACAAAAAAAAAAAAAAAAAAGATAACATAAACGAAATCCTGATAACTATGTAAACGATTTTCCCCATATTATGATATTGGTCCATTACGTACTTAGTGAGAATGTTTGCAAATACACACGTGAAAAAATTTAATTGAAAAGATGAAATCCTCTCACAACTTTAATAATATAAAATTACGACATAAGAAAATAATTTCATACTTTTCGTAATTTGAGCTTATCAGTCGTCAATAAACGTGTGTGCATCGGATGAGAATTCTTGCTAGAAGATGGCTTTTCTAAAACAAAATACCTCGCTGCGTTTTTATGCTCTAGTATCTCTAGAGATATCTGTGTTATCACTATCAATATAGAGAAAATATTGACGACGCAGTGCATTTTTTTCATGCAGTATCATTTAGTACATTCTATCGGGTACACGTGGATAAGTAACAAGAGACACACTTCACTCAGGGGAATGGTGCTCTTTCATGAAGGCAGAAAAACACAGTCTCAATAATATCAAGAGGGGGAAAAATAAGATGTTCGCTCCTATTGAATGTTGCTGAATTTCTTCTCGTACACAAGAAGAAATTCCGAATCTTTCTCCGACTTGACAACAATTTAGAGCAGAGATATTGCATAGAGATACAACAGGAAATGTATACAAGAAAAATCTATTCTCAAAACTTCACGGCGAGAGTATTGTCAATAATGTTTTGAATGTCTGCTATTTTCTCTAACACTTTTTCATCAGTTCGGGAGTGGGGGGGGGGGGAACTATATTAAAACGCTTAAAATAGTTTTAATATAGTCCACGCCGTACATTAAAATCACGGATAATGTTATCATCCGGGTGTTGTTATCACTTTCCCAAAGAACGGAACGAACCAATATCATAACATAGGGGGGAAAATGTGTTTATAGTTATCGGGACCTCGAATAATGTTATCAATTTTTCCCCCATCGAATTTTTTTTGGACATTCGGAAGCTAAGGCATGACGAAATTTATTTTTTCCCCTGTTAGTTATCGTTATCAGGAGGCTAGAATGTGGTCTCTCATACCTCCCTTGTAGGTAAATATTTCGGTACTCCGTAAACGGTCCGTAGTATTCGCTCTGATTCATGTGTGCGTAGAGCTGCTTTTTCAATGGCTTTCCCATAGTGAAAGCAAATGTATGACGAAACTCCCCTTCCCTTCAGTTCTTCATCAGTTTTTTTTCAGTTGCCCAGATTCAAATTCAATTTTCGTATGAAACGTACATTAAAAAGAAAGTAATTTATGATATACTGTATATTAGAAAGTTTCGTTCTAAATGCCTCATAATGCCTGAATTTAAAAAAAAATGCAGGAATGTAGCTTGACGGAGCAAAAAAAAGAAAAAAAAGTCACGTTTTAGAATGAAAAATAAACAAAAACGGAATGATTGAACACATTTTGCAACCAGATTTTGCAAAGAACACAGTTGTCAGGTTTTACCAATGCCCGTTTACCATCCGTCTCATTTAATCAAACGGGATGTATATCCACCGTACTTGCTAATAGGGCTTTTCTGGATATAGTTATCATTTTCTCTCTCAGCTATTGTTATCAGTAACTCCGAACCCCCATATGATCACATTAAGCAGCGTGGACTGTGGTACTGTTTACTTGGTGATGTTTTTGGAGTGTCTGAGATTAAGAAACACATAAGCTTGCAACTGATTGCGATTCTATAAATCTTTGTCTGTGTGCTTGACAGAGATTTTGTATGTAGTCACATATTTCCGTAACAAAATTCATCGCTGGTTTTTGCCGCGTTCCTTCACAACATCGCAAGTTTAGTGAACTATATTTAGTAAATATAATCCATACGGATGAATCATACCAAATGCTCATACCAGCACTGTGAATAAAGTTACTATTATTTTTCACATATTGTGTGGAGTATCGTGTGTCTTGAAACAAAAAGTAAGAACTTATAAAACTCGAAATTTTCACAGGTTACCTTGGAATACTCAATTTGCGCACAATAAATACAGTAATTTTTAATACTTCTTCTTTTCTCTTTTGCCTTGAACACAATTTATATTTTAAATTTTAATTGAATACTTCTCTCGTACAAAAATATTCAGCTAACTCCCATTTCTTCTTTTCCATCCACGTTTCGTTACTCCCTTGATCAAATTTGTTAGGGAAAAAAGCGTCAAGCAGCTTACAGTGTTCCAACAAAAACTTTTACCAAGTGAAATTTCTTGGAAGACAAGAGGTGTTAAAATATTTTATTACCCACCAGCGTCAGATATAGCAAATGTTAACATCACGGAGATGTTGTACCTCTAACACAAACACTTGCAATCGAAGGAACTGACAGAACTAAATGTTTAAAAACATTTTATTTTCCTTTCTACAAGTATAATGTAGAATAATTAACATTTCATCTACGTAAATACGTTCCTACCTCCATTGGATATTAATTGGGGGTTGCTCTATTTTAGAAATATGTGACATCCACATTTGTTATTAACATCTTCCTTTCAGTCACCTCGTTGGGCATTTTGCCTGTTGTGGCCTTGTATTTGTATAAAAATATTGTTCCAAGGTATAACATTCTCCCCTACTTCCAAAAAAAAAAAAAGTGATGCTGCCTATACTATACAAAAAAGTATTATAAAATAATTTCATGATTCTATAGGTTGGTGTGTGGGATCCTGATAACGGAGCCAATTTCTTCGGTCAGGACCCGAAAGAGGCTGGAGATTATTTAAAAGTGATGAGAAATATGACTCTACGAGTATCTACGATAATAGTAAGTATTTCTTTCTCACGTGGTAAATTTTCAAGCGGGTTTGGATGCCATCCTCTTACCCATACTTATTATAGAAACTCCTACAATTAACTTATCTATAATTATTGTAGAACTTAATAAAGAAACTCGGTAGATTTTCCTTTTGAAATCGAAATATTGATAAAAAGCAGGTCCAAAGAAATTACCTGACCATATTGGGAGTTATTATTTCAAGATACGTAGGTGATGTCAAAATGTCCGACACATTTTGACCATTAAGTCAATTAAAACACCTCCAAGATGACCGAAAGTTAATCTGTCCAAATGTTCCTCCCGAAGGTTTGTGCGACAAGAGAGAGAGAGAGCAATTCCATCGGATGGTTTATCCGGTCTTCTGGGAAGCAATTTCCGATACGGGAACGTGACATCACCAGATTTACTCACAGAAGCACTTAACCCTATAATTTGGGAGATGTCACCTTCGGATAAAGGTCTTCTTAAATGAGCCCGAAGTTGTTTACGGGATCTAAAATTACCATTACAACAACCAATCGTGAGAATTAGAATAAGAAGAAAATGATAATGAATATAATTAAAAAGATATATATATATATATATATGATGATAATAATAAATTATTATTATTTCAAATTATTTAGTAGGTGATTTTAGTTCCAAATTAAAGTGAAAAAATGGAAAAATAATGATTTTCAAGCAATTAGTAAATAACAAATTATCTAACCTAGTATTTCAGAATACCGTCAGTAGATAAAAGGTTAATATATATTTTAATGCTGCGAATGTTCAATAAATTCAGTAAACGATGTATAAAAAGTGCGGGAATAATGGAATAAATATGTAATACCGGGTTTTCTCCGTCTCCACTTCCCTAGATTTTGGCCGCCAAATGCAGCATTGATAAACTTCTTCAAAATCCACTGATGATGTCATTGAGTCAGTGTCGTTGTGCCATAATCACTGCTGCTACAGAATAATACATATTTGTTTTTTCCCCTTCTTGAAATTTACGCAGGAAAGTTTTCTTACGTTATTATTATTTATTGGAAATGTATCCAAATAATTTGAAACTGACATCAATGTGCATCACAATAGTTGCATTTTATTGTGCTGTGCTAGCAATTTTTTCCGTTCAGATGGAAAGCTATTTTTTCAAAGATGTGGGTGTGTCCGTCAATACGGAATGCTGTATCATCCGAGTCGGGCTAGAATATCTCTTCGAGACAAAAAGTTTTGGCGGATAGAAGACAAGAGGCCTGGGCATATTTTGTATCCTGTTTTCTGTGGGCCTACCTTGATTATTTTGGGCTAGAGGAAGAAGATTGCATCTGTGACTTTTGTAGATGCACTTTTGACACCACAATCATCAACTATAAAAGAAAAATAGATAGAATTTTTATTTACCATTAATTGTCAGGCTCATTAAATCCTGTTTTTAATCAATTTGAATTAGTTTTCTTCCTTTTATGAATCCCTTATACCATATTACACCCCCGAATATCATTTTTATAAATACGTTTTTTCTCGGACACGATATTTATTTTTAAATACAGTAGAACTTCGGTTAATGAGCGATTCGGTTAACGGGTGATTCGTTTAATGAGCAAAAAGTTTTCAACAAATTTTGATTCGATTAACGAGTGATGATTCACATTACGAGTAAAAATTTTGCGCTTTTTTCATTTAGTTTCACGCTATCACAACTCAGCCGATGGTTTTTTTCGCTTTCTCTTACGCACATGCACTGTAGAGTCGTGAATAACATTCTTCTCTACAGACTTTGGTCAGCGTGCATCACTCGAAAAACTAACACACGTGTGAACATGACTGTTTACGATACGAAACTGGATGTCGCATTGCACACACACACAACCATTTCTTCAAAAAATCACCAAAATTGATCCATATTTTGTGCCATGAATTTTTTTTTAAAATTAGGTTTCAGGGCACGGGCCACATCAGATCAATCTGAAGGCCTCATTTGGCTCGCGGGACATGTGTTGAGCATATATGTTGCGAACGCTTGAAAGTAACCATGTTCGTATGAAAATGTCTGAAAAGAAAAAAACCCGTAGAATCGAAAAAGTTGCGCAACGTTCGATAAATATTGTTGAGATTGAGGCTTTATATTGAGCAACAGTTTAATTTTCCGCAGACAAAACAAATGCGTTTCGACTATTTCTATTCGTTGTCTTTTTTTCTATCACATAGGTGTTTTTATATGGATATAAATATATTTCCTTTCGCCTGGTGTTCGCGAGAATATCGCACCGATTCGTGTTGCTGTTTACACTTCGTATTTCATTCGACCGCTCGCACCTTGTCAAGAACATCTGCGTTGTCTTGTCTGCTGTATACGCCGCCAATGACAACTGAAAATGATAAAATGGCTACGATGCACAGAAAAGCGAGCTTCTCTCTCATCCTCCATATGCTTTTTGTTGTAGAAATATTTCCCTCCAATGAATTTCGGCATGAGAGCGAGAGAATCCGCGTTCTCCGTAAAATATATACGAGCTTCATCTCAAATCCCTGCTAAGAAAGAAATATGATCAGACAGAAGTAAATTTTAGATGTACTAAAAGAAATAGTAGATCTCCCAAGGATTTTCCCCTTTCCGTGAGAAATGGTTATTCATTTATGAAATTAGTTCGAATTTTCCTGCACCTGATAATAGCAGTAAATCGGTACGATTTCCTCACGCCTTGTGATTTTACACACTACTACTTAAACGTACACGCACCCCGTACACATTCCTCTACGGAATTTCTAACGAATTGTTGCATGTCGCAATTGATGTTCTGAATTTGAGGCCCTAATGTATTTATGTTCTCAGGACTGTGCGAGTTTCGTTCTTGCTAGTGCTGACATCTATTTTCCATATTTTGAAGTAGAGATCGTAAATGTGTGCTCGAATTTTGATGTGTTATGTCAGTATCGTGTTGTAGATCTGCCTGCTTGCTCTCTCTGCAGAGAGGTATTTTTTTTATATTGGAGATCATCTTGCAGCCACCTCCACTGTGCGTCAACGAGGTTCGAAATCGGATCCTCACGACGATAGTCCAGCACGATTCTTACACAACTGGAAATTGTGACCGATACGATGAATGAAATGGATTTCCTTGTACAAACTATCAAAAAATGTTTGCACAGCTCATAGCTTTGCACGCAACTGTTCACTTTGGAAACATTTTCTATTGCAAAATTTTTTCAAATGACGTGCAATTATTTAAAATCTCAGAATTTGATTGAGGAGTCGTATACATAGAAAAAATAAAGAAAATAATTATTTATACGGTCGTCGCGTGTTAAACGTTGCAATAATTAAAATGTAGGTCTCTCTGTGGAAAGGTCATTTGTAAAAAATTGCATGTCTTTAAACACAATATTCACAGAGAGACATTAAATATATAAAATAACTGTTTTGGCTACTTATCAAAATTTTGGCATGTTTTTTATTGGCCCAAAAGGTGCATTTTTAGGAATTGTAGAATGAACTCAAACATTTCATTCTTTTATTCCCAATGCACATCTGAATAGTGTCAACACGAACGGCATATAATTACATTTATTCTGAAATGGCTTTACATTTATATACACATTTGGGCTTTTGATACAGCATTTCCATTACATCCATATACAGGGTGGTCATAAAATAATTTTGCTGATATTCCTAGCGACAGCAAATTTCAATTACTGCTTATGAAATTCGAGATATAGCTGTTTGAAGGCGCTCGAGAATGAGATTACAAACTAAAACCTAGCTCTCGCGGTTACTGTTATAGTGACAAAATTTCGAAAAAATTTGTGCGCAATGAAAAACCACAAGTTGCGTTGAATCAGTACGTGTATCACCACCGGCGCAGGGTGCAGAGGAAGAAAGAAGATCTTATAAAGGAATTGGTGGGCTAACCGCTCGGTTATCTCGGTCCGCTGTGCAGGAAATCCCGACCGAGCGGTTAGTGCACCAACCCCTTGGTGAGGTCACCTTTTTTTGTCCGAGTCCTGCACCGGCGTTTGTGGTGATATAGGTACCGTTTCAATGTCATTCGTGGTTTTTATTGCGCAGATTACTTTTCAGTGTATAAAAAGGCGTGTTACTATTTGAATTCTTCGAAATTTGGTTGCTGTAACCATAACCGCGCATACACCTATATCTCGCGAATTTCATTAGCATTAGTTGAATTTTGTGGCTGCTATGAGCACTTATTGGCAAAGTTATTCCCTAACCACCTTGTAGGTTCGTTTCAGCAAAAACACTTGAGCATAGAAAAAAATTGGACTTCTACCTTGTATATATTTTTTTAAGGTTGGCGTGATTAGAATATGTTATAAGTTTGTTCTCAAGAGGAATACCTCGATTATTACTATTTTACTTTTCCAGTCCGAACCTTACATAATGAAGAAGAATGCGCCTGAAGGAGTCGTCTTAGAAGGAAATGACCGCTACGAGGGATTCTGCGTGGACGTGCTGAACGAACTCGCCGAACTCATAAACTTCAAATTCGCGATCGATGTTCTCGATCCCCCGGGATATGGCGATAACAAGACTGGAGAATGGGACGGGATGATCGGGAAACTTCTGAAAAGGGTAAAGTGAAACGGAAATGATCATGTTAACAATTGTGTAATAATGGTTATTGTATAATTATGTCCACGGCTTTTCCTTGCTTTAGAATAGAAACTAAGCTTCGAAAAATTCATTCATTTGTAATGAGAAGCGCAGGAAAACAACGTGTGTGTTGTAACAAACAGTCATTTTATCGCGATGGACTTCAGAGTCGAATTTATATGATTCCGGGAATGTTTTTTTAACCCAATTTACCGTTGATTGGCACGTAGGGTTGACTTTATGATTTTCATTTAGAATTATAGGGAAACCTCCCGTATCTTAAACTTCCCATAATGAACCAATAGTATATTTTACTCGTGCATATTTAACCATTTTCGGTCCTACGTCGATGTGAACTCAGAAATCAACAATATTAGAACGATTCCTTACGGTAATAGGAAGATCCCTGTGAATTCAGCTTCTCAGCAGAACTCACAAGCTATACCAAAACTGCAAAGGGACAAACACCCAGGGGCCTTCCCCTCATTGCGGGGGAGTCGCTTTAAGCACGTAACGATGAGGTATATATTTGAGGTGAATGAAGAACGAAATGTATTGAGTAATTTTGAGTAAGTTCTGTCAGATTTATGTGAAATTGTATGAATGAAATGACCATATATATCTACACTATCAGCCCTTTATTTACCTTCAAAGTCCCTTTATTCAAACTTGACTTGACTTACTCTACTTAAGCTATGACGTATGGGTTTCTTTACTTTTTTCCCCCCAGTCACCTTATTGGGGAATTTATCTGTTGTGGCTTCAATTTTTGCAATTTTATTTGAGCGTTTCAAGCTCTTTTATAGCTCTACGGAGGTTATTAATTTAACTGGTTAAGAAAAACTGGTGGCAGATGACAGCACTACACATAACAAGCATTACAGAGAAACAAAAAAAACTTCACGTCAGGTTTCACTACACGTACACGCACATTCGCGCATGTACCGATTCGTTGGGGGTTCCGCGGGGGGGGGGTGCATGTGTGGTGTAGCAGCAGAGTAGTAGCTAGGGCCTCCAAAAAATGGCTCGGGGATCCATGATGTTCTTAAGTCAGCCACCTCGTTGGGCAATTTGCCTGTTGTGGCGTTGTATTTGTATTTGTATTTATTTAAAAAATAATAATTTCTTTTTAATCCGAAATAATGGCGGCTATACTCAGTGAAGGTTCTACTGCACTTCGCAGGATTAATTTCGTGATCATTCACCCAAATTAATAGCGCAGTTGAACCTTGTTAAGACGAATTTGCTTAATACGAATTAAATATTTTTACGTTTGTGGACTAATACTACTACTAAACCGCACATGCACCTTGTACACATTCCTCTGCGGAATTTCCAATTACTCGGTACATGCCGGAACGTATTTTATGAGTAAATGCGTGGGCTCAAAGTATTTATGTTGTCAGAGCTTTACTTGTTTCATATTATAATTAATGGTCATCGGTCTTCTATATTTGATGGCAAAGTGAAGATGGCAAATACTTGAATTTCTACAGTTGAATCTCGACTGTAGAAAGTTCACCCTCTTCGATTTGAAGGTACACTTACGTGTACCTCACTTTTAACGGTTCTAAGAGGTTTTTCTATAACGATACCTTTTTCAGGGTTAAGACGTGTCACCTAACTCAAATAATTCTAGTAAAGATATCGAAGCAGAGTAATCAATTAATTTATTTTTAAAGGGTATTGTGACATAAAATAAACAATCAATCAGAATATATTTTTTAATAGTTAGTTTTAGTTTTGGCTCAGGTGTGAAAAAGTCACAGAAAGTATTTTTGGTTTGAAATTAGGAAATTATATATAATGTCCATATGATATAAATGCGTGCATAGGTGTATCGTATATGGAAAATACATTTCTCGTGTATTTACGTTCACGGACGAAATATTTCGTTCAAACGCAAGTGTGGGGGGGGGGGAATAAATGTAATCCAGTTCTGTGTTTTCTTTCCCCTCTCCTCACCGTCGTGAATTTTTATTGTAACCCTATGAACTGAACTTTTCTCCAATTTTTTTCTTCCTTCCCTC
This sequence comes from Pholcus phalangioides, assembly GCF_987345545.1. Taxonomy (NCBI): domain Eukaryota; kingdom Metazoa; phylum Arthropoda; class Arachnida; order Araneae; family Pholcidae; genus Pholcus; species Pholcus phalangioides. Next base: position 79,825,777 of record NW_028301608.1, on the reverse strand, counting down.
CATTGTTTTTCTAACGTGCGCTTTGGATAGGACAAGGTTACCATATTTATCGGCGATTCATCAAATAGAGATAAATAAATTTGTTGCCAGAAGTTTGTACGGGAAGTGGTTGCATTAATACAATGATTTGTAATTTTAAAATCGTGATCGGATATCGGTCTATGTATGTGTATATAAAATAATCTCTAAGGTTATATTACTGCTTACTTTTCATTGTATGTAATCCTGTTGCTCAAAATAAGCCGTCACAACTTAGGGAACTATTTAATCTCGTTCACAGGAGGCAGATCTGGCCATAGCTGACTTGACTATAACGCACAAAAGGGAGAGCGTCGTGGACTTCACGCATCCATTCATGACTCTGGGAATTAGTATCCTATTCAAGAAGCCAGTCAAGGCACCACCAACACTTTTCTCTTTCACTCAGCCACTTTCGCTGGAAGTCTGGTTCTACATGGCAACCGCTTTCCTGGGAGTCAGTCTATTCCTGTTCATCACCGCGAGGCTCACTCCTTACGAGTGGGTGAATCCACATCCATGTGAAACAGAAAACGAAGTACTGGAGAACCAATTCACTTTGCTGAATAGTTTTTGGTTCGTCATGGGTTCGATAATGCAACAGGGTTCGGACATCTTACCTAGGTATCCATTTCTCTTCTGATCACAAAATCGATGCTGACAATTGCGAACAATTATTTTCGTGTAGTTCTAGACATTTTTTTGGATGACATACAAATTTATTGGTCCGTACTGAGCGTTAGCGTATTGAATTTGTGATATGAAATAATTTTGTTAGGAAATATTTTTAACCTAATTTCGGAAAATTTATCGCCAACAATTCACCGCCACACAATTCACTGACATTCACTGGTAGGAAAATTCACCAATAAACAATTAATCGATTAAGGCCGGTATTCACCGACATGGTTTAAGCTATAGTCACAATTTTTTGATAACAGATCGACACGGATTCGTTAAATTCAGGTTTTTAACTAATCTATGTAGATCCCTTATCCAAAAATTGTGACTACAGTTCAAACCATGTCGGTGAATACGGCCCTAAAAGACACACGTAAGTGATTGGAAAAGCAGGTTGAGTGAGCTAGTGATTGATCAATCGAGTCAGAGACAGTGATTGATCAATTGAGTCAGGGATAGTGAGGGATAGTGATTGATCAATAGAGTCAGGGATAGTGTGGGATAGTGATTGATCAATTGAGTCAGGGATAGTGATTGATCAATTGAGTCAGGGATAGTGATTGATCAATTGAGTCAGGGATAGTGATTGATCAATTGAGTCAGGGATAGTGATTGATCAATTGAGTCAGGGAGTTAGTGAGTGAACAGATGAGCAAGGTAATTACCGAGTTATTCTGTGAGTTGCCGAATGACCCACCCACTCGGTCATTCAGACTCACTCTTCCATTCGTCATCCAGACTGTCACCCTCCCACTCGTCATTCAGACTCACTCTCCCATTTGTCATTCAGACTGTCACCCTCCCACTCGTCATTCAGACTCACTCTCCCATTCGTCATTCAGACTGTCACCCTCCCACTCGTCATTCGGACTGTCACCCTGCCATTCGTCATTCAGACTGTCACTCACCCACTCATTTGGTCACTCGTATGGTCACTGACCCGCTGAATCGTTCGCTCACTCAATCACCCGTTTACCCAATCAGTTGATCAATCATACGGTCACTCACTCGTTCACTCACGCCCACTCACTTGATCACTTATACGGTTATTCACTTACTGGATCACTCTACAATCACTTGATCACTTATACGATCTCTCACTCAATCGATGTCTGACGCTGTCATTCATGCGATCCCTCACTCGGTCGCTCACCCAATTATTTGATCACTTATACAATCACTCACTCCATGGATCTCTCACTCGGCCGTTCATACGTCACTCACACGGTTACTCAGTCGCTTACTCACGCGGTCACTCATGCGGATACTCATACATCCACTCACTCGTCAGTCATAAAGTTATCCACTTGCTCACTTATAAGGTTACCCTCTCACTGTATATTTCGCTAGGCAATTCATAATTTCATTTAGTCTCTCAGTTGTTCACTTATTCGTTCACTTGCTGAACCACTCGGCCACTCACAAACTGTTGTCGTTGAGTTTTTCCAGCGGTGAATTTTCCTGTCAGTAAATTGCGCGACGCCGAAATGTTGGCTGTGAATTTGCCATAAATCATTTGTGATTAATAATAGTAAATATTTCTGATGGCAATACTAATGCGGCATATATTCTTATATTTAAAAACTGAAAAAAGCTTTAATGAAAAGTTTCACTAAACATTTCTTTAAAAAATCTGAAAATAAGAACAAGAAGATAAGCACATGATTTACGACAAATTTCAAATTGTCCCAACACCTCGAAAAAATACTTTAATTACTCGAAATAAGCTTACAAGTATTTGATTAAGGGGAAAAACAAAGTTAAACGTATTTAATGCCGTAAAAAGTAAAATGCAAATTTATTCGAGTATATATATAATACAACGAAAATATATTAAATTATTAAAGCAACAAGCCACGAGAGATGAAAAATCAAGCGAATTTGTTCTGCGGCTGAGACTATGGAACGTTTCTTAATGTGTTTATTTCCGGAATCAGAACGCCTGCAATTTATACTTAATTAGTTTTAACGCAAACAAGTTTTTTTTTTGGAATTCAAAACAGATTTTTGTTGTCTCATACCTTTTAACAGGGTGAGGGAAAATCATGGTGAAAAACCATGCTCTAATAGAAATATCATTAAAAATACTATTTCATTTATCGATTTATTCCAAATATTGTATACATGCTCTTGATTATATATGCTATCCTATGCTGGTATAGAGTTTCTCATATCTTAGATACTCAATTTTCCGTAAATTTTCAAATAAATGCATTAAAAACAGCTTGCACGGAAGCTAATATACCATGATACCAAAGTAATTGAATAAAAATTTATTAAAAATAAAGGAAATTGTTTCAATTCATGAAATGAAGCGAAAGGTTGAGATTTCATTGACTCCAATCTTATTTGAAATTAAATTTTAAAATTTAAATTCTAAATTCCAAACATTTTTTAAATAAAAATCCAATTTTAAATAAGATTGAGTTAATGAAATCTCAACTTTTTGCTTCATTTCGTTTCCTTTATTTTTAATAAATTTTTATTCAATTACTTTGGTATCATGGTATATTAGCTTCCGTGCAAGCTGTTTTTAATGCATTTATTTGAAAATTTACAAAAATTAAGTATCTAAGATGTGTAAAACTTTAGACGAGCATAGGATAACACATATAATCAAGAGCATGCGTAAAATATTTGGAATAAATCAATGGTCAAATAGTATTTTTAATGATATTTCTATTAGAGCATGGTTTTTCACCATGTTAAAAGGTATGAGACCCCTTAAAAACGAAATTTTAAATTAATAACACTCAGATCTGAATAAAATTGATGTAAAGTGAATGCAGTCGTGAAAACTAGTATGAAGTTTTGATGCGGATCCAACATTCACGAAAAATATCAATTCAATATCACGGAAAGAAGGGAAAAAGGGCATGTGAATGTGTTTCGGTAAAATGCCGGTATTATCACTATTAACGACGATTATGCATGTTTTACCCAAGTGTCCTTGGTAAATGTAATGGATAATATTAAAAAATTATCACTTTTACCGTTGATTATTCATAATACCCAAACATCATTGCTAAACGAGGCAAATCTCGTACAAGACTCATCACATTTGTAGGTTGTATATTATGCGTAATCATCATTTCGTATTGGTAAATGTGATAAATCGGTCCCATTGCCGTGATAACACATATTATTAAGATGACCATACTTATCAACCAGAACCCAAACCGGATATAATTAACTCGGATTTAACGAATTTTTCCGAACATCGCCGAAATACTTCCTATACTTTTCTCCCCATTTGACGAATTCTGAAATCGGATCTCGATAAACAAACTGCCATTTAACAAATTTTACGATCGTGTCCCAATACAACAAACTCTTCTTTTACAAATTCCTCGATTTAATGAATTTTCGTAAGAGTTTTAGATTATATTATAGAAAAAAAAAGTTTTATATTATGCAAATCGCGGTCAGTGATAACTTTTTTTTTCAGTATTTATCAAATTCACCAACGACGTTTGGGTATTTTACACGACTTATCAATCTTACCAAGGCGATTGGTGATTATGCATAATAATCGATCGTTATGTATAATAACCGATTTATCACATTTAACTTATTACTCACATCGTAACTTGTAAAAATATAGATTTTATGATAAATTACTTTATGTTGTTTATACCTTACAGTGATATATAGTGCAATTTTATGCGCTTTATTTTGGCAACCCCGAAATTTCTCGGGCTCATAAAACGTGCTTATTTCGGCATTGACGGGCCCAGCAAGGTCTGTACAACGGTCTTTCCCTGATAACACGTTTTCCTCCCCCCCCCCCCCACGTCTTGTCAATAAACTGACAGTGGGCGGAGTCAGTTTCTGTTCAAAGTCCGATAACAGAAAGAACACGTTTTTTTCTTTCCCCTTCCAGGCAGTATAGGATTATTGTGTACAGCATAAATAACAGAAAATGATTGGTTTTTCCCTCTGCCTTGTTTTTATTTATTATTTTCGTTGTTGGGGAGACGAGGAAGCATTTGTCTGCTCATGCCCAACAGAAAGAAATTTTCTTCTTGAATTTAAAATAATTGGTAATTTCTAGAAGGTTTAGTGATTTCTACTGTGGAATTTATAATGCTGATCAGGAAAATTTAAAAAACCGTTGATTGAAAGGGTTGAACATTTCTTAACACTTGAAAAAAAATGTCGTATTTTTTTTTTAATGAAGTATGTTCTTTCCCGATTTTCAGCTGATGCAAATTGAAGGGTTTAGGGAAAGATATTGCATTGAGAAAATCAACTTAACAAAATATCTGCGCTTGTCTATGCTAAAATAAGAGGTTTTTAAGGAAGGGCAGATAGTTCCCTATGTCGCTTGAAGGGTTAATGTTGATAACACATTTTTCATACTATTCGTTTTGATTGTTTTATTCTATTTACAGGGCGGTTTCAACGCGCATTCTCGCCAGCAGCTGGTGGTTTTTCACGATGATCATGATTTCATCGTACACGGCCAACTTAGCCGCTTTTCTCACATCTCAAAGGATGACGTCACCGATCGAAAGTGCCACCGATCTCGCCAAGCAAACCAAAATTGTTTACGGATGTGTATCTGGTGGTTCTACGCAATCTTTCTTCAAAGTGAGTTTCACACGTCTTATATCCACCGTATACACAGAATGTTTCACAAAGGACTGTTTTACTTTGAAACGACATACATTGAAAACAATGCTTGAATGATGAAACAAGTAGTTCGTTTAATGCGCAGTTTCTGCAATTTCAGTTATGCTGGCATGTGAAATTAGTTACCACTTCGGCTAATAGATGATGCCACAATCTCGACGCAGTGTCTTTTAAACAATGTGCGAATTTTTCCTTCACAAACATGGGTCAGATCCAAAACGATTCATTTGAAATGACTGCCCTGATTAGAGCAATGATATGATTCGAGCATAGACTAGAATTTAAAGCCACTTTCTTGAAGTGCCTCTAATGCAATAGATGCGTATGCCTCACAAATGAACTGTTCAAGCTGATACAGCGTTTGAAAACTGTTAATGTGAACAATGACCTTTAAATAGCCCCAGAGAAAGAAGTAATGATATAAAAAAGACTGTCACGTCGTCTATAAACTAAAATTGCAATTAATTTTGCAAACCGGTAAATTTAAAATTCCAGACCATCCAACGAACCACTTGTTTCAGCTTTCTATCAGTCAGTGTAATCAGGTTATGTCATTTCAATGTTAAAAATGTTAAAAAGTCCCATTCTAAACAAACTGTGGAAACCCTACTTCTATTAACAACTTTCCCCATTTACAGAACTATAAAACTTATATCCGTATGTCGGAATTCAAGAGCACCATGTGCCAAAAGAAAAAAATTACTGGAGAACCGTGTTTTTAAATATTTTTTTTAGTATGGGTCTATGGAGTTCATACTTTTATAAAGTAAATATCTCTGTTATTTATTAAAATAGGACTTACTATGTGTAAAGTAACGAAAACGCAGCAAATTAATAACGTTGTCTCAATATTGACGAAAATGGAATTAGTACCCTTTACCTCCGGCATACAGATCATACCTCTTGAGTTCGATTGCAGTATTCACCGCTTTACATTTAAATTATGTAGACAAAAAAGTTGATTGCATTTTCGCTCAGACTTGAAAATTGTATTAAGGTATTCGACTGCATTTAAATGTAATTTTGGAAGAAAATATTTTTTTCACAAGCTGTATGTAAATTAAAATTTCAAAAAATTTACACTTACATCAACAGATTTGAATGTACCCTATGAGAACAACGCCCAAACCTTTAAATTTTAGTTCATAACCTGCATCATTATTAGCTGCATGTACCGTGAAAATCTCAAAACATTTCAATCGTAGAATTTTTTGCAATCGTATTTAGAATATTATGTAGAATTAATATTAATATTATATATAAATGGATTTTGATTTAAATTTGTCATAAAAATGACGTTTTCATGGAAAATGCCAAAGGTAGTCCACAAAATCTGACATTTTTTTCACCATTTTGAGGTACGTTCTATTAAAAAAAATGGTATTAATGTTTCCTTTAGTACCATTATATAGAAAAGCGCTAAGAAAGGTAGCCGGTTACCTTAAGCATAAGGATACCAGGAGGAGCCATTTGCTTTTCTTGTTGATAGAAAGAAGTTTTTGTATGTTTTTCAATGTTAGAAAAGGAATCGAAAATTTGAAAACTGTGTTTCTAAAGATGAATATAAAAATGAAAGTAGTTATGCAATATACAGTAGAATGCGGATTATCCGTCCTAATGTGGTGGAGGAGCGGGTAGGATAACAGAAAATCCGAATAGAGCCAGAGTTCTATAAATGCTCATTTCTTACTCACATCATACCATTAAAACACTATTTTAATACCAAAAACCTCTCCTATACATATTTTGTGACTTCTTGGTACAGGTCAGTACTTTATACATAAATGTATACATAATGTAAATGTTTGCACTGTACTAATTGGTTATGTACGCTTTAAAAATTTATTTCAGAAAAAAAGAAGGCCAAGAATATAAATATTGTTACGAAAATTATGTAAATAGTTCATATTTATCATTGTATTTTCGCCTATAAATAGTCAATATCTTATGTAAAAATAAAAATTAACGCATTCCTCTGTAAATATTGCCAAACTGGCAACAATCGTAGCGAATTTTGGCGACAGTCTCAATCATTTGGCGGCGCCAAGAAGCCGGATAGTCGAGATTCTACTGTATTTTGAAATTAAGGGCAACTGCTGTACCTTGAGCATAGTGAATTGAATCCCCAAATTAAAAAAAATAATAATAATACAAGTCCCATATCTTATTCTTCTAAAACCCTTGGCATCAACATTCACATGTTAGAAAGAACTGGATCTCTTAATGTAAGCCATAACTTCGAGGAAAAACATTAGGTAAGGCATATGTCATGAAAAAACAAAATAGTGAGTATACTTTTTATATATTTGAACATAACTCGTGGGTTTTTATCTTTTAAAGTACTGCATCGTAATTTAGGGATGGAAGTAAAACTTACCGAATGAAAAGTATCAGCAAAATAAACGAGTGAATGTATAAAAGTAAAGATGCACCATTTTCTGTCGATGTCTGTTTTCTACAGTGGAGTCAAGTGGATGTTTCTATATAGTTTTCAATATTTTTACTATCAGAATATGAATTTCACACGCGTATTTTTATAGTTTATTTATTCATTTTAAATGAGGGCATATTCACGAATAAACAAATGTTCTTTGAATGTGCAGACGCTTTTGCCGCATTTTTTCGATGGATATCGCTGCTGTAGATTGCATTTCAAAGGGAGTATATTAGTATAAATATATATCTCCTGTGACGTAATAGAATGAAATAGGCGGAAATAAATAAACAACCGGATAAAAAAATCTATATGTTTATTCTATGGAAAGGAGAAATATAATATTTAGAATAGAGAAAAACAAAATGCTTTCCTCGGATTCGTTTCATTTTTAAGCCCGTGTTTTGTGTATTTACCGAGTTTGTTTGTTGTATTATTTTATTTACTTTCTGTTATATCCCGTAGAATTCGGAGTATCCCATATACAAAAGGATGTGGTCGTTTATGGAGTCCCACAGACCAAGTGTTTTCACGAAGAACAATCCCGAAGGCATCGAGAGAGTCAAGGCTGGAAATTATGCATTCCTCATGGAATCGACTTCCATAGAATATCAAATAGAAAGACAATGCGAACTCACTAAAATTGGAGGCGAGTTGGATGCGAAGGGATACGGGATAGCCATGCCCCCCAGTAAGTCATTCATTCTTCGAACAATTCCATTCAATGGCCCTTCATGTGTTTTATCTTTTAGTTTCTCCATGTTTTATATGTCAAGCGACTTGCTTATTTGTTTTATTTTACGACTGTCGGCGTATTTCCTAAATATTTCTTTCCGTAAAAATTAGTGAGTTCGAACCATTTCTTCGATTAAAACTAGCAAATACAGACAGACAGAGACAGAAAACCGCAGATTAGGTCATGTTGCAGGTATTTTTCTATTCAAGAGTTTTCCCTTTTTTTTATCCTTGTCTTACCCATATGAATCGTTGGTGATAGAAAAAGCTTTCAATCGGGAAAAAGTATTAAAATGGCGCTCCCCTAGTTTAGGTCAGGGCCGTCTTAAGAGTATCATGGGCCCCCGGGCCAACTGATTTTTCTGAGGCCCTACAGAACGAATTCTCGAAAATTTCAACCAGATCTCATTTTTGTGAGGCCCCCGGGCCGTGCCCGGGTGTGCCCATGCCTTAAGACGGCACTGGTTTAGGTATGTAATTTCTTGTATCAATGGTCATATATGCACTGAGATACAAAATTTAATTTCTTTCCCCTGTACTTCTAGTCAAAAAGTTTACGTGTCACTCCTTCGCCCCAAAAAAAAGTTTCTTAGTGCAATATTAGCCCACATATTTGAAGTCAAATACGTATCAGTATTAGGGTTGCATTTGAGATCAGAAAATGAGGGAAAGAGCAGTATATAAGAAAAGTTTGTTCTATGTTGTTATTCAATTCATTTTTCAGCGGTTTTCTGAATTCCAATAGGGTATATATATAGGTATGACTTACATTAACTAAACTAAGGAAATTAGGGTAGTTAATGTAAGTCCTAACTTCGAGGAATAACATTACGTAAAGGGTTGGAATTTAGGGATCAAGTGGGGCCGTATAAAAATTATTTTTTTCATCTCGGTACAGTACATATATGGACCCTAATGAAATGAATGGAGTACATACAATTGTCCCGTTATTTGAGTACTTTTCTTATTGAAAGTATACTTCTATCTAACCCAACCGCTGAAAAGATAGAGTGTATAATGATAAGACTGTGCACCCCCTGTAATGTACAGGGTAATTTATGCTGATCGATTGATGCAGCGTAGATGCATGATATACGCGTATATCATACATCGATCAGTAAATACATAAAAACCACCCATCACACGTGTAGGTCCTTTGGAAGGTGAATGTGCTACTATGCTGCAATTTTAGTGAATAACAATGAAACCAAGTGAGTACAAGGAAAACAGATTTCACCATTATACTTATATCATCAGCAAGCATCGATTGAGAATTTGTCATTAATACACCCACTAATACCATAAGCAGTCTTCCACTAAGGTTGCCTCAATTCAAGGTGTAAATGTGACCGTCTCACGGTGAGACTCTCACCTTTGAGAAAATCTCTCAGCAGCCGGTAAACAGACATTAAAACATTTAAATTTTATACTGATGAGAATAATTATCAATTTTCAGTTTCGTCTTTAGCATCCGAGTGGAGCAGTGGTAAGATGTTCGTCTTAAACTATGAAGGTTACCGTCATGGTCCACGGGTTCGAATCTTAGGCATGGGACGTCAGAAACAAGTTCGTTACCTACCAAGCCTGGTAAGACCACAGATAGGTGGCGCCTTCATTTTCCACCCAACTCCACTGGTTGGAAATTGCCGTATGGCGATGTATGATCGGAGTTGGTGTGCGGTAAAGTAGCTTCATCTTTAGAAGATAGGTAGCAGCATGTGAACACATACATGCCCGAAACATACATAGGTTGAGTTCCATTATAATTAGTCCTCCCACCTGCCTCATCGGAGGTACATGTGTAATGGTAATGAATTTTCTGTATGAGGAGAGCGTGGGGGTGGGGGGTTGGAGTAGCACAGTAGTAAGGTGCTCATCGATCACCATGAAGGTCACCATCAGGTCCGATCCCAGGGAAAGGCGACGAAAATTTCTTACCCTATCAGACTTGAAGTGATCGCCGATACACGGTGCTTCAATATACCCTTGCCGAAAGTCCCCTCCCCGTTCAAGACGAGGACTTTCCCAAGAGAGGAAGATAAAGTTCTGCATGGCGATACGACCGGAGTTGGTGAGCAGTAGGTAGAAAGAAAAGACTGCGTGTGTCGTAGTAAAATAAAGTCTCAGATTTTCAATAGGCAAGACTACATTTCCACAGAATGAATTAAAGCTTATGAACCGGCGAAATTTCTAAATCTAGCCATGACTTTTGGGTCATTGTTGCTATATTCTATAAAAGTGGTGCAAACCTTTACTTTTTTCCATGTTACAACGACACGAGCTATCGATCCGTGGAGCATGGTTCTAGGCAATTGCACTATCTTCCATTTAAGAACCAACCCCATCCATGTTTCTGAATGCAATATAGGCAGAGACATTAAGACTTCAAAAATCACTGGGTATGAACGAAAGAACAGCGTAAGGAAAAAAAGTACAAGCCTATTCCACGTGTCGTACGCTGTTATTTTCCTTATTTTCGGCGATTTTGAAATCAAATGTCTCGACTAATACCTTACTTCGATAAATGCATTTTGTTTGGGGCTTAGCAGAGACGGGCAAAAATTTTATAGCTGAAAATTTGAAGACGGGCGCTTATGAAAAATTAAATTTTGTATCTCAATGCGTATACGCCCTCAGTAAAATAAATGAAAACTCTAAAATGGAGAAGGTATTTGAATATTTGATATATTTAAATGATTCTATAACAAACAGTTTTAAAAATGTATATAGACGAGAACTTAAAAATTCATAAAAACCGGAAAAATAACCGAAATAAAAAACGATTTGTAGGTTTAGTATCGCTAAGGACACGTGAATTTCTTTAAAACAGGAAAAAATAACTAAAAAACAGCTGATAGGTGGCGCTGACGAACACAAGTCAAAGAAAAGATATGCAAATAACGAACAGAATGCTTCCAAATCGTTTATTACAGCAGTATGTGTTCCACATGACCACCACCACAGGATATAACATATTGCAGGCGAGTCACGAATCCAGAAACGGTAAAGTGCAGCAGGTCCACATACACGGTTTACAACGGTGAACTGATTGTGGATTAGGAGCGCAAGTTCTTATAACCGTCTCATTTACATATTTCCACCGAAGTCACTCTTACCAGCGTCACCTATCGGTTGTTTTCTGAGTTATTGTTTTTTTCTTGTCTTTCATTCTTTGTCGTTCATTCTTTTTGCCTTAAAAGTATGGAAAATATTGTAAAGTTCAGATTTTAATACGTTAGTGAAAATATATTTCCTTGACAACAATAAGAATGATAAGCAAAATTCGGGAAATAGTTTCGTAACGAATGATTATGAACTATTTCCGTAAATCAGGCTTTGAACATGGGTAAGAAATTAAGCAATCATGCGGATTCCAGAACAGTGGTATAACTGTTTCGTAATCATTCGAACTTTTTTCCAGTGACTTTGTACTTCGAATTTACCAAGTTCGACTTTTGTTCGTTATTTGTAAACGTTAATTGTTTTTCGATTTGCGCCTCGTAGATTCACCATTCCTCGGCATACTCAACAGCGGCGTGTTAAACATGCAGGGTAGAGGAAGGTTTCATATCCTTAAAGATAAATGGTGGAAAATGAGTGCGGCGGCCTGCGAACACGAAGGTCCTCCGTCGGCAGAGATGGGTATCGGCAACGTTGCTGGCGTCTTCCTTGTGGTTGCCGTTGGTATCGTCGCTGGCATCATTGTGGTCATCTTCGAATACGTTTGGAAAGCAAAGAAACAACTCGACAGGGTAAGCGAAATATATTAATTCATTTACTCGCTACAAAATTTTTCAATACGAACAATGGATAAATGGTGACTCATGGCATTGATAGTGAATAAACTCATTACAGTATGAATAGTATTTACGATGGAATTAGGGTTTTATGCATGAAAATATAGTCGACATTCGTCATGACAATCCCCTCCTTCCACTGAAAACGGATGTTGCACTGGGAGTTCGTTCATAACGAAAGTTTAAAAAAAAGCAACTTCTTAAGAGAATTCATATTCGGACGGAATGAAAAAAAGCAGTCGCAGGGAAAATGCATCAGGTTGGAAATAGTAGTAAAATTGTAAAAAAATTAATTACATCCAAGTACGTATTTGTATCAAATTCTCCAATATCAAGGGTGAAGGTCGAACACAATTTTGGCAAATGGAAAAGTCGAATTTCTTACATTTATTTGCGGAAAAAAGAGCGGTGTAGCCGAGTTTGGACGTTGCATTGGATTGAATGGTCTTTGTGTGTCGTTATATTGGCCGAAAAATAGCATGGGATGAACAGGACAATATTTGGGACTCATCCTACAACTGGTCGTTATAGTGTAACTGTGATAATAACGCATGGCCATTATAACCAACGTCGATTACGTATAATACCAGATGTAAAACGGGGAAATACAGGACAATGCCAATTACCATCAAAAAGAACGCCAAAAGTGAGCAAAATTGCCAACTCGTTTTAAAATCACAGAAAAGTCAGAAATCGCGGAAAATGCAGTGCCACTTTATAATGCAGTGAATTAGAAAATAAATATGACAAATATGTGTGAGATGAATATTCTTAATTGTGTAATCATAATGTAAATTTGAGATGATAAGATAATTTAATCGTTGCTTTGAAGAGTAAAAAAGCAGAGTTGGTTTTGTTGAAAATACGTGAGAAACCGGACATTTTTGTTAAAAAGTCGGGACAGTCAGAAGAACAGAATGTTCCGAGATAAACGTGACTTATGGTCACCCTACACAAGAGTGAATTTCTGTTAGGGAGAGGAGATTCATCACAAAAAGTGGGAAACTTCCTTCTTCCTCAAAAACCCAACTTTCTTTTCCCCTCTAATTGATTGTGTGATGATAAGCAAGGCCCAATAAGGAAATGGGTTGCGGTGGTGGTTAGAAGATGTCAAGAGAAGTTCGACCGTGTAAAAGAAAATAAAGTTGGGGGGGGGGAGGAGCCAGTTTATTACCACAGGAGAGAGTATATTTCCGTTTTTAATGAATTTTTAAACTTTATTTGACATAATTTATATTATATTGGCATACTTATAGTAACTACAAATTTTCGAAATTTCGTGAATCTGGTCATGTCAAACCTAAAAGTGTCACTTCTATCACGCGAAATTCTTTTTTTCTAATTACTGCAAATTTTTCACATACGCAACTTTAGTGACGCGGAGGATCTCAAGTTCATATATAATTTCTTGCAATGTCATTTGAAACATTGGGTTTTACAAAGAATGGAAGTAAAATAGCTTGGAGTAAAAAAAAAAAGTCAGTTTTTTCCAATAATTTATTGATTTCATTTCTGTTCGGTTGTTGTCATTAAACTTTTTCATTGAATTTATGAATACATTTATTTTTTCGTATCTCTACTTGCATTAAATTCTGGGTGGTCCGGACAAACGGCTTATGGCATTTAAATGAGAAAGTTTCAAAGTTTATTTTTTACTCAAATCCATTTTACTTCCATTCCTTGTAACACTCATGTTACAAATAACCAGGCAAGAAATGTTATATAGGTGCGAGTGTAGAAATTTTGCAGTAATTCGAAAAAAAAGAACTTTAAAAACTTTTGTTTGAAATGTTTCGAGCCGTTTGTCTTTAGCTTCAACAGTTTTTTCGTATTTTTTTTTTCAAATAATGTCAGGACACCCTGTTTTATTTATCTCAATAACCTGCTATTCGGATGATCAAATAGTACCTATTAAAAGTTAACAGCTGCATCATTTGCACATCCAACGAGACACTCTTTCAATCATTTGACTCTTTCAGTTGTAATTTTTATCGCTAAAGCATTTATATCAGAGCTGCACAATTTTTTCATGCCACGGGTCCGATACGCTGTATTTCTGCAGCTTGTGTTGCAGAAACCATACAAATAGTGACCATATGACTACGTTTTGGGCGATATTCCGTAATTCCGGCCGTCCTTCATTTTTATGAAATGTCCGGTTTTTTGTCCCTTTTTCAACAAGGCTTTGTTGATTTTTTTAAATGAAGAATTGCGATTATTTTTCATGACTTTTTATTACATTATGATAACTATGACTTTAGCATAATTAATTACAGTCAAGTAATTATATTCATCTCTGATATTTGTCAAACGCGTACTTTTTTGGTGAATTTGGGGTAACCGATTTTTCAGAAATTTTAGCGATAGTGAGTAACTTTACTTGTCTTTGAGAATTTCTTTTGCTGTAACTGACGATTTCACTTGCCTTTTACCTGTTTTTTTTTTGTTTTTTTTTGGCTGCAATTACCGATTTTATTTAGCTTTGACAATTTTTTAGGCTGTAAATGGCAACTTTACTTGCCATTACAACATTTCTATCGATATCCCGCATTTTTATGAAAGAAGTATGGTCAACTTAGGTATTTATCGTGTTGTATGTATTGATATTTTTTATCGGAACAACTTTCGCTGGTCGAATTGACATCCTTCGTGAGTCTGAGGTTGTGCACTCCCTCCTGATTGATAAGCTCATGAGAGAACAATAGGGAAACGCAAGTATATTTAAAGGCTCATGCATCGATCACGTCGAAATATCATCGCTGCATATACGCATACATGACTACCAATCACGTTTCTTCTCCAACATTGATCGAAACATATCAGTAATCAACGTGATAAATAACTGCACAACGACGCTCATCTTGACTCAGAATCACTGTAGTGGAAAATTAGAAAGAGTACATAGCTGTATTTGACTGTTATTGCCCTCACATTTATCGTTTTTCTGCCCTTACATAAAAGGAGAAGTCATAAAATTTCGAGAAGGTCATTCCTCTCCCGCTCTCGCAATAGCATACAAGATGGTTTATGGTATCGTCATCGATCCTATCAGTAATGGGTCATCCAAAAGCTGTTTTGCTCTTACCTCATTGAAGTAAAGAGGGGAAAAAACCATTCAAATCTCGTTTATTTTTAAGTTCATTGTTTTCGAAATAAGAGAGACGAGAAAGAATAAAATTTCAGTTTATGCAATTGGTTTTGAATTTCAATTTGAAAAAAAAGAGAGATTTGAGAGGCTCCATATACATTGTTTGAATAGATATTCTCCATCATTTCAATTCAATAATTTCTATGTTACAAAAATATTCTATTCTATTTCGAAGAAGCAATGCGAAGTGAAATTTAATCAATTGTACGGGATCCCCTAATGCCAGCAGATGTTAGGAAATGTCGGATCGTGTGTGGTGACAGCATTCACCACTGGATGCACTGTTCGTGCGTTGGAGGAACTTGGCACGTTTTGCCGCTCAAGCAAGGCAGTCACGCGGTCCGCTTGTATTGTCCAGTTCTTGGAGGTTTTGTAACTTTAATTGTGTGATAGATGTTTAATTTTGTTTTAGAATTGGGAATGAAGTGTTTGCCTTCAACTGTGTCTCACTCCTTCTAGAATAACTGGTGACCCGGACGTGATCAATCGCGCAGACAGCATCATCCAGTAGTGGACGCTATCACCAAACGTGTATTTTTTACTTTACAACTCGATGATGACATTATTAAAAATTATAATAAGAGAAGAGACACAAAAAATGTTATTTAAATGTAATTTTTTATGATTACTTTTTCTTTTAATAATTGCAAAATTATACAATTTCAAATGACTCCTTGGGCTTCGTACTAAAACAAGACCGATGATCTGTTTTGATACAGATTCAAAAGTGAATTGAAACTTTTTTTACATTAATAGCTTAAACACAGAGCACATAAAAAATTCCATGCTAAACAGTTTTTTCTGTCGTTGCCGTTACTAGTTGGTGTGAATTAACGACATTTATTTTTTATGGGATTTAACCAAAGTTTGTTAATTTGAATTACATATATTATGATGATTGCTTCATAGGCTGATTATTTTCTGGTCGTTTTGGTCCGGAATCTAGTTGTTTTTGACGAAAAATTTGATTAGAAAATTGTATTACTCTAGGAAACACGAGTCACAAATTTTGTTGTTTTTTCTTCTTCTTAGGAACCGATTCCGTTCATGCTGTGGCGTGATCTCGTCGACATCCTACGAGGACGAGGTTCGACTCGTCCCGTTCCTAAAGAATCCGAGGACCCTTCCGTTGAGAAGTTGCCTATGGTCAATCTCAGGACTAATCCAACAACAGAAGCAGAACTTTTCTCATGACCACGGACAAGGACACTCTCACGACAAACATGCCTTTGATGAAGAAAAAAAGAAATTCCTCGTTTTCATTAATATATGTGTATATGTATGTATGTAAAATCATTTCCTCTCCT
Source organism: Pholcus phalangioides (assembly GCF_987345545.1). Classification (NCBI taxonomy): domain Eukaryota; kingdom Metazoa; phylum Arthropoda; class Arachnida; order Araneae; family Pholcidae; genus Pholcus; species Pholcus phalangioides. Next base: position 79,809,022 of record NW_028301608.1, on the reverse strand, counting down.
TGTTTATTGAAACATTCAAGAAGGAGGGAATGAAATTTAAAAAAAAAAAGAGGCTCCACTCCTGAATATTTGGGGAAAAACACCATACAACGAGCTTTTATCAAAAGGAGCAAAATGGGTCTGATAGTAAAAACATTGTGGAAGAAAAATGTGAAAAATATTTCCCTGCACTGTGTCCTTCCCGATCTTTAAAATATTTTTTGAACATTATTTTAATTAAATATTCATTTTTTATACATATATCTCCTTGCATTATAAGTTGTAGTGTCTTATCCAGGGTTATTTTCGAACTGACTGGGTTAGATAACAATGAATTCAAACGTACCGGAAAATTCATTTGACTTCAAAATAAATAAATATACAAGGTGGGTGAAATGTCCACGACACATTTTAAAAATTAAGAAAATCAACAAATTGACATATGAAAAAATTGTGGTTTGCACCACTTATCATGGCGTAGAGTTGTTTTTCGTTTAGAAAATTGGAAAAAAGGTTCAAAACTTCACTCTTAGATGACGCTTTATCACTAAAAAAATTGAAATAACACATAAAATGCAACCCAGTGCATAATTAATATCTAATACGATTTGGGTGACATAAAACTATCACATTTCAATGTGAGCAGCGTTTCTAGCTTTGCATATAAACTGGTGAAAGAGAACTTATATCTAAATTTGGAAGTTTTATTGAACCCAAATCGTAATAAAAATACACGTAATTATGCACTGTTTGCGGCCCAACTCATGTGTTATGTCTAGTTTTTGGTGATACAGAGCCGTCCGTGAGTGAAATTTTGATCTTTTTGTAATTGATCAAGGAAAAAACTCCACGTCTGGATAAGTTATCTTGCTCGAAATTACCTTTTTTTATGGCAATTTGATGATTTTTTTTTATTAATTTTTAAAATCTGTCATGGAATTTTTGAATACCAATATATATATTTTTAATCACAGAAATATATATATATACATGGTATTAAAAAAAAAAAGACATCTCGCTGAACATCACAAACATTCTTCCGTATGAGATAACACTGAACAACACATTTTAAAAAACATTCGGCGTCCGAAACAAAAATAGTCATTTCTAATGTGATTCGGTGTGCTAAAGACGAATTTCTCCATTAAAAAAATAGCTAGATTGGGTACGGTTTTCTACGGAACTGCACATTTAATACACGTACAACAGCACAAGACACTGCATTGAAACACAACATGAGTATAGAAAGCAAAACAAATATACTTGAATAACAATACAAATACAGTCATTCGACGCAACTTCTTTTCGTTTTGAAGCCAAGGTTAACTAAAAATTTTTCCCCTTATAAGTTACCATTATCATTCTGTAGGAGAGGCTAGAAGGTTTTCCCGCCTTCCCCCATCTTGTTGACAAACATTTCCGTGCTTAATGTCGTGATCAGTCGGTAGTATTCGGTGGGATTCGTGCACGTGTGCAGCTGCGTTTGCAATGACCTTCCTTTCGTGAAGGCAAATGCATAACGGAAAAAAATATCTTTCAGTTGTCCAGATTCAAATTTCTTTTTTCCTGATAGACCTTTTTTAAAGGAATCTATGAAACGTATCGCGCATTTGAAAAAAAAAAAAAAAAATTGTACTTTATCATATATGTTAGATTAGACAGTTCCATTCTAACGCCTCACAATGCCTGAACAAAAGAAGAACAGGAAAAAAAAAGTCCCGTTTTACAATAGAATAAAAAAAATTGGAACGATTGGACATTTTGCAAAAATGTTTTACCTGTCGGTCATTCGTACTGTTTGGCCGAACGATTTGTATGGCCACCGCACATACAAATGGGCTTTTTTTCAGATGCAGCTATATCACTAAATTATCCTTATCAGAAACCCTGAGTCCCGATGTGATCACATTGAACTGCACATGGACTCTTTTCCCAAACTTCTAACGGATATTTATAGAGGCACATCATCAAAAAACATGAAAACACAACACACACGCAAATACATAAAACAAAACAAAAATGCATAGATAAAAAAGCAAATGCGTTACAGCACAATGGATCATTCATCGGCATCTGAAGAGTACTTTGCTTTGCACTGCGCTTGTACTGGAAATGAGGAGCATCTCATACAATTGTCCAATAGTAGTCAGCCAGCTGGCATCTAAGTTGATCCAGTAATTTTCCACTGGTAAGGTTGTTCTATGGTCCTTACCACTTTTCCACCGAACGATAACGCTTGTAAAGCTGTTAGAAGCTGTTAAAATATCTCAAAAATAAGAGCCAATGAAACGTTTTAATGGTGATATTCGTGTTCAGCAGGTCGAAATAACTCGAAATTGTGTACTTTCATGTCGGACGCAATTTCATTGTTTTTTCAGAGCAATTAATTGATGAAACGTGCATCGAAATATACAGATTCTATTCAGCCTGTCGTCTAGAAATGGGAAGTATAATCTAATTCAAAAATGGAACTGGATCAATTCCAACAGCTTCAAGTTACTTTGTGTGTATCAACAATCCGGGAATTTACGATTCTAAAGAAACGCCTACGGCAGCGAGGAATCGGGACCACGAATTTCTATATTTCTGTTCTATTCATAATACGTACAATCCTCATTCACATTTCCCATTCGGATCATCAAATATTCATACTTCGCGACTCGTTCCATATTTTGCTCGTCCCTTTTTACAAAACAATTTGTTTTACTGATGAAACTAGATAAAATGTGTTTTTCATTCTTTTCCGTCATAACCCGTTTAAAATTTTGATACTTGCATTGAAATCATGTAAAACTTTACGTTCAGGCTTTAATTTGTGAAGAAGTTGGTATTTTTTTTCAACGGACTTCTCATACCTTTTAAAAGTTTCAAAATTCATCAAAAATCACGCTGTCTCTAAGTAGAAATATCCTTGAAAATATTATTTAACCATTGATTTCTTCCAACTCTGCTATACATGTTTTTTGATTGTATACGTATTATGCCAGTGTTGGGCAAACGTTTTAGAAATGGGATAGAAAAATAAAAAAAGGAAAAAAAAATTGGTTTGTCGGAACATATCCTGATTCGTGATTGGTTTTTTATGCTTCTTTGAAGTGAGGTGGCGGGATATGTGCTGTGTTCTTTTTTTGAATACTGCCAAGATTTCATTGCAAATCAGACGCAATGGTTTATCTTTACCAAATGTGAAAAAAGGTATATTTTAATAACGTCATGCATAAGCAAAAATTTTAAACCATTTTCTATTCAAATCCTCACAGTTATATTTTGCATATGTAAAAAATGGAACACTCCCACTAAATGAATTTTTTTATAAACATTGAAATTGAACATTTCTATACTATTGTTTTAAAATTTGTTGCTGGCCGAATAGAACCTTTAAGTTGGTCGTAGTTTTCTCATCGCTATACTATGCTATGCCGACGCATTGTGTTTCATTTGTGCAATACTTACTTTTTTTGCAAACTTTCAAACATCAGAAAAAAGTTACTCATTAACTGCGCATGTGATGAAATAGCTATATCAATATGTAATTGAATACATTGATTCAAAATAAAGAAAAATGTCTAGTCCATCAAATGAGGCAACATATATGATGCCCATTCATACATACTTGAATTATAATTTTTTTTTATTAAAATTAAATATAATTAATAAGCTAATTATATTTTAGTTTTTTTTAAATTTTTTTTAATTTTCGAATATTAAATTCAATTTTAAATAAGATTGAGTCAATGAAATTTCAGTATTTTTCCTCATTTGTGTGATGCTGAATGGTTTTCTTTATTTTCAATCAATTTTTCTTCAATTACCATCAATTACAACGACATCGAAAATTCTACGAACTTTTGTCGTCACAACCGAGGTTGACATTTTCAAGACCTTTTTTGACATAAAATATAATCAGAGGCAATCAAATATCTCATATGAAGGTTTTGTTACTTTATGATTAGGGCGACTAATTTGATCGAGAAAAATACTGAAAATTGGGATAATTTATACTGAATATTGCCAATTCTTGCACATGTTGTCAAACAAATGTTGTTTATAAATAACTGTCGGCGAGAAAAATATGTTGCAGCAAGACTGCTAAGATGTATAGTATTTCATGGGAAAGGTGAATCTGGCAAATATTTGAGACAAATATTTTTGATCATCATATTCATTACAACATAACTTATAGGTTAAAAAATGTTAATTACCAATTAATTATTAGGTTATAAAATAAAATGTTAATTACTTTCATTCCAGATTCTCGTAAATATTAGAAATTAAAGCAAACTTCGTTGAAAAAAAAGGGACATTTTTATAAGTCCTGATAGTACTGGTTGTGGGCAAAGTACGGAAATATTTCGTATAGTGGTCATGTCAATGAGTCAGATAAATCAAACATGCAACAAATCTTTCTTTTTTTTCAGTATTAGGTATAAAAAAAAAACAACAGACGAACATTCCCTGGATGTTATCAGCTCTAATCTCAGAAATTTCTTGAAAAAACATTATTAAACAAAAGCAAAAGTGACGAAAACTTATCCTTATATCTCAGGTGATTTTCATCGACATTAATGAAAAAGTAAGGCTCATTGAGATTATTCTCTATGGGAATGATTCCGGACTACAATTTATTGATGCCATTGCCGAGTTGTCGTTGTAACCGAGGTCGTTATAACGGAGTTTGGCTGTACATTGATATCATACTATTTTATCATGCACGTAAAGTGTAAAGTGTTAATAATACATTTTTCTGATGTTTGAAAATTTGCAAAACATAAATATCAGACACGTGGAGGGCATTTTGCTTGAATAGTATCATAACATATACTAAAAATTTGTACTAAATTTGAAATCAATTCATGTGGTTAAATAAATTTTTTAATGAAATTTCTTCTTGAGCAGGGTTTTTGAGGCTTTTTGACCATGTTAAAGGTCAATTCTTTGATTGATTAGAACAAGTAAAGATAATTTAATTAAAGTTATTTATAAGGTAAAATATTAATCAGTAATTAATTTAGATTAATCACAGAAATAAAACCTCAACAAATCAAGTTTTTTTGATTTCCAACTTCATTATAATACATATGAAAGCACATTTCGACATGGGAGTGGAGCTTTTTTACGACATGACTAAGCGTCTGGCCTTGTAACGTGCCTATAAATACTAACAAACCCAAAAAAAGTTTATTACCAAACCAGTGGGTACTGCGAGTCATTTAAATAGAAAGCAACGAGAAGAGGAGAATTTATTTGCTCTCGTGGTTCTTTTGCACTGGTTTCTCTACATACACACACACGAACACAAACACGTACATAACAATAATGAAAGAGATCTCTATTTTGCTACCCATTGATGTGAGATATAAAATATGTAGATGATTGTCTAATAAATTTATATTTCTTGTACTTTTGCCTCATTCAATTTATTTATGAAGCCAATCACACACATACAAACATGTGAATTCAAGATGTTTCTAGTCAAATTTTGATTTGCGATGAATTTTTTCCCGAGTCTGCTTCCTTGAATACAGATGCGAAGAGTCGTAATAAATAGGGCAAGAGTATTTATAATGAATCAATGACACATTTTAAATATTCGTAAAAAATCAACCGACAAAAAAGTGCGGCTTGTAGTAAAATGTTCATCATATGGCGTAGAGTTTTTTTGGGTGAATGCAAAAAATACCGTGCTTGACAAATGCTTAGGAACAGTATTACTTTATCTATCGATAGACATCCTTCAAAGAATTGAAACCTGGCACATATTTAATAGGCATCCATCCTGAATATCTCTATAATACAAAACAAAACAGATATCGCCACAGGCAAAAAAAGATAAGCAAAAGAAAAAAAAAGGTGCTCCTTGCAGCAATTGTAAACGGTTACGAAAAGTGCTCGTTCTGCTGGAAATAAGGATACAGATATGAGTTCGTCAGTATGAAGTGTGACCTCAATGGACACTGATGCACATTTGCCATCTGTTGTGCATCATGATGTCCACTAAATTTGCGAGGAGAGCTTGAGGGATTTTGTCCTGTTCGTCCTTCAAAGAGATTTTCAGTTCCTCTATGGCTGAATGGTTGAAGGAGCGTTATGTCTTTGAGCGATACGTCAACCAAGTGCATCCCAGGCGTGCTTAGAGGGATTTAGGTTTGGCGAATATGCAGGTCATAACATGCGCTCAATACCTTCGCTTGTTAGTGTGTGAAACACTTCTTTTGCCTTATGCGGACGGGCATTGTCATCCATGAACAGAAAGTCTGGACCAACTACACCTCGGAAAAGACGGACATGACCAAGGAGAATGTCGGTACAATACCGCTTTGATTTTACGATACCTCCATAATACACTCATGTCCATAAATTAAGGATAATGCCAGGTCCGGCAAATAAAGGTTCAGAAACAAAACAAACGTTACTTATTCATAAAGCCAATTTATTAAACAAAAGATAAAGAACAAAAACGATGGTGTATGTATGATAACATTCATAAAAACTACGATTTTTGCTCCCTGGAGCAATTGTAAAAAATATCTCCTTTACAAAAACTTACTATTGCATGGTTGGTATGATGGTTAATACATTGTATGTCTCCCATGCGATGAAATGCAGTCCATACAACGCCTAGGCATGCTGAGTATCAAATTATGATCTTGGGGAAGATCACTCCACTCAGCAAGCAATATTCTCCGAAGTTCCAGTACACATGTAGGAGGTAATTGACGGGCTGCAACTCGTCGGCCAAGCATGTCCCACACATGCTCTATCGGATTCAAGTCAGGTGAGAGTGCTGGCCATTCCATACGGGTTATATCCTCAAATTCAAGGCATTCGTTTACGATTTTTGCTCGGTGAGGACGGGCGTTGTCATCCATAAACACAAATTCTGCAAATTCTCGCCCATGGCACCCCTAAACAAACGTACATGTTGTTCCAGAATGATGTCCCGATAAATTTGGGCTTTCATGGTTCCGGTTTGAGCATGCAGATCTGTTCTGGAACCCAGTATAATTCCACCCCAAACGAGCAATGCTGCACCACCGTAACGTTGTCGTTGAATGATGTTGTCTTAGTGGTAACGGATACCTGGCGTTCTCCATATGAAAGTACGACGTGAATCAGACTGCAAGCTAAACCTGGACCCGTCGAAAACATCACACAAGCCCACTGTGGCGATGTCCACATTGCATGTTCTCTACTCCAGGCTAATCGCTGCCGACAGTGAGTTGCCGTGAGCGGAACACATCTGACAGGCCTGCGAGCATATAGACCAATATCTCCAAAACGTCTGTACACGGTTTGTCCTGAAACTGTGGTACCCGTGGCTGCAGATAGCTGACGAGACAGGTCGGATGCTGTGCTCCGTCTGCTTCTTTTGACAGCTACTGCCAAATACCGGTCTTCATTCGGCGTTGTAATTCGGGGGCGACCTGTACTGTAACGTCTACTGACATTTCCGTTATCTTGGAATCGTTGCTAAAGCCTAGAGATGACACTTTGGGCAATTCCAAGTTCCTCGGATACTTCCATCTGAGTACGCCCACATTCCAGACGGCCGATAATTCTACCACGTAAAAAATCATCCACATGCGTCTTGTGTCATAACTATTCGCTTATGGCACTGAGCGCCTTACAGAACTCTTGTGAACAATTTTACTTCTTTGCCACCATTCCTTATATACCCCCCCCCCTCTTACACTCTCGTCATTGTGACGTACTATCGGCATCATCTGGTGGCTTCCTGAAATTTGCATATCATTCTTGTAGATTTATGTGTAATTCTACAGGTGAAATTTTTACTTTAGATTTCGATTTCCGTGTGATTCTGAATTATCCTTAATTTATGGACATGAGTGTACATTGAAGATATGAAGCGGAGTTCTCCTATTGTGCATGATACCCGAACACACAATTACTCCTTGGCCACAGCAATCAATTTCCTGAACATTGCACCGATGGCAACGAGTTCCCTGCGCTCTCCACAGTAGCTGATGTCCAGAATCACTGTTGATGCTGAAGCGTAATTCGTCAGAGAACACTACTCTGTTGCTGTTAACAACCAATATGCTTATTACACCAACGTAATATTTTTCGACGATGATGTGCTCGTAGCAGGATGCATTTTACAGCCAGCATTTTTTAATGACCTTGGTTCATTTTTTAATGGTTCTCGCAAATTATCGAGTGTCAGTGCCGTTATCAAAGTCTGCGGCTATCTGTCCAGGAGTGGAATTTCTTTTTTTCACTAGACTGACATATTTACCTTTTCCGAATTGCGGTGATCCTCCTATGGCTTCCAGCACTCGTCAGAAATATTACTCAAAGACATAACCCTCTTTGAACCATACAGGAACCTGTAATCGCCTTGAAGGGTGAATGGGATAAAATCTCCCAAGCTCTCCTCAACAATTTAGTGAACAGCATGCACAGCAAATGCCAAATGTGCATCAGTGTCCAATGAGGTTACAAATTATACTAGCGAATTCATATTTATCCTTATTTCCAGCAGAACGAGCAAATTTGTAACCGTTTACAATTACTGTAAAAAGCAGCACCTTTTTTTTCCCCCTTCCACTTACCTCTTTTTCTATGTGGCGATATATGTTTCATTTTGCATGATAAAGAAACTTCATTACACCCACTAAAAACGTGCCACGTGTCAATCCTTTGAAGGATGGCTCCATAAAACTACATTTCAGCAAGAGCACCTATTGTATCCGGACCACATCCAAATGATAATTCCCAAATTTTTTGAACCATCACCCCAACCCAACCCAAAAAATCCTATACTAAACCGATAGCTATTACCACCTCCTGGACCATTTCATTCTATGCGCCATTTTGCAAACACTGATTCTATTATACAAACAATTTCGACCCAAGTATCTGCCAAGATCTATTGTGGACAAAGTCTCAATCACTTCATGATTCGTGCCTTCAGTTCCTCGATGTTCGTTACACGTGAGGCGTGAACTTCACGTTTGGCATATCCTACAAAGAGAAATCAAGGGAGAATCAATTTGGGGACCGAAGTGGTGCGAAACTTTTTTTTGAAACATGTATAATAAGTTTTTGTTCGAAATACGTACCTATACAATTCGATCTTTCACTGAGCCAACCTTTTTAAGTATGTTGTGATATCGGAATTCGAAATGTTCAAATTACATTTCGTTATGGTTTACAAGTAGATGCAAATAATCATGTAAAGATGAATTACCTCATTACCGGTTCCAGAAAAATAAGGTAAGCAAATGCCATTGATCTGTTGAGCCATTGGAGCTTTTGGCGAAACCGAATTTCGCCAAATAACTCACTTTTTAGTTGACGCTGCAAAAATTAGTAAAATAATTATGAAAATAATGGCACAATATATATAATTAATATTAAATAATATAATTTAAGCCTTTTTGAAATTAATAGAATAAAACAATGGAATTGGAGGAATCGAAAAAAATCGCCTGAAACCACGTGCGAAAATAAACCGATAGAGAGAAAAAAGAAACACCACTCAACTTCGCCAAATTTGAATTTCGCCAAGAATTTCACTAGTCGCCAACATTCACATATTTTCCAAAAGGGGCCCGATTTGAATATTAGACTACTTTATAAGTTAATCAGAGCTGGGCAAATGCCCGAATGGCAAACATACTGTCTGGCAACAATGGTTCGTGCTTCTCAAAAATGACTTTTACTTTGATATGATATTTACTTTGATTACTGTGGTTCCTTAGCAATGCGTTTCAAAAATGCATATGCCTTTACAATGGTTTGTCGCTTCTTTAATCCCGACAGTATACATGTATAATAGCTTATATGCTTTTATAATGGTTTGTCACTTTTCAATCCTCTCAATAATTGAAGGAAACCCGGGTAGCGCCGGGTAATATAGCTAGTTTATCACAAAAATGCTACGTCAAGTCAAGCATTTTAGCGTAAAGCTCGAGCTTCTCTGTGTGACTTGATTATATATTTAATTAGTATTCGAAATGAACTATGGACCTTTCGCCCACACTGTATTTTCTGAATGAATTAAAGCCCAACCTCGCCCTATTTCTCTCTCGAAGAAACGAACACCGAAGTTAGTTCATTGCGAACAAATTATCGAGTAACCATTTGATGGTTTTCATTTACTCATAGATGAGGTTCTTGTTCAGATCGACATTATTTCTCAATCACTGTTTAAGTGCGCGACAGATTTTATCTTATAACAACTTACCCATAAAAAAAAAGCAGCGCAGGAGATGCTTAAACAAAATTGAGAGTCGAAACTACAATCTTCCGATGAAAGGGAGAAGCTTAAAGATATTGCTCCGAAAGAATAGTTTCGTCAGAAAATCCTTAAAATGGGGCTGCCCCTGTCCAACCGAGGCATAGCGCGTTAATTACTGCATTAATAGTTATCTGATCTTATTCCGATAGATTAAGTCTTTTGTTTGGAAATTTTTCAAATTTGAGAGGAGGGGAGGTTGGCTGAGATTGAGTCATTATCTAATAGCTTACCCGTCGAGCTATTAGTTCCGAATCATTTGGGAATGTTAGTCGTTCGTCAGTTCGTTCGATGTATTGTATGCGTGTGTGTACACACACATTTACTACAAATGCTTGTATAATGTGCGCGTTACTTAAACCTGCACATTAAGAAGATTTAACGATGAGCTCGGATGGGTTTTCAGATTAGGAGAGTTTATCGTAGCCAGGCAGCTGACAGTTTTCCGAAGAATAAATTGTTCTTTAAAAGACTTCCCTGTGCGAAGACAACTCTTTTACTGAGAGAGTTATTCAGTTGTGTTTTAATCAACTAATTATAACTTTAAGAGCCATCGCCCGCAGCTCATCATGGATCCACTCAGGAACTCTTTACACGTGCCCCGTTGTGTCGTACTACTTAGACTTTACTCATCTTTCCGAACCACTCCTTCGAAACTTTGTTCTTCTTACAAAAAAAGTCTCCGTAATAAGATATCCATTCAATGCTTTGTGCTTTAGAAAGCCTTTCCAGCTTCGATGAATGTAATTTGCATAATTTAACTCGAGTGTGTTCTGCTAGCTGAATTGCTGAATTGGATAGAAAACAAAAAAATACCACTGTTGCAAAATTAAAATAAAATAATGAATAAATAAAACACGACCACATACTCTGGCGATGTTTTTGATACTCTTAAGGGTTGATTGGAAGTATAGTATCAAGATTTCCGTTAGTTTAAGTTAAGCTATTTAACGTGAAATGTTTCTTCGTAACACGGATATCCTCGATGCCGTTTGTGTAGATAACGGAATAGAATAGAATCCAAAGCAACTTGTTTCAAGTGGTTTTCGATTACGTTCTTGTGTAGTTGGATATCTGTGAAGAATGGAAATAACCACATTATTAATTGTAACAGAAGTAAACAGTGTGTGTTTGAACATTCTGAGGCGTCGATTTTAGAAATTAATTTGAATGAATATAAACCGATCACAATCTTATATATATATTCAAATAAAACGAAATTTCTTGCAATGAAAAAGTAATGTTTATGATTGAATTTTTTCATAACCTTGCAATGCACAAATTTATATGCTGCATCTCACAAAATCGATTTTCTTCTAATTTTTGTTACGCTTCTCAGACGATAGTTTTATTGGATAAAACATTTGGAATTAATGCGCCTAGTAAAGACTTAGGAAAAAACCTATACCAAAGAATGAGTGCTCGCCTCGAAGTAGCAAAGTTGTCTTCAATCAGGGCTATGTAGTATGAGCTGTTTCATCCCGTCGAAGTTGTGCTTGCCGTCTTGGATCAGTGGGCGTGGTCTCGGAGTTACTGGGTGGCATCACTGCTCAAACACTTTCTTTTAATCCGCACGCGAAACGTGCTGACTTTTTTTTACATTTTATTTACTCATTTTACTGTTTTAAGTGAGTGAACTCTCGTTTGCGGTGTTTTAGTGTCACGGATATGCTTTTGTATGACACCTTTATAATCTGTAAGTTGAGAAATGGATTAAATCGAAGAAATAGTTGGTAAGTAATAATATATTTTTGTATAAGTAGTCGCAAAATAATAAACGTCCATTTGAGTAATTTTATTTTTGTTCTCTGTTGAGCCCATAGAGGGCATCGATTTTCGCTACGAAAAGTTTGAATCGTTGGTATTGCAATCTAGAGCCAATTAGAATATACAATATAAAAAACGTCCTTTAAAGACGCCTTTTTGTGATCGTTGTAACTCAGTTTAATTTTATATCTGATTTATTCGAGAAATTTTATTAATATATTGATCCTTCATCAGTTTCCAAAATACAAACTATACTGACGTTGTATAATGGCAATTGAATTGTTCCCAGCATAAACGATTACCCCGCTGAATCGGAAATTGTTTGTTGGAACCGTTGATATATGTTTAAGCAGGGCCGATTGTATATGAAAACTAAAATCATTTCAAAATGATGCAGTGTGGGTAAAAATTTCATTTCATGCCTCATTTTCAAAATCAATATAATCTGCAAATTGATGTTTGAGAATGCGGTTTGCAATAATTTTTTAATTGGATGCTTTATTTCAAAACGAAAAAATTATAATACAAAATTCCTTGCATAAAGTGGGCAGTGCAACGTTTGTATTTAGCCGAAGACAAAAAACCACACAAGTAATGAGATTTCCGCAATGTTTTAACAGGTAAATAAATAAAATAAATACTGTACTATAAAAATTAATACAACTATATTTTATTGTCGATAAAATATATGATGTTTCATCTATTTCACTTATATGTGTGTGTGTGTGTGTGTGTGTGTGTGTGTGTTTTCTGCTCCAGAATAACGTGTGTAAGTTTGCTTGTCAGTTTCTTACTGCTGAGAAATTTCTCTTTTTCCTTTGTTTTATTTTTTTTTCTCACTAAATTTTTCTTTCCTATGTTCGATTTTATTTATATAAAAAATAAATCTCCGAGGTGGCCGTAGATTGAGGATGACACTTACAAAACGTGACCTGTTCGGTTTTTATCTACTCGACGCTGTAGACCGACAGCAGCATTATCTCATCCGGACAACAACAAAAAAAAACCCCATTTTTTTTTGCTTTAGGTAGCTATTGAACAAAAATTAGAGACGATGTCACTTGGATGATCTTCAGCGATTCTTCCAAAAAGTGTTTTACTTCCACTTTCGGTAATATCGTTGAGAAAGACGTTTGACTCCTATTTGAATTTTCAAAATTCCCAAGATTACATCATTATGAACGTATATTTATTTATTTTTTAGTACGTACAGAAACGCAAAGAACATTCGGCATACTTCCAGTTAGAAAAAGTATCCAAATAACGTGCAGTACTCGGATGCGTCATTCACGTTGCAATGGGTTGATAGTTATTAAAATTTTTAAAAAATACTAATTTTTTATACGAACACTCTGCCCTCAAAATCCCAGTTAGAAAGTTGTTGCCCTGTTTATCCTGACGTCAACAAAAAATCCACGTTTCTGAGTGCAATATTCACTGAGATATTCGAATTCGGATTCAGAGAAAAGTTGAGAAAGGATAACATAAACTATCCGACAAAGCCTCTTTCCATCGTTTATGCTTTTTTGCTCTACTTTTCCTCTAATATTTGAATTCAAATATCTCAGCGAATATTGCATTTAGAAACATGGATTTTTTTTTCAGCTCAGGAAAGACAGAGCAAAAACTTTCCAATTGGGTTTATGAGAACAGGGTGCCCGTATAAAAAAGTTATTTTTCTCTATCTCAATAACTATACGACCCCTTCTAATATGAATGGCATATCTTAGGTATACGCGTTATTTGGATATTTTTTCTAACGGAAGTATACTTCTAGGATCAACGATTCACCAGTAAAATGCAGCTGGGGGAAATTATGGAATCACACACACACTCTTGTACAACGACCAAATCTTAGAGATAAAGTAATAATTCATTTTTTCTCGTTGCTTACACCAAAGAGATCGTTGTATGCATAGATAAAACTATTGAAGACGCGGACAAATCAAACACATCTGGGGCTCTATCTCCATTGGAGATGAATCTCCTCCCGATTTGAATGAATAATAAAACCACTGTGAGTAAAATGTACGGCGTTACTTCACTCATTAATGCTACCTCTCAATCTCGTAAAAATCCGCGAAATCCATAACATACGTATGTAATCTGTCTTAATCGTATGATTGATTCAGGCCATGTTGCCTGTGTAGTTGTCCAGCAACACACATACACTATTTACCTTAATGACTTTCTAGTTCTTTATTTTTCAGTATCTTCTCATAATATTTCGTGTTTATATATCTATATGTATGTATGTATGTTTAGCTATTTCTGTATTTTTCTGTCAGCAAAGCATATCGAGAAAAGAAGCAGAGCAGAAAGTACGCGAACCAAACTCGATAACCCGGTCACGTCCATCATATCTCGTTGGTACTTTTTTACTGCAACGGAAGGGTTTCCGTCGGGATCAAGTGCGAAACCGGCCATCTCAGTCGAATGAAGGAGACAAAAAAAAAAAAAAAAAAAATATTCCGACACTAAATCCCTCGAACTCTTTCTTTTAGGATAACCAGTAACTTAGGAAATGCATGCCATAGATTACTACTCTTTATTACATTTTGGAACATGGAGCTGCGAGATGAAAGTATCATCTCTTCATTCTTCCATATCTTGCTTCTTGAGCCTTTTTCACGACAGCAGCTATATGTCTTCATTCATTCATTCGCGATCTCTTGTCTGCTTTTGTTTCACGTGGAGTTTTAAAGTTTCGGGGAAAACATAAACAAAATTCTTTCTAATGCTGTTTAGTTTTTGATCCTCCTCATATTCTTTACTTTCTTCAGGAAACTGCTGTTTTGTGATAATATGTGTACCAGTTTCACCTCAACGCTGCATTTCTTAACCTTCTGATATCCTTTGGAAAAGATAAAAACTCCTGTCGCATTTTTTCTCTTCTGACGAGGGACGTATCACGAACATATTATATCTAAATAAAACCAAACATGCTCATTTAATTCATTATGGACTCTTGTGTTGTGTGTCACTTTTATACATTATTCAATTGGCACTTCAATCCGGTTCAGAAATGTGAATGCCTAGGCCCTATTCGCAGTATTTCATTTTTTTAAAAATAGAAATTTGCTCAGCTCTGCTAAAAATACTTTCTAATTTCTGTTGCTAAATTCTTTGTCAATTTCTTTTCTGAAATCGTAAGAACAGTTATGTTATATAATATGTCTACTCTATGCAATAAAAATATTTTACTGTGATTATTTTAAAAGCTAATCAGGCGATAACAAATTTCACCGCCTGTGACAGACCGTTTACTGAGATCCACGCAGAGGAGTTAAGCATTCTAACATATTTTAAAAAACATGATCTCATCTATCAATTTAAACTCTTCAATAAAATTTTCTCTTCATTTTAACGATTAAACTGCTGATTTCGGTCGTGATAATAATATTCAATTCAAACAAAACGCAAAATTCACATTGGAAGAAAATTACTTTAGGCCGTTAAAAAAGTAGTAATTCTAATAAAAACTAAAAAAAAAAACCGATAAGTTAGTATAATAGTTACTCGAAATTAAAAAAACACGCACACTCAATCAATATCATCCTCTGCTCATTGGAAGCGCCCCGTGGCAAAAAAACTCGGGACCTCCCAACACTAAAAGTTCCCGCCAAGAAGTGTGTGACACAACTACTACCAAACCAGACATGCACTTCGTCCATATTCCTCTGCGGAACTTTGTATGACACAACTATAATACGAGCACCTTGATAGAGATGCGGTGATGTAAATGGCCAATAAGGATCGTCTGTCCATTTTGGAATTTCATCCAAACGTGGGAACGGGACAGAAAGTACAAGGGTTATAATTTGAGGCAGTCTCCAACTGAAAAATGTAACACATTGGTATATACGAAGTTCGAAAGGCTTTCTTCGAAGATAAGAAGTAAAAGCAGGCCTCAGCCAAAATAGAGCAAATAAAATTTTTTTTCAATTCTATGATTTTCACTAGAAGGAATTAAAATACTTATGGGAAGGGGGAGGGGAGGAGCACTCTCACGACACTTGGACAATTTTTTTAAAGAGAACAATGTCATATATAATACCTGTTCATAATCTTGTTGAAATTTGTTAATTGAAAAAAAGGGATGAAAAAACCAAGAAAGGAGAAAGAAAAGGAACACCCACACTTTCTAGCATGCCGGGAAATTCGAGTCAAAGATTCCGGATAATTCTTGAATGTATGTGCTGAATAAATTTGATTTGGGCCGTGTGTGTTCTCTGAATTTTAGGATCCTTTCTGTTTTTTTTTTTCCTGTTTTCGAACTTTTTGTTCGCTTTTGCTGAAACAAATCGTAATTTGCCAGTAATATCGGATATTAAGCGTGCCATTCATTTTCGTAGATTTGATGGAAATAATGGAATGGAAATAACAGAAATAATTTTAATGGAAATCAATATAAGTGGAAGTGAAATATGTTTGTATATTCCTTGATCGTTTTTGATCAATGCGTGAAATTGCAATAAGTTAAGCGAGAAATTGAAATTTTACGGAAAAACATGATATTGTAACACAAAATTGACAGCAGATTTCTTTAATCTTGGGCATGTAAAAGAAAAAGCGTGAAAAACACAGTTCTTCTATTTCTCTGATTACGTTCATGATAATAATTAAATTAGAGCAATAAGTAAATGCCCGTAAATGCTCAATCTTCATTATCGTTATTAAATTTCAGGGCAAAACATGCTTTCAACAGACAAAAAACTGAAATCGGCCTTTTAAATGCATTTTGCGATCTTTATCAGACCTCGATTATCCCGGCATGTCGGAAATGGAAGGGACTGCAGCATTCAAGAAGCTCGTGCACCTGAATTTTATGACATGTCGGTTATTGCGGGGAAAATACGGCATATTGACAATATGAATTTTCTTAATTCTTATATTCAAAGCAGTTTCATTACTATATTCGATCTCTTCATATTATCTTGCTTGACATACAACAAAAGCTTTAGAGACTTTAACACGGAATACGCTTACGGTTTTTCCCATATATTTTCAAACAAATATAACTTTCTGAAATTCTCTCAACAAGTAAGTCAGAGAAATTTGCGCGTATAATGGATTAAAAGAATGGATTTTGCGATACCCTAGAGACACCGGTGATGAGAAAAATAATAAGTACTCCATCTTGGATGTATTAAGAGCTAAATTAAAGGTCTCTTCAAAATTTTATAAGTTTCTTCAGTTGGAAAATTCAATCTCGAATTTTTAATCTCATATAAGAAAACCGGAAGAATGTCCCAAGACAAATACATTTAAATTTCCGTGTTATTCTCAGTGTTATGAAAATAATCTGTTAGCGATATTTTGAAGATACACCGAGTGAACAAGATACTGAAATCATCACTGCTAAACGAGTTCCTCGTAGCGCTTCTCAAGCCTTATGCAAACTTTTATGTCTCCCGTCGTTTTCTCAGATGAACATGTTTGAAATGAATGCGCGGTTTCAAGCGCCCACAAAACACTTAGCACACGCTACTCCTTTAACTGAAGATCCGCTCCATTCAGAGCAAACGCTGGGGGAAGAATTCAGAGCGTAAGTATAATTAATCTCTCGCAAAGTTAAACTCGTCTCCTGCTCCGTTTTCACTCTCGTCTCCATTCATAATAACGTTCTCGTTTTAGAAAGACGAATGCGAAAATATGCGGACAGAAAATTTAACAGGAGCCCGGAATGGGACCCGGAAAAGCCAGAGATATTATCGCTGCGATTCGTCATTTTATGGAACAGTTGCTTTTCACGGTAATTTGGGAAATACTTTAACGAAATATTTTCCGCGAGGGATATTAGTTTATTTTTCACGCTGCACACATTAAACAATTTACAGTTTCATCTCTCTCTGCCATATTTTTTCCCCACATGCTCTTTTCTCCTCGTTCCTAATTAGGTAAGTAGCTGAGGGCACACAGAAGGCGCTTCTCCATTATATCAAAATATTTTTTGATACAATGTTATTTTACGAACTGGAAATGTTTTTTCAGTAAATACAAGACTAATTAATATCATAGCTGAGTAATTCGTTCGCGTATCACGAGTTTTGCTGTCAATAAACGACTTAATTCGAAAGTAAATGATGATCATGTGTGTGTGTGAACTTATTATTCTTTAAATCAGACCTATAAAGTTGTAATTAACTGATTATTTATCATCACATGGCCGATACTAATTTGATGGTTATGTTCTGAGCAAAACTGGGGCTACTTTGCACCACCCAAAAAGTCGTATAAACCAACCCCAGAGTAGTTTCTTTTCACTTCATTTTAGGCTTAATTCAACTCGCGCGATTGATATTAATTACAATTTTTATCACTTGTTTGTTGATAAAATAATACTAAATTTCATTCATATTAGTTGATTTTTTTTGCATATTAACCCTTTAAGCACCATATTATGAAAAGTAGAATAAGAAGAAAATGATAATAAATAAAAAGATAAATAATCAATATGGTAATATAATTATCATTTAAATTATTGAGTAGGTCATTTTACTTCCAATTAAAGATAAAAATTTAAAAAAACAATTCAATTTTTTAAACAATGAATTAATGCATAAATAATTATCTAACCTGGTACTTTGAAGTGCAGTCAGAAAATAAAGGGTTAAATGAGAGATTGGTTGCATTTTTTGAATTTTGATCGATTTTGTTTTTCATTCAAGACCAAAAAAAAAAAATTAATTTCTGTCAGTTTCCCATAATACTTTGTGGTAACACAATAAATTTTGAGTGGGTCGACAGTGCTCTAAACTATTGTCTTGCTCAGACATAAACGTTATATTAGGTGGTACAAAGTAACCCGTTCGTTTGGTTACTTCGGAAAAAATTCATGAAAATTAAAAATACATTGGATTTTCATGATAACATACCTGTTCTCACATTGTCATAGAATATATCAGGATCATTTTCAAAAAATATTTTATACAGTTGGTATGCCTAGAAGAGAACATAAGATTTCCCTGATAAACTCTCAAAAACGGTGCAAACTAGTCCCGTGTTACGGTAGCAAATCAAACAAGATTTTAGAAATGTTCGTGAAAGTTATGATCTCGTATTTACTCGCGTTGAATTTACTATTTAAGACTTTTAGAGTTAAGATATTCAATATCAACTATTTGGTGCGGGTATTATTCAAACTTATTCTGAAATTTCTCTCATTTACACTTATTCAACTTCTATTTATTCTTTACATTTCTTACTTGGATCTATATATATTTTCCATAATATTTTATTGAGTAAAGAAATACTTGCCTATCAACAGTGAGAAAGTCAAACTGAACTAAGAAATTGAAAATTCATAAATGATAAATTGGTTTTCATAAAAGAGCTCAAAATATACGATTAAAGCTTGGAAGCTCTAATACTAAAAAGTAATCTCGAAGACACAGAAGCCAATTGAATTTTCTTACTGTATCGAATGGACAGAAAATCAATTCAGCCATATTTGTTATTCAAGGTAGAATAACCTCCAAGTTGTCGGAGTATTTGCTCACTTGCGTGTTAGTGTTAAATTCTTAAAACAAACTCTGCCGAACAAAATTCTTCCGCTACGAAAGCCAATCAAACTTTTGGTTTACGACACTGAACATGTAAACATTGCTCTGTGTTAAATAATAATTTTCAATGCCAAAGTGTTTGCGGTCGGAACAATAAGTTTGTTTTTCTCTGGTTTCTTCCTGTTTATCTTGACAAATGATTTTTTTACATCTGACAAGAAATAACTTTTTTCCTTTGTTTTTTTTTTTCATAAAAAAATACAATCTTTATGTTTGATGTCGAATTATCAAATAAAAATTGAATTACTCCAGAATAAATTTTTTTAGTAGGATGAGCTGCATTCCAATTCGATATTTGGAAAGTACATTTGCGTACACACTGTTTACGATCTTATATGCTAACTACAGGGTGTTCTGTTAATGGACCGACAAACTCAGAGTGTTGTCAGTAGGTATCAAGAGGAACAAAAATTGCAATGGAACATGGTTTCGCAAACCACGTTGAGAGGGTGAAAATCGCGAAAAACGCATGCAGGTTTCGTCAGGTGCGGACACTGCCTCATCGGATATTGCTGTTGGTACATTCGCTGTGCTAAGCACCCATTGCCATCTGCTCGACCGTAAATCAGATGCATATCAGCGTATTCCTCGTTCGTGTAGTCAACCATCACGATACTCATTGTATGTAACAGACAACTACTACACGTGCTTACTACCGCAATAGCGCTAATTTACATCGTCCTCAGTGCTTGATCCTACCCCAGCGCATGCGTTTCGCGACGCTGCTTATGTCAGATATGGTGAGCGAACCCACAAACGCATTCAGCGATGAACCTTTCGTCTCGTCTGAACTCAGAGCCTGCATCTGTTTTTCGCGATTTTCACACTCTCAACGTGGTTTGCAACACCATGTTCCATTGCAATTTTTGTTCCTCTTGATGCCTACTAACAACCCTCTGAGTTTGTCGGTACATTGGCAGAGCTGTTCAGTAAGTTCTAGCGTGACCTTTATATCATTAACTGTCCGTCGTTGAGGTTTGATTCCAATTTAAAAACTGCTCAAAAGGCGTTCAAAAATTACCCTTTACCAGTTTTGGGAGTGAAAATGCAGTGGGCAGTTAAAGTTGGGAACCACAGGAAACTAACCTCAGCTGGCCATCACTGTGACGACGGTGGGGGATCCCAACACTATTAAATGACGCATTATGTGCCAGCTGTAACCACCTAAAGCGGAAAGCCCAAGACAGAGATGAGTGGCGACTGCTCAAGCGAACTAGTCTTAGGATTGATGTCCCATTGATAATGATTATCGTCATATTATTTTATGAGAATCTGGTCCCGAACGATAACAACTATAAAATTCGATAAGGAAGAATAACATTTTTTAATCGAAGACACACACAGAGAATGAAAGTTTTAGAAGACTGTGTCTTAGCGAAAAAAAAGGCCGTACCCGGGAAAGTGACTATGCGTGAGAAAGAACAGACATATATGATGGAATAGTCTTCCAAAGCCAAATGGTTCAAGTATTGAAAAATAGGCAACATATATGCGCAAACATTCTTTTTTTTTTCTAAAGTAATATCATATGTACGGAGCATCTCTTCCATCTCAGACAACTTTAACGTACGAAAAACGGAGAGAAACAAAAATAGAAAACATAACGTCATTGAACTTCGACCATTTAGAATTCATTTCTACATTCTGACATTGCTGAAAATGCAAGAGGAAATAAAATGAATTGCCGTATCGTAAATATGGTTTTATGACCATTTTTTTGAAAAAATTTCATTTCAATCTTATTTTTATGAACGAGAAATGAAGCAAAGAACTGTTCCAAATAAAAATTCCCAAATCAGAAAAGAATAATAATGAGTTTAGCGCCTGCCACCTTCGTATGATTTACTTATGCAATTATACAGTACTTGGTTTCTGGTGACGTGACGGTATGCTACGCCTAATTACGCAGTAAACTGTGCGTGCTCGGATGCGAAATCCCAAAAATAGATTACCAAAACTCATGGAACGAAGTAAGAGAAAAAAATGGGAGTTTATTTTTAAGTTTTTCTCGAACCCCCCCATTCACCTTTTCTGCTTTTCTCTCCCTATTAAAATAGACGTTCGACTTTTAATGCACTGCAACGTATTACGAGAGAGAGAGAGAGATGATAAACTAATTAAATAAAAATTCCCAGCTATTTTTCCATCCCATTCATTGGTTTTTCTTTATTTTTATTTTAGGACATCCATAAGATTATACCGAAAGAAAAAATAACTGATGCGTGTTCATAATGTTTTATGGATATTTCGCATGCACGGTCACCATTTAATAAGCTGATTTAAAATTATAATCAATATTATCGTGTCGGTTTTTTCATTTAATATCAACTTCTTACAGGAGAGTATCTAGAACCGCTGTAAATGTTTACGAGATAAATATTTTCAGTTCTTGTTTAGGCTTGAAAAATGCATTCATGACATGCTAGAAAAACGCCATGTACTTCGTAATTTGCAGATTGAAAATGTTTCCAAAACTACGTTTGAATCTAGTACAGTTAAACCTCGCTACAACGATGTATCCCTCTACAGTGACATTTTTCAAGTCTTGATTCAAAAGTGCCTGTAGTCTAATATTAAACTGCTGCTTCCGACATAACGATTAACCTTCTACAATGATATTTTTTCGTGGCTTACAGAATATCGTTACATCGAGATTTCACTGTATTATAAATAGAAATATCACGAATACCATTCTAAAACCTGTATTATATTAAAACAAAACTGATGTAAGCAGGGTAAGCAGTACTCATTTCGCCCCTGTGCGGTCGTGTTGGTACCGTGGTGAAATCGCATCACGAGCTCCTGTGTTCGATTTCCGAAGGCAGTACAGCGGTGGTTGATTTTTGCTTTGATTTCAAGTTGGTTTTTTGCGGTTCCTAACTTCAAGGGGCAAATGCAGGCCAATGCCATCATCCCAAATGAAAAGTCGCGCAAGGGGGGAGGGAGGTTTGAAGGTTGCTTATGTCATCAACCACCCTTTCTGAAGATATGAAATATTCTAAGCTGCTGACAAGGGGGGGGGGTCAAAATGGCTAAAAATCTGCTTACGTAATACTTGAATGGCCCTAAGGTAATTATGTTGCCAGAGTTATGCTTGTTTTGTGCTTTTATTCATTCTGCTGTCGATGGTGAATGCTTGGATCTTCATGTTATGTAAATATTTCTATGTTGAAGTTCCGCCTGCTCTCTGTGGAGAGACTTTTTCGAATTAGGAACCGACTCGCATTCACGCATTGAAGTTGAAAACCGCAGAAAACCAATTTCGTCCAACCACCACTGTGTTGCCAACGGGGTTCAGACCTGAGTACACACCTCGCGATGAGAGTCCAGCACGACGACTACATGACCGCATAGCGGTTGATGCCAGCAGCAGTAAATTTGACGGTGTCTGATTATAATGCTACCACCTGATATAACGATAACCCCTCTGAAACTATATTTTTTCTGGGACCGCAGAGTAGTGATATATCGAGGTTTTACTGAATTATTTTCCGTAATATTTTCTGCGCATCCCTGAATAACATGTCACTGATTTGTGACGTTTAATGAAATGTGTTTCAAAATACATTCGACACCAATAAAATCATGGATATTGTTATTATTCAGGTATTATTATCACTTTCGGAAAGAACGGAACGGATCAATATAATAACATGGGGAAAAATTCGTTTGCAATTATCGGGACTTCAGATAATGTTATCAATTTTTTTCTGCCGAAAATTATTTTTTTTCGCATTCTGTTAATGTTTAATCAAACTTGCTTTTTTCCCCCCTGCAATTTATCGTTATCAGGCTGCAAGACTATATATATATGTAGGAGGCTAGAAGGTCCCTTCTCTCTTATTAACAAAAGTTTCCGTTCTTAATGTTGCCATCAGTCCATAGTGTTCACTATGATACTTACAATCCAGACATTTTTCGAATATACATACCATTCGGTTATTGTTATCAGAAACCCAGAGTCCCGATGTGATCACACAAATCGGCGTGAACTGTATTTAGACTTTAGATTGTATTTTTCTTTCAGCAATAAACTAATCAGATAAATAGCCTGCAAAAGCAAGAAATAATCCTATTATTCAAAAGTATCCGAAAAAATATGTGATTCTATTTAACGCAGTCAAAATAACATTTTGAGGAAACGTGAACTTCAGTGTATCAGTAAATAATATCTATAAAATTTACCGATGCAAATAAAAGAACAAAAATTATCGGAAATTTTCTCGATAGTATATTAAACATTAATAGATAGACTTCTGAACGGATCTATAAATGAATGCAAGTTTACAAAGAGAAGAAGAAAAACACATAATCATAAGAGGTATTCATGTTTTTAACTGCTATCGGAAAAGTTTACAATCAGATATTTCCAGGAATGCATTGAAGAAAATGTATCGCAAATATCATCTCCGAATTACATAAGTATTCAACTTTTTCTTTCAGAAACATTAAATTATTTTTATCGTTGAAATCGGAACGTAATCGCATCAGCTGGCTGAATACCAGCAGAACAAAAAAAAAGAAAGAAAAGGCAAATCATCGTATCTTTTCCATCTTAAAATACGACTTTTTTTTTCCTTAAGTTCGAATAAATTTCCATTTTCGATCGGCCATAATGCAATTATTTTTAAAGTGTTTTGAACAACAAAGATCTTGATTCAAAACATTAAAGAAAATGCGGAGGAGGAACAAAAAAAGGGGGGCAACCCACCGAAATCACCACGCAGAATTTCCGAATAATAAAGGAGAGAAAAAAAAGGAAATGTTTAAAAATCATAAAATTATGTCGGGAGGCACGCAAATCAAATTACTTTGAAAATTTCCAGAAAAAGTTACGCTCGAATTCCCAGCAATGAGATTCTTTACGGTAACCCTTGATTTGGTTTAGAAAGTTTATGCCTCGGAATGCCGAACGACATAAAAATCTTAATTTTTCTACTGACTCTGAAACTCAAACTTTGAAAGAAGTTCCATCAGTAAAACGTTTTACTGCGCGTTCGGGTCTTATTTTCTCATTAAAAACTTTGGTTATGGCGAATAGGTCGTCAAAGACTTGTTGTGGCCAACTAAAAATATTACTTAATTTAAAGTCTAGTTTGTCGTTTCTTTCGAGGTAATAGGTGAAAATATGTTTATAATCTCTGAGACGGATCCACATCATTCCTGAATACAAGAATCAATGCAGAAAATCTGTGGAAAGATTCAAGTAAACAGTTATACAGATTGAGATATTCGTTTCCTCTGTAGTCTAGTGGTCAAGGACGTTCACCCGGGAAGTGAAAGGACGTGGGTTTGATTCCCCGCAGGGGCAGTTGAATCTTCTCTCTTTCCAAAATATATCTCCACATCAGCCAGCTGTTAACACCATTGTATGGATAGCGGAGAATAACATCATCCTCGGACTTGTACATTTATTCATTTAAAAAACATTGTTGGCAAACTTACCATGGAAACAAGGCAACTTTTCCATATGTGTTAAAACCAATGGGAAATCATCATCAGAATTTTTTTTTCTCTAAACTATAAAAACACCGTACATGTTAGTATTAACTCTTTATTGTAAAGAAAGGTACGCAGAGGAATATCAAGAAATTCGGATGCTCTTTATTTGACGAATCGGCAATATTTATGGTGACCTTGTCCTAACCTAACCTCACGTTAGAAGAAAGAAGAAGAAGGAAACAAAAAGTAGAAGAGAAAGGAAAAAACAAATGCAAAAAGAGTAAAACAGTAAAATAGATAAGTTGATAAGAATCTAGGTACACCACACCAAGTTAGATTTCTCTTTTCGCCCTCACCCAACCTGTTCTCTTTCACTCTTATATGAAAGATACATCATATGTGAAAAAAAAACATCGCTAGCAGGGTATACAAAAAACCAAGAAGAAGAAACTCATAAGGTCGAAAAAACTCTTCACGAGGATGAGGAGAGAGAGGAAAGAAAATAGGTTGAGGTTGAACTTGTTTGAATTTATTCCACTGGCATGTGTACGCAATATTACGTTCTTGATCGTGAAGTGGTTAAAGAAAAGTTTTTGAGAAAAGTAAATTTCCCATAATTTTTATTGTAAAGAAGGTCAATTATATATGTACACGATCTCCTCTACTGTATATTAAGATGAGTACATCAGGTGCGTTTGGGGAGTAAAGAAATCCCCTATGTCAGTTGTATATATGACAACTCGAACTCCCCGTCTTCATAAAAATTGAATGAGTTTACCATTTGAAAACATTAGAGCCTCTATTGGTTGGTTCAGGGGAATTTGGCAGAGTGAAAAACATAATGTTTTTTTGAAAACTGCCAAGGTTGCCCCCACGTGGCAAAGTTGTCCCGGTTGAAGACATCTTGATTAACCCTCAGCTGTTTAGAAGTTTTTAGGCACTTCGTTGGTACAGCTCGTACTTTATAGCGGCTTCCCTCGCAATGAGAAAGGTCCCTGAATGTTTGTCTCTTTGAAATTTCTGTATAGCTTATGTCAGTTCTGCTAAGTATTTATAATTAAGCAAATTTCTCTAATATGAATCACAGAAAAGTCCGTTGAAGACACTAACTCACAAGTTTCTTTGAACCTTGTTGATGCGATCATGAGCTGCTTTAAAACGTTGACCGAGGGAAAGTTATGGGGCATAAACGTCCCCCACGTTACTCCAATAATTCGTTTATTGATTTCCACCTCACCTACCGAATTAGTTAAATTAAAATCCCGCGATCATCAATGCGGTAACTCCGAAAATCGAAATCGATTTATCGTTGCAAAATCTCATTTGAGCGTGAATTCCGTTTCCGATTTAATACGGTTTCACTCGGATAAGGTTTGCCTATAGGCGGAGAGGTTATGTATCAGCCAAAATTAATCTCCTCGCCCGCTTCTATCGGACATCGAAAGTTACATGCGAGATTGTGTAATTCTAATTTTTCCTGATTTTCATCTTGCTTGCCGTGTTACCGTGGGCGAATGAAATGAATCTTTTTAAAACGTTCTTGTGTGTGCACTCGTGTGGAAGTAATAGATATTGGTACGAGCGAGTCGATCAAGACGGTAAAAACTTTATCCGCGTCAGTACAGTTTCACTATTTATCGGTTAACAAGTTGCGAAGCTACACTCAAACACTTTAATAGTCAAACATTGAAATATTTCAAATATCTAGAGAAGAAAAATTTTGAGAAGTTACATATTAAGCAAATGAAATGCCACAAATGCTATTGCATGATAAAAAAAATACATATTTTCATTACTTAAAAAACTATGGGATATTGCACTTCAGGGAACACATTTTTATTTATATGTTTCGCATAGATTTATAAATACGTATATAATTGTAGTATGAACATGTCATTTACTGTTTGCCAACTTACTTTTTTTACCATTTTCGAAGAATACATAGCAATATGTCTTCACCACACATATTTCCCTCCAAAATGCAAGGGTCAAAAGTCATTCTTGCTATGCTTGTTGAAAAATAGGAGACGAGTGCACCTTTGAGACATTCCGCTGGTAATTATAGAAACTTCGTGAACAGCTCACGAGGAAAAATTGGATGTTTACGAGTGGCTTGGAAGCATCAATGCCGAAACGGGCTCAAAACATAAAATGCGTTTATTTGAAAAATATAAGCAAATCATGTTGCCCTTTCTAAAATAAAAAATAAAATTAAAAACAAAAAAAGGCGTCGCTCTTGGAAAAACAAAAGCGTTACTACATAAACGGAGTGACCCGTTAAATCTCATGGCGGTGCTGCTACCCACTGATGAGTTCGTGAACGTAAAGCAAATTGATTGTTAGTCAAACGAATTCAACCTCAGAAAAATTTATAGATTAAAGTTAATTATATTAATTTTAATTTTTCATATCAAATTTTCCTTCCATCCCACGATCGTGAAATTTCAAGACCAGGATAAGGGCGTTTTGACTTGCAGTAGATTTTTCACGCCAAAAAATTACTATCCAAATAAGAATAATAGAATGATATTTTTAACACTTCAAGACTATCAGAATTTATTGAAAAAAATAACAATTAAATTTATCAGATCAGCGCGTAATAATCACAACTACAATCATGATAACTATCCATGTTTGTCGTATGAATGAAACCAAGAATAAAAAAAAAAAAAACAGTTCAGTTGTATATAACAGCACTCTACAATATTCTCAGAGCTAAATAACTTAATGCGGCATTGCGGCCTTAGGTGCATCAGTAGCCTTAATGATAATGGGATTGGGTATCATGATTTTTGTAATAATGATTTTGTGTAAATAGGTATGCGGGCCTTCCTGCATACCTATAGGTCCCCGCCCTTGTCGTGTCCAGGTGGTCCCATCCATAAAGATGGGACTGTATGCAGGTACGACTTTAAAGGTAGGAGCCCAGAATATATTTTTGCCAGCGGGGGGTCCTATGATACTGTTAAGACGGTCACACACGCTATCCCTCTATGCTATAGCGGGGCTTCTAAGCAAGGAACTCAAACAGAACTGTCGTGCTACCCCGTTGTAAATTTTTTTTGGTATACAATAGAAAAAACACGAATTCACACAAAATAAATTCATCTTTGTCCCTCGAACTGTCAAGAGGGACAAAGTCTATCAAGCTTCTTTCTGTAGGAGTCCATGCTCTGCCGAATGGCGGGAGAAAACAGTCAATAGTTGATTATCGTGTATATTGCATGAAGTGTTTTTGATTTCTATGAAAATTTATGAAGGGTATTTTCACACACATAAAAGTGACCCACTCCTCCACCTTAAGCACAGTGTGGTTTAAAATGTAACCAATGAGTGCATCGTGTATCGGTTACATTCGAGCGAGGCTATTGGTTTTTTTTTTCCAAGTTTTATGAAAGAACTTTTATCGAACTTTTATAGTGTAATCCCGGCCTTATTCGTGAGATAAATGTCTCGTTCATTCTGTAGTTAAATGGGATCCGGAAATTTTACCCAGGGCATTTCCCCTGCCCTGAGTGACCGAGTGAGTAACCAAATAAGTGACTGACTGTGTGAGAGACCAAGTGATTGGGTGAGTGGCTATGTGAATGGTCATATGAGTAACTCATATGAGGAGTGGGACTGTACAAGTGACCATATGAGTGAGTGAATGACTGTATGAGAGACGAAGTGAGTGTGTAATTGACTGTATGAGAGACGAAGTGAGTGTGTAATTGACTGTATGAGAGACGAAGTGAGTGTGTAATTGACTGTATGAGAGACGAAGTGAGTGTGTAATTGACTGTATGAGAGACGAAGTGAGTGTGTAATTGACTGTATGAGAGACGAAGTGAGTGTGTAATTGACTGTATGAGAGACGAAGTGAGTGTGTAATTGACTGTATGAGAGACGAAGTGAGTGTGTAATTGACTGAGTGTGTAATTGACTGTATGAGAGACGAAGTAAGTGTGTAATTGACTGTATGAGAGACGAAGTAAGTGTGTAATTGACTGTATGAGAGACGAAGTGAGTGTGTAATTGACTGTATGAGTGAGCGACCGTATGAGTGACCAAGTGAGTCATCGTATGAGTAAGTGTGAGTGACTGCAGATTGATTGTTAAAAAATATGAATGATCATATGAATGATCAATAGAGTAACTGTATGGCTGACTGAGTGACTATATACGTGACTGTGTGAGTGACCAGGGAGCGACAGTATAAATGATCAAGTTAATAAATGATTGACCAAGGGAGTGACAGTATGATTGACCGGACTAATGACTGTATGAGTGACCACGCACACTTGGTCTGTCATACGGTCACTCACCCCTTCACTTTGTCACTCACACGGTCAGGGCAGGCGAAATGACAGGTGCGGAATATCGGGTTGAAATTTCTGGGACGAAACGTCGGGAGGCGAAATTTTCGTAAATCAGTCAAACTGCTCATTGATGCCTTTTCTAAAGCATTTTTAAAATTGTCATCGATATCTTTATTTTTATAGTTTAACAAACTTCGTTTCCGATGTTTACGAAGTTCTGTTTTTCTGAAGTTCTTTCTTACAAATCGCCATTTGTTGATTCCTACGAAAAGATCTAAATTATTCGCAAATATTTTAGCTCTCAAATGTACTACATTATTGCGGTGGGTTCGTTGCATTATTGCTGTACTAGTAGATCACAACTTTGAAGAAATTTTTAATGATTTCCCTGGCGATTTTTAAAGCGTTATGGGTGAATAATTGGTTGTTTAATTATCTGTGATGAGGTAAAGAGCTGGCTTTAAAACAAGTCTTTCCACTTAACAAGCCTCCCGGAGTGAACGGATTTTTCTGAAAATCAGTGCCGTATTTAGATTATTTAGCCCTTGGAGAATAGACATGATTCCAAAAAAATAAATAAATAGAATATAGACAAAATTTCCACCAACAGATGAAAATGTATGTCAATTACGTATTGGTATTATAATTAATTCATCGGTTCGGATATCGAATAGATACATAAAATTATTTTACAGCTTTTCAACACATTATTTTCATTTAATTTAAAGAACGCGCTTAATATGCAAGTCTCTCTGCCAATTATAACGGGCTACATTGAGGGAGCGTGATCAACAGTTGAATGGAAAATGTAAGCGAGGCTATGAATTCAAGCAAAAAATGTACGCATATTTCCCCGATAAACCCAATCTTTCAGAAGAATCTTCAAAGTCAGAAATCATACGAAGTCAAGTCAAGTCATTGTCGCTTTTCTGGTGCAAAATGTGTCAAATATTTCTTTAAACTGATCGTGCATTTTCGCAATACCTCATTAGTGATCAGTGATATTTTCTGTCTTTTCAAAGGCAATATCGTTCCATTGCATGGAATTTATCATTTGATCATTTTTGTCGCACCACGGTCATTTTCTGCACACGAGGGCTAATTAGACCGGGACTTACAATTTATTGCCGATTCCGAACAGCAGGCTTGTTTTTTTTAATGAATACTATAATTAAGCAGAATAAAGGATTACGTTTCACACTGAAAGAAAAATATTTGCACAATATTTAGGTTCAACTCATTGATATTACATCAACAACTGAGTTGTTTGGCAGAATTTTGTATCGTCTTCAGTATTATTTATGACATAGAAGATTTTGATGTTATCAGCATGTATCAAACTATCATTATTAATGTAATTTTCCAAATCATTGAAAAATAAAATCTAAAGCAATGGGCCCAAAATCCCGAGGCAATCCTGAGGAACATCAGAAACAAAAAGACAACGGCAAAATTTAGCACCATTAAAATTTACTTGTTGGTATCAATGCACGAGGTAGGATTCGAATCACCTGGCGAATTCACGTGAAAAACCCCAAGCCATAATTTTCAGAAGAAGTATAATATAGTTAACGCTATCAAACACTTTGGAAAAATCAGTGTATATTACGTCCAGTTGTTGGTTTCTGTCAATAGCTTGAGCAATGGCCTGAGATATCTCTACAAGAATCGTGCATGATCAATTAATTCGTGCGTTAAAATGTATAATTACCGGCTATATTATGCATAATAACCGATTTTATCACATTTACTTTAACAAATATGTAGGAAAAAGAAAGGCGAATAATTTCTCAGTACATACATAAAATCGATACATGGACGTCTATAATATCTTGTGAAATTATTGTTGTTTAACTATCATTACTTATCGCTCTTG
Organism: Pholcus phalangioides; assembly: GCF_987345545.1. NCBI lineage: Eukaryota > Metazoa > Arthropoda > Arachnida > Araneae > Pholcidae > Pholcus > Pholcus phalangioides. The sequence goes on along the minus strand of NW_028301608.1, from coordinate 79,777,831 downwards.
TCCACTCATCAGGATCAAACAAAAAACGAATCAAGACTGAGAAATGTTAAAATGTGAAATTTTAATCGGTCTCATTTAACATTTGCTCTTTAACTCTCATTACTCTTTAGCTATTATATACCATCATTATCATGCAATCGGATCGAGTTAATGAATTGAAGGGTGCGGTAGCCCAGGTCGATAAGACTCTCGTCAAAAGTACCAAAGGATATTTAGAGGTTTCGCGAGTTCGATACCCCCGTTCGTTTTTATCAGCAACTTTCTGACGCAGGGGAACAGCAAAAACGGTGACCAGACCACAGAAAAAGATTCCTAAAGCAGTGAGTCCCCCAGCGAGAGGTTAGCGTTCAGAATTCGAAATAAATTGTAGGTCTCAGTATAATTAGCTCTCGTGTTCAGAAAATGACCGTAGCGCGACAAAATTGATCAAATGATTAATGAACTGAATAAGTTTTCTTTGAAAAAGAAAATAAATATATGGAGTAATTGTTCGATAAAAAATATTTGAATGAAAAAACTTGTCGATAGAAAAAGAAAACAGATCCTGATTCTTCGCACGCGACTTTATTTTATATGCAAAAGAAAAAAAAAGAGAGGAGCTACGCACACATTATTCAACGTGTTAAAAGCGACGAACTTTCAAGATGAGAGGAAATATGATGGGAAAAGGAAGGAGTCAGCGCATGTTATCGGAAACTTGCAAGCATTATCAACGCGTACGCACGGTATTTGAGTATGACAGACTACCTAATAAAGTTATGCGTTATCAGCTGCGGGAAATTGAAGACCCTCCCTTAGTAGCTGTTACACAGTTTTGTCATTTTATTGAAGGATTAGTGAGCTACGAAGTTCGATCGAGTAATTAACGCGTGATATCGCTTCTGTTTTATGCCATCATTAATTTCGAGATGAAGCATCGGCTAATTAATCGAAAATTGAACCCCGCGTCCTCCTGTCCTCCTTCGCGAAACATTTGCGGCTTGTGAGGAATTCTTGCATTTTTCAGGAATAATTTAATCCCCTCCCCTTTTTTTTCCTTCTTCTTTTTCTGAAGGTGAAGTAGTTTTCTAATAGGGAGTTTAACTACCGGTGAGAGAGAACATTTTCTGGACATTACGTGAAGTACCTGTGCCATCATTAGACGAAAAATAACAGGGTTTATCTATCTGTTGTAATCACTTGAAAAATATGCATGAAAGATATACATTGACATCATACATGCTCAACCCATGGCCCAACGTACAAATATTTCCCTCGGAGTAATCTGATGTCGCCCGTGAACTCAAAACTGATTTCGCCAAAATGAACTAAGAGGCACATTACCATATCACTTAAGTGACCGGCGGCACGCACGTTTTCAGATCGATTGAAGGCCTAGTGGCACATTTCCAAATCACTCGCAGTGGATTTCACTTTAGTGACACACGGCACATTTACAGGTAACAAGAGTGACCTACGATACAGTTCCAGAGCACATAAACGGCTTGCGGCGCATTTCCAGATCACCGATATGACCAATATTATGTAACGTAACTCCACCGAAAAATGTAAATGTTGATTTTTCTTCATTTCCGTATTTGTTTCCACCTCATTTGATTTAAGAGTTTTCCCTTATGAAAAACTTCATTCGAAACTTCGCTAACTACTTTAGCAATTGTGTGTTTATTTGCAATATATAGGAAAATACGATTTTCCATAACAATAATATTACGCTAAATATAAAACTTAAACTTAGTCATGATGGAAGTTGTTAATTTTTTGTGTATCTGAATAATTCAAATGCTTAAATTTGTTCCTATATAAATATATATTTTTCTTTTTTTTTTACATTTATACTGATGACTGTTCATTCGCCCTTATGATAAAGGTGACTTTCGCTGTTTCCTTCTGGGAAATAAATTAGCAATAATTCAATTTCTAAAGAAACTTTCAGTTCGTTATCCCTAATTCATTTTTCTGTTAAGAAACATTTCGTTATTGTCGAGGATTATAAGAAGTGAAAAAATAAAATAAAATGTCCGTCTGTAGATGTAAGTTTTCTGAAACGTAACAAATATTTCTTATGATTACATTCTCGTTACCGTTGTGTCAAGAAATACGAAACGCGATCAGATTTATGCTAAAAGTTGGTCTATTTATACTCAGAGCTTTCGCGACGGATATTTTTCCTTTTAATCCTCTTATGCCAGAGCTGAAATAACGTAGTTCTACGAAGCCCTGTGCATATTTGTTCGGTGTTTTTCATTCTTTTTCCCCGTTTATTCCCACAGAGGTAATACATAACACTGACATCCGTTGGAGTAAATTGAATATATTTCGTGAGCTAAAAATTCACGACAGAATTTTAACGTCAAAATTTACATTTGCCAAAACCGCGATACAATGGATGATATATGTTCATAAATATATGTCCGTTCAAAGTTTCACACACTGAATTCAATATTCCTGTGAGCACACCATGCTACGGTTTCCTTTTGCTTTGTTTGCATGATATTTGAATCTTACTAACCGTAGACAACTGTTCGGTCGTATGGGCATCATGAGGATCCTGTGTTATATTCCTGCATGAATGAATGAACGCCAGGGTCTGCCAGGCCAGCTTCCTGGCAGAGTCTGGAACAAAGTGAGTGTGTACACCTAACAGTCTGAGTATGTAGCTAGTGTTTTGTATGATATTTCAGTGCTGCCATCTATACTTCAAATTGTGAGTGTTATATTCCTGCAGGTGGAAGTGCGGTGGTCAGCTCTGAATGTGGTTTCATGTTGGTTCCTAACTCTGAGGCGCGATAGCGAGCCGATCTCCTTGTTGAAAAGTCTTGCCTCAAAGAGCTACAGACTGACACCGATACAGATATTCAGTCATTGCATTTCATTCAAAGTTTCAACATAAACGGCAGCCCAAAAAATGTATTTTCCACCTTCGAGACGTGATTGCGAGCCGGTTTCCCACTTGGAAAAGTCTCTGGGCAGAAATCAGGCAGACCCACAACATCATACTTACACAACATGAAAATTCAAATATTTGCCATGTTCAATTAAAAATATGGAAGGCAGATGGCAGGAAGAATACGAATCAAGCAAAACTGTAACAACATAAACACATTATGAACCACACATGCGCTCATAATACATTCACACCGTCATATACCTATTCCGTTACAGATTCCACAGAGGATTTTTTACGAGGTGAATGGAAGTTTAAGTAGTAGTAGGATTGAGATTCACACACACAATTCCTTAAATAGTTTATCAGATTGTTAGGTGCTCACGCACACTGCCGACACAACTCATTTCGTTGTAAATTGCCCATCCCGATATACCGTAGCTGTGTCTGGTTTCACAATAGAAGAGTGGTAGGCATTCTATATTTTCATGAATACAGTTTACCGTCCCTTTTACCTCCAAAGAACTGGTCGTATCGGAATTATTTATTGTGAAGAATAAGGCTCTGAAATACCCTTGAGTGCAAGAAATATATATATATATATATATATATATATAATTCCAAAATTGATGAATATTCAGAACAAATGAAAGAAATAATTTTAGAATTCATGAAAATTTAGAGTTTCAAAAATGGTGCGAAAGTTCGATATTGCATAATTATTTCCATCTAAATGAAAATGGAGATTTCCATAGTGGACAAAAATTGAGAGTTAATGAAAGAAATAGTTTCAGAATGGACGAAAATTAATCATTTATGAAATATTTTCAAAATGGATATACATTGAGAATTTATGAAGAAAATAGCTTCAGAATAAATGTTAGTTCAGAATATTTAGGAATCTCATTATTATTACCGTAAATGTGCGGTAGTAATATGCCCTAAATCTTCTGGGTAGACTCACATTACCGCCTCAAAAACCACAGAAAATTGCATCCACCGAGCATTGTGCTGTGAACGAGGTTCGAACCTATATCCTCGTTATGCGTGTCTATTACCATGCCCATACATGACTACACAGTGGCTGCCAAACTGACTAATTGACTTACTTTTTTTCTGAAAGTTGTAAGATCTATTTTTCACTGTGGAGAGATTTTATTGTACGGGTAAACCACCACAGATTGGCGTCTCGAAGTTTGAAAACCGCAAAAAACCAACACGATCAATTTACGAGTCTCGCAAGGACAGTGCTTTTCACAGGACGGTAAAATAGAATTTTTGTTAAAAGAGTCAATATATAAGGAACTCAAAAAGAAGAAATTGTAGAAATATTTACTTTCCTCGGGCAAATTAGTAAAACTGCCATCTAAATAGTCGTAATGATAAAAGCAGAAACTATAATAGAAAAATGTTTGTATTCGAACAAACTTTTAATGCCTCGATGGAAAAAGTAGTTGGAGATCGACTTAAATTCGCAATATCATCGGCGTCATGAAATTTCTTTTCGACTCGCTGTTTATAGGTTGGCAGTTTGATGCATTTCAGTAGAAGTAAGAAAGACCTATGAATGCTTCGTTTGAGTTGCATTCGCCGTAAGTATATTTCTGCTTCACGAATAAAGTTTTTTCTGAGAGTCATGAAAGTCTTTGCTTCCTTTTTTTCCCCCATTCCCATTCCGGGGAAATAAAAAAATATAATAATGTAAAAAAAAAAATCCGAATTTTTCCACTGAATCCACTTAACGTCCTGATGCGTTTTAAGCGCATTACAAATCTAAGCACGAACTTCATTTACGGAGTTTTCGGTAAGCTAAAATTGTGAGACATAAAACCACGAGATTTGAATACCGAGACTCTTTTTGTGGATTCAAATGCGGTGGTAAAGTGACTTTTTTCCCTCCCTCTTTCACAAAGAAAAACACATTTTGCATTTTCAAGCATATATATCCATATCGAAGAAAAATCCCAAAAAAATGTGGAAAAATGTCTCGCATCCATCAAGCAAATATTACAAACTGTAAGAGGGTAAGTAATATTCCATAGCAATGTTCCAACAGGATTTTTTTTTTTTTTCATTGAGAAGCATGTGAATCAATCTTGAATTTATTTTCTTTTTTTTTTCTTCTACGTGGAACATACATTTCACGCGAACAGATTTCTATATGAGCTCGCTTCTATTTTTTTTTTACCTGAACTGAAGTTACAATATCTTTTCTTAAAAACGTTCTAGGAACACTAGGAGTGTGTGCGTGCACACGATATATATAGAATTCAAGTCTTACAACTCTTTTCGAACGCCACGAAAATAGGCCAGGCATTGACTTCAAATAATTTCTGGACAACACATGCAAAGACAATGTTCAATTGTCTATTCAATTCTTCTATTTGAAGGCTTTTTTTTTTCCAAACCGAGCACAACTCAGGTCTATTGCCATAGGTAATTTACTACCTAGTGAGTTGTGCCGGAAGTGTAAGTGCGTGTACCTAACAGTCTGAGTGCGTATCTCGTGGTGTGTATGATTTTTCAGTGCTGCCATCTATATCTCAGAAGTGAAGTGAGTGATGTGTAGTGACTGAATAGGACTGTTGCTCTCTGTGGTGAGACTTTTTAACGGGGAAATCGGCTCGCATTTGCGCCTCGAAGTTGGGAACCACAGAAAACTAACTTCGGCCGACCACCACTGTGGTGACGGTGGGGCTCGAACCCATACAAAATTGATGTTTAATAAATTCATTGCGACCCACCCTCTAAGCCATATAACAATGAATCACATTAACGCCCTTGGCCCGTGGACCAAATATGGCATTGGGGGAGGGGGGGGGGGGGTTATCTGATGCGGCCTGCCGTCCTCAAACCTAATTTTTTAAAAATGAACTAAGCACATTTACAGATCGCTTAAGTGTCCCGTGACACATTTAGAGATCCCTTGAGTGACATGTGACGTAGTTTAGAGCACTTAAGTGGCCCCCAGTGCGGTTCTACATCACTCAAGTTACCCGCGGCACATTCTCAGATTATTCAAATGATCCACGGAATATAATTACGGATCACTTGAGTGATTCGTGGCACAGTTTTAGAGCACTTGAGCGGTCCCGACACATTTCCAGATCACTTGGATCTGCGAAACATTTAGAGATCACTAAAGTGACTCTGTATGTAGGGCACTTATCAATAGGGGGAATGTTACTTCAAGTGCCCACAATTATCGAAAGGCTTTTCTCGTTTTTGGGCACAGAGTAAGATGCCATTAAGAACATTTCATATTTTCATAAAGGGTGGTTGATGACGGAAGCATCATCCAAACACACCCCCCCCCCTTTTTGTCATCAAAAGTCAGCAAATCGGAAACCCCCTCCCCCCATCGACGCTGACATAATACTTGAATGGCCGCTTATTCACTATACACGGCATACATTGATGAAACTGCAAATAGAAAATAAGGGTGATTAGGCACGCTTTACAAACTGATTATAGTCATTATACTGATATTAAACTGATTCATTGATTTCATCTCATTTTGAAATTTGTTACCTCCGGCTATGGGCGGAGATACGGGGAGCGTCGGGGGGCAATGCCTCTTTCCCCCAGCGTCGACTGATCTAATGTATAAATGTTGAATTCTGAATTGACATCATCATCATCGTTCCCCCACCCCCAGCAATAATGACCGTGTTTCCCCCCCCCCCAGACTTCCAAGTCTATCTCCGTCTATGCCTACGACTAAATTCATCCTTTACATGCCATTTATTTTGTTTAACTGAGGAGATATCGCAGAAACAAAAACCGTTTCCTCATTTAATCAATTTACTTTGAAGATGGATAAAATGCTTTCATCTTTCTGAAAACATCTCTTTTCATAAAATCGGTGGGTGGATGGGGGGTAACAATTTCTTGTTTATCCTAAATTTTTCTCCGAATACCTCATTTCTTTGTGATTATTCCAATTTGACGTTTCATGCTTTTAATTTTTTTTTGTTTTTTTGTTGTTTCGGGAACTTATTTTTATGTCACGGGCAGAGAAAAAAACGCGATGTAATATAATCCATTTCTTTATATGCTTTTTATATACGGATTTCCGTGAATTTGTACTTGGATATCGGCGGGGGATTAAAGTCTATATGTTTATTAAGACGTCATCAACCAATAAGGCAAATAAACGAAAAATACAAAACTCCTAATGCATTAGGATTTTTTGTTGTTCAATTTTCATTATGATTTGCTCGTTGGTGACACTTCTTAATATTCTTGGGGAAATTCCATCAACTCTTCCAAAACGTGTTTATTCGTTCAATATGATAGTTATTTCTCGTATCGTACGATTAAGTAATTTATTACTTTTCGTGTTTTTTTTTTAGCATAAGCCCCAGGGTTCTATTCTACAGTAATTTTTTTTTATTTATCGTCAACGTTTATCTTCTTATTTTTCTCCCCATTTCTTTTGACTCTTCAAAGAAAAAAACAAAATAAAAATAATCGTTTACGTGATGAAGTGCAATAATGCTCCGGCAATTTATCGCACAATTTATGATATTTGTATTGTTCGTTGTCCAGAATCTCTTCTTATTCAATGAAGGGGGAACGACAAAATATATAATGAATGACTCACTTTCGTCTCTGCACACAATTATAGACGAGAAATTTATTGGTCCTTCGTTAAAAATAACAATAACAGAGATTTGAAACACGAACATCAACTTCGAAAACGTTTATCTTTTCATTTCGTAATGAAAGTTTTTACGATATTTGTAACGTGGTACAAAAATTTAGTAAATATGACGAGGGAATTATATATAGGTAATAATAATGTTCTGATATTATCTAATGCTTCTTTATTAGACAATATTTCAATTTTATGTTGTTTATGTGAAATGATCTCACCGCAATAACCTTTTCATCTTTCGAATACGTAACGAATAAAACGATTTTTATTTGATACGTTCAAAATATTTTAAACGTCAAGTATCATTGGGCTATTCAGGGCGTCCAAAAAATTCTTAAATAGTTGAAAAATTTAAGGAATTGGTGCAGAAGGATAGACCTGAGCCTTCCTTCAGTCTCACCTGTGTCTGAAACGATCTTATTGCCGTAGCCGGCAATTCAAGGCTGAGGTAAAATAACTTTGCCAATAGTGCTTCATCAACATCACAATGAAAATTTTATGTAAGCGACAGCAACAGAAAAATTCAGAAATTGGCTGTTAATCGTACACCCTGCATTTTATAGGCCTCTGATTTGCATATTTCCATTGATTCGTGCGTCGCCCTCTATTGGTAAAAATTTAGCCCTCCAGTGCGCTGCTGAGAAAATGTTCCGTGAGTGCATGGGTTGGGGATCTGGCACGAATACTAAATATGTATGAATATTTAGTGTTAGTATAGTTAATATATAGTTAGTATATATTAGTATTAATATATATTATGAATACTAAATAATTTATGCATACTGTATAAGTACTTTTATAAATAGTGTATAAATACTATTTATACACTATATTTTTTCAGTTTTTTTTTCATTATCACATCATTTCAGTTGCAATATGAACATAAAATTAATATACTTAACCATTGTATACTATTTTTTACAGTAAATTTCAAATGAACAATTCTAGACCATCATAATAAAGCAGAAACTCAATGATAAAAACAAAAAAAATGAATTTTTTCCCATGTATGTGAAATGGACCTTATAATATGGAAAAACATGAACATTCATATGCCATTTCTACACTAGTTTTAAAATAACCATAAAATAACGGGTTGGGTCTTACAGACTCAGATACAGATAAATATTCCAACAGCTCTAAAACCACACCCAATGTAGATAAACGATTTTGAACAGGAAATTAAACGACAACCCCCCCCTCAAGAAAATTATTCCTGGAACCTGTCGGTAAATAAGAAAAATGTCCACGGCCATGGAACTCACAAACCAAACCCGTGCACTCGTGGGTTAAACTTTTTTCCTTCCTGCACCAAAAAAAAAAAAAATCCTTCTTTGTGAGAATAATTATTTTGCAAACGCATCCAAATATACACCAATTCCTTTCATTTTTTATGAACTTTTAAACTATTCATGAATTTATGGGTCATCCCGCACATGCATGGTCAAGCATATCGTTTTTTGACAATAACTGTAGTAAATTACTATTTTTCCTAATTATTTCCCATTAATGAAAAAATTACAGTAAATGTACTTACGGAAGTACCGTATATATACAGTATTTATCCTGTGCTACAACATTTTTTAAGTGTCCAAGATATTTTTTTGCAGCCGTTCCAACTGCTTCGAAGTAAGCGCTGAAGATCATTTGTAATCTAATCGTAGTCAAGAGAATATGCATTATTCCACTTTTCCCCCGATTTTATTAATGAGTTATACGGAGCAAAATAAGAGAATTAGAGCTGTATAATTTATGGCGATGTTCCGAAAGCCCGACAGTTTGAAAAACAAATTTTGGCATTTCTTGGCCAACGATCAATACAAGCCATAAAATGGATGGCGCGAAAAAGAAAGGGAGGTATTTATTATTCTATTATTCAGAAGAGACTTGCCCACAAAGTGGAAATCGATAGTCTGTGGTCAACAGCTGACAGAACCAGTGGCTAGACGATGATGAGTAAATCGCCTTGTAATAGAATTTTAATGGCTCTAAGAGAAAAAATAAATCCATAAAACACGAGTTATTATTCAATATTCGAACTATCGTTTCCGACAGCCATTAGAGAGAAGCAGAAGCCTCGGGCTTTAATTTACGAAATTTAATTATATCTGAAATGTGTGGTGAATTACACCACGCGAAGTATTACAATTTCCATTTTTCTGCTGCTGTGGTGATCGAGTGGTCATAATGACGGACTCGCATCGCGTGGCCCCCGGTTTCGAACCCGACAGACCAGACACGACCCAGGCTCTGTCCCTCCCGGGATATAAGCCTTTTACCCGTGTGGGCTGGGTCTGGTTTCTAACCCGGCGAAACAGTGGTGGTCGGCTGAAGTTGATTTTTTGTGGTTTCCAACTTCCAGGCGCGAATGTGAGCCGATCTTTCCGTTAAAGTCTCACCACAGAGAGCAACAGGCGTACAAATATTCAACCATTGTACTTCACTTCTGCAATGTAGATGGAAAAATCAGACAACACTAGATGCACACTGAGGCTGTTAGGTACACACACTTACACTTCCGGCACAACTCACTCGGTAGTAAATTGCTCCCAGCGATAGACCCGAGTTGTGCTCTGTTTGAAAAAATAACATTTTTGAGAAACAATCATTACCCCGTACAGTGACTTTCATGTGAGGATTTCGCGAGATATAATGGCAATGCGATGAAGGACTGTGCAATAGATCTTATCGAAAACTTTTTTCATGACTGGAACATATTAATAAAATAATTATTGTGTTTTTCTATCTCACTTGTCTTCCCCCTCCCCCAATCGCATGGAGGGACTCAGAAGCCAATCAGTGTAAGTCAATAAACATTGAAAAATGAGATAAAAGTATCTTTTTATTCTGTAGTCGGTGTAAGTGGCGCTGTCTGCTGTTGCAATATGAAGATAGTGACTTGAATACTTTGGCAACTGAAAGTTTTAACAATAAATACAAATACAACGCCACAACAGGCAAAATGCCCAACGAGGTGGCTGAGAAAAAGATGCCCATAAAAATATGGATGTCATGACCCACTTAAAATACCAAAGTGATTTTCAGGTAGTTGACTTAGACTCATTTGCTTCTCAGGCTCCATATAGATAAGATCGTGACTTTTTTCATGGTTGACACGTCTAATTACGTTTTCCCTGCTCCTCTTAAATTCTAATTTAACTTTACCCTTACAGCGGCAGTGACGAGATATCCCGCTTAACTTGATCCCTTCTATTTCGACAATAACAAAATATCTCGCCTCCTTTAAATCCTCTTAGAAGTTTGATAACAGAAGGAGAGGGACAGTGTTTATTCTTTTCCATTCGAAGTAGTATAGGAATATGCGCACAGTACAAATAACAAAAAAAAGATAGAGCATTTCTCTTCCTTGGTTTTTTATTGTTATTATTCTCGGTGTTGGGTGAAAAAAACCCAGATCGAAAAAAAATATTATTTTTGCAAACAGGTGGTATTTTGCAAAGAATTCATTGATTTGCACTGTGTCAGTTATAAAGCGAATGAGGAAAATTTTAGAAACCGCTCAAAGAGTTAACTGAGTTGACTGAGCTTACAATCAACTGCATATCTATCTTACTGTCACGATAGGAATTGAAATTTCAGTGCACAAAAAAAATCTGAATACTCGTTTTTTTGTTTCACTCGTGCAGGATTATTTGTTATTATGCATCTGGCTACAGACAAAATCGTTAAGTGTTCGCTTTCAAACAACATTATACAGTATTCATTGTACATCTTGTACTTGTTTATTCCTCGCAACACTTTACTTATGTCATCCCATAATTCTGTTATAAATTACCAAGAGAAATTATTAACGATAGGTATACTACTAATTTCTCATGTTTTGAAAAACCAATCAAACGATACAATATCATCTCTTGATAGCGTAGAAAATTTGTTCTTGAAGCTTTTCTGTAGCTCAGATATTTAAATAATTAGTTGAATTTTATTTACGTGTTGCATCTCTTGCTAATTTTTTTTCTTAAATACTAAAAAAATGATATCAGTGATGATAAAGTTAAAGTGATACATACAGGTGTGAATTTTTATATAAATTGCACTTTCTATTGTAAATTTTGTATATATACGGATAATATGTATGTATAATTTTACTTCTCCACTGTATTTTCTGGTTTTTACTAATTTCACCAAAATTTTAGCCCCAGCATGGGTAATTTTCTTTTTCCACATTTTTGTACTCGCATAACAATGGCAATAAACAATGTTCTGCACATTCATTTTTTATCTGTTGCCACATTTTGCTTCAATACTACACGCATTTAAAAATTTTCTCATATTTCAGTAACGTGACATGGAATGACCTAACAGAGTGAAATTCGTTGATCTGGATGGACTAATTAGCACAAAAATGTGCCTGATGTTCTTGTGGCCGTGATCCATTTTTTTCTTCTCTCATGAAATTTGCAGTTGACACCTCTGTCTTCTAAACTATCAACCGGAGTCATTTGATGACAACGGGAGAAAAAATAATACTGAGATGTAGTAAGAAAAAAGAAAACGAGGCTTGGACGAGCGAGAGGAAAAAAAAAGTTTGAGAATTTTCCAGAAACAAGATTTATTGCCTAAGATAGTGAAGCCGAAAAACTTCTTCCAACATAATTATCTGGACCGAAATTGCTTAGCTTAGCAGGAATTCGGGAGCTACTTTGTAACGTAAGAAAAACGTGTTTCTTTTCTGTCTGCAAAGAGAAAAGATCTAAAGCAAGAATTATAATTAGTTCCAAAGTTCTCGCTTTTGTTATGTTAACTGCTTACGCAAACGATTTAAAAGATAAGAAAGAACTAAAAGCCAAATTAGCTCAAGGAAAAGATTCGATGAAACTGTTTGCTTTTGTATCTTATGTTCTTATTCCCAGTTCCCTCCCTCTCCTCCCAGACCTAACATATCACCCTTTTGTTTACTTTTTTTTCCACTTCATTTCCCATAATATTCACGATGGAAACTTGCTTTATGAGTTATTGTGCCTTCCGCCAGCAGCTGTTTTATAAGAATGCATTTGATATGAAAACCTAAAGCGGGGGTCTTCAACCTTTCAGACACGGTGGGGGGGGGGGGATCAAATTGAAACTTCCCACGAACCCCGCGGGCCACCAACTCATGTAATTTAGTGACATCTTAATAGAAAATACCTTGAGTTAAACAGGGCAAAAATAATTTTTAAAATAATGAAGATTTTTATTTGTTCTGAAATTATTATTATCTTATTAATTATCAATTTCGATTAATTTCTAAATAATTTGTTCACTAATTTCTGAAACAGTTTTAGATTAATCACTGATAAAATGAATTAATTCTTATATTAGTTTAAATCTGCAGTCACTTTAAATATTTCTTTAGTGCTGTAGTGGTGGGTTGGTAAGATACGGGGTTAGAGATGGGAAGAGTTCAGGTTACATGGGTTCAAACCCACCCACTTCCAAATATTTGCCGCTGTGGTGGTCGAGTGGTTATAGTGCCGCGCTCGTGATGCGAGGATCCGGGTTCGAACCCCACAGTGGTGGTCGGCTGAAGTTGGTTTTCTGTGGTTCCCAACTTCAAGGCGCAAATACGAGCCGATCTCCCCATTAAAAAAGTCTCGCAACAGTCCTACAACGGTAAATCATTCAACCATAACACTTCACTCATAGTTAGAAAAACTGGGGGCAGATGCACTACACATAACAAGCATTACACAGAAACAAACTTTACGTCAGGTTGCACTACACGTACATGCACATTCCCGCATGTACCGGTTCGTTGGGGGGTTCCGCGGGGGGGGGGTTCATGTGTGGTGTAGCAGGTAGGGCCTCCAAAAAATGGCTCGGGGATCCATGATGTTCTTAAGTCAGCCACCTCGTTGGGCAATTTGCCTGTTGTGGCGTTGTATTTGTATTAATTATTTATTTCAGTAATTCTGAAACTATTTTATTTCTCAATCCGTCAATCATTTCTTTCCATAATTATGCAATTATTATTTTATTTATTGTGGAATAATTTATATCAGAAATTACGAAATTGTTTCTCTCATTGTTTAATAAGTTTTTTCTCTAGTTCTGAAATTATTTGTTTCAAAAATTCTAAAATAATTTCTTTCAGTAATTCTGAATTTGCATCAATTCTGGAATTTTTTTTTTTTTTATTTAGCCTAGAATTTTTTTTTTCCTTTATTCTAAAATTATTTCTCTGGTCACTTCTGAAATTATTCCTTTCATTAATTCTAGAATTAATAGTTTTTCAATGCTTTTTCAACCCTTTGTCTAAAAATGATCGGCGGGCCACGACCAAAAACTCCAAGGGCCAAATGTGACCCACAGGCCATGCGTTGATGACCCCTGACTTGGAGATACTGTACTATTTATGGATTTGAGGTGAGACTAATTATCATATGCGTAATACGTATTATACAATATTGTAGGAAAGGGCCATTTAGTTCATGTAATTTTCAAGTATTTGTTGACTTAAATAAAATCGAGACACTGGAAACGAGTCTTTCAATTAACCCGTTCGTTATTTACTGACGGTACTCAAAGTAGCGGGTTAGGCACTAATTAATTACTTGGAATTAGCATTTTTTTATTAATTTGTCTTTAACTAGAACTGAAATGATCTACTAAATAATTTACTTTACCAATTATATGATTTTTTAATTTATAGTACTTTTTAGTGTTGCAGTGTAAGCTGTTCAATGTAATCACATTGAGATTCGGGGTTTCAACAATAACAGAATAATAATCACAATTGACGCTGCTTATTATAATCACATATATAGTATTATCATTCGTGTATTGTTATAAGTTTTGAAAAAAACCGAAGGAACCAATACCATAACATGTGAAAAATTAGTTTTTGTTATCGGATATTCAGTTTATATTATCAAATTATTTTGTTGAATTTTTTTTCTCGCATTTTGAAGATCAGGCTCAACCAAACTGATTTTTGCCCTACGTTATCGGTATCATAGCCTGCAAGGCAATGTGTAGGAGGCTAGAAGGTGTTTTCTCCCCCTCTCCCTTTCAACAAACTTTTCCGTACTTGATTTCACAATCAGTGCGCAGTATATTCATTGTGATCCGAATTGGGATTCCATTTTGCAATGACCTTTTTATAGTGAAGGCAGATGTATGGGGGAGGAAATCTTTTTGTTTCAGTTCTTGATCAGTTTCTTTCAGTTGACCAGATTAAAATTTATTTTTCCTAGAGACTTTCTGAAGGAATCCATGAAACAAAAGTAATTAATTACAATAGACAATTCCATTCTAACGCATCACCAATGGCTGAATAAAAAAATGAAGGATATTAACTTAAGGGGGGAAAAGAAAGTACCGTTTCCAAATAGAATTTAAAAAAAAGAAACGATTGCACATTTTGCAAACATTTATGTTGGAGAGAAAAACAGTGTTGTCCCGTTTGCTGAAACCCGTTTACCACATGTCCCATTCCTTTAAACGGAATGTATGGTCACCGTACTTGCAAAAGGAATTTTTTCGGACATCGTTATCATTTGGTTATCATTATAAGAAACCACAAGTCCCGACGTGACCTGTTCGTCCAAAATGAGTCCCAGTTCCAAGTACGATGACCATACATCCTGTTTGATCGATCGAACAGGACGTATAAAAACGGGACAAATTTGATTTTCTTTCCACACAACTGGTTGCAAAATGGCCAATCGTGGTTTTTTTTTCATATTGCTATAAAACGGGATTTTCTCCCCTTTAATCCTTTATCCTTTCCTTTTCCCTCTTATCTTTTTTTTAATATATATTCAGCCATTGTGAGGAGCTATAATAGATCTGTCTAGTGTGTAAGAGGAATTTCACTTTTTTTTATAATGTACGGGACGTTACATAGATCCCTTATGAGAGAGAATCTTCCGGCAGAAGAACTGTGAATGTAGAACTAAAGAAAGAAACTGATTTTACCTCTTACATGCTTTCAGCAAGAAAAGTCGTAAATTATGTTTTTTTCGTTGATTTTAAAGCCGCTTGCGTTACAATTAATTGACAGGAACCAAACTCTTTAAAAGTAGATTGAACTACAAGTTTGTGAACTTCACTCATTGATGCACCCGTGACCCACCTCGAAGGGTATTTCAGGCTACTAAATGAGACGCTGCAGTACTGCACAATAAGATACTTGGCAACGCGAAACAGAAATAAATCCCGAGTCGAGTGCTAGTGAGGTCTGATTCGAAGGTGGGGTGCCACCCCTCTTTATGTCCTTCGTGTGGTTTTTGCTTAAGATACAGATCTCTTATAAACAGCCTTCGACCACAGGGCACTGCATAACGGTAGAGCCAAACTGAAGTCCTACCCTATAGGCAAGGACTAAATACTCAATAGTTGGGTAAAACTAGCCTATCTCACGACGGTCAACTTTATGATGGTATGTATGGTCGAGTTCTTTGTGATGGAGGCCTCTATACACCATTCCCCATACAGATCCGTGACAAACAGGGTTGCACATTAAGAGTCTGCTACTTTTCAGCATATATTCAAATGATTTTTTAATATACATTTGTGTGATTCAGTTGTCCAGGGAGAATCAATGCTAATGAAGAAATAGTAGTCTTAGCTTAAAAAATTACCGTTTTCAAATGTCTACAAAAATCCCAAATCCTATAGGTGGTTCTTCAAAGCATCTGAAATAGAAAAAGTAATGTAATTATCTTAATATTTTATTTCAGTACAACGGCTCGTTCGGGAAATATATTACCAGTGATAAGGTTCGTATGAAAACACGGGAGGACAAACTTTTGATTTCGACTTCAGTAAATCGTTTAAGTAGGTTTAAAGGACAGTATGAAATTGATGGATTCTGTGATCTTAAAAACCAACCGGCTTATATCGCGGGAAAATCTCGGAGCCCAAATTTGAAATATGCTTGCCATTATTCAATCGGCATTTATAAAAAATGGTATAATATATCATTTTATGTTCCTTCATATTAAATTTACATACAACCTGGCAGATTGCCAGTGCAGTTCACCATTGCGAAAAAAAAGTCGTGAACATTTTTTGTTGGTTAATTCATATAACCGATGTAACCAATTAAGTATGTTCTGCCTAAATCGGAGTGTTAATCATAAGGTGCGATGGGGAAACCGCGTTGAAGCCCTCTTAAATATCATTAGGTAATTTAGGTTCATCTGCATTCTTCTCCGATTGGTCTAAGGCCAATTTCGAATCTGTCACATATGCAATCGTGGAAAATTTTGTTGACATTTTCGAATAGCATTAAAGAAAGCAATTTTAACCCATATTATATAAACATATCAAAAGTTTCTTTCTACCTGAGGAATACTTGAATTTTCAACAGAATACCTTATATCGGACTATTTCACTACAAGCTCGTTGTATCTGGGGCCTAAATCGTTTTTCTAATATATGCCAATGTTGTGATTATCGTGGGAAATTGATTTTGTACACGTCATTGCAAACTGCAGTCATTTAGATGGTCAACGTCTCACAGTTTTTGGATTTCAGTCATTCTCATTGTGTGATTTATCCAGTATTTGAGTTCTTTTATAGGTAATTTTAATGATTTACAACCAATTAAAACATGCCATAAAATGAAAAAAAATGTTTTTGCTTTTAATTTTCCGTGTTTATTTAAATCCTGCATCAATGTGTTTGTCTTTGTCTACGTCGACCAACTAAGTGTTTCTTTTTTGCAATATTTTTTTGCATTTGGGCTCTGGCCTAATGCACAATAAAGACAATACACTCCCGTGCCATCACTATAGGAAAACCATTGCAAAAGAAGTGCTACATGTATCATAGCAGATACTACGGCAAAATTAGGAAATACAGTATTTTTAATAAGAGAGGCTTCTGACATTCCTACATAGTCTTGTGAATTGATAACTTATAGGACAAAAAATGAGTCTGGTTTAACCTTAGATTCAAAATATGCAAAAAGGAAAAAATATTTCGAAGCAAAAACATTGGTAAAATAAACCAAAGTCCTGATACCGATGAACGAATTTTCCGCATGTTATGATATTGTCCGTTCCGTGCATTGCAATAAAGTGATATCAATGCCCTAATGATAACATTATCCCTGATAAGCAACGCCTATTGTATATTTACATTAATACCCCCATTTTCTTCTCATTCTACTTTTCATAATGTCGTAGATAAAGGGTAAACACACATTCCACCTCATGCAGTTAGAAACTGCGTGGAGGCTATTCATTTAAATCAATTACCACAATTGCGTTACTTCCAGAATTGGGGAGAAACTAACACCTAACTTAAACAACCATTTTATTTGGAAAACATTGTTTAACGACTGATCACTTTTAGAGGACGATATAACTTTGTTTTTGTTATGCAACAGAAAATCCACCACTAACATCGCTGCACAAAAAAGCAGCTAATGCAAATACATTTTCGACGTTAGATAATATTTCGCCAAGGAAACGTTAATGGATTTAAACAAAGGTGCATTGCAATTCGTGAAATGTCGGAGTCAGACAAATATTTGATTTTACGACGACAATTCTGTCTAAACTGAAAAATCTGAATAGAAATAACACAAAACCAGACGTTTCTGTCGTGAAAGGAAAAAAAAAATAGCCTCGAGCGAACACATTTATCATAAAAGAGCATGAAATAATAATGATAAAAGAAATTGTTTTGAATCAAAAGGGAGTAAGGAATGCTAGGTTTATATTCACTTTAAATACGGAAATGCGAATTTGAAATTATTTCGTATTTTAATACGGAATGGTATTATTTCATGCGTATCGGCGGTGGGAATGAATAATGAATTATGTCATAATACATATTTATTCAGCTCATTTGCCGTAAATAATAAGGCGTGAATGCGTATTCGAATACATTAATTATAATCTATCTGTGTGATAATATTCGAAAAGAAATATGTGCGATTCGTTTTAAACAGAGAGTTGTGTATGTATAATACGTACGTAATAAATACATGCTCGATCTCCCTATCGAACATCTATTTAGGCTGTGAAGGCCAAGGAATGCTCTCAGAAACGTTATGTGTTAAGCCAAAGTCATAGTGTCCCCCCCACCCCCCGATGAGAGTCTTAGATATTGACTATAACTTTTTTATTTTTGAATTTCTATTTGAATTTTTCATATTTTTGCTGTTTCAAGTTCACATATTAATTTGTTTGCAGTATTTCATTTAAAATATTAAACATATATTTTAAATGAAATTTACAGTAAAATATTCCCAAATATTTTACTATATATATACATATTGTAATTTTAACTATATATAATAAATAAATAAATAAATATATACCCAAGCGATGTTGGCAAACATGGTGAATCGAACTGAATTTATCCCATTTGCCGGTTAATATGCGTATTTGCCATTTTCGTATTGGTAAATAAGATATATCGATCCAATTGGCGTGATTTATTCTTTAGATGACCGTACTTGTTGGTCAGAGTCTAAATCGGATATAATGAACTCTTCTCCGAACATTCCCGAAATAACTCCTATTCGACAATTATGAAATCTGACCTTTTTATAACGAACTCTTATTTGACAAATTTTATAATCGCACACCGTAACGAACGACGTATTTCACAACTTCTTTGGATTAACGAATTTCACAAGTTTTTGTGTGTATACAATCAGACCCCAATACAACAACTCCTTTCCTATTTGATGAATTTTACAATTTGATCCCGATATAACTTGTATTTAACAAATTTTACGATCGTGCTTCGATAATACGTATCATTTTACACATTTTTCATTACGCATAATTTAGTTTTGGATTTTCCAAATTTACCAACGACACTTGATATCATGCATAATCACCGGGAAAAGTCATAAATTTATAACACTTACCGAGACGATCGGCAATTATGCATAATAACTGGGTCATCGCATTCACCATAACAGATAGAAGAGTGTCATTGATTACCACTTGCTCGTCTAAGAGGTCAGTGATGAATGATGCCACGTCCACGGTGAACGCGACGACCCCTTCAGGAAAGTAGTGATTCACTGACTACCATAACATTATATCAAATCTCTCAGTGGTTTCCAAATACTTTCAGTCGTGAACCTCCTCCCCGCATTTCTTCGGAAATCTTGATACCTACCATGGACCGACATTTGTAGCAACAATGACTACAGCCAGTCTAAATGAGCGGAGAATGTTTTGGGAACATTGGAGGACATTCTGTCTAGTACTAGTAAATGTGATGCGATAGTAATGCCTTTACTGCCGGAACTAAATTAGCGTTTCATACTCCTATCAAGAGATGTCACCACAAGGAAAATTTTTGCACACCATAACAATATGGTATTTGTATCAGTTTTAATAATTTGAACCATTTGTATGTATATAATATTATTACTGCAATCTACCAACGTTGCAACGATGTTATAGCGTGTGTATTTAATTAAAAGTTTTCTTTTTCAACTACATTCTATTTTTTTTCAACCTATCGTTAATTTTTTTATAATTCTAAAATTGGGCCGTGAGGTGCTTTCTATCCCCCCGCGGGGGGATAGAAAGCACCCCCCTCCCCGAATTGGGAACCATTACTTTAGATCATTTACAAACATGAAAATTTTCATGGGAAAGTTTAACATAATTGTTCTCCATGGTAAAAGAAATAATATTCCAATAAATTAATGATCATGAATTACGATTTTCTCTTCCCGTACATTTAGACCAGTGGTTCTCAACCTTTTTTGATTCCGTGGGGCTATTTATCGTGTATAATTTCTATGGTGGAGCCCCGAAGGCCTATTTTTTACTTATTCATTAAAGTTAGTGATTTATTTTTACAATTTAAAAATATTTTTTTTCTTAAAATTTACTGGTTTTCATTTTCCTCAAGTGGCCGCGGAGCACTGGTTGAGAACCGCTGATTTAGACCATTCAATGTTAATTTTTTTTTGTCAATTATCTCGTGCTAATGATATCACGACTCTTGATATATGTGATATATGTGCATATCTATTAAAAGAATCAAGTGTTGCCATTACATACAAAGGCTCGAATGAACAATTATATCCCATTTATTTTCTTGTTAATAAAGATTTTGACAAGATTTTCGATTTATTACTAGTCATCCCAACAAGATAAATATATAAATCCATTCAACCTTACTTAACTCCAGTTAAGTATGTATAACTAACATACAACCTTAGAAAATGCTAATCGATGAAGCCTTACCTCCATGACGACGGGGATCTCCATGGCGTCCAACTCCAGTGTTGATTTCATCTCTCTTCTTCTCTTCCAATCAAACATCACAACTTATTAATCAATTGAGTAATAAATCGTTCAGGTTCACCTGAAAATATCATGAGCAGAAAATTATCAAATCGTGATAGCAGTAATTTGCAGTTATGGTCCTCTGTTGAGAAGCCGTCCCCTTTTATGCTGGGGTTTGGCACTGTTGAGTCCCATTGATGAAATAATAATCAGTCGAACGAATTTTCAAATGTTTTCAAGCAACAGTCTAAAGCAGGGGTAGCTAGCTTCTCTATGCTCGGGGCCAACATAATAACTGCAGCGTCGTGGGCCGCAGTAAGGGTAGCACTCTGGTGTATAAGTCGTCATCTTGATTTCCACTGATTTCTGTAATATATATGTTTAATTTTGTTGCGATCCATGCGGGTCCTTATAATGTTGTATACCCGTTGCAATGTCTTTTCTCTATTGGAAAATGATGTTCATCGTGATTTTCACTGATTTCTGCTAAATAAGTTTAATTCCGTTTTGATCCATGTGGGTCTTTATAATGCTGTATTCCCGTTGCAATGGCGGTTTTTTGTTTTGACTTGCGTTCCTTCGTTTTTCTCTATATGTTCATCGTTTATCTTGTTACGACCCCAGCTACACGAATACGTACAAAAGTTAGAGTGTCTTTCCATCCATAGATTGAATTTTACAAACAAAATTTCCAAATAGTTCTGCAATTATTATTTTTTCATAGCTTTGATTTGGCACCCATCCAATGGCAAATTCACGAGTGGAATAGTCGCCCAAGAGTATATTATCCCATCGGTAGACTTTGAGAGGAGCTTTGTTATTGGGATGAAAAGCGTGCCAAAAGCCAGTCACGTGGATAGTATTACAAATACAAATACAACGACACAAGAAACAAAATGCCCAACGAGGTGGCTGAGAGAAATATGACCATAATAAATATGGATGTCATATATTTCAAAATCATATATATATTTCAAAGACCATCCGGAAATTGTTAACACGTGACCAAGATAAGATGGACTATTCACTAGGCTGACTACCTGGGGATGTGAAAGAATGCAAGCACCCTCACTTGATGTTCCTGTTCGTCCATAAGATTACACGTAACCAAATTCGCGATACACGTCGCTCATTAAGAGGGAGTTCCCTTCTTTTACTAAAAACATTGCTATTTCGGTTTGAAGAACTGCCACTCTAACGTAACGAAAAATGCCACCAACCTGTCTTGTCGAAATTTAGGGGTGGACGCTTCTCTGCTTTCGACACAAATGACCATCGTGTCCAGGTGCCGTATTCAACAGCACAATATGAACCTGACTATTAAATATGACGCATTTTTGCCCTTTGGAGTTATTAAGGGCTACCTAGCCTACATATATTTGGTTGAAATTCCGTGATGTCATTCTGAGTTCTCATATCCACTTCGAAAATGTTTCTACACAGTGAGCACAACACCACAAATATGCATTCAAATAACAAATACAGCGACCAATGCAGACAACTTACCCAACGAGGTGGTAGAAAGAAACAGAAAAAAAAAATCCACTATAAAGTTTATAGTAAGTTTTGGTGTTCGAAAAGGTAAGAACGGTGGCAATTAAATTATTTTCGTCAATAGAAGTGAAGAATGAAGGTATTTTATTTATGAGGAAGTCTGCTGTTGGGACCAAATGCACAAAAATAATAATGATCAGGAATTCAATTTAATACACAACATTTAAAATTTGTCGGAGGCGGGGGAGGAGGGGAGGTTGGTTCCACAAAATACCCTCGCGGGCCAGCAATTGGCCACCCCGATATAGAATATACATATGAAACTTGAGATGCAGCCGCAACGAACGAGTTTAACCAACTATCAATTTAGTTTGGCGTTATTAATTAACACCGCAAAAAATTCCAATAGCAGGGAAATTTATTATTAAATTAAATAGAATGAGCTGGTAAATAATCGACATAATTGATCCCACAGGCTATTATAAAAATAACGATATCCTTCATCATTCAAGCACCGTGATATAACTGCTGCTGAAAAGTGTTCTTTTTTTTCTTTCTAGTTGGGATATGAACTGACTGAAATTATCTTTTCTTCTTTCATCTTTCCCATCCTTTAATAAGATCGTCAGAATGAGTGATGGCAGCCATTACTCCCACTTTCTCTCTTTCCCCTCCAATGATGTTACCAGCAATTTATGATCTTTTCTGCTCTTGGCTAGAAGAAGAAAAACTCCAATATGATGTACGTACTAAAAGAATGAAAGCTTTTAACGATTTTATCACCATATTTTGAAACAGCTTTTCTTGTTAAGGATCTGTCAAGATTAAACTTTTTCTTCCAAATTGCTCCCAAAAATTCTCACCATTTTACGGATTATTTCTACCACTTTTATTCGATAGATCTTATAATTCTTGGTGTTCCAGAAAATTTCTGAGAGTTGACGCTAAAAAGGTTGGTGCACGCAAATTTTCCAAAAAGACCCACATTTTTCAATTTTTAAATACTATGAAATTTTCTGCGTCTAACTGTGTAAAAGTTTTTGTCCTACCTGTACTAAAAATATATATAAAATATTTCAATATAGTTTTTTGTTAGATAAGGAACATTTTTTCGAACACCACTCATTCAAATGTCTTGAAGTTTTGTGTTTTCTCAATACTATGGTGTTACATACTTTAACACGAGGATTTCTTATTAAAATTATTTAAAATTTTTATGTCGCAAAATATGGGTAAATTTAGATGATTTTTGAAAAATTTGCATGTTGTTAAAATTCAAGAAAAAAATTAACAAAAATTAAAATCCTAAAAGCTCGTAATGTATGTAACACCATAGTGTTAAGAGACACACTAAGTTTCAAGACATTTAAATGAGTGGTGTTCGAAAAAATGTTTCTTATCTAACAAAAAACTGTTTTGAGAAAACAACATTTTTTAGTGGAAAACAATAGGATGTGTAATGCCTGCCAGCAGTTCATTCTAAAATATTTTAGAAATATTTTTAGTACAGGTAGAACAAAAATTTTGACACAGTTAGACGCAGAAAATTGATTCATACTAGTTAAAAATTGGAAAAGGTGTTTTTTGGAAAGTTTCATCTCGAATTATGAGTGAAATGTTACGGTTGACGATTTGTACTATCATAGGCCTGTTGCTCTCTGTTGCGAGACATTTTAACGGGGAGATCGACATGCATTCAAGCCACGAAGTTCGGAATCACAGAATTTTTTTTTATCTATTACAAAATATATACTTGTGTACCTTCAAGTTATGCGAACGATGCCAGTCCCATAACAAGCATTTCATATCTTGTTATGCGTAGCATGTGGGTTGCAAAGAGGGGAAGTAAAATGAACGAAAGAGTAAAAAAAACTGAAACCTCTTTCAGCTTTAAAACATCTGTCTCTATCTGTAACAGCTTTTTATTACTCCATGTATGTGTTTTTTTTTTCAAAACGAATCCAGATTTCTGGACCACCTGTAAGTATAATTACGATGAAAAAAAAGTTGTTAATGAAAATTTTACGTTCATTACAATGGTAGTTCTCAAACTTGCATCCATTTTCTTGGCTATTTTGTGCAGTGAGCAATTACTCTGACACTTTTGGCGAGAGTATAAATTGGGTAAAATCTCTAGTTCTTTTTCTAGCTATAGCCATGCACCGGCATCCTCGATTCAAAGTGACGCCCTAAAAAAAGTTTTTCGCCGTCTTTGTGAAACTTGACACACATATACTTTTTTTCTTTCAAACTGAGCACAACTCAGGTCTATTGCTATGGGCAATTTACTACCTAACGAATTGTGCCGGAAGTGTGTGTTTACCTAACAGTCTGAGTGCATATCTTGTGTTGTATCTGATTTTTCAGTACGGCCATCTATATTTCAGAAATGAAGTGAGTAAAGTGTAATAATTGAATATTTGTATCGTTTGTAGGATTGTTGCTCTCTGTGGCGAGACTTTTTAACGGGGAGATCGGCTCGCATTCTCGCCTCGAAGTTGGGAACCACAAAAAGCAACTTCAGTTGACCACCACTGTGGGGTTCGAACCCAGGACCTCGTGATGCGATTCCGTCACTAAGACCATTCGACCACCTCAGCTGCCGACGCAATTACTGAGAAGCACGGTATTACAAGACTATGTCCTTCAGAAGTGAAATATTCTGCAACGATTTTCACCCACAATCTAACAATCGCAGAACAACTTCCATTGAACGTAAAAGCAATGATTGAACCATTCCGATTTAAAATTTCCTTATTTACAAATAAAATACGTAACAGAATGAGGTAGTTAAAAAAAAAAAGAAAAAAAGATTATTATCTCCTCTTTTTTTTTTTCATATGATCTGAGTTTTTTCTTTATCTTTTCTCTTCTGAAAAAGAAATGTTAATTCTAGAGCTGGAACCGATCGAAAAATACTCAGAGAAAAACACTCCAGTAAAAAAAAAGTATTGAAAATAACACGTGAGAGAGAAACCTCTGCTTGTGAGTCATTTGATGGAAACGAATACCTTGGGGGAGGAGGGGAAAAAAGAAAAAGATGTGAAAAGAATTCTTTTTTATTCTCTGATCTCATTAAAATGATAGAACTTAACTCGACATTGGCCAGAATTTATTTTCTTTTGCAGCTTTTTCTTACCCATTTTAAAGTGTTTGAAAGTACACGAGGGTTTCTCTTTCTAAAATTCATTAGACATCTTCCTATTCATTATGATGGATGCTTTCCTAATTAAGTAAGATTATAAAAGAAAAAGTTGTTCTCGAAGTATCTTTGATTAGCTATATAATGAAAAAAAGGCTTCCTCTCTTTATCTCTTGATTTTCTATCGCGTTGCGAAGGCGTAGGTGGATCAAATATAAACCAGAATTTCAGTCCAGAAGGGTAGGAGGTGTTGGTGGATGGCCCTCTATATAACGGATAGAAGTAGGCGGTTTGGATTTTGTATTGCCTTGCCTCATCATTTCGTTTTCAGCAACTCAAATCTGTACTCAGTTGCGCACTGAGCGAGCAAGAGGTGCGTACATCCGTTCAGCAACGTGTTATAATAATATTTTTGGCTGAAAATGACTTGAAACCGTCTGAAATTTTGAGAATTATCTGTGCACACAGTTCGGGAAAAAAACAAATTCTCTCTTCAGAACTCAAAATGCATGATTCGCATAAATTTTTTAAGCAGAACCTGAAGCGATCGAAAATGATCGTAGCATTGCAAGCAGCAAAAGCCTGTTTTTGGAGGCGCATACTTGATGGCAACAGGGATTGGGTCATGCTGACTGGCCGGGAAGAATTGTTTATCGCATGGTACGAAAGCTCCCCATGGAATGCCTGAGTTGGTATAAGGAGACAATGATTTTTTTTACTAGCCATGACCCTTTCCCGGCTTATCACGAACACTTTAAGCTTAACACGCTAATCAAAATTGTGGGTGCGGCGTGTAAGGTGTGCCGCTACATTATGCCAAAACGTGCATCCGAGGAACAAGTGCAAAAAATGTGTGTTAGTGGAGAAGGAACATTACTTGTTACCCTGGTACCAACAACTAATGCGTTTGATTCTTTGGTGCAGCGGCCAGCAGCACCGAGCGTGAACATGTTGTCTTCGTGTCCATCAAGTTTCTGTTGACCACAAAATTTATAGAGTTTCTTATATCGAGTTCCTATTACAGGATTCGTCAAATAGGAGTTTATTATAAGAGTTACTTTGGGGATATTTGAAAAACTTCGTTAAATCCGAATTCATTATATCCGGTTCAGACTCTGGATCACGAATACGGTAATCTAAGTAATATGCAAATCTTATCACGGCAATAGAACCGATTTTCATATTTACCAATATGAATGGCTATTATGCATAATAACCGGCAAATATGGTGAATAGAGTAAGATTTTTCATGTTTATAAAACAACGCTTGGATATTATGCATAATCTGCGATAAAAGTGATAAATTTAGGGAAGTTCATGAAATTTACCAAAATTGTCAGTGAATGTTCATAATATAACCGACTTTATTACATTTACCATAACATATAAACTTCATATTTTGTTAATGGTATTATCAGTGCTTGTTATTTTGACTGAAAAAAGTTATGTTAGAAAAATTCATAAACCCTCAAATAAAACTTCTTTTACTCTCTCCTTTTTCTCGCTTGTTTTTCAGGGATATACATACAGGAACTTGACTCTATCGGAAAATTACTATGAACGTATTACTCAAAATATTCATCACGCCTCCATTAATAAAGTTAAGACATAATTGGAGGAGTAAACAAATCCAGTTCAATTCCAAGGGAAGTTCTTCAAGTATCCCAATACTGTCCATATCCATTTAGTGTTGATATGTTTAGTAGAGGGAGAGATTATGTTAAATAATACGCGTTGATATTCGGTTACGGTCTGAATCTTTATAGTATTTTTTACTCTCGCGGAGACGTGGAATTTTTCTCACGGCATTATGTACTAACTCCAATAAGTATCAAAAAAAAAAAAAAAAAAATTAAACGGTGAAGAAAAACAGGGAAAGGGTATAACTATAGAGTAAAAGGCATTTTGTCGATTCCAGGCAGGAGCGATATACATCAGAGAAATGCCTCCTCATGCCGGCAGCTTGCCGCAGACAACGAGAATGTCGGAGTCATTTATCTTTTGCCTGACGACATAAGTGTCCCCTTCCAGAAATAGTTTTGTACTATTGCCAAGAAACCTCCTATATCTCTTTCTCTCTCCTCTCTTGAGCGATATCTGCTCTCTCTCTCTCGGCTCTGCTTCGTGTCCTTGGATTCTTTTTTTTTTTCCTTCGTGTTTTTGTTTTATAGATTCAAACAAAATAAATCAATAATTTATCTTTAATACTGGAAGATTGTTAGAGTCGTTACGTGACATTGAAAGAAAACGGATAAATCAAAGCAATAATGTCAAATTGAGTCCATATTCGTAAATGATATTTGAGAGAAATCTGAATCGGATAAACAAAAATGCTCTTCATCCAATTCCTTTGACAATTTCTCCCATGTTTCTTCTTCTGCTTCTTTCTTTCTTTTCTTGGAGTAAATCTGACGTTCGCATCAATTTCATCCCGTTCTAACATTTTGGCACGGATCTTTTGTCTTTAGAAAAATTATCGTGTTTATGGTGTGGTCTTCTTGTGACAGTAATAGGATATTTTATTAACAATCATCGGTCTTAATATAAGGTGTCATGATCAAATGTGTCTATTTTTAATCATTTCCTACACTTTAAAGAAAAATGTAAAGGATGAGAAAAGTATATAAATTGAAATAAACACAATACATTTTTGCAAAGAAATCAGTGCACATTTTCAGTATAAAACTCCTTTTGCTGGCAGATGAAAATCTCGCCCAATGACCATATCACGTGAAAATGCTCACCGCACATTGATTTCGAGGTTGTTTCTCTGCAGTTCAAAAATCGAACGGGGATTTTCTAAGCCTCAAATTCGGCAACTGTGCTTATTAAGACACATAAAATGTTACCTTATCTGGGAAAAAAATTCTTGGGGAAGAAATCAGGTTCACCTTCGATGAGAGCTAATATCTCCAAAGAACAATTTGCGCCTTCTTTTATAGTGATACCATTTTTTCTACATTTTTCTCTTTGCTTGCTCATAGCAATGGCAGCACAGGTAATGACGCTTTCAGAAAATTTGTCGTTAAAGTCACAGACTTGGGCAGCCAAATTTTTCTAACACCGGCACCTTACGTGACATTACTGATTTTCAATCGCTGTTTGATCGAATCAAACACAGCCGAATTTTACTCTCGCTAAATACGGAACCTATCTAAGATAAATATTATTTGGACTCAACAAACCTATCTCAATTTATTTTTAGTGCTCGATATGAAGAAGAGTTTCAAGATATTTATTTTATTTACAGCAGCTGATATATATATAAAACTTTGTTTTGTCATTTTGTTTTAGCATTGAAAAAAAACCTTTTGTCGCTTTTGCCAGATTTGTTAATTACTAATTCATCGAATACTTGAATTTTGGTGCCAGTTTGTAAGAGAAAAGTTTATAATATATATTGAGAAATCATTAATCAGAAACATATTATTAATGCATAATGTAGATAAATAAGCAGTTAATAGGTTTGTGATGAAAGAAACAAATTGAAAGATATTCATTAAAATATAAAGTTAGTTTTTAATGTGAGAGATGTGGAGCTATAATGAAATCATAACAAGCTCTATTTAGAGCGAT
Organism: Pholcus phalangioides; assembly: GCF_987345545.1. Taxonomy (NCBI): domain Eukaryota; kingdom Metazoa; phylum Arthropoda; class Arachnida; order Araneae; family Pholcidae; genus Pholcus; species Pholcus phalangioides. The sequence goes on along the minus strand of NW_028301608.1, from coordinate 79,748,855 downwards.
TGTTCAATTCTCAATGAAAAAACTGATACCATGAAAATCCTGACTACTGTCGTAAGACTCAATAGATTCAATATTCATGGCTAAAAAAATTGTTTTTGATGATGAGTTGGTTCATTACTATCTAACTTTTAATATATGCATTCTTATGATTTCAGCAACTCTATTTCCACTCCTTGGCAAAGTAAATAATGAACCTGGTTCAGTATTTTACATAGATAATAATCCATTAAAACTTTATCTGTAGATTTCCAATATTACTTGTTAAAAACCTTTAGGAAAAAAAAATCTAAAGAAAATATGTGTAACAAAATTATCTTAAAATTAGACAATGTTTAGTGATTGCAGACATTTAAAGAGGGAAGATTACATTTTTTTATAAATTGTGTATTTGAATACATAGAGGAATCTCTTACTTGAATTTTTATCTTATTTATTTTCGTTAGTTTGTTTTTCTTCCAAATTACAATTTGATAATTTGTTATATTTAATTTTTTTCCTAGTTTGCTTGCTAACAATAAATCTTTAAACTTGGAATTTAAGAGTTTTGAATTTGTGGGTTCTTTTGTTTGCGATATTTTTTCTTCTTTCGTTCATTTTTTAATAACTTTTTTTGGCGGCAGCTGATGAAAGATTTCGTTCTCCCGTAAAAGTGAAAAAAAAGAACGTCATGCACTCATATGGTTACTCACTTGATCCTTCACATGGTCAGTCACTAAAGCATACAGTCACTCACACTAGCATACTAATGCGGTTACTCACTGTGCCACTCATATAGTCACTCACTCGGTCACTCATATGGTCACACTAACACACTTATAAGGTCATTCCCCTAATTACTTGGTCACTCACACAGTTAGGCACTCATACGATCAGAGCAGTGAAATATGAGGTGCAAACTTTCCGGATCCCATGAAGAAGTGGCACTGGATTGTACGGATATACCTACCTATACGAAAAAAAAAGAAATTAAGAAAGCCAGATATAATTAAGCTGGAGATGAAGAAAGTTTTTTTTTATTGAAAATCAATGTTTTCTGTTTTTATCCCAATATTTCGTCCAGTAGTTGACGGAATATGAGCATTGCTATCGTTTTCTCTATTTACTCGTATCACACAATAAGTTCATATATCTAATAGAGGTTTCGCGCAGAACTAGTAATGCGGTGCAGTTTCGCGAACTTCTCAATTGCAATGAGAGATTGGAACAACAAGAGTTATATTCGAGTGTTTTATTAAGAGAAACGGGAAAGAAATGGGCGCAAATTAAATTGCCGGAGTCATAACACTTTTAATTACGGTGAAATGCTGTTATCCTCGTCTAAAGAACAATAACAGACCAATTGGAAAACGTTGTTATCGGTATTACTTCAATTAGGAAAAGGTAGAAGATATTCTTTAACTATATACTCCATTCGACGTAGAAGAAAACATTTTTTTTTTTAACTTGTTTTTTTTTTCAGTTGATGAAGAAATAGTTTGTATTCGTTTCCGAGGAAGTAAGTGGTGTTTTCAAGTCCTTTGTGTTGGTACTAGTAATTAGCGATCCGCAGTGACTTGGGTGAACGGTCGGCCTCTTGCCGTAGTAGCCGATGAGAGTTTTTCCGGAAAATGTTTCTGCTACAAGTGGAACCTGAAATGCGAAAGCTATTGATCGTTCTCGCAAATGAAACGCAGTTTGGGGTTAATGCTTTTCATAATTAGAAGCTATCATAGACTTTGTAGGGGCAGCTGCTTCTAATCTGGGAAAGTGGCAATAAGCAAGCATTCAGTAACCTGTACATGGTGTTCTCCATGGATTTTATTCTGCATCCGACGAGGAAAAATTACTTTTTTTACACTGAAAAAGAAGCAAAAGTGCATTCGTTTTTTTCATAACTTTCAAAAATTTTATAACGATGGCCAGTTATACTGTAAATCTGCATTAAATAATTAAAAGAATTTTATTATTAATTAGATTTTTTTGTTAGTTTTTCTGAGGGTGGAAAAATATTGCTCTCATATGTTTGAGCACTTAAATATCTCATCTGCGCTCTATAACAGTGCCCTTCAACCGCTGATCCATGGGAATTTCTTGCCGGTTCGCGAAATATTCCATTCGATTCCTATAGTTACTATAAAATTTTAGATCAAATAATTTAAACAAAATGAAACAAAAATACAGTCCATGCATATTGGTTTTTATTTCTGTCTGCAATTTCCTCCAGAAGACCTGTAAATTTGTTGATGGTCTGCAAATTATTTCTCTTATGTATTTTTGGAGGTCCGCAAATTATTTCTCGTGTTCAGGTATTTATCCGCCAATACGCAAATCACTTCTTTTTGCATATTTTTTTGCCAATCCACAAGTTTCTTTTCCCATCATTTAATTTGTCAGGTCGCGAATTTCATCTTCTATTCATTTTTACCTTTTCCGGTGAAATAAACGTTTTCTCCCATTTTCACGATCCGTGAAATTTTTCCACTATTTTTTGGGACATTGCTCAATAACACCTTACATAACATAAATTTAAAGCACGATCTGCACACTCATGCTGAAAAGTTACACCACAAACTGATAATTATCCATTGTAACTGTATGAGGATCTGGATAGAAATTGCTATTGGGGATTGCATCGATCTTCATGTCTTCACTAGAGGTTCAGAGACGGTAGTGCACTATCGAGATGACATTCTTGCACTATATGCTCTCACCATTTCTTTCTGCTACGGGACCTGAAAATCAGGTTTGTGGACGATAATGCAAAAGTTAACACAGTTTGTGTTGTCGAGCATTACGTTCTGAAAAGCTGGCCCTTCTCTTTCGACTTGAACCCGATAGAGAATACATATATTAGACATCCATGGAAAAAACTTTAAACTGCTCTCCATTATCCTTCCCAACTTGAACTGCGAACAAGTCTTTCGCTTAAATGGACCATGATACAGCAAAACGTTATTCATAATCTTATTATGAGCATGGATTTACGTTGTCGAGCCTGTGCATCCAGCATAGGTGGTCATATACCACTATAAATTTTTATTGGCCGACCTTTTCCATTGAACTTTTGGGGCTCAGTACATGAATGTTTTTTTCTACGCCAGTTATTTTCGATTTTGGATTTCCTGTTTTGTTTTTTTCACCATAAAGTATCCTTTGATTCACCCTGCGATCCATGTAAACTCCAACAAAAAAAAAGAAGAAGTTAAAACACTTGTTTTTATAAGTATTTTTAATTTTGTTGCTTAACTTTTGAGCGTTAATGTAGCTGTACTGAATTTAAAATTTCAAGAAAACTACTGGTCACAAACAACATGATCTGGAACCACATTCAAACTAAATCGCATAGAAGTCGAGTTCTGTACATATTAATTTCGTTAAGTTGTTTGAAATATTTGTTTAGATACAAAAAAAAAAACCAAGTTAAATTTTGTACTCTCAAAAAAAAAGGCCGAACATTTCTCTTTTTCTCTAGAAAACAAATTCCTTGTTATAATATTTTGTTTAATCACGACATAAAAAAAAACAATAATGAGCTTCTTCAGGTAATTAAACACCAACTTCTCTCTCTCTCTCTCTCAGTAACAGTTTTTGAAAACATACAATAAATTTTTAAATAACAATATAAATATTCAAAAGGCTTTTATTTTCACAATTACTCGTGAAATTGTTTGCACGAAATAAATATGTTACGGTTCTTTATCGTGAAAATGCCCCAAAAAATACACCAAAAATTACATTCTGAAAAAGAAGATAATTCTTTGTAGAAATAAGAAAATAAAAATTCACCTGAACCAATATTGGGAATTATGCAGAAGCGGACATGCACTTAATTTTTATCTATATTTTTATTATTACAACATATGTCTGAAAAATCGTAAATCATTTGCATATGGTACAGAATCATCGTCAAAGGAATCTACATACGGTATTAAATGCACATGGAGATTATGAATTAAGGTAAAATTTCACGCTGCCGATGCTCAGTGAAAAAAAAATCAGAGTAAGAATCTCCCGCGATAACAAGTGAAACTTCCAGGTTTGACATGGCTAGGTTCACCTCGCCTCACATCTACCTTTCAGTGGTCGCAAAATATCGAAGCGTGGGACCACATAATCCTACTCACTCCACCATACCCCAATTTTCTTTTCTTCCAAACTGTGTGCATCGCACATCTACCATCTGTAGTTCTACGATTCCAGTGGCGTCACGGGGGGGGGGGGGGTGGTGGGTAGGGAAAGGTTATAAACTGTCTTTGTCAGACACAAACCGCAAAATAGTTCAGGCAACCGTTTTTAAGGGTAAGCTTACGTCATTTCTGTTCCTCCGTTTCACTTTTTCTGACGTGTTTCAGAAAGTTCACTACATCGCCTAAAGAAGTTTCGCTTCAAAAAATAGCTATGTATGTAATTCCATTTTTAAGCAGCATTATAATGAATAGTGCATATCATTTACAATACATTCATCAATATGTTTTAACGTGTAATATTTCTGTTTTATCATTGTGAAAAATATGTTCGAATCGCTTTTTTTTTTCTTTGTAGAGCCGTATCATTCCTTAATTGGTAAAAAAAATGCTTTGTTTAGGTTGTGAGGATCCCATTATCCGCTTTCCTAAGACTTTCGAGGTTGGAAGACAGCCTTTGTTTTCCCATTGACTTCAATTCTTTGTCCTTTTTTTACCAGCAGACTTTGAGGTGATCATTTTCTTTTTAAAGTCATGTCATTTCCTTTATTTTCTTTTATAAGAAAAATGCTCCCCCTCTCCTCTTTATTTCTCATTACATTTCTCGCTCTTTGACGTCTCCCAAAACCATTAATTTACTTCTTTTTCCCCCTCCCAATGGTTGTTTTTTTTTTTGCACATTTTTTTTCTCGGCAATAACTTCAAAAAACAGACATTTCTTACTAGGATTCACGCTCCGTTTTCTTTGTATAAAATGTGAATAACGTGAATTATTCCTCGCGAATCTGGGAAGACCAAAAATATAGTATGGGGTGCGATAGTGAGGTTTTTTTTTCGATTTAAGGGGCCGTTCAAGTATTACGTAAGCAAATTTTAAACTATTTTTGACCCCCCCCCCTCCCCCCTTGATAGCAAAAGTCAACAAAACCCTGTCCTATCCACCTGTCATCAAAATTTCTTCATCAGCTCTGCCCACCTGAATCCTAACGCATATTGGTGGGATCAGAGACGTACACAGGGGGCTCTGCCCCCTCCCACGATCAGAAATTTATTTTTTAATGCAAAAAAATATTTTTTTAATTGAAATTTCGGGAGAAAATACCTTTATATGTTATAATAATCAATTTACCTCAATTTCAATGTTATTCGAAGGCTGTCAACTCAAAATTAATCTTTAATAAATTCATTGCGACCCACCCTCTAAGTCATATAATGATAAATCGCATAAAGGTCCTTGGCCTGCGGACCAAATATGGCCGTGCGGGTTATCTGATGCGGCCTGTCCTCATCAAACCTAATTTTGTAAAAATAAACTAAGCGGCAGATTTACAGATATCTTAAGTGTCCCGTGGTACAATTCCGCAACATTTAAGCGATCCGTGACACATTTAGAGATCCCTCGAGTGACATGTGACGTAGTTTTAGAGAACTTAAGTGGCCCCCCAGCGTGGTTCTAGATCACTTCAAGTTACCCGCGGCACAGTTCCAGAGCACTTAAGAGGCCCCGACACATTTTCAGATCATTTGGATCCGCGAAACATTTGGAGATCACTAAAGTGGCTCTGTAGGGCACTTATTAATAGGGGGAATGTTACTTCAAGTGCCCACAAACTATCGAAAAGTTTTTCTCGTTTTTGACGCACCGAGTAAGATGCCAATAAAAATATTTCATATTTTCATAAAGGGTGGTTGATGACGTAAGCAAAATCCAAACCCCCCTCCCCCCCACTGTCATCAAAAGTCAGCAAATAGGAAACCCCTCCCCCCATTGATGCTGACGTAATACTTGAATGACCCCTAATTAGGTGAATTTAGGTTATTTCGAACTTTGTTAATTCGAATTTTCGGAAAATTAGAAATTCTCCCTGTGTCAATCAATCAATTCGATGTTAAAATTACCTCTATAATTCGATATATTTTTTTCGCCATGTTTTGGGTAATTTGAAGTTCAGGGTCATATAAGTTCTGGCTTAATTTTGGTCATTCTTTTCGCCATTCCGTCAATTACTGATCTTTTCCATAATATAGCATGTAGTCAACATTAAAAATATTACAATTCAACAAAATTTAAACTTTTTATTTGTGGCCTTTAGCAATATGTAAGAAGTAATGTTTTCGTTACCAGTTCCAATACACTAGCGTCTGTTTTTCCGTAGACAGCTGGAGTTTTACCGTTTCTTGTATGGCTTCATTAACACCTGCCTATGAAACGGTAGGAATGACACTACTCGGGAAATGCGAAGGTTTGTGTGTGAGAGTGGCAGTCTTCACAAAAAGGGAATGTTTAAAAGCTGGAGTGCTGAAACTCGAGTAACTTCTGTGGTAAAATATGTTGAAATCTCCATCTCTCTCTAGCTTTATTGTTCGTCCGGTTTGGAATATCCATGTAGTTTAGCAACGATTTCTCCATGTCCAACCAAGGTTGATACGCTTGTTCAACTCTAGGAAGAAAAACTGGCCGCTTTACGGGTGCGGACATTGGTGAAGAACTACAGAATAAAAAGTCAGATATTCAATCTTCTCATGAAGAAAACGAAAACGAATGTATAAGAAAAGAAACAGGATCTTTACTTCCACACTTGCAGAAGCTACGGACATGTTAGAAAAAATAAGGCTGTTAAAGCTCGAAAATAGCACATTTCTCATTCCCAAAATTAATTTGAATATCAAAATTTCTAATTTCCAAATAAAATAGTATTCGTGATCGTGTACGTTTTATACAGGTTTACTAAGTAATATCATATTTGATAAACTTTTGAAATTATTGAGTGTTTGTTTTTTTGTTAAACGTGCTAATATAGCTTAACGTGCATTAATATATGTATCCTATATTAATGAATTGGATATTTTGAATTTTTTCGCTGTCTCCTTGAGCTTCGAATTCACCATGTTCGACTGTACCATTACGAGAATTGGTTTCTATGCATTTACATTAAAATTATGAATCTACATCTTTTACACATTTTTTTTGAAAAACTGCACTGAGAATCATTTACTTATACATGTTAAGAGAAAATAAATAAATTAATGGTGGCGTGCATCAGGCCTACCTGAGTATAAATTCCATCTGAAAATGGGGAATTCGAAAGTGTAGAAAGAAATGAAAAAATGCAAATTGAATTTGCCGAAATAGTGGTAGTACATTTCAAATTTATTAAAACGATAAGGGGCACCATTTACCTGACAAGTGTTTACATATTAATGAAACGGAGTATGTATCCAGAATTGCATCCGTAGCAAACATCAGCATAAAATTAATTAGAAAAAAAATTGAATGAAAGTTAAATCACATAAAATAAATTAGGAAAATGAATGCAAGATTAAGTTTGTCATTTATAGTCCCCCCCCCCAGCTTATTTTAAATAGATTACTTTAAATCTGAAACGTGCACACAAAAAAAAATAGTAATAATAAAATAAATTATATATATATATTATAAAAGTTCTGTATTTTAAATGAAATACCGCAAACAAATTAAGTCAACTAGAAAGATATAACAAAAATATGAAAATTCAAATAGGAATTCAAAAATGAGAAAAGTTATAGCTAATGTCTAGGGCTCTCACCGGGGGGGGGGGGAGAGACACCCTGACATTGGCTTAACACAGAACGTCCCCCTCAATACGGGGATCGAGCATATATTTAGGCTTTTTTTTTTTCAAACCGAGCACAACTCAGGTCTATCACCATAGTATGGGTGATTTACTACCTAGCGAGTTGTGCCGGAGGTGTAACTGTGTGTGTACCTAACAGTCTGAATGCGTATGTAGTGTAGTGTTTGATTTTTTCAGTGCCGCCATCTACATTTCAGAAGCGAAGTGATTGATGACTTATGATTGAATGAAATTTGTGCTGTTTGTAGGTCTGTTGCTCTCTGTGGCGAGACTTTTTAACGGGGATATCGGCTCGCATTCGCGCCTTGAAGTTGGGAACCACAGAAAACCAGCTTCAGCCGACCACCACTATGGCGGCGGTGGGGTTCGAACCCGGATCCTCGCGATGGGTATTTATGATTGTGAGTCGTCACTATGACCACTATATATTTAGGCTATGGAGGCCAAGAAATGCTCTCAGAAACGTTCTGTGTTAAGCCAATGCCAGGGTGTTCCCCCTGATGAGAGCTCTAAAGACATTGGCTATAACTTTTTTCATTTTTGATTTCCTATTTAAATTTTTCATTCCTTTTTGAATTTTCATATTTTTTCTATATCTTTCCAGTTCACTTAATTTGTTTTCAGTATTTCACATTTAATATATAGAACTTTTACAATGTTTTTCACTACACTTCATATTACAGCTGCCTATACCGCTGATATATTGGTGAGTTTCGACAAAATTTTTTTTTCATAATGTGCATTATCTATATATATATAATAAGCGCTCAGTGGGAACAAAAATAGGTACCTTACATTGTGCGTGTGTGTGTTGTGATCAGATTGTCTAGAAGGGCAAACCAACGTGTGTATATATTAATTGTAGCCATTGGTTTGTTTCGCGCAGTCCCATGAAGTCCCATAAGAAAACAAAAAAAAAAAGTTCTAAAGAAATAACTACTCAACTATTTAAAAAATAATTTATTCATATTTACATGCAAGCTTTTGTGATTGCGAAAAGAACTGATGGTATGTATAACACAAACGTACATAGTAAATAAATATTGTGATTTTCGTTCGTGGCGTTATGAAATAACTAGATTGATTGTTTGCGCATTTCCATCTTCAATAACCACATTCTATTATGGATATCTGCTTCCGTCCCTTTTGCTTTCACAAATACTTGCTTCATCTGAAAAACTGAACGTATGTTTCATGAAGGAAAACATTTCTTTTTTTTTCTTCTAAAGAATTAAGAAAATTGTACTCATTAGTGTTATGACTTCAATACGATGGAATCATACTACATAACCCGGATGAAGTACGTGTAATCAGCAGTTACATGGTATAGGTTAAGTAATGATATTGATTACTCAATTATTATAAATTTTAATGAATCGTTATCCAATGCTGGCATGAATTTCGTATAACTAAGTTTTGAAAAAGCTATTTCATGAATTTTTGAATTAGTGTTTTGTGCACAAAAGGTATGGTCATACAGCAAAATCTTGGTAAAACGATTGTAGAGGGATTATCGTTGTATCGAGTGGTAGCACTTTAAGATTGGACTACAGGCATTTCCTAACAAGACTTGAAGAATATCGATGTAGAGGGATTCATCGTTGTGTGTTTTTACTACGATTATTAAATTATCCATGTAATTTCTTCCTCACTAGAAAAGCACATAAAGGAGGAGAAATCTTGTGAGGAATATTCAGAATTTTTGGAAACAGCAATCTGTAGAAATAGCATAATCACAAAAGGAATTTAAAAAAATTTTATCATTGATGCTGATATTTATAAGTTAAAAAAATAATAATAGAGCATCAAAAGAAACTAGAATCACACACGACATTTAACGGTACTCGGCGGACCAAGAAAAAAATGGCATTACAGAGGGATAATCGTCATATCAAGAGGCAGTAGTTTAGCATTGAAATATAGGAATTTCCGAACAGGACTTCAAAAACTATCGATGTAGAGGGATTTATTGTTATGCCGAGTATCATTGCAGTGAGGTTTAACTGTAAATAATAAACCAACGAACTGATATTTATGTGCAAAATATTAATACACAAATGGAATGAAATGAGCTTTAACTATGTGGTTTTGAAACATATAGAAGGAAAATTTCATGTTTTCCACATGACAGTGAAATATTATGCAATAAATATTCCTGCCTAGGAGTAAAAACTAAAAAAAATCTAATATACAGTCGAATCCCGTTTTAACAAATACTGTTACAGTGAAAAATCTCGTTTTAACGAATATTTTTCCAATCCCTCAGATAAGCTTACATATGAACAATGTAAAAATCTGGAATTCTTTATAACGAAATTTCGTTATTACAAAGTGATTTGGCTATCCGGTCTCTTCGAGTTCGTTATAGCGGGATTCGACTTCTATTTTGCTTTGTATTCATATAAATATTTTCATATTAGTGATGAAACATTTTATACGCAAATATATATTTTCCAGTGTTGGTGAATATTGCATAGGTTAGGAAGTAGAATGCTCTCTTTCTTTCTCTCTCTACTGTAAATGATGTATATGCATTTCGGCTAAAAAGTGCCGAAAATTTGTAGGGGCACAGTATTAACGTTAAAATTTATCTATATTCATAGCATGGACCATTTTGCCTGAGGTACATTTTTTGAGTTTGGGACAGTGCCGTTTTAACGCATGGGCCCCGCCCAAGGGCACATAATGGATAAAGTTCAGATCCGAAGGAAATCGTAAAAAGTATCATCACTCATCTTCTTTCGCAACTTGTTGATGGCTTCAAGTAGTATTAATAGTTGATGACTTTCATTGATCCAGGATAATTGTTTATCATTATAATTAATGCCTAAACGGTTATTATCACCCATAGGCGGATATAGACTTGAAAGTCTGGGGAGGGGCACGATGATTGTTGGGGAGGGGACATGATGTGTGATGTCAATTCATATATACGCAAATACATTATATTAGTCGGCTTTACCCTTAACTTTGACGCTGGGGGGGGGGGGGGGGACAATGCCCTCCATGACTCTCCATATCTCCGCCCCATGTTATCACCATATAATTAATAAAATATTCTTCTATTTGGGCACGTCTCAAGAATCATCGCGCACAACCGCCATTATAACGTCGATGTTTAAGTTTGGATAATGACGATAATGCTCAACGCGCATGCGCTGAAACTTGATCCACCTTCTAGATAGCGAAAATCTTGACGACACACTTGTCAAAATTGAGCTGTCTTTGATGTTAAATTAGTAATATTTATATATTTTGCATTGGAAACGCTTATGCATCAAAAGTAATTTAAATATATATATTTTTTTAAATTTTAATTCGAAATAGAAATTATTAATTATACATGAGAAATTCACTAATTCAATTGAGAAAATGTTGCATATGAATGGTAGATCAAAAAATCCTTGCACATTTCACAAATAAGTTGACTTATAGAAGTAAGGTCGACATTAAAATGCTCGTCCTGAAAAATTCTTTTTTTTTTCTCTCAATGATAAAACAAACATGAAACTGATTACTTAACGTACATGCACCTCGTAAACATTCCTTCGAGAAATTTTAACGAATCGGTACATGCCGGAACATGTTATGTGTGTGTGTACATATGCGTGTCTCAATCGTATTTATATCGCGAGAGTTATGCTCTTTTTTCGTGTTAGACTTGCCCCGTGATCTGTCTTCCATATTTGGAAGTGAAAAAGGCAAATAACTCATGTATTTCCGGTTATCTGAGTCTCGTGTGAAAGTCATAAACAATTTTACTGCAGGTCACACTCTCAAACGGCTATTGATTGATTCTATACCAATCTGACATACCATTGAATTTTGATCTGCCTTTTATATTTTTTGTTTTATTTTATTAAAAGTTACTGTTTCAGCTTACTGAGCCAAAATACTGAAACAGCAAACATTGAATCACAATAGAAGAAACGTTTAATTTTTCATGGAGCGAAAAATTTTCATAATGATGATCAGTTATTAAAATATTTAGGGAAAGATGTACTCTCCACTTACAAATACAAGATATACAAATAAACCGGCTAATTTTATAGAGATACAGATTTTTGGAAAAAGTTTCATCTCTGCCTCTAACGGTTTGAGTCCCATTAGTGGCAGAGATGAAAAATTTTCCAAAAATCATTATCTCCGAAAAATTAGTAAGTTTTTCTGTATAGCCAGTTATTAACAGTTACATATTAATTCAAGTTGGAAAAAAAAAACTTATTTTCGTATTTTCAAAGATTTTCCAGCCTCTTTCCCAATCACTACACATTCTTCCTAGAACTTCCGAGAGGAGCTCTTTCTTTCGGGACAGTTTTGAAGGTTTCCATAAAAAGGTACAAGAAGATGTAAAATGGAATATTTGATCATGTCTCCGATGGAAAGTAGACGAATGTACGATGGTTCCTGTCTCAAAGTTATCCTCTCAAAGAATGAAACATCACGTAAAAATGCATTATAATAAATTTATTTACGGCGAATTTCAAAGATCGTGATAGATCTGGAAGAAAAGACGGTCAAATTCGCCCTGACGTATTACGCTGTTAGAGGAAATCAACATAATAATGAAAAACATATTATTGAATACTCAAAAAGAGAAAAAGAAAAATTTCCGGAAGTTTTTTGACCTCCTTCTACGAATAAAAATGAAAGTAAAGAAAAAGGCATGGCGATGAAATTTTCAAATACAAACCTCAATGCATGGAAAGGACACGAACTTTCTAAAATAAAATTCAAATTTCTAGTGAAATCTGAATAAATCTTTTATTCAAAGAAGCGGTAAGAAGAAGTCGTAGCGCAGTTTTGTGGGGAATGTTCCAGCTCTATCCACATGACTTATAAGTGCATTCTAAATAGAAAGAGGGAGTTCACGAGAGGCAAGAAACATGTCTATTTTCGTCTGATATGTCGAACGGCAAACACTGGAGAGAAGGCAATGGAAAAAAAAAAAAAAGGAAAAAATAAAAATTGTGTCCAGTATCTATTATAATAGTGATGCAGGAAAATAAAATAAACCGGACATAAGTAAAGAGGACTTTGTAGAAGATTTTATATATTGAATTATATATATATATATATATATTTCCCTTTCCTGCATTCAGTTGCAGTTACTATTTTAGGAATATGTAGCATGCAAACAGATTACAAAAAAGGAGGCAACCATTAACCCTCTGTGGTTCACCATATACAGTAGATTATCCATAAAAATGACTTGAATTTTCAAACCCTAATTTTAAAAATTGAAGTATTGAATTTGTTTTTTTACAAATGCGGATGAAAATGGTTGCTGTTGGCGTATTTTTTACTGTGAACTGTCAAGCAATTTAACTAATTAGAACGGATTTTTTAATTATTTACAATGGCCAAAATAATAAGGGTATAATATACAGTTTTTCTTCGTTTTACTGTTTACTATAAACTAAGCAAATCTTGCTCAGCGAAGTTGAATAGTTGTTTTATTCGATTCTCTAGATTTGGTAAGGCTTTATAAATATCTAAATCAGGGGTGCACAAGATCCGACCGCGTGCCAAATGCTGCCCGCAAAGGGATTTCATCCGGCCCGCGAAAACTGTTCCGGTTGCAAAATATCAAAAGTATTAATACACATAACACAGATAAATGCCTGAGCTCAGACCATATTTCCTTTATAAAAAATATGGGGCGAAATCGGGATTTATACGGAATATTGTAATTTATTCCAAAAAAAAAAGTGAAATGCAAGTGAAGTTACGAATTACAGATACAAGATTTATCAAAGGCAACTAAAGCCAAAAAAATATCAAAAACAAGTAATATTGTCAATTACAACACGGAAAAAAATTGTCAAAGGCCAGTAAACTTGCATCTGCCACTAAAATTGCTGAAAAATAGCCAATGATAGGAAATAGACGGTTATTGCAAATAACAATGGGTAAAATGTAATGTAATTCACTGAAAAAACGCATATGGTTGAAAAAATATGTGAGGTGCACATATTTACTTGACTGTAATAAATTATGATAGGGAGTCATAATTATCATAATATAATTTATAAACCTTGAAAATAAACTCATTTCTTGATTTGAAAAATTCAAGTGAAAAATTTTGAAAATAAAGAAAAATTGGACATTTTTTTTAATAAAAAAAAAGGTTGAACGATCAAAATTACGGGAACGTCCCCTTAAAATACTGGTCATATGATTACGCTCTATATGCAGGGTCTTTATAATTAAAATTCCACTTAATGGCCATAAAAGGAAAACTACTAGACAAAATGTTATCAAACTTGGTAATAGTTTACAGGAGGTCATGAGATTCAATTTTCCGTAAAAAAGTTCAAAAACTCACCCCCCGACAGCGGGAAACGGCGCTGTTTGCAATATTGTTAAATGAAATAAGACATGAAGACATAGGTTTAAAAGGCTTTCAATCGTTTCTAAAACGAAACTGTTTGTGGGGCTATGCAAAATCGCAATGGCTACGTGGTTTAAGGATCATTTCACGGATGACCGGATTATAAGGCGACACTTTTCCATTTCTTGGCCACCCCGATCACTAGACCTCAACCCCTGTGACTTCTGTCTATGGGGTTACATCAAAGTCACTGTTTATGGTGATAACATAAACAATTTGGCGGAATTTAAAAATTTGATATACACTGACGTGTCCGTAACATTCCTCGGATATGCTAAGAGCGACTGTTGAGAACGCAGTAACGCGAGATTTAACTTGCTTTCAGAAAATGGTGGACGCTACATTAAACATGCTTTGTAATACGTTTTAGAAACGATTAAAAGCATTTTAAACCGATGTCTTATTTCGTTTACCAATAATGCATACAACACCATTCCCCACTGGTGGTGAATTTTTCAACTAATTTTTTAATTTTTTTTCCCGGAAAATTGAATCCCATGACCTCCTGTAAACTATTACCATCTTTGATGACATTTTGTCCAGTAGTTTTCTTTTTATGGCCATTTCAAAGTGGAACTTCAATTATAAAGACCCTGTATATGAAAACTTCAGGTCCGCGAGAAATACCGCATATATGGCCAGCGGACTGAAAAGTCTATATACCTGTGCTCTGTGCTATAAGCATTACAAATTTCTGTAGCTCAAAAAATCACACCGACAAGAAATCCTTTTTCAAAAAAGAAAAAAAAAACAGATTTTCTACTCCAGGGGGTCCAGAGGTCTTCATCCTTTCTCGAGTGGCAGTACCTATACCCATCATCAAATGTAGAGCACCCCTTCCGACAATTTTGACTTATGCCAGAAATCTGCAATAATTGTAATTTCGAATGCCATTTTTGCATTGTTAAACTGAAACAGTGATCAAGTGCTTGGGGGCACGAAATTGAACACGAACACTGAGCACTGTTGATGCTTTGAGAAGCACAACGGTGCTGGCGAGCAACAGGAAGAAGATCGCAGTTGCACATATTTAGTCTTATCTTTACTGAAATGACCGCTAAAAGATGTACTTTCTAAAAAACCAAAAAATGTAAGAAAGAAATTGTTATAATGGATTTTTTGGCCATGTATATTCGTCATGTACTCTATATTCAAATATATATCGCCCCATAAAGGCTAATGTTTCATAACATCTTCTAAACATTTAAAATAAAATACAGCAGAATCTCTCGATAACGGACACCCATGGGGGCCAAAAATGTTTGTCCGCTAACGGGTAGTGTCAGTTAATGAGGAGGTACGATGTGCAGTGAAACCTCGTTTATACGACGTCTGGCTTCGGTCGCAATAAATTACTATAAATGCTAATGTTAAAATGTATATGTAAATGTGTGTGTGTAAAAGTGAACCCGGTGAAGTGATTATACACAATCACCAATTGTCTCAATAAAGAAAGTTTGATTTGAAATTTCACTACATTTATCGCTTTCACTTGCGATTATGCATAATTCCCAAATAAAAATGGAAAGTTTGATAAATATGGGGAAGGGGGGGGAATTTATAACCTATCTTCTCTTCATTAAGCCAATTAATTATTTTCACCCGTACATACGTACACTACTCGTATTTTGCAACAAAAATTGAATTAAATTAAAATAAGGTGAAGAAGATAAAAACATTCATAATAACATTATCAGTTTTGTAATGCTGGCTTTCTTCACACGTTTCAACATTGTGCAAATAAACTTAACATTACCATTCGGAATCACCATCCTGGACAATAGTTCCTGGTTCAGTTAATCAAGTAATTGATTGCCGGATAATCATATTTACCAATACGATCTTGGGATTATACATATAATTACCGTTGAATATGATAAATTCTCTATTTATGAACAAAAATTACTAAATTAGAGTTCAAAAAAAAAAAAAACTAGTTTGATTTTACTGTCATCTATCGAGAGTGTCCGCTAACGGGGAGGGAAATACATTAAAGCCCTAATTCACGAGACTGGGGATCAGAAAAGTGTTAGTTAACAGGGAGTGTTCAACTGTTCATGATACACACGAATATTTTCGAATCAAAAATAACAACGCAAAATTTAAGATCTAAATTTAAACTTGAAATAGAAAACTAATTACAATGAAACGTAGTAGATACCATGAATTGTTCAGCAAGTGAATTTCGAAGCTCGGAATGTCGCGTGTTTCGAAGACATCCGGTCATTTTTATTTCCGATTTTCACAAACTCTTTTACAATTTGTCGAAATCAATTAAAAGCTTATCCTTTTTCTTCCTTTCAAAAGCGTAATCAAGGAAATGAAAAAATACCATCGGAACTATTATTTCTTCTCGCAGAGACAAATAAACAAGAGTATAGATGAAGAAGAAAAAAATATTTTAATGAATTTGCATTTGCATATTTCAGATGCTCGTGACTTCCTGTGTTCGACGCATAACTATTTCCGAAATAATAATTTCCTCAAAACGAAAAAAAAAAAAAAATCTAATCAACGAAAACTTGTTCTCTGCTTGTTATAGAATATTTTAATGACGGTTCGAAACTGAACATTGTCATCTATGCAAATGTGGATTTTACAAGGAGAAACAAAAAGCGAAATGAATAAATAAAACGGTTTTCCACGAAAAATTCACTTGTATTTCTGGAAAAGTAATTTCCACGGGAAATGAAAAACAATGTAATGTTCTGGGATTATATTCATTTTTTTATGTCTTATTATGCATTCTATTCGTTAGATGTTATGAGTATTATCTTCAAGTATTAGAGCTCAAATGATCATTTATTGTCATTTTTTAGCTGTTGTCGTTTTGAGATGATCTGACCTAGTGACCCGATTAAATTTCATGGTAAAACCACAGGTTCTAATGAGCAAAAACCAAAATAAATTTGTTCGTCTCCCAAAGCCACATTTTTTTGTTATGATATGTACAGTGGAAATTCGATTAACGAGCTTAATTCGTTCTACCAACGTGCTCGTTATACGAATCAAACTTCCCCGTAGGCAATAATGGATATTATTATAATAGTAGGATGGATAGTATAATAATAGTCATTCACATAAAAATGACTGATAAAAACGATATTCAATCAATAAGTATATAAAATCTTTGTATATAAAATTGATTTTCTGTGTGTGTTCTCTATACAAATCTACAATTTAAATCCATCCTCACCAAATTTTGCATACATACCAAATGGGACCCGACTTGAACGATAGGCTACTTTAAAATTTCGTCAGAGCCGGGCAAATGCCCCAAATGGGCAAAAAAACTGTCGGGCAACAATGGTTTCTGGGCCTTAACAATCACTTTCCGAACGTTTACTTTGGTTACCGTGGTTCCCTAGCAATGCGTTTCAGACGTGTATATACCTTTACAATGGTTTGTCACTTCTTCAATGCTGTACGTATATGTATAATAGTTTATGCCTTTATAATGGTTTGCCACTTTATTCAATCCTCCCAGTAATGACAGCTTTTTGAATAGACACCATCATCAGCATCACTTTGAGGGTAAGGCAAAGGATGATCCCCCATAGAAATCAGTGTTAAAATTGCCGATTTTAATGTAGAAATGCGGAAATTTTGTGGTGGGGTTTTTTCTGTCACATAAATAGTTTTAAAAATTGTATTAAATACTCGATTTTTGAAATATTGAGTTCGCTTAGATGGGATTTTAAAACGACAAGACTAAAATTCATTGTCTCTACTTTAAACAGTAGCTGTTCGTATTCTTGGAAGTATCAGTTACTTCCCTCACAAGCACTGTTTCGGAGGAGTTTGAAGGATAACATAATCAATTAAAAAAATAATCGATTAAAAAAAAAGAACCACAAGATCCAAGTGATAAAATTCCATGTTTTAACAAAATATGTTCAGCATGCACACAGGCAGACATGACCGCTGACCGCCTAGAGAGACCATCTTGTTTATCATACAAGCACTAAATTGCTTCAAGTGGTATCCTTGATTTCTTAGTCTATTCCTACACTTGTTTACATCTAACGAATAGGTGCGTGAAATGAATAAATTACATTTTTATAGCATCAATTAATATTATACAGTTACGAAAAATATTTGATTAAAATTCGATCAATCGATTAAACATTTTTGATTAACCAGTTAAAATTTTTAATCGATTCACAGCCCTAATAATAACCGAGTTTTTTTTTCATGACTTTTAAAAATAATACATACCTGACATTAAAAATAATATATTCAATAAAAAAAAATATATCTGAATCACCACGTAACGCCTATTATAAAGTGTGCATATTTTTTTCCGTCGACAAAACATCCTCCGGTTGACAACGTGACGGATAATCGATGCTGATTCCGAAGAGAGAAAACCTAAAAGGCATGTGAATATATTTTTTTCTTTTCTGTAACCGACAGAGTAGAAAATGGATTTGATTTGACTGCAAATGTCGTTCTCGGATTTTGCTTCACATGGGAAAAAATATATATAATACTGTAATAACGTCTACGTGTATAATGTATTCACAGTGTTGGAATTTCAGATGCTTTTTTTCCGTAATTTTTTTTTTTCCTAAGCATCTTTCTCCTTCCTTTGACAGCTGCAAACTTTGATATTTCTCTTCCGGAGAGAGGGAAAAAAACGAAAAAAACAAGAACATCGCAGTAGGCATGTCGACCCTCATTTTATCATGTTTCGCTTTCTTTTATTTGATTTTTCCCCCCGTATAGATGGTTTTAACTGAATCCTTTGCTCGAAGTCACATTTGGAAACTTCTTTTGCAGTTCTTCATCGGATTGTCAACAAATAATACATTTTCCAGCTGTCCAATGAGTAGAAATGTAGACACTTCTGTTTTTGAAAAGTGAGAAATGGTCACGGAATTTCATTTTCTTAACTTACTCTAGCTTTTCTTTTTCCACTTCTCGTGGAAGAAATCCAAAAGAAAAAGGATAAAAATAAATCTTCTTTCTTAGCGATACGTTTATTTGGCATTTATTGGATATTTCTTTTTCATGTGGGATTGTTTCTTCTAGCATCCAAAATAAAATAAAAAAAATCCCTGTTTTTGAAGGAAAAATTACAAAAATTAACGTTAGTTTTATGTTCGTGATTCTCGTCTGTAGGTTTTAGTGAGACGATAAGTCCTAACTGCAATAAACATCCAATTGCGAGCTTGTTAAAATTTTTATATTATGAGTACTGTAATTATTAGGGTATTCTACCATTTATCATCAAACAAGCATTTCCTCTTTTCCAGAGTGTTTTTACATAAAAAAGAAAAGAAGAAAGTTTGTTTTTCCAAGTAGTACATGTTTTTAATGTTTGAGGTAATACGGTGTTTAACCCTCAATGGTTCAGCCAGATAAAAACGCGTTGAAAATTATTGTTTTTAACAAAAATGGATGTAATTTGGTGTGTTATTAGCATATTTTTAATTGGAACAGTAGTTAAGATAGCTCGGTGCACGCCGCTTCCCATATAATCTACATGTAGTTCGGAAGGCTCCCAGTTTCATTCAGTATGTTTAAACGTACTCTCAAGTGGTTGTAGAGAACAAAACATTTGCGCAATCACATGCGTATTTTGTATAAATTGTTGTCTCCATACCGAAAAGGGCTGGAGCAACCACTTTGTAACTTTTTTCCAGAATTCTTTCCCAGCTAATGGCTCAACTTGGAACTAAACGGGTGAACTTCCTTCTTCTGGACTGCTTTTGGCATCCCTTTGATATTTATGTGAAGAATTTTATCCAAAAAAATTCCCTTAGCAGCTCTAATCCTTTCTACAGATATCTCGATTCCTCCTTCTACCCAGAGCCTAACTCAACAGTTCTTGCAACGAAGTTTACAAATCAGCCCTTTTGCAGGCTCACTGTAATTTTGTACAGGGATGCAGCCATTTAAACCAATGCTGCCCTCTCGGGCAACGTTTCACAGGTTTTTTACAATTCAATATGTATTTCCTCAATCCTCCCTTTCCGATTCGATCAGGTTTTTGATTATCCAGCCAGGTCGGGTTTGAGGTTTTTGTCAATTCTGTGAAAAAACAAATACAATGCCACAACAGGCAAAATGCCCAACGAGGTGGCTGAGAAAAAGATGCCCATAAAAATATGGATGTCATATATTTCAAAAATACAGCAACCCAATTAAAAATGCAATTAGCAAAAATTATAAGCAATATACACATGATAAAATATTATACAATGCCCATAAAGAATAGTATGGTTGTCTTATTCTAAGAATGGGTAGCTTCTCGAATGGATAGCTAATACGCATTAGTAACACTCACATGCAAAATATGATTGTTTTATTCTTAGAATTGTATGTATTTGATGTTCTTCTCACCAGTGTCTTCAACGTGTATATGGGGCCGTTCAAGTATTACGTCAGCAAATTCTTAGCCATTTTTGATTCCCCCCCCCTGTCAGTAAAAGTCGGCAAAACTCTGACCCCCCCCCCCTTATCAGCAAAATTTCGTCAGCGCTGCCCTCTACCTCTTCACGCATATTGGTGGAATCAGTCCTATATTGCATAAATGTTTCTGCCATCATATAATTATCATAAAATGGACATTCTTAGATCACATTGATGTTTATGTATAGTACTATATCCAGGTTAATTAAAATTGCACTGCAAGATAATTTTGCATTTTTTCAAGAATTTTACATCAAAAAATATTATATACGTATAACAAGATTTATCACGTCATCTCAACTGTATTTTATATATACACTGAAGTACCAAAAGTCATGGTATGCCTCTTAATATTGCTGCACTTCGCCGGATAAAAGGAGGTTCCACACGATATTAAGAGATATCCCATGACTTTTGGCACTTCAGCACTGAAGTTATGGAATATCTCTTAATATCGTATTGGACCTCGTTTTACCCGGCGAAGTCCAGCAAAATTTAGAGGTAACCCATGGCTTTTGGCACTTCAGTGTGCTTCGTTGTATGTTCAGTATAGCATAAGGCGTGTATAAATTAGAGCGTAGAGCATGCAATAAAAGCATTCGCAATTGGTTGTTCAGTAACTTGAACGGTGTTGTGAATGATTCTTGAGCTGTTTCAACTAGATCCTTCCGGAATCGGTTTTTTCAACGAGCGCAAAGGAAAGAAAGGAACGCAAAGGAAGTTTGTGTACCCACGAACGAATTAGAACCGCTGCAGGAGGTCGTACGTTGCAAGATCGGCGCGCTTTAAAAGAAGCATTTGCAAGACAGAAAAACGGTTGAAAGCATAAAAAATCCTTACTGGTCTCAATTAATGTCTACAAAAAAGAAAAGAAAAAAATCTTTGACTATCAACAACTTAATCAATTGGTGTCTAAATTTAAATTAATGTGTTTTTATACACTTAGAGCAACACTCCATTGATCACTTCGCGAAGGAGATCTTACGTAGAGAATCAGTTCGGATTTTACATCGTCAAGGCTTCAATATCAGCCGAAGGAAAATCTTGTTTTTAGTAAGAGTAGAAAAGCCTACATATCGCAACACGGGAGAATGCTTTGCAGCCGTTTTTTGAGAGATTATTAGGAAAAACTCATGCTGAGCTTATTGAACATTGAACATTGAAGGACCGGACACACCTCGCTTCCCATCTCAAGGAAATATAGAAACCTTCCCAAAAGATGGATGCATCCGAAATTTTATTCAATGAATGCTAGGCATAGCAAATATGTAGAATGATTTTTTCAAAATGATGTTGATGCGGGCCTAAGATGGTGTGAGAACAGGCTTCTTGCCATAAAAAAGCCATCACAATTTTTTTTTCTAAATTTTTTATGATTTTTTTTTTTAATTGTTGGGAAATAACCTATATAGGAGCGGGTTACTTTACACCACCTTATCTTCTTTAAAGACCTGAGTCAAAACTGACTATTAAAAAAAAGATTGGCTGATTTGTGTTTATCGTATGTCACAATGTCCTTTAAAAGGAAAAATAATAATAATTCATTCATTAAGGGTCGATGTCTTTATTAGGAACATTTGAGTAAGGTACGCATCAGGTCTTGACTTGAAAAAAGAACCATTAAAAACCGTTAAAAATGAGATACACGTTGTGGAGACCTCCGGAGAGAAGTCATTTTTATATTTATTGTTTCTTAGCAAGACAATGTTTTTGAGCAATGTCGATCCACTTAAAATTTGCTGTGTTGCCACATGGCACTACGAGAAACTGACAAAAAATAACTTTATTTCGGTCTTGAATGGGGAAAATGATCAAAATTCACAAAAGTGCAACTCATTTTATTAAACTTGTGAAAAACGCAACTAATATTGTGACATATATCTATAAACCTGTTTTCTCTCTCTTTTCTACGTCATCTTCTCCTCCCACCCTCTGCTCCCCCGGGAGGAAAAATATATAAAAGGGGAAGATTCTTCGCTTTGTATGATCGTTGATATTAAAACTCGAGTTTCACAAAATAAAGATGATGGCAAGCGAGAAGTTTTCTTCACAATATAGAATTAATTTGTTTTTATTTCGTCAACAAACAAGAGACAAATAATATTCATTTTGATAGTAACAGGATTGATACTAAGCTCTGCGGTTGCTTTACACGAATTTTTGGGCGATGCAAAGTAGCCCCTGTTTTGCTCCGAACTTTACCATTAAGTTACTACTCCTACTGAACCACACATGCACCTCGTTCATATTCCTGTCTGCAACTTCCAATTGGTACCGAACCTGACGTGAAGTTTGTTTCTGTGTAACGCTTGTTGTGTTTAGTGTGCTTCCATCTTCCATCAATTTTTCTAAATATGAGTATACTCATAGTTTCTAACTATGAGTGTTAACCATCAAATTACTAACGAGCATATAACGATATTTAACGACTTTACAGATTTATAAGACAATCAGTTTCTGCATATAAATAAACAGCATTTACGTTATAATTAAGTTGCCTTTTGATAGGAAATGGTTTGTTTTCATGACAAAAATTCAAGGTGAAATCAGCTTGCACAGATATGTTTAAGAAGCGGTATCTAAAATAGCGGATGCATCGATAACTGAAATATATGAGTTGACCGATAATGTCTCCAGTCGAGAAAAATCAAAATCGTGTGAAAATTTTCATTAGAATAGTCGCCAGACAATGATGAATATTTTTTTCAGGAATGGTGAAAAGTAACCCCTGATGTGTAATGACGATTTATACTTACATTCTGACGGGGGGGGGGGAATACAACTATTTGGAGAAAATAGGCGTTTAATGAATTCAATGAATGTTTTCAACGAATTCGAAATTGACTTGAAAATAAGATGATCGCTTTGCCGTTACAGAATATAAGGGGTTTTATTTCCATACAAATGGGGTTCACCTATATTCAAATTATCTATCATTAAGTCTTGAAAGAGACATTGGTTTCGACGAAAGCCAAAAAAATATTTTCTTGAATAATACAAAAAAGACATGTACTTATTACTCCCCCCTTTTTTTTTATCGTGATCAGAGAATAAAGAACACGAGTATAAAAAAATGAGTGATAAAACTCTTGAGTAATAGGAGCTTAGAATTAACGGAATTAATGAACCATCGCATGATTTGCCTCACAAAAATGCAAATTAGAGCTCTTGCAACGTGAACCAAAAACCTCTTTCACACATATTAGATAAATTCAAATTAGACAGTCAGTTTATTTCATTCTTACCGGTAAAAAATTAATCCGTCTTTTTTTTTTATTCTCTTTTTACGTCATGTTGTTTGTTTATAGCTATTTGATAATTATGCTGCATCACGGAATTCGAAAAGCTCCACGTACTTAAATAGATCTATTTCAAACATGAAAAAAATACTGTTTATTTATACTGTATATTTGTCACGTACGCCACAATACTTCAAAAACAAATTTATGAGTTGGAGAAACATTCGATACGTTGGTATTCAGAGTATTTCGGTTTTACATCAAATCCGTTCAATAGCAAATATACTACGCAGGTTCTGTTATACTATGTCAGAAAACATACGTACGCTGACAGAGAAGTACGCTCCATATTTCAAACCTTTCATTTATGCAACCAAGGTATCTCGCCCTTTTCCGTGATGTTCACTGTATTCCCTGGATCCCTAGAGTGAAAGAAAAAAATGGTGTTTGTTTGTGTGCGGTGAATATATAAATCTCTCCTCGATAGGCTTCTTTCATGTACATAAAAACCAGCCATTTGGCTGTTATTTTCACCCTCTCTAAACTACGGGGATTCGAAATCTGGAACTATTGTCATATCGGCGAGAAAAACTATTGTGACATTATCAGGAAAAATGTTGTTCGATTTTCTGTTTCACTACCTTATATTTTCACTGAGATCAAGACTCCCTTTGACTTTTTTATATACGTATAACTTTTTCTTTTCCACTCCTCTAAAATGAAAGTCTCTTGAAAAATAGAAATGTATTTGGGATTGTCCCCAGACACACTTTCAGACATTTAGGTCCAGAACGAAATATGACGCCTCCACTTTCCTATTTCTTTCGCTGTACAGTATACTAGTATACCTAGTATACGGGTGTACTATATGTCTTGTACGGCTCTTCCTTGTGTATGAACTCTTCAGTGTATTGTATTTATTTTTTGTGTTTCGAAATTTTTCGCAAACGAAGATGGTGAAATTGCATGAGAAGCATAACAATGGAAGGAAAAAAAAAGTTTACGACGTAAGTTGTTTTGGATGTGCTCAATGTATTTGGATTTAAGTTCTTTTTGTTCGTAGTTTCAAGCGTCAGGTGAATTTGAGCTGAGAATCTTCAAACGTGTGTAAATTCTTAGTTTTTGAAGTTGAACTTTCAAAAAGAGACAGTCGTTATTGATCTGGCTTCCGACTGATGTAAGGCCAGAAAGACTAGACTTTAAAATATTTTTGTGATAAGAATTATTCTTCAACACATTCCAAATGTGATGTGTGGTCATTTACTTTTCACACAATTTTTGTATTGTCCTTCGACTTAGTTACAGTACCGGGGATTTTATGTACGCGATACAAACAGGCTTGAAACTATGCAAGGCTA
This sequence comes from Pholcus phalangioides, assembly GCF_987345545.1. Lineage (NCBI taxonomy): Eukaryota > Metazoa > Arthropoda > Arachnida > Araneae > Pholcidae > Pholcus > Pholcus phalangioides. Next base: position 79,723,670 of record NW_028301608.1, on the reverse strand, counting down.
AAAATATCCGTTAACTTATTCAAGCAAAATGAAACAATCAAAGCTTCTTAACTCTCAAAAAAAAAATTCAAGCATGTGCTATTGGTTGTCATGCTTAAGAGTTTGAAGATAAGTTCTTTTCAGTTAATTATTTTTTATTGAAAAGTACACATAATAAAATACATAAGAAAGACAGATAGCAAAGGTACGAAAATGGAAAAACATATTCAAAAAGGGACGTATACACACACTCAGGCTGTACGATTGTCAAGGACTTTACGTCCTTCCAGAAGGTCAATAATAATTTCACATACATGAAATTAAAAAAATGGTTTTTTTTATAAAGCAACTTGCCTATAACATATCGCCCCCCCCCCCCTTCTAGAAGCAGGAATGCGCAAATTTTCACTTGCTTTTTAATCAACTGGTCGAATACCTTATTTCACCATCTAGGTTTTGCCTGAAACGCGTATGCGTATCCGTATTAAAACATGTTACAAAACATTTGAGGAAGATAACTTCCATAGAGTGACGTGTGGAGTGAACATTCAAACGTCATTTTCCGCGTTCTCTTTTTTCCCCAAGGACATTGCACATACATGCTTCTACCATGAGGGGGGGGGGGGCGATATCAATGTCAAGTTTTATAATATGTCACAAAAGAAATTACAATTAATACAGTTGATAGACTATACCGTTCATAGTATACTGTCCATACTTCTAAAATTGATAAAATATGATATTACATTGTTACATGTGGAAATAATTGTATTTTACGAATATTTTTATGATATTATTGTTTCGAAAATAATACTCTTCGCAAAACTAAAGAAAATACAATTCAAACTTATATTAACATGATCAGTAGCATGATATAGATTCAATATTTTTTGAACAGTGTAAATTGAACTCATTGCATATTGTTTCATTTGTTTTCGGCACTTGATATTCATTTCTTATAATCTATGTTGATTCACATAAATGCATACAGTCATATATACCCCCCCCCCCCAGTTTATGCATACAAATACATTCCAAGATGACACAGTCACAGATATGATTTTTTTTTCTGGTTAGGATGTTATTTTTCTTTGAAACATACAGTCGTATTTTTCGATAAATAAAATTTTCTCATGGAAAAATAATATGCACGTATAAGTTTCGGTTCTGACAAGAAGTTATACACAAATGATTATATTGATACTGAATAATCGTACGTTAGTATTATACGTATCATATATACGTTACGGCCATGATAGCCCGATGAACGTATATATGCTGCTAGATTTGTGCTTGTTTTGAGTTCTTGTTGGTGCGGCCATTTTTGTTGCATATTTTGAAGTAAAGATCGTAAACGCTCGAATTCTCATTTATTAATATTATGTTGAAGGTCTGCCTGCTCTATGCGGAAATACTTCCGCAAATGGGAGATCGGCTCGCATCCATACCTCGAAGGTAAAGTGAGCCGGTCTCCCATTTGTTTTACTGGGGGCCACTTATTTACTGAGATACAGGACTTAATTCTTTATTAGGTCCCTCTGTCTTTTAACTGAACTTCCAAGTATTAAATTGGTGCGCTGTATCTTTTGAGCCTATAAAAAAATCCGTTGTTTTTAAGTGCAATATGAAAGAACAGTTAAAAAAATGAATAGACGCATAGTAAAGAAATGAAATACGATGGAACAATAAATTACAAATTATTAATTACTGAAATATACATAATGGAATCAACACTTCGTTAAGTAGGAAAAACAAAAGAGTAGTGATAACTACGATAACGTACACAGTGAATGATTCTGCACACCTGAAACTTAAATGCGAATTGAAGCATTCTGAGATGCTGTTATTTTCCTAAATCTAATAACGTCGAATGGTTAATTATAATTTCCTCTAAATAACATTGTTATCGCTACCCACAGAGCATTTCACCCCAAGCAACATTACTTCTTTCAGCCACTTTGATGTTTTTATTAAATATACATCTAAACACACACGAGAAACAAATTAAATTATCAAGAAGAAAGACAAAAGGACGAAGTGTGTTGAATGGAAATGAAATGCGTTGAATGAAAACCGAGAAATTTTCCAATTATTCTCCAAAAACACATAATAAAGAAAAAACTTGTTAAATTAAATATCATGGAACTAATTTCTTGGCGAAGGTTCCCGTTAAAAAAAAAATAAAATAAAAAACCAACTTGATTTCCAGTTGCAGTCGATCGATACTTCGGAATTTGATTAGGATTGAATTTAAGAAATTAATTTCGTAATTATGAAGCAGAAAAACACTATTAATTTTATTTGTTTTACCGGATAATATCAAATTCTTGCCACGAAAATAAAAACACTTCATATTTCAAGCAGTTTCTTCATTAAATTAGAAATTTAATGCAAATATTATGCAAGTTCTATCAGTTTTTGTACGCGGTACACTTAAAGGAAGTTGTCTTTTATCAATGAAAACCTTTTTTTTAAATATTTTCGATAGCAATATATATATATATACAGCCAACAATAATAGATAAATGCAACGTAAAAAGAGGAAAAAAAACGATAAGTTGAGGCAATTCCCTCTCGAATTTTCTGAGGACTTAATTTATCGGGTGTTTCGTAAATTCGTGAATAGTTCAAAATTAAAAAAAAAAAAAAAAAAAATGAAGGAATTAGTGTATTTGAATGCGGTTTTACGAAAAATTGTTCTCAAGAACGGGGAAAAGAGTTTAAAGGCCTTTGTTTATAGAGGGCGCTGTGTGAAAGCAAACCAGTGAAAACATGCAAATCAGAGTCTTGTAAACAGTGCACGATTAACAGCTCATTTCTGAATCTTCCTGTTACTGACGCTCACACAAGGTCACAAGATTTTTATTAAGATATTGACACGAGAGTGGATAAATCACTATTGATGAAGTTGCCGCTAATAACCGGGTGCAGCTTTAGGAACGTTTCGGACACAGAAGAGCTTGAAGAAAGTTTCAGGTCCAGCTTTCTGTGATTTGCTTTCATGCAGTGCTCTCTATCGGCAAAAGTTTTATCAATTTTTTTATCTCTCTGAGAAATCTCCGTTCGATCTAACTTCTTTGATAACCACATTCAAATATACCAATTACTTCAATTTTTATGAATTTTTAAGCTATTTACAAATCTGTAGGACACCCTGTATTTTAACTAGCGATTAACTCTAACTATCTCTCGATTAACTTATGGGATTTCATTCATCTTAGTTATTGATTCGAGAAAAATTGATTTGGTGCAATTTTTAGTAAAATGATAATCTGGCAGATTGAGGTTTTCAAGAAATAATGTTGCACAAAAATTTCAACTTAAAAATTATTATAGACTATAAATAGTCTCTCCATCTCAGTATAATTCTAGTAGGACTATTTATGAACAGCCAGTTTTAGGGGAGGTTCGTTGTCTCGCTACACACAAAATGAATATAAAATAAAATTAAGAAAGGAAAGAATACAGGGTATTCTCCGTATTTTAGTAATGATGAAAAAAAAAGTGTATATATATCGCCACTGAGTTTTATTTATTACGATCTGATTGTGCTCCTGAAATGAATAGCATCGTTAGATTGGACAGTGTGTCGTGCAGCGCCGAGTATCTAATTCTCTGTGAAATAGCTTCAATCAATTCTTCGATTCCCATTACTGTTGAATACTGACAAATTGGAAGTCAATAACACGAGTCTCTCCGACTCCCCGAGGTAAAAAAAGTGGCTTACACCCGAGGACTTCAATCTTTTTTTCTTAGTATTTTCATCAATCAAGAAACATATACAAAGAAAATCACACGCGTTTATCTCAACCCCTAGCAAATAATTTCACGGCTAAACGAAATAAACAGGTGAATTGCTTAATACCGTCCGAAAAAATGAAGCGGCAAACTTCTGAATACTAATAGAATTGAAATGCAGGCACGGTATACAAGGAAGTACTTTTATCATGTAATATCCTGAGCTTGTTCGCTCGCTTTTATACGGTTCTTTCCTTCGTTTTCAGGGATTTTTGAATCCAAATAATATAAAGAGTTTTTTCGTTGGGCTCACGAGAGACAGGTCAAGTAATTCGTATTAGGTTTTTTAAGACAGGGTGACATCTGAATATTTTTTTTTCTATATTTTAATACTTCCCAATCCATCGTAATATGAATGATATACACTAGGTTCCAAAAAGTTTATTGAATCTTCTTTTATCTGTATAACTTTTGTAGCATATGGTGTAATGAAATGCAATTTTTCCATCGAAAAGGAAAGACATTTTTTTCAATGGCATAAAGAGCGTGTCCCACAAATTTATGGAAACTATTTCAATATATGCAAATTTGAAACGCGTAATCGTGACGCGCAAGGCTTGAGAGCCATAAATGCAGTAAGTAGGAATAAGGGGCGCGGTAATATTTTGTTTGCTAGACGGCAAAGGCGACGTAGCCGTAGCTTTCCGTGGACGAGATTAACAAAATTTTGAGACTAAATTGCAAAGTAAGCTCTTTGGGTATTTTTTTAAATCGTTGCCAAAGCATAACTCATCGCGTTTTAGTCAATAAGATGTCTTACCAACCAAAATCACGTTCTAGAAGACCTCGATATACGACTTCACACGATAATAGGTTGATGAAAAGATTTGTATCTACTCTCATGTGTGATGTTTGTTTGTGGAATTTCTCGGGCCTTTGGTTTGAATGCACATCACCAGTTATAGCTTTAAGAAGAATTTAAAAAAAAATGGTTTTATGGGTCATGAGAAAATTACGTTAAATAGTCCCACATTCAAACACACATTTCGAGATGTTAGAGTCGGCTGAAAACCACTTAGCTTATGGAAAGAAATGAATGTAAATGATGAAATAAATGTAATTTAGATATCCCGATGGTGCTTCCACTGTCTGAAGGAAACGCTGCGCTCATACTTCAGCAGACATTAGGGTAGAGGTTCTGTGATAGTATGGGCGACCTCCACATTCAATGGAGACGCAAATTTAGCAGCCCTAGATACCAGGCTGGAAGAAAAAAAAATGCGTAGAAGCACTACAAAATCATTGCATTCTTTTTGATTAAATTTTAGGGGGTGCGACAGAACTTTTTTCCAGCAGGATAATGCTCCCATTCATATGTTCAAATTGACAAAAACCTATTTCAAAATGCGACTCTACTGGCCACTTGAAGTCCTGATCTCAGCAATATACTCCTTAAGACTACTCCATTAGGCAGTTTAGCTAGATGGACGCCTTGAAACATGTCATAAAAACTGAATGGTATAATTTGGTAGCACAATATGTATATTAACTGTGTGCTTCACGAAAAAATGTTCGTCTCTTTCTTGTCATCAAAATTTTTTTTAACATCAGAAATCGAAAGCTGAGATGTGAGGCTACCTTTAGTTAAATTCCCAGTGGCCTAGGCAAAGTATAAGGCAAAATATCAAGGAAAAGCCTCAAAAAGTGGCACAGTCACCCCAGTTTACGGTATAACTTATCCTAAGCTAATAGCAATGATATAACTCTGACGGCCGTATTCACCAACACAGTTTAAACTGCAATCGCGGGTGAAACGATTGAAGATCGAAACGGATTGGTTAAATTGGGGATTGTAACCAATCCGTGTCGATCGCTAGTCTTTTAAACTGCGCGATTGTATTTTAAACTGGGTTGGTGAATACGGCCGTGAGAGTCATAAAAAAAGCTAAACCGCTGTGCAAGCCAGTTTTTTTCCCTTGCTTTTTCCCCTTAAAAAGTACGACTTAACAGTGAAGGAGAGAAAATTAACTAATTATGACAAAAAAATGTTGAATTTGTTGAGAAAAAAACGTTCAACAGATATCTACTGGTTGGCTAACATTTTACGCATCTGCTGATAAATTTGCCAATGTAGTGGGGCGAATGTAATTATATGTAATAAAAAGGTTACCATCACTCTGCAAGAGCAGGAAAAAACGCCAATCGTGAAAGAAAAACAACTGAAAACTTAAAACTGAATTCAGTTTATTTTCAATTTGCGTAAACCCGCTGAGTGGGGAAAATATTTTTTTTTTCGCTAGGTGTTTTGGCGCGTAACTGACCGCTAGAAAACTGACACGTCACAAAGTTTCAAATCGTTACAACTCCCTTAATTAATATTCGTCTGATCTAAAACGAAAAACACTTTTCTATATTAGTTTTTTCACATTCAAATCAATCGTGTGTAATTATTGGGTTGTCGATAGTATCCACCCTGTATAGTGATTAGGTCTATATACTCTCTCTGTCTCTCTCTGTTTCTCTGTTTACTTTTAATCATTATATATGAATATGTTCTCAAACTCTCTTGAAGATAATATTTTTGGCTACTATTTTTTTTCCATTCATTTTCTTCAATAACTCATTTTTACATTTACTTTTTATAACAAATTAAGAATCAAATTTAAGCTGTTCCAATTATTTAAACAAAAAAGAAGAAGAAATTGAGATATATATTGTAGATTTAGGACTTGTTTCTAGGACTTTACTACAAGCGGAAATATCTGGATAAGCATTAAATTATACCTACGAACATTTAGTTCCTTAATTGCGTGAGTCTGTAGGCGAGCGCAAACTAAGCTGTAGCGCACGATAAATCTTGACTCCCATCAGATAAAACGAATTTATTTGACTAAATCGGCTGCTTAATGCAGCTTCAGTGCTGATAACATAGAATGCATGGGCATTAGGTTTTTGTAATTTCACGACTATTTGGAATTCGGTGTTTTGCTTTAACACTATCTTCTGACTTGCTTATACCAAAACGTTTGCTGGTATTTCCACATGCATAAGCTGAAACCATTCAAATATTTGATACTAATTACAATACTGCATAATAGTTTTTTTCGGTTCTAGATTTTACTAAGTATGTGAAGCAAAACAATTTTTGAACGTATAAGAGAGAGAGTTTCGTGTTAGTTTATTTCGTTTCAACGAAATGTGTTGCACGTGGTGAAGAATCCTCATAAATGAACGGTGGATCGTTTTTCATCCCGTGATTGATCGCGATGTTAATAAGATGCTTTTTCTTTCACTGAGTATAATTATTATGCCTATAAGAATTTGATTTATTCACAGTCGAACTCGGTTATAACGACATTCATCGAAGAAGTGTGTCGTTACAACGAGATTGACAATTTTAAGACATTGTCTGACGAAAAATATAATCAGAGGCAATCAAGTACTGTGCTTGAAGATTTTATTTCTTAAAAAGTAAGGTGACCATATTTGATTGAGAATAATGCGAGATATTGGATTAATCACGGGACATCGTGATTCTTACCTAATACGTTGCCAAATGTCGGCAAAAGTGCCAAATACTACTTGTAAATAATCCTTGGCAAATATTAAAAAGCTACAGCCAGTCTGCTAAAATGTATTTCATGGGAGAATAAATGAACTTGGCGAATATATACCAGATGGATATTTATGTATTTCGTATTCATTATAAAACAATTTGTTAATTATGAAAATTATCTTCATTCCTGATTCTAGTAAACATTAGAAATTAAAGCGAGCTTCATTGAAATGCTTTTCTTAAAACGGAGCATTTTTATAAGAAAAAATCGGGATGGGCAAAATAGGTATAGTAGTCATGTCAATGGAAAAGGAACATCTTTTACCACCCTGGTGCTATGAGACGACTCCATCAATTAATGCGTTTCATTGAGGTCAATGAAGATTCATCCTGGTGCAACTGCCCGAGCGTGAATATGTTGCCTTGTAGTCCCATCACCACAATGATAGTCGGCTGAAGTTTCTGTGGTTCCCAACTTCAAAGCGCAAATGCTAACCGATCTTCCCGGTAAAAAGTCTCGCCACTGGGAGCAACAGGTCTACAACGGTGCAACTAATCAATCATTACACTTTACTCGTGGTTAGAAAAATTAACGGCAGATGGCAGCAGTACACATAACAAGCATTACACAGAAACAAACTTCACGTGCTAGGTTCACCACACGTACACACCCGTTCCGCCATGTACCAATTCACTAGAAATTCCGTAGAAGAATGTATACAAGGTGCATGTACGGTTAAGTAGTCCACCTTGTATCCGCAGGTCGCTGCGTATAAACAAACACTATCTGCTTCTAGTTAACATTTATGCGGAAAATAAGACTGACTGGAACTCGATATTAATATATTATCAATAGCTGTACCTGTTTCGACAATTATGAACTCGGAATTCATTTATTGATTCACTGTTGATTTTTATTGATTTATAACTGATTTTATAAATGTGATTGGTTTTATTTTACGCATTTTATTTCCATTTGATTATATTAGCTGGAACTCGCTGGCGATGTGCACGATTATACCTTCTCATGTATAAAAATTTGTATTTGCTGCCAGTGATGGCCTGTGATGTAATTTTAATATTCAATAAATCTCCGGAGGCACTCCAGTTTCCATGGGACAGTGTGCCTAATCACCCTGTGTGATAAAGCCTGGGTGTTTCACGGCTCTCTCAATCATATCAATGATTAAGCCGACGTTCAAACTTGAAATAAATATGTTTTTCCAACGGGTATAGCTTGAACAACCGACCAAATTTCGCTGGATGTGATCAACTGTAATCTTGGGAATTTCTTCAAAAAGCGTCATATTGAAACGGAAACATAAGTGACGAAGAAGTTGTCATTACATCCGAGGTGGTCGCTTTTCATCGACAATGTAAGCAAGATTCATTAACATTATCCTCAATGGGAATCGATCTGGACTGCCATAATTGACATTATAGGCAAGGTGTCTCGTTGCAACCAGTATCGCTCGGTAAAGAATAACTCCAGATTGTGGTATCGCAAAGAATTTTTCCCCAACAGGATTGTGAATAAATGAAATAGCTTACCTCGGGAGTCGTGAATTCTATTACGATTGGCACATTTAAATAGAAATGCCAAACATATTGAGATCAATCGAGAAATTATCCATACCTAGATAAGACAACCATAACGTTTTTATGGGTTGTGTATTATATATATATTATTAATTATCAGGTTTTTTTTGTGATATGTTTTCTAATCTTGAGTACTTGTATATTTTAGCTATATTTGACATCCAAATTTTTTTGGAAACCTTTTTTCAACCACCTCGTTGGGTATTTTCCCCTGATTTAATACTATATATGTGCAGTCGACGCTCGTTAATAGGCATTATATTGGAAGGTCGTTATATCTAAAGGAAAAACATATGGGTTATTCGTTTCATAAAAACATTTGGACCTATTTTATCGGTCGCTATAATGGAATGGTCGCTATAACGTGGAGTCGTTATAGCGAGTGTCGGCTACATAATTTACGTCTAAATTAGTCAAATATTGTATGTTCCCAAATTAAAAAGTATATACGTCATGATGCCTCCATCAATCCGGAACAGAAAATTCCATCGATGTAAACGGCATATTAATTTACATACGGGGCGACGCAAATTATTTGAACGATTTCGTGACTCAATTATTTGTGAAATTGTAAGATGCCAGTTAAATGGCATATCAGTAGTTATGTTCTCAAGGTTTGCGGATAGATGGTGCTTTTCAGTGACGAGGCAACGTTTCATTTGAATAGTAAAGTGAAAAGACCTTTAGAGTCATTTAGAGTCCTTTATGTCAGAATTCAGAGATCAGCAAATACTCATAACGCCCAGATAAGTAGCCTTCAATCATTAACACAGTGCGTGCCACGCTTGACATTCATATGGACCTCGCGAGGCCACTATGCTATACTACTAAAGAAATCGCGTTACTAAAGAACTACTAGAAAGAACACGTTACTAAAGAAATCGGCCGGCCACGGTTAGCCCGCGGGTCATGAGTTGAAGCATAGATGGAGATAGAATTGGAAGTATGGGCACGGCCATTATTGCTGGGGGTGGGGGCGCGATGATGATGGTGTCAATTCATATATTCATCAGATCAGTCCACTCCAACTTTGACGCTGGGGGGGGGGGGGGCAATACCCCCGCCCCTCTCATATCTCCGCCCATGCGTTGAAGATCCCCCCCCCCATATGGGCAGAAGTATGGGCAGAACGAGAATTTGCTGATCTCCAAATGTTGACATTATTTCTATTCACTTCGTCTATCCACCTTGTCACACTGAAACCACCATCTATCTACAAACCTACGACACATTGCTAATAATCTGCCATTGAACTGGCGCCTTACAATTTCAGAAATAAATCAGGGGACAATTCGAATTTGTTCAAGTAATTTGTGTCCACCTAATCGTATTTAGGGACTATGATTAGGAAGTGTTCCGTGTTCATTGTTTTCTGAGGGGACGGATAACGGATTGAGAACGGTCTATATAAAGGGACCTACCTACCTTTTCAGTCCAGGGACAAGATACGCGGTATTTCTGCCACTCGCGTGGCCAAAAACCTGAATACATGCGGGCTAACATAAGAGCAATTTTTAATGGGATATTTCAGTGTGATTTTGGTCGTTCAAAACGTTTTACAAAATGTCTCGTTTTATACAAACGAGGCTTGCCGTAAATTTTTATTCTTTACTTTAAGATTATTTGAGTTTTCCTTATAGATGATGCTATGATATGTGACTACTATGATGCTATGATTCATATATAATAATATATATCTATGTATATGCATTAATGTAATTAACATATATTTTTCTTAATATAGTCATGCAAATATATATTCGTGTCACATATTTGCCAAACACCTACGTTTTTTTAGTGATTCGATTCCTGGCGATTTGCAGTTGCCCCCCAATCTCCCTGATCATTTTTTTTTTTTTGCCGCACCATGGTCATTTTCTGCACACGAGGGCTAATTACACCGGGACCTACAATTTCTTGTCGATTCTGAACGGCAGGCTTGTTCTTTATACTCATCGAGAGGTTGGTGCGCTAACCCCTCGATGGGGGACACCCTGCGGTAGCAATTTTTTGCTGCGGTCAAGTCGCCGTTTTCTACTGTACCCTTGTGTCAGGAAAGTTTTCTGACAAGGACGAACCGGGTATCGAACTCGACACCTCTAAACATCCTTCGGTAATTTAGGCGAGCATCTTATCGACCGGGCTACCCCCCCCCCCCCTCCCGTCATCTGGGGGTTACGCATGATCAATGTTTGGAGGGGGCACAAAATTTTCTTCCCGAGAAATTTTGAGTCGTCACCCTTCAAACAGCATTTAAATTAACTGAATTTGGTTAATATATATGTACTATAAATTTTTATTTATTTTTTTAAATAAATTACGTGATTCGTACGTATTTCTAAGAGATTCATAAGATCTGTTCAGGAGTTCGTTAGTGTTATTAGACATCAATAACTGAACCGGGATTCGAACCCAAACCTGCACAGTCAGAGGCTAGCATCCACCACTGCACTAACCACTGGAGCACCAGGCGCGAAGGTGTTTGCTTTTGAAATTTCAATTTTTTCACAGAATATTTTTTCTAATTTTTGATCGGCTTCAGTGGATGGGGGCTGAGTACGTCTCCGCCCGTCATTAAACGTATTTTCATCACTTTCAGCTTGGCTTTAAAAAGTTTTGTCAATTTTGTTGCTATTAAGGGCTTATTAACTTCACTTTTCTTAACGCTTTCAACATTTTTTGGAAAAAATTGGTAACTTTACTTGCTTTCGACAACTATTTGTGTGTGTGTGTGTGTGTGTGTGTGTGTGTGTGTGTGTGTGTGTGTGTGTGTGTGTGTGTGTGTGTGTGTGTGTGTGTGTGCGTGCGTGCGTGTGTGTGTGTGTTTCAAAAATTCTGGCTATATGGCAACTTCAATTGAATTTGAAAACTTTCTTTCTTTCTTTTGTTTCTTTCAAACCGAGCCCAACTCAGGTCTATCGCCATGGACAATTTACTACCTAGTGAGTAGTACCGGAAGTGTATATGTGAGTGATTTTTCAGTGCTGTTGCTGTCATCTATACATCAAATTGTGAGCAGATTGTATTAATTGGATATATGCACCGCCGTAGGCCTGTTGCTCTCTGTGGCGAGACTTTTTAAAGGGAGATCGGCTGAATACTCGTATTCGCGCCCCGAAGTTGGGAACCACAGAAAACCAACTTCAGCTGACCCCCCACTGTGGTGCCTTTGACAACTATTTGTGGCTGTAAAATTGGCAACTTTATTTACCTTTGACAATTTTTGGTTGCAATTCGCTAGCCTTTAATAATATTTGGCTATAAATGAAAACTCAATTTGACAACTATTTATGGCTTTAATTGGCAACTTTACTTGCGTTTGACAATTTTAGCTATAATTTCAACTACAATTGCCTTTGCAAATTTTTTGTAGTAGTTGGAAACTTCACAAGATATGGTCAGCGTGGGTCATATTATTACTTTTCTATAGGAACAGCTTTCGCGGGCCGAAGCAACACCCTGACGGGCCGGATTTGGCCCGCGGGGGAGATTGTGCACCCCCTAGTCTATATCATTGAATATAGACCTTCTATAAAATAATATTTGTTTTGTTATTCGCATTACACATTATACTTATCTTTCTGTTCATTTGTTTTCTCCGATATAATCATTTACGTCTTCTCGAAATCTTTGGTCGTAAAAGATGAAAAACCTATAAAGATAAGGAAAAATGCATTAAATCCCATTATCAGAATTGGCTGCAAACATGGCATTTATTTTCTTCCTTTATTCAGCTGGTACAGATGGTGTACCCATTTTAAGGACTTTGCCTGGTAATAAATGATTGAAAAAGTGAATTTGAGATGGGAACGAAATGGCAGGTCTCCACGATATCACTTTCCGTAGTAGCTACTTAATGTACTTTCTGGCGATCAATCTCTTTTTTCAGCATATCTTGAATCGCATCTTCATGTAAATCACTTTAAATTTGCATAAACGAAGTCTGTTCTGTTATATTCTTTAGCGTTATTTATGAAGATATGTCTTTTTTCGTCGAAATTATTTCACGCCAACCTCTTGTAGACAGCTCATGCATGTTTACTCTTGCGTCGAGATGTAACACAAACTCACGAATGTATAAGTTAAAATAACATAACCATATATAAACGAGTCCATTTGTTAATCCATTTTCTTTAAAGTTGAAGTTTCTCAATCACCTATAGCTTCCAAGCATAGTTTTCATCTTATTAGAAACTATACATCAACTATGATTGAAGCTGCCGTCGTGGCTGCTAATAGAATCTATGAGAGAAGTATACATTATTAGGTATATGCACATTTCTGTATGTATCTACCACGTACTACGACATGTATACAGTCGAATACCGTTATAACGAACTCTAAGAGACCGGAGAAATCACTTCGTTATAGAGAAATTCCGTTATAAAGTCCTAGGTTTTTACATTGTTTCTACGAAAACTTATCTGGAGGATTAGAAAAGTGTTCGTTATAACACTGGTATCCCTTACCAGTATATCCGTTAAAATGGGATCCGTTAATGGGATTCGACTGTATTACTTATGTTCAAAAAAGGTACATGTGGGTAATATGCCATGCTAAGCTTCAGAAATTTTGTAAAAAAGGCTGTGTAAGAAATTCGCAAAAACAATTCATTAAAAATACTTTGTAATGTTGTCTAACAGTAAATAAAATTATCCGACAAGGAAGCGTGTCCGGAAAATTCACCGCCAGCAATTCACCGACAACAATTCACCGCCGGAAAATTCACCGATCAACAATTCACCGCTAGGAAAATTCACCGACCAACAATTCACCGCCATGCAATTCACATCTAGGAAAATTCACCGACCGACAATTCACCGCCATGCAATTCACCACTAGGAAAATTCACCGACTAGCAATTCACCGACAACAGTTCAATGCGAGGGAGTGAGCGATTGAGTTACTGAGTGAGTGAGTGACCCAGTGAGTGAGTCAGTGATTGAGTGACCGAGTCAGTGACTGAGTGACAGAGTGATGGAGTGACCCAGTGAGTGACTGAGTGACAGAGTGATGGAGTGACCCAGTGAGTGACTGAGTGACCGAGTGACCCAGTGAGTGACTGAGTGACCGAGTAAGTAAGTGATTGAGTGACCGAGTAAGTAAGTGATTGAGTGACCGAGTAAGTAAGTGATTGAGTGACCGAGTAAGTAAGTGATTGAGTGACCGAGTGAGTGACTGAGTGAGTGACTGAGTGAGTAAGTGATTGAGCGGGTGAGTGAGTGATCCAGTAGTGACTGAGTGACCAAGTGAGTAAGTGATTGATCGAGCGAGTAAATTGGTTAGTGAGGGAATGAGTGAATGGTCAGTAAGTGAGTGAGGGAGTGAATTGGTTAGTTAGATAGTTTTTAACCTAGTAGTGTCACAAATGATAAAAAAATCCGACTGTTCCGAAAACGTATTTATGATGAAGTGTAGATTTGAAGACACTTGGATCGGGCGTCCTCTTCGTCGTGGTGGTCGTCGTCAGCCGCACTTTGACATCGACATTTGGAACTGCTTTCAAGGAACGCGTAACTATTTCCCTAATACCAACAATTCTATAGAAGGATGGCATCGAGCGTTCCAACAGCAATTATCTGCTCACCACCCAGATATATGGAAGTTCATCGGTGCCATAAAAAGAGAACAAAGTTTGAATGAAGTTCGGATGGAGCAAATTGTAAGTGGACAAAACCATCACATTGATTAGGAGAAAGAAATACCGGGACTCTGCGCAGAGATTAAAGAATTTACCCTTGACCGAATTCGCAAATTTTATGGGGTCCCAGACTGGATATACCTTGGGCTTCCACTATCGCAAGGACCCCTGGAAATGAAACCTTTTAATTTCCCCATGAAGGTATATGTGCAATCCCCCGGGTACCCCGACCCTGTATGTTGGGAGCACTGGTGATATATGTATATTTTACGTATACATACCTCTCGGCATGACCCCCACGATGGCAGGGCTGACAGGGGCCGGAACGTTTCTTATCGCTTTTTGATATTTTCACACTATAAATTAAGCACAGAGGGGCCCGTGAAAAAGCTGGTTTGGGGGCCCGCCATCCATTTCAGCTTAGGGGACCTGCTGTAGGATGTGGGAAACTCGGGGTACATGCACATTATTTGGTCCCGATGTGTCAAATGGGTCCCGATATATGCAAGAGTTAAATGAAAACTTGGCCCCAAAATCGTAACCGACTTCCGTAACACAAAAACGTAACAGATTTCCATCACTCAAAAAACGTCACCGACTCCCGTAATAAAAAAATCGTCACTAATTTCCGTTGCATAGGAAGTATATATATACGTATATAGTAAATATAGAGTACATATACTAGATACGCACTAAGGCGGGATCCTGAAATTTCATCACGTGAAATCGCGGGTAACAGCTAGTTCATCATAAAAAAAATCCATTGGTTACTGATGATCAGCGATGTTTTTTATAACATCAAAGTGATAACAGGAGATGATTTTAAGCATTTTTAGGAAGTTAATTCATCGCGTATCTACTTACTTTATTATCTTTTAATTCTGTTATTATCCCTTTTAACATTTCATTAGAAGTTTCTGAGTAAAACAGAGTTAATGGAATTTTGTTGAATATACTATCTTGTATTGGGCAACAGCAATTTGTAATTTATACAAATACAAGGCCACAACAGGCAAAATGCCCAGCGAGAAAAAGATGCCCAATAAATATGGATGTCATATATTTCAAAAATACAGCAACCCGAATCCGTATCATCTGAATTTCTTCTCATAAAGTCATTATTTAAACTTTCCGCCAATATCTTTAGGACATGGCACTTACTCACTCAATAGATCGCTCACTCACTTACGGACTGACTTACTCGCTCATTGAATCAGTAACCCACTCGCTCACTGAATCACTTACTCACTCGGTCACTCAGTCACTCACTGGGTCACTCACTCACTCAGTAACTCAATCGCTCATTCCCTCGCTAACTGACTTGCATCGAACTGTTGTCGGTGAATTGCATGGCGGTGAATTGTTGGTCGGTGAATTTTCCTAGCGGTGAATTGCATGGCGGTGAATTGTTGTCGGTGAATTTTCCGGCGGTGAATTGTTGGCGGTGAATTTTCCGTAAACCACAAGGAAGGGTGTGGTCTTCAAAAGGATATGAAAATATTTCCACACTGATTCTACTCATTTAAATATGCAAAAAAGTATAAAAAAGAACCCGGCGGAAATATGATAGGTCACTCAAAGAAATTGTAAATATTAATATTTCGGGAACTAGAATGGAGAGGACAAGAATAGGTTTAAAAATCTCCCGTAGCCGTAGTCTTATAGTAGTGACGTCATTCAAAAACAAGTGCAGTGCCGACAAAGAAAGAGAGAAAAAAGAAATGTATCAGAGTTTTTCCAAGAAGACAGAAGCTTGAAGGGAAAAGAAAAAGGAAAAAAAAAAGTGAGTGAGGCAGAGTGAAAAGACGTTTTATTATAGATATCGCCAAGAAAAAAAATATCGAGAGGTGATGAGTAGCAATCTTTTGTTGTGATTTTTAATAATTTTTTGCGACTTTAATTATTGCACACTGCCTCGAGTTTATGTATTTTTATTATGTTTCCTCCCGCTTTTATGTATTTTTGGGTTAGATGTGTGTGTACTTACAATTTTTTCCATCAATTTTTGAGGGTGGCACCTTGGGGCTCTTTCCTTGTGAGGTTGGTATCAATGAAAAAAAAAATATATGTATAAAAATCCCACAGAGAGAGAGAGTTCATCGAATATCTACTTGGACAAGCGCTGATTTCATTGATATATTGCAAACAAAAGACACTTCTGCTGACAAAATTTCTCCTGAACTAGATCACCGATATGGTTTATTGTAAGCTCTTTCGAAAGCGAGTGGAACGGACGAGTATTTGGCAAATTTGACCGACTATAGCTAAAAGGGTGTTTGCAGAATTTGTGATTAAAAACTTTGGCGACAATTTGATTTTGAACTTTGCCAATCTTTCAGCACTTCTGGGCTCGCCAATTACACCAGATATTTCGATGAAATTGGTGTCCCCTTATAGGATTTTCTCTGCGCTTTTCAAATATGTGCTTGGTTTGCGTATATATCTCAGAAACTTCAGAAATCCTGGTGTTTCCCGTCTTGACGCATTTTTTTTCCATAATCGATTATGAACCATAACTCAAAAACGGTTTGGGATAGGACAGGATTGGTGGGGTGTTTTATGATCCACTTGGACTCGCCTATCACACCCTTTCGATTGGCAGAATAGGTTGGAATCACCCTGTATGTGAAAACTTTCAATATTGTTTTTTAGTCATCACGTTGGGCAGTTTGACTACTGTGGCCTTCGTATTTGTATCGGTATTAGCATGTGAGCAAGTTTATTTGAACTTGTTTGACTTGGGCCTCTTTCCAAGCCCCATGCTCATTCATAGTAGAAGCCCATGAAAAACTTTTTCACCCCCCACCCCACCTTGTTGTGTGTTAATGTAAGTATTTTTTTTTTCTTTCAAGTATAAGTGTTTTGATTTTTTTGACTTGAGCGCTCTTCTCATTTTATTGACAGCAGGAAATGCTACAGAAGGATCACTATGAAACACTTATGTTAACACTCACAAATCGCGCCAAATATATTCATACGGTGTAACGCGACCGTCGATGATTGAAATCGAAATTCAATGATTCACCTGGCATGGGAGTGCATACTGATTCTCCCCATTTGAATACTCTATGTTATTCCCCATAAACATTTGGAGTCGATACATGATGCACGAATGTCAATGAAAATCCGTCGTTCGTTTCAAGGGAATATATTGTGTGAGCGAATATCTCGTAATGATACAGTAGCGCACACGTGCATAATCTCCCACATGCAATATTCATAATCGGTTTGATAACACGGAATCCAGTTCAACACACAAGGCTTCAAATCACAAGCCCCTCATCACTGTTCGGAGAAAGTCTTTTGAACTAAAAAAACTAAACCCTTGTCATGTTTTTCGGTATATGAACGAGCGATAACACTATGTAACACGAGTTTGGTTCTTGGTCAGCAGACCACGTTTTCCAATGGCTTACAAAAGATTGAATACAACAATTTTATGCTTTAAACTTTGCTTTTGTAATAAGGAGAGTGATTTATTTTCCTTGGGGGGTCAAGTACCTGATAAGCAGGACTAATGTGAGTTGTAAGGAATAAAAATATGAATGAAAATATTATGCGAAAAAGAGTATTTCTACATTGTAGTTACAGTATTGATCTCACACACCATGGATAAGCAAAAGTGACCATATATTTCATTGAACTTATTGCAGAACATACAACGTCGCCAATTGTCACCCATCAATCATCAAAAAGGTTGAATTTCCTCCCATTACCAAAACCAAAGGTACGCCAAAGAAAAAATAGCTAATTTGAGACCAAAACTGTAAATATATATGATCCAATTATAATCGTCAGTCTCAATTTATGCGGCATTGTGTCATGTATAGTATTAAACTTTTTTCACAACACTAACAATTTGGTCATTTCACATGGCTGATTTAAAAAAAGTAATAATGCTTCCATTGTACTTAAAAATTGCCACATCAAATAATTTGTCATAGTCCTAGATGAGAAACCGCAGCATAAAAGACTTTCATCTTCTCTACGTTTTCTATGACAAAGATTGAAAGAGGAGTTTTATTGGATTAACAGTAAAAAAATGCGAAGTACAAGGAACTTCCAAAAAAGTCAGACTGAAAAGAAATGAAGCTTGGGATATCTCTGTTCGTGTGCTTAACGGATTCTTAGGTAATCGCTGGATAAAAAAAAAACATCTTGAGCGTGGGAAAAATAATGTAAATAAATAAAAAAATTAAATATCCAATGAAATCTGAGGCTTTCATGGCCAACGTTCAATGACTTGCAAGTGGTTTCCAAGCTATTAGTCAGTGGTCTAAGGGATTTCCTTCCTAACGTTTCGCCCACATCTGTAGCAGACATCTTCTAAGGTTTTGGCGACAAGCAAGAAATCTTGGTACATCAAGTGTCGTCGACTCGTTCTCTATGTATACTTCTGAGAATTGATCCAATGAATTACAAATAAATTATCCAACCAATTGATTTGCTTGTGTAGACAAGCCAGTCAATGCGGTTCTTCTGCAGCCGATCAAGTCTCAGATGTGTTCAAGTAGAACGAGTCGGAACCCTTTCTTGTGCTTGTCACCGAAAGATACATAACCTCAGAAGAGGCCACAGATGTGGGCGAAACGTAAGGAAGGAAACCCGTTAGACCATGGACTAATAGCCCGGAAACCTCTTGCAAGTTATGAAATATCTAATGTTTCTCCACATTACACATCGTATATCTTCCACGTTCACCTCGAAAAGTTCAAAGAAAGCATGACTGCTTAAGACCAACTTCACCAAGAAATTCTCGACCTGGAGCATCTATATATGGAATAGTATCTAGAAAAAATATTATGGAGATTAATTACTTTTGGGAGATTAAACGTGAGTATATGAAGTTTATAAGGATTTAACGATGGATACAAATACGACGCCACAACAGGCAAATTGCCCAACGAGGTGGCTGACTTAAGAACATCATGGATCCCCGAGCCATTTTTTGGAGGCCCTACCTACTACTGCTACACCCCAAATGCACCCCCCCCCAACGAATCGGTACATGCGGGAATGTGCGTGTACGTGTAGTGCAACCTGACGTAAAGTTTTTGTTTCTGTGTAATGCTTGTTATGTGTAGTGCTGTCATCTGCCCCCAGTTTTTCTAACTATGAGTGAAGTGTTATGGTTGAATGATTTACCGTTGTAGGACTGTTGCTCTCTGTGGCGAGACTTTTTAACGGGAGATCGGCTCGCATTTGCGCCTTGAAGTTGGGAACCACAGAAAACCAACTTCAGCCGACCACCACTGTGGGGTTCGAACCCGGATCCTCGCATCACGAGTCCGCACTATAACCACTCGACCACCACAGCGGCCCTTGATAAAGTCAAATCATTTTTAAAATTTTAAATTTTATTTCGACTCTAATTTCAAATATACGTCCAGATACGTGACTTGTATACTAAAAGTTATTTACAGTTTTTAAAATGATTATCTTTGAAAAAGTTGAAGGCTCTTTCTATATCTTCTTCAATATTCCAGTCACCCACCCGATCAGCCAATGGTAAATGATCAATTCACAAATATCGATTCCCTCACCACAAAAGCAAAGCAGAGTGAAAGAGGAATAATCATCATTATCATAATTATTCAGACCAAGAAAACACAGAAATAACAACTTTTACCCAAGGAGAAAGAAAAAGGCTCTTTTTTTTGTCACTTAGTGTAATTTGTCTAATAATTAGTTCTGGCGTATTAGTTGAGTAAAAGGTGTTGCGCAGAATTGTTTTCCGTAAAATGGAACTAAAATTGTTTGGTGTTAGACTGAATACAGGATCTTAACATGTTGATACTAATATAACCGCGCACTGCATAGTTCGAAATATGGAGGGAAATACACGTAAATTTCCGAAATTCTTCGCGACGATTCGATTTCTTAGCGCTCGCAATCGAAAAGAAAACTTTATCACTGTTTTCTTCTTTGCGAAGCATCAAACTGCCGAGGAAAGTAATGAAATTCTTTCTTTATGCTCTTCTTCAATGCATAGATTCCCAATTTTCGGAAAATTAATGTAACCACTTCAATTAGAGCAATTATGTTCCTTCCTTCGGGGAAATCAAAAGTAATTACCGTTCAGTCAACGATTCGCTCAGATATTTGCTCCGTCGAGGTTTTCGATTCCAGCTTATTCTTAATTACAGGCGGGCGTTGCTCTGTTTCTGATAAACAGAGACAGAAAAAAATGCCAAAAAAAAAACAAATATATTTATCCATTGTGTTCCAGTAAAATGCCACTAATTGCTTTTCCTTGGTAACAGTTATTTAATTACATTAAGAACCGCGCAGCGATGCATCGTATGCAGCCCATGTCGGCAGCTCTTGCATCAAGCAATACTCTTTTTATAAGATGAAAATACGCGAACAAATCGGTATTGAGAGGGCTTTATTATATTTTTATTGGGTTTTTATTATCAATTTAATTCACGAGAATAAACTGTCCTAAGGAGTAAAAAGTAACAAATAAATATTCAAAAGTTCCATTATTAACGTGTAATAGTTGAGTCGAGATTATGGTGGGGATGGTTGGAGGAAAACTAGAAAGTACGTGAGCAATTGATTGAGATTAAAGATTAAAGAAAGAGTTTTATTATTTTTTTAACACTTTATAATAATAAATATAAGGTTATTATAAACATTTACACATCGCAAGCCCGGACACTGAGATCTCAG
Source organism: Pholcus phalangioides (assembly GCF_987345545.1). Lineage (NCBI taxonomy): Eukaryota > Metazoa > Arthropoda > Arachnida > Araneae > Pholcidae > Pholcus > Pholcus phalangioides. The sequence goes on along the minus strand of NW_028301608.1, from coordinate 79,702,482 downwards.
ACCAAATTCGTCTCACCTGGAACTCACCAGTCCTTCGGCTGTAGAAAGTTTCCGAGTGTAAAATATCTTTAACACATTTTTAAAACGAGGGATAAGAAACAGAATGCGATATATATTTTGTTTTTCTTCCCTTTTTATAATTTGAGTTGCTGAAACAAATATAAATCCAGTATATTTTAGACCAATGTATCGTCAAGATTGCTTAATGCTCCATTGGTGCTTGCAATAACAGAACTTCTTTCAACCGTAATATGTTCGAATAAAGTACAAGGCAAATACGAAATAGATTTATTCACGTAAAATACTAGTTAACGCTTTTGGTAACACAGACAACCTTTAATTTCCGTGTAATAGTTGAGTCGAGATTACGGTGGGGTATGGTTATGTATTTAAAGAAATTACCATAATTACCATTTTTTTTTCCAAACATTTCACCTCTACTAGCATCAAAGCACTTTTGCATTTTTTCCAATCACTTCCTGGAAGCATATTGAAGATCCTCAACTGATAAATTGTTCAAAATGTCATTTAGACCATGGGCCACTGACTTCTTTTTTGCGTCTCCAAATCCCTTGCGAAATCCTCTGGTTTTGAAAAAAAGGCAAATGTTTGTAGGAGATTTAGTGGGGCTTGCTGTTATCACAACGGAAAAAAAATAGACCTCGTAACCTTGCCTGGTCTGGGATCGCCGTGCGTAGTATGCAATCATTTGCATCGTGCAACTTTTTATGAACTTCTGGTAGGAAATTGTTGATATCCACGGATCCCTCTCTACGCAGAGAGCAGGCAGGCGCAGACATACAACATGATACTGCACTTACATAACAACTGACAAAAACTTAATAAATCACGAATAAGCAGCAAAATAAAGAGTACCGATTGCGCATGACTTGAGAACCAATACTTTTTAATGCCTTCATATACATTATTCAGAGCCAAGTATGTTTGTCTCATTAACTAAATGCCTTTCTATTACCTGGTTGTTGAATTTTTTGTATATCTTGCTTGAATTCCAATGATTCCAATGATTATTTAGAGTGTTGGCGTATTGTGCAATACCATTACGCTTCTTTCACAATAGTATCTGCCATATTTTAGGACTTATTCAATTTATGTGAAAAAATTCCAATGTTATTCATTCCTCTAAAATATCTATCCTTTTTGCACCCGCGCATCCCAAAACGATTCCTATAGGTACGAAACGATTGTAAGAGGCTACGCATATGTTATTGTATACGAGATCTTCAAGTGGTCATATCTTTTGAATGGATGAAGATAGAGCAGATAGAGCGGTGGAAGAAATGTCTAGGTATAATAATAGATATACGCTACACAATAATCACAATCAAATCTCCACCGGGTGGAAAATTCTTGAACTTCTTTACCTATTCTTGACAAATTAACGAGTTTTGAACAAAACTGTAGCTTACATTTTTGAAATTATATTTAATGAGATGATGATATATAAAGCTTACTCGGAATGTTTGCACTGGCTGTTAAAATTTTCGACATTTTATACCATCTACTACTATTCGAACTCAAAAATTCGAGAAATGGTAGTAAAGAGAAGCATAAATGAGGAGAGGAAGAGTTGTCCGTTAGTTTTTGCTGTACTTTCTCTTATTTCCCCCCAGCAATTTTTGAATTCAAATATCTTGGCAAAAATTGCACTTGGGGAAGTTTGTGGAATTTTTTTTTTGGTTCGCTTCAGGAGAGACAGAGCAACAACTTTCTATTTGGAGGTTAAAAAACGGGAACCGTATGGACATTTTCTTTATTTTATGAGACACTGTATTTTCACTCTCGAAACTGGTACGGAGATATTATATACTGTATTCCTGAACACATTTTGAGCATTTTTTTAATTATTACCATATCTCTACGACGAACGGTTGATGTGATGAAGGCTGAATTAGGACTTACAGAAGACCCATTATATACAGTGTACAACACGTGCTGAAATACATAATGAGTGTATGTACGAGAGAGAGAGAAAGAGAAGAGCGAACAAGAAAGAGATGTGTGAGGGTACGAGAATGGGAGAATCTTGTCCTCGTCAGAGTTTCATTATCGCGCCATTGTTGCGCCTAGAATAAACGATAAAACACTTTCACCATTACAGCTGAAAATTGCCCGTATAATAAGTTTAGTATCAGAGGACTAAGTCGAACATCGACTATTACCACGGATGATTTGATCAAATTGGTTAAATTCGCGGAAATTAATCAAGCCTTCATGATGCATCATATTCTATTACACAAATTCCTCCACAAACAAAGATCACGTTGAAACTAAAAGGGAAATATTCTTCTTTACCTAATGTTACGCTCTTTACTGTCGTTTTAAGATCAAGTTGAATGTCTGGAAGCTGCTTATCTTCCCTGGGAATTATAAATCTATCTAATAAATACAATGAAAGTCCGTTATAACGACAGTTCACAATCACGAAGACATTTTTCGTTATAGCGGACTTCTCGTTATAAGCGAATTTCCATTTTTTGCTCTACCGGGTAAAAAAATTGCTGAAAATTGCTGCTTTATCTGCATTAAAACGTCCGTTAGATCTTTCGTTCTAATACAAACATAGGAACAGAACTCGAGTCATGAAATTGATTTTTGATCTCGCAGCAGTTAATACTCTAAGATATTTTTGAATAAAATTTCGTATCACCAAAGGGGTTTAATCAACCACCTAAGTTATAAAACAAAATTCTCGCTATATCACTACTCGCTCCCATGGCTGCTTGGACACGTCAACATTTTCGCGCTTACCCGAAATTTTTTTGTTTTTAGCACGATTTTTTTAGTCATTCGGAAACGACTTTGAACTACAAATGGTGGTCCTTAATCACTTTAAGAGACAAAAGTCGAATAAAATCACCAGATGACCCGTGTGTGTAGTGAGCAAGGCCAAAAATAGGAAGGAGGGTGTTAAAGCAATTTGACTTTTCTATGTTCATTCTTTGTTAAAAGTACCTCAGTATTTAATTTTTACGAGGATCATGTGCCCTGATAAGAGTCATAATGCTCAATCTTTAAAGAGAAAGAAGAAAAAACTGATATTTTTGAGAATTCTGTTGACGTTATAGCGAATGCTTCCTAATTTTCAACTCCGTTATAACCAAATACTTTTTTTAACTTTAACATTAGCTATTTGACAATCACTTGAAAATCAATCGTTACAGCAAGATTCTTGTTGAAAGCCGTATTCGTTATAAGATACTTTTATTGTATTTTAAATGATGAACTATACATTATAACTTCATCTGATAATTTTGGTAATTAAAACGCTCTAAAATTTTATACAGTAATTGATTCAAATATTCATTCGATTCTTCAATTTCTCACTTCGAACTTAAAGATGCCTCCACTTCTCGAACACATACATGCATGGCGCAGAAATGCCGAAATTGGTAGTTTCAACAAACAGAACACAATAAAAGCGTGATAAATTACCTCTATATCGATAGAGCGGGTCGTGAGCTTAGTAGAATAAACTAATTAGTATAAAAAATGTTGTGCAACGTATACGATTTCATACTTATATGATATGTGAATATAACATCAAAGAAGACTTTCATATTACTAAGTAGGCAATCACCGGCTCTTAAAGGCAATCAGCGGAGCATTATCCAATTACAAAGTGTATAACCACCAACATCTTTGAGATCATTATCGGGTTGAAGGAGGGTGGTGGTCTATGTGGAAGTAATAGCCTTAATAACGTTGTCATTAAACCGAGCTGAACATAAGCTAATCAGGAAAACATGCAATTCAAATGTTAATTATTCCGAGCCGTAACGAGAATTCAAATTTCTCAAATATACCTCGTCCAGAGAACGGCATTATATCAACAATACCATTTACCTTGGTCAACTTGCGTGAAATTACGCTAATAATTGGAAGTAATGCATTTCAAATGATGACCTTTATTAATTCCTGGTAGCTTTGAATGGTTAGAGCGAAAATTATTATACGAATGAGGAAATTATTTATCATTTATCATTGGAAACGGTTTGAATACATTTCCACAGTTATCGATATTGTTATATGAAGCTATTAGCATAACTTTCTGATTGAGTTGAAAACAGATTTATGAATTCAGATTAGCGCATTATCTATCATATAACTTATCCTCGTGAGAAAAATGTCATTACGGTGTTCGTAAAGTTGTGATTTGACAACGTTTATGCAATAAGACATGAGAAAAACTTTTCTGCACTTCGTAAAGAATCTACTTTTCTAATTCAGATTTTGGTAGGAAAATATGCTCAAGACTGTCATCAAATCTCTACACTGGAACAAACGTGAGGGTGGCGCACAAAAAATTGGTAGTTCCATGTACTTTTACGCAAAAAAAAAGGTGATTCGATAATTTGATGCAAACGTAACCGTGATGAAAAATACAACACTGTTAAGGTCGAGCACCCACAGCTCCTCGACTGGGTGTCGAATGTTTCAGACCTGTGGGTGCTGAACTTGATGTGGTTTTTTTTCAAATTTTCGTGCTCCTCCCCCCGTTCCAAATTTATTTACGGGGTGCTTCCTATAGATCCCGCCCCAGATAATGAAGTTTATTACAAAAGGTACTATAAGTATAATTATATACTAAAAATATACAAGTATAACTGACTTTGGATTGTGAGCAGTACGTTCGAATACCAATCTTTGTGATTAGAGCAGGTGTTGAAAATAGGTACCGTTTTCTTGAAAGTACGCAGCCACTCGATGTTTTATGCTCTCCGTTATGTGTAGCAGTGTTCCTGTTCCTTAGGTGATTATACTGATTCACATAACCCAAATGAATGAACCATAGGAATGCGCAGCGTTACGTGTCCTTGAACTTAGCACCATATGTGCTACATTTGTTTGCGCCATCCACAAATCAATGCCCTATTTGACTCTACAAAGCTCACTCATAAAATATGACATAATGCTTAGAAGTTACATGCATCAACTACAGAACTATGAGCAAATTCACAGGGTGGTTCTGTAAGAATCTCGCAGTATTGTAGTTGTTTGCACTACTATCCTGAGAACCCGACTGCATATCAAATGTTTCAGACCTGTGGGTGCTCCACTACACTAATATTTGAAAGAAATTTATTACAATTGACTTCAATTAATTTCTGTCAACATTGAGTTGTTGGAGTGAAAATTATTATACAATTGAAGAGATTGGATTGTCTGGATTGTACATTTACAAATGCAAATACAATGGCCCAACAGACAAAATGTCCAACAAGGTGGTGAAAAAAAGATGCCCATGAAAGATAAGGATGTCGAATATATGTCTAAACTATATAAAAAAAACAGCAACCTATAAGAGCAATAAAAACCAATAATTATGATAAAAAAGTTATACAGTGTTAGCGATATTATATAAAGCTATTAGCGCAGCTTAACGATTAAGTTGAAAACAGATTTATGCATTCAGATTATCATCACCCGTCATATAACTTGTCCCCGTTAGCAAAATAGCATCACTGTGTTCAAAAGTATTTGATCCTGCAATGTTTATGTGCAGCAGCACTTTAGAAAACTCTTTGATTCTTTGGGAAAATGCTATTTTTCTAATTCAGTTTAGCGTATAAAAGACGTAAAATCTCCACACGGGAACACAATCGGCAAATAAAACAAATGACGTATAAAAAAGTGTTCTTTCATTTCTTTTACTTATTCCCGTGTAAAAGAAAGTAATTTCATGATATTCTTTTGTAAACGTAACTGTGATGTAAAACATAGCACTCATAAAGACGAACACCCAAGATCCTCGTGGCTTCGATGTCACTGCTGAAAACGAGAGGTCACAGCTCCCCGAATGGGTATCGAATGTTTTCGACCTGTGGGTTCTCCACTTGAGCTGTGGGGGTATTTGAATTTGTGAACTAATTCTGACATTTCCAACCCCGTGCTCCACATGTAATTATCATAGTTATTTGCCACTACAATTCTGAAAAAACCTCACAGCTCTCCGACATCGAGTTAAGAAACGTTTCAGACATGTGGGTCCTCCAATACAGTGATTAAATTAGTGTAGTTGTGTGAACACCCTTATTCAAAGCAATCTACTACAAATTCCCTTCAGCTTTGATTGGTTGGAATGGAAAATATTATGTGAATGAGGAAATTAATTATAATATTTGACATTGGAAGTGGTTTCTGCGCATTTCTACAGTTATCGATACTGTGTATGAATGTATTAACACAGCTTTCCGATTAAGTTCAATACAGTTTTATGCACTCAAAATCACATCACCTGCGCTATTACTTGTCCTCGTTAGCAAAATAGTATTCTTGTGTTCGTATGTTTTTGATCCAACAATGTTAATGTGTATACCAGTTCAGAAAATGTTAATGTGTATACCAGTTCAGAAAATGTTAATGTGTATACCAGTTCAGAAAATGTTAATGTGTATACCAGTTCAGAAAATGTTAATGTGTATACCAGTTCAGAAAATGTTAATGTGTATACCAGTTCAGAAAATGTTAATGTGTATACCAGGGTAGAAAAAGATGCTAAAGATTGGTATGAAATCTGTATACTAGAACACAAGTGAGGACGGGAATCATAAAAGGGGAGCTTTATGTATTTTTATTTTTCCCCTTAAAAAAAAGAGGTAATTTGATAATTTGTCGCTAAGGTCAACTGTAATGCAAAATACAGTTCGAAAATTTTCCGACCTCGGAATTGGGGAACGCACGGCATGACGAGGTCGTCAAAACAAACGCATCACCAAACGACTGAAGTAAAATATGCGCATTCATATGGTGCGGGAGATGAATAAAAACAACACACGCGTGTCGTTTAAATTTCCCACAGAAAATACTACCGTGTTACATACGCTGTGCGCGTGTAATGTCGAAATGGAAATGAAGCTCGAATTTGCTTTCGGCGCACAAATATTTACGACTCTGGCGGTGAATTTATTTTGCTGGAAATTTATGGAAACTGTTTCCGATATCTGTTGTTTGTCACTGGAAAGCTCGGTATAAATATTTCTTCGCGTGGATGTTTGCTTTTAGTATTTTTCTTTTCGGACACCTGTTACGAAAACCAGTATGGTGTGTCATATGAACAAGAATTTAGCTGTCCTAAGTTGTTTGCTGCGTGAGCGAAAATATTTCTCCAATAGGATTTTAAAATGGAGTGGGATAAGGTTACGCCAACTTATGGTTAACCCAAGATAGATTTTATTTTCGGCAAAAATCTATATACTATACCCTGGAGGATGCAGAAACTTATTTACGTGAAGAGAATAAAATTGATAATGGAGTCCTCTCAAATAAACTGTTACTTTCACAAATTTTGAAAATCACCAGTATTTTCACAATAAAGGGTGATTTATTGAAACGTATACAGTTTCCAGATTCTGAAAAAATTGTAAAAATTGAAGACGCTGATCACAACTGCTATCCGTTAGGTAGATATACTCATGAAGTTTGTGTACTGTACTGAGAAAAGGGAAGTAGGTTGATAGCGCCTGTGGCACGTGCAGTGGCGGCTAGTCGCAAAAACACTTTGGAGGTTGCCAAAATCCTTCTCCCATTGCATCAAAATACCGGCATTACCGCCTATGTCAATTCGTTGAAGTAGCGAGACACAAACTTCATGAGTGCATCGAATTAACCTATCGCAAATGCCCCCCCCCCCCTCGTGTTCAACTGTTATGGTTCTACAGCACTTGATCAGCTATATACATCTGTATGGATCACCCTGTATATAATCAAATGAAAAAAAGAGAGAGAGAGACATCGGACATGGAACTTAGCATTCAAAACTCGGAGATCAATGAAAAATTATGTAGTTAACTACACAAAAAAATTCCCACTATAATTATGATTCCCAAATGCATATCATTTCTTTACTTTCGAAAGACTGGAAATAAAAGTTAGGTTGAACAGGTTGAATGCAATGCTGTGTGTGCCCTACGTAAAGATTTAGAAGACATACGCAGATAGCATATCACTTTGTTATCAAAGGGGATTCATCATACATATTCTATATAGATCACGAAACATTCGAATTATGTGGATTTGTAAGCGCAAACACGAAGGAACCATTTGGTTTATGGTAACTTTCCTTCTTCCGAACCGAGCACAACTCAGGTCTATCGCCATTGGTAATTTACTACCTGGTGGTTTGTGCCGGAAGTGCACGTGTGCATGCCCAACAGTCTGAGTGAGTATGTAGTGCTGTGTCCGGTTATTCAGTGCTGCCATCAATATTTCAGATTCGAAGTGAATGAAGTGGATATTTGCACCGTTTGTAGTCTGGATGTTCTCTGCGGCGAGACTTTGTAACGGAGAGATCGGCTCGCAGGTTTAAGAGGGTTGGTGCACGCAAATTTTTCAAAAAACCCATTTCCCAATTTTTAACTACTATGAAATTTTATGCGTCTAACTGGGTCAAAATTTTTATGTTTCTACGTGTGCTAAAAATATTTTAATATAAACTGCTGGCAGGCATTACACATGCTAATGCTTTTCACTAAAAAGTTTTTTTTTTCACAAAACTGAGTTTTTTTCGAAAACCGCTCATTCAAATGTCGAAACTTTGTGTCTCTCCACACTATGGTGTTATATACAAGAGCTTTTAGGATTTAATTGTTGGTTTTTTCTTGAATTTTAACAACATGCAACTTTTTTAAAAAAGTTGCATATAAAAAATCAAAATTCACCCACATTTTGTGCCATAAATGTTTTTTACATAATTTTAATAAAAAATCCTCGTTTTGAAATATATAACATCATAGTGTTGGGAGACACCAAGTTTCAAGACATTTGAATGAGTGGTGTCCGAAAAAAATGCTCCTTATCTAACAAAAAACAGTTTTGAGAAAACAGCATTTTAGTGGAAAACAATAGGATGTGTAATGCCTGCCAGCAGTTTATACTGAAATATTTTAGAAACATTTTTAGTACAGGTAGAATAAAAATTTTGACACAGACACAGAAAATTTCATAGTAAATAAAAATTGGAAAAGTTGTTTTTTGGAAAATTTGCGCGCACCAACCTTCTTAAGTGATTACGTTACAGGCACCTTTTTTAAAGGCGTGGTTTTGACAGACGAAATCATAATTCAAGATAAAATAAGGAAATACAAGAAAACTTGAGATATTTTGATAACTTTTTGAGAGATCGCACGTACATTATGTCTTCGAAATTAACTTATTTTTGTATTTACACCAGATATTGCATACTAAAGACTACTGCATATATTTATTTAATTTTGATGCGAAACTTATAAAAACTTTAATCAAAATATCTTGCATACTTTCTGAGGAATTAAGTTTTGCATGCAACGGAAAAAAAACCCGTCATAGAACACGTTTGGAAATTATCTGTTGACTTTGAAACCAATTCTCAAGCTGAAAGAATTTACTCAGCTGTAATTTTTTTCTAGCCTTTGCATGTATAAGAATAAAATAGTTTTGGATTTTGTGAACAAACTTTCTTCTAATTCATTAATAAAAATAACCGACGATTTTCACAAAATTCGTCATTAGAAAGTAGTCCGTCGTCTTGAAGACATTTTACTTTCATGTATGTGATGAATTTTAGTAGAATTTCTCGAAAATGTTTCTCAGATATAAATGTGAAAAAAAGATCATGATTGATATTTCTCAATCGCATCATTCGCAGATTCAAACAGCTATTTGTTGCGAAAGCAGATATACGGTAAGCCTATATATACACTTTTTTCTCTATTTCAAGAATATAAATATTCATTCACATTATTAAGATAAACATTTTTCTTCAATTATAAAGAAAAATCAATTCCGATTCTGAATCGAACAAACTTTGCTGACGAAAAGTTAATGTGATACGTAAATTAATTGATTTATGAAGTCATTCTCTATCGGTCTGTTAAATAAAATAAATTATTTCGTCATCAAAACAGAAAACTTGTTATTAAAAATTCTATAAAAATATGTGTTGACATTTGTTTGTATTTATGATTTTTTTTCATATATAGTATATGATGTACATGTATATTTATAGTATACATGATTTTTTTAAACCTACTATTTATTGTTCTTAAATTTTTTCGAAATGCTGATATTTTGATGAAAGTAGATATTGTCTTTAGAAGTTTGCTGAAATGTCATCTGCAGTGAAATATAATGTTGTTCGTTGGGGCATGAACTCGTTGTTCAACCGAGATAGCCCCAAGGGAATGACTTCCATAAACAGTGATAGCCACATTTCAGATATCTGCTGAAGGTGACTGTTAACACTCCATGCAGCTGTACGAGCCAAGTTCCGTTAAGGAACTGAGATAAATGGTACTGGGGAAATGGCTGTTCTCCTCACCTGACTCCAAGTTGGAGAGAGGCACAATTCCGATAAGGTTTATTTGATGTACGGAAGCTGACCGTTGTTTCGAAAATACATCATAAGGAGCGGAAACTAAATAAAGTGCTATCACTTCCTTGACATGCACGGAAGGTGCCAAAATTTAGAAAATTCATAACATGAAATAAAGTTAGTTTCGTTCTTGATAATGACCAATTGCTTAGGTCAGAGGTTCTTAACTTTCTGCTTTCCATGGACAAATTTTCCATTGTATCAATAAGAGGAAGAGCAGGAACCCATTTACAACATAATATCAAGCACAAGATAATTTAAACACAATACGTTGGGTGTTTTCTAATCTAAACTACCTGAAACCTATACAAGGAGTTCGTGCCCCCCCCCCCCCCCCCAACAACTACCATCTCAGATAGCTCCATCTGATCGATTGAAAATAATTGTAAATTGAATTTAAATAATTTTAAATATTATGAAATGTTACACACTCATTCCCTTTAAGTCAGGGTTGGCTCTCAGGAATCACGGGGTGCCACTATTGGGATGTCAAATCAGGGGTAAAGAAAAAATAATAATTCTAAGAAAAATTGGAAAAAGGTTTTTTTATGTAAAATTCAAATTATATTTATCTGTTGGATGGAATAATTTGCAAAGAAAACTGTAATTTTTGATGCACACGCATATTCAATATAAATTGGAGTTTTCAGAGTAATTTCACTGGTGCTGCTTATACGTTGGAGTGGCACCGAAAAGACGTTTTGCACAGGTGAGAAAATTTCTATCGCAAGGAAAGGGGACCAACTTGTCGTCCTCAAAAAATCGTGAAAACATTTAAATACATTCATTTTGCCGAGAAACACATAAGAATAAAACACAATAAGCGGTGGAATGCAATTATTAATGCCGTAATAAAAATGAGAACAGTTGGCTACTCATCACCTCACGCTCTTCTTGGAGATATTTACAAAAAAAAACAAAAAAAAAAAACTTCTTTTTATTCTCTTACACACAAAAATTAGCTCTTTTTTTCATTTTCCCTTGACCCTCCTTCTTCTATAAAAACTAGAAATTTCTTTTTTCTCTCTCCCTTTCTTTGTATGTGCTGTACGTGATCATGTGTTGCTCGAATGACGTCACTCCAGACTGTAAGGTTGCATGTCTTAGTTAATTTTAAATTCAGTTTTGGCCTCTACTGTCGTTTAAAATATTAATTTAATTAAATGGTTTTAGAGGAACCCATGATAACTCCTAAAGATTTTTTGCGTATATTTGCGCACATTTAAATCAGTAGAATCAGTGGCAATTTTGCGAAACTTTTGGAAGACTTAACCTTGGGATAATTTCCTTGTCATTTCTCCGCTTACGATGCGTTAATACAGTCGGACCCGCTTATAACGAAGTTAAAAAAAACGAATTTTTTCGTTATACGAGAACTTTATTATATCCGTACTAGCTTGGAAAGTACGACTAAGCAAAATGAAACGTAATTTACAAGCACATGCCCATTTTTTAATAATGTAAGTATTTAGAAAATATATTTTTATAAAAACTAATTCTGTATATTAAAAAAACATTAAAATTCGATTAATTTTACATAATTGAATAATACGTGAACAAAAATATATTAATCGTTACTAGTTTATTTTTCCTAGGATATTTCTTGGGTGTTGAATGCTTGTGTTTAAAACATATTTGCCAATAAGCTGCCAAATATGAAGTCTTTTCTTTTAGTATGGTCCTGTGCGTATACTATTTCCTTTTCAGTTTTTTCGAACAATAGCAAGAGCTGTCACCGTATTAGTGTGAGCTCCTTCTATGAATCTGTTCTCACAGATGTTCAGATCACCATCGGATTCTTCTTCTCTCTCAATTGGAATTTCTCTTCAATTCCTATTTGCTCTTCAGTAGTCCCAAATCTCTTTGATACCCAATTTTTTTGTCCCGTTTTTCGCTTTAAGCCAACTGTATAGCTTCAAATTAGAAAGCACTTTGCACTTGGACACTCCAAAATTTACTCGCACATAATAACACTAAATTCAAGTAACGTCTGAATTTAGCTAAAGAAAAGTTGGAAACATGGGTGTCGGAAGTGTTTTAGACATGTGAGTGCTCGAATCGAGTTATACGTCGGAAACGTTGGTTTCTGAATCAATTCTGGGGCTGCTCTGACACGTGATAAAAATACTGTGGGAAGACTGTATTTTTGACAGTACTGGCAAATATAACAAAAGCGTTTTGGGAGGTTAAGAATGAAATAACCTTTCTCTTCTTTTTTCTAAGACTTTGTTCAGGCAAAATAGGACTCAAATGAGAACAGTAAAAACAAAATAAGCAAAGAAGATGTTTAAATAACTATCAAAAAACTCACCAATAGAATGCCTTCCAGGAAAAAAAAAGGAACATTTTCAGCTGTAGCGTTGTATAAAAGCAAACTTTCAGATAAGAAGATTTAGACAAGAATACAGAGAATTTTTTAAAATTCTTGTTTGAAAAAACCGGTTGAAAATTCATTGTAGGCGTGCTTTTCTGAAATCGGTGTTTGTTATATGCAATCAAAATAACACAGGTAAGCAATACGAAATTCAAGGCACATGGAAACTTCGTTATATGTGAAAATTCGTAATATCCGTGTTCGTTGTAATCGGGTCTGGCTGTAATATGTTTACCATGTTATCATATCGTCGACGTGCAAGCAGAAGTCATTAAGCCCAGTTTTGAGATTTTGTCAGTTTAAAAATTGGAGTCATTATGAAAAATAGTAAAAATTTCATATTTAATATTTCTAACTCCTCCAGTAGGATTACTGATATTTAGATAAGTGGTTCGTGGTTCCAGGGCCGCAATTAGGCGCTTGGTAAGCCGTGGCAAGCACGCATTTTGGCGCCCCCTCATAATGCTGAAGGAGAGGTTAAAGAGTAAAATTTGCGCTCCCTCTAGTCCGGCGCACGGGACACCAGACCCGCCTGCACCCCCCTAGTTGCGGCCCTGCGTGATTCATAATTGTTAATTTCATGAAATGGTTAATTGTAAATTCCAATAAACTGTAGTAGTACGTCAAAAGATTTTTCTGGACTTGGTGACTTTTGTTTGAACTCCGACGATATCGTGTTATCATGTTTAGCGAACATTTGAACACTTTTAACTATTAGGAAGAAAACGATGACTCCCGTCTAATGATATAAAAACATTTTACGCATGGGCGGAGATACGGGGAGGGGGGCAGTGTCCCTCCAGCGTCAAAGATGAAGTTCTCTGATCTAAGGTATATATGTATATATGAATTGACATCATCATCATCATCATGCCCCCCAGCAATAATGACCGTGCCCTCCATCCCCAGACTTTCAGGTCCATCTCCGCCTATGATTTTACGGTGGGGGTTATCTGAAACTAATAGACAAATCAGGAGATTCTACAATATTAGACCTGTCACAATCATAAAATATGTGAGATGAAAAGAATTATAAAATGTTAAATTTCTCTGAGATAGTTTTAAAACAATAATATTGTGTGTTTTTAGAATAGAAAACAAAACAAACGTTACACAATGAAGAAAATAAGTATTATATCCCTTTGTAATTATGTCGGTTGAGAAACTACTCAATGAATATCTCCAATCTGTCCACGAAATTTAGTGGCTCCATCTATTTCTCTAATCTTGCACTACATACGGAACTGAGTTGCAAAGTACCCAATAATGGAACTAACTTATCACCTAAAATATATTACCGTCATCACGCAATAAAAAAATGCATAAATTTTTAAATATGCTTTGAGAGAATTTTTGAACCGGCAGGGATACGCTATACATTATTAACAGTAGAAAATTTGGATTCAAATCAGTTTATAATTCAACTCATTGTAGTGCTGCCATCTATTGTTTCAAACAATTTCGACAATTGAGTATCATTTTGGATAAATATTTCTTTACTTGTGAAAGAGACTCCCTCTTTCTTCTTTTTTGAACTGAAATTTTAAAGACAATTTTTCATAAGCAGACTTTTTGTAATTAATTAATTTTTGTTTAAAAAATGAAATTATGTGTACTTGTATCAATTTCGTTCGTAGCCTGCAGTTACGTACGTATCATCTCTTATACCTGAACTCGATGTGATAGCCTGGTTTTTGTGTTATGCTACATTTACGTCAATAAGTTTGAAACACATTACTAAAAGAAGTAATGAAATGAGTTCGTATAACAAAGATCGATTTAATCAATTTGCAAGACTTGTTGTGGTAAAAATTAATTACCTTTTGGGTGAGACAATATATACTAGAGAAAGAACAACGTGTGTAGGCCCAAAATTGGATGTTATGGTATTCAGATCTAAAATTTAAACTATTTGACAAATATCGCATTCTCCATGATTTAACGCAGTACAGTAGAATCTAAACCTCTCTTATCACAAATGCAGTCCACGCCACTTAATGTCATTACATCAGGACTAGGGGTTTCTGATATCAGTAACAAATTGATAACAATATCCGAAAACATTCCGGTTATAGGTTGCTTGACCATATGTCTTGTTAGATCACACGGGACGCATGGAAACAGGACAACTTCATTTTTCTTTCCCTTCTGACAGGTTTCAAAATTCTAAATCAGATTTGTGAGCAAAAACCTTTTTTTTTTTTTTTCCTTCAGAAATCGTTAACAGTTAGAATGAAATTGTCTTGTGTGTGTGTGCGTGTTTCACGAATTGCGATACTCTTTATAATATACGTAGTCTGACCATATTTCCTCGAGAGAAATACGGGAAATTGGTATTCCAAATACAAGACATCGCCAATTATCGCCAAGAACGACGCCAAAAATGAACAATGTTGTCAAATATTGCTGAAATTACGGTAAAATCGCAATGGCGGGAAACGAAGCATTACTGCAAATCGCAGTGGATTCCACGAAATAAATCGTTCACCAAGCCAAATGTGAGAGATTAATGTTGTTATTTGTAGTTGTAATTATCATAATATAATTTATGAGTTCAAAAATAGTGTTTCAAATATTTTCTTTGACTTCAATGAAGAATAAAAATCCAAGTAGGCGTCATGTAAAAAACGGGAAAAACCGGGACAATTTTGCCAAAAAGTCGGGACGGCTAGAAAAAGAATGAAAATCGGGACTACCCCGGGAAATACGGGACGTTCCACAGGTTCCTTTGTGAAAACCTGCCGACCCAAGAATTGTGAATGTGGGCAGTTGAAGGAAACTGAACATGAACTTAAGAAAGGGAATTCTTTTTACCTTACATATATCTTCACTATAAGACTGAAATTGGGAAACAAGCGGTACATCGTACATGAATCAGCGGCTATTGCGGCCCGATTACGACATTGTGAACCGAGTACGAAACTTTTTGTCAATAAGGGAGGTCATTCTTAACCTTCTACGTAGTGTTGCAGATTTCTAACGGTAACTTATAGGCAGAAAATGAGTCTGGTTCGACTTTAGCTTTAAAATATGCAAAACAAAAAAACTTTCTACGAAAAAAAAAGTGGTAACAAATTGAAGTCCTGATAACTATAAACAATGTTCGGTTAAGTAGCGGTAAACTTAGTAGAAAGTGTGTGTGTACGGAAGAGATGTGGCCATGCGTCTGATCTTTCAATCCCTGTTGTAAAGGACTGCTGAAAAGCATCTGTGAGCTAATTTTTTTTCGATTTCTGAAATTGTCTGATCAAAACAAGTGAATTTCGAAAATGGTTTGTCGTTTTGTACCTTTAAAAACCACTCTTACTTCAGTCTTTTTCCAACTATACACGGAAATATTTACTGATATCATATACTCTTACCCGAAATGAGTCAAGTTCGTGATACAGTAGACGCTGCTTATTAGAATCACTGAAAACGTTATCACAACTTTCATCTTTATCTAACGTTATCACAACACAATCGCTGACCGAGTTTCCCATTTGGGTTGAATACCAAATCTTCACACTCGGTTGCTCAGCGGAAGAAGTACGTATGTTCACTTCAAACGTCGTGGTCAGAATGAAGCAGTGAGTCTGCGTGAGATGCTAATGCAGCGTCCTGATTGGACATTTGTGGAAAAGTGCTACCCGATTGGCCCATTCGAATTTTCTTGTAATTCCCGCTCGAAATGAATTTAAGCCATGGTGTTGCGATCGGGGGTGTAGATTTATTATCGTTCACTAGTATATTTTTGAAGGCCCGAATATATGTGTCTTCGTAGAAATCTAGATCAACTGTGGACTTGACTTTGTGAAAAACTCTCGCTTCTTGAAATTTGAATTTGTAGCCTTCTTGCCAACAGTGAGCGGCGATGGTTTTTCACATTCCTGGAATGTGAAAAATCGACCATCGCGATACTTCGTAATCACCATTCATGAAATGTGATCCGATATTGATAGTATGAATAATATTTTAACTCGTAATATTATAAAACTCATGGTTGATCGACGGCGCATAAGCAATTAACGCAGCAGCAGCAATAATCAGTTCATAGAATATTCAATACCCTGAAAATATGAATTTTGGGAAAAAAGAAAGTCTCTTTAGGCCTCTTTTCGATTATTCGCAATAAAACATTTTTTCTTTTCTTTTTTATGCATCAACTGCAGGTTGGAAAGACTATTGGTTCCATTAGAAATGGAACGTAAGTAAAATATTTCTTGAATTTCTTTAAAATCATCGTACTGAGCTGTAGAAAGAGAAAAAAAAAGTGGGAATTCCCCGAAAGAAATCGGAAGACAATATAAATACGAATTTGATGTATTTCTCTCAATGATGGATGAGTTTCCCACTCATCATTTCTCGGAAGCAGTTCTCTTCCGCTCTGATGACATCTCAAATAAATAAAAATATATTGCATCATTTTAGGAGGAATAAACAAATAATATGAAATGAATTTACACATTTTGACTTGGACTTTTGCATCTGTGAATGAAACTGAAATAAATAAATAAATAAATAAAACATCGTTGTAGTTATTTTTCTTGGAATATCCATTATAGGTTCGAAAAATGCAACGTAATAGCGAAGACCAAATAAATATCGACTAAAGGGAATAAAAATGTATCTGAAAGCAGAAAGTGTACTTGTGTGGTTTTTGCATAAGAAATTCATTGAAATATTTTCTGATAATACAGTTGAATTTCATCCGAATGGATTCTATATATATATGCGAGTGTTTATTCACATTTATTTTTCCTTTTGATATAAAGTATACCAGAATTTGAAAAATGGGTTTTCCGTCCACAAAAAAAAATGTTATTCCCTCCGCGCTTTCATTCGCATCAAAAGCTCGTTTACCTGAGTAAGTACTATTCACCCTTCATTTCATGCACTTTGAATCCCTTTCAGTATTTTTTTTTTAACTATACGGTGCGAGAGTTCGTTAACATCAAAGGATGATTCGACTACATTTTTTTTCAACAAACCCTGAATTTTTATTCTTTAGGTCATAAAATATTACCATTATGTGTTTTTATTCGTTTAGTTGACTATACAGGGTGTCTTGTAAGCCCAAATTCGGCCCTTTATCTCATCAGCCGTTCATCGTAGAGGTATAATTCTGATTTAAAAAAAAAAAAAAAATTCAAAATTTGGTGAGAAATTACCTTGCACCAGTTTTGAGAGTGCAAATACAGTGCATCGTAAAATAAAATATCTAAATTTTTTTATACGGTCCCCTTTGCCTCTAACTTCCAATAATAAAGTTGTTGCCCTGTTTCTTCTGAGGAAAACAAAAAAAAGTTCCGTCTTTCTAAGTGATTCACTGAAATATTTGAATTGAAAAATTAGAGAAAAGAGAGGGAGAAAAAAAAGCAAAAATTAATGTGAAAAACTTCTTAACCCTCATTTACGCTGTTCTTACCCAACTTTCATCTGGTTTTTGAATTGGTTTTGAATATCTTAGCAAATATTGCACTTCGAAACTATTAAGGAGAATCAGGGCAACAACTTTACAATTGGAAGTTAGAGGACGGGGGAAGACCGTATAAAAATTTAGAATTTTTATTTCGTGAAACACATTATTTTCACTCTCAAAACTGATTCAGGGTGATTTCTGAACGCGTTTCAAACATTTTTTAAATTGAAACCATACTTCTACAACGAATGATTGATGGAATAAAAGTCGCATTAGGGCTTACAGGGCACCCCGTATAAGAAGTAGGAATAGAAGTGATATTATGGTGAAATCCTTGTTTTGCGGACAACGGCTGGAGGGAAAAAAAACTCGTCCATAAAAAAGGTGACCGTTAATCAGGGGTTTGAAATGAATACAAGGGCAATTGTTATTTTTCCGTAAAAGAGGAGTGACCAGACATTTTAAGGAGTTTATGGCTTCTTGAGGCATTAAGAAGTGTTTTACGGTATAATCAGTCTAAAAATTTTCATATTTAAAAAAGGAAAAAGAAAAGAGAAGAAAGAGATTCCGTATTGAAAAAAATAATAAATATTTTTATACATGATACACAAAGTGAAACCCATGGCCCCCCACATAGGGGGCTGACAGGGCTCTAGCCCTGGGGCCCGGGACGGTTATTATCATTTTTTTACTTTTTCACGCTATAAGTTAGCTACAGAAGGGGCCCGTTAAAAGTCTGACCGTGGGGGCCCGCAAAAGATCCCAGCCTAGGGCCCCCCCCCGCTATTTCCCCCATGGGACATTGTCTCGCCATACAGTTATTTGTTTTGCCCTTTTTAAGAACTCTACTGCATTGCAGTTCTGTGCATTATACTAAAAAAGTAGCTTCATAAGCACTTTCGGGAGGCACGTTTCTGAAAAGACCGATGTTATTAGATACTCTCGGGAGATCGAAAACTTGTGGGGAATTTAAAAATAGATTGAAAGTGCCATCTTTAGCGATAGGGTTTAAAAATCGTATATAATCTTTAATATCTATAGAATCGCAGTGGGGTTTTAAAAATATTTTCAAAAAATATCGGTGTAAAGGGATTTATCATTTTAAAGGATATCTTTGTATAAAGAGGAGTATAGCGTTGAAATATAATCAACCAATTATGGATCACAGCCCCGGTGGATCATCCTGCAATGATTCACAACCAGTTACCACTTTGCAGAGTTGGACCATGGCAGAAAATAACAGTATTTACAAAA
This sequence comes from Pholcus phalangioides, assembly GCF_987345545.1. Lineage (NCBI taxonomy): Eukaryota > Metazoa > Arthropoda > Arachnida > Araneae > Pholcidae > Pholcus > Pholcus phalangioides. The sequence goes on along the minus strand of NW_028301608.1, from coordinate 79,683,081 downwards.
TTAAAGGAATAGCCTAACGAACAGCAGAGACAATATTTCAGTACTAAAATTAGACTATACGCAATTCAAAACAAGAATTACAAAAAAAAAAAGAAATGTAGAGGGATTTATCGTTGAATCGAGTGTCGTTGCAGGTTCATGGGACACAAAAGGTCAAGGACTCCCCCCTCTTCTATGAGAAAACTGATGAACATGTTACTGAAAATTTCAAATACCTTTGAATCATAAATTGGCATTCTCTAAGCAGCTGGTACGTATGTTCTTTATAATTTTTCTCGTGTACGACGAAAGTGTTTTTCCGAGGATGATTTCACTCTCCGCTATCCATACAAAGGTTTTAACCACAGAGTAATAATACTATAGAGTGCGCGCGAGGGGTTACAATGTGAAGCAAAGATCCGGAGTCACGTGACTCCAGTCGAAAGGCTGGTCAGGGAATCTCGCTGGCAATGCTTTCCTTATGGCTGTTCGTATGACGATCTCCAAGTGCTGTCTTATTTTTCATTAGAATGGTCACCACGTGTGCAGCTTTCGGATGTTCGGAACGGTTTAGGAAAGGAGGAACATTATCCTTTCACAAAGGAATACTTTTTTGCTTATTCCCCTTCTTATAAATTAAAAATTGGAATATTAAATTGACGATGCAATGGATTTCTGACGTAATCTCAGTTTTTAACGACTCCATTTTGGATTTAATTCAATTAAAGTTCCAAGTTTTGGTAAAATTCAAATGTCATGAATCATTATTAAATGTTTTAATAGAATTTTTGGCAATAAATGATTGAAATTGTGAGTTTTATGAAGTTTTAACTGAAATATACGTCTCCGCAAGATTTGGCGAGATTTGGCGAGCTAGTGAGTTCATTCGAGTTTTGTTCAACTTGGAAGAAAATATGCTTTTCAGAAGGATAAATTTATGAAAAATATTCTATTTAAATAGAATGTGAGGAAAACTTCCCCCCCCCCCCTCTAGACAATTGCAGTTTTGCATAAAAATGCATAACAACCTCTAAAAATAATAGTATTTTTACCCCTCTTCGTAACGGTTATGTTTGCATATGCTGATAAATACAGCAAAAGCCAACATGAACTAAGCCGATGAAAAAAAATCTCTCTCTATCTTCGCATTTATTATTAATTTAATTTTTATGGCGAAATATGTGTAGTGCACGCATCTCATACGGGCAGAACGAAGTTGTTGAAATAAAGTGATATTTCAGCATGGATTTTTTCCATATTCATCAAACTTACTAACTTCATTTTGAGAATTATTCGATTCATTCGTAAAAAGTGATAAATGCTACGAAATTCATCAAACTTACTAAAAATATTGGTAATTATGCATATATTTACCAACTATTATGCATAATTTCTGAAGATAACGCGCACTACGGATTTATCAAATTTACAGTAACATAAACATTATATATTTGTTGTATACAATATTTTGTTTCCTGTGTGTGTATAGATATTTAGAAAGCTATTAAAAACTGTGCCAAAAAAATTTATTTCATGAAATTTATACTGTTTATATTCACTTCCTTCAAATATTATATATTCAATTAAAATTTAAAAATCCATGTGTTAAGAAATTATTAAGAATTATCCCTTAATGGAAAATTAAAAAATTCCGTTTTCCAATATTTGTTTATTTTATAGAATTTATTTTTTCAAATCTGATACTCCCTAAATATTTCACATAAAAATGAGTGAAATTCATTGAAAAAATGAAGGAAAGTTTTCATCAACTTGATCGAATTGAGTCAAATTTCGTTACAGCAACATCCTAGCTTCTGCGAAAACACGCCAAATGTAATAGCGCAGAACCTGTTCTTTCCCCGACAATACTGCTCATCTTTTCTTCACGTTCGACAAGTTTTATGAATAGCGTGCGCGGTCTATTTATATCTTAAGTCTATGGTTTTAACAGCTGGCTAATGCGAATATATATTTTGGAAAGAGAGAACACATTTTAACTGCCATCTGGTGGCATTTTCAGCAATTGTGAGCTTTGGCCTGAGGTGGGTCCGACCGTCCATGTACGGTCCCGTTCACGAGCTCCAAGGAAAGATTGAGATATTCGTTGCCTCTGTAGTCTAGTGGTCTAGTACGTTCACCCAGAAAGTGAAAGGACGTGGGCTCGATTCCCCGCAGTTGAATTTCTTTTCCCTTTCCAAAATATATCTTCGCATTAGCCAGCTGTTAAAATCCTTCGGAAAGTGTTTTTGTTTATAAATTATCGTGTTGAATATTCAAACAAATATTATTCAATATAACAAGTTATTTTGTTGAATATCCAATTCACAATATTGAATGCTCGTGTTCATAAATTTATAACTCAATTACCAATTAAACTTATTTTTACACGAACGACATCTAACGATTGATCGTGGATCATAATTTGTTTTCCCATAAATACACGTATGCGTCGAACGTGGGATCAGTATTTCATTATAGTCGGAACACGAACCCAATAATATATTGGATGTTAATGGCTGTTGAATTGCGCAACCACTTCATTCTCCTCGATCCAACCAAATGAGATTTATGGTAATTTCGAATTGTGTCGGTAATATTTCTCAATGACGTTTCTGTCGAATATGTCGGTGTTTCCCGTAAGAAATCCCGGTATATGCTTTCGAACTTGATGATGGAAAATGATTCATTCGGGCATTAATCAACACGTGAATACTCCGTTGTTCATGCCTGGAAAGAGTGCGTAAATCATTTCGAAATCTGCTGCAAACTTGTGTCGAATTTTTACCACCTCAGATTTGCATTAATTAATGCATTTGTTCAACGCCACTTGCTACGTCGAAACGAATGAAATTGATGACCAAGTCGGAGGCCAAGTCAACGTGATAAGTTATTTACAACGTTATATATATATCAGGAAGGATCTTGTTGGCAATATTGATTGCTCTTGTTAACATTAATAATATTTACATTAGGGGTCTTCCACTAAAAACTATAGAAAAATTAAAAATCATAACATGTAAATGTTCATTTCTTTGGCTTTTGTCTGCTTTTATCGTTGACTTATTCTAAATAGACGGAAAAAGGATTAAAAAATAGATTCGTAGTTTTCTGGCTATTTTTTTATTTCTTTTATTTTGGATTTTTGTTTGCAAAAATGTAAAAAAAAAATTCATTTGAAATTTTCTTTTGCTGGTTTGAAATCAGGATTGGCGTATTCTGGAAGACGTTTCGAAAAAGCTTCTCTTTTTCTATTTCAATAGTATTTTTTAGGCTTATCTTTTTATTCTTTTCAATGTTTTGAATTGTCTTGAAAATTCGAAAACTTATTTTGAAGATTCTCGATCGCATAAAAATCGATTTCAATCCCTGGACGGGAAAAGCAATAAAATGTCATTTTCATACATGATTGTGCTGTCTCATTTTGGCGCCATATGACAATAATTTATCCGTTTTCACTAGCATTTCGTCCATATAATAGCGTTTACTTAAAGCCCCTACAAGTATTAGGTGGGAACAAAGATCTTGCCCAGAAATGATAGGTAGCGCCAGACGAGCTGCAGTAGTCATGTTTACAGTCTAATTTGTATAATTGTAATGGATTTGAAGTGAGTGTTCTAGAAGAAGACAATGGCTGTAGAAGACAATGGGCATTTCCGCAACTCAGTTACTTTATAAACAATCAATATATATAATATGTATATGAAACTTACCTTATCTAGTGATGCTGATTGAGAAAAATTCCACTGGAGTTCCAAGGCACAGTACACTTAACCCCGTACATGTCCCTCGTAAATATTCCTCTGAGAAATTTCTAACGAATTAGTTACATGCCGGATGATATTGTGTGTGTGTGCGCGTGCGCGCGTGTCCCTAACGTATTTATATTGGCATAGTTATGCGCATTCAGAGCCGCGCTTAAGGGTGTGTGACAGGTGCGGTCGCACCTGGTCCCGCGCTTTGTGAGCCCCCGCTCTCAAAGTAAATTATGGAGGCTTCCATCATTTCTTAAATTATTTCTTGCATTATTTCTTTCATCGATTCTGGAATTATTTCTTCCATCGATTCTGGAATTATTTCTTTCATCGATTCTTGAACAGTTATTCAATTCTAGAATTACTTCTTCCATTGGTTCTGAATATTCATCAATTCCAGTTCATGCGTGCTGCTTGATGCAAAATGCCGACACAATTTACGTAGGATAAAAACGGAACGGAGGGTTGGGAATCACCGAAAGTGTGCACGGTGCGGGAGCAAATGTCCATCCCCAACTTCCCGGCTATGCCAACCCAACAATGTAATATTTTCCTGAAAGGTGGTTGTGGGCGGGGTTTGCCCCCCCCCCCACTGTTTCTACCAATGCCTATATTTGTATAGTTGGAAGCCTGGAATTTGCACGATGTTCCATTTTTTTCCAGCATCTCACTGCGGTTCACCAACTTCGAGGCGCAAATGCGAGCCGGTCTTCCATTTGTAAAAAATCTCTCCTCAGGAAACAGGTAGACCTCCAACACAATATTTACGTAACATGAAAGTACAGACATGAAATACAATTTTACTTCAAAATATGGAAGACAGATGACAGCACCATCAGAACACGTAACATGCACAACATTGGCAACGTAAATACGTTAGCACAGACACACTCAGCACACGCATTTCGGCATGTACTGGTTCTTTAGAAATTCTACAAAGGAATGTGTATGACGTGCATGTTCGATCCAGTAGCAGTGCCATTTCGTAATGAAGTAATACAAAAAAAATACTGTACCGAAAAATTTTTCTTTCTTCTAGAACTTCCACAACCCTCGACTGTCACACTTATATTATTCGAAAATGGTTCAGTAAACATGTCCATATGTGTTGCGATCTGTCTTTGAAGTAAGTGTGCTTTCGAGACGTTTCTAAAAGAGAAAGCGAGTTTTCGCAGGACTTATCACCAAAATAAGTAAACCGATTGAATTACTTTTGTTGCACGATTAAAAGAGGTTATTTCCTCGCAGTGAGATTCGTCACAGAAAAATTAATATTCTACAGTAATTTGTGTTCATATTTCGGAGTGAATAAATATATGCGTTTTTATGTATTCCTTTCGCTGAAGAAAGATGGTGATGCTTCCCATAACTATACGAATAATTTCACCATCAAACACGTTTCCCACTTCGAGCAAGTGAGCAATATTAGCGAGTTCTGCTACTAAAACGGCTTTCCGTTGTAACATCTTATTTCCCAACGTAAAATTCTCTCATACAAATCATGTGTCCTTTTAAAAAATATCATCTAATTTTGATCGATCCACACATAGCGACACAGGCAGATATGATGGACTTTTAACACGCATAAATGTATGACTATGACTTATACAAGATTAGATAATGTAATCATCAATAACGAAATAAAATACGCATATTGTAAGCTTTACTCTTCTGATGGGTTGAAAGAAACCTAGTATCCCCTCAGGGAATCAAACAACAAGGCCTCAAGACCAAATTTCCTTTTGAAGTCAATTTTCGTAGATCAGCTTTATTTGATTTAATTATCAGTGAACATAAGTCTGCACTTTCCCTTGTGACGCGTTTGCTGTCTAGTTTCACAAACTCGTACTTATTTATCTTCTTTTCCTTTGTCACTCACTTAACCAAACAGAATATCCCCCCCCCCCTCCCCAGAATTTTGGAAAGAGAAAAAAATAATTGAATGCCTTCAAATTCTGATGAATTCTCTGACCCCTCGATAACCACACTGTGATCTCAGAATTGGAGAAGTTCTTACCAATCAATTTTGTGCGTCGATGCAAATAGGAATCATAAAAATTGAATACTCTTACTACAGTAAGGACACTAAACATGGGCCGCAAAACATGGACCCTACTTGCGTTTCTTTTTCTGTTTTTTTGCCACGTACCTTCCTTCTTTTCTTATCTACCATAAGTCTCCTGAATTTACAAGAAGCCTGTGTCCACCTGCCAAATTGTGCCACCGAATTTGAAAGAATTGTGCCAATTCTTATGTGTTGTACTTTATGATGTGTATTATCGGGCTGCTAGTCGGAGGGGTTTAGGGGAATATTTCTCCAATTCTGAACGTGGCGAGACAAAAGTTCGCCGTAGGGCCGTGTTCGTAGTGAGCAGCCTCAGCTCTAACAATAGTGATTATCGTTATAATGATTCACATAAGAAACAAACCATATCACGATGCTTATTTTCCAGCATAGTTCAGGACTTCTTCGACGACCTGCTTATATTTCTCCCCTGTGATATCATCCCCTCCCCTCTTATTTTACACCAACATAAGAACAAGATAAATGTAGCAACCTCTCATTCATTTGACACATTCCAATTTTTTGCATCATCATTCAATGAAAATTTCCATCAAGAATAGTTCGTAAACAATTGTATAAAGCGTGAAAATTTCATTCACCAACACCTGGAGCCCAACTATTATCAGTAAGAGCTTTTGGCAAGGAAAAATGAAAATGAAACGACTTTAAGAGTATGTTATTGCATTGTATGATAGGTATTAAACTCAAATCAATTACACGGAAAGAGGATGTCTTGCATGTGAAATAACATTTTCAACGACTCATGAATGACCGTCGTGGAGCCGACTTTACGGTAACTGTTTTAAAGGACTCATTAACTCGAAATACGTAGAAAACGTCTCTAGTCCTGAAAGTAAACAAAATATAAAACCCTTTTTTTACGTTAGAAAGCTTAAAAGAAAACCCAAAAAGCATCTTTGGACATAGCAACATGATGGCCGTGCAATAAAACCAAGTGAAGAAAAAGCTCTTTTTCAAAGGAAACACGAGGGAATCATTCAGAGGAAATGAAATGTTAGATTTTATAGTTTTCCCTCTGAAGCGGAAATGAATTGATGTGCAAAAACAAGGGAAAAAAAGTGATAAAAAACGGAAGGAAAAAAAAAAAGAGCTAAATTTCTCTCTGAGGAAATTCTTTGAAACTGGCAGTTCCTTAATGAGCAGAAAACTAGAAACATTAAAGAGGAGATGCTCCTGATTCATCGTCCTGTTCGCCGGATCTAAGTTTTCGACAACAACCCATCTGGTGGAATGGAGAAGAAAAATGTCAAAAAAGTTTAACGCAAGGTGATGCAAAATTCGTTAGCGATAGCACATAATAATTATCGTATTTCCCCGCATTAGTCGGCACACGGGAAAGCATCAAGGCGAACTAGCATGGCGAGAAATTCGAATCACAGAAACTGGAAAATTCTTAAACACCTTTATTATAAAAATCCATTGAATTGGCTGAATGCATACAGTGATCCTTATTAAACCCTCGCTTATCCAGGCATGTCGGGAATGGATCGGACCCGACATTACCAAAAGTGGCCCACTTGGCACTCGCATCCTTCTTACGCACCGATATCGCCCGTGCAGGCACGATCCGGTCGTCCTGCCCATTTAAAGTTTGAGAATAGGTCGACGTCGTTTCGGCCCCGAGGCCTCTAATCATTCGCTTTAACAGACCTGACTGCGTGTTTCCTCCGAGCGCCAGCTATCCTGGGGGAAACTTCGGAGGGAACCAGCTACTAAAAAAAATCTGGCGTCCCTCGAGTTTGACGGCATGTCGGATAACGGTACGGGGATAACGGGAAGCACGGTACATTGAATTTGTAGAGAAATATGATCTGTATTGGTTCAAATTCGTTTCCTCTCAGAAATAAAATATATCAAACTCCTCCGACTGGAACGTCTTCAACTTTAGAATTGCGTGTGAGACCACCGCACAGAAAACAGTGTATGCAAATACGGTGAGGGGGGGGGGGTCGATCAGTCCTATATTGCCCCCTTAATGTCACTCTTCGTACTTGAGGCAGCCCATTGTGCAATCCTATTCGGGGTACATAATCTCAAAGGAAAGAAGATATACAGTATTAGTGCTTCTGCTGCATAGCGGTCTATCGCCCATGTCCAGAATTTGAGCGGACGGTGGTTCAATTCCCTATAAAGATCCTTTGTTTTTTTCTAAATTCACTGTGCATTGTATCGAGTCTTCTGTATTTCTTTGTATGGATTTCTTTGATATCAGCTCTTTCTTTCCAATCCAACAGTGTCACATCCACCAATATATGTGGTAAGGGCGGAAGTATTCAGCCATGATTGAGGAGCTCCCGGTTGAAATTGAAAATGTAGAATTATTTCTACAGTGATTGCTAGTCAACATAGGCAGAATGGTATCCAAAGTTAAACCTTCTTAAGACAGATACAACTACACTATACTCAGATGGGGATCGATGACAAAAGACTACAGACATTGGTCATCAAACGAGTGAAGCAGTGTATTGAAACTGGACATCATACTGGACTCTAATCGTTAGAATCCTGGTTCGAACCCCGTTGGTGGCACGCGTTGATCTGCTGAAGTTAGTTTTTCTGCGGTTTTCCAACTTCAATGACTGAATGCGAACCGGTCCCGCATTTGAAAAAGTCTCTCCACGGAGATCAGACAGACCTTCACCATGATACTTACTTGACTTAAAAATTCAAGCATCTGCTATTTTCACTTTACACTTTAAAATGTCGAAGGTAGATGGCAGCAACAGAAATTTCTCAGAGGTGTATGCGCTGTTGAGTGCACAGTGTGTACTGATACTCCAGTGAAATTTTTTTCAATCAGCATCACTAGATAAGTTATGTTTTATGTTTATTTCAGACACATTGTTGATTGTCTATAAACTGATTAAGTTGCGGAAATATTGTCTTCTACACCTTCAAGACCTCCTGCGGGGGGGGGGGGGCAGTGCAAATACGAAATGGACACTACAGGGGAAAGCATGCGTCTTGTGATATGCGGGTGTGATACTCACTCTTGCGAGTTTATAAGCAGCCTACCTATCATTTATTTGGAGCATATTGCAGGATGTATCTGTTTATACTCAATATTTATTTATCTCTATTCGTAAGAAGTCATACAAGAGGTGATGCCTGATCGAATTTTATGAAACATTTTCGCTCTCCGGATTATCTTATAGGGGTTACTTAGCGCAACCTCAAACTTCGGTTTTTCCCTCAAGAAACAATTGAACAAAAGATGCTTTACAGAAAGCTGTTTGGAAAAGAAAAAAAGAAACTCAAGCGAAATAAAATTATCCTACTCATCGAATAGAATGTCTTTTTTAGAAAAGTGACAGGAAATTGTTTATGTTGAAATGTTTCTTGAAACATTTATCGCCCAAGGGCTTTTTTTGGTGTGACAGTTTCAAACAGTTTGTCTCTCACTCCCTCTTTGTCCCTTCAGAGGTTTCTCTTGGAATATTTTTTCCCCTCTTCCCACAGCAGTCAAGAGGAAAAACATTTCGAAATTCTGTTGTGAGGCTCTGTTGTTCTGGGCAATTCCTACAGACACATCGCCTACAAAACAAAGAGGATGAGCATATTTTTCCTACTTCTATTTGAGTTAGAGATGAAGCTTTTTATTCATCGCCTCAATCGCGAGTTGTTATTTTTCCGGATCAAGTGCCTTATTCAAAACTAAACTTTTCGTATATCATGTCAGAAGGAACCTAATCCGTGATGGGACATACAACGTAGCAGAAGGGACAAAAGGATTCGCATTTGTTCCTGTTTCATTTTGAAAGGTTGTCTTCTTGCTGTTTCATAAATTGTTATTATTACGAAGAGAAGCGAAAACACCAAGCTATAGGTTTAAATATTTGGATAAGAACTAAGGCAAAGGAACGGGTGTCTCATAAATTCGTGAATAGTTCAGAAATCCATTAAAACTGAAGGAATTGGTATATTTGGTTGCTGTTCGCAAAAAAGTTATTCTCACGAAGAGGGATTTTTTTGGTGAAAAAAAACAACGACATTGGTTCAAATTGCTGTCAATAGAGGGCACTGCAGCACATCAGTCCAGTGATAGAAGCCGAGCCTTTCTTCAACCCGTCTGTGTCTGAAACGTTCCTAATGCTTCATCCGTCGATGCTTGGTTGAGATGAAACAACTTCACCAATAGTGCTATATCGACAAAATGTCAACATAACAATGAAAAGATTATGTAAGCGCCAGTAACATGAAAATTGAGAGATGGGCTGTTAATCTTACACCAGTCGTTTGTGCTTTCGCGCTACTAAAAACCCTGCAAACCGTTTTTTATTTCGGTTAGTTTCTCGATTTTATGAATTTTTAAAGTTTTTACGGACTTTTTGCCCACCCTGTACATGTGAGTGCATACGGTATTTCGTTTTCAATCAAACAATTCTTTCAAACATTTGGTCTTGTCATTAAATTTCGCCACCGACATTCATTAATTAACTGTTGACGTATTTACTGCTTTCTCTTGGGGGAAAAAATGGATTACTATTTCTCTGAAAGTTGATTTGAATAAATCAAGATTACGAAAAAGCAACATATCATATGAAGGATCTGATAAAAAAAAATTATAATAACCGTGAAATTGATGCAAAAATTCCCTTGTCGTAAAAAACGCAAAAATGCACAGCAATTTCTGTCAAGAAAACGTGAATAAAGTAGAAAAGAGAAATTGTCTTCTGGCATTTATAACATTGAGGGAGGAAAAAACATCCGAAGGAAATCCATATCCCCGCTATCATAAATAGGAAATTTGAGCAAATATCTTGGAAATTCGCTGGGTATTTCGCACATCAATCTATCAGTTTCCTGTTATGTTACCCTGCTTTAAAACACATACGCCGCTGGTAAAAGGGTGGGAAAAAACCCCGAGACACATACTTGGTAAAAAAAAAAAGCAGAGTGGAACACATAAAATATGCATATCTATTGCGTAGGAAGATGAATCACTAGATTTGATCTTGTAGTGAAGAAGATATAAGCAAAAATTGGATCTGGCAAATACACTCGTATATGTACGAACACACATTGGAATAGAATAATCCCTCGAAAATTCTCTCATACCAGACTGCATTAGGTACTTATTTGGAGAGATTATCACTGTATAAGCGCAATTTATTTGCTGCAGAAGGAAGTATAATCATGTAAATGTTTATTAAATTTAGGAATTTAATTAAAATACAGGGTGATTCATAATGAAGTATAGTTTTGAGATGAAAATAGAAACAGTTGAAGACACGTACCACAACTGTGATCCGTTAGGTAGGTGAATTCACAAAGTTTGATTTGCGTCCTGCTACTGAGGAAAGTTACTTTCGAGGGAAGTTTTTATTATTGTTGTCGTATTTTTGTTACTTCAGAAAAAAAATTCTGTTCTTTTTCCTCTGTTCCCTTGCTTACCCGGCTGGACTACGATTGGAGTTTTTTTCCAGTCACAACCGCAACCTCCGGGTCACCGAGCTTACTCCGCTAGTGCGACAGAGCCTGGCCCGTGCTTGGTTTGTTCAGTTCATCCCAAATGACTGCATCTACAAGGGGAGAAGGCGCTTTGCATTTTTGTATTGAGAAAAACAAAATTGACAACTGTTGTTCAATGGCATTTAAAATCCAGTCTGAGAATAAAGGTGTTACGGTGTTAAAGCAAGACCCAAAATATCCAGAAAATAGCCATTAAAAAAGAAGGGCCGTACACTTTCTTTATGGACACAGTCACGTGACGCACACGCATTATCGCTCACTGTTGAGACACAAAAACTTTTATTACATCTTCCGAACGGATGGTATTTGTGGTCCATATCTTTAACCGTTATTGTGTTTCACAGCAAGTAGACACTGTATAGTTTATAATAGATCACCCTGTACATTATTAGGCTGACAGAAAGTAGTGACCAGCCTCCTTTTTTTTCTAATATAGAAAACTGGAAGCGATGAAAATGGAAATGGTACTATTTCAATCTGTTGCATTGTTAGATAATCTTGAATTCTAAACTTTATGGGCATACGAACTGTGTTTTTAATTTATTTAATAGTCTAAAAATTTGCAGTGATTTAAACTAAAACTTTCAGAGGGGAAAAAAAGATTAAACTCTCTAATAAAGATAAGAATTTAAGTCTGAATAGTTGTTCCTATATATACATTATTTTAGAGACTTGAAGGGGAGTAAAATATTGTACTCACACTTCGTAAATTTCCAGGAGAGACCACACATAAAAAAAGAATGGCTTTCAAAACGAAACTGGCAATGCCATTTTTAAATAAATTTCATACCTTTGGGCTGTTATGCTGTGTTCCAGGCTTCTTTGAAGCAGACGTTTCGTCCACTACTTCGGTGGATATCTTCAGTGCTTTTTTTTACGAGCGGGAAGAAGAAACGACTTCTTCGGATAACCTTTGTCCACTGACACGCTTTTGCTGGAGACGCGGAAGGATCAACCTCGTCGTTGAGACGTCGAGCAAATGACGTATTGATGTTGATTGGACGTGGTGGCTTCTGATTTGGTGGGTGGGGATCGGAGTCTTCAAATTTGAATGGGAAGGGGTACGAATTCAGAAGTGTTGATTTTATAACAGACCTGATCTTGGTATTTCGGATTGCCAGGTGTCATATCTTGCTCAAATGCAGCCCTTCTCCCTTCCTGTTGAAATTACCTTTGTGCTTAACGATCTATCTTAACGGTTTAGTCGGGAATAGAAGTGCGTTTCTGAAGTGAGGATAACGATATCTTGGAAGTGACTCTTGAGGAAGGCATGTTCAGCGACAGCAGATTTTTCTGTTTGCCCCAGTTGCCCCAGGTGACAGTGGCGAACATCAACGGATCATTCATCAATTGTCCATCCAAGGAGGTCGTTTCGTCTCTTCGCTCGTGAAAAACAGCACTGGAAATGTCCAACGCAGTAGTGGACTAAACGAAGCCTGGATCACGGAAAAACAGTCCGAAAGGTATGAAATTTATTATAAATTCAGTGGAAGCCGGCCTTCTCTTTTCAATGTCATTTTTACCTTTAACCCTTTCGGTACTGACGGTACTTCAAAGTACCACCAACATTTGAAAACCTGTAACATCCTTTACACACGTAGTTAGTCTCGGTAGTTTGAAGTATGAAGTCTGTGTAAATACTTTTAAAATAATAGATGACAACACAAGTGTGAGACTATTAGTTTTTTTTTAAATATGTTAATTAATACAATTCAGCCAGATGTTTCGCCCCTGTAAACGTGTTTACTGCAGCACACAAATGTATAGTGCATTAAAACACTCCTTTTATAAAATATTCCCCTACAATTGTTTAAAATGTGGTAAAAAAAGTAAATATTAATTATATTGCCTATTATTCAATATAGTTCAATTGATGTTTTTTATTGTAAGCGTATAGGACTGGCAAAACTTTCAAATATGAGATTAATTAAATTGCTGTGTACCTTAATGAGAACTCAGATGACCTACCAAAATGTTTCATGATAGTTATTGCATTTTTTTCATAATGTAGTACGGAAATTGTAAGCGCAGTGTTTATTTCAATTTTTGTTTATAGTCATTTCTCTCACAGGGTTTCGACAGAGATTCGATTATTATTTTTTCTGGAAGATTTACCAGAAAAATTTCTGTTCTGTACACGACAAACTTCGTGCCTCCCGGGCGTAGTAATGTTATATACTTCAGCTATATTTGTATTCAATGGCAAGATACTTGTCTGGTTTTCTATTCAGCTCATTTCTCCAAATGTAATCTTTATATGCACTGTTTGACTAAATTTAGAATAAATTCCTATCTCGATCATCACACAATGAACTCAATGCGTAAGTTATCTTAACAATATCACGGTATCTTCTGTCATTCTTCTATAGGTTAGTATTTAACCGAATGAAATATTTCCACATTTCAAGTATTTTAATAATATTTGTCCCCGGTTATAACACTAGAACGACGAGAATTTTGAACTATCCAGAACGACGGAAACCGTCATTTTGGCCACAATAGGGAAAATTCAGCATAAATTAATTATCTGCACAGATTTTGTTTTTCTAAAACTGCATATATTGAATTTACTCATTATATTTTTGTGATAAACACTTTTCTTATTAATCTTTTTTTCTTAAATTTCGGATAAAATAATTCGGAAAATGATAAACACTAATCTTGTGTTAATGTGTTTTGATTGTATTTCTTTCAGCTCCGGTAATTCGTTTCTTAGTTTTCACTTGATACTCCATTGACAAAGTTTGAATATGGTCGAGAAATTCGCCAACAGTTTGCTACGCGAAATAAAAAATCGCAATAACCCCAAAATCCCGGACAATAATCCCGAATTCGATTCAACCGCATTGTTGATAAACTAATTTTTTTTCTGAAACATTAACTGCACCCATTAGCAGAGTAATAAAATTCATAGTTCTGATGTCTATGGTACTCAAGGCATTCTGTGCTCACGAATTGTAGATAATGAAAGTGATTAAGACATTCGTCCCCAACTTTCAATGAGATGAGCTCATTAATGTTATATATCGACAGAGGTTCTTTGGGATTTGATAAAAATGACAAATATTCCTCTACCACACAGGAATCCCATATCAATGCACATAAATTTTAAACTGTGATGTTTCTTAAAATATGTTAAATGATATGGTTTCAAAATTGGCAGCAAACAAGAATTTTTTTCAGATTTTCCCACTATGTACTGAATGAACAAATATCAATATTTTTCAATATTCTCATCACTTGAAGAATAAATCGACGATTAAAAAAGAATAAGAAATATAATTTGGTAAAGTGTTTGGGGAGTGAGCGTAAATGCGTCATTTGTTTGCTCAGTCAACAGCGTAACATTGGGATATGTGGTAAAACCATGGCTTCTCACATCATCGAGCCAGGTCCCTTAGTCTAGGTTCTTTAGTGGGACCCTCCGTAGTGAGTTTATAGTATGAGGAAACAAAAAATCGCCCCCGGTCCTCTGACCGGAGCCCTGTCAACCACACCTTTTTAGGGTCACGGATAAATTCAAGAGAAACGAAGTTGCTTTTTTTTCGTGTCTATTTTTTTTCAAGCGAATGGAATTGCAGTAAAAAGACTCATTAAAACGCCAAAGGAATCGAATGAAGTTCGTCATCGAGATTTTTCCAAAATATACCTTTGAATGGTACAAAAGGGGCACTGAACAAATTAAATACGATGATAGAACATGTATTCCTCCGATACTTATGTTTGCATAAGAAAACTTTTCATTTCAGGAAGTTTTGAAACCGTACTAGTGCAATATCTCTATAGCCGTCATTTTGACCGCTACCGTTAGATAGAACTTCGTTTTATCTCTAAATTAAAAATCGTAGAAAGTTTATATTCTAGAAGTTTAAATTCCTCAACAAAAAGAGAAAAGTCATGAAATTTCAATAGCTTGAGATCAACTGCTCAGGTTTAATCGCATGCCAAAGTAGCATTGCAGATAGAATGACCGCATAAGTCGTTCTAGTGTTAATTTAATATAGAACATAGTTTCCCAAACTTTTTGTTTGGTCGCCCCATTCTACAATTTTTTTTGTTCTCATCGCCCTCCAACACACGAGAGCCAATCCATAGAATCCTATACTAAACCTACAATTTCTACCGCCCCCTCGGACCATTTCACTCCTCCCCCCCCCGGGGGCGATATTTCCCACTTCGGGAAACACTGATATATATCTACTATGAAAACATGCATAGAATTATTTGTGGGAATCAAATTTACTTTAGAATACCAAAAAAAAAAAATATATATATATATATCTCTTCTGATTTTGTTAAATTTCCAGAAAAAATAAGAAGAAAACGCTTGCATACAATTTGAGAGAGAAAAAAAAAATTGCGTTCAGCAAAGTTCTAGTGATCAAAAAGTAATTTACACGACTCTAATGAGAAGGTGGTGCGATTATAAAAAGAAGTTACATTCCTCTAAAAGAAAAGAGAAGTAATGTGGAAGTGGGAGAAAGAGATAAAATATTTTATTGGCCTCGTTATAATCTCCCTCTAGTCATAAATTCTATCTACTGCAGTCATTACTTGTGTGAAGGGTTTTTCCAAGAAACTAGATATTAATAAATCAAGGTAAATTCTAAACTTTCATCTTTTGTACTATATATGACACTTATATATAACACAAGGTTCTTCATCTAATTGCATCTTGATGATTGTGTGCATTCGCTTTCAATTAATTTCTCTTATTACTTTGAAGTTGGATACGGAAACGAGATAAGTTACACAATGCTGACCACTTGAGATAGCAACAGATATACGTGAAATTCTTCACGTTCGAGTTAATCGCCTAATGATGTAGAATCCTAAACAACATCATCTACTTTACTTCTGTTCCCCATGCGACTTTCTGAAATTAAAATCTACTATTTTCATGTAAAACCATTTGAAATCAGAAACAATTGAGGAAATGATAGCAATTACGCAGACCATTATCTAATCGATCTAACGAGACCACTTTATGTCGAGGCAGAACGATCCGCATTAAAAATAAAATATTACGGTCGCATTGTTTCTGGCTATCGTTTTGGGATTCGGGGTCTTGAAAACCGTCCATAACGTTGATTAGAAGGTTATTAGTTCGTTTGTTATTTTTGCAGTTGGAAACGGTTCGGGGTGCGGCGGAGGGGGGGGGGGGACTTCCACATGATGCATTCTCAAGCTCATTCTGGCTCATCGCCAGAATCTGCTTTTGGACCTTTTGGTGAAATGCAATTTTCTTTGACAACACTATTTCTCACTCAGAGAAATAACAAGGACGGATGTTAAATATAAAACTCCCCTTAACGTCAATAGCAAATAATTCGTAATCGTGTATCAAAAAACCACAACGACTTCCCACAATGCCTTTAAGGGACGGAAAAAAATAAAAACAAGCAGACACAAAGTACACGTCGTTAAATAAGCGTAATTTAATTGGGTAATGGGTACCACGAAAAAGAAGGTGCTTAGACGCTCGTTTATTTACCCTCTGAAGTCGGAATCGTATTTATTTACGTACCAGAAATTAACTGAAGCTCATTCAACAAGGTTTACTCCATTCTTTAACAGATTATGTCATCATCAGAGAAATTCGGTAACCGATCTTTAGGAATTTGCGAGACTAAATGTGAAGACGTTCTTTCTCTGTATTTAAGTTTCTCCTTTTATCGAATAATGAGGTAATTGTGAAAATATATTCTCAGATAACTGAACAGTTAGCTTTTACAAAAAGAATCACGGCACTTAACTTATTGCGTTAAATCAGCATGAATTTTTGTTTTACGAATGACGTAAATGTTAACAGAAAAAGTTCAATGTACTCTGATTAGACCAACAGTGACGTATTTAAGACGCTACTTGCAAGAATAACGAATGACGTTATCATCCGGGTATTGTTATTACTTTTGAAAATTACGGAATGGACCAATATCATAGCATTGGGAAAAATTCGTTATAGTTATCAGGACTCCGGTTTATGCTATCGGTTTCTTTTTCCATATTTTGAAGCTAAGGTTGAACCAGACTAATTTTTCCCTATCAGTTATCGTTATCAATCTGCAAGACTATGTATAGGAGGTTAGGAGGCTCCCTTATTGACAAAGATTTCTATACTCAGATCAGAATGTTTTAAAAGGGCTTTTTAATAGCCTCTGTGATCCATGTCCGTGAGCATTTGCAATAGCTTCTCTATAGTGAAGGCATGTGTGTAAGGTAAAAAAAGCCCCTCTTCATTTCATCGTCAGGTTTTTTTCTGTTTTTTTTTTCAACTGACCCCATTCACAGTTTCTCCGCTGATGAACTTTCACAACGAATTAATGGAACGTTCGATGCATCATGAAAATTATCGTAATCGTGATGCATATTTGACAGTCTCATTCTAACTCTATGCAATTTCTGGATGAAAAGGGGATTCTAGCTTAAATAGAAAATAAATCTTGCATTAGAATAATTGAAAAAAAACACAATGCACCATTATTTAACATTTTGAATCCTATAACATAACAAAACATAAAAAGGGAGTTGCACCGTTGCCGCACTAACGGGTCATATAGTCATTGTATTTACAACTGGGGTTTTTCCCCCGAATATACAGTACATGACGTCTAACACGATCACATCGGGACTCGGGATTTCTGATAACAATAACCAAATTAGAATTATATCAAAAAAGTCCCTTTCCTTTTTTTTCTAATTCTATCTAAACCGAAACTTTTTCCCCTTTGAGTTAAATTCCGAATTTTTGTTATTTACCCATTGTGAACCGTTAGAATGTAAATAGTTATATAATACTGTCAAATATATACCACGAAGTGCGGCATTCTTTTTAAATGCGAAGTACAAGATTCCTTAAAAAGTCTCTCGGAAAAAGAAATTTGAATCTAGTTTAGAACTGAAGCAAAGAACGTTTTTTTAATATACATTTAAGTTAACTTCACTTTCACACATCCTCCTACATAGCCTCCTACATAGTCTTGCAGCCTGATAACGACAAGTTAAAGAGAAAAAAAATTGATTAAACTCAGAATGCGCAAAAAACTGAACTTTCGACGAGAAAGATAACATTATCCGAAATTCCGATAACTATAAAACAATTTTCCTCATGTTATGATATTAGTCCGTTCCATTATTTGGGAAAGTGGCAACACCCGAATGATAACATTATCCATCATTCTAATGAGCACCGTTGAATATGGTTCTTAATCAGCTATTGTTATTGTATCAGTTATCATATTGTTATTGTATCAGTTATCATATTGTTATTGTATCAGTTATCATATTGTTATTGTATCAGTTATCATATTGTTATTGTATCAGTTATCATATTGTTATTGTATCAGTTATCATATTGTTATTGTATCAGTTATCATATTGTTATTGTATCAGTTATCATATTGTTATTGTATCAGTTATCATATTGTTGTTGTTATTATTAACAGTTATTGTTGTTATTATGAGAAGCGGAGTGCGTCCGGCCCCTCAATCAGTTATTGTTATCAGAAACAGTGGGTCCTGATGTGATTACATTGAACACTGTATTGATTTGTCATTTTATAATGAAACAATCAAAATGATAAATCAATTTTTTCGAATTGACATAAAGTGAACTGAAGAGGAAAGATTTCTGAAATATTCAACGCAATTCAGTTTTATCTTCAAAACTGTTACTCGGAAAATAAAAAACCCCGAATCAAATCAACTTGATTCTGAATCTTATCGCATACGAAGTTTCTCGTTCTTCGAAGGAAAAAAACAAAAACCAAAAAGCGGGCAATTTCAGGATTTTTCAATTATCATAAAATATCACGGCGAATAAGAAACAGCAAATGAAGAAACGGAAATATAAGAGAAGATCAAATTTATAGACGCAGTAAAAAAAATTATTATCATAAGAAATAAAGGGGAAAAAACACATTGAAAATATAACATCGATGCATCTTTATTTATTTATATGAGTATATATATTGCATATCTGCGTTCCACTTCATCAGAAAAGCAAAAATAAAGGAGTAAAACTGATGTGTGGGAGAAACTCCCGAGAGGAAACTGCTAATACGTTCATATTTTCAAAGTATCGTTTCGTCCCGATCGAAATCGAATCAAAAGAGCTTTTCGATACGAGAACGAAATGAGATTTCACGGGAACGCGAGTATAAAAGATTTTGAGTGCGCGGGATTTGTGGAAATAGCGCAAAACTGAATGAGTTGGGTGTCTTTGCAAATATATACATATATTTTTCAATACCGCGAAGAAAACATGCTGGGAATTTCACTTATTAAGTCCGACATTCAAGGTACTAAATTTGTGTTTATAGATCTCAGTACTGTATCAACTTCACTTTACTTTGAAAACGTGTATAAGATTGACAAGTTATATTTTGTTTTTTTTAATTTACACACGATAACATATTTTTACCAATAGAAGCTGTAATACAAATTCTGGTGTCTATAGCGGTTGGTGCAGAGGGCGGCAAAGACAGGAAAGTAGCGATGACTGCTAAAAAATATCACACTTTTCACCGACTTCGGACACAAAAAATTCACACGTCAAGCACTAGAAAAATACGTTAGTTACGTATTTTTCTAGTGCTTGAAGTGTGCTTTTTTAGAACACATAATTGGAACATATAATTAAATACAACGCTTCCAGGAATGCACCGATTTTTTTCCTTAGCTATTCCTTAGAATAATGTTTACAAAATGTATGTAGGGTTTAGTAGTTAAAATCGAATAGACTCCTCCTCCAGCCAGATCATGACCCTCTACGCATATTCAAAAAAGAGGTATAAGCGGGTAGTCGAGAAGACCTGAGCAAGGCTGGGAAGTCTAATAGGCCCTTTAACTCCTTAGCACTACGGCTGCTACTACTTAACCGCATATGCGCCACATAAACGTTTCCAAAGATGATCTCTCTCCCCTATCCATACAAAGGTTTTTAACAGCTGGCTGATGCGAAGATATATTTTGGAATGATAATTCAGTTCACCCGGAAAGTGAAAGGACGTAGGTTCGATTCCCCGCAGGAGCAGTTGAATTTCTCGCTTTCCAAAATGTATCTTCGCATCATCCAGCTGTTAAAAACCTTTGTACATAAACATTTGTCTGGGGAATTTCTAACGAATTGTTACATGCAGGAACGGGCGCGAGAATTTTGAAGTACAAACGGCAGAATGCCTGCATTTTCGGGACTGTTGGAAGGTAGTTCGTGAGACTAACTCAAGCCATGTTGATTTGAAGCTATTACCGAGTGTGGGTTCACAGTTGTTGAAAACTGAATGTTGATTTTCAAGGAAATGCTAACACCAAACAAAGTAAAAAATAAATATTATATTGGAAATCCTAGTGGAAAGTTTGAGCAAAATAGGCTATTGTTCAAAAATCGAAGATCGAGTTTCATTTCATTAAAATTTTTGTCGCATCACAATCATTTTCTGCACACGAGGGCTAATCTGGCCGGGACTTATAATTTATTGCCGATTCCACAGGGTAGAGAGACAAATCCTCTTCGGTACTACCTCTTCTTCACAGATGGAGCCTTTGGTAGAGATCGAAATTTTTGACTTTTTATACTCACCCCGACAGGTTGGTACGCAAACCGTTCGGTGTGCAATTAACTGCTGTAGCGATCGTTTTCTGTGTTCACGTTGTCGTGTTTCTATTGTACCCCAGCGTACGACACCTCTAAACATCCTTTGGCACTTTAGGCGAGTATCTGATCGACCTGAACTACCACGTCCAGAGTCGAGTTTCCATCACCATTTATCACTTTTCTTCATGTACAGAGCACACGCGAATAGCTTCAAATCAAGAATAGAAAAGAAAGTGCCACTGCAGTATTAACAAATTCAAGTTTGTTTGGTTCCATGTAATAGAGACTTTTCTTTCGAAACTCCACGTAATTTAGGTCATGAATTAAACAGACACTACAAGGGGGGTGAATGCAATTTAGAATAATGATTGGGGAATTTACACACGGATGTTGTATTTACACCAGTAGTAGGTGTCAATCTTCATGTTCATAAGAGAGAGTGTGTGTAAGAGCCGTGGCCACAAATGTCCAAATGTCAAAAACTGCTGCTTCATATAGGTTACATTTATTTTTGGCATGGCTATGTGCACTGATAGGGAGTCAACACTGTGAATATCGAGAACTATGACCAATGTCATGTTATTATATCTAAACATAGCTGGTAAACTGAAAATTGCTTACACAAAAGTGGTTGCTTCGTTTCGATAAAAAAAAGTTTCAGATCATCTTTAATCGACTTACGTAAATCACCGAAGACTTTAGTAATTAATTTCGTCGACTATCTCTTGAGAGATTCAGTTTCACGCCCGACGCAAACGCGACCCCATCCATGAATTTAGTAATGATCGGAAAATAATGCATAGAACCCAATTAAGCCGAATCTGCTCGTCTGTGAAATGACCGGACCTCGATAGTGTTATTCCGTTCTTCATTCATTCTTAATGCTTTTCCTGCTCTCTTCAGACAAGCAATTTAAAAGCGGAAGTTTTAAATTAAGGTTTTTTTTCTTCGCCCTTTTTCTGATGGTGGAACAACGAAAAACTATTTAATTAATTAATCTGCCTTCTTTAAGAAGTAATAAATACAAAAGAGAGAAAGAGAAAATTAAGAGGAGGAGGAGAAAGAAAGAACAAATCGACCGAAGATAAAAATATAATCACACAAATGTGATTATTAATTCATTTGGTCGATAAGAAGTTTCGGTTTTTTCTTTCCCAAGAAGTTGTGTTTGAGCGCTTCATTCGCATTGAATGAGAGAAAACACATACAGTATTATAAATGCTTAATCGACTTTTCTCTCCCACGTCCAAGTTTCGTTTCCCAGAAGAATGTGAATATATTTATTCGAAAGAATGAATTTCTTTGATTACTTTGTGTTGGCTGTCAGCTAGCAGCAAAAAAATAAAAAATAAAACTTATTATTAAAGGTCGGATTATGTGACCTACGTTTCTATTTTTTACACCACCCACGTATCATTAATATCCGTATCGGATTTTGAAGATCTTTTTATACGTGACAGTTTGATAAAATCAGCGATTATTTTTCTTCTTCACTATGGTATGTTCTAAATCGATTCTTTTTTTTTAAACGGTTTAAAAAGAAAACACATATACAAATCGTAATGCAATGAATAAATCAGTAGGATAGAATACGAAATATCGACAAAGGATTAAGATCACAAGAGCTTCCATCTCGTGTGCAGTTATATTGCTAAGAACGATTTGATTCCTGTTCTTCCTATTTTCCTGCTTTAGAAGAACCAACTTACGACTCTGACGTTTTCAGGGAAGGTTAGGAAAACATTTCAAAGACAGGTTGGAATCAGTTGGTGTAGTTTGTCGATGGGAAGATTTTATGACGTCATCCCCATTGTTCGTAAAAAGAGAGTTTGTTCATCCCCCCCCCCCCCGGTTCACGGACAACATGCGTAAAGTCGAGGTCCCACGAAAGTTTGCTAGGGAACGCTGGGTAAGATAATTAAAGTTAATAAAAGTCTTTGTTGGACATAAACCGCAAAAACCACAGCCGGCGTGAAGTAATCCGTACTTGTTCGGTCATTTACAAAGGAAGACGTTCGTTCCGCTGCCTTTGTATTGAAAGCCATAAAAATTATTGCTTCCCCGAGGCCCGAGACGACCGCGGATCCTGACAAAGACTTTTGTTATCTTTAACTTTAATTATCTTACCCAGCGTCCCCTAGCAAACGCTCGTGGGACGGGCCTTTAACCTTCATCTTGAAAAAAAAAAGCATTCATACAGTTTACGAGTGAGAAAGGTCACCGCTCACGTTTTCCTGGAAAAAAAAAGAAAGGGCGTTAAAGAGAGTGACGAGAGATAGTAAGAATGAAGTTGAATCTAGACTAGCAGATAACATTGACACTCACCCAAAAGCATTTTTCAGATATCAAGAATGGATGTAAGGGGACAGACAGTTGGTCCCCTTTCGATAGAAGGGTCAAGGGTAGAGAGCTAGGTAAGCATGTGCATTCAATGACGTTTTTGCATCAGTTTTCAATAGGGAAGGCAATATCCCAACTACGAGTGTACCATGGGATGATAAAGTTCTCAACGATATTCAAGTGGAAGATATGGAAGTTCTAAAACTTTTTAAAAATGTATGTGCTAACAAAGCACCACTACCAGATGATATTTATCCTTGGTACCTCAGAGAACGTGCTAATGAACTGTTGGTGGCAATTGCACAGATTTATAGAAGTAGTGTTGCTGAGGGTATCGTCTCGCGGGATTGATGTGTACAGTAAAGTTTTATGTAACGAAAATTGTGAAAACGATAATTATGCACTGTTTGTGTTGCACTTTGTGTGTTATATCAAGTTCCTCGTTTTGAAGTGTAATCTGTGAGTGAAATTCAAACTTTTTTTTCCAATTTGTCAGAAAAAACGAAACAAAAACTCTACGTGATTTTAGTGCAAACTGCAAAGTTTTATGACAATCAGTCGATTTGTTATTAATTTTTAAAATGTGTTCAGGACTTCTCGTCCACACACGCACTCACGCCCTGTATTGCATCACTAGCTGTTACCCACGACTTCGCTCACGTGGACAGGTAATCTGAAAATTGCTGATTTGAAAATTGCGATGATTTAATCCGTACAACATTTTGAACCTTTCATGAAGCCCTTGTGGGTCTATATTATAAAATATAATATTGAACAAAATTCATATTTATAGGTTCAGCGATTTTCAGTGATGATTGCTCCCGTATAACCTTTGAACCCCCTTATGACCTCTAAGTGTGGTCGAATTTTGAAAATCCCGCTTCTTAGTGAGTCATCATGAAATAAAACTATTGACAAAATTTGATATTTATAGCTTCAGCGGTTTCGGCTCGGCGATGATGATGATGTGACCTGTAAGTGCTAGTACAGAACCGCATTATATAAATGCAGGTAAAATGATTTTCCCTATATCTCTTCCGTTTTTCGATCTCTGTGAATATTGCACTTAAAAGTATGGAATTTTTTCATTGGCATCAGGATAGACTTGGCAACAACTTTCTAATTAGAAGTTAGAGCACAGGGAGACCATATAAAAATTTATATATTTTTTATTTTTTTACACACTGTATTTTCACTCTCAAAACTGGTACAGGGTAATTTTTCAACACCTGTTGAGGATTGTTTTAAATTGGAATCATACCTCTGTGACCGACGGTTGATGAGATGAATGCCGCGCTATCATTTACACGACACCCTGTATATAGATTATTGTTCTTTTCTTATAGCTATTATGAACTATATTAGAGAGTATTTCTACTACGAGGTAAATGTGCATTCAATATGAAAAAATTTCAAAGACATATTTTCTTTCCATTTCATAAAAGTGTCTAAAAATTAGGAAAATCATATTTGAAAAAAGGAGCTAACGTAGGAAAACAAATGTATATGAATGGGTAAACAAAATATTAAGCAAGAATTATTAAAACGAATTAAAAAACAAAACCACATGAAATGTCAAATGTGCGTTTCCGATCCGTCGAAATCCGAGTCTTTCAACAGCGTATTATAAGCCATGAGATTGCGCTGCCGTTCACACGCGCACACAATCTTGTTACTTATTTTCTTTGAACAGAAGACCATCTGGAATAGCTGATGAGCTTGTGCGCGATTCGATTCAGCTTACCCATTCAAAGAGGCTTCCTTCGGAGATGCTCCTCATTTTAATATTTGATTTTCCATAAGCGAAAACCGCTAATGGGCACAAAAACACTCTCCAGTCTTTCTGAATGTTCTTTTTTTTTTTTTACCGAAAAAAGAAAATAAATATATTCTCTCGTATAGCCCCTGGAGCTCTTTTTATTTCTCATTTCTGTATTTTGCTCTTCTTATTTTCCTTTCTTTTTGTCCCGCTGGCTGGTATTTTTATAGTATGTGTGCGCGTGGCTTTATCGAACATTCCCGTTGACCGTAATGAGATTCTATTCTTTTGTGGTGAATAAATGCGATTCCCACAAAACATATTCTTCCTGCTCTCGCCAGATTTTCAACAAATTCGAGAATTTTCTTTTTCCCGCTGCGTCTTTTAAATCATTGATTCTGTAGATCTAGATTCCTTCTGCGAATGCGGATAAGCTCTGCTATAATAATTTCGGTATTAAAAAATAAAATAAATACATATAACGGAATAGATATAATTCGAATGCCGTCCGCGTTTGAAGATGAGTTTTATTTTCATATTCAAGGACTGATTGAGTGAAATATTTGCCGAACTTATCTGATAAATCATTCAAATTGTAACATAAATTGTTCTGGTTGTAAATGTGATGAGATGATTAAATGGTCGAACCCGTAGTGATTGATTAATTCTTCGAGCAACGATCAAACAGAGTTAAGAATTTGTCTTTCTTTTTTAGGGCAAGCGCAAGATTGCTGAAAAAAAATAAGATATTCGGATATTTTGAAAATATGTCAGTTCAGTTACGCGTGAGCCAGGGGTTCGAATTACGTGGGCTGCACTGTATTGGTTGGCTGAAGTTAGTTTTCAGCGGTTTTTCTACTTCTAGGTGTGAATGCGATCCGCTTTCCAATTCGAAAGAGTCTCTACGCAGAAAAACCTGGTAGATCTACCACTTGATACGTACATATTGCGAATATTCAAGCATTTGTCATCTCCCCTTTAAAATATAGGTAGCAGCACCAGAGAGAACACGAAACAAGGGCAACCCTAGCAACCAACATAAATACGTTAGGGGGGCACACATCCAAGATAATTGGCGGTAGCTGGATGCAGTTTTTCCGGCTGAAGTTGGTTTTCTGCGGCTTTCCAAAAAGGCGAAAATGTGAGTATGTTTCCCACATGGAAAAGTTTCTCCGCAGAAAGAACATCAGCACTCGGGCACTTTCCATTTTCACTTTGAAATATGGAGGAGAGGTAGCAGCATCAGTACAAAACAAAACGAAGCAGCATGACTCTGACAGAATAAATACATAAGGGCCATACGTAAACCCAGAATGCACATTCCGGCATGCATCAATTCGTTAGAAATTCCTCAAGCGGATGAATATGAGGGTGTCATATACGGTCAGGTAGTAGTAGTAGTAGCTGGATACATAACATTTGCATTCATGGACAGTCGAGTTACACTAATATAGTTTTCATACATTCACAACAGCATTTTGGCGATAGACTGAAGTAGTGTGATGCGGATAAGTGACGCGTGGGCGTGGTACCTCGGTCGATAAGATACTCGCCTAAAGTACCAAAGGATGTTTAGAGGTGTCGCGAGTTCGATACCTGGTTCGTCCTTGTCAGGAAACTTTCCTGACACAGGGGTACAACAAAAAACGGTGACTTCACCGCAGCAAAAAATTGCTACCGCAGGGAGTCCCTCATCGAGGAATTAGCGCACCAACCTCTCGATGAGAATTAAAAACAAGCCTGTGCCGTTCGGAATCGGCAATAAATTGTAGGTCCCGGTCTAACTAGCCCTCGTGTGCAGAAAATGGTCGTGTTGTGACAAAAATGATCAATAAGTGACGCGTATTTTACTCAGTCTAAGCTCTTTTTATGCTAGTGTAGCTCCGGCCTCGATCGAGTCGTTTCGGGGCAACAGCTAAGATTATATTGATTTCAGTCCTATGTAACTGAAGATGTTGATCGCAGTTTGTAAGAGACGTCCCGAAATCAAAATACTTGTATAGACCAGGGTCTTCCTCACAATGATTCTAAATTCATGACAAACTTTAAGAGTTGATATGAGACAACTAAACATACATTTTTTTGTCATAGAATGTGCGGTAGAGGATGTTTTTAGAGAGTGAGTATGTGCAACAGCACTTCACACACCAAAGGTAAATATCATATTTTTCTGATAAATTTGCTGCAATAAGTGCAATTAAACATTCGAGGGTGCAGGGTATTGCAATGTAGTAGGTCTTCTCATGATGCGACCTGGGTAACGCAAATTACACCACAAGTCATTGTACTGCTTGGTCATTCTTTGGCGCTGCATAATCTTGATTGTCATTGCACCAGTGAAAAAACAAACTGCAATCCAATCCGAAGGTGTATATATGCACCCTCGAGCGTATCGCAGCAAATCTGTGGGAAAAATATATTTGTTTATAGTGAACTGCTGTTGCGCATTCCCTATATTGCAACTATATGGGGTAGAAGGGGGTATATCGCCTTTGCTATTGCGATTCGACCGCACATTCTGTGATTAAAAGTGCTTGTTTTTTACGTGTCTTATATCACTTCTTGAAGTTTGTCTCACGAATTTAGAATCACCTTGTCGACACTTATCGCGAAACACTCATATGTGTGTTTCATGTAGGCTACTTCAAGAAGCTGTTTATTGTCTTATAAATGTTCTCAAATATTTGATTACTAAAATATTGCATTAAATTTACTCAAAAGTTATAATTTAGGAAAAATATTTATTATATTAAATAAAATTATATGGGGGGGGGGGGAGAAGGTTAGCTATTTAGAGAAGTTTAGTTTCCTTGAAAATGACGCATTCATATTCTCAAGAAAGTGTATGGAATGTAGGTGGCGACTGGATACGTCTTCGAAATCCCCTCACTTAGCTGTAGATTAATGTGAAATGTGCGTCTCAATTCGAATTTAATTAAATGAAAATCATCGGAGCCTCTCGACATTTATTGCCTTTAAGCCATAAGAGCTCACGAGAAGAGTTCGGCGATGAAACATTTAATATGCTTTTAATCCTATAGGCGGCCTCCAAATATATTTAGGATTACGCTTAAGCTTCGTGCAGCTATGCGAGTATTAGAAAAGAATAGAGAGTTTTCTAGGAACTAGTTCCATCAATTATTCAATTCGTTAACATTTAGCGAGAGTTTATTCTAGTTTTATTCGGGGCTTCTCCTTTATTTCGGAGTATTTATAGCTTATAATTAACTTGGCGAGAACATTTTGATGCGGCACTTCTCTTTGTTTCAGGAAGACGTAACAACTAATACTAAATGTATGAAGTTGGCATTAAAATTTGTGTTTTTTTTTATTGAAAGCCATACTGAAGATAAAAAAATTCAGTGTTATTCCTGAAAATATCTTTGTATCTTTGTAAAGGAATTTTTGTTTCCAGTTATCAACTTCTCCGCCTTGAAACTTAATTAACCCTGGAACAAGGATGAAAATATAGATTCCACGAGGGTAAATTTCCTCAAATGAAATATATGTAAATAGGATAAATAGATAGTTTATTGTCTGAACAAGGCTCATTACAATATTAAAATACATTATTAAGTATCAATGAAAAACAGCAATTCATTAAGTACGTTGTATATCTGTTGAATATTTTATTGAGCGGGGTTTGGCAGAAATGCATGTCGCGGAAGGAGAAAATTCGAGAATATCGTCTTATAAATAATATTAAATTTGTGATATATTTTCACTCAGAGTAAATGAATTATTTTGACTGAATTTTGATTCTTCAATTCACACACACACATAGTTTCATTTACGATACACTATATGTAATCTTTGGCATATCAATAAATTCTGGTTTTGCAGGAGATGTCCGTTGCTTACGTTGCTCTTGCGACAGAGCCTGGGTGTCTCGTGGTTTCTTCAGTTCCAGAGCAAATGAATGGTATGATTTTGTTTTACTCTCATAAAGTAACTTCAAAATGTTCTCCCCGATTGGTTGGAGAAGAACCACATTATTTGAAAGGTCAATGACGATTTGTTGTCTAGGCAAGCTGTGATTATATTCATTTCCTTGAAACGAACTCGAAGGAGACGCATAGGAGCTTATTCGCTATTAATTTACTTCTCAACCAATGACGGTAATGTTATGAATTTGATCGACGAATACTCATTGTTACTATGCGAGTAAATTACGAGTAATTAATACATATAATACTCAAAACATGAATGAAAGAGATGTTACTGGATGCCATAGGTCCATATACTGTAATATACTTTTCTGGCCCTCAAAGCTTTTCGCTGTGGCCCACCGCCGACTGTTTTAAGAATATATTTGAAAATAAATTTAAAGACTTAAATTTTATATAGAAAAAGGTTGAATCGATGAATTCCGCATCCTTACTTTCAGAATCAGTGACAGAAAGAAATAGTTTCAAAATCGGTGAAAGAAATCATTCCAGAATCAGGGAAAGAAATCATTTCAGAATCAGTGAAAGAAATCATTTCAGAATCAGTGAAAGAAATCATTTCAGAATCAGTGGAAGAAATCATTTCAGAATCAGGGAAAGAATTCATTTCAGAATCAGTGAAAGAAATCATTTCAGAATCAGTGAAAGAAATCATTTCAGAATCAGTGAAAGAAATCATTTCAGAATCAGTGAAAGAAATCATTTCAGAATCAGTGAAAGAAATCATTTCAGAATCAGTGAAAGAAATCATTCCAGAATCAGGGAAAGAAATCATTTCAGAATCAATGAAAGAAATAATTCTGGAATTAAGTAAAAATAAAAAAGTATTTTCCAAATTACTTGAAAGAAATTATTTCAGAACAAATAAAAAAAAATCAATTTTAGAGACTATGATTTCTCTAAGAATTATAAATATCGCAGTGTGATTTGATGTAGTGGCAAGAGGGCTTCATGGGAAGTCCTAATTTGCCTGCAATGTGTGAAAGGTTGAAGAAACCTAACGTAGGGTGCTCCAGTCACCCGTATAAGTGGCTTCACACCATAGAAATGATTAATTTACACAACAAGTGTATTCCAAATCTGAAATTCCAAAGGTTTTTCCATTTGTAAAAACTTGTCATGTTTGGATGAACTACTGATGATGCAAATTATTGTTTGTTTTTTGTTCACTCTATAAATATAAATTAGTTTGTATGCCAGACGGTATTGGACAAAGTACATGAAATACCAGTTATATTAAATAAGTTCGCTATAGAAAAACTAAAGAGATTAATTTCTCCTCTTGTTATTTTCGTTTCAGAGATAATTCAGTAATAGTGGCATAGATGTGAAAAAGAAGGATTGATAATTCAATGAGAGGCCTTTTTTGGATAGTATGCCGAGATGAACTTGGGAAAAAGTTTGTTGCCTCCACCGGGAATCGAACCCAGGGCCTCCTGTAAACCGGACAGGTGCACTAAACATTATTCTACAGAGACATGGGTCTTCTTTCCTTAAAACATGCACAGCAGCTCGAATCTCTGAGTAGAGATATTGTAGCCCAACTTCGGCGATTGACCACCAGATTGTGGTAGTACAGATGGGTGTTTTTTAGTTCGTCCCGCGATGTATGTATCGTGGTATCAACGTTGTATCGAGGCCCGAGAAAACAAATCATCAATCTCTGGTTTGATCATTTTCGGAAGACAAAAACACAGTGGCAAAAACTGCGATAAATGTTTTCGTTCAAACCGGAAAAGTGAAAAAAACAGGCATTTTGAATGTTGCAATAAGTTGTTTGAGAAGATCTAATGAGCCGACCAAATTTATTCCAATTGCATAAACATTCAAACAGACGAGAAACGTGAAGGATGTGTTTTATTCGTCTACTCAAGAGCGTCCATCAACATCGACTATCGCGGTAATGGTATATACGGTTGTGCCATTCCGTTTGACGATCGGCGAATCATCACTAAGTCTCTCTCTCAGAAGCAATACATATATGTTCGAACATTTCTTTTACATCCAATAAATGCCTCAGATCTTTGCAGTTTGTGGAAATGAAAAAAAAAAATTCAGACATTTCCGAGCAACACTCAATTTAAAAGATGCGGTGGTGATGTTGCAGGTGCCCCCCACCCCGCACAATTGTTTGATGTTCATGTTCAAAATGTAGGTGGGTAGATGGAAAACATGAACATGGTACGCCAGGATGCCTAGATTTAAAAACTATGTATCATTAAGGATGATTGAATTCATGGTAAAAGAATTTAACAGTGTTTCTGTAATATTACCGCGCGCGTGTGTGTGTGTAATCATTCTTTTTTCCAAAGATAAAAAAGGTAATGAAAACCGAATGAGACAGAGAAGAAGGTCGCTGATACGTATGAAGTGTGGGGGCGGAGAAATAAAATACTTGGCAGAAAATTTAAAAAAACAACTTGATAGTAGAAAATAAATGAATCAACAATTGGAGATGTTTTAAATACTTTGGATGAAAAATATCGGAAGACGGCAGAACAGAAACTGAGGTTAAAAGGCGTATATTAAAAACATGATAGGAAATCGGATCGCTAAATTCCGAAAGTACATATAGTGTTATACGGCTACTACTAACTGACCGTACATGCGCCTCGTATACATTCCTTTCCGGAATTTCTAACTAATCGGTACATCTTGAAACGTGTTGTCTGAGTGTATATGCATGAGCCTAAAACGTATTTATGTTTTCAGAGTGCTGCTTGTTTCGTGTTATTGGTGATGCTGTCATCCGTCTTCCATGTTTTGAAGTAAAGATGTTTTGAATTTTCATGTTATGTAAGTATCATGTGGTGAGCTCTTTAATATTTGCTTTGCGTAGAGGAATTGCTGAAAGTTATGTTAGAAATTTTCTGTAATTTTTCTGTAAAAAAAACATTTTTACAGAACAATAAACTTTGCAAATAGTTGGAACATTTTAAAACTGGAAATTTCAAGCACTACATATTGCTCACTATTTTACTCACGAATTTTTTTCATGTTCTCACAAGTGCTGCATTGCAGGCGATATTGAGTGCAGATATTGAGCAGGCGAAACACGAGTCTGGCCAATTATAATACGAAACTTACCATCCGAATGTATTTCACTGCCTATACTTAAAGTGTAGGTACGTTATGCAGTGAACGTTTTCTCAAAGTTGTCCGTATAATGCTGTAAGTAAACTGAACAAAGAGCAGACATGTTGCCATGAAAACACCATATTAAAAGCATATCAATTATCTTAAACTTTAAATACGCAATATTGCACAGGTGCAAACAAAGATTCCTTTAGCCCTTTGGCTGCGGGAATAGTAGAAAAAATGCTTACGGGAAAGTAAAAAAGTAAATTACCACACACACACATACATGAAAATTTTCCCGTTTTTTTCAGCTTTTTTGTGAAAGATAGATGACAATCAAGGTCACAGACATTCGAATTCAATACATACAGAGAAAAACAAAGGGGTGCTATAACCACAAATTCTGGGTTCGAACGCAAAATCACCTACACGTTGGTGATTAGAGTCAGACGCTCTACCACTACTCAATCTCATGCAGTACATCCTCCCACTCGCAATGCGCAAGAAAACCTGTCAAGGAATGGAGATATAACAAGAAAAGCTAGAGTATATATGTCTACGCCATCTGTACGTCATTTAAAGAATTTCACCTTAAGAAAAATATTTCTAAGCATCACAGGATGATTGAGCAGGCTTGTAAACTCATCATATATGGACGACGGGAGCGCTCTGAGGGATAAACGTTCATTATTGTAGTCAGTTTGAAGACAAAAATTCAGAATCGTCTCTGCATCCAAGGTGAGGTCATATTCTTTTCCTTTTATATTTTGAATTTGTTTGTAGATGCTGTAATTAATGACAACAAGTCCTTGTTGGAGAATACAAATACAAATACAACGCCACAACAGGCAAAATGCCCAACTAGGTGACTGAGAAAAAGATACCCATAAAAAATATGGATGTCATTATATATTTCAAAATGCAACCCAATCAAAAATGCAATTACAAACAATATAAATACATGATAAAATTATACAATGCCCATAAAGAATATTAGTGGTTGTCTCATTCTAAGTATGGATAGCTTCTCAATTTACCGCATCATGTTAATCGTATTTCTTTTTAAACGCGTCAATTGTGTAAGAATTTGCTACCTCCGGGGATATGCTATTCCATTTATTAACAAACCTATTAGAGCAAAATTCCCTGCGACACCATAACCTAGGATTGTCCCTTCACAATCGATACTGGTACCCCCTTGAAAAAGCAGTCAATTGGTGGTGTACTAATAATTAATGGTCCATCCTATCCATCCCAATGGAAAATTTTGAACACTTCGATCATATCTACCCGACACCTTCGTTCATCCAATGTAGACATATTCAAAAAATGAAGTCTCTCTTCATAACTCAAGCCCCGTGTTCTAATAAGGGCATGTGTAGCTCTTCTCTGCATCCGTTCAACCAAGTGTAGTATGTAGGTAAATTCAACCCTCTGTAGGTATGGTCTCCAAAACCTCACAGCATACTGCAGTCCAACAGTCCAACTAAGCCTCGTAAAAGCGGAAGAATGACTTGAGCAGAACGCTAAGAGACCTTTTTGAAAATGAAACCGAGCAATTCTATTCGATTTTTTGACCACTGCTTAACGATGTTCAAAACACTTAAGCCGCTCGTGAATGAGAATTCCAAATCGTGGACCCTAGTTCAGCAATAAACGTCATGCTCCATTCATTTGTCCATGCTCCAGTCCTGTTTAAGTTGGTCTGGAGCAACTCCCTATCGCTTACCCCCATTACCCCTCCCCGACTACCCCCATTAGCCTCACGTCATCTGCGAATTTGCTAGCAATCCCATCGATACGCTCATCGAGTTTATCGATAAAAAGTGAAAAAAGTATGGGGCCAAGGGCACTTCCTTGAGGAAATCCACTTGTGACGCCTGTCCAACCAGAGGATTCCCCGAACACCATAACTCGTTGTTACCTATGTCTTTACGCCGATTCTATCCAATTCAGCAAGTTGCCCCCGATCCCAATCTCGTGTAAACGCTTGAAGAGTTAACCATGTTGGATCCAATCGAATGCCTTCTGAAAATCAAGATAAACAACATCTACATTTTTGCTCTCACATAAAGCCTTAGTAACGTGAGCATAAAAGCAAAGGAGGTTAGTTACACACGACTTCCCTTCTCCTGAACCCATGCTGATTATCTGACAATACATTATTGCCGTCTATGCACTTCAGCAATTGCCTTTTGATAATAATTTCCAAAATTTTCGAGAGAGAGCTCGTCAAACTTACTGGACGATATTTGGACACAGCTTCTCTACTACCCTTTTCAAATATCGGAACAACATTAGCAAGTTTGCAATCGCTTTTGACTATACCCTCAGCAACACTACTCCTATATATCTGTGCGACTGGCCCCAACAATTCCTTAACACATTCCCTGAAGTCCATGGGATAGATATCATCTGGTCCTGGTGCTCTGCTTGCACATGCATTTTTTAGAAGATTTAGGAACTCCACGTCTTCTACTCGAAAATCGTTGAGGATTTTAATACCCCATGCAACACTCGTACATTTAATATCGTATATTGAATATGTTATCTCCATTAACAACCGACGTGAAAAAGTCATTGAAAGTACTACACTTGCTTGCGTTGTGCTCTAACCTAGACCCTACTATCGGGGGGGGGGGGCAATGAGTTTATGATGTCTTTGGTTTTCAAGCTCAACCCATATAGTTTCAATATCACTTCTCTGCACGTTGCAATCTCTAGCCTTCAAACATGATTTCACGTATATCAACACTCCACCCCATTTCCTATCCGATCTATTTCTTAAAAAACGTTTAAAAAAAGGTTCCCAAAATTCTGTAACGGCTGTAAGATCCAGGCCCTCAACAGCTACCATAGTTTCTAAAAAAATCGTTCTTATTAACCAAGCTCTTGGCATTAATTAGCACACATTTTAATTTGCCCTGTAATTTATATCAATCGAGAAGCCAACCAAGTCAAAGGTGGGTAATGCTCCGTCCATACTGTTGCTATTATCATTAACTTGCCCGCATTCCCGTCTTCTTTGTCTCTCGTAAACCTAAATCCCCTATCACTATCCCCCTCTACCTAAATCTACGACCGATCCATTCGCCCTCTAAACTGTTGTTGTTCATGTAGATTGCTTCTTCATCAACAGGTGGCTCGACGACAAGTGGCTCGTTACAACCGGGCTCTCTAAAGCCCTAACTCTTTCCCGTAACGCTTTGACCTTGAGTTCCAACCTTGCCCTATCCAAACACCCCTTACACTTGAAACGATCCGTTACTATCCCACTAAACCAGGAAAACTTCCCGTCGCAAGTTCTACACAGCACTAGTCGAGGTCGAGGCAAACTCATGTGTGATTGGGATTTCGCTAATTTTCTGAAACGCTTTGTTTGCATTTCTCTTGTTTTTACCTAATCAGAATTTTGTCTCACTACACTTTGAATCAAAAAAAAAGGTAGTTACAGACTTTTGAAAAGTAATATTATTTCATTGCATTTATTTTATATGCGATTTCTTTGAGGCTTTGCAGGTTCTTTTTAAAGCCCTGTATAAACAGTGCTATTCAAAATGGGGTTTTTAATGTTTTTTTCAGCTTTCTATGAAAAAAATTATCAGTTCGAAAAAAACATGCAAATTAAGGGTTAATTTGATTTTATATTTCCCTTGTCCAACCTTTTTGATTCATCTGCAATCAGGGTGAAAGCAAATACTTGAATTATAAATGTATGTTATAGTGATGGGAGTAAAAAATAGAAACAAATAAGAAAATTGAGATAACTGACTTGCGACAAACTTATTTAGGAACAAACATGAAGTTTGTTCTTATCTCAAATTATTTGCCTCGCTTTTCCAGTATTAGTCTCTGATTCAGTTGTACGAAATTCCAATCTGAATAGAAATAGAATGAAAATGTTGCTTCTGAATAAAACCACTCCAGATCTACGTGGTAAGAGAAAATCCGGATATTCACTCCCCTCGAGGATAACATTTTCTAAGAATATCTACACGCAGACACGCAAAAGCATGCGTACCTATCGAGATCCTCTAATTCCCATACACTGAAGAGAATTTATGGCAACGCTAATAAACAAGTGTGCGCATTTATATCTATTGACTTTGCTGTTGTCCGCTAATGAATGAGACACGTGATATCAGATCATTAGCGAGAAATAGCACACACAATAAATACACCCGCAGATACGTACTCACGCAAGTAAACAGAGTTTCAAGAGAATTCCAAACATTCCTAAGACATTTCCAATGACATCCTGAGAATTCCCTTGAATCTGTGTATTGCCTGTCGTCCTCTTTGCTTTCGAAGCACGTAACTAGTATCTCTGCTTGTTCAAGCGAAAGTTTATGAAATTATTGGCTATTTCCCGGAGGAAACTCGAGTAAACCCCTTTCCATCTTGTTTTGATTGAAATATGATTATCATTTTACGAGTGAGTTTAGATAATTCAAAACATAACCCAATGATCTAGATTCTGGAAGTTATATTTTCTGCTCATCCTCTTAATTTTTCCAATACTTGCGTTCAAACAGTGTAGATGGAAAAAAATACACTTTCTTCATAGTATAAATGAATAAATATCAAAACTTCACAAATAAATTCAAAGGTGATTAATTCAAATATTGTGAATAAATTCAATTTTGAATAAATTCAAATATTGTGAATAAATTCAATTTTGAATAAATTCAAATATTGTGAATAAATTCAATTTTGAATAAATTCAAATATTGTGAACCAAGAGCGATCAAAAGCAGTAGCAATGATATTGTAGACTCGGCTACGCTTCTTATACATATATAAAAAGTATGGAAATAAAATATACAATTTAATACAGGGTGCATAGCAAACGGGACTATGACATTTTACTGGTAGACTGTTGAACCTAGCGGCATACTTCCAATTAAAAAAATTTCTAAGTAACGTGTAGAGTACTCAGATATGTCATTCATATTTCAAGGGGTTGGATATTTATTAAAATAAAAAAATAACTATTTTTTTTATATTTGTTTTAAATAGTCCGCGTGTGCCCAAAATCCAATTAGAAAGTTATTGCCTTGTCTCTCATGAAAAATTCCATGTTTCTAAGTGTAATATTCACTGAGGTATTCGAATTCGAAAAACGGAGGAGAGTTGGGGAAACACAGGTCTAAATTCGGAAAACCCGTTTTATCCACATTTAACGGTGCTTTTTTCATAGATTTCCTCCGTTTTTCGAATTCGAGTATCTCAGTACTTTGAATTTTTTTATTGGCATCAGCAGAGACAACAACTTTCTAATTGGGTTTTGGGATACACGGGGACTATATAAAAAGTTATTTTTTTATTTGAATAACTACACAACCCCTTTAAACATGAATGGCATGTCTGAGTACTATATACAGGTTCTTTGAAAAAAATTTTTAATTGGAAGTATACCTCTAGGATCAATGGCTCACTAGTAAATATGTCATACATCCGTTTGCTATGCACTCAGTGTATAAGAAAACACAATTACTAGAAGTTTTTTTTTAAACAATTGGAGAATCGTAAAGAATTGTAATAGATCATATCTAAGAGAATTCAAAAACTTAAGGAATATGATTTTCAAAAAGTTTCAAGTAACTACTGTGTAACACGATTTTTGTCCTTGGTTAGCAGACCACATTTCCCAATGGCTTACGACTAAAAAATACTGACTACAACAATTTTATACTTCAGACTTTGCTTTCGCGATTAGGAGAGTGGATTTTTTTATATTGGGTGTCAAATACATTAAACTATGTGAATTGTGTGTATGGACTATGTGAGTTGTAACGAAATATCACAAACATATTTTGCGATGAATGACAGATTTGTATATTAGAATTGTGAGTTACTGATTCTAAATCAAGGATTGATTCCTCAAAAATCAAGGATATACAAAATAGACCCTATTTCATTCAAACTTTAGCAGGACATGCAACCAAAATTATCAAATAAATAAAAAAAAAAGGTCAAATTTCCTCCCAGTAACCAAAACCAAAGCTACACTAAATAAAAAATTTCTGATTTGAGACCAAAAACTGCGGATGTACAGGGTATTGCCTTGAAGTGGCCACAAACTCAAAGGGTCAATAATAGGCATCAGAAGGAACAAAAAGTGTCATAGAACATGGCACCACGCAAGACACGTTTAGTCGTGGCCAATAATAAGTAGAAAAACAATAATCTGACAGCATGATTATAACACAGCCTGTGGTGTACAAAATAAAGTACAATAATAAGTAGAAAATAAGTACAAAAAAAAAGTAAAATAAATAAGTGCAAAAATCATTTACTTGCAGCATGATTACAATACAGCCTGCGCAACACAGTTGAATGTTGGAAAGTAGACGAAGAGAAATGATTACAGGAATTCTTAAAAGTTGTGGCCGGGAAGGCCAGTTCACAGCCGACAGCGAGGGAGTAACGATTGTCGGACGCGTTCAAAGATACCGGGTATGCTGGCGATGACTGCCCCTTCATAAGTATTTTTGCGATTTTTCGTGGTTTGCGATGTCATGTACTCACAATTTCTGTTCTACTAGATCCCTAATGTCACCTTTCCACTGCTATAGGTGAGAAACCCCAGCATCATTAAAACACACAATATGTGCTCTACGTTTTTTGTGACAAAGATTAAAACGGGAAGGGAGTTATGGTATTGTAGTAAAGAATGTGGAATAAAAAGAACGTGCCAAAAAGTCAAAGACTAAAAAAGAAGCTTGCATGTTCGCATGCTCGACGGCTTTCTGGGTTATCGCAGGACCAAAAACCATCTTGAGCTTGTATAAAAACATGAAAATCTATACAAAAATTAAATGTCCAACGTTTTTCCAAATGACACATCGCATCCTCCACGATCATCTCGAAAAATTCAAAGAAACGATGTGTGCTTACCCACAGAACACCTTCACCCAGAAATTCTCGGCTAAAAGCATCTATACGTATAAGGGAAAACACAACGAAAATATCATGGATCTTACTTTTGGAAAATAAAGATGATGTGTGTAGGCCTATATGTGTGTGGGAATAACGATGGAAAAATACCCGTCATGTTTTAAATTTAAAACTTTATTTTAACCCTACCTCTATTTTTTTAAATTATGAAATCACAATTACTTGTTTTATATTTCTTAATCATTTTTATCTCATTACTTTACATTTGTATTGTTTGATTATTGTATATCAAACAATACTTTAAACAATATATATATATATATAATTAATTCGCATTCATTCACTAGACCATTCATGTAGGACCATTTGAGTTGGGTATCCTTTTACACTTACCTCAAGTCTTAACTTGAAATCAGAGTCATTATAAAACCGTTGAAAACCGTTGAAAATGGAGGTACTGGAGCGAAGAGGTTAAGTATTGGTTTTTGCTACTGACAAGTCGATGAGAGGTCCTGTGGGCACATTTTAAAAATTAATAACCAAATCAACCAATTGGCATAAAAAGGTGAAATTCTACACTAAAATAGTTCATGATCTCTTTCTTTTCTTATCAATTAAAAAAGTTCCAATTTCACTCACAGGTGCCATTTACAAAACAAAAAACTCGGCATAACACATAAAAGGCAACACAAACTAATTAAGGTTTGTGACAATTTGCGTTGCATGCATAAAATTACTAGCCCTTTTTAGCTCGCGCTAAATTTAAAGCGCGTGGAAGGTCGCTAATATAGGAATATGGTAGTTTTATGTAACAAACTGTCATAAGCATTAATTATGTACAGTTTATGCTGAATTTTATACGTTATGTCTCTCTCTCGAACTTTTAATTTTACAGTTGCACCTATGAATGAAATTCGCGAATTTTTTTTTGATTCATCAGAAAGTGGTCGTGATAAGTATTTTAGTGCAAACCGCACCTTTTTATGTCAATTGGTTGATTTGTCAAAAAAATTTAAAATGTGCCCGGGAAGCCTCGTCCACTCTGCATCACCGTGATACAAACTATAGATCTCGTTTTGAATGCTACGATAATACTTATAAGGTTAAGCTATCAATACCTGTCGTGAAATTCATGAATATCCTTAGTCTTGCTATGTTCACATACACAAACGATATGAAATAAGCAAAAATCCGGTTTTCTCTGTGAGTAAGTTCATTTCCACATTAGTCTGATTAATGACGAACAAAGGAGGGGGAGAAGGGTGTGTTGGTGCTACGCTCTCTGCTCTTCTCTTTTTCTTCTCTCGGATATGGATAAATATTGATTTCCGCTCATCTTTGAAGAAGAACTTCCGGATTTATGCCGTTCCTGTTTGAAATTGTTCGCATTCGTTTCGTTTCCGCAATTATAATCTCATCTCTTCTACTGACGTTCCCTCAATTAATAAATGGTTAGAGTGCCACCCATGAGAATAAAATAATACAGTGCGTCCAATTTAGAATTTGATCCATTGGAAAAGCATTATAAGAGTAAGTGTTAATGCCTATGTACGTAGGAAAATACACACCTTGGCTGCAAAACGTGTTAGGAATACTATGTCTGTTTTTCATTGCATTTTCTCTCACGTTTTACAATGTTACAATCCACACTATGAAAAGCATGTGGTAGCTATAATCTAGACCAGCGTTTTCCGACCTGTCATCCGTGAGTGCTTGTAAGTTGTCCACGTGATCATTTTAATTTTTTACCATTGCAATGAATGACGCATTTTATGCAGTTTATTGAGCTTTCAGATATGCAAATTATAAAAAAAAACAATACATTTTTCATTTTGTGGAAGGGTGGTGTCGAAATTGGCCTGACACCACAGAAGGTCCATGAACTTTCACTACCAGGGGGGGGGGGAATCTGTGACATCAGAAAGGTTGGGAAACACTGATCTAGACAGTGACGATGATACAATACAATACAATACAAATACAATGAAGATGGCCATCTTCATGCATGAATGCATTTTTGCTTCATTCGCATTGCTCAATGAATGCATTTTTCTAGCGAAAAATGTATATATCTTGTCCCACAAAGACGCTATATGCTTATACTCGCATGCTTTTGCTGTATACGCCAGATATTTCAAGAAGTGTGACTGAAGGAAATTAAAATTTTATGGTTAAATCTAAAAATATAAAATTGAAGTTAAATATATATATATATTAGGAAAAAGAGAGAGATTGTGTGTTGCAATAGCTTCCTGTCCCATAAAAAGATAATTGTAAGAAATATAAAGAATGAAAGTTTTATAGAACCTTTAATAAAAAAAACCATATCAAATATTAAAATTGTATTGTCTCTTATACCGACAGACGTTTTTCTTCACTTTTGAATGAAAATGAATGAGTCCGACATCGGCTGTTGTTAGTATCCTCTAGCATAGGTTTTTTTTAATTTTGTGTTCCACGGATCTTTTATACCAATGAAATTAAGACCACTCACTCCTTTTCAAAATGATACTGTATAGCAATGTAGTAAAAACATTGTAATTGAGAAACAAAAGTTTCTCAACCATGCTAACGGATCCCCCTCCCAAAACCTTCCAAGGATGAGTCTCTCCCTGATTTATAAAATGTGTGACCTATAATCTCCAAAAGAACGAAGAGATAGTCGTAACGAATAGCAAAAATCGATGTTTTCTCACACACAACTCTAATCTATACCTCAACTAAATTTCATTCAAATGTTGCGAAATTAGTTCATCTATTTTTATATAGAAATAAGGCTGTAATTCCACTGATTTTTCTAAACTGGCTAAATGCGCAACGCGGATCAATTGTCATTTTGGGCAAATTTTGGCAGCTTTCAGAGACGAGTTTTACCGAGACTATGTATGTGCGTATATGATGTTGTGTATGCAGTTGGTGCTGTCATGTATATTTTAAAGTTTGTGTATAGTGTTATGATAGTGAATACTCGTGCCATTCATAAAAAAAATATTATGAAATGAATTTATTTTAATTTTTACTTTTCTTGTCTAGTTTTCCTCTCCCTTCTATATTATTAATAATTTGTCATCAAAACGTGAAAAAATCGCTATCATAAAATTCTATTACACCTTATTTTGGTTGCCATAATTCACTTTTAAATTTAATTATCAAATATATTTACACCTATTGGGCCGATATACTTCGTTTTTTTTATCTTTCAGGTCAAAAGAAATAAGAAAATTTATGGGTGTCACTTATAGAGATGTCGTCATAGGGTCGAGAGCATTTTACTAGCTTTTAGCAACTGCTCTCTTCTCTGTCCCAGCTTTCTTCATCACATTATGAATTAACTGTTATACCGTGTCAATTGAATTATAATTTTTTCTTTCAAATATGGCAAAACGTGTAATTTAATTGTAAACTTTATTTCGTATAGTTTTATCGTAATAGATTGGAGACAAATAAATTATGTTATGTTATGTCCAATCATATCCCCCACCCGACACCTGTGCTCTTCAAATGTAAACATGTTCAAAAAATCGAGTCGAACTTCATAGCTAAAGTCCCATTCACCAACAAGATCACAAGAAACTCTTTTTTCTGCACCCCTTCAACCTCATATGTAACTCTGTAGGTATGATCTCCATAACCTTACGACATATTCTAGGCCAGGACAAACTAAGCCCCGAAATAGAAGAAGAATGTGTTTAGGAGAACACGAAAAGACCTTTTTGAGAATAAAAGTGGGCACTCTGTTCGCTTTTTTTAAGGAAATTTTTAACAAGGAAATAATTTTATTAGTTAACATCTTTTGATTGGAGTCGTATAGAAATATCTTCATATACATCCCCAATATTATTATTTTACGAAGGTGAAACCTATCACAACTCAATTTTTTCTCTTCTCACTGATTTTTTCTCAAACTTTACTTTGATTTTGATTCAAACGTAGAATTTTAATTCCTTTCGAGAGAACTCTGTGAAACATCCTCGTGTGCACAAACACACACATCGTCGATGAGATGGAAGTTTCGTCTGGAAATTTTGCATATCACGAGTTACAGCTCGTTAGATGTTGCATTTTGGGAAATAAATCTTCTTGAACGGGGGGAGGTATTTCTCCGGGAAGGTTTTTTCTTTACTTTTATCCTTCCAGTCGCATTCATTCGGAAAATTTTTCGGATGTAGCGCTTGAATACTTTCGCTAACAAATGGTGAGTATGTGACACGTGAAAAGAATGTCTGATCGACTGGCTGTCGAACAAATAAAAAAAAAAAAGAAAAACATTTTCTTTTCCCAGAGAAAACACTTGCCAAAGTAGGCGGACGACTATAATAAAGTTCTCCTCTTCGGTTTCCTTTTTCTTCTGCATCCTTTTCCGTTTTCGTTCCGGAACACGAAGAAGAGAGAAAAAGAAAACTTTTCTACGTCAAAGTCGAAATTCTAAACTCCCCAAACTTGTCTTTAAAAAGATAAATAACTTATTACGGTTTTCTTCTTCTCCGCTAAATGAAATAAACATCAATACTAGTATACGGAGTTATCGTTTCTTAATAAGTTATTCGAAGAGAATGGAGAAGAATGGATGTGGGAGATTATTTTTGTGAAAATTCCCGGAGTTGAACACACTCTGGGGAGGATTATCATTTCTGCGTTACCGATATATTTTTCCAATCTTAGCTGCTTACTCTCGTGGAGCGCATTTTTATCATTATGATGCGCATTTATTTGCGTGCCGTTGGAACTGAAGTTTCAAAACTGACATTCCCAGGTCACTAATAATCATCCATATGCTTAAAAATTCTTTACTATATATATATTTTTTGGTTCTATTTCTAATTGAAGGTGTTTTTGATCGACTTTTGAGCATCTTGAATAATTCGGTCTAGATGGTTTGGAATATTTTCACAACTCAAACTGTCTATTTATTTTCGAAATTAGGCCTATACTATAGAGCGCGGAAATTTGATTTTTTTTTTCACTATAAAGAGAAGTTAAAGTTTAGTACCTTTAAGGGGTGTCAGACCCTTGAAGTCGAATTTTCAAAATTGATTTCAAAAACTGACAACAAAATACTGCATTTAATTGCAATTAAATGTATATGTTACTGCCCAAACCCGAAATTGGACGATTTCGTGAAAACTGTGACCAGGCCAGTTCGCGAAATGATCGGTGATCCCTGGCCAAAGTCCGATAACAAAAGAAATTGTTCGGGATCATCATCAAGTTGGCGTAATTTTTCATGATAACTATATCCACGCCAGTTATGGCAACCCACAGTCACGATGCGGTAATC
The DNA here is from genome assembly GCF_987345545.1 of Pholcus phalangioides. Classification (NCBI taxonomy): domain Eukaryota; kingdom Metazoa; phylum Arthropoda; class Arachnida; order Araneae; family Pholcidae; genus Pholcus; species Pholcus phalangioides. The sequence continues at coordinate 79,638,895 of NW_028301608.1, read as the reverse complement.
TTTTCCAAAATTTGGCGGGAAAAGCTATATGTTTTTAAATTATTGTTATGGATTTTTGTCCGAAATTTTACTTTTTTTTCTCTCGTCATATGAATTTTTAAAGTTTCTAAAGAATATATAAATTTAAACAATCTACACTCATGTTAATAAATTGAGGATAATGCCAGCTCCGGAAAATAAAGGTTCAGAAACAAAACAAACGTTACTTATTCATAAAGCCCATTTATTAAACAAAAGATAAAGAACAAAAACGATGGTGTATGTATGATACCATTCATAAAAACTACGATTTTTGCTCCCTGGAGCAATTGTAAAAAATATCTCCTTTACAAAAACTTACTATTACATGGTTGGTATGATGGTTGATACATTGTATGTCTCCCATGCGATGAAATACAGTCCGTACAACGCCTAAGCATGCTGAGTATCAAATTATCGATCTGATCTTGGGGAAGATCACTCCACTCAGCAAGCAATGCTCTCCGAAGTTCCGGTACACATGTAGGAGGTGGTTGACGGGCTGCAACTCGTCGGCCAAGCACGTCCCACACATGCTCTATCGAATTCAAGTCAGGTGAGAATGCTGGCCATTCCATACGGGTTATATCCTCAGATTCAAGGCATTCTTTTACGATGTTTGTTCGGTGAGGACGGGCGTTATCATCCATAAACACAAATTCTGCGCCCATGGCACCCCTAAACAAACGTACATGTTGTTCCAGAATGATGTCCCGATAAATTTGGGCTTTCATGGTTCCGGTTTGAACATGCAGATCTGTTCTGGAACCCAGTATAATTCCACCCCAAACGAGCAATGCTGCACCACCGTAACGGTGTCGTTCAATGATGTTGTCTTGGTGGTAACGGGTACCTGGCGTTCTCCATATGAAAGTCCGACGTGAATCAGACTGCAAGCTAAACCTGGACTCGTCGAAAAACATCACACAAGCCCACCGTGACGATGTCCACATTGCATGTTCTCTACTCCAGGCTAATCGCTGCCGACAGTGAGTTGCCGTGAGCGGAACACATCTGACAGGCCTGCGAGCATATAGACCAATATCTCCCAAACGTCTGTACACGCTTTGCCTTGAAACTGTGGTACCCATGGCTGCAGATAGTTGACGAGACAGGTCGGATGCTGTGCTCCGTCTGCTTGTTTTGGCAGTTACTGCCAAATACCGGTCTTCATTCGGCATTGTAACTCGACCTGTACTGTAACGTCTACTGACATTTCCGTTATCTTGCCAAAGCCTAGAGATGACACTTTGGGCAATTCCAAGTTCCTCGGATACTTCCATCTGAGTACGCCCACATTCCAGACGGCCGCCACGTAAAAAATCATCCACATGCGTCCTCCGTGTCATAACTATTCGCTTATGGCACTGAGCGCCTTACAGAACTCTTGTGAACAATTTTACTTCTTTGCCACCATTCCTTATATACCCCCCTTCTTACACTCTCGTCATTGTGACGTACTATCGGCATCATCTGGTGGCTTCCTGAAATTTGCATATCATTCTTGCAGATGTGTGCGATAATTCTACAGGTGAAATTTTTACTTTAGATTTCGATTTTCGTGTGATTTTGAATTATCCTTAATTTATGGATATGAGTGTATATTCAAAACTTTTTTTCCAAATTACTTCCCATTAGTCACCTGTACATGTCGAATGAATATTTGTGCAAACTTTTTGGTGTCGTAGTTTTTTGTCATCTTACTGATAAACATAAAATTTGCAAACTGAGAAAACCGCGTTCAAAGTGTTTTTCTTTTATACACATTTACACTATAATTCATCATTTATTTCTTTTATTTTGAAAAAGCAAATCAACCGATCGACACGAAGTTTTTAGTATTTTATTTGCATATGAAGGGAATAATAATTGAATTCATTTTTGAAAATTCGACTTCAATGGTCGTGACATCCCTTAAATACCCCAGAAAGGCTTAAAATAGACAATAAATAATGACACTAAAATGCTTAAAATAGACAATAGTTAAAGGCGCTAAAAATGCTTAAAATAAGCAATAAAATCATTTATAATTAGTATCAAAAATTTAAAATCAATAAAAACTAAGATATAGAGGGTCCAAAGAATGTCCAAGGTGTTTAAAAATTTACTCGTCTGTGTTTCCATATTAGTTCGCATGAACTACATTATTTGCTGAACCAACTGATACTATCATGCCAAAAACAAATAATTGGGATCCTAAGTTTAGGTCGGTAGCAGTTTTATTCAACTACATACGTACTAGCATGCAAAATAATGCTGGCTAAAATTAAAAAGTAAAAAACAATAACTATTGAATACATAAAATTATTTTAATTTAAAATCTGCTCCTAAATTTCGACGTGAATTTGATGTTTCTTCATTGCTATCTGGAAACTATGTATAACAGAAAATTTTCCGTCACTTCTATGCCTGAAAATACTAAGTTTTGTCAGATGTCTATCACTCAGGCATTAGCGCCTATTTGCTTCTAAATGAGGCTGGGGGGATGCTTTGCGATAATAATCAATGCTAAGAATCTAAATTTTTATAATAAGCAATTCCTTTGAGAGGTTCTTGAAACCTAAACTCTGAGTCTTACAGTGTATTTCAATGACAAACAAAATAATTCGAAATGAGCGTTTTCGGCAGGAAAATTAAAAAAAAAAGTGTTTTCACAAAAATAGTTTAAAAATAGGCAGAAAAGGAGCATTTATATGGCTTTCTGTCTAAACTTATCTCAAGGGATTTTTAATAAATAAAATGTTCAATATTTCTTGTAACTGATCACTAGAAGAAAAATAATTTTATCAGGTTTGACGTAACTCCAAAAGGGTCCTGACGAGCGTAATAACCAAACGCCTTTGGGTTTCCAGAATACGTGTTTGACCACATGACCTGGAAATGTTTACTCGTACGTGAGATGCTTATTTCTAGCTGAGGAAAGATGTAGGTTTGTGCGTAATAATCTTTTCTGAGGTGAATAACAGTGGATGTGACATCTGTTGTTAACGTAAGTAACTCGGGTATTCCCTTGAGACCTCACGACAAAGATTTGTCTGCTCTTTTGCCCTTTTTTATATTCGCATGCGAGCCATCATTGGTAATAAGTAGCATCATATTTCAGCCCTCTTTCAGGATTACTTTGAGAATGCATTCCTTCAGGTTTAAAATATCATAGATTCGAAGGGAATAAATGTCCTTTGTTCGTTTGTGGACATTTAGCTTTCTGCTTGACACACTTGAGCTTTGATATAAAGTTCGAATGAAAATTACCTGATTGCGAAAGGTCACCGAAAGTGGAAACTTCAGTATTGTAGTCGATTTTCAAACAGCGTGGGCCGTGGTCAGTTATGCGTCTTATGAAAGTAGTACCTGGTCAGTTTATTATGAGGAACAACGTGGATATATTTTATGTCGCTGCGATCATTGTGGATATATATTTTTAGAAATAGATATATGAGGCATTTTGGAATATCATCTACATTTGTGAATGTTACTCAATGACGGAATGTATTAAAACACACATACGCACTAAACGCAAATACAAAACTTAATTATTTGTATGTAAGACATATTAACACATACATAATACATACATTACAGTCCATTTAAAAAAAATTAATAAAAAAAACTTTTGTTTGATTGAAAATTTTATAAATAAAGTTGTGTAGGAAGTTACTGTTAAACAAGGTCAAGTTACGTATAATGGAAGTTAAAAATGTAAAAAACTGACAAGATTTAATGAACCCATGACAATAAAAAACACAAAAACGTCATAGTTTATTGATGGTACTGATGTCATAGCTCATTAGAAAAAGTCACAGCTTTGTTCTTTGATCGTGAACCCTCTTATCGGCATTGGCGAGATATCTCGCCGAAAGATTTTTGTTGCAGCAACGTCAAGCCCAGATATTTTGTTAAGTGGTTTGTTTCTTAAACGGAACGCTTTCTCTATTACCCTTGCCTTACACTGGTTGCGAAAGAAAGCCTACTTTATTGAAAAAGATATCAAATGTTACAGGGGTCGGGTGATCCCTGCTATGACGATTGGAGTTTTAACAATCAAGGTACACCAAAGAACAGGACATATGTTTCACCAAAACCTCTTTTATCTTATGAAAACTTCCCATCTTGGAGAAATATTTTACGTGGTCTTCCTCTGCTACAGTAAGTGGTGCAAAGTTCAGCTCCGATAACGAATCGGATGATTCTTAGTACTTCATGCCACACGACACACCATCCTTGAAAAAATGAAGTCCCTTCTGAGAGGAAAGAATCTCCAGCTCTTTAGGACGAGCGCAAGATAATGAAATGCAACTCTTGTAATATACATTAGGCTCAGTTTCAAGTTATTAGGCAAACTTCTAATGATGGTGACAAATTTTTGAAAACTTCCCGGAGTAAATTTCTGTAAATTTCTTAAAAGTGAGGAACTAGTCTTTTCCTATAGCAGTATGGAGACAATCGAACGACATTCACTGTATAGCATCATGAGGCATTTTAGTTCACCGCAGTTCCACTGGGCAAGATTACCTGAAGGAGGAATAGGTATCCTAAATTACACCTGATTTTATTCCGTAATATATATAACCCGAACTTCCTCTACTTCAGCAGAAAATTATTAGAAGCGGGCGGGTAAAGTACTTTTTTGCTTTGTGTATGGATTACAGGGTTTAATTAGGAGTGACATGTTAGAATCGAGAAGTGGACCAATATATTTATGTACACCACTTCCATCTAAAATAGCACAGAACCTAAAGGATAAATTTCGGCAATTGTTTTGTACGTGCTTGGAAGAAGACGATACCGGGATGAGGAAAAATAATTCAAACTGCTTTCCGCGTGTAGATGCCTAAGAAATTTATCGCCTAATTAGAGCGATAATAATTATTCATCCACCTCATTACACCACGAATTTCGTATGTACAAGATGTATATACCAACATACACCAACTTGGTTTCACGATTAAACTGGAATATTCAAAATAAAACCATTATACTCGCTGAAAGAGGTCTGGTACCATGGGAGTAAATTAAGAAGTAATTAATTATCGATTAATTAATCGAATATTCATTATATTTTGTTGAGTGAAGGTGGAAATCTCTGACTTATCGATATTTCGGGGATCGTGGAATCGAAAGTTAAAGTGTAAGAGTGTACTCTTGAGGCCGTGTTGAAATTTACTGTCATTTAAAGGGCTTAAACTTCGCTATTTTATGTGAAAATTCTCCCAAAACTTATAAATTTTTCGGTTGAACGCATATTTGATAAGCTTTCATCGTGCATCAAGTTAAGAGCTATATTAAGCTCTGATCATTTAATCTGGGAATGGGGATTACAGTACTTTATTACGAGCTAAAATCGAAAATTTTAATATTTATGCAAGGCTTATTGTTCCCAGGAAGAGTAACGCGTTCACGTTCCCTTGAGATCTGCCAAGACGAGGAATGAAATGTTGGAACTAATTACAATTCAAACGGAAGATGAAAATTACAGGTGGGACGGAGAGTTGGAGAAAAATTTGCTCCGTATATCTATTTCGTCATCATCATATAAACGTAACTCGAGTCTTTATCCCGCAGAGAGATCCTCGACACTTCGTAACAAATAAGAGCAACTGGAAAATATTCTAATTAATCGAACTTACGAAGAACCGCCACCGAGAAACTCTCTCTGTCTCCATTATGTGCATCGCTATGCATTCAAATGCGAATAGTAATTAGTTGACTGAATGCAAGCGATCGAAGAAAATAAGGTTTCCTGAACCTGCAATTGTTGTTTTGCCATGATCGTGCTTGCTATTTTTTCTTCCATGTTGTAAATCAAAGTTTGCATACATTCATTTTTTGACAATGCGACTTTTAGCTTTCTTCTTCATTAGATGACAGGCAAGTATTGAAACCTCGCACCAACGTAAGTGAATACGTTATCGGTTATCTGTATATTTGCAATATTTATAGCAGCACTAAAAATTCACACAAAATGCTAGATACGCACTCTGAATGTTCACACTTCCGGCACAACTCACCCGGTAGAAAATCGTCCATGGCGGCAGAACAAACTTGTGCTCGGATAAGAAGTGTACTTATATGCTGTTGAGCGTGTGGGCATCGCGATGGACTCGGATCATGACGACTTGAAATCGATCACCCCTGGCGGAATAGTGGAAGCCGTCTGAAGTTGTCTATCTGAGATTTTCTAACTTTGAGAAGTGAACGGGGCCCGATCTCCCAGTTGAAAAGACTCGCGACAGTGAGCAATGTACCCTACAACAGTGCGAATCAAATTGCACTCCATTCATAATTTAAAATACAGATAGATAGCACTAACTTTAAACATGACACAATATACGCACGCAGACGTACACACACACACTTCCAGTGCAACCCCCCCCCCAAAGGCAGTAAAATGGTAAAAAATAACGTTAGACACACGATAGACCGGGGTTGTGTTTCTCTTGAAAGAAGAAATATCAATTTGAAGATGATTCAAAGAAGAAATATACCCATATAATGCATATCGACGACCAAGTTCAAAAATCAACAGCTCATAAAATTGAATTTTTGACTTGATGCATGCCACGAGAACGGTAGAAAATACCTATACAACTGCAAACAGCAACGATTCTACACCAACTGCTTATACGCTCCTTCCTGACTAACTCCGAGTTCGAGATTCACATTCAGTTCCATACAAAGTAAATCTTCAGAACGCAAATACCTCAAAACATAGAATTTTAAGTTGTTGCCTTTTTGCATTTGGATATCGATATAATTGCGGAAAATTTCATGCTCGTAGAATATCGAATTCGAAACATATTCAAGAATTGTATGGTTCATACACTGTATAAATTTTGTTGAGAAAAAACTTAAACATCTAACACAAAAACACTAAAATAAATATAATTTTATTATCCACAAAACCTTATTGTTTAGCAAATGAACCGAGTGAATTGTTCTATAACATGATATGAGACAGCTCAATGAATGTCTGATTTCTTTTTTCCAAGTTTTTGAACGTATAACAATGAATAGGGATAATATCAATGGCAAAAATTCAAGCAGATCATGTCTATCCGAACGCTACAAATCACCCACACACACACACAGAAACAAAAGTTTCTTTTTTACTTCGCATTATGTATTACATTTGCGTTTGTCAGATCCGAGCAGAGAGAGAAAAGAGTAAAAGAGTATTTAGCTTAACTGGAACGACGACGTAACGAGGTATTGATTTCTGCTGAATATGCAACGTACCTTGCTTAATGCCGCATTAAATCCAGTCTGAGCAAATGACACTTTGATAATTTTTCCCGTTTCTCAATGAAAAGTGCCCGTATTACTTCTACTCGCTTAGACATTGCGGGGAGCATTGATTACCGTTCTTTTTCGCCATTTGTTAAGCAACTGCATCGCCCTTTTCTGTAACATCGCTTTCTAGATAAAATCGCACATTCCCCCCTCTTTCTTAAAGAATACTCTTTCTGCCTTTCTTTGCAGTTTTCCTTTTTTTTTTTAGTTCTTTTTGCGATATATTTTAATTTACTCTTTTTAGATGCGGTGGAGATTCGTTTAACGAGGAAAAAACTTTGAACAAATTTGATTCGATTAACGAGTGATGATTCAAATTACGAGAAAAATGTTTGGGCTTTGTTTATTTAGTTTCACGTTATGAAAACCAAGACGGTGGTTTTTTACTTTCTCTTACGCGCATGCACTGTGGAATTGCGTGTAATCTTCTTCCCTACAGTCTTTGGTCAGCGTGCCTCACTCGAAAAATGAAGACAAACGTGTTAGCGTGACTGTTTACGATATGAAACTTGTAGCAGGGTAACCACACGTATGTGCGCTTAAGTAGTTTTTTAATTTCTTCTTGAAGAAAACTGTAGATTGCATTATTAAACGCGACTTTCAGAGGCTATCCTCATGAACAGGAACCAACATCTGTAGAAGACATTATGTCCTTATGGGAAGACCATGCGACTGGCGGTGAATAAGGACGAAATTCAAGAACTATTTGAGGAACATGGTCAGGGATTGACCACCGACGACCTGAAGGACGACCGTTTCAACGACAAAGAAGGAGAGAGACGACGACGATGACTTTTTAATACCAAAAATATTTGGATTTGCTGCTTGTAACTTATGCCTGATTTACTTACTTAAATCTTATGTGTCAAAAAAATATGCAAGCGATTAAAAATGGAATGCGATTTAACGATTGGATTTGTCTATACATAAGGCATTTTCCCTAACAAGCTTGAGGCGACCACCGATAGACAGCGCCTTCATTTCTAACCCATCTCATTAATGGCAGTAAATTGTGGTATGGCCAGAGTAGGTGTTTAGTGAAGTATAAGTAAGTCGGTAAGAAGGAGTCTGGGCATCGTGATTGACCAGCACCTCCTAGAGATAGAAGACCTCAACAGTCTGCTTGTGACGACAGTAAGTAGTCCATGTTCCCTCGCTCCTGCCAGCATCATCGTTGTGAGGAAAATATGTGATCGGGCTCAGAATTGGCGGTTTCTATGCCCTACGTCCAATCACTATGCGGTATTTGTGAGCCAGTCAGGAAGATTCTACGCCAAAATAAGACGAAACGAAATAGGATGCCGTGTTTCAAAATGTGGCAAACTTTCTAGGTAGACTGAATGATGTTTATGGCAAACAGTGCAAAGGCCTTCTATCTCTAGGATGTGCTGGATTGACTCTCATCGTCGGGACCAAGGTTCGAATCTCATCGACGGCATGGCTCAAAATAAAACTAAAATGGATTTTCAGTGGTTTTCCTAATTCACGGTGTGAATGCGAGATGATCTGCTTATTTGAAAAACTCTCCCCACACCAAGCAATCACGCCTAAACATTTAAAATTTCTCGCATAATACGATGAGGCAAAAATAAAACTGCCGAGGTTTTTGCTAACGAATCAGAAAGACAGACGGCAAAAAAAAAAAAAAAAAAACAAATAATGGGCATTTTTCTGAAACAAGCTTCGCGTTAGATACACTACACCACATACACTGCTGGCCACCGTAAATGCAACACCCTGAAGGAAGCATGCAAATAATATGAAATTTACAACATGCATTAGCGGAGGTGAGATATGCAAATGATTAGAATTTCAGCGCAGACGCACATCACGCGCGCCTGCGGCGCCACTTCAAAGCGCTATTTAAGGCTTGGAGATTTCGACGATTTGAAGTGCGGCAATTGTGTTTTTCTTGTGGTTTTTTCAAAAAAACGATCAATTATGCCTCGTAGAAAACAGCGATCATCTTTTGATCAAGTATCCGAGTTCGACAGAGGAAGGATAGTGGCCTACCGAGATTGTGGATTATCTTTCAGGGAAATCGGTAGTCGTGTTGGACGAAACCAAACAACTGTAATGCGGATATGTGATCGTTGGATGCAGGAGGGTACGACAGACCGACGTGTTCGATCGCATCCACCTCAGTGCACCACTTCACGTGATGACAGGCGTATTGTGCGTATGGCAGTGACGGATCGCTCAGCCACATCACGAACCATAGCACAGCACATTCAGTCTGTACCGCATCATCCAGTGTCTGCGCGTACCATTCGACGCCGTTTACAGCAGAGTGGTCTGTCCACAAGACGTCCATTGCTTCGTCTACCCTTGACGCAGAACCACAGACGTCTCCGCCGCCAATGGTGCGATGAAAGAAGGATGTGGACGGCACAATGGAATGAAATTGTCTTTACTGACGAGTCAAGCTTCTGTCTGCAACACCACGATGGTCGGATTCGAGTCTGGAGACACCGTGGAGAGAGGATGCTGAACAGCTGCGTTATGCACCGCCACACTGGTCCTGCACCGGGTATTATGGTATGGGGCGGTATTGGATATCACTCTCGCACTCCTCTAGTACGCATTTCTAGTACTTTAAAAAGCCAGCGCTACATCTCCGAGGTGTTGGAGCCAGTTGTCCTTCCTTACCTTCAGGGCTTGCCCACAGCCATATTTCAACAGGATAATGCGCGACCACACGTGGCACGCATTGTCCAAAGGTTCTTCATCAATCGCCAGATTGAATTGCTTCCCTGGCCAGCTCGCTCTCCGGAACTTTCGCCGATAGAAAACATGTGGTCCATGGTTGCTCAACGATTGACCCAGATTACATCCCCAGCTGCCACACCAGATCAACTTTGGCAACGCGTGGAAGCTGCTTGGTCTGCTGTACCCCAAGAACACATCCAAAGTCTCTTTGAATCAATGCCGAGGCGTGTGGCAGCGGTGATCTCCAACAATGGCGGCTACTCTGGCTACTGATTTTGGCAGGAACCACACTTCACAGAAGTCTATAAATTTAATCATTTGATGCTTAGTCAACATGTTATCTACAAAATAAATATTGTTGCGATATCTCTTGTCTTTCTTGGTGTTGCAATTTGGGTGGCCAGCAGTGTACATAGATAATTTCGCCATGCAAAAATTCGTTAGAAATTCCACAGAAGAATGTATACGACGTCATATATGCGGTTTAGTAGTACTGTATTAGTATCTCTGAGTAATGAGTTACGCTAAAAATTTCTGTACGACACCAATTTGCATTAGATTCGCAGTCTATAGAATTTGGTCTGGATTATTGAAATGAAAGAAGCTGTACAGTCGTATTTACGAATTGCCAAATTATCAGTGGTTCTGGTTGAATTGTCATTGATTGTTGGAACTAATGGATACCCTCGACATAGCATGTTTAAAAAAAATTCAATCATTATTGTAGTACTAAGACACCAATTGACATTAGAAGATTTTTGGGGTTGAAACCATGCATATGAAAGATTTATACATATCACGTGTATCTGATTCATCATTTTATCAATGTTTCTTAAATTTTAATTCAAAAAAAAAGTTGTCAATTTATTTTAAAAACTACTCAAATATTTATGTATTTATAAACTATATTATAAACTATATAAAAATAATTTTTTTCCCGTGATTGGGATTTTTAGCAAGACAGAAATACAATATAACACACTAATAGTTTTATTATTTTATTATTAAATAGGTTGTAAACAGCTAAAAAATTAGCGATAATAATAAAAAGAAGGGAATTAAGTAAATGGCTGGCGGGTTGCGAGGGTGGATCACTTGTTTGTGTTTTCTGCGGCTGAACTAATGGGACATCGATTACGGTAGAATAGCTCCTGTTTCATGCTCAGTTTAACTTGCAGCCACGGGATATTTATGTATAATTCGCCTTCGACAGAAACTCGAAAATCGATCCCTTGTCTACTTTTGTTCTTGTGTGTTAAAAATAAATACGGCAGTGTTTGTTTTCGCTTCATTTGGAGGATTTTTTCTGAATTCTTTAAATCTATTCGTAACGATCGGATGAGTAGCGCGATGACGAATACCGACGTGAACTATCTTGAAACTGACGTCGTTTCAGTGTTCATCATAAACAACGCGAAAAATTATATCACGATTGCCTATCAAGCGAATGAAACACTTAATCAAAGCCGGTACAGCGTGCACTGAAATTTTACATGCAGCACTTTACATGAAATTTTACATGCAGCACTTTACATGAAATTTTACATGCAGCACTTTACATGAAATTTTACATGCAGCACTTTACATGAAATTTTACATGCAGCACTTTACATGAAATTTTACATGCAGCACTTTACATGAAATTTTACATGCAGCACTTTACATGAAATTTTACATGCAGCACTTTACATGAAATTTTACATGCAGCACTTTACATGAAATTTATTGTCCTTCAATGTAATAAATAGGCGGTGTTGTATGCTGATTAATAGGTGCGTTCATTCGTTGTATATGTTACGATAAATGTGATAAATTCGGTTATGTTGTACATAATAACCAGATATTATGCATAATCACCGGTAAATGACGTATCCGAATTCTGCACGTTATTTGGATACTGTTTGTAATTGGAAGAAGGCCTCTAGGATGAACGTTTCGCCAGTAATTTGCTGCGAGAGGAGTTAGCTCTATGCAACCTGTATATTGTAATTCATGAAATATTTTCGGTGAATACTGTGATTTTTTTCTTTATTAACTAACAATAATTTTTTGCATTATTATTCTTATAATTTAAGTAGTAATTCGTTTATTAATTACAAGATTACGTATTTTTATGTGATAAGAACATTAAAAATCTCATTTACATACATAAAGATGAGAAAAAATATAACTCATGAATAATTGTGAATATTGACTTAACAATAGAAGAAAACTGAATGAATTTCTTTTTTTAAACGATGATTTTAACCGAAAAAGTGTTTTGCCCACAGTTTTTCTGAATTGAAGAAGCTCCTTTTTAGTACAATACATGGATGTGGGTATGAATCCAGACTAATGCATTCATGTGACTATTCAAATAATCGGTTCTTTGGTCTGATCATTCTCTGAATAAAATAGTAATGGCACAACCCTCACAAAAATTTGAAGTTTAAATTGAATATAAATGCTGTGTGATCTCAAACAACTGCACTGGTTGGTGACTACGAAATTCTTCCATCGCCGAATAAAAAGTACATTTGGGAATCGCAAGTGGTTTCTATTTATAAGATCACAATAAATTGTGCCTTCATGAGAGACCAGTGAAATGCTGTCATCAAGATAATGGACGTATTCCAAATAGTATGGCAATGTCGTGAAATAGTCTAAACAGGAATCTCATTGAAAATGTGCAACCACTTTACTTGGAGAAAGAAGAATTTCTTCACAGGAGAAAAGAAAAAACAATAAAATATCTTCCAAAAAGTTACAAAATTTGTATTTTTATATACACCGGGTATTTCACGGAAAGTGTTCCGAAGTAACGTGTAAAAAATTTTATAATTGATTCTAGAAGTGAAATATCAAAAATGATCAGAAAATACGATAAATCTGGCCCTTGATATGGTTGATTCATATTTAAAAGAAATTATAACAATTAATGTTTCTCTATCCACTTCACGTACAAGCTTTTGGCAAGTAATGCAGATGATCTCATTTTAACTAATCGGCGATAAATATGGCAAACTTGTTCTAACCTAATCGTATGTTAGAAGAAGAAAAAAAGAGGAAGAAAAAATATAAGGAAAAAGTATAATAACTAAGGTAAGTGACAGAATTTTTTTAGAGTCATCTTTTCACCCTCACCCTATGTGTTCCCTTTCACTCTTACATGTATATAGTAGAAAGAAGGGAAATGAAAATCAACTTCCGTAGATAATAAGTAAGGTTTCTATAAAGCTTCGCAATGGGGAAGAGTGAGGAAAGAAAATTATACATACTTAGTTAATCACTTATAGCACTTCAGTCCTCAAGGTATTTCCTTTGCATGTAAATGAGACAACCTAAGTCTTCTTTTTTTTTGGGGGGGGGGAGCTGTTTCTTAGCAAGTAATATCTTTAATCAGCCAATTTTTCAAAGAGATTCAATACCAAGAAAAATTTGAAGACCTCAAACTTTCATTTGAGCAGCCCTTTTGAAAACCAAATCAGATGAATCCCATCAGTTATTATTATTAGTAGTAGTAGATGTAATGAAGATTGTAAAAAGATTGCACAGTTTTGATTTTGCACCTTACCCCTGAAGATTAATATTTTAGTGAGCAATGTCACCCTAGGTTTCATAGGATATTTGGGCTCATTTTGCCCTCTTTCTAATTGTCGTTTTGTGTATCAGAATACCAGCTTAAAAGGTATAAATAAATGAAATTCTATAACGTTAATATGAATTGGAATTATTCGACAACTTAAAAAAAATAAGAAGTTTAATTTGAACATGAGATTCACTCTAATAAAGCACAGTATACAAAGAAAATAGCTACACGAGTTTATTCATGGGTAATTAAAGGGAAGACTCGTGAAATCTTTGGGGAATTATTCAATCTGTAACTTTTAGTGCCTTACCTCGTACGTTTCCCCTTCGATTCCGGATTTTCTTTCAATTCTTGAATATTAGATTTCTGAACTATGTCAATTTGTTTTCTTTGCTTGACAACTCATATTGCAGTGAAACCATATGGCTGTCGGCAACAGCTGCAGAGGACTCAAATACAAATACAATGGTCGCAATAGACTAAATGTCCAACGACCTGGCTGAAAAAAGATGCCCATGAAAGACATGGATGTCAGATACATATCTAAATTATATAAAGAACACAGCAACCCAATAATAGCAATAAAAAACCGATAATTATGATAAAATAGGAATATACTCCAAATAAAAATTTATTCGTCAATCTTTTCTAATGTCTCCTTCGTTCTCTTTGAAATTCGAATTCAAAATTTATTTTTTAAAGAACGCTTACATCCAGTAATGGCAAATCCATTTTTAATTTTAACTTCGACGCGTAATTTTCTAATTTATCGCAATGTTTCGTGTACCCCTTTAAGGGAGAGTCATTATGCTTTAAAAATCATTATGTTGTAAAAATAAAATTTCATTGCATTGTTTTGCGCCATTTTTGTTGTCATTGTTGTTCTCTTGACATCCAGTGTTTTTATCATATCACCCTAAATACCCTAAACCTTGTTATATAAGAATCAGGTGGTTGGCAATGTGACCCCATTATGCCGGGTGACTTTGCCCATCTTGTTTTTATTTTTCATGAAAAGGACAGGTGACCCATTAAAATGAAAACTTCATAAACCATATCGATGAACAATGAACAAAACAAGAAATTGTTATTTTCGGCTTTTAATCAACGAGTTGAATGAAAATTTGTAGTTCTGTTTTAACCCCGGGAAAAGTAACCCCGATTGACTGTATCAAAAATGGCAGCGGGTAAAATTTGTGGTTTTATTTATTTAACTTGATGAAATTTACTATATAACACCCGGATAAAAATTCCGCCCGAATATCTCTGATCGGAATACTTCATTTCCGACACTTTTTACGACTATCTCTGTCTTTATTTTCAGACTTGATTGGTTATCACCTGATAATCAAGAATTTCAATCACCATACGTCGACGAACTTTCATTGAAAAGTTACGGGGTTAATTACTTTCGAACAGTGTCTTACAATCAGACACACGTTCTCTCAAACAGATAAGTATTTATTTTGAATTCGAAATTGGTATTTCTTCTAATTCGATTTCAAAGAGCGTGAAACCTCTTGGTAAAAAAAAAGTATTCAGGGAAGGGGTAAAGTTGTACCTAATGACGACATGTTACCACATTGATTTTGTGAACCAAAGTGAGAAAATGTTGACATTCGAGGGAGTTAAAAGAAAACGCCTTATTCAAAGCCGGCAACTATATCTCGGCGCATCGATCCGTCTTCCAAAGTGACAAGTTTATCTCACAAAAGCGCTCCTAGAGATTTTCGATAAGCCGTAAAAGTGGCTTGATATCTCACTCGGATGAATTCCCGCGGATTTATCGCGAACGTGGATTGCTTGGAGGCACGCAAGGAGTATTTTTCACGCTTCCACGGGGGAATACTAAATGCTTTACTGTAAAACGTAATGAGTTAAGATTATGCAACATTCAAAGAATCTTGAGAACTACTACTAGCAATAGTTTTGTTCTCGCTTTAAGTACCGTCAACGACTACTAAAATGGGATTGGAGAGATCTGTTGAAGAAATTCAAAGTAAAGACATTGATCGGCGAAGCACATTCATTTTATTTTTTATTAATATAAATTAGACATATGATTACATATCAATAAGTATTCAAATCAACATGGGATCACATGGTCCATGTTGGTGATTACATAGAATTCCTAAGCAAATCAGAAAGTACAAGTCAATATTCGAAATAAAATAAAATACACATACGCGAAATACGTATGTGTTTCGCGTTTGCGTATACGCTCACACAAGTGCAGTTTGTACGTATAAACATATAAGAAGGTCTAAGTTCGGTACACATTGCTTGAACACAATATGGGTTCAAATAGTAATTCACTCCTCAATAGTAATTTTCTATATCAGATATCGAGAGTGAAAACTTTTTTGAAGATTTTTAAAAATATACTCACTTTCTGAATGTTTTGTAAACCTGGTGGCAAACTATTATATTGTGTTTAAGAGTAGGAAACTTTTATACATCATATACAGCCAAATCCTGTTTTAACGAATACCGTTATAGCAAAAATCTCGTTTTAACGACGCTTTTCTAATCCCCAGATAGGTTTACGTAGGAACAATGCAAAATCCTGGAATTCCTTTATGACGAAGTGGTTTCTCCGGCCTCTTGGAGTTCGTTATAATGGGATTCCACTGTATATAAAAGATATATAAAAACTTATATATTATTTATGAACTAGGTATAAGAAACTTTTAATGAGGTTTGGGGTTCACGAATACCTGGTTTGGTTTCCTAGGATTAATAACTATGTTTTTTACATAGGTTAAAATTTCTATAAACAGTCAGAAATTTTGTAGAAATACAAGTGTCTGATTGGTGAAATTTTTAAATTGTTATAATGAGTCAGAACAACGCTTTCAATTTTATTTGAAAAAGAACTTTAATACATTTGTTTGGGTTCGGATTATATTTGATTAATCTTAGTTGAAAAATCTTCTTCATATGCTACAAGGCCATAACTTCTGTGTGATTGGATCCATGCGTACTAACAGAATCAACAGAAATCAGCGATTTACTTTATATTTTATATAATAAAACTTACGTAGGGAAAACTTCAATTTATTTGATACAATTGCTACATGGATTTTCTATTTTTGATTTGAATCGATATTTAGACCTAGGTATTTCATGGAATTAACTTTCTCAGCAAAACTACCAATCTGGATTTCTGCTCGAGTCTAATACTAAAAAAGCCCTAATCCCATTCACTAATTTTACCTATAAAAGTTTTGACAATTGTAAAGAATATATATTGTCTCTGTGCCAATGGAATAGAGTTTATACAATAAAATTTCGTTTTTAACTGTATCAAAGGACTTGGAAATGTCTAATGATATTTAAATTGTTTCTTTATTATTGTGTACACTTTTTTAGGTAAAATTATTGAATGAGATTAGGGCTTTTTTTAATATTAGAGACTCAGGCAGAAATCCATATTGGGGGGGGGGGGGGTTTCGAGAAGAAATTTATCGCATTTAGGTGTATAAGTAATTTGCCTTTTTAAAACACTCTGAAAAACTTTAGAAAGTACAGGTTGGATAGGATAGTTGGGATATGTACTTATAAAAATATATGATAAGGATAGTTGGTAAATTATCCTATAACCAACTATCTAATTACAGACCCCTTTCAGTACTACCTGTACTTTCTAAAGTTTTTCAGAGTGTTTTGAAATACAAATTACTTATGTACCTAAATGCGATAAATTTCTTCTCCAACCCCCCCCCCCCCGCCCAATATTGATTTCTGCCTGAGTCTATAACACTAAACAAAAGCCCTAATCTCATTCACTAATTTTACCTATAAAATTGTACACAATAATAAAGAAACAATTGAAATATCATTAGACATTTCCAAGGCCTTTGATACAGTTAAAAACAAAATTTTATTGTATAAACTCTATTCCATTGGCCAGAGACAATATATATTCTTTACAATTGTAGAGGAACAGAAATCCAGATGTAAATTTTTAAAAATTTAATCGTGAGATTTTAAAACCTTCGCACACTTTTCGTTAAAAATACAGTGGAGTCTCGGTAATCCGAGGTGAATGGGATCGAGACTACTTCGGATGACTGAAAACTCGGATTATCTGAAGAATAATAGAAAACAACTTTCTATGGGAAGGGGTTCCTATCCCTACCTATTTGGCCCTTAATTAAACATTTAACATTTAAACGTTTAATTCATTACACAACTACCTACCTTATACCAAATGAATCTAGTTAACTCCTTCACATCTCAGAGAGCTATCGAAGCGCTCCCAAAAAGGATGGGTACATCAGTAAATTTATTAACTTACGTGAAAATACAATGTATCGACAATTATTTCTGGGAATTCCGTGATAATTTTTCTTCTAAAAATCGACAACTCAAAAGTTTAAAAGTTTTCTTATTGGCAAAGTAGCTAAAAAAATATTCACCAACGCGTCATAGAAGACATCAGATATAATCACTGTCTTCAATAACAAGTTCATTTACAGTGAATTTTTGTTGTGTTTTCAGTACCAAGCTGAGATTAAATGCTATTAGTAATAATTTCTAAAGAGTTTTAATGTGGAAAGGCTTTCGCGCGAAGAAAAAACAAAAAAACAAAAAAAACTCCTGAAAAAAAATTGTTTGTGATGGAGAATCTCTATAACAATACATTAAATACACACTACGCAAACCTCAGCCTTTAAATGTTTCTTGCAATGGACGAATACCTCGGTGAAACTATATAAGAAAAAAGAGTGAAATGTCTTTAGAGTTCTAGTTTACTCAGATTCTTCTTCTAGTGATGGATTCGGCAAAGTTTTAGTCAATTCTATTTTGCAGTTTGAAGAAACTTATAATTAACTTTTTCTCAACTGATTTCTTCTGATTAAAAGGATACAAAAAAAGTTCCCCTTCTTTGCGTGTGGGTGGGGGGGAATGTATTAAACAGATTCTATCCAATTTCAGGAAATCTATTTTTCAGATAGTCTTTAAATTTTAATTAAAACTGCAGCGTGGAAGGGAGAAAACTTTTCTATCTCAACACTGCGTGAAAAATTTCTATCTAAAACTCATCTAGAATGGAATTGTAACGAACGGAGTTCACGTTGCATTCAAAGTCTCCTATTTGGTTTTTATTTTAATCCAATTTTTTCTCTCCTTTAATATATTTTAGACATGTTAAATTACATTTATGCGAAGTCCTAGATTTCACCGATGTCGTCGCTATACGATCGACATCACTATTTGTTCGGAATTCAAAGAAAAACGATGGGAAACTCACATATGATTCAAATCTCGCAAAAACAGTTATTTCAGAAATGAGTTTAAGTGTGTTAAAAAAAAATTATACAATACTAGCTTACCCGTCACGCGTTGATGCGATCTCAGAGGAAAGGAAATTCAAGGAAATGAAGAAAGGGGGAAAAAATTCAAAAAAAAGAAAAAAAGTGTACTCAGCAACTTCATGAAGTTTCGTGGCGATCGGATGAATGGTGTAGTAATGCATAAAGGACAAACAGACAGACATACATTCGTTTTTACAGATAATCATGAGGAAAAAAAAACACAGATTGTGGTAACTATAGTCGGCCCTGCTTAATCACATATTCCAGCACATAATATCCGAGCAAGCGGAATATCCGATTATTCGAGAACAATTCAATTGCCAATTTACAACGTCAGTGTAGTTTTATACTGATAACTGATAAAGAATCAATATATTAATAAAGCTTCTCGAATAAATCAGACATCAAACATGCAATGAAAAGTATATTTAATTGCAATGATCACACAATACTGTTTTTAATTTTCATTAAGAAAGTTAGCACCCTCTATTGGCTTAACAAAGAACAAAAATAAAATAATTAAATGTACGTATAGGAAACAACCTGAATACTTGGCAGCCAGTAGCTACTCTCAAATGTATTTACTTCAACCTAGTAACATATGCCATTGATTCCAAATGTTTGTGTATAGTGATTGATGTGTATTAATAGTTGGCATGTGAAGCGCAATATTCGATTACGCCAGCATAAGTTGTGTTGCAATTATCATATTAAGCAGGGGATTTCAACATTGTCTCCTTGGGAGAAATTTTGGTGCTAGAGGATTTTATCCGATTAAGCGGGGCTGACTGTATGTCACGTTGTATTGCCACAGCGATTGTATGTATATTGCCACAATGATTGTATGTATATTGTCACAATGATTGTATGTATAACGATTTATACGTTGTATAATGGTTAATGTATCCTACGAAAGGTGCCCCCCCCCCCCAATCCCATCCTTGTCTTTCAGAATTTTCTCCGGCACGATCGCGCCCTCCGGGACAATGGCTAAAATCGCGCAAGCAACAGAGCCTGATCGTACTCGGTCTGTTCTGTATGCCGTGTTCCTGTCGCATATGTTTAATGTCGCGAAATTTAAATTTTCTCAAAGTGATCAGGTTTACAATTCATTTAAAATGAATTCAGATACCAAGGAATTTTTTAATACAGTAGATGCTAAGTCCCGTGTTTTCTCATTTATATCATGTAATTTTCTTATCCCGTATAACGACCTACAAGTATTTCAAAATCCATTACAACATCCGAACTCAGCTGTGCCCCACCTCATTTTTTGCAAAGTAATTAACGAAATCAGTCCAAAGTGTGTTTGACCTTTACATTTTTGACATTGAAGAATCCGATATTCTTGGAAGGGACACAGAAACATAATTATAAACCTGTGTATACAGTTCTTACATGACTGAACCCTCCATTTCTAGAGGTCGGGGCTTCTCGGAATCCGAATCGAGCATGGAGGTGTAGAAGGTGACCGTGATTTAAGGCATGCCGTTCAATGGGCACTCATAATGAATAGCATTTCGTCAGTCAGGTAAGGGATACACAAGCAAGTGGACAGTTTTTCATACTGAAAAGCAACATTTTTCCGTTTTACATTCATCACTGTCTGAAATAAGCAGAACGCGATATCCTTGGAACTTATATTGCATGTTCATTAGTGTGCTTGTGGGGTCACTGTGCGATCGTGTGGGCGTCGCGCTGGACTTTGATCGTGAGGATCCGAGTTCGAACCCCTTTGACAGATTAGTGGTGGTCTGTTGAACTTTGTTTTCCAGTTTCAAGGCGTGAATGCGAGGTGATCTTTCCATTTAAAAAGTCTCTCCACAGAGAGCACACAGTCCAACGAAACGGTATTTACATACCATGAAAATTCAAGTATTTGCCATCTTCGCTTCAAAATGTAGAAGACAGATGGCAGCGCCAGCATAACATGAAGACATGCGTAAATCTGACAACATGAATACATTAGGGGGTTTTCACATACACTCGGAACACACATTCCGGAATGCGCCGAATCGCTGGAAATTTTCGCAGAGGAATGTGTATGGTTAGTTGTGTGTGCGTGTTCATGCAATTAATTTAGGAAGTTGGTGCCCGCAAATTTCCCAAAAAACACATTTTCGAATACTATGGAATTTTCTACATCTAATTTTTGTTCTACCCTGCACTAGAAATGTATTTTTTAATATTTTAATATAAACTGCTGCAGGCATTATATATGCTAATGTTTTCCACTAAAAGTTTTTTGTTAGATAAGAAACATTTTTTCAGACAAACCACTCATTGAAATGTCTCTGGAAGTTTGTGTGTTTTTCAACAATATGGTGTTACATACTTTAGCACGAGGAATTTTTATTAAAATCATTTTTTTAAAAAATATTGCACAAAATATGGGTAAATTTTGTTGATGACTTTTGGAAAAGTTGCATGTTGTTGAAGTTAAAATTCGACAAAAAAAAACCAACAATTAAAATCCTAAATGCTCGCGCTAAAATGTATAAAAATATCCATAGTATTTGAGAAAAAAAAATTGCCCAAAGTGAATAGAATATTTTGAAATGTTCCTTATAAAGAAAAGGAGAATTTTCCCACAGGAAAGCATGGGAAGCCAAAATGCGCAAAGCCCATTAATTATTACAATTGTATTATTATTTTCTAGCTGTGTGGATACATTTTTATTACACCTATTTGCATTATAACAAAAAAGAAAAATAATATATATTTCGCCCAAATAATGGAAGAAGTGTATTTTTGTTTTCCGAACATTCGATATTACGGCTTACCATTATAGCGTGTATTTTAAGTGAAACGATGGGGTCATTATAGCGAGCGTCGACTGTGTTATGGAAAGCACTTTCACTGGAATTGGATTTCTGAATATTCAGATTATTTTGATTCCACATCTAAAATTCAGTGTACCGCAAATGTAGTTAACTCTGCATTTTCTCTTGAGTATCCAAGCTCACAGAACCTCACTCTTATCTCATTACGGCCCATGATACCTACACATGCCACTTTCGAGCATATGCAACCAATGATCTTTGCATATGCTAAAAACGGGTATACTTTCGTGTTACTTAGTAGCATGTGCATCATGGACCTACCTCTCGATATTTTGAATGGAATGAGAAGTCTGAATCATGCGCTATTTCCCTTATTTCCATAACCACAAACTCCCAATCAATTTTATCAACAACACAACTACACAACCGAAAAAACAAAATACGTTTTTTTGTATGCTAGAAACATTTAATTTCAGAGAAAAACTGCCCTTTTATCTGCACGTACAATTCAAGAAACGAACATTTCTGTGACACACGATATCGAGTGGGAAGCCATTCGAGAGCGCAATTCAGAAGTTGTAAGGTATCTATTGAAAATGTTTACTTGATGTATAGAAATCTTAAATTCTACACCAGTTCTTACGAAAACGGTCCAACATTTTACGATACTCGCGGTTCTTTGAATAAACCGCTCGTCCCGCTTCCGTAAGTGCTTTGCAATTCTTCAATATGCAGGGATAAGTGGTACAGTAGAGCAGCAATTTTCGAATTGCATATGTATATTTATGAGCCATTCCGGGACTGACATTTAGACTAATAGCCAAGAAGACGACATTCGTTTGATGGCGAAATAGTAATATTTCTTTTTTTTTATACATTGTAGTTATTTCATATTAAATCCTCATATATATGTTCCCTTCATTTTTTGTTACATTTCAAATAACCCAGTATAGGTCGGTGTCTGAAGGATATAAAACATAATATTTGTATTTCTCTCTATATCACAGATAGAGATCAACGTTTCCTGGATTTTTCCTCACTCCCGCTATATTGGGATTTTAAGTGTTTCATTTTCTTTGGTGAACCAACGAATTTCTTGGAGTTTAGTTCTTTCAAACATAGTAGATAATTATTCAATAAAATAATTATAATATTGTTATGGTAATCATATTTATTGCAATTAAAATATTATCGAACATTATTTAATGTACTACTTACTGCTTTTACTATTTAATCATACATGCACCTGGTACACATCACTTTATGGAATCGCCAATGAGTCAGTACATGCCGAAATATGTGATCTGAGAGTATGCGCAGCCCTATCGTATTTATGTTGTCAGCTGTTTCTGTGTTATGCAGAAAATAGATGCTGCCATCTATTTTTCATATTTATAAGCGAAGAGAGTAAATGCTTTAATTTTCATAGGTCTGCCTGCTCTCTGCAGAGAGAAGTTTTTTCAAAAAGGGGAAGCCGGCTCGCCTTCGCACCTCTACGTTAGAACGTCTATGTGTGCGTCTATGTATGTGTATGAGTGTTTCCAACGTATTTATGCTGTCAGAGTTATGAGTGTTTCGTGTGCTTTTAGTGGTGCTATCTGTCTTTTATATTTTGGACTGAAAACTACACAATGTCTCGAGATCGAGCTGGGGAGCTGAGAGATATTTGAAATTCTACTTCCATTCCGCTTCTAACAACTCATTATTTCTTCAGCTTTTGGCAATGTAAATCATATTATTCACAGTGTTAAATCAAAATACCATAAATTAAATATACAAAAATTGGGGGTTTGGCACTTAAAATTTTTAAATCATATCTCACTACCAGAATTCAAAGTGTCAAAGTAAATTCCGTTTTGTGTTCTAAAAGACAAATTACATCTGTTGTACCTCTAGGATCGGTACTTGGATCGATTTCATTCCTAATATACATAAATGACTTGTGTTACTTTAATTTGAAAGGAAAAATCACTGCTTTTGCTGATGATTTAGCTTTTTGTTACTTCAGAACAATTTTAATTCAATAAATATCTGGTTGAAAAATAATGAATTCAAATTATACATAAATGTAGATAAAACCAAATTCATATTATTTGGTTCTGGTACTTTCAATGAATTTGCTGTCCTGAAATACGACAGATGGTTGTATCCTGGATTGTACGTACACATAGTTGTCAATAGAATAGACACATTTAGTTATTTGGGGACATTATCTAATAACTCATATTAATTATTTGAGTGCAGAATTAAATCACAAAATCAGCAAATTTTATATTATCAGGAATAAGTGTTCCCGCTCCATTTCAAAAGTACTTTATTTCACTACTTTATTATTTATTTTCTACTTTATTTCTAGTTTAAGTAGAATCATGACATTACATATAGGAGGAGAGAAGGCATGCTGTGTCTAAACTTTTCGTTACACGAAAGTCCTTTATTCATGTTATTCTGAGTTAAAATAGACTCGCGCATAAATTTATACTTTTCAATCGATTGAAATACAAATTCACGGCTAATTTCCCTCGGAACAGACAATAGGCTCCATAGTCATAATACAAAAATCACCCCCATTCCGCGGCCACCTCTGTATGCGGTCAGTGGCCAACCTGTCCATGACTACTTCCTTGTAGATAAGAGTTTAAAATAAAACAAAAAAAAAAGTTTTTGTGCCGTTTTTTTTCCTTCATAGTGCATTCACACACAGAGCCGGTAGTTCTTTTTGTATAACCTCGTGACCTTTATTCATCAGCGCAAATACCTTTTCGGATCAATAGGATTTCCTGTTCACGTATGATACTATCAGGATGGAAACATTTGTAAATAGGATGACAAAGAGGCTAATGCTATACAAAGCCGCTTGTAAGTTAACTCTTAATACAGCTTTGATGCTATACGGTTGCTGCTAGCTGGTGAGACAGTTCACAAATTTGCTCCCTGGGCGACAGGGTGAACCAGACAAATATAGTCTATGGTCTTTCCTGAATCGGTAAAGGATGTGGAAGTTTCGGCTGTGAGAATACTTTCTTCAGAGATTCAGTAGAACAACAGTGAGGGAGTAAACGAAATGTGTTCATATTCATCATGAAGTTCAATATTAATGAAAAGTATGAAATTTTCAATACTTTTTTGAAGGATTATTCATTTTATTCATTTTGGATTTCAATAGGTAGGACATTATATTGCTTTGTGGTTAAGTAAATAAAGTTTTTAAGCGTAAAATATTTTTATTCGGTTTTGGATTAACTAAATTTTGATTTGGTCTTCTTAGATTAATAACATTGCGTCTATTGCACTTTTGCACGATTTTTGTGAATGACCAATGTTAGTAATTCTAATAACGTTAAGCTTTATGTAGTAGTAAATTCTTAGTACTTATTTCTTTAATTTATACATACTATATTGCCGC
Organism: Pholcus phalangioides; assembly: GCF_987345545.1. NCBI lineage: Eukaryota > Metazoa > Arthropoda > Arachnida > Araneae > Pholcidae > Pholcus > Pholcus phalangioides. The sequence goes on along the minus strand of NW_028301608.1, from coordinate 79,613,800 downwards.
TGTGGTGGTCGAGTGGTTATAGTGCCGGACTCGTGATGCGAGGATCCGGGTTCGAACCCCACAGTGGTGGTCGGCTGAAGTTGGTTTTCTGTGGTTCCCAACTTCAAGGCGCAAATGCGAGCCGATCTCCCCGTTAAAAAGTCTCGCCACAGAGAGCAACAGTCCTACAACGGTAAATCATTCAACCATAACACTTCACTCAAAGTTAAAAAAACTGGGGGCAGATGACAGCACTACACATAACAAGCATTAAACATAAACAAACTTTACGTCAGGTTGCACTACACGTACACGCACATTCCCGCATGTACCGATTCGTTGGGGGGTTCCGCGCGGGGTGGGGGGGTTGCATGTGTGGTGTAGCAGTAGTAGGTAGGGCCTCCAAAAAATGGCTTGGGGATCCATGATGTTCTTAAGTCAGCCACCTCGTTGGGCAATTTGCCTGTTGTGGCGTCGTATTTGTATATGTGGATTTCTTTTTTCCACTCTCATTATTTTTTCTACTGACATACACACAATTAATATTTTTCGTGGCATACAACCTAGCTTAGCCCCGAAATGTTTTGTGTGCGTGTTTTGACAAAATAAATTATCTATCTATCATTCTTGAGGTATCACGAGTGTCAGAATGTTTGGAAAGCTCTGATCTATATCCTGGTAGTCCTGGTGGTAATTTCTAGTACTGTTGAAACTCAATGTCAGGCACTCCACCGATATCTTGACTGGACCAAGATGACTTTGGATTAATGGCATACTATTATTATTTTAAACATCTATAGTTTTAATTAAATTTATAAAACTGACTCTAGTAATGCTTACAATTACCTCAACATTTTTATCAAGCATATTATACATCATTTAGTTATATTTAAAACATCTGTCTTGTTTTTTTTTTTTGTTTTTTTGTTTTGCAGGACCCCGGGAAAAGTGGTAAAGTCTAGCAAGAAATTTCTTTGTGGAGAGAAGCACGCATCATAGATTTCGAAGAATATTTACTTTCTCAATAAAACTTGGTTGATGGCAATGATGGATAAAATTGTATTCTATGGCTTCTCTGAATACACTTTTTTTAAGTCCGTTCCCGTTCTAGATGGAAAGAATGTACGAAGGCATCCTCTCATTAGAACTGAAAAATCCATCTCTCACAAAACGCTTCACATATCTTTCAACAACATATTTATACAGATAATAAAAAACAAAATCGAAGATTAAGGAAAAAGAAAGATATAGGAAATAAATGGGAAAAGAGATGAGGTTTATTCTCTTCGCTGTCTCTCAATTTTATCTACTTTCTACAGAACTTCTTAAAGCAAATTCATTTTTTTCAAGGTTTTTTTAAACATCTTAAGCTGGTCTTTAGAAGAAAAAAATAAGTTCTCAAAATGGTATATATTTCGAATAAATAACAGTGGGGAAAGAATCCTAACACTGGATTCTGTTAATCTGTTAATTCTCTTGCAGCTTATATAAAAGAAAATCCGCTTTAAAAATTTCAATTCTTATTCCTTTTATTCAGAATTCTTATTATGTTTTAGATGCTCTCGGTCTTACCCTCACTTAGCGAAAAAATATGAAGCATCATTGTGCTTTGTTTTCATTGATTTCTCAAAGATGATTTTCCACCTGGAGAGAACGATAGTGTTTGAATTTATATATACTATATCCCTAAAAATAGACAATTTTGGAATTAAAAAAAAAGATATATAGTTTAAATTACAGCATTAATTGAAAAACTTTCTCGTGAGGGCAATTGAAATCCTTTTGTGGTGTGACGATATCAAATGATAACAGACTTAATTAATATAAGTCGATCCCGCTCATAGTGTTCCTGCTGTGTACGACTAATTTTTCTGAATTTAACTTTTTCCTCTATTGCTAAATGTTAATTTTTCCCGGATACAACGTTCAAAAAATTAACATCGGGCTCCCCGATGTTAAAAATAAAAGGTAGAAAAATAATGCTACGGCAAGCTGATAAAATGTATTTCACGGAAAAAATGAACTAGGTAAATAAGTGAGATGGTTATTTAATCATATTCATTACAATAAACTCTGTAAATTATGCAAAATTACCTCCATCCCCTAATTCTAGTAACGATTGTAAATAAAAGCAAGTTTAGTAGAAAAAAACGGGATATTTTATATTGAAAAAATATTCGGGAAGGGCAAAATGCGGAAACTGTTTCGTATAGTGGTCATTTCAATGAGCAAGTCGGAACGTCCGACATGCAATAAATATATTTTTTTCCACTTTAGATATAAATAGAACAACTGACGAACATTCCCTTGATGTAGTCAGCTCTAATCTTGAGATTTTTTTGCAAGAATATCCTTGAAACGGAAACAAAAGTGACGGAATATTTGTAGTTATAGGAGGTTGTTTTTCATCGATTCTATATGCAAGGCTCGTCAACATTATTCTCTATGAGATTCAGTCCGGACCTCCGAGTATTGACGTTATATCGGAAGTGTCGGAACAACCAAGGTCGTTATAATTGAATGAGACTATCTCGGACTTGTGGTGTCCAGAACGATATACTGATTCAAAGGTCTATTCGATAAAAAGAACTAACCTTCCTATCATTCAAAATTTCCAATTTCAGTTGGAAATTTGGAGCATTCCAAATTCATTTCCCGATCAAATAGTATTGTGAATCTCCTGTACAAACTATGTGTGTGAAAAATTGTGTTCCTATATCGATTACAGCAGCGATGTTCAACGCGTGATCTGCACATGTGGCTCTCTAGGATCTTTTTCCTTGAACTCCTCACCATTTTTTAAACATTGTTAGAAACATTGAAGGATGATTTTAAATTAAAAAAGAACATATTCAGTAAAGCGCAATACCAGATGTTTTTCTGAGGCCCTGGCAGTTTTTTTGAATGCCCTAGATATCAAATATATTTCAGGAAAGATATGTCGGCATTTAAAAAGGCAGGCATGATTTCAGAACATTCAGAATTTTTAAAAACGCCTTAATGAAAGAAATGATTTCAGAAAAAGAAAACCACGATCTTATAACTATTATGAATCGATAGAAATTCATAATTAATTAAGAAATGATTTCATAGTTGGAGGAAAGAAACGGTATTTTTCAGAATAAATGTGAAAATAATTCCAGATAGAAAAAAAATTTAAATCACTCAAAATAATTCCAGAGCAAAATAAAATAATTAATTGATCAAAAGCTTTTCCAGAAGTGGTGAAAGAAATATTTAGGGGCGCTGTACGTTACTTTTAGAATCTGAATTCTAGCTTAGAAATCTAAGTTAACCACTTTACGATCAAAGGCGTAATATTGCGTCGAAACGTCAGTAGAATAAATTCAAGCAAGTTGTCTTTGTATTGTTCCTCTCTCCTCATCGTCACGAAACTTTGTTGTAACCGTATGAAAAAAAATAGATATGATATATCCTTCTACTATATGCGTGTAAGAGCGAAAGAAAACAGGTAGGGTGAGAGGTGAAAAAAGAGGGAGAAATATATTTTGTGCGTACTCTCATATCTATAAGTATTATAGACATGGGAGAGTATATTTAATAGATCAAAGTATATTTATTATACTTATCTATAATACTGTTTTACTTTCATTTGTTGTTTTTTCCGTTTCTTCCATGTTCTTTTCCTTTTCCTTCTTTGCATTTTCTAACATGCGGTTAAGTTAGGACAACGTTACCAAATATATATATCGCCGATTCATCAAGTAGATATCATCCGAATTTATTGCAAATAGCTTGTAAGCTAAGGGGTTAATGGCCTTCGAGCTTCGTGAAAAGTTTCAATTTGGCCCCCAAGGTCTCTCTGAAAGGTTGAAGACCCCTAGGGTTATAATATCAAATGCATTGAGAGTTCGTCCCTATACGAATGATTTCTTCTAGAGTTTCGTATAGGAGGGAAAAAAAACCTGGAGAGAGAAAGAAGGATTAAGAAAAGAAATCGAAAGCATTTTAATAAAACCGAAAGGGGAGTTGACAGTCTTCTAGTTACTTGTTTTGAAGAAAATCAACTCCCTTCTTAGGGCTACTATCCCAATGGCATTTCATTGAGGAAAACACAGAACGTAAAGGTGAAGTGAAGGAAAACATGAAAAACGTATTAGTATCTCTAAATAGGAGAATCAAATCTATTTAAAACTGCGCTACATTTTGATGAGTTTTTTCACTGGCACCACTCACACAAGAGTAATTTTTTTACATATAGTCTCACAAAAAGAACTTTTTTTTTTCGCATAATAAAAAGTAAAGCCAAATTTGCATAGATAATGGCAAGAAACTTGAATATGTTTTCTTTCATTGCTTTCAGTACCTTTGAGGGTTGTTAAAAAATTATACAGAAATATTCACTTTTTTTTTACCACTAAGACCTCAAAAAAGTTTCGGAGGGGAAAAAGAAGTATAGGCAAATGAATTGCGCCGTATATATATAGTATACATACATACCTTTTCTTATTCTTTGTGACTCCATTAGAAATTCAAATTCGGTTCACTCAATCAGTTCCGTGAATAAATTTATGCGCAGGATGCACTTTGAAGCAAAATTACGTACATCGTTTAGATACCATCGTTGGAAAATATATATCTCCGTAATATGATATCAACTCGGTAAAATAACTCCTTATGCCAAGAATTTTTCATTCGTTCATTTTAGTAAGCAAAAAATATTATCGAAGAGTGTTATAATTTTAACCTGCTATGGCCCCGTGTATATTTGTATATGCATCGCAAATACATGATCAGAAAAATTCACTATATACCAATTTCATTTCTCAATTTTTTTTTTAGTATTTCGGAAAGTACCTCTTTTAGTGTCATTTCACAACAAAACACAGCTTTATAAATACAATACTTTTTCTTCTACACCGCTTGACAATTGCTAAGGAACAGTGTTATTTTTCGTCATGTATAATGGTAGGCATCCTTTAAAGAAATGAAACTTGGCACATGTTTGATAGCCATCCTGAAGTACCTTTATTATGCAAAATAGAACAGAGATATCACCACATGACAAAAAAATTAAAAAAAAAAGATGCTCCTTATAACGATTGTAAACAGTTACGAGAAGCACTCGTTCTGCTGGGAATAAGGACAGATATGGCTTCTTCAATGTAGATTATGACCTCCTCAGAGACAGACACTGATACACATTTGCAATCTATAGTGCATACTGTCTACTTGATTATTCTGGAGAGCTTCAGGAATTTTGTCAAATTTGTCCTTTAAGGCAGAGCTATGTAGTATGGGCTGTCTCATCCGTTTGAAGTTGCTCTTGCCGCCGTTGCTCGGTGTCGGGATCGCGGATCAGGTGGGTGATGTCACTGCTCTCATACATTTTAACTAAGGCGTCTTGATAAGGATCAGGGCGACCTATTCAAGAGGCTATAATTTTAACGACTTTAGAGGCTATAATTTTAACGACTTTAGAGGCTATAATTTTAACCGTGACCTTGAAATGCCAGGGTAGCCAATGTCAGTTAACTAGTTCTGTCAGAATGACGACGTCAGCTGGTGCCGACTCCGGTTCGTCATAAGACAGCTCTAATTATATTTATGGCCCTGCCTTCAACGCAGTTTCAGTTCCTATATATGGTTGAAGGAAGAAAAATGAAGGTGAAAGTGCTGCTCGAAAGGGACCATTTTCTGAAAATCCCCATATCTCAAGAGGATAGATATGTCAGCCTACTGGCGGAAGGAATCAGAAATACCACTCCTGCCCAGACAGCCAGGTAGCTACTGGCACTTGCGTGTGTGCGAGAACCATTTCTCGGTGATTAAATAATGTTTGCTTTTCAGCATGGAAGCCTGTAAAATGCATTCTGCTACGAGCATCATCGATGAGAAAGATTACGTTGGTATGATGAATGTATTTGTTGGGATCGGCAACAATGTTCAGAGACATCAGCATTGCTGCCTGGAGACCAGCTTCTGGGGGGGGGGAGCAACAAACTCGTTGCCATCAGCAGAATGTGTACGAAAGTGAACGCTATGGCCGAGTAGTAATGGTGTGGGCAGATATCATGCATAATAACAGATCACCGCTTTATATCTTTGATGGAAGTATCGTAAAATTACAGCAGTATTGCACCAATATATTCTTCTGGGTCATGTACGTCTTTTTCTGCGGTGCAGTTGGTGCTGATTTTTTGCTCATGGATGACAATTCCCGTCTTTATAGGTCAGATGAAGTACCCCACTCACTTGCAAGTGAAGATATTGATACCTGCCATGACTTGCATAATCGCCGGATATAAATCCCGTAGAACTCACTCGGGATGCACTCGGCAGACGAGACATAACCTTCGTCTAACCACACGGGAACTCAAAATCACCTTGAAGGACGAATGGGATAAAAATCTCTTAAGTTTTCCTCGACAATTTAGTGGAGAGCATGCGTAACAGATGCCAAATGTGCATCAGTGTTAGAGAAGTCTCCATACCTAGGGAAGTCATATCTGTCCTTTTTTCCAGCAGAATGATTACTTATTGTAACTGCTTACACTTGCTGTAAGAAACTTTTTCTTTTGCCTATCTTGTTTTTCCATATGGCGATATCTGTTCCGTTTTGCATAATAAAGGTACTCCAGGATGCCAATTAAACATGCGCCAAGTTTAATTTCTTTAAAAGATGTCTATGATTAGGTATGACAAAAAATGATACTATTCGTTAGCATTGGTCAACAAGTGTAACAAGAGATGATTCCACGTTGGTGTCATTTTTACAGTTGCCGAACTTTTACGCGTTCAGAGATTAATGAAATCGCACAAAATTGAGAAAATCGAAAATATTAACGTTAAGGTAACAACTATTCAACTTTGCTGAGCAAGATTTGTTCATAGAAAATATTGAAATCAAGGCAAACTGTATATTTTATCCTCATAATTAACCATTTTAGCTCATTAGAAAAATCCACTCCAACTAATTAAATTCCTGTGCTAATGAATTTTTTCAATTAAAAATATACTTAGCTTTTATATAATTTACATGGTTTACATTTTTGTGCTGGTGAACCATGTTAATGTTAATTGATAAAATACGCACCCTACGACACAGCACGTTTGTAATGTTTTATTCAAAGAATATTTAAGATATTAGAGTGATTAAAATTTTCCTATATTTCAAATAATAAATTGAAATTTCACACAATATTGTTATTTTATTGTTGTTATTTAATGCACTTTACACAATTTCCCAGTGAATTTTCAACTCTTTTTTCCCCCATTTTTACAAAACACCAAAACAAATATCAAAATATAGTTTAGAAGAACAAATGAAGCTGACGCGTAATTTAACCAAGATAAGCAAACTGAACTCAAATTGCAATTACGGAGGATTTCCGGAGATTACTTATCAAAATTATATATATATATATATATGAACAAGAAAATAAGTTCTGCTTCATTCTTTTTCCCGAGAAAAATAGCAATTTTAAGATAAGGATCAGGAATTGACTGCGAACTCGAGATCGGAAGTCATAAAAAACAAACCAAAAGAAGTTAAAGATAAAATTTAATGAATAGAATGTGCATTTATAGGAGAAAAACAAAAGATGAAAATAATAATAATGAACGGGGGAAATTATTTCTTGAAAACCTTTCCCGTTATAATGAAACTTTTTTGGGATGAAAATCATTATTTTTGTCCGTGGAAACAGAAACTCGTTGACATACAATACTGAGATATTTTTCTACATTTTTTCATACATACAGATTAAAAAAAAAGAGCGGGGCAGGGCTGAGTTCGGACGTTGTATTGGAGTGAATGTCCTTACCATGCCGTTATATTCGATGGAAAATAACACGGTATGAAATAACATAATTCCATGGTTGATCATGATTAAAATAATTTGGGACTTTTTCCTTTAACGTATTTATAACTTATTGTGTCGGCCGTTTTTATAGAAACGATCGCAATAACACGTGGTCGTTATACCGAGAGTTGACAGTAATAAGACAGAAATTATATAAACCTCTAACTTACAAAATTTCATTCGTACTCTAATATTATACGGTCATCTATCAAATAAAAACAGAATCAGTTATAATTATGGAAGTAAAATGAGTTTGTTGGTTCAACACAAGGAATGCGACATTAAAACGTACAATATATTTCATGATCCCGTAAATTATTCGTTTTTATGCTTCACACCGGTGTAAATTTTATACGCCATAATGACGGTTGATGTTTTTGTGTTTGCTGTAGAACTTCATTCATTATTTCATTATAATACAGTCGATGCTCGTTATTACGAACCTTTGGGAACGTTAAAAATAGTTCATAGAAACGTGAAGTTCGTAAATTGGAGGTTGCTAAAATTGAGAGTCGACTTTAGTATTAAAGGGTGCATAGAAAACAGGAGGGGGGGGGCGTATGTCATTTTACTGCCGAACCGTTTATTCTAGAGGTATACTTCCAATTGAAAAAAGTTTCTAAATGACGTGTAGTACTCAGATATGTCGTTCATGTTTCAAGGGCTTGTACAGTTATTAAAATAAAAAAATTAACTTTTTATACAGTCCCCGTGTACCCTAAAACCCAATCAAAGTTCTTACCCTGTTTCTTTTGATACTAACAAAAACACATTCCATGTTTCTAAGTGCAATATTCACTGAGATATTCGAATCTGAAAAACGAAGAAAATTTGGTGGGTGGGGGGGACACCGTTAAATGCTGGTAAAACGGTTTTCCCGCATTTGATGCCCCCCCAAACTTTCCTCCGTTTTTAGGAGGAAGGGCAACGAAGTTCTTATTGGGTTTTGGGCACACGGGACTGTATAAAAAGGTGGTTTTTTTTTATTTTAATATCTATACAACCACTTGAAACATGAATGGCATGAAACATGTTATTTGAAAACATTTTCTAACTGGAAGTGCTATACAATCAACGGTTCGCGGTAAAATGTCATACTTTTCCCTTTTCCTCTGCACCTTCTATATTATATTGTATATTATTAAATAAAAAAAATTTGGGTAGTTTTGCCGTGAATACGTTTCTTTGGGATTTGAACAGCGTGGTAGGTACTGACATGTCATTATCGTCGGCTTTGTCTTTGGAACATCTAACAAACGATGCCAGTGTCGTCTATTTGTGTTGTGAACTGCTCGAGATAAAGAGGAAAGCAATTTGTTACGAATCAGAGCGGTGGGCCTGGTCAACACCATCTTCTTTTTCTTCTTTTAACCGTACATGCACCTCGTACACATTTTCGTTAGAAATTCCACATTCCTCTGTGGAATTTCTAACGAATCGACGCATCACGGAATGTATGTTCTCAGTGTATGTCTGTCCCCGAACGTATTTATGTGTTGAGTTACGCTTGTTTAGTGTTCATGTTGCTATCCGTCTTCCATTTCTGAAGTAAAGATGGAAATGCTTGTATTTTCATGTTATATCAGTATCGTCTTGTAGGTCTGCCTGCCCTCTGTGGTGAGACTTTTTCAAATGGGAGACCGGCTTGCATTCGCACCTCGAAGTTGGAAATCCGCAGAAAACTAACTTCAGCCGTCCACAACTGTGCCGTCAACGGGGTTCGAACCTGGATCCTCGGAATCCAGGTCAACACCATCTATAGCACAATTCCTCCACGAGAAGCTCGTGATGTCACTGAAGAAGTCATTTCACCTATAGTCAATGGATATACTGCAAAAAAATGTAAAGATATCACGTGCGTCGCAACGCTATATGCAATGGCTGCAGGTGAAATAACTTCTTCAGCGACGTCACAAGCTTCGCACGGGGGCCTTCTGCTATAGATGGTGTTGGCCTAGTGCCCAGACGAGAAAAGATATTAAAACCGGTGTGTTATAATTGAATGCACCTTTGCGATGTGCATCTAACGATACCATTGCTTTTGGTTTGCGTTGCGCACTTCCTGAGATATGAGCGTTTAAGCTATTTCGTGACGATACTTTTTTTTGCGAACGCTCCCCGTAACGACAGATGATTTAAAAGATGTACACGTCAAAAAATATATATATTTATGTTTTTTGGATGCGTCGAATACAAATAAAGGTGAAACTAAAGGACGATAAGATATTCTGCAATAATTTTTTTTTTATTTCTTATAGATGGCAACAGTGATTCTAATGTAACAATAATATGCTCTATTATTATGTTCGAGTGAAAAGTGTTGTATTTCTACCGCCACCTACCAAACAGAAATAAAAACTATCTTAGATAATCCTTAAAGTAAAATTGGTTGCGCATTTAAAACCGATGTGAAGGATAAAACAATATATGCAAAAACGAGAATTGCCTTTTTACCATAAACAACATCGAAGGCCATTTTGGAAATCCTGGTATATAGATAACAAGTGTGTGTGTGCGTGTGTGTGTACATATATACGCATATACACACAATTTTTGAGAGATAGATGAAATACAATTAAGGTAATTGAAAAATTTATATTCCACCGGTCATTGCTTACATATAATAAAATGTTATTACTGTTATTATTGTTATTATTTCCGTTGAGAAATTCAGTTTTCTGGATGTTATGTCGAAACTAATATTTGGGAGGAAAAGTGATTTGTCTCCTCCGGGGAAAAAAAAATTATTAAACGTATATTCAGCGTTGTGTCTGACGTATAAAATTATGTATATCAACTTTCTTCTCTGTTTGGATTTTATTACGGACGCGGGGCTGATTATTTTTGCTAACATTAATATATATATATATATATATATTAATGTTAGAAAAAATAATCAGCCCCGTGTATATATACACTGAAGAGCCAAAAAAACTGGTACACCTGCCTAATATCGTGTAGGGCCCCCGCAAGCACGCAGAAGTGCCGCAACACGACGTGGCATGGACTCGACTAATATCTCTAGTAGTGCTGGAGGTAATTGACACCATGAATCCTGCAGGGCTGTCCATAAATCCGTAGGAGTAAGAGGGGGGTGGGGATCTCTTCTGAACAGCACGTTGCAAAGCATCCCTGATATGTTCAACAATGTTCATGTCTGGGGATTTTGCTGGCCAGCGGAAGTGTCAAAAGTCAGAAGAGTGTTCCTGGAGCCACTTTGTAGCAATTCTGGACGTGTGCGGTGTCGCTTGTCCTGCTGAAATTGTCCAAGTCCGTCGGAATGCACAATGGACATGAATGGACGCAGGTCATCAGACAGGAGGCTTACGTCCTGCCACCTGTCAGAGTCGTATCTAGACGGGGTCTTATCAGGGGTCCCATATCACGCCAACTGCACACGCCCCATACCATCACAGAGCCTCCACCAGCTTGAACAGTCCCCTGTTGACATGTAGGGTCCATGGATTCATGAGGTTGTCTCCATACCCGTACAAGTCCATCAGCTCGAAGCAATTGGAACCGAGACTCGTTGGACCAGGCAACGTGTTTCCAGTCCTCAACAGTCCAATGTCGGTGTTGTCGGGCCCAGGCGAGGCGTAAAGCTTTGTGTCGTGCAGTCATAAAGGGTACACGAGTGGGCCTTCGGCTCCGAAAGCCCATATCGATGATGTTTCGTTGAATGGTTCGCACGCTGACACTCGTTGATGGCCCAGCATTGAAATCTGCAGCAATTTGCGGAAGGGTTGCAAGTCTGTCAAGTTTAATGATTCTCGTCACTCGTCGTTGGTCCCGTTCTTGCATGATCTTTTTCCGGCCGCAGCGATGTCGTCGATTTAATTTTTTACCGGATTCCCGATATTCATGGTACACTCGTGAAATGGTCATACGTGAAAATTCAAATTTTCATCGCTACCTGGGAGATGTCATGTCCCATCTCTCGTGCGCCGACTATAACACCACGTTCGAACTCACTTAAATCTCGATAACCTGCGATCGTAGCAGCAGTAACCGATCTAACAACTATGCCAGACACTTGTTGTGTTATATAGGCGTTGCCGACCGCAGCGCCGTACTCTGATTGGTTCCATATCTCTGTATTTGCATACGCATGCCTAACCAGTTTTTTTTGGCTCTTCAGTATATATATATGTACCTCATTGTGATGGATTTCGCTTATAAAAGAAAGTTATAATAATAAAGGGTTTTTTTTCATCTCATGAGCTTAAATTCGTTTTAAGTATTCAAAAAAAGTCATGCTTTCCCGTTTTGCAGGAGGGCCTAGATTCGAGTCCTGGCATAGACCAGATGAATTTTCTTATTCACCCCGACAAAGCATATATAGAAAATATCTCTTTCCTTGATTTAAAAAAAAAAGTTTAAAAATTAGTAATATGTTGAAAAAGCATGTCCAAGCATGTGATTAAGCACCGATCTTGGTTTTTTTTTTTTTTTTTTTTTTTTTTTTTGCGTAAACATGGACGCACTGCATCACTCATGCCACTTGTCAGCCAATAATAATATAAAAAAAGATTAGTTGAGTGTATACGTATACATCTTATTTTTCTATTCAACCTGTCCTAATAATAAATACTTTTATAGGTAACTACTGTACTTTCATTACTATACATCCTGTTGCATTATACTCCTCGGTTACCATACTTAAACCACCTGTTAATTAACCTTCTCGGGTGGGAAGGATGCTTTTTGTGAAAGTCAGGTTTATAACAAATGATTCTTATAAACCTGACTTTCTATGAAATTACACCCCCTATTAATCCGTTGTAAAGGGGTATAAAGGGGGGTCTAATGTATTTTAAAAGCATCCTTCCTACCCAGCAACAATGCAGCTCCCCGAATGATGTAGTGGCTTTATTAAACTCGGCGGAATGTTTTTCGGACCGGCACCAGTCCACAGACCAGCAGCAGTTGAAAAGCGCTGTTCTACATTCTAAAACAAACGAGACGACAATAAATCCCGCAGTTATACCCAAATGTAATTTGAAGAGTTTAATGTTCGCAGGAAGAGGAAAATACGTCGCCATTCCATACCAAAAAGATGATGCTCTGAAACAAAGCCGTTCGTTTCGAAAGATTAGCGAGAGAAAAACGGAAGATTAAAACTCTATCTCGAAATCCAAACATTTTCGGACTCCTATTCCCTTGTCTCATTTTCTCTTTTTTTCCCCTCCAAATATTAACTGGATAAGCATATAACATTTCTTTATACCCAACACATTCGTGTTTTTTTTTCTTTCCATAGAATATCCCAAGTAATAACATGAATTACAGTTTTTTCTTATCGTCTAGGGATTTCAAAATGTTATAAATCTTAGAAACATTTTATTTTCATCTTAAAAAATGTGATTTTTTTTTCTTTTACACATCATATACCCAAGATCTCATTAATTGCGAGTCAGCTAATTGAAAAACCATAATTTTTTGTTCTTTACGTAGAAAAAAATACCGGATTTCTGAACCTGATATCATAAAAAGAGAAAATAAAAAAAGAATAAAATATAATGAATATAAATAAATAAAACTTGTTATGTAGTTTTTCCCTTATTCCTTTGCTGTTTAAAACTATATCTTATCCATATACAGTAACACCTCTCTTTTGCGGACATCGGCAAATTAAAAAAAAAAATCGTTCGTATAAAGAAGTGACCGTTAATCAGGGGTTTGAAATACATAAAATTTATTATACAACGGGAAATTATTATTTGGCGTAAAAGAAGGGTATCCGTTAACAGTGGTTTTGCTGTATAATTCCTACTTGGAGAAAGAGGAGACTCTTCTAGTTTTTAAACATGTGCCCTCGTAGAATGATAAATGAAACGATGGAAAATATTTGAATATTACGAGTAAGTAATGCTGATCGCTATAATTATGAAAAAAAACAGTTAAATTTTGATTCAACGCTATCAAGATTTTCACACAATTTTTGTGCACGCAGTTACATCCATAAATTATCTCAACATTTTATTCACGGAGCTTTCTTCGTACTATGCGTAAATACTATATTACAAGTTGTTCGAAATGTCGAGAAGTCGTTAGCGAAAGCATATTCAGTAAAAAAAAAATCAATGTTAACTTTTAGCAAGGGCAAGGAATAGTCCCTGTCATAGGCATTGGAACCTCGGAGCTGAGGCTGTTTGACCTCCCCTTCCCCGATAAATATTGGGAGGGGGCAGAGCCCTTTCTCCTCCAATAATTAGTACCAATAATACAACGCAACGCACCAATCTCTCCTGTGTATACGAGACGAGTAGCAACTTCCAGTCCCCCTTAATGTTTTCTTCATAGTCGGCACCTCCGATGCCTGTAAATATGAAGTGTCCTGAATTGTGAGTGCTTCAAGTTACGAGCCAAAAAAAAATATTTGCTAAAGCTGCTTTGACTTCTAAGCAAATAATAGATTGACGAGCACGAAACGTCCGAGCAAAAGCTCATTTGACACTTAAGCTCAGACGCTTTAAACAAAGTCAACACCTGATGGCTATATTACTAAATGTCAGTCACATGTTGCCGCTTTGAAGTAGCATGATTTTTGTTTTGTTAAAAGGGGGATTAGAGTGAGTAAGCTATCTCTCTAAAGAAAAAAATGGTAGTTGGAATATATGGAGTCCTTCCAGGAATATTGTGGATTTGTGTTTTGATAAAGTGAAATGAAGAGAAGTTAATGTTATTTTCTTTCTCGGATCTTGTGAAATAAATACAGTGCACGCACTTCACTCAATGACATCGCAATGGGACTTGGGGTTTTTAATAACAACCGATAATACGCTCTTTTTTTTTACTTCTTTTTATAAAAATGGACAGCTCATTTTTTTACACAAAACTGGTTGCGAGATGTTCAACATGCAACTGCATGCCACTGTCTCTTTTCGCCAACTTATCGTAGGAAGGCCAAGGCTAGTTGGCATAGTTCTCACTATGGGCGAAATGTGGACCAAATGTGTCCGCTCGGGCCATGCGTCGAAAACTTTTGGTCCAAACTCTCTTAATGTCCATGCTTCCGGAATTTAATACAAATGTAAATTCTCTCCAAAATACCTTCATTCTGGAAAAAATGGAATTATTTCCGAAATTTTTTCATCAAAACACTCTCAGAAAAATATTTCCCCACCCTCCCATCCTCTCGGGCTAAAGAGGCTATTTAGAACACGACGAAACGAAAAAGCTTTTTTTTTAATAAAAATGAATCCAGCAAACTAAATAGATTTTGTAAGCTTTTTTTGTGTGAGACAAGACCGCTATTTATCAACTGACTCACTTTTATTTTTAGATTTAAATTTTTTTGTGCCTGGTTTTCGTTGCTTCTTCCCCTACAGTCATGGCCGATTACTCGTACTATACATTTTTTTGTCTCTTCGCTTGTATGTCTAATGCGTGAACTGCTACAATTTCTAGTGACGTTTGATAAACGAGCTAAAGCAACGGAATGCGATTTTGACCCTGTCGACAGTGCGTTGCTGTTGTTGCTTATTTTGTTTTTTGGATAAAGTTTCTGTGAAAAAACTTGACTCCGGCGCGTTAAGAAATCCGGAATAAGACGGAAAACTTATTCCCGAGACCTGCGTATAATTTTATATGCATTCCATCCCCGTCGGTTGCTCTAAATTTTGCCTGGCTCAACGCCAACGAATTTTTCCTTGTTGATGGTTCACTCTCATATCGCCATCTATCCTAAGAGATTCTTAGAATCTGCTCTGTCTTTTTTCCCATAATTCGAAAATAACACTACAAATAGATCCACTTTCCAGAAGAAGCAGCCAACCAGAACCAGATACATAATGGGATTGATAATTTTCTGCGTGTACTGTAAAGTTTGGTGCCCCAGCAGAGGAGGATTTACTGTTTTGCGGCCTGTGGGCTACTCGAATTTTATCGCCCTTTTTCTATTCTAGTCTAATTTTCTTCAGCACTCGAATTCACCGCCCTGTGCTATAACCTATTTGACCCCCAAGTCTTCTAAATGAGCCCGTGTCTCCAACTAACTCTTTTGGTCATTCACATGGTTTCACAAGCTCTAGGTTACTCTTCTGTTCAGTCCCATGCTCACGCACTCTCTAGGTTCAGTCCCATGCTCACGCACGCTCTAGGTTCAGTCCCATGCTCACGCACTCTCTAGGTTCAGTCCCATGCTCACGCACTCTCTAGGTTCAGTCATTGACCTAGTCCCTCTCTTCATAGATCACTCTTTTGGTCATTCACATACTTGCACCCACACGCTCTAGGCCACACTTTTGATCATTCACTATCTTGGTTCCTCGCTCTCTAGGTCACTTGCTTGGTCATCCATACGCTTACAAACTCTCTAGTTACCTAGAGAGTTGGGCTCACCTTGTTTGGTGACTCACCAAGCTAGCCCCTCGATCTCAAGGCAGAGAGGGATCTGTGGGTGGACTGCATACATTTTGACGTCCTTCTCTCATTCTACTAATTTTCTCGGTCACTTACTCCTGAAATTTCCCTCAGTCCGAGCTAGCCGCCATGGACTGTTGCCCGCTAAGCCCCCCCCCCCCATAAATATATGGCACTGCGTGTTAGTATTTCCAGAAGTTCATAATCTGAATGCAATGTCTTAGATATCTTGTGAGCTAGCTATTCCAGAAATACCATGCTAATTCCTTCAAGATCGGCTCGAATTCGCGCCTCGAATTTGGAAAATCACGGAAAACTAACTAAACCGACCACCACTGTGCCGTCAACGGGGTTCGAACCTGGATTTTCAAGGTGAGAGTCCAGCACGATGGCCACACGAACTCTCGTTGTATACTGTAGATAGAGAGCTAGGGAACGAAAAAGTCTGACGAGAACGAAAAGTAGAACTTTCGTCAAAAAAAGAAGTCCACTCAGTTTGTGGAATAAAAGTCAGTATCGCAGCAGTATCTTCGATATGTGGTTACGTAGTTGTGCCATCTTCCGGCGTTATTTTTACATAAAAACCTAAAACATGGCACGATTGTGGAAAATAAAAGGTGGATACCGTGCATTTATTCTACGATCTACGTCTGAAGAAAATTCAACATCTCCCCACACCCACCTAATGGGTCGTTTAAATTCTGATTTATTCTGAATTTTCTGTTGATCATTAACGAGAGTTCTTTTAGGAAATTATATATACACGGGGAAACAGACTTTCTCGTAATTAGTCTTTGACTGTCCCGCGTGGCACAACGTTAATCATTCACGGAATTGAATTTAACGTTCAGCCAATATAGCGAACCAAATAGCAATTCACATTTGGTTTGTAATAAAGCTTGTAAAGCTCCGATACACATAAACTATATGTATGACGTAACTGCTTATGAACGTATTAAACTGTAAACTGACACCAAATAAGTAGATGCTGATAATAATGGTCTTTCTGTCTCTTGAGTGCAATCACTAATTTAGAGCCCAATTAGCTAGTGTTGTTGAAGCACACGCAGCTATATTGTATGAAATCGTTTATTAAAATATCCTTAGCACATATGAGCACACGGTCACATTTACATATATTTGATGTACTAGCATTTATACATATTCAATGTTTCTCGTATTTATGAAGGATGTATACAAGTATCCCTTGTTTAAACAGTTCTAGACTAATCTAATTCGTCGTTGATTGACGTTTCTTGAGATACTAATTCATTCAACGCTGTAGGCATACTATTCGAAATGATCAAATAATTTAATTTAAAACAATATACAATATTCTCTTTCACAATGTACTTCATATTTAATTTTCTTCCCCGCCCCCCCCCCCTTCCAAAAAAAGAAAAGAGAAACGACTTGAAATTTAAAAAAAATACTTAACATCATTATACGTAGGTAAATAAATCGAGTGACACCAAATCTCATTGTTTTACTAAATTATCGATTAGTACAGGTTAAACCCATTGATAAATCATTTATACATAAATTTGGTCGTTTTTTTGAGTAGAAAACAGATAATTTTCTTTCTCACATAATATATCAGCAAATAATTAATATGTATTGCAAAATCATTCTGCTATATTCTTGGTATATGCCATTCTTCAGTATATACCATTGAAAACAGCTTCGGAACGTATGAAATTTCTAGGGCAGATTCGTATGTATGGATCGACTCATTTTGCTTAGAAATTCTTCATACATTGGCGGAAAGGAGGATTGGCTTGTGGGATCCGGAAATTTCGCCCCTGACATTTTGCCTGCCCTGACATACTGACTGACTATGTGAGTGACTAAATGAATGGGTGAGTAAGAGAGTGACTGTATGTAGGCGAAATGTCGGGGCAAAGTTTCCGTAAACCAATCGAGAACTTACCGTGATGTATAGGTTGTTCTTTTTTAAGGAACAAATTTTGCAGGATGGATGGAATCCCTTTGTGTGCCGAATATGCTACACTGGCCAGAGATTTGGCACCCCCTGCTCTACGGGTGTAGGTAAAACACGGGATGAATATTTTCCCCCAAAAAACTCATCAGTATATAAGCTGAGGTTTACAGAAACTTCACCGCCGACATTTCGCCCCTTAGCACGTTTCATAAGGAAATTTGTTCCTTAAAAAAAGATCAATCCAAACATCACGGTAAGTTCGTCAGTTTGTGTTCCGTGAATGGTAAGGTAATCATCGCTTATATTCCATAAAATGTCCAAAGACAATAATAACGGCTCGCGTAGCAAGCGCCCAGCTACCATTTACTGATTCAATAAAAATGCTTCCATTTTTCGTTAATAAACTTTGAAATTCAGTTTCGCCCAAAACTTTGCCTCTCGTGACGTCTTGCTAGCTTTCTGGCTCGCAGTAACCAATCACCGGCGGCTAATGCTTCCTGTGTTACTAAGAAAGTAGATATTGTAATTACGCAACCCGTCCTGGTAGACATATTTCATTGAAAGCTTGGTAAATATGCTATATGGACCATGGGAAAATGTAAAATGCAATGAAAAAAAGCACCACTTTTTCACCTGGTGGTCGAAAATTGAACTTTTTAATTTCATAAATCTCTCCGCATGGTCTCATTAAGATATCCTGAAAATTTGGCTGTATTCGGATAAGCAGTTTTCGAGAGAAAACTATTCAGAGTACGGGAACTTTAACTATAATCACCCTGTATGTAAAAGTTTCAACACACTAAGTTCTATACTATAATTACATAAAATTATTATACGGATGGAAACTACCTTTGTTTTCGTTATGGTCTTATTTAAGACGATTCCCTTTCTTTCGTAAATTTTAATCAACACTACGCTGATTATATAATAGGAATTTTCCGGTATAACGGTATGAATCGAGGGTCTTCTGAGAAATGTTTTTTATTTTATTTTTTAAGTTTTATTACAACACGGAAGAAAAAATTACGTTAGTTTATTCTAGAAATTCACGCAATTGTAATTTCAAAGCAGAATTTTTTACTCCATACGAAAACTGAAAAAGAACTGTCTAGAACTAACTAATAATATAATGGTCTAGGAGCATGCAAGTATTACGTAAAGCAGTACCTTGTGTCACATACTGATTCGCAATCATCCCAAAAATGGAACAGATAATTAAAGTGGCATTTATAGCGGGTATGTGCCATGAGCATTAATGATCTGAAGAAGAAAAAATGCAATCAAAATGAACGAACCATCGTGAAATAAAAAAAAGAGGCGCATATAAACGAGTTCATATGTTTTATACCTGACAACTTCTAAGGCATGAATTTCTTTCTCGTGGAGAATTTTCGACGAAGGGGGAAAAAAAGGGAATTCAATTCTGAAGATGTCCGCACATTTTTTTCCCTGAGACAATAACGTGGAGGCGAGAAAAATTTACGAAGTTATATCTCTATTTTATTTCCCGAGTTAATACTAAAACCGTAATAAATGCCAGCAAAGGTAGTACTGATTCAAATATGTCAACTAAACAGAGGAAAAAGTGTCAGCATCATGCGAGGAGATTAAAAAAAAAGGGTAATATATGATACAATTTTCTGCATAAAAAAAAAGTATACAATTGAAATTCATTAGGCTTTCTTTTTGTGATATTTCTCTTGTGATATATCTGCCCACCAGTCTTGTAAAATGTCAGGAATGCGAATAAAACTATTCAAAATGTCACGAGATGTGAAAACAAATAGTATTAAATAATCCCACACAGGAATTCATTAGCAGAATGTTTCAGAACTTTTGCCATTTTATCCTCTTATTAAAATGTCTTGCATGCTAAGGTTTCTTTATATTAATATTAATGTACATAGTTACGAAAACATTTTTTTTTTTTTTTTTTTCGAATTTCTTACGTCTTAATCATTCCTGATGGAAATCATCGATAAGAAAACTCATTTAAGCAAATAATTGAATACATTACGTGCAGAGTTTAAATTTTTTTCCAGGTACTAACTACTGTAATATCAGTGTAATTTGTCACTTTATTGCAGATTTTATGAAATTATATTCTTTGTGGTATTAACTCAAGTAAGAACAGTATTTCAAAACACGATATGTGAAAAACATTGGAGAGATTGTTTTCGGTTATAAATTGACAAACTGCTCTTGGTTGAAGCTTGAAACTTTCAAATGCAGCTGCTGCGCACACCGACGCAATGTCAACCTCTTCAAGTTTGGAAAAAAAATTCTAATCATCTTTGGATATTTTTGTAATTTCTTTCCATCGAAGTGATTTCCATTAAATGGAAATGCAGCTCACAATCTCTCTCTTTCTCGTCGTTACCACCTGACTATATTTTGTATGTGTAAACACCATCTTCTTCCTCCAAATTTAATTTATTGACAAATTTGAAAAGCTTGTCGATGCTTTTGATGGCGATGATTAATCGTTGTCTGCACTCGGAGTTCTTCGAATTGATTAATAGCGGCAAAATGTTTAATAGCCCGCTTTTGTACATATAAATTGATGAAATTTTCTATTTTGTGTTTGAGATTTATTAACGTCAGTAATAGAATTTCTGGTCCAATCATAAAGAAGATTAATTGAGAAGCTCGGGGGTTCTTTCATGTATGGGACAAGATTTTGAAGATTATCTCGCGCTGAGCTTCAATATACGTATATGCCTTTAATTGCAATTCATCGTACTCGCTAAGGGAACTCTTATCCAAGATACAATATATGCTTTTATTTTAAAACGAGTTCAGCGTATACAACATTCAAAATATTATATTTTCTTTGTATTTCCCGCATTCCAGAAATTCTGGAAGCAATCGGTTTTTCTCATGATGCAATATAAAAACATACCGTAAAACGGGGTAACTTGGGTGAGATTTTGCACATTTTTTGTATATTTTTTACTTTACTAAAATGATTTACTTATGGTTTGCTTCGAAAAATGTTTATTAAATGTTGGACCACTAGAGCGAGAGAGAGAGAGAAGTTTTAGTTATTTGTTTATGCAAGGATAATTACTTTGTAACTAACTCTAATGGAGAAAAATGAATGCAAAGGCACGCTCAAGTCCCCCCACTTGAAGGGTAACTATTCTATTGCCTTGAAATTTTGTTTTTTGAAGTGTGTTTCAATCTCGCCCAACTAGAAATAATTAGGAACGAATGAAAAAGTATAAGTACGCATAAATTTTGTTTTTATCACACAAATAAATACGGAGAATTGCTCTATTATGTCTACATTGTAAATCTGCTTAGTCAAAAATGTCTGTTTCGGTAGTGTTCATTTTTAGATACGGTGGAAATCTTAAATTAATTTATAAGTTAATCTGATCCTTTGTTTTATTTATATAGCGCCTGGAGCCAAATATTTCCATATATATTTGTGATATAATATTCATATATTATATATATAATATAATTATATATATAATATATAATTTCTATAATTATATATATAGCTGTGATGAATATGTATAATCCTGTCCTCGAATCACCCCAAAACATTATATATATATATATATACATTCCACTATAATAAAACAACCAGTATATGTGCGCTTAATGTTATTAATTAATCAGACGTCAGCGATTTCCTGGTGTATAGAGGCATTTTTAAGCCTTTGAGACTAATCTTATGATTTACTTTAAAATCAAAAATAAGCATACTTACCAAAGCAAAGTTCAACAAGACTGTAAAATGTAACCACTGAGCATTGTAAACAGTTTCGCCATGTTATCATGATGAGTTATTTAGAAATTAAATTAAAACAACAGTTCACTCTTATGGCTAGAGTTGAAATCACTTTCATTTACGGTGGATATGGCGTCATTTAAAACAAGAAATTAGCGTATGTACCGAAGTCAACCCAGTCAAGGGTAATGGAAGAATTTGTGCTCAGATAACACTTTGGAGTGAAATTCCATTCACGTAGCTGTCGCGGCTACTCGTAAGTGAAGTCCAATCTCTGGTAAAAAACGTGAAAGATTACAAATTTCATTCCCTGTATCAGAAATCGTTATATGGTGCACCTTCACGGTACATCAGCGTTTCGTACTAGAAAATAATACTGTCAATTTTTTGCTCGTATCAATTTTTGACGTCATGAAATTTCAGCGATAAAGAATCAAAGATAGTGTTGCTTTGCTGACTCGCAAACGTTTTAGATGAAATACAATTGCGATGGATTGCAGTGATCATACTAATGTGGCATCAAATAAGGTAATAGCCTATAACTTTTTTTTTTAAGAAGAAAAAACAACTTTTGGAAAAAGCCGTCCAAAACATTATTATTTAACATTCGAATTTTTCAAGTAATTAAATTGTATTTTAGTCATTATTTATAATTTGTTCTTGGCATTCGACAACCATTTGCGAACAAATATATGTTTGTAGACTATGAGAGAGAATTGCAATTGTATACGACTTGAATTTTATCCTTGAAAAACACGACCAATGAAATGTTTTTCGATTCTTTTTTCAACTCCAGAGCATCATCGAAGAAATACGGCGATGTAAATTTTTAGAGGAAAAAATAAAAGTTCTCTACCCCAAAGCTCTCTTTTCAATCGAACCATGAGAAAGCTCGAAACGGACCGAATCTACGCACATCAAATGACATAAACGGAGACGGAATCCACTCTTACTTTGAAAAAAAATATTTCTAGCTCAAACTTTTGGCTTAGTTTCAGCTCATTAGCATCAAACTGTAAATGTTCTTCCATAAGCACGGGGGGAAAACAAATATTGAACGGAAAAATATTGCTCGAGGGAACGAAAAACAAAGTACATAACTCTCGAAATACATTTCTTTTAACAACGTTTATTTGTGTACGAAATCGAAATAAACGTAGAGTTGACGCAGAAAACATGTCGGCAGCAAACTGTTTTGTTTCCCGTTCTTTCTTTTTAAACGTATTTCGAATAAGGCTGAACATTACGTGTGACTATTGAATATTGATACCGTTCGTAGCATTGAGTCCAAATACTGCACAAGGAAAGGAAAACCCTTTGCAGCCGAATATTTTCTTCGTCTTCTTTCAAGAAGTCCTTAGGCAGAATTGTAGAGATAAGACAGGATAAGCCATTGCCGAGTCTTTTCGGCGTAACTCTTTATCTCAGCAAAGAGAATATAGGATTTTGTTGCTTGCTTTCTAACATCGAGGTCGTACAATAAGAGGAGATCTTTTGTTCTCAAAAATACGATAGTCTGGGCTTGAAGGCGGAAAACGCACTTTTTTTTTTCCTTTTTTCCCTCAAAGAAAAACCGATTTTCAATATGCGGTGATGTGAGCTCAGACTAACAATCCTTACTTTCTCACTACTCTCTTTCTTTTAAAATGAAAAAAAAAACCAACAAAATACTGTATATATGTACACACCTTACATCTTTCGATGTAAAAGAAAGGAAAAAGTAAAGAAAAATGAGGAAAATCATTTCTTTTCCATTTCCACCACGGGGTTTTTCTTTGAATGTGAATGAAGCCGAACGAACAAAGATGGGAATGAAATAGGAACCGATCTGCGTGATAAGCTTATCAGACTCGAGGACTCGCCTTCCTTTGGTTCGAGCTCTTTATTTATTTTGTTTTTACTCTCTTCTCTTTTCGAAGAGATCGTGCCCTTTGTTTGCATCAAAATTAAGATTCGCATTGTGACCAAGTTTGCTATTGTCAGACTTAGGAGTACTTTGAAATTCTTGAAGTTCTCTACGATCACCTCGTAGAGGCTGGAATACAGTGTATGTGTTACGTTGTATATGTTACGGTAAATGTGGTTATCCATAATACGCCGGTTATCATGCATAATCGCTAATCGTCTCGGTGTGATTGATAAATTTATCACCTTTAATGGTGATTATGCATAATGCTCAGGTGTCGGTGGTAAATTTGATGAATGCTAAAAAAATTATCACTTTTACCGGTCATTATTTGATCATGTGATCATTTTTGTCACACCACGTTAGTTTTCGGCTCACGAGCGCTAATTGCACCTAATTTATTGCTGATTCCAAACGGCAGCCTTTTTTTTTCTCATGCTCACTAATTTAGAGGTTGGTACGTTAACCCCTCAGTGTGGGAATTCCAACGGTAGCAATCCTTTCCCGTGGCAATGTTACCATTACTGTTACATCTCGGCGTCAGGAACATTTCTGAAAAAGAAGAACCGGGCATCGACACCTCAAAACATTCTTTGGTACTTTAGGCATCTTATCGACCTGGGCTGCCGCGCCCACTGGTGATTATACGTAATACCCAAGCAAGCTCACCTGATTAATTTTATAAATGAAATTCCTCGTTTTTACCGGTGATTACGCATAGTACCCAAGTATTATTGATGACGCCGAGTTACGTGGTGGAGCCGAGACGATGCTCGTCTACCACCGTCAAGATTGTCGTCAGTTCCCAGGTGGGTCCGGGAGAAATATATAGATAATAATATATTTTTCCCTAAGGAGCTTGAGGCAACCACCTTCATTTCCAACCCAATGTTGGCGGCAGTAAATTGCGTGTCGCGATGTGGCCGGAGTTGGTATGTGGCGAAATAGTGTAATTGAGGAATTTGATAATAAATATGAGAAAAATATTCCAAAACGAATCTGGGCAGTATGTTTAATGAATATAGACGGGACCCGATGTAACGAACTTTTATTTAATGATTTTCACGGGGTTCCCCCAGCACTGCCCCCCCCCCCCCCGACACCTGTCCGCGTGCGAATCTGTTGAATGAGACCTTGTAAAAAATCGTTAAATTGAAGAATTCATTAAATTAGAGTTCGTTATATTGAAATATCATTGTATAATTCGTCAAATTAGAGTTAATTATAACGGGGTCGGTTGTGGAGTCCGTTAAATATGAGTTTGTTATATTGGGGTCTGATTGTATACACATAAAAACTTTTAAAAATTCATCAAATCAAAGATTTTGTTAAATGAGAGTTCATTTTATCGGGTTCCAATAAAATCAGAATTCGTCAAACAGGAGTTAAATATAGGAGTTATTTCAGGGATGTTTGAAAAATTCGTTAATTCAGAGTGCACTATATTTGGCTAAGACTCTGGCTCCCAAGTACGGTCATCCTGAATAACTTATCCCGGGAATGGGACTGGCTTGTCATATTTACTTATACGGAATGGTCATAATGCGTAATGACCAACAAATACATTGAATTTAATACTATTTATCAAACTTACCAACTACGCTTGTGTGTTATACATGATCGTTGGAAAAAGTGATACGTTTACACGAATTTATCAAACTGAAAATTTATGAAATTTTCGGTCCCGATCAGAATCGCATTTACGGTTTTGCCGCCCGTGAGCTACTCGAATTTTGTCACACTTCTACCCTGTTTTTCTTGACTACTGTTTCCTCGATTTCGTCACCCTGTGTTATAACCCGCTTGCCCTCCTCCCTCCCCCACTCCTGCAAGTACACCCGTGTCTTTAAGTCAATCTTTTGGTCACTCCCATAACTCACACACTCTCTAAACTATTCTTTCAGTCATCTATATGCTTGCCCAATGTTTTGGTTATTCACATGCGTGAATACTGTTTTGATAACTCACATATTTACACACACTCTAAGTCACTCTTTTGGTCGATCAATGACTTGGTTTCTTGCTTTATAGGTCTTCATAATTTACAAGTTTGCACATGTTCTAGGTCATTCACATGTTTTCACATGCTCTAGGTCATTCACATGTTTTTACATGCTCTAGGTCACTCACTGGCCTGGTCCCTCACTCTGTAGGTCACTGTTTTGGTCATTCGCATGCTTGATACGCTCTACATGCTAACATAATTCTACATTCTTAAGTACAATATTCATTGAAATTTCCAAATTTGAAAAATGGAGTAAAAACCGCATTAAATGTGGAAAAACCGTTTTAACCGCATTTAATGCTGTTTTCCCCCTAATTTCCTCCATTTTTCTTATTCGGATACCTCAGTGAATATTGCACTTAGAAACGTAGAATATTTTCAGTTGGCATCAGGAAAGACAGAGCAACAACTTTCCAATTGAGTTTTGGGGCCCTCAAGGACTGTATAAAAAATACATTATTTTTTATTTTAATAACTATGAACCTCTTGAAACATAAATAGCATATCTGAGTACTTCTATACGGTTTTTGGAAATTTTTCTTCCTTGTTGAAAGTATACCTCTAGAATAAACGGTTCGTAAAATGTCATACCCCCTGTTTGCTATGCATCCTGTCTATACAGAACCAAGATATAAAGATCAGTCTGTGTAGTCCCGCACTTTATAAATTGAACTAGTATTCCCCTTATCGGAAATGCGTTAATGATTTCGTGGCTCTGATTCCATTAGATGCAAAGTGTCTTCATTCTTGCAGGTTTAATGAAAATGAAAACTACGGCGATAGGATATCCATGATATTGTCTGTGTATGAAAACGTTGTACACCCGGAATTGTCAGATACGCCAACGTATAACGAGAATCCCAAATCACCGCTCCATTATTAAATATATTCCTTCAAATGTTAAATGAATATTTCATGACCCAAGAGCTTTGTTTTAGCCAACACTCGGGAAATGATGATTTGAGAAAATTGTTTAATATACCTGTGAATATACGTGTGTGTGTGTGTTGATGCATCCACACACAAGATGGAAAATCCCCTCCCCCTTCGATCTCTCTGTTCATAGAAACGACGTCCGTCCAAGGAGAACACAAGGCCCCGCTTCTCTCTCTCTCTCTCTCTATCTATCTATCTTTATGTTTTCATTGTATGCCAAACTAATCACGCTCAAAATGACCATTCATTTTGAGCTGATTGGAATTTCCAAACTCTGTCTAATTAGAGGAGAGAACTGCACTCGTTGTTCATTTCCGAACTGATAAATCATCTGAGATGCTGCACGGCGATGAGAGCAGAGAATTTGACGTGAAGCTCACCTTGTTGTGTGTACGCTTTTGACCGATCCCGGGAATTCACTAGGATCCCCTCGTTTCTTCTCCCAAACGGTTTAAACATGTCCATAGATATAAACTATGTATCCTCCAAATTCTCGATTACCACAAAATTCCAAAATTAAGACTTTTGCAATAACGTTTACGAGTTCATTCGATAAAAAACATCATTTATTTGTAATAAAAAAAGTTATTAAAACAATTATTTGCAAATTATTGAGCAATATATTATTTTTTTGAAAAAGATCTTTCACAAAACATGAAAAAAAAACTAACCAATAAGCCTGCGTATTGAATACATTCGCTCGAACGTAACCGATACACTTATTGGTTTAATTTTCAAGTTTTATAAAAGAACTTTTCTAAAACTTTTAAACTGCAATGCTTTCCTTAGTTTTAGCCTCTGGTTATCAAAGTTGAGGAATTTTTTTTCCGATCGTTCACATCTGGCAAGCTCAGTTTTTGTTTTAGTTTGACATTTCATAAATCTTTATGCCACCATATCTGCTTTGAAAGCTTCCTAGGAAACGTGGGTTCATTCACGGTGCGCAGATTTGACTGCAGATTTATTAGTACTAAATAATATTCCAAACAAAAAATCTGAGGCTGATGTGAAGTGCGTTGAAGTGCAATGTTCACCTGTCTTCTTTGGATGGTAAATCTTGTTGCTTTCTATATTTTCATATTCAAAGCTGGAGAGTGATTTTATAGCCACCCTGTATGCTTAAAAAAGATAAATTTCTTCAAAATTAACAAATTTATCATTTAAGATTTTAATGTTTGTTTTTTTTATTGTAAAAGTTTAGTGTGAGTCTAACAGTGGTTTGTCTGCTGCTTCTTTCAGTGCAAAGGTATTGAACTAAAAAGAAGCAGCAGTCAAAATGACTGCAAGCGGCCGTCCTAGCATAATGACCCTTCTAGTATTGAAATTATATAAGTTGAATATTTTTGCCCATAAAATGTGAAATGATACCAATCGGAATCGTTTAAGAATTCCAACCCTGAAAAGTATTTTTATCAGAAATGTTTGATATTTAAGTATTATTGGACCTAAAGAATTTTTCTATAGTCAAAAGATATTTCGGTCAGAACGTGTTAAAAGAAGCGAAGACAAAAAATATTGTATAACGTACAGAGAAACTTGGTTATAACGACATCGAAGATCCCATGGGGATGCGTGGTTGTAACCAAGGTTGATGTTTTCCAGACTATTTTTTTTCACTAGAAACATAATCAAATAGCGTTCAAATACTGCGCATGAATTTGTTGTATTATTATGATTCGGGTGAGCAAATTTGATCAATAAGTATGAGAAATTTGAATCATATATAAGGAGCATTGCTAATCCTCACCAAAAATGTTGCCAACTGTCAGCAAAATTGCCAAATATTGCTTATAAATAATTTTTGGCGGGAAATGCAGTGCTAAAGCAACTCTGCAGTGATTTAAAATAATATATTTCAAGAAAAAAAAATTGAACAGGGAAAATATTTGTAGTCATATTCATTATAACAAAAGTTATAAACTATACAAATTATCTTCATCTCCGATTCTACCGATGTTTATGAAATAAAGCAAGCTTCGTTGAAAAAAACGGGACGTTAAAGAAGAAAATGTCGGGAAGGAAAAAATAGAGAAATGTTTCTTATGCAGGGAATATCGATGAGCAAGTCAAAGTACTACACACGTAATAGATGTTCTTTTTCAACGTTAGTTATAAATACAACAACAGGCGAACATTTCCTGAATGTAATTAGCTCAGATCATAAAAATTGTTTTGCGAGAATACCATCAGAACAGAAACAAAAGCGACGGAAAAAAGTGTCGTTATATCCAAGGTCATTGTGTCTTCATAGACGTTATAAACAAGGTTCATTAACTTATTCTATGTGGGGAAATCAGCTCGGACCACCAGTTATTTACGTTATAGTTGAGGTGTCGAACCGAGTTTGACTGCATTTTTTCTTCTTTTTCAATCTCAAACTACATCAAAACAAATGATTCTTCACATCAAATTCAGCGAATCTCTTGATCTCAGATTATATGAAAAATATGCAGCGTGACAAACACAATAATAAACATTTATTCACGTAAACATATATTCACATAAAACATACATTACAAAATTTCCATAACACCATCAAATCCACCGAGGGAGGAATATAAAACTGCTTCTTTCTCGCGTAGCAGTAGAGTTTCAGGAAGAGAGTGACAGTTTGTTCTCTCGTTTTATTTTGAACAGTATATCGGTATTTAAATACAGCCGAGCATTCACCACCAAAAATAAATGTGGATATACATATATATTTATACTTCTTTTTTTTATCACAAGCAACAGTATCATGAACTTACATGAACGTATAATGAATGCGTATGCGATTTTTTTTTCTTTCAATCGGGGAGGGACTTGTCGGTAGTCATTAGCGTTAGCAGTTTCCAAAAAAATCCACATTTATTGATCACTATGATATCGTGATATTATATTGAACTGCGATTCCGACAAAAAAAAGGATATTTTCCCGCTCTCTACGTATTATACTTTACAAATCTGGAATGTTATCAACATTTACGTAGAACATTCATATAACTATAGATACAAAACATTTATATGAGGAATTTGTTCAATGTTACTGACATCAATCTTATGAAAAAAATTTTAGGGTCGTTAAAAAACTAGTTTCGTTCTTCAATTTAAATCCAATGATTTTTCTTGGTAAACTTGGAATATTTCTCATGCGCGGAGAGAAATGTTTGTGCTCATGACGATACACCAACCGTGTTCACAACGAGTACATAATTTTATATGTTCGCCTTAACAGTTCCAGACCCAATTCAACAGAATATGTATTTTCAGCAACTCTTTAAAATCTGACTTTTACTTCAGTAAACTCTCATGGAAGAAACCTAATATTTTTACCCTTTATTCCCACATCGTAATTCCCTGCTGTTTCTTCGCATCTGCGATTATGTATCATCTTACACGTGACAAATTCAAAAATTATAGGAATTAGAATCAATCAATCAATGTTAATTTTTGTTATTTTTAGCTACGTTTACGTAATGTCACTTTGAAAGCCATGCAGAAACAATCATGAATCGGAAACAAAAATTAGCATGGAAATACTCATTCAAGATTCTATTTGAATTTAGTCAGTAGCTTCACGCTCGTCCGACGTTACGAGAGCTTGAACAGTTCTAGAATATAAAAATTTCACTGAAGTGTTAAAAAAAACTGGTACAGATGAGCGTTTACAAATAAACAATAAATGCAACCAATTAACGTAACTCTATGCTGTCAGCAGTGCCTATACAGGTGATTCAGAAAAATATCGCCAAATTGAAAGGGCAATTCAGGTATACAATAAAAATTCATGCATATGTGCGCAAACCAGGGTTGGTAAAACAACCGGGTTTTTTTTTTAAAACAACTTGTTTTAAATCAATTTTATTAATGTAATTAATAAAAATTTCCATATTAATTAACCTATAAATATTTTTTCAAATTTTAACAGATACCAAATTTTGCATTTAAAAAATTTCTTTGGTTAACTCAAGGAATTATTTTGTATTTAAAAATTCAGTAAATTTGAATATGCTTAATTAGAAAGCTATTTTGTAAAATGTGATCAGAACTGGGTAAATAAAGTATTTAATGAAGCATAATTAATGCAGATTAATTAGCAATGCTTTACTATATACAACAGCGGTTCTCAACCGGTGCTCCGCGGAGCCCCAAGGGCTCCGTGTGCATCCCCCAGGGGCTCCGCGGCGGCTCGAGGAAAATAAAATGAATCAGTAAATTTGATAGATAAGTAAATAAGAGATGCCTACAAGGTTCTGCCATATAAATTAAGTACGAAAAAGGGCTTCTCGAGTAAAACAGGGCTCCGCCACAGAAATTATATACTGAAAAGGGCTCCGCGAGTAAAAAAAGGTTGAGAACCGCTGATATACAGGGTGATTATAATTGAGTTTCCATTTCAGAACACTGTAAATTAAGAACCAATGGCCAGAATTACTTGAAAATTTGCATGAACATTCCTGAAGCAATAGCATGGCAAAAAAATTCCTTTGTATGGCAAAAGGGGAAAAAATACTTAAAAATGTAAAATAGACAATGCTGTACTCATCCAACCTGCTCACAGAATGGAAACGATAGCCAGTCAGGGCGAAATGTTAGTATCTGGGCTTATTTAGCATCGCACAATTTCATAATTCATGAAAACATAGAAAAATGAAGTCACTTAACAAACAACTATAATTTACACAAGAAATGTTAAATATGTTGACACCGTATTCATGCTATGAGATGGAAGCGCAAAAATGTTTGTTCAACAACAAATCAGAGTATGCCATGGTAATGATGTGGATGTGCTTCCAATTCACCAAAGTTTGCCGACCACTGTGCATAACATTTTGAGGTGCACCCCCTCCCCCCTTAAAGCGGTTGCAAGTGTTAAGCTTAGGTGAACTAACAGCCGGTCAGGGGCCGTATCATGTTGTTTTCGTCAAATGGTTTTTCAGCAACTGCTTTGCTGGTGTTGCAATGTGCATTTTGATAAAAGTTGATTATTCACACACTGACAATAGATTATATAACTGGCTCAGTACAGCATCATCTACTTGTACATTTGTAAGTCTTTTTTTTCTTTCGTCAAAGAAAACTCCATTGCTTCAGGAGTATCCATGCAAATCTTTAAGTCATTCTGGCCAGTGGTTTCTTATTTTCATGTTCTAGAATCAGAACTTTAATTATAATCACCCTGCATATATAGCTGATTATTTTTCATAAATCACTTACTACTGTACCATCTTCTATCATTTAAAGATATGCCATAAGAATGTTCTTCAAGGATAGAAAATGTGGTAAGAATAAAACTTTTAAAACTAATAATGAACCAATATGATATTTTTCAAAATGAAAAAAATATATTTAGGCCATTTTTACGTGACTTTTTGAAAAAAACCAGACTGTTTCAAAAAAAAAAAGCGCTTGGTTAAAACCAACGTGGTTTAAACCAAGCCACCCTGGCACAAACGCCATCCGGAGCCGCTATAGGGAGTTATTGCATCGTACACTTTTAACGCAATCTCGAACTCAGTGAGATTTGCAATTGGAATTCTGACAACATAAATAGGTTAGGGGGCTACACATACACACAGAACACACATTCCGGCGTGTGCCGATTCGTTAGAAATTCCGCGTGGATTGCATGATTGCTACTACTAGTAACCGTACATACATCTCGCACGTATTCTTCATTTTTAAGGCATCGGTACGTCTCGGAATGTGGGTTCTGAGTGTATATGTGGCCCCTAACCTATTTATATTGTCAGCCGTAATTTTTTTGTAACACGTACACTCAGAACCCACATTGCAAGGTGTACCAATGCGTTAGAAATTCCGAAAGAAATGTGTGCGAGCTGCATGTACGGTTAAGTAGTAGTAGTAGTAGCAAGCATGAAATCCATGCGGAATTTCTAATGAATCGGTAAATACCGGAATGTGTGTTCTTAATGTATGTGTAGCCCCTAAGCTATTTAAGTTGTCAGAATTGGCACTTCATGCTTGCTGAGTTCGGGATTGCTGTAAAATAGTGTGATGCAACAACTTCCTGTAGCGCCTCCGGTCGGCGCTTGAGCCCCCTATGTTAATGTATGCTTTCGGATTGTTATTGTACGCCTGAATTGCCTTTTCAGTTGTGAGATTTTTTTCCGAACCACCCTGTATAAGAGAACAGGTAGCCGGGAAAGCTGTTACTTTGATTTCTGCTGCCAAAATGACAGGCTATCACGATCTAAGTGACTTTGAACATGGCTTAGTAGTCGGCACTACTGAGATAGGTCACAAGATTTCACAATGTTGGGACTTCAACAAGTGTCGCATGTGAACTGTACAACATTCCTTCCTTTATATGGGCTTTCACAGCCGAAGGCCCACTCGGGTTCCTTCGATGGCTACCAAAGCACAATATGTCTCACTCTGTACCAAAGAGGGATATAAGCGATTAACGAAGACCTTCGATGACTACAAGGCACAAACTATGCGCCTCGCCTGGGCTCGTCCTCACCGTCACTAGACTGTTGACGACTGGAAACACGTTGCCTGGTTTGATGAGTTTTCAGTTGTATTGGGCTGATGGACGTGTAAGGGTATGGAGAAAACCCCACAAAACCATGGATCCCGCATGTCGACAGGAGACTGTTTAAGATCATGGTAGAGGCTAGGACTACAGAGAACTATGAATGGTGACTCGATACGTAAACATCCTTGTCGATCACTTACATTGTAAGTGATGATAATATATCCATGTCCTGCATGCATTTCGATGGGTTTGGACAATTCCAACAGGGCATGTGACACAACACACGTCTCGGGAGTTGCTACCGAGTGGCTCAAGGAACACTCTTCTGATTTCAGCATCCTCCGTAGACCACCTAAATTCTCAGACATGAATATTATTGAGTATATGTGGTATACTTTGCAACGTGATGTACAAAATCATCCCACACCGTTATGAAATTGTGGACTTCCCTGAGAAAATCATGGTGTGAATTACCTTGAAGATACCTTCACACATTAGTGGAGTCCATACCACGCAGTGTTGCAGCAGTTCTGAGTGCTCGAGTGGGACCTACAGGGTATTAGGTGGGTGTGCCAGTTTTTCTGGCACTTCGCCAAAGTTCTTATGTCATTTGAAATTAGAATTTTACTCAATCAAGGGAAGAGGGAAAAATGCCTGCATTGACTAGGTGAATGTTCTGTGGTTATGTGGTACGTACCCGAGTTGGAAAATATAGAAAAAAATATTAATACATTTTATTATTCTCAACTATCAGAGATTATTAAAAAACATATTGGTACACTGTATAGCAGGGGTGCACAACCTCCGGCCCGCAAGTCAAATGCGGCCCGCCAAGGATGTTTCATACGGCCCGCGAAATGGAAGGTGTTGCGGTAGAAACCTCTAAAAAAACTCTGGTAAAAAAGTATCATCATAATAAAAAAGATCACCATATTTCCTTCATATAAAAACACGGGAAATCAGGATCCATAAAGGCCGTCAACAATTATCGTAAAAAGAAATCTGTCAAAGATAATTTAACTTGTCAATTACATCCAAAAAGAAAAAGAAAATTGTCAAAGGGAAGTAAAGTCGTTAATTACATCAAAATAAATAATTGTCAAAGTGAAGGGAAATTGCTAATCACCACAAAAATATTTTTCAAGAGGAAGAAAGTCTAAAATAGTTAACTATTTCCAAAGAAATTGTTGAAGGTAAGTTGCTAACATCGCTAAAAGAAAAATGTCAAAGGTGAGTGAAGTTCCCAACTATACTTGAAATTGTTAAAAAGTCACTAATGGTGGAAAATAGAGATTTACTAAAACTCACTTAAAATGTAATTCACCAAAAAA
This sequence comes from Pholcus phalangioides, assembly GCF_987345545.1. NCBI lineage: Eukaryota > Metazoa > Arthropoda > Arachnida > Araneae > Pholcidae > Pholcus > Pholcus phalangioides. Next base: position 79,579,288 of record NW_028301608.1, on the reverse strand, counting down.
GAAAAAAAAAAACTTTAAGAGGTGATAGTACACACCAATACAAACAATTGTGATCAAAGAATGTATGGTGTAACATGAAACGCAAACACGCTATCGCGTTTCGGAACGGTCTCTTCCCAAACGTTAAAACGGCATTCCTGTTGAAATTTATCGGGAGAAAAAGAACACCACATGCATTCAAATGTAACTTGGGGAAAAAGACGTCCTTGTATGACCTGCATCAGACCGGGAAGCAAGAAAGGATCCCGTTTCGCACAGCTGCCGATGCAAGCGCGCAATTGTTTTCGGGTTGGGCAACCGCCTGTGGGGAAAACGCTCACCGTACATTCGTGCTATCTTTGTAATACTTCCGTTTAAAGCTCCATAAATGAATTGCGTGTCTGCTTAACGTGATCTTCACGCATTGCCAAGGGATCAGCATGATCCGTCCAGGGAATTTGTTAGTGTTAGTAAACATCCATGCCCGAACCGGGATTCGAACCCAGACCTGCACAGTGAGAAGCTAGTTCCCTAACCACTCGACTGCCAGGCGGCAAGTATTACTAAAGTGCGCCATTATCCCGTGCGTTAAAGCTGTTAGAACGGTGCACGTTAACTTCACAGGGCTGGCGTCCGTGCCTTTTATTCACAATGACGCAGATTTTGATACTGCTTCTTCTTCTTCCTCTGGTTACATTTGCATGCATTGTGTTCTTTTTCTCCCGATAAATTTCAACAGGAATGCCGTTTCAGCGTTAGAGGAGCAGTCATTTGCGTTCCGTGTTATACCATGCATTCGTCGATGGCAATTGTTTGTATTGGTGTGTACTATCACTAAGTTTTTCCCATCTTTTTGAATCACCATATATGTATAGAAATTGAGAAATCAAGTGGTTTAAGTCCAGATTTGGTTGATTTGCACATACTCACATAAAATACGTAAAACAACTAAGAATTTTTATACTCACTTAGAAATGAAGTGGCAAGTTGAAGCTGATGAAATAGCTTACAGATGGCAACAGTGTAGGTTTCCTGACTCGATAATTGCTAGCAATTTCAATTGCGAATTTCTTTGTCTTGAAAAAGTGACATGTATACACCACTTGGTTTCTCAACCCCCCCCCCCCATATATAAAGGTTTGACAAATATTTTAAACGAATATATTTATCTAACCGTAATTAATTGTGATAATTATAGTGATAATTACCATCATATAATCTCAATCCCCTTGATTTCAGTCAAAAATATAAATTCAAGTGAAATTCGTTGAAAATCGGGATATTTTATGAAACAGTTCGGACGGCCAAAATTGCAAGAATGTCCCATAAAGTAGGGTTATATATAGTCGCCGTATTTATTCTAGTTTCTGGCCAGTGAATCTGTCCCGTGGACTGAAAAGGTTGTGCACCTCCTGTTTGAAGAAATTATTTCTGCATGAAGTGAGTGAATCATTTTTTTTTCTCCCATTGTCAATCGTTCTCTTGTACATTTTAGCTTGCCATCTTCATCATATTTATGCAAAGAACATTTTTGAATAACTCCTCTGATTACAAGTGATTGATTCAAAACTGTTCTTATTTTTCATGGGTTTTTTTTTTTCATTTTTAGTACATTTTCATTGTTAGAAATTAGAACTTTTTCAATATTAGTTTGGATTTCTAGAATTCACATATAACGAATTATCAAAATATTCGAGAATGTACAGAAATGCCACGGTGAAATTCTTTCTCTTTCAAACAAACACAAAGCGAGTGAGTTCCCTCGATATCGTTTATTTGGATAAAAGATGGAAACAAATTCGGTTAAAATTATCATGTATGACGCACACATTCACAACATTGATGTTACTTTCATCGTCCTTTCATGTTGTACGTATTTTGATGCGTTTCAGTTTCTCATCTCCTGATCGTTCAAATGATCTTTTCTTTTCCTATTTCCGAATTGTCCTTCAGCCAAGCTCAAGATTCGTTAACCTTGATTGTGCACCAGGTTATGCTAAGTGAAATAAAGGCCTCCTCGTTCAGTTTACTTTCGTATAACGGAGTCATCGTTCTTGATCTAGCATGTTCACAATGAAACAGGCTTTGCCATTGCTTCGGCGAATCATGATCCCTTCTTTGATTCGGGTTTCATTCTGTGACACATATGACGTATAGGAATTCTGAAAGAAAGAAAAACAGGAAAAGAAACTGCTCAAAAAGTGATTCTATTAAATCTGTCTCACTGCAAACGCCTGAGAGATTGGATTTTAAAGTTTCCGTGATGCTACAGGTACATGTATGTTAACGAGTCATAAAAGTCATATGAATTGAAGTAAGAATTATTCAGAAAACTGAAAAAGATGCAAAGCCGTTTTTCGAAAATTTAAGAATGCTTGGTAGCCAAAGTCGATAAGATATTCTCCTGCAGTATCATTGTATGATTACAGGTGTCACGAGTTCTCAGCACCCAGTTCGTCATTTTCAAAATATTCCCTGGTTTTCCTGACGCTTAGGTTACTTCAGAAACGGTGGTAATATAACTGCACAAAACATTGCTACCGCAGGAAGTCATTCATTCAGTCAGTGATCACCACCATCAACCTGTCGGCAAAACGTATGGAAAAACATTACGGCAGATATCACTCTTTCGTGACACGTTGGGGTTGGGATCAGTTTTTCAAGTCAAATAAACTGTAGGTTCTGAAGAAAATAATAAATTATTCTCCTCCACCATTACAAAAAAAAAAAAAAAATTTTCATTAGAATTATTGACTTTCCCGACTCCATGTGTATCTATAGACTAGTATTTTTTCTTAGGATTAGGTGAAGTTCATATATTAAATATATAAAATATCATATATATTCATATATATAATAATTATGTACCAATAGCATTTACTGACAGAAATTTCATCTATTTATGCAAAAACAAGATCGTAATTTGCCGTACCTATTTTTTTTTACGAAGTTCTCGTTCAGCTACCTTCGTCTTCGTTTCTGAAACATCAAAAAATCATTGTGTCATTATAATTATGGTATATAAGCCCCCGGGTGGACAAAGTTTGTAGTGTTAGAATTATATTATATAAGCAAATGTACAAAGTTTGAGAAGATCAACTGAATAAATCTACTAAGCTCAAGTATAATTGAGCGAGCGTAATCTTTGTTACTCCTTGCGATGACCCCAATTCATCGGCTGGTGATAATTCGAATACGCTATTATTAAAAAACACTCAGAACTGCCATTACCATACGTGACGTTGCATATAAATACGAGGCTTCCCATTACATACGCTCTCAGAAACGAAAAGAAAAGAAAAATACTAGATAAATTTCGTTTTGTAATGAAACAAGGTGGCTACTTCTTCAGTTATGAGAAGTTTTATGAATATTAAATATAATGAAATTAATCTGGTGAAAATCATTCGTTCCCGCGGAAGGACCTCGCCAATGTTTTCGCATTGGGCCCTGCGTCTATTCAATTTTTGGTAACTTAATAATTTAAGTTTTGATCAAAACCGAAAATGCGGATGCCGAACTTTTATCGAGAAAGAAAATGTTTTTCTTTTTTTTTGCTTGAAATGGCAAATACATCGGTTGATTTTTTAGTAATGCCAACTATTTATTTCCTAGATGTATGGTATACACACGTACAAGGTTATAAATTTTACAGGTCTTCCATGCAACACCAGTGGTGAGTACAACGTGTTTCCACCAATGTGGAAGTCTGCATTCTGTTGGCACTGCCTAATCTCGGGATGGTTTGAAGAGAACAATTTTCCTGACACAATTTCACATCTTTCTCTGAAGGCTCTTACCCACCCCTTGCTACTCTGTGAGATAAAGGTGCGTATACGTTAGTGCACCATCTTGTATCGTATGACCCGGAGCGGTTCTAATCCGTTCGTGGGTACAAAAACTTCATTTGTGTCCCATTTCTTTGCGTTCTTTGAAAAACCGATTCAGGGTGAGACCAGTTCAAACAGCTTAAGAATCATTCACAACACCGTACACATTACTGAACAACCAATTGCTTGCATTGCATCATCTGCTTGCTGATGTATAAGCGCCTTAAGGAAATGCAGATGCTGCACCGCAAGCCTCTTGCAGTCCTCGGTGACAAGTTGTCTGTTTCAGAATTTGGAAGAGAATGACAGCACTAGTTTAACAAGCAACTAGCATTCCTGAGAAGCAAACTTCACGTTAGGTTCACGACAGGTACAGACATATTCCAACATGCACATAGAAGTTTCATAGAGGCATATGGACCAAGTGTCTGTGTGGTTTAATGGTTTAAATAGTCCTTGGTAACACAGTCATGCATTGCGACCTCTAGTACGTTCAATTTCAATCAGCCAAACTGCTCTTGCTTCGAAAACATTGTGACAGTCTTACGACCAGCTCGACGAACTGCCATGTTTCGGTTATCGCTGCGCACGCGCATGGAGAGGGCAGGGCGAGTTTATTTGTTCTGAGGGAGGTAGGCATTTAACTTCTGGTATAAACGACATGGTCTGGTTTAGTTTCACGGCCTCACTGGAGCGCTCTCTGTTGCCACTACTTAAATAAAAGTCAACCCATGTATTAATACAAAACAAATATTTTTCACATGCTCCCAGTTACCTTCGTATAAATCATTGCGGTCTCTATACAAATAAACGGTTACTTCTTAAGACAAAAGAAATGAATTAAAAAGATAACTTGTTGTTCGTTTGATGTTCGCTTTGGAAGCTAAAATAATCATTTGCATTATTTATCATTCGCTATGTTAATCGTTGTGGAAGTTAAAAACAAGTTTTAGTTCTGAAAGTACACCCAAGAAACCTGGTGTTCTTATTTGCATTCAAGTTTAAATGGAACTTAGTTCAGCAATATCTGCTTCACAGTTTTCCATAATTGGTGCTAAACAGAAATTCACGGCTGTTCACGAGTGCTGAGAGGAAGGAGATTCCTTTAATCATGCGTTACGGTGATATATTAATATAATTTATAGCGATGGCATATATCGATGATTCATAGCACTGTTTCCCAACTTTTTTGATGTCACGGACCCCCTGTAATGAAGGTTAAGGCAACGCAGTAGCGTTGTGCTGTTGCCCCCTGTAGTGAATTTCAATTTCAAAAACCACACACACACACAAATGTGTCCCCTTCCCCATTAAATTCAAAATGTATTTTTGTTAATTTTCATATCGTAAAAAATGGAGTAACAAATAACAATTTGACAGCATCAAATGTGTCATTCATGCAGTGGTAGTAAATGAAAACATGATATTTCGAGTCTTTTACAAAGTACACACGGACCCTCAGGGGTATGCGGATCGCAGGTTGTAAAATACTGATCTATAGCGATGGCCATAATTTCAAGTTAAGTTTTGAACTGAGAAACATCCGAAAAATAGTATTGAACAGGTACTAAAAGCATGCTGTGCTCATCATCCTCAAAGCTTAGGGTTCGTATATTGCTAGCTGATTAGATCAAAACACGTTGCATGAAAACTAATTAGCTCTTTTTCACTACGTTTATATAACTCTCATCGAGTAATACGGTAAATGCAAAAAATGTTCACTCGCTTCTTCTTAGTTGAAGTAAATAAAAGTACAAGTATTTGGTTTGGATACTGCTTCTCCCTTAATTGACTATTTTTTACGGAAACAAAACTGAAATTTCTCGCGAACAAAATTTCTCTCATAAGGTAAACTGAGTTAAGTGAAACCGCTTTTTTCATTAGTTCAACCTAGCACCTTTCTATGGAGAAGTCAACGAAACTTCTTGAAAATATGGAAGCAGGTTCTTTGAATCATTTTATTTTTAAGTTATACTGCTTTAACCACATTTTTTTTAATCCCCCCTTTCAAGATTAATTTTATTTTTCAGTGGAACCTTACGTTGATTGTGCTTTAAAGTCATTCGTAAAACAATGATTCATGCATGAAAGAAGTTTAAACAAAAGAAAAAAATTATTTTTAAACCATAAAAAGTTCGAGCATCTTGTTATTTTGGTATACAAAGCTAATTTAGAACTTTAGTATGCACAAAACTCACAATGTTGATTAATAACTTTAAGATGTGTACAACTGACAATGTAAAGATACCCCTCCCCGCTGTAAATATTAGCCGACATTATATGAAGTAAATGAGAAGGAAAATGCCGGGAGGGGGAGGGGGTAGGAAGGTTATGAGATTAGTATAAATGCTTTTGGTTCTACTTGCCACATCAGAGTGAAAACGTGAGGAAAATACAATCCTTTTAATCCCTACTTCACCAGAAGACATATCAAAATTATATTAAAATGACAGACAAATTAATTGGAAGAAAGAAATTGGCACCAAAGCGTCAATATTAGGCGAACTTGCACTTTCAGAATAATCGAAATGTAAAGTGCATAACAGGTAGTGCCTTGACCAAAAACCTAACTTTTCCATGTGAAAGCCCCTTGTAAGCTTGTATGAGCAACTACCGTACCAATTATATTTTTACTGAACAATAGAATAAGTATGAAAGAGAGAAAAATTCTCCAAGAAATTAGCAAATCCAGATAAAAATATTTGGTGATCAGGATTGCCAAGATAGCCTACTGGTCCCCACTTCACACACACGCACAATGTAAAGAACTTCAAATTGATAATTTTAACAACCTACTTACCCTGTGAAAGGCCATTTTAACAATGAATTCGACTACCACGATGACACAAGCACAGCCCATGCCAGCGAGTAGGACGACGAAAATGCCCCCGACGTTAACGAAAGTAAGCTCATTGGTAACTTTTCCTATCCTTTTCTCTTCCGGTGGACATGGCTCTCCTTCGTGGAGTTTCCACCATTTATCCTTCAAGGTGTGAAGCACTCCGGCCTCTTGCAAGCGAAGAATTACGCTGGAGAATGTCGTCCGGTAAGGTGATCCTACAGATCCACAACGTTGATAAATCATTATTTGCAGCAGGGGGGAAGATACGTTGTCATGTGTACATCACTTTTTAGCACTTTACTTGAATTAAAGATATGGTTTCAGCATAGTTACAATGAAATTGCCTTCGAGAATCGATCATTTACTGAAACATATATGCAGTCGAATCCCGTTATAACGAACTCCAAGAGATCGGAGAAATCACTTCGTTATGACAAAGTTTCGTTATAAAGGAATTCTAGGTTTTTGCGTTGTTCTTATGTAAGTTTATCTGAGGAGATTAGAAAAGTGTTCGTTAAAACGAGATTTTTTTCGCTGTAATGGTATTCGTTAAAACTTGATTCGACTGCATGTATATATATATATGTATAATAGGAACAAAAATTGTGGTGTGAAAAAATCAAGGGATACGAATATATAGAGAACGAAAAAATAGCTAAATAACCAAAGTGCAAGTGCTACTCACTTGTTCACTCAAAATATATATACGCAATTGGTTATTATTTCAAGAAAAAAACGAATACCCACAAGATGGAGTTTATGGAGTATGCTTCTGAATTCTGAAATAGAACCTATGCAGGGGTCGTCATCGTTGGAACTCCATGCATAGTTCAAAAAAAGTAGGCGTTAGTGAAGAGTGACTATGCCTGATTGTATTAAAGATGCCAACCCTTGTTCCCCGACGCTTACCTTATGTTTTACTCACTTTTCATTCTATTTTTCTTCGTCCAACATGTTTCTGAGAAGGCAGGCGACGGGCACCATGGGTCGGTTGTTAATGCAATCAGTCATAACCACCCTTCAGAAATGCCTGCTTTTTGCGAACCATGCATGGGGTTCCCCGATGATGGCCCACTCTGCATTGGTTCTATTTCACTCTTGCATAAACTCCATCTTGTATTATTTCTTCTCTTCACATAATCAACAATTGTGTGTGTGTGTGTGTGTTTATATCTTCTATATATATAAAATTGATTTTCTGTGTGTGTGTGTGTGTGTGTGTGTGTGTGTGTGTGTGTGTGTGTGTGTGTGTGTGTGTGTGTGTGTGTGTGTGTTCTCTATACAAATCTACAATTTTAGATCGATCGTCACCAAATTTTGCATATATACCAAATGGGACCCGACTTGAACGATAGGCTACTTTAAAATTTCGTCAGACCAGGGCAAATGCCCCAAATGGGCAAAAAACTGTCCGGCAACAATGGTTTTTGGGCCTCAACAATCACTTTCCGAACGTTTACTTTGGTTACCGTGGTTCCCTAGCAATGCGTTTCAGACGTGTATATGCCTTTACAACGGTTTGTCACTTCTTTAATCCTGTTAGTATATGTATAATAGTTTATGCCTTTATAATGGTTTGCCACATTTTCAATATACTCTCAGTAATGAGGCTTTTTGAATAGTCGTCATAATCATCATCAGCATCGCTTTGAAAGTCAGGAAAAGGGTGATCCTCATAGAAATCAGTGCTAAAATTGTCGATTTTACTGTAGAAATGCGGAAATTAGTGGGATTTTCCGCCCCATCAATAATTTTAAAAATTGTATTGAATTCTCAATTTTTGAAATATTGAGGTCGCTTAGACATATACGAAGCCCAGGAGATTAAATAGGAAGTAATTAGCCCCGGACCTACTTTTCAGTTAGACATTCATGCAATAACATTGATTTCAACCATTTATTTATGTCTTCTGAAGCATGAAAATTAATATCTCCGTATTGTCTATTAATATTCAACTGCATAAATTCATATAGTTTAGGATGTTTTAAAACTAATTATGGGCCCATAAAATACATCGAAGCAATTTCACAGCTTCAATTAAGCATTTTTGAAAGCTGAAATAGGCAGATGGATAAATTAAAGTTCAGGGGGGGGGGGGATCGAAATACCTAGCGCCCCTTAAAAAAAGGAAAAAAATATATATTCGTTTCTATGTTTCTTTAAATCTAGATTTGTTTATTTCATGAAGTCGCTCAGGAAGTCGTCATATTGGTTAACTTAGACACGGTTTGCATGTCCCTCAAAGAAAGAGGGAGATATCACGTGATCCAAACAGCCTCACTGAAGAAAACCCGGGCAACGCCGGGTATTATAGCTAGTATGTGTGTGTGTATATATATATATATATTTTTTTTTTTTCCGCCAACAAGTGAGTGCAGCACTAGTAGCACTAGGCGCTTTTGCCATTTAAAAATCTATTTTTTAGCTATTTCTTCGTTCTCTATTTTTTCACATCGCAATTTTTGTTCCTACTATATATACAGTATATATAATACTCCGAACGCATACTAAAAGAATTCTACTCGAGACTGTTTGAATATTCAACTTAGAGTTAAACATGGTCATTAGCTTCACGTGTTTTTAAGCAACACTCTCAGTTATGGTCGTGCTCTTAGATTTGCACAAATTATACAGTGATGGAAATGTAGAAACTATAGCACGAACAAGGTACCAAAGTTTGTCATTGAAGGCTTCACTAATTTTCATACATCAACACGGTCACGGATAACTTTCTGATGTTTGTTAGACTATCATATATGGGAATATATATAGATTATATACACGATGCATATCATCACCATATCAATCGTTGATGTCCCGAGAGAGAAGATCTCAGACAATTTTGTCCACTGCTCTGACACCAAGTAGTATTACACGAGTTACATATATGGTAGTATTACGAATCAATATTCCAACTAACTCGCAGAGAGCAATCGCTCTAGTCAATGGGAGTGTGATCCAATTTACCTTGCGGTGTAGCTATTCCATAGCCCTTAGAGTCGAGCAATCCTCCGATTTGAGTGAGCCGACAGTCCCGCTGAGTCAGGTATTCTATCGACGTCGATTCCATGAGGAAAGCGTAATTACCTTTGAGCACCCGCTCGACCCCTTCACCGTTGGACTTGGTGAAGACAGAAGGTCTCGCCGCTTCCATGTTATCCCACATTTTCTTGTACACGGGGATTTCGGAATTCTACGAGGTAATAAACATACAAAAACTCAATTATATTTCGCGACGAAACATTTATTTCCAAGAAGTTTATCCAGCATCTCATGGATATAAATTGATAGCAAAAAAAATTTTGCAGAAAATCAAAATGCTAATTACATTATTGATTAATTTTTTCGCTCTGTTCATCGCAATATAAGTACCGTATTTCTTATTCTTAAGCCTATAACTTATATTAAGAAAACAATTTTAGAAAATTGTTGCCCTTACCTATTATAATGAGTATAAGAAACCCTCGCGTGTAAGGACCCCCCCCCCCCAGATTTTTTTGGCTTAAAATATGGAAAAAATGTTTTCAAACATATTTTCCTCTTATACGTCAAAAAGTGCGAAGTATTCGGGTTTCCTTCGAAGTAACTGCCCTTATACATTTTTGCCATTGTTCATACAAAAATATAAATGGGGATTACAAGCCCTTTTTTTTCACATCGTCTAGTGCAGTGTTTCTCACCCTATGGTCCGCTGACCAGAGGTGGTCCGTGACGATGGCATAGATGGTTAGCAGGCATACTTTTGATAAGATTATTCACCAGCTATAATTCATATTGGTAATATCCACACGGGTTTAAATAAATGTTCTATGTTCATACTTAGGTTCAAAACACGTCATCGAGAAGAATGCAGGAAATTGCGATCCGAAACACGGGATATCATTAAACTTTTCCAAAAATTGAAATTTATTGCTTTAAATGCAATTTGCTAATTACTGCTAAAATTGCTGAAGGGTGTGGAAATACAGGCTACAAATCGCAGTTAACAAAAATGTACACGATATTTCACGATATAAAAATATTCTAGCGAACTGATGACCTTATATGTTAAATACGAATCCGTAAAATACGGGACATGTCCAATTGCCATCAAAACCATTGCCTCAAATGGGCACATTCACTAATCACAATTAAAATCGTTGAAAAAAAAGTTAAACCCGACAAATATGTTAGATGAATATTTATAATTTTTGCCATAATTGTCACAATAAATTTATATTATAAAAACGCTGTGTATTACGACTTTGGTATAATTATTACAAATTCGGTATCGTTGAAAAAACGGGACAAATGTATAAAAAAATCGAAACAAAGAAAATAACTAGTATGTCCCGTAATACGGGACACAAGTGGTTCGTCAAATTGTTCCATACATTTTACTGGTCCTTGTTTCCAGAAAGGTTGAGCAACACTGGTCAAGTACCTTCGTCGCTGCACTTCTTCAGAATCTGTAAATCGTTGCCTCCTAAGCAAATTCTTTATCTGGGGAAAAAGGGATAAAGTAACATGGGGAAGAGATCAGGGAAATAAGCTAGTTGTGGAAGTATCGGAATGTGATGTTTTGACAGGTAATCTGACATCTTGAGGGACCTGTGAGCCCTTAAATGTCTGCATGATTTAGTGACCGCAAGCATCCAGATCTTTGGAAGGCTGAGGGTGGACTCACATCTACAGGCACTCACAGTGTCGTTCAGACACGGCAACCATTCTTTTACATAAAAATGCCTGTATGCACCTGCGCATCTGCAAAGCGATAGATATGAATATGTTTATTGGTTTTATTTTAAAGAATGTTTGCGTCATCTGACACGACACAGTAAGTGCCTGTAGATGTGAATCCACCTTAAGTCGTGGGTGCTCCATAACGATAATGCGTCGGCTCACAGGTCAGATTATCTCTCATAACATCACGATATTCCTACAACCAGCTTATTCCGCGGATCTTGCTCCGTTTGACTTTTTCCTCGGATAAAGTATTTTCGTAAGCGGTAACGATTCTCATGTTCCGAAGAAGTGCAGCGACAAAGACACTAGAGGATGTGACAAAAAAAAAAAATCGCAATCCACATTTACATCTTTGTATGAACAATGGCAAAAATTCATAATTACAAATGATAGTCACTTCGAAGGAAACACCAAATAAACAGGTTGTCTCTCTATTCATTCCTCCGAAATAAAATAAGTTTCGGAACATTTTGAACGTACTAATATTTTAAAATAGAAAAAAAAAAACATATTTTTTTTATTCATCCTAGAAACCAATAACCATAAATCACTCTCATCTGATACATAACAATCAGCTACATCGAACCTTGTTCGTTATCAATCATGTTCGTAAACAATTTAAAAAATCATGAAAAAAAATTGAAGGATTTGATACATATATATATATTTTTTTTTAAATGAGGTTTGCGAAAAAAAAATATTCCCACGAAGGGATTTTTTTTAAAATTTATCCAAACTTTTGTCTATAGTCGGCGTTACACGAAAGCAAATCACTGGTAACATGCAGAATAGAAACCTATGAAATGAAGCGAGTAAGATTATATTTCTGAATTTTCCTACTACTGGCACTTACATAAAGGTTCCATTCTGATATTAGCCACAGGTGGATAAAGCACTATAGGTAAAGTTATTTTACCTCAGTAGAGCGAGTCCCAAACTGAATCTTTATGATCGTGTCGGACACAGAAGAGATTGAAGAAATGTCCATGTCAAATCATTTCGTGTCGGAATGGTTTCCAGTGCCTTCTACCGATGAAAATTTGAGACAGTTTGATTTTTTACAAAAAAAATCTCCTTTGTGAGAATAGTATTTTTGCAAACCTCATTCTACGTATCAATTCTTTCCATTTTCAATTTATTTACGAATTTATGGGACACACTGTACATACATACGATAATTAGTATACGAAATTCGAATTTTGTATTAGAAGGATATAGCGGATGCGCCGAGCCGCTGTGGTGGTCGAGTGGTTATAGTGACGGACTCGCGATTCGAGGATCCGGGTTCGAACCCCACAGTGGTGGTCGGCTGAAGTTGGTTTTCTGTGGTTACCAACTTCAAGGCGCGAATGCGAGCCGATCTCCCCGTTAAAAAGTCTCGCCACAGAGAGCAACAGGCCTACAACGTTACAAGTATTCAATCATTACACTTCACTTACAATTTGAAGTATAGATGGCAGCACTGAAATATAATACACAACACTACCTACACACTCAGACTGTTAGGTGTACACACTCACTTTGTTCCAGACTCTGCCACGAAGCTGGGCTGGAAGAGATCTCGTCAACGGGGTAAGTCCGGTGGCAGAGACCCTGGCGTTCATTCATTCAGCGGATGCGCCGATGTGGTACATACGATACCCTCACAAATATTCTTTGATGTTTTTCCTCAATACGGCGCGTACGTTCATGCGACGCTTATTCCGAGAAATAATGTACTTAAATCAAAAATAATTTATTTTATGTCGGTGATCGAAATTTCTAGCATCGATTAAATCATTTTTGCATTTTTGACACTGTTTTGCTTTTCGGTGATAGCCGTATTGAAAACTCAAAATCACTCGCATTCGATTTTGAAGCGCAGTTATAGATTATCTTCTCAAAAGTGTCCCTTTCCGTACGTATCGCATCAACAAACGATAAACCACGAAGACAAATACGCGGAAAGCATGTCCCTTCTTCAACCACAAAAGTCATCGCCACTACTTAATGTGGATCAGCAAAGCAATCGATTCCGGACTCAGATATTAATGGGCAGAACGAACCCGATAACCGGGCAATAAACGCATCCTACAGCTAATGAGTTAGGAAGCAGTTCGGAGAAGAGAATAAAAGATAGGCGGGGGATAAAACCTGGCACTTTATGATCTTCAACCAATAAAAGCGGCAATTCATCTGCCGCAGGAGATATCTTCCTGTCAGAAATCGACCGAAATCTCATTTCAAATACAGAACAGGAAAAAAATAATCAACTTTTGGGAGTTTCGCGAGACCACAGGGGGAATCGGCATCATCTAAACTCGTGCATCCCCCTGGAGAATAGAACAACACCAGTAACTCAAATTAAAAATAATTCGCTTTCTGTATATACAGTATGTTACGGTAAATGTGATAAATCGGTTTACATAATAACCGGTTATTATGCATACTTTCAATGGACTTAGTAAGTTTTATGAAAAAATTACTTCTTTTGCGTCGGGTTGGTAAATTTGATAAATGATGAAAACATTATCACTTTTACTGGCGATTATGCATACGAAGCTGGGCTGGAAGAGATCTCGGCAACGGGATAAGTCCAGTGGCAATGTTCTGCCGTTCATTCATTCATTGGCGATTATGCATAAGAACCAAGTGTCGTTTGAAAATTTGATAAATACTTGAAATTATCAATTTTATCAGTGATTATGCATAATACACTAGTTTAATTAATGAATTTGATAAATATGGAAAAAAATTCCAAATCAGTCTAGTATGTACAATGATTGTTAGTCGGTCCCTGATATAATGATAACAAATTTTACGATCGTACCCCAATATAATGATACCATGCATGAATTGCCATGTATAGCATATCATACAGTACAATTTATCAAGTTTAGTAACGACGCTGGGTACTATGCATAATCACCGGTAAAAATGATAAACTTGGGAAAATTTCTCAAACTTACCAAAATGCTCGGTGCATGCATAATAGCCGGTTTACTGCCTGGATTTATCATTTACCGTAAAATATACATAACATTTAATCGGGGCCTTCATGATTTTTTCCTTCTTACCAGAAGAAGGAAAAAAACGAACATCACGAAGGCCCCGATTTAATTCACACCGTTTAACCGCGCAAATATCCTGACATATGTGTTACGATAAATATGATAAATCGGTTATTATGCATAAGTGCCGGTTGTTATGCATACTCACTTATCTTCTCAGTAAGTTTGATACATTTTTGCCACAGATTTAACACTTTTTACTAGATATTTCCCATATTGCCCGAATGAAATTAATAATTCATTGACGGTTATCATAACTACGTATACGAACCGGAGATTATACATAATCACCGGTAAATGGGATAAATTCAGATGATGGATTCGATTGGTTTGAAACTCTTTCCCACTTATTGCTCTAAATTTTGAATTGCTGTATTTAAGATATATTTAATATCCATAGATTTTTCAGCCACCTCTTTGGACATTTTGCCAGTTGTATGTAGCCTTGATTTTGTATTTATTTTAATTTAATTGAATCGTTATGCAAAATACGTGTATTGCATGCATCATGTACAGGCAAAATTCCTAAGTGGTTCAATTAGCGGTATTACATGTGATTCCTTCCATATTCCAAACTTACCAACTCCATTTGGAAATTAAGGAACATTTTTGGTAAACGCGATAAATATAATGAAAAATTATTAAACTTACCGAGACGATTAGTGGTTATCCATATTAACCACCAAACCAGAACATGGCTCCCACTCTGTCCCAAAGATTATCTATATTAACCGGCGATTGTGCATAATTTCCGATTTATCACATTTATCGTAACATGTTTCTTTCTGAGTGTGTACAAAAGAATTTTTCTTTTCCTCCTGCATCGTAAATCATCAGCGAGCGATTGGGATGCTATACTGCGGTCATTACAGGGTGATTCTAAATGCATGGGCAAACTTTAAGAGGTGATATAAGGCATTTTTACCGTAGATTGTATGGTCTCCATATCTGTAGAAGGTGATTTTAGAGAGAGCACAACACCATTTCCCCAAAAACAAATATCCTATTTTGCCACAATTAGTGTAATCAAAATTCTAGGGCATTGTAATGTGGTAGGCCTTGTCATGGTTCAACCTGGGTAACGCAAATTCTACCGCAAGTCACTATAACGATTGATCATTGTTCGGCACAGCACAACCTTGATGGTCCATTTGCAACAATACAAAAACAAACTTCAATTCCATCCGAAGGCGCATATGCTCTCTACCATGGAATGATTGATAGCACATATCGCAGCAAATCCGTCGACTGCATATTCAATGATCAAAAAATTTTCTTTTTTAGGTGTCTTATATCACCCCTTGAAGTTTGTCCCATGAATTTAGAATCACCCTGTATATATTTACGGTGCGAGAAATTTAATGGTTATTGGGAGAATAAAAATCCGTTTACAATTATTTGAAAGATGTTTCAAAAATCATTCGATGAGTTCGTAAATCAGACCCTCTAACTTTTGATATTTTTTTTCCAAAAACACTGTATCACACCTTCATAGAATTACTTTTCACAAAACTAGCTTATCACGGGAGATTTTATAATTTCAGACAGTTTTATTAAAGTATGCCAGTGTACAAGTTGTGCATCTTCTACTAGACCAGCGTTTCTCAATGTACGGCCCGCGGACGAATGTTGTCCGTGGGGATCGTATAGATGATGATATATTCATATATTGCGGGTTTGAATAAAAAAAGTCGACCTACATAACTGGCGCATTAAGTGAAGAACTAGGTGCACCTAGGTTCCCATCGCTTATGCTATTTCGAAGGACTACTTACTATAAATTAATGGTCTTTTCAAATTTTTCCGAAAATTTTTTGGTGGTCCTTCGAATGATTTCAGAAATTTTGCCGGTTCTCAGGTTCAGAAAGGTTAAGAAACGCTGCACTAGACGATAAAAATAAATGCTCGAGCGAATAAATCGCTATCAATAACGAAAGAAGAGGAGTAACATTTTGAATGCACATGGACTTTCTGTGTTACACACGCACATACAAAAGACTGGAACAGAAAAATAATTACGATATTTTTTGCTATTCTTACGGGTTGCGGTTTTTGTAATGAATTCCGTATGCAAATGCAAGAGGCAGAGAGATAAGATTGATCACCTATAGTAAATTATTTTTTTCACGAACCAAGTATCAATTTCGATTTTTCTTTGCTACGCGGTAAAATTTGTTATTCTACATCAAAAAATGAATAAATAAAACAAATATGCTATAAAGTATTTTTGGTATGCAAATTAAATTCACGCTACACCAAAATGCATCCATAAAAGTGCGAATAATATTTTCACTCCTTCTCATGAAAAAGTCCATTTTATTTATTTTTCTTTTCAATTTTTTCAGTTTCTTTCCCGAAGTGGAGCTCTTTTTCTGTTCTTACGTAAATGAATGTAAATGTAATCTTGAACTTTCTAGTTTACAAACTCTTAATTATTTTCTTTTTCATACATTAATAATTAGCTGCATTTATAAGCCTAGAAAAATATTGACACGAGGCTACTCAACGAGAAACAACTTGAAAAGAAAAAAAAAATTACCGCACCTTAAAAAAGGACATCGTAGATCCAGAACCAACACACCCGTATTCGATCTTGGTTTGTTTGGCAAGATCATCGGCGTTTTCAATAGGAGACTTCATCCTCTCGACTGTCAGAAAAGCCGCCAAGTTTGCTGTATACGAAGATATCATTATGAGAGCGAAAAACCACCACGTCGCAGCAACCACCCGAGTTGAAAGTGCTCTGGGATATAAATGGCAGTGTTGTAGTTTAGTTATTTGATTACACTGAACAACAATGAAAAATTGTGTGTGGCACTAAACTGTATCATTCTGAATGTTTTTACGCCTGCTAAACACAAATATCACCATGAAAAAAAAAAATATTTGTTCTTATTTTTAAGATATCACTATGTTACTCATTACAATAGTGCTGTAACACCGCACCATTTCACACATTTTTTTCTACTTGCGGATCGCTGAGATGAAGTTAAAACTTAGTGGACCATCAAAAACGGGGGGGGGGGGAGAATAATTTGCGAATCAATGGGAAAAAATATTAGGAGGCAAAACTTTATACCCTTCCAACTTATTATATTTTATCAGGCGATAAAATATAGTGCCGTCTATTAAATAAGAACTAAACTATTTGAATTATTCAAGTAAAATTAATAGTTCGTTTTAAACCGGTGTGCGGCATGAAAATCAGTTTTATATGGTATACCCTACACATATTTCTTATTTTTGTGCTACACGCTGGTGTAAATTTTACGCTCTATAAAACCAGTTACTATGTTTGACAATTTGACAAACCATGATAGAATAAATAGTTTTGCTTTTATTTAATACATAGCCACAGAAGACCTAACGCTAAACTTCTCTAATTCCGGCAACATTACACGCATGTTGTATTGTGATGACGTGTAAGGATTAAATTTTTGATTTCAGAAAAAAACCGCAGCTAATTCAGCTTTTTCATGGTCAAATTCGTGTTCAGTACAATAAATTACGTACGAAATGACTGTTTCGAACGCAAAAAATTGGACAAATTAGTTGTCTAGTGTTACTATATCAAAACTTTCAGCGTTTAATGTATCGTTGTGCTTGCCAAAAGCTTCAGTGAGTACGCGTGTGGACCTTTTCCCCGATGAATTTTATACTAAATTTGCTAATTGGTGATAAATTAACCGTGAGGGGGTTATAAAGGTAGAATGAATATATATATATATATATATATATATATATATATATATATATATATATATATATATATATATATATATATATATATATATATATATATATATGTATGTATGTATGTATGTAAAAATGAAATGCATTCCGCGTAAATCTCAATCTTTTAAGGATAACTTTTTGTAAGCATTGTATTATTTACTTGCTTGAGCAACAGTTGAAAATAATAAAATAATCCACTGAAAAACGGTTTTGAGACTTAAGCAAGCCATCATCAAATCTAATTTCATTATTATTGTTTTATTTATTTATTTATTTTTTTGCGGATTTCCCATTGTGTTGACAATGATGCATCATCCATCGATGGCGACATAAATTCGTCGATTTCGTTAATCCAAGGGTGGTAGCCCAGTAATGAACTGAGCACGAGGATTTTTCTGTCTCTTCTTCATTATTTGTTAGGAAAAAATGTGTGTGCTATTTTTTTAGAATAATTTCTCATAGATATCTTGAATGCTTAATACGTTAAACGCTGTTGTTAATCGGCGTTGAACAGGTTGTTATCAACAATACAATAGAACAGGGGTGCACAACTGCACACAACCTTTTAAACGTGTGGAATTTCACACAACTGCCACAACGTCCCCGGGCCAGGTAAGCGGTATTTCTGCCACTCGCGGGGCAGGAATTTTTGCATATGCGATATCAAGGTCATATACAATATGACCTATAATTTAAGGAGACGTTCCAGTAATTTTCGTTGACGCAACCTTTTCATAAAAGTTGCGACTTTTGAAAGCCTTTTTCAAGCTATAATCATCGACTTTACTTGCCTTTTCATGCAGGAAACTTAGTTAGCCTAGGCATGTATTACGTGTGTATATTGATATTTTTCCACCTGAACACTTTCCGCGGGCCGGACGGAACCTCTTTAGGGGCCACATTTTCCCGCAGACCTGAGGTTGTGCACCCCTGCAATAGAGTGTATGATTTTCACCTGGGCATAGGATCCGCATTTTGACGCATCAATGACCCAATGGTAAACCATAGGCTGTTGTGGAGAGTGAACTGTTTTCTCATGATTAGCGTTTCGGGTTCACAAGGGTTTTTCGGAGTCCATTCGTACGGACTGAATCTTGACACGAGGAACAGCAGGATGCTGACGCCGAGATAAGAGGTCACCATGTACATCCATACCTCCAGCGACAGAGGTCTTAAAAACCAGAACAACTTCGGTATTTTCTTTAGAGGTCTGTTGAAAAGTATGCTAATTCCAAGGTTCATAAATGGCATCGTGAAGTCAACGACTTCTTCTCTCTCGTACGTGATCGTAAAGTCTGCAACCGCTAAGTCTGCTTCCTGAATAACAAACAACAAAACAGAAAACATATCAATAACACAAAATTTTCTGTAAACTTCTTTAAGTGTTTAAAGTTACTTCTTAAGTTTTTTAAAAGCTTCAAGAAAATGAATAAATAAAGAAGTAGCTATGCGAAAGTTTTGTATTTACTATTGTGATTACAGTCAAACTCGCTGACAACGAGCTCGCTTGTTACGACACCTCGGCTATAACGACAAGTTCTTCGTAACTTTTGTTTCCGTTTAAATGACGTATTCCAATAAATTCCTAAAATTAGAGCTGATCACATCAAGGGAATGTTTGTCTTATATCTATACTCAACGTTTAAAAAAATTTTTGCACGTTTAACGTTCCGACTTGCTCATTGACATGATCACTATAAGGAACATTTCTGTATTTTGAACTTCCCGACTATTTTTTTATGTCCCGTTTCTTGTTTTTTTTCCAATCTGGCTACAATCTTCACTGGAATCAGGAGTGATGATAATTTGTAAATTGTGTTATAATGAATATGACTATAAATATCCATCTCACATATTTGACACGTTTCATTGTTTTTTTTCCGTGAAATACATTTCAATAGACATTCTGTGGATTCTCCCCGCCCCCAAGGGTTATTTATGAACAGTGTTTAGTGATTTCGTCGAAACACATTCGGCAACATGTTATTTGATCATTTTTGTCGCACCGCGGTCATTGCTTGCACACGAAGAATAATTAGAACGGGACCTTTATTAGCCATTCCGAACGGCAAACTTTTTTATACTCACCGAGAGGATAGTGTTCTAACCCCTCGGTGTGGGACTCCCTGCGGTAGCAATCATTTTCTGTGGCCATGTCACCATTTCTGTTGTAACCCTGTATCAGGAAAGTTTTTGACAAGGACGAAAAGGGTATCGAACTCGCAACATTTCTAAACATCCTTTGGTACTTTAGACGAGTATCTTATCGACCTGGGCTACCGCGCACCCACGCAACATGTTAGGAGAGAAGCAGTAATTTTCCGTATTAATTATTCCAATTTCACGTATTTTTCTCGAACAAATTGGTTAACCCACCTTAATCAGGGCCGTAACTAGGAAAGCATGGAGATTCAGCCGCCCGGGGAAAACATTATT
Organism: Pholcus phalangioides; assembly: GCF_987345545.1. Classification (NCBI taxonomy): domain Eukaryota; kingdom Metazoa; phylum Arthropoda; class Arachnida; order Araneae; family Pholcidae; genus Pholcus; species Pholcus phalangioides. The sequence goes on along the minus strand of NW_028301608.1, from coordinate 79,558,691 downwards.
TTGCTACCCCCACAACTTTAAAATTCGATAATTTTATAACGATGTTCTTTGTACCCACCTAAAGTTGCCATACCCTAAATTTTGCCACCCATGGCAGCCCCTCCCCCTCTACTTATGGTCCTGCTTTAATCACAAAGATATAGAAATTTCATGTAAAGTGTTTGAGTATTTGATTGCCTCGGATTATATTTCTCGTCCAAAGAACGTCTTGGAAACGTTAACTTCTGTTGTAACACCTTGGTCATAACGACAACATTTCGTGCAACATTCGATGTCGTTGTCGCACATCATTTTCCAAAATATTTCACAAAATTGAATTTTACTTATTAACATAATTTATTTATAGATAAAACATATACAGTCAAACACTCCATTATAACGAACCATCGTTATAACCGAGGCTGACGTTTTGAAGACCTTGAATAAAAATGTAATCTGATGCAATCAATTGTTTGCATAAAGTTTTTATTTCCTTATGATTTGTGTGAGTGGTGAACATATTTGATCGAGAAAAGTACGCTCTTTCTTGCCGAAAGTGTTGCTAATTGTAGGCGAAATCACCAAATATTGCTTTGTGGACATAGGTATGCAGTAAATTTTAGTTTAAATTTAAATTTTACATTTTACGGGGAAAAAATTGAAAACACGGAAAATATGTGAGATGGCTATTTATAGTCACATTTATTATGGTATAATTTAACAATTTTTCAAATTATGCAAATCACCTTCATTCCCGATTTTAGTAAAGATTAAAAATTAAAGTAATATTTCGTTGAAAAGAAATCGTGGGAAACGGAAAATGCTTACAAAAAGAGTCGCGAAGTGCAAAACTACGTTAAAATACGAAAATGTGTCCCTACAGGTCATGTCGATGAGCGTCAATAAATGTTATTTTTTCCAATACAAGGCAACAATATAGAACAATAGATAATTATTGCCTCAATGTGGAGAGCTCTAATTCTAAAATTCCTTGGGAAAACGCGTATACGCGGAAGCAAAAGCGATGTGTCGTTATATACGAATTCGTTGCGATTTCATGGACTGTATACCCAAGGTTTCTTAATATTATTCTCGTTTCAAAATGGATCACCAATGATAAACCTTATAGCCGACGTATCGTTACAACTGAAGTCGTTATAACAGAGTGCGACTATGCATACGATTTGAGCTTTTCTTGTATACGGTATAACAGAAAGGAGTATGTGCCAAAACTCACTCTATCCATGAGCTCTTTTACCATTCCATTCCATTGTCCCTTGTGGTCTCTCTTTCCGTAGGCACCATCGCGAACCAATCGTATTTCGTACTTGAAACCCAATATTTCGGCCATTCTTTCAAGCAGATCCACGCAATAGCCTTCGTAGATGTGGTTGTCAGTTCTGGTCACCGAACTAGAATCTTTTGTCTTCTTTATCATCATGTAAGGAGGGTTCTTTTTTATTTTGCGTTAAAAAAGAAAAGAAAATTTATTCTACACGTTGCGTTGTTACATTAAATCAGTTACAATATAACAATATTTATCCTTAGGTATTTTGAGATAACAGTTACAGAATTATGAGGAATTATTTTATGGCCACCCTATATATTATGAGTTATTCGAATTGAATACATTTTTAAAAATAACCGAGGATGATTATGTGTCCGGGTCAAAGTCCCTACGTTTTACGTGAACCGCGAATGTGTCTGTAAGGGTCGACAACAAAGGAAGAATCAATGGAGTCTAAATAGCAGTTGGGTAAATAAACGAGAAAATAATGTTGCCGTCATCTGTGAATTTCTTTTCATTGAATTCTGGCACTCACTTCATTCGTACACGCTCTGGTCTAGTAACAAATACTTAACCGTAACATGCAGCACGTAAACATTCCACTAAGGATTTTCTAACGAATAGATCCACACCGCAACGTGTGTTCTGAGCGCATGTGTGGTCCTGATATATTTACGTGAAAGTTGCTGTCAAAGTCCCAGGTTCAAATTCGAGGGAGGATAAAAAAAGATATTTTCCCTAACGAGCTTGAGGTGACCACCGATAGACAGCGCCTTCATTTCCAACCCATCTCATTAATGGCAGTAAATTGCAATATAGCAATATGGCCAGAGTGAAGTAGTTATGTGGATAGCCATGACCATTTTGTGTAGTACAGGTGATGCCATCTGTTTTCCATATTTGAAGTTAAAATATTAAATCCTCAGTATATACAAAGGCAATAAAAAACAAAGTGTCAGACGCCGATAAATGAACTTTTTGTGCTGTAATGCATTTGCGTTTATATTTATTATTTTTGCGTTTCTATGTATTTGTGCTGCGTTTTTATGTGTATTAGTGTTGTGCTTCTGTATATTGTGAAGATTCTATATATTTGTGTACATTTTGCTCTATATGCACTTATGTTTTGTTTCATTATATTGTACTGTGATATTATTTGTGTATTAAATATGCGATTTCAGAGAAAATCGCAGTCAATTCAGCTTTTTTTTATTGTCAAATTCGTGTTCAGCACACCGAATTGCATAAGAAATGACCATTTTCGTTTTCGAACGTACAAATTTTTTCCAAATTTCTTTCTTCAGTGTTATTCGTCTCTTATAAACTGAATATTTAATTAGGATATGATGAAGTAAATATACATTTTGACCCCCAAGTCTTTAACACATCTGCAGAGTTTTTCGGATATATTTCAATATTTCAAGCATTTTCTTGTATTAGCCACTATACGGGGTGTTCTGTTAATGAACCGACATACTCGGAAAGTTATTAGTAGGCATCAAGAGGAACAAAAATTGCAATGTAACATGGTGTCGCAAACTACGTTAAGAGGATGAAAATCGCGAAAAACGCATGCAGGCTCTGGGTCCAGAGCAGACGAAAGGTGGATGTCAGTTGATCGCTGAATGCGTTCGTGGGTTCGCTCACCATATCTGACGTAAGCAGCTTCGCGAAACGCATCAGCTGGGGTAGTATCACACACACTGTGAACGACGCAAATTAGCACTATTGTGGTAGTAAGCACGCGTAGCAGTTAGTTGTCTGTTTCAATGAGTATCCTTCACGTTCGCTGGATCTCAATCCGTGTGACTTTTTCCCATCGGGTGACCTTAAATCACTAGTTTATGCCACGCCTGTGGACACACCGGAGGATCTCATAGCGCGGATTGTCGTCGCTGCGGCACACATCAAAAGAATACCTGGTAGCTTCGAGAGCATCCGGGAATCGTTTTCACGTCGTTGTAGACTTTGACGTTGTAGACAATCACGTCAACGGCCGCCACTTCCAACAACTCTTGTAATAATTAATCAAATAAATCTTTTTGTAGTTATTATTGTACTTTTTGTCGGGACGTCGAAACCTGCATGCGTTTTTCACGATCTTCACCCTCTCAACGGGATTTGCGACACCATGTACCATTGCAATTTTTGTTTTTCTTGATGCCTACTAACAACCCTCTGAGTTTGTCAGTCCCTTAACAGAACACCCTGTATATTGACGCAAAAATGGTTTCTATGATAATACTTTTAATTTATTTGTTCGTACTTAATAAAAACAGACCGACTTTAGCATCTCATGGTTCGTCTCTTTCGGACGGATTTTGTGCAACATCTGGAGTCCCTCAGGGGTCTGCCTTTGAACCTATGTTGTTCGTCATGTTTATTAATCATCTTGAGCTGTTTTTCATATTTGCTTATTATTTGCTGATGATATTAAAATACTTGACTTTGTTGTAAATTTTGAATATTTCGCTATCATTCAAGATAAGTTAACCTATATTCATCACTGGTGTATCGAGAATCATCTACACTTGGATATAAATAAATGCTTTGTTACGTCTTTCACCCGCATGAAACAACTTATCACGTACTCTTATTATATTAGTACTGAGATTTTACAGAGTAGATATTCTGCTACTGAAATTGGTGTAATTTATACTTCTGATTTTATCTTTCGTGTTCATAATAATAACATTTGTATAAATTCATATTGCAAACTTGAATAACTAAAGATTTCAACAATTTTGATTTGATACAATGATTGTTCTTTTCAATTCTATTATACGATTCAAACTTGGAATATGCATCTGTTGTTTGGAATCCTCATTACAATAATGCTGTTAATGATATTGAAATTAGACAAAATGCATGCGGTACTTGTATTTTAAGAAATTTGACAAATAATTTCGGCAACTTTCCAACGACAAACTTTTTTTCAATCACCAGTCTCCAAAAGAGAAGAGATTTCATTCTTTTGAAATTTTTCTGGAGATTAACTAATGGTAATATCGATTGTTTTGAAATCAGATTCTGGGTCACACGGTACAACATCAGGTCAAATAAATTATTTCACATAACTCACTTTAGGACCTCAATTAGTCTCTCTTGTGAGTTGTGCAGACTATGTGTATTTTATATAATAGTTTACCAGAGGAATTCGATACATTCATAGCATTTTTAATTAAAAGAGCTTGTTCTCTCGGATTGATGAATGATTTTTCTCCTGTAAAAGATTTGTATGTGATTGATAAATTATTTTGTTTTTTTATTTTATTTGAATGGTCGTGTGCTTTATTTATTTGTTTTCCTTTCTAATTGATCCAGTAATTTTACACATAGAAGCATTTATTTTACTTATTTTGTATTGACTTATGTTTTCTTCTATTTTTATATTCATGTATTTCATTTTATCCGGTTTGATTTTATTGTATTTCCATTTCTGTGCCTTACCTTCCTATAAATGGATTGTTTTCTATAGCATTTCTCGGTGCATTTAAATAAATAAATATATATTAGTATGATGTTTGCTGTTCTGTTGAATTTATTTGGCTATTGGTCGAATAGTCGAGTCAAGTAATTAACGAAACACATTTGAAGGGTCGGGTGGGGGGGGAGGAGTCCATAAAACAAAATTTTTCTGGAGACGAAAAATAAAGTTTTTCTTTAAAAATATAATTTAATTAAACTGTTAGAAATTTTATTTTAATTTCATATCGCGATACATGTTATGTAAGACTCAAACCAAACTATTTTTAGGATGAAAATAAAAAAAATGGTTGCAAATAAAATAAAATTTCTTAGCTTCACCCCCCCCCCCCCTTCAAGGAACATGTAACTTGAGCACGATTCTGAAACCGAACGCAAAGATTGCATAAAATTCGAATAATTGTCATATATGATCATGGTAGGATGAATTAAGTTAAAAGTAGATAAAAATATCATTGGTGGTTAGTGCAGAAAAATATTCAGTAAAAAGATATTTATCAACTTCAGTCATCATTTTCGGTTATATACTACAAGTATAGGTCACCATGCTGCTCATTCCTCTCACGTTCATCCCACGTCAAGTTGTTGTAAAAACTCTTAGCTTCAGGATTGATTAGAAACCTTGTTAAATGTATCAGGTCAATGTACTTAGCACGAGAGATTGGGATTGAGGCCTTGTACAAACTTCCAATTTCCAATTCTTCGATAGGTCTGTTCTTCTCTTGTTGGTGGGCCATGTCTCCAATGTTGCTTGTTTTTAACAGTAACTTCATGGCTAGTGTTCATGGACCAAAGAAACTGGAATGGTGGTACACTAAACGGTGAGTAGAACTATCTACATGAAGACATCTGATTGGCTTTGTCGGCAGTGAGCATTTTCTCTGGTACATAGGCATTAAAAATCTGTCCAAGCTTTAAACATTTCTTGTTTACAAGCAATCACTATGGAAGGAGATGGTTTTACACTACCGTTTCTTATAATTTGCATCCATTCCTCTCGAATCCCGACATAGGACGTTTGTTTAGGACACAACATAAATCTATACCCAGTGATACTTTTATATCCGAACTAACCTCAGATTCATATGCACAAAGCACGAACACATCAGTAAAGCAAAACAAATACACACACTCAAATACGGCTTTCTGCGCATGTGCTGAGCGTTTTTCAATCCGCGCAATGTGACTGAAATCATTGTTCTTCCTTATGCCGTATCTTTCTTCCTTTATTATAGCAGACTGAACGTGTTTTTGCCTTTGGTTTCTTATGTGGTTGAAAGAGACGGTACTGAGCTGTACAAAATCGCAAAAACATTAATTTCGATTTTTTCGGTCTGAAAGCGAAGTTTTTTTTTCGCCACGATACTTCATTTGCTTATTCATTTGAAAGAAAACTATTCGAAGAAGACCGCCAGTATCCGTTTTCTACAAGCTTAATTAATATGGTAAAGATTAAGAACTATGACAAATGTCCATTCTTCTCCGCTGTTTGCGTGTACAGAGCACGATCCTTATCTTCGCTGCTTTAAAGTATAGCGATAGCCGGAATTCTATTCAATGAAAAGAAAAAGTAATGTGGAGAATTATAACTTGCTTGCAAGAACGATTAATTTAACGATGGAAACCATTTTATTCACATTAATCTTGCATTACTGGTTTGAGGGAAGTTCCGAAAGTCCACAAATTAAAGATTATTAAACTTTTCTTGTAGTTGTATAAGTTTGATTCATTTCTTTCATGATCTAAAATTGTAATCCAATGAGCTTTTCTTATTTCAGTTTCTACGACAAACACAAACCAAGGTAATTTGATTTTATTAAAATTTCAACCTTTGCGATAAGGGAAAAGTATAAAACTCATTTTTCCACAAAAGAAACTCAATAAGTAATTATCCATTGAAAGAATATAACAAAGAATATGAAGAAATGTTTTCCGCTAGTAAAAAAAACAGAGAGAGTTCATACCCATCCAAGAACTGGGCATATTACCTTTCCAGTTGATTTTAGACAATTTCTTTGTCGGATCAATTTCAATTTCATCTTTGCATGTCACTTGAAGCATGAAAAATTCCAAACATTGTATGGTAATCAGCGATTGATATTTTTACTTTAAAAAGTAAAAATAAATATAAAGATGCAATACTTTTTGTTCCCAGGTTATTCCCACAATGAACGATCAAAAACAGATGAAAAAAAAAAAAGGAACAGAATTGTATTATCCCCCTTGCAAATGATGCTTTTCCAGTAATAGCTCCTTCAGTGGAGCGTGTTTTTTCATTTCAATATTTGATTTTCCGTAAGCAAGAAACCACTAATGTGCCAGATATTCGATTTTATTCCTTTTTATCTTCGAGTATCCGGGGAATATAAATTGCGTTCTTTTTCATGACATCAAAAGATTAAAAGTTATCTTGGTTTTCTTTTTCCTCTCCTTTTTCTCAAGGCGATTTCTCTCAATCGAATATCAAAGTCAGTAAATGAATTTTTTTTATATTGTATCCCTGTGGCTTCTTTATTCGAAAGGTAAATTTTGTTTGTGGTACCATTTCAAACATACAACAACAGCCTGTTTCAATTTAGCATCATGAAAACTTCCTTTCAATCTTTTATTCTTCTTTCTCTCCGCATATATTCCATTCCGAAAACATCTTATAGGTGCTGTTGAATGGCGGACCGTGCGGAAGGCTTAATGGATTTTCATCACGATATAAAGGAATTCCTCTCCGCTGCTCTTCATCAAGTAAGGTTTTTCGCTCCGGTTGGAACATTGAATACTTTACTTTCGATGATTTTCTTTTCAAACGAAAATAAATACATTTTCAATGATTCCACCCAACAACACTTCACGATATGATACATATTCGGTCTAAAAATTAAATCCAATTCTGAGTTTTCGCCATAAACAAGCGGTAAAATGAGCAGTTCATGTTACCCGATTTTAATTATTGCAAAATAGAAAATCAAATAATTTTTTTTACTTTGATTGTCACCAGAGCACTATCACTTGCACGGTACTCGGTATTTTAAGCGCTTCTGGCTTACGCGAAAAGAAACGTATTTATTTGACGGCTGCTGCTGCTGCCACTACTTAACAGTGCATTCACCTCGTAAACATTCCTCCGCAGAATGTCTTACAAATTGACACATCCCCTTAATGTGTGCGACCTTAACGTACTTATGTTGCCAGAGTTATGCACGTATCGTGCTCTAGTGGTGCTACCATGTCTTCTGTATTCTGAAGTTAAAATTGTGGAGGCTTGAATTTTCGTGTTGAATGTTTGCCTGCTCTTTGCGGAGAGATATTGATTTGACTATACGATATCCTAATTTTGGGGATAGAAAAAATACCTTGTCTTACATGCGTGTAAAATACGGTAAATTATAATGGTTTGTATGAGTAATTTGGAAATTGTGATTAAATTCTTCATCCCATTTAGAATTTTTCTTTGAAAAAAAGGAAAGGAAACTCTTGGGAAGGACTGAGTATTAAGCATAATTATTAAGCATAATAAACTTCAAAGTAAGACTTTTCAAATGTATAACATTCCAACTATGTTTTTCTTTTCAAATGTCATTTATTTCTTTGAAAAATAGTGTAATTAGTACTCTGATGCTTCATGTGAATTCATCCTTATGTTACCTCATAATGAATGCAATAGACGTAAGTTCTATCTTGCATTTAGTTGTTTGAAGGAGTCTCATACTTTCACATTTTCGAAAACCCTGAAAAACTATGTTCTCTGGTAGAAACATCGTCATAAACATCCCTCAATGGTTTTCTTCACGAATTATTTCATTTGTTTCATGATTTACAGTGGAACTTTGGTTGACGAGCAATTCGCATAACGAGCAAAAGTTTTGAACAAATTTTGACTCGGTTAGCGAGCGATTGTTAAAGTAAATTTGTATAACGAGCAATTATAAATTGGTAACGAGCATTAGGAGCTGCACGTTTTTTATTTATTTTCACGTTATCACAACAATGCTGATGGTTTTTTTGCTTTTGTCCACACACGTGTTATGGAATTTATGGTAGTATTCTCCCCTACGGTCTCCGGTAAGCGCGCCTCAGTCGAAAAATTAACACACGTGCGAGTGTGAATATTTACGATACGAAACTAGATGTAGCAAGCATAGCAGCGATGTATGTGACACCTGCTCATAGGTTCTTTTTGAAAGTCACGCAAAAAGAATAAGTTTGAAAACAACAGTGAGTCTGTAAATCATCCTAAAAACGATACAGTCCTTCTCTCTCTTTCTCGTCGTTTAGAGTAAGTTAATTTGTAAACATTATCCTATTGTACGTTTATTTACGGTGTTGTTTGTATTACGTATATTTTATCGCATTATGTGTAATTATTAATGTGTTTAATTATTGATTGAATGCCGTTTTTGATAGTCATTTTTATGTGAGTAACTAATATATTGTGGAACGAATTATTTGAGTTTCCATTATTTCCTATAGGGGAATTTCATTCGCATAACGAGCTTGACGGAACGAATTAAGCTCATTTTTTTTAAATCGAAGTTCCACTGTATTTCCTTTATTTCACGATTTGTTTCACGATTTCTGCCTGATTTATTTCATGATTTATTTCATTTATTTCATGATTTATTTCATTTATTTCATGATTTATTTCATTTATTTCATGATTTATTTCATTTATTTCATTTATTTCATTTATTTCATGATTTATTTCATTTATTTCATGATTTATTTCATTTATTTCATGATTTATTTCATTTATTTCATGATTTATTGAATTTATTATTACTCAGTTGATTTATTTCAAATTTGCTACACATATTCTCGATTGTATATTGTATATACTATGCTGTGTGTGTGTTCATACATCATACATCGAGGAAAAAAAAAGTATTATAAAGATCACACACAAGGGTAGGGCTGGAGAACTGGAGAAACCACGAGACACCCAGGCTCTGTCGCAAGAAGAAACGGTAAGGCTGACAGAGCTCCAGCTCGGGGAGGGGGGAGAATCCTAGACGCTTTTGCGAACACCGACGGGACAAAACGTTCGTCCGTAAAAGGGGGGGGGGGTTGACCGTCAATCAGAGGTTTGAATTGCACACTTTTATTGTGCAAGTGTTTGACCGTGTCAAACGTCATCATTGTTTGACCGTGAGGCTTTTTGAACATGCTAAAAGGTATGGGAACCCTTAATGAACAATGCGTGATTTTTGGGACAGCGATGCATTGAAGAATGCTTTGACCTTTGAAAACCAAACACACCTCGCTTCCCATCTCATTGAGATATCGAAGCGTTCCTGGAGGATGGGTGTGTCTGGAAATTTTATTAAATATCTTCAGAATAATTAATAAAAATATTACACACAGATTGCACATATAAATTCGCATATAATCAATGTTCGTCAATGGATGTATCATAATATACGGAGGAAGAAATTAAATTAAAGAATGCTGCAAGATGCAACTGTTCTGGTGACAAACTAAAGAAAAACGATGCCGTTTTCTGAGTGAATATAATTCATCTTTGTATTTAAATACTTGAGCTCTTAATGAAAAACCGAAGATTTGTGTGAAGATTGATATTCATCAATTGCACAATAAATTTAGAAACATCGATCATATCGCCCTTCAAATCTTCGTACGAAAACAAAAGTCCTTTCAAAAATATAAAATAAATCTTTTTACGTAGTTTGCTTAGAGTAAATGTCGCAAAAATATTTCAAAATGCATTGTATGGTAAAATTTGCTTTAAACTTCGGAACACAGTTGAAAAATAACGTTTCGTCGGTTTAATGGGGAAGAAAACTTCCTCTTTTCAACGTTGTTGCGGAAAATGGCATCAGTTTCAAAAAATCTCCGGAGATTTTGTTTTGAAAGGAAACAATTTTAAAATGCATTTTCGTTAAACTTGCGATATTGTAGGTGGTTTTTTTTTTGTTTATAGTAAATCCTCTGCCCGTGTATATGTGCTCACGAGCGAGCGAAAGAAAAAAGTGAGCAGGAACCACTAAGAAAAAAATGTGAGCAAGGGAAATGGTGTATTACTACTTTATTCCTTATCTTCTCGGGATTGTTGGAGTAAACAACATTTTTTTACCCTGTTGTGTGAATTTTTTTTTTACTCCTGTTTTGCTTGATATTTTTGTTCTGTATAAAAAAAATTGTTCTTTCTTCCATTCGAGTTTTAAACAATTTTTTTTCTTTTCACAAACATCCCAATTTCTAAGAGAAAAAAGTAGCGCAAAGATCGAACGCTTATTTTGAGTTCAACTCTTAAAAAAATTTTGTCTCCACTATCGGTGCAAATTTTTTTTTACTACTATAAACGCCTGTATCCAATTTCGATAGAAAAACAAAAAAATTCATTAGCATTTTCTGAAAGAGAAATTTCACTTATCCGCTGTATAAGAAAGAACACTGCATATAAAAAGCCTCATGTAGAAAAAGTGTGAGTTTTCAAAGTGATGTGGTCTTAAAACTTTGAACCATCTCTTTCAGATCCAGTCCTAACACAAACGTGTTTTTTTTTTCTCATGGTAGATAATTATAACCTCAGGGGTTCAGCCGTGACTTCAACAAAGAAACAGATATAATCCTTGAACTCCCTGAGGTACAAAAAAGAGCATCTACAGCGACAAAAAAAGAATCCGCACGCTTGTGCGTATAGGGTCTGATAGGGCTACAATGACTCGAGAATTAAAATGGAGAAAAACATAATTTCTCACCCTGTCTCTAAGTACTTTCTTCTACTTTATTTAACTAAACGGAAACGTACTTCTCTGCACGAATTTTTGAGCTGAACGCGAATTTTCCCCCTCAATTATCGAATGAAAATATACTTATATATCAAGTATTTGTAAAAAAAAACCGTATCCAATAAAAATGTTTGGACGACGCTTGTTTCCATGAATTCAAGTAACGTGATAGTCAACGTGATTATCCAAGCCACTTGCATACAACCCCCAACGGCTTGGAAGGTAGTTACTATATGTATCTGTGCTGATTTCCCCGTTAAAAAGTCTCCCGCTAAGAAGAACAGACCTACAACGGTATAAATATTTAATTATTCACCTTCACTCACAATTTCAAATATATAGATGGCAGCACTGAAAAATCAAACAAAACACCAGATATGCACTCAGAGTGTTTGATAAACACGCACACTTCCGGCACCACTCATTCTATAGGTATACGCTACAAATGGTAGTCAATACTATCCACACCACTGGCGTATGGCACGTTTCCCATTCCAATAATAAAACTTCTCGTACATGAATTAATTCCTTGAACATCTATTCGACCCGTGCGGTCCCACGGTTTGCCAAATTAGGAGCAAGCGATAAAAATAATTGCAGAAAAATTAAAAAAAAAATGTTTCGTCTGTAAAATTCAAGCTGTGAATGTAATTAAAGGGACAAATTTGAAAAAAAAAGAACTAGTAACTTTTGATGGATTGCATCTACTTGATAGGAACCGGAAAAACAATGGATATGTATCAGCTTGTGAAGTGGAGCCAAAGGAAAAATTTTAATGACTAAATTGCCCGTTTTTGACCTTGTTACTTACAGTGGAGACAAGTCTGCGAGTTTTCTGGGTCATTTTGCAGGTGCGGCTTAAATACCGGAATGCTGTCACTAGTGCATGTCGCGACACTGCAGCTGACCATTATCTTGGTCTTACCAGTGAGAAGTTGGCCACCCTTACTGTATACGAAATAATGCACTTCGTAGGTATTGTCTTGTCTGAAGATAGGATTTTCGTCCATTTACACAGTACCGTAATATTCTGCGCATAATCCGCGTACGAAATTTGAAGAAGGAAAAAAAACTATGTATATATAATCCGCTGCGGCGTATTGTCCGAAGAATTTAATGAATAATAATAATAACTTAGCGTGTGTGTGTATTTCAATACTCAATCCGTTGGTACGCTAATTAATGAAATTTATTTACGAAATAATAGCATTATTTGCACACAAAACAAAATTTACAGTTAATCAAAAATTTTCATTGAGGATGAGTATTCTGATAACATCATTTTCTGTAGATTGTCTCCACAGCAGTATTTAATCCGCATTTTTTAATGTCTAACCACATTTTTAACAGATAATCCGCGAATTATATGGAGGAAAATACGATAATTGTTAGAATGCATTGTGAATAAAAGTTTTTTTTTACTCATAGATACTCACCAGTATAGTAGTAACCCGGAGGGTTCTATTTTTGAGTGATTGAATAACTTCTTCGTAAGCCAACGTATAGTCCCATGTAAATCTCAGACCATTTTCGGTATCCCACTCACCAACCTGGAAGTATATGTTAGCCAGTTATAACGAGTACCACTTATAACCAGTGATTTTCAAAGTGCTGATATTAAAGATACAAAAGATATAGGTCACAACGACATAGACGTAAAAATTAATATCTGAACTGAAAAAAAAACTGAATGAGCAGGAGTTTCATAATTTATCAGTATCTTCATAACATAATTCAGGGATAAGTTTCTACAAATAAATCGGAAAAGGGATGTCGATGACGACGAAGCAGCGATAGTGTCCTGTTCCAAAAAATCGAAGAACTTTCATTGATTTCGGGAGGAATACTTACAGCCAACCGGACCAAACTTAAACAAAAGGCTACTTTAAATGTTCATCAGAGATAGATAAATGCCCGATATGGTCAAGTTTATGAAATAAGAACATTTCTAAATTTTAAAATAGTCATGAGGAGAAAAATCACTGGGGGGGGGGGGGTCCTCGTCCCGTCGGCGAACATTGCCGGAGAGGCTTGGTCCCAAGGTTGACATGTATAATATGGGGCATATGAGAATTCTATTAGATTTTTGTCTTTCTCAGTGACTAAGACATCACGGTCACCACCAGGCCTTACTTCACCGGAATTGCAATTTTAAATGGTTTCCAAACGGGCGAACAAATCGTGCTGAAAAAACTTTCCAATTATCAGAAAGATGTCAACGAGTCCATTCAGCTACAGCAGTGAGCAATGATAATTTCAGTTGTTCGGTTGGTCGATTTGAGAACTTCTGTCAGGAAATAGTTCATTCAACTCATTTCGTTCAAAAGATCAGTTTCAAGAATAGAGTTCCCATTCGATAATATTGGAACGAAATGATCTAAAAGAAGTTTTGATGCAAATAAAGCAGTGATTCCTTTAAAATTTATAACCTGACGAAGCAAAAAATAATTAAATTCACTTGTAACGAAAATTCCGGTGTAACGACAATATTCATTGTTATTGTGAGCTGTCATTATAAAATGAACATTTTCCCTTTATTTTTACATATTCAAAAATGTTCAAAAATTAACATCAACAAATACGTTCTTTCAAAGTAAGTTAATTCACACTTTTTGTTTGGCTGAAAAGATGAAGGTCATATTTCTTCTTTACAAAATAAAAAAATCATATTTCAGAGACTATTACCTTTGAAAGACCATGCTTCTTGAGTTCGATTACATCAAGTGAGAAATTTCTTCGAATGCCGTTCTCATCGAACACCAATGTGCCTGTTATGCCGACGATTGTCACCTGCCAAAATATAAGTTTAAGAGATAGAGCTTGAATAGCAAATGCAAATGTATAATCGACAGACTAAATCCCTTTACGTAGGCCGAGATATCTCATCCTCGTCCGGAAAGAGGTTAAAGAAGTTGATCGAGAATTCTATGAACTCTTTTTTTTTTTTTTTTTAAACATCTTTTGCCTTTTATTTAAAAAAAAAAAAAACAGATACAGGGTGGTTATAATTAAACTGACACTACTCACGCTTATGTAGCGCCCGTACTGATGGACATATCTGGTTCAAACTTCGTAGATACGTTATATGGACATGGGGGAAAAGAAAAATGCAATATAAGAATAGTTAAACTTTTGATTACCAGGTGAAAAAGTGGCTCTTTTATTTTTGCAGTTTTCTTTTCCCCCATGGTTCATATCTATATATATAAAATTGATTTTCTGTCAGACTGTGTGTGTGTCTGTGTATGTTCTCTATACAAATCTGCAATTTCAGATCGATCGTCACCAAATTCTGCATATATACCAAATCGAACCCGACTTGAATTTTACGCTAGCCGGACGCTAGTAGGAATTAGCCGGACCTACTTTTGAGTTGGATATCCATGCAATAACATTGATTTCAACTTTTTATTTACATTTTCTCAAGCACGAAAATGAAAATGTGTCTGTATTGTCTTCTAATATTCAACTGCATAAATTCATATAGTTCAGGTTGTTTTAAAATTAATTATGGGCCAGTAAAAAGTACATCGGAGAAATTCCACAGCTTTAACTAAGCATTTTTGGAAGCTGAAAGGATGGATAAAGGATGGATAAGCAAGATGGATAACTTGAAGTTTGGGGGGGGGATGGAAATACTCAGCGCGCGCGCACGCCCCTTGAAAAAAGGAAAAAATATTTCCATTTCTATACGGTTCTTTCAATCTAGTTTTGTTTATTTCATAACTCGCGCAGGAAGTCGCCATATTGGTTAACTTGACACAGTTTGTATGTCCCTCAAAAAAGAGGGAGATATCACTTGATCCAAAAAGCCTCATTAAAGAAAACCCGGACAGCGCCGGTTATTACAACTAGTAACACATATAGCAAGTTTCAACAAAATACGTCAACCAGAGCAGCCGCAACGTAGGTCGGAGTAGCGTCGGTTTAATTATGACCATCCTGTTTTTCGGTCAAGTGAAAATAAGCACTACATATATATATATATATATATATATAAATCTAGAACGAGCGTATTTTTTCCACTGAACTCATAACAATAATTACGTGATTTCAAGTACAATTTCAGGTGATATCCTAAGATCGTTCCCGAGAAAATATCATTAGAAAGGAAGAAGAAGCAACTTGAAAACCCGCAAGATAGGATCATTGAATTAACGTCGGGCGGCGACTATTTATGATGAACCCACCGAGAGAGAGCAGACAAAAAAAAAAAAAAAGTGGGACATAAATATACCCGATTAGGTACATCTTTATCAGAGTTTTATCCAGCGTCGTTAAGGCGAGCCCCGGAGAAATTACCGAACGACTTCCGGAAGGAGGTATCCCGCTAATGACAACCTCCACAATTATCCCGCATGATCGCTACAAATCTCTCTTTGTGATGCAGTGTGGCTGGCATACACGTGAGTTTCCGATGTTAGCCGAGACGGTACCCGTACTCGGGTTATTCCCGGACATCAAAGCCAATCATGGACACACCGTAATCGTCTTCGATCACAAAACTTTATCCGATTACACTCTCTCTGCACCTGCTTGTTATAGCTATATTTTTATTTTTTCGCCTCACCGAACCATGGGAATATTATAGAGTTGGAATTATACAATCGAACTCGGTTATAACGACATCAAAGATTCTGTGGAAATTTTGTCCTTATTAATCAATCGTTATAAACTGAAGAGCCAAAAAAACTGGTACAGGCATGCGTATGCAAATAAAGAGATATGGAAGCAATCAGAGTACGGCGCTGCGGTCGGCAACGCCTATATAACACAACAAGTGTCTGGCATACTTGTTAGATCGGTTACTGCTGCTACAATGGCAGGTTATCGAGATTTAAGTGAGTTTGAACGTGGTGTTATAGTCGGCGCACGAGAGATGGGACATGCCATCTCCCAGGTAGCGATGAAATTTGGATGTCCACGTACGATCATTTCACGAGTGTACCGTGAATATCGGGAATCCGGTAAAAAATTAAATCTACGACATCGCTGCGGCCGGAAAAAGATCATGCAAGAACGGGACCAACGACGACTCACGAGAAACATTAAACGTGACAGACGTGCAACCCTTCCGCAAATTGCAGCAGATTTCAATGCTGGGCCATCAACAAGTGTCAGCGTGCGAACCATTCAACGAAACATCATCGATATGGGCTTTCGGAGCCGAAGGCCCACTCGTGTACCCTTGATGACTGCACGACACAAAGCTTTACGCCTCGCCTGGGCCCGACAACACCGACATTGGACTGTTGAGGACTGGAAACACGTTGCCTGGTCCGACGAGTCTCGGTTCCAATTGCTTCGAGCTGATGGACGTGTACGGGTATGGAGACAACCTCACAACCACAACCCATGGACCCTACATGTCAACAGGGGACTGTTCAAGCTGGTGGAGGTTCTGTAATGGTATGGGGCGTGTGCAGTTGGCGTGATATGGGACCCCTGATACGTCTAGATACGACTCTGACAGGTGACAGGACGTAAGTCTCCTGTCTGATCACCTGCGCCCATTCATGTCCGTTGTGCATTCCGACGGACTGGGACAATTTCAGCAGGACAAGCGACACCGCGCACGTCCAGAATTGCTACAAAGTGGCTCCAGGAACACTCTTCTGACTTTAGACACTTCCGCTGGCCACCAAAATCCCCAGACATGAACATTATTGAACATATCTGGGATGCCTTGCAACGTGCTGTTCAGAAGAGATCTCCACCCCCTCTTAGTCCTACGGATTTATGAACAGCCCTGCAGGATTCATGGTGTCAATTACCTCCAGCACTACTTCAGACATTAGTCGAGTCCATGCCACGTCGTGTTGCGGTAATTCTGCGTGCTCGCGGGGGTCCTACACGATATTAGGCAGGTGAACCAGTTTTTTTTACTCTTCAGTGTATAACCGAGATTGTGAGTTTTCGAGGTTTTTCAAGTAAGAAAAGTATAATCAGATGCAATTAAATACTATACAGGTTGCACAGCTAACTTCTGGCGCCGCAAATTAATGGCGAACCATTGATCCTAGAGGCATACTTCCAATTACAAACGTATCCAAATAACGTGTAAGCTTATATTTAAACGTGTAATATTGACACATTGTTGCGTTGACCCGTTTACGGCTCATACCCGTGAGCAAGCATCGAAAATAAGTCAAAGCTTCGAAAATGTAATAAATATTTTTTTCCCATCGCTAGATATCAATGGAATAACATACAAACATTCTTTCAATGCTATCAGATTTACTTTCCGGAATTTCTTTTTAAAAAATGCCGTAGAAATGGAAGCAAAAGTGATAAAAAAAACTATATCGTTATATCGAAGGTCGTTGCATTTCCATCGACGTTATACGTAGGATTCTTCGCTATTATTGTTATGAGAATCAGCCACGACTCCCAATCATTGACGTTTAAGTCGAGTTATCGTTACAACCGAGTTCATTATAACTGACTTTGACTATATGTCACACAATTTCACTTTTTATACTGAGATAAAAAGTGTACGAATTAAATAGAATAATAAAATCACCTTAGTTTCTTTGTGCATTTGGCTGAATTCTAGTCGGATTTATTGGCTTACAAAAGCATTTAAATATGGAAAAAAACTGTTCAACATAAATTCCAATGTTTAACGTGAATTCTAGAAATGGAAGCCGAAGTTGACGTGGTGTTTAATCAAAATGCAAGCATTTTCAATTCAGAAAAAAGAAATATTAACTATTTCGCATTAACTTATCAAGAAAAAGAAAAAAAAAGGTCAAGAATGAGTGTCTTACGGTTTTGAGGTAGTTGAGCAAATTTTTTCCTTGGTTCCAAGGCTGTAGTCTCGAACAGGAGAGTGTATCTAATCGCGCTGGTCTATTCATTCGAACGAGTGCCTGAGTCACAAGGTTCACAGCATCGTGCAGCAAAGCAACTTGGGTCTGGAAAAACCGAATCATACACAAAAAAGAAACACTCAATAACTTTTTCTGGAGAGCCGGTCATTTGAAAATGTTTCTCATAAGAGAGTAGGTAGACGAGGAAAAAAATATATTCAGATATATGCCACTTTCAATTCAGATGCTAGACGGCAGCACTTCGAAGACATGACACGCGCACCTCAGACCCTTTTAAAAACGTTAGAGGATGCACGCATACATTGCATATAATACTTTCCGTCCAAAAATACGTTAGAAACGCTTCCAAACCCAGAAAAAAAGCAATCCAATCACTATTTAGTGATTACTCATCTCTGTCATTCCAGGAGCTTATTTTCAAAAGGTAAAATCCCAATTTTTTGTTTTTGGAAATCCATTTTTCAATGATTTCTGAATCTTCGGGGTGAACTCTATCGGATTATGGAAAAGATTCTATTCCAATGGCAATATTTTTGGTAAGAATTACAATGTAAAGTTAGTCGTTTCTACCAAAACGGAACCTATCCACCTCGTTCATTCACTTCGGTATGTTTTGGTCGAACCTCTCGATAATGACAACCCATGGGACCTAAAATTTTGTCCGCTAACGAGGCGTGTCTGTTAATGGATAGTAAAATGCATCGAATTCTATATCGAATGAATTCAGAAAGTGTTCGTCAGTGGAGGGGAAGTGCCCGCTGACGGAAGCGTCCGTTATGGGAGGTTCCACTGTAGAATAATCGTATTTCTTATGTTAATGATGAGAGGGTAGTCAAGATACCTTCCTAGACTGGTAAAAACTTTCTGGAATCAAAATGTGACGTAGAAATTTCCAATTTTTTATATTTTACAAGTTCAATTTTTGATCAAAATTTAACATTTCAATTAATTTTATTTTAAAATGGAACATTTCCAATAATCAAATGTGTAGATGATTCTCTTAAATGTTGATTTAAATGAGAGAGTATTTAAATATTCTTCTACCATTTTTATATGATACTATTGGGCTAGTTTATGTTTTCATGAAGCACAAATATTCCGGAAGAATACGTTTATTTTCTTCTACCGTAAATATGGCACAAGTCAAATGTTCCTTTTTTGACAATAACAGCCTCATTTGTGTGAACTTTTTTACCGGTAACTAAACATACTCTCATTGCGGTATCAATACTTCAAATAAATTGATTCTCCTACTTACTAAACAACATTCAGTCTCTTCCCTTTAATTTATCAAGGACATCAAATAGATCAATAGCATTCTGAATATTCCCTTAATACATACAAAACAGTGAAGAAAAAACCATTTCACTCATCTTACTCTGAATTTTTATAACTGCCACATAATATTATTTGATCTCCTTTCATACCGATACTGAAAATACGATTGAAAAATGATCTTTTCTCAATAGCTAACATCAACGAACATTTTTGAAAAAAGAAAACAGAGCTCTATCAGTCATAGCCCTATATTTCAGCGGGAAGTGTCCTTTCTGCAGTTTGCCTGCAACTCTCTCTGTCCAAGTCACCAACCAATTCTCGCACCACAAACGCTGCCATTTTGTATTCTTCACTCATTTCTATGCATGTGAGCACGTATGCGAAATGCTATTTAGTATTTGTACTATTATTATTAAAGATTTCATCGAACATTTTTTCATTGTATGGATGATGAATTAATTTCATGTCTTTGTTTGCCTCCATTCACAGCTTTTTTGTTCTGTCATTTTGTAATTGTATAGCAGTTATTCACTGAATACTCCGTGTTCATCAATATAGATTCCCAATGACCTCTTGATGAATTTGTTTTTTCGTCATCATGAACATATCATCATGATTAATATAATTTTACTTTAAAAAAATCCTCAGAAAGGAATGTTTACTAACTCTTTGTGCGATTTGGTAGCAACAGCCTATTAAAAGTTTCCACAAATGAATGACACGATTTCAAAAATTTATATTTTGAAAACTATTACGCATAATATAGATATGTGATACATAAAAATAAAGAAAAATGTTCTAAGTTTTTCTTTTCAAAATTGCTCAGTAGATGACAGCACTTCAGCGTAGAACGCAATAACTGAAGTAGACTGAACCATTCTTTTGTTTGTTTCAGTAACAAATTTCTAACTGCACGCTGCACGGAAGTAGCCGAAACAACCCTTGCATATTCTAATAAACAAAAAACTTCTTTTCTCTCATTGCCGCTATTTCTAATTTCACACACTGAGTTCTACAGAAATGCTGTCATCTATTGAGCGAGTGCGAAAAAGCTTTGAATGTTTTTTCTTTATTTCTATGTATCATAGATTATATTATGTGCAATAACTTCGAAAATTTTTAAAATCGTGTCGTTTATTTGTGCTAACCCCGTATATTCTTCTGATTTTCTCGTATTCTAACTTTCGGTTTGATAGTAGATGTAGGTTGTACGAAAACAAAACAATTCCGTCTCAGCTCACCTTTTTCGTAACTAAAATTGCATATATACTCACTCGATGCGGCCACTCACTAGTTTTTTCGCTACCTCATTCACTTACTCATTCAGCCGCTCAATAGCTCATATATTTACGCCCTTGCTCAATCACTCGATCACTGGTGACGAACTGTTGTCGATGAATTTTCCTATCGGTAAATTGCGTGGCGA
Organism: Pholcus phalangioides; assembly: GCF_987345545.1. NCBI lineage: Eukaryota > Metazoa > Arthropoda > Arachnida > Araneae > Pholcidae > Pholcus > Pholcus phalangioides. The sequence goes on along the minus strand of NW_028301608.1, from coordinate 79,537,658 downwards.
GGAATTGTTGACGGTCTATTTTTTGTACATCGATAAAAGTCCCATAAGGAAATCGTGTGACAAACTTTCACTAACTTGAGACGAAGTAGGAAAGATCAAAAACGATATCTTTGTCGAAAAGTGGACATGCATCTAATCAAATGTTCCGAACATTGAGTCAACAGCTGGTGGAGATACTTTGTTCGATGCATTAAATCTTCCTCCACATTTTTTGCCCCCCCCCCCCCGTTCTGTAGCAGTGATGAGGATCGCGCTGGAAATCGATTAGGCTACTTTTAAAGCTCGATCTTTCTCCAACGGAGAAAAATTACTTCTTTTATTTTCTTTTACTCCTTTTTTTTCTATTTGACGATCGATAGCTTTGATTTCGAAAGATTAATTCGGCGGCAGCGCAAAGAATTTGCTAAATCTCTTCGGACGGTCGTTACCATCTCATTAACATAGTTCGCACACTGTTATGTGGGAATAGTTGAGGGATTACTTTTGAGCTTTTTACGATCAAATAGACGCCAAAGAATCAGAAGGAAAGAAATAAAGAAAGAACCATCCTTAAAGTAAAGGAAAAATCGAAGAAAAGGCGATTAGGACATGCCCACCTTTTTTTTTCAAAGTTTTTATGTCGTTTGTTTTACTTCCAAATGAATGTTTCAGCTACACTTTGAAATACAGGAAGACTCCGTTTTTGTTCTTCCAAATACATCCGTACATATTCCAGACATGCAACACGGATTCCAATAGCATCGAACTTAACTCTTACCTGTGTCTCTTTTCCATTACGTATTAAATTTTTAAACTAGGACAAAATGCAATTCAATTTAATAGAAAGAAATTTATTTTTTGTTTAAAAGTAAATTCATTGGAAAAGGGGCCATTCAAGTATTACGTAAGCAGATTTTCAGCCATTTTTGACCCCCCCCCCCTCCCCCCGTCAGCAAAATTTCGTCAGCAGCTTAGAATATTTCATATCTTCAAAAAGGGGTGGTTGATGACGTAAGCAACCTTCAAACCCCGTCCCTCCTTGTCACCAAAAGTCAGCAAATCTGAAACCCCCTCCGATGCTGACGTAATACTTGAACGACCCCAAAAATATAGTTTTTGATTTTCTAAAATAAATGCCACAGAGAAGGGGCTAGAACAGGGGTTCTTACACTGAGCGCCCAGGAAAAACCAGACACACTCGCACTAGGTGCTGCAGAGTGGCGACCCAACAAAGGTTTTCGGTAGAAATTGTTTGTTGAGCTGTTTTGGGGAGCCGCGGATAAACGTTGATTAGGGTAAGAAGCACCACGAGTGGAAAATGTTTGAGAACCCTTGGACTAGACAACAAGTTTTTATGAAGTTTCTATATTCAACATAAAAACAAACAAATATTTTTAAGTAATTTGTGTACTTAACCTAAAGCTCAATTTATTACTGTTTTGTTTCCGTAATTTCACATAATAAACATTTTTGAAGATTTCCCTAATCTGTCATCAGCTCACGCTTCAATTACTATAGTCAAGTTGCATGCACTTATTTTTTAACCACTATGTTTCACCACCATTTAAAACAAAATGGTGGACAAAAACGTAGGAAGACAACATTATTACATATCGAGTCCGATAAATTCGTAAATGGTTTAAAAATTGGAGGGATCGGTAAAATTGATTGCGGTTCGCGAAAACTTACCTGTTAAGTTACCCTTTCCTTTAACGAAAAATTATTCTCAGGAAGAGGGTTGTATTTTTTTTCATAAAAAAGTAGTTCACATTGTTGGCGATAGAGAGCACTGCGCGAAAGCAAATCACTGGAAATATGCAAATAAGAATCCTACCAAATGTAGGGTGTATAACTAACAGCTCATTTCTGAATTTTCCTTTTACTGGCGATTCAATAAGTTTTTATTTTTGATATTGATGGAACTGTGTTACTTGAACCACGGATCCCTGGCTGAAGTTTACAAACGTTTCGGACAGGATGCCGCTGTGGTGGTCGAGTGGTTATAGTGCCGGACTCGTGATGCGAGGATCCGGGTTCGAACCCCACAGTGGTGGTCGGCTGAAGTTGGTTTTCTGTGGTTCCAAACTTCAAGGCGCAAATGCGAGCCGATCTCCCCGTTAAAAAGTCTCGCCACAGAGAGCAACAGTCCTACAACGGTAAATAATTCAACCATAACACTTCACTCATAGTTAGTAAAACTGGGGGCAGATGACAGCACTACACATAACAAACATTACACAGAAAACAAAAAATTTTACGTCAGGTTGCACTACACGTACACGCACATTCCCGCATGTAACGATTCGTTGGGGGGTTCCGCAGGGGGGGGTGTGGTGTAGCAGTAGTAGGTAGGGGCTCGGGGATCCATGATGCAGCCACCTCGTTGGGCAATTTGCCTGTTGTGGCGTTGTATTTGTATTTGAAAGAGATTAAATAAAGGTTCGGGTCAAATTCCTTCTGATTCGTTTTGCAGCACCCTCTCTCTCTCGAAAAAAATGATTTTTTTTTATGCTAAAAAAATCCTTGTTTACGAGATATAACTTTTCCGCAAATCACAATCAAATAAGGCAATTCCTTGAATCAATTTTTATGAATTTTTAAAAACATTACGAATTTATGGGACACCTTGTACATAAAAATGGACTATATATAGAAAAAAAGATCAGTATACACAAATACAACTCAAATATGTGTGCATAGAAATTGTAATTAACAAAACAATGGAACAAGATTATTATTAATTTAACATAAACTCAATTTTTTCGCCATACCACAGCCATACCTATAAATTTTAAAATTGTTCAAAAAGTATTTACCAGCCTTATTGATAAACATGTGTTCCATCTCAAATGACAGGGCAAAAAACGATCGCGAAGTAAACGATTACGCACTGAACCTTCCCTCAAAAAATTTGACTTGACTGTAAGGAAGAGTAAATTACCACAAGTTGGCAAAAACGTGTTGATTTTGAGAAAACATTGCTTTCAAATAGCATTACGAATCTGGTGATAAATTTGGCAATATAGCGGGCGAAATTAACACTTAATAACAAGATTGTAACATCACTCAACAGTACACGAATAGAAAAGAGAGCACCAATCGTGAAAGAAGGCGAACGATTGGCTTCTAACGGAATTGAATATTTCAGTTCATTTGCAAAAAAGTTTAAAATAAATTTACTTTCCTTGGGTGTTTCGCACGTAAACTGACCGTTCAAAAGTGATACGTCACAATACTTCAAAACGCTGTAACTCACGAAATATTCGTCCGATTCTAAAAGAGAAAACTATTGTTTCTTAGTTTTCACAAGGAACCACGCGTGTAAAATTATTGGGTGGTCGATAGCATCCACTCTGTATAAATTTTCTAACATAGATATGGTTTTTGAAAGTCGTTTCTTACTTTGAACTATTTTCTATGTTTGACATTTTGATTTTCATTATTTTTATTGTTCCTGCCTTTTTGGAAATTTTCAAGACGATTAATACGTTCCTCTTTTTCTCCGTTCCCTTCCCTTTGTTTAGGTCACCCATAGTCATTTCCAATAATGGAATGCGTATGGAATTGATGGAGCACCAAAAAAGGCCATTTATAAATTCTCAACCAATATCTAAATGGATGAATAAAGAAAGAAAAAAGTCATCCATCATAGCACAATCATCGAGTTGATCTCTCTTTTTTAATTTTAGGTTTAAAAAACAGAATTCGAAAATTTCAATTTATGAATGTCTGCACATACCTATTTTACTTAAATATTCAAGCATTCAATCCAAATTCAAAGGGGGAATAAAGAAGAAACAAAAGCACTTCACCGATTTCATTTTTTTCTTTTTTTTTGTCAGTGATATTCGGCGAAATATGTTCCACGTGTACCGAAGAGGAAAAATGTAAAAATTCTCTTACTGAAAATACTTGGTCTAAAAGCGCGGTACGAGTCGAAGCCAGATTACGTTTGTAAGTATAAACATGAAAAAGAAAACGAGTTTTTGTTCGGAAAATTCAATCCGCCAGTGAATATAGATGCTCCTTTTCTTTCTCGGGGATGTTTTCATGAATTCTAATATCACTATCGGACATTTTTCGAGAGGGAAAAATGTAGCGGAGATATAAGTTGCTCATAAGTTTTATGTTACGACATGAGAAATTCGCTGTATACAGTAAAAATAGCTTACATTTTCCCTACCTTGACGGGGGGTAACCTTTTGTCAATCCGTCCGTAATGCAAGTCCCCCAGATACCAGTCCCTAGGTACGTAAACACCTGACGTACGAGATGGTTTTACCAATGTAAAGCCGGTGATGTTAGACAATCCATGCTGGAAATCTTGTAGGTCCACTGTATGCAGATCCTGAAACGATAGCCATTATATTCCTGCTTATTATTTATCATTTGCCTTTGTCACTCGATATCTTTCTAAGATGCGGGGAAAAGTAAAGTCGTAATAAACTCACCAATGATGTTATGAAATAATTGTGATATTCTGTCATCATACCGACGCTGTGAGCCTGAAAATGCAAACATACTAAATTTATTACCAATCGCACATGTTTCTGATGAATGATAAACAATTTCTTTTGCATACAGTATATCAAGCCTTTTCACTAGTATTGCCGAGAAATTTCGTCCACCCTGATGCGTTGTAACTTATTGCAATCCAACTTGATAAATTCAAATTTTAATCTCACTGTGGAAACGTTGTAATCACCCAAAAGTTTCCATTCTCCAATACCGGATCCGTAAATCGATTAATGAAGTAGTAATAAATTGCCACTTAATTTTCAACATTCATATCCACTGTCCGGTTAGAAAGACAATTCGGGAAAAACTGCATTTTCGAGTTATGCACGCCATAAGAACGATGTAAAACGCCCCTACGTGTTGCAAAACAGCAACAACTTCACCCCCAACTGCTTATACACTCCCTACTACGTAATACCCGAGTTGATTCCTATTCAGTTCCATACAAAGTGAATCTTTAAAAATGCAGATATCTTAAAGCATAGAATTCTGAGTTTTCTTTTCAAACTGGGACCGCCGATATAGGATAACATTATAATTGTACGATATTCACACATTAGTGATGTTAGCATTTACATCGGTTCTCTAGTGTTCTGGAATGCTCATCGATGTAGAATTTCTTTCTCCAAGCTTCAAGTCTGATTCACGAAACGTTCCGCGATCATTCTGTTCCAAAAACTGGTTCCAAATCTTTGCCCATTATTCATATGGTATCATGAAAATCTAAATTTATGCCTCCCGATATTTTTTTCCACACACTTAAATGTCAATAAAAATATTTCGGATTTTAAATGGTGTATCTTGATCCGTTGGTTTAATGTTTAATGACATAAGCCATAACGGGTGGTAAAGCCGTAGCAGTGAGGTTCACAACCTCAGTGTGCATTCAAGTTGAACAATCTTGAAATGAGACTATGAAAATTTCTGAAAGTACATCTTTTAGTGCGATTTCAGTACAAAATACGGCCACAAAAGAACAAAACTTTTTTATGTAGAAAGAGTTGATTCCTTGCCGGTATCTTTTTTTTCTTTTTTTTGAGAGCTGAATTCAGAGATTTATTAAATTTCACCAAATTGAGAGAAATGTAATTCCACGTTACAACCATGTTTTGTTTGAACTATTCAACTTTGCTGAGCATGATTTTATATAGAGGGATTTAGATGGCTTTTTTCTCAGCCAGAGATATCAAGGAAACAGTTATTTTCCGGATATTATGCTGAGGTGATCTCGGAAAGAAAAATCATCACGTCTCCGCCGGGACTCGAACCCAGGCCCTCTTGCATACCGGGCAAGCATGCTACCATCTACACCACTGGAGACACGTGAATCTGCCTTCCTAATTTCACGCACTGTGTCCCACCCGGGGGCCATTTCCCGAAGTTAAGAGAGGCTACTAATGCCTCTACTTCAGCGCCTCACGACACAGTGCGTGAAATTAGGAAGGCAGACTCACGTGTCTCCAGTGGTGTAGATGGTAGCATGCTTGCCCGGTATGCAAGAGGGCCTGGGTTCGAGTCCCGGCGGAGACGTGATGACTTTTCTTTCCGAGCTTACCTCAGCATAATATCCGGAAAATAACTGTTTCCTTGATGATTTTATATGTTTAAAGATAACATTAAATCAAGGCGAACTCCGTATTTTACCTTTAATCGACATTTTAGCTAATTAAACAAATTTCACTAAAATTAATTAAATTGGTTTGTTATACTGCTGTGTGTAGTACTTGTGCAAATTGTCAATGGCTCCCTAAAACCGAATTAAAGATTGCTACCAGCACCAGTCCACATACACGGTTTACAATGGTGAACTGATTGTGGATCAGGAGCGCAAGTTCTTATAACCGTCTCATTTGCATATTTCCATCGAAGTCGCTCGACTAGGGCTACCTATCGGCCAATTCTTGAATTATTTTTTTTCCGGCAAAAAAATTCCCGTGACCTAGCGATGCTAACCCTGCGAACCGTTTTTTATTTCGGTTATTTTCCGGTTTTTATGAATTTTTAAAGTTTCTATGGACTTTTTGCCCACCCTGTACTATGATGCTAGTATAATTTTAATGTGAACTGTGTAGTGAAAGGGAAGTGATCTCCCGAAAAAAGTTTAAGAGTTCGAGAGTGTGGGTAATAAAGTCAGTGTCAAAACATAATCGTATAATTTGAATTTTTTTTTCATTGTATCATTTTTCGTGTTGTGTATTTATAATTAGAGTTATAAACACATATACAAGCATGGATAAGCTCTCGTGGTCACTGTAAACATATACCTGCTTTAATATTGTGACGATCATGTTCGTCGGTACATCCAGCACAATGTTGGTCCCTCCCCTCTGTCCGACGTCTTTCAACAGTTTTCTGTAGTGAGTGTGTTTCTGCTCTTCTATTGGACGCAATGACAATTCGACATCTTCTTCATTAGCCATCATTATCAGATGTTGCAAACGAGGAAGAGCTGCGTTGAAAATAATAATTGCATAGAGAAAAAATAGAATTGCCGACACAGAAATTTCTCCACAACAACAATTATTTCTCGACAAAAAAAAAAAAAAAACATAATCCTCTTTTCTTTCTCTGCTGGAATTTATTTCTTAAACTGTTATTTCTGTTAATTTCTGTATAATCGAAAGATAACAGTTTGGACATTGCTTATTCGTATAAAAGTACTGGCCCGCAATTCGTATAAATGAAGTACTCAATTCATAAATGGCGTATGATGGCATTCGTAAATCAAGTACGCGATTCGTTAATGAAGAACACGATCGATTTTTAATAACATTATGCTAGGAAATCAAGTCGGAAATGCATTCACCAATTCGTCATAAATCTCATGATGATCCATTTCGGGTAACGCTAAGCTTACAGAGACTAGCCGCGGGGCGCACATTGGGTGAAGCTGTGTCCGTGAGGGAGCCGGGCCCACCGAACGAGCGTTTAATCTCACCGGATCTCATCAAAATGTTTGGTATGTTTACCTAAAGGCTTTTGACTTCACAAATTTTGTAATACACATTTAATCACAATATGATAGAAATGCTTACATTTTTCGTCGTAGTAGATGACTGTGAAGGACTTCCATCCTCTCGATCTGATCACGTCAGCGTAGGCTTTGCTCAAGGCACTTACTGGTGGGTGCAGGTGGATTCCGAATCCGCCTCTGTGCTTCTGACCCGACTCGGAGGCCGCCCAGGTTGGTAAAATATCTAAATGGGGAACATTCAAGAATCTACAAGTGGATTGGACCATAGATACGATGGACGGAGAAAGGGGCCCCACAACGGCTGCGGCACCGTCATCTAGTTCTGTACATACTGGAATGAAAAATTTAACAGTCGGTAATGCATAACATTTATAGTTACATATTGGAATTTCTTTTACGCTATAAAAGCTTAATAAAAAGTGAAAAATAAATTATAATTAATAGTGTGTAGTAGTAGTAGTATATCTTGTATATGCATTGTATGTTTTTGAAAACACGATATTGGATCATGCTCTTGATGCGTTTCTGAATGCCTGAGATGACTCTCCGTGAAACCATTAAATGCGCAGCTTTGTATATGTGCAAAGGGTCCTTTAAACTTTCACTACTGCAGCCAGTTTGAAAATAATATTCAGAATTTCCATTTTACATTTTAAATTTGCTGGTAGTTGACGCAATTAACGACAACTTTCTGTTTGTTGCCGATCATGTGTGACTGTGGTTTCGCTAATTTGTTAAAATTTTTTGTTTGCATTTGTTTTGTTTTTTTACCTTGAAGTTTGTAATCCAATTTTTTTAAACTGTAGTTTGAATCAAAAAGAAGGTGGTTATTTATTTGGAAAGTGATGTAACTTCAGTACATTTATTTTATGTGCGATTTTTGAGTCTTTGCCACTCTGCAATAAGACCCTGTATAAACAGTACAGGTCAAAATAAATTTTTTAAAATTCTTTTTTTTCCGGCTTTCAATAAGTGTCATTAACTATGAAAAAATAATCAGCTCCGGAGGGAAGGGCAGGCATTTAAAGAGTTAACTCTTTGACCGACATGGCAGATGTCACCTTCAAAATGCCATATATTTTTTAATAACGTAGCCTTTCTTCCGATTGCAGAGGGGGGGGGGTTATAGAGAAAAGCGTTCCACATTGAGAAATCAATATAAAATGACAGCCTTTTAAAAAAAGGCGAGATATATCGTCAATGGCACTTAAGGCCGGTCAACCACTGCCAGTGGCAACAGCCGACATTAAGACCGACTACAAAGAGTATCTGACGTCGTCCACTGAAAAAGCGGTCTTTATACGCTACTAAGTTCACGACTGCACTCAATGCAGGGGAGTGCGTTCGTTAAATAATCTTAAGAAAATATTCAAAAATTAATTTTTTTGAGAAAATTTATTAAATCTTCGTACTTAATGAGACATCTGCTACAAACTGTTAGAATGCATTCTTGTTGTAAATAAGTAAATAAATAATTAAGCACTTTATATATTTAATTGATTACTACTTACCATCACATCCCATGAGCGACAATTATTAAAAATTTCCAGCATCCATGTTAACATTGGAAAGGAGGGGGAGAGAGTAAAAAAAACAAAACAGAGTGAGTGGCGCGAAAAAAAAGTAAACAACTGGACTGCGCAGATTCGGCAAGACACGTGAGATCATATTCAAATCGGGAAATTTTGTCGTCTTCTGTTGCTGCGGGAAACCATTAACGGAAGATCGGTGTTAATTGACGTTCTCATATAGTGCAATGGGATCAATCTTGCGAATACAGGCATCTGCATGGGATTTGTTTATTGCTTCCAGTCACTTCAAGACATCGACCGGCCTATAAAGGGGCAATTATATTCGCTCGAATTGGTTTTATTTGATCAACCCTAATACCTCAATGTACATTACTCAGACAAACAAATAGAAAATATTCGTAGATACAGTCTATGATGTGAAAGATAAACGTTACTGTTTAAAGGTCACACTTAGCACATAAATATTTTCGATTTTGTTCCTCACTGCAGTACTTGGTCGCAAAAATGCAGCGTATGCGTAGTTTCTACTTTTTCTACTTTTCCAATGCTTTTTAAAACACAATTTTTATGTACTTTTCTAGTAGGAAGCAACTTCGTTGTTTTTTTAATGGTATCTTTTAAAACCAGATTCATACTTTTTTAAGCATTAACATATTGTAGCAGATGCCACTACAATGAAGGGACTCTCATGCCAACTTTGCAGATTTATATTCCTCACATTTTCGTCTCAAGTGTCCCATAAGTGTCTCTAAACAGTGTTGCACTTATGAGACACGAGTCGGCTAAAGAGTTTGCCTCCGAAAACACGATTCCATTCCTAAACACGCAAATGTGAATCAGAAGATACTCTTAAGAAAATCTCGACTCGTCACTAAAAATCTTGGACAATAATGTTTCGTGAATATTTTAACATTTACGTAGCAAACCCCCGTATATACTTTCACTGTCAAAAATAAATGACAGTGAACTTAATATAAGTCTCTAAAGCCAGGATTGCACTATAAATGTTTCATAAAATATATTTTACAAAACTTGAAAAAAGTAACCAATTGACGTATTGTTTACGTTCGCTCGACTGTAACCGGTATGCTTATTCATTTCAATTTTCAAGTTTGATAAAAAAAACTTTTCTAAAACTTTTGTAGTTTAACCCTGGCCTAAGAAAACATTCCTCGAAGTCTGACGATGACTAAAACCTGACCATTAAAGAAAAAAGTATGTGCGATCACGATATCGATTATAAGAGTTCCAAACGAAACACCATACATAATTCTTTTGAATTGCGAAACTTTTTTTTTTCAAACATATCATTCTTATACATAATCGTTTGGGCATTTTTGATATGTATAAGAAAAGAGAGTCTACCCTTTCTCCTACCCAATAATTGCTCGTCGTTTTCATGCGAAAGAAATGCATTCAAGCAGTGAAATGTTTGTGAAAAAGATCCGTCGGATGCGGATTGCGTGCATACCAAGGGCTCTTGAATATGAAATGACTTCTATTTTGAGCGATTCATCGATTGGTGGAATGGATTTCCAATTAATAGCACGCAAAAATGCCAAAGCGGTGGAATACGCGATAATCGACGCCACGCTTTAATCAGAAGGCATTTAAGATGCATAAAAGGACTTAAAAATAGCAATCGAAAAAAAAATTAATGTAATTTGAGCCCTACTGGAACTTTGATTCAGTAAATGATATAAATTAATAAAATTATGTTTTGGAAGAATGTAGACTTTCACAACAGCCTTAGATAAGATTTCGGGAGGCTACGCCGTGATATAGAGCAGTTTCCTCAAAGTCGGCAGTATCGCCTCCTGGGGATGATTTAGGGGGCAGTAGAAGTTACCGATATAGTATCCTATGTACCGATAGAAGTATCCTATGAGTTGGCTTCAGTGGGGGAAGGGGGGGGGCCATAAGAAAAAGTTGTGAAGAAGGGCTTAGTGGAACGAAAAACATTTGGGAAACTCTCGTCTAGAGCTCTGTTCTTTCAATTTTTCACAACAGCTCTGATCGGTGAAAATACAATAAAACCTCCTCTAACGGCCACATGTTGTTGAAACCGAACGCATCCCATAGACTTAACATGACAACGACGATTTCTCAACAAAAGCCACTTTCGACATGGAGTCGGAAAAAAAATACGCATATCGCTTTACGAACAATAATTTTTAAAGCTGATTTTCAAGGGAGTCCCCCCCCCCAATCTCTATGGGGGGAAAATATTATGTATGCTTTCTTTTGGTGAGTACAAATGCTAGATGGGTTTATTGGTGGCAGTGGAGAGGGAAAAAGGGCACTTAAGTGATCTATAGTTGTGCCGCGGACCACTCAAGTGATCTCTAAATGCACCGCGAGACCCTTAAGTGACCTGTAAATGTGCCACAAGCCACCGAAGTGATCTGCAATTGTGCTGCGATGCTAGGAGTCACCGAAGTGATCTCTGTGTGTGAGAATGTGGCTGTTGGTTATTTCTTACAAAATTGTTGTTGAGATCACAGACCATATCACATAAATCCGAGGGCCACATCTGGCCCTTGCGTTAAGGGTCGAGCATGTCTCTAGTTGATCGCGGGTGAGAACTATTTGGGGTTGCTGGTACACCGTATTGGTCCATATCAGTTTTTTTTTCGCCGAGTTGTTTCTGCTGTGTACATCCCAGTATTGCGAGCCTAAATTTTAGGATGCTAAGACAGTGCTGTATGGATCGATTATAATTATAAAATTATTAATAAATTAATGTAATATTATGAGCATAATCATTATTCTAATGTAATTAATTGTATAGTTATTGTAATCAGTTGCAGAACGGATTACCATTTTACATGGTATGTACATCGCCAATTTAATAATTCCCCCCCCCCAAGAATAAAAACGGTTATTCCCAATAATGGCCACTTTCCGATAGCGGCCACATTTTCACGGTCCCGTTAGTAGCCATTCTTGGGATGTTCTACTAAACCACATGAACAGAAAAAATGATTCTCGACCGGAAAAAATGCATAAACGGGAAAGCCGGTCATGGAAAAAAATGAGGACCGGACAAAAATAGGAGGAATAATTTGTGGTACATGTGGGGTATATAAGGAATGCTTTCAGAAACGTTCTGTGTTACGCGCCAATGTCAGGGTTCCCCCCCCCCCCCCGATGAGAGCTCTAGAAATTGGTAGGTACGACTTTTTTCATTTTTGAATTCTTCGGTTAATTTATTTTTGAAATATTCATCGTACATATATTTTTCTTTCTCTCTTTCCAGTTTATATAATTAATTTGTTTTCTGTAAAGTAAAATTTTGTTTTTTTCCGAAACCAGAGTATGGCACCCAAGACAGCTGTATGCGCATAACTTGAAATTATACAAATAAAGATTCGTATAATTATAGAAATAAAGGTCGTTCTCTCAAGGGGGAACCTCCGACATTGCTCCAGACAAGCAAAAATGTTTCTGATGATGGCAAGCCATAAAATGGCTAAAACTACCATCCATTCCTCCGACATTTTTGGCAAAAACAAGCTTTGGAAGTCCAATACATGAGGAAGGAAAGCAAATTTGAGAAAATACAAAAACCAAAATTAAAAATCACTAGACATACACGAAAAAAGCATGTATGTCTAGTGATTTTCAATTTTGATTTTTGTGTTTTTCAAATTTGCTTTTCAACCCATTGACTTTTGGCACTTCAGTGTACAACTTCATCAAACATCAACTCGAGTCATATGGCTATATTGTAATTTACTACCATTAAGTGATGAAAATAAAGGCACCATCTATCGGTGGTCCTTCAAGCTCATTAGGAAAAATATGTTATCTATATTATTCTCGGGTTTGAACCCCTGGGACCGTGACCTTCACGGTGGTAGACAAGCATCTTATTCCCACGCCACTGGGGCGTTAGTTGGTCATACAGGTACTCGCACCAACAAAAGTGGCATTCATTCATCTTCGTATCAAATATATTGTCACGTACAACTGGTTTTTTCTTTTCCTTGTGATTGATCGACGAACCTGTGTTGAATCTAGAAAATAAAAAACGAGTCACTTTCAAAAAAGAGCGTAACTTACATTTCTTTCTTGTATGAAAAACGTCTTGTGGCACTAAACGGACGATGCTGGCTGACAGCCTCAACCGCTGTATAAGAGTTCTGTTCCCGTTTACTTTATCTACTGCGTGGCGGAGATTGATTTCTTGCTCGTCTTGACCACTTTCCTCAAAGAGACCAACTGCAAAAAACACAATCGTAGCATAAAAAACCCAAACGTATAAAGTAAAAACTTGGCCAAAACTTTTCATATGAATTTTTTTTAGGTCATTTAATATTTCTGAGCCCTTAATTTCAGCCTCACCAATAGGAGTCATTTGATTTATTTTTCTTCAACGCAATACATACGCTCTCGACCGGATATAGGTCGGCACTTGGCAGTTGATTGTGCAAGGTCCAGGCTCCACTCTACTAAATTTTTTACAGTAGAAGCGAATATATTTTGTCACCGCTTTGAACAAATAAAATGTCCATTGATGTCTAAAGTAAAGATGCCTAAATAAAATAATAATGTCTATCTAACGGTCGCTGTGCGGTAGTGTTTAGGGTTAGCAGACGCCCTCCTTTTTGATGTCATTTCGAGTTTCGCCCTAAGTTTTACAAAATTCGCCATTTTGTCCTCCTTTTCAGGATTCCGTAATTAATATATATTTTTTTGGGAGGAATTTTTTTCCACTGTGAAACATATTATATCTTTTTATTAACAGGGGTAGGTATGTGTGTGTTCCCCCCCCCCTCCCACACACATGTTAAACAAGCTTTGAACAATTGCCGTCGAAACTCTCAGAATACAAGAACCCAAGTTACAAGCAGGACAGCCGATACTATTTTAACTACAGTGCCACTTGCTCCAGGACAGGGCCACAACTAAATGCTTAATCAGCTAGGAGAAGTACTCATTTTGGCGCCCATTGTAATGTTGGCACCCGGGGCACCAGACCCACCTGCCACCCCCCCCCCCCCCCCCCCAGTTGACTCCCGTCTTCAGGATATGAAAAATACAGCGCGGAAAACCACTCTGAATTAAGAAAACCAAAACATCAATTTAAGAATACCATTCTTTGCAACATCAATGCCGTGTACTGAGGGTGGGGGAAGAAAGAGGGATAGTGTTACCACTCACATAGAGAAAAACAAAGAAAACAGGAATTAGTTACCGAAGTATTATCAGAATTACTGAAAGAAATAATTCCGGAATTACTGAAAAGAATAAAATGAGAATTGTTTTAAGTAATTTTAGAATTAGTGAAGGAAATAATTGATCAAAAATGAATTTCAGAATTTGTAAAATAAAATATTTCAGAACAAATGACAATTCTCAATTATTCGGTGGCCCTTTGTTTGTAATCTGGCAAATCTGTTTAGGAACCACTGCACATCCCATTCAGTTCTTATGAATGGATTCCATCTTATAAAATTATGAATACCGCCGTATGACTTAGTGTGGTAGCCCACGGACTTCATGGGAAGTTAGAATTTGGTCCGCAATGTGTGAGTGGTTAAAGACCCCTGATTCGCACAATTTATCTCCCGGATATTGCTGTTTCGTTGACATGATACATTGAACCGTCGTGATTTCAAAACTGAAACAAAATTTCAAAAAAAGGAAATTCGCCGAAGAGACATAATATGTTTCTTCGCTATGATCCATCTTTTATATATATATAAACTATATCTGTACGAGTATTCCGATTTATTTTGAGATGGGAGTGGAGGGAGTCTGCCCAATCAATTCGAACAGTATCGAGAGAGAAATAAAACTAGTTCATTTGTCCAAGGGATACACTTTCGAGGACAGCGGGGATGAATTTTTACTCTCGAGGGTTTTCATTCCCATTTCAGTTTCGTCTTTCCAATACCTCAAGCTTTTAATTTTCATCGGGAGAATCCTCCTGTCAAGGAATGTCTTCTTCTTTGTCGAAAGTTGAAACATTAAGAGAAATCCTTTTTCCGAAATAGCAAAATGTCTTCTCCACATCGCTTTTTTTCTCCCCCACCCCCTTTCTTTTCAATTTGTGTTTTGCGGATGAATTTCGTGAAATCATACGCTATGAGTTAAACTTCAATACTAAAAGCCAGATGTGGAGAACGTGTCTTTTGATGTCCTCCTTTTCATTTGTGCGCCCTTCCAAAAATGCCTTTTATTTCTCGTGAACCTTTAAGAAAATTATTTTATGTTCGTATTTTTATAAAATGCATTTCTATTTTTAAGTGATAAGCAAAATGAGGATTGAATATTGACACAGTCCACGCCACTTAATGTGATCACACCGGGGCTCGGGGTTTCTGAAAACAATTAATAACTATATCCAAAACCATCCCGTTTGCAAGTACCATACATCCTACTTCGTTGAACGGAACGTATGGTAAACTGATGTAACTAAAACTGGCAACTGGTTTTCTTTCCCCACGGATTGTGAAAACTTTCAATTGTTTAATTTTTTTCAAACCGATTCTAAAACTTTACTTTCTTTCCTTTGGGTTAAAATCCAACATTTTTGTTATTTAACCATTGTGAAGCAGCTTTGAAATATATATATATATATATATATATATATATATATACATATCACAAATTGCAAATTTTTTTAATGTGCAATATGTTTCATACATCTCTCGGAAAAGTATCTCGGAAAAAGAAATCTTATCTGAACAACTGAAAGAAACTGATCAAGAACTGAAGGGAAGCGGGGTTTACATTTCCCTTCAATATGGGAAGACCATTTCAAAAACAGCTCCGTACGTTCATGGGGGGCCACAGCAAATACTACGGACCCATTACGACATGGAACGGATTAAGTACGGAAATACGTGTCAACAAAGGAGGGAGCAGGGCAGATCCCCTTCTAGCCTCCTACATACTCTTGTAGCCTGATAATAATAACTTACGGTGAATATAAGTAAGTTTGATTAAAATATTCGCGAAATAAACTCCATGGAAAAAAATATTATAACATCCTAAGTCCCGATAACTACAAACGTGATTATCGTGATATCGTGATATTCGTGATTCTAATGAGCGGCACCGACTGTATTTAAGAATATTGAAATTTGCAAATGAACTTACGAATATAAGGTTTGTAATAAGTAGTGATATTCGTATTCGTTGTTCAATCAGATTCAGACCTCATGTTACAGACTTCTTAATTTATTTTATGCCAATAATTTACTGAATCCAAGAATCGATATAATGCTACAAAAGATTTTTAGCGTATAATACGTCTTAGACTTTGAAACAGGGTGCCATGTTCAATTTGTGGGTGTCACTAAACAGTGTTTATCACGAAAACATTGAAAGCTATAAATGATACAGAAATTAATAATAACCGCGTTCGAAAGAAATCATGTAAGAAATATTTATTGTGATATCATCGTCAGTTGATGTAATAGGGCTGCCAATCTGATACACCAAAGTCGAGGTGCCTTATATTGCTAAAAATTAGTGTAGCTCTGGACGCAGACTCGACATCACATCGTGTGAGGTGTCGTTGGATTCGATTTAGTGCATTCTACAAGTGTACGAAAACGATAAGTAACATATTATGATCAAAATTGTAGAACGAAGAGCATTGAAAATCCTCTTTCTTACGCAAAATTTCACTATATAAGGGCAATAAATTCCTTCAAGTTATTCAAAATGAATTCGGACTACATATCAGCTGCTGTGGTGGTCGAGTGGCCATAGCGACGGACTCGCATCGCGAGATCCCTGGTTCGAAACCGACCAGTGCCACTGTGGTAGTCCAGCTGAAGTTATTTTTCTGTGATTTCCAACTTCGAGGTACGAATGTGAGCTGATCTCCCCGTCAACCCGCCCAATGTTTTTGATGTAATATTACGTCGGACGTTCTATGGAAGAAATACAAACACCATTCTTTAGCCTGCCAAGGTGCGTGCGTGGAATTGAGGAAAGAAGGTAAAGTACACACAGACAATTTACTAGTGAGTGAGTTGTGACAGAAGTGTGAGTGTGTGTGTACCTAACAGTCTGAGTGCGTATCTAATGTTGTGTCTCTGATTTTTCAGCCTTTTTTATACTTACGTGCGCTAACCTCTCGATGTGGGACTCCCTGTGGTAGTAATCTTTTTCTGTGGTTATGTCGCCGTTCCTGTTGCACACCTGTGCCAGGAAAGTTTCCGACCAGGATGAACCAAGTATCGAACTCGCGACACCTCTAAACATCCTCTGGTGCTTTAGGCGAGCATCTTATCGACTTAGGCTACCACGCCCATGAGCTTTAAGGGGGTTAGTGGAAATATAAAAAACACTGAGGAAATCTTTCTATAATGACGTGAGTATGATTAATATGATAATATCTTTGTATAGTATAAAAACAAGACATTTTATCTTTCAAATTGGAAGAAATTGACATATGAGCAGATATGTCAGGATAAAAGTTTTTGTACTGTAACTCTGCTGTGACGAGACTTTTTGTGTAAGGAAAGCCATCTTGCATTCACGATTCGAGGTTGGAAAATCGTAGAATACCACTTAAGCGGTTTTTAAAACTTTCCTGATCCGCATTTTATAACTGCCACGGTAGAAATCACTCAAACCTTTTAGAAATTGCCACCTATTCTCATGAAATTTTTTTCGATCGGGTGAGAGCTTATGGCCCCTCCCCAAAACCAAGGAAAAAAAACAAGGGAAAGGGGGAAAACTATATTTTTCTGTTACTTTTTTGCTATACGCATTAATCCTATACTACCTTGAAGACAAAAGGAAAACATCAACTCTCTTCCTTTCCGTTACCAGACCTTGAACAAAGTCTGACTTCGCCCATTGACAGTTAATTGAGAGTGAGAGGGTGGGGGGGGGAGAGAAAAGATGTTATCATGACAAGGAAACTTGACTTAAGAAAACAACTCGGGATTTCCCTCATAAAGGTTAAGTCGTGCTGATCCAAATTGGGCTTTCGCGATATGTAACCGTCGCGATACTCAACAGGATCACACAGCAGATGCTGAAGTACAGTTGAATATAGAGTATGTGCACGTACAGAGTTGGAGTCATATTAATCCTGAACACACTTGAAACACATAATGGCCAAATTAAGCTAAGAAGCGAATCGATCTAGAGATTCGAATCAAATCTCTCTTTCAAACTAATGCCTCTGGGTTTATCCGCCCACTCAGATGAAACCCACGGCAAGCATGTTTGTTGGGATTTCCGAGTCATCATCTTACCATGAGATTACACCCACGTGATTATTACTACAATATCAATTAGAGGTGAGCCACAGTTATTCTCGTCCGTTATGGAACATTAATAGATCGATTCAAGTACGTATCAGTACGCGGTATAATAGTTGAGACTTGAACTCAGTTCAGTGCCAGTTCATTTCAGATTCAGAAACGTATGCAGATGGAGAGGAAGGCATGCTCGCCCCTCCACGAAAAATTCTGAAAAAAAAGTTAAAAAGTTTATATTTCAGTAAAAAAATTATTATACTGAAAAAATACCTTTCATGTGCTATTTTAAACTATTTCAGTTAATTTTGAATGTTTGTGGATTCACTTTCGCATAATATCCAGAAAAGGTCTATTCCCAAATATCAAACTCTTTCGTACTTGTTTTTTATTTTGCATCACTTTCTTTCACATGATTTTGAATGCACCATGAAGGGTCACCGCATCGCAGAATTAGTCAAAAAGTCACAACATAGAAAAATGAGAAAAAAAGGCATTCAAACGAAATGTCGAATTTCTAGAAAGACTCTCTCACGATTTTATATATATATATATATATATATATATATATAAGAGTTAAGGCATTACCATCAGATGTTCCGATGGAATCTACCATTTTCTGCAGAATTTTGCTTTCTTCTTAAAAAAACCGTTATTAACGAGAGAAATTCAAACTTTCAAATTGAATAACGTTAGACCAAGAATGATAAAAATTACTCTTGCGCGGAGCTACATCATCATTCGGTCATTTTTCATCCGGCGACCAAAATCCTCTGGCAAATCGCCACGCCAACAAATAACAAAGGAACCTGAACACAATTTTTTTTATATAAATTGGTTATTTTTTTTCTTTGCATGCATCTTTCTCCCCCAACTGTAACCACATCTTCTGGAATCTAAAATTCGGATTGAAATTGTTGCTTTTGTTTACAAACTTAATAAGTATTCACTTTTTTTTCTATTTCGTCTTTGGATTTTTTCTAGCCCGAACAGTTTGATTCGTCTTCTGTAGTTTTGCGTAGAAGAAATAATCATTCAGTTCTTATCTGATATTTGTAAGCTTACTTCAAATGAAACATGTATACAGTATATAGACACCGTTTAAACCCCATTTTAACTTCTTTTTCTCGTCTTAGAAAACTTATTTCTAGAGCTCTAATTTTTTTTATATATCACATCAAAAATTTTCTCGTTCCAGAACCTTTTCCTACTTTTTCATTGTATGGTTCCGACGACGACGAGTTTAGCGTAATTCATTTTGCATTACAGAGCGTCGCATAAAAACCCCATAAAATTATGTGAACATAGAATTCTTCCTCGCTTCCGATTTAATATAGTTTCGAAAAAACAATACATATACGACACATATTTTTGGTATAGAATGCGAAACAAAATCCGATCACATTAATCGTACGGAATTGGAGCCAGTGTCCTCACCTATAGATAATACCTGCTTTTGCCCAACGTCACTCTGCCAAGAGCACAGGGAACCTGCTCCAACGCGGATGTGACATCATGGATTTTCTATGCATTACTCGGCAAGCATTTCTCGAAACTTAGGGTGATAGAGTTATTTGACACCCTCCTTTTTTTACTACTAACATGAAAAGAAAAATTTTGCTCTACAGAGAGAATTATTTTCCTTTCACGCAAAACAGTGAAACATCAATCATGGTCACTTGATATCACCACATCAGTGATCTAGTTTGTAAAACAGATTCCTCTTTGTTTGATGAATTACAGATTTAAATATTTTGCTGTTTGATTTGCGAACGACCCCTGAATGCTCTCTCAATACACCTGAGCAAAAACGGACAAATCAGAAAACATTTCTTTTTTGATTGATTTGTGTTTATTGAATGTCAAAAAAATGCCGTTTAAAGGGAAATAAAGTTTCAGTTAATTAATTTGGGTCGATATTTTTACTCGGACCATTTGAGTCAGGTGCACATACCAGTATGTACTGTGTATGTACCTCAGGTTCTGAAGAAATAACACACTGCTCAACAACAAAAACATTTTTGCATGTCCCTAAGGAAATTTTATTGGTTTTAGGGTAAATTGCGCTGCTGATTTCGAAACTGGTGTTGTTTTTGCAGAATTGGCTCTAGTTTTTGATACAATGCATACTCCCAACATTTCAATATAGTCTGCAGCCATTCTAATATTCGCGTCGAATTTTAACTTTGAATTTTTTTATTTATTTTTCTTTTTATTCAACATATTATCACATTTATATCGCTATCAGGGTCTTTACGCATTAATATTTAGTTTATTAATGATTTACATTTTGCACACCGTTTCAATGTGGTTTGTACGCTGCTTATGTATTACTATTGAAATGCAATTTACCATTTATCCTGAAAATATAATTGTTGGGAAGAAAATGATCTGTGTAAAGATTTTCTGGACATACTGCATACAAATAAAGAATTTGAAAATACCGAATTACCCAGCAATTTTTTTTTTAATAGGCATGCCGTGAGAATCGGGAACCCAGCTTTTTTAGTATGCCGCTGTGGTGGTCGAGTGTTCATAGTGACGGACTTGCAGCGCAAGGAATCGGGATCAAACCCCACTGACACCAAGTTGGTTTTCTGTGGCTTCCAACTTTGAAGCACAAATGCGAGCAGATCTCTCTGTTAAAAATACTCGTCAAAGAGAGCAACAGGCGTACAACGGTACAAATATTCAATCCTAACACTTCACTCGCAATTTCAAATATAGATGACAGTGCTAAGAAATACACACAACACTAGATACGCGCTCGGGCTGTTAGGTGCACACTTTTTATTCTAGACTCTGCCACGTACGTGAGCTGGATGACATCTCAGAAACGGGATAGGTTTGGTGGCAGAGCCCCGGCGGTCATTCATACATCTTTTCCAATGTTGGAGTCTGATCTTTTCCCGGTCCGAGAAAAGCGAGGCAAAAAAGGATCATACTGGTGCATTTTGCGAAGACCGATATCAATCTGTTAAATTCTGAATAAATACGGGAATCGACCGGTATACAATATTAGTTTGCACTGTAGCAAACGTGCTTTGTTTGTCCAGGAATTTAATAACGGTAATGAAAATTAAACATTTACTTATCACTCTAATTTAATTACAGCCAACCTAATACGAAATACAGATGCCGTATTTTACACGGTTTCTTTTTTTTTTTTTTTTGCATGTTCAGAGAAAAAAGATGCTGTCACGTCTGTATTACACTACTACATATGTTTTACAGTGCAATTATTTAACCCTTAAATGCGTAGCTTAACATATATGCAAGGGGCATCGTTACTGCAACCAGTTTGGAGTTAAAAATTCGCAATCGCCTTCACTCATAAGGTGAGTTCATACCTATATTCTTTACCTTTTATGTTTTGAATTTTCTGGTAGATGTTCTAATTTAACAACTTTTTGTATGTTTCAGACCATGTGTGGCTGCGATATATTTCACTAATTTGTTAACATTTTTTTTTTTTTTGCATTTCTTTTCTTTTACCTTGAAGTTTGCAACCTGAATTTTTTTTTCCTCGTGTTTTTCCTCCTTTAGTTTGAATCACAAAGAAGGTAGTTATATATATGGAACGTAATATATATAATACTTCAATACTTTTATTTTATGAGAGTATTTTTGAGGGCCTCTTTTGCCCCGTTCACGTATGCAAATATTGTGGTAGCATTGGGAGTTCAAGCACCCGCTTGACGACTTTTTTTCCTAAGGAAAGAAACGGGGAGCAGTCATTGGTGAAAATTCTTTCTATTCTTACTATTCTTTTTCTATTTCCCATGTGAACGAGGCTATAGAGGTCCTGTATAAGCAGTGCAGATTGGGATATGTATTTTTAATGAATTTTCAGGCTTTCTATGCATGCCATTAACTTTGAAATTATCAACTCGAAAAAAAAATTGAGCATTTAAGGGTTAATTTCTTTTTCTCTGCAATTTCGAATCTTCAACACATGATGGAAGAATACAAAAATACTTCGCAGTCTCTATTAATCTCACCGAATATACGAGAACGAATATACTTACTAAACCTAGATTTATCAAACGTGAAATTCGAACTACTTCTAAAGAATATCGTAAAAGACGAAGGATCCTATAATGCAGAGAACAGGTGAGGTTTAAATCAGCCAGTTCAATCAATTCTTTGGTTCTAGATAATATGAATTTTCCAGAATCTGTGACTAGAATGTCTCGGCATGACGAAAAATGCTGGTATTCCCAGCATTCTGTTTCTACCTCGCTGTTTCCCCGGCACGCCGGTTAATGCGGGGGAATATGGTAATAATTTTTTAAAAAAACTTCAAGCTTTATATCTCACGAGACATATTTTAAATTGTTGGTTCAATGCATTTTGATTTGCTTCAGGTTCATTGAAAATCATGATTTAGCTAACCGACCACCAAAATATGTATAACGGCGTTCTGTAACAAAAATCTGAAAATACTTTATTATAAACGGTTTATTCTGTTCTTTTTTCATGGATGCTATTCATTACTGTTCATTCCTTATTTATTTTTGATATTTTTTCATCGCACAAAGACTGTCATTATTATTATTTTTTTCATTCATATACCATAAACATGAAAATGAATGAATTTCCCATCGTTCTTTTCCATCTCTCTTTTTGGTATAACCAAATCCAATCCATTTCATTTTTTTTCCATTTGAATGAAAGACGTGATGTGAAAGGTAAGTGAATGTGTAAAAAAGTTCTTAGATGGAGATAAATATTTAAAAGAAATGAAAAGAAGTTGTGCTTACTGCTCTTCAGAGAGAGAGAGAGAAGAGTGGGAAAGAAAAAACATTGTTCTTCGAAAGCTTTTCAACCCATTACCCAAGGGGTATTAATGTCTCAGTCTCGCAATTTACTCCTTTGTTAGCGATGGTACAAAGAAAAAGGGTCCATTAAACTTTATTTTTTTCCCTTATCAGAATACCGAGCTTTAGCTCATTTTTTTGTTATATTAAGTGAAATGCGCAGCTCAACAAAATTAGTGATATAGCAGCCAATAATTTATCCTACGTTATACTTATATAAGCATTCTCAAAACAATGCGCGTGGTAAATGGAGATCCAGTTGTTTTAACGTAGAATAGGTTTTACATTTCGTGTCCGTCGGCAAAAATTCGTGGAAAAAACTGTTAAATAAACTCCATGTGTATTTCCAAAGTAATAAACTGATCAAAAAAGATTATCACTGATTTCAAGAGAACAAAAATGGAAGAGTAACAAGTAAAAACTGAAGTCCACATACGTACTACCTTTATGTTACTAAAAAGTTTACATATCTCTACTTAATTTGTTTTACAAATTTTCAAAATAATTTTCAAATAATCAAAATGAAAAAAACTTGCGCTCGAAACTTCATAGACTCAATCTTATTCAAAATTAAATTTTAAATTTAGTTCTTTTTTCTTCAAAATTTAAAATTTGTAATTCTATTTTAATAAATCCCAATCTTTTTTGCTTTATGTCACGAAATGAACCGTTACCTTTATTTTCAACTAGCTGTAATACCCGGTGCTGCCCGGGATTTCTTCAATGAGGCCTTTTTGGATCACGTGATATCTCCCTCTTTCTTTGAGGGACATGCAAACCGTGTCTAAGTTAACCAATATGACAACTTCCTGCGTGACTTCATGAAATAAACAAATCTAGATTTAAAGAAACATAGAAACGAATAATTTTTTTTTCCTTTTTTTTAAGGGGCGCTAGGTATTTCGATCCCCCTCCCGAACTTCAAGTTATCTATTTCCGCCTGTTTCTGTTTCCAAAAATGCTTAAAGCTGTGGAATTTCTTCGATGAACTATACGGACCCATAATTGATTTTAAAACAACCTAAACTATATCAATTTATGCAGTTGAATATAAAAAGGCAATACGGAGAACTTAATTTTCATGCTTGAGAGGATATAAATAAAAAGTGGAAATTAATGTTATTACCTGGATATCCAACTCAAAAGTATATATATATATGTCCGGAAAATTATTTCATATTTATTCTCCTGGGCCGTAAATCTCTAAGCGAACTCAATATTTCAAAAAAAATTGGGAATTCAATGCAATTTTTAAAATTATTGATATGACAGAAAACATCACCAAATTTTCGCATTTCTACAGTAAAATCGGCAATTTTAACACTGATTTCAATGAGGATCCACTCTTTTCCTGACCCTCAAACCCATGCTGATGCTGATTATGACGTCATTCAAAAAACCTCATTACTGGGAGTATTGAAAATGTGGCAAACCATTATGAAGACATAAATTATTATTCATATAGTAACAGGATTAGAGAAGTAACAAACCATTGTAAAGGCATATACATGCCTGAAACGCATTGCTAGGGAACCACGGAAACCAAAGTAAACGTTCCGAAAGTGATTGTTGACACCCAAAAACCATTGTTGTCCGACAGTTTTTTGCCCGTTTGGGGCATTTGCCCTTCACTTACGAAATTTTAAAGTAGCTTATCGTTCAAGTCGGGTTCCATTTGGTATATATGCAAAATTTGGCGACGATTGATCTAAAATTGTAGATTTGTATAGAGAACACACACATACACAGACACACACACAGACAGACAAACAGACAGACAGAAAATCAATTTTATATATATAGAAGATAGATTGATTTTTATTCAATTGCACTGATGTAATGACATTTTATCATGCGCGCAAGCTGTTTTTAATGCATTCGTTATTTTGAAAATTTGTAAAAAATCAAGTATTGTAGATACCGTAATTTCGCACAACTATGTTCCAAACGCCCGTGCTCACTAAAACATCGATAATCGAAATGGCAACAATATCTAATGGACCATTTAATTACTAAAGCAAAGAACATAGGTAGAGTAATATGGAGATGTGGTTATATGAGACGCCCTCTCTCCGATACTTTCCCGCGAATCAGCTGTTAGTTGGGAGTTATGTTTTTAACGTTATCTTGTCAGCTGCAAACTTTCTCAGCTACAAGTTACTACAACAAGCTGTTCTGCGCTATTGATGTTCTGTATTACAGGTAATTTAGTATTTACATATGTTTAATAAACATTTTTGCTGTTGCGTGCGTATAAAAATATTTATAGGGAAAGTAACAGAAAATTGTACTTTGCTCTCAACGGTGGTCCAACCATTTTTATGAACCACAAGCTGTTACCCGCAGCTTCTCTCACGGGGATTTGGTAATCTGAAAATTGCTCGTCGATGTATTCCCCCCATGTCACATTTGAACATCTCATGACCCAATTTGGGGGATGGATTTTCAGAAATCCTGTCTTAGTGGGTATCTACTTTATAAAATATAATACTAACTAAATTTCATATTTATGGGTTCAGTGATGATTGCTCCACATAACCTTTGACCCCCTCTCTTAAGGGGTTGAATTTTGGTTTCAACAGTTTCGGCTCCACTGATTTCTCCATGCGGCTCCTCCCACTATTGAACCCCTTCCTTATGACCCCCTTAGGGGTCGAATTTAGAAAAAAAAACACTTCTTCATCTTCTAGCAAAGAAGACAAAAGTGAATATATGATATAGTTGTAGTATATTCTCTAGCTATGGTTCGTAAGCAATTTATAACACGAAATATTTGATGGACATCGTAACACAACTATGGTCCAAAATTTAATTTTTTTTAAATCCATATTTGAGCTACATAAGAAATAAAAAAAAATGTTTAGCATTAATGCTTGATCTTTCTACAGTCAATATCAGCAAAAAAAAAATTGAATAGCTTGAATACAGAAGTTATGATGTAGAAAATGGTGTTATTTTGGACCATAGTTGTGTGAAAAATTTCGGTACGTAAAACTTTACAGTGGCATAAGATAGTACATATAATCAAAAATGTGCATACAAAATTGGAAATAAATCAATTACATATATATATATATTTCCACTAGAAACTAGAGTATATTTTTTACCATCTTAAACGTAAGAGACCCGGCGCACATTTTGAGAGGCACTGATCTAGACATTCTAGAAGAATACCGTTTCCATCTGCATGTATGAGACACGGAAATTAGCTGAGCAGATCCCATAAGAGGACACCTACGAATCAGGCCTGGTCCGATGAATCGATTAATTGGGTCGGTTAATTCATCAATTTTGAATCACATTTAAAAGGTTTTAGTTAAGTTAATCGACTCGATGAATTCGATTAAAATCCAATTGACATTGGTAATTTGACTGATTTATTTGACGAAAGCGATTAGATGTCTTAAAACATGTGCCTAGAAATAATAGTTTGGATAAGGGACCATATTTAAAAATTTTTGAATCAATACTTTGATCAAAGTTTTTAGCACAAGTCAATTCAACGGAAACTGATGATTTCAAATTGAGTTTGATGAGAGTTTTGGAAGCGAGACCAAAATTTAATGTTTTCACCATATAAACAGTAGTTTTTCCTATTCTTGGAAGCATCAGCTGTTCTCATTCCAAGTACCATTTAGGATGAGTTTCTAGGAAAATAAAAAGCACATTATATGATCAAGAGTAAATTGGAAATCAGTGCTTTCTAAAAAAATAACTGATTTAAAAGAACACGACAAGATCCAAATGAATAAATTCCAGGTTTTGACAAAATATGTTCAGCACATCAACATGCTTCTAGCGAGCATCCTTAATTTCTTGACTACGTATTCCTATGTTTGCTTATAATTGGCTAATAGGTGCGTGAAATGAATAAATATATTTTTATATAGCCATATAAAGGTAACGAAAAACATTCGATCAATCAATCGATTAATCAATTAAAAATTTTTGATTAACAAGTTGAAAATTTCAATTGATTCTAGCCCTACAACGAATCCGACTGGATTTTGAATATGGTGCAAAATAAAATGATTTTTAGTTTCTCATCTTCTTTCGAATTCCCATTTTTTTCCCATTGCTAAGCTGTTCATTTCGCCCGTTGGTCAGTTTCTTTTGCTTTTTCTAGTGCTTCTTGGTATTTTGTTGAAACTTATCATCAAATTTCGGGCCGTACTAGGAACAAATAGAGCGATTCAAGAATGAAACGTCTTTTTCCAGCATAGAAAAGGACTTTGACTACCTGCTTATATCTCTTCGTTGAGACAGAGCGGCGGACAATGTTCTGGTTAGGAGAAGTAATGAATTGTCTTCGTTCGCAAAGGTTTGACCGTGTTCACGCTATCAAACTTCATTACCTTATGAGATAACAATCAAACATTTTATAATTTTTAATTTTCATTTCAACGGAAAGGAAAATGAAGAAAATAACGTTAATAAAAAGTCTATATCACACGAATAACGGATATTGGCAACGTATTTTGATTTGTTTATCATGATAGAGGCGCGAGCGCGTAAAAACATGACGGCATCGATGTTTAGAGATTATGAAACGTACCCTGTAGTTGTATTCAAATAACCTCTGTCATAAAGAAAAGAGCTAGTTAACTCTTTCGCGCAAAATCTCCCCGAAAGAAAATGGAGATGAAAAAACTAATCTCACTTTGCAGAAATCGCCATTATCTTCGTTGTTAAAGAGGCGAAAGCGATCTGTTTTGGAATCTAATAGGCATCACTTAATTATCGGAAACGGATGAATTCCAAGTATAGGGATAATGGCACCCAGTTACAGTAATGTGGTTAGTGTGCAGTGCGGTCGCGCACTTTCTCGTAACTTATTAGATATTAATGATGGGGTTTCTTGAGAATAATCTTTTTCGATTGCCGAAATTAAGGAACTTGAGTTTTCGCTCGCGTGATATAGAAGGGAAAATAAATTATTTATAGCTCAAAACGGCATCTCTTAACACAAGCTGTATTCAAATAGATGGAAAAAGATGGAACTAAATAAATAAACTAAAATCGAAGTAGGAGTTGCGATAAGTAAAACACGCAATGTGTGTGCACCCACTCACGCAGTGACCAAAACTATACCGTAGTTGAATTTATTTTGTCTTATAAAAATGTTCACTCAAACGTATGAGAATAAACTTAAAAAATACTTTGTGTGGAATTCAAAATGCTACAGGTTGCTCTAACTGTTTTAGTAAAAACCACTTGGCTTTAACTTAGGCAACTAATTCAAAATCACTAGGGGACTTACATAATCAAAATTTTTCAAAAAAACAATGCAAGCTGCTCAATATGATCACATTGCAAACTTTTCTGATAAAAATAACATATTGATAACTATATCCGAAAATTCCCGATTATAAGTACGATGTCCATATGTACAGTCTAGTTGAACAAGGCATGTGGAAATGGGACAACGCTGTTTTTCTTTTCCACATGACAGGTTTCAAAATGTTAAATCGTGACATTTTTTTCCGTAATTTTTTCCTATTCAAACTAAAATCCTTTTTTTAAATACATAAAATGCGGGGAGTTAGAATGGAATTGTCTAATGTGTAATACGAATTACGATTGTTTTTATAAAATGTAGGGTAAATTCCATAAATTCCCTCATGAAATTCTTCCTTTCGGCCAAAAAGTGTGATCAGTTGAAAGAAAGTGACCATGACCATTAACTGAAGAAAGGGACCCCTGAAGAAGGCATACTTTCCGCATGCCTTCATTAATGGGGGGGGGGGGAATTCAAAAGAAACGCTACACGTACGATGATCATGGTGCATATAATACACGTATGATCATAGTGTATAAACCGTCATATTAACGGCTCGATTATGATATTGTGAACAGAGTACGGAAATTTTTGTAAACACATGAGCCTTCTTATCTCCTACGTAGTCTTGCAGGTTGATAACGCTAACTTATAGGGATCAACTGAGTCTGGTTCAACCCTAGCGTCAAAATATGTAAAAAGAAAACAACTTTTGACGGAAAGAAATTGATAGCATGATCCGAAGTCTTGATAACTACATACGAATCCCCTTCCCGTATAATGATATTGATCCAAATCAATGTGTGGGTCCCAGTTTCAAACCACCGATATCGTTAAGATGCCTCTGCAATCAGTAGTGCAGCAATAAATAGATAAAATGATTGCACGTAGATTTGTACGACCCATCTATAAAAAGTCACTGTGACCAAAGTTTGAATTGTGCCCCATAAGTAAAGAATCCGTGATTTCAGCAGTTTGTCTATATTTATAGTTTTTTTTCTTTTGATATTTTTTTTTTCAAAAGTATTTCTAGACTTCTGATAAAACTAAACCAAAAGAAAATTAACCATGTTTTAAAACAACGTCTGGGAATGTCTGGTAGCTTTCTCTTATTCCTGGATGCGAAACACTGGACGCTTCTCGCTACATGACTGTATTTCGTGTTGGAACCCGACACGAATGGCTTAATATTCATTCGACTCGGGAGTTCTACGTGATGGCATCTGATTACGTTCTCGGCACTTAATGTTTTTAATCACAGGATGTTTGAGCAGTCTGATTATGTATACCCTCTCTATAGCATAGTTTCCCACAACCTTTATTTTCAGAAATTTTTTCTCCCATCGCCCCCCAACGCAATCTAACCCATAGGATCCCACATTATACCAGTAGCTTCTACCGCTCCCCTGGAACATTCCATCGCCCCACAGGGGGTGGTAACGCCCACGTTGAGAATCACTGATCTATAGGTTTTTCCACTCTCTCTCTGCTCTGATGATCTGTGTGAGAAACGACACTCTCAGAACAGGGGCATTTAATTTGATTTTGTTCTTCATCTTATGTCCTAATTCCATAACTTTACCGCACACTGCGTGGATTGATGGATGTCAAATTACCCCTGGTTGAGGATAGATTCACTCTGTAAACTTTTTTCTAACTCATTAAATATCAGCTACTATGTAGTTCCCGCATATTTCCACGTCAAATTCAGAGACTAGTTCATGCGTATATAAATACAAGACATCGAATTACCTTTACGAGGGCGAAAATTTGTTACGATACCATCAGCCTCGTTGGAATGGGCTTGTCAATTGCAGTAGAAGCATCTTTCTACCGCTTTAAGCTATTTTAATTACGCGTTTTATCGAGTTTTTCTCCCAATCGAAATTTTCTCAGAACTAGCGCACATAATTGTTTCTTGACTAACCACAATAGGTTAAAATCCAATATACCCTACCCTGTCATCTACTGTCAATGACGTACAGATCAGCGCTTGGGAAACTAAAAAGTAAAATGTTAATAAAATATTAACACTTCCACGGTTCATACTTTCAATCTAATGTATGTTACGAAATGATATGCATTGTGATGTCCAAAATGTCCAAAAGTAATCTTGTCGGATTTTTCGGTAGTAGCCCTAAACAATGTTCCTCTTCCCCAAATTATTTGGCACATGTGCTGTACGTCATGTTTGGTAATGCATTATTCTCCATAAATGTTTTTTCCCCCCATTGATTTCATAACCCAACCGAATACTGCCAAAGAGCTTATTTCACTGAATAGAAAACAGATTCAACAGGTTTAACAAATCATCACTGGTCATGCTAACCTAGCGAAACATCAACACAACTGTGGATACACAGATTCGTCTATCTGCCCTATATGCGAAAAAAAGACGAAACTTCACTTCACTATATAGGACGTTGCCCTGCAATTTCTATCCCGAGAAGGAACTACTTTGTGATCATCAGGTGATGCTAAGTGAAGTAGTAAATGTAACCAGCATTTAAAACGTGGTAAATTTTCTTAATTATACTAAACACATGAACTCATGGTGAGTGTCAATTCTCTATTCTGATTCAAATTCTTATGCGCTATTTTTCAATAAATTCATGTTCAGTTTCCGACCATATCCATAGATTTCCTCTGCTTCTTTTTACCCTTAAAACGGTATAGCAGGTAGGAGCAGCCTCCTCATTTATTTAGATATGGCCTATATATAGATATATATCAATCATTTGCAAGTGTGTGTCCCACTTAAATTAATATTCAACAAAATGGTAGCAGTTGCAGTTGCAAAACACCTGGAAATCTCTCCAGAATAATACTTCCTCACATTACGTGAAATTATCTACGTGATCCATAATTTCTGTTACACTGCTTGGTATCAGAGCAATGGACATAATTGCCTAAGCTCTTCCCTTTTGGGACACCAACGATTGATGAAATGTTTCTTTCATTCATTTCATGCATTTTTCAGCAGTTGCTGTTTGGTCGTATGGGCATCGTTCTGAACGCTCAACGTGAAGATCCAGGCTCGAACCCCGTTGATTCACAGTGTTGTTTTTCTGCCGTTTTCCAACTTCGGGGCACGAATGCGGGCCCCGATCTCCAATTTGAAAAACCCTCTCTCCGCAGAGAATAGGCAGACGCTCAACATGATATACTTGCACATTTATCATCTTTACTTCCAAATATGTAACACGGATGACAGCACCATGAAGAACACGAAACAAGCACAACTCTGACAACACAAATACTTTAGGGCCATGCATATGCATACATACACTGACAAAACACGTTCCTGCATTTACCAATTCGTTAGAAATTCTGCTGAGGAAAGTGTACGAGGTGAATGTACCGTTGAGTAGTAGCACTAGTGGTTTTCATGTCATTGGATAATTAATTAATTTCATTTAGTGTAAAATTACGTGAATACATTTAATGTGCATTTTCATTCATTTTATTTAGATGGAACCTCGCTATAGTGGACCCGTTACATGACAAATTTCTGGGTTTCTTGAAATTTTTCGTAAAGAAGTTTGACTTTGTATATATGGGGAAAAAGATGGGAAAAACTTTAAGAGGTGGTAGTACACACTGAAACAAACAAAAAAAAAATTCTGACTCTGTGGTACTTATATTTGCAGCTCCGTAAGTGAAATGCATGTCTGCTTTTTTTTTAGTATTAATAAAGTGAGTCATTATCCCGTACGTTACAACTGTTGGAAAGAGGTTGCACACTGGAATAACTTCGCAGGGCTGCCGTCATTTATTCACTGTGACGCAGATTTGCATACGGTTTCTTCTTCTTCCCCAGGTTACATTTGCATGCATGGTGTTCTCTTTCTGCCGATAAATTTCAACGGTAATGCCATTTTAACATTTGTGGAGCAGCTGTTTCGAAACGGGCTAGTGCGTTTGCGTTTTTCATGCATTCTTTGATGACGATTGTTTGTAATGGTGTGTACTATGACGTCTTAAAGTTTTTCCCATCTTTTCTGAACAACCCTGTATAGAGTTTTATTTATAATTTACTGTGTGCGTGCGTGCGTGCGTGCGTGCGTGACATTTCTCTGGTACATTGACATTGCTCATATTGGCGATATATACCAGGGAAGTGATTCGTAATGCAGTTTGTTGCCGATAAAAGTTAGAGAATGAAAAATAATTTTGAAAAAAATAGTTAGATCATGTTTTGTACAAATAAAATAACATCGAAATGAAAAATATGCATTCGCGTGGTAAATTATTTTCAAAATAACTGCATATGTTGTGCATTTTTGAGACAATAAATCCTTTTTGAAGACCTGAAAAATTGAAGGCAGAATTATATCGTGGAGGAGCGAGTGAGTGGGTGTATGAAGTCACACTTGATGGTAAGGATGGCTCTATTTCCTCAGAAGGATGGCTTTACACATTTTTCTGCTGGCAAGATGCCCATATAACAGTAGAACCTCTCATCCTTTTTAGTTCACGTGAGGCGGCACCATGTTGGCGTTTTCTTTGTGACATTTATTTTACAATATCTCCAATAGGTGCCTGTAGATCACTGCCTACTTTCTTCAGTGTTTTTACTCGAGAAGATGTCTATTATTTCCCTTTTTTTACTCTACATCATTCTCACACGAACACATACTCTAGGATTAGATGGGAGTTCTCTTCTTACTTCCTCGCGACTCCAATTTCCAAGATATCAACACAGCTGCTGCTTTTATTTAGAAAGCGATAGAAGTTTCGTCCAGGACTAATCCAAATACATTGCTGTGTTTTTATTTTAAATCAATTTTTTATGCCACGAGTTGAGATTCTCTGTTTGTCTATGATTATTAAATATTTATCTTGTGCTATATCGCATAATATTTACATAGTGTGATTTATTAATTGTAAATATTATATACACAATGCAGCACAATATGCATGTATTTATTACTTTTATAACATTATACTTATATGCAAATTTATTTTATTATTCCATGGAATTTCGTTCGTCACTTAAATATACATTCATCATGGTAAAATTGCTCCAGGGACCCTACATTTTCGTGTCAGATCCTTTGGCCAAGGTCTTTTGTTGCCCCCCGCCTCCTCCAATCTAGTATTTTTCATAAGCTAAGTTTCAAACTTTCCACAAGTCCAATCATTAGTAAAATAGAACACCTCGAAGAAAAAATCGTAATCTTCTTCAGGAGGAGCATTTATACCGCATTTTAATAGGTTTTTTATAGCGTTTTTTTAAAGCGTTTACTATTTTATTTTTCTCAATGAATGCTCAACTATCACTTCCAGTTTTTGAAGACAATAGGCAGGTGACAACACATCGAACGCCTAACACGCACACTACGAACAACCGTAAATACTACTACCACACAACCGTACATATACCTCGGAAATATTACTCTGGGGAACTTCTAACGATTCGGTGCATGGCAAAACGCGTTGTGTGTGTTGCATATGTGTGGCCCTAATGTATCCATGTTGTCAAACGTATGCGTATATCCTGTTCCAGGGCTGCCATCTGACTTTCATATTTTGAACTAAGAATGACAGATGGTTGAATTTTCTTGTCATGTGAGTATTCTGTTGGCGATTTGTCTCCTATCCGTGGAGAGGCTTTTATCAAATGATCGCAAATACTATTTAACTGTTTGAAATACACTATGCTAGTTCATCAGTCAGCAAAAGTGTGACATCAGTATTAACTCTCTAGCCAATCGCTGTTCCTTGTCCTGTTTTTTAACTATTTCTGAGCTATCACTTGGAACGGCAAACGTGTTCTGTGCACACAAACGTGATCGACGAAGACGAGTCTGCTCTTTCTTATGGGCACGTATGTGGATACGTTACAAATGATATATGCGTCTGATGAACTCTTTTTGGCCTGCACCAAATCTTTACATTCTTTATAGGAACATCTACGATATATATATCTATGGTTTAAGCCAGAGCCATATAACAAGAGCCGTTTCATAAGGCTATATCGGTATGACGTCATGCATGACGTCATTCCCTGCAGAGTGCGCCCGCTCTGCTGCTACCTTGTTAATTACGGTAGCATTGTCCGTGTTACTGAATTGTGTTTCCAACATTATCTTTTCGATTATTTTGACCAGTATATATTTATTTATTGACTTGCTTCCTTCAGCCATTTAAACATTTCACATAAGAGGTTCTTCATTTGTCTTAGGAGGTAATTTCCACTAAGAATATTTCTCTCAGATCCATTTCAGTTGAATCACACACGTCCACTATTAATTCTATTATTGAGTTGATTGAAAGCCAACTCGAGACAGATAATTTCAATTAACTTCTGAAGTTTCTAATGATTTTTAATTATCTTTCATTTCTTCCATATCATGTTTTCATTTGCATTAGGTGCAGCTTTTAAATGCCCCCCTTGGACTTCGTTATCATCAATACAACTGCAACATGGGAGACAAATATAAGCGTTCTTACAGTTCACTCGATCGAGCCTCTTACATTTGGATATCCATATTTTGCAAGTCTCTAGGTCTTTAAAAAGGTATGTTAAATGACTTGAATTCTAAGTCTCTTTGGCTTCCGAGAATTGTTCTTGCACGTTGCAATCGCATAAGAACTCATATTTGTTTATAGCTCATTTACACTGGATTCACAAAAAATAATATAAAAATATCACCCTTGCATACCTGTGAGTCTAAGACAACACTAGAAACGATAGATCACTCACTCAAAAAAGATAAAATAATCTACAAAAACTTAAAATAATCTTCTTCAATACAGTAAGATTTGTTAGCTGATGGTTTCGTCTGCGGGAAAAAATCTGCAATGCCGTCACTTCACACAGCTCCTCCGAGGCCACACCAACTTAGCCTAGGCGGCAAGCGTAGCATCAAAGAGATGATATAGCCCTTACTATATAGCCTTGGATTTAAGCAGTGTTTTTCAAAGGCGAACCGGAGTCGGTCCGCAAAGCATTTCGAACAGTCAGTATGATCGTTATACATATAATCAGATTTATTCCAATATTATACCATCTTTACATTGATTTTTATTTCTGTCAGCCGTTAGGTTGTGAGAGAATTATATTTATTTATTTCTGTGTCCGCAAATTATTATTTTTCGCTTATTTATTTTTTTTATGGGCTGCAAATTCAAATTCAAATCAAATTTATTCATTTAATGTACACAGAAAACTTTTTTTCCTATTTATTATTATTTTCTCCCGTTAATCAAATTATTTTTTACATTCCCTGTATGTATATTTGGCAAATTATTTCTCGCATTTCAGCTGGTCCATGGAATTGTTCAACTATTTTCACTGGTCTGTAACTGTTAAACTAAAGATTGAAGAGCACTCATTAAATATGCATGTTTTGCTTTATATAGTCGAACTTTTCATTTGAACTAATTAAAATAATGCCAAACCATGAAGGTAGAAAGGATGATAATCAAGATCACATTGATTATCCTTAATGTATTCCATGGCTAGGAAATTTCTGAAAATACAAATCTTAATGAATTGATGTAAAAGAAGTTTGTGTGAGAATAAACTCTCGAAAAACAATCAAAATTTAATTAAACTCTTTATATCCGGTCATATAGAGACGGGGCGGGGGGTTATTTTCCGCCACGAACTTGAAAATTGAAGAAAATTCGAATTCTCAAAGATTCTTTCCATGAAATTAATACCTTCTAATGTGAAACAAGAAAACATGGAAGAGAAGAAACAAGAATTTATTTCCTTCATCTACGAATTCTCGCTTCTTATGTCTTGGACATTAACTTTTTAAAGTACGGATCGCGAGAGCATAATGCACTGATTACGGACAAATGCGTATCCATTTATTCGCTTGGCACGCATTGAACTTTATTTATTATTATTTTTTAGCTATTATTTCAAGTTCTTGGCCTGCCTATGTTGGAGAAATACGCCCGAAACTCTCTAAATGATTTTCACCGGATCAGCGAAAGGAAGAACCCATAAATTGCGTGTACTGCTGACACTTGGATCCTCTTCTTATCCCTCCGTCCCATTCTGCATTTTCCGAAGGTAAATCTCGAAGGATTTTCTCTCGGCTCACTCCGAGATCGAACATTTGCAGTCTCGCAATTTCTTACAACGAAGATCGCTTTAGAAATATTCAAATGGTATATTAAAAATTATAATGTATACTATAGTATTTATTTTATGCTGTATTTGCGAGAAACAAGAAAAGCCATTCTTCCGCTCTCACTTCGAGAGAGCTTTCGAAAGAAGGGCTGGAAAAAACAATCACATTAATATTCAGTATCAAAAAGCAAATGCAGCGTACACCGGTAATGTGATCACACACGTTAGGACTAACAGTTTCCATTAAATGATTGGTAACAGCCGTATTCCCTCGTATTAGCAGTTATTGTTATCCCGGCATGCTAGGTAATTTGGATTGCAGATCCTGGAAAGTTTTAAATATATGAATAAATAACGCGATCCTCACGTATTCCCAAGGGATCAGCACGATCCGTCCAGGGAATTTGTTAGTAGACATCCATGTCCGAACCGGGATTCGAACCCAGACCTGCACAGTGGGAGGCTAGTTCCCTAACCATTCGACTGCCAGGTAGCAAATATTTATTATAATAATCAATCGAATTGGCTGAATGTGATTCTTATTAAACCTCTCTTTTTCCCGGAATGCCGTTAACGGAGCAGACCCCAAAATTCAAAAATCTGGTGTCTTTCGAGTTTGGTTGCATGCCGGGAATACGGTATATGCCAAAAAAAAAAAAATACCGCCTTAAAAGTGTTATGACCATATGTCCCGTTTGGTTGGATGGGAGGTATAGAAAAGAGGAACAACTTCAGTTTTCTTTTCCACAAATCAAGTTTTAGAATGTTAAATCGTGCATTTTTTTCTTCATTCGATCTAAAACAGAATTTTTTTCCTATTCAAATTAAAATCCTTTTTTATTCTAAAATTGTCGGAATATTAATGTCTATTGTGCTGCGAATTACTATGCTTTGTATGATGTACGGTATGTTCCATAGATTCCTTTATGAGAGTCTTCTGGCTGAGAGCCTATGAGTGTGATCAGTTGACAGAAACTGACCATGAACTGAAGAAATATACTTTTATTTTGAAGAAAAGGGTTTCTTTTTACCTTACAAATGCTTTCACTATGGGATAGTGAATGTACGCTACATGTGCATAGATCATAGCGGCTATTACGAACCCATTAGGAAAATGTCGATTCTATACAAAGATATGCACGCACAGAAAGATTAAAAGATGAATAATATCATTAATCTGAATGATAGTGCATCATTGTTTATTGTATTGTATTTTTAAAATGTGTATCATTAAATTAATGAGAGGCATATATAATTCAAGAGTAAATGAAAAATAATCGAAAATGAACGAAAAATGATTGGAAATTAGTGAGAAAAATTATCCCAGAGAATTTATAAAAATAACCGAAAATTAATGACAGAAATAATTCCAGAATTAATGAACACAGCATAAGTGAAGGAAACGATTTCAGAATTAGAGAAAAATTTCAGTAATATATGTCCCGCTGTCCGAGGGGATCCTTGGCTGTGTTGGAAAACCTGTTTAGAAGCCACGAATAGATATCACCAATTTCAGAAGTTAAAAATTTCGTTATAATTAGGAATATCTAATAACAATTTTAAAATGAAAATTGATTGATAAGTTCATCAAGTCAACGAGGGAAGACGTGGTCCAGGACCTGGCACCTGGCCACAGAAAACAACAAAGGGCTCACTAAAGCTAGAAAAATATTATAAGGGCTCATCGATATAAATTTTGTACCATAGAAATTTTTAAATTTGTATATACCTTTTCTTCCTTTTTTCATAATAATGTGTTTATATTCATGTACTGTATTTCATATGCATAATAAAGCATCCGGCACCGCCCAGCCCCACATCCGGGGCAATAGCTAAAATTGACAATGGTCGATAGAGCCTGGGCGGTGCACGGTATGGAATGAAATGAAATAAGTTCATCGTGTCGTTGATTTTGTGTCGCTGCTGAAAAAAAGGGTTAACAACCCCCTGGTTTAACATTTCAACCACGTGTTTTAATCATTTAATTCTAAACAACCCTAACTTCTGAGATGTTTCTATAAATCACGAAATAGTAAGCAAGAAAAACAAGTGAAAAAAATAATATCCTGAAATTTATATTGACATTATTTTAAAAAAAATGTCAATCTTTGTTTACATATTGATTGAGAAAAGACCAAAATTTATTGTGAATTTTATGACTTAGCTATATTTAGATTTTCGAATGTGCTTTTATTACCTTCCTTTCCTTTGTTTATGGTTCGTCAATATCCTCAAATAAGTATGAATATTTTATATTTTACAGATATATAAGAGTATGCGCCCATTCCTATTCCAGGGCTCTTCAACGCATAGCCCGTGGAACACATTTAGCCCTCGGAGCATTTTTGTCGTGGCTCATCGGTCACTTTCGAGAAAATGGTTAAAAACATTGAAAAACAATTACTTATAGAATTGAAGAAAGAAATAATTCCAGAACAAATTATTGAAAATTGTTCCAAAACTGAAATAATTTTTGAGAAAAATAATTTCAGAATCAGTGAGAAAAATAACTTATAGAAATCAAATAGAGAAATAATTTCGTGTTTTTTTTAATAGAAATTATTTCACAATCAATAAAATAATAACTACATAATTGTTGAAAAATTGATATCAAGGCAAATCGAGATGAGGATTTTAATTTCAGAATTACCAAAATAAAGTACAGAATTATTTAAAGTGATTTCAGATTAAAATTAATCAAAATTAACTAAGTTAACGAGTCAGATCAATCAAAAGCTTTCTCAGAATTAGTGTTAAAAAATGTTTTCAGAACTATTCATAATTGATAATTGATAAAATAAATAGTTTCAAAAGAAATAAAAGTCTTCAACTATTTTGTTCCTGTTTAACGTGGTGCCCAATTAACCCCAATCTATCTATTACTGTGTCATTAAATTACATAAGTTGGTGGCCAACGGGATTCGTTGGAAGTTTCAATTTGGCCCGCGTGCCTTAAAGGTTCAAGACCCTTGTCAATTCTATATAAGTCAAATAAAATGCAAGTTGGAAAAAGGGGAATACATATTTATACCGCATAAAACCATCCTCGTGAAGTGCCAGCAGTTGTTCCTCGAAACAAATTATTCGCCGAAAATATCTCATTTTCCAATTTTTACTAGTTTTTCTAAGATAGCTGCGCGTTGAGAAAGATCAAATGATAATAATAATGTGCTGCTCTGGCGTATGAGTGAAACCTAGTGAACGGCTGCTAAAAATTGCTCATAAACTTCAAACCACAAATTTCTTGCTTACTTTTGGTTTAATTCGAAATAACCAGCGATTGGAAGAGTTTTGTACAAGTTAAAACGAGTAAAAACATATATCCCATCATTTTTAGGAGCACGAGAAGATAGTATTAAATTCAAATGTTTTTCCATTCCCATGATGAAAAATAAATTCATTATGATAGATACTAAAAAACCAAGGTTTAAATCTTGAATATGTTTTTTATTCACGCTAAATGGACTTTTGAAAACATTTGAAATTTTAGAGAAATCATATCAAGAATTCACAAACCTTGTTTCTTTTGACAATCATTGAGCCATTCATTACAGATTCATTCCTATTGTCAGTACCTATTTTACTCGCTCATCGCCTTATGGAAAACAAGTTTAATCGATTTTGCCAGAAATTTCTTTAATAGTAATTAGTATTTTTGTTGATTGCATGTTGTTGTTTTTTTTAACTTTTGTGTTCCACTGACGTTTTGTGGTGGACGGAAAGAAGTGGAAAACTTTTTGAGGGTGACTACTTGGGAACATCGCGTGATGTCGGCAGCACTTTCGCGCCCTAGTGAAGCAGTGGTAAAATCCTCGTCTTTCACTATGAACGTTACCGTCAAGGTTCAAGGGTTCGAATCCGGTCAAAGAACATCAGAATCAAGTTCTTTACTTACCGATCCAGGGACGACCACCGATAAATGGCGCGTTCATTTCTCACCCAACTCCACGGGTTGGAAATTGCCGTATGACGTTAGTGTGCGATAAAGAAGTAAGGCGAATGCCAGGGAACCATTTTTCCAATATGACATGAAAGCCATCGATCTTTTCAATAGCACAGGGTGGTCCAGAAGTCCTGACATGATTTAAAAATATATATATTGAAGATAGAGACGAAGAGAGGGCTTGAAGCATTCGAAAGAAAAAGTTTCAGGAGTTGTTTTTTTCCAAGTAATACAAAATTTCTACATTCACACCTTTAGTGGAATGGAAGATGTGAAGCTTACGTGTCATTTCTTTTTATTGCCATGTTATTTGTAACATGGGTGTTACACAGAATGGAAGTAAAGATCAAAGTAAAATGAATGGAAGTACAAAAAAAATCTTTGAAACTTCTTTTTCAAATGCTATAAGAGTCTGCCTCTATCTTTAACAGCTTTTTCATATTTTGTTTTTAAACAAGTCAGTACTTCTGGACTAATTTATTGAATTCTGGACTCAATTTTATTCAGGATTCTGAATAAGATTTATATATATTATTATATTATAAAAATAATAAGTTGATTGCTTTCTTATCCTAGCTCAAGAACCCCCTCTCTCCCGTTATGAGCCACTGCACTAAACTATACGCTTAAGCAGAGACTTCTGAATTTATTTGTTAAAAGGCCCTGTATCTTAGGAGTTCGGCCGGATAATGGCTGATCTTCTGCAAGCCTAGACCAAGCTTCTAGGCTTGCAGGCCCCATTTCTTCTCTAAATAAAAGCAAAAGTGCATTCATTTAGAGTTATGCCACCCTTAAAGGAAACATATATATTCTCAATAAAGTTATATTTATTAGTTTTTTTGTTGTTCTTAACTTATAGGCGCCAATGCGAGGTGATCAAATCATGAAAAAGTTTCACGGCAAAAAGACCTACAACTGTACAAATATTTAATCATCACAGTTTAAAAATAGATGGCAGCACTAAAACGAATTCACGCACAATACTAGATACGCACTCAAACTGTTGGGTTAACATGCACACTTCTTGAACAACTCATTCGAAAGTAAATTCATCATGGCGATAGATCAGAGTTGTGCTGGGTTCGAAAGAAACAAAGCCAAAGTAGGAAGAAATGTGTGTTATCTGGGTCCACTCACGATGGAGATGAGAACTAATCACCAAATAAATAGGTGATTATCTTGGATGAAATTTGGTATGAATGTGCAATGAAAACTATGTAAACACTCGAATGAAAAAATCCCGTTCGAATAAGCAGAAAATGCCAGAGCTTTAGAATTTATGAATAAGTAGAACTTGATCATCTTTAAAAAAAGAAGAAAAAAACAATTGATACATGATCTAAAAAAACGAAGGTGTTTTTCTGATATAATGAACTGCGAAACAAATTTTCACCATGAGTCTGTTAAGCAATTTCCGAGAATAGTAATAAAAAAAGTAAATACTTCGATGTTTCAGGACAATATCAACAAAAATGCAAAAAACGCTAAAAATAAAGTAATAAAAAAACCCTTTTTTTCATCGTAGAAAATTAAGCAAACAACGAGCAAATAAAAAAATTGTCGGTTGTATAGTTCAAGTTGATAATCTTTTCTCTCTTTTCACAAAGCTTTCGAAATGCTCGAATGATTTTCCTTGAAGAAATTGTCCTTTTAATGACGGATTTTTTTTTAATTCAACGTGAATTTGTATTTGATCAAGTGCGAATGAGTAAAAAAAAAGCAAATTACAATTACTATTTTTCACAATTAATATTACAACAAAATACCGTGTTTTTTTACACATTTCTAAATTGTGTTTCGAATAAACAAGTGGCTTCCGATCAGTTATACGCTTAATAAAACGTTCTTAAAACATACAGCACTCCTCGACGTATCAGCATTTCGAAATGGCATATAAGTGAGTTTTACGGGAAACAAAAAGTAATTTCATTGTGAAAGGAATACATAATTTTATACAAACTTTTGAAGAAAACAGGATTTTGATGAATTATGTAAATAAGAAGTTAAAATTAACGACTCATCACTTCACGTATGGATTTCAATGTTTACGATGTATCACGAAAGAAATAACTCGGAACAGAAATCAAGTTTTTTTATGTTTCTTTGAGAGTAGGCACAACTTTAACTTCAAACCTGAGCCAAAACTAACCATAAAAATATTTTTTTTCAATTGATTTGTATTTTTTTTTGTGTTTCAAAATGTCCTTTAAAAAAGAAAGTTGCGAAAAAATTAATTAATTAATTAATTTAATTAATTTGGGTCGTTATCTTTACTTACACCATTTGAGATAGGTACTCTTACACATACCTTAAGTCTTAATTAAAATAAACGGAATCATTATATATAATACAATTTAAAACCGTTAAAGTGAAGGTACACATATGTGTACCTCTGGAGTGAAAAGGTAAAAAAAACATAAAATTTTATTTTCGTACTAAACGAATTTTCCCTTAGTTTAGAAAGTAATGTTATAGTAGGTTTATAATCACCATACATAACGGAAAAGTTTACCAACATAATGCCATTTTTGAAGAGAAATAAATTAACTTTACGCGACTGAAAAATGAACAAGATTATGAATAGAATCCATTATATGACGCAATTATTACCTATTTTGACGTTGTCTGGCCTTGCGTAGGCGATTGTCAGCAATCCAAACGAAACAACGGCTGTCCATAAAGAGTATATCCACTTGGATTTTAATGGTCCCATGACAGAAAAAAATTTCTGGCACTCTTAAGGTACTCGAGCCCTGCCCCATCTGGAACCCATCTCATCCACATTGAGTGACCACAGAGACTTCATCTCCGTCTTCCACCTCGAGAGAAAGAAAGAGAAGTACTTTTTGTTCTTCGCCGTATGATATTTCTCTTTTCACGGTTTTATTCCCGGCTCTGAAAAGTTCCGGAATTTATCCGCTGCATTCCAGCGACACGA
The DNA here is from genome assembly GCF_987345545.1 of Pholcus phalangioides. NCBI lineage: Eukaryota > Metazoa > Arthropoda > Arachnida > Araneae > Pholcidae > Pholcus > Pholcus phalangioides. Next base: position 79,494,351 of record NW_028301608.1, on the reverse strand, counting down.
CACGAGCGAATGAGAGCCGAGACTCTCTGTGGAAATGGCTGTGCGCCTTCTTCGCAAGAATAGCCCGGCCGGAATGCTGCTACTGCTGATGAGAAAAATGCGATCGTTGCAAGCAGTGGAAGCCACGTATTCGTGGAGATCGCCAAATCTTCTCCCGGCGAGATCTGCACTCAGCTTATCCCCTGTTTTCCCCATTTGGCCTCGGCATTACTTTATGCAGGAAGGGACAATACACGTAATCTCGGGGCAAAAGTAAATTATTCATTTCTGTAACATATTCCGAAGAGAGAATAACTTTCCCTCGAAGATGTCATACATCTCATGATCAATTGGTGCACAATTCATCGATATTCCTGCTGTTTGAAAGGAGAAATCTTTTTTATGTATGCCTCGATAAGATTTCACCATGAAACGTTTCCAAACCTCACGGTTATCTATACCAATAAACAGTACAATAAAAAACTGTTATAATGGGTACGGCTTATAACGCGAATCCCGCTATAACGAGTAATTTGCAAGTGATTTTCAAACAGATAATGTTAAAGATACAAACAATATATATATTCGGTTATAGCAAGTTTTGCGTTTTTGTATTTTAGTTTAATGTAGTTTTAGCTTAATTTAGTTTAATTTAGTTTTAGTTTGATTCAGTTTAATTATTTTTAGTTTTTAATTGGGTTGCTGTATTTTAATAATATATGACATCCATACTTGTTATGGTCATATTTTTTTCTCATCCACCTCATTGGGCATTTTGCCTGTTGTGGTGGTTGTATTTGTATTTCAAAATTAAGAAGCATCCACTATTACGGTAATATACAATAATCCACTATAACAGTCTGAGTGCGTATCTAGTGTTGTGTATGATTTTTCAGTGCTGCCATCTATATCTCAGAAATGAAGTGAGTGATGTGTAGTGACTGAATATTTGTACTGTTTGTATGTCTGTTGCTCTCTGTGGCGAGACTTTTTAACGGGGAGATCGGCTCGCATTTGCGCCTCGAAGTTGGGAACCACAGAAAACCAACTTCAGCCGACCACCACTGTGGTGACGGTGGGGCTCGAACCCGGGTCCCCGCGATACGAGTCCGTCACTATGACCACTCGACCACCACAGCGGCCATTAATAATACTGCCGTCTATCATCAGCCTCTTTATGTCTAAACAAACACACATTGGAATCCGCATTTGGAAACGAAAAAAAAACAAAAAAAAAACAATGGCTTCTTGATTTTAAACTGGGAATCTTTGTTTCCTCCGCAAAAGCGTTCATTTTTTCAACTCAAAAATTCAGCTTGCTGTTTAGAAAGATTTGAAAGGAAAAGTAAAATCCCGAAATCATTTCAGGTCCTTTTGTTCTATGAAGTGAGGTGATGTGTCAAAATTAGGTCTGCCCTCTTCTGATTCACTCTCCTCTGACATTTGTGATCCAGTGCTTTCCAAATTAGACTGACTGTGTAGTATGTGTTGCAAATAAAGTTTAGGATAGTCACAGATTTAATTTTGAAAATGTATTTAGTCACGAAATCTTTGCAAACTTTTATACCACCCAAAACCTTTAAAAAGTGTTTACAAATCTAAATTACATAAAAACCTTATGTGTTGGTGCATTCGTAATAGCAGATTCAATTCTATCTCTCTCTCATCCAAAAATCCAAAATAATCGATGAACCAGATACAAAAGGGCTGTTGCTAGTTTAATTAAAAATATATAATACATTGCCCATAAAAAAGATTATGACTGTTTTGTCTAAGTATTAATAACGATGTTCTTGATTTCTCCATTCATTTCTTGAAAAAGTCTGTTCAACGAATTGCAGCGTAAACTAACGGACAGTACTTTCTTCCCTCATTTATACTGTTCTTTCTCAACTTTTCTTCGATTTTTGAAGGCAACAACTTTCATCTAACTGGAAGTTTGAGGGCAAGGGAACCGCAAAAAAATTTCGATTTTTTTTTAATTTTATAACACACTGTATTTTCAATCTCGAAACTGGTATAGAGTGATTCTTTTTTAAATTAGAACCATACTTCTACTACGAACGGTTGTTGAGATAAAGCACGAATTATCACTTACAGGACAACCTGTATAGAGTAAAAGACTCGGAAATATAGAGCTGATTAAGGAATCGATACTCTGCTTAAATTACTCGCTCAACTGACTCAGCAAAAATCAAATATACCGTTGAGAAAAATCTACGACAAACTGAAAGAGAACTGGAGAAATACAAAGCTACTCTCGAAAAAGGAGAAACATGGAAAAAAAATGCTACACATCTTATAAAAAAATTACCAGGGAGGGTTGATGGGAGCTGGAAATCGTATATGTACACGGATGACCACAAGCCCAAAATGAAAGAAAGAATTCCAGATGCTACAGAAGTGTGTATTGAGGTGTCTCTCACAGAAAAAAAAAAGAAGTCATCGGAAAATCCATGGATATTTTCTTTTTCCTTCCTCTTTATTAATGAAAGTTTCAATACCGTACCTCTTAATGAAAAAAAAAATTGCAGAACGTTATACTGTGATGAGGATTGAAAGCTAAAACATAATCGAGTCTTTTCGAAATCAATCGTGACATTTTATCAGCTGTGAAACATTATTTGGAGAAGAGCACTTCTGTGCGCCTCGAGTAGCTTTTTTCCGAAAAGAACTTACTTTGCAATTTTTTTTGTTCTTTCCATACAAATGTTTTTTCTTTGAAAGTGTAGAATTTTCATGTTTTGAAAAATAGTCACGTTTTTGGCGTCGATTTTTTGAATTTCGTTTGATAAACGTGTGTCTAACATTTCTCTTCATCGAGGCAAATCAGAAAAGTATGTTAAAAGTTACCACTAATCACATGGAGAGACAGAAAGAGAAGTAAAATCTCTTCAGTTTAATTATTTCTTTGCTTCTGTGTATTTTTTATCATTCCACTTTTTTTTTTACTTTAATGTAACTTCCTCAAGTCACTGTGAAAGATTTAGAGAGAGAGATTGGGTTTTTAGCTTAGAAAATCCTTTGATCATTATTATCGCCCCACGGTCATTTTCTGCACACTAGGACAGACCGGCGTCTAAATTCATCACCGATTCCGAACGGAAACTTTTTTTATAGTCACAGAGAGGTTGGCGCGCTAACTATTCCGTGTGGGACCCCTCGCGGTAGCAATCTTTTCTGTGGACATGCTGTCACCGTATCTGTTGCACTTCTACGTCAGGAAAGTTGTTGACAAGGATGAGCCGGGTATTGAATTCTTGACACCTCTAAACATGCTTTGATACTTACATTAGGCGAATATCTTATTGACCTATACATCAAGATATAACATCTTATCGCCAATCTTTGAAAACTGTTGGGTAACTCATGGAAGTACAAATGTTTCAAGCAATTGAGGCGAACAATATAATGTTCTTTATAGCATTCGATATGAAGGTAATAAAAGTCTATGCCCATATCCCAAACCGTTGCCACAATGGATTTTCCATTTTTTTTCAATCTTGTACCATGTTATTACACGTTTACCTTGAAAGTTCTTGAATGGAAAAAAGATTTTGGCTGTAAAACAGCTTTAGGAATCTTATATTCGGCAAAATACCACAATTTCAGAATCTTTAAAAATTTATTGCTCGCTTCTTTTATATTTTCATAACCTAATAAAAATAAAATCAGAAGCCACAATAGGTAATTTGCCCAACGAGGTGGCTGGAAAAAAAAATTAAGAGAGAAAAAAAGCTTGAAAAATTAAGATAGATATAATAAAAACGTTAATACCTGCATACATAAGCTGGGGAGAGAGTGATACATTGGAAAATTATTTTCCAAATTAATTTTTTTCTCACAGTCCGTTTTTACTGCAAATTTTCACTAAATTAATTTTTAGTATCTGTATACTGTGTGAAACATCGCATGAAATTTAAATTATCTCCCTTTCTCACTGCAAGCATGAAATATAGATTTTTAGCAAAGGCAAAAATGTGTTCCCGGGTACACAAAAGTCTTGTATCTTTAAACCTGTAGTGTTATATATTGAAAAAGAATGAAATTACAACGAAACAAATCTACTAATATCGCTAAAAGAAAATATAATGAGTATTTTTTGATTTAAATCATATTATTTAAATGGAAAATATATCAATAATTGCGCACAAATATGATTATTAATATATACGCACAAAAGTAACAATAATGGAGCTAGGAGTGCATTTATGTAGATGAAATGCATAACTGTTCTTCTGCATCATACTTGTAGGAAAGATAAAATATTTCTAAATCTTTTGTTACCTGTCAGTTCCTTTTATGCTACGTTGTAATTGCATTAGGATACAACAACAAAACATTTGCTACATCTGGCGCTGGTGGATGATAAAATATTTTCTCCCCTCTCCTCCTAACGAAGTTTACTTGGTCAAAGTTTTTGTTAGACGCTTCACAAGCTGTATACTTTACATATTATCCAACAAATTTGACCAGGAGAAAATCAAATATGAAGGGAAGAGAAGAAAAGTTGTGTAGCTGAAGTTTTTGTGAAAGAGAATTGTAGAACTGCAATTTAAAATAATGTACAATATACATTCGAAAAGAACAAAAAAGTGCAAAAAAAGAAATGTTAAAAATTAGTAAAAGTTGAGTAGACAAGCCAAATTATAAAAACTTCAAGCCTTACACCGTTTCAAAGTACACGACGTTCCACCATTTCAGAAAAATATTAATAACATTATTCGCATAGCTTGGAATTAATGAGAACTTTGTATTATTTATCAGGTGACTCCATAGGGTATAATTACTGAACATTAAGCTTCTAATGTTGGGAAGAAATACAGCAAAAACAACAACACAATTTTATAACATGCAAAAGCTCTGTAAAGGTCACAAACAAAGAGCCGAAATAACATTCAGTTGTGAGATTATGTGTATTTCTCATCTCTTACACTCCAAAAACATCAGCTAGAACGCAATATTCTTAAAACTATACCAAGTTTTACTCTCTCGCGCGGTACAACAATTTCCCCTATAGACAACGTCCTGTAACTCCTAACGCGGCCTTTACTTCACCTACCATTCGTCGTGGAGATCTGGTTCCAATTTAATAACTCCCCAAATCACCCTGTACCGGTTTTGATTTAAAAATATAGAGTACCATAAAATAAACAATCTAAATTTTTATACGGTTTCCCTGCCCTCTAACTTTCAATTAGAAAGTCGTTGCCCTGCCTCCCTTGACGCAATCAAAATGGAAACTTCCATGTTTCTAAGTACAATATTCGCTGAGATATTTGAAATCAAAAATCGAAGCAAATGCGAGAAAGAACAGCATAAATGAGGGAAAGGGTCGTTCTCCGTTAGTTTATGATGTTTTTCTGAACTTTTCTTCGATATTTTAATTCTATAATATCTCAGCGAATATTGCACTTAAAAACATGTAATTTCTTTTGATGGCCTCAGAGTAACAATTTTCTAATTGAAAGTTAAAGGATTCGGGAGGGGAGCGTATAAAAATGTAGATTTTTTCTATTTTATGACTCGGTATATTTATACTTCAAAACTAGTACAGGTTGGTTTTTGAACACATTTTGGGCATTTTTTTCAATTGGGACCATATCTCTACGACGAACGGTTGATGACATATAAAGGCCGCATTGCATTTTGACTTACAGGACATTCTTTATACATAAACAAATAAGGAAATAAATAATAAAATAATATGTATGCATAATAAAGAACGAAAATAAGTCCATAAAAATATTGTTGTCATAGGCCTAAATACAGCAAACCAAAGCTAATAACAATTAAGAAAAATAAAATAAATTAACTAAATGTAAATATGGTTTTGTTTGAATCATAAGTTTCTTTTTTTAAGTCAAACAGTAATATATATGATAAAGAAACAATTGAATTTGGATTACAAGAAAGCAAATATCGAGTTTCCTAGGAAATAGATAAAATACACAACTTCACTTCGTATACGTATCTCTGAGAATTGAGCAAACTGTGGCGAAGATGGTGGCACAGTTATGAGACAGATTGGAAGGAAGAGGAAATATGGGGTTGAAAGGAATTGAATACCGAGAAAGCCATGCCATCGTCTGTGACTAACGACAGATTGGTTTTATCGATCTCGGCCCGAACCATATCTTAGAAACCTACCATCAGTTGCAGTCTCTTCTCCGAAATAAGTTGTTATCCACTCTATGCTTTCCATCTTTCGGGAACAGAAGATAATGAAGGTATCTTCTCTCTTACATCCAATACCCTTTTGACCGGAGTTCATTGGGAAACAGATACAGGTGCGTCCAACAGAGAGCAAAAGAAAAGTTCTATACCTGATGAATCAGCCAAGCCGTCGCAATGAGATGGATAAATTTTCGTCGCTTACACTTCCATAGGAAAGTTTCAAAATATCAGCTCATTTGAGACTAATACTTAATATTAATATCCCTGTCTCGATTCAAATAAAACATATGTTAATAAATGTTTCTACTCTACAAAATTAATATAGACGAACACGTGTATATTTCTCGCAATATCGCAAGTCGTATTTCATCCCAATAGAAATAATAAATTTTGTGATCTATATACGAAAATGTGCGTACATACATGTATTCAAATTGATTAATTCAGTTTCGAAATACCGTAACTATATTCGCAGTAAACATCGATATTGCAACATGGATCGTGGATAATACTTTTAGAATGGAAATAGTTTTTCGTAACCTTCATATTTCTTGATAGAGAGAGAGTCGTCAATATTGAAGGCAAATAAGCTGAAATACAACAACAGCGATTGCATATTTGAAACTGATTCTATTTAATGTCTATATGTATAGTTCGTGACTAAAAGTATTAAAATCCTTTTATGGTTCGTCTAAGTAGATAAATAAGTACAGTGCAAGCCGCTTAACGTGATTACATCGATACTTGAGGTTTCTGATAACAGGAAGCAAATAATAACTATAGCCAAAAAGTCATCTTCGCAAGTACGGTGCCCATACATCCCGTTTGGCCAAACAAGACGTATGGTAACCAGGTGTTGGTAAACCCGGACAACTCTTTTTCTTTCCCACATAATTAAATGCAAAATGGTCAATCGTTCTATTTTTATTTTATTTTATTATTCTCTCCTGAAACGGGAATTTTTTTCCTTTGAGGTTAAATCCTGATTTTTGTCACTCAGCCATTGTGTGACGTTAGAATAGAACTGCCTAATGTATATCTCGAATTACAATAATTTTTATAATGTGCCTTAGATACCTTGAGAAAGTCTCTCGGGATAAAGAAATTTGAATCTATTCAACTGTGTGTGAAAGAAACTGATCAAGAACTGAAGGAAATGGATTTTTTTTTCATCATACATTTGCCTTCACTATAAAAAAAGGCCATTGAAAAAACATCTCCACATGCACATGGGTCACAGCGAATACCACGAACTCATCACGACATTAAGTAAGGAAATAGTTGTTGACAAGTGGGTGGGGGTGAGACCGAGAATACCGTCTATCCTCCTACATAGTCTTGCAGTCCGTTATCATAACGATTACTTTACAGGTTATAAAATAAATAAGTTTGGTTAAACCTTAGCCTCAGGATGGGGAAAAAAACTTCCGACGTAAAAAAAATGATAACGTTACCCGAAGTCTCGATAACAAAAACCATTTTTTTCTTATGTTATTTATATTGGTCTGTTCCGTTCTTTCCAAAAGTGATAACAATACCCAATCATAACATTATCAATGATTCTAATAAGCAGCATCAACTGTATTGCATCAATTGTACCCCATTTTAAACAAAAAAATTCTATCACACTGGAAATATTCAACCCTCTATTGTTCATCCCATAAAAACGTATTTAATTTATATTTATATATTTTTTTACAAACAACAGAGGTAAATTGGTGTCGGTTAGCATATTTTTAATTGAAATAGTACATCAACGCAGCGATTTAATTAATTATAGTGGAGTTTTTAATGAGCTAAAATTGTTAATTAAATGTAAAATATGCAGTTCGCCTTGATTTCAATGTTATCTAAAAACAGATAAAATCTTTTTCAGCAAAATTAAAAATTTGCTTTCTTGAATTTTATTTCCGATTCCATCAAATTGTTACAATTGTATAAAATTTACATGCATTCTAAACACATGAAGTTTCAGCAGCTCTCAAAAAACGACACCGGCAAGTAATGAACTCTTTCTAATAAAATACATTTGTACCTTAAATAAAACATTTTGTACCTTATTTTGTAGTGAAATGACAACAAAAGATGCACTTTCTAAAATACTGAAAACATTGGTATAATAGGTTTTTTTTAGCATTTATTTGCCACGCATATTCAAATATACAGGGAACCATAGAACATAGAGGGTTATGAAAATTTCTTCGAAAATCGGCAAGATTACTTAAACCTCCAGTTGATCCGGTGGTATCTTTACAATAGGGATTTTTATTCTCACTAGATTTCCTCTTTCATCGTAAATCGAACGTGGTAAGAGTAATCCTAAGGATTTTAGTTGGAATCGGAAAAAATCTGCTTCATATTCAGGTGAAAAACTATGACTGTGGTAGTTTTTGATCGGTTGGATTCAGCGGGAGCGTGAAATCCGATGTTTTTGTTGTTGTTTTTTTTAGAGAGGCTTTAAAAAAAAAAGTGAGTTTTATTTATATTCAAAACTTATTTTCCACCTAATGGATGCGAATTTTCTTTCGGAAATAATGAAGATCGGATTCCAAAATATTTCGATCCTTTTGAGAGGTGTGTCTCAACCTCTAAAGTCAATTCTTCCTCAAAATGTCAAATAGTTCTCAAAAATAACTGAAAAATACTTCGTTTTGATTTCAAACCAAATGCAAAAAATTTATTTTCAATATGACATTTTCCTCTTCTAAAGTCGAAGAGAAAATGAAGTATAGTGTAAATGCTTTTAAGAAAAGAACACTTCAAAAGCGATTTTCTCAGACTGAAGTTTTTCAGTTTGTCCGTAAGATTGAATATAAACAAAAAAACAACGGCACACAAATTTATAAAATTTTTCAGAAGATGTTTAGTCGACATGTGTCAGTAAACGCAACCTCTGATTTAGAATTTTACCAATGGGAAGTATTTAAAAAATATTTTTTTGAATTCACAGTGAGAAAAAGCGAGTTTTGATTTTTTTTTCCCCCAAACATTAAAAATTCATAAATTCCAACGAATGATCAGTTATCTAAATTCCAGGTTAATTGTAATAACACGCGTCGTAGACATATTTATGAAAGTTTTCAAAGATTTTGAGAGATGCAGTTGCTTTTTTTTTCAATCTTACGGACAAAATAAAACACTGCAATTTGGAAAATCGAGTTCAATTTTTATTTCTTCTATTCTCTCTCTCTCTGTCTCTCTCTCTTTCATTTTCACTATATATTTCATTTCAATTCTTTTCTCTTGAATTTTAGAAGAAAAAGTTGAATTTCTTCGCATTTGATTTGGGTAAAAACAGAGTGTTTTTCAGTCATTTTTGAAGAATTGACTTTAGAGGTGATGACACCCTTTGAAGATGCCTTGAGAGAATGCAGGCCTGCAACTAGGATTTCTGCCACCCGGGTAAACATGATTTTGCCACACCTTAACTTTTAAATTCGACAATTTTATGATGGTTTCCTTGCCTCCATCTAAAATTGCCACCCTCTAAATTTTGCCGCCCGGGACAGCTGCCCTCCTACCCCCCCACCCCCCCCCCCCCAGTTACGGTCCTGCTTGAATGTTACATAATTTGATCAATCAATTGATTAAAAATTCTTTTTTCTTGTTTCTTTCTAAAATTATCTCCACTTTTCTTCATAAAACTATTTTAATGAGTAAAGAAGAAACGTTTCTCGGTTAATTTTATAACTTTAACTAGAATCTATCAATATCAAATATCTTTTTACGAAAAGAATACTAATCACTCCCTTTCGAAGAAAGAGTGATCATTTTTTCAGCACGGACAAATACAGACAAAAAATAAGGTAGTTAATGAAATGGCTTCTGAGTGTTCCATCGTGTCCTAACTAAAAAAAAATATAAAAACACTTAATGTAAAAAAAATCCTTTGTCCACACACATGATTACCTTTTTTTTTTGACAAAAAAGACCAATGAACTTTCTACAGTTGTGTATCAGAAGTGATTTTTTTTGATAATTTTCACATAGCGAAGGAATAAGATCTAAAAGAAATTAAAGTTGCAAGTTCTATTGTTTTCAGAGTAAAACAAAACGAAAAGAAACGCGAATGTTTGAATTAAAAGAAAATATTGATGGGAAAAAATAAAATGATGGTAAATAAAAGAGTTTGTGTAAATGGGATGAAACGATATATATTTTTTGAAAGTAAAGAAGTAATTTTCTTTAAATCAAGTTTAGGTTTCAAGGAAAAGCACTTCAGAATCTTTATAAAATAAAGAATAAGAAAATAAATATATACTGTATACATACAGGGCAAAAGGGGAAAAAAACAGTTTTATTTCGAGATGGGAGAGTGAGAATCAACAAATACATAGTCTTCTTGTTTGGTTGCTTATACACTACTCCGCGAGTTATAGAAGAGTCCGCTCCTGCTAATGGTGGGTGAAATGGGAAGAGTCCGTCCGTTGTTTATCTTCCCAGAGTTTCACAGATCAAATTAAATCAGTAGCCAACCATGGTTGTTTCGAAAGCTTTGCACTTCTAGAAGATAACACACTAGATTCCGTTTCCTATCCAGCCCGTCCTTATTTTCTCACAAAACACCAGGAACTCCTATTGAAGTTCTGAAACAGGCTTAGACAAAGGGTTTGAGTTACAAAAAAAAATTACAATTGAAATGAATTGTAATTTTTAGCTACAGTAGTGTAATATACCCATTTTGAAAAATATTGTAGAATCGTATTAAGCAAGGTTGCACCACAACGGCCTCGGGCTCTCCAAGAGATTACAACTCGGCCCGCGAAAGGTATTCTGATATAAAAGTATCAATGTGCATGCAAAACGATATAATTCTACCTAGGCTGACCTACCGTTTTCTTCATAAAAACACGGTAAATCCTGCTCCATACAAGCTATCACTCCATACAAGATATCACCAATTATTACCATAAAAAGATGTATAAAACAATTAAAGTTGCTAATTATGCCAAAAATAGTCTAAAAATAGTTAAGTGGCCAACTATTGCTAAAATTACTGAAAAATTGTTAATTTTAGGAATAGGGAGCTACTTCAAGTTTCAATGGATTAAAATGTAACTTATGAGAAAAAAAGTGTGTGTGTAACAAATAAGACAAACATATTTATATGACTATGATATAAATATGCTTAATTATAGGAAGAGTCATAATTATCATAATATGTTTGATACATTATGAAAATAATCTCAGACTTTTTCAGTAAAGAATGAAGTTTAATTAAGCATTGTCGAAAATATTGGGGAAAACGGGACATTTTATTAAAAAGCCGGGATCACACCAAAATTACGGGAATGCCTCGTAAAATACGTATCATATGGTCATGCTGCGTATTCCAGTTTCTGGCCCGTAGCCATGCCCATTGCTAGAGGGAACATTAGTCCCGGACGAGTTCGAGCAAAAAACTATAGACTGGCCCTCCCATCCTGCAGAATCTCTACAGGTCAATCAAGTGCCTCGAGTACTTCGGAGGATGATACACCTGATGAAAAACCGTCGTATACTATACCGATGGCTATAAACTCTAATCAGGTACAGGAGCTGCCTGTATAAAAACAGTGGGAACCGAGATCGTGGATAAATGGGCTACTAAACTAAAATAAAATAATTCAGTTTATCAAACTGAGATGCTCGCTATATTTACAGCAGCTCTGAACGCAGCTACAAAAAAGACGCAGACTTTAATAAGATTGGATAGCCATTCGAGTATCCAGGTCATTCTAAACCTGCTCTCTGAAAACACAATGGTCAAAAGGATTAGGAGTACTTGTATCTCACCCATCAATACGCATCCCCTGGGTAAAAGCCCATAACGGTCAGTGGGGAAACGAGCTAGCGGATGCGGCAGCTAAAGAAGCTACCCATACCGGAATCTTTTTGCGACAAGCTCTTATATCCAGCTTCTTACGCCAAGTCACTCTTCTGGAGGGACATGCTAGCAAATTGACAACTGGATTGGGATATGCCGGAGGCGTCAGAAAGATCAACTCATGAAATAAGAAAGTAGATACTAGGAGCAGGGGACTGGTCACGCGAGCTCATCTTATTTGTCACCGGTCATGGGCCTTTCCCGGCAACCATACATCGATTTAAAACGATTGCCAGCGATAAATGCTCTTGTCTTGAGCCCGACATGCGCCTGCGCTACGCCACATGGGGTCCAGAAATGGCGCCCTTTCACTTCCGTTTGCCGGCTGCCGATCTACACAGACCATGAGTGCTTGGCATGCTACGTCGAGGGGAATCAAAAGAAAAGATAAGAAAAATGATGAAATTCGTTGAGCAACATCCCGAGAAGATAAGGGGATCCGACTCCTCCAGCTGTAACTCCGGCACCAGCTCCTCCGTTAAGAAGATCGCAGCGTCATCACCCTGAAAGCGCGCTGGTGGCATCGTTTGCAAGCGAGGATCAGGATGAATCCCTAATCTAATGAAGTCCCGTTACGCACTGTATTTTCGTTACACACTGTATTTTCACTCTCAAAACTGGTATAGGGTAATTTTTGAACGCCTGTTGAGCATTTTTCGAACATATGAATCGTACGTCTACGACAGACGGTTGATGAGATATAGGTAGTGCTACCACTTACAGGACACCCAGTATAACTGTCCTTGTATTGTGAGCTGTACGTTAGAGTATCATCATTAATTGCTAATAGAGCAGCTGTTGAAAGTGGGTGCCTTCTTCTTGAAGGGACGCAGCCACTCGACGTTTCATATTCTCCGTGACTGTTGCAGTGTTCCATCGCTGATTGTCCTGATTCACACATCTGGAAAAGTGGAACCATGCGAATGCACATTTTTACGTATCCATCCATGAACTGAGCACCATATGTGCCATTTGTTTGCACCATCCACAAATTATTCTCTTATTTGGCCCCACAAAATCCCCAGATTAATATGTCCAAATGTAATTTTACATGCATCAGGTTATCAGGTCATTAGGTTACATGCATCAACTACAAAATTATTGGAAAATTCATTCGGCCGATTACATAAGAATCACCCAATATAAAAATTCTACTGAATAGTCATTGACGGTTGTTTTACTATAATTTACAATTCAGAATAAAAACACAGTGTTTGACTGAAGTTAGTTTTCTATGGTTCTTAACTTCGAGGCGTCAATGCGAGCCGATCTCCCCGTTGAAAAGTCTCGCCACGAAGAGCATCAGTCACACAGCAATACAAATATTCAATCATCACACCCCTTTACGTGCAATTCGAAAAATAGATGGCAGTACTAAAAAAATTCACGCAAAACATTAGATACGCATTCAGCTTGTTAGGTACACGTGCACACTTCCGACACAACTCATTCGGTAGTATTACCCACATGACGATAGACCGGAATTGCGCTCAGTGTGAAAGAAAGAATAAAAACGGAATTATAACATGAATTGTACTGAATGTATTTTAGTTATTACATTGAATGTGTGATCGAAATATGCTAATTTCACAGCATTAGCTAGAGGATGGGCAAGATTCGTGTTTACCTATTTATAGCTAAATTCCATTCTATGCTATTCATAACTAGTAGAATGGTGAGTAATTCATCGCTCTGTGTACGTTGAGTTTTGAATGACCCTGTATATGTGTATGTGTATATATATATATATATATATACAGTCAAACCTCGTTAATGAGTCACTCTTGGGAGAACAAAAATATGACTTGATAAGCGGAGTGACTCGTTAAACGGAGTAAGCCATAGCTGTGCCAATTCCTGCCTGAAGATAATTGGGACTTCCAAAAAGTGATCCGGTAAGCGGAGTGACGTGTTAACCGGGTAACGCATTAACGAGGTTTGACTGTATATATATATACAGGGTGATTATAAAAAAACTATCCCGAGATATGGGGCCCCTAACTATCATACCATTCACAGAAACTGTGGAAAACAACAGTGTCACTCTAACAGTTACGGTTACAGTGAGAAAATTTCGAAAATATCAAACGGCAACACCAAGTTTTTTGTATTGGAACGTGATCTCCATTGTGAAAAACCCTAAATAGCGTTCGAACGGCAACTGTAGCATGAAAATCACCGGCGGTAGTTAGGCTAAAAGTGAGGACAACCAATAAGGACAGAGAAGCAGCATAAAATAAAGCATTTTATTGTGTTTCACAAATTTTCCACATGACCTTGTGGAGGACTAATCAGGCCTCAGCCGAAGAAACGGTGTGACGAATGAAACGAACATTAATGCTCTGGTGCACGGCAAAGTCCTTTTTACTTTTTCCTTGCCTAGCTCCGGGGATTTTCGTGCTACAGGTGCCATTCCAACGCTATTTAGCGTTTTTCAGTATGGAGATCGCATTCCAAAACTTGGTGTTGCCATTTGATATTTTCGAAATTTTCTCACTGTAACCGTAACTGTTAGAGTGACACTGTTGTTTTACATATCATTCTTGAGCGCATACCTCAAAATACCTTATGCCAAAATTTCATTCAGTTTCTGTGAATAGTATGATAGTTAGGAGCCCATATGTCGGGATAGTTTTTTTTATAATCACCCCGTATATATATATATATATATATTGATGATATATGCTTTTATATTCGGTTGCTATATTTGTTTATATTCGACATCCATATTTTTTATAGGCATAATTCTTTCAGCTAACTTGTTGGGCAATTCGTCTGTTGTGGCCTTTGTATTTGTATCTTAAAAAACGGGAAGCTAATTTAGAGTATATTTTTTTAACTAATGTACATTTTCAGTTAATCAAATTTTTAATTAATACGAATTACTTAACGCTGTTAAATTAAAATAGAAGTGATTAGTACTTACGGGAAACCTCGTGTACCACGTGACATTAAGAGGAAAAAATGTTCTATCTATTTATTAAAAAACGAAGATTTCTGTTTATCATCAGGACAAAACAAAATTATTTCGAATATCCCAATAAAATTTTTTAAAAACTGATCTTCGAAAAATCATAAAAAATTTAATTTCTTTTGTTAACAAATTCTTAAATACTAGGACTTTTTCTCTCTTTCTTCTTAGACCTTTTAATATGAAAAAAAAAATTATTGTTTCTTACAAAAATTTAAAATCACTTGAAAAACTTTTTCAACAAAGCGTTGCGCAAACGCACCGTCAGTTAAAATTAGAGAACGATTCATTGTAGTAAGCAGGTCTTTGAGAGCTTGACATGGCTTTTATATTCATGCATATAGAAATGTCCTCTCCACTTGCAAATACAAGATTCATCGAAAGACTGGTTATTTGTGGAGATGAAGATTACAAGGAAGAAAATTCATCACTGCCCCCACGGGGACTCGAACCCCGGTCTCTCGCTTACCGGACGAGTGCTCTACCATCTAAGCTATGGAAGCAGATAGAATATTTCAACCTTGGAATGTATATATGTTGAAAGGCACCGTACATGGACGGCTTCAACAATCAACTAATAGCTCGTGAATGACATAGGTCAACCAGATGGCCACATGCATATAGAAACATACGGCAAGCGAGAGACCGGGGTTTGAGTCCCCGTGGGGGCAGTGATGAATTTTCTTCCTTATAATCTTCATCTCCACAAATAACGAGTCTTTCGATGAATCTTGTATTTTATGTTTATGTTTTGCCGGACGTATAGTCTAATAGTAAAACAACATGAAAGAATATCAATGCCTGACAGTGAAACTAAAGATATAATCGATAACAAGCCAATGGATTAACATCAATGATTCCTTTGTGTTTCACCGTGAGTCATATTGAACTTCCGCAGTAAAAACACCTCATATTGGTACAAATGTTCTAAAAAATGAGGTTTCAACTTTTACTTTGTGAAACAAAATACATTGATTGACATCTCTGCATAAAAATTAAAATAACTCAGTAAATACCGTCATCTAGGTTCTTCAAACGCTTTATAGTTCATCTCGAAGCAAAAATCCAATACACATATTCGTTACTGCCAAAAACTAATTCGAAGTACAAAGCAAAATCCTCCGTAAAGTTGGTAGAGCTGTCAGAAATGATGGATGATGTATACTGTGTGAGCCTTATCATCCTTTCTAAAAAGAATGAGGTTTTATAATGCACCTGGAAAAACAGCTTATTATACCCGTAACTGGTGTATTTCGTTTTAAGAGCCTTGTTCTAGGATGATAAGGTAAAATAAAAGTTATAGTTCTTTGTGTATAAATTATTATTTAAGTATCAGTTATATTCGATTTGACTGTTTTTTTAGTTCCAACAACCATCGGAGAATCCTCCTATTTCGCAAGCAATTATTTTTATGAATTATGACAGATTTTTCCTATTACATGGAATTTATTTTATTTGGTTAGCAAAAACACAACTGGCTGTTTTCGTGAATGTTTCTTCACCCCATTTATCAGCAATGGAAATGATGTGTAAAACTCTCACATACTAATAGAAAAAAAATAACATTGTTTTCAGCCTCTCATTCGTAAAAAAATACTCACCATTCATCACAATATTTTTAAGACTTTGAAAAGAGAAATGACGTTCACATAATACTTTTACTCTGTAAACAAACACGCGCAAGAACTAAAAGCATTTTTCGAAGCAGACTCTCCCTATTAAAAGAAACGCTGAAATTGTGAATCAAAATGAAAATCACATCACGAATACTTCCGATGAATTATTTATATACATTTAATTATATAAATACACTCTCTCCCCCTGCTATTGTCTGGTGATGTATCATTGAAAGAACTAGTGAGTGAGTATTTACTTTTTCCACATAATTTTGTTTCCTACTAAGTCCAGCTAGGGACTCACAGGAGGAGAGAAAATTACGTATATGATATAAAAAAAAAGGTATTTTATGAGTTATAGTTCTTACGTTTATAAGAATCCAACGACGGTGTATAATTCCCGTTAATTATGCATTACTTGGCATTTTGTGATCTCGTCATCACACGATGAGTTTATTCAATTACGCATCTCTTTATATTGTTAGTTTCATTAATAAATATTGCATATTATTCATGGATGAAAATATTAGGTTTCAAAGAAGAAGTAAAGTAAGAAAGAAGTGGGTATCTCAAAAAGAGGCAACAAACAATGCACGAGGTTCTTTCAATGCGATTTCTTGCAAAATTCAACTTATCATTTTTTTTAAATATATTTTTCGTTTGTTTTAACTGTCTTCGCCGTCTTTTTATGGGAAGGGGGTATTTATGAATGATTAATGAGGCGTCCCACAGGAGATTAAATGGATGGTTGAATAATCTCTCGAGAATTTTCACTACTTATTTCTCCACGCTATTCGATTTTTCTCATCTGCATATTTTATTTTATTTTTTACTTTTTTTCATCAACTGAACATTTACTCATACTATGTTGCTACTCGAGGCGTCTCGAAAGAAAAATCGAAACGGACAGCGTTTTAGTTAAAAAAAATAAAATCGGACGGAGAAGGTCTTAATTTTGCTAATTAACTCTCATATGCTATGTGGTTTGAAAACTGAAAAAAAATTAATGGAGCTGAAGATGAGAAACAAAAACGAGTGAAAAAAGTATTTAGGAAAGAAAGTTATTATAAATATATCGCCATTCGACAAAATTCAAGAACGCGTCTCAATTGTTTATTCATACGGAAATTCTGAAGAGCGAATCCCAGTATCATTTCCTTTTTTTTCAACAAACGGCAAAAGGGGGTGTACTTGATAAAAAAACGGCTATTTTTCTTGTTTCGGTAAGAGCTAAGAAATAGCCAAATGATGTCATCTGTGTTAGGATTTCTTAGTGCAATTCATCCTGACTAGTGCTATGCAGGCTGTCCTAAATCGTTCGCACAGCAGATACCTATGCAACCGTTGACTTTAGAAATATAATTTTAATTACAAAAAAAGTTTTCAAATGACATGCAGTTACTTAAAATCTAAAAAATTGTTTGAGGGGTCATACACATAAAAAAAGAAATTAACTTTTTATACAGTCCCTGTGTGCTAAAACTTACAGTTATTGAAATTTAAAGCACTGCTCTGAAAAGTGATTTGTAAAAACTTCATACTTTTAAATGAAATATTTATCCAGTTATGAAATAACTGTTGGCGAGTTTTCATTAGTTCGAAAGTTGTCATTTTTGCTATTTTTAAACTGTACACAAATAGAAAATTAACTCAATCATTTTATTCTTTTATTCACAATAAATTCCAATTTCTTTTTTTGACAATTGCAGAATTTTACAACTTTGAATATAATTTATGTTTCGCAATTTGTGAACTGCACCCTCTCAATCATTCGCAATAGATGCCGGAAACTTAAAAGTCAAGTATCTCTGTTTAAGCGACTGCCTGCCTTCAAATGATGAATTTCACAAAAAACTTTGAAATTATTTTTATGCGTACATATTTGAAAAAACGGTTAATCTGGAATCCAAAATTATTCAATTTTCATCCCTGCAATATCTAGAAGCAAAGTTATTGCGAATTAAGTAAAAAAAAAACGAATTCAATGCTCATAGAACGAAACGATGAACCTCTCTGCTGATTATACTAAGCACAGACGACTGGATGCCAAGCGAAAATAATTGAAAAGAAAAGTCACATTCTCTCCTCTGTGGGGAATCGAACCACCAACCTCGCACTTTCCGGGCGCGTGCGCTACCATTAAGCTGGCAGTCATCCAGTTACGGTCCAGAACATTTATTCCGGCATGTGCCGATTCGTTAGAGATTCCGTAGAGCAGCGGGTCTCAACCGGTGCTCCGCAGAGCCTTTGGGGCTCCTTGTGCACTCTCCGGGGGCTCCGCGGCCGCTCGAGGAAAATAAAAAAAAACAGTAAAATTTAAAAAAACAATTATAAATATTTTCAAATAGTAAAAATAAATTTGTAACTTTGATGAATAATTCAAAAATTGTCCGACGGGGCTCCGCCATAGAATTGTTTTACTTAAAAGGGCTCCGCGAGTCAGAAAAGATTGAGAACCGCTGCCGTAGAGGAATGTGTACGAGGTGCATGTACGGTTGAGCAGTAGTAGTAGTTACAGCCTAGATGACAGTCGATCCAATCATCTGTACTTCGTTTAATGCTCTTAATCTGAAAATGATGCGTTTCCTGAAATTTTTTTTTTGCTTTTTCACTTTACGAAAAACTTTATTTCTCAAGCATTTTTCAAAACATATCTATGAAACTTTCCCAATGTATTTCAGACAACTATCGCTGTGCAAAAAACTAAAATCTAAGCGATATAATTGAAACTTTCGATTCACATGATTTTCGATTGAGAACATCAAGTATTTTTTACGAATAATATGTCTTTTTTTCATAAGCAATCATATATCTCAGAAAGTTTCCAAAATATTTTGACATTTTTACGTCATTGCACAGAATAATGTCACAGCAATAATTTGCGCGAAGAGTATGTTGATACAAGCTGTAGTTTTTAGTGTACAATGTCTAGCAGAAGTACTGAAAATATGCTAACATAAAATTAAGCAATATTTTTTTTTTTTGTTTTCATGTGAAATAAAATTTATTTTCTTGAACTTATACCACATTAAAACCAAAATTGCATTCGTTTTATCCGAAATGACCTTTTTGTTAAAAGAAAAAGTACCCCGAACGTAAGAAGTCGGAGCTCAATATTGCATTTAAAAATATGCAATTTTTTTAAATGACATCTCGGAAACCACATTCACATTTCACTAATTGGAAGTTTTAACACCCAGGATCTACATAAAAAGTTGGTTTCTCAATTTTTTATAAGTGCAACCCCCTTGGAATATTTAAGGCATTTTAGTAACCACACGTCATTTGAAAAATTTTGTAATCAAAAGTATGTGTTTCTAAAGTCAACGGTTACAGAACTATCTCCTCTACAAACAATTTGGGACCCCGTTTGCAAATTTATTTACACCCTTGATCGTAGTTATCCGTTATAATAATTCTACACTATCAATTTCACATTAATTGTTTTTTTTTATCATCAAGGGAGGTTCTTATGGGAGTCAATAGACTCCGTATGCCCTGAGAAAATGCATCTACCTCAGTCAGTCGGTCAGTTATCGTCACAATCTTTTTCATGTTCCACGAATGTTTCAGAAAAATACAACCTAATTTAAATTAAATTTTATTTGAAATTGTGAAAAAAATCAAAAATAGTAATCCAATTTATTGTACATAGTTATGATTAAATAAATTAGGTCAGAACGGATCATGGTGAAACATCAATTTTGTTCTAAATATTTCTCTTCATTTAATTGGGTGGAAGTAATTTTTTCTAGTTTTCACAAATTTATAACGTGATTACTCATTTTATTCTTCACTTTCATTTATTAATAAAAAAAAAACATTATTAAACACAACTGTTTATCATTAAAACTAACTCAAATTCCCCAAAACACTAATTGGAGCGTTTCTGCAATGATAAAAAGAAAAGTAAGCCCACTGATGTTCCACTCATTTTTTGTATGATGAAATTCAAAATAGTTGGGAATAGAAAATATTAAAAAAAAGAATGCTATCGTACAAATAGCATTTGCTTGCTTTCGGAGGAAAATACCAAGAAATGAGGAAAGCAAACGAGACCCTGAGATGAGTCTCGGAAGAAGATGAAGAAAGTAAAAAAAAGGGATCTAAGAGAACGGATTATCGGCCAATAATCCCCATTTCCATGATGTGCACCAGTAGAGTCTTGTGGGATTACTCCTGTTTACGCTAGAACTCAGATTAAGAGGCTACATCAGAAACCCCTCTTTTGCGAAATTCTGTATCTTTTTCGGTAGAAATTCTATGCTTTTTTTTTACTATTTTTCTTTGCTTACAAAGACCACTTTGGACGGGAACTTACGCTCCCCAAGGGTTATTCCCCTTTCCTTTGAATTGGGGTTTGACTTTCCTTTCTTAGAGGTGTTGCTTGCATTTTACTCATCATTTCTCATACAAAAAAAAAAACCTACCATACTTTCAAAGTGAAATTTAGTAAAAATAAATGAATGGAAACAAAATTATGGAGGGGGAAATGATGTAGTAATTTATATCGAGAATGAAAATTATATTTTTCTTTTACCATCTGAGTTTTAATATGATGTGCGGCATTTAACGTCAACCATCTTATTTCGGCAGTGTTGCTCTCAAAAGCAACACGTGTTTCTTATATTTTCCAAGTAAAGGCATCGCGTATATCTTGAGCTCGTTTCGGTATAAATGCTTCTCAGCAACTCCTAAAAATTCGACTTTTACTCATTAGCTGTTCGTGAAGTTTCCTATAATTACCAACAGAAAAGCTCAAAGGTACACACGTCTCCCTATTTCTTGACAAGTCAAGCAAGAACGATTTTTGCGAACGATATTCGTATTTTAGAAAGCAAATACCCGATGTGTGGAGGAGACATATTGCTGTGCATTCTTCAATGCACAGAGTGTGCAATGCCAGAGAAGTAAGTTGGCAAACAATATGTAAATGACATTTTTAATCTACAGAAGTCATATAAATACAGTGTGTTGTCTAAAGTGCACAACATCCCATATTTTTTTTAATATTGAAAATATTTTTTGTTTCTCATGCAATAGCATTCAGGGTACCTAATTTGTTTAATATTTAACCCAAAAAAAGTTTTTCTTCTCTTTATATTTCAGTGCTTGCCAACTAAATGGTGTTTAATTGGTAAATTAAACTAATTTCAAGCCACATTATTTGCATCGGTTATGGGAGGAGTGGGAGTGCTGGCATAAATGAAATCAACGTGGCTTTGGATTCAGTGAACAATGCGTAGTAGGCCAATACTACACATGCTCGGGCATTATTTTTTAGATTCCTGACAAAATATCCAGATATTGGCTTGTCAGGGTGGCGGTAATCGAAGACAAGTCTGGATGGGGTGTGGGAGCTTCGTTCCTTTTTTATATCACTAGAGTGTAAACCGGTCACGACTACAACCTTAACCGTAAATGAACGCCAGAAAACCAACTTCAGCCCTTACAAACGGGGTTCGAACCTGGATTCTCAAGAAACCGATCACGACTTCAGTGCCACACTTCACTGCCACAGGTGACACAGAGGCTTAACACAGGCCTCTTTGATGCACCGGCATCTGGCGAATCCCCACGAGCCACTGACTCGTCGCTTGTCTCGTCCGTAAAAAAAATCAATTGAGCACATTCCCTAGCGCACGTGGTGTGAATCTTTGTTAACGTTAGTCAGCATATACTTGCATGGATAATCAATTAAGCTAGTATATCACATCCTTGAAGATGGACTTTCACCTTAGGACCTCCTCACACGGGTACACCAAAGTCTGGCAACTGATAGGAGACTTCGTATCCAGCGGATCAACACGTACATTTTAATAGAGCCCTTCACAAGAGGATATTGGAGTATTGGAGACGAAATATCCTAAGCAACGTAGTCACTCGTTGAATGACATGCTAGTCGAACGCCAACATTTGTTGTGCAATCATATATCATTTCTT
Organism: Pholcus phalangioides; assembly: GCF_987345545.1. Classification (NCBI taxonomy): domain Eukaryota; kingdom Metazoa; phylum Arthropoda; class Arachnida; order Araneae; family Pholcidae; genus Pholcus; species Pholcus phalangioides. The sequence continues at coordinate 79,471,799 of NW_028301608.1, read as the reverse complement.
CATATTTTCGTCGGTCGAGATTTACCGACGTTGAATTTTGTAGCAAGATAAACAGTTATATTATGTGTAACTTTTATTTTATCAGAAATGTTCTCTGATACAATCCCAACCCCAAATCCCTCTCGTATGGAATGTGTATAATATAAATATAGGTCCCACACACGTGCGTGTGGGAGTACATGAGAAAACCGCGCATCCATCCAAGATAAACACAGTCATATTTTTTTTCTCTCTTTATGGTAGCACCAGAGTCAGCTCTTAAGAGGAAATAAAGCATTTAAATGTTATAGAACTAAAACTCCTTCGAAACATTGGATATTTACAACATGAATCTCACTTACCTTAATTAAGGATTATTAGCAGTCACTCATCAACGCTGACAGGCAATAAGCGGATTTATTAATTCCAAGTAAGTCCCTTTTCTAATCGCGTATAATGAAAGGAATTCGATTCCCGTTGGCCGTAACGAATAGCGTACGATGAATGCTATTTTCAATGTATGGATAATTTTCTTTTCTATTTATTCTTTTTTTTTTTTTTTTTGCATAAATAATAGTATAGGATAATAATTATTTATAATGGTAATAAAATATTAGCTTCATCGCTGCTAGAATCGCTAAAAATGTGATTTTTCTCCTACTTCGGTTCATAATGTACAGGGAAATAAGGGAGGTAAATTAAACACTGCGTCGTTTTTACTCATTTTCCCAGGCTTTGAGATTTTTTTAATAGCATCGTGTGAGGGAGAGGAGAAAGGCCAACTTGACTAGTACAAATCAACTCAACTCTGAAGTTGAGGCTACTAGAGTTCAAATTGAGTATCTCCGTGTGAGGAGTCCCTTAAATTACAGGAAGATTGGCAATGCGGGATGAAAATAATTATATATTATGCATAAGAATGCATAGAACTTGATCGGTACAGAAGGAAGCTCGTACTCGTCGCAACACTGTCTGGAGACACCTGGAAGTATCAAGCTTAAGAGAACACAGCCTTGGAGAAAGTATACATAGATCAGTATTGATTGCCATTGAGGACGTTTTAAGGCGTTGTGGTCAAGATGTGAGACCTATTCCATCAATAAAAGCCACTGACTCACTTAACCATGTTTAGATGAACTTATTGCTGTTCATCGGGGTTGGAACTGCAAGAACAAACTGGCGTGGGTGGCAATATTGAGGAGCAGCAAAATGTTGAGATGAAAAGTAAAAAAAAGTTGTTATTTTTCAAAACACATTGTAAAAAACTCTTTTGGCTCTCGCGAATTATTGAGTTTTGTAATGCGGGGGTTTGCGTGATAACTGCATTACATGAAAGTTAAAACAATTACCATCTTCACTTAAAAATATGGAGGACAGATCACAACTTTGGCGACATATATACTTGTGCAGTGGCTGGGGAAATCAAGTTTACCCTACTGACAAGGATCCAGGTTACGGCCCTAATGTCCATGACAAATGCATTTCACTTCTTTGAAATAGAGCAATGTCAAATACCGCTATACTTTCCATTTCATTTACTCGAACTACTGAATTTTCCTGGTGAATATTGAGCGTTTTTACTGACATATACGTAGATTTCTTGACAATGACTTGTATGTTTTCGGTAATGTTACAACGACATTAAATCTGGCACATGATGAATATCTGAATCTATCTTCATTTCATGAGACAAAAGCAAACAATTTTGATTAAAGGCATTTAACATTATTATAAATTAATTTTGGATCGTGATAAGTAGGTTCAATCTTTTTCTTTGTCAGTAAAATTCGTTTTGAATCTGAGGCTCATGAAACAGACACATGCTTTCACTACTACGGCTCTTTATATTATGAATAAATTATTCATCATGTAAAAGAGACGTCAAAGAAGGAAAAACAGATGTTTTTGCGGTGGTTGATTCAATTAAATCTCGCCGGTTTTTCATCAAATTTGATTTTATCAATTCATTAGCTCTACTGGAAAATTTATATGATTAGTTTAGTCTCGTACATATTTTTTTTTAAATGTAAGTACTGTATATAGTAATAGCGTGACACAACTAACAATTTATTATTTTAGCTTACACTCAGTGCGTTTGTTTTTCTCCAGAGGAAAATATGGAGAATCTTTTATGGCAGGTGTTTCCTTATAGGAAAATACTAATACTTGTTAAGAATTTCTTAATATCAAGTCTGTAAATATTTATACTTGGCTCTTGAGAGATTTTTTATAGACGCTCAAAATAATGAAATCTATGTGAATATATTTAGTTTGAAAGAAAAACTGAGCCAACTACATGCTCACTGTTAATATACCTCTCTCTCTCTCAGACATACTGTTTAAATTTTTTTTTTTCAAAAACGGATAAAAATTTTACTTAATATATTGAAAGAAAACTACTTTGAATCCTTCCTTATTTTTTTACGCAGTCCATATCCGTTGAACCAAAACAGAAAAACGATTCTTTTTCAGAAGGGATTTATTTGATAATTTTCAACTATATGGTTTTATAATAATTATTTTTTTTCAAAACTTCTCTTTTCTGTGGAAATGAAGACGGTGTGGTTTATGAAAAAATGAAGGAGATTAAATATCCTCACGAAATAAAGCGAGAATCAGATTTAATGAATTTTTATATAAATATTTCGATCGAAAAAGAAAAATAGCAAGCCATGAAAGGAATTATTTACAACAAATTTTGACGAAGTTTCTACGTTCGAAATGAAAATAATCATTTCTTATATAATTCGGTATGCTGATCGCGACTTCAACCATAAGGAAAAAGCTGAATTGGCTACGGTTTTCTCGCAAATCCTACATTTGAAACAAACATTCACACGCACTCCGTTCTACGTTGCGTTTTTGCTGGGCATACGAAGCTTCTCTTACAATTGTCTAAGGCTAGGCTTATACCGGTTAGACGCGACTAAACATGACAGCTTTAGAAAAGCTTAGTCATTACTGTTCACGTTGATCTGCATGGCTTCAACGCACACTGTGTGACATATTGAAACGTTTCGTCATACAAATCAATATGAACAAAAATGACTAAGCTTGTTTAAAGCAGTGTTGTCGTGTAACTTGTGCGCGCCCATCCTAACAGTAGTCAGTCAGACAGCATTTGTCTGACCATTTTCCCTGGAAACGTTGTTCTACGGTCGGTCTTTTTCACCATACGAAAACGTTCGTAAAGCACTTTTCAATTGTTAACAGGGCAGTATCTTCAAAACAAGAGCCAAAAAAACATTTTCACGGTACTATTCGTGTTCAGCAGGCCAGAACCATTCATAATTGTATATTTTCATTGCCGACGTATGTTATATTGTTGTCCGGTGTGATGAATGTCATGCAGAAAAGTAGCTCAGAAGAAAAGAATAAGCGTTCTAAGATCATTGTAATGCACACAACTAATAACCATAAATATGTGTTAGCACAGTTTTCGTAAATTTTGATAAACGTTTCTAAGATCTTATGGAAGAAAAATTGATTATCTCTCATAATGTACCATTTTACTTTTGGGGATCGATTGAAATTTTCACCTGTTTAATCAAAAAATAATAATAATTGATTAATCGATTATTTGCAAATGCTGACCGCTATTACAAACGTAATGAAGTCGTAGTAACTGTATAATATGAATTGATACTATAAAATTGTATAGGCCTATTATTGATTTCACGTAGTATCCACTAGATGAAAACAAATATAGGAACAACGAAATTGACATTTTCTGTATATTATGCTGAGATGAACTCGGAAGTATCTGTGTAGTCGGAAATCGAACCCAGGTGCTCTTGTAAACCACGAAAGTGCGTATCATATACACCACTGAAGACACTACCCTGCCCTCCTTACTTTATTTTTTTTTATTCGTTCCAAATATAGGAACAAATTAAAATAATCAAGGCCACCAGCTCGAATCAATTAAAAAGGCTGAAAATATTTGCGAAATGATTTCTCCAATTCGATCTTGTTTTTTGCTGATTTTGTTTTTATGGAAACGTGTTATTTTATGTCAGTCTCTAATTTCGAAACCACTTTCGATGACCAAAACATTGATTTAAATATTTTTTAACTGCAGTCGCTCTTCTAAAATTTTATACAAATACAAATGCAAACACAAAGGCCACAGCCTTTTGATTGCCCAACTAGGTGGCTGGAAAAACATATGGACGTCCATAAAGCATATGGATGTCAAATATAACTAAAATACAGCAACCCAATATAAAAGCGTGTCTCGAAAATAGTTAATAATATATAATACACTGCTCATTAAATAGATTATGGTTGTCTTATTTAAGTATGGGTAGCTTCTCGATTTTATCCCAATGTGTTTATCGTATTTCTTTTTAAACGCATCAATTGTGTTAGATTTTACCACCCCCAGAGGTAAGCTATTCCATTTAGTGGAAACCCTATGGGAGGAAAACTTCCTGCGACACCACAACCTGGAATTTTCCTTTATCAAACGATACAGGTGTCGAAGTAGTTGATTGACAGTGTATTATGAGTTAATGGTCCATCCCGTTAAAAATTTTAAACGCTTCGATCATGTCGCCCTTGACACCTGCGTTCCTCAAATGTAAAATTATTGAATAAATCAAGTCTTTCTTTATAGCTCAAGCATTGTGCCTCAACGAGAAGTAGCTCTTCTCTGTAGCTCCTCAACCAAGTGTATGGGTCTCCAAAACCTCACGGCAAACTCCAGTACAGGACGAACTAATGCCTCTGAATGAAGCCTCTGAAAAGCGGAAGAATGACTTTAGAAGAACGCGAAGAGACCTTTTTGAGAATAAAACCGAGCATTTATTTGATTTTTTGACCACCGCTGAACACAATGTTCCGATAACCTAAGCCGCTCGTTAATGAGAATTTCCAAATCGGTGACCCTAGTTGCATCTGGGATAACAATACCATTCAAGTCATAAATGAAAAGAGGTTAATTTGAACCATCGAATATCGGTTTCGTCAAATAAATAAACTCAATTTGCAAATTTTTAATCGAAAATTTTAATCCAAAGAGCTGAATTAATTTTTTAACTACAATTAAGAACCCTTATTATATATTCTCACAGTCACACAAATACTTTTCGTGTAAAAACTTTTATTTGAAAGAATTAAAAAGTTATTTTGGAAACGGTTTTATTTCTTTTAATGAATTAAGTGTGTCATACTTAAATTAAATTAAAATTAATGTCTCTGAAATGAACTGTAAGCAACTGGCACACACACAAAAGGAAAAAAAATCGGTTTTACAATTTTTTTAAACATATAAACGGTGATAATTTTTCATTTGCGCAATTATCTTAAACCAGATCACATCTTTGTTTACAAGAAAAAACAAGATTTTTTAAAAAAATGTCTTTGCGCACATTGGGCAACGGAATTTCCTGTGATTCATACGGAAGAGGAAAAACAAACGTAGAATGGGTAACGGGAGAAGAAAGAAGACGTTAGTGTTTCTTTCGTGCAAAGAACACGAAACAAAAGAAACAAATGAACAACAACAGGCAATGAAGACCAAAAGGGGATAAATCTTCTTTTGTCTGGCATTTCCATTTATCATCGGCATTCATTTTCCAAACCACATAAGAAAGCTACGGAATGGGCTTTTTTTTTTTGCTAATACGGTCAATGGAACGTCTAGAAATTTCTTTTTTTCTGACTAGCAAATATAACGAATGGAATAATCAGCAAAGCACGCACCAGCTTTCGCCTCTTCCTCCTTTTTTTTTTTATCTGCACTTTTTTGTATTTGTATTTTTCTGTCAGTATCAGTATTATTTTTCTTACATGTACAGGGATATTTTGTGACTGCAATCAGCAGTCTCTGACTGCGTTCGTGTGTATTAATCACGTTGACCGAAGAAAAAAAAAATTCATGACTAATGTTGATACTTGAGAATAGTTCCCTTGATCGTCGCAGCTGTATACAAAATACTTTGGAGTTGGTGGTTTTTTTTGCACTAAAGAAAAAGAAGAACCACTCGTGTACTTTTATTATTATTATGCGTGGTGCAATATTCCATTTTTCTTAGTGGTATTTTACAATCAGCATATGGTTTCATTTATGACTGGAGAAAAGTATTTTACATTGAGTACTCGATGTAAATGATGAATGTCGTGATTCTTTACTACGAGATTCATTTTTCAAATTCTTCAGAATACTCGGACTTTTTTTTTCTACTTCCTGCTCAATTGCTTGCAAATTAAATACTTTGATGGATGGGACAGAAACTAATAGTTTAAAAAAATTAAAATAAACTGGAAATTAAAAAAATCGTTTCAAGCTGATTTAATTCTGATTAAATTCCTTTCATCAGCTCTGGGCTCTATGATAGCCAAAATTGATGTGTGGCAATCTAATCTCGCTCAATCTACGTGTTTTCTAATCGGTTTTTTTTGTTTTTTTAATGTCAGCACAGTATCTGTCTGCCTCTTTTGTGCAACGAATTCTCATTAGTCCTATTTATAAAACTATATTAGGCACTGCATTATCTCTTTTTCAGGCTTGCTGGAGTGTTAGACAGTTGGATAATAAGCACTAGGGATACGTTTGTTGAGCTGATAACACTGGGAGAACAATTTTGAAAATATTTTTTGTTGACTTCGATTTTTCAGCAGATGTTGACTAAAATGCTGATTTTGGAATCGCAGTCAGTTTTCTTCTTCCACGTAAGGTTTTATCTCTGCAGCTTAACTGCATATGATTACTGTTACAGGGATTAAGGAGAGAACTAATGTTCTTCTATTGCCTGAAAGTATTCTTTCATGACTTGCTGAGAAAATTGTATTTTTTTTATTTAAACACACATTTAAGTTCCTTCAGATCATGCTTTTTTTCTGTTTCTCGGTGGAAGTGAAACAACCCTGATTAATTTCGTTACATCTGTGTAAGTTTCACGATTCCCAATCAAAGGATGTAAATCAGCGCATTTGTAAAGCAATCCTATTTTTCGTATTGAAAAATTCAACTTGGTGATCAGGATAAGTACCAGGGCTCCTCATAAGGTGCGCAAGCAGTGAGTGGAGATTTTACGGATGTACAAGATAAACAAGAGGAATACGTGATGATATACCATTTGGAATACCTATGATTTGGCGCGAGCCAACAGATAACGACAGATAGTGACTTATTTTTGTACAGTTACTATATCAGGATATAAAAAGAAAAGCAAATGTGTGTGTGTAACAGAGCATTTTGTCGCTATTGGTCGTAAAAGGCAACATATGTAATTGGTAAAAATTGATGATATTTACCGAGTATTATTCCTAACGTCTTCGTTTCGTCTCATTGAAATCAACCTATACAGGGTGATTCAAAAAAGATGGGAAAACTTTAAGAGGTGATAGCACTCACCAATACAAACAATTTTCATCCACGAATTCATGGTCTAACATGAACCACAAACGTGCTAGCGCGTTTCGAAACAGCCTCTCCGCAAACATTAAAATGACATTCCTGTTGAAATTCATCGGGAAAAAACAACACCATGCATGCAGATGTAACCTGGGGAAGAAGAAAAACCGCGTGCAAATCTGCGTCACAGTGAATAAAAGGAGTGGACGCTAGCCCTGTGAAGTTATTTCAGCGGGAAACCGTTCTAACAGTTTTAACGTACGGGATAATGACGCACTTTAGTAATACTGAAAAAGCAGACATGCATTTCATTTACGGAACTGTAAACGGAAGTACCACATAGGCAGCACGAATGTACGGTGAGCGTTTTCCCCAAAGACGGTTGCCCAATCCGAAAGCATTTGCGCGCTTGCATCGGCAGCTGTGCGAAACAGGATTCTTTTTTGCTTCGCGGTCTGATGCAGGTCCGCGCCTTTTATTCGCTGTGACGCAGATTTGCATATGGTTTCTTCTTCTTCCCTAAGTTACATTTGCATGCATATAGTGTTCTTTTTCTGCCGATAAATTCCAACAGGAATGCCGTTTTAACGTTTGCGAAGCGGCCGTTTCGAAACGCGCTTTGTGTTTCATGTTAGACCATGAATTCTTTGATGACAACTGTTTGTATTGGTGTGTACTATCACCTCTTAAAGTTTTCCTATCTTTTCTGAATCCCTCTGTATATTGTATATTCGGTAGGTAAATGACAATTATACATGTGCGCAAGTTAACAGTTCAGTCATACCACGAACCTCGTCTAATTTTGAAGAGAATAAAAATTCTTGGTGCTCGATTATTGCTCAGAAATTACCGTCTCGTTTCCTAGAAAACATCTTGCTTCTAACTGTTCTGTTATGAACAATAATTCTGCTAACCCTTAATGGACTGGAAGAAAGTATACTCTGTTATCATACTAACAGACTTTCAAGACTTGAGTTGACAATGGTATCCATCGTTTTTTTTTTTTTTGGCTATTATACCGCGCTACAGGATTTCAAAAGCAGACTCTTCTTTCTCTCTTCTGAAATGCATTTGTACTCCCGACTAAAAAGCGAAGTTATAATAGAGATCGTCAGACACAAAGAAAACTTCAATAACAAGGAAGAAAGTTTTGTACTATTTTGAGCAAATCATGGCACCCGGCAATATAGAAAACCAATACGATTAAGAAATTAACGCTTTCAAATTACGATCCCTAATTCACGTCATCAAAGGAGGTCGTTTCGTCCTCTCGCTTGCCGCCACTTGCACCGATGATGCTCACCGCAGTAGTGAACAAATGCCTGCTCGTGGAAAGCTTAGAACACAGCATAACAGCCCTTTTTATATATATTTTTATAATGATCAACTAATTTTAGAACACTTTTGAAACGTAGACAGAAAAATACAAATTCTATTCTAACCGCGACCTAGTTTTAGTTGCTGTATTTACTGATAATATTTCAAATTGATTAGATCGACGTTATTTACATGGCAATGTTTATTCCAATTAAAGTCACGTAGAAAGGACCCCACGGTCTCAACAGTGTTTATAAACATCACTGTAGTCAATAGTGGGAAATATATCGGGGAATCACAGCGTTGCGCTCTCTCATTCTCCTCGCTTTTGTGATAACATTGTGAATACAAGCTATTCGTATTCATAGATGCGTGTTAAATATCGTAACTAGTATCATCATGTGGAGAGAAAAGCTTTGTCTCTTTCCTGAATACGATGTTGTAAGTTAAATTGCAGATTGCGTTTTTATATTTGTACTTTATAACATATAACCTCGATCAATCTTAAAGATTTATAGAAGAAAAATAAGAAACGCGAATATACGTATTGCTAGATTTTTGAGATTACGAGGAATCACAAATTTCTCTAAAAATAAAACTTACTAATTGAGCGATGTTCCCTCGCATTCCAAAAATACTCCAACTCATGAAACAAAAATAGATTCTGGTAGGAAGGAACACGCTGCCAGACGATTTTCCCCGTGAAAGTTTTGCGAAGCTGATGAGAACAGCACCGTTTAATTAAATTTTTATTTGTTCCAGAAAGAAAATGTTCGAAACAAGTAGTGCAAACCTGGACAAGTAGGAAACGTACCTTTTAAATTTACGAGGACGTGAGTTCGTAGACTTTCTGCCATGAATGCAAACAAACTTTGATGTCGTGGTGAAGAAAGTTTTCTCTCGCTATCTCACATTTATTTCTGTGCGACTGGCGTTTTATATCTCTCCCTGACGACCATATCAAGTCTAAAATGGCCTGTAAACTCATCAACGGGAACTACTCTTCCGATGTTATAGCCACACATCGAAATTTTTGTTATTTTAGCTGAGGTTGTGGATAGTGATATTCAAAAGTAGTCCTTTTCTTTTAAGCTTCAGGTATGGTCGGACGTTGTTCATCGAACAAATTTGCAAGAAATGTCAATCACACTCTGGTAATTTTTTTTTATTGCATTTTTTATACGAATTTACGAAAGCATGAAAAACTGTTGGAAAGTGAAAGCAGTTTATTTAATTTTTATTTTAATTACTTGCAATCAAATCCAACTGAATGAAAAAATATGTATATACGTATGTAACTGCCACTACTAAACCACACATGCACCTCGTCTATATTCCTTTGCGGAACTTCTAACGCATTGGTATATGTTGGAATGTCCGTGTATGTGTTGTTAACTTATGTGAAGCGTTTTTCTTCGTAATACAAGGTGGGCAAAAAGTCCGTAGAAACTTTAAAAATTCATAAAAACCGGAAAAATAACCGAAGTACAAAACGGTTTGCAGGGTTAGCATCGTTAGGTCACGGGAAGTTTTTTAGACAGCAAAGAAAAATAACTCACAAAACAGCCGAAAAATTCCCATAAAAAAAAATTGTGTAAAACCTTCGTCATGCCTAAATGAATTACAATGATCAGACACAATGTCTAGGTTTTCATAGATTTTTTTTCAGGAAAATCCGTCCACAGAGAGCAAACAGGCCTTAACACGATACTCACAGAACACAAAAATTCAGACATCATTTTCACTTGAAATTATGGAAAACAGATGACAAATCAGTGCCACTAGAACATGAAGGACGCGTAATTTTGGCAACATAAATATGTTAGGGGCCACAAATACCCTCAGAATCCATTTTCCAGCATGTACCGATTAGAAATTCCCCAGAGAAATATGTACAACGTACATTTAAGTAGTAATAGTTTAGAGCAGGAGTTTCCAACGTAAAACTTCCAGTGTAACCCTTGATGAGTCTGTTCTACCGAACTCAAACAAATTTTTGGATATTTATCAAAACAAAATTACGTCCGTACTGCCGTCTCACCAAGGCCCAAAGCCAAATTAAGAAGGGGGTTAGGTACTACCTTTAATTTAAATATTTATTACCATAAATTATTGTGCCAGATCTTATCGTGGAAGCCCCTATGCAAATGAGGTCCCCGTACCATGTCCGTGTATGATTCGTGTGTTCCGATGCACTGGGTGGCGCGTAAATTCTGTAATTCAAGAATCCTCACTTCCAAGGATGAAACCTTTCCAAAAAACCATCCTTTTTTAACAACTTATAATTTGCTGATGAAACGGAAAGTGGCATTCATGAACTTCTGGAGCCTCTGGTTGAAAAATCTGATGTGAAAAAAATATAATGCTACTGTTTTTATACTGTTTAGTCATCCCAAGTGGTGTGATTCTTTTTAAACGAAACAATCCAGTAAATATTTAAAATAAAGAGCAGCTTTGTGAGTATTGGTAAGTAGAATGCTTTCTGCTTTGAGAGCTCTCCGGGTTCCAGAGTGAGTTTTTAAGGGGTTCGTGGTGTTTGATCATTCGAAACCCCAGAAAGTTAGACCCCCCATGGTTTAGACTTTAGAGAACAGCATGAAATATTAATTAATTTCCGATTCTCTTCGTGAAACACCTTGTACATCCTTTCTCTTATCGACAGAATGAAAACAATCATAACGGAAGAGGGATAAAACAGTTCATCTTTAACGTGTTATACTTTGTACAATATTGATTAAATATTGGAGTAAATACATTTCGAAAACGATTTATATGTGTGTCTCTCTCTCTCTATTCCCGTTTTATAGTTTTCCCCTTCACCTTATTACTCTTTCGAGAAGGAAAAAAAAATCGTTTCCCGATGTGTCAATAACATTTATACTCCGACAATTGAACTGGAAATTGGAAGATCCTTTGACATCGTGAAATTATTACCCCCATTAGTATAGAAAAGGGTCACAAATATCCCCGGTGCTATAGCAGGGAGTGCTCCGAAGAACGTTACGACGATTCAATCGTATAAATTGATCTCACCCGTATAATAAAACAAACTACTTGCGCACCGACACATTTATTCTTCCTTTCGATAAGTACTAACCTGTAGAAACGTACTTTCTGGTAAAAATGAAGTCTAATAAGTTACGTGATAGCATTAGAATCCATCGGACAGAAGAAATAAAAATTGATTCAACACGTAGCAGAATTTCAGCATATGCAAAGTTTGTTATTTTTGTGCGTTCACTGATTTTCCATGTTATTGATTTTTTTCTTGACACGAATCTCTAATACAAAAAAAGCTGGATTGTCTCCAGGTTATTTATTATTATTATTATTATTATTATTATTATTGTAATTGCACATTAAACACATACTTATGTATTAGTACAACACAAATACATCGAAACCCAAAAAAATAATAATAAATAATAATAAATATACAAATAATAATAATATACTGAAACCTTGCGAATGTATATATATATATATAGACACAATATGAATATATATAAAAGCGTAACAAAAATACATATAAACAAAATACAAATGCATAAAAGTACACAAAAAATTCATAAGAAATACAAATATATTACAGCCCTATAGTTCATTCTTAGCATGGTGAAATCTCCGATAAAAAGAGCAATAGAACTTTTCCATGATGATAACCTTATTCAACATGTAAAAACTATTAGGAATGTGTTTTTTTATGTCAAAACTTCATTGCTGGACTTGCATTTCGGCAATTTCATTATTGTCCACGAACACCGCTCGTAAAGCACTTTGCATGGCTATAACTGCAGCAACAACAAAAAGTAACCCCTATGAAACTTTTTCATGGTGATATTCGTACTCAACAGGTCAAAACCATTGAGAATTGTCCATTTTCATGTATGACGCACTTTCATTGTTGTCCACAGATATCGCTCGCGATGCACTGTTTTCATAATTTGCATGGTAATATCCCAAAAACAACAGACAATAAAACTTTTTCACGGGGACGTTCGTGTTCAGCGAGTCAAACGAATTCGGAATTGCAAATTTTCATGTCGGACGGAATTTTATTTTTGTCTGATAATTTATCAATCAAAATTCTATGATTTACATTAGCAAAGGTCTTTGAAATATCGAGAAAGACAGAAATGGTATGTTTATTTTCGTCTACACTGCTTCTAACAAACCTACCGGGGTTTACGTTCACCGCACTGCATTTTTTTCGAAATGCAATGCTGGTTAGGAACAAACAAATTTTGTACCAACTTATACAAAGAAAAATTGTCTTAGTTATCAAAAAAAAGGTCATTTCAATCCATCATAATTAACGTGAAGAAGAAATATACATTTTTATGTGCATTATATTATATTTCGTAGGCTGCTGCTACTTTGAAGCACTATTTTTGTATGAATAGCTCGACTGAGAAACTTCCTATTTACTTTTGGAACTTGTTTCCCGCGATAAAAGGAATCCAAAGAAGAACTGTTTCTTAGCATCTGTGCCAGGTGCGGGTCGCCTCTTCCCATCAACATTACGTATTCATTCTTCCGATATTTATTTTCTTGCGCTTTCATCCCAACATATTTTCCCAAAAGGCTGATTCGATTACCTTGGCAACACCCAAGTGGCACATTCCGAAAACTCTCTTTCCGTACCTAAACCAGTGCAGGAGTTTCTCACAAGAATTGCAAGCAAATATTATATTCTCTTTCATTACAAGCTTTTCTGTACCTGATCGTATTTCGTGGGAGCGCAAAAGATTTTCGTTCAACCCTACAGAGGTCTTGGAGTTCACAAGAAGATTCCGTGGTGAGACAAGTTTATGAAAATGCCAAGCAGAATATTCATACGAGCAACTGCTGCGAACTTGTGGAGAAGATTCTGAACAGTGAAGATTCTATCGAAAGCAAACGGAGACGAACTTGAGCTGAACTTTATTACTAAGTGCTCAGGCTCCCAATCATCGATAATAGAAGGCAGTCTATGCTCGTAGTTACTCATTTGCCACTCAAATCGAACACCTAAAGCAACATAAATATAGCTTGAAATTCAGGCGGATAGAGTATGTAAACCATATAAGGTTAAACTGAGGTATGTGGAACCACTTTTTTCATTTGTTCACCCTAGCACCTACGAAGTCAACAAAACATCTTGAAAATATGGCAACAGATTCTTTGAATCATTTTTTTTAGGGCTAGCTAAAACCACTTTTTCTTCTGTGTTTCTTTTCCAAGATTAATTTTTTTAGTGGACGGTTGGTCCAACTCACCCCTTTCAAGAAATCAAGTGGAACCTGACGCAAATTATGCTTTAAACTCATTCATAAAAAGATGATTCATAAATAAAAGAAGTTTATTAAACAAAGGAAAAAAATTAATTTAAACCATAAAAACCTCAAACATTTTATTATTTTGATATTAAAAAGCTAATTTACAACTTAATATGCTGAAAACTCACAATGTTATTTAATAACTTTGGAATGTAGAAAAAACTCACAATGTAAAAATTCCCCTCCCCCACCATAAATATTATCCGACATTATATGGGGCAAATAAGAAGGGAAATGCGAAATTTGCAGAAATTCGAGAGGGGGAATTTAGTGTAAATTCATTGGGTTCTCCACTTGCTGCAACATAAGGAAAAACGTGGAAAAAGAGTAAATCTCCCAATTCCTACTTTACCAAGAAATCACAATTATATAAAAATGACAGATAAAGAAATCAAAAAGAAATTGGCACCAAAATATCCACATTAGGTCAACTCGAACTTTCAGAAATAGTCAAAATGTAACGAGCACAACATTAGTGGTGCCTTGACCACAAGTCACTATGAAAAAGAAAATTTCGAAAGAGACCGTACCCAGAAGCTAATTGAATTTTGCAAATCATGTGAGATTCCACTTACCCCCAATTTCCACTTGCCTCAGTTCACCTTGGTCGAAAAATTCCATAAATATATTTTCCAAGAGTAAATAAACGTGTGTGATACCGATGATTCACTTATTTCTCAAACATAAAAACATCACGAGATCGAGAAAATAAATCCTTTAATGCATTTTCACTGGAATTCTAAAATTCACAATGAGTTAGTCATCAGTGAGTGACTATGAAATAAAGCGAGTAGGAATCGAAGTAAATAACCTGCTGAAGTACTTAGAATACAGATCAGCAATCTTGATTCTGGCAAAAAACTTTCATTGCGTTTTGTGGTAAAGGATTCATGAATATTAATATATATATATATATTAGTGGTATTGGTTCGTCTTTCGCTGAGCCTTTCAAAGTTGGATTTAGTCGTTGTGATGAATCTCTCTTTCATTACCATCTCCTAACACAACAATAATAATCGATGAATTCATTTGCATGAAATTATTTCCTAGAAATATAATGGATTTAACTTCTGCCCACACAGAGTATCATCAGTATCAGCTCACTCGAAACTAACGACTGTTTTCCCTTATGTCAGAGTTTCTTTCAAAGTTTCTTTCTCTCCGTTGGGATATCGTTTGATTTGCCCAGAAGCTAATAGAAGCAAATGAAAAAATAAAAGTAACGTTAACAACGGAGTTGTTTTAAGACTAAGAAAGCGATCAAAATCAGTAATCGTAATCGAGAAAGAAAGAGCTTTGGTTCATACAAGAGCAAATCTTTTACATTAGAGGTGGGTGATTTTAAAAAATGCCACGTTGCTTTTTAATTTTTCTTCGTATTATCAGGGGAATGTAAGAAACTTCAGTTTTTCCGTTACTCGATGTCGTAAAGTTTGATCGTTTCCAACGCTGATTAGCAGGCTTATAGGTGGAAAGAACTTCTTCACTCTTAAGGAAATAGCTTTTAAATGTCTCTGCGGTTGAAAGAAAATGCTGAAAGTTGTCTTTGTCTGTCTTCAACTCTTTAATATATCACTTCGAGTCTACATGGAATTGTAAACCAAACGCAGAAGTAAATCAAAATGCGGTAGTTTTAGCCATTAATTTTTCTTTCTCTCCCAATAAAACCCACCTTGTTAAAAGTTATTTAAGGTATCCGACTACATTTGGAAAGTCATTTTCGAAAGAAATTTCAATTTTTATTTATTTATTTATTTTTAATCTAAGCCTCATTTCTTGTAATTCCAAGACAGGTCTTGTTCTGTTTATATGAAATTAGAACGCGTTTTTTTAAGCTTAGAACGCGTTTTTTTTAGCTTAGAACGCGTTTTTTTAAGCTTAGAACGCGTTTTTTTAAGCTTAGAACTCGTTTTTTCAAGCTTAGAACGCGTTACCTTGCGTTTTTACATGCAAGTGATCTGTGATTAAAAACTTTAAGTGTAGTGTATAATAAATAGCATTAGAAAATTTCCATTTGATATTTTGCCATATATTATCGATGTTATGAACCAAAATCCATGGTCTATCACATTTGTCTAATTACAGTGATTTATACACAATATGTTAAATGAAATTTCAAAAAATTCACACGTACATCAAGAGATTTGGGTGTGCAACTTGTGAACATACCATACAATCTTTTTAAATTGGGGTATAAAATCTGCATTATTGGTCGTGTCTGGTCTGTCGGATACTATATGAATTTTGCTCATAATTTTACACAGAAATGTATTTTCCATAGAGAATGATATAGGTAGTCTATAAAATCCATTACTGTGTTTACCATTTTGATACACTTTCCATCAAAAAAATGTCATTAAAATTTACTCCAGTGCCAAGTATTTTAAGGAAAAGTGACAAGAAAGGTATTAGGATACCCAAGTTCCTGCTGTTGGATAAACTTTTTAAATCACATAAACTGCCTTCAAAAATTTATTTTTGTGTAATTTTTTTCATAAGCCCATTTGATATTTTTTTATTAATTAGAATTCCAATATCGGCATCTGGGCCGATAGCAGCTGGCATCTTCCGATGATGTTCCTAACTGAGAACCTATTCGCTGATATCATCACGAATCGAAAGCGGATGATGATTGCGATTATTACGAGGTTATTTGGGAGAAAGCTAACCGAACTAATAACACGGGGGTGATAGTCATTCCACTTTATTGATACAGAAACAACCACAATCACCATTAACGTTCAAAATAGTTCGAGCTGCCTCCACGATCTCATCGCTGAAGAGTTGCTTCTCACTCATGCTTTGAACATTCGAGTGAATGCAAGCGATCACGAACAAAGGTCAAAGGAAACAGGTCGAGACAGTTTAAACACGGAAGGGATGCAATTAGTTAGCAGGGGAGCGTTAAAAGCAGCCTGCGTTGATAAACAGAAATAGCCCAGGTTGGAAAACCTCGCGGAAAGGAAATTATTAAGCGATGGTGTTTGGCGTAAACAATAAGCAAACAATGCATCAAGAGCAATTCCTTCCCTGTATACACATAACATACATACTTAACTCATCTCGTAAATTGTAACTCGAAAAGTTAGCGTAAGAGCTGAGCAACAAAACGTCGCCGTTGTCGTTTTAGAGACGAAGAAGAAGGTGAAAGAAGGTACGTGGGCTCATATTTGTCGAGGGTAAGCTGATTAACGTTCGAATTTAGAAAGATTCTAGCAAAGTTTTAAGTTGAAAATCCGCTCGTGTTTATTTACTTGTTCATTTTTGCATTAACTTCCGTTGCTACGTATAATCCGATGTAATTAAGGGGAAAACTGCCGAAATTCGACGACAGAATTTGATTACTATTGACGCAAAAGCAAAATGAAGTGCCATCATTAGGATTATAACAACTTGATGAGAACTATCGAATTCTTACTTTCAACATTAATGACCAATAGCGGCTAATAATCCTCAGACTTTGTCCCCTTAAGCAGTATGAGATTTAACACTAATTAGAGTATATGGAATCAGTCAGGGAAAAATTGTTACTCCCCCCCCCCCAACTCTACAAAAATTAAATTAATTCATGACAGTTTTATTTTTAAATCATTTCTATTTACTCTAATATTTCAAAAATAAATTTGCAAATTTGATGAGCAATGAATACTGAAAGTAATGTGCCTTGTATAGGCGTACCATATTATTAGGTAAAATATATATATGGGGTGGATGAGAAGTCCTGAAAAAATTAGTAACAAATCAGCCAATGGACATAAAAAGGTGTGGTTTGCACGAAAATACTTATTATGGTCTAAAAGGGTAGTTTTTCTTTATATATATATAGATATATATATATATATATAAATCAAAAAGAAGTTGAAATTTCAATAACAGGTGACGCTGTAAAACGCAAAACTTGACATAACACGTGAAATGCAATACAAGCAGTGTATAATTAAGGTTTATGACAAGTTTCGTTACGTATAAGACTATAACATTTAGGAATGAGGGCCTTTATTACCTCGGGTTACTTGTAAATGGGTGCTCATGTTGAAATATGTAGTTTTATGTAACGAAAATTGTCATAAACATTAATTGTGCACTATTTTTGTTGTATTTCGCATCTTATGTCGAGTTTTTCGTTTTTTCGTGCCACCTGTGAGTGAAATTTAAAATTTTTCAATTTATCAAAGCAAAGCAATCCGCAACTTTTTATGGCAATTGGTTGATTTTCAAAATGTGTCCAAGACTTCTCGTTCACCCTGTATATTTTTTAACCTCATAATATGCTACGCCTATCACATACATTGTACTTTCAATATTAATTTTGCCTCTCAGATTTGCAAATTTAATTTCAAAATATTAGTGTAAATAAAGATGATTGAAAAATAAAGCTGTCATAAATTACTTAATTTATTCAAAATGTTAATGTAGATTGAAAAACGAGTGATAACAACTCTACATGCTTTTACATGTGTTTATTCACATACTGTACTTGGTGCTTACATACATATACTACTTACATACTTATTTCTTTATCTTTTGCATCTTTCTTACACTGACTTCTATCATTAGAATTAAGAAACAAAATAGCATCAATACTTAATGATTGAGGTTTTTAATATTAAAAAGCATATAACTTTTGTTTTTCAAACTCATTTCCAATTTTTTCTATGTTAAGAGTATTCTGAAAAAGAAAACTTTCATTCCCATATTATGTTTGAATACATTCTATTCAATTCATATAAAAACAAAACATCGCAAAGACTTTGAGCACGCAATATATCCTTTTTCTTTCCCCCCCCCCCTTTTTTTCCCATTTCTGAAAATTTTGCATAATATTAGCTATTGATATAAACGTGTCTTAGAAAACAAATACTGTAAGTTGTTTGGAAATTTATTCTATTTTCTTCCGAATTTTCCTTAAAGACATATGAAATTGGATTTTTTTTTTTATCCTGTTCTCACCTGAAAACACTGTGTCCCATTTTTGCATAAAAACTGAAATTATTTTTCAAAAAACATGAAAAATAATTTAATTATATCGCGTTTAAGAAACGGCGGCACGTTTTTTAATTTCTCGTCGCAACGTGAGGAGAAAAATAAATATTATGGCGAGAGATATATTTTTTCTCTGACAAAACTAAATTCAAAATTATATAAAAAATGAAAAACTAAAGGTTATAATATAAGGAATGAAAAAAAAAATTCTTAACAAGTTTTTCAAAACCTTTCTGACATTGAGTTAAAGAATGTTATTAAAATAGAAGCAATTTTAGTCTCAAATTATAATCGTATTCTTCAAATAATCTGTTGATTTATGTATTTGAATGATTGACAAGAGAAGGGTAATTTTCTAACTGGCATTAATGTGTATAGGATCCCTATGTATCTAAACGCAGGGCCACACTTCCTTACCAGACGGGGGGGGGGGGGCTGTGCTTCTCAACACAGTTTTGGGGCACAAAAAATATTTAGGATGCACCCCCATTTATCCAGAATGTGGGGGCATCCATTATTCCATAACATACAAGAATACCGAGCAGTATCCATACAAAACAGTTTGAACACGGAATTAAATGTAAATTAACATAGAAGATTGATGAAAATTTCAACACTAAAGGTAATTTCAAACTTATGGGCGAAATAATTCACAAAACTAATGAAAATTTTAGAATTGGTGAAAGAACTAGCGTTAGAATTGATAAAAATTCGGAACTAATGGAAGCAATATTTCCCGAAAGGATGGAAATTCAGCATAAACGGAAGAAATAATTACAGAATTGGCGAAAATTCAGCATAAACGGAAGAAATAATTACAGAATTGGCGGAAATTCAGAATTAACGGAAATGATAATTTTAGAATTGATGAAAATGGAGAATTAATGCAAGGAATAATTTCATAATGGTGAAAGCCTCCAATAATTTACCGTGAGTGCAAGGATCACTTGTCGCACACCCCTAAGAGCGGCTTTGTATAAACATAAAATAATCCTTGAAATTTTACACAAAATATTCATAATTTTTCTTCCAACCTATTTTCATAAGAAAACTCTATATCATAAAAAAAGAAAGAAAATAAAGGCAAAGTATTTGCGTATTTCTGCTTATAGAGAATACTTATTTTGTTTTCAATCCAAGGTTTTCACGATTTTCGCTGTAAAGCCCTCAAAACTTGATGCGCATGGATATCTTGAAACATTCCCAAAATTCAGCCACTCCGAAGATCTACACTGTTCTACAAGCTTCCTATTTTCCCGATCCAGTTCCGATATTCCTTTCTCCTCTCTTGCTTTCAACAAACCATCATATTCATGTGGTAGAGATGAATATTTCAAGTAATGGTCTTTCGGTATGTTTCAAGGAACATGAAAATCCCATTTTCTTTCTACTTGAGCTTGTTTGAAGGCAGTGCCCGTGGAATACTTTTATATGCGTTCAGGTATCTACCCTAAGTTCTATAGCAATGTTTCACGGTCGTCTCATATTCATAGCCTTAAAATAGAACTTATATAGACCTATACTAGGTTGTCATTTTCGTATATGCTCATATTTTATGTTGAATACATATCCCAGATTATGCATCATCAATAGTGAAAACCATTATTTTGTCCGAATGGAAAATACTCAATCAAAAAACACGCAAACGCGTTTTTGTGAGATTTGTGTTATCTATTGAGGTGACCACAATTTTAAGCAGCGTGGTACAAATTTTAAATACGATCTGCAGCAAAGGGTTCACAACCCCCCCCCCCGCACCCCTCCGCGGGCCAAATGCAGCCCCTTCCCCACCAAGAGGTTCTATTCTGCCTGTGAAAGGTATTTCAGATCGGCAAAAAAATATCGGCATTTGAAGTTCGACTATATTTCCTACATGTAAAATACGGGAAATCGGGATCCATACGGACCCATCCCCAATTATTTCCAAAAAATTGTTAAAGTTGCTAATGCAGTCAAAAAATTGTCGAAGGGAAGTAAAGTTGCTAATTATAGACAAAACAATGTCTAAGGGGGGGGGTGGGAATAAAGCTACCAACTATCGTTAAAATTGCAAAAAAATCTCCAATGACGGGAAATAGAGATCTACTGCAACTCAAAATGCCATTCACGAAGAAAAAAAAACCGTACCGTATATATGTTAAACAAATACTGTAAATGACTATATGTATCGGACTATAATTAATCATTATGATAATTAGATTAGATAATTATCATCATATAATTTTATCTGCATCCTTGATTACAATTAAAAAAAAGACAGGTTCGAGTAAGATTGTTTGAGAATCGCGAAAACGAAATATATTTTATAATAGTCAGGACGGCCAACATTACACAAATGTCCCGTAAAATACGGGTCATACGTTCACGTTATATATTTCAATTTCTGATCACGAGCAGCAGAAATACTTCTTATCTGACAAGCGGAATAAAAAGTTTATCATCCATTAATCTGCAGGGTTTTTTTTTTATTTAAGGGATTAACTTCTATTAAATTCCTAATCACCAATATTATACCAAAATTGAAAAATACAAATTTGACATGAAATGAAAGTTATCTTCTTTCTTAGAATTTTTCAAAACCTTTCTCTCGTCGTATTAGAATGCAATAAGATAAACCAATTTCAAAGTAGAATTATTATTGTATTCGCTACAAATACACCCCTATTGGGTTAATGCATTTAAATGGTTGATGATACAATGATAATTATCCCCAACTTCTCTCTCTCTCTCTCTCTCTCTCTCTTTAAAGAAATTCATTGTATTTCATCATCGAGTATTCAACATTTCAACATCGTACATTCATCGACCCCTGTATGTCTAAAGATACAGCAATCCTTGAAATATCCAAAGATATTCCTAATTGGATGAATTTTTTGAATTAAAGGAATTGTACAGAGAGTAATTGCTAAACTTCTCTTGCCGCCCTTTTACTGGCGAACCATTGATCCTAGAGGCAAATCTCCAATTAGAAAAATTATCCAAACATCTTGTAGAATTCATATACACTATTCATGTTGCAAGAGGTATGTAGTTACTAAAATTTAAAAAAATGAATGTTTTATACGGTCATCCTGTCCACAAAAATCCAATTAGAAACGAGATGTCTTGCCTGTCTCCTGAGACCAAAAAAAGAAATCCACGTTTCTAAGTGCAATATTCGCAGAGATATTATATATAGAATTCAAAAAACGGAGGAAAGGTTTGAAAAAAACAGCAAAAACTAACGGACAAGGCTTCTTTCCCTCATTTACGCTGAATTTCCTATTATGCCTCATTTTTTGAATTTTATATATATATATATATATATATAATATCTCTCTGCTAATATTGCACTTAGAAACATCATACAGTCACTCCCACCTAAATCATACAGTTACTCCCACTTAATCATACAGTTTCTCTCACTTAATCATACAGTTACTTCCACTTAATCATACAGTTACTTCCACTTGATCATACAGTCACACCCCCTTATCATACATATAATCCACTTACTCATACGGTCATTCACTCAATCATACAGTCACTCAACTTACTCATTCGTGGTCTAAAACTCACTCATACGGTCATTCACTCAATCATACAGTCACTCAACTTACTCATTCGTGGTTTAAAACTTACTCATTCGTGGTCACTCACTTTGTCACTCATACTATCTCTAACTTGGTCACTCATACGGCCACTCACTTTGTCACTCATACTATCTCTAACTTGGTCACTCATACGGCCACTCACTTTGTCACTCATACTATCTCTAACTTGGTCACTCATACGGCCACTCACTTTGTCACTCATACTATCTCTCACTCGGTCACTCATACTATCTCTAACTTGGTCACTCATACTATCTCTCACTTGGTCACTCATACTATCTCTAACTTGGTCACTCATACTATCTCTCACTCGGTCACTCATACTATCTCTAACTTATAGTAACTCACACAGTAACTCACACAGTAAGGCACACAGTAAGTAGTTTATAGTAACTCACACAGTAAGGCACTTACTTGGTCACTCACTCGATCACTCATACTGTCAGAGCAAGAAAAATGTCAGGGGCGAAATGTACCGGGGATGAAATGCCGGAGGTGAAATTTCTGGATCCCGGGGAGGATATGTTACCCCTTTGGGAAACACTGATATACACGAATCAGAACAGAATCGCGGAACATGAAGAAAGAAGCTTAGAGCCTTATTATGAGAGCATTGCGAAGCTAACAGAGTTATTTAATTAACGAGATTATGAAGTAGTAGCTAAATACGCATTATATGTCATTTTCAAAGGAGCCAGAGCAATTAAAAGAAGTCCTAATTTATCAAAGACCTCTTTTTCCTTCTCCGTTTTGCACGTCGCGAGGTGATAACGTAAACGAGAGACAACAAGAGAATTCCTAATTTTACGTGAAATGCAAATATACATGCAAGTGAGGAGAGATTTTTGCATGATGTCGAGCAGCATACCTAATTCGGCGATCATGATAAAAATTGCGACGATATTATCATGATAATTACATTACGGAAGCACATCAAGTTAATTATTCCGCTCTTTCGTATTCATATTTCTCAATTACTACCGCCAGCATTTCGGCAATCTTCGAATTGATGTTGTAATTTAGTTTCAAACGGTGAATAATTACACTTCAAAAACTGCAGATAAACATTAAGCCCACGCACGATAGAAATAAAGAATACTCGAGAGCCGAATCCAACCAATTCAGTGTGAATCGAAAAAATCCGCATGTGGATAATTCGAAAACTTCGCTCATAGAGTAATCCCAAGTGCGTGGGAGTTTACTTCTCAATCTGAATAAATCGAAAATTATTTTTTGTTGTCTTCAATTCAACGTTTCGATTTGTTAATGGAAAAAAAATTATTATGTGATATTGATTGAAATGGAACGAGATGCTACAGAGCTGTAGTTTTGAAAATTAATCGGTTTCACTTCCGTTGAAAATTATTAGAATCATCGACTGATTCAACGAAGTTCTTATACTCAATTTATGACTTTATTCCCCTTTTTATGTAACGTAATCGATGCTGCAACTAGGATCACCGCTTGGGAATTCTCATTGGCGAGCTGCTTAGGTTTTCTGAACACTGTTCAGCATTGTTTAAAAAAGCGTACAGAATGCTCAATTTCATTCTCAAAAAACGTTTTCCTGCGTTCTCCCAATGTCCTCCTTTCGCTTTTCCGGGGCTGAGTTCGACCTGAATTAGAGTATTTCGTTAGGTTTCGGAGATCATACTTATTATCAATACTGGCACAATACTTCTTGAATGGCCCCTTGGCCACTTCCAAACCTTTTTTTTGCAGGCTCCATGCAATCCGTAATACTGCAAGTTTCTTCTACTCATAACCAGTCTTGGAAAATATTTTTTTCTTAAAAATCGACTACGACAAAATTTCCTTCTCCCAAAGGGTCCGCTGAAGATTGGACTTGCACAGTTTTTGGCGGAGTTTATTGCACTCAATGGTTCATTTTCCTTAACAGCTTATTGTTAGTTTTACCACAACCAGTTCCCAATGTTGTCTCAAGCATTTTCCGCCACTTTATCCCACTTTCTTTTCGGGACAAAGTAACTCATTTGTTGGAGAGTTACTAGTACAGTGAAACCTGTACCAAACGGAACGTCAATAAACTGAAATAATATTTCATTTTATAAAGGTGCAAATAAAAGCGTATAAAAACAGACTATATTTTGATTCCGTTTAAGACAGGTTTCCGTCTCATACAGTGTCCGTCTTAGACAGGTTTCACTGTACTGTTTTTTTATCTATGCATTTACCAAAAAAGCTTTGATAGTTTAACAAAAGCATTGTATAAATTTTTAACCAGAATGATATCGGCTTTAAAACTAACTACTTACTTTAACTCATACTGGATTCCTTGCACAAACAAAAGTTTAACAACGAAACTCGTGTATTTTACAGGGTTATGAAAACAACACTGCTGCAACTTAGCGGCGAATATTAAAACTCTATAGAAGGTGGGCTTGCCTAGCTAGTGTTACGGCTTGACGGAATTTTCGACTGAAGCCGTGCACATAGTGCGGTGACCAAGTGGTACGGGAGTGTATAATAGAGACTAGCGACAAAAACAATTGTATTGTTTTGTCGAGAAGCGAGTTGAAGGATAGAAAGAGGCCACTCTCAACGACTTGAATAAATCTACGGCGGAGGGATCATCATCATCACCACATCCTTTCCTACTTTAGAACTCCTCCGGTCATTTTCCCTATCCCCTCCTATTTTACTATGTGTGGACATGTCTTCCTCCACCCCATGCATTTTTTCTTCCTAGTCGCAATTCTTGTAACTCGTACTTCTTCGCTTCACTATGAGCAATCAGCTTGTAACACACAAATGGTGCAATTCTTTTCTCTTTTTTTTTCGTTTTGGGACAAAGTAACACCCCAGGAACGCGTTTACGGTGCTCCATGAAAGTATACTGACACGGACAGGATCTTCAAAATACCGAACTGTCATTATTCAATGTATGATTGAAATTATTTATCGGTAGAAATTATAAAAATACCTATGACACACACACACACACACACACGGAAGTAATAACAGAAAACTAAAAAATAGAGCACCAATATTTTGGATGTTTCCGTTGAACCGAAATGTATTTTCTCCGTTCGACGATCCTCACACACGAGGAAAAACTCAAGTTATGAGCGAAATTTGAAAAAAAAATACAGATACTTGATCCGTGAATCATTTTCTCCAGAATAAATTTATTTCACTCATTTCCGAATAACAAGAGGGAATTTCAAACAGAATTGGGTCTATTTCTACTTCATGGGAACTGTCTCGGCCTCTCTTTTCTGAAGTAATGAATCCTCAATCTTTCTTCTTTCTACAGGAAAAGGGAGAAGAAAGAAGTGGCTCAATCAGGAAACGAGATTTATTTTTATTTCTCTTATAGAATTTTGTTTACGTCTTATATATATATATATATATTGTTTTTCACATCGCTTTGCATTAAACGAAATAGGTTTTGTTTGGCGATTGTGCCGCTTTTAAGCGTAAAGAAAAAAAAATGTTCTTTGTATTTTGATGTGGTTGGAAATTGGATGCCCGGGATTGAGAAAAAAAAAATAGATTATATAAAACTGAACTCAGTTTTCTGTGTATGTTTCTTTTATCTGAAAATATATGTATAAATATTCTGATTTTCCGCTACACACTTCCCATAAACAGTTTAGTATTGAATACACATTGTATTCAAAGAATCGCAGTGTTATTATCGTTATTCGGAGCACCGAATGATAGTTTCTTATAACTCGTGATTATGTTAATATGCGGAAAAGCATTTGTGAATACGCAAAAAATTTACACTCATACTTGTTGCGTTTGAGATTTGCGTGTTGTTTTGAATGTTTTCGTTTGAGAAATTCCTGAAAATAGAAGAAATTATATTCAAACTGTTATATATGAATAGCCAAATGATCATAAATGACTTTACATATATTTTTATGATTATGCATATTGCGCTATTTCAACGCGATACAATGATGTTCAGTAATTTTTTGGCATATTTTTCCATTTTCTCGCGAGCTTTTTTCTTGCGTATTTCGGCACTTTTACTGAAAATGTGAGTTGTTTTCCTTGTCATTCTGAAATTTCTTACTGAAAGACATACCGTATTGACAATAAAACGGGTGGATCATGTTGTTCAGGAAATCCATCCTAATGACACACATACACACATTACCGATTCCTCCCCCCCCCCTTTCTTCAAACTGAAGATATAATCTTCAGGAACATACTTATTGCAAACTAGGCTGCCTGTTGGTCCCTCAAGGTTCCCCTCCCACTGCCTTCTTCCCCATCAATAACAGTGTGTGTGTGGCCCTCTCTCTGTCTATCTATAAATATATAGTTAGGACAATTTTATATTAAATATAAAATTCCTAATTATAATTATAATTTTATTGGATTAGAAAATCCAATGGATTCTGTGCAGATCCCGTGGACCTCAATAGTTTCACAACCTTTTACTGTTACCATGGCCGGCGGTTGGGGGAGACCCTATCGAGTCGGGCTGTCACTTACTGATTCCATGATATACATGTGGTAATTAGTAAATTGAAGAATTTCAGTCCAAATTGATTTTTTTAATGGTATCAAATGCTTAAATATTTCTCATTGTCACATTAGTTTGATAAAATTAAAATTACGGGAAATAGAAAAAGAAAATGTTAGGTTCTTCTGGCCTTTATTGGACATAGTTTTAGTGTTTTTAGGGCATAAACACATTTTCCATCAGTTTTTAGGTCATAAAATACTAGCCCTACTGATCATGGTTCTTATAATGATGCTGATTATATTTTTCTCATGAGGAAATAATTTTCTTATAAAAGAAGCGCAACAAGTCGGCAAATTATGCGGTTTAATGGGGCTTTTGATCACGGTGAGACGAAGAAATTAGCCATCAAACGAAGGCATCGTTAAACTTTATCGAATTATATTTGGTATTTTTATCTCGGTCGTTATTTGAATAAATAACGAAATGCTCTTTTTTTATTCCCTTTGGTTTCATATGTAATGCAATTTGGAACCGTGCCATATTTTATCCCAACAGATATTACAGAGATTATTAAAATTACTCCCATTTATTTATCTTCGAGATTTTTATTTTTATTTAATGAATCTTTTAATGTATTACTTAAATGCCATTTTTTAAATTGTAATTCTTATACATAGAGTGTATTACAGAAAATTCACCGCCACACAATTCACTGATGAAAAAAAATCACCGGCAAACAATTCATCGAGAACAGTTCGTCACCAGTGAGTGAGTGATCAAATGATTGAGCAAGTGAATGAATATATGAGTGAGGGAATGTGATTGACCGAATAGACTTGGCGAATGAGCTAGCAAAAAATCTAGTAAGTGACAGTATGGGTAACTTCATCAATGGCCGAATGCGTAACTTTATGAGTGACCGAGTGAGTGAGTAATCGCATGAGTGACCGTATAAGTGACCGAGTGAGTAACCGAATGAATTACTGAGTGAATAACCGTGTAATAAGGAATCGAGTGATTGGGTGAGTGGCTGAGTAATTGAGTAACCATATTAGTGGTCAAGTGAATCTGTGAGTTAACAAGGAAAAGTCACCGTATGAGTGACCAATGGGGGGACAAGTGACCGTATGAGTGACCAATGAGAGAGTAAGTGACCGATTGAGTTACCGCATACGTGACCAATGAGGGGGCAAGTGAGCGATTGAGTGACCTTATAACTGAACTGATAAATGGCTCAGTGACTGAGTGAGTAAGCCAGTGAATCAGCAATACCATAGCTGTGACCAAGTTAGTGGGGGAGTGACAGTATGAATGAACGAGTGAATGGGTGGGTGGGTTAGTGAGCGAGCGATCGATAGAGAGACTATTGTTTGAGTGACTCACCGACTTTCTGACTCACTTGCTCTCACCTGATATTCCACTCACTGACTATGTCACTTTGTCCATGAATGTTTGTCGGCGAATACTCCTAGTGTTAAATTTTTCCTTTCGATGAATTGCGTGGCGGTGAATGGTTGGCGATGAATTTTTCGCATACGCTTATATTCTTATGTTTTTGATTGTCTGCTCTTAGTTTATCAAAAATTAACTTGCGAATATATTGAATTCAATTTAATTAGTTTTCAGAAAAAATATCTTTTTTCCCAACATTATTCTAATACGGCTTTTGACTTCTATTTAGATTTTCTCTACTAACATCTGCCTCTTATTTCCTACATTCTGTAACAATAACACGTATATCTTTTCCGTATTCTTTGTCGTCATTGATTCGACGCCGTATTACTCTGCGAGGAGAGAGTTGCCTGATGGAAAAGAATAGTGAATACCCAAGTGGTTTGAACGCGGGATTTTCCATTCTGAAATCGCATCTCCAAGAATATTCGCGTAGTCCTAACAATTTCGATTCGTCCGCCATCGTGCATTGGATTTTCTACTTCCCTCAAGTATTGTTCGTGATCGAGCAAAGCATCACCAGAACGCGCCTGTTTTATTTTCTGACAGGTGGCTTAGTTTCTAAGTTACGGGTACGTATAAAGAATTTTATCAGGCATTTAAATATCTTTAATGTGTATCCGAAAAACGCTTTAAAGCATACATGTTTTACCCATGGCCCCCCGGGGCAAACGTGTGCTTCGTAGTCATCTGATGTGGCCCCTGACCTCAAACCAAGTGGAACATTTATAGATCAGTTTCGTCACCCGTGGAGTAGTTTCAGAAGCACTCAAAAGACACGCGGCCAATTTCTAGATCTCTCAAAGAACTCGTAGTATATTTATAGATATTCGTGGCGCACTTAAATAGCACTTAAATGTCAAAAGCATAATTTCAGATTACTCAAGTAACACACTGCACAGCTTCAGATCACTCAAGTGACACACTGCACAGCTCCAGAACACTTAAGTGACTAGCGGCATATTTACAGATCACTCAAATGACCCACGGAACATTTCCAGATCACTTGAATGACCCGCGTAAAATTCCGGAGCGCTTGAGCAGCCTGTTGAACTTTTATAGATCACCCAAATGTGACCCATGGCAAATTTTCATATGACTTAAGCGTCTTGCGGAACTTTTCCAGATGTCAAGTGACCCATGGCGCAGTTCTACATTACTCTAGGGGACCGCGGCACATTCCCATTTCACTTAAGCGGTCCGTGGTACATTCTCATATTACTTGAGTAACCCACGGAACATTCCCAGATCACTTAAGTGGCCCGCGATACGTTCTCAAACCAATAAAGTGGCCCACAATTTCCATAAGTTTGAGCACCCTTTCTTTAGAGCAGTGGTTCACAAAGTTTTCCTTCCTGCGGCCACTACCATGACAACTTTCATTCGCGGCTTCCCAAAATAGTCTACTAACGAACCATTTCAAAGCACTGGACCGGGAAAAATAATGTCGACAATGTTGATTGATAGCCCTTGACAAGGTTTGGCTTAGCGACGTCCCTACGAACCGCGACCGCGACACAGAATTTGAGAAACACTGCTTTAGAGTAATGCCTACGTATATCCGAGACACAATAATAACATAAGCGAATTCGAAGTAGTCAACGTTGAAATTTTCGTTCCGTATTTCGGTTTCTGTTCCCGGAATTCTAGACCAGTTGGCTGCAGTTTTATATAGAAGCCACGTAGAGATGAATGAAAGTTCCAAACGCGAATATCAGTTGCTGCGTATTATGCACGTAATTTATCACTATTCATGCCGCTACGTGTCGTCCGACGATGACAAAGGTCAATAGAAGCTGCCACTCGCATTTGTGCTTTCATTATCTCCACCGGATCTTTTCCAACTTGCATGTTGCAGCTCGAATGAGCTCGTTAGCGATCCATTCAAACGTCGGAGTGACTTCGATGTAACACACACACATACACGTAAATGTTTCTTTCCTCGACTAGCGATGGAATGTGATTAATGACCTTGCACTAAGCTCCTCGTCGTTGTGTATGTGTTACATCTGTTATATATTTGCCCAATTCCTTTTTATCTTCCATAACCCCTACTGATTACTGAGTCCATCACTTCTTAGGTCAGCAGGGATTGCACAGGATGAACAAAAGGAGAATCGACTCATTTATACTAGCTTTCATCATCCCAGAGTCTCTCGCTTCCGGGAGAGAACTGGCTTTTTTTTAATGATGGAGTATGATATAATTAGCATTAATTGCTTGTAATTACATCCGAAAAAATGCAACAAAAAATTCTCCAAACTTATAAAAGTTTTGGAAAATGTTTGCAGTAGAACCTCTAATTAACGGGCACCCATGGGAGCCAGAATTTTTGCCCCTTAAATGTATGTTTCCTTTGTTCAAAGGTAGATGTATGATGCGTGCATATTCAAAGGGACAAAGTTCAGGACATTCGTCTCTTAAAAGTGATATCTCTTACTACAACTCAACCGGGATCCAGAAATTTTGCCTCCGGCATTTCGCCCCTGACATTTATCCTGCCCTGACCGTATGAGTGACCGAGTGAGTGACTTACTATATGAGTTACAAGGTGATTGAATGAGTGACTGTATTAGTGACCAAATACGTGACCGTATGTCTGAGTGACTGAGAGTGATGGTCAGTCTTAGTCACTCATACGGTCACTCACTCATTCATTCATACAGTCACTCACTCATTCATTCATACTGTCACTCACTCATTCATTCATACTGTCACTCACTCATTCATTCATACAGTCACTCACTTAATTACTCATATGGTCACTCACTTGGCCACTCATAGAAGTACTCGCTTGATCATTCGTATGGTTATTTACTCAATCATATAGTCGCCCATAATCACTTACTCATACGGTCATTCAATTAGTCACTCATACGATCAGGACAAGCGAACAAAGTTTCCGTAAACCAACACTTGACCTTTCTTTCCCTCAAACCGAGTACAACTGCGATCTATCGCCAACGGCAATTTACTACTGACTGAGTTTTGCCGGAAGTGTAAATGTGTGCGTACTTTACAGTCTATAAATGTTAAGTGCGATATTTTAGTGCTGCCATCTATATTACAAATTGTGAGGGGAGTGTGATGTTGGAATATTTGTACCGCTTGTAGGCCTATTACTCTGTGTGACGGGACTTTTTAACGGGAAGACTGGCTCGCATTTCAACCTCGAAGTTGGGAACCACAGAAACCACCATGGCCAAACCCTCTGGGAGACCAGCTTATATCTTCTATGGCGACAGAGCGGAGGTGGGGGGGGGGGGGGGAAAGGCATGGTCGGTTTCAAATCCTCGTAATGCGAGTCCATCTTTTTTACAATTATTGGTTCTATTGGTTTTCAATTTTACTACAATTTATTAGTTCACTGCATCCCGAAGAATGGTTTAATTGAGACCAAAAGCTTAAAAATAGCCGATTTTGACGACTGCTCAATCACTTCTATCCTATAGCCAAGCTTCGAGATTATGCACGAGATCTGAGAGAATGTGAAACCATTTTGTTTCGTAACGCGTTTCCTTTCCAAGTAATTGTGTAGGGTGCGTACCTTTAAATTACCCTTCTATTTTTTAAAAATCTCACCGCATATTCTGTGCGGCCAGAAGGTCCTGCATGTCAGCAGAAAGACGGGATGGAACCAGGCCGAATGGGGTGAAGAAACCCGTTCAGCCAGGTCAGGTACGTAAGTAAGCCCGTGCCGGCTTACGTGTACAGGGCCGTTATATTATGAGCTCTGACGAAAAACGGAATGTGAACACTCATGAAGTCGATGTGGCTGGATTCCAGTACACAATTTATGCCGACCCCATTGACATGTGATAATGACTCTCTG
This sequence comes from Pholcus phalangioides, assembly GCF_987345545.1. Classification (NCBI taxonomy): domain Eukaryota; kingdom Metazoa; phylum Arthropoda; class Arachnida; order Araneae; family Pholcidae; genus Pholcus; species Pholcus phalangioides. The sequence continues at coordinate 79,439,521 of NW_028301608.1, read as the reverse complement.
CTACAGCTTCTTCTCCCATATTATGTGCCCACGTAGGCCTACCTCCACGTTGCTGATATCATTTTGGACTGAGTTCTCGACGCGATGTGAAGCTCTGCAATGTTTTATGCTATTATTTAGTTTAATTATTATCATTTTTTGTCACTTTTTTTCCTTTTCTCTCTTTTCTTTTCTCCCGTTTCCTTGATTACCTGGATGGACAACCGACTGGCGTTTGTTTTATGGCACGACCCGTCCTCCGGGGCACTGAACTTATCTCGCTAATGCGATAGAACCTGGGCATGCTCTGTTTGTTCAGTTCAGAATCATAAACCAGTGGCCACTATGTTTACCATAAGACTACGAATATACTGTACGCTGGTTTTCGATTCTGCAAGTAGGCGTCATAATGGATTTGGTTAATAAACCAGAAATTCAAGTTTTTAACCAATCCGTAATGGCACCGACCTACAAAATCGGAAAGCAGCTTGCACCGTGTTCGTACCCTCGTACGACGAGGAGAGAGGTATTAAGCTTATAGAGCTCTAGGTATCACACCTATTCTAATCACTTTTTGAGAGAGCTATTTATACCTTTGTTTAACGATGTTCGTATTTCCTAGACTTGTCCACAACATATCAGAAATTCCATGAAGCCGCTAACGAATGCAGAAAATCCTTTCGTACGTGAAACAACTATTATTTAATGAGATGGATATCAGATTTTAATCACATTGTTACGTGGTTAATCATCCCAGATTCTTGGTATCGTACATGTACCTAGAGAACTGCTGATCTCGTGAGGACAAATTGCAGGCTGACAGTCATATTAGCTGCTGAAGCAAACATATAAATTGAACTGACGATATAAAAAAAGCTTCCTTTTTTTCGATGTCGTCACCTGTGTTAAGAAATATCGGAAAAAGAAGAAGATCCTGATGGTGTGACAGTGCGCAATTGTAGAGCCCAGTCTTAAATGGATTTCGCTGGCGCAGTCACGTACCCAGTCAGTTGTAGACCAACGGCGAGAAGAACAGAAGGAGAAGGAAAAAAAAACATGACGTTCATGAACTTTGGCATTTTTTGGAGAAAGGGGCAATTCCCCGGTAATGATTTCGGGCTCCGGCACAAAAATCTCAAGAACTTCATTTCCTGCTGTCGGTTCTGGTTCTCCGACTTTTTGTTTTTATCCATCAGCACGTTCTAGATTGCAAAAAAAAATAAAACAGGAAAGGGATCCTCAGGTGCAAAAACCTTCTGGATTCGGAAGATTTTACAAAAAAAAATACTATCGAAGTTTATATTTTTCCGGATGTAATATTGTGTTGGTTATTTCACGTCAAGCTATTTTCATCACCAACTGAACTGTTCAGCGATATATAGGTAATTTTATATTATATCAATTATAAATGTTTTAACATTATATATACAAAGTAATTTAAAATGACTGATACAAAAAAAACTGGGTTGGCTGTGCCATACACGCAGCTGCAAATTCCGAGTAGAATACGTTCTTTGTGTGTGCCTTTAAACGCGTGGTTGGTACTGACTTAATGAAATTTGGTATGAAAGCTTGAGATACAAATGTATAGTATAAGAAATTTTAAAGCTGAAACTATTCAATTTGCGTCTCAACATTACCTATCTAACGATACCATTGTCGTCTATTTGCGTTGCTCATGTAGATTATTCGCTTAGTTATGTTACAATAACTTACATCCACACATTTCTGATAAAAACTGGCAGTACCTCCTATGTAGCCCAGTTCAGATACAGTCCATGTCATATAGAGCAGGTTGGTTAACTTATTTCTGTTCGAGAACCAACATAAAGGCCAGCTGCAACATCGCGGGTATATATACACCAACTCCGTCGTATATACTGTATTTCATAGTTTATCTGCATCGAGGGATTAGCGCACAAACCTATCGATGAGTATAAAAAAACAAGCCTGCCGTTCGGAAACGGCAATAAATTGTAGGTCCCGGTCCAACTAGCCCTCGTGTGCAGAAAATGACCGTGGTGCAACATCTAGATGCAAGCAACAAATACTGCAGTTTCTTCTGCAAATTATTCAATCCGATAAATTCATAGTTTGAATTTTTTACAAATAGCATATTTTTCTCTATTTTTCTGAAATCTTGTTTTCCCTTGAGCCGGGTTTTCCTAAGAGAAGGTTTTCACACTGAACGTGGCGCAGAAAATCTGCTGTTAATAAAATCGGCTTTACCCCCGATTTGACACCCCTCCATTCGTAGCACCCTGTGTGGCTGGACTCGCTCACTCATAGACGTTCGAGGAATTCATTCACCTACCAGCAGACTTACTTCGAGAGAGAAGTTATCGAGATAAAAAATAATGTCAAAAGCCGGTTTTACACATGGATCTCATTGACCATCCGCTCTGAAGTTGCCCGGAATGCCTAAACACGTTGTTGTGCCGAGATAAGATGGAGCAGCTTCGCATGGCCAAGGCAGACTATCTGTGCTTGTGAAAAGATTCACGCGCGTACCATTGCCTTGTGCTCCTGTATGGACATACAAGAGCACAAGGAACGAACCTATTGCACAGAACCAGATTTGCGATACAGGTATTTTTATTAATTGAGCTGCCTTTTTATTTAGAATTCCGTTAGTTTGGTTTCAGGAAGGGCCAGTCACGTGCAACGTGAAATACCACCAACTTGCCTTGTCAAAATTCAGAAGGTGAATGCTTCTTTGCTTTGGTTAACTAGGAAGTCTGTTGTTCTATGAATACCATCCAACAGCTCAAACATTGGCCAAAAAAAATTCTATTTTAATACACGGTATATTTTACGTCATCGTGGGGCCAAAAAAATCATTTTGCGGGCTAGCTGTTGGCCACCGGTCATGTAAAGTATTGCATGAATCTAATCGCTTGCCTTGGACTATGTCTTGAATGATGAAGCCAGTCGAAGTCCCAGATCCACTCTATTGGGTGATCGAATTCTTTTATCCATTGAGTTGGGAAATGGACAAAGTACTGAATTCCTATGTTGCACAGTAGTTTTGCACGATACTTCACACATGATACTTACATAACTTTGCATAATTCAAGAATTTACCATCTTTAATTCAAAATATGGAAGTTGGATGGCAATACCAGCAAGATCACGAATCACGCATAACTTCAACAACATAAATACGGTAGCGGCCACGCATAATTCAGATACAAACACATTCCGGAGAGTATCGATTCGTTAGAAATTCTGCAGAGGAGTTTGTACGAGGTGCATGTACGGTTAAGTAGTAGTAGTAGTAGTATTTCTGCACGCAAGGGTCTCAGAATCTGCATTTCGGTAACTACATATTTTTATCATGAATATCCTATAAACTACCTCATAATAACTGTTCTCATAGTGCACAGTTAGGTAAGCTTAACAAAATTTCGGTTGTTGGTCCGATAATATCATTAATAATTAAAAATATTTAGATAATCTTTCATGCTTCTATCAACTTTGTGAGGGGTTGAGGAACTCGTATAATTCTGAAATTATCTCAGTTGCAAGCATTCTTTTTTACCACTTTGATATGTGGCAATCTACGCATGACTTCACTCCCCCAGTGAGCAATGAAATCACACGACGACAATTTTGTTAAAATAAATTAATGTGTCTCAAACATCAAATAGCGGGAGGGGAAATGTGCCGTCAATTGTGCTTGATGGTCTACAATAAAATAAGATTCTGTTGAATAGCTGAAATCGGTTGCTGTAGATGAAAGAATTTTTTTTTCTTTATATGCACGGTGGTAATTATCGACTGCCCAAAATAATACACGTGATTCTTCGTGAAAAACTAATATGGGAAAGTGTTTTCAGTTTATTTTTTTATTTTTACCAGTAATTACGGAGTTATTTAACGCGTTAAAAACTGATTACGTCAATTCCTAATCCTGCCAAATTCACCGAATATACACCAAACGCCTAAGATAATATTCTCCAATCGTAAGATAAATCCAGAAAGCAAACCACTTCTTCTCCTCTCTCGTGTGCGTGCGCACGTGTATGTGTGTGGGTGAGTGCGTGTGTACACACACACAACGCTGTTGTTTTATTACGTTTTCTTTCACATTGCAGTTTTCCCAGAGATTATAAAAATTAAAATACTACCCCGAAAATTTTGAAATTTTGCAGAAATGTTTACTCTCTATGAGTTAGTAAATTGTACCTCAGATTTATAAATTAGATCATGGGAAATATTTTTTTTCAAAAAAATGTTCAATTTTTTTTCTCTGATTTTTGAAATTTATATATTTTTGAAAATTTAAATATTCATAAAATTCTAACGAATGATCAGGTATTGAAGTTCGAGGTTCATTTTATCAACACGCGTCGAATAAACATTCCTGCAACATTTCAGAAATTTTTGGGACAGCAGTTTTTTTTAATCTTACCGATGAATCTTGCGGAATCTTGTAGTGCTTTTTTCTTGTACCCGTTTGTAAATTCATTAATTCTTTATTTTATTTTGTAAACAATTAACCCAATTAACACGAAACTGTTTGCATTTGATTTTCAATTAAATGAAACATTTTTAGACATTCAATTTAATGAAACAGCAAATCATGCTGGCTGAAATAAATTTCGAAGTCGCATCAAAATTTTTCTCGTAAAAACGTAAATTTATTTACATTTATACGAGATGCCTATATGGTCCTGGTGCTTCCAGGCCATACTCAAACGGATGCACCCAAGTATGGTCAAAAGTGAGATTTTCACTTTCTTTCGTCTCTCTCTCTCTCTCTCATTAAAACTTTTCATATCAAAATAAATGTTTTGATATTCACTTTTCTCTACATTAATCTGCCTCATAATTTTGAATATTGTCACACTTTTTTTTTTCTAAAATGACGAATTAGGCATTCACGTGAGAGCCGTGAGAATGATATTGTTGCATCATTTTTAACGTTTATTGGCAATATTTTGGACGATATTTCAGTCCATGATGCTTTCATCATCACAAAAGCGTAAAGTTTCCAAATGCTCGAAAAATGACAGCAAATCAGTTTAAAACACTTTTATCCTTTTTATTCAACTTAAAAAGTTGTTTCAATTGTAATTTCAATAATTAATCACTGGTCAAATATAAAAGGAATTTTAAATCTTTCCAATACATCCTAGTGGACACATGAACTATTTTAAACTATTTTTATTATTATTGGAGTATTTTTTATCATAAAAACTATAGAAATGTCTGCTACAATCAAAATGACACTATCTTAAGGGTTTTCGAAATTCCGGTATCTTGGGATGTAAGAGAAAATGAAGGTGAATAATGTAAATTATGATTTTAAATTAACAAATTTTCAAGACTTGAATTGAATAATCAACCATTTGAATAATCAAAAGTTGGTTTTTATGTCCATAAGCATCACCAATGGGGATAGAAAGTAGCGAGGTCATGGCTTTTTCCGTTTGACGGGTCATTACTACTTCACCACTCACCAACTCGGCCATATCGCTGTACGCAATTTACTGCCATCAACAAGTTGGATTGGAAATGGAGGTGACATCTAGAGGTGGTCGCCTCAAGTTCGTTAGGGAGAATATCTTGTTCTGTATTTAACCTGAGACCTGACGGCAACGTTCACGGTAGTAGACAAGCTCCGGATCACTCTTCTTATGGGGTTATATTTTTGCTTTTTCAAGAGTGAGACGTAAACGAAGGGGTTTGACTGTATATTTTATATCTACCTGAATTTGTTGCCCTTAAATGTGTAGCTTTTCATGTGCGGATTCTCTAAAGGTTCATTACTGCAACATACAATCAACGTATGCATAAGTGAATTTTAAGCTAAAAATTTAGAATGGTCTTTGCACATAAGGTGAGGTCATGTCCTTTTCATTGTATATTTTGAATTATCTGGTGGGTGTCCCAATCAACGATAACAACTCTTTGTTTGGTGCAGAGCAATGAATGAATGAATGAACTCTAGAACTTTGCCACTGGATTTATCCGGTTTCCGAGATCTCTTATAGCCCAGCTTCGTGGCAGAGTCTGGAACACTTTATTTTGTGTCAAAAAAAGAAAAAAAACAACATATTTTCCCCGGACAATTGGGTACTGTCGTGACTAACAAATTTTGTGGTGATTACAGACGAGATGGAATTGGGTGTTGGAGAAAGGTTTTGGGGTAAAATTACGACGGATAAATGAATGTACACATATTAGGATGGAGGTATGTTTTAAAAGTAATTGAGAGCCCCCTCCTCCACCCCATGCCATCTCATCTGTTATCTTACACTTGCCATATTATATACACTGGATACAAAAAGAAAAAGAAATGAGAATCTTATAGTGAAATTAAAAATATGTATACGTATATCCATCGGTGCGAGTCATCTCGCTTAACACCTTATTAGTGAGCAAATGGGTTTGATAACTTGCGGACTAGAAGCCAGCATCAGTTTTATTGGGTTGAGTTCACTCGCTCCGGTGGATTTGATGAAAATATGCGAAGTAGAAATATTGTGTGGGGGAATATATACAATTAGGAATCACCCGTGCCATCTCGCTTAGCACCTTATCCGGTGAGCAATATGAATACGACAATATGAGTACGCACGTGTGTTGTGGACATGAAATGCATGAAGAACTTGAATAGAGGAAAGAGAAATACACATATACACACATTTATATACATATATATATATATATATATAACTGCTTGGTGCAGAACATGTGTGGTTGTGATTTCGCTAATTCTTTAAAATGTTTTGTTGTTTTATGTTTTTCATTTTTTTTTTTCACTTTGAAGTTTGCAGTACGAATATTTTTCTTACTATCGTTTTGAATCACAAAGAAAATGACTATATACTTGGAAAGTAATACTACACCAACAAATTTATTTTTTTGTGCGATTTTCGAGGCTTAACGTCTTCAGTAAGGTCCTTAATCCACTATAAGCAGTGAAATTCAAAACAGATTTTCTTAAGTGATTTTTCAATACGTATTGTTTTACATATCAACTATGAAAAAAATTAGCAGCTTGAAAAAAAAAATTGAGCATTTAAGGCTGAATCTTCATCAGAAGCTACCTTTACAAACTGATTTACATATATAAGGATTAGCTTTTTAAATTTTTTTTCTCTCAAGTAATATTAAATAATATGTGAACAAGAAAAAGTAAAATGATTAAAACTTACGTAAGAGTGATTTAAACAAACTTGAGAGAATACACCACCAACAACCATTAGAAATTACTCGGATTTCACTTTTTGTTTCACGTCACAACAAAAGAAATGTGCCCTGTAATTTGAATTACCAACACATTTTGCAATTAACAAGAACTTGGCGTGTTATATTCTATGTATTATTTCATCTTTTTTTAACTTATTATTTTTTATATTGCAGTGGAGGAAAGAAATTAATTAAAACTGCTATTTTTGGAAATGCGATTTCGAGGAGAAGAAAAAACCTTTCCAAAGGATAGAAAAAAAAATAAATCTAAATACATCATTAAAACTCAAGCATACACTTCAAGAAAGGAAAAAAAATTCAAAGAAAAGTAACATTACGTGTTAAAGCTAAATAAATATTAGACGAAATGGTAAGAAAATAAGAACTTATTGATTCGGGATAGAAAATTAGTCTTGGCGCTTAGGAGGAAAATATGTGTGGAGATATATCTATCCCTAATCATTTTATATGTCTTCGATTCATTTTAAAAATTCTAAATGACATTTTTCCTTCACTCATTCCTGATATGAATAAAAGCACTCATAAACTGAAGCCATTTACTTTTGAAACCCACGTATCACCATTTTCGTAAGCATTTAAGCATGATTTAAAAAGCACTCGTTTCTAATTTACGCCGTCTAATAATTTTTTTTTCATAGATGGATACTAATGCCAGCCATGTTCTCTCAAGATTTAAGATAAGTGAATTTACGAGTGCGTTTTTCTTCTTTCTACCAGCCCCATTCACATGTTTTATTTTCAAAACATCCTTAAGCTTTTGAAACACATTAAAACTGCATATAAAAGAGAAGCAAAAGTTTTTTTTTCTCTATTTTTTTGTTGATGGACACGCTATTGCCTGAAGCTCTTCTATCGATGCTAAATATGTTTATATGAAAACCCATCACACCATAATACCGTGACTTGTTTGTTCAATCCGAATCAGCGTCACTAAATTAAGGAGGTTCATCATACGTATAAATTGCACAGGGTATAAAATGATATCTTATCATAATCTCATTCATACACATTTATAATAATAAATCATATCCTTATACGCATTATCTTTTTCATCCGTCAGTGATAGAAGCAAATATCCATTTAGAAAAATTATCCAAATAAGGTGCCAAATAAGGTAATAATTTTTTCGACTATGCGTCGCATGTGTACAGGGATACAGAATTTAATTTTATAAATGTTCCTCTATTTTCTCTAACATCGGATTCAAAAGATATTTCCTTGTCTAATCTTAGCCCAACAAAAACAAACTTCATGTTTCTAAGCACAGAGATGTCTCAAATTTAGAAAAGTAGAAAAGTTATGATAAACTTAAAAGGATGATTTTTGAACTACTTTTCGAAATGGTTCCTAAATATATGCTGTTCTTTCCTTCATTTTCAGTAATTTTGAACTAAAATATCTCGGTGAATATTGCATTTTGAAAAACTTGAATTTTTTTGGTTGGGCTCAGGGGAGAAAGGGCAGCAGCTTAATAGGAAGTTATAGAGCACGGGGATAAATTTGTTATCTCAGTAAACATACGGCACTTAAAAGAATAAACGACACACCTAAAATCGGCACGTAATTTGGATACATTTTTCTAATTTGAAATATATTTCTATCACCACCTGTTCAAAAGATCAAGGGCGTAGCAAGGGGGGGGGGAGGGGATCCCCCCGAAATGTGAGAAAATCACCGAAGAAAGGGGAAAAGATGGTCAAATCTATTGTTCTATCACTTTGGTCCGCCCCCCCCCCGAAAAGAAAGTGCCTCCCGAACGAAATTTCTGGCTACGCCCCTGCAATGAATGAATGAATGAATGAACGCCAGGGGCTCTGCCACCGGACTTATCCCGTTGACGAGATCTCTTCCCGCCCAGCTTCGTGGCAGAGTCTGGAACAAAGTGAATGCACCTAACAGTCTGAGTGTGTAGCTAGTGTTGTGCTTGATATTTCAGTCCTGCCATCTATACTTCAAATTGTGAGTGAAGTGTAATGATTGCATATTTGTTACGTTGTAGGCATGTTGCTCTCTGTGGCGAGACTTTTTAACGGGGAGATCGGCTCGCATTCGCGCCTTCAAGTTGGAAACCACAGAAAACCAACTTCAGCCGACCACCACTGTGGCGCCGGTGGGGTTCGAACCCGGATCCTCGCGATGCGAATCCGTCACTATGACCACTCGGCCACCACAGCGGCGGCTACGCCCCTGCAAAAGATAAAATATGTGTAAGGATATAACTTCACGCACTGTATATACATGTACGTTAATATTACAAATATTATATGAGCTCTGAATAATTTTTTTTTTTTTTTTTTTGCATGAGAAAAAAAAACGAGTGAAAATCCTGCACAATAATAATCACTAATTTTGCAATATTACTCTCTGCTCCCGTTGCACTTTTCATAGTATTAATACATTTCGTTCATAACGACAACTCTTTTATAATGATATGTTTCTCGGACTATTAAATCTTTGCATCGTGACTGTGATCTCAGAAGTTCTGCATTGACATTATAGAAGAATTTTTTATTCCGAGTATCCACAAATGATTTTGGGTTTCAACAACTTTGCATTAGAAGACGAAAAGCGTCTTGTGGTCGCAGCAAAAACACCTTTGACCTTTGAAGACCGGACACACCCCGCTTCCCATCTCGGAGAGATATCGAAGCGTTCCCGAAGGATGGGTGTATCCGGGAAGTTTTTTTAAAAACAACGTAACATGACCACCTCAGACGAGGGCAGCAAAAAATAAAACGAATTACATAAAAACTGATCGTCAACCTGAAGTCATATAACATAAATTAAATCTAAACAATCAACGCCAATGATCAATTAAAATTGTAAACGGGATTATAAGATGGTGATGTATAACCGTCCATCCCATAAGAATCTAGTAATCGTCAATTGATCGAATGATTGCCAATAATGTCGGAATATAAAATTTCGAAGCACGGTGAATTAGTCGCAGATCGTCGTCGTATAAGCCGCAAGTCGTTAGCGGAATCGTCACCGGGTGAACTAAAATCAGCACAATTCATTATAGCCGAGTAAATCACACTTAATTCGTCAATGACGTGATTTATCTCCTCCTTACAGGTGAACTTGCTTCGGTGTTCCATTTATTGGTTACCTCTGTTGACGCCGACGTGGTTGAAGATCATATTTCCTTTAAAGATCAATCACAGGGGATTGCCGGTTTGAACTCGTCATCGCTCCCACCGCTCAGACGCGCACTGCCAGTCTTCTTAGTATGTATGCTGTGTAAGTTGTTATCGAGGAACAAAATAATCCACCGCACCCGAGCAAGGCTCATAGGGCTCTTCAAAAACACCACCAATGATATATTTTTCCAAAGATGTTCCTTAGAGCACAATTAAAGAATCCTGCTACTTCCCTTTAAGGAAAGGTACTCTGTTTCCCAACGTGGAAGTTATTAGCTTTTGAGAACGTCAAAAATATATCTTTCGGGAGCTATCTCTTAGCAAAAATGTAGAAAAAGTTACAATGGTCAAAACCCTGTTACATTCAGTTTTTCTACAATGTCTAATCACCCTGCAACTGTCATTATTTCATCTACTTGTTTCGAACCAATATATCTTTTAAAACCGTGTGATCGAAGACTTATTTTTCCCCCAAGTATTGATGTAACACCATTTTCCCGGGGGTTGCCAGTTAATAAATCGATTTTTCAAGGACACATTGGAATAAAATTGGGATGATTTTTTTTTCATTTATTTCGTATTTAGAATAATTGGTTTCACTACAAATGTTTACTCTGGGAAAAAAGAAGTACTATAATTTTGTTTTTTGCGTGTTCAACATGGTGGTGTTTGCTGGTGTTTTTGTGGTTGATCAAATACTTTCTACCAGCGGTAGAAGTATAAATACACAAGATGTTTATAATTAAATCTCCCGTAGTCTGGGTAGTTTTCATTCAAAAACTCATTCAAATACCAACAAATTTTCACGATATCTTAATGAGATCCATGGGAGAGAGATGAAATAAAAAAAAATATTTCAATGTTCTATCACCAGGTGGAAAAGTGGCGCTTTTTGCTTCATTTTCTTACCTTCCCCCCCCCCCCCCACGAATCGTATGCAAAGTTTCAAAGGTCTGAGTAGTGTCAGTTTAATTATACCGTCACTACTCAGACCTTTGTAGCGCCCGTTCTGGTAGCCGCATTAAATTAAATTAAAACTTGGTATATACGTTATATATATATATAGTATATATATATTATACATGAATAATGGGGAAAAAAAAGATGCAATAAAAAGCACCGAATTTAAATTTTGGTAAAATTCAAATTTTACCTGTCCAAAATTAAAGTATTTTTATTACATAAATCTTTTTTCCGTGGTTTCATTAAGATATCCTGAAAATTTGGTGGTGTTCAGATATGTAGTTTCTGAGGGAAAACTACTCAGAGTAGGGGAACTTTAATTGCAAACACCATGTATTCTATTCTGAATACTTCATTTATTCCAGTCTATTCTGAATACTTCATTTATTCCAGTCTATTCTGAATACTTCATTTATTCCAGTCTATTCTGAATACTTCATTTATTCCAGTCTATTCTGAATACTTCATTTATTCCAGTCTATTCTGAATACTTCATTTATTCCAGTCTATTCTGAATACTTCATTTATTCCAGTCTATTCTGAATACTTCATTTATTCCAGTCTATTCTGAATACTTCATTTATTCCAGTCTATTCTGAATACTTCATTTATTCCAGTCTATTCTGAATACTTCATTTATTCCAGTCTATTCTGAATACTTCATTTATTCCAGTCTATTCTGAATACTTCATTTATTCCAGTCTATTCTGAATACTTCATTTATTCTAGTCTAGTTTATAGTTCTGTTCATATTCATGAATAGTTCTGAAGTTCATTGAAGATAACCAGGTTTTTATTTTTTAAATGAAAGCATATGTGTTTAGTTCAGATAGAAATAATAACTTTCTGAAAAAGAGCATTTTATCACGTGATTACCATTTTTATCAATAAAGATGTTGATAAAACTCTTCGAGTTATATCTTTAAACTAAAAAGTACTGTGCTAGATACATTGAAACTCGTCTTTTGTGGAGGTCACGTACCATCTTGGAATGCGCACCTTGTTTTGTTTTTTTTTACGTGGGCCGGAATGCAAATCTGAAATCAAGTGCTTTGTGTTTGCGTCCCGTCGCAAGGATTATCGATCGCTATCAAATGCGTAGCGAGTGACGAACTGGGCATCTGCTCGATACAATGCTTTTTGAAAGGAAAGACCCGCAAATATTCACCTTTCCATTTTATAGCTGTATTTTTATTCGTATTCCATTTTCAAACTAAAATGGTTAATTTTTTTACTCATATTTTTTTTAAATAAATAATTTTATCCGAAGATTATGTCAGTTTCCGCTATTAATGCGAAGGTTTCGTCAGCTGGCTGATGCGAAGATAAATTCATGAAACAAAATTCCACTGCCTTTGCGGGCAATCGAACACACGACCTCGAACATCCCGGATTAGCGCGTTAGATCACTACGCTACAGAGGCAACCACTCCTTTCTCATTAGAGCTTATGTGCGCTGAACGAGACTGTGGGTACATGGGCAGCCGGATCTGACTCGGGGCAAAGCTCACATTGCTTACTTTACAACCAAATGGTGACATAAGAATTGGCGACATACCATTCGCACTAGATAAGTCTGGCTGTCCATGTACGGTCTCATTTAGCGCATGAGAGCTCTAAGGGGAGACGCTCCATTACCTTTGTAGCGTAGTGGCCTAGCGAGCTGATCCGGTAAAAGAGAGGACGTGGTTCTCCGTAAAAACTGTCAAATTTTCTTTCCTGGATTTATCTTCGTATCAGCCAACTCTGTTCATACTTTAAACTTTGTAAATAATTTTATTATGTTCATTTGGAAACAAAAGTATGTCTTATTAAAGAGTCACTAAATTGGACACAGACGGTGGGTAAAAAAATTGAAAGGTACATACTTGCTGGCTCGACGTAAATGCAGTATCGGTGTATACGCTGAAATTTTTTTTTTTTAATTTTTCAATTTAAAGTAATCAATAAATACTTAAAAACAAACAAAAAAAACCAAATGCAAGCATAAAAATCAGGTACACAAGCATAATACAAACACTGTGTGGCCCCAAGGGACTCTCTCTCTCTCTGTCTCTCTCTCTCTCTTCAAGCCTTTCCAGTAGGTCTAAATGAGTTTTCTTATTAAATACTGTTTAGCAACACATTATATATTTTTTAGATATGTTTTATTAGATTTTGTTTATGGTTGTTTGAATGCAGTATACTCGGTATGGTTAACTTATTTAATGTGATCAATATAGAGTATTTCATATGCATCAGCTTTCCTTTTTTATTTTTGTTATTGCACTCGGTGAAATATTGTTTTCATATAAGCGTAGGATAAAACTTGATTCCTCTTTTACTTTGACGTGAACATTGACGTCAACGTTCTCACATTCTACGAAAAAAAAATAACCGTTTAAAAATACCAGTTAAATGCAGGACCGGAACTGGAGTCGGGGGGGGGAGAAGAAGGCAACTGCTTCACGCTTCAAAATTCATGGTGTGGCAAAAACCATGCGAGAACAAGAACACCTTTATAAGATCATTGAATTTTACAGTGAAGAGGGGCGGAAAAATCATGTTTGCCCCGCTGGCAAAAATCTGAGTTACGGCCCTATCTAAATGTATTGTTGAATTTTAATTTGTTTCATGTTGAATGTCATTTAATAATATAATAATCAATAAAAAAATTGGCATTTTTTATTAATATTTTTACAACAGGATTAAGATCTCATAAAATTTTATCTGTCAGTCTGTTAATATTTTCAGGCTACTACCCAGCTACATCAAGATTACAAAAATTGTCTTTCTCAAAATAGCAACCAATGATAATTATCATTTTTTTAATTATCTTCTGGGCGTAATCTATACGCTGCATCAGGAACGTAAGCGATATAGCGCCCATTTCGAAACATGCAACGATAAGTCTCGTTTCATTTTGTTGCAAAACCGCATAGATAAGCTGAAGCTAAATAAGCTTCAAACAAATATCGATATATTTTTACTGCCATCAGTCCGAAGCAAAATCTCCGTTACAATTTCAGTTATAATATATAAATATGCTTGTCTTCCACTTCATGAGAAGAAATGCCTATTTCTTACCAAAATTCTGAGTAATTTTGATGACACAGAAATTCAAAAGCATTTTTACAGCTAAAAGATTTTCTTTTTTTTGGCGGTTAAGAATAAATCGGTTTTTTCTTTCCTTATTCCGTTCATTTACGATCACGTCAGGATAAAAAATGAGAAAGGATATTTGTTTCGAACGAATCCAAAAGAAAAGAATCCAAGAAATTCACCTTCAAAAAATACTGCAGGAGAGAACTGAAAAACAAAAAGGTTAGGGACAGAGATATGAGGGAACAAAATGAGTAAAGAAGTGTGATCCGAAGGTGTGAAGTTTCTTCCAAAATCCGAGGAAAAATTACTCTAGAGCTTTGAAAGAAAGTTTCAAAAATACGTGTTTATTTATTTCTTTTCATTATTTTCTTTTTTCGGTTTTTGTTTTCTTCATTACTTTTTGCGGTGTGTGAACCACATCTTCTCCTTTCACCCTATTTTTAAAGCACGTTTTTTTCCTCTTTCCGAACGTGGCAAAGTAATATCAGTTTTTGGTACGAGAAAAGAGTGGGAAAGAAAAACGTCTCGAATTTCACGTGTTTTTCTGAAACATATCGTTGACATGTTCCTCTGTTTTTTAGCAATATTCTCTTCCTTGATCTTTTTTTCACGCATTCCATCATGTCTCTCATTGAAAGGTTCAGAAACGTCTTCAAGACATCTCAAAGTATGAAATATTATTAGGAGAAAGAGAATCCTGTCCCACTGGTTCAGACGTAGGCAAAAAATGTACGTCTCCTGAGCATAATTTTAACAAAAAAAACAAAAAACTTCTCGTTTCAAGTGTGAAAGTAGAAACTCACCGTTGAAGAAATGTAATCACTTTTCAAACATAACGAGACATAACGTCCGCATGGGATGCATTTTGTGTACGTAATTTTTGTATCAGGTGAAAACTAAAGATAGTTGACAACCTTGCAGCGTTTTCAGAACTTCCGCAGCAAACCCCAAAAATGACGAGTAAAATGTCCGAATTATGGACTTTGGCCAGCCAGTTCGTGAAGTGGCCAGATATTACTGTCCGATAAATAAAGATATGATTCGGAGTCATCGCCGAGTTGGTGTATTTTTTCTTGATAATTATGTCCACGTTAGCTATGGCAACCCATCAAACCGCAGTCACGATAAAGTAATAACTTTTTTCTCAAAATTTAACAGAATATACTATATGTCTCTATATTTCATTACTCAAACAGTTTTTCCTCTCAAATTGTTCTTTGTTTTTCCTTCGTCACATGGAGGTAATATAACACAGCTGCATAGTAGAGTCTCTATAATCCGAGATGGATGGAACCGATGCCACCTCGGATTATCGAAAAACTCGAAGTAGCCGAAAAACAATAAAAAATTCTTTAAATATTGATTTTACTTCAAATAAGAAAAAAAAAAAAAAACAAGCAAAAGCAGATGTAGGATGCAAACTGTATTGGTAATCCTTGAAAAAGATATAGATGCCATAAATGTGTTTCAAAAAATGAAGAACGTGAAAAGGTTGTGAAGTGTTGGATGGGATTGATGATGTACGACACTGAGACACTGATAGCCTTTCCAATGATTTTACGTAAGCAATTAGGGAACAATGTGTTTGTCCACCATTATGAAGAAACGGTCAAACTTGTCCATCTTTGTCTGCGACCCACCCTCCAAATGTTAAAATGGTCTACTTGTCTATTCAAGGGAGAATATAGTATTTTATTACACCAATTATACCCGTAACTGACTACGGTTGTAGTCAGTTACACCAATTATAATACGTAGTCCTTTTCAAATGAAATTGCTATACAATACGAGCGTTGTACGTAGTAGCACTTGTGTGGGGTAAAAAATGAAGTTAGGTTCTTGGAGGAAAACAAAGAGGAAGAGGGTCTCAAAAAGGAAATTCGAAATTATCCAGTCCCTCTCATTATCCAGAAACTCGAACTTTCGGGGGCTCCTATTTCCGAGGCTCTACTGTACAGCCATGTATGGCCCCCACAAGGGGGGGGGAGCTGACAGGGCTCCAGCCTCGGGGCTTTCGGGACGATTCTCATAATTCTTTCCTCGTTTTTTTACCAGCATAAATTCATTATAAAGCTTCTCGTGAAAAGTCTGCTATGGAGCCCGCCAAAAGTTCCAATCCTGCTCCAGGATGTGGGGGCCATGCAGCCATGTATCCCATGTTGGTGATGAAAAAATGGATTTGGCGCCTACCGATTCAGACATCGAAAAAGTTCTATGTCTTACATCAGCAGATCGAACTTTGGCGAGGGTTCTTCGACCGCATCACGAATTGACGCTCGAATCATTTCTGAAAATAGGAATTTGGCCAAACCTCTCAACCATTTCGTGAATTGACTACACTTCGGGCTTTGGCAGTAACATATGCAGTAATTTCAATTTCAACATGCAATTTTGATATTGGGAAGAATATAACAGTTGGCAACTTCACATCATTTTCGGGACTTATTTATTTCCTCATCAAAGTGTAGAGATTTCGAAGAATTGACCTGGTTTTCTTGGGAGTATTTTAAAGTTTTCATATGTGTTCAGGAATAGATTACGTGATTTCAATCCTTGTACCAGTGTGCATTCATTTAATACCCTTGGTTGATATAACATGCTATGGTAGTTTCGTGAGATGCGACAGCTAATATCTGACGTCGGGTCTAAAGCTGATTTATGGCTGTATCGAAATTATCGCATGTCGAGGCAGCTCAGAAATGGACGACGTGTAATGTCGTGTCGTGATGGGAGAGAGTATCTTTTGAGTCTGGATGTGTGCATGCAAACTGATGCAGTAATGTTGCATTAGATATACTACAAGTATGTTTAACAAAACATTAATGCTCGGTAGTATCTAATACATGAGAGGAATGCTTACGAGGTGCATGTGCGGTTTAGTAATGCCTGATAGAGAGGGTGTAGATATTGCTATTTACCACATTATAAGTGTGTTCTGTACTCAAACGTCTCGGACTATACTAGGCAGATTCTCGTAAATCAGAAACGTTTAGAGATGACTGCTAACATTACTCTAAAACGCATGAGGATGAGCGACGAGCTTGAATTCACACTTTGAACCATTTTGAATACCTGCATTTGCAAATACCATTTTTAATCCAAATTTTGAATATTTTTGTTTGATAGCATGTTATTGTTACGGACGGGAATACATTAATGCTACTAACCGTATATGGACGTCGTAAACATTACCCTGAGGTATTTGGTGCATTCCGGAACACGCCGGTACTGTCATCTGTCTTCAAATTGAAAATGGCAGATGCCTAGAAAGAAGGTAAAAACTGATTAATACAATTTTCTTTCCAAAAATTGGCGTCTCTACATAATAGACAGTTTTCTGTTAGTATTAACAGGTGGACAGGGCATCTTTCTCTACGTACTCGGACATCTGAATTTTTACTAAGAAAAAGTCTCCTGGCACATGTAGGGAATACATGTGCCAGGAGAACAAAAGTCCCTTTTCCTTCAGTTCTTGGCTAGTTTCTTTCAACTGATTGTATCATTTCCAGTTCCTTTGCCGGAAGATTTTCACAAGGAATCCGCAGAACGTAGCATTTAAAACATTATCGTAATTCGTGATATACAATTTTAGACCACTATTCCAACTGCTCACCATTTCTGAATAAAAACAGACTTTTGCTTAAAAGAAAAGAAATATTGTTTATATAAGAACAAAAAAAAAAAAAATAATAATAACGGCGCGATATAACATTTTGAAACAAATTGAGACGATCAACGTGGGGAAGGAAATCTATTTCCATACGACCCGTTCGACAAAACGACGGGATGTTTAGTAATCGTACCGGATTTTTTTCAGATATAGGCCAATCGGTTCTTATTCGAAACCCCGTGTTCCGATTATGCATTGTGGCCTGTATTTAAAGCCTTGCAACTTTTTACTGAACTCACGTGAGCTACATAAACTGTACTGGCCTTCGGGTATTTTTCAAAGAGAAAATTCAACACTCCCCAGTAATCAGCCAGTTACTGTGATTATCATGAATAATTGAGAAACACCATGGAGAACTACTGAAATAGTCATTTCATTCAGCGATAAATTGTGGACGAATGGAAACACCGCTCTCTATTTAAAGTTGGAGAAAAAATGCTTATATAGAGAAACGCACAAATGGTTTGATTGAGCCTCCGACTGGAACTGTTCGCCTGAAGGTGATTCCAAACATCGTCCTCGATATAAATCTAATATAAGAAGTGCTTACAAACTTCTGCAACTGTTGCTCTTATTTGATTTTCTCTTTACTAGCTAACATAAGAAAGAATTTACGAAGAAATGATGTAGTACTAAGTAATTCCTTGTACTTGTATTTGTATAATACGTACGTAGTACGCTATATAATTTTAGCAGAAAATTACACAAATTATACGCATGTCCAGATTGATATCGTGTTACATGAGATCAATGAAAGAATGAAATCACAAATCGTGAGTAAAGCTTAAAATTTATTATCGTGATTTGTTGCTTTGTACGTTCTATACCAATCAATATCTATATATATATATATATAAAATTGATTTTTGTGTGTGTGTGTGTGTGTGTGTGTGTGTGTGTGTGTGTGTGTGTGTGTGTGTGTGTGTGTGTGTGTGTGTGTGTGTTTTCTATACAAATCTACAATTTTAGATCGATTGCCGCCAAATTTTGCAGATATACCAAGTGTGACCAGACTTGTGAACGATAGGCTACTTTAAAATTTCATCAGAGCAGGACAAATGCCCCAAATGGGCGAAAAAACTGTCGGTCAACAATGATTTTCGGGCCTCAACAATCACTTTCAGACCGTTTGGTTACCGTGGTTCCTTAGCAATGCGTTTCAGACGTGTTTAGATATGCCTTTACAATGGTTTGTCACTTTTTCAATAGTCGTCAGAATCATCATCATCATCGCTTTGAGGGTCAGGAAAAGGATGATCCCATAGAAATCAGTGTTAAAATTGCCGATTTCGCTGTTTAAATGCGGAAATTAGTGAGGTTTCCTGCCACATCAATAATTTTAAAAATTGTATTGAATTCTCGATTTTTGAAATATATATTGAGTTCGCTTAGAGATATACGAAGCCCAGGAAATTAGGTATGAAGTAATTAGCCGGATCTACTTTTGAGTTGGATATTCATGCAATAACACATTGATTTCAATTTTTTATTTATATCTTCTCAAGCGTGAAAATTAATGTCTTCGTATTGTCTTTTAATATGAACTGCATAAGTTCACACACATGTGGGTTAGGATATTTTAAAATTAATTATGGGCCCGCCGTAAAAATTACATCGAAAAAATTCCGCAGCTTTAATTAAGCATTTCTTTAAGCCGAAACAGGCAGATGCATAACTTGAAGCTCAAGGGGGCGGGCGGAAATCTAAATACCTAGTGCCCCTTAAAAGAGAGAAAAAAAATAAATTCATTTCTACGTTTCTTTAAATCTAGATTTGTTTATTTCATGAGTCACGCAGAAAGCGTCCTTATTGGTTAATTTAGACATGGTTTGTATGTCCCTCAAGGAAACAGGGAGATATCACGTGATCCAAAAAGCCTCATTGAAGAAAACCCGGGCAGCGCCCGGGTTTTCTTCAATACTAACTATTATAGCTAGTATACTAAAAAAGTAAATAATGATTTAAGATGTCAAAAAAAGCAGAACTAAATTTATGCAGTTTATTCTGGTAATATATACAATACAATACAATACAAATACAACGCCACAACAGGCAAATTGCCCAACGAGGTGGCTGACTTAAGAACATCATGGATCCCCGAGCATTTTTTGGACTACTGCTACACCACACATGCACCCCCACCCCCGCGGAACCTCCCAACGAACCCCAACGAATCGGTACCTGCGGGAATGTGCGTGTACGTGTAGTGCAACCTGACGTAAAGTTTGTTTCTGTGTAATGCTTGTTATGTCTAGTGCTGTCATCTGCCCCCAGTTTTTCTAACTATGAGTGAAGTGTTATGGTTGAATGATTTACCGTTGTAGGAGATAGAATATAGAATACCACTTTTATTTTTTCCATTATCCCAATTTTAAAAAGTGGCAGAAATCTGAAATCTGTATTTTTGTAGAGTTTTGTTTCTTCTATCGGTACGCGGTGTGCGTGTGACTTTCTAAAATTTTCGCAAGATGTAAGACCTTTTAAGAAACATTTCCTAAAAAAGTCTTGATGCTCTTCACTTTTTTTTCAGCATTCGTAAAAGTTGAAACTAATTTGAAAGCGAGAAACCGGAGCAAAAAACAGTAAATTAAAGCTAATTTGAAGCTTCATTCTTACGTACGAACGTTAATGAGTTTTCTTAATTCATAGCTACTCTACTGTGTTGTTAGAAGATAACTCGATTGTGTGCTATGTGGCAAGCGTTTTTTTTCCTAATTGAAAAACTTAAAAATTAAGTTATCTCAAAATGGTGTTTACCCCGAAAACGAATTAATGTTAGCTGGTGGTTTTTCCCTTTCGCTAATTAAAGTCTCTATAGCAAAGACTAGCAACGCGTCTGAATCACGTTAACAATTTTTTGAAGTGATTGTGGGGATTATCACGAAGTCTAATGCATTTCATTTCGAGTGATTAATTTACATTAAAAAAAAATACCACTTCAATCCCATATTAGTATGTAAGACACCGTAATATAGTCAAATGGGAATATAAAGGCTACAACAAGTTATTCGCCCAATGAGATGGCTGAAAAAATTATGCCCACAAAAAATAGGATGCCAAGTATAACCAAAATACCCGATATAACAGAATACATCACCAAAAAATAATTAATAATATATAATACATTGCCCTTAGAAAAACTATGATTGTTAATGCAAATCGCAATAGAATTCCCATTTTATGAGTATTAAATATTGTGTCCAGTAAATATGGATCAGATCTGGTAGTTCACTCGAATTTCAAAACATAGGGACATTACTAAAACTTATTTGAAGCTACAAATTTCATTCGTTTTTCGATTTTGTGGAAACAAACTTGCAGCATCTTAACTGAAATTGAAATTATTAGTAAATGTATCGACAATGATTCAGAACTCTACAAAAAGTTACAGTGAAAACATCCGAACATTCTGCAAATATGCTGCGTCATTTAAAGGTATGTGAATAAAATTGAATCGAACAAAAAAATCGGGCATATTTTAGTGTATTTGCATACAGTGGGATTGAACATTGATTGTGTTATTGATTGTGTAACCAGTAATTTCATTTGTATGTAATAAAATATAGTACGGTACTTTTTAGTTTTTATCAATCCAATTTTTCGCCATTTTTCGCATGTTTTTCCTTTCTTACTAGAAAAGTTCTATTTCTCGAAAACTCTCTATCTCGAAATATTTTTCCGTCTTGTCAGTTAGAGATGGATGACTTATATTAGTCGAGATAGAGAGGGCTGACTTATATTAAAAAAGGGAATCAGCCTCTGCGTGTTAAGATGATGTTCTCTCAGAACAAAGAAAAGAGATCCTGATGATTTCGTTTATTACATTGCATTTTTTTTTGTCTCACATTTAGGTCTTTGAACGCGGAGACAGAAAGTGCATCAAAGATTCCTCTCACGCGTCAGCCCATCACTATTTGTTAGAAAGAAACAAATAAAAACGTCTGAGAATGAACCTGTGGTACCAGAGCACATTGAATAAACTCCTACAAATTACCGACAAAAGAATACTCGTTAAATTTGGATTCCAAACGGTATTCTCGGTGCGCTGAACGAGCTTCAGAAAAACTCGTTGCTCCAAGTTCGGCTCACAGGAAAGCCGCCATTCTGAGTTTTAAAGTTCGACTTTGCTAGCGGCTTGTTACATATGTATACTCTAATGTATTGCACATGCTTTTATGCAAAATAATTGAATAGCATAAAGAAAAAACCTTGAATCACTTACGGAACGACCTCAGAGGAAAACTGAGGATCCGAAAAAAAGAAGAGTGCATCAGCATATATCAAATATTTATATTTTCATTTATTATTCTTATCGTTATTTCCGTCGTATTCTATATTTTAAGACGAACTGCACAATCGTATATTTATCCTTGTTTCGGATACGAGTATAACATTTTATAATCGCACGTATACATATTCCGTCATATATACTGGGTACCAAGTGAAGTCTTGATAGTATGGTATAAAATATTCTTCAGAAATTGCTGAAAAATATTTCTTCTGGAACAAAAGTGGCAATTTCTAAAAGGTTTAGTGATTTCGTCTGTGGTGGTTATAATGCTGATCAGGAAAATTTTAAAATCCACTTGATGGATTAACTGTTATATGACAACTACTATGGATGGGGGATTCAGACAAAAGCGAGAGAGAGAGAGACCCGATACGTCCAGCTTCACCATAGTAGAATCGTGAACACCCTAAATATAGTGAAACCTCGCAACAATAATAAATCCCTCTACAACGACATTTCCCATATTGTATTTGGAAGTGCCCATAGCATACTGTTAAACTACTCTCGGCACAACGATATCTTTTACTGCGATAAATATCTCTATAACGATATTTTTCTAGGAGAATTCGTAATTGCAAAAAAGACATTTTTTATATATTTCACTCAAAATCAACTTCAATATATTTTTAAGTCTCTCGCCAGTTTCGTTATTTTCAGAGTGTCTAATGTCATCGTTTTTTACGCTATCCACTCTTTGAAAGTGTTAATTTGCTGTAAAGTACATAAAAGTAGTGTGTGGTAAACTACTTTACAAAGTAGATCAACTAACGGAATTTTATTCCTTAACTAATCACTTACATTTTTTAGCACATATAAACACTCATAAATGCATTTCATGGTTGTAGCAACAACGCTAATTAAGAAGAGATGCCAACAACAATAAATTTGGCAACACTTGATGAAAATGCTAGCTTTCGATGCAACGATAACATCTCCACAACGATATTCATTCTTTAGCTGCAGATAATCGTTGTATCGAGGTTTCGCTGTATATATTTCAGATCATATAATTGAGTACTTCTCTCATCACACATTCTACAAATTTCATTATGACTTTGAAGCGATATTGTGTTGAGGTAGATAAGTGAAATAAATTTGTACAACACGCACAATGCAGTGGAACCTCCCGCAACGGACACTCCCCGTGACCGGACACCTCCTGTTAACGCAGACTATTTTTAATTACGTCGATGGATCTCGATGTATTCTGCTATCCATCAACGCACCCTCCTCGTTATTGGGCAAAATAATCACTCACGTGGGTGTCCGTTATCGAGAGGTTCTACTATAAGTACTTATTTTTATTTCTGCAATCATGAAATACACTTATTTTAGAGAAAGTTGATACGGCATATGAAAAAAAAATGAAGGAATAAGTTGAAACTCATTAAAGATAGAGTAACCGGATTTAGCATTAAATAAAAGGAACAGAATGGTTCTGCGTGGCATTTTATTTCCTGATATCGTGAATACAATACGTGCATCTAAAAGAGACACTTTTCTATTTATTTCAACCAAATTTGTTTAAGAAAATGATGTGCTCTATTATTTCAGCGTCAACAGTGTTAAGATTATGCAGCACAGTACATGTTCAACAGTATATGTCTCGTACACATTCCTTTGCGGAATTTCTAACGCATCAGTACATGCCGGGATATGTGTTCTGAGTGTATGTGTAGCCCCAACTTATTTGTGCTGTCAGAGTTATGCATGGTTCATGTTCTCGCTACTGCTTCACCACACACCAACTCCGGCCACATCGCAACTGCAATTTACTGGCGTTAAGCGGTTAGGTTGGAAATGAAGGCACCATCTCTCGGTGGTCACCTCACGTTCGATAGGGAAAATATCTTGACGGCATCTTTCATGGTACTAGACGAACATCTTACTACCACACCACTCGGACTGATGAATGTGCAATCATCAATATCCAATTCGCATCATCATTTTGGATTCACCCATATTATTCTCAGTTCCATTCTACATAAAAATATCCTGGAGAAATTTGCACATCCTGTATGATCCAACTGTTACATTTCATTAAGGTGGGTTATAAATCTCTCAAGATATTTTTTCTGCTTCCATTAGAATGTTTCGAGATCATTCTTGACAACGTTTTTCCTCAGTGACACCATCTGCCGCAACTGCATCGCCCTGGAGTTATACTTTGAAAAATAGATTCGGAACAAGCGCCCATCACTTCAAAGAAAAATTGCTTATCCTTTCTTTGGTACTTTTTTCTCCGAGGCATTTGTTTCTCTCAAATAAGAAAAACTTCAAGTGCTTTTGAGGTTCACCGATTGTTTCAAACATATATATATGTATTTTTTATTTCCTCTTATCGCGATGTTTTTCTAAAACTTGTGATGCTTTTATGGACTTCTTACATGAATTATCGATTTGTAGCAGCTTTTTCCAGCAATTCGCAGCCCTCAATTCTCTTCTCGGAGCTATCGAAGTAACATATTTTTCACTTTTTTTTATCGATCTTGTATTACGCGTTATCTATAGTTTTTTATCTCAATTCCTGCGTATTCGCATGTATTTCATGGTTCCTACAAGATGCTTCGATTGACTATTTGCATATGCATACAACTGAAATTAATTTACGGTTAATTATATACATATATATATATATATATATATATATATAGGGTGATTCAGAAAAAGATGGGAAAAACTTTAAGAGTTGGTAGTATTACAATGCAAAAGAGCAAACAAAAAATAGAAAATACATATAAAAAAGTGAAATATGAAATAAAATAAAATAATATATTTTTATTTTATTTTATATGTTTGTGTGTGTCTGTGTACTGCCACATTTTCAAGTTATTTCCATCGTTCCATCTTTTCTGAATTTTCTGAATCACCCTGTATATAAATAGAGGACTTAATTATCTTCAATTTTCGGAATTTTTATGAAATCAGTAATAATATATATCCGAACCACTCAATTTAAAGAAAACCAACAGTGACCATATTTCAGTGGATTTTTTAGACTTGAAAATCAAAATTCACATCAACACAGCTTCCATTGGTATTCATGACAAAAGGAATGATCTAAAATTCAGAGTCAATTTCCCGGCTGATGTCAATTTTTTGAATAATTGTAATTCTAATATAAGCATAATTTTTTTTTTAATATCATTTTTTTTCTCAACTCAGCAGATTAAAATTCATTTGTAACAACACTGGGGATAATTTTGATGCGATAGACAACATTAAGAAATCCATAGTTGGCAACATCTACCCGTCTTCACTTTCAAATATTTTCCACAGAATGAGAGTACCACGTGAGTTTATTCATTAACTAACAAGAATAATTATTTGCTGTTTGAAAGGGGTTGCATCTATTGTTCACAGTTTATTTACGTTTAAAGTGTGTGTTCGTACGGAGTGACTAGATTTTCGCTGTTGATTTCGTTTGATGATCTTCTGATGTGCTGCATTGGCAAAAACGCTAGCGGAACAAGGACATTTGTTTCAGGCCTAAAATGCTTTCAGAAACGTTTTTGCTATTTCAGCCATTGTTTGTGATGTTTTCCCCTGATGAAGAACCTAGAGATGGCTTTGTTTCTTCACATCATTTTCTTACTTTGTTTCGACTGAATATTTCAAATTACTTTCTGATTTCTTTTTTCCACTAAGCTATTTGCTTTCAAAATTTGATCCTGTGGTTTCCAATTTCGTTTTCATACTCCGAAGGTTTTTCACATCCACTGGACCTTTTCGAATCCTCTTCCAAGTTCGATATTTCCGGCGAGCAGTTACTCCAGAATTGCTGGACATCATGTAAATTTGCATGGTTACTACACGTATTCAAAGTGAAACGCCCTCTGGTGGCGACATATGCAACTAATCTTTTCCCCGAAACTATTCCCATCACTTCATAAAATCCTCCACAAAATTTCACACTTTTCTAATGACTGGTTTCACCTGTAGGATACTTTAAAATAGGGACTTTTAATTATGGACACCCTGTATGTATATATAATGTAATTAACCGGAAATTAATTCAGTTACAATTTATAGTTTCAGTTATATATATATATAATACAACAGGTTGTATTGTATGAACACTACTAAGAGAAATTATCGGAGAAAGAAAAAGTTTCCTCAGACTTGCCAGAAATGCCACAACTTTGTATTAGCCACACATAATTTTCATTCTAAAATTGAAAAAAATATTAAGTTTGAAATAAAATTAAAACTTTCGTATGGATAGCGAAGAGTGACATCAAGCTTGGATAAGTCGCCATCGGCTGGCAGTGTCAGCAGTTATGAGCTTTGGCCGGAGTTATGTCTGACCATCCATGAACGATCCTGTTCAGCACACACACACGAGCTCTAAAGAAAGAATGAGAATCGTTGCCTTCGCAGTCTAGTGCACTCACCGGGCAAGTGAGAGAACGTGGGTTCAATTCCCTGCTGGAACAGTTGAATTTTTCTCTCTTTGCTAAATTCATCTTCGCATCAGCCAGCTGTTGAAACCTTCATGCGGTATATGACAACTTTATCATAATTTATTCATATTACATCATATCATCACATGTTATTAGTTAGCATTAATATCCTCGTAATAGCTCCAGAGGTATTCATATGTGGACTGTATCAATAATTATTAATGCACTTGTAATAAGAAAAAAATTAATTATATAGTTACATTATATTATAATATTATATAAAATACAAATTCAATTATAATTCCATTTTTCTTTTTAAATTTATCTTATAAAGCCAAAATTAAATTTATTTTTGAAACTAATTTGCTTCTTTTTTTTTTCAACGTTCAGTAAAAAACTGTTTGTTTTAATTTAATACCTACTTTTAGAGATGCTATCCAGGAATTCGCTTTATTTTCACTGTGTTCTCATTTGAGTTCTTATGTTATAAGTTATAAGAAATTTTCCGATAAAACACGTGTGACGCGAATATAGAAGGGAATGCGTCTCAAAACAGTTCAACTGCAGCTAAAATAAGGGAAAAGAGTGCAATTTTTTTCCAAAAAAATAAAAAAATTGTGAGAAATATACATCTCATATTAATATTCGATAAAAGTAAACTGTAAAAAGTGAAGTGAAAATAATAAATAATATTGTATAACTAGGGGGGCAACCCCCCCCCCCACTTCTTTTCACAACATATCTTGTTTATTTCGTCCCACTTCATCAGCGTGCTATGGAAAGAGACGTGTGAAAGCACCAGCTTACTGAAGAAGTGAATTTTAATAAAAATAATGATAAAGCAACAAAAAACAAATGAGATTCATCAAGCACCCCCAGAAACTGAGGCCCCAGATTCAATTCGCTGAATTTTAGTGTGGCCCCACACTGGATATATCTAGGGCTGCCGATGTGTTGAAAATTTTACAATGTTAAACAACAAAAATCAATGAGATACATCCAGGGGCCCCGAATTAGAACCTATCAACATTCCCATGGAGCACTGATCTGGAAGCTTGTCGGACACACCCCTGTAAGGGGCCACGAAAATTTTTCATTTTTTTCAATTTTGCAACGAATAAAATCCAGGGCCCCACATCCAGCCAGCGGGAACACAATATGCAGATTTTTAGTGGGGAATCCAGACTGGATTTATCTCGGTCTTCCGCTGTTGCAAATTGTATAATGTTAAAAAACAAAAAGAATCAGATTCATCCAGAGATCCAAAATGAAACCTGTAAACATGGGGCCCCTGACTTGGAAGCTTGTCGGTCATCCCCCACTGCGAGTGCCGTGAAAAATTTTCATTTGTATTCGTTTTACCAATGAATAAAAGCTAGGGCCCCAACCAATTACCCGGGACACCAATTCGCATACTTTTAGTGGGGCCCCAGACTGTCTTTATCTCGGGCATCCGCTGTTGCAAATTCTGCAACAGAAAATAATGAGATTCATCCAGGGCCCCCAAAATGAAACCTGTACACATGGGGCCCCGACTTGGAAGCTTGTCGGTCATCCCCCGCTGCGATTGCCGTGAAACATTTTCATTTGTATTCGTTTTACCAACGAATAAAATCCAGGGACCCCAACCTATTACCCGGGACACCAATTCGCATACTTTTAGTGGGGCCCCAGACTGGCTTGATGTCGGACATCCGCTGTTGCAAATTCTACAACAGAAAAGAATGAGATTCATCCAGGGCCCCCCAAAATGAAACCTGTACACATGGGACCCCGACTTGGAAGCTTGTCGGTTATCCCCCGGTGAGAATGCCATGAAAAATTTCCATTTGTATTCGTTTTACCAACGAATAAAATTCAGGGCCTCAACCAATTACCCGGGACACCAATTCGCATACTTTTAGTGGGGCCCCATACTGGCTTTATCTCGGGCTTCCGCTGTTGCAAATTCTACAACAGAAAAGAATGAGATTCATCCAGGGCCCCCAAAATGAAACCTGTAAACATGGGGTCCCGACTTGGAAGCTTGTCGGTCATCCCCCGGTGAGAATGCCATGAAAAATTTTCATTTGTATTCGTTTTACCAACGAATAAAATCCAGGACCACCCACGCAACTACCCGTGACCGAATTCGCAAATTTTTTGGAGCCCCCAGACTGGATATATCTTGTGCTTCCGCTATCGCAAATTTTTCAACGTTAAAGCAGCAAGAAAACAATGAGATCCATCAGGGGCCCCTGGAAATGAAAACTTTTAACTTTCCCATGAAGGTATACGTACAATCCCCCCCCCGGGTACCCCGACCCTCTGTGTTGGGAGCACTGTTGTTATATGTATATAATACATATACATACCTCTCGGCATGAGCCCCCCCCCCCCACCACAAGGGCAGGGCTGACAGGACCAGAACGATTCTTATCACTTTTTGATTTTTCACACTATAAATTAACCACAGAGAGGCCCTGAAAAGCTGGTTTGGGGGGCTCGCCATCTAAATTCCAGCCTAAGGGCCCTGCTGTAGGATATGGGAGCCTCTCGGTACATGCACATAACATGGTCCCAATGGGTCAAATGGGTCCCAATATGTGCTAGAGTTAAATGAATACTTGACCCAAAATCGTAACCGACTTCCGTAACACAAAAAAGTAACAGATTTCCGTCACTCAAAAACTTCACCCACTTCCGTCACTCGGTTGCTTAGCAACAGGCCCTTTACGAGTTTGTTATTTAAATATTATAGAGTAGATACGACATTTGCGTTTCTGTTGAGAACGCGTACACGATAAAGATTTTTAAAAAAAACATAGATGTTTTATTGGAATTAAAGATTTACGATTCTGAGCGGGCCCGAACATAAAGGCGTGATTTCAAAAAGAATGTAAGATAACGAATTGGAATATTATATGTATGAATAATCCAATTTGCTGATAAATAATCTTATTTTCATTTAGATGAAATTGCCGTTGTTTTGGCAGATGCACTCATACAAAAACGGAACATAAGAAAACAAAAATTTGTGTAGACTCCGTTACGTTTTAGTTTTCGCTTCACTCATTTACATGATTAGCATTTCTTTTTGGCTCGTTTGCATTTGTTGAAAATGAAAGGGAAGCTTGAATGCGTTTGAACGAGCATTTAATTTGGAAAAAAAAACTGACTTCGGAGTAATTCGGCATATCAAAATCGATGTCTGAAAAAGAAATCTATCTCGATTATGTGATAATTGCATTAATTAAGCAACGCCTCTTATTATTCCGACGCGATGTGTTCTCAAATGCAAAAAAGAAATGAAAATTCATTCAAAAATCGAAGAAAGCCTCTAGTGTGCATCGTTTACTAAATGATTAATGATGCTCATTAAAATCTTCAATCAGTGAATGAGCAATTAGTTTTTTTACTGTTTGTAACATTTTTTTCTCCATTAAAGGAACTGTTAGTTAAAGTTCTTGGAACATGAAAGAAGACATCTTTTACATTGGAGTTTCAAATGTATCTGCCGCAAGTTTAATGAAATCAAACCCAAAAGAATTTTCCGGTCGATAAAAAAAAGTAAAATAACGAGCATTTAATTAAAAAAAACACTATTTAAAAGTTTTAATTTAAATAAAATCACGAAGCAAAAACCATACACCGTGCATACATTCGTGGTGGTGATGAACATTGATTTCAACGAAATCAACTGGCTAGTGCTATTGTTTGCTAGTCTGGATAGTTTTACCTGAAATGTAATATGAAGGGGAAAAAACTAAAAACGAAGATGAAGATTAACATGTTTAGATTCATTTTCTTTCGTAATAAGCATACATGTTTTTTCTTGACTGAAACATCGGGCATGTGTATAGAACATCGGACAAGACCGAACGAAATTCAATGAGTGTGACTGCTTTTTCCCTTAGCCCAATATTCCTACATCAATAAAATAAACCTTTTCTGGATATTTTGCGGAGTTGAACAAAGGAAGAAAAGTCATCTGGTCTGTTCCAGGTATTAAACGCAGATCCTCTTCTAAACCGGCCAAGTGTACTACCATGTACACCACTGGAGAAGCGACCCAGCTGTCTTTCCGTATTTCACGCGCTGTGGTGAGGTGCTGAAGTAGTGGCATCAGTAGCCGTTTTTAAGCCCGGTGGAGACCAGTTGAATTTTCTTTCCGAGTTCCCCTCGACATATTATCCAGGAAAAAGTCCTTTCCGTTGAAGTATTAGGCTAAGAAAAACCCGTCTCACTCTAGCGTCCCAACCGGAGGGCTATTTTCTGAAGTAAACAGAGGGTATAAGAAAGAGAACTCAATTTCCGTTGGACACAAGATGACTTTCCTTTGTGGTTTCACCTCAGCATAATATACAAAAAAAAATGTCTATTTCCTTGAAAATTTTATTAGTGGTATTTTTATTTGTAAAAAATTAAAATCAACTTTATTCGCTTGATATAGAAAGAAAAATCAAAATCAATTTTAAGGAAGTGCATATTCACCATCTAAGGGCAAATGAAAGTCCTCGTGGACGATAAGACAAAATTCACAAATACGACAGAATTCTTAATGGTATTTTCCAATCTTGATTGGGAGATGACTTAATTTTCTTTCCGTAGAAGAAAACGATTATTTTCTGAAAGGTATTCCTAATAATATATATTTCAAAAGAGAACAATGGTTCTCACGTAATACCACAACACTTTTTGGCGGTCAGTATTAGTAGAAATCAAATTTTATTTAATAATGTTAATCTTCTTAAATTGAAAACCCCAGACAAAAATGGGAAGTAAATTTTTTTTGTAGTACTAATGAACTTTCAGCGAGGATGAAACGCTTTTGCGCAGGTTCATTAATGAAATAATTAAAGTGAAATTTGGAAAAAAAAAAGAGTTTAAAAACTCGATAAACTACCGAACATGATGGAATTATGTTCGCGTTGGCTTCCTTAGGTCTTCGGTCTAATTGATGTTTACAAACGTTTACTCATTTTCTCGGTGAAAGGAAAACCAAAGGTAAAACCGAATACGTTCGGAAGCGAAGCCTCACCGTTTGTTTGCCGCTTTTCTGCTTCATCATCTTTACTAATGATGATGGTGTTTAGTCTTTTCTCTGCTTTTATCAGCGTGTAATCGAAGAAAACTGGCATCGATTATTTCAAGCTCACGGTAAATTAGTACTTCTTTCAATCAGGAACATTACGTACGTGTAATTCTTTGAGTCTTATTATGGGGATGAGAGATAAAAGAAAAAAATTATCTGATTTCTCGGGTGAAACTAACCCACACATAATACCAAAAACACATACCGTATTTTCGAACATCAGCCGACATGCCGGGAATAGCGAGGGAGACTACTACTACTACTATTTAGCCGTACATGCATCTGGTACCCATTTCTCTGCAGAATTTCTAACGAATTCGTACGTGCCAGGACTGTGCATGTACGTGTTTTGAACCTAACGTGACGTTTGTTTCTGTGTAATTCTTCTTATGTGTAGTGTTGCCCTCCGCCATCATTTTCTCTAACTATGAGTGAAATGTAATGATTGACTAATTGTATAGTTGTAGGTCTGTTCCTCTCTGTGGCAAGACTTTTTAACGGGGAGATCGTCTCGCTTTCGCGCCTCGAAGTTGGGAACCACAGAAAACCAACTTCAGCCGACCTGTGGTGATGGTGGAGTTAACGAGGGGGACCAGCATGCTGGAAATACTTGTGTTTTCCAGCATGGTGAGCAATTCGACTTACAGACTCCAAAAAATCCTTAAACATCTGGACTTTAGCATTCGATTCAGTTAGCTGATTTGTGTGAACCCAGTCTTTTCTCTGCATTTTGGAACCTTTCAATTTTACGAACTGCTTTTAACTTCATTTTTGCCTTTGCTACACCAAAGTACAGTGACCTTCCCTACAAACTAAAATATAACGAAAAACAATATAGCCACTTCTTTCCCTCTCTGTTCCGAAAGGATATTTTAGATGACGGGGTTTTCAAGTGAACCTCTTGAAAATCTACAACTACAGCTGCCCTATGAGATTCTACAGCATCTGGCAGCATAAACCCGGATGTCTCAGGTGATTCTTTCAAGGCATTATGGATACGGTCAAAAATATGTAGAAAACTGCAGAACATGTATATAGTGTCATGTATCTATAGGGTTTCTATCCATTGTATATATTGTCATTATATTTAGTGCCATCTATTTATTGTGCTGACAATGGAACAGCTTTTTAAATAAGTTTTGCGGTGCGACTCGAAGTTACGAATCACAGAAAACTAATCTTCGGCTGACCGGATGAGGTGACACATGTTCACATGTCATGTAATTCGCGTCAACGTGGCCAAACATTCCACCACACGTTTTTCGGACGGAGAAATTTATGCGGTGACACAGTGTGGTGCACCATCTATTGGAGGTCAACTCAGATTCGATAGGAAAAGAAATGTTCTTAACAATGGCTGGGATCAAAGCTGCGAACCTGAAGGAAACCTCCAGAGTGGTAGACGATGATCTTACCACTTCACCACTCGCACCCCAAAAACCATGGATTATTAGGTTTTCGCAGGCAGAAGGTCACAAATGAATTTTTTGAGTTGGAAACCAGTTATAAGGACTATCAAATATATTCGGGCTCCAACATTATAAATCTTAATGTTAGTATAAATTGCCGGTGTTAGTACAAAGAGTCCGAGTTACCTTTTTTATTGAGTTAAAGATGCTCAAAGCAGCCGGAACGAAACATCGTGTAAAGATTTTCTTATCGGATCACGGCTATTTAGCCCGAAAATCTTCTCTCAATTAAACCAGCCGTAAAAGCCTTAATCTTCGGTGAGAGAAAATAAAGAGAGTCGCAAAATACAATTTCGCACAAAGAATCTGATGCGTGGAACAAACGCGGTTAATGCCTTTCCTAAAAACGATTTCGCAACAACAGCGATTCGTTGGAACAGCTTCGAAAGTTGCTGGTGATCGTAAAACAGGAACTTACTCGGTCGGAATTTGAAGTAGCTGAGTCTGCTATAGTTGGGGGGAAAAAAAGATGCCATAATTGAATCCTTTCGAGAAATTTTCATCCGTGAATTCACAATTAATTAGCTCTTTCGTCAGAACTGAGATAAAAATCTAAGACACATTCATTTAATGAATTAATGAGCATTGAATTTCCCCTTCTCATTGAGAAGAACTGATGCTTTGTTTCGCTGCATTCTTGTTGGCTGACGTATGAAGTACCTGAGATACGCCCCGTCGAACGTCAGAAGTCACTCTGGTATTCGAAAAAAAAAAAAAAAAAAGCAAAAATTAACGAATATCTCGAAATTTTTCTCAAATGGAAAAATGAGAAGACTTATTTTTAGCTTTTATCCTCATGGAATTCAGAAACAATTCATTAAATCGAGATGAGTACGAACACAAAAAAAAACCTCCACACGCAAATTAACGACAAAGTGGCTGAAATATATAGTGAAGAGTCTCCATTAACTAAATATGGTTGTCATTTACATCAGTCTGAACAAATATTTTTTTAATGTTTGATATCGGCTGTAAATATGAATATGCTGCAATTTTCTTAGTTGATCTTGGGGTGTCGCGACCCCTAAAGTGTAGGGTTTCTTAAAAATAACTGAAAAATATTGCATTTCGACAGAAACCAAATGCAAAAAAATTCGTATCAATACGAATTTCGTACAATTTTTTCTTCAAAAAACGAGGAAAAAAGAACTGGAATATAGTATAAATGTATAGTAAATGTAAGTGAAAATAATGTGATGTAATGTAATGTAAGGTAATGTAATGCAAGTGAAAATACACTGTAAACACAATTTGCCGAAATTGCAGTTTTTGAGTTTGTTTGTAATATTTTAAAAAAAAGGTAATTGCGCCAAAACTTCTGAAATTTTGTAGGATGTTCATACGACAAGTATTAATAAAATGGACCTCGAACTTCGACATCCGACCATTCATTAGAATTTTATGAATTGTTAAAGTTTGGAAAGAAAAGATATTTCTCTCTAAAATAAGTTTTAAGGAGTATACAATTTTTAAACATTTTTAAAAAAAATACTTATTAGCCAATTGCTAAATCACAGGTTCATTCTACTAGCACACGTCGAATACATTTGTGCAAGAGAGGGACAGACAGCTTTTTCTTAGCCCAATATATCAAGGAGACTGATGTTTTCTGGATATTATGTCAAGATGAACTGGGGAAGAAGGCCGGGCCGGGCCGTGTCTCCAGTGGTGTAGATGGTTCGCAAGAAAGTATTCCTTCAAAACCCGATGACTTTTCTTTCCGAGTTCACCTCGGCATAATATCCAGAGAAAATAAATGTTTCCTCGAAACATTTCTAATAATTTTCAGAAATTTAGTTGGAGTTGCTTAAAACTTTTTAACGACAAATTCAAAAACTGCAATCTGAGGAAATTGCTTAAAAAGTGTTTTTCTCTTGTACACATTTATACTACATGTCATTTCTCTTCGCTTCAATTTTCCAGAAAAAAATTATGAATCGATTCCAATTTTTTGCATTTGGTTTTTTAGTCAAAACGAAGTATTTTTCAAGTCATTTTTGAAAAATCAATATTTTAGGAATCGTTCCTCAAAAATCCGACGCCAAAATCAAATTTCACAATATATTGTCCAATTTTTTTCGAATCATTCAGGTCCGATGCTACTGAAATCGAGATATATTTTTCCCCTTTTGCTTCGAATTATCCAAAACACTTTAAAATATTACGGAAAAAATTTTGCGGTTTTGAAATTCAAGGAGTTTCTATATATAACCTTCGAACTCAAAAAAATGTAATGATGGAGGAATTTGTTGGAATATTTATGCTCTTTTCTGTGAATTCCATCATCAATGTCGATTTGCTAAATGTGTTCTAAAAATATCCGTATGAAGGGAATCTCACTTGAAGTGACGCGTTTCGGAGGTCAGATAGCAACTGTATACGTGTGCGCTTAGCATAAATATTCGAGGCTACAAATGACCCAATTTTGTACACAACGAAAATTCCCCCCCTCCAATCGCGATGGTCATCACCATCATTCCCTCTCATAATTCTGAACGATGGCGTTCCTCCGAGTGATTGGTAGATTATGTCAAAATACATCATGGGACGTGATCTGAAAAGGGACTGGTTCCGTAGATGCATTAATCCACGTGGCAAATGCGTTTATTCTGGTCACGCACACCTCCTCCTCCTCCTCCTCCCATATACTGCGGATATATAACGCAGATTCATACCGAGCTTGACTATCAGGCGTAAATCATAGTAATGCTCTTGACGTGAAGCGACGACCAAAGCGACGCGTTTTATTTACTTTGCGGTGGCCATTTCTCGCAATCAAAACAACATGGAAGTTCTTCCTGGGAGAACACTTAACGAATTCGTCGTCCTGTCGTGAGCCGAGAACGTTGTCATGTAAGTTGGTTTGGCTGCGATAACGACGTAATAAATGCTCGTGGAATCACGGAATGGTGTCAGGTCAGCTGACCCGTCTCCGATTCGAGCCAAAATAGGCGGGGACAAAAGAAGAGCTCGTAACGGAGGAACGGGATAAAGTTCTCTAACAGCTGACTTAAAATCTATTGAACATCACGAACGAAATGCTTTTTTCACTGCTTCAAAAACCATGAAATCCTAATACAATGGAAATTCGTTTATACGACGTTCAAGAGTGCAGCTCAAAATGTCGTATAAATGAGGAAGTCGCACAACTGAGGCTTCTTAAAAATTACCCCCTCCTGTTTCGCTTCCCAACAGATATACAAAACATTTGGGTGGAGCACTTTTGCCAAAAACTGTGCAATTCTGAAGAGTCACATGCCATTATGCCTGTCATAAAATTCAATGTGCAAAACTTCATCTCCAATTCTGCTGTAAAAAAATCATTTCACTCATATTAGTAGAGTGAAATGATTTTCACTCAAATGAGTTCACTTAAGAAAAAAATTTAAAATCGTATTTCAAATCGCTCAGAGAAATAAAATTGACAGAACATTGCATTTGCTTCATATAGTATTCCTTTGAAGAAAAAAAAAACATTGCCTCTCAAACTTTTGTGGTACAGCCAGCAAGCAAAGAAAGAAAATTCCACTGGAAATGATCAAAAGCACTTATACTGTGTGTGTGAGTGCCGTATATCTCTTATCGGCAGACGTGTACCCTCCAAACGCTCGCAAGGGGCTTTTCCACCCTCTGGAGAAAAGCTGAAAACATCTGGAGAAAAAATTTTGAAAGGAGATGTGGCCGTCTTTCAAACAATTTAAAACCTCGTTTCTCTACGTGCTCGCCGAGTCTGCGTATTCTCAAAAGCAAGCAATAAAGTATCTACTCTAAATGGTCATTAGCCAGCTTAATGGCTGTTTCCGCATATGTCAACAATCACATTAAAATTACTTATGGTTTTTGTGCGGTAACAATATACAAGAAGAACTGTTTCAGTGCGCGCAACACGTATTCACGGACTACAGAAATTCGCCTCATTTGATGGATATAAGTGACGCTTTTTTGAAAGATTTGGAGTTCGAGTCAAAGTGAAAACGCGGAATAATTGAGGTTTTACAATTACGTCGAATACATAAATGACTATTTCATATCATATTAAAATGCATAGGAACCAAAATTCCGGTCGATGCCAAACGTCACATAAATGTAAATGTCACAAAGCTGAGAGAAAAATTAAATAAGAGCTTAAAATAAAAAACTGAAACGAGTATAAAAGAAACTGCAATGCAATTTTATAATATTGAAAAATTCTTTGAATTTGTTATTGGAGAGGGTTTTTTTTCAAATTTTCTGTGATTTTTAGAACAAGGAAAGCAAATATTCATCATGAAATGTGTCGGAAAAATTCCACAGTCTCCAATTTGCTGCGAATACCTTGGCTTTGAGTGCATCCTGAAGCGGGAAGATTCGAAAAGTAAAATACGTAAACTGGTCCGCTTTCTAGAGCAGCACCCTGATATCAGAACTACAGTCCCGGAGCCAGAACCAGATAGAGAGCCACCTATGCCAGTTAGGAGATCCACTAGACTACGACGTCACCTACACCCAGACAGCGATCTCGTACATCTGTTTAGAGAAGAGGAAGAAGAGGAGCCTGAGTAGTCGAGAATAGTTTGATCCACGCTGGCTTATCGAAAAGCTGGATACAGGCAGCAATTACTGACGAATGTCTTTGGACCAAATCAAACTACACGGTGCAGCGATTAGATCAACCCAGCAGCAGATTGACAGCTTTCATGGATGCGATAGTTACTGATCCAATGAAAATCCCTGAAGAGAAGCAGATCAAATTTTATCAAGAACTATTCCCGATTATTCCCGATTATGACGATTATTATGTGATTTATAACCTGTGATTTACAATTGTGATTTATTTACATGAATCACCATTTTTCGATTACAAATTTTATACTTGTTTACTGGCGAGGTGCGTAATGGCACCTTCCCATGTATGTAATATATCTTTCTCAAGATCAATAAATGGTTAGGTTTCCCCGGAGGCACCCGAGTCCCCAGGGACAATGTTCTTATATCACTGAGTGTGACAGAGCCTGGGTGTCTCTCGGTTCCTATCACTATCAGTCTCCAATTTGTGGGTAAAACCCGACTCCGGGTTGCGATGCAGCTTGTCTTTAATACAGAACGTAATTTTCATTCTTAAAATTTGCAAATTTATGAGCTAATAATTTTTTAACATGTACACATCGCACTTCGACAAGAATAACGTCACAACTAAAATATTCACGGATTTGAGCTAAAATTCCCTATTAGAATTACATTTTTTTTCTCTACAAGTCTGGAATTGTAACTCTTCTGTGGTGTTAACTAATAAAGGTAAATATTGAAACTGCCAGTTCTCTCTATAATATTTACACTTTGATTAGCATATTTTCGTTTGTAATATTAGGTTCTTAAAATATAACATTGTTCTTCCCGGGATGCTACATGCATTCTTAGTTAAGAACAAGAAACGTGTGGCCCGTTTTCGCTGTGGTGAAAACTCTTCGAATCAATTTTAATGTACTCTCAGAATGCAATTATTAAAAGGAAGAAACTAATTTATGATAAAAATTTAAACAAGATATTATTAACTGGTAAAAATTGGAAGGTTAAAAATTTGAGGCACCCTTCCTTGAATACAGTTTGCTACAACAAAGGTCACAGTGTAAAAATACATGAATAGAGTTTTGTTCCACATTAATGATTAATATGAAACTTGTGATTGATGTTTGAGAACAGATACTTGAAATCAGGCCTTATACAGTTGGCAACGGAATACGTAAATTGTCCTCAAGAACATGCAGTCCATTTCTTGACAGATGGCAACACCATGCATAACAACACATACACGCACATTCCGACATGTACCAATTCGTTAGAAATTCCGTAAGGGGAATGAGTATGAGCTGAATGTTCGGTTGAGTAATAGTAGTATATTTCTTGCATTGTATTTTATTGTCGACATAGCAGAGAAATCTTGCTCGCATAGCAGAGAAATCTTGCTCGCATAGCAGAGAAATCTTGCTTGCATAGATATGATGTTGAAATGGGCAAAAGTGCGTTAATTGCTTTCTTTACTAGATTAGGATATTCAGTTTCTCTCAATTAAACTCTCTCAGTCCAAGCCAAAAAAGTAGCAACAGACGCCTCACTCTTGGTGAACTCACCTTTGAGTGTGAAATCGGGGCAAAGATCAATAAATTCATCTCGTTCGCAAGCAGTGAGAAATCTGTTTTCTCTTGTTTAATCAAATGGTGAGACAACCCAGTCGAGATTCTTAGTGTTAAGAGATGGAAAGTACATATCTATTATCGTATCTTGCAATCTTGATAAGTGTTCACAAATGAGGTCTTTCAACTTATCCGAAGGTGTGAGATGTTACTCTCCACTATTGCTACGAAGGTTTCGAAAACTGGCTGATGCGAAGATAAATCCAAGAAAAAAAATTCAACTAGCCTTGCGGGGAATCGAACCCATGTCCTCTCACTTGCCTGGCGAGTGCCCTAGACCACTAAACTACAAAGCCAACAAATTATCTTTCCTTAGAGTTCGTGTGCGCTGAAACAACACCATCTATAGCAGAAGGCCTCGGCTCGAAGCTTTGACGTCACTGAAGAAGTCCATTTCACCAGTAGCCATTGGATCTAGCAGGCCGACGTATGCGGAATCTTTACCTTTTTTGCAGTATATCCAATGACTATAGGTGAAATGGACTTCTACATTGATATCACGAGCTTCGCGCGGAGACTTTCTGCTATAGATGGTGTTGGCTGAAGGTGGCCTCACATGGACAGCCAGACCTACCTCAGGCCAAAGCTCATAATTGTTGACACTGCCACCAGATGGCGACTTATTCGTCGATGAATCTGTCATGAATGAGAGTAATTAATTCGACTTAATTTAATTTGAGACCTTAAGTGGACTAATATTTATTTAATTTATCTCCATAATATCTCGCGGCACACCGATTGGGAAACATTGCCCTAGTCTCTTGGGGGTTCACAGTGTGAATATTCCTAATTGATGTTTCTGGTCATGTATTTTTGTTCTGAGTTACTGTTTTTTGTCTTTTTGTACTAATGTGTAATGTTGTTATCACAATAAAAATAAATAAATAATTAAAAAAATAATTTTCCTATATCATCAAAAGTGTCAATATATTTGATTTTAAATATGTCTTTCTCTGCACATCCTACAGCTATCGCACAATGAACGGGATCAGGTAGGATGCGCCGGACACATCTTAAAGCCAAACATACGTGAGGTAAAACCCAGGATCGCGTGTTTGCAAGATCTGAATTTGTAAGGAAGGCACAAATGAAATGTGCTGGTGAATTGTTGTATGGCTATGAACCGATGTCGAGAGGAGGACAAATAAAAAAATCAATATAAGCTAGGATGACGAAAGAACTCGATACCCATGTTACTGCCAAAGCCCGAAATTGGTCAGTTCGCTAATTGGCCATTTTCGTTGTAAATTGATCCAGCCAATGTCCGAATTTCGGGCTTTGGCCAGCTAGTTTGAGAAGTGGCCGAAGATCTCTGGCCAAAGTCCGTTAACAAAAGACATCATTTTTGGATATCACCAAGTTAGCTTAGTTTTTCGTGATAACCATGTCCACGATAAACCGCAGTAACGATGCGGTAATCTTTTTTCTTTCAAAATTTGTCAGATAAAACTATGTCTATATTAATATAATATAGAAATAGTTTTCACTCAAATTTCTCTTTGTTTTCTCTCGTCATATTCAGCTCATCTGATACAACTACTTTATATAGCCATGTATACTACGTTCGTTGGTGAGGAAAAACATCAGCACATCGAACTTTGGCCAGGGATCTCCGGACACTTCACAAATTGGCCGTCCAAAGTCCGAATCATTACTAAAAATCAGATTTTGGCCATTTGTTGTATTTGGACTTTGGCAGTCACATACACTCTATACTGTGTGTCTCATAAATTTGTAAATATTTTAAAAATTCATCAAATTTGAAGGAACAGGTACATTTCAATACAGTTTGTGAAAAAGTTATTTTTGTGAAGGGTTTTTTTTTCTGGTACAGAAAAGAAAATAGTGCAGAAATAGTCGATGGAAATGCTGCATGAGAATACAAGGTGTATGATTAAAAGCTCATTTCTGTATTTTCCCATTGTTGTCGCTTACATAAAGGTTTCATCATGATGGTGGATAAAGCACTACTAGTAAAGTAGTTTTACCTCAGTCACGAATCGCCGACTTGAACCGAAGCTTTTACGTTTCAGACACTTGAAGACGTTGATGAAAGGTTCAAAAAGTCTCGTCGCCTTCCGGACTGGTGTTCCGCGCTCTCTATCGACAAAAATTTTAACTAAATTTTTTTCTGTACCAAAAAAAAAATCCTTCTTCGCGAGAATAACTTTTTTTGCAAACTACATTCAAATATACTAATTCCCTCAGTTTTTATGGATTTTCAATCTATTTACAAATTAATGGGATACCTTGTATGTGTGATATGAAATCTATTGCGAAGGTTAGATTATATGGAAATATGAAATATAATTTATGTTTTCATCCTCAACAGATCCCACGCATCGCGAACACACCATCTGCAACTCCGTATATTTTTCGGAACTAAAGCTTACGAAATCATGCAAGTTGCCTATTTTTAAGTGGAACTTTAAAGGCTTCGTCTGAATGAATTCTAAATTTAAAAAAGCGCAACGCCGTTCATTTCCGACGACTAGACATCGCGGATGTTTATGCAATTTCCCACCAATGTTCTGTTAGCTTCATTAAAAGTTGTGCGCTTTATTTTTAAACTTGTATTGACGAATTCTTACGAGATTCTCTCGCCTGCTGTTTTGATGCTTAATTATTGCTCGATGCGTAATGAGTCTTGCGGTATTTTTAAGAAGACTGGGCATTTTCTCGTAAATTTATATCTGGAATTCGTGACACTTAATTTTATTTGAATGTTGTAACTCTCTTGCGGGCACCGGTGGGACAAAAACGTTCGTCCGTAAAAGAGGTCTGACCGTTAATCAGGAGTTTTAAATGCATACTTATTATTTTTCCGTAAAAGAGGGGAGGTGACCGCATCTGAGTCCGTTAAAAGGAGTGTTACTGTATTGAAATATTTTTTTTTTCGGTGAAGTACGACATAAAAGTGTGTACAATAAAGTACAAACTCGATTATGACGTCCTCGGTTGTAACCACATTTCGGCTATAACGTCACTAGTCCGGACACTCAGGCGATCCGGACTCATTCTTATCGGTGGTAATGTTGAGAATAACCGCGCTTACAATTCTGATAAAAAACAGTCTCCTCGGACATAATGGGAAATCCTTCATCGCTTTTTTTTCCGTTAAAAAAAAGTTTTCACCAAGAAATTTCTAAGATTAGAGCCGATCACGTCCAAGGAATATTCGTCTGATGTTATATTTATACCTGACATTCACAAAAATATTTATTGCATGTTTGTCGATCCGACTTGCTCACTGACATGACCATTGTACAAAACATTTCCGTATATTGTTGCCCTTCTCGATTTTTTCTTATAACAACGTCCCGTTTCTTTCAACGAAGATTGCTTTAATTGCCCAATCTCTGCTAGAATCAGGAATGAAGGTGATTTGCATAATTCATAAATTGCGGCATATTGAAATATGTATGTGAATATTCATCTCTCACACATTTGCCAAGTTTCTTTTCTTTTTTCCTCGTGGAATTTTAGCAGACTTACTCTATCACCATATTTGGGTTACTTATACACAATATTTGGCACTTTGCCGAAAACAAATTTGATGAGAATCGAGGATGTCCTGTATTAATTAGCCCAGTTCTCCGTATTTTTCTCGATCGCATGTGGCCCCTAATCATAAAGAAATAAAAACTTCAATTTCATAGTCATCATTTAATTTCCTGTGACTAATTTTTCGTTAAAAAGGTCTTGAAAACGTCAACCTCAGTTGTAACGACACTTCGGTTATAACAACAAAATTTTGCGGAATCTCATCGATTTCGTTATAATGGAGTTTGACCTTACATGTCACTTATATGACTGTATAAAAAAACAAGTGACTACAGTGCATTACCGACGTCTGAGCATTTCTCCGGATTCGATTCAGAAACGTTCGATTTTCTCAAAAATCAGATGACTATTTATTCGGTCGAAAATGCTCATGTTGGAAGGCTTTAGGAGTGTATCCACGTTTTCAAATATGTCATCAATTCAAAAAGAGGAGTAGAAGATGCCAACATCGAGTTTGGTCATCGTGGTCTACATTACAGGAACAGCCTCAATATAATAAATGGCCTTGTTCTTGTAACGACTGCACATTTCGAGAAGTGTCGGGAGA
This sequence comes from Pholcus phalangioides, assembly GCF_987345545.1. Lineage (NCBI taxonomy): Eukaryota > Metazoa > Arthropoda > Arachnida > Araneae > Pholcidae > Pholcus > Pholcus phalangioides. The sequence continues at coordinate 79,395,943 of NW_028301608.1, read as the reverse complement.
GAACTAGATTTCTAGATGACGAAGCAAGAGCCTTTGTGAAGAAGGAAATGGAATTGGAGCATGGATGACAATAAAAAGGTAGATTAAGCTTCCAGCATTCACGAGTAAAAGAGAGCACAAGCTTATACGCGTGCCTGATAGAGTGTATAGCGACTGAAAGCACGGCTCATTTCTCACTTTATTATATTGGCGCAATGTACTAGGAAGCTAACTTCTGATTACACTAGTAAACATGTGTTTGTTAACTGGCTATTGGTTGTAAAAATAATAATATCAAAAACAAAGATACCGCAAATCAGTTTTAGCCTTAGGGTGTTACTTTGTTCCAAAACGGGAAAAAATGATTGAACCATGCGTGCTACAAGCTGATTGCTTCAGGTTCGCATAGTAACCGGCGATTATGCCAGGCCACATCATTGGTTAGGCAAGCTCACCTCCAACACAGTTATAATATTTACCGCTACGATTCAGCAGTCCGCCTTTCATAACTTCAAGTTTTTTTTTGTAGCTAAAACCGATTATTATGAGAACTAGAAACAATTTTCACTAGTTGTTGTAAAAATAAAGCAAAACATCCCATTATAAATTTATGCACTTGCCATAAAATCATATGCACTCATTTTTACACTTTATCCATTCATCTTTTTCATATGTCGACAAAATAAATACATATTTTCTGAAACAACGCGTGTATTTGAATATCATGTGCTATGAAATGATTAAGGTAACTGATGAATATGATAAATGTCGTGTGCGGAAAATCGATCGCCAACAATTCTGTGGTGTTTGGTCAGAACATGATATTTCCAAAAAATGGCTTTTTGATCTAGTAGTAAGTCTTGCTAACTATAACTAGTTAGAAGTGAGATAAATGCACAAATACGTGCGTACGGCTAAACAACATGCTGATTTATGATATTTTCATTTGTATTTATGTGTATGCTTTATTTTTGATTTTTGAATGACAATGGAAATGCTTATATCTCAAAAATGTGATTTTGGAGTTATCATGTTCTGACCGAACAACACAGAATTTACTGCCAAGCAATTCCCTGGGAAGAAAATCCTTCGATGAAGTGACATAATGAGGGAGTGGATGGTGATGAGTAAGTGAGCAAATGTGTGACTGATCAAGTGAGTCAGTAAGTTAGTGAGTGAGAAAATGAGTGAGTGATGGGCAAGTAAGCGATTGAGTGAGTAAGCAGGTGAATATTTTAGTTTAGTTTCATTCATTCATTTTAAAGAGAGAAATTATGATCAATGTAAAGAAAAGAATTAGTTTTTTTCTCGAGCTTTTCTTTTCCGGAAACCATAAGAAAAATATTTTTTTCGGAATTTTATGGTTCTTTTTTATAGAATGATGATAGTATTTATCGTGGAATTATCTCTTTTACTGCCCAAGAGACTCGAAGACGGCCGTAGACGGCCCAAATAGTATGGGTACGTTTTGGAAGCTTCAACAACGGGAGAAGAAGAAGAAAGTTCTTGTCGGAGGCGGGAACCGAAGAAACACATTGAATGCCCTATCAATGGGATTTTAAATGCTGGAGTATTACCGAAAGATAGAGCTACTCAATGCATTTTACAAAGATATAATACTACTCTGGTGGAGGCGTTTCAGTAGACAAATTATCGCTCAAAAATCCATTCGAATAAAAAGATGAACGTCAATGCAAATGATATGATGAATAGAAACTCATGAAGAAAGGATGGGGAGAGGGAAAGTGGTCAGCATTCGGACGAATCCACTTCTAACACTAAAATCTCGGGATTTTCACTAACCTCCCCAAGTCTTCTCTCTGTGTATTCAAGAATTAAACCTAGAACCCAAGCTGTGAAAAAAGAAAATCATGTACTATATAGGCATCAACCTGTTGTGCATTGATCAACGAAGTTAGTTAAAAGTCGCGATAAAAGAAATCATGCTTCAGAAAAATTTGCACTTCATGCTCGAACTAATTTCAAAAATTTGATGAGCATCTAGTTTTTAAACATAAATTTCTTGAGAAATAAATGTCTCAAGAATGATTTTCGCTGAAGCAAATTAATAGTAATTGATTTTTTACCTATATATCGGGGGGACTGTTTTTTAATAATGGCATGGTTTTAATTTAAATTAATGTCGTCTTAAAAAGTTCGAATAACAACATTTTTTTTACTTTTGAAGTCTACTTAACCGTGCATGCAACTCGTAAACATTACTCTGGAGAATTCCTAATGAACTAGTACACGCAGGGAAAAAGTGTGTGTAAACATGCGTAGCCCTAGCACATTTATGTAACCTAAGTTATGCATGTTTCGAGTTATACTGGGAGCAGTTAAAGTCTGCATGACATACCCATAAGTTTGTTGGTTCGCCACTAGAAATAACTGTCTATTAACTCATGCTTTCCTTCTCTTCACGTTTTAAGTCTTTAAAAAATATATTTTTCGGAAAAGGTTTCCAGTAATGAATTTAGGTCCAAAGATGATGTAGGTGTCGTGCTGCTTCAGATGGCCGACCTATCTACATATATGCTGGTAGGCTTCATTCATTGCTTGGACATCATGTGTAGTGCATTTATTTTTTATGAAATGTAAGGCTGACAGGGCTCCAGCCGTTGGGCCCGAGACATTTAGCATCACATTTCGTTATTTCATGCTATAAATTCAACATAGTGCCCGTGAAAAGACTGGCTAGAAGTCCCCATCAAAGATCCCAACCTAGGAGCCCTGCTGCAGAATATATATGTGCAATGTTTATAAGCTAGAATTATCTTTCTCCATTTACAAAAAAATTTGAGGAAAATTACCAAAACCAGACATATATTTTGTAAAACAATCGCATGTAACAAAGTGATTTATATTATGCAAAAGAATATCGACTTTCAAGCACATAATAGAACGCAAAGCGCCTAAACCGAACAAAATTATGACAAATTTTCTCCTTTTAAAATTGCAAACTATCGAGATTTCATGGAAAAGTAGCAAGAAATGAATTTTTCCCATGAAAAGTATCTATTTCTTAAATACGAAATTTACGTATCCCTATCTATATAATTTTTTCGCCATAGCTCAGCTGGAAGTGAAGATCATTTCTTGTTTCAATATGGCGCGATTGCTATGCGTTTGTTCGCTAATTGGATTAGCTTCAGCCTCGGTACATGAAACGAACTCAACCGCCGTCGATGAACTCATACCTATTGCGCAATCGAAAAACTCTGATGCAATCATATCTCAACATCTAGCCAACACATAATAATGATGTGAAACATTGTCGAAAATTGTTATATAATATAGTAAATTTGCTATTTTCACGTAGCACTACGCCTGTAAAACAATTAATCGATTCACTGCATTATTGGCATCTTTGCGGAGAAACCAATCCAAAAAATTATGTTTCTGGCACGACGACTGATTACCGAGATATATTGTTCAGAATAACGATTTGAATTGTCGATTCTCATTTTGAAACTCTTTATTGTCCTGAAATGTTCATAAACTGACATCATAGCAAGCAAAAAGAATCTGTCTTCTATTTGATAGTAATTTTGGAATCACACTGATAGATGTAGGGTGTCGCTCTCCACTATTCATGCAAGGTGTAGCAGAACAGAATTCAATATCAAGATGAAATTTTCGAAGGAAAAACAACAGGTTTTTGCTAGGTTTCGAATCGCTTACTGATCCGACTTAATCCGAGAGGGCACTAAACACTACGCTACAGAAGCACTTATCTTTCCTTTCTTTGGAGCACATATATGCTGAACGGAACCGTGCATGAACTGACCTTCTCCTAACCAGACCATGGCCCACCACTCTGTCTAAATGGAGATATTTTAGCAGGTGGTCGATGACCTGGGCCATGCTGGAAACTGCGCGTATATATATGTGTTGAACCTAACGTGAAGTTTATTTATGTGTAATCTTTGTTATGTGTAGTGCTACTATATGCCGTCAATTTTATAACTATGAGTGGTGCCATGATTGAATAATTGTACCGTTGCACGCTTTTTGCTCTCTTTTTAACGGGGAGATCAACACGCAATCGAGCCTTGAAATTGGGAACCACAGAAAACCAACTTCAGCCGACCACAACTATGGCAACGGTTACATGGACTCTGACCCAAACTTCTTAAAATACTAGGCCGACTGATTCGACATCTTCGAGTTAAAGCGTGACATCAGTAATATCGATATGGCAAAAATCGCTGTTCTCTATCCTGTTTTTATTTTTCCAATGATTTCAGACATCCTTAGGATCGGCAAACCGGTTTCCTGCTCAAATATGGACGACGAGTCTGCTCTTCTTTATATTCGCCTCAGAATGATCGAACTCAGTAAATGGCTCACGAAAACCTGGATTCTAAGGGCAAGGGTTCAATCCCCACTTAAGCCTGTAAATTTTAATTCCATAAAAATCATGTCCTCTGTACATCCAGTTCTTCTACACCTTGAAATCCCATTCTTTTTGATTCGACTATATCTATTCTAATGATATTCGACAAAATTGCTAAAAACGATTTTCTACTTGTCGTGACCATGGCTACTTGAATCACTAATGAATTGGTACACTCTAGAACATATTTTGCTTGGGTGTTCCTGAATAACCCATAAGTATTTATGTTGTCAGAGCCACGCTTTTTTCGTGTAAGATTGGACCTGCTACTACTTAACCATACACATATATTGCGACTCGTACACATACCTTCCTCTGTCGGGGAATTAGTAACGAATCGGTGCATGCCAGAATGTGTGTGTATCTTGGTGTATATGTGGCCCTAAACGTATTTATGTTGTTAGGATCGTGCTTGATTCCTGTTCTTGCCGGTGCTCCCATCTGGCTTAAATAATTTGAATTGATGGATTTTCATGTTACGTAAGTGTTATGTTGTAGGTCTGCTCTCTGCAGTAGGTAGGTATTCTCGGCGGGGAGATTTTTTCAAGAGAAGAGTTGCCGCCATCTGTCGTCTTATAGTTGAGGCATTACTACATTAGCATGCTAGACCTTTTCAAAACAATTTAATTTCCAGTCACGCAGATAAACGTCGGCACAACGTCCTTCTCATTCCGCAGGCATTGATAAAAATAATAAGTAATATGTCTACCAAATGATGTCACGACCTTAAACCGTTTTTAACCTTTTTAGTATTACATCATGATAAAATAAAATAGTTCTCATGAAAAGTTTTGGTAAGTCATTTTAGTTGTAAGCACAAGGCCTAAAAACAAAAAATAGTAATTTTTCGGAAACCTAATTAACCCAGTATTTCTATTTGAATGTTTTGTCAGCACTATACGCCTTACAATAGAACTAAAAGAATACTAGTTCAAATATTTTGAATAATACATAATAATGAATATTTTTGTCTATTTCACCACAGAAAAAACCATCATTTGTTTTATAAATTACTGTTAGGGGACAATATTTTCTTTGTAAAAACAGTCGATGCGTGTAATGCAGTAACACTTTTACAAGGGGAAGAATTTCTAACTGGATTTTATTAATTGAGATATTTAGAAAAAATGGGAGGTGATCGGATAATCGAAAAGCATTTTACTCCAAAAAATACCAACATCCCCAACAGCCGTATATAAGGATTGTTACGGGGGTTAGAAAGTTGGTGGTACTTCAAAGTATCAGTAAAGAAAAAGGTTTATATAGCTGTGCCATGTTTTTTTACTTCGATTCTTCTTGCAACCCTCCAATGGATGGTTTTTTGTCGTAAGGAGTGTCTTCGGTTCAAAAATGACAAGCATTGGTGGTAAATAAGGATAAAAGGCTTTATCGAGTGTTAAAACGCATCTGATTGGGTTGCGGTCGGAAAAAGTCTCAACTATAGAACGATACAGATATGTTTTCTGTCGTACCCCGAGTATTTTCTTGTCGAGGTCCGCCGAAGTAAAACTAATCAGTGTTTGAAGTACTACAACGTGATCCGAACAATGGAATTCCTCTTGGTCGATAACTTTTTCTGGTCCAATGACACTTTCCCAATGTACATAGATAGGTATATGTTTTTGTTGATTTGTTGAACAAGCTACGAGGTTACCTAATCAAGCAGAAAAGGAAATAAATCCTAACCTCGGGCTATACTTTTCTTTGTTTCGAAGAGTGTTTTTTTTTCTTTTTGTGTGTCCTGAAGAACCTTCTCGAATGTATTGTTGTGGGTTATGTCTGCCGGTCACTTTTGTTGCAAGAGAAGCAGAGTAACAGAAATTTTCTTTTGATGTATCTACGTTTGATTGTCCACTATTGTGTGACAGCGCTTCAGTAGTTTCTCTGCTCATTTTTCTTTTACGGTTCATTTCGTACAGCAGAGGAAAAAATATGATCATGTTTTCGTATTTGACCAATATTGGCTCACTACATCTATCAATGTCTAATCGTTTAATCTCGTAGATTTATCTTCTTTCGGTAGATGATGATGTCTTTTTCACATCACCGACTTTTTTCCTTTTTTTTCTGGTCGTGCTTCTTTCGATTGATATCAGAGGATCTTTTCGGTGTTCTTTTTGGATTTGCAACAACTTTATTTTTTTTCCAAATTTTGGACGGGTTATAAAATCAGTTGAATTTTGATATGAATGTGTCTTTTAAATCATCCAACGATAGTGGGTGCATTTGTGAAAAGTTGGGGAATGAGATCATTTTTAACGCTCACATCTCAGGAAATGTTCAAAATATAGCAGTGCTTTTAATGTCTGTGGTTAGTTAAGACAAATCCGATGATATCACTCTGTTTCAATATCTCTTCCTTTCTAGGCACCAGGCTTGCGGCCCGTATTCGTGACGAAGTTGTTGTTGAGGTTCTCAATGCAAATAAAAGTCACAATCGTATCATCTTTTAGATATTATAAATATTTAAAAGATGGTATCTGTGCCCGGTGATATTTTAAGTATGTTAATATCTCTTCTTGTCTGAGCTTTGGGCCCACTGGCCTCATTTGTAACGAAATTCATTTATGTTACATACGTATATACATCTCGGAAAGTTCGCAACGCGAATAAACGATAACGGCATCGTCTGTTAGACATTGCAAAGGCAAATCCTATGATACCCATTTCATTAAGTCAGTACCTATCACATCAGCTGAAGTGGGTTTTCTGTTGTTCCCAACTTCGAAGAGCGAATACGAGCCGATTCCCTTGTTAAAAGTGTCAACACAGAGGGCAACAAGCCTGCAACTGTACAAATATCAACCCATTACACTTCACTCGAAATTATAGATGACAGCACTTGAGAAAAAAAGGACACAATCCCAGATGAACACTCGTACTGTCAGGTATGCACAACTCACTCGGTACTAAATAGCCCATGCCGATCGGAGTTTTGCTCGTTTTGAAAGTGCCTACCACGCTATCCAAGGCACAAAGAACGTATTCTCGTCCAGACTTACGGTCGTGTTTATCACAGAGCCTAACCCAAATTGTTTTTTTCTGGAATTAAAAAAAATTTTGCCGAGTATTCAATAGCGTTCAACAAACAAATATTGTGTAAACAAATGCTACAATGCTCTTATATAATGACTTCAAAAATTCTTTCTCGAACAGAGAAACCAAAGATTTATTTCATTTTGATATTTTAGCCGCAATATTTTTGCTCAGAAATAAATTCTTTTGGATTTTCTTTTATATTTTATTCTTTTTCTTGATATTTATCTTCTTTTTTTTCTTTGTTTCGAATTTCAAATTTTCTTCTTTGGGTCTATTTTTGTATTTTTTCGTTTAAACGATTCATTTTTCTGAAGTTATTTAGATAAATCACCTATCGTCACGATATTTGATCAATAACGGAAAAAATCCTCACTTTTCCTTCTTTTCAAGAAAGATGTCTCATTTTTTGTACAATTTCTTTTTTTTTCGTGTGTAATTTGTTTTTATGATATCCGATAGCAAAAAAAAAAATATGTATCAGTGCATTTATAGTGCTCCAGTTATTTTATTCTGTACCTAATTTAATGATGAGCCGGCCATAAGTTTGAAGTATATAATATACAAACCAACATAAATATCTTTTAATGATATGAATAACCATTTTTATGATATGTATATGCCTTTAATGATTTGTATTTTCCCACTATGTTCAAATAAAAATAACAACTGCATTAAATAAATCATCTTATATATAAATGTGAAAGTATGTATGTATGTATGTATGTATGTATGTATGTATGTATGTATGCTCTTTATACAAATCTACAGTTTTAGACCGATCGTCGCCAGATTTTGCATATATACCAAACAGGTCCGGGATTGAACCGTAGGCTACTTTAAAAGTTCGTCAGAGCTGAGCAAATGCCCGAAATGGGCGAAAAACTGTCGGGCAACAATGGTTTTGGGGCCTCAACAATTACTTTCGGAACGTTTACTTTGGTTACCGTGGTTCCCAACAATGCATTTCAGACATGTATATGCCTATACTATGGTTTGTCACATTTTTAACGCTGCCATCATAACAGTTCATTCCTTTATAATGGTTTGGCTCTTTTCCAATACTCCCAGTAATTGAAGAAAACCCTGGAAGCGCCAGATATTTTTGCTTGCATGTATACAGGGTGTCCTGTAAGTGCTAATGTGGCCTTTATCTCATCAACCACCCATCGTTGAGGTATAGTTTCAATTTAAAAAGTGCTTAAAAGGAGTTTGAATAATATTCCCTGCAGAAGCTGGACATATCGCGTCACTAACAACAGAGAACAACAACTACGGCGATAAAACTGGGAATAAAAATGTTCAACGCCAGCTGATGAACTCAATGCTCGCCTCAAATCATCAGCACTCTACTTCACCAAGCACCAACTCTGGCCATATCGCTACATTGCAATTTACTGCCATTAGTGAGATGGGTTGGAAGTGAAGGTGCTGTCTATCGGTGGTCGCCTCGAGTTTGTTAGGACATCAACACTCTGGCACGAAGCTAAAAAATTATCATTATCCACCAACATGCGAGTTCAACTGCAAAATGACTCGGCACTGCTATCATTTTCACATCAGTTGATCAAACTTGGCAATGGAAGAATTCCCGTAGACCCAAGCACTGGACTGATAACGTTCCCAAATGGATTTTGCCAGTTATTATATATATAAACTCAGTTCAAGAACTTGCAGACAAAGTCTTCCCAAACATTCAACAAAATCACCGAAACCGTGAGTGGCTTTGTGAGAGTGCGATTCTGGCACCGAAAAATGACCGTGTGAACAAGATCAACGGAAAAATCCTAAAAATTATTCCGGGAGACTCCACATCTTACAAATCGGTTGACACTGTCACAGACACAGCGCAGAAAGTTATGTATCCTGCAGAATTTTTAAACTCTTTGGATATTCCGGGTGTGCCACCACACAACTTGACCCTCAAAGTCGGAGCACCTATAATGATTTTAAGAAATTTGGAGACACCGATACTCTGCAATGGCAACAGACTCTGCGTGAAGAAATTGCGCAATTACATCATTGAAGCAACGATTCTAACTGGATGTGCTGGAGGAGAAGACGTCTTCATTCCACGTACCCCAATTATCACTGAAGAAATGCCATTCACTTTAAAGCGATTACAGTTCCCGATTCATTTAGCTTTTCCCATGACAATCAACAAAGCGCAAGGCCAGTAGTTAGTAGTGGCAGGTATCAACCTACTTGAGCCCTGTATTTCTCACGGACAGCTTTTAGTTGCCTGTTCGCGTGTTGGTAATCCCAAAAATTTGTACATCTACGCACCAGATGGACAAACAAAAATATTGTGTTTCCACAAGCGATTGCCTGAAGTTTTTAATTAAAATATTTAAAAATTAAAGTAAATTTTTTTTTACTAAATGCAGAAATATTTTGATTAAGAAATAAGTAATAAGCTATATATATGTAAATTTTTTACAGGGCGGGCAACGTCGCCGGGTATCAGCTAGTAAATTATATATTAAAATATGTGACAGCAATATTAATTCGAAGTTTTTTTTTTTAACTCGATTGTATTTGTATCGATTAATGGAAAGTTCACCTCAGCAAAATTTACCGACAATAATGCACTGCCACGCAATTCACTGATACGAAAATTCATCGACGCAAAAATAACCGCTTGGAAAATTCGTCCTCAAAACCCACCGATAACCGATCGCCACCAATGAACTGGTCACTGAATGATTGAGCGATTGAGTGATCGAATGAGTCGGTGAATGAGCTAGCGGGTAAGCAAGTGAATGACCGAGTGAGTGAGCAATTGAGTAAGAGACCGTATGAGTACTCAAATGAGTAGGTGAGTGACCGAGTGAGTCGGAAAATAATGGAGTTAGTGAGCGATTGTGGGTGACCGAATAAGTGAGTGCGTTGCAAGTGAATAACCGTATAAGTGACATGCTCAACTTCAAGCTCATGTCCTCACCAACTCACGCATTCGCTCATTTGTCACCTGCTCCATCTCATTTGCTCATTTTCTCGCTCGCTCAATTACTCACTCATTTGTGCATTCGCTCACCTGCACACTCACTAACTTCCTGACTCACTTGCTCCATTGATCAGTCACTCATTTGTTCACTTACTCACTGAGACGTTCACCTGATCATCCGCTGATTATGTTCCTTTGTCGGTGAATTGCTCGTCCGTGAAGTTTCCTAGAGGGGAATTGTCATGTCGGTTGGTAAATTGCGTGACGGTGAATTTTTCCAGCGGCGAATTATCTTTTCGATGAATGGCGTGGCGGTGAATACTTGTCGATGAATTCCGACGGTGAATTTTCGGTGATGAATTTTCTGCACAGGCATTTATCACCTTCTTCATGAGTTGGTTTCATGTTTTTGTAGTACATAGTATTCAAATACAATCCTTGTTTTATAAAGTATTTATTTATTTTTTATTTATTTTGTGGACATAAATAAAATGAATGGATGCAGAGTGAGAAGATATTGATTTTATGGCTAAGTGCGCATATAAAAATCTAATGGGAAGTTTTGCTTTATTTCCGTAACAACTAGTGAAAATGTTTTCCAGTTTTCACGAGCAAGAAGGCACCGACTTTTTACATGCATATTGATAGCATAATGCGTAACTATACAATGAGCACATTTTGTAAGTATCAGTGTGCTAGTTAAAGAGCCGTTCCTTTCCTTGCATTTCACTCGTTAGCAATATTTTATCCGCGACTATAAATTTAGAGAGTAATTCTGGTGGTGGGGAAAAGTGAAAAGAAGAAGAACGACGGCACAAAATGCTCCGAAGATAATTCATTTTCCCTCTCGGGACACGATAGTAATTTTTGCTTAAATGACCATAAATTCATATCACCATTTCCATGTTCGAATGGATGCTGTCACATAAATCTTCATTAATGGGCCCAACAAATCATGCATACGATATAGTCGAGGAAAAATGATGGCAATAACGTATTGTCATATTCCGAGGAGAGATCTCTCACGTTAAACACTGCATCCAGGCAAGAAATTTCACGGGGAGATATAATGCCCGTCCGTTACGTGGTATTATGTTTCCATCTGGTGCGATGATTATCTTGATCGCATTCGAAATCTGGAGAGAGAGCGACGTATAAACAAAATCATTCGTCTTACCTTCATTTGTAGTTAACCACGTTCAACTATGAATTTTTCCAAATTCGGTATTGACGATTGCTTCTGAGAAAATTCGAACGAGTCAACTTCCACTTCATATGTCCTAATATTTAGACATTATTAGGGTAGAAATGCTCAAATCCTGGCCCTCAGATAGGTGTATCCGTAATTTCATTAAACATTTTTGAGCATATATACTGACCTATGGCCGACCAAGGAAGGTGTTGGGCCAGGCTGGACACAAGTGTGGCCTCGGCTTAGTCAAAAATGGGTTCCTTGCCGTCTATCAATAAAAAGTTGAAGACATTAAATTTTTTTTTAACTTAATAATCAATTAAAATAAATTCAGCGAGAACTAAAATGACTTACTAAATAATCGTAATAGCTATTTATTACTATCATTATATTTACGATTTTATTCATATTTATTAGCATTTTCCTCTTATTTTACTTTTCATAATGTGACCATTTTACCAATTCATCCATCTTTTTCCTTCCATTAAACCACTATTACAACGCTCTGTTTCCTACGTTGTAATATCACTCTATAAATAGCTAACTTGATAGAATGACACAAAACCTGAAGTACATATGATATACAACCTCATTGTCTGAGGTCGGGTTGAAAAGAACCAATTTTTGCGATCCTATTTGCCAATCTACTTATAGCCTCCTCTACTCCAAGCCGACAACTGAATCTATAGCTCATTTCCCTTTCATTTTGTGTGTGTGTGTCACATGAATAGTACATGATACTACTGCTAAGATTTCTATAGGATCACCAGGGAGCACAAATGTTTGTTTGTCTCTTGCTCGAAGCTATACTGAATAGTGTCAGGAGATTCACAAGCTGCTGCACAAAAGATGACGGAGGGTCAATAACAGATGCCGCTAAAAGAAGACGAGCACATTTCTCCATCAGTCCTCCCAAGGTGCATCCTCCCTTTCCGACGACAAATAACAACAAGAAAAGGTCGTTAGCGACTTTCTGAAACTGCTTATTGTCGTAAGCTCATCCTATACGTCCCGACATCATTTCCGCTGGAATGACCAAAAATAACAAAGTGGAAGGGGAAAGAATGACCAAATGATCATCTGAAGAAGCATGTGGAACCAGCACCATCTTCTCTGCCGATTTTTTCCTCTTATTTTTGGCCATTTGTCTTTTCCCTCTTTTTCTTAATCTTCGGCGAATCGGCTGATGTGGATACGGTTCATAATATTTGTTGGTTATTTAATAACAAATTTCGTCATCATATAAAATTGCACAGATCGACGGCCTATTTCAAAAATCTAACAACTTTGAAAATTGCATTTCGAATTAATTATGCCTGCCATGAGAACGGTGGAGAATGTATTGCAACAATTCCCGCCCCTCTCCTATTACAATCTCTACCATTATTAAATATTAATTAATTCCGATTCAGTTCAAAGTGAATCTTTGAAATGCAGAAAAACAGCATTTTCAGTTGCCTGTTTGAACTTGGCAGTATGAAATGTATATTAGATTACGCCTTACCTATTACGCAGTCGACACTCTTCATAATAACCATGCGTTAGTCCGACCGTTTCATTATAATTACCTGTGTGATAGATCCCAAATGCGAAGGCTTCAACACCTGGCTGATGCGAAGATAAATCCAGGAACGAAAATTCAACTGCCCTTGCAGGAAATCGAACTCAATTCCTATCACTTACAGGATGAGCACGCTAGATCACTACGCTACAAGGGCAACTAACCTCAATCTTTCTTTGGAGCCCGTGATCGTTGAACGGGACTGTACATGGACGGTCAGACCTAACAAGGACCAAGGCTCACAATTATTGGCACTGCCACCAGATGGCGACTCAAGGATAATGTCATTCTCCGCTATCTATACGAAGATTTCGAAAGATACGAAGAATCGTCCTTGGATGAGTCATCATTTGGTGGTATAGACATATACCACCAAGTATAGACATATTTTTATTGAATAATTGTAGATAACTTTCTGTAATTTATGATTTTCTTTTGCACACTTTTAAATGTTCAGTATTGATGAATACAGAATCGTACGAAATATACTCTGAATATAAAAAAAAGGTACTAGATTTGTCAATATATTATTAATAACCTAAAGATTTTGAAAATTTTTATTTTTTAATAATATTCACCAATGAAATGATAAATAATAATCACTACATATATTTATACTTTTCATGTAAAAATGACATCTTGATAGTACAGTGTTTCACACGAATCACACGATTTGAAATGCGTATATTACGAAAAATACACTTAGAAATAGTTCAGATTAATTTTATATTACATTGTTAATCGCCGCTGTTGTTACATTGTTACATTGCCGCTGTGGTGGTCGAGTGGTTATAGTGCCGGACTCGTGATGCGAGGATCCGGGTTCGAACCCCACAGTGGTGGTCGGCTGAAGTTGGTTTTCTGTGGTTCCCAACTTCAAGGCGCAAATGCGAGCCGATCTCCCCGTTAAAAAGTCTCGCCACAGAGAGCAACAGTCCTACAACGGTAAATCATTCAACCATAACACTTCACTCATAGTTAGTAAAACTGGGGGCAGATGACAGCACTACACATAACAAGCATTACACAGAAACAAACATTACGTCAGGTTGCACTACACGTACACGCACATTCCCGCATGTACCGATTCGTTGGGGGGTTCCGCGGGGGGGGGGAGGTGCATGTGTGGTGTAGCAGTAGTAGGTAGGGGCTCGGGGATCCATGATGTTCTTAAGTCAGCCACCTCGTTGGGCAATTTGCCTGTTGTGGCGTTGTATTTGTATTTGTATAAAGTTTTTACAAACCAAATTAAAGCTGCTCAATATGTCTGACTTGGGATGCACGGCATATGTCTTTTTTGTAGTCAAATTCGTCCCAAACTTTTGCGAGAATATTTGCATCCACTGAGCGTGGATTTCTTTAAACTACGTACGAAACTCTGTCGGATGCGCTCCACATTTTCGTCTGACATACGGGGACGGCCAACGGATTTCCTTTTACACAGACAACCCGTGTCTCGGAATTGTTTATATTATCGCCTAATGCTCTTTAAGCGGTAGGAAGTTCAACACCAGTGTACTGTCGATGTAAAGCACGATGAACAGTTGTTACGGACTCACACTTCGTGAAGCTTAGAACACAAAACGATTTCTGTTGTGCAGTCGTCATCTTCACAAACACTGAAGTGTCGGCGGAAGAAAGAGCGTTAGCGCTACCTGTCAGCAACTGTGTGAAACTGGAGATTTTCCTCTTCCTACCTATACATTATTCGATCAAAACGGATTAAGAGCTGAATAGTTATGATTTTTTTTAAATCGGATGATCATTTTTGAAACGCCGTGAAAATTTTTGAAAATTTTTGAAAATTCCACATAACAATGATCTCGATAAGCGTTTTTTTTTTTGTCAAATGTACAATATAAGAACCGGCCATCATAACGTTCGTTTTCCGGGGAACGAGGAAAGTCGTTCGAGGAACGAAGTCGTTATAACGAACGTCGATCGTGTAAGAAAAGAATATAGTCCTTACATGCACGGAGACTTGTTCTCATGTAGACAAAATCACCACTTTCTTGTTAGCATCATTCAACATTACTGTCTGAAATATGCGCCCAGAGTTGATAGCCTTAGACCTGACATTGCAAGCACACAGTGTGTGCACGCAATTAATTATAATTAATTGCACAATAATGAAATTTATATAGTTATTACAATTTCATTATTATTTTCTATTCTGATACGATTTCATTGCAACAGTTTGAATGAAAAATTATATTTTTTTCCATCTAAATGCAGAACTCTCGTAAGAAGCGAATCACAAAATGTTCGATATAATGACCTTCTAATATAACGTCCGTTTCTCGTGGAACGATGAGAGTCGTTAAGACAAGCGTAGAACATTCTTAATTTTTAAAACAGATCTGGTGAATAATATGTGAGGACTTCTACACTCGGTTTTCCGAACAATCGCGCAGCAGCATCCTGCAGAGATATTTAAAAAAACATATAATCATATTTTTTTTCTATCTTCACCTACTAAAGAGCACTTCTCCAAATAAAGATACAGTAAATGAGAATTTGTAACTTCTTATTATATTAAAAAAACCCGGTATAATATAAATATTCATTACATGCTTTAACTACATAAAACAAAAACAATTGTATCCAAAGTCCTCAAATTGAAACGAGAGATGAATTTCGAGATGATTGTGGAATAACGAATTAAAATGAAATCGTAATGAGCAGAGAATTTAAGAGAATTCTTATGATGATTGATAATTGGAATGAAATTCTCTTCGCCAAACGAAAAGAATTAAAAAAAACAATTTTAATGAACCTATAATGCCAAAATGCATACGAATTTTTTTTCCTTCTAGTAACTATATTAATAACTAATTTACTTTAGAGAAAATGATTGCATATGAATAAATAAGGATTTGTTATTCATCTTGAGGCGAGTTGCTGTGGCCATTTTCTAAACTAAATGTCTTAAGTCGATCTTAATTTGCCGAGAATATTTCATAGAAAGTCATCTCAGCGAAACATGAAATATTTAAATAATTTTCTGTCGCAGAAAAAAATTAAAATTACGTTTATGTAAAAAAATATTTCGTAGAATTTTGAACACCATGAAACCAAACATTATTTTTTGTTATGAGGTATATAATATGCAGGTATATACGTTTTTTCACGCACAAGATGTTCCTAAATAACTTAGAACTCCTCCGTGTGATGAACCTGCTCTACCACTTCAACCAACCTAAACAGTTGATGATAAACAAATGCAGTGGTTCTCAAACTATTTGAAGCGTGATACCCCCTGCCTGTGGACAATATTTCACTGACGGCCAATCTACGTAGAGTGACCATATGTATCGTTTTTCCGCGACATTCATGATGTTCTTTTTCTTAATAAATGTGCTTTAATTTCCGTAGTCTATGAATGCAGTCCAGCGATCAAATTATTTTTCAATATTTAGTTGGAAGAACTTTTTTATTATGAGATTTCAAACTATACCCCCGTGATTTTTAGCTTTGAACCCTGCTGACGGTGTAATCAACAAAGCCGCAAGTTAGGACGGAATCCGTATCACATAATGGTGCAGAGTTGGTTACATAGCCAAGGTCACCATTACCAAACGCAGGGCGCAGTGCGAAAATATTCTCGTTTTACTTCGTAGGATACACTCATATAACACACATTCCGGCATACCTATACCAATTCGTTTGAAGTTTTCCAGAATAATGTTTATGCGATGTGCATATATGTTTAAGTTAAGTAGTAGTAGTAGTAGTTCGGAATATAGATGGCGCCACTGAACATAAAATACACACAGCCGTAAAGGGTACTCTTATATTGTCAAGGATAACACCAAAACACCATCCGCATACCCCACCCTCTTCCTCCTCCCGTTCATTTCTCATAGAAACGTACGGCGTGTTGTAACCTTTCTATTTTCTAGCTTCTATAATGAACATAATGAAATCCAATGTAAAGCCTCTGTCGCTGTGATGATCGATAGTCATAGTGACGGACTCGCATCTCATGCCCCGGGTTCGAACCACGATGGTGATCGGCTGAAGTTGGTTTTCTGTGGTTCCCGATTTCGTGGCGAAAATGCAAGCCGATGTCCCCGTTAAAAGTCTCGCCACAGAAAGCAACAGGCACACGACGCTACAAATAGTCAATCATTATACTTCAATCATAGTTCGAAATATTGATGGAAGATGGCAGCACTATAACAAGCATTACGCAGAAACATACTTCGCGTTAGCTTCACAACACGAACACGCACATTCCATCATGTGCCAATGGAGTTAGAAGTAACTCAGTAAATATAGACGAGGCGCATGTGCGATTTAGTGGTAATAGTAGTAGTACAAAACTTGTATGAAACATGGAACTACGCGTGATAAGAGGCGCAACAATGCCCACCAGAGGGAGAAAAGTCAAAGACGGATCACAGAAAAATTCTTTTGCAAGTTTCGAATCCCTTTCCATTATAACTTTGACATTTTTGCGATGGGCGGGGTGAGATTTTTACTCACGAAAATTAACGCTTGGACCGACTCTGACTATATGATTCATAGTGATAAGCATTTGCATGACAGACACATTTACAGTTTCTTCTTGAGCCTAAAGGAATAAAATGAAAGCGTCCGAGTTTTTCTTTTCATATAACGACGGTTTTTGTTTTTTTTCTTATCTCGAACTCACTTGATCCATTAATTCTGAACGTACTGACTCTTAAAAGTTCTGCTCGGGCTGTCGACGTATCATACGCATGAGTATTCTTCTTTTGATATGCAGTGATGTATGTGTATGATGTAGTATTATATAAGAGCGACCGTTTCTCCATTTTTTCTCTACTAGTATCATTTCAAGGAAGATGAACGAATGGGGGAGAGACTTTTTCTTATATCTTCTTGGTTGTGATTAATGACGAAACTATGCAGTTGTTCAGACAGGGCTTCATTTTTGTATTTTGCTCCTTCGTTCATTCATAATGCTTTTTTAGTTTTCTTTATTTTTTGCTAGCCGACACACGTTATTTGAGTTATGCTCGTGTACATTTCTGTTACATGAACTGGAATAAGTGTCACAGATGCACTGTCAACACTTATAGCATCATATTTATATTCTAATTATCTTTGAAGTCATTACAGGCGTCACTCGCTTTACGCCATTAATTGGTTCCACAAAATGATCGCGTAAGACGAAATCGTGTAAAGTGAATCGAATTTAACATGGGGGAGATATGGATTTTCTTCAGGAGGATGAGGAAATAAAATGAACTCAACTTTCAGCAGCAAAAAAAAAACTTTTAATGAATTAATTATTCAAACTTATAAATAAACCTTGTCACACATAATTGAGAGGCTATATGAATAAATTTAATTCATACTTTTTACTTTTGTTTTAAACTAAAACTATACTTCTAGGTGATTCTGGTGAGTGCGGATGTTTTCTTTCCTCAAGTGTCTGATATGATAGATCGATAACTTTTTTAATGAAAGTTGTCAAGATTCAATTGACAAGCAGCATTTTTCGGCTGTTTATAAAAACTTTAGAAGCAAAGCTAGAGAATTCTTAATGTCCATCGAACAATGACAATTTTAGATTCATTAGTATCATTTTCTTCGATTGAAATTCTGATAGAATTGTTGTCGTAACGAAAAAATGCTCATTACATTACTAAGATCTGGTCAGATGGATTTGAGATCTTCTTTCATATCTGTCTCATCTACATTAACAAATCCAACGAATTTTTTTACTTCAATTATGTCATACTTCTAATTGGTAAGCCCATTCTCAGGACTGAAGTAAAACTACAGACCAAATTTTGTGGGTCGCAATTTCTAAAATTAACTTTTTTCATAATCACTTAAAGTAACGGATTGCGGAAATATCAAACGTAGCATTCCTATATGTGCTCTGAAATTATTTTACTAAAAATATTATGGTTTTTCATGCACTTATTTACGTAACAGGAGGCGTACGCAGGATTGACCTTTAAAGGCCACTGGTTTTCAGATGGGAAGGGGAAGCACAAGGAATCTCTCCAGAAAAATTTTGGTTTACTAACCTTCAAAAGCATCTAAAATTAATAGAAAATGATTAAAGTAGAATAAAGTTTTTTTTATATTTTAATTTCATTTTAATACAGTATATATTTTTTTCTTAATCGTCTCCGAGGGCCCCTTATGCCTACTTTGAGTAGGTATTTGTTCCATTAACGTTTTTTTGGAAAATCGTTTGTAATTTTGTGGTTTCATTCACTTCAATCACCAATCAGTGCTACGTCATCACCTCTCGTGTGAACATCGTGCCGGAATCTCATAGTGAGGATCCACGTTCGAGCATCGTTGACGGTACAGTGGTGGCCGGTTGAAGTTGGTTTCCCGCAGTTTTCCAACTTCAAGGGGCGAATAAAACCAATCTCCCATTTCAAAAAGTCTCTCGGCGGAGAGCAGGCAGACTTTCTTAACAGAAACTCACATAAATTAAAATTCAGGCATTTACCAACTTTACTTCGAAATATCAGACAGACGGCAGCACCAGCAAGAAAATGGAATAAGCACAACTATGGCACCATAAATACGATAGATCCCCGCATATTCATTCACACGAAACGAATTCCAACATGTACCGGTTCGTTATAAACTCCGCAGGGGAATGTGCGTGAGATGAATGTGCATATAGTAGCAGAAGTGCTACGACGTGTTAGAATATTTAAAAACCTATTTCTCCACTCTCGCAACATTTAGAAAAATTGAAAATTCGAAGGGATATGCAACAAAAAACGACTCGTTAGTAATAACCAGCTTTTCTTTAAAACGGTTCGTTATCTCAAAATCGTTTATATTTATTATTTTATTACTCATAAAACAAATGTAGCTCAGCTCATTAAATAAGAGAATAGCCAAAAGTAATTCAAGGGAAAAGTGTATCACTTCTCATAATTTCTATTTAATTCCAGCTTTATGTTTTATGTCCCCGATTTTTTATAATGAAATTTATAACCGAAAGAGAAAAACATTATCTCCTATACAAGGGGAACCCAAAGAAATCCTAATGACTATCAGTTAGGTCTGAAACGAGGTAAAATACTTTGTGTTTGGTTATATCGAATTTATATTAGTATTGGTATAATAAAATAAGGGTATTCTCTTACTGTATCTTATTTCTCTCCACTGTTTTTCGCATGACCACGAACATTTGCAATTTTTAATATTAATAATGTATCAAACTTTCTTTTTCGTTTTAGTTAGAAAGGCATGACACAAATTATTAATAAACAAATCTATCAAGATTTCCTCAATAAAAATTCTTAATATTTAAAATATATGGGAAATTCTAGAAAAAGCAACAGAATATACAAAAACATAGGACAAGACTGGTATAATACCCGTCTTGGTTTATATCCGATGGTTATACCCGATGGTTTATATCAACCCATTTTTAACTCTTTTTTTTTTCTAGATGACTGGCGTAATTTTACTTAGTCAATTCAACTTCCAACTTCCAAGATCATAATCGTTTCATAATAAATAATAAATAATGATTCATAATCATTATCATAATCTTTGATCTTTTCCTTGAATCGGCTATTTAATGTGATCACAATAGTTATGTTTTCAAAAATTCAGTTTCATCTTCCATCCTCTATTTCAAGTGTTTTTAACCGTTTTCGGGTCACGAGCACCATCTATGAACAACATCAGAAGAATTAGCAGCCCCAGTGCAGCGTGGCTTATTCTCAAACTCATAATATCAACATGAAGCAGCTTGGATCCTTAAACGCAGCTTGAATGTATGTTTAATTAGGGGATCGAGAGATCCATATCTCCCGAATACAGAATCGAACACAAGCATCGAGCATGAGTGTTTCATTGAGCCCCGCGGTGTTCATGAACAACAGGGTGACGATTCTTTCTGTACTTCAATTTCTTTTATTCAATCTTTTTCGATAAATTTCAAGATCTTCAGAAATCTCGAGTAGCATGAAATGGTTCCTATCTTATACAACAGGTCTCGGACAATATGTCTCAAAGTAACTGGGTGAAAAGGGATTTTCCACAAATTGGTGCTTGTACTATTTTCTGATATTTGATTTGAATGATCGAAGACGCGTCTTTGATGCTATAAAGAAAAATGCTGTAGCATAACGCATATGTATGATACCAAAATTAAAAAAATAGAGGAAATAATCATATTACAGAAAATAATCGAAGTATCAATTTGTGGAAAATCGCTTATCATCCAGATACGTTCAGCCACTGTACGGTCGTGTGGGGAACATGCTTGACTCTCTTCATGAGGATCCAGATTCGAGCCCCGTTGACGTACAAAGATGATCAGTTGAAGATGGTTTTCTGTGGTTTTACAACTTCGAGGCCTATCTCCCATTTGAAAACGTTTCTCTGCAAATATATCAGGCACACATACACCACGTTACAGGCACGACATGAAAAATTTAAGTATTCACCATCTTTACTTCGAAATATGGAAGACAGGTGGCAGCATCATCAAGAACACCGTACAAACACAATTCTGACAACATAAATACGTTGGCGCCGGACATACACTCAATACACAAATACCAGCATCTACCAATTCGGTATAAATTCCGTAAAGGAATTCGTACGAGATGCGTGTACAGCCTAGTAGTAGTAGTAGTTACTTTCAACAATTAAATCAAATTACTGTTCACTGTATCGCCGAATATATATTTCACAACCAAATTATGGCAAACTAAAATTAATATTGCGCATACGTAATTAAAAATCATTTACTTAAAAAATACCCATATCTCATTGAATACTGTATTGTTATATTCCAAATTTCTTTGCAGTCATGTCTCATGTATAATGTAAAATGTTACGTAAGTTTCGTAAAAATTAATTGAAAACTTATTGGATTTTATGAGCAAAAAATATGTGATGTATGAAAATTGGAGTTTTTATATATAAGAAACATTTATAGTGTATATTTTTGTGAATATATGTACTATTTTCACGGAAAAGCATACAAGCATTGCAAAAATCAAGTAACACATTTTGTAAAGTTACAAATCATTTGTAGCTTTTTTTATGACACAGGGTCAACAAAAAATATTTTTTCAATTATTTTGTAGGTCCCTTAAAAACATTCTTGACAAAATCGGCACTGGAAAGCGTGAGTTCGAGTATTATGTTTACATGCCAAAAATTACAGACATTGTTGCTCATTTGCTCAACTATCATAATAAAGGGGGTCACAAGTGTATTACTTAGTCCAAGGAAGGAACCTTGAAATGAATGCTGACGGTGGACTTCTTTTTGTTTTAGTTGGATATATGTGTATCCAGATTCATTTAAAAAAATCAAAGGGAAAAAGTCAAAAGCGAGTCATAAAATAAGCTTAGTTGCTGAGTATCACGTGTACTTTAGACATAACTTTTCTTACATTGAGATTAAAAGCTAAGGCCAACTGTCTTTCCGTAGAAAACGAAGCTATTTCCTGTCTTTATTTATTTTTTTATATTTAGTTTCTTTTTCTTAGTCTTCCTCTGAGGATAAGAATGAAGAAATTCTGGAAGTCCATTTATATTTATATCACTTTCCGTAGCGAAAGTCACTTTAAAATGCTAAAAATAAACGAGAAAAGGCTTCGCATGTTCTTAAAACATTTTGTATGGGATTCCTATTCATTTAGAAATCTGAATTATTGGCTTACTTTTCAACATTATAATTACTTCATTAAAACTTTTCAACATTATGAAATTAATCACAGTCTGTACAACGAAGGGTTACAGAGAAAAGCAAATAGAACTGCGATAAGATTCAAACCCGAATAATATATCCAAATTTTTGGATATAAAATACCCAAAACGAAAAACATCACTCCAGAAAAGTTTCTCCTTCAATGCAGCCAAAATAATGAACTCTTTTCAAAAAAAATCACTCTTTTCAATCAAAAATCTAACAATACTATCAAACAGTATGAAATACAAGCATGTTTATCAAAAAATATCTAATATGTTCTGTACACTAAATCAAACAATTCATAAACTAATCAATACGATACTTTTTTGAGAAATAGATCTGATAGGAAAGGGGGTGAAGTGTTGATATACGTGAAATCCAGTTTGAAGGCTAGAGAGTGTAACGTGCAGAGAAGTGATATTGAAACCATATGGGTTGAACTTGAGAGCAAAAGACGTCATAAGCTTATTGTTGGGGTTTGTTACAATCCACCGAATAGGGATCAAAACTACATTGCCAAAATGCATGATGAAATTTCCTACATGTGTAAGCGAAAGAGGGTTCTCATACTAGGGGATTTCAATTACCCGGGTATTGATTGGGAGAACCTTTCATCTGGAAATCAGTATGAAAGAGACTTTCTGAAGTTGGTGCTCGAAAATTTTTTGTATCAGCATGTATCAGAAGCCACTAGGGGTACTGCTATTTTGGATTTAGTTCTTACTAGTTCTGAGGATCTAGTTGAACATGTTTCGGTGGGGGAAGAGTTTTCTTCCAGTGATCATCGTATCGTCAGATTTCACTGTAACTTTTCCTCGGGTAAGGTTGATAACAAAAGACTGGTTCCTTGTTTTCGGAGAACTAACTTTGATGTTTTGAGAAGAAGGTTAGCGGAAGTTTTCAAAGACCGGTTGGAATCAGTAGGGGTGGTAAGTCAATGGGAAGAATTTAGTACGAAGCTGTCCTCTGTTTTGCACGACGTCATACCCTTTGTTCGAAAAAAGCGTGTTTGTACATCACACCCTCTATGGTTCACGGATAGCGTGCGGAACCTTTATCTTGAAAAGAAAAGAGCATTCAGAGAGTATAAAAGTGGACGTGGTGACCTATCATTGTTTACTGATAAAAGAAGACTGTTGAAGAAAGCGATAAGGGATAGTAAAAAGGAAGTTGAATCTAGGTTGGCAGATAACATTGGCTCTGACCCAAAATCATTTTTTCGATACGTCAATAATGGATGTAAGGGGACAGTTGGCCCCCTCTCGATAGGAGGCTCTAAGGTAGAGAGCAATGTAGGCATGTGTAGTGCTTTTAATGACTTTTTCGCGTCGGTTTTTAATGGAGATAATGATATTCGATATACGGGTGTTGCATGGGGTAATAAAACTCTCAACGATATTCAAATAGAAGACGTGGAGGTCCTAAATCTTCTAAGAAATGTATGTGCAAGCAAAGCACCAGGACCAGATGATATCTATTCCAGGGTTCTCAGGGAAGGTGCTAATGAATTGTTGGGGCCAGTCGCACAGATATACAGGAGTAGTGTTGCTGAGGGTATCGTCCCGAGAGATTGGAAACTGGCTAACGTTGTTCCGATATTTAAGAAGGGTAGTAGAGAAGTGGTGTCTAATTATCGTCCAGTGAGTTTGACGAGCTCCCTCTCGAAAATTTTGGAAATTATCATCAAAAGGCAGTTTGTGAAGTGGATAGACGAGAATAATGTATTGTCGGATAATCAGCATGGGTTCAGGAAGGGGAAGTCATGTGTAACTAACCTCCTTTGCTTCTATGATTACGTGACTAAGGCTTTGGGTAAGAGCAAAAATGTCGACGTTGTTTACCTTGATTTCCAGAAGGCATTCGATCGGGTCCAACATGGCAAACTCTTGAAGCGTTTACACGAGATTGGAATAGGGGGCAACTTGCTGAATTGGATAGAATCGTGGTTAAGAGATAGGTCGCAACGAGTTATGGTGAACGGGGAATTCTCTGGTTGGACAGACGTCACAAGTGGAGTTCCTCAGGGAAGTGTTCTTGGCCCCATACTTTTTTCACTTTTTATCGACAAACTCGATCAGGGTATCGATGGAATTACTAGCAAATTCGCAGATGATGTGAAGCTAATGGGGGTAATCGGGAATGAAAGCGATAGGGAGTTGCTCCAGACCAACTTAAACAAGATTGCAGCATGGGCAAATGAATGGGGCATGACGTTTAGCGTAGATAAGTGCATGGTCGCTCATTTTGGTTCGAACAACCCATGGTTATCTTACGAGTTGAATGGTGTCACTATCCCGGATGCAACTAGAGTCACCGATTTAGGAATTCTCATTGACGAGCGACTTAAGTTTTCTGAACATTGTTCAGCGGTTGTCAAAAAAGCGAATAGAATGCTTGGTCTCATTTTCAAAAAGGTCTCTTCGCGTTCTCCTAAAGTCATTCTTCCGCTTTTTCGAGGCTTAGTTCGTCCTGGACTGGAGTATGCTGTAAGGTTTTGGAGACCATACCTACAGAGGGACATAGACTTGATTGAAGGGGTGCAGAGAAGAGCTACGCGTGTCCTTATTGGCACACAGGGCTTGAGTTATGAAGAGAGACTTCATTTTTTGAATATGTTTACATTGAATGAACGCAGGTGTCGAGGAGATATGATCGAAGTGTTCAAAATTTTCAATGGGATGGATAGGATGGACCATGAACTTTTAGTACACCGCCAATCAACTGCTTTTACAAGGGAACACCAGTATCGATTGGTGAGGGACAATGCAGGGAATTTTTCTCTAATAGGGTTGTTAATAAATGGAATAGCTTACGGAGGTAGTAAATTGTAACACAATTGACACGTTTAAAAAGAAATACGATAAACATGTTGGGGTAAATCGAGAAGCTATCCCTACTTAGAATAAGACAACCATAAGTATTCTTTATGGGCATTGTATAATATTTTGTCATATGTGTATATTGTTTATAATTTGTGTTAATTGCATTTTTAATTGGGTTGCTGTATTTTTGAAACATATGACATCCATATTTTTATGGGCATCTTTTTATCAGCCACCTCGGTGGGCATTTTGCCTGTTGTGGCGTTGTATTTGTATTTGTATTTGTATTTCAAACTATTAATTATGCTTACCGTTAAATATTTGAAATTGTAAAATCACATCAGTACTTATTATGGAATTGTTATTCGATTTTCTTTTCATATTTTATGTCTTCATGGAAATATAGAATTTAATAATACTACTGTACTTGTTAAAATTGGTGGCTAAACAAAAAAAACATTAATAATCAAAAGAAAAAAAATCTCGTGCATTGCACAACATACTATGGAAGAAGCAATTCCCAATGGCCTTGGAGCCACATGAATAGTACTTTTCTACGTGTGTTCACCTTTTATCATCAATGGTTTCTTGTATGTTTTTTTTTTGTGATTCACTATGTGTTTATTGATAAAGCGTCTGTATTTTTGTCGAAGACTGAATCAAATATAAAGTAGGCGTGGAATAACATATATAGTATGATGACAACTCCCATATTTCCATCTCGGTACTCCGTGTGTGGAATTTGTATTAAAAAAAAGTGCAATGTGTCTCTATTATCTCTACTACTGTTTCATCGGTTAACATTTTTACTATTCGTAAGTGTACAACTAAAAATTTATTGAATTTACTGTTTTGTTTTTTTAAATGAAAAATTACATTTCATTTTCCAAGGAAATATATAAAAGATAGCTGAAGCAAAACAATGAACAGTAAATCTTTCTAAATGGTTTTTCAACTTGAAAGATAACTACTGAACTTGGCTCGTGTTCCACTTTCAAAACTCCATCTCATGTTTCTTTCTATATTTTGAAAATACAGAAGGAATCGGCTTTAAAAAATGACATTCGCCTTCAACCACCGACTCCGCAGATTCCAATAGGTTTTTTTTAATAGTTGGCAGAAGGTGAAAAAAGTATTGTACACAGTAAAATATGTTTCAAACACAAGTAGAGAGCAGCTTCACTGAACGACTATTTCTTGAAATAAAAACGAATAAATAAACAAGCTGAAAGGATAAAAAAACTGAAACCCGAAATATTTTATGTTCGTATATACAATATACCGTGTAATGAAATCTCTTTTTAATTCCGTTCGACTCTCTTTCGATTTCGATATGAAGTTGAACGAAACACCGTGAAACGAGGGAATTGAAAACTTTCATCAGCGATACTTAATACGAATCCTTCAACGACTGAAGCTGTATGAAGAAAAGAACGTACACGACTCAGAAAAAATACTTCAAATTGAGTTAGTGCATTTCGTATCTCCAAAATTGTTTTATAAAACAATTCAAAATTCAATTTCGTCGCATCTCGATGTATTCACAACCTGTTTGTTTTGCACATACATAGAAATATTTTCAACAAAGAAGAAAACACCATATCAATTATTCTGAGGTGCTGTGGCATTTTTCTAGCATATACAAATACAAGCTAACATTCTTGTTGTTTCAATCTTACAACTAAATGAAAAAAGAGAAAAATTATTCTTTTTTTTTCGGACATAGTTTTCATGCATTATATTTCAAATTTAGCAGCATTTGAATTTCTTTCTACGATCACAGAATGATAACACTGTAACTTCCCATTCAAAATGCGGGGTAATTAATCCCGCTGGTCCGGTGTATATTTTTGACATACGCCGGACATGGCAAATACACTGTCAAAAAACCCTTATACCAATTTCTTTTCTCAATTTTTTTTGAAAAATACAGTCATTTTGGTAAAAATACTGCTACGTAAGTACGATATTTCTTTTATCTAGAAAGAGTTGATTCCTTGTTGGTGTCATTTTTTGAGAGCTGCTGAAATTTTACGTTTTCAGAGATTTATAAAATCACTCCAAATTCAGGGAATTTCAATTCACTAAATAAAATAAAATTAAAAAAAATGAAATTCCCTATAAAATTCAAGGTGAAAACTATTCATTTTTTCTAACCAAAATTTTATCACTTCATAGATAACACTATTCTATGAGGTGAGGTCATAATTAGGTCTGTGCAATTTTTAAGGTCGTACATCTTCTGATTCAATTCCCTCTGACATTTATAATTCAGTGTTTTCCAAATTTGACTCGCTGCGTATTATGTTTGATTACAAAGAGTTTAGAATAATTAGAGATTTAATTTCATAAATGTACTGTAAAGCCTTAAAAATATTTAAAAAAATTATTTATTACATAAAAATCTTGCTTAGCTCATTTTTAACGGCAGATTCCTCCAAAAACACATCAGAATAAATGTATCACATGTCAGACACGAAATGACTGTTGGCTAGTGCAATTTGCCGCCAAGATACTTGAGGCATAACCTCTATATTGCGGGTTGGTTTTGGGTTTAGGGCCGGCGTTTTTGGTGTTGTTCGCTTTGGGTTTTTGTACTCTACACATTCGTATCCGATTTCTGTAATTCTAGTTGCACTTTACCCTGATATGCTACGATATTTTAAGAAAAAATTTGGAAGACTTCTCTTTTTTCGCAGATTCCCAGCCTCCCTCGTATCTTTCTAATTTTAAAAAATACAGACTTAAAACTCAAAATAAATGGTAACACATACACTCTGCTTCAAAACAACACTTGATTCGCTCCGATTGTGCATTTAGTTGTTGAAGTATGATTCCATTCATGGTGAATCCGAAGAGTTGAAAGTCGGGGGAAACACTGTTTCTGAGCTCACTGGTTCATTTTGCGCGCACGCAGTTTGTGATGTCCGGCTGCCACAAAAACGGAGATGACACTGGCACAAAATTTCATTATTCCTCTTTAAAACGGGACCAAGACAGTTTCGCTATGTCTATGTCTAGTTGAGTTATCGAAGTTTGAAACTACTTTCGACAAAACTGTAACTCATTTACTTAACAACTTAACTGTAACCACTTAACTCAGCGCGATTGCTCCACACCCGGCATAGATTTTAAAGACGTTTTCACGTCAAAAACATTGTTTTATTTATGAAAGGACCTGATGTTTTTTTCTGAAAGAGTGAGGTTCCGAACTAAATTTACAAAACTGTTATTTCATCCATTTCAGCAATTAGAGAAAATTTTTTATTTGTTAAATCACCTATTTGCAAGGAAAAAAGAATAGGATTTCTTCATTTATTTTAATTCTAATGTGTTGTTTTCATGGACATGGGCAAGTTCAGAAAAACTAAAGAAATAAAGTCAGAAGGAAAAATAAACGGCATTTAAACAGGAATCTAATCGTGTGTTTGTGTGTGTGTGTGTGTGTGTGTGTGTGTGTGTGTGTGTGTGTGTGTGTGTGTGTGTGTGTGTGTGTGTGTGTGTGTGTGTGTGTGTGTGTGTGAATTCAGCCGGTGAAAGGTTTAAATGGTCATCGTGACTAATTAAAAATGCATTCTAATTAAATTGCTGCGATTATGTCTCAATTAAAAATATGCTCACAGCACCCATTTACATTTGTACCGTGTTTCTCTGAAAATAAGTCCTAACTAAAATCGTCAATTACGTGCATAGGTATGTCGTTGCAACATATGACGGATGTATTGAACTATATAAAATGATAATGGTTTTATTATTATTTATTATCGAATAAAAATATAAATAAATAATATCATTGGAATTTATGCTTGAAATAAATTATAATATAAAACAAAAATTAATTTTTTTAACACCCAATAGTCCTCCTTGGACGAGAGGTGAACGCCTACGTAAACAGATAAATTTGAGACCGACTCTTACGAAAGAAAACGAAGAAAATTATTACCCACAGCGTTTCTGATGATAAATAAAAAAACAAAATATGCCCAGTATTGGACACAAAATGAATGTTTAAAAAAAGTTATTCTATAAAACTTAAAAATGGAACCAATTCGCATATTGGTTACATTCACTCGAATTTAACCAATAAATAGGCCTAATTGGTTGTTTTTTTAAAGTTTTGTAAAATATATTTTATCGAAGTTGTATACTTTAATCCCAGCTCTACGAGTTTTCCTGCCGGGCACGGGAACATCACCTCGTATGGTCATGGAAATCTGAACTGAACTTCTTGTTTACGTTAAACGACGTCACCCAGAAGAAATGTTTTATGAAGTTCAGCGTTTGCAATTTTTTGCAAAAATATGCCTTAGTGTAATTTTTCAAGAAGCTCTTAATATAAGCCCTAACCCGAAAATAACACATAATGCATTTTTTAAAGCAAAAATTAATATAAGACCGGGTCTTATTTTCTGGGAAACACGGTATCTGTAGAAAAAAATGCAATACTTTTTATGGCGATGTACCGTACAGGGTTTTCGTTAGCGAAATGAAGAACCAACTTAAAGCCATAAAAAATTTTGCAATGCATTACAAAATAATTCTTCGCGTAATTTTATTGAAAAAAAAAGAAGCTGATATCGATGTCAATATCCAATTTTTATCAAAGTTCAATTCTCTGAACGAAAAGAAAGTAAAAAAAAAAAAGAGTCGGGTAAATATCAAGAGGAAAAAATGGAACAAAATTTAAAAATATATTATAGTAAAAGCATTTGCAGCTGTTCCAATGGAAGTTTTTTCTCATGTTGGTTCCATCAAGGAAACGTCCTTATGCATGTGAATAACAAGGAATACAAAAAAATAGAGGAGAAACCTCTTAACAGAAAACTCGTATTAAATTGGAATTTTAAGATTAAAAAATATAAAGAGAAGGAGAAAAAAAAATATGGCCTCAATGAAATTGAGTTTCGCTTAGAACTCTGAGACAGGAGATAAATCGCCTTCGTCCTCTTCCACTTTCGCTTTTCCTCAAGGTGAGCATTAACCTCTTTTTCTTTTTCCTAAAACTAATCCCATTGTCCTGCAAAACAAAAAAAAATCACTAGTTCTTTTTATATTATCATTATTCTCCTTAACCTCATTTTACGATTTCTTCACCTCAAATTTTATTAGATATGTCGTAAATATTCTTTGTGAACGTTTCTTTTCTCTGGTGAGATCAATCACCACAAGAAAATTCTTGATTCACATTTTCAATACTATCTGGTCTCGTGACTGAAATATTTTTTTTTAGCCGAAAAATCAAATCTTAACTATCAAATCTTAGGGTTGATAGGACAAGGGTCTAATTTCAGTATCTGTTTTGTTTCTGTTTACATATTTCTTTCACATTTGAATGGCAGCAATCAATCTGGTGTCATTAATCACAAAAAGTAAACTATTCCTGTATATTAGAGAAAAAGAGTGTCGAAAATCCGTTTTCCATCCTGAAAAATAAGTTTAATGGTTCTTTTTTTACTATTTGTTTGTTTGAATGATTTTGAATTGTTCG
Organism: Pholcus phalangioides; assembly: GCF_987345545.1. Taxonomy (NCBI): domain Eukaryota; kingdom Metazoa; phylum Arthropoda; class Arachnida; order Araneae; family Pholcidae; genus Pholcus; species Pholcus phalangioides. Next base: position 79,364,832 of record NW_028301608.1, on the reverse strand, counting down.
TTTTTAACATTGGTGAAGATACTGCTAATACTGTAAATTTTGAACATTGAACTTTTCATAAATCTGTTTAATTTTTCTTGTGATATGTGCTGTTTAAATTGTTAACGTTCAGCCTGTAGAGACTGAACCAACCAAAATGAGACACGTAGTAATAATTTAGAGAACAGGTTTCTGATTCATTTGATACATTATTTTTCAGATTTTCAACAAGTTGGACTATATAATGGAAAAAAAAATGTCCAACTGGGAATTGTTTAATTGTATACCTAAAATTTAAATAACGGTTACACATATAATTTGGTTCAAACTCAAAAGAGTTTTGCCAGTGTAATCAGGCTATAAGAAAATCAAACTTGGAAACACTTGCTCACATAAATATGATTGTAAACCTATTTGAAAGAAATTTTGTTTTAAACAAAAAAGTTATATTCGGTACATTTCAGTAAATTTATGTGACCAAAGACAGTAACATTTCATTGTGTATATCCAGTTTCATCTCAGTTTGCTTTTTCTTGTCCCATTAGACCCCAACCTCGGGGACAAAAGAGTTGAAGGATATTATTGATCATCACTGCAGAAGGAGCAACTAAAATTATTTGTTTTGAATATTTTTATCGTGTTACATACAGGGTGATCAGCGAATAAGCCCTTATTTCAAAATTAAATATCTCTACAACAAAGATCAATAGAATTATGCAGTAAACGATACGTTTATTAGCAAAACTGTAAGAATGTTGTACAGAAATTTCGAAAATTTAGTTGTTTTTTTTAATTTTTTAAAATAAAAATAAAAAACTGGAGATTTTGGGGTTCCGAAAATCCTCATTTGTGTGAAGAGAAACCACTGCATTCGCCTAAAGTTACTGCATGGGCTGCGGTATGCGCCAGAGGCATTTTCGGCCCCTTCTTCTTGCGAGAAACGATTACTACTGAACCTTACGTTACTTTGGAACAATTTGTCAACACACATGGTGCATACCGCAGCCCATGCAGTAACTTTCGGCGAATGCAGTGGTTTCTTTTCACACAAATGAGGATTTTCGGAACCTCAAAATCTCCAGTTTTGTTTTTTTTTTTTAATTTTAAAAAATTAAAAAAAAAACTAAATTTTCGAAATTTCTGTACAACATTCTTACAGTTTTGCTAATGAACGTACCGTTTACCGCATAATTCTATTGACCTTTGTTGTAGAGATGTTTAATTTTGAAATAAGGGCTTATTCGCTGATCACCCTGTATATGTGTATGTGTGTTCGTCAATAAAACAAAAAGGCAAATTAAAATTTGCTTATTTCAGTTTAATAAAATCAAAAACTATAATTTTTCCCTTTATCCTCACCTTTCCTTTATTCAACAAGCAACATGAAATATAAAAACGTGAATAAAATCAATCCGTAGCGTTTTCTTGTAGTTTTTTATTCATTTTGTTATAATCATCTTATGCATATATACGTATAACTTCTCTATTTCTTTTTTCACTAAGTAATAATTTTATACTGCTTAATTAATGTTGACCCTTCCTAGCAAAAGCAAAGTTTTTATGTCAGCAAAATAATGAAATTTTAATTATATTTTATTCATCGATGCACGTTAAATATTTCGAAACATTGTTTGTATAATCTTTGCACCTTTCATAATAACTTGTCCCTTGTAACTCTCCACGCTTGAGCCTGTACTGACTATTTAAAAAAAATATATATTTGTTTGATTGAATTTTGTTTACTGTGTGTCAAAAAAATGCTCTTTAAAAAGAAGAAAAAGTAAGAGTGGAACAATCTTGGGATTTCGTTTCCGTTTTTCAGATTAAAGGACTTAAAAAACCGCTTTTTTGTTCTTGTTGGCACTATCGTTCTGCTTTGGACTTGTACAGCCGCTTTCGTTCAAATGACCCCTCCGGATAGCCGCTTCCGTTTGTTGCACTTTCGTTCAAGGACGAAAGGCTTGGGCAGCCACTTTCTTTGCAGTTCGCTTATCTGCTCACTTACGTTCGTATGCGTGCCTGGGCGGCAGCTACTTTCGTTCTTCTTTGCGGAGGTGGCAGACACGATCCGACAATTAGAAGTGATGGGCTTGCAGTACAGTACGCACTTTACCAGCGCAATTCCGACATCAACAACTTCCAGTGCTATTACACGCGCTCTCTTACGATCCTCTCTATTGACACTCCGCCCCCGTAACTACTTTCGAAGTTCGTATCATCATCTATTCGGATTCTTCTATGTCTCTCCTCCACCATCCCTCTTTTTATTTGCCGAGGGGCACTTCAGATCGATATTCATTTTGATATAAGTACGGTTCTTCAGTTAGGTGAAATTTTGTTCCCTTGTCCCGTTTTTAGTGTTATGAGCATCCTTCGCTTTACGCGATCCTACTTTACGAGGTCTTTCATGACGCGATTATTTAGCATACCAGTTAATCACGTAATAATCTCGCGATAGAGTATGGCATGGTTCTTGTGATCCTTCTGCTTTGCACGTCTCGTGATAGAGTATGATTCCCGACATTCTTCTGCTACTTAAATCTCGTGATATATAGAGTATGGTTCTCTTGTGCATCTCGCGATACAGTACTGTTTTCTCATGACCTTTCTACATTTACATCTCGTGATGGATCGAGTATGGTTGCTGTGGTGGCTTCTATGTGCATCTCGCGATAGAGTATTTTTCTCGTGGTTCTGTTGCTTTGTTGTATAGTTATATGTTTTAGTATTGCTCTTTCATTGGTCCTTCTGCAATGCACATCTCGCGATAGATAGAGTGTTTTTGTGGTTCTTGTGCTATATGAATTTTGCGATATATATAATATTATTCTCGTGGACCTTCATTTGCTAATTTGATTATTTTTGTGGCACCACGATCATCTTCACGGCGCTAATTAGACTAGTACCTACAATTGATTACCGATTCCGAACGGCAGTGTTTGACATTTTCTCTTTTTTATACTCACTGAGTGGTTGATGTGCTAGAAAAAGATCACACAAAATCACGCAAGTTTTTGCACTAACCCCTCGGTGTGAAACTCCCTGCGGTGACAAACTTTTTCTGGATGGTCATGTCACCGCCGTATCTGATGCAGCTCAGTGTCAGGAAAGTTTCTGACAAGGACGAATCTGGTATCGAACTCGCTTCAGTCACCTCTAAACATCGTTTGGTACTTTAGGTGAGCATCTGATCGATCTGGGCTACCACGCCCTTCTGGTGGTCCTTCTGCTATGTGCATCTCGTGATGGCTATAGTATGGCTCTTGTGGTTCTTCCGATAAGAATATTTCGCGATAAATAGATTGTGGTTCTCGTGGCTCTTCTGCCATGTACATTTTGCGATAGATTACTGTCTTCTTTCCCCTTCTGCTATATGAACATCTTGCGGCAGATAGAGTGTGGTTCTCGTGGTCCTTCTGCTATGTACCTTCTCATGATAGTGATGTTCTCGTTGTCCTCTTCTGCTTGATACATATCGTCATAGAGTGTACTGTTCTCATGCCCCCTTCTGTTACATTTACATCTCGTGATAGATAATGTATGGTTCCCATGGTCCTATTCACCGTTTCGTATTCACCTTGTGCTCCATTTAGTCGTATAGAAATTTAAAAAAAAACATTCTTGCATTTAATCACCGATCTCTTCGCGGAGGACCAAGAAATCGTTAGCGGAGCAGTTTGAGAACCCTGACTCCATAGAAATCTGTCCGAATCTCCAATTATTGACGTTATAGCCAAGGTGCCGATACAACCAAAATCTGTATAACCGAATTTGGCTGCATTAGCTTCTCAAGAGTGTTCACTATTTGGACGATATAAAAAATTCTTTTGTCATATTGTGAATAGATCCAATGAAAATGCACCGGATTATTAAGTAATGCATGTAATGCAAAATTGCAATTATTAATTGTATGCACGCACTTGTGTACCAAATTCTCAGTAGTTAAAAGTCAAGGTTAAACACAAGAATAAATTTCGTTCATTTATTTGCAAAAAAGTGGCGACGAAATCGGACGTTGTATTGGATTGAATGGTCTTTACAAGTCGTACAATAGTTTGTAAGATAGACTAGATTGTGAACGGAGATAAAAATGAGTTTTGGAAAGAAAATTCACGCACCTCTACGGGAAATCAAACAACAGGGGATGGACTTTTTTTTCCGTACAGCTTATACATGCGTTGATTGTGCAGTTTCCTTACTCAGCAGAGCACTCGCTTGTACTGCGAGGTGACTGAGGTGCGATGCCCCACAGAGAAAGGCATGTACATTTTTCTGCCGAAATACATCCCCATCTCCACTTGGTATCGAGTACCAGAGAGTGCACCATTTCTGTAGGTCATTGTATTGCATGAAAAATGAAATGGGACGAATAGGAAAACATTCGGGGCATATCGTGCCGGTCGTTATAACGACCGGCTTATATCCCGGGAGGGACAGAGCCTGGGTCGTGACTGGTCTGTCGGTCGTTATAACGATTGTATTTACCCACTAAAAAATTCGTAATGATAATGCAAAAGAAAAATCAAATACAGTAAACCCCCTCTTAATGGACACCCCTCAGATGCGGTCACCCCTCTTTTACGGCCAAATAATAATTTCCTCCGTATAACATAAGTTTATCTTTCAAACCCCTGATTAACGGTCACCCCTCATTTACGGACGATTTTTTTTGTCCCCGGCGGTGTTGTCATACCGTAAGAGAGAGTTTTTACTGTAGCCTACTAAGTTATGAAGTACAATATTCCAAATGGATGCGCAGCATTAGTCATACGTTTGGATGTTCACGGTTAGTGATGAACATTAAAGTGAGCTTAAACGATGTTAAGCGAAGACAAACTAATGGAGGGCTACGAAACGTATTTAGCAACATTCTCTTGATTTCTATATCGTATATCGCTTGATGTAGTCGATTCAGATGTTGCGATCGAAGGGTATTCTTTTAATCTTGTTTTAGTCGTTCTGATTATTCTACGAAGAATGAAATAAACATTAAAAAAAAGTCTCGAAATAGTTTCTTGCCTCTACGGGCACCGAATAGTTTCTGTCTCATAACAAAATACAATAACGAAATCACTTGAACATAGAAACGAAACATTTTTTTATAGAACCAAGAGGTGGAAGCCAGAATTTCAGATTCTGTAGTTGCCCCCGCACATTTATTTCTTTTTCGCTGTCTCTGCTGCTGCTGCAGAAGAGAATTTAGTTTTCATCGATTTATTGGATATCTTGTTACGCTATCGATTCACAAAAGAATTCTTACCCTATCCTTTTTTTTTATATATGGATTCTTTTTTTCATATGTATTTACGATACTGTCTTTGTGAAATGTTACTCATGAGGGAGAGAGAAAACAATATGTCTTGCAGGCGCATCTAGTCGATAGAATAATGAAACGTTGTTCAACAGTGTCGAGACAGACGCGTTTTCGTAATCCTCAAATAAAAATTCGATTCTATATGTATAATCGCATCAACGGAGCAATGAAATGTTTCCGAAATCGAATAAAGATTTTCACTTGTAATCGATAATAATCAATGAATAATGTGCAAGTGATCATTCTAGATTAATGTTCGCCAATTCTTTACTTCAAAATAATCATTAATATAATTTTTTTTATATCAGTAAACGATAACACTAAAAATGCGAAGGATATTGAAAAAGTTACAAGAATAACGGCTAATAGTTATTAAAAATATTTTTGTGTAAGAAAACATCTACAAATCTTTCAATAATTCATGCTTTATTTTCAACTTAATGACAACCATAATCCCAACATTTATTTAATCTCTCTACTACTATGTACTATTTACTTCTTAACTGTGCTTGCACCTTGTACACATTCCTCTGCGAAATTTCTAATAGCTCGATACATGTCAGAATGTGTGTTCTGAGTGTATGTGTGGCCCCAATGAATTTATGTTGTCAGAGTTGCGCTTACTTCGTGTTCTTGCTGGTGCTGCTGCCTGTCTTTTATACAGTCGAGGCTCGTTATAACGACCAGTACAACAGGTCCCAAATATTTCCCTATTTCCGCCATGTTATTTTTTATTAAATATAACGACCAGTAAATATCAATCAATTCATTACAATTACCGAACTCGGTCAGGCCTCGTCTCGGTGCCCATCCCCCCCCCCCCTTTGATTTTGTTTTTTTCCAGAAAAATGGACAAAATCCGTCATTGAGTGGGTTAGACCTTGATGCTTGGAGGAGAAAGGGTATGAAACATAAATGCCTAAGGACACTCACCCGGCAAGTGTGAGGACGTGGTTTCGATTCCCCGCAAAGCCAGTTGAATGAATTTTCTTTCCTGGATTTATCTTCGCATGTCGAAACATTCGTACATTTCAAATGATTATATATAATGAACACTTTTGAAAACTATTCTGATTAAATTTCTGGAAACACAAATCTTCTCATATAGCAGCTGTGATGATGGCGACAACCGAGCGCTAACGACTCTATAGCAAGTTGGACACATTTTGAAGTTGTTTATCACTGTTCCACTTGGAGGAAATGCATACTTGAAGGCGGAGAAAACGTGGTATTCATATTACCCAAATGTACTATATTTATATAAACCCCAACTGGGGCGAAAATTGCTGTAGTTGAGGGAGGCTGCTACGACTCCACTCAGCGCTTCACGCTACTAATGCGTGTTATGAGGAATTGAAAAGCGTGTCTCTGGTGTATTGGTTATCGTACATGCCCGGTATGCAAGGGGACACAGGTTCGATTCCCGGAGGAGGGAAATCACTTTTCTTTCCAAATAGCAGTTTCGGTACTAACATCCAGAAAATTCAGTTTCTCAGTACTTATAATTACTTTGTTGCATTTCCATTTATAAATTTTGCTTTTCCTTTATTGTGTTAATAGCTAATAAACGCTAATTAAACGTCTTAAATTTCTAAAACAACAGCATGTTATTGAATATATTCTGATTTTTTGGCATGGAAGAAAATTATTTTAAATATAGAAACCTTTTAAAGAAACGTCAGTAAAAATAGATTACATGGTTATAAATATCTTTGACCTTTGATTTTCTGCGTAGGTTTTGCAAGCAATTGAATTTGCTAGATGCACGAATTTTTATATCTCCGGATATTTCCCCCCCCCCTCGGAAAAAGGAGAAAAGAGAGGAAAGAAATATCTTCATTCACTTACGTAACAACGGAATGAAAATATCACAAGATTGTGCGCAGGAAACGTGAGAAACGTTTGTTTCGGAGAAACATTCTTAAAAGTAAATCAGACACAGGAACCATAAAACTTTTATTTCAGTTCGTAAGTGAAACACCCTCTTTTTTTTCTATCAATATTTCCGTTCAGTAAGGGGAAAAAAATTCGTTTACCTCCGGGCGTTTACGGAGTTGTGAGCTTTACAAATAGCCTTGGTCTAAGAAGTGGCACGTATAAAATCCTAAAGTAATTTTTCCTTTCCGAAAAGTTTCTTTAAACAGGTCAAACGTCGTGAAAGTATTTCATGTTCAGACGCACAATTTTTTTGGTTTTCTTGCGAATAACCTTCAAGGAAGTTTCTATGTTTCGAACTGGTTTGAAGCCTCTTATTTTATATTATCACTCGACATGTGTATATTGCGATGTAGGAAAAAATGACATACTGTCAACCTCGGCTATAACGTCAACAATTCACGGTCCAGGCTGATTTCCATCCGTTTTTCAACGACGCTTGTTTCAATTCCCAATTTTTACTCAAATCAGGAATGAAGGTCATTCGTATAATTTATGTAAAAGTTATTCATAAAAGTTTCATTCGTAAAAATTATTTATTTAGGGCTACAAATTATTCATTTATCACTATAAATTATTTATTTTATGACGGACACATTTGCAAGTTCGTGTTTTTTCTGTGAATTGCATTTCAAAAGCATTTCCGCAAATTTATGATGCTTTTATAGTTTTTCTTCCCTCTATATCACTGATCAAAGTTTCCGTGCAGTCAAAATGACCCCACCACACCATTTTTTTTCTTTCTTTTTTTTTTTGTCTGACGGCCGAAGTGTTCAGATCGAACTGGCGTATCCCGAAGAGCACCAGTTTTCTCGATATCGCTTTCAAATTAAAGGTTTTAACATGGATATCCGAGGTGAGCATGAAGATAGTATTGTCCGTACGATTTGTGTGATCAACATATCATAGTGTTGCTTCCAAGTACTGTGTTTCCGACTTAGAATAAAACTAATTTTGGATGCTTGTGAAAATATAGTTTTAATTTGTAAATTTTATTTTCTGAGTATTTTATATTTCAATCATGAAAATCGAGTTGAAAAAAGTTAATATATAATTTAGAAAACAATTCAAAAGTTATGTATCTCTCCATTTATTTGGTATGTGTGTCTTAATAAAAGACCATTTTTGATAAAATAATTGAAGAAATTGGAAAAATTTAGTTAATTAATTGATAGATGAATCAAGTCCTGTAAAAACCATTGTTTTTATGAAATTTCTTTTGTTGCTTTTTAAATGCATTAATACTTGCTGGGGTCAAAATGATTATATCCCTGGAGGGACAGAGCCTGGGCCGTGACTGGTTTGTCGGGGTCAAAATGACTCTCCGACGCCAGTTACGCGCATAATTTCCCCAGTTTTTCACAGAAGGGTTAATTTTTAAATATTTTATGGGAATCGACATGACTTTTAAGGGGAGTTTTAGTCGATTCTGACTTCAAAACTCAATATTTCCCATTAAAACTGTTTTCATTTAAAACGTGCATAAAGTTTCTCTTCTCAAAAATACTACAGCATTAGTACTTTCTTTTATGGTGTTTTTCTTTGTTTTTTGTAGTTTTTCTTTTTTTTTCACAAAAACATTCTATCTTGCATCACATAGTATGATGTAAAAAAATTTTACCGTGCGAAATTAGCCGAATAGTGTGAAATGAATAAAGGAGAAAAATACTGTTGTTTCCATAGGGAGTGACACTGTTGTTTTCCATATCATTTTCGAGCGCATACATCAAAATACCTTATGCCAAAATTTCATTTAGTTTCTGTGAATGGTATGATAGTTAGGGGCCCATACGTCGGGATAGTTTTTTTATAATCACCCTGTATTTAACATCGATATTTTCATGGGAATTTTTCCGAAGAGGGCGTTTGGGAATTTTACTTGTTGCGGCACTTGAATTCCTTGAATTTGTATTACTATCTGTATTTAACCCTTTTGTCCTACCACAATATGAAAGAATTAAATAATCATCATGTCAATTTTCGGTAGGTCATTTCAGTTCTAATTAAAGTTTAAAAACAAAAAAAATATATTATTTAGTACACATTAAATTAATTAACCTGTTACTTGAAAGTTTTTGCGCTGCAATAAAAGTAAAATATACCAATTCAAATATATTGAATAATTCACAATAACGAATATCTATTTATTTGACCACAAAGAAATCCATAATTTGTTTGATATATGTACTTGTTAGGGAATATATTGTAAAAGTGGTGTTTTACTACATTACACTTTCATTACACACTACATTACACTACATTACACATCTAAAGAATTCAAAAATCATGCAAAATATCTATTTCGTTGTAATTACAAATTATTCTCCTTTAAGCTTGAATTTATATTGGCCTCCTTGAATTATAGGTTTCTAACATAAAGCATCGTCCTAGTCATTAGTAGAGGAAAGAAATTAAGTCCCAAACTATATGCAAGGCAGCTTAAAATCGGCAAAAATCCGCGTCAACGAGATTGTCCAGATATTACAATAAACCCTTTGAATTCGTAGTTTCAAGTTAAATTCTCTTCCCACCTTTCTTCTCTATTTTTTTAAACCTTTTCAGGGTAGACCAAACATCTCAGATGCGATGACGAGTGTATATTATAAAGAACCACCAGAGCTGAATCAAGTGGACGAGCAGTAAATAGAGGCACTTACGGGGATAAAAATAAATGTTACTGGAAGAGAATTATTTATTCATTTTAAAGAACACGGGAAATTTTTTTTTCATGAATTCTTGAATTTCCTTTTAAACCTTCGAAAAACAAGAGGGCCACAGGTTCTCCTTCATGCATCCCCGTTTTTCAGTTCCCCCCCCCCTCCTCTCTTTCTTCCGATATAAGTAGTCGAGAAGAGTTTGCCCAAAGCTAACTTGCACCTGGAGCTGTCACTTGTTCCAGACTCTCTTTCATGCCTCGGATGCGCCGTATTGACTTCCTTAACAGAAAGAATTGTTGCTAACCCAGCTTGTGTGTAGTAAAATAGCATCTAAACTCGGAACAAAATTTACTTCTAAAAAGCTTTTTTGTTCCGATCTGTTTAAAGAATTTTATAATTCTGGCCTCATTTTCTTCAACGAAATTTTCGCCTCTCATCAATGAACTCGATCACTAAGAACTCAGCAGAAAAAAACGAGCGGCCTTTTTATTTTTAGTGACCTGTTAAATTTTTTTTCAACCCGTTTGAGTTTAGTTCCATTGTATTGATGGATTTTAGTTTAAAATGGTATTGAATATTTTTTTGCTTCTGCTTTTCTTCGTTTACCCCTTGACCATGATAATACATTCTTTAGACCAAAGGTCACGAGTTTTAAAAAAATTTAAAACATCCATACAATAATTAAAATGTTTTGCAGCTTTATTCCATAACAATAAAAACACAATTCTTAAAATTTTTCTTCTATCCTGCGTGGGTAACACGAGGGCGAGCGATTCAGAATACAGTAAAAGTCAGTTGCAGCAATAGTTAATTGTCGCTTTATATTGTCGCGTTATAAGGGAATTTAACTTTTTTGCTCCTGTCAGGTGATGAAATTGTAGACAATTTCTACTTTATCTGCATTAAAACGTCTTTTAGATCATTTTGAACTCTAGTCATGAAAATGGTTTGTGGTCTCACAGCAGTTAATGCTCCAAGACATTTTTTCATAGATTTTTGGGTTAAAAAATTGATTTTAGGTAACCAACACAACGAAATTATTAATTACTATATCAGTGCTTACTCCCATGACTAGACCGTCGTGAGACAGGTTAGTTTTACCCTACTGTTGATAGGCCGGGGTTCTCCGGATTGATACAGGGGGGTGAAGTTTCAGCTTGGTGCACGTTTTGCACTAAGCCCTGGGGTCAGTGGCTTTAGCTTTGTAACTATAGCCAAAAACCACACGACGAACATTAAGGGGGGCAGCATCTCCCCCTCGAATCACTCTCCACCGGCACTCGACTCGGGATTTATTTCCGTTTCGCCCTGCCAGAGCATGTGCTGAGCAGGATGGTGGCGTCCGATTTACGAAGTTTACCTCCATACCCAAATAGGGTGGGACGGGGTTGTATCTAGAGATACTCCCATGACTGTTTGGTCATGTCAACATTTCCGCACCGTTTTTTTTTTCAGTCATTCGGAACGACTTTAAGCTGGAAGTTCTGGTCATCATATAACCCATGGGTATAGTCAGGAAGCGCAAAAATAGGAAGAAAGATGGGAGTTGAAGTAATTTGACTGCATCCATTCTTTGTTTGAAGTACCTCCGAGTAATTTTTACGTCCAATTTTTATTACCATCTGCCATGATAAAAGTCATTCATCCCTTTCAATTCTAGTAGATGCTTCCTAATTTTCAACTTGCTATAACCGAATACATTTTGTATCTTTAAGATTAACTACAACAATAACTTGCAATCCACTCGTTATACCGATATTCCCGCTATAAGCCGTACTCGTTATAACGGACTTTTACTGTGTATTAAAGAAAGATAATAAATATACAATGTCGATTATATAATGTTTAAATCTCTTCACGGACCACCACTAGGCAACAGCCGCTCTGGATCAGCATTTTCCTATCTTTTTGTAATTGCGGAAACATGTATCTGCGATTCATGTTCTTCAAATAATTTATATGTTCTAGGGAACGCTTCAAACGATATCCATATACAACGGTATCTATGAAATGATGTACGAGTTTTCACTAACATTACTATAACTATTTGCACTGCAACTGCTAAACTGCACACGCTCCTTGAAAGCATTTCTCTGAGAAATTTCTTACGAATCGGTATATGAAGTGTTATTTATATATGTGCGTGTTACTGACGTATTCATGACTGCCGGAGGCGTGCGTCATCGAAAATGGAACAAAATCTCGAACGATCATTAAAAAAGTGATTTCTGTTACATTGGTTAGTCTAATATGATGTGCACAGGGGACACTTTAAAACTAATCCATGATTCCAGATTTTACCAAAACTTTTTGCTCATGACATCAACGCTCCTCTAATTTATCTGTTCAAGATGTATTTTGATTTGAAGTATGTGATTTATATATTTAAAAAAAAATTAATTGATCATTGATCCTTTTTGTCGCACTACGGTTATTTTCTGCATACGAGTGGTAATTAGACCAGGTCCTACAATTTATTGCTTATTTCAAACGGCAGCTTTTTTTTATATACTCACCGAGAGGTTGGGGAGCTAACCCCTCGGTGGGACTCCCTGCGGTAGCAATCTTTTTCTGTGGTCATGTCGCCGTTCCTTTTGTGCTACCGCGTAAATAGCCTAAAGTTTCTGATAAGGATGAACCGCGTATCGAAAAAAATATATAATAAAATTATAAAAAAAAAAAATAATAGTAAAATTTCCGGATACACCGGTTTTTACGGGAGTGCTTCGATATCTCTTTCATATGTGAAGCTGGACGTATCCAGTACTTCAATGTTCATATTGGCTCATCCGGATTTTATTTGCATAAAATGTATCTGCACGAAAGTATGGGATGCGGTAGCCCAGGTCAATAAGATACTCGCTTCAAGCACCAAAGGATGTTTAGAGGTGTCGCGAGTTCGTCTTAGTCAGAAACTTTCCTGACACAGGGGTCCAACAGAAATGACGAAGATGACCACATGAATGAATGAACGCCAGGGTCTCTGCCACTGGACTCTCTCTTCCAGCCCAGCTTCGTGGCAGAGTCTGGAACAAAGTGAGTGCACCTAACAGTCTGAGTGTGTAGCTAGTGTTGTGCCTGATATTTCAGTGCTGCCATCTATACTTCAAATTGTGAGTGAAGTGCAATGATTGAATATTTGTAACGTTGTAGGCCTGTTGCTCTCTGTGGCGAGACTTTTTAACGGGGAGATCGGCTCGCATTCGCGCCTTGAAGTTGGGAACCACAGAAAACCAACTTCATCCGATCACCACTGTGGGGTTCGAACCCGGATCCTCGCATCGCGAGTCCGTCACTATAACCACTCGACCACCACAGCGGCCGAGGATGACAACAGAAAAAATTTCTACCGCAGTGAGTCCCACATCGAGGGGTTAGCGTACCAACCTCTCGGTGAGCACAAAAAAAAGGCTACAGTTTGGAATCTGCAATAAATTGTAGTTCCCAGTCTAAATAGCTCTAGTGTGCAAAAGATGATCGTGATGCGACAAAAATGAACAATCAAAGTTTAAAACAGAAAATATTTATCATTCAAATTACACGCGCTATTACCGATGATAATTGATTTAAAATATCCATGTATTGAATCCTCCCGATCTGTGTATAACGGATAGCTGTGAAAAGGTGGTCTAATACTCAATTTTGCGCACTAATTAACAGAAGTTCGTTTTCTGTGGTTTTTCTAGATTGTAGCTGGTTTTCGATTTAAAAATAAGTAAGTGAACTTACACAGACAGTTTCAATTTGGACATTTGTCATTCGCGCTTCCAAAATAGAAGACAGGTGACAACAATTTCTGCACATGAAACACGCATAACTCTGATAACGTAAATGCGTTGGAGATAAAAAATATATACACCTTCTGACATATGTACCAATTCGTTTGAAACTTTACAGATATACGTGTACGGTTTATTAATGTAGTAAAGCAAAAGAAACGCATCCCAGACATTCGTAATGTGGAATTCATGGTTCAAGGGAATCCTTATGAAGAAACGCTGCTGCAGATCTTTTTCTTCTCATTCAAGTATCGGCAAGTATAAAAGAAAGAGTGGTTTTTTCCCTTCCAAAAATGAAATCTCGATCATGAGAAAACTCTCTATTTACAAGGAATCCAATGACAGTATCGAGATGAATTTCAAAGTATTATATTGGTTCTTTCACTGCGGGAGTCAAATTACGAATTTTAAGTCCGATAAACAAATAAAATGAACGCACGTGAAACGCCCGATAGATCTTGAGTTCCTGGTACACTTTAGGCTCTGGCTTCTTTAATATTTCAGCTTATTTACTTCGCTGTTAGAGGTAACTTGCGATAGGAAATGCTGGTTATTTTTTTTTTTCCGGCCCATCGGGGATCCATTTCTTTCATCACCGCTATCGTTACGTTCTTATATAGAAACCACGCAAACCTTCATAAAACGTGGATTCGGTGAGTGCTTTTGAAGGGAATGAATAAAGAACGAAATGAGCTTTACGGAAGCTCTTACACAAAAAGTCAAGAGGACTCGGCTCCTGTATTTTTCTCCTTCTTCCAGAGAGTAGAAAGCAATATTTCGAGCCGTCTTCCTATTTAGAGTTTTCGTCTTCCATAGTTATTCTACAACAAATGTTTTCAACGTTAACAAAAAAGGAAGAAAATTACTGCAATAACGTTGTATTAAAATATTTTTCGTATCATTTTTACATTTCAGCTGAAATTGGTCTGAAACACGAATTACAAGTTGAAGTTGGAATTTTATTGAATTCATAAATCTATGCTCCAGTTTTTATAATTTCGATAAGTATTCAACGAGGGCATTGTTTTGCAACAGGAAACTACAATCAATCTGCCAAAGTTTGGGGTTTCCAATTGTCATTCGATTTCTACAGCGATTTCTCATAAAGATCTAATTATGTATATACCTGTATTTACATGCAATCACTAACTCTTACACATGTTGATAAAGTATCCATCAGTTTTCATGTTCCACAGTCGCGAAAAACTGACCCCATCACAAATATACATTCATTATATAGACTCAATATTTCATCTCACTCCCAATTTGGAAGAGCACTCTCGAACACTTAGCATGCACGGCACCAGGCACAAATATACACTGTTAGGTATATCCAACACCAATCCTGCACAATTCGCCTCTTCAGATTAAAACGTTAGGTTCCCCAATCGTGATAGATTGGTTTTTGTCTCGTGGTTATCCATGACATGAAGAACCCTTCTACTACGGAAAGCGAACCCAAATTTGCACGCAGGATAACTCAAACAAATATTATACACAAGTACTATACATCCTTATACAGCATAGTACCAATGAATATGAAGAACCCCGTCATAACTTGTGATTCAACAACTTTTTTTATCTGGTACCATTACTCGTTAGAAATGGCAAAAAAAGGACGAGGTACTTATTCGTCTACTGTATTTACAAATCTTACGGTATTTCCTTTTTAATTCAGAAAACCTATCACTCAACCAACCAGTTTCTTACTTGAAATTTTCAAGAGAGTGATGCACCTAACATATACTATGTACCACATATGGAATCTATCGTGCCCTTGTTGTATAACAATTAAGAATTGTATTAGACACATCCACCTACTCGGAGATGAAACAGTAATAATTTGCCTCAAATGGACAGCAATGGAATCGCGCCGATATGAAAATATACATCTCTGAATTATTTTCAGCTGCCAAACATGAATATTGCCATGAAAAAGTTTTATTGGCTCTTACTTTTGAGATATTACCATGTTTACAATAAAAAAAATTGCTTTACGAACTTATTGTATGGAGGAAAAAGTAGTAATGACCATTGAGCAAAGTTACACTGTTGAAAAATTGTAAGAGATGCTCCAGTGCAAGCATAATGCACAATGAAGTAATGTGTCAGACGCATCTAGATGAACTATTGTGATTTTCTTTTTGTATGTATTTATGTTGTGGTTTTATGTATATTATAAAGACAGTATGTTGGGCCTTTCTATATTGATGAAGTTTCTATACAGGGTGTCCTGTAAGTGCTAGCACGGCCTTTATCTTATCAACCGTTCATCGTAGAGGTATGTTTCCAATTTAAAAAATGCTCAAAATGTGTTCAGAAATCCCCCGTACCAGTTTCAAGACAGAAAATACGGTGTGTGTCAGTAAATACAGAATCTCACTTTTTGTACGGTATCCCGTCTTGTAACTTCCAAAAAATTTTCCTCCTATTAGAAAGTTGTTGCCATGTCTCTCCTGAGGTAAAAAAAATATTCAATGTTTCTAAGTGCAATATTTGCTGAGATATTTGAGTTCAAAAATTGAAGAAAAGTTGGGAAAGAACAGCATAAATGAGAGGGGAAAACGTTGTCCGTTAGTTTTTATTGTTCTTTACAAACTTTTCTCCAGTTGTCGAATTAAAATATCTCAGAAAATATTGTACTTGGAAAATTTGAAAAACATTTTTGATCTTGGGGGAGACAGGGCAACAACTTTCTACTTGGACTTTAGAAGACAGAGGGAACGTATTAAAAGTTTAAACGTATATATATTTTCTTTTTTTTGACACATTTTATTTTCACTGTTAGAACAGATACAGGGTGATTTTTAAACACAATTTTGAGCATTTTTTAAATTAGAACCAGACCTCTTCGATGAACGGTTGATGAAATAAAGCAGCATTGGGTCTTCCAGGACACCCCTGTAAGTATATGTTGTTCTTGCTGTACATCCACTATGTTTTCTATTTTCTTTTGCGTTTCAATGTTAATTACATTGCGTTATTATACATGTATTAAATGTTCAATTTCAGTGAAAACCTTAGCCAATCCCCTTTCTAATGGTCAGCATGTACATGAGAATGACAATTTTTGTTTGGGACGCAGAAACGTCATCAAAATTTGTTGCTCATGTAACGTCGTAACAATAACCTATATAGGTTTGCGTACGGCTCGTAAAGTGAATGTTGCGTGGAAATTTGATGGATAAATTGTTACATTTCTTTATACTTATTTGTTTGATTTTCTGCCTTTCTGTGCATCTGCATTTTTGGACCTGGGTAGTTTGTTTTGGTTTGCCCATTCCCCTCTTCATGGCCAACCCCCCCCCCCCTTAACGATAAATTAAAATGTAATTAGTAAAATGAATTCGTAACCTAAATCACCATAACATGAAGTAGCAAAGTCAATTATGTGTATTTACAAAATAAAAGTCTCTATCATTACCATAAATGTTTTTTCTTTCTCTAAAAATGATCAGATCTGAATAGACGAAAATTTTTTATTCAATAAGCAAATGCCTCGTATTCATTAAGAATGAAATGATAGTTTAATATGACTAGGAAGAACCCGGGGCAGAATGGGGTGGTAAATTGAAAATATGTTTTAAAAATACAAAATGGTTAATTAAGAGAGCTGCAAATGTTCCTATGAACACGTAATTTAATAATCACGAAAATACAATTATATTGTAAGAAAACAAATGAACAATATTTTTTTTTTTCAAAAATAGAAAATTGTGTCGTTTTCCCCGTTCTGCCCCGGGCATAGGGCAGAACGGGGAAAACGAGGAAGTAAGGACAAGTAATTATAAAAATATATAAAACTAGTGGAAATGCAGGAAAATTAAGTTTGCTCTATATTTATTTAGTTTTAAGTGTTTATAAAATTTTAACTACAGATTACATTGATTGCGTCCATTTCTCAAGCCTATTCACAAAATGCACACACTAGGACAGCCTCATCATCTTCGCTGTCTATTCCCGCACAGGAATTGTGTGCCCATTTTTTGCACATGGAACAAGTGACCCAACCTTCAACTGACTTTGAGTAAAATTCACCGCAATATAAACATTCACAGTCAGAACAATCCTCAGAATCACTCTCGTTAGTTTTGGGTTTTTCCATCATTTTTTCCTATCTTCAGGCAATTTCCTTTGTTTTTTCAATTCTTAATTTTATTTTCTCTCTTAAATGGTTTTATAGTTGCTCTTTCTTATTTGGCAAAGTTTTTTTCCTCTTTTTCCTCAATAGCGGCGCAGCTTCTAAAACCCTTTTCTGCATGGGAAATCTGTTAAGACAGCGGTCTTCCTCCTCTTCAGATTCGTCCTTTTCGTTAGCCTTATGCTTTCTTTAACTTTTGGAATAGACATTAGAATTTACGGTGAAACATGAAATGAAGAGGCCCTGTTCTCAGTTGTCATCCAAGAGCACCCAGGAGTGGCACAACTAGCCTCATTAAATCCGACCTTCTTAGCTAGCGTGTCATCTCTCATTAGAGTTCGCTGAAACTTCGCCAGCTTTGTCATCCTACCTGATAAGTATGTCTTTTTTAACTCGTGTGTACTCTACCCATGTTACTCTATGGAAGTTATTTTCCTGAAGTGTGTTCTAACATGTGCTTCGATAGGGATACACATTCGCGTTTAAGGCATAAATTAGATATCAAAAGAAGGTATCCAAACAGCTGATTAAAAAAAAATGGAAAATTTGTACATTCGTGTGCTTCTGGCATGTGGTGGACGATATCAAGTCAGTGACATGGTGACAGAGAGAATCACCCAATTTCAAAATTGTATATTTCTCAAAAATTAAAAATACAGAATATAGAATGATAAGTAATATGTGAATATACGGAGGAAAATGTGTCTACGTTTTATAAACAATTTTTGTTTATGGTCGATTTCAAGTGTATAATCATTTTGAAATAGAATGATTCTTTCTTAATCCTTTATATACAAAATCTGGGACCATACACCCATTGCTACACTTCCATTGAACGGGATCGTACATGGACGGACGGACCTAACTCATGACAAAGCTTTGGCCCAGACTAGTGATCTAGGGCGTTCACCCGGAAAGTGAGAAGATGTGGGTTCGATTCTCCGCCAAGGCAGTTGAATTTTCTTTTTTTCCTAAATCCATGTTTGCATCAGCCAGCTGTTAAAAACCTTCGTCTGAATAACGTAGATTTACATCATCCCCGGATAATGAACGTTTAGTCCGCAAATTGAAGACAATTCATGCACTTGACTTGCACTTACATCATTTTCCCCCAAAATTACACTATATTTCGGGTTCTCCATATTTTTCATTATTTCAAACTTCCATTTACCGTATTTCTTTTACTATAATCCGTAGTTGTCTTTCCGGGCAATGTTTGCCAATTCTCATCTACATGCGTGGTTCACGCATCAAAATTCAATTTTACTCCTCGGAATTTCGTTGAGGAGTGAAAATACTCGTTCGTTCAAATTTTAAGCAGTTTTTTTAATCGAGTTGTTTCTCATTGATAAAAAAAATATCCCTCTTTTTACAAAAATGCTCCTTAAAATTTTGGAGAAGACTGAAATTGCTTTTCAAAATTATTTTTCCGGATAACACTGTTTCTGGGAGTTTTTAAGATGGCTTCCTCACATACAGGAGAAAGTGCCTCCGGGAAAAGTGTGATACATTGCATAAAATTGAGCAATAAAATTCTGAAAAAACATTTATGTAAAGATGAATATGTCTTGAATATATATATCAGCTTAACTAAAAAAAATTTATACGAAATAAGTGATTTCTTCACAAAATAATAATAATAATTGAAAATTTTAAGAAAAAAGATTCAAAATAAAGATTTTCTGACATTTATGTTTTTGAAAAAAATGATTTTTTTTTTAATTATCAAAAATGCAAAAATAATTGGAAAGTTTCAAAAAATTAATGCTCGAATCTAAAAGTGATAATAAAATCTGAAGGGATAAAATGCGAAGTCACGTTTCAAGTACTGTTTGTCACGTTTTTTGTAGAAATGTTGATTTACTCACGTCTGCACGCGATCTGAAAATCTTTAAAAAGTTATTTTTACAAATTAGTTTTTTCCGTATTAGTTTTTATTTCTACCTCAGAAAAAAATAAATAATAACTTGCAGAGCGGTATATAACACGCTTACTTGCTCAAAGAAATTCCTAGGATTATTTTAGATTCTACGCGAAAATATGGTAATTTATATAGTGGTCGTTTTTTCATCAATCAGTTGTAGTCGCCGTGATTCTGTGGTTTTTTTTTTTAGCATATGAATACACAAATACCGATACAGTTAATCATTATAGTTCCTTTCCGAGAAACGAATTGTTTTTTAGTTCAGAAGATTTAAGCTCGATATCAATGATGTGTCTGGGAATTATTTCATACTCGAAAAATCCAAACTCTCCTCAAGAACTGAACTTGGGGAACACACATTCATCGTTTTTCTTTTAAGTAAAACGATCGCCTTGGCATAACTCTAGAGCATATGAAGAACTTTTTTTTTTTCATTCCCTGATCACCTCATCCATAATGTATTTTTTTTCTCTCGCCTTCTTCCAAAAAAGCTTCTATTTTTTTTTCGTATTTTTCTCGAGCTGCTGCTGAATAATTTTCAAATAATCCACTCCAAGTACACATATGGACTCGGTGGTGATAACTCAAAAGACTTAGACTCATACTAAGGCCTGTGGTTTGAAAAAAAAAGAGAGAAAACACAGGAAGCTGCGACGACTTTTCTTTTTCCCTCATTTTTCTTTCTTTTTGATGCGAGATCATCATTCGAGGCTTTCAAGAGATTGAACAAAGTAAATGCTCAAACCCACCTTCAATGAGATTCCGATTGTTTTTTGCTGAGTAAACATTTCTCCTTATTGTATTTAGGGAATTCCATAAAATAAGTTTAATATATATAAACTTTGACTTTCCAAGTCCCTCTTTTTACAAAAAATGTCAAATATTAATAATGATAAAAAAGTAAGAAACGCATATCCAAATGGAGGAAATTATCTTATACAGTGATATACCTCGACAAACGAAGATAATTCGTTCCGGAATCACATTTATTAAACCGGGTTTTCTGTGCCGCGTTCAAAGCTCAGCGCGACACGCCGTCCACTCACCAATAGGATAAGCGGTACGACTGTTTTTCTACAGAGCGCAACACGCCTCACGTCAGCGCTTTACGTCGGGCAGAAGTGGCCGACTGCTTCTGGAGGAGCGTTGTGGGCCGCGCATTTCGCCGATCTGCTCTTCGCTTTTGTTGTTTTATTTACCCTTAATTTTTTGGTCTTTCTCTATTTATTGTCCAGATTGTCAAAAATACGTGCACATGCAGACGACAGAAGAGATGATTGCGCCAGGCTAGGAAAAATACAAATGAGTAGCGTGGTAAAGTTACACGTTTCTGCCGACGCGAAATGGTCCTATTCGGTTCACGCGGTACAGAAAAATCTGCGTTATCCGAAAAGTGATTCCCTATTGGTTTCTATGGAATGTCGTTTAACTCGTTTCAGAACTATCCAAAATTTAAAGATACGATTTTTAGAACACCAAAAAAAGCTTTAAATAAGAATAATCAACAAGAATAATCATCAATAAGATAATAATAATCATCATTAAGATTATTATTCAATTTATACATCAATAAGATTATTATTCAATTTATACATCAATAAGATTATTATTCAATTTATACATCAATAAGATTATTATTCAATTTATACATCAATAAGAATATTATTCAATTTATACATCAATAAGATTATTATTCAATTTATACATCAATAAGATAATAATAATCATCAATAACAATGATCAATCATTTCAATAAGATAATAATAATCATCAATAACAATAATCAATCATTTCAATAAGATAATAATAATCACCAATAACAATAATCAATCATTTCAATAAGATAATAATAATCATCAATAATTATAATCAATCATTTCAATAAGAATAATTTTCAATAAATCATCAACTAATGGAACACTTAAGTGAATATCTTCGAAATTTAATAGAAAGAATTTGTCGAAAGATGTGATAATCAAGATCTTTTCATTTATTGTGATTACATTTAATTACATTTAAATTAAATTTACATTTTTCAGATATCTACGTTTGAGGTTCATTTTACTAACACATGTCATATAAACATTTCTACAATTTTCAGAAATTTTGATGCAGTCGGTTTATTTTTTTTCTTGAAGCACAAAATATTGCTATCAAAAAACCACCTTCAAAGAGTTTTTTCCTACATATATTTACACTATATATCATGTCATTTCTTTTCGGTTTTAAAAGAAAAAATTGATTGATTGATACGAAATTTTTTGCATTTGGTCTGCGTCAGGACGGAGTGTTTTTCAAAATCATTTCTGAAAAATCGACTTCGTTCTGAAAAATCAGAGGTCGTGACAACCTTCAACACAGGGATACACAACCTCCAACCAGAAGTTTAATCCGGTCCGCCGAAAGTGTTCCTGTATAAAAGTATCAGGAGAAAAAGGGTGATAATATTTCCTTCGTGGAAAATACGGGATTATATACCCGAATTATGTACCCAATGCAAAAGTTGTCGAATGTAGATAAAGTTGCCAGTTATAGTACAAAAATTGCCAAACGGAAGGTACTAGTTATAGTACAAAAATTGCCAAACGGAAGGTACTAGTTATAGCCAAAAATATATTCAAGGGAGTTAAGTTGCCAATTATAGTGAAAAAAACTGTCAAAGGGAAGAAACGTTGTTATTTATGGTCAGAGCAATTGTCGAAAGGCAGTAAAGTTGATAATTATAGCCAAAAAATTATCAAAGGTAAGTAAATTTGCTAATTATTGCCAAATAAAATATGGAAGGAGAATTGAAACAGCTGATTATACCCCAAAAAATGATCGAAGAAGAGTAGAGTTGCTAACTATCGTTGAAATTGCTGAAAAGACGACAATGGCGGGAAATAGAGATAAACCGCAACTCACAATTGATTAAACTAATTTACTAAAAACAAATGTTTAACAAATATGTCCAATGATTATATTTATGTGACTATAATTAATTATGATAATTAGAGTGATAATTATCATCATATAATTTATAATCTCAATTCTATTTCAGTAAAAGAATGATACCCTAATAGGATTCATTGAAAATCGGAAAAACGGGACACCTTATAGAAAAGTCGGAACAACCAAAAACTTCGGGAATATTCTGTAAAATGCACAGGTCATATGGTAATCTTATATATTCCCATTTCCAGCCCACGAGTGGCAGAAATGCAACAAATGTGGCCACCTGGCAAAAAGACTTGTTTATCCCTGCTCTGACACATCTTTGGTGGGGAAAAAAAAGCTATAACTTAGAATCCATTGAGATATTGCCAAACGATAAGAGCTGTTCTGATTAATATGAACTTTTAGTTTCGAACGTTCTAATACCTTAATGCGTTTTTTTTCTTTTCTTTCTCATCCTTTTTAACAAAAACTATAAAAGTATTACGAGAAATAAAAAAAAAAGAGTGCCACGAGCTGCAAATGAATCCGAATCATTGCAAAAGCATCGCATTTCTCACCTTTTCTCCCGTCTCTCTCTCTCAGGGCTTCGGGGCGCTCGCTTCCAGTCTTTTCTCACCAAAATAATCAAAGAGATGCCCATGAATTTCTTAACGGGACATGCTCTTAAATCGTTCGACTCCGAATAATACCCGTCATGGAACAATAAAGAAACTGGATAAAGGGAGAAATGAGAAAATGGCCTCGAACTATCGATCGATAGGTTACGGGAAAAGGAAATGGCGTCGGTATTTAATTTCACGCATGGCGTAAAGCTAATGGTTCATCCTGACTTTTAGTTCACCGATAGCATCCTCCATGTCATTGTAAGTTGCGATGGATGATAGCAATTTATTTCTCATATATTCCGAAATGAGTTCGCCTATACGCAGAGTTGCAAACACTTAAGCAGTTTCGATATTTCCTAGTGGGGGGGGGGGGATAATATTGGCAGCATCGAGAAGCAGCAAATGATTGAATTAAAAATTTCCATAAGTACCATCCTCCTTCAAAGTTTTTGCTGCCTCATTGTGACTTTTTTTTTCACTCTGTTTAAGTGAAGACGCTATGAACTAAGTATACACTATTAACATACCTAGCAATAGATTCTTTGGTTGTGCCCTGATGTAAGAAAAAAAAGTATATATATATATATATATATATATATATACAAACGCATACCTTCGGTTAAGACGTACATGCTCATCCCAAGGCCCGCTGGCTAAACGTGGCCCTCTGAGTAATCTGTTGTGGCTCGTGACCTTAAAATCTAATGTTATAAAAATGAACTAAGCATGTCAAGTTGACCTGATTCAAATTCCTTTTCCCGAGAGACTTTCTCTAAGGATCTACGAAACAAACGTATTGTGTACATTGAAAAAATATATCGTAGTTTAAGGTATACATTTCAGACAGTTTCATTCTAAAGACTTCACAATGGTTAATTAACAAAAATGCAAACTTTAGCATAAAGATAAAAACAAGAGGTCCAGTTTTAGAATAGAACAAAAAAAAGAGACGATTGTACATTTTTTTGCAACCAATTATGTGGGAAAGAAAAACGGTACTCACGTTCTTTATCAAAATCTGTTTACCATACATCCCGTTCAATCAAACGGGGTGTATGGTCAATGTACTTGCAAACGAAACTTTTTTTGCATATACCTAGTTATCGTTTGATTACTATTATGAAAAATCTCGAATCCCGACGTGATCACATTAACCGGCACATACTTTACTTTTTTACATTTTCCTTGTGCCTACAATGTATTTTGCGAACCCATACCAGAATTTATTGCACAATATCATAACGATAATACCATTTTTTAGCGACGCAATGCTGATCGTCAAAAATAACAGGATACTCACAGTCATCAATCGCAGCTAATGGTAAACATTAGGCGAGAAAACAAATTTCGTAAAAACCAAGCACCCCATTACGGAAACAGGAAGATCATAGTTTCAAAGTGGAAAAAGTCTCTACTCACAGAGCGCTGGCAAGCCTTCACCATGATACTTACACAGCATGATAATTCAAGCATTTACCATCTTCACTTCAAAATATGAAAGATAGAGAGATAGAGAGATAGCAGCACCAGTAAGAACACAAAACAATCCCAACTCTGACAACATAAACAAGTTAGAGGTCGCGTATATAACATATAACACCAAGTACACACATTCCCCTCAACTAACGATTCATTAGAAATTCCGAAGGAGGTACATGTACTTTACGAGGTGTATGTACGGTTTACTAGTACTTATTACATTGTCAACATGTACCAGCAGTACTTAAAGCATCAAAAAACAAGTCATAATGCTAAAAATAGTTAAAACACCCTAAAATAATGTTACACATTTTAAAATCGGACTGCAGTTTCTAGGATAATTGTAAAATTAATTTTAAAAAATTATCTTTATCATCTATTAATTTAAAAAATTCATCATTCATAAAATTCATTTCAGGTGAATTAGTCTTTCGTCCGGGACATCCATAAGACGAGCCTTGGAAATCGAACAATCGTCAAGAATTTAACGATTCTGCGATAGATGTCGTTTCTTTTTCTTGCTGAAATGTTTGTTATCTGGAACAATAACAAAAATTTCAGTCATCCTTTTTTTTTCTTCAGTTCAGCAAATATTAGTTTTTCTAGTTTTGATGTCTCCTATGTCTGATAACTTTCTTGTTTTTCATGTGAGAAATTCTAAATAGTGATCACTGAATTCTTTACTTACCGACAGCAATTTAGCCTACACCCCTGATGGCAATACCATCTCTTGTCCCATACAAGGACTGAAATGCTTCACAATTTGTTTATTAAACAATGGAAAGAGACTTGCCGTGACATTGCAGGTGATTGCTGACTTATACACGTTGTACAGTCAAACTTCGTTAAGGTGTCACTGTTTGAAAAGCAAAAATATGGCCCCGTAAGCAGACTGACTCGATAAACGCAGAAGACAATGGCATCGCAACTTCTCCTACTCTACAAAGTGATCGTTAAACAAACGTGTTCATCCTCTGCCGCTATATTGGCAAATTTAACACCAGATTTATAATGTGGTAGCCAAATCTATTTCAGATCTGGAATATACCGTAAGGTTTTGGAGACCATACCTATAGAGAGTCATTGACTTGGTTGAGAGGGGAGATGCATAAAAGGGCTACGCGTGCTCTTGTTGGAGCTATGACGAAAGACTTGATTTCTTAAATAGGTTTACATTGGAGGAACGCAGATGTCGCGGGGATATGATCAAAGTGTTTAAAATGTTCTTCGGGATGAGTGGGATGGACCAGGAGTTATTAATACATCGTCAATCAACTGCTTCTACATGGGCACGCCACTATTGATTTGTAAGGGACAACTCCGGGTTTTGGTGTCGCAGCCAGTTTTTCTCTAATTCAAAAATCGTTTAAACAAAATCAACACCTTTTGCCAAAATGTGGCAATTTTCTCACGATCACTGTCAAATTAAAGTTTTCTTTTAAAAAATAAAGCAAGTCAAAAAAAAACTTGTTTGGCATCTTTTGTTTTTTCTATATCTCTGAGGGTTAATAAAATGGTTTTCAGCTTCAAAACTGCCAAGTCATACGTTTCGTGTACGTTCAGTGAATTTGGCAGGATCCCGAAGGGGCATGATCAATTTTTTAATGCGGTTTAACTCCAGAGTTATTGGTCAAATCAAAATACTGAAAACACATTTCCATATTAACTTTGGGAAGATAATCACGTGGTGTATTTTTGGTCAGTCGATTCTATCCACCTTGTATATCAGTATCATACTGACATTTTCCATTTCCATTTTTTCCTACGACTGTAATTAACATGCATAAATGTAATCTTTTCATCACTAAATTCTTCTTCAAACCGGGAAAAAAAGCATTGAATGAAGTTCAATTAAAATATTATTTTCTTATCGAATAAAATATTGAAAAATATCGGCAATTCAAATCGATACGACACATTTCATGGTGTCTTAAAATTTCCTCTCTCAATAATTTTGAATTAACATGTTTTCGGAGCATAAGAATCAACATGTCCATAGATCAATTATTTGTATTTATTTTTCCTTGAGCTAATGTAATCACGAGAGACTTTCTGAGGATGTGAAAGGTCTTTCCTTTTTTCGTTTTTCATCTCCTTTTTCCAAAATGAAAGATCGTTAATTAAAACCGAAGCTTTTCTGTTCGATGAAATGAGCTCGATGTTAAAAGAAAAAGTTATATCCTCCGAGGAAATTACAGCAGAATATATATAATATATAAGGTTTTCAGAATTTTATAAAAATTTTCGTCACAAAGCTGTTGGCTTAATACATAGTTCGTAAATATACAAGGTTCACCTGGATTATAGGGGAATTTCGGCTTTTCTGAAGAAATCTGTATTTCGATATTTAAATGAAAAAATTGAAATAGGAGGATTAAAAGCGAGAGAATCTGTTTATTACAATGGATCATTGTGACCAATAAGATAAGAAAAAAGAAAATTAGGGAGAAGCTACTGGTACTGATTTTCATTGAGTATGGTCACAAGGCCAATTCATCCCATAGGATCAACGTTAATCTTTCATGATAAGAAAGATCGGTAGAAAGTTCGGTAGCCGAATTTTCTCATTAATCACTAAGTTTTATCTTAATAAGAATTTTGATATCGGAACTCTGGGTATATTGAAAAATAAGGTAACAATTTTTCGGCAAGTAGCGAAACATTAAATCAGTTATACTGGAAATATACAGAAAACGAGCTAAATTGAATGTTCAATAAATAATAATCCTAAGCAACCAAGACGAAATCTTATTTATTAGTTTTTTAAGGCATTGAATATCTTGACGATAACTATGGCCAACAACGTTAAAAAAAAATTGATGTTAATAAAATTATTTTGTTAGGGATTCTACTTGTGCGACTCATTTCGTGTCTTCTTTTACGGTTTTCTGCCATATTATTACAATATATTAATTAGCCTATTGCTTTTTTTTTTAAATCAATAATCTAGGAGCATTTTAACGGGATTTTATGTGAAATAATGTTTTAATGTGTCAATTTAATCGCCATCAAGTTTTAATTGGATAATATTCGAATCTGAAATTTTCTCTTAGGAGATGAGATTAAAAAACATATCTAATCTTAGTGATCACAGTTATATCTTTCTAACTCTCAAAGATAGTCCCTAATTTCTCTACCTATGCATGCGGTTTGCAGATTTTAGGCATATTCTTATAACTTAAATATTCATCTGGTCATGTGAAAAAATTTGAAAGGGAGTTAATATTCTCTGAAATTTTACTTCAAACCCCCTTGCATTTAACATTTAACCATTTGATGGGCAAGCATTTGGATATTCAGAGGAGAAAGTTTTTGAGTGGTTATATAATGTAAATGAGGTACACTGAATGATTTTACGTGACTAAAAACTTATTGTCAATAGTCAAAAAAATATGGGATGTTGCACTTCAGAGAACATACTGATTTACATAGATCTGAATAGGATAAAAATGCCATTTATTTTTTGCCAACTTTCTTTTACATCATTGTTGAAGAATTCACAACAATGTCTCTTTCACACATAGCATTTTTCTGTAAGATGTGAGGCTTAAAAATCGTTCTTGCTTGGCTTGTCAAGAAATAGGGAAGCATGCGAACCTTTGGGCTATTCTGATGGTCATCATAGAAGCTTCATGAACAGCTCATAAATAAAAATCGAATGTTTAGGAGTTGCTCAGAAGAATAAATGCCGAAACGAGCTCAAAATATAAAATGCCTTTGTATTGGAAAATATAAGACACTCGTGTTGCTTAAGAGCAAGCAACACTGCCAAGTAAAGGGTTAAAAAACTGCGGTTAACTGACATAGCCATTTCACTGGAAGACGTTGTAAATATTTCTGAAATTGTGTGTTGGTATTATAAAGTAGGGTGTTTCAATTACTTTGTTTTCAGGGAATGGTTTACGAGATTGTATTTCCATTACATTGCTACTGTAACGTTGGTAATAAATTGAAGAGGACTGAAATTCGGTAGAGGTCTTAAATTAAGCTGTTAAAGAAACGTATATAAGACAAAACTTCAGTGATTCAAATGGAAAATAAGAAAGTATAAAAAATTTAAAAAAAAAATCAACTCCCACGAGAACGTATTCTTCCTAAAAACATGGAAGAAACAAGAAAAATTACGTAGGTTGCATCCGAATAACAACACTCTTTGAAAATACAGAGAGAAACAACTCTCCTTAGTTTGTTCTACTATCCGATATCTTATTAAGCCTATGGGTTTACGTTGTACTAAGTCTTGTTTGGATTCTGCTTTCCTGACTCGATTCCCAAAGGAACCATCGATTTTTTTCGCTCCTCTCTATTATTATTACCATTTCTCTCCTTTGTTTTCAGAGCCAAAGGTACAGAAGAGGAGAGAATGGCCCGATTAGGTGTTTTTCCAGGTGCTCAATAATTTCTTTGGTTGTCCCTCGCAGTGCTACGTAGATCTCCAGTGATTCAGTTTAGAGTGAATTAAATTATGGTAAACAGAAAAAATAAGAAAACAGAATAAAAAAAAAGTAGTTCATTTTCATAGTATGGCAGTCGATTTTCCACCGACTTGATCTGACACGAGAAATCACTAAGGAAGTATGAATACAAATACAAATACAGCAGCACAACAGGGCTAATGAAAAAAAGGTGCCCATCACAAATATGGATTTCTAAAGCACAGCAACCCAATTAAAAATGCAATTATAAAAACTAAGAGCTACATATATACATGATAAAATATTATACAATCATGAGCGGAGATACGCGGGGGGGGGGGGGCATTGTTCCCAGCATCAAAGGGGCCGTTCAAGTATTACGTAAGCAAAGTTTTACCCCCCCCCCTTGTCAGCAAAATTTCATCATCAGATCTGCCCCTCTGAATCCTAACGCATGCTGGTGGGATCAGAGACGTACACAGGGGGGGGGGGAGCATAGGAGGCTCGTGCGCCCCTCCCATGGTAAAAAATGTATTTTTTTAATGCAAAAAAAATAATTTTTTAATTGAAATTTCGGAAGAAAATACCTTTGTATGTTATTATAATCAATTTCTCTCAATTTCAATGTTATTTGAAGGCTGTGAGCTCAAAAATTATCTTTAATGAATCCATTGCGACCCACCCTCTAAGCCATATAATGAGAAATCGCCTTGGCCCGCGGAACAAATATGGCCCTAGGGGTTATCTGATGCAGCCTGCCCTCCTCTAACCTAATTTTGTAAAAATTAACTAAGCGACACATTTACAGATCACTCGCCCCCAGTGGCCCCCAGTGCTGTTCTACATCACTCAAATTACCCGCGGCACATTCTCAGATTATTTAAGTGATGCGTGGCACAGTTCCAGATCACTTAAGCGGCCCGGACACATTCCCAGAGGGCTTGGATCCGCAAAACATTTAGAGATCATTAAAGTGGCTCTGTAGGGCACGTATCAATTGGGAGAATGTTACTTCAAGTGCCCACAAACTATCGAAAGGTTTTTCTCGTTTTTGGCATACCCAGTAGGATGCCATTAAAAATGTTTCATATTTTCATAAAGGGTGGTTGATGACGTAAGCATTATCCAAACCCCCCTCCCTCCCTGTCATCAAAAGTCAGCAAATCGGGAAACCCCTTCCCCCCATCGACGATGACGTAATACTTGAACGGCCCCAAAGGTGAAGTCAACTGATCTAATGCATATATGTATAGATGAATTGACATCATCATCATCGTGCACCCCCCCCCCAGCAATAATGACTGTGCCCTCCCGAGACTTCCAAGTCTATCCGCGTCTATGTATACAATGCTCATAAAAAATACTTATGGGTGTCCTATAATGATAGTACATGAAAGTTCCCAGTGCACAAAAAATTTTGAAATAGCTTAAAAGTTCTTAAAATTTTAAGAAACTGCTATATTCGAATGCGGTTTGCGAAAAAGTTATTCTCACGAGGGGGGATTTCCTTTTTTTCTTTGGTACGGTAAAATTAGTTCAATTTCTATTGATAGAGGGCACTACACGAAAGCAAAATACACTGAATACGCAACGCAGAGACCTGAAAATGGAGGGTGAACGATCAATAGCTCATTTTTCAATTCTCCCGTCACTTACTAAATAATATTTTTATTGTGGTGTTGACATTATGGATGAAGCATTATTGGTGAAGTTGTTTTAGCTCAGCCACGAATAGCTGGCTGAAGCTTTACGAACGGTTTGGACACAGAAGAAATTGAAGAAAAGTTCATGTCCAGAATTCTTTGACTAGCTTTCGTGCAAGTCAAAGTCGTGCTGCACCATCTATCGACCAAAAATTTAAATCATTTTCTTTTTCTAATCAAAAAAGTCCCCTGTTCGTTAGAGTATTTTTCTAGCAAACCGCATTCAAATATATCGATTCTCTCAATTTTTAAGCATAAAGAAAACAAAAATTTACGTAAACAAAATTTGCTTTCCACCAAAATAAAGACAATACAGTCACACACACACAAACTCAGTTGCAACGATATCGAATGTTCAGCGAAATTTCGTCGTTATAACTCAGGTGTGATTACAACTGAGGTTCGTGTTTTCAAGACTTTATAAGCGTGAAAAATATAACCATATGCAATCAAATACTACAGATCAGCGTTTCCCTAGACTTTCTGAATCAAGGACCACTTATTCACAGCATGTGAGCCTAATTTTTTATTCGAATCTGCCTGAATAACATTAAAATGTGTATTACATAAAATTAAATATTTTCTTCATTTAGTTGGAATATAATTTTCATGTCTGCCTGCCTGCAAACCAACTGTTCCCTCTTTCTGGACCGCAGGTTGAAAAAAAACTGCTATAGGTGAAGTTATTTCACTATGATCCGGCTGACCATATTTTAACAAGAATATTTTACAAGAAGAAGACATATTTTAGTGGAAAATGAAGTGCTACAGCACAAGCCTTCAGTAATATAATTGTATTTTTCGAAAAAAAAATAATCCTAAATGACAAAAAATTAATAAATCCTGCACATATTTATTTCATTAGAGAATGTGAAGCTTCGCAGACGGCAAATGTTGCAATGAATTAAAACGTAAGCTTTGCAAGACAAAACGGAACGTTATATAAACATATCGAAAAGAACACAATTACTGGAAAATACGGCAATTTACCGTATACGGGTCATATTACAGCAGACGAACATTCCCTTAATATATTGAGATTTACTTCAGGAATTCAGTCGGAAAACGCTTTGAGAGAAAATAGAAGCAAAAGTGACGAAACCTTTCCGAGGTCATTTTCTGCGTTTTCAACTATAATCAAGGTTTATTACCATTACAGGTATCCCTCGCTTTACGCTGTTTCGCTATAACGCAATTTTTAATAGTTGATTTCAGGAAAAATCCAACTTCCAAAATTCGGCTTGGAGTTTAACTTCAATCCTTGAAATGGGCTTGCAAATTGAAGATATATAGCACAGTTAAATCCTTTGACGACGAAATACGTTGGACAAACAAATATCAGAGAAGTTCTTACTGGAGACTGGGGGAAACTGGAAGAACCGCGAGACACCAAGGTCCTGTCGCAAGAAGCAACGTAAGCACTTCGCCCCCCCCCCCCCCGTCAATAGAAGAGAAATTCTTACTAGATACAGCTTTCAGATCTCGCTGATGAATAGTGTTTGATAACACATTAACAGTGCCATGAGAAATTTAATCGCAAAAAGCGGTTCCTGTGAAACTAGAATTTTCATATTTGCGAGAAATATGCCGAATTCGCTTACTTTGGTACCGAAATTTTTATAAGGAGACGAAAATGCTGCTTGTCAACCGAATCTCACAGTTTCATTAAAGAGTTATCAGCCTATCATAGCTAGGTAGACCTACAACAAGATACTGACAAAACATGAAAATTCAAGCAGTACTTCAGAAAATGGAAGACAGATGGCAGTACGAAAACGAAACAAGCGCAACTCAACAACACTAATACACTCAGAACACACATTTCGGCATGTTCCGATTCGTTAGAAATTCCGTAGAGGAATGTGTACGAGGTGCATACACGGTTTAGTAGTAATAGTAGTAGTAGCCTATCATGGCAGGCTGCTCGGAAAATAAAACACAACCACACTCACTAGAATCAATCAGTACTATTGAAGACAGAAAAGGTATTAATTTAATTCATTCGTATTGACTAAATTCACGAAATTTATTCATAAGTTTGAAAACTAATTTATTAAAAAAATGTTTCTATGCTTTGGGTTGAATTATTTAAATCCTTTGAGAGAGAGAGAGAGAGAGAGAGAGAGAGAGAGAGAAAAGAAAATCAACCCCCTGTCCTCATCTTTCCAGTGTTAAATCCCATTCGCTCTACGCGATTTCGTGTTACGCGACTCTTTGGCGGAACCAATTAACTAATCGCGTAAATTGAGAGACGCCTGTATTCTCTATGGGAATCATCTTTGTCTACTAAGTATTCATACTATGGCCGACATGTCGTTACAACCGATTCCGTATGTATTTATGAGTGATACCAAATATATTAATAAAAATCGGGGAAAAAAAGTGTTTATACTATTAAGTACGAAATGACATTTCTAGAGTAGAATTATGAATGATTAGAATCATTTCCTTGAAACTTATAAATTTTTGAGTCACCAAATGACAAACAAATAAGAACGCAAACATCGATATTACGAATAACCCCAATTCAATGCACACAAAACCAAAACATATCCAAAACGACAGGTTCGCCATTTCGCAAGTATACTGAAACTATACGAATACTATATCGTAGAATCGCTACATTATTTATGCAACGGTGATTCATTCTCTCCGAATACAAATGCTTGGCAGACTTACGAGTGTTGAATCTCATATTCCTATTGAGTAGACTATGCCGCATTCCCAGCTCTATTCAGGATCACGGTACTCTGAAACCGCTAGCCATTGTCCGCAATGTTCGACATACGAGTACATAACATAGTGCTGCGGAAACGCATTTTAGATTCCTTTGCATTTGCACCATTCTACTCTTTCAGTCATTTTTTTTTTTTCATCTTCTTTCTTAGTAGAGATTCAGATAGAGATACAAAAGAAATATCAACCAAGAGAGAAGTCATGTGTCACAGGTTTTCCTACTAGTTTCTTTTTTTGTTATTCCACTTGCCGGTATTATAAAAGCCAGGGGGTTCTTAACGTTTTTCAGCCGGCGCAAGAAGTGCATTTATCAAGGCACTGTAAGTGAATTTATACAACTCATCTAAGAAGCTTCTGTGAATAAGTTTTTGGTCGTGACCCATAGTTCAGGATTCTCTCACTGTAAATGAACTTTTACGGCCCATCTCAGAAGTCCCTGTGAACCAAGTTTGAATCGTTACCCATATTTCAAGAATCCGAGGCTGTAAATGGAGTCCTACGAACCATCTCTGAAGCCAACGAATCAAACTTTGGTCGTGATCACTAGCTCAAGAATCTCTGGCTTGAAAATTATTTTATTCCTTTGTCTGTGTTTATTTGTTTATTTTACGTGTGTGCCACTTTGTGATGTAAATTGCCACCTCGCCATTCACAAATTATGTAAATAAATAAATGACTGAACTTGAATGACCTATCTTGGAAATCTCTGAGATTCAAATTTAGGTCGCAACCCATAAATTAGAAACCCCTGATGTAAGTCACTTTGATGGTTCAGAAAGCTGTTGATTTCTTCAAAGAAAATGGCAACTCAGTAAAAGTACGAAATCGATCACTTCATATAATACAGGCTCAAGATAAGCTCTCTACTTTTCTTTTCTTTCGGTATCAAATAAAACCTCAAAGTTCATTCAGAATTCGACAGAGACAATCCGGGAAGTTTCCATGATGAAAATGAAAAACGTGATTCGAATGTCATGAATATGGCTTAAGGGTTATGCGAATTCAATAAAATAAACTCTTCATGCAACAACACTCTCAGGTGAAGCGAATAAACGAGAAAGAGGAGTTTTTTTTTTCCAACGCCTTCCATGCGGCAATAACGTTCCAACTGTCACTTCATATGGTTTATTGTAACAATTCGTATTCTTCGCACTCCCTACGTAGACATTTGAGAGGGTCTTCCCTCATTTGAATTCTAACTTCTCCTCCAGGTTGTTTGTTTGCTTATTTTTTTCTTTTTATTTCGTTCAGCTCCACATTCATATATTTATTTCGTGAGTGTATCAGCAGCTTCGTATGACATTCTAGTTGTTTGTTTCTTTCATTCTTATATCGAGTGAAACACCTGTTAAAACGCATGAAGATTTGGGAAATATAAGTTTCACGCATATAGCACAAATAACTATTTATTCAGAATCTTAAACAATGACTTTGTAAATACAGTCGATGTTCGTTATGACAACACCAATCGTTCCACGGAAAGCGGGTGTTATATTAGGAGGTCGGCGTAATATCAAAGGTTTAAAAAAATTAACTTCTTACGAGAATCTAAAAATCTGACGGCCTGAAAACTTATATTATTCATTTTGTTATAATGAAAGTAGGTGCAATGGAAATGCATACGGTTAGAAAAATAATGATAAATTTTTAATAATGTTTATATCGCACGCACTTATATAGAGTGATTCAGAAAAGATGGGAAAAACTTGAATAGGGGATATTACACACCAATACAAGCTATTGTCATCAAAATATCCATTTTCTAATATGAAACGTAAACGCCTTTCGGAGCAGCCGCTCCGCAAACGTTAAAACGACATTCCTGTTGAAATTTATCAAGAGAAAAAGAATACCATTCATGAAAATGTAACCTGGGAAAGAAGAAGAAACCGTATGCAAGTCTGCGTCATAGTGAATAAAAGACTTGCATGCCAACCCTGTGAAGTTATTCCAGCGTGTAACTGTTCTAACAGTTGTAACGTAGGGGATAATGGCGCACTTTAGTAATACTGAAAACACAGACATGCATTTCTTTTACGGAGCTGGAAACAGAAGTTCCACAGAAGTAGCCCGAATGTACGGTGAGCGTTTTCCCCACAGGCGGTTGCCCAATCAGGAAACATTTGCGCGCTTGCATCGGCAGTTGTGTGAAACGGGATTCTTTTTTGACTCCCGGTCTGATGAAGTTCATACAAGGACTGCCAGAACGGATACATACGATTTTTTCTTCCCCAGGTTACATTTGTGTGTGAATAATGTTTTTTTTCTCCCAATAAAGTTCAACAGGAATGCCGTTTTAACGTTTGCAGACTGGCCATTCCGAAACGCTCGAGCGCGTTCACATTTCATGTTAGACCATGCTCTCTTTGATCACAATTGTTAGTATTGGTGTGTGCTATCACCTCTCAAAGTTTTTGCCATCTTTTCTGAATCCCTCTGTATACCGAGTTCTCCAATATCACAAATCAAGGTCAAACACATTTTTTGAGAATGAAAAACACGGACGGGTTTTGTTTCGTTTCTATGTCAAAATTCAGGAGAGAATGTAATGCGGGCGTTACATGGGATTGAATGTTCTTTATGGGTCATATCAAACATATTTATTTTGGTACGAGAGTTGAGTATCTAATTGACCTGGCCTGGGCTACTGCGCCCTCGAGCGGAAGTGAAAGGACGTCGTTTTTGGACAGTATGCGGCGTAGTGCAAGGGCGAGACAGATTCAAGACAAAAGCATATATCGCTTGAAATCGTTGTAAGGTTGCCGGAACTATTCATGACCGGTGACAAATAAGAGGAGCTTTTGCGACCCAGCCCCTGCTCTCAGCATCACCTTCTTTATAACTTCATGAGTTAGTCTCCAGTCTCTGGCATATCCAATTGCCGATTTGCTATCATCTCCCTCCGAAGGAGCAACTTGGCGTAAGAGTATGGCGTAGAGGTATATAAGAGGCTATAGTAAAACACTGGTATTGGTCGCTTCTTTGGCCGCCGCATTAGCTAGCTCATTTCCCCAGTGGCCGCTACGAGCTTTAATCCGAGAGATGGTACTGATGGGTGAGATACATGTATACTTGTGAATTCAGAATAAAGAACAGATCTTTCTGATACAGTATGCTGCAGTCAAGCGCACCGCTCCTTTTGCGCAGACTGAATTTTCCTGTTTATTTTGAAATATCAGCAGCATAAATGTTTTCGGGATTACCCTCAGAGAATAACTAATCGAGTATTTTCTCGATCGGTATAGTTCCCAAACTCATGTCTGACACAATTGTTCTCACCAACATGGGGATAAATTCCGCGAGATAGAAATTTCTGAGTCATTTTGAATGCCAAAGCACAAATGAAGTGATAAATTAATCATCTGAAACTTTGTCGAGGGCTTCGCGCTTTTTGTTAAATCATTATCAAATACTGCCTATATGAATTTCAAAATGTCTGTAAACAGGGAACTAACGTATCTCGTATATACGAAGCTGATGAAATTTCAATTTAAGCTTTTAATGAAAAATGCATTACGCGAAAAGAAGAAAAAATACAAAAAAGTAATGGAAGAGTGCAGGGAAAAACACTGATGAATAAAGAGGCGCACGTACTCTTTATGGACTAAGGAAGTATTTCTCAAAATAGGCTGGAAATTGATAAAGAAGGAAACGGTATCAAGCTCTTTTAAATTAAAACGGCAGGAATTGAAATTCACCAAAAAAAAAGTGTGGAATAGATTCTTTGGAAGCATGATGCTGCGTGAAATAAATATGCAACTGTTTGTGCATTTTATGGATTACGAAATTTGGTTTAAAATTTGACACCGTTTCTAGTTCAGTCATGAAATTTAAACTGTTTTATGAATTTCAAATAGCTTCTCACGATTTATTAGGAGGAATTAAGACAAATGCAGTTTTCTAATATTAGTAGCATTTATTCACTTGCAAATATTCGCAACGCCATACACATCAAATGCTCATGCAAATCGAAGGTAAAAAATGAATATCATACTCATATAGAAATAAACACGCTTGTTGAAAAAAGTTATGAATATCTAATGTAAAATTTCTATTGGATGAGTTTAGCAAACAAATCAATTCATCTTCGATTCATGATTATTTTTATCGACACTAGAAAGAAGTAGTTTCATCTGATATTTCGACACTAATCCGTGGCCGAATCTTTCTTCTCAAAATTGCTCTTGTCCGGTTCGCAAGAGCTCCTGCGTTAGATTCCCGGCGGGGACAACGGAACTTTTTGCCCAAGTTCACCTCGGCATAATATTCAAAACGTCTATTGATTTGAAATAGATTCTGTTTCTCAATGAAATTGTATTTTAATGAGCAATTGATAAGTTTTTCGCTCTTTTCGGAAGTATTTGATGTTTATCTAAACTTTTAAATGGTTTTGAAATTCGAATTATATCTATACTGTACTTTACGAGGTACTTTCTCATCCAAACCCGTATTTCCTATTCGTGAGTCAAACTAATGGTGTTTGTGCTTGTCTGCAAAATCTCATTTCATCATTGAAGAGGAGAGAGAGATTGTATACCCGTTGTGACCATGTTTGGAGTATCCGCGGATAAGTACCATTAAAACCCCGTATGAAAGCTGATGCTAAATATTTAATTAGATGCAGGAAGGTAGCGTAATTAACGTTATCATCTAATTTCGCCAGTCTTCGGCAAATACCAGAGAATTATTCTTCGTCCGAAATTTGCGTACCAAATACCGTGAATATTCACGAGGACGTGAGGATCTCTAAACAACCTTAGTATATTCTCGTTGTAACTATCGAGAGCAACGATGTGAGAGGAAAACAGAGCCCAGTATGAAAATTTATACCACGTGTCGCGTTGAGTAATACATACATACATACATACATAGTGAAACGTTATACTATTGTTTCTCCCTTCTATTTTGTTTGTACCATCAGTGAACCGTGGAAACATGGTCGACAATACGTTTCAACAACTCAACATCATTTATTACTATCAAATAGGAATCCGAAAAGTCACCACCGATGTTTTGCCCCTGATATATTGGCTCCAGGTCATTTCACCCCTGACATTTTTCCCCGGGCATTTCACCCCTAGTATTTGGGCCCCGGACATTTCAGCTCGTACATTTCGCCCTGATATTTTTCCTCGGACATTTCCCTCCAGACATTTCGGGCTCCGAATATTTCGCCCCACACATTTCGGAGGAGGTCAAGTAAGTGGTTGGTGAGTGAGTGACCGTATGAGTGAGTGATTGTGTTAGTGACCTTCGAAAACAGAACCCAACTTCGACGTACGACTAAACTGATCTCTGTCGTACTGGTTAGGTCGAGGACTTTATATTTAACCAAAATAATAACATGCAGAGTATGGGCTACCAAGTGAGTGATTGCATGAGTGACTAAGTGAGCAGCCGAACCAAGTGAGTGATTGTATGAGAGACCAAATGTGTTATTTTGGTCAATGCTTTGATGAATGCACTCACTGAATCGCACACTCATTCGGTAACTCACCCTCTCATTTGGTCACGCACACGGTCACTCACACGCTTAGTCACTCATAGGGTCATTCACTCACTCCCTTGATCACTCATACGATCGCTCACTCCTTCATGCTGTCACTCCCTCATTTACTTGGCCCTGTTCATGGAGAAATGTCGGGAGCGAAATGTACTAGTGACAAAATGTCGGGGGAGGAGAGGAACGTAGTTTCCGTGAACCAAAAATATCCAGGGAAATAACGAACAAATATTTTGTTTCTGGTTCGGCGAAAAAAATATTGCAATGACTATTTGTCTGTCCACCTCCATTTGTAGATTTGTCACCTCTTCTGTTGGGGGTCCCTTTACATACTCATATTTCACATATAACCAAACAGTTTCCGGAAACTTGGCCCTCGACATTTATACATAACGTAACATATCACATAATGTTGCCTCTTTCTTTGTGAACGGGAAAGGAACATGAGGATGAAATGGGACCCCCAACAGGAAAAAGGTGACAAATCTACAAATCGAGGTGGACAGACACCTTTTTTTTTACTACTGCAATATTCTTCCCCCGAATGTAATCAGAAACAAAATATTTGTTCGTCATTTCCCTCGACATCCGTGCGGTCTAGACAAAATCACATTACTCAGTCTCGCGAAACGATCCGACGTGAAAAGGGAACAAACACAATGCACAAGCAAAAATATCCGACATCGCGTGGGTGGTGTGGAGAGAGCGATACATAGCAATGCCTCGTAAACTAATATACGCTCGTATGAATGCGTGTGTGTACCTTGCAGCTGATTTGGGTGGAAACAGAAATAATATCGACCGTTGCTGCTTGGGATTTGTTGGCTAACATCATCGATGCATGGCCACGTGGGTATTCCAATGCGTTTCGGTGGTGGGGAAATACTTCCCTTGCGAGAAATGCATTTGCCGGGTAAAATGATATGTGCTATGAATACGGACGGACGCTTTTTTGCAGCCCAGAAACGTTATACCAGCCAAAACCGCACATGAAAGAACCACGCTATTGAAATTACTGCTTAATAAGATCAGCCGGTTTATGAAGTTAAATTGTTAAAAATGTATTAAAATCAATTTTCTATGAGATCATAAACTTTCCGCTGAATAAAAATAATACCATCGGTTTTACAAACCAATTTTCTAAGTAAACGAATTCCATTCAGAAGTGATACTGCGTAAAACTTTATTTTTATGAACTAATCGGCTTTATTTCTGGCACCTGGCACCTTGAATTTGTCCAATTCAATTGCTCAAATGAATGTTTTTTTTACCGTCTAAAGCGGTGTCTCCCAAATTGGGCAATATCGCCCACTAGGGGGTAGATGGAATGGTCCGGGAGGCGGTAGAAACTATGGATTCAATAAAGGATCCTGTGGTCGGCTGAAGTCTGTTTTCTGTGGTTCCCAACTTCAAGGCGCGAATGCGAGCCGATCTTCCCTTTAAAAAGTCTCGCCACAGAGAACAACAGACCTACAAACAGTACAACTATTCAATCATTACACTTCACTCAATTCTTAAATACAGATGGCAGCACTGAAAAATCAGACAACACTAGATACGCAATCGACTGTCAGGTGCACACATTCAAACTTCCGGCAGAGCTCGCTAGATAGTAAATTGCCCATAGATGGCGATAGACCTGAGTTGTGCTCGGTTTGAAAGAAAAGAAAGAAAAATAAAGACTCTCTCCTATATGTGTGAGTGTTGGTTTTTGAGTTGGGGGCGATGAGAACAAAAAAATGTTTTGGAGGGAGCGATGGAACAAAATGTTTGGGGTACTGTGGTCTGGAACAGGGTTGGCCAACCCGCGGCATGCCCTGGTATTACAAGTGTCACGCGAACACTTTTCAAAATTTAAAGAAATTATATTCCATTTTTCAATCAAAAAATAATTCTCTCTTAATCAACGTGCGGAGAATATGCACTGTCTTTGACTCATATGCAGGACTGCCACAAGTGTTTCCACTGCGCACTCACTCCCATCTTCTTGCTGATGCCCTTTTATTGCGCGTCGTCTGTTTGGGTTGATCATCTATCACAAAAGCGTCCGTGATGACGAGGTGACTTTACCGAGGTCGCGTATCCTTCTTCACGGTTTCCCCGTCCACCCGCGAAAACACTTATGCCTGTCATACATACGAATCAATGACAGTGCATGTTCTCCTTACACTGCTTTCATTGGCATTTCGCGAACTTCAACTCCTCTCGAAACCAAAAAATGAATAACACACCACGTTCCTTTTATTTTACTCGCAAACATTCCGGATACGCAGACGAAAAAACAAAAAACAATCGATTACCTGTTGGACGATACCGACCGCCAGCATATATCACGTGATTCCACGTGACTACCTAGTGCAACTTCATTCCGTAGTAGGCATTGCGTTCTTTAGCTCCCGCTTTACCTTTACACAGTGTTTCACCGCACTCACAAAAATAAACTGAATTTAAAACAACTGCTCTCATTTGATCCACCTATTTCATTTCATCCATAGGCTACGTACATGCACATGAATGAATGAACGCCAGGGACTACGCCACTGGACTGCCATCCCGTTGCCGAGATCCTTCCAGCCCAGCTTTCGTGACAGAGTCTGGAACAAAGTGAGTGCACCTAACTGTCTGAGTTTGTAGCTGGTGTTTTGTATAATATTTCAGTTCTGCCATCTATACTTCAAATTGTGAGTGAAGTGTAATAATTGAATATTTTTAATGCTGTAAGCCTGTTGCTCTCTGTGGGGTGACTTTATAACGTGGAGATCGTCTCGCATTCGCGCCTCGAAGTTGGGAACCACAGAAAACCAACTTCAGCCGACCACCACTGCGGCGCCGGTGGGGTTTGAACCCGGATCCTCGCGATGCGAGTCCGTCACTATGACCACTCAACCACCACAGCGGCTACGTACATGCACTATCTTCTTTGCCCTAATCGAATTTATGACTCGGAAGTAAACACATTGTAAGACTTTGAAAAGTGTCAAGCTGAAAATTTTTACTGAAATAAGAGGACAACCGAACGATATTTCGTAGGAATGAAGAGAATGCTCGTGCCCCGTAAAAATACGACGTATGGTCTGAGTGTTAAATTTCGTAGAGTGGCACGCGCATCGAAAATAATCTTGATTTTGGCACGGCTTGGAAAATGGGTGGCCACCCCTGTTCTAGAACATGTTCTTCAACCGATCGTCCGGTCCCCGAATCCTTTCCACTAGTTCATGTGACCGTTACATAACTTCAGATTTATTTTTTTTTATTAACTACTGCATTTATCTTTACCTGCACGTATCTTTTTTTTTGGGGGGGGGGGGGGGTTATTTCGGTTTTCACCGTCAGCAGGTCAGTTAATTACATTTATTCATTTTTCCCTTGCAACTAAATAATTTGTGTCATTTATTTAATTTCGCGGGTCCGCCAGTAATTTCTCGCAATCATTTATTTTCTCTGATGCACAAATTATTCCTCCCATTTATTTATTTTTTGCCAGTCCCCACAATCACTTCTCGCTTTATTTCCCCTGAGCCGCAAAAATTTTCTCTCATTTATTACGATATTTAAAAAGGGTAGTAGAGAAGCTGCGTCTCCAATTATCGTCCAGTGAGTTTGACGAGCTGCCTCTCGAAAATTTTGGAAATTATTATCGAAAAGCAATTGGTGAAGTGGCTAGACGACAATAGTGTATTGTCGAATAGCATGGGTTCAGGAAGGGGAAGTCATGTGTGACTGACCTCCTTTTCTTCTATGATCGCGTGACGAAGGCTTTGGGTAAGGGCAAAAATGTAGATGTTGTTTATCTTGATTTCCAGAAGTCATCCGACCGGGTCCAACATGGTAAACTCTTGGAGCGTTTACACGAGATTGGGATTGGGGACAACTTGCTGAATTGGATAGAATCCCAATCTCGTGTAAACGTTTCAAGAGTTTACCATGTTGGACTCGAACGAATGACTTCTGGAAATCAAGGTAAACAACATCTACATTTTTGCCCTTTTTCCCCTAAGAGATAGGTCGCAACGATTTATGGTGAACGGGGAATTCTCTGGTAGGACAGGCGTCACAAGTGAAGTTCCTCAAGGAAGTGTCCTTGGACCCATACTTTTTTCACTTTTTATCGATCAACTCGATCAGGGGATTGCTAGCAAATTCGCAGATGGCGTAAAGCTAATGTGGGTAATGGGGAATCAAAGCGATAGGGAGTTGTTGCAGACCAACTTAAACAGGATTGCAGCATAGGGAAATGAATGGAGCATGACGTTTATCGTTGATAAGTGCATGGTCGTTCATTTTGGTTCGAACAACCCACGGTTCTTTTACCAGTTGAATGGTGTCACTATTCCGGATGCAACTAGGGTCACCGATTTGAGAATTCTCATTGATGAGGTTTTCAGATTGACTAAATCAATTCTCATTGACTTAGGTTTTCTGAAAATTCTTCAGCGGTGGTCAAAAAAAGTGAATAGAATGATCGATTTCATTTTCAAAAAGTCTCTTCGCGTTCTCCTAAAATAATTCTTCGCTCCTAGGCTTAATTCGTCCTGGACTGAACTATACTGTAAGGTTTTGGAGACCATACCTAGAGAGAGACATGCAGTTTGTTGAAGGTGTGAAGAGAAGAGATACGCGTGTCCTTGTTTGCATGTCGGGGAGATATGGTTTAAGTGCTCAAAGTTTTCAACGGGGTGGATAGGATGGCCCATTAATTAATAATTTACTGCCAATCGACTGCTTTTACAAGGGGACGCCAGTATCGATTGGTAAGGGTGGTAATTGGTGTTGCAGGGAATTTTTCCCTAATAGGGTTGTTAATAAGTGGAATAGCTTTACCGTCGAGGATAGTAAATTCTAACACAATTAACAGGTTTAAAAAAAATACGATAACATGTTGGAGTAAATCGAGAAGCTATCCATACTTAGAGTAAGACAATTATAACTATTTTTATGCGCATTGTGTACAATTTGATCATGTATATATAGTTTTTTGTCTCTGTAATTGCATTTTTAATTGGAGTTGTTGTATTTTATAAGCATATGACATCCATATTTGTCATGGGCATCTTTTTCCCAGCCACGTCGTTGGGCGTTT
Organism: Pholcus phalangioides; assembly: GCF_987345545.1. NCBI lineage: Eukaryota > Metazoa > Arthropoda > Arachnida > Araneae > Pholcidae > Pholcus > Pholcus phalangioides. The sequence continues at coordinate 79,320,645 of NW_028301608.1, read as the reverse complement.
TGCCTTTTGTAGCCTTGTATTTTTATTTGTTTTTGTCTGTCCCCAAATTATTTCTCCTATTCTTTTTTTTTTCTGGTGGACTGGAAATCACTTCTAACATTAGTTTAATTTTACTGCTCCGCAAATAATTTCTCTGGGTTATTTTTTGCCTTTCCGAAAATTATTTCTCCTATATATTTACCTATATTTCACCGGTCACTCATTTCTCTCATTTATTCATTCTTTGCCAGCCCACAAGTTATTTCTCTAATTTATTTTATTTTTTCTGGTCCACAAATTATTTCTCACATTTCTGCTTGTCCGATAAATTACAAAATTATTCCCCAGTTGTAAAAAGGTTGAATGGCACTGATCTGGAGTGAGAAAAGAGCCGATTTAACTGGAAAAAACAATTCGTAACTATATATAATAGTTTGTATAAAGATTTCTCGTTTTATACGAGCCTTCCGGAAAAGTCTCTGCGAATGCTTGAATTCCATCTTCTCGATTATTGGAAGGAGCAATTATGCAAGATTTATTGCTTCGTTGCACAAATCTCCATAATGATGAGTAATACGAGCTACGTAGCCGCTAAAAGAAAAAAGATGTAACGTAATTTATTTAATATTCCAACCCAAAACAAAACACTCAAGATGTTCTATCGGAAGCACGTGCTATGTCAATATGACATAATTCACGAAAGCAATTCGATAAGCGGAAAATGAATAAATCAGACAAAAGCCAGGTGAGTTACGAATAAAAAATGTTCAGTCATAACATTGATATCGCACTACTCACATCTTGAGTAATTCGCATGAACGGAATGACAATGTGACGTGGGTATCGTTACGAGACATCAGCTGCCACTTCCACTTAACCGCACGTGCATCTCGTAAACATTTCTCTGCGGAATTTCCAATGAATTGGTGCATGCTGGAACGTGTGTTGAGGCTGTATGTGTATCCCTTACCTATTTCTCTTGTCGGAGTTGTGCTTGTTTCGTGTTCTTGCTAGTGCTGTCATCTGTTTCCCACTGCCTTATTTACACTGGCGAAATTATCAGTGCAAAGGTGGTTCATTTTTCAATGTTAAACTTTCTCAACAACTTTTTTCTCTCACTGGGAAAAAGAAGACTCCAAATTGAATCGTTTGGACGGGGTATATGGGAGTTTATAAACTCTTCTCCTGTAATCCTTTGCACAGTAAACCGTGTTTCATGTTCTACTGTTGATGAAATTTATCTTCCAACGAACCAGCTGCTCGCAAGTATCTTTTTTGTGACAGTACAACAAAGTAACTCGTACCAGGCCTCTCGAGTCTTCTATTGTAGAATCCTGTAGATGATGTTTTAATAAAGGCGCCAACGAAGAGGGAACGGACTCATTGCCCTCCATCTTTGAAGAAAAAAATAAGTTTCCCCGCTACAAGTAACCCCTAATCATTTAAAACAAAGCAGGACCCTGTGAAACAGCGATAATGTTGACACGCGCGCGGGTCACGCTTTTCCCAAAGTTTTCGGACTAAGGAGTGTTTTAAGTTCCAAGGAGATCTAGTCCTAACCTGTTAAGATGCGAATGCGAGCCGGTCTCACATTTTAGAAAAAGTCTGTCCGCAGAGCCTTCAACATGATATTTACATAACATAAAATTTCAAGCATTCACTATCTTTACTTCAAAACATGTAAGAGAAAAGGCAGCACTCGTACAACACGAAACAAGCACAACTCTGACAACATAAATAAGTTAGGGCTACTCATACACTCAGAACACGTTTTCCGGCATCTACTGATTCGTCAGAAATTCTGCAGAGGAATGCGTACGATTTGCACGTACAGTCAAGTAGTTGTAGTAGTCCTAACCTGTTTATGCGTGGGTGAAAAATTAAAAACAAAAGGAACAGGGGGGGGAAGCCAAGCGTATTTATTTATTATTTTTCGATAAACCCGATCACTCGTATTGTGGAAGCAGCTTAAAATTATATTACGCTCAAAATGAGAAAAATAAGTTAAACAAGATTCGTTAGGAAAGTAATGTAAAAACTCGCGATTCGCTCCAAAGTATGACAAGCAATAAGGGGTTCATTCGTTCTTTTTCCCCCCTAAACCCGAAGAATTTTAATTTGTATCGAGAAATAATCAAATCCAAGAACCAAACGAAACGCACTCGAATAGAAAATCTTCGAGTGCAATCGAATACGTGTTTCAGTTTCGAGAGCGCAATGAAACTATTTCCGATTCCAGCCTTTTCCATTCACGTTTCTCAAGATTTGCTTAATATATGCATCCTTTCTGAATCGCATCGCTTCGAATTAATTCATCTCAGTTATTACAGCATGGGTATTGATTTTCTCATAAAACTTACGCTCTTTCCTTAATTCATATACGGCACACGAATATCATGTTTCGGAATTTATTGTGTGGCCCGTGCGCTTTTTTTGTTTGTTGTTACATATTTTATTGCTAAATAATCCGGCTGTAAATAGTAAAATAATTATTTTCGAATGATTTCTTTCTCTGTTTTCAGTAATTACAAATATTTACGCAGATATTCTCAGAAGTAAAATCTACATAAACCTATGTTGTTAAAGCAGAATTTAAGACATTTCCTTAATATGCAACGCTTATGTTGAGACAAAAGCTTCATTGCTGTAAAACTTCCTGCGAAAATTTAAATGATATAAAGGAATGTTTTAATCACATATTCATCCAATAATTTACATCGTATTGTTCCAAATATTGTTTTTCACAAAGTTGTAAAGAATAGCCATTTGTTTATGACATTTAGGATCGATTGAGACCGGTTCTGGCAGCATAAATGTTCGTTTACCCTTCTAATGTTCTTGTGCGAGCGAATTTCTGCTACAATGGTGAGAGTGTTTCATCGATTCATCCAAGTGCAAAACTGACACAATATTTCAGTTATTACACGATTATTACCATACATACACCCTCATCTCGTTCTTTCTTTTCGTATCTCTCATCAACGGTTCCGGTGTTCCTGTGTTATACAGGATGTTTCAAATTGTTTGTCCATAGGTCTATCTCTACAACCGTTGATTTTAGCCTCTTCACACCTGAGCCAGAACGGGCTTTTGCGCCCGAGTGGCGTGGTAGTAAGATGCTCGTCTACTAGCGTGAAGGTTGCTTTCACGGTCCCGAGTTCGGATCCGAGAGAGGATATAAAGTAGTTAACGCATATTTTCCCTAACGAGCTTGAGGCGACCACCGATAGACAGTGCCTTCATTTCTAACCCATCTCATCAATGGCAATAAATTCTGATATGGCCAGAGTTGGTGTTTGGTGAAGTATAGAACTGACTTTTGGGGAAAAAAAACATTTTTTTTATTGGCTTGTGTTTATTGTGTGTCAAAATGTCCTTTAAAATGAAATAATAATAATAATTTAATTTCGATCAATATCTTCACCAGGACCTTTGGAGTTAGGTACACATATTCATACCTCTGGTCTTAACATGAAAAAAGTATCATTATAGTGTATTTGAAATCGTTAAAAATAAGGTACGTTACTATGTTCCTCCGGAGTGAAGAAGATAAAGGTATACTTTCACTTATACAAAAAAGTTTCAAATGACATGCGATTTTTAAAATGTCGTATATTTTTGCGAGGTCTTATACATAAAAAATAAATAAAATAGACTTCTTATAAAGTCCTCGCCGAATAAGTGAAATGTAGATGATGTTCCGAAAAGTCATTTGCAAAAAACTTCATATACTCATATTTTTAAATGCAATATTTATGGCGATATTTGACTGAATTTTTCAGCATTTATCGCCAATGATTGATGGTGTCGTTCACAAATTGCGAAAACGCAAATTGAGAATTCAAAGTGTAAAAATTCTGTAAAAAATGTAATTGTCATTGTGACTAAAAAAAAGGTAAAATAGTTTCGAATACACACACACACACACACATTCGTGGTTTATATTTAATTACAAAACCCTTCCAGTCAAGTTGTTTCACAACGAAACCATCTTTTCATTTGTACTTCTTATATGACCAGTGAGCGAGCACGGAATCGAAGGCTATGTGTTGGGGGGGGGGGGGGATTTTTTGTGTAGTAGGATTGTCCCGTAGTGTTAGGGACAGGTAAATTTCTCCTATATAATCCGGCTCTTGAGAGGAGTGATCAACTCCAACTCCACTCTAATTCATGCTTGAGCCAGTGGTTTGAAGTTGGAACCAACAACGTTTCATGCTATTTGATCTGCCGAAGAGGCATTTTCAACACGTTGTGGTTTTTTTTTCATTTCTCTCTTCTTGGTCCTCAAAAAATTTAATAGTTATTTTATCATAATTTTGTCCAATAGGGATGAAAATTATCCGAAACAGCAAGCGATGAAAAGCATTTATCTCTCTAAAATACACAATTAAATAATATTAATAAAATAACCAGTAGTTGAAGTCATTCCATTTTTGTTTTCTCTACCAATGAAGATTCTCAACCCAACACAAGCAAACCAACCAAGCGATAAATCACCAAAATATCGTAATTGTTCATATTCAATAATACATTTAAAAATATGGAAGTTTATGCAAACACAGCTTACAAAATTTGGCTCTAAATTTCACTATTTGGGTGTATTTTGACTCTGTCTTGAACAGCGAGTAACTCCCGCTATATGGAGTACTTGCCTTTTTATTTTATTTACAATAACCCCAGAAGGCATGAAATGCACTTATACTGGAAGAAAAAAAAATAATAATAATAATAGTCAGTACGGGAAGCACTTCGCATACGGAGCCAGGTCGAAATCCCCAATATTGGAAGCATATCTTGCGTAGGAGGCACATACAAGTTCTGATGGAAGACTGTTCCATATTCTTGCCACACGGCATCTATATCCGTGGAAAAAACAATCCCTTCTAGCCGTTGGTATTCTTATTTGGAAGCGATGCCTACGTAGGTTAACTCGCCTGTCTATGATCTCAAAGAAAGGCTCTCTCGATGGTAGATAAACATTTTGGTGGACTAGTTTGTAGTCCACCAAATCTTTCAATTTTTCTTGGCTATTGAAGAGGGAATTTCATACAGTTCCGAAACGCGTTGGTTCCTAACTTCGAGGCGCAAATGCGGGTCACTTGCCACAGAGAGCAACAGGTAAAATTATTCAATCATTTCACTTCACTCGTAGCTAGAGAAATTTATGGCAGCACTACACATAACAAGCATTACACAGAAACAAACCTGACTGTAGGTTTACAACACGGACAAACACGTTCCAACCTGTACCAATTCGTTAGAAGTTCCGCAGAGGAATATGGTTTGAGGTGCACATGAGTGGTTTAGTAGATTGATAGATAGAATCGATCACAACCCCGGACTGATGCAAAGCACCTTACTTCCGTTACCTCAAAAGAGGCAGAGTTGCGTCGGAAAAGTTAGCAAAGATTTATAGTGGTTACTCCCCTTGTTTCGTGCTCGCAAGTTTCGAATTACTCGAAGACAGCCATCAACTCAATGCAACATACAAGCCATTTGACAAAAGTGGGTGACTGAATCCAATGACTAGGGAGAAAAATTGAACGTGCGCCCAATGGCACATAAGAACCGGAAATCACAGCCTGGGATTTCGAAAGACGTGTGGAAAAGACTTGTGGGCAAGAAAGAAGAAGAAGAAGCTGGCATGTTGAAGTGGTAGAGATTTGAGAATGGTCTAAATACACAATATATACACAAAATATATGTACACAGCGCCTCCACTGTGACGGGAAACGAAGAAACAAAGCCTCCATCCACAGTGCTGGGCAGTTTTGCTTCTCTTTCCTTTTACAGAATATGCAATATACACACACAGAGCCTGCACTGCGATGGGAATAATCAAGCAGAGCCTCCGTTGACAGTGCTGGGCATTCACATTTGAATTACATGCATACGTTATTTACTTTACAAAAATTTCCCTTTTTTATACTATTGGGAATGCCCATAAACATCACTATGAAGGTAGTATTGGGTAAAAATATCACCATGAGCTCATACAAATATTCAAGGTTACAAAATTACTATCATACTATAAAAGTGCGGCGGGAACAATCAAACACAGCCCCCATTCACAGTGCTCGGTGGCAGCGATCACATTTGAATCACCCACACTTATTTACATAATATATTTATATAATATACGCTATTTACATAATATAAATTTCCCTGTTTATATAATTGTTGATACACATAAACATTACTATATACGTCACATATATTCTAAACAAATGTCATAATGAGCTCATACAAATATTCAAGGTTACAAACCACCATCATACTATTAAAGTGTATATACAAAAACACTAGTATTAGTCGTTCCGAAACGCGTCAAGCTATTGTTCCCTTCTTGTTTTGGGTTTACCGAACGTTGTTTCCCTAGTATATTGTCTCACCCAAAAGAGAATTTATTTCTATTCGTTATGTTGTCGCACATAGTCCTGTGGACAAACAATCTGAAACACCCTGTATGTATTTGTGCACACTATGTATACGCAGTATGTGCCGTACATTGTACTTCATTGCATATATACAGGGTGCCCACTCTTATCTTTGTCCAATGGCTATATCCTGAACCGTTGGTTTTAGAAATAACTTTCAATTAGAAAAAAAATGTTTCAAATGATGTCGTCAATCATCTTAAATACCGTTCAAATGAGAAAAACAAAAACAATTATTAATGAAAAGGTACAAAATTTAAATTTTTATACGGTCTTCTTGTCCCCTAGCTTCCAATTAGAAAGTTGTTGGCCTGTCTCACCCGAGGCCAACAAAACATTTCCATCCATGTTTCTTAGTGCAATATTGGCTAATATATTTAAATTCCAAAATCAGAAAAACAAAGGGAACGGACAACATATAAATGAGGGGAAACGAGCGTTGTACGTTGTCCGTTAGTTTATGCAGTTCGTTCTTCTTTTTGAATTCAAATATCTCAGCGAATATAGAAACGTGTAATTTTTTTGTTTCCCGCGGGAGAAGCAGGGCAACAACTTTCTAATTGGAAGTTAGAGAACATGAACAACATATAAAAAATTTAAATTGTAAATTTTTACTTTTTTTATTCGAATGACATTTAAGATGATGAATGACTTCATTTGAGACATTTTTGTGATTGAAAGTTACCTCTAAAACAATATTTCATGAAATAGTCATTGGACAATGGCAAGGGTTGACACCCCGTATAATAGTTATAGTTATATAACACATAAGCAATTTTTTTGAATATAAAACCAGAAGCGGGAGAGAAATGCTCCTTCTTATCTAGCTCTTTTTTTTTTCACCAACTTAAATTAGACAAAGGAAAAAGGAAAAAAACACCCCATTCCTTTTTCCCCGTTTTAAAACTGTTACAAAAGATTCTATACTCGATAAATTTCTGCAGCTGAAGAACGAGTTCTAAATTCCAATCACACGAGGTCGAACTAAAATCTCAGTCCCTTGGTGGCGATAGTTTAAATATGCTTCAATTTTATCCTCTAAATTTTACGATTGTGATTAAAACAAAAAAAGTAAATCCTTTCTATACATACGATTAGAGATTTATATACGAACTAGATTTGTGTATCAAATCGTGCATATCGCAATGGCTTTAACGCCCAGCTCCTTAAAGTTGAATGATATACGAGTTGTCAGAAAAATTCACAGATGGCGTCATCAAATAACTGGTATCTCGAGCTCTCTTCAAGGCTCTATAACACATCTTAATATGAAGTAAAATATCCCCTGTCATGTACCCCCAACAAATCATGTTTAAGAAACGGAAGCATCAAAAAGAAATTTAAAAATGAATGTCTTTTCTTTCATCTAAAACAAATAGTGGAGACTCGAACGAGAGGAAAACACATTAAAAAAAATAACTCGGAGTTTTGTCGTCGTCATTTTAACGTGATTCTAACATGCAAGAGCCATGAATAACTTTTCTCATCAATATCCACGCAGCTTTTCTTTTTTATTCGTTCATATTATTCAGAGAACATTTTAATTCATTGATTCATTTTTTTTCTTTGAAAACCCTGATCCGAATGTGAAGTGATTTTATGTGGAACACTTTCTTAATTTAGCAAAAAACATGTTCCCAAATCGTAAAATTCATCATACCAAGCTGTTAATTTGCGACAATTTCTTGTTCTTATTCTCCATTAGTAAAAGTCGATGATGATCCCGAGAAAAAAAAAGGAAATAGCGGAGGGACTGCACTCAATAATCAAAGACTTGCGTTATGTACATCAAAACAAACAAGGTTAATTTTTTTTTTTCCTTAATACGGTATAATAAGGATTTAATCTTCTATTTTTTTCAACCCGTGATTTCTCTTTAATTTGAAATGAGGAACTTCGAACATAAGAAAAAAAAAAAGCAAAAAAAAAATTATATAATCTGTCGAACACTAATTAGGGAATATAATCGACTAATTATCACTAGCATTTCTGAAGATGAAAAAAAATCCAGACAAAGAAAGAGTATTAAAAAAAGGAGGGGGGAATGAAATAATTAAGAGAGAGTGAAACAAAAAAAGATCTTTGGTCGTTACAGTGTTTAACTTCCTCACTTTTATCGAGAATGTGCCAGAAGTTTCTTAACCAATAAAGAAAAAAATCTCTAGCTAATGAAGAGGTCTATGAATTATTCATTATCCCCTTATTTTGTACATTAGGGAAAAAATAATTGTGCCCCAGACGCGAGTGTGCAAGTTCTTTTTATACAGACAGCGCATTTCAAAATGGAGTAGCGCGTGTTCGACTCTTCCGATATTTGGCCACGTTGTTTTATCGATCTTTTTTTTAATTATAAAAAATTACTTGGAATTAAATGAAGAAAAATTCCGTTGTAACGATATTCTAAGAATCAAGAAAAAAATATCGTTGTAGACGGATCATCGTTATATCGAGAGGTAGCATTATCACCACGTGGTACTAAGCTTATATTGCTGTTGATATCTCTCCCATGTAAGCGTTGCCACAATTTGCCTGCTCACGTCCTATTCCTATCAAGTTGGCGCCTTAAAAAGTTTATTAATGCATTGTGTTAAAATTATGATAGACGCCTTTACAGGGACGAAACACGTAACTGAATTTTACTAATCGACTAGTTTATTATAATTTTATTATTATAATTTTTTGTGGCAAATAGATACTCATAAGCGCATTTTCTTCTGGTATAATAACAACACCGCTATAGAAGAGATGTCAACAACAGCATAAAATTGGAGTTTCGTGATGATGCGAGAGGCGCCTTTATGAGAAGATGCTGCAGTTTTTTCTGGGGACGCATATAACAAAATGAATAATACATTTTTTTAATGTGTGAAAATATGAATTCTAAGATGTTGATTTTTTTTCGAACTTTCGATAAGACGACCTCCCAATACAACGTTCGTTTTTCGTGGAATGTGGGCTGTCGTTATAACGAACGTCGACTGTATACAGTTGGACTCCGCTATAGCAAACACGACATGTAAACGTTTTTCGCTATTCGGGAATAACGTTTTCAACACCAAACGTAAAAATTACTTTGCCTACAAAAATGCAACTTCATGAGTAGTTTTTTTTAATTAATTGCGAGGAATTAAGCATTAAGGAATTAATGTAAGGAAGTACATTGAAAATGCCTTCAGTTAAGAAATAATAAACTTGTGATAATTAATTACCTGCACGCACTAATTCACTAAATTTTCAAATATCAACAGTCGTGAGATCAAAAATAGTTTTGACAAATGGAAAACGTTGATTTAGTACATTTCTTGGCAAAAAAAAGAGGCGTGGCAGAACCCCGCCAAAATCGACGTCCAAAAAATAAGATCACTCTTTGGTTAATAAAAAAATGAAGCGAGGAAAAAAGAAAGGGAAGAAATCGATACGGAACTAATATTTTCGTTTTCGGTTATTCGAGAAAAAAAAAATTGTTCGGAAACGTGAGGATGTTTTTCCCAGAAAAGAAGGAAGTGGATTTCGAAAGACGCAGTTTGGAGTTGAAACTGCAGTGAAATTAGGTCGAGTTCTTCTCAGACTGAAGAAATAAGTGTTTCTTCGCTGGTTCATCTCGTGATTTCGAAGAGCGGGAAGCCATAAAGTCTAAAACCTTTTCGCTTTCCTAGCGATGTCGTAATGTAAGGGAACAACGTAAGTTCCCGTTTCAACCTCAAAGTAGCGGGATCACATACTGCGAGCTTCTAAATGCTTCTCCATTTCTTTCGTCACGTTCGTTGCTTATTACACTTGAACGCTACCAATGTAACGACCGCGGGAGAAATTCCAGAAAACGTTTCTGAAAACATATTAAGGACCTGATATATATATATATTGGCACATCCCAAACTTAATTCGTCTTTTGAAAAAAAAATCTAATGGAATGTTTAATACCGCAGAGAATCGATTGCTCTTATGTAGTAGCCATGGATATAGAACACTATGGATTTGTAATTATTTTTTTTTTCTGAGAATTTTCGCCGGGCAATTAAATATATCACTGCCAAGGCTTTCGTTCATCTACCACAGGTAAAAACTATATGTATAATCAAATTTTTGCTCCTTACCTTGAGCATTCAAACATGTAAATTACATAATATTCCGAATAAATTTGGAATAAATTAAATATACACAGTATAGGTATAATAATCTATAATAAATTCAAATTATTAAAAATTCTAAGAATAAACAGACGTAACACCCTTAGTCGTAAATTATATTTCCTACGTATAATATTGCATTATTTTTAAGTTCACTTCTCATATTTTACGAGGAAGTATTATATAGATTTATTTAGATAAAATCTTCGAATTATACATATTGGCCTCTTGGGATGAATATTTTTACATATGTGCATTGGATATACGCAACAGTTAGGTCATAAATTTTTTATTCATGGTACGATCTGGATCAAATTTTCTTGATTCCCCCGAATATTTATAACGCAACCGTGCTCATCTCCATTTTGATAATTTAAAATCGTTCCGAGATCCGAATCTTTTCAGCCGTGGTCTAGAATCTAGAACTAAACCAGATGGTTCGCTTGCCATGGCAGCAAACATTTTCAGTGGATAATTCTTTCGTCAGATGGCAAAATCTTATGCCACTCTTTCAAAATTTTACGATGGCAAAGTGTAAACATTATTTTGCCAAAACACGATTCTATGGCTCTTATTACAATCATTATTATTATTATATTTATTACAATTTGCCTCCGTTGTTTCCTCATAAACTGAAAGAGAAAGACAAAATTTTGCCACCTTCCAAAATTTTGACAAACAAGACTCGAAATGCAAACTCAGTTTTTCTTCTTTTTTTTGGGGAAAGTGACTAGGGCTAGGATTTCTATGACTTTGTACATTTTTATGCATTTTGCATATTTCGCTACTTTTTCACTATAGGACATTTTTTTTTCATGATTGTCAGTAATTTTTAGGGCATTTTTATGATCTTCAAAATTTGAGGCATATTTTTATATTTGGAGCATTATTTTGCATATTTCAGCATAACGATGGAAATTATTTTTTCCCCAAGCTCTATCTTCATTTCCCACAAATAGTGATTTAAGAAATAATTGACAATCTTACTTACCATTGTCATCGTTTTTGGCAATGATTGGCTACTTTTTCGGCGAAATTAGCAACATTGGCAATTTTATTTGTGTTCCTTCGGCATCATTTTTGACAATAATGGCGATTTCCTGTTAATTTCCCGTCTTTTTCTATAGGAAATATAGTCAGCCAAGTTATAAAAGAATATTTTTAGGTTTTTACGGCCCATTTCTCTTTTTTTTTAGGACATAAATGCATTTTTTATGGAGCATATTCTGTCATCTGAGCACAGAATTGTATCAACAAATATAAATGAAACATCTCAACTGTTGAAACCTGCATAGCCTGAGACGCCATGCCTTGTTCAGTATGGTGGGGGAGAGTCTTTTCTTTCTTGTTATGAACAATTTTATTTGAATATATTTGTGAATAATTGAATGTTACGGGCGCGGTAGTCAGATCGATAAGATACTCGCCTAATTCCAGACAGACTTGAAAGTCTGGGGGGGGGGCATCATGACGATTATGTCAATTCATGTATATACGCAAATGCATTAGATCAGTAGACTCCACCTTTGACGCTGGGAGAGGGGGGGGGGGCAATGCTTCTCCATGCACCCCCTTCATATCCCTGTCCATGATAGTACCAAAGGATGTTTATTTACTAATTTATTTATTCATTCAATATTGCTTGGCCGAGGACTATACAAGGGAATGCGGTGGTGAAGTTTGACAGAGACGATTGATGATTAGAGATGTCGTAAGTTTTGGTACACGATTCGTTCTTGTCAGAAAATTTCTTGAGGCAAAGGTACTACAGAAACGACGACATGACCACAGAAAAATAATTGCAACTGTTGGGAGCCACACCGAGGTATTAGAGCACCAACCTCTCGGTGAGTATGAAAAACGCTGCCGTTAGGAATCGGCAATAAATTGTAGGTCCTAGTCTAATTGGCCCTCGTGGTGTGACAAAAATGATCAAATTAAATGTCATTTTGAATATTCGTAAATAAACGGGTGTAGGGGCAAAACCCCTTCACAGCAATTTCTTCGAAATGAGATAGCAGTGTTATCTTGCCGCATTCGATGAGTACTATCCCCCCGTGCATTCATTTTTGGCGCAGAATGACTTTAATGCTGTAAAAAAGTTTCACTATACTAGGGGACAACCATTACACTCCAAACTTTCAGACTCATTTTTCTCAAAATCTAATTTTGGTTGTGAAGTCGTTTTACTTCTGGACGCCATTCAAAATAACATAAATAATTTAATAATATATGTTATTTTGAATATATATATATTCGTAAATAATTAAATTTTATATTTCGATTAGTGGCGAAATTGGAAATATATTTTTATTGTTTGGATAATTACAAACAAATAAAAATATCGTACTTCCAATTTCACCACTAACCAAAATAGCATTTTTTATTGTATTTATTACCATCAAATACATATACGTAAACCTATACCACCAATTTAAAGGGGGTTTTTTTCAGAATTTTCCTTTATCAGAGGCTTTTTGAGATTACAAACACATTTTTTTCGTTGCTGGAACATTACTGTCGTCGTTTCTAGGACTTTTATGCGCACTAATGCCCGGCTCGAAACGAATGTCTCCTCTTTTTTCCCCCAGCAATTACAGTTTCTTGTGTCGTTTCCCACCTTCAATTACCTGCGGCATACTCACACGTTTGTTTAACGTCGAAGTTTAAAAGACTCTGCCTCTTTCATGTCCGGGCTTGAAAGTATCAGGTCAACGAAAGTTTTCTGCACTCTTCGAAGCAATTGGTAATGCCCGTATCAAATGCCCTAAGAGACAAAAAAAAAGTTGTTTCTACGATTACTCATTTCATAGAGCCAGACCATTGGTCTGGAAGTCACTACTACATTCAGAAAAGTTGTCTGAAAAATATAATTGCAAACGTATTTTTTATTTTCAAGGATATCGTTGTATTAAAATTGAGATCAAAAGCAGAAAAAAAACTACGTATTTTCCTGAAATGATATAAAATTATATCGATATATTAAAGCAAATGTGATAAATCGGTCATTATATATAACAACCGATTATTAGGCATAATCACAATTCGCCGTGATAAATTTGATGAATATGCATCACTTTACCGGCAATTCTGCACAATACCCACACAATCATCTTTGGTAAATTTGAGAAATACTAAAAATAAAATATCGCTTTTACCGATTTATTACACATAATACCCAAGCGTACGCGTATCTCGTTAGTGGTACCTATAAGAAACTACGTCTCTTAGATGTATAGTTACCATTCTAGGGGTTGGGATCCGATTTTCAGTATGTCTTTCAATGACACATGCGCACCTCGTCATAATGAACGTTTTTTTTTCAGTGAAATACATTTTTGTTTACAATGATTTGTAGCAGCCCTTTATTTCCCATCGCTTTAGCTACATTTAGCAAAGTTCCGAAAATTGCATTTTTTAGTCACAATTAGTATTTAGGATCACGATTTCCCGTATCTATCCAAGTAGTTTTGGATTTTTTTAACGCAACACTATCTCGTTAAAATTCAAAACAAAGAGCAGCTTTGGGAATATCAACAACAAGAAAAGTTTCTTCTTTGAAAGCTTTCCGGGATCCTGGGTTTTTAAGTGTTCCCTGGCGTTTGATCATGCGGAACCCCAAAGAAACTATCACGGAACTCCAGGGTTCCGCGGAACACCAGTTGGAGAAACCCGTGGTCTATAACATATAACATATTGTGTTATTATGTATATATTATATATTGTTTCAGACAGGTTTTTACTGTTTTACGTTTGAATAATTCGAAAACAAATGCTATTTCAATATTTTTTATTCAAATGAGAGGTGAGAAAAACTATTATTTCACGAGTGCAATAAGTTTTTTGAAAAGACGCAATATTCGTTGCTATAAATATTCCATTTTTCGAAGGGGTATGGTTTCACCCTTCTAATTTGAGTTTCTTGGGGGATGGGGTGGCCGTTACTCGAGTCTTTCGATATTGTTCTGCAACCATGTATGTATTCTAGAATAATTTATTCCAAGTTGCCTTATTAAACGCTCACCTTTTTTTTGTCTTTTGTTTCATACAAGAAAATATGCCAAGACCTTTCCACGCCGATGAAATTAGAATAACCTCCACTTTTATTATCCTCTACCCTCTTTTTTTTTAAACAACAATCTCTCTATAAATTTTCTTAACGAAGCTATCATCCCGGTGAAGTGAAAAAAAAAAACTTTCTAAATAAAGACATCGTTGAACGAGGGCAAGACGTGGTAATTCAATACATTGCAAACATTTTTCTTTAACAACAAAAAAAATGCAACAAAGAAGTAGATAAAACTAATCACGTGTCACGCGTATCACTTTTCCATGAATATTTATTTCTATCCGTATATTAAAAGTAAAATCAATCATATACTTCTTATTTTGTACTGTAAATACTCTAACTTATAAATAAATGTCGTTTGTGTTTCAGATTTATATGTTAAAATCGAAAATGCATTTGAAATAAGCTAGTCGCGTAGGTCCTTAGGCAATTTAACTGCCTGACTGTATAAAAACACGCAGTTCACTTTCTCGGATATTACGCCATGACTAGCTGGTGCAAATGCGACCAGATGTTTCATCGCCAACTGCGAGGGACCTCATCTTGGAAAACAAGATATTTTCTCAGCAACGAGTTCAAAGCGCATCTCAAAAATAGAGGGGCTTTCTGGATATTAATGCTGCGGTGAACTTTGAAAATAAATCGTTCAAATCGAATCCCCCGGTTCTCTTGCAATCAGGACAAACACACTAACCGATATACAGTCGACGCTCGTTGGAACGAAAGTTCATTATAACGACCATTACGACAGGTCCCAAATATTCCAAATATTTTCTTATTTCCGCCATGTTTTTTTGGTATCCAATATAACTAACTACCGGTAAATGTCATTCGATTCATTATAACGACCAAAGTTAGTTTGCCCCACCCTTTCCGTCTTGTTGGATTTTTATTTTATTTTATTTTGTTTTTTTTGCAAAAAAATGGACGAAGTCCGTCGTTGAGTGTGTTTGATCATGACCTTTCATGCTCGGAGAAAATAGACTGTGTAAATATAAAACATTGTCACTTCTACGGGAAACCCGTTGGTTAACTAGCGCCATCACTGGGCGCTCTTTGTGCTTCTCTTACCATTTTTTTTTTATTTTCTCACATGATGACTCATGCCCCCTCCCCTTCCTATATGATTAATTTTTTTTTTTTTTTAATCTTATTCTAAATTTGTTTCTGAATGGGATAATATACAGGCAAGTGAACTTATTACTGTATTTTGCTGTATGTACTGAAAAATAAATGTAGATTTTGACAGTATGTAATATTCCCGTGAGTAAAATGTTCATACCATCTTATGTATTTAAATTTCATTTGTTCTCTTTTTTCTGCGCCAGATGTATTTTTAATTCCAGCATTATAATAAAATGATTTTTTTTTCATTACGTCCACAATACAATATACAATTTTCCGGACAAGCTCTCTCTACACTTTATGATTATTTATATTCATATACGTAGCGTTTGATATAATGACCTCCCAATATAGCGTCCGTTTTCTGTGGAACGAAGAAAATCGTAAAAACAAGCGTCGGCCGTACCACAGAGACACAACTACTTTTTTTTCTGCAGAATAGCGTGACGCGCTCAGAGTAGAGACATTGTTCACCCCATTGACTCAGCGATAAGTTCAGGGACACACACCGAGTTGATGAGGTAACTCATAGCTGAGTTAAAATGAAACTACTGGCTCTACCCGGCACATTACGCTACTCTTCATACTATAATAATAAAAGGAACAGTTGTGTCTCTGTGGTATATTAGTTAATGCACTTGTGTTCGGATTGCAAGAAGACGAAGGTTTGATTCGCGGCGGAGAGCAAACTTTATTTTCCAAGGTTATACTCTGTATTATTAACCAGACAATCTTTTTCTGGCTGCTTGAAAGTCCGACAGGAATGATTGGACTAGGACCTTTCTTTAATCTATTAGGTTTCCGAAACATTCGTAAAGCTTCAACTGGTGATTCGTGGCTGAGGTAAAATACTTCACCAATAGTGTTTTATACACCGCTGTCAACATCACAACGTTAATCTTATGCAAGGTATGCCTGTAACAGGAAAATTAAGAATTGAGCTGCCATATTTGCAGTGATTCGCTTTCGTGCAGCTCTCTATCAGCAGAATTTTCTCAAAGGGGAGTTTCAATTTTTTTTCTTCTCGGGGGATGGGGGGTTACGTTTTTTCCTGCAAAATAATACTATAATCTCGGCTTGGGGGGGGGGGTTAAAACCCCAAACCCCTCCCCCTTGCGTACACCAATGAGAATAAGTAAATTTTTTAACTATTTACGAATTTAATGAGACCACCTGTACTTCAACTGTTTTTGTCTGTTACTTCACATAGAGCAATAAAATTGTTTTGTCTGAGGGTGAAGTCTTCTTTCCACGCAAAATTATTTTGATGGAAAATCTAGACCATGGTTTCCCAACCTTTTTTGCCCCATAGCCCCCTTCTTCAGAAATTATTTTCTCCCATCGCTCCCACCGCAATCTAACCCATAGGATTCCATGTTATACGCGCAGCTTATACCACCCTCTTTAACATTCCATCGCCCCCAGAGGCGCAAACCTCTGTATAATTTTTCTTGAAATCTAATCCTACAATGTTAGTGGTAAAAAATCCGTGAATGTTTACGTTTACTTTGACTAATGTACGCATGTACAAGATGCCATAAAAAATCACACACCAAAATAGAGTAGTCATGATCGAATGAAACTTTATACCCTATTGCAACATATCGCATCATATATGGTGACAACTTAGAGAAAAAATAATAATTCTTGTACAGCAGGATGCATAGGTAACAGGGCGCATGGTATTTTACTACCGAACCGTTGATCGCAGAGGCATACTTCCAATTAGAAAAAGTATCCAAATGACGTGTAGACCTCATATACGTCAGTCATGTAATAAGGGGTTTTATATATATATATATATATATATGCATTAGTATATATTATATACTAATTATATATATATATATATAATTAGTAAAATAAAAATGTTATATTTTTTATATGGACACTCTGTAAAGAACCTAATTATAAAGTTTTTTCACTGTCTTTCTCCAGATGTCAACAAAAAAAATTCCACGTTTCTAATTCCCTAAGATATTTTTGAGTTCAGAAAACGGAGAAAAATTGGGGAAGGGAAATAGCATTACGTGCGGATAAAATGTTTTACCCGTATTTGACTCTGCTTTTTCACAACTATCCTTCGTTTTTCGAATTAAAATATCTCGGGGAATATTGCACTTAGAAACTTGGTTTTTTTGTTAGCCTCAGGGGAGATAGGGCAACAACTTTCTAATTAGATTCTTGAGCGCAGGGTGGTCGTATAAGAAGTTTTTATTTTAATAACTATACAACCCTTTGCAATATGAATTACATATCTGAGTATACACTATTTGGATACTTTTTCTAATTGGAAGTATGCTTCTGGGATCAACGGTTAACCAGTAAAATGCCATACGTTCTGTTACCTATGCATCCTGTATAGAACTGATCCCAAGATTAGAGTATTCGCCGTTGAGTGAAGTCTGGACTGGGTAAAATATGATACGGCCATATAAAATATGCACCCTATTGCGGCATATGCGCCTACATACGCTGTAACAGAACTGAGTGATTTGCCGATGTGGCAATCCAGCTTCTCTCATTCGAATAATCGGGTCCCTTTCAAACTGTGTTAACTCGATTAAATATACCCACACACTCTCTCATTTGATTACATTGTAAAAGCATGTGACTAGTGCTCAAAGTTCTCTACACGGCATATAAACTACAAGCATGTAGCCTTTGGAAGCCTCTTAATAGTGTCACAAAGGAAGCCATTTCACATCCCCTAGTAGCACAAACGCACTCTCCTAGTCACGTTCTAACCATTTCCGTGGGTATATTATTGATACAGTGCGTCACAAAAGTTTAGAAACAACACTAATTTTGACTTTTGAGTTATTTAATGTATATTCTGAGACACATTTTGTTGTGCAGGATTCCTGCCACAAATGAACAACACATAAAAAAAATGAAACGTAGATCTTGAATATTTGCTACATTATAGCGAAAACAAATTTTAATCACAAATCTTAAATACTACCTTTTTTAGAAATCATGTAAAGAATTTTAGTAATTTATGTGATTGCCATTGCTTTTTTTTTACATAAAACTTACGATTTTCCATCGACACTACCAGTTTTTATTGCAATTCTGAACGAACACCAAACCATGCTGAGGAATATTGTTTTCCATTGCCATACACGACACGTGTAAGGATACACCCATAGGTTTTCTATGCGGTTGAGGTCCGGACTGAGACTCTATAACTGAGACGTTATTGGCTTTGATCCACTTTTTCGTTGACTTTGAGGTGTGAATGAAAGCATTATCTTGCTGAAAAGTCCAGCTTGACCATCTAATATTTCTCCGAATGGTAATAAATGGTTTTCAAATATTTCTTTGTACACTTCTGAATTCTGGCTACCATCTAAGAATGGCAATGCGATCTGTCCATTATAACCAAACCATCCCCCATACCATTACCGAGCTTTCACCTTGCTGCCTACTGAATAAAGTTCGTGGACTCTTTCTTAGATCATACCAATAATAAGAATAACAGTCTGGCCCATCCATATGAATTCCGCTTCTTTTCATCACTGAAGAGCATGAGCAGTCATTCAGCTGAATATTGCATACGGTTTCGAGCCCAGTTCAATCGAGCTTGCTTATGGTTATGTTTAAAGTAAGATACACGAATCATTTTGTTCTTTTGCAAATAGCTGACTTCGTGAATTCGTCTACGAACAGTTTCTCTCGAAATATTGAATTCTGTTCCATGTTTTATTTCATTAGAAGA
Organism: Pholcus phalangioides; assembly: GCF_987345545.1. Lineage (NCBI taxonomy): Eukaryota > Metazoa > Arthropoda > Arachnida > Araneae > Pholcidae > Pholcus > Pholcus phalangioides. The sequence continues at coordinate 79,301,187 of NW_028301608.1, read as the reverse complement.
GTGATTTTGTCGCGAAGCAAGTCTTCGTATTTTTCTGTAGTCACGTAAACTGGTCGCTAGGGGTCCAACTCGTAATTCGTAAAATTCATTAGACTGTGTCAAACAGTGTTGCGTAGGGCCCGAACTGAGAAACAGGCCCTAACAAACATGGATATCTATTTTCCGTATATTTATGAAGAGAATATGGTCAGCGTGTTGCAAATACTGGAATTCCTTGGCGGCCCGGAAATTGTGCACCTCTGTTTTAGAACAGCATGAAGGACAACAAAGAAGGAAATGGCACTATTGAACATTTTGCAGCCACTTGTGGAAAATAAAAACTTCGTTGTCAAGTTTCCATATGTCTCACTAGATTAGACGGAACGTATAGTAACCGTATTTGCTTTTTCATTTCTTTCGGATATAGTTATCAATCTGTTACTGTTATCAGAAACCACGAGTCCCGATTTAATCACGTTAAATGGTGTGTACTATATATAAATTTACAAATTAATAGGAAAATAAATCCTAGCATAATCCCAGTCTCCCCCTCCCCTCTAGTTAGAAACAAATGCCTCAGTGATAACTCCTAAATACTTCGCTGAATTTGTATTCGTCCAAAAATATAAACGTCGGTATTTTTCTGCTCCACATGTGCTTACAAAATATGAATTCAACCTGTGCTTACGTACCGAATATTTTACGTATGAGTAACCCATTAGAAATGAGTATATGTAATTCTATTCCCGAATTCCTGCGACTCAAATTAAAATTTTTCTCGTTAGATTTTCCATAAAAATGAGAGAATTCATATATTTCTTATTTTCATTTGATTGCTCTTAAATGCGAGGAGCAATTGCATTTCTGTTGCGCTTTAAAAAGCAGTAATAAATTGTACAAAACAAAATTGAGAAAGCTTATTTTATATCTCAGATCTTTGCGATCGTGCAGCAGATCTATAATTAAATCTTCTGCTCGGAATTTCCTTTCGCTCCTTCCACTTCAACGATTTTTTGTTTTCACTTCTTACTCTTGTTTTTCCATCTCATTAATTTCGTGAACAGCTAATTTGAGAGGAAGAATGAAATTTCGGCGGGAAGCCGTATAATAGAGCAAAAAGTATTTTCTTTTCTTTTTAAAAAAACTTATGTTCTCGCTGATAAACGTAAATTCTTATTTTCGCTTCCATGGAGAAAAAACTAAGTAATTTTTCGCCGTCATCATTAATTTTTTTATGATATGCAACTACATATTCGGAAGCAAAAGTTTGTGGAGAACAAACCGAAAAAAATAATAATAATAACGCTGATTCATATGCTTGTCTCACTATAATTTCCCCCTTTTATTTTTTGCGGATCCTACAGTGATCTAATGAGCAAGAACAGAAAGTAAAGTTTAAACGCAGTGTTTATCTCACTCAGCATTGATGACGTTAGTAGAGGTTCTTAGAAATACTCGTATAATGTAAATAATGAAGGTTATTATGCTATGAAAAAAAAAAATGTGCATAAAGAAAGAAAAATTTAAAGAGATAGAGACGAGAGGAAAGAGCGTGTCTTTGATGATTTGTGAGAATATGTTTTACTCGGGGTTCAGAACCAGGAGAAGAAATTAGGTAATAAACCTTGTATTACGATTTTCTTTTTAACATCTCTAAAGAAGAAAAAAATACACGAAATTAACCACCAAAAACAATGCTCACTTTAAAAATTAAATAAATGTAATTATGGAACTGATGCGAAGACATAAGTTCTGTCTTTGCATAACTTTATATACTATTATACGAATTCATCCAATTTTTATTTGCCATAATATTCAGGTAACATAATTCACAGTCTGTTTCATAAGTTCAAACACAGTAAGAAAACCGCAGCGAAAAAGAAACTGGATGATACCGCAATAAAATCTCGAGATTTTATTTATACACACACACGAAGCTGCATACATATACATGGTATCAAATTTCGAAAATGTAAATATATATATGCAGGGTGTTTCAGAGCATGAAAAACAAGTACAGTGAAACCTCGCTACAGCGATGCTCGACATAACGATAAATCCCTCTATAACGATACTTTTTTCAAATCTTGTTTGAAAGTACCTGTAGTCGTAGTCTAAATGTTCAACTCCTCTCGATACAGCAATAGTCTTTACAACGATAAATCCCTCTATAACGATATTTTTGAGATTTTTTAAAAACCGCTACAACTATATTTTTGAATAATTTGCTCAAAATCATTTTGAATTCGATTTTAACGTCGTCGCTTCTTTTCGTTCTTGTGAATGCTTCTTAAAACATCGATATTTTGCAACACAGGATCACCGAAAGTGCCAAGTAATTGGTATTGCTACTCAATGTGTATGACATTACAGTAAAACGCGGTAAACAACTTTATGGGGTAGGGCCATGCATTTTTAACTGAATTTTATTAATCTATTAAACAAGTATGTTTTTGCGGCGAATCTACTCTATAATATAAAATCACACACTCGAAAAGGGCCCGTTTCTAGGCAACGGAAATTAGTGACATTTTTGTGTTACGGAAGTCGGTTACGATTTTGGATCAAGTTTTCAGTTAACTCTTGCATATCGGGACCCATTTGACCCCTCGGGACTAAGTTATGTGTATGTCCCCGAGAGGCTCCCACATCCTACAGCAGTGCCCCTAGGATGGGAGAGATGGTGGACCCACAAACCAGCTTTTTCATGGGCCCCCCTCTGTGGTTAATTTATAGTGTGAAAAATCAAAAAGTGATAAGAATCGTTCCAGCCCCTGTCAGCCATGCCCTTGTGGTCATGTCGAGAGGTATGTATATGTATAATATACATATATCACCAGTGCTCCCGGGGCATTGCACATATACCTTCACGGAGAAGTTAACAGGTTTCGTTTCCAGGTTCCCTTGATGGACCTCATTGTTTTCTTGCTGCTTCAAAATGGAACAATTTCCGATAGCGGAAACCCAAGGTATATCCAGTCTGGGGCTCCCATAAAAATCTGCCAATTCAGTCCCGAGTAATTGCGAGGGGGCGCTGGATTTTATTCATTGGTAAAATGAATACTAATAAATATTTGCCGGGGCCTTACGGGTTGGGATGCCCGATGAGCTTCCGAGTCGGGGACCCCGTTTCCTTTTGGGGCCCCTGGATGAATCTGAATATACATACAGGGTGTTTCAAGCACCCTGTTTAATTGTATATATTGATGAAAATTTTTGAAATTTGTTATTATGTATATGCGCCTTTTGTGTGCGTGCAAATAAATCTCAAGTGATTTTTACTGTGTCTTCTAGTTTTCCGTTTGTACCAATTTACTTAGTGTGACAAAACTTGCGAAACAGCCTATATGGTTATTAAAACATCATATTTTAACATGTTTTTAAGAACCTTATGACAATTATATTTTGTTTCTCACATCCGATAACATTATACTATGTGTGATTCTTTATGAAAGCAGATAAGAACAAATATTTTTCTCCAGCTTTCTTAAAATGTCATGCATAAAATACTAGTAAACCTACTATTTACTATTTGGAAAAGAACGTGACCAAAATATGGGATCCTAGATTGACGTGTTTCTTGCGATAAAAAGATGCCGTTTCCGAATGCAACTTTTGCTTCTCGAAGCGGGAACTAGATTTGTCAAATTCATATACAAAGTTGGTATTCGACTTCCTTTTGGAAATCGAATCGTCCTGTACGTTCGTATTACTATAAATACTACTATTTTTGATGCCATCGCTTCAAGCTTCGGGTGTCGGACCCACAATACCGGGTCGATTCACTTTTTCTCTTTTTCATCGAAGATTGAAAAAAAAGTTCAGCTCATTTTATTTGGCTTAGAATAGTAAGTTTGTCTTTAAAGTGCTTCCCTCAGCAATCGTTTTAATTTTGGATTTGGCTCAAAATTGTTATTCTTCTTTCCAAGCGGGACCAAGACATTTTTTCTTCTGATGGGACTCAGCAACCCTTAAATGTTACCATTTCAAAACTAAAAAAAATAAAAAAAAACACTTAAAATTATTCTTTAGTAGTAAATTCACTGACTGAAATATTTACGGTAAAATCTTTTGGAAAATTCAATGTCACGTAGCTGAATACGTGTTAATAAAATCTTGCAATTTAGCATCATTATTCATATTGCAAATTCATATATTCACTCGCCAACTAATTAAAATATTTTGAGAGAGAAAACTCTCAAATATAACTTTTTTTTCGAAAATCCCATATCTGAATTCCTTTTATATAAACACAAAGGCCACATCAGGCAAAATGCCGAACGAGGGGGTTGAAAAATATACCCATAAAAAAATATGGATGTTAAATATAACCAAAATACAGCTATCCAATATAAAAGCAAATATCACGAAAGAAAAAAAACGAATAATTAATATTATATAATATACTACCCATAAAAAATATTACGGTTGTCTTATCAAAGTATGGATAGCTTCTCGATTTTAGCCACTATATTTATCGTACTTCTTTTTTATACGTGTCAATTGCGTTAGAATTCACGACCTTCGGAGGAAAAAGTAACTGAAGCGAATTTAACAAGATTCGAACCTACGACCTACATCATCAGAGTCCTATACTCTACGTCTACGTCTACCAACTACACCACAGCATCAAAATTTATTCATTCAAATTTCCATTCTTCTTTAAAAACTGTTTCGTTCTTACAATATTAGACAACATAAAAATCACAGTACATCTATACAATCGATTTGGTGATGCACACCGCTGAAAATTCATAATAAAATTCGGCTGGAAATTTACGAATAGAACAAATCATCAAGATAATCATTATTCAGCTGAACCGAGAGAAGAAAACTCTGTTCTGTTTGGTGGGTTTTGGAAGAATTGTTTAAGGAGTAGCTGTGTGTGAAACCGCATGCAATAGATAAATGTATTTCGAAACGGCTAAACAGCATTTTCTCTTCTAGTTGTTCTTGAGAAACTCATTCATTATGCTCAGTTTATTTTCGCACTTAATAGAAAATAAGCCATGAGATGAATAGATCGTTTTTCTCGATTTTTCGAGATTAACCTCAGAATAAGTCGAAAAGAGAGCTACAGAAATGGAAACGTGCGACGTTGATTACTGTGTAGAATTAGGCATTTTTAAATATATATCACTAACACTTTCCTGGCTGAAAGTTACTTCCGAAGTAATTTTACAAATAACTTCTTGTTTTGTGCTACTTTGGCTCGTATATATTGCTTACTTACTTACCGAACCCCACCAGACTCTATCGCTTGCGCAATTTAAACACATTGCCCCGGAGGGCGTATCCATGTCGGAAAAATGTTATTAATTCTCTCAATTTACAGATATAGTAAATATGCACAGATAAGATGTGTATAAAATCAAAAACATTTGCAAAATTATGTGATTCATCCTGTCATGTGCAGACGAGTCGACTAATATAGAAATTAAGCTGGTATACAAAATATTTTTGGGGGGGTGGGGCTTGGAGAGTACAATGAAGGAACTCTTTGACAATAATCGATGTTCGATTCTGCAGGACTTGCGCTAGTCAGAATTGGAGTCCTCAGCAAGAAGGAGCTGTCGCTTTTCCCCCACAGTCTAGCCAATCGTCTAGGCTCTACTGGAATGGTGAGTGAAGTGTTATGATTGAATGATTTATCGTTGTAGGACTGTTGCTCTCTGTGGCGAGACTTTTTAACGGGGAGATCGGCTCGCATTTGCGCCTTGAAGTTGCGAACCACAGAAAACCAACTTCAGCCGACCACCACTGTGGGGTTCGAACCCGGATCCTCGCATCGCGAGTCCGTCACTATAACCACTCGACCACCACAACGGTAAGTTGATTGATTATTCAGGGAAATCAAAATGATCAAAATTGAATTTTTCGATTCCTAAAGAAATATGAATCATATCAATATTTTGACGCCTTATCTTCTGACTTCTGCTCGCAGAAATGTGTCATACGAATTTTGCGTTGTAAACGTTTTTTTTTGTTTTTTTGTTCGATTAGCGATCGCACTTCATTTCGGTTGAGAAAAGATACAATTATTTATCTAAACTATTTCGTGGTTTGTTTACATTGGTACCTCGTGTTATTAGCATGTTGTGCTTAGATTTGATACTGTCGTGAGCATACATGAAAAATGTCAACGTAACTAGGAAAAACGTCAAAAAATTAACTCGAGTGTCAAAGAAACAGTAATTTACAGTGCATTTACTTGCGGCTGGAATATCAATAAGTGAAGAACTACTCAATTAATATTTTTTCCAAGTCTCAAATAAGTGTTAAAAAATTATTGTAATATAATAACGTTGTTGTTTTTTAACTTTCGTTTTTGGATTAGTTAATTAATTAATTAAAATAAATGAAGAAAAAATTAAATATTAGCCATAGCTGAAAACACATAGGAAAGAAAAAGTATTCAAAAGAAAAAGACAAAGTGAAAGAAGTCATAGAAATTAATTATCGGATAATTAATGTAATCAATTACAGAAAAAAACCCTGAATTTTCTAATATTTAAAAAACGTATTATCCAAGGGGATGCCGGAAGGTAAGTCGTATTGCACCGGCGCGGCGGTGCGGGAAGGAAAAAAAGTTGGGAACCACACACTGATTTAAACCTTCTCAGGTTGGCGGAGAACGGGCCGCGACCCGTTAAAAACATAATGATCTCTCTGGGCCAGTTGCTGTTTAGGGGTCTCTATCCTAGGAATTACCGGTTCGAATTGCTGGATGGAAACCGTATACGAAAATCTATCAACACACATATACTTCATCAGTGTAACATTATTTTACACTCTTTCAATTCTTTTTACAACGAATGGAATAATAAAAGAAAAATGGTATAAAATAACTATACTGGGATGTGTTTTAAATTTGTAAGAAATCTACACTATCTAACACGAAAAAAATTGTTTTTCAATTTCTCTTCAACAATTTGTTCCTTCGAAATTCAGTTTAAAAATTCATATTGTGATGCTCTTAGTGACGAAGGGAACGAAGTAGAAGAAAAAAAATTCATGTAAACTCTATTTAGATTCAGAAATTTGTATTAGTGAAGTCAGTTCGTGTGTGTTAATTTCGGTATGAAAAGTATGAGCGGAAGCTGCTTTTTATTCTTGTTGATTCCGCGCGACTACTTAGGCCAAGTCCATTCCGTAGTTGGTGTTTGCCTTCCCTACCTCTCGCTCTACCTCACATAGTTTCGCCACACTAATGGGGAAAATAAACAAAAATATAACAGATGTTCCTTTTTCATTCGATCTACCCTTATTTGTCAAAACGTCGTTTTAAAAATACTGTTTTAAATTAATTAATTAATTTTGGCCGATATCTTTACTAGGCTCATTTGAGTTAGATATACAATGTGTACCTCAGTTCATAATTTGAAAGAGGAATTATTACAACCATTAAAACCGTTAGATATGAAGGTACACATATGTGTACCCCTGGAGCAAAGAGGTTAAAGTATCGTTTCGACTCTGCTGTATTAATTTGCCGAGTGCCTACTCCAAACAATATACTCAAATATTTTCAACCTTTACCATTAGAAAATAGATATAAAAAACTCCGTCAAGTCGCTTTCAGAGGTACAAAATCAATAGCATATGTATCAACACCTCAGACATCTACGAAGAAATAAGTAAAAATAAAATGTTTGCGCAATTTTTATTTTCCTGTTTCTGGTGGTTTCTTTGTTTTCGCAGTGGAATAATGCAGAAAGTGAATTGCAATTTCCTTTCAATTTGAAAACTCAAACACACCATAGGAAAGATAGAAACAAACGCTTTGTTTGAGGGGAAAGCACATGTATTCATCGCCATATATAAATTCACAAACCAAGTGTTTGTAGAACCTCGTTCTCGCGGTCGAGAGAGTGAATATCTGTATATAAAATATTATTTTGTTACGAAACAGAAAACGCACCGCACTGAGGAGAAAAAATTTCTTGCGTAAACATTTACAGAATTAGTTTTGCATCTTTTAGAGGAAGATTTTCAATTTTTATTCCCTCGAATAATTTTTTCCCCCTAAAATAAAGATGAAAAAGGAAGTAGGAAAAAATATCGAAAATAAATAAAACGACAATATGGTTTCGGAATAAGACTGTTCTGAATGTTGAGTTATCGTTGAAATACACGACATTACCGGTGAAAAATTCAATATTCTCCTGCATATTGAGAACTTTTCGGAACAGAGAAGAAAAAAAAACCAGCTTTCGCTCATACTTTTCATACCGAAAAGTACACAGACGGACTGGCTACACGAATACAAATTTCTAAATCTTGAATAGAGTTTACATGAATTTTTCTTCCTCTTCGTTCGCCTCGTCACTAAGAGCATCACACCATGAATTTTTAAACTGAATTTCGAAGGATCTAGTTATTGAAGAGAAATTGAAAAACATCATTTTTTTCGTGTTAGATACAGTTTAGATTTCTGACAAATTTCAAACGCAACCTCTTATACTTCTTTTATATTTTTCTTCTTTTTTATTTCATTCGTTGTAAAAAGAATTGACAAAGTGTAAAATAGTGGTACTAATGAAGTTGATGTGTGTCCACTGAGATTTCCACTGTGCACCGACTTTCCTGTAGTGGAGTTTCTCCGCAATGATGGCATGAATGGAACCGAAACACACCCCACCTTCTTGCCGATGTCCCTTATTGTACGTCGTCTGTTTTGGGTTGATTATCTGGTCCACTTCTTTCACCAAAGCGTTCGTGACGACAAGGTAGCCTTGACCAGGTTGCGTATGATCATGCACAGATTCCCATTTATCGCAGAGACGCTGGCGCGAGTTCTTTATACAAGTCCATACTTTCCCAAACTTTTTGTTCCCCCCCCCTCTTCAGAAATTTTTCTCTCCCATCGCCCCCCCCCTACTCAAACGAACCCATAGGACCCTATGTTAAACCAGTAGGTTTTATCGGCCCCTGGACAATTCCATCGCCCACCACGGGGCGATAGTGCCCACTTTGGGAATCACTGTACTAGTCAATGACAGTGCATGTTCTACTTACACTGGTTTAGTTCGCTGATGCATTTCGTGAACTCAAACTCCTTCTGCCACTAAAAAATGATTATCACCACGTTGCTCTTCTTTACTCACAAGCATTCCGCTGACGCAGATGAAAAAACAAGCGATTGCCTGTTGGTACTGTCAGTCGACCTTCAACGCATCTCACGTAATTCCACACGACTGCCTGGGACAATTCTATTCTGCAGAAAGGGTTGCCTTCCTTACCTCCCATTCTACCTCTACACAATCTTTCACCACACTCATACAAAAATAAACCAAAATATAACAGCTCTTCCGTCTTCATCTCATCCGCACTTATACATTAAACACAAATCAAACAAACCAAAAAATTAACAGCCAGTTTTGGCCCAGGTTTGAAGAGGTTAATAAACTGCATAACGATATTTTCTGAAACAAACCATTAAGTTTTCAATAATTTAATATGCATTCAATATTATTTTTATACAATATAGAGGTTTTTTTTCAAGGAAGACTCATTACATGGAGATTAATGAATTTTTTATAGAATATTTCAACTACGTAGAAAGAAACGTAGAATTGCTTTTTTTTCGACTAATGAAATGCCGGACTCCAAGTTCCTAGATACAATTTGTATGTAAGTGGGGACTGTGTGTAAAAAAATAAAATTTTGCATTTTAATAAACATGCAGCCTGTTTAAAAATAAATGACATATCTGAGATCCATGAATACTTTTTCTAATCTTGAGTTCGTTTCTAAGTTCAACAGTTTAAAAGTTAAATAGTGTATAGAGAAATTGAGAGAGTCATAAGATATTCGTCATTATTGAAAATGAAAAAAAGGTATACACGAACATATATTGTTAATTGTACCACGTCATACAGGAATTCGGTTTATCTTAGAGAATCGGATTGGAAAAAATAAAATTTTGGTTAAAACCCTTCACCTGCCTGTTTGACTATGGGAATATGGAAATGGCTTAAGTCATTTTTCATAACTATATGATAAAACTTTATTTATGGATTCATTCAATTAGGTAAGTATCTCAAATCATTGATACTTTCAAAGCATGTTAATAATACAAATTATAGATCAAAAAATGAAAATAAAAATGCGTAAACCCAGATGAGATTTCTCCTTACCATTGGTTTTCAACCGGAAGTCATATGGGCCACTTGTAGCCTGGTATGGTCTGGGGAAGTGGCATTCGTAAAAATAAAGTACAGGAGCTGTTTCAGGTGATTGAAGGAACCACGGAGACCTGCGAAAGAAAAACGCAGGTGCGACGCATTTAAGTGAAATGAAACCGTCTTATTTCCGCCCGAAGCAAAAAACTGTAGTATTTCCGACCGAAGCCATAGGAGGCATGAAAGTTAGGCACGGAGAATGTATTCACGTCAAAACTTCCGACCGTGTCATGACAGCCTATCCGCCCCCCCCCTTTTTTTTAAACGTGTCTCTTTTTTTAATAATGATTGAAAAAATAGCGATAATATTTGCATGTAGGTTTCCTTCCGCAGAATATATGTGAAAAATAAAGAAACCCCTAGTACTTCAAAAATATAAATATCACATTCGTTGTTATTTTTCACTTGTTTTTGTTTTTTGTTGTTGTTTTTTTTTAAATCTGAAAGTGACATTCCAGGGCAGTTGGGCGGAGAGACGAATTTTTACCTCGACAGTCTGGGATACAAAAAAGCAAAGAAGAAGGTATTCGAGTGCATACTTTTTTTTGCCGACATCTTCAAATCAAATAAACTACGGTCTTTGAGTCCATTACCTCTCTTCAAATGCTTGTCTCGAAGTTTCCCTCCACAAACTTTTTTTTTCCACCTGAATTCTCTTCAGAAAGAAAAAGAATTGAGCAAAAACATATTTACTTGCACTAGAATTCAATTTCTTTACGAAAATATCCTTCGCTGCCAATACACAAAAGTATTTTGAAACTCAATTGGGAATTGAGAGAGAAATTGTTTCGCTGCAGATTTATTCCAATATTCATTTCATAAAAAATACAAAAATGTAGTTTGATAACTATTACATTCCTCAGATTAATATGAAATGTATACAATGAACTTCTCTAAATGATTGCATTTTTATCTATCATTTCATGAGATGCATTACGGAAAAGCATCAAGGAAATCGCGTAACTTCTTTTCCTTTGTGATGAAATACAAAGCATCCTTCTCCTCTCTCCGTCATCTTAATTTATTTCTGATTTGTATTTTAAAATTTTACGAACTTCCAGAAAATCCATTAAGCTCTAGAGCTAATGGTGAAAGTTCAATTACAGAAAATTAATTAAAGACGGCGCATCACAAGTAGGTTTTGTTCGATTACTCACGATTACGCTACCATACCTGTTACTAAGACAACGGTCGAGTTTATCTGCGATATAGCGCGTATATGCAATATTCTCCATCTAATCAAAAGCACTCTCTTCAATTAAAAATGATTGCATCTGAGCACCTCTTCATTCATCTCTTCTTGAAGAAAGTGAGCGAGAAAATTTCGAATGATTATCGTAGATTGATCGGAGCAGGTAACCGATTCTGGAGACAGTATATTTCTTGTCCATAAGATCATAAATTTATCAAATCTACTTACGTCTTTGACAACATACCATCTGAAATTTTAATCTTTTTCTCTCTGTAAAGTTTTTTTTTTTTATTTTCCGCGAGATATTGTCTCTCATATTTAATAGGGATAAATGGTTTTTTCCCCCTGTTGAGTAAATGAAAAAAAATGAACCAAAACACCGAATAAATTTTTTTTATGTATTTTTATTACCTCAAAAAAAGGGAATAATTCACCAATAAACTTCCCATGTGATGTCGCGATTCACCAAGACAAAGGACCTTAACTTCCCTCTCATGCAAAACTAATCGAGTAAATGAAGAGAAACTGCGTTCTTGCTATCAAGAATCTAAGAATTCCGTCCTCTTTATTTCAAGAAGAATACGCTCAGGTTTTTATCTCTCCATTTATTTTCAAAATGCGCATTTCTGGATTCCCTGAGATTCCCTGAGTCTACGCTTGAGATGGCTCTTATATTGAAAATTACAGTAAAGATTCTCTGGAGGGGCTCCTCTCCCTGTAAGGCTGCTTATTTCGTGTCTGGAATCCGCCCTATAGCTATAATGTAAGTTTTTACCTCCATTAAAGGGACACTTCTATTCAGTTTTTCTCTCTTAATAGATCGATTCGTCTGTTATTTTTCATTATTCATCGATTGTACGTTAAATCGAATTTTGTTTCAATTTGAAATGTATTACTTTATAATAGAATATGTGGGTCTTATTCCACTCGTGTATTCAATAATTTTCACTTCCCCATCATTTTCTCATCGCTGAACTTATTCCATTAATCGCCGAATGATTCCGACATCAAAGGAATACGGTACTTTTTTTTTTACTTTCCACGTTTCGCATCCATTATGTTCAGCGAGAGCTCAGTTAGAATCTGTCGCGGAACTAATTATTCATACATTCGCTGTCACGATAAACTGAATGATTCAGTGAGACAAATCGATTTATGATGCCTGCCTGTGACACATCAAAGTATTCGCCTTGCCTAACAAAGAAAGTAAAACTGATTTAAAAACATATATATTTATATCTGTGCATCGGAATATTCTCTAATGTGGATATGCAAATTTTTCACTCCAATTTTTCCAGATTTTTACTTTTGGTTGCACGTGATACTACAAAAGTATTTTGACCAAGTTTTGGTTGTGTGAAAATGAACGTGGAAGGAATGAATAAGGAAACGTTATTAGTCTATTATTTTTTTTTTTTTGCAAAAATGCATAGCATCTCGAGTTGTTCGAACTAATTCTCTAAAGCAGTGATGTCCAAACTTTTTGAACCTCGACCCCTTTTTGACATAGATTTTATCGGCGACCCCCCCCCCCCCCACAAGATAAAGTTATCATATGTTCAGTTTTAAGGGATATTCTTGATTTTTTTTTTCATTTAATGTGCTTTAATTACCGTAATCAGAGATGAATGAAATCAATTCATTTTTTGTACAATTCGTAGTAGTTGTAGTTTTCACTACACTTCTCGCCCCACATGGAATAAATCTGTCGACCGGTGATCTCTTACGAGTCGACCTACGAAGAACATAGGAGGGCTGACTTGGAACCGATGCAGAGCATTCAGGATGCCTAACCGAAGTATTGGCAAAAGCAGCAGAACTACCATCAGCAGTTTTAGGTGCAGTTTCAGGACACTTTGAATCCTTAGCAGAAGGAGACAACAAGAATTGAAAGACCACACTGTACTCGGAAGATATAATTGAAGGATGTTTCTCTGGAGCATGATCTTTGCTTATTTGATTCTGATGACGTTTACATACTCCACGATTCACCAGAACCAAATACATCATTTTACCATGATGTTTGAGGACTTTGACACTAACCCACATAGGACCATTCGAATAGTTCTTCTGAACACTCTGCTGTTGATGTTGAACTTGTGGGTAGTACCGTCTTGTGGAATTACAATGTTCTTATCCTTTGGAGGGAAAAAGAGGGAGAACAGATTTCTAGGCTGCCTGCCATGAAATAGTTCCTCAGGAGACATCACGACCAGGTTTCGGTGTTATCCTGTATGTTATCAGAAGCTTTTGGAGTGCTTCAGACTTGTGATTTCCTCCCCACACCGCTTTTTTGAATGAATGAATGCAGTTCCAGGATATTTTTAGGTTCAGGTAAGTCTTTCACTGCTGCAGTATTAGAATCTGATGGTCGAACCCCATCTGCGTTGATTATGTACCCAAGTGCTCAACTCCGGACTGGAATAATTTGCATTTTGGTTTCCTACAGCAAGGACCATTGCTTTTCTAGACGATGGAATGGTTCATCGAGAGAAATTAGTAGTGTTCCTCATCATTAGGAACTGTGACAATAATGTCATCCAGGTATTTAACACAACCAGGAATACCAGCTATGAGCTGTTTAAGGAAATACTGGAATATGACTGGTGCACTAGCCACTCCAAAAGGAAGTCTCTGACACTCGAACAATCCATATAATGTATTGACAACTAACAGTCTCTTTGAATCCTCATCTCAGTTGTAAGATAAGTATCAGAAAGATCCACCTTGGAAAATCTTTGCCCATTTTTGAGTTTCTGGAATAATTCTTCGGGTCTTGAAATAGAGTACCGATTTACATCAATTTGAGAGTTCACTGCGACTTTGTAATCGCCGCAAATGCGAATAAAACCGTTCGGTTTATTTAAAACAACTATAGGAGCTGAGTCGTAGTACAAGGCTTCCAGATGCCTGGAGAAGTGAGACAATCAATTTCTGTTTTGACAGAAATCTCCTGAGAAAATGGAATGGGGCGTGCTTTGCAAAACTTTGGTCGAGCATTCGGCTTCAGAAAAACACTAGCGTTGTAAGAATTACACTTCCCAAGTTCATCTCGAAATACACTTTCGTGCCTCTGGAAAACTTGAGCAAACAATTTTTCATGAAGAGTAGTTGTGGCCAAAGTAATCACTCGCTGAACGGAGTCACCAATGTGAAAATCGAACGCTTTGAACCAGTGTAGTCCAAAAATGTTACATCCTTCCATAGTATCCGTAAAAAGAAAAAGAAGGTCCGTGGGTTTTACCTTATATTTGACTGTGACCAGAATTTTTCTTTTCCAGTGGAACTTCAACACAGCCATATTCTTTCAGTTTTGTAGTTGATTGACTGCATGGTAGTGACCCAAGAGCTTTATATTCACTGGTCCCAACTAAACAGCACAAAGCATCAGTGTCTACTTAAAAAGGCATCCCTTGGTTACTAACCATCAGTGAAATGAGTAATTCGCTATCTATACAGTCCATACCAGCATTCACAGTTTCTGTAATCTGAAAAAAAGGTATTAGCATGCCGATGTCTCTGGTTGGTTTGGAAAATTTTTCTTTGGATTAGATTTTTTCTTGAACAGCAAACAGAAACAATATGGCTCACTTTCTTGTAAACATTGCACGTGGCCTCACGAAATTTGCAGTCGGACCTCAGGTGTCTGCCACCCCAGCCAAAACACGTAGCAGGCACTGAGTTTTTCGAAGGCTGAATTTCGGTTCTCTTGAAATTCTTCAACTGTGACTTTGAGTATGAATTTTTCATTTGCAGAACTTCATACGGCGGAGAGTTATTGAAAGTTGATGGATAATTAGGATTCACTCCGAGTCCTCCTATATCTTGTCCTCTTACACGTTAGAAGTTCTTCATGAATATTAGTGGAATGAATGTAGACGTGGGGGAACGTCTGGTTTTTTGTCCTCAACTTGGATAGGGAAGACGTACGGCAAATTCGTAGAAATACAAGTTAAAATAGAAGGACCACAGCAGGCAGGCTGCCCAATGAGGCGGTTGAAAAAACTATGCCCATAAAATATATGTCAAATATACCCAAAATACAGCAATTTAATATAAAAGCATATATCACCACAAAAATAATAATAAAAAATGTATAGTACAACTGGGGCCCATAAAAACGATTATCATTGTTTTATCTAAGTATGGATAGATTCCATTTATCCCACTATGCTTATCGTACTTCTTTTTATACGTGTCAATTGCGTTAGAATTCAGGAGCCCCGGAGTTAGGGTATTACATTTATCAATATTTATCATTGCAGAACTCCCCGCGACACCACAACCTTGAATTATCCCTTACTAAACGATACCGGTATCCCCTTGTCGAAGCTGTCAATTCACGGCGTATTAATAATTCATGATCAACAATAAACGTCATACTCCTTTCATTTGCCCATGTTGCAATCTTGTTTAAATTGGTCTGGAGCAACTCCTTATACCTTTTACCCTCATTAGCTTCACGTTATCTGCGAATTTTCTGACAATCTCATTGATTCCCTGATCCAGTTTATCGATATAAAGTGAAAAAGTGTAGGCCCAAGGTCACTTCCTTGAGGAACTCCACCTGTGCGCCTATCCAACCAGAGAATTCCCTGTAACTCGTTGTGACCTATCTTTTAACCACGATTCTATCTAATTTGAATAAGTTGCCGCTAATCCCAGTCTTTTGTAAACGCTTCAAGAGTTTACCATGTTGGAACCGATCGAATGCGTTCTGGAAATCAAGTTAAACAACATCCACATTTATACCCCGTACCCAAAGACTTCGTCACGTGATCATAGAAGCAAAGGAGGTTATTCACAGATGACTTCCCCTTCCAGAACCCATGCTGATTATCCGACGATACATTATTCTGGTATATCCAGTTCACCAACTGCCTTTTGATAATAATTTCCAAAATTTTCGGGAGCAAGACGTCAAATTTACTGGACGATAATTGGATACAGCTTCTCTACTACCACTTTTAAACATCGGAACCACATTAGCAAGCTCCTAATGCCTTGGAACAATGCCCTCAGCAACACTCTTCCTATAAATCTATGCGACTGGCAACAATTCATTAGCATATTCTCTGAGGACCATAGGATAGATATCTGGTCCTGATGCTTTGCTTGCACATTTTTTAGAAGATTTAGGACCTCCACATCTTCCTCTTGAATATCATTGAGAATTTTATTACACGTAAAATGAATATCGTTTTGTTTATCAAAAACACTGACTCGAAAAAATCATTAAAAGCACTACACATGCCCACATTTCTCTCTAACCTAGACTATTGAGAGAGGGCCTACTGTCCCCTTACATCCATTATTGACGTACCTGAAAAATTATTTTGGGTCAGTGCCAATATTACCTGCCAACCTAGATTAAACTTCCTTTTTACTATCCTTTATCACTTTCCCCATGGCCCTTTTTTAACAGTAAGCAATGACAGGTCAGCTCGTCCACTTTTATACTCTCTGCATGTTCTTTTCAAGGTAAAGATTATGCACGCTATCCGTGAACCAGAGGAGGGTCGATGAACAGACACGCTATTTACGAACAAAGGGTATAGCGTCGTGCAAAACAGAGGACAGCTTCGTACTAAATTCTTCCCATTGATTTACCACCCCGACTGATTCCAACCGTTCCTTGAAAATTCTATCCTTTCTCTAAAAGGTTCAAATTTGGTTCTTTGTAAACAAGGGACCATTCTTCTGTTATCAGTTTCGCCCGAAGAAAAGTTACCGAGAAAACTAACGATTCGATGACTACTACAAGAGAACTCATCACTTGTTCAACAAGATCCTCGCGTATTGAGGCACCATGTATCAGTGGTTGCCGCAGATTGTATGAGCTATAACACTAATGAAGCGCAACCTTACCACGGCGCCTCTCACACCCCCCGAAACTGGACTCGTTTGGGAGTTGAACCCGGGGCCTCTCTTGACTGAGTGCTAGCTCATTTTTATTATACGTCAAATATGCTTGAAAAACTAACATTTGAACTGCTGAGGAGTAGATATGACATTGTCTGTGTAAATAGTATGTCAGTTGGACTCAGAATTTATTGTATTGATTTTCGGAAACTCTCTGAGAGATAATCAATTAATTGGAATCTTCACCTGGCAGTAGATAAAATGTTATGGAAGGGTCCGGTGAAACAAAATTAGAACAATCAACATGCGCAATGAAAATCCTGTTGATCACAAATGAGACCCCGATCATCGCCACTTTTGGTAGCCGAAAAATAAAATTGGACCTCGTTATATCGCACGACGGACAGAAGTGTGATGAGTGCTAATTTGAAAACTTCCCCCCGACTTAAATCTCCCCAAACTATCATTAGTGAAGGAATGCCCCAGAGAGAGAGCCAAGGAGGAGAGAGAAAGAACACCCGCGCCAGTGGCGTATATCCCGCTAATGGCGTCACGAAATCGCCGACTTAAGTCATCCTGGCATTTTTCCCATTGCACTACTTCTATACTATACTATGTGTATGTATGTATATATATATATATATATATATATATATATATATATATACACACACAAATACAGACACATAAGCTCTCTCACTTTATCGGTTGCCCCTGAAGTAGCTTCGGAAAACAACAAAAGAGCATTTACCCTTTTCTTTGTCTGATTCATGTGCAAACATTCATCGCTTGCTTATCCGTTGCTCGAGGAAAATTGATAGCTGTTCATTACATTGGCATTGGAAATAAAATCAGGCTTAACGCATGTGTTTTTACTAATGATTCGATTTATTCCAAATTCTCACTGCTTCTCTGTTTTTCATTTTTTATGTTATAGATACCACCTGAATATGGTGAATAGTAGTTTTGCGCGTTTTCTCTTATTTTATGTTTCACGTATAAGAAATTTCTCGGGAAATCGTTAATGCGAAATTCAATGATGGAACGCGCATTGTACAACTTATTTTATTCACATCCAGTAATGACTGAATCATATATCCGAATTATTCTGAATGGTTTCGGCAGCTGCTGATGGGGGTACATTCATAGTTTGAAAATAATAATTGTTAAAAAAAGTGGGGGGGAGGGGGATATTGAAAGTACAGTAGATCAGTGGTTCTCAACCTGGGAGCATGTGGTCTCCTTGCGGTTCTTAGATATTCTGGGGGGGGGGGGGGCATGGGTGGAAATTAAGTAGAAGGGGATCCATGACAGTTGATTAAGATTCCCCCCCCCCGGGAGGTAAGCTATTCCATTTATTCACTACGCTATGACCCTATGTTTATTCAAAACCTCCCTGTGACACCACAACCCAGAATTTTCCCTTACTAATCTATACTGGTATACCCTTATCGAAGCAGTTGATCGAAAATGTATTAACAACTCATGGTCCATTTTACCCATTCCGTTGAAAATTTTAACACTTCGATCATATCCCCCGACACCTACGTTCTTGCAATGTAAAAATTTTAAAAAATCAAGTCTCTGTGTATAGCTTAAGCTCCGTGCACCATCAAGAGAACGCGTGGCTCTTCTCTACATCCCTTCGGCCAAATAAATGTCCCTCTGCAAGTATGGTCTCCAAAACCTGACGACATACTCAAATCCAGGACGAGCTATGACCTGGAAAAGTGGAAGAATCACATTAGGCGAACGCGAAGAGACCTTTTCGAAAATGAAACCGAACATTCCATTCGACTTTTTGATCATTTTTGAACAATGTTCAGAATATTATGATGGGTAAGAGCCCCTGATAAATCGGGAGGGAAGGGTCACAAGAACAAAATATGGGGTCAATACAAAAGGGGGCCATGAGCAAAACAAAATATTAAAAAAACACTGTAGTATAAGAAATGTGTGGTCGTGTGGACATCGTGCTGGACTCTCATCATGTGGATCGAAGTTCTTACGCCATTGGCGATACAGTGGTGGTCGGCTGAAGTTTGTTTTCTGCGGTTTTCCAACTTCGAGGCAAAAATGCAAGCCAGTCTCCTACTTGAAAAAGTTTCTCGACAGAAAGCACCACGCCTTCGACATGAAAATTCAAACATTTACCATTTTCACTTCAAAATATGGAAGACAGATGACTGCACCATTAAGAACACGAAACAAGCGCAACTCTCTCAACGTAAATACGTTAGGGGTCCACACATTCCGACATGTACCGATTCATTAGGAATTCCACAGAGAAATGTGTACGAAGTGCACATACAGTTAAGTAGTAGTTGTATTGATGATCAAACGTTGCACTGGAGATGTTTTATCAGGTTTTTTTTTATGAGATGGTTCTTCTCAAACTTGTAGAAGTATTAGTGAATATTTGGGTTTTACGAGAATCAACAGTTCGATAGTTGCTCGAAAAGTTAAAATCTGAAATTTTCATCTAGGAGATTCTCTATCTAATCCCCATTGACGAGTGGCTTAGGTTTTCTGAACATTGTTCAGTTGGTGGTCGAAAAATCGAATAGAATGCTCTGTTTCATTCTCAAATAGGTCTATTCGCGTTCTCCTAAAGTCATTCTTCCGCCCGCCGAGGATAGTAAATTCTCACACAATTGACACGTTTAAAAAACAAATACGATAAACCTATATTGGGGTGACCCGAGAAGCTATATCCATACTTAGAATAAGACAACCATAAATATATTTTATGGGCATTGTATAATATTTTATCAAGTATATATATTGTTTCTAGTTTTTATAATTGCATTTTTAATTGGAGGTTACTGTATTTTTGAAATATATGGCATCCATATTTGTTATGAGCATCTTTTTCTCAGCCACCTCGTTGGGCATATTGCCTGTTGTGGTCTTGTATTTACATTTGTAGTATTTGCATGAAAATCAGAGTCCCCGAATCCTTCCAGTGTGTGACGAGGTCATAAAAATAAAATTTCAAAAGAACTCAAAATTCACGAAAAGTTAAAACTTAAAATTGCCGTCGAGAAGATTAGAATCGGTGTCCAGTGGGTGACGATATCATAATGATGAAATTTCAAAAAAAAAAAAAAAACTTAAAATCCATCTCTCAAAACTTGGTGAATTTAAACATTCCGAAAAGTTCCTCAAAATCAAATTTGATGAAACAAGCCGCAGACGACCTACGTGGATGACATTCTTATTTCATTATAATTCAGTGGGTGACATTCTTCTGGAACGCAACGAAAAGACATTTATCTTTGGTCACCCAGAACAAATTACAAGAGACAGGATGTTTTATCACACCTGCCACATTCACCAGACATTGCACTATTTAAACTCCATTCGTTTCTTTTCACAATTCTTCAAAGAGAAGTATCATTTGCTGATGCAGATTCTCTAGAGTCACTTACACTGGCTTCTTTACGACTTCGATTTAAACGCGGAACAGTTCCTATATGGACAAAATTTTCTAGCTTAAAAAAATATGGTTTATAATTGAGTCGTCAGTGTTAAGAAGGGAATATGTCCACAAATCAAGTTTTTCAGAAATCTAAGAAACTTGTATGTGCATATGAGAAGTACATTCATCCTTCGTCATTCATTCATTCCTTCGTCTGTCTCTAGTGGGACTGTTTTTTGTTTTTTTTCTTACCACTCACGGGTAGAGCAAAGCTTACTTTACAGTTCAAAAAGTAATTTTGCTCTTTTTGGTCTCTTCTTGAAATTGTGCGATTCGATTGGAGGGGAGCGAAAATACTTCGAAGAATAGATGGTAGCGTACGACGTGGTTCATTACATATAAACACACTTTTTTGGATGCCGAAACGAGCTCAAAATATACAATGCCTTTACTTGAAAAATATAAGCAACTCATATTGCTTTTGAGAGCAACGCGACCAAATAAAGGTTTAATATCGGCAGTAAATGGAAAGTTGAAATCAATCTTCTACATTTCTTCTACCACATTTTGGGAACCACTACCTTATAGTAAAATTAAAATGATGTTTATGGGTTGCTTTACTTCAAGACTCAATCAAAGAAGAAAAAGACGTACACGAGAGTATTTAATTACCATCCAGGTAATAATACGAAATAATAATAATGATAGAAAAATAGAAAGATCAAATTACAAAAATTTGTTGTTCTTAAAAAGAGCCTGAAATCGATTCCTCCATAAAGAAAAGAGTACAGATTGAACGAAGACGAGAAAAACATGTAAAATTATATGTCAAAAATTATATTACAAAAACAATACATAAATTAGCAAGCAAATTAGGATTTACGATTACAAAGAAATGTGATACGAAAGTTTCCATTCTGTGATCATTATTTTAACTTTAGTTCTTCCAAAGAACAGAATTGTTATGAGTTAAAAACTAAAACGGAATATCTACATAAAAATATTACTTCCTATCCTAAATTCGGTCCTTATCTCGGTTTAATTTTCTCTAGCCATTCTATTTTTTTCCTTCTTGCCACAAATTCAAAAATAATTACTATAACACATTCAAACTTAAATTGGTGAAATTTACGACGAATAGATACGAAGTTATTGTTTTATTTGGATCTCTATTTTTCGATTGAAAATAAATAGTTGAAATGCGCTCAAAAGAATGAATATAATTGGGCGAAAATACATAGTTTATAACCATAGAAGAATGTAAATCGTAACGATCGATTTATTTCATGAGGGATGAATTTTTTGTTAGGAAAAATGTTTTTCTGAGCGATAAGAAATAATTTCAGTTGTACCGCTGCACTTGAGGCAACACGAACAGGTAATGAATTATAATAAGCATCTAACGTTCGACACGGCTTGCCATGGAAATATATTTTATTAACAAATATTGAGGAGATCACGTTTGCATATGGTATAATCGTGAATGGTAAGATGTTTTTCGGTATTAATTTATTGAAATGTGTTCCGCTATGCGTCTCCACAATGAGAAGAATCAGGATTTAAGAGAACTGAATTTTAAAGAGAAAACTTAAATATTTTTTACATTAGGTAAACTTTACTGTTGTATTGAACAATTGCGGCAAGACGACTGTTGTAGTATGATTCATTTGAATGCTTAAAATGCTTAAAATCATTCTTACACATACGAATGTACGTAATCGTTATTTTGTGTGTGTGTGTGTTTGTCTGTTTTCAAGAAATACTTTAGAAATTAACCTGAAATAGGAAAAGTTGGGGATAAAACAATGTTTCAACGAAAACTCTGATAGTAGTTTTTATTTTGATTACGATTTTATCAATTGGTTTTGGTTGAATTCATCATAAATTGAGGTTCAAGAATGTAAATAAAGTTAATTAACCATGTAGAATTGTTTTGATTTGATTTCATAAAGAATTTCTTCAGAGATCGCAAGAATATTGTTTGAAAGAATCAGCACATCAGAAAGAATCGCTCAGAAAAGCAACGAAAGGGTTTTGCTTCAAAGGTTCTCGAAACTTCTGCTGATTTAGCACATCATACGCAAAACAAGATTTTATTTGTACACGTGAATTCTTCGAAGAAAGTGATTCTACAGGAATGTGTCGACTCTTTCACATTATGGTATTTGAACGAATAAAAGATGCCGAGTCTTGAATTCATGACGGCGTAGCGATCGACACTGGATTTGAGTTCCGATGTAAGAAATGCCTCTGTTGCAAAAGTGATTTGCGCGATTCCTTCATTGAATTTCAATCTAAGAATTTTTAAGAATGATGGAATCGGTAGATGAGAGAATTCTTTTTTTCTTTCTTTTTTTTTTATTTTAACACTGCGTATAATTGAATATCCAACATGATTGATTTTTCCGAAAAAACATGTTGTAGTGCCATGATAGCTAAAATTTATTCTAATTCACGCGTGTGTGAATTTAGAACACTCGTGATAAATTTTTGGAATTTTTCTGAAATTTGTAAACTCATTTTTGGTGCAAAAAAGAAAGTGTATGATAACATGAAATCAATGTCGTTAATTCTAACTCCTCATACCTAACTCTAATTTCCGAGAAACATCTCAACCAGGGGTGCGCACCACTAATACTACCACGCGTGCACCTCGCACAAATTCTCTCTGTGAAATTTCTAACGAATCGGTGCATTCCGGAATGTGTGTTCTGAGTGTATGTGGGGCCCTAATGTTTTTTTTTTTTATATATAATAATATGATCAGCACGTCTTCCCAAGAGATCGTTACGATTTGTCCAGGGAATTTGTTAGTGTTAGTAGACATCCATGCGCGACCCGGGATTCGAACCCAGACCTACACAGTCAGAAGCTAGCTCCTTAACCACTGGACTGGCAGGCGGCTTTACATTTTAAGAGTTGTGCTTGTTTCGTGTTTTGCTGGTGCTGCCATCAGTTTTCCATATTTTAAAGTGAAGATAGTAAATGCTTGTTTTAATGTTATGCAAGTATCGTGTTGAAGGGTCTGCCTGATCTCCATGAAAATACTTCGGATGGAAGAATGGTTTGCATTCACACCTCGAAGTTGAAAAACTACAGAAAACCAACTTCAGTTTACCACAACGGTGTTTGAACATGGATACTCGCGATGAGATTCCAGCAGGATGCTCACACTACTACACAGATATTGGGGTGGCACACGCTGGTGGGATGCACTACTTTTGTGAAACAACAGTGTAATTGCACATTCTGATCTGATGCAATATTCACTGTTTTATTTTTATTCTAAAAATGGAGAGAAAAGTTGGGGAAAAAAACAGCAAAAACTAACGGAAAACGCTTTTTACTTTCATTTCGTGTTTTTCCCCAGCTGTCCTCCGATTTTTTGAAATCAAATATGTCAGTGAATATTGCACTTAAAAATGTGGGGATTTTTTGCATCAGGAGAGTCAGGGCTAAAACATTTGATTCGGTTTTTTTTCAGCACAGGGTGTCCATATAAAAAGTTACTTTTTTTATTTTAATTACTATACAACTCCTTGCAATATGAATGATGCATCTGAGTTCTGCACGTTATTTGGAAATTTTTTTCTGATTGGAAGTATGCCTCTAAGGTAAACGGTTCACGAGTAAAATGCCATACGTCCTTTTACCCATTGCACCCTGTATATCCCGGGTATTCATTTTATACAAGTAAAATATGTTCATGGATATATCATTTATTTCAAACAATTTAGTGATATTGCTGCTATTTTTTTTTCTTTGCGACGTATTTTAAACCTCATAATTTCATCTCAATACGTATCCATATAGTTTTAAATGCAAAAACTTTGAACTCAAAATATAATTCAATGGAGCTGCTGGAGGGTAATTTGTGATCCTAATAGATGAGTGAAGCAGGAATAAAAACAAAACCAACTAAATATACACATATAACAAGAGAAAGTTTTCCCGAGACCAAATGTAACTGTAATGAGAATGACCTGATTTAATAAAGTCACCGGCAATCACTGTCGTAACACCAATGATTTCCGTCCAGTATTTTTTCTATTGGGGTTCTTTCTTTCTTTCTTTTTTCTCATTTTCTTTCTTTCGTTGTTTCCTTGATTTAATACGTTTAACATGGCGAAACACTATGCTCTAAGAGAAATTATAGAATTAAAAATAATGTTTTACCATTGATTTACTTCAAATTTTTTACATGTGTTTTTGATTGTATGTGTTATCTTATGTTGGTAAAAGGTTTTACATATCTTGAATACTTAATTTTTTGTAAATTTTCAAAAATGAATGCATTGAAAACACCTTGCGCGGGAAAAAAATACCATAAAATACCATACCGTGACATAAATGTAATTCTATAAAAACTGTTCAGGTAATGAAATAAAGCAAATTTCACTGGCTCAATCTTATTTAAAATTGAATTCTAAAATTTTAATTTGAAATTTCGAAATTTTTTCATTTAAAATCAATTTCAAATAAGATTGAGACAATGAAATTTAAAACTTTTCTTCATTTCATGAATTGAACAGTCTCCTTTGTTTTGAATCAATTTTTATTCAATTGCATTGATGCGATGGTATTTTAGTCTCCATACAAGCTGTTTTTAACGCATTTTTTAAAAATTCACAAAAAATTATGTATTCAAGATATGCAAAACCTTTTACCAAGATAAGATAACACATACACACACAATCAAAAACATACGCAAAAAATTTCAAATAAATCAATGGTTAACACTGTTTTTAATGATAGTTCTATTAGAGCATAGTGTGTGTATTTCACCGTGTTAAATTTATTGTCTCCTTAATCAACATCAAAGATTTATGACATGTGAATTTTGGAGCGAAAAAACATGTATTCCGGCCAATGAATCTCAGTATCTCTTCTCTGTAAGTAGAGTACAAAAAAGTCTCTGCGACTTCGTAAATGAATAAACACGGATAAAAAAATCATTATATCATCCCAATTATCGATAAGGGCACTGCATTAAGTACGTAATACCCGCTTATAATCGATAGGTGTAATTTGCAATGAGATAGTATATTTTTTAATGTCGTTCGAGGTCATTGAAATAATCTTGTGATCAGTATTCCTCGGGTTTCATATTTTTCGAAATGAATGCCGTGTGGTGCTGCTTTTCCAAGCATTTTTTCTGAATGACAATGATACTCCTCACTCATATTGCTTTACGACTTCAGAGCTTTTAAAATTAAATTCAATTCAATCCAATTCATCTCAACACACATAAATATTCATATGCAGGGTGAACACTTGAGTCCGTTTCATCTCAAATAACTCGTGAACCGTTGGTTATAAATTCTTTCAATGAGAAAAAGCATTCAAATAATGTGTTTATTTAACATGTGTCATTTGAGGAGCTTATTTTAAAAAGGGGAACATTCCCACTTCTTTTTCGAAATTCACTTTTAACGGTTTCCGAATCTCTCGGATGAGCTATGTCCGATAATGCAACAGGGGTTTATTCAAACGAGAATATTTTTTGGTAGAAATTACAACGTAAAGTTTTCCCTCACAAAAGTGAAAATATATCTACCATGTTCATTTACACTTCGGTATTTTTCTTTCAAAAGCGAACATTACAAAGTGATTCTCCTATTGTAGTTAAGGGATTTTTCCCAAACAGCACATTTTGCATAAGCGCTTTCAAAGTCGAATTTTACACTAGAACCTCTCTATGACGGACACCAATGGGACTGAAAATTTTGTCCGCTACAGCAGGGTGTCCGACAATGGATGGTAAAATGCATTGAGTCCCGTCGATGGAATTCAAAAAGAGTGTCCGTTTGTGGAGGTGTCCGCTAACGCGAGTGTCTATATGGGAGGTCCCACTGTAGAATGATCGTGTTCCTATGTTAGTCACTACAGACAGTAAGAGTGCCTCCCTTGACCTAGGAGAAACTCTGTGGAGTCAACAGGCGGAGTAGAAATTTCTGATTTTTCAGATTTGGCCAGCTCCAATTTCAATTAAAAAGGTAACATTTCAATTAATTTTCTTTCAAAACGGAACATTTCCAAAATTTAAATAGAGATAACTCCCTTGAATGTTAATCGAAAAACATAACATTTAAATATTCGTATATACCTCCCGTATTCTACCTCTTGGGCTATATTTTCCACTTTTATAAAGCAGTCCATTCCGGAACGAATACGTTCTTTGCTTCTACGGTAAATTTAGTAATTGTGGAAATGTTTCCCTTTTGAAAATAAGCTTCCAATTTATTTCACCAGGGATGGTATATACACCGAGATACAAATTTTAACTTTTTATATGCCCCCCCCCCTCCATCTTCTAAATTCCAATTATAAATTTGTTGCCCCGTCTCTCTTGAGTCCAACAGAAAAAATTATTAAGTCTCAGTTCAATATTAGCTGGATATTTAGATTAAAAAATTGTTGATATATGAGAAAAAAACAGCATATACTAAGGGTCAAGCTTGTTTTATGCGTCATATGATGTTCGCTCCATGTTTTTTCAGCGATTTTGAATTACAATATCTCGCTAATATTGAACTTCTTGATTCTATGGATTTTTCTTTGCAGCTGAGGAGATAAAGTGCAAAAACTTCATAATTGGAAGTTAGAAAACAAGGGTACCGTGCGTAAAAAAAAGTAAAATTTTGTCTGGGTACTTTTCGATTCCTAATACAATAAATGACATGTGAAATGCGCACATTATGGGAATACTTTTTCTTACTAAAAGCATGTTTCTATAACCAACGCTTCACGAGTTATTTCAATTAAAACGGACTTTTATATATATATATATATATATATAGGTTTTCAACACTGAATACAGAGAACAGGTATTATTTACTTGTTACTATCAAACCAGATAAGTAGACAAAAATCTTTTGGGCATAACTATTAGCTGTAGAAGTGAGATTTCCCAAATCAGACGATGTTATGAGCCAGTTTTCATCATCCGATCCGCATAAAGTCGGAGATGGAGAAAATCACACAGAGATAGATCAGGGCTGTAAGATTGGCAATGCAGAATCTTCTACTATATTTTCATGCTAAAATATCCTACACTATGTTAGCAACACAACAACGAACATTGCCTAGCAACAAATCCGCACCATGTGAAAGCATGCTGGATCACTAGGTCTTTATGTACAGTACACACAACTTTTAACCGAACGATGGCGATATCTTGGGTTGTAGAATGAAGCGGTTTCCACCAAAAATTATGGTTTGTGATATTTTTCCCGATTATATGCAATTCCTTTTGATGAGGGGTCATCAACATATTTATTATTGTTCAAACTTCAAGATCTTCAATGTAAACCTTTATTTTTTTTTCATCTTATATGATTTATCGCATAGCATTTACCCTAAAAATAAAATTTCCTCACTGTAATTATAAAAATGAGAGAGAGATGTGAGTGAAAATGTGTTTGGGGACATTCTAAACATTGAGAAACTGAATTTGAAGGTTGATTGCAGGGAGAAAAACACACACCAAACAAGTTTCGAACGATAAATATTCCATATGCTACGTGAGTGTTTGGATTTAATGCTGTTAAAAAAATGAATAGTTTTTATTTTATGTAGGTGAAAAACAAACTGTTCTATTACTCTTCATTTTAGTGACTTTATATCCGTAATTGAACAAATATTTATACTTATTTGTATTATTTTAAACGATCTGTCACAAAGTAATTGTTTGTGACGACAATTTTATCAATTTAGAAAAAAAAATAAGAATTTTCCGTCGTGCAATTGCACTATTTTATATCAAAATTTTGTTTCATTTTGCAATTCCCCAAATTTTAATAATGCTAAAAAAAAATACGGATGAAACGAAATGCAGTGGTTTCAGCAGAGACGACTCCACCAACAGCCATTACCCTAAACTTGGTGCACACTAAAATGATTTACGCTATTGGGAGAACTGTTATTTATTGATTATT
Source organism: Pholcus phalangioides (assembly GCF_987345545.1). Taxonomy (NCBI): domain Eukaryota; kingdom Metazoa; phylum Arthropoda; class Arachnida; order Araneae; family Pholcidae; genus Pholcus; species Pholcus phalangioides. The sequence goes on along the minus strand of NW_028301608.1, from coordinate 79,272,612 downwards.
ATCTCCATAAATATTAACATCAATCTAATTGTATGGTATTAATTTGTGAATTCTTTGCACATTATTATATTTACTATCTCAGCTCATGAATGTTGTCTTAGGAATGAAACGAATTTCTGAAATAGTGAAAAATTGCAAAATTTTATTATTTGTTTACTCGAATACTTAAAAAAAAAATGTTTGAAAAACTGGATGGATGACTTATCTATCGTATCACCGTATACTTAAAACAATAATTGCCCATTTTAGTAAAGTTATGAGCTTCATATTTAAACATTTTCGCATAATTTGTCATGAGAAATTTTTCAATGAATTTAAGATTTATATCTAGTATATGGTCCCTAAAAATGGTCATTTTTATATAATCGCTCATATCTTGCGAAATATAGGTCAGATTGGAATGAAAATTGATTCTGTTGGGTTTTCGACTATGCTGATTCGAATGAAATAAAAATTAACGTATGCTTCTGTTCATAATTTTTTTTAAATATGCTTTAATAATTCATAACTCATATTTTAAAGAAGCCAAATTCAAAATGAGTAATAAAATCATGTTTGAACTGTTAGGATCTATCATTTAAAATAAAAAGTAATGATATACCTATATTGTTTCAGCAATTATGCTCAAAAACAAGATGATTCTGTTTAACATTACGACACTCGTTTTTCAATAATTTATATTTCACTAATTGTCCGTTCAAAATTGATGAGATTTGGTATTTCTGCATTTCTTGAGATACTGAATCCAAATATGGAAGAAACAATGGGATTACCATTGAATTTTCAAAAGTTGGATCTAGTTTTACCATCTAGATGATCCCTTAATAAAAAATGAACTTAATACACTTATGGAAGATCTTAAACCAAGAAAAATGTTTTACCTTTCTTTTTTTTACAATAAATAGAACCCAAGATATCGCCATAGTTCGGTTAAAAGTTGTGCGTACTGTACTTTGCCCAATGTGATGTTCCGCAATTCTAACCGGACGATATGTGCGTTCTGAAACAAGAGATACTTGCCTGTACTGAAGCTTCTTTCCAACAAACACAAGAACATACTGACTTCCTTATAAATTGCTTTGATTCTACCATCCATCGATTATGCCAGGAGTGCACAACCTTTTTAGTACGCGGGCCAGATATGAAGCATTTCTGCAGCTCGCTGGGTCAGAAACCAGTGTGTGTGTGTGTGTGTGTGTGTGTGTGTATATTGTGACCATAGGACCCGTGTTTTACGGAACATTCTCATAATTTAGATCGTAATTATTATAAAAGTCCGTTATTTTCTTTAAATTTTAATAAAATCCCCGCCAGATTAAATGTCCCGTGTTTTCAACGAAGCTAACTTTAATTTTTATTCTTGACTTGAATCAAGAATTAAGATTATTTTAATAACTTATAAATTATAATACGGTAATTTTTGAAATTTAATATTTATTGCACACACGTAAACAATTACACAACAAACATAAATAGTACAACAAAATACACATAAAATAAAAATATACTATACATACTATATATATTGGGGGTTGACAACAGATCATGATATAGATTATATTCAGTCCTCATTACATTCATAAAGAGAAAAAACAAAGTACATAATTTTAAAAAAAATGAACATTTAAAATATTACTGAATTGCGTTGGTTTTCAACCTGTGTTATAGTGGGTTGGTAAGATACAGAGTTAGAGATGGGAAGAGTTCAGTGTCCATGGGTTCAAACCCACCCACCTCCAGGAAATTGAACTTAGTATAGTGACGGACTCGCGGTGCGAGGATCCGGGTTCGAACTCCACAGTGGTGGTCGGCTGAAGTTGGTTTTCTGTGGTTCCCAACTTCAAGGCGCAAATGCGAGCCGATCTCCCCGTTAAAAAGTCTCGCCACAGAGAGCAACAATCCTACAACGATAAATCATTCAATCATAACACTTCACTCATAGTTAGAAAAACTGGTGGCAGATGACAGCACTACACATAACAAGCATTACAGAGAAACAAAAAAAACTTCACGTCAGGTTTCACTACACGTACACACACATTCCCGCATGTACCGATTCGTTGGGGGGGATGTGTGGTGTAGCAGTAGTAGGTAGGGCCTCCAAAAAATTTCTCGGGGATCCATGGTGTTCTTAAGTCAGCCACCTCGTTGGGCAATTTGCCTGTTGTGGCGTTGTATTTGTATCGTATTGTTTATTAGTAGTTTCTTAAATTTGGACCATGATTTTTCTTATTTTGGTGTTTCGTCATTCAATTTATTATATTCCTTAGGTGCTATGTATATGAATTGTTTTTGTATTACGGTTTTGTTTGGTCTAGGTATGTCATATTGAATTCCACGTCGTGTTGGTAGTTTCTGTTGGCTTTAATTTCGAACAAATCGGCATTTTTCTGAATAAAAAATAATATTTTGTAACGATAAATTTTAATTATGTTAAATCTATAATCATTGTGGCAGTCTTGGATTGTATTAATTTTTTCAGATATATTATTCACAACACCTTTCTCAAAGTGTTTCTTATCATATTTATATTCGAATCATAATCCAAATTATGACATCAATTATAATTAATTATTAGACATATAAATAAATTAATATCTCACATATTTGTCAATTAAAAACACGTTTTATCATAGTGACGCAATGACAAATTGCATTTACTGCTCTATTTCCCGCGATGGGCAATTTTCAGCAATTTTAACGATATTTGGTAACTTAACTTGCCTCTGGAAATTTTTTAGCTATAAATTAGAACTTTACTTAATTTTGACAAATTGCTTTGGCTATATTTAGCAAACTCACTAACATTCGACAGTTTTTGTTGCCGATGATTGCCGATAATCGCTCCTATGAATCTCGATTTTTCTTATTTTTATAAAGAAAACATGTGTCTAACCCTTTTATTTCTGATACTTTTCTACCGGAACACTTCTCGAATGAAACTCCTTGGCGACCGCATTTTGCCCGGGGTCTATATGATGTGCAAATCCTAGATTATACCTTTCCGTTCGACTTGATAAATCCACTTGTACGAATTTCATATTCGATCTTCTTCCATATTTCTTTATTAACAAATGTCTGTATGCAATAAAGTACTTATTCATGAATAACTCTTTGATACGACTGTCGTGACATTACGTTTCAAAAGCGAACTTGAACCGGCGAACCGAAAATCGCGTTTTCGGTTCTTGAACTGGAGCTGCAGGCAACGAATTAAAATTCGATTCCAACATATTAACTTAACAGCTAATTAATGAATACGAAGTGTTTTTCCCAATTACTTACATTTTACGTTTTGTTAGAGAAACGAACTGCTTTAAAATTGTTACTTTATATTTTCAACTTCCATTCAAATCAAAAATAATTCTGAATAAAATTAAAGGAACAACCTTAAATTAATATAAATTGCGCGCATTTCTTTTTCCTCTTTGCCTTGTTATAAGCATTAAATATATAGTGTTTCCTTTATTTTTATTACAACCATAACATGTTGCTTCTTTTCCCTTTGGTTTTTAATTGTTTTGTTCACCGTTTATGGACGGCATTATTTCCCGAAGCGGGAAAAAATTCATAGATTTTTGTTTCGTCGAAAGCGGGAAAGTGTAATTATCATTCTAATCAACGCTTGTTTCCCCTCAAGAACTTACAAAAGCACTTGTTTCTCCCCCCCCCCCCCCCCACTCGGTTCTGAATTAGGGAAACGCATTTTAATTTGTGTATTATTCGTTTCTTTGTCTTTCTCTCTCGCTCAGTGAAATTTCTTTGATTTTCCAATTATAAAAGAAACGAAATTAAAGTATTCATTTCGAATTCAAGTACCATTCTTCACCTTTTTTTAGTTCATTTTTTAAAAACCAAATTTCAAATTCACAAATTCTATCGGGATTAATCTCATTCAAGGATTGCAATTATTTATTTCCATTACGTGGTGTTTTTGTGACATGTCTTTGATAGTAATAGTTTTGATTTACTTACCGATTTGTTTTTATAATTGGAAACGGAAATACGTATTTGAGATATATATCTTTCATAATTATAGTAATGAATTCAGTCTGTTGAGTCTGTTAAGCGCTTCAAGGCATTGGGCAGTAAAGGGTGATTCTCCTTGCCACATTTTAATTGCGAATCGGTGATCATGGAGGCATACTTTCAGTTAGAAAAGTATCGAAATAAAGTGTAGAACTCAGATACGTCATTCAAATTGTGAAGGGCTGTATAATTATTGAAATAAAAAAATTAACTTTTTATAAGGACACCCTGTCTTAAAAGAAACCCAGTTTGAAAGTTTTTGATCCTTTTCTTGAGCTCAACAAAACAACTCCACGTTTTCAAGTGCAATAATAACGTAGATATATGAATTCATATATCTGAAAAAAGTTAGGAGAGCGCGGCATGTACTAACGGACGACGCTTTTTTTTCGGTTATACTGTTCTGTCCAAACATTCCTCCAATTTTTGAATTCAAATATATCACTGAATATTGCACTTGAAAACGTGGATTTTTTTTTTGCCTCAAGAGGATGGGCAACAACTTTCTAACTGGGTTTTTGAGGACAGGGTGTCTGTATTAAAAGTTAATTTTATATTTTAATAACTATACAACCCCTTGCAATATGAACGACGTACCCCAGTTCTACACGTTATATGGGCACTTTTTCCAATATGAAGTTTGCCTCTAGGATCAACTAGTAAAATGCGGCAAAGGGGAATTATGGAATCACCCACTACAGTCATAGGATAAAAATCAGAAAAAGGATACAATTGGTTTAAAAGCCAATCGAAATATTCACCTCCAAAGAATATCGAACGATTCGAAATTATTAAATACATTGCAGTATGTTAGGATTGCCGTATCTATTACAATTTCCTCAAAATCCACGATATCAATCGTGAAACACTTCGTAGTCACTATTTTCCCTTCGACGTCTATTGATAAGACGTTAACGGAGAATGGTCTATTATCATAATTTATTTGATTTGAACACTGGCGCATAATTACTCAAGCAAGTGCTATTTAGTCACTCGCACGAACCAAACTCGTTAGTTTTCAATGCATCACTTTCGCTGATTATTTCGTCGCAGAACCTCAACTGCACGTTATTAATTGACTTAGGTCTGTCCCGTGGAGCAATTTGCTAATGCGCCGCGTGCTGTGACGAATCCTCTTATGATAAGCTTCTTGGCTGCGGAACACGCTCTTCTCAAGTTCTTCTGAATTCACACACGCTCATCCAAAAACCATCGTGACTGGGTCCTGTTCATCATTGCGATCATCGGAACAACGGGATTCGCTTCGTTTTATTTTAGTCATGACAAAATGTTCGCCGAAGTTACAGTGGACAATACTAACAATATTCGCATGAAATGGATCACGATTCCCTGTCTGTAAATTCGATAATTTTACGAATAAAATTAAAGACTGCGACTGATTTCAAGTTCTCGATTACTGTACACGTTTGTCAAAAAGTTCTAACATCGAAAGAATTCACAAGCTCAGTGCATGAAATGCTCGGGCGTAAAGCCCAGTTTGCTAAGATGCTCGCTTAAAGTACTAAAGGGTGTTTAGAGGTGTCGCGAGTTCGGTACCCGATTCGTCCTTGTTAGTTACTTTCCTGACGCGGAGTTACAGCACAAATAACGCCAACATTAATACAGAAAAAGGCTGCTACCGCACTGAGTCCCACACCGAGAAGTTAGTTCACCAACCTCCCAGAGAGTAGAAAAAAAAGTCAAAATGTCAAACGCTGCCGGTTTGAATTGGTAATAAATTGTAGGTCCCGAGAGAGGGTCTAATTATCCCTCGTGTGCAGAAAATGACCGTCGTGTGATAAAAATGATCATGAAATGCGGAAGTTGGAAAGTCCAAATTTACAGCGAAGGCTTTTTTTTGTAATATTATCTTCTAATACAGCTTAGATTCATCTACGTTGGTAAAAAATTGCATTAAATTGTTCATGAATATTTCACCAATGTCCAAGAAACTGTATCGATACAATAGTATTGATATTCACATAGGCAAAACAAACGTCTATTCCTTACTCTTATGTACAGCTTTAGTGTCTAATCGATTTGACCTCAATCCAAGACACCTTTTTCCACACGAAAAAACATTTGTTCATTCACACAATGAAATTCAAATAAACTTACATATACACACGCAAGGCCAAAACAGGCAAAATGTCGTACGAGGTGGCTGAGAAAAAGATGCCCATAACAAATATGGATATCATATGCTTCTAAAATACAGCAACCCTCAATTAAAAATGCAATTATAGATACTAAAAACTATATATACATGATCAAATTGCCCGTAGAAATACCTAGCCCGTAGAACACAATGCCCGTAGAAATATTTATAGTTGTCTTATTCTAAGTATGGATAGCTTCTCGATTTACCCCCAACATGTTTATCGTATTTCTTTTTAAACGTGTCAATAGTGTTACAATTTACTATCCTCATCGATAAAGCTATTACACTTATTAACAACCCTATTAGAGAAAAATTTCCTGCGACATCACAACCTAGAATTGTCCCTCACCAATCGATAATTGTCTCTCCATGTAAAAATAGCTGATTGACAGCGTATTAATAATTCATGGTCCATCCTATCTATCCAGTTGAGAATTTGGAACACTTCGATCATATCTCTCCGACACCTGCGTTCTTCCAATGTAAGTAAGCACCTTCAAAAAATGAAGTCTCGCTTCATAACTCAAGACTTACTAATTGCTATATTTTTTTTTTTTTTTTTTTTTTTGTGAATGATTTCCCCCTTTCATTAATGATTGCCTCATTTCAATAGATTGGCGTATTGTAGAAGGAAATCCATTTAATAGTATTAGCAAACACAACATCATGTATTATAATAGTATTCATACTTATCAAGCTGTTATGTTGCGTTCCAGGCTTTTTAAAAGCAGACGTTTCGTCCACTACTGCGGCCGACCTTCATCAGTGAAGGTGGCGGAAAGCAATGAAGTGGAACGACCTCATTGGAAGGCCGTGAATTACTGACGCTTCTGCTGAAGACGCAGAAGAATCAAACTAGTCGTTGGGATGTGGTGGCTTCTGATTGGATGCTAAGGGATCGAAGTGTTTAAATTTGAATGGGGGATCGGAATTTGAAAGTATTAGTTTCTTTACCGTCTTGATCTTGGTTTTTCGTATTGCCAGGTGCCATGTTTTACGAAAAATCAAGCCCAAGACTGTCAAAAAACTAACGCTTTCTAATTCTCCGATACCCATCTAGCCAGTCTCAGCAGCCACCATGACACATCAATATCGACACGTAACTTGTTCCACATCACAACGAAGAGTTTGTTTCTTCTGCGCCTTCAACCGAAGCATCAGCGGATCACGATACGCTCTGAGTGATGTGGTGGTAATATGCTCGTCTACCACAGTGAAAGTTACCGGCCAATCCCAAGTTCGAACCTGGAGAGGAATGTAGATAACAAAATATTTTCTTAAAGAGCTTAAGGCGACCACTGATATATGAAGCCATCATTTCATCATTTCCAACCCACCTTGTCAACGGCAGTAAATTGCAGTATAGCGATATGGCCGGAGTTGGTGTGTGGGGAAATAGTAGAAGTAGATAGAGCTCTTCCAAAGAGATCGTTTTTTCTGCTTGTTTGTCGCCACCTGTGCTTATGATATTCATCACCAGGGCCGTCATTTCAACTTTTTCCAGGGGGAGGGGGCGAAACACATGTACTCAATTTATGTATATATTTGTATACATATATATAACATTTTTACTGTATTTTCAATAGCCTGGGGGGGGGCCCTAAATGACGGGCCTGTTCATCACATTGGGGGCATCATGAGTGCAGGTGGTGGTAAGCAAAAGAAGACGATGCCACCGCAGTAGTGAGCGAAAAATCTACTTGTTAAAAGCTACGGCATAACAGCAGGGTCTAACAGCATGCATAACGCATGGGCCTACCCGGGCACGGCCCGGGGGCCTCAAGAGTAAAGGGGACTCACGAAAATGAGATCTAGTTAAAATTTTCTAGAATTTATCTAGTAGGGCCTCAAAAAAACATTTTGGCCCGGAGGCCATGTTGCTGTTAAGACGGCCCTGCATAACAACCCGAAAAATATTGACACTATCATCAATTCCAGCCTTCTCTTTTTAGCATTATGTATTGTTCTGTTATTTGAGAAAATATTCTGCGATATTTTTCTACTATTTTCTGAACTTTTCTACTTGAAAAATTATAGATGGAAAATCATGTTTTTCGGCCCGTAATTTTTCCATCGTACAAAACAATTAACAGTTTTCTCAACAGTTCTCTTCAATAAAATATTAATAACGGATAACGATGTGAAGAACGTAGGTAGATTATTCAATATGCGTGGCAGGAACTCTCTCTGCATACTTCTAAAGTCAAGAAAAAAAAATATTCCATGAGAAAACTGTTTATGTTCCACATTAAGGGATTATTCTAAACGGCTATTGATGTGATAATGGACTTTTCGAAAGTTCTAATTAGATCCCCGGTATCTTTGAAAAATATTATCTCTTTTTCTGTTTGAAGAATTAAATTTTAATCAGCAAAGAACGAACAGCCGCGAAAGCGCCCCTCATATTTTATTCCAAAAGAATTTTTTTCTTCCCCCTACCAGTTTTTTTTCTTCTCGAATATTCAGTGAGATATAATTGCGCTCTCGAAAACAAAAGAGAAAGCAAAACTTCTTTGTTATCACTAAACGTATTAAAAAAGATTTCGTCGTGCATCGCATGCGCTAGAATCAGGGTTATTAGAGGAATGTTACCTTTCCATAAAACTAATACGGTTATCAAAGTAATGCTGAGTGTGTACATGAATAAATCGATACGTAATTAATAATGGTTCTTCTAATTAAGGTCCCTGATAAGGAAAAGAAAATGTTGCTTCTTCCCGCCCCCCCCCCCCAGTATGGCATTGCCTAATGTAATCTCATTTCGTGACAGTGATGAGAAGGTCATAGTTTTCAGTTTTTAGTTACTCTTACATTCAAAAAGTTCCGCAACTGATTTTATTACGGAAGAATGACTACGGATATAATCTGTGTATTTGGTGTGTTACCTTCGAAATAACTACCCTGTGCAATTACGCATTTTCGGCATTGTTCATAAGTTATCATTGTCTCAGTTTTAGATCGTATGGATTGTTCACCGTAGATAACTGCGGATTGCAAGCCCCCCCCCCCCCGTCACAGCCTCCAGTGCCTTCGTTGCAATTAAACAAATTCTTTATCCGAGGAAAACAAAAAATGTTATGGGGTGAAATCAGGAGAAAAAGTTGGTAGTAGATGAATCTGAGTGTCAGTTTTTTCACAGGTAATTTGACAGCAGGAGACACTGACCCCGATCGGCGTAGTGGTAAGTTGCTCGTCTACCTCCGTAAAGTTTGCCGTCACGGTCCCAGGTTCACAAATAATTAATTAATTAATATAATTACAGATATGATATAATTTAACTGTTAATTATAATTAAAAATCGCCTTAAAATTTATAAAGTAATATATATTAATTATATATTAATTATATATTAATTTGTAATAGGATTATCACTTAATTTAATGACATTTGAAACATTCTAGTGTACAATTCGGAATAAGTAAAAACTTGAAAAATATTAAACAATGTTGTAATGCTTTATAAGCATTTATACACTGGAATTATATAACTACATATATGATAATAATACTGTGAACGGAACAGACTCCAATGTTTCTCTGGAATATTTTGTTGCTCGCCTTGTCCCGTAATCACAAATTCTTAAGAGTGTTCCACTCGAGTTAAGTATGAAATTTCGGATTTCTTTCAAAGGTTTGTCATACTAGACACGATTGTACAGAGTGTCTCATGAATTCGTTAATGCTTCGAAAATTCATAAAAATTGAAGAAATCTGTAAATTTGATTTCTATTTGAAAGAAAAATTTATTCCCACGAAGGATTTTAGGGGGTTTGTGTTTTTGTTTTGCTTTTTTTAACTCAAAAAAATAGTTCAAATTTTGGTTGATAGGGAGCGGTGCTAATCACTGTAAATATATAGATCAGAGTCCTATAAAAAACCTAATTAACGTAAGAATCACCGAAATGCCTTACAAAAATTCCACACGTGTACATCACTGACACAAAAACAACACCATTGAACAAGAAAACTTAATAATAATAGCAACTAAATAATAAAATGAGCAAGTGCTAAAAAGTATCAAAGCAATGTCGTTACATTGCAGCTCCGATACCACATCCATGAGCCAAGGCGGCAAGTGTGATTTCAGAGAGATGAAACAGCCCTGGATGCATCCCACGGCCATTAGTTCGAGAACTGTGCTCGAACTCAAAGAAATCAAAAATTACAGTGCATATAGTCTGAAATACAAATTTACAAAAAACACTGCATATGTATGAGAAAAAGAAATAAAAATACATACATAAATATATATTTACAGACATTATTTTAAGACACACAGGCCACAGCGGGCAAATTGCCCAGCGAAGTGGCTGAAAAAAGATGCCCCTAAAAAAATATGGATGTCAAATATAACCAAAATGCAGCAACTCCATATGAAAGTATATATCACGAAAGGAAAAAAACTAATGACTAATACTACAGGGTGGTTCAAAACTCGACGTACAAACTTTTGGGGGAGGTAGAAAAGACAAAGACACAAAACAGAATTACATAGGAATATATGACCGGAAACCCCAACCTGATCAGCTGGAGGATAAACGAAGATGCAGAAATGGCAAGCCAATGAAGGGTGGAAAAACTCTTTATTTAGCGATACTTCTACACGAGGACAGTACGTGAACACGTTAAGTTTGAAAAGTGCTCAAAGTTCTAACCATCCACAGTTATGCACGCTTAAGGGTACTGACACCGACCTCGCCGCAAGAATCTTCGTCGCAGCTGCAAACGTCCATGAAACGCTGGGTATATTTTAAAGGATTTGACAATCAAAGCGTCGCCGTTCACTTGTTGCAAAACTTAACGTGTACACACATACTGTCCTCGTGAAAGTATCGCTAAATAAAGAGTTTTTCACCCATTATTGGCTTGTCATTTCTGCATCTTCGTTTACCCTCCATCTGACCAGGGTGAGGTTCCCGGTCATATTTTCCCATGTGATTCTGTTTTATTTTTGTCTTTTACCTCCCCTAAAAGTTTGAATCACCCTGCATAATGCACTATCCACAAAACATATTCTAGTTGTCCCAATTCTAAGTATTCTTATAGCTTCTCGATTTACCTCAACATGTTTATCGTACTTCTTTTTGAGCGTGTCAATTTCGTTAGAATTCAGGAGCCCCAGAGGTTAGCTATTCCATTTATTAAAAACGCTATCAGATATATATAAACTCTCTGTGACACCACAACCTCTAAACGATGCTACTACTTCTACAAAACCACACATTCCCCTCGCCCATATTCCTCTGCGGAACTTCTAACGAATTGATACATATTGGAATATGCTCGTCCGTGTTGTGAACCTAACGTGAGGTGAGGTTTGTTTCTGTGTAATGCTTCTTATAATGCTGTCATCTGCCATCTGTTTTTCAAAGTGCGAGTGAATCGTAATGATTGAAGGTTTTACCGTCGTACGCCTGTTGCTCGCTGTGTTGAGACTTTCGTAGACATGGGGAGATCGTCTCGCATTCGCGCCTCGAAGTTGGAAACTGTGCGACGCGAGTCCGCCGCTATGACCACTCGACCACCACAGCGGCTTACTGAACGATACTGGTGTCCCCTTATGATGGATAGGATGGACCATAAGTTATTGTTACACCGACAATCAACTGCTTCGACGAAGGGACACCAGTACTCAACGATGCAAACGATGCTGATGTTTCTTTGTCGAAGCAGTTGATTGCCGGTGCATTGATAACTCATGGTACATTGTATCTATCCCGTTCAACAATTTAAACGCTTCGAATCCGGACACCTGCGTTCTTCTAATGCACACATATTCAAAAAAATCAAGCCTTTCTTCATAGCTTATGCCTTGAGTGCCATCAAGAGTAGCTCTTCTCTGCACCCCGTCAACCAAGTCTACTCTCTGTAAGTATGGTCTCCAAAACCTTACGGCATACTCCAGCCCAGGACGAACTAAGCCTCGGAAAAACGGAAGAATCAATTTAGGAGAACGCGAAGAGACCTTTTATTTGCTTTTTTGACCACCGCTGAACAATGTTCAGAAAAATTAAGCCGCTCGTCAAAGAGAATTCCCAAAAAATCCCAAGTCATACCATTCAACTCGTGAGTGAAACGTAGGTTATTTGAATAAAAATGAGATACCATGCACTTATCAACACTAAAGGTCATACAACATTCATTTGTCCATTCTATAATCACATTCAAGTTCGCCTGTAGCATCTCCCCCTATCGCTTGGATTCTCGACTATCCCCATTAGCTTCATGTCATCTTTGAATTTGCTAACAATCCCATTTAATGCCCTGTTCGAGTAACCAATGTCGATTAAAAATTAAAAAGTATGGGGCCAAGCAAGGTCGGTGCAGAGGGTGCAAATGCGGGCGGCAAAATTTAGGGGGCTGCAATTTTAGGAGGAAACAAAGAAAACCGTTATAAAATTATCGAATTTTAAAGTTGTTGGGGTGGCTGAAACATGTTTGCCCGGGCTGCAAAAAATCATAGTTACGGTCCCTGGGGCCAAGGATCCTTACGGGGCTAAACTTTTGACCCACCACCAATCTCATGTAAACGCTTCAAGAGTTTACCATGATGGACTCGATTGAATTTCATAGCTGGAATATTTCATGTGAATCAATTTTATTGTCTGAACGAACTAAATCAACAAGAAAAAGCTAATAAAGTGAAACTAATTAGAACTGACAATAAAAAGAAAGTATGTTCAAAATTCTATCCTCTTCCAGAGCAGTCAGTCTTATTATCAATCGAAAAATACAATTTGGAATATCGTCGACGAAATTCGTGGCTGATGTATTTGGTAGACGTTTCGCAGTCATTTATTTTCATGAAAAAAATTGTCCTGCTCTTCAAACGAAAGCGGTTCGAAATTAGTTCGGAATAAATTTTCAGCCAAACGTATATGTATTAGGTATATTAGTACATTTTTAACCTTTCGTGGAAAATGATGGAGTTAAAAAGAAAAAAGTAAAACGAGGAAACGAAGCTAATGACGATGTTGTTGTTGTCATCTCTGCGTACGAATGTTTTTTATCTTTTTTCCTTTCCCAGATGCAAGAAATATTCAATTCATCCATGTTTTCATCGGTAGGAGATCACATACAATGAATAGATGAATGCAGCCATTCCGATGCCACGGAAAAATATTGATCCGCCTTTTGATCCCGCGTAATTAAATTGCAGTTATTTACATCTCCGATTAGTGTTGAAGATGGGCCTGGGGAAAAAAACCAAAGGCTGATTTTATAGAGACAAAATATGCTTCGCCTCTTCGTCGGCTCAATATATGCAAAGAGCAGCTTATTCAATTTCGATTTGCGTAATTAGTTTCTTCAATTACGAGCTTTGATTCTTCATTTATGTCATGTACAGAAAATAGTAGAATGAAGCCAAACATCTTAGAGGAATTCCCTCAAAAACACTATTTTTTGAGCTTCATGGAGTTTTATAGCCGATGGAAAGTGAAATTTTATAGCTTCTTTGAAGTGTAACGGCACTCGGAAGATCGTAAAAATTTCAACACTCGTTCAAGTGAGTGTGATTCCTAAAAATACGGGTTGTCCCACGAATTCGTTAAATGGTTTAAAAAATTCATAAAAATTGGAGGATGGGGATTAGTTTTCAAAAATAGTTGAAATTTTTGTCGATAGATGGTGCTGAACGAATGTAAATCATTGGAAATATGCAAACCAGAATTCTATAAAACATGCAGGGTGTTAACAACTCATTCCTGAATTACCCCGTTAAATCCCTTTAAGGCTTTCATTGTGTTCTTGACATTGGTAGAAATGTACTATTTAAGTGTATTGTTTCACCTCAACCACATGAAGCACCAGTTGAAACTTTACGAACGTTTCCGTCACAGATCAAATTCAAGAGCAGGTTCACTGAGAACAGGTTCTGTGAAGGGATTCTATAACTTCCTTTCGTACAACGTCCCCCATCGACGAAGAAATTAACTAAATTTTTAACTTTTTTTTCTATACTAAAAAATATCCCTTCGTTAGAATATCTTTTTTTACAAACAGCATTCAAATTACAGCAATTTTTATGAGTTTTTAAACTATTTACTAATTTATGGGATACCCTGTATAATATTCAATGTTATGAAGCTGGAGTGTACACTATAAAATCCAATTCGGAAACAATCCTAATAAGCTAGCGCTCTTCTCTGTATTTTCTAGTTCAACCTCTTCGCTCCGGACGTACACATATATGTGCATCATTTTTAACGGTTTTAAATGGGTTTTTTTTTTCAAGTAACCTGGGTTACATAAACAGTCGTTTCCACTGAATCAGATAAATGGATACCCTGTTCAAACGGATAGAATCCTCCAGCATCAAAATTTCTCTCATAGAGACGATGTTTAAGTCACTCGCCTAACCCAATATTTACCACTGTTTCTTTTTTGAGACGCTTGTTTTTATTTCAAACTAAACCTTCCATGTCATAAAAATTTATTAACATACTTTACGATGATCAACATGGATGATATTGAAAATATTGTGAAAATGAGATATTGATCAAAAGGAAAATAATATATATATATATATATTTATTTATTTATTTATTTATTTATAATGACCGTAATACTAATGACCGTCAAATAATTTTTTGTCTAAGCGAATCTAAGTGAATACAGGAATATGGAGCGATTTCCCTCAAATGTTGAAACTCAGATTCATCTAATGGTAGGTAGAAGTTTCTAGCAAGTTTTTGGGCATAAATTTGTGATTGTTCGATACGAGAGTATCTTTTCTTTTATCTTTATTCCCAATGAATCTCGGAGCACTGAGAAAGTAACGGAATGTGACATTTTAAATCTTTCCAGTTTGATAAGATTGTTTTGTTTTTTTCAATTTAAATGCAGTGGAATTCCCATTATATAGAAAAATATGTATTTTTCTTATGGTATTCGTTAAGTTGTGCTTCTGGTTGGTTCATTTTGATTCGATCATTTTACTACTTACGGTTTATTAGAATTTCTGAGATGTTGTTTCTGTACATTTCTTGATGTTGCGGTTCACATTTCCTTCAACTTCGCAATAGCGATAAAGACCTCATCAAATCATGGAAAAATAGTTCTAATTCTGATCCAACTGCGCAGCGCTTTTATTGTTAGCAGCTATTTGGAGCGAGTGATGCTTCCTAATCCCTAGTTATTACAAAAGCAAAGGCTTCGACCGGAAAGATACGTCGGAAATTCGCGCGGATTTCTAGTTCCGCAAGGAAAGCAGGAAAATGGGGATTCTCTCATGCTATTCGGGTGCATTATTTGACTCATTATGCTTTCGAAAATACTTATAAATATTTGTTGAGAGATTTAATTTTTTAAGCAAAATTGGAGAAAACACACTATAGATAACAACACTTTTAACAAATGGCGTGTTGAAAAGAACGCATCAAATCTAATCCATTATGAGAAAAATCTAAACAATGATATCATGAATTTCATCGGTGATTGCTATGAAGATACGATTTAAAAAAAATTATTTGTTATATATTTTATTAATGCGTTTAAAGTTCTGGCATTCACGTCGACGAATATCTGTTATTTAAGACAACTTTCTGGAGTTTACCTCAAAAAAGTCTGAAAAGTCAGATTCTGGAAAAGCCGCTTGAACATCAGGAGTTTCTGTTTCATATCTGTTTGTGCTGGGTGGCTTCTGGGATCGCAGCATAGCCGCGATTGGTCCCCCATTTATTCCATAAATCTGGTCTCTCATTGGGAAAAAAATCTCAACAGACATTGGGCAGACCTTTAACACGACACTTGTATAACGCGAGAGTTCACACATCTGTCATTTTCACTTCAAAGTATGGTAGGCAGAAGACAGCACCACTATAACACGAAACACGCACAACTCTGGCAACATAAATACGTTTGGAAAACACACTCAGAACATATGTTCCAGTATGTACCGATCAATTAGAAAATCGTCATATTAATGTTTACGAGGCGCATGTACGGTTAATTAGTAGCATAACCACAAACAAGGGCAACACATTTGGAGAGCTCTTCAAAGAGTGTAGTGCAGGATCGTGAGCAAAGAACGATTTTCCTGAATTGAAAATTTCGTGGAGGCTCCCCTTTTATCCCCCTATCTCTTTTTTTCTCCAAAATCATTGAAATATATATATATATATATATATATATATATATATATATATATATCTTGTTGATTATTACCGTGTATACTCGTGTACAAGCCGGCCACCTCACTTCAGGACCATCAAAACCACAATAAATTGAAAACCCGATTATAGGCCGACTCACGCCCCCCCCCCCCTAAATATCAACGCATTTTACAGAGAAAACCAATTCGTATATTTTCATGCAATAAAAGTTACAATGAAAATGACTCAAACTTTCTAACCCATTTCTTCTTCTGATTCTCCGAGTTCTACATCGAAACCCAAATACAGTAATGTGTTTCGATCTTACACGGCTGTCATCGCTGTCGTCTCTTTCAAAATGGATGTAGTTTTCAGTTCCGCCAATCGCGTTACTCATACAATACTTTTTGAAGATTTGGCTGAGGATTTCAGTAGAAACAGAATTTCATGCCTCGTGAACCCACTGGCACACTATACCATAGTCCACAAACTTTTTGTTCCATCGCCCTCTTGTTCAGAATTTTTTTTCTCTTACCACCTCCCGACTCAAGCGAACCCATAGGATCCTATGTTATACTCGTAGCTTCTATCACCCCCCCCCCTGCACCGTTCCATCGCCCACAAGGGGGCGAAATCGCCCAATTGCGGAAACACTGCACTCGACCAATGTCGAGTTTCTCTGAGGCAACCCTTTTCGTTGTTCTTCATCGGAACTCATTCATTCTGTCCATAGATTCCTTAAATAATCTTTAAAAGCTTGTTGATCTAAAGGCTAAAAGTCCACCGGGTGTCAAAGCCATCTACATTTTTGATGTTTTTGCTTTGGCTTTAACATCATCGGTTCTGTGAGTGTGAACATAGCTACAAAAATCACTCTACGGATCAGTAACACTATCTGAAGTAGACCAATAACGTCACAGATCTTCAAACTGGCCGTGCGAAAGCTATGTAACTATATGATTTGGTGAAGTGGGGGTCGATATTTTCCCCTCAAAAACTGACCTGACTAAGCTGACCTTTGACCTTCCCTCTCCTCAAACTGAAAAACAAATTATCAACTTTTTCAACAAAAAAACTCGGCGTGTACACGAATATGTACTGTAATCTCTCTAGCAACTTGCAGGTGATTAAATTTTTGCGGTCATCATCAGATGAAAATTGGCTTTTCGGGATTGAAGGCCATCGTTGGTTTGAGTTTTTCTCAACGCTAGTGGTTGCAAACCATCAGGAGCAAGCGGTCGTACTGTAAAAACTGGATTTTCAATATCGGATTTTTAGAGTACGACCGTTTACCCTTGTTGATTTCTTCTCTAGCAACTGTCTGCAAGAACGCAAAATTTTAATTCAATGCCAATCACCCTTTCAGACAATCTTGTAACAACCGTAGTGAGCAAGCAGACCTTCACCATGATACTTACATAACATGAAAATTCGAGCATTTGCCATCTTCACTTCAAAATATGGAGGACAGCTGGTTGCACCTCCAAGAACACGAAACAAGCGCACAATTCTGATAAAATAAATACGTTAAGGCAACGCATATACATTCCGGCATGTACCGATTCGTGAGCAATTCCGCAGGGGAATCAATACGAGTTGCATGTGCGGTTGAGTAGTAGTAATATAAGCTTGCTGCGAAACGTCTCCAAGATCTTTTTGAGATCGTTGAACATAGCTAGAAGGAATTACCCACTCATATATGACCTAAATATGGTTGCTTTTTATTGAGAAAATTTGTTAGCTCATATTCTTGAGATTAAAAGGTGTCCGTGATAAATTAATTTTAATTTATCAAGGACATCAAATAGATACAATAACATTCTAAACATTCCCTTAATACATATAACAATGAAGAAAAACCATTTTACATACCTTATTCCGAAATTTTATAACAAACTGCCGCATGATATTATTTTTCCCCCTTTCAATAACGTTACTGAAAAATTTACTTAAAAAATTCCTTTTCTCAATAGCTAACATCAACGATCATTTTTGAAAAACAATAAGAAAAAACAACAAAAACAGAGCTCTATCGGTCAGTGCTAAATCGAATTTTATAAATGGCTGAGTACACTTCCTGCTGTTTGCCTCCACATGTCGAAGTCGCTAAACAATTCTAGCATCACTCTAGCATTCCATAATCTTCATTTATAATGTATATGAAAGCATACTGTATATCTGAAATGCCGTATTGTATTCTAATTGTATACTTGCTCACAGATGCAGAATTACTTCGATATATTCATCAACCTTTTTTCCCCCTCTTTTTTTTTTTGTTTGTTTGTTCTGTCCTTGAAATTGCATTGTAATTACTCATCGATGCTTCGTGTTCATCAGTAGAGATCCACGGGATCTCTTGATGAATTTGTTTCATTATTATGTGCTATTCCATCATGTTAGATAAAGTTTCAAATAGGAAGAAAAGAAAATCCATCTTATGCAAGGTTGAATCATAAGCTGGAAACATCTTACCTTGAAGATTCATCTTAACAACGAATTGATAATTAATTACACTGATTAAGTATATCCAGTTAGGTCACTTTTTTTTTCCTCAAAAATTCGGACCATTCACCACAAGTTTGAGAAAAACAATCACGTGCCTTTTAATTCTGAAATTTGTCCACGTATGATTTTTATTAATCTTTTGTCTCGCAGCATTTCACATTATTTGACATAAAAAAATTTTTGAATTGTGGCTTTGTATGGTTGTAACAGAACTAAAAGATATAATGTGGTTATAAACATTATTAAAATATAATGAGCTATGGTTAGAACGAACAAGATGAAGAATCAGTTTTTATTTTCGTTCTTGATGAGTGGAATTCAGCATCTTGGAGATGTCACGTGATATCATGTATATAAGAAGGATGGAACAAAAATTTTTAAAAATCGCATTGGTTTCAGACTCTTTTGAGAGAAAATATTCTTTTCATACGTTGCATTTCGTTTCAATTTTTCTTAATTAAATGGATATAGATAGCTATATTTAATAGATAACATCTATTTTATCAGTAACTAATGAATTCGACTCATTATTTTATAAACCCGTAATTAAAACCAACTATATTTAGCCAAATGATTCTGAAACTAGGAAAAAAGATCTAGATTCGCTTTTTCTTTATGACGTGGTATAAAACTTTCCCAACCAGAAGCATATTTTCAGGGATTAGAGGAACTAAGCAGGTTGAAGCCCTGGTTGGCAAATTTGGGAAATGGGTAGAAAATAGGAGGGCAACAGCGAACGGCGTCGGTTGGTCCTATAACACTGCCTTGCACTATAGATGATCTAATTCGTCTAGTTGTAGATATTGTGTCATTGATTTTTACATAAAAAGTTCTTGCTGCAAGATAATGACGTACAATTTTAATTATGCTAAAGGGTAGGGCCATTCTAACCATTTTATAGAGCAACCCCTCATGCCACACTTTGTCAAATGACTTACTTAAATCCAACAGTGCAACTGCAGCTGTATCATGATAAATTCTAGCTTCTTGGAGTGTTTCTATAACTCTTAATAATTGTGTGGTTGTAGAATGACCGTCTCTAAATCCATGTTGTTCGGGCCCAATTGTTGGATGAGACTTTTCGTAAGTGTTGATACGTGTTACCACAACTCTCTCGAATAACTTTCCAAAATTACTAAGCAATGAGATGGGTCTCCAATTGCTTGGAAAGTGCAAATCTTGGCCAGCTTTTGGTATAATTTTAACAATTGCTGTTTTCCAGTTAGATGGGAAATATTTGAGCTCCAGCAATCTATTAAAAATTTTGACAATATATTCTAAAATATTATTGGGCAAATTCTTCAGTGCCATATTTGAAATTAGGTCATGCCCAGATGCTTTCCGAATTTTCAAATGTTTTATTATTGTTTTTAATTCATTGATATCTGTTGGAGTGAGAGCTGTTTGTGTTTCAGGTGGAGGATTATCAAAATATTCATTAATAGTTCTAAGCACTCTCTCGACCTGAACATTTGAAGTATTAGTGTTTGGTGAGAATTGCAGTTCAAAGGTATCTGCAAATACTTCTACCTTATCTTCATCTGTATATACCAGTCCATGCGGGCCATGTATAGATGTAAGTCTTTGGCTACGGGGTTTTTGTGCTCTATAAATTTTATAGAACGACCCATCCTCACAATTAGCATCTTCTAGGAACCTTAGAAATCGTTCACTTGTAAATTCCCTGATTTCTCGACGTGTATTGTTTCGTAATGTTGTATATCTGAGTCTATGTGTAGCATCTCTGGTTCTTTGCCACCTTCTTCTAGCTCTATTCTTTTCTCTTATCATTTCCCTCAGATATCTGGGGAGTGCTAATGGGTTGTTTTCGTTTGACCTTTCCCGAGTGGAATTATTAACAGTGTCCTGCAATTTTTGTGTTAATGAGTTTATTTCATTTTCTATATCTATGGTACACTCACTAGCATTATCTGGTGTTTCAATTCCTGTAAGCACTTGCCTATATAGTGGCCAGTTTGTAACTTTTTTGATTTTTTGTTGTATGGGAATTTCGAAATCAACATCAATAATTGTTGGAATGTGATCTGATGTAAGTGCTGATATTACCTCTACTGCTAAAGGAACACTGAGGTTTTTGACCAGTGTAATATCTAGGACGTCTGGTGTTCGGTTGCTGTCATCCGGATAGTGTGTCGCAGCACTTGGCCCGTATGTAATAATATTTTTATTTCTGCAATACTGCTCTAATATACGTCCTGCTGCATTGTAATTATTTGAATTCCAAATTGGTGATTTAGAATTTAAATCACCGCTAAGAATTGTTGCATAATTGCAGTCAAATATATGATTTAACAGAGAGATATCAAATTGATTATTTGGTGGTTTGTATAAAACACAAATTCGGATTTTTCTAGTGCTAGTGAGGTGCAAATCCACTGCCAACGCTTCGCAATCTCGGGAATGTGGGAGGTCAACAATGTCATAATTTAAATGCCTTTTGATATATAAGGCTACTCCCCCTCCTCTTTCGTGCGTTCTATCTTTCCTTATACAATCATAATTTGCTATCTTAGCTGTATAACATGGTTTTAAAAATGTTTCGCAAATTAACATCAGATCAAAATCTTCATCTGCAACAATTTCTCTTAATTCTTGGAGATCACGAATAATACCTCTGGCGTTCCACGCCATGATCTTGAGATATTTTATTTGTTGTGAACTATTATTGAACATTGGTGAAGTTTACCGATAATAGTTTCATAGATATTTCAGTAAAGCTATCAATAAATACTGAGTATTTTTCTTGATATGTCTTAGCTTGTAATATGTTATTAAAACATTTTCTCATTAGACCCATTAACTCCTGTAAGGGGAATGATATCTCATTATTACCGGTATTCACAATCTGGGACACCTCCCCATCTATCCTGTTGGGAGGGATCTTTGCGGTTACCTCATTATTTACACTTTCCCTACGTTCAACTGCAATAGTTGATGTGGGTATAATTTCTGGTACAGAGTATACATTATTGTTTGTTTCAGTCATGTTAACATCTTTTGATGTCATTGTGTTTTTGTTAGTTTCTATTTTGTTATTTTCCACCTCTTCGTGGACATTTGCAGCTTTTGCATATGTCTTATGCCTTCTTGTAGGTCTATTATTTACTTCTGTTGGTTTTTGCTGTTGAGGTAATTCCTCAGCTTCAATGTCTATTTTCTCAATTTCATCGTCACTTGAACTTGTGACGGAAAAAAGCCTGGGCTTTGGTGGTCTAAGTTTTTGTGACCCAGTAATTGCTTTAGGACCAGATTTTTTAAGGTTCCCCGGGTACCTTTTACATCCTCGGAAACTCGCCGGATGATTTAAGGAACAGTTTATACACACTGGTAAGTCCTTACCCTTTACCTTATCACACTGTGATGTGTGATGTTTTTCTGGACATTTGACACAGCGGGCTTCGTTATAACAATTTCGGGCTGTGTGCCCATTCCAGGCTTGACAGTTGTAGCACTGCGTGTACCCCTTCCTTCTTTTGTATGTTTCAACCCTTATCTTTAAGTAATTTAATGAAGATATTTGATATATTTCCTTGCTTTTATCTGTTCTTGGCAAATCAATGAGCCATAATGGTATTGGGACCATAATCTTTTCACCATCTTTATGACGGGGGCTCTTTAGCTGTACCACACTAATAATTGTGTAACCCAACTCCTCGAGAGATTCTTTGATCTCATCGCAAGATGTTGTTGTATCCAAATCCCTAATAACCACTCTTATGTTTTTGTCTGACTTTAGTGTGAATGTGCTAAAATTTACTCCCTCTTTTTCAAGCATTTTAGTCACAGCTCTATGATCATTTTCTGTTGTTACGTGTAATTGCAATGTTGTGCCAGTTTTTTTGGCATCAAAATTTGATTCGCAAACACCCCTAATTTTAACTGAGAGTTCTTTCCAGTTCTTGTATTTTGTCAGATTTAATGGGGGTATTCTGACTTTTTTCTTCTTTTTTTCAACCAACTGCCACTCATTTGTGTTAGTGGGATCTGGATCATTTGTATTTTCTTTTTCAACATTTTTACTTATTGACTTTCCATTAGCCCTATTGGGCAAACAATTATCAGGTTGCTTAGATGGGCCAGCCACCTGATCATCTGCTATGATTTTTGTTTTTTCTTGTTGATTGTTTTGGGAAGCCTGGGATTCATCCGCAGTCCGAGTTTCCTTTTCAACAATTACCTTATCGTTGACAATAATGCCATGAGTTACTTTAGTTTTCTTTTTACTTCGCGTCCCTATCGGATATTTTTTGTCATCCCTATCCTTACTTAAATACAATCCACATTTCTGGAAATCACAATTGTATAATTTTTTCATACTACAGAGAATTTCGGTACTAATTATTTTATCAGACGCAGCATCTTTTGAATTTTCGTAGTCTCCAACTAATTTTATAATGGTACGTAAGATACCATTAGTTTCACATTCACTATCAATTTCACATAGCCATTCACTGAACTTATTATGATTTATGAACTCTTGAATAATTGGATCCAGTTCATAAAAAATAAACTCTAAAGTGTCCTGAAGAGGTAGCTTTTCATCATCTACAGTTTCTTTGATCTTATCAATTATGTTACTAACATTTAACTTATCATTATTTAGCAATACACTATGCGCAAAGCATACCATCATC
The DNA here is from genome assembly GCF_987345545.1 of Pholcus phalangioides. Lineage (NCBI taxonomy): Eukaryota > Metazoa > Arthropoda > Arachnida > Araneae > Pholcidae > Pholcus > Pholcus phalangioides. Next base: position 79,249,169 of record NW_028301608.1, on the reverse strand, counting down.
TTATTTTTACCAACCATGGTCCGCGACATTTGCACTACTATTCACAGATGAAACTCGGCCAAAAAGAAAATGACAACAGAAGCAGCACTTACCATTTTGTCGCCGCTAATACAGTTATCCATTCATCTAGCCGATATATATCCAATAGGCACTAAATGTCTCGGACGTGGAATCCAAAGTATCAAAATTTGCAGAAATACGTTGGTCTCGTTAAGACCTTCCCGCGCAAACACTTTTCACCGTTACAATCTCTTAGTCACCCCGCCACACACACGGGCGTCACTGCCGTCCCCACGCAAGCTTGACCTCTGCTTCTTGCGATGTATACAACTCGGCACTTAAGTTGACAGCACTGCCCACGCACATCCGCTCTCTTCGAAGTTCACCTGTCTTCTTATTCACCAAAACTCGAAATCTCATTCCCACGGACCCCATGTGTCGCCTATTATAATCTTGTGTTTACTTGTCACTCCGTAATTTTTCTTATTTTTTAGTAACTTTCAAGAAGTTTGATCGCTAATTTTTTGTTAATAAGCTCAAAAAATTGACGATGAATTAATTTATGTATGTATTTAAGCTCCTGTGATCTAATTACATCGTTTAATCCTGTTGAAATGCGACAAGTGCTCGGATCCAGTTGAGGTTTCTGATTCACTCAAATATAATGTATGTCAACGAAGTCAATTTTATGTATGACGGTTTCAGCGGTAAGGCCATGCGTAAATTTTCACAGGATAAGCAGAAGAAATGGATTTGTGCAACGTGTACGTCCTCTCCCAAGGGTGCTTTTGCTGGCAGCAGTAATTCCACGAATATTTCGGATTTCTTGGAGAAGATAATGCATCAAAATACCGAGCTCAAGGAATTTGTAACCAACAAGCTGGAAGAATTCAAACAAGTGATTGATTTCAATAATACTCTCCTCGAAGACTTGAAAGACTCTGTAGTTCAGCTGCTGAAAAAAAATGAAGAATTGCAATCAAGTAATGAGGCTCTCGCAAACGAAAATATTGAGATGAAATCCGAAATGAGGAAACTGCAATATGACATTACGGAGTTGAAGCAGTATTCAAGACGACCTAACATGGAGATTACTAACGTCCCGGAATCAGAAAATGAGAATCTGGCTCAGTTCCTATCTAAGATCGAAGATTTGGCTGAATGTGATATGATCAATAGCATAATGGTCACCCACCTTGTGCCTAGTATGAATAAAGACAAACCTAAACCGATTATCGTTCAATTCGCGTCCAAGCTTGTGCGTGATCAGGTGTTGAAGAAATTGAAAGATAAAAAAAGTAAGTGCATCTCTCTTTCTCTCATAAATCAATTCCCGATTCTCTGCTATCCCGGTATATTTCAATGAACATTTAACTCCTGAGCTAAAGAAGTTGTTCTTCCTTGTACGAAAATTCAAAGCTGAGCATGTCTATAAGTTTAATTACATACCTGACGGCAACATTTTTTTGCGAAAGAATGAATCGTCCATAGTCTTACGAATTAACTCTGAAAAGGATTTATCTTCGATTTCTTAACTGATATAATAGCCGAACCTGATTATGATTGTAAAATTATTATATGTCTGGATGATATACATAAGTGCCCTTTTTACGTCTGTCTTTACCAACCAAGTATAATTTAAATACATTTCATACAATTAATTCAGAGTTTTCGAGCTAACTATGATAATATTTTAGCAGAAAATTTTCAGGTTGTTTAAACAAAATATCTTTATTAATTTTTCGGAAATCTGGATTTGTAGTAATGAAGTGAACTTGTATAATAAGTTGGATGCTTTCAACTCGTTTTTCTGTTGTAGAGAAAATAGTAGGTCGTGGGGAATCGCAGTCTTTTGCACGGAAAAATATGGGTTTTTATCAGATTGATATTCATTTCATAACGGCTGAATGTATCCTATTATTTATTAAGGAATTAACTTAATTATTGCACTCTTATCTGTCTATCGTTCTCACCAATTCACAATAGCTGACTTTAATAATGATCTCCAATCTGTTTTATCCAACCTTAATTTCAATAATATTATAATTATTGGGGATTTGAATATAGATATTTTTACAAACAGTATTGATGTCCATTATGCCCTTAAATTTCTAAGCCAATGTGGTTTTAATTTTGCCCCTCTCTCTCTCACTCTCTCACACTCTCTCTTTCTCTCTCTCACACTCACTCTCTCTCTCTCTCTTTCTCTCTCTCTCACTCTCTCTCTCTGATAATCTCTGATAAACCTCTACAAGAGTGAGAGATACATTCACTTGCATCGATAGTATTTTTTTTTAAATCACAACATAACCCATCCACTATTTCTTCTGAAATACTTGTTAATAATCTAACTAATCATTTTCCCATAGTTTTGAAATTGAGCCATGACACAATTCCAAGCTCAAAAATTTCTGATTGCAGGGATTTTACAGTAATCGATAAAAAAATATTCTTTCTAATTTTTTAAATAATTATAAACACAACTGCAGGGATAATGTTGATATCGATATGCAATATAAAATTTTTGCATTTTTGTATTGAACTCTATTAAAAAAAATTCAAATATCACACTAGGAGAACACATAAATTTAATAATAACTGGATGGCAAACGAATTGCTACGTATGGTTCGTAGAAAAGAAAAACTGCATTAAAAAAATGCGGAAATATCCTCTTAACAGAATCTACAGAACAGCTTATCAATGCACAGCCAATGAGCTTAAAATGCGTATTAAATTATTTGAAACTGAACAAGCAACAGATCACAAATAAAAAGAAATGGGAGTTTATTTACAGTATTGTGAAAAACCAAAATAAAGCTATTGTTTTTGCCAGATTCTACTGATACTCTAGAACTTGCAAATCAATTCAGCACCCACTTTGATCATATAAGCCACAATACCTCTTTATTTGGTAACAATAATGATTTTAAAAAATACCTTGCGCCTACCATGAATTCCTTTGCCTTTTTTTGATGTAGTCGATCTTGAGGTACATAATACTTTAAATTCTTTCTCTAAAATTAATTCCTATGATTACTATGGAATTAATATATATTTGATTAAAGAGTTTGCTGCAAATAATGCCGCATTTATCACAAAGTTCATAATTACCGCATTTTCCTGAGTCACTGAAACAAGTCACTATTACTCCTGTTTTTAAAGGTGGCGATAAAAATTCTCTGCTTAATTATAGGCCTATCTCAATTAATCCAGTTTTTTCTAAACTTATCGAAAAATTTCTTTCAATTAGATTGCATAATTTTCTGTATTCTGTAAATTTTTTTGCTAAAAACCAATTTGGTTCTATAAAAGAACGAGGTGCTGAAAATGACCTTTTGACCTTTTCGAAATTTATTATAATCACATTGACAAGAGAAAATTTACTGTTGCGATATTTTAAGATATTTCAAAGGCTTTTGACAATGTGAGCCATTATATTCTCATTCAAAAACTCAAGTAAGCTGGTATTCCGGGTGATATTTTAAACTGGTTCACTTCATATTTATCTAATAGAGAACAAAGTGTCAAAATACAAGATAGTTTGAGTGGGGATCTATATTGGGTCCTTTACTTTTTCTGATTTTCATTAATGACCTTTGTAATTTAGAATTTGACGGTTCCATGATAACTTATGCCGATGATTCTGTATTAATGTATTCATGTGATGATCTTGACAGTCTTAAGAATCATATTCACCACAATTTGATATTAATTCACAAATGGTCCTATGCTAATGATTTAAAATTAAATTTACGGAAAACAAAATACGTTAATTTCAATGTTATGTAATCTGATTTACATCTTAATCTTAAATTTCACACCCTCAATTGTTATTTTTAACCTCATTGTCATTGCGATTCAATTCAAGAAGTGAATAGTGTTAAATACTTGGGTTTAAATGTACACAGCAATGTAAAATGGAAATCTCATGTTCATGAATTACTTGAAAAACTTCTTGTTTTATATAATTTTTATTATATAAGTAAGAATGTTTCCGCTAATTTCTTAAAAGATCTGTACTATATGCTTGGTTTTATTCACTTATAAATTATGGTACAATTATATGTGGTGGTGATTTAAAATTAATTTATTGCCTTTATTTTCAGCCCAAAAAAATCAGCCTATGTAGTTAGTCCAGATTGATAAGAAACTCTCCTAAAGTGTTTAGAGGTGTGGCTAGTTCGATAACCGATTCAAACCTTCGATAACCTTCACAACTTATCACCTTTGGATGAGTGATGTCCATCGCGAAATGGTGTAGCCAAATGTTACTGTGAAAGATTGAAAAATTTTTCAATTGCATAATTAGACGATGAAAAATTATATAGCTTAAACTCTTGACAGTGTAATTTATTTCAAAAAAATGCACCAAAAATGGGAAATCGCTTCTTTGTTATTGTACATTATATGAATAAAAAAATAACTCAATTCGGGCTTCATGGGAAAGAGCACACTTTTTGTTTTTGTAAAATAGTGTTAAAATATAATCATCAAATATAAAATTTCTCCGTTACCTGAACTGGACTGGGACGTCACTGTCAAGGAGTTAAATATTTTCTGTGATAAATTAAATGGAATTTTTTTCTCCTATTATTTTCCAATTCAATGACGTGTAGGAATAAACAAGGGTTGAAATGATTCTGAATCACAAGAAGTGGAAGTCAAAAAACGGTCCTTTCAAACGTTTATTTGCTTTAAAAAATAACACGATTTTTCTTATTTATTCTCTTGGCTGTTCTACTGGGAATCCCAAACTTTCTCTAAAAGTTACTCGACGGGAATCCAGAACGAGCGAAAATTTAAAAAAAAAAAACACACACACACGTTTTTTTAAAGCCCATTTGCAGGTTTTATCTCATTTCCAAAAGCCTTTACGGTGCCTCAAAATACCAATATAACAGCTTCCTTTCGTAATATTATTTGTTATTTTCACGCAGACGTCGACGATAAGCTGTTTCAAGAGCCCTAAGATTCATTCGGTGAAGAAGAAAGTCTTACAGTTGAGTCTCTCGTGGGAATAACCGATATCGAAATTTTCTCATTTTCACTTCTTACGAGACAGTACGTATAAGAAATTCACTACTCGATTGGTAAAATGCTTAAATAAATCATACCACTTATTTCTTCTTTTTCTACATCAAGCAATTCGCGATCATCGCAACACTGTAATGAACTAAAGACACGCATTCGCTTGAAAACTAATAAATTATTTCGAAACAACAAATGCTGCTCTTTCAATTTCCCATTGAATTATTTTGATTTCCCAAAGAATATTTCGTATAAAATGGAGTCGTGTAATTTCAAATGAATGTGCAGAAACACGAGTTAAACACCGAATACAAAGAAAAGAACAGATTTCTACAAGACGTTTACGACAGCATTGCTGCATTCCAGGATGTCTGGTACACCCTTTAAGTTTGGATTCGAATATGCATAGGTTGATCCGAATTTCGAGCTTGAAACGTTAGATTTGCGTTGAACTTGCGGGAAACTCCATTAGTGAGAGGTTGATTAGCATATACAGCGTTCAAATGACGAGAATAATTCAAAATGCTAACCAAAGTGCGAGCTAGCTTCCAGCGATAACGTCTAACAGCTGCCTCGAGAGTACACGTGAATCCGCGGGAGAGATTCTATAATTCCTTCTGCCGGATTTCCTCTCAGGTACGCTTTACGGACGAAATCCGCATTCATACACGCGTTGTAACATGGAATAAGAACGGGGAAGAAGGTAGCACAGCGCGCACACACACACACACAGTGGTAGTATACCGGGAGCTTATTCACAAACTGTCCCTCGAAACATGGTGCGTGAATGGGAAAAGCTCTTGGCACATAACCCTTCGTGCTTCTTATTACAATGCCCAAAGTGTTCTCAAGTTTCCAACTTCTCTAACACTCTCGAGGACGACAGCATCTCTTTCTCTCTCATCCACCGACGACGTCTTTTAATACCATTTAATTGCCTTAATGCGTAGTTTTCAATCCTTAAAATTTAATGCGATATACGTACGTACATTCATAACTTATTAAATTCATCTTTTTGAGTGTAAATTTGAACTATATAACGTCTATTATAATGAAAGCTAACGTGAATATCATGCATTCATGTTTTTATAACGAGTTCAACCTATTATACAGGGTGATTACTTGACTCCCCCTTGCCGCATTTTACTGGCGAACCGTTGACCCTAGATACCTACTTCCAGTTAGAAAAATTATCCAAACAAAGTGTAGAACTCAGATACGCCACTCATGTTGCAAAGGTTTGTATAGTTAATAAAATAAAGAAATTAACTTTGTATACGGATATCCTGTCTTCAATTAAGAGCGTTGGCACCACCCCTCGAACCTGGCTCCGCTTGCTCTCGATTCGGGGGATTTATTTCCGTCTCGCCCTGTCAGATCTGTACTGAGTAGGATGGCGGCGTTCGGTTTTCGATGGTTACCTAAATACCCTAAGGAGGGGGGGGGGACAATTTACCTAAAGGGAGTTGGACAGGGGGTGCGTTGATGCATTAAACCCTGTCTTCAAAATTCGCCGCTGTGGTGGTCGAGTGGTTATAGTGACGGACTCGTGATGCGAGGATCCGGGTTCGAACCCCACAGTGGTGGTCGGCTGAAGTTGGTTTTCTGTGGTTCCCAACTTCAAGGCGCGAATGCGAGTCGATCTACCCGTTAAAAAATCTAGCCACAGAGAGCAACAGGCCTACAACGTCACAAATATTGAATCATTACACTTCACTCGCAATTTAAAGTATAGATGGCAGCACTGAAATATCATACACAACACTAGCTACACACTCAGACTGTTAGGTGCACTCCCTTTGTTCCAGACTCTGCCACGAAGCTGGGCTGGAAGAGATCTCGGCAACGGAATAAGTCCGGTGGCAGAGACCCTGGCGTTCATTCATTCATGTCTTCAAAATTCTAATTAAAAAGTTGTTGCCCTGTCTCTCTTGACGACAAAAAAAATCACGTTTCTAAGTGAAACGTTCACTGACATATTTGAATTCAAAAATTGGAAAAATGTTGAGAAAGAACAACATAAACGAATGAGCAACGCTTCTTTCCCTCATTATGTGCTGTTCTTTCTCAACTTTTCAAATATCAAATATAAATTCAAATATCTCAGCGAATATTCCATAGAAACGTAGAATTATTAGTGTTATTATTATTTATTTTCATTTTTTTTAATTTTATTTATTTATTATTATTATTATTATTATTATTATTATTATTATTATTATTATTGCGTTAGAGAGACAAGGCAACAACTTTTTAATTCGATTTTTGAAGACCGGGTTAGAGAGAGATACCAAATATACTATGAGTTATATTTCAATACTTTCTAATTTGAGGTGTGCCTCTAGGATAACCGTTTCCCTATAGGTAAACCTAGAAATCGCTGAAATAGCAATTCCAGGCTGGCTCATCCACCATCTTTGAACGAGAGTGTGACGTCAGTATTATCACTATAACCATAGGCAGAAATAGACGTGAAAGGCTGGGGAAGAGGGAGCACGATGGCGACGACGATGATGCTGATGATAATGTGAAGGCTGGGGTGGCATGATGATGTTAATGATACCAATTCTTATTTATGCATATAAATTAGGTCAGCCAGCTCTATCGCTGACGTTGGGGGAGGGAGGTGATCATTGTCCTTCTCGTACCTCCGCCCATGACCATAGCCTACCTGCTTTCTCTTTACAGCGATTTCTGAGACATCACTTGGAGTGGTAAGCCTGTTTTCTCAAAAATGGAAGACTATATGAAAAACCACTCTCCTTAATATACCATTTAGATAAATGCTTTAAATGTGTGTGTATTCATATGCCTAACAACATAGTTTTTAATTTATTCATTTTTTAGTTACTCATTTTTTGTGATAACATAGTTTTTGAACAAATGAACAGTGCATTATAAGAAATTACAGCAACAAGAGTAGAGAACTGCACGATCAATCCATGTTTTTTACTATCCTTTATGATACTTGAAACTGTCGTTTTTCATAAGTTCCCAACTTCTAGGCGCGAATACGAGCCGATCTTCCCTTTAAAAAGTCTCGCCACAGAGAGCAACAGGCCTACGGCGGTGCAAATATATTCAATCATTACAATTCGCTCACAATTTGAAACCTAGAAGGCAGCACTGAAAAATCACACACACAACACCAGATAAGCACTCAGACGGTTAGGTACACACACTTACACTTCCGGCATAACTCACTCGCTGGTAAATTGCTCATGGCAATAGGACCGGAGTTATTTCTCGGTTTGAAAGTAGAAAAGAGTTATTCATACATTTAACCAACAGTCAGGACAAATAAAAGTATTGTTTATGTTTCAGTCATGTAACTACTCATTCTACCACGGTAACCGTCAAACCTGTCAACACCGAATTCCAATAGATATCGAAACAAATGTAGGAACTATAACAATTTTTCTCTATAAACTGCACTTCATTAATTTCACTTCGCATTCAATGCTTCTTGAAATATATTCCCCGACTTTATCACTATTTCGATGTAATAATTTTCGCTCTACGGCTATAGTTTTTCAGTCGTGCATTCTTTCTTCTTGATATCGTAGTCGGGATTTTTTTTTTGTCACATTTCAAATAAACCGAAACAGGAAGGAAACACATGTTGAGTTTCATGTCAAAAAAAATCTTCAAATTGTGGCTTGATAGCCTATGACGATAAGATACTCGCCTGAAGTGCTAAAGAATCAATCACATGTCAAGAGCAGGGGCGGCTCTTGGGACGTTCGGCCAGTGCTGCCGCCGCTCTAGGAAGGGCTCCAAATCTGATTTAAAAGGGTAAAAAAAATCTTTATTGACCAAACAAAGTGGGCAGAGGTCACCAAACATAGGTCCCACACTGGCGGAGATTTTTTCCCGAGCTCCCCTGGTCGTGAGTTCGATACCCAATTCGTCCTTGTCGAATTTCCCCGACGCAGAGGTAGGTACAATAGAAACAACGACAACGTGGCCTAGTTAGCCTCTCGGTAGAAAGAAGATAGGTAAAAAAAGCAACACGTCGAACGCTACCGTTTGGGATCAGCAATAAACTGTGTCTGTGCCGGTCTAATTAGTCCTCCTGTGCAGAAAATGACCGAGATGTGACAAAAATGATCAAATGTGATATTCAAATTTTCTCACATTTTCATTTTTTATTCAATATTTTGAAAGTCGCAACAACAATCTAGTCCTGCATGTTTCAAACTGCAGTGTCGTTTCATTCACGCGAAAATATTGCATCCATTGCTCTTTACGATTATACCGTAGATGCAGCAGCTACAGAAAGAAAGAACATGGTAATGGATTTGGGTGTAACTTTCAAGAGTGATTTGAACTTCAGCGCTCACGCGGAAAGTTTCCTGAGAAAGTCCAGCAAGTCACTTGGCTTTATCGTTAGGTCGTCTGGACTATTCACGCGATGGGCGTGCGTATTGAATGGGCACATAAAAAGTTTTTAGGTTATTATTCCGGAAAGATTTTGGTATGTACGTTCCAGATGCATCTACCTCGGATCTTCTCTATTTTTCAAGATGTCACCTCTCGATAGCAGACGTACAATTCGAGAACTAGCATTTCTACACCACAATTTTTTCATCGCAGAATTGATGAATATTATTTCACGAGCCTAATTAACATCTCCAGGCCATCTCGTGACCGATGGGCTCATAGTTCCCGCATTGTTCTTTGTTATATTCACAATATTTACCTCGTGCACGTACGAAAATTTTGGATACTTCATCCATTTTGCGAGCATGTAAAAATTGTAATACAAGTGAATTCCATATTTCTCATTAATGTTAGACGTGGCTTTGTCTTCCTTATATCAAATTATCAATTTGCATTTTCCATTACGTATATATATTTTTGTATTGTGTGTTCATTGACTGAATTATTATTGTTATCTCATTTTACTTTTCTTTTATATTTTCATATTTTTATGTGCCTGGTGGTTTTCCAGCTCTGTAATTGGGCTCAGCCTGTTGAGATGTGCAAATAAATAAAATATTAAAAAATGACAAAAATGCGTGTTTTAATTCTGCACGATATTAAATGCACGATGGATGAATCATAGTACTCTGTAGTCCTTCAACATGTTCGAACTTAAGAAATCAAACTCAATGCATCAAACCTTCGGGTGGGAGAGTCCTTCTAATATTCCTGAACAAAAAACAAGATCTCAATTACCATGTCTCATTAGCGGGATATCCGAGGACATGATTTTTCTGACTCTTCACTAACGATGTGTCTTTCATATTCACGGAGATTCTTGATGTCGGTGTCGAATCTCTAAACCACAATGATGTGTCATTCCTGGGGATGAATGAATTTTTCAATTTTAGTTTTTCTTTTCAATGTCATTATCTGCGATTCATGATTCATACATAAATGTTATGCTTAGTGAGTATAAAAAGCAGAAATTAGCCCGTAGGTTGAATGAGAATTGAAGCATCTTGTTCAGATTAAAACCATGGGATAAAAACAGATGTGGTTATTTGCTCACGTGCGATTCCATTCCCCCCCCCCCTTTTTACATAATTGAAAGGATATAGCTCTCAACAGTCAAATATTTTGACTTGTCAGTATTTTTCTCCACTTGTGATGCACCTATAGGTGTGCGTGTTTGTGTGACTATAGAAGTAAGTGGTGCTATCTATTTTTTAAATTAATAGTGGAGGAATTGTGAATGGAGGTAGTATTTATGTGAAATGTTATGGATCTTTCGCCACTGTTGTTCATCAACCAGTATTTTTAATAAAAAGCTTTAAAAAGGGGGTATTTGCTTTTAAGCCTTTAATTTGAAGTACCACTGCATACCAAATAGACTAGGGGTTCTTGGAGGAGTGATTTTAGAAGGGTCCGTGTGTGAGCTGGAATAGAAAGCAATTGAGTGGTTTAGCGCCAGTGTTGTCTAAGCAACATTACTTTGAAAGTGGAGATATTAAAATCTAAACTTGGGCAGTGTTTAAAAAATTATGACCCATCAGATATAAATAACTTGTAGTCCGGCATGATTTGTGAATTATCTAGCCCACATGAAATGATTATTTTAAAAATATTCTTAATCCCATTAAGGTGGAATGGGCAGCAAAATTATAGGCAAATTTGGTCCTAAAATGAATAAAGTTCAAGTTCGAAAGTGTGGAATATAGGAAAGTTAAATAAAAGAAGTTAAAATAAGAAAAATCCTCTAAACATCATTGCAAGTCAATAATACACAGGGACTGGTTTATTAAATTAAAGTACAATATGGCTGAAGAACACACATAAATAGGGAAAAAATGTTTCAATCAATTTCTCCATCTGTTTCATCCATCCTTGGGTTGTACAGACTTTCATCCTCCACTTTAAAAACCTTTTATAAAAAATTATGGTGATTTGGAGGAATGTATCTGCGCAATGACAATAATTCTAATCTGTCCACAAAGAAAATCATTCGTTTCTGCCCAATTCAATTTATAATAGACATAAAAAATGACCTTTCTTCTTTCTATTGATATTACATTCAAACATTTTAGACGACATCCACACGAGCTTTCAGAACAGATCTTTTAGGAATTATTTTACTTGTTGTCGATTGGTAAAACACCAAGACCGAAGCTGATCCTTAGCTAAGGTTCTCTCCAGACAATCCCCCATTTAAACCAAGCCCACATTGCAAAAAAAAAAAAAAAATAGGGTCAGGGCGAGACGACTCGACCTGGCAGTTATATATATGTATATAAATGTGTGTATATGTGTATTTCTCTTTCCTCTATTCAAGTTCTTCATGCATTTCATGTCTACAACACACGTGCGTACTCGTATTGTCGTATTCATGTTGATCACCGAATAAGGTGCTAAGCGAGATGGCACAGGTGATCCCTAATTGTATATATTCCCTCACACAATGTTTCTATTTTGCATATTTTCATCAAATTCACCGGAGCGAGTGAACTCAACCCAATAAAACAGATGCTGACTTCTAGTCCGCAAGTCATCAAACCCATTTGCTCAGCAATGAGGTGTTAAGCGAGATGACTCGCAAGTGTAAGATAACAGATGAGATTGAGGTGGCATGGGGGGGGGGTCCTCAATTGCTTTTAAAACATACCTCCATCCTAATATGTGTACATTCATCCGTCTTAACGAAACCCCAAAACTTTTCTCCAACTCCCAACCCCATCTCATCTGTAATCACCACAAAATTTGTTAGTCGCGACAGTACCCAATTGTCCGGGGAAAATATGTTGAAAAAATTTTGTATGGTTTTCTTCCCCCTTTTTTTGACACAAAATAAAGTGTTCCGGACTCTGCCCTGAAGCTGGGCTGGAAGAGATCTCGGCAACGGGATAAGTCCAGTGACAAAGTTCTGGCGTTGTTCATTCATTGTTGTCGATTGGTACTCCTTAACTCTTTGTCTTCTAATTTTTTTAACGCCTTTCTTTCGTTTCTCTGGTCACTTTCGAAGAAGCATTCGCTTTCTTCGTGTGTTGAAGAAACACCATATATGCTGCTTGTCCGGTCTTAATGTTAGCATTATCTATAATAATAGAAAACAATGTTAACTATGGATGTCATTATACGTTTTAAACTACGCAACAATATTTACTCCTAACTAGTTTGGGCCAAACCTGCCTAACCAGTGCGCTTTAAACCATGGCCAAGTTTTGTTTTGTAAATTAAATATCACAGAATACATTTTTTCGCATTTTTATCCTTACACATGTGAAATGTGATTAAACTGCCTTTTACTCCAATAATAATCACAATACTTTGTGTTTAGACAACTCGGGTTCACAACATCTCTATGATACACTTAACTGCCTAACCTTTTACTGGATGGCAACACTGACAGACTTTTATGAGGGTAAAATAAGTTTGGCACCCATAGAAATGACCATTCATAGCAATAATGTACAACAATCGGCAAAATTTTACGTTTTAAGCAGCCCCGGCACTGAACCGTTAATTTAGTTATTGCTTTTAACTGCAATTTTTTTATATTATTTCGTAAAAGGGTCCATGGCCTTCATTTGATTAATATAAAGGGGTCTGGCGAACGCATTCGCCCTAGAACACGCCTAAACTAGACGATCAGCTCATGTGGTCACTGTATTATGCACCTAAAGGTCGCCTGATATGGGAACCTCTTTTCTTTAAAAAAAAAGTTTTTCTAATTAACAGAAATTTATCAAAATAGCATACAAAGATTTTTTTCCTCCAATAATCTATTTTTTTACAAATCTATTTTCGATTGGACTTGGGGGGGGGGGGTGGAAGAACCCATGGACATTTTGTGCCCTATCCCCCCACCCCCGTATTAACACCCTCTGTCGATATGATCTTTAACATCACATTTATGAGTTCTGCAAAAATTCTTTTTTATTCACATTTTTCCGAATCAGCGGAAAGTTAGCGGTGATTCGATATGCGAAGTTTGAGACGTAATTGAGCCAACAAATTAAGATGACCGTTAGGGAACGAGATGAAATTTCACTCGCGAGAATTCGATCTCGTTGTCGACATCTCGTTTGAAGATATCGAAGAGCAACTCTAATGAAAACATAAAAGAAAATGAACCTCATTAACAATTAACGGATTTTCGGGAATCAAATGAACTCAGTTACGGAAATTTCGCTGAATAATACGCGGTAGTAATTAGCTAAATTATACCGCGAACTTCGGTGAAACTTCTTCCCAATTAACATATTTTACCGACATCCGTAATTCTTTACACTGGATTCTTTTACCTAAACAGCCGCCTAATTGTCTTTGTTATAATTCAAATCTTGAATTTTAAGTATTAAGAAAAATTCTGAGGAAATCGTTTATTTGCTTCGAAAAAACTTGAGCGATGCGGAAACCGTTAAGCGAGACAAACATATTCAGAACATTACGATGAAAGTGATAAATCCAGTAATTAAGCACAATCACGTTGATCGCTGTGGTAAATTTGATCAACTTTGTTAATTTACCGATAATTGGGCTCATTTGCTGGTGGTTACATTGTGATCCACAGCTCATATTACTACTACTACTCGACCGTACATGCACCTCGTACACATTACTCTGAGGTATTTCTGACGAATTGATACATTGGCCGGAATGTATTGTTCCGGATAATTTTCCACAAGACTCCGAGATTGCAAAACAAGAAGTGGTTCGACGGACAAACACAGATTTATTTACAGAACCGCAATTTACACGTATTTACAAGCTAATCAGAGAGCTAACAACTTTCTCGCAAAGTTAAATCACAAATGACTTTTCATCCAGTCCCTCTCTATTCGAGTCTCCTTGAGCCTGCCATCTTGTGAGCGCCAGACTATTTATAACCCTGATGGAAACTTCGAGAAAAAGAATGTTCTATAAAATTCTATTTCACAGTTTCCAAGTTGGCGGCGCTACCGTACGTGGTGTTGAACCAATGTCTGGAGGGGAGGGACTTTCTAGAATGTTACCACCAGTTCTCCGCCAAACCAAAACCGGCATCAATTCCCGTTGCCAACAGAAGACCGCTATAAAGAATTGCGCCATCTATCGTCTATAGTTCGTAACAGTATGTTCTGAGCGTATGTGTGGCCTTAACGTATTTATGTTGTGAGAATTGCTCTTGTTTTTTTTTCGTGCTCTTGCTGGGCACTAACTCACCAGGTCACTCATTCTCATTCTATCACCAACTCACCAGGTCACTCATTCTCATTCTATCACTAACTCACCAGGTCACTCATTCTATCACTAACTCCCCAGGTCACTCATTCTATCACTAACTCAAAAGGTCACTCATTCTATCACTAACTCAAAAGGTCACTCATTCTATCACTAACTCAAAAGGTCACTCATTCTATCACTAACTCAAAAGGTCACTCATTCTATCACTAACTCAAAAGGTCACTCATTCTATCACTAACTCACCAGGTCACTCACTCTGTCAATTGCTGCTCTCTCACTAATCGCTCACTCTGTCACTTACTCACTCCCCAACACTAACCACTCTGTCACTCACTCATTAACTTCTGTATCATTTACTGACGCGCTCACGTGGTCATTGCTATCTAACTTATTGGCTCACTCACTCCACATCATTCCTTATTGGCTCACTGAGTCGTGTCGAACTGGTGTCGGTGAAGTGTTAGTCGTTGAATTTTCTCCTAGCGGTGAACTTTCCGTCGATTAATCGTTATGGTGAATTTCCTAGCGATGATTATTGCCGTATGTGTTTACGGAATTTCCCGTAAACACATACCTTTCACCTTAATAACTGAATTATCATATTGCATGCTATATAATTCAGTCAAATTGTTTATTTTACACTTTAACTGTCTATCATTAGTTATTTCATAGAATAACTAGTTAAAGTGTAGAATTATTGTTCTATTACACACTTAACTGACTTGATCAGTTATTTTATGAAATAACTAGTTCTTCTATGAAATATCTGAATTATACACTTTAACGGTAACATGTGCACTAGACTCGAATTCCGTTCACATACAAATTAAACGATAAAAGTAACATTCCTTCGTCGAAGAGATACCAAATCAGTTTTTCTGCTTAAAGTTTTATCCGTCTATTAGAATATGAATGGCATTTTAATTTCTTATTGTGGGTCAAATTGAATTCTGCTCTCCTAAGAGGGCTCAAACGATGTCGGTTTAATCTGTTTAAATCAAACTCTGACTGGAAGAGAAGTATTTTCATACAAACAAAAGAGAATCGATTCATTTTCGTAATTAATGCGTGCGTGTGGTTGTGAGAGCGTCAAACCGAGCCCCCGAGCAACATTTTTCACTCGAGCGCCGTGTGTGGGTGTGTGTGTTAGTGAGATACCATTCCGGGTGAAACAGACACAAAGAACATCCGACACATACTTGTCCCGACTATCAAAGGCCACGAGGGTTTCCGGACTCTGAACCGAAATCCCATTAGGAAGATGAAACATTTGAATGGAATTAGTTGCACGTGAATGCCTTTCTCAAATAAATACTACCTCACTGGGAACCAGCCAATGATGAACAAACTTATTAAATAGATATGAAGTTTTCCCTTGAAAATAGTTGATCAAAAGCATTTTTAGACAATCTTCGAGCCGAACATAAAACCCACTTGTAAAATATTTCTTCTTTTTCATATAAACCATCTCTTCTTCTTTGCGTCGTCTCATCTTTGTTATTATTTACGTCATTACATCAGCGGAGCGCAACATCTTCAGACCAAGTATCAAATATTCGGTATTTCTGCCATTCTTGGACCAGAAATTTTTCGATGCTGGTTCACAATATATCCGCATGTTACGGGACACACATTCCCGTAATTTTGCCGTCCCCAGCTATTTTCTAATGCTCCGTTATTCCCCTCATTTTCAGGAAGGCTTATTTAAATTTTGAAATCAAGAATTAAGATTATTTTCATGACATAAATTGTTACGATAATTATGACTCTTCCTTAACTAATTAAAGTTATATATATATAAATTTATATAATATATATAAGCTTATAAAGTTTATATATATTAACTATAAAATTCGCAACCTTACTTGCCTTTAACAATTTTTTTAGACGGATTTACTGTGCGTGCGTGCGCATGTGTGTGTGCTCTATACAAATCTACAATTTTAGATCGATCGTCGCCAAATTTTACATATACATCAAACAGGGCCAGAATTGAATAATATGCTACTTTAAAAGTTTCTCAAAACCAGGAAAATGCCCGTAATGGGCAAAAAACTGTCGGGCAACAATGGCTCCTGGACTTCAACAAGCATTTTCGGACTGTTTACTTTGGTTACTGTGGTTTCATAGCAATGCGTTTCAGACATGCATATGCCTTTGCAACTGTTTGTCACTTCTTTAATGCTGCCAGTACATATATAATAGTTTATGCCTTTATAATGGTTTGTCACTTTCTCAATCCTCTCAGTAATTGAAGAAAACCCGGGCACCGCTGGGAGTTATAGCCAGTATTATATATATTTAATTATTTAATGGCTCTTTAATTAATGCATTACTTGATTTATTATGTATCAACTTATATACACGGTGGTAACTTAATTCTCCTTGCCACATTTTACTGGCGAACCGTCGATCCTAGAGGCATCCTTCGAACTCAGATACGTCATTCATGTTCAAGGGGTAATTTAGTTATCAAAAGAAAAAACAACTTTTTAATACAGACACTCTATGCTTAAGAGCTCGGTAAGAAAGTTGTTTCCCTGTTAATCCTGAGGTCGAAAAACAATTCCACTTTTCTAAGTGAACGGAGACATTTAAATTTAAAAATTTGATTGAAGTTAGGAAAGAACACCATAAATCAGAAAAAGAAGCGTTCGTTAGTTTGTGCTGTTCTTCCCCAACTTCCCTCTGGTTTTTGAATTGGAAACGTAGAATTTTTTTGTTGGCCTCAGGAGAGACAGGGAAACAACTTTCTAATTGGGTTTTTGAGCCCAATGTGTCCGTAAAAACTTATTTTTTTTATTTTGATAACTATAGAACTCCTTGCACAATGAATAATGTACCTGAATTATATATATATATATATGCACACGTCATTTGGATAATTTTTCTGATTTGAAGTATACCGTTAGGATCAATGGTTCGCCAGTAAAATGCGGCGAGGAGATTAGAAGTATTCACCCTGTATGCTTACTACCTGAATAATATTATATAATTATATTCTTATTTATTGAAAGACTATTTATTAATTTAATGCTGACCTTAGATATTTTTTTTCTATAGTTATTAACTTAACATTACCTTTGACAATTTTTTGGTGATAATTTGCAATATCTCGTACGAATTCCGATTTCCCGGAATTTTATGAACGAAATATGGTCAGCCTATGAATTTATCACCCTGATTTGCTTCATGAATTAAAGTAAAAGTGATGTTTTTTTTAAAAAAAAAGAAACAAAATTACCGTTCTTTGTACAGTAAAAGCATTTTATAGTGTTACTTCTGTCTTAAAATATGTTTTCTAGAAAAGAAATGAATCAACAGGATGTGTGTGTGTTAGAGAATAATACATCTAACGGTGAATACTGAACGTCTATTTTTGTCGTTTTCTATTCGATGTCGGTTAAAGCATCGAAAAAATATATATATATTTATGTATGATTCGGACGGTATATATATATATATATATATATATATATATATACCGTCCGAATCATACAGAGAAAACGTAGTTTAAGAAATGACTAGGAGACGATAAAAGAAAATTTAGAAACATTTCACAAGCCCATCAGTAAAACAACTAAAACCATTCATCTCTGAGACCATTTTCTCTCTTTGAACGAATGTTTTGTATAAACTTCATTTTTTTCCCCCCCTCAGATTTTTCTTCAATTCCAAAACGCAACAGTTCCACGAAGTCTCGCTTATGTATTTTTCTAGTTCTACCCCCTCCCCATTTTTTTTTTTTTCATGTCAATATATAAATTTTCGTAGGAAATTTAAGTTTTCCCTCCTATGGGTATCGTGCACTTTGCGTTGCTTAGGTTTGCATAAATTGGTCATTGTTTCGTAAACAACGACGTAAAAGTAAGTAATATCTCAAAGTTTAGGCGTCGTCGCGTTTACGGAATCCCTATACATACACATCTTGAAAGCGTTTCCACATTTATTACATGCCGCGAAGATATTAGACGCGAGTGTAAGGCCACTAATCATGCCGGATGTCGTTTATCGTGGTCGTATATTCGCTGGATGCAGCATATGTATGCACTTATGCTATTGAAAACGATTCCCCCTCCCCCCCAATTCGAGATTTTCCGATAAATCAAATTCTATAAATCAGTGAACCGGTGAAAGGAACATGTTCGCGTTCAACCGATATGAGAATTCTGTTCAATCATGAAAAGCCACCACCGGGGTTTTCACATTTTATGTATTTCTTGTTTCATCTTTCTTTGAATTTTTTGTTGTATATTTATAGTTTCCTGCTTAAGTCCTTGCACACATTCAAACTACGCGCTTTAAATGGCAAAATAAGAGTCGGTACCATAGTTATATGAGTATATGAGCCATAAAAATCTAATGAGAATAACAGTGATAGTTATAAACGATATTTATCTGTTCACGTTGCTTCTCGATAAATTATCTTTAATTTGTTTATATGTTACTGTCAAAGCCCGAAGTACAGCTAGTTCGTGAAATGACCAAGAGTTTTCACCGAAGTCCGATTTGCAGAGATGATTCGGACTTTGGCCGGTTTATTTGTAAAGTTTCTGGAGATTCCTGCCCAATGTTCGTTGCGCTGATGCTTTACGGTCCGATAGGTGCCACATCAATTTTTTTGATCGCCAACGTGTAATGCATGGCTATATATACTGTAGTATTTGTGTTGGATTAGCCCCTGTGACGAAGAAAGAAAAAAGCTAAATTCGATAGAAAAAATCTACTTAAGTAATAATAACAGATATATATATAATAATGTAATGATAATAGATATTTTTTCAGTCAAAATTTCAGAAAAAAAATTATTACCGCATCATGATTGCGATATTTTGAGTTACCATAGCTAACGTGGACATAATTATCGCGAAAAATACGCCAGATGGCGTAGACCCCTTTTCTTTCTGGACATTGGCCGGGATCTCTAGCCCACTACGCAAACTGGCTGGTGAAATCCCGAAATTCAGGCATTGCCCCGGTAAATTTATAATTAAAATGGTCAGTTCAAGAACTGAAAGATTTCGGACTTTGGAAGTAACATATATACAGTAACTCTCCGATTAACTACAGCTACTCAACCGTACGTGCATCTCGTAAACATTCCTCTAGGAATTTTTCAAACGAATTGGTACATGCCGGGAAGAGTGTTGTGAGCGTATATGTGGCCCTAACTTTTTTGTTTATGTTGTCTGAGTTATGCTTGCTTCGTGTTGTGCTGGTGCTGGTTGTTTATGTGTCTTCCATATTTTTAAGTGAAGACAGTAAACGCAGGAATTTTTGTGTTATTTAATTATCGTGTTGAAGGTCTGTCTGCCCTCTGCGGAGAGACCTTTTCAAATTGAGAAATTACAGAAATTTTTCAAAATCTGGTGGTGCCATTGTCTGTTTTCCCATACTTTGAAAGGAATTTTTGTTATGTAAGTAAGCATCATGTTGAAGGTATGCCCGCACTATACGAGTGTTGTTCTTTTTTCTTTTTTTTCAAGTAGGAGCCGGCTCGCATTAGCGCCTTGAAATTGGGAACCGCAAATAATCTATTTAAGCCGGCCACAACTGTGCCGCCAATTGGGTCCGAACTTAGATCCTAGCGATGTGATACTTTGATTAATTAAATGGTAGGGTTTTTTTTTGAAAAAAGAGGTGATGAGACAAATATAACTTACAAAAACTCAGTTCAACAACGATCCATGTCCGGAATGGAAAATTCAGCGCCAAACAATTTGCCGACCTCAGTTCCACATGAGTGATTGAATGATCAAGTGAGCAACTGAACGAGTGAGTGAATGAATGAGTGAAACCGGCCTGTCACTACAGCTAGCTCGCTCTAGCTCACTCCCTCGACAGGTCACTCAGTCAATCACTAGGTGGCTCATTCCATCACTCACTGTTCCGCTCCCCATGTCACTCACTCACTAAGTCACTCATTACATACTCTCTGGGTCACTCACTTGCTCACCGGTCACCCGGTCACTCATTTACTTGCCAGGTCACTCACAATGTTGTACACTATGTCACTCGATCACTCTCTCAGTAGGCTGGTCACTCACATGATCTCTAGCTTACTCACTGGGTCACTTACTTAGTCATACACTCGCTAGGTAACTCACTCTGTTATACACTCGCTAGGTAAATCACTCTGTTATACACTCAATCACCTGGTCGCTTATTCTGTCTCTCACACACTAAGTCGCTCATTCTATCACCAACTTACCAGGTCACTCACTCTATCACACGCACTCAATCTCTAGATCACACTCAATCTCTAGATCACGCTCTTACTCACTAAGTCACTCATTCTGTCAATCACTCACTTACTGGGCCACTAGACCACTCACCATGACACTCACTCGCTAGGTCACTCACTCACTCACTAGTTTGCTCATTGACCAAAACTGTAACCACTTTTTCACTCATTCACTACTGTATCATTTACTGACTCACTCACTCAGTCATTCCTGGCTTACTTACTGGCTCACTGACTCGTGTGCAACTGTTGTCGGTGAATTGTTGGTAGGTGATTTTTCCCAGCTGGAAATTTCCCGTCGATGAATTGCTGGTCGGTAAATTTTCCTAGAGATGAATTGCATGGCGGTGAATTGTTGTCGGTGAATTTTTCGTAAACCCTGTTGCTCGTAAGCACTGTGTACTCCCTGAAACGTTTGCAATATGACATTTTAAACGTGTGGATATAATATATTCATATATTATTTATTTAATATATATACGAGATTAATGTTATTAAATAATATGACTTTTGTTCAAATTTTCTAACAAATTCAAAAAGCCAGTCCGTCAGTCTGAGGAAAGTCATTAATAAATTTTTCTAAAATGTGAAAATACATGAATTTTCCAGTCATCTAACAATAAGGTTTCTAACGATCCAAGAAATTCGATATTTCAGAGTCTATTTTTGTGGTGAACGTAAATAAAATCCTAAAGAAATTTCGTAATATAATTACGGTACATTATGAACCGAGACGCTCACGAGGTGACAGAATAAGAATATCGTGAATCGTGTTTTGTTTTGTATTTCTAATTCTAGCGTCTTTTGTGCGAACATTTTATCAAGTTTTCGCCATTGTACGCGTCTTAATTGCGCATCCTCCGGAAAAAATTAATATAATAATTGAATGCTGAATAAGATTGCAAATCACGATATCTTTTGTTTGCCTTTTCTTTCTTTTCGGCTCTGGCGCAATTTTCTCCTGCGAGATTAATTTCTTTTTTGCTGTCCCACAATCCCATGCGGCTCGGAAAAATGCATTTAAAAAAAGAAAAGAATTCTTTTGCAGGGAAATAATATTCTGAACGTTTTATTTAATTTTCCCACGCAGAGTAAAGATCCACCAAGGCTCAAAATTATAAGATAAAGAGAGAGAAACTTGGCGCTTTTCAGGGGGAAAGTTGTGCGCTCACGCAACTGGAAATCATTTACGAAACAGGTTTGTGAGGAGAATAAAGCTCATCATTCACACGTAACATATCATTCAAGTGAATGAAATTAACTATGTTTTTCTTTTAAAATCAAATTGTTTGCAATGATGTCGTTGTTGTTTTTTAGAAAATCTCGTTGGTGGGAACCACCTGATTCGACTATTCCTTTCGGGTATTTAAATATTGAGCCAGAACATTGACAAGGACCAGATATTTTATATGTAACTGTTCTAAACCACGCATACGCCTCACAAATGTTACTTTGGGGAACTTCTAACGAATTGGTCCATGTCCGAATGTGCGATTTGTGTGTTGCGTGCCTATCGTAAAGTTTATTTTTTAGGTACTCCGGTCATGCGTTCGAGTGGTGCTATCTTCCGAATTCGAAAGGTACTAAGGAATAACTTGCCCCGCAACAACAGGGCAAGTTATTTTGTCTATTTCATATAATGCCTGAATTTCAAGTGTTGAAAGTTGGGTTGCTCTCACTTAGACTTTTTAAACGAGGCAAAGACCTGCATTCGCTCCCCGAAGTTGGGAAACCGCAAAAAATCAACTTCATATGACCACCACTGTGTCTTCTCTGGGGTTCGAACCTGAATCCGCACGATGCGTGTCCGTGGCGATACACACACACGATCGCACAGTGGCTTCATCTGCAACTTCGACGCAAATTACTAGAAATAAATGCTTGTATTTCAAATGCTTGCTATTTCGATTCTATAAAAACTTCACGCTCGCAAGAACTATTTAAAAAATATTAGTATTCGCTTGTTCATGATGTACTGGTAATAATATGACATAAAACTGATGAATCCTAGAGAAATATGGCGTATTTCTAGTCTAAATTAATCAAGCCTATAAAAATTATCCCCTCTTCCCACCTTCGATATAACTCAATTTAATCTCTCACCATACCTCTTACAATTTATATTCAATTACTTTTATGAATATAATAATTTCTAACCATCACTTTTGGGCAGCCAATGCATGTTAAATTTCACTCTGTAATTTTTTTCCCCTTCTTTAACTCTATACTTTTCTCCCATTTAAAAAAATCACTGGACTCTAAAAAAATTCAAGAAATTTCCTAAAACTAATTGCTCAAAAAAAATCACATTTTTACTATTTTTTATTGTCAAATTATTGACAATCGATATTGTCAAATTTAAGTTATCTATTTTCTGACTAAGAAAACTGTTCGCGAGATTTCAACACTCAACGTGACGTGTCTAGAAGGATTCCATCCTCGTACGTCTTCATTTTCATCCTTTCGACCGAAGAATTGAGAGAGAGAGAGAGAGAGAGAGAGAGAGAACAGACAGACTGCGCGCGATTTTCTTTTATCTCTTCAGAAGAAAAATCGAATTTCGCTGTAGTGATTTATCAGTATGCGAATACGATATTCAGAAATAAGATGCTTCCCCCGTTCCGTGGTTCCGCATTACTCTTCTTTTTCTTCTCTTTGTTTTTTTTTCCCCCTTCTCAAATTCCAAATCACAAACAAGTTATATATATTGTATATATCTAGATTTTACTTTATTCCTGTGGTATTCTAAACAGGAGAATGTACGGATGACAAATCCCGTAAATAACGTTCCACTATGAGATTCATCTACACACAGGTTTTTTTTTTTTTTAGATGTCTTCATTGGAAACATTCCTCGAAGTCTTTCTTTCTTCACCACCAGAGGAACTGATAGGTCTCAAAGAACTGCGAATGTATTCTTCTTTGCAACCGAATCCTTCACGAAGACCTTATAAATAAGCCGCGTAAATGCATGGAGATGGAGACCATAAAAGAGATCGGATCAGCCTGGAATATAAACCTAAACGGGGTTGGCGCACGTCTACGAATAAAGAAATGGATATTCGTTTTGTCAACTGATGTTTTCTCTCTTTGTATTACTTCTCCAGAGATGAATATCTCATACCTCCACTATTTCATCCTCTTTTATTTATCTTTGAAAATGATCGGGTCCACTTGGAATATTTTTATATCTAATCCAGTATTTTTTATTAGTGACATGATTGCACAATATCATGCGAACAAATCAGTTGCGATTTATATCAGAAGCACTTCTGAATATATCTGAATACTTTCTGTTTTCAAAATATTTTTGTATACTCCCGCAGGAGAACATAATGTACAAAATCGTTTACGTTACGAGAAAGGATCTAACGATTATGTGATTATTGAATACTGCGTTTCTGATTAACTAATATACTGTGTGTATGATTTTCAAGCTCCTACTACTTCACCGCACACCGACTCCGACCACATCGAGGTACGCAATTTACTTCCATTTACGAGTTGGGATGGATTGTATAGGCGCCACCTATCGGTGGTGGTCACCTCAAGCTCGTTAAAAAAACATCTTGCTATCTATATGCTTCTCTCGATTCGAACCTGGGACCTAACAGCAACCTTCACGGTGGCAGACGAGCATCTTACTACCATGCCACTCGAGCTGAGATAGTTCAGCTGATTTTCAAGCTGGTCAGAGAGAGACAAAATATGATAAAGATTTGTTCCATCACTAATTCTTAACTGATGTTGTCGCTTCTCGTTGTTTTTCCCCATAAAAAATCCAGCTCCAATCACAGTGGTATCAAATTTAATAATTTGATTTGTCGATAAAAAGAAATTACCAAAACGTAACGTACACCGCAAACATCTAAATAATATGAAATGCAAACTAGAATCCAACTGTCCACTGCCACGCCACACAAAACATAAAAATTAATTATCGTATTCCCAGTTCTTTCTTTATACTCGCACGAGTTGCGAAAGTGGAAATACAGTGTGTCCTAAAATAAAATATGCATACCCCCCCCCCCCGCACTCCACCTTCCAATTAGAAAGTCGTTGTCCTGTCTCTCTTTGGGTCCGGAAAAAAATTTCATGTTTACGAGTATAAAACTCGCTGAGATATTTGAATCCAAAAATCTGAGAACTGTTGAGAAAAAACAGCATAAATGAGGAAAATAAGAGTTACATGTTGGTTTCTGCTGCTGTTCCTTAATTTTTCTGTAATTTTTTTTGAATTTAAAGGTATCGACAAATATGGCACTTAGTAACATCGTTTTTTTTTTTTTTTTTTTTTTTTGGCCTCAGGAGAAACAGGTCAACAACTTTCTAATTGGAACAAGGGGACTATATAAAAATTTCGATTATTTTTAATTCAGGACACGCTGTATTTTCCCTCTCGAAACTGTTACAGACTTCTTTTACACATTGACTTCTTAACACACAGCATTTTTTAAATTATCATCCTAGCTCAATGATGAACGGTTAATGAGATAAAGTCCACACTAGTACTTACAGGACACCCCCTGTATATTATGTTTTTACAAAAACGATGTTGAAACTTTTTTAGAAAGTTCCGAGTTGCAAAATTCATATTTAAATAATCAACGACAGTTTCCAGTTCAATCCCGATGCATCGAAGTCATGAGAAAATCATCATCCTTATCGAAAAGTCACTTATTTCTTCTGAGCAATATGCTTAAAAGATGTATTAAAGCAATCATTAAGTTAAAATAATGCTGTGGTGCGTTCGAAAATTATTTCATAAATTTATACTGTAATATTTAGATGTTATATATAGGGTTATTATATGTTATAAATAAATATGGGAAGTATCTCTATCAGCTTTACCCGTTAGAGACGCAACGTGACTAAGCTCAAATGTTAAATTTCAATATTTCGATGATATATAAGAGTTTGTATAAAGTCAAATTCACATTTTCCATCTTCCGTGTAAACCACCATCAGTCGATTCCTTCGCTACTTTGTTGAATCCTCGGGTTGGCCCCAAAAGTCGAATTAGATCAACAGCGCGAATCAATATTATGATCGGATTTTATGACAGTCTAGTGTCCACTCGACTTTACTCTCGATGCAGGGGGAAAATGTGTGCGTGCATCATTCGTTCGGGGGAATCACGTGACAGCGTTCCCCATATTTTCCAAGAGCGCTCGAGTTTCCCGTCTTATCTGTGGCACTCGATAAGTTGCACTAACGAACCAGTGTCTGCGGGGAAAGGATCAAGTTGATAAGTTAATCAGAGAGGGACGACGCGTATGTGTCGCTCATCCTAATTACCTGGAAGCTTATTAAAGGAATGGTCTCGGAAATTTTCCAATAAGTAAAATGTACATACGGTATATCAATGCACCGTTTTCATGAAACGAGTCCTTCAAAACGGTTATTCCAGAATCGATTCGAACGGGAGGGAGCATACCGTTTCCTTTGCTTACGTGGAGAAAAGCAAGTAATGAAAGAATTTTTTCTCATGTTTTCCCCGAAACACATGCATATATTATTGAGCCTTGATGTTTGTCAACGCTAATTAATCGAAGCCTTGGGCAGAAGTCGAATTGCCTAGAGTTAATTACTTCCATTTGACTTTCACGTTTCAATGATACCCAATTGAGAACCTTTATTAGTTTTGAAGGAATTTTCCCACAAGCAACGATGTATTTTCACGAATATTGGAAATAGTAGATAACAGAAGACTCTATTGCATCTACTAGAGGCATGTGTAGTTTCGTTATATCTTATATAAGCATCTCGACGACATCTTCGTTCAAATTGGTCGATTAAGCTTGAAGAGAAACACGTTTACTGATTTGTCGACAAAAAATAAAAAAGGTAATCACTTTAGTTTTATTCTTTTCCTCAACAGTGAATTTGATCTCCGTATCATCTGGAATCATTTGCGTGCTAAGCATAAAAACTAATTTAAATTCTGATACACTGACTCCTTAGGGGGTTCTTTGAGAAATTTCACGGGTGATCCGTGAGTTCGGTGAGAAAAAAAAATCAACTGATTGTTACATCGCATTGCTATTTTCACTACTACAGTACATACATTGCGATATACAGTTAGTCATTTTAATAAGGTGTCCGTGACTTCGGGAGTTGCGTGGACTTCGTCTAATTGATTCAAAGGTTCAGCGAAAAACTAAACATCACAAGAACCGAATCATTTTAAAAGTTTCTCCGCAGGCAGACCCACAATCACAAAAATTATACGAACTTAGCCATACTTCATACAACTGAAACTTTCACTTCTAATTTCAAAGACAGATAGCAGCACTTTAATCACGCCTAATCATCTAAAAAAATTCACGCATAATACAACAGGTAAATGTGCATATGGTAGCACATTTGCCCGGTCTGCAAGAGAAGCTGAGTTTGATTCCCGGCAGAGACAAGGTGGCTTTCCTTTCGGAGTTCACTTCGACGTAATATCCAGAAAAGGATGAATTGGGCTGAGAAACAAAAAAAACAGCCGTCCACTCACTCATATGTGCGTCAGTGGCACTCACACATATACTATACATACGATAAATTCCGGCATGTACTAATTTGAAAGAGATTTCTTATAGACGAGTTTCATAAGAAGTTTCATAGAAGTAGCTTGTTAAACAATGTTAACGAAATACGCAGTTTTTCTGAGATTAACATTTTTTCTCTTGATCGTGCGTATGGAAGTGATTTAAAGCTGAAATATTTTCTCCGATAAGAATCTTACTTTATACGCTCATTTTTAACAAGAACTTCCGATATAATCTGTCGAAGAGAACAAAAGGAGTTCTAACAAATAAAGTTCTGTTGAAAAAATACATACATACACACAGATTTAACAAATTCCTCATCTTGAGGAATTCTTTATTTATTCCATCTCCATGTTTCGTTTCCGAAAATTCTTCCAACTGTGAAAAATCATTGTACCATTTCTCTTGAAAGTAGAGCACGTCTTCTTTTATCATCCCTCGTGTTTGTAACATTTTGTCTATTTCTTTTAAAACGGTAGCGGTCTTGGTTTGTGAGGGCCTCGTGGGGGTGTTGGCGACTAAATCTCCAGATTCGCCCTCCCTCGGGGAAAAACTCCGATAGCTTTCAAGAAATGTGGTCTTTTAAATGTTTCTCTTTTTTCCGACCTATTTTCTTAGTAATACGTACTTATATACTGCGAACCAACGATCATGCTGCAAAACCTGCAAGAGAGTTATGTTCCAAGTAGCGAAAATTTTTTTTTTTAATTTTACGTCTTTTTTAGATTTGGATTCAAATAAATTTCTTCAACTTTGATGGCGAATTGTGTTCATATTTTGTTCATTTGCTTACCCTGATTGAAAAGGTTGGTTACGATATTCCTCTCTGACACACTTCCTTACAGACAAATATGGTTTTATAGAATTGCATTGGTAATTGATCCGCAACGACACTGACGATTTTAAGAGAATAGTGGGAACGATTCCCGAAATATCCTTCAAAATATCATCATAAAAAAACGACAAGCACTGTAAGTATTGAAATCATAAATGTCACTGAAGAATACCGAGTGAAAAGCAAAAAAATCAATTATTTCTCAATGACTTATTTATGTTTTTTATGAGATTTTATACCTCTTTTCTTTTTAGTTTCGAATATATATTGGTCGTTGCTTCAAAAGTGAAGCCTTTGAATTATTTCATTCTCGATATATCATCTCTCGTTGATGGCATTGAAACGTATGGCAATTTGTAACTTCTCAATACAATAATTATTATGAATAACTCATTTTGCATCCCCGTTTATTTGGAAACTTCACTCACAACTTCTATCTCTCTCTCTCTCTCTCTCTCTCTCTCTCTTCGTCTCTCTTTTTTTCCCCCACTCTTCTTTCATTTTTCGCTTTATTTTTCTTTTCTCTCCCTCTCTTTATCTCTCTTTCTTTCTTTTTTATCTCTTTCGTCTTCGTTTTCTCTCTCTCATTCTTCTCAGTCTATTTTGGTCCATCTCTTTCTTTTTTCTGTCTTCTTTCTTTTTCTTTCTTGCACTGCTTTCTCTCTACCACTTTCTTCCCTATCTCTTTCTACTTTCTCTCTCCCCCCTCTTTCTTCTCTACTTCTTTTATCCCATCTCGTTCTACTTTCTATCTTTCTTTCTTCTCTCTTCCTTCTCCCTCTTTATCTTTCATTCTCTATCTTTCCTTCTCTTTCTTCTTCCTTTCACTTTCTTCTTCCTTTCACTTTCTTCTTCCTTTCACTTTCTTTTTCCTCTCGTTTTCTTCACCTTCTCTTTCTTTTTCCTTTCTTCTGCCCTTCTCTTTCTTTCTTCTCTCTGTTTCTCTTTCTGCATGTTAGTTTCAAAATTTATTTTTTTCTGCCAGTTTCTAATACAGAAAACAAAATTGCTTTTGAAGAAACACTAGCTTTCAGGCAAAAAAAAAACATGTTTTACAGATTTGCTCTCATGGGTGGAATGATCACAAGTGGGGATGATCAGCAATGAGGAGGTCGACAAGTTTGCAAAGACAGCGATTGTGCTGACAAACCTCAAAACACTCTCCTTACCACACAAACATGCTGCACGATGGGACGAGATCCGGCTAAAAGACGCCTGCTGAGAGAGGGCAGCTGATGACAGGGAGTAATAGTTCATCTGTAAATATGTTACTGTCAAAGCCCGAAGTGCGGCTATTTCGTGAAGTGGCTGAAGATCCCTGACCAATGTTTGATATATGCCAATGTAAAGCGGTCCAGTAAGCCACAAACCCATTTTTTTCATCGGTAACGTGTAGTACATGGCTATATATAGTAGCTGTGTTGGAGTAACTACATGTGACGAGCGAGAAAAAAAGAAAAATAAATTTAGAGGAGAAAACTACTTATATTATAATTATAGACATATAGTTTTTCCTGTCAAATTTTGAGGGGGGGGGACTATTTCCGTATCGTGATTGCGATATGATGCATTGCCACAGCTAGCGCGGAAGAAAAATACGCCAAATTGTGATGACCCCGAATCATGGCTTTTCTTTATGGACTTTGATCAGGGATAAAGCCCAAAATTCGGATATTGGCAGAGTCAAGTTACAACAAATCGGCCAATTCGCGAACTGGCCGATTTCGGGCTTTAGCAGTAATTTATTTTAAATTCAATATTATATTGACGATTAGGGTTGACTTATGTGCATATCATTGGACGCTTGGTTTGGGACGGACGTTCTGCTCAATGCTGGTGAATTTGTTTATAATTATCTAATCGAACGGAAATAAGGTGCTTTGCATTAGTCCGGGGTTGTGAGCGGTTCTATCTATCTATCTATTTAATCGCTTAGGCTAGATGATGTTGGACATCACTAATTGTAAAAGCTCAGACACCATAAATTCGTTAGGGACACATGATACACGCACACACAATACTTTCCGACATGTGCCAAATTTTATTGAATTTTCAATAATCTTTTTTAGACGTCTTAATAAAATACTAAGATTACTAGAATGACCTTCTCTCCGAGTTTTGGACTTTTCTCTGCAATAAAATACCTTAAATGTCATCTCAAAATTTACGAACCCTTCATTGTTTTATTCCATAAACATCATAAACTTGGAAAAATAGAATTGCGTACATTATCAAGCATTTTTTTTTTTATATTTAAGCAATGTTTTTTACCATTCATTTTATATTAATGCATCAGTTATTGTCTTAAATGTCTAACTATTAATAGAAACAACTTGTCTTAAAAATAAGGCGGAAAGCTTCTTCACCAAGATACGTCGAAGAAACGGAACCTTTTATCGTACAAGAACAGCCGTTTCGTCTTTGATTGAGCTTCGCTATAAATTCGTTATGTTCATCAGCAATCGATTCTCGAGTTCCCCGTTTCACGCGGTTTCCTTCGAGCTGCGAAACGCTACACGTCAGTAAAGCGTTATTCTAGCAATGAATAATGAATGAGCAACTTACTCCTCGTGCCTAATGAAACCAACTTAACTGCGAAAATCCCTTCCACCATTTCGATGCTTGCTCTAAATCTGATGAGAAATGCCAATTTCGATACTAACCTTCGCTTTGTATCAGTAAATGGGACCTAAAATAGTTTCAACTATTTAGTGATAGCACAATTGTGGTCTTATATATACTTTGCGATAAATTTCTCTCACTTCATCGATATAGATAGAAGAGAGCTTCTGGGGAAGCAAACATGCTCCTATCTACTTATATGTAAATATTATTTGGATACAGCACTTTGTGTTTCAGAAATTCCAATTTTCTCTCTTTCCTTCTAAGACACGCAAATGGGTTCGGCATCACCAAACTGATGAAAGACTCAGGAACGTTTAGAGAAAGATTATGATGACAATCTCCACTATTTATACAAAGCGTAGATTACTGAATACTACACGAAGATGAAATTTTTAGAAAGGAAATTTCACAGACTTTTGAGAGGAATCGAACATCCGTCCCATCGCAATTTAGGTGAGTGCGCTAACCACTACACAACAAAAGCACTAAAATTGTCCTTCCTTAGTCATTGTCTTTCTCTGTACTTCATCTGGTCTACCATCTGGTAAAAAAATCTAGATCAGTCGTTCTTAATCGTGGGTGCGCGCACCCCTAGGAGTGAGAGCATTTTTGGGAATGCGAAATGGAAATCATTAACAACATGTTGATTGATTATTCGTTAATATTGAAATGACGATAAAAATGGAATTTTTCAATTCCTAAAAAAATATGAATCATACCAATATATATATTTCGACACCTCAACTCTCGGATTTCGCTTACAGAAATTTATCACTCGAAATTTGCATGGTAAAAGTTCCTTTTTCGATCAGTGATTGTACTTTTGTTTTTCATTTCGATTGAGAAAAA
This sequence comes from Pholcus phalangioides, assembly GCF_987345545.1. NCBI lineage: Eukaryota > Metazoa > Arthropoda > Arachnida > Araneae > Pholcidae > Pholcus > Pholcus phalangioides. Next base: position 79,217,403 of record NW_028301608.1, on the reverse strand, counting down.
ATATCAATTGCCTAAACTATTTCGTGGTTTTCTTACATTGGTACCTCGCGTTTTTGCATATTGCGCTTAGATTTGATACTGTCCTGAACATGACTCGGGAAAAATGTCAAAAAAATTTATTGAAGTTTCAAAGTGTGTACTTTAATTTATAGTTGTTGCAGCTGGAATTATAAGTGAAGAATTAGTTGCTTGATTCCCTGCAGAGGACTGTCAAATTTCCCTCCGAAAATTTCATCTTCTCATTAAATCGCGTAACTTGTGCTTTCATGGAAATCGACCTATTCTGGATATCATGTCAAGGTGAACTCGGAAAGAAAAGTCATCTGGTCTCCACCTGGCACCTAACTCATGTCCTCTTGAAAACCTGGCAAGTGCATTACCATGTTCACTACTGGAGATACGACCTTGCCTTCTCCTGCACGACGCCTGGTAACACTCTTGTCCGGTTTGCAAGAAGTCCTGGGTTCGATTCCCGGTGGAGACCAGAGACGTTTCTTTCCGGATTCACCTCAGCACATTATCCAGGGATGGTCTATTTCCTTGATGCATTGGGCTGAGAAAAAGTCGTCTCACCAAATCTCAATAGAAATCATGAGCATTCATTTCAATTCTCAGCATAAAGATAAAAAACTATAGGCTGGACCTCGCATCCTGCAAAATCTCTGCAGGCCAATCAAGTACTACTAAACTCTTCGGAGGATGATACACCTGACGAGAAATCCGTCGTATATTATACGGATGGCTCCAAACTGGAATCAGGTACAGGAGCTTCCTGTATAAAAACCGTGGGAACGGAGATTGTGGATAAATGGGATGCTAAACTAAAAGAAAATAATTCAGTATATCAAGTTGAGATGCTCGCTATATTTACAGCAGCTCTGGATGTAGCTAGAAACCGGAGGCAGGCTGTAATAAGATCGGATAGCCGTTCAATTCTCCAGGCCATCCTAAACCCGCTCTCTGAAAACACAATGGCGAGAAAGATCAGGAGTATACTTGTATCTCACCCATCAATACGCATCTCCTGGGTAAAAGCCCACAACGGCCAGTGGGGAAACGAGCTTACGGATGCGGCGGCCAAAGAAGCGACCAATACAGGAGTCTTTTACGACGAACTCTTATATCCAGCTTCTCACGCAAAATCCTCTGGAGGGACATGATAGCAAATTGGCAATTGCATTGGGATATGCCGGAGACGTCAGGAAGATCAACTCATGAAGTTATAAAGAAAGTAGATACTAGGAGCAGGGGCTGGTCACGAGAGCTCATCTTATTTGTCACCGGTCATGGGCCTTTCCCGGCAACCTTACATCGCTTTAAAGTGATTGCCAGCGATAAATGTTCTTGTCTTGAGCCTGGCACGCCCCTGCACTACGCCACATACTGTCCAGAAACGATGCCCTTTCACTTCTGTTGGCCGGCTGCCCATCTACACAGACCATGGATGCTTGGCATACTACGTCGAGAGGAATCAATGGAAAAGATAAGAAAAATGGTGAAATTTCTTGAGGAACATCCCCGAGAAGATAAGGGATCCGTCTCCTCCAGCTCCGGCAACTCCGGTACCAGCGCCGTTAAAGAGATCGCCGCGTCTTCACCCCGACAGTGCGCTGGTTTGCGAGCGAGGAGCAGGATGAATCCCAAACCTAATTAATGAAGTCTCAGAGAAATTAGACTGACTGTATTGAGCGCAATGGGTTGCTCTGCCCTTCTGTCATACAATCCTTGATCAATCAAATTTCTGATTGCGCCTTTTGCGATACGATTTTATACAACTTTCTATGATTATTTATTATCCGTGCTCATTGCACTTTACTTTAACTTGATTAATTTGATTCTTCGATTTACATAATTTTTTGATTTCCTTGCACTATATGTAATCTTTGGCGTATCAATAAATTTTGGTTTTACCGGAGATGCCCCGTTTCCCCCCCCCCCCTCCCCGTGCAGGGGCCGAAGTGCTTACGTTGCTTCTTGCGACAGAGCCTGGGTGTCTCGCGGTTTCTCCAGTTTCTCCAGCATAAAGATATCATATTAAGCACACGATATCCAGGGTGATATTCCATAATTCTGCTTGCCACATTTTACCGGAGAACCGTTGGTCCTAGAGGCCTACTTCCAATTTGAAAAAGTATCCAAATAACGTGTAAACTCAGATACTTCGTTCATGTCGCAAGTGGTTGTATAGTTATTAAAATATAAAACAACTTTTTAAACGAACGCCCTCAGAATAAAGGCCCAATTACGTTGCTCTGTTCCTATTGATGCGAACAAAACATTTCCCCTTTCCTAAGTGCAATTAAATTAAAAAATTGGAGAAAAGTTGGGAAAGAACAGCGTAAAGTAGCCGACAACATTTTTTCTCTCTTTTATCTCGTTCTTTACCAACGTTTTTCACATTTTTGAATTAAAATATCTCAGTGAATATTGCACTTGGGAACGTGGATTTTTTTTTCTTTTTTGGTTTCAGGAGAGGCAGGGCAGCACCTTTATAACTGGGTTTCTGAGGCTAAGCTGTCCGTATAAAAATTAATTTTTTATCATTTAATTAATATGCAACTCTTACAGTATGAATGGCGTACCTCAGTTCTACACGTTATTTGAATATTTTTCTCATTGAAAGTATTTTTCTCGGATCAAGATTTCGGCAGTAAAATGCGCCAAGAATTATTATGAAATCACCCTGTATAAATAAAATGTGTTCTGAAAACATTTTTCTGAGGAAACTCGGTTACGCGTTTCGCTACAGTGTCATATCAAACAACAAAATCAAAACTAGCCGACCAAGAATTCGTCTCTTCGTGATTGCAACATTGAAACCAAAATAACCAATTTTCTCTGACTTCTTTGAACCTTTTTGCTTTCCGAATGCAAGATATCTTAAAAGACTATAGAAGTACGTAACTCATAATCTTCGCTATACACGTGACGATCTTGTGAACGAGCTGCTACAAAAAAAAAAAAAAAGACTGATTTTCCAAAACTTTTTACATTTATGCGACAGCATAATGTGTCATTTTCTCATGGAAAATGAACTGAAGATTTATAGAGGGGAAAAGAAAAATTCCTGATATATATTATGCACGGTGAAATAAAATTATATCTCGATCAGGTTCTCTTTTTTTTTTTTTCATTTCCCGCTCCCGCTGCAGGACTTTTTCCCGGAACTTTCAAAAATCACAGTCAGCCTCCGAACCTAGAATATAACTTTCTTTTGGAGAATTACCTGCAAGGTACCCCCTGATATCGATTTCCACTATCTGTAAGATTACTTGGAGGAAAATATCGATCGTGGAGCTGAACAATATTTCTCGTTTGTTCCTCTTTTTCCTGTCCGAAACTCTCAAATGCAGTTGGAAACCATTCGGCCATCCTTTGCGTCGTTTTCATTTCTTATTCAAGCTCCATGTTTCCTTAATGCTGCTTCCAAAAAAAAACATTTTTTTTTTTTTCATTTTCATTTTTCCTTGGCACATTTAATGGTTAAAACCGTACAAAACTGTTTTCTTTGCCATTAGCCTTGATCTTGTGAAATTTTAACCTGTTTTTAAGCCGCAGAAGTTGATCATCGTCTTAGTATTCTCCCGTTGGTTGTAATTATACTTTTATACAACTATCGAACAAAAAAATATTGTACACAAATAACTAGACAGGGTGCATAGGAAAGTCCTTTTATCCTGGAATTACTCGCGAACTGTTGATCCTAGAAGCATATTTTTAGTTAGGAAAAAGTATCAAAATAACGTGTATAAACAGTCATTATTATTGCAAGCGGTTGTATAGTTATTAAAAAACATTTTACTTTTTTATAAGAACACCCTGTCTTTAACCCAATTAAAAAGTTGTTGCCCTGTGTCTCTACTGAGGTCAACAAAAAATGTCATGCTTATAAGTGCAATATTTGTTGAGATATTTGAATTTAAAAATTACTGGAAATGATAGAGAAGAATGACATTAACACGTTCACTGCGGGCCTAATAGACAACCCTCTATCCCTACTGCTAGCTTTTGTAGCTAAGAATAAAACTAGTTTCGTACATGACACCACCATGGCGTCATTAGCAGCGAACGTATTAAACTAACGGGAAAGCTCATTGCGCTGTTTTTTCCCATCTTTTCAACGATTTTTTTTTAATATATATATACCTTTATATATTTATTTATTTATTTATGGAAGTAGTACTTTCCAGGATAATAGGATCAACTGTTCGCGAGTTATTAAAGGATTAATGGACTAGATTAATTATGTAACCTGTATACAGGCTGCTGTTAATGAGGATATCTCAAATATTCTATTTGCTGCCCCTGATCAAGTTTGATTTTCACTTCTTTGAACCGGAAATAAGATTTCTCATTGATCACCTAATTTCCGTTCCTCCGAATCTGTAATGCAAGGCAAGTGCTTCAAATCTTTAATCTAAGTTGTTATTTTTGGCTATTGTTCAAAAGTTATTTGGGATTTGCAAAACTATTACTGTACTATATTGTTTTTTAACCAAAAAAATTGTATTAAGGAAATTTTGATCTAAATTTTATTATCCCAGTTTCAGAAATAGGTTTCAATCCTTTTGATATACCCTTCTGTTATCACTAAGTTTATCTCTTTCTAAAAAATTTTCCCCATTGAAAATAATGGCACAATCATACTCGTATAGATCACAAAAACTTTCCAAATTTTTATGTACCTCACCTCCCCCCCACCTTTTTCAGAATGCTATTTGTCTGAGCACTTCCAAGCCTAAAAGCCAACTCAACTATCCTATATTAAACCCATAGCTTCGACTCTTATGTCGAGTTTTTTTGGCACTACCCCTAGGGGCGATTTCACCCACTTTGAGAAACACTCTATTTTAACAGTATTTCTCAAAGTGGAATGTTTCATTATCATAATGACGAAATTTTGTGTCAAATTTTACATGTAACCTGGCTAGTTTATCGCGACAAAGGTAGGAAATAGTTCAATCTAGAAATTGAAATCCCAAATATATTTCAATCAAATCTGAGAAACATACACGACAGAATCTTAATTCAACGATTTTTTCGATTTAATGAACGATCATATTCTTTGCGATTAATTAAATCGGAGTTCAACTATACACAGTCAAACTTAGTTATAATGACATCGAAGATTCCACGAAATTTTTTCCTTTGAACCGAGGTGTCGTTATAACCAAGGTTAATGTTTTCAAGACTCTTTTGACGAAAAATATAATCAAGAGCAATCAAATACTGGGGGTAAAAGTGTTATTTCGTTATTGATTAGGATGATCAAATTTTATCAAGAAATTAACGGAAAAAATCGCGAGCGATCATAAATATGAGACATGACTAGTTCTTACCAAAAATGTTGCCATTGTAGGTGAAAAATCATCAAACATATTGCTTATAAACATTCCTAGACGAGAAATATTGGGATACAGTAAATCTGCGCAACATTACGCAACAAAAGAACTACAGATTGAAATTACCTGAAATCTTACGAGCTGTAATTCCAGAAATATTTTGGGAAAACGCCGAAAACACGGAAGCAGAAACGACGAAAAATGCGCCGTTATGTTCGAGGTCGTTTCAGTTTCATCAACTTATTCACTTCCTTCGGGAAAGAATCTGTCGTATAACATTTCAAAAAATAGTTTGAACGAAGAATCTAATAAACTTGAAATAACGATGAAAACCCGTGTAATAAATGTGATCGAATACTACGCGTATTTCCAGAGGCGAAAAAAATCCATTCGGTTATTGGTACTTAATTTCGTGAATAATCTGTATCAAAATCTCAGCGATACGTACGATGGAAAAAAAAGTAATCCTATCGGTGGATACATATAATAATCGAAACCTCATCATCTTAGATGCAACCATCGTCAAACGGTGGATGATGCAAAGAAAAACAATCTCGTTCCCTTTAATTAGATGCAACTTTTTTTTTTCTTCACTCGTTTTTAAAACTGTAAAATGAGTTCTTTTAATGTATCCGATATTGAAATAAAGTAATATCAACTCTCCATCGAAAAATCTGTAATTACTACGAAGATCATTGTTTGCAACGGAGGTGGGGGAGGGAATCCCGATATAATATATTGTATTTATTGTGTTTAAAAAAACAAGCAATATTCTGTGGTTTCGAGAACAAGACACCAATCAACTTTAAGATCAAGTATTAAAACATAAGTTGTTTGTTATTTGCAAGCGTCACGTCGATGGTTAACATGATAAATCGTGGATATACTATACATGACAAGTCGTACATGTATTGCATCATTATATCGGGGCACGATCGTAAAATGTGTTTTCATTAAACCGATGTCCAACTATATTCATCACACATGCTATAAACACATTTAGAATTTTTTCCATATTTATCAAATTCCCAAATTACACTTGGTTATTGTTCATAATCACAGATAAAGGCGATAAATTTCAAGTATTTATCAAATTCACCAACGACTGTTGGTTATCATGCACAAGCACCGACAAAAGTGATGTTTTCAGTATTTATCAAATTTACCACCGACGCTTGGGTATTATGTTGGTAAGAGTAATAAATTTATCAAACTTACCAAGATGATTGGTATGTATGCATAATATATAACCGATTTATCACATTTACCGCAACATGTGGAGTGTGTTTTTCCTTTTTCTTTATATGCAAAGTTCTAAAATATGAACATGTAAATACAAATACACTTATTCAAAAAAATATATTTAATTTTCTTTATATATAATGCAGTATGTACATACTGTTCTGTTAATGTACCGACAAACTCAAAGGATTGTTAGTAGGCATCGAGAGGAACAAAAACTGTAACGGAACATGATGTCGCAAAGCACGTTAAGAGGGTGAAAATCGCGAAATGGTTGATGTCTGTTGATCGCTGAACACGTTCGTGGGTTCGCTCACCATACCTGACGTAAGCAGCGTCGCATGCGCTGGGGTAGGATCGCGCACTGTGAACGACGTAAATTGTGCTATTGCAGTAGTAAGCACGTGTAGCAGTTAGTTGCCTGTTATTACTGTACTTTTTGTCGTTCCATCGTGACGTCGAAACCTGCATGCGATTTTCACCCTCTCAACGTGGTTTGCGACGTGTTCCATTGCAATTTTTATCCCTTTAGATGCCTGCTAACAACCCTCTGAGTTTGTCGGTCCAATTTTAGAAGAACACCCCGTACGTACATACATACATATTTATTTTTTTTTTCCCCCTTTGAAAAACCTCGCCGCAGAGAGCTAACAGGCCTATAACGATATACTATTCAATCATTACACTTCATGCATAGTTAGAAAACTTTATGGCAGATGGCAGCACTACACGTAACAAACATTACACAGAAACAAACTTCGCGGAAAGTTCATCACATACACACACTCACATTCCAACATGTACCAATTCGTTAGAAATTCCGCAGAGGAATATGGACGAGAGAGAGATGCGTGTGTCTGGTTTAGTAGTAGTATATTTTTATCTTGCCGCTGAGAATCCGAGGGGACTACCAGCTTCTGGTGCCTATAAAGAATAATCATAGAGAAACTCGCTTCTAGTGCTCACCATTACTGTAGATGTCCATTCTGAGAGAGCATGCGCATTAGCGACGTATAGGTGTTCGGGAATTGATGTTTAATTAGGACCCGTCTAGCAGCGGCAATTAGAGAAGTTGGTACGACACGGAATCGAAGGCAACCGAAAGTTTGATAATCCTAATCTCGCCCTCAACGCTATTTTTGTTTTGTCCCCCCCCCCCTCCCTCCCTCCCTCCCTCTTACTTACATCTTCGATTTTTTTGAGAATGGTTATTGATTCATTTCTGTTGTTTTTCCCTTGTGCTCAAAGCTGTTATTAAACGTTCCGACATCCCCTTGCCGCGTTTCGTTTTCCTCCAACCCCCGTTCACACGGAGCGAAAACAATGTTTGTTGAAGGAGTGGGGAGAACCACTCACTGAGATTAGGATTACGATATTTTTTACACTCGAGATGGCGTTGTGCTTGTGAAAAAAACTCAACTTTTTATTATTTTTTTAAATTACACAGTGCAATCTCAAAAGCATCAAATACTTCCATTTTATTGCGCGAAAAAGTAATAAAACGTGTGTGGCTCGCTATGCCCGCTGCTCCGCCACCCCACGCAGCAGGGGGATGTCGGAACGTTTAATAAAAGCTTTGAGCACAAATGAAAAACGAAAGAAATAAATGAACAAATTATTCAAAAAAAACCGGAAATGTAAGTAAGGGGGGAGGGGAAAAAATTGGTAAGATTCGGATCATCAAACTTTCGTTGCCTTCGATTTTTATGTCGTACCAACTGCTTTAACAGCCGCTGCTAGCCAGGATATAAATTAAATATATAAATTCCCGTACACATTATTTTCGAACATGAAAGAAAGTCTCTCCTAATGCTCACGCGCACTCGGAATCGACATCTATAGTAATCGCGAACGCTATAGACGTGAGTTTCACTCGGACTATTCTTTATAGGCACTAGAAGCTGGTAGACCCTCCAGACAATTGGCGGCACATTGGTGGTCGCCTGAAGTTGTTTCATGCTGTTTTTTTAATACATCGAGGCACGAATGCGGGCCTGTCTCCCGTCTGAGAAAGAGTCTCCGCAGGCAGACCCTCAACACGATACTTACATAACATGAAAAGCTACACATGCGCTCAGAACGCACGTTCCAGCGTACATCAGGGCGTTAGAAATTCCCCAAAGCAATGTGTATGAGGTTTATTGTGCAGTCAAGTAGTGTAGCAGTAGTTTTTAACAATTTTTTCATTGCTTTGTGGAACACGCAAATTTTTCAAGCCTGTATTTTTTGTCAAAAGTTACGAAAAAAAAAGGCTCGACCTCAAAATGCGACAGACTCATTTGACAGTGTTCTCTCTAGAAATTCCTTTGAAACAATACGAGCAAAATATGCATGATCACGGCTATTTGTAATTGAAATGAACAGTGGGCTCAAGATCGACGTGAAAGTGTTGTCTACCCGAGCAATTCGTAGACAGAATAAATTAATGCAGATTATGACATGAATGTCGCTCTCCACTTGTTAATACAAGATATACAGAAGACTGGATGCTGTGAAGATATTTATTATTTGAGATGTTAATTTTTTAAGGAAGGAAAAAACTCATCTCTGCCTCTACCGGGAGTCGAACCCGGGGGAGTCGAATCGAGGGACCCGGGTTCGACTCCCGGTAGAGGTAGTGATGAGTTTTTTCCTTCCTTAAAAAATTAACATCTCAAATAATAAATATCTTCACAGCATCCAGTCTTCTGTATATCTTGTAATGCAGATTAATAACGATAATATTCTCCCCTGTTAGGAAGGACTGGTGCCGGAACTCTACAAACGATAAGTTTAAATCTCGTACAACTTGATTACACTCATTTGAGTTAAAAACTGGATTATTTATAAATATCAGCAAGGGTTCAATCTGTTCGAAAGTTTTAATACATCTCACACGCTATTTAACTGTTTTTCACACGAGATTTTATCGAATGCCATTGAAAAAGAGTTTTATTGTGAGCATTGTGAGAAACGCACGCGGGAGATTACGGCAGGCTTCTCCGAACACGAGGATCAGATAAGCAACGTTGTTAGCAGAATTGCCGGATTTGTGCCGTTTCCCGCTCATAGTTGACAAATGAGTTTCCGCTGGTATACTAATGGACGGTCATTTAGATGGATCAGCAGCAAGGTTCAGGAAAATCAGGAAAAGTAGATCAACATTTAATTCCATAAGATTCAACTCTTTTTTTTTTCTCCTGTGACATCCAGCAACGGAAATGGAAGAGCGGAAGATAAAAGTAGGAAATATATATATATATAGGGGAAGCATAAGCTCTCCACAGAAACTCGGAAATTTTCCAGCTTTCAACTCGTTAGGAATCTAAAATGAAAAAAAATATATATATATTCCTCCCCGCATCATTTAACTGTTCACTGTTTCTCCCTGGAATTATTTTTCTTTTCTTTTCAATTTAATCGTATTTGGCTCCATCTTCCCTGCTGCCATGTATGCCTATGTGTTTTATTAGTTCCTCTTCCTGAATCATTTGCCGGCAATTGGCGCAATTTTCTCTGGGCGTTAAATTCGCCTATAAGAAGATGTAATGGTGAAGGTTCCTATACACATCAGTATAGCTGTTTAAAAAAAAAACTTCGATGGTAATGGAATCCAAAATTAAATCCATTAAAAAAATTATCTACACAACTTTTTTTTTTCTTGCTCTGTTTTTTACTATTGAGACTTTGACCTTTGAAGACCGGACACACCCTGCTTCCCATCTCAGAGAGATATCGAAGCGTTCCCGAAGGATGGGTGTATCCGGAAAGTTTTATTATAAACTACAAAACATTGTCGCCTCGGACAATGGTAATAATATATATATAACAAAATAAGATATAACAAAATAAGATATAACAAAATAAGATATATAACAAAAATAAAATATATATAAAAACTATCGTCAATCTGAGATCATATAACACAGATAATTAAAAAACTATTGAGACTCGTGGGCTTCTGTCAAGAGATTATCGCAGACACTGCACAGAAAAAACAAATATTGAGGTCTAAATACAGTAGGATCCTAATTATTCAAACTGATGTGAACCACACCTAAACAACCCGGATAATCCGGACTTTACAGAATTTTGGCGTTAAATGAAATAATATACAGGGTGAATTGCACCTAATCTGCCAAACGAAAGGCGGCGATAGATAAGTGCCTGGAAGTGGAACATAAAACACCATGGCACCCCTGTCTTGTCTCGAACCATTTTCGAGTTATGGTGGATAAATGAACTATGAAACGGAAATGCGTCAAGTCTGAAAAAAAAACCCCAAATTTGTGAAGTTTCTGAAAGACCAACACGCAAACTAAGAACGTATTTTTAAAAAACAGAAAGAAATCCTATAAGTTGAAACCATTTTGATACGAATATTTGAATTTAAGGGTGATCTATACAAACACTGAAAGAATGAAAAAATGCGAAATCGAATTGTCGCGAAAATCTGTGACTGCCAATTCCGCAAACACCCTTTCAGCTACAATCGGTTAAATTTAACAAAAAAAACTTCCGTTATACCAGCTTTTAAAAAACAACTGACATTAAACTATACCGGTGTTCTTGTTAAGGAAAATTTTAGCCTTTTTGTTTGAAACACAAACACATCGTTAGAATCACTGTTTGTCGAGGTAGATAGCCGATGAACATTCGAAATTGATGATTACAGATTTTAGCCACTGTTTGATTTTGCAAAATAAATCCTATAAGATGACACACGCCTCTATCAGAATATCCGGTTTTTAATCGCAAACTACAAGTGCTTAGAGATTGGTGAAGTGCGAAATCGAATTGTGGCCAAAATATACTAAAATGTCTACTTAATATTTTATAATTTGTCGCTGAGGTAAAACGACTTCACTAACAGTGCTTTATCCACCAACATCAACATCATAATAAACACCTTATACACCAGAAACGGGAAAATTCAGAAATTAACAGTTAATCGTACACCCTGCATTTCATAGAATTCTGATTTGCATATTTCAAGTGATTTGCTTTCGTGCAGTTTCCTCTATCGACAAAAATGTGAACTACATTTTTTTTTTCTCTAGTTCAAAAAAGAAAACCTTATTCAAATATATCAATTTCTTCAATTTTTATGAATTTTTAAAGTATTTGCGAATTTATATATATATATATGCGACACCCTGTATATTACCAATTATATAAATATCGATATATGTTATCTAGTTATAAACACACCAATTTCCACGATTTCGTAACTCTTTGATAAAGATGTTGTGCGGGGGGGGGGGGGGGATTATATGTTTACATCTCTTTGATATATCGGATATAATCGTCTTGAGTATTGACATGATAACTCTACAAGTTGCCGTGAACGAAGCAGAACGGAAGTTCCGGAAAAGCTCCCTCTTTACCATTTACACGGAAGATCAATCGTTTCGATTTCTCTTCGCTACACGAAGTGGGAGAAATTTCATTTGTTCGAGTGTCAAAGCCGTGAATCTCACTTCGAATAAACTTTTGTTTCATTCTCTCTCTTTGAAGTCTCTTTCTCAGAGCGAGGCCGCAACTCCGAGACAAACCCACGCATACATATCACGATAGTAAATTATTTCCCCACGTATATTCGAACGCTTCTCTGGTACAAAAGATCGAACCAAACTAAAATGCTGACTTTTGACAGTTATTCGTTAAAATTTCATTGATTTCGAGCAGTGCACTGAGCTGAGCATTGATCATTCTCTTCTGACTCTTTTATGGTATGTTGGTAAAAGAACCGTAACGAGAAAGAATTGACGAATATCCGACAAACGTGAATTATGTATATAAAAATCATTCGAAATATTCAGACGTTGTTTGAGAAATGGTGAAAATGTCAAACGGAATGTTAATTGCGATTACATCGTTGATATTCCTTGTTCACCAAACAAATCACGGCCCTTTCGTATATTACACGTCATTAGTGATTACTTTAGTGTAATTTTCTTTCAAAGCGTTCATAACCCCCAGTCAATTGACATCAAGTTCCGCAGAGGAGTATGGACGAGGTGCATGTATGGTTTAGTAGTAGTAGTCAATTACCATGAAGCCAATTTACTACCATTTTCTTCCAAAGAAGTGAATTGTGTCAGAACGTATATACGGATGCGTATTTTGTGTTGTGAGCCTAAATGACGAGTATATGCCAAGTTTTCTTTAGAAGAGAATGTCGGCTCTTACTTGTTGGCAACCACAGCAAATCACCTTCAGGTGACCAGTTGGAGTGGCATGAGCTGACATGTCAATTTTTACTGAGGTGTCTGATAGTAATAGTCATGTTGGTAATAAATGACCAATTTTCTATTTGTTTTTTCTTATTTCGAGAGGAATTAGAAATTTATGCTATGTAGCATGTGTTTGAACACATGACCTAATTTTCTTTTGCTTTGGTGTTGCACAGTTTCGTGCCAGTTCACCATACTATGCCTAAAGTGTCATTCGAAAAATCAAGTAATTTTCTTTACGATATATTAAACTGGGTAGATTCAATTCCAGATTCTATCATATGCAAGGCAAGATTATTGTGTGACTATTTACATAAGGACATTGTACGATTACGGACTGATTAACTGTGGACGATGTTATGATTGCAATTTTTACTTCAGATTTTCTGTTATTGATATGTATATATTAAATATCGTTGTTTGTGTTATTTTCACATAAGTTAATAAATTTCGATATCTCACTGAGATATCTCACAGAGATGGGAAGGGGGCTGCGTCCGGTTCTCTAATGTCTAATGTATTTCTTCTCAGGTTCAATTATTCCACAATTGCAGTTCATTAACCATGACGTGCAGTTTTTAATGGGTTTTTTTTCCAACTGTATTCATTTTAATTTCAATCTCTTTAAAATTCCGTCTGTCATGTAGGATTCTTTATAATATTTTACACGTTGGTTTTATGGCTAGGTAAGCTATATTCACTGCGCATGCACGAGTATTAATTTTTTCTGTCAGACATTTCACGCCACCAGGTCTCTAGGGAATCTCCCTTCGCCAATTTATATCCACTAAGAAGGAAGAAAGTGGATTTATCTGTCCAAAATGTGTGTCTTAATTAACTTGAAAATTTTTCAATTTTGGATTCATTATTTTAATTTAGTTAAGGCTTACGAAATTTATTTTCTGGGATGAAGTAAATTTCTTTTTCTATTTAATTTCCAATTGAAAGTTTGGTTAGTTGAATAATCTTTTTAAATAAATGGGCTTTCGTGAAATGCCTGTTTATTTGTTGAGAAATGTACGTTGAGGACTTCACTGGCCATATTACCTTCACCTGTTGGGAATATGATACAGAGAAATTTAAAAAACGCTTTTTGAAAAAAAAAATTTCAACGTTTTCCGTTCAGATGTTAACGCGGATCATTATTTTTCTTCTGTCAACGACTCTTCAAAGTATTTTTAAAATTATATATTTTCCATCAAATACAAGCCTCAGCAAAAATCACTGAAGCTTAGCATGACTATAATATCCTCATTTACTTTGCTCTATTATTCTATTTACTTTACCATACATTCACCTCGAAAACAGTATCATGCCTCGTAATGAGTAACATGCCGGAAAGTGTATTCTGAGTGTATGTGTGTCCGTAATGCATTTATTTTGTTAGAGTTAGTCGTGCTTCGAATGTTAGTGATACTGCTGCCATCTGTTTTTTTACATTTTGAAGTAAAAATGGCAGATGCCGGAATTTTCATAAGAATCTCTTTACTGCCATCCACTCTCTCTCTCTCTCAAAGTTGTCGATTTAGTGTTTCTCAACCGCCGAGCTGCGATCCGTTACCGGGCCCTGACATCAGGCACAGCGAGTGATTCACCCTTTCCTTTTCCCTCAAATAAATAAAACCGGGCCGCGGGCTTCCAAAGATTGAGAATCTCTGTTCTAGATCACATTTTGAAGGACGGCGGGACTTGACAGTGATACCTCGATCGGTGACCCTAAATGAATGAATGAATGAATGAACTTTGCACTGGACTTTTATCCGGTTGCCGAGATTTCTTCCAGCCCAGCTTCGTAGCAAGTTTGGAACAGTATCAGTGACATTGAAAAAGAAAATATTTCTTCTTTTCCAATATGGTCGAACTTATTTACCCTGACGCTTCTCTCTCGGTGATTGTAATTTGAGGTTTTAGTTTCCCGTATGATTATGTAAATTAACGAAGAATAATGAATGCTCATGTTTTTCCCTGTACCTCAAACTGCTCCAATAAAGTAATTAATAATGAAGTTCTTAATCACACAAATTTCTAATTAAAGTCATTAATTAATAATACTTAACATAGATCAATAGTAAGTAATCCATAATTCATTGTAGAAGAAAATCGAGTAAATTTTATTTTTTTTTCGAAAAGTGATAAAAAAAAACTGAAGATAGAAAAAAAAAAGTATTCAAAATTTGTAGAGAGAAGGGAAAAAGCTGATGATTTTTTTTTTCTCTTACCATTTTAAAATTCATTCTCTTATCCCTTGGTTTCACAATGATTAGATGGGAAACAGGAAAAATGTTCAAACTATTTGCATTGTACGATTGTGTGACTTGCAAATGACAGTTCATTACAAAATGCAAATGAGTTCGCGCTCAAACAAATCATTTGCTTCCTGTCGAGAAATTCGTCTACGTCAGAATCGTAGGAAGGAAATTGCGATAGCGACGATTCTTAATTTCCCGATGGTAGTTCAGCACCGTTTGTTTTTATGTAATCTCACGGGGTTTTTTTTCTCTTTTCTAAATTCTACTTTTTGAGAGTTTTTTTCAGATTTGAACTGGTTGCACTTCATTACTGATACACATATTAATGACCGTAGTCTACGATATTGTAAAAAAATGTATTTAGTACAGGAATACCCCGAAGTTACGCGATAGGTGGGACCGGCAACAATCGCGTTAGTCGAGATATATTTTCCATATTGTTACGAAAATAATGTAGTCATTATTTATCTTTTTTTTTATTATGACATTTTTTACCTGTAAATACCCCTTAATGTCATTCTCTGTAAATATCGCCAAGTTGGGACGTATGGCAACAGTGCCGATAAGTTGACGACGTCGTGATGCTAAGGGGAAGGCTGGGAGCTCATAAGAAGACTATGATTCTGTCGAAGCTTCTCCAATATCTATAAAATGACGCCAACAAAATAGAACTAGAGAGTAGTTTGTCGAGTTTCTTTGAAGAGTCGAGACCTTATTTGTAAGTCGTTTTCAAATCGCTGTTTGTGAATGCAATAGAGTCTCGTTTATCTGACCTTCCCTTGTCTGACATTCTGTATTACCGGACGTCCCACCGAAAAGAAAAAAACACATCAATCGGCAACAAGAACTACAAGTTGTGAGCTTAGTCTATTTCTTCTTGCTCCCGACTCTACCGCGACTCATCAGTTACCCGATTGTACAATAGCGCACCCGTCAATATTTTGATGAAGTATGATAATCAGTATGATTTAACTGATGAAGAAATTGTCACTCTTGTCAACTGCGATGACAACGAAATTGAACATCAAGATCGAACACCAATTGTTGAGCTTCTCAGAATCTCACATACCAACGGAGTTGGGACTCCGCTGTAACGAGGGGGGAACTTGGCGGACTGGTCCACCCGAAATGTGAGAAAATCACTGAAAAAAAGGGGAAAAGATGGCCAGATCTATTGTTCTATCAATTTGTCCCCCCCCCCCATCTGAAATGCAAGTGGTCCCTCTCCGATCGAAATTTCTGGCTACGACCTGCTGTAATTGTAGGTTCGTTTTCTAAGTTAGTTTTTCTGTTGTTTCGTTGTAAAACATGATTATTAGGTTCGTAATGTGTAAAATTATAAGATAGTTTGACGTTTAATAGGCTTTTCCTTAACATCTCCCTATTATCTGACATTTTCACTTATCCGACATTATGCCTGCCCGTTTATGTTGGATAAGCGAGACTCTACTGCATATGTATATAGCTGTTTTATGAAATAAATTTGTGTTGTCCATGAAGTTGCTTCCTGCTTTGCCAGCTCTAGTGCTTGTGAAAAACATTATCCGGAAAATTTGGTGTCAGGAGCTAGGTAATTCAGACTTGAATGGTAAAAACCAGAGGAATGGGCATGGATGAGATGCGAGAACTGCCGTCACCGTCAACACATCTATTGCCGCCGTCAAAGGTGATGTCAACACCTCCATCGCTCCTGTGAATGACAAGATAACGACCATGAGCGCAGCCGTCAACACGTCCATCGCTGCTGTCATAGATGTCACGAATCTATCACTGAAGTCAAGGATGATGTCATCGCAGTCAACACCTCCATCGCTGAAGTTATAGAAGATGTTGCCGGTGTGTGAAGGGAGACATCGACATTGCCATTGAGAAATTAAAGGACGACATCGCCACTGCAGTCGCTGAAGTGAAAGAAGAGCTTCCCCAGGAGATGAACTCCGTCAATCAGAGGATGAGCGTAGCGAAGGCGGTCGATGAGAAGCTCTCGAAGAGGATACAAGAGCTGGAAAGAAACTTTCAAGAGCCTGCGTTTTCTGCGGACGCTCACCACGTCCTGCCAACCATAACTGACGTTATCCAGACGAAAATCAAGCCCTCGACATACGACGGAAGGACATCGCGGTCTATCTTCTGGACACAGTTCGAGATAAATAACTGCCTCCGTGAACTCAAGGCCTTCGACCTAGTCGCCGCACTCCGAGGTGAAGACGCCGAGGCTTTACAGACGCTCATCACTGAAGACTGATCCAGCTGTAAAGCTCTGGCGAACGCACTTGAGTTGACGTTCGGAGAAAACTATCTCAAGGTCTTCAACCGGCTTTCTTTCTTTCTTTCAAACCGAGCATAACGCAAGTCTATCGCCATGGGCAATTTACTACCTAGTGAGTTGTGCCAGAAGTGTGTGTACCTAACAATCTGAGTGCGTATTTAGTGTTGTGTCTGATTTTTCAGTGCTGCCATCAGTATTTCAAAAGTACAGTGAGTGAAGTGTAATGAGTGAATATTTGTATCATTTTGTAGGCCTGTTGCTCTCTCTGTGACGAGACTTTTCAATAGGGAGATCGGCTCGCGCCTCGATTTTGGGAACCACAGAAAATCAACTTCAGCTGACCAACCCTGTGGCACCAGTAAGGTTCGAACTAGGAACCTCGGGATGCGAGTCCGTCACTATGTCCACTTGACCACCACAACGGCACTTCCACCAGCTGCAACTCAATACCAGGCAGCACAGAACTGGCGAGACATTGTAGAAACTTGCCATGGACATCAAAAGACTCTCGCACGTTGACTTATCCCAATAGTCCACCGGATATCAGAGATGGATTGCCCTTGCAAAGCTTTGTTGGTTCTGTCAACTATCCAGACATCCAGCAGGCGTTGTGTCTGGGCGATTTCAGTGACGTGAGAAATACTCTTATCTACGCAATGAAATTCGAAGCAGCCCATCAAGCTTCGAGATGAGAGCGACGAGTAATCCGCGGTGCTGTTGCGGAGGGCATTACGTCGAACATCATCAGAGAGTTGAAAGAACTCCTGAAAAGTGCCAGAAACGACCATGGGAACCAGGAAGACAAGTCATCCATGTGCTGGAAATGCCTTGAAAAAGGCCACTTGCGGAGCGCATGCTCAGTCGCGGCTACTGGTACGGGAGATGCGTCTTGCCGAGTGTACCACGTCTCACAGCTGCATGGTGGAGATCATGGATTCTACGTGAAAAACGAAATTCATGAGATTCTATGTAGGATGGTCATCGATACCGGAGGCGACGTGAGCATCGCTAGGACGTGCCTGGCTCGAAAATTCAAGCAACGACTTCTCTACGCGCCACCATCTATGACGCTGCAGTCAGTCACAGGAGAAAAAATGACTGTCCGCGGAAAATTGGAAGTCTCAGTGAAGTTCGCCACGGTCGCCTACCGACACACCGTCTTCGTGGCCGACGTACAAGACCCGTGTATCATCGGACTGGACTCAGTGAGGAAACATGAATTTCCCTTAGACATGAGGAATGACCAGCTGCACACGCCGAAGGAACACATCGCCCTGTTAGGATGTGGTCACGACGAAGTTCTTCCAGGAAAGTGATGGCTGTTCCACAAGCAGAAAAAGTGTTCATCGCCGATGCGGACAGGACCGATTTCGGGGTTGGAACTGTTCTCTCCCGAGTGTCAAACACTACGAATGTGGAGATCCAGCACCGAAAGGGAACATCGTATGGAAATACCGATGCCCTGTAGAGAAGACCGTGTCCACAGAACTGTCACCATTGCCTCAAGACAGAAGAAAATACGGGCCAGCGAACCCTCTAGTCAGACAGAGGACATCTCAAGTCTCAAGTGAATATCCTTGGAGCGCCGAGAACACTTGTAAAGCCAAGCTAGAAAATCCTGGCATACAATAGATAACGGACTTTAAAGAATCCACAGGGAATAAACCAACGTGGCAAGACGTTGCCTTAGTTCGACGACAAAAATATATTGGGCGTTACGGGACTTCCTGGAAATGAGAGATGGCGTGCTATGCCGCAAATGGAAGCCGGAGGACGGGACGAGACATTCGGGTGGCAACTCATTCTACCAAGAGGCAGTGTGAAAGAAGTTTTGAATGATGAAGTACGACTGGGGTGGACATTTCGGCATAACAAAGACTCTTCAGAAGGTCAGTGAACAATTCTATTGGGACAAGTCCAGGACCGATGTGGAAGAATGGTGTAAGAAAAAATGGTGTGATAAAAATCAGTTATAAGATTCTTGAGGAGTAATTTTTACCAACAAAAGATGGCACTAATTAATAAATCTCCCAACTCACTGTATGAGAATGAATAACGCTGGAAATCCCTGTGGCATTTAACACAAGTGTTTCTCGGAGAATCGCAAACCATCATTCACTTGAACAGATCCGGAAAGTTTTCCAAAACTTTTTGTATTTCTCTCCAATCTCGTTGCTCGATTGCCGAAATCTCATCTACTCGTTCAATCATTTCCGATATTTCTTGATCACGATGATGAGATCAGATATAGAAGGTTCGATGGTGGAAAGCTGTTTCGGTAAACAAAGTACTGAATGCCACGAAGACGATGCAAGCGGAAAAACTCCCGAGAATAGCAAACGAGACAATGAAATTAGGGTAAATTCAAAGATAACGAGATAACGGAGTAAGAGAATATATTTGCATTATTCAAAAGATCGATTTCTCGGCTCGAGATTATGTGACTATTCATTACGCATAATGACAGCCTCCCTAGTCTTAATGGATGGAGAAATCGGCTGCTTTTCGAAAGATAAGCCTTATATTGTCTAAATGAATCATCATCACTGTATATCCACTGCATTCCCTCACCAGAGAAGGAACGCAGAAAACGTGGACATCATAATTTTTAATTTAATACGCAGATTCGTTTTAGACAGTGAATTAATTTGATTAATCTTTTGATTTAGTTGCGATCGTTCGTTGTTACAATAAACCACCTGCAACTTTCGTAATGAATGCACCGGCAGAAATTTTTGTGGTTCTTGTAATGCCGGATCTCCCCTCATGACACTCCGTATGTACGATAAATGTGATGAACATATTATGCATACTAACCAGTTATTATGTATGCATAATCGCTGCCCATTTTCGAAAATTTTATCAATTTCTCTAAATTTATCACTTTTACCTGAGTCTATGTATAATACCCAAGAGTGGTTAGTGTAAACATGAGAAATTTATCAATTTAGATGATCGTACTTATGAGCCAGAGCCTGAACCGGATATAATGAACCATTTTTTGAAGAATTTTTCCGAACATCCCGAAATAACTCTTATTTGACGAATACTGAAATTGGACCTCAATATAACGAACTCTTATTTAAAAAATATTGCTGTCATACCACGACATAGCGATCTCAACAAATTTCACTATAATCAACTCCTATATAATAAATTTTATGATTTTACCCCGATATTACGAACTCTCATTTAAAAAATGATTTCATTTAATGAATTTTTGAACGTTTTTGTGCGTATTACAGTATATCAGAACCCAATAAAACAAACTTCTGTTTAACGAATTCCACAAACGGTCCCCGGAATAAATAACCCTTATTTGACGAGTTCTACAATTACACCTCCGTATAACTAACTTTCATTTAACAAATTCCGGATCGTACCCCGATATTGAGTATCAGTTTATCAAATTATCCATTACGTATATTCATTTTATTCGCAGTTAGCAAATTTACCAACGACACTTCGGCATTATGCATAATCACCGGTGAAAGTGATAAATTTATCAAACTTACCGAAACGATTGGCGATTATGCAGAATAATGTTCTGCTGAATCACTTGAGTGATCTGTAAATATATCGGGCTGGCTTAAATGATCTAGAAGTGCGCCGTGAGCCACTTGATTAATCTGGAAATGCACCACGGACATCTTAAGTGCTCTGAAGGGGTGCGTGGGTGTGGGTCATTCTCTAAATGTACCGCAGGTAACTTAAGTGATCTGTAAACGTACCGTGGGTCACTTGTGTAATGTGGAACTGCACCGCGGGCCGCTTGAATTCTCTGGAACGATCCACAGTGAGTCATTCAACTCAACTGTTAATGTGCCGCGGAATTGCTTGAATGATCTGGGAATGTACCACAGGTCACTCAACTGATCTGTGAATATGGTAGGGATCACTTAATTGATCTGGAACTGCACCCAAGGCTGCTTGAGCGCTCTGAAACTGTGCCGCAGGGTCACTCAAGTAATCTGTAAATGTGCCAATGATTATACTTAAGTGATCTATATATATATGTTCCACAAGTCAATTAAGAGATCTAAAAATGTGTCACGGGACACTCTAGTGATGTGGAACTGCATCACGGGCCACTCAAGTGCTCTGGAACTGTATCACTGTATCGCGAGTCACTCAAGTGCGATCTGTAAATATGCCGCGGTCACTTAAGTGATCTATAAATGTGTGTACCCCCACTTAGTTCATTTTTACAAAATTAGGTTTGAGGCCACGGGTCACATTTGACCAGCAGTTCAGAGTGTACGCTCTTAATACTAGGTATTTTCTTCGTATTCATACATATTTCTGAGATTAAGAAAGAAAGAAAGACAAAATAACGGTTCAATCGGCCTTTATAGTGTGTGCGTGTCCTTCATTATTATCATACATCCGTCAATGTGCTTCACATTGTAAGGCGATTCCGAATCGAAATCATTTAATAGCTAGAAGGGTATCGTAGAAACTGATTGTGGAAAACTTCAAGATAAATTTAGGAAAAGAATAAAAAAAAAATGAAATATTTTTATTTACTTTCCAATACATTTCCCAAGAGCCTTTAATATCTGATTCAGATAAAAGAAGAGAATTTTGCCAATAACTAATATTCTCAGTAATGTATTATTTTGTTACTTGATCGATTTTTACTCGTGTGAGTTATCTCATTGATCGCTCTTTCCCTTTCTCTCTCTCTCTCTCTCTCACTCACTCGCATACACGCGCTATTAGAATGTGTACCATCTTTTGCTACAGTAATTTTTCTATTCTCCACATTAAACTTCTTTTTCAGATAATCTATTTCTATTGATTTTATTTTTCATTGATATTTAAGGGATATAAACTCGGTATTTACTTGAAAGAAAGTTTTTTTTAGCGAAGTTTTATGACCATCGTATATATATGTTGTAGTTTCACTCAACATTTTACCAATTCCAATAGTTGATATTTTAAGATTTAAGGAGACAAATAATGAAGTCTAGTATTTATTCCTTGAGAAATGATATCAAAGTGAATTTTCTTTATTTATCCTCTCATTCATTCATTCATTCATTCACTTACTTCCTCAAAAGTACAAAAATCTAGCTAGAATCAACTAATATTAACTCCTTTACGATCACAAACGAATTATTTCCTACAAACACCAGTGGAATAAATTCAATCCAGTTCTCTGTGTTTTTTCTTTCTCTCCTCATCATCATGACACTTTATTGTCATACAGGGTGTTTCGAAATCGCCCGATTTGAAATGCGTATATTACGAAAAATATTGAACACACAGACACTTAAGATATTACATGGCTAATCAAAGTTTTTTTTCAAACCAAATTAAAGGTGCTCAACATGTCCGCCTTGAGATGCACGGCATATGTCTATACGGTAGTCAAATTCATCCCAAACTTTTGTGAGCATGTTTGCATCCACTGCGAGTGGATTTCTGTGGACTACATGCGAAACTCTGTCGGATGGGTTAAACATTTTCATCTGACATGCGGGGATGGCCAGGGGGTTTCCCTTTACACACAGACAACCCGTGTCTTGGAATTGTTTATACCATCGCCTAATGCTCTGAGCGGTAGGAAGTTCAACGCACTAGGTTATTTTTGACGAAAAGCACGATGCAAGCACGAAAAGCAAGTTGTTAGGGACTCACATTTCGCGAACCTTAGAACACAAAACGATTTCTGTTATACAGTCGCCATCTTGACAAACACTGAAGTGGCGGCCTAAGGAAGAGCGTTAGTGCTACCTGTCAACTGCGTGAAACTCGAGATTTCTCTCTTTCCACCTATACATTATTCGATCAAAACAGATTAAAAGCTGCATAGTTATGATTTTTTTTAATCGGATGATTCTTTTTGAAGCACCCTGTACAATAAAATAAAGTTGTTTCGTTTCCTCCCCGTTTTTTCCATACTCCTGTAAGTCCTTTTTTTTTTCTCACATACGATATATCTTTCTATATAAAGGCCTTACATGAACGAGCGAAAGAGTACACGTAGGATAAGGGTGGGGGGGAAAAAAGATAAATCTCAACTGTGTACTTCTCTTAGCTGCATATCTATTATACTGTTTTTCTTTTCTATTTGTTTTCTCCCTTCCTTTTCTTCTATTTTTTATTTCTTTCCCCTTCTTCTTCTGTTTTTCTAACGTGTGGTTCGGTTAGGATAAGGTGACCAGTTTGTCAAACAAAGATCATGCAAATTTGTTGCCAAAAGCTTGTACGCGAAGGAGTTAGAATAAAAAAAAATAATGAACATAGTTTTTCTCATTGTAAATATGCTACGACGGAAGCCGAAATTAGCCGGCCAGTTGACCCGGCTTATGTCAGAGTTTCGGGCTTCGGTTGGCCCCTATATATATATATATATATATATATATATCTATTCTATAATATAAAATCACAAACAAACTCGAAAAGGGCCTGTTGCTAAGCAACGGAGTGACGGAAGTGGATGAAATTTTTGAGTGACGGAAATCTGTTACGGAAGTCGGTTTCGATTCATATATCGATATTCACATTCATATATCGTACATTCATATTCATATATTCATATATCGATATTGGGTCGATATTCACATATCGGGACCCATTTGACCCATCGGGACCATGTTATGTGCATGTACCAAGAGGCTCCTACATCCTACAGCAGAGCCCTTAGGCTGGAATTTAGATTTCGAGCCCCCAAACCAGCTTTCCAGGGGCCCCTCTGTGATTAATTTATAGTGTGAAAAATCAAAAAGTGATAAGAATCGTTGTGGCCCCTGTCAGCCCTTCCTTTGTGGGGGGGGGAGGTCCATGCCGAGAGGTATATATATGTATAATATACACACACAACAGCAGTGCTCCCAACACAGGGTCGGGGTACCCGGGGAAGATTTCACGTATAAGTAAAAAGTTTTCATTTACAGGGGCCCTTGATGGATCTCATTGTTTTCTTGCTGCTTTAACGTTGAAAAATTTCGATAGCGGAAGCAAAAGATATATCCAGTCTGGGGCCCCACCAAAAGTATGCGAATTGGTGTCCCGGGTAATTGGTTGGGGGGTCCTGGATTTTATTCGTTGGTAAAACGAATACAAATGAAAATTTTTCATGGTACTCGCTCCGTGGGATGGCCGACAAGCTTCCAAGTCGGGGTCCATGTTTACAGGTTTCATTTTGGGTGCCCTGGATTTTATTTGTTTGTAAAACGAATACAAATGAAAATTTTTCATGGCACTCGCACCGGGGGATGACCGACAAGCTTCCAAGTCGGGGGCCCCATGTTTACAGGTTTCATTTTGGGGGCCTGGATTTTATTCGTTGGTAAAACGAATACAAATGAAAATTTTTCATGGCACTCGCACCGGGGGATGACCAACAAGCTTCCAAGTCGGGGGGCCCCATGTTTACAGGTTTGATTTTGGGGGCCCTGGATGAATCTCATTCTTTTCTGTTGTAGAATTTGCCACAGCCGAAACCCGAGATATAGCCAGTCTGGGACCCCACTAAAAATCGGCGTATTGTGTCCCCGCTACTGGATGTGGGGCCCTGGATTTTATTCGTTGTAAAATTGATAAAAATGAAAAATTCTCACAGGGGGGTGTCCGACAAGCTTGCAGGTCAGGGCTTCATGGAAATGTTGGCAGGTTGTAATTCGGTGCCCCTGAATGTATCTCATTGATTTTTGTGGTTTAACATTGTAAAATTTGCAACACATCGGTAGCCCAAGATATATCCAGTGTGGGGCCCCACTGAAATTCAGCGAATTGAATCTGGGGACCCCCATGGGGAAGTTTTCTGGGGATACTTGATGAATCTCATTTGTTTTTTGTTGCTTTATTATTATTTTCATTAAAATTCGCTTCTTCAGTAGGCTGGTGCTTTCACACGTCCCTTTCCCCTTTTCCATAGCACGCTGATGGAGTGGGACGAAATAAACAACATATGTCCGGGAGAGAAGTGGGGGGGGGGGTTGGCCGCCAAAGGCGGCAGGGGGGCAGAGCCCCCCTAGTATATATATATATATATATATATATATATCGATCCCTATGATTTTATGTGATCGCCACGTTGGTGTATTTTTTTTTTATAATTATGGCCATTAATGAGTATGGTCAGCTATGGCAACCCTAACGATCAAAGGAAGTGACGATCTAGATCCGTAAAGTATCGATATCGATACTTTGCGGATCGATATATAAAAGCCGGTGAAAGCCCGGAATTCGGACATTGGCCGAGTCAACAGGCCAGCCAGTTCGCGATTTCGGGCAGAGTATATATATATTACTCATTGGTATGACCCGTATATACGGAACATTCCCGCACTTTCCCTTAATTTTATCCGACTTTTTATAAATTTCTTTCGTTTTTTTCCTTATAATTACGCTATTTATCATTTTATTATTAGCTTACTATAATCGGTTACTTATTCCCATAAATTATTCTAAAATCGTGGATAGAGATAATTTGCATAATTTATGAATTTCATTTCTCATATTTGTCATGCTCAGATTTTTTTGTGAAATAGATTTTTATGTCACTGCAGTCTTGCTATATGCAATTTCGGCGACAATTTGTTAATTTTTTTGGCGAGAATCGCTAATATCTCGTATTTATGATCTCAATTTCCCATATTTTCTCTTGCAAAATTATGGTCACTCTCATCGTGATGAAATTAAAATTTCGTGTTTTGTATTTGACTGCATCTGATTATACTTCACATGTCTAAAAGGTCTTGAAAACGTCAACCTCGTAAGTAATGACACCTCGGTTATAACGACAAAAATTTCGTAGAATCTTCGATGCCGTAACCAAGTTTCGAGTCTGAAAATGCATATGTAAATTGAGTTGCTACCTATTCACACATAAAAGAAAAAGCATCGAATTTATATAGTTTTAACGAATTCTGGAAATTATAGGTAATACTGAGTTCTGAGATTCCACATAATATAGAAATGTTGAATTGAAAATGAAAATTTCATCTCTCTTAAGCTTTTCTTGTAAATAATACTCTTCATCAGACACTTTGGACAAGTTTTGAGGTTTTTAGAACTTTTCATTTTATGAGAAAAGTTCCATCATCTCGTCTCTTTTTTCAATATTTGAAACATAGAAAAAAAAACATATTTTCAGATGATGATAAAATTTAAAATAAAGTGTTATTAAGGGCTTCTGTTTTTCCTCTTTTTTTTATATTGAGCAGAAGAAAATAAATAAAGAGCGAATGTAATGATAAAAAGTAAAATAAAAGTCAAAGAATCACCACCACCTATGACACCAAGAGTATTATCACGATACAGAACCAGATCAACCAATAATATTAAAAAAAAGTGAAAGTTAAAATATATATATACAACCGAAGAAGTTTGCAGTGTCCTCTTGAGGATTATATCTGTACCTTTCCTAAGCAATATGGTGTTATTTGACTTGTCAACAAAGTTATCGAGGAAAGTAAAACACAGAGTTGTTCAAAAATCCCTTATCGAGCGATAAAATAGAGTCTCAGACAGGTAAAAAAACGAAAGTGTAGATAGTATATATACATAAGGAGTGAAAAAAAAAAAAGAAGTAAAAGGAAAGGAACTGTCACCCGCCAAGACACGAACCAGGAATCTTCTGCTCTCTTTCTGTTTTTTCTGCTCCGGAAAGAAAAATATTGATCCTGGAAGAGACTAGGCTCTCGGGGAATTTCGTTCCCAGTTTGATTTCCTGAAAGATTCACAGAAACAAAAAAAAGTAAGGCTGATAACGTCAGAGAACAAAAAGAGATACATTCGCCGGTCTTCCTTGTACATGGATCAAGAACTTCTGATATTAAATCTCAAATCGTATCCATCGTACAACGAGGGAATTCGGAATCTTTGACAAAGTTTTAGAATTCTCATTGAGAAGAAGAGAAACCATTCATGAGACAGTATCATGTACTTGTGGGTTATGATAAGACATTTGTGAGAGTGCTCAATACAATTCTTTTAAAAAGTTTACTAGTTGATTCATGAACAATGCACACAGTAATCATATTACTGTACAGTATTCATATTACTGTACAGTATTCATATTACTGTACAGTATTCATTAATGTAATATAAAAGGAGAATGAACCTCCTCTCCGCTAATTATACGAAGTACAGACGACTGGATATCAAGCGAAGATAATTGGAAAGAGAAGTCATATTCCTCTGTGGGGAATCGAACCACCAACCTCGCACTTTCCGGGCGTTTTACCATTAAACTACAGAGAACATTGTGTTCCTTTGGGCTGAACGGGACTGCGCAATGGACAGCATCCTAACTCAGCAGCAGCTCGTAATTGAAATTAGCCTCCAGATGGCGACATAGAATGATCTTAGGAAAGGAAATGTCCGTCTTCTGTAGTTTAATGGTAAAACACGATCCCGGAAAGTGCGAGGTTGGTGGTTCGATTCCCCGCAGAGGAATGCGACTTTTCTTTCCAATTATCTTCGCTTGGTATCCAGTCGTCTGTACTTCGTATTACTTGTATAATATATTCATTATTTCAATTTTTTACCATGCACGCAAATAAAACATATTGTAATCATCGGTGTAACATCTTCTTTTGTGGACTATGAATCCTTTGTGCCAAATAAGATTGCGTCCACGTACCGCCTATACCAAGGACGTACAACCTTTTCGAGCAACGGGCCAGATATGAGGTATATTTTTGCCGCTAGCGGGCCAGAAACTTTTATATATAGAGAAACCATAAAACCCGTATTTTACGGGACATTAACATAACTTTTAGCCGTCCAAAGCTTTTTATAAAATTTTCCGTTTTTTCCCCCGTATTTTCAACGAGGCTCGCATGAAATTTTATTCTTTACTGAAATCAAGAATTAAGATTATTTTAATGACAGATTATATTAGGTAATTGTGAATCTGGCATAATTAATTATAGTCATACAGTATAAACTGAAGAGCAAAAAAACTGGTACAGGTATGCGTATGCAAATAAAGAGATATGGAACCAATCAGAGTACGGCGCTGCGGTCGGCAATGCCTATATAACACAACAAGTGTCTGGAATAGTTGTTAGATCGGTTACTGCTGCTACAATGGCAGGTTATCGAGATTTAAGTGAGTTTGAACGTGATGTTATAGTCGGCGCACGAGAGATGGGACATAGCATCTCAGAGGTAGCGATGAAATTTGGATTTTCACGTACGACCATTTCACGAGTGTACCGTGAATATCGGGAATCCGGTAAAAAATTAAATCTACGACATCGCTGCGGCCGGAAAAATATCATGCAAGAACGGGACCAACGACGACTGACGAGAATCATTAAACGTGACAGACGCGCAACCCTTCCGCAAATTGCTGCAGATTTCAATGCTGGGCCATCAACAAGTGTCAGCGTGCGAACCATTCAACGAAACATCATCGATATGGGCTTTCGGAGCCGAAGACCCACTCGTGTACCTTGATGTATGCACGACACAAAGCTTTACGCCTCGCCTATCAAAATCCCCAGACATGAACATTATTGAACATATCTGGGATGCCTTGCAACGTGCCGTTCAGAAGAGATCTCCACCCCCCTCTTACTCCTACGGATTTATGGACAGCCCTGCAGGATTCATGGTGTCAATTACCTCCAGCACTACTTCAGACATTAGTCGAGTCCATGCCACGTCGTGTTGCGGCACTTCTGCGTGCTCACGGGGCCCCTACACGATATTAGGCATGTGTAGCAGTTTTTTGGCTCTTCAGTGTATTATATAACATACATTATTGTGTAACATACTTTTAGTGAATTGAATGTAACACATTGCCACATGCAGTAGCCCTCCATTTCCCGTCGTTGGTGATTTTTCAGCAGTTTTCGGCGATAGATGCAACTTCACAAACATTTGAAAATTCCATTGGCTACAATTGGCTACTTTACTAGCCTTTGAAAATAATTTTTCTATAAATGGCAACTTTTTACACGCTTTTGCCGATAATTTGTGTTGCCTCGTACAGATTTCCATGTTTTCACTTACTTTTATCGAGAAGATATGGCCAACCTAAGTGCATATAACATTGTTTTGATTTTCTACAACAACACCTTGGCGGGCCACAGGCTGTGCAACCCTGCCTACACCAATAAAATGAAAGCTACGGACGCCTCTTCAAAATAATAATAAGAATACAGAATTCATTGTTTCAAATTGTGGGTCCATAGGACTGTCTCAGTAACCGTTGCCTTTAAATGTATACGTTCAGTTAAAAAAAAGTTTCAAGTTGATATGCGGTTTCTTAAAATGTCGTAATTTTTTGAGGGAGGTCGTATACATAAAAAATTGATTTTTTACCCAGTCCCCATGTGTTAAAACTTAGAACTAGTGAAATATAGATAATGCTCCGAAATGTCATTTGCAAAAAACTGCATTCTTTTAGACTAATATTTATGGAGATATTTTTAAGAATTTGTACAGAGATATTTGACTCTTTTCAGAATTCATTGCCAATGATTGAAGACGTGGTTCGCAAATTGCGAGAAGGTCAATCAGATTCAAAGTGTAAAAATTCTGTAAAAAAATGTAATTGTAATTGCGACTAAAAAAAGTAAAGTAATTTCTCACTCTTTTTTCTATAAATTTAATATTAAAGCATCTCCAGTTGTTTTGCAACGAAACCATGTTCTTATTTGCGTTTCTTATGTGACCAAGCGTGGATCCAAGGCTACGTGTTGGGAGTGGGCGATTTATTGCGTAGGTTTGTAGGATCATCCTGTATTTCCAGGGAGGGACCGATTTTTCCTATATTAACGGCTCTTGGAAAGGGTGATCACCTCCCGCTGGATCCGTATTTTCCAGTGGTTTGAAATTGCAACCAACAACGTTTCACGCAATCTGGTTCCATCTGCCGAAGCGATATTTACAATACGTTGTGTTTTTCCTGTTTTCATCATTTCATTTCTTGGTCGAATAATTATTTTATTATGGAAGGAATAAAGAAGGGGTAAATAAAAAATAATAAATAAATAAAATAAATAATAAATAATAAATAAAATCATAATAAAATAATTATTCACCCGAAAGGGTGAATAATTATTTTATTATGATTTAGTCCGAGATGGGTGAAAATTTTCTGAAGAGAATAATGCGAAGAAAAACATCTTTTAAAATAAACGATGAAATTGTATTAATAAAATAACAAAGAGTTGAGGTCATTTCATTTGTGTACATGCCCAAAAATCAAGCTTCTCAAGCTAATACAAACACACCAACACATCAATAAGTCATCAAGACGTTGTATATATAATTTTCAGCTTCAATATTGAAAGAATAGTGTATTTAAAAATATGCAATTTTTTGCAAATATCTTATCAAAAAGCCCCTTCTACATTCAACTACTTGGAAGTTCTTGCACTTAGGGGACTATATAAAATGTCTATTTTTTAATTTTTTTTCATGTATACATGGGAAAAAACCCTAAAAAAACATCACGACGTTTCAAGAAACCGCATGTCGTTTGAAAATTTTTGTAATTGTAAATATATTTTTAAAGTCAATAGTTGCAGATATAGTGCTACGGACACACAATTTGAAACACCCTTGTATAGCAAAGTAAAAACACTGACAGTTTTTTCCCATTCAAGCTCCTGCCCCCCCCCCTTTCCCGAAGTCTCTCCGCCTTAACTGATTTGGACTGTATAGAATTGTTATACTCGACTTTTGATCCGCACAACACAATCCCGACAATTTCAACGAAACCGTTCAGGATTTGGTCAAATTCTTACGTTATGTCTGCATGAATCGCAAACGCTCAAATTTAAGGATAACAATTTGCTACCTAACTAAAATTATTCTGGAACTTAAGTCCAATTGTTTTTCGAATAAAGTAATTGAATGCGTGTCTTTCATATGAAACATGCGAGAACCTGAAAATATCTCAATTTAATTCATGGAGATTATTCTCTTTCTATTCGCTTTTCAGAACGTTTAGTGCTTACATAGCGTTTTCAGATTTTTCTTTTCTTCACAAATGCAAATGCAACAAAACAAATTTATGGCAAATTGCACAAGAAGGTGACAAAAAATATATAGAATAAAATGGAATGGTAAATTTTATTTTATACGCGTGAATTTTTTTTCTTAAAACGAGATATTTTGAATTGAATTATTGTTTAGCCAGAAGCTATGAAATCAATAGACTCGCATCGTACAACAAACACCTCTATCAGATTAAAAACTAAATTGCGTATTTTCCTCTTTTAATTCCTCATTCGAATATTTGAATTCGTTCAAAGACGAAATTCTAAATCACGAGTTCACGAAAGAGACGGAATAAAAGAAAAATATTTCAATAAAAGATTCAGAGAAATCAATTTGCATGAATTAGTTCGGAATAGGTTGTTAGTATAACGGCGAAATTCATATTTAATTAACTCCCATAAGGAATTTCGATTCGGAACGTCGCCTAGCATTTCGTTTAATTTTTATTTCTTAGAATCTCAAAGATCTTTATAATGTTAGACGCATTTAATATTGCAGTAGCTTCATTTCTGAAGGGCCTACAAATAACGTTAATTAAAAAAGGGCATCGCTCATGTCTCACTAGTGACACTTGATTTGAGTATTAAAAAAAATAAGCAATGATTTTCTTGTATACATTTGCTCTCTAAAATAGTTATACACAGAATAAATTTGTATAATTGATTGTTTAAGTTTTCTTTTTTGCAATTAAATGCTACATTAAATCTGAAGAACATGAAATCTTGTGAACTTAGTCGCCGGTACGGTATATGAAACTGAAAACAAGACTTTCTTTTACCAACAAAACGCATTTCAGTGTGATTGCGCTGAATAGGGACATTGCAGCGTCCTCTGGTGTAATGGACTACTACTACTACTACTACTACTACTCAACCACTTAACCGTACATTCATCTCGTATACATTCCTCTGCTGAATTTCTGATGAATCGGTGCATGCAGGAACGTGTTGTGTGTGTGTATGCGTGGCCCTAACGTATTTATGTATTCAGAGTTGCGCTTGTTTCTTGATGGTGCTGCCATCGTGATCCCTACACGACCACACAGTGGCCCTGATCTGAGCTGACAAAAATCATTTCTCTTTGCTTTTTCTTTTCCTGGTGCTGCTATTGCTGAAGTTAACCCTTTGACTACTGACGATACTTATAAGTACCACTTTCATTTCTACATGTTAATTATAGTAGACATTAATTACCATAAGTTAATGAATTAATAATGTCCCTTTTGTTATGACATTATTTATTAACTATTAATAATAACGATAGTTAATCGTTACAAAACGGTATTGGATTTAGTATTACACCATAAAACGGATAACCAAAGTGTACGTTTTAAGGTGCAAAGTATCCGAATTATAGTTTAATATACCCTTGTAAAAAGCATTCGAATTGAAATGTAATAGTAATATTAATAATCGAATTAAGTGTTATAGTGAAACATATCAGACTTTCATGAAAAAAAATTTCAGTCAAGTACTTTAAACTTTCAGCTCGATATTTGAAATATAGAAATTGAATAGACTTGGTCATGCATTTAGGAGGACGAACGGTTAGACTCATATATGCAAAACCTTGCCTAATAGGAAGTTACTCCGCCCTTTCAATGTTCATGCCATGAAGTTCTCTTCGAAATTGTATTGCCGTTGATGAATGGGGTCCTTTATTGACCATTTGCAGCAATATTTTTGCAATAAGTTGCGAAGCAATTGCCGCTAACTATCACAGGCGTCGGAATTGTTTGCTTTGTGTGCGCTCTGCCTGAGCTTGAAGTTAGAGATTTCGATTTCTGAAATGATTCTGGGGATACTCGGCCTCGTGCTATAAAATACCGTTGGTGCTCGAGCACTCGTGGCGTTTCCGGCTTCAACGCCAATTCTCACTACATGTGATTGT
This sequence comes from Pholcus phalangioides, assembly GCF_987345545.1. Classification (NCBI taxonomy): domain Eukaryota; kingdom Metazoa; phylum Arthropoda; class Arachnida; order Araneae; family Pholcidae; genus Pholcus; species Pholcus phalangioides. The sequence continues at coordinate 79,184,222 of NW_028301608.1, read as the reverse complement.
AGCTCATTCACATGTTTTCCGAGGACGTTCCATCAATCTCGATTTCTACGTAGATTTGATGATGAATGCGTCTGTCTTCTCTGCCAATAAAAGCACTTCCTGTGAGAATTTAATAATACAACACTCGGGCCTTCTTTTTTTTTGACGTCATAATTTCTTTTTGCAAGTTGCTTACATAATACGTATGAAAAGTAATTAAAATGTGACTGGAAACATTTCAAAAAAGTATGTTTCGATAAATAATGAAACATATTTCTTATAAAATGAATTGAAAGTACCAACTGATGGATTTCAACTTTTTTTCGGTCCTAATCCAATATTATATCATGTTTGCATGTCTATTCTAATTTCCTTGCCATATGTTTATTATTTACGGAAAACTACGAATTGCAGTTAAACTCGGTTATAACGACATCGGCAGAATCCACAACATTTTGTCGCTATAACCGAGGTTTCGTTACAATTTTGAGGAAAAATATAATCAAAGACAATCAAATACTGTGCACAAAGTTTTTATTTCTTTATGATTGAGAGGAGGGTAACCATATTTGATCCAGAAAAATCGGGTTAATTGACACGGGAGATGTATGCGAGTGTGTATGTCCATGCACAGTCTCAACGTATTGATGTTGTTAGAATTGTACTTTTTCGTGTTCTTGCTAGAGAGCTGTTTACCCCATTTTGAAGTAAAGATGTTAAGTGCTTGAACTTTCGTGTCGTTATAAACGAGTTAGACTGTACTTACATTTTCAATTAAAACGTTTCCTAACTTATGAATGAATCACCTTGTAGTACATTTGATAGGCCCATATCAGACATATTCACGATGAAAAATTGCAACAACCTTTATCTCAATTTCATTTAATCAATTCTCAAATCCATTTCCTGAAGTCAAACAATTTAATCGTGGATTTCATCTTATCCATTGCAAAACTACAGATTACAAAAGAAAAGGAAGTTTTTTCTTTAGAAGAAATAAATTCTCTTTATTGTTTTTACGTGATAAATTCTTTCCAGGAGACATTCTATACGGTTTTGATAGACGGCGACTTTCTAGCTCCCTCTTAATATACTATAGTACGTACTTCCGACAACTTCCAAAGCTACCAATCAGTTCGGGAATACTGTAGCTTGCTGGAGAAAATTGTCCGATCAACATCCAATGAGTTTCTTTCTTCCAGCTATCACGTATTCCAACGAAAACTACTCTGACATGTCATTTGATATCTTTTCTAACTCACTTAACGGTATCAACTAGGCGTTACGAGACACCCGACTTACGTAGTTCAAGTGCCGGCACAAAAAGAAAATTCTTCCTTGAGAAGAAAGATTGGAGTAAACTGACGTACTCCGTAAGTTGCTGAATAAATCGCATCCCTTCACATGTTGTGTGAAGTGCGGAATGTTTCTCACCCTCGCCGATAAGACACAAACTTGCGTAGCTTTACGTTATACCAGTGTTTCCCAACCTGTGATCCGTGGGCCCCTGGGTGTCCGTGAATACTTTGTAAGAGGTAGGCGGTATCATTTTCATCTTCTACCACTGTATGAATGACACATTTAGTGCTGTGAAATTATAATTTATTATATCAATTTTCAATTTTTTATTATATGCAAATTTACAGAAAACAATACATTTTGGGTTTTATAGGGGTGGGGTGCTCCAAATTGACCTTCACTGCAGGGATCCGTGGAAAATTCCCCTTTACTATGGGGGGGGGGGGTTCGCAACGCATTCAATTTCACTAACGGGGGCCCGCGTCATCGGAAAGGTTATAAAACAAGGGAATTATATACATACATATGTATATATTTATATATACACATGCTTATTGTTTCCAAAATGATAATCAAAGACAAAAATAACGCAAAATACCTGAATTCATTATTGCAGTAAAGCGTCCATGTGGCAGCTATTTACGAAGAAAATAAAATATCAAGGAGAACACAAAACACTAAAACTGAAAAATGCATGACAGGCATTTAGAAGTCAAAGCAAAACCATGAAATCTATATGTATAAAATTGATTTTCTGTCTGTCTGTCTACATGTGTGTGTGTGTATGTTCTCTATACAAATCTGCATTTTTAGATCGATCGTCGCCAAATTTTGCATATATACCAAAATATACCAAATGAGACCCGACTTGAACGATAGGCTACTATAAAATTTCGTCAGAGCAGGGGAATGACCCAAATGGGCAAAAACTGTCGGGCAACAATGGTTTTTGGGCCTCAACAATCACTTTCGGAACGTTTACTTTGGTTACCGTGGTTCCCTAGCAATGCGTTTTCAGACGTGTATATGCCTTTACAATGGTTTGTCATTTCTTCAACGCTGCCAATGTACGTATAATATTTATGCCTTTATAATGGTTTGCCACATTTTCAATACTCCCAGTAACGAGGTTTTTTGAATGACGTCGTAATCATCATCAGCATCGCTTTGATGGTCAGGAAAAGGGTGATCCTCATAGAAATCAGTGTTAAAATTGCCGATTTTAATGTAGAAATGCGGAAATTTGGTGGAGTTTTTTCTGTCACATCAATAATTTTGAAAATTGTATTAAATACTCGATTTTCGAGATATTGAGTTCGCTTAGAGATATACGAAGCCCAGGAGATTAAATATGACGTAATTAGCCGCACCTACTTTCGAGTTAGATATCCAGGCAATAACATTGATTTCAACTTTTTATTTATATCTTCTCAACCATGAAAATTAATGTCTCCGTATTGTGTCTTTTAATATTCAACTGCATAAATTCATATAGTTTAGGTTGTTTTAAAATTAATTATGGGCCCGTAAAAAGTACATCGCAAAAATTCCACAGCTTTAAGTATTTCTTGAAGCGGAAACAGGCAGAGATGGATAACTTGGAGTTCAAAGGGGGGGGGGGGAATCGAAATACCTAGCACCCTTTGAAAAAAGAAAAATATATATATTTTTTTTTTTTACGTTTCTTTGAATCTAAATGTGTTTCTTTCATGAATCGCGCAGGAAGTCGCCATATTGGTGAACTTAGACACGATTTGTATGTCCCTCAACGAAAGAGGGAGATATCACGTGATCCAAAAAAGCCTCATTGAAGAAAACCCGGGCAACGCCGGGTATTGTAGCTAGTGTAATATATTTGTATTGGCATATGTCAAGATATCTCATTCATCTATATCTAGTTTGATTAATTTTGCATGAGCTTTTCAGGGAACACAACGTCTCTCTTATCTCTGTTGAGAAAAGGGGAAAATGCTCTCCCTTTTTCCCCGCGAGGTAATCTCTCATTTAAAAAATTATTTCCACACAGAGCAATCAGGTCTATAACATTTAAAAAACTCACGCCAGCCGAAATAATTTTCCGAGTTGCTTGTTCCGAGTTCAGAAGGCAGATTGCGGCACTACTAAAACACATTACAGGCATTCTTTGAAAACAGACTTTTGTACGGGACACATACACATACGACAGTTTTTTGTACGGGACACATACTGGTACATTGCGATAAGCACCAATTCGTTAGAAGTTTCTCAGGGGAATTTGATATTGAAAGGATTTGTTATATGAATTTCAAAGTTTCTACGAGGTGAATGTGCAGTTTAGCAGTGGTGGTGGGGAAGCGAGTGACGCAGTGGTGTGCCACCATGGAGGCTACAATAAGGTCTTCGGGTTCGATCCTGAGGAAGGACATAGATGATAATTTCTTTTTCTATGGAACCTGAGGTGACCACCGATAGATGGTGCCCCAATATGCTCTCGCAACGTTTCAATTTATATGACTAACGGGTGTGTGTGTGTTGCGTCGTACATATCAACGTGAACAACAGTGACTAAGCTTGTCTAGAGCTGGACGCACACCGGTTATGCAAGACAAAACAAGACAGTTTTGGACAAGCTTAGTCAATGTTATTCACATTTATTTGTATGCCGCAACGCACAACGGTTCGTCATACAAATTGAAAATTTTCACCAAGCAAATCGTCAACAACAATGACTGTGCTTGTTTGAAGCTATCTTATCTTGTCTTGTATAATCGGTATCCCCCCCCCCCCAGTCTGACATGACTTTCTCTAGAGAGAATGATTTCCAACCTAATTCAAATCCCCTGAATCACCGGAGGTGTGTATAGTGAAACGGAATGTCTACCTCCTCCAATTACGCAACTTGATGCACTAAACGGGAGAGGAGCGATCGCCCCCACTTCTTCGTCATTGCCTATGCAACTATATCGGTGGTAAACTGCTATATGGAGATATCCAGCATTCATCGTGCTGGACTCTAATCATGAGGATCAAGGTTTGAACTTCTTCGGCCGCACAGTGGTGATCAACTGAAGTTGGTTTTCGGCGGTTTTTCAACTCCGAGTAACGAATGCGAGCCTGTGTCCCATTTGAAAAAGTTTCTTCGCAGACAGCAGAGTCCTTAGACATAATACTCACATAACATGGAAATTCACGCATTTACTATCTTTAATTCAAGATATGGAAGGCAGATGGCAGAATCATCAAGAACACAAAAAAGCACAACTAAGACAACATAAATACGTTCGGGCTACGCATAAACTCACACAACACTTTCCAGCATGTACCGATTCGTTAGAAATTCTACAGAGGAATGTGCACCAGGTGCATGTACGATTAAGTAGTAGTTGTTGTCAGGAAATATGTGGCCGGAGTTAATGTCCGGCAAGTCATAGTAGTTGCGGTTCCCCTTCCTGAGCCAACTTATGATCCTATACTGCATCTGCAGCTTCTATTCCACCCTCTGTCCTTTCTAGATCTCCCAAGGGTCGATATCAACCACTGTACTAATAGTAAGTATATTAGCTATAGATAAACCGCTAAAGATAAATGCTCCCGCGACAATTTATGTATACAAAATTATCGAAAGTTTCAACTTTATAAATTCAGCTCCAAACAGGAAGAAGTTTAGGAAATATTAACATTCAACCTGCGAACATTAATAAAACATGACGCATGAACTAGCAAATGAGGGTGAGTTATAATTGAGGCAGCGTTACAACTATGGCCAACAGTTCATAATATTGTTGTATCCAAGACACACGTACTCAAAGGTATTTTCTTGGTTTTTTTTCACGAGTTAAATCATGTTCCGTAGATCGAACAGCCTGCAGAGGTATTTCCACCTCGACTCGTTTCTCTTGGTTTTTTAGGCAAGATTCGACGACGCGTGAATCCTTTTCTTACTCGTTGCTCCGCGAATTTTCTACCTTTTTCCCGAAGAGATTGCGGAACTAGGAGATAAAAAAAAGCATAAGGATTCTCTCACCATAGACTCTCCGTCGAAGATCGAATCCGATGCCGAGGAAATGAGAAGACGAACGAGAGAGAGGGAAAACTATCGAAGGGGGAAAACCCACGCTTATACGGTAATGAACGGAGATGAGAGAAGAAGACATTGGCTGCACATATTGCTCGTTGACATCAGACGTGCGAAACGGATTTCCTACTACGACAAAGAAGGAAACCCCCCTTTACTAAATCGAATAACATGGTGAAATATTAGACAGGGATTTAATAGTCTCCACATGCCAGAGATTATGTTAGAGTTAAAATGTTTTCATATGAGAGAATAGCGAATTCTTCCTTTCCTTTAAATTTTTCACTTTATTTGATTTTCACAAACAAAACTTTAGTTCTAACAAAAGGAAAGCACGTTCATGTTCTTGTACACATATATATAGATATTTGAATGCTTCTTTAGGCTTTTTTTTCCAATTTTCTAGGAAATCAAGACCTATCTTTATTTTCTGCAAATTCTTGACTGTAAAGAAATTCTACCGGAAGGGTATTTTTTTCATTTGGGATATTTCGCCATCACATAAACAAATTCTTGAATTCTTTCAGATTATTGAAATGTGTTTCCCCAACTGATGTTATTTCATGAAGAAAATAGTTTTCATCACAGAATAAAAATAAGAATTATATAACGTAAATATAGTAGAGAGGGAGAAAAGACGTAAATATATTCTCTTGTATTACACGCGCCTGTGACAGAATAAAAATGAATTTATGTTTCGGCAAACAATTCACTACGAATAATGTGAATGAAAGCATATTTTCACACTTGCTCCACGGAAGGATAACATAAGTGTTGTTTTTGATTTGTTTTTTATTTATATTTCAAGGGCTTATTAACCCTTCAATATGTCCATTGTAATATTAAGTTTGAAGTTCTGTGGAAAAAATACAAAACGCCATTCTTTCTCTTGCCAAGTGCGTGCCCTGGTTTGCGATTTGAAAGTAACCGTGAGAATAATTTTGCGTGAGTAACACACACGCAACCCCTTCCCTCCCCCACCCCCATGTTCTCTGCTCTTTTTTGCTTGAGGGATTGTATATTAGAAAAATTTTCGTGTAGAGGGAGTATTTGAAACTGACTAGTGCGTTATCAAATTAGAAATAATATCAAGTACACTATGTGCAAAGGCGTGAAGTTATTGAAAATATTAGGAGGACTCAAAAATACCGTGGGGGGGGGGGGTGGCTCAAACCCAATATTTCCATAGGTGTTGTCTAGATGGTGGCAAATGACGAGTGGGCTCGGGCTCATGGACCGGATACAAGCACCTACGAGTGCGACATTAGTATAATTGGGTAGCAATTATACAAATGTCGGAAGCTGTGAGTGTATGTGTTGCTGACCAAACGTGAAGTTTGTTTCTGTGTAATGATTGTTATACTGCTGCCATCTGCCACCTATATTTTGAAATATGAGTGTGAGGGAAGTGTAATAATTGAAAATTGCGCCGTTGTGGGCCTGTTGCTGTCTGTGGCGAGACTTTTTTAATGGGGAGATAAGTGGAGTTTACGATGATTCAATCACCACAAGGGTCTTACATATATTTTACAAAAATTTTTCCCTTACCCCTTTTTCCTTTTTTCGACAAGATATGATACACGTGCTACAAATTAGATGCATATGCTCGAAAGTAGCATGCTTTCGTGATACTTAGTAGCGTGTGTATAATGTACCTAACACTTGAGAATTTATTTCCCCATTTTGTATTTTTTATTTGGTACACATTTCATTCCACATCGCCGAATGGTGCTACAATCTAAATGCTCAGTTTTAAGTAGAGGAAATTAAATTAAGGTGCGTCTGAAGTATTTTAGACCCGTGGTGCTCAGCTTGAGCTTCATATAAAAAAATTCTGTTGTGCTAGGAAGCAAGTCAAAAAATATTGGGGATACTCCAGCCCCCATGGCTCCACCGCAACAGTTTTACTTTCGAGGTTATATAAACAGTCCTAGAATGTGGGAAGTTCCAAAATCTCTCGTTTGAAAAAACATCAGTCATCTGGCATTCAGTCAGACGACTAAATACGTTTGACGTTCTCTGAAAGCGATCTTTACATGCTACTGAATTCGCGATTGCAGAAGAGTGTGATCGTTAATAATCTTGAGGAAATATTGAAAAACTGAAATTTTTGTGAAAGGGATCCAGAGGGGGCCTGTATTTATCTCAACTCCATAAATGAAGACCTTTAATGACACATGAATGGAAATCGCTTAATTTGAAATAAAAATTGAGCGATTTCCATCAAATAAGCATCTTATAATTATCTGATATTGTAGTACACCTACACAAAAACGTAATAATTTATTGTTAACTGTGATAATAAGTGTTCGGTAACGTTTCTGGAAGAAAATGGTTCTAGTTTCTGGGTTCAGGAGCCAAATGTTCTTGAAAAACACGAATCCTTGATGGTTCGAGAATAAGAGAGAGGATAAAAGAATAAACGAGAATAATCAATTCTACAATTAGATTATTGCACTACTATTGAAGAATTTCAAACCAAAACCTGCTGAAGAATGTTGTTTTTAATATTACACAAAAGAAATTATCAGAAGAGAAAAATTTCTGAGTTTAATCTATTTGCATTTAAGTAACATGATCCCTCATTTCTAAGTTCACGTTTAATTATTATCAACGTTACCAAAAAAACTATATTTCTTTCCTCTGCGTATATTTTTCTTATTGATTGACTGCTTTAAGTACACTTCTTTTCTCATATTGGTGAATGGAACAAACTCGCCAGCTCTATTGTCGACTCTCCCACAATCATTAGTTTTTTATACAATACCAAACTATGTCTATGTTGCATTCAACCGCATTCTTTGGTATAGGCCTAGCAAGGCCAACAATTTCATATAAATAAATTAATTAATTATAACCATATGTCTTTTTTTGTATAAAGTTTATTACATTTTTTTAATGTTATAACAAAAAACTGGTTTTTTACCCCTTTTGGATGTTAGTGTATATCAAATTTAAGCCTAAAGCCATTGCTTATATCGGTGTAGTGATAAAATAACATTTCTCTGGATGTCGTCAAAATGTTTATCTTCTTCATTCTCCCTTTTTTGGTTTTTTTTTTTAGTTAATGGACACCAAAGAAGAGAAATGTATATTGATACCAAACTATTGTACCAGAGAAGTAGGTCCTACTGATTCAGGATGAAAGACAAAACATGCTACGAATAGTAAATATTCAATATCCATCATTCACCATACGCCTATAAATTGTAGATTACTTGGAATTCTGAGATGTCTTTCTTTACCTTTCAAAGCCTTCTTCCATCTGTTTGGCAACGTGCCTTAAAGAAATGTTTTTTCTATGAGCAAACAACTGCATAGCACTTCATATGTGCTTCCAGTTTCTCCCAGGGTGGTTCGGACTATGCAAACAAATGCTATTTTTCGATTGGAAAGGTCGCTTTTTTCCTTCTTTCTTTCCTTCTATCTTCGGAACGGAAATGAAAAGGAGTCCTGCTTAAAAATCGGGATTTCCTGCAGAATAGTGGCAGCAAAGACATTCGATCTCTTTCGAGTGGGACCGGATGGGATTTATCTTTCCTGAAGCTCTGGCTTTTCTAGCCCGTGGTATTTCATACATAAAGAATAAGTCACGACATCATGCAGTACCTTTTTTTTCGTGGGGACACGGTAGGTGCTAATCAATTGGAACCAGCTATCTCAGTACCTTTTTCGGGTTAACTTATAGGAAACCTTTGCTGCGCGTAATTTAAAATACGCCCTTTCAATATTAAATTGTAATTTTATTTTTCAAGTTCGGTGAAGCTGGTTTTGAAGATTAGCGGTCATATTTTCACATTTCTTCTTGAATATTTTCAAAAAAACGTTTGTTTGTTCTAAGGGTCTGTGATCAAAATATTCCTAGAGTAGCGTGAAAAAAAGCTTTTCTCAATCGTCTCCAGAATAGTGTAATTAGCTTCCGTGTGCATAAAAATAACCATTAGTCCCAGAAAACGAATAAATGAGAAACTTGTTTGGTGAAACGCTGCATATAGAAACGAGTTCAAATCTTTTATGAAATAGAAATACTGTACAAGGTGTCCTGGCTAAAGATATTGAAAAGAAATGATTCGTAGTGAAAGAACCACTCTTGACTAGTACTAAATTTTAGTACAGTCATTTTTAGTACATTTTCAGCATTGAAGAGAAAAACTTCTAAAGTTTATTTGCAGGTCAATAAAGTATAATGCGAACGCCATTACTCTGCAGATGTTCAAATCATCCCGATCTCATGTAAAGTGTTTAGTAGCAGTTGAGATGTTATTACATCAGCTGCTGCAGAGATGCGTTGCTCATACGGAGACAACATTTCAATCAGTTCGTACACACGCTGATTTAAATCCTGCTAGTCAAAGCATTTACTTAACCTTGTGCTTTGGTATCCACATGCTGATTACTGCTACTTAACAAACCAAAAAATCAGCCATGGCTCCCCGTCGTCCCCCATAGCGGATATACTACTACTTAACAGCACACGCACCTTATGAGCATTCATCTGAGGAATTTCTAACGAATTTGTGCATGCTAGAATGTGCGTTTGTGTGTGACCCTAACGTATTCATGCTGTCAGAGTTATGCTTTGTTCGTGTTATAACACCTATTATTCATAATTTAGAATGAGCATAGTAAGTTCCTGGATTTTCATGTTATGCCACGTGCTGACTACTGCTACTTCTTTGTCGTACATGTTCCTCTGCGGAATTTCTAACGAATCGGTATACGTCGGAACGTGTTGTGCGAGTGGTTGAATATGCATGGCTCTAACGTATGTATGTATGTTGTCAGAGTTGTGATTGTATCGTGGTCTTGCTCTGGTGCTGTCATTTAGCTTCCATATGTTGAAGTAAAGATGGCAATTGCTTGAATTTTTCATATTATGTAAATATCATGTTGAATGTCATGTTGAATCTTTAAATGGGCGCATTCACGACGCAAAGTTTGAAAACCGCAGAAAACCAACTTCAGCCGATCACCACTGTACCGCCAACGGAATTCGAACCTGGATACTCACGTTCTGATCGTGAGGATCCAGGCACTTACTGGAGGGTTAACACTCGACTGCTGTTAAAAGCGTTTCAAAGCAGCCACCGATAGTGTTCTTGCGCGATCTTGACAGGAAACCCGGATTTGGAAAAACTTGGTGCAATCTCCTGTGATTATGAAAGCGGAGCGGTTCCGTAAATAAACACGCATGACTCTGAATATAAGCGAGTACATTTGAATATCTTTACCCCGGCACCTTGGAAAAAATTGTTTTTTCCGATAGTTGGTGGAAAAAATAGTTTTTGGTTGTCTATGCAGAACGTTTAAACTTTTGTTTAACGTTATGCAGAACTTATAATAATAAATTATAATAACTTCATGCAGAACGCGCATAAAGTTATAGAAATGCAGTATTGGTGTGGCTCGGGAATATTGAGGGAGCCTGAGACCCATGGGTCCAATACAAGTTTACGGCTGTGAGAGACGAAGGATATTTTCCGAATTTCATATGAATTCATTCATGAGCTATCCACGTGGCGCCCGACTGGCGTGGAGGTAAGATGCTCGCCTACCACCGTTAAGGTTTCTGTCTCGATCCCAGGTTTAAACCTGAAAGAGGATATAGGTAAGATATTTTCCCTAACGAGGTTGAGGCGACCACCATAGCGTCTTCATTTCTAACCCATCTCATTAATGGCAGTAAATTGCAATATAGCGGTATGGCCAGAGCTGGTGTGTAGTGAAGTAGTTACCCCCGCGACCAACAACCAAAAAAAAATTTTTTCGTCCACCCCGTACATTGTCAACAGTTTGTTTTTTATTAAGCGTAAATCCAAAAACCCCTCATCTTTTCTGTATCACACATTACTCGTAGTTTCGGATGGATCTTCCTCCATCATTGAAAATTTTCACCTCATACTACAGCATATAATCAATTTAAAAATCGAGAAGCAATAACACTTTACCTTAATATCAGCGAAATACAAAGTTCACAACGCTTTCCAAGGCAAATAAATATAAAATTGATATTTATTTGCCTCTTAAAGCATTATGAACTTTTTTTCGTCTTCTTGTATAATCAATACTTGTATATTCACGTTAATATCACGAGAAAAAAACAACAGAAATGTTAACTGTTTATCTTCATGGCCAAAACCTGTTTGTTTCAATCAATTTCAAGACATAAAGCCGTGAAACATTGCCATTAGGATGGTGCTTTTTCCGATTCACAGCCATTATAACTAGGTTTTTTTTAAAAGAACAATGATCAATTTTATATCCTTTTTTTTCTTTTCAAATATCTCTTTGTGATTGCCATCAGTTCCACAAAAAAGTCCGATTACTCCTTATTTATTCAATAGCTGTAAATGTTTTCGCCTCAATGAGCTTCAGTTTCCATGTTATTCACATCGTTCTACATCTTCTTTTCTTTTTTTTTTCATGTCGAAATATAATCATTCTTCCCCATCTATTCAAAAGAAACGATTCGAAAGGCTTTGCTTCTAGGATTACGCAGAAATGAAATAAAATCGCTGAAAAGAAAAGCATGAAAACAAAATAAATTATGTTTTCGATGAATCAACAGAAAATTATTTGAGCTATTTGAAAAAAAGAAAAAGACAATATATAGCGAGCCTTTATGAAAAAAAAACAATTGAATACGCATTGTTCTTGAATATTTTTCAACAATTCTCCAATTTTGCGTAGACCTTTTTTCAAATTAAACAATATCGATACATGTAATTAGCAATTTTGTTAGTTAAATCGGATGTGTTAATTCTGATGACAAGAACTCCTTGTGGAGTTCTAATGAAAATCGCTGAATTGATACTGAGAGTAATCGACTACAAAATACCGTAGCAGGGGTTTCCAGTGACCTGGAATGTCGGTTAATGTCAGGGAAAATGTGACATATTTTTTCGGCAATAATCACAGAAAAATATTCAAATATTTAATAAAAGTCAGGGAAAAATCCTGTGAAGGGGGAGAAAACAAACTTTTGGAAGGTTGAGATTTTGAGGTTCAAGAAAAATTTATGAGTTTTGGTTAGGGAAAATCGTGAAATGTTTTTAATTTCGGTCAAGGAGATAGAGGTCGAGAAAGTCAAGGATCGAGCAGGTTCTACTGTTAACTCTGTGTTGGTGCCCATAGCACTACCTCCCCCCCCCCCCCCCCCTTCGGCTCAAACGCAACTGATCTCGATAATCTGCGAAATTCTGTCTGATATCGAAAATTCTGTTCTGTTATCGGCAATTCTGTGCTGTTATCGGCGATTCTATCGAATTCAAAACTTCCATACTAAAACAGATGCACTCGCTCGGAGTCCGTTAATTACTACAAAACTACTTAATTAAACGTGCATTTGTGTGTGTGCACTTCTGGGAATTCCTCTGGGAATTTCTAACGAATTGGTACATGCAGGTGAGTCTATATATGTATGGCGCGAACGAATTTAGGTTGTCAGAGTTATGCTTGTTTCGTGTTATGCTTGTGCTACCATCTGTTTTCTATATTTTGAAGTGAAAACGGCTAGTGCTTGAATCTTCATGTTGGGTAAGTATCGTGTTGAAGGTCTGCCTCTCTCTCTACGGACAGAATTTTTAAAATGGGCCATCGGCTCGCACATATTCGTACCTCAAAGTTGGAAAACCGCAGAATGTTGGAGTCCGTCCACTGTTAGGTTGGTGACAACTCATCCCAGTAACAGTTCCTACCTTCTGGACCATCTTAACAACATCCTGAACACCCGGGCCAAGCAATGCACAGAGGTTTCCTACATGTTTGACAGAATTGCTGTGTATTGTTTTGTAATTTAAAAGTACCTCTTTGTCCAAACACATACAGGGTGTTCTGTTAATGCACCGATAAATGCACATCAAGAGGAACAAAAATTGTGATGGAACATGGTGTCGCAAACCACGTTGAGAGGGTGAAAATCGCGAAAAACGCATGCAGGTTTCGACGTGAGATGCAACCGCTCTTGTACTTGTCGATGGGGAATCGGCAAACCGTTGCAGCACGGTTTCTTCCATTAAGCCGGGTTTTCCTAGGTGTAGAATTTCTGCGCCGTGTGCAGCGTGAAAATGCGTTAAAAACCTGAAATTCAAGTTTTTTTGACCAATCAGCGTTTTCACGCTGCAAATGCTGTAGAAACCTGCTCCTAGGAAAACCAGTCTTAAGAGTGCGTACATTGCGTGGTCTCTCCTGCATCACGCCGTGCTGGGTGGAAGTTCCCTGTCTCCCGTAGTATTCAATCAATCGTGGCGAAAGTAGTATGGTGCAGACAACGCCTCATCTGATATTGTTGTTGGTACCATCCGCTGTGCTAAGTGCCCATTGCCCTCTGCTCGATCGTAAATTAGATGCATATCAGCGTATTCCTCGTTCGTGTAGTCAACCATCACGATACTCATTGAAACAGACAACTAACTGCTACACGTGCTTACTACCTCAATACCGGTAATTTACGTAGTTCACAATGCATGATCCTACCCCAGCGCATGCGTTTCACGACGCTGCTTACGTCAGGTATGGTGAGCGAACCCACGCACGCATTCAGCGATCAGCTGACATCCACTTTTCTTCTCTTCTGGTCTCAGAGCCTGCATGTGTTTTTCGCGATTTTCACCCTCTCAACGTGCTTTGCGACACCATGTTCCATTGAAATTTTTGCTGCTCTTGATGCCTACTAACAACCCTTTGAGTTTTTCGGCCCACAACACATGAACACCCTGTATAATTTCCATCATTTATGTCATTATTAATTTTTTTAACCTTAAAATCTATTGAGATCCTTATTTCTTCGGGTTTTCGGTTATTCGAGATAATTCCTCTTCACATAAGCTCAGCCAATCGGAAACCGCCAACTGTAGTTCTATAACAACTGCGTGTTGAAATTTTTTTAAATATGTTGCTTTCGTTCATATTTTATTCGAGGAAAAATGCTCAGTCTCTACTTATAAGACGCACTATATTTATGCTCTCTATCATATTTTATATTCCTTTTATTTTATTTTCTCAGTGGAAAATCCCAACAAGAAAACTCATAAAGTTTTGTTCCCTTCTGTATCGGAAAATGCATCCAATGTACCTTCGCTGTAAAAATATTTCACTCCAAGAATTTGTGATATTTGCATTTTAATACAGTTTGCAACATCTATCAGGCATAGTGCCTCAAGGAATAAGGATGTAAAAGATGAAACTCTGCGCTAGAGAAAAGCTATATAGTTGTTCCTGATTACCTGATATGGGCTCGACAGTTTTTGACAACTTAGAAGAAACTCAGAATGACAGAAAAATGTTAGAAGTGAGTTTCCCTTCCCCCACCCCCCACTTCTTATTTTTCTTCGGTTACACAAGTTGTGTTTCCTGAAGGCCATTCAAATAACTTTCGGCAACAACCAAAATCGCATTATAGCCTAAGCCGGAGCTCGGGAGAAGAAGCAAAAAAAAGGGATATAACTAGCAAAATAAGAAATGTAGCGTACGTACCTGAGCTGGAAAGAAAAGAAAATTGTGGAACTAATGTTGATTACTTTTCGTACCCTTCAGGCATGAGAAACGGCAAAAATAAAACTACAATTTCTCATCTGGATGAAGGAGAGCGCGTAAAATACTGTTTCCATATACTATTTACCAAACTATTCGATAGTCAATTCGTATGCCGCATCTACATCGTGATGTACTATCACGTAGGATGCCAAATAGAGAGACATGATTCAATTGTATTTTCTATTTGCAGAAAATTGAAGGGAAAAAAATCATAACATCATCGATAATAAACCAAACAAGACTCGATGAAATATATTGATGAAAGAAAATGCTCTAAATTCGAATTCAATAGTTTTGATATCAGAATATGAGAGCATTGTGTGTGCATTGAGTTTGAAATGCGCATTCGACGTACGTGCATTAGTCACTTGCATAGTCATGTTTATAGAATAATTCGTCAAACTACTGGGTGATCCAAAAGTCTAGATCTGTTTCGAAAAAAATATTTCAAAAGAAAGCTGTCAAAGTTAGAGACAAACGGCTTAAAGCATTTGAAAGAAATGGTTTAATTTTTTTTTACTTCCCTCTTTACCTCCATCCAGTTTATTACCATTCTTTCTAACATCCATAATATGCAAGAACGACTTTAAAACTTTAAATCCTCCTCCTCATTAAAGGTTTACTTTAAGCCGTTTTTCTAAATGTTTAATAGTTGTTTTTTTTTCTCAAAACAAGCCCACACTTCAGAATTACCCTGTAAATTACTAACTTCATCTAATCTAATCACATAAATTCAACCACTTATTAGTGTCTCCCGTGCTTGATGGGTGCTTTATCCCAAAATAAAACGATTAAATTCACATAAATGTAAATAAGTTAGAAACATTTTAAAAAAAATTATCAGTCTTGCAATGGTACCTTTCTTCACATTTATCATCATTTTTATACATAATCGCCAATCACATCGTCGATCGAATCCATCGTCCTAGACTAAAGTTCGAGTGAAATATCTGCTAAATTTAAGTAATTCATCGATGATTTATCATATTTACCTATACGAGCTGTAATCACCAGTAAATTCGCAAAACTTATCAAAATGGCTAGTGATTATGCATAATTGCCTGTTAATATTCACAGTTGCCTACTATTATGCATAATCGCCGGATTTATCACATTTACCATAACAAAGGCTACATATCTCAAAAAAGGACTTGTAGCCATTCTCCACGAGGAGACGGGTTGTGTAGGAAAAGCATTTTTGTACCCAGTAACAATTTATACTTCGTGTTAATCTTCTCAGCCCCAGAACAACAATGATAATAATAAACACGCATCAAATTCCGTAGCCTTTCCTTCTCAACTTTATCGAATTTCTTCTCTTGTTACTGAATTAAAACGAAAACTCCTTGGAGGAACCTTCAATTGATTCCGCTTTTATTTCACGCAAACTTCAAATCCTATAATGTCACGAACAATATCTAGTATAAGAGCTGTGTATACAGTATAGCTGTGTATACTATAGAAGGGAAAATAGGATTTGTGTGACGAGCGTTTCTCATCAATAAAATGGGGGAAATTTTTCATCACACAACGGCCATGGATATTTGAAAATCTGAACAAAATTTTTTACACATGTTTCAAACTGATATTGTGAAATTATAAATGCCTTGAAGCCGCTTGTTAGAAATCACGGGGGAAAATGTTATCATTCGAGTATGGTCATCACTTTTGTGCAAAAAAATTTTGTTTATAGTTATCTGAGCTTCGGATAAAAAATGTTATCGTTTTTCCGGCGAAAGATTTTTCTATTTTTTTTGTGCATTCTGAAGTTAAAATTTAACTAAACTTTTTTCCCCTGTAAATTATCGATATCAAGCTGCAAGACAATGTAGGAGGCTAGAAGCTGTCTGTAATATTCGCTGGATCCATGTATGTCTATGGAGCTGCTTTTGCAATGGCTTCAGAGAAAGAAAACTGGCTCATATAGAAAGCAAAAGTATGACAAAAAAGCCCTTCCTTGCAGTTCTTGCTTAGTTTTTTTTTTATTTGACCACATTCAGATCTCTTTCACCGAGGGACTTTTTCCTCAAGCTATCTATGAAATGTAGTCTGAACATTAAAAAAAGTATCGGAATTCGTGACATACAATTACATTCTAACGGCTCACAATGGCTGAATAATAAAATTGCAGGATCTGGGCTAAGAGCGGGGTTCTCAAACTAGATTGACCGTTTTTTTGAAGAGAAAAAAATAGAGTGATTGAAGATTTTGCAACAAATTATATGGGAAAGAAAAACAGAACGGTTCCATTTTACCAATACCCGTTTACTATGCATCTAGACCAAACGGGATGTATGGTCACCGTACTAGCAAACGGAATTTTTCGGATATAGTTATCATTTGGTTATTTTTATCGGAAATTCTAAGTCCCGATGTGATCGCATTAAGTGGCGTGGATTGTATATTGAAGTAAATGATAACACATAAGTAAATGATAAAAAAAACACAAAGAAATTGATAGGAGTCTAATACATAGTGTGGGACTTAATTTCTTTCCTCTACTAATGACTAGGACGATGCTTTATGTTAAAACCTATAATTCAAGGAGGCCAATATAAATTCAAGCTTAAAGGAGAATAATTTGTAATTACAACGAAATAGATATTTTGCATGATTTTTGAATTCTTTAGATACTTATATTAAAGGTAAACCATACAGTAAACGATTTCTTCATTTGTAGCAATGGCAAGAATGATCCAGACCGTCCGTTATTATTATATTTGAATATATTTATTGTTGTTTATATGATATGCAAGGTGTCCCGTAAGTGCTAGAACGTCCTACATTTCATCAACTGTCCGTCTTAGAGGTATGATTGAAATTTAAAAAATGCTCAACAGGCGTTCAAAAATGACCTTGTACCAGTTTTGATCGTGAAAATACAGTATAAAAAAATAAAAAAAATCTAAATTTTAATACGCCCCCCCCCCCATCGTGCTCTAATTTCCAATAGGAAAATTATTGCCCTGTCTCTCCTGGTACCAACAAAAACATTTCCATGTTGCAATATTCACGGAAATATTTGAATTCAAAAAACGGAGGAAATTTGGGAAAAACAGCTGTAAATGTGGTAAGTTCGCATATCATTTATTTATTTATTTATTTATTCAATATTGATTGGCCGAGGCCTATACAAGAGTATGCGGAATTATATATGGTGAAAGTGACGATTAATGGTACGAGAGAATTTTGAAATCGAGGTGCAATCAACAATATTTGATGGTAGGTTGTTCCAGTCGATAATAGTTCTTGGGAAAGAGCTAAATTTGTGACAATCTGAAGAGGCAAAGATGGGCTATAATTTTTTGGAATAATTGAGTCTAACAGAGAAATGAGAAGGTTTGATTAGAATATTGGAGGTGTCAATATTTTAAAAAACCCATGGAGGATTTTGTAAAGAAAAGTTAAACGAGAGATTAGTCGAAGAGAGGAGAGCGGTTGGATACTGAGTTGTCGCTTGAGTTCTGTTATAGAGACAGAAGAAGACCAACAGTTAAAAATGAAACGAGTGGACTTATTTTGGATAGATTCTAATTTGTCTATGTTGGTTTGGGTGCGGGGATCCCAGGCTTCACAGGCATAAGAGAGGGCAGGGAGAATATATGTTTGGTAGCACAAGTGACGAACATGACGGGTGGAGTATTTTAGGTTACGGCGAAGGAAAAAGAGTTTTTGGAGACATTTATTAAAGATATAACCAACGTGAAGGTTCCAGCGGAGATCGGAAGAGATTATAATGCCCAGGTATTTATAATGCGAAACCTCAGAGATCAAATAGTCGTTTATAGAATAGGGGAATTCGTGGGGATTCTTTTACGGGTGACTCATAAAAACAGTTTTTGAGAAATTGAGGGGTGTTGGAGAGATTCTTGGTCAGAAAGATTGGACACTGTTTTATAGATGACACAGTCATCAGCGAAGAGTCTGATGCGGCAGTTTATGGAGTCGGGTAGATCATTTATGTATTATGAATAATGAATTTTTAATTTTGGTAAACACATTCAACACGCCAACAATTGTTTTTCTACTTCCGTGTTTAGAGTTTACTCATCTCTGCCAGCTCTTAAATATTAATTAATCTTTGTCGATAGAAATGGCGTTCACAAGAATTTTTTCACGGCTAGTTTCAGCTTTCAGTAAACAACAAAAATACGTTATGATACTTTTGGAACATTAAAAAAAATGCTTCGTTAAGGTCAAAACTACTTTTTTTTTTTTACCAAAGCTGGAGAAAATCAAGAGTTTACAGAATACGGCTAAAGAAAAAGAACAGAAATAAAATACGAAGCAAAGTGTATTTCGTTCTTCCGAAGCAATGATGGATCACGTTGTTTTACTGATGCATCCGCACAAGAGCATCTATACATTGTTCTTATTGTTTTGTCTTTGAATGTCTTCTTCCTTTGGTTGGACATCAAAAACTCTTCGTCGTCATTTATCTCCCATCGCTTCTAACCTCCTTTTATCATTAGAGTCTACTTTTATGAAGTAAATTGCTCTTCGAACAAGATCGGAAGAACTCCCATTAGCGGCTCTAGGGCATCGCTCTTACCTAACATTCTGATGCAGCAGCGAGCACACAACCGAACTCTTCACGCCATTTTCCACATCTCAAGCTGAGAATTCCAATGATGAATGTGAAATAAACTCGGGAATTCGCTTATAATTTTCCGTATCGTTATTCAAACATTTGAATGTATTTGTATAACAATTTGTCTTTCTCTCTCTCTCTCTGCCACACAGACATCTTCCGAGAACTCTGTGCTCGCTGTTATTTCGAACGTTCTTCACTGAACTTGTAATGGCTGGGAGCGCTTATCACACTTATGATATAGAAAAATTGCTATAGTTTTGGGTTGAAAAACATGCGAATGACTCGATTTACAGGGTGACTCGTTATACAGGGTGATTCAAATTGTTTGTCCGTAAGACTAACTCTGCAACCGGTTGACTTTAGAAGTATACTCCCAATTACAAGATGGGTTCAAATGACGTGACATGCGGTTTCTTCAAATGACGCAGTTTTTTTGAGGGATTGTACACATAAAAAAATAAATAAAAACCTTAACTTTTCATGCAGTATCCGTGTGCTAAAAAATCCAGTTAGAAAGTTGTTGCTCTGTCTCTCCTGATGCCAACAAAAAACATTCCACGTTTCTAAGTGTATATTCGCTGAAATATTTGAATTCAAAAAGTAGAGAACGGAGGGGAAAACAGCATAAATGGGGGGGGGGCGCAAGCATTTTCCGTAGTTTTGTCTGTAAAATAGCCAAAAAGATTTCAGAGGCTAGTAAGGCTTCTAATTATAGCCAAAAAATAGACTTCAGGGGGTCCATGAGTTTTGATGAGAAAAAAATTAGCTCGTTTTTTATATTTTTATCTATAGAATATTATTTTGTAAATAGGTCAGTAGACTTTTTTACTAGCAAAAATTGTCGATGGAAACATAAAACGTCAGGAAACTTCCAAAGAAAACACTGAAAGAGGGAAAAAAAAAGATGTCACATCACAAGAAATTGCTCGAATGTAAATGAACTAATAAAGAAAATAGAGAAACTTCTCAAAATTTCCAAGCCTTAATATAAAATCTTATTTTCAAATTGCCACCCATAAAAGTCAAATTACCCGCTTTGGGGGCATGGACCCCTCTTTGGTGGGAGGAAATAAACCGTTGATCTTCTCTCCTCGTGTTTTCGGAGGAGTTATCCGCAGCTGCAGATTGGCTACCATGACCATTTGGGATCTTTCCGACAACGGATTTCATTCTTCAACAAATGATACCGTAGTTTCAAGTTATTCCAAGTTCAAATTCAAGAAAGAAAAATGACGGGTTTGAAATAGTCGAACTCTTCCTTAAACAAGCAATTTATGATGTAGGCATTAAGCTACGGGGAAAAAATTGTAAACATGTTTCGAAAATGTCGTTGAAATAAATCAGGAATTTATGGGATGTGCGAATCGATTCCAGCTCATATAATAGCTGTTTTGTTATTCCAGGTCTGCCACTGAGAAGCAGGAGGCGCGCGCGGTAGTAAAATTTCCTATTTTAAAATCTGTATAAGTATCAATGGAGTAAAAAAAAATTTTTTTTTCTTGTTATGACCCTTGTTTTTACGATCTTCTTTATTACGCTAAACACAAAGAGGAAAAAAAGTATCAGGCAGTTGCACTCATCCAAAAAGAGCCGGTAAGTATGAGTACGGCCATCATCAACATCATCTCGGTGATTATGTAAATGATTTTTTTCGACCAAAAATAAAAACACGAGCGTAGGCTTCTGTTTTACTTCCGCGTGATTTTGCATTAGCCGGTCAGATTTTATTGCAAAGATTCGCATTTTTATTGCTATTGCTCGATACACCGTTTCCCTCTGCGGGATAGAAGCTCTTCTCTTCTTCTTTTTTTCAATTTTCAATGCATTTTTATCGGAAAATATATATCTTCCAAAGTTCGTTTCAATGGGATGCATTACAGAGATTCTCAAAATCGGAAATTTATGTTTTATTCTTTCTCTGCGACGTTCAAAAGTCCTTCCTCTTTTTTCATTCTTCTTCGTTTTAGAAGAAATGTCAAGAAGACAGCCGTGCTCTGATGAAAACAATATCGATGCTCTGCAGAAAGAGTATATTCGGTTCGTTTCTTCCGGGTCCTGATGGAGAGACATCTATACACGTCATAAATATTTGTCGAACCTGAAAAGTTATAAGACAAGGGAAATCCTAAAAGCAATCAAATGAGTTTTAAAAAAAACACATCTTGTTCTATTCATGCGATGGTTTTTATTTCTCCTTCAATGCATGAATTTTATAATTTAAAATTTACCATATTTAACCATAACAATATGAAACAAAAAACTTTTCCTTTGTTCCTGGTTAGAAGTTAGTTCTGGGTTTGCTTGGCCTGAAAAATTATGAAAATGCTCATTATTGTCTCCCCCCCCCCCCAAACTTCATTTTTGTGGTAGGGGGATCGATATTTCAATCAATCAATCAAACTTTATTGTGTGGCACAATGTGTCCTACAAGAGATTTATTTATTTGAATCACTTGTGAATGGCGGGGTGCCACTTACATCACGAAGAGGGAGAGAGGGGAAGCCCACACAAAAAATAAACAAGAACAAACAAGCAAGTAAAAAAAATAAAAATAAATGTTGGTACAAATAAAATATACACAACTATTGAAAGAGATGTATGTAAAAATTACGTAAAAGAATGCAATGAAAAGTTAAAACCACAACGACATAACAGTAACTGGCTCAGAAATGATAAAAACCGTGAAAATTCTTCGGGGAAAAAAATAACAATTAAAAAGCATAGCATCAAAGATGTGGAGACAGATCATTGCTTTTTAAAGCTGCCTTAAACTGGTGGATTGTAGGCCTCGTCACAATTTCACCGGGTAATGAGTTCCACACTCAGGCTGTGCGAAAGAAAAAACTATGGTATCTTGTGTTATTTTTGCACAAGGGAATTCTGATAGTAAATTCATGGGCGCTTATTGTTCAGTTGATGTAAGTGAGATCAACGGCTATGACTGTTAGTCCTCACCGTATTTTGTAAAGCAGTACTATATCAAGGAAGAGTCGACGCCATTCGAGTGACTGTTGATTCCAGTCTTTCTCTATAGGATTTCCCGCGGAAACCTGATAGGTTCTCTGTAAATCTTTTTTGTGGCTGTTCAAGCGTTTTGATATCTCCCGCTCGGTGAGGGGACCAAACAGGTGAAGCATAAGCATAGGTCTAGCTTAGATAAAGAACCTGATTTTAAGAAAAGAACCTATAGAACCTATATTTTATAGCTGCCCGTCACAAGCAGCCTGAAGGTTGAAGCATGAGTTGAAATCATGAATCTTCGTATAAAATTTTACATCATTTGCATACTTGTATGGAAGCCAGTTCAGGTTAAAGGTCGTAAACAAAACCCGAAAAAAGCACTCGCCAGAGAACGGAACCTTGAATACAGCCCTCGACAGATAGCTTCCAACATAGACCTGCTGAGTTCTTTCAGACAGTAAGCCACTGATAGCTCTGACGACATGTGGGGGAACACCAACATAGTTAAGTTTTCTCAACAATACCAATCTTTTCACTTTGACAAATGCCTTTTCAAAATCAATGTAGATCAGCGGTTCTCAACCTTTTTGACTCGCGGAGCCCTTTCGAGTAAAAAATTCTATGGTGGAGCCCCGTAGACAATTTTTTTAATTATTCATCAAAGTTGTTGACTTATTTTTACTATTTAAAAATATTTATAACTATTGTTTTTAATTTTACCGGTTCTTTTTAGTTTCGTCGAGCGGCCGCGGAAGCCCCTGGAGAGTGCACAAGGAGGTTAAAGATATTGGACGATAATTTTCAACCAATTTGGGTCTGCTTTTCTTTTTGGGTATTGGGGTGATAATTGCATGGTGCTAGAGACCTGGCATACGACCGGCCTCGAAACAGGTAGAAAACACTCGTGAATGTGCTAGCACTTATCCTCGAGCAGAACATATTATAATATTTAGCGTTTAAAAGTAGGGACCAAGAGCTAAGTTAATTTTGATTTGAGAGAGAGCATTAGATGGCATATGTAGGAAGCTATCTATCAAGGGGCTGCTGAAAAAAAAAGATGTATCGTGACTTTGTACTCGAGTAACGAGCGACTGTTTGAGAACGTTAATTCGAACAGTAACAGAAAGGAGAATTGATTGAGAAATGGTGTAGTAAAGAGTAGTCGTAGAGGCATGTTAATGTTCTAAGTTCGAATAAAATTTAAAAATCGTTAACTTTCTAAAATCGTTAGAAAAGCCCGGAGTACACTGATTTGAAGCCGCGGCCAAAATTGTTACACCGCACCAAAAATAATGGACTTCATCTACTCTAGTAATTACAGAAATAGTAATAAAAATACAGATTACAATATCTTTTTTTATGATCAAAAACACAGATATTAATGCAGTACTTTGAAATAAATTATTGCACTAATGCATATTAATTACATATAATATTTTTAATTCTTTTTTTATAAAAGAAGTGGCCATCTCAATGTGAATTACATAAATCTGGAATGCAATTTAGACGTCATACTATACAGGTACCAAGGCCAAATAAAACTAGTTTCCAAACATTTTTTCTTTATTTAGCTCCTTTCTTTATTAGCTCCGATTTAATTTACTTCCTCTCGGTTGATAAAAGAACAATCTTCATGATCTTCATGTAAATCTTTTTTTATCAATTCAAAATCTTGGTTATTAACTGAAGAAGATTTAAATTATCTGTTTGATATTGTGATGTAATCTTCTTTTATCTTGCATACACTGCTAAATGCCAAACTTTTTTTGTTTATCAATTCCATTCCTGTTGCCACTTATTTCTTGGTGTTATATACAGTCAAACCTCGTTAGTGCGTCACCCGGTTAACACGTCACTCCTCTTGCCGGATCACTTTTTCGGAAGTCCCAATTGTCCTCAGGCAGGAATTGGCAAGCTATGACTTACTCCGTTTAACGAGTCACTCCGCTTACTAAGCCATATTTTTGCTCTCACAAGAGTGACTCATTAACGAGGTTTGACTGTATATGTGCGTTTTTTTTTCTTTGTTTCTTTTTTCTCTCGTTATTATTTATGGCGATAGATATGTATCGGATATTGTTTTGTGGGCTCATAAGCTTACTTAGCCCCCTATATATTATTTATTTTTATTTTCCTATATATATATATAGATAGAAAATCAAATAATTAAAATCATATAGGCCTGCTGGAAGGACTTTACAGTCCGTTGGGGTTACATAGCGCATGTAATATATGTGTGTGTGTTTTGTGTAATATGTGTTTTTTGTATTTGTATATTTTTTTATATAAAAAAAAATCATCCGGAATAAAAATTTCTCTTATAAAGGCAATGTTAAACATGAAATGTTGCTTATAGAATCATTTCCCCAGATAATGCAATAAATTCGTTGTTCACTTCTATGTTACGTCCTCAACTGTAAGAAAATAATGAACCCAAAAATATATTTACGTCTGTGCGATCAATTGCTATCAAAATTCAAAAAAAAAAGTAAACCGAAAATGCAAAATAATACAGAATTTCTCAAACTCGAGGGTTTTTGCAAACATGTAAATTTTTCTGATTTAAAAAGGTAAATGCATAGATTGCAGCAAAGAAACAATTTGATGCTTGAAACATTCTACAGAGAATTGTCATGACCGCAATTCCCATCTTGAAATATTTAATACAAGTTTATTAAAAATAAAACACACACTCTGCTATCGTATAGTCCTTTCAAATGCACATTTTCTTTCTCACGCTACAAATTCTACGACGCAGTCAAATCTCAATCATCACTTACGTGACATGAAATCATCACAACATAACATTCTTTGTTTTTCAAAATATCTCTAGAATCAAAAAGATACCGACATTTACAGTCTGCCGAAATCCGGACGTTCTCACATTTTGATATACAAAATACGCTTTTTGGATTTTAGATTTTAACTTTTGGACCAATTGTGAAGTCACATTAGAATGAGGTGCCCACCTCAACCAATGAGAGATGTAGGAAGCCGAACAAAAAAACCGAATGTATAGTCTTTTTTTTGTGAAGGAGAGAACTCACTCTCCCGGTGAACATGCTCCAGTAAATATAGTGGAAATTATTTCTTTGTTTTTTGTGGAGGTGAATTTTGAAAATGTTTTAAGATTAATTTCTATGACTGATAAATTTATATGAAGAAAATGTTTAAATAATTAAAGTTAACATGCGGCACAACGACAATGCATCTTGAGTATTTGATTATGTATATGCGTTTCATTTTTAGTTATAATATGTCGTAATACTTACAACATCAGGCTCAATTAACAATATAGTTCGTGATGAATGGCTTCCGAAAAATTTATGTATACCCAAATCTCAGTGAGAGCGTAATATAATCCAGAAACATTTTCAAAGCCTGTTTGAAATGGGGCCGGTTTTGGAAAAACAAGTGAGAGAGAATTCGTGGATTTGAGGGTAAAAACGGGGATCGTATAACGTTTCTCATGTGTATGAATAAAATAAGTGAAATAAAAGTTTCAGCTTTTTTTATTATCAAAAGTAGAAATGCCCACGTGTTTGAAAAATTCAAAAAAAACTGTCTCGTTCAGTACATTCGTTCTTGCACTTTTGAAAGATAAGTAAAAATTCGCGGGCTGACAAAATTAAATAGACTCTGACATTAAAAAACGGGACAGCAAAATTGTTGTTTTATGGCGAATGTCAAATGAAAATTGCAATTTATTTTTATTGATTTATTTTAAAGACATGCAAGTATATTGATTTTCTTTTAATTGCATTATTTATTTTTCATTAGTTATCAATAGAGCTTGGAAACTCAGAAAAAATGTCATAAATGAATTTGTTAAATTTTTCCTGCCATAGTTTCCTATTTCAACATTGCTTTGTGTTTATCCGGGAATTTCATGTCATATGCTGTATAACTCGGATATTTTAGGCATTAAGAACTCAAAAACAATAAAAAATTTCAATTTTTATCGGAAAGCCTCACCCCTTCCGACCACATTTAAACGCAAATAGGCGTAAGTTTCTAAGAGGTAAACATCGGATAAAGCAGTGTTATCAGGCATAGAAAGACAAAGATTTTTCATCTGCGCTTTCAGATAGCAATCAACAAATCATCGAACTCACATCGATGCTAAGAGTATAAAATTAATTAAAACATAATTACAACTATTCACCAATTACTGTTCTTTAACTTTACCTAGCTTTATTTTGAATGTTAGCTAATTGCATATTTAGTGAACTTGATTAAATCTTCTATAACTTAAGACCTTGATGGGGGTCACAAACCTTTCTTTTTTGTATAACATATCGGCATAACTAATAATGCAGTTATTGCAAAGTAATATGTATGGAACAATAGACAGAGCATGAGCAGCTAGTTTTTGGGCCTTTAATATCTTGGTCCTTAGTAATTTTTCCTTTTGTTCTATTAATTATTATTTTTTAAGGCTCATAATAGCATAAATTTTTAAGCAATTTTAGTGTTTTTATGCCGTCCAATTTTTACACCTTTCAGTGCCTAAACTGCTGTAGTCTCTATAGTTCGTTTCAGGTTAACTTTGCAGTGGAGAGAAAGGTAGAGAATGTACTCCTCCGCCGCAAAATAAAGTTCCCATAAATCGGAGTTTTATGATGATCATTTATACAGAATATTTCAATTTTTTTAATGATTTTGGGAAAAAGAAAGGAAAAATATCGTTTTGAACCGATGTTTCTTCGTTTGAAATTTTTAAATTAGAAAAAAATAGTGGTTACTATTATCCAAAAATCTATAGCAACCACAACGACATTTTCGCGGTATCCTAGAAATCGTCCATACCTTACCCAGGCCGCGCATCGATACATTGGTTAAGGGGCTTTTATTGCCATAGCAACGAGTGATGAGGTTCCATCGTAGCTTCCTCTCCACTGCAAAGTTAACCTGAAACGGACTATAGTTATTATTAGAGCCCGGATTATATGCAAATGCATATGTGCATATGCATTTGCATATTTTGGCCTTTTTTAGTATTAATGCATATAAATGCATAAAATCAAAGAATTTCCAGTATAAGTGCATATTTTTGAAGGTTTACTTAAACTCACTTTTTTTTTTTATAATTTTCCAAATAAATATTGTTCATAATATTTTCATAACATCGATTTTTTTTCCCGGTATGTGAAATTTAGTGAATTAATACATATTTATAAAGTATTTTACGATTACTAACTGTTTTATTGTAAGGCTATTTCTAGAGATGTGTCAAAATGTTGATTTTGTTTTTAGAAATAGTGTCGAAATTCTTTTATTACTGCTATTTTCGTTATTGAGCAGCTACAACAAACTGAAAACTAAAAAAATGCCTGAATAAAAAATATGTAGAAGTTATTTGCATATGCTGTATACATATATATGAGGGGATATTTTTTGGTAAAAATGAAATATATATGCACTAATAGAAAACATGTATTTTAAAAACACATTCGCTTTTTTTTGCATGGTGTATTTTTTAATGCATATTTTCCCTTTTTTTATACATATTTCGGAATTTTTGACTTTTTCAAGATTTCTAATGCATATTCTTGGGTGTTTAATGCATATTTTGGAATTTTCAGTGCACATTTTGTATTTCAAGTGCTTATTTTTGCATTTATAAGTGTATATTTTTGCATTTTTAAGTGCATATTTTTACATTTTTAAGTGCATATTTTTACATTTTTAAGTGCATATTTGCATATTTTTAGAGCATATTTTGCCACTTTTTTAGTGCATATAATCCGGGCTCTAGTTATTATTATATAAACAGTGTAGCCACGTGGATATGCATTTGTTTTTCTGCAAAATCGAAAACCTCGCTAAATATGTACTGGAAACGTTGATATTCGTTTAAGCGAAACCGACTGAAATCGCATTTTTTCCCTTGCGTTTAAGTGAAATAATTGATTATTGATAAATTTTAGTAGTTGTAACTTATCAGCTGCACGATGAATGGAGCGGTTAAGCACACACATACAGATGACATTTGATATTTTAAATGAAAATTGTACACCTTCAATGAATGAACTTGATTATAATAATAATAATCATTTTTATGCCACTAATGCTATAAATTATCATTAAGAATTATAAATTATAAGTAATATTAAAACAATACAATTAAAGTCCAATTTAACGGGTAATTTGGAAGTGATTGTTAATGTGATAATGTTAAAGATACATAATGTACAAAAATAATGAAGGGATAATGTACAAAACATATTCGATAGTAGCCTTTTGAAAATTGGAAAGCTTTCATTATAACGTCGAACAAATTTTTGTAAAGCGAGTTTTCCTTTATTTTTTTTTTCAAATTTAAACCATGACTGATGCGTGTCATCGTTTATGCTTCTCATAAACATTAGACACTAAGACACTAAAGACAAACACACAGAAAAGTCATATTTTTTCCTACTCTTACTATCTTTAGACTTTCCTGGGAGGGGGAGGGTCATTTACATTTTGGACTTGATGGTAGGATAGCGTCGAAATGGGCCGTCTGACGCTGCAGTAGATCCGTGGAAAATTTAACGTACGGGAGTTTCGCGATGCATTGATTTTCACTATAGAGGTAATATGATATCAAAAAAGTTGCGAAACCATCGTTTAAAATCACCGTAATTCTTGTTGACAGGTTTGCTTTCTTCTTCTAAACACCATTTTTTTAAACTCTAGTTTAGACTAATGTCTCACTCACTGTTTAATTATAAATTTCTCTACAGATTATATTGGATATTAACTTCGATTTCATGAGAAATTTATAACAGAATATTTTCGTGAAAACAGTGCACATATACCAATCGACGAAAAAGAAGAAAGGACTATTCAGCCTCAGCTATTTTTATGGTGCTTTTTTTTTAATGAATTAATTTCAAGTATTCAGTTCATTCAAACAATTTCATCGCATATATATATGAAAAAAATCATAACTATATTTTGTTCTTCTTGAGAAAAAAAAATATTATTTCTTTACAAACATTTGTTCAGTCTAATTTCGATCTGGTCGTTTTTCTCATTGTTTAAAGAACACAGCGACCTCTATGAGCTTCATTTCCAACTAGAAAATTGTCGGGAAAGAAAATAATATTTACGTGCTGTTCGAAACGGATGAAGATCCGATAATAATCTACGCTCAAGGTAAACTGGGTCAAAAACTTTCACAAGGAACATATTATTTGGGTGGTTATTTTTGTTTGTTTTATTTTTCGCTCATGCTTCAGTTTATTTTATAATGATTGTGTCCCATCTCCCAGGCATAGGCGGAGATAGACTTGGAAGTCTGGGGGGCACGATAATGATGATGTCAATTCATATATATGTTACCGGCAAAGTATGAAATCCAGGCATTCTATAGAATGCCTAGGCATTGTATAGAATGCCTGGTCGTTTCAGGCAAAGTATGAAATACCGGTTTTATTCTATACTTTGCCTAGGCATTCTATAGAATGACTAGTCATTCTATAGAATGCCTAAACACAATCCAGGCAAAGTATGAAATATCTTCTTCCAACAAATCTCTTTAGGGGTGGTATAAAATATTACATAAAATTAAAATTTCACAGAATTTTCTTTTTTTCCCGGAAACGTTTCCCTTTCGCTCTCGTGAAAAAGGATCTGTTGAGGGGCGGTATAAAATATTACAATTTCTTCGAATTAAAATTTCGCAGAATTTTCGTCATTTTTTCCCGGAAAAGTTTCCCTTTCGCTATCGTGAAAAAGGATATGTTGAGGGGCGGTATAAAATATTACAATTTCTTCGAATTAAAATTTCACAGAATTTTCGTCTCTTTAGGGGTGGTATAAAATATTACATAAAATTAAAATTTCACAGAATTTTCTTTTTTTCCCGGAAACGTTTCCCTTTCGCTCTCGTGAAAAAGGATCTGTTGAGGGGCGGTATAAAATATTACAATTTCTTCGAATTAAAATTTCGCAGAATTTTCTTTTTTTCCCGGAAACGTTTCCCTTTCGCTCTCGTGAAAAAGGATCTGTTGAGGGGCGGTATAAAATATTACAATTTCTTCGAATTAAAATTTCGCAGAATTTTCGTCATTTTTTCCCGGAAAAGTTTCCCTTTCGCTATCGTGAAAAAGGATATGTTGAGGGGCGGTATAAAATATTACAATTTCTTCGAATTAAAATTTCACAGAATTTTCGTCATTTTTTCCCGAAAACGTTTCCCTTTCGCTCTCGCGAAAAAGGATCTGTGGAGGGGCGGTATAAAATATTACAATTTCCTCGAATTAAAATTTCACAGAATTTTCGTCATTTTTTCCCGGAAACGTTTCCCTTTCGCTCTCGTGAAAAAGGATCTGTTGAGGGGCGGTATAAAATATTACAATTCCTTCGAATTAAAATTTCGCAGAATTTTCTTTTTTTCCCGGAAACGTTTCCCTTTCGCTCTCGTGAAAAAGGATCTGTTGAGGGGCGGTATAAAATATTACAATTTCTTCGAATTAAAATTTCGCAGAATTTTCGTCATTTTTTCCCGAAAACGTTTCCCTTTCGCTCTCGTGAAAAAGGATCTGTTGAGGGGCGGTATAAAATATTACAATTCCTTCGAATTAAAATTTCGCAGAATTTTCGTCATTTTTTCCCGAAAACGTTTCCCTTTCGCTCTCGTGAAAAAGGATCTGTTGAGGGGCGGTATAAAATATTACAATTCCTTCGAATTAAAATTTCGCAGAATTTTCTTTTTTTCCCGGAAACGTTTCCCTTTCGCTCTCGTGAAAAAGGATCTGTTGAGGTTCGTAATTTTTTTTCCGAAAACATGCATTGGTCAGCGACGACTTCCATTCTTATTGGTGTATAATCGCACCATTTGATCCACGATGTCGACTCCATATTTAATTTCGTTATTGTAGGCAACTGTTTCTGGGGTCTTTTTCACGTTTTCGTTGATAGTTACATCAGTATGAAGTGAACTCAGAACTAGACATTTTTAATTTTTTTTTTCTCTGATAAGATGTCAGCGTGATATCAGTTCCAGTTTTCAATACTATCGACGAGTATAGATCCTGTGTTCCTGTTTTTGCAGTTGGAGGTACCTCACGACGGTCTTTTTGAAGGGTCCCAACCAAGCCTGTCCTTTTCAAAAATGCACATAATCTCAGTGATGTAAAATAATCATCTGTTGTTTTGTTTCGACGTTCTCCTAGATAAGGTTTGACTAATCGAATTACATGTTCATAGACAAGTTGATTTGCTGGTCTGGTGTTATCTGTCCCAGTGTAATCGAAACTGATTTTCTGTCCATTCAGAATATATTTGGAATCAACGCAGGCAAGAAGCCAGAATTTTATCCCAAATTTGTCTGGCTTACTTGGGATATACTGTGTAAATGGACGTCCTGCTTTTGAGGGTAGAAGTTGTTCGTCCACAGTTAGATTGGGCCCTGTTTTGTAGCAAGTCACACTGTATTCTATGAATGAAATCCATTGTGAACATGCAAGAGAAAATTGGTCAGATCGAATCGCATGAATTTCAAAATTTCTTTGAAACGATATATTGTCATTGTTTGGGGAAAAAATAGAGGACCCCAAATCTCGACGACCACAATGAATTCAGTAGGAAGTTTTTTGCACCTCTTGCATACATAACGGATATCGTTGCATCCAGTTCAAGCAAAGAAACTGACCAAGAAGTTTTATTTAGACGACGATGGGCTTCAGCTTCTGTATATGTCGAATCATTTTGTCGCAGAAAATAAGGCGTCACGAACCCAGAACACTTTCATTTATGTTTTTTGAGCGCATAAAATGTGGGGCCTTGATTTTCTCTCAATATATTTTGCGATCCTCGACATCCTAAAGTTGAGGAAGGTTCTATGATTTTCCATATGCTCCCATCTGCTACAGTTTCTTAGATCGTTTCTGTGGCTTCAACGAGTTATAATGAGTCACACCACGGTCATTTTCTGCACACGAGAGCTAATTAGACCGGGACCTACAATTTATTGCCGATTCCGAACGGCAAGCTTGTTTCTAAGCTCATCGAGAGGTTGGTGCACTAACTCCTCAGTGAGGGACTTCATGCGGTCAAGTCGCCGTGTCTGTTGTACCCCTGTGCCAGGAAAGTTTTCTGACAAAGACGAACCGGGTATCAAACTCGCGACACCTCTAAACATCCTTTGGTACTTTAGGCGAGTATCTTATCGACCTGGGCTACCGCGCCCGAGAAATAATTTTATATTGATTTAAATCTTCGTCATCAGAACCGCTACTTTCTTCACTACAGTTCGACATAGGGTAGGTCTATGCTCTTCTGCACTTTCATCATAACTGCTTCCAGAGTTTCTCTCATCTAATCTTTGCATCTCCTGGAGTATTTCTTCAGTAAATATACGTTTTCTTGTCATTCTAAACCAATGTTTCCCAAAGTGGGCAATATCGCCTCCTGGTGGGCGATAGAAAGGGCCAAGGAGGCGATAGAAGCCACGGGTATAACATAGGATCCTATGGGTTCGCTTGAGTTGGGGGGTGATGGGGGAAAAATTTATCTGAAGAAGGGGGCGATGGAACAAAAAGTTTTTGAAACTATGTTCTAAACTGTTTGAAAAGATCACATGCACTCAAATTTTCTACGTCCCAGAATAAACAATTTAACGGATAATATGGCAAGAATGCTTGACAAAAACCAAAAATGACACACCTGCTGACGACACTTGCAGATAAGAATGAGAGGAAAAGAAAGGTCACACACAAGGTCAAATGCAAAAAAGACTTTCAGAAGGATTATAACCTACTTAGAAATCAATTGTGACGACGATAGTAGTATTTACCGCATAATGTGCTAGAATATAATTAAGGGTCACTATGCCCCCTTCGGTCTTTCTAGGTATATCCGCTCGTAGCTTCGTTGTTAAAAAGGTAACGAAAGGAAGCTTTGGTATACAATAAGAACATGTTAATTTAGGAAAAGTCCAGAAATTCCAGGTGGTTCGGTTTATTCTTAGCAGAGATATGTAAGCTTAAACAGCGTACAGGGTCAAAAAGACCCCCGTTCCGTCTTTCTACTGTTAATATTTCATCATTGATAAATGGAACTTGCAAATGCGGACTATGCGATATCATTTTGTCTTGAAGTAACCAAAATTTTTATCTACGGATTTATGAACAAAAAATATAATGTATAAAGCGCCCGTTAACTCATCTATTCGAGGGAAAGTGACCGTGGTATGTCGGTCACGGAAAACAAATTGGTATACGTAGGTTTACCATATTTTATCGTTGGAAATACGGGAGATAGAGATTCTAAGTAAAGAATTGGTTATTGTTAGGCCGACCATATTTGCTCGAGAAAAATACGTGAAATTGGGATTCGAAATACGGGAAAGTGCGGGACAATGTCAATTATCGCTAAATGATGCCAAAAGTAAGCGAAGTCGTTAACTCGTGCTAAAATCACTGAAAATTCGCCAATCGCGAGAAATAAAGTGCCACTTCAAATTGCAATGAATTAAAAAAAACATGACAAATGTGTGAGATGAATATTCTTGTTTTTAGTCTCTTAATGAGGCTTTTTGAATCACATGATATTTCCCTTTTTCTGGAGAGACATACATGGTAACCAATATGGCGACTTCCTGCGCAACTCATGAAAGACATAAATCAAAATTAAAGAAACATAGAAATGAATTGGTTTTTTTTTTCTTTTTGATGGGTGCTAGATATTTCGAAAATTTTCTTGAAGCTCAAGTTATGGATTTGCCTGCTTTTGCTTCAAAAAATGCTTGATTAAAGCTGCGGAATTTCCTCGGTGTAATTTATGGGCCCATAATTAACTTCAAAACATCCTAAACTATATAGATTGATGATATTGGATATTATAAAACAAATACAAATACAACGCCACAACAGGCAAAATGCCCAACGAGGTGGCTGATAAATATAGGTGGATTATAAAACAATACAGAAGTATTAATTCTCATTTTTGTGCTTGAGAAGATATAAATCAATGTTATTGCATGAATATCTAACTCAAAAGTAGGTCCGGCTAATTATTTTATATTTAATTTTCTGTGCTTCATATTTCTAAGCGAACTCAATTTTTCGAAAATCGAGAATTCAGTTCAACTTTTAAAATTATTGATGAGGCGGAAAACCCTACTAAATTTCCACATTTCTACGGTAAATTCGGCAATTTTAACATTGATTTCCATGGGAAAAGCATGCTGTGCTTATCCCTCCAAGTGATACTGATGATCATAGGCGTACGCAGAATTTTCTCGAGGGGGAATTGAGATTTTTTTACCTTCTGAGGGGGTTTTACCTTTTTTCCTGTAAAATAACACTATAATCTTGGCTCGGGGGGGGGGGGGGGTTTCCCTTTGAGAATGCTGATGATGATTATGATGTCTATTCCAAAAGCCTCATTATCGTGATGTAATTTCTAAGCTGGAAAGATAATTTTAATCGTTGATTTGAAGAATAAAAAGTCAAGTTGACTTCGTTGAAAATATTTGAAAACTCAGGACATTTCTGCAAAAAAGTCGGGACAGCAAAAAAACAGAAAAAAACTGGGACTGTCCCGAGAAATACGGGATGTATGGTCACCCTGCTTATTGCTATTCTATCTCTCAAAAAATTGTCAAATTTTGAAAAATTGATAATTATGGTTAAAATTGATGGGAAAGAAATGCTGATGGGTATGTACGAAGAAGGACTACAATAAATTGCTGTAAATAAAAATGTATTTTACGAAATAAATGTTATGTTATTGATATTTATTTAAAAATGTCTTGTTTTTGTTATGTAAAAAAGAAACACGTCACAAATATATATACGACATGAACGTTTATGTTTACAATCATAATTAATCGTACCGTGATTTGTAAGAAATTAAAATTATCTTCCTCCACGTTTTCAGTCAAGATTGAGCGAGTTTCAGCGAGTCAAGTGAGTTTAGTCGAAAATACGGGACATTTTGAAAAACAAATTCGGGACAGTGAAAATAAAAGATAAATAGCAAAATATAGGCCTACTTAGCAAACGTTTTGTGGTGACCTTATGCATATGACACATATGTCACGCATTTCCCGGGACATTTCCGTATTTTCACTTTATTTTGGCTGTCCCGACTTTTTTTGCAAGAATGCCGTGGTTTGTCGCGAATGTTCTGCATTGTAGAATCTACAAAGCCTACTTTTAGATGCTTATAGTTTTATACTTTATTAAAATCAACTATTGAAATTATTTTTCGACGCATAAATTATATCACTATAATTACAACTATGAATAAGAATATCGACCCTATAAACAGATCCCTTCTCCAGAGAGCCAGACGGTAAGGTTTCCCGGAAAAATCGAAGAAAACCGTGTGAAAATTTAATTTGACGACACCGCCCCTCAAGGGATCCCTTCTCAAGAGAGCGAAAGGGAAACGTTTCCGGGAAAAAATGACGAAAATTCTGCGAAATTTTAATTCGAAGAAATTGTAATATTTTATATCGCCCCTCAACAGATCCTTTTTCACGAGAGCGAAAGGGAAACTTTTCCGGGAAAAAATGACGAAAATTCTGCGAAATTTTAATTCGAAGAAATTGTAATATTTTATACCGCCCCTCAACAGATCCTTTTTCACGAGAGCGAAAGGGAAACGTTTCCGGGAAAAAAAGAAAATTCTGCGAAATTTTAATTCGAAGGAATTGTAATATTTTATACCGCCCCTCCACAGATCCTTTTTCACGAGAGCGAAAGGGAAACGTTTCCGGGAAAAAGTGACGAAAATTCTGCGAAATTTTAATTCGAAGAAATTGTAATATTTTATACCGCCCCTCAACAGATCCTTTTTCACGAGAGCGAAAGGGAAACGTTTCCGGGAAAAAGTGACGAAAATTCTGCGAAATTTTAATTCGAAGAAATTGTAATATTTTATACCGCCCCTCAACAGATCCTTTTTCACGAGAGCGAAAGGGAAACTTTTCCGGGAAAAAATGACGAAAATTCTGCGAAATTTTAATTCGAAGAAATTGTAATATTTTATATCGCCCCTCAACAGATCCTTTTTCACGAGAGCGAAAGGGAAACTTTTCCGGGAAAAAATGACGAAAATTCTGCGAAATTTTAATTCGAAGAAATTGTAATATTTTATACCGCCCCTCAACAGATCCTTTTTCACGAGAGCGAAAGGGAAACGTTTCCGGGAAAAAAAGAAAATTCTGCGAAATTTTAATTCGAAGGAATTGTAATATTTTATACCGCCCCTCCACAGATCCTTTTTCACGAGAGCGAAAGGGAAACGTTTCCGGGAAAAAGTGACGAAAATTCTGCGAAATTTTAATTCGAAGAAATTGTAATATTTTATACCGCCCCTCAACAGATCCTTTTTCACGAGAGCGAAAGGGAAACGTTTCCGGGAAAAAGTGACGAAAATTCTGCGAAATTTTAATTCGAAGAAATTGTAATATTTTATACCGCCCCTCAACAGATCCTTTTTCACGAGAGCGAAAGGGAAACTTTTCCGGGAAAAAATGACGAAAATTCTGCGAAATTTTAATTCGAAGAAATTGTAATATTTTATACCGCCCCTCAACAGATCCTTTTTCACGAGAGCGAAAGGGAAACGTTTCCGGGAAAAAAAGAAAATTCTGCGAAATTTTAATTCGAAGGAATTGTAATATTTTATACCGCCCCTCCACAGATCCTTTTTCACGAGAGCGAAAGGGAAACGTTTCCGGGAAAAAGTGACGAAAATTCTGCGAAATTTTAATTCGAAGAAATTGTAATATTTTATACCGCCCCTCAACAGATCCTTTTTCACGAGAGCGAAAGGGAAACGTTTCCGGGAAAAAGTGACGAAAATTCTGCGAAATTTTAATTCGAAGAAATTGTAATATTTTATACCGCCCCTCAACAGATCCTTTTTCACGAGAGCGAAAGGGAAACTTTTCCGGGAAAAAATGACGAAAATTCTGCGAAATTTTAATTCGAAGAAATTGTAATATTTTATATCGCCCCTCAACAGATCCTTTTTCACGAGAGCGAAAGGGAAACTTTTCCGGGAAAAAATGACGAAAATTCTGCGAAATTTTAATTCGAAGAAATTGTAATATTTTATACCGCCCCTCAACAGATCCTTTTTCACGAGAGCGAAAGGGAAACGTTTCCGGGAAAAAAAGAAAATTCTGCGAAATTTTAATTCGAAGGAATTGTAATATTTTATACCGCCCCTCCACAGATCCTTTTTCACGAGAGCGAAAGGGAAACGTTTCCGGGAAAAAGTGACGAAAATTCTGCGAAATTTTAATTCGAAGAAATTGTAATATTTTATACCGCCCCTCAACAGATCCTTTTTCACGAGAGCGAAAGGGAAACGTTTCCGGGAAAAAGTGACGAAAATTCTGCGAAATTTTAATTCGAAGAAATTGTAATATTTTATACCGCCCCTCAACAGATCCTTTTTCACGAGAGCGAAAGGGAAACTTTTCCGGGAAAAAATGACGAAAATTCTGCGAAATTTTAATTCGAAGAAATTGTAATATTTTATACCGCCCCTCAACAGATCCTTTTTCACGAGAGCGAAAGGGAAACGTTTCCGGGAAAAAAAGAAAATTCTGCGAAATTTTAATTCGAAGGAATTGTAATATTTTATACCGCCCCTCCACAGATCCTTTTTCACGAGAGCGAAAGGGAAACGTTTCCGGGAAAAAGTGACGAAAATTCTGCGAAATTTTAATTCGAAGAAATTGTAATATTTTATACCGCCCCTCAACAGATCCTTTTTCACGAGAGCGAAAGGGAAACGTTTCCGGGAAAAAGTGACGAAAATTCTGCGAAATTTTAATTCGAAGAAATTGTAATATTTTATACCGCCCCTCAACAGATCCTTTTTCACGAGAGCGAAAGGGAAACTTTTCCGGGAAAAAATGACGAAAATTCTGCGAAATTTTAATTCGAAGAAATTGTAATATTTTATACCGCCCCTCAACAGATCCTTTTTCACGAGAGCGAAAGGGAAACGTTTCCGGGAAAAAAAGAAAATTCTGCGAAATTTTAATTCGAAGGAATTGTAATATTTTATACCGCCCCTCAACAGATCCTTTTTCACGAGAGCGAAAGGGAAACTTTTCCGGGAAAAAATGACGAAAATTCTGCGAAATTTTAATTCGAAGAAATTGTAATATTTTATACCGCCCCTCAACAGATCCTTTTTCACGAGAGCGAAAGGGAAACGTTTCCGGGAAAAAAAGAAAATTCTGCGAAATTTTAATTCGAAGGAATTGTAATATTTTATACCGCCCCTCCACAGATCCTTTTTCACGAGAGCGAAAGGGAAACTTTTCCGGGAAAAAATGACGAAAATTCTGCGAAATATTAATTCGAAGAAATTGTAATATTTTATACCGCCCCTCAACAGATCCTTTTTCACGAGAACGAAAAAAAAAGAAAATTCTGTGAAATTTTAATTTTATGTAATATTTTATACCGCCCCTAAAGAGATTTGTTGGAAGAAGATATTTCATACTTTGCCTGGATTGTGTTTAGGCATTCTATAGAATGCCTAGGCAAAGTATAGAATAAAACCGGTATTTCATACTTTGCCTGAAACGACCAGGCATTCTATACAATGCCTAGGCATTGTATAGAATGCCTGGATTTCATACTTTGCCGGTAACATATGTTATACATTAGATCAGTCGACTCCACCTTTGACGATGGGGGGGGACAATGCCCACCCCCCGCCCCCTCCCCCACGTATCTCCGCCCATGCTCCCAAGTCTTCCTCGAATTCAAACGATGAGAAAGAAAAATTTTTGGTAAGAAAAATTATAGTAAGAAAAATACCCACACAGTGTTTTTTTAAAGGGAGTGACTCTTGTCAGAGTTTCATTTGATGGATCTTTCTCGCAAAACTATTTTAAAACAGTTCCATCATAATTATAATAGTTTCTTGATTTTACCACGATCCATCGTGATGACAGTCTTCTTGACCAATACCTTCTAAAGCAGAAGGTGTTGTCTTGACCCTGTATTTGCGGGAATTCCTCCAATCAGAGATTTGCTAAATATTTGAAATACAGTCATATAGTTTGCTCTCAAAGAATAAGGTCGTCGATGCCTCGCGGATAGAAAAAATGATTACCAAATAGTTTTTGTAGAAATAATACATATTTTTATTGCTTCTAGATAAAAAAAAAATGAGCACATGCTTCCACGATAAATTTTCACATTTTATATACATATTTGCTGCATATCATATTTAGGAAATACCGTATTCCCCCCCCCCCACATTAGCTGTCATGCTGGAAAACATCGAAGGAGAAAAGCATGCCGGGAATATCCGTATTCTCTGGCAAGCCGGGAAATTCGTGCCACTGATTCCGGAAAATTTTTGACTATCCAGACTTCAAGAATCATTTGAATTGGATGATTTTAATCTTGTCTGTACTCATTTTAGAATTTTTCTATGAAATTTCACTTTAGTTTTTGCTATCATTAATCATGGTTTATTGCAAATGTTGCAGTCTATATATAATCTCGTAAATTAGATGAGCTAAATGAAAAACTAGTAGACTGTGAAGTATTTTTTGCATTGTGATGAATTGCACTGCAAAATAAACTGTTCCAATAGAAATGCGACAGCATGTTTTTTTATCTCTGACTGTGCAGAGAAAAAAAAAAAAAAAAACGGCGTGCAAAACACGGTATCTCTGTATTTCTCGTACAAGGCTGACGATAATTACTTGAGAGCGAAAGTAAGAGTTCAATATTCATTATTGTTATCAAATTTCTAGACAAAACACGTTTGCTACAGTGAAAACTATCATGTTATTCCGATTCGAAAATTTATTTGAATTTGATATAGATCGATATCAATTTTCTGATTGTATCATCTGATCCTTGTTGAACCTCGCTTTTCCCGGCATGCCGGGAATAAACCAGACACAAACATTCGAAAAAGCTGATGCTCCCCCCCCCCCTTCGATGTTAATGGCATGCCACCTAATGCGGGGGAGATACGGTACTTATAGATCCATACGTCACTTCGAGCATCTCATCAAAGTCTCATCTATCAACAGGGAAAAATCGGAATCGAAGTGGTTTATCTGGTACGTTTATAAGTCTATTGTAACTGTCGATGTCTTCGTAATGGTATTCGATCCTATAATTCCGAATTATCTGTAAAAAGAGAAGGGAAAAAAAAGAATATCTTAGAAATTTCTTTCCACGTGTATTTCATCATCCGAACATTTCACAGGATTGAGAAATTAATCTTTCAAAGCAATCGTTTATCATATCATTCGTTTTTACTCCATTCACTTAAACAATTAACCCCGTGTAAATCATGAATAATGATCAAAAATGACGGTGATAGTAATTTTTAACAAAAAACCAAAATCTGTGCACAATTCATATACGTGGGGTTTTTTTTTACTTTCGCTGAAACGTTGCGCCATTAAGATATGACTGATTATCTCACTGCCAAAAAGAAAAAAAAATCACAGTAAGATCGATGCCCTCTTTATATGTTTCGAAATAATTCCACTTGAAGTCACTAATAAGGCAGTGGGTTTCAAGTACGTCTGGAAAATACGTCAAGGTTTCACAAATAATGTAAAAAAAAGCTGGTTGTTATCGGTCATCTCGAATAGCTATAAATCCCTCACAAGTCAAGGAAAAGGAAAATAACTGTTAAAACTATGTTTTATTGTTGCAACTTTTTTTTTGTCTTTCTTAATCTTTGTATGCGTTTTGTTTAACGGTATGAAGCTCTATAATGTCAAAAGAATATTATGTGGCCATACATGATCAAAACCCTTGCTCCGCGGGCCAAATGCGGCCTTCACTGTCATCTGACGTGGGCCGCGACATCGGATTTAATTTTGTAAAAATGAACTAAGCGACACATTTCAATATCACTTAAGTGGCCCCTAACCAGCGGTGCAGTTCCGCATCACTTGAGTGACCCGTGACATGTTCCCGGATCACTCAGTGGCCCGTAGCACACTTCCAAATCACTTAAGTGACCCGCGGCATATTTACAAATCACTCAAGAGCCCCGAACACACTTTCAGATCACTTGGGTGACTCTCAGCACCATTCTATATAACTTGAGCGACCAGCGGCACAGTTCCACATCATTCAAGCGGCCTGCGGCACATTTACAGATCATTGATGTGACCCGTGGCACATTTGTAGATACTCTAAAATGACCCATGGCAAAAGTTCCAGATCACTTGAATGTCCCGTGGCATATTCCTAACCCAGTTAATAGTTGTTATGTTTTAAGTGAATGAGAAGGGGCCCGCAAACTCCTAAATGTTGAGCACCGTTATTAAATACTGAAGTACAATCGAACTCGGTAAATAAATAACGACATTGAAGATTCCGAGAATTTTTTTAATTTCTCGGATTTATTAAGGTTGAAATTTTCAAGACCCTTTTAAATATCAAAAATGTAACCAGGTGCGATCAAAAATACCGTATAAAAAAATATATATACTATATTTGCACTTCCAGTTGAAATTTCATTATTAATGTGATTACGGCGATTATACTTTATCGATAAAAATGCAGGGCTCATTGGGACACAAACAGGACGTCGCCAATTTACCAATTATTGCTTATGAGCAGCCCTTTTGGTGTGAAATCAAACATCAAGTGAGTTTTATTTCACAGCAGTGAGTAAAAATATATTCACGGAAATAAAGTTTAATACGGCAGACATTTTTTTTTTAAAAATTCCCTGATTGTCATCAGTTCTCTATTCTAGGGATCTCTTAGGAAAACGCCATAGAAACGAAGGATAAAACAACGAAAAATATGGTGTTAATATTCGAGGTCACTGCGTTT
Organism: Pholcus phalangioides; assembly: GCF_987345545.1. Lineage (NCBI taxonomy): Eukaryota > Metazoa > Arthropoda > Arachnida > Araneae > Pholcidae > Pholcus > Pholcus phalangioides. Next base: position 79,142,002 of record NW_028301608.1, on the reverse strand, counting down.
GGATCGATGTTGTATGCAAGATTCATTAACATTTTTCCCTATAGGAATTAGCCAGGACTGATAATTATTGACGTTATAGCCAAGGTGTCGTGTAACCGAGTTTGACTGTATATATTATTGCTCTCTGAAACCGTCCATTCCTTTAGGAAAGAACGAAAACCATCCCAAAATTGTCTCTCTGGGCGGTCAGCGGTCATGTCTGTCTGTATGTAATGTTCTAATATTTAATAGTGCTAGTTTAATAATAGTATTTTACATCAAGGAAATAGACCTTTTTTTGAATATTTATGCTGAAGTGAACTCGAAAAGAGAAGTCATCTGGTCTCCTTCCGGAAATCGAACCCAGAGCCTCTTGCGGACCGGGCAAGTGTGCTACCAAATCAGGAAAGTGAGGTCGTGTCTCCAGTGGTATATATGGTAACGTACTTGCCCGGTTTGAGGGAAGACCTGGGTTCGATACCCGGTGGAGTCCAGATGACTATTTTTTCCGAGTTCACCTTGGCATAAATATCCAGATAATTATTTTTATAATTCATACATATTCATGTGTCATATTCATGAATTTTTTATCACGAACTTATCAAACATTCGCAAATAAGGTTAATAAATTCCATGAATTCGGAGAATGCAGCAAATTCCAGCTCTTTAGGAAGTTATTATTGTTTTTCAAAAATAAGCGTAGGCCGGGATTATACAGTGAAATTTGATAAAAGATCTTTTACAAAACTTGAAAACAACCGATAAGCCTAACGGTTGCATTCGTTGGAATGCAACCGATTCGCTTACTGATTGCATTTTTCAAGTTTTATAAAAGAACTTTACCAAACTTTGATAGTGTAATATCGGCCTTGCAAAAACTTGGAAGAAAAATATATTTCAAAAATTTATAATACCTGTGCGCGTGAAAACCACAAAATAAAATAACTCCAAAAATGCTGCGTTGGGTGTAATTCCTTGAATGATATTTGAATTTTTTTTTCATTTTTTCATTTTGAAAGCCAGGAAATCACATTTAAATTTTGAAAAACTACCTGATAAACAAACACACGTGAATGTAATGGTAATAAGGTGTCACTCTGTCCATATTTTTCCTCTTTTGTTTTTCAATGGCCGGGAATGCATTTTTATTCGTATTCAAATACCGAAAGCACATTTGTGTATTATGAAAAAATGTCAAGAAAAACTTTGTTTCCTCAATGAATTTTCTTTCAGCCCCCCCCCCCCCCCTCCCCATTTTGGAGATATTTTTGTCAGTTCTTGAACTCGATTTTACTTGAAACTGTAGTAAACTTGAACAGGATAATCATAAAAATGCTGCTGGTCCTGTGGCTAGGATGAGTCAGAATTATTTTAGAAATGGGGCAACTGCTGTGTATTTTATTTCCTTTTATTACGTACAGGGTTATTACTTGAATCGCTTTTCCGCAAATTACTTGCGAACCGTTGATCTTAGAAGCATACTTCCAATTGGGAACTATCTATCCAAATAACGTGTGGACCTCGGATACGTCATTCATATTGCAAGGGTATAGTTACTAAAATAAAAATAATTAACTTTTTATTTGGTTATTCTATGAGAGAAAAACTCAACTAGAAAGAGAGAAAGTTTTTTTGTCCTACCTGTCATGAGGCCAACAAAAATTGTTAAGTGTAGAGTTAGTAGTAAAGTGTAGAGTAGTTAATGGTATTCATTGAAATAGTGGGATTCAAAATTCGTTGAAAATAAAGAAAATGACTGCATAAACTAACGGGTATGTTGTTCTTTATGCTTGTTTCTTTCTTTCTTTCTTTCAAACCGAGCACAACTCAGGTCTATCACCATCTATGGGCGATTTACTACCTAGTGAGTTGTGTCGGAAGAGTAACTGTGCGTGTACTCTAACAGTCTGAGTGCGTATGCAGTGTTGTGTTTGATTTTTCAGTGCTGCCACATCTATATTTCAGACGTGAAGTGAGTGATGTGTTATGATTGAATTACATTTGTACTGTTTGTAGGTCTGTTGTTCTCTGTGGCGAGACTTTTTAAAGGGAAGATCGGCTCGCATTCGCGCCTTGAAGTTGGGAACCACAGAAAACAGACTTCAGCCGACCGCGGGATCTTTTATTGAACCCATAGTTTCTACCGCTCCTGTAGCGACGGTGGGGTTTGAACCCGAGTGCTCCTTATGGTATTCTTCCCCCTTTTTTCAGTAAATTTTTTCAAATTCAAATATCTCAGCGAATATTACACTTTGAAAAGTAGAATTTTTTTCTAGATACTTTATCTAGTTAAAAGTATGCCTCTAGGATCAACGATTCGCCATTAATTTATTTTACCAAGAGACTCAAGTAATCACCCTGTGTATAGTATTAATGATTTGCCTTTCGAAAATTCTAGTATATGTTTCTCGTGATAAGTGATGTTCATTTATTATTGAATATAATTCAGAAAAAATATTTGCAATTCTAATGATAATATTCATTATAGTATTATTAATTTCAATAATATTTAAAATTTAATATCTCAGGGGGGAAAAATATTTAAATGATCAGCTGTGATTTTTTTAGTTACTTGACTCAGAATCCATTAAAATTTGTTTGAAAAGAAAAAGTTAATGGATGCATCGACACCACTTATATTCCAGAACTTTTTTATAGTGTTTATATATACATAAATGCATAAGATAAGTGTGTGCCTGAAGGTCCGTAGAATTTTTAAAAGTGAAACATTCATCACATGAAGCATTTTTTCTTAAATTATTTATTTTTTTATGAATTATTTAGAAAAAGGTTATACGAGACGTAATAATAAATTAAATACGACATAACGTCCTACAACTATACACAGAGATAAAAATCACAATCTAGGAAATAATGAAATGATCTAACTCACTGAAAAAAAGAAAATTTAAATAATTTTCTTTCTGTATACAGTCAACGCTCGTTATAACGACCCACATCGTTATATGGAAAACGGACGGAATATTAGGAGGTCGTTACATCAAAAGATGAACGTATGGGATGGTCGCTATATGAAAACCGGTCTTTTTTAATGGAATGGTTGCTATAACGTGGAGTCGTTATAACGAGACCGTGACTAAAATAAATTCTCTGTGGATGAAATTAACAATTTTTAAGTTTGAGCGTAGAAGCAAAAAATGACTCTTCACCTTTGATATGACGAGGTTCATTTCACGTTGAGCGAATTTCCTTCCGATGCAACTCCTGGGACCGAACCCGAATGGAGCCGAGGTGATAAAGTAAGACTGTGGTTTGTCTTTCGGTGCCGTCTCCCAACGTTCTGGAAGAAACGTCTCAGGATCGGGGAAATTCTCATCGAGTTTGCTGGCCGTCTGATGATGGAGAATTGCATGCGTCTGAAAAATATATCATGAGACGTTAAATTTACCCATTTCCCATTATCATCACACGGTAGGAAACGACTAATTCGATATTTGCAATCAACATTTACAATAATGAGATAGCAATCAATTTCCCATGCATTTTTCTTTAATCGTTGCTCCAAAAATACACTATCAGTTCTCAGGAAAGTACTATTACTTAACCAAACATGCACCTCGAAAACATTCCTCTGGGGAATTTCTGAACGAATTGGTACATGCAAGCAGTGCCACCTTTAACAGTGACAGGGCACGGTGTGTAAATAAATTGTTGAGCTTGGGACGCCTTGACACTTTGAAAATTTCAGATTTATGAGAATTTAGCACAGAAAAAAATTCCAAAAACTAATGAAAATTAGTGCCTGATGAAAGAAATAATCTGAAAAGTAATGGGGAAATTTGGGATTGATGAATTATAAAAATAAGAAAACTAATTGAAAGAAAATGTATCAGCACCTATAAAAAATCAGAATTAATGAAAGAAATAATTCCAGAATTAATGTGAGACATAATTCCAGAGTAAATGGAAGACATAATGAAATTATTAAAATTCGGAATTGAAAATTCAGATCAATGCAAAAAATTATTCTAGAATGAATGATAGAAATAACAAAGTTATTAAAATTCAGAATTATCAGAACCAATGAAAGAATTTATTTCATGATTAATGAAAGAAGTACTCTTCAAGAACTGATGGAAATTCAGGATAAATAAAAAATACAATTTGAGTATTGAAGAAAGCATTCACCAATTTGGGGCTCCCAGTTTGATTCGGGGCTGTGGGGCCCTTGGGCCAACAACAAGAAACAAAAATTAATTTATTCACGCTGGGAGGCGGAATCCCCTTCGCACACGAAGTTTCCGTACTACCGTAAAAGTAGGGTACTTTGGCCGATGTTTTGTAAATTTCAAATTCACTTTCCAATAAACCCAATATTTGATTACTACTTCTAATTTCTGGTGAAATATATCGATAGGCTATCTTATATTATGTACATGTAAATAAAAAACTGATTTTTTTTAAATTTGCTAATTAAAAAATATATCATTTTTGAATCAATTTTACCCTTGTCTGTGGATAAGTTTGGCTCACTTTACTTTTTCCTATTTTAAAGTATTAAATAAAAAGCGAGGGTATTTCTTTTGAACCTGGGCTCGTAATAAAACTTCAATTTTTGAGATAAAACTTATATTTCAACTTGTATTGATCATAAAAATAATGTTATAAAACAATAAACATTTAATAACATTCATAAAACAATATTTCAATATTTTGTTTGGAATTTCTAATACATTAACAACCTACGTCTTACAAGTCACCCTAAAAAAACCTCTTAGACCTCTTTTAACAGGCTTTAAAGGCTTGGTTACTATAAACTCAAAATCACACATTTTGTCAACGTGACTAGTAAATGCTTCTTCTTCCTCGGTGCTAAAAACTTTAGGATGCGTGGTTTCTCGAGAAAATAGGATTTCAACATTGACGAAGTGATTTTATGTACATTTAAAATCTCAGATTATTTTTACAATTACCGAAAGTATTTGTGGAGTCATCAAATTTTCAGTACAACCTAAGCTTTTGTTTAAAAAGATATATTTCTCACCCCTGCAGGAACTCGATATCCTGAAAGCACGAGATCTCTGTCTAACACTCTACCATTTCCAATAGACACCGGGTTTAATCTGCAATATACACAAATATATTAAATATGTACTTTATGTTACTCATATGTATTAAAAATATGAACATACATGTTCATGACAAAATTAGTTTAAACTCCTAATTAAGGGAATAAATACGAGGATATTCCTTGGTCGTAAAATCGTAAAATTCGAACGTGAAAGAGAGAAGATGGAAACACCTAACTTCCAACTCGAGGTAACTCGAAACACCTTCAAGCATCCTGTTTTTGATCGTAATATTCACCACATGATACGTATATATACATTTCGACTGTATCGCAATGTGAATTCTTACATTCCGACTCTTTACATATGGTCTATCTATTACAACGGCAAGATCAAATAAGCCAAGTGTTTGCAGAAAGTGTTTGCTCAAGACTTCATTGAAAAAAAGAAACAGCGTTTCACGATGTGTGAGAAGAAGGAATTCACATATATCTTCATTTCTTCTCAAATAATATCCTAGGCGCTTCGTTTAATGTTAGAACAAATCTAGGATTATTCTTTAAGCAATATCGCCGAACACAGAAAACAGCCGCAAAACACTAGCCAATAAAGGAATCAACGTAAAGCCTTCGATGACCTCCATCAACATATAACACTGAAATGTTTGTCATATTCTAAGTTTTTCAATCTAAGTTTTTGTTTTGATTCTAAGTCGAATTTAGTTATTCATGGGTATTAGGTGATCATCCATTCTGAAAAACCCTTAATTCCTGCAAGTTATGTGTGACTTTAAAAATGGAAATGAGTAGGGGGTTGGTCAATACCTGAAAAGTCATCAATGATGACTTTTTAGCATCATTTGATCATTAGGTAGAAAACAACGCTCAATAGTTCGATGTGAATGTGCACATTATCTCTCCTTACCTTAAGCTTTCCTTCACAACTAGATGCAGATATCGCATAGTCTCTATCTTTCCGTTGATCCTGTCGGTTTTATTCGGAATAAACTGAATCAGCTCTTCCCTAAGCTTCGACTGGACTCTCTGATTTTTACAAAGATTGTAAAGAGCGAATGACGTTGTATATGCTGTCTGGAAACAAGAAATAATTCGTGTCCATAAAAACTATAGAGAATATGATATAATTTGATGAAAGAAAAAAGTCTGAAGCGTACATGCAATTATTATTTTATCAACTTTCATTTTTCTAACAAAAAGGTGTAAACTCAATTCATGAGAAAAGACGCGTTTGCAACACATCATTTAAAAAATACATGCCTATCTGTGATTAAGAACATGTTGCATTTTTTTTTTTCAATGGAGAGTGTTTCTGTTTGAGTTCTTGATTATTTTCAAGAATTTTCTTTTGTAATATAATCGGAAAAGCATAATTATAGTCTTTCTCCATGAATATACAGTCTATAATCTGCTACTTAAAACTATCTCTGTTAAACAAGATGATTGCTTATTGAAAGCAGTTATCTGGCTACGACGGCATTTGCCGTCGCTATCATAAGTAACAGTGGTGCCTACGACGGCGTATGCCATCATGCAGATTTTCGGTCTTTATCACGTGGATATGCCGGAATAGTTCGTCATACTGCTGTTGCCACCTGCATAGGCATCCTTCTACTTTATTATCTCACCATTAGATGGAATCGAATAATTTAGCTGCTAGGCAGTCCAGTGGTTAGGGGGAGCTAGCCTCTGACTGCAGGTCTGGATTCGGATCCCGATTCGGGCATGAATGTCTACTAACATTAAAAAAACTCCCTGGACAGATCTTACGGATCTCTTGGGAATACGTGAGGATCACATTGTTCTAAAAAAATAAAAAATTATATTTCAAGATCTGAGGTTAGTATTACTATTATCTTCTCCATGCTTTGCAAGGCTGAATCCCCCAAGCGTTTTATAAATATATTTTCTATCTTATAATAGGAACATACTGGAAAAAATATATAAAATTTGCATGTCATTTTATAAATTTCAATGCATAATTTTTAACATGAATTGCTGAGAAATATTTTTCTGCATTCATTTTGAACTTGAACAGCCCATGCTATCATTGCACTTTTTTTAATTAAGAATTCAGTATTTCTATTTAGAAAACTAATTAGTTTTACTAATTAACTTTTATTATTATTTTTTGATTTGAATATATAGCAAAGAACATCAGTTTTAAGGTTTCTTTATAAAAAGTTCAGTAAAAAAATGTTTTAATAGCTTCAAATTTCTAAAAATATAAAAAAGAAGAGAAAAAGCATGCGCATCTTCATAAAAAGGAGCATCGTGGGTAACACACGGAGAAATTAATTGTCCAGGTGACTGGTTAAATTTGGTTTTGATAGAATTAGAAATGTGAAGCAATTCGAATATGTAGTGAGTCTTACGCTATCGATACCGGCGAGGAAAAGATCCAATATCATGGTGAAGACATCTTTGTGATCGGCCTCTGGTACAGCTAACATTTTTGCTTGCATCGAGTTCGTGAATTTATCGGGATCTTTCGATGCCTCCTTCATGTTTTTTTCGACCATACTGAAGCAACACAAAGCAAAAAAATACAGCAGGATGAAAAACAAACATTCTAACTTCATTTTCGGCCTGCACATTGATGTTTAAAATTCTTCATTTGTGAATACAAATGTCATTATGCTTCTAAAAGTTTGAATCGTCCAAAAAATTCATGCTTTTTAACGATTTTCATTCAAAAAAATTTAATTTGAATTTTTTTAATTAAATTCCCTTCAACATAATTATATTCGTGTGACTTTAACTGTCATATAAATAAAATCTTGCAAAACCGTATTACAAAACTGAATGGTGATTTACAAGATTTCATACTAAATTTCGGGATTTTAGCTTTAATTAGTTAAATTCACGATTTTTCTGGGAAGTAGCGTAGGGGGAAACTGTTGTACATGTACAAGTACAAATACAACGCCACAACAGGCAAATTGCCCAACGAGGTGGCTGACTTAAGAACCTCATAGATCCCCGAGCCATTTTTCCCCGAGCCCACCCTTCCGGAACCCCCAATGAATCGGTACATGCGGGAATGTGCGTGTACGTATAGTGCAACCTGACGTAAAGTTTTTTGTTTCTGTGTAATGCTTGTTATGTGTAGTGCTGCCATCTGCCATCAGTTTTTCAAACTATGAGTGAAGTGTTATAATTGAATGATTTATCGTTGTAGGACTGTTGCTCTCTGTGGCGAGACTTTTTAACGGGGAGATCGGCTCGCATTTGAAGTTGGGAACCACAGAAAACCAACTTCAGCCGACCGCCACTGTGGAGTTCGAACCCGGATTCTCGCATCGCGAGTCCGTCACTATAACCACTCGACCACCACAGCGGCTATGTTCCATTACTATGGAACATAGTAATCCTTGAAACACTTTGAATAGCTTTAATAGTATTGTTTTCTAGCTGAAGCTTCTGGAGTGAGAGATTAGAAATACATAGCCTCACAACTGAATGTCATATTTAAGCTCTTTGTCTGTAACCATTGTATAGATTTTGAAAGTAGGCACGTTTTAGTAACAAAATTACGCTCTTCTTCTTGCCGTATTTCTTCTCAATATTTCACGTTTTAGTATTATATAAATTTAGTAATTATAAACTATGCAATCACCTGATGAACCACACCAAGCACTCAATCATACTAAGACTGTGCATAAAGCTATTTGTATTTTTCACCACTGGTGGAACATTGTGTACCTTAGAACAGTGTAGTTTTTTTTTTTCATTTAGTTCTATACTTTTCTCCCATCAAAAAAAAAACTTCAGCTATCCCATTTTTTTCTCGTCGATCATCCCAAATTTTTTGGAAAAAACATAGTTTACAGTGTGGGACGCACCTACTTTAAGTTACCTGGGCGACCCTTTGACAATATGCATTCAAATACAAGATTCAAAGTAGCATGCGCTGGTATAAATATATACACAAAAATTCGAGACCGCACAAGCAAATAAGTAAAAATAAAAAATAAATCGGGGGTCCCTGGCGTGGGACCTAAAGGATCCCGAGTTATGTGAATTCAAATACAATTTCTAAAAGTATATGCGAGGGCAGGCAAATTCGAAAATTATCAGGTTATACAAGTTCGGGGGGGCCATTTTAGGGTGCCTAGAGTACACTTTGATAATATGCATTCAAATGCTAGATTTAAAGAAGCGTATACAAGCATACAAAAATGAACAAAAGTGCGAGACCGTGTAATAAAATCGGGAGGGGGGGGGGAGCTGGTGTAGAACCTAAATGACCAAGAGCCATGTACAATTTCTCATATGGTGTTTTTAAGGGTATTTATGGCAAATAACTTAAAAAATCCCATGCAAAATTATCTTTAAAAGATAAAATTAATTATCTTTAAAGCCAAAGAGTTCCACCCGGACCCGCATCGTGTGAATAGCTCCATGTAATCTAATGTACAAAACATGTATGTGCGGATGCGGAGCCCGCACCTATATAAGTTTTGACAAATGCGGACGCCATCCGAACCCGCATGAATACTTCGAAGTTGCATTTGCGTTTGCGCATTTCGCACCGTCTGAAAGGCTCCGTATATACCGATTGTTAAAACTTCTTCCGGACCCGAGTCCGCATCCAAATCCGCTCCGTGTTAAAGGGCCCGTAAGCGCAGATATTACTTGAAGTGCAGTGAGCCCCCTCGGTTATTCGTGGGTTTCATATACGCGATTTCATAATCTACCCAGTTTTTTTAGGAAAAATGCTGTTCAGGCCTATTTCTCGTATTTGAACAAAATAGGAATTATATATGTTAACTTAAGGTTCATACCGTTTCTCCCCTTCTAAATTTTCTTTCTAGTTCTTCTGAAAATGTTTCTGAAAGTGAGAAAGAACTGTCTCAGCCTGCCCCTATATATCGCTCCCTATGATTAGGGGATCATCGCCGAGTTGGCGTATTTGTTTTAAGATAATTATGAACATTTATAATTATCCATAGCTATCCATAATTATTATGGTTAGCTATGGCAACCCTAACGATCCAAGGAATCTGAATATCGATATCTCAGTGATACATATGTAGGTATATATAGGCAGGACCGGAACTGGGGAGGGGGAACAACTGTCCCGGGTGTCAAAATTTAGGGGCGGCAGTGATGGGTGGGAACAAAGAAAACCATTACAAAATTATCAATTATCGAATTTTAAAGTTGTAGGGGGGTGGCAAAAATCATAGTTACGATCCTGTGTGTAGGGATCAACTGAGCTGATCACTTCACAAAGTGGCCAACTTTTATATGTTCCAAAAGGTATAACTACCTCTCCTTTGTGAAAATAAAAATCACGTACAATTACTCTTGAAAATCAAAAACTGCAAAGAGTCTGAGCCCCCCTGATACAATAATAAAGAAATATGAGATTTTTTATTTGTTCTTATTATACCTGGCGAGAAAATCTTGGGCAGCAACGAGCCTCTTGTAACTGGGAGTCGTAAAGAACCCGAAAAAGGGGCTCATCTCGGTGATGTAAACGGCCTCGTGCGTGTCGTGCGCGGCTTTCAATAACTCAGTGATCTCTTTGTTGCCTTCTTCAGACAAGCAGCCGAGCCTTTTGTTGAGCGTGACGGCCCCAACACCTGAAATTCAAAACGCCCATTCACACACACAAAAGTTATTTCACGTTGACAAAAACCATCTATTTTCTTAGCTTTTTTTCAATATTCGGTCGTGCTGTTTTATTTGCAACTTTGTTTTTTTTTTTTTTTTACTCACATTCTACCGCAAATTTCAACAGCTCGGGTTGGATGTCGAATTCCATCTTCTCGTTCAATCGCTTAGGAATTCTGGAGACGAGGTCATCAGATATATCTTCCAGAACCGTGGAATAATGATCAACTGTCTGTGGACTGAGAAGAATCTTCTGGAAAAGTCTCCTGAATCGATACCAGTCTTCTCCGTTGCTATGAATCACGCACAAATTATTCGGACAAAACAAAAATGGTACCGAATAGAAAAAAATATATGTTACGATGTGTGATAAATTGGTTATTATGCATAATCGCCAATCATCTCGGTAAGTTTGTTAAATTTATCACTTTTACCTACAGATATGGATAATACCCAAGTGTCGTTGGTAAATTGGATGTTATCGCTTTCACCGGTGATTATGCGCAATATCTTAATGTAATTGTGTATATATTGTTTATAATTTGTGTTAATTGCATTTTTAATTGGGTTGCTGAATTTTTGAAATATATGACATCCATATTTTTATGGGCATCTTTTCATCAGCCACCTCGTTGGGCATTTTGCCTCTTGTGGCGTTGTATTAGAATTTGTATAATTGGTTAATTTGATAAATATGAAAAAATCCTGAATGAGTCTTATAGGGGGTCCGATTGTAGAATACGTTGAATAACAGTTTGTTAAATTGGGGTCTAATTTCATACGCACAGAAACTTGTAAAAATTCGTTAAATCGAAGAATTTGTTAAGTAATAGTTCATTATATCGGAGTGTACTAGCGAAATTGGTTAAATGATAGATCATAATATAACGCTTTGAGTATTGTGCATACATGATCATCGGTTAGTGATAATTCTTTTAGCATTTATCAGATTTACCAACCACGCTTGAATGTTATACATAATCCCTAATATAAGTGATAAATTTAAGGAAATATATCAAACTCACAGAAATGGTTGGATGATTATGCACAATAACCGGATTTATCACATTTACCGAAACATCTACACGCAATATGTATTCATAACCAATTAAATATTGCAGTAAAGAGCAGAGAGGAAAAAAATATCACCTGGTTTATCATTTCAAAACAAACAAGAAATTGGTGGGGGGAAATAGCTTTTCATATATATTGTATAATCAGAGCAATCTTTCTTTTTCTCAAATGAACAAAAAATCACTTTTATTAATATCTTTTCTCACCGATCATCAGCATCATCATGTGTGTGTTCGTGTCCTTCACTAAAGATTTTTGTTTTTAATTTCTCCTCTCATCGCATCAACGCCAAGTTCAATTCAGTCCATATCTCACGGACTGTAAGCAAAGGTCATAAACTACGATAGTGTTTATCGGTCGTGTAACAAAGTCATGTGCAAGTTACAACAAGGAGTACCACTAATCGATAGCTGTTCAAAACCTGATACAGAATATAACGGACGTGAAACACGTTGTTCCCCAGACTAGTGATGGGCAAACTACGGCCCGTGAATGTGTTCCGGTAGTAAAATATCAATACACACAACACAATAAATACCCAGACTGACCGTATTTCCTTTGTAAAAATACTAGAAACAGAGAATCGGGATGTATGTGGTATATCACAAATTATCGTTAAAAAAATGCCAAATGCAAGTTAACATGCTAATTATGGCAAAATGAATTTTAAAAGCAAGTAAACTTGAAAACTGTCACTAAAATTGTTGCAAAATCACCAATGGCTGGAAGTAGGGAGTTTCCACAATACGCAATAAGTGAAAATTCATAATTTACCAAACAAAATGTATGTTTGACAAATATGTGTGATGATTATGCTTATACATGACTGTAATTAATTGCGATATAAATTATATTATAATAATTATGACTAAGACATGAAAAAAAATCTCAACTCTTCATTTCAAATGTTCGGTTAAACCTCATTGAAAATAAAAAGAGAAAATCGGAAATTTTATAAAAAAAAAAAGTTTGCACGTCCAAAATGACAGAAATGTCCCGTAAAATACAGGTCATATGGTCACATTAATAATACAAGTTTCTGTCCCGCGAGCGACAGAATAAACGCATATCTGACCCACGGACTGAAAAGTTTGCTCACCCCTATCATAGGCAATGCCGTAATAGCAGCAAAGTTAGAGAAATGTGGTACAAAAATGAATTTAATCCGGGAATATACCTTGGGAAAAGCCCGACGTTCTTGTAGATGTCAGGTCTTTCCAATCGGTATTGGGCGAGGGCGTGATGACTCTTCCTCATTGGGTATTTACCGGAGAAATGATAGACCGTCAGTATGTCTTCAGGATTGAAGACGTGCACCATCACCTTGTTTTGAGTTAGCTGCTCTCTGATTATCGGACCGTATTGCCGGTGCATCTTCTCATAGGTCCTGTGGATTTTCTCAAACGTATATTCACCTACAATAAAAAATTTTGAGAAGAAAAAGAAACCAAATCTAGAGCACTGAACACGAGCTGTATTGCATTAAATTTTTTATCGATCTTTTATTACATAGTAGACGCTGCTTATTGGAATCATTGCTAATGTTATCATTCGGGTATCACTAGCACTTTTGCAAAGTACAGACCAATGTCATAACATGGGAAAAAATTCGTTTATAATTATCAGGACTTCAAATTATTTTTCGTCAAAACCTTTTTTCTTCTTGTGCATTATGAAGCTAGGGGTGAACCAGAACAATTTTTTTCTCTATAAGTTATCGTTATGAACCTGCAGGACTTTGTAGGAGGTCAGAAGGCTCCCCTGTTGACATTCCCGTACTCAGTTCACAATATCATAATCAGGCAAAAATATTCGTTATGATCCATGTACTGTAGCGCTTCTTTTGCAATTTCTTTCCTACAGTGAAGGATTGCAGTACAAAAAATCCCTTTCTTCAGTTCACGGTCAGTTTCTTTCAGCAGACCATATTCACAGTTCCTCGGCCGAAGGACTTCCGTAAGGGATCTATGGAACGTATCGTGCATCAAAAAAGTATACCCTAATTCACAATGCACATTAAACAGTGCCATTCTTAATCCATTTTTACAATTTCTGAGTTTAAAAAAAGGATTTTAGCTTAAAGGAAAATAAAATTCTGTTTTACAATACGGAACATGAAATTGCACGATTTAACATTTTGAAACCAGTTATGTGGGAAAAAAAGAGGTTATTTCGTTTCATTCGTCCCATGATACCAAAAAAATATTCCCGTTCGCGAGCCGAATAGAACCCCTTGGTGCCACATTTGGTCTACGGGCCAGAGGTTGCGCACCCCTGATTTGCATTGGTTTTTAAGAAATGTTCATGAGCTTACTGTTGTTCACACCAGAAACTTTCGGGTTCCCAGGAAAGGATTAATTCATTTTGCATTCTAATTCCTATGGGAAAAATTGTTTCGGTTTACGAACGTACTTCAGGAACGAATAAGTTCGTAAATCGAGAGTCAGCTGTGTATATTATAGATTCAAGCACCAATCATATAATCGGGTAGTCCGCGCGCTTTCGTGTTGTTTTTTTCCCCATTATACTTAAGAGCCTATGCTGAGCACTGAAATATTTGGAATGCGTTAAATGTACTCACCAATGACTGGCAAATATCTCCATATGTTACCTATTAGGGGTAAAGGTTTTGGACCGGGCATCATTTCGAACGGTTTGACATCCACCGTCCTCGAGTCAGTTATTGCCTCTGCATGTGTACATGATCTCCTCGTCAGATGAGGAACGATGCCGCGTGCCACGAAAACCGAAGCAGATGAAGGCTTCATCTGAAAGCAGAAAATGCGTACTTACTGTAATGCTTAGCCAACATAATGCGATCATGAACACGTGACCGCACTGGAACATGAAAAATGAGTACCACGTTTATATATTTATGTATCACTTATCCATGGCATTTATATTTTATATTCCCTTGGAAACTTCAAAAGAATACTCAAGACAAATCTTCATAGATATCAGAGATGCCATTTCAACAGCTTTTGCGCTGTTTTATGCAGAGAGAAACGAAACAAATAGAAAATTGTTTGTCGAAAATAGAAATTCTATTCCAAAATTCAAAAAAAGATTAACCGAAATTTTTTTACACCGTCCAAGCTGAGATAATATTCACAAAAAGGCGTATATTTCATGTCAGAAATAGGAGGGACAAAAAACAACGTAGTAATTCACCTAGCAGCTGTAAATTTCAATTTCCTTGGAAACTGCCCCCATGAGTACCAAAATGATTCGTAGGATCGTAGGACATAAATTTATTGTTATTTGCTAGTGCTACGTAGTTTTTCCTCCAGTTCCAGACAAAGTTATTGATTTAAGCATATTTCATGTCGTTCCCTAGTATGGAAAAAAAGTTATTTGATAGGAAAAATTACCATCCCCTCACTCAATATTTTTTTTTCAATTACAACTAAACGCACCTTACGCTCACACAGTCGTGTGAGCACAACTTAAAAGAAGGTTGGAGTTATCACGTGCCCAATTCCATGTACCAGTTTTCGAAATGGAAAAAAACAAATACACAAATAAAAGTGCTTGTTTTCCCTACACAGGCTATCCCAAATTGTTAGCACAACAGATATCTCTGCAACCGTTGATTCTTGAAATATACTTACGAATATAAAAAGTTTTTAATGACGTGCAGTCACTTAAAAATCTCAAAATTTCTTGAGGGATCATATACATAAAAAAATTAAGAATAAACTAACTTTTTATATGGTCCCCGTGTACTGAAACATCCAGTTATTGAAATGTAGATCCCGCTCTCAAAGTCATTTACAAAACATTTCACATTTTTAAATGAGATATATTCATCGAAATTTTTTAAATGCGATATATTGATCGAGATGTTAAGTATTTCGCTGTTTTTTGAAACTTATCATTGTATTGGCAAGTTTTCATTGGCTCAAAAGTTGCCATTTTTAGGGACTGTACACAAATATAGAATGAACTCAACCATTATATTTTTTTTATTCACAATAAATAACAATTAATTTTTTTAACAATTGCAGAATTTTTGCAACTTCGAATTTGATTTACGTTTCGGAGTTTGTGAGCCACACTCTCAATATGTAAGAATAGATCAACTCTGTCCAAGAATATTAAGAAGTCATCATCAAATAAGGCAAATACACGAAAATTCGTGTATTTGCGTTATTCGTTGATGAACACACACTCAATCATTGCAATAAATGCTGAAAACACTCCGAAGTCAAATATGTCTGTTAATATTACATTTAAAAAAATGCAATTTTGTTGTGAATGACGTCTCAGAGCAAATGAGAAGAGCTATTTTTCGTGTGTACGACCCCCTGGCGAAATTTTAGACATTTTGAGTAAGCGCACGTCCTTTGAAAACTTCTTATAAGTGAAAGTATATGTTTCTAAAATCAACGGTTGCATATAGTCCTATGAACAAACAATTTGGGAAAGCCTGCATATTTATTCTATGACATTATAAGTGATAATTATAAGGGACCACGCTGGAGAGAGCAAATACATTATAAGTGCTGGCTTTGTAAACATTTACGTGTATTTTACAAAAAAAAAAATCGTTTGACTTTTGGATTCAGGATTGTTTTCTTATTTGTCTCCGTAAGTTCCACCTGTTTTTTATGTATTTTCGAATTCCTAAATGTTTTTGAAAAGTTCTGCGGATGATTATTATTATCAATGTGTGATACATATCGCAGGCTTTCATCGCTTTTCATCATAATTTGTAACAGAAGGTAAAACACGGGTGTAAACCAGAAGCTCAGTGGGTTAATGATCTATTTCGATGATGAATTTTTTTCTTTTCTTTTTTTCGCCCATGGTGGAAATTAATAGAACGACGAAGGATAAGGCTGAAAAATGTGCGATATGTATATCTTCTCGGTCAGATACTTTGCAGCTTATTATCACTATCAAAAAAAACATTTTCTTTCACTCCGAGTACCTCTCATTCCATATAAGTTTTTTCGAAAATTACTCCACAATTAACAGTTCCTAAATGATGAAATGGGTGATGCATTTAACTGAGTATGTACTAGCTAATGGTCAAAAACGCTTCACTCGAGAAAGTACATTTTTGACCTTGTATATTATGCATTAAGGTATCTGACTACGTTCGAGAGCACTTTTCTATAAAATGGTACTAGAGTGAACTTTAAAAACATTTTTGATAAAAAGTGCCGTAAACTGATGAAAACGATCATAAATTTTGGACTCCTTTTTGTCATTTCCCTAAAACTTATGATTCTGGTTTACACCCGTGTTTGACCTTCTGTTACAAATCATGATGAAAGCGATGAAAGCCTGGGATATGTATCATCGATTATAATAATCATCTTTTCACTTATTTTTATGTCAATTTTTAAGCAAAATTCATGTAATATTCGAAACGCGATTGCAAACATTTCTGTGAATGAAATGTTTTGTTATTTCGCAGTATATTCAGCTAGTCATGGTGCACGTTTTGAAATAAAATTTTAAGGATTGTATATTATGCTCATAAGTAACTCTGAAATCTGTTAATGTATGTGTGAATTTTTTGAAATTTCAATAAAACACTGTAATTAGACAAATACAGCATATGTGACAGACCTCATAGGTTCATAACGTCACCAATATATGCCAGCATATCATTTTCAAATTTTACAACGATACAACGAATAGATTTTTAGAAATCCAATTTCAAACTCAGACTAAATATCAAAAAAATAGCATTCTTCGTAAAACACGTTCAAGTTTTTATTCATGGAATACTGGTATGTAAAAACGCAACACAACACTGAGTGGAATAACTTCGATTCTAAGCGTCACATAAACAAAACAAGGCCGGTTTTGGAATCACAATAAAGAGGGCTATAATAAAAAATAGTAAAAATCGATATTTTATCCCAAAAAGACGTTTTCAACGTAGTCGGATACCTTAAAAAAGAAAGAACTGAGAAAAGAGTAAAATATAAGCACACAATCATTCAAACAAGTTCGAAATGGCTTTTATGGTAATACTTGGAAGTACTGTTTTTGAAGAGAGAAGATTAGTCTTTTTCTGGCCGGAGTTTGCAGACTTATTAAAAGTGTCCGGGAAAATTGTTATATGTCTGATCGAGTCGTATCATAACTCGATCACGACACAACAGCATATAAAATTTTAATAGGTCATTGCTGTGTTTCGACGTAGCAATACAACAACAGTAGCAATGGGATATGATGATGCGATGTTTTTACTTCATCTATCTCCGAGTGTTTATTCCATTTTCACCGATTTTCTTTTAATAATAATAAATTATTCTGACAGTTACATAAGCGAAAATACCCAATTTAAAAAAGAAATTTTAAGACGCAAATACTGTACTCTAGTAGTTTCTTGAAATTTCTACAGAATATTTTATTGTTCTTTTCAAAATACAGCAGTCTTCATATTTATAACGAACTTCTATGAATCAAATTTTTTTTCAATAAAATCTTTAGTGAAATGCTCACATTTTCCTTAATGAGCTATAAAGAATCGTCAAAACTATTTATATATAACGACTTATTTGATAGAACAAAGCAACTTCATTATATTGAGACTCGACTGAAGTTAAATACAGTAAAAGTTTATTATAACGACTGTTTGCAGTCACGAGAAAAACTGCTGTTATAACAGACTTCTCGTTAAAAGCGAATTTCCAATTTTTTGCTCTATCATGTTACAAAATTGCAGATAATTGCTACTTTATCTGCATTAAAATGTCTTACAGATCATTCCGTTCTAATACTAGCAACTAAAATGAACTCTATTATATGAAATTCATTTTTGGTCTCGCAGCAGTTAATGTCTGTTGACCAACAGACAATTAAAAGCCTCAATTATTGTTACATCGCTTCTCATCCATGGCTGTATGGACTCGTGAACATTTTCCCGCTTATCGTAAAGGTTTTTTAGCACGATTTTCTCAGTCTTTTGAAAGTGACTTTAAACTACAAGTTGTGGTGCCGTGATGTCTTGGAAGAGAGATAAAAGTCGAATAAAATCATCACTCAACCCATGGGAAAAATAAAAAATAAGAAGGAAGATAGAGTTAAGACAATTTGACTTTTCTGTGACCATTCTTTGTTCGAAGTGCCTCTGAGTAATTTTTACGAGGAGCATGTGCCATGACAAAAGTCATCTTGTTTAATTAATTAATTTGAAAAAAGAGAAGGTAAAACTAGCATTTTTGAGAATTCTTCTGACGTTATAGCGAATGCTTCCTAATTTTCAACTCGCTATACCCGAATAATTTTTGTATCTTCAACGTTAGCTATTTGATAATCACTTGCAAATCAGTCGTTATAGCGAGATTTTCATTATAAAGACTTTCACTGTATGTATTTTATAGCACAATAGTGTATGCAGCATATACCTGTAGTGATTTTCAGTTATGGTATATTCTTTTTTAGTTTGAAGAATAATAATAATATGTCGTTTTTTTCGGTATTAGTACTAAGAGATATGTTTTCATAAACCTGAAGGATACATATTGTAAACCCTTTTTTTTTTATAAATTATGTGACAAGAAAGTACAACCAAATTGATTTCATATTTCTCTATATTTTAATTAGTTTTGAACTTATAATAATTCATCTTTAATCCCCTATGGTTCACCCTCATAAAAACGTATTGAATTTTTTTTTACAAATACGGATGTAACTGGGTGCTGTTAGCATATTCTTCATTGAAACAATAGATCAACAAGACAATATAATTAGAGTGGATTTTTTTAATTAATTACAATCGAGGATAAAATATCACGTAAAATTCAAGAAGCGCTCGAAAAACAACGACAAGAAATCAACTCTTCTTAGATAAAAAAAAGGACTGAACTTATATAGGCCGTATTTTGAACTGAAATGACACTAAAAGATGTATTTTCTAAAACACTAAAAAATTGAGAAAAGAAATTTGTATAATGTTTTTTTTATCATGTATTTGCATGTATATGGAAACATACGCAGTTCCATAGAGGGCAAAAGATTGTTTAATAATTCCATCAGAAGAGATTTTGATTAATCGAAGAAAATCATTCGAATTCCATTAATAGTTTTATTCGTCGATCCGGGGTTGCTCTGGTATTCTACAAATATGTTCTTAAACGATTGCATGGAAGGAACATTTTTCCGATTTGTTTCTTAAGTCTGATAAAATCAACACTATTTATACAAAATGCTGTTCAGTTTCCCCGAACTTCGTTTACTAACCACAATACCTTAATTATTTTTCTGTTTTCAGCCGATCTTAATTTGATGTTCACAAAAAAAACGTCTCTTCGTTGGGAAGTTTTATGACATTATCTTTATTGACTATGTCATAAATCGCAATGAAAAAACGCTAGTTTCAGCAAAATTGGATATTTTCAAAATGAAAAAAAAAGATATTGAAAAGGCGACGAAAACGAATGAAGATGCGTTCTTAGAAGTTTAGCACTGATGTTATTATTATTATTTTTTAATTTCATTTTATTCAGGCTATATTTCATAATTTTTTTAAATGAAAAAAGAAATGTGCTTACGGTACCTTGTCTGACTAGAGGTCTCGAGATTTCCGTTCAATAGTTCCAGATGTTTCTGGAGAATGTAAACATCGCTCACATCCTCCGATTCGACATGTCAGAGACGAACATCACACATGTGATGCCAGAGATCGTTGAAATTTTCTACCAGTGAAAAATAGGGAGTTGAGGGGTGGAAAGGCAGCGAACGAGAGAAAATATCTTCTCCTCCGCCATCTGCACCCACGATTACGTCAAGAACAAACTGATACACGATGATGATGTGTTTACGTCCACCAATAATTATGAAAGAAAGAAAAATATCATCGAATTCGGCCTTCATCGCAGCGACCAGTAGCACGACCGCACACTTTACTACAACGAAGATGATTTGCGAAGAAAAGAAAAGTAAAGAGAGAAAGGCATCTTTTCTCACATTTTATGAGGTGACCTTGAAAAATCTAGTACTGTGTGTGTGTATATGTGGGATATAAATGTGCCCCTCCCCTCCCTTCTCAACCCTTTCCTATTCTCTGAACGACGAAACTAAAAAAGCAAAAGGTGGGGGGGGAGGCTCTAAAAAATTCAAAAAACGGGAATTTTTTTATAACTGCATTCAAGGTGTACGGGGATTTCTCCCTGAAGCGGTAAAGAGGTTCATGGTAGGTTTTGGGGTCTCTGCCATTCGCTAGGGCATTTGTTGGATGTCATTGCCGTGTTTTACTTTCATTACTTTCATGAACCTACTACACCAGTCAGGTACCAGCTTATCGCTAGGGGTTATCGCTCTTTCCGAAAAAGGGGGAACCTGACATGCGAATGTTTGAGGAAATGTCAAAAAAAAAAAACAGAAAAAGAGAAGCAAATATTTTTTTTTAATGCGCAACTCCTGCTGGACTGGTAATTTGTTGCTTTGTAATGTTGTTGCCAGACTGCAATGTTCTACTGTCATAGGTGGCATCAACCTCCCATACCTCCATTCTTCAAGTTTCGTTCACCCTTAACCCTGCCTCGACCAGTTGTTTGGTGAATCTAGTGTCTGCGTTCACTCTCACTGCTTTCGGTTTTGTTTTGTTTCCCCCCCCCCTCCTCCTTCCCACACCTCTCTTTCGGTTGCTACCTTGGCCCGATTTTCGAGAATGTTCACCACTGATCCGATAAGACCAATATGAACTAGGCTGTCGTCGTCAAAGTTTATCTTCATTATTAAACCCTTTCCAACAAGATATATATATATATATACTCGCTTCTTTTTCTTTAGATTAAAAAATCTCGCAAAAAGAAATCTTTCATTAATCCATGTGAGATGGTTAGATCCCAATCATATTTTGCACATGAACAAAAGTGAACCGTTATTCTGTGGTAAATATGTTGAGTCACGCTTCAAAATCAAATGCTTCTCAGATAAAAATTTTCGCGATTCCGTGGTCTCCCCATCACGATTTTCGTCACTATCGTGGTCTTTCCAAAACATGATTTTGGCTATTCTCGTCATTTACCCAGAACATAATTTTCGTGATTATAGTAGTCTTACCCCCCCCCCCCACACACACACACACACACACAAAAAATAATTTTTTTCGATTCCCGTGGTCTTACCGGAACGAAATTTGCATATGATTCGTGATCTTACCAGAACATTTCCACAATTCTCGTGGGTTGTCCCCAGAACCTCATTTTCGTCATTGTCGTTCTTTCAACAAAAAAGTTTCCAGTTTTTCTCCAAAACATGTATTTTCGTAGTTTTTCCTGAACATAGTTTTCTCGTTGTCTTCCCATCACGATTCTCATCGTCTCTCCAGAACGATTCTCATCATTCTAGGGACTTCCCAGAACATAATTTTCATGATTCTCGTGTTCTTCCAAATACCGATAACGTCGAATCTCGTAGTAACAAACTCCAACGGACTAAAGAAATCGGTTCGTTAAAACAAAATTTCATGATAAAGGAATTTCCAATTTTACGAATTTTAACATTCGTTGTAGCAGAATTTGATTTTTCGAATAGTGTCAGTATACTAACGGGTGCTACATTGGTCTGAACAGTATCAGTATACTGAAACTATACTACATAGGTAGGAAATAGTGTCGGTGTAATGAAACTACTCAGACCTATATAGTGTCCTTTCTGTTATAATAAGTTTCATTGAAACTTATTATATACGCTATAAGGACCATGGGAAAATTTAAAATGCAATAAAAAAGCTCCGCCCGGTGGTCGAAAATGAACTGTTTTTTTATTTCATAAATCTCTCTTCCATGGTCTCATTAAGATATCCTAAAAATTTAGCTGTATTCGGATAGCATTTTCTAAGAAAAACTACTTAGAGTACGCGAATTATAACTATAATCACCCTGTATATAAAATAACATGTCCCCTGACTGACTAATTCATCATCGCCGAGCCGAAACCGCTGGAGTTATAAATATGAAATTTCGTCAGTAGTCTAATTTTCATTTCATGACTCACTAAGGTTTTTTTCAAAATTCGACCCCAAAGAGGGTACTAAAGCGGGGGGGGGGGGGGGTTCAAATGTTCTATAGAGAAATCGCACCGAGCCGTAACTGCTGAAGCTATAAATATCAAATTGGGTCAATAGTTTTGTTTTATAATGTAAAGACTCAGCAAGAAGGGGTTTTTCGCATGTCCGTCATTTTAGGGGTAATGGTGGGGGGGCAACGTCCCCTCTCCGGCTTTACAAAATAGAAATGGACAAACAAGATGAAATATATGTAATATGTATATGCATATATTGAGTCGAGTATAAGTTCTTCCCCCCACCCTCCCAAAAAAAAATGCCGGAATGATGAACCTAGTTTTCCGAAATTCAAACTCGTATGGGGTCATGGGGGGGGGGGGTTCAAACGTTATATAGGGAAATCATGCCGAACCAGAACCGCTGAAGCCAAAAATATGAAATTTGGTTAGTACTTTTATTTCATGATTTCATGACGTAAAGACTCACCGAGAACGGGTTTTTTGAAATTTGACCCCCCCCCCTCAAAGTGGTCATGAGTAGGTTCAAATGCTATATGGGGCAATCATCGGCTGATCCAAAACTGCTGAAACTATAAATAGGAAATTTTAGCAGCAGTTTTATTTTGTAATGTAGACTCTCTAAGGAAGGATTTTTCAATTTAATCCAATCTCTAAGGGGTTCAAACAGTTTCGATTATTGGGGGAGGGAGTCAAATGTTATATAGAGCAGTCATCGCTGAGCCCAAATCACTAAAGCTATAAATATGAAATTTGGTCAGTATTGTATTTTATAATATAGGGACTCACTGAAACAAGATTTCAGGGAATTCAACTCCCAATGGGGTCATGGGGGGTCAAATGTTATATGGGGGGGGGGGGAATCATCTCCGAGCAATTTTCAGATTACCAAATCTACGTGAGCTAGCGCATGTAATACCTAGTCTATCTATAAAGTCGGAATTTCTCTATAAAAGTTTGATAAAAGATCTTCCACAAAACTTTTAAAAAAACAGTGAAACAGTGAATAAAGCCTATTAAATACATTCACTCGAGTGTAACCGATTCGCTTATTGGTTGCATTTTCAACTTTTATAAAAACTTAAATTTTTATAGTGTAATACTGGCCTAATACAGTATCAGTCGCCAAGTGACTGGGACCTGTATAGTTGACCATGAACATAATTTTATACGATCAAAACTATAAGTGTAGGAGTGAATAAATGCTAAATAATTTCAAAATAACTTCGTTACTATCGTGATTTTTCCAAAAAAAAAATTTAACGTTTCCGTGATCTCCCAGATTAAAATTTTAATTATTTCCGTGCTCTCCGAATGTTGATTTTCGTCATTATCGTGATCTTGCCTAAGAATAATTTTCGTGATTCTCTTGGTCTACCCAGAACATGATTTTCAACATTCTCGTAGTCTACCCAGAAAAATTTTGACAATTCTCATGATCTTCAAAAGCCATCATTTTCACAATTCTCGTTGTCTTCTCAGAAAAAATATAATTTTCGTCATTCTCGTGATCTTTCCAAAAATTAATTTTCATGATTCCATCCCTGGGGCCCAGGAGAAAATTACTATTATTTTTTTGTTTTTTCATGCTATAAATTCACCATACAAGGGCCCGTGAAAATTCTGGTGTGGGGGGCCCGATTAAGATTCCAGCGAGGGGGCATTGTTCATGCCCCTGGGCATGGCTCCCCCACAAGGGGTGGGCTGGCAAGGCTGCAGCCCTGAGGCCCAGGACGATTTATTATTATTTTGTTTTTCCACGCTATAAATTCATCATAAAGGGGCCCGTGAATGTCTGGTCGGGGGGCCCGCAAAAGATTCCAGCCTAGAGGCCTTACTCCAGGATGTGGGGGCCATTCCCCTGGGCTGGGGGGCCCCTTACGTGGGAGGCCATGCGAGAAGGACGCCCTAGTGCCTTGGAGTCACAGAGTGAATGTTCCTGATCTATGTATTTATACATGTTTTTTTGTTTTAGATTTTGGCCTTTCATACAAGTTTTCTATTGTTTTTGTGTCTTTTGTATCAGTTTGCACTTGTTTTTTTGTCAAAAAATAAATAAAGAAAGAAAGAAAGAATTTCCCTGAATAAATTGAAAACGTCCTGAGACTACAGTAAATATATAATATATCAAATCATTAACTGAGCTATTTAGCACATATATATATCATATAAGGTATTGAAATTCTACATAAAATTTACTAGAAACAATTTGAAGAAAAATCTTATTCAATGAAGTATCGTAAATGCGCTTTTATGAGAAAACAAGAAAGTTAATGAAGTAATATTAATCCAAAGAATAATTTATTTATTGAAAACATCCAAGAATCGCTGTCCTCATTTCCTAGTTTTTAAAATCGTGATTCTCTGCTTTATGTTGCCTACACACGCGTAGCATAAAGATAAGTTTTTCCTCTACCTTTTCATTTATATGTTACTGCGAAATTTTCTGCAGGAACAACAGCCCTGATTTCATACGTTTGGGACCAGAGGCATACGCAGGAGAGAACATAGGGATCCCGTGTTTTCCCCAAGACGATTAAAAATTAAAAATACTCTCAAATATTTTAGTAAAAACTATAATATCGAAAGAAAATACCTTTGTGCTGTGTATATTACCTTTATCCACCATTTCTGTTTATTTAAAATTCTTTTTGAGGGGTTGGGAGCTGAAAATTTCTCTGGTATTCCTTGTTCTCCTCAAACCGAATGTTCGATCTCGCGTACGTCAATGCTCGTGACCAGTGTGCAGGGTATTGTAATCATGGGCCCCCACAAGGGGTGGGCTGACGAAGCCCCAGCCCTGGGGCCCGCTACGATTTTCACCATTTTGTTTTTTCACGCTATAAATTCATCATAATGAGGGGCCCGTGAATGTCTGGTCGGGGGACCCGCAAAAGATCCCGGCCTAGGGGCCATGATTGTAATGTGGTTGGCCTTCTCGTGGTGCAACTTGGGTAATGATATTTGTTTTCTGGATGAGATGAGGCACCGTGTAAAACGGGGGGGGGGGCGGCACAAGAAAGAAAAATATGGTCCAAAAAGGGCAATAGGCTAAAAAAGGTTTAGGGCACCACTGCATTATACTGTTATATTATTAGTAATAATATAATATTGTAATGCATTTCATATCTTATATCATTCTATTGATTATAAAGTTTGAATGATATCATATATCATTCAAACTTTACGTTGTATACCCCTGATATAAAGAAGAGATACATATAGGTGGTACAGAAATGGGCAATCAGAACATTCCTTGGCCAAAACTAGAGATATTTCTAGCGTGGTGTTGGCTACTACCACTACTTCTACTTAACCGTACATGCACATTCTACACATTCCTCTAGGGAAATTCCAAACGAATCGGCACGTGCCGGAAGGTGTGTTCTAAGTGTATGTGTTGCCTTAACGTATTTCAGAACACACATTCCGGCATGTGCCGAATATGTGTGCCATGGTGTTGGCTGAAAGAGACATTTGAGGGAAGATGACCAAGGAATCCAACACAATCAACTTATGCATGCTGGGGGAAATTCGACTGAAGAAAGGAAAGTCACTAGGAAAAATATTGATAGTGACAAGATCCTTTAAAAAAATAGAAGGGACGTAACTTCTTTTAGAATATAGCTTCTTAAGAGATAGGTGGCACTTTTTGGCAAGAAAGGAGGTGTGTTGAGATTAATTAAGCATTGAATAGCAAAGAGTTAAATAGCATTTCGGCACTGAAAAGTATTGTATTCACCTGCCACTCACACTTTCCCTTCAGAATTATTTCGATGTATAAAAATTTTTGAGAGTGAAAGCACCGTCATATTAAATCTGTCATGAAAAATTGCGCCCTGTAATCATGCCGCCAAGTCTCCTCACGCCTGGCGCCGGGCCCTGGTCTTTTTCCACATCTTCCTCCCAATTATTCGGAGAAAAACGATACATGTTTTCGGAGGGAGAATTCCGATAGTACCAAAAAATTTCCCTTTTATTCTTATACTAAATGAACGCCAGAACTTTGCCACTGGACTTATCCCGTTGCCGAGATCTCTTCCAGCCCACCTTCGTGACATTTGTTCTTATACTGTGGTAATCGGCACGGATTCCTGATAAGCGTGAGCAGACGGTATTGCCCCTCCCCCACTTGGCTTCAGTGAAAATTCTTGGAAAAAAAATAGGACACTTTTACACAGATTCTAAAACTGAGAAAGGAGGAGACGCCTGAGGGCACCCTTAGTAACGTCACTTATATCAATTCTCACAATAGATGGCAACTCCATTCCGATCAATAAAACCGGCCACAACAATAATTTTTCCAATTCTAAAACAGAACTGCTATAAAAAACTGAAACAGAAAAAATTCTGGGAATTTTGGCGGCTATTGATGAATGCATGTGGGGAAAAAACACAATAAAACTCATATCAATGAATAATATGTTTCCCCGGAAAAAAAGAAAAAATAATTCCGGAAACCTGAAAAGGAGGACAAAAGGGTATATTTTGCGAAGAGTAGGAGGGCGCTTAAAATGGCATCAAAAAGCAGTACATTTCCTCCTAAAGAAGGACGGTTAATAACTCTAAGTTATCACATCCAAAAAATCACATCCAAATATGTTTTGGTTTGAGTGGAAAACAGTTGTTATGAGACTTTTTGAATCACGTGATATTTTTCTATTTTTTGAGGAACATACAATGTAAACCAATATGGCAACTTCCTGTGCGATTCATGAAAGAAACAAATCTAAATCAAAGAAACATAGAAATGACCCTTTTTTTCCTTTTTAATAGGAGCTAGATATTGCGAAATTTTTTTTTAAGTTCAAGTTATCGATCTGTCTGTTTTTCCTTCAAAAATGCCCGATTAAAGCTGCGGAATTTCTTCAATGTAATTTATATGGGCCCATAATTAATTTCAAAACATCCTAAACTGTATGGGTTGATGAAATTGGATAATATGAGACGATACGGAGACATTAATTCTCATTTTCGTGTTTGAGAAGATATAAATAAAATTTATACAAAAATTGCCACGTTTTTAAGACAAATAAATTTAATTGGTCGAATGGTCGACGCGTTTCGGCTCTCCATTGAAGAGCCGAAACGCGTCGACCATTCGACTAATTAAATTTATTTGTCTTACAAACGTGGCAATTTTTGTATAAATTAAAACCAGGCAAAGTTACTCATTTTTTGTGATAATATAAATAAAATGTTGAAATCAATGTTATTGCATGGATATTCACCTCAAAGGTGGGCCTGGCTCATTATTTTATATTTATATTTCTAGGCTTCGTATCTCTAAGCGAGCTCAATATTTCGAAAATCAAAAATTCAATTCAATTTTTAAAATTATTGATGTGGCGGAAACCTCACTAAATTTCCGCATTTCTAGGCTAAAATCGGCACTTTTAACATCATCCTGTGTTTGTCCCTCAGAGTGATGCTGATGATGGTTATGACGTCTATTTACAATGCCTCTAATAAGAATGTTGGACTAGCCGTTTCAAAAGCAAACTCACTCTTGAGCCGAGTGGACAGGCCACTGCTCTCGTGCGTGTTGCTGCTGCGGATGTTTACGTTGGAAAAGCTACGAAGGTGAATAAATTGAAATTTCCTTTCGATCCGCTCGAGAATGTTTTGACATTCATTTTTTTTCTCTTTGACATTGACAGTGTTAATTAATTAATGTGAGCCATCTTGTCCAATTATAAAAAGAAGTGTAGCTAAAGTATATTCCCCACTCATTTCTTATCACATCCCTAGGCTTTTGTAATTCAAAATGTTCAGCTCCGGTACGCACTCGAGACACTGGACTTACAGCAACGAAAGGGAACTGTTGATGCTGCGGGAGAAATCGAACGAGCAATACGTGTCTCGATACGCCGTCGGAGGTGGCTCGAGCAACTCCCCGGATTTCCTCGCCCCTAACGAAGAGAGGCTCCTGTGCAAGTACTTCGAGTTCACTCTCCACGAGTTCTGTAAGAAGTTCAAGCCCCCGATGCCCAAGAGCGTCGTGAGCTGCTCCTTCCATTACTACAAGAGGTTCTACCTGAACAACTCGGTTATGGATTACCATCCCAAGCACATCATCGTCACGTGTGTGTTCCTCGCTTGCAAGACCGAAGAGTTCAACGTCTCCATCATGCAGTTCGTTGGCAACGTCAAGGGCGACCGTGCCAAGGCCAAAGAAATCATCCTCAGTCACGAGCTCCTACTGATGCAGCATTTGAACTATCACCTCATAGTTCACCATCCTTACAGGCCCGTCGAGGGATTCCTCATCGACATGAAGACCAGGTGCCCCAGGATTCATGATCCCGAGAGGTATAGGCTCGCCATAGAAGAGTTCCTGGATCAGATACATTTCACCGACGCTCTATTGTTGTTTTCACCTTCCCAGATAGCTCTGGCTGCCATAGCACATGCTGGACTGAAATTCAAAGAGAATCTGGTCGACTCTTACATTCTGAGCGTGTTGTTTGCGAACAGCCCAAAAGAAACCTGTCAGCATATAAAAGACGTGATCAAGAAGATGTGGGTCATGGTGAAGAGTATCGAGGCTCCCGCTAAGGAACTCGTGAAATCGATTGAGAAGAAGTTGGAGAAATGTAGGAATGAAGAAAATAACCCTAGCAGTCCGGTTTACAAAAGAAAACTGGAGAGAATGCACGAAGAAGAAGAAATAGAGCAAACTAAGAAATACATGAAGATTGCGGAACTTAATGAAAAGGCCGAGCGAGAAGTTCTTGGTTCCTCTAAAATGGACATGTGATATCGCTGGATGAATGCTTGAGAAAGTACTTATCGATATCTTTATGATATGGCTTTGTTATCTCGATAACCGTGTAAAAACTTGAATGAATCATCAGTTGAAAAAGAATATTTGAGGTCCTTATTTCTTGGAATGTTTCAGTGAAAAAAATGAGCAGTAGCCATGTTAAAACCTTCCATTGCTTAACTTGCATTCAAGGAGATGATGCACTCACATACATAATTTAAAAACTTGTAAAATAAATATGTTTAGACTAAATTTGTATATAGTGTCTTAATAACCATTATCAACTCAAAAACCATACAGTTTTTGAGTTGATAATGGTATTTAATCATCAATTCTTTAATCTTGGTGTGATAAGACCTGTATGAATGATAAACAAATAATGTCAATTTGATTTGATACGATCAAACTTTGCTTATAACAAATAAGATGTTTGGTCTCATTCCTTAACTCTTTAGAGTCCAAGACTGCCTAGATCAGTGTTTCTCAACTGCCGGGCCCTAATGTTCACACCGGGCTGCGTAATGATAATCCCTACTCTCTTAGTAACACAGGAAGCATTAGCCACCGGTGATTGGTTACTGCGAGCAAAAAAGCTGGCAAGACGTCAGCAGAGGGGCAAAACTGAATTTCAAAGTACATTGATGAAAAATGAAAGTATTTTTTATTGAATCAGTAAATGATAGCTGGGCACTCACTTTTCGAGCCATTATTATTGTCTTCTCGATACACGCGAACCACATTTGATTAAATCAGAAATGGGAACATTTTTTAGTAAATCAATAAATGACAGCAAAGATGGAAAAAAAAATCTGATGGTTTCAAACCTGATCGAACACACAACCTTCGGTAGGTGAGTCTTGTACTATAACCATTACTCTAATGGTGGATGTTGGATTCCAGCACAATTAAATGTATCTGTTAAATGTTGCTCGTAAAAATGTCACCTGGCGTCACGTAATGGTACACTCATTTCAGCCAATCAGGATGCGCTAAATTTCTGCAATGCAGCTAGAAATGTAGTGATTGTCCATAAGCCACCAGTGATTCCTTATTCACCATTAGTCGTGTTTGACCAGGCCTTCCACTTGTAAAAACAAATTAAACCGGGCCAAAAGTTGAGGACCTCTGGTCCAGATAGTATGTGTATGTTCTGGATTTGTGAAGCGTGAGGAAGAAAAGGAAAGATCTCGTCAGATGCTGAAAACCTGAAACTTGTCCAAGTTTCATAGAAAGGTGGGGGAGGGAAAAAAAGAGTAGTTAAAAAACTGGAACGAGTCTACTTTGACAGAAAAAAATAAGCTATAAAATGGTTGAGATGTTCTATTGAAGCAAATTTTGAGCACCTCTGAGTTTGCTGTAATCAGGGTGTAATTGCAGTTGCATTACAGACATGAATAATACATTATTTTAGCTCAAATTAACGCATTTGAAATGGAATTACAATGAACTCTTAGTAGTGACAAATACATTAATTACTTTTCGATGTTAGTGGACTTGATTCAAATATGCCTATTAAAGCAGTGCTTGGCAAATTAATAACGGAAAAATATTATGCCTCCTCTCATTGGTGGAGATGCAGGGTTTGGTATTGTTCCCCCAGTGGCGGAGCTGACATATAATGAATATGCATATGAATTGGCATCTGTTACCCCAACATTTCAAGTCTATCTCCGCCTATGCCACAGCTAAATGTTGGGTTGAGAATTTTTTCCTTTACTTTTCCCACATTAGTGGACACAGATGGATACAACTTCCAAAACATTTGTGTAGCCCTCAGACTTTAGTAATCAACACACATTGAAAACTTTAGATGTGATTCTAATTTATTATTAAAAGGTGACCGGGATTTGTATATTTGCGCATATATAAAAATCGGCGCAGTTTCAACTTGATTCTTGGTCAGCCATAACTGTTGTGTGGTCGTGTTTTGAAAAAGCTAATTGAAAAATTTCCAAATGAGTTTGGATCTTAACAGAATGAATCTTAATGGACAGTTTGGATCTTAAATGAGTTTATCTTAACACAATCATTAAAAGTGGATCATTTGGGTAAAATGGGGGGTCACCCTAATCATGCATCATTAACGGAAGAAATATAAGCAGAATTTTGAGAGAGAAAGCCAAACTCAAAGATGCAGTAAGATGTGTCCTTGAGCGTTTTTTACTCATGATACCCCTTTCTCTAATCAATGCTTATCCCTGGCTCCCCAAAGTAGTTTAACAAAAGATCGCTTCGAAGAACCTTAATCAGAACTGCTGTTCTGCAGCACCCCTGACAAAGGTTGTTGGCGCACCAAGGCTTTGTGCCACACAGTTTGAGAACTCCTGTAGTAAGATATTCCTATTGCGAATGGTATCAAAGCTTGCCTGTTCAAGTAAAGAAAGTAGGATCCTGTGCTTGGAACTTCGAATGATTCATATGTTGCAACCATACAAGACATCAAGAATCTCAGATTTCTGTCCACTTAATATTCTTTTATTATTTTGGATCTAATACAGCGAAACCACATTAATATAAAACCAAAAAGGCCAGAGACATTATTTCGTGTTTTCCACCCTTTAAAAAACATTTGCTCTGATATGACCAAGTGTGTTTTGTAGAAAGCGGTAGCCTATTTTGTGTTAGCAAGATTCTGAGTTATTAGGCCTGCAGAATCCAACAAGTGACTCTAAACTTTACGTCCTAATTTTTATAACCATTGTGAATAATTACATTACAGTAGACTTTCTATAATCCAGTGATGCATTAATCTGATGGGTTTTCTTCGGGCATAGAAGAGGAAAACCTGTCACTGTATGTCTGCAGAAGTTTATATTATTTAAATGGGCTTTTTTAATTGGCTTCCAGTAATCTGGTGATTTTGATAATCTGGCACACCCTGGTCCGATATGTGCTGAATTAGCAAGAGTTTACTGTAATGAAATTATAAATTGATTCTCTGCATCTGCATTATTTTATTGGGCTATTGATTATAGTTAGGAATAGTGGGCCATATAAATGAATTAATTAAGGCTTGAGAATAACTTTTGACGGCCCTCAAGTAGATGATGGACAGTTTCTGACAAGTGTAGATCTTTTCTTTTTCCGAAAAGGCCAATGAGGATCGCATGATAACTTTTTAATTCAAATGGTTGAGATTCGAGTGAGGCATGGCGCACTTCATCTCTATAAAACTGGATGCAGCAACACCAGAGAACTCTGAATATCCCTAAAAAATGCAACAATTCTAGTCTCTGTCATTTTATTCGATTAAAATTATGATGGCAGTGTCAACCAGTGCTGGACAATTCTAATTGACCAACATGCTGGGGCCAGTGTTATCCAAAAAAAATTGAAAAATTGGACTACTCTTTAAAATTTCAAATGGTAGTTTTCCAAAAAGAGAAATAACTCCAGATAAAAAGAAATTGCCTAAAAATTGAAGGATTATTTTCACCCCTCAACAAAATTCAGAGGAGTGAAACTTAATTTTGATGTGTTAATAAATATAGGTAAATTATAGGTGTGTATTAATGAACACTGAACAAGCATGTTATTTTCTTCAACCATATATCCAACTCCAGTGTAATATTTCAAGTTAGGATGGTAATTTTTTTTAGATTTGATCACCTCTGGGGTCCCTTTGTTACCAAAAGATATTTATTAGTGAGTACTAGATTTGATTGTTTCATACACATTTGACTCATCTGCATCCTCGAATTCAACAGATTTTGTAATTTTGCATGGATATCTCCAATTTGCAAGCTTATTTCAGAATTTAAGTCAAACGCCAAGCAAGATATTGAACGTTGTGATTTCTTACATTAAATATTTAAAATTTTGTAAAGAGGCGAGTAATGTTAGTATTCAGAGGTATGCGCTCAAGCTATACAACTTTCAACAAGTGATATAAAAACCTACTTGTTTTCATTTTACAATCAAATCATGATTTTAAAATTTTCAAAGAATTTCAACTTTCATTGCCAACAAAGTTTGGCAGTGGTAATATTTAGCTGATTCACACCAATTTCGTAGAGCTGGCAGTGCTAAGGTGAGAGCCTCTGCAGCTGCTCAATGTGTTCGCAGCCACAACCAATTTAACAACTTCTTCACTGTGAAGCGGTTGTTAAAGCACAGTAAAACCTCTCTTTTATAGACATTAATGGGGCAAAGAAATTGTAAAAGAAGGGGTATTGTTAACGAGTAACGAGGAATTCGAAATGCACACTGCTCCTATACAATAGATCAGATGTGATCACATCTGAGGTGTGACCATTAAGAGGAGTTTTACTGTATATGAATTCCAAAAAATGATGCTACAAGTTTGTTGTGAAAAATTGATTCATCGTTGTCAAAAGTGTTCATTGAAAAATTGTGACGTTGTATGGGGTTGATGCAAAATTGAAAATGCTATACAATAGTTTGGTTGCATTTATTTCTTAAAAAGAACTTAATGTCTCCCACTCGTATCTTTTCTTGAAATTCCACATTTTGGAACCACTGGTTTAGCAACTTGTTAGAAAACATGTTAATAATCTTTCATGTATCAATTCCATCTCATAATGACTTTTCTTCTTAGTGACATTTTTGTGTTTAACAGTTTGTTGTCTTATTAGTTGTGAAATTTTATATTTAGTTTTTATAGATTAATCAACTTTCCCCCCCCCCCAATATACACACGTAGAGTTTCATGTTTATACTTGCTATAAAAATAAGTTTCTCTTTTAGGCAGTGAAGATGGTTATACATCATATGTTTAGGCGGTACCAGGTCAAGGCCTTTCAGCTCTCAAAATATGTAGTAGCTCAATGTACCAAAAGGAAAAAGTAAGTTAATCTATTAAATGTTTGCTATAAAACTACTTTTATACCTAACTTCCATATTTTATGAAATAAGTAGCTTTCCACATTGGTGTATGCACCACACCTTTCTTAGATATAACTTATTTTCCATGTAATGCAGGGCTCAACAAACGACAAGAAAATCTAGGCATCAGAACAATTTTTCGAGAGCCAAAAAATTTATTAGAGAAAAACAGGTCTGAAATAATGTTTCTTTTGACTTTTCCCCAGCATAGTGACCCCTCCTCTTTTATGTTGGTAGATATGCTCATGTAAATCCCAAAAATTTTGTGCTGTTCTCAGACTTCAATTTAGTAACTATACAGAAAATTTTATAAATAGGTGTCAATAGCAATTTCAACTCAGGATTGAGGATTTTACCAGCCCTATCACTGTTTTATTATGCTTGACAAAGTAAAATTTTTAGAAAATGTTTGCTAAATGCTCAAAATAATTTCTGAATAGTTTAAATGCAATCAATATGTAAAAATTATACAATGATATCCATAAAGAGTCAGTTTCTTCTAGATTTTTTTTTTTTTTTTTGAAAATCAAAACTAATATTTCCTCCACATCAGTGCTATTGCAGCAGGCTTCTAAAATCATGATAGATCACCTATACCAAGGTGCCTAACCTTTTGCATTTTCTAGGCCACTTTACAGCCAAACTAACTATTTCTAGGTCATAAAAACAAACCAGACTCTTCTCAATCTTTGGTTGTGAAAGGCAGTTGAATTTCACACCGAAAATAATATTAAAACATTAGTAAACTATTTTAAAATTTTAAGATCGCTTGTTGGATAATATATTCTATGCAGACACTCCCTCCC
Organism: Pholcus phalangioides; assembly: GCF_987345545.1. Classification (NCBI taxonomy): domain Eukaryota; kingdom Metazoa; phylum Arthropoda; class Arachnida; order Araneae; family Pholcidae; genus Pholcus; species Pholcus phalangioides. The sequence continues at coordinate 79,106,871 of NW_028301608.1, read as the reverse complement.
CTTCCCTCCTGGTGTACATGGAAATTCCGGGATACAGTAAAACCTCCCCACAAGCCACAACAGCCACTAACAGGACTGCGAAAATGTGGCAGCTATTGGGGATGGCTGTTTTATTTCTGAAAACTAAAACTTGTGATCTATGTAACATTTGAAATGATCAGTTCTGTAATTGATTATAATATATTAATTGGTTAATCGACAGGGATGGAACTAGAGGGAATCAGATATGTGTCTGGGTGCTGGATGAGGAGCACAAATTTCTCCTTCTAAACTATCTTGCAACATTACAATACGGTGGCAAAATGTGTGCTTGCCTTAGCACACATTTTGAAGAAAAGAAAGCATACATAATTCCCCCCACCATAAAGTTTGGGGCAGGGGGACTCCCTTGAAAATCAGCTTAAAAATTATTTTTCTCATAGCAGTAGGCATTGGTTGTTGTTTTTTTTCAAAAGTCCAAAGTTGATGTTGTTCAGAAATCGTTTTTTGGAGGTTATCTGTGATATTAAGTCTATGAGACATGTTCGGTTCCAACAAAATATGGCAGTTGTTTAGAGGTTATCATTGTTCAAAGGTAACTGTTAGAGGAGATTTTGCCGCATATCCAAAGGCTCTTTTATAGTGTAATGGTGAAACAAAATTTCCCATTGTAAGTCTCTATGAATCATTAAGCAACATGTTAGCCCAGTTTGATAAAATTCTTTTCTGTACTAGAGGATATTCAGTGTCATAAGTTTGATACCCATTCAGTCTGTGTCACAATCTTCCCCCAAACTTGGGTGCAACAGAAATGGCAGTATGGTACAATGCTACTGCAAGAACTCCCCCATGCTGCTCTGTTCACAATCAGCTTTAACCTTTAAACTGTGCAAATAATCAAAATTATACATTTCTGTATGTGGTAGAGAAAATTTCCTTTTTTCCCTGTGTCATAAATCATCATAAAAGCAATTCAGCAGTGTACCCCCATTCCCATTCATGATCGGAAGATCATTTTAAAGTTTAAACTTTATGTCTTGATCAGAATAGCCCTTGAGTGCAGAAAATGATCATGGTACAACAAAAATAATCAAATAAGAATGAGACTATAGTTCGTTTCAGGTTAACTTTGCAGTGGAAGGAAAGCTACGAGGGAACCGCATCACACGTTGCTATGACAACGAAAGCCTTTTAACCAATATATCGATGCGCGTTCGCGGTAAGGTATAGCTTATTCTCACTGAGAAAAATCTTTTCACGTATAATGGTGACCATTTTTTTTTCTAATTTAAAATTCTTAAACGAATAAAGATCGATTCAGAACAATATTTTTTCAGTATTTTCTTCAATCATTCAAAAAATTGAAATATTTTGCATAAATGATCATCGTAAGCATCCGATATATGGGAACTATATTTTGTGGCGAAGGAATACACTCTCTACCTTTCTCTGCACTGCAAAGTTAACCTGAATTGGACTATAGTGTGTGATATTTTCATTTGTGCATACTCATTTATACATTCAGGATTTTTATTAAAAACTTTATACATGTGTCCAAAAGTTAAGGATGGAGTACTTTTTCACACATGTTGAGAAAGCCATGTTTGAATAGCAACAAACATGTGTTAGCATGTTCATTGCCATTTGTGTACAGTTTTCTCAACATCCGTAAGACTACATCTTATCCTTAACTTTTGGACATGTGTTATTTGAAAGCAAAATGATTTGTTTTTAATTATTTCAATGAATATTTCAGGCTTATCACTTGTAGCTTAGTTGGAGCCGCAGTGATTTGGAAAACTGCCAATGAGCCTAAGGTTAGTATTTCGCTTGAAGTAAAACAAAAACTCTATAATTTTGTTTTAATGAGTTTTTTGCTTTAATGAGTTTCATAATACAGTAGAACCTCCTTATAACCAATCCTACTGCCAGCTCAAGAAAATTATAACGACAGTAAAGGGTGCTTATTTTTATCTGACAAGTTTTACATTTCCTAGCAAGCTATTCAGTATCGATTGTTGTGTTGTTTTGCATAAACATGGATGTGCTGCATGACTAATACCACTCGCCAGCCAGAAAAATTATTATTAATGCAGGGAATGCGTACACATCTTTTTCAATTCAACCTAGGTTCAAGGGTGTTTTTTATTTTATACGTAATAAACATTTTTTTTTATATAATTTACTATTGTATTTTCATTGATATACATCTTGTTGCATTGCACCTCCCTATAAGAGTTATTTGTTATAAACTGGACTTTCACTAAAACAGACAACCTGCAGCCCCTATTATTACGTTTTAATGAGGTTCTACTGCACCTTTAAATATTAAACCATTTTTAGCCAATTAATCAGTTGATTTTATTTGTGTGGTTGCTTGAAAATAAAATCAAATTGTTCTACCTTATGATTAGGTGCAATTTGTTATGATTGTTATAATCCTTATAAAACAAAAAAATTATTTTGCTGTGTCTCATTTATTTTGAAAACACCCATTTTTCTCATTCAATCAGTACTATAGTGTTTCCCAACCTGTGGTTGCGAGTACTGCATAGGGGTTCTGCAGGATAATTTTCATTTACTACCATTGCGTGAATGACACATTTTGTGCTGTGAAATTGTAATTTATTCCATTTTTTGTGATGCAAATTAAAGAAAATAAATTTTTGAATTTTATGTAAGGGTGGCGTTCAAATTGACTTTCTAACACTACTTGGGGGGGGGGGGGGGTCTGCAGTGCATTGACCTTCACAACGAGGGGTCCATGAAATCAAAAAGGTTGAGAAACACAAGTCTATTACATGGCTATGATCTGCTTAGTCTCTTTCTCTTCTCTTGTGCACATGCTTCATAGTATGCAACCATATTATGTTATATCATGCAAGGCCATAGCCAGTTCCATCATTTGGGCCCGCCCCCGCCCCGGCTTTTGAAAATACACTAAAAATGGTATATATATATATATAAATGCGTACATTGAGTACATGCTCTTTGTCCCCCCCCCCCCTGAATGAATGAATGAATGAACGCCAGGGCTCTGCCACCAGACTTATCCCGTTGCCGAGATCTCTTCCAGCCCAGCTTCGTGGCAGCCCCCCACCCCGGAAAAAGTTGAAATGATGGCCCTGGCCATAGCGGAGGGGCCCTCTTAATGTGAGCAAATGACTGAAAAGGGAAAAAAGTGGGCCAAATCTATTGTTCTATCACTTCCCCCCCCCCCTGAAATGAAAGTGCTCCCCCTTAGGAAATTTCTGGCTATGGACCTGATATCATGGCTGTAATAACACAGTCAAACCTTGATAAGTCAAATGTGTGGTGGCCGACAAGAAGCAAGTTGTCATTAGTTTTATTTATATGAAATTCCGATAATAATTTTCATAATAACAGTTTTATATTTACAAATATTGTATTGGTTATTAACAAGAGTTAATCATTTTAATACGTAATTATTTGATGAGAATATTGAAAAAACAAAATATGTGGACATACATTATGAGTGTAGACAATATTTGTATAAATTAAACGCATGAACAAAAGCAAAATTATTCTGTATAAAAGAATATTCAGGGATTTTTTATTACCTCTCGTTTCATTCATGTTTGAAGATAATTAAATTTGTTAATTAATTTTAGTCACACTAATGATGTCCTTGTTCTTTTAAGATTGTTTATATGTATTCGGATGGACGTCACCACTTTCCAACAACAAACATTTTCTTGAGAATTGGATTTCCTTCCATTTTATTGATAACTTGTTCTTTTTTCTTTCTAAAGCTTTCAACTTTTGTTTCATAATTTTAAAAATCTATGCACAATTAAAATTTATACTGTCGTCGGACACTGAATCCACTTGCAATTGGGCAGAAATGGGATGATGATTTAGATGCAACCAGACTTGCAACAAATGATTTGCAAGCAGAGATGACCAAGTTCATTGTCATTGGTCAGTTTTTATCCAAAAAAAAATGTGTAGAAAGTGGGAGGTAGCAAAAGAAATAGCTTTATTTATTGGTGCCTCGCACCTTTAATTCCTCACTGTGGGGATAAATGCAACTTTTTCATTCATCTTATACCCAGTAACTTGCACTTAAAAGAAGAAAACCTCAACTTGGGAAAAATTTTAACGTTAAAGTAATATTGAAGGTTCTGGAGAAAACTTCGAGACTTAAACAGATATTCAAGTTATTGGAATTTGACTTATGAAGAATTGACTATGCATCCGGCAAGCGCACAAGACTTATGTGTGACTATTTCGTTATACGGTTCATTCAATTGAAAATTGTACTTCACAATACACAAATGAGTTCCCGTGGGTACAATTTCAAATTGAAAATGCTGTATATTAACTACTTGATACCTCAAATCATCAGAATTTTTTTATCTTTTAATGACAAAGTTTCCTTTTTGTTAATACAGTTTCATTTTCATTCAGGTTCTGCTGCAAAGGTCAAGTTCTGTTGATATGAAAACTGAATTCATGGCTGAGCCAATCACCAATATTGACACTTTGAAAAAGGTTGGTTTTGGGCTAATTCAGTGTTCCTATATATGTCATATTAAAGCTGCAGTATGGTTTTAAAAATCAAAGTATTGAAAGTTTGAGGTTTAAAATCTACAAAGATAAAAAAAAAGTTTTAAATGTTTACCTCTGCAGCTTCAGTTTGCACTGACTTAGAAACAAAGCTGGTAATATTAGCACATTAGCTTATTTTATTCTTATTTAGGCGTGGGCCTCCCAAGAGCCGGATAGTATAGGAAAAATTGGTCTGTTCTGCAAAATACAGGGAAATCCTAGAAACCTATGCAATCAATTTGACACATTGCCTTAGATCTACGCATGGTTCACACTGGCAAGACTGCTGGTGCAGAGGTGGTTTGTTTCTCAACATTGAACTTGCTTAACCACTTTTCTCTGGCAGGAAAAAAAACGATAATAAATTTTTACCCTCTTTTTTGAAGATATATGGGGTTTATACTTCTTTTCCCCATAATCCTTTGCACAAGTGGGATGAACTCTGTCATTTTAGTGCTGTGTTAACAGTTTTTGATGATTTTTCCCCCCATATAAACATTGCTATTGTGGATGAGAAACAGAGAAGATGTTTTTCATTTATCCAATGAAAGCGTTCTCAAACAATTCAAATTTATAGATATTTTATAATATACATATAATGTTGAAATTCATTCCTTGTCTTTTAAATATGTATTTTCAGAGTGAAAGCGCTGATATGAAGTCAAAGGTAGAATGCTTGATCATGAAAGTTCAGGTAATTTGTTTTCCATGAAAACTCATCAAGCCCCCAGTTGATTTCAATCTATTATTCAGCGCAATATGATTGATATTTGTTTTTTCATCTATCATAATTATAATCCTTGCCCTAAAAGTAATAATGGTGATGGATTTGATGTATTTAATTAGTGTTCACTTTATTCTTGAAACTTTGCAAGAGGAGCTGTACATGTGTATGGTAATAGATTTTCATCCCATATCACGGGAACAAATAATTTATAATTAATGTTTCATGAATTCAAATGGAGAAATTGTTTTTATAATGTTGATAATAAGTTGATAATTAAGTTAATAATTTATTTTACCAATTGATTTTTAGCAAAAAATTTTAATGATTCCTTAGATCAGTGGTTCTTAACTGGGGGTGAGGAGAGCATTTTTGGGGATGTGAGATGGAAAAAATTTTACAATGTGTTAACTTATAATAAAAGTTCAATTTTTCCAATTCTTAAAAAAGTATGAATCATACCTCATCTTTTAATTTTTGCTTGCAGAAATGTGTGACAAAATTTGCATTTCAAAGTGATTTTTTTTGTTTAGCGATAGTATTTCTTATCTTATTTTGATTGAGAAAAAATACCATTAATGAAAAAATATTTTATGGTTTATTTCCATTTGTACCTTGTGTTATTTAGCTTGCTGTGCTTAGATTTGATATTGTCATGAGCATGATTCATGGAAGACTTCGACAAATTTGTTCAAATGCTAAACAAACATTTTAATATTATTATTCTGACTGGAGTCAATAAATCATTGAATCTTTTTTTTTTATAAATTTGAAAAAAGGAGCCAAAATTAAAGTAATTGAATACATTCCATAGCCGAAAATAAATTGAGTAAAAAATTAATTAATGGATAATTACTGTGATTTAGGAAAATTGAATTTTCAAACAGATAGAAAATACATTATCCAAGGAGGTGCAGGAAGATAAGTCATATTGTTCTGGGGGTGCCGGATAGAAATAAGGTTAATAACCACTAGCTTAGATCCACCCAAAGAATATTCAGAACTGGAAACCTAGTTCACATTTAAAAAGAAAAAGAAAAGGGGATTTGGTCATTATTTTATTATAGATTAAATGAATTAGCATCTTCATCCACTCTTAAACATTCATCACCATTCTTTATCTTTATTACAATATTTATTAGCTACAAACCACTCTTTCTCTGATACTATTTTTGTTCTCTTCACTTGAAAAGAAGGGGGGGGATGGATATCTTTTATCTTTTTTTTCATTACTATTTTTACTATTGCACAGTTACCAAAGAAGAGAACTTGGGTGTCTCTTCCAATTAGACTAGTTCAAATTTAAAAAATAGTTAAAATCATGTTTTCTTTTTATTACACATTTCTTTTAAACGTTACACTTTAGGTTTCAAAAACATTTTTAAAAATTCATACAAGCATTTTAGTATAAATATATCATTTAAATCATCAGTGTGCTGCAAAAATTTTTATAATTCAATAGTAAAAAGTAAAATAGGGTAAGCATCATCTCCAATTGCATTGTTTTAAAAACTGTTAGATTCTACATCAAATGTTTCGTTGTATCTGCTTCTTCCCAATGTCTGTATTTTTTTTCTTTTTTTACCTTTCATTTTAAATATTTTTGTTCTCTGAAATGTTATGATTTACCCATTTTGTCTTTTTTGATTATCTAGGCAGATGTTTGTGCTGCATTGGAACAATATGAAGAAAGAAAATTTCGAGTTGATAGGTGGGAGAGACCTGAAGTAAGTTCTCATGACAACCAAGCACTAAATATATTTATGGGCAGTAGGATGTTCACACACACACAAAATATTGGGAAGCTGCAGTCTGGATAATGCCCAGTCTAGATTCAGCCAATGTCATGTCAGCATTGTCAACAAGCTATGCAAAAAAATTCAGTTCACTGAATTTTTCAATGAAGTTGCCATATTGCTTAACATACTTGTGTTTTTAAATATAATTTTGATGTTTTAAAGTTTATGGCACTTGCACTGATGCTGCACCTAATCATTACACTTACGTACAATAAACTCGTACTCAAGGGATAGAAGAAAGGTATTGTTATGCAGGATTTTTTTTATCATCATAAATTGTTTATATTTTTTCTATAGAAAATGTAACAGGACCAGGCAGCAATATTGTTATATAAATGTTCTGTTATAGGTGCAGACAATGAGACTCGCTTATAACCAAACACAGATATTACAAATTATTATATATATATCTGTTTTCCATCTCCCATGAATTTCGTATTGCTTGTCTATGCTATTTTGATCACTTATAATTTCAGATTTCAGCAAAGTATGCCTGTAGCAAATTTTCTACATATTTTCAAATATGGAATTGTCACAATATTCTTTGGAATCTAAATCTTCGTATTTGTGAATTTACCTTTCTGCAACTGATAATTTCTACTTTCTTTCCTTGGGAGATATTCTAGTAGGACTGTTTTGGGTACTGTAAAATCCAATTTTGTTTCTTTCCTCCCCCCTCCCCCGCTTTTCTCTGTTAAATCTTATTTTGTTTGCAAAGAGCCTCATTAAGGAGAAAGGATTGAGGTTGTTTATTTTCAAGAATCTTACCTACAAACTACCTTTAATGGGCATTCGCCATTCTCGAGCTAGTTTCGGACGGTGATTTGTGAGGTATCGAGAAAATTCAGTATTACTCAGTGGGTGACGTGCAGTGTGACATCAGTATTATCACTACAGCCAATATTTATCACCTATATTCTATATGACTTTTTTTAAACAATTTGTCATCCCTTTGAACAGGAAACTGGTTTTTCTTCTCTCCATAATATGACCACTAGGGTATAAAGTCTTTTTATCTCAGATTACTGAAAAATGTGTATCATGCGTGTAAAATGTTTTATTTTGCTTAAACCCATTATTTTAAAGCAGGTACAGATGTAACGAAGTTCACGTATAATGAATAGTTTCACTGTTTTTTCCCATTTCATTATAAGTGGATTTGTAATTAGGTCCCAAAAATACCCAATTCTGACATTGTCTTCCTCTGCTGAGAAAAAACTACCTCTTTTGTGGTAAACCAGAATCGAGGATAAAGCAAAGTAAAGAGAGGCTTTTCAAATAAAAATAAGTTATCATTGAGTATCATTCAATGTCACAAAAATGTGATACAAGCTGTATGTATTGATAAAGTGAGCAAGTTAATATGTGGCTGCTTGTGTGTGTACTACTCTGATGGCTCTGTAAAATAAGAAAATAATTGCAGGGTGGTGGAGGCATTACGTGTATATTAGAAGATGGTGATGTGTTTGAAAAAGCTGGTGTAAATATATCTGTTGTACACGGAACCTTACCTGCTGCAGCTGTTCAGCAAATGCGTTCCAGGTATGATCAGGCCTTTCTCGGAATAAAATTTGTGCATTTTAATGACATTCTTGCATGTATAAGCAAAATTTGTGCTTTCCTCAGAATCATTGTTTTATCTCACTAATAATTTGTTTCTATAATTTTTTCTCTTTTTAACTAATAACAATGTTTTTCTTTTATTTGTTTATCAACAAAATAACCGTAGTATACTTATATAAACTATTAGCAAAAGTATAAAATATGTTTATGAAACAAATTGTACCTTGAGCTTTAGAGCATAATTCAGTTCAGAGCATTCTCAAAGAAGGAATGCTTCGTATTAAAAGAAAAATATTCATCATAGACTAGTTGTTCATCATAATTGCTCATCGTAGATTATGATAAATGTTCATCACAGTATTTGAAGTATGCAAATTATAAAATTTATTTGCAAAGTATAATTTATTCATGAGTTTTTATGCTAATAGGGGAAAACAGATATCCGAGAAAACAAAATTGCCATTTTTTGCTGCTGGTGTTAGCTCAGTAATACATCCAGTAAGTATATGATTGGGATATGCAATCTGTTTTCTTATGTAAAATGTCAAGCATTTTGATTTCTATGCTGTGCACATGATCACACAGGGCTGGACAAATCTATTGCCCTTTATACCTAGGGGCGTGTAAAAATTTCTACCAGGCATGTATTTTTATTTTCAACCACATGCCCAACACTGGCATATAGTTTACTGATTTGGGCATGATTATTTTAAGTTGCATGCCCAGTTCTGGTATGTAAATTTCTGGAACTTTGTCCACCCTGGAACACATATGCACCCTGTTAACATTCCCTGTAGAGAGCAGGGTATTTACTTCTTGTTAACTATACATTCCACTTTTAAACATGCCTCTGGGGAATTTCTAATGAATTGGTACATGAAAAAATGAGTGTGTGTATATGTGTGTGGCCAAAAATTATTTATATTAAAGTTATGCTTGTATCATGTTATACTCGTGCTGCCATCTGTCTACTGGTGTAGGATATTTACCAATAGCCATATTTTATATCCACTCGTTCTTTCGCTTTTGCTGGTAACTGTTTAGTACTGTAGCATCTAACTATGCAGTTTGAATCATAGTTTATTCATCAGTATCATTTCTAGTCATTTGAACTCAACTTTAATTTTAACTTGAATTAATGTCTCTAATAGCCATAACCCACCGTCTACAGTTAACTTGTATGTTGAATGTTGAAACCAGTATTGTACGATTCTGTACTCAGTGGGTCAGTTAACTGATTAAAACTCAGCTATTAATTTACTGGTGTGATTATGGCAGATGAAATAGCCTGTGAAGATTAGCACTTGTGAAAATTGTGGATTTGTATTGTGATCTTGAAGTCTTGTAAGCATTTCAAACCATAAGATGTTGCTAATGAGTTGCATACTGCTTCATAATTAATCCTATAATCTGATATCAATAACCAATAAAAACAACCTTGAATGTGTTCTAGTGATTTTTGCAAAAAAAAAAAAATCCAAAATGCATTTTTTTTAAAGTGATAGAGTCTATCACAGTACTGTCAACCCTTGGTTTATAAGCAGTTTTGTTTAGAAACAACAAAAGATGATTCGGTTTACAAACTAGTCTTGATTTATGAACACAAAACTGTTTAAATCCTGGCATATTTCAGAAGTCTGAAATTACAGTTTTTCTCTCTTGATAGAAGAAGGGGTTTGGTTGAGGAATAATATTTCATCAGATTAAAGTTCTGCCACCAGACATGGCTCTTCTTATTCAGCCTTTAGATCAGCAGATCATTTTAAACTGTATGAAGCTCTGTAAAAAGAACTTTTTCAAAGATGTTTTGCAATAATTTCTGACATAGAACTAATAGTCAGTAACTTCTGGAAACATTATTTTATCATTCTACATTACATAGTTATTTAAAAAAGCTTGGCAGCAAAGTGCTTTACAGCACCATCAATTTGGTTTAGAGTATACTATGGTCAGATAGTGTTGCAAGTGGAGATTTCTGAATCTTTGATACCAAGATTATAGATGATACATATTCATGAAACCAGACTTTGCCCCTCTATTTGCATTTCCTCTCTTTCGAATCATGGTAATCATTTCAGTGTTGATTTAATGGTTGTCATTGGTTGTGCATGGGAGCTGGTGTAAAAGTTCCACTTGAAATCTTTGGAGTCCCAGGAATGGATTAATTCATTTAACATTGATTCCCATGGGAAAAATTATTTCGGTTTGTGAACAATTTGGTTTACGAACGGACGTCGGGAACAAATTAGGTTCGTAAACTGAGAGTCAACTGTACCATGGGTGATAAAAATTTAAATAAGATTTTTATTACTGTTACTGTATATATATTTTTCAAACTGAAACTAAATTTAACACATCCAACTATATTCTTTAAATGTACGAAATTCAGCTGAATTTTTTTTTTTTTTTTTTTTTTGCTGTTTCAGAGAAATCCAAATGTTCCTACAATCCACTTTAACTATCGATATTTCGAAGTCACTAATGAAGATGGATCGACTACATGGTGGTTTGGTGGAGGTACTGATATGACACCATACATACTAGATGAAGATGATGCTAAGCATTTTCACTTGACTCTAAAAAATGCTTGTGACAAGCATGATTCTTCCTATTATAGTCGATTCAAAAAGTGGTGCGATGAATATTTTTTCATAAAACACAGAGGTAAATAGTGATTTTCACTCTTTCCTCTCTTTTATGTTATTTTTATGGAAATTCAGTGATATGAATGGCTTTCTGGCTGATGGATCATCGTATACGGAAATAGCCTACTTACTGGAGGTTTCCCCAGCCCCAGTGGCTCCATCGTCTAACTGTAATTATGATGGCGATCACTGTAATTAGAGATGATGCAAAAATATGGTAACCCTTCAGCCTGAAAATGAAATTCGGACCAGATTATGGAAATCGTCCAGTGGTTTTTAAAATTTTCTTATAGTCAGACCTTGGTGTAAGGCAAGATTGCTCAAGCTTTAGGAGAATAAGAGTCAACTCATTGGTTTTAAAACGTGTCGCGAGCCACTTGGGTGATGTAGAACTGCACTGTGGGCCACTTAAGTGATCTTGCTCTGGAACTTAGCCAATGTCACTTAAGTGATCTCTAAATGTGCCATAGGTCATTTGAGTTATCTGTAAATGTGCCTGGGTTGCTTGAGTTATCTTTTATTGTGCCTGGGTTGCTTGAGTTATCTGTCAATGTGACGCGGGTCACTTAAGTGCCTGGCCGTATGCTGCTGGCCACTTAGGTTATCTGGAACTATATTGAGGGTGACTTGAGTGATGTGCAACTGCACTGTGGGGCCATGTAAGTGCTCTAGAAATCTTGTGATGATCATGATACAGTAACACCTCCAAAGACAAAGAAAAAAAAGTGATATTTGAAAACCTGCTATAATTGATAACTTTATCTTTATCATTATGTCAAATTTTTAATATTGGTTGTAATAAAAGCCCAAAGTATTCAAGTGTGCATTGTAACGGGAAGGGAGGGAGGGAGGGGAATTACTACATTTATACAAATTTTTATAAAAGTTGATAAATACAAAAAGTGGAAAAAAAAAATGTTTTTCTATGTTAACTCCAAAATTTAAGTTTTCAATCAGCTTTTTCAAAGCTTAAAGTATGAAGTTATGAAATTTTCATTAATGACATTAAAAATTTATTTATTTTTTTTTTTCCTTATTTCAGTTTACTACATTGTCATTATTTTATTTATTAAATTTTTTGCCATGTTTTTTGTACTACAACAACAGTTTATAATCTATAGGTGAGTGCAGGGGAATTGGTGGGATCTTTTTCGATGATGTAGATACACCCAGCCAAGAAGAGTGCTTTAATTTTGTCTCAGTAAGTTTTAAATATATTCAGCTTCTCTTTTCCCTAACTGTTGCTGAAATTGCTTTGAAACTTTTTTCCATAGTTCAGTCAGTCTAGCACAGGTGGCAAACTTCGCCTCCCTCATTTACCATTCATGCCATCTGTGATCCGATGCCCCCTCCCATTCAAAGATCCTGTATTTGCTTGTATGGTCAAAGCTTCTAATATTAGTTTTGATTCTGTTCTGTTCGTTACTGTCACTTTCATCTATCTCTCGATGATACTAAATACTCAAGTTTGAGAAATGTCTAGTCGATACTCAAATTCACAATATCCTCTCAGTCCAAGGAAATTTTACTAATTTAGTGTGCTATGTGTGTTTCAAATATTTGTTCTTTGCCTTAATCTCTCTGCATTGTTCTATTTCTAAAAATTAGTGATAGCTTCATTGCTTTTCAGTTGGTGTATGTCTACACATGCTACTGATTCCTGCTCGATTTTTTTTATACCAAATGCTTTGTAATGGTTATCTACCAGCTATATGGGGTGCATAGTTAACAGCACACACCGCAAATTACTGGCGAACTGTTGATCTTAGAAGCATACTTTCCATTAGAAAAAGTATTGAAATAACGCAAAGTACTCAGAGATGTCATTCATATTGCAAGGAGTTGTATAGTTATATAAAATTTAAAAAAATTAGTCTGCCCTAAATTTCTATCAGAAAGTTTTCCCTGTCTCTCCTGAAACCAACCAAAAAATCTTCATTTTCAAGTGCAGTATTTGCTGGGATATTTGAATTCAAAAAACAGAGGGGGGAACAGGATAAGTGAGAGGTAAAATACATTTTACTTCTCTTCATTTTTTGAATTAAAATTAGCCTTAATAGAGACAGAGCAACAACTTTCTAATTAGGTTTTTGAGCACAGGGTGTCCGTATTAAAAGTAAAATTTTTTATTTTAGTAATTATACAGCAATATGAATGACTTATCTGAGGTCTGTACATTAGTTGTATATGTATGTAGATACTTTTTCTAATAGGAAGTAAGTTTCTAGGATCAACGGTTTGTCAGTAATTTATGGTGCATGCACCCTGTATGTGTATATGTATAAGGTTTTCAATTTCTTAATGTTCAAAACATTCGTACAAACACCTGATTATGAACATCTGTTAACATTCATAAAATTAATTTTATTTTTAAATTTAAAAAAAAAAAAATGTTTTTCCTTGTTGCTATAAATAGGTTTTCTAGCTGTATCATTGTAGTTTGTTTTAATTTCTTTTTACATTACAAAATTTAAATACATTCATTGCTGATTTTAACATATCACTGTATTTACAGAGTTGTGCCAACAGCGTTTTGCCAAGCTATATACCAATAATAGAGAAGAACAAAGAAAAAGGTTATTCTTATGCTGATAGACAATGGCAGTTACTGAGACGAGGAAGGTGATAAATTTTTTCCCCTTCCCTCTACTAAATTAATTAATGTTGTACATTGAATGGTAAGTATTGGCATGATTATAGGGAATTTCTTTAGAATTTTAAATAAATTGATGGACATTATGCTTCCATTTGGGTGTAGTTGTCCATTTTGATGAGATACTCACCTAAAGTGCCAAAAGATGCATAGAGCCGCCGCAAGTTTGATACCCAGTTCATCCTTGTCAGAAACTTTCTAGACACTGGGGTACAACAGAAACAATGCCATTGACCACAGAAAAAGATTTCTTCCTTAGGGAGTCCCACGCCGAGTGGTTAGCACACCCAGTTCATGGGCGTACCCAGCAAGGGATAGTGGGGGGCAGTGCCCCCTCCCCATCCTAAAAGAGAAATTAAAGTGTATTAATTGATGCACAGCACAGGCGTATCAATTTAGTATCTGTGAGTTACCCATATCTAGTTCAGATCCTTGGTACGCCCTTGAACCTCTTGGTGAGTATAAAAAAAGTCTGCCATTCAGAATCAGCAAGAACTTGTAGGTCCCGGTCTAATTAGCCCTTGTGTGCCAAAAATTATTGTGGTGCAACAAAAATGTTCATTGATGTGCTTCTAATTTAAACAAAACTACTCAGTTAAAGAAACTGGTAGAAATGTTTGTGGTGATGGAGTGCTGTTTAATATCTGTTTTCCATATTGAAAGTGAAAGGGGGGGAGGAGCATCTTGGTTTTTGTGTTCATAACAATGATAGGAAATCATAAGGATTTTGATGGATGGCAATTTACGTACATTCATTGTTTTTTATTTTATTTATTATCAGTTTTATATGTGACATTTTTTTTCATAGTATTTCAAAATGGTTGGTATCATTTGGTATAGTATGAACACCTGAGTAAAGGCTGCTGCACACTACTCTGACATGAGACCACATTACACCAGAATAGTGTGTAACGATCTTAAGAGTCAAGGAAACAGTTATTTTCCGGATATTATGCTGCAGTGAACTCGGAAAGAAAAGTCATCATGTCTCCGTCAGGACTCGAACCCATGCCCTCTTGCATACCGAGCAAGCATGCTACTATCTACACCACTTTTCTTTTCGACTATGACTTTTCTTTCCGAGTTCACCTCAGCATAATATCCGTAAAATAACTGTTTCCTTGATATCTCGGGCTGAGAAAAAAACCATCTATCTCACTCTAGATCTTGAAAGTATTAAGAAGTCACCAACGAATAAAGCAAAATACATGAAAAATACAAAAACTCCTAATGCATTTCGACACACAGTGGGTACGTCTTCAGAGGAAAAAATATTTAACCACTAATCACATGCTGACAGAGGATCCCACTTGGGTTGAATATCAAATCTTAACTCTTGGTTGCTCAACAGAAAAAGTACTTCTGTTCACTTCAAATGTCAGCCATTACAGATAGGTCACTCAAAGGAAATGTAGTCATACTACGATCCAACACACTCACTAAAAATCAAACCGATTCTCAAAAAGTTTAACTTAACAACCATAGATGTGTCGACTAAAACCTTAGGTGTCATGCCCCCTAAAGATGCTATCACAGAATAAACAGTGGGGCATTTATTACATTCCATGTGGTGATTGCTGTCTTGATTATATAGGACAGACAAGAAGACCCATAAAAGCAAGATTAAATGAACTCGTTGTGTTAAGAATCAGGAATGTGAAAAATAGACCATCGTCGCTCACTGTTGGCAAGAGGTCCATAGATTCAAATTTCAAGCAGCGAGAGTTTTTCACTAAGTCAAGTCCACAGTTGATTTAGATTTCTACGAAGGCACATACATTCGGGCCTTCAAAAATAAACTAGTAAATGATAATAAATCTACATCCCCGATCGCAACACCATGTCTTAAATTCATTTCGAGCAGGAATTCTAAGAAAATTCGAATAGACCAATCGGATAGTACTATTCCGCAAGCGTCCAATCAGGATACTGCATTAGTATCATACACAGGCTCTCAGCTACATTCTGACCACAGTGTTTGAAGTGAGCAGACATACTTTTTCCACAGAGCAACCAAGAGTTAAGATTTCGTATTCCCAAGTGCGATCCTCGGTCAGCGTGATTAGTGGTTAAATATTTTTTTTCCTCTGAAGACTACACTCACTATGTATTGAAATGCATTAGTTGTTTTTTTTTTATGGTGTATTTGCCTTATTTGTTGGTGACTTCTTAATATTCTTTGGCATTCAAAGTCTATCTACTCTTTCAGATCTTAAGAGTGTTCATCAAAATCATGATTCTCATAATTTCTCTTTTCTTTCTTTTTTTTTTTTTTTTGCTTCATTCTTGAAAGGTACGTTGAGTTCAATCTAATCTATGACAGAGGGACAAAGTTTGGCTTGATGACACCCGGGGCAAGATATGAAAGTATCCTAATGTCCCTTCCTCCATTTGCTGTAAGTTTTCCAGAATAATTTATCATAGCAATCATATAGAAAAAATTATAACAAATATTTTTTCTGTCATGAGTTTTAAAAACATTTATTTCATACTTTTCATAAAATCTTCGTTGTATGTATACTGAATGAGGCAATTATGAGTAAACACAGTTATGTAGTTAGTATTTTCATTTCACATGCAAAAAATATACAGTGTCCTGAAATAAAATTTTCCCTTCTAGACAACTTCAAAATTGAGGGGTAATTTTCAGTTGTTTCCCGCCCTTGTGTAGGTTCCAAAGGGGAGTTGGCTTTCATAGTGAAGAGAGTGATCATACAATATTCCCCAACAATACATATTCATTCTAATATTATGCTCACTCCGAATTAAGCATTTGCTGCCAGTTTATGTGTGTAGACATCAAAACTATGAATTTCCTACAGACATCTTTTACATACATTAAATATGTTGTAAAATTACTTTGTGAACAAAAAGCATGCATAATAGAACTCTTATAATAAAAGTGATACTCAAGTGACCAGGTGAACATATCATTGCAAAACAATTATCGTTATAAACAGATTATATTAACACTATGAAAAGTGCATTAGAACCAGAAAGTAGTAGTATTATATGGGGTGTCCTGTAAGTCTTAATTCTGGTTTTATCTCATCAATCGTTCGTTATAAAGGTATGGTTCCAATTTAAAGAATGCACAAAATTTGTTCAGAAATCACCCTTTGCCAGTTTTAAGAGTGAAAATACTGCAGTGTTGCCAAATGAAAAAATTAACTTCTTTGTATGGACAACCTGTTCTAAAAACCTAATTATAAAAAGTTTTCTGTCTCTCCTGAGGCCAACAAAAAAATTTCATGTTTCTAAGTACAGTATTCTCTGGGATATTTGAATTCGAATATCGAAGAATAGTTGGGAAAGAACAGCATAAACTAACAAACAATACTTTTTTCCTCGTTTATGGTGTTCTTTCCCAACTTTCCTCTGATTTTTAATTCAAATTATCCACAGAAAACATTGTACTTGAAAACATGAAATATTTGTCTGCCTCAGGAGAGACAGAAAAACAACTTTATAATTAAGTTTTTTAGAACAGCTTGTCCCTATAAAGAATTTTTTTTATTTGGTGAAACACATTGTATTTTCACTCTTAAAACTGGTACAGGATTTTTGAACACATTTTGAGCATTTTTTGAATTGTAACTATACCTATACGATGAACGGTTGAGGAGTTAAAAGCTGTATCAGGACTTACAGGACACCCTGTATAGATGTGTTGTTGATATAGATGATAGCTTTACATAAGATTTTCACTGTATGACCCATATCTACCTATTCAAAGGTAATCTTCTAATGGCTGTAACTTATAATAGAACCTTGTTAACTTCTCAAACTGAAGGAACCAAGAAATGTTTTTTACATTCATCAAATTTTGTTATCAAAAAATTAAGTTGCCAAAGTCAATCGCAATCTACCAAATTCTGCTTAAAAGCATGAGTCAGTGCAAAAATGTTTCAATTGAATAAAGTCAATCAGTTGAATGTAGTGTTTATTTGATTTTATGTATGTCTTTTCAGAAATGGGAATATTGCCACTCACCAAAGATAGGATCAAAAGAACACAAATTAACTGAAGTTCTTCGTCAGCCAAAAGAATGGGTGTGAGCTTCCAGATGTACACTGTTCAACATGACACTGGCTTTGGAGAAAAAAATATATACAAAGCTTTCTTTTTTTTCGTTCAGTTATGCTTTAGTTTTTTTGTTTTTGTTTTTTTTTATGTTTTAATTTATACATGTTTGTTTATTTAAAATGATTATTAAAGTTATATTTATTTTCTTCATTTTTACATATCATTACTTAACCATTACTTATGATATGTTACGATTGAACTATAGCATCTTTGTGAAGTGCCAGTCCACTTTGCACATTTCTTAGACCTGAGACACTGGCCCTTTCGCAAATATCCTACTATCCAAATATGGATTGCAACATATATATTTTCAGAAAAGCTATCATCATATTTTTAAAGTAATTTTTGAGTTATCAATGCAAGAAGGTTTCAGTGCCATTATTCAGTGTTCTGGATATCTTACTCCTTCGATGGACATCTGTAAATAAATTTGATTCTGGTTCCAGTCTCTCAGAATAAACACATAATATGTGCATTTATCTGCGTGAAAAAAAAATTACCCCCTCCCTCCCCACAAAATTTGTTGGTGTGTGCATGTGGTGCTAACTTTTAAAGAAATTCCTTATTCATCACCCTATAAGTTATGGGAAAAAAAATTGTGCATATTGTTTTGTACATTTTAATTCCACCAGTGGAGTTAATCATCTCATCAGGTGTGCACAACCCTTTCAGTCAAAATATGCAGTATTTCTGCTGCTCGCATGGCAGAAAGCCTGGGCGGAGATATGGTGGGGGCACCCCCGCATCAATGACAGAGCCAACTGCTCTGAATGCATACATATCCATTGACATCAATATCGTCTATTCAGTCTCCCAAACCTGCCTATGCCAAAAAAATTGTATACACAGAGTGACCATGTGACTCATATTTTACGGGCATTCCTATAATTTTAGCCATCTTAACGTTTTTCATGAAATAACCCATTTTTTTTAACAAAGTTTAATTTCTGAAATTAAGATTATGTTCATTATTTATAGATTATATTATGATAATTATGAATCTGTCGTAATTGGTTATATTCATATAAATATATTGACCTCACATATTTGTCACACATGTACTTTTTGTATGAGTAATTTTTCGAATTACATTTTCGCCCATTGCAACTTGCAGTAGCCTTTTATTTTCCCGCTAATGGCAAATTTTGGTGGTAGTTGGCAACTTTACTTGCTTTTGACAGTGTTTCAGCCATTACTGACCACTTTGCTGGCCTTTCACAATTTTTTGGGGTGTAATTGGCAATTTCACTTTCTTTTGACTTCTTTTTTTTTTTTTGCTGTAACTGGCAACTATACTTGCTTTTGACCATTTTTTTAACTGTAATTGACATTTTTACTTGCATTTGCCAATTTTTTGGCAATATCCCGTATGGATTCTATATGGTATTTTTATGAATAAAATATGGTCAGGGGTGGTATTTATCATGTGGCGGACCATGATCTGGTTTGGAGAACATATATATAGTACTGAATGTACTGATATTTTCTATAGCAGAACACATTCCGGATGGAACATCTTGGCGGACTGGAGGTTGTGCACCTTGATCTACGTCATTTACAATTCAACAATTAACATGGGGATGGATAAGTTCTATTATTGTTGAGGTGGTGCTATTAAGTGAACCTTGCTATTCAAATATCTATTGACCAACCTTTTCCATCACCATTTAAATTCTTTGAACATCTTTTTTTGTGGGGTCATCTGATTGAATAGGGAAGCTTCTTTTCTGAAACTTGTGTGTGATAACAGTGCCTTGTAAAAATAACCAACTGCAGGGTTGTTTCAAAAAGAATCACCCAATTTGAAATGTGTATATTACAAAAAATATTGAACGCATATACACTTGAAATATTACATGGCTAATCAAATTTTTTTTACAAACCAAATTAAGGGTGCTCAATATGTTCACCTTGCGATGCATGGCATATGTCTATACGGTAGTCAAATTCATCCCAAACTTTTGTGAGCATGTTTGCATCCACTGTGAGTGGATTTCTGTGAACTATGTGCAAAACTCTGTCAGATGGGCTAAACATTTTCATCTGACATGCGGGGATGGCCAGGGGATTTCCCTTTACACACAGACAACCCATGTCTTGGAATTGTTTATGCCATCTCCTATTGCTCTGAGCGGTAGGAAGTTCAACTTCAGGTTGTTGTTGACGAAAAGCATGATAACAGTTGCTACGGACTCACATTTTGCAAAGCTTAGAACACAAAACGATTTCTATTGTGCAGTCGTCATCTTGACAAACGCTTAAGTGGTGGCCGAAGGAAGAGCATTAACGTTACCTGTCGGCAACTGCATGAAATTCAATATTTTCCTCTTTCTACCTATACATTATTCGATCAAAATGGATTAAAAGCTGAATAGTTATGATTTTTTTTTTTAATGGATGATTCCTTTGAAACACCCTGTATTATAAGCAACTGATCAATCACTCACAAATTCTACTGACAGATAAGGTTGAGATTGAATATTACACCAATCTGTTAGATAACCAAGATGAAAATTCAAAAGATCTGGGATAAATTTTTTTTAAACAGTCAAGATTATTGATTTTTCAGATATTGATTTGAATGTATAATCATCCATATTTATCTTGTCTTATGAATTCCAAGAACTTCATTCTACTTTCAATCGATTTCATGTCAAAAGACATTCCATTGACCATTTTTCAACATTGTAAGATCATTGTTCAGTTTTAGAGGATGGGAAAACCATTTACATAGTTAAATACCAAGTGCTTCTGGGACTCAACACGCATTACAAAATTAATTTTTGACTTGTGACAAATTTGACGATTCAAAATCTATTCAATAGCTTTTTTTCTCCACCAAACAATTTTCTATTCTTACTAAGTATTCAGTAGCGCACGCAAGATTTCTAGGGGGGGGGGGGGGGTAAGAGTTAGATTTTTTTTTTACACTTCAAGAGTACACCATAATATCAACTCAGAGGAACTCTCCCCTACCTCCTTCCTAGTGAACGACTACTTTTTGCTAAATAGCGACATGGACAGACAGCCATCAGACAGTTCTTCCTCAAACGCTCATATCTATGATTTTTCGTACGGGATTAGAGAGCGCTAGATATGTACAGAAAAAGCTATTATCAATCAAAATACAATTACCCTTGATTGTGGTAGGTTATTTTCTACATTTTCTGGGATTGTCTATATTAACCAAAGTTCTGAGGACTATATTTCCCTCGTTTAATCGAGGCTCTACTACTGTAAAAACACAGCTTGCAAGACAGGGAAAATTAAGAGAATTTTTGGTTAGAGCTCCTTGAATCTCTAGGCTGACTCATCCGCCATCTTTGAGCCAAAGTGTGGCGTCAGCATTAACTCTATAGCCAGTCCAGCGCTCCTTGAATCTCTATGCTGATTCAGCCGCAACTGGGAAGAGAGATTGGTGCACCGGTTGCTGTGCCAAGTTGACTCCTTTTCCATTTAAAGTTTCCTGTTGGCGAGCTGCTCACCCGCTATCTTTGGTGGAAGTGTTACATCAATATTATCGCTATAGCCAATCGCTGTTTCACATCTTACTTTTTTTTTACCTCTCTTAGAGCAGCAAAAACAAGCTTTTTGTTCATTCATGGAGGACGATGAGGCCGTTCTACTTTATAGGTGCCTTATTTTTGGTAAAAAAGCTTTGGGTGACATTTCACTTTCAACGGCGACAGTTGAAAATGCTGACTACGCAGACTTGTATTTCTACGCATACAACGCAATCGGCAAGATGAGATGACTGCATCCGGAATCGCAGGGAAAAGCGAAAGTTTTTACAAGACGATTTTTTTAGTGTATTTATTTTATTGTAGCTTGACATCACTTTCCCGCAGAGGTGATGGCATTTGCGCAAGCTACACGGAAATCGAATGAATGGAAATCATTAAAGTTCCCGTCAAACTTGGCCATTTGCATTAAAAGTCGCCCTGCCGTGACGTCCTTGGATAGAAGTAGCCGTAAAAAGTAGCACACTGCGACGCTTCAGCATATTACAAGGCCGGCTTAAAACACCGACGGCCAAGCAAAGATGTGGTCATTAATTCTTCTCTATTTTTTTTTTTTCTTGCCGAAGGGTGATTTCGTGCTGTCCTAAATTGATGTCTGCCTGAAACTTCCGCAATAAACTTTCGATTTTGCTTTTGACTCTTGGATAAACGAAACCTTGTTTGCTTTTACTTTTTTTCCTATTTCTTGATGGAACAATAAAAGAAATTTCTATCAAGAGAGAAAGAACGACGGATAATAAATTTAATAATCATTGAATTGTCCCACTGGATTGATTGTCACGCACATACTACATAGTGCTAGTTTGTGAAATAAATTTCAAAACTAAACATGATGACCATCGTTTGCTCAATGTCATTAAATTGTGCTAAAAATGTACGACATCCGGAACAACTTTAACATGCAATAACTTTTCTTTTTGTCATAGGATGCATAGTCGAGAATGAAACTTGAATGCTCAAGAGGGTTCGTTCCAGTATCATCATGTAAGTAGAGTGGTGGTCAGAGGAAGTTGGCTATCTGTGGTTTCCCAATTTCGAGGTACAAATACAGGTCCGTCTCCTATTTGAAAAAGTCTGTCCGCGGAGAGCAGGCAAACTTTCAACACGATACTTACACAACATGAAAATTTGGATATCTGCCATTTTCACTTCAAAATATGGAAGACAGGTGGCAGCACCCCTGAAAGGGTTCACGCTGGTTTCCGATTCTACATGTCAGCACCGTTATTGATTGGTTAAAAACCTGAATTTGAAGTTTTTCATCTAATCCGTTACGACGTCGACTAGAAGAATCGGAAACCAGCGTGCACTATGTGCTTGTACCTGAAACTACTACGAGCGATAACAAGTCGCGTATATGCGCATGACTGCTATAGCCTAGCTTATAATCTCGTGCTTACTTATTTATCGCTCGTAGTAGCTTACAGTGGACGACCAGCCGATATTTGTTGCACAACAGCCACATTATGCAAACGAAGGTTGAATAGGCTGGAATCTGCAATTTAGAGATTCTGTACTGTTGATCTTCCATAGCTCTCCTGGGATTCGAATCAAAACTTATCTGTTCATAATAAGGTGCACTGATCGCGTTATTTTGCGACTCGATTAAAGTTTTTATTTGACGCAGCACTAAGTACAATATCAGTTTTTCATCTTTTGTAGCACAAAAAGCGGATTTAAGGCTTTTGTTTGCTACGGGCTATTTATATTTTGCCGCCTTTCTCCAGTTCTAATTTTACGTCATTTACCGCTGATTACTAAAATTTGCCGCCCCTTCCAAAATTTCCGCTCTGGGCAGTAATCCGCTCAGCCCCCCTCTGTAAAAACGCCACTGAATAGCATTAGGCTACTTTTTCTCGTGATACTTTGTGAGCTGAATGGGTCAAATTCCTAATGTCAAGAAAAGAGTAAAAATGAAATTTGAAAGAAATAAACAATTTTTGATCAATAAACACAAAAATGAAACTTCGAAAAATATAATTCTTCAACGCTATTTTATTTTAAGGGTTATGATCCTCGCAATCCTCAACTAAGTAAATATCAAAAATATGATTTTTGTTTTTTAATTCCTTTCATGTTATGTTATATTCAGATGAATTATATACAAATCCGAAAACGCAATAAAAGCATTGCATTTTTTTTGAATATCGCTGCATTAAGTATATTGCATTTTTTTAGTATCGATATTTTTTTAAACCTTGTTTGGAATTGTCTAATGTTATACTCTAGATACGATATCCTTTTACTGGGATAAATCCCTCTATAACAATATTTTCAAGCGCTACGGCGATATTTTTCTCAAAAGCGTCTTGAATCTAATTTTGTCGCTTGTTTTCGTTCTTACGTTGACGTCTGATAAAATCGATATTTTGCAGACGCTTGTTCATGGCCCACACATCCTTGAGCAGGACCCCTAGGCTTAAATCTTTAGCGGGCCCTTCTATAGTGAATTTATATCATGAAGAAACAAAAAATAATAGTAATTATCTGAGCCCTAGGAGGGGAGCCCTATCAGTCCCACCCTTGTGGGGGCCATGCTCCTTATCAGTGAAAAAGTTTTGATAGCTTTTGTCACTAATAAGGAGCATGGCCAATTCCATGGCAATAATTCTAAATTTCCAATTGATAAAATGTTGATATTGCTACTTTCTGTGCAAGACCCAAAAGTGCAATGCATGCAACTAAATTTTACCAACCCCTTTGCTTATAAGCGATTGGCAAGAAATTCGGATGCTCATTATATGTCGAATCGCCGATAAATATGGTAAACTAACCTACACGCACGTTAGAAAAAGCAAAAAAAGTAGAAGGGAAGAAATGAAGTGAAAAAGCAAAACAGTAAAATAGATAAGTTGATAAAAATGTATTTGCAAAGTTAGATTTCTCTTTTTACTCTCATCTTACCTGTTCTCTATCTTTCGTGAGAAAGGTACAGCATGGGGGGGTGGGGGAATCCAAGAGAAAAAAAATATAGGGTTTCAACAAAGGTTTGCGATGATGGAGAGAGGAAAGAAAACAGAGAGAACTTGTTTGAATTTATTCCGCTGGTGTTTGGAAGCAATATTACGTCCTTGATCGTAAAGTGGTTGATAATCGAACCAATTATAATTTTTCACAATGGATAAATACTTAAATCTAATTTTATGCTGGTTCAAATAACGCTGATTCAGAAAACATGTCAACAAAGACATAAAATCGGTAACAGATGATGATAACACTGCCGCTCGATATAATCTCTCTCTACAACATTTTTGCTTAGTCCGCAGAGTATCGTTTTATCGGGGTTTCACTATACTGAATGAACGCCAGAACTTTGCCACTGGAATTATCCCGTTACCGAGATCTCTTCCAGTCCAAGTTTTCAGTATATGTTTCACTATACTAAAATTGACTAAAGAATTCATTACAGGAGTGATCTCAATGGAGACTCAACGATCAACATTGTCAAATATAATATCCCTGTACTTTTGAATTTATTATTTAATTTTTTTATTTTCAGTTTAATGGGGAATTTGAGCTTCATGTTCTAATGGTTTTCCCACAATTGGCAATAATTCCAAAAAAGATGTTTCGAAATATTTCCAATGAATTTGATCGTAGTATGGTAAATAGGCAGGAACAAAGAGAATAAATTTTTTTCGGCATGCAAATCAGCGGAAGTTGATACACTGTCTGGATTTGCGGTCATATTCGGTGACGTCACTCGCGCCGGACAGTCTCCGACTCGCCCTCATTGGTTCGCTATATCTATTATACAGGTAGGGGAGGTAAATAACAAAACAACTTGGAGGGCGTCACAACCTGCGTTTTTTGCACTGGTGTGTGTTGGGGAGAGTATCTTTTTTTTCTTTCAACTTGGACGCGACAAAATAACGCTGCGATTTTTGTTGTTTGTGGTTCCATCGGGTGCGACAAAGTATAGCAAGTCATGGCATTTCGGGAATCGGGGATCGTTATTTCTATTTTGTTGGCAATAGCTTCACCCCTGTTTGCCCAGTTGCCGCGTAGAGGTCCCAAGACAGCCGTGTGTTTTTTTGACAGCGGAGAGCTGAGAGGCAAAATCACTTTCACGCAATCGGTGAGTTCTTACTTTTCTATAAATTCTACTTGGTCAAAAAAAGTTCGTGTTTAAATGACGTTATGGTCAAAAGAATCGTGAAGTCTGATACTTTTCGTCAAAAGATAAAAAAATATCATCGATTGCAGGGGTACACCTGTGAATAAAAAATATACTCCACCCGTTCCCCCTCCTCCCTATAATTTTGAACGAACAAAAAATGAATTCGGTGTGACAACTCCTGGTCCGTGCACCAAACCAGCCCCTCACTTTCCGCGTGTTCATAGCTTGCATCTAATCTCTATCTTGAAGGCTTTAGTTGTGACCAGGGCCACAACTAGATGCTTGGTCAGCTGGAGCAAGCATGTATTTTTGTGTCCCGTCCCCCCCCCCCCCTTGTAATGTTAAGAGAAGGTGAAAATTTTGTCCCCTGTAGTCCTTGGCACCCCTACCTAGTTGCCGCCGAGGTAGAATTGCAAGGATTCAATTTCCCCTAGTGAATCTCAAAACTGATCGTTCTAAAATATGATCCCAAAAATTCTAAAGATCACTACTACCACTGCCGTCTCCACGCATGGGCCCACCCGGGTGCCTCAGAAGAAAAAGAAGCCTTACAAAAATGAGATCCCGTTGAAATTTTCGAGAAGCACAAAAATTTGTAGGCAAGCATTTTTAGCCAAGTAGGGCTTCAGAAAAATCACCTTGCCTCCTGAACCCGTGACGCTCTTAAGACTGCCCTAACTACTACTTAAACATTCATGCGCCTCGTACACATTCGTACAGTGATTCACAAAATCACTGCCATATATGCATGGAAAGAGCTTTTTTTCAAGACTGCACTCATTGGCGAGGTAAAATTGATGAATGTGAAATGGATAAGCCAGATAAGCTCAATTCACATCTAGCGCAACGAAAATTGCGACTTGCTCGAAATTAACTTTGGCCAAGAACACTCATTTGCCCAATTTGAATTTCGAGAAGCAATTTTATCACTTGTGATACGGAATTAGTCCATTGGAATTGCAATTATTAAAACTCCTCCACGATATTCCATGAATGTCATATTATAAACGCATAACAGTCCAGTATTTAGGTAAGATACCTTCTGTAGCAGAAAGCCTTCAAGCAAAGCTCGTGACGTCACTAAAGTCGCCTATTTCACCTAAGACCAGTGCCGTCTTAAGGCATGGGCCCACCCGGGCACACAGAGTAATAATACTATATTATTACTCTGAGTAATAATACTATATTTATATCTTAAGTCTATGCCCGGGCACCTCAAGAGGAAAGGGGCCTCACAAAAATCAGATTTGGTTGAAATTTTCGAGAATTTGCCCGGTAAGGCTCAGAAAAATCACTTGGCCCGGGGGCCCATAATGCTTTTAAGACGGCCCTGCCTAAGACGCTTTCATATACGTGTATGAAGGGGGTTCTAATTTCACCTGTAGTCATTGGATATACTGCAAAAAAAGATTTTGCATACGTCCCGACTGCTATATCCAATGGCTACAAATGAAATGGATGTCAAATCTTCTCGCAGCGGCTTTCTGCTATAGTTGGTGCTGGCTAAGGTGCCTAATAAAAGTATTTCCAGTAGCTCTAACTGGAGCAGTCTTTTATGTGCAACTGCTATTACTATTTTAATAAGGGTGCTTGATCCGCAAGGAAATCAATAGAATTGGTAGGCCTATTATCTAGTTGGCATTGAATATCGTCACAAATGACGAAGAACGATAAGGGCAAAGGCACGGAGAAAAATACGAAATTCCTAATGCATTTCGCCACGCTATTAGTAGTCTCCAAACAAATATAACCACTACCATTCTGACCAAGGATCCCAGTTGGTTACCAAATCAACGAACAAAATGGATTTGTCCATACGTCAGATGAAGGATTAGTTTTTGTTCCCACTTTCAACACGTCCCCATTTAAAACATTTCACTTAGACTTATTTTCTTGGCCCCAAATCTTGCAAATACTCAGTTTCCCCGCTTTCAACGATTTTTCATGGTTTTTGAAAAACAAACTGTATCCACTGTATCTATTGTCCCGTATCGAATATCAATCCATGAATTCGGATAGACCCAGTGTTTCCCAAAGTGGACAATATGGACTCCGGCGGGGTGGGGGGTGATATATATTAATCCAGTATAACAATATTGGATCCTATGAGATCTCGGGACGAGGAAAAGAAGCAGACAAATTTCTTAGTACGGGGGTGACCTCCAAAAAGTTATTCTATTCCAATAGCTTCTATGTTAAAAATCGGGATACCGATCTTTAAGTCTATTGTCTTTTCCATTAGCGTACGCAAAGGAGGGGTTCTAACCACCCCTTGAGCCACGAATATAGTGTTATTTTGCAGGAAAAACGTACCCCCCCCCCCCCCCACCGAGAAAATTCTGCGTACGTCTATGTTCACTTCTAAATAGATTTTATAGATTTGGAAGTTAAGGTGATAGTGATGGAAACCGAGACACCCCAGACTACGTAGCAGGAATGTGAAGATAGCTTCCGCTATCTACTTGTAATAAATGGTTGCCACTATTCTTGAAATGCAGAAGTGTTTTGGCATCCATCCCCCCCTCACTGAACTTTCGATAGTAAGCTGCAACGGGATTAGTTAAAGAAAATATATTTTTAGAAAGAAAAGTTTTCTGGTTCAAAATGCTGAGTAACCTCCCGAGGAAAAACCAGCTTGATGGTGTCTTCGTTGATACAGTGAAATCCCGATACGACACTCTGCAGACTATTGCTGCTGTTGATGTCTTGTAAATTGGCGTCGTTAGTATCGCCGCCACAAAATGTACAAATGAGTGCTTATTCACCACGAAAAATTAGAATTAATAAGTTGATCGATAAAAATTCAGTTACAAATGTTCTGCCTCTGTAAAGAGGGGGGGGGGGGTTACGGTATAAGTTTCGTATGCTACAGAAATTAGCAACGCTGCTGTTAATTTGATTCGGTGCTGAGGTGTTGCAAAATACCGATGTTAGACTCCCTCGGAAGAACAAAAACGAGAGGTTATGTTTAAAATGTTATTTTTAAACTAAAATATCGGGGAAGCAGTTTCAAAATCTCCTTTTTAAAGAAATTATCGGTATAGTAGCTAATGGTAGATTAGCTATAGTAATTACACGAACCTTTTGTTATAGTTGATGATAGAGCAGGGGTGCACAACTTTTTCGCGGTCAGCGGGCCAGATATGTTGTATTTCTGTTGCTTGCGGATCAAACTTCTATAGCAGTGACCGCATAACCGAATTATGGGATATTCGCTTAAAATTGGCCGTCCCAACTTTTTGTAAAATGTCCCGTTTTTCCCTCATTTTCAACAAGGCTCAGTGGAAATTTTTAAATCAATAATTGAGATTTTCATGACATGATAATTGATTAAAACATATTTTGTATGCTTGACAAATATGCGAGCTTATCATAATTATTCATGTTTTTGGGTGAATTACATTGACTTGTGCAGTACCCATCATTTTCTGCGATTGGTAATTTTTCAGCAATTTTAACGAGAGTTGGCAACTTTACTTGCCTTTGACAATTTTTTCGTCGATATCCAGTATTTTTGAGACCAGTCTAGGTACCTCTTTGTGTTTATTGATATTTTTCTACCGAAACAACTGTCGCGGACCCAATGGCAGGCAGGAGGTTGTGCACATCTGTTAGAGGGATTTATGTTGCTTAAAAAACATCGTTGCATTTAGAGGAACTCCGCATTAGATTAAAAGCAATCCCAAACAAAGTTTAAAAATTATAAGAATGTCGTTGAAAAGTAGATTTTATCGGTCTATCGTAACTAGGTTTTACTATGCATAGATACGACATTAATTAGAGCATCAATAAATAAGGCGGGGATTTCATTCGATCCAAAAAGAAAATTCTTCCTTTTTTGGTTTCGGAGCAAAATTTGGACTTTTTCCTCGTTTTCGCACCCCTATCTTAAGTGGTTCGATTTTTTTCCTCTTAAATGTCAAGGCCTTTTTCCTTGACAACGACCCTGTCAAGGTCTAACCTCATTTCACGATGTAAATAATCCTAATTGTGAGTAATCTAAAAGATTCTGTAATAAAAATCTTCCTCCGAGAAACTTTTTCATTTTCGGTTGTTTTTAATTAGTCAACCCTCAGTTTACGAACACGCAAAACGACCTAAATGCCGTAGGAAACATATTTCAGGAGTCCGAGATTACAATTTTTTCATCGACAGAACTTGGTTGAAGAACTGTATTTCATCAGATTAAAATTCAATAAACCAAATTCTCCCCACCACCCCCTCTCCTGGAACAGATGCCACCAAATATCCAGACCATGGATCAGCAGTTCGTTTCAATTTACGATGATCTGGCAACATTATCATCCTACATTGCATAGTTCTTATTTACAAAGCTTGGCAACGAGTATCTCAGAAATATCAATTTGGCTTGGAGAATTTTTTTTCAGTGGAGATTTTGAGACAGAGATTAGGTCGATTGTTCTTATGCACGAAACCGCGCGAATCTCGTGACGTCACTAAAGTTATTTCACCTGTAGGCATTGGATATAGCAGGCCGACGCAGCATATTTTTTTTTTTTTTTTTTTTTGCAGTGTAAAAATTACAGGTGAAATAACTTCAGTGACTTTACGAGCTTCGCGCGGAGGCTTTCTGCTATAGATGGTGTTGACATCGTTTGAATTTCATCTCTTTCGAATTCTTTAGCATTGACAAGTACGTGGTCTCGATTTAGTTAGAAAAATCCACGCTTCACGGGTTGAACGGTGTTATTCCGGATTCAACTAAGATCACCGATCTGGGTATTATTGATGAGCGGCTTAGGTTTTCTGAAAATTGTTCATCGGTTGTCAAAAAATCGAATAGAATGTTCGGTTTCATTCTCAAAAAGGTCTCTTCGTGTTCTGCAGTGAGCCGTCAACAGGTTTTGGAGACCATACTTACAGGGACATTTACTTCATCGAGGGGGTGCAGAGAAGAGCCACGCGTGCTTAACACGGGGTACATGGAGCTTAAGCTATGAAGAAAGAGTTGGGGGGCTTTTTTAACGTTTACATTGGACGAGCGCAGGTGTCGGGGATCAGGGGCCGTTCAAGTATTACGTAAGCAAATTTTTAGCCATTTTTGACCCCCCCCCCCTCTGCTCCTCTGAATCCTAACTCGTATTTTCATTAAGGGTGGTTGATGACGTAAGCATTATCCAAACCCCCTCCCTAAGACGCCTTCATATACGTGTATTAAGGAGTTCTACCCCTCCCGCTTGTCATCAAAAGTCAGCAAATCGGAACCCCCCCCCCCCATCGATGACGTAATACTTGAACGGCCCCTAAGATTGAAGTGTTAAATTTTCACCGGGATGGATGGATAAAACGGACTATGAGTTATTTATACATTTTCAATCAACTGTTTCGACGGGGGCACCAGTATCGATTGGTAAGGGATAATTCTAGCTTGTGGTGTTGCAAGTTTTTCCTCTAATAGGGTGTGAATAAATGGAATAACTGACCTCCGGGGGTCATGAATTCCAACACAATTGGCACGTTTAAAAAGAAATATTTGTAAACACCGGGATAAATCGAGAAGCTATTGATACGTAGATGAGACAGCCATAATTTTTTATGGGCAGTATGTTCATATTTTATCATAATTATTGGGTTGATATTTGATATAGTTTAGATTATATACCCGACATCTATATTTTTTTATGCGCATATTTTTTTCAGCCACCTCGTTGGCATATTGTCTATTTGACATGAATGTCGCTCTTCACTTGTTAATACAAGATATACGGAAGACTGGATGTTGTGAAGATATTTATTATTTGAGATGTTAAATTTTTTTTTTTTTTTTTTTTTTTTTTTTAAGGAAGGGAAAACTCATCTCTGCCTCTACCGGGAGTCGAACCCGGGTCCCTCGATTGCCGGACGAGTGCTCTGTCTAACCACTAAACTACAGAGGAGATAGATCTTGTATTAACAAGTGAAGAGCGACATTCATGTCATATATATAGCCATCTGGTGGCTCGTCGTCCATGAGCTATTGGCTGATCGGTTCAGTCCATTGCATGGTTCCGTTTGGCATATATACGCTCTAGCGAAGGAAAATCTATCTCCTCTGTAGCTTAGTGGTCAGAGCACTCGTCCGGCAATCGAGGGACCCGGGTTCGACTCCCGGTAGAGGCAAAGTTGAGTTTTCCTTCCTTAAAAAAAAAAAAAAAAATTTAACATCTCAAATAATAAATATCTTCACAACATCCAGTCTTCCGTATATCTTGTATATTGTCTATTGTGGTCTTTGAAAAAATTACCACCTTCATTGGTGTGAATCGGGGTTCCACTGCATAATAACTCAGCAAACCCACTTCGTCAAATAATTACCATAATTCAAATACAGTTTTGATTGATAACCATTGGTTATGCGCAGGATCTGTTGCGAAAGTTCGCCGTAAAAAATCTCTCGAGTCCTAAGTGCGGATTTATTTAGTTTACAGCCATTCCTACGGGCATGGCCCCCACATCCTGGAGTAGGGCCCCTAGGATGGACCCTTTAGTGTTCCCCCAGACCAGACTTTCCACGGGCCCCTTTATAGTGAATTTATGGCGTGAAAAAACAATTGAGAATCGTCCCGGGCCCCAGGGCTGGAGCCCTGTCAGCTTCCCCCTTGTGGGGCCATGCCTACGGGAAAAAGTACTTTTGATTCACGAACAATTCGGTTTACGAACAGACTTCGGGAACTAAGTTCGTAAACCGAGGATTGACTGTTCATAATTTTCGTGCAAATGGAAAAATCTAATTAGGGTCATACAATGATCAATCGTAGTCTCCGGCATTTAGTATGTACGAGTAAATCGTGATTTTAGTACCAGTTTGCCCAATCGTCCTGTAAAATAAAAATTCTCTTAGAACAAACTAGTAGTAAATTCTAGCAACACAGTAATCGGAGAATCGTGATGTTTTCAGTTATGTGTGTCCGTGTTTAGAATTTTATGAGGTGCATTGCGTAACTTCTGAGCTAGAGCTTTCGAAAGAGCAAATATTAATCTCTCCGTTGGGTGCCCTTTGACACTCCCCCTTACCCTAGTCTGATAGATCTGATTGGAAATCGGTAAATAAACGCACGCGTATAAAACAAACTTTGTTGTTTTCTCTTTCAATGCAAATGCCGAGGAGGAGGAAGAAAGTAAATCTCTGCCGGGGCAACTACTGTATAATCAACCGGACTTCCCTCCGATCATTTCATTAATCTGTTCGCCTTCTTGGGAGACACAAGATGTTCTCGTTAGCGTTGTTTTGTTGCACCGCGGCCGTGTCCTTGGCAGCGCGTCCCTTAGACGAGGGCCATGGACAGCATCAACATGGTTGCGAAAATGCAGCCGCCGTTTGCCGCATCACGAACGGGACCGTATCCGGCTCCATAACTCTCAGAGCCAACGTAAGTTTGCTGATATCTAAATATTTTCCTTTCATTATACTCTTAAAAGAGCCCCGTCGAATATCCGTTCATTGTTTGTTTTCCTTTTGAATTAAGACGTCATTGCGTGCACCCAACGGATTACTTTCCCTACAGTGGCGTAATGCTTGCATTGTGCTGTTTCAATAGGATGTTTTTGTTTTTTGCAAGGAGTAAAGTTTGGGTGTTGTTGCTGTATCAATATTTGAACGGTTCATTCTAGATACGAAATATTTTGGACTTTAGCGTAACGTTGTTTCTCCTCCAAGTTATAAAGTTCGCTTTATATTAAATAATTCAGTAATCCATTGTTTTCTGAATTTCACATCTTCATTCCCATTTATTAGCAAGAAAGTATGTATTTTCCTCCAAATTTATTTGAATAAGTCCATTTCTATTCTTACTACTAACACAGTGGTTCTTCTGGTGTCCTTGGCAGGGCCATCTTAACAGCGGCATGGTGCCCTGGATCATGATATTCTAGAAGCCCCAATTAGCTTGATACAGTGCATCCTCCGTTAACGGACACTTTCTGATCCCCCCCCCCCCAGTCCCGTACAATATTGCTCCAATATATTTCACTCCCCCGCTAGTGGACACTCTACATCAGTGGTTCCCAGCCGGGGCCCACATGGCCCCTTGTGGTCCTGAGATATTCCAAGGGGCCACGGCAGAAAATTAAATGAGGAAGCCATGACACGTGCTTAAGGTGGGAGGGGGGGGGGCACAGAGCTGCGGAGGAAATGTATATGTGAAGAAAGGATGCTTTTCAAGTAAAAATATGATGGGGGAGGAGTTGCCACTTTTTAGCAAAACTGTCCTTAGAACCGGGTCATTTTAACGCATGTACCAATCCAGGCATTGTCCATGGAACCTCATATCCACAGGGTGCCTACTCAGTACCATCTTAACTCGTGGGATTTCGACGGGCAGGGCGTGTTTCTGATACTACATCTTATAAGTTCGGGCAATGAACAAGTATGAATTTTCGCCCCCCCCCCCCTTATATTTTGTGTTCTTTGAGGTAGAGGCGTTGGTAGAATAAAGTCCAGTGCCTATAATACATAAAGCAGCTAATTTCGGTTGCCCCTGAAAATTTGTGAGTCTTGGGCACGTGCCTGGTTTGCCCAATGAGAAATGCCCTGCCCGGGGTATCACGATAGTTAGATCTATTTACAATTTTCGAGAGTGTCAATGAATTGGCTGTTACTTCTAGCCAGGTAGGGGATCCCCCAGAAAAATCACTTTGCTATGATGCTGTTAAGAACATCCTGGCCTACGTACGGAGATCTGAGGTTGTCAAGCATAAATGCACAAATATGTAATCTTTTACTTCCATTTTCAGAACATTACTTTACCTGGGGGCACAGTGACGTTGACAGCCCTACACAGAACCGCCACAAAAAGAATTCCAACCCAGGGATCGGGAGACTTGCAGTACTTTTTGTTCATTATGCATTTACTCAAAAAAATTCAGTTTCCAGAAAAACACAAATGAATATAGTGTAGAATGTTCGTATATTATGTGGCAAACAGGAGTCAGTTTTAATAACACTATAACGACTGATATATTTTATCTCGGAGTATTAATATCTATCGCAAATCTATATTTGCTACCAAATGAGTTGTGCAGGAAGTGTGCATCTGTATCCGAGTATATTTAGTGTTGGGCGTGAATTCTTCAGTGCTGCCGTCAAATTTTCAAATTAAGTGAAGTGCAATGATCGAATATTTATACCACTGTGTAGGCCTGTTGCTCTCTGTGGCAAGACTTTTTAACGGTGAGATCGGCTGGCATTCGTGATTCCGAAGTTTGAAACCAGCTTAAGCCAGGTCCACACACGATGTACCAAGCGACACCGCAGTGAGCAAAACTGCCGCTTAAAGCACAAAGTAGCAGAACAACTTTGAACGGAGCAAGGTTTCAGTAGTCGAACAGCTATGATCCATATGAAGCGCACACTAGTACTGACCATTACAACCGATAGCGATGCGCGTTGGAAGAATAAAACGTCCTAATAAAACGAGTTAGTTTCTTTGTACCAACATTGCTGCAAGGATTAGCAATTTTGAGCTATTCACCGTCCACATTGACCGCTCTGTGAGCAGCTCCACATCGAACCAGTTTTCCGCTGCGCAGTACTGCGTGTGTAGACCCGGCTTTAGTAAATTACAAGAAAACTAATTGGATGAAATTTTTTTCTGAAAAGAAGCAACGCTGACCATCTATTGACTGGTTTTTTCGATATTGGCACCTATACCGATGACTAGGAACGCTCGATTTAGACAACTCCGTTGACTGACATTGTAATGCAATATTAGGTCCTATGGAAAATTCCAACTTCTACCAACATTCTTGGCTATAATCGAATTAAGCGTGAGATAAAGTAGACTTTTCTACCTATTGTCCATATCTTCCATGAAATCGTTTTTGAAGAGACAATGGTAGCAAAACAAATTTTTTGCGCCTGCGAGGCAGATAACATATTACTAATGGAGTTGTTTGACGAGAGGGGGGGAAAACTGGTTTTGACTGAAACCACTATCAATTATCTCAAAAATGAGTTTGGATGTTGCGGGGAACTTTTCATTACCATGAATTCCTTTCTATCGCGAAAGTATCCAAATGCACTTATTCTCTACTTTCTTTAGCACTTTTTATAAATGACGGTACTTGCACTCTGTAGGGCAGAGATAGGGAGAAGGGGGCACGATGAGATTTTGTCAGTAGATAGGCTCTATCGGATATTATTGGAGCCAGGAAGTTTAGGCACTTAAAGTGGTCGGAATAGGCTGGCAAAAAGGCACACTACATTTATTTTTGGAAGAAATAACTAAAAACGAAGGTATTAAGGGTTCCAAAACTGTAGCTAAAAAATTGGTTGCACTTAATCCGTTTATTGTTTTACTTATAGTTTATAACAACTGCATTATTGTCCATGTTAAATTGATTTCAAGCCCAAAATAAAATATTTGTAGACTCTCAGGATTAGGCCAATTCTAGGACCACCATAACCAGACGCGGAGCCGATAGGAAATGATCTGTGGTTATCCCTCGAGTTACGAATAATTCTCGTTTATTTGTAATGGCCATGTTTCAGCTATATAAATGATAATGTTTATCTTCTATTTTTGTAAAAAAACCTTTTTTATATTATCACGTATGTGGGACCCCTTCAAGCGCGGGGCCCTGAGTGGCCCCATCTGTTACACACTCATGAGGACGACTCTAGTCAATCTAATCGAATACTAAATATGTTTGTCCAACAAATAACCGTAGTAGTTTGTAGTGCATTTATGGTGCCCCAGAGCCCTGCCTGTTCCTACTCCACCTTGTGTGAGCCATGACGTGAACTGATGACCTCTTGAGACAGTCATCGGTCAGTTATACACATACAACGCAGTCCAATACCTGATCGAGGTATATGAAGCATGTATAAAAACAAATTTCAAATTTTTCTGCTTTTCTTACACGGGCTGCGTTCATCCGATGCAAAATCATTCACGTCAAACGTCATCCGGTCAAAGCAAAGTTAATGGTGTTGTCTAAGTAATCTCTTAGATCACTTTTCCGCGTTTAAATCGGAGCTGGGAGTGGGCTTTCTGATAATTAGTACTGAGTTCGAAAATTTTGAAAAGAGCGATTCTTTTTTGTTTTTGGTGCTCAAAATACCCAAATTTTGCAGGTTATGAAAGTTGATGGTCGTCCTGTATATACGGGACTCAAGCGCGTACGCAGTGGTGGTAGTCAAAAATCCTAATCTCGGTATAGCAAGGGAAAAATAGTACAAGCCTTTTACAAAAAACATTGGGTTTTTTTCCAATGTGCATGTGAGATCACATAGCTTTAGGGATACCCAGGGGCGGCAGCATACTTTAGTTAGATGTCAAAGTTTTTAAAACTTTCAATTTGTAAGAATTCACGTGGTATGCTTTTAAGATATACCTTGACAACGAAGATGGAGTAACTTGAGGGAACAGAAAGGCCCAAGAGACCATAATACCAGAAATAAGAATTTACTGTCGCAAAGGGGCACATGCATTTTGGTGTCTTCCCCCAGTGCGCTTTTTTTTTTTTTTTTTTTTTTTTTGAGTAGTCAAATGTCAAAATTGTTTCGTGGACCTATTCTAGACTGGACTGATTAAAATTCTATCTCTAAATCAGCGGTTACCCTTCGGGATCATTTTTTATTTTTAAATGAAATATCAAAATGTTATCGTATCTTCATTCCATTATTATCACTGAATCATTTGTAATATTTTTCTTTGCAGAGCCCAACTGCGTTTGTTTCGGTCAACGGGCAAGTCAGTGGTCTATCTCCTGGCAAGCATGGCTTCCACGTTCATCAGTACGGTGACTTGAGTAACGGTAAGCTCATTTCGATAAATAAAATCCACGAGAGGGGAAAACAAACGCTTGTAAACGAGTCTAACACCAATTAAAAACATTAAATAGTGTGTGCCAATCTACAATTACGCCATGGCTTAACAAATCGATAAAAACTTTAAGCACCTGCAATATTTCTCAGGAGCCAAGAATGATTTCAATCTTAAAACATTATATCAGCCTTTTTTTCCTTTTCCGGGGGGGGGGGGGGAAAGGGTTCTTTCTCTTTCCATTGCTATGGAAACTACGTATTCTTTACCTAACTAGAGGTATGGCATTTTACAGGTGAACCGTTGATCCTAGAAGTATACTTCCAAGTAGAAAATGTTTTCAAATGACGTACTCGGATATGTCATTCATGTTGCAAGGGGTTGTGTAGTTATTGAAATAACTTTCCCTGCAGTTTTTCGAATTCGAATTATCTCGGCAACAAATTTTTAAGTACATTGCCTCTTCTGATGCCAACTGAAATTACACGTTACTGATTAGGTTTTGGGGGCACACGGAAACTGATTTAAAATTTAAAAAAAATTAACTTTTGTAAACCATATACACACGAACTCTTGAAACATGACAGACTTTAGAAACTTTTCCTAATTGAACTTATACCGCTAGGATCAACGGTTCGCCAGTAAAATGCCATACCCCGTTTGCTATGCACTCTGACAATTCTGATTTCGTGACTGTATACCTTCAGATATTCCAATTTAGCCATCACATACAAAAAAGTTTTAACATAGATTTTATAGTCGCCATGATGCCGAGATTCGTCAAGCCAGACCTCCCCCACCCCCATATCTTGAATGCAATTAAGTTTAATCAACTTTATTTCAGAATGACCAAGTTTATATCGGAAAATTTATTCGGTTTTATTTTTCTCAGTTTTTCGATGCTAAGATAAAGTGAGAGGAGTTAAAATTTGCGTACAGGAAGGATGCTCGATTTAAATTTCAAAGTGCTATATGAAACTGTAACAAAAATGAAATTGGTATCAATGTTGCATAGATTCTTTCTTGCCAAGTTTCAATATCTATTTTTAAATGATCCTAAAGTTCCTTAATCTATTGCAGGTTGCAGTAGCGCCGGAGGTCATTTCAATCCTTTTGGCAGGCAGCATGGCTCTCCAAATGACAATGAAAGGTGAGAATGCGAACAACATATCGTATTCGGTGGCTACAAAATCGTGGCGAATAACTGAGACCCTGATTTTATTATAGATCCTCGATTCCAGTGGCGTCGGAGCCGGGTTGCCACGCATCCACGACAATTAGCGGCATGGGTCCGAGGATCCTCCAGAATCGATTCGGAAAACAAAATATCCGACGTGAAACAAAAGATGGGCACCACCGGGCTCGAAACGCTTCCGACCTAGCATTTAGAAAACTGATTTTAGTAATTATGAATCAGCTCAAGTCCCTACTTGTTAGGATTTTCCCCACTTTTGATATTTTATCTAGGGTATAAAATAAATTGCTGATCCGCTTTTAGCTCTTAATTCATGCCCAGGGCGGTATTCACCGACGTGGTTTAAACTAGTCAATTTGTTTTTAAGAGATCGACACGGATTGGTTAAATGCAGGTTTTTAACCAATCTATGTTGATCTCTTATCCAGAAATTGTGACTACAGTTGTAAACATGTCGGTGAATACGGCCCTGAAGCGGTCACATTTTTGGAAAGAATATATAAGAGCCCAGGGTGTCACGAAATGCTAAAAATTTCGAGATTAAGCACGCACATATTCGATTCGTAGGCAAGCACGCCGGGCCCATACTCTTATGGCGGCCCTACAAGATGTAGACCCTATATTTTCTTGATTGCCACGAAAACGCAATCGGTCTGGTAATCCCTACTCTAGACAATGTTTATAGGTTCTCACGAAGACCCTTAATCTACCGTCAGTACTTAAAGTACAGTACCAGGTTAGATATTTTTATATACTACAGTAAAACCTTTCAGATGCGGTCACCTCTTTTACGGTGAAATTAAAATTTCCCCTAATAAAAGTATGCATTTCAAACCCCTGGTTAACGGTCACCCCTCTTACGGACGAATATGTCTCATCGGTGTCCGCAAAGGAGGTTTTACTGTAATTGTTAGAAAAACGGTATCTTTTTATTTTTTGTCTTTAATTAGAACTAAAATGACCTGCCATGTAATTTACACGAGTGTATTATCGTTATATTTTTTTCTTATTCTACTTTTCATAATGTGATATAGGCAGAAAAGTACCATTTAACCCTTCATCTACGTAACGTTAACAAATTGAAGGTTTGTCAATGAATGGTTCCAAAGCCCTGGTTTTAGCTTCCATTATTTTGGAACAGGAATAACATAACTAGTGTTCATTACATTTCATGTGAAATGCACCAACACGCTTGTAATTTATGTAAAATGACACCATGCTTCATTCGTAAAACGTGATCTCTTTCTACAGCTTGTCCCAGAACTCTACCGCCAAAATGAAGATGCCAGGGAAATTTTCGCAATTTTACCCAGAGTCTCGGGGATACATGCGTTACTTCACTTCAGAAGTCGCCAAAATAGGTAACTTTGCTCATATGAGAGGCAACAGAACATTTGATCTGTCACTGGCAATTGGGGGATATTTTTCCCTCGCTCCTAGGATCAATTTAGGATATTCTTTTTTGGCACCAGTGGCAAGTTTCTTTTTGGCTCAAGTTTCATGTTAACATTTGCTGACCAAAAAAAATTTGTTTGCGACCCAAGGTTTCATTACTATAGCTCCTCATTTTGGCAGTAGTCTTGGGATACCCTGTATTGCAGATATTGTTTGCATA
Source organism: Pholcus phalangioides (assembly GCF_987345545.1). Classification (NCBI taxonomy): domain Eukaryota; kingdom Metazoa; phylum Arthropoda; class Arachnida; order Araneae; family Pholcidae; genus Pholcus; species Pholcus phalangioides. Next base: position 79,066,634 of record NW_028301608.1, on the reverse strand, counting down.
ATTTACGGTACGGTTTCTTATTTGTACAAACACAATGGATTTGTTTAGGCACGTCGGTGATCTCGGAAACATCGAAGCTGGAAGCAATGGAGTTGCAGACATAAACATAAACGACAACCAACTGAGACTCTGCGGTCCCTTGTCCATAATTGGCCGAGCTATTGTGGTAAGTAACTCTAAATATGCTGGAAAATATATTTTAGGTCGACGTATCACAATTTTAAGAAGTGTAATAACCTAAATATGAAATTGATAAATGAAACATTCTGCATATTCTTATCGTGCCACTTGCTTCGACAGGATTATGCCTTTTGTAAGTTGACTACGAAATTGCTAGACTGTTCGAGTTTGTTTCAGTTTTTAAAATTTCTTTTTCGGAGGATGGAGAGCGTGTCGTATTGCGGATGAATTTCTGATTTTGCAAAGCTTTTCCCTTATTTGCAGGTTCATGCAGGTGAAGATGATCTTGGAAGAAACCCTGACCAAGGAAGTAAGACAACTGGAAACGCCGGAGGAAGACTCGGCTGTTGCATAATCGGAGTTGCGCAAAGCTAAACTTTTTCTTTTTTTTTATCGTTTTTGATCTTCATTTACATTAAAGTTTACTTTTGGAGAATTTGCATTCTTTATTTTACTTTTCGGAAAACTTACTATCGTAAATGTGGCGGTAACGTAGGTGGGTATTCAGGGCTATATCGGTTTGGTGAATGTATATCCCGTATTTTTACGGGTTAAAACCAGTGCTGGGAATCTAAAACTTTTTACTAGTTAATCAAAACATTTTAATCGATCAATCGACTGGATTAATTAGAGTTGAAAATATTTTATTATTCATAACAAACGTAGTATTGGTAACTATATAAAAAAAAAATTTCTATTCATTCCCCGCATCTATCCACTGAACGGATGTAAACAATTTCAGTATAGAAATGGATAAATCTGTTAGTTTTGAAATCTGACACCTAAAAAATGATTTAGATTTTCATATTTTCCTCCCTGGAAACTGCTCTCAAATGGTATCTGAGAGAAACTGTTTCCCAAATAAGGCGGTATTACACTAAAGTTTTATAAAGATATTTTTTATGAAACTTAGATACCCATTGGTTGCATTTTTGTTAGATTCGAGCGAATGCAACCAATAGGCCTGTTGGTGGTTTCGGGTTTTAAAGGATCTTTTATCTAACTTTTATAGTGTAAAATGCCGGCCTAAGGAAAGTGCTACTCACAGTGGAGACGGGAATTTCAGAAGACCAAAATTCATTACCAGTTTTCATTGAATCTACTTGGTTTTCTCTATATTGAAAAATTTCAAGATATCGGTCCATATATTTTTAAATACAAGTTGTAGAGTTCCCACCCGCTGGTCCGGAATGACGGCACTGCGCCGAGAAGGCCAACTGGACAGTCAAGAGGACAAACATCCGTCTCCATCGGAGCAACACTACCTCCTATATACATATGTATATATACCGTAGTGACACGATACGGTCGTATGGTGCGGAAGGCCCAGAACTTTACGCTGATTGACTCTATGAGGACTTGTCGTTTTTATGAAAAACAATTATAAAGGGTAGGGATGTGTCTGAAGTGATAGTGTGTATAATAATCGGATCGGTATTCTCGTTGGTGCTAGTGTATACTTAAATCGTGATGTCTAGGAGGCCAAATGGAAGCAATATTCTCATCTGCCAACCGTCTCAACAACCCATCATTGAATCTTGGAGAATATCCTTGTATATAGCCAGAAATTTCGTTCGGGGGAAACCAAAGTGATAGAACAATAGATGTGGCCATCTTTCCCTTTTTTCTCACATTTCGGGCCTCTCCCCCTGCGCTACGCTTTTGCTTCCATCTCGAGTAAAACACCGTTCGATGAATTGATTGACTTTCGTTCCATCCACCTTTTCCGCCTTATCGCCCTTCCTCGTTTTCCAAACTCTCGCAAGCTGTCTTCTGCTCGTCCTTCCACTTAGGGGCCATTCAAGTATTACGTAAGCAGATTTTCAGCCATTTTTGACCCTCTTCCCCCCCCCTGTCAGCAGCATTGAATATTTCATATCTTCCAAAAGGGGTGGTTGATGACGTAAGCAACTTTCACACACCCCTCGTCAGCAAACCGAAACCCCTCCCTTCTCGATGCTGACGTAATACTTGAATGACTCCTTACTGTCAACGGATCACCCTTCCGTAAACAGTTAGCTAGTTTTTTTCAGAAAATACATTACGAATCCTAGAAATCTGCGTATCGCAAGACCACCGACTCACGCAGTTCATCCTTCAACACACTTGCAACGTTATCATCCTCGCAAGATATTCAATGTCCTATGACGACTTCACTTAAGCAACAATCAGTTGAAGGTTTTACTACTACATCCACTGGAACAACTAAATTCTCACCACAAAGTTTCTGACTTAGAAGAATCGGACGTAGCTATAGGAAACTCCTAATTCCCGGTTCATCGGCAGCGCTTGACGCACGTCCGATACTGTCCATCAAACTTCACACAATGTTCCCCTACATTCAAAATCAGAACCTTCGTTTTCCCCTTCACGATTTCCAGCAAGACATTGGCATTTCCTTAGCTTTCATCCATGCCAATCCAACCTCCACGTCATTTGTACTGGCATTAATGACTTCTGGATTCATGATCAACTCTATCCATTTCTCCTCAGCTCCGACATCATCTCGAACACATGGTAACTCACTTGCGTGCTACATGCGCAGTCTTCCTCCACTCCCGGCAAACGATCTCCAGCGACATCATATAGTTCCGTCCAACTATCAAGTCATACGACTGCATTATCGACGATTAAGTTTCCCAAGTGCAACTGCTGATGTCTTCACCAAATCTCCATAACCAAATTCTGATTTCGGCACATACATGAGCTTCATCTCCTCCGTTACGAACTTCAACATCGCACTACTTTTAGTGTCGATATTACGTGAAATACAACCACTGTCATCATAGCAATTTTCATAGTTCCTTTCGTAAAAATCATCGTATCAGTTCACGACCAAATTTCTCTTCGTTGATCAGTGCCTCTGAATACGTTCAGCCATCCCACACTGATGACTTATACTCTTCTTCCTCGGGCAATCACGCGAGACATGGCCCAGGTATCTACACGAAAAACATCTGGGCTCCCTGTTCCACCACCTATTCTCTTACAATCGTAGCATTTCTCAGTCGGTATACTGAAACTACTCGGACCTATGTAGCGTCCGTTCTGGAGGATATATGGTCCATGGGGGTGGGGGAATTTAATAAAGCTCCCCTTTTTCAGCTGGTGGCCGAAAATTAAACTTTTAATTTTGTAAATTTCTCCTATGGTCTCAAGATATCCTAAAAAATTCCACTACATTCGGATAAGCAGTTTTTGAGTAAAACTACTGAGTACGGGAACTTCAATTATAATTACCATTTATTATAACCATAGGTGTAAATGGGTGTTGTGCGTAACATCTGCCCGTAAAATTATACGGGCATCTTTGTTTCCAAAAACAAAGTGAAACCTCATCCCACGCTCGCATTCAGAACCAAAATCTTTTTTAAATTCGAAGACGCGTGCGGGCTTAGAAGTCAATGTCAAAGAAAAAAGTAACAAAATTGGCTCCCAAATTATTTAAACTTAGTAAAATTACTACGATGATACAGCTTCGGAGCTCAAAAAGTTGAGCTTTAATATTCCATAGACACGTTTACTCTCATCTGAAATGGGTTCAGCCCATTGTTCGATTCCTTATCGATACGCATTTGATTTTCCAAAGATGTCACTTTCCGCTGCCTACACGGTTTTCAACAGCTGGCTGATGCGAAGATGAATTCAGGAAAGAAAATTGGATGCTCTTACCAGACCGTCCCATGAGTTCAAAGGAAAGATTGAGATTTGTTACCTTTGTAGTCTAGAGCGCTCACCGGCAAGTGAGAGAACGTTGGTTCAATTCCCCGCAAGGGCAGTTAAATTTTCTTTCCTGAATTTATCTTCGCATCAGCCCCGACTGTTCAAAACCTCCGTAATTTGATTTTAATACTAATTTCGGTTTATCTTTTGATTAGCAGCTGGTTTCAACCAGCACCTAGAGATGGAAGGCCTCTGCACTGTTTGCCTTAAACGTCAGAGTTTGAGACACCGCATCCAATTTCTTTTATTTCGGCGCAGAAGCTTCCCGATTGGCTCACAAATACCGCATAGTGATTGAATGTGGGGGCATAGAAATCGCCAATTCTGAGCCCGATCATTTCTTTCCGCATTCTGGCGCGAGCAGGAAATATTTCCCTGAATATATTTGAGGTAAAATGGACTACTTACTGACGTCACAATCAGACTGCGGAGGCCTATCTTTAGGAGATGCTGTTTCAACACTATCTGTTAATCTAACTCTTCTCAGGTTTTTTTTTTTTTTGCAAACTAATACTAATTTAGAAAAATATAATGTGGGCAAATATAGGGGCACCACAAAAAAAAAGCAAGTTCAGCGAATTGTTTCAAAGTCTGCATCTCCCAAATGATTGCTAACAGAATTAAAAAATATTTAACATCGGAACTAATCAAATTTTTGTTTTCCAGTGTAAAACTTTTTAAAAGATGTGAAATTTTTTATGCCCTGATTAACTTGGGGTTCTGGAAAAAAAAAAAATTACAGTATTATGTCCAAGCTCATAAAATTGGTAAATTGATACACAACTGTATATTACTAAAAACATTTTTCTTCTAAATTTTTATTATATATAAAACAGACATCCAAGACAAGTCCACTAATAAAAAAAATAAATTGCCAGAAAAACTTTGAAAATATTTAATATTTCAGAAACAAATTACGAATTTCAATGATACATATTTGACGCTGAGATGTGCCCTCATTATTTCAATGGTACAAGACCAAAAAAAATCTGATATAATTTCTAACTGAAAAGGCTTATAAAAAACATTGGTTTTTTTTATGGAATGCTAAATATACATTTTTCATGCCTGCATACAAATTCATTTTTCTTTTATATAATATACTGATGGTCAAAATATTTTTAACAATATATATAACAATCAAAAATAAATATTTTGAGTGCTACCATGTATAGTTATCACTTTGAGACTCAATTCACTGCCATTGAGTGTTGATTATCTGGTTACAGATTGTTAAAACATTTTACGATGTCTCTCTACATCCCAATAAACATTCAAGGTTTCAAATAATGTACATTTTTAAACATTATTTCACCTGAAAAAAGAATATATATATAAAATGATCATTTGGTGATTTTATTCTTTGGAACTGATTAATCTCTTCTCTCTCAGATTGCAGATCATTATTAAAAACTATGCAGTTTTGCAATCTCTCAATATTTACAACACAGCCTAAGACATGTGAGGGGTCGTCTTTCACTTCTTTTTGCAAAATAACATTCAGCATATAGCAATGTGAAAACAATGATTTAACACTTTAAGAGGCATTAATGAGATGTCTTTTTAAAAGCCCCTTATTTTACCACTGACAAGCTCAGAAAATTTTGCAGAGTAAATTTTTAATAAAATACTTTCCCTATACCCCCTTAGTTTGCACCAAATGAAAATCTGAAGAAAGCCTACTTCATTTAAAAAAAAAAAAAGGCATTTTGAAAGCGGTTTAATGATTTTTGTTGTGCCGCTTAAAGGGTTAATTGTTTCTCATCCAAAAGTTCACAGAAACAAACCCCCCCCCCATATTTTTCCAATGACCCTTGGTCTACGATGTTTGTATGACACCTGTAGCATTCACACACATGGCTCATATATTATAACAGGCAATTTCATATAAAAGTTACTTTAAAAACCTATATTTTAAACGGCATCAAGACAAAACAACTTGGCAGTTTGTTCAACACACAATAGGGTACACACCAAATATCTATTTAAAAAACTCTACATGTTATGTGGCGGCGGGGGGGGGGGGGGGGAGAAAGGAGAGAAAGGTCTGTAAAAAAAGAGTAAACTGCTCTTTTAGAGAATGTTATTAAAATGGGATAACAGCTTAAAGTTTTCTGTTAAACAGAGTGGATGAAGTTTTGGAAACGTACAAAACTATATTCATAAAATACAATTAGCATATTATTTTATAGCTAAAATTCAATTTTTTGGTAAATATTCAGTATTTTTTCCCCAGCAGAATTTCTATTTCTTTTCCCCCGAAGTTCATTAATTTTTTTAAAAATATCACTTTCATCATTAAAAAAATATCTTGTAGCAAGTCAATTGTGCGACCACAGATATAGAGAAAATTGTATATATTAATGCGTCCTAAGTTCATCCAGTAGTTCATTGAAGCTCGTGACAAACCATTTTGATTCATTCTTTACTGTCTCACGGACTTGATTTCCACCAAATCCAATAAATGCATCCTGCATGGACAGAGAAAGAAAAGAAAAATGTTTTCTGTTAATTTAAACATCAGTGGTAACAAATGACTTACAAATCAGATATTGAAAGAAAAGGCATGCAAAAATTAGGCATGCTTGGAAAAAAAATATTACTCTTTCAATGAATAGCCATGTTGAATACACTGACAGACATGAATCTTTTACAAATGAATTGAATATCAATCTCTAGACAAGTATAAATTGAAAAAAAGTTTCAAAATTGTAACTTTTTTTAAATAATACTCATTAAACAAGTTTTCATTAATTCTTGAATTATTTTCTTACCAAGCATGTATTTTCATTAATTCTGAAAAAATAATTTTTAATCAAATATGAATTTTCACAAATCCTGATTGCTTTCACTAAAAGTCAAATTGTTCCCTTTAAAAATCATATTGCTCCCCTCCTTCCTGTGGGCTCCTCATTAGGAATAGCAGCACTAAATGGTTTCACTGTGGAAGCTGTGAGGGATATTCCAAAAGTAATTTTAACCTTTGTTTTTTAGAGGCAAGCTTTATCAGAGTCATCAAAACACAATTAAATTTTTTATGTTAATAAATTTGCCACATAATGTGATCAACTTCAAGAAACCTTTCTTGTAAAACTCTACTTCGAAGATTAACAAAATTCTTGACAGCCTGTTGCAACTGAATTGAGATGGACAAGGCTGTCAGTTGACACTGTGTAAAACAGATTGAGTGTTTAGCCTTTCTACTCTTATTCAGTCTGTCTGGACAGTTTGAAAATATGAATTTTTTTTTTCCACCCCTTATAGCCATTCCCTATCAGGTTATCCCTAAGTGAAACTTATTTCAACTCCTTAAAACTGTTTTTTAGTTCTTTTACCTTACCACCCCCCCCCCCCCATCCTTTTTTTCCTTGGTAATTTCATTTTGTTTTATATATAATTTTGTGTTATGAAATATCCTTTTTATGTCAACCAATTGCTATACGCCAGCGGCCAAAACAATAAACTTGATTGATTTCAACTCCTTAATGATTGGGAATGAGATATCCTGGCCCAATGCAAACGGAAAAAACTCATTCCAGCTATCCCTGTTTTCTTTCCCCCTATTTTCTCATTATCGTGAAGCTTCATTGTTGATGAACAAGAATATACCCTATGAACAAAAATAGTTTTTTTCCTCTTCTTGTTTACCTCAGTTTTTTTTTCCCCTTTCTATTTCTAACATGAAAACAGTTTTTGATTTGAGATTGATTGTGATACTTCATGCACAGATCATCCAAATTTATAGCCAAAAGCCAAGATGTAAGGGGGTTAAGAACAACCACGGCATTTACTGAAAAAAGTATACTAATTAAGTCTTCACCAGCAAAAGTTATAATTCACTCAAAATTTTATTTATATTTTCAACAAAAGTGGCTTGCAAATTTTCTATTCTTTCTGAACAACTAGTAAATATATATACATATAGTGGTCTGAAGGAAAGACTTTATTTCTGCATATTATGCCAAGATGAACTCAGAAAGAAAGGTGCACTGGTCTTCCCCGGGAATCAAACCCAGTCCATTAGCAAACCATGCAAGTGCAATATCCATGTACACCACAGGAAACATGGCCATTCTTTCCTTGTTTATGCACTGTACTGTGATACACTGAAGCAGAGGCTCACGCCACAATACATAAATAATGAAAGAATGGTTGTGTCTCCTGTCATGCATACCAATAGCAAGCTTACCCAGTTTGCAAGAGGACTAGGTTTGATTTCTCTCTCTAAGTTTATCTTGGCATATATCCAGAAAAAAAATCTTTCCTTCAAACATTGGGCTGAGAAAAAATTCAAATAGTGATCCAATACCCTGAGCAGCATTTCACATATATAGACACTCATGTTATACAGTAAAATTTTGAAAATAATTTGCTTTGGTCGGACTAAACACGTTTCACATACATCTAAAATACATTAGGTATCTAGAATAGTATTATGTCTTGTGTGTCTTTACAACTATAAAAGAACAGAAAAATTGAAGGGTTTGCAACAAAAACAAAGTAGCTCTACTTTTATCATTTTTTGGTGAATCAAACGATATTTTCAATTTTCATTTCACATCAACAAATGCTTTTCTAAGTAACTGTGTTTGTTGTTTTTGACCTGATGTAGCCTTATTGACACATAAAAATATCTCTCATGGGCTACGTGTATTTTTCTTACAAAATCATGATTATTCACTTTCAGGGAAAATTATTTTTCATAAAAACTAATAAGCATCCTGTTTTTGAACTGAAATGTAAAATTAACATTTCTTTAATGGCAAAACCAGTTTCTACAGGTGAAATTCCCCCACCCCGGTGACATCTAGCTCATCAGTCGCATTGTTTGCTCACAGTTCTTCATACATTCAATTTTCTCCAACATATTTTTGGGTCAGTTCTCATCACATCCTCATATTTTGCAGCTATTTCTTGGAAGTGGTGAGCTGTGTGTTGCTTGTGAAAACAAAGCAGCCTCCTGCTTGATCTAGATCAGTGTTTCCCAAAGTGGGGAAGAACACCTCCCTGGGGTAGAAACTATAGGTGTAACATAGGATCCTATGGGTTGGCCTGAGTTGGGAGACAAAAGGGAAAAAAATATTGTACAAGGGATGGGGAGAATGGAACAAAGAAAACATCTACATCAATGTTTTCTAACCTGTGGTATGCAGACCCCTGTGGGAGGGGGGACTGAGTTCTTTGTAATAAGGAGCCTGCTGGATCATTTCCATTCATTAACATTGCATAAATGACACATTTAGAATGCCACAAAATTTTCATTTATCGCATGAATTTTTTTATGATATGCAGATTTGCACAAAATAATACATTTTGGATTTTATGGGGTGGCCCCCAAATTGGCCTTTGCTGCAAGGGGCAGGCCAGCTGAGAATCAGCCTTTACTAATCGTCCAATTATAATTACATAATTTGTCTGAATGTAGAATGAGTGAAGGAAGTTGAATATTAAATTTTTTTTTAATTTTTCAAAAAACTAGCGGGAAAAAATTTGGATGTGAATATAAAATTTTGTGAAATCTTACAGCAGGAGGACATGTCTCCAAATCAGTTGCTCCATCACCAACCATCACTAATTTCCTGTATCCATAACGGTGTTTCAGATAAGCAATAACTTCAGACTTTCCATTCTGTTGCGATGTAGGCTCATTCAGATCAAAACCAGCAAAATTACCTAAAAAACAGACAAAAAAACTTTCTCATGAAAAATGAAATGTAAATGAAAAATAAGTTGCATTTGCAATAAATAATGTAATGTGTTAAATCTCTTTCATAATAAATTATGAAAATGCCACGCTTGCATCTATTGTCATCAACGTTACATCATAGTTAAGACAGACTGGCATCAGAGTGAAATAATTATTTTTTGAGCCAACACAACGTATAATCAAAAAGATTAATAATTAACATAGATGTATAGAGACATCATCTTGAAAGTGAAATTACACAGATGCTTTCCTTTTGAGAGCTGAAGCTTGAACGCAGCTCATTTTCATATACACATGACCCTTTAGAGACTGAAGGGTCCCATTCACGTGATCAAACCATGCTTGAGTTGAGGCAATAGTGCTGAGATACTAGATATCGATGGTGTTGTGGCTCTACAGCCTTATAGAATGAAACAAAAAATCTGGTATTTCAACAGCAGAATATAAAAGGTAGAAAAACCAATAAAAATATGAAAATAATTTTTCTCTATTTTTGGTCATTTTGATGGGAATCAACATTGTCATTTTATACTGCCCCAAAACAAATATTAAATACAGCATTACCTCAACTTACCCATGTCTTCCCTATTGCAAATGATCAGAGTTATGAGAGAAAAAAATATATGCTAACACGATGCACAAATTTGCACATCCCAATTCAACTAAAAACATGAAATATATGAGCAAAAGGTTGTAATATTCATTTAACACCAATGTGTTAAAGGTAGTCTCAGGTACTTCAAATATGTCAAAGCCATTCTTAGACTAGTACGATTCATCGTGCAGCCAAACCCAGATATAGCGCACCCAAATTCAGCGTCAATCCAGCTTAGTGAAAGAAATTTTCAATCAACAAATCTTCCATGTATAGGGATTACAGCAGGAAAAACCAGGATTTGATGTAACAAAAAACTAATTATAGCGTCAGAATTCTGCAAAAATCATGGCAATAAATAAGAGTTTGACTGTATATTTATCTTGTAAACAAAAACATTTATTATGTATAAAGTATACAACAATGTGCCAACTGATTTAAATATGCTTAATTATATACTGCATGTGCAACAAATTAACAGAATTTCCAATGAGAAAGTTTTAACTGAGATGAAATATTTTCATGATGCGAGATAACTTTCAGTTATGAATTCAATCTCTAGTAATGTTCAAGGTGCCACTGTTCAATGCAACAACTCATAAAACAAATCATATTTTTACATTTTATATTGTGATACAAAAACATCCACCCCACCCCCCTCACCTGTGGCATACATTTTAGAAAGATGAATTAAAAAATTTAAATATTTTTCCAGTTCAATTTAGTACATTATATCAATAAAAAAGTTGAATGAACGACTCAATCTGGCCGTCATTGAAAAGACTCAACTGGGGAGAAATCAATAAGGTAAACCCTACCCTTTGGATGTTCTGTCATCTCTGAAGTAATACAGAGTTAGCATAAATGAATGTGATCAGATTAAATATATATATATTTTAAAATGGTCAGATGAAAATGATCATTTTAAATTGAATGATCAGATTAAAAAAATATATATATTTTAAAAATTGTTACACATAACAATCAGTCATGTATGAAAATAAAGAAAAATATTCCAAGTTCTTTTTAATTACAAATGTTTGATGTGTGAACCTTTAGCAACAGGACAAACATCTAATCTGCAGTCAAGTTCATGCGACCCACTTTGTACTTTTGCACTGTTAGTAGTTCTTAATTCTTTCATTTCTCAACTGTTAACGGTTCTGATGTGCTTGTTCTTCAAGTTCACTGAGTGTTTTTGGCAATGGTGGTTTATAATGGGGATGGGACGAATAGTGATTTGGCTGAATAACTGAATAGCTTTGACACAACGGGACACACCCCACTTTCCATCTTGGAGAAATATTGAAGCATTTGCGAAGGATAATTTCAGAAAATTTTATTAAAATCAAAGAAATATAGGCAACAAAAACAAACAAAAGAAAAATAAAATAAGTAAATTGATACAATCATCAATCTGAAATCGTATAACAGATAAATAAAATATAAACAATCTATGCCAATGGGGAATAAAAATTATAAATATGATTACAGCTAAGTAAAAATCACACTTAATACGTCCTTGCTGTCAATGACCTAATTTGTCTCTTCCTTACAGGTAAACGTGCTTAGATCTTCCATTCACTGGTTACTTCTGTTGAGGCGACATGGTTGGAGATCATATTTCTTATGATCAATCATTGGGGCCCTTGAGGGTCTGAATTTGCCATCGTTCCTACTGCTTAGATGCACACTGACAGTCTTCTTAGTATGTATGCTGCTAATCTAGGAACAATATAATCTGCTGCACCCGAGAGCTAATAGGGATCTTTAAAACTCCCCTTTCAAAACATAGTTGACCGTTCTCTGGGATAGCATCAAAATGAAGTTTTGTCATACGTGGACAAGATGTCAGGTAATGCCATAAAGATCCAATCTCACCACTAAGCACATTTGGCGTTGTCCAACTTCTTGAAACTGGTTCTGAAATTACACAGCTCATTTACTCTCAACTAGTAGGCATCATAAAGTTAACTACTTATTTTCTTATTTTTCCTCTCTAGATGTTCTTTACTCCTTTCAGTAACTCAATATGTATCTTGTCTGGGTATATTCTTCGATTAATGAACTTTTACACCAGTTCATTGTTAATTCATGCTTGCTTTCACCGTATTACAGTAGAATCCTATTTTCAGTTTCATTTTTTCCTTATTTTAGAAGTTCACCCAGGCATAACCTCTTTTAGGGAAAGGGATATACACCACACAATAAAATATAATCAGTGAATTTTTAATTTATGAGAAAAATACGGTTCACACATCAAATATTTGCAACTGAAAAAAAAAACTTGAAATGTTGTTCTTTAATCTCATGTGTCACTGATTATTTACATGTAATAGCTTCAAAAATATAAATTTTTGAAATCCAGTCGTGTGTACGTGCGTGTGTGTGTAGTAATCCCATATTTTCAACAAATTCATACAAAAATAAAAATGCAGAGAATAGCTAGTGATATTGTTTACCATCGAAGAAAAATTGCAGACGGTTAGCAAAAACATTTTTTTCTGGTATATCTAGTTCTTTTGCAACAGGTCCAATGACACAATGAAAGCCTCCTGATACAAGATACACAGGAATACGTCGGCTATGCAGTTCTTCAACTAAGTCTCTGGAATAACAAATTTTTAATCATTATAGTGTCCAAATACTTGTGTATATTCACACACAGTAATCAGAGTTTAGAATGTAAAAATAAGTCACTTTTCTCACTGAATAAGAGAACCCACTGGTCCACTAAATGGAAAATCTCTTCTGAATAATAATTTATTTGCTAAATATATTGTCATTTAGAAGAGTGATACCCCCACCAAGGGATACAAAAAGCCATAGAAAGCAATTAAAACTGCAGTCAAACCTTATGAAGCCCACCACTGTTTATTCTGAGGCTTTATCAATAAACAAGTGTGGAGGTTTGAAGAGGCTCATTGAGAGGTAAAGAGGTGAATTGAATTACATTTTCAGGGAACGTTTTGCAAAAGATATTTGCTACTTAGAAAGAATAATATACTGAATAGTTTTTTACTGACTCAAGCAACAACATTGATTATGAAATAACGAAAACAAGATGATATCTTCACAAATATTTTTTCAAAAAAATAAATGTTTTTTTTAGAATATTCAGCAAAAAATAAAATATTTTCGTCTCAAACAGACTGGCGACGTTTTTTGCTACTGGTCCCACAGACCACAAATATTTTCTCTGGCCCCATTGTTTAATCACTGGTCTCGGACCAGCAGACCACCAATGACTTCGAATGCTGGTAATGTACATGTGAATTACATTTTAAAAGTTGCAATGGAAATTTGGTCATTTTTGTCGCACCACGGTCATTTTCTGCACACGAGGGCTAATTGGACCGGGACCTACAATTTATTGCCGATTCCGAACGGCAGGCTCGTTTTTTATACTTATCGAGAAATTGGTGCGCTAACACCTCGATGGGGGACTCCCTACGGTAGTAATTTTTTGCTGCGGTCAAGTCGCCGCGTTTGGTTGTACCATTGTGTCAGGAAAGTTTTCTGACAAGGACGAACCGGGTATCGAACTCGCGACACCTCTAAACATCCTTTGGTACTTTAGGCGAGCATCTTATCGACCGGGCTGCCGCGCCCCCTTGCAATGGAAAATTATCATTGATATTTACTTTTAGTTACAAAGAATTGTAATTTGAAACATAAAAAATAAGATAATCACTCATTAATATGGCCTGTAGCCTACTTGAAAATTCAGTATTTCAAATAAGTAATGCCTATTAAATATATTTAAAAACCGTTAATAAACTCAGCAGTAAGAAAACATTCATCCAATATTCGTTTTTTATAAGAATTTTTTTGTTTTGCTGATCAAGACTTCAAATTTTGATTTAAAAATAATCTTGCAATCACAGTAATTGTTTTTGGCAGTCAATTTCACCTAAAACACAAACGAAAACTGGAATTTGCTATCATTATGAAGGAAAATTGATTTACCATAGACAAAGAAAATTTTCCACTTTTATATATTTATTCATTTACTTATCTACGTTTTTGAAGCTTGTCATGCAATAAATTTATATAAAACACCTTCACAATGTGTAGCTTTTTACTTTATCACAGTCAGACCAGCTTATAATGATGTCTAGAAAAAGCAGCAAAAATATTTGTGATATGGGAACTTTGTTATATCTGTACCAGCTTGATAAGCAATACAAAATTCACTGGAAATGGAAAAACATAGTTATGTTGAAATTTCGTAATACCATGTTCATTATAAGAGAGTCACATTGTATTATATAATTTAATAAAGTGCAAAAAATTACATTTTTACACCGAAATTTTACATTAATCTAAGGTAAAAAAGAAATAGAAAAAAAACCAACTGCTGCTGTGAGAATAAAGTCAATTTCTTGACTGGAGGCCTGTTAATTCACTAATATGAAGACAAAATTATCTTAAAGACGACTATAACACAAATATAAAAGAAATTTTCGACAATTTATAACCTGACAGAGCAAAAGATTGAAATCTGCTTGTAACAAGAAGTCTGTTACAATGACAATTTTCCCTGGAATTGCGAGTCCTTGTTACAACAGACTTTTACTGTACTTTGAATGTCAGAATTCCAGCAGTATCTGCAAAACTAGGTCCTATTGATCAGGGACGTTTCAAAATCATTCATTCATTTACATTTTTGCTTCACCCATGATAAGACAAATTTGAGAGTGGGCAAAAAATTAAAAAGAAAAACATATCTTCAAAAACTTACTTGATTCCGGGTGTTAGATGGAGTGGCCTTTTTTTCAAGAACTCTTTTAAAACAGTCAGACTTGGATGAATCATTTCCAAACGCTTTGAAAGAGCATCTCTGAAAGAACATCCGCCACTCATAGCACTTTTTGTTCTGAAATAATAATTATCTTGATGAAATATAACATATACGTAACAACTATTATAAAAAAGCTAGGCAAAGGTATCAGACATCTCATACAGGCCTACACGGATAGTCAACGGCAAAACGATGGATGTTGTCAAATGGCCGCAAAGCTACTTCAACATGTGATTACACCTAAACTGTTAATCTGAGGTTATTGAAATTTCATGACTTTTTCATCTCGTTGAGGCATTTCTTAGTTTAGAGATAAAACGAAGTTCTACCTAGAATGAAGGTAGTGCTCATCTTCACAGCTAGAGATTGAACACTAATATGGTTACAAAAGACCTTATGGAAGTGGACATTTTTTTATGTGAACATAAATATTTGAAGAACAGAGGTTTTATTATGGTGTTTGCCAGCATTAATTTTATATCTTTCAATGCTGCGTCTTTGAAGAAGCTTGTTGGCAGACATTATTCAATCCATATGGCATTTCTATGGGGGTTTTGCTGTTTTTATTGCGTTGCAAGAGTTTAGAATTCATAATTGAACGCAAAGACCTTCACACGACAAAGAGCTTCTTAATTTTTCATTTTACACAGCATTGGCACTTTCTGCTCTGCTCACTAATAATACTCTTCAAAGCTACTATCTTTAGTTTGAACTAACCACTGATTTTGAAACCATATCACATCCATATTGTTGGTAAGAGAAAATCTGTCGAGTTGAAATCGTGGATAAAGCAAAAAATTATAACTCTACTATGACTAGTATGTGCTCCCTACATACCGGGTTGGACAGTTTCTTCCAAAGCAGAAAAATCATAGGAAAAACATGGAAAAAACCTGGCCCGAAGAAACTAGTTTCCTCCAATAATTTGTCATAAAAGTTAGAATTTATGCTTTAGACCATGGTTTCCCAAACTTTTTGTTCCATCGTCCCCTTCTTCAGAGAAATTTTTCTCTCATCGCCCCCCAACTCAAGCGAACCCATAGGATTCTGTGTTATACCCGTGGCTTCAATCGTCCCCTTGGACCTTTCCATCGCCCACCAGGGGGTGATATTGCCCACTTTGGGAAACACTGCTTTAGACATAGTAATTGTACATTTTTCACAGTATTAAGTAAATTTAACTTCACTAATTTAATTATGTATGCAAATTAATAAACTGTATTAGTCATTTGAAGATTTGGACAGTTCCTTCTGCTTGGAAAAAGTGCTTTTAGCCTTTCCAGAGAGAGGGTGTTTTAGTCTCTGCCAATAGTGTATAGACCTCCTACACTTAGAGTGGTTGGTTCTTTTGATGTCATGGTAGATACCCTCACTGTCCTCCAGCATTTTGTCTCCAACTGAGTTTGTAATGCATGAAACATCACACCTGGACACTGAGGGTAATGCCTTTTCTAGACACCTTGTTATAGGTAGCTGATTCCTGACAAGGTTGCTTAATTGTTGTTTCTAGCGTGTCTACAGGGCCTCTTCCACACTTACGTTAGGACTATGGAGCCTTTTTAGCATCCGATTTGAATCCTGAGGGTAAAGAATTTTTAGCCTTCTCCTCATCCTTCTGACCTATAGACATAAGTCCAGTGGCAAAGTTCTGGCGTTCATTCATCATGACCTATAGACGTGTGTTTCCCAACCTGTTACTTGTGGAATGCTGTTGGTCAGTGAGTACTTTGTAAGTAGTTCAAGGGATAATTTCCAGTTACTACCATTGCATGAATGGCACATTTTCTGCTGTGAAGGTGTAATTTTTCAAGTTCTTGTGATATGCAAATTATTAAAAGAAAATAAAAAAAATACAAATTGGATTTTATGGGAGGGGTATCAGAATCAACCTTTGGATGATGCGGGGGGGGGGGGGGGGGAAGCTGTAACATGAAAATGGTTGGAGAAAACACTCTCTCCTCAGATTTCAATTACATCTAATACACCTAATCACACATAGAAAATTCTAGACACCCTGGATCATAGTTTCCCAACCTTTTTTGTCTCATCGCTCCCTTCTTTAGAAATTGTTTTCTCCCAGCGCCCCCCCCCCCCATGCAATCTAACTCATAGGATCCTATGTTATACCTGTAGCTTTTACCCCCCCCCCCCCCCAGAACATTCCAGCGCCCATGTTGGGAATCACTGCCCTAGATGGTTATATTAACTTCAATTACACTGAATTGGTTGTTTTTTCCTCTTAAATGGTATCATTAAAAATTCAATGTAGCTAATACCAAATGCACTAGTACAGAATACATAAAGCACATCAATCTCCATTATGAGATGGGTTTTTTTTCGAACTCAAATATACTAAGAAATAAGATTTTCTGGATGTTATGCTTAAAAAAATATTTGGAAAGAACAGTGATTTGTATCCTCCGGGAACTGAACCTGGGTGCCCTTGTATACTGAGCAAGTGAGCTAACCAACAATACACCAGAGACACACTATTCATTTCCTTATAACACACATTATTAGCATGATGCATTGAGTGGAGACATTGCAGCCTCCCTTAACTACAACAATTTCCACCCCAGGTGGCGAGGCGATAGTATTAAAGGATGTTTTTTGGCCTGATATATACTGAGAAATAAGATTTCCTGAGCGTTATACTAAAACAAATCTTTGGAAAGAAACATGATTTGTCTCCTCCGGGAATCAAACCCAGGTTTCATCGTATCGAAAAGTGTATCTCTGGTGTACTAGTTAGTGCCCTTACCTGTATGCAAGGGGACTCCTTTGAATTCTCAGAGGAGACAAATCATTTTCTTTCTAAAGATTTGTTTCAATATAACATCCAGAAAATCTTACTTCTCGGCATATCAATCTGTTTAAAAAATCAGAACTTTTGAATATAACAATTAAAAAATATATAACATTTGAATTGAGAGATAGACTTTAGAAATATATAACAGTTGAATATAAGCGTGTGTAAGCGATGCAATGCCACAGCTTACATTTCAGCAACTTCCTTTTGTTTTCCAGCAAATTTTGCTATTTCGTCAATGGCCTCATCTTGACATACAGTTGAATCAACATCAAAGCAAACAGCATCTGCTGTACACCACATCATCCTTACAGCCAACTCTTCTTTGGCAGCATCGGCCACCGAACCATTTTGATTACCTGACTTGGTCATAGTTCTAAAAAAGATCACAATGGAGATACATATTATATTTATAGATACAAAAATAAAACTACACTGAATAAAATTGAATTTTTGCAAATCAATATCACTTTTATAGACATCACTTTGATTTCATTCATTTTCAGCAATTCTTACGCCTATCATCAGCATCATATAACTACAAGGTTTGTTCAAAACGTATCCCACTATAATTTTTTGTGCATAAACCGATGAAGATAGAAAGGCATTGTTTGGTGCATGTATACTGATGATCCTAATGCACTTGCTTGAATTTATCTCTGCCTACAGAACACCGACAGATCGCCAATGAGTGAGGAAGTGTAAGTGAGCGCAGTCTGATTTTTGTTTGACTGAAAGCTGGTCCATTTCAGGAGCATTTTAAGCTTGGGGAAGCGCCAGAAGTCATACCAACAATGTCAGGAGAGTAGAGAGCTTGACAAGGCACAGGTGTGTTGTGTTTGGCCAGAAAATGCTGAACCAAATATGAAGAATGGGTGGGGTGCATTATTGTGATAGAGCTGCCAATTGCCCGCAGCCCACAGGTCTGGTTATTTGCATCTCACAGCATCACAAAGGTGACTTTCTTAGTAGTACTCCTTTGTAATGATTGTGCCATGTGGTGCATACTCGTGATGAACCATACCATGTCACTGGAGTCAGCATGACTATGTGGTCTCTCTACTGATGTGATGTCATCTCATCTTTGAAACGGTTGTACCACTCCTTTAACTTTGTATTGCAAATTGCTTCATCCAAGGTGTTAAAGAATCATTTCCATTTGGGAATCGCCAAGCTTTACACAAAATTTAATGTAGTAGCATTGTTCAAGTTTTTCTGTAATTTCGTCAAACACGAAAATCCGACGGCGCTCATTTATTACACATCCTCACACATAGGCGATCTGCCAATGACCGATAGCTTTTGCAGGCATGCACACACACATTAGGTTTGCCTACATAGGTGTACCAAACCATGCGTCGCTTGCTTCATTGGTTCACATGCAAAAAATTATGAAAAAAATACTTTTTGAACAAACCTCATATAAATTTTGTCGAGGGAAGGAGGAGAACAATCTCAATTTTACTGCCCCTCTACTTAAAACAAATGTGCAAACTGAGCCATGTGCAGCATCCAAGACTTGACGCAGGGCAGCACTCCCTTTTATACAGTCAATAAAAATTAGAACAGCAGCACCAATCAAGAAACTTGGCGGACTGCTTGTGCCGCTACTGTCCAGCCAAAGATTTTCGCGTGTTCTAGGCTGTGATTCTTTGTATTTGTGTGTTTGCGGTTTTTTTTAAATAAACAGTCGAGAAGGAATTCACATTCTTGTATGAAATATTGTTTCATATCAGCATTATTTACATCAATACAGTATTTTATCAAATATTTCTTTCATCAATTCACGAATTTTTATTTTTTCTCAATTTTTTTCTAAAACCCTTGTATTAATTTTGTCTTTTCATCAGTTTATGAATTTACATTCATCATGCGATTATTTTTCATTAATTTCAAAATTTTCATTGATCCCGAATTTTTATTGATTGTTTCTAAATTGTCATCAATTCTGAACTTTCATTAATTTATATTAATCCTGAAATTTTATCAATTGTTAGAAATCTGTTTTCATTTCTTTAATTACAGAATAGTTTTCCTTCAATTCTTAACTTTCATTAATTATGATATTTCATCAATCGAGGAATTATTTTTCATTAAAAATTTGAATTTGATTAATTTCCCTGATTTTGAGAGATGTTTTATTAATCTAGTTATTTTTTCAATAAATATGAATTTCCAGTAGTTTCGGAATTGTTCATTAATTTCAAATATATTGTCACCAATCCTGATTTTCCATTTTTTGTTTCACGAATGTATGACTTTGAGTAGATATTTTTCAGCATTCTATTTTAATTAATATGTTATGCCTTTTTTTCAATGACTTCCCTTATGTATATCTAGGCTCGAAAAGAGAGACTATAAAATGAATAGGTTCTGCGACCCTGAAGTCATTCCCTTCCGACATCGTTCATATGCTCCAGAGGCTGCACGTCCAGAATTCATGGAAGAAACTGTTCTGATATGCACATTCGCTCACTATGCACGTGGAGTGTTGACATCATCGCACCTGGATCTGGTCCACTCGTTAACAATGCATGCCGCTTAATTTGTGCCTTCACTAATTATCTATAATTTTCTAACTACTCAAATTTCGCATCCGGCCCATTAACAGAACACCCTGTATATACAGGCTGCATATATGCATAACCTAACGTACTTATATTGTTATAGTTGTACTTGTTTCATGTTCTAGCTAACGATACCCCTACCCCATCCGTGTTCCATATTTTAAAAGGTAAAAATCATTAAAGATGGTTAATGCTTGAAATTTCCTGTTATGTACCATATTGAAAGTCTGTCTGCTCTGCAGAGAGAATGGCTGACATCCATGCCCGAATTAGAAAACTGCAGAAAACCAACTTCAGCCATCGATGGGGTTCAAACCTAGATCCTCAAGATGAGAGTCCATATAAATTTAATCAAATACATTTGTGACGCTGGCCTGCCCCAAGGTGCTATCCTGCCACCCACACGATATTAAAAAATATAAATAAGAAAATAACTTCAAAAGATAATTTCTTTCGTCTCAAAACTTTGCCGTTTTTTTAAAAGTCTCAATAACGCAAATGCTATTGGAAAACATTCCCTGCACTTTTTCCCCACCCACATCCTTTGTATAGCATTGTTGGGTTACAACAATATAATGAAATTAAACTCCCGTTTTTAATCGAGGACACGTTTCGGCGATTTTTTTGATAGGCGCGAGTATTTTTCTCCGAAATGAGGCAAATAATCGCATTAATAGTTCGGAACGGCATGTCCCCCCCTGGATTGGAACAGCTGTTGCGGAAGCACGTGTTGCGCCCTGGAATTCCGTAATTATATGAAAAAAATCAAATAAAGTTTCTAATATTTGTTTAGATGTCTCAAAATATTAAAGTATACAAAACAGAAATCCAATACCAAGATTTAGGAGTCGCGGAACTGCTTTTCATGAACTGTACACACTTGACCTGAATGTTTTTATAAACGTAAAAAACAAAAATCCCCCGCAGCAAGTTTTCGGTAGACCATGGCCTCCACCAGATTAGAGATTGGCTCATTCACTACAAGACACTGAGCTATAGAGAGCTTTCCTTATAGCCAGACCGACCATATTTGCTTGAGAAAAATACGTGAAATTGGACTTAGAAATACGGGACATCTCCAATAATAATGCCAAAAGTGAAAAGAGTTGCTAACTCATATTTGAGTCACATAAACGTCGCCAATCGAAGAAAATGAAGTGGATTTAAAAAAAACATGGCGAATATGTGAAATAGATATTTTTATTTGTATTCGTAATGTAATTTTTGCGTTGGGAAGATTTGGAAAGAATAAAATTCAAGTTGGCTTCGTTGAAAATACGTGAAAAACCGAAACATTTCTGCAAAAAAGTCAGAACAAACAGAAACAACCGGGACTATTACAGCAAATACGGGACGTATAGTCACGCTACTTATAGCTACGGTGCACTATATAGTAAACCAAACAGTAATTGACCATACGTTCGTCGTCGAAAAAGATGCATTAGATTCTCGTCAAAAGAATTACCTAGAACAACTTTATATATGAAGGAGTCTTACCGGGAACCAAGGAGATAATACTACGGAGCTGACATCAGGCACGAAAATTGAAGCCGTTGTGACAACCCTATGGGCTGAAGAGATTTCAAACAGTTCTTGTCCCTATACTTAACACATATGTTTTGCCGAATCGAACTCTTTTAAAATATTAGCTAAATAAATTTGAGCACCATGACTATTTAATGCCTCTTCAGGTAATCTACATGGTCCAATAATAGGGAAAGATAAAAGTTTATCCTTATATAAGGAGTTATATTTCTAATTATTGAAAGGGGAAGATCATTTTTCACTCTCAACTCGTCAAGTTTTTAGTTCAGTGCCTTCAATTTATTTTGAAAATTCTATGTACCCCATTAATGTCTATGAGAAAATGATCAATTAAAATATGAAGCTCCAATAAAATGCAATTTTAATTTTTTTTTCTTTTAACTGTTTATTTTGCCTTTTTTTGTTCATTATGATAGATCCAGGGCATTTCTAGTGTTTCGGGCAGGGCCGTCTTAAGAGCATCGTGGACCCCCGGGACAAGTGATTTTTCTGAGGCGCTACTATGCCAATTTTTCGAAAAATTCAATTCATTCTGGGGTTAGTAAGAACAAGGGTTTTTTTTGATCGGTCGGAGACCTGTTGGGAACTAAAGTTCGGGATTCCCTTCAACGAACGCTATTTTGTTCAATTTCGATCCAGAGTATTTAAAATAATAAGATATAATCATGGATACAAAATTTGTATGTATATATGATGAATCTCTTGCCTCAAAAAAATATATACAAAAAAGGAACTAATTTTACTGTCAATAAAACGATTCAAGTTTAAACCAGAAAAACGAACCTTTTTTCAAAAGCAATGCTCTATACTTGTGCTCCGGTCCTAGAACAACACCAAAAGGAAGAACTGTCACGTCGATGGCATTTCAGCTGCAGTTACTATGACGTCACACCCACGTCAAGAATTACGCAACTCTTATTTAATTCTTTCAACAACAGCTGTACGAGATGATTGCGTGAAATACGGCACCGATTTGTCATAAGCGAGACACCTGTAGCACCGAATAATTTCGGCTTCGCTAGACAAAGCCAAAGCGCTTGCAGAGATGGAAGCCACACGTAGCGTCAATGGCGGAGCCGACTCACATTAACACCATGCCTTCCCGCCTATGGTTACCAAAAAAATTGAATATATACAGCCCATTGTCATTTTCTCGGTTTGGGAGATCAAAAGTAACTTGAAGATACTAAATCCGTAGTTCACATTTTTTTTTTTAATGTACCTTACTTTACTACCACGAAAAGGTGACCAGCGCTACACAGCTGGTGTTGGCTAGACGCAGCGAATTCTACATCGGAAGTGTGAATCGAGTATTTTCTTATTAAATTTATTGCAATCAAATTGTTTCGCAAGTTTCTTGCCACTATATAATGATTAAAAAAATAAATCCGCTTCCAAGATAAATTCGCTTATACATGTATTCCCATTAGCTATTTTATAAGTGTCTGCATATTAAATTTTTCGGTTTTTTAGGTAGACGTTTTGACAAGCAATTTGTATTTCTATTACGTGTATGCATATATATATATATTGTGGTTCATTTCACAATATAATTCTTAATGTGTGTAAAGTTGATTTTACTTTTATATTTTTACTAGTTCATTGTAATTTTGTTATTGGTAGTTTTTCATCTCTAATTGCGCTCAACCTGTTGACGTGCAAATAAATAGTTGAAGTTCTGACTCTACGTCACTGCCGAAATGCTGCACGAACGTCAACCATTCAAAAGCTATAAAACCCTTATGTAAGCAGCTGGCAAATAGCGATTTGTTCAATGTCCCAAACAAGATCGGCTATCTCTCGAGTCAGACTTCTCCCCCTGAAACATGTCTGAGTTTTTTCATTGATGAAATCGAACAGGGCATTTGAGGATTGCAATATGTGTTTATTGGAATCGTATCATTTTTCACAAAGAAAAATATGAATCCCCAAAAGTTTAAAATAACTAAAGTGGAGAATTTTTTTGATAAAAGACAAGTATTTTAGAATTTTTCAAGTATTTAGGCAAAAGATGTAAATCATGAAGCACAGCAATGTTTCTTGCAATGAACCAATTTCAAAACGAGCTTGAAATTCGTTAAAGAGCAAGAATTAGTTTACGAGGCCAGAAATTTCAGATGACAATGAATATTCATCCAATATCCAATTGCCTCAATAACAAATTAGCAAAAAAAAAAGGTTCGCTTGTGATTCGCAAAACAGCTATGCATGATCAATAGATTTTCCACTTTTTTTTGTTCAAAATAATACTAATACTTAAAAAAAAGTAACGGTCCTCAGTTCAAAACTCCTGAAGAAATATAATTCAAAATCTTAACCTTTTCTAAATGTTTTCAAGTTTCAAAGCATTATTCAACCTTCATAGAATTTTCCCGACCCTCCAGGTCGCAGAGAAAACCGTGTACAACTAAATAACCCCACTCTCGCAGAAAACGAAGAAACGCCATGCATTGTTTTTACGGCAAGTACTCAGTACAAGGATGATGTCACACTCTCCGCTATCAATACAAAGGTTTTTAACAGCTGGCTGATGTAAAGATATATTTAGGAAAAAAAGGAAATTTTCCTTCTTTCCTTATAGTAATATATCTTCGCATCAGCCAAAGCTGTTAAAACCTTCCTATGGATAGCGGAGTGACATCAACCTCGGATAAGTCGCCATCTGGTGGCATTGCCAGCAATTGTGAGCTTTGACCTGAGTTAGGTCCGACCGTCCATGTACGGTCCCGTTGAGTGCACAAGAGCTCTAAAAAAAAACTGAGACATTCGTTGCCTCTTTAGTGCGTTCACTCGGAAAGTGGAAGGACGTCGGTTCGATTCCCCGCAGGGCAGCTGAATTTTTTCTATTTTTCCTAAATATATCTTCGCATCAGCCAGCTGTTGAAAAACCTTCGTAACTCAATAGTTATCTTAATATAATGAAAATTTTTGATTATATTTTCTGGTCCTCATGTACTTCTCAATGCTAATATCTTCCATCTGTAACGACACGTTTCTCTAGTTACTTGGGCATCGTAATGTAGGCATTTCACCTTATTACACTGATATATGTGGGCATCACAATAAAAGCTAGCCTACAGTATTCAAATTCCAAGCGAACAATAATTTGAGATAGAATATAAATATAAATGGAAACCATCAAATTGGGAGCATAAGAGAAATGACAAATCACCATAAAGGAATATTACAAGGTATATCACATTTAAAATCATTGTTTCTTGCAGCGTACCAATTTCAAAATGAGCTTGAAACTGGTTAAAGAGCAAGAATTAATTTATGAGGCCAGAAATTTCAAATGAAAATGAATGTTCATCTGACATCCAATTGCCTCAATAAAAAACTTAGCCAAGTCCACTTTTTATTCACACAACTTCAGTTATGTAAGGTCAATAGATTTTCCACAATGAAATAACACTACTCAATAGCTAAAAATGAAGAAACTCTATGCATTTTTTCTTCATACCAAGTGCCCAGTAGTCAGTTACCTTAATATAACCTTGAAGTAGGTGGGCATCTCTATAAGAACTTAGCCTAATAAATTTAAAATTTCACGAGAACAAGGAGATCGAATGCAAATTCAAATTAAAAAGGACCAAATATAGATTATCTGTACATATATTTATAATTGAAAATCTGTTTCTTGCAGCGTACCAATTTCAAAATGAGATTGACAATTGGTTAAAGAGCAAGGATTAATTTATGAGGCCAGAAATTTCAGATGACAATGAACAATCATCTGACATCCAATTGCCTCAACAGTAAGAACATAAATGGTTTATAATTTGCATTAGAGTGAATCACTTTAATCTATAATTTCCTCGATTTTCCACATCAAAGAACACTAGAACGGACAAGTGGAAAAAAGAAAGTCCTGGTACAGCAATACCTCCATTTACATAGTTTCATCATGAGAAAAGTGTAATATATATATGTAATATATATATATATATGTAATATATATATATATATGTAATATATATATATATATATATATTTTAAATTAGACACATTTTGAGCAAAACCTGAAGGGTGTTAACAAAAAAATGATCTGATTAAGAGGATGATTCATTACTCTGGAATGTTTTCCACTTGTCTAAATTTGCCAATTTTGGGAACTTAAAACTACAGAATAACTTGATTTATTATTAAATACCAATGTCAATAACATTATTGTATATTATCTCATGTATCTGTATAAAACTTATAAAAAAAAGTAATGCAAAAATGTAAATATTTTTTGAATGAAAATTCAGTTTATATACATTGATTTACTTTTTCACAGAGGCTTTATACAAGGATGTGTGTGAAAAATTGTGCATTATAAATAAGCAATAAATTCTTTAGATATGTTGATCACATATTACATGGCTACATTTTCTGTTTGCGGTTTCACATATTTAAATGTTATGAGAATCTCACACTTAAATGCTTACATAAAAAAAGTGTAATTCCAAGAAATGATATTAAAATCTTTTAAAAATATTTTCTAGACACTACTATACAGCAATTTTTTTGGAATACATAAACTAACCTTAAAATAAAATGTTAACCTGAAAGCAACAATTTCCCCTGAAAACCCACGTTTTTTAAGCCAAAAAACCCAGAATTCATGACCTGATTCTTGTGTAGTCAGAACCCTTCTTTCATGACCGGCTTCTTCTCTTGACCTCAACCCCATGGAAAACTGATCTGCAAAGGAGGCAATTTTCTTCCACTGAACATCTAAAACCCACCATATCACAGGTTTGGAATGACGTCTCTTGTGACACTCATTGATTTGATTGAATCCATGCCAAATTGCATTTTTGCTTTGATTAGCAACAGAGGCGATACAAAATATTGATTTTAATAAATTTATATACAATTTGTTTGAATTTTTACTTTTCCCTCAAAAATCAGGTGGTGTCTTCCGCAAAGGAATATGGATGAGGTACATGTGTGGTTTAGTAGTAGGTCTTACAAATCTGTCCATGTTACATTTTCTGTTTTTCTATAAAAATAACGTGAAAACATTTATTCAATTTTCCAATATTTAGTGTAAAGTTATTTTTTGCAGTTATGAAACAGCTTGAAATTTGATATTTTTTACTTTGCTCCTTGTGATTTCACTACAATTTAAGAGTGTCCTTTAATTATGTCTCGCACTGCACAGTTAGAAAAAACCTATATTTGTAAATATTAGGCCTGAAAGTGGTATATTTTTACGTGAAAGAATGCACCAAACTCTCCCCCCCCCCCTCCCCGCAAGAAAAATATTCGAATTTTTGCAGATGAAAATTTATCATAATTTATATCAAAAGGAAATACATAATTAAAAACACAAAAATATTAAGTAAAATTCACATGCACGCAAGTTAAATCAATATAACATATGTTGATAATTTCCCTCTTTAGAAAAAAAGATTTCCAAACTAAGGGAAATTATCAAGACCATCAAAATCTACAAAAACTGCAGATTTCACAAAGGTCGTTTTTAATATTCCATGAATGTAACACAAGAAACTCAAATTTAAGAGTGACTTGCTGACTTATTCATGGAGATAGACACAAGTTACAAGGCATTGAAAATTGATGTTAAATGTCATTAACAATTAAAAATTACAATAAAATCAGGGTTAACATCAGAATCTGCTCGATCAATTTCCTGACTAAAACTAAAAAAATCTTATTCTAAATTTCAAATTTTCTTTCATTTTTTAATCAAATATTTACATACTTCCCTGACTTTAGCCAAATATTTGACACTTTCCCTAACTATTTCTTTTCCCCTAACTTCCCAGGTCGCTAGGAACCCTTTAAAATGTGAATAAAGACAAAAAAACTTGAATCCAGCTTGTCTGGCTACAAAGAACTTCACAAGGATTGGATTTTTATTGTCAATGATTATGATACAAGCATACAGTCATGAGCAAGAAGTTTAATCTTTGGCACGCACATGTACATATATGACAGGGAGAAGAAAAAGTTTTAAACAAATTTTGTCATATTTGGGTATCAGCCAAGTTCATGGCCTGGTTTTTTTAGCACTTTTTTTCCCTCTCTGGCTGGGCTTCGGGCCTTGAGGTGTATGAGTAGCATCTTGTGTCACCGGTAAAGACTGGTTACCATTAACAGCAGCAGAAGGAGTAACATTTTTCGAATCTACTGCTGCACCAGATGAATTCACATTTGAAATTTCAGTCAGGGGTGTGCTAGGGTCATCGGCCGGGTTCGGTGTATGAGCTGAATCCGATTCGCTCTGTTCACTTTCTACTGTTCCATTCACTGATGCCATGGATGTGATTGATGACTTTGAGAAAAGTCTCTCTGCTTCTTTAAATTTCCTATTACGTTTATCGGCTTTGCTACTTGTAGTTCTGTTAGTCACTAGATACCTATCCCACCCTCGAATAATGTTTCCATACAGTTGCGTATCTTCTAGATAACTACCTTCAAAAGCGTAAATTTGCCGCTCTAAATTAGCCAGATTATCAGCTATTTCATTTCTTTTCCTTACTAACTCTGCAAGTTCACTCCTGATATCATTCACTGGTCCTTTGGAAGCCATTATTTACTTAAAGGAGATTCACATAAGCACACTATAACGATGATCCATGAAACAGATATTGATATTTCTGAAAGAAAGAAAAAACACATTCTAGTCACCAAACATTTTTTTCATAAGATTTCATTTACCGTCAACCTTGCTGGAATATATAAAGTAATGAAGGGGTAACATATAAACATTCAGTACCTTATTGAAACATTCTACACAGAAAGTCACATGCTATTTAATCCACACAATGTCTTTACTCGAATGATCCCCCCCTCCACCAAAAACAACTGTCAAAAATAAAATTGTTTAATTTTTTCATCTGCTTTAAAAGATAAATGTTTTTTAGAGGAAGTTAGAATGATTGGCGATTATAAGACAAGAACCAAATTCATTCATCCTTGTTCTTAAAACAGAAAATAAAATTTTCTAATTGATTTTTAAAGAGAAAAACCATGTAATCGTTATTAAACAAAAACATTTTGGAAGTCATGCTACATACAGGAGTGTACAAATCGGGAGAAAAAATTTGGTATCTACAAAAACTTTACTACAAAGCCAAAATCCTTCCCCCATGAGGAAAGAAAAAAATATTGTTTTAGCTCCCCTTTTTTTCTATCAAATTTTATGGGACTGAAAGCTGTTTCACATGCAGGTAGTCATGCCAATATAAATACAGAAATTTTTAAAATTACTCTCGGACAATTTGACTTCAATTTAACACTCGCATATAGAAAAGTTTAGTGGACAATACCAATGTTTGTTAGTTGTCACAGTCATTTAGCACCTGGTATTTGCCAATCTTTACTATATATTTAAAGCCATATTTTTTTGAAGCTATTCGTATGTACTAAAAAGATTTTCCCCAATTCTTTAAATAGAGGAAACAGACACCCCACAATACTCTTTGGAACTATTTCCCAAACTTACCCGTCCAGCTCTGTGTTATGTCTTAACCCTTTACATACGATTATTTAATGCAGTTTTAGAACAATACAGTAAACATTAGGTTTTCTTACAATGTAGGTAAAGCCATGCCAGTGTAATTCAACCCGTACCTGATTTTAATCATAAAATCATGGATTATTTCAGATTCTTTACACATCAATAAGAAAAACATGTAACCAACATTTCACAAAAACATTTTTTCGTTTTCGCACAAAGTTTAAAAATCATCACACTATCAAAATTAATTTTTTTAGAACAATGTAGGATTTCCTTTTCAGTTCCCTAGGAGATTTGTATTCCAACGGATGAGAGAACTTCCGATTTCTAGAAATTTCAGCACATGAAGATACCATTGATAAATGAGAAAAAAAAAACAGTAAAAATTATGGTAGGCTCTCAATTTAAAAAAAAGATTCCAATTGATCTTTCTCAATATAGAAGCAAAAATGCTCACCCACACTTCTCAAATGCTTTTGTCCTGTTTGCCATGACCAGTAAGAGGCTTATCAGACGCTGACCATGATTTGGAGAAGAGTCCTTTGCTATGAAAAGAAAAGATAATTTATAGAACATGGAAAAAAACCCTGAAAACATTTTAATGCCTATCTGATTTCAGGGATTACATGTGGACTATCATTGAGCTCAGGGCTGAACTCCCTGAGGTTAAAAAAAATATAGAGTGAGGAGAAAAAAAAACAACCTATGTTTGTTAATACTGTATCTGAAAGGGCAGCGGCCTGTCCAGACTTTGTAGGGTACTGTTTTTGTGAACATTTTCCTTCTTTTTGCAAAAAGGATCATTAATTTTGTGAAAAATAAGTAATTTTATGGGAAGGAAAATAATCTAGTTAATTTATAACAAAGGAAATGAAATTCCAAATTTACGGTTTCAATAATTTGTATTTTATGAAGGGTCTGTTTCTTAGATCTGGAATTTAATGAAGAGTCCAGAAAACGGACCTAAATTTTGACTGCACAGACACCTGAAAGAATATATTTTCACACTAAAGAATGCACCAAACTTTTTACCCAAGAAAAAATAACATTTGTATTTTTAATGGAATGAAAATGTGCACATATCTCATCTAGACTCGTAGAATGCAGCTTAAGAAAAATGAACGTGACAATTTATATCAAAAGAAAATACAGCGTTAAAAATACAAAAAATATTAAGTAAAATTCCTATGCACGTAAGTTAAATCAATATAACACATGTTGATAATTTTCCTCTTTAGAAAAAAGATTTCCCAAACTAAGAGAAATTATCAAGACCATCAAAATCTACAAAAACTGCAGATTTCACAAACGTCCTTTTTAATATTCCATGAATGTAACACAAGAAACTCAAATTTGTGAGCGACTTGCTGACTTATTCATGGAGGTAGACACAAGTTGCAAGGCATTGAAAATTTATGCTAAATGTCAAACCAGGGGTTCTCAAACCTTTTCCACCTGCTATGTTCCCCCTTTTCCTAATCAACGCTTATCAACGGCTCCCCACAGAGCACTTTAACAAAAAGTCTCTTGGAAAAACTTTTGTCGAGGCCACCTCTTCTTGGCCCCCAACAAAGGTTAATTGGCAAACAGTTTGAGAACCAAAACAGACATAAACTATCGAAAATATAATCCAATTCAAATAAAGTACTAGATGCATTATGCATTAGCTAGCATGCCAAAAAAAACCAGAAAACACCAGCTTTTTTTAATGTTAAGCATGCTGAAAAAAAGTTTAATGGAAATCGAATAAATTTAACACACCCACTGCAACAAATGTATATTTGTATTTTACCTAGAAATTTGATGACAATTAAAATTCAACACTGACTAATTATTCTAATTGTCACCAAAATATGGATACTTCGTAAGTTTTTTTCAAGTGCACGTTCAGACATTGAAGAAAAATGCCATAGCTTTAACATCACGTTTTGTCGTGCAATTTGTTAATTTTTTGCTGTTAATTACAATTTAAAAGCATGATTTTAAAATACAGTAGCCACCGCTTATAAGAATCATGTTTTGTTCAGTCATTTTGATTCTTATAAACAGTTTATTCTTATATCCGGAAATTTTTTTGCTGTTACCCTCCCTTTACCACTGCAGTACGCAAGGGGTGGAGGGGGGCCCTTCAGGCGAGATAAAAGCATTGTTTAATTTATTATTGAATATTTAAAATTTCCAATTAGTTTAAAAATCTATAGCATATAGTTGTCCTCGGACATCGTTCATTGTCAATGTAGACAGACTTAAATGTTATGCAGTAACTAACCACTACTGCACAATTGTCATGCCCCCATACTATAGGGTGGGGCTGACAGGACTACACAGCCTTGGGACCCCGAATGAATCTTTTTTTCACATTATAAATTCACTATAGAGGGCCCCCCCCCTGAAAAGTCTGGCCCGGGCTCTGCTCCAGGATGTGGGGGCCACGACCATTGTCCGGGAGCATTCTAGTTCAAAAACTTTGTTCCATTGCTCACTTTTTCAGAATATTGTTTTAATCATCGCCTCCCTTCACAACTCAAACCAACCCATTGCCTATGTTATACTGGTAGCTTCTACAGCCCTCTAAAGCTTTCTATCATTCCCAGGGGACGATATTGCCCACTTTGAGAAACACTGCTATAGACAGATTCCTTATCTGTAACTTCTTTTACAGACGACCACAATTTGTTTTTTTAGCTATAAATCTCTCGTGGATAAGTTCTGTCATGCATGGAAGGAAGCTCACTTTACTACAAACTGTTTGGGAGGGGGGAAAGACAACAGTCTCAATACGGGTTGGTTTTACTACAAAGGTAAGTGACAATAAAGTACTCCAAATAATCTTGTGTGAATATAACCCAAAATATTCTCTCAATATAAGTTCCCACTACTGTGATAAACAGTGGCAGTTTTTGGGAAAAATGTTTTTGTTTTATTCTTAAAAGTAGAAAAATCTTATTTTTATAACAGATGATTTTCCCATATTAAAACAGTTTGGATTTTGCTCTGCCGATTTGGTTGATTCTTATAAGTGGTGGCTACTGTACAAAAATACTTCCTGGTCTACTTGGCGATGTGAATTAATTTCTTTGGCAAGGACACCCAAAAGCATAACTCCATATCACTTTTGGCAACTACTCTGCATGCTTTTGGATGTTTTTCTCAAAGAAAAATAGCTGGCCAAAAAAGGGATGAAGCTATAACTGTTTCAAAAATATAATCCCGTTTTCTTATCGCGAGACCAGATTTGACATTATCTGTTACATTAGCTATCCAAAACTGTTACCCTAACATTTGAAAACATGTGAAACATAAAAAAAACCTTTGGATGCTGGAAAAATAAATATCTACTAAATATTTAATCTTCATTTTGTAACAATCTGGGCAGCTCACCTGATGTGTTGCCATTTTTCCCGTGCTTCAATTTAAAAAATGTTTCATCGCGAATGACTATGCAAATTAATCAGGAATGTGATGTATGACGCACATATTTTTATGGCAAAATGTAGTAGTGTAGCAATCCATTTGCACCAAAGAAAAACTTTATGATCGGACAAATGTTCCCCGTTTTCAGAGCATTTTCGCATTCATTTGGAATTTGTTCAGTAATTACATTAGCCAAATGCATAGTTTCAACACACCTACAATACTATAAGTTAGGCACCTGCTTGTTACTAGCAGGTCCAGTTTTTAAACATAAAGTCTAAGCTTTTTGTTGAGTTTTTTGATGATCAATGGCAATCCAACCAAAATATGCTGTTGATGTCTACTGCGTTCTTGGGCAATTCCAGTTGATCTGATGACTAGTTTTTTGACAAGTTTTTTTATTTTACATTCAAAGGATGAACGAGCCAAGGTTTAAGCTGGCTTAATAACCCATTTTTTACAAAATGCGAAAGAAAATCTTAGAATGTGAAAGAAGTGATACCCACTTTTGCAAAAATGTGCACAGGAGGTACGAAACGAGTAGACATCCAATCATCAATCATTACATTAGCATTTTGCCAAAGCTTTTCTCCCTATTTTCGCTTTTTTACGAAAGGAATTTTTTTTATCTAGCTTAAACCCTGGAACGAGCATGATCATCATCTCATGCTGACAACACCTATTGTCCTGAAAAACTGAACTCTTCATCTTGTCTACTTCCTCCTCTCTTGGTGGTGTGGAGAGGACGAGAACTGTTCTAATAAAAATTGAACAGTATGTTTTAATGTAAACCGAAAGTAAATGTAAGGACATTAGCTGACTTGACGAGAATAAAAATTGATATTTTGTCATTAATCCAATTTGATCAGTAACTGCAAATATAATTCTTTTTACACTAAATGTTAATTACAAGATCCAACTGCGATAAATTCTTGGTGACAAAAAGTGATTTTTTTTTAGTGTTCCTTTGTTATCTGCAATGATTCGGGTGTTAGGAATGTAGGCATGCATCAGGAATAGGTCATTACATTGTTTTGGAACAGCTGTCGTATGGTCCGCCACTTGGTGATTATTTGGCGCCACACATGTCTGATGGCCCGACGAAAAGTCGCCAAGGCCGTCAGACACTACGGACGCCGAAAAAAAAACAGCGTGCAAAACATAATAGAAACCACCAAGCATAAAAATAGAAAAAAATATCAGTTAAAAAAAATTACACCTGGCCCATTTTTTTAATAATAAAAAGATCGGGCCATAAGGAATTCCAGGCATAAATATTCTATGTATTAAAATGCGTAATAATTATGTGTAAATAATTATGTATTATTTTTACACAAAAATTGCCACGTTTTTAAGACAAATAAATCACACTGGTCGAATGGTCGACGCGTTTCGGCTCTTCAATGGAGAGCCGTCATCAGTCGTGAAAACCTGAGGTATTAACCTCAGTCGTGAAAAAACTTTCAACACTTTACAACAGATGGCTCCCCAATTCGCATCCAAAGACCACTCGGACGCAGCAAATACAAAGGCGAACTCTTCGGACGACCAGACGTAAACATCACTCTTCATTCGTGTGAGTTCTGACCACGAGGTCCTGATGACGGCTCTCCATTGAAGAGCCGAAACGCGTCGACCATTCGACCAGTGTGATTTATTTGTCTTAAAAACGTGGCAATTTTTGTGTAAATTAAAACCAGGCAAAGTTACTCATTTTTTTTTTTGTGATAATTATGTATTAAAACTAAAACCCGGACCCTTTATTTAAATAAACGGATCCGGGCATGAAAAATTCTGTAGGTTCATAAACCAATAAAACAGAAGGCATGGCAATGGATGAATAACTAATAAATACAACGAAATAATAAAATGGTATGATACAACCTGAGCAGTAGATAATCCAAATAACTAGAGCTACAGAAGGGAGGAATAATAATGAAAGAGAGGAAGACTCGCTGGAAATGGAACAACAGCTGCTTAGAATTTTTGAAAAAACGCGGTGAACAAAAGAAAAATCCTGTTTGGTGAAGCCAGCGCCATCTAGTATCACCCAACGAAACCGGAAAAGTTAAAAAATATGGCAACCCAGAGAAGCATTATGACGGTCTTGGCGACTTATCGGAGAAAAAAGTCGCCAAAGTCGTGGCGGACCATACTGCATCTGTTCCATTGTTTTTTCTGTTATATCTCAATATCTAAATATCTCATTCCGAACTTGTTTTATCAGGTCATACATTTATATTTTCATTTTTATCAATTTTTTAAGTTCTAGCCATTTTTGTTTAAATCCCACAATCACGTTTTTATTGAGCCCAGAAACTGTTTTAGACCAAACAGACAGAGCTTATTTTTTTGTACTGACCATTATGTTATTGAGAGAGAGTGGATTTGTACATACCCCAATGCAGAATGTTTGCCACTGTTCTGCGACGAGCTCTTGGCCGACTGGAAATGTTCTGCGGTAAAAATTCCCATTCGTGTAAGTTTTTTGCACTTTTTCTTGAAATTCTTCCGTTGTTCGGCAGCATATGTCGCAGATTTTGGCACATTCTGCTTTGGGGCTATGGACATGCTTAAGTTGGGAGAGATGAGGAAAATATTTATGAATAAGGGAGCGATGGAACAAGTTTGGGAAAACAAACTGTTATAGCTGTTCCAGAGTTAGGACCATGGAGACTTATCGTCGAGCCAAAAAAAAGTCACCAATCTCTGGATAACGCAACACCTGTTCCCCAATTATATCTTATCATGCACAGATAACATAGAGACAGCTGCACTACTACTAGATAAAAAACGACGCATTGTTAATTGCAACTCAAAATATATATACATGAGTATGGGTTGAGTGTCCCCAATTCACATGCGAAAGAAACATATTAAGCATTACACGAAACATCGCTACGTAGTCTAGAAGACCCATATTAAAAACTAGCCATTGTACATCAAAACATGCAGTAATAGGTATCACTCCAGGGCTTTCATGGACTCTTTTCAATGGTATTGTGCCATTTCATACAAGTTAGAAACACTAAAATCAGATTTCAAATGTAGCTAAATATTTCACGAAAAATTAAATAAAATCTACGTTCCTTGGTACATAGTTTCAACAATACAGCATTGTGACAATAATTGCATACATAAAATATTTGAAACGAATCGAGCAACACAATAACAAAATTTCGATAATGGCTTCACACGTGGAAGGAAGGGAACTGTGCAATTAAAAGCATTATTATTTTTTTTTTATCCACAGTTCGAGCAATATTTTACCTGAAGCATCGCAATCTTTGCTTGTGTCGAGAAACTTGAACTTCGAGCTCCAGTTCAAATTCACAAATTAATGAAAGAAACTAATCATGAAATAATCGTTACTCATTTATAAAGAATCTTGAACCCTATGAATCACGTTGCCAGATACATTCTCGCAAATTTTCATAAAAAATGTGGCAAAAAGCCCTTTATAATTTATTATTGTATTTCATAAAAAGTGTGGGAGAAATTCGTGATTGACCATATTTTACCGAAAAGAATTCGGTAAATAAAAGGATGGGCTGTATGACCCGTATTTTCCAGAGAAGCCAGAAATTGATAACCCAGAAACGTCTCTATTTTACTCGCAGAATAGACAGTCCCGAAACAGCAATGATCAGAAAAGGGCTAATTTTCCATAAGCGTGGTCAAGGTCAATGTGGCGACTTTTTTTTCCCTGCGCTTTTGGAAAGCTGCGATTACTTAGCGAATTGACCACGAAAGTGGCTTTCCTGGTCAATTCAAAATGGCCAACAAAGACCACAGACACAAAAAAATTCAATACATGAAACCTTAGAGGAGTAATAAGGTAGAAATACTTATATTTCTTCTCAATGCGTGAAACAGTGCAACAATCAATAGAAGTATGGCGGGTAATGCGAAAAACTACGACATAAAACATAAAAATGCTGTCAATAATACGGTTGATAAAGACAGGCCCGCAACTAGGCTGGGGCTCCCCACAAAAATATATATACTTTATTTTGCATCATAATAACCCTTTCAAGGAGGGCCCCCAAGGAAAATTCTACCCCATGGGCATGGGCGGATATACGCCCCACACCACGACCACCCAGATAATCTAGGTTATATAGGAGGTCGTGCCCACACCCAGCGTAAAGGTGGAACCGACCAATCTAATGAATTGACATAATCATGCATCTCCCCCCCCCCCCCCAACTTTCAAGTCTATCCCCACGTATGCCCATGTGCCCCGAACAGGTCAGGCTTAAGTACTTTGCGGTCCTCTAAAACGGGGTTTCCGAATCCCCCAGTGTTCATAGGCACCCTCGTGAACGCTAGCTTTATATTGGCAAATGAGAATAACTATCAAACTCTTTCATGGTCGTAAAAAAGACATTCTTCCATAAATTTGGATAATTGTGCTTGCTTCCCAGCGGAAAAATCGCAAATGTGCCTCAAGTGTGCACTGAGAGTGTTGAATGTGCCCGACCGGGGTGCCCTCGAGATACATTCGATGGCTCCCCCTATCCGTATTGAGGGCCCCTGTCCCGTCCCATCAAGCTGGCAAAGCAGCAGCGGGCGCCCCTGTGGCCACTCGTTCAGACTTGTAAAGGCGCGTATATACTAGCGCGCAGATCTTGCAACGCACGACCCCCTGCAGCGGTTCTAATCCGCTCGTGGGTACACAAACTTCCTTCGTGTTCCTTTCTTTCCTTTGTGTTCGTTGAAAAACCGAAATAGTTACATGGTTTAAACCTGTAGTTACAATTTTTGGATAAGAGATCAACATAGATTGGTTAAAACCTTGAATTTAATCAATCCCTCATCAAAAAATTGTGACTATAGCTTAAACCATGTCGGTGAATACATCCCTTAAGATACGAAATTCTGCCATCCGGCTCCTTACCAAGCGGGGAACCCACAGCGTAGTCCCACCTCTTCATGATTTATTCATCAAGTTGTATTTTTCACAATTATATACAAAAGCCGACCCATTGGGCCTATTAGCGAGTCTCGTGAGGTATTTTGCTGCCTTTCAATCGTTCGTCTTTCCGGGATGCTGACATCGCATGTGCAGTTTGTTTTCTGCCCCGCGACAGCATGCCACCTCCAGGGCGCAGAAAAGATCGTATTCCATATCAATTTTGTTTTAAATAGGGGAGCAACTAGGGAACTCGTGCCCCGGAACACAGAGGGGGCGCAAATTTTATTCTCAAGCCTCTCCTTCAACATTACCAGGGGGCGCTAAATTGTGCACTTGCCCCGGGTGACCAAGCATCTAGTTGTGGCCCTGAGCCTTATACTTACCTCGTTAAATTTTTAATAAGTTGGTAAAATACGAATTTAGCGGCCCTTTCCTCTAGTTCTCCGCGCCCGGGAACCAGATCCACGTGTACCACCTTATTTTGCTTGTGGGGGAGGGGGAGGGCGCGAAGCGATCTGCTAAAATCCTAGGCCAGAGGGTTCGACGTCTGAATGCTGGAGGTTCTCTCTGGGACAGAATTTTAAGCTATCGCTTTGTTGAAGTCAAAAAATTCAATCAAAGTATTTTTATCCATTTTGCGCCCGGTGCGCTCGTACCTTTCGCTTCTGCTCAAGTCCGGCCATGAACCAGAGGAGGCACGCTACGACTCGACTCTGGATAAATGGATAAAGGGTTGCCAAAACTGGCTGGGCTGTGTCGGGGTGCCAGTTTTGGCGTTAAAAAATCACCATGTTAGCTCTGACCACGCTTATGGAAAATTTACCCAGAGTAACTGCTTTTTTTCTTCTTCTTCCTCTTCTCTCCATGACTTCCACATTCTGGAGCAGGAGGCTCCTTGGCTGGGATCTTTGGAAGGCCCTTCTAGAGTGGCATTAATAAACAAAAAATGATGGCTATTTTCTCTGGCTCCAGGACTGGAGCCAGATGGGACCCCCAAAAATTTTACTTATATGTGTATAATTATTACTATGGTGCCCCAAAAACTGCTCGAAGCTCCGAGAAGGCACGCTACGGCCTTGTCAGCCCCACTCTTGTGGGGGGAGGAGGGTACGCGTAAAACCATTCTCGCCTGAGATCAATGTAGAAATCAGGTAAATTATGAAGAAACAGCGTCAAAACTATTCCGGTCGGGTGCACAAGAAAAATTTAACGAATCAGCGAAAGACCAGTGAAATTCCCTTACTAACGCCAAGGTCTATCAAATACCTTGTATATAGGCCTACATAGACAAGCCCAAGTGGATCATGAAACAATCTAGCAACTTTGTCCTATTTCGAACCGTTTTCGAGTTATGGTGGATAATCGATTGTGGCAAAAATATGCGTGAAGTCTGAAAAAATCCGAATTTGTGAAGAGACCTACACTCAAACTAAACACATATTTCCAAAGAGCAGAAAAAGTCTATAAGGTCATACCAATTTCATTCAAATATCTGGATTTAATGGCGAGATGAGCCTAAATATCTGGAATATGGCGCTGAAAAATTGGCGAAGTTCAAAATCGAATTGTAGTCAAAATTTTTAATTCCCAACTCCGCAAACACCCTTCTAGGTACTGTCTTGTAGATAGAGATAGTGTCACCTTATAGGATTTTTTTTGTGCAAAATCAAATTGTCACCAAAATCGGTAATCGACAATTCCGAATTTTCGTCGAATATCTACTTCGACAAATGCTGATTTCAGTGATGTATTGCAAACACCGGACTATACATTTCTACTGAACCAGAAAACAATCGATATGGTTTATTGCAAGAGTGGCCAACAGCTGGTCCGTGAAGTGATTTTGTGCGGCTCAGCTCACGACAAGGTAAAAGTACAGTGAAGAAATTAAATGTGTGTCATTTGAACTATCGGTTCCAACAGCAGATATTCCCTGATTAACAAACCGCTTACAAAATCCTTATTCCTAGTGACGAAATTAATTTAATAACTAAATAATTAATTCAATTAATAATGGAGAGGCTTATACACCGAAGTTGCACCACTAATGCGGCCCGCGACTCTATAGCTGACCATTACATTGGCCCGCGAACAGAAAGAAGCTCTTTCAGAAGCTGGTGGAATGGACAAACTTTTAAAAAAATTGACCTATTGTAGCTAGAAAGGTGTTTGCAGAATCCTCGATTAAAAATTTTGGAGACAATTCGATTTTGAACTTCGCCAATCGTTCAGCGTTTGTAGCTCACCATTAAATCTAGATATTTTGATGAAATTGGTGCCACCTTATAAGATTTTTTTCTCCTTCCAAATATGTGCTTAGGTTGTGTATAGGTCTTACAGAAACTTTACAACTTCTGGTTTTTTGATTTGATGCATTTTTTTCCCATAATCAATTATTCACCATAACTCGAAAATGGTTTGAGATAGGACAGGGTTGGTGGGGTGTTTTATGATACACTCGGACTTGTCTATCACCCTCTTCATATGGAATAGATCACCCCCTTTCATTTCAGAATAGGTCAGATTCACCCTGCATAGACAGCTAAATGACACCAGGGCCAGAACTGGGGGATATCTGCCATGGTGGGAAATTTTATCTAGGAACAAAAACGCTGTCATAAAATCATTGAATTTTACAGTAGTGGGGGAGGGCAAAATCATATTTCCACCCCTCCTCAAAAATCTTAATTACAGCCCTGATTGGCACAACCCAAATAATTGTAGCAACCAGAACAAAATAACATGAAAAGAGATTAGGTCAAACTGAGAAGTCAGCGACAGCTGAACATGCTCTCACTCTAAAGAACCATAAAAAATCCTGTGGGGCTCTTAATCCTTTTGTGTTCTACAAACATTTGTGCTAAAAAGACGAAAGACAAGGACCTTCTTTTTGCAAATAAGATGAAGGTCACTGACTATATTCAGGGTCACTGAATTATATTCAGCAGATAATAATGCAAAACAATAAGGTGATTGCTTTCTCATTCAAGTTCATGGTCCTTTGAAACCTGTCCAAGAGGTCGGTGAACTTCTCCATGGGCGGAGATAAGGGGGGGGGGAAGGCAGAGTCAAAGGTGGAGTTGTATGATCTAATGTATATATGAATATATATATATATATATATATGAATTGCCATAATATGTATGAATTGCCATAATATGTATGAATTGCCATAATATATATGAATTGCCATCATCATCATCGGGCCCTTTTCCCCCAGACTTTCAAGTCTATATCTGCCTATGAACTCCTCACTAAAAACTATGGTACTTGACCAGTGTTTCATAAATTATAGGTTTCTCCGTTATAGGTTGGCTTAAGTTGGGAGATAAGGCAAAATAATTCTGAAAAGAATGGTGGAATAAAAAAGTTCAAGAAACGGTTCTTGAAAAACTAATGATATTTGTGGAGCACCAATAAAAATTCTGAATGAGCAATCACAACAAAACGGTGCTTGGCGGGTAGAAGAAACACACTGCTAAAACTGGTCAGTTAGTGGTTGAAAGGTACTAGTGGCTAAAAATGAATAATCAAATTCAGTATCCAATGAATTAATTTAGACACTTAGCCTATTTATAGAGGTGCTATTTACCTGATGTGATTTTGCCGATTTTTTTTTTCATATTTTAGTTCAATTTTTAGAATTAATCATGAAACCGCCCTCTGTATTGTCTACAAGGCTACAAAAAAAAAATGATGAGGGATTACCACAAATCATGTGCAGAATTTTCTCGGGGGGAGGGGGGTTATGTTTTTTCCTGCAAAGTAACACTATAATCTCGGCCTGGTGGGGGTTAGAACCCCAAACCCCCTTTTGCGTACACCAATGGTGATTACCAACATCTCAGTGAGAGGCATGCGTAGCAGCTATAAACTATGCAAATAGTCAACCAAAAAGTTTAATTAGTCTTAAACTTTGTACATAAAATTTGAATGAAAATGGTTCATCATCAAATGAGATCATTTGAATGAGTCGTGATTTAATAAGCTCAATTTTTCAAAAATGCATGAAACCACATCAGGGTGAACAAAACAGTTGATTATTGAATCTATATTTAGAAGAGCACTCTGCAGTTCCAGCTCATTCTTATTAGAAACATTTGTACACATTCCCATATATTCAGAAAATGTAAACATTCCAACATCTTGGACATTTACCACATCACAACTATGCACAACATTACTTTGACAGTTGATGGCTGCATTATATTTGGGAATCTTTGGAAGATGAACAGGGTTACAGAACTCTGAGCTGCTTTCTTCTGTCTCAAAAGATTTTGTAACATGTTTCTGTAATCTCTGGAAGCATTGTTTGATACATTCCAAAGCCTCTCCGGGTTTCATAAGGTCCTAAAAAATTTGGGGGGGGGGGGGGAGAAGAATTCAACAGTTAGTAAATAGGAAAAAAATTAGACAGATTCTCCCACAGTTTCTGAAAATATATACTTTGTCTGATAATCATTTCAATCAATGAAAACTGGCAAGAACACAGCTTTTTGAAAAATCTACTCTATAATTAATTTTATAAACTCACTTGATGTGGATTCAACCAATTCATTTGCTCCCCATTGAAAGCTGGTATTAAAACTGACATCAATGTAGCCGAAATAGCTTCTTTTGATCTTGCTTCATCATCAGAATCCTTTAACAGAACTCCAATAAAACAATTTTTTTATTCATCCAAATCATGCTGAATATGACACAGCATCCAAAATACAGACAATAAGAAATTAAGATAATTTTGTGTCCCTTGAATATGTGATATTATATTAGATATTTACAAAAAATCGAAATGCACTTTAAAATTTTTTTATCCATTAATACAGCATTACAGGCTGATTTAACTACATAACCTTGATTTAACAACATAATTAACTCGTTTTCTTTCCACCTTCCACAAGAGCCTCTAAAAATATCCATAATCCCTCTCCTTCCCAAACTGGGCCATCTACAGCTGGTTGGATGAGGTAAGGGGTAAAGGGTTCCTAGCCTAGGTTGGAAAATTAAAATTTCCAGATAATTCAAAATTCATCAATTTAGAGGTCAAGTATCATTGTGTGTGAATACTAATTATAATTGCATATAGTACATTCAACAGACACAAAGAAAAATTTATCCTTTGCAAAAGAATTCTTCGGTAACATTGTATCTAATGATTCACAATGTTGTCGCAGCTGCTATGACCAGAAAAGACACTTTAAAATATTGTTATTTATTTGCAATTTCAGAGTTTCTTTCATTTCATGAAGTGGTAATAGTTTCCTCATCATTGAAGAAAGTCAATAATAAGAAAACGGGTGCCAATCAACAAAGAAGGTTGAACAAAATGAAAGCTCCAGTGTAATGAAATTAACTCATCATGTTCAACTTCAAACTGTATTCCATGCAATTAGCAATGAAATTGCTAATTTTTAATGAATCAAATGTTTTTGCTTCTTTGTGGCTAAATATATAGTTGATAGAAAAATTAAGGCATGGTGCTCTGAGATATTGCGAAAGATTTAATTACATTGGAATAATGCAAGACATTTTTAAATTTTAAATCACCTTATGCAATAAACATGATATATGTTTGTTGTGTTATGAAGAAAAATTACTCACCAGTTCAATCCATGTATTTATACTCATAGAGACATCTAAGTTCAAAACAAAATGCCACCATTTAGAAGGAACAAACAACACATCCCCAGGTTCAAGGGTTACAATATGAGGGCGACATTTCTGTGAGCATTAAAAAAATTATTGAAACAAAAAATTAAATTAAACTAAAAATTTATTCAGCTTAACCTAAAATTAAATTACGTACACTAGAACCTCGATTAACTGAGTTTTGGGTTATCCAAGGTACTTTACATGAATTGATTTTGGAAATTACATGCAGTAAAATGAAGTGCAAAATGTCGCGTGTCGTGACAAACTGGTTACACATTGCTGCAGCATATGGAAGACAGATTGAACACAAAACAAGTACAATTCTGACAAAATCAATATGTTAGGACCACACATACACTCAGAACACTCATTCCAGCATGTGCCAATTTGTTAGAAATGCTGTAGTGCAGAGGAATGTGTATGAGGTGCATAGACAGTTAACTGGTAGTAGCATATAACAAGAGCTTCACACATTTGTAAAGGTAGATTATACGAAAAAAAAAGTTTCTTCACACTGTTGCTTGCGAGCACCATGGTGCTCACTACTAAACCACACATGTACCTCGTCTTTATTCCTTTGCGGAATTTCCATGGTACTCACTGAAGCACTTAAGGGTGGCACAAGACATTGAAATAATTATTTTTTAAAGCACTGTATTAATCTTCGAAATGTTGTAAACTGTAAATACATTGCAGTGATTTTCATCTAAACTTATACTGCATTCATTTTATCTTTTCTAGTGCATTGTAGAGTATAAAAATAACCCTTCCAGCCATTTACAGTCTCATTTACTTCATTTAAGCTCAAAATAATCTGCAACATCTGTAGCGGTATACCAACCTACATCACCAGCTGATCTATATCAGAAGAGACTACAACTAGATTTGTATGTTCTTTGATTACATGTATAAAAAGAAGAAGCTGATTAGTTTCTTAACACAACAGCCTGTCTGCACACAGCCAGAATGTTGTGCATAATGCCCCAAGCATTATAACCAAAATTAATGTGAAAGTGATTTTCTATTGATTTTTTGTAATAGCACACACATTAACTTTTTTTTAATGCAAGAGAAGATACCTCCTTTGCAGTGAGTTTTATGTAAATGAGTATATCTAAATGTTCATAAAAAATTATTTCGGAAACTCCTTATCAAATATTATTATGAGAAATAAGCATAGAAAAAAAAAGTACAAGATTACCTGGAATAATGGAAATTTTCCAAGATTTGGATTTAAAATGTCTACTGATGAAAATATGCTCGATTCTTCATACGGAATTCTGGTTGGATAAAGAGGGTCATCTGGTGGAAATAAAATCCACTGCTTCCTAAAAAACACCAGAGCAAATGTGAGTGAAAATTTACTTTAATTAATAATGAACAATATTTGAATCATAATGTTGAAAAAAAATTACAAATTAAAATTGCAAATAAATGTAAATACAAAGGTCAAAACAGGCAAAATGCCCAGTGGGGCGGCTAAAAAGATGTTCATAAAAAAACAAATACAGCAAGCTCACTTAAAATGAACACAGATATTCCAAATTTTCATACATAACAAAGTGTTTTCCCATGTCCCATGAATTCGTTAC
This sequence comes from Pholcus phalangioides, assembly GCF_987345545.1. NCBI lineage: Eukaryota > Metazoa > Arthropoda > Arachnida > Araneae > Pholcidae > Pholcus > Pholcus phalangioides. The sequence continues at coordinate 79,021,651 of NW_028301608.1, read as the reverse complement.
TGCTTATCTATTTGATTTTGATTGCTTATAAGAAATACTAATTTCAGCAAAGTATGCCTATAACAAATTTTCAACTGGTTTTTAAGAAAGAATTTTGTAAAATCCTCTTTTGCTTCAATTATTTATTTATTTTTTTAAACTTTTTTCTGTTAAATTCTATTTTCGTTTGCACGAAACCTTATGAGAAAAAAAAGACTACGTTCATATTCCTAACCACAAAAACACCCTCAATGTGCATTTACCAATCTTTAGCTAGATTTGGTTGTGGTGACGCTATCGTGTGAAAGTTCATTTTTCAGAATTTTATGCAGAAAATGCTGCCTGTTGCTCCAAAATTAAAACTATACCCCCCCCCCCCCCGTTTGAAAGCCAAAAGTGAGGGGGGGGGGTGAGGTACCAAAGCGATTTGGCATTCCTCGTTTTGTGATTCACGATTTTGAAGCGCAAAGACGAATTAAAATAAAAAGTTTTTGGATGGTGAACTGAAAATCTACAAGGCGAGATTCATAAAAGGTAATTTTTTTAAATGGTTTGAAATAATGGATGGAAAGATTTTTCATTTACCAGGCTATTGATAAAAAAATTTCCATTTTGCACATTTATTAGGTAAAAAGGATTAATGCAAAACATTTAACATCCACATTATATCGTGAAGAAAAAAAACAACAAATATTTTTGTTTGTGTATTCAATTATGTAAGATTTTGATTAAAATTTTGACCTGATTTGATTAGTTTAAGCTCTATTTAAGAATGCTCAGATTATTTAAAAATTTGTATCGCACATCTGAATTATGTCTCAATTTTCTCAAATGCTGAACAATATGGAAATAATTAAGTTTGCATATAACCAACAGTTTCGTGGTTATATGCAACAGTGTTTTTTCTGATTTTGTTATAAAGGGGGGGGGGGGTCTGATGGTATACAGTGTAACCCCTCTTAACATATACTGTTCGGATGTGGTCATCCCCTCTTTTATGGCCAAATAATAATTTCCCCTTGTATAATAGAAGTATGTTAATTAGGGAATGGAAATGAAATCACCTTTTACAGACACACTTTTTTCTCCTATCTCCACAAAAGAGAGGCTTTACTGTACAGTGGAACTTCGGTTAACGAGCAAATCACATAACGCGCAAATATTTGAAACAAATTTTGACTTGGTTAATGAGCAATGATTCGCATTACGAGCAAAAAATTTGAGATTTGTTTATTTATTTTGGCATTATCGCAACTGAGCTGATAGTTTTTTGCTTTTCTGCCCATACACATGTTATGGAATTTTGGGTAATAGTCTCCCCTACAGTCTCCAGTAAGCATGCCTCACTCTGGAAATTAAAACGTGCGAGTGTGAATATTTACGATACGAAACTAGGTGTAGCAGCATTGCAGCCATGCAGATGTGCGCTTGAAGTTTTCATTAAATTTCGGAGAAAACTGGGCTGATTATATTATTGAACGGGACTTTGAGGGGCTAGCTAATTAACAGGAGCCACTACTTGTAAAAGAGAATGCGTGCTTGGGGAAGACCATGGACTGGAGGTGCATGAGGATAGCATTCAAGAACTAGTGGTGAAAAATGCCTAGAAGTTGGTGGTAGATAAAGTTATGTATCTCTTTTGTACGTTTTATGTTAAAGTTATGTATCTCTTTTGTATGGCATAAACTCTTGCACCAGCTAATTAACTCTTAGCTAATAGACCAGCAAGAGTTTATGGACGGCATCTCACCTAAGGAAGAGGGAAGTAAGGAGATGTCTCTCACATAAAATGAGATTATAGAGATGTGTAGAATATGGGAATCTGTGCAAAACTCTATAGAAAAGAACCACACAAATAAAGCTGTAGCAGTGTGCGAGAAATGAATCTGTCCAATGAACACTGTAATCTCCTATTTCCCAGAAATCTTTAAAAGGAGGAAAAAGCAAGTGCCATTCGATAAGGTTCTTTTTTAAATTCATGCAAAAAGAATAAGTTTGCAAACCACAGTGAGTTTGTAAAGTGTCCTAAACTATAGTCCTCCTCTCTCATCGTTTAGAGCAGTGATTCCAAATGTAAACATTAATGTCCCCTTGGGGGGTGATGGCAAGTTCCGGGGGGGGGGGCGGCAGAAGCTATGGGCATAACATAGGATCCTATGGATTAGATTGCATTGGGGCGATGGGAGGAAAAAATTTCTGAGAAGTGGGGGCGATGGGACAAAAAAGGTTGGGAAACTATGATTTAGAGTAAGTTAATCTGCAAACATTATCGTACGATATGATTAATTATGGCTATTATGTTTATTTTTATATCATGGTTATTTTATTGTATTATGTTTTATTATTGTTGTTTAATTATTGATTGAATGTCATTTTTATTAATTTTTATGTGAATGAATGATTGTGGAACAAATTATCCGAGTTACTATTATTTCCTATGGGGAAGTTTGATTCGGATGATGAGCACGATGGTGGAATGAATTAAGCTCATTAACCGAAGTTCCACAGTATATATAAAATACAGCAACCCAAAATTAGCGGGGAGGCTGAATTTAAAAATACATTTCACATTTTTTTTTTCCCTCAGCATAGTGTTCATTATTCCAATGAATGTAGTATATAATGAAAGATAATGTTAAAATATCTAATTAGGAGTGTTAGTCAACAATGAAAAAATAATAATCTATTATTTATAAATAAGGTAATGCAAAATCAATACAAAACCAAGCTTTATAGTAAAATACACCCACAGGCGAAAAATAATGTCACCTTCCAATGACTTGAGCAACTAAATTGCATCCATATGTATCCATGTGACAAGGTGTGTAAGCTCCAGGACTTCCAATCCAAAGAACACTTCCATTTGCGCCATTTCCATCAAATCCCAGCGATGACCAATCAATAGCCTGAGAAAACGATAAAGCAATGTTTTTATGAGAGTGATGAGAGAAAAAAAATAGGTATTACCATTTCCTACAAACCTTGAATCAAGATGAACAAAGGTCTGTCCATATTTTTTTATAGGGTCCTGTTTTGTAAAAATTTTCTTTATTTTTGGTTGGTGTCCATAATGTTGCGAAAAATAAATATTTTTGTGGGAAGTGAAACAATCTATTGTATATCACTTGTGTATAAGCAAATTTTTTTTCCCATTCAAAATTATAGTGGGGGAATTCCGCCAATACACCTGTCAGGTTTTGGAGAGAAAACACTTGACATGCACTGTGGTTTTGGTGGTCCTCAAGGTAGAACAAAGAGAAAAAGGTTGGGAATCTCAAAAATGTGCATAATTTGGCACAAAATGAAATCAATCATCTGTAATTAAAGGATTCTTTTTACAGGATTCCAACCCAAGTCTCTCAATGAAAACAAACAAGAATGGAGATATGTGTATAATACCTTCATGATTGGACTTCCTTCAGAAAATATCAGATTCATATAATTATAACTAGAATATGCCCAGCATTCTGTTTTCGAATATTTTTTGAATGGGTTCGCTTCTGAATCACTTCTTGTTGGAATTGCTGCTGTCCAGTCCAAGAAATCCTTGATAGTTGCATCCAGAAAATCTGCATCTCCTTCCCACTTGGAGTCTGAAATAACAAAAGTTTTCTTTTAGCAATCTGGGGAGACAAAATTTTATTGTAATAAAAATATATCTCAAGCAGGGTTGAAGCTACGATTGCATTTTTTGCAAAATGCAAAAGAAAATCTTAGATTACAAAAGTAGTACCCACTTTCATAAAAATACGTACAGGAAGTACGAAACAAGTAGTCATACATCCATCAATCTTTAGCATTTTGCAAAAGCTTTTTTTTTCTCATTTTTGCTTTTTGGCTAAATGAATTTTTTATTTAGTTTAAACCCTGATCCCAAGTAAATTGAGTAATTAATTTTTTTCAATAATTATGAATTCTTCATTTCTTTTTTGAGATGTAAACTGAATTGAGGTTGTGAGTTTGATGATCTCTATATCTCCCACCCCTAATATTTTTTATAAGAAGAAATATCTTTCTAGTATAATCTCAAACTTTTCACATCAAATTGAAATTTTTATATCAGATTTCTAGCAAAAAAAGAAAAAAAATGTCAATAGAATTTTTTTAAGAATAAGGTCAATACATTGGTCTTTTGTAGGCTGAGCCAGAGGTGGATTTAATGGTGGGTGCACTGGGCAAGCACCCTGGGCCCCAACTTCTGAAGAACCCTGCAAAACCTTAACGTTACACTTTTTCCTAATTTAAGGGGACCCCCATATTTTCTTCCGTGCCCGGGGCTTCAATGGACCTTCATCCACCTCTGGGCTGAGCAATGCATGCACAACCTTAGGCAACCTTCAACACCCTTAATTAATTGGATGGTCACAGAATTTCCAGTTCCTGACCCTTGATGGCAATTTTTTCTATCACAGGGTTAGGGTTACCAAACATTCTTTTTCAGTGTCATTTCAAGAATCTTCCTACATTTTATAAAAAAAACTCGTTCTTTTCTCCTCCTCTTCAGGTTTTCGTAATTATTTTTATTTTTTTCTGGGGATTTTTTTCCCCGCTTTATCTCTTTATTGCTATGAATGGTAGTGTTTTTTTTTCCGCACATGTTTACACGCTTTGCCCAATCACTATAGAAATTCCCAGAATACAAGGACAGAAGTAGCAAGCAGAGCAGAAGATACTATTGTAACCACAGCACAAATTTCTTCAGGATAACATGAGAAAGGCAGTTCGAAAAACAACTCTAGAAGAAAATCACACACAGCATCCATTTTGAAAATACCATTTCCCATCCATATGTACAACCGTCATGAAAAATTTCATCATGAGCCAAGCAGAGCTTAAGCTCCAAGCATGTTTTCTTTTTTTCTTTTTTTCAGAAGAACAAAAGAATAAACATTATTCAGAATAATGTTTATTCAACTTTTCTCTTGTTTAATGACCCCTTTTCATGTCGAAAGATGTACTACTCAGAAAATTTTATGCCATCCTTAGACTCTAACTTACCAATGTTATGGAAATTTTAGGCGCTAATACCAAGGTAACTTGGCACATGGGATTTGTCAAATTCTGCACCAGACAAACGTCGAACTTAGGAAGACCCACCAACAATGGATTCATCGAAGAAAATTGTTGCACCTCTTTGATTTTGCATAGCCAATGCTGCTGTCGGAACTAGGTTGTCATGCGAATGAGGGGGGGGGGGGTAAAAAAAAGAAAAAAAAAGATGGATGGCTAGAGCATGACAAACAAAGATCAGGGCGAATGAGCCTATATAGACGTGCCATAAGACTCCTACACATTTCAAATGTCACGCAACGCTTCTACTCACATCTAGTGGTTGATAGTGGTGTCATAGCCAGGGGTTGTTGTGTTGCCCGCGTGGCATAGTGGTAAGATGCTTGTCTACCACCGTGAAGGTTGCTGTCAGGTCCCAGGTTCAAAGTGAGGGAAGAACATATATATTTCCCCTAATGAGCTTGAGGTGATCACTGATAGATGGTCCCTTTATTTCCAACCTAACTTGTTAATAATAAATGTAAATAGTGATATGGTCAGAATTGGTTGATTTCATCATTTTTGTTGTGCTGCAGTCATTTTCTGCACGCGAGGACTAATTAGACCGGGATCTACAATTTATTGCTGATTCCGAATGGTAGGCTTGTTTTTTATACTCATCGAGAGATTGGTGCGCTAACCCCTTGATGGGAGACCCCTGGGTAGCATTTTTTTCCTGCGGCCACGTCGCCGGTTTTTTTCTTTGTACCCGTGTCAGGAAATTTTTCTGACAAGGATGAACCAGGTATCAAACTCACAACACCTCTAAACATCCTTTAGGTGAGCATCTTATCGACCTGAGTTACAGCACACTGCCAGAAACATGCATGTATACCAAACAGTTACAGTGTGTTTCTAGTGCTGCCCGTGAATTTTTAATGCAGCAATATAGTTTTCCGAACTATGAGTAAGTGCAACAATTGAATATTTGTACCATTGCCGGTCTGCTGTTCTCTGTGTCGAGACTTTAATAGGTTGGCTCATGTTTACAAATCGAAGTTGGGAACCACAGAAAGCCAAATTCAGCCAACCACCAACTGCACTGCTGGTGGGATTCAAAAACCCAGATTCTCGCAATCCAAGTCTGTCACTATGGCTAAACAACTGCAGAAGTGACTGCAACCCTAGGCTGAAGGTGATAAGCACAAGCCTCCCACTTATTGTGGACAGCACACAGGTTGAGAACCCCTTGTCTTAAATAAGACAATTGCATATGCAAGGTCCTATGCATTTCTGGGGGTATTTGAAGTATTAAAGGTTCGAAACTGCTGCTCAAGGAATAGTCAGCCTATATAGCCTCTGGTATTATGCATAATTTGCATAATATCAATTGCATTTATTATACGTTTAACTACATAACTCACTTCTACAACGTCCTCGGGAACACACAGCTGAACCCTGATTTAACAAATCGGATGAAAGCGACATTTTTATTCGATAAATCGGGAAAAATTGTAATATCAGGGTAGAGATGATTTTGATATCGAAAGGGTAGAGTACATGAAGGACTTAGGTGTCACTTTTGATAAGACTCTAAATTTCAACCAGCATATTAATAACATTGCTTCAAAAGCATCAAGGAATGTCGGTTTCATAATCCGCAACAGCGAATTGTTTCAAAATACAGAAACCTTGCTGCGACTTTACAATTCTTACGTAAGATCAGTTCTAGAATATTGTTCCATAATCTGGAATCCATATTACTTGTACAATAACACAAGGATTGAACGCACACAAAATAGGCTTTTGCGCTTTGTTACCTTCAAGAAGTTTCAAATTTTTGATATTCGAATTCCTACAGACATACTCAGATCTACTTTTCACTATGAATCACTCGAAGTCCGCCGTCAGAATGCATTGATCACCTTTTTTGTGAAAATTCTGCACTTCGACTTGGGTGTACCAGACATTTTAGCCCAAATCAGTTTTCACTGTAATAGCATAAATCTTCGCAACCGAAATCTACTGTATGTCCCACCATACCGAACAAACGTGTTGGAAAATTCTCCTCTTTTCCACTTCCTCAGGTGTGGGAGTTCTTATGTGCTTTTTTGACTTTTTTTTCTCCTTTTTTGTACACACATATGGTATCATTTGTATTAAATTTTTTTTTTTTGCGTTATTTTTATTGTGCCGTTATTATTTGTATTATTCTGTGCCTTTCTGTATTGCAACGTGCTGTTTATGTTTGTTATTTTACTCTTTCTTCACTCCACTGTAATTAGGCATCTGCCTGTTGTGAGAGTCTATAAATAAATAAATATTTGCTCGTTAAAAAAAATATACAACTACGACAATACAAATATATACACAGGAGCTTTTAGAAAAAAATCGTTAAATCGGAGTTCGTAATAGCGAGGATTCGGCTACATACTTTATAAAAAAAATCGAAACAAACCAGTGTCAAGTTTCTTTGCAACTCGGAATTTAAGTGTCTGATGTCCAAGATGTTCTTTTAATTGTTCCAGAGAATTCGGCATAGATGTCCATGATGACAGAGCATCTTTCAATACAACTGGCTTTTCAGACGACAGTAAATTTTCCTTCAGTTCTGACTTGAGTAAACATCTGACATCTGTGGCGCAATATTTCGAAACCATCATTTACACAGAAACGCCAAGATCCGAACAGTGTTTATAAACAAAATTCAAAACGGCTTTGACTTTTATACTATTCAGAAAAAAAAAATTCTCATTTACATATATAACCGACCACTAAACTTCGTGGAAAGAACAAATGTGAAATGATACTGTTTTATTAAAAATAATATTTTGATAAAGAAAACGTAGGACGATGATGAAAAAAAGTCAATGGGAGTTGAGCTTTGCTAAAGTCAACTGATTATGGGTTCCTATCAAAATAGGACTGCTGGATTTCAAAAATTGAAACAAAGGGCACAAACTGCTCACAGAGTTACTTACTTCAAATATAGATGACAGCATAAACCATGACGTATGGTTTGTCAAAGTCTGGCATAAGTTATTAGGCAATCCTGTCTAGAAATCCAGTGAAACTCTCTTGACTCGTCATCAACGGATGAAATCACTGAAATGAATATGTTTCGTTTCATTCAGAGCTATTTTTTGTTTCAAAGTTTATATCCCTTTGAAATACAGAACAGTCCCGTATGTGAGGGACGTCTGGCAAGAAAGAAATCGAATTAATGAACCTTATTTCTGAAAAAATTAAAAAAACTGAAGTTAGAGCTGCTTGTTGCATTTTTTGAGTTTTTATAAGAATATTATATATTTTTGAAAAATTTATCCCACCTCCGAAATATTCATATATTTTGGTCTAGTTGTGTTTGGCAACAGCGCTTTTCGTTCCCACATAAAAACCGCACCGCCATCAGAGTAAAAGCTCTCATTGAAGAGTCACTAATATTCGTTTATCTTTTGTACTTGAAAAAGATTCGTCCATGATGCAGCTTGGTGGAACGCCGATTTTCGTTCTGAGCCAGAACACGACGAGGGAAAGCGGCCGGAAAGTGCAGATACAGAACGTGATGGCAGCGAAAGCGGTGTCAGATGTGATTCGCACGTGCCTCGGACCGAGAGCCATGCTCAAGATGATTCTGGATCCGATGGGCGGAGTCGTCATGACCAACGACGGAAACGCGATTCTCAGGGAAATCACCGCTCAGCATCCCGGAGCCAAGTCGATGATCGAGATAAGTCGCACCCAGGACGAAGAAGTCGGCGACGGGACCACTTCCGTCATAGTCTTAGCAGGTGAGATACTTTACAAGTCTCTGCCGTTCTTGCAACAAAACATGCATCCCATCGTGATTATAGGCGCCTACAGGCAAGCCTTGGAGGACATAATCACCTCGCTGAAGAACGACGTGGCTCGACCCATCGACCCCAACAACGCGGATGAAATGACGAAAATCGTTAGGAGTTGCCTCAGAACAAAGTTTGTCGGGAAATGGGGTGATTTCGCTTGCCAGATCGCCCTGCAAGCCGTACATACAGTTGCCCTGGAGGAGAATGGGAGGCGTGAAATCGACATCAAGCGGTACGCTAAAGTTGAGAAAGTTCCTGGCGGGGCCATCGAAGATTCTTGTGTTCTCCGTGGGGTGATGCTGAACAAGGACGTTACCCATCCGAAGATGCGGCGTTGCATCAAGAATCCCAGGATCCTTTTGCTCGACTGCAACCTGGAATATAAAAAGGGCGAGAGCCAAACCAACATCGAGGTGATGCAGGAAGAAGATTTCACCAAGATTCTTCAGCTGGAGGAAGAGTTCATCAAAGAACAATGTGCCGAGATAATAAGGTTCAAGCCAGATGTTGTCATCACGGAGAAAGGCATAAGTGATCTGGCACAGCATTACTTGGTTAAGGCGAATATCACTGCTATTCGCAGGGTAAGGAAGACGGATAACAATCGTATTGCCAGAGCTTGTGGCGCAACCATAGTCAATAGAATTGACGAAATCAAAGAGGAAGATATTGGTAGCGATGCTGGTTTGCTGGAAATCAAGAAAATCGGCGACGAATATTTCTGTTTCATTGTGGAGTGCAAGAATCCTAAGGCTTGCACGATATTGTTACGAGGTGCGAGCAAAGATATATTGTCCGAGGTAGAGCGCAATCTGCAAGATGCCATGAATGTGGCTCGCAATGTCATGTTGGAGCCGTACTTGGTGCCTGGTGGAGGATCTGTCGAGATGGCAGTCAGTCACCTTCTGATGGAAAAGGCGAAAACGTTAACAGGCATCCAGCAGTGGCCATACAAGGCTATCGCTACGTCCCTAGAAATTATTCCTCGCACTTTGATTCAGAACTGTGGGGGAGATACCATTCGCACCCTCACCGCTCTCAGAGCTAAACATGCTCTCCCGGGTAATGTTACTTGGGGTATCAATGGAGAAACCGGGCAGTTGGCTGACATGAAAGAATACACCATCTGGGAGCCTCTGGCTGTGAAGCTACAGACGTACAAAACGGCTGTAGAAACGGCTATAATGCTTCTGCGTATCGATGATATTTTGTCTGGTCTCAAGAAGAAAGATTCCGATGGTAATGCACCTGCTGCGCAGCCTACTGAAGAGTCCATGAAGGAGTGAACATTTGTGTTCAGTTTTCAGCATTTTCCACTAACTCTAATTATATCTGATCCATTTTTTTTCTTAACAAAGCAAATATTTGTTGTTTAATGCTATTTTCAGAATGAGGTGCACGAATGACTTCAGCGAAGCTTGTTTTTGTAATGTTTATCGAGTAAGGATTTTTTTTAACAAGGTTTTTTTTTTTGTGATTAAATTTTCTGTGAGTTATTATGATATTGCTTTTGTAATGAATTGTGCATGTAGGTAAAATGCTCGCAAGTCAAAAATTCTATGTATTGTATTTAATCAAACTTAAAGTACATTGTGCTTCACACAGTTGATGGAGGTGGGTCGACACCGAACATGCTGGAGTTTCTTAAAGAATACTAATTAAATATAGTTCTCTCTCTTCAGAGCCCCACCCAAGTGCTAACTTGTTACGGCCGTATTGCCACAACTTTCTGCTATTCAGGCACAAACCTGTTTGCTATTCTACTTTCCCGCACACCAACTTGGATCATGTATTGTCATATGACAATTTTCAACTAGTGAAGTTTGGTGGGAAATTAAGGCGCCAGCTATTGGTGGTTGCCCCAGTCTTGGTAGGTAAAGAGTTTATTTCTGACGTTCTTGCCTAGATTCGAACCCGTGGACCTTGATGGTTACTTTCATAGGGGAAGACTGCCATCTTACCACTGCGCCACTCAGGCTGTGATATGCTGGCATCAAAAAGCATAGGCAGAGATAGGCCTGAGATACATGTGCCACTTAGCAGTAGGAAAGCATGCTACTTTCAAGCAAATGCAACCAATAAACTTATTGATAACATTTGCTTGAATACCTACTAATAAGCTTATGATTTTGAGCTGTTAAGTAGCATGTGTATCGCGGGCCATAGTCTTGAAAGTTCTGCAGGGGTCAAACATTACTTTTGCCCGTGCTAGTAATCACGTGCAGGAAATTTTCTGTGTTAACATCAATTTTATTCTCTTCCTGTATCTCTGCTCATGTCAAAGAGGTTCGTACCACACTCATTTATTGAATTGGGAGAAAAATGAATTTTTAAAAACACATTTAGTGGAATATTTCTCTTCAAGTTGCAATACATAATTTTTTTTAATTGAAAATTTAATTCTTTAACAATTGAGTAGTACAAGTTTATTCATCTCAAAACTTAAGTTGTGAGGTGAATATACTTTGGTGCAAGCAAGAATCATTAAATAGTGTTGTGTATGGAGTATTGGCGGACAGAAAAACTAATTTTATTATGCAAGAAAGTAAGATTAAATAATTATAAGAAAAGAAATATATGTTTGAGATATATCATTAACGTGTACATAGATCTTACATGAATTAGCCGAGTTGCGTGACTAGTAAGAAAGTGTTTGGCAATGACAACTCGATGCAAGGTCAATGAAGCCTGAGATTGCATGACTTTATCTGTCTAACGATTGAATATATTTCCTGTGTTCATCCCCATTGTGCCAGCTAGAACATGCCACATGACCAAACATATTGAGTCGGCTATGCCTGAGATTTGGATGGGGATAGACTCACATGATCTTTTGCTTCGTTGGCCTTGAATTGAGTCGGTGTGTGGCTACCTTTCTAGGATTGGTGAGGGATAAAGTGCTTGTCAGATTAAATATGCTGGGTATTCCGTTACGGCCTGCCAGGGCATTTGCTGGATCCTATATATGTCCAGGGCCGTCTTAAGAGTATCGTGGGCCTCCGGGTCAATTAATTTTTCTGAGGCCCTACCGAACGAATTCTCAAATTTCAACCAGATATCATTTTTGTGAGGCCTCCGGGCCGTGCCCGGGTGGGCCCATGCCTTAAGTCGGCACTGTATGTGTCTATAACATTTTCTTAACCTGTGCACTGCCTAAATGAAGGTGAACAATCATGATCTTGTCAATCTACATGGGAGGGAAGTATCCCCTCTTCATGACCCCCCCCCCCCCAATTTCTTTACCCATGATGCATCAGCAGATTAAGAGGAATATTGACAAAGGAATGGTTAGAGAATATTTTAGCATGAACTTGATTCATTTAAGCTACATAAATTACATGTTTTTTGGATTGCTGTAAAGTTTCAATCTGGATTTCTTTCTTGTCCATGTGCCATCAGTTATCAATAGCATAAAATATTCTTGAAATGAGCGCTCTTTCATAGCATGTTAAAATGCTTTTCTTAACACAAATTATTTGAATTTATTTGGACTTCTGTACTTTTGCTTTCATATGAATTATGACTGCCAATATCCAGCCCTATCAGTTGCACATGCTAAATTGGTATTTCAGTGTTTTTTTGTACAATTTTTTTTTCACTACCGTAGTTTTTCAATGGTTGCTTTTCCAATTCAATTATACTCAATTTATTCAACATATGATTTGAAAGTCTGGATTCTCAATTTCATTAGTGTCTTATTTTAAACAGCAAAATATAAAAAGCTTAGAGTGTACTGATAATTTCATGATAGGAAACAGTAAATATAATTTGTATTTCTATTCGATGATTATAATAATTTCTTCACTGATCAAGTGCGAGGACACAGGTTCAATTCTGCACAAGAGCAGTTGAATTTTCTTTCATTCAAGCAGTTTAATATATATCTAAGGCTGCATTTATATAAGAGTGAAGAGATAAGCTGTACGTGAATTGTGACTAGAAAGGAAAATACTTAGGGGTGGAGGAAGAGAGTGCATAGTAAAACAGGAAGAGGATAGAGAAAATAGGGTGTGATGCTTCCGCAAAAGAGGAAGAAAAACGGACCAATCAGCAGATATCGAAAATCAACACTTCGAGGTGAAAACAAACCCAATTCTTCACGTCGCACTTTACACTCCCGTGTCTCATGGTCACCTCACTATGTGTCTGTTATGCATGGCTGAATGACGCCAGCGATTAAAAAATTGCTATTAGCGCCTAGTATTTTCGTGTAGTTATTAAGGCGCGTGTACATTCGCGCGCGGATCATGCAATGGCAGCATTCGCAATTGGTTATTCAGTAATTTGTACGGTGTTGTGAACGATTCTTGAAATCGGTTTTTTCAACGAACGCAAAGGAAAGAAACGATTTTCCTGAGCAAGTTTTTGTTTTGAGAGTTGGCAACAAATCATCCCTCAGCGACACTAGTCCATGCGATAAGCTATTTATTGTGGTTACCTTGACTAGACCTAAAGCAGAGTTTCCCCCCCCCCCCCGAGAACAATACACTAAGAATCCTTTGCTCTAGGTCCAGTCAAGGTTACCACAACAAATAGCTTATCGCATGAACTAGTCGCCGAGAGATGATTTGGTACCAACTCTCAAAACAAAAACTTGCTCAGGAAATACGTGCTCCTCATGCTCTATCACTAGACCCAGGGCCGTCTTAAGGGCATCATGCGCCCCCGGGCCAAATGACTTTTCTGAGGCCCTGCCTCTCCAATTTTCGAAAATTGAGGCCCTACAAGTCAAATTCTCGAAAATTTCAACCAGATCTCATTTTTGTGCGCCCCTATTATCTTGAGGCGCCCGGGTGGGGCCCATGCCTTAAGACGGCACCATAGGTGGAGTTAGACTTGGAAGTCTGGGGAGGGGGGCACGATGATGATGTCGATTCATCTATACATATATGCATTAGATCAGTCGACTTCACCTTTGATGTTGGGGGAGCAACGCCGCCCCCCCCCGTATCTCCGCCCATGGACGGCACTGTCCCCAGGAAAACACCGACTGGGACAAGTTGCATCGTAATTCCGAACGATTTCCCGTATCAGAAAAGGTACTTGGCCCGGATAAGGGCCGTTTATTTTTTATCAAATGACATAAAAAGGACTGCAATAGAAAAATAAATACCAGAAAACAAGCAACAAGAAAAGGACAAGCGCACAACTTCCAGTTGTCGCCTGACGTCAATAAAAACGTTTTTGGAAGTCATAAAATTAAGACGACTTCATATACACTGCTCAAAACAAGTAGGGGAGCAAGCAAAAAAGTGAAGAAAAACGTTCGAGACAGCCACGTATTGGCATACAATGGATAGTACACGCGTATCAATGCGCAATATAGAAGAAAGACGTAAAAAAATTTGGAATTAAGCTTTACTTCTTTGAAAATATGGAAAAAAGATGATTTAGGGCAACAATTTGGTTACATGTAAACGATAAAAAATAGTACTGTTTAGACATGATGCATGAGTTTTAATAGGGCGTGTGGTCTCCTCGAACAACTAAGACTGCTGCACACCTGTTCGCCATGGATGCGATGAGGCTATCGATCAGACTTTGGGGAATACTGTTCCACTCCTCAAGAAGTGCAATCTGCAAGTCTCGGACAGTAACAGGCGGCCTTGGTCGCGCAGCAATGCGTCGTCCGAGCGACATGCTCGATTGAATTCAGGTCAGGAGAGCACGCTGGCCATTCCATACGCTGTATTGTTTCAGCTTCAAGCATGTTCTCCACCAGACGAGTAGGGTGTCACACTCCAGACTGAATCGGGACTCGTCTGTAAACAGCACTTGGCTCCAATCATGTTGCTTCCAATCTCGATGTTCAGCAGCCCATCTTCTTCGGGCCGCACGGTGGCGTGGGATCAACGGAATGCAGACCATTGGCCTACGTGCATAGAGCCCTCCCTCATGAAGCCGATTACGTACTGTTTGGCTGGACACCCTTCGTCCTGTTGCCAAGAGCAACCGTCTTTGCAGCTGCGTATCATTCCCTGTTCTGTTTCGACGGGCTGTTAACTGTATGTACCGGTCATCAGTTGCTGTAGTGGCGCGTGGCCGACCTTGCCCTGGTCGACGTCTAACATTTCCTGTTTCTTGGAATCGATTCCACAGCCTTGCAACAACACTTCTGGCGACTCCAACAGCGTCCGCGACACTACGTTGTGTTTGCCCGGATTCCAGTCTGCCTATAACACGCCATGCCATGGATTCCGGTAAATCACGTTGTTGAGACATCCTCAAGTCACCTTGTCTCAAAAAAAAAAAATACTGAGCAATCGAATTTCACAGTTACGGCAGTAAAACAGACGTTTCTGCAACATCCCGATTTCTGCCCTTATCTCCTTTTTCTGGTTTTTGACGTCATGAACTTTGATTTGCATATGAAGTTTTCTTCTTCCGTTTCCTGCTAGGCTTTAAATTATGGATGATTCATTTTATGTTACTTATCGGTATACATCTTTGCGTAATTTTGTTAAAACCATGTGCTCCCCTAATTGTTTTGAGCAGTGTATATAGTATATGTATATAGGGGTTCTACATAAAATGTCTCAAACATGACGTGATAAAATGGCTATTATGTCAAAGGCGACTAGATAAGGGTTATTCTAGTGGCTATAATTATGTCCATTTGGGAACGTAAAAAAATGTCTGCCAACAATTGAAAAAGATGCAACGAATTCTTTGACGTGTACGTTGAACTAAAAAAATGAATTTTTTTAAAATATTTTTTTTTCGATAATGATAAATAACGCAAATAATTATATTACTATATTTTTCAAGGATAAAAAAAATAAAAGAAAACGAAAAAATAACTGCCATCTGCTAAACTCAGCAAGAAATTAAACGGTAATTGTAATATAACTAATCAATACTTTTGAAGTCTTCATTAAATAACACCTGACGGTTACCGCTGTAAAGGCGCAATCGGTAGAGGCATGGCGTGGGTTACGAAGTGACAATCCTCGAATGAACTGGGTTCGAATCCGACTTACGCCAGAAAGTCATACTTTTTTCCCCTCCCGTCTCTTCATCTACCTTCTGAAAGTCGAACTATTCGCAAATGGTCATTTTTGACGTTTCGAAAATGGACATAATGACCATTTTATCACGTCATGTTTGAGACATTTTATGACTTCCAAAAAACGGTTTTATTGACGTCAGGCAACTACTTGGGAAAAGTACTTCATTCATCTTGTGACAACCAGTATAACGAATAGACCTATAGTCCGTTTCAGGTTAACTTTGCAGTGCAGAGAAAGGTAGGGAGTGTATTCCTTCGCCACAAAATATAGTTCCCATATATCGGATGCTTACGATGATCATTTATGCAGAATATTTCAATTTTTTGAATGATTGAAGAAAATACAGAAAAAATATTGTTCTGAATCGATCTTTATTCGTTTAAGAATTTTAAATTAGAAAAAAAAATGGTCACCATTATACGTGAAAAGATTTTTCTCAGTGAGAATAAGCTATACCTTACCGCGACCGCGCATCGATACATTGGTTGAAAGGCTTTCGTTGTCATAGCAACGTGTGATGCGGTTCCCTCGTAGCTTCCCTTCCACTGCAAAGTTAACCTGAAACGAACTATAGGGTAATTTTGAAACACCCTCAGAAAGTTCATTAAAAAACATTTCGGATAATTTTGATATTTTCATCCGGAACAGAATTATCCAGTTCGAAAGAAATTCGTGATTTTTATGACGCAAAATCATTTACGCCATTTAATATCACGTCATTTATTAACCTTCAGGTCATGAAATTACCTGATATTTCATTAAGGTCATCAAGTATCACGTTATTTCCTGACCTTTATTGTTCTTTCCCATTAAATGACTTGGAAATGAGGAGATTAATTTTTTGACTGACGTCATTCAGAGAACAGGATCAAATTTTCACGTCATATTCGACGTCAGGTGACTACTTGGGTACATGAAATAAACTTAGAGGAGAAATAAATTTTATATTATTATTTATATTTCTTCTCGATGGAAATAAATGTTCTTATTTGTAGCCGTAGTTATCGTAATGACATTTCTAAGTTGTCTGGATAATTTGAATCGTTGATTTGAGAAATAAAAGTCGAGTTGGCGTCGTTCAAAATACGTGAAAAACTGGGATATTTTTGGAAAAAAAGTCGGGGCAATCAGAAAAACATAAAAAACCGACTGTCCCGACAAATACGAGACGTATGGCCACCCCGCCATAACTACTAAAAAAATCACAGGAATTTACTGCAAATTTCAGGGGATTAAAATGAATTCTACAAGTTTAAACGTTTAACCTGACAAACATGAATTGTACTCATAATTATCATAAAGTAATTTATAGGTTTGGAAATAATTTTAATATATAATTTTGATACAGAACAAAGATTCAAGTAGGCTTCGTTGAAAAAAAGGGACATTTAAAAAAAAAAAAAATCGGGATGGTTAAAATGTGAAAATACAGAAATGTCCCAGATAATACAGGACGTATGGTAATAGTATTTCGTATATGCAAATAAAAAATCAATTTGTTTGGATGGCAAAACGCTTCGATTTGATTGGTTGATTAAGATTACTTAATCTCGGTACCCCATTCTCACTGTATTTCTGTGTTTGGGAAGAACGCGAAGCGCCATTTTGTTGTCGATTGTTGGAAAAGAAGTTGTTCTAGCTTGATTACGAGCCGATTCTTTCAAAAGAAAACTTAATTGCGTTTGAAACAGTTGAAAATCTGCAAGAATGTCTGGCCGTGGAAAAGGAGGAAAGGGGCTTGGAAAAGGAGGCGCCAAACGTCATCGTAAGGTGCTGAGAGATAACATTCAGGGCATCACCAAACCTGCGATTCGTCGTCTGGCAAGACGTGGCGGAGTGAAACGTATCTCTGGTCTGATATACGAAGAGACCCGAGGCGTGTTGAAAGTGTTCTTGGAGAACGTCATCCGAGATGCTGTCACCTACACGGAGCACGCCAAACGCAAGACCGTCACTGCCATGGATGTGGTGTATGCGTTGAAACGACAGGGCAGAACCCTGTATGGTTTCGGCGGCTGAAGAGTTCCGCTCTGCTACGATGCTGTGCTGGTATATCGTTTTCATTTGTCTATCATCTTTTTTTACTGTTTTTCCTTGTGACTGTTCGTCATCAGTTATCAACCAGTGAGTGTTTCCTTAATGTGTGTGGGGTCGTGTCTTTCTCTCTCTCTCACTTTTTGTTAAAGAGTTGTGAATTTTTAAATCCCATGTTTTAAAATGTAAACTTGTCATCTCCATTTATGTTTTTAAATTGTCAATAAATGTGAGTAAATGTACGATTTGTTTCTTGCTTTTAATTTAGTGTCTAGTAATTTTTGTGTTAATAGATGTAAATGGAATAGCTTACCCCCGGGGTAGTAAATTCTAATGCGATTGACACGTTTAAAAAGAAGTACGGTAAACGTGTTTGGGTAAATTGAAAAACTATCTGTACTTGGAATAAGACTCCATAAATATTTTATGCCCACTGTATAACATTGTGCAGATAGCTATTGTTAATTGGGTTGCTGTATTATACAAATGACGTGCATATTTATCTCTGCCATCTCTCTCGTTGGGCAATTTGTGTGTTGTGGTCTTGTATTCAGATTAGGTGGTTTGGGAAGATAGGACCAAATCAAATTTCCTGAAATTCTCTGTGCAGGTTGAAAGTTTCTTTTAACCGTTCCACCTACAAACAATTTTTAATGTTTATGTTGAGGAAAATTGGTTTTCCTATCGAATTACATGTACCAATCTTTAAAAATTTTAACAGTGTATTGTTTGAGGAATTCGTCTTTTTGTATGTATTTTTATGTTTCGAAACACCTAGAAGGTTTTTGTCCCTGCAAGTTGAAATAATCAAACTTTCTATCGGCTATGATTTTAAATTGTCTTGATTTTTGAAATTTTTTTAAATCCATTGATTTGCAAAAATCCTTTTTGTCCTTTATTTTCAAATATCATTGAAGTTAACATAACCTAGCATGGTAGACCTATGCTTGTTATTGAAATGCTGGAGTTTTGATCTCAAAAGATATGTAGAAGATCTGGTAAATAAAGACTTTTTGACATAATTCTTAGGTAGAGTAAAGAAAGCTGTGCTAGATTTCGGGCATAAACAAAATTTGCAGAAAAAATGTAGGGATCAACTCTTAGATGTGTGTGTGTGTATATATATATAAAATAGTTTTGTAAATGTATTATAATGCAGGGAGTTTTTTGACCTAATTGTAGATGTAAAATAATGAATATTATAAATACTGTGGACTGGAAATTTTATTGTGAAGTTTGCTTGTCTTTTTACCAGATGTTGCTAGTCCGAAAAACCAGCAAATGCATCAGTTAGGCAGGAAACAATCTTTTATATATTCATTTCATTTTTTAATTAATCGTCAATACAGTGGGTTTTTCATTTAGTGATGTTGAATTGAATGATCCTTTGGTAGTCTATTGAGTGAATCGAGAAACCTTGCACCGTATATGATACTGAATCACCATTAGGCATTTATTTTAAGGGGGGGGGGAAATAAAAGTACTCTTTTCTTTTACACAGAATAAGTTTATGAAGTTGGTTTGGGCTCAATGACCTTTCATGTTACATAATCAGATTTTTGGTGTTCGTATGCCTTGTTTGGTTATTGTTCGTTTGTAGTTTATTCATTAATGCTGAATAAAATTTGATAAGGTAAACTTAATTTTTATCCTAGCAGTGATACACATGCATGGGGTCTATTAATCCCATTAGACCAGTTAATTAACAAAACACAAGTAGGCGATTTAAAAATCTTTAACGATTTCGTATCCTGCCCATTATATTGTAATGATTGATTTTGATTAGTTTTTTGGGTCAACGCGTATCAGAATCCTGATTACGATTATTGAGTTGATGGTATTTTATTGTGACTTATTCTGCGTAACTTGACTGAATCAAAAAAATGCCAATTTTTATTTTTATAAAGACTTAAAATAGTGATAATTTGACTTTAGTCAAACCTCTTTATAAAAATTGACTTTATAAATTGAATTATAAGTTTTTTTTTTTAAATGTCTCGTAATGTGACAGTGATATGAAACGTAGAATGGGATCAGAATTAGCAGTGCAGGCAAACAAATTTGAGATAGATTTTGGGTTTAATTTTAATAAACTGGGTTGTACTTGCATCTTGCAAAAGTAGTCTTGAAATTTAGAATGAATGAACAGCAAAAACACTTGCTTTCAGTCTTAAGGCTTGTTTATAAGATTTGAACAGGGCCCCGAAATTAAAAAAATGTGTAAAAATTCAAGTAAAATATATACATTTTTATTTGGTAAAACATTGTGGAAAATCAAAGAATTTTCTTCTAATCATATTTTTTAAGTGCCTATTAAATATCAGTTTTAATATATCAATCAATGATGGACTATCAATTATAATACAGCATGTATATATATGAAACAAAACTGTTTTAATGTGTCAGTATTATGTTCGAGTCTTCAATTTCATATATTTTTCACCGTAAAATAATTTATGAAATGATGACAAAGTGCATGTTAGTGATCAATATGAAATCCTTAAATCTTCATGAAGATTTTGTGAATTGCAAAACTTTCATGCATCTGATCTTGCAAACAATTTCTTAGACAAACTCTGCAAAAATTTTCATCCTTGGTTGAGGATGGTGACAATGCCACAAATGTTAAATAACGCGAGAGGTTTAGAAGAGATGTTTCCAAAATACATTGAAACAGCATTAACACTACCACCAATAACAAACTGCTCTAGAGAAAGATGATCATTCTTGTTGAAAAGGATAAAATCGTCAGTTCGCTCACTTTTACAAGAAAAAACTCATCTTTAGCTTTATTGGGTATTGATTGTGCTCATGTGAGAGTACGAAGGAAAACCCTCGTGTGTGGGTGTTTATTGTAAGACATTTTCACAAAGAGAATTTCACATTATATATACATTTCTCATTTAAAATAATGCATATCTTTTTTTTACGTGTTTACAAACATGTACCGTATTTGCTGACGTACTAAACTTCTTCGACCACAGTCAGGGAGCCTCCCAAATCTCTTGCCCAGGGTCCCATGAAGTCAAAGTCGGGCCCTGGAATTGAAATTTAGTTCACTATTTTATCACTTAAATCATCAAGTGCTGTGAAATCTGTCCAAACGTAAATAATCAAGTAATGACTTTATTTTAGTAAGTAGACACTATTTCTACCTTTAATCATTTGTGAACTAAACCAGTCTAAATGATCCTTAACCTCTGCATGCATTCTAAAGTTACTTGATATTGAGAGGCAAAATTTTGGTTTTCAACCTTTTTCTAGTCGTGAGCACTGTCTGGGTACCCATTACCAAAAGAATGGTGTATGGGTAGAATAAGGGAATGTCAAAATGGTGGGTGACAAAGTATCTAGTTGCGGCCACATCAAAATACTTCGTCACTGTCATCCAACATTTTGGCGCACCTTATAATGTAGAAGACACAGTTAAAAAAGGTGAACTCGGTGCCCTTTCTAGTCAGGGGCACAAGACCTGTTTGCTTCCCCCAGTTGTGGTTCAGCTCATGACAAGTTTGAGACAAGGATGCATGATTTTTCATGTATTCGTATGTTTTAGAGATGGGAGGAGAGTTAGACCAGGGTATGTAAAAATCAGATTTTTTATTAAAATTAACCGACCGCTTATTAATTAAAACAAATCTTGTTAATCATTAATAATGCATATTTTCATATCACCTTTGTTTTCCTAATTGCTCAAATTTAATTGAGCATTAATGAATAAACTACAAGCAAAAAAATACAAACAAACCAAAAATCTGTTTGTGTGAAAGGACACACACACATTTAAGCCCAAATTAACTTCATAGATTAAAATTTTTTTAATAGAAAAAAGTGCTTTTATTCATGAGGCCCCCCCCCCCCCCACATTAAAGTAATGAGTGGTGGCAACTCAGTATCACACATATGATGCAGATATCTCAATTCACTCGATGCGCAACCAAGTACCATTCAGCGTCAATTAAATAAAACATTCTATTGACATGATTGTTTCTTGCACAATTGACGAATGTGTTTCTCTCTTGTGATCATTCACATTTTTTTAAAATGCTTTATGAATCTGTGGGATAAGCTGTGTCAAGTTATGCAACTGGGAATATTTTTGGTAGCAATTGCATTGTTTAAAGTTTGTTTCTACGAAAAGGGAACGTATCCACCTTTCTCATATCTCTATAACAGATACCCATGGGACCGAAAATTTTGGCCGCTAACAAAGAGTATCCGTTAATGGATAATAAGAAATTGTGTCCAGTGAGGTGTTCACTAACAGGAGGTTCCCACTGTAGAGATTGCATTACTTATGTTAATGAAGTAGGGGTACCTTTCCTGGAATCAACATGTGATGAAATTTCTAATTTTTCAGACTTTAGTTCAAATTTTAATCAAAAGGTAACATTTTTACTATTTTTTTTATTTTCAAAACAGAACATTTCCAAAATTCAATTGTGGATAACTCCCTTGAATGTTGATAAAAAAAATCTTCAACCATTCCTCCATGCTACCCATTGGCTTTATACTTTTGTAGAACGAAGTATTCTGGAGAAATACTTCTTTACTTCTACTGTAAATTTGACAAAAGTGAAAATATTCTATTTTGAAAATAAGCTCCTGAAATATACATTCAAGGTGAGGTTCTACTGATGCATAAGTTGCGCTTGGTGTCAGGGGAAATGCGTTTCAACATAAAGTGCCTAGGTCAACCATAAGCTTATTTTTTCTTTCCCTGTCCATTTAAAAATGACTGAATGTGCCCCATTGTGGTCTGGGTGTACCCTTTCGTCTTGTCATTATTTGATGGCCTTTGTATTGAAAGCCCTAAAATGAATGCTTCCCAGAGGCTTAAGACAGCACATGCAACTTATGCATCTGTAAGATCCCCAGAAAGTCATTCTACACTTTCTATTTCTAGAGAAAAAAAAAATTAATGAAAACAATACATAATTATGTTTATATCTTCTAATAAATCTTTATTTGATAAGAAATATAAAAAATGAGCAACAATGTAGAAATAAAATTTGTCATTTAAAACATTGGGGAAGAAATAGAATAAATAAGGAGGAGATAACAAGACCACATACATTCTTATACTTATTTTTTTATACATTGGTTTTTTCAGATTTTTGCAAATTGTTTGGGGATATCTTCTTCCCCAAAGGCACAATGCATCAACATTAAGAAAAAAAAGAAGACGGCACAGCTGCAAAAAGCATTTTACAATGGCAAAAACAAGACTGACATAAAAAACAAAAATACAATGCCTCCAAAGCAGAATATAAAAAAAACTGACATACGCTGTAGAAAATCTCAAAAAATTAAAAAAGCAAAAAAAACTGTGTTCAGACAAACATTACAACAGGAACTTTTTAACTATAGGACATTTTCAATTACCTGAGAACTCGTTGGCAGAACAATGCAAAACATTGTTTTGGGACCTAGTGCTTTCAAGCAGTGGTATCCTAAATGTTTCTAACCTGTGGGAGCTACCATGGCCCCCTAGGCTGGGATTATTCATGAGCCCTTCTACAGTCAATTTATAGCGTGAAAAAACAAAACATGATGGTAATTGTGTCCCAGGCCCTGTCAGCCTTCCTCCTTGTGGGGCCATGGGTGATACACTTGCACTTTATGTAGGAAATTTTGATTTCTAAGGGTTCTTGGACCCATGCCACAAATTAACATGGGTGTAACCCCATCCCCCCCCCCTGATGCCACTGCTTTCAAGTTGAAGTTTTGGCATCTGGAAAACTATTTTGGTCATAAAAGCTGAACCCGCTCATAACGTTTTGCGGCTTAGTGCAACTTATTTTCATATGATCCCAACTCTTACTAATACTCATTGAAACTTTTTTTAAATGTTTTTTCGATTATAAAATTTTTTGTGATGGTTTTTGAAAAACATAAGAGGGATTGACTATAGTCATGTGTTGACTAACAAAGACAATTCGTTCCGGAATCATATTTGTAAGCCGAAGAGCAATTTACAACAGGTTTTTTATGCAAAATTGTTTAATCTGTTCCATGTGTAGCCCAAAATTTCAAGATAAGTAATGTAACACTAAACAAGTAGTGTAAAAAAAGGAGCACAAGCTGAAATGAGCGGTTTCAAAATCAAATAAATGACAATAACTTATAAAAAAAATCTTCATTGGCTGAAAAATTTGTTAGCGAAGGTATCACTGTATATGTGCAGAGAACTATGAAATACATTCTTGATATATAGGCAAAAAGAAACATTTTTTATAATCACAAATTCTCTTAACCAAGATTTATGAAATGAATGTTTGTCCACAAACCTCACATGCAACAAAATCATTTTGTTTTCTTGATTTTACAGTTATCACAAACATGAAAAGTAACTCAAGAATGTTTAGTTGAACTTTAAAAAAGGGAAAGAAAAGAAAATCATAATTTTCTGCAAATATAAAACAGCAACAGTGAATTTTTTTAAGTAGTTAACATAAAACAATGATACAGCAGAAAACGATAGCCTTGTTTTTTATAATTAAAACATGCATGCTTTTTATAATTCCACTTATTTGTTACTCGTATTATTAATGAGTATATTTCATATCAGTTTTCAATACTGAAATCTGTTCTACAGCGAGGGAAAATGATATGCGTATAATACTGGAATAAAAAAAGCTGTTCCAACAATCTGAATAAGGCAGGAAAAAATTAGAAGTACTTTTTTTTTGGTATAAATATCTTGGCGTTTATGTAATTAAGTGGTCTTCATTTTGGTACTAGACAGCCCCAAAGATGCAAACACCCACATCATAAAATAGGAAAACATTAATGAAAATCTATAGATAAATAAATGAAATTAAAATGTGGAAATTCAACAATACTCAAATTTCTATAATTTTGAATGAGTCTGAAAAAATTGATTTATAATGGGTGCGACACATTCCGGGTTGTTTAAATGAACATAATGATTGCCTTCAACTATATCTACAGTGAAAGATCTACAATTCTTCTTATAGATAGACAAGAAATCTGAGTTTAAGTGAGAATCTACTGATTCATACATCACAGATGCTCTAGCTAGGATGATCAAAAGATCACATTTAACATTCTCCATGTAGGCTTTGAGAGCTTCGTGACTGAATCTTTGTAGATCCTGCATCACTTTCAATCGTAAATCTCTGGTGAAAACAAATCCTTTACCACAGTCGGATGTTTTGCAACTTCTCTTTAAAAGAACATCAGCAGATTCTTTAGTCAGTTGCCCATGTGTCCCTTCTAAAAGACGCTCGCGTGCTCCGTCATACGTGTAAACAGGTGCAGGTTTACCCAGCTTTGACTCAAGCAGCAGAAAGTTGTCAAGACCTGTCCTGGTAGTCACTGGTAATTGAGAAAAGTGTTTCGAAAAGGGTTTCACGATGTCGAGTAAAATTATTCCCTCCACTGCTTCCGCATAGATACTTGCATATAACAATGCCACCGTCCCTCCTAGACTATGACCTAAGATGTAGAATTTTTCCCATTTCAAGTACTCTACAACTCGCTTTACATCTATAAGTGTCTCCATGTAATTATAAAAACATCCAGGGGGTTTATGAGTTGAAAGACCGTGGCCCACACTATCAAATGCCACAACATACAACGAAGGTGATAGATAAGGCACCAATGTTTCAAAAGTGCCAAGACTGTCTTGCCAACCATGAAGAGCAAGAATGGGTATGCCCTGCTCATCACCCCACGCTTTAGCTGCTACTTTACCATATCCAAATGGGATAAAAAATTCTTTGACCTTTTGAGGTGTCATCTTATTGGCCGAGTAAACTGTATTATATTTTTGATTCCGGTAGAGAGACCTAAAAGAAAGAAGAAAGAAATATATTATAGTAGCCTCCCATTATAAGATGGATTCAGATAAATTCAGCTTTCTATTGAAACTACTGTTAAAAATGTAACTAAAGTCTTGATAAAGGTGTCATCAACGCTCCATCTAATTTTTATAATTTTATGCACACAGACCTGATATCTCTGTGTGCAGTATTACAACAAATCATATACAGTAATGGCATATTTGTTCATTTTTCACATGCAGAAGAGTTTCCATGGTGTGCACAGCTTAGGGTGAACATTGGTCAACAGCTATTTCAAATGTGATGGAATAGGAAATAATGTTGATCTCATCTCTGAAATTCACTTTGCAATGCGAACTGAATAAATTTCATTTTTCGTACATATAAGGAAGTTTTGGGGAAACTATTTATGATGGTATCTTTTTCATCAACTTGCATCTCTATGTTTATGATCCAATTTAAAAATAAATCTTCGAAGAAAAACAGTAAGAGATTTTGAGATTTTTTTCTAAGCCAGGGCTGGACAAATGGCAAAGAGAATCTGGACGTCAGAGAACAATTTTTTAAGCAAAAAAAAAAAATTCCCAAAAGAAACAGTTTGTGCTGCAATTTAGTAACACACACACAAAGGAAATTTTAGGCACCCATACCAATTGTTTTTAATTGACCTGGGATTTGTACAACCCTGCTCTAAATTCAATTGCATTACTTTTGTGAGTACACTCCTTTCTACTAAATTCACTCATGTTGTAGGCATCCCCAGCTGAGGTGAAGAGCTGAGCTTCCCCTATAATTAATGAATATATTCATACAATGCAATACAACCTTTTCCCTTTAGTCCTGTATATATGCAACGACTGACAACTTTCAATCCCCCCCTCCCTAATGTTTTATTCATGTCACGTAGAGATGTACAATTCTTGAGAATAATCTTCAAGAGAATATTTTCTGGAAGGACTAGTTATAAATAACTTGAGAATAATTCTTATTATTTTCAAATAAGAATATTCTCTGGGAATTTATAATAGTAGTCCTTTTAGAGAATATTCTCTCAACCTCATTCCCTTGTTCTGTAGGTTGCTCTTTTGGTTATTCACATACTTGCGTACTCTTTTGGTCACTCAAATTCTTGCACATATCATAGATCAATCTTTTTGGTCTCTCCCATGCTTACACTCTCTAGGTCACTCTGTTAGAGCGTGTGCAAGCATGTGAATGACTAAGTCACACTTTTGGTCACTCACTCTCTATTAAAGACGTGTATCACACCACAATTAATTTCACGTCATTTTACAGTGCCAAATTTTTTAAATTGATTTATGAAAAGTACTTCAGATAACCCGAAACTATACTAATCAGGGTATACATATACAGTTGAGTCTTGATCATTTGAATCTCGAAGGTTTGAGGTGTTTGCGGATCATCTGAGTTGCCAGAATTTTTCTAAATTCCCTCTCGAAGCACTTTTACTATTTCTTTTGGTTGATTCAATTCCAGTTTTTAAGGGGCCTTGATCCATAGGCTAGGGTCTTTGTTGGATCCCCCGACAAATGCCAGAATTTTCCAGACCCTTCTATAGTAAATTTAAAGTGTAAAAAAAATATTTCATACTTTGCTCCCAGGGATATTAGAGTCCCCTTTGTAAATCTCTAATATAAAGAGGCCATCAGTCTTGGCAGATCAAAATTGTGTGAAACGGCTCCTAGGGGCATTGCTAACCTCTGTCAGGGATATCAAGAGGAGTTGGTGTAGTGCAGGGCGACTTTAACAACTGACACAGTGCGGGCACATCTGATGTTCCAGCCAGACCTGCGGGTCACTAAGCACTACTTAAAATATGTTATCAAAGATCCTGGCAGGCCACAAGTATCCTGTAAGCCATGCATTGAAAACCCCTGGTGCAGTGATTTATGCCTGTTTAGTGCTCTGAAGTAATTCTTTTCTAGAGCAGCATTTCCTGATTGAGGGGTGCCTTGACCCCCAGGGGTCATGGCCCAATTGTAGAATTATGTTAAAAAAAAAAACTAGGTTGAAAAAATATTATAAATTACTCAAAAAAAAGAAGAAAAGTTTCAATTAAATCAACGTGCAAAAGCACCATTGGTAGATTGCAGTAGCAATATTGTTACAATTTCACAAAAACTGTACTCGTGGTGACATCTGTTTGATAGGAGTATGAAACATAGTTAGTCAAGGCACTGCTATCGCATCACATTTACTAGTTAATGGATAGAATGTCCTCCTCCATTCAAAAACATTCTCGCTTATAGATGATTGTAGTTTCTGCTGTTATAAATGGGGGTTCACGGGAAATGCCAAGATTTCCAGGGTGTCCATGACTAAAACTATTCAACTAAAACTAACTCAACGTTGAATGATGTACTGAGTATGCCGCAGCAGCCAACTCCATACATCACTTGTGGGGGATCCTCCTCCTAACCAGAGCATGGCCTGCTACTCTGTCTCATATACAAGTAGGTCAGAGGAGCAGACATTATGAAAACATTAAGGGGGAGGGGACTGAAAGTTGTTGATTGTCCCGTATATACGGTACTTGAGCACGTACGCATGAGTGTGAAAAGTGCATTGCATTTTTTTTAGAAATTATTACGCCCCCCCCCCCTCCCCAATAAATTACAAAATTTATTGAGATGGCCTCAGCCCTAGGTTCTGGCGATCCAAGATTCTGATTTTTGAGCAGCAGTAGACAAGTAAAAAAATTTACCAAAGAAGAAATATTTTTTTAGGTACAAGTGATACTATGTAAAATTATATAGACAAGAAGTTATTTTATAAAAAAAAATTCAAATTAATTCAATGATTAGTTTAGAAAAGTTAATTTTTTTACTAAACATCTGTGATTCTATTTAAATGTCCTCCTATTTATACGTGATGGGATTCATTTAAATCTCCTCCAGGCTTGAGGGGTTATAACCAAAATAGGTGAGAGTGAAGAGTTAAGCCGAATTTTCCTAGAAGCAGGATTTTCTATGCTTCATGCACTATTTTGTGTCGGCAGAAACGTGTTACATAATCACGCTATGTGTTTGTGTTTTCCTAGCTTGATGCATCAGGTCAGCACAGATATGTCGTATAAGACCCTGGCATCAACTATTCTGTAGTCTGCATGTTCTGGTTTGAAGGGAAGAGAAAGAAAACACAACAAAAATGAAGAGAACATCAGGAAACGAGTGGCCCGTATTTGATTCCTTCCAACATGAGGCATGTTGTACGTGTGCTCTATGGGAAAACTGTTGAACCACTTTTCTGATTGGTGAGTGGATGGCGCACTGGTCAATTCATGCTACATAGAAAAACTTCTCCTAGGAAAACCCGGCTTTTGTGTTTTTCTGCTGTGGCATTTTTGTTTTTTATCTGTTTTGTCGTCTGAATATCGATGTATCTTTGCCAATAAAAAAATAGACAAAAGTGAAGAGAAGATCGAAGCCACACACTTTTGAAAAGTAATCTGCCAATACTGTAGATCGGCCAACATAACGCGCTGGCACAAGGTGTGTTGTACTCTGCAGGAACAGTCATACCACTTTTCCTATTGGTGAATGGACGGGGTGTCATGCTGAGCTATAACGCTACACGTTTCTGCCGATGTGATTCCTATTCGGTTCACGCTGAGCAAAAAAAAATCTGCTAAAAGAAAAACCCAACTTATAAGCCATAATCGTTATAATAGACTTTTACTGTACTTAAGTTTAAGTGCTCACCTCTCCCCAAAGTTGATTTCAATTGCGTTTTTTTGATAATCCGAGTTGGTCTACGATTATTGGAGACTACTGTACTGTTAACATGAGGGGTTCACAACCACAGTATTTATTATGGATTAATGGACAATTTTAAAGTCTTTGATAGACAATTCAGTTCAAAAGTGTGTAAAGAAATTAAATATGTCAAAGTTCAGTTAAAACTATCATAAGTAAGCAGGTATAAGTGCCCTGCTTTTACAAATTCTGCAAAAGCAGGGCTTTTATAAAAACTCCAAGGTGTTATTATCCATAATAAAGACAAATGGACTTGTGTGTGAACCACTTATATTTTACTTTTTTAAACAGCGTACATTACATACCTTTACGGTGACGTCCGTGCCATGAACAGGAACGATTACAACGAAATGAAAAAAAAAACAACAAACGCGCGCAAACGTCAGAAAATCCAACGAGGAAAAGAGATTATGCGCTCGATTAGCTGGAAAAAAAATAATTTCTCACGATTACACTCACGAAAGGAAACTCAAAAACGTCTCTCACTCTCTGAGCGAGAATTAATGTCTTCCTTTTTTCCTTGTATTATATGACAGAGCGTGCTACCATCTACCGTTATTACGAAGAGTTGATCTGATGAAGAACGCAACCAAAAAAATATGGCCATTTTTTTTTTCGGCAGAAAACATTTTCTTAAGACATGAAAAAACGAGATTCTGGATGATGATAAAACATGAGTAGACTTGCGTCACGGTGACCGTCAAACCGAAAGATACGCAGGCCACATCGCCATATGGCAATATCGGCTCATTGTCCACACCTTAGAGGAGAAATACAGTTACTTTACGATACTTTATTTCTCCTCGATGGTCCACACGGACTGGATACCTCTGGCAATTTATTCATAAAAAAGCATACATTACAAAATATACATTACAATCATAACAACTATAAAATCATAATCTAAGTATAAAGTCAATTGCGAGATCACAAATCTACGTATACAATCGGAAATCTAGCATATAATTCTATATATTCCATATAAAATCTTAATTCGAATATAAAGTCCTAAATCACATATTGAAATCAATAATAAATCAGATAAAATTCATAATCGATTTCATCCTCAATTTAAATCGTTCGATTTCCATGACATTATACTGGTCTTGTGCTATCAGTCAGTCTTCTTTGTAGATGATCAGTTTCTTTTTTCTTTGTGAGCGGCGAGGTGGTGCAGTTTGTACTTGTGCTATAGGCTGATAAGGCGTCCGTGGGATCACTTTGTCTTCATCGTCTTCTACCCATCTAATTATTTTCTTGACTTTATTTATTCTACTTTTGTTTTTAAAAATCACTCTGATCCAGAGTGTGGCATTTTCAGCAGCGCGCACAGCCATGTGCTTTAGATGTGCAGTTAATGTACATGTTGTCAAGTAATGGATGGGAGTGCCGATTTCACCGCAAAAGCAATGATCTGTTCCTCGTTTTTTGAAGCGGTGAAGGTAATTTGGAAAAGGTCCGTGATTGGTTGTAAAAAATACCAGTTCTCTGCTCCAATTTTTTGCGTTGTATGAAACTTTTGGTACTATTTTGTGGACACTTCTTCCAGTTTCGGCATCATTCCATCGGGATTGCCATAGATTGAGTATTTATTTTCTTGCCTTTTGTTTCGCTGTTGGTGATGGTAATAATATTTTAATTAAATGTGCGCCATTGATTGTCGCTGCTTTGGCTATTGCGTCTGCTTCTTTTGCGTCACGGTGAACAGTATTTCATACCATTCTTGAGCTGACCATATTTTTGAAAATGGAGGAGGAAATCCTAAATACGAGAAATCACATTTCGTCAAATATTTATAGTCATAATTATAGAAATAAGTTGGGTAAACAATTTTATTCCTTCATTTCAGATGAAGAATGAAAATTCAGGTAGGTCCCGTTGAAATTACGGGAGAAAACGGGACATTTTTATGAAAAAAAAAAATAGTGATGGCTGAAATTACGAGTCATGCTGTAGTATCGTAGATTTGTGTGCCATCCATCGAAGGAGAAAATCTTTATTTCTCCTCTAAGGGGCGTATACACTAGCGCGCGGATACAGATTATACAAATCTATGCACCAACAACAAGCTATTCGGAGGAAGAAGTAGAAGACTTTTATGAAGAATTAGACGAGCTGCATAGTAAAGGAAACCATCATATCAAAATAGTAATGAGTGACTCCAATGCCAGAATTGGAGAGTAGAAATGGTGAAAATTCGGTTGACGTCATGGTTACGTTGTTCGAAACGACAGAGGAAATCGACTCGTCGAATTTGCAGAGAGTGAACAGCTATGCATCATGAATTCATTTTTTAAAAAACCCCTAAGAAAGTGGACCTGGAGAAACCAAACTGGAATAATTAGTGAGATCGAATACGTCCTATCTAATAAGAAGCATATGATCCAAGACTGCAGTATTCTCAACAAATTCAATACAGGATTATCGACTGGTTAGATGTAGAGTAAGGTTTAACACTAGAATGGAAAGAGCGAAACTTATCAAAAATAGAAAAACTGACATCAAAATATCACAAAGCTTCAAGAACATCAATATCAATTCCAGTTAGAGCTGAAGAACCGATTTGATTTGCTATGTAACACCACTGAGGAAGAACAAGATGTCACCACGATGAACATAACTTCAACCACTACCTTAAAAAGAAGTAGCAAAAGAAGTCGCTGGAGAAAAAGAAATCAAACCAGTGAAGAAAATAACAGAAGAAACTTATGAAAGACCGGAGAGAATTTCAGATTAAGAATGACCCTAAATCAAAAGTGGAATATGCAGAACTTTGTAAGACAGTACGAAAGCGGATTACAGAAGATGTCAGGAAGTTTAATTCCGATATTGTAAAGAAAGCATGGGAAGATAATAGGAGCTTAAAATCAGCAAAACGAAAACTGTGTGTTGGGAGAAAGGGGATTTTTTGCACAAAAAAGGAAAGATGGAACCATCACAAAAGATGGAAATGAAATCATTAGTATTGTTGAGGAATTACAATACTCGAGGAAAATATAATACTCTATACAAACATGAAGAACAGGATCGGAACAAAAGAAAATGGAAGCCGAATTCGTACAAGTAGCTCCTGTGCTGAAAGAGGAAGTCTACAAAGCTATAAGATGTATGAAAAAAAGGGAAACGCCCAGGTGAGGATGGGATTTCAATAGACATTATTAAAGCAGCAGGAGAAAAATTTGCCTGTATGCTAGCTGCTTTGTTCACAAATCGTCTTACAAAATCGGATGTGCCTGAAGATTGGAATAACGCAATGATGGTTCTTCTTTACAAAAAGGGTGAAAAGGGAGATATTAAAAACTATCGATCAATCAGTCTCCTATCAGTAATTTATAAAATCAGCCTATAGCCTATACATATAGGCTTGAATCCAAATTGGACGAAGCTCAACCAAAAGAACAGGCAGGATTTCGAAGTGAATTCAGTACAATGGATCACATCCAAACAATCAGGGAACTTATAGAGAGACAAAAGGAATACAAATTACCATTGTGTATGGCCTTCATTGATTTTGATAAAGCGTTTGACTCTGTCTTCACATCTGCTGTTGTTAAAGCTCTAGATATAATTGGGGTCGAGAAGACTTACATCAATATTATCAAGAAAATATATGACAAAGTAACTGCAACGATTCGTTTGGATAAAGGAAAAGCAAAGATTAAACTTGGAAAAGGAGTCAGACAGGGTGATACTATCTCATCGAAACTCTTTACTACTGTTTTAGATGTATTCAGAAAACTGGATTGGGATAAAAAGGGAATTAAAGTAAATGGAGAATTTCTCAACCCGGCGCTTTTGGTCCAGCGCCGGGGCACCAGACCTAATTGCCTCCCCCCCCCCCAGCCGCGACCCTGGGCCGAGCAACCCAGTAGGATGAATTCAGAAATGAAAATTTCGTACATATTCAACAGAGCACCCATAAGTCTAAAACACTTTCGTTTCTCCTTATATAGGAGAATATTTCGATTTCAGAATAAATTCTAAGCTTAGGCCAGGGGTGCTCGGCCCTGTGCCTCAAAGTACTGGAAGTGCTCGAGCGTTTTCCGCCACTGTGTATTTACGGTTTTGCTGCCTGTAAGCGTTACAAATTACGCCACCCTTCTTCTGTTCCACTCTCATATTCTTGAACACATATTACTGAAATATATGCCGCCCATCCGAACCTTCCGCTATGTGGATATAGTATTGAGAAAAAAAAAATTAAAAATAAAAAACTTTTTTTACGAGACGCGATGAGTCATCTCTTTGGCCTTAGTATTTAGGAAAATAATCACTTGGGCTGCTTTTTTTTATTTCCATTTTGTACCAATTATTTTGCACTTAAAGTGGCTTAAAAACTGCCTCACGCACTGGTTGTGCATAAAGGCATAGGCCCGTGGCATATTTTCAGATAAAGTAGGCCCACGGCACACTCACAGATCACTTGAGTGACCCGTGGCACAGTTCCAGAGCACTTGAGTTCCGTGGCACATTTAGAGATCCCCAAGTGACATGCAGAACAGTTTAAGAGCGCTTAAGCAAGTCGCATTGCAGCTCTAATCATTCAAATTACCCGCAGCACATTCCCAGATCAGTGACGTAGCTAGATTTTTGTCAATGGAAGAATGAAGAATGGAATCACGAAAAAGGCACCTTTTTTGTGTTCCTGTTCAGGCACAAATTTTAAATTATGCATTCATTCAAAGTACTTCAAATTTCATTAAAAAAACCAAATTAAATGTACTACATTTTCACAGTTTGGTTTTTACTCAAATTAACTACATTAATTCATTTTTATTTTTTTTATCAATTTTAATAATAATACAGCCTATACTTATAAAAATACGAGTCCACAACTGGTTAATTGTCCACTAAAGTGACTGAAAAAGATTAAAATATAAAAAAATAAATATCGAAAAGAAAAATAACAATTAATCTTCTAAGAAATGAAAGTTTAGCAAAATTTTCATAATTCCATCCAGCTGCTGTCCTGCAACGTTCATCATGCCACACCGTTATCGTGAGCAGATATCATAATACGTCTATAATACTACTGCAATCTATAGTACTATAGATATGTGAACCAAAAAAGTTTTGAAACTACCGTTTAGGTTTAATACTGCACTGTATTTCGAAGTATCGGAGGTGTATAAATTGTCTGAAGTGCGACTATCCACGTTCCAAATCGGAAGTGAAAGTGACTGGTGTATGAATCGATTGAATATCAAGTGAAATAATTTTCGTGTTCATCGAATCTACCTGTTTTCAGTAGGAGACTTTTTAAGGAAAGGCCTACTCGAAGTTGGAAAATCAAAGCAAGCATTGTGCAGTATGTTCATTTTTAGTTGAATAAATCCATAGGATCAATGGTGACTCGAGACAATTTTCACCTACTCAAGGCACTTTTTTTTAGCCACTCTGATAAAATTCTACGTAGAACAAACATTTCATTAGAGCAAAAGTATGGGTATGATCCCCACAAGGGTGGGGCTGAAAAGGCCCCGACCCTGGGGTCCGGAACAATTCTTAATGTTTTTTCACACTATAAATTCGTTATACTGAGGCCCAAAAAAAAACCACGGGGGGGGGGGGGGAGGCATGGTATGGCTGCTTCGCATTCGGCCCTAAACAGCAGAATTTCGCCAGACAGTAAGCCATGGCATTCATTTTGAGTCATCCCCGCTCTAGGGAGGGGTCCGATTTGCCGACTTTTTAGGGCAAGGGGGGAGTATTTTGGATGATGCTTACATCCTCAACCATCCTTTAAAGAAATGAAATATTCTTAATGGCATCTTACTCGGTGCACCAAAAAACGAGAAAAACCTTTCGCTAATTTGTGGGCACCTGAACTAACATTCTCCCAATTGATACAGAGCCACTTTAGTGATCTCATTTCGCAAATCCAGGTGATCTGGAAATGTGTCCGGGCCGCTTAAATGCTTTGGAACTGTGCCACGTGTCACTCAAGTGATCCGTAATTACGCCACGGATCACTTAAGTAATCTGGGAATGTGCCGCGGGTAACTCGAGTGATATAGAACCGACTGGGGGCTGCTTAAGTGCTCTAAAACTGTTCCACATGCAGAGTCGGATTTAGACATTTTTCAAGTGTAAGCGAATAATATTTTACCCCCCCCTCCCTCAATGATAACAAAGGTGTAGGAAATTGTTAATGGACAAATATTCTGCAAAAAATCATAATAATTGCAATTTTTTTTCAATATCCGTAGGTTCCCAAAAATATTAACGGCCGAAGGCAAACTATAACTATCGATAAATATAGAACGAAGCTCTAATTTTAATAATTATGTCAGCAATTTTTACTAAATACACACCACTAATAAGGAAGGTCTCCTGACTGTCATCCGCTGAATTTAATGGAAATTAATAAGGTGAATGCATATCAAATAAGTAAGGTATATGAAAAATTTTATTTTGATAATTACAACTGAAACTTCATGTCGAAACTCATTGTTTCTGTGTTATTCCAACATTCATATTATAAAGAGACTCTTTTGGCCTTCAGTTTGGAAATATTCCTTATTATTGCATCCGTATCCATTTCGTTGAGAATGCCATTTTTAATGGACATCAAGGCTAGTCCATTCAATCGTTCTTGCCTCTTATAGCTGATCTTAAATAAGTCTTTATTAAGTTTAACTACGTTCGCCACTGATATTGGAAGAGTGAGCATTCTGAAGCTTACAAAAACGTTAGGAAATGAATCCACATACCAATGTTTTGTGATGAAAGGCTTTGGATGAAGTGGTACCGGAAGTCAACATATAATTGCAAATATTTGGAGTTTGTTGAAGGGAATCATGTCAATCAGTGCCATGTTCTTCTTCATCCACTCAACAAAATTTCAAGATTCAGACATGCTTTTTTCAAATCCTCTTTATCCGTTCATCCGCAGATTGTCTATTTGATATAGAAATTCGAAGCTTTCGCTGTGGTTTTCCATAAAAGCTGGAACCTTTCTTTCAGTGATGTGATCGCTTTGTCAAGCACAACATTAAAAAGTTTACTTTGAAAGGTATTTTCCCAGCCCCCCACACACACAATAGGTTCATCCTCACTTTCATAAAATAATTACTTTTCTATGTTCCTTGGGCGCAGAGGCGCTGACATGAAGAAAACATTGGAGGGGAAGAGGGCTGAAAGTTGCTGGTCGTCCAGTATATGTGGGTCTAAAGTGCGTGCAGGAGAGGGAGGGTGCATTTGCATTTCCAGAAATTATTGGGTGGAGGGCCCAAATTCCCTCAGCCCCTAAGTTCCGGCGCACTTTGTTTACAAGCACTTTTGCGTCTGACTCATTCATCAGACATGTTTTCAAGAAACCATTCGACACTTTTCATGACATTCATTGAACTTTCTAGATCACAGGTGACATTCTGTAACATTTTACTAACCGAGCTTATTTTAAACAGTATTTCATGCCAGGTGACTAAACAGCAAAGGAACTTGAAACTGCAGTTTTCGAGCAATTACCAAAGCAGTATTTTTGCCAAAAGCATCAATGTTTTGATCATGGGAGGCTTCATACACAGCATCATAAATTTGCTCAGGATAGTGAGGCTTGACTGTCTTTCCTCAACTATATTTCTACCTCTTTATTATCCGAAATCTACAGAATATCTCATATACAGATGTTTCTCCGCCCCGCTGTTTTGTTAATAGCGTATTAGAGTAATAAATTTTTAGCCGTTCTTACCCATCATTCTTTCTCTGATCTTTTCAGTCATATTCATCGTTTTCCTCCTTGTACTTTCCTAAAAAAACCCTGTCTAGGCGCCATAGAGATGTAACACCTCCTGGAGTAACAATACGCCCCACGGTTACAACAATAATTAACAAGCATGTGTTCATGAATGTCTGTTTCTTTCAAAGATGACAGCAGTATCAATAGCCTTAAAATGTACCTGGTATGCTTAAAATAACAAACATCCGAAAATTATTTTCGGTTAAAATAACTGTGTTCAGCTAGCAATAATCGGCTAATTTGATACGGGATCCCGGGAAAGGTGGCAAGATTTAACGGAAAATACTCGGGTGCATTTTAAGTGGGAGAGCAACCCTAGTGGGAAACGATTGTGGCCGTGGCATTAGCGCCTGTCCGCCAGTTGATGGATGAGCCTATTTTTGTGGGGGGGGGGGGGGGGGGGGGGGTCCGTTCAATGTTCTACAGCTCTCGGCTCAGTTCACCACGTTTGGCACCAAATGGACCGCTATATCGCCATCACCAATTCGCTAAGATTCAACCTTGTTGTCCTTCTTGCTGTATTATATAGTAATATTTTTTTTCTGAAAATATTCACCTTTGAAACAAAACCTAAAAAATCACCCCCCTCAGTTGGCACCCCCTGCGACCGCGTAGTTCGCAGGATTCAAGATCCGGCCCTAGCCACGTCACTTAAAATGTGCCACGGATCACTTAAGTGTTCTGGAATTGTGTCGTTGGTCCCTTAAGTGATCTGTGGATGTGCCACGGGCCTACTTGAATGACCTGAAAATGTACAGGCAAAGCTGACGAAATTTTGCTGACAGGGGGGGGTCAAAAATGGCTAAATATTTGCTGACATAATACTTGAACGACGCCCTAACTCACTGCTCTACTGTATGAAACAAACAGTTGATTGAGATGAAATACAACATACAAAAAGTGATTCTGAGAGTCACAAGTGTTACTTCACACTAAAAAAAAATTGTGTTGCAGAAATTTAAAAGCTGAGCAAAAATACACTCTCAGATGTTATTAAAAATAAAAGTCTCCGTAAAAACTAATTATTAACAAATAAACTTATTAATCATATCTGCTATAAGCTGTGGATTATTTAGGTGAGAAAAATGGTTTTCATCCACAGTTTTCATTTCAAATTTTTTGCTGGAACTTTTATACAAATTGATAAACTCCTGGTCAAGTTCTGCTCCCTTGAAAATGTACTTGGGACTGGTTCTCAGAGATTTGATGAGCAAAATTTCATTTTTTACACCACACATAATGGATTTGAGTGCTTCGTGCGTCAAGACGTTGAAGTCTTCCAAAGTTCTCATCCTCAAATCTCTGGTGAAAACATAACCTTTACCACAATCAGATAATTTAATTCCCCGGGACATTAGGATTTTTGCATTGTCTTCTTCAATTTCATTGTAAGTTCCTTCAATCAGTCGTTTCAAGGCAGAATCTTTTGAGTAAATAGGAGGATCGCCAGATAACTTCTGTTCCAGCTTCAAGTTGTCTTCTACAGCTTTGGCAAAAGATTTTTTTACCTCTTCGTGTGATATTGAAGCTGTCTTTATGGTATCTATGATAACAAGTTTGTACGCTTCGTTGGGAAATAAGCCAGCAAACATCAAAGCCAATTCTCCACCACTGCTATGTCCTATCAAATGTGGTGGTTGTTTCCAGTCAAAGAATCTGATAACTCTTTTCAAGTCAACCATCATATCTAAGAAACTATAAAAACAGCCAGCGGGCCTATAAGAAGAATTTCCGTGGCCAGGCAAATCTATAGCAGCGACCTGAAGAGATTTTGATAACAATGGTATCATTTTATCAAACGTTCCACAATTATCAAAAAGTCCATGGAGAGCCAGAACCGGTTGACCATTTTTATTACCCCACAACTTGCCAGTTATTTGTCCATATGGAATTGGAATTTGAATATCAGCCTGCATCGATCTGGACGTAGTGCTAAAATGCGCATTCACGAATATCGAGCCTATCTTCTTTGTAAAACAGTCCCTAAAGAAATGAATTTTGCATCAGTGATACAAATAAATAAAATACTAATGAACTTATTATACAAAAACAACTATTATTATAAATAAATAACATAATTTAACTTAAAAATACATGGAATTTGATGTGTTGAAAACAGGCTTATAATTTTATTTGTTTAGCATTTATCATATGATAAATGCTGAATAAAATTATAAGCCTGTTTTCAAATATAAATAATAATCCTTTATATTATAAAGGAATCTTGGTTGCAAACCAGGTATGTTCTTGTACGGATATTTTTCTGTTTGAATTTATATTTTAACATTGAAAGAAAAATTTCATTTCAGCAAGCATTAGAAAAATAAATACAGGCTCGCATGTGCATATCGTTCCAGATGATGTCTCACAAGTCCTTGAAATGATCAGAGGATGAAACAATTTTT
The DNA here is from genome assembly GCF_987345545.1 of Pholcus phalangioides. Lineage (NCBI taxonomy): Eukaryota > Metazoa > Arthropoda > Arachnida > Araneae > Pholcidae > Pholcus > Pholcus phalangioides. Next base: position 78,982,064 of record NW_028301608.1, on the reverse strand, counting down.
CAGGATGTCACAGATTTATTCACCGAAAACAGCTATTTTTACAATTATTCACAATCTCGCATTGAGGATAGTCGCAACAACACTGAATGACCGTCTCTTCCTTGCATCGTTTTTTAAGACGCCTCGAATTTTCCAGAAATTCTACCGTATGGAGGTCAACAGAGACTTTCTCGATCTTTCCACATGATTTGAATGTTTATCTTTACATTTCCAGTTTGGCAACAGATTACTCACCCGAGGGGATCTTCAAAAATTGCGTTACCGATATTTTTGTAACAATATTGATGGCCCAGTTCAAAAAAGCAACTCAAAATTATATGTTTTGGGATGCCTGCATTTTAGATTTACTTTGTATAGAACTGAATGAGAATCAATTCGCAGATTTAATTACGGTAGGGAGCATATAAGAAGAGACAGGAGTTATTTCTATTTTGCAATATGTAGAGGCCTTTTTCACCCTTCTCATGGCGCTAGCCCATAGCCAGAAATTCCGCTCGGGAGGCAAAATGATACAACAATAGATTTGGCCATCTTTTCCCTCTTTTTTATGGCGTGCATAATTCAAAAAAGCAATTTTCTGAGTTGATGCCTTTTTGTACTGGGTTGTCAATATATTCACTTGGGAGGGGGGAGAAGTCAATCTTTTGATGATCAATTATTTTTTCATTAATCATACAGTTGTATGTGCAGTGTAACCCAAGTGCTTGCACAAGTCACAGATTAGTAAGGGCAGCAAAATCACATCATTCGATAATAAAGATCTGTGAATGAGAGTACTGAATAAAGCTGCATTAAGAGTTTCAAGTAGCGTTGCTACTGAACTTCCATAGTGCACAGATTTATCAAGCTCAACCTAAAATCTAGACCAAATTATGTATGTTTATATGAACACATTCTTTTTTGTAAAGACATCGCACACTTACAGAAAAAGATTTATTACTCTATATTTATTTGCACACTGTCATAAATAATAACACTAACTTAATTATGTCACTAAAAAAAAACCTTTACAATACTTTAAAACCGGTTACAATTTACACAGCAAAAATGCTATCTCAATATAAAGTATATCATACTTTCTCATACATTTTTACTACACAATATACTCAGCAATACAATTTTTTCCTTTGATCTCACAGTGATGGATCACAATGAATTTGATTTATATGCTAATTTGAAATAATTATGAAGAACTGAGTATGAATCATATAACAGTGAAACATCAGCTGATATTGCTAATTGGTTCTGCATGAAAACTTTGCAAGATAAAATAAGATTTCTTGAAAAATCACACAGTTAAATATACTCCCCTATAAAAAAAAGTATTCTATACACAATGAAAACAATTTTTGTTACATGATTTGAAATACAGGATATGGTTGAGTCCAACAAAGAGAGACAGCTCTTGCATGCTGAACGAGCTGCTTCTTATACAGTGAAACCTGTATGAAACGAAACACGAATAGACTGAAGTAATATTTCATTTTAGACAAATTTCCATTTTATAAAGGTGCGAATAAAACCACTAATCATTGAACAGACTGTATTTCGATTTTTTTAAGACAGGTTTCCATCTCATACAGTGTCCATCTTAGGCAAGTTTCACTGTTCATTTCATGCATATTAGTCCAATATTGTTTTTTGTAAATTGAAAAATTGAAGCATTTTCGAAGCATTCTTAACTTGGGTAACTTACAAGTCGAGAGAGAGACTTACTTATATAGGCTAAAATTCAGTTCTGTATTTGTCCTTCTAAATGAGATCCGGAAATTTCGCCTCTGACATTTCGTCCCTGTCATATTTCACCCTCAAAAATTTTGCCCCCAAAAATATCACACCTGACATTTCACCTACCTGAACGCCTGAGTGACTGTGAGAGCGACCATATAAGTGGATGGGTGACCAAAATAATGACCAAGTGAGTGTCCGTATTATTGACCGAGTTGGTGAGTGTCCGCAAAGTTGATTCCCCCCATAGGGTGTATGATTATGCAGTACTTTAATGGCCCTAAGAATTTGGAATTTGCTGAGAAGCATAAAATAATTTTTTTTAAATTTATGCTGGGAAAATTTTCAGCATAAGCTGGAGTATAACACTTCTGAAGGAAAACATTAAAATCACCAAAGGTACCTTCCCCTTTCCTATGTACGTCAATGCATTTGTGACAGCAATAGACTTTGCAATATACATGACAATATGGTTTGCGCAAATTTTTGCTGCATACTCACCTAACATTTACATAAGGGGTGAAATGTAGGGTGTGAAATTGCGAAATGAGATATCCGGTCCAACTCACTCACGATCACTTACTTGGTCACTCCTGCGATCATTTATAAGGTTAGGGCAGGTGAAATGCCAGTGGGTAAATGTCCAACTTACTTGATCATTCATGCAGTCACTCATATAATCATTCATATGCTCACTTATCCCGTCATTCATACCATCGCTCATATGGCCAGGGCAGGCAAAATGTCGCAGGTAGATGTCCAACTACTTGATCACTCATACAGTCACTTACTTGGTCATTCTTACCATCAATCATATGTTCACCAATGAGGTCATTCATACGATCGCTCATACGGTCAGGGGGGAAGGTGAAATGTGAAGGGAGTAAATTTTCAACTCACTTGGTCACTCATATGGTCATTCATACGGTAGCTCATACGGTCAGGGCAGTTTAAATTCAGGGCGTAAAAGCCCAACTCACTTGATCACTCATAGGTTCACTCACTTGATGATTCATACAATCACTTACTTGGTCACTGGCTTTGTTACTCCTGTGGCCACTCATATGGTCAGGTAGGCAAAATGTCATGGGTAAATGCATTAAGTGCCCAGCTCACTTGATCACTCATACGATCACTCACTTAGTAACTTGTGCCCATCATTCATGTGTTAACTCATACGGTAAGGCAGGCGAAATGTTGGGGATAAATGTCCAGCTCTCATGATCACTGATAGAGTTGTTCATATGGTCAGGGGGGCGAAATATCTAGTGGGGACAAATATAACGGGGCGAAATGTCGGGGGCAAAGATTCCCTGAACCTTCTAAATACATTAAAACTGATTTTGCTATATTTTAGCAATTTTTTTTAAATCAAACCTAGCACTAAAATGCACTAATAATTTAAATAATTAAAACTACAGTAGAATTTAACAGGTTATCTAGGCTTTCGTACTACTACAGTAGAACCTTCCATATCCGGTACAATCAAAATAGTTTTTCACAGCTAGCATTTTCAAAGATATGTGTGGACTGAGCGTTGATGTGAGGCCAATAAATTTTAAATGGTGCCAATAATTTTTTTTAGACATGCTTTTCAAATTTTATAAGAATAAGAAGCAGAGAGAGAGAGAGATTTCAATAATGCTTAGTGCAGGGGGTTCTCAACTTTTTGTGTTCCATGGATTCTCTTTATGCCAAAAGAATGAAGGCCATGAATCCTTTTATAAAATGATATTCAATATAATATAGCAATGAGTCTATTGTTTTTTCATTCAAACTCAAAGACCCCTGGTTTAGCATTTTATGAGCTTTGAAGCCTTTTGTTTTAGAGAGATAAATAAAGAGAGTTATACAGAGAGATGTTTATTTATACTAAATTTTTTTTCTCATCCAAAATGAGTTCAGTACAACTCTGTTCCAGGTCAGATATGGGAGGGTCCATTGTATATCAAATATTCTCATAATGGGCCATAATTTAAATGGATATTTAAAAAGCATATTAGAGAGGATGGGTAGAAATGTGGAAAAGGTTATTTATTCAGTTACTAGAATGATTTTGATTATTTTCAGACTTTTGTCAACCACATCCTAAAACAGGGCAGAGTCCTCAACCTTTTCGAGTAGTAAGCACTGTTTATATTCAGCATGATGAGCACTTAGATTTCAACCAGGACCGTCATTTCAACTTTTCCCAGGATTGGGGGGGGGGGGGGAAGAACATATACTCAATGTATATATATACACCACTTCTAGTATATTTGGGGGCTCAATCATCACGTGCCCCAAATTGACGGGCCTGATTTCAACGCTGACCTACATTTGAATTAAGACCATTATAAAGCGAGTTTGTTAATGCAACTCGAATAGGATGGTTTAATTAGTGTTTTGACCAAGAACTTGTGATCACAAAATCTGGCACAAGTTGCACATTGAGCATTCTTGAGTGCTTCAGTAAGAATAATGGTTCTAGCAAGCAATCGGTTGAAGATGCTTGCCCTAAAATATAGACATGACCCATGAAATATATTTCACGACATATGAAAGATATTTTTACAATTGAAATTGCAAGAGCAAATCCTCCCTCACCACTGGTAATATTGATACTATTACTACCTAACCGTACATGCACCTCATAAGTATTCCTCTGGGGAATTTCTAAAAAATTGGTACACGCAGGAACATGCATGTGTGTGCATGGTTTTTTTTGTGTGGTCATAAATGTGTTTATGTTGTCATAGTTATCCTTATTTTATGTTATACTGGTGCTGCAACCAATCTTCCTTATTTTTAAGTGAAAATGACAAATGTACAAATTTTCATATTCGTAAGTACTGTGTTGTGAAGTTTTTCTTGCTCTATTTTTCAAACAAAAGACTGGCTCATATTTGCGCTGATAATATTGATAATAAAATCAGCTATAAAGAATATTTTTGATATCAAAAAAATCTATTAACTACGTCGGAAGCTTAAAGCTAGAAGAACAGCTAAGGTAAAGCAAACAAATAACAACCACTATTTTGGATAGCCTAATTTCTGAGATAATGATACTGATAAAATATGGAATCATGTGACGTTGATGCATTCAAATCATGCTAACTTGCATCACTTTTCTCACAAAGAAATTCATTTATTAATGGAGCGATTCTCTCAGGATTATTTAGGTGAACAAAATGATTCCCTTCAACAAACTTCTGTACAAAACGTTTAGAGCACTGCTCATATATAGCTGTGAATTCATCTATATGTGGATAACGCGATGTATAGAAAGGGCTAGGATCGGTAGCTCTTATTAATAAAAACTCATTTTTGATTCGTTTCATGAGGGATTTCACTCCTTCATGACTTATCATGTTAAAACTTTCAACAAATCTCATTCTCAAGTCCCTACTGAAAATTAAACCTTTTCCACAATCGGAAGGCCTAGTTCCTCTTTCGATGAGAATCGCTGCAGAATCTTCACTTATTTCATTGTGCATGCCTTCGACTAAACGTTTGATTGCAGATTCTCTTGTATATACAGGTGCTCCTTTTGCAATCTTTGTTTCTATTTCCAGGTTTTGCTCAATGACCCGAGAGTAAACATCGCCCAGATCTTCTGGCGCGATTGACGGGGGTTTTATCAGATCTAACACTACGAGTTTGTCAATTAAGTTAGAAAACTGACTGCAGAACAAAAGAGAAACAGCTCCGCCAAAGCTGTGGCCGATGATGTGGAACTTCTCCCATTTGAAAAAATGTATCACTCTTCTGATATCAACCATCACGTCAAGAACACTGTAAAAGTTTCCAGGCGGCTTGTGAGACGAGCGACCATGTCCAGGTAAATCCAGAGCAATGATATTCAATGACTTTGAAAGCATCGGCATCAGTTTGTCAAATGTTCCGCAATTATCGAGCCAACCATGAAGTGCTAAGACCGGGTATCCAGTGTTGCTACCCCACGATTTTGCCATGAGGTTCCCATACGGAACTGGGATTCTGATTTCTCTTACTTGATGCGGCTTTGTAGAGCTTCCGTACATTCGTCTGAAGAACACAGCACTACAGTCATCATCCCTAAGCAAAAAATGAATTTCTCACCCATTGTTCAAAAAGTAATATTATACATAATTAATGACTATTAAATGTTTTTGCCATAATTTCAAAGCAATTTAATCTCGTCCGTCCAATTTATTTGAGATTAACAAAGTAAAATGAAATGAAAAAAATAGTTTTAATGTTGTCACTTTATACTGGAATAAAGGAAAGAGAATTAGAAACTCAAAACAAATATTTATTGTTTTTGTGATTATTTTCAGCGACATTTCTGCAAATAATCAATGATTTTACTGCTTAAATTACATTTTGAAATAAAAGTGCTCAAAATGGTTTTAACTTGGATCAAGCCTACCAAGCCTTTGGCTTCGAGGGCCAAACAATTAGGCATAATAATATAAAAAAAGCCAAGAGTTATTTGAGAAGCAAACATACTTAACAAATAGGCAGAAAAGTAATGTTTTATTGTATATACTCTCTGGCAACACATTTTTTTATTTCAAACCAAGCCAAACTATGGTTTATCACCATGGGCAATTTGCTAAAGTGTAAGTACCTGACAGTCTGAGTGCGTATACAGTGTTGTATCTGATTTTCAGTACTGCCATGTATATTTCAGAGGTGAAGTATAGCGATTGAATATTTGTACCATTGTAGGCCTGTTGCTCTCTGTGGCAAGACTTTTGTGTGTGTGTGAATGGGGAGATCTGTGTTCCCATTCACACCTTAAAGTTGGGACCACAGAAAACCAACTTCAGCCGATCACCACTGTGGCAAATGTGGGGTTTGAACCCGGGTCCTTGAGAGGCGAGTCAGTTCCTATGGCCACTCAACCACCACAGCGGCTACTGGCAACACCGACTTTGGAAATTATTCTTCAGTTTTTTTGCTGTGGTCTTTTGTCGTTGCTACACTGAATCTGGTTCAAGTAGCCAGTGCTTGCAATGGCAGTAACAATGCAGAACCCTGCCAACTACGTTTAAAGCAGGTCATCATGTTTGTTTATTGTTGCGTTAACATTTTATGATAGTTTCAGTAGTGAAGTACGTGTTTCTAATGAGAAAATGTTTTTCATGTGTGTGCCTGAATATCAGAGTTTTTTTAATGAACTGCTAAGGTTTCATCACAGTTATATGATGGTACATGGGGTGGGGTGGGGGGTCTGTTATCTGATTTAGGGTAATGTTAGGTGATGTTTCTCTCAAAATGGTGGTTCAATTTTTTCTTATCCCCATTATTGTTAGTTACAGCCTGGCTTGAGTACAAAAAAGTCAAGTTTGTCTAACTTGGGACATTGTCCCATGTTGGCACACATGTTGGAAATACAAATTACATAGGTCATAGATGCTAGTGCAGATGGGTAGCTGTCCACAATTCGTTGAGTTCTCATTTTCTGATATTGATGAAGTTTCAATAAATGAGATAAATGGCAGCAATGGCACCATACACATTCCACAAAAAAATTTTTTTTCTTCCATGTTTTTTGTACATGATTTCAACCAGCATTGATGCCAGTTTTTTATTGCAATGACAACCTGGCAATTGGGAGATTTGTCAAGCCCTGGATTATACTATAGGCTTAGCTGTATCCCAGATCCCTCCTTGTCAAAGCGATCTATACATTATTATGGGGCTCCTGTACCTAGATAGATAGAAGTGACAGCATACCGATTTACGTCTTACTCTGAAAAATCATTGTACCAGATCTCTTCATCATGAAGGCCCCTTTTGGACATGAAAACTCTGGGCACTGAGTTAAGAAATGCCCTTCTCACAACAGACCTACAACGATACACATATTCAATCATTAGTTCAAAAAATGGGGGGAATAGGGCAGGGGAGGGAGAAGATGGACTATTGCATACCCTTTTTACCTGAGGATCTAGGTTCAAATCTTGTTGATGGTGAGCTAAAGTTGGTTTTCTGCGGTTCTAAAACTTTGAGCCGAGAATGCAAGCTTGTCTTCTTTTTTGAGAAAGTCTCTTCACAGAGAGCAGGCAGACCAACAACATAATATGATAGTCACTTGAGTGAGCTGAGGACGAGCCGCGGGCCACTTAAGTGATGAGGAACTGCAATTTCATGCTCTAGAACTGTGCTGTGGGTTACTTAAGTGATTTGTAAATGTGCGATACACCACATAGACGATGTGAATCACTGCACCATGCGTCACTTGAGTTATCTAGAAATATGCCTCAAATTACTCAAATAATCTCGGAATGTATCACAGTGCACATAAGTGATGCAGAACTGCATCGCAGGTCACACACAGCCCGCGGACCATGCTTTAAACCAGCCGTTCGCAACCTTTTTTGACACGTGGAGCCCTTTTCAGTATATAATTTCTATGGCTGAGCCCTGTTTGACTTTAGGATTCCTTTTTCATACATAATTTTTATAGCAGAACCTTGTAAGCCTCTATTATTTACTTATCTATCAAATTTACTGATTCATTTTATTTTCCTCGAGTCGCCGCGGAGCACCGGTTGAGAACCGCTGCTTTAAACCATGAGTGCTCAACTTTTAGGAGAGTGCAGGCCGCTTCATTGGTTTGAAAACTTGTCGCCAGCCATCTGGAACAGCGCTGTAAGTCACTTAGTGATCTGTAAATATGCTGCGGATCACTTGAATTACCTATAAATGTGTCGCGGGCCACTTAAGTGATGAGGAACTGCACTTTCGTGCTCTAGAACTGTGCCGCGGGTCACTCAAGTGTAACATATATGTCGCGGGTCCCATGAGTGGTCTGTAAACATTGCAAGGGCCATTCAAGCGATCTGCAAATGTGCCGCTTATTTTTTTTTTATAGTATCAAGATTGAGGTCACGGGCCACATCAAATGACTCCGAGGACCGCATTCAGTTCGCGGGCCATGGGTTGAGCATGTATGCATTAAACAGTGTTAAAAGCTTTTCAAACTCACTTGGGCTGTGATTGCCTGAGAATTCGGGCAATTCGTCCAATCTGCGGCACCCGGGCGCTGCTGAGCATTTTTTGTGAGGCCTGCCTCTGAATTTTCTCACAACCGGAAGAATGGGGGCTTGTAATTTAGTGGGCGAGTTCAATGTTATGATGCAATCGCCAACTGCGATTTGTAAACAACCCGGAAAAACTCATGCCAATCTAGGATGTGTTGCCAGATTCTTAAATATCATTCAGTCTTCTGACCCAGTTGACTATATTTCATTTGGATGTCAACGGGACTCGTTCTCACAATCACACAAACATTTTTCTGACCATATTTCAAAAAGAAAAATACAGGAAATATTTTTGTCACAGTTATGGTGACCATATGACTCGTATTTTATGGAGACATTCCTGAAATTTTGGTCAATCAGACTTTTTAAATCGTTTTTTTTATTCATAATTCATTTACAATTTACTTTTCTGAAATCAAGATTTAGGTTTAATTTGATAACTTATAAATTATACTATAGTAATTATAAAATAACTTGTCTATATATATACATCCATCTTACATATTTGTCATGTCAATGCTTTTTGTAACAGTTTTGTTCACTGCGATTTTTGCAGTAACGCTTCTTTTCTCGTTAAAAACGAGTTCTGTTTTAACTTGTTCCTCTTGTCGGTATAGTAGTGCCATCTGTTGTAAAAATGTGTGAATAGCGAAGCCAAGAGTAAGGTCCTAGACCACTAGACAACAAAAGCAACGAATATCGCAATCTTTCCATGGACCCCTTGTGCACTGAACGGGACCGTACATAGTCTGACCTAACTCAAGCCACTGAGCTGCAAATACTGCTGCTTTACTTATAGCTCAGTGACTCAAGCCAAAGCTCACAATTTCTGATAATGCCACTAGATGGTGACTTATCCGAGGATGACGTCACTCTTCGCTATCCATACAAACGTTTTAACAAAAGTTGATCAAACAGAAAAATTAAACATTTTTTTTTCCTTATGTAGCTCAAATATGGATGTTTTAAAAATTAAATTTTGGACCATAGTTGTGTTATGTCCCAGCTGTAGTCCATCATATATTTCGTGTTAATAAATCACTTACGAACCATAGTTGAGAGAATCTACTTAAACTTATATCATGTATCCTGTATCGATCTTTATCCCTTATCCTTATCCTTCTTTGTAGAAGAAGATGAAGAAGGGATTTTCCTAAATTCGACTCTTAAGGGGGTCAAACGGGGGCGGGGCTCATAGAGAAATCATGCCGAGCCAAAAAACTGCTTAAGCTCATTATGAAATTTGGTTAGAAGTTTCATTTCATCGCAAAGGGGTTTTATGGGGGGGGGGGGGGAGGGAGGAGAGGGTCATATTAATTTGGTCAGTATTTTAGTATTTTTAGTAATGTAGAGATTCACAGAGAAGGTATTTCCCAGGTAAATTCAAAGGTTATTGAAGCCATAAATATGAAATTTAGTCAGTATTTTGTAATGTAAATACCCACTAAGACGAGATTTATGAACATTTATCCCCCAAAGGGAAAGCAGTTGGGGAAAATTTTTGGATTAAATACACAAACATTTGTTTGAGTTCTGTAGAAGAGCTTCATTATCAGGGTTCCATGGATCACCCTTATAACTATCAAGGGTTCCGCGAGAAACTTTACCCTAATATATAGATACCCTAAACTTTACCCTAGGTATATACAGAAATGGGCAGTCAGAACATTCCGGAGCCAGACAGTACCGCACTAGAGATTCTTCTAGTATGTTGTTGGCTGAAAGAGCCATTTCTCGGGAGATGACCAAGGAATCCAAACTTGTGCTGGGGGGGGGGGGAATCGACTAAATTAAGGAAAATCATTCGGAAAAATGTTGATAAAGAACGAAGAGATCCTTGACAAAAAAAAAAGAGAAGGAACCTAATTCCCATCCCCCCCACCCCGACAGCCAGCTTCTTTAGACAAAGGTGGAAGTGCAAGGAAGGAGGTGTGTTGATATGAATCAAGCATTGAATAGCATTATTTATTTACTCGAGCTTTTCCTTCAAAATCATTTTAATGTGTAAAACTTTCTGGGAGTGAAAACACCGTCATAATAAATCTGTCATAACAAAAATGTCGCCCCTGTAATCATGCCGCCCTACGCGGCAGCTTCGTCATCTCATGCTGGCCCTAGACCGGGGTAACTGCCCCCGTCACCCCACCTCTAGTTCAGGTCCTTGCTCCGTGCTACCCATCTTAACAACTATAGGACGTATAGTCATACCTTCATTCTGAACAAAGGAGCCTATATCACATTTTTCCATGTTTTCTTTGCCCCTGCTATCGATTACAGAGCCGTACTCTCTACTAGGGCCGGAACTACAGGGGAGCAGTGGGTACAACTGCCCCGGGCTACAAAATTTAAGAAGGTGGCAGTTTTAAGTGGAAACAAAAACATCGTTACAAAATTATTGAATTTTAAAGTTGTGGGGGGCTACAAAATAATGTTTGCCCCGGGCGGCAAAAATCCAAGTTACGGCCCTGCTCTCAACAGGTCACCTACCCCTTCCTATGATGACCATGTTTTTTTCAGAAAAATACGGGAAATTAGTAACCCAAACACTATATTGCTTCAATCTCCGAAAAATTGCAAATTGCAAGAAAAGGAAGCACTACTGTAAACTCGGAGAGGTATAAAAATATTGCAAATCGCAGACGGGGTGGGGTGGGGGGAAAGCTTAAGTGGGCTTACAGCCCACAGCGTCAAGTTCAGAGAGACGGAAAATTTAAGTAATTGGTTGGGGGCCACCCAAATCCTGCTTTGCCGTGGACACCCTCATGTCAAAGGCGGGCCATGTCTAGAACATTCACGTTTAAAAATATTTATTGATAGAGAATTATTTGTGTTAAAATTTGAGTATTAAAAAATTTATTAAAAATCCCAGCGAACAGAATCGGTCAAAGATATTTCAACAGATAGCCACACACGTTTGTTGTGATTTTGACTTATCGGTCGAGATTGAACACCAACAAATGCTTTACTTCCGCCCATTGTTGACAGGGCATAAAAGACCTACTCCAGCCATTGTTACTCATATTTGAGAGAATTGCGGCGCTATCTAAGTGATTCTCTTGCGATTTGATTGTGATAGTATGTTTAAGGGAATTGAGATGTTAGAGGTAAGTGTGTGCGCGTCTTTTCTATTAACAATTAACATTAACATTAACAATTCCTGTTAAGATAAAATAGTATTATAATTCCTAGAAACCCTTCAAAAAAATTCTCTCGGTACTATAATTGAGAATTTATTGATTTATCTGAAAAACAATAATATGACCTTGTACATTTATGTTAAATGCAGTAGTAGTGGTATTAAAAATACTGAACATATGTTTGAATTTTTCTGATTAGGAGGTCGAGCAGGTGCTCGCGTCACTGGTAGATACCGTGACGGTGGTGTTGGATTTGATCGAGCGAGCCGTAAGTTTTTCTGTATTTGGTGTTACATACTTCTCTTCGTTTCTTTGAATACATGCTTTCCCTCATGATTTTTCAACCTGATCGTAATCTATGGCAATGTTTCTCAACCCTTTTTTTAGTCCACGGCCCCTTCGAACGATATTTTCTTCTTGCCCCCCCCGTGTTATCCAGCCTCTCACCTAGAAGCGTAATCGTTTTAACTTATATTGATTTAAATATATTCGAAACAAAATTTATAATAAATAACAATTTTATTTATATGGTCGATCGGGACCCCTGGGCCAGAAGCGGATCCAGGGAAGGGGGTGATGATCTTCCTCTCCGACAGTCAAATTACATGGCGAAAAAAGGGTCTGCTCCTCAAAATAGGCCTACTGAACGATTCAACGAGCCTACACAATAAATTGCCGCTTCCGACTTGTATATACATTCCTACTCTAAGTTCAGTGAGCTTCTTTCTTGTAGAGGTTCCATGTTGGGCCGTCTGAATTATATTTTTTAAAAATAATTAACTCAGCGCTGGTTTACAGTGCCTGGGAACCAGAACTCTCCCTGCTCTCCATCAGTTTTGATCCTGACCACAACCATAAAAATGTTATGAACATTCTGAATAATGTAATTAATCACCTAAAATTATTCGTCCCGCGAAGGAGGAACCTGAGATTATTTCACCACGGGGAATGCGTTTGGGTTAGAGTAACAGCCCTGAGTTAGAGTACCCAGCTGGCCATTCTGTAGCGTTACGATGCGCAAGATACGCATCCTCCCATCCAAACTTGCAACTATGAGGATTCGAAGCTAAAACATACGAGTGGTTTGAAATTTCATAATAGAACGGTTTTGCCATCTGAATATTGAAGAATAATTTGGTTTCATTAACCTTTGATTAAGAAAATTTAAAACCTTGGTGAACAGGAGGTCCGAGACCATTTTTCGAGACAGTGCATTTATTAGCAAAGAATCCCGGTTTTCCGGAACAACTGACGACCCTACATAAACTTATTGATGTGCGCGTGTATGGTGATTAGTCTTTCGATCATTTTCGTCCATCACGGTCAATTTCTGGACACAAGGGCTGGCCACTACCACCAAACCTGAACATGGCTCTCACTCTGTCCCAAAGAGAAATATAAGCACAAGGGCTGGCCGGAACCTACAATTTATTGCCGAACGCAGTGTTCGACATTTGTACCTTTTTATACTAACCGAGAGGTTGACGAGTTAACCCGTCGTCGGTTGCGGTAGAAATATTTTTCTGTGGTCATGTTGTTCTGCTGTACGTCCGCATCAGGAAAGTTTCTGACCAGGACGAATCGGGTATCGAACTCGAGGAAAGGAATAACATCCCTTAGGGGAGTATCTAATCGAAATGGACTAACGCGCCCTCATTAGTCTTTACTCGTATCCGACTGTAATTCCACATCGATTAAGATAAGGCCACAATCGTGTCCAGCAATAGCTTAAAACTTTGTTCAGTATCTAAATTTCAGACATCGAGCTCTCTGGACCAGGGCATCATCCATAGCCTACCGTCGCCATAGTGGTGGTTGGCTGAAGTTGGTTTTCTGTTTTTTTCCACTTCCAGATACGAACGTGAGCCGAGAGTCGATCTCCCCATTGAAAAGTCTCACCACAGAGAAGAACAGGCCTACAAACGATACAACGACTCAGACTGTTACGTACACACACTTACACTTCCGTCACAACTTGCTAGGTAGTAAATTGCCCATGGCGATAGACCTCAGTTGTGCTAGGTATGAAAGAAAGAAAGAAAGGCTCCCACATCCTGGAGCAGGGCTCTCTAGGCTCAGATCTTTAGCGGGCCTCAAAATCAGACTCTTCACGGGCCCTTCTATAGTTCTATAGAAATTTTATAGCATGAAAAAACAAAAAATTATGGTAATTGTCCCGGACCTCAGGGCTGGAGCCCTGTCAGCCTCACCCTTGAGGGGGCCGTGATTTCAACAGACACCCCCCATCCAAGCCAAAAGAAGGGCGTAGGTGAATCTGGTGCTGGAGCTAAATTCTTAACCCTCCGTCCCTAATTTTTAACTGCCTAGGGGCACACTTGCAATTCTTCCGATGGGCAGCGGGCACTATAGTCAAAATTTATTGTCGATTGGTTTTTTGCGACCATGAAATAATGGTTTGATAGTCATTCTCGAATTCCGACGTAAACCTGGTATAGACCAGGATGTTCATGGGCAGGGATTATTCAGGGAGGGGGGGGGGGGTTCGAATTTATTTCTCTTTCCAAGGGGGAACTAAATTTTTTACTTCAAAAATGTATAATCTTGGCGGTGCCCCCCCCCCCTCCCCCCCGCGAATGTCAATACACCGCACTGGGGGATTGAGAAACCTCGTTTTAGAGGACCGCAAAGCTGTTTTTGCATCGGGCCGCAAATTAAAGCCCGTCCCTAGAATGTACTAGAAGGATGGTCGAAGAAAACGACCACTACTTTTCACCCAAGTCAAAGATGCCGCCTTCCTTCTTGATTCTCCAATGCGTTTGGTCACACATTAGTTGAGAAACGCCAACAGTCACAACACGGAGAGTGGTCTGGAAGCAAATATTCGCCAAGGAATATTGTGGCAAGCTGGGCCAATGTATAGCCAGCCTATGCCGCTGGTGCTTCATTGCAGCAGTAGGAGGCAAACATTGAAAGCAAATATTTGTGAATGAATATTTCGCCAGGCTGAACACGAGTGTGGCCCCACTAGCTTTCTGGTCATGAGAGTATCGTGTGAGTATGATTGTTATAGCAAGAGCGTAAGCAAGATCGAACTTCGGAGGGAGGCGCAAGAGATTTGGGGGAAGGGGGCACAAGTAATCTCTTTAAGAGAAATTTTGAGAAACCAACCTTTAAAGAAAGCATTAAAATTAACAGAAATTGGTCGAAACAGTATATTTACATAAAAGTATCTTCTTTAGATATTTTTTATTTCTACAAAAATATTTAAGTTTTGATTGTCTTGGGGGGAGGGAGGACGAGCCCTCTTATGCCTCTCGCCCTCCCCTTGTGTACGGCTCTGCGTTAGGGCAAGGGAATTGCGGATGACAAAAGATCGAGAACCGCTGATCAATTTTTCTCGATGCACAGAACTTAACTTATTGCACTGCTTTTTCCGAATTTTTCGAGAAGACCACGGCTTATACGGGAGAACATCGAGATCAAATTCGAGTTCGTACTATTACTCGAAAGTTTGTGCAAGTGTCTACTGCACTACTACTACTACTGATTACTTCGGCAATGTGGCCATCGCTTCACATAACCTTGCGATCAAAAACATCCCAATAGTCATATTTCTTTTTTGTGGTTGCAGGGGGTGCTCGATGAGCTCGAGAGGCTGGTGAACCAGCAGGGTGTACCCGACGACATTGATAACGTCGAAAACGAGAAGGGCGTAGATTCCTCTGAGTCTGTAGAGGAGACGAAAGCCGCGGGGCTCTTGGAGGATGCAAGCTCGGAGTCCTTGGATGCTAGGGTATGAGAGAATCTCATGTGTATTGATTTCTAACAGCCAATATTATCTTTAGTGACGCCAGGAATAATGTTGTAATCTATGTAAGAAATCAAAATTGATTTTCCAAATCAGTGATTCCTACCCCTTCATGTCCCATTTATCCCTCTTTCCTGGAAATGCATAATAATGCATTACTTGCATGCCCTTGTATGCTGTGCTATAACTATGGCTTTGGATTCTCTATTACTTTGCAAAATTTTCTGCCATTTCTGATTATTTCCCCGAGTACCATTAAACTGCCCTTCACATAACACAAGATGGGAACTACTGCTTTGATCTTTTAAGCAACACAGCAGAAATTACTAAACTACCTTCAAAATGCCATATCCACTTTATTTGAGTAAGCATTCATCCGATTTTCAGCAGGTGCAAAGCAAGAAAAAAGGCAGTTTAAAAAACAAAATGTGGGAGAAAATTGTTCTATGGACAAATAAATTTCACAAGATATTTTTGCTTGGCAAAGCCAAAATAAGAGGCTTTCAAAGGAGGCGAGAGATACCTCGTGAATGGCAATTTAAAAGGTTAAATGACACCATTAAGAAAGGAAAAAGAATTAAGAAAAAGAAAATATTGAGAGAACTGATTATATAATTAAAATGGTGCTTTTTATGCTTTACATTTCAGTTGGTCCGAAGTGTCACCTTCAGTGATCGTCTTAGCATCTGCTACTTCGTAAGTAAATGCGCATTTTTACGTTTATGAACAATCTCTGTCTCTCGCTCTAGAAATTCATTAAGCAATACGCATTGCTGAAGGGGTGGGGGGGTGCTGGTGACACCCCGGTTTGAAGGACCAGTCTCTGGAGGCAGGCGCGGATCCAGGGAGGGGCTATTTATTGTGTAGGTTCGTTGAATAGTCCTGCATTTTCCGGGCAGACCAATTTATTTTCTGCGCCTACCTGGAAGACATACTGGTTGTAAATAGACAATGTTTAGCTCGGACATGGCCGACATTTAGCGATGCTTAGCAGATTTCGTCGCGCGTGCGTTCTCCCATTCATTATACACATACATGTTATACAATTTGGGCAGCCATATAATTACTGGTGAATGGGGGAAGGCATTATTGGCAAGGATACTGGTAATGAGAGAGACATACTGATGAAGCAATTTATTTTGTTTAACGACGTTCTCCCTTCATCCCAACATTTTACGAGTCGCCTAGGGGCGTCGCCAACCTTTGTCAGAGGCAAGTGAAGAGTTGGTATATATTTATGTATGCTCAGTCACAGTGATGAAACGGATTTCTTTTGAAATGATTATTATCTACACTAGTCTGGGGAGCCGCGGATGAACGATGAAAGGTCAAGGAAATGGCGGGTTAAAAAAGTTTGAGAAATATTGCTATATAAATGAGTAGGAGTACGTCCTTATACAGGGTGCATAGGTAATAGGGCATATGGTATTTTACTGGCGAACCGTTGATCCTAGAGGCATACTTCCAGTTAAGAAAAGTTTCCAAATAACGTGCAGTACTCAGATATGTCATTCAAGTTGCAAGGGGTTGTGCAGTTATTAAAATAAAAGTGTCAACTTTTTATATGGACATGATGCCAACAAAATAAATCACATTTCTAAGTTCAATATTCACTGAGATATTCAAATTCGAAAAACGGAGAGAAGTTGAGTAAAAAACAGCGTTAAAATCCGTATACATTTAACATTGTTTTTTTCCCCCCAACTTTTCTCCGTTTTTCGAATTCGAATATCTCAGTGAATATTGCACTTAGAAATGTGACTTATTTTGTTGGCATCAGGAGGGACGGGGCAACAACTTTGTGACTGGGTTCTTGAGCACAGAATGACCGTTTAAAAAGTTAACATTTTTATTTTAATAACAACACAATCCCTTGCAACATGAATGACATATCTGAGTACTACACGTTATTTGAAAACTTTTACCACTTGGAAATATGCTTCTAGGATCAGCGATTAGCCAGTAAAATACCATACGTCCTGTTACCTATGCCCCCAGTATACATCACGCCATAATATTTTGAAATTTTTTAAAAATTCACTTTCTTTTACCATTGCTACTTATTTGTCGCGTACCCTCCTGAATGGCTCATCACGTACTCCCTCTGCTCCCCACATCCTAGAGTAGGGTTCCTATATAAGCTGGGATCTTTTTTCGTTCCCCCCAAGCCAGACTTTTCACGGGTCTTTCACCTTTAGTGAATTTTGCATGGAAAAAAAAGGAAATTGTGTCATGTCCCAGGACACTGGAGCTCTGTTGATCCCCCTCTTGGGGGGAATCCACGCCCAGGGCCGTCTTAAGAGCATCATGGGCCCCCGGGCCAATTCATTTTGCTGAGGCCCTACCAAACAAATTCTCGAAAATTTCAACCAGATCTCATTTTTGTGAGGCCCCTTTTCGCTTGAGGTCCCCGGGCCGTGCCCGGGTGGGCCCATGCCTACTCCCAAAGATAAAATTATACGCGTAACACTGACTCGACCCAAAGAACCATGGTTAAATCAAATAAGCCAAGGGTCACGGCGGGCGATGCGTATTTTCGTCATCTCAGTTTAACGACTTATAGGTATTTAATCGGTGTCGTTTAACTCTTCAAATTGACAGTCGTTCACGCACAAGTCTAAAACGTTTTTATATGTGTATGTACTGTATATATACATTTTTTCATTTCCCAGGAAGAGTCGCAACCTCCGAGCAGCCTCGAGACTCTCGACATCGAAGCTATCTTCATGTCGAGTAAGTAAACATTACACTCAATTTTTAAGTTTATTTTTCCCGTTCAATAATTGTAGTTTTGAGATGAATGGTCAATTACTTTCATGTACAACGCACACACACAGCTTCAACCCATATCAATATTCATTCAGTCATCCTGAGTATTTGGAATCTACATCTATTTGCAGGTGAACCATCGGAAGAGACTCAGTACCAGCCAGAGGAGGCTGGGGGTCTGCGCTATGGCACGGATATCGAGATCGTTCCGGAGCCGTTGAGCTACCGCCTCGGCGAGTGGCTCAGGCTCCAAAGGGCTCGGTGCCGTCGTCGGGTACGTAGGGGTTGCCTTACTGTACGTCGTTGTCTTAGTCGGTTATCTAGGTGCTGTCGGGGGGATTAATTTTTTTTTTTCATTTTTCTATTTTTTTCTAGTGTTATCGTTTGTATATATGTACGTCTATATTCGTTTGTCCGCGTGCTATATGTTGGGACTCGCGCAGCCGCCTCCTCGTGGTGAGTCCTGGGAAGTTTCGTGAAGAAACTTGCTGAGAGCTGCAACGTAATAGTTCGAACACTTTATCCGTTGATGATTATTATCAACGTGAAAACGAAATTACATTTTACACATGATGTATATATGATGTATCGAGTGACATTTATACCAATCTTTGACTATTAGGGAGGTCCGTCGAGACCTTGCTCCTCTTGCCAAAGCGCACCAGGTTCCCCTTGTACCCCTCGTTAAGGGCTCCTTCCCGTGACATGTACAGAATTTTTCCCTTTCTATATTTTTCTTTCATTATGCAACACTGAACATGTAGTGTACTTTGAACTGCACATGGTTCGTCACCAGGCTTCCATGCACCCCTCGCTAAGGGGCGACCACTCCCCCCCCCCCCTGTGACATATACAAATTTTTCTTTCTCTCTTTTCTTTCAGTATGTACACTGTGTCATATTTTTGTACTGAACATACACGTCACTAGGTCCCCATTTTATCCGTCGCTAAAGGGATTCCCGTGACATGTACAAATACTTTTCTCTTTTTCTGACATTATGAAGCACCGCAAATGTGGTGGCGCGCGGTATCCACCATATCTCATCTTCGGCATGATCACTCCCCTTGAGGCAATGAGTTTAAATTGAGTTTACGAGGAGAGCCTGGTTGTGTGCTCGGTTCGTACTGTAGGCCGAACACATACAAGACCGGTCGTCCAGTGAAAGCTACTACGAGCGAAAACAAGTTTCAGAACAAGTCGCATGTTCGCGGAAAGTTGCTATAGCGGTCTTGCTCATACAGCGACATTTTCGCTTGCAGTACCTTCCAGTGGACGACCAGTCTATTAAGCAAGGAGTTTTCAAACACTCGGAGGAGCTAAATTTTTCTTCGGGGGTGGACTTTCAAAACCACTGAAAGTTCCTTTTGCTCGTTATCATGATAAAAATAGGGTATGACGAAGCACGAGGCAGATTTTGGTGATTCGGGAGAGCCGCTACGACAAAAATTTAAAAAACTCCTGTAGTAAGCTACGTGACATTAGACTACAGCTAAGTCCACAATCATGTTGAGCCTGGTCCAATAGTTATTCGCAAATATTTGCTTCCAATTTTTGCCTATCCCTGGCTGCAATGAAGCGCCTTGAGGCATAGGCAGGCTACACACTGGTACAATATTTCTTGGTGAATATTTGCATCCAGAATACTCTTCGTGTTCTGACTATTGGCGTTCTCCGACCAATGTGTGGCCAGACCGATTGAAAATCGAGAAGGAAGGTGACTTCTCTGATTTCTGGCTGGGGTCTGGAATGTCCTGGACGGTCTCTTTGATCAGGCTTCCAATACCTTTCAGCCTCCAACATTTGATGATCATATTGCCAATAGTGGAGTGGCCACACTAGTCACCCATGATCAACCTTGGAACGTATTGGGCCACGCTGGACACGAGTGTGGCTTCGACGTAACCAAGAAAAACTAAACAAGCCCGTTTTTCGGGAGAATAATGAATAGATACTAATTAATAAATTAATACATAATGAATAGATAGCGTTTAACTGATAAAAGAATGAATTTTTTTTTTCGAGCGGTCAGCCCCTCACAAAATGGGGGGGGGGGGAAGATTTGAATAGCCTCAACCCGTAGCTCCAGCTCCTACTATAGTTTGAAGTGACGTTAAGTCTGATTTTTTCCCCTCATATTCGTGAGCGTTTTTTTTGCCATATTTCAAATGGCAGTATGCATGTGAGAATCCTGGTTCAAACACCGTTGATGCAAAGTTGGTGGTTGGCTGAAGTTGGTTTTACAACTTTCAGACGTTAGTACGAGCCGGTGATTCCGGTAGCCATGCCGGTATCCCATTTGAAAAAAGTCTTTCCGTAGAGAGCAGGTACACCTACAACACGATACTGACATAACAGGAAAATTCAAGCATATACCATATTTACTTCAGAATATTCAACGTAGATAGCAGCACCAGCAAGAACACGAAGCAAGCACAACTCTAACAACATAAACGCGTTGGGGCCACATATACACTCAAAACGCACGTTCCGGCATGTACCGATTCGTTAGAAATATCGTTAGAAACTATTATGCAGACGTGTGGGCATATGGATTCGCATCAGGAGGCTCTTAGTTCAAACCCCCCTCTGACAGTAGTGGTCACCTGCAGTCGCTTCTATGTGGTTTTCCAACATTGGGATACGGTTATAAGTCTCCCATTTAAAAATGTTGAAAGACTTTTTTTTTAAATGGAGGAGTAGAGACGTACAACAGGATATAGGGGTCATTCAAGTATTACGTCAACATCGAGGGGGGGGTTCAGATTTGCTGACTTTTGATGACAAGGGGGAGGGGGTTTGAAGGTTGCTTACGTCATCAACCACCCCTTTTTGAAGATATGAAATATTCTAAGCTGCTGACGACATTTTGCTGACGGGGGGGGGGGGGGGGTTGAAAAATGACCGAAAATCTGCTTACGTAATACTTGAATGGCCCCCCATACACAAAAATTCAGATATTTGCCCCTTTTACTCCCAATAAGAAAGACAGATGGCAGCACTTCTTCAACACGAAACACACGTACGTATAAATCTGACACATAAATACGTTAAAGCCACACATAATACACGCACAAAACTTTCCGGTATGCACCAATTAGTTCAGGTACTTCCACATAGGCTCTCATTCAGACTTGGAAAAAAATAAATACGCCGGACTTTTGCTTTTCTTTTTTCTCCTTTTTACGCTCATCCACGAACCCGTTGCGATTGCAGCGTCACAGCTTTCACCAAGAGACATAACGCAAATCTTTTTGATATGAAGGGGGGTGGGTGGTTCTGATTATAAGAAAAACAACGAACCACTGCTTTTTGTAGGCTAGATAAAAACTGTAGCTCAATTTGTAGTTCGTTTGTAGTTCGTTCTTCAAATTTGCCGCCCCGTTCTATAGCTCGCTAAGCCCCCCCCCCCCCCCCCCCCTCCGTAAATACGTTTTTGCAAGCACTTTTTGGGATCTCGTTTTTTAAAAAAAAATAAATTTCGACAGTTCGACAGTGATTGGTCATAGCGTGTGAATGTGTGTGTGTGTGTGTGGGGGGGGGGGGTGGGGTGGGTTGGTGGATCATAAACACACACTGAGGAAGAAGTATAGGTTTCACAGTGCTATTTTTCTCCTACAAAGGGGAAAAAATCCACGAACCTGAAAATGAGGACAAAAGGGAGAAATCTCGAAAATATACGAGAACGCTTAAAATGACATCAAAAATGAAAGCTTCTGATCACCAAACTCTCGCGAGTAATCAAGATATTATGCGACATCTTCTAGTTCGCACCTTCAGCGTTGCATACGCCTCTGGTTAAGATACACTTTATTACGAAATGCCACACAAACTCATAAATACACTCATGTTAATCAATTGAGGATAATGCCAGCTCCGGCAAATAAAGGTTCAGAAACAAAACAAACGTTACTTATTCATAAAGCCCATTTATTAAACTAAAGATAAAGAACAAAAACGACGGTGTATGTATGATACCATTCATAAAAACTACGATTTTTGCTCCCTGGAGCAATTGTAAAAAATATCTCCTTTACAAAAACTTACTATTACATGGTGGTATGATGGTTGATACATTGTATGTCTCCCATGCGATGAAATACAGTCCGTACAACGCCTAGGCATGCTGAGTATCAAATTATGATCTTGGGGAAGATCACTCCACTCAGCAAGCAATGCTCTCCGAAGTTCCGGTACACATGTAGGAGGTGGTTGACGGGCTGCAACTCGTCGGCCAAGCATGTCCCACACATGCTCTATCGGATTCAAGTCAGGTGAGAATGCTGGCCATTCCATACGGGTTATATCCTCAGATTCAAGGCATTCGTTTACGATGTTTGCTCGGTGAGGATGGGCGTTGTCATCCATAAACACAAATTCTGCGCCCATGGCACCCCTAAACAAACGTACATGTTGTTACAGAATGATGTCCCGATAAATTTGGGCTTTCATGGCTCGGGTTTGAACATGCAGATCTGTTCTGGAACCCAGTATAATTCCACCCCAAACGAGCAATGCTGACCACTGTAACGGTGTCGTTCAATGATGTTGTCTTGGTGGTAACGGGTACCTGGCGTTCTCCATATGAAAGTCCGACGTGAATCAGACTGCAAGCTAAACCTGGACTCGTCGGAAAACATCACACAAGCCCACTGTGACGATGTCCACATTGCATGTTCTCTACTCCAGGCTAATCGCTGCCGACAGTGAGTTGCCGTGAGCGGAACACATCTCACAGGCCTGCGAGCATATAGACCAATATCTCCCAAACGTCTGTACACGGTTTGCCTTGAAACTGTGGTACCCGTGGCTGCAGATAGCTGACGAGACAAGTCGGATGCTGTGCTCCGTCTGCTTCTTTTGGCAGTTACTGCCAAATACCGGTCTTCATTCGGCGTTGTAACTCGGGGGCGACCTGTACTGTAACATCTATTGACATTTCCGTTATCTTGGAATCGTTGCCAAAGCCTAGAGATGACACTTTGGGCAATTCCAAGTTCCTCGGATAGGATACTTCCATCTGAGTACGCCCACATTCCAGGCGGCCGATAATTCTACCACGTAAAAAATCATCGACATGCGTCCTCTGTGTCATAACTATTGGCTTATGGCACTGAGCGCCTTACAGAACTCTTGTGAACAATTTTACTTCTTTGCCACCATTCCTTATATACCCCCCCCCCTCTTACACACTCGTCATTGTGACGTACTATCGGCATCATCTGGTGGCTTCCTGAAATTTGCATATCATTCTTGCAGATGTGTGTGATAATTCTACAGGTGAAATTTTAACTTTAGATTTCGATTTGCGTGTGATTCTGAATTATCCTTAATTTATGAACATGAGTGTATTTCAGAAATTCGTAATAGACAATGGAATTTGTATACAGGGTAGTAAGGAAAGTTCAAACATTCATAATATTGGTCCTACTTTCAAATAAAAAAAGTATCCAAATAACGTATAGACCTTAGATACGTCATTCATGTTGCGAGGGATTGTATAGAAGTTATTAGAATACAAAAACTAACTTTTTATAAGTTATATAAGTTTTAACTTTCTACGAGAGAGGCTTATATAACTTTTTCTCCTGTCCTCGAAAAAACTCAATTAGAAAAATTGTTTCACTCTCTCCTGAGGAGGAAAATAAAATTCACGTTTTTAAGTGCAATATTCGCAGACATATTTTAATTCGAAAATCGGAGAAATATTGGGAAAGAACAGCATTAATAAAAAAAAAGAAGCCTTGTCTATTAGTTTTTTCTGTTCTTTCCAAATTTTTCTCTAGTTTTTGAATTCGAATATCTCAGTGAATACTGCACTTGAAAATGTAGATTTTTTTTTGGGCCTCAGAAGAGAAAGGGCAACAATTTTGTGAGTGGGTTTCAAGGACCCCGGGTGTCCATATAAAAAGTTAGTTTTTATATTTTAATAACTAACCCCTACAATATGAATAACGTGTCTGAGGTCTACACGTTATTTGGGTTCTTTTTCTATTTGGAAGTATGCCTCTAGGACCAGCGGTTCGTCAGTAAAATGTGGCCTAAAAAAAAGAAAGTTTTAGGGACTTTCCTTACTACCCTGTATATGCTACGGTAAATGCGATAAATCGAACCTTACGCATAATCGGCAGTTATTATGCATAATCACCGCACAACCATCACCGTAATTTTGGTAAATTTTCCTAAATTTATCACTTTTACCGGTCATTATGCAAAATTTCCGAATGAGGTTGGTATGATAAATATGGAAGACATTTTGCCGAAATATCACTTAGACCGGAATTGCACTTTAAAAGTTTGACAAAATATCTTTTACACAATTTGAAAAATGCAACCATTAGGCGTATCGGTTACATTTGCTCGAATCTAACCAATAGGCTTATTGTTTTTTCAAAAGTTTTATAAAAGAGCCTTTATTAAACTTTTATAGTGTAATCGATTCGGGTATGCTACGGAGCTTTGTTAATAGTTTTCTCAATCAGGAATATGATGTGAATAATGATTTGAAAAGAAAAATAGAAAATTAAAACGAGTGTTTCTATAGTGTTGATATTGAGTTGTTGATGATGAGTTCTATTTGAACTTCTTTTTCTTGATGGACGACGCGATATCCTAAACGAACGTTTTCGAGTGAAAGGTGAAGGACATTCTGTTTGTTTTCTTCAAGCGAATCGCTGGACATTTTCATCCTATTGTGAAAACCTCTTGGAACGTATCGGAGTGATAGTTTTTTCTTTCTTTTTTTTCGTGAAGTTTGAAATGAGAAGAGAACTGTGACATATCTTTTGGTCAACTGAAAGATATAAAAAAAAAGCCTTGACTTGCGTTACGTAACGCTTTCCTGAACGTTTTATTTCGTCTCTTATTATTCGTGCGTCATGCTACCGTAACCTCATCGTTGCCGAACAACAACATCCAGTTTTCGAGGTCACGTGGGCTCACCCATCCTATATAGAAACGTTTTCAAGTTCCAGATCTATCTGTCAAGAGTGAAGAAAAAAAAAAGCTTGGATGTTCTTTTTGTGAAGTTGAACGACCTGCTCTTCAGGTTGAGGCGTGCTGCGACCCAAACAAAATAAAGAGGGAAGTTGAATATTTTGTCAAGAAATTTCTATTCTGCGGTGTATTCTGTGAAAGTTCGCGAGCTTGTGTGCGTGTGTGTGAGAGATAGACCATCAGAAAAGAAAAAAAAAAGAAGAAAGAGAAAAGAAAAAGTTTCGTCATTCCGATTTAACGAAAAATATATAGCGTTTTACGAATACTGCCACTGCTTGTTTGAATCTAGATGTAAACTTGTGAGTTCGTTCCGTGGATATTTATCATCCAGCAAGGTAAGACTTCCTATGTGTAAAACGTCTAATGGAAACCGGTTTGCATGAACCAATACCTATCCATTATCTTATGTTGAAGATAATCCGCGAGTGTCCTTCTTCCCCCTTGTGAACGTGAGTGGGGCATTGGTCGAATATAACGGTGAGTCTTTTCTCCTTCTCGATTGTTTTCAAGGTCTTGTTCCGATTGTAGGGCAAAAACATTTCTGCTCATTTCCTCATTCTGTCAGACTGAAGAAAAAGCTGCGGTTTCGTAATTTTTGTATAAACCCATGTTTTTTTTTTTTTTTTTTTTTAAATTTTACGAGAAAACTTGAATGCGGTAATCAGTACTTTATTTGTCGATCCGGAAGTCAGACAGCTTATTCACTTTGCAAAGAAATGCCTATTCCGAGAAAAGGCAAATACTTCTACGAAATCAAATCTTTGAACTTCTACATCAAATAAACGTCGCACTCCGTTTAAAAGATCACACAAACTGCCTTGTTTTGCCGTTCAGTGAAATATATAAATTCTCTCACTATTTTTATTTACATTTACAGTAGACGAAACTTATTAAAATCATGGATAATGTTATCATTCTGGTACCGTTATCACTTTCGCCAAGTACGGAACGGACCAATATCGTAGCATGGGGGGGGGGGGGGAGTTTGGAAATGGTTATCAGGACTTCGGTTTTTTTTGTTATCAATATTTTTTCATAAAAAGTTTTTTTCTTTTTCATACTTTGAAGTTCAGCTTGAACCAGATTAATTTCCCCTCCCCCTACAAGTTATCATTATCAACCTGCAAGACTATGTAGAACGACAGAAGGTTTCCTTATTGTGACAAAAAATTCTGTACTCAGTTCACAATCTCCTAATCGAGTCGAAATAGCGGCTACGATTCATGTACACGTAGCGCTTCTTTTGCAATTTATTTTCTACAGTGAAGGCTGTGTAAAGATAAAAGAAAAAAGTTAATTTCTTCAATTCTCGGTCGGTTTCTTCCAACTGTGACCACATTCACCTCGGCTAGAACACTTTCACAAGGGAATCTATAGAACAGTACCGTCCGTAATATGTATTACGAATTACAATGCTTTTTATAAAGCATTGTAATTCGTAATACATATTGGATCGTACCATTCTAAAACTTCTCACAATTTCTGAATAAAAAAAAGGGATGAAAAAAAATCCTGTTTAGAATAACAAAAAAAAATTCATGATTTAACATTTTGAAACCTGTTATGTTTGAAAGAAAAACGAAATTGTCCGGTTCGACCAAAACGGGATATATGGTCATCGTTCATACAACCAGGATTTTATCGGATATAGATATCAACTGGTTATTGTTATCAGAAACTCCGAGTCCCGATGAATTGTATGTAAGTGGCGTGTATTTTATTAAGTAATATTGCGAAATGATAAATAGATTTAAAAAAATCCAAGATGAAAAGCAAAATACATCTCAATTTTTCTTTGAACAAATGAAATCAATTTCTAAGAATTGGTTATTTGGATTTCGTTTTCAAATGCGTACCTCACCACAGACATTTAAATTTCCTGATTCATAAAAAATCTTTTCAGGCAGTAACATTACTATCGAGAGTTTATATCTAGTAGGAGGAGAGGTTACTAGATTCTTTATGAGAATGCCATCATACTAAGCCATCATCGTATAATCTTGTTTACGACTTTGATTGACTATCGGCGTTTGTTGTTTCGATTTTAATTATCTGTTATATGATCTCAGATTGACGATCGTTTATATATATATATATATATTATATTTTTTGTTGCCATCGTCTGAGGCGACAATGTTTTGTTGTTCATAATAAAACTTTCCGGATACACCCATCCTTCGGGAACGCTTCGATATATCTCTGAGATGGGAAGCGGGGTGTGTCCGGTCTTCAAACGTCAAAGTAGGAGGAGAAGTGTTCATATACGATAAGATATATTTAAACGAAAGTATGAGGTTTCTTTTAAATTCTACCCACAGAACTCACAAACGTTAGTTGATGAATGACGGAAGCATTTAAGCATTTTTTTAAATCACGTTATTGCTTAAAAAAAATCACGCATCATTTATCAAATACTTCACTCTTTATTAATTTTTTTTTCAATATCGCAGTTAAAATGTTTACTTTTTTACTCTCGTCATATTTTTTTGTCTCGCCTTCCCGTTATAAGTAAGCTTTGCGTGTCTTAGACACGCATACATGCCTTATTTAGTTATCCGCGGACAAGATTTATCTGATTAATTAACGTTGTTTCCATCACTAAGACTTCGACACAGATAAGAACACGCACAAAAAGAAGAAAAAGAAAAGGGGGGGGGGAAATAAAACAAAATACACTGAATAAATGAAAAAAATGACGTAAGTATCAGTTTAGCTTCGCGCGACGCTGGTTAAATGTTGCGAGAAACATGATAAATTTAAGGAATCTTTTATTTATTTAATTTTTTCGTTCTACGATAAATTTTTAGTCGCATCGACCGTGAGAAAGTAGTTTTTTTCTTCCACAAAAACCGAGAGTTGAAGTTGAGGTTTGATGATGAATAGCTTCTTGAAGAGCCAAGATGAATTGAAAAAGAAGAAGGATGTGCTTCCGCGGAAAGAGAAATTGTTTCATTAATGAAAAAAAAAAGAACACTTCTCCTGTCGTTAAAAGGCAAGAGATAAATTTCCTGTTTATACACGAAAGGAAGGTGTAAATATATAGATAATATATTTATAATACATAAAATATATACATAAGAGCTCTGCGTTGACTTTTACGCATTGTTCGAATAAAAATATCGCGATAAGCTGCATTATGCAAATACACATGATTGCCTCTGGCTTTTTCTATGAAGAATAAATAAATCATCGCTTCTACATGCATCATAATCTTGTGTCCTAGATTAATAGAATTTTCTTTCATGACTATGAATAACATCACTTACAAACTATTAAGTGATTCTTTCATATTCAATTTTTAAGAATAGAACTTTAACTTAACATGTTTTACTGTGTGATATTCTTTTTTCACGGTTTCAGGTTCAAAATAACACGTTCACGTGCGGAAACGGATGAAACTTAGTTAAATGAAAATTACTGATATTCCACATACGTTAAAGATTTAAAAAAAAGTCGATGGATTTAATGCAGTTCTATCAAAGGTGATAAAAATAACTCATTAGGACTACAAAGGAAATGCAAAAACATGTTTATAGATGTTTTTCTGTCGTGAAATAGTGTTGTACGAGTCTGCCGAAATATGAATATTTCAGGCAAATATGCATTGTAGAAATTTATGGTGCAAATAACCCGGGGGTTCTTAACCATTTTTTGACTGTGACCCAAAATCACCAAGATCCAAAGGGTCTATTTAAAAGATGCTATTAAATAAAAAAAATGTTTTGTTTTCGAAATTTTTGAAATCCGCCAGTCACTTACGTCATGCTCATCTGCCGCCTATGAGGGCTAGCATCAGGTCCCGGGGAAGGAAATAATAATTCGAAAAAGTTCAAGATAGGACAGGGTTGGTAGGGTAGTTCATGTTTCACTTGGGTTCGTCTATCACCCTCTTTCGTTTGGCAGAACATGTCGCGTTCACCCTGTATAAAATCATGGTTCTCGAGAGCCCAAGAAATGTCTGGGTCTCAGTCCAGGTCACGGAAATCTTTGGGACGCCGCTGAAACCAGTTGCGTAAAAAAATGGATTTATAACTAGATTAAATGTGGATTTGTTCGACCCATCTCAGAAGCCCTCATGACTCAAGTTTGAGTTGCTACCCATAGGTTAAGAACCCCAGAAAATAATATAACAAACGTAATATCATGCTATGCAGGGTGACCGATAAACTCAGAGGGTTGTTAGTACGTATCAAGAGAAACAAAAATTGCAATGGAACATGGTATCGCAAATCACGTTGAGAGGGTGAAGATCGTGAAAAACGCACGCTTGCTCTGAGTCCAGTGGAGACGAAAGGTAGATGTCAGTTGATTGCTGAATGCGTTCGTGGGTTCGCTCATCATATTTGACGTAAGCAGCGTCGCGAAACGCATGCGCTGGGGTAGGATAACACTGTGAACGACGCAAATAAGCGCTATTGCGGTAGTAAGCACGTGTAGCAGTTAGTTGTCTGTTTCAAAGAGTATCGCTGACTACAAGAACGACGAATACGCTGATATGCATCTGATTTACGGTCGAGCAGATGGCAATGGGCGCTTAGCACAGCCTGCACATTTTTCCCGCGATGTGCGTAATCACCTCGATGTTACATACCCAAGAATGTGGATTGGACGCGCGTGACCCGTTGCTTAGTCTCCACGTTCACCGGATCTCAATCGGTGTGACTTTTTCCTATGGGGTTACCTAAAATCACTCGTTTATCCGGTGGACACAGTGGAGGATCTCATAGCGCGGATTGTTATCGCGGCGGCAGACATGAAAAACATACTTGGTATCTCTGAGTGAGACCGGGAATCATTTTTACGTCGTTGTAGACTGTGCAATGGCATCAGCGGCCGCCACTTCCAACAACTCTTGTAATAATTAATAAAATAAATCTTTTTGAAGTTATGGTTGTACTTTTTGTCGTTCCAGCGTGACGTTAAAACCTGCATGCGTTTTACGCGATTTTCACCCTCTCAACCTAGTTTGCGACACCACGTTCTATTGCAATTTTTGTTCTTCTTGATACCTACTAACAACCCTCTGAGTTTGTCGGTACATTAACAGAACACCTATTTATTCTAAACGATTGGTCACAGGCTGACGAAAAATAGCACCATTAACAGAGAGATTATATACATCTCTTCTGCGCAAGTTGCAAATTAACTCTCTCACCAGCATTGGCGAGATACATCCCACCTTTTCAAAAGTATTTTCACAATCCTAGATATTTTGTAAAGCGGATTTTTCCCGATGGGAACACATCTTCTTGTTCCACTTATTTTGTACTTGCAGAAAAAAATTGCCTATATCAGCGGTTCTCAACCGGTGCTTCGCGGAGCTCTTGGGACTCCGTGTGCACTTCTCGGGGGCTCCGCGGCGACTCGAGGAAAATAAAATAAATCAGTAAATTTGATAGATGATTAAAAAAGAAGAGGCCTACATAGTTCCGTCATAAAAGTTTTACACAAAAAGGGACTCCTCGAGTCAAACAGGGCTCCGCCATAGAAATTATATACTGGAAAGAGCTCCGTGAGTCAAAAAAGGTTAAGAACCGCTGGCCTATATCATAAAAAAGATAGAAATTTACAGGGTGGGGGGTTTAGTGATTTCTGCTATGTCGGTTAAAGGGTTAAAAAAAAGGTAAAAGACTAAAAAACTGGGGCGGGATTTTTATTCGATAGTTATGAATTACATATTTAATTTTCATGTAAAGCAGCTTTGTCATTTAAAATGAAGTAAATATCGAAATCCATGAATATATTGATGTAGCATAATTCACTTACAATGAAATGAACAAAGAGGAGATGAAATTTTTTAAATAAGTTTCTCGTCCTCTTAATACTTAAAAAAGAAGAAGAGGAGAGCCTTGGTTTTTTAGAGCTTAATGATAGGTTTTTTTTTGGTTCGTCTTAGTTTCACTGTGACACGAAAGACCGATGGCATTAATATTTAATACGGTAACTCTTACTACCACCACTATTTTTTTCTTCTGTTGACAGATACTTAAAAACTCTGCAACAAGAAACAAAGTTCAAAACTTTTTTTTATACTGTGGTCGGAAGCTTCTTAATGATGCCTTGGAAAATATGTTGTGAACTTTTTTTCCCTTTCATTGTATTTTTTTTTAATACTTTGGCTGTAAGCTCATAAGTCGCCCATGATTAGCTTCCTAACGAGACGTAATGGATGAAGTAGAAGATGCTTCATTTTCTACGACCATGATCGAAGACTTAGCTTTTTCCTTTTTCGTATGCATATTATTGATATCACATATACATATTGAAACTTTAGACAAAGTGAGGATAATCATAACCATTAATGATTATATGCCATCATCGAGCTATTTCATATACCTTCGGAAAAGCGTAGATAGATAGACCCCTCCCAACACAACCCCTGAAAAATGCAATTAATAGCTTATTTCCATACAAAAGAGCGCACGTACAAGTGTTCAGAAGTGTGAAAAGCACAGCTGAGATTAATGCATATTCTGTATATTCGTATTTCTGTATACGTATTCTGGACATGTACATATTTTCTACTGATGTCTTCTTATGGGTTAACACGGCGTTTCTCAACCTTTCTGAATCCAAGGACAGTGAAATGTCTGAAACAATTCGACGGGCAACTAATTAGTAGTGTGACCATCTGTCCGGTATTTCATTGGACATTCCTGCATTTTTAACCGTTCCGACTTCTTATACATTGCCCCGTTTTTTTCCACGAAGCTTATTCGAATTTGTAATGTTTGATGTTTAATTCACTAAAATCGTGAATGAAAATAATTTTCATAACTTTGAGATTATATTATGGTAATTATCGGTATAAATACAGATATTCATCTCGCATTTTTTGACAGACGTTCAATATTTTATCCATGCATTACATGTGCATTCTGTGATTTCTAGCAGCTCTTAATTTTCCATCCATTGGTAATTTTTCAGCAAGCAATTTTTGCAACGACTTATGGCGACGTTTTCGTTGATAATTGACAATATCTAGCATTCTGCCGTATTTAAGATCGTAGTTCCGGTATTTTTCTCAATGAAATATGGTCAGCCAGTTTGTCATCATGAATGGTTCTCTCCCCCCCCCCCCAACTGTAAAAAGCAGCTTTCTTTATTGTGATTTTGAGCATCCCTTTATTTCTCCACCCTTCAATAATTTTATCAATTATTAACAAATTTGTCGTATTTTACTTTTTCGGCCACAATTAGCGATGTATCGTGTTTAGTTTTGTAATTTTGCTGTATTTTCCTAGATGAGATATAGTGACCCCAAGTCTGAAAGTGCATTTTTTTTAATCATAAGAATATTTACAAATATTAATCACAACAATTGAACAATTTTTCTTTCAGTTAGAATTAAATCATCAAGTCTGCCTGCGGACTACCTATGCGATCATTGGGGGGGGTCCACTTTCAGTTCGCGAACCATAGGTTGAGAAACGCTGCGTTAACATATGCATGATTTTTTTCCTCAATTACAATTGTGAAGCATCGTACTAGCGACAGTTTACATGCATTTACAAGCAGGATTTTCTTTCGATACATTAAAAATGTTTTCAATAGCTATTTATCATACATTCGCAGCTCACGTAGTAAACGAGATGGATCATTGAATTCTATCGATAAAATGGAATACGTATTTCTAAAAATTCTATTATGGTTCTTCCACGAAATGAAATACAAATATCGATCTCGAAAGCACTCAAAGGTTGTTAAAAAAAATCGGCGATAAAGTTAATATTTTCTTATTCTTTAATGGCCAAAAAAAAAAAAATTATGTAAAACGAAAAAAATAAATAGAAAGATAAAAATAAAAAAAAATTGGAAGCACAAGCTTTTGTGATGGCTGTAAATTAAAAATTGAAATAATTATCTATTAGATTCAAACACGAAAACCAGATGCGGTTTGCAGCAATAAAAATTAATACGGCGTGGGGGAGGGAGACCAGCCATTCAAAAGGAGGAGGGAGTTTGATTCAGATGTTCTTTTATTTTGTTATTTTATCATTCTCATTATACAATAACAGCTCCGTATTATGGAGAAAAAACGATTGCGCGTCGCAAGTAAATTGTCGTCGTCTTTTTTAATAAGAACGAAAATAATTTTTTTAAAACACAAAATGTAATCGGAGAAAAGGCAAGGAGTAAAAAAAAAATGTTTTATTTTTATTATCATTTTAATGCCTTTATTACATCAGAGTCGAGAGAAAGAGAGAGAGAGATTCTTTTACTGTATTTAACATTCTTATTTTGCATAAATAGCTTTATATGTATGTATATTCAAGAAAATTTTTTTTGAAGCAAAGTTTTGCTTTCATTTATCTTAATATTGCCTTCAATTAGTTGGCTCGTTGACGACCAGACGTTTGGGAATTTTGAAGAAAGAGAGAGAGAGAGAGAAAAAAAAGATAAAATTCAAAATAAAAAGATGCTCTAGAATAAAAACTAAGCTAGAATTGAAAGCAATTTTGAAAAGCCTCTTCAGGAACAGCGGCTAAGATACACACATACATATACACACATTTTGTTGTTGTTATTATTAATTTTTTTTTCTTTTGGTCTGCTTGTACTTTAAAAGCACTCTTAAAAAGGTATGATAGAGAGAGATATTAAAAAAGTAAATAAAAATGTCCACTTGCTTTATGAGAACAAAGGAATCTGGAGGAGACCTCATTTGAATACGGAGGAGGAGGGAGAAGGGTGATGAGAAGAGAAACAAAAAATCTTTTTAAGCAAATTAAGTTCCCTTATTCTTTCACCAGCAGGAAAAAAACAAAGGCCAATTGTTTTATTTTGGGAGATAAGCTTCAAATTTAACGGCCAAGTGGGAGGAGGGAGATAAAAACCGTATTCTCATTTTTTCAGCATTCATTTTCATTTATTCTACTCCTCCCCCCATTCCCTTATTATTTAACGTTTTTAGTCTTTGAATTGAATTTTGAGCTCGTTTGGATGATTGACGGTGCGGCTAATAGGTTAGAATCTTTTGTATTTTTATACCCGTCGTCCATTGATGGAATATTACATTATCCGAGGGCTTTCTTTTTTTACCTTTGAAAGATTGTACTTCTATTCGTGATGAAGACGATTTTTTCAATTTAGTGATGGAATTGATTTCACCCGTGAGCAAATACGTACTGTGGAAGAGCGTAAAGTAGATATAATAAGACGCTTTTCTGATGATCATTCAATAATTCAAACCGTTTCGATTCCACGTTAAATTTTAAAAATGCTTCCGAAATGAATTTCATTAATCCTATTGCATAATGCAATCAATCTGTGATTTCTCTAAAATCTGGTTTCGATATCTGTTTTGAGATTGAAGCAACAGATGGCAGCACAAAATCTTTGAATGAGGAAGAATACGGAAAGAGAGAGAAAACTGATCTATACACCACTTATACTGTTTTCTTTCATTCTATTTTTGCTTATTAATAACCAAGGTCTGTTTGTCCGAAACAGAAAAAAAACAGTGAAGAATAATTTTACTCTTCTTCAAAACTTTGAAGGGCAGTTTCGTGAAAGGAAGGGTCTTTTAATGAAAAAACAGCGAAATACCTGTTTTGAAAAAGTTATCTAAAGGAGGAAGGAGGAAATTTGAAGGAGTATTTTCACCCCTGAACAAAATTTGGAGTAAAATTGAATCTTGATGCGTAAGTCCCGCATCAAGATGCGCATTGGCATACACTGCAGGGCCGTCTACATGACCAAGTACTTTTTCTGAGGTCCTACCTGGAAAATCCTCAAA
Source organism: Pholcus phalangioides (assembly GCF_987345545.1). Classification (NCBI taxonomy): domain Eukaryota; kingdom Metazoa; phylum Arthropoda; class Arachnida; order Araneae; family Pholcidae; genus Pholcus; species Pholcus phalangioides. The sequence continues at coordinate 78,946,915 of NW_028301608.1, read as the reverse complement.
AAATTCAATTCAACTACTTCTCGTTTTTCTGAGGTCCATGCTGTTTAGGGATCGACAAAGCGGAACCCGTCCGGGTCGATCTAAAATTTAATTTAAAATCATGTTTCTACCAAATAAAAATTAAAAACTTACCCCTCTCGCATTATGAATGAAATGACACACTGGGCAAGAATTAAACAACACTTAGTCGAAAACAAAACCATTATAATCTTATCTTTTCTTAAATCAGAGTGACAGAAGACGCTCTGTCCTTCTTTTCTCCTCAATTACATGATGTGTACTACTGAAATATACTCACACAAAAAAAGGAAAAAGAAATAATAATAATAATACAGCTCGTACATATGGTACCTCTGCCTCCCTCTGTTGGGAAGCAGTGGGAGTCGCAACATCCTCCCACCATTGGAATTGCAGTGCGCCTAAACAAAATTCCAATTATACAAAATATTGCTCCGAAATAAACATTACTGTGCATAGAATCAAAAAATAGCTATATATATACACATGCAACTACAAAAGTTGAAAAATACATATGCTCTGCACAATAACCCATAATAAAAGTTAAATTTTCAAAATTTGAGTATATGAAACATGTATAAAAATGCATGACATTCATAAAATAAATACATATTATGTAGTGCGACACATATTGTTGATTTTGTTTGAACACACGACTGTTGAGTGTCACAATATAAGTCTGTCCGGTATTTTCAGCTCTCGGCCGAATCTAGACCTTCTCTGTTCGCTGCATTTAATTACCGGATCTTGTGAGTCACTCAATTCTAACGGGTAAAGTCTTTGTACAGGTCGAACTAGAGTTCCAGATCTCGTTTGGAGTCTTACCACGCGCGTGCTACCGTCTCTGCTGGGAAGAACTTCTGTTATTCTGGCCATGGGCCACAACACTCTTTTCTTGTCTTCCAGTCCCACCAAGACCACATCGCCGACTTGGAAGTTTCTTCCTTGTTCACTTGACCGTTGAATCAGCTGACCCAAGTACTCCTTTCGGAAACGGCTTCTCAATTCACCTCGGAGCTTCTGACGGTACTTGAGCCTAGCGTTGGAGCTCTTATGATCAATCACGTCAAGATCCGGAACTCCTGATGTTGGGATTTCTTGGAGAAAGGATGCTGGAGAAAGCGCCACCAGGTCGTCAGAATTCTCTGATACGAATGTGAGAGGTCTGCGGTTCACTGTAGCCTCAACGTCACAAATAATCGTATAGAGTTCTTCAAAATGCAGAGATGATCGGCCTAGGACCCGCACTAAGAGTTCTTTGACTGATCTTATCAGTCTCTCCCACCATCCTCCCCACCAGGCTGCAGTAGGAGGGATGAATTTCCACTTGATTGGAGACAAATGCTCATCGTTGGTAACTTTAATCCAGTCAATTAGTTTTAGCGCATTGCTAGTTCCCACAAAATTAGTTCCATTGTCGGAGTACACAATGGATGGTCTGCCTCTTCTGGCCGCGAATCTGCGGAAACTTTGTATAAATGCTTCGGTGCTTAAAGAGGACACTAACTCCAAGTGTATGGCTCTATAGATAGCACAGGTGAACAGTACGATCCAAGCTTTGGTTTTAGATTTCAAATAGAGAGGTCCACACAAATCTATGCCTACTATTTCGAAGACATTGGCCTCCCTCACTCTGTCGAACGGAAGCTGTATCGGTACACTTGTCCCTGCTTTGGCCTTGTGTCGTTTGCAAGGTACACATTTGGAAATCACTCGTCTAATTGCCCGTTTTGAAGATATAATCCAGTACTTTTCTCTTAGTATTGACGCTAGGATTTGAATCCCTGCATGGTTATTATTGACATGGCATTGCCAAATCAAAGAGTCCACAAGATAGTGTTTCGTAGGAAGGAGCAGCGGGTAAAGAAACGGAAATTCATCGTCTCTCTCAATAATTTTGGTTTTAATTCTCAATAGTTCATTCTCGTCTTCAACAACGGTCAGACCCTTGAAGCGATTTTCCTTGACAGGAAATGATTCTCGTTGCACAGACAACCAGAGGAGATTTTCTGCGTTCTCCTTCTCATACGCATCCACTAGATTTCCTTTCGGGATGACTTTTTTTTGTGCTCTCAAGATGAATCTTCTCACCCAGCAAAAGATGCGCACAATGCGAGAGAAGTTAGAGAATTTTTTATACCAACTAATATTTTCATTATTATCATTAACGCTTAAATTTACAGAGAAAGATTTCTTTCTTTCTACAGTTACTAGACGCTCATCTGTATGCACTTCTAGACTAGGCCAGGTATCTCGATTTTCTTTCAACCATAACGGTCCTTCCCACCATCTGCTCTCTATCAGGTGGGCTACATTACAACCGCGAGAAGGAAGATCTGCTGGATTCAAATGACCTGGGATATAGAGCCATTGGTTCGGATTTGACAATTTTCCTATTTCTCGCACTCGGTTGCCCACAAATGTGCCCCACTGGTCATTACGTTTGATCCATGCAAGGCAGGTGGCAGAATCAGTCCAAAAGTACGAGCTAATTGAGGAAACATTTAAGGAATTTACTATGAAATTATTTAATCTTGCTCCTATGACGCATGCAAGAAGTTCAAGTCTGGGTATCGTAATTTTCTTTAGTGGAGCTAGCCTACACCGTGCACCTACCAACTGCACAGATACCTTATTCTGATTTTCGCATCTCAGGAAAATAGCCGTAGCATACCCCGCTTGACTGGCATCACAAAACACGTGTATAGACCAGTTCTCATGATCTCCATATCCTACTCTTCGTTGAAATTTCAGCTCGGCCAATAACCCCAGTTGTTTATACCAGCGGACAAAATTATCTCTTATATCATCAGGTAAGGGAGCATCCCAATCCGTTTTTAATACCCATGCTTGCTGAATGAGCAATTTAGCTTGTAACATCACTGGGCATACAAAACCAATCGGGTCAAATACGCTTTGCGTAATAGATAACATTTCTCTTTTCGTTGGATTCTGAATTTCTGGGTCTAATTTGACGGGAATGGTAAGACTATCGTCTGTTCTATTCCATAGATATCCTAATATATTGACTGAGGCACTGAAATCTGTGTGTTGGACGTCCGGGATCTCATGCTCCATAATGTCCACTTCCTCAGAAGGGCCAAACTCCCACATTCTCAACTTCATTTTCGCTTCCGCTAACATCTCAGTGGATATTGTTATGAATTCTTTCAATTCTTCGGTATTGTCAACGGAAGTAATGCAGTTATCTACATAAAATGATTTTGTAAGCTTCTTAGCAAGATACTTCCTGTCTTCAGGTGCCTGAGATAAATGGTGTAATATTACCGCACCCAACAAAAACGGACTACTTGTTACTCCAAATACAACTCGATTATGCCTGAACACTTGTATTTTGTTCTCTGCATCCCACCATAAAAATCTCAAAAAATCTCGGTCTTCCTGATTCAGTTCAATTTGTAAAAATGCGCGTCGAATGTCGGATATCACCCCTATCGCCTTTTCCCGAAATCTCAAAATTATGGAAGGGATTTGCTCGATGAGATTTGGTCCTTTTACCAGGCAATCATTGAGTGAGGGATTCCTACCACTTTTACAAGAAGCATCAAATACAGGTCGGATTTTGGTGGTCAAACTATCTGGTTTTATGACAGGATGATGGGGCAAATAGTGGCATTTTCGATCTAACTCATTGTCAGGTACCTTTTCTATTACTCCTTCCTGTTCCCATTCATTAAATACTCTTCCATAATCATCATAAGTAGAGGTTCTTTTCAGCTTGTGAGTAACGCTATACAACCTTTTCTCGGCTATGTGTCGATTGGAAGGAATACCTTGACGTCCGTCCAACCATGGTAATCCTACACAGTATCTACCATCTTGTTTCCTATCCAGTGATCCACAAAATTGTTCTTGAGCGTGCTCTTCCTCCTCTGCTTTAGTCATATGACTCCTGTTTTCGCCAATGCCAATTGTTTCCAAGCTCCACAATTCTGGAATTTTTAACTCCCTTATTGATAGATTTGTCACTGTCATAGTGCTAGCGGAGCGGTCAATTGGACATTTGTTATCATTCTTCTCCCCACATACTGTCCATCCCCACTTTGTTTCGATGGCGGTTAGACCACTTTGCAACTGTTTCACTCGTCCGGTCAAAATCTTACCATATATGTCTGCGCCTATCAGTACCTCAACTTCTGGGCAATTAGTTCCTACATCGGTTAACCATATTTTATTAATTTTGAGCTCTTCTAGTAGCTTACTGTCAAGGGCTAACCGTGGGATGCTTCCGCAAATCACTTCCTGACTCAAAAATTCGAATTCTAACTGTGTTTTTAAATATCTATCGGTTGCCCCCAGAGTTGCACGAAATTTCTTATGGGGTTTAGCACTGATTGTTGAACCCCCGAATAAGGTATGCGATATGGTTTCCACTGTGACGCATTCGAGGTCCAATTCTTCGGCTGTGGACCGTTTAATATATGACTTTTGCGATCCACAATCTAAAAGCACACGGACTTGCTTTGAGAACTTCCTCGTAACCTTAAGCTCTAATGTCATTAATGCCACAGATGAAGTACATTTCTCCTGAACAGATGTGCTTTGCACAGTGCTTGAATCTGAAGAAAGATTTTTATTATCCTCTATCGTACGTTTATCTTTTGCCTTTCTCAAAGGTGTTTCGGGACATAGTAACGTGAGATGATTCTTATTACAAATATGACAACGGACGAGGGTACGGCAAAATTTTGCAATGTGATTTCTTTTAATGCATTTCATGCAGCATTTTTTTTCTTTAATTTTTTCTAATTTTGCATTCAGTGAAAGAGACATAGCCTCAAAACAATCTTTACTCTCATGTGAGGGACGATCACAAAAAATACAGTTCAACTTAACGTTCCCAGCATGTAGGTTTATTGCTGTGGGAAGGGGAGAATCTCCCTTTTTCTGTTTTTCTCGGGGTCGTTGATCCCTTCCTCCCTCGAATCCCTTTCTTGCCAACAACACCCTTTCCTCATTTTCTACTTCATGGTGCAGAAAAGACATGAGTCTCGTTAACCTTGAACTTGGTTGTCGTTGAGGGGGAAATTCTTCCTTGGGGATGGAGTGCACATCTGTGGAATTTTCTAAAGCGGGGGAGGAAGAATACGAATAGCGTTGCCAGGCCCTTAGAATTTCTTCTGACAAACAACTTTCTACTAAGGGATATAGCCAGGCTCCATTGCTTTCGAAATCAACACCCATAGATTCTAAGGCCCGTAACTGAGCTTCTATGCTATCTACCAATTTTCCCAAGGGCAGCTTATTTTTGTTATGGCCTGAATTATCAATTATCAATTTTAATAATTCTCTTACATAGACCTCAATCAATAATTCGGTTTTACCGAACCTCTGTTTTAAAGCATTAATTGCCTTTTCATAATTTTCCGTTGTGACAGGATATGCATTGATAAATTCTTTGGCTTTGGTTCCAGATTGCATAGCCTGGCACAAATAATGAAATTTATCAATTTCGCTCAGTTCATCATTATCATGAATTTGTTTGAATTGAGCCCAAAACGGTAAATAATTGATTAACTCGCCATCAAACTTCTTAAGCTCAATTTCTGGCAATTTATACTGAGTACGTCTATTCGAACTAATAACAGATTCTGCCTTACTGCCCTGATCTGGACTGGCATTTTGTAATGCCTCATTTACCAAACGTTTGATGGTAATAAACACATCTCTATACTCTTCCGTGGTATCATATTCTTTTGAGACATCATCATCACTAACATCTTTCAAGTCTAGAAGTGCATCTAGAACCGAACCGTCTAGATTTTCTAGTTTTTCTTTTAACTCTTCAAGCTTGGTAAATTTATCTAGAATTTCACTCTGATTCACTAGTTCATTACCTAATTCCTCTTTAAGAGAGTTTACCGTTTTTGTGAATGAACTTCTAATTGGCTTTCGTTGTCTAACTAACTTTTCCATGATGGAAATTCTTCAAATAAAATACCTTCGCTTAAAATCTAAACTTATTTCACTTGGAAAATCCAAAAATTGTTTTTCAACTAAATCTAAAATTATTTCATTTAAAAACTCTTAAAATCAAAAATTCTTAATCCTGGCTGGCTCGCCACTTGTTTAGGGATCGACAAAGCGGAACCCGTCCGGGTCGATCTAAAATTTAATTTAAAATCATGTTTCTACCAAATAAAAATTAAAAACTTACCCCTCTCGCATTATGAATGAAATGACACACTGGGCAAGAATTAAACAACACTTAGTCGAAAACAAAACCATTATAATCTTATCTTTTCTTAAATCAGAGTGACAGAAGACGCTCTGTCCTTCTTTTCTCCTCAATTACATGATGTGTACTACTGAAATATACTCACACAAAAAAAGGAAAAAGAAATAATAATAATAATACAGCTCGTACATATGGTACCTCTGCCTCCCTCTGTTGGGAAGCAGTGGGAGTCGCAACACATGCATTAAGACGGCCCTGGTACACTTGGACGGGCCGACTCAAGAGCACAATTCGTCCTTATCTAATATGGCACAATCGCGAAGGGAGCTTTCCGGGATGCGAGTCGATCTTCCCGTTAAAAAGTCTTGTCACAGAGAGCAAGAGGCTTACAACGGTACAAATCTTCAATTATTACACTCCATTCATAGCTCGAAAAATAGATGGCAGATGACAGTACTATAATAAGCATTAGAAAGAAACAAACTTTATATTGAGTTCACAACATGTACCAATTCATTAAAACTTTCCGCAGAGAAATATGGAGGAAGTGCATGTGTGGTTTAGTAGTAGTAGTAGTAGTAGTAGTGCGTCAACATCTACAGACACGGTGGAATGGAGAAATTCTTCTCAAGATTTCGAAATATAGAGGTTTAGGAGGAAATAATTCATTTCGCAAATGCGCTTTGAAATACTTCTAGCAATCCTATAGTATAGACAGCATAGTTCACCAACCTTTTTTGTCCCATCGCCCCCTTGTTCAGAATTTTTTTTCCCCTATTGCCCCCAACGCAATCTAACCCATAGGATCCTATGTTATACCCGTAGCTTCTACCTCACCCTGGAACATTCTATCGCCTCCCAGGGGGAGTTAACACCCACGTTGGGAATCACTGGTATAGAGTCGTGATTTCAGATAAAGTTTCAACTCATTTGCGAACTGTAATCCTATTTAAAGGTGATTTTGAATAGTTATAACAAAAAAACGTAAAAGAAATGCGTTTCTTAAGCACATAGGCAAGACACAAATGTTTTGTTTATTGGCAGTAACACTGCCACTAAATAAAACGAAGTGTGAGTCGTGGCTCCTACGGGCATCGCGACGAGCTGGAGACAGTGCTTTGTCTGCCTATTTATTCTTTGAAATAGTGTTGTTTAGTGTGAAAATACTTACTAAACTATTCTGGTGAACCATGCATGGAGCATGAATTGTACGAGGGAGCCGCAGATGACAAAATTTTGCGAACCACTACCTTATGGAATATCAGTGCGATTCGAGCAATTCAATTGCAGTTGAAGTATTCGGTCGAACAACGGTCTATGTCATTTTTTTTAAACTTTAGAGGAGACACAATCAAAGTCATCCGTGAATTAGGGGGGAACACCTTTTTGCCTGGACTGCAGCTTTGTAAAGTAACATAGCTACGTCATATGTTGTTTTCTGCAAGAACCGACTTGAGGAACGAGTAACGGAAGCTATACAGTATGCAACGGTAAAAAAACAAAATCGATTTCGCAAATATGTAACACAGATCGTTTATTCGGCTGAACACTTCACACAACTGACTCATTCCTATTCTTTTCTATTCATTTAAAAAAATTATTGAAAAGAAAACTAATTTTTTCTTTTCTCCCTTGATTTTACAAAATACTTTATACCAGAGACCAGAAAAAAAGCTACTGCATATGGAATTAAAGTAAGGGAGAAGTTTCCAGACGATTTTCGTAGATTCATAACTCAAGTATCACTTTTTATTACGCATTACGATATTCATTATACGTATCATAGACATTGAATTTCGTAGATTATTCTGAGATTCCAGCGAGTACCTTTTTATACAACGGAATAAAAAAAAAAGTTATTATACATCCAATATTGGTGCAAATGGGACTTACTTCGCGATAGCAAAACACGTCACAGCTGTAACAGTCGATTGGAACTTATAAATAAATACCATCTATTTTCCAGGAGTGACAAACTAGGTGACATCATCGTTAAAGATAAGAGTGAACTGAGAGAGAGAGAGAAAAAGACTCGGTATCGAAAATGTCACTGGTCATGATCTTTGGCGATGGGGATTTGTTGTTGATGCGGATATTGGAAGCAAAGACACGGTGTGGGCACAAAATAAAATATAAAAACCTATCGATAATAGCGGGAAAAAAAAAAAGAATATCTCCGGAAGAGACAGTGAGAAATATTTTTTTTCCGAATTCGGGGAAAAAATGAAGAAAATCTAAAAAAATAAAATAGACACACAAACACACACGTACGCATGTACAGTACGTATATATAAATCTATCGAGGGAAAACTAACAGGATAGAAAGATCACAAACGCAAGAAAAAAAGTTAATAAAAATAAAATAACAGCTTTCTCATCTTTTTTTTTTAGGTGAGTAAAGAAGAATAGAAAAAAGAACTTTTGTTCTTACCACTCGGGGAGTTATTTCTTCTTCAGCGATCTTCCTATTGTAAGATTAAGTGAAAGTTCTTCTTTCTTTTAATTTTTTTCCCCTATCTTGGTGTCTTGGGAGTATTGAGATAAGATTGCGTTGCGTTCGAGAATCACACACAGTATAAATACTATGCTAAATGAAGAGAAAAAAAAAAAAATTGCTAATGAAATATCACCTACTGCCGTTTTTTATGATACTCTATTTTTTTTTGGATCAAATTTATGCGGTACATGGAAGTAATTACAGCGAGGTTTAAGGATAAAAAGGGAAGAGAAAATATTTGAATTAATGGATCTCGGATCAACAAAAAAGAAAATCCGGCTTTCTAAGCGTGAAATAAAAAAGGTTTCATCCAAGAAAGAAAAAAATTACTCTGATTTGTTTGCAGATCCGGACGCTTTGTTTACTTTTATTTTTCTTTCGAATCACTACCGTGGAAAACGAGCGACTTCATTGAAAAACTTTAATATGGTGCTAAATAACCTCAGTGTCTCGAGGTGAGGAGCCAACTAACACGGTGTGTATCCACAAGAACGTTGTTCTCTAATTTCTTCGTTGGCTGTGAAAGTAAACTTGGGTGAGCACAACAAGAAGTTTGCCCTGACTGAATTTTATTGGAACGTATAACGTTCAAGAAAGAATTGTACGTTTTCATTTCATGTATTGAATTTTTCTGTCTGATACATTAAAATTTATTTATGACCATTAAAAAACGAAAGAAAAAACAAAACAATCCGAAGAGATGAGCAAGTTTTAGCAAAGCTAAGAATTACTTTTATGTGTTGAAACATTGGTTAGAAGTGCTTCACCCTTAAGTGCTATTTTGAAAGAAATATTTAAGGCTTCCAAATGAAGCCTCTAAAAAACCAATTTTATATAACCCTATCGTGTAAAAAACAAAAAGAAAGTTTAGCTAAATGAAAAAAAAATTAACATTATTATATAAACAAAAAACATTATTATTAACAAAAATTAACGGTTTCATTAACGAAGTCATGATAATTATCTGATTGATAGAATGCCACTATAACATTTCTTTTCCAATTGAAAAACCAAATAAAATTTGCAAAGATGTGTTTTCGGTGTGAGTTGTTTATGGAGTGTTGAGAAAAGACTGCATTGCATCACACAAGGTAAGGCCATGACTATGATTTTTGCCACCCCCACAACTTTAAAATTCGATAATTTTATAACGCTATTCTTTGTTCTCACCTAAAACTGCCGCCTCCTAAATTTTTCCGCCCAGGACAGTTGCTCCCCCCGCCCTCTCCAGTTACGGCCCTGTACAAGATATTATAATATTAGAGAGGACCTGTGTTCTGCGGAGCTCTTAGGGCTACGTATGCATTTCCCAGGGGCTCCGCGACCGCACCAGGTCCTCAAAGTAAATCACTAAATTTGATAAATAAATTAGAAAAAGAGGCTTACGGAGCTTTAACATAGAAATTATAAACCAAAAACTGCTCACCGAGTTAAAAAAACAAAAAAAGGTCGAGATCTGTTGGACTAGACTATAGCTTACTGCATGACTCATGTAAGAATAATACCAGTGAGTGGACGATGATAGGAGAATCCTGAAGCTGCTCGAATTTACAGCATAATGAATAATTTACATTTATTCATTGTAATCTGAAGCATCAGATTAGAACTCTAATTAGACAGTTATAGAGACAGTTATTTAGAGGTAATTCTGAACGACAAACATCCTTCAGCTAAGATTTGAACGCAGACTAAATGAAGGAAAAAATTGCTAACCTCGCATCACGTATAGCGTATTCATAAATTCAGACTATTAGAAATGTATTAACGAAAGGGTGTTTGCCTGTGTGGCACCATCCTATTTGCTTTCATCAATAATTAGATTAATGGAAGCTGAGAAATTAAAGAAAACCTCTAATTAGCACGGAAATGAATCGTAATTAATTGCACCCCGATGAGTTTGTTTAAAAGAGACTGTGAATCGAAAGGAACAAACAAAAGTATAGGGAAACAAATAAAAGATGTTCTTAACCGCAAATAAAAATGTTATGCCAAACTACAATGTTGAATTAGTATTTTTGTCTGGTCACATGACTGAATCAGACTCATTGCACTTCACTAAAAGCAAAAATGTTTCACCAAAAACATTCATTTTTTATCTTTCGGAAAAGGATTTTTTTGATTCTTGTTTCTTTCCTTTTGGAGTCTTTCCCCTTCACATTTTTCATTTCATGGCGAGATTTTTTATTTTAATTTCACAGAAAATTTTGATCTTTTTCGCAAATCTTTTGGGGCAACTTCTCACAAGTTCTTTTCCTACGAAGTGAGCGCAACTCTAGGAATACAGAAAGAAGAGGAATTTATTTTCTAGGCCGGAAGAATTTTTCTTCGTTGTGTGGTGAAAAGTAAACTTCTTTTTAATGTTTTCAGACTGGATTGTGAAGTGACTCTGAATGTTTTGGTAAGTCTGTGGAAAGGGAATGAGGAAGAAAAAGTAAATAAATACCAGACATTTCTTTTTTAAAAAACGATTCAGTGTTGCTAAACCGTTTCCTCTCATAGCCAAGAAAACTGACGAGATAATAAATTGAGAGGGAAAAATGGAAAAAGTAAAAAAGTTTTCATTCATATACCAATTTCGATTCAGTTTGTCTTATTACGTGTACTGTCTGATTAAACCCGAGCCGAACCCACTGAAAATGTACGGAATAAGATCCGAAAGCTTGGAAACTTTTTTGAGAAATTTTTACCCCAGTAATTTTCTCAAACTTGACCTCGTTGGCGTTCGACTCTGGGATTCATCCCATTTCGCTCCGCCAGATCTTTGTGCTGAGCAGGATTGTGAAGTCAGGTTTACTAGTATACCGCATACCCTATCGGGTAGAACGAGGCATATCTTTCAATTATCCTGTTTATTTTAAAATACCGACGCTCAACCAACCACCTCCAGAACAATGAATTTCGTTAGGCGACGATATAATTTTTGCCACTTTTGATACTACGTCACCTTGTTATGCATCAAGTTTGGCATAGCTCAAAGGAAAGAGTGTAATTGGCACTTCTCTCCGATCGGTGTCTCCGGGGCGCACATCTTATACTCTTTACTCCGTTTGAATATAGAAGAAATGGGTATGCTGTAATTGGTCGCTACGAAAGTCAAAGGTAGCAATATGTCACAAGCAGAGGAGTTTTATAAAGCTCTTTGATAAAACTATGGTGAACAAAGTTAGATTAAAATTAATAGAAGTGGGACGAATATTTGGCTGTCATTTCGCCCTTTTGCCGAATATTCGGTTTGGTCAAAAGGCGACAACAGGCAAAATGCCCAACGAGGTGGTTGAGAAAAAGATGCCCATAACAAATTGGATGTCACATATTTCTAAATACAGTACCCCACCCCAAAATAAAAATGCAATTACAGGTATTCGGCCGAATATCTGTGTAAATATAAGCAGAACAAACTAGTTTTAAAAAGTTATATTAATTGGAATTTTCCCATGAATTAAAAATTTACTGATTATATTTTATTGTGTGGTGAAAGAAGTTACGCCAGGGCAAATTTCTAGGATAAGGAAAGCACGAAACTGAAAGTAGAATCCTACTGCAATAAGGTGAAAGTGTGCATGAATTATACACAAGTTCATTAACTTAAGGATGTACCTAGACCAGATGCGTGTTGAGTATTGAGCTACTGAAAGAGGCAAACGGGACAAAAAACATCCAAATAGAGAGAAAAAAAAACAAGAAAATGAGTCGTAAATTTTATGATGCATTTCTAGTTAAGAGTAAATAATGGTTGAACAATTTTTTAATTAGATGTAAATTTGATAACAAGTGTTGAAAAAAATTTGATTCTGTAAATAATATATTAGAATACAATATATCATCGTTAAATTTGATTGTCACAATCATGGCAACAAAAATCTTTCAATTAGCAGTTTTTCATTTATTTTATTAGCACTACTTATTTAAATAATTAATTGCAAAATTAAAATTCAATATCAATCATTTGAAAAATTACCAATAATCTATTTTCAATTAAAAACATTAATTTTATTCATAATTATGATGCATTTTAAGGAAATTGATATTCGACTGCCGAATATTCAATATTCGGTTATTCGTCCCACTCCAAAAAATTATTCATTCGATTTAGCTTATTTGGTTAAGTATCATAGAACAAATGTCGGATAGTAAACCCTAAGGTCTTCGGTTCAAAAAAATCCACCTCAGTAAATTATTTTTCTCCAATCTTTTAATATCCCTCACTTCGATTTTAATTTTTCTTTATCGACTTTTGATGAATTTTTCCTTGCCATGGATTTTTTTGGAGGTGTTACACTGGTATGATAGGATTCGATTTGAACACGGGGTCACACGAAAACCAGAAAACGATCACTATGTCAAAATAAATTTTTTAGGATACAGGGCGATTATAATAAAAGCTCCCGTATTCTGAGCAGTTTTTCTTATCCGGATGCAGCCAAATTTTTAGGATATCTGAATGAGATCACGGGAGAGAGATTTATGAAATATAAAAAAAAAAGTTCCATTTTCAACTACCAGGGGAAAAAGCGACTCGTTTTTATTGATTTTTCTACGCTATATTATCCATGGGGGAAGAAAAAGGAAAATTCAATAAAAAAACTTAATTTTTTCACCCAGTGGTGTGTTCAGTTGGAACATTTTTCCATTTCATCTCTCTCCCGTGGCCTCACTAAGATAACCTAAAAATTTGGCGGTATTTGGGTATAAGCAGTTTTTGAGAAAAAATACTCAGAGTACACGGAAACATAATTAAACTCACCCTGTATATTATTCTCTTTATAATTTGGGGTATTTTACAGTTGTTAATTTATTGATTGATTTATCATGTGATTATGTTTTAAAAGTTGACAAAGAGTTTATAATATTCCCCACAATATCACTAATCCGCTTAGTGGCATTGACGATATCTCGTCTACTGCTTAAAACCCAATTATTTTGGCAATGTCGAGATCAGATATCTTTGTAAAGCAGTCTTTCCTTGTGAACATGTTTCCATCCCCCCAAACTGTCAGAGGGAGGAGCGAGCTTTTTTCTTCAAGGTTTGATATCAGAAGGAGAGGGGACTATATTTTTCCTCTCTTTCAAGGTAGTATAGGAATATGCGCACAGTATAAATAATAGACAAGTCCAGAGTAGGTTCTTCGGGTGTTTTTTTACATTTTTACAGTACTCCGTGTTAGTTGCAGCTTTGCTGGAAGTTATCTTTTACACCCACCACCATTTTGCTAAGCAGCAAGTATGTGGAATCAAAGCACGCTATATTACAATTTCTGGCGAGAAAGTCTGTTACCGATAAAGTTATGGAGATGATACGTAGTGTAAAACAACACACACACACACACACACACACACACACACACACACACACACACACACACACACACACACACACACACACACACACACAGCTTTCTGGGTTCTTTTAATAGATGACTTTCAGAAGCTGTACGAACGCCGGTACAGTGCACTCGAACTTTTATATGCTTCCACGTTTATTCGTATCATACACACGACCTCCATCTACATCTAAAAATTAATATAAATTTTTTGTGCAAAAGATTCATATTTCAAGACTGACACTTCAGCTTCATCATTCCGAAGTAATTCTATCCCTGTGTTACCGTGTATAAGTTCTCTGAAAAATCGCAAAACCTTACATTCGCATTCTCATATAACTGGTACATTTTCCCGAGTTTTTGAGTCGAAATCTACGACTTGAAATTAAATTCTGGACTCTCACCTGAGGTTTTGGTAATCGCACTCCGCCGAAATGATGTGAAACTCGGTCTGAAATCGAATGGAGGAAAAATATTTTACCCCAGAGGAATAAAAAAAAACGGGAAAAAGGAAAGTGTTTTTGCGGCAAAGTGAGCGGCGAGTGCTGAGGAAAAGCTCTTTCTCAAACATTTTTGAACTTGAGTGGAAAGTCGATCGTGAAATCGAAATCTCTGGATGATTTTTCTTGTAACCATACGGAAAAGTTTCCTTCTTGTGACCGAGAACCGATTTCTTTCCATACTCTCGATACCTGCACGAGATTTCTTCGAGATCTGGCAATAAACTCGTACGACTGAAAACTGATATCTGTATATCACGATTTCGTTCTTTGAAGCTGTTTAGCTCATAAAAGTGGCTAAAACCTTTTCCTTTTTTGTAACTCCTCCTTTTCATACTATAACAAGAAACTTACCGTGATTCTTCTTATAGTATGTATAGTAACTGATAAGGTTATAGTAATTGATAACATTTTCACGGTTGTTGTCGATTAAAAGAAATGTGCCCGGAGCAAAGAAATATCGTCCATCCCAGTTCATTTCCTTAGCGTTTCCCCCAACACTAGTAGTTGAAATCTTGGCTTCTCTTGTCCTACCACATGAAGGATGACACTTGTCGAAATAGCAGTTTAAAATTTAAAATGAGCAATTAAAACAAAGCAGTCTACGACAGGATGAAAAACAGAAAGTATACATTGCGTAGAATGCGAAACTACATCGAATAAAAATGCATCACTCTGACAATATGGGTACTTTGGGTCACACATACACTCAGAACACACGTTCTGGCATATACCAATTGGCCAGAAATTAAGCAGAAAATTTTTTACGAGTTGCATATACGGTGAAATAATGGTAGTACAAATTTACGCTGCGATTGTTGATCGGTGAGCTGTTGAAAAGTCTTGGGCTTGTGGCGAGACACGAAACTTCGGATTCAGTATCCAGAAACACAACTTAGGTAACTCCTGATGATGGTAGAAACTACAAGGTACTACCTTTTAACTGTACCACCACGTCGTAAACATTCTTCTGAGAAATTCCTAACGATCCGTGTTGCGTGCGTGCGTGCGTGCGTGCGTGTATTGCGTAGCCCTAAAGTATTTATGTTAGAATTATGCGTGTGCCCCTTGTTCTACTACTTCACCACTTACCAACTCCTGTTATATCGTCATACGACAATTTCCAACCGATGAAGTTAGGTGGAAAATGAAGGCTTCATCTATCGGTGGTTGCTCCAGGCTCGGTAGGTAAAGGACTTGTTTTCGATGTTCTTCCTCCGGAGAGAACCCGTGGACTCCGACGATTGCTTCCATGTTGGAAGACGAGCATCTTACTACTGCATCACTCTGGCTTCTCGTTTTACTGGTGCTGCCATCTCTCTTTAGTTACAGAAGAGAAAGTTGCAGATTCCTGAAATTATCACGTTACGTAAGTATCGTGTTGAAGGTCTACCTGCTCTCTGTGGAGAGATTTTGTTAGATGGGGACCGGCTCCATGGCTCCCTCAAAGTTGGAAAACCGCAGAAAACAAAGTTCAGCTGTTAACGCCTATTTTTTTATCTTCAACCCATTAACGTCAAGGGACGAGATATCTCGGAACTGAATAAATGTATCTGAGATCTATTCTCTCCTTTCTTTCGAGACTCTTCATTGACAACTCCTGCAAACAAAAACTTTTTCTTTTCCTTTTCCAGCATTGCCTTTTTTCTCTCTCCCTCGCTACTGTTTGATAGGGGGAAAAACTAGTACTGTATTACAGTATACAGGGTGTCCCGTAAGTGCTAATGCGGCCTTTATCTCATCAACCGTCCATCGTAGAGCTATGGTTCCAATTTAGAAAATGCTCAAAAGGCGTTCATAAATAACCGGGTACCGGTTTTGAGAGTGAAAAGACAGTGTGTAACAAAAAAAAAAAAAAAAATCTAAATTTTATACAGTCTCTCTTGACCTCTATCTACCAACTCGAAAGTTGTTGACCCGTCTCTCCTGAGAGCCCAACAGTAAAAATTCCATGTTTTCAATATTCGCTGAGATATTCGAATTAAAAAAATCTCAGAAAATTTTGGAAAGGGCAGTATAAATGTGGGAAAGGAGCGTTGTGCCCGTTATTTTCACCGTTCTTTCACAACTTTTCCCGATATTTGAATTCAAATTTCTCAGCGAAACTTAGAAATATGGAATTTTTTTTTTGTTGGCATCAGGAGAGACTTGGCAACAACTTTCTTATTGAAAGTTAGAGGACAAGGGGACCGTATAAAAATTCAGATTGTTTTTGTTTTGTGACGCACTGTGTTTTCCCCATCATGGACGGTTGATGATGTAATAAGGAAAGGAGGAATGGAAAGGAAGAAGGAAAAACAAGCTCTTTTTTCACAAAAATCTTTTTTTTGTCCTTGAAATCATTTCCTATGTGTTAACGCATTGTTCACCAGTCACGAATTAACTCGTGATTTTATACTCGTAGCCAGTGTGATGAGTGAGCTTTTCACATTATAAAACCGATCTACAATGTGGTTCCTAAAATGGGCGATGGAATGATAAAAGCTATTGGTTTAGTATAGAATCCTAACTTGAGTTGGGGGCGATGGCAATAAACATTTTCTTAAGGGGGCGAGGGAACAAAAAGCTTCGGGGCACTTTGGTGTAAACCAGCGGTTCTCAACCAGCGCTCCGCAGCCACTCTAAGAAAATAAAATGAACCAGTAAATTTGATAAATATATAAAAAACTAAGCCTAAAGGGTTCCGACGTATGAATTAAAAACTAAAAAGACCTCCTCGAGTCAAACAGGGCTCCGGCATCGAAATTATACGCTGGAAAGGCCTCCGCGATGCAGAAAAGGTTGAGACCCTGGTGTAACCTATACAACATCAATTTTTAGAACAATTTTATAAACAATAATATCAATTTTTGAGATTTATCTCTGCTGGTTCAACTGCAAATTGGCCAAATGATCCAAATTTGTTTCCCAAAACATTCACATAAAGCGGTTAATTTAACTCGTAGAGACTGTTTTCGGTTTAAACATCTCGTCATGTTAACTACCCTTGAATGATTTATATTTGCAGTAGAATGCTAACACTAGCATTTGTTCTCCTAGTGCCATCATCCAAATTTATAATCTGGATAGGATTCCATTAACATAAATTAGGGCCGTAACTAGAGAGAAACAAATGGGGCAAGTGTCCTGAGCGACAAACTCTGGGGGCGGCAAATTTTAAGAACGAAAACCCCGTTATAAAATCATCGAATTTTTCAGAGCGGGAGGGGGGAGGGGGACAACAAAGCACACCCTTCCCAAAATCCTGGTTACGTCCCTGTATAAACAATGTAACATATAAGCCTGAGTTTAGTCACTAAGAATTGTGGTTTCACTGTATTGTTAAGCGTGTTGTTAAAGCCGGGTTTTCCTAGGAGCAGATTTTCTGCTCCGCGTGCAACGTGAATCACCCAGCGCGACACGTCGTCCACAAGTTTCTGCAGACGGGAAATAATCTTATTCCATTCAAGCAGTGCAGAAAAACCGTATTACTATCGCTGACAGCCGAAAAACATGAATAAGCATAGCGCGACACGTTCTCTACGAGAGGTACGACTGTTTTCCTGCGGAACGCAACGCGCCTCACGCCAGCGCTTTACACCGGAAGTGATTGGTCGACTTCTGCTGCAGGAGTCAAATGTGTCGTGCGCCACCCGTTTTTCCGATCTTCTCTTACTCAAAAAAATCGTCAACGAATAAAGCAAATACCAGGACTGATATTTGCCTTATTCGGTCACGATTTCTTTGAGTATTATTTAGACAGTCATCTACTCTTTCTTCCGACCTTCTATTCACTTTTATTTTCTTTCTGCCGTCCTTTTTTTTATTGTGTAAAATGGCAAAAATACATGGATATGCAGATGACAGAACAGATGATGCGTCACGGTAGGAAAGCACAAACGCGTAGTGTGATAAAGTTACACGTTTCTGCCGACGCGAAATGGTCTTATTCGGTTCACATGGCGTAGAAAAACCGGTTCCTGGGAAAACCCGGCTTTAAAAAGAGGCACATTCTTGAGCCCACTCTTTCATGCCCAAAAGCAGGCCCGTTCAGAAACTTGTGTGTAAGGGTGGAGCGTGCGGTGGAATTTCGACACTTTTGCATGGTGTGTGGAGTTTTGGAAAGCACAACACTCCATGTTCCTGGCCTTTGACGACCGGACACACCCCCGCTTCCCATCTCGGAGAGATATCGAAGCGTTCCCGAAGGATGGGTGTATAACTCAGTTAACTGGGTTCGTGTAACCCAGCTATTTACGGAGCCGGAGCTGGCGGATGACTTAAGGTTAAGGTTTTACGTTCCTGGCCGAAGTTTTTCCCTGTTTTCAGATCAAATTCGGCTGGCGTTTGCTCGGAAGAAATATAGATTTCAGAGGCTTATTATTATAATTACGGGGGATTTTTTATTTTGAAAGTTGATTTCGATGATAATAAATTATAATAATTATCAAGTGAAATTACTGTTATAAATTTATAATAATTTATATGCATTAATTGACAAAAAATTAAGAAAAATTTCTGTGGTCCGAATTTTGAATTTTTATCGCTCCAATTCGGCTTCATGTAGACATAGCTGTGATTAGCTCTTAAATATATTTTCCTGAATTTAATCGGCTATAATTGAAATTAAAATTTCACCGAAAGAAGAAAAAATTCACCAAAAGAGACCGAGACGCGAAACAATACGTATATTATGTACCTTCACGCGTGTGTAAACGGCTATATTCTGTATATGGTCTACTCAGCGACAGGAAAATATTTTGAGCCTGATGTCGAGTTTCACTCTCGTACGTTGACGATGCTCATAAACTCACGATTGTGCTCGAGTTTATGCTTCTCGTTGCGCATCGTTATGAGTGTTTGTGCAGTCTAAAACGGAAATGCTCCGGCTAAAGAAAAGAGCAAGTTTTCCTCGGTGATATTGAATTCTAGTGGTATTCAATTCGAGGAGCTCTTCGAAAGAACCTCTTCTTCCTGATTTATGATACTGTCTCTTTATTTTATGGCTTCCTTACAGACAGTTTCACTTGCTTTTAGTTGCCAAAAGAAAAATGTAATCCTTCTCTTCGCTGAGAATTTTTTATCGCACGGACTACATGCCAAGAGCTATATATTTGTAGCGTCAACGATAATTTTATAAGGTACTATAAAGCGAAATTTTCATAATATAGAATTGACATAATTCATTGCTTTTCAACATAATAGCACATGGCTCTCATCTAGAATTTCTCTACAATCCTATATGCCGCGGGGTGGAAAAGTTCTTTTTGTTCGGGGAGGGAGGGCATCATAAGGGTGAGTCGTAGCGTCGCGGGGCGTCACACGGCGTATAAGCCGCACCCTTGAAATAATCCGGAAATTTTGCAGATTTCTACACGCCATAAGTAATATGGTCAACACGGACATTTTTTTAGTCGTTAAACGACAAGGTAGACCTGCTTTGGACCAAACAGACTACCTGTGGATGTGAAAAGGTGCGCACGTACAGGGAAATTACAAGGAACCAGATTTGCAATACATGTATTCTAATTCCGTGAACTACCTCCTTTAAATGCCGCTGGTTCGATTTTAAGCAGCGCCAGTCTGGTGCAACGTGCTGCTGCACCAAGCTGCCATGTTGAAATTTAGAGATGAATTCGACATGGCAGGTTGTCTATTTTCGCCAAAATCATCATGTTACGGTGGGAGACTCTTCTCGGTCAAAGGCACAATATCAACATCACTATCTAATACGAAATTTTTTTGGACTTTGGAATTATTAGGGTCTGCGTAGTCTATATATAGCCTATATATATATATATATATATAGTCGGGTGGAAGTTCCGAGGGGTGCAATTGTGAGTTGGCATCCGCTTCGAAAAAGTTTCGTCACAGTGAGCAGCATACCAAATATACAAGAATGACGTCACTCTCCGCTACCATACGAAGGTTTTTTTAACAACTGGCTGTTGCGAAGATATATTTTGGAAAGAGAGAAAATTCAACTGCCCCTGCGGGAAATCGAACCCACGCCCTTTCACTTTCCGGGTGTAGTGCCATGAAACGGTTGTGAAGAATTTGTGTTGTCAAAGCAGTTTGTGTACCCGAAAAGGCAGTACGGTGAAATGGAATATAGCGGTATCTCGTGCTGCTGCACGGGGCATTAAAAGGAATTGATTCATAAACCGGTACTCCTGAAAAGTTTTATGATCAATATAAAAAGGTTTTCGAAAGCCAGTCGCGTGGATCGTATCGACCAATAACACCAGATGCGTCCCGCCTTACATCTTTTACAGATTTCAAGGCGTTCCCAAAGGATGGACGCATCTAGTGTTCATCAATCGAAATGTTTTAAATCAAAAATTTTTACACACAACGAATGTGATATGATTATATTTAAGCAAGTGAGTACCCTCGTACAATAACAAGCGTTTTTAAGTGCCATAGAGCACCCATTGCGCTACACTAGGACAACCGTTGTGATCTTCGATATAGTTTTTGACGTTCGTTGGTCCATATACGAAATTAGTGAGGTGTCGCTTATTTCTACCAATGTTTCACGGTCTTGTCCTTGATGTTTTGCTATAGCAATAGATGAATTCCATGCTGATTAAAGTGTCTACCGTCGTCGTAATTATATTTGATCAGAAATCGACGATATGTTGTGATACAATGCGTTTTTATTACGCGAGCTACCTTCTTTGACGAAAATATCTGCTGTTTAGTTTGAAAAAGTGCCAGTCGAAATTTAGAGATGCATGCTTCTCTGTTTTCGGTGCAAATAATCATCATCGTGCCAGGCTATAGAACTCCCTCGGTAAAAGGTAAATGCAACCCAATATCAATTATAACAAATTTTTGTCCTTTGGAATTATTGGTCGGTTGAAGTTTCGAGGTGTTCTTTTGAGTTGCCATCCACTTCGAAAAAGTTTCGTCATAGTGAGCAGAACACCAAATACATTCAGCCACAAATACAGCGACCACAACAGGTAACATTCCCAACGAATTCGCGGGAAAAATAGTCCATAACAAGCTTTATCTATCTATATATATAAAAACGAATGTATGTCTGTTTGTCCTTTATGCATTACTACACCATTCATCCGATCACCATGAAACTTTGGGAAGTTGTTGAGTACACTCCCGCGAAGGTTTCTGACATCGTTTTTTATAAAAAAATTTTTCCCCTTCCCTTCATTTCCTTGAATTTCCTTTCTTCTGAGATCGCAGCAACGCGCGACGGGTAAGCTAGTAAGCAATAAAATTGCCTTATGTGTTTCGAAAAGGCAATAAATGCGAACATAGTATTTTCGATAAAACTAAAATAATGAATGTAATAAATTGTTTAGCAATAAGTTGTTTGTTTTTCAGGAAGTTTGCTGTAGGAAACAATAGCTCAAACATAATGATCACAAATTTGATTTAATACAAAGCGTTTTTACTTTGACCTTTCACGGGACCGCACAAATCACATTGCGGCCCGAGGGCTAGCTATTAGTCATCCTTGTTATATATAAATGTGAATTATAAAATGCTTAAAATGTAGGGCCGAAACCACTGGAGAATTTGAATATAAAAATTTATTCGATAACTTTATGCAAAAAACACTTCGACTATAGTAGCGTACTTGTTTTTCACATAAGGGTATGCGTGTGTGTGTGTGCAGATCCGTCTTAAGAGCATCGGAGGCCTCCGAGCCAACTGATTTTTCTGAGGCCCCTACCTGGCAAACTCTCGAGAACTTCAACCAGTTATAATTTTTGATAGGCCCTTCTCTTCTGGGTAGGCCTATGCGTTAAGATGGCACTGTGTGTGTGTGTGAGAGAGAGACGATTTTAATGTCCAAGGTTACGTAAGGGTATGTGACCGAGAGGGGGGGGGGGAGAGACGATTTTATATAATGTCCAAGGTACAGATGACATTTTTGTCATGCCCTCACGACAGCAAGATGATAATTCCAGATCTCGGCTACTTAAAATCCTGGTAATATTTGTCGGAACATAAAAGACATTTAATTATAAAGTCACCATGCGAAAAATCAGCGGAAAGTGTATACAGGGTGATTCAAAACTCAACGTGGAAATTTCAAGGGAGGTAGAAAATACAAAAACGAAACAGAATCACATAGGAATGCATGACCGGAAACCCCAACCTGATCAGCTGGAGGATAAACGAAGATGCAGAAATGACAAGCCAATATTGGGTGGAAAAACTCATTAAAAAAAAGTTTCATTGCGTGCATAACTGTGGATGGTAAGAACTTTGAGCACTTGTTGTGAAACTTAACTGTAGACGTACTGTCCTAGTGTAAAGTACCACTACATAAAGATCTTTGATTTGTTTTTGTGTTTTCTACCTTCCATAAAAGTTTGTGCGTTGAGTTTTGAATCACACTGTACAATGCAGTGTATGTAAACACCCCTTACACATATACACGTGAAAACTAATGATTATCATGAACTGGCGAGTCTTTACTAAAATGTTTTGAAAATGATTGTTTCAAGACTAAATGCATCGAAGAAATCGAATTTTTTTCTCTTTTGTGACAATAAGTTATCTAGCTCCGAAATCAGAAATCAATCTTCTTCTATGGAAAGAAATCCAGGACGTGGAAGTTAAGAAAGAAACGAAAGGAGGGAAAAGAAAGAAAAGTCAGGAAGCAAGTTCTTATTCTTTTGCCGGAATAAGGAAAAAGGAAAGAAAATGATCTAGTTCCAGGACTTTTGGGCGGAGAGCAAGGATTGAAGACGCGGCAAGTTAACATGCAAGAGGTGTGGCTTGCTCCCCATGCTGTGATGACGGCTAGAATTTCTAGAGATTTCCACAACCGATCATAAGAGCGCTGCTATTCACTTGAACTCTGCTTCCGATCCTCCTACTCTGTTGGTATCTCATACGATTGAATCAGTAATGTTTTACGAGCATTCATATGAGAAAATAAGACCTTCAGATGACGTGGTTGTGCGACGGAAACTCCGAAAAAAGACGAGAATATTTATGCATAATTTCTGCAGTTATAATTTAAAACGACATTCTTTTCATGCTAAAATTTCACTTGATTAACACGGGGTAATTTTGGAAATACAAGAGCATTATATCTTATTCTTCCGTATACTTATCGTACATTGATTTTCTAGTAGTATTCATAGCTTCAAACTTTCTTTCCTAATTTCAGTTTTGAAATTTTATTTGTGTTTTGATATATATATATATATTTTAATTTGTATTTTCAAATTTTATTTGTATTTCTAGTGATTTGGAATAAAATTTTATTGTTTTCTAAACGTTGGCTGAACGAATGGTTAATTTCTACTATTTCGAACTAATCACCATCAGAAACGTTTTGTTTTCAGACAATGAGTTTAAACCACGTTATAACGAACTTCAAGGGGGGAAAATTCAAAGATTCGCTATATCCTGGAGAAATTACTTAACCTAATCACTTTGGAGCCCAGACAAAATTGTCTTTCAGCGATATCGGTCATTGCATTTAACCTAACCGTACATGGATCTCGTAAACATTCCTCTGGGGAATTTCTAACGAATAGAGTTGCGCTTGTTTCATGTTATATTGGCGCTGTTCCCTGGCTTCGATATTTTTAAGTAAAAATGTCACATACACAGTATGAAGCTTTTGTACATGAAACTATACCAAAGTATTTTAAAAATCCAGCTTGACTGGATGGTGAAGATGAAGTTCGGAAAGAAAACTCACATGTATCCACAGGAAATTAAACCTTCAACCTCTCGCAGTCCGGCGAGTGCTCTACCATTATCTCTACATCATTAAGCTACGGAGAACCGACATTTTGTTTCCCTAGAGCACATACAGGGTGGATATTATCTACCGCCCAATAATTGCACCCGTGATTCATTGTGAAAAACTAATATAGAAAAGTGCTTTCAGTTTTTTATTTGACAAATAATTAATGACAAATAATAAGAATCAATTATAAAAAAAACGTAAAAAAATTATAACGCTATAAAAATTGATCGCATCACTTCATAATCTTCAAATTATGAAGATTATAAATTTCACTGAACGTACACCAAACGTATAACTTGGCATTTTTGAAACTGATACAGTACAACCCTATGAGAAACAGAGGAAAGCAAACCAGTTTTTTTCTCTCTCTCTCGTGTGTGTGTGTTGCAATTTCAAATTTTTATATGTGATTGTTGTTACGATTTTCTCAGATTGTAGTTTTTCAGATCATCCGTGAGATATTACAAAAATAATAATACGTCCTGCCTGAAAATTCTGAAATTTTGCAGAAATGCTTACTCACCATTTGTGCTAGTAATATGAACCTCAGATTTAGAAATTAACCTACGGGAAGTATTTTTTGTGAAAAATTATTGAATTATCTCTCTCTCTCTCTTTTTCTCTCTCACACACACACACAGAATTTTTAAATTTTTAATTTTTAATTTTAAAATTCTAATGAATGATCAGATATCGAGGTTCGTTTTACTAAAATGTATAAATGTTCCTACAGAATTTCAGGAATTTTTTGTGCAGTAATTATTTTTTAAATCTTAACTCAAAAAACTGCAATGTAAGAGAATCGCGTTCAAAGTGTTTCTCTTTCAGTCATTTTTTCTAAATTTTACTTTGAAAAAAAAAATTAACACGATTGATACTCGAAATATCTTGCATTTATTTTTCATTTGAAGAAATACTTTTTAAAGTTATGTTTGAAAGATCGACTTTAGGGGTCGTGACACCCCTTAGTTCAGTATACCCCGACATGGCTAAAACTAGAGTCACAATTTTTGGATAGGCGATCGATACGGATTGGTTAAGTTGACATCCTGCTAAGAGGGGCGGGCCCGGGGTAACAGCCCCTTATAAATACACCCCAAAATAAAAATTCCTTTGAAAAAATGACCAAATGATCTAGGCTGGAATAAAATATTTCAGAGTCGAAATATTTCTAAGTAGTGTCAAAAGATTTCTCTCATAAAAAAAAAGTATATTTACTAACACATTTCAGCCCGATAAATATCAATTGCAGTCACAAGGGAACCAAAAATCTTCGTTCCACCATGTATAAATCGGTATGAAAATATGGCTCGATGAGTAAGTAATCAATATAAAAAACCCGAGAGAGAAACCACTAATTATATTGAATATGCCAATTCATAAAATAATCAGTTTGATTAACGGTTTCTGACTGAAGCGTTATTTTTTTTACTGTTTCTACCAGTCACACCTTCGTCAAGAGACTACCATTTTTACATGTTTTATTAAAACTGTTTACACGTAACAGTTTCGATGAAAGTTTAAAATAGTTTAAAATTGGTCAAACATATTACTCTCTGCTTTATTGAACGACGTGTGATTTAATTCGAAAGACACGGTATAAAAAAAAAAAAAGGAACGATCGATCGCGCAGTGAACACTATGCACTCTATGCTTCTCCCCTCAAAAGCAAACACTTATCAGTGAAGGAAAGCAAATTACCATATTTTGGCGAAAAAGTGTCGATTTGATTTAAAAAAA
This sequence comes from Pholcus phalangioides, assembly GCF_987345545.1. NCBI lineage: Eukaryota > Metazoa > Arthropoda > Arachnida > Araneae > Pholcidae > Pholcus > Pholcus phalangioides. The sequence continues at coordinate 78,920,916 of NW_028301608.1, read as the reverse complement.
TTCAAATAGATCTCTTTTCGCTAACATTTTGCAAGTCTGGTGATAAATTTGGCAACATAGTGGACGAAGCTAACACGTAAGCTACACGTAATAACAAGGTTATAATATCACACTACATGGAGAGAAAACGCGCCAATTGTGAAAGAAGAAGGCTGAACTTGGCTTCTAACGGGATGAAATATTTCAGCTGATTTTCAAGAAGTGACAACCCGCTGGTGGCGGAGATATGTACTTTCGCTCGGTGTTTGGCGCATAACTGACCCTTAGAAAAATGACACATCACAAAATTTCAAAACGTTATAACTCACTTAACATTTGTCCGATCCATAAACGAAAAACACTTTTAATTTTTCACAAGGAATCACATGTATAATTATTGGGCGGTTGATAGTTACCACCCTGTATAAATGCCAAACGGAAAAGCGCATGAGCTGGTTAGCTAATAGGTCTTGACGATATTGGTATTCCATTTTTCGAACTTTGTATGAACAGTGGGGGAGATACATCGTTTTACTCTATATGCTGGAGGGGGGGGGGGGGAGGTTTGTAAAGAGCTATATTATAATCTGGGCTATAGGAGGCTGCCCATGAGCGGTCCCATTTAGCGTTTATATTGTGCATACTCTAGGGAAAGTAAATGTCGGTGCCCTGCAGCTTAATGCACTCACCCGGACTGCGAGTGGTTGCGATTCTATTTCCTGCGGAGGTAAGTGAATTTTCCTTCCAAATCTTCATCTATGCTTGGTATACAGTATTTCGTAATTTGTATGAACCGTGGAGAGAGACATCATGACTCTCTAAAATATTGAATGCCTGAATTTTCATTTTATGTATGTATTGTGATGAAGGTCCGCCATCTCTCTCTGCGGGGGATACTTTTTTATCCAGGGATCAGCTATATCAGATCTGGAAAGAGAAATTTCTATGAGATGAGGATCGAAACTTTCATTCCTTATATCTCGAGCTTCATTATAAGCCGGGTTTGCTATAGCAGGATTGAACTTTAATCACATATCTCTATAGTATATATACGTACCTCTAATCGAAAATAACGTTCTGAACGAACACGGTTAAATTCGCGTAGAATCCTAGACGTTTATCTCTGACACGGAATGCATGGATGATGAAATAAAAGCAAATATCCAGAGAGTCCTGTAACTTTTATTACTTCAAACACATCAGCACATTATCCACAATAGTTTAAAACGATCCAATTTTCATTCACAAATCAGTTTGTTTAAGCTAAATTCAACGAAGTGAAACAGAGTGTATTAAGATACACGCAAACATAGGCTCGTTTTGAAGTTCGTTCGCTATTTCAATCACGAGCTTTGTTTTCTTTGTAACCATCGACGTCAAAACAAGATGATGACGTGAACGCTTATATTGATGCGTTCATTATACATCGCTACTCGTGTACCTGTAAAATTCATACAAGCACAATGTTTGCTGCGTAAAAAAGTTATCTGCATTCGGCTCTTTCATCGCAACTCTGCTTCTGCAAAGTAATTAGTCCGTGTCGGAAAATGTAATTTTTCATCAGTCCCCACAACCTACTCCGATGAATAAGAATGTGAAAACTGTCTTTATGTCAAGTGAGCTTTTGTATTCGTTACACGGGAACTCCTTGTACTGTGTGCGTTTCTTGAACAGACCTTGAATTCCTGCGTAAGGTTATATTCCAAGTAGGTCAAATAATTCCCGAAAATCATAGATATACTAAAAGTTTGTATGAAGCACTAGTCTTTATTCTACCCTCAAGGACGGAGTACAAATTCATGCCACTTCCTATTTGTGTGTGTGCCTGAGAGAGAGAGTCTAACGACTAATCTAACAAAATATCAGTTCAAAGCACCGGATAGGCACACATGATATCGCCAGATCACCGCAACACCCCCATAGAAACTACGATCCACAATTTGAGAACCATTGCTGAGAGAGAACAGTGTTTTTGTGATATCTTAACAGTAATTACAAAAAAACTGTGCTGTATTTCGGTCCAAAAGTCAAATTGGGCTCGGCACAACGTTTTGACGGCCCAGTTCAAAAAGGCAACTCATATTTTAGGAGTTATTGCTTTTTTTTGCAATGTGTAAGGGCATTTCCCACCGTTCTCATGGCGAGCATAACTCAAAAATGCAGTTTTCTGAGTTGTTGCCTTTTTGAATTGGGCAGTCCATGTAAGCATTATGTAACGATATTAGTCAATACTTCATTAATCATATGAAACATCGCACGTAGTCTCACTGAAACGACATTGCCTACGGCCGTACTGCGTAAAATGTTTATACGCACAGCAATCTGTCCTAAATTTTTTTCTCAACGCCAAGAGCTTGCTTTGATATTAAAGAAAATATTTATTTGAAAAAGAACTAAAAATGATAAGGGATGATCTCTCTTGAGTTTGATATCATGTCGTGCCTGTCCTCTTTATGATATAGAAACTTTTTAGCACTGAATGCTACTTCAAGGAGACGGACGGAAACTATTTAGAGACAAGTCATAATCATTCAGCAAAGGAAAGCAATGTAAAAAACGATGCACAATTTGCATGAGTCGTTTTAACGAAAATTTAAAAAAAGGAAAAAAATACAGAAAAAAATATCAATATGTATCGAAATCTACGTCATCCTGAATGATGTAGGGAAGAAGAAATGTAACTGAATCCTAAAAACTCAATCAAAAAATTCATTTTCGTTTCTGACTCTAAGAAGTAAAATTCACTCGGTGCAATGTCTGCACTGCATCAAGTTATTAAATTTGATCGAAAACATACGATTGATTGGCATAAAAGAAGAAAACATTATAAGGCAAACAAGTCTATACTTACATCGCATGCATTTATGTATAGTACGAATACAAATACAAAGGCCGGAACGAAAAGATCATAAAAAATATGGATGCCAAATATAACCAAAATGCCCAATATAAAAGCATCTATCAGCAAAAGAGGATTAATAATATACAGGGTGTCCTGTAAGTGCTAGCACGGCCTTTATCTCATCGACCGTCTGTGGTAGAGGTATGATTTAAAAAATACTCAAAATTCGTTCAAAAATTACCCTGTACCGGTTTTGAGAGTGAAAATACAGTGTGTAACAAAATAAACCATTAAAATTTCTATGCTGTCCCCCGTCCTCTAACTTCCAATTAGAAAGGTGTTGTCCTGTCTTTCCTGATGCCAACAAAAACAAAACAAAACAAAAAAAAAACAAAACAAAAAAAATAAATCGATGTTTCTACACTGCTGGCCACCGTAAATGCAACACCTTGAAGGAAGCATGCAAATAATATGAAATTTACAACATGCATTAGCGGAGGTGAGATATGCAAATGATTAGAATTTCAGTGCAGACGCACATCACGCGCGCCTGTGGCGCCACTTCAAAGCGCTATTTAAGGCTTGGAGATTTCGACGAGTTGAAGTACGGCAATTGTGTTTTTCTTGTGGATTTTTCAAAAAAACGATCAATTATGCCTCGTAGAAAACAGCGATCATCTTTTGATCAAGTATCCGAGTTCGACAGAGGAAGGATAGTGGCCTACCGAGATTGTGGATTATCTTTCAGGGAAATCGGTAGTCGTGTTGGACGAAACCAAACAACTGTAATGCGGATATGTGATCGTTGGATGCAGGAGGGTACGACGGACCGACGTGTTCGATCGCATCCACCTCAGTGCACCACTTCACGTGATGACAGGCGTATTGTGCGTATGGCAGTGACGGATCGCTCAGCCACATCACGAACCATAGCACAGCACATTCAGTCTGTACCGCATCATCCATTGTCTGCGCGTACCATTCGACGCCGTTTACAGCAGAGTGGTCTGTCCGCAAGACGTCCATTGCTTCGTCTACCTTTGACGCAGAACCACAGACGTCTCCGTCGCCAATGGTGCGATGAAAGAAGGATGTGGACGGCACAATGGAATGAAATTGTCTTTACTGACGAGTCACGCTTCTGTCTGCAACACCACGATGGTCGGATTCGAGTCTGGAGACACCGTGGAGAGAGGATGCTGAACAGCTGCGTTATGCACCGCCACACTGGTCTTGCACCGGGTATTATGGTATGGGGCGGTATTGGATATCACTCTCGCACTCCTCTAGTACGCATTGCCGGTACTTTAAAAAGCCAGCGCTACATCTCCGAGGTGTTGGAGCCAGTTGTCCTTCCTTACCTTCAGGGCTTGCCCACAGCCATATTTCAACAGGATAATGCGCGACCACACGTGGCACGCATTGTCCAAAGGTTCTTCGTCAATCGCCAGATTGAATTGCTTCCCTGGCCAGCTCGCTCTCCGGATCTTTCGCCGATAGAAAACATGTGGTCCATGGTTGCTCAACGATTGACCCAGATTACATCCCCAGCTGCCACACCAGATCACCTTTGGCAACGCGTGGAAGCTGCTTGGTCTGCTGTACCCCAAGAACACATCCAAAGTCTCTTTGAATCAATGCCGAGGCGTGTGGCAGCGGTGATCTCCAACAATGGCGGCTACTCTGGCTACTGATTTTGGCAGGAACCACACTTCACAGAAGTCTATAAATTTAATCATTTGATGCTTGGTCAACATGTTATCTACAAAATAAATATTGTTGCGATATCTCTTGTCTTTCTTGGTGTTGCAATTTGGGTGGCCAGCAGTGTAAGTGCGATATTTACAGAGGTATTCGAATTCGAAAAACGGAGGAAATTCGGGGAAAAACAGCGTTAAATGCGGGTAAAACGGGTTTTCCGTTCTTAACGTTGTTTTTTCCCCAAATTTCCTTCGTTTTTCGAATTTAAATATGTCTGTATAAATATTGCACTTAGAAACTTAGGAAAGACACGGCAACAACTTTCTGACTGGAAGTTAGAGCACGCGGGAACGAATAAAAATTCAAAATTTTTATTTTTTATGCACTGTATGTTCACTCAAAACTTGTACAGGGTAATTTTTGAACGCCTGTTGAGCATTTTTTTAAATCATACTGAAATCATACTTCTACGACTGACGGTTGATGAGATGAAGGTCGGTTAGCACTTACAGGACACTCTGTATTAATACACTGCTCATAGAAAAAGATTATCGTTGTTTTTTCTAAGTATGGATAGCTTCTCGATTTATCCCACTCTATGTCTATCATACTTATTTTTAAACATATCAATTTTACTAGAACTCACAACCCCCAGGAAGTAAGTTATTCCATTTATTGACAACCCTATTAGAGTAAAATACCCAGTGATACCACAACCTGGAATTTTCCTTTACTAAACGATACTGGTGTCACGAAGCTTGGTTGACGTTGTATTAATAACTCATGGTCCATCCTAATTATCCGATTGAAAATTTTATACACTACGATCATATCCCCCCTCCGGCGCCTCATTCTTTCAATGTAAACATATTTAAGAAATCAAGTCTTTTTTCATAGCTCATTCCTTGTGGGCCATCAAGGATTTAGTTAATTGGATTTCCCTTTCGTGTTCCCCCCACTTTATCCAGGATACCCCGCTACCCTCATCTACGAGCGAAACCGTTCCTACATATTGACTGATCTTTATGATAGGAGAGTCTATGCAGGGTTGTCTGAACACTGGAAGCTCAGCCAAAATGAACTTTGCTAGAAGTAACAGCTTACATATTTATTTGCAGATATCAGCCGTGAAGATGGATCTGCCTACCAATTTACAAACGTATTCTCGAAAAACGTGATATAAGACCTCGTAATCATGAAGCACTTTGTGTACTCCAGGACCTTCGTAGGCTTTTCTGTTAAGACGGTCCTCGTACTGATGGATTCAGAAAGTAGTCACTCTTTTTAAAATCATATTTCACTTCAAAGTTTTATTTCTTTACACCTGAATTTATTTTTTTTCACAGCTCTGTGTCCCCCCCCCCCCCCACAGCAGTGAAAATGATGTTCTTGATCTTCACATCTGCCCTCCCTGCAGTGTATCACTACCGAAAAAGGGACCATATGACCCCAGATTGAGGAACACATAGTAAAGTATTACTTGTATTATATGCTTTAAGCTACTTTGAACAAATGGCACACATTCACCAGGAAGAATTAAAACACTTCGAACGAAGAGAACCGAACATTTTCTCGCCTCTTCCGTACTTTAATTTCAAACTGGCGAGTTTATAGTCACGTTTATTCCCTCGATCAGACAATTTTTCGCTCTTTTCAGGACCTCTGCCCACGCATCACGCAGAATGCTATCACACAAATAAACAAGCAAACAACTGCGGACTCTCGAGTGTCGCTCACCGAAAAATTGTTTTGCCAAGCTGTGATTTTAATTACCGGGAGCTCGTTTCGCACACGCCGAACTGAAAATTCTCGAGCAACAACTCGATTTTCTCGTCGAAACTTTCTTTGACGGTGGCGCAAAGTTTTCTTTGCTCAGGTTTTTGGCGCTGAATTAAAGAGAGATGCTAACTCTCGAGCAACGGAGCTGAGTCCTGATTAATTGTTAGCTCTCCTTCCCCAAAGCCGAAGTAACACATCTCTACACCCTCCTTCTCTCATTTTTGCAAACACAAGCACTTCTTTTTTTACATTTCTATTTTTCAGTTCTGTGCATTATTTATTTTTTGTTTGCTTGTCTGGTTGTTTGCTTCAGGCGGAGAAAATTACCAAATTACCCTTGCAGGCATCACACGCACAACCGAAAATGTAAGCGAACACGGACTAGGAATTTTAATTCCTCGGTGCTCTAATAATAATTAGCGCTCGGGTATCCTTTCATTTGTCAACTCATTTTCGGCAATTGCTAAATGCTTTCCGGCGCTATTAATTTTTCAGTTGCCCTGAAATGGTCCCCCCTCCGTAACAGCAAATTATTCTTAGATCCCTTTTTTTTATTACACATACACCGATATTTTCGATGCTTGTGAGTGATGCTCTTTTAATTCGAATTTCAGCCATGTAATGTTAGGGCGTTGACTTGGATTATTAAAGATAATCGAGAAATTAAATGTTTGAATCAATTTCATTCGATCAAGTGAATTATAACAAACTAATGGAAATTACAAGAACTGTCAGTCGAACAGAAAAACGAGAAAAAGTACATTGTTTAAAAATACGCGTTATTACGTGTAACTGTGATTTATGGGAAATAGAAACTTCGAGGATAAAGATGATTCACTGGGTATGTCTACACTCATAGACTAAATCAACCTGTGCAACGCAACAAATCGGGGGTGTTCCGCACTTCTCGTAGACCGAAATCCAGGGGCGTAGCCAGAAACTTCGTTTGGGGGGGGGGGGACCAAAGTGATAGAACAATAGATTTGGCCATATTTTCCCCTTTTTCGGCCATTTCTCACATTTCGAGGGGGGGGGGGGAAACCAGACCGCCAAGTCTCTCTCCTCACCATGGGCGGTGGGGATATTGCGGCCCCCCCCCCCCAGCGTCAGAGGTGGAGTCAACTGATCTAGTGTATAATATGAATTGACATCATCATCATCATCATCGTGCCCCCCCCCCCCCAGCATTTATTAATTTTAATTTTATTATTATTTATTATTATTTTTTTCATATTTTTGTTTGTTTTTGCGTGTGCTACCATCTCTTAAAGTTTTCCCATCTTTTATGAATTACCCTGTATACTATATACTACGCGAACTCTGCATATGTTCGTGTGTCTGAATAATTTACTGTTTTATTGATATCCCTGCTTATCTTCTTCTCATTTTCATTCATTGTTTGTATTGTGCACCTAGTAAATTCAGAGCCCTTTGGCTTTTCACACAGGTTTGTATACTAAATAAAAATAAATTTCCTCAAGTTCAAAAATGGTGACACCATCCGAGGATGATGTCACTTTCCGCTATCTATACGAAGGTCTTTAACAGCTGGGTAATACGAAGATTTATTAAGGAAAGAAAAAATTCAATTCTTTCTTCAATATATCTTCGCATCAGCCAGCTCTCGCATGGATAGCGGAGAGTGACATCATCCTCGGATAAGTCGCCATCTGGCGGCAGTGTGAGAAATCGTGAGCTTTGGCACGAGTTAGGTCCGACCGTCCATGTACGGTCCCGTTCAGTGCACACGAACTCCAAGGAAAGAGTGAGGTATTCGTTGCCTTTGTAGTCTAGTGGGCTAGGGGTGTCCGATTCTCCGCAAAGATAGTTGAATTTTCTCTTTCCTCAATGTATCTTCGCATCAGCCAGCTGTTAAAAATCTTCGGAGAAAGAACTGACCTTAATATATACTCGTAGCAGTGTTTCCCAAACTTTTTGATATCGTGGACCCCTTGCAGTGAGGGTCAATGCACCGCGGAACACCGTGGTGCCGATTAATGATCCGCGAACGACCATGCAGCGTTCGAAGATCATAAAATCCCTTCGACGTCCCCCCCATAAAATACAAAATGTATTGTTTTTCAAATTTGCATATCATAAAATATTGAATCAATTTACAATTGCGCAGCACAAAATGTGGTATTCATACAATGGTAGTAACTAGTTAGTTATCCCCCGAAAAACTTTGTTTGCCCTGCGGGGCTTCTTGATGGTAGGACGCCTCGATAGCTCCCCCTCAGTAGAAGAGAGAAACGCTGCTGGGCTCAAAGCCGAGTCCGCTCCCCACATAAAAACGACGTCTCTCCCTATTTATTTTATTTTCTAAATTACAGATTACATTTTACCCCGGGTAGTACCATTAACATGATGCGAGCAGGAACTTGGTGCCCCCCAGGTTTAACGAATTTACATGCAATGGTAGTAAATGTTAATAATCCCGCGGACCATTTACAGAGTACTGACGGACCAGAGATTGGGAAACACTGATATATGGATTTGTCACGGAGCAGAAAGCCAAATTTCTTCCGATTTGAGATACTCAGCCAAACTGTGCAACGATTGTCTTTATCTAAAGAACACAGTTCGCTTATTGCACCAGAAATAATAACACACATGGCGTTGATGCGCATAAGAACTCATAGAGTGCGGTTTTCGGACATTGTTTTTTGAACATATTCTCACGATGTCGATAACAGAAAAACAACAATTGCGCCGAATAATACTAATAATAATAAAAAAAGGACAATGTCTATAGATAGGACAAAAAAGAGCAATCTGCGAAGCGGAATTTTTCGATTCGAAAATGTTTCTTCATGTCTAAAATAAAGTAAGAAAAAAGAAAAGAAGGGAGAAGAAGGCAAAGCCAGTGTGTGTCACGTCATTGTACTCTCGTGGCGTAATGTAAAAGCTTTTCTTTTGACACTCGCTGACTTTTATATCGACTTTTATCCCTCGGCGAAATATTTCCACCCCTCGTGGGCGAATATTTCGCTGCGATATCTGAGTTTCAATACCAAAAATATTTTTTCACTAAACCAAGCTTTATTTTTTTTTTTCGGTTTTTGTTATCTTAAGATTTGTTTTTTTAAAAAGAGGAAGGAAAAAAAAATCGTTTATACATTTTTGCAACTTGCAGTGTTGGATCCACCATTGGCTGCTGAAAGTTTAAGAGGGAAAAGGAGAAAAAAAAAACTGTTTTAGCGTTAAGAAAAGGGAGGAAAAAAATTCTTGTGAATGTTTTTCTGAATATACGAAAGATGCTAACGTTCCCATCTCCTTCACTGCGTTGCTCTGGACTCGCCGAATTATACCAGGATCACTCGTTTTGAAACGCGATATTGTCCACGTGAAACGACTCCAAGCTGATAAAGTACCAACGAAATTGAACAAGTTTTGGTTGCTCAAACTGAGTAGCTTATAATGTAGATCGGGGTGGCCGACAGCTGGTCCGTGAGGTGACTACTACTTCACCAAACACCAACTCTGGCCATATCGCTATATTGCAATTTACTGCGATTAGTGAGATGGGTTGGAAGTGAAGGCGCTGTCTATTGATGGTCGCCTCGAGTTCGTTAGGGAAAATATCTTATCTATATCCTCCCTTGGGTTTGAACCCGGGACCCTGACAACAACCTTCACGATGGTAGACGAGCATCTTACCACCATGCCACTCGGGCTCCCCGTGAGGTGACTGCGACCCCCGACTAGCTAAAAGCACTAAGAATTAAATTGAATTTCTGATCATTATTTGAGCCATTTCGGTTACATTTTCCTGATGAACAGACTACTTATATCCTTTAAAGTGGCGGAAATAATTTACTATGCTTGCACCTGTTTTTTTGAACACACAAATTGCTCTCAAAGTTTGTTTGTTCACGTTTTTTTCCTCCTTTTAATTTCTTTCCGCCACCATGTTAGGCAAGTATTGTTTTGTGGTTTTTTCATTTGTATCTGAATGCATATTTGGTTTTCTGCTCACTGCAAAACTAAAACGAAGGTTTTTTTAAATTGTATACCAACTCAGAATAGCAACCGAAACTCCAATCGGCCAGACTGTGCAGACCCCCAACAATTTGCAAAAATGTGACATTTGATAGTCGGATTCATGTTGTGTTGTTCACTAAGGGGGTTCCACACCCAGACACGATGACTATTTGGGACGGAAAAAGAGCAGCACTCATATCAAAATTTGAATATGTTGCACCAGACTGGCATTTCTTTCCACCGAACCAACGAAATTCTGGTTAAAGAATATAACTCACGTAATAAGAATACACGCAAATCTAGTTCAGTGGACGTACGTGAGCACTAGGTAATGGTACGCATATCTTTTCAAATTCACTGGTAGTATGCTTGGTCCATGTGGAGCGCTGATCCATCTTATCTCGGTACCATCTGATTCAGGATTGTCAGTACTATCTTCGTAGTAGTATTAGTACTATCTTCCTGCCGCTCTGGTGGTCGAGTGGTCATAGTGACGGATTCGCATCGCGAGGATCCGGGTTCAAACCCCAACGTCGCCGTAGTGGTGGTCGGCTGAAGTAAAGTTTTCTGTGGTTTCCAACTTCGAGGCAAGAATGCCAGCCGATCTCCCTCGTTAAAAAGTCTCGTCGCAGAGAGCAACAGGCTGACAACGATATAATTATTCGTTCACTAGACTTCACTCACTATGAGTTTAAAAAAAACTCATAGTTTAAAAAAATTGATTGCAGATGGCAGCACTACACATAACAAGCATTACACAGAAACAAACTTCACGGAAGGTTCACTATACGTACACACACATTACACCAAGAAGTTCTGCAGATGAATATGGACGAGGTGCATGTCTAGTTTAGTAGTACAATTTTCGTGAAGGACTTTTTCCTGTTTTCCATCCCAATATCAAAACTCCTTTCGAAGTCTATCGGTGCGTGAATCATTTCCTTGATCGCCTATTCGATCCGTGTGGTCACACGGGGTGACTGTACAGAAGAGGTGTCAAATCATGGGTAGGGAAAAAAATAACTAACCGCAGAAAAATTTTGTAGAATGTTATGTCTCTGTAAAATTCAAACTATGGATGTATTGGAGGAAATAATTTGCACAAAGAACTATAATTTTGATGCATTGCATGTAGCAAGAATCATAAAACAATAAGATAAACAATGAATACGTATCGGTTTGGAGAAAAGTTGAGGACTACTAAGCCCAGGGTAGAAGATTAAAGGCTGTCCGTGTTTCACCATATTACTTATGGCGAAGCCAAATCTGCAAGTTTCCAGGGTCGTTTTAGTGGTGCGGCTTATATACCGGAGTGTCGTCTCCTGGTGTGGCCCACGACGCTGCAGCTGACCATTATGGCGGCACTTCAACAGAGAGAAGTTGGCCAACCCTGATGTAAATAATGTTATATTAAATATTATATCCAAAATGCAACTATTCACGATATAGGAAATTCACACAAGAAAAAAATCACGAAAAGCTTGTTATTTTTTTAAAAAAGAAATTATTAAAATAACGTAAATAAAACAATTAAATGAATATAAAATAAAATGTAAATGAAAAATAGTAATAAACCAACCAAAAAAATATAATAAAAAAAAACAAATAAAAATAAAACAACCTTTAGCAGACCATAACTCCGTTGGCTGTACAATAGTGGTCGACCGAAGTTGGTTTTCTGCGATTTTCGAACTTCAACGCGCGAATGTTAGCCGGTCTCCTATTTGAAAAAGTCTTTCGGCGCCGAGAGCAGGCAGACCGTAAACAAGATACTTACATAACATGAAGATTGAAGCGTTTACCATCTCCACTTCAAAAATATGGAAGACAGATAGCAACACCAGCAAGAACACAAAACAAGCACAACTTTGACAACATAAATACGTTAGGGGCATTCGACACATTCATTTAGGCGTATTCCGACATACACGGTTGTTTCGTTTGCATTCTCACTTTTTGCTAGAAATTCCGCAGAGGTACATTGAATGTTAAGTAGTAGTAATGTGTCGCAGAAAGTTAAGTCGCGGAAATTCTAAGCCTACTGTCAGATGAAAAAAAAAAATAAAATAAAAAATAACTTATAAAGTTGCGGCTTTTAACCATTCTACTTGTGGTGTATGGATTAGAGCAGTGGTTCTCAACCGGTGCTCCGCGGAGCTCTTGGGGCTCCTTGTGCACTCTCCAACAGCTCCGCAGCCGCTTGAGAAAAATAAAAAAGCAGTAAAACTAAAAAAAATAATTATAAATATTTGTAAATAGTAAAGATAAATCAGTAACTTCGATGAATAGTTAAGAAATGGGCCTACGGGGCTCCACCATAGAATTTTTTTACTAAAAAGGGCTCCGCGAGTCAAAAAAGGTTGAGAACCGCTGGATTAGAGTATACTCTCATAATTACAACCATTATTTTATTACGTTAAGGGTAATAACGCCACCACCCTCAAAGTCGATTTTGGCAAAAATGTCCTTAAAAAATATTTCATTCGATTGCAAATAAAATACTAAAAATTTGGCGTCAATCGGTTAATTTGTTCTTTCATGATAAAAGAAAGGAACAACAAATTATACTGTAAACGCATACAAGGAATAACACTTTGAACGCGATTTGATTTTCTCAGATTGCAGTTTTTTTGAGCTCATCCGTAAAAAAAACCACAACTACTACTACTACTGCTGCTTCCCCAAAAATTCTGAAAATTTTCAGAAATGTTTACTCGACATGTGTCAGTAAAATAGAAACCTCGGATTTAGCAATTGACTAATGGGAAGTATTTTTTAAAAAGTGTTGAATTTAAAACTTTTAAATTTTAAAAATTCATAAAATTCAAACGAATGGACAGATATTTAAATTCGAGGTCTACTTTACTAACACGTGTCGAATAAACAATAAACATTTTTGCAAAATTTCATAATTTTTGGGGGAGGGTGCAGTAGTTTTTTTTTTTAATCTTTACGGATTTTTATTATGAAAGAACAAATTAACCGATTGACACGAAATTTTTAGTATATTATTTGCAATTGAATGAAAAAGAAATTTCTGCTGGGGGGGGGGGGGAAGATGAACGACTGCTACAAATCTCAGTAAAGAAATGTATTTCATGCGAAAAATAATTCAAACGATCAGATGACCATATTTCATTAAGAAAAATACGATAAACTGAGATCTTTTTAAATAGGCAAAAAAAAAAAAAAAAAAATACGGGGCATCACCAATTGTCATCAAAAACGTTTCAAAAGCAGGCACGATCACAAATTGCTATTAAAATGGCTTAAAGATTTGGAACAAAAACGAGCCTGAGAAATACGTGAGATGAATATTTATTGTCGTAATTATCATAATATTATAAATTATGAAAACGCTGGTGTATTCATGACTAACAAATATTACAAATTCAATATTTATTGTATAAAAAAAATCGGACAAAACAAAATTAAAGGAATATCCCGTAATACGGGACATAAAAGTGATCCGTCAAATTATTTCAGACATTCTACTGGCCCTTGGGGTAAGAATGGTTGAGAAATGCTGTCCTAGAGACTAAAAGTTTTATGCAAAATTTAAGGTAAATTTTTTTGGTTCATCGATATCTATACATATAAAATAATATGTCCTGACTGACTGACCGATTCACTGATTCATCATCGCCGAGCAGAAATTGTTGAAGTTATAAACACGAAAAGTGGTCAGTGATTTTTCAAAATTCTGATACTGAAATAATTCCAGTCACTGATTCTGACAATATTCTAGTCATTGATTCTGACAATATTCTAGTCACTGATTCTGAAATTATTCCAGTCAGGGATTCTGAAATTATTTCGTCACACACACACATACACACACACACTAATATTTAAACTATTTCTGCCCCTGATATTCTGATTAAAATTATTTCTGTCACAGATTCTGAGATTATTCCTGTAATTATTTCTAAAATTATTCTTGTAATTATTTCTGAAATTATTCCGTGCAGCAATTCTGAAGTTATTTATGAATTAATAAACTTATCACTGATTTTGAAATTATTTTTTTCAATATTTCTCGAAATTATTATTTTTGCAATTATTCGCAAATTATTCTTGTCATTGATTTCGAAATTATATTTTTCAGTAATTCTGAAATAATTTCTGTCACAAATTCCAAAATTATTTATTTGAAAAATTATGAAATCATTTTTTTAAATTAACGGGTTTCAAGCGTTCCTGTAAATTATGTAATTTGTGTTAATTTGTAATTATTGTAATCGTCTTTCAGCGTTTTTCAGTTATTTCCTTAAAGCAGCTGGCGGGCCACGGTGAACAGGTCCGAAGGCCACATTTGGCCCGCTGGTCCCTGCCTTAACGCGTACATAATTTGAACTTATAAAAAGCTCAACAAACGTTCTATTCTGACAGTGGTAATTATAGCGAAGTTTAAATTAATTTTTAGAAAATGAGGGTAAAAATTAATTCCAAAGAAATGAAGCGTTCGCGATTAAAATTTGTGATGCAAAAAATTATTTCAAACCACTCACTCATCATTTTTTTTGTGTTTATCACTAAATTTTTTTTTCTTTCTTTCTTACTTTAGGTTTGTACAGAGACCTGGTTTTTTTTCCGCCGTAAGTTGTGTTTTTTTTCACATTTTTCAAATTGGTGTAATATTTCAAGAATTTTTTCACCCCCCACTCGTGTGTGGGAGGGAAGATCCACTGCGGTCCATTTTGCCACGTGCGGCCGATTTTGCGGTGAGAGAGGAGCTTGATTGATTGGGTGCTAGCAGGTATATGAATTTGTTAATTAAAAAAATGAAAGTGTCTAATAACGAGGCGGCTTTTATGCAAATGCAGAGAGTAGCGGCAGCAATCAGTTAGTATTAGGAAGTCGCGAGAGGTCGCCCGAGTCGCAGACGCACAGCGGGAATTTCTTCTTCGCAGTTGATGTCCTGACCGTAACATGGATCATCGTATCGAGGGACGCTCTTGTTCTTCTTCTACCTGATCATCATCATCATTTGCTTCTGCCCGATATTTTTACCGGTGGATTTGGTTTTTTTCCCCCTTCATATTTTTAACCCAAACAGGAATTCTGTTCTCTCGTAGGTTCTGTTCATCTGGGAAATAAATATGCCACACGGTAAGTCAATAAAAACACATTTCGCGTTTGAAAGAAAAAAAGATAACTTTTTGAAACTTTGTTTTCAAACACGGAATTTTAAAACTTGCGCGTGGAATGTGCAATGCGTTACATTGAAATGCTATTACTTACGTAATCAGTGGATCCGAGTGGAATTTATGTCATTGTAAACACTGGAAATAACTGACACGTGAAAATAATTATAACTATATTAAACTTTCGTACTTCAACAACGGTTCCGTGATACGCCTTTTGCATAGTTATTGTGCCGTGATAAAAATGACATTGGCTTATGACGCAACTTTCCCGAAGACAAAATTTTTTTATGGTACTTTTTCTTTAAAAAAATTTACTTAAATTTAAAGAAAGGGTTCTTGTGTGTATATAAATTGTATTGCTAGGATTTTTCACACGCCATACTCTTCATAAAATTTACATCATAATAAAAAGTTAACCATTACCCCTCCTCTTGTTTATTGGTGGTGGGTGACGATATATATGAGCGATCGTAGCCCTACATCCTGCAGGAGGGCTCCTAGGCCAAATTTTCCATGGAGCCACTGTATAGTGTAAAAATAATTGGGCTGATGCTCCTCGAGCTGGAGCCCTGTCAGCCCAAACCTTTTTGCGGTCACGTGAGCGATTGTTTAAACTTCAGAAAGACCATTGCGATGCATCTTGTATCAAGTTGTGATTTTGTACAAATTTTATACGTAAAAATTTGCATACGGTAGAAATGCGCATAGTATTGATTCTTCGTTCTATTGATTTCATGCAATGAAACAATTAGTTTTGAGAAAAGTTGTATACCTACACCTGTAGATTCGATTCAAAATTGGTCTTTCTGAAAGAACAAACAAGACATTATAAAAAATTTAGGACCTTTTCTATTTCGCTTCTGATGCATGCGTTCATGAAATTCGATCAAATTCGGTTGTAACATCAATTGAACTGAACTGATCACAATAGAATCATGCTAATGATCCTTTCTTATAACGTCAATCAAAAGCAACCACCTCGGATTTTTTTTCGTCCCTTTTGTGTGATTCATCGACGTTCCCCCTCCCCATAAATTCGTGAGATTGAAGCTGATAGTTTGCCGAAATGTTCGTCTGTTCTATTCATATCTAACCTTAAAGAAAGATTTATTGCATGTGTTTGACGTTGCGACTTGCTCATTGACCGGGACGCTGAAACATTCCCAAATATATTTGGTCTTCTCAACTATTTTTTTTTCTTAATGTTCAGGTTTTTTTTTTTTATGAAATTTGCTTCAATTCCCAATCTTTACTAGAATCAAGAATGAGCGTAATTTACACAATAAATTGTGCATTATGTTTGACTGTTCATCTCACATATTTGCCAAGTTAATGTTTTTTGTGAATTAAATTTTAGCAGACTTGCTGTAGCATTTTTTCCCCACCAAGGGTTATTTTTAACCAATATTTGGTAATTTCTTCGACATTTGGCAACATTTTTGGCGAGAATCAGTGATGTCCTGTATTAATTATTCCAATTTCCCATATTCTCAAAATTGGTCACCCTTGATCATAATGAATTAAAAACTTCATGCCAAGTATTTGGTGCGATCTGATCATATTCTTCGTCTTAAAAGGTCTTTAAAAACGTCAACCTCGGTTACAGCAAAATTTCGTGGATCTTGTTATAACCGAGTTTGACTATAGTAAGCTTTATATTATGATATAGCATGAAGCGGCGATAATTTCCCGCTAAGATTACGCGATCTGTCTAATGCAAGTCGTGACATGGAAATTCATTTGTCTTATTGTTAAGACACTCATTTTACATGCGATTCAACGATCATGAAAATTTCCGATTGCTCAAAAGATTAAATTTTCCTTTCCAAAGGTTTTAATTCATTCGGGCGTCCTCAACATCTTTCAATGTACGCAAGAACGCCCACGCTCTACCTGAATCAGTCAGTCAAATTTGTGTAATGTTATATCTCTAATGAAGATCACGGTACATAAATATCGCGTAATTAGCGACTTATCTCTGGATGAAACAATATCCCGGCAATCGTAACAATTTGGTTCAGTTGCCCAGAATCCGATTAGTTTTGCTTCGTCGACCGAAGAAATTCGGATTTTATTTCAAGCATCGATTATCACGGCTACAAATTCTGTATTGGGCTGAATAAATTTCCACACTCGTACATAATTTTTCTTTTATGGCAGCAATGAATTCGATTCGATGATTCATCTTGACGTTTCAAAGGAAATCGTATTGACACGGCTTATTGTCTGTGTAACGACAGGGAATCGGTGAAGTTGCCGAGAAGCAATTACTAAAGCTTAGGGTGCAATATAGTGCACACTGGTTTCAGATTCTGTGAGTCGGCACAGTTACGGATAGGTGAAAAACCTGAAATCCCGGTTAACCAACCAGCGCCGGCACGCAGAATCGGAAACTAACGTGCATTATGTTCGTACCCTTACAGAAGAAAAACAACGGGAAGAAAAAGGTAGCTCATAATTCACTACAAATCTATAAACTTGCGTTTCTCACTAAGGTTGGACCTTAGTGAGACGCCAGTGGGTAGTGGTCTGCCTGCTGGTTGTCAGCAGGCAGACTTTAATGGTAATTTAATTTTAACTGAATGAAGCATTACTCAATTGCTGTAATTGATATTAGTATTATACTTATGGGTTCAAACAAAAAAAAAAACTTTCATACATACTTTGGGTCGCCATGTCTCAAGGAAGATACACGCGTACGTTAAACTGTTACCCTAAGAAAGGAATCTTGACAAAAAAAAGCTTAAGGCAAATTTAGCAATTATTGCTAAATTTTTTTGAAGGGTGGGAGAGATAACGGGCTGCTGCAAATCTCAGTAAACAAAAATATATTTCTCAAAAAAAAAAAGAGAAAGAAAACGAGGTGACTGTCATTAATGCTTTAAGTAGTTTTTGAATTTTCCTGATTAGCATTATAACTGCCACATTTGAAATTGCGAAACGATCCCAAATTGCTACGTAAATTAAGAATTTTTTCGATTTCGAGCAGATAGCTTTTCCCCTCAACAAGAAAATTTACTCCATCCATCGCCTTTATTTCCCTGACTATGATGCAAAATCACCTGCCACGTGTTGCGGCTTTCTAGGATGAGAAATACCTTTTTTGGGGGGAATTTTATTGAAATATACGCTCAGTATAAATTATACAATTTTTTTTCGCTGCTCCTTATCTAATGTTGAACAAGAGCTCCGCTCACTGCAGTTGATTGGTTGAAGGGGAATGGAAAACATGTTTTATTGTAAAAAAAACGGCTTCATTGCATGTTTAGAACACTACATATCAGGGGTGACAGAAATAAAGCTAATAAAGTTTGACGAGATATCTCGGGACTGCGGCTGAAAAAGTTAAAAGTTAAGAAAAATACGGAGACTGGGTTCTTAAATACAGCAGAATACAGAGCATCGTCAATTGTCATAAAACACATCGGCAAAATCACTAATTATTGCTAAAATTTCTGAAAAGTTACCGATGGATAGGAAATGAACGCTAAATTAAAGCTACATGTCAATTCAGTGCAATATTTTCAGTAAGTGCACAAGAAGAATTTTGACCTGTGATGATTATATTTATCGCGATAATTATAAGTTATGAACATCATCTTCATTCGTGATTATAGTAAAGATTATGAATTCATATGATCTTCGCTTGAAAAAAATTGTATAAAAAAGTCGGAACAACCAAGAAATACAAGAATGCCCCGTGAAATATCGGACATGGTCACACTACTCATGCTGTTATCAGTTAGTGGCCCGTCGCATTGTTTGACATTTCACTGGGGGGTCCAGGGGGCAGACTTCGTCGAAAAAACGGGAAATATTGATAAGAAAAAGCCGGATGACCAAAATTTTATATTGAGTTAAATATTTCGTGCAATATTTGCTGAGATGCTTTAATTCAAAAATAGGAAAAAATTAACAGCTAAAATTAACGAACAACGCTTCTTTCTCACGTTTATGCTGCCCTTTCCCAACTTATGATATATTTTTAAATATCTCGGCGAATATTACTTAAAAACGTGGAATTTCTTTTGTTGGCCTCGGGTGAGAGACAGGGCAACACAACTTTCTCACCGGGTTTTTGAGCACACTGACCGTATGGAAAGGTTAATTTTTCTTTATTCTAATAATTGCACAACCGTCCTGCAATATGAATAACGAATCTGAAGTCTACCCGTTATTGGGATGCATTTCCTAATTGGAAGTATGCTTCTCTAATCAACGGCTTGCCAGAAATTCTCTGCAACGCGAGTTAGCTATGCTCCCTGTGTATATATCACATTTTTAGTGATTGCTATCATGAATGCTGCGACGTTGGTTTTTCCCCCAATATAATTACTTTTCGCAAATTAGTTTGATACCCTCTGAACCAACATTTGAAAATTATGGAAACATACGAGGTATGCTATACATTTATAATTTATAATAATTTTCCCTTCCCACTATCACTCAGAGAAAAGAAGCTAGTCGTGATTAAAACAATTACAAAAACCCATTGAGTTGAAATTGCTATTTTTTCCAATAGAAATGACCACTTTTAAAACAAAGGCCGTATACAGGGTCTTTATAATTATGAAATGGCCTTATAAAAAGAAAACTACTAGACAAAATGTTATCAAACTTGGTAATATTTCTGTAGTGTTTGGTCAGGACATAACTCCAAAATCACATTTTTGGGATAAAGCATATACACATACAAATGAAAATATCATTAGCACGTTTGGCCGTACGCACGTATTTGTGCGTTTATCTCACTTCTAATTAGTTATAATTAGCAAGATTTATTTTTAGATCTAAAAGCCATTTTTTGGAGATATGTTCTGACCAAACGCCTTTTGACCAAACGTGACTTTTTTGCGGAAAATTAAATCTCATGACCTCCTGGTCATGAGATTTAATTTTCCGCAAAAAAGTTCAAAAACTCGCCACCAGTGGGAAATGGCGCTGTATTCAATATTGTTGAACAAATGAAGACATCGGTTTAAAATGTGTTTTTAATCGTTTCTGAAACACGTTACAAAACATGTTCAATGTGGCATCCACCATTTTCTGAAAGCAAGTTGAATCGCATTACTGCGTCCTCAACAGTAGCGCTTAGGAAGATCAGGAGGAATGTTACGGACATGCCAGTGTATCGCATTTTTCAATTCCGCCAAATTATCACCACAAACAGTGGTAATGTCCATAACAATACTCTTGATATGCTAAGCGCTACTGTGGAGAACGCAGTAATGCTATTTAAGAAAATGCTTGATTTAAGAAATTCCTGCTTTCAGGAAATGGTGGATGCCACATTGAAGATGCTTTGCAACACGTTTCAGTAACGATTAAAAACATTTTACCCTTATTTCGTTTAACAATATTGCATACAGCGCCATTCCCCGCTGGTGGTCAGTTTTTCAACTTTCAATTTTCCGCACAAAAAAAATCTAATGACCTGTAAACTATTACCAAGTTTGATAACATTTTATCCAATAGTTTTCCTTTCATGTCCATTTCAAAGTGGAACTTTATAATTAAAGATGCTGTATACGAGCTTTTTTTAGGACTTTACTATTCCGAACACTAATGATCATAATATTTGTGGGAAATGTCATAAGGAAATGCCCTATAAGAATGATAAGAAAAAAAACTATTTTCAAATAAAACTTTGTACAATGTTTATCATAAAATCCCCCTTCGTGTAAAATAATTTTTTTTTTGCATTTGCGTATACCCTCATAAAAAAAATACAATAGATTGTGTGCGAGAAATCTTTGGACAGTAAATATGATATGCGTCAATATGTATAATTGCTTATAACTGCTCCGATTTAATCTTTTAAATGGTGGCTGGAATTGTTGGGAACATCGATACTAGATGACTGATTAGAAGTGATTTCAGTTTCACTCTAATCCAATATTAATATTAAAAACGATCCGGAAATAACTAATACAAACGGATCGAAGCGGGTTAAGTTGAACTGTTTATTTTATGTTTCTCGTCGTTGTTAGTGGGTACAGCTTTTATGTGGAGTAGAAATATACATAATTGAATTATTCGACCAATAGTCGTGTGGTGTAATGGATTTGCGTTATTACTCGCGGACGTTTTGTCGTTTTTATTCTCCAGTAGCTGATACCCGGTGACGTTGTCCGCCCTGTAAAAAGTTTACATATTTATACCTTATTAATTAAATCTGGCGACGGTCGGTCTAAAACTGTAGATTTGTATAAAGAACATACATACTTTCACATTTATATATAAGATAATAGAACGAACCGTTTTGACAATCATTTGTTTTCCGTGACTTGTTGCTTATGTCTATTCAAAGAAAAGAACAATTTTTTCGTAAAGCAATTCATTCTTACGATAATTTTTGTATGTATGGGTAATGTAACGTCACGAAAAGTTTTTTTTGTTGAATTAAAGATGGTTTTCTCTTACGTCGAACCGGCGCTTACGAAAGAGTAGAATTGTGGGTAATTGACAGAGGAATCGAAAACTCGCGAAATTTTCTACGAAGAGTGGTGAGAAACTTGCCTGGTTCACGGAATCTCTGGGCCACCTATTCGTTTTTTATTGTCGCTCTGAGGAGAAAATTGATTTCGCAACATAGGACTTCCAAGAGGGTCACGCAATTGGTGAGATGAAACGTACTACTCACGCAAACCCGCAGTGATTTTCGGCCGCATTCATCTCTGGAAATGCTCCTACGAGCGATGCAGACCAGCTGCTTCCTACTTTTGATTTTTATTCTGGATAAGCCTTTCTTTTTCTACCGTAATTTCAACTTCTGGAATACATTGATTAACCAATTATTCTTCAATTTATATAATTAATAGAGATTGTAGTTAATTTTTTTGGTTACTTCATAATAAGGTAACCAGAAAACAGCCGTGCAGTTTTTGCTCATCGCAAGCAAAAATTTACATAACAAATGTAACATACCGTTATTCCTAAAAATAATTTGCATTCAACTACCCAGTGTATGTTGTGGCCTCATGAAAAATCGGAGATTTTGGTTGCAAAGAATTTCACAAGTGCTTGCATGGATCTATTTCATTTGAGGTTTTCAGGTGGAGGCTATTCGGGAAATGGAAGAGTCGATAATCTAATGATGGGATTACGATGGATAAGTGACTCAACAAAATCATTATGCTATCCGTGGCAATCCATGTTACACGTGGGTCTGGCAATGTCGGGAGCGGTACAATCCTCGTGATTAACCAATGCTTGCTTTTTTTCTGCTTTGGTGCCTTTTACAAACAAGCTGCCAATGCGGAAATTCACTCGTAGCAGTTGAAACGTGTGCAACGGGCCCCAAAGCAAGGAGCTAGCTAGTACTGTCTAATTGCACAGCTCCTTCAATACCGTAGCCTGCGTGGCCAGATTTGATTGTCAGTGATCCAGCGATTTACGAGGGCCGTCTTTACAAATGGGCCCTACAGGGGCGGCCTCAGGTGCATAGGGCCTCTCGATAAAATCTGTGCGTACTCCGATTTTCGAGTGTCAGTATGTGAATTGGTGGGTTGGTACTTCTAAGAAGTTGGCCCTCACAACATTGGTTTGTCTTGGCTCCCACGATTCTGTTAAAATGACTGCGCAGAACTTGCACCCCCCCCCCCAAAAAAAAAAAAAAATATTGCTGCTTCTATTTTCAGATAACTACCACAATTCTTTCGAAATGAAGCAGACTTGCAGCAGGCACTCATGGTCTTGTTTGATAAGGGCATTCGAGAGCTGGAAGCCAGTTGAAAAAAAATACTGGGATGGCTAGGAAGATTAATATCAGTATCTAAATTAATGACAGTTTTAGTTCTGCCGAGCAAGAAGTTTACTTTTTTTATTTCGCAATAACCAATTGGGCTAAGCTGCGCCAAAACAAATGATTAACCAAAAATCTGTCAGAAGTTTTCTAGATTTTTTTGATTGTATTTTACACGTAGTGATTCAGGAACTAAAATACCAATTATTGAATACGATTTTTGTTAGTCCAATGAAAGTGCGAGTGGCCAAATAATATAGCTAAATTATACATTTATTTGGAGAGTTCATTTCTATCGGACTAACTTTGAGATTAGTAATTGAATATCAGAAGAACTTCTATTGATTTTGTAAACGATTAATTTCTTAATACACCTTTTGCATTTTTAAAAACTAGCTCATTTTCCATTGCATCGGCAAACCAAGACTAGAAAGTGATTTTAAAAATGTATTTTGGTAGATATTTTTTGAAACATTTTCGACCCATTTGGTCTAGTCACTTGAATAATTGAATTTATTTTCAGTAAAATATGAAACTACTTTTCAAAATACGCACGCTATCTTCAACTGAATGTTTTCTATTAATGCAATAGAATTTTGTTAATTCAAACTTTAGATAATTCGAACTCTTATAAACTCCTTGAGTTTTCTAATTTAATGTTAAAATTTCTTCTTTAAATCGAAATTTTTCCGAATCTATTGAATAATTCGAAATTGGATGGAAAAAAATCATGATTTTTGTATGAGCAAATTTAGTTTGCGAAAATTCTACAAAAAGTCAGACTTTGCTTTTCTCGACCAAGTTGTTAAGCAACAAATTTTTAAAGGCAAGTTTGAAAATTCCGTTTTACTCTACTCATTTTAAAATCATTCAATTGGAGTGCATCGCGACTATGTACCGCTTAATTCCGATTATGCTTTTCAGCCTATAGGATCAAGGTTTAACATTCAGTATTTCTGAATATTTTTATCGTCAAAAGTATAGATGGTATCGGAAAGTACAAATTCTGTAATACGTTAGTGAAAGTAATATTTCCTTGATAGCGTAAGAACAATCGCAATTCGGGAAAGAGTTACGTAACGGATGATCATGAACTGCTTCCGTAAATCGGACTCTTTCAGCATGAAGAAATTCTGCAGTGATGATTCCAGGACAGTAGAATAATGTAGCAGCTAAGACCAACAATTATAATTATATATTTTTAAAATTTGGAAAACAGTTTCATAACTAATGGTAAAATCGTAATAATTGTTATCCTATGTGAATTTTGATGACTAAATTGCAATTTGTAGTCATTTTAAGGATCCAAGATCGATTTATTGGATAATTCTAGTTTTTTCCCAGTGAATTCGAATTAATCAAATCCGACTGTATTACGCCCCTTTCACACGGAGTGGATGCGGGCCCGGATCCTTGTGCCCTTTCGCACGAGCACTAAAGATACTGCGTTTCACCCGTTTGAAATTCGTGCATAAAAACTTTTTTTTTTGTAATTATTTTTCTCTTTCCCTGATTGAGTGCTCATAGGCAGCCTAGAGCCATTCTTTGGTGGTTTAATCTAGAGCCCCATAGAATATGGGTATAAAGATGCTTTCAGTTCGATCCTCACAATCAGTCGATGGGAGAAAATATTTTCAAAAGGTTTTGAAAAAAAAAATTAAGATGTCTTTTTGGAAAATGAAAGAAAAATTCCTGAAAATAAATTCAGGAGATATCAAAGACTTTGTAAGTAGAAAAAAGGGGAGGGGTGGAGACTTTCAAAATGTCTGTGCTTAGAAATATTCACATCATGACTGTCTTAAGCCCGGATTACACTATAAAAATTTATAATAATTCTCTTACAAATGCAACCTATAAGCTGATCGGTCACATTCGAGTAAATGCAACCAATAAATTTATTGGTTGCTTTTTTCAAGTTTTATAAAATAACTTTCATAAACCTTTTAGTGAAATCCCATCCTTAGATTAGTTAGTTCTGAAATATAAAACTTCACTTTTTTAAGTTTATAGACTCAATATCGTGTAAAATATATGTACGGGGGGGACTCGGAAGGAAACGGAGGGATAGACGTATGTGGGTACATCATATTTGATGAACAGGGACCTTCATAAGGTGTTTTTAAGGGTATTTATGGCAAATAATTAAAAACATTCCGTGCAAAACCATCTTTAAAAAGTAGCCAAAGATGCGGATGAATTCGACCCGCATCCGCGTCGTGTGAATAGCTCCGAATAACCTAATGTACACAACTTGTAAGGACGGATGCGGAGCTCGAACTGTGTTTTAACACATGCGGACGACATCCGGACCCGCATGAACACTTCGAAGTTGCGGTCGCATTCCGCATCGTCTGAAAGAGGCACCGTATATACCAATTGTTATAACTTCTTCCACTGTGTGAAAGGGCCTTTACCTGCATAAATTATCAGGAGCACAAGTGAGGAAACTTGTTTTTGTTTCTCCTGTCGTACATAATCTAAAAACAAGAAAACGTCTTGATTTTCAAGCATTTCGACATCTCTCCAGACTAATAAATTCCAATTAGAAAAATCGAATTATTTCAAAAGGAAACCGTTTTCGCTTGAATTTAACATTTTCGTGTAGAAAATCAGGGGGTTTTCATTTCATTAAAGCATTTTCTCTCCGAGAAAACCGGAACTCGTTTACGTTCAACTGGAAGTTTAGTTCTGCCGAAAACTACGCATTCAAACATTGTTAGAGGGCAATTTTTTTTAACTTCCAAAAAAGAAAACACCGCCATATAGAACCTTTCACGCTTGCAACTAATTCGATTACTACATCCTTGTTAGTGCCGAGTTTGGTTCATTTTATGTTCCTGGTACCACTGAAATGATGTTCGTGAGAGAAATTATGCATTATGCCGTTCTCTTTTCCACGATAGCACCGAAGGGAAAATAGAGTAAGAAATGAGCTTTTATGGCTGCTGCGACGAATCGGAATAAGATAGATTTAGCTTCGAATTTCGGGAAAATGACGTTGTTTGACCGACAGCCAAAACAAACACTTATAATAATAGACATCCATTCCAACCCCTCGCTTTATTACATTTGTACAAAACAAAAGTACACAAGTACAGAAACGGTGTAAAAAGGACGTGTGAAGTGTACAGATAATCAACGGTTAGTGTGCGATTCGTTTTGATTGTTTACTATGGAACACAAGTTCTACATAAGTGAATATAATTTAATTTGCCCCCGTATAAATGTATTTACTGCACTCGAAAATCAATTCTGATTCTGACGCTTGCCAAGTTTTCGTTTACATGGCTGCCAGTACGAATTAAACTTAATTCTACAGCCCTAACATTTTTTTTCAACACGCAATGTTTTCGGGTGCGCAATGAATAGAAAGGCGATAGTCTGAACAGAATGTTTCTTTAATTCCAGAATTCAAAACTGTCAAGCACATTATGTAATAAGTCATATTCCCAAACAGTGTGGATAAAACTTGTATTTTAAGTTAGTGTCGCGTTATTTGAGTATGTCATCGAAATGCTTCGAGATCGAACACTGGTGCTACAAGTAGTTTTCCTAGGTCCAGGCTCGAATGCGAGCCGAACTTCCATTTTAAAATGCAAAAGTCGATTAACCTAAAATTCGCTAACAACTCACCGCCAACAAACAGTTCACCGACGGAAAAATCACCGCTGGGAAGATTTACCGACAACAGTTTATCACAAATGAGCGAATGCGTGACCAAGTAATGCGTAAGTGAATGCGTGAATGAGGTAGAGAGTGACCGTATGAATTGAGTGGGTGAGTTAGAGTCAGTTGAGTGACCAAGTTAGTTGTTGAGCCATTGATGGACCGTATGAGGGAACCGATAAAGGGGGGAGTGGCCCTGCGAGTAAGCGATAAAGTCAGTGACCATATGAAAGAGGGGTGAGTAACCGTATAATTGAGCGAGCGATTGAAGGAGTGACTGCATGAGCGACTTTCTCACTGCTCGCTCACCTGTAGTGGTGCCGTGAACTGAGTGATCACCGGCATAGGGTCTTTGTTGGTTTCATTGAAAACATCGCTGGAGTATTGGGATGATTCTTATAATTTTTCCATACAGATTTATCAATAATTAGATTAATTTCATCGAAGAATTTCCCTTTTCAATTATTCAAAAGAAGAAAAAACCCGAATCGTAGTATTTTTGAAACCGAATGTTTTTCTTTGCACATGAAACCAGTCCGAGATAATTCGAATGCATTTTTTATACAAGTTTTTTTGTTTTATTTTTTTATCTTTTATGATGCTGTCATCTCATTTTTATCTTGATTTTCAGTTATTTCATCCAGAATTTCATTCTGAATACAAGAAAAATTTAATTTTCCATTTTAAAAAGCTTCGTGACTGATGGTGGAGCGCAAGTATTCATGAGATGCTGTTGAGATAAGAAAAATAAGTTTCTGGTTGGAGAAAAAAGAAGGAAAACCTAAATTTCTACATCAAGTGGAAATGTTTCTACTCAAGGGCATATGAAGAAATGAGCGAACGCAAAATCAAATTTAATGGCTTGAAAGATGCACCGAGTGGAAATGGGTTTAAATTTTCCATTGCCCAAAGGCGCTCGATTGCAGTTCACCAACCAGCGAATCTTTATTAAAGCGAGGTTTTCTCCTCCGCGTTTATCTAGTGAAGCTGGTAAATATTGCTGGGGGGAATTTGCGTGACAACTTCGGCAATACTTTCCTGAAAACTCCAGAATAACTTCTACATTGCAATATAATACATAAAAGTAAGAAATATGAGCGAGACATTTGACACTTATTTCCAAACGAGTATCATCTCGTATGCGTTCAGGAGATGTTAGCAAACCGTACCGAGCAATTACAGGGATTATAGTATCTGGGTATGTAGAAAATTGAAATTAATGTCTTCATCTATATGTGGAATTTTTTTGAAAGTTTTATTTCGACTTTACTAAAAACCTCATTCATAACCTGAATGATTCTTTTTTGGAAATGGGTGAATCATTCGCATCATATATTTTTCTATGGCGTATAACAGTAATAATAAATACAGCCCAAAAGTTTAGGCACTAAAAATGCTCAAAATCGGCACTAAATAACAACCAACAGCCCAAGTGTGTATTATTTGGATTATTAAGTGTCCAGAAATTGGTTACTTGCATTCAAGTTTGTCATCCTCAGGATTAGGTCGATTCCAGGGCGACCATTACCAGATGCGAATCCCTTAGAGAAAGTGATGGCGAGGCTCCTTCGAGTTACGAATAATTTTCGTTTATTTCTTGTATTATTTGAAAAATTCATTTTCATTTTTATAGTTGAAACAGTTTCCATGTTTTATTTCGTTGTGAAAAAATTTGACTTTCATGTTACCACGTATGCGAACGTCTACTCCAAGTGACCGCACCTGTCACTACTCTGAGGGTTTCTCTCGTCAATTCAATCGAATACTAAATACCTAAAATATTCTGCTATGGTTATTTGTGGTGTAAAAAGAATAAAATGGGTCTCAATGCACCATTGGCTCCAGGACCAGAGTACTCAACCCCTGCACGGCGTAGGTGAACCAAGAAGTCAACTGATGACCGGTTTTGACAGGGATCGGCCAGCTATACATATATAATACTGCCCAATACATGAGCAAGATATGTTACAAGGAGAAGCACTCATAATTTTTATCATCTCTCATATAGCTGCGTTTGTCTGAAACGAAACCATTCATGTCTAACACCATCCAGCCAAAAAGTTAATGTAGGGCAACACCAAGTTTTCTATCTCTCAGGCACTTGCACCTATTCACGTTTAAATTGGGCTGGAAGGGGGACTTTCTGGTAATTAATACTAAGAGTTAGAGATTTTAGCAATATCAAGCCTTTTGAACTTCTTCAAATTCAAAATATTTAAATTCTACCGAATATGGCATCTGAAATTTGCAAAAAAACTTCAATGTTTAAATAGGCATTTATGGCAAGAAAAATTCAAAAGGCGTTTAGGCAAAAATAGGCATTAATCGCGGAGAATGATGACGAAGTGTATTTTGTACAGTAAGTACTGGATGTCAATAAAAACAATTACATTCAATAACAATTGTTTAATTTCAAAAGAATGGAAATGTTCTGGAAAAATGTCTTCCAAGCTAAAGTCTTACCATTATTGTTACATGATCAGAGCGAGAAGAATGCTGGGAATTTGTATAAAAAAGATTTTCCACTGGGCTTTAAACAAGCTCTATACTGAAAAAACTCAAGTATGGGGGGGGGGATTGATGGATGTTGATAATTTTTTTTTTTTTATCCTCGATGCGTTGAGGAATGATTTTCGCACTTTTGAGTCGCACTTTTTTATATCAATTTCAGACACGAGTTGCTTGCCACATGTGAACTCTTAATAAATGAACTACTCGTATTACGGGCGCGGGGTAGCCCAGGTAGATAAGATACCCGCCAAAAGAACAAAAGAATGTTTAGAGGTGCCGCGAGTTCAATTTAATGGTATGTTAAAAATTTGCCATTTCCCTTCTATCTGGAAACATGCCATTATTAAAGTCATTCCAAAAACTAGGGAGATAAGTCTATTTGCGAATGATTTTCGCCCGATCAGCTTGCTCCCGGGATTGTCCAAGATTTTTAAACGAGTCTTTAAGGCGAGTTTATCTTTGTTTTTCGAGAATAATAGCTTTATCCGAGATGAACAACATGCCTTTTACAGCGGGCTTTCTTGTGTAAAACAACTGGTCCGTGTTGTAGAATACATACAAGATGCTGTCATCCACAAGGACTATGTAGCATGTTTTGATTCAGACATATACAGAAGGTCTTTGATAAGGTTAAGCACTCAACACTCATTGCCATTGATACTTATGTCTCCCTCCTTTATACATATGGTTCAGGGATAGGATATTTCAGGTCCATATCAAAAACACCCTTTCTACTCGACGCCCAATTAAGGCATCTATTTGTTAAGGGTCAGTAATTGGCCCAATACTCTTCAGTATTTTTATTAACGATTTTCCGGATCCACAGAGGAATCTTAACTTCTTATGCTGACGACTCGAAAATCCTTATGGTATCCAGGAACCCTCGGTAAGCTCTGAGGAACTTGCAAGAAATGGTCCGATCGGTCGAGATCTGTTGTCGGCTACATGCAGTAGTCTTAAACGAGAGCAAATGTAACTTTATATAGTTTATAAGAAGCAACTCCCGCCGAACACCGCTATCACAGTGGGACACACCATATTACGACCCAAGTCTCGGACAAAATATCTTGGCGTTATTTTGGATAAAAGCTCAATTTCAAAGCTCACGTTCATGAGGCGAAATTTCCAGCCGCTAAGGCTGCAGGACTTCTAAACAGAGTCTGTTAGGCCGGCATTGCACTATAAAAGTTTGATAAGTCGTTTTATGAAACTTGAACAATTTAACCAATAAGCTTATTAGTTGCACTTTCTCGAATGTAACATAAGCTTTATTGGTTGGATTTTTTGAGTTTTATAAAAGATTTTATCAAACCTTAAAAGTGTAATACTGGCCTTACTCTTCACTCAGCCTCGAAAACAAAACCATTATGCACAAGCCATTCATTAGACAAATTATGTGCTATGCAGCACCATGCTTTTCCACAGCGAAACCTTCTGTCATCAAACAATTATTAGTAAAACAAAATAAAATACTTCGGCGATATACCGGGGCACAATGGTATATCCGAAATCTCTCGACATGATGAAGGATTTAAAAATTGAAACCATACATGACTATTTAGTCAAACTATTTAGAGGATATTTTGATAGGGGCTGAAACATCAGAATATCAGCGCATGAGACATCTCGCCTTATCGTGCGGGAGAGATGTTGAGGTTTCTTCGACCTAAGGATGTTGGTCTGATATGGGTCAGTGAATTGGTTTAGTCTTGTAAAAAAGTGTATATAGATAGTCCTAATTCTCTCTTAATTGATTGGAGGCATAGTGTTGCATATACACTGAATGCGACAATCCATATATTTATCGCATTTAATCTTTTATCCACATGTAATCATATATATATTGTATTTAATCACGTGTATATATACACACACTCTCTCTCTCTGTTGTAACCATTAGGTAGAGGATTCCACTTATTTGTCAATTATTTGCTCAGATAATTGAGTTAGATTCTGTGATTTCATATGAAATACGTTCTTGAATTTTGATACTTCACCTCTTTCGGACATAGCTCTACAAATTCTAAATTTCTGTGATAATTAAGCCACAACTCACCGATTTCATATTTTCTAAAATGATCTCAGTTAATTTGAATATACTGAATCTGAGTATACAGCATAGGCTGTAAATTTTATTCTTTTATTGGCACGCCTCTTATACACGTACTTAAACACCCAACTATCTTATACAAAACGTTTAACTTCATCCAGCTCGTACGGAGCAGCATCGAACGGGAAGCTTACGGTAGTCTTAGAAACTCGATACGCCCTGAGGAAATGAATCTACCTCAATCAGTCAAGTTCAATACCCGATTGGTAATTGGGTATTCAATTGGTCCTTGTCAGACATTCCTCACGTGGAGGCACAAAATTGGCAGCAACATGGCCACACAGAAAAAGATTGCTACCGCAGGGTCTCCCACACCGAGAGGTTAGCGCACCAACCTCTCGGTGAGTGTAAAAATGCGGAAATGTCGAACGCTGCCGTTCGGAATCGACAATAAACTGTAGGTCTATTCTAATTAGTCCTCCTGTGCACAAAAAGATCGTGGTTCGACAAAAATTAAATGTGATCAAAATATTTGCACTACATCCTTACATGCAATTCGTAAACATTCCTTTGGGGGTATTATTAACGATTTGGTGCATGCGAGAACGTGTCCTGAGAGATAGGTAAAATAGATGATCAGGGTCATACGTGCTAGTGTTCTAGGAGTGCTACCATCAGTCTTCCATATTGAAAGTGGAAAATGCCTAGATTTTCATGTTTTTTGTAAGTTTAGTGTTGAAGTTCCAGCTGCTCTCTGTTTGGAGACTTTGAAATAAATATAATATTGTACTAACTAGCTAATACACTTATTCTATAATTTATGCTTTGTGCATGGTATTAGCTTACAATTTGACAACGGAATTTTACCTCTTTCCACGGAGGTTCCTATTACACAACCTCGATTGGGTATTTACCTAAGACCGTTTCGACTTATGTTCCCTTTTACTGACCACATTGTGAATGCTCCCACGTACACGAAATCACTGAATACACCATCATGGCATAACTCGGACGTAAAATAGAAATTAGAGGGGTACACGCCCTATGTGACATCTTAAATGGATCTGAGGTATACGTGTGTGGGGCTGTCGAAAACCAATTAAATTTACCTGTGAGAAATAATTCCTTATGTAATCATTTTCATCTCCCAGAGGATAGGTACAGTATTTTGTCTTGTCTTGATCGCGCAGTGCCTATGAATGCAGATGTTATCCGGGATCCTCCGTAAATATCGGAATGCATTTTAAAGGAACATCAAACTTCAAAAATTGTATTTTGAAGATATTTTTTTTAGGATGTTAGGTAAAGGAAAGACCGTAGGAATGTATTTTTCTCCTTCGTTTCATTGATAGCGATTTTTTTTATCTATCATAGTATGTGAATGTAGGAAGCCATTTTCTCGGAAACATTTTCTAAAGGAAACTTGTGAAGAGAGCAAAATGGCAGCACGTGGCATTCAAATTTTTCTCTGGCTGCATTCTTAAAATTTTTTTTTCCGTTTTGAACTATACTCTTTTTGGAGCCTATACGTGTATGTATGGGTGCGCGTATGAGCAATTTTTATTTTTCCCCGGGTGAATCTTCTTTTGCTCACGGCTCCCCCTTTACTATTTTATGCTACCGCATTTTTTTCGTTATCCTGGTAATGTTATTCGTACTGTGTTGCTGGTTATAAAAAAAACTCTAGCATCAGCAGTAGTGCTGGAAGCTGCTACTGCGATATTAAAAGCGATCCATTCCCGTTTCCTCTTTACCTCTAAAACGCATCCCCGAAGCAGTGTCTTCACGTCACGTATAAAATGCTCAAGGAACGATGCCGAGCTCCAAAGTTTTTCTACGACAAGATATTGCAGTTGCCGTGCATGTTGAGGACTGAAACACACTTCTTCCTGCTTGTCGTATATCGTCGTCGTTGTTGGAAGGGAAACGTCCTCCGGCATAAAGTTCTGTTTTAAAACACGGCACGTTTTATTCGTTCACCGCGTTAAATTTGAATATCCTATGTTTCACATTGGAAATTCATTTATGATGCATGGAATACGATAACTCGAATACATACGCGAGTTACTGCGATTGTTATACGTAAGGGGGATTCCCCCAAATTCATTGTTTCTTTGTTCATAAAGCATGCGACACTTTTGCAAAATGTTGAATTCCATACAAACGGTGCCTTTTCACAATTACGAAAATAAACTCAATTTAAGCATTTCGCTGTTTTACCCGGTTATCGTGAGAAAGAATTCCTAGCAATTTAAGAAGTGTTATAAATTAAGGAAATATAGTCTCACTTTTGGTTTCTTGAGTAACGCAGCCTTTCATGAATTTGTCATTTACGTGCTCATTACTTTTTCGAATGTGTACCGAAAACGATGCGTTTATGCTGAAATTATTTGAGGGTTCTCGAATACTTTGTTGTATTCCGTTAGAGCCTTTATTAGCTTTTAAATATATGTCAAGACGAATACACTAATTTGTAAGTGGCATATTTTGAGAATGAAAATTTCAAAGCTAACGCGCGCAAATGGAAATCTAAACGGCGGAAATAATCTCATTTATTTCCTTTTAGGATGCATGTCTCGACTTATCAAGAATAATTAAGTTATTTCAAGTTCCGTCATTTCAGTTTAATAGCGAATTCATGCTTCGTGGCTTTTCCCCGATTAGAGGTTTTGCAAAAAAGTGCTTGAAATATGCCAATCCATCTGTTCGGAGAATACCGAATATCCAAACTTTCTTTCTTAATCAAGTCATTTTCACGCAATTCATTCCTTAAACAAATATTAGAGGCACGTTATTCCGAGAGAATGTAAACGGAAAAATTCAGCATCTCGACCGAAGTGCAAAGATCTGTTTTGATCACGTTTACAGCGAATGCGTTCATTTCTGGATTTGACAACACATTTAAAAGAATTTGTTGATTTGGAGGCATCAAATTTGATGAAATTCCTAATTGAAATAAATTCTCAAGTGAAAGTTGCAGAACATTGTTTCGTTGGAACTTTTTTGAAATAAAAGTTTGAATGTTTACTCGCACAACTTCGCTTTGTCCGTTAACGTTAAAATGTACCAACTGCATCGCTCCGCAAATAAAACATTAGTTTGACGTGCGAGAAAGGGTCGTCTACCTTTCGGAGCCGCTAATAATGGAAACAACTTCGTCCTGCTTTCATTTTTAGCACCACCTCCCTACCCATTACCCTTGGAGCAGTTTAATCCGGCTATGCGATAGTATTTCGAAATGGCATTAGTTTGACAATTCTATTTTTGAATGAATTCGTAGCAACTCGCGCAGACATTTCGACAATAAAGTTGCACACTATTCAGAACCCAAAGATACATTTTTGATGGTTGTTATATATATGGGAAGGGGTTTGAACGTAATCGTTTTTAATAGAGTTGCGAAATAAGTATTTCTGACTGAATTTCATAACGACGCTTTCATCACGTAATGTAATGTAAAACCGCGTCCTCACCCCCAACCCTGCGCAGCGGAAAACCGGATTTTTAGGTGAAGTTGTGCAGTGCTTGGACAGTAAACAGCTCAAAATTGCGTATCCTTGCTGTAGTCGCTGAGCGATCCACTGGGAGTCGTATGTAAAAGAAACTGGCTCATTCTCACCCGCTCCACATGGAACAAGCTGCTCGACCACTAAAACCTCGTTTTGTTCGAAATTGCTTTGCTACTCTTCTGCTCTGTTTTAAAGCCACTGCCTGTTTTGGCGCTGAGGTGATACTTACAGCAGCGGGTGTGCACCAGGCTCAATTTGTTCAAATGGTTATTGAACCTTTTATTCCTTTGCCTGATGCGATAGAAAACGCTTCACGACAGCAAATCGCTGCATACACTCAAATCAGTCCTATAAAATGCAGGGTGTACGATTAACAGCTCATTTGTGACTGTCCTGTTACTGTCACTTACGTAGGGTTTTCATTGTGATGCTGACTATTGGTGGATAAAGCACTATTAGTGAAGGTTGTTTCACCCCAGCTATCACTACCTGAAGCTTTACTGACGTTCCGGACACAGAAGATATTAAAGAAAGGTTCAGGTCCAATAACTTTTGATTTGCTCTCGTACAGCGCTCTCTATCGATAAAAAATTGAAAAATTTTTCTGTACGAA
Source organism: Pholcus phalangioides (assembly GCF_987345545.1). Lineage (NCBI taxonomy): Eukaryota > Metazoa > Arthropoda > Arachnida > Araneae > Pholcidae > Pholcus > Pholcus phalangioides. The sequence goes on along the minus strand of NW_028301608.1, from coordinate 78,885,388 downwards.
AAGAAATCCCCCCTTCGTAAGAATAACTTTTTCGTAAACCCTTCAAATTTTTTTTCGAATTTTCAAACTATTTAGAATTTGTGGGACACCCTGTGATGAGAATAAACATACATAATGATAAATATAAATGACAATAAATAATTGTCACGTAAATCATTTTAGTTCTAACTAAAGAGAATTTTTTTTTCAAACAGTTCATACGCATAACATTATGTAACTTGTTACTTTAAAGTACTGTCAGTAGATAAAGGCTTGATAAAAATGCTTTATACGCAATACATTCAGAGAACAATTAAACAGAATTAAGATTCAAGCAACGAAGTTGAATTCTGTTTCCTGCTTCAACAGAATCTGGAATGCTTTATGAATTGTGCGTAATGTTTTATTAAAATACAAATTAGTTAGTGTAGTTATATGACTGGACTTTTTGGGCAACATTTCAAAAAACGAGATAATCAGTATGCAGATGAATAATCCCCAAATGGAAAAATAATCGCAATAAATAATCTTTTAGACATCATTAAGAGAAGAAAGAAGTAGTGGTTGTGATCACACACACAAACAAGATTGTTCTCAAACGAAATATTTCCCCCTTCTCTTTATCGATTCATCAAAGTATTGGGGTTTTTTTTCAAGAGACAGGATTCTTTTTACTCCATTTTTTTTAAAAAGATTATGATGGGAGAAGGAATCTCAAATTCTCTCAAATATTTGAAATCGAAAATCGTTTGTGCTTGCTTGTTAAAATCTGTTCGATAAACAAGGCAAGGTAAGACGATTTTTGAAATTCATCATTACTGTACAGTATAAGGCAAAACCACGATCTTCGAGTTCCAAGATCGAGACGACATTGTTGATATTGATATGTGATCATTAAAAAAGTTCTTTTCCATCAAATATTCGGTCGATGTATGAGCGTTAGTGGGAAAATTATTTGCATTTGCTTCAAAAAATTTTTCTCTTATCAAAACATGATTTGTGCTCCGTTTCATTACATTTCAATACTGTTTACTGGATAAAATGGAATTCATATTTGCATCTGACTCTGTGCCATCGATACCTTCCCCGGCAACAGTTCCACCAGGAAAATAAAATAAATATATAAATCCTTTTTTGTGGAGAATTTACGTAGTTGGAAACACTTGGCAAAGGAAAAAGAGGGCGGAGAAAAAAAGGTTGAATTGAAAAGGGACCGCTGGGAACAATCTGGTATATTGTGATAAATAAAATTGCCAGAGTTCTTTACGAAAACTTTTATCTTCCTTCACACGGGAATAAAGAATGTGTTTTTGATGTACTTTTTTTTTCTTACCTCATCTCTTTTCTCTCGCGCCATCTTTCTCCCGCCTTTTGTACTTTTTTTGTGTCGGGAAATCCACAATATTTTTTTTTTGTATAAGATATACATGTGTACGAGCAACGGATTTTCAGGTCGGACCAAGACACAGCGGCATTAAAAAAAAATCTATTTTGTGGGAAATTATTTTTTTTTCAGTCCGATATAATTTTTTTTAAATTTAATACCAGAACAGTTTCATTATAGCTTAGTAGATGGCGAGTTTCATTTTACTGAGGTATGTATGCAAACAGTCTAACTCGTTAAAGACTAGCACGGCTAATATTAGCATTCCTTAAACCATTTTTTTGGTTCGTTATTTAATTATATCAGGAATTCCCCGACTTTTGTGTGATAAGTTTGGTTATGACGAGCACATTTTTTATTAAACTTGTATCTCGGCATTTTTCGAAATTTAGTCCTCGTATTATCCCCACTAAAACTTTAAGTAGCGGAGTATTTTTTTTTTGTGGTTCAAACACTATACCCGATCTTATGATAATAGGATTATTCCACAAAATATTGGGGCGTGGTAGCCCGGATCGATAAGATACTCGCCTGAAGTGCCGAAGGACGTTTAGAGGAATCTCTAGTTCGACACCCGGTTCGTCCTTGTCGGAAACTTTCCTGACGTGGGGAGTAGAACAGAAACAGTGACATGACCGCGGAAAAGGTTGCTACCGTAGGGGGAGTCCCATAATAAGTGTTGCTCACCAACCTCTTGGTGAATATAAAAAAAGGTTACTGCTGAACCACACATACACCTCATCCATATTCCTCTGCGGAACTTTTTTGGTAAGTTGACGTTTTTGGAATCGGCAATAAATTATAGTTCCTCTTTTAATTAGCTCTCGTGTGTAGAAAATCGTGTGCAATGGTCAATTCATGCACACGAGAGCTAATTAAACAGATTCTGCAACAGAAATGATCAAAAAATATTGTAAGCATATTATCAGTTACCTATCACAGATACCATATATGCACCTAGTAAACATTCCTGTAAAAAAAAAAATTCAAATGAATCGCTGCATGCCGGAAAGTGCCGTGTATGCGTTATGTATGAAGATTTAAACAACTGGCTGATGCGAAAGTAAATTCAGGAAAGAAAATTCAACTGTCTACGCGTGGGAAAGAGGGGGTGCATCTGGTTGTGCATGTGTTTACAGGAAATCGAACTCACGTCCTCTCGCATGCCGGCTGAGCACGTTAGACCACTTTGCAATAGAATCAACTAGCTTTCGTTTGAGCTCGTATGCATTGAACGGGACCGCGTTATATGGACAGCCACATTCATTGCGAAGAAAAGACATTCGTTGCTTATATATATATATATATATATATATATATATATATATATATATATATATATATATATATATATATATATATATATATATATATATATATATATTCGTATGAATAGCGGAGAGTGGCATCTCTTCAAATATGTGTTAAGCACCTAAAGTAAAAATGATCGCTTTTTGGTTAAGTGAAAAGTATTCACGCGTGTTGTGTTCGAGAATTGCTTCCATCTGTTTTCTAATTTCGAAAGCAAGCATATTCCGTGGGTTGCTTGTTCGTATTCTGCAGCGCGCCTCCTATACGTTAGAAGTTCCCTAGGAATATTAACGTGGAGGCGTGTCTGGTTTTCATGGTCGTATTCTGCGCAAGTTTAAAATGTTGGTGTGTGCTCTCTGTGGAGATTCTTTTAATTTGAGAACAGCCCTCATTCACCCTCGAAATTAGAAAAAACCACAGAAAACAAACTTCAGCTGATCCCCACTTTGATAACAGTCGTATTGAATCTCGGTCCTCGCAACTTGATCTCATCACAATGACTTCAAGGCAGGGCATTTACCACTGCTACCAAACTGCATATATTGCTACTCGCATGCCGTAATGTGTGGCTCAAACGTATTTTTGTTGTCAATTATGCATGCATGTTTCGTGTTCGATGATGCTACTATTTTATTTTTTATTTATTTTGAAGGGAAAATAGAAAGTGCCCCAAAGTAATGTATTCCCGTGTTGAAGATCTGCCTGCTCTGTGCAGAGACTTTTTTTCCCAGTTACCCGCCAGAAAACATCAACATGATTAAAATTAAAATATATTGGGAGCTGAGAAGACATTTTTCGTAGTCGTTGTTCTGACTTCTGAGACAGCATTCTTGCAGTTCATCGTAGTCGGGTAGAAATATCTTACAAGAAAAGAGTCCCAAAGTGAAGTTTTCAAAAGTTTCGAAAAACTTGCCACTGATTTTACTCTAAGTTTGCACGAAAATGTTAAAATTCTGGCGAAATTAATATTGGTCACTGCAAAAAAAACCACGTGTGCAATAATTAATATTTTGAATGCCAACACAGGCTAAGAATGCATTTGAAAATCCCGTAACCCTAGTGTTAAAGTGACGTCATTCAAATATGATCAAGTACAGCATAGACAAGGAAAGAGGAAAAAATAACTAGTTTCTAGAACAGAGAAGCTGGAGGAAAGTGAAGAAAGTTAAAAGATTATTTAGTTATCGCCAAGAGGCGACGAGTAGCTAACTCTTATGATTTTTAATAATTTTTTTGCAGCTTTAAAAATTGCATTCCACCGCCATGTCTTTTGTGTTTCTGTGTGAGATGAATGCATTTAAATTTTTTCATAATTTTTTGAATATGACACCATGGGAACACTTCCCTTGTTAGCCCTCTTTGAAATGTTAGAGCATCCTAAAACTGGGTCCACACACCACCACCTAGAGATAGGCCTCCGCACGCTGTTCGTGACGTCAGCAAGTAGTCCATCCTAACTCAGAATATTCAGAAAAATTCCGCTGCACGTGCTATAGTATCATCGTCATGCTCAGAATTGTCGATTTCTATGAAAATCCACATCCAATCACCGTGCGGCATTTGTGAGCCAACCAGGAAGATTTCACGCCAAAATAAAGTAAATAGGATGTTAATGTCATAAATAAAGTAATAGGATGTTGTGGTTCAAAACGTGGCAAACTTGCTAGGTAGTCTTAATGATGTTTCGGACGAACTTGGCAACCCATGCGGAGGCCTATCTCTAGAAGGTGCTGGTCCACACCTGCCGCACTACGTGATTCTGAGCTGCACACAAACCGGCTGTGGAGAGTTGGCTCTGAAAATCCACCCTCAACACAGCCCGTGCTGTGCTAGCCACACCTCAAAACCGGGGTTTTCGCGGGTCGAAGCTGTGTAGCTCTGCGCTTGTTGATTCGACTTTAAATGGAGTCAATATAAAAGTTTTACTAGTTTACCAGTTCTTTTCCTTATGAGTGCAATCGATTTCCTCGGGTAAAAAAAGCCTTGGCTACGGGTAAAATATATTTACTGTGTTCCTTCCTTAAAACAAGCCTTTCACGGACTTGAGAAGACAAAATGCAGTGGAGGATGAAGATAAAATATCGTCCATTTGCATATAGGGTTTTTATATTGCTTTTGTTACATGAACATAAATTATTTTGAAGGTTGAAAATATTGAATGGTTACTATGAAAAAGATTGCAAGCAATAAAAAAACCAAGTCGAAGATATCGATAAAGTTCATTGTATTTAAATTTCATACTTTTTGAGGGTCGCTACATTTGTGGAAAATAATGTATGCATAAAGCAATCGAATGTGACTAGAAATTCCATACGTTATATTCGAAAAAATTCTGGTTCGCTATAAGGATTTGACATGTCTTGCACACATGAAATGGTACACGTTGTAAATTTATCGGCAAATTCATTTCCTAGCAGATATTCATATCGACAAACACAAAGAAGCTGATCTTTTTCGATATTTTTCTTTTGGGGGTAGTATCGATATTTGATATCTATACAATGGCATCTTTTCACGAATTCAATATTATAATAACACTGGATTGAGTTAGATTAGCGTACGATGCCCTTGAAAAATATTGAAGTACTACTTTTTTGGTCACGAGAGGGAATTAGTTTGGGTTCGTAGTCAAATTTTGTTTAAACTACAGCATGATCGGTACTTTCTTTGGATTTAAAAAAACAGCTTTCGTGTCGGTTAATGATTATATTGTGGACGGAACGAATAACCTATACTCTGAAGAGTATGGTCGACTGTAATTAATAGCTTGAACGAGAGAGAAGTGTATGTTATAACGACATCGAAGAGTCCACGAAATTTTGTCGTTTTTAACAAAAAAAAAACAAGACTAATGTTTTCAAGATATTTATAGATGTACAAAATATAATCAGATGCAATTAAATACTGTATACGAAGTTATTTAATTATGATTAGAGAGAATATGACCATATTTTAAGGAGAGAAATACTGGAAGTGTGTGTGGATCTTAAATATTGCGTATCAATTACCTTCAGCGGGAAATAAAATGCAACAAGTATGCAATGATATAAAATGCATTACGTGAAAGCCTGTACAAATCGCCAAAAATTTACATGCCCGACTGGGCATAATATGTCACTATATTTTTATATTTGCCCCAAAATTAAATTCGTGCAACAAATATAAATACATGGAAACCGATATTTTGGTGCACAAAATATTCACCGGTATGCAGCATAAACATGTAGTTTTATACCACGTTGTTCATTTTCATGCTGCACCTCAGTGTAAAATCACCCATTTTATTTTGAGAATTGTAGCTGATAGTTTTGTTTTTACCAATAGGTGGCAGCAGGGGTCATGGTGTTCAAGCGGTATTTATTCTGTTCTTCATATGTGGTGACGCGAGTGCTGGGGATGGCTCGCTATTTTGGAAACATAACCGAGTCATGACTTTTTTTTTTAAGTTATTTAATAGAAGAAATAGGAGAGAAGAAATTTTTAGTATATATGTGGTTTGTCGACAGCAAGAGCTAGACTGTACTTCAATACAAGAAGACATTAGATAATGCCTAGCTAGTGGGTGGCATAAAAAAACAAATTGCGCAAGCCAAGCAGCACCACACTTATAAAATTATTGACATGGAAAAACGAATAGAATTCGAACTCGGTCATAAATGTTCAAGGCAACAATAATAATTCATCCTACAAACACAAATGTCTAGGAGCTGAGGCGTACGTGGGGTGGGGGAGGAAACAAATTAGAAAAATTTTGAGGAAAAATTAACATATCGAAAGAGAATACCTTTTACATGGTATTTTAACCAATTCCTGCTAATTTAAATGTTTTTCGAAGGGTGGTAATTCAAAATTTCTTGGGAAGAAAATTTGTGTTCACATCGCTGCTCTGGAGTAATCAAATAAAGAAAAGCCCAGTTGCAGTGCATGAGGGCCCATGGCCTCCGGTCTACTAAATTTTAGGACCGTAAAAAGATACAAATATACTAACTACAAATTTGCATTTATTGCCAAAGGAAGCATTTTTGTGAAATTTTCACGCGTGTGTAGGAACACTTGTCATATTTAACCCTTTTTTTAATAGTATATGCCAGCGTCGGCCATGTGTGGTCAACAAAAATACTCTTGCAATATATGCCCGATCGAAATTTTTTCATGCCTCGGGCGTGTCGGAAATAAATTTGTCCAGCCCTGATTTCTTAAAAAAAGTGTTGAACATGGCAAATACGAGATGAATTTCGATAGATTATCATAATTAACAAATTGTGGAAATTATCTCCACTCCCTGTTTCAGTGAAGATCGTGAGCTTCCATTGAAGAAGGGACATTTTTTTTAAAGTCACAAATTTACTGGAAAAATATGGAACACACCGTAAACGGGGTCATACCAACAAGCAAGTCGAACATGTAATAAACCTTTGTTCTATCGGTACCTGACGATTAAAAAAATTCTCTGAATGAGAGAACTGTAATTCTTTGGAAAAATATAATTCCTTCGGAAAACGCCATCACAAAGTGTCAGTGTCGTTATATCTGAGGTCGTTGCATTTTATCAACGTTATAAGCAAGGCTTATTACTACCATTATATAGATACACTATGGGGATCGGTTGAGACCGCCAATTTTTGACGTTAGGCGAGGTGTTACAACAGGTCGTTTTAATCGAGTTTTGACTACAGTAATATTTTCTCCTGTTGCTTGAGCAGTAAATTCAAATTTCCGAAATCGTAGTTTTTTTAATATTTTAGTTTTCTATGCTACTATTCCTATTGAGATGTTTAATTAGGAATTTTAAACCCGTTTTGTAACAAAATTTACGATTGACTTATAGCTATTCATATAGGCGATTCGTTTCAAAAACTTTTGGTTTTGCTGAGAAAAATCTCACTGCACAGCTCTTCCAGATGCCTATTTGTATACATCAAAACACTCATTCCAAAACCTTTTACAGATAAGTCGGGAGATCGATTTTTAGAAAGAGATTGCATGTGAGGGAGTGTGAAATTCCTGATCGATTCCATCTACTAAATTTCCAAAAACTGAAGTGCTAGAAAACATAGGCGAGAAAGAAGCGGTATAGAGATAAAAATTTAGCTGTAATTAACAAGATCTGAAGCAAATCATTTCTATCTAATATGCAACGATATTACACCTACGCACAGATACTCATTTCTCTAAATATAGCTAAACTTGTAATCGTATAATCCGCATATAAACAAGCTTCATTTACCAATAGGAATAAAAGGGATTTTAGTCCCGTTTTTGTAGAAAAAAATTCATTTTTCTACTTCCAATATGACATATGTTTTTAAAAAGTTTCAGATTTATGAAGAGTTTATTTTCAAAAAGGAGCATCTTTCCACTTTTGCTAAATATACAGGGCAGGTATAAGAACTTTTTTTTCTCTCTGAAATGAAGTGCCTTACACAAGTGGAAATTAACTCAGCGGTTAGCAAGCATACTAAAGTGGTATAAGAATGTTCAAATATTGTTTCTCTTGATCAACATTCAAGGGAGTTATCTACATTTAAATTTTGAAATGTTTCGTTTTGAAAGAAAATTAGTGGAAATGTTATCTTTTGATTAAAAGTTTTTTTTTGTCTGATAAATTGGAAATTTCTACGCCACCCGTTGATTCAGAAGGTTTGACCTAGCCCAGGAAGGTACCCTTATTACTCTCCCGTGAGTAACAAGAAACATGACCATTCTTCAGTGAAACCTATAACGGACAGTTCTGATTTACATCGACGGGACTCGATGTACATGATTTACTATCCATTAATGGGCACTCCTCGTTAGCGAACAAAATTTTCTGTCCCATGATGTCCGTTATCGACAAATGGAAAATACTGAACTGTATGAAAAAGGTTAAACGACTAAGTTTACATTGTAATTTCTACTAAAAACATTCCCGTCTGAATAATCCAGGTTGCATAGTCTTGAAGTTTATCTCAAAGATGCATAAACCGTTAAAAAATGCATTTCGGAAAAAAAATTTCCCTTTTAAAAAAATAAACTTCTCGTACACAAATTTTTTCGAAATATTTCTATTTCAACTCTCCTGAAATAAAAGCTGCAGATAATATGCAATGAGAAAATCAATGGTATTATTTTAAGGTGTATATCCGCAGGTAATATGCATGAAAATTACGGTAACGTCCGAAATATTTATGGTATTTTGGGATTTGTGCTCCTCGTACGCGGTGAGTCATGAATGTGTGATAGCGTTAGACAAAAAAATAAAAAAAAATAAATGCAAAATAAATCGTAGCATTACAATGAAAAAAAGCTTTATCTACTCGAAGTCATTTAAAACAAAGGCTTTGGATCTTTTTTTTAATGAAATTTTTCAGGTGAAGTTAAAAAAAATTAATTTCCACCCATCATCAGGGCAATTTCGGAAAATTACAATTTGTCAATTTTTTCCCCTCAGTTTTCAACGGCTGCTTCTTCTGAGAAATATCTTCATTATCTTTTTCTTTAGCATAATTAAAACGCAACCTTTTCCTTTTTCCGAGTCAAAAATGATATTTTCGAAGCAGAGAGTGAGATTAATAATGCCCCCTCCCCCCCCTCCCTCCACATTTGCGTAAAAGTGAACCAATTCGTTAAATTTTTGTATTTACCCTGCCTTTGAATTTTAGAAATTAAATCGGTGTTACGCGCATTATGCCAGACATGCGTATCTTAGATCAATGGTTATATTTGGGAGAGTAATCGACCGAAAATCTCGTGAATGCATGAATACAGTAAAACCTTTTTACTATCACCGACGGTACAAAAAATTTTTTGTCCGTAATAGAGGGGTGACCGTATTTAATCAGGGGTTTGATATGCATATTTTATTGTACAAAGGACGACATAATTTTTGAGTCCGTTTTTTTCAAGCTTATGAGCAGTGCCGTCTTAAAGCATGGGGCTCATCCGGGCACCTCAAGAGAAGATTGTCCTTGGAAAAAGAATTTGCCAGATAGGGCCTCAATGAAATCACTTGGCCCAGGGACTCATGATGCTCTTAAGACGGCCCTGCTTATGATCAGACTTTTCTGACAGCAATGAAAGTACAGGGTATCTTAAATTCAGTTACAAATTCCTTCAATTGTTATGAATTTTTAATTTGTATTTGATTGTGGTTTGCGAAAAGTTCCACTAAAAGTGATTTTTCTTGGCACAGAAAAAAATATAGATCAGATTTTTGTCGAACGAGGGCGCTACACGAATGTCGGACAGGAGTGTCTTCAATCTGTTCTGTGCCCGAAACGTCCGTACAGCTCCAACCGATGATTCGTGGCTGAGGTAGAACAACTTCACCCATAATACTTAATCCACCAATGTCAACATCGTAATGAAAACCTTATGTAAGTGAAGTGACAGTAACAGGAAAATTCTGTTAGTAAAATATGAGGTGTATATATATGATTGATTCGAATCTATATTTCTTGCGATTTTCTTACGTGCAGAGTTTTCTATCGCCAAAAATTCGAACTCCTTTTTTTCCGTGCCCTTCATGAGAATTTTTTCGCCAATTGCATTTAAATTTACCAATTTATTCAATTTTTGAATTTTTAAACCATTCAGAAATTTAGTAAATACTTTATAATAAGTAGTTATAAAAAAATTAAACTATATCATGTAATAAATAGTAAAGCGCGTGAGACACCTTGTACTTCGGAATGAAATTGACGCCGATTACTGGTACAAAATGACAGCTCATTATTTATGACTGGTGAATACAAAAATGCATTTTACGGCAGTGAAACTTTATGCACCCCTTGTTTTCAGAAGACACAGAACTGTTAAAATTATTTCTGGCTGTTTCTGTTTGGTTTTCCGCCATTTGCTATATTTTATTTGAACCGATTTAGTACCAAAAGGTTGTGGTTTTTATTATTAAATTTTGAAACGCGTAAACTTACGCTCGAAAATGCAATCACTGGATGTCGATATTCGCAACGTTAACATCGTGAATTTATATAATTATGGACACTTACTTAGCCCATTAGAGATATTTAGCGGTGGGGAAAGATACTTGCGCAATCATCGCGCGTAATTTGAATTTCCTCGTACAATATGCTGCACGAATGACTGTCCGGGCACGGGGAGTATCTTGATTAGGTAAATCGCAGGACGAGTGCACACGATACACGTATTCGTTGCTACTGCTGCTTGTCTAAATATCATTTCGCCGTCTTCGTTAATGACAAAGTGGTGCTCTTCCGCGCATTTCGCAAGTTCCATCTCGAATTGAATGAAATTAAAGTTGAGCGATGAAAACGACGGATTTGAGTTAGCTCCGGGGCACTCAGTATAATGAAGTTCACTTTCATAGGAATCTTGGACGCCGGCGTTTAAACATCGTAGAATACAGCGAGCCGGTATTATTGGGAGCGGATTTCACATTACGGTAATTGCATTTGTAGATGCACACGGATTCTCGGACTTCCGCTAATAAAATTCTCCGTGAGAGTCACTTCGGAGGTTCGTTCTCATACTGGGGAGGGAGTGTTTTTCTGGAGCATTTTTCATTTGCTACCGCTTTTAGTTTCCTAAAAAAACCCTTTCGCGTAGAGTTTGTTGAATGTAATGTACGTATTGAAGAAATCTATTTTGTGCAAGTCAAGTGACACTGCGCGGATAGAATCTCAAAATAGACAGGGAATGAGTTTGAAAATATATTTGGGTATTGGAGTTTTTTTTGATAAATTAGTCTATCTAGGAGAAAGAAACTTCCTGAATATAATGCCGATGCAAACATTGGAAAGAAAAGTTGTCTCCTCCGGGAATCGAATTCGTGTCGTCTTGCAAACACTGGTAAAGCATTGTAACCGTTATTCCAGAGACACAACTTTCTTTTCCTTATAGCTAGCCAGAAAGTATTTCCTACACGTGTTGGTTGAGTAAAAACTCTCTCTGTACTGTTGCCTCCTGGGGCGGCTATTGCTGTAGTTTGAACCTTTCTGACCATTAGCGATTCCATTGGGATCACCAGTTTTTGGCATTCAGCCCATTCTTTGTGAAGATAACAATTAGCATTGAATATTGCAGTTCCTTTCTTTGGTGATAGATTGCAAATGCTTTACTGCAACTTACACGCTGTTCGACACCCCCTTCCCGGCGGCATAGTGATGATCGGCTGAAGTTCGTTTTCTGTGGTTCCCAACTTCGAGGCGTGAATGCATGCTGATCTCTCCGTTAGAGAGCCTCGCAACAGACCGGTATACATATCCAATCATCAGACTTCACTCATAGTTTGAAAAATAGATGGCAGCACTCACAATTCACGCACAACACTAGATGTTCACTCTGACTGTTAGGTAAACGTGCGTACTTCCGGCAGAACTCATTCAGTATAAAGTTTCCCATGCCCGTAAGAGGTAGTTGTGCTCGGTTCCGAAGAAAGAGAAAGTGGTTTACTGTTCCATCTCAATTCGGTTGTATGATTATCATTGAACTTTGTTTTTGTTGATTTCATTCGCCTGTGAAACTTTCGAAAATTATAGCAGCTATTTACTGTGTTTTTGAATAATATCAATATTGCTTTTTTTAATATGATCAGAGAATGTAATCCTTAAACTGTTTTTGAATTTATAAAATGTATGTTGACAATTGGAATCAGTTCTGAATTTCAACACAAAGTAAGGTTCTCCTCCCGGGATTTCCCGCACCTAAAATGCAACCGGGAATTTTCCGAGATCGCGGAAGAAGAATAAGGTTGAACCAAATGATTTCTACATCGAATTAAACATGGCTAAAGAATTTTTATCACTAGAAGCATGCACTCAAGAATCTGCAATCAATAAATTTAGTATAAAATTACTCGTATTAATAGATAAATTATCAATTTTAACATTATATACTGCGAATTACGCGCAGTATATAACCATTTAAGTGGCATTGACGAGATTCTATCCCATGCCTCTTATTTTAGCATTGACAAGCCTAGACATTTTGTAATATTGGAAATATTTCCAGTAATTTGTGACGGGCAATGGTAATCCGTAATAAATACGTCACTTGAATTCGGTCTTTTTTTCCTTCGCTCATTGAATTTGTTTATTAACTAACTCTTCAATCGGCATTGAAATAATATCTCGCCTCCTTGAAAGCTGCTTATTTCAGCAATGACAAGACCAGATATTTTGTAAAGTTGATAATTTTTCTCAATGGAGCATTTTTATTGTATACCGCTGTCTTTGCATGTGCTAAAAAAATTGGAAGAAAGCCTACTTATAAAAAAAATGCTGTGGAATTTTACAGGGGGTTTCAATGATTTCTGTGCTTTGCCACTGTTACGCTGTTGGGGGCGCGACGTCGTTCGGTAGGCTCACAAGTAGAATATAGCGATTGTTAATTATTTACATGTTTTATTTACAATTTATACAACCATTATAACTTTAACGGCAGGAGCGTGTGGCAGACGTACGGAGAAGCCGAATGCAAAACAAACAATAATGATAGTCGGCTTTGACTACAGAAAAATAGTCATGTTGCCACACTGACATAAATAATAATAAAGAAAATGATAATAAACATAGTTGAAAAAGGGTCGCTACACCACTTAAAGGGTTTACAAGTTCACCACTGAAAAATTGCTGTAAGTGCAAAATGTGAAACCTTTTTATAACGTCAAATCACTTAGTTTAAAAACTTATTCAATGAAATGTTTTTTTTTGAAAAAAGAAAAGTACCTAGCTCATTGTTTTGAAGGATTATTCTAAAAATATATAAATTACACTGAAAAAAGATGTTTCTGTAGTTCATTAAATTTTTCTAAAGATTTTTTGAAGTAAAATTACATTATTTCCAACAATATTGTAGAATAGTTTACTTTCTATATTATAGTTATAATTCTTCTAATTAATGAGAATTATAATAGTGCAATAGCTGAACTGTAATAACTTATACACTGCACCCACATTATTGAATGGTATTTTAGGCTTTAAGTACTATTGGCAATCCACGGGATACATCCCCCCCCATTCACAGACACTGGCCTATAATAGAGTCAAGCCTTCGGTGAGAAAAGAATGAATTATTTCTATACAAATCCATGTATTACTATGTATTTCATTTTTTGATAAATTAAAAACGTTTATTAATGTTGGTTAATAAACTTCAAATATTAATAACTCTAATATAAATACTCTATCTGTTATCAAATGCCTCTAAATTTACTTAAATTGCTTATGTTTACAATGACCAAATCTCAGGATTGAGGAAAAACCCGGGAAACGTTAATCCCTAACTGAAACACATTTTTCAGAAAGATGTTCGATAGCCATGCTTTATTGGACCTGAAGACTAAATAAATTGATAAAAATTTCAACTGTCTAAACAAATTCGGGTCGGAAAGGAAGCGGCAGTCTTCTCTTGGCGAATCAGCTACTAATACTACTACAAGGAAAGAAAAGTTGTCTTTGGTGTATTGGACAATGTGCTTGCTTGGTTTTGCAAGAGGATCGGACTTTGATTCCTGGGCGGAGACAACTTCATTTTCTTTCCAAGTTTTTCTCGACAATATCCAGAAGGTGTGGAGTGTGAAGGAAGGTGTGTTCCTAGATGTGTGGAGATGTTTTTTCTCGGTCTCTTTTGCATTGCTCATGACGATAGACCGGAGTTGCGCTTGAAAAGCGAAAAAAAGGTGTCTACTTTGTTAATGTCTTTATGTTGAAAGGACTTTCTCCAAGGACCGTGGGAGCAGAACCGAACTTGGACAGATATGAAGGGTGCGGCCGCTAAAAGCGGATAGAAAATAATACTTTGGCTAAATTTCATTTGACTTGAATTGCTTAACAAAACAATAGCTGAAAATTCTGTCCAAGATAGAAAATCTCTAGAAAAATTCTGACTTGGAGAAGGGGGTCTCATCAGAACCCTATCAAGCGAATAAGGATGTGGCTACTAGATCTGGTTCCGGGCGGGGTGTCATAAATTCTTTAAAACACTTATTAAAAATTGCACGAGGGAAGCATAATGCATGCATTTCTTTGAAAGAGTACAGTCGAATCCCGTTATAACGAACTCCAAAAAGACCGGAGAAATCACTCCGTTTTAATGAAAATTCGTTATAAAGGAATTCTAAGTTTTCGCATTGTTTCTAGGTAAATTTATCTGGGGATTAGAAAAGGGGTCAGTTAAAACGAGATTTTTCCTTATAACGGAATTCGTTTAAACGGGGTTCGACTTTATATAGTTGTGGCCGTGGGTAGATTAATTCTCTAGCACTGGACACCCCCAACCTTGAAGTGTCTGTGGGCGCACTTGCAATTTTTTCACTGGGCAGCAGGCACTATTGTCCAAATTTATTGCCGAATGTCTATTTTTATGACCAACAAAATAGTTTGATAGTCATTCTGAGGTGCCAATGTAAATCTGGAATGCGCGAGTGTGCCTATGGATATTGGGAGATTGGCAAAGTGGCCCTCCAAAAACCAGTTTTAGAGGTCCGAAAAATACTTGAGCCCGTTTTTGCGTGAGAGTGGGAATAACAAAAAATAGTACATTTGGTAAATGGGTGGCCTTCATTAGTGCAATTACTGGTTTTGAAAATCTTTCTGCATCGCAAAGATTTCTGCCTAATGTCCCACTAGTTGAAAAGGATGTAAACAGCAGCGTTATTTTACACGAGCACGACGATTGTTATCAATTCCGTGATTACACCGAAAGACTTTATCACGCTGGGTGGAAATATTGTTATTCGTATCTGCGGGGAAAGTAACTTGGGAACTAATTTTAATCCGAAATGTCCGTCCGTCCTTCCTATACACATGTTCCGATTGTAATTATTGTAGGTTTCCGTGCTGGGCGAAAGCGGTAAAGATATAATCCTTGAAGGAATAGTTCTCGAGATATCTTTTCCGCTCCAAGAAAGTCGACGACGGCGAACAACAATATTACGTCGAACACCGGACGCGGCCAATTACTGGGACAAGCGGAAACTTTAGCGATGCTGATAATGCAGTTGCATGGCTCGGACGAATGGGCGTTTCCTTTGACCGCATCTATTTTGAATGATGGAATGGCGATTTCTCGCAAAGAATTTTTCTTACTCCGCTTTGTTCTCGAAACATGATTATGGCCTCTCGGTGCGAGCGACATTGTAGATTTCACTGTCATCACAACAGCTTAAGTTGTAATCGGCACTCTGAATGCTATACTCAACGCTGAGCAAGCTGATCTGTGGCTACTTTTAGCGTCTCATTTCTACATCAGTGCGATTCTGAACGCGTGGTATGAAGTTCAAGGGACGATAAACAACGGTGAAGTACTTTTTAGACAGTAAATGCATGGCAGCAAGTGACGCGTTTAGGTTCTAGAGATTAGCACTATATTTACTGCTATTCAGCATAAACATGAACTGCAAGAATTTTTTTTTATTCTTTTACTTCCACATTCAGATTGTATTTATTCAAACTTACCTAATTTTTTCGACGCTAGAAAGAACTGTTTGACTTCGAACGCTTAAAAATGTCATATTTTCCTTCTAGGAATTCGTGGATACCCTCAAAATATGTAAAACTAGTCGCAAATGATCACCTTATATTTCCAAAATGAGTATTTTATCAGAGGAAGAAAGTTGGGTCAAGCAATGCAATATACCGATGAATAAGAAACACATTGTGAATTAAGAATTTTTCGCAACTCGTTTCAATTTAAGCCTCTTTTGTCCAGTATAGCTATATTTGAATTTACATGGCAAAAACACATGGTTAAAAAACCTATTATACCGATTTCCTTTCTCAATTTGTTTGGTATTTTAGAACGTACATCTTCTATTGCGTTTCGGTACAAAATACGGCTATATGAGTACTATAGAGAGAAACGATGTCACTCTCCGCTGTTCACACGAAGTACGAAAGCCTGGATAACACCAAGCGGAGATCGAGATGTAGTTCGGGAAGAAAATTCATTCCTCTGTGGGGAATCGAACCACCAATCTCTCACTGTCCTGGCGAGTGTTCTAACCATTGAACTACAGAGGACAGACATTTTCATTCCTTAGAGCATATATATGAATGCTGAACGGGACTGTGCATGGACAGCCTCTGTTTCAGCGTTTCTTTCTCTATATGTCGCCATCTGGGGGCTAACGTCGTAAGAGCTATTAGCTAAGCTAGGAGGCTGTACATGCGCAGTCCCGTTGAGCATTTATATATATATTCTCTAAGGAAAGATGTCTGTCCTCTGTAGTTCAATGGTTAGAACACTCGCCCGGACAGTGAGAGATTGGTGGTTCGATTCCCCCACAGAGGAATGTGAATTTTCTTTCCGAACTACATCTCTCTCTGCTTGGTTATCCAGGCTTTCGTACTTCATATATGAGTACTATATATATCGAAAGAGTTGATTATTTGTTGGTATGAAATTTCAGCAGCTCAAAAAAAGACGTGCTCAGAGATTTATAAAATCGCACTACATTGAGGGCATCGGAAATGAAATTCAAGGTAAAACTATTGAACTTTGCTGAGCAAGATTTTATCCTCTTATAGATAGGATTAAAATTGAAGTAAAGGATATATTTTGTCCTTAATTAACCGTTTTAGCTAATTAAAAATCCTCTCTAATTAAATTGCTGTGCTGAAGTGTTGTTTAAATTACAAATATGATTTACAGCACCGATTCACATTCCTTTTATGTAAAACAAAATTTCAAATGTCTCTTAATGGGGGTGAGCCATAGAGGGTTAATAACGCTCAAATTCAATAGCGTATCAACAGGCTGCTAAAGCTTAAGCGCTTTACTTCACTGTATTGTTGCAGTGCACAGATAAACACTTACTCTGTAAAATTAAAAATTATTTACCAAAAATTATTTGGTCGTGAAAGAGGGGTGACCGCATTTGAAGGGTGTCCGTTATAAAAGGGGTATTACTGTTATACTACTTTGTACATCTTTTAAGTCTCTTAATGATGTTCAACTGAATCCGGTATAAAAATTGATTTTCTGTGTATATTCTATATACAAATCTACAATTTTAGATCGATCGTCCCCAAATTTTGCATATATACCAAATAGGACCCGACTTGAACGATAGGCTACTTTAAAATTTTGTCAGAGCAGGGAATATGCCCCAAATGGGCAAAAAACTCTGGCAACAATGGTTTTTGAGCCTCAACAATCACTTTCCGAACGTTTACTTTGGTTACTGTGGTTCCCCTAGTAATGCGTTTCAGACGTGTATATACCTTTACAATGGTTTGTCTCATTTTCAATACTCTCAGTAATGAGGCTTTTTGAATAGACGTCATCAGCATCGCTTTGAGGGTCAGGAAAAGGATGATCCTCCATAGAAATCAGTGTTAAAATTGCCGATTTTATTGTAGAAATGGGAAATTTGGTGGGTTTGTCACATCGATAATTTTAAAAATTGTATAGAATTCCCGATTTTTTAAATTTGATATATACTAAGAGATATACGAAGCCCAGGAGATTAAATATGAAGTAATTATTAGCAGGACCTACTTTTGAGTTGGACATTTATGCAATAACATTGATTTCAACATTTTATATCTTCTCAAGCATGAAAATATCTCCGTATTGTCTCTTGATATTCAACTGCATAAATTCATGTGGGTGAGGATATTTTAAAATTAATTATGGGCCAGTAAAAGTACATCGAATAAATTCCACAGCTTTAATTAAGCATTTTTTGAAGCAGAAACAGGCAGATGGATAACTTGAAGTTCGGGGAAGGGGGGGAAATCGAAATACCTATTGCGCCCCTTAAAAAAAAGATAAAAATATATTCATTTCTACGTTTTTTAAAATCTAGATTCGTTTCACGAGTCGCGTAGGAAGGTGCATATTGGTTAACTTAGACACGGTTTGCATGTTCACGTGATCCAAAAAGCCTCATTGAAGAAAACCCGGGCAGCGCCGGGTATTATAGCTAGTCTATAAATATATTTCATTTTCTGTGTGTGATGTTCTTTATACAAATCTACAATTTTAGATCGATCGTCACCAAATTTTGCTTATATACCAAACAGGGCTCGGATTGAATGATAGGCTACTTTAAAAGTTTGCCAGAGCATGGCAAATGCCCGAAATGGGCAAAAACTGTCGGGCAACAATGGTTTTTGGGCCTCAACAATCACTTTCCGAACGTTTACTTTGGTTACCGTGGTTCCCTAGCAATGCGCTTCAGACGTGTATATGCCTTTACAATGGTTTGTCACCATTGTAAACCAAAACTGTCGGGCAACAATGGTTTTTGGACCTCAACAATTACTTTCGGAATGTTTATTTTGCTTCCGTGAGTTTGACATGCATGCGCTTTTTATAATGGTTTGTCACTTTTTTAATCCTCTCAGTAATTGAAGAAAACCCGGGCAGCGCCGAGTATTATAGCTAGTAGTAGATGAATCTGATAAACACATAAAATACATAAATATTATATTAAATCGGTTATATTAACGGATTGCATTTTTTAGTTTATAAATTTCCCATTTTCTGTACACAAAACTAAATCCGTTTAAAATTTTTATAGCAACGAAGTAATTACTCGCATTAAAAGTAATAAAACTATGTCTGCGCTGCCTATTATCTTACGAGTCGTAGACGGGCGTGCTAAGTAATTCAAAGAAGGGGAAATGATTTTTTTGTATTATTTCTCTTTACCCAAGTCATTATAATATGCACATTTTTACCAGCCAACAAAATCAATTACTTCTGGGATGTTGGGAGTCCGCGTAGTAATTTGAGTAGCACGATTTTTTTTCTTCGAAGTAGGCATTCTATATGCACACAAACCTTTTTCCAAATCAATTATTGATTTTAATTTTTTAAAACTCAAATTAGTTCATGTTCTAGTCGTATTAAATTTAACATTATCATTTTTTCATTCGAGTGGGATATTGACGTCGACCTTTTAAAAACTGTAACACTTGATATCGCGTTTCCAATTCGTTTGTTTATACGCGCTTCAACGTAAGACTAATTTCATAATTTTCGCTTGCTATGTGAATATGTTCCGATTGAACATGATTGCATTAATTTTTATTTTACCTAGCATTTTTGAAACTTTCTTCAACAGCACCTATTACCGCCAAAATGCAGGTGTCCCGAAAATTCATAAATAGTTGGAATACTTAGCAAAACCTACTAAACATCGATTAATCAGTAATCTAACTCCTTCTGAAACATTGGTCAACCCTAGGTTTATATAGGCTGAATATCCCTCGATAGTTTTTGGCAATTTTTTACTCCATTCATCGCACACTTCATTGACATCAGAAGATTCACCGCGCAATTTCATACTTTTATGCAATTTTTCGTGACTAACGAAAATGATCCACGAACCATTTGAAGCTTTGAAGATGATGAGTCCGAATTTTTCTGCAGCTTCTCGACCTTTTCCTTTGTAGAATCGGGTCGGAAACGTAAATTCATCCTACTAGCTGAAACATACCAATCTTACACAACTGCGACTACGGCAAATCCTGTCTTCGGAAATATTTTTTCTAGCTTTAGAGATTCTTCCTGCCAGAAAGCGAATCGAATATTAAAACTTGTGCCACCATCTAGTAAGCATAATTTGATCCAAAATTGCAACTATAGGTGTCCGAATAAGTGTTTTTAGTTCATTGGAACAAATGATGAAAATAGCGTCCGTGACCGTATCTGAGGGAGCCGTTAAGGTGGTATTCGAAATGCATTATTTGAATAGGATCTTTGTCGGGATATTTTTATTTGGCCATAAAACGGTGACCATTAAGAGGGGGTTTTATTGTA
Source organism: Pholcus phalangioides (assembly GCF_987345545.1). Classification (NCBI taxonomy): domain Eukaryota; kingdom Metazoa; phylum Arthropoda; class Arachnida; order Araneae; family Pholcidae; genus Pholcus; species Pholcus phalangioides. Next base: position 78,864,984 of record NW_028301608.1, on the reverse strand, counting down.
TACCAATTCCTTCATTTCTTATGAAATTTTAAACTATTTACGAATTTACGCGAAACCCTGTATATCTACTTTTTGTTTACCATAAAAACGTATGACACTCAACTTTTGATTAGTGTAGAATACAAATAATTAACGGAATTTTTCTTGAATTTTAGCATGAAAGCAAATTTCAGCGTAAGATTTAAACGAGAGTTGCCTCAGTAATCCATAACCTTACAGCGTCATCTTTCGGCAACAGCTAACTTCTGTTTTCACGGCATTTTTGTGGCCAAATGCCAGAGATAACTCGCAGTTAAGCCGGGTTTTCCTAGGAGTATTTCTGCGCCCTATGCAGCGTGAAGGTGGGGATTGGTTAAAAACCTGAAATTCAGATTTTTTAATCAACGTTTTCACGGTGCAGATAACCTGCTCCTAGGAAAACCCGGCTTTAAACATGTAGTTCCATTTCCCCCCCCCCCCCCTTTTAGAATTTTTTTTCTCATCGCCGTCCCCAGGCGCGGTAGCCCAGGTCGATATGATACTCGCCTAAATTACCAAAGGATGTTTAGAGGTGTCGTGAGTACGATACCCGGTTTGTGTCTCCTTGTCAAACTTTCGTGACACGGTACAACAGAAACACGCCCACAGAAAAAATTGCTACCGCAGGAAGTCCCACACCGAGGGGTTAGCGCACCAACCTCTCAATGAGTATAAAAAAAAAACAAGCTTACTGTTCGGAATCGGCAATAAATTGTAGGTTTCGGTCTCTCTCTAATTAGCCCTCGTCTGCAGAAAATGACCGTGGTGCGACAAAAATGATCAAATGATTATATGGTCCTGTATAGGCGACTGCTCCAGCTTCTGAAGCCACAAAACTGTTGAAATAAATTATTTTCGACACACTCTAAGCGTTGTTCTGATATTCAGGCCGCTCTACCGCCACATAAACGTACATGCACCTCTTATACATTTCTTTGCGGATTTCTTTTTAACGAATTGGTACATTCCCGAACATGTACGTATATATGTATACCTGGAGTGTCTTAACTTAGTTGTCAGAGTTATTTTTGGTTCGTGTTAAAGTGGAGCTGCCATCTGCATTCTGTATTTTGAAGTGAAAACGGCACTTTTGCCTCAATTTTAATGATTTGTAAGTATTGTGTTGAAGGTCTACGTGCCTTCAGGCCCGCATTCGCTCTTGGAAGTTTGAAACCCGCAGGAAACCAACATCAGCCGACCACCGGTGCCGCCAGCGGAGTTCAAACTGAGAACCTCAAGAGCACGATGACCGCACAGCGGCATTCAGGACGATTTGCATGTCATAAGATACGAAACTTGAAACTATAACCGATCGTTTCTTTTTCTAATTTCAGAACTATGTTTCGAATCTTGTCCAAACAACGTAAATTTTCTCTTGATCCAATGAGTAAATCCAGTAATTAGTATATCTAATGACTATACGATCATCTCTAAGCTCCATCAAATGGCGAAAAATGAGATTTCTGATGGGTGTATACTTCAGTTATTAAAGCTAGAATTTCATCAGTACGCATTCTAGTATTTGAGGAAGTAAATCGCTCAGCATTAAAAAAGAAAACAAAGACCGTGGGTGGGGGGGCTGTCTCGTTAATGTTGGCTAAATGCATTGGGAATGTTACCTGATAATCCATTAAGATCATATAATTACAGTCGGATTCCTTTTTTTTCAAACGATCAAATTCGTGTATATTTTATTGCAAGACATTCTCATTAATGAAAAATTAATGACTTTCTTTGTGCGATTTTCACCGCTGATTTTCTAATGTCAAAATCAATTACGCGTTAGCCAAATGAAAACTCCTTAATGGATGTTTGAAATTCAAAGGATTCCCATCGTTGACTTTTTGGATAATAAAACATCGTTTTAAAAAAAGAAAGACAATTTTCTCTCAGCTCTGTGTTCTGGACTTCACCGCAGTAGGAACTCGCGTTAATAAAGACTAATGCGCAAAAATTACATTGGCCGCATTCGTACGTTTTATGTAACAATAAGGTCGCGATGTTTACGTTGAATGGTTAAAATAACTTGACACCTTGAATTTGAGGATTGAGGAAGCAACACTAATTTTTTTTTGTTTATAAAATTTTTTGGCAGTTCTATTTTAACACTTTGACTACAATAGTTTAATTTCACTGACCACCAAGCCGCCTTTTAACACGTTAACTAGTGAGGTTATTGGCCCACCAGTAACGAGAAAAACTATTCATTCATGGGCTATGACTAGAGATACATAAATTTCGTATTTACGAAATATATGCAAAATTTGTGAATTTTGACTAATAAAATGCGAAAATTTGATTTTTTACTGTTCCTGGAAACATCGATAATTTGTATTTTTAAAAGCAAAAATTGGTCATAATTTTACTCAGTACTTGCGCCTTGTATCCTTATGTGCTTAAAAACCAATATTCTCTTGCCAAAATTGGATCACCTTTTCGCATGTGGTTTTTTAAAAAAAAAATGTGATGCTCGATTCATGCAATCTTCCTTCAGTTTTGAAAATGTTCTAACTCGTATAATAACGTATTCGGTTGGTTTTTTTTGTTTCTGAGCTCTGGCCGGACCCGGCCTTACAGAGCTCAGAAAATTATGGAATTGATCGGCAAATTAGAACGACCAAACTACCCATTCACGCATGTCTTGTGGAGTAAGTTAATGGTCTTGAAATATTTTGAGCGCCAAAGGATGTTAATTTTTAGAAAGACATTTTGACGAAAATAGTGAATTGAAGGGCACAATATGATGCTAAAAACAGCAGCAGTTTCCCAATAGATCTTGAATTGGCGTCATGGTTCACACGAGGCGGGGTAGGAGCTGACAGGGCTGGCTAGTATAAAACAACCAAGCGTTAAATGCACAACCATGGCTATTTATTAAACATATCTAGTATTCGATTAAATTGAAAAAAAATCGCCCTTAGGATGTGTGACAGATGCGCCAACACAGGACCCCGCGTTTGAAGGAGTCCTGGTACATGGTAACATATAAAAGTCGTTTTTTACAAAAAGAGTAATATAGCCACGTTTCAACTGTAGAAATGATTATTCCAAATAATACAAGTAAACGGTAATTATTCGCTACTCGAGGGAGAACCATAGATAATTTTCTCTATCGACTCTGCATCTGGTAATTGTGGCCCTGGAATTTAGCCTAATCCTGAGGGCATACTAACATTTTTATTTTGGACTTGAAATCAATTTAGCTAATGATTATGCAGTTATTATAAACTATAATTAAAACAATAAACGGGTTAAATGCAATCGATTTTTCATATAGTTTATGGACCTTTTTAATACCTTATCTTTTAGTTATTTTTCTTCCTTAAAAAATTATAAATGTTTTTTTTAGTGCATATTTAGGCATTCTTAGTGCCTTTTGCCTGCCTATTTCGACCGTTTTTAGTGCCTAAACTTCCGGGCTCTAGTCATGAGAATTGGAGGACCGGTCAAAAATTGGTAAACCTAAAAAAACTAAGTGTTGATATTCGTTTGACAGCGTTGGTTAGTAGTTCAAAAACAGTTCATTAGTATGACAAGCTATATGATAGTTTTTCCAATGCCGTGAAATTTTCCAATTTCAATAATTGTTGATGCAAAGAAATTTGCGAGTTTGAATACGATAGGAAATATCTAACAAGATCTTGGTGCGATTCGCAAGCATTCAACGTTTGTTGTGGGAATAATGTTCCGTAATTATTGAAAAAGCTTAGGTTATTGATTTTAAACGTCGTTTGCAAAATTCATACCGTTTATAGTGATTTCTCATCCGAGCCGATAACACCAGCATCAGAATCGATCGAATATTTATGGCGTTCCCATGAATATAAAACTGCGAATCCACTTTGCTAGGCGTGCGTCGAAATTTCCAGTTGTGAAATTGTAACCGATGCTATCTGGGAATAAAGGACGACAGTCAAGAATTCCATTAAAGTCTATTAGATTTATTTAGAGAGAATCCATTGAGGGAAAACTGTTCGAGGCTGAGCCGTATGCCGGACTATGGCGCGCTGATTGATTGGCATTCGAAAATGCTGCTGACGCAACACCGTTACCCCTCCGGAGTTTTCCCCTAATGAAGCCTCGAAGCTACGAAAAGGCTTTGTGTGTGTGTGCGTCGGAGGCTGGAACATGCTATTAGTGTCACTCCCATAAAGGCCTTTCCGATCCGCGATACAAGTGACAGCTTTCGCGAAAAGCCTCAAAGGAGAGCCAGTAGTTAACAGATGCTGGCTGGAGATGTTCGCCCTTGTACCCTCTTCCTCCATCGCATTCACCTTCGCGATGAAAAGCTGATTTTGTCGAGTTATCGGTGAACCTCCATTCACTGATCGAGATCCACCAGCACAAAATACAAGAGAAAGACATCGCTAATGACGCAAAGTCTCGTTTGCCGAGTTTTCGTCCTCCTAGAAGTACTCTGATGCTACTCTGCCACCTTCATCTTAAATATTTGTTGGAAGTCGTAAGAAAGTCCTTTTGCCATGATAAAATGACATGAATGGAATCTCGGACCGTGTATCGAAAGAATTTCTGCATATCGAATTTTTCAAACGTGAATAATATAGAGCAACAAAAAGATATTTTCCTTATCGAAAGCAGCTCGCAATGAGAAGGGGGAAAAAGATTAATAAATAAAATGAAATAAAAACTCTATTTACATATGGTTTTCTATTCTGTATCAATAAAATTTTAATGCATCGTTTCTCAACTTTTTTGATGTCACTGATCTCCGGTAGCGTCAGAAAGTTGATTTCAATAATATAATATAGTAATTTTTCCCATTAAATTCAAAATGCACTGTTTGTTTTGCTAATTTACATATAAAAAGTGAATAAATTGTAGTTTTACAGCAAAACACATGTTCATGCAATGGTAATTAATAAAAATGATTTTGCAGACCCCTTACAATGAACCCATAGGGGTGTCCGCGGACGCAGTTTGAAAGCTACTGCTGTAATGAATGCTCAAATTAGAGAATTATGGATATTTTAGACTTCATAATCGCTTGTACAATTATATTCTGCAGATTTGCTATTGGCACCACTTCTCAATTACTAAAATTTCGTTAAAATTGAGCTTTAACTTCGAGTGAAAATGCGTCTACACTTTATTTATTCTTAACGTTCTCTGAGTGTCTGAGAAAAGGCGAGAAGTTTTTCTTTGAAATAGGTTATAGAAAAGTTCGTCGAAGGTTTTGTTGTCCTCTGTGTAAACAAGGTCGCAATCTCTAACAGTTCCGACTGACAGACCGCCGCACACTTCCGGTGCGGATGTCATCGATATTTTTGGGTCATTCTGAACGAGTGACCACTCTATAAGATCGAAAATATATTCAAGATGTCCTTGAAATGATTTTTTCAAGGACATCTTGAAGATAATAAGCTGTTAATTGGATATTCGAATGGATGCAACTCCGGCATGAGCTCTAATTCGCACGGAACATTGAGAAGCGAGCGTCATTTCATTCAAGGTTTCAATCTGAATCGTTTTTATGCTTGTGATTTTTCAGGAATAACTGATTTTTACTTTCTGGTTCACAAAATTATGGCGATTCCGGAAATATTAAATTAAATGTTCTTAATTAAAATTTTCAAGTTAGCATACCTAGTAAATTGGGCTGCTATATAGGTGTATAGTAATCGTGATGAATACTGTGGCACATCGGTGTATGTGAAACGAATGTTATGGTTCGAACGCGCATTTCTGGTTAACGCCACTAATCTAAGTTTTCACATTCCAGAGTAACAGAGTAAAGATTCTTTTGCACACATAATAGTGCAAAGTTGAATTCTGAAACTAGAAGTCTAGGCTATGATTAAATTATATGTATACAGCAAATGTGATCACGGTGATCAGAAATAAAAATTTCTGAGGGGGCAACTTTTCAAATCTTCACACGGTGGTATGTTCAACATTGGCAAATTCCTCCTCTGATTCAGAAAATAGATTGCAACACCTCTGAACACGACACAAACAGCTCCAGACATACATGTATACTATCAAGGATCGTAAAACACCTACATGCGATTTTTCTTAAGTTTCTCAAATGTTTACAAAATTAGAAACCTCAACAGGCAAATTGCCCAACAAGATGACTTTAACAAATAAAAAGGAGAAAACAAATATGTAAATAATTAGTATTAGAAAAAAGCCCTTAAAATTATGGATGTCGTAGCCTAAATACAGGTACTCAAAAATAATAAGTCGGAAAAAGTAATAAAACTATGTGCCCATAGAAAGGTGGTTGTCATTCTTTAAATATGGATAGCTTCTCGGTTACTCCCACAAAAAGTCATATTGACTTTTGGTGATGACTTTTGGTGATCAGGCATTTCACGACATAAGTTATTCCTACATTTAAAACCCTGTTGGAGAAAACTACTTGCGACCACCTAGAATTATCCCTAACTAATCAAAACTGGTGTCCCCGAGTCGAAGCATTTGAAAGACGGCGTAACAATATTTCATGATCAATCATATCGATCCCCTTGAAAATCTTAAATACTTCAATCATATCTCCACGACACCTACGTTGTTCCAAAGAAAACATATTCAACGGATCAAGTCTTCATAGCTCAAGCCTTGTATACCCATCAATGCTCTAGTGGCTCTTCTTTGCACCCATTCAAGTCAATATCCCTCTGAAGATAAGGTCTCTAAAACCGTACGGCATACTCGAGGCCAGGACGAACTAAGCCTTGGAGGGGTTAAGTCAATTAAGGCATTTATACATTATTTTGTATCGCGATACGATTATTTTTATCATTACATGTAGCTTCTTAACGAATTTTTCAAGTACAATATAATAAAAAAAATTAATTGCCCCTCACACTATTTCATGATTGTTCATCTTCCAATCGGAACTATTTTTAATTGTTTGTGGATTAGTCTCTAAGCTCGCCGATGGCTTGGATGACTCTTCTAATAGCTGACTTGACAGCTCTTGGGACGTGCATATCTTGTAGTTAAGAGAAGCTGGTAATAACAAAGTTCACATAATTTAGTAGGGATGGAGATGGCGATTCTTTGCCTCTGATTTTCCCACACAGCTTATAAATTCGTCGTTAATTTGTATTTTTTTGAAATATATAAGGGATTAGCTGTCACCCGCGGCCTCGCTCGCGTGGATTTGGTAATTACTCAATGATTCTCCTATATAAAGTTTGAACACCATGATCCCCATTCAGGGTTGAATTTTCAGAAAAATTTAAAATGCGTAGTTTCAGCAGTTTCGCCTTGGCCATGATGCCCCGTATGACCTTTGAACCGCCGTATGACTCCCTCGCCCTAGAGGTTGAATTTTGAAAAATCTTTTCTCTTGGTGAATCTGTACATTATACTGACTATATTTCATAATGATAGCTTCAGCGGTTTCAGCATGGCGTGATTTCTCTGTAACCTTTGAACTCACTTATGGCTCCCTTAGGAGAGAATTTTGAAAACTCCCTTCTTAGTGAGTCTTTTCATCATGAAATAACTGATAAAATCTCATTTATAGCTTCAGCGGTTATTTTATGTAGTGTATATAGATTGCATACTGTGCGTCTCGTAATAGGTTCGCTTATGTTTTTACCATTACTTACACACCTCCTAGTTCACCTCTAACTATCCCATCCCCCCACAAAGCATGAAATCGTGATACGACGGGATTTAAGCTAAATTTGATTAAATACACCAACCATTGCTGTGAATGAAGAGGAATATAATTTTCTGAACTATCTGAAAGATAAAAATAAGAGTGTATATATATTTCGGATTATATTTCATTTTAAAATTTACATCCTTCATACTTGCAATAATATTGTCACAACTAGCAATGTGCAAAAAAGAAAAAATCGCATCACCTTCAGCTAAGAGAGAATTTCATCAAATCGTTAAAAAGAAACAAAATGAGGGGAACAACGATTTATTACAACGATAATACTGACCTCACACTTCTGCTCAAAGATGTGTACATGGCTGCCTAGTATTTCAACGGAGGTATCCATCACGTGACTAATAATATGCGAAATTTGTTTCTACTGACAGTGTGTTATACAGGGCGATTCAAAACTCAACGTACTAACTTTTAGTAGAGGTAGAAAAAATAAAACAATCGCATGAGAATGTATGACCGGAGAAACCCCAACCTAATCAGCTGGAGGATAAACGAAAATGCAGAAATCGCAAGCCAATAAGGGGTAAAACTATTTAGCGATACTTTACACGAGGACAGTACGTGTACACGTTAAGTTTCACAAGTGCTCGAAGTTCGTACCATCCACAGCTACGTGGGCTTGAGGGAGCACCGCCCTCGTCGCCGCTGCGAACGTCCGCGAAATGCCGGTTATTTTTGAAAGGTTCGACAATCAATGCGTCGCCGTTGTAAACAGTGCATAACTGTGGATGATGAGAACTTTGAGCACTTGTTGTGAAACTTAACGTGTACTTTCCCCGTGTAAAGTATCACTAAAGAGTTTTCCCACCCATTTCTGCATCTTCGTTTAACCTCCAGCTGATCAGGTTGGGGTTTATGGTCAATACATTGCTATGTTCTGTTTTTGTTTTCTAAACCTTCCCTAAAAGTTTCTACCAAGGGAGGCTAAAGCGAGGGTCAAGGGGTGCGGCGCACCCGGGTGGCAGGTTGTGAGGGGCGGCAGCGTAGACTTTAGTTAAGACCCCAAAATTTAACACTGTAAAAATTCACATGACATCACGCTTTTGAGTCGAACTTCGACAACGAAACGTTGAGAAAATATAGAGCCTCTGACCGTAATACCCGAAACTAGAATGTTAGCCACCGGGGCAGCTCGAGACAAAATCTGTATCCATGCCCGAAAAATACCTTATTTTTTGGGACCCCTGCCTGTTTTCCCCCATAGCCCCTACATTCTGCGTCAGGGCTCCTAGACGAATTTTTTCGTGGGGCCCAAGCCAGATTCCCCATGGAGCTCCTTCTACAGTTAATTTATGGTGAAAAAAGTAAGGATTTAGTCCCGGGCCCCATGCTGGAACCCTGTCAGCCCTACCCTTGAGGGTCATGCCCCTCCCTCGCAATTTATCCGAACAAGTCCTATCGAAATTTTTTTTTCGACCTTTCAATCTCGGATTTTGCGCCTCGCCAGAGCCGACAGAAAACATTTTCTTTTGTTTTTTCCAATGGAAAATTTTTTTTACCAATTAACCTGGGATTTAGCACCCCTCTTGAGTGGCGCTCCGTGCGGCCGCAATGGTCCGATGTCCAAGTGCCGCCCCTGTACTCTATCACAAGGGGCAAGTGTGCATTTTGGTTTTCTCACCCATTAAACCCACAAGGGCCCAGGACAATTCTCATGTTATTTTGGCTCTTTTTCATGATATAAATTAACTATAGAAGAGCCCGTGAGTATTTTGACTGAAAGGGGGGGGATGTGGTGGGAGCAAAAGATCCCAGCCCTACTGAGCCTGGGGCAACCACTGATAGATAGCGCTTTCATTTCCCACCCAACTCCAATGGTAGTAAGTTTCCGTATAGCGATATGACCAGAGTTGGTGTACGGTAAAGTAGAACCTCCTCTCAATGTGTTTTTAAAAAAAATCTTAGTAACATATTTAAATGTTTCATTCAATAAAAACGTTGTGTAGCGGTTGATGGGTATTAACAGTGCAGCTAGTAGCCGAAAATGTCATTTAGCAACATTCTGCCTCAATGTTTTTAACGTACGATATTGTAAATCTTTGCAGCAGCATTAAGTATCTAATTTTCTTTCCAAGAATATAACTTCGTGTTGATATGTTTAGAGTTCTGTACGCGGTTTTTTTTTGCTTATTTGTTATCGGTAATTTCGAGAGCTGCCCCTTTTCACTTTAAAAAAAAATTAATTTCGTTAATTTTTTTTACTTGATGATTACAAAGGAAAGCAGCAACATATTTAGGTTTAAATTGCTGCGAGATCACTCGAGCATTTTGATCAGCCGAATAAAGAAAACCCCGAGGAGAAGAATTTGCAGAAAAATGGTTTAGTAATTCTTCTTGAAGGTAGTACGTAATCTATTTTTTTTTTATTCCCCTCCCTCGGGGCTTTTAAAGATCCCTTATTATATACAACAGCATTTTCTTGGTTATTTTCCAGAATACATTTTAAACACGGCGGAGTGTTCGCGGAGTAATTAAATTTCTTACAGCATAAAATACAGCTGTTCTTTCGTTGCACTTTAAAATTTTAAGCTTTTTTTTGTAAACGTTTCTTCCTGTAAAATTTTTTCTTGGCAAGAGTTGAGATGCGAAGCTAAAGCCTGCGTATCTAGGTCAATGAATGATAAATTATCTGATACTCTGCAATGAACATCACATCCTTGCATTGATTTTTTTTTTTTTTTTTTTTTTTTTGTATTTTTTTAAGACGCTGGTCTCTTGTTCCAAGGAAATAGGAAATATACACAGGAATAAAGGCTTTTTCGGGCCGGTGTCATGATAAAGGATTTGGGCTGAAGAGCCGGGTCTAGTGGAATTTGTATTCCCACATGTTCCTCTGCAGTTGTGGCAGCATTCACGATTGTGTGTGTGTATTGTACATCAACAAATACAATTTTTCAATTGGAATGTCTCAATTGTTTCAACAGGGTATGAAATTTCACTTTGCGTAAGGGTAAAGCGAATCATAAGGTGCATTTCAATCAAAAGAAAAATCTTCCTGTTTGTGAAGAGATATCATTCTCGGTACACACAGCACAGGGGAAAGACTTTCTGGAAATTCATGAGATTAAATTGAGGGATATATTATTAGTTTTTGCTGGGATCGAATTTGAGGAAGAGGATTATCGTTGACTTATTGGGAACTATCATCTTTCAATGTTTCTACTCAGTGCATCACACTACGGTACGTGTTGCAAGGAAAGAAAAATTGTCATGGTTAGTATGCTTGAATGAATTGCAAGATCAGGGTTCGGTTCCCGGTAGAGACCAGTAGACTTTCTTCTCGAAGTTCGTCTCTGCATTAATATATAGGAAAGTCTTTTTCCTTGATTTCTTGCTTGTGTTTGATGTGCAATTGTCCAATAATGAATGCTACCGCAGCTGCAGACGGAACGTTTGAGAATTCGAATTCCATGGACCTCGGCTCTTCAGCCTAGAACTTTTCATCTGATGAAATGTAGAGTCGATGCAGTAAAATCAAATTCCCGATAAAAAGCACTTGTATTCATTAGGTCACTCTTATTTATTATTTTTTTATTGAGAACATTTATACGTTTAATAATATTATTTACTTTTTCACATACGCGACGCCTCTTCTCGCCGATTGAAAACGTTAACTTGTTGCATCGAGACTATGGTGAAACATGTGTGTCCACGTTCATTTTATGGACCGATTTGGTCAGGCATGCATTGTAGACACAGAAATGTACAATATCGGCGAATCTTTCTAAACGGTTTATCAAGAGAACTACTTGCATATTGTTGATGGTATTTGCTCTTGATAGGCGTGTTCTCTTTCTTCACATTGTGAAATTGATTAATTTTTCAGGTGTTGCAGTAAAATAATTTTCTGATTGGGATATTTCATTGGAAGTTCCAGATAGAAAACTTGCATTGAGAGAGATTCCTTAATAGAAATTTTTCATAGAAATTATTGGATAAAAAATTTTCATATCAACGTGAGGAGACGAATTCAATACTTTATCAGTATTTTCGTTTTTCGTCGAAATTCATCCCTACCAACTGAACCGACCTCACGGTTGTTGAAGGTGAGCGTTCAAGTGTATCATCAACACATGTCCGCTTTCAAGAACTTATTTATTTTTCTATTACTAGGCAACTACTATTTATTGTTTTATTTACTCGCGTTCAATAATTCCCTCACTCGAGTGGCACCTCCTCGCCGATTGAAAACATTAACTTGTTGCGTCTTAACTATGATAAAGCATGTGTCCACAACATTTTCCTGAACACAATCGGTCCGGAAATATAGACTACAATCGCAAAATCTTTTTTCCTCAAAGATCTACTTGCATAATGTTTATGGTATCAGTGACTTCTCTTGATGGTTGTGTCCACCGATACATTTCTCCGGTGTAAGAATTAGAGAATTCTCTGATTGGGATAATTTCATTGAAAATCAAAATCCCAGTTAGAACATTTTCATTGAGATTACTTGGATAAGAGTTTTTCAATAATACTCTTGGATAGAAATTTTCTTATACCAACGTAAAGAGACGAATAGAATACTTTAACAGTATTTTAATTTTTCATAGAAATTTTTCATTGAAACTCCTGGATATAGGTTTTTATTGCAATTCGTTGACAGAAATTTGATAGCATTTTTTTTTCCATTGGAATATTCCAGATACTATTTTTGCATTCAAGTTTCTAGATTTTAATTTTTCATTGAATTCCTTGAATTAAAGTTTTGATTGAAAAATAATATATTGAAATTTTTTTCGTTGAGAATCTTAGGTACAAGTTTTGCAATGAAATTCCTGGAAAGGAATCTTTTTTAGTTTTTAATTGGGTTGCTGTATTTCTGAAATATGACATCCATATTTGTTATGGGCATCTTTTTCTCAGCCACCTCGTTGGGCATTTTGCCTGTTGTGGCGTTGTATTGTATTGTATCTAGTGCGAACAAGAGTAGATCGGCCTAGAGTGGCGTGGTGGTAACATGTTCGTCTATCACTTTTGCGGTTGCCGTCGTGTCCCAGGTTCGATCCAGGAAGAATATTGACTAGATATTTTCATTTTTTTCCCACGCTCAGCCAAACCAAAGGGATGTGTTGCATCTGTATCTTCTACGACTCGCTAGTCCAGGGGTTCTCAAACTGCACCACCATCCCTCGACAAAGATTTTTCGAAGAGATTCTTTAACTGCTGTGGGAAGCCGCGGATATGCGTTGATTAGTGTAAGGAACGTCACGGGTGGAAAAAGTTTGAGAACTCCTGCCCTATTTCATTCCATCGCCCCTCCAAGGGGCAATATCACCTACTTTGGCACCTACACTAGCGCATAGTTTCCAAAACTTTTTGTTCCATTGCCCTCTTATCAACAATTTTGCTTCTCATCGTCCCAACTCAAGTGAACTCATAGGATCTTATGTTATGCATGTATCTTTTATCGCCCGATTTGGGAAACTGCACTAGCGTAAGAGTTGATAAAAAGTTGTGTTACAGCTGTGCTTTTTTATTTCACTCGTCATTTAGTTTACTTCCGCTAGACACATTTATTTGACGTGAAGAGATTTCTGGTGAAGGTTAGACCCCAAAAGTTTAATTGAAAATCTTATCGTCACCGAGATGCATGCAATCCGACAATAGACTGGAAATGCAAGAGGAATGGGATTTAATTCATGATTTGACAAGATGAACGGCTGAATAAGGTTCTCGCATCCATTCTTCGATTCAAAGCCATTTTATTCGGGGATCATGAATCCAACTGGTTGCCAGATTTGAATTACATTAGCTTTGTTTTTTTTCCATAAAATATTTGAAGCAATTTTTTTACCCTTTTTTTGAGTCGTTGAAACAGTAGAAGCGATAGGAAATGGATGTATTTTGAGAATGACGAAGAATGTGCTCCTGTCGACCTTTCGACATTTATGATAGATGAGGGAGATGCAGCAGCAGCAGCAGCACTACCGTTTTGATACGAAACGATGAATTACGCTCTTGAAGTTGTAGTCTTCATCTTCCTACCGCCCCCTCCCTCTTTTCGGATATTCTGTCTTCTACGTTTTTTGAAATGCATAGTCGATAAAAAAAAAAATGTGGAAGAGAAGAAGAAAATACGTACTGCGAGTAACGTTAAAAATCAGACAGCGAAGAATAGAATAAGCATCTTTTTCCAAAAAAGTAACCAGCAATTCTTTCCATTTAAGATTTCACAATTGGTGAGTAAAATTTGCATATGTGGGTTATAGGAAAATTTTAAAATATCGAAATCCACTGTACGCATTAAATTACGGAACTTTTAAATAAATAACAATAACCCCTACAATGTCGGGGTGGGGCGCAAAAATTTGGGAATGAACAGCAAAAGTTGAATTGAAACAGCAAAAATTTTCTTTTTCAATGAACTGTATTTTTTTCTTTTCCCATGCAAGAATTCACCAAAACTAGAAACCTGGGTTGTGGAGAGAACAGGGAAAAATATATTCTTTTTAGGTTAATTTTTTATTTGCTTGCAAGTACAGGACAGCGTTCTAACAAACAGGTTTTAGCGATTCAATAACAATAGACGATATGGAGATTGAGAAAATATGAGAGTATTTGTTATTAGGCTATGCAGCAATTTTCGGCGGAGGAAGAAAGTTCTATTTCTTATTTTTGAAACAAGCCTCGTTTTTTTTTCTTTGAAACGAGAGATTTAGACACTTTCTACATTTTTTACTACTGTTCATATAACTTTGTAAATAAAACTGTTGCGTCGGAGCCGAAGGTGCTGGAGCAAGCCCAATATTTTTTTTTTCATGCGTCTGAGCAAACCAGAATTTATTCAAAATTAGAATTTCTACATGAAGTTCAAGCCGAGCACACCAAGAATAAACAACACTAAAACACTTCCGAAGCCCGTGAATGAATTTAATTCATAACACTTAAACTGAGCTTTTAGCTGATGCTCCATGCATAAATTAGTGACGTGGAATTAAAAATATATCTAATACAAAATGAGAAATTTGCAAGTATAATATCTTGTCGAAAAGGAACTATTGGGTATAATGCAATGGACAAATAACTATTTAATGCCAAATAAACCACTAGCGAACAATATAGTGACAAATTATCACAGACGTAAACTTGTATCCGGTGCACGAGTCCGAGCACTCTCAATATTTGTCACTATCTTGATAATACCTGTAGAAATATTGGGTTTGAGAGCATCCCCTCCTCAAACAATATTTTTGAAGCCTCTCAATATTTTCAATAACTTCGCGCCTTTGCATAATGTACTTCATATATTTTCTAATTTGATATAACGCAGTCAGTTTCTAATTCTCTTACTCTACGGAATTGTGCTAATATACAACCCTTCAAGCAGACACAAAAATTGGAGGGAATATTTCTAGGAAATACGTATTCTTAGCTGCTTACATAAATTCTGAAGGTTTTGTCTCAAACCGACGCACACACTTGGGAAGCGAAAGAATGGTGTTTTTCTTTCTTCCATATAACTTCAGACGTTATATTATGTCAGAAACATTGAACAGGTTAATGAAGAAAAATCCCGAATAAGAGCAACAAGTAGGAAATTACGAATCCTACAAGTCATAACGAAACAGTTTTTTCAAAATACTTGAAAATGGACTGAAATGACAGCGAATCTTATTCTTAAGACTCCAGCAATAACTTTAGTACTTTATCTGAGTGCATGGTGAAGTGGATTTTTTTTCCCTTCTGAGTGTCTGAAACCTTTTGAATTTGGCTTCCATTGAAATAGACGTGACGCGATTAGGGAAAGCAAAAAAAAAAAATTAATTTTTTTTTCTTAGTGGAAATTTCATTCGCCGATCTTGGATATGATCCAAAGATGACCTGAAAAAAAAATATTCTGCAGCATACAATGCGTGTCATTTCATTTTTTTTTTTTTTTTACCGAGGGCTTGCTATCAATTTTAAGAATGTCACGAAGTCTCTTTCATAACGGTTTTTTTGGCGTTCTTCGCCTTCAGGCATTCGATGGTGTTATTTCGAAGGGGATTGAGGGCGAAGGAGAAACTAAAGACTTCGCTTCCAATTTCCGACTTGGATGATTTGTTTTGTAAGAGGAAGCCCCATAGTCACATACTACCCAATTCCGATAGTGCGTCCGCGCAAGTACACTGCACTCCACCGATATTATCATGTCAAAAAATGTTTTCTGTCGTTCCTACTTTTTGTATGGATATTATTCATACCACATTAGCTGGCATGCCGTAAAATTGGAGGACACCCACTTTTTCAATGTTACTCCATTCCCGGCGTGCCGGGAAAGGCGAGGTTCAATAAGAATCACATGATACATTTAAAAGATCGATATTAATCCCAGGGTGTCCTGTAAGCGCAAATGCGACCATCTCATCAACCACCCGTCGTGGAGGTATAGTTTCAGGTTAAAAAATGCTTAATTCGTTCAAAAAGTACCCTGTACCAGTTTTGAGAGAAAAATAGTGTAGCAAAATAAATCTGAATTTTTATACGGTCCCCTTGTCCTCTAACTTCCAGCTAGAAAGTCGTTGCCCCTATCTCTCCTGAGGCCAACGGAAAAATTCCAAGAGCAATATTCGTAGATAATGAAATCGAATAATCGGAGAAAGTTGGGAAAGAGTAGCATAAATGAAAGGAACGTTGGTCGTTAGTTTTTGCTGTTCTTTCATAAATTTTCTCAGATTTTTGAATTCAAATATCTTGGTGAATATTGCACTTAGAAACACGAATATTTCATCTGTTGGCCTCGGGAGATAGAGGGCAACAATTTTCTAATTGAAAGTTAAAGGACAAGGGGATAGTGTAAAAATGTGTATATTTTTGAGACACTATTTTTTTCAATACTGCAACAGTAATTTTCGAACGACTTTTGAGCATTTTTTGAATTGGATTCATGCCGCATTATTACTTACAGGATACCCTGCATATTGATACCTAATAAATATACTAATCGGAATGAAATAATAGTTTTCACTGTAGCAAATGTGTTTTATACAAGAATTTGGCAACGAAAATGGAAATTGAGCCCTCTTTTTCATTATCGTATCGCCCGAACTTAATTAGCACTAGTCTCATACGAAATAGAGATACTGTTTTTTTTTTTTTTACTGTTCAGAGATTCAGGAAACATGCTATCGCTTTACTACATATTGCAATTACGTGTTTTGAAAAGCAATTTATATTTTTGCTCAAATTATTCAAATTTTAAACACCATACCAAATAATACAAAAATACTTCGCTTTAGCTCATCTAATCAACGTGAATGAATATTGATGAGGATCTGACATTTGCGTTGCACTAAGAATTCTAGTAGCACAAGCAGACTTAAAACGAACTATCCGAAAGCAGTTCGTAAAACACAAAGTATCCTAAAGTGAAGATCACAGGCAAGGTTCAAAATCAAACAATGTCTTAGAGTCCAGACATTTAACGACTTTCCAGAATCTGACACGAATTCCTCTGCATGCTGGCTAATGCAGTATGCAATTTTTAAAGCATTTGAATCATAGACATGTATAAACCGCTTTAATTGTATTCTAAAATGTTCACGAGGCAACGCTAAAACATCGTATAAATTTGAAAAACGCAAACTGTGAAGCCTAGTTTTTAAATTAAAATAAACTCTCGCAAATTCTCAAATAATGAATGCTTTTATTTCATTTTCGGACTCTGTTTGAAAATGATCTGAATATCAGGAATACAGGAAGAAAAAATCATGAAACCGAGAATAGTTTTTCTCAAAAATCATGATGTTAGTCTTATTTCAATCGTGTTCCCTTTTTTAGATACATTTTTTTAAATATTTTCCGCCAGCCAATAGATTTTATTTTTAATTCCGCTTCTGTATAATCCTCTACAAAAGTTACTCGGGGTATTTAATTTTTTCACGTGGTCCACTTTTTATTGTGGACTTCCATTTTTCATAGACACGGAATTGTCGCTGGAATTGCTTCCAATTTTAATTTTATGTTAATGGGTTTGCCGAAGAATCAAGAATAACAATGAGAAAATAAAGCATTGACATTGGAGAAAACTCGTTCATCTAGTGCGGTCACCTTTCAAAAAATTAAAATTATTTTGTTTGATGCACGCCGCATTTTTTTAAATTCTCGAAAGGGGATAATAAATCATTAGTGCCCACTCTAAAGTGGTCTTCAGCCTGCTAGATGCTCATGTATCTTGAGTGTTTGTTGAAAATCACACTACAATTTATGACTTCTACGGTGACAATATTCAATAAAGTTTATTTCAATGATGAGTTTATACCACCAACGACAAAAAAAAATCGATTAACAGAAATATCTTTACGGAAATTTGGGATTCAAGTCATTAAACCATCGTGTAATATTGAAGTTACTTAATAATATCAATGTATAGGAATGAATTGAGACCGACGCCAAACGTCGTATAAACGATGTTCTACTGTATTGCACGTGAGATATTTTTGATTTTTTGTGGGTTGGTTTTACGGGTTAAAAACCATTAAGTTGAAGAAACGCCTTGGTTATTATTAAACTCCAGTGTTCGTCATAAAATTTTTTCAGTTCTTGAAAATTTGGCCGTAATGGTTTCTTCATGATCTGCTCATTCATGTATCGGCTCGACTAAACTCAGCGGCCTTAAGCACGAAAAAATTTTTCCGGTAGTAAACTTGACTGTGAATGTATTCGATCTTTTTTCAGTATTTTAATACATAGTCGTACCCTCAAAGAATCTTATGTAAATTAAACGAGGTCACATGCCTTGCAATATGAAAAATAACAGCTGGTTGGTTAATCGATTAATTAATCCCAGTTAAAAATTTTACTTGAGTTAATCGATATCTATTAGTTTTTTTTGAAAAAGTTTGTAAATTAAGTTGATTTGTTTAACAAAACCAATTAGATGCTTTACATGTTCCTATACATAACATTTTGGATACGTGACCATATCAAAGAATATTTTAACCAATATTTTTTTGCCCGGGGGAAATCTAAATCTGAAAATCTGATCTATTAAAATGTAATTATTAAATCTAAAAACGAAAAATTATTATTTCAAAATCATTTTGAGAGTTTTAGAAGAGAGACGATTAAAACTTATTGTCTCCACTGTGAATAGCAGTTTTCGTATTCGGATGTATCGACTCCTCCCATATGTAATTGTGGAGAGTTTTTAGGAAGTACAATATATGATCAAAGGTAGTCTCGAAATCAGCGACCTACCTAAAAGCATTCTTTAAATTTTGTACTCGGGGGCCGGTGAGATTTAATTGAACAATTTCTCGGACCAGCATAAATGGGAGAAATGATTTGAGAATCGCAAAAGAATACAACAAAAAGTAAATAAATAGAAAATAGGGAAGTTTCACCTAATGTTTCTACCTTGTAAACTTATTGCGTCAAATACCGGTTACTATGTTTTTACGTTTACTGAAAAATAATTTTGGGATAAATTCAAAATATAGTAATCAGTATTGTGTGTGGCGCATAAGATGTACATCGGTATCAGCATAAAAATAAACAATATATAGTGTTGAACTAAATTTTTACTTTTTAAACCGGTGCGCAGCATAAATATTCATTTTTACTTAAAGAAAACAGTTTTGGTTTTATTTGATAGATGGTAGCAGGGGTCTCAACGCAAAAAGCTTCTCTATTTCATGTAATATTTAAATGGAGCTAAAATAAACGATTGTCTAAAAAACAAGATAAAAGTGAAGAAATTCTAGGATTTGACAAATGTTCAACACATTATAAATTGCTTCAAGCAGGCACCTTTTTTCAATATATTCCTATATTTGTTTACATCTTGCAAATAGGTGCATGAAATGAACATAAGTTTTTGTGGCATCAATTAACATTATATAGTTACGAAAAACACTCAATTAAAATTCGATTAATCTATTACAATTCTCGATTAAACAGTTAAAAATTTTAATCGGTTCCTACCCGCCCTAAAAAAAGTTAGTGAACAGTGTGGTTGGGGGAAGACTTACAAATCCATGGAAAAGGTTCAATTTTGACCTGCACGGGAATTCTAGTTGGGAAACGATACGCCGTATTTTTTTCCCTTTGCCGACGGAAAGTTGTTTGCAGAGGCTAAGGATCCTTGGACAAATTAGCATTTAATTAATAAATTTAATGAACTCTTTCCCCCACTAACTAGATTTAGTTTAGTACGCGATCAATGTAGCGAAAATTCCCGTAATGGTTCTAATAAGTTTTTCTCTCCTCCTGACCAGCTTATAGCTCTTCCCTCCGTCGTCGTTCGTCTAGTAAACGAATCATTGCCAGTAATTACTTTCGACGAACAGGTGTTGAAATTAATTTCGATTACATTTACTGGGGGGGGGGGGGGTTTGCGTAATTCAGGTTCCAGCCGAAAAGATAAGCCACGAACCAATGATTTAGGGGCGATGCCGAAGTTAATCTCTGAGTGTTCAATTACTGCCTTCACTCTTCGCAAAGAACGTAATTTAGCTGCTGCTACGTTTTCTAAAGAAATTCAGACGCGAAAGAGAATAATACCAAAGTCCGCAGTATGTTCGAAGATGAAGCGTATGGATAAGCTATTTCACGTTAATTTTTTGTAGTCTTTTAAAACATGTGCTAACCTTCTTTATTTCGGGAGTTGTATTTCAAATAATTTTACAAAATCCATGTATAGTGAAACCATGATATAACTATACTCGGTGTGTGGACTCAGGAAAATATCGTTGTAGAGGGATTATCGTTATATCGAGAGGTAATATCATGCGCTACCAGATTAACGTTCTTGGCATCTCTTCTAAGTTGGCATCGTTAGTACCACCAGAAAATGCACTTGTGAATAAATATCAACAAAAAATTTTAATTAGTCAAACTTGGTTAATGGAAGTCCAAAGTCACTGGAAAAGTTCGAATTTTCCAATTAATCTATCCTGGGTGTGTAAAAAGGACTACAAATGGCAACTTAACATTCACACACGATAATAATCATCAATTAAAATTTTATCAGATACTGAAACTGTTTCCCAAATTTGAATAATTAATTATAATTGATCTTAGCTGCTGCATTATTTCACTGTTCTGGAATCAGCATCATTGCAGAATTTCTTAACCATGTTCAAAGACTGTTTTATGGAAACAGTTCATAATCATCCGTTATGAAACTTTATCCCAAATTTTGCTTATTCTTATGCTATCAAGGAAAATATACTTTCATTAACACGTGATCTGAACATTTCGTGCTTTCCATACTCTTATGATGACACAAATTCAGATTTTGAATGGTACACCTTGAGCTGTAAGTGGAAAAGCATAATGGGTACAGTGTACCCATTATGAACATACAACATATTGTGTCAACATATTGCGGGAAATTTTTATGTATTTTTTATAACAGCAATGCACAAAAGTAAATGCTGTATTGCAAGTAAAGTACTACTCTCTCGATTTTACAATTATCCAACACCCGTGCATACTTCACAATATAATTGAAATTTTAAATATTCTAGTTTTTCTTTTCATCTATCGAATCTTGGTATACAGCTCGTATTTTAGAATATTCTTATTTAACGTACAAACCCGAAAACTTGAATTTATTTAAGAGAATGTGTTCAAACAAAAGAAATTGATATGGTGTTGATAAAAAATCTGCAAACGCACATTTTGTGTTGTATTCTTTTGTGAATTGTAAAACATGAGGCGATACCTGTGCTTTTCCCCGTTTTACGATTTTTCCGCCCGTTTTCATAATGCATTAGTTTATCAGCTCCCCAAAAAGGACCAGTTATTAAGCTGCTAGGTTGAGACTTGACCTGAAAAACTCCTTCCATAGTGACTGAAAACAATATTATTTATAAAGCCGCTATATTTTACCATTCTTTTTATTATACTTGAAGAAAGACATCATGGAGGATTTTCGAAAAGTTTGATAATTTCGTTACTGATTTTTTTTCATGTTATCAAAGAAAATTTTACCTATTTCTGTTTTGGATAGACTGAAATCAACCCTGACGGGAATGAGGTTTTATTCCCGAACACTTTTATTTTTTCATAATTTCCATCTGATATAAAACTTGAATTTAAAAACCTAAATCTCCTGTTCCCATTCGTTTGCGATGTTTAGATATTTCAGCCCAGGGTTCTCTCAGTTCAAATGCTCAACTCGAAGAGACAACAATATTAGAACACAGGTCGTCCTATAAATTTGTAAATAGTTTAAAAATGTGAAGGATTGATATATTTGGATGCGGTTTGCGAAAAATGTATTCTCACGGGGGGGGGGGGGGGGATATTTTCTTGGTGAAGAAAAACAATTAGTTTAAACTTACGTCAATAGAGCGCGTTGCAAGAAAGAAAATCACCGGAAAAATGTTAATCAGAATCCTATAAAATTCAGGGTGTGCGATTAACACCTGAATTGCGAATTTTCCTGTTACTGGCGCAGAGTTGCCAATTGCTACGGATTGCCCGTAGTTTCTACGGACGGCCGCAGTAAACTACGGAGCTACGGGAGACGGTTTAAAAAAACGGTTCTTCGAGTTTCTTGTGTTTTATTTATTTTACCTTTTATATAATTAATTGCATCGATTTTTACCGTAACGATGAATTCGCTTACGCATGTGAGCAGGATCGGATCTAGAGCTCAGTCATGAGCGGCGATCTCTTCCCCCCCTCCCCACATTGTGGATAGAAGTGACCATACGTCCCAAGCATTTTTAACGTGCTATGCATTTAGTTTGTTGGGTTTTATTGGTGCATATATGCTTATTTTATTGTTTATTGTATACATATAAATTTTTTACATAAGTTCTATTGATTATTTTAATTTGGAATTACATGCGATGATATTTTAAAAAATGTTCTTTTGAATTTATTGAATTTTATTTGTGTAAACATGTTTATTTGATTGTTTTGTGTTCGGGGGGGGGGGGGGGAGTTGTTCATTTATCAGTGCCATCTTTTATGCATTCTTCTCCTTGCATATGTTCGTGTGTGTAAATTGTTATCGTCTTTAATGTTCCCTGCTGTCCTTTTCCAATTTTATTGATTGTGCACCTGTGAAGTTAGAGCCTACTGGCCTTGCTCAGGTTTTGTATATAACAAAATAAATAAACCCCTGTATACGAAAATCAAGGACCAACACTTCGCTACACTACCATCTTGCATAAGGGACATAAAAAAACAAAGTAAATATTTATGATATTAAAAATTGAATATCTTTTGGAAGTCAATATGCCTGATCAAAATCGAAACAAGCGTTTCAAGAAGGGCTTTTGAGACAACACGTTTACTGATGAAAAAATCTGAATGTCCCGGTTTTCCGGCACACGTGGTCAGCTCATGTGAGGTCGCGGGAAAAATGGTCATTCCATATAGGAGTCGTCGATAAAGTTTTTGGTCAGAAGGGGTCGCGCTTCAAAAAGTTTGCACACCACTGGCATAGTGCGTGGTCGAGCTCGCGGAACTTGTTTCGGAAAGAACGTTTCGTCGTAAAGAGCTCTGATGCGAAGAAAACGGAGATGGAAGGTCTAGGGTTGCTAGATGTCCATATAAACGGCCCACAATGGCGTATGCAAGTTGGGATTACACTGAATATTTATGAATTATTAAGGAACTCGGAACGTTGTTTCGGGACTTCGACCGAGCCCTCTAGGTTTCAGTGAGGCGCTGTATTTAACGAACTTTCACTCAAAAATGTAATTTTTGAATTCAATTTTTTTTATTGTACTATGATTATGTTGTCCTGGGGGTACCCTTCCATGCCAAAACTGAACATTCATCAAAAACAAAACGCTATTACCGGGGGGCCGACTGTATATACGATGGTGATATGACCTAATTTTGGCGGGATATTCTTTTGTTTCCGTAATTTTACCATCGCTACTTTTCCATACAATGCCATATTTTATAAAAAATTTACTTGAATTTCTATTCTTTAGTGTAGATAAGGATCAAGAATATTTTTTACAACTTATAATAACTATGACTATTTATTTTAAGTAATATAAAGTCGTATGAATATTCAAAATAAATACTGTAGGTTGCCAAACTAAACGCTTTTCCCGTGAATTACATTTTAATCGACTTTCTTTGAAACGAGCACACAACTCGGGTATATCGCCATGCGCAATTTAATACCTAGTGAGTTGTGCCGGAAGTGTGTATCTAGTGTTGTATGATTTTTAGTGCTGCCATCTATATTTCAGAAGTGAAATGTTACGATTCAATATTTGTACCGTTTGTAGGAATGTTGCTCTTCGTGGTGACTTTTTTAATGGGGGGGAGGGGAGATCGGATCGCATTCACGCCTCGAAGTTGGGAACCACAGAAAACCAACTTCAGCCGACCACCATTGCGGCAACAGTGGGACATTGCGATTCGCTGTAGTGCTTCATTTTCTGCTAGTTGCAATTTTTGAGTGATAAATAGCAATTTTGCTTACCTTAGTTATTTTCTGGGCTATAATTGGCGACGTCCGATGTTTTCTCATACAGATCTCGAAATTTAATATTTTTTATCGAGAAAATGTATGATTTCTCTTCCGGAAGACTTTTCGTTGGCCAGATAAAACCCCTTGGAGGACCACACTTCGTTGTGTGTACACATCCTTGTTCTAGAGATCATTTCTAAGAGTTGGCGTAAGTTGTTGCCGTGGCAGTCATTTTCTCTGCTACTTTGGGAAATTGAATAGGAGCGGTGGAGAGTCGCATATATATATATGTTGGACTACCGCTCTCATTCAGAGTCGTAACGGATCTATGATTCGTAAGCAGCGCTAATACTAATCTAGATGTGTGATTCACGCATCAAAATTCAATTTTATTCCTCCAAATTTCGATGAGCGAAAATACTCCCTATAAATTTTAGATAATTTTTTTAACGGGTATCTATGAAAACACATGAAATAGCTATCATTCTACAAAACTACCCGTTAAATATTGCGGGAGAAATGAAATTACTCTACAAAATAATTTTTTCTGATAACAGTGGCAGTGAGTGCTCTGTGGATGAATTCGGAACCTTCCTCGAATAATGATTAGTAAAATTAAATTCATTTGTCATTGCGATGTACAGCGTGGTTCTACTTATATAGTGATAAAACATAAGTTACGCTTGCATGAACTTTCGTTACAACCTACATACATGTATGATTGCAAGAAAAATTGTTCAACTAGAAAAGTTGACAAGCCTGGCATCAAGATCATGTGTATAAGAAGCATAATGAACTAGCGAAATTCTGTTTTTAATATAATCTCGTATCACATTTTTACGAATGGCAAATATTCGCTGAAGAAACCTTAGTTCGCCCATATTGCGACTATAATTAAATTTTCCACTTGGATTTTATGTAGTTTTTTGGTGAAGAAAATCTTTCGCTTATTGAACACGCTATTCTTTGTTCTGAGGATTATATTTGAACCCCTCAAGGGATATCATACAAGTCCATAAAGGAGTGAAAAAAAAAAAAGGTAAAACGTGTAAGATTCTCGAACACACCTGATGTGCCGAGCGACACGAATATAAATGAGTTTTTTTCGTCTCCTTCCATTTCTGGATTTTTTTTTTTGTCTTTTTCCGCGGAAATTTTGCGACGAAGTTTCGAGGATTAAAGGATGGACACTTTCATCACGGAAACCGAAAGCATAGAATATTTTAATGAAGGGAAAGAAAATGCAATTATGATTTTTACTCCATCACCAGTCTTTTTCCCGTTCAATCTCCTGTTTTGCATAAATTACATTCGAGGTTTCAGTTAATAGAATATTTGTCTTAACCCTTTCATAGAGACTTTCTATATCAACTTTTCCGTTATACGGATGTTTTTCACTTTATTTTTACCCAAAACATCATTTCTTTGCCATCTGCGGTAATGAAAATGTTTTTTTTTTACAAAGCCAGGAGTTAACTCTTTAAGTGGTTCTTGAGATTTTCCTGATCCACATTATAACCGACCGATACAGTGGAAATCCCCAAACCCTCTGCAAAATAAAAAAATTTTCATGTACATTTTTCGGAAGTGCTCCCCCCCCCCCAAACACCCAGAAGAATAAAAGAAACCGGAGCGTAGCAGCTTCTAGTGCTAAAAGAATGATCCGAAAGAAACTGACGTCCAGTGCTCGCGATTTTACCTTCCAAATGTGATACAGATGGCTTCACCATATAATATGGAAATGAGCGTAACTGTGACATCATAAAAACGTTAGGGCCATGTATGTATGCAGGGTAAAAACTCGAGTCCATTTTTCTTCAAATAACTTGGGCGGAGATACTTCCCCCCCCCCCCCCAGCGTCAAAGGTGGAATCAACTGATCCCATGTGTACGCGTATAATAAACTGCCATCATAATGCCCCAGACTTTCAACTCTATCTGCACCTGTGCTCCTAAACAGTTGACACTAGAAAAACTCTTAATTTGGAAATACTGTTTTTAACCCTTTAAGCGTTTTATAAAATTTTCCTGATCCGCGTATTTCATAACCGCCACATTATAAATCACTAAACCTTCTAAAAACTGCCATCTATTTTCAAGAATATTTTCTGATTTCAAAGTGATAAATGCTTTCCCCTTCAACATAAAACAATAAAAAGAACAAGGGAGGAAAAAAAACGATCGTTTTCTGTTTATTTTGAACGCGCAGTCATATACTACCTCGACGGGAAACGAAAAACATCCTCTCGCTCCCCCTTCTGTTATCAGACATTGAATTGAAGCTGACTCCGCACAATGGCAGCTGATTGACTGAACGGGGAAGAAGAAAACGGTATCAGGAGGAGAAAATTTGAAACCGTATCTCAGCTCGTCAATGCCGATATGAAAGGGTTTTCAGAACCTAACATATATCTCAGAAATGCCTTTGTAAGGGTTAATTATGAGAAGCACTTGCATAATGTGTCCATCTTTTGAGCCATTTATTTTTCTAAGAGCCGTATATGCACCGAGATGTAAGATTTATTTTTCATACGGTCCCTGAGCTAACCTCCAATTACAAAACGTTATTGCCCTGTTCCCCCCCCCAAAAAAAGCATGGAATCTTTTTAAAGTGCAATATTAGCCGAGATATTTGAGTTTAAAAAATCGTTGAAGGGAAAGAACAGCATATAAAGCGTAGAACGACCTTGTCCGTTAGTTTGTCGTTCCTTCCACTATCAGCCGAGATATTTGAATTCAAACTGCACTGACATTGCACGTTATGTCATGCCATTTTTTTGGTGGCTCAAGAGAGTGGGCAGCAACTTTCTAACTGGAAGTTAGAAGACGGGAACGTATAAAAAATGTATTTTTTATCTCTGTTCATATACGACCCTTAGTAAAGTAACACATTTCAGACGTGTATGTTATTTGAATACTTTTTCTAACTGAAAGTGTTTCTGCAGCCGAAGGTGAAACAGATTTATGGCCGCAACATATGTACTTTATGTAAACAAACTCCGATGAGCGGCCACGTCCTTTTGGCCAAATTCCGATTTTCAAAAATTATTCGGGCTTTGACCGGGTAATTCGTTAATGGCAGGAGATTCCCGGCCAAAGTTCGATGTGCTGATGTATGACGATCCGGTAGACGCCATATCCATTTTTCATCGCCGACGAGTAATACATGGCTATATACTGGGTGCATAGCAAACGGGTGGGGCATGGAATTTTACCGGCGAAATGTACCCTGTATAGTTGCTGTATTGGATTAGCTAGTTCCATGTCATGAATGGAAATTATACAATATAAAGAAGAGGTGGGTTTTTTTTGTCAAATTTTGAAAAAATAATTACTGAATTGTGACTGATGGACTGCAATAGTTAACGTGGACATATAATTGTCACGAAAAATTACGCCAACTTGGCGATGACCCCGATTCCATGTCACTCATTTTCGGACGTCGGCCAGGGATCTCCAATCACTTCGCGAACTGGCTGGCTAAAATCCGAAATTCAGACATTGGCAGGGCCAATTTACAACGAAATTGGTCAATTCACGAACTAACCTATTTCGGGCATTGGCAGCAATATGGATACTGAATTCGTTGGAAATTCTCCAAAGAAATGCTCACGAATCGCATGTACGGTTAAGTAGTAGTATTTAGAAACAATGTGAAGACTAAGACTGGATTGTGCCATTTATGACGGTTATGAAATTTTGCAGGTTTCAGAATACCAGTGTAAATAATTATCTTGATCAAGAATGATATGTAGTAGTACTAATTGAATTTTATAAATTTTGAATATTTTTTTTTAAATTGGAAAATTTTAACTCTGACAAACCCCTATTTCCACGTCATTGCGTTGTGGAATTCAAACTTGGGTGATTTCTTGCTTCATTTTGGGTTTTAACGCACCGAATATATGGGAGAAGAGGAAAAAAAAAAATCAAATAATTTCCATATTTCTCTTCACGCGTGCTTTTCATTATTCAGAAAAATTTTTCCGAACTCTTCCGGTTATTGGAAAAATGGCGTCAGAAACCAATGAAGGAAAGAGTCTGTTTCATTTGTACCTTTTTTTTCTCCCTCCCGAACATATACGTGAAAAGATTCAGAGATCGTAAATTTCCAGAGCATTAAGCGCGGAAACTCCGAAAGCCATAAACTGGAATTAGCGGGCGCCGAATTCTTCAATTCTAATGCGATGGTTTTGCAGCCGCTGGAATCGCCGAAACTGCAAAATCGGTGATTACTCGGTGAACATTT
Source organism: Pholcus phalangioides (assembly GCF_987345545.1). NCBI lineage: Eukaryota > Metazoa > Arthropoda > Arachnida > Araneae > Pholcidae > Pholcus > Pholcus phalangioides. Next base: position 78,836,685 of record NW_028301608.1, on the reverse strand, counting down.
CCTATTTTTCCTCCCCCAGCTTCGCAAATTTGGATCTTTTCCTAATTCCAGGTACGACAGGGTTGTAGCGAAATTAGGAACGGGATAGAAAAAAAAAGTTAATGGATTTTCAGTTTGCAATTAATAAGAGGTAATCAGCAAGTGTGTCTCTCGCTATCATCGAGGCTTTTGTTAGCACATTGGAGGGGGGCGCCCACGAATATTTCGGCGTTTGCGTGTATTTAAACTCGTGCTAAAAATGGAAAAGGGAAGCGCTGTTTGTTCAGACATACACAATTCGGGTTTTATTAGCGATGTACAGGAATTTCTCCGTAAATGTATCGCGGTTTCGGTGGACTGTTTTCGCCTGTTCTCTTCGCCTTCGGTGAACATCAATTATTTTTCGCGGTGACAGCTATAAAATTAACTGTCGCAGCGGAAGGCGGGCGCCAAGTGATACATTCGTAATTTTGTTGTCAGTTTTCCGTAATTATCCTTCGGAATGAGATGAATTTCGTGGTGCGTTTGCTTTTGATAAATATTTTTCTATTACGGATTTGAATAGTTTTGTGAGCTTGCTGAATAAGAAATAATCCGACCCCAAGAAAGTGTCTTTTTTTTAATATTAGTATTAATTTCTTTATTTACGCTGAAGTGTTACATAGATAATTCAACCTTTCTAAGCAAGTTGAAAGTCGGAAGAATCATCTCTTTTGAAACATGGGTGTATGAGGTTTAATTCTGTTTTGAAGAAAAGTTTGCGTAATGAATTTTATACAGCGAAACCTCGTTACAACGACAAATTCTTTCTACAACGATATCTTTTAGAATCTCCTATAGTGCAATGTTGAACTCCTCTCGATACAACGATATCCTATACTATAACAAATCCCTATAACTTACATGCTTAGCCTATGGCTCTAGGAGGCATCTGACGTGACCCGTGACAAACCAAATTTTAAAAATGAATCAAGTGCCACATTTATGTATGATTCAAGTGACTTGCGGCACAGTTTTAGAGCACATAAGTGGTGGAGCCAGTGGTGAAGTCCCACATCACCGAAGTTACTCAAATACCCTGCAGCACATTTACAGTTCATCTAAGTTCATCACGCTCAAAATATACATCCATACATTTTTGAATTCCTCGCCAGTTTTTGTTCTTTCCAGTATTTGACATCGGTATTTTGCACCATTTACCAGCCGAAAGTTATGAAATTGCTGTGTAGTTGTTTTCTGTGAGGTACATTATAGTATAGTATAATACAAATACAACGCCACAACAGGCAAAATGCCCAACGAGGTGGCTGAGAAAAAAAACCCCATAAAAATATGGATGTCATATTTCAAAAATGCAGCAACCCAATTAAAAATGCAATTAACAAAAATTATAAATAATATATATACATGATAAAATATTATACAATACCCATAAAGAATACTTATGGTTGTCTTATTCTAAGAATGGATAGCTTCTCGATTTACCCCAACATGTTTATCGTATTTCTTTTTGAACGTGCCAATTGTGTTACAATTTACTACCTCCGGGGGTAAGCTATTCCATTTATTAACAACCCTATTAGAGAAAAATTCCCTGCGACACCATAACCTTGTATTGTCCCTCACCAATCGATACTGGTGTCCCCTTGTAAAAGCAGTCGACTGGCGGTATACTAAAAGTTCATGGTCCATCCCATTGAAAATTTTGAACACTTCGATCATATCTCCTCGACACCTCCGTTCATCCAATGTAAACATATTCAAAAAATGAAGTATCTCTTCATAACTCAAGCCCCGTGTGCCAATAAGGACACGCGTAGTTCTTCTCTGCACCCCTTCAACCAAGTCTATGTCCCTCTGCAGGTATGGTCTCCCAAACCTTACAGCATACTCCAGTTTAGGACGAACTAAGCCTCGAAAAAGCGGAAGAATGACTTTAGAAGAACGTGAAAATACTTTTTTGAAAATGAGACAAAGCATTCTATTCGATTTTTTGACCACCGCTGAACAATGTTCAGAAAACCTAAGCCGCTCGCAATGAGAATTCCCAAATCGGTGACCCTGGTTGCATCCGGGATAGTGACACCATTCAACTCGTAAACTACCACACAGGAAGGATCAATTGTTTTCATCAACTCTAATCTATTGAATTTTTTGCTGCAAACAAATGGGAAAAATGCATTTTACGATGGTACTAACAATTCAGAAGAAATGCCGACAACAGCATGAGTTAGGTGCTTTATGATAATGCTGCTACCTGTCGGTAGAACGATACCCCCTCAAAACCATTTTTTTTTCTTGGTCAGCAGAGTGTCGTTATGCTGAGGTTTCGCTGTATTTCTTTTTCACAAACTCAACCTCAAATCTTGCAAAAAAAGAACAAGCGTGAATGCCAAAACCTATAGCTTTCATTTTTCTAAATTAAACCAGAATTTTAGCAAAAAACGTATTTGGCACACATACCCAAAAGTTTTTTTTTTTGATGTGGACAGCCTACACAGATATGTACTACATGTATGTGTTGATGGACAATCTGCAAATGCACACTTTGTGTTGTATTCTCTTGGGTAATAATTATGGAAAATGGGGAGAGGGGAGGCAATACCCGTGCTTTTCCCGTTTTGCGATTTATACCTATATCGTCGCGCAATGCATTCTATTATATCAATTTATTAGCCTCTAAAAAAAGTACGAGTTAAGCTCCTAGGTTAAAACCTTCACGTGGAAAGCTCCATAGTGATGGAAAACAATGTTATTTATGAAGCCCCGTTACTTTTTACAAAGATTATACTTAAAAAAAGACATCACGGAGGATTTTCGGAAAGTTTGATAATTTCATTATAAAGTAATTTTTTACCGTTATAAAAAAAAACCTTTTTAATCTTTTTCTTTTTGGATGAAGACTAAAATCAATCCTGACAGGAATGAAAGGTTTTATCCCCGAGCACATTTTTTCGTAATTTCCATCTGATATCAAACGTGAATTTAAAAACCTAAATCTCCTGTTCCTGTGTTTTTGTGATATTTCAGCCCAGGGCTCCTCTTAGTTCAAATGTCTGACTCATGAAGGGATAATAATAAAAGAATGCAGGTTGTCCCATAAATTCGTAAATAGTTAAAAATTCAATTCCTTCGATTTCTATGAATTGGTGAATTAGAATGCAGTTTACGAAAAGTTATTTTCACGAAGGGGTATTTTTTTTTTGGTACATAACAAAAATTTGAATTGCCATTTTTTTTTTTTAATACCGGGTATTGCATAAAAAAACAAATCACTGGAAATATACAAATCTGAGTTCTGTTAATCGTACACCGTTCATTTTATAGATCATTTCTGAATTTTACTGGCTCTTGCATAAGATTTTCATTGTGATGTTGACACTATTGATGAAGTTAATTTACCTCGGCCAACGATTTCTCGGACGAGGCTTTGCGAACATTTCGGACACAGAAGATATTCAAGATAAGTTTAGGTCAAATCACTCCTGCGAGACTTTCACGCAGCGTCCTCTATCGAGAAAAATTTGAATAAGTGTGACAGGCTCACCAGTATAACATGAAACAAGCATAACTATGACAACAGTCATACATACGTGTATGGTATGTATGTACAACAAACCATGATCCTCGCTTGTCGCTACAGGAGATATAAGCTGGTGTGTGTATGTATAAAAAAAATTGAAGAAATTCGTTTTTAATGCGATTTGCGAAAAACTCACGGAGAATTTTTTTTATTAGTACATGAAACGTTCACATTTTTGTCGATAGAGCGCTGCAGGAGAACTAGTTACAAAAAAATCTTTCGCGGAACCATTATTTTATCTCTTTGTCCGGAAAGTTCATAAAGCTTAGCCGGTGGTTCATGGTTGAGGTGAAACCATTTCATCAATAGTGCTGTATTCAACAATGGCAACATCACAACGAAAACCTCGTGTAAGCTCCAGGGAAAACTAAGCTTTTAATCGTTCTCCCTCCATTTGATAGGACACTTATTTGCATATTTTCAGTGATTTGTTTTTGTGTCGCGTTCTGTTGACAAAAAATATAAGCTACTTTTCTGTACTCTAAAAAAAAAACCCATCCCCGTCAATTTTTTTTTTTGCAAACCGCATTCAAACATTTCAATTTTCATTATTAAACTTTATGAATTTATGGGATACCCTGTGTATTATCACATTGATAACACAGCATAAATATTTTCACGGTAGTTTAAGTTGTCTAATATTTTTCTGAAAGATGAAAATTAATTTGCTTTGCTCTTAGCTTATTTCAAACATTTCTTCCTCGAAGGAACGTAGGGCCGTGAAACTCTCACGGTAAATTATTGAAACGCGCAGTCTTCAAAGTTTTATCAGAGTTTCGAACGTTGGATGGCATCTATTTCTTTTCCCGAATGCATTTCGGGCTCAATAAGTCTGGCTATCGCATCAGCACCGGCGGAATACTGGTGTAATTCCGAGGGAAGCTTAAAAGTGAAAAGGAGGATTTTTGCAACCTTATCTTTTGAAAAAAAAGTCAACTATGTTGTAGGAGAAAGATAGGGGACACACACATAATAAGATGCCAAAAATAAGTCTCCTGGTTGGCTTTTCACCATCATAACATGAAATAATCTCGCGGATCAATTTATTTTTCAGGAATCTGATTCGGCCCTGCACTACACAAATAAGTAATGCAGGGAACTTGCTTTTCTTCTGTGGGCAAAATTTTTTTATTTCTTTTTTGAATTACTGTCGGGTTTTAGCGTTGTTCGGGCACGGATGGCTATAGCATTTCGGTGTCTCGAGTTCGGCGCCGAATGATGTAGAATCAGTCTCTTCTTTATTTTAAGATGTGAAGCCAGAATGTAGAGAGGGGGGGGGGGGAATTCTCATCGCCGATGGCCGACTCGAACCGAAATCGTACTAAGCCCCCACTACCTACCCTATCCTTTTCCTTTATCTACTCTTTCAATGGCGGATACTCCATTTTCTAGGTTCATGAATTATGCATAGTTTCCCGTGTGTGTGTGTGTCCCCCCCCCTCTATTTTTCGTTCGTTCTTCTGTTTTCATGCAGTATAAAAGACGATAGAAGTTTTTGAAATATTTGTGCCGCTCAGAGAGGCACACTGACGGTTTCGACAGCTTTGATGTGCGGTTGCATATGAAATATCGACTAGCTCTTCATTCGGAGGTCTACTTCCACCATTCCCCTAAATTTTACTTTGTCAAACCCAAATTTCCTAATTTTATTTTCAAATGAACTCGTTCGTTCGTACTTTTCATATTTCCGATAGTTCTGTGTTCATCGGCATCTCAAAATAATTCGCACAATTCTAGAGATAGTGCGCGCGAACAACGGTTTCTTCCTTCTCTAACAAATTTGGATTCAAGTGCGATCCGAACATTCACCGAGATTTTTCTTCCATTTTCAAGAGTGGGGGGAGAGAGAAACTGATTCGACTGTCAATCAAGCTTCAAATTTAAAATAAACTTTCAATAGTATATTCACTCGTTTCCGCGAGGAAATACGAACTCCATTCTCTGGAAGGAATATATGCTGCATAAATTTACTTAAAAAAAGGAAATTACACTAATGTGTTCCACAAATTTTTGAACCCTCAATCTTTTAAAAAGGGATACATATCTGTAGAACATTCTGAAGAAATATTTTGGAAAAAGCGTAATATATATCGCAATCCATTAAAACAGTGTTCAACCATTTTCCACTTGTGAACCGGTGAGATTGAGTCCAAAATTGTATAATATTGTATAATTTTATAAATGAAATAATTTGCAAACCAGTGATAAAAGAAATTTCCTAATTTTTCTAGCTCATATTTTATCATGCAGGAAACATCGTTCTACTGTGACCCTCTGCTGCCAGCTATCAAATAAAAACAAACTAATTGCTATAATTCAAGTTGAATTGGTTGCTGGTTTGAAATTTTAGCGCATGAAAATAAACGGTACATGGTATAATACGATTTATTTCTTTTTTACTTCCATGTTGTACATTGGTGTGAATTCATCGCTATCACAACAATATCAGCTGTTATGTTTTTGTGTAAAATTTACGGTAAACTTAAAAATATAGTAACCGTTATTAGGGACACATACGTATACAAGATTTATATCAGTATGCAGCATGAAAATATACAATATATGGATTCACAATGTTCATTTTTATACTGCTCACCGGTATAAAACGAGCATTCGATTTCATTTGAGTTGGTAAGTTTTATTTGATAGGTGGCAGCAAGAGTCTCAGTGAGAAGCTTCTCGTATTTCAATAAATATCTGTCCGTTTCATTCTTTTAGTAGATGGACATCCGCTGTTTCTTTGTTAAAAATAAATCATTAAAACGAGGCTTCAACGTTGCTTCTGAGATATAAAGTGCTTCCATTCAATTCCTGTTAGGTTTTAATTACTGATACCACAGAACAATTTCTTTATTAAACGAATAGAAATAAAAAAAATCTCTTGAAACCCCTCAACAGTGTAGCTTCCTTAACCACTTTACGATCAAGGACGTAATATTGCGTCCAGACGCCTTTGGAATAAAGTCAAACAAGTTATTTCTTTCCTTTTTTTTCACCATCAGGCTTTGTTGTAACCCTACGAAGTGTTGTTCTTTTTACCTTTTATTTCTATAGAATTATTTATGATTCTTCCCCACATATGATGTATGCTGCTTCTATATACGATACGTATAAGAGCAAAAGAGAACTGGTTGGGTGAGGATGAAAAGAGATCTACTTAATATAACAACATTCGCTTATCTCTATCTCACTTATGTATTATATTGTTTTTCTTTTATTTGTTTTTTTCAACTTTACCTTCCTCTAACGGGCGGTTATTCTCGCCGAAACCTTGCAAGTGAAGCGGTTAACATGTAGTTGCTTGGAGAAATTGGCGAAATGTTTCGCGGATCACCAGGAAATTTCCACGAAGCAGCAGCGGTGAAAGAATACAAATACAAATACAAATACAACGCCACAACAGGCAAATTGCCCAACGAGGTGGCTGACTTAAGAACATCATGGATCCCCGAGCCATTTTTTGGAGTCCCTACCTACTACTGCTACACCACACATGCACCCCGCCCCCCCGCGCAACCCCCCAACGAATCGGTACATGCGGGAATGTGAGTGTACGTGTAGTGCAACCTGACGTAAAGTTTTTTGTTTCGGTGTAATGCTTGTTATGTGTAGTGCTGTCATCTGCCCCCAGTTTTTCTAACTATGAGTGAAGTGTTATGGTTGAATGATTTACCGTTGTAGGACTGTTGCTCTCTGTGGCGAGACTTTTTAACGGGGAGATCGGCTCGCATTTGCGCCTTGAAGTTGGGAACCACAGAAAACCAACTTCAGCCGACCACCACTGTGGGGTTCGAACCCGGATCCTCGCATCACGAGTCCGGCACTGACCAATAACTTTGAAAAAAAACCTCTCCGTATTTATTTTAGAGATGAATGCAAATCGATTTAAGAAATGTTGAAGGCTTTAGGTTATAAAAAGTTCATGATTGAAAAGCAATTGGTAACAAACGACTGAAGATCGGCAAATAGGATTGATGAGGTATAACTACACAGCTTGTTTTATATGGATTCCACTAAATCAATAGCCCAAAATCGATGAGTGAAAGATAAAGCTTTCCTCTCGCCAACGCAAGGCAAAGCTTTAAAATTCATGTTCAACCCTTTAAAGGTCGGAATCTGATAATAGCCCGATTTGATAGAGCGCCATTACAACGGCTACTTGACAAAGTGCTGTTATCGCTCTGGACGTGAGGAAATCCGGGAGCGTTACAGCTATCGGATAACATTAACGACAGCTTTCTCGTGTTCCATCCATTACCGAGTCTTTAAACGCATAACCTCGTTCAGTGTTTATATAACATGCGCGACTGATACATACGTCAAAATAGAGATATTAGAGGTGACATTTTTGTCCTGTTTTGGAGCATGAATACACTTCCAATAAATTTATCCTTCGCATTTGGCAGATTTCGCAAAGTGGGTGATATAGCCGTTCCAAGAATCTGAATTATACCGAGAGGTAGAGGAGGCTTGTAAAAGCCCTGGGTATAACATTGAATCTGGGTTGCCTTAAAAATGGGGGGAGGGGGTCGACGTGCTATAGGTTAACTAAGTTTGGAATAAGCTGGTTTACAATATGAAACTTCGATTATGCTAATGTGGAGCCGAATATCACCATAATTATACTTTCTAAAAGGCACCAATAACTATACCGAAACCACAAATTTAGCTTCACTGGTTAACCAAAATTTTCTCGTTCTGAAATTCAAGTATTAATGAGTGTATTTAATGGGTTGAGGGGGGTGAATCGAGCTGTTTTGTTCCCTCGGAAAGATACTCTTCTCGAGTGTCTGAACTAAATTCAAACATTTATTATCCACTTTCCGATAAGAACTGGTCATGAGTTGACTTTAAAAAAAAAGTTAAGTTAGGGTTATATGGTCCCATGTGATTTTCACCGAGGCCTGTATGATAAAATTATTCGTTTTCAACAGAATTTAAGAAATACTTTGAGTTGTTAGAAGAAAAAAAAATCCCAGGTATAGCCTACCTCAATGGAAAAATATGGAAAAGTTTTTTTTTCAAAGAGTATTACTTGGTCATATTTCCAACCGGTGAAGGTAAAATGGAGTCCTCCTTCACGAGAACTTATTGGTTTAAAAAAAAATTATTCAACTAATCAAACTTCTAATTGAATATTAAAGACAGTAAAAGCCCTCTTGACCCACACACCTCAGAGGCGGTCACCCCATCTTTTACGGACGAGTCTTTTTTTTGTCCCGCCGATGTCCTCGAGAGGTTTTACTGTACATACAAAATTTATTTTCTGGGCGAATTAATTTCTTTTAAGTTTTAACTACTTAAATTGAAATAATGAATTGGCAATTCATATGCAACAATGATTTCTTTTGAGGAAATTAAGAGACACATTTCAGCAGATAAATATTTTTTCTTAGTGAATAGAAATCTGGAGAGCTGGTAGCATGAAATTTCTCACAAAAAATTTTTTGTACTCGCACGTGCGTAGTGAATATAGCATACTTGGCCATAAAACCAACCTTTCAAATATTTTAAACAAACCTACGTGACAAACAGAATTTTAAACGGATCGAAATTAAAATGAATGAAAAAGTATTAAAAACTGCATGTCATGAATAATCACGAATACGTAAGAAAATAACGTGATTTTCCGAGTAGCACTTTCGGCACAATATGGCGAAGTAACTAGAAATTATGCATCACCCAAGCAAAAAAGAAAAATCGGTTACGTGTCCAAACAAATAGCTTCACAGCAAAGAAACTTTTACTACTAAACGAAGTTTCTACTATATTGCATGTACAGTAAAACTCCTCTTAACGGACACCACTCAGATGCCTTACCTCTATTTTACGGAAGAATTTTTGTCCCTCAAGAGGTTTTAATGTATATTGCTTTTTTTTTTTTTTTAACTCTACTGGAATCACGACGAAAGTTTTTGGTGGAATTTAGTCGTCCTTTATTTCAATCAGAGTTTTTAAAATCGCATTTCTGAATCTAATGTTACGTTTCTTATGCTCTTTCAGAAAAGTCAGTTTCTGACATGAAGCCAGCGGTCTGGTACCTCTGGGCTTTCGTGGTCGTCATTTTGTACCTATACGTCACAGCTGTGCAGTACGTACGAGGGGCTCAAGTAGATTTTACGTATCATAATTATGACCAAGTCACTAAGTTATTACATGACATTAGCAGAGAACATCCAGATTTCGCTTCTTTATATTCCATCGGGAAATCTGTTCAAGGTGAGTGAGGTTTTTCTAACTTTTAGCACGTCATACACATGTATATGTAAAGGCAAAAGTGATAAATCCGGTGATTGTGCATAAACACCGACCATTTCAAAAACATGAACAAAATTAATGTTTTGAAATAATAAACTCTTGAAAGTGGTTTATCCGACCCATAAAAGCAGGACTATCATAGCAGTATCATGGACACATGGGCAGAGCAATTTTGGTTTGATATCTATAATTGCCTATATGGTGATTGAGTTTGATGCTATTCGATTTTTTTTTCTCATTTGGGTTTCACTTGTCGTAAGAGAACAATTTGATTCAGAGATACAAAAAGTAGTCCTAGAATAACGAGAAGCATTGTCGTTTTTTCTTTTGCGAACAGAATTCGTGTATCTGGACTTGTTGGGAAATTGAATCGAGTCATACTTGAAGGCCACCATTGTAGACTTCATTTACTTCCCTCCATAGGTTCTCTTTCCAAACATTGTGATAGAAATATGGTATTTTCGATCGCTAGATTATGCCAGATTCATTGATAGTATTTTGGGTCATCAACTGTTGTGTTGATCATGTTTAAGTATTCCTTTTTAATCCATTGTGATTTTTTTTGAGGCTGACGGCACACTTTACTAGTTAATGTACCAGAACTGCAGGATCTCATGAGTTTCCTCAAATTCAACAAGAACGTGCTACATTGCGTGAGGGAGTAAATTGATTGCAGATGTTTAGAAAATCAAAGAGCATATCCAGTTACTGTGTAAAGAATTCCAATTGCGATTTCGGAATGTTTTTGATCACATGTCCAATAATACATCCATAAAATTTTGAAATTACAACAATAATTTGTAGACATCCTGTACTATAAGCATAATTAAAATAGAATTAATTGAAATACTGCGTCAGAGCTGATGCTCCCTGGATTATTACTTTGCTTACGCGTATTAACACGACGCATTTAGTTCATCATTAGGTATTTAAACAAGCACATTCGATCGGAAAGAAGTAAGAAAATTTAATTTATCTTTCAAGAAAAAATAAATTCAGAACATCGCCACCTGTTTAAGTACATACAGATACACGTATTTCTTATTCAATGTACGGTACACGCGAAGGAGCAGAAAGAAAGGAACTCGCCACTAGAAGTTGGCGTTTCTCTTGAATGTACGACGGCACCTCAATACACTTTTGCTGTCAAATCTTTTTAACAGTCGGGGAGTTCCGGGCCGTGTAGGAGCACGACATCATCACAAACGCTGGTTTTCGGAGATAAGGAGGTCCTTTTGCTCATAACAGTCCGGGCGGGCCACTGTCTTTTGCGTGGCAGACGGCGATAAAGTTTCCGACTTCCACCCGCAGACCCCATCTTAACTTCTAACTGCCTTTATAGACGCCGTCTTTTTTCATGAGAACGAGAAGAAATGACTTTGTTCTTCGCGAGCTGGATAATATTAATACTCGACTATATATACAAAAAAATGAGAGCGGCGCAACAGCAGCACCATCTCTTGTTTGATCTCCTTTTCTTTCTCAGTCGAGCTATTTATTTTCCTTCCTAAACAAAAAAATAAAGCAAAAAAGAAAACATTTCTTAAAAGAATTTTATAAAAAGCATTAAATCCAAATTTTTCCATCGTGGGAAGATTCATGGAATTTTGTCGGGGGGGGGGGGGCTTTCTTTAAGGTCGGGAACGTATCGGGAAGTTCGTTAGGATTCGTTCAACAGCTAACGAACTTGAATGACAATTCCAGCGGAGAACAATTTGATTTCTTCGCGATTGAGGAACTTTATCGGAATTTCTCGAAGAATTTCAGAAAATCTGTGGAGGGGGGAAAATGCCATTTCGTTCATCGATCATCGTCATCCCGCCTTCCTTCCATTCGTTCGTGGAGTTTGTCAAACGGAGGCGAATGGTGATAAATGATCTCGGGCCTCGTCATTAACTACCATTTCCCCAAATCCAGCGTTAATCCGCCATCCGCTCGTGGCGATTTCAAGATTTGGCGCGAAATGACTGCTTAATGACTACAGAATTACAGTTAGAGTTCGATCTCGCGAAATCCAACCGCGATCACAATATTGCTTGAACGTGTTCCGAATGCGTCAACGCGTTAGAGTTTTAACGAGGATCAAATAAGTTTTCAATGTCAATCATTAATTTGCCACAATATTGGAAATCGAAGAAAAGGTGAGTCGAAAGCAAAACTAGAACCTATTCGATGCCAGGGGTGGTCAATTTCTTTCCGTTTGACTGCCAAAATAATGGTCACGTGCAGAGTAATGGGCTGCACCCTCTGGCGTGTAAGCCGCACCGGTAAAATGAGTAATAGCAGATTTGTATATGCAAAAAACGGAAGTATGTGGGCAATTTTGTCGTTAAATCTTACTCTAGACTTCACAATCGGTTTTTGTGGTTCTCAACTTCGAAGTGCGAATGCGAGCCGAACTCTCCGCTGAAAACTCTCGGAAACAGGGAGCAATAAAATTTCTTCAATCATTGCGTTTCACTCATAGTTAGTAAAATTTATGGCTGATGACAGCAGTATATAGTAAGCATTATACAAAAACAAATATACGTTAGGTTCACAACACATAACACGCTCATTTTTCAGCATGGGCTCAGATCGTCTTCGAGTACCTGCTTATTTATCGCTTGAGACAGCTGTGGGCCATGATCTGGTGAGGAGGAGGGCTTCACATTCACAATCCCCCATTACTTAAACCAGTGGTTCTCAAACTTTTGTCACTCGTGGCTCCCTTCCTTGTTCATGGTCCCCAGAATAGTTAAGTAGATATTGTACGTTCATAAAACAACCACTGCAAGCATAAATAAGCACACAAATCACAATTTCCAGCTTATAGCACGCCCCCGACAAAGGTTGGCGATGCCTTGAGGAGCCGCGACACATTTGAGAAACACTGACTTAAACTATGAATATCCCACATTACTTCGTAAACTATGAAACATATATATGAACTCGAGGTGAGGCTAGCAGAGGCATATGGATTTTCTTCTCCACTTGGTACCTAGTCTTTCGTGCTTTTATGAACAACGGAGAGTGACACCGTTTCTCGAAACATTTTTTCCCAAATTCAATTATTTCTTGCCCCTTTTTTTGGCATCCAGTGTGGCCGGAGAAACTACGTAAGGCCAGCTGTTGGACACCCTTGGTGTATGGTGCCACGTGAGTATAAAACACATTTCTTTTCTAAAACAGATGTAAGTGAATATATTTCTTGAAAACTTGTTTATCACTGCATGTGAAAGGCCATGCAAGGCTTTTACTCTACATCATAATTTCCCAACTTTTTTTGTCCCATCGCCCCCAACGCAATCTAACCCATAGGATCCTATGGTATACCCGTAGCTCCCACCGCCCCCCCCCCGGAACATTCCATTGCCCCCGGGCATTAACGTCCACGTTGGGAATCACTGCTCTACATGATAAAAAAAAAAAAGATAGTGAATAGTAATAAATGTAAACGATGAAAAAAAAATGAATTCGTCACCTGAAACAAATAAAACCATCGCAATAAAACAATAGAAAATACTTTTCAAAATAAGTCGCAACAGAACTGATATGATAGCATACAAGCTTGAATGGTACAACGTTCCATTCTCTCCCAGTTCTGCCTTTCTACTGTTGTATCTTAGATTGCTTCGAGCCATTGGTGTTTGGATCTGAAATGAATGTCGACGAAGTGACATGATGACGCAGTTAAAAAGAATGGAGGTAGCAGAGTTGTATAAGGCTGGGTACAAACTGGAACGATACGATAAGCGATACAATATCGGCACGGATTGTATCGTAGTATCGGTCCCGTATGAACCCGGCCTAAGAACATTTATGGGTAGCAAAACTTTAGGTCGGCCTGCATGAGAGGCAATTCCAGCGGGCGGATACATAGTAACCCAACTCTATCTTCGTACTTTAAACTGTGCATACCACGAAGTCTCTTTTAGTATATGGTTTCTAATTTTTCTCGAATTTAATAAAATTATCAAAACTTAATCTGAATTTTCCAGGTACGCGTAAATTTGCTCACTTTTGGTGTTATGCTACCAATTGCATTTATAAATGCATTTTTAATTCAGACCTGAAATAAGATTTTTTTTTGTCAACTAATATAGATAGATGAATATGAAATTCGACTGTTTGAGTTTCCACAGAAAAGAAACTGCAACATCCAACTGTGCCCATTGGATTGCACTGTTTCGACGAGTGGAATTTCATCACAAATCACAATGCACTCGCGAAATTTGCAGAAACATAATACGTAATATAGTTCTCTAACCTTTTAGATGTCTGATCCCACGAGAGAGAAGCGAAGATGTATTAAAAATGACTGCAATGCGAGGCGCATCACGAGCCCGCAAGAGAAGGTGTCGCGAATAGTGGATATGTTAATTCTATGACAGATCAAATTACGGAATCGCACTCGAATGAATCGAACTGGAGAAGCTCGAGTAAATTCATTCGCCTCGCAAATTCTTAGGAATTTCCTCTTTAGATTCAGAGACTGTTTCTCTCCCTCTGGCAATTAATTTCCAGTTACTTCATTAAATCCGCAATGATCCGCCTTATGAGGAGCAATAATTTCTTTCCGGGGCTTGTAGCTGCGGGAAGATCTCCAATTAAGTGTCATCCGTCATGGTGCTGTACAATTAATAACTATTTGTATTAAAATAATCTTTCTACTTTGTTCTTTTCGCCTGGCTACGCACATTGATTTATGCGGGAAGAGGGTGGCCGACCGACGAAACGTTATTTCTGATGAATAAAAGGCTCTTGCTCTCGAGAGAAACCTGTTTACATGACAGTTGCAAAAAATCGACATGATTGGCCCGTTCCTCATTGCATCTCGTGTTTATTTTTGTCTCATTTACATTTTCATACGCGATTCATAATATTTATGGCTCCGTGAGAGGAATTAGAATTTGCTTGTTCAAGTGGTCGTTTTTCTTGCACAAATATTATTTGGTTCTCAAATCTACGTTATAGAACGAAATATTTTCCCAATAACACTGTTTTATATACGTGAATGCATGTTAAATATGAGTTATGTATACATTTCAGGTCGGGAATTGTGGGTGATGATAGTTACAAGGTATCCCAATGAAGAAACGATATTTAAGCCTAACGTTAAATACGTAGCAAACATGCATGGAAATGAGGTAAATGGCAATTTTTATTTTTAAAGTTTTGTGTTTTTTCATCGGAATATATGCTGTTCATACACGATGCAAGCAAATTGTCTGAATGAAATCAAATTGTTCTTTTTTTGAAAGAACGTTATTTGGGACAAACAGCCATCGTCGGTGCGAGTTCAATTTGCATTCAATAGTGCTTGATATTATCAGGAGCGTCGAAGTTTCATTACTAGATAATGAATTAGAAGATTCATTGCTAGCCACACGTTCAAACAGCTGACGAATCAACGTGTGCACCGGTGATGTCATTTTTTTCCATTTTGTCAGTTTACCCTGACTGGTGGTTGTGGATATAGACTGATGTCATGAGCGTCATCCATGTTTATAAAAAAATATTTTTGAATTGTCATTTTTTACTATGTCTCTACTATGGTTATAATTCTCCATATATATTTTATTGATATGTTAATATATTATCCTGTGAATTATAATTCCATATCTTGTATCATTCATATATTCATATAATGTATATTCAGCTTGTTTTGTCTAGTTGGTCTATGAACCAATGTAATTTCCAATATCAAACTGATTTGCATACAGTATTTAACTTTGATTTCCATGGACTATAAGAAACCTATTATGGAAATTGGAATGTGTATATATTGATGCTATTGCGGTTCCCCTATTCAGAATTGTGATGTTTGACAAAGTCCGTTATACTGACTGTTAATTCCCACTCCTGAACCTCTCCAACATTTATTCTATGCCGTGCTGTGCTCTTTTTTGTTATCGTTTTAGGTGGACGATGCAACTACTCGATGTCGAGAGGTTCCAGAATAGGATTAGACTGGTCACTTGACCAGCTACTAGTGATTGAGTGCAAAGATAATGGTTTTATATGTACCACTGGATTAGGAGCAGACGTATGTTCTTTTCCGTTGATCCGATGGACGGGGAGTGACCGATGGTGTCGTTCTGCTGTAGGTCCGGTTGGGACCTTGGGCCGCCCTTGCTGGTTCTTTGTGTGGGTCGGAAGTCGGCCGGTGTTCTTGATGGCTGGCGGGGCTTTCCCTTTTCCAGCAAGGCCCAGCCGTAAGATGGCCTGCTTATATCCCACAACGGACAAAGCGGGGGCTATGTTTGGTGTTTGCATGTGTCTAAAAGAATGTGATCAATAATTGTAAGTTATTTTATTTAAAGGAAGTCATAGGTAAAATTTGAGTCTACTTCAGCATGTCGCAATTTCAAGACGCATTTTGAACACATTATCGCCATCTAAGCAGAACGAACGGCCATAATGTTCAGCCTACTCAGAAATACTGACCACATAGTCAGGGGTCTGTCCAGCCGACATTTGGGTCCGTTTTTCAGATCCAGAATTTTGTGAAGAGTCCGTTTTCCGGACCCTTCACAAAAATAATAAACCATTAATTCGGTATTTCATTCTTTTGTGATAGGTTTGTTAGATTATTTCAGTTTCCACAAAATTACTTTTAACAAAATTAAGGACCCTTTTCACAAAAAGAGAACATTTTCACGAAAACAATACCCTACAAAAAAAGTATGGATAGACTCCTGAAAGTACAACAAACTTTACTATATAATTATCACTTGGCCCACACACAGAGTAATAATAGATGCGTGCTGGTCGAAATTAGAATATCGTTGATTATCTGAAATTCACGTTCCTTCTGCCTCTGAGTATGGCATAACCCTTTATCTACCCCATTACGAATAGTAGAATAAGAAGAAAAAGATAATAAAGGAAATTAAAATAATCATCACATTTATATTTTTCAAACTATTTGGTAGGTAATTTTGATTCCAATTGGAAAAAAATAATTGAAACGAATTCATAACTGATTATTAAAAATGATTATTTTTTAAACAGTTTATTAGTACATAAATTATCTAACGTAGTACTTTATCTACTGACTGTTCTTTAATCACGAAAATAGTTATAGCTTCTTTGCCCAAAGAGATTAGTAACCATTCCAAAGAGACAGCTGCGTAACGCTAGTGTCGCTCCCATAACGATGTGGATAAAAGCTCTGTCCGTCCTGGGACTGGACACAGCTTGAATCACTAAAATACGAAGCGATACATGGATAATTGGACTAAGGGATAAATTGATCCTAGCAGAAAAATATAGTCCCATAAAACAAATTTCGTCAACCACCGA
This sequence comes from Pholcus phalangioides, assembly GCF_987345545.1. Taxonomy (NCBI): domain Eukaryota; kingdom Metazoa; phylum Arthropoda; class Arachnida; order Araneae; family Pholcidae; genus Pholcus; species Pholcus phalangioides. Next base: position 78,819,578 of record NW_028301608.1, on the reverse strand, counting down.
TTTTGTTTATAGCTTTGGCAATATGTATATTTCTATCTGTAGGCGCCGCCTACAAATAGTAGATCGAAAGTGAGCCGATCTCCTTGTTAAAAGGTCTCGCCACAGAGAACAACAAATCTTCAATCGTTACACTTCACTCATAGTTCAAAAAATAGATGGCAGCACTATAATAAGCATTACGTAGAAACAAACTGTACGCAATGTGCACGCACGCACCAATTCAATTCTACCAATTCATTAGAAGTTCCGCAGAGGAATATGGACGAGGTGCATACGTGGTTTAGTAGTAGTAGATCGTAAGTACCAAATCAGAGAGGGGCAGTAAATAAATCTCAGATGGAGAAATGTGTTGAAGTTTCAACCACATTTGATGAGTGTTTTTGTTTTTCTTCAGGCCATAGGCAGAGAACTGATGCTTCACCTCATCGCTTATCTTATCAATAACTATTACACTGATAATTACGTGAGGTGGTTGCTGGACACAACTAGGATACACATAATGACTTCCATGAATCCCGATGGATTCGAGACGGCGATTGAAGGACAATGCTCTGGCGGTCAGGGAAGGTAAGCCGATATTAAATTGAAATAATTATTACTATCGGAATACATTGTAAAATATGCTAAACCAACGCCTATAGCAGGAAGCTTTCACGTCCCTGAAGTCGTCTATTTCACCTGTAGCCGTTGAATATAGCAGTCCGACGTATACGAAATCTTTACCGTTTTTTTGTAGTATGTTCAGTATATTCAATGACTATATATGATATATAGCTTCGCACGGAGGCTTTCTGCAATAGAAGGTGTTGGCTGAACTAGCTAGGTTCACTGAGACAAGCGGAAGAAGCTGTTTCCATTGCTCAATTAGAACGAAGTGTTTACTACATCTTACTTTTTGTGCGAAAATTGCTGTTGTAAAATAATCTCGTGATTATTTTTTTTTTTTTTGCTATACGAAGCAGTTCACAAAGGCTCAAATCTTTTTAGAGCATTAATTTAATTACACAGGTAAGACACTTCTCTTCTGAAATGAAGTAATAAAATTGGTACGTACCAATATCATTGGTTCATGAATATTATAATTATATATATTAGCGTAGAGATTAATTTTTTAAAAACCATATGATGCATGACATTTGATAGTTTGAGTTACTTACCCCGACCCGGCGAATGTGATTCGCCATACGGGGTTCCCCGAAGGGAGCATTTATTTTCTCAATCAAAAAAAAAATAAAAGTTAAAAAATATATACATTCTATATCACCGGAGCACCATTGGTCCGAGGTTAACAATTCACCTTACAAAACTCGGGCAACACCATTAACAACCCGCGAGCAGGAATTTGGTGCTCCCGATTTGATAGTTTATACGTTTCATCTTTAATGTAGTTTTCTTCGGGACATTACGCAAACTTCAAATGTCTCCGGATCAGTGGATCTGTTTGACGAAATGATTCGTTGCTTTGTGAAATCCAGGTCTAATTAAGAAAAATATTTATCACTAGTGCGGCTTCTGAATTTAAGGAAACAAAACAAACCTACTCAGAGTATAAAATATTGTTGCCCGATGGTCATAATTCCTAATAATGACAGGGTTGATGGTAATCAGAATTCAGAATAGATATCCTTGGTTGCAAATTAGAACATCGATTCATGTTTTGTGGGCATGTTAATAAATAATTTTGGTTTAGAAGGTGGAATCTACCTTAATTGACATTTACAATGCTCTTGATTTGTGGCTCAAGTATTATAGCATAATTGTTTTATGATAAATTACCACAGAACGCTGTGCTAACCAATCTAAAACAGCTGAATACAATGCCTTATCTTCAAACAGAATCTTGGATTAGTTGTACTGGCTTCAAATTATCAATTTTTAAATCTGTTAAAATATTTAATCTTTTCGATGTTTCTCAGAAGATTTGTTTTGCTATGTAGGTGTCACGAAAGGCTAAGAGTGCTCGAATCTTAGATTACTGATGACGAAAAACTTTCTTTTCGCAGGTATAACGCGAGAGGATTCGACTTGAATAGGAATTTCCCCGATTTTTTCAAAACCAACAACAAGCAGCAACAGCCAGAGACAAAAGCAGTGAGGGAATGGCTGGACAGGACGCAATTTGTTCTTTCCGGAAACATCCATGGAGGAGCCCTGGTGGCTAGTTTCCCTTACGACAACGCGGCCAACAACAGTAAGCACACATTTAGCAAGAAATTAAATATCAATAAAAGGAGTACCAATGTTCACATTTGATTTAAAAAAAAAAGACTATTCGATACCTCTCTACTAAACAGCTCTGGGGAGCCGGTCTCTAGCTCGGCCGGCTCCCCGGAGCGTTACATGGGGAAAAGAGGCGCCTCGGATGGGAAAAAAAGTTTGAGAACCCCTTGCATAGTTATTTTTTTTGATTTAGATAATGCAAGATTTATTCGTCTACTTCCCTTATCCCAATCTTAAAGTGATGTGGTATTCGTATTATTATTGAACATGAGCTGAGAATGTTTGGGTAGACGCTTGTTTCCTTTGAAATTTATGCTTTTGAAAAAAAAAAAACTAAATTATTCTGTGCTTGTAAATTTTATTTCATTTTTAATTGTTCGATTTGATTTCGTTCGTTGCTCATTCTTATTACTGTCACGTTGATCGTACCAATCTGGCCCTATACTACATATTGTATAGAACAAGGGTTCTCAAACTGTGCACCGCGGTGCTCTGGTGCACCTCCAACCTTTCAAGTAACAAAAAAAAAACCCAAAAAAACTGCCCTCCAGCTGGAACCAGCTCGGTACCTTGCTTTAACGAATTATGGTTCATACATACGCCATCATTATATGAAAAGCTCAATGTAGCTATGGTCCATATCGTTCCCGAAATGTATAGTCAATGACAAAAGGAAAACGCTGTTCCATTCAGCAGCTCTCACTACTTTTATTATTAGTATGAATTATCTGAAATCGGCTCCAAGTCTTTGCACGAAATCTAATGCAATAACTGCCGAAGTGATGACATAATGGTATGCAACATATCGTGAATAGCTCTTCATTGGGAAGTAAAAGATGGGCGAAAAAAATAAAATCCAGAGCTTATAAAGGTATGCACAGAAAAATTTTATATATTTATCATTATATTCCAACTACGGAAGTAAATTTGAGAGAAGACTGAATTCAAAGCTTGTTCGTGATGCCAAGCAGGATCACTTGAAAGAGATGCGAGAAAGATCGCGTGCATATCCGTAATTGAGGAGGCACATGATGGAAAGCTTCGTCTGTGAATGCGCGTATTCTGATTATATGCTTTTGAACTCGGTAACGTTCATTTTCTTTCAAACAGAAATACCTACTGGATTACGAAAAAAGAGCTTTGTTTTCATTTGTTTTGGAAGGATCAAGTGCAGTTTGTTTTTGAAGAAGCGATGCACAATAGCGAATTTCTTGTTGCTACCGGAGGGAAAATATCTGGTCGTACATATATCTTATCATTCCAACAGCGCTTTGCCATTTAATCGTAATTCAATATCTTTAATGGAATAATATCTGCAATGTGTGTGATGATGACAATCCTGTAAAGAGGAAAAGAAATGCACTCGTCAGAAATTGAGTTAAATGTTTTATGGATGTCTTTTTTTCATTTTGTATCCTTTTAGTGTTTCAGACATTCAGCCCTCCTTCGTTGACTCCGGATGACGACGTATTCCGCCATTTAGCTGCTGTGTATTCTTTCAATCATGAGAATATGCATCTGGGAATACCGTGCCGGGACGGTACCCTAGGTTTCCCGAATGGTACTACGAACGGAGCAGCGTGGTATCCACTCATGGGTAATGTAATTTTCGCCGTTTCTCCGAACACAATCAAGTTGACTGCAACGAGTATTTAAGTTTCCATGGTATGTTTTATGAATGCGCTTCGTCGATTTTCCAGGTGGTATGCAAGATTACAATTACGTCTGGGGTGGAACCATGGAAGTAACATTCGAGATCTCGTGTTGCAAATTTCCTAACCGCCAGGATATCCCCAGGTTTTGGGGCGAAAATAAAAAAGCGTTGCTGCATTTCCTTGGAGAAGTTCACAAAGGTAGGGTTCGCTTAATCTGATAAGAGAGTGAATTTTATTTCTTATTTCCAAACAAGAGTTGCATGCAACGAAAGTACACGGCCAATTTATTAGCGAGAAGCAGCTTAGATATTTTTCCCGCTTTGTTCAGGAACTCTAGTGCAGGGTGCATGGGAAGGTCCCGTTATTCTGGAATTACTCGTGAACAGTTGATTCTAGAAACATATATCCAGTTAGGAAAAAGTATCCAAATAACGTGTAGACCCCAGAAGCATCATTGATAGTGTAAGGGGTTTTATAGTTATAAAAAAAGAAACTTTTTATTTGGTTACCCTGTTCTAAAACATTTAATTATGCTCTAAATTTGCCCCGTTCCTCTTTAGCCCAAAAAACCTATTTGTAAGTGCAATATTCGCTGGAATATTCAAATTCGAAAATCACTGAAAATGAGGGAAATAATCGAATAAACGGACAAGCTCATTCTACGTTTCACAAGCTGTTTTTCCCTCATTTTCTTTGTTTTTCGAATTCAAACATCTCAACAAATACAAGATATACAGAAGACTGGATGTTGTGAAGATATTTATTATTTTAGATGTTAATTTTTTAAGGAAGGAAAAAACTCATCTCTGCCTCTACCGGGAGTCGAACCCGGGTCCCTCGATTGCCGGACGAGTGCTCTGACCACTAAGCTACAGAGGAGATAGAGATTTTCCTTCGCTAGAGCGTATATATGCCGAACGGAACCGTGCAATGGACGGTGAAACCGATCAGCTAATAGCTCATGGACGACGAGCCACCAGAGGGCTATATATATGACATGAATGTCGCTCTCCACTTGTTAATACAAGATGAGTTTTTTCCTTCCTTAAAAAATTAACATCTAAAATAATAAATATCTTCACAACATCCAGTCTTCTGTATATCTTGTATTAACAAGTGGAGAGCGACATTCATGTCATATCTCAACAAATATTGCACTTGAAAACATTTGTTTTTGGCTCAAAAGAAACAGGGCAACAATTTTCTAATTGGGCTATTTAAGACGGTGACCAAATAAAGATTTAAAAAAAAAAATTTCAATAACTATAGAAACGCGGCTTTAAAACCGCTTGCAATATGAATGACGTAAGAGGTCTACACTGTATTTGGATACATGTATCCAGAATCGACGAGTCCGACGGGACTTTAAAAAGTCCCTCCTTTTTCTTTTAACTTCCTTACACAAAATTTTAAACAATTGGTAGAGTGATCAGACGTCCTGGTGGATTTTTGTGTTCCGGGAGAAACTAATTTGGTCCCAACAACCAGCAACCGAAGTCCAAAATAATGTTATTGCATTTATTAAAATCTAGTTTAACAGCTAAAGGGTTAAAACCAAACCTGATCACTGAAAATAGGTATCTCAATCGAAAAGCATTCTGTTTAAATAGCCAATCTCTTAGATTTACTGTAGATTTTCGAACTAACAGGATTTTCAAACGGCAAGTAGAAAAGAATGTTTGATTTAGAAATCGTCTTTGAATCATGGACAGTGTTTTCTTTAATTTCTGAGAGAAGTAAAGCTGTGTTTGTTTTCCTTCCATGTTTTTCCCCCGATCTTTACTGCAGAAAGCTTTTTTTCGAAACTTTTCAGGTGTTAAAGGGATAATAAAAGATAGTGCCAATAATCCCATCGTTCGAGCGGCTTTAAAAGTCAAAGGGAGGGATATGACTTTTTATTCTACGAAGCATGGGCAATATTGGCGAATTTTGTTGCCGGGAGCTTACGTATTAGAGGTGAGTGGCAACTTCATCGATTCGTGATCACAACAATTTACAGGGTGATTCAAAACTCTAGGTACAAACTTTGAGAACACACACCACACCTAAGTAAGGATTTTTCGAATATGAAGTGAAGGGTAAACACTAAGTGCCAAAAAGAAAAATTTGGGAAAAAGAAAAAAACTGTTTTTGCAGCCTGTAGGGACGTTAACATTTGCGACTTCTTTACACTCTCTTTTGAATCACGTAAAGAACTACCATGCGCTTTTCACGTTGACAACATCATATAGCATTGCTCATTTGAGACACGTGAAAAATGGTGTTTTTTTGGCACTTAGCCATTTTAACCCATAAAATTTTGAAGTGCAAACACTGAAAAAACTAGGCAGGCTTTCACTGCAGGAGTTTGACTGAATCCATACTTTTCGGGCTGCTATGCCGTGTTCGAAGCTTTTTTATGAGCAGATGTTTTGTCCACTACTGCGGTGGATATCATCAGTGCAGGTGGCGGCAAGCACGGCGACGAAATGACCTTTTTAGACCGTTGTCTCCGGGCATAGAACATCAGAAGAAAGTTCTTTACCTACCGAGCCTAGGGTGACCACCGATGGATGAAGCCTTCATTTCCCACCCAACTCCACTGGTTGGAAATTGCCGTACGGCGATATATGACCGGAGTTGGTGTGTGGTAAAGTAGTAGATAAAAGTCTTCCAAGGAGGTCGTTTCGTCTCCTTGCAGCCACCTGCATCGATGTCCACCGCAATAGGGGACGAAATGTCTGCTCGTAAAAAAAGCTTCGAACATGACAAAATTCAAAGTATGGATTCTATTACTGAAGACCCATTTATTACATCAATTTTGGTAACGAGGTCTTCCCTGTTTTGGATGGGAGCCGCGTTCTCAATGTCCACAAGTCGACCACCACCCAAAAAAAAAAATCTTGAGAAAAGGAAAAGATAGTGAAAGGTTAGCCGTGAAATTTGATCCCCGAGTTTTGAATCTACCTGTATGTTAATATATTGTATAAATATGCTCTTTTCACGAAATGAAAAATTATTGAATAATTTTGACATGTTTCAAGTCTCTTTTGTTGCAATATATTTCTCGAAAAGTGAAAAATGATTTCGCACTATGCGAAAATTCACTGCTGATATTACAGAACCTGAGATTATCTCACGTAATTAAAGAATATTGATCTGGATCAAAACCTTTGCGTTTTTTTTAAATGCATGTATATAAGATTTTTTAAATCTCACTATTTCCAAGTTCTGTTCTGAAATGTCTTGGAGCAAGGGGTGCATAACTTTCAGTCCGCGGGCCAGATATGCGGTATATTTGACGCTCGCGGGCCAAAAACTTGTATTCGTGTGTATATATAGTGAACATATGTGACCCGTATATTTTTGGGGCAATCCCGTAATTTTATCCACCCCAACTTTTTTTTATAAAATGGTCCGTTTCTCCTACTTTCTCGAGGCTTAGCTGGATTTTTGGAAATCGAGATTTTCATGATTGTCATAAATATCATAAACAATTTTTAACATATTTCCCTTTAACATGAGTGAAATAAGTTTTCTTAAACTAATTTTGGGGTGCTAAATATGCATGTCGTCGTCATCCGCGCTCCCATAAGTTTATGGGGAGAGCTAATAGGGAATCCGAATGAAGAAAAAGTTTGCTCGGACACCGCAGTGACCCCTCCCCGGAGATCAGCTAAACTGACAAGGCGCGTTTACACAGATCCAGTCGGACGCAGAAAAAGGGGACCTGGAACTTGCGCAGAGCCACTAACGACATGAGTTGGGCCTCGTCCTTTGGGTCGCATGATAGGGTTCCAGATTTTTCATTTTGTAATTTTGCATTTACACAGTTATATTTTTGAATCTCGAATGAGTGTATATTGTCACGATTGTATGTAGCCCTATAACGAATTATACGATATACATATGATTACCGAATATATATTGTACCCTACGAAAGTGGCCCCCCCCCTTCCAGTCTCCCATAAGAAGGGACACTGGAGGGGGGGGGGGGGCGCTTTCGTAGGGTACAATATACATTGGTCGTCTTTCAGGGTTTTCTCGGGCAGCTAAAATTGTGTAAGCGACAGCCTGGTCATGCTTGGTCCGTTCTGTATGCATGGTCATTTTCGGAAATATGCATACATTATGGAAAACTTACACATCTTGAAAATGGAGATAATTTCCATATTAATAAAACAAAGTACAACATTCATTACGATAGTTATTTTTTCGTATTCATACATCGATATTACATATACGAAATGTTTTTTCTTTATACACATACATTGAGTATACACGTGTACTCTATGGATATTATATACACAAAACGAAATTTATACGCATTTTTTTCTAGTATTTTATAAAAATAATTCATTTCTTTCTCTTATATTATTGTGGTGGCTTATTCCTGAAAAAAAAACCCAACAGTAATCACTCATCATTGATGGGTCCCTTCTGCCTTGATTCCCTAAAAACCCCTTCATTGCAGATATGAATGATTGCCATGCAGTATGTGTTCTATGTGGAAATAAAAATCACCCGTTAGTTTACTTTATTTGAGGAAATACAAATACTTTTAATATTTTGCCCTGTTTAATTTCAGAAAAATTTTCTTTTAGGTGCGAGAAACCAGTTCTAGATTTGTCGGTAACCTTCATAATGTTCCCCATCAGCACCAGGGACATACTCAGGGTCGACTTAGGAGGGGCCACAAAAGGTTTCGGAGGGGGGTTCACAAGGATTTTCCTCCAGATGAATGCTTTTTCAAGGTTAATAACTAAAAATTTAAGTTAACAGAAATTGGTTAAAATAGCTGTCTTTTATTAGTATTTTTCACACAAACATTAAAAATATTAATTTTTGATCGCTTTGGGGGGGGGACATAAGAGGAGGGGGGCGCATCCTATGCGTATACCTCTGATCAGCACCGTAATATGAAGTGGTGGCAGCAAAACTTATTTGGAACGTTAATGAATCTACGACATTAGTCAAAAAATGGAACCGAGTCAAAGGGTTGCACATAAACGTGAAGCTCGTGTTTCCATTTCTCAGACAGTGTTGCCATTTCTCATGTTTTAGACGGCAAAAAATAAACATTATTTCTAGTATCATTTCACACATATAGCCTGAATCTGTAAATTTTGAATATATTCAAAATTAAATACCATACAACTAAAAAACGACGTGATAACTATTTTTTAGTCAATTCTGGGATAAGCACCCTGAAATATAGAACAGCAAAGATTTTCCATGTTGGAAAAACCTTTTTAGACTAGTGCTATTTTAGTTAAAACTGATTAATCTCAGTATAAATATTGTTTTTGATGATGCTGAACTCAGTAAATAAGTGCCACTTGGAGATATTAATAAACCAATTGTTTATGCAGTCGAATCCCTTTATAGCGAACTCCAAGAGACCGGGAAATCACTTCGTTGAAATTAAATTTCGTTATAAAGGAATTCCATGTTTTTGCGTTGCTCTTATGTAAACTTATCTGAAGGATTAGAAAAAAGGGTTCGTTAAAATGAGAATTCCGCTGCAACGGTATTCGTTAAAACGGGATTCGACTGTATTAAGTTAATCTAAGTGATTATTAGCTAGGCCTTACTGTATTTTATACGATATGTCTTCTAGGTTCGAGCGGACGGTTACAAACCCTCGGAGACTCCTTTCATCGTGACGTCTCAGGAAGTGACTATACACAACGTCACGCTACACCCTATGCGAGTGGTAAGTGATCAATCTCAAATGTCGACTCAGGATCCTTGGGAGAAACTTCTCGAGAATGGACAGGACAGCGGCACGTCCAGGCCGACTATGGTAAATGGCAACTCGTCTCCGACCCTTGGCTCCTCGTCTTCGATTAATAACCCGGAACTGCATGAGAAAACTGACGACTCCTTTGATTCCGATCTAACAGATTCCGTGTACGAGGACGACTCCGCCATAGAGTCTAAACTGGATGAAGGTTACAGACTCAATTCGTCTTCTGGGTTTCCCGTACTCTATCCGACCGCAGATGCGGCCACAGATGCTTCCACTCGATTGAGCGTGACCTTCACCAGCATATGGTGGTGGTGGCTCGTATATTTATCCGACCTGGTAGTGGCGATGTGCTGCCCTTTGATGGTCGTGAGGTCCCACGGGACCGTCGCGGGGATGGCAGCCGTCGCAGCGTCGTCGTTGTTGTTAGTTTTCCACTGAAAGAAATATCTTGGTTCGATTTTTTTAAATTCTTTGTTTTTAAAAAAAAAAACAATGTTCTCGGAATGGACCTTTGCTTGCCAAAGGAGCGACAGCAAAATTTCACGAAAATCGACGATGCCTACAAAAAAATCCAGTTGCGGATACGACTAAGTAGATGCAATTTCTTCGCACTGGAAATCACGAAGCTAATACTGTGATTCAACGTTGGGTTACCGGTCTAATGGGAATCATCCTGGTTGAACTCGGAAAGCACCCCGAAGATGATTTTCGAGAAAGTACCATCTATTAAGGCAGATTCCAAATCGAAAATATTTAAATCGCAAGTTTCTTAGGGCATGTTGTAGATTTTTCTATTATCGTTGGTTTATATATATACGTTTCGACATGAAATTGCTCAGAAGTGCTAACAAAGCATGTCGTTATGAAATATGTAGTTTTCTGGTATTTTCATGCGTGTCTCCTCTTGCACGAGTAACGTGAATTATTTTCGAAATGTCATTCGATGCCTAACACGTTTTGATTCGGAATGTACGAGTATCCGTTTGTCTACTAACACAGCCGCATCTACAGAATGTTCTGTCTAGAACATGAAACAGCCAAAAACTTCAGTGTTTTAGTTAATAGGTGTTATATAAATTCCTCAAAATTTGAATTTGTTTCACATGCCCCAAAAACCAAGAAGAGTGTTATGTAGAAATTTTATCCCCAAGGATTTAGAATTCTTGAATTATAGAAACTTTTGTGAGTATCGGATTTAGATAAGAGTACCGTCACGAATAAAAAAAACATTCCCAAGATCTGAATTCATATCCTGTCACACGAATCGGCATAATAGCGTGTGAGGGAGGAAATTTACTTAAGCTTCGCGTTTTTTTTATTTCCTTCCCATTCAAATACATCCAAAAATTTTAGCGAAACGATTCGCTTTACGGAACAGAGGCTCAACGTATGGGAACTTAAATTTTTGTTTAGCGTGGCTTGGATCACAGTTGTCTTGGTTAGTTTCAGGTACGAAAGGAAATAACATGTATTTGGAAAGTTCTGAATATCTCTCTTGATTACGCCGGGCAAAGGAATGACATTCCGTAAATTCGTCTCTTTCGTTATTCAATAGGAATTTGTTTTAAGTAAGCGGACATCTTATACGATCAGGAAAGTGTAAGAACGCGATGCTCAAGTTAATTTGAAGTCACGGGGAGTTTAATTTTTACATTTATCAAGCGAAGGTTATAGCGGGAATGAGAATTTCGTGAACACAAGGAAATAGGAATAGAGGGGATGGAGATCGAAAGAGCAGAGACAAATATACTCAATACTATATTCTCGTGGCTTAATTTATTTTTATTTACTTAACTATTGCTCTAAAACCACCGATCGTGAAAATTGTATTTAGACGTTTAGGATAAGTAAATTGAAACCTATTATCATATTGGAAAGATTTTCGTATGATTATTTCGCTGTTTTCATAGCTGTAAGATATACATTTCCCATGATTTCTGAGGCCGATATTATTTCTTTAAATTGAGCGGATTTTAATGTCCGATTTAAGCTATAAATATCTGTTATCAGCCAAACATTTAACAGAACTCTTACAACTTACTCATAACATGTTGAAAATGACTGTAAAATATAAATATTTAAAAAGATTAAGTCACGTTACTTTTACTTGGAAAAAATACATTAAAAAAACCATATACGTACTGTATATAATCGATACACACTGCAATGTAAAAAAAGAATTATATTTAAAATCTCAACTAACCTTCATAGTCACGATTGTCCGTTCAATCCCTAAAAGGTTAAAAAAAGATTGGAGTGAGAGCCCTACCTCTCTGTCGAAGGAGAATGTAAAAAAAAAAAGCCCGATGGTCGTTGGTTTGTTATTGTTTTTTGCTCGAACGTGTGCCACACAAATGTAATATTCGACTTGTAAATATCGAGTAAAAAAAAAAATGCGTTATTATATATGCGAAATGTTACGAAATGTGATATTACATGCACAGAATATTTGTTCAAATTTATCCAAAATATGCTTTCCTGTCTCAGGTGAAATAAGTTGATTCTCTGTTTTTACGTATTTAAGTGTTTTATGTTTTCTGTCTGTGTAAGTGTTAAGTGTAGAATACTTTGCTCGTAATGTATTTAAAAAAAAGATATGGAATATATATAGATTATACATACATATAGTTATGGTGAAGCTCATCTGCTGAAGGCTGTTTTTTCCTCCTGCGGCTCTATGTTCATTGACATTTAAACAACATATAGATCTGAACGGTCTGTCTTTTCCTCTCTTCTAATTCGGGACTTGGTCGTCGTGGCCATGCTCCGTGAAAAAAGTCTTCCATTGTCTTGTTTGCTAAATACTAATAATAAAATAAAATGTTATCGATTTTCTCTCCTCTTTGTCCTGTTTTTACTAACGCTTTGAAACTTTTTCCTACCAACGCATTTGTGAATAATATCGCTCTCACAATACTAATTGCTTGCGGTTTTATAGCAAACTTTGAAATACAGTATAGTATAGTGAAACTTCTCTGAAAGACCATCTTCGTGCAGAAAAAAACTTTTTAAATAAATTTTTTTTTCTATCTGGTCTGGATATTTCCCTCTACATATCTGACCATTGTCTTTGAAGGCCGGATTTGGCCTGAAAAAAAAAAGAAAAAATCTCTTTTTTAGAGGTTTCACTGCATTTTTTTAATCCATTTTATGTCTTAAACTGCTCTCAACGTGTAAATAAACTGCCGGATTTTATTTTTTATCCACCTATTTGCGATTGGGGAAAAAAGGCAGTTTTTAACTTGATTATCAGCGAAATCTACATCTCTGACTGCTTAGGCAGCTTAAGGGTCAAAAGCGCGAATTTTTTTTTGCTAGGGTAACGTAAAATAACTTTTACAAGTTGGTGAGTCATTGCGAATTCGATTTAATGGGTGTCCTATAAATTCATAAATAGTCTAAATATTCATAAAAATTGAAAGAATCGGCGTATTCAAATGTGGTTTGTGAAAAACTTATTCTCTCTAAGGGGTGCTTTTTGGTGTAGAAAAACATTTAGTTCAAATTTTTGTTGAAAGAGAGCGCTTCATGAAAGCAAATTTGGAATGACTAGACCTCGACTTGTCTTCAATCGTTTGTCTCCGAAACGTTCATAAAGTTTCAGCCGGCAATTCGTGGCTGAGGTAAAACAACTTCACCCATAGTGCATATCCAAGAATGTCAACATTACAATGAAAATCTTATGTAAGCGCGAGTAACAGGAAAATTTATACGTGAGCTGTTAATAGTATTCTCTCATGCAAATCAGAATTCTATAAAATGCAATTTCCAGTGATGACTTTCGTGCAGTGCTCTCTTTGAAAAAAAATTGAACTTTTTTTTTTCTGCACCAAAAAAAAAAACCCCTTCATAAGAATACCTTTTTTTGCAACATTCGGTGAACCAAGAAAAAAATATCGAGAAGCAGCATTATCAGGTGCCGCCAAATTTATGCCGCTGGATTTCGGCATTTATTCTGAATTGCAGTTGTTAGTACTACCTAAAGTCCATTTTTGAGTGTTTATTGTCAGCAAAAAAATGTAATTGTTTACGTGAATAATATTTAGATGTATGGCCCCTGTGAAGTAGTTTACTGCACAACTGTGTCCTACACACATAAAGTAGCCTCACTGCAGTTTTATTAACACTTAAAAGTAGATAATGCAAAATACGAGTATATACGTATGCTATTAAATTCCCCCCGACAGAACAAAAAACTGGTGAGGAATTTTTAAATTTAAATTTTTATGTATTTTTAAACTATTTAAAAATGTTAAAAGTTATGAGACATCTTGTTTTTCCCCGTTTATTCCGCATTTTCTATTTGAAAATACTTTAATTTTGGGTGAGGAATTTGTTTAACTTTGAAGAGATGTCAACCACGTATTTATCACCGCATCAAACCAGATTAAACAATATTTAGTAGAATGCTGATAGATATTTAAGCGTACTAAGAATCTTGATTCAAGCTCTTATTTAGTGAATTGGGAGAGAAGTTCTCTGGGCAAAATATCAGAGTACTATTTAGAGAATTTATTTTCCCCGATCAAAATTGTATGGGAATTAAAAACACAAAATCGGACACGGCCCAGGCTGAACTGTTTTGTGAATACATGTTATATTTGTTGGAATAATTCTCATTAGGTTTCGGGTGACTTTCTTGTGAAAACACAAGAAATGGACTTTCGGGAAATCTCAAGAGACAAGAAACGTTTGAAACTTCGAAGAAAATAGAATTCCAGGACAACGTAATCGAAACTGACCGAAAAGTGAATTTAGCTTTACGCGAAAAGTCTCGGGGAAATGTTGGTGTTATTGCCTCTCGTGAAGCAGCTAAAAGTAAACAAACGGGCAGAGGTAGGGGAGAGCAATGGGGCTTTCGGACTCTAACCCATTATTAACCTTCTGACCAAGATCTTTCTAGGTTTACCACTGTGCAATGGTGATGGGTCTCTTGATCTTTCTCTTGATACTAACGACTTCTCCGCCTACTCTACGAGGAATTTTGTGATGAGCGCAATGTGTTCTTGCTTTTCTTTGGGTAAGTTTATTCTTCTCTCTTCCCAATTGAGCGATCTATTTCGATTGTGTTACAAGGGAGAAAAGTCTTTTGATCTGATTTTCCAACGATAAAAATTTTTTAACAAATAAACGATTCAATTCATTCGTTTGAGAGATATAACGCGGATTAGTACGATTCTTATTCGTTTGGAAATTCTCAACATTTTAATTTGAAGCAGTTATACTGCCTAATTATTTAGTTGTACTGTATAAGCATATTTTTTTTTATAAACCTTGTCATATTCAGCTTAGTTTTTGTTCCTTAAATAGTAAGTGTGTCTCTGTATTATTTGTAATAATCAGTTGCCCCACTCTCCTGCTTTAAACAAATCTGATATTTTATAATCTGTTATATTTTTTTTTTGCTTTTGTAGCCTATTTGGAATCAAACCGTTCAAGGTGATAATCCACATCCATCTTTTCCGGTTCGAAGGCCTACGACACCCTTCATTAGCATCGTATCAACCATTTCAAATCGCTTAGTTTCATGGATCACCGGTGTGATGGGTTGAAACATCATTTGTGACTCTTTTTATTTGAACACTCATCGAAAAACTGCTACGGAATCGAACAGTGATGCGAATGTATATATTTAACGATACGTTTTCGAACGATTTTTTATTACTTCGCAATTTAAGATGTCTTAGTAATTTTATACAATATATGTTGATGTCTTTTAATTTAGTATGTCTGCTGGCTGGATATTATGAACAATTTTTTTTAAAATATGAAAAGAAAATAAAGATTTGCCACAAGCAAATTGTGTTCAAACTGTTCTTTGCAACCAAATTCTAACAAAAATGAATTGGAAGATTAATTTCCATTAATTTTTTCTGATTTCACATCGTACATTGTAAGTACTCTAGTATACATGAGTGTCAATAGAGAAATAGAGATGGAATGAAGATTAGCTGCCAGGGAGGAATCGCCATTAGTTGAACTGACAACTTTCCATACAATTTATTTACAGCTGCTGAAAATAAGTGTTTAACCCTTTGAGCGGTACAGCAGAAATCACTAAACCACATTCAAAATACCATTGTTTAATGAAATAGGCGTGCTTCTGATTTTCAGCAAGTGAAAACTAAGAGGATATGGGGGGGGGAAGTTCATCGAAAAATCATCAAAATATATGGGTTTGTCAATGCTAAAATACGAGACTTAAGCAGAATCAATGGATCTAACGTTGGAGGCAGGAAAGTATTGGAAGGTTGGACGAACAGAACGACCAAGAACTTTCAGCGCACAACCCAAGTCAAAGCAGCTGTTTTCCTTCCCGATCTTTCAATCCGTAAGGGCGCACGTTGGTCGGAGAACGCAGTCACAACTGGGAGAGTTCTGGAAGCAAATATTCACAAAGGAACATTGAGCCACTGTGTAGCCAGTCTATATCACTGGTGTTTCATTGCAGCAGGGGGAAAGCACCCTGGAAGCAAATATTTGCGAATGACTATTATAAATATTGGCCAAGCTCTACACGAGTGTGGCCCTAATTTAACACTGTGGTACTAATGTTGCCTAGATACTGAAAGATTGTATCCAAGTAGCAACCCCTAACACGTATATTTCTATGGTGTCACTCAGACGAGGGAGGGCGAAAGGTATTGTCATTTCTCTAAATTCTTGTGATTGCGGGCGTGAGGGAAAGTTTCCAGGCTAATGAATTTGTTTTTAGCAGCACCTGAGTGAGGGTGATTTAAAAAAAAAAAAAAAAAAAAAAAAAAAAAAAAAAAAATAGGGTCATCCAGTCTTCTAGTTTCCGGGCTACTGAGATAGGTTTAAAAAAAAGCACTTGGTTTTACGAAGAGCAATGAGAGAAATCGGCGCCAGTGAATTTTGCCACTCTCCGACATTAGAAAAGTTAGTTGTTCATAGTTAAACAACTTTGAGCGCGTTATCCAATCTTGCGTTAATTTACCCGATTTTCAAGTGGGTTTAAGGAAAGACATTTTCGAAGAGTAAAGCAACTTTATTTTTCTTCCTTCAAAAAATGGTGACTGCATAAACCTGCAATACAACCCCTATATAAAAGTTCCTCTGAGCATTCTCTAATGAATGCCGGAATGCAATCTATAAGTTCCGTGCTTCGTATTCGGAGGTAGAGGATCGACGGCTTATTGCTCCTTTACTCCCATCGGTATGGAAGAAATAAAGTATGTTACGGTAAATGTGTGATGAGAATCTGTTAGTATATATGCATAATCGTCTCGATATAAATTTCACCTCATCACTTTCACCGGCGATTATGCATAATTCCCAAATTAGGTTGGTAAGTTTGATAAATGTGAAAAAAACCACACGGAGCCATCACTTTAGTTGATTCATTTATCAGTTTTGGCTAAATGATACGAACACCACACGCATCTGTGCTATAAAAGTTAAAATTGTTAAAAATATATGTAAAAACTAAGAAGGCTGCGCCTCGTCTTGTAATGTTGGCTTTCTGCATCTGTACTAATATTTGCAAAGAAAACCGACATTACCGGTAGAATTCATGGTCCTAAACTGAAGTTTAAGCACAATTTCGGTACATCCGAGTAATTTAATTGGTTTTTCCTATGCGATCTGAGTAGTATACATAATCACTCCTGAAATTTATGAAACTCACCGAAATGGTAGGTGATATTGATTATACGTAAGCACATGCACTATTGGTCTCATTGATATCGCGTATGTATGCGTGCCGAATTTTAACCCTACGAATCCTATGTAAAATTTTCTTTTCGTTTTTATCGGGGGAATTTTTTCATAATTTCTACAGAAGGAAGAACTTTAACCCTTTACAATATTGTGGAAAGTAGAATAAGAAAAAATAAACGTACATATACACAAATGTAATAAATAATAGTTATCATGTAAACTATTTTGTAGGTCATTTTAGTTCTAATTAAAAACAAAATAAGTTTTTGGAAACAGTTCAAAACTAACCTGGTACTTTAAAGTACCATCGGGATATAAAGGGTTAAAACGTTGACTAAGTACGAAGTACAGATGACTGAATACAAAGTGAAAATAATTGGGAACAAAAGACACATTCCCCTCTGTGGGGAATGACTTTTTTCCCAATTATCTTCGCTGTGTATTCGGTCATCTTCAAGCACGTTTTCCATTCATCCTCTCTGACCTGTCGATCAACTGTTAGTGGGAGGAGTCAAATTTTGTTCAAAGTTTGATAACAGGCGGTGTTTTTCTCCATTTCCTGGAGTATAGGAATATGAATACAGAATAAGTAATAGAAAAATAAATTTCTCTGTTTTGTTTTTTTTTTTATCTTCGGTTTCCAGGAAATGCAATATCATCGCACAAAATCGGGAAAAACAATATTCATGAAAATAGGTGGTGATTTCTAGAAAGGTTTAGTGATTTTCACTGTGACAGTTATAATGCAGATCGGGAAATTTTTAAAAAACCACTTAAAAGGATTGATCAGAAATCAAATCCGAGGGGGGTACAAATACTGATTGAATATTACCCGTACTATACGTTTTCGATACATTGTATTATGCGCCACATAACATGCTCGATACTTGTTGGTATGTATGAGTGGAACAGAAATGTGTGATGTGACACGCACACGGTGAGGTCGATTCGTGATAATAGCTGAAATTGTTTTACCATAAGTTTTATGGCTCATAATAGTTACATTCATATGTAAGAGTCATATTATTTTTTTCATCTTTACAAGATACCAAATCGCTTTGGTTCCTTTGTGTGGGTGCTGGCTGGAGTGAACGAGTAGCACATGCTGGATAAAGAAATGGCAATGGGAGAAACACTAGGAATCCGAGGAGAACTGAGAAAAAAAAAGCGGGACTTTTTGGGTGAAGTTGCGGCAGACGCGTTATCAGGTGCGCGTTTGTGCGATTCATTCGCAGAAAAGTCTAATGTGAATCTGTCACAGGAATAAGCATGTGAATAGAAGATAGATGCCCGTAATTTAAAGCAGTCATTCCATGAAAGAGAACATTTTCTGCTATCGGGCTCTGCTCTGCATTTCCTGTTTGGCTTCTATCCAAGTTTCGAATTTACAAGTTCCTGTCGCCCTGCGAATTTCGTAAATGGGCAAATGCAACTGCCTGCCCGCCTTTTTATATTTCTTTTTTCACTCGCATAATTTCCTTTTCAGATGGTGGCCGTAGAAAGAGAGCTGTGAATGCGGCACTTTTCGAACCGTTAATTATTCCCGTTAAAATGTTAACATCGAGGTGAAAAAGAAAGTTTTTTGGTTTGGAGAAACATTTTCGCGTGATTTATTCTGTTGACAAGCATATTTTTTCGCCACCCTTTCCTATATATGAAATCTATTTCGCATTCGAATCACTCACTCATTTTCTCTTTCTTTCGACGCGTTTTATCATCGAAAGCATTTTTTTCTCCGAAGAATCATAGAAGTGCGGCCAACTTTTATTCAAATTTATTTATCAGTCGAACTATTCTCCGAAAGAAAAATCAGAAATTAGTTTTATTGGGTCTTACATCACAATGTCATTAAGGCTGTGCGATTTTTCTTTTAATCCAACGCTTCAACTGCCATTTTTTTTGTTCCACATTGAACATTTGAGTAATGACTAGACGATTTCTCCTTTGTTCCTACTTTTTTATCCGAAAACCCGTTGTTTTAGATGCTACATCGAATAGCTTCTATGGGGAAAACCCACGTCCACCAGTATTAAATATCACAGCCAATGCCATATTTATTGATAGTTTTCTTTTACAAATCCAAACAGATTAACGTAATTTGACTTTGTATAAAATGATCATAAGTTACTGACCACTACGGAAGCTTAGTATAGCGAAACCTCGCTAATACGACACTCGATACAACGATATCCTTTACTATGATAATTCCCTCTATAACGATATTTTTTGATGAGATTTCGAAACTGCTGCAATAATATTTTTTATATTTCACCGAAAAAACACCTTTAATATATTTTTTTCAATTTCTCTCCAATTTTTGTTCTTTCGAGGCTTTGGGATTGAAGTTGCCGTAAAGCTACTTTCTGTGTGATACACATAAATATTGTGCGGTAAACTAACATTCAGGGTGGAACAAAAAAAAATTTTTTTTTGAATTTTGGTTTGAAATATATATATATATATTGATTATATATATAATCAACTAATGGTGTTTTTTTTGCTGGCACTAACATCGCGAATTTGGAACTGATGCCAATTGAAGGGTCGGGGGGGGGGGGGGAAACTGTTTGTCCAAAAAAAAAATCGAAATTCATATTTTTGCGGTTTTGTATAGCTCAGTACCGTCTCTTTCAACCACGTAAAACATTAGAGGTAAAAATACTTTCAGTCCGCTTTAATAAAGGAAGAAAGATTTTTTAGTCACAGTGTGTGCACAGATGGAAAAACTAACAGTCTAGCATATTCGCATGCGCAGAAAGCAATATTTGAGTGTATGCGTATTTGTTTTGCTTTACTGATGTTCGTGCTTATGAATTTGAGGTTAATTCGTGTATCAAAAGTATCACTCAGCATAGATTTATGTTGTGTCCTACACAAACGTTCTCTGTTGAGATTCCAGAGGAATGGATGGAAGTTATAACAAGTGGTCGTGTAAAACCATTCCCTCTTTCATAGTGATTGACTGTAAACAAGAAATTTTTAAAGCTTAGACAGATTTTTTAAAGTCTATGTACCAGAAAAAATGCTCACCGCCGACAAGGCTAATCAGATGCTTTCATGTAGATAGTTCTAAACCACGTTTAGTGTACGTACCACCGTTCCAGTTTCTTTGGTAGTCACACTAAGTAAGTTACTTTTAAAAACAAACAAAAAGGAAGAAGAAATCATCAACAAGAGAAGGACATGCCTATCAAAGAATTGGAGGTTTTGTACAAGGCCCGAATTCCAATCTCTCGTGCTAAGTACAAAGACCTGCAATCTTTAAGAGCATTTACAACTCTTGACGGGCGCGAGAGTGATGAGCATCATGATGACGCATACTTGGAATATACACACGACAATGAGGTGACTAAGGATAACAAACTTTTTTTTCATTGAATATTTTTCTGCACTAAAACAATATTTTCATCTACTTTTAACTTAATTCATCTTACTATGATCTCAAATATCATAATCATGCAAATTTTATGTGTGTGTGTTCGATATCAGAATCCTGCTCAAGTTTATGAGGGGTGAGGCCAAGAAAAAAAATTTATACAACCATTTTTTTATTTGCTTCTTGAAAATAGTTTGGCTTGAGTTTTACATAATATATATCATGATATAAGATTAAAATAGAGTTTCCAACATTGTAATTAAAACCAGATTTTTGAAGAAAAACTTTGTTATTCGTATCCTGAAATTTTTTTTTCTATGGACTGAAACCATCCCCGATCCTTCAATTACAACTACTACTTAACTGCACATGCACGTCGTATGCATTCCTCTGCAGAATTTCTAACGAATCGGTACATGTCGGAACGTATTGTGTGAGTATGTAATGCATGACCTTAAAGTATTTCTGTAGTCAGTTGTGCTTATTTCATGTTACTGTTGGTGCTGCCATCTCTTTTCCATATTTTGAAGTAAAGATGTTCAATGCTTGAATTTTCATGTTATGAAAGTATTTTGTTGATTGTCTGCTTGTTCTCTGCGGAGAAACTTTTCAAATAAGAAATCAGCTCGCAATCCGGCCTCGATGATGCCAACTACAATATAAATTCGGTCGCGACTAATGATAATGCTAATTCTCCATATAACCATAACCCCTCTACAACGATTTTGCTTTTTCGTCTACAGAGTATCGTTATATCTAGGTTTCGATTCGCCTCAACATTTTTTTTGTTCCACATTAAACCTTTGAGTAGATGATTTTTTTCTCCTCCCTACTTTTTATCAGAAGACCGTTGTTTTAGATGCTGCATTGAATAGCTTCTTTGGAAATAATCCCACGCGTTAAACAGTATTGAATATCAGTGAATGCTGTCTTTCATTACAAAAATTTTCTTTTTGAAATCGAAACTGATTAAAATAATTTGCATTTGTTTAAAATTATCATACGTCACTGACAGCTACGGAAGCTAAATTATACAGTACAACTTTTTTCTTTTCATATATATCTTTTTTTCTGGCCATCAACAGCATGTACAAGTGGGTAAGCTCTTGCCCGGAGCAGCTGCTTCTTTTATCCGTAAAATGTTTTCCCCATCTTGTTTCACTAATTTTTTAATATCTCGTTAACCGAGCAATGTTCTTTATAATAAAGCTTTGCATTTACTTATCCGAATAAAAAGGAAAGACGCATAAAACTCTCAATAATTTTTACTAATGAGGAACAGACACCTCAGAGACGTATGAATGCCTGTAGTAGAAGTAGTGGTTTAACTATGCTTCAGAATTCTCTAATCGATTCAATAGAATTTTAATTTTTTCCCCCTTTAGAATTTCATAATATTCCTTCTTCCAAGATGATAATGGCGATATGTCTCTTTTTAATATTTTCCAAGTTAATACTTTAGATGTTAAGAGCGAATTAAAAAATTTATACTGGATTCCATTGAGTACAATTAGATTAATTAAGGCTTTGTTTTCTTTTTTCCCTTTTATCTAAGCTGCAAGAGCCGACGGGAAAAATTCTCGTTCGAAGCGCAACTAGAATTTTTATTTATTCGAAATAATTAATGGACATATAAGTATAGTGTAACGAATATTAAAAATATTTTTTTTCATTTACATGCGAATTAACATCTCTATTGACGACATTAAAGATTATTTGAAAGAACTATAAGGAATATACAAGATATACGAAATTCAACCTCCATATTCGTGTATTAATATTTCATTAGCAGATTAAAGAGAAATTAATGGAGATGGAGTGGTGTATATAATTTTTTGATATATGTAATATACTGAGGCAAACATATATGTATATAAATATATATAAAGTGTTTATAAATTGAGAAATACTTATCTTCACTATTCCCGACGTGAAAAAATAATCGGTTAATGAATAAATTACCAAATAAATATTATAAATATGCGTTCATCTACAAAGAGTCTCGAATAAAATGAATATATTTTATGCAAAACATCTCCATGGTTTTTTAAAATTAAGAATTAAAGCTGTGGAATTATTTTTGTTGAAAAATATGTGATTAAATGGGCGGACTCTCTTATAACGAGCCCACTTTCAAAATAAATTTGTAAATAAATTTTACAAATCTGGTGATAAATTCATTCGGTTGTATAGTGGACAAAAGTAACACGTAATAACAAGGTTGTAAACATCACTCTACACCAGAGGTCTTCAGATCTTTTCCATTTGCTAGCACTGCCAGTACCCATCATCAAAAGAACAGCACCCTTATGGCAAGTTTAACATACGAATGCATGAAATGACGATGATTTTAATCCTTGAATGCAATTCCTCCAAGATGGTAATTTGTATAAAGATTGTTTAAATGGGGACGTTGATCAAGTGCTCGCGAGCACGAAATCTGCCATGAGCATCGAGCAGTCTGGGTACTTCAGGGAGCACCGGGGTGAAAACGGGGTGCTCTACTCGAAGAGGAAAAAGCGTCCATCATGAAAGATGACAATCGAACTTGGTTCCTAACGGGATGGAATATTTCAGTTCATTTTCAAAAGGCGGAAACACGTTGCTGGGAGGAAAATTTGCTTTGATTGGGTGCACACGGTGCGTAACTGACCGTTACAACACGGACTCGTCAAAAACTTCAAACGTCGTAACTCCTGAAATATTCGTCCGATGCTAAAACGAGAAACACTTTCGATGTTAGTTTCTCACAAGGAATCGCGTGTGTAATTATTGGGCGGTCGATAGCATAGTGTAAACTCGTTATAAAAAATTAATATTTCCAAAATTTCATTTTTTGAAGTTGGAAGCGGATTTAGCGAGTGACCGGATTTTTAACGAACACGAGTGCTGAAAACGAGCTCCTTGTTTCGAAGATCCGCTTGTATTTTTTCATCATGCTTATCAGTAATATCTCCCGCATGTAATTCATAAGGGGAGACAGATCTCTTCAAAGGCTGGGGAAGGACATCATGGTGATGCTGTCAATTCGGGATCCGAAAATTTCGCTTCCGACTTTTTGCCTCTGGAAAGTTTCGCCCCCGTCACATTTCACCCCCTGAAATTTCACTCCTGACATTTCACCTGTCCTGAAAGCATGGGTGACTGACTGTGCGAGTGACCAAGTGAGTTTGAAATCGACTTCAGGAGTGAGTTAGTGACAGAATGACTGACCACGTGAGCGACTGTCTGTGAATGTAGAATTTACTGCGGTATGAGTGAGTGACCGTATGTGTGTCCAAGCGAGTGATTGACCATATGAGTAACCGAGTAATTTACCGTATGCGTATGAGTTTACGAATGAGATCGTATGAATTACCAATCGAGTGACCGTATGAATGACCAAGTGCGTAGGTGAAATGTCTGCAAAGATAATCATCTTATAGGGGGTTATGTAGTACTTTAATGGGCCTTAAAATTTTTCAATTTGCTGTGAGAATAAAATAATTGTTTCTAAATTTACGTTGCAGCGAAATTTTTTTAATAAGCTGAAGTATAACAGTACCGAAGAAAAACATTAAAATCCCTCAAACTAACCCCCCCCCCCAACCATACTTAATATATACGCCAATGCATTTGTGAAAGCAACAGGCATTATATGTCTTTGTGCAAATTTCTGCCGCATACTCACCTAACATTCACACAAGGGGCGAAATGTCGGGTGTGAAATGAGATGTTCGGTTCAACTCACGTAGCCGCTCACTTGGTCACTCATACGGTCATTCACTTCATGATTCATACGATCACTTACTTTGTCACTCACTTTGTTACTCCTGCGGTTATTTCTACTGTCAGTGCAGGTGAAATGCCAATCGGTAAATGTCCAACTCACTTGATCACTCATACGGTCACTTACTCGGTCATTCTTACCATCAATCATCTGTTCACTCATACCATCAGGGCAGGTGGTGAAATGTGAAGGGAGTAAATTTCCAGTTCACTTGATAACTCATAGGGTCACTCACATGGTCAGGGCAGGCAAAATTCTATCGGGGGCTACATTTCCAACTTGATCATTCATACGGTCACTCACACCATCATTCACATGTTTATTCGTACGGCCATTCATACGGTCAGGGCAGGTTAATTGTCATGGGTAAATATCCAGCTGAGTTGGTTACTCATACGGTAACTCACTTGTGCCATCATTCATATGTTCTCTCATGTCCAACTCACTTGATTACTGATAGGAGGAAACTCAATTGGTCACTGATCAGGTTGCTCATATGGTCAGGGCAAGCAAAAAGTCAGGGGCGAAATTTCCGAGGGCCAAATGTAACGCTGACGAAACGAGCTAGGGGCGAAATGTCGGGGGGGCAAAGATTCCGTGAACCTGTCAATTCATATATATACATTACCTCAGTCATAGATCCATACGCCCACCACCGTATCTCCGCCCACGATGTAATTATTCGTAAAAACTGTACCAGTTTCATATAAACAAAAATTGCAAACCAATCCGACAATTTCTATTCTGGTTTTGTTCACGTTAATTGTCGAAACTTGTTCTGTAATCCGATCGCATTATCAGATTTAGAATTTATCGAATACACTGTGGTGTTGGTCGGGAAATTCATTTTTCCGAGTATATAATTTCATTACGACGACAAGAAATAGATTTCACGAACATGACAATCCTTTAAATTGATGATCTAATTTCGTTACTTATACCGGAAAATCGTTCGATACATTATATTTTAAAGACTGAGATCGATACAAAGAGAAAACGCTTGTGTGAGATCATCTGCTAAGAAATTTTTTCATTTTTAAAAAACATTTCACTGAGGAGCGAGTGTCCTCTCCTTAAATGAACTTTGTCTCGAGAAAAAAATATCTTTCGATTCGATTCGCTCGTCATAAAAAAAATGCATAATTGGATAGTGAATAAGATAAAGATAATAGAAACTAGATGGTCCTAGACAGAAAAAGAGGGGAAAAGTTTTTTCTTTCATATTCCATTCTTTTCACACATTAGTTATTGCTTTTTCCTTCATATTTCAATTCAAATTCAAGGGTGAAAGAAAAAGAGACTCTTCTACAGAAATGGTTTTCTAATGGGAACGGAGATATTTAAATTTATTGAAAAAGTGCATCTGCACGTATGTACTACGATAATGAATTGTTTAGCGGCTTATGGGAATTTATTTTAACGCTTTCTCCGGTAACTCGGCTCGCGGGAATTCAATTCTTGGGATGTGATGAGAGGAAAAAGACAAAATGAGAACAAAATATTGAAGAATAAGGAGATACAGCGAGTGGGGAAGAAAAACCGAGCTTATGAACAATGAACGAATGGGTGAGCGAGCGAGCACTGCCTGTTTGAAAACTGATGAGCAATTCAATAAAACTGAGAAGAGCACTGAATGATTGATGAATATATCCGTGTTATACAAGAGAAAAATATTACGGAGATGGAAAAAATGTGTAAATTTTCTCTTTTTTTCCCCCTACATTTCTCTTTTCGGTAATGCACGTGAATAGGTTTAATCTTAATTTTTTAATGCACGGATTTCGATTATTTGGTTTGAGAAAGAGAACTTTTTAAGGAAGAAGCGAGGGATCATTTTTAATGAGGAGTTACTATGGAATGAGAACACGAGTTTTATAGATTCTTTTTTTTTTGAGTTTATGGGTTTGAAAATTTGTCAATTTAATAAACATATTAATCGAAGAATAAATTTTAATTTCTGTCTGAAATATCAGTATTTTATAAAAAAAATTGATATTGCCTATTTTTTATTGGAAAAGATTGAAGAGAATTTTTGGGAGAAAAAGTGTATACAATTGTCGATACACACATATAATAACATAATATATAATACATTGAGGTAAACATTAAGGTGTTTATAAATTGAGAAATATTCATCTTCACTATTTCTGATTTGAAAAAAATTGTCTATCGAATAAATATGAATGTGCGTTCAGCACAATTATCAAATAAAAGTAAATGAACTAATAAAAACAGTTGCGTAAAAATCTATTACCGTACTTCTTGTTTTAATTGTAATGACAAAATAAGCTTTTATTGACAATTTTTAATGCCACATTCAATACGAAAAAAATAGGTTCACATTTCAATGTTTTTTTTTAAATGTGATTAGAAGGAAAATGAAATTATCAAAAATATAAAATTTAAAATCAAATGGACTAATAATTTTTTATTTTTTCCTGTGGGAAAAAATAAAAAATGTGCCTTTGTTCGAGAAACATTGTAATCGGATTTGGAAGAAAAGTAAAACTATATTCTCTAGCGCTAGACTGCCTGACATCTCAAATGATTTTATTAAATTTATTCAGTACAGGGCGATTCTAAATTCATGGGACAAACTTTTAAGAAATTATATAAGACATCTAAACAAGCATTTTTGATCATAGAATGCGCGGTTGAATCGCAATAGCAAAAGTGGGGGAGGGTATTTTTGGAGAGTGCTCAACAACATTTTACAAAAAACAAATATATTTTTCAGATGGTTTACCTCCTATATGTGCTATCAACCATTCAAGGGTGCATCTGCACTTTCGGATTGGATTAGAGATATCAAGCATATATTGACTTGTGGTAGAATTTGCGTTACGCAGGTTGCATTATGAGAAGGCTTACCACATTAAAATACCTTGCACTTTTGAATGATTCATTGTGCAGCAAATTCGTCAGAAAAATGCAATACTTTTTTCCTGAAGTTGTCGTGCCCTTTCGAAAAACAACCTCTGCATTTTTTGCTATTGCGATTCGACCGAAAATTCCCCTCTTAAAATTTCTCCTATGATTTTAGAATCACCCGGCACACATTTATGAAGGTCGTGAACTTGCATGTTCGTAACCTGCAACTTCTATAAGACTAAACTTATGTTAAGGAAAAGCGTGCAAAAAAAAAAAGAAAAAAAAACATTGCTACATTTTAACACCACCTTTCATTAGATGCAAATGAATAGGTGTTTTGTAAAGAAATCTTTTTAGTTGCGAATCGAAAAATATACAGAAATTTATACCAGCAATTACTTCTAGGGACAGGAAGATTTTATATGTAGGGACATAGGCAATTCTATCTACGTTTAATACAGAATGTTTCAAATTGTTTGCACAGCGGACATCACTGCAAACCTTGACTTCCGAAATAATTGAATTTTTCAATTACACAAAGTTTCCAAATGATGTGCGGTTGCTGGTTTCAAATTTCCCAAGTGGTCGAACAGATAAAAAAAATAGAAAAACTAACTTTTTATGTAGACACTGTGTGCTAAAACTCCTAATTAGCGAAATGTAAATGCAGCTCTGAGTAGTCATTCAGAAAAAATTGAATTTTCTCAATTTCAATGTTAATAAAGATATTTTACAATGAAGTCTTCAGCATTTATCGCTAATGATTGAGGGTGTGGTTGACAAACTGTGTAAGTTAAATTCGAAGTTGTAAAAATTCTGTAGTTGTCAAAATAATTGTCATAAAATGCAATTGTTATGCGCTGTGAATAAAACGAAATTGTTGAGCTCATTCCATTTGAGCAACGTTCAACTTTTGAGCCAATGAAAACTTGAGAGCACAGTGACAAGTTGTAAAAACATAGCGATTTTATATGCTTAATATCTCAATAATGATTGCATTTAAAAATATGAAATATATTGTAAAAATGACATTTTAAAGCGGGATCTACATTCCATCAATTGAAACTTTTAGCACACAGGGACTGTGTATTAAAGTAAATTTCTTTATTTTTTCATGTATACCAGTCAAACGAATTTTCAGATTTTAAGTAACTGCTCGTCATTTGAAAACTTTCGGTTGAAAGTGTCTCTCAAGCCAACGGTCACAGATATATCCTCTTTGGAAATAATTCGGAACAGCCTGCATATGTTATGTACAACTGCATGAAAATACAAATGATAATGTTAATTACTATTTTTAATATATATAAATGATTTATGTAACTTGCGATTGAATGGAAAACTGATAACCTTTGCAGATGATATAACGCTTTAATATAATATAATATACTCTTATAACGATTTATAACACAGAATAAGATCTCAAATAGTAATAGATAGAGTATGGCATTGTATTTTGGAACTCTATCTTTGAGACAGGAACTTTTGCACGGAGTTATCAAATTATCGCAATTAAATGAAACATATTTAATGAAAAATCAAAATAGAACTACAAATAGATAAAATTGAGTTTATGTCGTAAAAATAATTGAAGTGCCAAAACCAAATAAAACATATAAAAAGAGATTTTCCTACATTACCCCTAAGATATTAAACATTTTTCACACTGAAAATCAACTTACAAATAATAAAAACATAAATCACATAATATTTGACTTCGTTAGAAGCATAGATTACGAAACCATTTTGATGAAAAATTAAGTTATAAAAACAATGCTGAACAGGGAGTACAAGTAAAGAGTATAATAATAAAAACGAGAAATGATGCATGATGCAACTTTTATTCAAAAATATACACAAACGGAAATGCATTGAAACATGCAATATGTTTAAAATAATATAATAACGTTGTTATATACATTAAAAATATTCCACGAACTAATTCCTTTGGGCCTGCTGGAATGACTTTTCAGTTCCTTGAGGCTACAAAGTGTTTTTTGTATAATGTCTACGTATTTGTGTATTACACTCATGTCCATAAATTAAGGATAATGCCAGCTCCGGCAAATAAATTTTCAGAAACAAAACAAACGTTACTTATTCATAAAGCCCATTTATTAAACAAAAGATAAAGAACAAAAACGATGGTGTATGTATGATACCATTCATAAAAACTACGATTTTTGCTCCCTGGAGCAATTGTAAAAAATATCCCCTTTACAAAAACGTACTATTACATGGTTGGTATGATGGTTAATACATTGTATGTCTCCCATGCGATGAAATACAGTCCGTACAACGCCTAGGCATGCTGAGTATCAAATTATCGATCTTGGGGAAGATCACTCCACTCAGCAAGCAATGCTCTCCGAAGTTCCGGTACACATGTAGGAGGTGGTTGACGGTCTGCAACTCGTCGGCCAAGCATGTCCACACATGCTCTATCGGATTCAAGTCAGGTGAGAATGCTGGCCATTCCATACGGGTTATATCCTCAGATTCAAGGCATTCGTTTACGATGTTTGCTCGGTGAGGATGGGCGTTGTCATCCATAAGCACAAATTCTGCAAATTCTGCGCCCATGGCACCCCTAAACAAACGTACATGTTGTTCCAGAATGATGTCCCTATAAATTTGAGCTTCATTCGGCGTTGTAACTCGGGGGCGACCTGTACTGTAACGTCTACTGACATTTCCGTTATCTTGGAATCGTTGCCAAAGCCTAGAGATGACACTTTGGGCAATTCCAAGTTCCTCGGATACTTCCATCTGAGTACGCCCACATTCCAGGCGGCCGATAATTCTACCACGTAAAAAACATCCACATGCGTCCTCTGTGTCATAACTATTCGCTTATGGCCCTGAGCGCCTTACAGAACTCTTGTGAACAATTTTACTTACCCTCTCACACTCTCCTCATTGTGACGTACTATCGGCATCATCTGGTGGCTTCCTGAAATTTGCATATCATTCTTGCAGATGTGTGTGATAATTCTACAGGTGAAATTTTTACTTCTGATTTCCGAGTGATTCTGAATTATCCTTAATTTATGGACATGAGTGTATATGTTTGTAATTGTGAAATAAGTTAAAAAAAAAGAAAAATAAAAACAGAAAAAGATGAGTCCGTTTTGCTTATAAGAAAAATTATGAACATTAACTGCAAAACAAGATAAACCCCATTACTACTACATATAATACGGGTATGATATAACTTTTACTCGATTAAATTTGAGCACTAGGAATGATGGCGAAATGTCAAATATAAATTTTAGTTTCTCCACAATTTTTTCTTAAATCTAAATTCAAAATATTATGCATATACAATGGATAATTTATACTTTTTTCGCACAATTCATGAATGGACAACTAAATAATATGTGTGTCAGGCTATAAAAAATAACTTTTCAATGATTTACTTACTTATGCTTATTTATCACTCAGTTTTATAACTGCACAAGTGCATCGAGAGTTCTAAATTTTCATAAACAATATGTTCCACGAAATTTGTGCATGCTATATATACTATATATGTTCGTTAAAGTGGAGAGGTTATTAAAAAAAGACTTCAATATATGATCGGGAAAGTTTTGTGAACAAAGAGAAGGGCAGAGAATTAATTTTTTACACGATGCAGTTTTAAAATTCTAAGACAATTCAATTTTTTTTTGCCATTCAACATGCAAGAGAATACCAGAATGTTGCGCTTTTGTTTCTTTTAGTAGTCACGTTCGTTTCATGGGTAGAATTACTTATTTTTGAACGTGACTTAATTCTTTCGGTTTTCGTAGGTGATAGAAGGGGGGGGGATACAATTAGCTAACAATTGCAAGAGGAATAATTAAAAAAAATTGTAAAAAAGAATACTTTTTAACGGTTTTAATTAATGGAAAAAGGAGAAAAAAAAATTAGGGCTTGCCACGTAATTTCTACACAATCTTGTCGCTCGTAGAAACGTGTGGGATTGAGAGAGAGACTAATCCAAGCGAAAAAAAGTGGTTGCTTTGGGGATGCATTAAATTCAGAAAATTAGAAAGAATTAAAAAAAGAAACTTATAATCCTTTAAAAAAAAGAGGAAAAGTGTGGAAGTGTTGCCAAAAAACGAATAATAAATTGGCCGACCGTCTGGAGATAATTATTTATTTATTCCCCGACCGTATTATTTACTATTTTAATGCCGAGCTTTCAACAGCGTTTAAATGAACATTAGACCTGCAGGCGTTATTCGAAAAGTATGTCGTATAAGTGTTGTAGTTTTATCGATTCGTTTCGACTGTAAATATTTGTGGGTCTCCCCAGCGATAAATAAAATAAAATGAACATCTCATTTATCAATATATTTGTATGTGTCTCAGATATCATGTACTTTTATGAATTTACGGTTTATACATAGATATAGCAAACTGAAGAAAATGCAACTGTTCTCATGAGGACACGGTAGCCCAGATCAACAAGACACTCGCCTACTGTGTCAAAATTTTCGCGAGTCCGATCATGAATTAGTCCTTATAAGAAATAGTCTTGACATAAAAATTATAACTCAAAAAATCGTAAGTTTTCCTTTTTAACTCTTAAATTGAAAGATATCAGACCACTCCTTCCCCCAGTAAGCGATGGCGTGGTCCAAACGGTAGAAGCTATGGGTATAATACAGGATCTTATGGTTAGCTAAAAATGAGGCGGAGCGGGGAGATAAAAAATTGCTGAAAAGAGGGCAATACAACAGAAAAAAAGATTAGTAATTCTATGCAAATACAACGCCACAACAGGCAAATTGCCCAACGAGGTGGCTGACTTAAGAACATCATGGATCCCCGAGCCATTTTTGGAGGCCCTACCTACTACTGCTACACCACACATGCACCCAGCCAACCACCACTGTGGGGTTCGAACCCGGATCCTCGCATCGCGAGTCCGTCACTATAACCACTCGACCACCACAGCGGCTAAAACAGCGGGTTAAAACAGTGAATGTGTATTAACTATGTTTTAACCTTTTCTGCGATTTTATAAATTTCACTGATGAATTTATAAATTTTACAACTGACGCGGTGGAAATAACCAAACCCTCGGCATAACGTAACCTCCTTTTTTTTTAGCAGGAAGACTTTTTTCCGATTTTGTGCAGTTGATAGTGCTATCGCCTCCCAGACTCTCTCCGACAATAATAAACCAAGGAAGAGAAATACTCTACCTTTTTCTATTATTTATGCTGTAGGCATACTTCCTGAACTATCCTAAAGGGGAAATGAAAGGTATAATCTTTCAACACACAACCATCTCTCTCCTGTTATTAAAATGTGAAATAAAAACTCACTTCGCCCACTGATAGTTGATCTGACAGGTTGTGGGGGGGGGGGGGGGATGGGAAACATGTTCTTAGGTGAACTAAAGCTACAAAGCTCCTTGGGATAGTCATTGCCAAAATCAGATTGTGTGAAGGAGACGAGATACCTCACAATTGCAGCTGAGAAGGTTAAAGACCACATATACGGTATATGGCTTTATATTTTGTTGTGAGCACTTTTCGACAAAAGAATTAGAGTTTTAATTTTATTTTTTTTATCTCGCTACATCACCACTGTTCGTTTAGCAAATCTCTTTGAGTTACTTACACTGAGTTCGATACCTCTCTGAGATGTGAAGCGGGGTGTGTTGAGTTCTTCAGTGTTCAATCTCTTTGAGTAATAGAAATTATTTGTCCGGGAGGGGGAATCAAGATTTTAATGATGCTTAGGTAGAGCAAAGAACAAAATAAATAAGGTTGAAAACCACTTGGCTACAGACTTGATGAAAAATATTCTAATCTAACTAATTTTTGATGTGTTCTGTACTTTTACTATATTGCTGCAATTATACGAGAATGCGCCTTCACTAAGATTGAATTACTTACACTGAGTTGGATATAAGGTATATTCATACGAAAAAGACAATGAAATCAAAGAGGAGTTGATGTTTTCATAATTAACGAAATGATGCGATTAATTCGAGAAATTTTATGTGGAGGAAAAAAAAAGTAATGCTTACTAAATTAAATGCTCGCTGTTATATATAAGAAGTACGTGAGATATTTTGACGATTAGAAAATTTCTTTCATTGATGATATACTCCCTCTCTTGAGTTTTCTCCCCTAATCTATTTGATTAGTATGGGGGGGGGGAGGACGAAGTGAAAGAGATATTTCAACGAAAAATAGTGTTTTGATTTAAAGCAATGGTTTGAAGCTCCGGAAGAAAAATTTTAATCTCAAGTAACGACATCATACACACACATGCATATTCCCTTGGCTTTCCGACGAAGTTCTGACTGCAGATCACGTTTTCCTTTCTTCTTGCTTCACTCCATTTAATTTTATTTCGTGGTTCGTGCAATTAAATTTTTGCATCTTTTTTTTCATTATGAATTTATTGATATTTTTATTTTTTAAAAGGAGAAATAAAAAATGAAAGAAAAGGTGTCTTGTCGTGGTTAATTCCTTCTTTCCACTTTCACGCGTTTCTCGTCTTTTATTTAGTGGCTATCACGTCACGTTGGGTTTGAATTGATAAAATTAAATTTAAAGCTTCGTATGACGGAGAAATACTCACTGAGGATAAAACAATTTCAAGAATGAAAAGGAAAGAGAAAAAAATAACTTCTACGTGAAGCAAAAATTCATTTATATTTTCAAAAAAGGAGATTTATTCGTTTATTTTTTTTTTCAAGAAACCGGCAACATATCGATTTCCATCTAAATACAGTGTACATGCCGCTCATTAGAATCACGGATAATGTTATCATACGCGAACAGTTATCATTATCGCTAAGTGTAGAACGAACCAATATTATAAAATGGGGAAAAATTCGTTTATGGTTATCAAGATTCCTGCTAATGTTATCGATTTTCTTTCGGCGAGAGTTTTTTAATTTTGCATATTTTGAAACAAAAAGGTTAAACCGACTCATTTTGTCCCCTGTAAGTTATCGTTATTAATATGCAAGACTATTTAGAGCAGCGTTTCTCAACCAGGGTCCGAGGGCCAGTGGTGGTCCGTGACGATGGCATAGATGGTCTGCAGGCAGATTTGATTATGGAATTCTTTAAATGAAAGATTATTGAATTGTAAAAATTGTTATTACATAGTAATATTCTTTATGGGTTCAAATAAAAAGTGCTTATTCTCAATTAGGCTTACCATACCTCATAAAAGAAAATGCGGAAAATTGCAATCCTAAATACTACGGGATGCCACTAATTGTAGCCAAGAAATTCAATTTACGACAAATCTGCTAATTACTGCTAAAATGAGGAAATGGTGGGAAAATAAAAGGCTGCTACAAATCGCACTGAACAAAAATATATGTGACGAAAAAAAAGATTCAAATAACTGGAAGACCATATTTCATTGAGAAAAGTAAGGGGAACTGGGATCTTATATACGGGATGTCGCCAATGGTTATCGAAAACGTTGCCATATGTCGGCGAAGTTCCCATTTGTTAAAATCACTGAAATATTAAGGGAAAAACGTTGAAAAAAATATGTAAGCTGAATTTTTTTTGTTATAATTATCATAAGTTTTGAGAATGCTGCTTCTCGATTTTAGTAAATATTACAAATTATGAGCATCAAATGAGCATCGTTGAAAAAACAACCAAAAGCACAGGAATGTCCCGCCATACGGGGCACAAGTGGTCGAATTATTTCAGACTTTTTACTGGGCTTATATCCTATAGTGGCAAAAATCTCCTTACTCAATTCACAATATCCTGATCGAGCCGTAATTACCGCTATGAATGTACCTTACATTTGTTTTAATCAGGGTCGCCCTTATCAGACGCGGGGGGCAAAAATAATTTCGGGACTCCTTAGACCGGATTATATGCATTTTGTGGGAGAGAAAAATCGACATTTAAAGATTTATGCATTATCACAAAATACATGAATGCTGAAAAATATCTATTCGCCAATGAAAATTCAGAATTAATGAAAGAAAAATCCCAGAATTGATTAAAATTCAGAATTAATGAGGGAGAAAATTCCAGAATTTACGAGAAAAGAAGTTCCAGAATTAGAACGAGAGAAAAAATCCCAAAGTTCATGAAAATTCCAGACTGAAATCAACATTGAAGCAAAAACTACTTGTTTACTAAAAAAGAAAGTATTTTTTTATACATGTATATATTTCCCCCTTTTATTTTCGGGCGGGGCCCCTCAAACCACGGTGCCCGGTGCGACCACCCCTGTCGCACACCCCTAAGGGCTGCTCTGATCTCAACTATGGAATAATGGAGACAAATGTGAGGAGGGGAAAGCTTTCACAAGGGAATTTATGGAACGTACATTATATTAGAAATACCGTAATTCATGTTATGGAACATTATAAGTTTCCATTCTAACTCCCAACAATATTTCGGAATTTAAAAAAAAAAAAAATTATCCTAAATGCCTGATGTATCATTTTTGGAACAGTTGTCAAAATAAATTTAAAATGTATATTTTTCCATTAAAATCCATCATATTTATTCAGAATTCTCAAGTGGACCTGCTCTTCCTGAGGACAGATGGAATCATATTGTGCATAAAGTGAGTCAATGCTACCAATATGAAGTTCTAGATAGTTTCAATTGCAAAAAAAAAAAATGCAATTTTAAAATTTCAACCTCTGGCATTAATGGGAAATAATAAAGGGAAAAAACCTCCCGTTTTGAACGATTGAAAAAAAAAATGCAGGATTTGACATGTTGATACCGATTAAGTGGGAAAAAAACGCAGTTCTCCGTACGTCCCGTTCAACCAAACAGGACGTATGGTCATCATACTCGGTCATCGGAATTTTTTGGATATAGTTATGAATCGGTTATTGTTATCAGGAACTCCCAGTCTCTATGTGATCACATCGAGCGAAACATTTTTCCAACACTTGGAAACATCGTACATGCTTATGAAATTAAAGGTAGTTTGGAGAATTATGTGATTGTTTCTTAGCCGCTGCAGATGTCATAATTGGGGCTTTATCGATGCCGGTGACATCCCAGCTGAAAAGAGACATTGTCACACCACACACGTATCATAAATTGAATTCACCTCTTTCGGTCAGGGCATTCAAAAACTTCGTTTCTTCAGTCTTTCTAAGTTGCCCTCTTGTTTTTCTAAAGGTGATGAATCTTTTTTTTCTTTCACTTAGATGCAATTCGCTCGTCCCCATGTTTGTAGAAAGTCTTTTATTAGCTTCACCGAACGCTCACCGGCTTCACGAGTCATCAGCTGGGATGCATTGCTGTTGCTTGCCAAGACTACATTTGAAAATCCACTAACAGAGATGATACGCATAGAATTGATTTAATAAGCTTTCGTTTCGATGATGTTCTCGATAAAAATACATATTTATAGGTATTTAAAGAGTTCGCAAACGTTCTATAAATAGGTGAATTCCCGACAGAAAATCTTTCATTTATACAAGAAGCTCGATTCATGTTTTAGTGAAAGCTCAAGCGATGATTCAACGCATTATCATCGCCATTGAATGAATAAATGTGAGAGAAGCGATCTATTTTAGATTCCAGTGGTTACGAGCAGTCAGAAATGAATAATTTGTTGCAACAACAACACTGAGCACGAAATACCTCAGAAGCAGCGAAATGAGCTATCAGAAAGATGATTCAATAACATAGCTACCGTGAAAAGCCGTGCGAGCTTGAATGTCCTTGATTTGTAGAAGTCAGATTTGAAGCGTTCCAAGAGTTGCTTTTTTAGAGATCTAAAACCTAACAGAGATTTTATATACATAATGAATTACCTTTTGGGTTAGATAAGACAATTGAACGACCGACGTTATTTGAACCCAAAATTGCAAAAGAACCACGACTATATGCGTTTCGGAACTATAGGAAGTTCCTATATCAGTAGCAGAAACAAAAGAAAAATGTCGACAAATACTTTTATTTACAACAGCGAGTAATTCCCGCTATAAGGAGTGTTTTTCGACATTTTTCTTTTGTTTCTGCTACTGATGAAGGAACTTCCTATAGTTCCGAAACGCATATAGCAGTGGTTCTTTTGCAATTTTGGGTTCAAATAACGTCGGTCGTTCAATTGTCAGATTTTAGATATCCTAATTTTTAGAATATAATTTTACAGATTTAATTCTGAAACATATTGTGTTCGGTTAAAGCAATTAAACGGTGACAAGCTTAATGAAGATGAATGACCATATAGCTCGCACCCACATATGTATACTATTATTTAAAAAAAATCTAATTGGTACTTCCGTAGAAATTGAATCTCTTCTCAATCAGTCGAATTTTATTAGAAGTATAAACCATACGAAAGGAATTCCTTGTGCATGCTATCCAAATTCAGCAAAACTCGGCGAAAAGACATTGAAAATTTTGTGGAATTTTGTCGCTATAACCGAGGTTGACGTTTTCATGACAAAATAATCAGATGCAATCAAATACTACGCATGAAGTTGAAACTAATTACGATTAGCGAGACCATATTTTATCGAAAAACATTAAAGTTTTGGTCATAAACATGGAACATCATGAATTCTCACCGAAAATGATGCAAATTGACAACGAAATCACCAATTATTGCTAATAAACAGCCCTTGGCGAGTAATAAGGTCTGCAGTAAGTCTGCAATGAACTTAAATTTATTTTCCTGGAAGGAAAAATTGTTGAACACGACACATATATGTGTGCGATGTATTTTCATATCCATACATATTCATATGCATTACGATATAATTTCTAAATCATGTAAATTATCTTCGTCCCCGATTTTAGTAACGATTACAAACTAAAATAAGAATCGTTCAAAATTCAAAGAAAAACGAGACATTTCCATAGAAAACGTTGAGAAAAGTACAATTACTGAGAAAATACAAGAATTTTCTCGTTTAGTGGTCATAGCAATGAGCCAGTTAAAGCGTAAAAACATGTGATTTTTTTTTTCATCGTTAAATATTAATAGGATAATAGACGAATACTCCATGAATGCGATCAGTTTAAATTAAAGAAATTTCTTGGGAAAACGTCAAAGACGATAAAAAACCATGTCGTTATATTCGATGTCGGTGCGTTTTCAACAACGTTATAATCAGCCTTGATTATTATTCTTTACATTATTACATTATTCTTTTTGGAAATCAGCTGAGACCGCAAATTATGTTATAGACGAGGTGTTACTACAACAGAGGTCGTCATAACCGAGTTTGATTGCAGTATCTACAGATTGATTCAATGGTTGAAAATTTTCTTCTACAGCCTCATAGCATTCGAACGGGACACGAAGTAATACTAAATAGACAAGTGAAACAATTGTATGTGTGTCTACGAACACAACCTATCTGTGATCTTTTTTGGAAAGAAATAACTCGACCGTGTTTAATGACGAGCGGTGCCGTTATATCAATAAAATAGTAGGCGGAATTAATTCCGACTGTATGGATGCGTGCTCGGGCTATTCAAAATGATCTGGATAATCATCCTCATATGATTGGTAATTGAAACTGATCGGTGAGGGAGAATAAGGAATGAGGGGGTGTTTCATTAAAATCATCCAAACTAATTGGGTGAACCAGAGTGAAATGGAGCCGTGATAACGGAGTAATAAGAACTTCTCCCGAGCACCTAGCAAAGAAAAATGAATGTCGAAGGAATGCAGGGGAAACAACACGTGCCTGCTATCATCTGATGCAAATTAACGCCTTCCACGCCGATTACAGAAATTACACGCGGTAATTACTGCAAATTACAGACTTCTCCAGTAATCAATGTTGAAGAAAGGAATTTCGCACCCCACCCGCTTGATGAGGTGGGATACCAAGGTGACGCGGGTGGTATGTCAGAGCTGTAGCGTGTATCCCCGTGCGTTACCCATTGACGTATGTGGGATCGGTGGGAACACACTCAGCAATAGCAATCCGAGTTATTTCATTTATTTTTAAATAGCAGGACGTAATCCCCCTTTTTCACGAAAAGACCTCGATTGCGTTCCGATACAGATTAACAACCAGAGGAAGGAGAGCCGCTTTATGTTCGTTTGTTTGTTTGTTCTCTTTGGGATCAGCTAACGAACAAGAAAAATGTTCACCGTTACAAGTTCTTTACTTCACTTCTTTCTATTGCGAGTTGTTTGTTCTGGAAATTTAATTAAAACTCTTTGACAGGAAGGGAGAGAAGAATCAAAGTTCACCGAAAAGAAGGATAAATGGGAAAATAAGTAAAATAGAGCAGGTTTTCGGTCTTTTCAAATTTTACGTTATGGATGGCGCTAGAGATTATACTGATATGAAATAGTCTTTTATTCATTTACATATTGAACTCGACGTAAAGGAAAATGTTCTATCAATTGGTTTTGGTTAGGGTATTCTAATTTAATAAGTTCTTTTTAACAAAAACATAGATAAATAAATACCCTAAAATGATATAAAAGCAAATACAAATACAAATACAAATACAACGCCACAGCAGGCAAAATGCCCAACGAGGTGGCTGATAAAAAGATGCCCATAAAAATATGGTTGTCATATGTTTCAAAAATACAGCAACCCAATTAAAAATGCAATTAACACAAATTACAAACAATATATACACATGATAAAATATTATACAATGCCCATAAAGAATACTTATGGTTGTCTTATTCTAAGAATGGATAGCTTCTCGATTTACCCCAACATGTTTATCGTATTTCTTTTTAAACGTGTCAATTGTGTTACAATTAAAGCAGAGTTTATAATGTGTGCCTCGATCACTTTTATGTTTGTGAGAGTTTTGAAAATTAATTTCTAGTGGAACTGAAAATGTTGCGAAAGGATTTTATTCTTCGTCTTTTTTGAAATACTAGAAGGAATCCCCAGAGGAATGTTTACGAGGTGTATGTACGGTTGAAGCAGTAGCAGGCAATATTAAGGGGATTGATGTTAGGTGATAGATGGTGGCCATTGACGTTCATCAAAGAAAAGACAATATAAAGAAACACAAAAAAATTTGACTATCGATAGCCAGTGAGAGTGTTTATGATCTCCTGTAAATCTATGCACATCAAACAACATGTTCTGACTGAGCCGAAACCGCTGAAGCTACAAATATGAAATTTGATCAGTAGTTTATTGTAAAATGTAGGTACTCGCTAAAGAAGTGGTTTTAAAACTCAACCTCTGAATCTGTCATAAGGGGTTCAAAGTTTATATGGAGAAATTCTGAAGCTATAAACATGAAATTTGGTAGGTAGTTTTATTTTATAATATAGACTCACTAAGAAGGGGTTAAATCCAATCCCTAAAGGGGATCTGAAGGGGAATTTTCAGATTACCAAATCCACGCAAGTGAAGTCATGAGTAACAGCTAGTCGAGAATGAAAACAAAGAGAGGAACCATCTTTCTCTTTACATTCGACGGTTCACAAACAATTTGAAACGTTAGCGGATTAGTGGAGAAATAAAACATACTGAATAATGTATGAGGTGATTCAAAAAGAATCATCCGATTTCAGAGCGATATTTTTTCTCCAAAATTAACGGCGCAGATTCATATATAAAGAAAGAATGAGAATGTAGAGGTGGAAATGTCTGATTTTTTTTTACAAATGTTTAATATGACTTCCCGTAATCACACATATAATGTCGAGGCAATATGAAAAATGTGGTTAAAACACATTCTAATGGAAATCAGATGCGAAAATTGTCCGCTTCCATAGCCTCTTGCAAGTGAAGACAGAATTTCAGTCGTTTTAACTTCTCTTTAGAACTTGTAATTTATGCAATTTGCATGGCTGAAAACACATTTGTTTGTTCAACGCACGTTGAACAGTAGATCGTATAATGAAAAAAATTACCAGTTAACATCATGGAAACGTAAAAACACAGAAAGCTTTCTGGTAACTAGGCGACTTTCATTTCACCAAAAGAACTACAGTACATAAATAACACATTAGAGTTCTTAATTGTTCATAATCTATAAAACTTAAACATTTTCCCCTTTATATTCATGTACTACTACATTTTATGTTTTTAATTTAAAAAAAAAATGTGTAACTTTAAAATTGGATGATTATTTCTGAATCACCTTGTATTAGCATGAGAAATATCACATGTATTAAGTCCTAATAATATCATAATGTGATATTTTTCTTTTGGGATCAATTTATAATTTCCAACCGTACCAGCACGGTCTCCTGAAACTGGGTCGAGAAGCAAATAATCCATGATAAGTGACGCCCAAATACAGTAATTATATAGGTCTGATATCACAAAATGCAGAAAAAAGTAAATAGAGTCGGTGTCATTTATATAGGAATCAGACTTCTCTCACCAATGACTTTTTTCCTTAAGTACGTCAGTGATATGCAAATCTTCGGACAACCCGTTTAATAGCATATAATCGCAGACCAGAATTGAATGTAGTAGCAGAAATACTCCGCCTAAATCGAATGATCATGATCCAATGCATGTGGGGAAAAAAGAAATACTGATGCGTATTGAAAATTTTACGCTTCCATCGCGCATCAGACGTAAATTCGATTTTCAATCACTATCATGAAAATCTTAGAGATACCGTATTATAAAGTATAGAAAGGAACCTCTTGTTGCCAAAATTAGGGTCTCAATGATAGCGAAATGGGTTTCCTATACATGGATATTATTATAGATATTAACACATTTACTCAATGTATTGCGATGTATAAGATGGGAGTGATGAGAAATTTAATGTTTTCTATGATGGATAGAAATATATATATATTTTTAATATCTTAAAATGAAAAAATATCTTTGGAAATATTTTTCGAAATTTTAGGCCCAAAAAATCGGGGGATTTCTTATACACGAGGGTTTCTTATACACATTAAAGTACGGTAATTTTTTGGGCATCGAAGGTTTTTAGCTTTTGCTGGTGCTAATGGCATCAAGTAAGAAACTGAATAAAGATAAAAAAGCTAATTATAAAAAAGCATATAACATGGCATCTGTAAAATTTTGTAAAAAAATTGCATAAAATTTGAA
The DNA here is from genome assembly GCF_987345545.1 of Pholcus phalangioides. Classification (NCBI taxonomy): domain Eukaryota; kingdom Metazoa; phylum Arthropoda; class Arachnida; order Araneae; family Pholcidae; genus Pholcus; species Pholcus phalangioides. Next base: position 78,777,287 of record NW_028301608.1, on the reverse strand, counting down.
ATGCATAAATATTTCATACGCAATGTGCATAGCGATACCAGAATATATTAGAGAGGCTTGTGACATTCAAAGACCGAATAGCCTGTCATGTAAGAAAGATTGATGCACTCCCACTTAACTTCCATACACCATTTAGAAATTTATTTCGGGAGAAAATTGTGGTAGAAAAGAATGGATTTCTCTCTCTCTCTCTTGCAACTCGGGGTTCATTCACTTAACTTTCATCATCAAAATTGACATTTCTTGAATTGAATATCATCATTAAAATATATATTGCTGTTTCACGAGTGCTCGAACAGAATAAAAATTCCATGGCTGATTGTAAAATTGAAGCAGAATATGGGAAAAAAACGCAAGTTAAAAAGGAAAAATTTAACTATCTGTGCGCGATAATTGAAGTCCGCCTAAATGATAATTGGTAAAAATATAAGAAATAAAATTTTTATATGGCTCGCAACTGAAAATATCCAATTTATTAAAATTTTTGCCTCTTTCTTATCGAAGTAAATTTATCCCATGACATCTGAATAAAAATTCCCGAGACATCCAAGAGATTGGAATTCATGATTTCTTCAATATTTTTCACAAATATCTCCATTGTTTTTTTTTTCACACGTGATATTTTTCGACGACCATTATTTTTTTATAAGCATCTTTTTTCAGCCACCTCGTTGGGCTTTTTTGCCTGTTGTGGCTTTCGTATTTGTAGAAAGTAACAAAAATTCACACTTCAAACACAATAACGCGAAGAGTTTAAAGAAATTAGAGGACATTATTTTCTGTCGGTTTTATAAAATACAGGCACAAATTTTACTAATTAAGATTTTTGTAATTCTGGGTACACACATAAATTTATAAATTTATATACGTATATGATATACCTATACGTATTTTTTATTTTAAGGGAGTGGAACTATCGCAGCCAAATTTCTATCTTCTTATTGATAGATATGTCTACTTTGATATTTTAGATTCATATTCTACTTTGATTATGGGATCAGCAAAGCAATTTTTTTTACAACTTTTATTTCTCTCGGGTACTCGTTGTGAATCACCTTATACACAGGGTGCCCTATAAATAAATTTGAAAAAAGTTGTTTGAAATTTCTTAAAAAGTGGAGGAATTGGTATATTTGAACGCGGTGTTCGAAAAGGTTATTCTCACGCTGGGACATTGTTTTATGGTACAGAAAAAATTTAATTGAAATTTTTGTTGATAGAGAGAGCTATACAAAAGTAAATCACAGAACCTTGGACCCGAACCTTTCTTCAATTTCCCGTGACCAAAACGTTCGTAAATTTTCAGTAGGTGATTCGTGGATCAGGTAAAATTTATCCGCGAATGCGAACATCACAAGGGAAACCCTATGCGAGCACCAGTCACAGGAAAATTCAAAAAATAGCTGTTAATCGTACATTCTGCAATTTATAGAACTGTGATTCGCGCGCATATTCCTAGGGATTTGCTTTTGTGCAGAGCCCTCTATCTACAAAAGATTTGAAGTTATTTTTCTGCAACAAGAAAAAAACCATCCTTCGTGAAAACAACTTTTTCGCAAATAGTATTCAAATATATCGATTCTTTCAATTTTTATGAATTTTTCAACTATTTACGAATTTATGAGACACCCTGTACATTTAGATTGTAACGTCAGATATTGTTTCATTATTTACATGTTATTTAAATGAATAATATGAGTTTCTTCCTTTCCATCATCTTTTTCATCTAGATTTGTATAAACATGATATTGTTTAGATTATTAAAATTACAATTATGTATCTTATTATCTTGAGATCTTGCGGAATTCTGCACTAGGAATGGATATTAAATGAGCTCCAGAAATATGGCATATTTTAATTACAGATACATACTGGTAAAGGAATGAAAGGTTTATTTAATTATATCAGACAGAAAACTCGAAGACGAAACTCGGAATTTATTTTTGTATCATTCAAATGATATCTTTTGATAACTTCATTTTTATATTTTATCAAATTATGTTTAGAATGAATTGTTAATCACGTTGCGCTATGCAATTTTGTCTCTAACGATATATATATATGTGTGTGTGTGTGTGTGTGTGTGCACATATGCATCAGAGTCGATTTCGTATTTATTAGATCAAGCATAAATTTCATCATTCAACGTTATACATTTCAAAGTAAATTATGAGGACGATTGAAAAATGAATATTATGAACTTTCTTTTTTGCTCATGAATACAGTTCTGATCCTATTATTCAATAACGAAAACAAAAAAAAAAGTTCGTATAAATATTAAGAAATATGGATATGTTACATGAAAGGTATTATTCCTTAAGAGGATTAAGTTCGAAGAAGCCATAGTGTGTGTGTGTAATTGAAATTCAACTGTACGAACACATCTACACAATCTAATTTTACATCTAATTGCTTTTGTACTCATTATGAAACTCTTCATGACATCTCATTAGAAATTGCTTTACCGTATCTCAAATATAAATGCTCTTTTTTCAATATTCTTTTATGAAACTTAAACTTTCCTCTGTAAAAAAAAAGGCAGAATTTTTCGAAATTAAAATGCATTTAATCGATTAAATTCACTACAGAAAACGCGATACAAAATGAATAAGTTATTCACACTCAGTATATATAAAATCACACTTGTAATTTTTCAGATGAATTAAACATAATTTTAAAATCTTGGAGAAAAATAAACATACTGGTGGAGAGACGAGCAATTTTATAAGTATTGGAGGAAGTGAAAAGTTTCGCCACATAAAAATGCTACGTGCATGATTTGCGGCTTGTACGTATGTCATGTGACCGAAGTAAATCATCATTGGAAATTTAACCACTGGAAATGATATACAGAGTGTATTGTGGGACTGTACAGTGTTCTTAACCTCTTTTCGACCCTGGCTCCCTTTCGACCATTATTTCTTCTCGTGGACCATTGTGACATCTACAAGTGAGGCCCCAACCTCAACAAAAAAGACCCTTTCTACTTATTGAATCGATTTATACAAGAAACTCGTGGTGAACAAAACTTTTATAAACAATGCTAGTATATGGAGCCCTTCACTTAGCTAACAGTTGTGTTTCATATTTTTACGTTCTCATTGTCGAAAATCAGATCTCACTTTATGAGATACTAGATATCATAATGTTGTTCCCCCTTGGAACATGAGGCTCTCCCTGCACGTCCAGAGAAGCCTATTCGTTAAGATGACCTTGGTTCCAGCGCCGTTTTAAGAACATCGTGGAATCCTACCCCCGCCTCAGGCAAAGTGGTTTTTGGAAGGCACCTAACCTGGCTAGAAATACCTGCCTGATGGGTTACGTATATTTACTCTCAAAAATTTTAACCAGGTCCCACTATCATGAGGCCACCTCCGTGTCATGCCCGAGTGGGCCCATACGTTAAGACGGCACTGCCTGGTTCAATAGGTGATACTGTGGGATTGTGAAAATAATCACACTTTTTCCCATTGTATATGATTTCAACTCAAAGCTTTATTTCTCCGCATCTGAATTTTTTCACGGATCTCGGTGGCACCTCCTAACCCACTTGAAGACCCATCATTGCTCCACTTCATCTTGATTTCTACCCATGATCCTCGCCCTCCTACCTCCAGAATGTCCCAGAACCAACCAGTGTTATTCGGAAAAAATAATTTTGAAGAGTAACTTCACTCCCTTCTCCAAAAGCTCAAGGGGTAAATTTGCAAAAAGATGGAGTATTTTTATAAATGAAAAACAGAAATAGAGAGGTCTAACTCAATTTGAAAAAATTACCTAAAATTTGAAGGAATATTTTCATTTCTCAATGAAATTTGGGGAAGTAAAACTGAAAAATTGTGATGCGTGAATTACGCATCTAGATGTAGTAGAAGCCGTGCTGGTAGATTTTAGATTCCTCAGCTCCATGTGGGCTTTGAGAGACACGAGACAAAGATGAACCTACAACACTGATAAATTCTAGTATTTTTGGTGAGCTTGATCCTTCGAGAGCTGGAATCAGACCACATCACAGTGGGAACAACCTGAAACATTGGTCCAGCAAAAGGTTAAAGATTAATTGATCACAGTAGAGCAACTACTTGGTGAAAGGTGAAAGAGTACACCTACTCTAAAAAATTTTGATCTGGTTTGCAAAAACAAACATTTCAAGTTACATCCATTATGGTCACATTGGACCAAAACTATGTATTCCGAGGACTAGACCAGTGATCATAGAAGAAAAGCAGATGAGTAGCACTCAGAGATTATATAGCGAGCTTGGCTATCACAGCTCAGTGGGGTTCGACATTTTTATGACCTCCGGAATGGATGTATTTTGCCGGGTGGAAAAAATACCTGGCACTGATTAACAGAAAGATATAATGCTCCTGCTTCTTGACACCCTGAATAAACTTCAGAAACTTTAAGGAATTTAACTGATATCGCATACTGTGCAAGAAGTCTCAAACTTGCCAGATCGGATCATTATTTGTTAAGATCCATGGGGGTTCACTTTCAGCTCTCGAGACACTTTGAAAATCAAGAGAACGTGGAAATGCAGTAAAAGGAGTTATTCTCCTAGGTGGTCTGGTGTCCGCGTAAGAACGAAGAATTAGCAGAAAGATAGCTTCAAACAGTGCAACGCGATGGATTCTATTTCGAACGTTAGGCATGTGTTTTGTTTTATCTCGATAAACAAAACAACTAATGGGGGTAGATTTTGCAAAACATTTTGCCTCTCCTTAATATTAATCCTTCTGCGCTCAAGAGCAGCTAAACTGCGTTCAAATGCCGAACCAGATTTTTCGCATTTGCAGGAAAATACATGACAAAACAATGTCTTAAAGAAAACATGAAATTGAAAATTTTCGAATTTATAAGAGAATATTAAAAAAAGGGGAGAGAAAGATGGAGCAACTCAAACGGTGTGTGTGTTTACTCTATAATTCATAGAATACCTACGGGAGATGCGGAAATTAATTGACAAAGCGAAAGCAAATATTTGGTGAGTAGGAATGAGTTTTCATTTCCGATGTATCCCCTGTTTGCTTTATGTTTGTACAGTTTAAATATACTTTATGAGGACCGCGTTTACGAAAGTAGTTTGCAACTCATGGAGTAATATAAGCAATGCATTCGTGATTACGCGATTGTTTGTACATAAATACGACGAACGATAATACACTTTTCTCGGTTTATATAGTAAAGAGAAAATTTCATACTACAAACAACAAATATTTTTCTTGTTTTTGTCTCACTGTATTAGAAACTTTCAATATTATTATACTACTAGGGGGCTCTGCCCCCCTGCCGCCTTTGGCAGCCCAACCCCCCCCCCCCCACTTCTCTTCACAACATATCTTGTTTATTTCGTACCACTTCATCAGCGTGCTATGGAAAGAGACGTGTGAAAGCACCAGCTTACTGAAGAAGCGAATTTTAATAAAAATAATGATAAAGCAACAATTCAAAAACAACAGATTCAATTCGCTGAATTTTAGTGGGGCCCACACTGGGGGCAACACTCGGGCTACCGATGTGTTGCAAGTTTTACAATGTTAAACAACAAATATCAATGAGATAAATCCAGGGGCCCCGAATTACAACCTATTAACATTCCCATGGAGCACCGACCTGGAAGCTTGTCGGACACATCCCTGTAAGGGGCCACGAAAATTTTTCATTTTTTTCAATTTTGCAACGAATAAAATCCAGGGCCCCACATCCAGTAGCGGGAACACAATACGCAGATTTTTAGTGGGGAATCCAGACTGGATTTATCTCGGTCTTCCGCTGTTGCAAATTGTATAATGTTAAAAAACAAAAAGAATCAGATTCATCCAGAGCCCCAAAATGAATTCTGTAAACATGGCCCCTACCAATTACCCGGGACACCAATTCGCATACTGTTAGTGGGGCCCCAGACTGTCTTTATCTCGGGCATCCGCTGTTGCAAATTCTACAACAGGAAATAATGAGATTCATCCAGGGCCCCCAAAATGAAACCTGTAAACATGGGGCCCCCGACTTGGAAGCTTGTCGGTCATCCCCCGCTGTGATTGCCATGAAACATTTTCATTTGTATTCGTTTTACCAACGAATAAAATCCAGGACCACCCACGCAACTACCCGTGACCGAATTCGCAAATTTTTTGGAGCCCCCAGACTGGATATATCTTGTGCTTCCGCTATCGCAAATTTTTCAACGTTAAAGCAGCAAGAAAACAATGAGATCCATCAAGGGCCCCTGGAAATGAAAACTTTTAACTTTCCCATGAAGGCATACGTACAATCCCCCCCGGGTACCCCGACCCTGTGTGTTGGGAGCACTGTTGTTATATGTATATTATACATATACATACCTCTCGGCATGACCCCCCCGCCCACAAGGGCAGGGCTGACAGGACCAGAACGATTCTTATCACTTTCTGATTTTTCACACTATAAATTAACCACAGAGGGGCCCTGAAAAGCTGGTTTGGGGGCTCGCCATCTAAATTCCAGCCTAAGGGCCCTGCTGTAGGATATGGAAGCCTCTCGGCACATGCACATAACATGGTCCCGATGGGTCAAATGGGTCCCAATATGTGTAGAGTTAAATGAATACTTGACCCAAAATCGTAACCGACTTCCGTAACACAAAAACGTAACAGGTTTTCGTCACTCAAAAACTTCACCCACTTCCGTCACTAGGTTGCTTAGCAACAGGCCCTTTTCGAGTTTGTGATTTTATATTATAGAGTAGATATGGTACATAAAAACAATTTAGCAAGACTTGAGACATCTAATTCAAATCAAAAAAGAGAAATTTTGAAAGGAATCAATAAAATTGCTTTCGTTTTCTCGGTGATTGGAGCTTTTTCAGGATACACACGTTAATGTAGTCATGCACGGGTCCAATATAATAGAAATTATAACAAAGCGATAAAAAAAAATCAGAAAAGTCACTGCTTATGAAATTGGAAATGAAGCTGAAATGATGGCTGAAGGTAATAGTATCAGATTCTGATGTCTATGTAAAAAGTACTCTCTCTAAAATGAAAAATTTCCGTTTCACAGAAAAGAAAAAAAAAATGGAGATGCATTAAAAAAAGAACCCCCCCCCCCTACAAAAAAAGGGAAAAAAACATATTTACCATTTATAGGTAAAAATGCATGTATTAAGTATTGCTATTTAAACTTATTTCACGCACTGTGGCGTGAGCAGCTGAAGTAGAGGCATTAGTAGTCTCTGCACTTTCCGAGTTCACGTCAGCATAATATCCAGAAAATATCTGTTTTCTTAAAAACACTATTGACAGTAAATTTTTCTAAATGCAATGTAGTATACAGTAGCAAAGCTATGATAATTAAACAATTGCTTCTCCTAAATATCAAAAAAGTAGATGATACCATCTTTTGAAATAAATAATTTAAGGCAACTGACTACGTTCAAATGACGATTTTTTCGAAACTTGTCGAAAATGGTTTTATAAATTCATTTGGAAGAATATTTCACACAGAATCCAAAACTATTTTACTCTTGCACATGCAATAAGTAGCAACAAAGTTATGGTTGATTCAAATCATCTGGAACAATGGTTTCGAAGGCAACATACAATTTTCAAACGCGTTTTTTGAGGAGGGGTTTATTTTTTCGTTACTTTATTTCACGCGAAACGTAATTTCTCAAACACTATGCAAGATGTTTTCATGAAATTATTCAACAGTGTTCCAGATAACGTTAGCTGTGCAATGAACTAGGATCTTGGCCATGTTTCTTTGTTTAGAATTCAATATTTTACAGCTGTTTGAATGAAAAAAATTGATTTTTTTTGTGAAAATTCACGTATCGTTTCACGAAAACTGCCATATCTCAGAGAATATCTTATGTATCTTAAAACTTTTAGTTCATTGCACAGACAACAGTCACAGAAACATACATGATCAAAATTATTCAAGTAACTTGTGTAGTTTTTAGTGTACAATGTTTGGCGTAAGTACTGAAAATGAGCCAATTTTGAGGACATAATTTAGAATATCTCAAAAAGTTTCAGAGATATTTCAGAAATTTCATTGGATTTCTTTATTCAATACAGTACTTTTATTCAAACCCCACTTGTTTTGTGAAAATCACCGTGTTTTCAAAAAAAGTGTCCCGCACGTAGTCAGTTGCCTCAAGTAATGTTTTCTCAATGTGTGTGGCGTATTGTGGCCAACCATGTGGGTATTTTCCCCCAGTAGTAATTCATTTTAAACATTTTACAACTGCCGCGCTAAGTAATGAAAACGTGTCTATCCTATAAGTAGCAGTACAATAAATTATATCAGGGGTTCTTTATAGGATATACAGTCGAATCCCGTTATAACGAACTCTGAGAGACCGGAGAAATCACTTCGTTATAACAAAATTTCGTTATAAAGGAATTCCAGGTTTTTTGCATTGTCCCTATGTAAACTTATCTGAGGGATCAGAAAAGTTTTCGTTAAAACGAGATTTTCGCTATAACGGTATTCGTTAAAATATTTGATTGTATTATCTCTTAAATTGAATTTTTGTCGCGATAAGGTATTCCGTGTACGAACTGTAATACAGAAGTATACAGAAAAAGGAAAATAGTATTATGACGTAAAGGAAGAGTAGATTAACTCTCTCACCAGCATTCACTAGATATTTTATAAAGCTGATTTCTCAATATGCAACACATTTTTAAATCCTTCTTACTTTGCAGTTGTTGAAAATCGGAAGGAGAGGGGGGGGGGGTAAATATACTTCATAAAGAAAGATGCGACAATTTACAGGGGGGTTTAGAATGAATATATGAATTTGAATATTCTTTTTTGAATTGAAAATATAACAGCCGTAAATTAGTTTTCTAATCCCTACCCCAGATAATTGTACCTATCTTCAAAAGTGAATTGAACCATAAATGATGAAAATCTTTGAAAAAATATCAAACTTTCTTTCTCGAATAAATATATATATTAAGAAAAAATAGATTTTATGGAAATCTTTATATAACGTGATTTCCATTTAAGATTGCTGTCTGTATTTATACTTGAAAACTCATTACTGGTATTACTTTTATGACGGCTTCAAATGAATGAAAATCACAAGGAGGATGGAAATCAAAGGTGTGAAATTCAAGATTTCCCTTAGAAATTAGTTTTCGTGTGGGATTGAAATCGATATACATATTTTGTTTTGTGCAAATTTAACCCCGGTATCCACTTACGCTGATTGGACGTATATACATGCAACACAGATCTATTTTTTTCCCCCTCGTCTATCAAAACTTTGCCTATAGCGTTATTGTTGATATCACCTTAGTGAAATAATCGACACCCCTTGCATATCAAAAAACAACAAACTTTAGCCGGTTCTGATTACACGAACCTAGATATGAACAATGCAATGTAACCAATAAAGCTTAGGCATATTATTACTACTTCGATTCGCACGTCGACCTTTTATCCGAGCACGTGCTTTTATTCTGAAGAGTGGTCTGTGCTATATTAGACTTATTTTCTACTGAAGAAAGGACTATGTTTTAACCATGAAACGGTTGTTTGGTGTTTCATTTTTTCGTATTTTGAGTGATCTACGTTGGATCTAATTTTCTATACTACAGTCGAATCCCGTTTTAACGAATATAGTTATAGCGAAAATCTTATTTTAACGAATATAGTTATAGCGAAAATCTTATTTTAACGAATATCGTTATAGCGAAAATCTCGTTTTAACGAATATCGTTATAGCGAAAATCTCGTTTTAACGAATATCGTTATAGCGAAAATCTCGTTTTAACGAATATCGTTATAGCAAAAATCTCGTTTTAACGAATATCATTATAGCGAAAATCTCGTTTTAACGAACACTTTTCTAATCCCTCAAATAAGTTTACATAGGAACAATGAAAGCAACCTGAAATTTCATTATAACGAAATTTCGTTATAACGAAGTGATTTCTCCGGTCTCTTGGAGTTCATTAAAACGCGATTCGACTGTATTACGGATTCAAATCTTAGACAATCAATGAAACCTATTCATAAAATTTTACCTCAAACCTTGGTAATATTTACGGAGCGACATGTAAACACTACCGTTGCGGTTCTGCGGTTGCGAATTTTTGAATGCCGCGGATTCAATTCTTCACTGAAGCGAACGACGTGTCAATGATTGAACCAATGAGTTGGCTCCATTGATTGATCAATGCCACCGTTCAGCATGGTTCAATGATAGAAACTCAATCAGTAATTAATTTATTCAAAGTGAGATAAATCAATGGGATATGCCAAATTCTATTTTATTATTTCTATGTATTCATAAACTCTTGCACTCCTTTTTTTTAAACACATTATGTGGCCTGACCGACAGATTTGTTGCACCGAATTTAAAAAAGAAATAACTTATATTAAATGTTCACTGAGTTCAGGAGGGATTTCAAAAACACATGACAAACTGAAGGAAATATGAACTCAGTAGCATCAGTGGGGAGGGAATAAATAACTTATTCTCGAGACGGAGAAAGGAATTTTTGGAAATTCTGTTTATAAAATGTCTCGGGCCCTTTTAGAGTTTTAGAAAAAATAAAAAAAGCAGCTCGTAATATAGGAGCTTATATAGGGATGAGGTGAAGATTTGCCAAATGGAATTCGGGACACCAAAAATATGTAAATAAATCGTGGGAATTTACGAAATGCGACTGAAAATTTTAACCCAGCTGGTAAAATATATCGCAATAGAAATAATAAAAGAGAGTAGGACGAACGCACAAATCCGGTTATGTATAATAATGTTAAGTCTAAAAGTTGTAGCATAAGAAGTTCGGAATGGACTAGGAGGGTAGAGAAAAAGGTCGTTGAGAGAAAAAGAGGCAAAAGCTACAGTAAAATCTGAAAATATGGATTTCTAAGAATTACCCGACTTTGCGGAATAACATTTTACTGTTAGGCGGTAGGATATCTCGGATTTCCTGGAACGTTTCGTTCTTTCCGAAGAATTTTCCGAGTATCATAATTTTGAAGCATATTCGTCTGGGTAATAAATTCCACTCGGAGGACACGTGTTTATCGAATACATTTAGAATTCAACTCAGAATGAGTAAAAAAAAAAAAATAGCATCTGATCGTTTTGTTACCGGAAGATATTCTCAATATGTTTCATATCTCACAAGAAAAAACATTAAAAAATCTCTGTGAATATCATCTCTGGAATAAATACATTTATAAAAGTTTCGTGTCGTTTTTATAACGGGTAAAATATGCATGAAATTCACTTTTAACTTCAGAGAGATATTCTTTTAAAATTTTTGTGATTTTGAGATGAAATGGAAACTTTTTTTTTTGGATTCAGGAAGTTATTGGAAATTTTTTTAAAGCAGATTGTTCTAGTCATCGATCGGCAGTTAATGAAAGTTTTCGTGTAGAATAAAAGCTTAGCTGCAGTGTAATCTTTTTTACCCAGGATGTGAATTTCCAGGTACACTTCCGTCTTCCCGTGTTTTCCGTTATTTAGAGGTAATCCTTTGTACGTCCATTCAATAGAGAATAAAGTTGATAAAGATGGCAAAAGCACAAAATAGGAAAAAAAAAGTAAAATAAAAAGAGCCGAATTGCTTGAGAAACATTCTACGGAATCAAAGAGCGTTGAGAGAGATATAAAAAGACAGTAAGATATTTCTCTCGTGGATATTTTTTTTGCACCTTCCGGCCGTTAGCGCTTCCAGTTCTCTGGATGGTGAAATTACTCCTCGGTCTTATTTTTTTTTTACCAGAGATTCTTAGCTTTTATGTCTAAACATTACATGGAATTTATTGCAGCGAGATGGCCGTGCCTTCATACTTGAAAAAAAGTCTATTAAAAGGCAACTGTAAGAGCTCTCTTCGGGGCAAGAAACCTTTTAACTATGATAATAAAAATTCTCAGATGTTCAAAGTCCAAGGAAATTGAATCTTCGACGTTTTTTTTCTGACGCCTCTTTCGCAGTTCATTACATTATATCGGCTCATTCGATAGCCGTCAGAGCATTTCAAAATTGTTCCTTGGGGGGAATAAACCGAACACTTTCTATATATTTTAAATTTAAAAAAAAATAAACTCACGAAACAATAAAAACAAACGCAACTATTGAAACTGGGTGCTTAATGTTGTTGACTGAATTCACGTTGAAAAACTTGAGCTGAATTGCAATCCACGTGGAATTGAATGTTCGGCTTTTGTTTTCACATACTGCAATCGCAGTGCTCTTTTATGGTTCGAAAAACTTTTTATCTGCATTTATAAAACTTAAAATGAAAGTATATTCGGATTCTTCATTTACAACACCATAAAAAAAGGAACTCAAAACTATTTCTTAAAGCATTTAATGACGAATGTTGGAGGATCGGCTTATTGTCGGCTCCGAGCCGACATTTGACATTCCAGCTTCCCTTTCACGAAATTGGTCATTCTTTCGAATCAAGAACCAAACTTTTGCACTCTTGTGTGAGAGAGTGAGATCAAGTTCGCATAGAGCCATTACAGATTGCTAGAAGAACGTTTTGTGTTGGCAGAAACATTCCTTTTCTGGGACAAAGAGGCACTCGCACTAATTGCTCTCTAAATTAAATCGACTTATGGAGTCTTCGAAGACGAAAGCCTCTAATGATTCTCCCCTTTGGGTTGTGTTCTTCTGACGCCCTTTCGGATCTTCGAACCGTACTTCTAAACGATAGAGATATGCATTGCATTTAACTCGCTTGGGTGTAATCCTGGGATACGACGTGTAAAAATATCGAACGCGAGAATTAATATGGCAGTTGTCCAGCATAGCATTAATTCGGGTCGGAAGAACAGAGAGATGATGAGGGCAGTTGTCCTAGGCAGCAATCTTGTGTGGGGGGGGGGGGGAGGGGGCTGGTGGTGGTAAATTTTAGGGCCACAACGTAAAACGCCGTCCATTGAAAATCATTTTCAGAAAATTACGTTTGCTTCACCTGCAAAAATTCCTAGTTACGGTCTTCCTCAAAGAAATAATTCGATGGATTTTAATAGAAAAGCTAACAATGTGTTAATCATTCAAATTTTATTGCAATGGCTAACGGCCGTATTCACCCCGACAGAGTTTAACTGCAACCACAGATCGATCGGATTAGCAAATCCGTATCGATCACTAATCCTTTAACCTGTGATTGTAGTTAAATTCTGTCGGTGAATACGGCCGTAAGAGAGAATTTAAAAATTTATTTCTTCGATGTGCCAACCAAAACACGTATTCAAAAGAAAGAAAAATAACACACTTTAAACTTAGGAAGAAGATTATCTTTCGTCAATACATTTGGTATGTTTGAAATGTTGAGTTAATTCACTTAGTGAGTCGTTTGTGAAGAAAAATTCTGATTTTCGAAGAGTGCTGATGAAAGATTTCAACTGTGACAACATTTACACTAAATAACGCATGCACCTCGTCCATATCCCTTTATGAAATTTCTAACGAATGAGTAGCTTATATGTATGAATGTACGTGTATGTGTTGTGAACCTAACGTAAAGTTTATTTCTATGTAATGCTTTCTGTAATGAGTGCTTTCTTTTTTCTTTCTTTCACACCGTGCACAACTCAGGTCTATCACCATTTACTGGCGATTTACTGTATGTGGTGTTGTGTTTTGATTTTTCAGTGCTGCCATCTATACTTCAGAAGCGAAGTGAGTGATGTGTTATGATTGAATTACATCTGTAGGTCTGTTGCTCTCCGTGGCGAGACTTTTTAAAGGGGAGATCAGCTCGCATTCGCACCTTGAAGTTGGGAACCACAGAAAACCAACTTCAGCCGACTACCACTATGGCGACGGAGGGGTTCGAACCCGGGTTCTCGCGATGCGAGTTCATCACTATGACCACTCAACCACAATAGCGGCTGCTTGTCAGTGCTGTTAACTATCATCTATTTTTCGAACTAAGAATTGGTGTGTAATGATTGAATTATATGTGCCATTGTGTCAGGCTTTTTGTTCTCTGTGGCGAGACATTTTGGCGGTGAGATTGGCTCGCATTCGCTCCTCGAAATTGGGAGACACAGAAAGAACAAACTGCAGCCGTCCACCGCTGCAGTGTTGGTAGGGTTTGAACCCGGTTTCTCGCGATGCGAGGACATTACTACGTTTCAGCTTTGACTGAGAAAAGTGCATTATCACCATCATCTAGAGTAGTGTTTCCTAAAGAGGGCAATATAAAAAATTTTGTAAGGGCAGTAGAAGCTATGGGTTTAGTATCGGATCCTATGGGTGGGCTCTTGAGCTGGGGGGGGGGGCATTGGGAGAAATAATTTTTTTTGGAGGGGAGGGGTGATGTGTGGAACAAAAATTTTGGGAACTATGACCTAAAGTAGGGGTTCCCAATCTGCTCTGTGTGCACTTTCTAGTGGTTCTGCCCATTCCAGGACAATTCCAAAAAAAAAAAAAAAAAAAAAAACCAGCAAATGTGATAAATAAATTAAGAAAGGAAAATTTTCGGGTCTCCACCATGTATAGCGCTCCGCGAGTCAAAAAAGGTTTGGAACCGCTGATCTAAAGATATGATGCCACTTTCCGCTATTAAGCAAAGTGCAGAGGAACTAGTAGATACGATGTGGAGAGGAATTTGTGGAAGGAAAACTTACAGGCTTCTTAAATGAATCGAACCACCGTCACTTCGGAATCCAGATGAAACCGCTAGTGTTATTAACCGCCTAGTTATTCTATACTTTGCATCTCATTGTGTAGAGTTATATAATTTTTTTATTTCATCTAGTGACCAATGCAATCATAAGCTGTTGGTCAAGTCGTGTCAGACTACATGATCCTCTTCAGCGTGTACATATAAAAATACGTAAAAGTAAAGTAAGTGCGTAAAAGTAAGTACTGCGTAGCAAGCATAGTGTGTGGTTAGTGCACTCGCCCGGATTGCCAGAAGATGGTAGTGGTTCGATTCCACGCTGAGACCTGAAATTTTCCTTCCAAAAATTCATCTCCACATTGTATTCAGTTCTTCTATACTTCATTACACACACACACGCACACCATCCGTTTTTTTTCTCCACTCAGAACAAACAAAAAATAAGACGATAAATGGCAAAGAAGGAAGAATTAATTTACATCGGAATCGCATTTGCATATGATAAACCCGGCATAATCGGAAAACATATCCTCACGAATCTTTCAGAAAGTGTCAGAAACTGAGTTGAAATGCCAAAAAATTAGGTTGTACAGGCATGCAAGGAGAAAGATATTTTGCGCCGCTCTCGGGATTCCCTTATTTCAATATGCATAGTGGGATTCTGAAAACTTTATTGCCGATAGAAAACCTTCGGAAGTGTTCGCGCAGAACGAAAAGCGTTCGAGGAGACATCGAAATGCACTTAGGTCATAACAGAAAGCCGTTACTGCACTTGTAGCTCTCATATGCCGAAATTCTTATCGAGTGCATAGAAATGAGCTTAAAACATGGAAGCATAAAAACAAAGCATAATATCTTCTTGAAAAGGTGCTTTTTGGAACGTTTTCAAGGTGAAAAATGCTTTCCTCCGATGCATAGCAAGCAATAAACATCAGCCAAGCTGAACAATAAACTCAATTCACCATTTTAATATTCAAGTGAACTTACGAATCCAATTCCAGTTCGAAACCACATTTATTATAATCAAAGAGACAGAGAGACGAAAAACTTATATAGTATATTATAGGGAGTTGGCCGGTATTTGCTCATCTGCAGCGGGCATGAAAAAAAGGCTTTGACGGTAGGTAGTAAGTAAACTTGATTGAATTCTTATTATTTGCTCATTAGTTTTGGGAAAAAATATGAAACTCTAAATCTTTTTTTTTATATCTTGCTTTTATACAAAGAATTGTTCTGCAGTATGCAAGCAATGGAAAAAGAACCAAGAAAGAGAGACAGATATTCTCTCCATAAGACCACGTATTTTTTGGATTCAACGCGTATACATAGGTCTAATAAATGTGTGTGCTTCTTTTTTTCAGAAACCAGTCTTCATGGTACACGGTTTGAGTTCTTGCAGATATTTTCTTGAAACAGATCTTTTTCACTCGATAAAATTTAAACTTTGACTGAGCATGGAGAAGAAAAAAAATTCATTATTAACAATCTTCACATACACACGGAAAATTCCTTATAAAAATTCTTTATTAAGAATTTTAACATAATCCTAAGGAATTATATCCTGAATTAGCAATTTTAATATGTATAGTAGAGTTTCTGTATTATACGAAATTATATTTGACAAATTTTTCCTTATAACCAATGCTTTGTCCAATGATTTGATTTCGTGGCATGCGGTGACTCGACTGTAACCAATCATCATATCAATTAACTACAGACTGAATATTAGCTCTGGTCATTTTCTGCACACTAGGGTTAATAAGACCAGGACCTACAATTTATTGCCGATACCGAACGGCAGCCTTTTTTATACTCACGGAGAGGTTGGTGTGCTAACCCCTCGGTGTGCGACTCCCTACGGTAGCAATCTTTTTCTGTGGCCATTTCGCCGTTTCTGTGGTACTCCTGTGTCAGGAACGTTTCTGACACGGATGAACCGGTTATCGAACTCATGACACCTCTAAACATCCTTTTATACTTTAGGCGAGTATCTTGTCGACCTGGGCTACCACGCTCTCCAAATATTAATAGTGCAGTCGAAGATAAGTTGCATTTGAAAGCCTGTTTGATGACACATATTATGGGCTCTTATGAGAAAGCGCATTTTACTTTTGCGAATATTATCGACTCTTTAAAAATTGAAACGGTTCACCTCTTCCGGACGCAATCAGGCACACGGATTTGAGAATTCTCATTGACGAGGCGCTTAGGTTTTCTGAACATTGTTTCGTGGTGGTGTAAAAAAAATAAACACAAATAGAATATTCGTGTTAGTTCTAAAAAAGGTCTCTTCGTGTTCTCCTAGTCATCCCTTGGTTTTCTGAGGGTTAGCTCACCCTGGACTAGAGCAGTAGTTCTCAAACTGTGGACTGCGACCCTCCTGGTGGGACGTGTTAATTAACTGGGGAGATCACGATAGAATTTTTAAAATGAAACATTTGAAAAGAAATTTATTTTCATCTTTCGCAACGTAAATAAAAACACAGGGTGCTTAGGTAACAGCTCGTACATCATTTTAATGGCATACCGTTGATTCTATAGGCATACTTACAGCTAGAAAAAGTATTCAAATAACGTGTAAAACTCCGATATGCCATTCATGTGTCAAGAGGCTGTACAGCACTTGAAAAAAAACTTTGTTTCTAAGTGAAATATTCACTGAGATATTCGAATTCGAAAATCGGAGAAGAGGTGGTAAAAAGGGCGTTAATCGTTTTATCCGCATTCAATTATGTTCTTCCCAACTTTTCTCCGTTTTTGAATTCAAATATCTCAGCGAATATTTCACTTAAAAACGTGAATTTTTTTGTTGGCATGAGGAGAGACAGGGCAATGATTTTATAATCTGGTTTTTGGGCACAGGGTGTCCGTATAAAAAGTTAATTTTTTTATATTAATCACAACCCCTTGACACATGAATAACATATCTGAGTTCTGAACGTGTTTTGAATACTTTTTCTAATTAAAAGTAGTCTTATAGGATCAACGGTTCACCAGTAAAATGTCGTACGTGCTGCTACTTACGCACTCTGCATATTATTACAATACACTACCTTAACTTAGACTTAACTTAGTTACACTCACGTAACATATCTGTATGTATCACATAATATTTTTGAATTCTCTGTGTATGCAATAACCAATATTTACTGGACTTAGAATGAATTTATGTAATTATAAGAAATAAAATAAAAACAACAAAATATATAATAATAAAAACAAATCAAGAAAACTATTTTGTAGCAAGTGGCATTGCAGTGGCCGTTTCGATTTTAAATGAAGTTGATAACAACAAGAGTTGTGGGAAAGTCGAGGTGTCAACCGAAAAAATTCTTGTCAAAAAGTGGGGGATCGGCAATCAGGTGCGGACCCGTAGTAGTGGTGTTTTGGGTCGTTCTGGCTGCACCGCACCAAAAATTGTCCCGTTCTGGCTGCACCCTCACAAAAATTGTCCCGTTCTGGCTGCACCCTCACAAAAATTGTCCCGTTCTGGCTTCAAATAAAACACGAAAACCCCCACACCCAAAAATCGCAAGTCCGATTACTTAAAATCTCTCCCTCTCAAGGTTGTTTTTCCGTATCTCATTATAATATACCTGCTTTGTTGTTAACCTGAATAAAAAGAAAACTTTTCTTTAAGATAACGCAATTGTAAGCTTGTCACGCGGCATTCAAGGTTGCTATTTAAAACGATGCTCTCTTTTCAAAACCGGCATACAAGATTTATTTCTTTTTATGTAATAAGCATTATTTGCCTGCTATTTTTTTTCCTCTTGATATTGTTTACCACTAATCATGATAAAGAAGCTTTAACGCCCAATCTCACTAATTCATCTTGTTTTGAATCGGTTTATCTTGGAAGAAGTTACTTTTTTCATGTTTGCTTAAAGGATAATAAAAGTGTTTTTGATATCAGACATTTCTTTAAAAACAATCAAGGGAAGCTAGCTCCATATTTTGTCGGTGTGCAGTTGAATAGAGATGAATTCTCAAAACTTTGCCAGTCAAGATGTAGTGATGAATGATCTTTATCATTTTCGTTTCCCATCCACTACACTAGTTGTTGGACCCACATTAAGTGGCAAAACAACTTTAGTCAGAAAGTTATTAAAGTGTAATCTTTATGGGAGAGATATTAACAATATCTTATGGTGTTATTCAATGTTCCAGCCATGGTTTATAGAAGAATCAAAAATAGATTTTTACCAAGGCATACCTGAAGCATTTGATGATTTTTATGATGTCGTGGTTCTTGATGATTTATTAGAATCTTTAAATGATGAAGTATCACGTTTATTTACAGTAACATCTCATCACGGCAATAAAAGTGTTATACTTTTAACTCAAAATCTGTTTCCTAAAAATAAAATTTTTCGAAATATTTCCCTTAATACTCATTATCTTATTTTATTTGGGAACAACAGGGATTGCAGTCAAATTCAGTGTTTGGCTCGTCAGATGTTCCCGGGTCAGTCGAAATACTTCATCGATGCTTATAAAAAAAGCACTGAGAAACCGTATGCTTATTTGCTGGTTGATTGTCATCCGTTAAGCAACAAAGCGCTTCGTTTGAGAGATTCGTGTTTCTCGGACGCAGAAGGTGTCTACTGTGTTTTTGTTCCAACAAAATGAAGTCAATACGTAAAAATTACCATATGCTTGCTTTCTTACAAAAAGCAACCCCACTTCAACGTCGTGCTGTTCTGAAAAATGTTAGTCCATCCCAATTGCATTCTATATGTGAAGTATGCTATAATGCCCTACATAACAAGGACCTGAACTGTAATGTTTCTAAACTTAAGAAATATAAGACAGTGATTAGAAAGCTTGCAGACAAGAAGGTCTCAAACCACGTCAAGAAACGGATATTATCTAATCAAACAGGTGGAGCGTTTCTACCATATCTTATTCCTTCTGTGATCAGCGCAATAGGCAGTCTTTTCCAGCGTTAAAAATGGCTAAAAAAATGGCCTTAGTTCCAGAAGAATATTTGTTACCTCGGCGAATGAGAATATCTGAGGAGTCACAAACCGAAAATGAGATCGGAAATCTTTTGAATACCAACAACATGTCTGATGACGTCAAAGTGAAAATACTTAATAATCTCGTTTCTAAATACAAAAAACTGGTTCATACTCCGTACGACCCTGTCAGAGTTTCAATCCAAAAACCTGAGGAATCGATTGATGTAACTGAAACAGTTATCGAATCACCTAAAAAAGTGGACGAAGATCCGATAATTAAGCAGATATATCTTTCAATTCCACAAACAACAAGGAAGTATGTTCTTCCACTTATAGATAAAATGATGCAAGCTAACCTATCCTGGAATGAACAAGGACAATTATTAATAGACGGGAAATCTTTGCCAGGAACACATATCATCGATATATTCAGTTTTATACTCAGAAATAGAAAATCTACTGAAATCCCCAGTGCTTTTCCATTGTTTTTTATGAAATTGATTAAAACTGGAATACCATTCGAATGGATACAAAATGATATGGTTAAAAGAACTTTTGCACAAGACTCTCCTTCACTGGCCCAGGAAAGTCTGCTAACACCAAAGAAGAAAAGTTCTCCGGATGAACGCAATATAAGTTCGGTGAATTTACCTGAAGGCTACTTCACTCCAGTGCGAGTACCATTTAAAAAAAAAGAACCTAAGAGAAGTGCACGTAAACGAAGTAGAACGCACGAACCTGGTGCTCAATGGCTGAATTATTAGGGGATATTTACTACGATTTGGAAAATCCTGCTTCTTTTGGTGGTGTGAAGAAGTTAGCAAAAAAAGCGAATATTTCTGAGCGGTTAGCGAAAGATTGGCTAATGCGTCAGGACACTTATACGCTTCATAAACCTGTCAGATACAAATTTCCAACTCGACCCACAATAGCTTTAGGGCCTAATGAGTTGTGGCAAGCCGATTTGATGGACATGAAGAAATATTCACGATACAATAAAGGGATAAAATATTTGTTAGTTGTTGTTGATGTGTTTCGAAGGAAACTTTTCGTTCACCCCCTCAAAAACAAATCACAGGACCAAGTTTTGCATGCTTTCAAAGCGCTTTTCAAACAAGAAAAGTGTAAAAAACTCCATACCGATCGCGGTTCCGAGTTTTTCAACAGAAAACTACAGACTTTCTTTCGGGATAATAATATCGAACATTACTCAACACAATCAGTTTTTAAAGCTGCGCTAGCTGAACGAAAAATCCGTCAAATTAAAGACAAGATATATAGGCTATTCACTCACACCTCGAAATATAAATACATTCACTTTTTACCTGCGCTAGTTAGATCAATCAACGATTCGGTTAACCGTAGTACTGGTTTTGCCCCATCAAAAATTAAGAAAATTCACCATTCAGAAATTTTCGAAAGACTATACGGCTCTAGCCACAATGTCAGATTCAAGTTCAAAATAAACGACCAAGTAAGAATTTCAAAAACCAGGAAAGTCTTCCATAAATCTTATCTACCTAATTGGACACAAGAAATTTTTCTCATCAAAGCACGGTATAAAACTCAACCACCAACTTATGATTTGATTGATTTGAAAAAAGAACCGCTTATTGGACGCTTTAACGAATTCGAATTACAAAAGGTTATAAAACCGCTTGATAGTGCATATTGGAAGATTGAAAAGATATTGAAAACCCGTAAAGTTGGTAAAAACAAAGAATTCTACGTGAAATTTTTAGGGTACAGCTCGAAATTTAATGAATGGATACGGGAACCGGATTTAAAAACATGAAGAATCAGTTTTTCGTAACGCTCGCGAGTAACGCTAATAATGATTTGTTTCCAGAAAATACGCAGAGTCATTTCATCACAAAATTATTCAATCCGTTGCTTCTTGAGGGAAATTGGAAATGCGCATTAACAGACATTATAATTCCTAAAACATGGTATAACATTACTGATGATAACTCCAAATATCAAGTAACATTTTTTGAACAGATTGATGATACAGGCATTAGAGAATATAAAATATTTTTATCCGGAGATGACACTGCTACACTTAGTGAGAATATTAATAAAAATATATTACACACCGCTAATACTAATATGATATCATTTAATGTGAAAAAGAAAAAAAAAGAAGTAACAATTATTATTCCTACTGAATACGAAATTAAATTTGATAGAAACGCATCTGAGTTGATGGCTATTTTGGGTTTACCTCAGGAGGATAAAGTTCTAACTTCGACAACACACAATACGTTTTCATGGTCACCTAGTAAAAGGGACTTAAGTAAACAATACTTTACACTAGTAGATAAACGAAGTTTTGATATCCCGAACTATATGATTCCAGTTAAACCAGTCAAAGATGAGTTTTCTCATTTATCATTTTTTTCGGGTTTAAATGAGAATATCAAGTTGATTACAGGTAGAAATGCAGTTGAATTTTCACTCGATAAAACTGAGAAATACGTTCAAATTAGAGTCTCTGAAGGTTTTGAATTGATTATCAATAAAAAGGATGCTGCATCTTTTTCAGCTATGATGAATCTGAAAAGAGAAGTTACAAAATTTTCTCACGGTGTCACAGCAAGTGTTTATGATAAAAACTCTGTAAATGTCAATGATTCAGATTTTTTTGAAATAGCTGAAGTGGCATTCAAACGTAAAATAGATGTTCAAAAAACCGAAAATTTTTCTCTGCCTCCTGGTTTGTATGCGAAAGGTGAACAACTAACACCTCATTTTGAAAAAATTAATTTTCAAATGCTAAAAAAAGGTATGTCGAGAATAATTGTACCACAGAACCATGAGTTAAATCTTTCTAAGGAACTAGCAGATATTCTGGGGTATGAAAAACTAAACTATCCACATGGTATATATCATTCAAAACATGAAATCGAGTTGTTTGCTGGGGTTTCAGAAATATTTATCTATACAGACATCATTTCCAGTCAGTTAATTGGTAATACCATGGCCCCACTACTTAAAATTATACCTGTCTTAAAAGAAAAAGATAATGAACAGGTTATACTAAGCTTTCCAAGTCCATTATATTGCTCCGTATCGAGGAATTTTATCGAATCGATTGAGGTTGTTTTGCGTGATTCATCTGGTTCGAAAATTCGTTTCCACTCAGGAAAAGTTTTTTTAGTCTTATCTTTCATGGAGATATAAAAGAGACTACCTTTTTCTTCAGATTCTTATTATAGTGACAAGCATCTAGTATTGTGACTATGTTGTGCGCGCGAGCTTGTTGCAATTACTATATCAATCAGCAAACAGGAGGAGGCTTACCATATTTTCAAGGCAGGTTAATTCAACGAGGAAATGGTTTTTTTTCTAATATATTTAGATATGTTACTCCATTTCTAGCCAAAGGTGGTCGATATTTGGGTCGACAGATTTTGAAAACATCTGCTAACGTTGCAAATGATGTAATAAGTGGTCAGGATTTTAAAACAGCTGCTAAATCCAGATTGACGCAAATGCGTGATTCAATAACCAGTGATGTTATTGATAAGATCCAAAAAGGTTCAGGTCGAAAACGACGCAGAATCACAAAAAAAAAATTAACCAAGAAAAAGCGAAAAGATTTATTTTCTTAAGTTATAAAAATAGATGATTAAAACAAAATATCATCACATTTATTTCCAATATGGAACAAAAAGGATGTCCGTGTTTGAAATCAGAATTAGATATTTTTGAAAAACCCTTCATTCAAGTGGCTGTGGATGATTCTACTTTTGTAGAAGTAAAACCAATCGCAAGTATCTCACAAAAAGGTCCAATCGAGTTTTTAGTTAGTGGGAGTAACACTGAGAAATACATAGACCCTTCGAATATTTATTTGCATTTGAAAGCTAAAATCGTGAAACAAGATGGGACAGATTTACCCGAAACTTCTAAATCTACACCAATAAATTATATTTTGAATACGTGTTTTTCTTCGTTGCAAGTATTTTTGAATGATAAACCAATAAGCAACTACGCTAATTATGCATACAAGGCATATATTGAATCACTTTTGTTCACCTCGAGTGCAGCACAAAAAACTCATTTGACTAGTTCGCTGTTTTACATTGACACTGCTGGCAAAATGGATGACCATGCCCCTCTGAACTCTTTAAACTCCGGTCTAAAACAACGTCATGAACGTTGCAAAGCCTCACGAGAGATGGATTTAATAGGTCCATTACATTTTGATTTAGCCAACCAATCAAAACTTTTATTGAATGGAGTTGACCTTACCATAAAGCTAGAACGCGCTAAAAATTCGTTTGTTCTAATGAGTGATGTAACAGACACACAGCTGCTAATCACAGAGGCTAGTTTGTACGTTCGAAAAGTACAAATAGCTCCATCTGTTCTTCTAGGACATGCTAAAGCATTGGAATTAGGGAATATACAGCTTCAGATTAAACACAGTGAGATTCGAAGCTTTACCCTTTCTGCAGGTTTGCAAAGCCATGTTATATCAAATGCTTTCTTGAGTGAAATTCCCAGTAGACTGATTCTCGGTCTAGTACCAAACAAAAATTTCAGTGGTGATGAAAGAAAAAATCCATTCAATTTCAGGCATTCGAACATAAATTATATATGTCTAAGAAAAGATGGCATGACGTATCCATCAAACCCATACACTCCTTCTGCAACATCCTACGTTAGAAATTATATGTCATTATTCACAGACCTGAACAAATTTTCCAGTTCTACTGATATCCCAATAAGCTACGAAGATTATCCTAACGGTTTTTACTTGATAGCATGGGATTTAACTCCAGACTTTTCAAGCGAAGGTGATTGGATTTCCACTCCTGAAACCTCCAATCTATCTATCGAAATTAAATTTTCAGAAGCTTTAACAGAGACGATGACATTGATTGTTTATTCTCAAGTCCCAAAAACGATACAAATCGATAAATCTAGAAGCATTTACACCGATTTCTAAATATGAATTCTAACGATCTATTTCAAATCGCTCACGGTGATAGTTTACTATCACCAGTGTTTGCAGGGGTTTTTGCTTGCGATCAACTTCCGCTAAAAAGGAAAAGGAAGCATAAAGCGTATATTGTAAATATAGACCCCAAAAATAAGCCCGGTTCTCATTGGATCGCTATTTTTTTTGATAAAGAAAAATGTTATTACTTTGATAGTTACGGAATGAAATGCAGAAACGTGTATATCTTACGATTTATTCGTAGAAATTCAAAAGTTACTGAATATAATGAAACTGTGTACCAATCACCGTTCTCAAAATCATGTGGCATTTTCTGTTTGTATTTCCTTACACATATCGTGCGAGGCAAGAGACTGAATGAATTGACGAACAATAAAGAAAAGAACGAGAAGTTAATGTGTTCTTTTGCTGCTAAACAAATGCTACAGTTTTCCCGTATCCCCCAAAATGATGTCATACAGTACTGCGTGAGCTTGCTTTAATACACCAATTAAAATTTTGTAAATGTGATTATATAAACGCTAGAACATCTCAATTTTCATCATTCTACGCTCTGAAGATGGACCAGAAATATGGTTACGTTTATGTTCGCTCGAACGAAAAACCATCTCACCCTACACCTTTATTATTCTCGGATATGATTCAAGCCATAAAAAGTGCGATGAGTGTATCCCTTGATTACCCCGATAGCTGTCCATTGGAACTAAAATATTTCAAAGTAATGAATAACAAGAAAATTCTGGCCAAACTTCACGATGAGTGCATTCCAACATCGTTGATGGATGATGAACTATATGGTTTTTGCATTTTAAAACTAGAAGCTGGACTATGGGTTCCACATATATTTTGCGATAATTTCTACAACAGCATTTCGGAATGCGTTAACTGTGTTTTAGAAACTGACTTTGATCTACCGTTGATAACTAATTCTGTTAAAATAGCATACTTTAAACTGTTATCGGTGGATTCCGTGGTGACAGAAATTCACAGTGTTTTCGTGAAAAAACAAAATCTTTTCATTAATTAAACAATCTGCTAGTATTCGTGTTTTACAACTCTCGAGTATATCTTTGTAAAAAAAAAATTACATATTGTCATTATAACATTGATATGTAAGATTATATTGATTGTGTATGCAGTGTGTATATGTTACAATGATATTGTATCTAACTTGTAAGAATAATAAAAAAAATATTTTAATTTAAGAATAAATATCTCGAGTTTTTGTTTGTTGGTTTTTTTTATTCATGGATATAAAAAATTCAAGGCTGTTAAACAAATTACACTGTAATTACCTTAACCTCGCGAAACGCTAAATAATAAATTAGAAACGTAAAAACCATCCCGGAAATAAAAAAAAGTTTTACAAATGTTAATACATTATAATGGTCACTTTTCATTTCTTGAAGGTCAAATCGTGAATGAAAATCAGAAACAATATGATTGTTTCCGTAACACATATTCGGTAATCATCTTCCTTTTTTCTTGAAGGTTACGATCAAATTATAATTCTTGGCTTAGCTATGAATAATTGCTTCCTCTACTCCCTTATCTTAAAACCGAAGTTAAATTATGGGGAAAACCATAACATTCCACCACCCCCTCTCTTCAAGTCTTTCACGCATCACAATGTCATATAAACCATGTTTATTTTTGTGGTATGCTATATCGTGTTTTAACAGGAATGATTAATCGCGTGAGTTGACCTTGAATCTAAAATAAAAACCAGTGCATCGCTTACCATTTCACATTACACAAACGAAAAGCTCGGAAGACGAGATGGCTACTCCTGGTAAGTTTTTACAAAGAAATTTTTTTTATTCTCGTGTAAAGAACAACTTAGCTCTTATTTTATTCGCGCTATGATTTTAAATAATAAAATTCAAGAACATTGATTTCTTAATAAGATTTTTATATCGCGTTTTTTTATATATTCACAGGGGGCGATTTCTTTTTTTTTGTTTTGTAGATAAAAAATTTAGAAATGAAGACTCATTAAAAACAAAAAAACGTAAAAGTGCAAACATTTCATCTGACGACGACGAGGACAATAATAGCCAATCAGAAACAGAACGTCGGATTAGCAAAACCAAAAAAAAATATGATCTCGTATTGGAGGATGATCACATAAAGAAGAGCAAAACCAGGACTTATTCTATTTATGTAGGTAATGGCATAGTTATTGAAAACAAAATATATAGGAACAACACTTACATAAACATATCGAGATCAATAGACGGCGAGATAAAAAATAGATTTAATGTTCCTGTAACGCAATTAGACTCTTTGCGAAAGGCTCTTGATTGCATGGCTGAGCATTTAAAGTAAAAATAATCTTCCTGTGTTGTTAGCCAAGATTCATATTTTTTAAATGAAGCGTTTTTTAGCTTCTAGAATAAAAAGACAATAAAAATATATAAAAAAACTATGAAATATATATATGAAATGTTAAAAAAAATATAAACTATCTATATAAAAATGTAAAAAAATTATAAAATATATACAAAAAAAAATGTTAAAAAATTATAAAATATATACAAAAAAAAATTTTAAAAAATTATAAAATATATACAAAAAAATGTTAAAAAATTATAAAATATATACAAAAAAAATGTGAAAAAAAGGAAAAAAAAAGTATTTTATCGTATAAATATAAAAAAAAGGGTGTATTAAATGTATATATAAGTATGTATGAAATAGGTTTTATCGTGGTGGTGGTGGTTTTTTAAAAAAGAAAGAATTAAAATTTTATATTGAATGATTGATTAGCAGATTTTACCCCCGTTGCCAAGAGATTAGATTTTTATACTTCTAAATAGTATTTTGGTATCAGAAATTCTATCATTTTTTTTAGCTTTTATGTGTCCAAACTCATTATAAAAAAAAATAAAAGAATACTAAATTTTTATATTATTAAATAATATTTTGCGTATAATATAATACTAATATTTAAAAAAAAATTATGTGGTCAAAATGTTTGCATTAAAACAAACAGCTTTCAATAACTTTATCAAAACATATCGAGCGGTAACAACCATACGTGATCCTTATAAATTATTATCAAAAACAAAGGGCCAGATTAAAAATTTGATTTTAAAATTTCATAAAACATATCTTAAGATCATAATTTGCTTGGAAATATCCTTTTTTAAATACGATGAATATCGTAATATATCAAGAACCAAATTTTACTTCGCATCAAAAGTTCTTAAAATAATATGTTCAAATAATTTAGATGATATTTTGAATGATGCCTTAGTTAATATTCTCGATAGAATAGATAATTTTGTTAGAAATGGTAGTGGGTGGGTTATAGAAAACATTAATTTTATAGATCTAAGTTTAGGTCGATATAAACCTCTGACGGGTGGATGTGAATTTGTATCGTTACCAAAATATTTAAAAAATAAAAAATGTTTACTTGAAATTAAAAATATTAATGACCAGAAATGTTTTCTGTTTGCTGTATTAGCAGCTCTCTTCCCCCCCAAAAAAAATGTAAGAAGTAAAAAAACTTCTTATTTTAAATTTTTCAAATACTTGAAATTTAATGAACAAGATTTCCCTATGGATATTAATAATATACACATTTTCGAAAAATCAAACAATCTAATAATTAATGTTTTTAAATATAAAAAAAAATCTGTAACACCTCTTTACATAGGAAAAACAACAAGGGAACAAAAAAAAATAAATTTACTTTTATTTAAGGGTCATTATTTTTTAATCACAAATATCAACAGACTCATAAACAGTAACGGTAAACATCACTATTGCAGTTCATGCCTACTTGGCTTCAAAAGAAGAGAATCTCTCATAAGACACGAACAACTTTGCTATGACATTGTCCCCGTGAGTTTGCCTAAAAATTTAATGACAAGTTTCGAAGATTATATAAAAACAGTCAAACACCCTATCTGTATGTATGCGGATTTTGAAGCTATAACAAGAAAAAAAACTATAATTATAAGTGACAATTCTGTTGTTATAGAAAAACATGTACCGATTAGTTATGCTATCGCTGTTGTTAAAAAGAAACAAATAATATTTTTAAATTATTATTGCGGGTTAGATGCTGTTGAGGTTTTTTTAAAAACAATTAAAACATTAAAAAAACAGCTTATTAACGAGCTTCATGAAATAGAACCACTTGATAAACATAGTATAAATAATATTAACAAAGAGTTCTGCCACATTTGCAGACAGTGTTTCGGTGATAATGATACAGTCGTCAAGGATCATTGTCATGCAACAGGTGAGTTCATGGGTTTTGCCCACAACTCCTGCAATTTAAACAGAAAAAAAAAATTCTTTTTACCTTTA
This sequence comes from Pholcus phalangioides, assembly GCF_987345545.1. Classification (NCBI taxonomy): domain Eukaryota; kingdom Metazoa; phylum Arthropoda; class Arachnida; order Araneae; family Pholcidae; genus Pholcus; species Pholcus phalangioides. The sequence goes on along the minus strand of NW_028301608.1, from coordinate 78,748,433 downwards.
TTTATCCACAATTTCACAGGATATGATTCTAATTTAATAATCAATGCTCTAACCAAGGAGTTTTTTAAAAATATAAGAATTATACCCAGTAGTTCGGAGCGATTCACGTCCATTCAGTTAGATGAGATTCTGATACTGGATTCGTATAAATTTCTTCAGAGCTCATTAGAACAACTAGCTGATATCAATACTGAATTTCCTCTCTTCAATTCAATTTTCACATCCAAAAATAAATTTTTACTAAGAAAAAAAGGAGTTTTTCCCTATTCTTTCTTCGATGATGAAAAAAAATTAAAATACTCGCGTTTACCCGATAAAAAATTTTTTTTCAATTTACTAACAAACTCTGAAATAAGTGACGATGAATATAGTCATGCTAAATTAATTTGGAATAATTTTAAATGTTCGACATTCAGTGATTACCTTAAGCTCTATCAAATCACGGATGTGCTACTTTTGAGTGATGTATTTGAGCATTTTAGAACGATTATATATCGATTTTACGGTCTAGAAGTAACGAAGTTCTTATCAACACCTCACCTCACATGGGTAGCTGGACTGAAATACACGATGGCTCGTATTGAACTTTTACCAGAAATACAGATGTACACTTTCATAGAAGATGCCATGAGAGGTGGGATGTGTTTTAATAACCATCGCCATGTAAAAGCTAATAACCCAGAAATATATGGTTTTGACCCGAGTAAGAAACAGAGATACATACTTTCTCTAGACGTAAATAATCTCTATGGTTACTGTCAAACTCAATGTTTACCAATAGGTAATTTCCGTTGGTTGAGTGATGAAGAAATTAACAAATTCAATATTTTAAATGTACCTGATAATAGTGAAACTGGATATATTTTACAAGTAGATTTGAAATATAGTAGAAAATTACATGATAAACACAATTCGTTCCCCCTAGCTCCTGAACATCTAGTTATTAACGAGGAAATGTTATCACCTTACCAAAAAGACTTACTGGCTAATCTAAATATAAAATACAATTCCAACGTAAAAAAATTAATAAACACTTTATATGATAAGCATCTATATACCTGTCATTATAGACTACTAAAATTTTATCTCAAAATGGGGCTTCAACTGATAAAAATACATAAAATACTGAGTTTTCGTCAGGAACCTTTTTTAGAACCCTATGTGCTTTTTAATAATTCACAAAGAAAATCAGCAACAAATGATTTTGATCGATTATTCTATAAACTAATGAATAATGCATTCTTTGGCAAAACTTGCCAAAACGTACGAAATAAAACGGACATTAAATGTGCTCTAACTAAAAGTCAAACCCAAAAACATTTAGCGAACCCAACTATGGAATATTTTGAAATTCTCAACGAAAACTTAGTTTTATTTAAAAATAGAAAAAAAAAAGTTGTTTTAAATAAACCAATTTTCATAGGTTTCACTATACTAGAATTAGCTAAAGAAAAAATGTTTGATCTTTATTATAATTTTCAATCATATTTCGGGGAGAACAAATGCACGCTTATTTACACAGACACTGATAACCTAGTCTTAAATATCCAAGCGTCGAATGTTTACGAAAAATTAAAAAAAGATTTCAGTCATGTTCTCGATTTCAGTAATTATTCTTCTGATAGCCGTTTCTACAATATCGATAATAAAAACAGATTAGGGTATCTAAAAGATGAAACATGTGGGGAGCCTATTAAAGAATTTTGCTCATTGAAGCCAAAACTTTATGCTTACACATTTGGGATGTCTTCTAAACTAGCCGGGAAAGGAATTAAAAAAAGTGTTCTCAACACTTATGATTTAACTACGTATAAAGAAGTTTTATACGATGAAAAACTATTAAAACATACACAACACTTTATTAAATCCAAGAAGCATATTTTATACACACTGAAAGAAAATAAGATAACATTAAACCCATTTACTGATAAATCTTACTTTTTTAATAACTTAGAAAATTTTGCATTTGGACACATAAAAATAAAAAAATGAATTTTATTCTGTTTAGCGTGCTGATAACACTTCAAGCTAGTTTTTAGAGGAGGGTTTTTCTAGCTTCATAGCGTGTTATGAAGTGAACCCCTCCTAAATCTTAAATTAATGACAACAAAATTTAAAAAAAAACTTAAAATTTTAGGTATATTTTACCTTGTTTTCAAAAACCTGGTTGGTTAGGGTGCGGCTATTCGGGGAGGTTGGAGGCCGCAAAAAAAAAATATATATATATATAAATAGACAAAACACGAAAACCTAACGAAAATCAATTCAATGTGATTTTCACTGGATTGCTCAGCTACATATTATAAACATACTTGATAACTTGGAAAAAAGATGCTTAAACATTTAGGCAGTCCTTTAAACCAGTTAGGAAAGGAATTTAAAAAAATTATTCTCAAAACTTATGATTTAAACACATATAAAAAAGTTTTATACAATGAATAATTATTTAAACGTACACAGCACTTTATTAAAACCAAGAAGCATATTTTATACACACTGAAAGAAAATAAGATAACATTAAACCCATTTACTGATAAATCTTACTTTTTTTTAATATCTTAGAAAATTTTGCATTTGGACACATAAAAATAAAAAAATGAATTTTATTCTGTTTAGCGTGCTGATAACACTTCAAGCTAGTTTTTAGAGGAGGGTTTTTCTAGCTTCATAGCGTGTTATTAAGTGAACCCCTCCTAAATCTTAAATTAATGACAACAAAATTTAAAAAAAAACTTAAAATTTTAGGTATATTTTACCTTGTTTTCAAAAACTTGGTTGGTTAGGGTGCGGCTATTCGGGGAGGTTGGAGGCCGCAAAAAATATATATATATATATAAATAGACAAAACACGAAAACCTAACGAAAATCAATTCAATGTGATTTTCACTGGATTGCTCAGCTACATATTATAAACATACTTGATAACTTGGAAAAAAGATGCTTAAACATTTAGGCGGTCCTTTAAACCAGTTAGGAAAGGAATTTAAAAAAATTATTCTCAAAACTTATGATTTAAACACATATAAAAAAGTTTTATACAATGAATAATTATTTAAACGTACACAGCACTTTATTAAAACCAAGAAACATATTTTATACACACTGAAAGAAAATAAGATAACATTAAACCCCATTTACTGATAAATCTTACTTTTTTAATAACTTAGAAAATTTTGCATTTGGACACATAAAAATAAAAAAATGAATTTTATTCTGTTTAGCGTGCTGATAACACTTCAAGCTAGTTTTTAGAGGAGGGTTTTTCTAGCTTCATAGCGTGTTATCAAGTGAACCCCTCCTAAATCTTAAATTAATGACAACAAAATTTTAAAAAAAACTTAAAATTTTAGGTATATTTTACCTTGTTTTCAAAAACCTGGTTGGTTAGGGTGCGGCTATTCGGGGAGGTTGGAGGCCGCAAAAAAAAACAAAAAAAAAACCAGATTTAAAAACGTAAGATCTAAAAACATGACAAAATTTGTTGAAATGAATTAATCGGCGTTTTTAAATCTAACAAAGCATTTAATTTTTCGGACAGTTTAGATTGAGCAATTAGATTAAATAAAAATAATTTTTATGTAATCAACAGTTTGTGTTTTATAGCAACTTTTTCAGAACCTGGTATTTTTATTAGAAAAGCTAAAGAATAAATAAGGAAGATAAAATTATCACTTTTCATGTTAGTGCGCGCATAAAAAAGACATTGAATATTTTTATGCTCGTACTAGCATACATAGTGATAAAAATAAAATCACCTGAAAAAAGAAAACAGTGGATAATAGAAACAATGAACAGTAAGTTTTTTTTGTCTTTATACAATTTTTAGTCTTTAGAAATATTAAAATATTATTATCTAACAAATTTCATTATCTAATAATTTATAAAAAGGCAAACCTACTCGTTTACATATATAAAAAAATCAATGTTTTCTATCTTTAAAACTTGTAAAGTTGTGTTTAGTTGTGGTTTTCGTGTTTTATTTGAAGCCAGAACGGGACAATTTTTGTGAGGGTGCAGCCAGAACGGGACAATTTTTGTGAGGGTGCAGCCAGAACGGGACAATTTTTGGTGCGGTGCAGCCAGAACGACCCAAAACACCACTACTAATATGAAATATTACCCTGAAGCGATAATTCATGAAATTTGTGTATTTTACCTGTATCAACGTCTTTGATTAAATAACAAATTCAAGAAAACTTCGACTAAAAAATGGGAACAATCGGGACGGATAAAATGTAAGAACTGTCCCGGAAAATACGGAACAAAATGTGTGACGCATGGCCACCCAACACGCAACAATTTTGCATTTGTGTAATCACCCCTCCCATCAGCGAGCTCTAGATCCGTCCCCTGTTCGTAGGCGGAGATAGACTTGGAAGTCTGGGGGGAGCACGGTCACTATTACTGGGGGGGGGGGGGGCACGATGATGGTGATGTCAGTTCATATATACAAAAAACATTAGATCAGTCGACTTCACTGTTGACGCTGGGGGGGGGGGGGCCGTATCACCGCCCATGCCCCTGTTGCCAATAAAATTCTTATCGGAAAGGGGTCGTGGCTCAAAAACTTTAGGAACCACTGGACGAATAGAGTATGCTGCACCATTTCGGAGACCATATCTTCAAAAAGCCATAGACCTGATTGACGGAGTGCAGAGAAAAGCCACTAGAACAGGAATGGTCGCGCAGGGTTTCAGCTACGAAGAAAGACTTGATTCATAGCATATGTCTCTTCTTGTGAACAACGTGGGTATCGGGGCGATAGATCGAAGTATTAAAGATGCTCAATGAGATCGATATGATGGCTTATAAAATATTGTTACGGCATCATTAAAATGCTTCGATTCGGGGACTTCAGTTTCTGTTGGTTAGTTACAATGCTATGGTGATGTGTGGCGCAGGGAGGATTTTTTAAGGGTTGTAAAAATGCATGAAATAGCTTACCTTCTGTTGCGGTGAATTCTCCCACGATAGACACCTTTGAAAGGAAATTTGTTAAGCTCGGTGGGAGTAATCAACTAATCAACAAGCTTGAATATTTGCTACAAGCTTCATACTTGAATGTATGTGCAAACAATATTTTTTATGGGTTTCTTTCTAACATATTATTTATTTTATTTATTCATTTATATTTTTTTATCTTCGCAATTATTAATTTTTTCCAGCCAACTTGTGCCGAGCAACGTACTTGTTGTGGATTCTAATTTTTTATTTATGTAATTCTCAGAATCAACCTTCTACTTATTTTTACACGATAAAGCTAACTGGTTTCATCTGATACCTCGTGATGATGTCTACCGCTGGTGTTGAGAAGCGTCGGGTCGTTACTTAATTTCAGATTGGGGCCTTTGTGTCGAGAGAATCCAATTTATTGAATTGACGGCAGTGAAAACCTAATCAGCTACATAAATTAGGAAAATTTAGAATTATTTTCTTAATTGTTTCTATGGCCGCAAATTGAATAATTACATTACTATACTGTCATAAATGAAAAAAAAAACTAGAAGAGACAAGGAAGAGGATCGTGGAATTTTTATACCGAACAAACTGTACACATAAGGAAGTTTTTCCACGAAACGATCGCTTCGCAGTCATTTCAAAAGTGCTTTTCCACGGCAGTTTTTTTTTCCGCCTTCAATCGACTTTTATGCACAAAAAGAATGAAAACGTTTTATTTTCTTTTTTATAAAAATCCTTTTTTTTTCCTTTTTCTAACCATTTTCATTGGTGACCCAGATTTGCACGCAGCATTGATTAATAACCTCTTCGCAGCTCCTGTAAAACGAAGAGTTGACTTCCCTCCGTTGAGGAAGCGAAGGAAAAACTTCAAAGTTAGCGAATCACTTATAAGAGGCTGCATCTCAAACAGATGGCACGCACGCGACTCGAAAAATATGAAGGCATCGTTATCCCCTTATTTATTATTATTATTTAAATAACAGAGCATATTGAGCAAATGTGTATAGCCCGCGAAATATCTTTGAAAATCCCGATTCGAATAACAGTATTTGCAATATCAATGCTGTGTAGAAATGCAAACGTGATACTATTAATCTATTTGATAGATAGTCGAAGTTCCAACAACTAGTTTCTTTACGATAATTATTCACATAATTCAAATATATTTCCCGTACATACATATGTTACGCGCTCACATTCAATAGATCGAATAGAAAATACGAAGCAGGAGCAACAACGTATAAACCGAGTACAACCGTATTGACATAAATTGGTTTTTTACGCCTTTGAAATTGTATTCGAATAAGTAAACAAGTTACAAGAAATGGCATTGTCATATGTAAATAGATTTCTTCGAGATATGATAAATCCATATTCCGTGAATTCATCCCTTACTCCATCGACTATTCCGAGTTTCCGGTTTCAGGTGGTTTTGTAAAGGAATACTTGGAAAAAAAACCCGTTATATGCATGCAACCTGTCTCGGCACTTTTATACAATTCGTGAAATATTATTTTTGAATGTTTGTTCTTAATATGATTTCCAGTCGAATTCGCAATGAAATAAAACAGTGTCACTTTGATATATTGGAGAAGGAAAAGATTTTTGAATATAAAAATGGTGCATAGAAAAAAGATTAATCCTAACTGGGGTGATCAGACGTTCCTGTTAGAAGTGACTGGGCCGGTGTCCTGAACAGTTTTTGAGGAGAACGTGTTGTACGTGACGTAAACTGTTACTGCCAAGGCAAGAAATTGGACACCTGGGACGGCCAATGTCCAAAACGGGACCTTTCACCGGCCGCTATATGTCGATCCCTGTATGTGTATCACAAAGATATCGATATTCAGATTCCTTTGATCGTTAGGGTTGCCATAGCTAACTATAATAATTATGGTTAGCTATGACCAATTGTAAATGGCCATAATTATCAGAAAAAAATATACCAACGCGGCGATTACCCCGAATCATAGGGACCGATATAGGGATGCATAGGGATCGATACACATCCCTATATCGATTGGGCTGCCTGAAGCCCGGTGAAAGAACGAATTTCGAACATTGGTCGGGCCAGCTGTGCTGGCAACTTCGCGAAGTGGCCAACTTGGGCTTTGGCAGTAATATATTTATTCCCAGCAGAAAGGAATATAATGTTTGTTCCGGATAATTCTCCACAAGACTTCGAGATTGCAAAACAAGAAGCGGTTCGACGGACAAACACAGATTTATTTACAGAACAGCAATTTACACGTATTTACAGGCTAATCAGAGAGCTAACAACTTTCTCTCAACGTCAAACACATCTGACTGAATCTCCTTGTGCCTGTCTAGCCTGCCATCTTGTGAGCGCCGCACTATTTATAACCCCGACAGAAACTTCGAGAAATAGAACATTCCACAAAATTCTATCTTACAGTTTACTAGTCGGCGGCGCTACTGTACGGAGGGTTTGGACCACTGTCTGGAGGAGCGGGGCTTTCTAGAATGTTCCTGCCAATTCTCCGCCAATCGCATGCCTATGCGCTAGACCAAAACCGGTATCAACTGATTTCGACATTTTGAGAGCCATCAGAAGAAATCGCGCCATCTATCGTCGATAGTTCGTAACATGTGTTTTGATCATTCTAGTATGCTAGTATTACTAATACTTATCCGTATATGGATCTCGCAAACATTTCTATGAGGGAATATCTGAAGAAACGTGTTGTGTATGCATATGGGGTGCACAACCTTTTCAGCCCGCGGGCCATATATATGCGGTATTTCTGCTGCTCGCGGGCCAGAAACTCGTATATATAGGGTGACTATATGATCCATATTTTACGAGACATTTCCATAATTTAAGCCTTCCTAATGTTTTTTTAATATAAAATGCCCCATTTTTTCTCTTATTTTCAATGAGCTTTTACTTGCATTTTCTAAATCGGGAATTGAGATTATTTTCATGATTTATAAATTATATCATGATAATCATAACTCCGGGGTGGCTCGAGAAAAAATCTCTACCGGTGCGGGACATATTTTTGGCGCCTCCTAGCCACGGTTTTAAGGCATAATTAAGCTTTTTTCCCTCACTTTCAAATTGAATTTGGCACTCCGGGCGACCGCACTGACCAAGAGCCATCCCCGCATAACTGCATGATATTAATTACAGTCATATAAATAGTCATCTCACATATACTTTTTTTGGTAAATTATTTTGCTTTAACAATTCTTTTGGTGACAATTGGCGACTTCACATGCTTTAGACAATTTGTTTTCCATAAATTACAGCTTTACTTGCATCTGACAATTTTCTAGCTATAATAGACAACTTTACTTGCCTTTGACAGTTTCTGGCTGTGATTCACAACTTTACTTGCATTTGATAATATCTTTTGGCTGTGATCGACAACTGTACTAGTGTTTGACAATATTTTTGGCAATGATTGGCAATTATACTAGTCTCCAACAACTTTACTTACACTTGACCATGCTTTTTGGCTGTAATTGCTCCGTTTACTCGCATCTGACAAGTTTTTGGTGGTAATTAGCGACATCCCGTACGAATCCCGATTTCCCGAAAGAAATATGGTCAGCCGATGTATTAAACGTGTTGTGTTTATTGATACTTTCGCACTAATTAACTAACTAACCGTGTGATTATCGCTCCATATCCTACGGGACTTCTAACCGAAAAGCCATCTCCCGGAAACATATTTTCAATATGTTTAAAATGCGAAATAAAATACACTATCTACCAATAAGTATTTGGACACCTGTGATAGAAAAGAAAAACTAACTTTATTCAAAATCAATAGTTGGTAGAGCCTCCACGAGAGGCAATTACAGCGTGAACCCTCCGGGGCATACTTTCCACAAGTCCTTGTGTGACGGCTAGTGATATTTTCTTCCACTCGGCTTGGAGAAGACATGTCAGTTCCTCACCGATTTTGAACTGGTAGGGCACCCCTTAATTCGGCGATCCAACTCGTCCCAGAGGTTCTCGATAGGGTTCAGGTCTGGGCAGGCCAGTCCATTCGATGAACCTCATTGGCACCATACCAAGCCTTGGTTAACCTCGCAGTATGACAGCTGGCATTGTCGTCCTGGAAGTAACAGGGGGTCCAGCCCGTAAAACTGCCACAACGTAGGAAGCATATTGTCATCCAAAATAGTGCAGTAGGCATCGGCGTTGAGCTTACCATGAATGGGGACCAAGGGTCCCATTCCATACCAGGAGAAACACCCCTAGACCATAATTTCACCTCCGCCGAACTTGACTGTTGGCACAATGCAGTCTGGCAGGAGACGTTCTTCAGGCAGACGCCAGACCCTGCCATCCGAACGGTAGAGGGTGAACCTTGATTCGTCGCTCCAAAGAACCCGTTTCCACTGATCTACGGTCCAATTTCGATGTGCTTTGTACCACATTAACCGAGCAACGCGGTTGGACTTTGTGATCAAAGGCTTATGGGCAGCAGCACGACCATGAAAACCAATCAGATGTGCTTCCTTACGGATGGTATTCATTGAAACAATACTCCCGAATGCCTGTTGAAACTCCTCGCGGATGAGGGCCATCGGTTGGGTGCGGTTCTTCCGAATTTCTCTGGACAGCACCCGTCGGTCTCTATCTCCCAGATTCGTTGGTCTGCCGACTCGGGGCAAGTTCCGACAATCACAGCTCACCTTCCACTTCTTAATCACATAGGCCACTGTCGATTTTGGGTACTTCAGCTCACTAGATATGTTCCTTAAGGATCGGTCATTTTTGTGATACCCGATAATTATACATTTCTCGAAATCAGAGAGCTCCAAACTGCGCGGCATCTTGCATGCGACTAATGTCGATGTTGTTACCTACACGATATATACCGGCGGAGGGCGTGACGTATCTCAGGACCGCAGATATTGTCATTTGCATAGGTGTCCAAATACTTATTGGTAGATAGTGTAGTACACATGTGCATTCCATTCACATTCCAAACATTGCAGGGATAGAAATACAAACAAAAATGTGTACATCAGACAACTTGGTCACATATGGCAAGTCATCAGAGAGCAATACGCTACTAGAGATCTATCTCTATATAGAGGTTTTTGAATTCTGATCACATTGTTGATCTATTCCGTAGTAGGGGTTTGCTTCGAGTAATAGGCGGTGAGTAATCTGATAAGATTGAAGTCGCGTGGGATTTGTCCGAGTCTGGAGGTGGGAGAGCACAGAAGATACTTTTCCACTGGAACACCTTTCGGGTGCCGCATTTGGTCCACTGGCCTGAGGTTGTGCATCTCAGCTCTAATGTATTTATAATGTCAGAGTTAAGCTTGTTGGTGCTTCCATTTGAGTTCCATATTCTGAAATGAAAATGGTCATGCCCCTGAATTTTCATGTTATTTAAGTATCGTGTTGAATGTCAGCTTGCTCTTATACATCTAGAGCTCTCATCACCATCATCTCCTCATACAATCTGATTATACTACTGTTGTGCCAGACATGACCCAGGTTCTGTCCCATGTGGGATATAAGCACATTACCCCTAGGGGTTGGGCCACGCTGAAGAGAATAGTTATACTACTAGTCGTAAATAGGCAGTATTTGTTCAATGTTAGCTGGGTGTCGCCTTATGGAAGTCTAATCACCCTAATCATAATAAATGTCAATTTGTCCTGACGGAAAACATGGTGCTGCGAATGAAAGAAAAGCGTTGAAAGCATTCCTACAGCAGTTTTCGGAGACATTCCTTACTGGAGACATCTTTTCTTTCTTTCATTCCAGTAAATTAACTTTCTCAGTTCTCGGGAGTTGTTAATGAAGATAACGACCCATACATTTTTTTTCTCCCAATGCGACGGCTGATTCCTCTTCATTCCGCTTGACGAAAAAAAGGAACGAAATATTCTCACACCTTTAATGGCACTTATGCATTTAACGAAGCATCATCCACTGTAATCTACTTCCGTACGCTGTTGGTAATTAGGCTTAAATTGACTAACATTACGTGATTGTCTTTCTTCTTTTTTTTTGGCTACGTTGTCACAAAACGCGACGTCAGTAATGTTTGAAACAGTTAACTATTCACACGCTTTCACGTGTTTGTTTAAATTCCGATCCACTCTGACGACATAACAGGAACTACGTGCTAAAGTTCCGAAGGCTCCCATCGTCAGAACTATACAAACAAGGGAAATTCCAATATTTTCTTATTCTGGGAATATTTTACTGGAAAGTCGATGTCTTTATGGTTACCATACGTTTGATGAAATACACCGCTGACTAAATATTGTTGAAAATTATTCCTTTTGGAACAACATATTTTGAATATACCTTCGAAATTTGTTCTTCCAAACCCGAGCACAACTCCGGTTTATCACCGAAACCGACCATGACACCCCGCTCTGTCCCCATAGGGGATATCAGCTGATCACCCATACGGTTTGGGCCATGATGGAAAAGCGAACGTCCGTAGCACAAAGCACCGAAAGACCACCACCACCAAACCAGAACATGGCTCCCACTCTGTCCCATGATAGGATATAAGCGGTTAACGAAGCCACGCTGGAGAAAAAGAAAAGGAGGGGGGAAAAATCTAAAAATAATAATAATGATAAAAAAAAAGAAAAAAAACATAACAAAAAATAAAATAAAAACAAAACAAAACTGCAGCAATTCTTGCAGACAAACACGTAAAGACACCTGCCTCACCAGCGAGGAATCAAGTCAAAACAGAAAAAACACCACACACAGCAACGGGACTACAGCATTATAAGGACCCACATGGATCAACACAGAATTAAACATACATAGCAGAAATCAGTGGAAATCACGATGAACATCACTGTTCAATAGAAAAGGCATTGCAACGGATATACATTATAAGGGTCCTTATGGTTCATAGTCAGAATCGGTGCACGAGTCACTGTCGTTATGCACTTCTTGTTGGGCTCTTGGCACTATTATTTTGTCCTGATTGTCATTGATGAATTTCATCAGGGTAAATAGCTTGTCTCGGATTGCTTTGTTACTGAGGATAGATTTTTTTCCAAGCTATGATATCTTCTGTTGGGCTATGCAGGTGAACTCGTTCAGTAACTGGGCACTCTATGGCGAGGTGTAACACGCTGCCAACTTCCCCACATTGACATTTCTCAGACCTTCGGTGGAATCTATGTAGATATGTGGGGAAGGGACCATGTTCAGAAAAGAACTGCACCTCCTCTTTGGTCCATTTAAGATTTTTAAATTTCACTACGGGGATCACTTCGAAGATCTTTCTTCCAGTGTTTGTGCGGTAGATCCGCAAGACCACCGGCGGGCCAGAAGACCCCACCGACGCCATAGTGGTGATCGACTGAAGTTGGTTGTCTGTTATGAATGAATAAAGTGTTAACATGAACGAGTGCTCTATATATTTTCAGGGTAATATAGTTTGTAAATTACATAACGAAGTTTATTTTGAAAATATTTTACACGAGTTTTCCATCTAAGTTGATAATCGATATGAATATCCAGATATTTAATCGTGGAAACCTGCTTGAGACTCTGGCAAAGAGTAGAAATATTTTGGCAATTATTATTGTGGAATATCAGATTATACAAATAAAACTACAACGCCACAACAGGCAAGATGCCCAACGAGGTGGCTGATAGTTGAAGTTTATATTTAGCTATAGAAGAGAAGTACATAAACTTAGTTTTTGTTACATTTATTTGTAAGTCGTTATTGATAAACGAATTACGAATTATCAATAAATCAGTGTTTATCATCCTTGCTAGTGAATGATCGTCATCAGTTGAACAAAGTAGTACCTACTGTGTCATCTGCAAATATGATGATTTTAGCAGTTAATTCAATATTACAAAGGTAATTTATGAATATATTAAAAACAATGAACCCACAGCAGAGCCCTGAGGTACTCCTTTGATTGTTTCCATTGGGTTACTAAGCAATTAATTTATGTGTGTTACCTCTGATTCCGAAAATACGTAATTTATTGAGTAAGATTCGACGTTCGACACTCTCAAATGTTTTATTTGTGTCCCACTTGGATTGAATACCAAATATTAAATCTCGACTTGAACTGAATAAACGTACTTTTTTTCCGCTGATCAACCAAGAGTAAAGATTTGGTATCCGATCCAAGTGGGGTCCTCGGTTTTATCCTGATTAGTGGTTAAATATGTTTCCTTCTGAAGACGACACCTATTGGTATCGAAATGCATTAGGAGTTTGTGTATTTTTCGTGTATTTGCCTTATTCCTTGGTGACTTCTTAATATTATTGCAGTCTGGAAAGTTGCCAAGAAATAATAATCGATTGATAAAATAATGTTAAACAACATCAATATTAGAATGTTTTCCGAAATAAAATTTTGTTAGTATTTGCAATCTCATCACTCAGTCAGGAAGCACAACGTTTTTTTTTAAATCCCACATTCTGAATCTGACAATTACTCTCAAACAGAATACTTCTCTCCGAAACATGATAAACATTTTTCTTTTTATATATTTGATATGTATATTTTTGAATTATTACTTTTGCAAGAATTTCTGTTATTTTCTGGAACAATTTCTAAGTCATTCGTCATTACAAAATGTTGCAATAAAAATCGATTACTATGATTGTATGAAAGAATCGTTTCCAGATATTTCTTGGAAAAACTATCGACGGCGATGTATGGGAAACTGCTTTGTAATGCAAGTTTTCATAAGTGTACCTAAGGTTTCCAGGGATGTTTCCCTTGCTGGAGAAATACAAACCTCGGCATTGCATAATAAATATAAACAAGTGGAATTAATAAATCCCTTGACTCTCAAAGTTCTGCAAAAGTAGATACTGTCGATTCAGTCAATCGCTGCATTGGTCGAAGATAATTTTTTTCGTAGTATGGGGTCAGGAATGCGATTGTTTCTTGATTTGAAGAAGTACGTGATTGCCAGGTGAGAGCAAATTTCGTTAAGGGTAGGGAAATATATTCTTATAGGTCCTTCGGGACATTATCTATTGGGAAATGGGAAAGAGTAACTTTGGCCAAACTGGAGAGAGAGATTTCGCAAATGCAATCACGGGCATTAGCTTGATGTCCTGAGGCGAATGCGTACCCCTCGCACGCATTTTCTAGGAAATCACTCGCCAATGTCTTGTGAATCAAATCACGGGAGAACGATTCCTAACATCTTGCACGCAATACTCGTTTGTGTATAAAGCATCTACGTATACCAGTATACCTCAAACTGAAGAAAGATTTCTTCTCGAATGTTATCACAACTAAGATTATCCATGGTAACTCTATGCAGGGTGTCCACTGTTATCGTTGTCCAATGACTGTTTTCTAAAGCGGTGGTTTTAGAGACAACTTTTAATTCAAAAAATGCTTAAAATGATGTCACCCATCGTCTTAAATCCTGTTCAAACGAATAATAATGATAATAATAAAAAGTTACAAAATCTAAATTTTTATACGGTCTCCTTGTCCTCTAACTTACAATTACAAAGCTGTTGCCCTGTCTCTCCTGAGTCCAACACAAATATTTTTATGTTTCTAAGTGAAATATTTGCTGAGATATTTGAAAAAAAAACAATCAGAGAAAAAAGGGAAAGAATGGCGTATTATAATGAGGGGAAAGGAGCGTTGTCCGTTAGTTTATGCCATACTTTCCCTCTTTTTCTCTGGCTTTTGAATTCATATATCTCAGCGAATATTGCATTTGAAAACATGGAAATATCTATGATGGCCTCAGGAGAGACAGGGCAATAAATTACTAATTGGAAGCTCGAGGACAGTGGCATCGTATAAAAATTTAAATTTTACAACATTTTTATTAATATATATATTTTTTCATGTCAATGTCATTTAAGATGATGGGCAACATTTTAAACACTTTTTCTCATTGAAAATTGTGTCTTAAAAACACAATAATTCAGGAAATAGCCATTGGACAACGATAAGAGTGAACAGCCTGCATTGGACACCTTCCGCGAAATTGGACTGATAAGTCTTTCAGACCCATTACTCACGAACGTGAGGATTGATTTTCCTGGCTTCAGATATTCTGTTTTAACATGTAACGAGTTCAGCCCTGACTCCAACGATAACGTAAAAATAATCTTTGAAGTCAGCGCTGAACTCCCCGAGGTTGAAAAACAATAAAGCGAGACAGAACGACCGCCCCTGTTTATACGTACAGAGTTTGAAAGCGAGGCCGCCATTTCAACTTTTTCCAGGGGAGGGCAAACCTTTTCTAGGGGGGAGGGGGGCAAACAACATGTACTCAATGTATGTATATATATATATTTGTGTATATATATATATATATATATATACCATTTTTAGTGTATCTTCAAAAGCCGGGGGGGGGGCATCGGCCCTCTGACCCCTTCAAATGACGGGCCTGTCTGAAAAGGACAACTTGATGAATATTACGGTGAAACTATAAAAGAACTCGTCAATTCTGGAGTGTTGGGATGAAGTAATCTTGGTGTACCACAAAACGGCATTCAACAAAAAACCGAAAGCTGATGTTGCAAAACACTTCTCAACTATACATTTAATATTCGCGCCCGAGTGGTGGTGATAAGATTCTTATCTACCACTGTGAAGGTTGCTATCACTGTCCTAGGTTCAAACCAGAGGGAGGATATATAGCTAAGATATTTTCCCCTAACGAGTTTGAGGCGACCACCGATAGACAGCGCCTTCATTTCCAACCCATCTCATTAACGGCAGAAAATTGTATTATAGCGATATGGCCCGAGTTGGTGAAGCTCAATATATATGATAAATCGGGCATGACCGCCGGTTATTATGCGTAATCACTAATCGTCTCAGTAAGTTTGATAACTTTCATTGCGTTTATCACTTTTACCGGTGATTATGCATGATTCTCAAATGAAATTAGTGAAAACGATAAATATATGGAAGAAGTGAAGTGTTACTTAAATTCACAACGGCTTGTCAGTTACGTGATGAGTATACTACACGTATTTTGCAAAATCACAAAAATTATAACTTTGCCTGTGTGGTTTTAATTTATACCAAAAAATTGACACGTTCTTAAGACAAATAAAATTTAATTGGTCGAATGGTCAACGCGTTTCGGCTGTCGTGGTCAGAAATCACACAAATGAGTCGTGAAGGGGAGATGTTTATGTCTGGTCGTCCGGAGAGCTCGCCTTTGTATTTTCTGAGTCCGAGTGGTCTTTGGAAGGAATTGGTGCGCCATCTGTGGCAAAGTGTTGAAAATTCTGTCTCGACTGAGGTTAATAAAGCCTGTCCACACGCTGACGAAATAGGTGGTGTGTTCCTTCCATCATTAATGAGGAAATCCTGCCATGTTCTGCTGAAGTATCCCTAGAGAAAATTCAGTTCGGAATTTAAAAGTAGACGCTTTCTCGAAATCAAAATTATGTGAAAGTTGCCAACAGTGTTGGACAATAGCCTAACTATTTGTCTGTCGCTTCTCAACATGTTTTCGGTGTTTGAGAACTCGAATATTCAGATTTCTCCTAGTTTGGCCAATATACCCTTTTTCGCAATTCTTGCATGGGATGAAGTAGATACCAGATTCTTTGAAGGGTGAGATAGGGTCTTTAAGTTGGGAAAAGGTGAGTTTATTTGTTGGCTGGAATATTGTATGGAAGTCGAATTTCTTTAAGATAGATGAGGTCATGAAACTTGAAGAATCGAATGGAAGAATTACAGTATTAGAAAACTAACTAGGAGAAATCTGAATATTCGAGTTTTCGAACACCGAAAGCATATTAACAAGGGGCAGACAAATAGTTAGGCTATTACCCAGCACTGTTGGCAACTTTCACATAATTTTGATTTTGAGAAAGCGTCTGTTTTTAAAAAAAGCAACACATAATTCCAAACTGAATTTTCTGGAGGGATACTTCACCAGAACATGCCAGGATTCCTCGTTAATGATGGAAGGAACACGCCGCCTATTTCGTCAGCTTGGACAAGCTTTATTAACCTCAGTCGAGACAGAATTTCCAACACTTTGCAACAGATGACGCACCAATTCGCATCCAAAGACCACATGGACTCAGCAAATACAAAGGTGAACTCTCCGGACGATCAGACATAAATATCACCCCTACACGATTCATTTGTGTGATTTCTGACCACGAGGTCCTGATGACGGCTCTCGTTTGTAGAGCCGAAACGCGTCGACCATTCGACCAATTAAATTTTATGTCTTAAGAACGAGTCAATTTTTTGGTATAAAAAAATTAAATTGTATGAAAATAAGCGTTACGAGGATAAAAAACATTTAATTATAATCAATCTTGCATAATGTTGACTTTCATTTAAATGGAAAAGGAATAATCTCATAATGTTAGTTCCACATTTATCAACATTTTTAAGCATAACCAACATCACCGATCGAATTCATCATCCTAGATTGAGCAAAATTTACCGGTAAATGTGATAAATTCATAAAATTTATCAGTCTTAGCAAAATCCTTCGTGATTATGCATAATTACTGGATTTATCATATTTACCGTATCATATATATTAAATATTTCTCATGTAATAATTGACGAAAATGTTTTGTAATACACTTAAAATTTCGGCGCGTTCAGAAAACGTAGTGGATGGAAACATCAATGTCACGAATATGTATGAGACCTCGATGTCCGAAGATGCCAAAGATTGTTCTCTTCCTACCCGAAAACAACATTCTCACTAATATACTCACAACAGCCGAGCTGCACAACGACGTTCTGAGACTATCCAACCGAGATCTCGGCAGAGTGCCCATGTGACATAAACCTTTGAGTAGTTTGTAAAAATCACACGTCAAATAGAATCCTTAAAACTACAAAGGGCTAAAACTTTATATGAATATGATTATATATTATTTTATAATATACATGAACATCCGACACGGCAGGAGGAAGGCAGAAGATGGAATCCTGACATTTAATGAGTTTGTTGACAACCGATATTTTATTTGGAAGATAGAATTCTTCACCCAACCTTACACGAAACAACAGATAAAAATAAAATCATTCGAAAAACTATAGTCTACAATTATATGATTTGTATTCATTACTTGTGGAGTAATTGATGAACAAATATTACGATAATATCGCTCCTATATATGTTCTGTTCTTCCCACCAGAGCGAACAACAGAATTATTTGGATGAAACCTCGTATACCTTTAGGGGAAATCTCGTTCAGTTTTCACGGAAAATCTAAAATTATTCACTGATTTTTCAGAAAACAAAAGCGGAAAACTGACTAAACTGTATTATATATGCACTCGTACAAACAACTATTGCGAGGAGGTACTGATAGAGTGAAGTACCCGCGTGAACAACGGAGGAATCGGAGATGCAATATTTAAACAACACGAGGTGCAACATTAATATGCACGGTTTGGCGTCCAGATTGCGGGCAAAATAAGTGTTCGCTGTTTAATTCGAAGGAGCATTTTCGGGGGGGGGGGAAGGATCCTGGTAGGGGAAGTAACGTTTTCAGCACCCTATGATTTATCAGTCTAAGGCGTAATGGAGTTTCTCTTCATGATGCAGTGGTTGCTGCTCTGAACTGAAGAATTTCGCTTTAGTGTATGGCACTGACGCAGCTTGATTAGCCGCCTGGAGTAAACGATGCGTTACTAATTTATGACTACGGAATGCGTCACTAACTTCGCTTTTGCCTTAAAACTTGCGTTAAAACCAAACCGAGTATAACGCCTCCCGCGCAAAATGGTTATTGCTTAGCTCCGCTCAATATTACGCTCGTTAAGTACAGTGTGTTCTACGTTCTCTGGTAACTATATCGAGGCGAAGCAAGAATTTCGCCGGCATCAGAAAATGACGATTTACTACTATTACTACTCCAACATGACTTTGAAAATAAATGCGCGAAACTCCCCAAGAGGTAAAAAAAAGCACAATACACACACCGCATTTTGTCTTCTTTAAGCATACAGTATTATCTGATAGGATAAACTGGGGCCCGCTTAGATTCCCGCAGATTTTGCTCCTCCATTTATTCACTTAAACCATTTCATCCATTTTTGTTTTGTATGATGAAAGTATATATATTTCATAACGAAAAACGCTTCAAACTGACCAGTAGGAATCAATATCCATATACTGCGCATAAATTAAACTGCGTTCCTTTTCTGAATCTAGTTGGTTGGGGGGAGGGTGATCCTTTATTCAGTATCGTGGGATGTACAATGATATATTTACTCCTTTATTACATGAAACGCCTTGTGCACTTATAGTATAATTAATGCACACAGGTAGTGTTGGTTGATCATTGATCATTTTTGTCACACCACGGTCATCTTCTGCACACGAGGGCTAATTAGACCGAGACCTGCAATTTATTTCTGATTCAGAACGGCACCTTTTTTTTTTATAGTCACGAGAGGTTGGTGCGGTAACTCTTCGGTGTAGGGTAGCATTCTTTTTCTGTGGTCTTGTCGCCGTTTCTATTGTACCCTTGTGTCAGGGAAGTTTCTTACAAGGATGAACAGGATATCGAACTCCCAACACCTCTAAACATCCTTTGGTACTTTAGACGAGTATCTCATTGACCTGGGCTACGCTCGCCTTGTGGCATTCTTTGTGACAGCTGTGTGGCCGTGTGGGCACAGTGCTGCACTCTCATCATAAAGATCCATGGTTCGAATCCCGTTCACGCACAGTGGTAGTTTTCTGCAGTTTTCCAACTTCAAAGCGTGAATGTTAGCCGGTCTCCCATTTCTAAAAGTCTCTCCGCATAGAGCAGGCAGACATTCAAAAAGATACTTACATAACAGGAAAATCCACGTATTTGTTATTTTCATTTCCAAATATGAAACACAGATGGCGGTATTAGCAAGAACACGAAACAAGTACAATTCTAACAACAGAAATACGTCAGGGCCACGCATATTGTTACGAAGGGTAGAATTTGAAAAGGCTTGGTTAACACATGCAAGGTTCGCGTGGCATGCGATTGTGATAATAGAAGAACGAGATTCTAAATGGACTCGGACAATAGAATTCGAGGAGAGAAGGGGTACGTTTGGAAGGCCTTTCTACTATTAGCAGTACTTTTCTTCCATGTAAATAATGGCGATTATTTGTTCTCGAATCCTTGTTCCTGCGAGTCTCTGGCCATATTCAAGTCCTCGGCGAAGAACCCTGGAGAGATCCACGCAACGGGACGAATCTGGTGACTAGAGGTTCGACGAGTGACCCGGCGGCGCGGAGCGACCATATACATACACAGCATGTTTCGACAAGTACCCATTCGTTAGAAACCCCTCAGAGGTATGTGTACGAGGTGCATGTTCGGTTAAGAAGAGGAAGAAGCATTCCTTTGTAATTGTGGTGGAATTATATTTTAATTCCGAAAACTGTAAAGTATGTAATAAACTTTACAGATAAAGTTTATTTCAGAATGAATCAATTGAAATAAAATCAAAAAATTGTGAAATTACATTACATTACCGAATTATACACCAAGTTTTACCTTCAACGCATGGATAGAGGGATATACTAACCATATACACGTATAAGTCTGCAGGTATTACATGCAAATAACGTGTGCTCTATATTTTTATGCGATCTATGTGCACTCTGTACTCGAACATACATGAAAATTCGGATATTTGCCATTAACACTTCGAAAAATAGTACGTATCTACTACAGATGGCAGCACTAGAACACGAATTTAGCATACTTCTTACAACAAATTCGTTAGGGACCATGCATGTGCACACAACCCGTTCATGCATTCGTTAGAAATTCACCAGAGGAATATTTTTAAGAGGTGCATCTTCAGTTAAGTAGTAGTAGTTAAACATACGGATAGTATTAAATCAATCAAGAGGATTTCTGAACATTACGTCGAGGAGAACTCGGTATTGAAAAGTTTGCTGTCTCCACCGGGAATCAAACCAGGACGTCTTGCAATCCGGACAACTGCAATGACTATTGTACCTCATGTCTATTCTTCCTTGGACTTGTGTGACTTGCTGAGTAGCGAGTACTTCTACTACTAAACCATACATGCACCTCCTCTATACTATATTCCTCTGCGGAACTTCTAACAAATTGGTACACGTTTGAACGTGAGTGTACGTGTTGTGAACATAATGTGAAGTCTGCTGTCTCTCTGAACTTAGCAAATAATCTCCAGGTGGCGACAGTAGAGAGATGGATGTTTTTTACTAGGCCCACACATGTTGCGTGTTTTAAAAGAATAAAAATCATGTTTCTGTGGTATAATGGTCACTGTGTTTACCCGAATCGCAAGGGGTTCTGATTTCCGACGGGTTGTAAAAAATCAAGATCTTTATGACGTAACGTCAACCGAAGTAACTTTGCCAATTGGGGCAACTTTTCCCTCTTCTGGAAAATATTATGTTTTGCGCCTTGCCAAGTTCCTGAACCAACCAATTTGTACTAAATTACTAATTTAGTTTTCTAAAACAAACAGTTGCCTTGTTTACAGGGTAACTGCGCCAACGCTGTTTTATTTCCGGTCCCGGTTGACGGTAGTATATAAAAAATGTGGACCATCCACAATATTCATTCACCCAGAGTATCATTTCATACTGATTTACGGTTGCGTTTTCGCCCTGGGCCGGTTCGCTCCTCCTTAGTGATCGACCTAGACGCCCAGGGTTCCCCGAGGTAACTATATCGGGCTTAGCACGGACGTCCGATCGACATAGCACTGCTGGGATCAGAACTCCCAACCTCAAGTCATACGCCAGCTCGGTTCGGAGCCATATACTGCTTTACTGGCACTCTAATTTCATAATTTTATAATTGGGCGTTTATGTTCCACACACCTGTATTAATAGTTCAAAAAGAAGGTTTTCGAAATGGGAGCATAAGCTAACGTTAAAGACGATTAAATGGTTATAAAGTGAGGTATGCCGTGAGATGACAAATGCTGAAAATTTTCTTTTCATCTTTTCTGTGGTGCATTCCGATACTCATAAATATTAACAAATGAGTGAATTGGAACAAAATATTTAGAAAAATGATTTTTTTTTGTATTGAAATGTAATTTAACGTAGACGCAACATCAGCGTAAGAAATTATTATGAAATTCCAATACACTCCTGAAAGCAATGTTTTTAAAAAGTTGACGAAACGAGACGAGTTCGCTAAGAGAGGTACAGTATTATATTCATACTATGTGAAATTTTTTTCCTCTCGATCTCGATGATATCGCGGCCTTTTATAAAATAATAAAAATAAGTACTGATTTGAGTTCTTATTTAGTGGAAAGTTAGTTGACTGCCTAGCTTTCATCGCATATGTACAAAACGGAGTACTTTTGCATCGTTTATACTGAGGATTCTGTGAATAGGACGACGATATGACGACCCACTAAAGCGGATGTCTTCGGATTCGTTCCGGTACATTTAGCTCGAAATGACAGACAAATGCTTTCGAGCGGAAACATCCAAGTTCAGTATTTTTCTAAAGCGAGCGCATAAACACAACTATAAATATGTATACATGATACTGTCGATTCATTGTGAGATAAAAAAAATATATATATATGTTCAGCGATGTTATACGCGAGTACGTATCACTATATCCCTGTTTGAACCCGGAAGAAAATAAATGGTTTTCCTTTCGTGAATTTCCGCCCTATATCGGGTATCGTGCGAAACTTGCGGATATGAAAGAGAAACAAGGAATTTATTGCCGAGATTCCTTTTCCTGCAAACGGCTTCACACATTCTATGCTATCGTTTTTTGGATGTCACAGGTTTGACATTACTGGTAACAAGTCACATATTCCTGACTACCATGTCTCGAATTACGAAACATCGAGGCCCCACATTTTCCCTTTTCACTTTCCCACAAAGAAAGTTATTTTTTTTTTATGTATTTTTTTATTAATCGGGTGTGCACACATAACACTTTTTCTATTCTAAGATAACACTACGCTTCTCTCTTCGCAGTACAGTAGACACCACTTATTAGAATATAGGATAATGTTATCAACCAGGCATTGTTATCACTTTTACAAAGCACTAACCGGGCCAATATCATAACATGAGAAAAATTCGTTTATCAGGACTCTGGTTTAAGTTATCAATTCTATTTTTTTACATATTTTGAAGCTAAGGTTGAACCAGACTCATTTTTCTTCCCATAAGATATCGTTATCAACCTACAAGACGGTTTTATTTTAGAGGTTAGAAGACTGTCTTGTTGACAAAATGTTGCGGTACTCGGTTCACAATATTTAACGGACCGTAACAGCCGCTATGATCCATGTACGCGTAGCACTGCTTCTACAAAGGCTTTCTCATATTGAAGGCATTTTGTGTAAGATAAAAAAGGAAACCCCCTTCCTCAGTTTTCAGTCAGTTTCTTCCGACTGACCACGTTGAAAGTTCCTCAGTCAATGACTTTTACATGAGAGCTGTGGAGCGTACCGTACATTATAAAAAGTATCTTAATTTATGGTACACATCAAACAGTTCCATTCTAACTCCTCAGAATTTCTGAATAAAAATAATAATTTAACTTAAAGGAAGAAAAAATCCTGCTTCAGAATATGAAACAAATGGAAAAAGGCATGATTTAACATTTTAAAACCAGTTGTGGAGAAAAGAAAAGCATAGTTGTCCCGTTTGGTAGAACGGGACAAATTGCCATGTGTCACAAATTTATAGCCAGGATATTTTTCGGACATAGTTATCAATCGGTTATTGTTATTACGAACCTATATCCCGATGTGTTAACATTAAGTAGCGTGCACTGTAATGAGATTCATTCCTTGCCCGCTGACTGGAACCCTGTCAGTTTCTTTAATTAATTTATGTACGTACCATGTGGCCCCCAACATTCTGTTTTAAGTATATATTATTGCCAAATCTGGAATTTGTCCACTTCGCGAGGTGGCCAGCCCAGTTGTCCGGCCAATGTTTGGAATTTGAGCTTTCACCGGGCCTCAACCGGCTCCAATATATATTGATTCCTATACATCCCTATATCGATCCTATGATTCGGTGTCATCGCCGCGTTGGCGTATTTTTCGTATGATAATTATGGTCATGTTTAATTACCCATAGCGAACCATAATTAATATGGTCAGTTATGACAACCGTAACGATCAAAGGAATCTGAATATTGATATCTTAGTGATCCATATATAGGGATGAATAGGGATCGAAACTTAGGAGCCGGCGAAAATTCGAATTTCGGATATTGGCAGAGCAACTGAGCTGGCTACTTCGCGAAGTGTAGATCTTTGGCAGTATCACATATATAATCATCTTTTTCTTATCAATATCGGATATGGATAACGCTTTTTCTATTCTTTAATAACTCAAAGCTTCCTTTTTGATAATATCTCACATGATTAAACAACTGAAGTATTTGCATGTTGGTTGTTCAGAACTTTTATCAGTTATTCAATTTCATAAGATAATCGATAAGGGAAAAGTTGGTTAAAGAATATTAATCGTTGTTTTATATTCTTGAAGTGTATTCTGATTTCGCGTGTATTCAATTTGTTACGAGCCTTTATTTAAAATTTTGAAATTATGAGCACTTAGTCACGGAGATCTTGAAAAAAAAAGAAGTCTCTCTGAAAAATTAGAAGAGAGACTTCACGTGTGATGGGGTAGTTATCGATTAAATATTCCTGAAACTTTATTTGATTTTTAATCATTATCTCTTTGCAAGATTTTTATTTTAACATTTTTATCACAATCTTTGACAATAATAATGATAGAAAAACTCTCAAGAAAGTCAAGAGACTGCGAATGATTATGTCGCGAGAAAAGAAATGAACGACAAACACTTCTCTTGTGATCTTCCAAGATCTCTATTTCTTCTTATTCCTCGTCACCATCAACGTATAATCAAAAGTTCCTTTTAGTGTTATTTTTGTGACCATTCCCAAGGAATAATAAGGACAAGTGGAAATGGAAGTGATTGAGTGCGGCTAAATATTTTCAATTATGGACTGATGTCTATTCGCAATATTCACAGTACTTGGAATTTTTATAAAGAAAATAGTAACATTTACTATGGACAAAAAAAATTAATTTGCTTTCTGACTGAAACTAATTTTTTAAAAATGTTGTTTAAATACTAACAACTTTCATGTTGCCAGGCATCTAAAGTCTCATCTTTTGCTATGATGGGATAATTCAAATTTAATTTCTTTTATGGATATTAACCTTATCAGTGGCAATTACGAGAAACCTCACCTAATTTAATGCTTTGTATTTCGGCAATCACGATATATCTCGCCTCCTTAAAACCTTTATATTTCGGCAATGACAAGACAAGTGGTAATGCTTTTTCCAAGTTTATAATTCCCCACCTAACTTGCCAGTGGGCGAAGTCAGCTATTATTAAGGTTTTGATAACGGAAGGAGAGAAAGACGGTATTCGAAATATAACTTTTATTTTCCT
The DNA here is from genome assembly GCF_987345545.1 of Pholcus phalangioides. Taxonomy (NCBI): domain Eukaryota; kingdom Metazoa; phylum Arthropoda; class Arachnida; order Araneae; family Pholcidae; genus Pholcus; species Pholcus phalangioides. The sequence continues at coordinate 78,723,069 of NW_028301608.1, read as the reverse complement.
TTCCTTTGGGATAGTATAGGAATATGTTTACAGTATAAATAATAATAAAAAAAATATAGAGTATTTCTCTTCCTTGATTTTTCCATTATTATTCTCGAAATTGAGAGGGGGGAGGGAGGAGAATTATCACCTACACAAAATTGGAAGAAGTATTTTAACCGAAAAAAAAAGATGTAGCATTTTATAGAGGGTTTAATTATTATTTTTTTTACCACTGAGCCAGTTTGTCGTGAACGCCATTTTCCCCATCAAAATACTAAAACTTCTGAAATAGCATAGACAGAATTATTCCCGTTTTTAAGCAAAAAGAAACACACTTTCTTCGATTTCACTAATTCACAATCACTTCTTGTTTACCTTTTTTTGTGCATGATTAAAACTGGTGTGCCACGATATGGTTTATACTGAATGGTGCCTAGACATTAAAGCATAGATATAAAAATCATTTCATTCGCACGGTTTGTTTAAGCAATCAGATTCGAGCTTTTTTGTAAAGTAGAAGTATCTCTCAGTTGCACTCACTTTCTTTGCGACTTTTCGTGTAAAGGGTCGCGTATTAGGTACTAGTTCTTTGGGTTGCTTACGATAATGGGCATTTATCCTTTTTTCAATTTTTTCAATTAAGCCAAATGTATTCAAACTTGTAGCTTTTAATACCGATAGGGTCCATTTTAACCCTATGTAGATTTTAAGGAAAAAAACAATGAAATATTAGATTTTTCATCACAGATAGCACAGTTTTACGTCTCCCTTTAATTCAGATCCTCATTTCTCACTCTTTCATAGCGAAAATGTAAGTAGCACCACCGGGGAAAGTCGAATAATCAAGGCCCGTCTTTCCAATGAAAAAATCCTAAAAATTTCAACAATAACGTAACGGTGGAGGACTAGTTGGTTACATTCAAACGGCGTTGTTCTTTTAGGCAGTGCATACCCACTAAATCACAGAAATATAGTATGAAATTCTGGGTCATTTGCTATAGCACAACAAGCAATGCGTGCAACATACAGATATACACTTGAAAAAGATCACAACACGAGAGGGAATCCAGTCAAGGTGGAAGAATATTTCTGGAAACTGATAGGGCATACATATGGGTGCTGATAGAGAAATATAACCGCCAATACCTTCTTCACAAGCCTATATTTAGCTCGTAAATTGAAACAACGGCAACTCACGTGTGTCGGAACCATAAAAAAAATGTGAGGAGCTTCCAATTGTTTTTGTAAAAGTAGATTAATGCACGCATGCACACACGCGCGCGACAGTGAACAGCAATATTTTTGTATTCCTGTTGCAGAAAATTCAATGATAGTTGGTCCGAATTCAATGGTCAACTGTCCGAAGAAAAATAAATCACTAAATAAATTACTCTTCTCATCACAATGCAGTCAACCCGAGGTGGATAATTCAACACCACACAGAGAAAAAGCCGCATATAATCCTGCATTACAACAAACAAAATCCAGGTGTAGATACCATTAATCAAACGAATCGATGCTATATTACTGATAGAAAGGTAAAAATATGACCAATAGTACTTTTTCACAACGTAGTTTATGCGAGTGGTCTAAACGTATATATTGTTTGACTATCATTTCAAGAAGGTAGCACAAATGAACGTCAGAAACAAAGAAGCTTTCTGATTTCCCTTGGAAAACAATTGGCAGTTTTCAAGGAGACGATCCATTGGGCAGCCTCGATGATGATGATGAGCCACCGAAGAAGAAAGTTTGATGTAGAATGTGTTGAAACGAACCTCAAGACAAGAACCTGTTGCAAGAAATGTAATGCTCACATACGTTCTGAGCATATTGTAATGTATATTGTCATGTATATTGCAAAAAAAAAAGTAATTGAAATGCACAACTTAAACAACTAAACAAAACAAACCAATGAACAAACAACGAACATGTTTCAAACGGTATAAACCCATTTCTTTCAGAAAAACCGAGGTTTGCATGAAGTACGGGGTCATATAAAAATAGTATGTAATACATATTGCAGTTTTATTTCTTAGGTTGAACAACCCATTGCTTTAATAAATTAATCATTTGCTGTTCGAATAAATTAATCATTTGCTGTTATTATACTTTTTAAATAATTTTCATATATATATCTTTGCTGTAGTAAATTGAGGAAAATGCATAGATATTCAGTGTGAGTCCATTGGACCCTATCGGCACTGAAAGGTATAGAAATTTTCCGGTAGTCTAAGGGTTAAGTTTGTGTATGTGCGTGTGGCATTTCCGATATTTGTCGTTACGATAATCTATATTTTATACTTGTGAAACGGGCGCGGTAGCCCAGGTCGATAAGATACTCGTGTAAAGTACTAAAGGATGTTTAGAGGTGTCGCTAGTTCGATACACGGTTCGTCCTTGTAAGAAACGTCCCAGACACAGGAGTACCACAGAAACGGCGACATGACCACAGAAAAAGATTGCTACCGCTCCATACTGAGGAGTTAGTGCACCAAGTTTCTGGTGAGTATAAAAAAAGGTTGTCGTTCGGAATCGGCAATAAATTGTAGGTCTCGTCTAATTAGCCCTCGTGTGCAGAGAATGAACGTGGTGCGACAAAAATTTGTGAAACGATTTTCACTAACTGATTAAATTTAAATGCGGCTCAAACGCAATTGAATATATTTTTAAAATATTTTTTGAATTATGTTTGATTAATGACCTTTAAAACATTTTGAAATGATTAAAATTTTATTAAAAGTTAATATGCGGCACACAACGTTAGTGTTTCAGTTTTTTAATAGAACACGTGTAATGCTTTTATTTAAATAAAATAAATGATGCGAACCGACCTCATGACACGTTATAATGCGGATCAGTAAATTTTAAAAACCACTTTAAAGGCTTAGTTCGAATTGATCGGTTCAAACTTATCCTAAATAAATAAATAAATATATATATAAATTTTGAATGAATTTTATTCATTCTGTTTGGAAATGGAAATAAATTTCTGACTAGCTGCTTGCTCATGTTAGGCTCACCAGTATCATGCAGTAATGCTATTTAGAGAATCCTTATGACTTATGACTACATTGTGCGCGAAGTCAGCAGTAAACAGATAGTCAAGTTTAGTCAAAATTAGCCGAATTAGATTTAAAAATGTCAGTTGGAAGAGGGAAGCTGAAGAGTTTGCAAGAGTACTCGCTATTGTCTTTTCATGCTGGAATGAATGTTACGGATGTTATGATTTTCGACGCAGTTTGGCTGAAAACAATCGGGAAAATTGATCGGTCGATGCACGAAACAGACACACTGGTAAAATTAATCGATTTCCGATTCATTGTAGTGATAAAATTTCCGGTTCACTCGAATGTAGTAACGAGTTCATGGACGAATTATGAACTAATAGATTTGCCCAATTACGGTCTCCATTTGTTCCAGCGAAAACTTATTTAATGATCAAAATGGCGAATGCCTTTTTCTTTCGGGTTTCGACCAAGAAGTTTCTGTCTTGTTAAAAAAAAAGAGAAGAAAGAAAGACAGAAATTACAAAACGCGTCATTAAAATTGACGTAATAACCTCTTGAAAACCAGGAATGGTGGAAAAGGCCAAGTAATTAAGGTGCTTTCTATAACAATTGTTTCAGTGCATTTCCTATCACAGAGGTTCGTAAATTGATCCTAGAATAACTTCGAATTTTTCTTTGTAACATTGCGATTTAGAATTTGAATCATCATTTCATCATTATTCGAAATTTTCAAAATTTACTCCACACAAATACAATACACAAAGAAAATATCACATATTTACCATTGCAATAATTACCCAAGAGATCATACAGATTTTTACAGGTGATCATTTCCGATTTTCTACGTTTATCGAAAACCCAATTCAAAAAAGCAAAATCAAAAAATTGCATTTTTGAGTTATGCACACCACAAGAATGGTGAAAAATGTCTCTACATTTTGCAAAACAGCAACAAATCCTAACTCTGCCTGTAAGCTTCCCTACTGCTAATAAATTTGATTTCATTCCCATTCAGTTCGATATAAAGTGAATCTTTAACCCCCTTAACTGTGGAATATGTTTCGGAGAAGTGAATGAACGCCATGCATGTCGTTTTTTTCCCCTGATAGAGAAGTGAAACTTCTAGGTTTGAATTGAATAGATTCACCTCAATTTAATTTTAATTATTTAAAACTGAATTTGGAAATTTGAAATAAGATTTATCTGGCTGATCCCTTATCTTTCTTGAACCTTCCCTTCCCTAAACATAACCAATTTGATCTAATTGACCCCTTAAACCTCAAGACATTCTCCACCCCACACAATTCTAACGAGGTTGGCGTCATATGGAATCATAATTGAACCCTCTGTAAATCCCATGTGGTAGATTTGTTCACTAAAAATTTATGGTGATAACCGGGATTGGCCCTAAATCAGAATGGTCAGTCAGCAGCCAATTACACAGTGGGGCAAGTCTAGTAGTACAGGGATCTGATACAGAATTGAAGAGGAAGAAAAAAGAAGAAAAAGTGAAGCTCTCTGGATGTATTCTGAGTTATGACATCGCAGCCAATTAGGAGCATGTGCTGTGACGTCACAAAACTCGCTTTCGCTTAATATATATACTCGTGTGGTAAGCGGGTTGCGGCGTTACGGGGTAGAGAAAGGCAATAAACTGTCTTTTTCCAACACAAACCATCAAAACCGAACACCCCCCCTCCCTCCCAACCAATTTAATTTTCTTACATGACTGAATGTCTATTAACATCCCACCAGAACCCATCTGCTTCTTGGAACTTCATCATACAATCAGTTATTCTACAGAAAAGGTTTTGAGGAAATATTTTCACTTTTTGTGATGAATTTCCTTTCCCTCACAAAAATTCACTTCCTTGGCTAAAGAAGTTTCACTTCATTTCCTTTCTTCCTTTTCACTTCTTTCTTCATTTTCACTTCTTTCTCTATTAGTCATCCACTACCATTGTTTAACCGTTCACGCACCTCGTAACCATTTTTTTTTGCGAAATTTCTAACATATCGCTGCATGTCGGAACGGGTTATATATGTGATATGTATAACCCCCTAAAGTTTTTTTAAGAGTAATCAGTGCCAAAGTAATCAGTGTTTTGTGTTGTTGGCATTTGCCTTCCCCATTTCGAAGTGAAAATAAAGAGTGCCTGAATTTTCATGTTATGATTTTGTTGAAGCTCTGGTTGTTTTCTGCTTGAAAACCAACTTTAGCCAACCACCACTGTGCGCCAACGGGGGTTCGAACTTTAATCCTCACGATGAGAGTCCAGCACTATGCCCGAACGGCCGCACAGCGGCTACCAGAGTCACTGCTTCACATTGTATAAAAGAGATAGCACCAAGACGATCAAACAAGCCTATAGCTATCACGAAATGTGATTAACGAGTGGTCACTGCGACAACCTTTCAGTATGGGATATGGAAGAAAAGAGCCATTTGGATTAAAAAAAAACATTTGTTTGAATAAAAACTTGAGTTTGATGGTTCTGTTTATAATAAAATGGCCTTAATGAGACAAAAAAAATAAAAATACTTTACTTGGTGAGCATTAATTAAAATTCTACACGAACTACATGAGACATACATTTTATTATCATTTTGTCGGTAATTTGATCATATCGTTATCGATGAAAGATATTCATTAGGGTCTCGTATATTCAGGAATTTTCGACTTAGCTACCGAAATTTATGAATGCTTCAGACTTTGTTAATGCCCGAAGGCACAAAGCAAGCAACCATGAACCGTGAACCTATGTATATAGATTTTTAATGAAAAGAAAAGGGAGCGAAGAAAGAATCTTCAAAATTTATAAACGAGTTCATGTCAAAAGCAATGCGCTCTTTTTATTCCTCGATGCCCTAATGCTTCAAAAAGATTTCCAACGCCCGTGTCACCTTATATTATTTCCAACTTCAAAGACATTCTAAAGTATTTCCGATGTCTCCGTCACGAAGAAATATTGATAGATAGCTATATTCGGGAGAAGAAGAAAAAAAATTAAAGAGAACGGGGAGAGACGGGATTTTCTTTTTCGGAGAAGATTGGAGTTGATTCGCAATAAACCCGTAATCACAGTTGCTGAAAATGAAAAAAAGGGTAGGCCGACCGTATAGAAAGAGCGAATGAGTGCGAATAAAAAATAGAAGTGAGAAATTCGTTAGATGATATTTAATGGAATTTTCCTGGTAAAACTGCGGGGAAGAAAAAATACTTCATGTCTTTTTTCCACTGGAAATCTTATAAAATTCTCGTAATCTTCCGAATGCGTTGAGCTGTTACCCATACAGGTACAAAATATAGGATTTTTCATCTTTATAGATGCTTTGCAGATGAAGTATATAGATATTCCTGAATAAAAGCTATTTAGAGTTTCGGCGACGCAATAATGCTCGAAATTGTTGTTGTGACGCGTGCCCTCTCCGATCATGCAGTCGTCTCATGCACTCTTGTTGTTATAACCGACTGCCACGTACAATTTCGTTCTCAAGTTAATTTAATAAAATAATAATTATTTCTTAACTTGCGACACATTATTTATGTCACGGTATAATCGGTGACGTCAGATAACTAAAAGTGACATGAAATTTTCAATAGAATATAGAATCTGGAAGTAAAGAGAAGAATATAAGAAGGGAAGAATAGAAGTAAAGAAGAACACACAAAAACTGGCAGATGAACTTCTATTTGCATAGCATTCAGCAACGTAAAATGCAACATATGTGTACGTAAGCAAAGTCGAGACGATATTATTGAAAAATGAAAATGTTATTGTCATAAAAAATACTTTTTGATATTTCGATTTTGCTGACTGCGAAGCTGAAGATGGAGATGATTCCGCAGATATGCAGACTATATGAGAAATTATTGCTTGTTTATAATACTTAAAGTGCTATAAAACCCATGAAGAGTGTCACTCGTAGTTCATCTGATATTTCGATTTTGTTGACTGGAAATAATTCAGCAGATATAGTAGGTCTATATTGAAATACCGACTGGATTAAAATGATAAAGTACAGTACCTCGGTTAACGGAAGCATCAGCTTACGATTTTTTGGCTAACGAAGATCTTTTTCGTGATTTTTCTACTTCGGTTAACGAAAATTTTCGTTGAGATGAGTGCGCACGCCTTAACATAAAATAGCCGCGTCGTGAGCTGAATTTTAGTGTAAATTCATCATCAGAATTATCGGAATTACCCGATTAACCCATGTCTACCTTGGAATTTTTTTTCCGATTTATCTACGCTTTTGCCGGAAAGTTTTTGAATCATTTCAAGTAAAATGGAAGATTCAACTAATAGAAAATGCATTAAAGAAAGCGAGTCCATGTTTTCAGAGCACACGTTCTTTCAGTGCTAGACTCTTAGCATCAAGCTGTACGGTGTGGACATTATTGGAGATTATATTTTTCATCTGCAATGTATCAGACAGAAATGAGCTGACCAAATCACAAATGGATGGGGATATCTACGAACTTGACTGTGTTGTGCCAACACCAGCTTTAGCAGGTTAAAGCTGGTGTTGGTTGCGTACATATAGGAAAATAAAAAGATCTTCAGCATCCCTCATCTTCTTGTAGGTTCTCATTTATTCAATTTTGAAGCTGTTCATTTTATCCTTCAATAAGTTTTTGTCTTTTTTACAGCATTCCTTGGTGTTTTGGAAAATTACCTTTAAATTTTGGGCAGAGGCCGGAACGAATCAAACAATTTTCCGTAGAAAACTGTGGGAAATCACGTTCTGGCTTACGAATATTTCGGCAAACGAATGTGATTCTGGAACGAATCATCTTCGTTAGCCGAGGTATCACTGTACTATGAAACATATGGGCAGAATTTCTTCTTGTCTTACTCGTAGTTTATTTGAAGGATTTCGTAATAGGAAATAATATAGATTACTATGAGAACTTTAATTGGAGAAAATGTATCTTTCGCGTTTTAGAGGAGATTGATAAAACATTTTCATGTTCGTCCAGATATATGAATAGACAATAAACACTGACCCAAAAGTACAAACCTATCAGTATTGAATACTGATAACCTATTCGTAATGTCGGTCTTTGTTTTTGAAGGATCAAGTTCATCTTGAAACCATTGCTCTAATTAAAAGAATCTTACGTACAATTATTTTCAAATCTTGTTCAAGTATCGAAATTTCGTGCAGTTGTTTCTGAGGATATAAAAATATTACAATGAACGCACGAAAACAATCATGAAAGCAGACTTGAAATTAAAATGTCATCATTTTTTATCAATTAATTTCATGTTTTTCATTTATTATTATAGTTTTTTTTTGGTCTTTGAAATTTTAAAGGGTGTATGATATTAATACAAATGTGAGTGAAAAAATGCAATCGCTTTTATCATTTGATAGAACTTCTGTAACCCATAGTAAAGAGCACGAAAGAAATGTATAAATAATAAGGAATTATTCGTGTTTTTATTAATCAAATGCAGTTTAAGAAGGCAGTTTACTTTTTTTTCAGTAAATTTCACTTTATTTTACACAGAGATCGTTTTCTTTTCAGTATATTGCTAAAAATTATCCGATGATATTTTACGCTAAATCATTTCGGGCTGAAATTCTGCGATAGATTCATTCGACCATGAAAATACCAGTTCTCGTCCGATCACCAACGTCAAGTAGCATCCGGGCCGTTTAGTAATTGCGAGGGTGACTACTTGGGAACAACGCGTGTTGCTGGTCGCAGTGGTAAGCTGCTCGTCTACCACCGTGAAGGGTTCGACATCGGGAACTTATCTATGACGTAGATAAGTTCTTCCCCTATTGAACCAGAGGCGACCACCGATAGATGACGCCTTCTCATTGTGCCCTCGGAAAGTCCCCTCCATGCTCAAGACGACTATGGAAGTATATCATGACTTCCTCTAGAGCAGTGATTCCCAACGTGGGCGATAGAATGTTCCAGGGGGAGGGGCAATAGAAGCTACAGGTGTAGCATAGAATCCAATGAGTGAGATTGCGTTGGGGGGCAGTGGGAGAAAAAAATTTCCGAAGAAGGGGGAGATGGGACAAAAATGGTTGGGAAACTATGATCTAAAACGCCCACGTTGAGAATCCCTGCTCTTGGGAGAAAGATTTCCGACCCAACTCGATCGATAGTCACTGTATGGCGATATGACCGGAACGAACGAGTGTAAGTTAAATAAGTACGATAGATTCATGGCTGAACAGAACAATTCTCACACTCTATCGTCAAGAGCCCATTTAACCCGAAAATGCTTATCTTTGTTATGAAGTCGCCATTCTTGCATAAGTGCGAAGGGTTCTTTAAACGTTCATTACTGCAGTCAGTTTGAAGATGAAAATTCAGAATCGCCTTTGTACATATATATAAGGTAAGATCATATTCTCTCTATTTTATGTTTTGAATTCGCTGACAGATGTCCCAATTTACGACAGCAACTCTTTGTTTGTTGCAGAACATGTGTGGCTGTGATTTCGTTAATTTGTTAAAATGTTTTGTTTGCATTTATTTTCTTTTTTTTTTTACCTTGAAGTTTGCCAATTTGATTTTTTTCAATTTTTTCTTGCTGTAGTTTGGATCACAAAGAAAGTAGTTATATGTTTGGAAAGTGATATTATATATAGACTTCGATACATTTATTTCATATGCGATTTTTGAGGCTCTGCACGTTCTCTTTAAGGCCGTGTATAAGGAGTCCAATTCCAAAGAGATTTTTTTCAAAATTTTTCCTGCTTTCAATACATGTCATTAACTATGAAAAGAATTATCAGAGCTCGCGAAAAAAACTTACCATTTAAGGGTTAGGCCATTGTATCCACTGAGGGCCAAGATCGTGTTGAAAAACTCTATTGTCAAAAACTGTACATGACTTTTACATGACAAAGTTAAAGCATAAGCTCACGGCTAGTTCACAGGGAGAAAACAAAGTATAATGTTGACTGAGTTAGGTTAAAAAAAGTCAGAGATAGATGTAATTTATATAGGTTAATTGAATATTTTTGCAGTCAAAAAAGCTGTCTTAACTACCAAGTGCGCACGCCAAATGAACTGTTTGCCATTAATAACACTGATACGAAGTTGCATATGCGTAGCCTCTTAAACACGTGAGGAATTTCTAATGAATTGATGCATTCAGGAAAAGTGCTGTGTGTGCTTCTAGTGTTTCTAACGTATTATTTTATGATATCAGATATTAAAGGCATGTGTTAGAAGTGCTGTCATTTACCTTCAAAATTCAAAGAAGTGACTGATACTCGATTTTTGTGTTTACTAAGTTCCTTGTTGTAAGTGTGCTTGCTCTCTGCGGAGAGATGTTTTTTTTAAATGGAATTCCGGCTCGTCTATTCGCATTCTGAAGTCGGAAAACCAAACTTAAACCAACCATCACTGATCCGCCTGTGGGATCAAATTTGGATCCTCGGAATACGTGGCTATCACGATGCCCGCACGACCGCACATGAGCTGCTATAAATTTAGAGTTACAAGCGATAAAAGTACTATGCTGGTGGTATTTATACTCGAATGAGATCGGTTATCAAAGCTGATCGGGGCATTGGCTTTTGTGTCGAAAGAAAATCCTCGAAGGAGTACTTCGCGAGATTGATGTGTGTAAGATGACGACGACGAGAATAATCGTCAATTCCAAAGCACCTTTTAAATATTGATCTCCCGAAAGTACGAGTTTCGTATAATGTACGGGTTTCAGACTTAGCATAATACTACGACCATCGATCGAGAGAACTTACTGGTAATACTCACCGGTGCTTTCTTAATAGATCGCCGCGCAAAGTACTAATTTGTAGTTCGCCTCGAGAGTTAAAATGCCGTGAATTTCCGGTTCTGGGCGACATTCACATTGATTGAATGCGCGAGCAGCGATTGTTTATTTCGTGGTGAAAACTATCCGAGCGATATAGGGCTTCGTCTTTCGTGGATAATTCGCTTTCACTCCGGAAATTTAAGGCCAATAAAACTTTTAATAGCTGTGGAGGTCTCTTAATAGCTGTCTCAGAGTCACGCGCAGTTGCGGAGGCGCGATTAATTTACATACTGTGCCCTTAAAAGTCACCGTTACATCCAGGCCTGAAAATACTAGTGAGAGAGAGAGAGGAAAGGAGCGTCGATAATTATTGGCTCTTAAACTCCTCTGGTGGTAATTTGCGAAGCAGATGAGAAAACTCGCGTCAACTATTTGTCATGGGGATTAGAGTCGTCGCGTGTAAGCTAGTGTCCTCGATAATTTGAGAACTTGAGATGATCCATGAAAACAAATGACGTAGCTATATGCAAATTTTCTCTCCTAGAAGCAAACTCGTCATCACCTCCACTGCACACATCCCCGTGTTTTTTTCTTAAAACCATTTAAATATGAAGATGATGGTGATGATGATACGAAACTCTTCTGTTCATGTACCAACCAGTCAATTTGTTAGTTTAATGTGCAAATTATGGATACGGCCTCTTCTGTGGATAAAAATGGTGCTTAGTTCATGAGCTGGAAATAGGCCGAAGAATTCGAAAAACAAGAAATCAAGATCCATCTCACATTTTTAATATTATGAACCTATATCAGGATGACGACACTCTCCGCTATCCATACGAAGGTTTTTAACATATTACTTACTTACTTGAATTCATTAGAGAAAAAAATTTTAACTGTGCCCGTGCGGAGAATCAAACCCACGTCCTCTCATTTGCCGGCTGAGCGCACTAGACTATAAAGGAAACGGATCTCTCAATCTTTCCTGAATATATCTTCGCATCAGCCAGCTGTTTAAAACCTTCGCACGGATAGCGGAGAGTGACTTTATCCTCGGATGTCGCCATCTGGTGGCAGTGTCAGCAATTGTGAGCTTTGGCCTGTGTTAGGTCCGACCGTCCATGTACGGCCCCGTTCAGTGCACACGAGCTCTAAGGAAAGATTGAGATTCGTTGCCGCTGTACGTTAGTGGTCTGGGGCACTTACCCGGCAAATGAGAGTACGCGGGTTCGATTCCCCGCAAGGGCAGCCGAATTTTCTTTCTTTTTTGAATTCATCTTCGCATCAACCAGCTGTTAAGAACCTGAAACCGAACAACATAGTTGGGTTTAGAAAATGGATACATTTGCCGTGAATTTCATTTTTTAACGTTGAGACTGAGATACGGTAATTGAGCAACTTGATCAAGAATTTACGTGCATTTTTTCTCTTCTTTCCTATTTTGTCATCCTCGTGATAAAACTGGTAACAGTCGGAGAAAAATAAAAAGTTCTGGTAGGATAAACACGGAAAAGCCGATAAATATTTTTACTCGCGTACACACGTATAAAATAGAGCCATATTCAAGTAATGGATCCCTGTACATAGGGTTCAAGCGACTACTACAAGATTTCGAAGAAAATTCTCCAACGGAGTGAATTTTTACGGAGCCGAAGTTTACAACCTTTCACTTCGCAAAAACTCACAAGTTACTGGCCTTTATGAAATTTTTAAATTGATTGGAACCCAAAGTCACATAAAATTGAAACATTGGGAGTGGGTGCATAAATGACCTACCAAGGGATGACGGTGGTGGTAGTGGTAGTAGTATAATGGCAGTTCGTTTTTTCGTGGCTGAAAACACGTTTTACCTCAAACCCGAAGAAACATATAAGAAAAGGAAGCACTGCCACTCGATGAACGGAAAGAAAAGAAAACGTTTTTTTTTGTTTCGTGAGTTAAGCAGATGGTGGGTCCAGTGAAGCGACAAAATGCCTTTCCAAACGCAGCTAATGTCATCGCCAGCTGCCGCCATATGTCCAATCCTTTCCTTCACAGCTGTACACTGGCGGGTGCCGAATACTCGGACTGTATAGGTTATGACCCACAACCCGGCTTTACGATTCCGGGCCAAGCTTGTCGTTATTTAAGACAGACTACAAATGACTACAACATTGGCGAGAAGAAAAAAAAATAGAAACGTTAACAATGTTCTCTTTGAGAAGGAATACAATCCTACCACCACTACAGATAAGATGAAATCCGGATAAATAGCTCAATTAGAAACACCACAATTATTTATAGGAAACGATATAATAAACTCTTATTAACTATGAAGTAAATTTATTGAAATTTCGAAAACAAGCAAAGAAAACGAAATTTGTTTCGGTAATTAACTTTGATAGTGGATTTCATTTCAAAGTTCTAAATAAATAGTATTAAAAATATATATTATGTTGTATAAATACAGAAATTGAAAGAAAAAATAATAATTTTCATTGGCTGCTTTTAAACGAAGTTTTCTCTCTTCTCTTTTTTTAGGAATATCGTAGAGAATATCGTAACACCATTTGTCGTTTCCATCTATTATTAAAATACATACCAACACAAATACGAATATGAACCTGAGCTGGACAAATCTCAAAAAATTTACATGCCCGTCGGGGGTGCCCGAATCACACACAATATTTTACATGCCCGAAAAATATTATCACTAGACTTATCTATACTTTAAAATTTAAAAAAAAAACCACTCAGTTTTAAAAATTGAAAAAAAAATTGATTTATTTGCATAAAAGAAATATTGAAAGTGATACGACTTTTCTAACCCTTACGTTAACATTTCTTTTTCTTTCGAATTCTTCAATTTTTTTAATGATTTATTATTGCTTTGGGAATACCAGTGAATGAAACAATTTTTTCTTTTATTGGACTCATAAAATGATGAGCCCAAACTATTGTAGTGCGATATGCACTTCCTAAAGGAGTATTTAAGGACAATTATAAGAAGAAGTAGGTGGGAAGTATACGGCCATGGACTAAGAAAGGGATAAATAAAAAAATTATTAAAGAAATGCGAAAATATTCGAGAGGAATGCAATCACAAAACGAAAATTAGTCAAACCGCTAATTACGATTCACCGCGCTGTTGGCATTAAAACGGCATTCTTGTGGAAATTTATCGGGAGAAAAAGAACATTATGCATGCAAATATAACCTGGGGTGGAAGAAGAAACCGTATGAAAATCTGCGTCACAGTGAATAAAAGGCGTGGGTTCCAGCGCTGTGAATTTATTTCATCGTGTAACCGTTCTAACAGTTGTAACGTACGGGATAATGACGCACTTTAGTAATACCGAGTCCGCGCCTTTTATTCAATGTGACGCCAGATTTGCATATGGTTTCTTCTTCATCCCTAGGTTACATTTTTGCATGCATAGTGTTCTTTTTCTCCCAATAATTTCAACAGGAATGCCATTTTAACGTTTGCGAAGCGGCCGTTTCGAAACACGCTAGCGCGTTTGCGTTTCACGTTAGACCATGCATGCTTTGATGACAATTGTATTGGTGTGTACTATCATCTCTTAAAGTTTTCCCATCTTTTCTGAATCACCCTGTAAAATTAATAAGCGATTTACGATACGGGACTAGACTTGAACAGAAGGAGCCTAGGTTTGGGTGGCTTGATCATTCGACTGAGAAAGCGGAAAAACAATGACAAATATACCGGGACATAACGTCAATTGACTGAAAAAACCAGGACAGCTTAAATTTGTTTTTTTAGAGGGCATTAATGTGTCGAATTTCATCGATGGCTAAAAATACTTATTGGTTATAACGCCTAGGCCTTTACGGTGCCCCTCAACCTTTATCTCATCGCAGGCCACAATTACGTGAAAATTTTTGTGAACCGAGATAAATGGGAGGAGTAATTTGCGAACCAGTAAAAAAAATTATTAGGAGGAAAAATTTCCTAACCTTCTGACACTGATTGTATTTCATATTTATATATACTTTGCTATCATAAGTACGAGAAACTGTTTAAAGCGAGGACTCCTTCTGTCACCTATCGAAAGAAAACCAAACTACCTGCTATGATTCTCAAAATAAAATGGTTGTTGGCTTTGAACCAATGTGCAACATGAAAATGAAAACATGTAGTATGAAACTACAATTTTTGTTATTTTTATGCTACATACTGTATGAATTTTACGTGTCATGATATTGACCACTACATTTTCAAGTTTGCAGAATCAGTTCCTGCAGCCAGAAGCATAAACGAATAGTAACTGTTATTTTGGCGTATAAAATTCACACCCGTGTTGAGTAAAAAAAAAAAAAAAAAAAAAAAAAAAAAAATTATAGTTTCATACTACGTGTTCATTTTATGCTGCACATCGGTTTAAAACCAACAATAACTTTATTTTAAGAATTATAACAGGCAGTATTGTTTTCATTCGATAGGTGACAGCATGGGTCCCAACGTTCAAGCAAGGATTTTTTAACCCCCCCCCCCCTTTTTGGCACCCGAGGCTTAAATTCCACGTTAACATACGATAAAAATATAAAAAAATAACATACGATACGTCATTTGCGACCTAGGTTTCATGGACCTAGGAAATTGTTTCTTTGTTTACTATAATATCTTCTCATTTGGTGGTTGAGTTCTGGGACAACAATCACAATCTTTATAACGAATATCCATTGGTTTTGCTCTGCAAATCTCATCACGAATGTATTTCTCAATTCAATTCGAAATTATTTCAAATTCCCCATTAGTGATATTACAATATTATAGGAAATTAAAAAGCAACTCAGTGCTATTTTGTTCGGCATCGCACACAATAAGTGTCTATCGGATGACTTTTTTACCTCGTGTAAGTAATAAAAAAAAAAATCTAAGTGAGATGAGCAGTTTCTTTCTTAATTTTCTTTCCTTCGACTTTGTCGGATAATTTGTCTGTTGTGGTTTTAAAAGAGATGTATTTCCTAAAATTTCTACTGAGCTTCATCATCTTAGTT
Organism: Pholcus phalangioides; assembly: GCF_987345545.1. Lineage (NCBI taxonomy): Eukaryota > Metazoa > Arthropoda > Arachnida > Araneae > Pholcidae > Pholcus > Pholcus phalangioides. Next base: position 78,707,318 of record NW_028301608.1, on the reverse strand, counting down.
AGGAGTGACCAAACCATCCTGTCCACAGAAAGTGTTCCGGCAGAACAGCATCAATAAACACAACACGATAGATACCTAGGCTGACATATTTCCTTCATAAAAATACGGGAAATCGAGATTCATATGGGATATTGCCAAACAATTTTCAAAGGCAAGTAAAGCTGCCATCTATAGTTAAAATTGTTGAAAAATCGCCAATGGCGAGAAATTGATTGGCTAATGCAAGCCAACTGTAGTGACCTTATGTTCTTTGAATAGTGAGCACTCATGATGACAAGCATAAACAGAAATTTATTAATAAAAAAAAATAAAATAAGAACATTAACATGAGACGACGATCCTACTCGATCGCTTTTTTCACACTCTCTCTCCCTCTGTTTATTTTTCGAATGTCCAATTTTGTTTTTGCAACCTCCGGTCTCCTGAGGCTTTTCTTCTTCTTATCCTCTCGAGCCTTATACCATATTGTTTCGTCAAGGTTCTCAACTGAGAGACGCGCTACAGAACACTACACCCCCCACGCAAGATTGGGTTTACCTATAAACACAAACTGAATTCTCTTGTTTGTTCTGTTCTTTGACGAATTCCAACAGCGCGGCTCGAAGTATACAGGTCGATCATATATATTGCTGTCCCGCCCCTAGAGGCATACAGCGGGAAGTATGCGCGGCTCGAAGTATCTCAGCAACGGTCCAGCATCAACTCTCTAGCTGCCCTGGTCGTTATCACCTCGATGATCTCCACGCCGTCTATCACAAAGATTCGGAAGTAATCCGTTTGGAGGAGTTTCTTGAGCATCTTGCCGGTCGCCGCGTCTCTGCAATCTACGGTAGACTCGCAGAACTTCTCGGACGCCAACTTGTTGGACCGATTGGTATGAATCAGCACTTTCACGTCGATGTTCAGGAACGACCGCAACACGTCGGACATCAACGTGATTAAACCCTCGTGTTTCATGTCGAAGTCCTTTATCAACAGCAGGACGAGGATATCCCCGGTGGCCTCGTGGAAACCAGGATTCGTTCCGCCCCGGAAAGCGTGTGGTAGATGCTCGTACTGCATGAAAAACTGAATGTGTCCCATCTCATGGTGAATAGTGATGAAATCATCCTCGGTTGTGTGTGCGAACATTTTGATCCAGAAGTCCAATCCATTGGACAATTCGTGGACAAACGCGTGGCAAACCACCTTTTTGCCTTTGGATCTGTTGAATATAAACATCTTCCAGAAGACCTTCGTCATCGGCTTCAATCTCAACGAAGTGAAAAACTCTTCAGCCGTCTTCACTTTCAGCACCGTCATATTCTTCACTTTTAGTGCCACAGCGACATCCACCGATGGCTTCTCGGTAAATAGCTTCATGTGGTCCATAATGCTACTCCATTGATGGGCCCACGTGTCCTCTAAAATATGCGCCGGAACAGGTCCGCGTTCTTGAATCTTGTCGCTACCATAACAGTTCCTGGTCATGCACTGGACATTAGCGTGGAGTTGCTTGTGCGGCGGTTTCACCTGATTCCACAGCTTAGATATGGCGTCTTCGAGTATGTCACACTCGTAGTTATCCCGCCACATGGATATGGTGTCTTCAAAGTCATTAAGCTTCGTGGTTTCGTTGCTGAGCTTCTCGAATTCCCAGAAATATTTCCTGACGGGTTTATCAGTGACGTCTCTCCAAGATGTCCACAAGTATGCCATTTCGTCATAATCACGAGCTTCCGCTATGATCATTCTTAGATCCAATTCCATTTGTAGGGTGCACTCAGATTTGCTTCGGCTCTTGGTTGTATTGAAATGGTGAGTTTCTCCAACCTTCTCGCGTTTGATTTCGCAGATTTTGGTGGTGTCGAAATGCTCAGTCAGGTCATCCACCAGCTCAGTCTGTCTTTTGTATTTGTCCTCGGGTAGAGATGACATCTTGTCCTCTTCAATATCCACACTCACGCCCTTCTCCCTTCGCTCTGTCGCAGGAGGCTTGTGATATTCCCTTTTAGTGGGGAAGGACAATCGCCCTTCTTCGGTGTCTGCGGCCTCACAAAGTAGTCCATGTACGTTTGGTGGAATAATGCATTGTTCTCGAATTTTATCTGTTACTGCAGCGAGAATTTCAACAGGTTTACAAAACTCTTCGTTATTTCCTATTTCCAGCGAAGCACTGATATTCACAAGGGATGCTTCAATTCTTTCTCCAAATGCACTCGCTAAGATGATTTTCCCTTTCTTAGTTATTGGTCCCTGTATACAGTCAGAATGAATCACTGGGATTTGACAACCAGAATCCACTAAGCTTCTGATTTTTCTATCATCTACGCAAATGTCAGCATAACGTAAAGGGTTCAAATCCAGACTCGATTCACTGGAATTAAATAATTCCGATCGAATTTCTGCGATCAACACATTATCTTCCGATTTCTCTTTTGTGTTAGCCTTATATCTTCGGTCACAATCTCGAGCGAAATGGTTCAGTCCACAGATGTAACATTTCTTTGGGGGTTTTCTGATATTCGTGTTCTCGGTTTTGTTCCAGTCCTTATTACTACGATATTTCCGAGTTGGTGGTTGATATGCTGTTCTTGTCGATGTTCCTCGTCCCTCTCTATAACTGAAGTGTTGTTGCTGTAACAATGACTTTTCTTCTCCGTAAAAAGCTTTCTTATCCCCGCCGATGTCTGCCCTGACGTTCTCATAGTCATCCAACTTATTAGCAAGGATGTCGGGTCGCTTGAATTGAGACCACTCGTCAATAAAATGATCTCGAATCTCTGACGGTACTTTGCGTTTTATCTGATCCGTAATAATCAAATCAGACAGTTCTTCAACCGTGGTAATCTCCAGGCCTCGGATCCATTCAGTGAAGAAGTTTCTGAGTTCATAAGCAAAATCACACCACGTTGCTTCCGATCGTTTACTGTGCTTCATGAACATCTGTCGAAACCTCTCGGGAGTAAGCTTATATCTCTTAAGCAAAATGGATTTGACTTGGTCATAGTCATCTGTCGTCTCTTCATTTTCTCTAGCAATGACTTGCGCCACATCATAAGGTAATAGTCCAATCAGATATGAAACCCAAAGTTCCCTTTTTATTTCGGCTCTTTTCGCTTGCCTTTCGAACAGCACCAGGTAGAGGCTGATCTCGTTGCTCTTCGGATCGAACTTTTGCAAAATGTTCTGTAGCTCTATCCTTGGCCTTGCCATTGAGTTAATCGGGGATTCACCTGCCGCGCTGATGCGAATCCTTTCATTTTCTAGTTGCATTTTTTTGAGTTCGAACTCCATTCGTCTCTCCTCACTAGCTTCCATCTCTTTCCGTTTTCTCTCCTCACTAGCTTCCATCCGTTTTCTCTCCTCACTTGCTTCCATCTCTTTCCGTTTTCTCTCCTCACTAGCTTCCATCCGTTTTCTCTCCTCACTTGCTTCCATCTCTGTCCGTTTTCTCTCCTCAATTACGGTGTTCAGAAACTGTTCGATGAACTCTTTGTCATAGCATTCTGCCTCCATTATTGCGGATTTGAGTTGAAATACTTTCATCTGCATAACATTTTCAAGCCCCATTTCCGCAGCGACTTGCTGTAAGTCCTCTTTTTTGCCTCTGGCTAAGAAAGCCATGATTCTCTCAAAGAAAAGAAAACCAGCGAATTTTCTTATGAAAAAAACACTCACCGCACTTTTCCTTCGTTCTTCCAACACTCTTCAAGTACTCTTCGTATCGTCTCCTCACGACAAAAGTTCTCTTCGCGTCGCCTTCTCACGACGAAAGTTTTTCCGTTAAATATTGTCCAATCTATTGCTCACTATCCTACCGACTGCGCCAATGTAGTGACCTTATGTTCTTTGAATAGTGAGCACTCATGATGACAAGCATAAACAGAAATTTATTAATAAAAAAAAATAAAATAAGAACATTAACATGAGACGACGATCCTACTCGATCGCTTTTTTTCACACTCTCTCTCCCTCTGTTTATTTTTCGAATGTCCAATTTTGTTTTTGCAACCTCCGGTCTCCTGAGGCTTTTCTTCTTCTTATCCTCTCGAGCCTTATACCATATTGTTTCGTCAAGGTTCTCAACTGAGAGACGCGCTACAGAACACTACACCAACATATGTAAAAATGTTTCACTAAAAAAAAAAACACCTATGTTTAACAAATATGTGATATAAATATATATTTATATGAGTATAATTAATTAAGATAGAGTCATAATTATCACAATATAATTTTTATGTGATGAAAATATAATCTTAATTCTTGGTTTCAAAAAATTCATTTCAGCCTCGTTGAAATTAAAGCTAATAACGGGGCATTTTTTGTGGAGAAAAAAATCAGGACGCCAAATTACGGGAATGTCCCACAACTTACAAGTCAAGTCACATGATCACTCGCCCTGATATATACAAGTTTCTGTCCCGCGGACTGAAAAGGTAGTGCACACCCCTGATCTTAGTGACTAAAAATAAAAAAGTTAATGAAGCAACAAATAAAGAACCTATGAAATTATCGATTAATAAAACTTGAATGAAATGCCAATTAACGATATTTACGAGGAAATTGCGATTCGTGATGAAATCAAGGTATTTTTTTCCCCCCGTCGTTAGACACAATGCCTTTTGAATGTGAATGTTTTTCAAACATTAATTTTTCTTTTTGGCAAAAAAATGCCACATTTCGTTGGCTCTCATTAGCCTGAATTATCCGTCTCCATCACTGCAGATAAGGAAGTGACTACGTCAACAATAATTATCATTTCTCACATAAAATAAACGTCTCAATAAAGAAAAGAGATTCGTCGCGGTCAATAGCACTAAGAATCATCCGAAGAGAGAAAGATGAAGACAATTTGAAAACTCATTTGCGGTGTTACTTTATAATGATCTCATTAACCACACGGTACAATGCGGTGCTATTCGTAATTGTTTGAGAAATAGATCTTGGGATGCTCGAAATCCTAATTGAACGTGGGAACTTCCAGAATAAGAGAAAGCAAAGATAAAAAAAGACAAAAAAAGAAGAAAAAATTCTTGTTGTAGAGAGTCGTAAAGACACCGCCAATTATCGCCGAAGAGTAATGACATTGCTGAAACTAAGAGGAGGAGGATAAGAATGAGCAAAAGAAAAGAACAGCCAACGAGGATGCGCTCGTTAGACAAGGCAAGAGCAAAAAAGCCCCTTTCATTTATTTACGTGTCTAGAGAAGAAAGTGACAAATACAGCCAATGAAATCTATGCTCCTTAATCCCCGGGCTAACATTACATCTACCATCTATGATATCTAGAACCGGAAAAGGATAATCGATTAATGAATTGACAGATAATCACGACTCGAATGAATGAGACGTGCCATTTCTTTTATCTCCCGTCCACAGGCACGAAACCCTCTTCTTTTGTTGTTTGTTTACCTCGAACGATATTTCGAAGACTATCTGCACAAAACGATGCTATACATACAGTACTTACATATACGGAGCTTTTGGTTATTTCGAAAATATACGGGAAAGTCATGTATGTTTCAGGCAGAAATATATTTCTTACCACTCGGAGAGGGGGGAAAATGTGACTCGAAATGCGAAGAAATATTCAATTTTACACGTAAAAAAGTTGGAACTGTAATAAAAAATATATTAATCCAACTTAACACTTATCAGCGTATTTTTGTCTTCGCCTCATATTCCGCCTTCCCCTTCTTGAGAATACTGAAAAGTCAATTGATTGTGTCTATGACATACATGCTCAACCAATGACAAGCGGGCCCAAATATGGCCCTCTGAGTCATCCGATGTGGCTCTCGGGACATAAAACATAATTTTACCGCAACACAGTACCTTATCACTTGAATGACCCGTGGTGCAGTTACAAATCATTTAAGACAGCCACAGCACATTTGCAGATCACCTAAGTGACCCGCGGCATATACACAGGTCATTGAGCTGTAAATATGCCGCGATCAGGAGATCGGTCAAGCCAACGCGGCACATTCACCGATGACTTCTTACGGGGGACGACGACGACATAGACTTGGTTGAAGGGGTGCAGAGAAGAAGAGAGACGCTTGCCCTTATTGGCTGACGGATTGAGTTATGCAAACATCAAACATGGCGCCCGCTCTGTCCATTGTGGGATATAAGCAGGCTATCTTGCGGCTGGGCCATGCTGGAAAAAATAAGAAAAAGCCTCGCCAGCCACCAAGACCACGGGCCGAACGCCGGCCGGCATTGCGCCATCGGACCTCCGACCCCGCAAAGGACTGCAAATTTTACTACTACTACTAAACCCTACATGTACCTCGTCCATATTCCTCTGCTCTGAAGCCGATTACCTTGCAGCTGGGCCATGCTGGAGAAACTCTCCGGGACCGGCAGGCATCCCCAGCCCGTAAACCACAGGATCTAAGGCCGTGGGGGGCCCCCATCATCTCCGGCGCAATCACACCCCCTAAAGTCCCCAGAAACACCCGCCGGCCGCCAAGGAGCACGAAACCGCAAGAAACCAATGAAAACATGCCGAGCCATCTGCATTCATCACCGTACTCTGTCCCCAACCATCAGCCGATCTGCAACACCAACTCCTTTCATCTTGTCCTCTGTTGGAAGGGTTTTTCCGTAGGCCCGAATCTGAAAATATAACATGAAAAGAAATACAGGATACATATACAAATTCAAGTCCAATGAACTATAAAGGTGTAAGTGGGAATTATCGATATTGACCAATTTCTGGTTGGAAGAAATCACAAGACTAGGAGCTGAGGCAAACTTTCTGCACAGAGCTGGCTGGACTCGGGATTGCCGAAATGAGAGGGTTTTAAGAAGACGAAATATCTCGTTATGTCCACTGTAAGGGTAAATCTAGTAACTCCCTAACATTAGTGCGCATGTATATCCTCTGCCACCTTCATCCTTCTAATATGGCAGCACTTCCCGAACACAAAACATGCCTAAACGCATTTTTACACAAAATACTTTTTGTCATGCCCCTATTGGTTAGAAATACCCAGAGAAATATTCACGACGTGCATGTATGTCTCGGTAGTAGTATTACATATATACACAGCATGGTTCCATATGAGATGACATACATACGTATATACAACATAAATAAGACCGGTGTTCCTGCCAATACGCATCTAGATACGAGATTCGCGTACCAAAAATTTAATTTTACTTCTCCATATTTCATTGAGGAATGAAAATACTCCTTCAAATTTTAGGTAATTTTTTTTAAATAAAGTTATTTGCCTGTTTTTGATTAAAACATATCCCTCTTTTTACAAAGCTACCCTTTAAAATTGTGGAGAGGAATGGAATTAATCTTCAAAATTATTTTTTCACAAAACACTGGTTGTTACGAATTGAAGTACTGTGTGAATTAAATTTCATCTTTTGCATTATCAATTTTGTCTCATGAACTATCCGTTTTTTGATGACAAAATGCGTGATGCAGTTTTTTTTCTATGGCATATTTCACTTTGATATTTTAAGTTTGCCCCTAATTAAAATGTCACTTACATTTCCATTATGATCTTAGCGATGGAAGTAAATTTTAATAAACTTGGTTATTTTAATTAAAATGCAAGATCAGGTTAACTTATCAAATCAAATTTTATCGCTTCGGCATAAATGCCCTAGTAAGGTGGCATATGGTGTACAGAAACATCTCAGAACATTTCAGTGATAAAAAATTCGAATATTTACAAGTAGCTAGCGTAAAGATATCAAAATGATTATGGTCTGAAACAGAAATATTCTCAAAAACTCAAGAGGTTAGTGCATGTGTATACAGCTTAGAAATATACCTCCATCCTAATATGTGTGTACTCATCTTAAAGAACCCAGAACCTTTTCTCCAACTCCCAACCCCATCTCGTCTGTAATAAACACAAAATTTGTTAATCGCGACTGTACCCAATTGTTCGGGGATAATATGTTGAAAAAATTTGTGTGTTATTTCTTTTATTTTCTTCTTTTTTTTCATTTTTGACACAAAAATAAAGTGTTCCGGACTCTGCCACGAATCTGGGCTGGAAGAGATATCGGCAACGGGAGTCCAGTGGCAAAGTTCTGGCGTTCATTCATTCAGCGCAGAAATATACATGCACATGAACATATCTCAAGTTAAACAATAATAATCAAGCTTTTAATAAAAATAAATTAATTAATTAATAAAGTAAAACCTGAACAAAAATGTGTAAAAATAGAGGACACCTTTTTTCTTCTGCCAGAAGTCAACTGAAAATCTGTCTTGCCTAAAATACGAGACATCATTTTAAATATTGTGAATTTTAGACGCCAGGGACTACGTGGTGTCAAATTTGGTCTCAAGGACGTCAAAAACGATTGAAGCTTTCCGAACGTCAATGAGATATTTTTTTACGGTAATATTCATAAAGACTACACTCGAATAAAACATGTATCCAGTTTTTTCGAGGAATTGATTCATTCCATCTTTCACGTTGATATTTTATTTTCCTCCTATTAAAATGTTACTTTAAATTCCATTATGGTCTTAGGCAATTGAAGTAAACCATAATAAACTTGGTTATTTTAATTAAAATGCAAGATGAGAGGTCAACTTGTCCATTTTATTAAAATTTAAACGCAATTAAAAATTGAGGTTGTTATTAAATAAAGTCGAATAAAGATATATCAAAAGTTTTGGGGCGTTCATTCTCAGGGGTAATGAATAACGCGGTTAACACACAGCTCAGTACGATCCTACGTATCCTACATACGCGCGATACATATGCATACATTTACATCTTTTCCCCCAGCGGTAAGGAACCTGATGTTCAGAGGTGACATAAGGGAACGCACGCAGAGGTAATGAAACTTCACTTTCCTCTCGCGTTCCGTCATTTGTCGTCGCATTCGCTCTACACCGTATGTGTCTTCGCTTTTCACACACACGTATAGCAGAGGAGACTCATCCAAGAGCTTCGGTGCATTAAATTTGCAATTTATCAACGCCTTCGTTGCCGACGTGATGACAATGGAAAATTTCATGCTCGGATCGTCATACAGATTCATTCATTCATTCACAACACTACATGACGCGGCTGCGGAAGTAACTCCGTGAAGAATGCGCCCTGAACGCCACATCTCGTTGTACATAATCATCAAATACATAACCACAGAACCCGCGGCGAGGCCTCATTCTGCTCGACGTTTCCAGGCATTTTATTCTTTTCAACGATACATGTTAACTAATCAATGTGTGATCTGATTGATTTTCTATTTCGGGTGCGCACTTTCATTAGAAAAACTCAAAATAGTTAGATATTAACAATGGTTAAGAATCAATTTAAAAATTTGAATAAAATACTGGCTGTCCGAAAATTGTTTGCACGGCCGATATCTCCGCAACCGTTGATTTTAGAAACACACTTTCAATTGCAAAATTAAGACGTTTTTCAAAAGACTTCAATTACAAAAGTTTTCAAATGATGTACAGTTACTTAAAATCCTTAAATGTGTTTGAGAGGTCGTTTACATAAAAAAATAATTAGAAAGTAACTTTTTATACAGTTTCCGAGCGCAAATTATTGAAATGTGGATCCCGCTCTGAAAAGTCATTTGAAAAAAAAAAAATTAATATTTTTAAATACAATATTTTTTCATCGAGTTTCTTAGTGATTTTATGTGGGGTGTCCTGTAAGTCCTAATTTGGCCTTCATCTCACCAACCCATCATCGACACGTATGGTTCCAGGTTCAAAAAATGCTCAAAATGTTTCTGTATATGTTCTGCACCAGTTTCAGGAACGGAAATACAGTGTGTCATAAAATAAAAAAATCTAAATGCTTATACGGTTCCCCTGTTTTCTAATTAGAAAGTTGTTGCCCTGTCTCTCTTGAGGCCAATAAAAAATTCCCATGTGTCTAATTTCAATATTCGCTGTGATATTTGGATTCCAAAATCGGAGATAAGTTAGGAAAGAACAACATAAACTAACAAACAACGCTTTTTTTCCTCATTTATACTGCTCTTTCCCATACTGTTCTCCGATTTTTGAATCCAAATATCTCAGCGAATATTGCACTTAGAAACATGTAATTTTTTGAAAATTAGCCAGTTTTTCTGTACATCTTGTATTAACAAGTGGAGAGTACATCTTTCTCTAAATTTAACTTGTATCATCCAGCCATTTAGGAGGCCGTTGTGGTGGTCGAGTGGTCATAATGACGGACTCGCATCGCGAGGATCCGGGTTCGAACCCCACCGTCGCCATAGTGGTGGTCGGCTGAAGTTGGTTTCCTGTGGTTCCCAACTTCGAGTCGCAAATGCCAGCCGATCTCCCCATTAAAAAGTCTCGCCACAGAGAGCAACATGCCTACAACGATTAATTATTCAATCATTACACTTCACTCGTATTTAGAAAAACTGGTGGCAGATGGCAGCACTACAGATAAGAAGCATTACACAGAAACAAACTTTACGTCAGGTTTCACTTCACGTACACACACATTCCCACATGCACCAATTCGTTAGAGGTTCCGCACAGGAATATGAACGAGGTACACATGTGTGGTTTAGTAGTAGTAGTAGTAGCCATTTAGGATACATCTGTTATCTTGTCTGTGCCACTGTTTTTCTATACCTTTCATTCACTGATTTTTAATTTAAGTAAATATTTACACATTGGTGTTTTTTACAAAAAGAAATCAAAATCGAATTTAAGAAATGATCCATTGAAAAAGAATCATTACAAATTAAACATTTACTGATTTTACGTTTGGGAATCGAATGCTAAGTTAATACATCGATGTTTACGATGAATAATTAGTAGGCGAGTTGATTCTGAAGATTTTTTTCGTATTTATCATTGGAAAACGCATAAGGAACTTGATCTAATTAATCAAAACCAGCACCTCGGGAATGCAAAATGTAAGTATAGAATGAATTATCAATAATTTTTCTTCTTTTCATCTGTACTAATACCCGTAGTGTATCGAATGGGAAAGAGAGCCCCTGAAAAGCCACTTCTTTGCTATTTTTGTCAAACGGCAGGAAAACTAGACCCTTGTGAAAAAATTCGATTTACCATTGCACATTTATGTATATCTATATTACAGTAAATGTGATAAATTCCATTATCGTGCATAATAGCCAGATGTTATGCGTAATCGTCGACCATTTTAGTAAGTTTAATAAATTTCTCTCTCTCTCTATTCCATTTGAATTCCTCACTTCCCATTTACATTTATCACTTTTGCCTGTGGTTACGCATAGTACCCAAGCATCGTTGGTAAACACAATAAATCGTACATAATTCATCACATTTGCTGGTTATTATGCATAATCCAGATTTCGTATAGGTAAATATGATAAATCTGTTACACATTGCAGTCATAAAATTTATTATTTAGTTGACCGTACTTGTGAGCCAGAGTCTAAACAGAATATAATAAACTCTGATTTAACGAATTTTTCCGAACATTCCTAAAATAACTCCTATTTGACAAAGTTCTAAATTGGACCTCGATATAATGGGCTCCTATTCAACAAATTTAATTTTACGATCAAACCCCAATAGAACGAACTAACATTCAACAAATTCTTTGATTTAACGAATTTTTACAAGCTTTTGTTCATATAAAATCAGACCCCCCTCTAAACAAACTCCTATTTAGCGAATTTTACAATTGACCTCGATATAAAGAGCTCCTATTTCCTAGTCAACAATTTTTTTTATTGTATCCTGATACAATAATTTCTCATTTAACAAGTTTTACGATGTCAACTCGATATAATGAACTCTCTTCTAATAAAATTCACGATCGTAGCCCGCGCGCGCGATATTATGAACTCTAATTTCAGCAAATCTCCGATCTATCGAATTTTTTCAAGTTCTTGTGTGCATAGAATCAGCCCCTGATATAACAAAGTTTGATGTATTTATGCTAATCACACCCCCCCCCCATAAAACTATTTCTGTCGACCTAACGAATGAAAGCCTTGGCTTAACTGATTCATTAAGTCGAGGGTCACTTAAAATTGTGTCAATTCACCCCTATATAACCATGTCCTCAATCTTGTCTTTCCCGGAGAATTTCTTGTAGAAAGTTACAAAGCATAGAACAAGCAATACAAACCAACGATAGATATAAGTATATAAATTTTGAACAAGACCTATATAAAAATTTACGTATAATAAACGGAAAATAAATACATAGTGGAGGACTTGAAGGCACGTACGTACGCCATACACAACTGTTAGAATACCCAAAAGAATATAATTTATTGTACTAATATAACTTAAGAATAAAATGACTATTCCTGTCTCGACCGAGATAAAGAAAATACCTCTAAAACTAGTATACATCTATTCTGGCCTCATTCATCCACCTGTCGTCAGACCAACTGATCTAATAGCGAAAAACATGAACGAAAAACAGTTCAGGAAGAAAATTTTATTTTTAATGCGAATCGAAAACGATTTCTACAACCCAACTCGTAAATTTGCCTGATACATATCAGATCAAAGAGTTTCTAGCAGCTTAAAAATCCTTATAGGCTCGCGTGATTTCATGTTCCAGTCTATAAATTCTTTCCGATCGTACTTTGGATCTCTGAAAATCGTAAAAGAGCAAAGCACTTATTTCTAAAAAAAATTGTTTCGTCCATTACGTTACGGCCATTGAGTTTCAAGCAGAGCTGCTGCTTCAAAAAAAAAAAAAGTCGTAACTTTTCTTACAGCTGAATATGCCATGTATATGTTTGTATGTTTTACAAAGACGAACTAAATCGGATTTTAAAGTTTTGGGCTAGAGGTTGACTCTAGTTCCAATACCACGAAAAGCACCAAAAAAAATAAAAAATTCTACTCCCCTTTCCTCTTTTTTTTAATGGTAATCAATATTTACACCCGTTCTCTTTAAAACACAGTTTTTTGTTAGAAAGAGAAACCAGAAAATAAAGAGCGTCTTTGTGAATATAACATTTTAATAGTTCAAAGCTTTAAAAAAAAAATAAATTCCACAAACGAAAAAAAATATTTAAATAAATTAGCGTTTGAACATGGTGGCTTGAGATATTAGCACATAACTAACGAATTTATGGCCTCAAATTTTGAAGAGTTATAGTTTTGGATAGAAGTTCTTTGTTTCTTCTGAATTGGTACAGTATGAAATTTTTTCGGGGTTGAACATTCGAATTGTTGCGAGGTCTAAATATGCCCAGTTCTGAAAAGTAAAATAAAAATAGCGTGTAAGTGAGTAACTGAAGTGAATTTAGTGAGGAGATTCTATAACAAAAACGTAGAACATACAGAAAACCAATGGTTGGACTTCATCACGAAAAAAAAAAAATACGAATATGAATAAATAAAAAATTATACAGGATGTAACTAAACTAATGGTCAGAACTGTAAGGGGTGATAGAACTCACCAAGATAAACAACTTTCACCATACAATGTGGGGTCGGTAAGCAAGCGGCGAGCCTCGAGAGAGTGCTTTCCCTGGAGTGGGGAGGCCCGCCACTCGGCTCCCACATCTCCCGATCCTGGATATTTTTCGTCTGGATAGAATTGGAAAGCGTCGTTTACAAGACGGCCATAGACTCACCAGAGAACTTGGTCTCTCGAATTAGCGTCGCAGCTGCAGACATTCGTGAAATGCTAGAAATATTCCGACGTGCACGCGATTCACTCCGTCACCGATGTGACGCCCGTATTGACGCTGGTTGGTCGCTAATCTGAGCATTTATTTCAAAGTTTTCGACATTAAAGATTCTTTGTTATTATTCGTCTTCACTGTGCTCTTCATTTTCAACACGCAGGTGCCCTGTCGCTGCTCGCATCTAATTATCTAATTTACCAATGGTGCTTCGGTATTATGCATAATCTGCAGTTTTATTATTTATCAAACTTACCAATGACGCTTGGGCATTATACATATTCACCGGTAAAAGCGATAAATTTTTATCAAACTTACAAGACAATTGGTAAATATGCATAATAACTGGTTATTATGCTTAACTGGTATAATAACCGATTTTTCACATTTACCGTAACATATACATAATAAACCAATAACTATGAGTAATCGGCGAACACTTTGGTAAATTTCCTTAAACATTTACCACTTTCATCGGCCTACTTGTAGTACCCAAGCGTCGTTGGTAAATTTAATAAGTACAAAAAAAATTTATCACTTTTACCAGCGATTATGCATAGCACCCAAGCGGCGTTGGTAAATTCGATAAATTTCCCAAATTAATCACTTTCAGGGGTAATTATGCATCATACCCAAGCGTCGAGTCGTTGGTAAACATGATAAATCATACTATATGATACACTATATATGATCATTCATACATGTAATGCATCACTATATCGGGGTACAATCGTAAAATTAGTTATCATTATATCAGGGTCCAACTATATTCATCACACATACTAGACTCTCTTTCGGAATTTTTTTCATATTTATCGAGTTCACCAATTAGGGTACCAGCACAAGGCATTATACATAATCACAGATAAGGGCGATAAATTTCAAGTATTTATCAAATTTGCCAACGACATTTGGTTATTATACATAATCGTCTCTAAAAGGGATAAATTTGCCAAACTAACCAAGTTGATTGGAAAGTATGCACACCAAAAAACCGTTTATTATGTGAAATGACCGATCACATTTACTGTAACATATACCGTATATGAATTCATATGGGAAAAAAGTGGTATTACAATATAGTAGAACCTTCACCAATTGAAACGAAGAGAGCCGAAATGGTTTAGGATGAATTAATAATGTAAACGTAAATTAAGAAAATAATGAATCCTTGAGGATTTCACCAAGCGTTGGAGGCACGGATTCTAGAGGAAAAAAAGAGTAAAAGAAAAGAAAAATAACTGTTAAAAACTTTAAAGCAACTTTGGAACAAAAAAACGAGGAAAAAGAAGGAATAAATTATAAAAATAGTAAAACCGTGTTTGTTTGTTTTTTTCTTCTTTCTTGTACGGACTTGAAATTCCAGCGTCAAGGAAAGAATGAAAGCTTCACCTCAGAAAGTCCATTAGGATTCTTGAGAATCTCCCGCCTGCATCTGAAGGGCTATACAAGAAGTCAGCCTCTCATTGTTGAACACGCCAAAAAAAAAAAAAGAAGCAAAGAAAACTCTGGGTCAAACTTTTTTCCCCAAACGTTTTTCTGGCCAGATACCGAACGAGAAGAAAGATCTCGCCTTTAGTAGAATGAGAAGGAAAAAGAAATAAGATTAAGAAAAAAATACTCTCGGCTTCTCCAGACTTTAGAAACTGATCCTATCTGAGCTTAAATGTTATTTATTTGTTTTCTGTAAATTTTATTTGCTATTAAAACGGGGGGAATAAAGTTAGAAATTGAATAAGTTATTTGATTATACATTCTTATTGTATACGGTGATACCTCGGCTGACGGACGATTTTTTTCTTTCTTTACGTTTTTCTGCCTCGGCTAACGAATAATTTAGTTGACGTGGATGCATGTGCTAACAAAAAACAGCCACGTCGTGATCCTAAACTGCGTCGCGGCTGTTAGTCGAGCCAAATAGTGGCGGTTAGTTTTCTGTGGTTCCCAACTTCGAGGCGCAAATGCGAGCCGATCTCTCCGCCCAAAGGTCTCGCCACAGAGAGCGACAGGCCTACGACGGTACAACTATTTAATCATTACACTTCACTCATAGTTAGAAAAATTGATGGCAGATGGCAGCAATACACATAGCACAGATTAATACGCATTAAACAGAGACAAACTTCAGTTTAGGTTCAGAACACGTACACGCACACTCCAGCATGTACCAATGTTAGAAATTCGTTAGAAATTCCGTAGAAAAAAGTGGTACAAGGTGGTTAACACCAAAGAGCTATAAAAGGAACGAAAACTTACAGAAGGCCCAGAAAAGCTTCAAACTTGGATAAATGAGAATTTACTGGAAGATCTTTTTATTTTCATTATGTACCCAACTCACTATGTATACTACAATGACACAACCCTGATCGATTTCTTGAGTTTGTTCATGTCCTCATCCATTTGTGATTTGGTCAGCTCATTTCTACAGTATATCTGATACATGCTGATGGGAAAAGATAAGCTCCTACAATGTTCCGATTGTTCAATTTGATACAAAGCGTCTTGCACTGAAAGAACATGTAATCTCGAAACATAGACTCCTTTATGTTTTTTCAATGCATTTTATATTAGCTGAATCTTTCATTTTACATAAAACAATTCAAAAACTTTCGGAAAGAGAAGTCGAGGTACATCTGGAAAATATTCCGAGGTGGACATGCGGGCTCGAGTGACAGTAATAATCCTGATAATGATTGGTGCGAAAATTCACCTCACGACGAGGCTGTTTGACGTCAACTCGTGCATCGATATCAACTAAATGTCCGTTAGCTAAGACAGTAAAATCACGAAACATATCTTGGTTAGCCGAAAAGTTCGTAAGCCGAGGTATCACTGTATATCTCAGAGCACAGCACCTCAAACGCTTTTTGTTTTCACAGTGGCTCACGAATCTGACTGCATAATGTAAAATAAAAAGATGCTTAGTCTTTTCTATCTTCGATTGGATTCTCATTCATCCAATTGTGAAGTTGTTGATCTCAGCACTGGTCACTTTTTTATTTTTTTGTAGTACTTCTTAGTGTTTTATGGAAGTTACTTTGAAATATTGGCAGTTTCTAAAACGAATTAAACGAGTTTTCATAGAAACCTGTGGATAACCACATTTCTTCTAACCACTGTGATTCCGGAATGAATCATTTTTGTTAGCCAATGTATTTTACTTGGAGGTTAAACCGGAAAATTTTGTATATTTTCTGATTTCTTTTGTCTTAAAAATTCTATTTTAAAAATGAAATTTTTGAATCATTCATTTTATAGAGATGGAACTTCAATTTATGATTTTCAACAAAACATCATTACATTTATAATGTTGTTTATTCGATTTCATTCTTCAATGACATGATTTGAAAATATGAACCTGGAGTGAAGTTTTCGTTAAAAGTATATTATGCTTCCTTTCCCGCTACACAACATCTGTAGATGATTGAAACTTTTATTTTTGTCCATTGAGAACATCGTGGAAATTTCACGAAGAATCCGATTCTTTCATCTTCTGTATTCGTAAACACGATTGGAATCGAACGTGGAATTGTGTTTGAACACAAAAAGATGAAATGAAAGAAATATGAATCACGGATTTATTCAAATTCCATTCCTATGATATCTTCTTTTTTTTCCTCCTCTCTGTTCTGCAGTACTTCGATCTATTCTGATATGATTCCGAGAAGCAACTCTCTGGAATCCCAGTTGGTGAAAAAAAAATATTTTTTAAGAATTTATTCTTACATTTACTTAGTGTCGAAATGGGCAGAAAAGAAGTAAGAAACGTCTGGAAACTTGAAAAACCACGTATTACAGCCAATGAAACAAACAATGGTTTCCACATGAAACAAACAGCCCATCCGCATTGTGATTTATTGGTTGCATCCGAACATTTCATTTAAATCCTCTCTCACAAAATCATTTTTAAAAATGTTCAAAGCATTACTCACAATGCGATACAAAGTTCTATGAAATAAATACTTTTCCCATCGGTACATCGCAAAGCCTTTCATGTTTGGCAAATCTATGATGAAACTTGTACATATATTTGTAGAATTTTTCGAATATTTAGCTTTTCCCTTCTTTCTTCAGTGATTATATAAAATAATCTGTCACTCAACCCAACTTTGTAAATGTAAAATTAGAATTCATCCAACAGTTTTTAAGAATGGAAACTTAGAAGCTGACTGAAAAGTAATTTTCCAAACTTTAAATTGTCTGAAAAAAATTCAAGTGCATTACATTACGGTTTGAAGAACAATATATTAATAATGGCGATAAAATAATTCTATTATTTTATATAACGTTATCTCCACGCATTCCCAAGAGATCGGTGTAATCTGTCCAGGAAATTTTTTAGTGTTTGTAGACATTCATGCCTGAACTGGGATTCGAACCAGACCTGCAAAGAGATAAGCTAACACGCCAACCACTCGACTGCTTGGCGGAAGAATAATAATTAAAGCTTTAAGTAACAATTGATTCATTCTGATGAATGTTTTTACGAAAGGAGAAAAACAATTCTTGTTTTCATCGCTTTCATCGATGTCGAAAGATACCATTTGATTTAAACCTATATAAAAATATTTGTATGTATCTAAACATCAATGCAAACTGCACAGTCATAGTGTTTGGTGATGTTCATAAACAATTTTTCCTTGCTTATTGTTATAGTTATTAAGTATTATAAATGGCTGTGAAAAGCATATCAGTAAAATCGGTAAAATTGATAGGAGTCACGAAACACAAGCAAGCAAAGAGGAAAATGTATGAAACGATGGCACTAATTAGAAAAAAATTAATAAAATAGTTTAAACGACCGCAAAGAAAAATGAACAAAAATGTGAAATTAAAAATCACAATAAAATAGGGAAAAAATTCCACCGAACACACATAAAAATGAACAATAAAATAAAAATACGTATACGAAATGAAACTCAGAAATCACAAATATTCGAAAATTCACTGGTCCCGGAAATGCGAAAAATGAAAACAAATCCATAATGACAAAAAGTTATGGTAAAGACGAAAATTTAAGAATGCCGAAGTATCGCACTAAAAATGAAAAAAAAAAACCCTCGGAAATGAAAAAAAAGCATTTTAATGTGCCAAAAAATGGACAAATTCATAAAAATTGTAAACTATACATTTAAAAATTCTGAAATATGAATTTAAAAATGTCGAAACATTCATTTAAAATCCGAAATATGCATAACAAAATAAAAAAAATGTCTTAAAAACTCTTCAATATGCCCTAAAAGGAATATATAGGGATTTCTGAAAAATGTATTTCCAAAAATGCTTCATTTTCGTTGGAGGGAAAAAATATGAGGGGGAAAAACCTCCATTTGAACGTGCAGAATTATGACCTAAAAAAGAAAAATATGCACCCACAGAAGTGAAAAATCAAAAATTTTCATATTGAAAACATTGAAGTACGGACTAAAAGAAAAAAATATAAGCAGTAGCACCAAAAAAAGGTATTCGAAAAAAATGAAGAAAAACATGCATTGTGGGAAAATATGCATTTAAAAATGCCTAAAAATATGTTCGAAATTGAACAATACTGAATAGTGCAATACTCCCTTGAAAAAATTAAAGAAATATGTTTACATTTGCAAAATGAAAAAGACGAAAATAATCTTGAGAAAACATTAGTATAATGCGATTAAAAAAATAGGAAAAATGCTAAAAATATGCACTTATTCCAAATTTTCGGTGATTTTAATGCGTTTATACGCACTAACTACAAAAAGTGTTAAAATGCGCAATTGCTTATGCACTTCTGCATTTATTTATAATCTGGGCTCTAGTGATAAATATAGAATAACTGCAACTGAAGAGAAAAAAAGTAAGAATGGTTTTTTGCGATCATTATATACTTAGCATGACAATGAATTGCAACTACATATTTACATTTACAAGGTCTATTTAGTTTAAAAATTACTAGAGAGCACAGCCAGATGAGTAAACGACATGTTCATATTTCTCCTACCATTGTCATTAACAGTGGAAACACATTTGAGACATATTACGATGTTTCTAGATTTGAAATGAAATCAATACAGGGCCGGACAAATCTATTGCCTAACACGTAAAAACCATGATTTAGCAGGTATTTTTGTCCCACGCTAGCATATAAAATATTAATCAGGGCGTGCATTATTTTAAGACGGCCATGTAAATTTTTGGACACTTTTCCAGCACTGGTTCAACACTTGTTCCTGGTTCTATTATCCTTAAATTACTTAAGTATATCGTGCGTATGAAACTATTCTTAGGTTGAAAAAATTTGGGTAGGCTGGGTCTCTCTCATAGACGCAACCATAAGTTTTGACGGGAATACATTCTTTGTACCTTGGAATCGCGTGTAGGTACTGACTCAAAGAAATGGGCATTATTGAATTTGTCTTTAGAATGGCTAACAGATGATACCATTACCTTCTACTAGCGTTGCGAACCTCTTGAGGAATAGAGTAAAATAGTTTGTTACGAATGCGGGCAATGGTTTTGGTGCCTAGAACGGAAGAGCTATATTAAAAACAGAGTAATATCATTAGATTCGCCTAAATGAAATATACCTATTTATATTAAAAACACTGATAGATTCTGATAACTTCCTGAGATATTGAGAGTTTAAATTATTGCGCGACTTTTTGAGGATACATCCAGTTTTGTCAGATGATTTGAAAGACGGATTCACGTCAAACCCATTATGTCAACCATTCCTATTTGTGATTATCAGTACACATCTTTTTGAAAAACTTATATTTGATTTCGGATGTGTTTAGTACCTTTTCTGAATGACTATATAAATATTTTTTTTGGATTCTGTGGGGAATATGTAAGAAATACTTTTTACAAGATTACTATCGTCTTACTCAGTAGAAAAAGTTTCTCGTGTAATAGGAAATTCAACGTTATACATACCGGGAAACGCAACATTTTTTTTAAATATTTTTGAGAACGCAATATTACTACGTAAGTATTCGCAAATTTCTGCCTACGATACGTTCGCCAAATTTTGCAATATTTTTGAAAAGAGTTTCAGGAGCTGAACACAAGGTTTCTCTTTCTCAGGCGAGCAGAATGAAGGACGCAGTCAGAGATAGCAGGAGAAAGAGGATGATCTTTTCAGAAGTATGCTTTGACAGTAACAGCTGTGGAATTTCGAAGTGAAAATGCTTTCGTTCAAACGAATTATTCATCTTGTCAACAGAATAAGAAGCTATTCTTGCTGCGGAAAGTTTGGAGGAAAGCTTAGAGGGTTCGGAAATGGAAGAAACAACAACAGTTTTGTGTTTTGGAAATTCTCGAATTGCAGAAAGTAATAAATTTCCACGATTTACGGCTTTACTTTGCTTTCGCTTCTGCATCTATTTCAAACCGAGCTTCCATTTAAACTAATGTTCCTTCCACTCGCACACTTTTTTCAGCTTCAGTTCTATCAATGCTGTAGATGTTCTCCAAAATGAATGGTTCTATTTTTAATGATATTAGAAAACTTTGTTCGTGTAATACATATGCGATTATGATTGGAGAACACACTCTCCCGAGTCTTTTCTACAGCCAAGCACACGAGAAAAAGTGATGATCACATTCACTTCGGAAAATGAAAATGATCAAATTCTGATATATAATCTCTTGCACTCATCGAAATTCTTGTTTCATTCAATACTTTGTTTCTCTGCAATTTGCTTCCATTTTTAAATTAAACGAAGAATCGTAGGATATTTATCATTTTTGTCTTCTTATAAAAAAATTATTTGTGAGTGACGTTTTCCGAAAGTAACTTTCGGGAAGAGATAGCTGAAAGGGGAATTATCATAATGGGTCAAAAACAAAGTCAACACATTTTTGACTCTCTGTCGAATGCATGACTACTATGTACTACTTAACCGTACATGCACCTATTAAACATTCCTGTGCAGAATTCCTATTATATGCCAAAACGTACTGCGCGCGTGCGTTTATGCGTCGCCTTAACCTATTTATATTGTCAGAGTTATACTTGTTTCGGGTTGTACTATCATTTATACATGCCACCTGGTTTCCAACGCATGACTAGAGGACTGACAGTGAAGAGAGCGTGTTCGGAGTGTTAGGAGGAAGATATGTAGTGGACAGGCGTGTCGTGTGACCATAGTGCTGCACTGTCATCGTGAAGATTCAGGTTCGAACTCTATCGGCAGCACAGTGATGGTCGGCTGTAGTTGGTTTTCTAAAGTTTTCCAACTTCGAGGTGCAAATTCGAGCTAGTTCCTCACTTGAAAAATTCTCTCCGTACAGGTCTGCCTGATCTGTACACGCACAACATGATACTTACATAGTACGAAAATTCAAGCATTTACTATCTTCAATTCAAAACATGGGAGGCAGATGGCAGCACCATCAAGAACTCGAATCAAGAATAACAAAAATAACACAGGGGTCACACAAACTTAGACACACATATATTCCTGCATGTACCGAACCATTACAAGTTCCTCAGAGAAATGTGTATGACGTGAATGTACGGCTAACTAGAAGTCGACAGGCGCGTCCAAACTCAGTTGAGTTGCAAACAATATGGCAGTGAGATACGTGGTCAAAAAATGAAATGCGTGTTGTCGTACGTTAAAAGTAGGCTCGTTGGAAGTGTGTGACTGATATCTATAACCATATACCAAGCATTTTCGATGCCCACGCCGTTAAATGGATGAATAATCAAGGGTCAGAGCTGTCGCGATATCATTTTACAAGCAATGCAGAAGTTCAACAGATTCTGAAGAATTCGTCAATTCACAGTGCACGGAGTTTTGAGAGAAAGATCTCTTCAAGTAGATTATTACTAATGCTACTAAGCCACGCACGTATCTCGTACATATTCTTCTGAGGAAATTCTAACGAATTGGGCATGTCCGAATGTGTCGTGTATGCTTTCTGTACCTAACGTGAGGTTTGTTCCTGAGGAATGTCTGTTTTGTGTTTAAGAAGTGCTCCCATGTGTCTTCGGAGTTCGAAAGCAAACGACTCGGCAGGTTATTTTGCCTGCGTGAATTTTGAACTCCTGATTGCTCTCTGTGGAGAGACTTTTAAATAGACAAGAGTATCCATGTCGGTGGAGAATACGCTTAAATTAGTCAAAACATTGCTTTGTGTTTTGGTACTTTACGTGTTCGTGTTTGTAAGAAATCTTGCCTTTGAAAAACACAGACGAAACTTACTTTCAGAACATGTCTCGTATCGGCGGAATATTACGTGACACAAACTTGATAGTCAGAAATACCGTTTTACTTTTTTCTGTTTTGAACACGACTCGGAAAAAAAAGAAGTTTCGTTAAAATACTGTCAACATTTTTTCACTTTCTGATACAATAAAATATTTACAATTTCCCATTTACCTAGTAAACGAAAGAGAAGAGAGAGAGAGAGACAACGAAGAATTTCTATTAAAAAATGCAGGAAATGTTTTCAAATTGAAAAGCAAGGAAAAAAAAAACAATAACCGAGGAGAACGAATTGTTATCAGTAAATTCCGCTTTTTGTATTACCATTAATCAAGAGAGAAGAAGGTTTTAAAAGCTTTTATCATTTCTTCACGCTTCCACGGCAAAGAGAAGTGAGATACCTAAAAGCTTTTCATTACGACGAATCAAAGTAATTTTTTGGGATTGTATGGGAATATAATGTGAAATAATGTTTTTCTCTTATGTTGCCGTTTTCTGATTCTACTGATCTATTAGTTTGGTATGAATGTCACAGTGATACGAAAAATATAATAAAATATACATTTTTCTTATTAATTTATGCAAGGCTTTGCTTTTAACGTTTTATCGAATGCGTTGTTCTTGTGTGTTTAAATAAAACCAGTCTACTATGCATTTTGTTGCAAAATATTCAACTCGCTATGTAAATTTTGTGATTGCATGGATTAATGGCAGAGAAGAAGTTTTGATAAAAGTTTCACGCTGTTTAACCTGTCGTTGGTTAAAAAAACACAGATAAACTCTATATATATCACATATGTCAGCTAAGAAGATAAAAAACATGTGAAAGCATGCACAATGTTGTGAAAACATTATAATGTAATAACAACATAATATAATATAAACATATAATGTAATATAAACATATAATATAATATAAACATATAATGTAATATAAAAATATAATGTAATATAAAAATGTAATGTAATAAACATATTAACCAACCAAACATTTAATAACGTTAATTAAAAATTATGAAAATCGCAGTTCTTTTTCAAAATCGTATTCTAAATATGAGTCAACTAAAATATATCTGTAGAAATAATTGAAAAATCAAACAAAGCACAGCCAACTTTCAAAGCACACATTTCCTTCTCCCTATCACTTTTTAGAAATCTTATGTACTCTTCTTTTTGGAGCTGTTTTTTGCTGCGGCATTTTCGATCGTATCATCCTATCAAACGAAATGAATTGATAGAACAGATAGCTAGATATAATGCGTTCGAAGATGTGTGTGTGTTGTGTGATGATGTCACTCTCTGCCATTCATGCAAAGGCTGACTAATGCGAAGATAAATCAGCGGAGAGTGACATCACATCATCGGATAAGTCGCCATATGAGGGCAATGTGAGCATTGGCGTGAAAAAGGACTGGCTGCCCATGTATGGTCCCGTTCAGCGTTCGTTTCTTTTGTAGTATAGTGGTCTGGTGCGCTTATCCGGCAAATGAGAAGGCTTGGGTTCGATAACCCGCAGAAGCAGTTGAATTTTCTTTCCTTACTTAATCTTCGCGTCAGACATCTGTCGAAATCTTCGTATATGTTATCAAAATATATCAATTGTTATCAAAATATATCAATTGTTATCAAACATTATCTTTATATGTCTTTCAAGGTTTTAAGAACTTGATATGGACCCTTTTGATGCATGGGTCCACCCGGGTACGGCCGGGTGCATCAGATGCATAAGAACCCTCATCATGATGACATTAGGCATTACGATTTTTCGACGTATGAAGATCGGTATGGAGATTGATATTAGTACTTGAAGTGAATATGTGCCCAAGATAACACTTTGTCCGGAAGAACTGTTATTTTCGCAAATTCATGTTAAAATGCTCTTGTGTATGAAGTTAAGAAAATAAAATGCAATTTAAAAGCACTATATAAGTTTTTCACAAGGATTCACGTATGGGCCGTCTATAATATCCACCACGTATAACAGTAAGATAGGCAATGTCTGCCACAGGATAACATTTGGTCATGAAAAATTTCTTATCCTTCACCCATTTCGTATGGTTAATGATTGAATTTATATTTTCAATCACCCTATAAAACATACAAGTTACCAAGTTACAATGGTTGGTTCCGAGATTGTGACTATAGTTACAAATTTGTGCTTCCAGAGGTCGAAAGATATGAATAAACATAAAATAATCCGTAGGCCCATCGAAGAATGACTAAGTGAAATGTAATCTGTTTTTGTAAGTAGCCGAGAGAAAGAAAACATACGTCCTCCCTGTTTTATGTGTTCATTTATCATTATAATTATTTTATTTCGTTGCAGAAGATAGAGCAAAAGCTCAAGAGGTTGATGATTATTCGCATCACGATCTGCTCGTAGACATGCTTACTACTTCACGGATAAGAGGGGGGAAAAAGGAGAAGGAGATGTAAAAAAAGATCGAGGAGAAGAAATAGCTTCATCGAATTTCATAGCACTGATGGGATTAGTTCGTTTTTTTATCTTTCAGAAAAAAGTAGTTTCGTGAATCGGAACCATCCGCTATCTTAATTCCGACTCAAAAGTAAATCCAGGGCTTTAACTTGAACAAGGGCTTGCACAAATAAACTTTCTTTTAAACAAACAAACTAAAAACAAACATAAAAACTGAAGAACCGTCATTTACATTCAAAATATGTGCTGCTAATATGATTCGAGAAAATAGGAATAATTAATTTTCCACATTTCAAAATAATAAAAAATAGTTGGAAACTCCGTCTGCAGTTACTGAGGAATAGCTTTATGTTAAAATCATCTTAATCTTTTAATTTTTCGTCGATTTAAAGTGAATCTGTGTCGTTTCTTTCCTTTTTCTGCCTTTTTGAAAAAAAGAAAAGGAAGAAGAAATTTCAACAATGAAGTATGTCAAAATCAAGAATCGATATTTTAGCGCACAAATCCATTCAAGGGGAAAAAAAGCTATCAGATTCTCAAGAATGAATACACTCAATTAATTTTTCCATCTTCAAATGAAATGTGATTTTTAATCTGATCAATTTTTATGAAGATAAGGTTGCATAAAAATTGTTCGCTGGGAAGAAGAAGAAAAGAAAACATAGCTCTTGAAGATCACTTTCACGAGCTATTCTACGAAAATTTCGACATGGCTAAAATGTTTTCCAAAACTAATTTTTTCTTTTCATTTGAAATTTCTGCTTCTGAAATGAATTCTGTAGAAGGGGAAAAAAAGGAAATATTTACGTTTTATGATTTTAATAAGACAAAAATGAGATTCTCTCTTCGAAAATTTTTCAAGATTTCCGTGATCGAATTTTAATTACTAATCAGCTTAGTTTTTGTCCCTCCTCTCTATCACATATTTTTCGTTTCCGTAAACATTGTTTCTGTTTCGGGTAATAAGAAAGATTTTGTGAAAACTGGGATATCCGTGGAGGGGGCCATTATAGAATCTTGGGAACACGATGGAAATTAATCATTCTTATACATGTCAGGATACGATACTTTTTTCAAAAATAGATGGATGGAAAAAAGATGGAGTTTTGATTTAAGCGAAATCATGTTTACAGGCTCGAAAGTGTAACATACAGAGTAGGGATATTCAAACTGCATGGGTTAAGCTTGAAAACAAAAAGCGTCATGAGCTTATGGTAGGAGTTTGTTATAATCTACCGAATAAGGATCCGAACTACATCTCCAAACTTCATGATGAAATATCTTACCTGTGTAAGTATAAGAGGTTTGTCATATTAGGGGATTTCAATTACTCGAGTATCGATTAGGAGAAACTTTCAGCTTGAGATCAATACGAAAAGATTTTCTTAAATTGGTGCTCGATAACTTTTTATATCAGCAGGTATCAGAATCCACCAGGAGTACTGCTGTTTTGGATTTAGTTCTTACGAGTGCCGAGAATCTTGTTGAAAATGTTTTGGTGGGGGACGAGTTTTCTTGTAGTGATCATTGTGTCGGTAGTTTTCTCTGTAACTTTTCTTCGGGTAAAGCTTATAACAAAAGAATGGTCCCTTGTTTTTGAAGAACCAACTTTGATCTTTTGAGAGAGAGGTTTGCGGGAGATTTCAAAGACCCGTTGGAATCAGTTAGTGTGGCACGTCAATGGGAATAATTTAAAGCAAAACTATACTCTGTGTTTTACATGGAAGCTTAATCTAGCCTGGCAGATAACATTGGCGCCGAAAAATAATTTTTTTAGTATGTCAACAATGGATGTAAGGGAAAAGTTGCCCTCCCTCTCAATAGAAGGATCTACGGTGGTGAGCAATGTAGACATATGTAGTGCTTTGAATTTAAACAACCTAAAACTTCGGGAAGTGCTAATGAACTGTTTTGGGTAGTTGCACAGGTTTACAGAAGTAATGTTGCTGATGGTATCGTTCCAGGTGATTGGGAACTTGCTACTGTGGTTCCGATGTTTAAAAAAGATAGTAGAGAAACCGTGGTGAATTATCGTCCAATAAGTCTGACGAGCTACCTCTCGGAAATTTTGTAAATTATTATCAAAAGGCAATTGGTAAAGTGGATAGACGAGAATAACGAATTGTCGGATTATCAGCATGGGTTCAGAAAGGGGAAGTCATGTGTAACCACCCTCCTTTGCTTCTATGATCACGTAACTAAGGCTTTGGGAAATAGCAAACACGTTGACGTAGTTTATCTTGCTTTCTAGAAAGCATTCAATCTGGGAAAACATGGTAAATTCTTGAAGTGTTTACATGAGATTGGGGGCAACTTGTTGAATTGGATAGAATCGTGGTTGAGAGATAGGGTCACAGCGGATTATGATGAACGGAGAATTCTCTGATTGGACAGGTGTCAAAAGTTGCATCCTTCAAGGAAATGTCCTTGTGCCCATTCATTCTTTCTCACTTTTTATCGATAAACGCGATCAAGGTATCGACGGGATCGTTAGCAAATTCACAGATGACGTGAAGCTGATGGGGGTAGTCGGGAATCCGAGCGATAGGGCAATCGAGGCAAATTTGAATATGATTGCAGCATGGGCTAATAAATGGAGCATGACCTTCAGGGTTGATAAGTGCATGGTCGCTCATTTCGGTTCGAATAACCCACGCTTTACTTTCGAGCTGAATGGTATTACTATGCCGGATGCAACTAGGGTCACCGATTTGGGAATGAATTCACATTGACGAGCGGCATTGGTTTTCTGAACATTGTTCATCGGTGGTAAAAAAATGGAATACAATGCTCGCGCGGTTTCACTCTTGAAAGTTTCTCTTCGCGTTCTCCTAAAGCCATTCTTACGCTTTTACGAGGCTTAGTTCGTCCTGGAATGGAGTCTGCCGTAAGGTTTTGGAGATCATACATAGTAGACTTGGGTGAGGGAGGTGCAGAGAAGAGCTACGTGTGCTCTTTTTTGGTACACAAGGATTGAACTATGAAGACAGACTTGATTTCTTGAGTATGTTTACATTGGAGAAACGCAGATGTCGATCGAAGTGTTTAAAATATTAAATGTGATTTATAGGGTGGACCATGAGTTATTAATACACCGCCAATCAACTGCTTCGACAAGGAGACACAAGTATCGTTTAGAAAGGGACAATTTCAGGTGTTGGTGTCAAAAGAAGTTTTTCTCTAATAGGGCTGTTAGTAAATGGAATAGCTTACCTCCAGGGGTCGTGAATTCTAACACAATTAGTACGTTTAGAAAGTTAGAAAGAAGTACGATAGACATAGTGGGATAATTGCAAAGATATCCATACGTAGACCCTACATATATACATATATATATTTGCTGTACTTTGGTTATATTTGAGATCCATATTTTTTATAGGAAATTTTTTTTTCATCCACCTCGTTGGGCAATTTGGCTGTTGTTGTCTTCGTATTTGTATTTGTATTCTGTTTGTTTCCGGCTTCACCTACATTCTCAAACAGTATCAAGTATACATCCAGATCTGACGTAAATAAAACACTGACGAAAAAAGAAACTTTTGAGCAAAAAGAGGAAAATAGTTTTAATGATTTACTTCTTGTAATTAGATGAGGTTTTCCCCTCTTGCTTGTGTTGTTTATGTCTCTGGTTTAGGGAATTTGCTTTCCTTTTTTTTTCTTTCTCTTGTAGAATAGACTGAACACAACAGGCCGAGATTATTCTAGAAAAAAAGCATTTTCTCTGGAACTCTTGAAAGGCAACTGGCATGTTCTCTGTCTCTCCTGTAGTAAGAAGAGAAAAAAAGAGCAATGAGAGACATTCTTTTATACAACTGCAAAACAGCAGAGTTCGGCCATTTGGCTTTGATTAGCTTCTGCTTGAACTCTACCAGCTCTTTCTGTTATTTATTTTTTATATTCCTGGATTCTATACTGATTGAAGACAACGGGAGAAAAATAATTTGCTTTTATTGTGCCCGAAGCCCTCGCTGCTAAAATAGACTTACGGCCATAAAATGGGTGACGAAAATGTTTTGCTTAATAAGCTCATCTTGTGTTCTTTACAACCATGGTGAAGTTACGGAACTAGAAAACTCAGTAGCTGGGGGGCTATTGGGCAAAAAAGAAAAAGAAAAGAGTAACCATAACTTAATTCGAAGATTCGATATTTGTCTTGGAAAAACTGGATGGTGGATGAACCTTAACCAATTTTGTGTGTCATTCTAATAAGGTTAACATAGCTCTTGGGTAATTTTTTTCCCCTTTCCGAGTTTTAGTTCCTTAAAAGCTGAAAATACAGCCATTCTATATAGCAAAAATATTTCTTATTTGTCTGAATGTTTTATTTTCATAATAAATACGGAATATACTTTCGTCCCATCTCTCAAGTAGGAATTTATTTTAAAAAAATTTAGAGAAATTTAGATATGTGTGTTAGGCCGGGATTACACTTTTATAAAACTTGAAAAATCTAACCAATATGGTTATTGGTTACATTCTAGAAAATGCAACCGGTAAACTTATTGGCTGCCTTTCTCAAGTTTTATAAAAGGAATTATACCAAACGTTTACTGTGTAATCCGGGCCTAACTGTAATGATATATTTTTCCATCTTGATGTTTATGAAGAAAATGAAAAATATTTTCTAATGGTGTATTTGTGAACGCCATGAATCTAAATTTTGTGTTTAATGTTTTTTCGCTAACATCGATGTTTCTCTCCTGCTCAAATTTCCGATTTCATTCGTCACAAAGTGTAGACAAGAAGTTCTAGACACAGTTTAAAAATTAATAACCAGTCAACCAACAAACTAACAAAAAAAAAGTGCGGTTTGAATTAAAATACTTATTATGGCTGAGAATTTTTTTTTCTGATAAATTCAGATAAATAAATAAAAAAAAAAATCTAAACTTTTTTAAGTTTTTATATATATAAAAAACTCTGGCTATAATAAATATTCTAGTATGAACCGCAAATTTTTGTATCAGTTGGTTGATTTGTTAATAAATTTTTAAAATCTGTCCAAGAATTCTCATCCACCCAATATTATGAATGCAGTTTGTATCAGTATACTCACGATTTTTTTTAAATGTGTTCAAATTTCTTTCTTTCTTCTAAACTATAAATAGCCCTGGTTTAAACCGCATTCAAAATGCGGTTTTTGCTATTGTAGTAAAATTTAATTCTGATATACATTTCGCCCAATAATCCTAAGAAAGATACATAATTATACTGTTTCTATATTCACATCCGTTTATTTTATTAGCCGATCTCACATACTCTGATAAAAGAACGGAACGGACCTCTATCGAAAGCTAATTTCCAACGATTAATAGAAGCATTGCAACTCGAACCTTGAACAACAACACAAAGACTGAAGACATAGACCTCACAAAACTCACGCATCCATATTATTTTTATTTTGTGCGAACTCGTAAGAGAAAGGAAAGAACATTTCTAAGTTCTAATAAAATTAAATAAAAAAACTTCCAGTTCCAAAGAAGTTAAAAGAGCATACAGAACAGAAATATTCGTTCGATTTCATGGAAAATCTATTCTTCAACTCTTTTTTCTCTTGATTTTACTGCAGTAAAGCAAAGACTTTACTGCAGAACATATATATTTGAAACTAAATCTGGCTCCTCTCTCGTACTGAGCTCTTCACTTCCTTTCAGTTATTTTTATACATTTCTTTGCACGTACCATCTCCTCAGTTATGACGCGTAACGAAAAAGCCTAAAAATGAAATATATTTTCATTTTTTTCATTTTATGTCGAATCATCCGGAGAATTTTCATTTTGACGATTTGGAGACTTAGATGATATGTATCTCTACCAGTTTTTATATTACGTGTTTTTATGTTATGAACTATGAACATGTTGGGGGAAACTTTCAAATGCACCTTCAGTAACTTTTTTGTGGAAAGTAATGAGAAAACATAAATCGTAAAAGATTTTTTTCCTGTTTATCAACGTAAAAATCAACCAAAAACTCAAATATTCATATCGGTGGATTAAATGACATTGAAAAAATGAAATAGAATTCCCAACCGCAGTTCATGACATTATTGTGGAACATGTCGAGACCCACAAATAGTACATGTTAATAAAATACGTTACTCTTCCTGACCGAAATGAAAATGTTTGATCAAATAAATAAACTTTTTTTTCTCGTAATAATATCGAGCATGTTTTTTTTTTTATTCCGGATGGAATTGGAAATCAACAAATATTTTGTGGAAGTACTCGTTTCAACTTGTTTTTATTCAAATGAAACTTTTAAGGGATTTATAAAAGAAGGCGTGAGATATAAGAGATAAAATTTCATTTGCTAAGAAATTCAAGAAAGAAAATTTCTATGCCGAACGCACTCAAATAACTAAGTTATGCTCGAAGATAAAGGTCTTAGTAATGCTGCAAGAAAACTGTGGAATGAAGCTTAAATTCCATGACATTTTTTCTCATCATCTTGAAGCATGACTTCAAAGGAATATAATTTGCTTCAGCCATTATTTGCGGTCTACGAGTAGGATGAACACAGCTCAGAGCATAAAAATTCAAATGAAACTCCAGGGAATATGAAATTTATGGGATTGGTTCTCCACACGAAGTTTATTGCTGAACGAGTGTACCATGGGATAAAAGGCTTATGTGTAAGGAACGGGATCAGTAGATTGGTGATACTTTCGATACGTACTAAAGATATAACAAGGAAATAATTTGATTCTTATTTGACGTCTTTTCCAACTTCAGCGATATATTTTATTTGTTTTTACTTCTGCGCCGTACTGTTCTGTATTTAAAGGAAACACTCTTATCGGCTTTTTAGTGAGTGAATAAGTAATTATTTCAAAAGATTTGATGCTGCAATGTTATGTGAGGTGGGTTTCCACAACGATTTGTTTTACAAATAGAATTATTCCAAAACCGAAGACTTAATGTTTAAATTAGAATTAATAATATTTGTGTAGTATTTGCAATGTCTTTGAAGAATTCCTCCATTGAACTTCAATACGATACTTACATATAATACGAAAATTCAAGTATTACTACTTTCACTTCCGATACTGAAGAAATACCGCAGCAATATCAGAACACGAAACACACGGATAACTCAGACAACATAAATAAGTTAGGGCCACGCATATGCACACTCAATACATTCCGACATGCACCAATTTGTTAAAAGTTCCTCCGAGGAATCAAAGAACGAGACTTTCTGAATATTAACGCTGAGAGGAACTTTATTAAAAAGTTTGTTGTTTTCACCGGGAATCAAAAAATTGATCCTCTTACGATCCAGACAAGGGATGCGCTGACCAATTTGCAACAGACTCATAACAATTTCTTTCATATCATGACGCACATTGTAGATTGATGCGCTGAGTAGAGACAAGGAAGCTTCCCTGAAGTCAGCAATAGGAGAAAATAACATCTCCCTCCTTCGAGGAATGTCAACGAGGTGCATGTACGGTTAAGTAGTACAGTCGACGCCGCTTGTTAGAACCACGTATAATTTTATCATTCGGGTATTGTTATCACTTTCGTAAAGTACGGAACGGACCGATATCATAACATGGGAAACATTTATTTCTACTTACCCGGTGACTGCGGTTTACGTTATCAATTTTCTTTCATCGTAAGTTTTTTCTTCTTGCATACATTGTATTTTGAGACTAGGGTTGAACCTAATTCATTTTCCCCAATAAGTTATCGTTATTAACCTGCAAGAAGTCCCTTTCTTTAGTTCATTATCGATTTCTTTCAACTGATCATATTCGCAGTTCCTAGGCCGGAAGACTCACAAGGGATCTATATAACTTCCCATACATTATAAAAAGTATTCATGACACACATTAGACTGTTTCATTCTAATTCCTCACAAATTCTGAATAAAACATAATAATTTTGTATTCAAAAGAAAAAAGAAATCCCGTTTAAGAACTATATTAAAAAAAACCAAGCATAATTCCGTGTTTTGAAACCAGTTATGAGGAAAAGAAAAGGGAGTTGTCCCGTTTTCATTTTTCTTGCTTCCGGGGATTTTTTGGGATTTAGCAATCAATCAGTCAATGTTATTAAAACTGCTCATTTCTGATGTGATCACATTAAGTGGCGTGTAATGTAGTATTCTCTTCGAAGTATTTTACTCTCAGTATTATGTCTTGGTTAAGTAGAATATTTCTAAAGAAAATGTGTTTCAGTACTATTGATTGTATAAAAGTCAAATAATTAATTGATAACTATAACAATAATTACAATGTATAGAAAGTTAACGGGTTTTTCTTCTATGTTGAGATTCTATGGATACGAGCGATTCGATTTGTTTCGTGGGACGGTTGGGACAAGATGCCATGAAGTATTGCGTTGGAGAAAGGAGAATAGTGCAATATTTATGTTGCCGTTATATCTTTAAACAACCTTCGCTCTTCTCTTCATTTCTACAATGATGGTAAGTGAAGCAGCTGTTGCATCGGCGAATATCCCAACTCGAAAACGTAGATGCCTTACGAAACTGATATTCTCATTTTTAACCTTCAGCAACTGCGCAATCGATTTTTGAACACTTCAGGAGAATATTTTTGCTCTTTAAACCGAATTCGAAGAGACAGAGGCGAGCTACTTCCAACTGTTCGTGTTATGTCACACTCTTGTTGTGCTCATTTACTACATCTAGATATTGGAAAATGTATCTTTATGTGACGAAAGGATCAATAACTCTACTCGTATCGTTCAAAATTCCTTACAATCGTAAGTGCATGATCAATTTTATAGTATTTTTAAACATAAATGTTACCACTTCCAGTGCACTCTTTAGAAGCATTTGCTGTATCCCAACTTTTTTTCATCTTGGGGTACAAAGGACGATCAAAATGAAGAATTATATTTCTTAATACATACTTGCTCATTTTATTGATGCATATTGCAAACCAACATAAAAGATAAACGAAAACACAGTCTGTGTTCTTCATTTTTTTTTTGGACAGCCTAGAATCGATTCCATATTTAATCGATTTTAAACTCATCTATTGATCTGGTTCCGAGTGAGATGATTAATTTGATTATTTTCTACATGAATAATAATAAAATGTTGAAATTATATACAGTACACTAAGGACTATCCTGCTTAATGTGGCGAAAGGACGGAATGGATAACAGAAAAGCCGGACAGTCCGAAGTTCTAGAAATACAGTACTCACTTCCTACCCCCCTCTGTCCTATACCATCAAAAACATCTATATATATATATATATATATATATATATATATACCAATATCCGCTTTTATTTATATTTTCTGACCTCGAAGTACTGGCGAGTACTTGATAAATGTTTGTTATGTACTTCTGAACTGTTTTGTTTTAAAAATTTACTACAGAAAAAGGATGTCCAAGAATAAAAATATGCTGCACATATTTCAAGATAAAATTTATTACGTCCAACTCGATTGCAGGAACCATTTTCATTTACTATTATTGCATGAAGTATTATGAAATTGTGATTTACTACTTTAATTTTTTATGATATGAAAATTACAAAAAACAACCCATTTTTATATTTCATGGGGGAGGCAGCGTGAAATTGACCTTCACTAAATGGGGTCCACCACATCACAAAGGTTAGAAAACAGTGCTGTTCAGTTGAAATACATACAATTTTAAAATGAACGTAAAATGTAGGCAAAGTTCTTACAAAAATTATTTAAATTTATTTTACTGTTCATTGATAAATGATTTCACATTACAAACGTGAAAAGGTGACATTGTAATTCATTAAAAGAAAAAGCATTATTATCTTTAAACTAGGCCGGATAGTCACAAGCCATATAGTCGAGTGTCTACTGTAATTATCTATAAAGTTGGAATTAAGAATATGTATGCGGAACAAAGAAAACTTGTTAGTATTTTAAGTGGAAAATTACAAGAAAAATTTGTTGAAAACTTGAGAAGAGATAAACACTAGTATTAATATGATAGAAAGAGATAATTTCTGTGAAGAAATTCCTAGATGAAGTGATTCTCAGAACATAATTCCAATATAGTCATAGAAAATGACTACATCTGTTTACGGCTCACATAACTAAAATTGTACAAATAGATTCAAAACATAGATAAGACCGTTTCAAGCATTATTCAATTCCTTTTTATCTCACTCTAATGCTACTAATATGCACAAATACTTGTTTTTAAATCTCCTCAGTCACAGATGAGAAGCATTCAATGCCATAATACAGTATGGAAATTTATTTTTGTGTCGATCATGAAGCTAGGATCACTATTTCTTGATGCAACAGGATCAACGTGATCATAAAAAAACATAAATATATGGAAAACAGAAGGTGAAGTTTTTGAAAGTTTCGTGAATATGTTATCGTCAGGCCGACATTTACTGCTTTTTAGATTGTTATCTGGATGGGTAATTGGAATGATGTAATATTCTTCCGCTGTAGAAGTAGTCTCCGGGAGAAAAACTCTTGCCTCGCATTCAAGGAACATTTTTAAAATTACATTTCTACGACTTTAAAACTTGAAGAAAAAAAAACAATTTTACTAATTTTATTGACCCTAGAACGATTTTTTAAAATCAGAGAAAAATAGAAAAAGGTGTTACTAATTAAAATGATAGACATCTTTTGAAATGGAAAAAGTGACACTTAGACTATATTAATCGATAATTTATAGCTCATTTCGTAAGCTCAAGCAACACAGCCCTAATAAAATTATTACTCTTCGTTGTTCAATTTTTTTTCGGTACAAAGCATTATGAGTTCAAGTATCACTCGATGTCTCTTTTTCTTTTTTTTGACACCGAGTGCTCGAAAATATTCAAATAGAGCAAAGAAGTCGTAGCAAGGGCATACGCAGAATTTACCTTTGGAAGGGACACACCAGGTCTGAGGGGGTTACAATGAATTCCTTCAAGAGAACTGGTTACAAACATTTCCTTGGTTACGAAATTTTTTTCAAAAAGTATTTTGTGTTAACAGATAAGATAACGTATAAATGACTTTTTTTTCAATGTTTTAATTATTTTACCAAGATATTTAGTAATATTTTTAATTTTGATAATCTTAATTTTGATTGGTGCGGGGGCGCCCTCCCTCCCTATGAACGCTTGTGAATCTTAGTCAATTTATATCATCAGTTCGTATGGAATGATCGGTTTTATTCTCAAAAAAAGGTTGCTTCGTATTCTTCTAGAGTCATCCTTTCCTATTTCCGAGGATTAGTTCGTCTTGGTCTATCTAGAGTATGCCGTACGCGCGCGGTTTTGGAGACCCAATTTCCAGAAAGATACAGACTTACGAAGGCTTTTAACAGCTCGCTGATGCGAAGATGTATTTAGGAAAGAGAGAAAATTCAACTGCTCTTGCGGGGAATCGAACTCACGTACTCTTACTTGCTGGGTAAGCGCCCTAGACCACTAGTCTACAAAGGCAACGAATATATCAATTTTCCCCTGGATCTCGTGTGCACCGAACGGCACCGTACATGGACGGTAGGACCTAAGTCAGGACAAAAATCGCAATTGCTGATACTGATACCAGATGGCGACTTATCCGAGGATGATGTTAATCTCCGCTATCCATACGGAGGTTTTTAACAGCTGTCTGATGCGAAAGATGTATTTAGGAAAGAAAGACAATTCAACTGCCTTTGTGGGGAGAATCGCACCCACGTCCTCTCACTTTCCGGGCGAGTGCCTAGACCACTAGACTACCAAGGCAACAAATACAATCTTTTCTTGGAGCTGATGCGAACTGAGCAGGACCGTGCATGGACGGTCATACCTAACTCGGCCCATATTTCCATGGGCAATTTATTTTAGTTTCTTGGATTTCTATTTTTTTATTAATTGTTATTGTAAGTTGCTGTAGTAAGACCATGATGACCATGTTTTTATGAGGCTTTATATTTTGTTTTTATATTGTTTTTTTTTACATTATTTTTTCCAGCCACCTAGTTGCGCAATTTGCCTATTGTGGCCCCTGATTTTTTATTTATATTTGTGTATACACAGAATTAAAAAAAAGGAAGAGAGAAGCGAAGACTACAAAACTATGTTTTAAGCTTTGATTTTAAGCTTTTGTATATTTTTAGAGAAAGAAAGGAACATGTATATCACATAGAAATATGTTATTTGCACAGTTTATGGAATCATATTTTTTATTAACAATTATATTCCCCACTGCTACCAGCACAAAATGCGTTTCAACAAGAAAATGCGTCCCCTTTTCCCTGTAGGATCCGGTACATTTTTTTTAGTTTTTTGGCAACTTAGACAAGAACTGTCAGGATAGACATAAAGAAATCGATTTCTTTCTTTTCTTAGTATCAACTCCTTCACTGCAGTTACGACTGTATCAGGAAGAAGAAGAGACCGTAGAGATCGTAGCGCAGCATGAACATGCAAGAGTTGCCAAAGGAAAAAAAAAGTTTTCGAAGAAGTTTGCATCTCACGTTTTTTCTTTTTCTTTTCCTTCTAACGCTTTAGAACATCTTTTCCGATTTCCGATAGTTGCGATAACCTGAATTATTGCTTTTATGTCCTTTCTTTCTCCTTTCCAATCAATAATGTATGTTCTTTGAAAAAAAAAATCTCTGTTCCAAGCCATCAATGGGATTAACATGATCCATCTATTTTTCTCAAATAGTTTTTTCTTTGTTAGGAAATTTAATTTTCTGTCATATATATATATATATATTTTTTTTTTTTCATCAAACTTTGAATCATAAAATCTGTGTCAATTCGGAAAGAAAATTCCACAGTTTTTCCTTTGTTCTTAATTCAAAGGAGTTTTATTCCTAATAACAAAATATTCAATGTTTGTTTTCTGTTATAGAGATTATATCAGAAAGAAAAACACCAAAGATGTTATGAATTGAAGCTTTAAAGAAGTTAATTAATCTTGAATTTTATTTGCATGAGTTTTGGTTGTTCGAGATAGCGGAATTCTTGTTTTTGTGTGAGATAGCGGCAGTTTTCCTGAAGTTTATTCATTAATTATTAAACAAATCTAATTTAGTGAGAAAAAAATTTTAAAGTTGAAATAGCCAGAGAAATAAAGATATAACTATTCAAAAATCGATTTGGGAAGAAAATATTTTAGCGGATGAAAATGAATTTAAAATATTTGACGTTTCAGTGGCGATTTAATTCAATAATAAAAAGATAGAAAATGGCAATGAGCTCCAATATTAATACAAATACATGAAGGAAAAACTCATGAAGTTACTGTTCAATTAACCTAATGAATGCTACACTTCCATATTAAAATGAAAAATATTTACTCAGAATTTTTACGAAAATCGTGAAAATTCGTGCATAAATATATTTGAGAAATAAACATTACGATGAAGAGGAATAGAAAGATAATTTTTAAAACAAAAAAAACCAGTATAATTTTCAAGAGGTTTGAAAAATTTATTTTCTTTAAAAATTTTTTTCAAATACAAAGCTAGTAGTAATTTAACGACCAAAAACCTAATTTATATTATGAGAGACGGATTATTATTTCTCAAAGGAAATAGACGAAAAGAATGTAAGAACTTCTTTGAATTCGTAAATAACTAAAATATTCTATTTGTATCATATTCATATTAGTGCTTGAAAAAAAT
The DNA here is from genome assembly GCF_987345545.1 of Pholcus phalangioides. Classification (NCBI taxonomy): domain Eukaryota; kingdom Metazoa; phylum Arthropoda; class Arachnida; order Araneae; family Pholcidae; genus Pholcus; species Pholcus phalangioides. The sequence goes on along the minus strand of NW_028301608.1, from coordinate 78,668,489 downwards.
ATGCTGTGAAAATAACCTTATGAGAAGCACCTTGAAAAAAGACTGTTATGAAATTGTAAAGGGGCCGTTCAAGTATTACGTCAGCAAATTTTTAGTCATTTTTTACCCCCTCCCTTGTCAGTAAAAGTGAGCAAAACTCTGACCCCACTCCCCCCTTGTCAGCTCAATTTCGTCAGAACTACCCCCTACCTCCTAACGCATATTGGTGGGATCAGAAGCGTATGCGGGGAGGAGGGGGCATAAGCGGCTCGTGTGCCTCCCTCCCAGACGAAAAGAAAATATTTCCTTAATGCAAAAAATATTTAAAAGAAAAATTAAAATTTCGAAAGAAAATGCCTTTATATGTTATTATAATCAATTTATATTCATTTCAATGCTATTTGAAGGGTAAGAACTCAAAATTTCTCTTTAAAAAATTCATTGCGACCCACCCTTTTAGCCATATATGGTAAACCCTTGACCTGCAGACCAAATGTGACCCTGAAGGTTATCTGATGTGATCCCCTCAAACCTAATTTTGTAAAAATGAACTAAGCGGCACATTTACAAATCACTTAAATGACCTGTGGCACAATTCCAAAGCATTTAAATGGCCCGTGGCACATTTTCAGATCACTGAAATAGGCCTCAAAGATCACTTTCACATTCAAAGATCACTTAAGTAACCCGAGACACAGTTCCAGAATACTTAAACCATCCGTGACACATTTAGAGATCCCTTGAGTGACATGCGGCACAGTTTTAGAGCACTTAAGCTGTCCCCAATGCGGTTCTACATCACTCAAGTTACCCGCGCAACACTTCCATATTACTTGAGTGATCCGTGGCATAATTATGGATAATTTGACTGATGCGTGGTACAGTTCCAGAGCACTTAAGCGGCCCGGACACATTTCCAGAGCACTTGAAGGATCCGAGAAACATTTAGAGATGACTAAAGTGTCTCTGTAGTAGACTTATCTTGCTTTACTGTAGGGGGAGAATGTTAGTTCACGGGCCCAATAACTATCGAAAGGTTTTTTCCGTTTTTGGCGCACCGAAGAGGATGCCGTTAAGAATATTTCATGTCTTCATAAAGGGGGGGTTGATGACGTAAGCATCATCCAAACCGCCCTCACCCCCCCCCCCCCCGTCATCAAAAGTCAGCAAATAGGAAACTCCCCATTGATGCTGACGTCATACTTGAATGACCCCAAAGTTAAAATTGCATTTATCAATATCGTTAACCTACCTTTTTTGCTTAACTTCACGTCTTTAGTATGATAGAAGCGTGAATTTTGATTGAAAATGAATAGAAAAATAACGCGATTTTTTTGCTGATAAGAAAGAAAAATAATATAAAAATGATGCTATTGAATATCGCAGAATATAGAAATTGACCTATGGAATCACAAAATATGAAAATTGATTTATGGAATCACAGAATATGGAAATTGAGTTATTAAATCGCGAAATATAGAAATTGAGCTAGCCAAGAGCAAAATATAGAAATTAAGCTATCGAATCGCAGAACATAGAAATTGATCATGCGAGATCAGGTTGAGTTACCTCTAAAAATACCTTTGAATTCTGCAAAGTTGATGATGATTTTAAACACTTTTACCACCTATGGTACACTTCCTCAAAAACGTAATAAAAATTATTTTATTTTACAAAAACCAGATGTGAATGGGTTCTGTTAGCATATTTTAATTAAATCATAAAATTATAAAAAAATTAACACAGCAATTTAATTTATTACAGTGGATTTTTTAACTGATTAAAATTGGCTATAGGCTTAAAGGCCATATACACGTTTCCTTTATTTTACTGTTATCTGCAAACTGATATTATATCTTGCTCAGCGAAAGCTGAATAGTTGTTTTCTTGAATTTTATTTGCAGTCCTCTCAATTCTGTGCGATTTCTTAAATCTCTGAACACGTAAAATTTCAGCTGCTCTCATAAAATGGCACAAACAAGAAACAAAATCTTTCTGGATAAAAAAGAGGTGTTGTATTTACATAGCCGTATTTTGTACAGAAATGAAACTAAAAGATTTACTTCTGAAATAGCAAGTTGAGAAAAAAAAGGTATGTTTGGGGTTTTTTAACCACGTATTTGCCATGTATATTCAAATGTACACTGGACCAAAAGAGGGTTAAGAACACATTCGCTGTTACGAAAATCTTGTGAAATTTAAAGAAGAGACTAAAATAAAATAGGGTATAAAATGTAGATCACATGCATGTTTCTTCCCTGTAGTTGCTTTTACATTTCAAGAAAGATCGAGTATGAAGCATTGGTTGCATCATTTTGCATTTTCCCTGTTATTTTTCTGTTTGTTGTTGTTGATCAGTATTTTGTAAATATCATTAATTCATAGCGTGGTAAAATAAGAAACAAAAGTTGATGGAAAACCTTGTGGTGCGTATGAGTTTGTGATGAGATGAAATCTCAATGGAAAAGCTGCTGCAGCTTCTAAAAGTCGACGAAAATTGAAAATGATCATTTAAACTGCGAAGAAAAACTTTATCGTAGCCTGGGGTATACTTTGGAATTCTCTTGAGCATCGTTTGCGCGTATTCTCAGTAAATCACATCCACGAAGATAATCCGCGAAACGAAAGAAAATATAAAACAAAATTGTGTTTTTTTTTTTTGGGGAAATATAAATAAATATATATATATAAGCTCGTAGAAAATTCATTTTTAATTTTCAAACTAGTTTTACACTTCCACTTACTTAAGAGATAATTTTTTTTATTTCAAAATTTATATCACTCTAAACTGCGCAGTCAATTTTTAACATTATGGGACCTTACGTTTTGTGATCACATCAACTGCAAATATTCTTTCTAGAAAAGGGTTAAAGGCTAAATTAAGGGTTTATACACTTTGACACATTCCGACTTTTATCTCGTTTTTTATAATGGTATTTTTCAATACTGGAAATACATTATTCGAAAAAATATCGCAAATGCAGTGCAAAATATTTTTGAATATTGTAATTTGTTAAATTTATCATACCCGCATTCATATTAATGGTTCAAAAGGTTAATAGGAAAATAATACGGAAAGCTAGGCTTCCGAAATTCAAATGTCATTCATAGTTTGGGGTAATATTTTTTTGATTTGAAAATTTTGTGTTGAATGCTGCTTTCGTACAGGTGGCATTCGTTATAACAACACCCCTCGTTCAACGGAAAACGGATGTTATATTGGGAGATCATTATACCGAACGTTCAAAAGAAATTAATTGCTGAAGAGAATTTGTACGTGGACGTAAGAAAACAAAATCCATTTTGTTACAATGTGAGTCAGGGGTCTTCAACCTTTCTTTGTGGGCCAAATTAAAACTTTCAACTAAGCCCGTGGGACACCAAATAATTCCGTAGTAATACACATTAGCACACACAAACCGGGTTTCCCAAATTATTGAACACTATCATTTACTCTGAAATTATTTCTTTTGTAAAATCTGAATTTTTATTTATTTTGAAATAACTTCTCTCACCGATTGCGATTATTTTTCAATAATTATTTTTCTATTATATTATATTTGTAATTTCGTAGCTGTTTTTCATTAATTATAAATTTTCATCAATGATTCTAAAATTATTTTTTTATGAAGGTATTTTAAACATTTCTGCAAATTCTGTAATTATGTATACCTTTTTGTCTACCGAATTTTGGCTATCGAGGTATATGAATTCCTGTCTTAAAAAAGGTTTTTGGCTCTGGGTCCCCCGAATTCGTTATGACGGCCCTTTTAAAAGATCAAATATACAGCATATCACTAATGAATATGGAAATTGTCTCACAGTTCTAAATACAGCAAAGCAGAATTCAGTGACTGGGGGGCGCTCGCCTTAATAATTTTTTTTTGTAATTTAATCGCTCCTTTATGTACAAATAGCTATTTCCTGAAAATGGTCGGCGTGCCACGGTAATAGCTAGGAGGGCCACATTTGGCCTGCGCGGACCATGGATTGAAAACTCCTGATGTAAGCAGTTGCAATGAAAATGCATCAAGTTAGAAAACAATAATAAAATTGTATTAATTAATTAAATGCACGGACCTATGTACCGAATTCTCCATTGTCAAGGACCACTACGTCAAACACATCTGTCAAATGAAAATCACGGATTTTTTGTTTGCAAAAATGAAGTAGTTGCAGAACTATGTTAGAATGAAAAATAACGTGGGATCAATATGAAAACAACTGGGACCTTATAATAGAACGATAAATTCTAATGTGTCTTTATAATAGAACAGTCGTAATAACGCATGACCATTATAAAAGTCTTGACTGTACAAAGTACAGATGACTACTACTACTAAACCAGACATGCACCTCGTTCATATTCCTGTGTGGAACCTCTAACGAATTGGTAGATGTTGGGAATGTGGGTGTATGTATAGTGAACCTACCGTGAAGTTTGTTTCTGTGTAATACTTGTTATGTGTAATGCTGCCATCTGCAATCAATTTTTTAAACTATGAGTTTTTCTCAGCTCATAGTGAGTGAAGTGTAATGAATGAATAACTGTAACGTTGTAGGCTTGTTGCTCTCTGCGGCGACAAGCCTACAACGTTACAATTATTAGGCCTGTCGCCTAGTACAGATGACTGGATAACAAGCGAAGATAATTGAAAAGAAAAGTCACACTCCTCTGTGGAGAACGAAGCCACCTTTTCCGAGAGCGTGCTCTACCATTAAGTTACAGAATGCTTTTCTTCCTTTAGAACACTGTCCTTTGGGCTGAACGAGACTGCGCCATAGATAGCCTCCTAACTCAGCAACAGCTTGAAGTAGTTCACGCGCCCGGAAATTGCAAGGTTGGTGGTTCGATTCCCCACAGAGGAATGCGACTTTTCTCTCCAAATATCTTCGCTTGGTATACAATCATCTTCACTTCGTATAATTAGAGGTTCATCGTTTCGTTTTAGTATTGGCTGTAGTTTGGTCACCATATTGTAGAGGCGTATGGTATCTATATATCCATGGCATATCCATATTACACAACACTGTATTTCAAATTCTTTTCTTGATATTTATTTAAAGATTAGCTGTTAGATCTTTTGCAAAACAACCAATAATTATATTGCCTACATTCACTCCAATGTAACCGATGCGCTTATTGGTTGCATTCTTCAAGGTTTATAAAAAAACTTTTCTCAAACTTTTATTGTGTAATTTGACCTTAGATTGTATTTCTAATGTACCATTTGTAATGATGGTCCATAGATGACTTTGAAAACAAGACTAAGAAAATTGAGTCCGAGAATTTTTCCTACAGATGCAAAAGACTAGATTCATCTATATAAATTTTTATATAACATACAACACAACACCATCACATAACGTACAGTACAAATACAAATAAACGTATTTATTGATCAAACTTTCATGGAGAAAAAGTGTCTATTACGCTTACATAAAATGCATATACGCTCGGAAAATTCTTGAATATGCAGAGATAATGGGTTATCCTTGGCTTGAATTTCTGGAAAAAACTTTTACTCTACAATGGCTTGAAGTTTTTTTGCCGCAACGTTAATCCAAGAGAAGAAAGAATGAGAGGAAATAAGAAGAAAAGAGAAGAGAGGGATCTCGTAAGAGAGGAGGAATACTGTGTGGTGCATGTAGAGCGCGGCTCATCGCCTCCCACAGGCTGCTGATCCTATTTCCTTAAATTCGGTTTCAGTATTCCAGTCATCTATCACTGATTCGATGGCTGGTGGCGCTCCAAAAGACTCTTTGTGGTTGTTCAGTTGGATGCTTATATTCAAGTGGGTCAAGAAGCCCGTCTATCACTCCAGTGGTCGGGGATTCGCCGCCGCTTTCTCTTCTATCTCATTTCTTTTTTCTTTAGACTTTTCTCTTTTTATTTATTCATTCTACTTTTCCTTTACTTTCCTAAACCAACTATTCTTTCTTTCTTTTCTAAGGGCTATCCAAAGAAAATCTTTGTCATGAATCACACGATGCGGCAAATGGAAGAAGAGCAAAAGCTGGACGACTAGAATCACTTCTTGCTCTCGAGGTTTTCTTCTCTCTTTGCCCGCTATCTCTGTCTCTCACCAGGGAACTGAATTGTGATAGAATGCCAGAAGGAAATCGTAGAGAACTTTCGATTCTCTTGTGACACCACAAAAACTTTTTCAACTGCCACACAACGACACGGTAGCTTGCGCAGCGGACGTATCTGAAAGCATATCGTACACATTGAAGGTCTAATGCTTTCATAGAACTCGGTAAAACAAAAATAAAATCGAATGATGGCGATAAGTACTGTTTTATTCTTCTTTTTAACACGATGATACTTTCCATGAAGAAAAGTGTGAACAGATGAGTAAGTAAGGTTCACACTACTTTTCACTTTGCTTCATTCATGGCATCCACGAAATAGGGATCGTTTATGAGCTGTCTGATTTGAGGACCATAAAAAATTCCAGCTTCAACTTTTTTCGCATTTACCGAAGACATTTTTGGCCTATGCAAGGGCTTCCCTGATCAAGAGCTTTCATGAACTGTTTCATTAACCACAGCTTTATACACAGCGAAGATGAGATTATTCTGTCTCATCCACCTTTTTTTCGTCCTACTTTATAAGTTATGTTAGATGGAGAGCTAAGCTGAATTCCATAACTGAGAAGAGCTTAGTTGAATTCCTAATTGAGGAAAATCTCTCACCGATTCCATAACTCAGGGAAGCAAAGTCTGATTCCCTGAAACTGAGTATGGAATCGTGTAGAGCGATCCCTGATTCCATAATGGAACTGAGCTAAACCCGACTACATAACTGAAGAGAACTAAGCCTCATTTCATAACTAAGATCTCAGTTTCTAACTCACCCAATCACTCGGACACTAATACGGTTACTCTCTTACTGGGTTACTCATGCAATCATTTGATCACTTATACAGTCACTCATACGATCACTCACTCGTTCACATATTCATTCATTTGCTCAATCACTCGGTCATTCACTCACCCATGACTGGTGATGAGCTGTTAATGAATTTTTTACCGTTGAATTTCCGTCAGTGGATTTTTCCAGCTGTGAATTGTTCGTAGTGATTTTTCTGTACTGTATTTCTATTTTTAAACACGTTCAGGTAACTAGATTTCTCAGCAAGCATTTTCCATTCCAATGTTTATTAGACTAGAGTAAACAAAATAATATGCTGTTAAACGTTATTCTCGAATTTATATTTGAATGAATGTTCCGCAAAACACAGAATGGTTGCTACAAATAATTTGCACGAGGCGTAAATGAATCGAATTGAGGTTTGCCAGTTGCCACTTTCACACTATTCAAGAGCGATGAATTTAATCTGGCGAATACTGGAAATTTTCGCTGGAACATCCAATAATTATTTCCCCTCTCGTGGGTGGACTTAGTGCAAGGGGTGGAGAGGGTTCTGAGCAAATCGCATTTTGCTAAAATCAGTGTGTGTTATCGAAATGTGCTTTTAATGGTTCTTTCTTAATTTGTTTATGGCTCGGTCCAATGCTAAAGATCATCGCTCCGATGTAAAATATGGCATGCAATGCAAATTTTGGCTCATTTAAAGTTCAGGGAGGAGCATATATCGATAATGCAACCGAATTACCCTTTTTCTTCCAAAATTGAAAAATTATTTCCTACCAAAATTGTAGATAAAGCTGTACGGCAATTTCCTTACACCAAAGAAGAAACTGTCGCTGAACTATTTCCTGCAGAGCAAATTTATTCTTCTTTCTCCATTTTAAAAATAAATTATGAGCTACATGGAAAAATTGCATGATATATCTGTTATATGTACGAATTTGAACGGAACTACGCATCAACAAAAGTTTGTGGGTTTTAGAATAAAAAGGGTTGTAATTCTAGTACATATACTAATAGTAAATGTTACGTATTTTTCATAAATTTGTTTATGTCTAATATGTTTTTGCTTCTGTTGGCTACATATATACTTTTTTCGCGACATCTGGTTGCAAAAAGCTACTGAAAGTTTTGCCTCTGTTCTACCAAAATAAATTTGCACTCAAGATTTAACGTAAATTTTTCCGTGGTGCTAATTGAAATTTTTTGATTCTCACACATTATTTTTTACATGTTAAACTAATGATAACTTGAATAAATCTGAAAATAAGTACAGTGAAAATATTATGTAATGATAATCGCTCATATAATATGACTGGTCCCAATGCAGTTTTCAAAAAATTAATATATTCCATCTCTAACGATAAATCCTTTATAACGATATGTTTCCCTCTGTCCCTAGGGTACCGTTATATATGTTTTACTGTATCGGAAATATCGTGAAAAGTGGAGAAATTAAATGATTTCAATTATCAGTACATTACTATATTTTGTCCAAATGTTTATTTGACGGGGATAAAATTATAGCATTCAAAGTTTCCCATTTCTGCTGATAACTCTTCATATTTTACATTAGGATCGATGAACCGAAGAATTTCTATTGTTTTTGAAAATTTTTCATTGCGTTTGTGATGCATTAATCCATTAAAAATTGCAATAATTGCAAAATTGAAATCCATTAAATTGTAAAAGTAATATATTTCCGAGTAAAAATATTCAAAAGTACAAGTACATCAGAGATTAGGAAAATCGTAGAGAAAAATCTTTCACGGATATAAGAAATGGACGCCATCAATTAAAACAAAAATTTTGTATTAATATCGAATTCCCCCCCCCCCCCCCCGAAATAGTATTGAAAAACTTAATCCCAAAAGCAAAATTACTTTCTCATTTTTTGCCACTACAGAAAATAGAAAACGAGAAATTTGAGAAAAATGGATTCCTCGCATTGCTGAAATAACATTTCAGCACTTTTGAAAAATGAAATTTTTGCAATCATCATTTAGAAAATTTCTGGGATGAGCGTCAAACAAATAGAAATTACAAAGAAAAGCAATTTACGAAATTAATATCCGAGCTTTTAAAAAAAATCTCTCCTCAATCCTTTCATTAGTATATTTTTTATTAAAGAAAAAGATTCCCAAAGAGAATTTCAAAGATGCAAGAATTCTCAGATTCGAGGAAAAAAGGCTACCTGAAACTCACATTTCCGATTGATTTCCCTGTACATTTAAAGCGAAAAAAATTTTAATCACGATTAAAGAATTACTATTCCACTGAACATGATTGTATCAATTGTATTAAATACCATTGGTAAAAATAATTGGAATTTGACAAGGAAAAACAAAATGCAAAATCTGTAAATATGTGCGTAGTCCTATAAATGAAAATTATTTCCTTCAATGAAACAAATCAAATTTACTTTGGTAAAATTTCACAAATTCATTAGATATTAGCAGTATCAATGACATAAACATATATAAATCCTTGTATCTCAACATTTTTCAGCTCATGGCTCCCTTTGTAACATATTGTGTTCTTGCGCTCCCCGTCTTATCCAGGGGTCCCTCTCACCCAAGAGCACAATCAACAAAAATTTTATAAATAAGATCTATCTCTGGAACTCTGGGCCAGGCATGGATCCAGGAGGTAGATGATCATCCTCCAAGAGCCGAATTATATGACAAAAATACGTCTTCGTAAAATACGGGAAGGCCAACGAGCCTACCAATAAATAAAATCATCTCTCTATATATCATCACCCTGGGTTGAAGTTCAGTGAGCTTTCTTCTTGTAGGGATTCTATGTATGGTCGTCTCAACATCATAGGAACCGCTTTGTTTCAAAAGAGGACTTCTGTAGTCTGTAAAAATTGTAGAAGTCTCTTTTTAAAACCTAGAGGTTCATACGGTTTCCTGACAAAGTAATGTTCTGGGGTTCCATACTTAGCTGAAAGCTTACATATTTACATAATTGCTTACATCTGAGAATCATAGCTTCAGATCTCATCGTATAGGCCCAGTATGGATATGACGCCAGGAATCAAACCCTCACCTCCTAGAGATAGAAGGCCTCCGCACTCTGCCTATGACGTCAGTAAGTAGTCTATTTTCCCTCAGAATATTCAGGGGAAAAAAATTCCCTGCTCGTGCCAGTATCAATGCTGTGAGGAAAAGAAATGATCGAGCTCAGAATTGGCGATTTCTATGCCCCACATCCAATCACTATGCGGCTTTTGTGAGGCAATCAGGAAGATTCGACGCCAAAATAAAAAGAAACGAAATATGATGCTGTGTGGCAAACTTGCTAGGTAGTCTGAATGACGTTTATGGCAAACACTGCAGAGGCCTTCTATCTCTAGGAGGTGATGGTCAAACCCACTTTGGCCCAAGGGACTGAAATGGCCCTGGATCTGTGGACAGTTATACTGTATTCTGAAACAGTTATCGAATTCCCCCTTCCCCCCCCCCCATTTCCCCCACAGCTCTCTGTGGCCTATTTCACCACTCATCGTAGCTACTCTTTCATCTGATTTTCACCATTAAAACATCTCATTGATACAATGGGGCACATGGCTACAGGTTGAAAACTACTGCTATAAATTACACCAGTCTCACCAGACAAGGCCCGGGCTCGGTCACTTCCGGGATATTAGCCCTTTACCCGTTTGGATTGAGCGATGCTGGGGAGGTATAAATTAATAGCTGGAGATATAATTATAGCTGGGGAGCTATATAAATTATACCTGGGATTATTTCTGCCACTTCAAGATCAAGGCAAGACATAAATAAATTATGTTTGGATCCGATGGAGAAGCCGCAGAAAAAAATGCTTACGTAATTTCATGCAAATTCTATTACTCGACTTTTCAAAGAGGGTGATGACTGTTAGTGTGTGTATTAAAAATAGCTTACGTTTTAAAAACCAAGTCTCTTTTCGCTTTGTAGCAATTTTCAGAGAATTACGTCTGGCCAAAACTCGCTCCTCGGAGAAAAAGAGCATCAGTGAAATTAAATAGCGTGATGTTTTGTATTTCTGAAATCCTCTTAGAATGTGTGACGTGATTTATACTTTTGAGCCTAGACGCTTCTTTTGAAAGGAAGGCTCTTCGTTCGAGGAAAGGTTCTTCATGTTGCTTCCGTTCATTTGTTAGTTGCGCTCCCTAAAGGCCAGTAAAGAATCATAGAAATTCTAAATACTTGTACACGTTTGGTTCGCTGAAATCTCAAACATTACATCAAGCGAGTTCTGGCAGAAAACAATGAACGGATGTGCTTTTACAAATAAAGTTTTTGCAAATGAACGCACCGACAATCGACTGACAGGCTTGAGACATTCTCCGCTGTATCAAGCAGGAATCCATTAGGAATATTTAGCGCTTTGTTAATTTTTTGAAAGTTTGAACGGCTTGCTCAGCGGAAAAAAGCTCATCGTTTACTGATGCTTCGCAATTGTTAATGCAAAATGTTAAATGATCTAGAACGGAATCCCGATGAAACCACACCGGAAATTCCTCCAGTTCCTTTTTCTTTCATTTCGGGAGTTTTCAAACCGATGCAGAAATGGGTCATCAACATTTACGTTACAATAGCATGGGACTATTAACTATAACTTTCGATTTTGTTTACGAGTAAACCATTAAGAAAACTCGCTGAAAAATCTTTTGTTGAATCGGCAGCGTGAACGTAAATGTTTCATCATAATTGGTTTTACAGTGTGTGTAAAATAGGTTTTACACATTTGTGTGTACAAATAGGGGTTTATTACGATGCAGGAAAGAAATCCCAGGCAATATGTGTGGCAGAAAATATCGTATTTTCCTGCGTATAATCCGCTGATTAAAAAATAAAGGAACACAAGCATTTCTTCTAACGGATTCACACAGTATTTTATAGCTTTACGAATTTTTTTTTTTTTTTTTTTGGTGCCTGGAAATTTTTTCGCTGATTCTGACTACTTTTGGTGAACTGGTTTCAAATATGAAACGAGTTTTCCCTCTATCAGCTCTACTTTTTGAAATTCACCATAGCTGAATTATGATATAGTGCTATACAACTCGTGAAGCAGTAGTTAAGTTTTCTATTTGGATTGCTTTTTTTTTTTTCATTGTTTTTCTAGATAATAGAGAAATACCATAACACATATCATGTTCAAAATACATACATTAGTAGGATGAAGATTAGTGTGAACTCTGGAATTTTTGTGTGTCGATGTAGAACGAGATGTAAAAATAAGAAAAAAATTGCGAATGTTTTTGCTGAACTTCCATTTAAATTATTTCTAGAAAAAAAATAACTTGCTGCTAAAATTTTTAACCACATTGGATATCGAAATTCGCAGTATTATGGGATCTCATACCTTTGAACTCGGTCAAAAAGTTTCAAAAACTATGTTCTGGTAGAAGTAGCATTAAAAATATTATTTAACCATTAAGTTCGGTACGGATATTTTTCATCAAAATATTCTGGGAAAAAACCCAATATAAAATAAATACAATCGAACTTGGTTAATTTGTCCAAAGCCACTGGAAAAGTTCTGATTATCCAATTAATATATCCTGAATCTGTAAAATGACTATGAATCGCAACTTAAATAGGACAATAATTACAAATTTTTAAAATTTATCACCAGTTTCGAAACTTTTTTTTTACCAAACATTAATATAATATACATATTATATTAATGTTTCAAAGATCAAAAAAATCCTGTAACTTTTTTTGTATATATTTTTCAAATATTGAATTTTTTTTAACATTTTTTCATTGTCTTTCTTTCGTCCAATATGTTTTTTGAGAAGGCAGGCGTCGGGAATAAGAGTTGGCATTTTTAATGCAATTAGGCGTAGCCACCCTTCAGAAACTCCTACACTTTTCGAACCATGCATGGGGTTCCCCCGATGATGACCAGCTGCAAAGGTTCTATTTCACTCTCATAATATTCATTTTTGTTGTCCTTTTCCTTAAAATATATCTTTTTTTTCCATACATACTTTTGTCATTCAAAAAGATACTTTTTCGCTACCTCTTCATTTTATATCTTTATTTCACTTATGTTTTATCCTACTACAGGGTGATCAGCGAATAAGCCCTTATTTCAAAATTAAATATCTCTACAACAAAGATCAATAGAATTATGCGGTAAACGGTACGTTTATTAGCAAAACTATAAGAATGTACGGAAATTTCGAAAATTTAGTTTTTTTTTTAATTTTTTTAAAATTTAAAAAAAAAAAACAAAACTGGAGATTTTGGGTTTCCGAAAATCCTTATTTGTGTGAAGAGAAACCACTGCATTCGCCTAAAGTTACTGCATGGGCTGCGGTATGTGCCAGAGGCATTATCGGCCCCTTCTTCGTGAGAGAAACGATTACTACTGAACGTTACGTTACAATTTTGGAACAATTTGTCAGCACACATGGCGCATACCGCAGCCGATGCAGTAACTTTAGGCGAATGCAATGGTTTCTCTTCACACAAATGAGGATTTTCGGAACCCCAAAATCTCCAGTTTTTTTTTTAATTTTAAAAAATTTAAAAAAAAACTAAATTTTCGAAATTTCTGTACAACATTCTTACAGTTTTGCTAATACACATACCGTTTACCGCATAATTCTATTGATCTTTGTTGTAGAGATATTTAATTTTGAAATAAGGGCTTATTCGCTGATCACCCTGTATGTATACACACACACATCTATATATAATTAATCTTAGAGCTACTACATTATTCCGCTGTTCGGGAATCAGCACATCGCTGCAGAATTTCTTGATCGTGTTAAAGCCTGATTTATGTTAACTGTTTATGACCATCCGTTATGAAAGTGTTTCCCAAATTTTGCTTACCATTCTTATGCTATCAAGGAAATCAGCTTTTATTAACGTATTACAATTTGAACTTTCCAATACATTCCATATTCTTAAATGACGACAAAAACATTCAGATTTTCAATGTTACACCTTTTTCTATAGATTTGAAAGTATAATCGGTATTAAGTGATACACAGTCTCGATGCACTCCAGTTGGACAATTTTGAAATGGACACTAAATTATCACCAACAAAAAAAGTAAAAAACTGAATTTTCAAGGTTTTATTAATTTTTTAAAAATTTGTCTCTTAACAGCTTGATCGATAAAAGTAAAGGCTGGCTTCTTGTAGAAGTTTCCTCCTCCTGCATGATTTTCTTCGTTCAACTTCGAATTACTCAAAAAATTCGAAAAAATCTCGAATTAAACAATAAATTTCACCATCAAATTATGTAGAAAACTCAGTGGGAGTTCATACGAGTGGTTGTAGTGACGGACTCGCGATGCGAGGATCCGGGTTTGAACCCCACAGTGGTGGTCGGCTGAAGTTGGTTTTCTGTGGTTCCCAACTTCAAGGCGCAAATGCGAGCCGATCTCCCGGTTAAAAAGTCTCGCCACAGAGGGACAACAGGCCTACAACGTTACAAATATTCAATCATTACACTTCACTCATAATTAGAAGTATAGATGGCAGCACTGAAATATCATACACAATACTAGCTACACACTCAGACTGCTAAGTGTACACACTCACTTTGTTCCAGACTCTGCCACGAAGCTGGGCTGAAAGAGATCTCGGCAACGGGATAAGTCCGGTGGCAGAGACCCTGGCGTTCATTTATTCAGTGGGAGTTCATAGAAGTTCGAATAATCCAAAATTTCAATCAATCAAGTTCGAATTAACCAAGTTCTACTGTATGAAATAAAACTTTTTCCATGAAAATACTGTAACGTGTGTGGCAACCTGTACTCGAACATTCGTCTAATACAGTTATTCTTCACTTAGGTTATCTCTCTGGGTGGAAGAGACTTTATCTAAAGAGAAATTTAATTATAATTGGTGAAAGAGAGGTGTATCATTTGGCACCAACAGCAAGGGTTAAAGAAGCATTGTGACGTTTACCACATTTCATGAGTTCGCCCAAAATCTATTTTTTTAAATCTTGCTATTTTTAAACGCCGTTTTCCTTGAAAAATAAAAATACGCACGTGTACCTGTACTGCAGTGCAATTATAGATTTTCATCGCAAACTGTTTCAACACAGTCATCAATTAAATTACCGCAAATATATGAAATAGAATAAAGGTTTTGTACACATATTTTTCTTAATACCTGTTTTTATCCTTCTTATAGTAGCTCAAACCATCGGGGCGGATACAGTAAATGCAACGATAAAGCCCATTTATTTTATTCAGGCACTTGAAAGGAAGATGTATGTAGAGGTGGCAACTACATACATTTCCCAACCTTCTGGAACGACATGTTGGAGCATTTCTAAAGTTTACTGCGAGTTGCCATCGAGGAGAAATTTCAATAATTCATATGATTTGAAACATGTTGCTCTCTCTCTCTCTCTTTCCTCGACTCATCCATAGCAAGTGACGCGTACTCTGCTCTTGCTACGGATAATACTCGATAAATGAGAATAATTCTAGGATTCATCACAATGCTGGAAGCAGTTTTGTAACCCGAACGCTTAAAATTAATTTTGTCGCCTTCTGATACTTTGCACTTGACTGTAAAACTACGAGTGGGATGAAGTTCGGCGAAGCGAAAGCGAATTTGAATATCGAGAATTAGAATACGATAGAAGAAACGCATATTATGATGCCAGAATATGTTCGCGAAATATCAGGAAAAAAATGAAGACTGTTTAACACAGACAGACACTTTGAAGATAGTTTGTGCAGATTTGTTCGCCCGAATCGATGGGACTGAGATCCGAAAAAGATAGACAAAGACATATATTACTTTTTGATGAATTATAGAGAAATGATGAAAGGCAGATGTGCTTCGAAATCGATGTTCAATGCATCCGAGACTGATGTGCAGTAAATCGAATTTTATGAGGTTTAATTCTGCATTTTAGACAAAAAAAATTTGCCCTGGTTTTATTTTCATTGGTGGTTTTGTTCCCGAAAATTTCTCGCTGAAGTTTTCCATTAGTTCAACTCAAGAAGAATGGTACTATTAACTACGTGGGTGATGTCGGAATAATAATTCAGATAATTCTGTAGAATTGAAGAGACTTCAAGACAAAATCCCTCCCCCTACCCGTATATATATGCGTTCACATATTGTTCTGGACAACAAAAACGAACATTTGCACTCCTTTGTACTGTTCGATCATCAAGTGAATGCGAGGAAATATTAATTGATCGAGATGCACTAATTTTTGCTTACGAAAACTTTGCCTACCCTGACCCTGTGAGCGACGAAGTGAGTGAGTGAGTGACCAAGTAAGTGACTTATGAGTGACTGTATGAGTGAGTGAGTAAATGACCGTCTGAGAAGTGATCAAGTGAGAGACCAAGTAAAAGGGTGAGTGACCATATGAGTGAACAAGCGAATGCGTTAAGTGAGATTGATCAGTCATACTGCCACTCGGTCACTGATATGGTCGCTCGCACACTCACTTGGTCACTCATAGTCACTCTCTTGATCATTCATAAGAACATTCACTCGGCTATACGGTCACTCACACTCACTTACTAATATGGTCACTCACCGAGTCACTCATGCGGTGAGGGGGACGAAACGTCGGGGACGAAATTTCTGGATCCCCTAATTGTAATGTCTTTCAAATTGATTTTTCATTCCTCAAAATGCGTTTAATTAACAAAAAAGTTTTTCAGAAAGTTGATTATAAACAACAATGTTGTTTTTTGTAAATATGTTAGTACCGCTGCGTATATTATTTGCGATAAATGTAATGCGATAATATTAGGGTGTAATATGATAACATTAGGGTGAATGTGATAATATTAGGGTGTAATATGATAACATTAGGGTGAATGTGATAATATTAGGGTGTAATATGATAACATTAGGGTGTAATAAGATAACATTAGGGTGTAATATGATAACATTAGGATGTAATATGATAACATTAGGGTGAATGTGATAATATCAGTGTCTTGAAGCGGCAACAAACTCAGAGGGGTGATATTAGGCATCAAGGGGACCAAAAATTGCCACAGAACATGGTATCGCAAACCAAGTTTAGTTGGTGAAAATCTCGAAAAAATGCTTATAAAGTGTGTGGCATCGAGTGGGACAAAAGACCAATAATAATGAAAAAACATTTATTTGACAGCATGATTGTACAACACAGCCTGTGCTGTAAAAAATAATGTGCAATAATGAGTAAAAATTTTCCTGTAATCATTTCTCTCCGTCTACTTCCTGACATTGAACTGAGCTGCAGAAGCTGTATTGTAATCCTGCTTGGTATCAAGCAAATGTTTTTCGTGCTTATTTATTTTACTTTTTTGTACTTATTTTCTACTTATAATTATACTTAATTTTCTACACCACAGGCTGTGTTGTATTCGTGCTGTCAAATAAAAGTTTTTTGTACTTATTATTGGTTATTTGTCCCAATCGACGTCACACACTTTATAAGTATTTTTGCGATTTTCACCGACTAAACGTGGTTTGAGATACCATGTGACAATTTGTGTTCCTCTTGATGCCTGATATCACCCCTTAGAGTTTGTCGCCACTTCAAGGCAACATCCTGTATATTACCTTTTGCTTTTTTTTTATTATTATTTTACTGTTTAACGCTAAAATTTCTCTGTCCTTGAGCCAAGAATTATTGCTAATATTTATTTCTCCCCCACCGTCATTTCTTATTTTATTTTGCTATCCGTTAACCATTCTTAATTTTACTGTCATGCTTATCGAACCGATTTGGCCCTATGCTATTCGTGCTACGCGCTGAATAGGGGGATATATTTTATGACTTAAAAAAAGAAATGAACTTTTTTAATTACAGTAGTTTGTACATTGCAGAGAAATTTTTTTAAACATGTCTCTATTCAAAGCATTCCTGAAGTTTGAAGGAAAAATTAGAAGCACACAAAATAGATGTCGAGTGGCAACACTGGATCCAATTTAAAAAAAAGTATATATATATTTTTCAAATTGGATCGAGTGTGTTGCCACTCAATATATATATATAATACATTTTATACATAGAACCTGCATTTGGTAGAGATGGCATGGATGTGAGAAAACTAACGCAAATGAGGTGCAAGTATATACACAGTATATATATTCTCGACATTCCTCAGGAAGAAGGGAGACTATAGTTTTGATAAAAATTAAGAAAAGAAGAAAGAGGGGAAAAAAGAAAAGGAAGTGTGCGTGAGACAGAAAAGAGAAGAAAGAACCGCGCTAATAAAAATAATAGACAAGCGAATCAAATGGGTCCCGACTTTACAATTATGTGCGACAAGCTCCTGCGTCGTTACCATTAATGACCGTGTTATTTTGTGCGGTCGCAACCGAGGGAAATTAATTGCATGGCAGCCAACTTCAGAAGCATTGAAAGTCAGTCATTAATAAGTCCAAATGACAGCTTTTCGTTTTGTAGATGGGGGGAAAAAATGAAATACTCGTTCAGCGAACAACAACATCTGAAACATTTTTTTCCTTCCATGAATTCGCCATCAATTCAATTATCCCTGTTAGCAGCTGATAGAGGTCGGAAAAATGCACTTTACTGCTCTCTCTATTCTCTCAGTTTTATTCCCGCAGTAAAAACTGAAATCAATAGTTTCTCGTATATTTTACAGCAATGAGGCGGAATGGAAAAATAAATAAAAACAATAAATACCAAAAAAAAAAACTATGTAATAGTAACATGCTAGAAACTTTTTATCACGCATAAAAAGAATGCAATGAGTTTTAAGTGCATCTAACTCATACTTTAATGATTCCGATCTTCATTTATTTACTTATTTTCGCAATTTTTGTCTTGTGTATTTTGATATAAACTTTCAAAGATCAAAATTTCAACTTTATGTTCATAAAACATAACAGTTTCATAAGGGATCTCATACCTTGTAACATGGTCACAAAAATCCCTAAAACTGTACTCTAGTAGAAATATCATCAAAAACACCATTTATATCCTTTGATTTGTTGTGCATTCCGTACATATGCAGGCTGCCACAAATTGTGTGCACAGCAGATATCTCTGCAACGGTCGACTTTAGAAAAATACTTGCAATTACAAAAAGTTTCAAATGACGTGTTGTTACTTAAAATATGAAAATTTGTTTGAGGGGTCATAGATATATAAAATAAAGCAGTTATCTTTTTTATAGTCTCCGTGTGCAATAAAACCCAATTAGAAAGTTGTTGCCCTGCCTCTCCTGATATCAACAAAAAAATTCCATGTTTCGAAAAGTAATACTCACGGATATATTATAAAATTTTAAATAAAATAACTGGAGGAAGGTTGAAAAAACAGCATAAAAATTAACGGACAACGCGTCCTTCCCTGATTTATGCTGTTCTTTCCTCCGATTTGTGAATTCAGATATCTCAAAGAATATTGCACTAAGTTAGTTGAACTTTCATTGTTGTCTTCATAAGAGACCGGACAACTTTGTAATTGGGTTTTTGAGCACACGACAACTGTACAAAAAGTTAATTTATTTAATACTCTAGGTATGCGGCCCATCAGACGGATTTTAAGATTTTAGGTAACTGCACTTCAATGGAAAACTTTTTTGCAATTGAAAGTATATTTTTATAGTCAACTGTACAGAGATATCCGCTGTGCGAACAATTTGGGACACCCTGTATTTCTGATTGCATATGCTAGTGATGGGTCAAACTACGGCCTGTGGCCCAGATGCGGCCCATTTAGAGGGTTTTATCTGGCCCGCCGCAGATTTCAAAATAATAGTATAAAAATTTCAAGTTCAATATTGAAAAAAAAATTCGTTTAAAGAGGGGTGCTGCCTTTTTTTTGCATATACAAAATATAGTTGTGAGAATTTTACATTTGCGCAAAAAATTACACTTCTACAATAAATATGCACAAAATATATCTTATTTATTTTTTCACAGTTTCAAACTATAAACCATTGTCTCAAAGGCGGTCTTCAAAGTACCCGCCACTTCATTTCTGAGCACAAAAAGTTTCCAATTACCGTATACCCTAGCATTAGCCAGCGTGTCGAGAACCAGCGAGGAAGACCAGTATGCCAGGAATACCCGTATTTTATGGCATGCCGGGAAATTCGAGTCACATATTCTAGAAAATTCTTAAATATCTTTATTCTAAAAATCCATTGAATTGGCTGAATGCATATAATGACCCTTATTAAATCTCACTTTTTCCGGCATGGCATGAACGAACCAGACTCGCACACACCACATTCAAGACGTTGGTATCCCACGAGTTTACACAGCATGACGGTTAATGCAAGAAAGTACGGTTTGAATCAATCTCATATCTTCAATACTCATTTCTTCTTCACAAATTTTGGAAATTTCGGATTGAAATTTCATTGACCCAATATTATTTAAAGTTAAATTTAAAATAAAATTATTCAAAAATTTGAACAAAGAATTCAATATTTTTTTATAAATATTTATGAATGATCTCAAATATTTTTCATCATTTTATGAACTAAACAGTTTCCTTTACACATTTAATCAATTTTCATTAAATTATATTGATGCCATGTTATTTTATCATGCGCATAAGGTGCTAATAATGCATTTTTCTAATGTTTGAAAATTTTCTAAGTAGTGGAAGTATGTATAACATTGTATTGAAATAGCATAGCATACACAATGAAAAATATCCGTACCGAACTTAATGGTTAAATAATATTTTTAATGCCACTTCTTCTAGAACATAGCTTTTGAAACTTTTTGACCGAGTTCAAAGGTTTGAGATCCCATAATACAGCGAATTTCGATATCCAATGTGGTTAAAAATTTTAGCAGCAAGTTATTTTTTTCTAGAAATAATTTAAATGGAAGTTCAGCAAAAACAATCACAATTTTTTTCTTATTTTTACATCTCGTTCTACATCGACATACAAAAATTCCAAAGTTCACACTAAATTATGACAATCTACTAATGTATTTTGAACATGATATGTGTTATGGTATTTCTCTATTTTTCGGAAAATAATAATAATAATGTGATGATGATATAGATAAATAGAAGCTGTTTAATGATGTTGATTACTTGAAATGTTTAGAAAATAATAGATGCGATGCACTACTGATTTATTCCATATAGCCGAGTATAAAAGCAAAAATTTATCGGGTGAAAAAATAATTATAATTTCCAAAATTATTTCAATTGAGGAAGATATTATTCTTCTGATGCAGGTATTTTTTCGTTACATTGCTTCTGTGTCTCCTGAAGCGAAAAAATTTGGCTATGCGATTGTGACAAATATCGTCAAAATTTTTGCTCTTATCATCTTAAAAATTCTTTGCGAATCTCTTTGCTGCATTCTCTGTTTTTATTGTAGTTAATGTTCAGGTGCTTTTTTTTATTTACTCGGTTTATTTTTTTCTGACAGGTTTCGGAATATTCACACTTGAATACCAATCAACAAAAACAAGTACATAATAACTACAAAGGATAATAACTACGGTTTCACGACGTCATTCCCTGAAGACGAAACAAATTATTTCATGCATTTTTATGTAAATACAAATATACACAAGTCACAATCAAACAAAATGCTCATTAAAAATATGGATATATTATATCTAAACTGTGTCAAAAATACAGCAACTCAATAAGAGCAATAAAAAACCAATAATTGTGATAAAATATAAATACAGTATATTGTACATAAAAAATTCTGGTTGTCTCATCTAAGTATGGGTAGCTTCTCGATTTATGCCGATATGTTTATAGCATTTCTTATAAATGTGTCAATTGTGTTAGAATTCATGACCCCCCCCCCCGGATGTAAGCTATTCCATTTATTCACAACCTTATAACAGAAAACCTCCCTGCGCACCACAACCCAGAATTGTTCCTTACCACCTTACCAATTGATACTGGTGTCCCCTTGTCGAAGCAATTTATTGACGATGAATGAACAACTCATGGTCCATTTTAACCATCCCATTGAAAATTTTAAACATTTCCATCATATGCCTCCTCAACCCCTACGCTCTTCCAATGTAAACATTTTCAAAAAATCAAGTCTCTCTTCATAGCTTAAGCTCCGTGTGCTCCGTGTAAAGCCCTCGTGGCTCTTCTCTGCACCCCCTCGACCAAGTCAATGTTCCTCTAAAAGTATGGTCTCCAAAACCTGACGGCATATACTCCAATCCAGGACGAACTAAGCCCCAGAAAAGTAGAAGGATCACTTTAGGAGAATTCAGAGAGACCGTTTGAGAATGATTTTTTTTTCTTTTAATACTAAAACTGAAGAGATCTAATTTTTGTCCCACTGGGAAGAGTTTCGTTTTTTATCCAGATTTTAAATACACCACGAATGCATTTTTTAGGAAATAAAACTATTATTTATTTTTCCCTTCTAAAAATAGAGTATAGAATTGTCCCTGCTTCGTTACATTTCAGGAGTAAGTAAATATACAGGGTGTTTCAAAAAAAGATGGACCAATTTCTAAAAGGCGGTAGAATGCATTCAAATAATCTATGTCTTTACAGGCATATAACACAACAATTTTTACATCAGTATACAATTATATGAGAAATGATAAAATTATTTGCCAATTGCAACAGCATCTCACGTTCTTTCTGCTAGTAAATTGTGTATTAGCTTCAAACGTAAAATCGCTTGACTGCTCTAGCTGGGATCAGGGCGAAGCGGATATAGGAGGCGGAGCACTAAGGATTCAGGTCACTTGATCCTCAAGAATTTTTTGTGAAGCGTTCTATCAATTCATGAACATAAAAAGCAATGCAAGTACTCCCCCCCCCCCCCCGGGTGTTTTATTCAATTCCTTATATACGAAACGTTTGGCAGCCCTAGTAATCCTTCATTGTTTTGCCTTCTCGGATGGAGGGGGGTGTGACTTGATTGTCGTGGAGCAATTTACATCCCAAAATGTTGAAATCGATGAATAAAACGCAATGTAAATTCGAAAAAAATATGAACATGGTATTTTTCACGGGGTTGGTGCCCCCACGTTTCCCTAAAAACTGTCATACCACAATATTTCAAAACAGGCAGCCCTAGTTCTTATGTTACTCGGTTTAATCTAAAAATATAACAAAATTTACAGCAGTATCAGGAATTTTTGCTATAGCGGTCAAAAAGACCGCTCCGTTAGTTCCAGTGTTTTAAAAACATCATTTATAATTGGATAATCAAAAACACGTGCTCATCACGTGAATGCTTTAGGTATTTTCAGTCTCATAGCAGGTTAACACTGTGCCCTTCCTTCATCAGAACGAATAATGTCATTATGGCGGTAGTTTAAGCTTTAAGGCACTAATACTAATAGCTTTGGTATCGGTTCTGGCACAACGATGAAAAAAAAAATTAGATTCTTGAAACGCTTTCGGCAAAATAAAACGTCTTGTAGACCAATAAAATTTTTCACATGGTAAATATGATTCATATGACGAAACCTCTGGAGGGAAAAAGAAACTCGTTCTAGAATGTTACATATCCACTGCTAGAGCGATCCGTAATGTTGACCGAAATACAGAAACATTTTAACAGGAAAAAACAGCTCTTGAAAGATTGATGAAGCGTATTTTTAAATCATTTTTTTAAAAAGCCGAGTTTGTTTTCTATTATCATGAGAGTATTGCACGGTAGAATTCCGAAAAAAGAAATATTTGCATCACAAACTCATCCATGGACTCTTCGTCCAGTACACGTTTTCAAATGCTGAATTTTTTACTAGCTGCTGTAGTAACCCATAGTTCTTTGAAATACCAGGCTGACTTACACGACATCTCGGTCATCGTGGGAGGTCTGATTAAATAATGATATCGCTTTCTAATGCTACGATACTTGAAAGTTTTGTTAGTTATTTTATTTTTTCCTTAAACAAGTATATATAGCTCACTCTCTAACTCTTTTAGTTACCTTCCTCTTTGGCTTCGAGATACAGTAGAACTTCCCTATAACGGACACTCCCCATTAGCGGCCACTTTTCGGATCTCCGGTTCCGTGGAATAGGGCTTTAATGTAATTCACTCCCCCCCCCCGTTAGCGGACACTCTTGATAGCGGACAGTAAAATTAGGCAAACTATTTTTTTTTCTCAAATTCTAATTTGTTCATAACTAAAGAATTTATCATGCTCAACGGTGATTATGTATAATACGAAGCTCGTATTGATTAATATAATCCGTCAATTAATTACTTGATTAACTGAACATGACTATGTGTGGTCCAGGATGCTGATTCCAAATGCTAATGTTGATTTTGTTTGCCTATGTTGATTCGTAAGAAGAAAGCTAATATAACTTGTTATATTGTTATAATATACGACTTGATAATGTTGTTATGAACGTTTATTTCTTCTTCGCACTTATTTTAATTAAATTTAATCTTTATTACAAAATATGTGTAGTGCATGTACTATGGAAAGGTAAAAATGATTTATGGGTTTAATAACGAGAAGAGAAAGGCTGTGTACATTTTTACCCAAATAGCGGACACTTCCCGTTAGTGGACAAAGGTTTTGGTCTCACGGGTGTCCGTTATCGAGAGATTCTACTGCATTCCATTTCGGCTTATTTCGTTGTATAACTGGGACATACAACGAAAAAAGAAAACTGTTTCTCACGTGTAGCCAGATTTGTTTTCGAAATGTAGATCTACATAACTGCATGTCTACATTTAAGCACTTATTTACATTCTTTATTACGTGCCATAAGCCAACTATACCCGAACAGGTATAAAGATTTGAATTGTACATTATTCGGTACCTGCACGTCCAAACATTCCTACTTGCATAACACCTAATTCTATAATAGATATATCTCTCTCTCTCTCTCTCACGCACGCACACACGCGCACGCACACGCGCACGCGCACATACGCACACAGTCACTCCACTTTCTTCACCATCATCTGATGAGCCCCCCCCCCCTTCCACCCCATAAAAGTCCAGTTTCAGAAATTGTTGTGCCCCCACTTTTCAATCGAGCCATCCAAGTATTCAAAAATCCACGATATTATGATAAAAGGTAGTCATAAGAGAGACTGTACATTTTTTACACGTATATACAAAGTGTCCCATCAAGACCGCCAAAACGGTGGTCAGCATTTGATTCCTCGCTTGGAATATATAAAAAATGCCCAAAGAACTGTACCTGTACGAGCCATAGTTTTCGAGAAAAATGCGAAAGAAAAGTATGACGTCATATCCGGTGCATGCGAAAAAAAACTTTACTGGAAACATGAACATCGGCATTTGCATATGTTTACATAGGAAGATGTTCAAAATAACCACCGCGCATATCGAGGCATGCATGCGCGCCTTGTGCATGTATTAAAGATTTCTTTTCTCTTGCACCGGATATGACGTCATACTTTTCTTTCGCATTTTTCTCGAAAACAATGGATCGTACAGGTAGTTCTTTGGGTATTTTTTATGTATTCCAAGCGAGGAATCTGCCTGTGCAGAGATTCGGCGGTCTTGATGGGACACCCTGTACGGTACATACCCTGTATCCCATATTACGGTAAATGTGATAAATTAGTTACTATGTTGTTGTTGTTAGGAACCATCGAGTCGATTTCGACTCTTGGTGACTCTATAGATCATGGCTCTCCAACCTGGAGATATACATGATAACACCATATACATGATATACTATATATGATAACAAATTATTATGCATACTTACCAATTGTCTTTGTAAGTTTGATAAATTTATCGATTTTTATCCCGTCGAATATGCATAATACCCACACACACACACAAGCGTCGTTGGTAGATTTGATGAGTACTGACAACATTATCACTTTTACCGGCAATTATGCTTTTCTAACTACTAAGGGTGGTTAGGTCACCTTTATCTGTGACTATGCATAATACCCCAGTGTATGTGAGTTTCGTAAATATGAAAATAATCCCAAATGAGTCTATTATGTGCGATGAATGCAGTCGTACTCCGGTAAACTGATAACAAATTTTACGATCGTACTCCTATATAATGATTCAGTGCATGTATGAATTATCATATAGTACGATTTATCCATGTTCACCAACAACGCCACGCTTGGGCATAATCACCGGAAAAAGTGATAAGGTTTTAGTACTTATTAAATTTTTACCAACGACGATTGGGTTATATGTATAATCGTTCAGTGAAAGTGGTTAATTTAGAATCAAACTTACCAAAATTCTCGGCGATTATGCATAACATCCGGTTATTATGTATAACAACCAGATGTATTCATATATAATGCATTGTTGCATAAAATCTAAATTTATAGCAAATTTATTCTCTCGCTTAATTTTGCGGACGCCTATTCATCAAGAGAAGCGATTCGATTTCTAGGCCCAATAAAGTATAGTGTAAAGTTTATGCTCTCAAACAAGCTGTAGAATGTCTCTTACAAGGCCTCATCAATTTTCAAGACTGATGAAAGTGCGAGAAAAAATTTATGGCCGAATTTTTGCCAGTAATTAACTCGGAATGTTTTCGCTGTTCTCAACGTTTATGCTACGACTTTCACACAAAGTGATCCTTAACTCACCGCTTATTTGCACTCGCTTTTCTCGACAACCAAGATTTTTATTCCGTCAACTCAAGAACGTTTTAGTCGAGACATTAAACGGCTTCTCCTCCCCATTATTGTTATTAATTTTTTCAAAGAAAAACCACTTCCCGGCTCAGTTATTAAGTGCGCAGATTCGAGGAAATGTCATCGCATAGCTAACAGCTACTCGTTAGAAAGTTGTTTTCTCGACGTAGAAATACAAATTGCAACCACTTATTTCAAGCACTCCGACTTAGTGTTTTTTTTTATTGTAACCAGGAATATTTCACCATAACACGGGAAAATCATATTTCTTTTCCTTTATTGCGGATTCATTAAGCTCATCATTTCCATAAAGAAGCGTGTTTTTGGAAAAGAACTGAGAAAGAGCGATCGAAGTAATCAGAAATTTCAATGTAATTTCTTTTAAAGAAATGTGACGTATTACAATACATACATACTTTATTGATTTGGCTATAAGGTAATTTCAATGTGGATAGCAACACAAAACATTTTTACCCTTGCAATAATCAAATTAACTAAAACACAAACCTGAAACAACTAGCAAGTATCTCAATGTGAAACAACTAGCATCGTGGAACAATAGAGGGCGAAAAAGTAAACAAAATAAACAGATAAATAAGAAATATATACACAATCTAAATTCAAGTACTATACTTATAAGTCTAAATCAATCTGAAAAATGATGTATTCACTGTATAATTATCTATGTTTCGCTACGTTAGTAATGAAATTATTTACACCTCGGATATCGACGTTTCTCAATGTTAAATATTTGTTCGAGGGAAGGGAGCATTATATCTCTAAAATATTTTCTTCTGTAGATCTCAAAAGTTGAGCGGTAAAATACGGCATGGTTCCACGTTTTCAGCTGATTTAAATTCCAGTATATGTAATTACAAGCGGAATTTATAGTTAAAAATGATCGTCATTTATCTTTATAGAATTGCTACCAAAACGCAATTGTATTAGTATTCTTTGGAATAAAATCTTGAATGTACTCAAGAGGTGTAGTCCTCCGCTACATAAACGTTTTTAATGGTGCGGTAAAAGAGAAGACGTATTACAAGATTAAATTATTTATTTATGTTATGGTAAAAATGCGATAAATCAATTAATATGCATAATCACCAATCCTCTCGGCGAGTTTGATAAATTTATCTCTTTTACTGGGGATTATACGCAATTCAGAGGCATCGTTGGTAAATTTTATGCAGTCAAATCTCGATAAGTCGAATGTGCAGCGGCCGACGAAAAAACGAGTTTTCGTTTGATTTATTGGAAAATCCGATTGCAGAGAGAGAGAGAGAAAATAGAATTCATTAAAATAAAGTGTTACTTACAAATATCGTACTAGTAAAACATGTCAAACTAAAGGGGCTGAAGTAATTCTAGAAAAATAAACCATTATAATTTAATCATATTTAATTATTGGATGAGAATATTTAGAAATAAATTGAACGTATACATATTATGGAAACGGACGCATATTTGATACTCGTTCAAATAAAACGAATTATAAATAAAGTGTGTACAAGACTGTCAAAAAATGCAGTGATTTTGACTGTCTCTCTAGTTTTCGTGCTTCTTTCGTGGGAAAGTCAATCATTTTTATACAAGCAGACAAATGAATCTGCTACACTCTATTTCTAAATGCTGAATTATAGTGCTGAATGCTGGTTTCTATTGCTAAATGATGAATTCATTGATAAATACTGAATAATATTGTTAAATAGTCGATACCGTTGCTGAATTCTATTGCTAAATGCTCAATTCTATTGCTAAATGCTCAATTCTATTGCTAAATGCTCAAATTCTATTGCGAAATGATCAATTTTATTGCTAAATGATCAATTCTATTGATAAAAGTTAAATTATATTCCTGGAGGCTAAATTATATTCCTGGAGGCTAAATTATATTCCTGGAGGCTAAATTATATTCCTGGAGGCTAAATTATATTCCTGGAGGCTAAATTATATTTCTGAATGCTAAATTCCATCGCTAAATGCCACTTTTTAAATTTCTGTCATGCCCGAAAACTTCGACTTAAAAGTAAAAAAACAAAAGTAGTTGAAAAATTCTAACAAAAATACGAAAAACTTCTGGGGCCGAGTGAAAACTTCGACTTAAACAGATATTCGAGTTATCGTGAATCGACAATAAATACCAAAAACATTTTTTATCACTTTTACCAGTGATTATGCATAATAGGGGAAAGGTGGGCATAGTGGCAACGGTAAGAAAAATATTTTTTTACGATAAGTAAACATTAAAAAAAACAAGTGAAAATTTTGTAAATTTAGAAAAGTTAATATTTTTAATAATATTCAAATACTATTTTTTTATATAACTATATGTAAGTTTAAGTAGTTTAAGTATTTAGGTTCATGAAAAAAAATAATTAGACTTTATTTCGGTTACTTTTTGAGGAAAAAAATTTTCCCGTAACTCTCTCTACCAAATGGCCACTTTGCCCGATATAATAAAAAAAAATGTTTTGACTGCATTTTAAAAAATATAAATGTCTGTTTTTTCCCATGAAAGCAATATTGTCATCCAATACAAAAGTTGTGGAACTTTTTAGTACATTTTATACTTATTTCTTAACTCAAGTTGTTGAAATTATTAGCATTTAAAAAAAACATTTCACCACATATTGCTAGCTATTGTCTTTTAATCAATTTATTTGCAAAGATCACAAATGAAATTGTATTCTTCCTCTCATCTGGCACAAGCCTCGTGTGTCCAATGTAGACAGCTTGAGCACCTGATCCACGCTTCATTTTGTCTGGACTTGGGAAAATAGTCCCCACAGAACCGGCAATCAGCATCACTGACGTCGCTGTCATCAAAGTCCTCTAGCAAAGCTCACTTAACCATTTTCGATTTCTTTTTACCTCATTTTTTCACTTTAATCTTTCCTTTTAACTTTTTTCTTCTTTACTTCCTTCTCTTTTTATATATCATCCCTCTTCTTTCCTTATTTTTAATTATACTTTGATTTTCTTCAGTCTTTCATTTTCTTCCTTCGCTGTTGCAATATCAGTTTCGTGTAACGGCTCAAAGTAAAAACTGTTGCTGAAGTTCTGAACAGAAGGAGTGTCCTGATGCTCTTCAGCTGGTTTGCATGCGACAGAGGGATCGTAGATATCTTTGGTCGCTGCTGCAGCGAAATCCAGTTTGGTAAATACACCTCTGTTGATTGGGACTGTACAATATCTTCGAGAAATCCCTTTATGACAATGATCGGAGTGTAGCTGCATTCAAAAACGCCTATTCCAAGAAATCGCGAGGCTTGATATTCGTATCACGACTTCCTGATTTTTGTACCCTTGGAGGAGTTTAGATCTCCTTTTCTATACCTCCTCTAAGTTCGTACCTACATTATCATCTTTTAGATACGTAGGTACTGTTCCTGTTCTTTATTAACAACCGTACGGTAATGTCCCAAACATTTTGTGTCAGTGAAGTACTGGTTTCGTTTAATGGACGTTTTATAGTGTTCCTCGGCACATTAAATCTTTTAGTAGCTGTTTGTCATGCTATACCATCTTTCTCACGCATCAATAGCTTGTTGCATGGCGTTGAGTTCCCGGTACTGCTCCTAGCTCTTCCTTTGGTATTTGGACACCATAACTATGAAATCAAAACAAAATTTGTTAAAGTAAGCTTGGATTCGCAGGGATTAAGTAAAATACGTTGTTATATTTAGAAACAAATTAATTATTACAATAAATATCTATGATTAAATCTTCTATGATTAAATCAAATTTTGATATCTCGAAGTCTTTTTGTTCCTGTTATCGAGTCTGGGTTCGAGTTATCGACGTTTCACTGTCGAAAATATGTAAATATTTTCATTTACTAAAATTTTGTACAAAAATTTAATTACGATAATTTATTTATATATTTTGTATAAAAAAAGGCGTGGTAGCTCGAGTCGATAAGATACTCGCCTAGAGTGCCAAAGGATGTTTGGAGGTGTCGGGAGTTCGATACCCGATTCGTTCTTGTCAGAAACATTCTGACACAGGGGTACAGTAGAAACGGCGACAGGACCACGGAAAATTAATGCTACCGCAGGGAGTCCCACACCAAGGGGTTTCCGCACCAACATCTCATGACTATAAAAAAGAAAAGCCGTTCGGAATCGGAAATAAATTGTAGGTTCCGGTGTAATTTAGCCCTGCATGCAGAAAATGACTGTGTTGTGAAAAAAATGATTGTATAAAAAAATATACGAGATCTTGTGTCGGTCAAAATGACCATAGCTGTGGCCACTTTACCCTCTTTGGCGCCGTTATATAAATGCGACTCTACAGAATAAATGGCTGGCCCTAACTCATACTGCAACACATACATGTATAGCTTAAATCTTGTTGTTTCAAGGGGTGACATAATCGCATGTACTAGGAACTTATATTTAGTTAGAAAAATAATGAAATACGCTTACTTTGCATCAGCACATTGAGAAACATGAAATTCTTGAACAATTTTCAAACAAGTAGTCTGAACGACTTCCAACTTCAATATGATAGTGCACTAGGCGTTTGTCTCTTCTCGCTTGGCAGCGCCTTACGGGAAGGAAATAGCCAATGTGGCCACTTCGCCCGCCATGGCCACTATGCCCACCCTTCCCCTACCCAAGCGTACCCGGTTAGTTTTATAAATGAGATTTATCGCTTTTGTCCGTGTATATGCATAATACCCTGCTGTAATTGATGAATTTTATAAATATGAAAAATTCCCAAATGAGAGTCTCCTTGGGTTCGATTGTAGAATGAGTAAAATAGGAGCTTGTTATATTGAGATCTATGACATGAATGTCGCTCTCCACTTGTTAATACAAGATATACAGAAGACTGGATGTTGTGAAGATATTTATTATTTGAGATGGTAATTTTTTTTTTTTTAAGGAAGGAAAAAAACTAATCTCTGCCTCTACCGGGAGTCGAACCCGGGTCCCTCGATTGCCGGACGAGTGCTCTGAACACTAAGCTACAGAGGAGATAGAGATTTTCCTTCGCTAGAGCGTATATATGCCGAACGGAACCGTGCAATGGACGGTGAAAACGATCAGCTAATAGCTCATGGACGACGAGCCACCAGAGGGCTATATATATGACATGAATGTCGCTCTCCACTTGTTAATACAAGATATACAGAGCACTCGTCCGGCAATCGAGGGACCCGGGTTCGACTCCCGGTAGAGGCAGAGATGAGTTTTTTTCCTTCCTTAAAAAAAAAAAAATTACCATCTCAAATAATAAATATCTTCACAACATCCAGTCTTCTGTATATCTTGTATATTGAGATCTGATTGCATATGCACAGAAACTTATAGAAATTCGTTAAACCACAGAATTTCTTTAATTCCAGTTCGTTATATCGGGGTAGGATTGTAATAATTTGAGGAAGAGGAATTTTTTACATCGAGGTAAAATAGTAAAATTTTTTGAATGAGAGTTTTAAAAAAATTCATTTTTTAAAAAAATTCATCAAGTAGGAGCTAATTATAGGAGTCATTTCGGTGTGTTCGCAAAAGTCCGTTGAAACAGAGTTCATTGAGTCTGGTTCAGACTCTAGCTCACTAGTACGGTCATTTAAATAATAAATTCTAGCACGCGATGGGACCGATCTAGCGTATTTATCAATATGAAACATCGATTATGCATAATAACCAGCAAATATGATTAATTTATTATGATTTATCATATTTACAAACCACCCTTGGGTATTGTGCCTAAACGCCGATAAAAGTGTGATGAATTTAGGGAAATTTATCAAATTTACCAAAACAGTCGATGATGTCGCATAACTGGATTTATCACATTTACATACAACCCTAGATGACCACGAATGCACTTATACGCATTATACTGGGCATACGCATATCTGGCCATGGAAATTAAAATACGAAGCGTATCGTGGAAAAGAGC
The DNA here is from genome assembly GCF_987345545.1 of Pholcus phalangioides. NCBI lineage: Eukaryota > Metazoa > Arthropoda > Arachnida > Araneae > Pholcidae > Pholcus > Pholcus phalangioides. The sequence continues at coordinate 78,636,170 of NW_028301608.1, read as the reverse complement.
AACCACATATGAAAAAATTAACAGTGCGAAAATGCAAACGAATATATATATATATATATATATATTGTTCCGGATAATTTTTCACAAGACTTCGGGATTGCAAAACAAAATGCGGTTCGACGGACAGATTTGTGTTGTCCGTCGCTAGTGATACACGTATTCACTAGCTAATAAGAGAGCTAACAACTTTCTCGCAAAGTTTAAACACAACTGACTGTTCATCGAATCTCTCTAAAATCTCTATTCGAGCCTGCCATCTTGTGAGTGGCACACTATTTATAACCCTGGTAGAAACTTCGAGAAAAAGAACATTCCACAAATTTCTATTTCCTAGTACCAGGTTTGTAGCACCACTGTATGGAGGTGTGGGAACTACTATCTGGAGGGGCGGGACCTTTCGGAATGTGCTCACCAACCGTATCCCTCTCCGATAAACCGAAACCGGTATCAACTCTCGTTGCCAATAGAAGTTTGCGATAAAGAATTTCGTCATCTATCTCGTTCATAGTTCATAACTATATATATATATATATATATACATGTAATAATATTATATATATATATATATATATATATATATATATATATAACGTTTTTTCACTACACTGCATATTACAGCTGCCTGTGGCGCTGATATTGGTGAGTTTCAACAAAAAAAATTTAATTTCATAATGTACATTTTTCTACATAGAAGTTAATAGAAAGAGAGTATAAAAATAATTACAAATAAGTAAGTGTAATTAATAATTATAAAAAGTAATCAAAATCTTAAGTTAGTCAGGAGCAGGATTTCGGGGTTCACGAATTCTTAGGAAACACAATTTGCCATTCCCATTTGTTGCTCAGAATTTTGAAGCCGTAACACGAAAAACAAGCACAGAAAATGGGATGCATATGTTACGGAAAATGTGATAAATCGGTTGTTATGCGTACGTACCAATCGTCTTGGTAAGTTTGATGAATTTATCGCTTTTACCGGTGAATATGTATAATACCCAAGCGCCGTTGATAAGTTTGATAAATACTTGAAATTTACCACCTTTATCTGTGGTTATGAATAATACCCAAGTGAATTTGATGAATGTGAAAAAAAAATACAAATGAGTCTAGTATGCGTGATGAATATAGTCGGACCCCTGATACAACGATAACAAATTTTACGATAGTACCCGTTTATAATGATACAATGCATGTGTGTGTGTGTATGAACTATTATGTATAGTATATCATATAGTACGATTTATAATGTTTACGTGACCCTTGGGTATTTCGCATAATCCCCGGTAAAAGTGATTAATTTAGGGAAGTATATCAAATTTACCATCGACGCACAGTGGGCCAAATCAGAAAATTAGCTGGAAAAAAATAAAAAAATGAATTTTTTTGTATCCGGGAAAAAAACCATACGAGTATGTAGAGAAATGTCTGGTGTATTTATTTTTCGCGATATTTGTTTACATCGTGAAGCATCTGAGGAGCGAAGTAGGGTGGTAACACACTCGAATGGGATTTTCTCCGAAATATGATGAAAAACTTTACGTTTTAGCTTATTACTTGGTTGCGTTTGACAGAAACCATAAAATTATTGTTTGCCATTCGTCTTTTCGGGCTCTTTTTTTCCTTTGCGATTCTTTGTTTTTTTTTACTCTGTGTGGAATAGATTCTTTTAGAAAACGGCACTTGAAGTTTTGTTTCTTTTTGAGTACAAAATGTGACATGAAAAAAGTCCATCTTTGTCCCACCGTGAAATTTCTTTTCAGATGTTTTACATGCTGTGGGTGAATTGTATGATCCATTGCCACTCCTAGCCGCTCCTTTTCTTGTAATAAATTTTTAAAATTATCTTAGGGGCCGTTCAAGTATTACGTAAGCAAATTTTTAACAATCTCCCCCCCCCCTTGTCAGCAAAACTCTGACCCCCCCCCCTCCCTTCCTACTTGTCAGCAAAATTCCGTCATCAGCTCTGCCCCTCTGAATCCAAACGAGTATTGGTGGGATCAGAGACGTACACGGGGGGGAAGGGGGGTGGCTCTCGTGCCCCCCTCCCACGATGAAAATTTTTTTTTTAAATTTGAAATTTCGGACAGAAATACCTTTATATGTTGTTATAATCAATTTCTGTTAATTTCAATGTTATTTGAAGGCTATGAACTCCAAATTTATCTTTGAGAAATTCATTGCGACCCACGCTCTAAGCCATATAATGGTGAATCGCATAAAGGCCCTTGGTCCGTTGACCAAATATGGCCCTGGGGGTTATCTGATGCGGCCTGCCCTTCTCAAAAATAATTTTGTAAAAATGACCTAAGCGGCACATTTACAGATCGCTCAAGTGTTCCATGGCACAGAACATTTACAGATAGCTCAAGTGTTCCAACATTTAAGCGGCCCGTGGCACATTTTCGGATCGTTTAAATGACCCGGGACACAGTTCCAGAATACTTAAATGTCCCTGGACACAGTTCCAGAACAAAGCGATTCGTGACACATTTAGAGATCCCTTGAGTGACATGTGGCGTAGTTTTAGAGCACTTAAGTGGCCCCCAGTGCGGTTCTACATCACTCAAGTTACCTGCAGCACATTCTCAGATTATTTAAGTGATCCGCGGCGTATAATTACGGATCACTTGAGTGATGCGTGGCACAGTTCCAGAGCACTTAAGCGGCCTGGACACATTTCCAGATCGCTTGAATCCGCGAAACATTTAGAGATCATTAAAGTGTCTGTGTAGGACACTTATCAATGGGGGAATGTTACTTCAAGTGCCCACAAACTATCGAAAGGTTTTTCCCGTTTTTGGCGCACCGAGTAAGATGTTAAAAATATTTCATATTTTCATAAAGGATGGTTGATGACGTAAGCATTATCCAAACCCCCCCCCCTTGCCATCAAAAGTCAGCAAATCGTAAACCCCCTCCCTCCATCGATGATGACGTAATACTTGAAAGGCTCTTACATATGACTCGCATAGTCTTAGTGGTGGATTTGGCTTGATTTTTAGAAATTTAACAGATCTGTGTTTGTCAAACACGTTCACGAAAAGTTAACTTACGCAATATTAAAATATTTTCCCTTGAACTTAGAACCATTCGTCTAAATAAAGAAACATTTCATCAGTCCTTTTAGAAAATTGAAAATCATGCAACAAGACCCTATCATCTCGAAAGTAATTTGTCGTGATTACAAGGAAAAAACGATAAACCATAGAAATACTCATACAAACATCAGGGGAAAAATCGGAGAATTTTCCAACACATTGGGTTGAAGAGCACGGACCCTAAAGTAGAAAGTCTTTTGGAGAACACAAGCAAGCTTTGCTATACAGTACAGGCTAATATCAGATCAGTCGGTCAACGCACGATGATAAAGTTTCGCCATCACTTAGATAAATTTTAAAAGCAGACTCGTTTTTGCTGGGGTTTTTTTTTGTTTTGTAAATTTTAGGTTTGAAGAAAAACTTGCGTAAGCGAACATTAATTGAAACAATCAAGTATAATATATTTTTGTGTGTTTATTTTAAATAATCGGTGCTTTCTCTTATTTTTTGTTTGAAATTTCAGTGTAGCGTGAAATATGTGATCGGTAATCCAAATCGATTTTACATAGTTTATTTGTACATAGTTATTATTGTTGTTCCTTTGAAATGTTTCACCAAGGGAAAAAATTATTATTATTATTATTTGAATGAAAAACTTTATGCATTGCATTAAGTGCTGTTATGGAGAAAGAAAGGAAAATTTAAGGAAAGAAATATTTTGACTGCATTTTGTTTAAAATAATCTAGTATCATTGTTTATTTTATTCTGAATATGAGAGATAAGTGAGTATTGCGAGTAAAATCAATCAAGAAACAAATATCATTAGTAACTGAAAAAATATTAATTATAAAAAATAATTTTGGCCTTAAAATGCAGAGAATTGCAAAAGAATAGAAAATGTGGTAATCGTGTTCAAATGATTTTAAAATTACCGAGTGCTATTATTATTCATTCTTACTTCTCAGCATGTGGGGATCTATATTTTTAATGTAGATCAAAAAGAACTTTCGAAAAATATGTACTAGTTTTTGAGAAAATATTTGTTTCCTACTAAATTCGCTATATGGACCACTGTGCGACGCTTGGGTACTACGCACAATCACCGTTAAATGTGATAAATGTAAACAAATTTATCAAATATACCAACGACTCTTGGGTAATCCATAATGCATAATCGCCGGTAAAAGTGATAAATATTTAGGGACATTTATCAAACTTTCCAAAATGTTTGGTAAGTACGCATAATAACCGGTTGTTACGTATAACAACCGCATATTTATCATATTTACAGTAACATATACATACAAACAAAAAAGAGAAGGGATGGATTTCAATGAGTCTGAAATCAAAAAATTTTTAATTTCAAAATTAATTGTTTCATGGATAACCGTGAAATTATAAGATTATTCTGGGTAAGGTTCCTCTGATAGAACCTCGTATAAATACACCACCGTAGCGGACGGAACTCTCGCATCGAATGAGCAATGAATATCAGGAACACGTGGAAAATGGATGGATTAATGGACTCCGAGAGGCGAAGTTAACGTCTCAGCCAACGATAATGGGCCTGGTTATTAAGTAGTTTAGAATGAGGTTCAGCGGAGTCAAATTGCCGGAGCTCCTGAGTAATACGTGATTTCCTGTGGATGGTACAAGTTCCGCCGGATCACTAAACTCCAACGATACGCAGAATTTCCATCTGCGGCCATCTGTGCAGCTCGACCATCAATTTAAAGCGTAGGTAGGAACTGCTGTGTTGTGCACGCCAATGAATCGCCAGCATATGAACTGCTTAAAGATTAATCAATACTCATTGGGAAATTGCATTAAGAAAAATTATAATTTAATTTCAAATTTGTGGTAGGAGCTCACATGATCCACCCAACCCTCATAAAATTGAGAAAATGCAATACAGAACAGACCACGTTCAGTGTTGTTCGGCATTTTAAAATTATACCACAGTTTGAGAGTTTGAGGAATTTAAAAAAATAAAATTTCGAGGTCCGAAATATACGTGAAGTTTACACCGAAATATTTTTTTAATCGGTAAAAAGGAAATTTATTTAATGCAAACTTAATATTTCACTTACATCATAAAAACGTAATACAGTTGACGTTCGTTATATAACAACCCTCAGGGAAAACAGACATATTGTGTGTGTGTGTTGTCGTTATATCGAAAGTTTGAAAAAAATATGAACTTCTTAAGCGAATTTCTATTTGGACCGAGTAATAAATTATACTATCAATAAATTGTAGGTTTTTTTTTATAATGTAAGCCTGGGGGGCGGGGGGTGCATTACTTTTCAGTCCATGGGCAAGATGCAGTGGAACCTGCCATAATGGACACCTTTCTGATTCCCCGGTCCCGTGGAATAGTGTTTTAATGTACTTCACTCCCAATTTAGCTGACGATTTCGATAGCGGACTGTAAAATCAGGAAAACTCTAATAAATTAGAGTCAAAAAAATTATAATTGCCATTCATAACAACATTATCAGTCTGGTAATGTTGGCCTTCTTCACACGTATCAATATTTACAAACAAAACCAACGTTACCGTTCTCATTCAAAATCCTAGATCATGGTCTGGTTAATTAAGTAATTAATTGATAATTTATCATATTTACCATCTATATTAATCGTCAATTAATTACTTATTTAACTTGACCATGGTCCAGGATTTTGAATTAGAACGGTAATGTTGGTTGGTCTATTGTTGGTAATTTGATAAAGTGAATTGTTTTTGTACCTTAAGGTGACGTTCTTCACTGTCCAATTTTTACTCGATTTTTATATGGGTAAGTAATATTTGACTGGACCTTTTTCCCGAAGCACATATTGAAACCGCGTATGAGGTACGTGCCGCACCAGAGTGAATTCCAAAGAGAGACGTGAAATAGAGACCAAAAAATATTCTTATCCAAAGCCGATCAGAGTACTTTTACTTGTTTTTTCCTCAGTTTTTTTTTACTTGTATTTCATCCAAAGGATTTAGTATTCGAAGCCGATGGTTTGGCTCATAAAGCTTCTTTTACTTGTTTATTTTTCTGCTTTTTGTCTGATATTTTTCTCAATCGTATTTGTATCCATCTGTATTTTCTTTTTTTCTATTCTTTATCGTTAGTTCAAATTTCCTCCGCCAACCACGATCAGATTTATGAATCGTGATTCGAAATTCGTATCGCATGAATTATTCACGATCAAATGTGTAGTGTAGACATTCTTATGTCCTGGTTATAAATCCGCGATTTGGTCAACAATACTGAAAAGAGTTTCTATGAAATCGCTTGCTCTCTTTTTTCCGATAAAAAAAATTGCCATCGATTCAATTGTACCCGACCAAAGGAAAAAGTTGGGAATTAAGACAATAACATAATAAGCTGAACAAGCTTAATTTATACTCACCAATCGTTTCAGTAAGTTATAAATCCTCCTACATTTATCTTGTTCACCAGTGATTTTCATAATTTCCGAATGAATTTGATAGTTATGATAAATGTAGACGAAATCATACAGAAATATGATTTAAATTCAACCACTTATCAGTACCTTCCGCACGTCTTGGGTGCACTACACATATTTGGTCATAACAATTAAATTAAATAAAAATAAGTGTTATAAATAAAAAAACGTAAAATCGCGAGTGCCGAGAAGAGCTGCACTCGATCTTGTTGGTACACGGGGCTTAAACTATGAAGAGAGACTTGATTTTTGAATCTGTTTGCATTGGAAGTACGGAAGTGTCGAGGGGAAAAGGCCTTCGTTTAGTAAGGGAAAATTCCAGGTTGTGGTGGAATGGATAGAGTTGTTAATATATGGAATAGCTTACCGACGGGAGTCATGAATTCTAACACAATTGACACGTTTAAAAAGAAATGAGATAAACATATTGGGATGAATCTATAAGCTATCCATACTTAGATAAAAATTTATTCATAATTCTTAACACTACAAGGACCATTATTAACACTACCTAGAAGGATTTTGCGAGTTTTAATCTTTAAATGCAGATATGAGTTTTCTAAATAAGTTTTATAATTAAATTTTATTTTTAACCTATGTGCTCCATAAGCACACGTATGTGTACTAACTTTTTAACGGTTTTTAATGGTTTTAAATGGTTTTTAATGATTCTTTTTTTGAAGGTCAAAACCTGGGGGTCTTACGTGAGGGCAACTAATTAAATAAACAATTAATTATATTTCTTTTACCCAGTTTTTTTTTCTTTTCAAAGACCGTTTTTACATACAACAAACACAAATCAATCGAAAAAAAATCCTTTAATGGTCAATTTTTCTCAGGGTTGAAAAGTGGATAATATTTAATCACAAGTTCCTCGTTGCATAACTGATAAAAAAAAGTGTTTACATTCTAACCGTTATCGTTTCATTTGTATTCGCATATCACACTTTCTATACTTTTCAATACCTTCGTTTTATTAGAAACACATTTTCTCCGCATACAGGTTGCTTACACATTGAATATTTATTAAATTAATATTGTTATCATTATATTAATATTTATTGCCACAAAAGTTATTGCATTGCGGGACTTGACATCGCTGTTTTTTTCATTGGTACAGTAGCAATTGTTGTCGTTACCAAAACTCCGATTCCTATAAAATAACGGTATCTAAGCTTTTTACCTAATTTCAACATGCAGAAAATTAACTTTCCCGGTTTTAATTTTTTTCCTACAAATCAACCAAGAATTTCATGGAGCCACGTTGGATGTAAACCACGTTGGCAAATTAATTCTAACACAATTGACACGTTTAGAAAGAAATGCGATAAACACATTGGGATGAATCTATAAGCTATCCATGCTTAGATAAAAATTTATTCATAATTATTAACACTGTATATCCGTAAATATGCGTACGGAATACTTTCGAGCCATTTGATCAACACTATACTTCGTTTCATTGTAAAACACACTCGATGGTTTCAGATATTTTTTTTAACTTTAAGGACATATATTTGAATACGTTGAACGTAGACGAGTATTTTCTGTTTCTTAACCCAGTGATCACAAAATGAATGTCTTTATGTATAAAGGGGTTCCGTTGAATTTCACGTGAAATTTCTTTTCGATCTTTTATTATTATACCTACCAAGGTGATATTATTTCATCCGCTTTAGTATTTCAGCACGTATTAATGAAGAAAAATAATCATCAGGATGAAATTTTTTCTAGCGCTAAGATAAGATTTAATGATTTGCATCACTACATTTTTGGTCATATTAGTATTTTTACTTTGTGATTTGTCGATCATTAAGGATACTTTCAATATGCCGATGTAAGCATATCTACATTAATAGAAATTTGATGCCACGATTCGACGAAATATTTTCTGCGCAGTTTGATGACCGTACTAGTGAGCCAGAGTTTGAACCTGATATAATGAACTCTGATTTAATGAATTTTTCCGAACATTCCCGAAATAATGCCCATTTGATGAATTCTGAAATCGGCCCTCTATATAATAAACTCCTAATTAACAAATTCTATGATCGCAGCGCGATATAACGAACTCTCATTCAACAAATTCTTTGATTTTTTGAATTTTTACGATGATATATGCGTATTCAACCATACCCCAACATAACTCCTTTTAACGAATTCCGCGATCAGACCCCAATATAATTAACCCCTCTTTGACGAATTCTACAATCGTACTTTCATATAATAAACTCCTATTTAACAAGCTTCATGGTGTTACAAATTAATTTTTATCAAACTATCATTAGCACTAAAACTTTTTTTAAATATTTATCAAATTTACCAACGATGCTTGAACATTTATTATGCATAATCGCTGGTAAACGTGACAAATTTGTCAAACGTATCGAAACGATTGGGATTATGCATAATAGCCGATTTATCACATTTATCGTAATACATATACAAATACAAATACATACAAATACAACGCCACAACACGCAAATTGCCCAACTAGGTGGCTGACTTAAGAACATCATGGATCTCCGAGCCAATTTTTTTTGGTGGCCCTAGCTACTACTGCTACACCACACATGCACCCCTCCACCCCCACCCCCCGCGGAACCCCCAACGAATCGGTACATGCTAGAATGTGCGTGTATGATGGAAACGAAATCAGGAAAGACCTTTCGGTCAGCAAAATAAAGTCACATACATTTGTATCAAGCTTGTTATCTTAATTACACAAACACCACCGTATAATAAAAAATTCCAATATTACTCAATTAAAAATGCACTGCACGTACAAGGGAAATGAAGTACAGTATACGTTTCGCTTGGCAGTAATTTTTGTATGAGAAAGTGAGTACAAATACGACTGAGTGTTCGCGATTTTTCTTAGAATTCAGATTTTACTTTTTGAACCAAAAAAAAAACTGAAGTTAGTTTGTGTAAGCAAAAGAAACTGGCGAAAAAACGCTATATCCAGATGAATAATGAATACATGTTTTTATATAAGCGGGAGGGAAAAAGAGAGTAAACTATCCCATCCTCTTTTCAGCTTTTCTGTGCATGAATCGGAAAAAAAAAAGATAGAGAGAAAAAAATTCCATACCTTATTCCCAAAAGTGCTATACATTTCGAGCGGGATTACTACTGCTGGAGATGCTTATAGGAAATAGCTGCTGCTGAACCCGTTATTGCTACGTTGTTAAGAAGAGAAGTTGCTCTGGATCCGTTAGGGATTAGGAAACTTGCAGCAAGGAATCTTGAGATTATACGAGCCTCCTTCTTTGAAGTGCTATTCTTGATTGAATATTTTGGCAATGAGGAAACTATCACCTAACGCATTGACTTTTAGACTATGATGACCATGTTATACTCGAAGCTACAGATTTTTGCTAGGCTTTTTCATACTCGTGCATCATAAATCATAAGAATAGAAAAAAAAAATCTTCAAAAATATAAGCAAGATCAGACAACCTTTTTTTGTACTTTTTATAGCGATATCTGCAAAAAAAGGTTAAGCTATCGACCTTCTTTCATTTTTCTGGAAAAACATGTTTCTGATCATTTTGTATATGCTTCATCGAATGATTAGATAAAAAGAATTAAACAACTTCTTATTGAAAAAATTTATAGGTATGTGTGTATCGGTCTAGTATCGTAAAAAATGCGTAGTAAAATAAATCAGGGAAAAAAATCAGTGGGGATGCATGTAGTTTAGTAGATTCGGGCCTGAAAAAAAAAGCGTGTTTGACGAAGCTCCTTTTCCTACATCACCTAAGAAAATCACAGTAGTACAAAAATTCTTCTGCTGGAAGAAAAATCAATAAAGATCTGATAAATTTTATCGACTCCCATAACGACTTGCTGTACCGAGTACTTCGCAGCCAACGTCTTCTTCTCACCTTCTACTTCCTCCCAATTACAAACGCACGAGATAGAACGACAGCAATAAAATACCGTGGCAAAAAAATAAAAATACAGTAGCGTCACATTAACTACCTGCAATGAATAAATGGATTGCTATTACTTCTCTCTCATACTTCTATCTAGAAAAAAAAAGATCCCACCAACCTCTTTCTTTCTTTATACTTACGTATTGAATCTTTTTTTTTCTCTCTCTCTCTTCTCTCCTGTAATTTATCAGAAAGAAGCGTAAACCATATCTTTTCCCCGTGTACCAAAAAACGCCCCCGTTACATAAATGAAGCGGATTCATCATCGTGACGTGCTATCACCATACGATAACCAGATTACTCATGCAGTTGCATTCATGAACCGGCAGCTCCTAAATTTTCATTAGCCCGTTATTGTCTGGTTCTAATCCATGTTGAGCTGAATTAATGTTCGATAGAGTGTGCCTGTTGAGTTTATTTATACTCCGTAACATTTCTGAAATGACCTCGTCATTGCGATGCGCGAATCAAGCGTGTCTTAATTTTCAATTATTAATATTCTACTTGTGCGCAATAAGTAAACGCAATGTTCTAAGCGAGTTCTTGTTTTACGCTTTGATCTTCTTGATAAATTTATAGAAATTTCTGAGTGAAAACAAAAATGAAATTCATTCCCCCTCGTTTTGATGAATCCTCTAAATGCTATTCAAATCCTCTTATTATAAAATAATTGACTTCTTTAATACGAATATTCCAAATAAATTATACAGGATGCCCTGTACATCCTAATTCAGCCTTTATCGCACCAACCGTTCATCGTAGAGGTATGGTTCCGATTTAAAAAATGCCCAAATGTGTTTTGAGAGTGGAAATACAACGTATCACAAAAATTCTAAATTTTTATACGGTCTCCCCCATCCTCTAACTTTCAATTATAAGTCGTTGCTCTGACTCTTCTGAGACCAAAAAAAAAGGAATTTCACACTTCTAAGTGGAATATTCGCGGAGATATTTGAATCTAAAAAGCAGAGAAATGTTTTGAAAGAACCACTCAAACTAATGCACAATGCTTCTTTTCCATATATGCTGTTCTTTCCCGAATTATCTTCGATTTTTCAATTGTAATATCTCAACGGACATTGCTTTGAAACATGAATTTTTTTTTTAATCTCAGGAGAAACAGGACAACAACTTTCTAATTGGTATTTTTTAGGACAGGGTGAAAGATGCATCATATGTGGAAATAAAATCACTAACAGAAGTACCGAAATAAACGGAAGTAAAAAAAAACTTTTTTTCATAGGGTTACAACAAAGCTTCGCGATGGTGAGAAGAGGGGAAAGAGAACAGGGAGAATTTTTTGAATTCATTCCACTAGCATTTGAACGTACGTCAGTAGTTAAATAAGTAAAGCGGTTGAATAAGTTCTCATTCAAAGGGAGATGGATCAGGACATCCATCTCTTTAATAGAGGTGTCCCTTATTCGGAAATCGGAATGTCTATAGAACGGAGGTTTGACAGTATATATATATCTTTGAAAAGCTTTTGTATCAATAATTTTGAATATACAAATACAAATACAACGCCACAACAGGCAAATTGCCCAACGAGGTGGCTGACTTAAGAACATCATGGATCCCCGAGCCATTTTTTGGAGGCCCTACCTACTACTGCTACACCACACATGCACCCCGCCCACAACCCCCCACGCGGAACCCCCAACGAATTGGTACATGCGGGAATGTGCGTGTACGTGTAGTGAAACCTGACGTGAAGTTTTTTTGTTTCTCTGTAATGCTTGTTATGTGTAGTGCTGCCATCTGCCACCAGTATTTCTAACTATGAGTGAAGTGTTATGATTGAATGATTTATCGTTGTAGGACTGTTGCTCTCTGTGGCGAGACTTTTTAACGGGGAGATCGGCTCGCATTTGCGCCTTGAAGTTGGGAACCCCAGAAAACCGAGTCCGTCACTATAAATGTGATATGATGAATATGTTATACATGGTACCGCTTATTCACGAATTTAATACAATTTCTATGGATATCCTTTTCATGTTTTTGCATTTTGTCACCCGTGTCTTCAATTCTCACTGAAGAAAGTTTTATCATGTATTATTTTGTCATGCTATGATTTTGAAGAAATATCCGCCATCCAAAATACCTCACGTATAGAAGTATAGTGCGAGAGGAATTCTTTCACCCTATCTTATTTAATAAATAAACAGTTTCTTTTACCCGAAGCTTATTTTATCTTGCAGCCCATCGTATAATGTATAAATACATATTTATCATAATATCAAAATATTGAGGCTTTTTGTTTTGTTGACGCCCCCTCTTCATACGAGTATTAGGTCAAATAAAAAAAAAGACGCTCTAGGAAAACAATTGCAGCTTGTGATAACACAATGCCGGAGGTCCAAAAATGAAATGTTCGCGATAAAGATTATCTTGCAAGTCTCTTCGTAGTTTTTCTTTCCCCTTATGAATAGCTCATATTTTGTGCGCCACTGTGATGATGATAATCGATTTTTACTACGTCTTATTTATTTTTCCGCTCATTTTTCGGCGCACACTATTTGTTTATATGAATCTCACAGGAAAAACAGTTCGGCTTTAGTAGAATAGATATTTTATTCAAATTTTCATTAAATAAATTGGTATCTATCTACAGAAGGGCTATGCGCCGACAAAGCGTTAGAACGAGAAGGTGCCGAACAAAGATGCATAATATGTAAAACAAACAGGGAGTAAATTTCTAAGAAACAAACAACGTAATTATGTCGCTACGTAGCTCTTTTTGTTTCTGTTCATAATTATTGTGATCTCACCATGCCGAAACAAAGGAAAGCATTTGTGTTTTTTATTTTGTTATAATTTTACATAATTTTTTTTTCTTTGAAATAATGAGCGCATCTATTGAATATTAAATTTGCATTATACGATTATTAGAATTTCAAACGTGTTTTCAATTTCTTATTCGAAAAATAATCATTGATACGTTACAAAATAACAAAATTTTATAAGAAAAAACAAGTTAAATTTCTCGTGATGAGAATTGACCAAGGATTAGATTGTAAATTATTGTTTCTCGCCAAATTGCTAACGACAAAGTTTACGAATAAATGTTAATGGTGCGTGAGAAGTTTACAAAATCACTTTAAAAATGAAACAGTTTTTCAAATGCCAAGAAAGAAAACCTTTAAAGTAGCTCGAAAACTTATTTTATAATTTTAGTCAGGCGGGATTTTTTTTTTTATAAAAAAAGGAGCAAAGATCACAAAAAAAAAATCCTATAGACATATTTTTTCTTTTTTAAGCTATCGAGGAAACCTTCTTGCACTTGATGGATTGCTTCAATAGCCTGACAGCTACAAAGTGATCGCTCATAATGGGTTTATAATGGAAGCTATTTTTTCCTCAATCACACTATACCCCCCCCCCCCCCCCCGAGATTTAAAAAAAATTCTTTTTCAATTGCTTTCGATCATAGCATGATATAGAGGATAACATTATCGATAACATAGAGCTTCTAGATGTGGTTTGGATTGGAATTTTAAGTATCATACCGTTTGAAATTCTTTAATTTGTGTTTTTATATATGATTCAGTATTTAAAAATATAATATTTTTCAATAACTCTTTCCTGCAAAAAGAATTCTATTGTTTAATAAAACTAAATACAGACGTCGCTTTTTAGAATCACGGATAATGTTATCATTCGGGTATTGTTGTCACTTTTGCAAGCAATGGAACGGACTAATATCATGACATGGGAAAAATTCGTTTCATAGTTATGGGGACTTCGGATAATGCTATCTATTTTTTATCTGTCGAAAGTTTTTTGTAGCGCATTCTAAAGCCAAGGTTTAATCAAACTTATTTTTTTCCTGTAAATTATCGTTATCACGCTACAAGACTATGTAGGAGGCTACAAGGTGTTATCTCCTTTCCTCTCTGTTGTTGACAAACATTTCCGTACTTAGTGTCGTAATCAGTCCGTAATATTCACTGTGATCCATCTGCGTGTGAAGTTTTTGCAATGGTCTTCCTATAGTGAAGACAAATGTATAGTGAAAAAAGCGCTTTCCTTCAGTTCTCGATCAGATTTTTTCTGTTCACCAGATTCAAATTTCTTTTTACGAAAGCCTTTCTCAGAGGATCTACGAAAAGTAATTGTGTACATTAAAAAAACATTGTAATTTGTGGTAAACATTGGACAGTTCCATTCCAACGCCTCACAGTGGCTGAATAACAAAAATGCAGAACAATTCAAAAGTCCTGTTTTTGAATAGCATGAAAATAAAAATTAAAAAACCCTTTTAGGTTGGGCAGAAAAACCGTTTTTCCTATTTAACAATACGTCCCGTTCGACCAAACGGGATGCATGGTCATTATACGTACAAAACTTGGGACTTTCTCGATATACTTTTTTTATCAGAAACCCCGAGTTTCGATGTAATCACATTTAGTGGCGTGTGCGCTATATGTGTTTTTTACTTTCAAAATTTGAATTTAAGCATTGCGTAAAGATGACTTGTCTGCAATAAGCATGTTATTGCTGTAATGCCACGAAAAAACATATTCCTATGAACGTTTCAGATCCTTGCAAATTCTCAAATATTTATTCAATCTTAAATAGAAATATAAAATTTTCATTCCGAAGAAAATATTTATTATAATTGAAAATTCTTCTTGTGCTCTGAGTTAAATTTCGGTCATCAACAATTCAACTGTCAAGTATGAGTATGATCGGTACGATACTTGAGTGAATTTATACAACATAAAGGATACGAGAGCTTATTTGAAACACGTGCCAAACAGAATCATGAGCTATTTTCTTCGATACCTAAATTTACGTCAGTTGTATATTTACTATACAAAATTCATGCTACGTTGTTTGCTTTGCTTCAAACGTCAGAATCGCAGCTCTCGGTCAATATACGTATAGATATAGACGTATCATGAAGCTATTGAAAGCCGATACTATTACTGAGGTAATATACTAATATGTGTGTATTCAGCAAAATAACGTTTCCTACCTCACACTTTAACCGATCTACTTCATGTTGTGTAATGCGTATCACTCACCAATATATATATATGCTACGGTAAATGTAATAAATCGGTTATTATAATGATAACTGATTATTATGCACACTTAATGATAATCTTGGTATGTTTGATAAATTTATAACTTTTAACGCAAATATGCATACTAGCCGAGCGTCGTTGGTAAATTTGATAACTACTTGAAATTTATCGCCTTTTTCTGTGATTATGCATAATGCTCTAGTGTAATTGGTGAACTTGATAAACACGAAAAAAACTCCAAATGATTCTAGTATGTATGATGAGTGTAGTCGGACCCCGATGTACGATCAAACAAATCCGATGTACCCCAAATTTTACGATCGCCGCACCCCAGATATAGTGATACAATTAAATGTATGAATAAACATGTATAAAATATAATATGGTACGATTTGTCATGTTTACCAACGGAGCGACGCTTGGGGAAGACCATGGACTGGAGGTGCATGAAGATGGCATCCAATAACTAGTGGTGGAAAATGTCTAGACATTGTCGGTAGATGAAGAGATGTGTAGAATGTGAGAATATGTACAAAACTGATGCATAACTGCCAGTAAATGTGATAATGTGTTTTTAGTACCTGTTGAGTACTATGCATAATCACCGGTAAAAATGATTAATTTAGGGGAATTTACCAAACTTACCAAAATGCTCAGTGATTATGTATAATAACTGGTTTATTATGCAATAAATCAGTAATATGTAATTACCAGTGACCTGTAATAACTGCATTTATCACATTTACCGTAACATATGCATAGCAGCTCGATCAGGTTTCCTGGCATGGAAATTCGGAAAATATAGAATACAGTGGAACTTCGGTTAACAAGCTTAATTCGTTCCGCCAACGTACTCGTTATCCAAATAGCTTGTTATTCAAATCAAACTTCCCATAGGAAATAATTAAAACTCGGATAATTCGTTCCGCAATTAGTCATTCACATAAAACTAACAAACTGTCACATATGACTAACAAAAACGGCATTCAATCAATAATTAAACACATTAATAATTATACATAGTGCGATAAAACATACGTAATACAAACAACACCATAAATAAACGTACAAAAAATAGGATAATGTTTATAAATTAACTTACTTTAAACGTCCAGAGAGAGTGAGATTGGACTATCGTTAGATTTACAGACTCACTGTTGTTTGCAAACTTATTCTTTTTGCGTGGCTTTCAAAAAGAGCCTTATCCAATGACACTTGCTTTTGCCTCTTTTTTAGGATTTCTGGGAAATGGTAAATTGCAGTGTTCGTTGGAGAGATTGCACAGAGTTTTGCACAGATTCCCACATATTCTACACATCTACAATCTTATTAAATGTGAGGGACACCTACTTACTTCTCTCTTCCTCGGACGAGATACCGTCCGCAAACTCTTGCTAGTGCGTGCAAGATCCATCACTTCATCTATCTGTACGCTTGACGTTAACGTATTTATGTCGTTAGAGTTATGCTTGTTTCGCGTTGTATCGGTACTGTCATCTGCCTTTCATATTTTGAAATGAAAAATTGCAAATGCTTGAAGTTTCATGTTATGTAAGTAACACGTTTATAGCTGCTTGCTCTCTACGGAGAGATCTTTTCTGGACGGGAAACCAACTAAAATTTACGCCTCGAAGTTGGGAAACCGCAGAAAACCAATTTCAGCCGATCACCTCTGTGCCACCTACTGGGTTCGAACTTGGGTCCTCACGACGGTCACAATACCGCACAGCGGTTCTTCACCTCTGGAACTGTAAATAATTAAATGAAACCTGCCTAATCACAAGCATGTATATACATGGATTTTCATTTAAAACAAAACAATGGTTTCGAGTGTTGTGTGATAATGATTAAAGCTAAAAGTAATGTAAATAAAAGTATAAAAATTGTTATCACGTTTGTGTAGAAAAAATAAAATCACGGTTTTATTCACAGAAATCTAGATGATATTTTATGAGAAAGGAATTTTGTGTGTTGTATCGAGCTAAATTATTGTTTTTATTCGTGCGTTACCTTTCTTCAACTTCCAATGGATTTTTTATGAAATTTCTGTATTTTTAGTTATTATCGAATGTATGTACGACTAGTTGGAGTGAGTTAATGAGTAATGCATATTTTCAAAATTATCAGACGTTAACTAAATTTCAAGTACTTAAGAAAAGAAACTTGAAATTCAAGAGGAGAACTCATTTTTTATTCCCTCAACACGATTGGAGATCGTATGACACTTTGTTTTACGGTTAGAACAGACCAATTGATAATTCATTGTCAAAGTGCATTGACCATTGCTCATGCTTTTACTTGTTCACTTCATCGTCATCATTTTACGACCGCTTTTGGTTAAAGTCATCTTTCACTTCGTGACATTTTAAATGACCATAGCGATGCACACACATCTCGCATTATCCAATTCATTAAAGCCATTGATTTTTACAACAAATTTTAGTTTAAAATCTACGTCATTGTCTTACGTTTCACGTTGCTTTTTATCATGCGCAGTTTCACATTCTTGACATGACAAAAAGACAATTTTTCTTATTTTTATAGTCATTTGTTTTGGAAAGTTTGAACAAATTGGTCCTTGCGCCAATGAATCCAAAATCCAATTCAATAATTCATTCTTTGGAAATTTCTTGTTCTATCAGTCAAACTGCTTTTTCTATTCAATGCCCAATCTAGCCAATGTCTCTATGATAACCCTACATAAGTGTTATTCCCATTAAGAAACAGACGCGGTATATGTTCTGATACTCCACAATCACTTCAAACGCGAAGGAGAAGTAAATTTAAATTCCAACCATTTTTTTTATCGGTCACCAAACACAAAACAGGGAGGAAATCAACAACTGTCATGTATAATATCAATTGGAATATATATTCCGAGTACTAAATCTTTTAAAACAGCTTTTGAAAATCTTTCTTTCATCAGACGTTGAAAAGAACAAAATTCATTTCCGTTCGTATTGTTCCCATAAAAAAAAAATCGCAAATGACCATAACTACGAAAACTATTACTTCCGAATATCTCAAAGATTTCAAACTGTAATTAAACGGTTGTTATTTAATCGATCATTTCTTTCAGTATATTCCACATTCCTTCGCATAAACAAAATTCGGAGAAAGATATTCGTGCAGTAAGATATCTCTTCACGAATAACAACGTATTGAATCGATTCGGTGAACGGAGAAAAATAAATAACGATAAAAAAAATTAAATTCTTATTTGAAATAATCTAAAATCGATTTTCGCATTCAAAGTCTTTGTATTTGTTTCGAATGTTGTTTCGTTAAATTGGAATTTTATTCACGACGGGGGATTTATGCGATTGACAACCTCAATCTCGAAGTAATATTGCTAGTTTTCCTCCTCGGAGTTCCATTGGTTATTTACTCGACCGCTTAGACTTCATATTACACAGATTTCGTAAATTTTTCACCCGCGATACTTTATAGGCATATTATTCTTATAAGTTTTCGAAATTCATGAGAACCTGCTCCGATTTCATCGTGAACTAATGATTTGGTCAATGTACGACTTCATCTCTACACATATATCTCTTTCTCTACTCTACATATATGTATATCCATATCAGTCAACTCTACTTCCATCTCTACCTTAGCTTTTGCTGACGTGATTTACTGTAAAATATATCCGATACTTTTTAGCTCATTTGTTTGTGATTTTTTTTACTTTTTTAGAAATTTTGAGAAGTAGAGATGTTTCATGTTTGAGTTTAGAAGTTTGCTCATTTTTAAAAATACAAATACAAAGGCCTGATCATTCAATACAAAGGCCATAACAGGCGAAATGCCCAATGAGGTAGCTGAAAAAGATGCCAAGAAAAGATATGGATGTCCAAAATATATCTGAACTACATCAAAAATACAGAGACCCAATAAGAGCAATAAAAAAACATTAAATCATTAAACGCGAAACTTAAAGAAGTACCAGTATAAGATGCACTTCCGTGTACGAAGCTGCTCTTTCCGCAAACTATCGTTTATGAACGTGACCCTTCACCATTATGTAATGAAGCTTCAATCAATATGCTGTTAGATATCTAGACACTCTTACTACTAGGAACTACTACTACACTTGAATTACTACTACATTTGACAGTACGTGCACCTCGTAAACATTTTTCGGAGGAGTTTCTCGAATTGGTACATGCCGGAACGCGCGTGCGTGGCCCTAATGTATCTATGTTGCGAAAGTAACGTGTTTATGTTTTCGTGATATAAAAGCTTGTGCTGTCATCTGACTTTCATATTTTTCATATATATGAAATTTCCAAACTTCTACCGCCAAGTGTGATGTCGGTTCCCGAGAGGGTGCCCCCCCCGTTGAGCGACCCGGTCCGAGGTAAGATCTAGGTGGAAAGTTTAATTGAGGCAGTATATCTGTCAGAGAGCTTCCGAAGGAGCCTACATAAACCATATCGGTGTACTGGTTCAGGAGAAATTAAGCCTTTTGTCCGTAATACGTCAATGAAATCGTTGCTTATCGAAGTAGATATTAGACGAAAAATTTGAAATCGGCGGTTATGGATTTTGGTGACGATTTAATTTTTTCAGGAAAAAATTCTGTAAGGTGGCACCCCACCTCTTTCAGGATATCTGGATTTAATGGCGAGCTACAACAACAGCCCCTAAAGAAGACCCTCTTCTGTTGGCTGGCTACAAGCGCTGAGAGATTGGCGAGAAATGCGGAATCGAATTATCGCCATAATCTGGTAAAGTGTCTACTTCGACAAACAACGATTTCAATGATATATTGAGAACAAAATGCAAAATTTGTCCTGAAATAAAACACAGATATGGTTTATTGTAGGCTCTTTCAAAAGTGGGTAGAATGGATAAAATTTTGGTAAATTTGACCGATCGTAGCTAGTTGGGTGTCTGCTGAATTGGCGGATAGGTAGAGAATTTAGCGATAATTCGATTGTGAACTTTGCCAATCTTTCAGCGCTTGTAACTCATCAATAAATCCAGATATTTTGATGGAAATTATGCCACTTTATTGGAGTTTTTATGCTCTTTCCAATGATAGCACAGGTTGATATAATGTTTTTATGTTCCACTTCTGCTCGTCTATCACTCCTCCTTCCATTTGTTAGATTAGATCATGTTCAGCCTGTATAAAATACGTGGGGTGTATCATATATACTAGTGAACATGATACAACACTTCCTTCTGATAAAAAGATCTCAAATTTTTTACTGCACAGTTAATATTTTAATAAAAGTAAATAAATACATTATGCGAAGATAAAGTAAAAATAGGTATCGATGAAAATATATGGCTTGAATCCAGAATGTGCTTTTTTTTTTTGCTTCTATTAAAGACAGAGGAACATATGAGAAAGATTACAGCAAAAATTAAATAACGTTAGAGTGAAGTTTAATAGCGTGGAATCGAGATTGGGAATCAAGTGATGCAAGAGAAATTGATATTAGCTTGGGAATAAAATGATAATATTTCGTCCTAGAAAGAGAACGTGTTCCAAACATTTAATTAAAAGCAATAAGTTTCTTTCTCATTCTCCTCTGACTCACTCGAGAAATCCATGTTTAACAAAAAGAAAAATAATAAATGTATAGGCAGGGAATTCTAATAACAACAAACGCACATGACATATAATATACGTTTTGTGAATTCGGACGTATGGTTCGCCATTATTGACGCGATGCATCATTGAAAAATTCTTTTCCGGTTCTTTGAACGTATCCAGATTCAAGTTACAAGATTAATTCTATTCCATTTTCTTCTTTTTTCATTCCTACTCCATTGGAGTTTTTTTTTTTTTATGTGATTTCAGCATTTGAAGTATTTTTATAAAATTGGTGGAATGTGCTTGTTCACTACTGGGCCATTAGTTATCTTGCCAGATAAGAACTCTTTTGAGCGCCTTCAAGATGAGACAGAATATGCATAATTATTAAGAAAATTTCATTGCAAAAACAAACATTTAGTTAAAACCAGAGGTGCGCAACCACCGGCCAGCCAAGAAGTTTCATTCGGCCCACGAAATTGTCCGGTAGAAAAGTATCAATACACACAAACACGATAAATGCCTAAGCTGTCCATATTTCCTTCATAAAAATACGAAAAGTTGGGATCCATACTGGAAACCATCAGCTATCACAAAAAATTGTCAAGCGTAAGTAAAATTGCGAATTTTCGCAAAAAAAAGTTAAATGCAAGTGAAGTTTCTAATTACAAACAACCACTAAATAACTAAATACAAACCACTTAAGGAAATAAAAATCACTGAATTAAAAAAAAATAATAATTACCGTATTTTCCCCTTAGTGTAATCCGCGGATTATCGGTTGAAAACGGGTTAAACGTTAAAAGATACGGATTATCTACTGCTGTAGATGATATGCAGAAAATGATGTCATCAGCCGCTAAAATGTCTCTCCTAGTTATGGATTCAAAATGAAAGCTCATATTCAAAAAATCATAAAAGACGCCTGTAAAATTGTGGTGCTTGTGTTTTAGTCATACCTGGAGGTTTGACTAAGAAGTTGCAGAATTTAGATTCAGGAATAAGCAGGTCGTTCAAAAGCAAAGTTACAGCCTATTGGGAAAAGTTTTGGATGATTGAAGGAATTCACTCCTATACGAAAGGCGAAAATGTACGCTCAGCTTCCCATGCTGAAGTATGAAAGTGGGTTAGTGATGTCTGAAAGCGGTGATTATAAAATCACCTCTTTCCAGGCATAGTTCATTCACAAAATGTGGACTTGGAACTTTGGACTCCAGTGATTCTGACTCTGAAAATGAAAATCCTCTTGATGATTATTACACTGACTCTTTCGAATCAGATGAAGAACTGTTGAACTTATACACGGTGTTCTGTTAATGGACCGACGAACTTAGAGGGTTGTCAGCAGGCATCAAGAAGAACAAAAATTGCAAAGGAACATGGAATCGCAAACCACGTTGAGAGCGTGAAAAATCGCGGAACACGCATGCAGGTTTCGACGTTACGCTGGAATGACAAAAAGTACAATAATAACTACAGAAATATTTATTTGATTAATTATTGTAAGAGTTGTTGGAAGTGGTATCCGCTGAAGTCATTGCACAGTCTACAACGACGTAAAAATGATTCCCGGAAACGCTCGAAGATACCAGGTAAGCTTTTGATGTCTGCCGCAGCAACGACAATCCGCGCTACGAGATCCTCCAGTGTATCCACAGACGTCGCATAAACGACATTGTCATCCGCTTGATCATAAATCAGATGCATATCAGCATATTTCTCGTTCGTGTAGTCAGCCATCACGACATTCATTAAAATAGACAACTAACTGCTACACTTGCTTACTTCCGCAGCGCGTGATCCTATCCCAGTACATGCGTTTCGCGACGCTGCTTACGTCAGATATAGTGAGAGAGCCCACCAACGCTTTCAGCGATCAATCTTTCATCCTACTTTGGTCTCCTCTGCACTCATGCGTTTTTCGCGATTTTCAACAACTTTCACAATGGCAGACGAGCATCTTACCACCATGTCACTCGGGCACAAATTCAGCTGGCAGCGGTGGGATTCGAACCGAGGCGTGGAGGCGCATTGATTACTGTCAAAGGGGTCCCTTAAGCGTACCACTCCCAAGGCCCCCCCCCCTACATATTTTTTACAGTATTTTAATTTTTTTTATTTGTCGATTCATCTGCACATGTCCCGATGATGCATAACAATTTTGCAAATGTTTTTGATTTTATGCATTTTATGTATCATTTTTTGTGTGTATATATATATATATATGATACTTGTAAATTGAGAGAATGAATGTAAAATTTTTCCGACACGATCACGCCCTCCGGGGCAATGTGCTTAAATTGCGCAAGCGACAGAGCCTGGCCGTGATTGGTAAGTTAGTAAGGTAGAAATGTGGAACTTTTATATTGCAGTTTTGTTTTTCTCCCCATGGTCCGTAAAGCCTGTATACCAAGTAAAGCAAAATACGACCACCATAACGAGCGCTACATAGGTTTAAGTAGTGTCTGTTTATAACCACCCTGTATAACATATTGCAGTTCCAGAAAATGGTTCTGTAGACTGATCATTGTAACAGATCAGTGTTTATAATAATAATCAGTAATTTAGTAAGTAATAATACGATAACAATCAACAGGTTTTTTTTAAGTATATATGATGCATCTTAATATCTCAGCTTGGTTTAATATTTACATTTTCCTTTTCCGTCGGGCAAAATTTCTTCTAGTGAAACTGAATTACACATTTATCTATTAGATCGTCGTTTGTATATTACGTATAAACGCAAATAACATTGAGACACGAGATTAATCTAATAATATGACAGCATCAGCTCATAATATTAAATTGAATTGTCGATCGGGGTCTTTTCTTCAGTTATCCGTAATCAAATTTTATGTGCAACCATTCATGCACCGATGGAGAAGAATGAAGCGGCTTCCGTTTTATGGATGTTTTTGTTGATCATTTGCATGCGTAATTTCCAATTCTGGGACCAATTTTCGAGGGAAGTTCGGTAACGGCCACGAAACTAGACGCACAGTAATTCAAGTTTCGTGAAATGAGGTGCAATTAACCCACGTTTCATAATGAGGTCGCTTCGACGGTAAATTTGCCTGTTTTGCGCGCTCAAGTTACAAACGCGTACAAACTGTCTCTAGTTGGACAGAGATTGCTGCTGCACCATCAACTTCCTCTCCGGCTGTGCACGTGCGAATATAGAATGTTTCTGGAAATTATGGAAACTTGCTCATTTATTTGTGCCAGGACTTAGCCGTGATGAAACCAATCTAGTCTCACGAAATATAGTGAAACGGCTGAATAATGTGTCTCACTTGGACGCTCTGGGCACACAAATTAGAACGACGATACCAAACGAGGAACCAACTCACAATTTTCTCACGTTCACGAACATAAATTATACAATTTGTATCTTCAAAACAATCGAATGATTACTGTTCAACCTTGTCAATTTCAAGACATTGGTGACATTTAGTTTCATATGATGACTTCACGTAAAAGTAAAGTAATTTATCATTATTACAAGATTATCGCATTTTCGGGACACGAAATGAAAGCAGTAAAAACATTTCAAGCATCTGGAATAGTAATCTGACTGTCATATAAAAACGAACACTATAGTAACGAAACATTAAAAACTAGGTGTCAATAAAAAAAAAACCTTTTGTCCACTTATTTGTTTCCTCGTACATCGAATTTTATATTTAAACAAAATATGGTACAGAGCAGACAAAATTTAAAATAATTCCTCCAGTCATTTTTTATTGCATCGGAATTGCCTATTGTATTCAACCAATGAATTTTCACGCAGCAAAATATTATTAACTATCTTTGGTGTACCGTGAACAAAAAAGAAGCATTGAAACTTGACAAACTTATAAAACATATTGCATTATATTGATGAAATTGCGTTGTTTATGTTGCTAAGCCGTCGTTAACCTGTGAATAAATAATTGCTATTGGACAGTTTTTGGCTAATTTTGAAGTTATTTCAAATTCTATAACGAATTTTGAACGTTTATCGCGAATATAAATAGATAACCACACAAGGTAAAATTTGAAATACCTTTTAAAAAAAAGAACTGAAATAAACAAGGCGCGCTGTTTATTGAATACAGAAAAATTTTTACGCCCAAAGACGGACAAAGCCTCAAGAGCTGCATGATGTATGTATTGTTTTATTGTGTTGTCTTTATTTTGTATTTCATGGTACGGTGTCTGTGTTGTGTTGTTAAAATAATAATAATGTTTTAAGAATGTTTTGAAAATGACGTATATTGTAAAAGCGTTTTATTATTATTTATTTATTTATTTATTATTAATTTATTTATTTATTATTAATTAATTTATTTATTATTAATTTATTTATTTATTATTAATTAATTTATTTATTATTAATTTATTTATTTATTATTAATTAATTTATTTATTATTAATTTATTTATATATTATTAATTTATTTATTTATTATTAGGCGTTTTATTATTATTAG
Source organism: Pholcus phalangioides (assembly GCF_987345545.1). Classification (NCBI taxonomy): domain Eukaryota; kingdom Metazoa; phylum Arthropoda; class Arachnida; order Araneae; family Pholcidae; genus Pholcus; species Pholcus phalangioides. Next base: position 78,610,673 of record NW_028301608.1, on the reverse strand, counting down.
GTGTTCTATGAATATAGTTTTTATTGTGTGCAGGATCGAAAGCACGGGTATTTATCGATGGAGGGAGGAAAAGCTAATCATTGGCCTAAATTGACTGAGTGTTTCTTATGAGCAGCTAAGGACATGTGAAGAACAACTGACGATCTTTTACATGCCCCTTACATGAATACAGTCAATTCTCGCAAAAAGTCGAAATTGGTAACTCGAATATCTGTTTAAGTCGAAGTTTTCATTCAGCCCCAGAAGTTTTTCTGTATTTTAATGTCAAAATTTAACTCGAAATTGCCATTCTTTATGTCGAAATTTTCGGAAATGAGAGAAATTGTACAAAATATGATTTAGCAATACGATTTTTATCAGATTCATTTGTATGCTTGCATAAAAGAGAATGACTTTCTCACGAAAGAAACACAAAAAATAGAGAAACAGTAAAAAATCACAGCATTTTTTGGCAGAAAATAATCGTGCTTGCATTTTTATAATTTGTTTTATTTATGCGAGTATCATGTATACGTCCGTTTCCATAATGCAGTATGTACGTCTAGTTTATTTCTGAATGCTCTCATTCGATTACTAAATATTAATAAATTAGAATAACTTATCTTTTCGAATTTCTTCATCTTCAATAGTTTTACTAATACGATATTCGTAAATAGCGCTGTTATTTTAATAAATCTTTCTTTCCTCACTCTGAAATCGGAATTTCCGATAAGTCGAACTAACGATAACTCGAAGTTCTTTGTCGGCCGCTGCACATTCGTTTTATCGACATTTGACTGCATAATAAAATCCGCAGATGGAAACGCTTCAAATAAAAAAATGAGTGGCGTCACTACGAGTGGCGTTGTAGTGAAACTAACACCGTATAGTTCGAAATGCTTTTCATATTCACGATGTTGTTAACTCACTCATACTCAAATCATAACAATGGTTTACCGAGGAATCGAAATGTTTTGGATTTGTTTTACTTAGATTGGCATATCAGTTTGGTTTTTTTAATGTATTTTACTTTGAAAACCCAGCTTCTATCAAAAGGTCTTTATTTGTTATGCGAGAGTCTTTTTATTGGTGATGTAGTACACAAGGATTAATATGCGCAGTTTTCTTTTCCTTCTCATGTATTTATCGAGTTACTAAATCCGACTACGTTTCCGACGCGTGCATTTATTATTCCTCTATTTATAACGAAAATAATAATACAACTTAAATTATTAATAACAAGTAAATGTTATTATCCCAAACCTGATGACTTGCGTGTACCCATTCAAGAAAGATTTCGATGTCTTTCTTAAAATTGTTTTTTTTTTTGCATCAATATATAAAAAAATGGAACAAGTTCTTATTTTATGCAAAACAAAGCGGGCAATTTGCGAACAGCATCGGAAAGCAATATTATTTGTTAGAACAACGATGATTTTCTGCGTGTTTCAAAATGCGCTTCCAAAAGTTTCAGAAAAAAAAATTTATGCTTGTAGTTGGCCTTTGGAAAATGTATTTTACGAATACCTCTTTCTCCCATGTGTGTGTTGTGTATTCTTTTTTCTTTTTTCCTTAATCTTGATTTCACTGAAGTATAATAAATCATAAAATCCTTGTTGTAATAAAAATATATATATTCAATTCATCAACTGATGCTTCTCCGTCCTTGGTTTCACTTTCTTGGTGAACCATGACCTCACCATTAGGCTATTTTTCTGGCAAACATCAAATCGAAATTATGAAATTGATTCATTTTGCAAAAAATTAATTTTTATGAACGCATAAGGAAACATACATTAACCATGGAATGCTATTTTTTATAGTTGATAATTTTTTTTCACAGTTCACACGTATAAAGGGCCGAAAAATATTATTTAAAAATTCTATTTGGAATTTTACTACAGGGCCTTATTGAAGACCAGCAAAGCCTCAAAAATCCAACATAAAATAAATATGTTGAAGTAATACTGCTTTCCAAATAAATTACTACCTTCTTTGTGATTCGAAATATAACAAGAAAAAAAAATCGCGTTGCAAACTTCAAGGTAAAAAATAGAAATGCAAACAAAACGTTTTAACAAATTAGTGAAATCACAGCCACACATGTTCTGCAACAAACAAAGAGTAAGTTGTGCCATCTGCCAGCAAATTCAAAATATAAAATAGAGAAAATAAGACCTCACCTTATGCGCAAAAAAAAATTCTCAATTTTTATCTTCAAACTGGCTACAGTAACGAACGTTTAAACAACCTTTTGCATATATTCAAATCTACGCATTTAGTAGGTTGAGCCATTACACATTTATGTGACAACTAACACAATTAATAATTCCATCAATATCTTTCTCAAAAGGAGACATCGTCATTTATTCTTTGCAGAAATTCACCGATAGCCATCCGAATGCTCATCACTTTATGCTAAAGGTTTCACTAATGCCATCGCAAACATCGATCTGAATAAAGTTGTATCATCGTATGCATCAGAGATTTAGCCGACCGTCATGCATTTGGGGGCTCGTCTACGAGATCCACATACGCACCGAGGAAAACCGCGTAACAGATTTCACGTGTTATCTTGAAATTTTTCCAATACAACCATTTATCAGCGTGCGTAGCGAGAAACGGTAGGTAGCACTCGTTTTCCGCAGGACATGCCACAACTCGGAATTTCATGCACGAGAAATTCCGCAGTCGGCGAGAATCCGAGGGATTCGGTTTTCAAGGTTGGGCATTTTGATAAATGATTCGAACGCGATTAATATCCTTAGCAAATGCGCTCCGCTAATTAATTGATCTAGCGATCCATCGCCCCCTTGGGTTAAGTTTTACGAGGGGGATGGTAATAGGAGCGGGAGGGGCGTACAAATTCTTATAAATGAGTGCACTCTATTGACAGGGCATTTCATTAAGCAGTGTAAACTGGGGCCCCTGTCAACGACATTAGAATATTTAATTATTAAATGGAACGTTTTCTCAACCAGGGAATGGATGATATCTCCCAGTGAGAACAATGGACGTTCGGGATGAAAGATGCCCTCGTCGATTAAGAGACGAGTTTTCTCAATTTCAGCTTGCGAATTGTTACGTTTTCTTCTTCCATGTCTACGAAAACTGTCTGCGAAGACGATTTCTTAGACCTTCTTACTCACACTTGCTCACATTTCATATTAAGGTATCCAACTACCTTTCTTAGCACTTTTTCTTGTAAATAGTACTCGGGTGAACTTAGTATTTTGTTGGTATAAAGTGTCTTCAAATAGAGAAAACCGTTATAAGTTTTTGACTACCTTTGTCGTTTTCTATGAAAAAGTCATTTTTATGTCAAATTTTAAGCAAAATTCATGTAATTTTCGAGCACTACACCATTGCAAAAAAATTCTGCGAATGAGAAATGATTTGTTATTTGGAAAATACATTTAGCTAGTAATGGTGCAGGTTATGATTAAAAATTTAAAGGATTACAGATATGTTTATGAATTATACACTCAAATCTGTTGATGTAGGTGTGAATTTTTTGAAATTTCATTACACTGTAATTAGACAAATACACATTGTAGACAGAATTAGATTCATATTTTCAACAAAATATGGCAGAATATCATTAAAATTTTGGAATGACACAATTGATATATTTTTAGAAATCATATTTCAAACAAAAGTGGAATATCAAAAATAGCATTTTTGGTATTACACATTCAAAGTTTTTATTCACAGATTGCTTGATGTAAAAACACAACACTAATGGGTGTAGTTATGGTTCTAAGCCTGTTATAAACAAAACAAGGTCTATTTTGGAATCACAAAACAATGGGGCCTTCATAAAAGAAGAAAATTAAATTTGAAATTTATTACACACACACTTATACAACTTAACATAAATAATACAGACGCAATATATATATATATATATATATATATACAAAAACGTATATATTACCATTTGTATATATATTACCATAATCCATCCAGGGCATATTGATACTTTAGTATGCATTGGGGTTGACAACAGACCAATGATGTATATAATTCAAGATATAATATTCAGTCCTCATTACATTCGTAAAGAGAAGAAAAATTCCCGTATAAATTATTATTCAATTGCGTTGATTTTGTTTATTTGTAGTTTTTTAAATTTGTGCAGTGATTTTTCTGATTTTATTTCGTCATTCAATCTACACTGCTCAAAACAATTAGGGGAGCACGCAAAGATGTATACCGATAAGTAACATAAAATGAATCATCCATAATTTAAAGCCTAGCAGGAAACGGAATAAGAAAACTTCACATGCGAATCAAAGTTCATGACGTCAAAAAGCAGAAAAAGGAGATAAGGGCAGAAATCGGGATGTTGCAGAAACGTCTGTTTTACTGCCGTAACTGTGAAATTCGATTGCACAGTATTTTTTTTTTTTTTGAGACAAGGTGACTTGAGGATGTCTCAATAACGTGATTTACCGGAATCCATGGTCGCGGACGCTGTTGGAGTCGCCAGAAGTGTTGTTGCAAGGCTGTGGAATCGATTCCAAGAAACAGGAAATGTTAGACGTCGACCAGGGCAAGGTCGGCCACGCGCCACTACAGCAACTGATGACCGGTATGTACGGTTAACAGCCCGTCGAAACAAAACAGAGAATGCTACGCAGCTGCAAAGACGGTTGCTCTTGGCAACAGGACGAAGGGTGTCCAGCCAAACAGTACGTAATCGGCTTCATGAGGGAGGGCTCTATGCACGTAGGCCAATGGTCTGCATTCCGTTGACCCCACGCCACCGTGCGGCCCGAAGAAGATGCGCTGCTGAACATCGAGATTGGGAGCAACATGATTGGAGCCAAGTGCTGTTTACAGACGAGTCCCGATTCAGTCTGGAGTGTGACACCCGACGTGTTCTGGTATGGAGGGACAGGGGCACTCGAAATAACCCCGCATTCGTTCGTGAAAGGTCACAATACAGACGAGCTGGTTGGATGGTATGGGGTGGAATCAGCATAGGCGGACGTACGGACCTGCATATCATTCGGAATGGCACTTTGACGACCCGAAGGTATGCAGACGAGATACTGCGACCTCATGTCATTCCTTACGCTGGAGCCATTGGAGATTCCTTTGTTTTCCAGGATGATAATGCCCGACCGCATAGAGCTCGTCTGGTGGAGAACATGCTTGAAGCTGAAACAATACAGCGTATGGAATGGCCAGCGTGCTCTCCTGACCTGAATCCAATCGAGCATGTTTGGGACATGCTCGGACGACGCATTGCTGCGCGACCAAGGTCGCCTGTTACTGTCCGAGACTTGCAGATTGCACTTCTTGAGGAGTGGAACAGTATTCCCCAAAGTCTGACCGATAACCTCATCGCATCCATGGCAAACAGGTGTGCAGCAGTCTTAGCTGTTCGAGGAGACCACACGCCCTATTAAAACTCATGCATCATGTCTAAACGGTACTTTTTTTTATCGTTTACATGTAACCAAAATGTTACCCTTAATCATCTTTTCATGTTTTTCCATATTTTCAAAGAATTAAAGCTTAATTCCAAATTTTTTTACGTCTTTTTTCTGTATTGCTCATTGATACGCGTGTGCTATCCATTGTATGCCAATACGTAGCTGTCTCGCACGGTTTTCTTCACTTTTTTGCTTGCTCCCCTAATTATTTTGAGCAGTGTATTATATTCCTTAGGTGCTATGTATATGATATTTTTTTGTATTATGGTTTTGTTTGGTTTAGGTATGGCGTATTGAATTCCGTGTCGTCTTGTTTGTTTCTCTGTTGGCGTTTAGTTTAATAGTGATTTATTTAATCAACAGTAATTTAATTTTGCTCCAATGACATCGGATTTTTTTAGAAACAAAACCTCTCGGAGATTTAGCAGTAGAAGAATTCCGTGCAGCCAAAAATTATGGATCATTTCTCATATATGCATACAACACAGTTGTTGAAATTCGTACTAATATATCCTATCCTATACCTAGGGTACTGGTTTTAAAATAACAGTTTATTGTTCAACTCCAGTGCATGTACGAATTACAAATGCAGAGAGAGTACTTTTAACATGTGGCGTTATGGAGCATATTTAAATTCGGTATTAATTTGAGATCATCTTTGTAGTCATTCCAGCATGGGTCTTGTTATATATAGTATATAGAAGGTTTATTTTCTAGTAATTCGCAACAAGACAACAAAAAAAAAACCTATCAAAAAAAAAAAAAAAAATATATATATATATATATATATATACATTCATTTATTTATATTTATATTTTATAAGAAATAAATATCACACAAAGTAATTATACAGAGGCCACACACAGAAAACAGGAGTATGACATTTTACTGACGAACCATTGATCTTAGAGGTATACTTCCAGTTAGATATGTCATTCATGTTCCGAGGGAATGTATAACTATTAAAATAAAATTTAAAAAAATTCTATTCAGTCCACGTGTGCCTCTGGAATATTGTTGCCCTGCCTTTCCTGATGCCAACAAAAAAAAATTCCATGTTTCTAAGTGAGATTTCTTCGTTGAGATATTCTCAAATTCGCAAAAAGCGGTGGAAATTTGGGAAAAAATAGCATTAAAAAATGATTTATTTGCATTTAACACCAGAACGACGGGTTTCTAAACTACCTAGAACGATGGAAACGGTCATTTTGACCACAATAGGAAAAATTTGGCATTAATCAATTTTCTTCACCCATATTTTCTGAAACTGCATCTATTCTATTTATTTATCTTTTTTTTGTGATAAACCTTTTTCCATCCATCCATTTTTTTTTTTTTTTTTTTTTTTTTGGAATTTGGGACAAAATATCTTGTATCACAAATACCAATGTTGTGCTTTGGTACCTCGATGGGGGTCTTGATTATAAATCTTTCAATTCTTTTGATTCGTTGCTTGGTTTTCACTAGAAAGTGCACTGATAAGGTATGAAGTATAATAACGTCGAAAGTTTTGTGAAGAAACTGTGCAACTCTGTCAGCCACATCTTTTTAAGGCCATTGGTAATATCGTGAAAATGAAGATGCTGTGATCTTCGTGAGACATTTTTCCAGGGAATGCATTGCATTTAAAAGCGTCGAGATCAAAAACGCGAAATTAATCGAATAACGTTCGACGTTGAGACTCTTCAAAAGTGCACTTTTGGTACAAAATGTGTACTGGAAAAAAGCAAACACCATGATACAATATCTGTTCTTCCAGTATTTATGTTCGCATGGGAAAAAAATTTCCATTTCAGTAAGCTTTGTAACCATATTAGTGTGACGTCTCTGTATTAGAGAGATATTTTACACTAATATGGTTAGAGGATTTTCTTATCTATTATCAACTCTGGCCATTTATCGCCTTACGGTAATTTCCAACCAGTGGAGTTGGGTGGGAAATGAAGGCGACATATATCGGTGGTCAACTCAGGCTTGGTAGGCAAAGAACTTGCTTTAGATGTTCTTGCCAGGATTTGAACTGGTGGACCATGACGGTAACCTTCACAGTGGAAGACGAGCATCTTATCACTGCACCACTCGGGAGCGACTTCTCCACGATAGCAATGAAATTCATGAGCCGATAACAATCATTTCTTCGTTTAAACGAGAAAACGAAGGATTTAGCTAAGAACTAAAATAGCACGGCAAGATGACTGAGTGGAAGGATAGCATGGGAAGAACTTATCAATCAATGTCTTGTTAGATGCGTTGACCTCGACGTAATATGAAGTCATTCCTTGTTATTTCATGGTTATTCGCTTCAGATGAAATCGAAGACCTACCATGATTTTTTTTAAACATTAAAGAGATATGATACAAGTATGATGACAGCACACACACACCTGATTGAATTATTCTATGAGCCCCTGATATCCGAAAGATGAGTCCTTTTTTTAGGTATCCACACTGGAATTGGAGCTGCTAAATTCAGTATGAAATTGCTTATCGTCTTCGCTGTAGAGGTAGGTGTACCACATTTTAAACGAACCGTTTTAAATGGTTTTTAATGATTATTTTTCAAGTTAAAGCCTGAAGTACACACACGTGTATTTAATTCAAATAACCCCAGTAAAGATATCACACCAAATTAGTTAATTAATTATTTAATTAGATATTACTTTTTCTTTTAAAGGATGTTTTGACATGAATAAACGCAAATCAATCGAAAAATTTTTTTGTTAGTCAGTTTTGGCTCATGTGTGAAAAGTATAGAGAAAAAGGATATATAGGGTGGTCTGAACCCCTGTTTTTTGAATTTTATTTTTTTAAATGAAGCTGTTGAAGATAGACTAACGCGGTTTGAAGAATTCGAAACAGAAAAGTTTCAATTTTGTTTTTTAATTACCGACAAAATTTCTATCCGCGCATTTTTAGTGATTTGGGGAATGTCAAGCCTATATAGCATTTCTAGCCATGTTATATGTAAAATGTGAGGAATCTATGGAATGGAAGTAAGGATGGATGTAAAAAAAGAAAAACTAAAACCATTTCTCTCCTTAAGTTTGAGCTGCTTATATCTTTAACGGATTTTGTTTTCTCCAAACATCCCTAGACTTCTGGACTACCCAGAAATTAATGTGAATACATATATGGAAAAATAAAAATATCCACGAATTCATTAAAAAAAATTTTTTTTAGTGACCACAATTGTTTTTGGCACGACAGGAATAAAACCAATAAAATATAAAAAAAGTTTTGCTTCCATTGTCTATTACAACTATGTTGCATATAACATGGCAGCAAATGCTACTGCCATACAGTCATCCCTCGGTATTCACGGGAATTACGTTCCCGGGTTGACCGCGAATACGGAAAATTTGCGTATAACCCAAACACCAGAAACTTTTGTTTTTTAGGCATCTCGTTGATACAGTATCTGCTTTGTGTGGAAGAAGTGGGGGGGGGGGGTTTCAGTGATTCTAAGCGATTTTTCCTGAAAAAATAACATAACGTCTCTTGGCCGTTTCTTCCAAATTTCTGTTAATTTGTTTCAGTATGTGGTAGCAAAGCTTTCTCTACCAATTTTCCTACACACGAATAACGTACCATAGATGGGTCTGTCGTGGAATTACGAAACGACTAAAAGTCAATTCTGAGTATGATGACAGTGTATAGTCATTAACGTTGCCGCTATGGTGGTCGAGTTGTCATAGTGACGGACTTCCGTGGTGAAGTCCCGGGTTCGTCACCACAATGGTGGTCGGCTGAAGTTGGTTTTCTGTGGTTCCCAACTTCAAGGCGCGAATGCGAGCCGATCATCTCTTTAAAAAGTCTTGCCACAGAGAGCAACAGACCTACAAATGTAATTCAATCATAATACATCATTCGCTTCTGAAATATAGATGGCAGCACTGAAATATCAAACACAACACTACATGCGCACTCAGACTGTTAGGTACACACACAGTTACACTTCCGGCACAACTCACTAGGTAGTAAATCGGCCATAGATGGTGATAGACCTGAGTTGTGCTCGGTTTGAAAAAAAGAAAGTCATTAATGTTCACCAGTGATGAATCCTGCACCTGAATTTTGAAAACGATCCATATTGATGGATATTTGAACTTTGTCCGTGTCGATGCACAATATTATTCGAAAGGCAATGGTTCGACTTATTTTATTAGAAATTCATTTGTGACATAATTTATAGACCTGGAAAAGTCTTGCTAGCATCAGAGTCGGTGTGAATACAATATTGCGTTGCACCAGGAAAAAAAAATTGCGTTGAAAATGAAATTTTTCACAGAGAGAAATAAAGAAATTTTTTTTCATTTCTTGGAGTTATTTTCGTAGTTTTCAGACAGTGACGTATCAAAGTTGTTAAGCTAGTCAATACTAATACTGCTTAACCCTTTCCGATTCAGTGTATCCAGACTCTGGCCACATTTAAAAATTCCCTTTTTAAACACTGAAAATAAACGATAAATAAAATGAAAATTAGTTTAGGGATTACTTTTAAACCTCTTTATCAACACTGGATAATAGCACCATACAAACCTATTCATACTTTTAACCTGCATTTATTTTTTGAAAACCCTTTTTTTGAAGAAGATTTCTGGAAAAAATATTATATTCTCTTTTGTTGGCTGTACACTAATCTCTTTATTCTGTATAAGTTTTAACTTTGTACATTGAAATCTTGCCTAAAATCAAGTCCCGAATTCAAAGTGTGCCCTCTTAGGCACATCCAAAATATAACGGTAAGTACAACCTTTACAAATTTATGCCTGCGTACTCCTTTAGGCCTGAATAGACTGCCCACAATTTTCTTCTTCTTTTTTTTGAAATTCCAACTTTAAAGGGTAGCGTGCCGGAAAGGGTTAACCTACTTAAGGTACGTGCACCTCCCACACATTCCTGCACGGAATTACTGAATTCACATTCCTCTACCAAATACTGAAATACTATTTAAAAAAAACTTGAACAATCGATGCAAAGTAATAAAACCATTGGATTTTCGAATGAATATTTTTTCTTCCGTCGAATTCAAATAGTCGTTTTATCTATAAAAAGTTCCTTGGCTGAAAAAAAATAATGAATTATAATTTAATAAATAGATCTGGAAAATTGTTTGTACGAATAAAAATTATGGATGTGAACAGAATTGAAGCGCTCAAAACAAAGAATCAGTTTTGAATATTTTGAAATATTAACACATTTGCATCGGGAAACGAGGCAATTCCCGTTTTACACATATGTCGAAATATCTTTATATCACTAAAATGCCCCGATTTGTATTTGAAAGTTGTAGGAAAAATAGCCCAATATGCGTTTATCATAAGATAATAGTAATTTTCAAGTGAAAAATTTTTAATTAATTTTTTTTTCTACGAAACTAATTCGGAGAACCGAATGTAGGGAAAATGTGTCTTTGTTATTAAATTTGTCGTATAATGAATATATATGGTGATTTATAGATTGATAAATCACCAAACAATTGATTTCTTTATTAGAAACGTAGAGAATTTTTAAACTGTAGAATCAAACATGTATAATAATATCGGTGCATATAAATGTCAATGACACAGTTTATGCCATACCTAGGCAATTGCCATATTTTTCCCCGCGTTTTTGTTGGCATGCATTTTTTTAATGCAGTAAAATAAAACTAATATTGACAATAATTTTGACCATATTTTGCAACAGAAACATGAAATGCCTGAACACTTGCATTTTAAAATCAGTGGGGGGGGGGGGGTTGTCTATATCAGTATAACTACACCAGCTCGTCCCGATGTTATAATTTGCTCAATGAATGCATAATTTCGTATTCACGATATTAAGAAGGATAATATCTTGTTCGCATCTTTGCTCACGAGAGATTCTCACTCTCTCTCATCGCCGGGAGCAGTACGTAGCGACCTTTCTTCCACCTCATCTCATCCATTTCCATCTTATGTTAATATATTTTCTTAGCACGACTCCAACGTGTGGTTTGTGAGTAGCATACACACAGGTAACCGATGTAAATACTGCGAGAGGAGGGAAACAAAATCTTCCAGCTGAGAAGATGCGTGCACGGGTGTATATATAAGGAACATCTTACGCGTGAGAAATCGTGAAAACCGAAAGTGGCATTGATTTTTGCATTAAGCGAGACCTTTACGATCATCATGATCAAAGGCATCATCAGCGGAGCTTTATAGTGTCATTAAATGCAAGTAAAGTATCGCATCCACTTGCAACTTTTTTCTTTCTTTCTTTTTTTTACTGAAAAGAATCTCTTAAATGTTTTTCAGCATTAGAAGAGCTCCTTACAAGTATAAGGTAAGATAATGGTTCTCTAGAAAGGAACATTGAACTCGATGGTTATTGTTTCCCCTATTTTCTATCTACATCGAGTTTTGTACGTCTTTAAAACAAAAATATTGGATTCTCTATATAAGTCCTGAGACATAGGAACCAAGTTTTGGAAATGTCTCACTAGGTATTAAATATGATTTTATTTACAAGAGATACTTCTATTGGTTTTTGTCACTACATTTAAAAAAATTAAAACTTGATGATAGTTTTAGAAATCTTAACGAAATTATGTATTTGTTTGGAGTATTTCAATAGTGTATTTTTTGTTGTAAGCATTGAAGCTTGACATTTTCTGCTAATAAATTAATGATGCTGTTAATCATTATTTGGTCGGTTATTGTGCATAATAACCACACATTTTTTTATCACATTTACCGTAACATATACATTATAAAAAAGTATTTGTCTATTCGGTATGACGAAAACTGCCTTCAAGTCCCGACTATCTATTGATCCCCACGTCATAAAAACTAAATTTTCAGTGATAGATAGTTTTCCACTTATCATGTAATAATATAATTTTAACCAAATTTTAATCCCGGATGTTAATCAAATTTTTTTCCGGTTCACTTATAGTTTTTCTAATTTAAAATCAAAATGATTCCCAATATGGGTGAAAATTCTCGGTAATTGTGCTTAATTTCGAAGTTTTTGATGAATGGCTACTCGTGAAGAGAATAATCACTGCAGAAACCTTTGAAAAAAAAACCCGTCTTTTATGCACCGTAAACTTGCTCGATCGTATTGAGCATATTCTAGTTGACGTCCCCCCCCCCCAAAAAAAAAAATCGCACTGAAGTACACAAACATCACATCTTATAAAACTTAAGATAATGATAAACCCCAACTGGCCTTCTCATGTAGGACGATATGGGGACGAAACTCATTTATTATAACTTGTTTTTCAAATATAAGTAACGGGTTAGAGGCATGCGTGTTTTTTTTTCCTGACGAATAGAAAAATGGAACAAAAGCGATAAGCACGACGTCGACCAAAGAAATGACAAGATTCATAAATGACGCAGCCACAAAAATGACAAAGTTAACAGCACTATGTAATCGAGGAAAATGCATATAGAGTTTATATTTCACGATGAAAGTTTCTTGCGAAAAGAAGAAAAAGCAGAAAAATTTCATGCGTTGTTTTTCTTCTATATAAAGATGCTCTCAACTAAAGAAAACGCTAAAAGAGAAAGGGGAAAAAATGACAGCAATTTTGATTTTCCGACGTAGCGCGACTTAATGTTATTGCCCATAAATCTTCTCTGGCAGCAGATATCAATATGAAACAAAATCCTACTTTCTCAGCATCGTATACCAGTTTCGTTAAATTTATAGGTTTCGTATAGTTTTATTTGAATGTAACTATACTATATTTCTTTACGAACTGAAAACAAAAAAACACAAGATTACAAACATATTGAAGGATTGAGAAAGAGTGCGTTTTAAGGAAGAAAAAAAATCTAATTCAATAACTATTCTTCATCAACGGAGATTTTTGTGTTAAAGAACTCACATACTAACCAGTGTCTGTTACCAACAGCAGCTTGTTCTCCTCTCATTTTGCCATCAACTACCAGACATACCCGGTGCTGTCCGGATGCCTCTATATACCCCGTTTTAGCGGATACCAAAAAAACAAAACAAAATTCGACTGTAAAAGAAGTGTGACCATAATAATGTTGGCTCTTATTGAAGTCTTTAGATCGATTGTTTTTGGAATTAACCTAGTTTTAATAACTTAAGTTCAGAATTACGTGTGAAACTAGTAGTCATTTTTCTTTATCGAGTAGGCCGTACGTTTCAATTAGCCGCAGGAGCTAAAACTTTAAAAGCTATATAAACTGCAGTTTCATTGTGAGAAATTCATACAGGGAGTTACAGGGGATAAGGAATATTTCACGGAAGAATGTTCGTGGCCGTACACGGCTTTTCACCCAATGCAGTGATAGATGAAAATAACGCCCGTGACCGTACCTGAGGGTGACCGATAAAAAATTAGTTCGAAACACACTTTAACCCTTTAGGTGGAACTGACGAAATATCTCACCTCCTTAACAGACGTCTATTTTTGCATTGACAAGTCCAGATACGTTTTAATTGATTTCTCTATGAATCACTTTTCCCTATATTCCCTCCTCCCCATCTTTGCACCTGCTGAAAATCGGAAGAAAGCCTACTTTATTAAAAACTATGACATTTGTGTGTGTGTGTGGCGGGGCGTTGGTGATTTCGGCTGCACTGCTTAAAGGGTTCATTAGGGTTTATACTGGGAAATTATTATTTGGTCGTAAAAGAGTGGTAACCACATCTGTGGGATGACCGCTAAGAGGAAGGTTTACGCCATTTGGAGCACTGAATAAGTAACAAACCATTGTGAAGGAACAAACACATTGAAAAAAAAAGAAAAGAAAAACGGTGTGTGTGTGTGAACCGTGGAACGAAAGTTAACAAAAAACATTCTTGAAGACAAGAAACTATTGTTGAAGGACAGTTTTTCAATCATGTCGTACATTAGTCTCAAGTTTTAAAGAAACCTATCAGAACGGCAGGTTTTATTTTGTTTTATATACGAAATTCGACGGAAATCACCCAACGGCTAAAAATTTGTAGCGAGAACATACACAGGCGGAAAATCAGTTTTAGGTTTCATAGATATAAATGAGTGTTGCTTTGTTTTGCTAGATTCAAAATAAACGTCAACATAATTTTGTGTTATGTTATGATATTAACATCAATGTTGGTGATACTACACTACTTAATTTTTGGACGGAAATTAATTAATAGTATGGTTGCATAAAAACCTGTGGCTCTTCATGCGTGTAGCCAATTCTACATAAACGCGAACCTTAATTATACTATGAAAAGAAAGTTAAAAATCTTCAATATCAGTTGCATGCGTTTAAGTTGCTCATTAAACTAATCATTCATCGCGAGTGTCGAACTGTTGATATACGATCGAAAGAAAAACTGTATTTTTTTTCCTCTAGAGTAGGTATGTTTCATACATGTCTTGAATCATACACGATGTTTCTAAAAGTGAAACTCCTTTTTGAAATTAATGCATAGCTACCTCGGTATTCAAATATAGGTACACTACGTGGAGCCGCTTCCATCAATCAGAGGATAATTAATTATTTTGAAAGTAACTTCTTTCCGAGAAAGTTTTTGAAATATGATGTCAAAAGAATTTATGGAGTTCATCGATTAATCAGACTGATTTCTGGTGGCGAGAATATGATTAAAAGAACTTCCCGTTGGTTGAGCTTAATGATATTTTCGCAGGAAGTTTAAACAACAGAACTAACTTCGCACTAAATGACTAAGCAAATATGAGAATTTTCATTTCTGTTCTTTTCTATTTTTCGATTCAGATGCTCATTTTTGATATAAAATTCATTATACGCCTTGAGATTCTTATAAGCTAGACGTAGGTTTAAGAATGTTTCAGTTATGCTAGAAAAGTGCAAATAACCCGAGTTAGCATCATACGCGTTGCGAATATTCCAAATTAGAGGAACCTAGATTTTATATATGGGCAGTCGCATAGAGTTTATTTTTGGTAGAAATTGCTCAAATAAAAATATACTTGAAGAAAACTTCACGTGAATTATTATTATTGTTTTGTAAAAGTTACGCACTGGTAGGCAGTTTTTGAAAAAACCCGTCCCGTGCGTGCGGGGGCGAGTTGCAATTCCAGTTTTTATTATCTCCAAGAAACGTACAACTGAGATAGAACTGATTTCTTTTCAATTCAAACACGAAGGCCAAAGCAATTTTTCCCAGTCGAAAGTCCAAGATCGTAAAATGTGATATAAATAATCACTATATTTTCACCACGGATTATAATAAAAATAGGGGCTCTGCCGATCGAACACGAATAAGACCCCTCTGCCCCATCCCCCCTCCCAAAAAAATCATATTTACTATTTTTTTAGAGATTTTTTCGTATATTTCTAGGAGACAGAAAAATACTGTTCTTATGGCTGTAATTTCAAGCGATAGAAAAGGGAGAAGATTGAAGATAAGAACAAAAAAGAAAAAAAGGAATACCGACCGGTAGAAATTTCAGTAATTCCGTGGAATTTCACTACATATCGTGTCATTTTCTTTTCAAAATTAACGACGGATGACATGAAAAAATATATACTTGGGGAGGGGAAGGAAAGAAACGCAATAATAATGATAATAATAATAGTTGGCAATCAGGACATGGTCTCCTGGCGTGAATCCAATCTTTCCGCCGAAGCCCATAATCCATTTTCCCCGGGCGAACAAAAGTAAATTAGCCACTGCCTCTCTTCTCAATGGCGAGATTTTTGTGACGAGATACCTCTTTTGCCTTTTTGCCGGTTCTTTCTTTTTCTCATTATTTCTCAGCATGTTGAAAAAATATATACAAACCGACGTTCATATAAAAAGTATATTCCTTCAATAAAACTTGTCCATTTTACGAGTGTCATTTATAAAAAAGTGACGTAAAATCGTTCATCACATTCATAATTTAGCGGAACTTGGGATATTTTTCCCAGGAAACGTGGCATATTTGCGATTAAAGTGCACTGACATAGCAACAGAAAAAGGACACACACAGGGTGTTGACACATGTTTTGGAACAATTTTGTGTGTGTGACAGTGCAAATAAAATTTTATAAAGCAAATGAATTGATTTGTAATGTGTTCTACTTGATAGCTTTAACTATCATATTACACATGCATTTTCAACATTAAAGTGCTTTTATTACGAATTATCGACACTTAAAAGTCATTGGGATGAAGTTCAGGAATATATTTTTTAAAAACGATATTCATAACTTTGTTTTCATAATATGTACATTTAGTTGATTTTGGAATTTTTTCCCATTTTTCTTATCTTAAATTCTCCGTTATGAGATGACAATAGCAAATACGTTACGGTAAATATGATAAATGCAGTTATTATGTATAATCACCAAATATTTTGGTAAACATGATAAATCGCACTATATGATGTGTACTGTACATGATAATTCATAAGTGTATTGTATCATTATATAGGAGTACGATCGTAAAATTTATTTTCATTTTATCGGAGTCCGACTGTATTCATCAAGCATTCTAAAATCATTCGGAGGTTTTTGTTCATATTTATCAAATTCACCAATTACAGTTGGGTATCATGGAAAATTACAGACAGTGCGATAAATTTCAAGTATTTATCAAATTTACCAACGACGCTTGGATGTAATACATAATCTCCGGTAAAAGTGATAACTTTTATAATATATGTCGTATTTACTAACGACGCTTAGATATTATGCATATTCGCTGGCCCTGATTATTTGCCCTGATAGCAGTCGTGTCCGGAAAATTCACCGCCAGCAATTCACCGACAACAATTCACCGCCGGAAAATTCACCGACCAACAATTCACCGCTAGGAAAATTCACCGACCAACAATTCACCGCCATGCAATTCACCGCTAGGAAAATTCACCGACCAACAATTCACCGCCATGCAATTCACCGCTAGGAAAATTCACCGACCAACAATTCACCGCCATGCAATTCACCGCTAGGAAAATTCACCGCTAGGAAAATTCACCGACCGACAATTCACCGCCATGCAATTCACCACTAGGAAAATTCACCGACTAGCAATTCACCGACAACAGTTCAATGCGAGGGAGTGAGCGATTGAGTTACTGAGGGAGTGAGTGACACAGTGAATGACTGAGTGACCGAGTGAGTCAGTGATTGAGTGACCGAGTCAGTGATTGAGTGACTGAGTCAGTGATTGAGCGACCGAGTGAGTAAGTGATTGAGTGACCGAGTGATTGATCCAGTGACCGAGTCAGTGATTGAGTGACCGAGTGAGTGAGTGACCCAGTGAGTGACTGAGTGACCGAGTAAGTAAGTGATTGAGTGACCGAGTGAGTGACTGAGTGACCGAGTAAGTAAGTGATTGAGTGACCCAGTGAGTGACTGAGTGACCGAGTAAGTCAGTGATTGAGTGACCGAGTGAGTGAGTGACCCAGTGAGTGAGTGAGTGAGTGAGTGACCCAATGAGTGACTGAGTGACCCAATGAGTGACTGGGTGCCCCAATGAGTGACTGAGTGACCCAGTGAGTGAGTGAGTGACCGAGTAAGTAAGTGATTGAGTGACCGAGTAAGTAAGTGATTGAGTGACCGAGTGAGTGAGTGACCCAGTGAGTGACTGAGTGACGAGTAAGTAAGTGATTGAGTGACCGAGTGAGTAAGTGATTGAGCGGGTGAGTGAGCAATCCAGTAGTGACTGAGTGACCGAGTGAGTAAGTGATTGAGCGGTAGAGTGAGTGACCCAGTAGTGACTGAGTGACCGAGTGAGTAAGTGGTTGATCGAGTCAGTGGTTGAGCCAGCGAGTAAATTGGTTAGTGAGTGAGGGAGTGAGTGAATTGGTAAGTGAGGGAGTGAGCGAATGGTCAGTAAGTGAGTGAGGGAGTGAGCGAATGGTCAGTAAGTGAGTGAGGGAGTGAGTGAATTGGTAAGTGAGGGAGTGAGCGAATGGTCAGTAAGTGAGTGAGGGAGTGAGTGAATTGGTTAGTTAGTTAGTTCTTAACCTAGTAGTGTCACAAATGATTAAAAAATCCGATTGTTCCGAAAACGTATTTATGATGAAGTGTTGATTTGAAGACACTTGGATCGGGCGTCCTCTTCGTCGTGGTGGTCGTCGCGCTTTGACATCGACATTCGGAACTGCTTTCAAGGAACGCGTAACGATTTACCAACAATTTTATAGAAGGATGGCATCGAGCGTTCCAACAGCAATTATCTGCTCACCACCCAGATATATGGAAGTTCATCGGTGCCATAAAAAGAGAACAGAGTTTGAATGAAGTTCGGATGGAGCAAATTGTAAGTGGACAAAACCATCACATTAGGAGAAAGAAATACCGGGACTCTGCGCAGAGATTAAACAATTTAGTTGATAAGTATCATCAAGGATGTGACATTAAAGACTATTTGAGAGGTATAGCTCATAATGTATCATTTTAATTATGATATCAATATTTGTGAGAAATTAATATTTTTCTCCCGTTTTTCCTTACATTTGCGTGTTATCTGTTTTTCTAGATTAGTAGATTGGAACCCTTTAATTATAAATATGTAAGGAAGGAAATCATGTCGAAAATTGTTAAATAAATACTGTATGTTTTGAATGAAAATTTTGTCAGATATTACTAATTAAATATTGTAGGTTTTGATTGAAAATTACCAATTAAATATGTATGTAATGAAAACTGTGTGAAAATTATCCTTCTAAAATACTCCTCTAACATTGCCCAAAAAGAATGTCATTTTTTATATCGTTTTTTGAATCTGTGGTTCCGTGAGTTTCAGTTTTCGAAAATGTTATTTGTCACCCAAGAGGTTTTATGTCCAAGAATTTGATGTTTAAAACGAGATAATTTCATACGATTTTTGAACTCACGCATATAATTTTAAACAATATGAGGCTATGGCTTTCTTTTACCCGTTTTGCTGATTGAGAAAATTAAACTTATCTTTATATTCACTTTATTTCATTAATTTGTTTTCCAGCATCAGTAGTAGGACATAATTATATGGCCTCTACAAAACGAACTGCGTCGTAGTGAACTAATATGAGGTGGGGATCATACATAATCACCGGTAAATGTTAGAAAATAACTAAAAGAGCTCTAGAACAATATTCTAAAAGTGAAAGCAATACAGCCAGACTCGGTTATAACGCCGAAATCCCGCGAAATATTCGATGTCGTTATAACCGAGTTTAACTGTATTTAAAATACTGGTTTTAATAGGTGTGGCATCATCAACAACCAATTTCAATCCACTGCTGGATGTAAATGCTCTCCTTAGATTTCCCCTCAAACGAAATGCGATATTTTATGAAATTTTCGGAACTTCTATATGGTAATATTGCAACAAAAAATTAAACAACAAATTCAAGAAAACTTCGACTATAAACGAGTAAAACCGTGACATTTTTCAAAAAGTCTGGATGGAGAAGAAAAAACAGAAAAACCGAACTGTCACGGGAAATACGAGACAAAATGCAGGACATGTGGTCACCGATGCTTAGACTAGATTTTTAAAGATTTGTAAAATCACCCCTACCAATAGCGACCTCTAAATCCACCCCTGTCTTCAACATATAGGCTTGTGTCATCTGCGAATGAAATTATTTTACCGTTCTACTTAATTTTACATAAATCATTAATATAAACTAGAAATAATTATGACCCAAGGGCCGATCCTTGTGGGACTCTTTTCATTATATTTCAAATGTGCTGATTTTACCATTTATTATGGCAGCTTGTTTCCTATTGTAGTAATATGTTTTAAACCAATATAGTACATTACCTCATTTGCCTGCTGAGAAGTGTTTTTATTTGTTAGAATATTTAAATCAACATAATCGAATGTTCGTTTTAAGTCTAAGACTGTAAGTCAAATGTCAAAATTCAACCCCCCTAATAAAGGGGGGGGGGGGGTTCAAAGGTTATATGGAGTAATCATCACTGAGCCGAAATCCCTGAAGCCATAAATATAAAATTTAGTAAGCATTATATTTTATTACCAGTTGTTATCCGCGTGGCTTTTGCAATCTCAAAATTACTCTCACCTCATAACCCCCATGGGTGATGAACTTTCAGAAATCCTGTCTTAGTGTGTATGTACATTATAAAATATAATACTAACTAAATTTCATATTTATGGCTTAAGCGACTTCGGCTCAGTGCTGATTGCTCCATATAACTTTTGAAACCCCACTTAGGGGGTTGAATTTGGAAAAATCCCTTCTCAATGAGTCTATATTACAATATTGATCTAATGTCATATTTATAGCTTCAGCTGTTTCGGCTCGGCATGATTTCAACGTTGACCGCCCCCTCCCCTCTTATGACGCCCTTAGGTTGTCGAATATGGAAAAACCATTTCTTAGTGAGTAGTGAGTCTTTACGTCGTGAAAAAAAACTATTCACAAAATTTGATATTTACAGCTTCAGCGGTTTTGGCTCGGCGATGATGAATCAGTCAGGACATGGTATTTTATATACAGTACCAGGGGGCTCTGCCCCCCTACCACCTTTGGCGGCCAACCCCCCCCCCCCTTTTCTCTTCATAACATATCTTGTTTATTTCGTTTCCCTTCATCAGCGTGCTATGGAAAGGGACACGTGAAAGCACCAGCTTACAGAAGAAGCGAATTTTATAATAATAAAGCAACAAAAAACTAATGTGATTCATCAAGTAACCCCAGAAAACTTCCCCATGGGGGGTCCCCAAACTCCAATTCGTTGAATTGTAGTGGGGGCCTTGACTGTGTTTATCTCGGGCTACCGATGTCTTGCAAATTTTACAATGTTAAACAACAAAAATCAATGAGATTCATCCAGGGACACCCGAAATGAAACCTGTCAACTTTTCCATGGGGCCCCGACCTGAAGGCTTGTCGGACATACCCCCTGTGAGTGTCCACGAAAATTTTTAATTTTTATCAATTTTAAAACAAATAAATCCAGGGCCCACATCCAGTAACGGGGATCCAATACGCAGATATTTAGTGCGGCACCCAGACACTGGATTTATCTCGGGCTTCCGCTGTTGAAAATTCTACAATGTTAAACGACAGAAAAGAATGAGATTCATTCAGTGCCCCCAAAATGAAACGAGACCCCTGACTCGGAAGCCAATCGGGCATCCCCCTGTGAGGGCCACTGCAAATATTCATTTTACCAACGAATAAAATCCAGCAACCCGAATGCGTATCATCTGAATTTCTTCTCATAAAGTCATTATTTAAACTTTCCGCCATATCTTTAGGATATGGCACTTACTCACTCAATAGATCACTCACTCACTAGATCGCTCACTCACTTAGCAGCTCGCTCACTCACTCACTCACGGACTGACTTACTCGCTCATTGAATCAGTAACCCACTCGCTCACTGAATCACTTACTCACTCGGTCACTCAGTTACTCACTGGGTCACTCACTCACTCAGTAACTCAATCGCTCATTCCCTCGCTAACTGACTCGCATCGAACTGTCGTCGGTGAATTGCATATCGGTGAATTTTCCTAGCGGTGAATTGCATGGCGGTGAATTGTTGGTCGATGAATTTTCCTAGTGGTGAATTGCATGGCGGTGAATTGTTGGTCGGTGAATTTTCCTAGCGGTGAATTGCATGGCGGTGAATTGTTGGTCGGTGAATTTTCCTAGCGGTGGATAGCATGGCGGTGAATTGTTGGTCGGTGAATTTTCCTAGCGGTGAATTGCATGGCGGTGAATTGTTGTCGGTGAATTTTCCGGCGGTGAATTGTTGGCGGTGAATTTTCCGTAAACCATTTTCAGTTGCTTTAAAATTTTTAAACGAAGCTTCTCACAACACCATTTCACAGTACATTTTACAGCATAAACTACTTTTCAGTAGCAGCTGATTTTTTCACTTATAATGTAATAACCATCGAGTTTATATTACTAGAGGGAGGAAGTATCAGTAACATCGAATACAGGATATCACGTGACGTGTTTAATGCACAGCTCGAGCCAGGAAATTTTCCCATTGACATGAAGAGTTTAATCTCTAGAGATTGCAATTAATTGTCTTCTAAATTTTAAAAAAGGATAGAGAACTTTTTTTTCCTTTTTTTTTTTTTAAGTAAGAACTATTTACATAATTTTTTTTATATTAATTTGACAATACACAAATATACATATGAAATTGAGCGCGCACACAAACAATAAAGACATCTGTGTGTCCCCAAGGGACAATTGTCCTTCCAGGAAGCCTATAAGATTTATATCTTCTCTGTTTACACAAGCAAAATAAGAGAGAAAAAAAAATTCTTATAATATATATATATATATATATATATGTATATATATATCACTCATTGTATTACTTTTACTATTATTTTTTATCCTTTGAATCCCTATTTTTCTCTTCCTTTGAATATTTCTATTTGTTCAGCCGCCAATTTGAACCAAAGTACATTACAATGTTATTAGGTTTTCTATTTGCATGAAGACATAAAGCAATGAGATAAAATTTATCAGAGAAAAAATATAAAATAGACGATTGTATTTCACAATTGTGAAGGTTTCGCAAAAAGTTCAAGAATTATATATATTGTAGGTGATTCAGTGTGCAAGACATAATTTATGTGATAGTGTCTAGATATATGCTATTAGCAGGACATGTGAAAATGAAATAGAGCAATCAAAACATTCCATAATGTGCTAGGAAAATATCATTTTCATTATTTCAGACGTTTTTACATATTGATATATTTCTTACTTTTCGTTAGTGTTGTTAGTTGTTTGGTACTCCGATTGGAAAAAATTCATTATTTTAGGTGCATTGAAAGAGAAACTTTTCGGGAAGAGATGGTTTTTAGTTTTTAGTATTTGATATTCGTTTTTAAGTCTTACCGAGGTGCTATTTGTTTTTCTCTGTAACCATTCGTTGTTTCTTGTTATGAAGTTAATCATTCTGTAAATATATAGCTGTCTGATGTTAAAAATACAGCTGTTTATATTATTATTGTTTTCACAATATGTGTCCATTATCATACTTCTGATTTTATTATATATGTTGCTTAGTTTTTCAATGTTAGTTTGGTATGCTCCTCCCCAAGCACATAAGCCATAGGTTATTATCGAGAAAACCCAAGCATAGAAAATATCTTTTAGAAAGTCTGCATCTATTAGGTACTTCAATCTATATATCAGGACTGTGTGTAATCTAAGTTTTTTGACAAGTTTGTTGCAATGAGCACTCCATTTTAGGTCATCTTGAATGATTATTCCTAGATATTCATACTCGTAAACTCTTTCTATGAGTTCACAATTACAGTTATGTTGTTCCTGTGGGTGACAGCTATGGATTTTAACGTGAATTTCAGTGTCATGATGAATGCTTCGTGTTTTTATGCATTGAAATTTTGTTTTACTAATGTTTAGTTTAAGTTTATTTTTTGTCATCTACTGATTTATATTTCTAAGGTCATTTTCAGCTTTTATTAAAAGATTAGTTATATCGTCATTTTCTATATATAATGCTATATTGTCTGCAAATGAAATTAGCTGTCCGTTTAGGTGCATTTTGCAAAAGTCATTTATATAAATTAAGAATAATGTGGAACCCAACACTGATCCCTGGGGAACACCTTTCTTGGTTTCGTGGTAATCACTAATTTTCTTATTTATAGTAACAGCTTGGTGTCTGTGTAAATAATAAGTTTTCACCATTCAAGTACATGTACCCTGAATGTTTTTGCATGTTTCTAAAGATAAAGCAGATCAAATTACTTCTTTCATTAGTTTCTTTAGTTCTTGAATTTTCTTTTATTAATGCTGAAATTGTATTTTTCATTAATTCTAGAATTTTTCTTTCGTTAATTATGCAATTAGTTCTTTGATTAATTATGAAATCATGTCTTTTTCATTAATTCTGAAATTATCTGTTTCATTAATGCAAGAGTTATCTCTTTCAATTATTTCTTAAACTCCAATGGATGTCATAGAAATAATAGGGATTGCACAATTGCACTGAGACAGTAAACACGTCACGTGATCTTCCGACGAATGATGTTTAGGAAACTGTTCTTACTGGAACGCTGACGTCACTCTTCTTCCAGTAATATGGAGGGGGAGTGACATAATAACATGTTGCTAGATTTTTTCCCGGTTCATTTAGTATTTTTTTTTTTATAATTTCAAATCAGAGCCGTTCCTAATATTTGCAAATAACTTTTGTGTTTCATATCCATTTTTTAAAAATTCCGAATATTTATGAATTCGCACGTGATGAAATCTTATTAAAAAAAATAATGTAAGTTTATTTTCTTTCTGTATGAAAAAAATTATTTTTATCAAAAATGGTATCAAGATATAGTTATCGGCAATTTTTTTATCATTATTTAGAGTTCTTTGTCCAACGCATATTTTTTACGATCAGAAATATCTCAGTTACTCAGGGGCTGTTTCGCTGGAAATAATTTTCATATCATAATTTTTTGGAGTTATCAAGAAAATACCAACGTTAATAAAATTTTCTATTTTTCATCGGAGTAACTGATATCAGAAATGTAACTGGCTTTGATTTTACGCAGACGTGATTTTTGTTTCCCCCCATTTCTTATGTCGGGGAATTTGTGTTTTTAGAATAACGTGTTCTTTCAATCTCTAATGATTCTTTTTCGTTTTTTTCCCGAATATTTATACTGAATTTTTTTGTAAATACTGTCACCGTGAAAAAAAAAACCCTGAGGGGCAAATGCAATAAATGAATTTGAATTATTTAAAGGTCTGAAGTTATCAATACCTTTACAAATGTTGGTTCAAATGACTGTGGGAATTTTGATTATGATAATATTTTTTTCTCGGTTTAGTGAATTAAACAAGCCCGTATAACTAAAATAGATTTTGAAAATTTTTTCCTACATAAAGACAAAATCCTGAAATTAATTTATTTAATCTAATTTTATTCTTCAGTTTTAAGTACGGATATTTCACTTTAAGAAGCAATATGACACTGGCTAACTTTGGAAAAGCGTGAAACACGGATGTACAAACGCGCACTGAGCGATCGAAACAAAGATGATATGGAAAGAAGAGGATAAGACCTTTCTTTCTGCCTGATGGGCAAAGTGTAGTTTGATTGGTGGTCACTACAAATCGGCAATTCGCAGGCCGAGCACGTGAACAAAGTCTCATAGATTTGCCAACCGGGTCTCTCGTTTTGCTCTTAACGACCTGGAAAACGAAGAGACAGCGGCTCGGAGGTCACGCTCTTTGCTAAGAAACACAATAAAAAGGAGCTCCTCCTTCTGATCCTCATATATAATGATTACTACTTAACGTGACTAGAGTTAACAGATGGTCAAACACACTGCTATGAAGAAGTCCCAGTTCAATAGATCCGATCGTTTCAAGATTACTCTAGTATAGTTTGACGCAACGGATCATAATTTAAAAAAATAAAATGGCTAACATGAGAAAGCTTCTTTTTTCCTCGTTTCACTTATACTACTACTTAAACGTATAAGCACTTCGTACACATTCCTCTGTGGAATTTCTAACGAATTGCAACACGTCGAAATGCGGACTCTGAGTATGTATTTGTGTGGTCTTTATCGTATTTATATTGACAGAATTGTGCTTGTTTTGTGTTCTTGCTCTAGTGCTGTTACCTGTTTTTCATATTTTGAAGTGAATATGGTAGATGCTTGTATCTTCATGTTATGTAAGAATCATGTTGTAGTTCTGTCTGCTCACTGCGTCTCACCTCCTCACTCTTCTCGTCTCACTTCAATCTAGGCAAAAATTGAAACTGGTATGTGATCTGCACCAGTTTTTATAGTTTTGTAGGCTTACTCATTCAGACTTCACATATATATAACACTTATGAAGTAATTATGAATATTTTATGTGAAAAATCTAGAGATATTAAGATAAAGAATGAAGAAATAGCTGAAATGGCCTTTTAAGTGACAAAAGCGCTAGTGCTGTTCACTTTTGTTCACTCAAAAAATATATGTACACAAAAAAGGAAATTATTTGAAGAAAAAAGAATACAAGATGGAATTTATGCAAAAGTGAAATAGAACCTATGCAGAAGGTCATCATAATGGGTTCCTCCTTCACATCATTGTATTAATAATTGTATTTTAACTTGAAAAAAAAATTATAAAATATGCAGCGATTACTTACAAAATTAAAAACTTTATCGATGAATATTTTTTAAAAGATTTGTTTTACAAATGTATAGATTCAATTATTAATTATGCAATCATTTTCAGAGGAAGAGCATATTACGAGAATATTCGGAAATTAGATAATATATATATAACAGAATAAGATCCCAAATAGTAATAGATAGTTCCAAAATACACAATGTGCCATATCCTTAAGTCAAAACTTCCTTTTCAGTTATCCAATTTTCGCAATAAGTGAAAAATATTTAACGAAAAATAAAGATAGAACTCAAATAGAGATAATCGGGTCTATCAAGAGTCAAAACCAAATATAACATTACAGTGGAACTTCGCTTATCGAGCAATCCGTATAACGAGCAAAAATTTTTAACAAATTTTGATTCGATTAACGAGTGATGATTCGCATTATGAGCAAAAACTTTTTACTTCGTTCATTTATTTCACGTTGTCGCAATTGAGCTGATGGTTTTTCGCTTTCTCCCACACACTTTGCTATGAAATTGTGGGTAATATTCTTCCCTACAGTCTCCTGTCAGCGTGCCTAACTCGAAAAAATGAACTCCCGTACGAATGTCACTGCTTACGATAAGAAACTAAATGTAGCATCGTAACCACGCATATGTGCACTTAAAGCATTTTTTTAATTGTGCTTGAAGAAAACTGTTTGCTGATTGCATTATTGAACGGGACTTTGAAGGGCTAGAGCATGAACAAAGAGAGATTGTGTCATTGTGTCCTTGGAGAAGACCATGGGACTGGAGGTTCATGAACTAGTGGAAGAACGTGGTCATATCCACAGGCGAACTTTTGAATCCCCATTGCGCGCCACGGCAAGAGGTTATGCACGGGATCTCGTCTGAGAAAGACGAAGAGAGAAATGAGGAGTCCCTCACTTCAAATGAGATGAACGTGGAATCCTGTGCAAAACTTTCTAGAAGAGAACCACCCCAAATAAAGCTGTAGCAGTGCGAGCAATAAATCTGTCCAGCGGTAGTGCGATTTCTCATTTCTGAAATAACCACAAAAAATGAGGCAAAAGCAAGTGTCGTAGATAGGGTTCCTTTTTAAAGTCACATAGAAATAATACAGAAGAAGCGAGTCTCTAACTTCTTTCTAAGTCCCTTAGTAAGTCGCCCTAAACGATAGCCTTCCTCTGTCTGGTCGTTCAGAGTAAGTTAATTTGCAAACATTATCGTATTGTATGTTTATTTATAGCATTATTAAATTTATTTTATTTTATTTTATTTTATTTTATTATTTATTATATTATTATTGTGTTGCATCATTGAATAAATGACGTTTTTATTACCCATTTTCATGTGAATGAATAATTGTGGAACGAATTAACCAAGTTTCCATTATTTTCTATGAATAAGTTTGATTCGAATAACGAGCAGTTCGTATATAGAGCACATCGGAGGAACGGATTAAGCTCGTTAACCGAAGTTCCACTGTATATAAAAAGAGTTTTTTTCCTACATTGCCTTATAATATTAAACGTTTCCCCACACTGAAATTCAACTTATAGATAATGAAAACATCAATCATATAATTTTTGTCTCCGTACGACAAGAAGTACGACTTAGAAGTACGGATTATGAAACCATTTTGATGAATGTCAAAAAATGACAGTAAGCAAATATGAAAACAATGTTGCAAAGAGTACAATATAATGCTTAAAAAGAGAAATAATGCATAATATATATATATATATATATATATTCTATTGGGCTTTACAATTATGTAATTTAATACTAAATTTTTATTCAAAAATATACAGAGTGTCCTGTAAATCCTAATCCGAACTTTATCTCATCAACCGTTCGTCGTAGAGATAGGGTTTCATTTTAAATAATGCTCAAAATATGTTTAGAAATCACCCTACAATAAAATCTCAAGAGTGTGATTTACTGGAATATTCACTAAGATATTTGAATTGAATAATCGGTGGGAAATGACAGCAAAACTTTCGGAAAAGCTCATTATGCTGCTCTTTCCGAAATTTCCTCCGTTATTGAATTCAAATATGTTAACGAATGCTGCAGATAAAAACATCCGGATATTTTTTTTGTTGGGTTCAGAAGAGAGAGGGAAACATCTTTTTAATTGTAGGTTAGAGGTCGAGGAGGGGGGAGGCGTATATAAAAATTTATACATTTTATTTTGGGATACACTGTATTTTTACTCTCAAAACTGGAACAGATTGATTTCTCAACATATTTTGAGCAATTTTCTAAACTGAAACCATACCCCTACGACAAACGGTTGATAGAGAAAGGTCGAATTTGGACTTATAGGACACCCTGTGTAAACAAAAATACAGTAAAACATATCTAACAAATATAGTAGCAATGTTGCTAAACAATTTTCAATAACTAAATTCCTGTAGGCCTGCTGGAAGGACATTTTAGTCTCTTGAGGTGTCGAAGTGTTTGTATTATAATTTGTTCATTTTATCTTTAGAGGTGGATTTAACGTCGCGAAGGGTCTCGAAAAACTTCAACTTTACACTTTTGTCTAATTTGAGGGCGCCCAATGTTTTTTCTGCGACCTAAATCCGCTTCTGTATATGTTCGTATTTTTGTAAAGAAAAAAAAATTGTTATGTAACTCAATGAAACAGTGTCGTAATAGTGAATGACACCTTACCCTATATATTTTACTGAAAAAAATAAATAACAATTATTTTTTCCTTTCTCCATTTCAAAAAGCCACATTGCAAACGTAACCGTCCTATAAAGGGGAACACGAAAAAATTAAATTTAAAATAATCAGTAAAAAAGTTCAATAAAGTTGCTCAAAGTTCTCAAACCGTCTCATTTTACTTTATCCCTTTACGAAAAAATGAGACCTTTACCTCACATACACCGTTTTTGAGGATCACAGGCAAACATACAATACATACTTGAACGAATGTGCATCGGAAAGAATGTATAGAATTTATCCGATAATCTCCGAGGAAAGCCTCAGAACGATGAATAGAGCTTTTCTCATTCACGGCTAAAATAATATGAATATTAACTAACAATAATAATCATGATAAAAAAAAAGGTTGTTCTCGAATAGGATTATATCGGCAAGAAATAACCATTAAAAAAATAGATTCCGAAGCTCTTTCAGCTCTTTCCAAATACATCCGTATTTTTTTTTCTTGTTTGTTTTGTGAACGGGGCAGACGACCTTCGGGAATATTTGCATAAAAGCTTTTCCACGGTTTCCCAAACAAATTCTTTGGTGCATTAGAATACCATTTTTATGCGGTTTTTAATATTTTTATTCTTTTACTATCATTATTATTATTATTTATGGCTTGTACTAAGTAACTCAAACTTATCCCGGCATTAGCAATCCAATGAATAGTTTGTTTCTACTCGATTTCTCTTTTCTGAGCATATTCATCACATCATCTCTCTTTTATATATATTTTTCACACGAAATACAGAAAAGAAATGTAATCTTTCACGCGATTTCAGTTATGGCGAACAATACGAATATATTCGTTAGAAACTAATTAATACTGCACTAAATAATTGCTTCTGGAATCTCATTGATGTTGCTGATAGGACGGCGCTCTTTGTTTTCTGTGCAAAACCAGTGTTTTATTGTTATTGACGGGAGAATAACAAAGGTATCTCTATTTAATTAAATTCTTTATTTTTAATTAAGTTAATGAACAATTATTATTTTCGAATATATGGATGCTTTTCACCGTATCAATATCCTTGATAACTTATTCTCTTATGGCATAAACGTAGAAATTGCATTAGACCGAATTTGTAGTTTCAGATGATTAAAGGCAAATCACGTAGACCACAGGATTACAAGGTGTCCGGAAAATTCATTGCCACGCAATTAATCGCAAGGAAAATTCACCGACAAACAATCCACGGAAAGGAAAATTTGTCGACCACAATGCTACTCGAGTGAGTGAGCGAGTGAATGATCACACGGAGGGGGGGGGGGGCAAATTAAGCAATTAAGTGAGTGGATGATTGAATAAATGAGTCAGTGTATGAGCAAATGATTCAGTGAGTCAATGAGCAACTGAACAAATGAATGAGTGGAAACAGGGGAAGCGCACTGACCATTATACCACAGAGACACAATCGTTTCTCCCTAAAAACACGCGAAGTAGTGTAATCCACTTTGTTTATATATTGCGAATTTATCGCATTTACTCGGAACCATGTATAATCCCCTAAGTCGTATTGGTAAATATGATAAATTATCTATATTAAATTACTCAAATTTGCCGAATTTGTGCTCAAACTTATGTCTAAGATGATAATCTCGATTTGTAATGTTAGTTATTTTTGCACTAGTAGAAACATGGGAAGAAAGACAAAATCACAAGAATGATAAATTTTTCTATGTTTCTGTCTTCAATTTACACTTATTTTAATTTGATTAAAATTTACGGCGAAATACGTGTAGTTAGTGCACGCAACATGTAAGGGCGGAACTGATAAGTGGTCGAATTTAAGTGATATTTTGCGGTATGATTTTTCCATATTTATCAAACCTTATCACCATCATTTTGGGAATTATGCATAAACACAAGTAAAATTGATAAATTTCGGAAGCTGCTGGCACAGGCGATTATGGACAATCATCGATTTATCGCATTTACCACAATATGTGCAGTACTTGCATATATTGTGTCAGATAAATTCGTAAATAGTATAAAAATTGATATATTTGAATGCGGTTTGTGGTTATTCTTACGAAGAGGATTTTTTTTTTGTCACTGAAAAAAAAAATTCAGTTAAACCTGCTGTCGACGCAAAGCACTATACGTAAGCGAATCAGGAGTGATTTGATCTGAACCTTTCTTCAATCTCTTGTGTGTACGAACCGTTCCCAAAGCTTCAGCCGGCGATTCGTGGGCTGAAGTAAAACAACGTCATAAATGGTGTTTTATCCACCAATGCCGCATTGGAAACCTTATGGAAGCACCAGTAACAGGAAAATTCAGAAACGAGCTTTTAATCGTACACCCTGCATTTTATAGGACTGATTTGCATATTTCCAGTGCTATGCTTTCGTTCAGTGCCCTCTATCGATAAAAATTCGAACTCACCTTTCTATTTTTTTTCCTGTACTAAGAAATATTCCCCTTCGTAAGAATAAAGTTTTTGCAAACACCGCATTCATATATACTACTTCACGAAACACCAACTATGGTCATATTGCTATATTGCAATTTACTGCGATTAATGAGATGGGTTGGAAATGAAGGCGCTGTCTATCGGTGGTCGCCTCAAGTTCGTTAGGGAAAATATCTTATCTTTATCCTCCTTTCGGATTCGAACTCGTATTCATATATACTAATTCTCCTTCGATTTTTATGAATTTTCAAACTATTTACGAATTTATGGGGCACCTTGTTTATCAAGCTTCTGGTTATTTCACAAATGCTCAACAGAAATATTTCTTAGTCCTTGGATAGTGGAAAAATATATGGCTAGAAAAGTGAATAAATGGTAATCACCTGGAAAAGTGATAAATGTTGAAATATTCATAAAAAGATACCGAGACGATTGGTGTTTACGCATTTTTATCAATTTACCACATCTACCGTAACATGAATGATGAATAATACAGACATGGAATAAAAGTGGTGGAATTATTCCACTACTTTTATTCCATGTCTGTAGAACAATTATTGTTCTAGACTTAAAACTTATATACGTGATCGCGGAAAATTCTGTGAATTGAGAATAATGCTTGAGAGAATAGAATTTTACATTCTTAGATGCACACAGTGGCTTCTTTTATTTATTTATTTTCTATATATTTTATCTTATATATTTTTTCTTCCTTGTTTAAGGTCTTCGCTTCCCCGAAAACTGTCTTCATATCTCACAAAAAGAAAAAAAAACACATTCTCAATGCATATCGCTCAGAGTGATCGACTGAACAGCCACACGTGGATGCGTTCTATATGTAATGAAACTATATTCCAAATTCTTTCAACCTAGAAATATATCGTTCAAGATCTCTCAAAGAGCTGCCTGAGTGAAATACTATATTTTATGAAGACACCATAAGTTGAAAACAAATTGGTTTATTGCTGAACCTCGTATAGAACCGCGATCTAGATTTCACTTATCTACATCAGTATTTATGTTTAGTTTCATAAATTTTGATTCTTTCAGTCTCATACTTTTGGATGGTATCAGGAGAGAATTTTGTTCCTTTTATTTTTACACAGTTCACATGCACAGCATTTCTTTTGAAAGAATTTCACATGTTTGAGAATTTTAAAAAAATTTGACGTGTTTGTAGGTCACAATGAAAATAATGAAAAATGCTCATAATGAAAAAAAAATGTTGGAGTTTTGGCATTAAACTATAAAATTTTAATAATTTTTAGGTTCTCGTCATTAAACGTTTTTATTCTTTCGATGCTAATCATCACTCTTTTGATGAGTTCATTACTTATGAAATTTTAAAGTACGATAGTTACTTGACTCTCCCTATGAAAACGTACTGGAATATTTCTGTTTAAAAATAGATGTAAATTGGTGCTGTTTGCGCCAATTTAATTTAAACAATTTTTAAACGATCAACAGAATTAATTAAAACACATTATTAACACACATTAATTAAAACAATCAACACTGCAATTTTTTAATTAGAGTGGATTTTTCTAATTAGATACAATAGTTAATTAAGGGGTAAAATACAGTTTTCTTTTATTTCGATTTATCCATAAGCAGACAAAATCTTGTTCAGCAAAGATGAATTGTTTTTATATTGATTTTTATTTGCAATTCTCTCAATTTGATGCGATTTTATCCCTCAATGTTCAATGTCTAAAATACCAAAAAAATTCGGAATAGATGTCATTATTATATGTAGTTTTTCGACCACGTCGTGTATACCTAAATATATTTTGCTTGTGATGCCCATTGACACAAAGAGTAAAGTGTAATAAAAGAAACTACGTTTAAAATATATATATATATATATATATATATATATATATATATATATATATATATATATGTATATATATATATATATATATATATATATATATTAATGATAAAAATAATTCCGAACCATGATTAAAATATATTATTATATATAAAATATATTATTATATATATATATATATTAATGATAAAAATAATTCCGAACCATGATTAAAATATGTGCTATTCCTTCAGAATAACACTTTATATTACACTGAAGTGCCATAAAGACTGGTACACCCTCCTAATATCGTGTGTAGTTTTCTCTCGAGCACTCAGAACTGCTGCAACACGACGAGGCATGGACTCTACTAATGTGTGAACGTATCCTAGAGGCAATTCACACTGTGATCTCTCAGAGCAGTGGAAAGTTCCATAATGTTGCGAGGTGATTTTTTACTGCACGTTGTAAGGTATCCCCACGTATATGCTCAATGATATTTGTGTCTGGGGATTTAGGTGGCCTAGGGAGGATGCTGAAGTCAGAAGAGTGTTCCTGGAGCCACTCGGTAGCAACTCCCGACGTGTGTGGGTGTTGCATTGTCCTTTTGGAATTGTCCAGCCCCGTCGCAATATACACAGAACATGAAGTAATCAGAAAGGATGGTTAGGTACTGGTAAACCACTCAAAGTCGTCTGTAGCTCTATCAAGGATTCCATATCACACCAACTACACACGTCCCATACGGCCTCTATCAGTCCTTTAGAATACTTGAAGTCTCCGTTGACATGCGACGTGCATGGTTTTATGGGGTTTTCTCCGTACATCAGACCAGGCAACGTGTTTCCGGTCGTCAACAGTTCAATGGCGGTGCTGGCGAGCTCAGGCAAGGAGCATATTTTGTACTTCGCTGTCATCGAGCGGGGCTTTGGGCTCTGAAAGCCCATATCAAGAAGGGACCGTTGTGAAGTTCACATGCTGACACTTGATATTCCAACATTGAAATCTGTAGTGATTTGAGGCAGTGTTCTCTCTCTCTCTCTCTCTCTCTCTCCACGCCTACCTCGTGAAACGATTCTTGTCAGCCGTCTGTGGCCCCGTTCCTTCAGCGTCTTTTTACGCCTGCACCTTGGAGGATGATTTTATGTTTTTCCGGATTCTTTATATTCGAAATACATTCTTGCGATAGTTGTGTGCAAAAATCCAAATTTCATCCCTATTTCGGAAATGCTGGAGTCACTTAAATCGTGACAACCTGCCATTTTATCAGAAGAAACCGAGCAAACAGCTTCCCTAGCTAACTTTTGCCTATAAAGACTCTGCTTACCTCATCGAGTTCCGTTGATTGGCTGCGCATTTCTCCTTTATTTACAAATGCGCAACTGTACCACTTTCTCTAGCACTTCGGTGTATATTTCAGCAATATCAGTTGATTCTGATTTGTATCACCTCCGATTATTCAAAATTTGCAGAATGTTATCATTCTTATCAATCTTTCCATTCTTGTAAAAACAGAGTAAAATACTTGATGGTGTGTTTCATTCAGAAGTACATAATATACGGTATTAAACCCCCCCATTTCTATAAGAAAATAATATTTAGAGTGGTTTTTTTTTGTTTACGAGCAGTTGCCTCGTATATAAATAAAGCCAGCCATTTCTATGATTTACGACAGGAGAGAATCGTAACTTCTTTTCTTTTTCTTTTCCATTTCGTTTATGTTTCGTGTAACCTTTTGATAAATTCTTTCTTACATGAACTTCCTTCCTTTCTTAGTAGAACCCAACAATAGTCGTCACTATTTTTTTTCCTTTGAGATGACCTTTCAAATGCAAGCAAACAAAGTTCCCGATCGATGCTCAATGCATATTATTTCATTCCTTTTTTTTCTGTCATCGGTTATCTATTAGACTTTTGGAAGAAGAGATGCGTTAACACAGAATTTTGGAATTACAGTGTTATAATTGTTTCGGTTGTTTTGCCGTGATCAAATCGTTTCGGTGGCGAACATTCCGTCCACTATTGCTGTCGAATGTTCTTAGTCCAACTGACTTCCAGCAAGGAAAAAAAACTCCTCAGAAGAGCGAAGTCTTTTCATGGAGGATATCCACCACTGTGGTGGACGAAACGTCTGCCACCAATACGACTTGGAAATACACAGCAGCCCAAAAGTAATGATACAGAGTCGCTTATAACAAACACGAATATTGCGAATCCTACGAAGGAACAAAAATATTTTATTGACATGCATATTGGTTATAGTCGGATGGGAAATTACAAACAATATATAGTAATACGTATGTAGCAAACAATGTGTAGATACATCAGAGAAAAATCATAAAAACAAAAAAAAACATACAAGTTAGGTGAAATGCGAATTATAAACATGGCATGCATTTTGGGAACACAAACATGTTGAGTTAAATAAAAGTTTCTACTCTTCCAGAGTAACATGGGGTCAGCAAGTTATAGTCAGCACGTTCTATACTAATCTTGAAGTACAATACATAGCGTTTTTCGGAAGTTAGCACATTAAAAAAATATGAGTAATTAAGAGGGGGTAAATTGGGAATGAACTCAGAGATATGCGCTGATCTAGAACAGGTAAAAATTGTACACTCAAAAAACATGTCATGTTAATGATCATATAAATAGTAAGTGTTACTGCAAAATGTTCTGTGTTAAATGTATATGATATGCCACTTCGAGAGGCTTTTTTTTTAATGAATATAGGCGCAATCTGGCGATCATTCTGGGTATAGGAAAATGTGATGTTTAGCAGAAGGTAATCTTGGCAGAGGATATTGAAATGGAAATTAAAAATAAAGAGTATCTGCGGTAGCGTTCTGGATAATCTGATTTTTTCAAGGTCTTGATTATATGTGCAGTCTATGTACTGTGTGATAGTAGATGCTTACATTTGGGGGATAAGAAAATATAGGGGACGTTCCTATACATCCGGGTGATGTAGCTTATAAAAAATTGTTTTCAGGTCAGTCATCCAATTAAAGGAATTTGAAAGTCTGTTGAATTCAAGAAAGCAAAGTTTTAGTAATCTATTTGGGTCCATTTTCTGAAATTTGATACAGAAAAACTTTCATATATATGGTGATTCAGAATTCATGGGACTAACTTTAAGGAGTCATAGAGCACACCTAAACAACCATTTTCGTCATGGAATGTGTTTTCGAATATGAATGTTATTACAAAACATTGGAATAGAAAGGAAAAATTAGGGAAAAATAGGAAGCATATTAGTGAGACACATTAAAACGACACAAATTTTTGCGTTGAACTCTATAGGTGCGATGATGAAAGGAGGAGGGAGAACATCTTGTATGAAATATATTTAGTTTACGAATGTTATATGGCAGAAATTAAACACTGTAAAATAAAAAGCTATAGAAAAATATTCTTTGACAACAAAAATCGAAACCTTTCACGAGCGCGTTTGAAAAACCAACTCCTTCCACATTGTTGACGACCGTTACTCCGACCGAGTCCCGACAGGTACACCCCGCCAGCGATAGCAAGAGAACTACTTGCAGGGCAACCTATACCTGACCCATCTACCAGAGCGGGCATGATGAAAGGTTGGCCCTTGTCGTTGGAAGTCTGCTGATGGCTGGAATTTCTTGTTTGTTGATAGTTGGAAGGGCAGTGAAGAACAGGTCATCACCGCATATGTAAGCCAACTTGACTCTGTCTATGTTTACAGGAACTGGTCGACCTTTTTCGATCTTGACAGCACCTGGTAAGGTCCCTCTCGTACGAAGGTTTCAGGCCTTTCTTCACTCTGTCCGTATGCAGTAAAATGTAAAAGCGAGACAGTAAGTCCTTGCTAACAAAAACAATGCGTTTTCCCATAGCGAACAGTCGTCTTGGACTTATATTTTCCATGGTGGTCTTGCACTGATCGACGAAGCTTGATGGATCTGGGTGATGATGACTAGGTACGATTAACTCTCCTGGCAGTCGAATAGGTGCACCATACACCATTTCCGTTGCAGTAGCTTCCAAGCTCTCCATCCAGGTGGCTCGAAAACCCATTAGAAGGGAGTACCGTTGCCTATTGATTAGATGCGTGAGCTTTGATGGCCCACTTAAGATCTCGATTAAATCATTCCACTTGACCATTTGCTTCTGTATGGTACGATGTGGTCTTCCGGCGAGTGTCTCCCAAGAACTTGGTTAGAGCCTTAAATAAAAAGGACTCAAACTGGACACCTTGATTAGAGGTGAGTCTGTTAGGTGAACCACACCGAGCAACCAATCCAGCATGGAAAACCTTCGCCACAGTGTCAGCAGAGCTATCCGTCATAGGAAAGGCTTCAGGCCTTTTAGAAAACCGATCAACACAGATGAGGTGCGATAATATTTGTAGCCTTCAGATGGAAACCTCAAACCTGGCATCAGGTGGTGAAAATTCCCCATGATGACCCTTCGTATGCCGGCTCACTTTATACTTCTGACAGTTAATGTATGTACGGGCTCAAAAGGTCACGTCAGCTTTCAAGGAGGGCCACACGAAACGCTCTTGTACCAGTTTTACAGAAACCGTCATTCCAGAATGTGACAGTCCATGCAGTGCAGTGAAGATGTCCTAACGCATCGAGGATGGAACCAGAGATCGAATGTGACCTATAAAGACATCACAATAGAGCTGAAGCTTTGACTTACAGGAAGACACTGGAATTTCAAGGAAGTAGATGAATTGGTGGGCAAAAGCTGAATCTCCTCGTCTTTGCGCTATTCCTCTGCCATTCTTTTGAAGTCGGTGGAACATCTTGTTTATTTATTTATTTATTTATTTATTTATTTACACACCTCAACAGGCTGAGCCCAATTACAGAGATGGGAAAAGTAATGGAAATCAATAGAAAAGCAAATAATAATAATAATTTACACGTTAAAGAAAAAATCATCAACAATTGTATAATACAAAAATATATATGCGCAACGGAAGCAAACATTGTGAATTCAATATCAGGAAGACAAAACGACCAAAATAGATGAGAAAACATAAAATATATACAAATTCATATAGTACCTAGTAGAACATGGAATTCCTGTGAAATATATCAGGGAATTCACCCGTATTATAATGCTTACATGCTCGCAAAATTGGTGAAGCATTTAAAATGTTCGTGCGTACACGAGGAAAATAAAAGACATTTCGGGAACTATGAACCCGTCGCTCGCGAGATGGCACGGAGATATTAATTAGGCTCGTCAAATAATAGTCGTCGATTCTGCCGTGAAGAACTTTATGAAGGAATGATAGATCTCGCTTAGTACGTCTGCTATAGAGAGATGTCATCTTGAAAAAAGAGAGAAGATCCGAAGTAGGCGCATCTGGGACGTACACACCAAAAGTCTTTCGGAATAATGACCTCAAAAACTTTTTCTGTACACGTTCAATACGTACGTTCATCACTGCAGGAATATGGCCCCATATCACTGAGCCATACTCAAGTGAGGGCAAGACATACGCGAAATACAGCCGTACCATCGCTGGAACTGAGGTGAATGGCCCAGACGACCTTACGAGAAAGCCAAGTGACTTGTTGGATTTCGACAAGACACTTTCCGCGTGAGCGCTAAAGTTCAAATCAGTCTTGAAGATTACACCTAAATCCATTACCATGCTCTTTCTTTCTATAGCCGCTGTATCTACGGTGTAATCGTAATGTAATGGATGTAATTTTCGCGTGAATGAAACGACACTGCACTTTGAAACATTCAGACCAAGGTTGTTGTCACGACACCAATCATTAAGATGCAATATATCATTTTGAAGAGCCAAGCAGTCTTCTATGGACTGAATTGATCGATGAAATTTTAGGTCATCAGCAAACATGAGGCAGCGGCTATTTTGAAGAGACAACGGTAAGTCATTTACAAAGATGAGAAAAAGTAACGGACCAAGATTGGACCCCTGAGGAACACCAGACGTGCTTGTATATGGTTTAGAAAGATGTCCTGATGGTAGCCTAACGATGTTTGTTCTGTCACTCAGATAGGAAGCGAACCAAGTTATAGATTCATTTGACAAACAAAGTTGCGAGCGTAATTTCGTTAAGAGTACATGATGATCTACGCGATCGAAAGCCTTTTCAAAATCTGTGTATATGGTATCTATCTGTTCCCCATTGTCAAGAGCAACCGACAGATCATGGGTGAAGTTCGCAAGGTTGGTTACAGTTGAGCGTTTGCGAACAAAACCGTGTTGAAACGGACTCAACGAAGGCGCAAAGTGATTATACAGTTTTTCATAAATCAATGATTCTAGAATTTTGACGAATGAACTTAGAATCGAAACTGGTCTGTAGTTAGTTACATTGGATGGGTCGCCCTTTTTATGAATGGGAACTATACTTGCCAATTTCCACGACGAAGGGAAGCAACCTGTACTCAATGATTTATTAAATATAATTGTTAACGGACGTGCCAGTAATTCACCACAACCTTTGACTACGTAAGCCGGAATACCATCTGGTCCGATGGCCCTGGATGACTTGAGCTTCCTTATAGCGCATAAGACGTCAGCTTCCCTAAACTGCATATGGGCGAGATGGAAGAGGTCAGTTTCAGTCAAAAACTGCCCTTGTGAAATCGACTGTAAAGAAATATTTCTATTCGTAAACACAGATTCAAAGTAATCCGCGAAGGCATTAGCGGTTTCTTGGCCAGTTGAAGAAGTAGAGCCATTAAAGTGCATTGTGCTTGGAATAATGTCACGTTTTCGTTTGGACTTTATGAATTGCCAAAACAATGAAGGATCCCGTTGAAGACCATCTTCAATATGTTTTAAGTAGTCCCTATATGCAGTTTGAATCTTTTCCTTGCATAAGCGTCTGACCAAACAGAAGCGAAGTTTAGACACCACACTCCCGGTACGGAGATATTTTTTCCTAGCTTGATGTTTTATGGCGATGCTGTTAATGATTTCACTGGTGAACCATGGAGGGAATTTACGTCGATGCGTTTTCTTTTGTGGAACACAAGAGCCGAGTACCCGATGCAGACTTTCATAGAATAGACTCACCGCAGAGTCAGCGTCATTAATGTGAAGGAGACTGTCCCAATTCAAATTTCCTAGCAAGTGGTACAGTTTAACAAAGTCGGCTCTATTGAACTGATAGGAAGTTATTCCACAATTTCTTATGTATTTCGCCTGGCATTCGACTTGGAGAAAAATTTCAAGAGACGGATGGTGCCTATCTTCTATAATTAGAGGACATTCACAGTGTTCAATACGGTACGATATCCAGTTGTGGCAGACAAGAACAAGATCGAGAAGCCGCAGATTGGTGTTTGGCACTGTGTTAACTTGCTTCAGCCCATGATAGTATAGGTTATCCAACAAAATATTTACAATTTCACAAGCTGAGATAGGTTGAGGTGGATCCACTGACCAATCAATATTGGGTATATTAAAATCACCCATGATCATAAGCTCATGCATTTTCGAAACAGGGAATGCTTCTTCAACAGCTTGAAAGAACTCTATGTAATCAGCACTTACAGATTTAGGTGGAAAGTAAACATTGCAAATAATGACTATGTGATGATCAGAAGGCCTAACCTGAACGCATATAGATTCTGCGGAGCAACACCATGTTGCCAATTCAGTGCTTTGCAGGTTTTTATTAACTGCAATTAGAACGCCACCTCCTTTACATGTGGTTGGATGAACATAACGATCTCGGCGATAAATTACATATCTGCAATCAAATAGCTCGGAATCACACACACTATCAGTCAACCACGTTTCCGTTAAGCAAATAACGTCATAATCTCCGGCCAAGAGAGCAGTGTAAAACTCGTGTGACTTCGACCTAAGCCCATTCACATTTTGGTAGTACATTCTAATACCATTGCCATTGGACTTATTGCGTCACGCATCAATCCTAACATTTTGTGTTTCCGGGATTGCTCGAACATTTGTCAGCATACGTCGGGGCGTGTAAAACCGTCGTACCACAACACCCACTGGCCAGAAAGAACTGTCTGTTAGTAACTTTGTGCCGACATCACCAGGCACAGCTATCCTGAAAGATGCGTATGGAGCCTCCTCCGAGCTCAGACGCTCACAATCGTTAACCAAAATATCTTCAGAACTCATGAAGTTCTTCACATCATCAGCTGAAGTGCTTTTCTCGCATCTTCCCAGATAGATTAGTGTATCCCTAGGGACCACCGCACCTGCAGACAAAAGACAACTTTCCTCCCGAGAGCCTTTCAGTAAATTTCTTCTACGACGTTTTCTGGTCACATCGATGAATGGGGCATCATCACCATCATCGACACCAGCTCCAGTCATGGTGTTGGTTGTGACGTTTGCCGACGACGAATCCTGCTTAGCCTGAGGCGATACAATTGATACAATGGAGCGTTGCGCAGACTTGTTCACTCCCTTCCAGGGAAGAGTTGGCACAGTTGGCGTTTCTTTCTCACTAGTGGCGACGATGGAAATTGCTGAAGCTACACTGTTCTTTGTTGGGGATGTTTGCTCATTCTCCATGACTGAACATTTTTCCTTGAAAAATACGTCCAGAAGTTGCATAGAGCCCAGCATTTCACACACCATGGCTTTGGCACCTTCACGCATGGCCGTGTCCATGTTGTGACGTGAACAGAGTGCTTGGTAAACATAATCCAATTTATTTTTGAACAGAGAAACAACACGTGCGTCCATATTCATCGACGCCATTGGCGATTGACTCTATAGTAGGCATGGATATCTGCGACAATGCATCCGCCTCAATATTTTCTGGTTCATTGGTGTGTAGGATGTCAGTGATAGACTGGCCAATGCAATCGAAGTTTCGAAACTAACAAGGTGAGGAAGGTGGTGAGGTTGATCCGTGTGGAGGACGATCGCCTTCAAGCATGTGCCTGAAATATTTGATAGCAGATTAGACTGCCAACATCTCTCGATCATAGGCAATGTAATTTTTCTGCGCAGTAGATAACTTCTTGGAGTAGAGTGGCTGTGAGTACCAAGTGGCTGTGCCAAGATTCTGACACATGTTGTTGCAACGTTGCGTCCATGGTAAAATCAGAAGCGTCTACTACAATAGCTAAAAATGCTCCTACCATTGGAAACGATAAAGCTGCTGCATCTGCCAGATCCTGCTTAGACTTCAGGAATGCAAAATCGGCCTCTTTGGACCAAACGATCTCCTCTTAGTGTTTCTCTTGGCACCCTCGAGAAATTTATGCAGTAATGCCAGCGTCTCTGCTGCTTTTGGGACGAAGCGACGATAAAAAATTAGCAGTGCCAAAAACCGTCAGAGCTGTTTGATTGTGTCTAGCTTTCAGTATTCTGTAATGATCGACACTCTTTCTAGAAGAGTTGCAACGCGGTTGCAGAGATCATGTGACCCAAGAAAAATCGAACTAATGGTTGCCCCAGAACACATTAGGCAGCGTTGAGACGAACTCCAAATTCTGAGAAGCGTTTAAACACTTGAAGCAAATGTTCCTTGTGCTGATCAGCATTTGTAGATGCTACGAGAACATCGTCGAAATACGGTACACAATAAGTGAAACGCTGCAACACAATAAGTATAAATCATTGGAATGTTGCAGCTGCATTCGACAATCCCAAGGGCATGAAAAGACACTCGAAGCTACGAGGTTTTGACACAACTAGTGGACCTTTGGTTTCAATGCGGTTTTAGACGTCATGTTTAATTGTTCTAACCGCTGCTGTGATCTCTGTCAGTTTAGGGAACTGGGCAAGAATTCGATGAAACTCGCTATTGTCCCGGATGTCTTTCACTGCTGGGGATGGTGCGTCCGCACCATCAACCTTGCAACGTGAACGAAGTTCAGTGCGTGGATCAATTAATTGACCGCGGCGATCATGGATAAACAATCCGATCATCATGCATTTGATCATTTTTGTCGCACCACGGTCATTTTCTGCATACGAGGGCCAGTTAGACCAGGATCTACAATTTATTGCCGATTCCGAACGATAGCGTTCGCAATTTTCTTTTATTTATACTCACCTAGAGGTTGGTGCGCTAACCCCCTCTATGTGGCAGTCCCTGCGATAGCAATCTCTTTCTGTGGTCATGTCGCCGTTTCTGTTGTACCCCTGTGTCACGAAGGTTTCTGATAAAGATGAACAGAGTATCAGGCTCGTGACACCTATAAACATCCTTTGGTATTTTAGGCGAATATCTTGTCGACTTGGACTTCTGCGCCCAGCATCAACGCTGTGTTGGGATGTTGGGAAACAATGACAAGTGGTAAAATGACGTGTGGTATCATTTGAGTTAGAGAGTTAGCACCACACTAGGAGGTCTATTGCATAGCAACCCCCCGCGCACCCTCGGATGATTCACAGTACAATACAGTACATATCGCAGTAAATCCGTTGGAAAAATATAATATTTGCTACTGGTGAAGTGCCATTTGTGCACTCTCAAAGAGCACCCTCTATCACCTTTGCTGTTGCGATTCAACCACACATTTTATTATCTAAAATTCTTCTTCAGGTGTCTTATATCATATTAGGTGTCTTAAAGTTTGTCCTATGAATATAGAATCACCCTACATAACGAAGTTTTTCCATTTCCCGTGAATTTTGTATCCTTACCTATGGATGTATATAATGAAAATCACATACAAGGAATTTTTTCGCTGCTTTTTCCAACTTCGTTATATGTGGGTCCGACTGCAATTCCATACGGTCTAGTCGGAATCTAATCCTTTATCATCAAGGTTTTATTGTCCATATAACATCTTCAATAAGATTTTCCATCAGTAAAATTATTTGCATGAACGTATCGAAATTTTCGAAGCATCCATAGCACACGATGGTAAATTTTCCAGTACTTTGTTATTTTATTAAAAATACAAACGCTATATTGAATAAAGG
This sequence comes from Pholcus phalangioides, assembly GCF_987345545.1. Lineage (NCBI taxonomy): Eukaryota > Metazoa > Arthropoda > Arachnida > Araneae > Pholcidae > Pholcus > Pholcus phalangioides. The sequence goes on along the minus strand of NW_028301608.1, from coordinate 78,566,360 downwards.
CTATATTAGAAGTCTTTTTAGCATTTACATATGAATGTATGCTTTATCAGAAATTTTGTCGCTTATACATACATAAAAGGGTAAGGTGGGTTTAATATCTGCATTCGTATTACCAAGTCATATATCTGTGGGTTTTCTGAACGTAATAATGGGAAAAAAGGAGATCGTTCTGCTCCGAAGTGAAAGACGGGATGGGAAATCGATGCAACGATTCCTAAACTGGAAAGTTCTTTTATCGGAAAACCTGATGTCAGCAAAAAGTTTCGAGTGTTTTTAGTTTATTTTATTCGAATTGAGAAGATCTGGAGCAGATCTTGTTCATCGTTTCGACTCCAAAAAAAGAGAAAAAAGAAATCTCCGAAGAATTGAGATTTTGCTTCGAAACGGGAGAATGGCACCCAAGTTATTCGGGGCTTTTTCTAATCTTCCCTCACCACGAAAAAAAAAATTCTTTTTCTTTGTAGATGGCAATTTAAACCTTCAGCGAAAATTAAACGAAAAAAAAAACACTCCAATAAAACATCACTAGGTATGAATTCAATGCAGTGACTCGCAACCACCGCTGTGTGGTCGCGTGGGCATTACATTAGTACATATAAACATAATTAAACTGAAACTACTGCTGTCACCTATCATATATAAAATACAACTGTTGTGGTTCTTCGATTGAAATGATGACCAAATTTTGATTAATTTGCCGTACACAGAAAAAATCAATATAATATGATATTGATAATATTTTATGAGCAATAATATATATATATTTGCTTAAAACATTAGTGCGGTAAACTAACGTTAGAAAGATGCGAAGGGCATAGTCCTTTAGGGATTTTTTGCAATTGTAATCATGAGATATAATATAGACTGAAACTGATTCTAGTCTATGTTCTTTGTGATTTTACAATTTTGAAAAGTCAAGGAGGATGTTTTGAGCATCTTACTAACGTTAGTTTACCGTATATAAACAACACCTGTTAAAACTTTGAAGCAAACTTATCGTTTTTAGTAATATTATTGTACATAAAACATTTAATTTCATGCAATATTGACATTTTATATACGACACATTACTCAAAATTTGATCATCAATTTCAATCGAAGAACCACAAGAGTTGCATTTTTCATTTGATAGGTGAGAGCAGTAGATCTAGTTCAATGATGTTTACTTGTGTACTATAATATACAAGGTGCGCAGCTAACAGGGCGTATGGTATTTCACTGGCGAACCGTTGATCCTAGAAGCATATTTCCAATTAGTAAAAGTTTCCAAATAACGTGCAGTACTCAGCTATGTCATTCATGTTTCAAGGCGGTTGCGTAGTTATTAAATTAAAAATGATAATTTTTTATGCACTCCCCGTGTACCCAAAAACCCAATTAGAAAGCTGTTGCCCTGCCTCTCCTGATGCCATCAAAAATATTCCACGTTTCTAAGTGCAATATTCACTGAGATATTAAGAATTCTAAAAACGGAGAAAAGCTGGGAAAGAACTGCATTAAATTCGGAAAACCGTTTTGACCAAATTTAGAGCTTTTTTTTCCAAACTTTCCTCTATTTTTCCAATTCGAATATCTCAGTGAATATTGCAATTATAAACGTGAAAAATTTTTTGGCATCAGGCGAGAAAGGGCAACAACTTTCTAATTGGGTTTTGTGGCACACAGTGAGTGTATATAAAAAGTTAATTATTTTTATTTTAATAACTATACAACCCCTTAAAACATTATTCACGTATCTGTCACGTATGCGTTATTTGGGTACTTTTTCTAATTAGGAAGTGTATCTCTAGGATCAACGATTCGCTAGTAAAATACTATGTTCACCGTTTGCTATACACCCTGTATATATATTATGTTACGTGTTTACATATTTCTTTGTTTCTAAGCAAATGACTATGGATAGGTTTGCAAATTTTTTTTTCTTTTTGCTAGTTTACTAACGTTCTTACACAGAGGCTCATTATTTGCTTATACTGTGGGTAGGCGCACTTTGATTCATATTTTGAATTTTATATTTGTGTTATATTATATGATTTTTGATGTGTGCAAGGACGTTCCTAATAGTCTTTCACTGTCACTGAATGGTTCCTGTTCAATCTCTGAAAGTATTATTCATTTCTTAACTCTATATGTTTCGTATAACGGTTTTTAGTTTCCCTATGATATCTTTCTTTTCTTGTGGGGAAGGAATCGGCATTGTGTGTCTAATGTCTTAGATGTGTCTTGAAGAGGTGTGCTACATTGTAAATTTATTTTGGGCCCCCTCCCCAAAGGCAACATCAGGGCTGTAATTTTAACTTTTTCTGGGGGTGGACAAAGAACATATACTCAATATAAAATCAAATGTATGTATATATATATACATATATTCAGTACATATTGAGTACATAGTTATATGTTCTTTGTCCCTTTCTTTTAGGAGATGGGGCATGGGAGGAAAAAGGTTACGAAACGATGGAACAAGGAATAAAAAGGTTACGAAACGATGGAACAAGGAATAAAAAGGGCAAAAACTTCGAGCACAATCGAAAGTAAAAAATTAATCTATTACTTGAAGCGCATTAGTTGAGCTCAACTTACAGAACGTTGATTGATCATTTCTCTCCAGTTAATTTTTTTTTCTTGACTGAGTTGTAAAATCTACTTGAAAACGATATATTGCTATTCAGTCGACATTTTTCAGTATCGTATCGACACGAAGAATTTAGGATTTAAGAGTATGGAATTGTTCCAAATGTAAATCCTCAGAAAGACAAAAATCTAAAATTTTAATATCGGATAGAGCTGTCTGTGTGTCCCCACTCCCACTTTTTTTCCCTTTTACTAAACGTGGAATTGAAGATTTATTGGCATCTGACTGCATAACTAATCGTTTGATCGATTCCCTTACAGTGTATCCAGCGGATTTCGAACATCCATCAAATGTAACGGAACATTGCAGAAGCTCTTTGGTGAATTCTCATCAGAATATAAAAGAAACGTTTCAGTCGGTAACTTTCTCTTTCTGTCTAAAACCGAAGCATTCATTTTCCTCTGGCAGTTCACTGAGGATATTTTCCCTCGAAAAGACTGGGTCAAATACGCAAAGCCCGATTTTTTCTCAAAATACCAACGAAATGCTTAAGGAAGCGCCAAAACAATTCTTTGGGCGATTGTCGGGATTTTCTCTGTCGGATGCACAAATGGGAACGCAATGACTCGTGAAAAAAATGTTTTTGTAGATAGTGTGGGGGCGAACAATAAAAGATTCAGCTTAGGAAAAAAAACTTCCGGAATCCTTCATTCCAATAGGTAAATCACCAAATAATCCAGATTTACGTAAGAGAAAACACAATGCCACTGCTCTTAATCATCAAGCTTGCTGGAATTAGAATAGGTTATTTCTGCGACATTTGTGTGCATATAAAAATTACATTTGATAAAACGGTTTTAATACCATCTACTTTCATAATCATCCGCATGTACAATCTCTGACGAGGCAGTCATTATAATATCCAACTTAGAGGTGCAAATGCGAGTCAATCTCCCTGTTAAAAAGTCTCTCCACAGGGAGAAACAGGCCTACAGTGGTACAATTATTCAATCATTACACTTCACTCATAGTTAGAAAAATCGATGGCAGATGGCAGCACTGCACGTAATAAGCATTGCACAGAAACAAACTTCACGTTAGGTTCACAGCACGTACACACATTCACGTACGAGTCTTTTAGATATTCCGTTGAGGAATGTGTATGAGGTACATGCATCGTTAAGTTGTCGTCATTAGAATAATTTTTGGCTCGTGTAAAAACAATGTACAGTCGGTTCCGTCGGTATGCACGGATTTCATATTCGCGGCCTCTTTCCCAGTTTTTTTTTTTTTTTGTAAAACGCTGTTGAGATAATAATTCTCGTATGGGAACAAAATACAAGTTGTGCGTGTTAAGTAAACGTTTAAAAAATCTCTTGAAAGTTTTTTTCTTGCTTCCGAAAATATTTATACAAAGATGTTGTTTAAATGTTTCTAAAAATGTTAAACTTCTAAGAAAATTCGAAATATTGGCAAAGGTTAGCTTCATTGCTGCGATTTCCCGTTATTATACAAATACAAATACAAATACAACGCCACAACAGGCAAAATGCCCAACGAGGTGGCTGATAAAAAGATGCCCATAAAAATATGGTTGTCATATGTTTCAAAAATACAGCAACCCAATTAAAAATGCAATTAACACAAATTACAAACAATATATACACATGATAAAATATTATACAATGCCCATAAAGAATACTTATGGTTGTCTTATTCTAAGAATGGATAGCTTCTCGATTTACCCCAACATGTTTATCGTATTTCTTTTTAAACGTGTCAATTGTGTTACAATTTACTACCTCCGGGGGTAAGCTATTCCATTTATTAACAACCCTATTGGAGAAAAATTCCCTGCGACACCATAACCTTGCATTGTCCCTCACCAATCGATACTGGTGTCCCCTTGTAAAAGCAGTCGATTGGCGGTGTACTAAAAGTTCATGGTCCATCCTATCCATCCCATTGAAAATTTTGAACACTTCGATCATATCTCCTCGACACCTGCGTTCATCCAATGTAAACATATTCAAAAAATGAAGTCTTTCTTCATAACTCAAGCCCCGTGTGCCAATAAGGACACGCGTAGCTCTTCTCTGCACCCCTTCAACCAAGTCTATGTCCCTCTGTAGGTATGGTCTCCAAAACCTTACAGCATACTCCAGTCCAGGACGAACTAAGCCTCGAAAAAGCGGAAGAATGACTTTAGGAGAACGCGAAGAGACCTTTTTGAAAATGAGACCAAGCATTCTATTCGATTTTTTGGCAACCGCTGAACAATGTTCAGAAAACTTAAGTCGCTCGTCAATGAGAATTCCCAAATCGGTAACTCTAGTTGCATCCGGGATAGTGACACCATTCAACTCGTAAGAGAACCGTGGGTTGTTCGAACCAAAATGAGCGACCATGCACTTATCTACGCTAAACGTCATGCTCCATTCATTTGCCCATGCTGCAATCTTGTTTAAGTTGGTCTTGTTTATTACTGCATCAAAGATTGTACACAGTCAGATATTTCAAGGAATGTCTGATTTTTCAGTGCTTATATTTCAGAAGTGAAGTGAGCTATATGTTATGATTGAATATTTTTACTGTTTGTAGCCCTGTTCTGTAGTATGTTCTCCCCCGCGATGCAAGTCCGTCACTATGAACGCTCGACCACCACAGAGGCTCTGAGAAGACCTACACGCCAATTACACACACATATTTGGAAAGCGCAGAAAAAATCTTATACGGTCACACCAATTTCATTGAAATATCTGGATTTAATGGCGAGCTACAGGCGCTGAAGTATTGGCAAAGTTCAAAATCAAAATGTCGCTAAAATTATTAATTCTCAATTCCGCAAACGCAGTACTAGCTACAATCGGTCAAATTTTCCAAAAACCTGTCCATTCCACCAGCTTTCGCAAGAGCCTACAATAAACTATATCTATGATCTAGTTCAGGAGAAATGTAGTCGTTTGTTTGCGATCTATCACTGAAATATGCGTTCGTTGAAGTAATTTTAGTAGTTTCACCATTAAATATGCATATCCTGTAGATCAGAGGTCCTCCTTTTTCTTGCCGCGAGCACTACCTTTGCCCATCATGAAAAGAAGAGCACCCTTACCAAGGTTAGGTTAGGTGGCAAGTTGGCAAGTTAGACATACGAATTCATGAAATCAGGGAGATTTCAATCCTTCAATGCAATTTGTACAAGCTGGTTTAATCGATACCTTGATTAAGTGCTAGCAAGCACAAAATCGGACACGGGTATTGAGCATTATGGTGCTTCGGGGAGCACCGTAGTGCTCGCGAGCAACAGGTTGAAGATGCATGCTGTGGATAGAGGTAGTGTCACCTTATAGGATTTTTTGTGCAAAATCAAATTGGACAAAATCTGTAACCGCCAATTCCGAATTTTCGTCGAATATCTACTTCAACAAACGCTGATTTCAGTGATGTAAAAAATTGCAAACAAAAAACTAAATTTCTTCTGAACCAGAAAGCCTGTATGGTTTATTGTGAGCTCTTTCGATAATTGGCGGAATGGAAACACTTTTGGCAAAATTGACCTATTCTACCTTTAAGGGTGTTTGTGAAATTGGCGATTAAAATGTTAGTGACAATTCGATTTTGAACTTTTCCAAACTTTCAGCGCTTGTAAAGAACCATTAAAACCAGATATTTCGATGAAATTGATGACAACTTATAGCATTTTTTCTGTTTTTCGAAATGTGTGCTTATTGCGTATAAGTCTTTCAGAAATTTCACAAATTCTGTTTTTTTCTGACTTGACGCAATTTTTCCACTTATTTCACACAAAGCCGATACTATAAAAATGAGGTGCCTGAAGAACAAAATTTTAGGGTTTGGTTTATTCGCGGTCACCCTTGAAACGTAACCCCCGCTAATACGGAGGGATGTCTGTATAGAATTTATTATAAGGTGGTGAATCAAAAACAATTGAACTATATGAAAATTCATAACCATCGTCGTAAGTGATGAAATTATCGTGAATAACCTGTGAAGAAATTGCCGTGAATTGTTTGTGAAAAAATTGTTGTGAATTGCTTGTGAAGAAATTGTAGTTATAGTATATTGTTCACACACCGAAGTTCATGCCATGACATCGGGATATATGATGAGAGTGCAATGACCAGTGTAACTTATCAGCAGCAGTTTGAACCGATAGTTTTATTGCCAAATATAAAACCAGATTTCGTGACATCAATTTCGGTAGCTTGTTCTGCCAAGGTCTTTTATTTTGTAAGACTATAGATAAATTTACGAAGGTTTTTAAAAGCTGGCTGTGCCAAGATATATTTAGGAAAGAGAAAATTCAACTGCCCTTTCGGGGAATCGAATCCACGTCCTTTCACTTCCCGAGTGAACGCTCTAGACCACTAGACTACAGAGACAACTAATATCTCAATCTTTCCTCGGAGCTCGTGTGCACTAAACGGGACCGTACAAGGACGGTCGGACTTAACTAACGCCAAAGCTCACAATTGTTGGCAATGTCAACAGATGGCGACTTATCCGAAGATCATGTCACACTCCGCTATCCACACGAAGGTTTTTAACAGCTGGCTGATGCGAACATATATTTGGGAAAGAGAGAAAACTCAACAAGCGAAGAGTGTGTGACATCATCCTCGGATATAGATATAAACTTGCCTAGTGAATAGTTATTAAAATTTTCTGATTTTGATTCGAATTTTAGTACAGACCTTATATATTCGCACATTCTTTTTAGAATTCAAAAAAAAATTCTAGTGACTTTTGGATTCCCGTGTGTTTATGCAATTAATTTAATATTCTTTTTATTGCAAAGCTCTTTTCGAAAACGTCTGTAAAATTCATTTCCCGCGTATAGCCGATAGCAAAAAAAAACAACCAAAAAATATAGTCTTTGAAACGTTGAACAAGATGTTTTTATTTTTTTTTTTTCAGCCGTAAGGCATAAGAAATTTTCAGATAAAATAACACTCGAATTAGATGCGAAGAAGAATCGGATAAAAATAATGTATTTTCTTCTAATCTAGGATGACTTGATCTAGGTATCACTGAGAATATGAAATAGATAATATAAAAATACAAGCTCTGGGAAATGCATTCAAATATCCAATTACCATTTTTGAAGAATGAAGAAATAAGTTCATCGTTTCACGTAGATGAAAGGAGATATATAAGTGAAACTTCAAGTTAGAGTTTCTTGAATTCAGATTTGTTTGAATGTTTCACTTATGTGAATATCAACTTCAAATAAATTATGCATACGTATCACAATTTATAAATTATGCATGTGTATTTGAGGTTTTCTCGAAAATTGCTGAACCAAGTAAAATGTTGTCATTACAAATATTTTATAGCATATATAATTGCGTAAATATCGTGTTCCATATATTTTCGAATTTTCGGAATCACGATTTCAATTTTCCCTGGAATGGTTTGATCCTTTACATATTTTTGCGCAGATATAAAAGAACTCGTCTGTAATGTCGGTGCCAAGGAATACATTTTATTTTCTGTAATCAGACTGTATAGAAATTTAAATAAATTCTCTCAAAATAATTATAACTTCTCAAATGATTTCTAGTTTTCGTTTGCGAACTACAAACAGAACATCAATTTGAATTTTAAGTTTGCAAATACAGTTGACGCCACTTATTAGAATCATAGATAACATTATTCTGATATTATTATCACTTTTGCAAATTAAGGAATGAACTAATATCATAACATGGAAAAAATATGGTTTGTAGTAATCAGAACTTCGGTTTGTGTTATCAATCTTTTTTTATCAGTCTTTTTGTCTTCTTGCATATTTTCGAACTAAGATTGAATCAAATTCGTTTTTTGTTACGAGTTACCGTTATCAGCCTGCAAGACTGTGTAGGAAAGTTCCTTTGTTGATAAAAATCAAAATACTCGGTACACAATATCCTAATCGAGCCTTAGTATCCGCTATGAACCATGTACGTGCAGCGCTGCTTTTGCAGCATTCCTGTAAGTAATGCGTAAGGTGAAAGAAAGTCCCATACTTCAGTTCTTAGTCAGTTTCTTTCATCTTACCATATTCACAGTTCCTTCACCGGAAGACTTTCACAAGGGATCAATGGACCATACCGTACATTATAAAAAGCATCGCAATTCGCGTGATACACTTTCGACAGTTTCACTCCTAACTCCTAACAAATTCTGAATTTGAAAAAAAAAAGGATTTTCAGCATAGACGAAAAAAAATTCCTTTTTTCCCCGTTTCAGACCAATATGAAAAAAAAAATCCGTCATGATTCAACTTTTTGAAACCGGCCATGAGGGAAAGAAAACGGAGTTCTCCCGTTTTTGTCGTCCCATTCTGCAAACGGGACATATGGTCAAGGTTAATGAGCCTTTGTGAAATGTTAGAATGGAACTGTCTAATGTTTAACACGAATTACGGTATTTTTTAAATGTACAATACATTTATGTGATAGCTCTCTTAAGAAAGTCTCTTGGTGAAAAAAATCTTAATCTGGTCAAATGAAAGAAACTGATCAAGAACTGAAGGAAAGTAGTTTTTTTTTTACATAAATTTGCATTCACTATAGAAATGTCATTGCAAAAGCAGCTACACACGCACATGGATCATCAACGAACATTACGGACTGATTACGTCATTAGGTACACATGTTTATCAACAAGGAACGGGGAAAGAACACCTTCTAGAATCCCACACATAGTCTTGCGGCCCTGATAAATGTAATTTATGGGGGAAAAGTTAAGTTTCGTCAAACCTTTGCTTCAGAAAAAGATAATATTATCCGGAGTCCGGATCACAAAAACGAATTTTTCCCATGTTATGGTATTGTTCCGTTCCTTGCAAAAATGATAACAATACCCAAATGATAACATTATAGGTGATTCTAATTAGCTGCATTAACTGTAGTTACTAATCTAATACTGTTATTAGACATCCTCCCCCTAGTCCAGATGTATGATCACATTAAGGGGTATTCACTGTACATTTTTGTTTTGCAATTTATGCGAATCGAATTTTCACTCACACCATTATATTTTATGTTCATTCCATAATGTTCGGACACATATTATACCATTCAGAAAAAAATTACCCATACTATGTCTCTAATTTCATCAGTAAAGTTTAATTTTAAATTTTATAGGGATTTTTTTTCTCTATTTCGTTTGTTTTTTTTTCTCTAGGTGGGGGGGGGGGGAGGGGTAAAAAAAACGAGGCATTATTGCTGTTTATTACTGCTTTCAAGTGTAAGTTGAGAAATTGTTCGCCACCACATGAAGCAACAGATATTCAATTCGGGTGTGTTCTCTTTCAGCTATTTCCTTCTAAAGTTTTGTTAAGAAAAAAAAATAAAATAAAAAATATATATATATATATATATATACTTTTCTTCTCCGCTTTTCCAAGAATACCACAAAGATAACATTGCATTGCCGGAAGCTGAGTTTTTACGCATCCATCTTACATCACAACACACTCATATATATAAGAGTACAAGAAGAAGAAAAAAAAGCGGAGAGAAAAGAAAAAGTATCAGTTTCACGAGAATATATTAAAAAAACATTCCATGAACTTTGCTGCTTTTTTTTTGAGAGGGAAAAAAAGGGTGGACGTGAAAAATTTGGCATTCCGAAACGGCGCTCCCCGACAGAAAAGAAAAAAATTCCGAAGAATGTAGAATCCTGTTTCTCCGTCTTTCATTTCATTATCGAACATGAAGTTTTTCTTTCCACCTGAATTCACAGCACGTCGTTTTGCAAGTTAATTTCACACAGCCAAGAATCCACACACTGTCTTTTAACATAAGCTTCTTTTTTCCTCCTTATTTTCTTTTTACAGTATACCCGTTTTTTTTTACATGTTTTACAATAGAACATCGGCCAATTTATTTATTTTATTTTTGTCTTTGTTTGTTTCGAACTTTGTTTTACCGTATTTAAAACACGTTCTCTTTTTCTTTTCGGTATCTCGTTTTTCTATTTGTTAAACAGTTTTCTGTCGCTGAAAGCTAGTAATTAACTTTTTTTTTTTCCTTTCGTGTGAATTTTTTTTTTCCAAGTACATAAAATATTTCGGATTCCAACGCCGGGAAAATCTGGAAAATAAAAGGTATATTCTTCGTGTACGCACATGCATCCAGCGCTTATTTTTCCATTTTTTACTAGGTTGCGTCCTTAAAATTAACCAACCGAATGGAAGAAAATTAACATGAAACAATTGATTCTATAATTTTTGAAACTAATTTTTGCATCAATAGCATTGACCACATTATAAAAACAGCGATTTAGTTTGGGTTTACGTTTTTTCCAAGAATTTTGGATCCCCCCCCCCTCAGTAATCATCGATTTTAATCGTTCCTGACATTATAATTTGGTGTTTTTTGCATTTATTTGCATTCAGATGCATTGCAAATTAGCAAAATAGATTTTTCTTTCTATCGTGAATAAATTTTTCAGATTATTCCATACATTATTTTCTAAAATATTCTTCATCGAAGATAATCATTTTCTGAAACACCTTATGCTTCTCTTTCTATTAAGTGTTTTGTATTGATGGCCTGGAAAATATTTCTGAAAACAACGAAATACGCCTTTTTTAAATTAAAAATTCGAGTTTATGCAGCTCAATCAGGCAAAATATTCTTTGAAATGTGAATCACTAGAGCAGAAATTTACATGATTCCCATCACTATACACTGTAGCCAAAAAAAAAACTTGAGACGACGGAATTACACTCGAACTCTCAAAAATAAACCACTTTTTCAGATATCCGTGTTTTCAAATATGATACAATTTACATAATTTTCATGGAAATTAATGCGCAACTTTTACACGTATTTTATTTTTTATTTATTAATTTTTTGTGAGCTCGTGAATTCATCGTTTTCAAACTCTTAATAGCGTCGATTTATAGCGGTGCAAATACCTCGTGGTGTCAATTCTTTGTGGTGTCAGCAATTACATTACCATAATCATCACCATCCGGTAAATTTTTGTATTATGCGTCAAACAAGAGCTTGAATTTTCGTTTACCAATTACAGCGGCAAATAAAAAGATATCTTACCCAACTTCATTTCTTGTATTTAGGCAATTACGAGATATCTCGCATTCTTGAAACCCTCTTAATTTGGCAATGCTGAGCCCAAACACGTTTGTAACGATGCTTCACCTTCGAACATGCTTTTTCTTCTCCCTTCCCCCCCCCCAACTTGTTAGATCAACTGCCAGTGGGTGGAGTTAGCTTTTGTTCAAAGTTTAATAAAGGAAGAAAAGGGACTGTTCTTTTTCTTCTTCGCTTCGGGTAATATAGGAATACGCGTACAGGGTAAACAATATAAAAGTTAGAGTATTTCTCTTCCTTGTTGTTTTTCTATCATTCTCGGTGTTTGTAGAGGGTGAGCACTTATCACCTGCACAAAATCCGAAAAAAATATTCTTCAAAAAATGTGTGGCATTTTTCACAGGGTTCCGTGGTTTCCAAATGTGGCAGTTGTAATGCAGATCAGAGAAATTTTAAAAGCCACTTAAAGGGTTAAACCTTGTCTATTATAGCGTCACTACATGTTTTCTTTCCCCTCCCACTATTCAGTTTTTAGGCAAATGAAGAAAATGTTCATGTCATAAATAAAAAATGCATGTGTTTTCCAAATATCATTCAATATAAAATGCTTTATAAAAAATTTAAGTATACGTCGTGTGTAAATTTTTGTGACACTTTAAATTCGTTATTGTGTCTAAATTTTATGCATCGCTAAGCAGTTTTATTATATTTGATTCCCAAATATAATTACAATATATTACAATTATTATACAATTTATTATATTACAGTGATTCCCAAATTGGGTGCCATGAGATCTGATGACCCGGGCACTAGACCAAGAAAGGCGTCAAGTGGTTCACTTTTTATTCGTTCAAATTACAGAAAGCAGATGCCAAATTTACAGAGAAACTTGTCCCGAGTGACAAAATGAATTTTTATTTCTAGTTACGGCCCTGCTATCGGATACTAAAGGGGGTACCACGAGTCAAAATTCCCAAGTCTTTGCTGAACCTGAACGAGATCATTTTTAAGGGCAGTTTTATATCGTATTTCTTTTTTTATTGCTTTTATCGGCTGCTGTACTTTTGATATAGTTTAGATTTATAAAATTCGACTCTATATTCTTCTATATTTTTTATGGGCATCTTCTTTTAGCCACCTCGTCTGTTGTAACCTTTGTATTTGTAAAAAGTTTGAAAATTCCAGTACTAGAAGGTTTGACTCGTTTTTTGAAGTGCGCATGAGAGATGAAGTGACTGCTCTGTTAGCCCATCCGGGCTTGCGACCGTTTTCTCGAGAAGCCAATTGCGTTGTGTTCTCTAACCACTGGACTGCCCAGTAGTTAGAGAGTTAGCTTCTAACTGTGCAGGTCTGGGTTTGAATCCCGGTTCGGGCATAGATGTAAAAATACATTAAAAGCATTAAAAGTTAACAAATTTCAATTTTTTGTTCTAATATTTTCGAGTTTCTTAAGTAAATAAATAACTCCTATTCAAATTTTTTTCCTGCCAAAATTATGTAAGGTAGATTTACATTCACATATAATTTTTTTTTCAGAATTGTAATTGTTAAATTTTATGTAAAAAATGTATCGTGCGCATTTACCTCGGAAGTATTTTTTCCTTGAATCCATCTTGAAAGAACATAAAGTTCAACTTCAAGTACTGCCTTTGGATGAAAGCCCCTAAAGTTCACATTCACCATAACTCTAACTCAAAACACCACACAATACACAATCCTGGTTGTACTACTGTCAGAGCTTAACTCGCTGAGGTTGAAAAAAAAGTCTACAGTGAAAAAAAACAAATCACCCCGTTTGTGGTGACATGATCTGATATTATACACCACACTGAAGACAGTGATGGCGTACTTTCCCGGTTTGTATGCCAGCCGTCAAAACTTATGCCGGAGTAATGAGTTAATTGTTTTTGTATCCAAATTCACCGGGCGGCCTAAAAAGGTTGGGAACCACTGGAGTAGATGTTTTGTGACGGTTAGGGCATTCCCTGGCTACCACTACTACTAAACCGAACATGCACTTTGCACACATTCCTCTGCGGAATTTCTAATGAAGCGGTACATGTCGGAACGTGTTTGTGCGAGTGTTTGTATATGCATGGCCCTAGTATATGTATGTTGTCCAACTTTTGCTTGTTCCCCGTACTTGCTAGTGCTGTCACCTGTGTACCATATTTTGAAGTAAAGATTTTAAATGCTTGAATTTTCAACACTCCTTATTAGAACATCCAAATGTCTTATCTACCTACGTCGGTCTGTGATTGTATTGCCATCAATCTCTTTTAATTGCGACCACGTTCCCACCGGCTCAGACAAAGCTCCTTTCATCGGCATGAAGAAATTTACTTTACTTTAAACCCTCAAGAAACACGTCTACCCTCCATAGACAACCATTCTTATTTGCGTTCCTTTATTGGATTACATGTTCGCTGTGCCATAGTATTTTACTGCCACCCGCTTTATCATGACCTGGAAACTTACAGCTCTTTATAATTAAACTCAAAATTATAATTTCAAATACTAAAAATAATAATTTTAAATATTGCCTCTCTTTTCTATTTGTATTTTAACTAGACAAGCTAGTTAGCATCATTTGTCCTTATGTAATGCGATGTACTAGAAAAGCTGAAAACACTTTCATCTAAAATTAGCCATAGAAAAACGGCAATCAGTTCGAACCAGATGAGTCGGCTGCATTTTCCCTATTTATCAAGAATTTGTAAATTCATTACCAGTTCAGATTAACATAAAAATTTGCGCAATGTACGTTGCGAATTAAAATTTTAATTGGAGACTTAATTAACTGATCTTTAAAAAATAATTATAAAGCTGAGATTTAGTTTTTCTAAGTTATATTAACGTTTTTTCATCATGAAATATTTTTTTCCTTAAAATGAACATTTTTTTTCATTTGTTTAAAAATCAAATAGTGAAAGGGAGGTAAAAATATTCGCAGAAAATTCTTTAAAAAAAATCAACTTTTTATCTCTTGCATTAGAGAAAAGAACCTACTATATTTCGACAAGAATATCCTGTGACTTTTAAATATTTTACTATGTTAGTTATAATGAGATTCAAGCTCGAAAATAACTGAAACAGACTTTTCTTGTTTGTACTACTAAGTTCTCGCATGAGTATAGTAATGCAAATCCATCTCATCTTATCAATTAACGAAGAGAAATCGAAAATTTAAGTCTCTTATTCAGAGAAAAAATATAAATTTGTAATTTTTTCAGATATGACTAAATAACAAAGTTCCGTATGCGAAACATAACAAGATCGCAATTGCGACGGAATAAATCAAGAATAACTTAATTTATGTCGGAGAAAGTGGGAAAATGAGATGTTAAGTGCTAAAACAAATACTGCGTAAAACGCACGAGGATATCTTACATTTATATACAATGCTCTATTTTATCCCCCCCTCCAAAAAAAAATTGAGTGCAGTAGAACTTCCCATAATGGACACTCCCCGTTACCCGCTAACGGACACCTCTTGTTAACGAACACTTGTTTGAATTACGTCAACGGGCTTCAAAATGTATTTTGCTATCGAGAGATTCTATTGTATGTGCTTGAAAAGATAGACATGTACGTTTTAAGCATAATCCAATCATGAATAAAAAAGTGGATTTGCCTGCGAATGAACGAAATGAAATTTTTAGAAGACCCCGAATAAGTCGTATTCACCCCTTTCCGAAACTGTTCCTTTTGCTTTTTTATATATTTATATATTTTTTTTTCTGCCGTTGCTTTTCATATGTATTTTGAGGCTCTCATCTTTTCTCGCATCAAGCTGCATGTGCCTAGTGCATGAGGTAACAGTAGTAACGACGTAGTAACGTAGTTCGTTCCTACTTCAATTCGGCCGCTTGCGATAGCACGGATTCGCGTTTTGTAGATAAGCCGTTATCTAAACGACTGCCGCATTTTCCCGGAAGGCAAAATACCACTTTTGGATATCACACTTTTCTATTTTCAAAAACAGGGACAAGAACGGGTTGCTTTGTGTCCCCAACCCCCATGAAGCGACGCCAAGAACTATCTATCTCCCTTTCAAAGGTCATTTTACTTAAATTATTATTATTTTCCCTTTTTTTATTATGTTTTTTTACATATTTATATTATGGTTTTCTTTTCATCTTCATCACTTTTTTTCCCTCCCAACCCTTCTTCTCCCCACCTTCATGTATGTCAATGCATATATCAAGTCTCTCTCTTATTTCGCGCATTAGATTGTTATGACATTTTGGAAGGCACTTGCAAATCGCATTACGCTATTGGAGAACAATAAAAACTGTTATCTCGTTTCTTCTTTCGTACAAAAAAAGTGACTGCATTGAAATCAATGAAATACATAGAACAAAAATTCATGAAAATGCTGTTACGAACTAGGGGGAAAAAATATATTTTTTAATTTGGGGATGCATGACTGTGTCTACTAGGCTGAATGAATGAATGAACACCAGAACTTTTCTACTGGACTCATCCCGATGCCGAGATTTCTTCCAGCCCAGCTTCGTGGCAGAGTCCAGAACACTTTATTTTAAGTCAAAAAGAAAATAAATAATTGGGTTTTTTTTTGTCGATTGGGATATGATTTTGTTTTGTTCTGATGACAAATACCTGCTAAAGTATTGAATGATGTTGAAGAAATCGAGAGCATTTGTAAACCGAAATTGTAACAGTGAAAAGATAGCTGTTCAGCTGTTCTACCATATTAGTAATATCTTTTTTTGCCATCAATTATTAAAGACTATCGACCAAAATAATAATCTTGATTGATTGATTATTCAGCCAAATTACAAGGAAATTCATGATAAAACTTGATCAGCGAGTCCTTTTAAGACTAAAAATTGATTTGCGAAAATTTCGAAACAATTTCTTTCCAATGACCAACTATTTATTCTGTTGATTAGACACCAAATACATTGAGACCTCGATATAACAATACTTTGCAGACCAAGAAAAAATATAGTTGTAGAGTGATTAATTTTGTGCCGACGACGTAATTATCACATTTCAGAAAATTTATGATGTTGTCTGAATCTTTGCGAAATAAGCGTAATCAGTGCTTTTAGAAAATGTGCTTGTAAAGGTGTTTACTACATTTCGTTTCTACGTCGTACACAAAAAGTAGCATTACCAACAACTACATCGACACCTCCAGGGATCTTGTGATGCAAAATACTTATGTTATTAAACGCCCTTGAAAGAACGAAAACAAGCGATAAAGTTAAAATTTAATTGGAGGCACTTTTGAGCGAAACATGAAAATATATATATACAGTGGTTTCACAATCTCAAAAAATATTGTTATAGAGATGTATTATAGCAAAGGATATCGTTGTATCGAGAAGAGTTTTAACATTAGATTATAGTCAATTTCAAACAATATTTCAAATAATATTACTGTAGAGTGACTTATCGTTATACCTATTATTGCTTGTTGTGAGTTTTCTCTATATATTCTACTTAATGCCCAAAAAAAACTCCAAATCTAACTAACCATTATGTCATTCGTCAGTATCAGCTCGTATCCAGTAAGAGAAGAGTAATTTATTAAAATTTTTCGTATAAGAAATTATTCAACGAACTTCGAATAAAGATATAGGGGAAAAAATAACGTTTTATCCGGAGAAAAAGCGATAGGAAGAAAAAAATGCAAAAAGAAGAAAGATAATCTCTCAGACAGATGACATTTTTATCAACTGTAAAATAAAACTTACACGCCTCTAATATTATTATTATTTTTTTTTTTTTTGCGCAAAAATCGAATTTCCAATAATTATCGCAATTCGAAAACACATTTATGAAACGACTGGAATAAATCTTGAATTTTATAGAGTGTAAAGTTTCATAAATTACATTAAAAGTTTCTACCTTCTAAACCATAGAAAGTGTTTAATGACCTCAACTGTGATTCGGCTGATATCTTCTTATCTTTTAAGTTAACCGGAAGTGAAACGATCTTGCATGACAGGTAAAAAATACGACACATAAAATTGATGAAGCTAAGACAAAAGAAAAATCCCCTTAAAACAAATGCATGAAATCCCTTTTCTTAACGATAAAAAATGATAAAACTGAAACCACAAAAAAAAGGAAGGAAAATTGAATCCATTTCATCCTTTTTAGTTTTCAACAGATGTATTTCAATCCAAGAAGAATCACGATGGATATTTTTCGTGGTTATCAAGATTATTGTAATATCTATAATAAAAGCTGGTTACGTATATCCTAATTCTCTGGTAAACATTATATGAAATTTTTATCCCAGAAGTATGTGCTCCGAGCATAGTGACTTCGAAGAATTTGCCAATCTATAACATCCTTCGGCCAAGAAAATAAACTCTTTTTTCAAAAAAAAAATTTCGGTAGGTAGAGAGAACTCGATTTCTGTCCTGTAGGGAAAAAATAGAGAATTCAATCATCGCGTAATTTGATAAGATCAAAAATGCACTTGGAATAAGTATTAATTCATTTTTAAGCAGCATCTGGGAGTTCCCACGAAACTCTTAGCTTCTACTTCGAGAACCATTCATTATTTATAACTTATTCTTCAGCGAGACACGAGAGCGAAGTTTAATTTTAATTACTGTCCCTTGTTTCTCATCGCTCAATCGAATGAATATGCGTTCGGGGCTCATCATTTTTCAATCAAGCTATCAGCAAATTGCGAAAGTGGCAAAGTGAATCAATTACCATCATCATCATCATCATCATGGAATGAGACTGTGGGGAAGCAGAACAGGGGCAGAAAAAATGAAACAGGAATCGATGCAAATGGCTATCGCGTCCTTGCGCTTGATCATGGGAAAAAAACCATTATTCTTTTTTCCCCTTCTGTGATTGTGGTAAGCAATGAAAAAAAGAGGAAAAGAAATCATGCTTTTGTATGCAAACCCACCTTTCATTGGAATAACGGGAATTTTTTTTCCTTCTGCTTCTAATTTTCTTCCCTTTGACGGTTTCGTTAAAATATGAATTGGATCCAAATTATTCCTACTTTTCTTTGGCATGTACACTCATTAAATAATGTTATACTGAATAAAAATGCGTCGTTGACGTTTCATCAAAGCTAAAAATGTAAGAAAGTAAATTCTGGTCATTAATAAATTTTTCTAGAGCTCATATAATTCAGAAAAAATAATATTTTAAATGCATTTTTGTTCAATCGCTTAACTGTAGCATAAAGTTCAGAAAAATGCATCAAAAATATACATTTTTCCCCCCTGCTCAATTTTATGTATTTCATCGAAATAACAATATCTATATAAACGAACTCAATTTTGCCTTCGTGGAAACGAATACTAATTTTACTTGTCACAAAATTATCGTCTAATAAATATGATAAATAATGAACAAGTGCATTACCATATACATCACTGAAGACACGACCCTGCCTGCCTTATTTTGAGCATTGTGGCGTTTGCTGTAAGCTCAAGTCAACCTCTTCACTCTCAAACCAAAACTAACCATTAAAAAAAAAATTTTTTTTTTACTCATTTATATTTATTGTATGTCAAAATGCCCTTTAAAAAGAGAAAAGGTAATTATTTGGTTTGATACTTTTACTAGGAACACACACACACATTTGAATAAGGAACACATACCTCAGGTCTAAACTAAAAAAAACATTATAAAAACCATTCAGAACCGTTAAAAGAGCGAAGAGGTTAAGGAAGACTACTGATGCCTCTACTTCAGCTCCTCACGCCACAAGGCAATACCATATTCTTTTCAGACTCGCGCATTAATTTTTTTGTAATTTTCAAGATGTTTGTGCATCGTTGATGCTCAAAAAATACATTAAAAGTTAACAAATTTCAATTTTTTTTTCTAATATTTTCGAGTTTCTTAAGTAAATAAATAACTCCTATTCAAATTTTTTCCTGCCAAAATTATGTAAGGTAGATTTACATTCACATACAATTTTTTTTTTCAGAATTGTAATTGTTAAATTTTATGTAAAAAATGTATCGCGCGCATTTACCTCGGAAGTATTTTTTCCTTGAATCCATCTTGAAAGAACATAAAGTTCAACTTCAAGTACTGCCTTTGGATGAAAGCCCCTAAAGTTCACATTCACCATAACTCTAACTCAAAACACCACACAATACACAATCCTGGTTGTACTACTGTCAGAGCTTAACTCGCTGAGGTTGAAAAAAAAGTCTACAGTGAAAAAAAACAAATCACCCCGTTTGTGGTGACATGATCTGATATTATACACCACACTGAAGACAGTGATGGCGTACTTTCCCGGTTTGTCAGAGAACGATTTCCTGTGGCGACTAGATGACTTTTCTTTCCGAGTTCACTTCGCTATAATACTCAGATGAAATCTAATTCCTATAGACGAAAAAAAAAATACAAATATTTTTTACAAGCTCATCTATCATCAGAGCTTCCCAATCTCTCTCTCTCTCTCTCTCTCTCTCAAAAGTATGCTCACAGTATAACTAGCCTACTTCTTTCTAAACTCGCATTCATTCGTAAGCGATGAATGATTTCCCTCCCCCCCCCCCGTATCTATACGCGCTTGATAGGCATCACCGATACCGAATTTTCACACTGGAATTCCACGTGAAGTTCAATTTGCTTTGAGTCCTTCGTGGTGGCACATGACATTGAATAATAACGGTATAGCCTTAAAAATTATTAAATATTTACTTTATTTCTCTGAATCTCTTTTATTGTAGTTGCTACACAATATTTTTTTGCAAACACCTAGAATATAACAGTCAAACTTTCGTCTTAAATTCGTTTTTCGTTCTAGTTATAATTCTGTAATGCAGAGTACTCATCTACACAGGGTGAATCTGAACTAATCTGCCGAACAAAAAGTGGGGGGGGGGGTGATAGACGAGCCCATTGGGAGTATAAAACATCATAGCATCCCTGTCCTCTCTCTAACCGTTTTTGAGTAATTGGAAGGGGAAATAGATTATGAAAGAAAAACGCGTCAAGTCTCAAAAAACACAAATCTGTGACGTTTCTGAGAATCCTACAAGCAAACTAAGCACATATTTGGAAAGAGCATAAAGAGTAAAGTGCCACCAAAATAAGGTGACGCCATTTTCATCAGAATATCTGAGTAACTACAAGCGCTGAAAGATTGACAAAGTGTAAAATTGAATTTCCACCAAAATCCTGAGAGAGCCTTTAAAAAACCATATCGGTATTCTTATTTAGGAGTTACCTTTGTTCAGAAGTTGGTATTTTGTTTGTAATACATCACTGAAATTGAGTTCATTCCGAATGGACGGTAACAGATTTTGACGACAATTTGATTCTGCACTTCGCCAATCTCTAAGCGTTTGTAGTTAATCAAGATAAGATACAAGGGGTCATTCAACTATTACGTCATCATCGATGGGGGGAGAGGGTTTCCGATTTTCTGACTTTTGATGACGGGGGGGGAGTGGGTAATGCTTACGTCATCAACCACCCTTTATGAAAATATAAGTTAGGATTCAGAGGGACAGAGCTGATGACTAAATTTTGCTGACAAGGGGGGGGGGTCAAAAATTACTAAAAATTTGCTTTCGTAATACTTGAACGGCCCCCAAGACTTGTATCATTAAGTCCAGACATTCTAATAGAGGTGGTGTCACCTAGTACGATCACCTTATAGATGACCCTAATAGGATTTTCTGCAAAATCAAATAGTCGCCAAAATCTGTAACCTCCAATTCCGAATGTTCGTCAAATGTCTACTTCGACGAACGTCGATTTCATTGGTTTTGCAAACAAAAAAGTTAATCACTCCTTAACATCGATATAGTTATTGTAGGCTCTTTCGAAAGCTGTTAAAATGGACAACATTTTGTTATATTTGACCGATTGTGGCTAGAAAGGGGTTTGCGACATCGGCGGATACAGCTTTTGAAGCCAATTCGATTGTGCACCTCCCCAATCTTTCGGCGCTTGTGGTTCGCCATTAAATCCAGACATTCTAATGAAAATGCTGTCCCCTTATAGAAGCTTTTTATTCTTTTCAAATATGTGCTTAGTTTGCTTGTTAAATTCTCAGAAACTTCACAAATTTAGGTTTTCTTCAGACTTGGCGCATTTTCCCCCGTATATCATATCCACCATAACTTGAAAACGGTTAGAGATAAGATAGGGTTACTATGTGTGGTGCTTTATACTCTACATGAGCTCGTCGCCTATCATCCCCTGTATTTAGCAGATTGTGTCAAGTTGACCCTGTATATTCATACTTGCTTATCTTCCATCAAAGGAGAGAACTGGATAGTTACCCCCCCATCAATTCTAATCCTTTTTTCTTTTTATAATTGTTAGTATAACTGTTAAAAATGAATTTAAAAAAAACTGAAATAAGATTTTCGACGTTTTGCCTCATGCGACCGTCTTGTTTCACTATAACTTTGGATATATATATACCAGGTATCAGTGGTAATGATTGTATCGTGCGTCCCATTAAGGAATTGGATTGCGTCTCGTATAATTACGCCTGTAAAATGCCGGCAACGGATTCTTTGCAATACCAATTTTGTTGCCGTGAAACTGCACTTAAAATGGAGGGGAAATGCTTGCTTGGAAGGTTGACGCTCACGTCTTCTTAGTTTAGCCAAGATTTCAACCAATATTCGTGAAAATTTAAAAGGCACATAGAAAAACCCCCCAAAAAATACCATCATAAAATTTCCAATGTACAATATATATATTTTTTTTTTAGTTTTAAGAAAAAATATCTGAAGAAAAAACCGATTTTCAATGAATGTCGAGTTGAGAGATTAAATCCCTTTTCACCCCATATTTGCTTGAGCTTATCCTTTCTTGAAAAATTGTATCTAAATGAAAATAAATTGGTTTTTTTTAGAACACTTTATATCAATTTTGTTTAGCGTCACTAAACCTATGGAAGAATAAATAAACTTCGCCTATAATACGCTGAAATCACCAACGAAAATGGAAAATACACAGAGAAAAATACAAAAATACGAAATCTTTAATGCATTTTGACACACTATAGGTCCCTTCTTCAGAAGAAAAATATAACCACTATCACGCTGTATATGTATTGAACAGAGTACTGTATGAATATTAATGTGTAGAAAGACCATTTTTAGAACACTAATGTGATTTGACAGCTCAATATTTAGAACACTAATGTGATTTGACTGATCAACGTTTAGAACATTGGTGTGATAATGATTAGATCATTAATGTGTGGCTGATGAACATTTAGAACATTTATGTGATTTCACTGATCAACGTGTAGAACGTCAACAAAGACTGCACTTGCTGCACATTCTTTTTTTTCTTTTTTTTTGAAGAATCATTCCATTGAAATAATTTCAGTCAAAAATTCACTTTGAATTTTATTTTACACGTGTCTTTTCTTATTTCTTTCTAAATCCTTCTTGTTTTTTTTTCTTATTTCATTTGTCAGGATGACAGCAGCAGAAGAAGCGGGACTATGAAAAATGATAGCAATCAACTACGGTATTATTTGGACAGCTTTAATTAGGTATCAGCTTATTTCAATAAAAATGCATGCTACGAAGGCTAAAAAAAATCAGCAGCATAAAATTAGTGAGAACTATGTTTTTTTATTTAAATGTATGTGTATAATGAGATGGGTGAATGAGATAAGAATTAATGAGGGCTATAAGAAAACATCGTTGAAATGGTGAAAAACAAAAATCTCTATCTACTTAGTTTCTCCCATTCATTTACCTCTCACTGAAGAATTGAAAAGTAGTTTTTGGAACAGAATTTGCATAAAACAAGAATAAAATAGTCATTATTTTTTTCTAATGAACATAAATATAATTTTTCCCTAATGTCAAATCTCTTTGTCGAGCTTTGTTTGTGCAAATGTCAATTTCCCGCTTCTATACGAAACTACAACAAAAACATGTTATTATTAATAACATGTAATATAGCAAAAAATATAATTATTTTGCATATTTATTACGTTTCCCCCAATGTTTTTAAGCCCGATATTTTTCATTTTCGTTTCACAACTTGACATGAAATGGGATCTCACCGTTTATAAACATAAATGGATAATTTTAAACTTCAGCTTGCATTCATTTTGCATCTTGATAAAATGTAACTTTTGGCTACATGTTTTCATTTTTTTCCCCATTTAATTTGATATCATTTATTTAGAACTTGAAGAGTTTTTATACATTTTTAAAAGTCAGCTAACATTTTTATATACAGTCGACTCTGTAATTAAAAATGGTAATTATTTATTTATTTATTTAAATACAAACTACAGGCAAAAGCCCAGTTACAGTTTGCATATATGAATACAAGAAAAACATATATATATACAAAATTCAAAGTTTAAAAATATACATCATCAGTATTACTGCATCTCAGAAATCGGTACAATGGAGAATTTTTCAAAATATCAGAACGATATGGAGGAACATAAAAAAGATTACGACATCTAAGATTGATTCGTGGGCAATAAAAAGTAATAAGGTTTAGAATATCAGGTGCATCAATATCAGAGTGAATAATTTTTACAAAAAACATAGTAAGGGCCCTGAGACGGCGAGTTTCAAGGGAATCATAACAGAACGATGAGCGAAGTATTTCGTTTGGTAAGTAGTGATTATATGACTGATGTTTCTTAAAATATACATAACGCAAAAACCTGTTTTGAACACGTTCAATTTTAACTATATTAAATAAGCAATGTGGATTCCAAATTATGCTACAGTATTCCAAAACAAATCGAACATAGGAATTGAAAAGTAACAAAATAGTTTCAACATTGTGAAAAAGCTTACAATTACGAATCATAAACCCAAGACTTCTGGATGCTTTAGACACTATATAATTAATATGTTGGTTAAACGAAAAAGAACTGTGAAATATAACACCTAAATCCTTCACACAATCAACCCTTAGAAATAATTCACCATCAATACTGTAATCGTATATAAGTGGAGAATGCTTCCTACTATAGATAATACATTTACACTTATCAATGTTTAAATACAACTTATTATTTACACACCATAAATTCAGTTTGTTAATAGATTCTTGTAATTTAGCAGCGTCATCAGCATTATGAATAACATGAAAATTTTTTACATCATCAGCAAACATTAAGCATTTAGTATCGATACAATCAGGTAAATCATTTATAAATAAAATAAAAAGTAAGGGACCCAAAATCGACCCCTGGGGAACACCAGAAAAACATGCATAAGACGAGGATTTACAACCATTAAAAATTGCTCTCTGAGATCTCCCAGTAAGGTATGACTCAGTCCACTTGAGCAGATGTCCAGAAAAGCCCCAACCCCTGACCTTCTGAAGAAGAACAATATGATTGATTGAATCGAAAGCCTTTGAGAAATCAGTATAAACAACATCAATTTGCTGCTTATAATATTTGAATCAGGATAATACTAATAATAATGATCCGCCTATTAGAATCAATGATAATTTTATCATTCGGGTATTGTCATCACTTTTGAAAAGAACGGAACGAACCAATATCATAAAATGGGTGAATAATTCGATAAGCTATCGGGACTTTGGATTAATGTTATCTATTTTTTCTGTCGAAAGTTTTTTTTTTTTTGCGCATTCTGAAGCTAAGGTTTGACGAAACTTGGATAGAAGGTGGCCTCTCCCCGTTGACAAACACTTCCGTGCTTATTATGTCGTAATCAGTCCGTAGAATTTGCTGTGATCCATATACGCGTGGATTTGCTTTTGCAATGACCTTCACATAGTAAAGGCAAATGTATGTCGGGAAAAGAAAGCGCTTTCCTTCAGTTATTTTCAATTCACCAGGTTCAAATTTCTATTCCCGAGAGACATTATCAAGGGATATATGAAATGTATTGTACAAAGTTTTGACAAAAATATTTGACAAAAAAAAATATCGTAATTTGTGATATACATTATACAGTTCCATTCTAACGCCTCACAATGGCTGAATAAAAAATATTAAGCTCGAAGGGGGGGGGGGGGGAGTCCCGGTTTAGAATAGAACCGGACAAAATGGAACAATTTTGAAAATTTTGCAACCACTTATGTGGGGAAGAAAAACAGAATTGTCCCATTTGACCAATACCCATTTACCATACGTCTCCTTCCCGGATGCGTCTAAGGGCTGGTTTTGGGTAGCTTCACGCATTACCATACGTCCCGTTCATATAGTCGCCGTACTTCGAACTGGACTTTTTTCGGATATAGTTATTATTTGGATATTGTTATCAGGAATCCCCCGAGTCCCGACGTAATCACATTAAGTGGCGTGGATTGTATTTTAAATACGGTCTCCATCAGAACTGATTTTTAGCATGAGATTTTGATTTCATTTTTACATTTTAGAAGTAACTAGCGTAGCAGATGATTCTGATCGCACACACACATAATGGTTATTAAAAGAAATTACTTCATGAAATTGCGCGAGTAAATTTAATAAGTAAAATTAAACATTGTTATTGAGTTGTTTTTTTCATCTCTCTCTTTTAGATAATTTTTTTTTTAGTTATATCATGCATCGTAGATAAACATATGTCTGAAACATCATGATTAAATTCGCAGAAAATGTTTCTCTTCATTCCTGATAACCTGTGCCTATGGGAATAGAGTATGAGATTCGCAACATATTCATTTATTATTTGAATTACATTGAGCACATATTACTGGCTCTTTTAGAATACTTTTCCCGACATTCTCCTGGATTTTTTTACCTCAGAAAGTTTTCAATAACAGAAATCGTCGAAGTTTACGTATTTAAATACATTACTAATTTAAATTTGAATTTTTCTAGAATGCAAAGTTTATACAGTATAATGAGCGAGAATTCATTAATTTTTTTTATTTTTTGTGTTGGGTTTTGAAAATATTTTGTGTAACTTCAATTTTTTGAAAGTTTTTCTGGTTTTATTTTCTCTTATGTATATTAGACTCGGTTTGATGATAATGTGATGCCCGCGTGGCTGATTATCATGATATAATATATAATATATATAATATAATAACGATATATGTGATTTTTTTTAAACCTCTAATGCATGAACCACACATAACTAGAATCCATCACCATGGGGAAGTGATCACCATTTAATTCACCCGCGATAAGTTAAAAAACTTTGATAAGGTTTCTCAGTTTGTAGCTTTGTAAGTGTCATTGGTATGCACTTCGGTGTAGCAACATTATTATCTCTCTTGTAGGGGAAAAATACCTCTCATAAGTGTAAACAGATTAAGCAATTTCTACGGTCATGTTACTCAGTTTTCACTCATTTTGAAATCATCTTTTATAATGCCTGTGAGAGAGCGATAATTTGTTTCCCTTTAATTTCAGTTTATAATTTGATCATTCAGTTCTATATATATAATATAAGTAGCGTTATCGATAATCCAATGTATATTACTAGAAGAGAATAAATTTACTTTCTTTAAAATTCGTTTCTAGTGAGATAATAGTGAATAACCACTGCACGATGGAACAAAAACTCAAACAAAATTTACTTCAAAGACTTCATCAAAATAATGTTGCTCAAAAAAAGGGGTGATTAAACGAAATGAGAGCTTTGCAACACGAAATATCCATAATTAGAAACTGTCGTGAGAGTACATTTCTTGGGATCAACATTTTCCTACCATCTACAATGTTATGGGGATTTTTTCCCGTCATCTTCCTTTCTATGAAACGATTTAAATTGGAACCTCACACCTGGGACCGCTGTCGTTACATTACATCAGCCAACATCTTTATGCTTCGCATTATGAAAATCGTAGTTTAAAACACGTGTTTTTGTTTTGTTTTTTAAGAGAACACTTTTTTAAGGTTGAGGTAAGTTTCTTTGTTTAAGAGTGATTTTTTGGGGTTGAAAAGAGAGTTTTATGAAGAAAAATAGTCACGGTGATACATTAATTTAAGATACGAATGCGATCTCATATCTCGTGGAAGAATTTCACGCGTTAGTGCTCTTTCTCGTTCACAAAATACAGGGTAATTCAAAATAAATTATACAAAACAAACTTTCTTATTACTGCTTTTATCGATTTATTTCGCATATATATCAACACAGTGTGATTTTCAATTCATGGCACAAACTTTAAGAGGTGATATAAGACACCTAAACAAGCATTTTTGGTCATAGAATGTGCGATCAAATCACAATAGCAAAGGCAGTAGAGGGTGTTTTAGAGAGTGCTCAACAGCACTTCAAAAACAAATATCATATTTTTCCGACGAATTTCAGCGATATTTGCTATTAACCATTTGAGGGTGCATCTGCACTTTGTAGCAGATAGATGATGCGGTCAACCCAAATCTTTTGATTAATCAATATCAAGGAACTCCAAATCACAGACAACGCTGGCACAGTTGTGGCAAAAACTATCATAATTTCTAGTGAACATTTAGAACAGTGTTTCCCAAAGTAGGCAATGTCGCTCCCTGAGAGGGGGGGGCGGTGTTCAGGAGCGGTAGAAGCTTAAGTATTTGTACAGGATCCTATGGGTTGACATGAGTTGGGAGGCGGTGAGAATAAAAATATTTTGAAGGTGAGTAGACACTCGCAGGAAAGAGGATTCGAAAATAAATAATCGTCTTTATTTACATGAACCTGCTAAAACTAGAGCAGCCTTCGAATGTACGCACTTCTCACTTCGAATTCTCCTGTCCGAGTCCCCGAATCTCGTCCTTCTATTCTAACAATCGCATGCCACGCGAACCTTGCGTGCGTTTTCCAAGCCTCTTCAAATTCCTACCCTTCGTAACATTATGTTATAGAAATAAATTACCGCTATCTGGTCGTGTGGGGATCGTGCTCGACTCTCAACTTGAGGATCCAGGTTCGAATCACAGCGGTGGTCATCTAAAGTTGGTTTTCTGCGATTTTCCAACTTCGAGACGCGAATACCAAACGGTCTCCCATTTGAGAAAGTCTCTCCGCAAAGAGCAGACAGGCCTTCAAAACGATACGTATATAACATAAAATTCAACCATTTACCATCTTCACTTCAAAATATAGAAATTGGATGACAGCACCAGCAAGAACAACTCCGACAACATAAACACGTTAAGTAGTAGTAGTAGAGTTAACATTTCCCCCATCAGATTATTTTGATACCGTATATTGAATATGTACATTTTTTTCCCTTGATAACCATTATGCGTTGATTTCCTTGATAACATCAAGCAATTACACATTCCTTCGGAAAACGAATGAAGTACGTTGAGTAAATTAGGCTGCTAAAGAAATGGGCTATCAATGATGAATTGAATTTCAGCCAAAAAAACCATGCAAACGAGAAACAAATGCGGTGCTTTCGAATACAATTGCCGCACATGCAAGAATAGTTAATGTCCTCTTACATAACATGCTTCTACTCTGTTATCCGGGAATTTCTGAATATCAAGAATACATTAATAATTGCGTAAAATGTAAAATTTGAGTCATAAACTTAATCGTTTTTTGAAGGTTTCTTTCTTTTTGCTTAAACGTGTTGGGCGCTTTTCACTTCTTGGAAGAACAAAAATAATTCATATGGGAACTAGTAGGTACATGCATCTTGTAAATACACCTCTTATTTTAGTAGCTTCAGCCTCTTCTACAAGTTTTTTTTTTCGCAGGTAGAGATAAATTTCTACTTCCCGAATTAATGAGCTGTCAACCGCAGCGGTTGAAGGCTTAAATAAGCGGAAGTGAGACTAATGGCTTTTTTAATTAGTATTTCACTCATTTCGTATCTTCTCGTGGTGGTAATTAAATTTCTATGACAACTTCTTACTCAAATTTCTTATTGAACAATTTTTTTCTTGCCTATTTTCACATTTCAATTACATTAAAAAAAAACCCCCCTTCTAATCATCCGAAACTTAATTATTATAAATATTCTCATCATTATAAGTCGTCATTAAGCCACATCGATGCGAATACGTCTACCTCTTGAGATGATTTCTTTCTTTAAAATTAATTGTGGAAGAACAATTTTTTTTCTATAAATAATTGCAGTAATTTTTTTCTCGTATTGAATCAAGAAGAATGATGAGTGCCCTTAACTCATCCAGAACCCTTCTCGTACACCTATTATCGAATTGGCCATTCTGTTACTTGTGTTGTTAAATCAACTTAATTCCATTTTATAAGACGAAGAATGCATTTTTTTCTGAGCCAATGTTGGCTTATTATATTTTGAAAGAAAACCAAAACATCAAAATCTCCACACTAAATGTAATACTTATACTACCTCTTTAGAGTTATTACTTTTAGTAAATACTATTTAATAGCATTTCATTGATTGAACAGAAACGTCATCATTAATCTTACTAAAAAGAACTGGTTTTTGCTTTCCTTTGTTTTTTTTTATAATTATCGACCATTATGATAACAATTTCATTTCATTCATGCGAATAATTACTTTCTTTAAATACGTTATTTGAGTTATAATTATATCTTTATTCTGTGTGAATATTGCTTTTGAATAAGATTTTCAACTTCAGCGATGAACATTTTTAAATTGTCTTTTCTAAGGACCATTTGAAATTTGAAAATAATAAAATAAATAATAAAAATAATTTTTCTTCCCTTTCACCAATTTCAATGAACCGAAAAATATTCTTCCCCTTTTATTTGTATGTATAAATACGTTTTTGATCCTGGTGTGTATTACTATCCATTAATAACAAAGTCTCTCATTTTCACTGAACTGAATAACGTAAGTCAATAGCAAATACAAATTATTCGTAGTTCAAACACGAATCGCGCAGGTTACTAATTCTGTGTTCTCATATACTCGTGCCTAGAAAGTACGAGTTCCACCTCGTTCTCGTTAATGATGCAGTGACTTGATTGCGCATGAAACGGAATTCCAAATTATGAAAATGATTGGAATTTTCCCCGTGTTTCTCTTGTTATTTGTTGTACGGCGGGGCTATCCGTTTTATGGAAAAGCGTGTGAAAACACGGGCGAATGCGAGAAAACAAGCAAGAAATCTGTGTGTTAATTCGATGAATTAACCGAACCGAATCAAACAAGGAAATGACGATAATGGTACACGAAAAACTAGTAATACGTAATAAACGAAATATTGAACAAGTAGATCCTTTATCCCATTTTCTAGTGCTTTTCGCTCCGTTTGCAGTTCATATGTTTCAGATACTGGAAAACGATACGGAAGAGAGATCTCATTCAATTGGAGTACGATTAACAAATATCACGGAAGCTACAGGTATTGTTGTTGCAGTATATACATATCTAAGTTATAATGCTGATTCACATATTTTTTGAAATGCACACAGATTTTGGGTGAATGAAGACCCCTATTATTAACGCATTTGTTTTCTGCTGCATTTGATTAAAATCCAAAGCCATTCCATTTAAATTATTACTATTCTGTCAAAAATTATTCGCTTCTTGCCCGTTACATTTAACTGACATTGTATATTCTGATGAAATTATTTGAGTTGAAGTTTGTTTTCCCTTTTTACAAGAAAGAGGCCCCTACTCCTACTTAACCGTACACGCAACTCGTAAACATTCCTCAGGAGAATTTCCAAGAATTGGTACACGCCGGGAAGTGTTGTGTGTGTTTCTATATACATGAGTGTCCCTAACGTACTGATGATACTAGAGTTAGGAGTGTTTCGTGTTCTACTTGCGCTACTATCTGCCTTCCACATTTTGAAGTGAAAATGGCAAGTGGCTGAATTTACATTTCAATGGCAAGTATCGTGGCAAAGTCTAAATGCCCACACGACCGCACAGCGACTTGAGGAAGAGACAGCAAAATGTAAGTTCCGATATATTATGGTAACTGCCACATAGAAGTAAAAATATATGTAGAGTAAATGTTTGTTTACATGGCAGCGTAAAAACCAGACAGATTTTGTGCCTCCTTGTTCAGGTACCTACGAATATCTGAGAACGTAATAATTCCGGTTCGTTGAGCTCTTAGGATGAAAAAAAAACTTAATCAATCGGTATCTTTCCCCTATCCACATAAGGAAATAGTATATGTCTTCATAATTTCAACCTATCCAAAAGGACTTTTTTTCTCGTATTTAATACATAATTTTCCTCGAGCCCCGTAAAAAGCCCCACCTTTCTATAAGGTCAGTTTTTTTTCGTGTCCATATTGAGTGTCTTTCATGTAACCTTTTTCCCATTTCTGATGTTTCCTCCCACATTTTTGTAAACACCCATTTTAGCTACTGCAGTTTGCTCATACCTGTTTTTCTCCTTTGAATATTCTACCATCTACATTTTTATTCAAAGCTTGATGTGCTACTTGTGGCCCCATGACACCGTAAATATGTTCTCTTTCTTCTTTTTCTAGCACTGAGATTCTAGCCTATGCTGCTATTTCCTGAAACAGTCGAAGCCATTTATGTATTTCTTTTCTTGAAACCACTATGGTACGTCCAAGACACCGCCTGCTCAAGCTCATGCATTTCTTATATAATAAACACCAAAGCATGGTCATGTTTAAATGCGTACACATAAACAAATGCATCTTCGGAACTGACCTGGCTCAAGTAAGAAATACTCCTCCGCGTTTTAGAAGTATGGCTATATGTGAACTTGGTAGGTGTGAGTGAGATTACTCCGAAGCCATCGTACTCCCCCTTGAACTACGAGAATAGGAAATCTTTCAACAGCCTCTCAAGATGGCTACCGATCATTACTCTACTCTATTGAGTGGCAAGCTGCGGAGAGTTGGGTGAGCCTGTTAAAGAGGTTCCACTTCACACACATCTAAAGACAAAGTCGTTTGAGTTTTTTTTAACAGCCACAAACGTATCATATTCATTAATGAAATGAAATGTGTAAAATCGTCGTATGTTAACATTAGCTATGTAGGAACGTTATCTTTTAAAATAGGGAAATAAAAGTTAGTCAACAAAAATTCCGACGCAACACATCGTGACTTATCTGTTGGACGAATGAATACCAGGAAAAAAATGCAATACCCCGCCTTCTAAATGAAAACGCTTCCGTAAATACAATTCATTGTTATTCCTGCAACGAAGCTCATGTTCGTCCGAATTAAGAAAAAGGGAGACAGAGAGGTTCTCCCTTTTTTTTCTGCACTAACTTGGGATTCTTTCTTGAAACTTCATCGTCTCTCTCTTGTTTGTGTTCCGGTACTTTCTTGGCTACTAATCGATAGAAGCGTGAAGAAAAGTTTTATATCGATGCTTTGTTGGCGCCACGACGACTCCGAAAACAGTACTTGTGTCAAAATGTCATCCACCACGTACTATTTCATTAAATCGAGGAGATGAAGATGGAGACCGGGTCTTGTTTCGGCCAAGTAGAGGATTTTTTTTTTTGCTCGTAGTATTTTATTAATACCGATGTTAGCGAAACGAAATATATCTCACTCACAAATTTATTACATAATAGAGAAAAATGGGCGAAACGAATGGATGGAGGTTGTGAAAACGCGTCCTTTCCATTTTATTTCTGGTATCGCAGGGAAGCGGAGGAATAAGAAGGAATAACACTCCATTTACTGAAAGACAGCGGTAAATATTCGAGAGCGCTTTTCTTTCGTGACAGTTTATTGCTCTTCATGTAACCCTTTTGGCAGAAAATATCGGTAAAAGTTTCACGCGAAGTAAGATGATAATGGGAATCGATGAGATTTATCAGATTTATATCGACTTCTCTTTTGAAAGCCCAGACGTGTTACAAATCCTTCGGCCTCGTTTTAGGCCTTCGCTCGCTCGTGCTACGATGGTTCTCTCTATAGACATTACGAATAATAAAAAAAAATGTGCTGCATCATTGGAATCGATTTTGCTGCCTCAGATCTCCCCCATCTCCAGGCCATAAACTGGCACTTGTCCCAGCTTTTACATTGTAGTTGAGAGTCACTCGACCGATCACCCACTGTGTTATGCCTTATGTATCTGGATGGCTACTCTTTCGGACGGGCAGAGAAACGCCGGACGTAAATGGCTCTTTTAACAAGAGGGAAATGCTCTTATTGCTTGGAAAATGTTTGTTCCACTTCGAAAAACAGCAACGGTCTGAACGTTTTCTTCCGGAAGTGAATGCGTAACATATTGTGTCTGGTTGCGTTTATTTTGCTCTGAAAAGTTGTTTTTTTCTTTTATCAATCCTAATTCTAGTTTTTTTTGTTTTATCAACTAAATATCGAGAAGAGTATAGTTGTCATTACACGGAAACAAGATCGATAAGAGCATATAGGGAAAATAAAGTGCAGAAACTATAGAATAATCCTAAAAGAATGAAATATACAGGGCGAAAACTTGGTCCGCTTCACCTCAAATAACTGTTAAACCGTTGGGTGTAGAAACTTACTTCTAGTTAGAAAAAGTATTTAAGTAACGTGCCTATCTTAGAAGAGCCATTCATTTTTCTAAGGGTCGTATATGTACCGAGATACAAATTTAATATTTTATACGCTCCCTCTGTCCTTCAACTTCATTTAGAAAACTTCTGTCATGTCTTTCCTGAGAAGAAAAATCCATGCTTCTAATAGTGCAATATTTGCTGAGATATTTGAATTCAAAATCACTAGAAATGACAGAAAGTAAAGCATAAGAAACGATTTAAACGATTTTTAAATTCAAATATCTCAGCAATATTGCACTATAAATACACGGAATTCAATTGTTGGGTTCAGCAGTGAGAACTTCCTAATTGAAAGTTAGAGAAAGGAGGACCGTATAGGCAAGTAAATTTTGTATCTCGGTACATATACGGCCCTTAGAAAAATAAATGACACATCTGGAGGGGTCCGTTATTTAAATATTTTTTTTAATAATATTGGAAGTATTTAAGTGTTTCTATATCCAACAGTTTTTTTACGAATTATTTGAGGTGAAACGGACTTTTCTTCTGTATAACACTGTATGGGTATGTGTGATTGTATAACTACTGCATAATTCAAATGTAGCCTGATAATACACGCTCATAGTCACCAATCTTCTGAAGAAAATTATGAATTGTAACGTATAATTGCAAAATATATAGTGTACTGCAGTCAAATGGCTGGTTTAAGCTTCTCATCCCCTCAAGTTATAATCATAACTCATATTTCTCTTTTGGATCATTTAAATTCATTTGAAAAAGTTTGCATAGTTGACATGAAAAATTTCTACAGATTACTCCTGTTGGCAAAGTATCACGTTGTCATCGCACATTCCAGAGCATTCAAACACTTTAAAAAGCTAATTGATTTTTTTTTCTTTGAAATCAATTAAATCGTAATCCATGGTGAGTCCTCCACAAACTTTACGTCCTAATGGTTATACAGAGGAATTTTCACAGAAACGCCGACTTGAAAACGTCGTTTAAAAATGCACAAATAATCAAAATGCTTTCTAGCCCTTTGATCCAAGTTTGATCATCCGCAAACTGGACGATAATTGTTTAACAAATGCGATAATTTGCCTAAACGTCTATTTGAAAAATTTTGAAGGAAAATCTTACTTGAATGTGCAAAAAAAACTGTCTTTCCCATTATCGGGAAGAGGGGATAAATTAATGGCTTGCTCATGTTTTGAATTTTCTCCTTATAGTGGGAATTTATACATTAATTTTTGTTGGCTCTTTGATACAAAGAAAAAATTTCACTTTTTTCTCGTTTCAATATATCGTTATTTTGTAGTCAGCCGAACTCGTACATTATTTATAACGTTGAACAGACTCGTGGTTCCTGATCGAAACTCGGCTCGTGTTGATGCCACCTTCAGCGTTATCTGTTTGGTAGTTACAGTAGGTGGTGTTTCTAGAATAGAAATTATAATGATGAGCATTTTACAGGCGGTTTGAAAAGTGCTTCGTAACAACGCTTGTTTCTTCTGTAAAATATTCGGAATAAAATGTTCCGCCAAATTTGAAGCTATTTTATTTCGGCTTTTTATTATACATTGCGATTTCAAGCAGCATGTTTTTTTTTCCTACTTTGAAGACTTGTTAGCGCATATGAAGCCCGTATAACAATAAAGATGTTGATTGATCATCAACCCAAATCAGAAATCATTCACTAAACGTCACCGCAACATGCACAGTCTAAACTACGAAAAGACAGAGTACTAAGCATTCACTCATGGGGCGTCGTCCATAATGGCGTCGCATGGAGGTCTAGTTTTTGCTACCTGAGGCTTCGTTACGGATTCCTCAATGTCCCACTTATACACTTCCACAATCTCCATTTTTGGAACTGTGTCATCTGTCATCACTTCGTCGACATTCACTTCAGATGAAAATATCAACACCCAGAGGCAATATCAGATTCAATAAAGTAGTTATAAATATAGAACGAAAAGAGTTTGAAACATTTTACCATCTACGTTTGCATGTTCATCATGCAGAAATCTATCCAACTTCGACTTGAAGCCATCTTCTTTTTTCCTTTTTCAATAAAAAATGACATAAAATACCGAGGAATTACAAGTACTGCTTTCTATTATCCTATTAACATTTTCCTCCAGGGAATCTTAATAACAAAAATGCGTTTCATTTCAGCAGAAAATTTTCATAATAGTTTCCGTTCTCAAAGACATGAAACGTTATCATAAAAGTAAAATGAAGATACAGGGTGGTCTAGAAATCCTGCCCTCTTTGGAAAAATATATAAAAACAAAGCTGTTAAAGATAGACAGATTTTAAAAAATTAGAAAGATAAGATAAGGTTTCAAAGTCTACATTCCACATTCTACATGCGTATCTTTAGTGATGTGAGGACGTCAAGGCTATATAGCATTTCTTACCATGCTATTTCTTACTCAGGTGTTAAAAACAATGGAAGTAAGGATGGAAGTTAAAGGGAATGAAATAAAAAAAAAGCTTTGAAAAGAATCTCTTTCAAATGCTTTAAGACGTTTGTCTCTATCTTTAACAGTTTTTTTAATACATTTTTTAGTATTATACACAAGTTTAGTGGCAACAGCCAACAGAAATAAAATCAATAAATTATTCCATCCATTTTATTTCTATTCTTTGTAACACCCATGTTATGGCTAACATGGCAAGAAATGCTCAATAGAAATGCGGATGTAGATATTTTGCATTCAAAAATCTCTAAAACCCTCACTTTCAAATTTTTAGGTCATTTGTCCTCTTTTTTTTAACAGCTTTTTATTTTTTTCTTTTTTCAGAACAGGTCAGGATTTCTGGAATACGTTGTATATCCGCATCCCGTAAAAATCATCTTTCGCGTTGAAATACATACGCCTCTCATAAACACTTTCAATATTAACGGTGGATTATGTCGAGCAGTGTTATCCGATCTGTTGAATTGAAGGTTTGCCGCTGTGTACTATACATCAGAAGAGGAAAACGCTAGATATCGTGCATGACCAATTTTCTACACGAATTTCTACGATCAACAATCTGATATTGTGTACACAGAATATTGCAACATCCGCTTCACTCTTGCAGATATAAATGACGTAGTTTCGGTTCGCTTATTGCGAGTGTAAATGGAGCATCTTCCATATTCTCACACGCACATCAGGCAGTGAAACAGAAATGGCTGTAGCCGTGTTATATTTCGTGTTGAATAGGACTATTCAAACACGCGTACACTAGTTTCATTCCTAAAGATCATTGCGGATCCGAATTTCTGAACTCGTTGCACCCATGTGTGAATTATTCATCACATTCAAAAATTTTAATATATTCGTTTTCAATCCCATATTAAAAAAAATGATAGCTTCATATTTTAATTCATAAAAACGTTACTAGCGTTATCTCGTGAATAAAATTCTAACTAGTAACATTGCTGAATACCTTCGATATCGATACATGTATAATTATATTCTTTATTCTGAAACATGAGCATATTACACATTCGAAACAATAAAATGATAGTGCAGGTGATTGTCGTAAATAAGTATGAGGAATGTGGCAAAACGAATTCAGGGGCGGGGGGAAATGAATTTTTCAATTGGATTCATCGTGTATTTTCAGTCATTAGTCAGCTCAGTTTTCGGATGCTTGTGTAAGAATGTTAAAGCTTACGTTCCTTTTCTAAATGTTAATGCGAAAAGTACAGTAAAAGTTTGTAGTTACGACAATTTTTTCATAATCAGAGGGAAACATTGTCATTATAACGGACTTTTTGTTATAAACGAGTTTCAGTTTTTCGCACGGTAGAAACATATAAATGGGGAAAACACATCAGATAAATTTGCCTTTTATTTTGAACTACTTTCGCTGAAATATGCATCTAGAGGTAGCTGCTTATGCGTAGACATAACGTTGATTGCATAACAAAATTTTGTAATTTGTGGAATGCAGTGGCATCTGGAACTGGATCATTCGTTGCACTAAGAAGTGTTCAACAACATTTAAGGCAGAGAAAATGACTAGGAACTGTTTTGTCCAGTTTTGGAAGATTCCAAGAAAGGGGGAAGGAAAACGGGAAGACTTTTCTTTTTCCAGGGAACAACGACGATGTCAAAACTGGAAGTCGTGCCTCACCTGGGCTTAATCAACCCACCAACAGATAAAATTGTGTTTTTCCACCTCCTATAGATAAGGTACAGCATGCAGTCTTATCTATGGGGAGGTATTTAAATACCTTGTGTTTATAAATACACAAAAACAGCACAAAGAGATTTTTAAAAATTCCAGTTTCCAGTCCATTTCATGTATAAATCTGAAAGAAATGGAAGGGAATACCTGCTTTTATACAGAATTTCCGTTGTCGTTATAGCGAATGTGTTCTGATTCTAATTCATAAGTAACTCGCGATAAGCGAATTTTGTTTTGTATCTTTAACAATCTCTTTCACAATCACTTACGAATTGATCGTGATAGAGAGATTCTCATTACAAGCCACGCACATTATAGCGAACTTTTATTGCATCGAAAGTATTTATATTTCGAATGAAAGGTCCGTCGAGTGCACAAGTTGGGTCTGTGAGACCCATCCCAATGTCTTTCTCTCATTTACGGACAGGTGGCCGGAACAATTTCCTTGAGGTTCTCGCTAATTTCCCGTTTGTACTCTACCGTGCGCTTTGGATGCAAAGACTTTTTTTTCAGAATCTGTTGGAAGATTTATATCTGTATCTAGCTCTGTGAGACCCAACCCATGTGGTCAAGCAAAAAAAAAAAATTTAATGTTAATTGATAGGGTTATTTTAAAATGAGTGTAAAAAGGACATATGAATGTTAATATTTTTATATTATAAATTCTATTTCACATACACTAACCAAATTCATTTTATTATTTTTATCATTGAGTTTCTGCTTTAGTATGATGTTGTGAGTAATAAAGAACTATTAACTTTGAAATTTATCCTTAAATTAGTACAGCAATGGTTAATTACATTCTTTTCATGTTAATAATATAGCTGAAATGATACAATAATAAATGCATCAAAATTCTCAAAAAACATAGTGTACAAATATTTCTATGTAGTATGTCATTCGGTATGAGTCTGTGAGATCAACCCGTGCACTCACGGAACATTTGCTCACCTATGCACTCTGGAGGGTAAATACATGTCATTCGTAGAAATATAAAATATATCATTTAATTCCTGAATCGTGCTTCGGGTTTTTTTAATTTATGACAATGTTACTATTGTAACGACTGTTTTTTATTTTTATGAAGTAGCTTAATTGCATGTTCAGTTGTGTGTCTTTTTTGGCTGGAAAAAAAACGGTGGAAAGAGCTAAAAGCAGAGTACACAGAGGGCCCAACTAGGGACCCCTCGAGGACGCAGCCAAATGCCCTTTTTCGGCACCTAACAGGTGCCGGCTGGCAAGAGCAGCAAAGTCTCAACCGAGCAATGTAGGATCACCTGGGAGCCTTCCATATTGGCTGGCCTCAAGGACTGGCCGGCAACAATGGCTAGGCAGCAAGTGCTCCTCCGAGCACTGAGGTTCCCCTGGAGTCCACCAACCAAAGAGTCCACCAATCAATTTCCTATGGCGATAGACTGGAGTTGTGCTCGGTTTGAATGAATGAATTAATTAATTAATGAAAACCTGTTTTTTGCAGACACCGGTGGGACAAAAAATTCATCCGTAGAAGAGGCTGTGACCGTTAAGAGAGATTTTACTGTACTACTAAAGTGTTGCAAACAAGGTTTAGTTCAGCGCGTAACAACAAATTTTATGAATTTCTTTGCAAAGAATACGGATGAAAAAGGAATTTGGTTGATTAGCTATCGGATATTTCAATGTGTGTGAGAGTTACTTTAAACAAACTGATTTTCCTTGTAAAAATGATTGAAAAGTGCTCAGGACTCACTCTTGTTCAAAGCCTATGAGTTCTAAAAGCGATTATGTTACTAATTGTGATTGAAATATGAAAAATTTCAATCTTAAAGAACATAGATTTATGCTCAGTTATTTTTTAACAAAATGAATGAAAACATAAACGTATTGGCAAATAATCAATAAAAACCAGCCATCCGCTTTACTTAAAAATAGTCACAGAAAATAATCCTCTTTAAAAAAAACACCTTTAGGAGGTGTTTCATTTTTAACAACACCATTTTTGCATATATCCGAAAAATGTATTTCACTGTTGCTCACTACCAGGCTTGTTAGGTTGACTACTACTGCTACTTGACCGTACAATATATTTCGTAAGCTTTTCACTGGGGAATTTCTAATGAACTGGTACATGCCGGAATGTGTGTCAAGGGGCTTTCACGTATTTATGTTGTGAGAGTCATGCGTGTTTCGTGTTCCTGTGGTGCTGGATTTTTTCCTCCATAATTTGAAGTGAAAATGTCAGATCTGGTTGAGACCACATCCAGGAGTTTGAACACTAGGTCAGGATCCCTCAGCGAAGTCCCAGATAAAAACTTTTAGCAGATCACTATAGTGATTGAACTACTGGATTTAAAAGTTAAAAAAAGTTTAGTGAAATTTTATGACAGATTCCCGTGTCCCCAAGCTAGAGCAATGTTCCTCTCCGTTGGAAAGAGGAGTGAGGAGAACGTGCTATATCAGCTATGCTTAATAAAGTGGAAATGTTTGGTTGTTCCATAATAAGAGAAAAGAAAAAAAAATTCAATTTCTCTTCATTTCTCTCTTCCAGATAATTGTATTCTTTTCTTTCTACGTATCATTTTCACTCTTCTTCACTTCACAAATGCCCCATCTCCATGTATTATAAAGATGTCTCAGTAAAACACGTTATTAAAACTTACTTAGCCACACTTCCACACTGCGAAACATTACCCACTATTTTCAGGTTATCAGCACAAGGTCTATTTCTTTAATTCTATACAAATACAAACGCCACAACAGGCAAATTGGCCAACGAAGTGGTTAAAAAAATATGCCCGTAAAAAATATGGATGTCGAACATTACCAAAATACAGCAACCCAATATAAAAGCAAACAGTGTTTACGCTTTTCTTATAGAGATAAAAATTACGTCTATGTAATAAGAAACGTTCACAAAGTGAGATATTTCCTTGCCTCGAATGGCGCAGCGTTGTAGAATGAAGAGTGCGCAGATCACGGAAAACTTTACTTTTACCAACAAACAACTCCTACCGAAAAATAGTCGGAGGGTAAGAATTCGGTTCGAGATCATGTACAGCACAGCGCTTACCCATTAAAAAATTTGAGAAATCGCCATGTATCAAACAATAGAGTCTTGGGAACAGCTACGAACAATTTTTCCGTTCGGGCTCAAGTTGCAAATTGGGGCTCAAGTAACACGTGTTTACGGTTCATTAAATGAAACTATAACTTAATAATATAGACTTTGTAGCTTGTGACATAAATCTGATTAAAAGTGAGCTATTTGAACAACAACCTCATGGTTCATGTAAATTAAAATTTCAGATTTCACTCTTCAACTCTTTTCCGCTCCCTTTCCTCCCCTCTCTCTCTCTCTCTCTCTCTCTCTATTTCACTCATCGTGAGGTTCGTTTTCTGGAGAAGGAGAGAGAATTCTCCTGCTCACAGCAAACTCTAAATTGAATGAGTAGAAAATAGAGATCATCATTCCCGGACGCGAATATTCATAATTTGCAAATAAACTAAAGCATCTGTTTTCTAACTGATGAGCATGTATACAAACACCGGGTAAACTCTAAAGATCAGGTATCTTACTGAATAGGGAATCTAGTTAGGTACTTCAGATACAAATTTCTCCCTCTCTCTCTCTCTCTCTCTCTCTCTCTCTCCCGTGTTCGTTCGTTAGCGTGTTCTGCATAATATATGCACGTATAGGCGACGGTTTCTCTCGCTGATGAAGTCTGGTGAATTCAAATCAGGTATACAGATGAGATCGAGAAGTTCTCGTTATGAGGCAATACAAAAGTTGCTTTGAAAATTACCTGCAATTTTTCAGTAACTACTGTATCATGTATCGAGACGTACGTAGTTTGCGAAAATTACTGCGAGGCTTCGAGGGAAATCACTCCATAAGTTTCTCGCTCTCGTTCTCCGACCAAACTGGAACTGCTCTTCAACTTATGGCATTTTTCTGCTTGGATGAAAGTCATAAAACGGAGCAGAAGCGAAATAAAAATGGGAAAATGGAATGTTCATCGCGTGGAATATACAGGGCGAAAAGTCTTTATACACCCTTCATCGTTTGAATCGTTGGTTATAGGAATATACTTTCAATTATAAAAGGTATAGAAACGGCGTACCAGTTTAAATATGTCATTTGTTTTACTTGAGACCTTATACCGTCGCCTTGTTTTCCAACTTCCAATTAGCAAGTTGTTGTCTCTTCTGAGCCAAAAAAAGGGAACTCCATGTTCTTCTGTGTATAATTTTAACCGAGATATTTCAATACAAAAATCACCGAAAGATAGAGTAAAAGAGAAGCATAGATTAAGGCAAGGGTGCTCAACCTTTTTAAATTTCCAGCCACTTCATTGGTTTGAAATTGTGTCGCGGACCACTTACGCGATCTGTAACAGTGTCGCGTACCACTTAAGTGCTTTGAATCTATGTCGCGGGTCACTTAAGTGTTGTATATCTGTGTGTCGTGGTTTACTCAAGTTTTCTGTAATGTGTTGCGGGCCGCTTCAGTGACATGGATCTGTGTCACTTAAGTGTTCTGTAAATGAGCTGCTTAGTTCATTTTTACAAAATTAGGATTGAGGTTGCTGACCACATCAGATAATTCCGAGGGCCACAATTGGTTCGTGGGACATCTGTTGAGCATGCACATATTAAGGGATACACTTGAGAAAAATTTTAAGAAATTCTTTGATGGTGTGGTTCATTAGAACTTTCTGAAATTTTGAGATGCCCTCAACCTTCGATGAACGAAATGAGATAATATTGCACTTGGTAAAATATTCAGAGAGAGAGAGAGAGAGTGTGTGTGTGTGTGTAAACGTGCCCATTTTAGATATGTCATTATTTATTTTAACTAATGGCCGAATATATATGTGTACCAATACTGAGATGCATAATATAATTTTACATATGGCCCCCTTGTTCTCCAATTTTTGATCAGTCAGAAAGCTGTTTTTTCCTGCCTCTATTTAGCCGCCCCCTAAAAATATAACGCACGCACACACAGTGTTGGGGGCCATATGAAAAATTATATTCTGCATCTCGGTATCGGTACATATTCGGCCATTAGTTAAAATAAATAATGGCATATCTAAAATGGGCGCGTTATTTAAATGCTTTTCCTAATTGAAAGTGTCTTTAAAAAAATGATTATTCCAAAACTTAAAGGGGTCACAAAATCAAATATCTCGTTGGGCATTTTGCCCGTTGTGGCCTTGTATTTGTATTTATATAAGGACTTTACTACGTAACCTATATTTTGGAAGATACCTGGATCAAGTTTAATTGGTTCCTGAATGTTATTAGTATCATGAAATACTTTTACCTCCGAGTAAACCTTCCTTCTTAAA
Source organism: Pholcus phalangioides (assembly GCF_987345545.1). Lineage (NCBI taxonomy): Eukaryota > Metazoa > Arthropoda > Arachnida > Araneae > Pholcidae > Pholcus > Pholcus phalangioides. Next base: position 78,522,902 of record NW_028301608.1, on the reverse strand, counting down.
GTTCTTAAAACATCGGACACGTCATTAATTGTATTCGCATCCCCAATAGTATTTATTCTCTTTGAAAGCTATTCAGTGTGGGGTACAACCAGCACCTCGTAGAGATACAAGACCTCCGCACGCTGCTTGTGACGTCAGTAAATAGTCCATTTTCCCTCAGAATATTCAGGGAAAAAATATCCCCTGCTCATGCCAGTATAATCGTTGTGTGGAAGAGAAATGATCGGGCTCAGAATTGGCGATTTCTATGCCTTACATCCAATCACTATGCGGTATTTTTAATCAATAAGGAAGTTTCTGCTCCAAAATAAGGGGAACCGAAATGGGATGCTGTGTTTCACAATGTGACAAACTTGCTTGGTAGTCCGAATGACGTTTATGGCAACCCGTGGGGAGGCCTTCTATCTCTATGAGGTGCTGGTACAACACAGTGAATTTTATGCACAATAAAAGTTGCTTTTCTTGCAGGAAATGAAAAATGCACAGTATAGTTCCTCAATTAAACTCATTCCAAGCACCCGACATGAGCACATCGAAGGAGCTCATTCTCGTACGTTTCAAGCACCTAAGTCGAATATTTGCTCGCAAAGTTAAGCATTTGTAGAGAATATTTTTGCTCGTAACTAGGATTATACTCGTACCTTAAAATCCCACTGGAACGTTATTTATTTCTTAAATATACTTAGATATCTATCAAATACGATAAGCGTCTTTTCAGAAAGTCATGACTTTATTGTCGCAACTTGACCAAACCAAAACATGATTTTCACGAAAACACACTCATGTTAAAATTTGTTTATGGTTTGATGACAAAAAATTGTCACAGTTATTTTCATCCTGTACGCCGCAAACAAATATTTCTGAAATGCCATGACGTAGTTGAATTTCTATAGTGACAATAAAAATAATGTAATTACAAATCAAGAATTACGTTTGAAATGATGGTAAAGAAAATTCTACGAAACGGTTTTCTATTAATGACACCGGTCGAAGCTGCATTAGAAGAAATAGAAAATGGCGAATGGTTTCTTGGAACCGAAATTTACCATTAACTAGAATAAAGTTAATGTTTTCAATATTTGGAGACTCGGAACCATTAAAAAAGACGTTCGATCAAAATATGCTCGTGAAATGATCTAAATGCAGAACTAATTATTGCAACGATCATTAAGAACCCTCTCGTGATTTTCCTCCCGCCGTGAATTTGAATAAGTTCACGAACTTTTCGTTCCCATCTTGAAATTTTTTATATTCTGTTTATTGTATCGCGTTATTAAAAAAAGTGTAGCCGCACACACACAAACTTCTCTCTCGAAAAGAAAGTAGGGAATGCGATATAATAGCAAAATATTCCGAGCCTGAGCCAACTTTTTTTACAAAGTTTTTAAGAAGAAAAAAAAAGGGATTACGAGAAAAATGAAACAGCAAGAGCATTAATCATCGTGGTGCTTATTCCATGGCGGTTTCTTCTGTCATTTGATGTTGCTTTAACAACGCTCTTTAACAATTAAGCTGTCAAACGTCGCAGCACGAAATCTCTGATGGATTGCGAAAGACACGAGAATAGCGAATGCGCAGGATATTTTAACATCCACGAACAATCCGGATTTCAGTCGCTCACCCATGACCATGTGGATATACTGTACACACCGCTTAAATGGATCACATCCAGACTCGTAGTTTCTGATAACAATATCGATTGATAACTGTATCCAACAAAAATTCCGATAGCAGGTTTGATGAAAAGGGACAACTCCGTTTTTCTTTCCCCATTACAGTTTTTAAAAAAGTACTAAATTCTGCATTTTTCTTTTTAGCTGTTCTGAAACAAAACTTTTTTCCCCTCTCTTCATAAACTAAAATATTTTTTTTCAGAAATTGTGAAGAGGTTGAATGGAACTGTCTAATGTGCATCATGAAGTACGATAATTTTTATAATGCACAGTACGGTATGCGTTCCATAGATCGTTATGAATATATTCCGGTCGGAGAACTGTGAAAGTGGTCAGTTAAAAGAAATTGACGTGGAACTAAATTAACGGAATTTTTTTAATCTTGCATAGGAAAGCCACTGAGAAAGCAGTGCTAAGTGCGTACATGGATAATAGCGGCTATTACGGCCCGATTAGGAAATTGTGAACTAAATACGGAAAATTTGTCAAAATAAGAAAGCCTTCTGATTTCCTTCTCAGTCTTGCATATTTATAACGATACTTATAGGAATCTGGTTTTTAACCTTAGCTTCAAAATACGCAAAAAGAAAAACTTTCGATGAAAAAAAACATGGTGACACATAAACGGAAGTCCTGGTAACTAGAATTTTCCCCCATGTTATGATATTGCTCGATTCTGTACTTTGCAAAAGTGATATCAATATCAGAATGATAAGATTATCCGAGATTCCAACTAGCGTTGTCGACGGAACAACAAAAATAAACGAAAAATTGCAGTAGAAACCAAATGAAAAATATCTCGGAAAGTAACGGAAAATCTCGTTGCAAACAGGGATCTAGCTTACAGGGAAAAAAAATTAAGGCAACAGTTTTCCAATTGCTTGTCACTAACGCTAAATTTCTGATCATTAAACGAGATATTGAATCCCTTGAGAATATGTCAATGAACATTGAGAGGGGAAAAAATCGAGGAGTTGAAGCAAAGAAAAAAAAACGCCTTGAAATTTATACGCAATGGGTTCTTAAATATCTCCTCGGGGACATTTAAGACTCTAAAAAAAGAGAGAAAAAGAGCTCCTGGACGTTATTCTAGGTCATCATTTACAATTTCTTTAAATTTCTCTGAACCATTACCTTTCTCCAATACTTTTTCTTTTTCTTTCAAGTTTTTAAATTCTACGAAGAAATTTGGATATTATTAAACTGTCTTAATACCTGGGAAGTCATTTATATATATATACGTATATTGAAAGAGGGACGTGATAAAGATAACATAATTACCTGTGTTTCTAAAACAAAGCGAATATACTGTATATACATGTTCTATTCACTTTATAATAGAATCGCTTATTTTGCTTTAGAAAATGACTTTCATTAGTTTCTCTCTTTATTTTCTTCAGCTGAAATCGATTGTCGACATTTAACCTTTTGTAACGATGTATAGTGGAATACATATTCAACTTTTACGATTCTGGACTGGCTTTTGTTATGATTTCATTTTTTACATAATTTTTTAAACTATGGTTAGTGACGTTGTCTGACGCGATTAGCGACGCTGACGCAAACCCTGTACCTCAACGATACAAGTGAGAGGCAAATTAACCATACAGTCAAACTCGGTTATAACGACATGCAAGATTCCACGAAATTTTATCGTTGTAACCAAGGTGTCACAACAACCAAGGTTGACGTTTTCAAGATCTTTTTTGACGAGAAATATAATCAAAGACAATCAAATATACTGTGTATGAAGTTATGATTTTCCTTATGAAATTCTGTATTCCTAGGCTGGATCTCTTGTAAATACACGAGAATCGCATAAAAATTTTAAAAAAATAATTAGGGTGACCATATTTCGTGGAAAAAAATTCGGTGAATTGGGATAATTAATACTGGATTAAAAAGATTGCCAAATACAACAAAATTGCCAAAGTTTGTTTGGGGAAAATATGGACTTAGCAAATATGTGAGATCAAATATTTATATTCGCCTCAGTACAATTGCTAAATTGTGCAAATTACCTGCATTCCTGATTCTAGTAAAGGTAGATTATGAATTAAAGTGAGCTTTGTTGAAAAAAACGAGACATTTCTATAAGAAAAAGTCGGAAGCGCAAAATACTGAAATGTTCTGTCTAGTGGTCATGAGATGTCCATTAGCAGGTCGGATCATTAAACATTCAATAATCCTTTTTTCAACGTTAGTAACAAACAGAACAACAGACGAACAATCCCTGGATGTGATTAGCTCTTACTTTAAAACTACATTGAAACGGAAACAAGTGACCAAGAAAAATTTGTCTTTATATCTGTGTTGGTTGCTTTTCATCGACGTTAAATTATCAATGTGTTACATTGCAATGTGATAACATTATTCTATATCGCAATCAGTCCGGACTGCCAATTATTGAATTGTCGTTACAATTGAGGTCGTTATAACCAAGTTCAACTGTACAATATCTAATATCAGACACCTTTCCAATAATACGTTAGATGGGGAATCGATGGACCAAAAAATATTTTGGAGGAAAGAAGGGAAAAATATGAATCTTCTTGTACACAAAGTTCAATTTTACAAAAATCGTAATTTCATGCGTTTTTTATCTTGAATGCATTCGTGACTGCGTTTTTCTGCACATTCTTTCCTTCAAGTCTACGGTAAATAATATGAGAGTTGATGCAGAAAAAGAACCAATAGCTTCAGAGTTCTGTTTGATTTGGGCCGTCACAGTATAGCGACATTTCATCTTTTTTTTTTTTTTTTGGCTTTTTCGAAGCCGAAGGAATAGGAATTGAAGAAAAATTATTAGGGGAAGAAAAAGTATGGAGTATTTTGTTTTTTTCCCCTTCCAGTTTCTATATATATATATATATATATATACATATATATATATATATATATATATATATGATTTTTTTTTTTTTTTTGCTTTCCTAAAACAAAATCTCGTTACAATAAACACATTTAAACATGACGAAAAAAACGCCACTTCAGAGGATATTGTGATCAACTGATAACTTCTGAATCTGCAACCTTTGCATGTTACAAAAAGTTAACTTATAATTACGAAATTTCTAGCATTAAAACTGAGAAAAACATTGGAAGAAGTTTCCCTCTAAACATTTTTCTCAAGAAGGTGGAAGTAATAAGAGATTTTATTTATTTCCTATTAGTCAAACCATATTTAGTTTTTCAAATCTCTGACAGGAGAATGTTTTTCATACATTGCTTTTGAAATCGATATTGCGAGGTGGAAATCGATTATGCTGTTCGATTCTTGAGCTAATGTGCATCAGATGTTCAACATTATCTGGTATTATATCGAATAAAATAACTTTGCTCCCCCCCCTAGCTCCATGAGGACACGCAGGATTGCAGTTCGTATTATATAAACTTGTATATACAGTATATATAAATGTGACAAATCAGTTATATATCATGGATTATCGCGAATCGTCTAGATAAGTTCGATGAAGTTGTCAGTTTTACTGATAATTCTACATAATTTCCAGGCGTCGTTAGTAAATTTAAGAAATATTTAAAGAAATATCACTTTTACTGACGATTACGCATAATACCCGAGTGTCGTTGGTTGGTAAATTTAATGAACGCTGAAAAATTATCACTTTCACTGGTGATTATACATTATATTCACAAGCTTTGTTAAATGAGAGTTCGTTATATCGAGATCAGAATTCTTCAAATAGGAGTTAATGGTAGAAGTTATTTTGGGGAATGTTCGGAAAAATTCTGTAAATAAGAGTTCATTATATCCGGTTCAAACTCTAGCTCACAACCACGGTCATCTAAATAATAAATCTTATCACGGCAATGAGAGAGATTTATCATATTTACCAATACAAAAGGGTGATTATGTCACCAAATACGATGAATTTAGTACGATTTTTCATAGTTACCAAAGACGCTTCTTTGATATACATAACCGCCGGTAAAAATGAGAATTTTTTTCATCATTTATCAAATTTACCCAAATGGTCAGCCGATTATGCAAAAAAAAAAATCGATTTACCGCATTTACCGTAACATGTAACAAATGCAAAAACACCTATCGACGCAGTTCATTAAAACGACTCTTGCACCACCTGTGCACGCTCGGACAAAATGAAAGTTCCGTAGAAAGTCAAGTTAAAAGCAAATATGTGTATCGTGGGGGAGTGGCAAGGACCTGTTTGTCGCGAGAACAGAAAATATTCGGGACAATTTCATTACTGCATTCACGCTAATTACCTCCATCAATTCTCTCTCTCTCACTTATTCTCCGGGTCTGAATATATTCCGTCGCAAACATAGTCATCTGAAAGGTCATCAAAATTATCTTGAATAGTTCGGAATATTAATTTAATTAGCTGATTATTTTGGTGCGGCCTTAATTGAATCCATTAACGCAGCACGCACCGAATCCCTCGGAGACAGATTCTTCCTTTTCCAAGCCATACATATCTGGCCGCCTAATCGATGGGAACGATTTTCTCGCTCAGCAAATACTCGTGCTCATTTCCTTTTTTCTCTTCCTCTTTCATCATCATTAACGTTTTTTTTGTATTATATATACACTGTATATAATGTGTGTGTGTGTGTGTGTCAGAGAGAAAGAGAGAGAGAGAGAACGAATAGCACAACCAATGAAACCTAAAAACCCTGATTTGGTTGCGTGTATCCGGAATAATTCAGGTGGATATAAAAAAAATACGTATCTGCATTGTTCACCCGCTTTTATGTCGATTAAATTATATTGTGTACGCGACAGGGAGTTCGCTGGAATTTTATTTATTCTAATCTCGTGCAAAACATTCAAAACATCTGTAATTATTCTTTTATCTTCATTTTATCATTAAATAAAGCTGAAAGAAACCTGAGTTCCTCGTGTGATATTTAAAGTATTCGATCAGTAAAAGCATCCAGTAAACGTGGAACTCGTTCGGCAAGAAATTAACTTCTTATAATCAATTTTTTATTCAAATGCGGATGTAAAGTGCCGGAATTAATATATCATGTAACATAGTTGAATGTATCGGGGGCTGCCGCTGTAGAGTGGCCAGTGACAAACTCGCATCACGAGAACCCGGGCTCGAACCCAAGCGTCACCACAGTGGTGGTAGGCTGAAGTTGGTTTCCTGTGGTTTTCAAATTCGGGACGGGAATGTGAGCCCATCTCCTTATTGAAAGGCTCAACACAGAGAGCAACAGGCCTACAAATGTTTCAAATATTCCATTATTACGCTTAATTAACCTCCCTTCTGAAATATAGATGCAGCACTGAATATCTGATGCAGCAGTCACACTATATACACACTCAGACTGTTAGGTACATGCACTCACACTTCCGGCGCAACTCAATCGGTTCTCAATTACCATGGTGATAGACTGGAGTTGTGCTCCGTTTGAAAGAAAGAAAGTATCCGCAGCTCAATGGGGAACCCGCAATACCAAGTCCCTTTAGCCGACACCTGGGCCAGTTGGCAACGACGTAGTATGACGACGCAAAAGCTCAACCGAGCACTGGGGGGCTCAACTGAGAAAACGCAATACAAAGTCCGTTGGCCCGGTTCGGTCGACAACGTCGAGGCATGGCTGAAAATCTCAACCGAGCGCTGAGAGCTCGGCCAAAATGGCCAAGTGTCGTGTGTGACAGCATAATTCTTTCCTTTTTTTCTTTTTTGGCCTATATCTGTATATTTTTACCTTTTACATGAGATTGGAATTTGGGGGGGAGGGAAACTTATTGAATTGGATAGAAACGCGATTGAGAGATAGGTCACAACAGATTATGGTGAACAGGGATTTTTCTGATTGAACAGGAGTGGGGTCTCTCAAGGAAGTGTCCTTAGACCCATAATTGTTCACTGTCTATCGGTAAACTAGATCAGGGATATCGATGGGCTTGTTAGAAAATTCGAAATGATGTGAAGCTAATGGGGGTGGCTAATGAATGGAGCATGACTTTTAGTGTTGATAAGTGCATGATCACTCATTTTTGTTCAAATAACATACGTTTCACTTATAAGTTGAGTGGTGTTATTATTCCGGATGCAATTAGGGTCAGCGATTCTGGAATTGTCATTGACGAGAGGCTTAGATTTTCTGAATATTGTTCGGCAGTGATCAAAAACCGAATAGAATTATCGAATGAATTATCGAATGGAATTATCGAATTTATTTTAAAAAGGTGTCTCTTCGCGTTCTCCTAAAGTCATTCTAGGCTGGAGTATGCCTTAAGATTTTAGCGACCATACCTACAGAGGGACATAGACTTAGTGCAGGAGATGCAGAGAAGAGCTACGCATGCACTTGTTGACACACAATGCCTGAGTTATGGAGAAAGACTTGATTTCTTGAATAGGTTTACATGGGAATAACGTAGATGTCGAGGGGATGTGATCGAATCGTTTAAAGTTTTTGTAAAATTGCATCTGACACCATCTAGCCCTCAACCGAAGCAATGGCTAAAATTGACAATTGTCGACAGAGCCTTGGTAATGTATGGCATGAAATGAAAGTATATCGTTCCCAACTTCGATACGCGAATGCGAACGATCTCCCCCGTTAAAAAACTCTCGTCACAGAAAGCAACAGGCCTACAACGGTACAAATATTCAATAATTACACTTAACTCACAGTTCAAGAACTAGATGGCAGCACTATATTAATCTAATTAATACTATACTAAATTACACAGAAACAAACTTCACAATAGGCTCACAACACAGACACGCACATTCCACAGCATGTATTTATTCGTTAGAAATTCCATAGAGGAATATGGACGAGGTGCATGTGTGGTTTGGTAGCTGTATAACAGTAAGATCCAAACACAGCACTAGATGCACACTCAGACTGTTACGCACACACACTCATACTTCGGAAACAAATCAACCGATGATAAATTGCCCATTCCGATAGAGCAGAGTTGTGCTCGGTTTCAAACAAAATAAAAAAGAAGTATCTGGGTTTAATAGAAAAGGAAAAAAGTATCTCGAATCGCGCTAAACTTTCATCGTGATGATCCAGGTTCGAACCCCGTTGATGGCTCAGTGGTGGTTAGCCGAAGTTGGTTTTCCGCTGTTTTCCAACTTCGAGTCGCGGATGCCAGACGGTTTCCCATTTGAAATATTTTCTCCGCACAGAGCAGGTTGACCTTCAATAGGATACTTACACGACACGAAAAATTCAAATATTTACCCTCTTTACTTCAAAATATAGAAGACTCATGGAAGCACTAGCAAGAAATGACCCAACTCCAACTCTGACAACATAACTACGTTGGGGAGTCATACATATACTCAGAACACACAACAAACATTCCGGCATGTACTGATTCGTTCGAAATTTCATAGAGGAATATGTACGAAGTACATGTACGGTTAAGTAGTAGTATATGTTGTATTTTCGACAAAAAATCACCGGTTTTATTTGTTTATTTTATCAGATTTGCAGCATCAGCGCGATGTTGGTCGTTTTGCAGCCTCGTTTGACAGCTGCTGTCATAAGATTGGACGGACGAGCAAGCAGTATCGACGCACAAAACATTCGTCGAAGCGGAAATGACTTGAAAACGTATATGCTAGACATCAAATTTAGAAGAGCAGAAATAAATTTCAGTGACACAATCCATAGGAGGAGGGGGGGACACAGATACATACAGTAAGCACACTTTGTGCTCTGAAAAGCATGAGATAACGGGAATAAGAAGAACAAAGGGAATCGCGTCCAGAAATCGGTAGATATTATTGTAATGGGGGGAAGACAATGTAACCAATGTTCTTTTTCAATAGTAATTCAGATTTCGTTACCAAAATGATAAATTTTATTGGAGGAAACAACTTTTCGTTACGCAAGTCACGTTCTTTTTATCTCGGCTGCATTTACAAGACAAAGCGAAGATTGAACATTGGTAGATCGTGTTGTTCGACTTATCTCACGTTTAGAGGAAAACATATTTGAGTTTATCTCATCGCGCGCGCTAAGCGCAATGTATTTGAACTGGGAAAAAAAACTAGTGAAAGGACAACCGGTTATTATGCATAATCGCCGATAATTTTGGCCAGTTTGATAAATTTTCTTAAATTTATCACTTTTACCGGCAATTATTCATAGCACCCAAGCGTAGTTGATTTGATAAATTTCCCTAAGTTAATCACTTTTATCGGTGATTATGCATATACCCAAGCGCCGCGTCGTTGGTAAACATAATAAGTAGTTGTATATGATATACTATACATTATAATTCATACATATTGTATTGGGTGACTGTCGTGAAATTTGTTAACATTATATCGGGGTCCGACGATATTCATCACACATATTAGACTCATTCGGAATTTTTTCATATTTATCAAATTCATGAATTTCATTAGGGTATTATGCATAATCACAGATAAAAGCGATAAATTTCAAGTATTTATCCAATTTACCAACGACGCTTTGGTATTATGTATATTCACCGGTAAAAGTGATACATTTATCAAACTTACCAAGATGACCGTCGTGAGACGGGTTAATTTTACCCTACAGTTGGCAGACCGGGTTCTTCGGATGATACAGTGTGTAATTCTATTAGCTTGGTGCACGTTGCACTAAGCCCTGGGGTCAGCGGCTTTGCCTGTGTAGCCATGCCTTAGGGCTGGGTGCATCTCTATGTATTACCAAGATGAATTGTAAGTATGCAGAATAAACAATTATTGTGTATGATAACCGATTCATAACATTTGTCGTGACATATGCATGGCCCTAACTTATTTATGTTGTCAGAGATGTACTTGTTCCGTGTTCTTGCTAGTACTGCCATCCAGAGGCATGTGCAATGGGAGGGGGAGGGGGGACACAGGGAGTCGAAGCTTCTCCTAAGCCGACCAAAAATTAGGGAAAACATTAATTATTTATTGTCTATTGCATTTCATTAATTCGTATTTCGAAGTAAAGAAATGCAACAGACGGGAAAATTGTACGCACCCTCTGTGAGTTATATTCTCGTAGAGAATCCCAAACCACGCCGTTCAGAGCAAGAGACCTGCAACGGTACAAATATTCAATCATTACACTTCACTCATAATTTTAAAAATAGGTGGCAGGACTAAAAACTCACCCACACAGTACTAGACTTCTGGATACACATTCAAACTTCCGACACAACTCAATCGGTAGTAAATTGTTCATGTGTCGATAGACCGGAGTTGTGCTTGGATTCAAAGAAAGAAAACATATGTTGCGGAGTTTTCATTAAAAAAAATTCATCTCTGCATCCATATCCGATTCTCAATGTCTAGTATGAATACTACTTAACCGCACATGCAACTCGTACACATTTCTCTAAAGAATATCTAATGAATTGGTATATGCTGGAATGTATGTTTTTTGAGTGTATGTTGGCCCTAACCCTATTTATGTTGCCAGAATTGTGTTTGTTTCGTGTGCTCGCGAATGCTGTCATCTGTCTTACATATTTTGAAGTGAAGAAGGTAGCTGCTTGAATTTTCATGTTATTAAAGTATCGTGTTGTAGGTCTGCCTGTTCTCCGTCAGGAGAGTTTTTAAATGGGAGGCCGCCATGCATTCACGCCTTAAAATTGGAAAACCACAGAAAACCAACTTCATCCGGACACCACTGTGTTTCAACGGGGTTCGAACCGGGATCCTCACGATTAGAGTCCAGTTGTATGGACACGACCTGCTGTGCGGTCCAGTGGGCATTGTGAGGATCCAGGTTGAAACCCCCCCCCCCTAGTGGCACAGTGGTAGTCAGCTGAAATTGGTTTTCAGCGCTTTCCCAGCTTCGGGACGTTAATGACAGCCGGTTCTACATTTGATAAAGTCTCTCTACAGAGAGAAGACAGACCTACGACCTTGGTTTACATAACACGGAAATTCAGGAACCTGCCATTTTCACTATTAATATGGAATATAGATGGTAGCACAACTTGAGAGTGAAACATGAATAACTAATCGTGAATACATAAAGGCTGCACATGTAGACAAACAACACGTTCAGGCATTCACCAGTTCGCTAGAAATTACATACAGTATGTGAGGTGCTTATACAGATTGTCTCGAAATTGATGGGTCCTTTTGGAAAAATGAGTAAAAAAATAAAAAGGAAGTAAAAGAATAGCACTGTTTCTTGCATTGTGTTTGAGAACCAGTAAAATTTCAATCAGGAAGAATTAAAAAATTAGTTACTGATTTTTGCAACAAATGGCACTTCATTCCGAAACTATAATACGATATTTTCAAAATGTGCATCATTTGCAGCAAGAACATGGTATACTGTCAAAACAATATTCGTAAAAACGCGTGTAAACGTCCCAGCCGGGACGATCTGAATCGAACCTCAGTCTCAACAACCGAAATACATAATTAAAAACTGAAACCAATATTTTCAAAATATCGGTTGAACTGGTTTCTGAGAATTTTGTTCGGAGACTGTACTATGCAGTTGCTGCGATCTCGGTGGATATTTTAAAAATTTTATTTCGGTTTAAAATTTAATTTAATTCGAATTTCAGTTTTTTCCAGGCTGCAGTGCCATCTGTTGTAAAAATTTGCAGATAGTTCTGTAAATTCTGTCTGACAGAAAATTTGCTGTTTTTAAAAGCGCAACGCATCAAACAGTGCGTTTCTATTATACTTACCGTTCTTCTCTTATTCATTTTTCAAATGCACCCGTGAATTTCATGACACCTCGTGCAATTTAGTGGTAGTATGGATAGTTAGAGAGTGGCGTCATCTCTGTGTGCGATTGATTAAAAAAAAATTATCCAAACGTTGCCAACTTCTTGCATATATAGAATGAAAAAACTTTTCATCAAAAAATAACTCGTAAACCGTTAGCTACAGCAGCATTTTCCAACCTTTTTGATACCACGGACCTCCTGTACAAAAATGTAGGTAAATGCCCCGCGGACCCCCGTAGCGTCCGAATGTCGGAGTCTTTATCGAGTAATAGAAATATAACGACGACAGATGACAGTGTCCCACTAGAACTTCAAAGACACATAACTGTGACATCATTGCCACGTTAAATTAATATGTTAAGACCACACATATACTCTCAACGCACATTCCGGCACGTGCCAATTCACATTAGAAATTTCCCCGAGGAATGTTTATCATGTGTATGTACAGGTATGCAGTTTAGTGGTATTGGTGAATAAAATTTCCTCGTGCGACAGGGTATTTCAAAACTCAAAGCATATACGTTAGGGGGTGATGGGGCACAAGTAGATATTCATTACTTATTTTACCGAGACCCGTATACGTACCGAGACACAAAATGCAATTTTTTATATTCCCCCGTGTCCTTTAGCTTCCAACTCGAGAAACTTTTTGCCATGTCTCTTCTGAGCCCAATTAAAAAAAATCCCATGCTCTTAAGTGCAATATTTGCCGATATATTTTAATTTCTAAACCACTGAAAATGAGGAAACTGCCGATTAAATTAATGGATAAGCTCATTCTTCATTTCTTATGCTGTTGTTTTCCATATTCTCAGCGATTTACAAATTCAAATGTCTCGGCGAATATTGCAATTAGAAGAACGTGAATTTTTTTTTTTTTTGGGGGGGGGGTGCTCTGAAGAGACAAGGCAGCAGCTCTTTAAGTGAACGCTTGAGGACAGGGGGTGTTATATAAAAAAATTGCATTTTGTGTCTTGGTACATATACGGCCCTCACAATGAAAGGGTGCCAAGTTGTCGTCCTCAAGAACTTAAAAGCAGTAGACTGACTACACATTCATTGCCTCTCGTGCTTTTTAGTGACATCCATAAAACTTCTTTTCACTATCTTTTCATTTCTCTCTTCTCATCTCTTTTCTCTTTCTAGAAACTAATTATTTCCCTTTTCTTTTATCTGTGCTGTACCAACACCAGCAATAGCAGATCTATATCAGATATATCTATCACTCTATATTGTTGAGAGATTTTTAAATTCATTTTTGGCTTTTATTGACGTTCAAAATATTAATATTTAATTTTTTTTTCGAGTGACCCATAACTATAGCGCCGAATTTTTTATATATTTTCGTGCATATTTTAAAAAAAAATAAAATCAGTGGTGATTTTTTCAAAAATTCCGAAGGCGTCTCCTTAGAACCCTTTTCTTGTACGTAAAATAAATGACACATCTGAGATGAACACGTTATTTAAATACTTTTTCTAATTGAAAGTACGTTTCTATAGTCAATGGTTTACGAATTATTTGAGGTGAAACGAGCATGCATTATTTCGACCCTGTACAATACTGTGTAGGTATGTGTGAGAAATCGCTGAATTTCGTCCGGTTATCGTTGAGTCATTCTCCGAAAAGGATAAACGGAGTTTCAGAACTTTATGGCCGAAAAGAAAATAAATAAAATGGTGCATTTATATAAAGGGAAGAAAAACATTCAGCAGAAACTTTCTGATTAAAGGTAAATGCGTGATTGTGTTTCAGGCAATTTGCTCTGATAAGAGTGTCACGATCAGAAAAAAAGAACGAAAGAATTGCGGACAAATATTGAGGTATTGTGCGTGTGTGTGATCCTTGAGGAGAAGGAGGACGATGGATGGAGATGGAGGGTAGAAGAAAAGTTGGCATCGCAAAAGAACGATAAATCTGTCCTGGAGGCTTTTCTGTTCTTTTCCTTTTTTCTGTTCTGTCCAATGTTCATTGTAGCGTGATAAGTGCTACATCGAATTCTGAAACAGAGAAAACTTATCCAATCAGCAGAACGAAAATCGTTTTCGCGGACGTGCGATTTCTTATTCTGTGTTCGGTGATACGTTTTCTCTCTCTCTCGCGATGACGAAGAAACGGCACAATTTTATCGCGTCCAACCTTCCACAGTGATATTGTTCTTGGCAGACGGAGGTGACAGACACAATTTTTTTCTTTTTTCCGTCCGATTTATTCTGGAGACGATGTGTGTGTGTGTACGTTGTGTCCGCTAGATGGTTCTAACAAAACGAACTTTCCGTCATTGCGGAAATCCAACGCTTCCCGGGAAGAAAAAAATTAAAAGACCGGAAATAATATATATTATAACAAAAAATAATAATAATAAAATTTCTGTCAAAAAAAAAATGTTTTATGCTTTTTTTTGGATATGTTTTCAAGTTGTTGTAGTTTTCGTTTAACCGCAAAAGAAACTAAAACTGCACTTTGTATCGATTAAATGCCTTTTGGGATCATCAAACTAACTATTATAATATTTTAAGTTCAATTTCCCAGCTGGGTGACAAATGATTAGCATACCTGTTCCGAGATGGCTCAAAGTTTCAAAAAATACTAGTCTATCTTATTTTAGTATGTGAATGAACAACGAGAAGAGTTGAAATATCGAAATTAATTGATGCTTAAAACAATTGTATTATCTCAGTTACATGAGACATAAAAACTAATACTCGTATGATGCGTAATAAATACAGTGATGCTTCCCGAATTATGATCTTGATTCGTTCCTTAAAATTACCCGTATTATTGAAATTTCGCTTCTCGTAGCAAACACGCTCATTTAAGGTGTCCGACCACATTTCTTAGCACTTTTCTATAAATAATGGTGCTGAAGTGAACTTAAAACAACATTTATTTTTTGGTAAAAAGTGTTTCGAAATGGTGAAAACAGTAATAAATTACTGATGCCATTTTCTCCGAAGAAGTCATTTTTATGCCAAATTTTAAGCAAAATTCATGTAATATCCAAAACACGATTGCAACAAATCTGTATGAATGAAATGTTTTTGTTACTTTCACAGTACATTTTGCTAGTAATAATGCTAGTTATATGAATCAAAAATTTAAAGGATTCTATGTTACGGATCCTATGTAGTTACACTCAAATCTTTTGATGTACGTGTTAATTTTTGACAATTTCATTCTACATTTTTATTATCGTGGGTATAAAACACTAATTACACAAATATATGTGATAGACCTTATATCTCAATTCGAAACCTTGACAATATAAAGCAAAATATCATATTAGAAATTCGTAATGATACATAGATTTTTAGAAATCCTGTTTCAAACTCAAGTGAAATGTCAAAAATAGCATTCTTCGTTAAACGCGTTCAAAGTTTTTATTCACGGATTACTTGTATGTAAAAACGCAACAGTAAAATGGACGTAACCTCGGTTCTGAGTGGCAGGCATATCGACAAAACAAGGCCTGTTTTGGAATCACAAAGAATAGGACTTCCATAAAAAATGAATAAAGCGATACATTCTTCCAAAATGACGTTTTCAACGTAGTCGGATACCTAAAAAAATAATTTAGATCTCTTTTACTCTTTCTACATATTCCTACATACTCTTTTACTCCCTACAATATTCCAATTCTTATGCAGAGTAAAAGTAATTTTGCTTAAGTAAGACTAACACAAATACTGTACACAGTGGTGCAAGGATAGACTGTTCTTGTTGTTCAACGATATTCTAATTTCTGGAGCTTATGTTAAAAGAACTTTTTTTTTGGGCAGATTTCAAGGCTCGTAAGCAGTATATTTCATCGCTACTTAGAAGCATTTCAAGCTGGCTATCCAGTCTGGAATATGTTATTCTCTGTAATTTTTCAACTTTGATTGCGCGAACCACCTCTCTTCACAGATTACAAGCAGATTTTCAACATACTTGGCTAAACACGAAAATTAAGGCATCTGCCACGTTCACTTCTAATACAGAAAACAGATTGCAGCACGAACAAAAACATGAATCGTAAGTAATTCGGACAATATAAATATGTTAGGGCCACACGAAACACCTTCTGGCACCGATTTGTTAGAAATTCCGATGAGGAATGTGTACGAGTTACATGTACGGTTAAGTAGTGAGCAGTAGTCAAGGGTTACTTGAGCATGAAACTCGATATATTTTATGGATTTCCTGACAAGGAAAGCGAATAAAGCAGTAGTATTTCTTTTTTTCCTCAGTTTTCTCTTGGATCCTTTTAATATCGTCATCAACGATTTTCTTGTAGACCTTTCTTCGGAAGGTTCTAGTGTCTCGCTTTTCAAGGAGACGATGAATATCTTAGCTTTTTTGCGACCGATATTGTTCTGACAGCAAATTCCAAGAGTGGACTGCAAAGGTTGAGAAACTCGAGACTTTTGTTCATGAATTCTACCTTCAGGTTAACCTATCTAGATCCAAAATTGTGGTTTTTAGGAGAGGATTCAAGCTCCTTGGCACTTTCAGGTGGTTTTTCCTTGGCGAAGAAACAGAATTGTTCAACCATTATACGTAGGAGCACGGTAGCTCAGGTCGATAAGATACTCGCCTAAAGTACCAAAGGATGTTTAGAGATGTTGCGAGTTCGATGTCCCGTTTATCCTTGTCAGAAACTTTCCTGACACAGGGATACAACAGATACGGCGACATGACCACAGTAAAAGATTGCTACCGCCGGGAGTCCCACACCGAGAGGGTTAGCGCACCAACCTCTCGGTGAGTATAAAAAAAAGGCTGCTGTACGGAATCGGCAATAAATTGTAGATCCCGGTCTAATTAGCCCTCGTGTGCAGAAAATGACCGTGGTGCGATAAAAATTATCAATGATCATTATAAGTATTTGGGAATAAATTTTCATTACGATGGGCCTATCACGAGGCATAGACCAAGCCTACTCGTTGTCCATACTGCGCATCAATAAACTGGGTTTATTGATGCGCCATAACTCTCTTCTCCATTGGGACATTTGCCAAATTTTAGACAAAATCAGAGTTTTTGATTCTACTGCTCCCCCATCCTTTCTTTTCGGCTCAGAAACTTGGGGTGTCGGATCTGATAGATTCGATCCCCTTCAACTCTATTGAAAAAAGTTACGATATCCCGATGCACACTGCTTCCCATATAATCGACATGGAGTTCGGAAGGCTTCCAATTTCTTTCCATATTTTAAACGTACTTTCAAGTGGTTGCATAGAGCAAAAAATTCGCACAATCATAAACTTAGTATAAATTGGTGCTTCGATGCAGGGCTGGGGCAACCGACTACGTAACTTTTTTATCAGAATTTTTTCCCAGCGTATTGCGAAACTTCTAACTGAACGCGATACATTTCCATCCTCTAGACTGCTTTTTGAGTCCCTAATTTATCTGAAGAATTTTACACAAAAAAATGTCCCTTAGCAACTCCAATCATATGTACACATATCTCGATTTCTCCTTCTACCCTGAGCCGTATCTTAACAATTCTTATAACAAGACCTGGGTTGCCCTTCTGTGACGGGCACAGATACAGATATTTTACATTTCTTTTTCACCTATAACCTACGCTAAGCCCCCTACGCGATCACCTTCTCGATATTTATCACCCCACTCTTTCTGACTTGATCAGTTTCCTGAATACCCAGCCAGGTCGGGTTTGCGATTTTAATTCTGTAAAAATGCGTATTGGCAACTCTCACATGTAAATTATGTTTGTTTTATTCTTACAATTGTATACATTTGATAACTAGATGTTCTCACGAGCGTTTTCAACGTGGATATATCTCAACTCACCGCCCCCCCCTTTTTTCCGTTGTTTAATGTAACTTTGTGTTTGTTTGCTTACGAGCTTCGGCCTAAAGCAGAAACAAAATATTACTACTACTTAAACAGAAATCTTGTTGATAACCTATTGCTTGCTAATTTTCCGGTTTAAAATTATTTGTTTATGATAATTTTTAACGATGTTACCTTTATTTTCTTATTTAAATAAATTTTCAAAATTTTGGTTCAAGTTATTCCCACGTTCTGTTCACTTTAGCTTGAACTGATATTACGTTGTAAAAATGGTAAAACAAAGTGCCTAGGATCCATTTAACCCCAAACGCAAGGGCTCCGCAAAGGTTCCTTCGTTCTGGCAGCACTTTTCGAACATAGCACGCGCATAACTCTGACATCTACGTGGACATTGGAGTCACGAATATGTACACTCATGCACACATCTTCGGGAAAGTACTAATGCATTAGAAATTCTCCAAAAGAATGTATATGAGGTGCATATATTGTGTAGTAGCAACCTTTAATGTGCCGAGCGAAGTCTGGTTGGTGCTTCTTGTTCACCACTAAGGCTATATAATATTTAGAGGAGATGATGGAGGTTCGATTAGCTGATGGAGGCTCGTCCGGTGCTATTACAGGAATTGTATGCTTCCCATCTGACGTATCCACTCACACCCACGAGATAAGGCCTGAAATCTCATTGGAGATGTAAATCGAAGTGCGTGTTCGGATAGTTAGTCAGGTAACTTACAAATTGGGTAAGTCGCGAATCGAGACGCTCTGGTAACACGAGTTAAATTAGTAATTCTTACCACTTTATATAAAACGAATTTAAAACCTGCATGGACATTGAAAACTCAATAATCTGAAGTGATCATATACTGTGTTGTTTACGTAGTTCTAGCTTACTTAAACTAATCGATTCACCGTAGTTCTATTTGTCCCTCTAGAGGAAATGATGAAGCGATTTCAATCAATTTGAAAGATCTAGTGCATCTGACGGGGATAAACTATCAAAATAGAATACTAATATTCTTAAAATAATGCCACAATTGTAGTATTCGATAATTCAAAGATAATTCCCATCTGACAAACGTTAGCCCAGGAATAAAGGAATGGTTTTTGTTTCGCGGTTCTCTCGAGGCATTTTATATGCTATATGTCAAGCAGTCGAGACGGATACCGAATCGAATTCCTTACTCTGAAGGAAGTCAATCTCTTTCTTTTCTCCCTTTCATGTCTGTCTTCCCTCAAGATGAAAGAAGTGGAAAAGTTGAAAAGAAACATTAGTTTTAGACACTTCTATCTGATTTGTAGCTTTATTTTCGTATAACGTTTATATGATTTTTTTTCTTCCCTTGTTTCCACTCGAGTCCTATTACTTTGCTGGTAATTGCAGTGTTCTTGGTTTCGCGGTTCTGTCATCCTTCTTCATTATCGCGAAGCCTTTCAATAGACTTGATTGATGCTATAACCTCATTTGCTCATAAATCTTCGTATCGCGGACAGAGAAGATAAAAGAAAAGTGATAAAGGCGTAAAATTACATATTTACCCCGAAAAGAGTTTCTCCGCTTTTATTTCTTTTTACCAACAAAACCCACCCTAGAAAAGAATAGCGAAGGTGGAAGCTGTTGTAAAGACCGTTGATATCTCTTCAAGATTCAATTTACTCAGTAACTTGTGACTTTATCCGTCAGTAAGAGATAAAACAAATGACATGAAAGAAAATCTAATTAAAAAGGTAAGAAATATCAAAAGAGTGTGATGAAAAAAAAAAATTTATATTTACACAATGAAGAAGAAACGGACGATAAAGGCAAATAACAAGAAAAGGCCACAAATTCCCAACGAGCTTCGACACGCAATGGGTACCGTCTTCAGAGGATATATACAGAATGCATAGGTAACAGCACGAAGGGCATTTTACTGGCGAATCGTTGATCCTTTGTTCAACCATTTAAACATATAAAATAGGAAATTTGACATTTATGAGGTACCTTCCATTGAGAGTATTTTTCTTGGAATCATTTCAGTTGGAACGCTTACGTTAACTTTTATGGGTTGATTGAAAGCCAACTCGAGACAGATACTTTCAACCATCTTTTGAACTTACCAATAATTTTTTATTATCTTTTTGTTTTCATTTGAAATAGGTAGGTCTAGCTTTCAAAAGACTTGGGCTTCGTTATTACTAATAGCGTGACTTGAAAGGGATGGAAACATCCCTTACTATATAGGAACATACGGGGTTCAAGTCTCCCCAATGCGATCAAAAATTAAAAATATTTTCGAATATTTTTGCAAAAATAATTAGAACATAGATTCAAATGCTATTTTAATCAATTTCCGATAATTTGAACGCTTTTTGGAGTTTGGTAATTCAGAATTTCTCAGGAAGAAATTCCTCACCCCACTCCCGCTCATTGTGTGCCCCCCTCGGAAGGGAAATCCTGCTTACCCTCCCCCCCCCCCGTACAGTTTTACCTCGAGTTAAAAGTTTAATTTGTTCCCGAAAGCTACTCGTGTAACGAAAAACTCGTATTCTGAAGTATTTATACAACACAAATGCAGTCGACACTCATTATATCTACAACGACCGCTACAATAGCTCTCAAATGCTTTCACGTAGCGACTTTTCTTTTCGATATAACGAGCACCAGATATGAAGTTTCGACGAAACGATAGTGGTCGTTATAACGATCGTCAACTACAGTACAACTTGGTTAACTCGAATTTTGGATATTTCGAACTTTTATGAACTCCCCTAAGGTTTTCCATCCAATCCAATGTTAAAATTTCTTCTTTAATTCGATTTTTTCCAATGCTTTGGATAATTCGAAGTTGGAGAATAAAAAACTAGGATTTAGTATGAGGAAATTTCGTTTAAAAAACAAGAAATTTGACATTTCATTTCTCGACCAGTTTGTTAAACAAAATATCTTTAACGATTGATAAAAATTTAACAATTTTATCTTTCCTCCTCTCTACGCTTTCTTTTATAATGTAATGCAAATTTGAACAATCGCTGGAGTGCGTCGAGACTGTGTACCACTTAATACCGATTATGCTTTTCAACTTATAGATCAAGATGTAACATTCAAAATCTGTATCTTTTTACAGTCAAAGTACAAATTGTAATACGTTAATGAAAGCATATTTCCTCGATAGCGTAAGAATGATAAGCAAAATTCGGGAAACGGTTTCATAACGGATGATAATGAACTGCTCCCGTAAATCGGGCTTAGAGCATGGTCAAGAAATTCTGCAGTGGTGCTGATTTCAGAACAGCGCAATAATGAAATAGCTAAGACTGATTATTATAATTATGAATTATTAAAATTTCGGAAACTGCTTCGTATAACTGATGATAAAATTTTAATAATTTATGATTATTATCCTATGTGAATGATGATTATTGAGTTACAATTGTAGTCATTTTACGTATCCAAGATAAATTAATTGGACAATTCAAATTTTGGATAATTTGAACTTCCTCCGCCCCACAAGGGATTTTTAACTTCGAATTAACCATGTTCGACTGTATATCAACACAATAAACTCTTTTAAATAACAATTAGCATGGTATAGCATTAGGGCTATATAGAAAAACAGTAGTTTTGCTTAAACGACCGATACACGACAATCGCTGTCTTTTTTTTTTTACTTATTTACAGCGCCTGACTTTCAATGCGTGGAACGAGCTCTTTCTCACACGTTTCAAGATCGTAAGTCGAATATTTTCTCGTAAATCGAATCATTTTTAACGTATTTTTTATTATCAATTACTCGGAAGTCGGTAATACCGTAAATAGTGTTATGCCAAGAAGTGGGTTAGAAAGATGCATGTTTTCTCCTTACTCATACTCTTACATTTTTTTTTCCAACTTCCTCGATGGGTAGTTGACATTCGAAACTTTGAAAAAGCGTCGGCCGACTTTGGTGAAGTAGAAATGGCTCTGGGTAGAACATTTTGAAAGACAAATTGGCTTTCTGTCTCAAAAAAGAAACACTAGACCTCCGGCGAAATTGCATTTACTGCTCTTCGTAGACGGAAAAATAATGGCTGGCAATAACTCCAAAGCGTATACACGAACAAAAATATCGGAGATGGAAAAAATAAAATAAAAAACTAGAAATCATGGCACTTACATACACTTACGCCAAAGTGGAGAAAGTGACAAGAGCGAAACGTACGGAGTTCGCAATGCAATCTGCAATCTCTCCTTGTTCTTGTTCCCAAAGAACAAGGAGAGAAATATGATAAACAGCAAACAAGGAAACTCTCAGCAGAATTTTAAACTCTAGCTCTTTTTTTTATCCCAGGATCGTGAAAAACGAAAAATTTAACGCTATAACGATAAAAACAAAAAATTGTTATCGGCTTATGATGAGAAAAAGAAAACAAATTGCTTTGAGAAGTGTCAGTTTGTGTCTTTATGAAAGGTTTCACGAGGGGCCATTACAAAGTGCCAAAATTAGAAGTTGAGTAATCCAATTTTCGTCTCGATTTCATGAACTTCATTTTTAGAGAAAGTAAACAGTCAAGCTCGGTTATAACGTCATCAGATATTCCAAGTAGTTTCGTCGTTGTAACGGTGTTGCCGTCACAACCGAGGTTAACGTTTTCAGGAAAGTTTTATGAAAAATATTATCAGATCCAATCACAGTGTAGGAAGTTGATATTTCATCATGATTAGAGCAATTTACCATATTTAATCGATGAAAGTACGAGAAATAACTAAGATTATAAGTATGGCACATCGGCCATTCTCGCCAAAAATGTTGCGAATTGCCGGTGAAATTGCCAAATATTGCCAACGAATAATCCTTGGTGAGAAATGCAAAGCTACAGTTATGTTAAAAAGTATTTCACGAAAAAATAACATTGAGCATAACATATACGTGAGATGGATATTGAGAGTCATTATTATTAATCATAATATAATTCTCAAATTGCTCCAATTACCTTCATACCTAACTTAGTAAACATTATGAAATACAATAGTAAGCAAAGGGACATTTTTATAGATGAACATCGGGAAGGGCAAATTACTAGAAAATACGAGATTGTCCCGTATACAGGTCATTTCGATCAGCAAATCGAAGCGTCAAACATGTAATAAATATTTTTACCAATATCAACTGAACAGCGGATATTGCTTCAATGTGACGAGCTTCATTTCTAAGAATTGCTTTGGAAGACGGAAGCAAAATTGCAACAAATTGGTCGTCATATCAGAGGTCATTGTGTTTTTATCTACGTTATTAGCAAGGTTCATTAATCATGGAATCATGTTAATCATAGGAATCAGTCCAGACTGCCAATTTAAAAAGAAATGACTACTACTAGTAATTAGCCGGACTTACTTTCGAGTTGGATATCCATGCGATAACATTGATTTCAACTTTTTATTTATATCTTCTCAAGCAGGAAAATTAATGTCTCCGTATTGTGTCTTTTAATATTGAACTGCATAAATTCATATAGTTTAAGTTGCTTTAAAATTAATTATGGGCCCGTAAAAAGTACATCGAAAAAATTCCACAGCTTTAATTAAACATTTTTTGAAGCAGAAACAGGCAGAGATGGATAACTTGAAGTTCAAAGGGGGCAATGCCACCCCACGCCCGCCACCGTATCTAAACCCATGCCTAGCACCCTTTAAAAAAAAGAAAAATATATATATTTATTTTTACGTTTCTTTTTAAATCTAGATTTGTTTCTTTCATGAGTCACGCAGGAAGTCGCCATATTGGTGAACTTAGACAAGGTTTGCATGTCCCTCAAAGAAAGAGGGAGATATCACGTGATCCAAAAAAGCCTCATTGAAGAAAACCCGGGCATCGCCGGGTATTATAGCTAGTTATAGATATAAATGTATTTATTTACCAGATATACAGTCGAATCCCGTTTTAACGAATACCGTTATAGCGAAAATCTCGTTTTAACGAACACTTTTCTAATCCCTCAGATAACTTTACATAGGAACAATGCAAAAACCTGTAATTTCTTTGTAACGAAATGATTTCTCCGGTCTCTTGGAGTTCGTTATAACGGGATTCGACTGTACCACTTCAATGACTCCAAAGAATTATATTAGTTATGAGATAATAAGCGATCATGTTCTTTGCGATGATAACAGGAAAAGAAAACGCTTTTCAACAACGCTTCTGTAGACATTTTTACAGCGTACATGCTCAACCCATAACCCACGGATCCAATATGGCCCTGGAAGTCATGATGTGGCACGCAACCTCGAACCTAATGCAATAATGAAATAAGCACGGCACATTTACAGATCACTTAGCTCTGACCCACGGTTCAGTTTCATATCACTTTATTGGCCTGTGGCACATTTTCAGATCACGTAAGTAACCAACGGCATATTTTATAGATAACCGCAGCACAGCTCCGGAGCACATAAGCGAGACTCATGTGAGTGCCCCACGGCACTTCAGATCAATTTATGTATGGCACTAAAGAACTGAAATTAAATGACCCGCGCTACATTCCCAGATTACTTAAGTCACCAACAAACCAGATAAGTTTCCAATCACTTAAGTGACCAGCAGCATATTTGCAGATCACCGTGGCACAGTTTCAGAGCACTCGTAAGTGACCCGTGGCCCATGTACAGATCACTCAAGCGGCCCGGTGCACATTTACTGATGACTTAAGTAAACTGCAGCGCTGATCTAGATTGATTACCTAATCAACAGGCCCTCGGCACGTTTTCACATTATTGAAATGGCCCGCATTCTCCTAAACGTTGAACACCCTAGATTTACAGGAACGAAAACAACTACTTGTGTGTTAAAATACTTGATATCACGAGTACCTTATGCGAACCAGTAACAAATCTGCTTTCTTTTCTTTTTCACTCTTGTAACAGATGATAAGCACTTTTCCGAAATGAAAAATCGATAATCCCTCATTCGGCTAAAAGAACTGAAGCAATGTTTTTAGCGTATGTTATAGTCATCATCCTCATAGTCGAGAAGCATTCATTTTCATTTCTTTAGTCCCATACATAATTCATCTGTCTGCCGCCATCAAATGTGGAGAAGAATAAAAACCACCGTGTCTGTTTCTTGCATGTAATATGTATGAAGAAAAAATTGGCTAGAATATTATCGAATTAGGCGGAGGCAAATAAAATGCGTGTTTCTGCGATGGAGATGATAACTTTATAAACTTGATAGGCATCAGCGGCACTTATTCAATTAGTTTCAAAACTTCAGCTCTCTCTCCTTTCATTCAAAAGAGCTTCTCTTACTATTATATATATTTATAAATTAACAGGAAAGAAAGAAGTGACGTAAATTTATTTTATTATATCATCCATCGCTTTTCTACCGCTTCAGGCAGTGATTACATAATTTAATAAAGTAATAAATGGTGGTAAACAAATAAAGGGATTCCATTTGTGCTGGTATCAATTGGAAAATCATTCCAGCAAAAAACTTTTATCGGGTGAATAATATAACGAAACTTAAAAATAGCATTTTTTGATATGACAGAAATTTGAAATTAAACATTTCATTATCTTTTTTCTCTTAATTATCTGTTCAAAATCTTTCCGGTTGCTTCATTATTGGGTTTTGGTCATTCTTTCGTCGTTATACGGGTGTTCGGTTTCGCATGTATGCCAGCAACGTGATCAAATATAAAAGAAATTAAAAGAATTGATTGGAATTTGGAACCTTACCAAATTTTTATTTTTATTTTTTTCTGATTCATCTCATTCTTAAAACCGAATAGTGAATTAATTCGTTAACCTAATCACTACAATCCAGCTGCGGATTTATTAGCGAATGCGTTGTGCTGGAAATGTTCATGTGTATTTAACCGTCTGAGTGCGTATCTAGTGTTGTCCGTGATTTTTTAAGAGTTGCTGTCTATTTTTAAACCGTGAGTAAATAGTAATGATTGGATATTTGCACCTTGGTAGGTCTGTTGCTCTCTGTGGCGGGACTTTTTAACATGGAGATCAGCTCGCACTCACGCCTCAAAGTTGAGCAT
The DNA here is from genome assembly GCF_987345545.1 of Pholcus phalangioides. Classification (NCBI taxonomy): domain Eukaryota; kingdom Metazoa; phylum Arthropoda; class Arachnida; order Araneae; family Pholcidae; genus Pholcus; species Pholcus phalangioides. Next base: position 78,496,730 of record NW_028301608.1, on the reverse strand, counting down.
CACAGGAAAAACAACTTTAGCCGATCGCCAATGAAGTTGGAACCTAGATCCGAACTCCTTATAATGCGAGTCCGTTACTATGACCACATGACTGCACGGCGGTGACGTTGAAAATGCTCCTGCTATCTGCGAAGAGACTTTTTAACATGGAAAACCAACTCGTATTTGAGAATTGAAGTGGGAAAACTTGAGAATAAACTTCAGCCAACTACCACTACGCCGCCAATGAGGTTTGAATCTGGATCCTTACGATGAGAGTCCAACAAATATATTACTGATAACTTTCTTTTCATTTGCATCTGCTAGCTACGAATGAAATATTCATCCAGGAACAATAACTTTTACAGACCCAAGCTAAGCGAGCATAAGTTTGCGAACTTTCGCAACTCCCGTATGCCAACAATATCACAGTTGTCTTCTGTGCACTGCATTTGTACAAGAAGTTGACATGCTTCTGGAACAAATTAGGAAGGGCGAAAGATCTCAACTGTCATTAACGCACAACAGCGAAGGTTAACGACTACTTCGCAGCTCTTTCACATTTAACACGAACTTGCCTAAATACATACGTTTCAAGTGCGTTTATAGCTACAAACACGAGGAAACGATCCGCTTGAAAACGATTCGGTATAAATGTGATTACTGTATTAATCTAAATTTAGAATCCTTTGATCGTGAAAATACCTTGTTAGTTGCTTTTCTTTTCTACGAATTTCTGCAATACGGGGTTTAGTATCGAATGATATATTACTTGAAGACGTAATTTTATCCGTTTTAGGGTGTACACGTGTATATATATATATACACACACGTTATCATTTACACAAACACTCTCAAATCAATGATGGGTTTTATATTTTCTGAGTGAGCTGAAATTAGAAAATTGTGTTAAAATATATACGAGTTATATCTAAAAAAGCTTTCATTAAAGAAATGGTTTAAAATATTCATTTAACTCTCAAGAAATACGATATTCGAATCCTTTGATTATAGAGAAGGAATGTGTGCTTTGAATCAAAATGCTCTCATAGAACATTTCTGGATATCAAATAAAACTTATCTTCCAAAGAGATATCAAAGGATTTTATTTTGTTGTTTCAAGTTTACATTCTAGTTCTTTCTATATTCTAGTCAGAGAAAAACAAACTGACGAATAAACTTTAATGTACCAGTAATTCGTTCTATGCATGTTATGATCATAAGAAATCAAAGTTACAGCAAGATAATTATTTCCTATAAAAAAACAAACGTTTTTTGTTGAATATTTTGTTGCAATATGTCATGTACTTTCTAGTGCAGAGGTTATTAACCTTTTGTGTTCTATGGACCCTTTACAAAATAATATTCATTATATAGCAATGTAAGAACAGTGTTTTAATTGTTTTTCTCCCAAGCTATATATTTCTAGGGAACCCTTGGGGGTTCCCTTGCTCTGCATGGAAATATTATTTTCATGGAATCACTCCTTTGAGTTGAGTTCAAAAGCCGTAGTTTCGCAAAAGCTGAATGGTTCTAAAGAAAATACAATTAATTCTCGATAAGTCGAATTCCGGTAACTTGATTATCTGTAAAACTTGAGAAGTTTTCTCTCCTCTCCAGAACCTTCAATATTATTTTAGCGATAAAAGTTTTTTGTCGAGGTTTTTGGATACCGTAAACGAGGGCTTTTGGCCCCCCGGAACTTTTTTTTTTTTACCCAAAGTGATAAAACAATTAAAGGTATTCTAATTACTGTGTAAAAGAAAAATCCGGAACTAGTTTTTGCTAAATAAGTGGTAATAAGAAAGGAAACAAGGCATCGGGAAGTTCACGAATGACTGACTGGACAGAAATATTGGTGGTTTTGTATGCAAATACAAATACAAATACAACGCCACAACAGGCAAAAAGCCCAACGAGGTGGCTGACTTAAGAACATCATGGATCCCCGAGCGATTTTTTGGAGGCCCTACCTACTACTGCTACACCACACATGCACCCCGCCCACACCACCCCCTCCCCCCCCCCCGCGGAACCCCCAACGAATCGGTACGTGGGGGAATGTGCGTGTACGTGTAGTGAAACCTGACGTGAAGTTTTTTTTGTTTCTCTGTAATGCTTGTTATGTGTAGTGCTGCCATCTGCCACCAGTTTTTCTAACTATGAGTGAAGTGTTATGATTGAATGATTTATCGTTGTAGGACTGTTGCTCTCTGTGGCGAGGATGCAACGCATGATGCGATTGCACGTGGTTTATCAAAAATCTTTAAAAAAAACAAGGACATAATTCGTTGAAGGTTCTCTTGAAACGTGAATGAATGGAGTGACAATCAAAAATTACTGCATTTTCTTTTTATAGAGAACAATTTTTCTTTCTGTTTAATTAATCATAAGTTTAATTCATACAAATATTGTGTGTATATGTCTATATCATTTTAAGTATACTACGTTCGTGTGTTTCGTGTTTTTCACTATTCCCGTTCAATAATCAGGCATTACATCCTTCTCAATGTCTTCGTGTCCAGTAATTTGATATTTTTTACTAATACCATATTCGTAAACGATTCTGTTATTTTATGATTAATTTTTTTACTTCGAAATCAGAATTCCCAATAAGTCGAACTATCGATAGCTCAAAGTTTTTCGTCGGCCGCTGCACATTTGACCTATCAAGCAAGATTTGACTTTATTGCTACGAATTTCTTGCAAGTTACTTATACAAAACACAAAAGAAGATTGTGTGAAAATGGTGGATATAGGCTGGCTCTCTCTCCCGGCCACGTACATCGACAAAAGTCTGGGACTACATATAATTTATTATGTATGCACTCACATTCATTGTGAATGCCATAGGAATTCAGTCTTATAGGATAGTAAACTTGCCGTGGGATTTAAGAAACAATCGATTTAAAACATTGAGGAAAAATTGTGTTATGACGGTTTTCCGGCAAATATTACATCGATGTAGCTCTTTGTGCTCATAATATTGTTTCTCCGCAATCTATGTACGTATAAAACTCGAAGTATTTCGTTCCCAATTTTTCCCCCAACATGCATGTGAAGATATTTCGTGGCAAAGCTTGAGAGATATCGTAGCATTTTCGAAGCTTATTCGAAATTCACGTGAAGTAAATCCAGAGCGAGATGAAAAAGGGGATCTTCTTCTCGCCCCCAATATGCAAGCACGTATACGATATAGATACAAACACATATAAATGTAGTATATATAACAGTATACAGTACGTCTCATTTGTTATTCGATTTTGTAGAAATCTCACAGAAATCCGTTTTACTTCTCACCTCTGTCTTCCCGATTTTATGCCTCGGGAATTCAAATGTTGTTCATGTTTTCTGTTCGGAAATGAAATTCTCGCCGATCTAAAACCAAAACATCAAGCAACGAAGGTAAATACATACAAATCCTAAAATATCTTTATACATGGATAAACCATAACTCTAAGCTTAAGGGTAACAACATTCCAGTGGATTTTTACAGCCTTTTTACTTCAACAGTTATCATATAGGTTTCCGTCTAAAAAAATCCTATGCACGTTTGATCGTTTAAAAGCATCAAGCTAAATTTATATTATAGCGAGCTTGAAATCCTGTGCATAGGAGAGAGAGAAATCAGTCACGAAATACACGGTGTCCAGATCTAATATGTCCCTATATGTTCCTACACATTGCAAGAAGTTGGAAAGGATCGGAAAAGTATATTGTAACGTTTTATAGATGGCGCTTCGAGCTCGAACTTTCATACGGGAGAGAGGTAAAAATAAAGAGTGTTATGGTGTTTTTTTTTGTTTTTGTGTGTGATACGCACGTGGTTGCGTTCGTGTTATTTTATTAGCTTGAATGTCGTGTTTTTATTGTTCTGTTTCCGTTAATAAATGTTGCGCTTGTCTATCAAGTAATGCATCGTCCGTTTTGTGTCATTTGATCATTGATCATTTTTGTCGCACCACGATCAGTTTCTGCACACGAGGGATAATTAGGCCGAGACCTACAATTTATCGCCGATTCCGAACGGCAGGCTTGTTTTTTATATTCATCGAGAGGTTGGTGCTCTAACCCCTCTATGGGGGATTCCTTGCGGTAGCAATTTTTTCTGCGGTCATGTCGCCGTTTCTGTTGCATCCCTGTGTTCCGTTTTGTGTCACGCTACAGACTTATATTTGGTGGTCCAGTGTTTGGATTCGATCTCCTGGTAATTGTCATGGAGCAAAAACGTGATGATGGACATTGAGATCCGAATGCCCTGTTAAGAATCACCATAGTACCGAAACTTGTTGATGGTAACATTTTTTGGTAACGAATAATCGTGGTGCCGCAACGATTATCTGTCGAGAATCGTCGTTGTGCCGAAACGGGCTGATGGTTAATTGCGATAGACGCAGCTTGAAACGAACGGACAAGGTTTACAAACACAACATTTATTAACGAAAACAAAACATTAATACCAAAACACGACGTTCATACTAATAAAATAACACGAACCAACCACGTAAACATCACACCAATACCACGACACGCTTCTTTTTTTCCCTCTCTTCAGGACGAAAGTCCACGCTCGAAGCGCCATCTATGGATCTCAAAACGTTACCATATAAATGGAAAGCAACACTCGAAAAGTTTTTTTTTTTTTTTTTTTTTTTTTTTGGGGGGGGGGGGGTGGAAGTACCCCATGTGCTGATGTGAAATGGTCCAATGAACAAATCCCATGAAAGCACTCACCACACGTTGATTTTGAGATTGTTTGCACTTCAAAAATTGCATGGGGATTTTATATTTAACCCTGTTGTTGGCATCTAAGGACAAAAAGATCCCGTATATAGGAAATCAGGTTCACTGTCGATGAGAGCTAACATCTTCCCAGAACAATTTGCGCCTTCTCTTAAGCTAGGTTTTCCGAGGAGCAGGTTCTTTTGCGCAACGTGCTTGTGAACTGATTAGAACTATTTCAAGTCGGCAGAAACGTGCAAAGTATCACCCTACGCGATTGTGTTTTCCCAGCGTGGAACATCAGCTTTTCTGTCGTCCGCATGCTTAGATCTTAAGGCGCTTTGTAAGTCAGTCATACTGCTTTTCCCTATGTGTGGGGGGGGGGGAGAGAAAACAATCAAACACTACCAATGATATTGCATTTATTTAATTTAGTTTGTCATTATTTGAGTTTAATAGGCAAAAAAATGTTCGTTTAATTTTTTTGTCAATTACTTTTTCCCCTTCCAGATTCAGCACCCTGTGCGGGCACACGGCCCAAAAAGCCGCCTTTGACCGCATGCATCCTGTACGTCTTAGTAGTAGATGGGTAGACCCAAAAGTAATGGCTCCCATTCATTTATGACCACCCACAATGTCATAGATAGATTCTTCTCTCAGCACCATCTTATTGAATTTTGAATCTCCCCGCTAAAGTATAACGAGCAGCGTTGAAATCTGATTTATAGCAGCAGAGGTACAGTCAAGTGAAATGGCGTAGAACATGTATTTTACGTACGCACTTGAATTCCTCTGTTCCGAAATAATTCAATGATTAACATTCATTGCCGATCGCCGAACGTTCAGGTAGACCGAACAGTCGATATCAGACCTGTAATAAGATAGAAGGTGAATGGCCTGTGTGTTTTAATAGTGGCGAGAGAGATGAATGGCAAAGCACTCTCCGAAAGGTCAAAGTCTGTGATTATGCAATTTCATGAATGTGGCATGCAGGCTTTCGTTAATCAGTGCTAAGATAGCGATGGAGATTAGTTACGTGGGAAAATAATGCTTTAATGTGCGTTTTTCTCGGATTAGATATTGTGATTTAGTTTTTATACATCGTACTTTTATGTGAATAAATATGATATAATACAAAATACTGTCAAAGGATTAGAAATTCTTTATTATGAAGAGCAATTTTATCTTTTTGAAATTCCAAGGAGGAATAAAAATTCCCAACAAGTTCATCTTCCACATTCCCCAATTATTTCAGATTGGATTTTTAATATTATTTTAAAGTTATTATTTTAAGTACCAAAACTGAAAGTCGAATGCTGATCTGAAGCCATTAAGAAAAAGATATACCTTATATTAGCCAATATGAAAAAAAATTAGTCAAAATTATGAAGAAAATAAAATTAGTCAAAATTATGAAGAAAATAAAATTAGTCAAAAATTAGTTAAAATTCATTTCGTTCTAACTTTCTCAGCCATGACGATGCAGGGTATATTCATCTTCACATACAATTTTCCCCAGAATTTTATTGCTAAATTTTATTAATAAATCAAACTTACCCCTTGGACTTTCTCCTTTAAGCTATCTTAAAAACCCCTGTAAATGCTGCCCTCTGATGAAAACCCCTAAAGTTTATATTCACCACATTTCCAACTCAAAATATACACAATCCTCTAAGTCAGGGCTTAGCACCCTGGGGCTAAAAATATATAATCATTTTAACTTATGTTATTGAACTACGTAGTTATTTACGATGTATAACTTACGTTTATTAACAGCATTTAGTCAGTTACAATGACTAATACGAGTACCCGTTTGAGATACATAAACATTCCAGTTTCCGAGGGAAGCAAGGGCATCACGACTAAAATATATGGTAAATAAACAACGAAAGTAAATAAAAAAGCATCTTCTAAGTGCCTTCCCCCACTTACCCCCCTGCTCCTCCGTCTTCTGTTTTCTTCTCGGTTTCCCTGCCTAATCATTAGAACGAGATCAGTTCCCAAGACTCTCATTTAAAGATTCCACCTTGCTTAATCATTGCCCATTTTAAAGTGGCCAATCGGCCATCTTTGGAATTAAACTTTTCCTAATGGAAAAGGCAATGATGAAGATAAGCGCCTCGTGCTCGGCACTTCATGCCATTCATCAACGGAAACGGCACGAATTTTAAAAAAATCTACGGTGAGGAAAAAGCATCCACACATTCGTGCATGCAGGGTCTGAAAGGAATACACGTAGAATTTATTTTCTTTCTTCTGATTGCTTATCTGGATGCAACGGGTCAAAAATGAATTTTTTTAGTAGAATGTTTTAATTCGTTTTGCTTTCGGTTACTGACAAAATAATGCACATCCGTTTGTTTACTGCAAGCCAACAAAATATTTTATGATTGTATAATATAATGATATGTGTAAATATAATCAGTTCGGGAACTGACGAATTTTTTTTTTCTCAAATTTGGTCTATTCAATTATTTCAAAGTGCTTATCTCATTGAAAACTCGGGAATATGATAATACGTTAATCACGAGGAAAATAAACGTGTGTAAAATGGTTGGCTGGATCTCAAACCAAACCATCTAAAAGAGGAAAAAAGTAGTGAGAATAGATTTTAAAAAAAAATCTAAACGCTTCAGTGAGGGGATAAGAAATAAGTTGATGAATGTCCATAAGATTGAGCCAAATCAAAAACGTCGCTGTTGAATAAGGATAAAAATTGACCAATAGTAAACATGTCCAACAAGACATCACGACTCCATAAAGTTAGGGAAGTATCATTTATCATTGTTTGCTCCTGGTACACATCGGAAACGGAGCCCAGTTTCTCGTCCAAAAATACTTATTTCGTTATTTAAGACACGAGTTTTTATACATTTAATTCAGTGACGTACTCTTTCATTTTATTCGTCGTCGTTTTATTGTCATCTGGTTTGACGTTTAAAGAACTAATAAATAAAAGGAGCTCATCTCTTTAATACTCGAATATTTATTTTATATTGATTATTCTTTAAATTTGATGATTAAAAAAACAACTTATAGTACTTTTTATCTATGTGATTTTTGTAAATGTGGAAGCGATATGCAATACTTCTTTTTCCTACAATTTAGAAAAAAAGTTTGAAAATGTTTTAAAAAATGTATTTACAGGTAAAATTTCGAATTTATCTGTGTAATATCAGCGATACGAGTTTAAAAAATGTTTGGAAAAATCTCTGCCTACAATTTTAGTGGCAAAATTAAGCGCTCGTTTTTTCCGTGTGTCTTCACAACATTGCAAGTTTAAAGAACTATATTTAGTAAATATAATTCATGCAATCACCTGATGAACCATGCCAAGTGTTCAATCATATCGAACACTGTCAATTAAGTTGTTCATATTTTGCACAGATGATGGATCATTGTGTACCTTGAAGAAAAAGAAAAGGGCGTGGTAGCCCAGGTTGTTAAAATACTCGCCTAACATACCAAAGGATGTTTGGAGGTGTCACGCGATTTCGATACCCGGTTCGTGGTTATCCATAGTTTTCGCGAATACCTAAATAGTCTTATAGAAAAGACTGTGATATACGTATAAAAAGTACACATCATAAAAATGGAGAAATGTATGATGTGGTGTAAGTGCAATGTTTATTTTTTTCTCATGGTAGATCTTGTGAAAAATTATCCCGTATATTTTCATATTTAAAGTTGGTAACTCATTTTATGGACACCCTGTATTCTTGAAAGAAGGTAAATTTCTCCAAAATTTACAAATAAACCATGAGAGATAATGTTTCTTACTTTTTTATTGAGAAAAGTTTGTGTGATTAAGTATATTGTATTAAAAACAAGCAGCTGTCACACACAAAATGACTTCTGCTGACGGAGGACCAACGCACGTCAGCAGAAGTATAACGCATAGTTCAGCTCTTCTAGTGTAAAATATCACCCGATGTTTCATACAGTATGCAGACACTAAAAATGAATTTAGTGGAATTTTTTCGGTAAAAACTGACGTGGGAAAAAAAAGTTTGGAAAATAATGTTCCTTGTGTAATGTGTATATGTATTTGTGTATTGTATGCTTGAATTTGTGTTTATATTTGTGTACCATATGTTAGAATTTGCGTATATGTTTCTATTTTCTAAATAAATTTTAAAAAAATAAAAAAAAGCATAACAGTCTCCCCTATATTTTTTATTTTTACTGAATACGAGCATTGAAATCCATCGTACAAAAAAAAATCTGCGTAGAATCTCGCGCGATAGAAGTAAAATATCTAGATTTGACAAGACTAGATTCACTAATTTTCGAAAATTTTTAATTATATAATAAATATGCCTATATAATATTATGTCAAATAAAGTTTAAAAATGTATCAGAAACAGTTTGCACGCATGACAAAATCACCCGATACCAATGTAAATGAATAAAAATGTATTTAAAATAAAAGAAATTGCGTTATATGACAGCGCAGCCAATTAGGAGCTGACACTGTGACGTCACAAAACTTGCTTTCGCATGCGAAATATACTCTCGTGTGGGCAGTGGTTCGGTGTCACGGAGAGTAGGGAAAGATAATAAACACTGTCTTTTCCCAACACAAAACCATCCAAACCACCCAATTTTATGTTCTTGCACCTCCATCATACAATCAGTTAGGAGGAGGAAGAAAAGTTGTGTTTTGAGGAAAATAAAGCGTTTCAGTTTTATGATGTATTTCCTTTTCCTCACAGAAATTCACTCTTAGGTCGCTATAGAAGTTTCCCTTCAAAAATGTGAAAATACTTAATTTTAGAAGTTTTCTTAGTTTAGAAAAAGAGTTCACCAGTAACGTTATTTTTCATATTTAAAAAAATGAATTTATTGATGAATGAAAAATATGGCTGAAAGAAAGTAAGGTGTCTGGTAATTTGTTGTCGAAATAGTAGGAAGAAAATACGTGATTGAGAAGATGATAGAGAAGATGATAATAGAGACATTTTCCCCCAGTGTCTTACAGATGATCTGCTTCAAACGACACAACATCAAAAACTGATGTCAGCAACAAACATATTTGTAACATATTATGAGCGTACGAGGGAAACTTACGCTATAAGTGAAAGTAACAGAGATGATTTCTGTAAAATATCATTTCGATTCAATAAATATTGTTGAGGAAAAGAAAGCCTTCTTGAAAATTATTTTTCTCCAAAACATTAGGAAAACATGGATCTGAATGTTTATTTCAAGTCCTGATTCGCTCGTTTCAGTTTTATAAAACTGTATGCTGTATTGGGATAAACAAAGAATAGATTCGCAAATGTAACCATATCACTCAATGCTTTTTTCCCTGTGTGGTGTTTTTTTTGCAACTGCATCTGCTGTGCAATGAAGCAGCTCTACAATCATTTTTGCCATATGGAGTAAACATTCATTTTCACAAAACGTAGTCAGTCAGTGCACACCGAATAATGAGATCATAATATGGGGGCTCGGGTTTCCAATAATAATAACCGATTGATGACTATATTCGGAAAAAATCTTGGTTATAAGTAAGGTGACCATATGTCCCGCTTGATCGCAGAGGGTGTGTGGAAACGAAGTCATTCCATTTGTCTTCCCCACATAACTGGTTCCAAAATGTTAAATTATGGTTTTTTTTAAAAAACGTCCTTTTCTTCCCCTTTAAGCGAAGTCCCTTGTTTTTTATGCAGAAATTGTGAGTTGTTCGAATGAAACTGTCTAACGTGCATCGTGAAATATGATACTTTTTTAATGTACAGTGCGCTCCATAGATCTTTTGTGAAAGTCTTTCTTCCGAGTAAAATGTGGTCAGTTGAAAGAAACTGACCAAAAACTAAAGAAAGTTACTTTTTTTAACTCTTTGCCTTTACTATAGGAAAGAAATTGCAATAGCCGCGTTACACGTACATGGGTGATAGTGGGTATCACAGCCCGATACATTGTCAGATTAAGGCATTGTGAATTGAATATAGAAAAAAGTTGATAACGATATTTTTAGTAGAAAAATGAGTCTAAAAATAACCTTAGCTTTGAAACAGGCTTTCGGCGAAAAGAAAATTGATAATATAAACCACAGCCCTGATGACTATAAACGAATTCTCTCCATGTTATGATGATGGTCGGTTCGAACTTTGCGAACGTGATAACAATACCCGAATTATAAATTTTTTTTTCTTTCAAACTGCTTTATCAACCGATAATATATGAAAATGCTTCACACCGTAATAAACTGTTCGTCTTGATCTCTAATTTCACAATCTGTGGGAACATGACAACTTAAGTAACCGCTTATACCTCAAAAAAAAAAACATTAGAAATGTTACCCTGGTGAAGGGGAAACTTTGCCAAGTATGTTAAAACCTGTGGAAATCACCAGAAAAGCGATTTTTTTTAAATTGTGAAAACACCTTGGACATCAGTACAACTCTTTGTACTGATGTACAATGTAGAGAAAGGTTCATAAAAATATTCAAAACACACACGCACATTATAATCGGAAGGTTTAAAATTCGAATCAAGAACAGTTCTGAAATCATAAATACTGAATATGACTTCAATAAGATTTATTTTATATGCGATTTTGAGTCCTTCTCAAGACCCTGTATAAGCACTGCAATTCGAAATAGTTATAATTAAGTTCTGAATACGTTTACACAGACAACAGTGTGTGAGTCCATAAATCATCCTAAATTATAGTCTTTCTCTCTCTTGTCGTTTAGAGTAAGTTAGATTAATTTTTAAGCATTATCGTATTGTGTGCACCTTCATTTATGGAGTGTTGCTGTATTAATGTATTATAAGATTATTGTATTGGATTATTTATCATCAACGTTCCTCTGGGAAATTTCTAACTGACCAGCACAGGTCGTAACTTATATTCTGTGTTTATACTTGGGTTATTGATTGAATGTCACTTTTATTAGTCATTTTTATGAGAATGAATAATTATGGAACGAGTTATACATATATATCCGAGTTTCTACTATTTCCTGTAGGGAAGTTCGATTCGATATATGAGCAATTCGGATAACGAGCACGTTCGTGGAACGAATTAGGCTCGTTAACCGAAGTTCCGCTGTACATGAATTTGCATATAACGATAAATTATTTTTCTTTTATTCATATTGAGTTAAAGGAATGAAAAGGTTTGAACTTAATCTTCAACAAATTTCATAATGTCTTGGAGGAGTGTGTGTTTTTCCTCGCTCAAATAATTTACTAGCAACGTAGAAAATGAGAGCGTGACACACACAAAAAATCGTCCTCAATAGTAGGATTTTTTTTTTCACTTAATTCCGAAATTCCTTTTCCGTCGTCTTTGATTCCTCGAGGCAGTCGAGTTCCGTTTAAACGTCCTGATAGAATGAGTTCCGCTAAAACGTCAGTTTCTCATTTTGGACAAAACCAAAGCAATTTCCGCTTTCAATCGTCCTTATCATACGCTGTAACCAGTAACAACACTACTTGCTGGGAAAAGTCGGATACCTCTACGAGAGCAAAAACCATTAAGTAAGACACAAATAAGTGATGTTTGAGAAATTTTCTTAGGGAATTTGCTTCATAAAAGAGTTTTCAATCCGAAAAAAAAATACTATTACGTGAGCATCTAAATAATGGGAATGTTTCTTTTCACCTTTACAGCGTAAAGTATCGGTGCGTAAGTTTAAACTTGGGATCTACGGTTCTTGGAGAGAACTTCATAGGGGGAGTGAAATTGGAACGCGATTAAATTATTACCGTATTTTTATATGGAATATTAAATAGCTACTATTCTGCAAAGGGTTTTCTATGGCTTTGATGTTATTGAAACAAGGAGTCCGTGGATCACAATGGTGGAAGATGGAACCCGTAGAATCAGTAGAAACGTTTGTTAAAATAAAACATTAATATTTTAATTTAAAAAATGTCTGCTTTTATATTGATGGAACCCGGGCCTGAAAGCATGATCACGTACATGAAGTCAATAGGCTTTCTAGGTATTATGACGAGGTGAACTAGGAAAAAAGTGTTGCCTCATTCATCATCCAGAATCACATACAGTCTGTTTCAAAAAAGTTCAATCACAGTAAATTGAAACAAACTGAAAACTAGATGACGAAGCAAAGAAGTCTCTTGAGATTTATCTACACACACACACACGCACAAAAGGTTGCATATACATAGTACCAAATTTCGAAAATATAAATACAGGCTGTTCCAAAGTGTGAAAAACGGGTGTTCCAAAAGTTTAGGCACAGATCGAGGAAACACGTTTCCAAGTTCCTAGATCACACGCAAAAATATTTTACATTTCTATTTTATTTTACACCTCAGCATTTTCCAATTAGAAGAAGTATCCAAATAATGTGTAGATCTCAGATACATCATTCCCGTGTTGCAAAAGATTGTATAGTTATTAAAATACAAAAATCAAATTTTTACAAGGACACGGCCTAAAAAACCCAAATAGAAATTTATTGAATCTTCTTAGACCAGCAAAAAAAATCCCATGTTTCTAAGTGCGAATACCGCTGAAATATTTTAATTCCAAAATCAGAGAAAAGTTGGAAAAGAACAGAATAAATGAGGGAACAAGCACTGTTCGTTAGTCTAAGCTGTTCTTTCTCAACTTTTCTCAGATTTTTGAATTAAAATATCTCAGCGAATTTTGCACTTAGGAACGTGGAAATTTTTGTTGGTTTTAGAAAAGGCAGGGGCGACAACTTTCTAATTGGGCTTTTGAGGACAGGGGTACATATAAAAAAGCTACATTTTATAGGTTTAATAACTATACAAAGCTCCTTACAATATGAATAACGTACATGTCTGAGTTCTACGCGTAATTTGAATACTTTTTCTAACTGAAAGTATGCCTCTAGAATCAATGGTTCGTCAGTAGAAAGCGGCAAAAAAATGTGGCGAGGGAAATTATGGAATCACCCTGCATATACGTGAAATATGCAGTAAAAAATGAAAAAGAAACGAAACAAGCATTCAAAGCATTATTCGTTCTTCAATATGTCTGCGATCGCACAAAAAGAATCTTTCTTCAAAATCTAATTCCATTTGTATGCGAAATAAAGATTCATTTTTCATCAGTATTCTTGAACAGCACTAAATATGTGAAGAGAATTGTAAAACAAATTCATTTTTCAAAAAGTATGTAGTACAATTTATCATAGTATCAAGAGCTTCGTTACTTCACGTTACGTATTCAATCTCTTGAATTTGACTGCGAAGACAATGTAGTTTAATGAGTGTTGAACAATTATTCGCCAGTTTAATGATTTGTTATAAACCTGTCCAAACGCAGACGTATTCGCTGGTGATGACGTGCATCTAAAAGCATTTGATTTGAAAAAAAACATTTTTCAAAACCGTATAAATCAAAATTTCTCGCTTACGTCTATTAATCAGAAGAACGTTTGAGAAGAAATTTGAAGGACGACTTCAAAAATGACAATGTCAGAAATGACGTCGACAGAATGAGTGATGAAATCCGTCACTGTCGAAAGTGGAAAACAGTGGGGTAAAAAAAAGAAGCTACTCCTGTCACTGGTTAACGCTTATTAGCATAAAAGACATTGTCGTGGTTTTTAATCTTGCGATTCAGCTTCCAATGAGTTCTATTTCATGAAATTCAATTTTTTTTTTCTCATCAGATTACATTTCTATCTTTAATATTCTACATCTTATATCGCCTGTTCCCGCTGTTCTTAAAAATCCTTTTTACCCTTAAATGCGTAGCCTTTACATGTACAACGTTCTTTCCACGTTCGTTACCGCAGCCAGTTTGAAGATAAAAATTCAGAACCGCCTTTGCACATAAGCCGAGGTCATTTTCTTTCCATTTTATTTTTTGCATTTGCTGGCAGATGTCCCAATTAACGACAACAACTCTTTGTTGCAGAGCATGTGTGGCTGTGATTTTGCTAATTTGTTAAAATGTTTTTTGTTTTTTTTTACCTTGAAGTTTGCAACTCGATTTTTTTTTCTCTCACTATAGTTTGAATCACAAAGAACCTGTTTACACAGGGTTATTCGAATTGTTTGTCCGTAGGACTAACTCTGAAACCGTTGATGACTCTAGTGGTATACTTCCAATTACAAAACGTTTTCAAATTACATGCGGTTTCTTTAAAAAAAAAAATTTTGAGGGATCGTACACATAAAAAAATAAAAATATCAACTTTTTAAACAGTCCCCGTGTGCTAAAAAACCCAATTAGAAAGTTGTTCTGTCTCTCGTGAAGCCAACAAAGAAAAAAAACACATTTCTAAATCAAATATTAACTAACAGGAAAAAAAGCAGAGATTTTTTCCGCTATTCTCTCTTATTTACCTCTTCCGTTTATTGAATTCGAATATCTCGGCAAATATTGCACTGGGAAAGGTTTTTTTTCTTTGTTGGCCTCAGAACTCCCCGCAAAAACCCTCACTGAATCAGTGGTCAATCTTACTCAGGAATTTTTCTTCAATATCAATGTGCTCAAAAAATTAATTAAACAAGCAATAAGGGTCTCGTTTCTTGATTGGAGGGGAGCCCTAGATGATACAAGGAGTTGACCACGAGAGAAAAATGTGGTCCAAAAGAGGCTATACGCGGAAAAAATGAGGAAACACTGCAATAGCTAATTTTTTACCCTTTTGTCTAAGAGGAAACACGTTCATATATTGTCTCGAAAAAAACATGTACTTATATCGTCATTCACCTTCTTAGAAGCTATTTAATTTAGAAAAGAGTACCATGTTTCTTAAAAGTAAAAAAAAATCACATTTTTGCACAGGTTTCGGTTTCTGAAAGTGATATTTAGTAAAAACAATCCTCGTCGTCCTCGTGCACCGACATTTTATCAACATGTCAGGAAAAAAGTACATAATTTTACGACCAAAACTGGCAGAGTTTATTAAGGAATGGCTGGCAAGGAAATAATCTGCAGGGTGGATACTATCGACCACCCAATAGTTAAACGCGTGATTCCTTGTGAGAAACTAATGTAGAAAAAGTATTTTCCGTTTTAGGATCGAACGAACATTTTAGTTTTTAATGTTTTGAAATTTCGTGACGTATCAGTTTTGTAACGGTCGGTCTTACGTGTCAAACACCCACCGAAAAAAAAAATGCCCTTATGCAGCGGATTGCCGCTAATTGAAAATGAACCGAAATATTCAATCCCGTTTGAAGTTCAGTTATGTTCTTCCACGATTGATGCTTCATCCTCTTCACGTAGAGCATAATTTCCCAAATTTTTTGTTTTTATCGTCCCTTTCTTCATTTTTTTTCTCTCATCGCTCCTCAACTGAAGCGAATCCATATGACCCTATGTTATACCCGTAGCTTTTATCACCCCCAACCCCTTCCTGGACCATTCCATCGCTCACCAGGTGGCAATATTGTCCACTGTGAGAAACACTGGTGTAGAGTGAACTACCTTTGTGTAGAGTGATGCTATCACGTGTTACCTTTGCCCCACTATATTTGCAAATTTTTCACCAGATATGTAAAGCGTTAGCCAAACGAGATCTACTGGAATTTTTTTTTTCTTCCCAAAATCAAGACTTTTTTTGCCAAAAAAAGCAGTTATTTTCCTCTCCTTTAATTAAAGTCAATTTTTTTTGAAGGAAAGGGCTGGGGAAAAACAGTTTTGCACAGCTTTAGCTTTCTTGATTACTATCGGGTTTATAGCATTGCTATCAGCTGAAAAACACCTAGTTATACATTTGGTGCACGTTCGGTGAATTTGGTGAGATTCGAAAGTGACATCATCAATTTTTAATGCGTTGGATAACTCCATAATTATTGGTCAAATAGTTCCCATATTAGTTTTTCACAAGGAATCACGTGTGTAATTATTGGGTGGTTATATAGTATCCACCCTGTATATTCCAAAGACTCGGGGAGAAAATATATTTCCACACTTCTCGATATAAGTTCTGCGACTTCACGTCAGTTACGATTTTAGTATTGAACGGCCACCACTGTACTTTATTATTTTGCTAAAATTCCTTAATAGTGTAATTTTATATTCAGAAATGTCTGCCTCAAAATCTCTGAAGATGAGCTGTTCCACTTTCTATTCATATGTAAATCACGAGAGAAGTTGATTAAAAATGAACTCAAAAAAGCATTTCGAAAACTCGTCCGATAAATAAATAAATTTAATATTGAATAAATTTTTTTAATTGAAAAATGTGATGAAAAAATGTTTGAAAAGGTATACAAAAAATGTATTCTTCAGTAGAAGATCTGTGAGAGATTGCGAGATAATTATACTGTTCACTCGAGCGTAAATCTCCTCTTCATGTCATAATTCAAGTCTGAGAAGCTTTGAATGCGCTCTCAAAGGATCTGTCAAACACACACACTTGTGGTCTACTGTGTATAAGAAAAGAGTTGATATCAAAGCCGTTTTCAACGGAAAAAAATAAAAATAATAGTAATAAATTCAGAGAAAGATGAGCTTTGTATTCAAATGCTAAAAGATTTCAAAAGTTCCGAAATATGTACCCTATTTTCAAATAAGAACACTGTACAAAAGGAAAAAAGCGTCACGGGAAAAGAGAGATACAATATGTTGGATGTCGAAACAAGAATGCATTTATTTATTGCGATAGTAGAAACAAAGTCTTAAAAACTGATGACATGACGAGATAAATCCTTCTTTTATATTTTTGCCTCCGAAAATCTGATTCAATTTTCATTCTTATTATTTCTTATTGATATTTAAAAGAAAGATTTTTATGAGATTTAAAAACCTTGGGGCCAGCAGAGAGAGCTCTATGAAGCACATCTAAAGTATTATTTGACTACGAAAGTGAAATTGCAGCATCGGAGGCAGTAGAGGGTGCTTTAAAAGCAACGGCTTAGCGCCCAGAGAAGAGAGTTTATGGTTTTGCCACCCTTCTCCCGTTCTACTAATTTTCTTTACCGCTCATTCCTCAAATTTGGCTGAGCTATAACCCACTTCGGCACTGCCCCTGTGAATACGCCTCTGTCTCTAAGCCACTCTTTTGATCACTCACACGTTTGCACACTTTCTTGGTCACTCACGCGCTTGCACATCCTCTTGGTTACTCTTTTGTCGCTAACCGACCGAATCCCTCGCTCTCTATGTCACTTCAATGCTTACACACTCCCTAGGTTACTTTCATGATCACACACTCTATAGATCACTCTTTTGTTCTCGCATACTGACCTGAATACTCGATCTCTAGGCCAGTGGTTCCCGATTGGCGGGTGTCTGGGCTCACAGAGGTCCACGGCCCAATTGTAGAATCATAAAAAATATTAATTTCTTAAGAAGATGGATGCTAATTAAATCAACGCGCAAAATTACTGCTTCAACGTTGGTAGACGGCAGTAGTAACATTCTTTGATTTAACAAAAGTTGGATTTCTGGTGTCATCTTTCGACAGGAGTATGAAACGTTGTTTTTGTTCTTCTGCAGTCCATTTTAAATAATACTACTCTCTATATATAGCACCGCATTTACTAGTACTGGATAAAATGTGACCCCTTGTTCGAGAGCATTCTCGCTGATAGGTGGCTGTGGTTTCTGCTGCTATAAATTCGGGTGGGGGAATGACAGAAATCAAGATTTCCGGGGGGAGGTTCATGACTAAAAGTTTTGGGAACCATTGCTCCAGGTCATTCCTTTGGCCTAGTCCCTTGCTCTCTGGGTGACTTTTTTGGTTACTCACATTCCTGCAAACTTTCCAAGTCACTCATTTGGTAACTTGTTGGCCTAGTCCCCTTGCCTCAATTTCACATCTTTGTTACCGTAAAATGATATATGACATGAAAGTTTGCTTGTTTGATCAACATGAAATCCTTAAATCTTCACGAAGATTTTGTATATTTGCTAATTGCAAAACGTTATGCATTCGATCTAGCAAGCTTTTTTTTCAGACGAACTGCAACAATTTTCATCCTTGGTTTAGGTTGGTTGGTGATACAATACCACAAATGTTAAATAACGCTTGAGGTTTAGAAAAGATGTTTCCGAATGTTGAGACAGCATTGAATCATCATTGACAACATCACCAATATCAAACTGTTCTAGAGAAAGAACATTCTTCTTGTTGAAAAGTACAAAATCATCAGTTCGCTCAAGTCTTTTACGAGAAAATCTGTCATCTCTTCAGAGTCATCGTGTACTGAAGCTGAGATAACTCAAAAATCAGATTTCAATGGCATTATCAATGATTTCGCACATATGCACATATGAGAGTGCGAAAAAAGCATTTATTGTAAGATATTTCATGGGAGAATATAATAAAAAGTGAGACATTTTTTTTAATGCGTCACCGCTTCAAAAAAATCATTGGTGAATGATGGAACGTCTCGTTAATCTTCGTAGCTTTGACAAGAACTTCTATCACTCAGAACATCTTCCCTGAAATGAGAATCTTTGACGATTTTCCAGACATACCTTATCGCATCGAAAATAGTTTTTCCATTGACCTGGATAGAATCGAATGAAGAGAGATAGAAAAAATGAACGTCACTCTTACCTGAATTCCCGACATCGTTCCAGAGTAAAGGCTTCTGTGTGAATAAGGGCTTACAAGTTTCTAATTTCGGTATTGTTAAACATATTAGTTTTTTTTTTCTGAGTTCACCTCAAAATAAAATCCAGAAAATCTCTGTTTCCTTGACATATTCAGCTGTTAAAATGCCGTCTATATTAGTTTTTTGCCAATCATTGTTATTGTTCAATGCCATGGTTATACTGTTTAACCACGTTAAACAGTATAACCATGGAGAACTGTTTTAAAAAAACAGTCCTCTCATTGATCATAATAGTAGTCTCTCTTCTAATAATAGCTTGACATACTCTGTTGACCGTTCACAACCCTGGTCTGGGGCCACGAGGGATTTCACAACTGTTTTGCTTCCCAGAGAAGTGAACTTCATTTTGTGAAGCCTTACAGTTAATGTGTACGCATATATCAGGAGTGCTGCCATCTAGCCGTAGAAGCTGTGTGTAAATCTGAGAGCGTGTAATACTTTCCTCAAAATAAAACCTTTTCGTCAATTTATTTTACGTTAGTACTTTATTTTATGTGTATCTGTCTCTCATAGTGGTTCCCAAACTTTTTCCTACGCGTACCCCCAGAGCAATGCGATTTACCTTCCCGCACCCCCTTGGATAATGTTTTTATCTGTTAGAAAGTTCGGATTTTTTTCTGTAATTGAGTACGTTAATTATCCAATAATTAATTTCTATGAATTCTTGTACTTATTGTTTGATGTCTTTTCAACTATCGCTAATATTTAATTTTGGCTTCATTTTTTTTTTTGAAAAATTAATTCAAAAAACGAAACATTTTTCATTTATAATTTTTTCGAGATTTCGAAAAAAATAAAGAAAAGTAAAAAAAGTTCTTCTCACTTATTGAATCCAGGCGCAACAACTATAACAAGCATCTTCAACCCATTGCTCGCGAGAATCACGGTGCTCCCAGGAGTACCCAGAGTGCTCGTGTCCGATTTCGTGCTCGCGAGCACTTGATCAACGTTCCAATTAAACACCATGGAGGAACCTATTCAAGGATTGGAATCATCGTCATTTCATACATTCGTATGTTAAGTTCACCATAAGGGTGCTCGTCTTTTCATGATGTGTACAGGCAGTGCTAGCGACTGGAAAAAGGTTGAGGACCTCTGAACTGTAAATTAAAGTTTCTTTGACACTTGGCTAAATTTTTTGACGTTTTTCTTGAGCCATATGTGCACGACAGTATCAAATCTAAGCACAACATGCTAATAACACGAGGTACCAATGTAAGCAAACCATGAAATAGTTTAGGTAAATAATGACATCTTTTTCTCCACACCGAAATGGAAAACAAATACGATCGCTAGTCCAAAAAAAAACCTTTTTGGACGAAAAATTCGTACGACACATTTTTGCGAGCAAAAGTCAGAAGATGAGGGTCAAAGTATTGGTACAATTCATATTTTTTATGAATTTGAAAATTCAATTTTTAATTTTTATCATCATTTTCATTTTCTTGAATAATCAGTCAACATTTTGTAATTTTTTACCCCGTCTCGCACCCCCCAAAAATTTTCTCCCGCGCCCCTGGTTGGGAACCGCTGATCTACCACAATATGCAGTAATGAAATTGTGATGTTGCAATTATACTATTTCTCAGACACTACTACTAAACCACACATTCCTTTATAGAATTTCTAACGAATGGGTACATGTTGGAATGTGCTTGTATGTGTTGTGAACCTAACGTAATGCTTGTTATAGCGCTGTCATCTATTTTTCGAACTATGAGTGAAGTGCAATAATTGAATATTTGTATCTTGGTAGGAGTGCTGCTCTCTGTGGCGAGACTTTTAATCGAAAGATCGGCTCGCATTCGCGCCTCCAAGATAGGAACCAAAGAAAATCCAACTTCAGCCGACCACCACTGTGGCGCCGATGCGTGTACGAACCAAACCCGACACTGCGCGATCTCAAATAGTATGAACTTTTGCGGTGCCCTGTGCATGACCTATTTAAAAGGTATTACGTCTACATACAATACGTACTCGCTTTAACACTTTCGGGTCTAAGCCCAAGCCTGACTCGTGATGCCGTTTTTGTTCAAGGGAACTAAGCCTGAGTGTGACTCGGGCTTAACTTTTAACTCCAGTAGCTATAAAATGGCTGAAATATATATGTGTTCCCAGTGTTTTTAAACTTAATCAATAAATCTCTTCTAGTTCAAAAAAAAGAAAAAAAATGTATATATAGATGGCAGCAGTCAATGGGTGTATCTTGTAGCTTTATGAAATGATGTAGAAGTAAATGTAGTTGAAACACATTTGTCTTCATCTTCCTAGGTAAGGTAGCCATGTTTGTTAATGGCAAGATTTTTTTTTAATGAAAACCAATTTTAGATATTTATACAACACGTGGATAAGTTTTTATTCAGAATTGTTTGAAATTTTATGTTAAAAAATGATGTTTTCTTATGCGGAACTTTTTTCAAACGCTAAAACATACTTCTCTTAATTATTTCTCATTAAATATTGATTATAAGTACCTTTACATAACTGCTATATTATGAAAGAAAATAGTTTGAAATTTCTCTAGCTAAAAAAAACTGTTGAGATGTATATATTTCAAGTATTTTTAAAAAATCATGAAAAGTGCCAAAAACCCTCAATTCACAGGGACAAACATAGTAGAAATAGCTCATACCTAAAAGTGTTAACCACGGAGTAATAAATGAATGCACCGGACTTTTTGTGTCTGTTCTTTTTCCATATTTCATTTTCTGCTCGTGCACAAGCGGTTGCAATCGCAGTGTTCTTCCGCCACATTAATTAAACGCAAGTCTCTTGGATGTGCCAACATCGATTCGATCTAGTCGTATTGCTTGACTCTCAATGTCGTGACATCGTACACATTTACGGGGAATTTCAGCAAACTACTCGAGGACAACGCATAGCACACACAGATGTAGACATGTAAGAACAAAGTCATTTCATTCAAACTTAGAAATATTCTACTCAAACATGGAAATATTCGTGAAACATCAAATGCACTAGTCCGGGATTACACTATAAAAGTTGATCATTTGACCATTTTTGTCGAGGGCTAATTAATTAGACCGGGAACTACAATTTCTTGCCGATTCCGAAAGGTTACCTTGTTTTTATACGCACCGAGAAGTTGGCGCGCTAACCCCTCGATGTGGGACTCCTGTGGTAGCAATTTTTTTTTCAGTGGTCATGTCACCATTTCTGACAAGGTGGAACCGGGCATCGAAATGGTGGCACCTCTAAACATCCTTTGGTATTTGAGGCGAGTAGCTTATCGACCTGGGCTACCCTGCCCACACACTATAAAAGTTTTGTAAAATTTCTTTTAAAAATGTGAAAAATGCAACCAATAACCGTATTGGTAACATTCGAACCAATAGGCTTATTGATTTCTTTTATCAAGCCTTTATACAAGCCTTTATAGTATAATCCCGGAGTAAAAGAAAGTTAATCTTCAATGTAAAGTAAATTAACGAAAATACGAGCGTTCCGGTAAAAATTCTGTTAAGTAGAAAAATTCGTCATATTGTACTGGTCCTACCGCGTTTGAAATGTTTCGATTCCCAAAAAAACCTACTCATAGGTTCACACACATAAGCCGAAGAAATGGAATTATTTGAGCGAAAGATAGATCTTATATTACACTGAAGGGGTAATCCTTCATAGAGTAATAGAGTATACGGTGGGGAAAAAATCGCATTGAATACGCTATCGGTCAGATAAAAATGTGAAACGAAAGAAATCTTCCATTAAGTGGATTTTTCTTATCCTTTCTTCCCACTGATGAATTGAGGAAATGGAAACGAATATACATTCATTTATTTTTTCCAACCCCCATCTTAACGGAGAACTCAGTGAGAGAGAGTTCTGAGATACTCCGAAGAAATCCTGGACGTTAACAGTTGGATTCGCCAATAGATCCGATTACAAAGGTTTCCCCCCCCCCCATCAATTAATCATTATGTGACATGGACCTGCTGCAATACAAAGAGAACAATTAAACCGTCCCTTTCGGCGTAAAACTAAACAATTTAAAAAAATGTGCCTTTATCTAATTCCCCGTTGTTATTCTACTGAGCAAAATAAATATAACTCCGTTAAAAGAATTAACTTACTAGAACACGAGTTCATAGACTAGCCCCAAGATATTCCATAATTACCGTAATTTCCGGGAAATAAGCTCCGTCCAAAACAAAGGCAGGAATGGTGAAAAAAAATTTTATACAGAAGCCACGGCTTTGTATAAGCCGCATATATTTTTGTGAAAAAGTACCGTTCAGAGTTGATTTGGAAGTGGAAGCTTCTAATTTGGGCTACTTCTCCTAATGCAGTGAAAATTCGTTAAACAAACTCAGTTCATACAGATTAAATAGGCCTATTCGAATCGAGATTCGTTTCGTACAAAACATTTTCGATGCTTCTTTAATTTCATCTTAGCGAGAATTTGACTGCACTTAAATAAGTTTATTTATTTATGCAATATCATCACAAAAAATGAGTAACTTTGCCTGGTTTTAATTTATACAAAAATTGCCACGTTTTTAAGACAAATAATTTTATTTGTCTTAAAAACGTGGCAATTTTTGTATAAATTATGCAATATCGTTGGCCTAGACGCCTATACAAGAGAATGCGGTTGATTTACACACAGATATTTTGTAACATTGAACAAGAAATCAGTAATCGTGAAGGAATCAACATTACTCGAGGGTGTTTGTTCCACTCAACTATGGTATTAGGAAAGACACTGCATTTAAAACAGTCGGTAAAGGCAAAAATAGGTTTTAATTTTTTTTTTTTAGTGGTGAACTATATTGGAGAAATACGAAAGCTTATTCAGAACACCGGACGAATCGAAATTTAAATGACCATGAATGACCACCACCAGACCAAACGTGACCCCGGCTCTGTCCTCCTTTTTAGAGGATATAAGGTTGTCTCTGTCTCAGGAGACGTGGGACACGGTGGAAAAATCGAACGACATCCAAGACCAGCAAACCATGAATGACCATAAAGCATAGTTAATCGAGAGATAAGTCGGTGAGTAACGAGTGATTGGAGATTAGGTTTGTGTTTAAGATCGACATGTTTAACGAAAAGCGCCCTAATGGAATAAAATTGAATTCCAAAATTAAAGTAAATATATATGGAAAATTATCACCAGAATGAATGAAATCCAGCTCAGCCGTATAAAAATAAAAGCTTTCGAACGGCCGGTCCAAAAATACCAACTGGTAAAATTGGTCTCTCGTTATTGTACTGAAAGAAAACTGCCCCATGTTATTTAGATATCGACATTTATTCGACAAGATATCGGTGATTGAATTTATTGCAATTTTTTTAACGTGTTGAAACAGCCCTTGAGACTCGGAACTTTTCTTGACTTCGAAAAGACGCAAACGATGTCAAACATCAGGAATTCCATCAATTTTTATCCTAATATGTTACAGAGCAAATTTCTTTGAGTACGATAAAGAAAAGACGTAAATTAAACATTTGACTGCAGCAGTATAGGAATTTTAATTTTGATGTTTCTCTCACAATTAATATTTTATGGAACTAACTCTCCCCCAGTTGAAAAAATTTCGCGTTACTTAGTAATAATTTTTCCCCACATATATACTTTATTTTAGAATTATGGAATTTTTATTCAATATTCTGTCGAAACATTCGCTCTACATAGTTATATCTGGTTGCTTAACTGTTTGCATATTTTTTTTACAAAAACTTACATGCTATAGTACTTGTTAGGCTATATACAGTTGACGTTCGTTATAACGACCCCTCTCGTTCTACGGAAAATGAACGTTATATTGGGAGGTTGTTATATCGAACGTTTCAAAAAAATCCTAGTTTAGCATCTCAGGAAAATTGCGTATTGCATTGATGAAAGTAAAGAAAAATTATTTCATTTTTCTACAATATCGCAATAAAAACGTGTAAAAAACCCGTAAAAAATGTTTTAAGCCTACATTTATTTTTTATTATATGCAGCAAAATAAGTTGTTCACTTGCATTTAGGGGTCATTGAAGTATTACATCAGCATCGATGAGAAGGGGTTTCCGATTTGCTGACTTTTGATGACCAGGGGGAGGGGGGGGGGGTGGACGATGCTTACGTCATCAACCACCCTATATGAAGATAGGAAATATTATTAATGGCATCTTATTCGGTGCGCCAAAAACGGAAAAACTTTTCGATAGTTATTGGGCACCTAAACTAACATTCTACATATTGATGTCCCCTACAGAGCCACTTTAATGATTTCTAAATGTTTCACGGATCCTTCAAGTGCTCTGGAAATGTGTCCGGGCCGTTTAAGTGCTCTGGAACTGTGCCACATCACTCAAGGGATCTCTAAATGTGAGACGGATCGTTTCAAGTGTTCTGTAACTGTGTCGGGCGTTACTTGGGTGATATTTGAGGCCTACTTCTCTCAGTGATCTGAAAATGTGCCACGGGCCACATAAATGCTCTGGAATTATGCCACGGGTCATTTCAGCGATTTGTAAATGTGCCGCTTAGTTCATTTTTATAAAATTAGGTTTGAGGAAGGAAAGCCACATCAGATAACCTTCAGGGCCACATTTGGTCCGCGGTTCAAGGGTTTACTATATATGGCTTAAAGGGTGGGTCGCAATGAATTTCTTAGAGAAATTTTGAGTTTTTACCCTTCAAATAGCGTTGAAATTAACAGAAATCTATTATAAAAACATATACATGTATTTTATTTCGAAATTTTATTTTTTTTACAAATACTTTTTGCAATAAATTATTTTTTTCGTCTGGGGGGCACGAGCCCCTATGTCCCTCCCCCTCACGTTTCTGATCCCACCAATATGTGTTAGGAGGTAGGGGGTAGTGATGACGAAATTTTGCTGACAAGGTGGGTCAAAAATGGCTAAAAATTTGCTAACTCTTGAAAGCCTCTCTTAGTACACTGATGTAAGAAATTAAGAGAATTTGCAGACTTGGTCGATTATCTCCAGAACTACTGTACCGATTTTAATGCAATTTGATATGTACATACATTGATACAATACAAAACAAATAACCATTCAATATTTGTGTGTAATACACACGCATGATCGTGCGTAACACTCGTTGGAGTCGGAAGGTATGAAACAGCGGTTGCAGAATAAACAAAAAAATGGGTTAATAGATGGGTTAATGGGGGTATGGTCTTTTTTTAGATATACAGGTCTCGCAGCGTGAATTCGTACTTGAAATAAGGCAGTTTATCATTTCCTGTGGCAATTGGTCCCACTCGTTCAGCAACGCTGTTTTCATTCCCTAGATGGTTCCCGGAAGGGGGTTGCGAGTTGCAATTGCCCTCCCCAGAGGGGCCCAGACATGCTCTATAGGGTTAAGGTCTGGAGATCTGGCTGGCCAATCCATCCGGCGAATATCCTCACTCTCTAGAAAATTGTCGAGCAGAAGAGCTCTATGTGGCCTCGCGTTATCGTCCATTAAAATGAACTCAGGGCCAACTGCACCCCTGAAAAGGCTAACATAGGGCTCCAAGACCTCATCCCTATACCTCACACCAGTCACAGTGCCTTTTTCAAAGACATGGAAAGGTGTGCGGCCATCCAACATGATGCCTGCCCAGACCATTAAACCCCCTCCGCCATAATGGTCGATTTCGCGGACATTAGAGGGTAGGTAGTGGGTCCCTGGTTCTCTCCATATGAACGTACGGCGAGAATCGGTGCTTAGGCTGAAGCGGGACTCATCAGTGAAGAGAACGGACGCCCATTGATCCATACTCCAATCTCTATGCTCTCTGCATCATGATAAACGGATTCTCCTGTCCGTAGAAGTGAGAGGGACGCAAACAGCAGGTCTTCTTGCAAACAACCCTCTCTCATGAAGTCATTTGGGAACAGTCAACCTTGATACACGGGTTCCTGTGGCTGCATACAAGTCACGAGAGAGCTGAGAAGCTGTAGCACTCCTGTTACGCCTCACTATAATCGACAAATGGCGATCTTCTCTGGCCGTCGTGGCTCTTGGACGACCTTGCCCAGGCTTTCTATCGATGTATCCGGTATCCTGAAACTGTTTCCATAAGTTACACACGACGCTGGGCGTTACAAATCTGGACTTGAGATTTGGCCTGCTTCTAGCCCCCCACAATTCGCCACCTCATTCCATCATCTAAACGTTGGTGGTTACTCATTTTTACTGTTACAATTTGAAATTAACCGATTGCTGCAAAATAACACCAAGAAATTCGCCGAGGTGTGCTAGCGAACGAAATGCGTCTTAACTTACGCGCGCTTATAAAGCCCTTTTCTCTACTGGCTCCGCCTACACACACGTGTACGCTTACGTATTTGACGTACAAGATTTGCATTTTTGTCTAGAAGCAGTGGTTTTACATTCAGTTCAGTTCTTTTCATGAAATTCGATAAAATATGCAAATTCTCTTAATTTATTTCACCAGTGTATATCTCCCATAAAAGAAATAAAATTTAGAGAATAAGATAAAAAAAAAATTCAATCACATGGGGAAGTGGGAGTGAGCCACCATGTGTGTGTGTGAGAAAATAAAACAGAATGGTAAGCAAAGTTTCCAATGATGGCGCTAGTTAACCATCGGGTTTTCCTTATCTTTAAACCATCTATGTTTCATTTTACCGATTTCTTTTCTTCTTCAACTATCAAATGTCAAAGTCACGAAATGACAAATTTTGTCTTTCGTTTGATAAAAAAAACAAAAAACGGAAGGAGGGAGGGGGCAAACAGAAATCGGTCGTTTTAATAGATTGAGTGGTGGTATTCACCGGTTGTTATATTGGATGAATAAGAACATAATAGAAATTAGGGAAATATTTGGGGCATGTCGTACGGGGGTCGTTATAATGGAATGGCTGCTATAAACAGCATCGACTGTATATCTGATGACTTATAGTATTCTTCTGTCCTTGTCATTACTCTGATAATCTACTACCCAGTAATAATAATGATAATAAAAATAGAAAAGGGCAACAATGGGAAAAAGATGTTGAATGTGCTGGAGCAGATAATAAAAAATTAACTTTTAAAGCCATATAAACTATTGTAATCGACATAAAAATAGTTCTACATCAATTCTTACGTGGAACTTGAAAGTGAGCAATATTATTAATGTGCGATTTGATACATTGCTATAATTGCCTTCGCTGTGTTGACTTCCCAACTTGTTATTCTTTGAAGTGATAAAAATATGATTCATACATGTTTATCCATATTCATTGCATGAATCAAGGATATCATAAGCGTACATTATGCCATGAAAGTAAAATGCCAAATTAATAGAAGAACTGTATACAATGTGGGGATTTTTTGAGGGAAAATTTACAGGCCTCTCTATGGAGGATTGAGCTACTCTTCCCAGGTAAAGATGGGCAAGTGCACTAAAGCACTACACTACCTAACAGAAGCACTGATCCTTTTCTTCCTTTGAAGCACACATATGTTGAATGGGACAGTATGACCTAACTCAGCTAAACCAAGTTTGTTATGGCTCATAACAAATTTGGCTACCAGATGTCATAAGCAAATACAGACTCCTTTAATGGGGGAGAAATATCCCCCTCCCCGCCTATGATACATGTCAACGTATAGAGAGATGTTACTGTGAGCTATTAATATAAAATATTGAAGAACTGGATACAATGAGATGAAATTTTTGGAAGAAAAATTTACAAACCAATGTGAGGAATCACACCACCGTCCTGTGTCTCTAAAGAAAAAGATCAGTGTTTCTGTTGTTTTTAAAACTGTAGCCCGCGTATCCCTCAGAGGTAGTGAGTACTTTACAAGGGGTCCATGGTTGCAGCCTTTACATAAATGACACATTTAATGGCGAGAAAAATTATAATTTATTCCTTCAATTTCTTCTGATACGCAAAATAAAAACAATACATGTTGAATTTTCACAGGAGGGTCCATGGTGTATTGATTTTGACCACATGGGGTTTGAGACATCAAAAAGGAAACACTGCTGTGGTGTAGTGGTTAGCACTCTTTCCTGGATTGTGAGGTGACAGTGGTTTGATTACCCGCAGAGGCCAGTAAATTTTCCTTCCAATATCTCCATATTGTATTCAGTGCTTTTCTAGTTTGTATGAAAGTGAAGAACGACGTATCTTTCTAATGAAAGTTATGCATTTTATATTTTCAGGAGCTAGTTTACGATTCTTCAACTTCTCCTCACCCAACAACACAATAATTAAAAATTGAAACCCTGGGTAGTCAAATAATTCACATTGAAACTCATCATGTGATTGAAACAGTATTGTCTTAATATATGAGATAATGAGAGCTAGATGCAGGTGGCAAGAGATAATGAGAACTAGATACAATTTTTGAATAAGTATGTAAATTGGTTGTTGGGTATTTTTAGCCATGTAGGGGAGAACACTCGGAAAAATTCCTTTGCCCGGAGGTCTATGATGCTCATTAGATGGCTGTGGATTTAAAAATCATTTTTAATAAATAATACAAACACAAAGCCACAACAGGCAAAATGCCCAACGAGGTGGCTGAGAAAAAGGATTAAACGCTTAAAAAACTGATTTGTATCACAAGATGCTTCTTATGTATGCAACAAAATATTTATTACATTCTAAAGTAGAAATTTCACCTTTGTGTGGGAAAGTTTGCACATATAGATAGAAGAAAAAACAACAATAACAATAAATTATAAATGCAGGATAATGCAGTTTCATCAACTAACAACAGAAAAAAAAAGTTTCAATACATTGCCCCTAAATCAACTGCTCATATAAATAACAAAACATATAAATACACATCATGGACTTGATAAAATCAGAAATTCTAAATATGAGACAATTTTCCTGTATAAATAATCAATTATTTTTGTAAACACAGAAACACATAAATTTCAAATAAACTTGGTAAACAAAAAAAACAAGGAAAAACAATAATTTCTAGAATAAATATGTATCTGATTTCAAAGAAAATTAGTATTTTATAAATGACTGAATTTGAGAATTCTTTGCCAAGCTCTCTCGAAACAAAGTTTGATCACTTCAAAAGCAAAGCCATCAGAACGCTTGCACATGATCAGCACCTGAATTTCCTCAAATGATTTTGGCAAAATAACTGAGCACTCTTCGTGGTTCAAAGCATGAATACTAACAGGACTGTCTTTTGCAAAAAAGTGAACAAACTGAACCGGATTTTTGTCTCTCTTGCCCCAGTTTATAGACGTCACCTAAATAGAGAACAGAGGGGGAAAAAATCTTGAATAGCATGTATTACAGAACATATATTCGCTAATAAAGCAATGTGCTAGGAAAATTAAACATTCATCCATATTTTGAATATACTGACACACTTACTTTACAAAACTTTGCTGCTCATAAACCCCCCTCCCAACAGATTATTCATTCTGCACATTGTGCCTTATACCCTCAACTGCTTTCATTAAAATCTTTTCATAGCTGGCCTTCACTGGTCAGCTATGAGAGTTAATGCCAACAATAGCATTAACTCTCTCAGTAGCAATGAATATTGAGCTTTACCATATAGGAAGGCACACTCCCCCCCCCCCCAGACAAAAAAAAAAAAAAAATACATAATCCAATAAGAAAAATCACTTTTTTTCATTAGACTAAATGTTAATTCCCCATAGACACTGAAGCCTAGAGGCTCAGGCCACATAAGCTCCCTTCCCCAAGCAACTTTTCAAGTTTGCGAAGTCCCTCAGTAACTCCTGAATATTAAATGCAATGTCTCCCAGCACATGCTCTTGTGGGATTGTATATACGGACATCCCACAATGATTTTTTTTTCTCCGTATCAGAACTCTTATCAAAACATTCCCCCCAGAAGAGTGTCACACGTTAAAAATGTGTCCTGCACATGCAAAACTACCAAATACATTATTGGTAAATATTGCTTGAATCATTGTGGACAGGAAAAGCAGATTGATGCAGGTAAGGTTAAAAAACATTAGAGAGAACGTTAGATACGAATGCAAAAAAACCATCGTAAGATTCATTCTGTGTGCGTTCCTTTTCTGTTGTTCCCTTCAATGGACTAATAGCTTTCCATGCTTTGGTGGAAAAAAATAGGGCAGAAAAGTGAGGCAAAAACTATGGAACTAAAAATTTTCTTCACTCATGTGAGTCCTCTGCTGATCGGTCCTGAACTACCCCCTCCCCCAGTCGTTTTGGATTTCAAAAATCCAGATCTACCTTAATCAGATATAGGGACCAGAGCTAAAATAACCACGATCACTTCGGAGGATATAGATTCGACAATATAATACTTAAATACTTTTTTCAGAAGTCCTGATATTAAATGCTTATTATTTGCTTAATCCCCATGCTCTGGTGTCAGCCTTGATCGTCAGCTTGTCACTGTATTCCTTTCAATTTGGTTCAAAAGTAGCATCACAACATGCATTCATTTGGATTTATGAGGGCACAGCAAATGGAAAAAAATAAGTGTCATGTAAACCAGGATTGTCAAATTTGCTCGCCGGGTAGATACCCATTCCCCCCCCCCCCACCCCGGACTGGGTTTTTTAGACAAAAAAAACAGAGTTTTTAAGGAGAATGGGTTTATTTTGGGGGAATATTGTTTGTTTGCAAAGAAAATGTGTTGCTTTCAGGTTAACATTTTAGTTTGAGGTTAGTTTATGTATTCCAAAAATTGCTGCATAGTGCAGTGTTTAGAACATGTATATTTTGAAATATTTTTAATGATTTTTTTAGGAACAAAAAATGTGATAATAAATAACTTTTTGGAATCACACACACACACACGTTTTTTTATAATTCTTCTACCCTTTTTTATGTCAGCATTTAGGTATTAGATTCACATATTAAAATATGTTACAAGAAACAAGAAACTGCAAACAGAAAATTGTAACCATGAACCTTAGCTTAACAAATATACTTGATATGTAATATGTGATAAGCATATCCACAGAAATTATTGCTTATTTATAATACACAATAATTTTTCACACTCACAAATCCTTGTATAAATAAATTAAAGGCTCTGTGAAGTAAACCAATGTATGCAAACTGAATTTTCATTCAAAAAATATTTACATGTTTGCATTACTTTTTTATAAGTTTTATACAGGTACATCAGACTTTCATAACTGAAATATCAAGAGACAAAAATAACATTAGCTCATAACGAAAAGAAAATAACAGTGGGATTCTTGAATTGAACATTTGTAACGAACATCTTCAAGTGAAAGAGAACAAACAGCATAGTTTTCTCCGAAATTAAGACCTAACCAGAAAATATAAGCATGACCTCAAAAATTAGCCTGTTAAAATCATCAGCCAGGTGAAGGTATTCTGTAGGTCTGTTGCTATCATGACAGATTATCTTGCATAAAGTGATATTAATATATAATGTTAATGACATTTTTATTTAATGATAATTCTAGTTATTCTGTAGTTTTAAGTTGTAAAAAATGGTTAATTTAGACAAGTGGAAAGCACCTCCAGAGTAATGAATCCTCAGAATGACTGCTATCTCCTCCTTCCTCCTTTTAACCAGATGATTTTTTAATATTGTTACTATTCTTTTAAAAATATTTCAGAATTTAATTTAATGAAGCAGGGATATTCTTTAACAAAGAGGAATTCAAGAAAAAGAGAAGCACGTGACTTTAGCTCCTATAAGTTTGGGTTAGATTTAAAAAAAACTATGGTTCTGGTTACATAGCTAAAGGTTTTATTTTTGATGGATCAGGACAATTTTGGATGCATTTTCTGCAGGGTTAGAAAAATTTGTAGGAAAAAAAAATTCAGGCACCATTCTGAATTCTCAGAATTTTCATTATCCAAATTCATTTATTTTACCACACACAATCTTCTTTCTACAGTTCTGTATACAACTCAAGGTTCCGATACAATTACACAGAAGTGGGTGTGTTTCTGTGTGAACAATTATTCCCTCAAAGTATAGTCAATTTTATTGATCAAATACACAGTTTAACATGCACCACAAATGTATATTTAGACATAATATAAGATATACACATAAAGGATGTACATTAGGGTGGGTCAAAAAAAAATTATTTTTAAATAGCTATAGTGCAAAAAAGTTGCCTCCTTTAATAAAAAGAAAAATGAAATGAAAAAAATTTAAAATCTATTGACATCTTCTGGTCGCCCATTGTACTTGAAGTTCATAAAAATTAACAAAATTGAAAATTTCTCTTAATTTTTTTAAATTTTACTTAAAATTTAATGATCAACATGCAAAAGTTTGTTATGCTTATTTTATGGTTCAAAAGTAAAATAAATTAAAACATCATTATTTCAATGTTTATCGGTCGTGCAATGTGTTCAAAAAACTGGAATTGACCAAATTTTTGCAAGTTTCATTGTGCAGCTCTTCGCATGCTTTGTCAGAACAAAATGATCCAGAACTTACCACGATGAAGTGGCTGCACATTGAGTTTCACACCCACACCCTACCAAATCAACATTATAGTTAGCAAAATAGACTAGGATTTAGTGGTTTGCAGTTTCTTCTATTGTTTCTTTTCCAAGTGTTCACGTTTAAAGTCTGACTTTTGGGAGAAATTAGGCATGACTAATTTTGATAACAGTGTAGCTATGATGTAGCTATCTCTTTATACTTTAGTTGAGTATATCTCGCTATACTTTAGTTGAGGATTCTGTAACAAGTCAGGCACATCTCTCGACTGCCTGAATGGGACTGGAGCACATGTGAATTGCACGTGATCCCCCGTTATCTCCCTTTCCATCATATTTTTCAGCACATGATAGATGGTACACCCACAGGGCCAAAATATTTTTTCTGGACACATTGGATTCACTGGGTGGAGTATGAATCATGAAATTATTTGATTCTAGAAGTTGCCAAAAAGATGCTGAACAAAGACCAGCAATTTATTAGACATACCCTAAGCTATAAAGTTGAGGCCCATTGTTGTCTAGAGGATTTGACAATTCGATATCATGGTCCTCTGTCACGGTTCCACATCAAAAATAAAAAGTATTTTAATGACACGCTAAAAATGCTTTTCTAGCAGTTAAAACATTGCAGTATTTTTTTGAAAACTACTTCAAAGTTGTTAATTCAGTAATTGAACACAATGTGTTCTTTGCACACCCTGAAAATTTACAATTGGCTATGATCATTGATGACAGAGAACACATTCGAGATAGATTGGGTATAGAAGAATTTTAAAAGCAAGATAATCTACCTCTGAATTAAAAACTATTGAACACCTCATGCTCTTAATTGCATTAGCCTAGCTTAATTGTTATAATTTCTTGTTACATTTTTAATTTTCCCACTTATCTTTTCTCCTGATCCCTTGATTAACCGGCTGGACTACAGACTGGAGTTTTTCCAGAACGACCACGCCCTTCTGGGCACACATCGCTAATGTGTCAGAGCCTGGTTGTGCTCGGTTTGTTTTGTTCAGTTCAGACACTTCATGCTTTCTAAGATTAACTTTAAAGCTACCGATTAGAATACTGGTCTGTTGCATCCTCCCCAATGCTACAGGAAATATGTAATGATGATATTATATTCATCAATTCTGACACTAACATCAGAGCTATCAAAAAGTTTCCCTGTCACACACTAGGACAGTCCAGAGATGTGTCAAACTTGTTAGATGATGACAGATGACAATTAATGACAGATGACCCAACTAAAGTATATAGACATGAAGCTAGAGACAGCTACATCAGATCTACACTATTATCAAGATCAGTTATGTCTGAAACGTGTCAATTTTGGTAAATAGTTTTTAAATATAATGTTGATTACACACACTCTCCTGTTTGGATGATTAATTAGATAGGGTGTAGTTGGAACTCAACAGGCAGCCACCTCTTCATGGTAAGCTCTGGATAATTTAGTTCTGGCAAAGCAGTCAAAGAGCTTCACAATGAAACTTGCAAAAATTTGGTCATTCCTGTTTTTCAAACACATTGCGCGACTGATAAACATTGAAATATTAATGATGTTTAAATTTATTTTACTTTATTGAACCATAAAATAAGCATAACAAACTTTTGCGAGTCGATCATTCAATTTTAAGTAATATTAAAAAAAATTAAGAAAGATGTTCAATTTCGTCAGTTTCCATAAACTTCAAGTACTATGCATGACTGGAAGATATCAACTGATTTTAATTTTTTTTACTTCATTTTTCTTCTTATTAAAGGCGGCAACTTTTCCACAATATAGCAATTTGAAAATAAAAACTTCATTTTT
Organism: Pholcus phalangioides; assembly: GCF_987345545.1. Taxonomy (NCBI): domain Eukaryota; kingdom Metazoa; phylum Arthropoda; class Arachnida; order Araneae; family Pholcidae; genus Pholcus; species Pholcus phalangioides. The sequence continues at coordinate 78,461,272 of NW_028301608.1, read as the reverse complement.
CTCAACACACCCTAATGTACATACATGTTTAAGTTACGTATTTTAAGGTTATGGAAAAAGGAAATTCGATTTTCTTCCGATTTTGTTTAAAAAACCCGCCTCTGCTGTAAGCGAACAATTACTCCCTTATTGTATGGTCAATTTTATTAATCAAATACAAAGTTTAACATGCACTAAAAATATATATATATTTAGGCATAATGTAAGATGTACACATAAAGAATGTACATACATGTTTAAATTAGATATTTGAGGTTGTGGAAAAAGGAAATTCAAATTTTCCCCATTTTGCACAAAAAAACCCGGGTTTTTTACGACCTTGATGTAAACAGGTTTTTTCAATTTCTCAGTAAAATACAGGCTTCTTATTTTCTCCTGTAAACAGAACTTCATAAGTATTTAGACTTCAAAATTAAAATTCGTTCATAAAATGAAATGAAAAACATTAAAAATTGCAGATAATTTATACACATAAAGCAAAAATAAAGTTAAAAATAAAAACTCCATTACTCAACCCGGGGTTGAACAAATCGCAAGTGTCACGGTGGCAACTAAAAAATTGATATTGGCAGCCAAAATTTCTGTACAGTTATTAAATTGCAGGGTGAGAGCAGCACAAAATATTTGGAATTTACAGCAGCATATCTGCCAACATGAAAGAGGGTCACTATGCCCTGATAAAGTCAAAAGGAACAATATTTTGGACCTTTTTCTCCAAGTAAATATATTTTTTGGAGCCTAAAATTTTTTTCTGGCACTTAGATTTCATTGCGATTTGTCTAGTCCTGACTTAACCCTTTCTAGGGCCATGGGAAGTATACTTTCCACCTACTTCTTCATGAATACTCCTTATAAAAATACATATTACACCATAATAGTTTGGGCTTGCCATTATACGAGTCCAATATATTCAATAAAATGAAAACATTTATTGGTATGCTCTAAACAATAATAAATCACACAAAAAAATTGAGAAATTTGAAAGAAAAACAATAGCTCAGGAAAAACTGAATAAGTTATTCTGCGGAGAACATGTCAGAATACTCACACAAATGGCAACATCATCTATACAGACGGGAGTAACAGGATTTTGCATGGCTGTGACAACATATTCTTCCATCACTTCGCTATTAACAGATGGGAGGTATTTTACCATGATTTCCTTTATGAAACTCTGAAATAAAATTAGAACATTAATAAAAATATTTGCACTGAAATAGCAATTCTGTATTTAAATCAATGCTATAATGCTATGCAAGAAATAAAAATTTTCTTCAATGTTATGGGGGGGGGGGGAAGAGGAAAAATTGATAAATTTAATTGAGTTATTTTTTAATGCAACTCTAAATACCATTTGGCTGGCTATAAAGGAATAACAGTAACTTGCACCCCTAAACAGGGAAACCCTTATCAGATGTGGGGCCTGGTGTAAAAATAATTTTAGGGCTCCTTAGACCCGATTTTATATATTCTTTGGGGTAGTGAAATTGGTACCCAGAAATTTATACATTTTCACAGAATATGCAGGAATGCGGAAAAATATCTATTCACCAATGAAAACTCATAGTTTGCCAGCAAGGATGAAAAGAAAAAAAATACTTGAAATGATAAAAATTCAGAATAAATGAGAGAAAAATCTCAGCATTGATGAAAATTCAGAATTAATGAGAGCAATAATTTCAGAATTGATGAAAATTCAGAATTAATGAGAGCAATAATTTCAGAATTGATGAAAATTCAGAATTAATGAGAGCAATAATTTCAGAATTGATGAAAATTCAGAATTAATGAGAGCAATAATTTCAGAATTGATGAAAATTCCAAAATCAAATCTGTTGAAGTTCAGACACCTTGTTTGCTACAACAAAGAAAAATGTATTTGATTTATGTATATATTTTTTACTTCTGTAATGAGTGTGGGGCCTCCCAAATCGTGAGGCCTGGTGCAGCTGCACCTGTCTCACACCCCCTATGGGCGGCTTTGGTCCTAAACCCATAGCTGCCAGGTATTATAAAAATAATAATAATTTTAAAACATTCAGAATGTGAAGGGCTAAAAACTAAGTGTTAATCGAGTGATATTTTCCTTGGTAACTCATAACATTTGGAATTGTTTAGCACACAACAGTAAGTTGTTTCCAATTCACATGAATATCTGAGCAAGAATAACACAAAATTTGTTGTATGCTCTTAAGGCACATAAATCACAGCAAGGGTGAGAGTTGTGTTCAATGCATATGGCAGTAAATGTGTCGAACACTCTGGCTCTCGCTTCATTCTGAATGAATATAATTTTACAAATCTGAGGAAAAAGATCTTGAAGCTGGTTTTTGTATTAATGCTGCTTGGTTGTGATGCACAAAACATGGGCAAAAGAAAGCAAAACACAAATATACTGATATATAACACATCAGCCAAACAAACAAATGGATATTATAACTCAACTATGTAAGATAATTAAAAGCTGATTCAAATGATTAAAAGCTGATTAACATAAAAACACTGTTGAATCTCCATATAATTACTGATTCTATCATAAAATTTGTTAGACAAAATTTTTTACAGAGAAATAATTTTCGATGCAGAGTATAGACAAAAATGTGAGCATTTTAGTAGAAACATTTTCTTATATAGAAAACTTTATCATACATGAATTCATTGTGGGATTCTCAAACATTTTTAAGCTCTCTGCACCCCCTCAGAATGAGATTTAGAGTATCAAATGTATTGCAGCACTCCTTGTCTCAAGGAATAGTTAGAAGCATAATAAATAACTGTGACACACTGATCGTGAATCCAAGCCCTATTACTACCATTTATCTTTGAAATATCTTATAGCACCCTTGACACATTTCACGGCACATTAATATACCTGTGTCACCCTTTGAGAATCACTGTTCTATTGCATATAGAACAATAAAAACCAAAATGGCTGGAATATGAAATTTCACTTGGTGATTGATTCAATGTGAATTCAACTTGGTGATTGATTCAATGTGAATTCAACTTGGTGATTGATTCAATGTGAATTCAACTTGGTGATTGATTCAATGTGAATTCAACTTGGTGATTGATTCAATGTGAATTCAACTTGGTGATTGATTCAATGTGAATTCAACTTGGTGATTGATTCAATGTGAATTCAACTTGGTGATTGATTCAATGTGAATTCAACTTGGTGATTAATCGAACACTTTCAATTCTTTTCGATTCTGTTTAATTTGTTCTTTATTTTGTTGTCTCAGAAATGATACATCATTTTTGAAAATGAACTTTCTTGTACTTTATCTTTCATTCTCTGTCAAATACATGATTTTTACATATATTTCGTTTTTTTTTTTAAATTCTTAAGGAAAAAAAAAAACCAAGAAAGTATTTTATATTGGATGCTAATTTTGAAATTAATTGAACTTAGAAGTGAACAAATGCAGTAGGAGTCACTGTCAATGATGTGTCATAAATTACCTTGTCATCTTGGGTTGTGATATTCTGCATTGGGAAAAACACCCAACATATACTGAGATTTAATACTATTACTAAAGCCTGAGATACTATTTCTTATACGGTGTTACTTGCAGCTGTAATTTTTAGAATTTTGATTCTAAGGTACAGATTTAATTTGAGATAAATGTTCTGTAATTATTGAGAATTTTCACCATTTGACAAATACTATTTTTTTCCAAAATTTATCCCATTCTGCCTTTTCCAGCCATATAAGGATATATCCTGATGTGATGATTCGCAGCACAATAACACATTTTCAATTTTGATAACTTTTCCTGCCTCAGAGATTTGACAAAAAAGAGCTGTCCACCCTCCTTTTGATATAGGCCTATACTAGCAGAATGCACATATTAGAGGCACAGTTCACACTTCTCAACTAGTCTTTTATATCTGCTTTTCTCTCATGTGCAATGGAAAAACTATAGCACTTACGAATTTTTACATTCTGCTTCAAGGTCATTCTTCCTTGTCTCACAAAGGACCATTCTTCTGAATATTTTATATTTTTGGAAGTAGTACTGTTTCTTTGGCATTTCCAAACCCCTTCAATGTTTGACACAATTTTATTAGCTATTATCACACATAAATAAAACACTCAAAACAGATCACATCATGTTAAAGCCAACAGTTACCTCACGGAAAACTGCAACATACGAGGTGCAGATGAAATAATTCACTTTTTTACATTTTTATCAAAGCAAACCTTTATAAGAAATTGTTGGGGAGAAACTCTACTTATGGAGAAGAACAAAGTATGTCATATTTTTCTAGAGTGCATGAAAGCGTTATCATCACTAGTGACGCGAGTATCAAAAAAAATTATTTTTTTTGTTTAATACTGTTTTTGTTATAAAAGCCATTATAAGACTGCTTGAGGCTGAAATAATGCAAAAAAGTTTGAAATTAAGTAGCTGTGCTGACTAATCAACTTGTATAATGATACCTTCTATAACCATAATCACCGGTATAAGAATATGCTCTTTGGTCCGGTTTACCTCACGGAAAACTGCAACATACGAGGTGCAGATGAAATAATTCACTTTTTTACATTTTTATCAAAGCAAACCTGTATAAGAAATTGTTGGGGAGAAACTCTACTTATGGAGAAGAACAAAGTATGTCATATTTTTCTAGAGTGCATGAAAGCGTTATCATCACTAGTGACGCGAGTATCAAAAAAAATTATTTTTTTTGTTTAATACTGTTTTTGTTATAAAAGCCATTATAAGACTGCTTGAGGCTGAAATAATGCAAAAAAGTTTGAAATTAAGTAGCTGTGCTGACTAATCAACTCGTATAATGATACCTTCTATAACCATAATCACTGGTATAAGAATATGCTCTTTGGTCCGGTCACACTTCCCATACCAAGCGTTAATATGCGTGTTATACCTATAACCATAAATTTTGTGTTATGATACTTTTCTACAGCCCCTTGAATATTTTTTATAGAATAAGTTCTTCATCGTCTTTCATTTGAAAAAAATACAAATGGCTTTTTTTTTGGGGGGGGGGGCAGGGACAATGGAAAAAACTAGACGTCTAGCAACCCTAATCTAATATGATGAAGAACTTGAAAGATAGTGTACAGTTTTGCAGAATATTGCATCAGGTGAAAATTTATCTCAGGTCATTTAAAATAAGTTTTCTTCTAACATGTGGGCACAATCAACTGAGAGAGAATTGTAATTAAAACATTTACCTTTGTGCCCATAAAATAATTGATTATACAAAACCTCCTGTGGCAACTATGGGACGTAAAAAAATAGTATATCTCATAACAATAATAAAATCTCATAGAAAAATATAGACATCTGATGGGCAAAGCTCTGGTATGTAGATGTTACAGGTCAAGAAAAACCAAACATGATGCAGACTTCATCACTTCCCCCCCCCCCCCCACCTATTTTTAGCATCAGAAGCTTTCCATAATTGATGTATAAAGATATATTAATAGATATACTTGAATATTGTTTCCGCCATATGGCCATTGAGAATTTTAAAGAGCATAATTAAATGAGAGGTAAGTCAATGAGTAGAGAGTGGTGAGGGGTTGAAGGTTAAGTTGGTGTTTTCAGGTCGGAAACAGAATCGGAAGAGGACCAAGTGTCATGAATAAAATAGATTTATCGTGGATAAATTCTAACTTATCTATATAACTAATTCAATATTTTATGTATATTTATCAATATTAGTATGGGAAGAATGCAAGTTTGGTAACAGAGGCGTCAGACATTACGAGCTGAATGTTTACGATTGGGGCGTATGAAAAATAGCTTTTGGAGGCATTTATGGAAGATATAATTGACGTGAAGGGTCCAGTGGCAGTCAGCAGAGATGATGACACCAAGATTTTTGTATTGCATAACTTGGGTTATATTTGAATTATTGATAAAATAGGAAGATTCTAAGGAGAATTCTTTACAAGCAGCTCTCATAAAAACTATTTTTGATGAGTTGAGAGGCATATGCCATGACAAGCACTGGTCTGCAATGGAGTTGGGGTCAAGTTGAAGAAGTTCTTGGTCAGACTCATTATTAATGGTACAACACAACCATTGCCAAAAAGTCTAATTCAGCTTCTAGAAGATTAATATAGATTAAAAACTATTTTTATTTTTTTATGCTGCTATTGCCACCTTTTCTGAATTAGCGTTGTTAGTACCCAATAAAATGCATTTGAAAGTATTTATTCGCAGCAAAAAATCCTGATTAGTTGATGAATAAAATCAAGTTGGTTGTTTAAGTACCCTGTAAGGTAGTTTCCTGCACGACACTTTTGTATACTACACAGAAAATAGCTTCACATCACCTTCTGGAGGGTAAATAGTGCAAAATACATATAGTGATGTTATTGAAAACCCTCAAGCGAACAAATACTGGTGAGAAATTTAAAAATACATTGAAGGTGATTTTGTGTGAAATATAAATAAATATTGTTGTAGCAGTTTCGAAATATGTTCAAAAATTGTTAGTTGGGAGATTTATCATTACATCTAATATAATCAAAATTTTAATAAAGTATAATCAATCTTCATGTGAACACGAACGAACACACACACACACACATCATTGTTAAAATAAAAAGCACTAACATGTGCAACAAAAAATGGACTTATTTTCAAGGCAACTTGTTTATATAAGCCAGAACACTTGAAAGACCGTTTCTCTATGGCAGTGATGATTGCACTGGGAGTTGGATCAGAACAGTGCTTCAAAGAGCTGAAAACCAGACTATCAGTCAGAGTGCAGTATCTTTCAAGAGCTTTTTGAAGATCTTCTCCATGACTAAAAGCTGCATCCATGCTCCATTCCCAGAACAAGAGTTGCTCTCTGGAAATGAAGTAGAAAGGAAACAGAATTAGAATTCTTTCATTTTAAAAATTATTGTTGGTTAACATGAAACATTGAACTTTTCCAGCCACGTAGTGAGGTAAGGTGGCGTCACATGCGGAAACAAGATGTTAAATACAAAATGTTGTGAACAATCAAATGTATGCAATTACAATGTGGAAACTGCAGTGTTTCTGCAGTTAAACTAATTTCCATATTTGTTTTTTTACAAAGTACTTTTCAAAGGGCCAGAGAGATGGGAGGGGGGGCAGCATTAGGACAATAATAATTATTGTGTGGTTCCACTATTAACAGCTATTTGCTCCCCTTTTGCCTTATAGTTTCATACAATGATTGCAAATGACAAAGAGCAAAAACAAAAATTGGGAATAAATTGTTCTGGTTTTTATGCTGATCGAACGAATTATGCCGATATGTTATGAGAATCGAACCCAGGTTCTCTTGCATACTGGGTAAGTGTGTTAACCTATGCACTCAGCATATCTCACTAGTAATGTGTGCTATATATGGAAAGAAAAGTTGTGTCTCTTGTGTATTGGTTAGCACACTTGCCTGGTATTCAAGAGCACCAAGGTTCCATTCCCAGAGGAGACAACTGACTTTTCTTTCCAAAGATTCCGCTCAGCATAGCTAGAAAAATCTATTCTCAAGAAAATTTACAGCTGACAAAACATCATAATTTTCCCAAAAACAAGAAATTTTGTAGTAGAGAGAGCTACCTGGGTTCGAACCCCACAGTTGCAGTCAGCTGAAGTTGGTTTTCCATGATTCCCAACTTTGAGGTGCAAATGCAAGTCGATCTCCCTGTTGAAAAGTCTCGCCACAGAGAACAACAGGCCTACAACGGTACACTTATTCAATCATTACACTTCACTCCTAGTTAGAAAAATGGATGGCAGCACTAAAATAACAAGCATTACACAGTAACAAACTTCAAATTAGGTTCACACCAATTCGTTCGAAACTCCAGAGTAATGTGGACGAGGTGCACATATGGCTTAGTAGTAATTGAAATGCCCAATTGTTTATAGCTATTTTTTATTATTATTGAGAATTCTGCACCACCATTGGCAATTTCATCAGTTTGTCAAAGCAATCTTAAACGCATCTCATTATTGAACATATAGTGAGAAACAATTATAAGACTAAGACACTCTTAAATTTTAGTGAGAGCACAAGAAGCGAAGTAAAAAATATTAAAAATTCCCAGCTGTTTTATGACAGCATAAAATAACTTTATGCCAAAAATTTGGAATTTGAAAGAAGATTTTCACATTATTTTAAGGAAAGACAATATATATATACACAGTATAGAAAAAAATAAGACATCTACTGATTTTTGAGAAGAAATAAAAGTAAAAAAAATCAAACCAATCAAGCCAATCAACCATAGGCTTATAAATTTACCAAAATCAAAATTTTGTACCACTCCTGAAATTGTTTGCTGTAAGCACTGCAGTTTGTGGATGACATTTTGCTCCTTACTACTAAAGCACAAACATGCTTTCTTAAGGCAGAAAAGTAGGGGGGTGCAAAGATTGGTTTTTTTACATATTCCACGGTTCGAAACATTTGTGATGGCACATCGAGACCATGCAATTTTATTTGCTATATAGATTTTAGAAATGCTCGTGCCATGTAATAGTCAAATTTCACTTTCTTGCAGCTGTGTCCAGTGATGTTTTTCTGCTCATGAGGTAGAGTTGTAAGGAGAGTTTACTTTTAGGAGGGTTACTTTAAGGAGGGTTTACCATGTAGAGGTGACGCAAAAACGATTTGCATAAACTAGCCCAGTGCTACACTACTGTGAAACAGTAGATATGCCATTTGTTTTTGCCCTTGTAACTTCTTACTGAAATTCAAAAAAAAATTAAAATATCAAAAACTGTTTTTTACATATCCTTAGTAATTTCACTCATGATTGTTAGCAGCATGACCAATACATAGATTTAAGCTTCATTATTGTGGAAATATTCTTTGTTTTTTGTTTTTTTGTAATTATTCACATCTTATAATTATATATTGCACTGTACATGTTCAATTTGTTTCTGTATGAATTCCCCATTTCCGCATATAAACTGACATTCCTCTCCCAGCTCAGATGTGCTGATATTGGGTTTATAAAGATGGCCAATAATATGCACACAGTTTGTGACAGCTGGATCACCCCTTTCTTACAATTAAAAATACATACTTATGATTTTGTCAAATATATAAGTTTCTGTTTTGCCAAATAAACAGAAGATATTTATATTTGAATTTAGAACATTATATATATCTGGAACAGCATTGATGAAATTAAAGTTGTGGTGCTGGCAAACTAACTTCTAATAAGTCTCTACAACTTCTACGTGATTTCTGAATTTTATCATTAAAATGTAGGAAATTAATCGGAATTTATCAGCAAATTGGAGGGAACCCAGACAACACATATTTCTAATTGTCAAACATTGGTTATCAGTTTCACAACCAGATAATGATGTATTATTAGTTTTATCAGTGTTTTTAACTTGTTCTAAAACTTCAAAGTCTAGATATTTTTATAAATAAGATACAAACTAAGACATTTTTCTTTTGTTTACTGTGAAGTGTATTATATAATAACAATCATATAATAATATTTCTATTAATAAAATATACTTTTATAAAAATTCCTCAGAGACTATGCATATTGTATTAACGCAATCATACAACTTTCATGAATTTATTCAACTAAAACAAACATTCAATATCAAGCATATCCCAGCTCTCTTTACTCACCCTGATGGACTGAAAACTTTTCCATTAGCTTTCAAAGCAGCATCTACAAACCTAGAAATAAAATAAAAAAATCATAAATCAAGTTATTTGAATAATAATTTATACATTATTAATAATGTTGACTTCAGACTGGATAGGCACAAAAAAAAATCATTCAACTCTATTAAATAAGCATAATTTGACATTTATGCCCCCCCCCCCCCCAGCATAAAATTAAGCAAAGCTGTGTTACATCACTTCACCTCTATTTCAATCATTTTTTGTAGCACCAAAAAAAAAGAAAAAAAAAAGAGATCAATATTATGTACCAGCTGAATAGAATTTCTTTGCATAATAGAAGCAAATGTTATCATATAAAAAGTATATTGAATATTAAAAGACTGGACACAACTTGCTTCACATCTCTGAGAGATATAAAAATGTTCTTGAAGGATGCGTGCATCCTCAAATTTATTGAGGGCTCCAACTCAAAAAAATTAGGAAAAAGTAGGGCGGGGAAGGGTGCCCCCCCCCTCCTTAGAAAATATAGTATAATAAAAAAAATAATAAAAAATCCCTAAAAAAAAATAATAATTTTTTTTTTCATAGCATTATTTCGGTATCCTGTAAAATTGGCTCGAGCCAAAGCAAAATGACAGAAATCACTTGGTGACAAAAACAACTGTTGGTCATAACAGGTTACTAGCAACCACAGATAAATCTTTTCTGTCTGTCCTCACAATATAAATTACATTCTTTTCGGAGTCGTCCACAGTCCAGTTTGTCAACTCTCTTTGACAATGCACAGTAAATTATGAAGAGATTTAAGTTTTCTAAGAATGATGCTCTGTCGAGACCATTTCCAAAAGCACAGTGCAAAATTCGTAAATTGCAGTCTGATAAAAATAAGTTGTGAACTGGATGGTTTTACTGCAGTGTCCATCCTTTTTTTTTAACCAATTTGTTTACATTTTACTGTTCAATGCCAGTGTAATCATTTTTGATTGATGACAAATGAAGCATTTTCATTTCTAGCTCTTTGCTGAGCATTGTAAATATTGTTTATGCCTCTGTGCAAGCCCTAAAAATACAGAAGACAATGGAATGCTACTAAACCTAGAAAAAGCTTATACATCCAACTGCTTTGTAATGCAAAATGTTGTTTCACCTATACAAAAAATGTGCACCATAATTTTGAATGATGAATGTTAGTTACTGTCCAAGTCCATGAAATAGTAAATACAATTGTTTTTCCCCATCCAGACAGAAGTTTTTAATGACTACTCTACTTTTTGCAAACTAAGCAAACCAAAAATTAATAAGCCAAATGGTACACATACCCCCCCCCCCCAAAAAAAATAACCTTAAAACAATACAATTTTTGCTTTGACATTAATTGTAAAATATTGATTACTGATTTTTATTATCGCCAACATGTGATACATGTCTATATCAGGGTTTATGCTAGATAAAAAAGTCCTTTAGCAAAAAAGCAAAAATGGAGGGGGGAAAGCTTTAGCAAAATGCTACAATGCTAATGATTGATGGTTGGATGTCTACTTGTTTCGTACCTCCTGTATGCCCATTTTTGCAAAAAAGGCTACTTCTTTCATATTCTAAGATTTTCTTTTGCATTTTGCAAAAAATACGACTAGCTTAAACCCTGGTCTATATACATAGCAGTTATATTGGATTAGCTCCATGTGATGAGAGGAAAAAAAGTGAAATTTAAGAGTAAAAACTATTAAAATAATTATATAGTTTTTTCTGCGAAATTTTAGAGAGAAAAAATTACTATCACATTGTGACTGGAATTTAATGGGTTGCCATAGTTAACATGGATTGTGGACATGCAGTATCACAAAAAAACACACCAACTTGATGATGACCCTAAATCATGCCTTTTGTTATCAGACTTTGGCCAGGGATCACCAGCCACTTTGCGAACTGGCCGACCAATATCAGAATTTTGGACATTGGCCAGGTCAATATTTAACGAAACTGGCCAATTCGCAAAGTGGCCGCCCTGTTGCGAATTGGCAAATTTCAGGCTTTAGCAGTAACATATACTATATATATATATATATAAACTCTATTTTTATATTTATTACTTAGCATATACATAATATGTAATATTGCAAAACAGAAATGTTCACAAAAACCCAGAAAATCCCACAAATACTCAGAAAAACCTTATTGCCAACCCTGGATGCAGATTCTAATTGAATAGCATCAGATGCTATATCACACTAAAACAGTTCAGGTTCCCATAAACAAGGGACAGCATGTTTTCTGTTAGTTTCATTGATTTTATTTTGTCATATGTTTCAGTTGGGTGAGATAGCGCAGCACAATAAGACACTTTACTATACCAAAGCATCTTTTATAGGTGTTGTGAGTTCAATACTAGCTCAGTCTTTCTTGACACAGAGCCACAGCAGAAATGGTGTCAATAGAACCATACAGAATATTACTACTGCTACTTAACCATACATGCACTTCGTAAACATTCCTCTGAGAAATTTCTAATGAATTGGTACTGTAGCATGACATGAACTGATGAGGTATAAGTTTATACATAACTATCATATTTATTAACAGAAACACAACATTAAAACAGGACATTCACAGATGATCACAACTACCGACAACCATCATTCAACTACCCATGAATGATTTTTCCCCCTCACAGGCGATAAAAACCGTCTCATTCTTTCTATGCAGTGACAAGTACTCTCATTTTACACTTGCAGGAAGCTTGATTAAAACCATCAGATTATTGGATGGGCCAATTAGTGCATGATTGGATCCTAGAGAGTTTACAGTACCTCATAGATATTTGAATTTCACACAGATCATGGATTCAGGAAAATAAGCTACCCAACACCTTGGATTCAAGAAGTGACACAAATTTGAATATTGAGGATAAACTTCCACTGTTACAAAGCCATGGATATTTCAAATAAAAAGAAATTAAGGTTTTATTCTCAACACAAACTGAATTCAAACATATAAACTAAAACCATAGAAGAAGCAACCCAGATTAATTGAGAATAAACCTAAAATAGATGCTTTGAAATTAAATAAAAATCAGCTGAGGTAATACAATACAGAATAGTCATAGACGTTTCCTAATCTGTTTACTCATTTCGTAAATAAGTACTCACATGATTTCCAAAATTCTCACTACTCTATGCTGGTATGCAAGACGATGAAGATTGCTTCTGGTTCTAAACATATTATAAACACCTTCAAGAACCTGAAATGAATTTGAAAAGTATAAAATAAAATGAAATTCTAGCAAGTAGGATTTTCACAAGCAAAAATTATTCACTTCATCTGATTTTTTTTAATAAGCTTATAGACACTATGTTACCTCAACTTACTCTCAGCTTGCTAGTGATTCAAGCTACAAGTGATAAATATTAATTGACAATGTTTTAACTAAAAAGCAAAAATTCTGATTACAAATCCGAAATGTGTGCAAAACAAGTCCCATTCAGCATATAGAAGCTTGAGTACTCTGCGCGTGTCAAAGCAGACAATGCTGTTGAAATGTGAGGGGTGCAATGTATTTACAGTGTAAGTGAAACTATTTTTATTCTGCATAGCATACACAATAAGATGCAATGATTTTTGTAAGGGTATTAATATTGTGTGAAAGTGGAATAAATGAAAGAAATCTTTACATCAATTAGAAAAGATTGCTTCAAGATGGAAGTCCCCCCCATGACAAGTTTTGTTACTTTAAGGGAAAACGTCACCCTACTATAACCCAGTGGTTCCCAACCCTTTTTTCCTTCCAGCACCCCTAGAGCAATCCAACTTACCTTCCTGCACTTTCTTGGATAATACATTTTTTATCTGTTATTTTTTTATTGTAATTGATTACATTAATTATCCAATAATTAATTTTTATGAATTCTTTTACTTATTGTTTAGTGTCTTTTCGGCTATGGCTAATATTTAATTTTGGCTCAAAAAATTTTATTATATATATTTGTAAATTAGTTAAAAAACGGAACTAAAGAAAACATACAAATTTTTTAACTTTTTTTGAGATTTGGAAAAGTATTTTTATTCAACTGAAGTGTAAAATAAGTGCGATTTTTAATTGAAAAAGAAACTTTAACACAAAATTCATGACACATTTTTGTGAGCAGAAGTTAGAAGTATAACTGCATAATAATAGTAATGGAAATTGTTTGAAAAAAATGCAAGCATCCCTCGCTTTATGCAATTAATTTGTTATGCAAAAATAGTCATGTAAAATGAGTTAAATATAACATGGGAAAGATAGGGGTTGGATTTTATATAGGATATTATAGAAAGATAGGATAAAAAAAAGGATTTTAAAAAATGAACCCACTAGCAAAGAAATCTTTTTATTTAATAAATTACTAAAACTTTAATAAATCCTGTGAATTTAGGCAATTATAATTAATTAAATTAATACATTTTTTGTTTTCACTATCTCTAATTTGATCTAGTGAGGGTAGATGTTTTCTTCCCTGAAGAGCCTGGCTGATGACAACTCTTTTTCATGAAACAGTCAATATTCAGCTGGTATGCAACATATTTTTGTCTCCTTATAAAAACTTCAGTGGCAAAGCCAGAGAATTCCACATACTTCTCATAATTATAAAAATTCCAGTTTCATTAGAAGTTTTTTTTTCGATTAAATTTTCCATGGCATTGTCAATGTGTTACTAAACATTGTTTATCAGTGAGATCTGGTGAGTTGAATCTGAGAATTTCTCGCATATTTGTTTCAGCCACATCATCAAGTCCAATGTATTTTGACATCAAAGGATTTAAATATGTTATATCTTCAATTTGCAAGCCCATTTCCAGGGGATTGAAGTTAAACTCCAAGCCAAATTTTGCAGGTTTAAAAATCCTAAGCAAATTTTTTGCAATTCCTAAAATCAGTTTTTAAAAATGGTGGTATAGTGAAATCACGTAAAGAGAGGAATACCTGTATGGTTTAATGTAACTAACTAGTGGTAGTAGTAAATTCAGTAAGTTTTATCGTGACAGATTATTCTGCATCTTACAAGAGTAAACCAAATTACGAGCAAAAAATATGTAAGTAATTACTCAGCTCTTTCATTCAGCAGTCAACAACAATATTTTACCTCTCACTCCTGGGCCTTACAACGTGATCCAATCATTATACATTCAGACATGCCAACATTAGCTTAAAGCTTGTCAGTAGTGATGAATTTTCAGCTTTGCCATGGGGGGATACCCCCGTTGTTTGCCCATTTGGGGCATTTGCCCTGCTCTGACGAAATTATAAAGTAGCCTATCGTTCAAGTCGGGTTTCATTTGGAACATATGCAAAGTTTGGCGATGATTGATCTAAAATTGTAGATTTGTATAGAGAACATACACACACACACAGACAATCAATTTTATATTGTTATGGATAATTTTCCACAAGACTTCGAGATTGCAAAACAAGAAGCGGTTCGACGGACAAACACAGATTTATTTACAGAACAGCAATTTACACGTATTTACAAGCTAATCAGAGAGCTAACAACTTTCTCTCAACGTTCAAACACATCTGACTAAATCTCCTTGTGCCTGTCTAGCCTCTCTCAGTCTCTCTGAGTCTGCCATCTTGTGAGCGCCGCGGTATTTATAACCCGGATAGAAACTTCAAGAAAAAGAACATTCCACAAAATTCTATTTCACAGTTTCTTAGTCGGCAGTGCTACCGTATGGAGGGGGCGGGACTTTCTAGATTTTTCTCTACACGCCCTGCCAGTCTCCGCCAATCGGACCTTCTCGCTCATAACCGAAACCGGTATCATCGATATTTCTATCAAAGAAATCGCGCCATCTATCGTCGAAAGTTCGTAACAATATATATATATAGATAAAAATAAGTAAAACCCACAAACTCAAACACCAGATTATTTTAAAACCAATTTCCGTAGTATTGAAAGTGTCTCCCGTAGCTCCATACTTCATTACGGCCGTCTGTACAATCCGTAGCAGTTGGCAACTCTGTACATTCATCTCACTTCCGACACAATTGCAAGTAAACCAAGTTATGAGCAAAAAATATATGCCACAATTGCACCAACTTGTGAGCACATATTCAACTATCAAGCATGAAACATGTTGGGAAAAAGATTTTTTGAAGAAAAAGAAGTTGACTGTGTAGTTGTATTGTGCATAGTAATTGTTTTGTAAGTAAAATTAATTCAATCTGGTGTAAAATATTCTATATGATAAAAGATTGGTTCATTGTTCATTTATTCTGTGATTCTAAAAGATCTTTAAATAAGTATTTATCATTCGAGGGGGAATAAATAAAATCTCTATCATTTTATATGAGAAAGTTTAATTTGGGTACAAGATTTTCATGGCATCATTCATTTTCAGGAACTAATTGATTTTTTATACATACAGCAGAATAAAAACCTTGGTTGAGATAGAAAATTATCAGGATAGTTATCCTGATTGAGATTTTACTGTGTTTATGAAAAATTAAATAAAAATAAGAAATGAAGAATATGGCAGCAAATTTTGTTCAATTCTCATGCATAAGTAAAATATAAATGAAAAACAAAAGTACTTATTTATCATATAGAGATGTGGAGAAAAAAATGAAGGAACCAAAATTTAATCACAAAGTAATTTAGACAAAAAATAAATAATATAGAAGCCAACACATGAATTTTCCTTCAATGAGAGTAGTTATATAATCACTACACCATGAATCCAAAAACTAGATGTTTCTGAAAAGCCGAGAGAGCTTATGCTCCAACAAAGTTATATATGTTCTACTCCTACTTTATTATAAAGTAGGTTTTTTTTTATCTGGTGTTAATGCTGATTATAATTAGCTTTAACACCAGATAAAAGAAAATAACTAAGTACTATAATTTTATTATTTTCACATACCTTGTCTCTGAAGCATATCTGCTTCCTACCATCCACCACAAGAACTTTGGCAAATTGAACTAATCTTTCATGGTCAAAATTAGAACGAAGTCCAAGATAATAACAGTCTCTAAGGAAATAATCCCATTTGTCAACATCCAAACCAGATTCTGCATTGTTCACTACCTAAAAATAGTCAATGAAGTATATAACATAACTCCCTTTCTCTCGCTAGCATTTCTAAATATTTAGCTATTGAACTGCATTAGAATTTCCATGCTTTTTACACATGCACAAAGTTCAGTCAACACAAAAGCAATTTTTTTGAACGTCGTATGAGTAAATTGTTCATATATCTTTCCTAGACGATGGATAAATACAAAAAGTGTTTGTTTGCCCATTTCCAAGTTCTCTCTTTTAAATATTATACAACAAAGGTTGTTAATAAATTTTATTATCATCATTAGAGTCTAAGCTCATTTTAGGAACCTCCAATTTATAAATAGAGACACAATTTTATGAACTAGTCCTTTACTTTTCAAACTGTACACAGCCTCGGTCCTATGACCCCACAGAACCAATTTACAGTAAAACCTCCTGTAATGGCCACCACCAAAAAACAGTAATCTCCAAATAACTGCAACATTTTGTTGGAACCGAATGCATCTCATAGACTTAAAAACATTGCACATAACCTCTAAACAACAGCCATTTCGACATGGGAGTCAGAAAAAAATACACATATCACACTATGAAAAAATATATAATTTTCAAGTTGATTTTTAAGTTTTTCCTCTTCCCTCGACCCCTGTAAGGAAAAAAATTAGGTGTGCTTTTATTTTCCTGATTACAAGTGCTAGATAGGTATATTAGTAGCAGTGGAGAGGCAAAAAAAGGCTACTCAAGTGATCTATAGTCGTGCATTTAAAGATCGCCAATTTGAGAGCTGAAGACAGGCGCTGATATACATTCTTGTTTAAAAAATTTTAAAAAGAAAAAAGATTGGCACATTCCTGTCAAAAAATTATTGCCCTAGATAGTTCTATTCATATTTGTGAGCACCATTTTTCAGGTAGAAGCGTCCCTTGGAGTAGGGAGTGGCAAATAAGAAAAGCATTTCTAATAATCGGATAACTTGCATATCCCCCCGTAGCGATTAGTGCTGACAGGTCTGTTGTCCCTTTTGATCTCTTCAAGTTCTTTTCCTCTCCACTGCCTTCAATATAACCATCTAGCATTTGTACCCACGAAAAGAAAGCATACATAATATTTTTTGCCCATGAAGTTTGAGGAGGGGGCACTCTCTTAAAAATGAAATTATTTTTTCTCATCGCGATATGCATAACTTTTTCCTGACTCAATGTCCAAAGTGGCCGTTGTTCAAAGGTTACTTGTAATGTTAAGTCTAAGGGACACGTTTGGTTCAAACAAAATGTGGCCATTGTTCGAAGATTGTTGTTGTTCATAGGTGGCCATAAGAGGTTTTTACTGCATATTATAATATAATCATTATAATCAATTACAGAATGATTATCACTTTACATCACAAATTTTAGTTAGTTTTTTCTCCAGAAGTAAAACAATCATTCGCAATAATGGCAACTTCTCGATAGCAACATTTTCACAGTCCTGTTAGTGGCCATTGTTGGGAGGTTTTACTGTATTACCATTTCACCTATAAAGAGATGGCTGTGTCAAAGATTTATTGTTATGGACCCTGACCATGAATTTTTGAAACTTTTTTGCAAGTACATGTTCAGGTACTGCAATGTCTTCTGAAGATCACACCGGCAATGAATGAATATGTTAATGTGTGAAATTAAAATGTTTTAAAGTCTGTTACTCGCTGTAGCAAGTGTTTCTTTTCAAAGAGAAGAGCAGCTTACAGTTGCATCTCAGAGTTAAAAACCCACATAAACAAACTACCGTATATGCTCATATGTAAGGCAAGTTTCTTTGTTAAAAAATTTGTTCCAAAATTGGGGGTTGGTCAGCTTATACACGTGTCTGTTATCACAGAGAAAACAACTTCTACTGCATTGTGGTTTCCGCAGTCCTCAAGTTCGAGGGGGGACAGAAGTATATACAAGAGTTTTGTAATCATGTACAATATGCTTTTTTAAACATCTTCACATCTTTCCCATCAGCAAACTGACAGTTCAAATCCATTTGAGTTCATAAAAACAAGAGTCACTTGTCAAAGTTCCACCAACAGCGATCATCTAAACAACTTTAGGAAGTTTTTATTACCTTACCAAATGAACCTTATCATTTATTATTGCACAAAACAATAATAAACAATCTATTCGACAAAAACATTATATAAAAATTCTATGCTTGTGAAATTAACAGTAGCATACTGCAAAATTAAAATTTCACAAATATATATTTCCTCTGCTACTTCTATGAACACATTATCATACAATATGGAATTAAATTTAATAATAATGAATCTATAACCTAATAACATAACAATCCAATAATTTAACCCAATGATGATGTACTCTATAATTTCAAACCAATAAATGATTTAGGGTAAAACACAAAAAAAATAAATGTTCAAACTAGATCATCATTAACCTGGTACATGAACAGCTTGTCTGTGTCTTCTGGCTGAAAGTAAAAAAAAATTGTTTGAAATGAAAATAGTATAAATAATGTTTCAATTCAGTCAGAAGAATGTAATCATGTAATCTTAGCATTATCCAAGAACGATTTAAATGTCTTCTAGCATAAAGCAAAACACTTTAATATTTCCTTTTAATCCATTAAGCACTTAATCCAGAAATCACTTAATATTATAATAAAATTAAAAATTATGTATAAAATTCCATATCTTTTCAAATATGAAAAAGGCTTCTTTCCGATTTTCAGCAGGTGCAAACTAAGGGGTATAAGGAAAAGTGTTCCACTGTGAAAAGTAAATTTTACAAAATCTCTGGGCTAGTCAATGCCAAAATAAGAGGCTTTTAAGGGGGCAAGATATCTCATGAACGCCAATATTATGATAATAATGTGCACCATGTAGTTATGTCTTTAACTTGCCTATACTGTTTTTTTTTTTTTTACATATAAATTTTTACTCAAGTTGTGATGTTCTACAGATTGTGAAACTAGAGATCAAGACTAATGTCTTATGATGGTTTTGAGGCATTTTCGTAATTAGTTAATAAAGTTAAAAGATAAAAAAAGTAGCAATGTTGCCCCAGTAGCTTTTAAGGTTTTTCTTAGCATATCAGGCCAGATTCTTTTTTTTGTTACCACAGCAGAAACTACCTGACAAGCAATGTTTAGCAATTGAATTATGATTAGGTATATAGCAGACCTAGTAATGCTGAAATACTTGTTGAGGGAGGTAGTGGCCATCATGCATGTATCAACTATGTTTCTTACCTGTTCTCCTTCAATTAAATCTTTGATAAGTTGCATCTGTGCCAAACCGATGCCATATTTTTGCAATTCAGGTATCAAGCCATTCTTCACCACTAAATAATCAAGCATATTCTGGGAAACCTTTTCATGCTTTTCAAAAAAGTAGTAAAACAAATTTTAAGAAGAGTCTCCATACATCAAATAATTTTATGAACTTTAAAAAAAAATTCAAACTTCAAACTCTTACTGATTTACCTTCCAGATTTTTTTTATTTTCCTACGTTGATTTGCTTCTTCCATAACAAGTTCCCACGTATGTGACAATGGTCCATGTCCAAGGTCATGGCACAATCCAGCTATTTCAATGCATAGAAGATCTATATCGGTTATTCCCAACTCTGGCTGCTTTTCCCTCAAGTGCTGCAGAAACTTGCCGGCAAGGAATGCTACCCTTTCAATTTTGAAAAAAAAATGGTCGGAATGACAATAATTCCAACAGCATATCTTATACACTCAAGCATTATAGTGACTGGTCCATTATAATAACCCATACGAAAAGTCTTAAATTTTGTTTTGCAATTCACATTCATGTTATATATATATATATATATATATATTTTTTTTTTTTTTTTTTTTTTTCATCCAATACAATGACCGGTGAAGATCATTTAGCCCAAAAATATCCAAGAAAACTTTGCTATACCCCCCGTTTTTTGCAAAGAAATGAACAAAATTAGTACTTAAATGTGTTTTTCCCTGACCTTTGATATTAGAGAAATCAGTATGATATGCTTATGGTCAGCGATACAAGATGTCTGATAAATACCTGTATGTGACTGCTGCATGACTGATCACTTCATTGCTGAGGAACCAGATTGAGGAGAAAAATTATGAAAGTACTGCCCATGACATAAGGACATGTTACATTTATAATTAGAATCACTTTAATACAATATTGTAACTTTCTTCAATTCTCGAACAAAACTATTGCAGGAATGTGGTATTATGCTGGGGTTACCAACCGCTTTACCAGTTTTCTAACTTTGAGGCATGAGTGTGAGTCAGTCTCCTAACCAAAAGCAAAATATGCCATAATCAGCGACATATGTGGCAGAACAATCAGTGCTGCTGCAGAACAATCTTGGAGAGTTTTAAGAAAAATGTAGAAAGCACAATTATATGGGAATTTTTACTGCAGAGCATTTCCGCTCAGCCAAGGGCTTGTTGCAGAACAATGCAAAGCATTCTTTTTTTGGGGTCTCCTATTAAAACATCTCTCTACAGAGAGCAATCAACCCAGCAACATCCTAATTCGGACATTAATGCATACAAGAAATAATCCGCCAATGGCTTTGAAATTTGGAAAATCAGTGGAGCACTTGTTGAACATTATCTCCACATAACTATGTTTGTGATAGGCACACAACATATATGCAACACTTTTCTGCAAGCACCAGTTCCTTAGAGGTTCCTCAGAAGAATATTTATAAGACTCCATGTAAAGTTTAATAATTAGTAACCATTTCACTGCCAGAAGGTTTAAAATCAATAGTTAAAAGAGTAAAATTTTGCTTACCCTAGAGAGTGAGTAAATCTGTTGTGAGTAGCACCTGGATACACATATTCTACTAGACCAGTTTGTTTTAGATCCCTTAGTCTCTGAAATTCTGGAGTATCGATAATCGCAACAGAGGCAGGATGCAAAGCTATGTGCCCATGAACAGGGTCACAGAAAATCTATAGAACAGAACATATTTAAATGCCTCTGGTTGAACCAAACTTAAAAATATACAAAAAGAAAAGAACCGTTCAATGAAAAAAAATTGATAACGAACAGAAATCCAGAAAACTGTAAATAATTTTTTTTCCCCTGTGACAACATATTGGTCTGTTTTGTACTTAGTTAAATTAATAACAATACCTGAATGATAACATTATGTGATTTTAATAAGCAGCATTGACTGTTTTAAAAAAACAAAAATTAGGAATTCTACTGATAGCTGTTGCTGATTTATATTTTCTTACATCGACAACCCCAATTTTCTGTACTTGACTCGACTCGAGACATGTAGGCTTATACAGCAGACGTTTCCTACGTAAAACCTCTCACAACACCCTTAATGATTATGAAGTGGTTCTATGGAACCCTGATTGTCATAAGGCTGTTCCATGGGACAAAATAAAATTAAATAGTTTTCTTATACAGAGGGTGTCCGCCAAGGCCATTCCGACATGTGATCTTGATTAAAATGATAAGCTGTGGGGTTCACCTCATACTTACAAAAAGTTATAGTGCCAAATTTCATATTTTTTGGAGGTCCCTTATACAGCTGAGGGCCCCAGGTCATGCCCAGATAAACCCATGTGTTCGGGCAGCCTTGTGTGTCTTGTAAAGTTCAGATTAAGTTGTGTGTTTTTTTTTTTAAAATAAATATTTTATTTGTTTCCAAAGTTAAATAATACATGAAACAGTGAAATCTCAATATTTGTTGTCAAGAGGCCTGAGCCTGTACAGAGCAACTAATTTAAGATAAAGACGAAAGAAACAAAAAAATAACACAAAACTTATAATAAAAAAAAAATAAAAAATAGTTAAATAATGAAATGAATTTTCAAATAAATTTTTGTAATAATTATGCTGATATACAAGTTTACATTTGATATAATAACAATTGATATGAGGCAACTACAGGCGTATGGATAATAATATAATTCGCTTCTATAATTGAAAATATACATCTATATCGTCTATTGCTATTAGAAATTCAAAAAGTGATTTTTTAAATGATGCAAACCTAGATATATTCTGCATTACCAACGGTAAAGCATTAAATAGTTTAGGAGCGAGGTAGTAAAAATGTTTGCGAAATATTTCTTTTCTAAATGAGGGTATGCAATAAATTTAGTTTGGTCTTCTCAATGATATGGACTCTCTTTGAGTGCATATTGATTTATTACGATATATGTAGAGTATGATTCGGTAGATGGCGTTATGTCTTATGGGGAGTAGATTTAAATTTCTATAAATTGAGATTTGAGAACGAGCACTGTAAATAGTTTTAAAACATCTGTTTTGAATAGAACAAATAGGCAGCAGATTTGTCTTGTAATCGCCACCCCAGATGATGATACCATAATTGACAATTGAATAAAACCAGGCATAGTAAATTTCCCTCAGAAATTCTGCTGTTACCTTTTGTTTCAGATAATAGAATTTATATACAATAAAACGTAGTTTTTTCGCTATTTCTAGTGCATGAAGTTTCCATTTTAGATTGCTACTAATATTAAGTCCTAGATATTTGATATTTTGTACCTGCTGAATTTTTACCTGGAACAGTCGAGGTTCATCAAACATATTGGGCTATGGAATTTTAGATTAAAATCAATTTCAGAGTAAATTAAGTTGAAATGAATGACTTTAGTCTTTGAAAGATTTAGGGTTAAATCATTGGCTAGGAACCACTTTCTGATTAAGCACAGGTCTTGATTTATTTTAGTTGTTAGTGTATTAAGATCGTTGGAAGAATATAAAAGAACTGAATCATCGGCGTAAGTAATCATAGTACCATGAATATTTAGTTTACATAAGTCGTTTATGAATATTATAAAAAGTAAGGGGGCTAAATTTGATCCTTGGGGGACTCCTCTCTGTATAGTGATATAGTCACTTAGTGTGTTTTTAATTTTAACTCTTTGTTTACAATTGGTTAGATATGAAGTGAACCAGTTCAATGTATTACCTCTGATTCCAGCAGAACTGAGTTTCTTAATGAGAATTGAGTGATTTACACTGTCATAAGCTTTTGAGATGTCTAAAAATATGGCCAGGGTAAATTTACAGCTGTCAATACTGTTATAAACAAATTTAGAGAAGTTTAATAGAGCGTTTTCGGTACCACGTCCTTTTATGTAACCATATTGATTTACAGCAAAGAAATTTGTTAGGTTAAGGAATTTATAAATTCTAGATGATAAAATTTTTTCTATAACTCTAGAAAAAATTTTGAGAAGCTCAAACACAGACTACTCACTCCCAGCTGATGAAAAGTTTAAAAAAAAAAATGTTTTTTACGTCTTACAATTTCCCAATAAAATAAAATAACATTTACGACATATCATTTGATTTGACTCCTGGAGTCAGAACCAGCTTTCGATTTAAATTCAATTTTAAAAAATGATGATAAATCATCCCAAAATCTTCAATGGGGTCTTTGAATTCTTTAAGATTCAGATGTCTTCAGTCGCTGACCGTCAAGATCAGGAGAGGTGAACTAATACTAGGATTGTCAGTAGTCATCTGACGTAGGTTTCTTGTGGTTTTCCAACTTTCAGGTGCAAATGCAGATCAGTCACCCTACTTGAAGTCTCTCCAGACAGCAGGCATGTCTTCAACGTTATACTTACATAACATGAAAACTCAAGCATTTACTATCTTCACTTCAAAATGTGGAAGCGAGATGGCAACAACACCAATAACACAAAACAAGCACAACTTTGACAATATATATACGTTAGGGCCGTACAATATACACACACACAACCCATTCCTGCATGTACCGAGTCATTAGAAATTTCTAGGAATGTGGATCAGGTGTATGTATGGTTAAGAAGTAGGCCTATTAGTTTAGTCATCCAAATAACACTATTTTCTCAAAATTCACAATAAAGAACCGCTTTAGGAGTATCAATAACAAAAAAAACCGCTGCAAAAGCTCTCTAGGTCCCAGGACTTTTTAAGGCTTCTGTGATGTTTGATTGCACGCAACCCCATACGAACTATTAGAGAACTATAGGGTTCTGTGTAACACTCAGTTGGAAATCTATGTTATGCAGTGATGGAATAATCCACAGAAGAAATGAATAATTACAAATTGTAGAAAATATTACAGAATGATCTAATTTCCTGTACAAATTATTAGAACAACTCAGCAAAGTGCAAAATTAATAAAATTAGATAACCAAAATGAAATTTTGCATATGTGAAGAGATAAATGGGTGGGGGCAAAGCATGCACATATGTGAAAATCATAACATGCATAATCATAAAGCAAGCATAAAAAATTTCAGCATGTTACTTTTCCACATGTGTTTTGATAATTTGCGTCCATCTCCATTTCTGAATCACTGCAGTAAGAGCAAGATTTTTTTTTCTTTAATTAAAATTAAATTACAAATACAAAATTTATAAATTACAATAAATTGCAAATTGCAAAAGAAATATTGCAGATGTTTTATTATTTTCAGTAAATGTAAATCGAAAACAAACATTTTCAAAAGTGAATTCTTTTTTTGCAAAACTATATAATTCCATAGATTATGAAAAATCCAGCATGAAAAAAAATAATGATTATTTCAGGTTGTTCATCATCAGAGAAAGAATTTTTTATAATCACAGAAAGAATTTATAAATAATAATAATAGTACCTACGAGGTGTCTAAAATTTTGGTGAAGTTATGGTACTGGTCAGTTATTAGGATGACCATTGGCACAATTTAGAGCGCATTTGATAGCAGCATGTTGTTCCTATTTACGCTTGAGATTTATTTGTGAACTTTTTGTTCTTCACAAGCGCCACAACAATTGGCTGATTGGTAAAAAATTGCAATGTTTTTGTTCTCTTCACACTTAATTCAGTTTTTATGGAAAAATGCATGTAGTGCATACATCATGTCTGGGCAATGATAAGTTATTAAATCATAGCAATAGTTTGATATTTCTTCCATATTTATCAAACTTATCAACTTCAATCGGGAATTATGTATAAATGCCCATAAAAATAATAAATGCAAAACTTAGAGACAATTGGTTATTATGGATAATATAACCCAACAGCAACTTTAACCATATCACTATATTGGAATTTACTGCCATCAAAGAGTTGGGTTCAAAATGAAGACGCCATCTATTGGTGGTTGCTTCAAGTTCATTAGGGAAAATATCTTGCTATGGATATTCTTCTCCTGGTTCAAACCTGGGACTGCAAACTTCACAGTGGTAGATGAACATCTTACCACCTCGCCATTCGAGCGCTAGTCTTTCAGCTGGAGTCTTCTAGTTATTGGATGGGGATGAAACAGCAGGTTGGGCTGCTGGCGTCATACTAAAACTGTGTCAGTCTCTTAATAATTCATGAATATTCAATGCAATTCCAACTTGCACATGCTCTTGTGGGCCATATATATGGCCTATACGTCTAGTAATCCTGGACCCCGTCCCCGTTTTCTTTATATTAGAGCTCCTATGGCTCTACAACGAAATATTCTTTCCGACACAAGTTCCGCGAGCTCGACCATGCACTATGCAAATGACGCCAGGTCCAGACTGTCATACTGAACCACTCAAAAACCTGTTTCTAGCCCACAGTGTGGGTCGGTTTTGACGGAAAACAGGTTTTTGAGCGTTTGGGCATCGAGTAGATCGCCGGGTTTACAGATTGCCTTCTGCGCACCGAAAAAACAGATCAGCTCCGAGTTTGTCTTCTCTTGAAGTCTCTTACATGTGCATATGAATTCATAATTATGGTGAAGATAGATGCAATTTTAAATAATAATAATAATAAAAACCACAAAAAACTTTTTTATGACACTGATTTCTATAGTATTAAGAGTCAAGTGTCTCCCATATCTCCGTAAATTATTGCAGCCGTCTGTAGAAACAACAGACAATCAGTAACAGTTGTCTCGCTATTAAAAATTCTCGCCAAAGAGAGCAAAAGGTATAGAAATGGTACAAATATTCAATCATTACACTTCATTTCTGAAATAAAGACAGCACTGAAAAATCAGACACAACACCAGATACGCACTCAGACTGTCAGGAACACACTTACACTTCCAGCACAACTCACTAGGTAGCAGGGTTGGTAAAAAAAACTTTCTTTTTTTTTAAATAACATTAACATTAAAAACAATAAAATTTCTGAAAAAGTATTAAAACTTCTAATAATTAATTAAAATAAAATGTTTATCAATGTAATTAACACTATTCCCATATTAATTAATCAATAAATATTTCTTACATTTTAACAAAAATCCACTTTTGCAATTTAGTTATTTTTTCTTAACTCAATGAATTACTTTGTGTTTGAAAATTCTTAATGTTATTATTGTGCTGTTGTGGTGGGTTGGTAAGATACAGAGTTACAGATGGGAAGAGTTCAGGGTACATGGGTTCAAACCCACCCACCCACCTACAGGAAAAAATACACTTTTGTATTGTTAATAAATGGAATAGCTTACCCCCGGAGGTAGTAAATTGTAACACAATTGACACCTTTAAAAAGAAATACGATAAACATGTTGGGGTAAATCGAAAAGCTATCCATTCTTAGAATAAGACAACCATAAGTATTCTTTATGGGCATTGTATAATATTTTATCATGTGTATATATTGTTTATAATTTGTGTTAATTGCATTTTTAATTGGGTCGCTGTATTTTTGAAATATATGACATCCATATTTTTATGGGCATCTTTTTATCAGCCATCTCGTTGGACATTTTGCCTATTGTGGCGTTGTATTTGTATTTGTATTGTAACACCGTGAGACGCAGGCGGTGTTACAGTTTCTGGTGCCTCGACGGTCTTTCGAAATAATAGAGCCACCAACATGAATGGAACCGGAGAGTTCCGAGAAGCAATTCTTCTGAGGAACCGTTGGTACCATCGGGCCTATATAAGGTGAGACGCTGCTAAAAACGGGATCTTTTTCCCCCAGAGTTGAATGTGAGAAGGTGAGAGGTCGAGGTTAGACAGAGAACGAGAGAGGGAATCTGGTGATGAATATGGACGATCAGGACTAAGATGGGTCAGAAAGATTTGGCGGTGAGTGTCATATCAAATATAGTCTGAATTATCTCTCTCAGTTAAAAAAAAATTAATTTTTATTTTATCGAGATAATTAATCATTTGATATTCGGCATGTCAAGTTCATATATTTGCAATGGTATTATAACATGTTGGATGTGTGGATGTCCTCTTTGAATAACCCGTATTTTATTTGTTAATACGAAATTTTTTTTTTAATTTTTCAAGTCCTATATTAGTTATCCCTAGTTATTTTACCATACTAAACACGCAGTATAAGTTGGACCAGTATTAATAAAAAATCCAACATTATTGATTGAACAGGAAAATATTACTGGGGGGAAAAATAGAGTTTATAAAGTTGTAACAAATTATTGGTCATCGTAAGAAAGAAAAAAAGCTCAACACAAGACATCATACCTTATACATTGAAGATGACACAGGAAAATTATACTGGAAAGAAGGATGTAGGGTCAAATGATCAGCATTTATCCCCTTATCATTATTTTTCTCAAAACTATTCTCGTCCAACTGAATTGTGGCTTCTTTTCCCAGCTTTTCTCTTCTGATTCTTTTAACTGTAAAATAAATACACATATTTCCTAGAATTAAAAAACTGATAAACGAATACTTCAGCTAGACTTTGTTAAAAGTTTTTACCACTTGGCTAATGAATGTTTTAACAGACATGTACACTAGTGAAATGCAAGTGCATTGCAAAGCGAATTTTCGTACCAAACATCTTCAGAAATATTTATTATTGTCACTCAAGCCCTCTTTCAAAAAGCTTTTGGGACATTTAATGTAAAATTAATGAACACACTACGGAAAAACATTTTCTTTCTCAAGTTAAGATTTATGTGCTTTCGGTGCACACTGTGTTACTCTTAAAGAAGTGTCTACATCCATGTGCTATGTGCTACCCTTGAGAGATACGCTACTTGATCGTACATACACCTCTTGCACATTCCCCTGAGGAAATTTATAAGGAGTTGATACATGCAGAAACCTGTTGTACGTGTATATACACGTGACCCTAACATATTTGTGTAGTCAGAATTTGGTATTTGGTTTTTTGTGTTTCATATACTAGTTTTGCCATCATCTTACACAAGGCCACAATTAGGGCAGAGAAGGTATCTAGTTGCAGCCCTGGTCTTACATACTCCGAAGAGTAGAAATGGCAAATGATGGAATTTTTGCATTGTGTACGTATTGTGTTGAAGGTCTGCCTTGCTCTCTGCAGAAAAACTTTTTCAAATCGATTGAGCAAATAGATGTATCTTAATCTATCAGTTGGGACATTCAGGATTATCTCTTCTCTGTCAGTATATATGAGGCAGACAAATAAGCTGACTACTACCACTACTAAATCGCACATGCACTTCGTAGAGATATTCTCTATAAAATTTCTAATAAATGGGTCATCGAGCCAAAATGTATGTATCGTGAAACCAACGCAAAATTTGTTTCTGAGCAATGCTTGATATGTGTTGTTTGTCAAGTGCTGCTTATTTGACTTCTAAATTTGGAAGACAACTTAGCAGGTTATTTTTTTTGCTTGTGGTGTTATGCATTTATTTTAAATTTTGTACACCTGGTTGTCATGTATGGGGAGACTTTTTTTTTTTTTAAAAACCAACGATAAGCTGAAATAAGCCAACTTTTCTTTTAAACCTAGCACAACCTTGGTCTATCACCCTAGGCACTTAGCCCTTAACTGCAGTTGTGAAAATTCTGTGCGTAACTGGCATAATGGAGGTCAAAATGACCCCAGCAAGTATTAATGCATTTAAAAAATAAACAAAATAAACTTTCATAAAAACAATGGGTTTTTTACATGACTTCATTCATCTGTCAATTAATTCACTAAATAATTTTTCAAATTTCCTTAATTATTTTCCCAAAAATTTTCTTTTATTAAGACACATGAAAAAAGGGGGATACACGACTTTAAAAAAGAAAAAAATTTTAATTACTTATCAAATTTATTTAACATAACTTTCATGATTAAAAAACAAACAGATATGATTGAAATGTACTCAGAAAATAAAATTTACAAATTAAAATAATATTTATTATATTTTCACAAGCACCAAAACTAGTCTTATTCTAAGTCAGCAACACAATACTTGTAAACAACACTATGGCATGTTGACCACACAGATCATAGGCACAATTCACTAACAACACTATCCTCATGCTCACCGTGGATATCCAATGTTTCACGACGAATTTGAAACTTATCGAGAAAATTGGGACTCTTACGATTTCTCCATTTCAATCCTAACACTCTGGCCATCAGACAAAAAAAGACTTACGCAAATGGTGAGGTGGAGTCATTTTGGGTCATTCACCATGGCAGTTAAGAATTAATTACCGAATGAGTTATGCCAGAAATATATTAAGTCTGGGTGCGTGTCTAGAGTTGAGTAATGTTGAGATCAGCACACATTCGCACCTTGAAGTTGGGAATCGCACAAAACTACATTACATAGGGAAGTGGTTCCCAAAGTTAGCACCACGGCTCCTAGGGCCATTGAAGACTTTTCCTATGGGGAACTAACAATATAAACGCGTGCCCAGGTATAGTTTTAACACGGTTTTTTGAACATTGTTCGAGGAAGCCATTGATAAACTAGTAAATGCGATTCCAAAACAAATTTATCTCCGCTAGCCCATGCCCATAAACACAAATTTACACAACACATTTAAAACATTGCATTCACTTTAGAAGAGAGAACAACAACGAAATATAAAATGCTACACATTTCAAAGTATATTTCTAGTCGAACACAAATGACAAACTCACACGTGTTAATCTTCTTCTTCGATTTGTCCATCACCCACAGATTAAGTGAAATGGCTACCAACAACGAAATAACTGCGACGACAACAAAATCGACTCACCTTCAAATTCTTTTTGTTTAGTTTCAGTTTCGATGAATAAATTATTCCGGATGTGGGACAAGGTCTATCAAACCATAAATAAACAAATGAGGCGGCTACAGTTACAGTTACAGTTACAGTTGAATTAAGCAGGGCTATCGGCTGCAGAGACCATTCCCTGGCTGGGAGAGAGAAATGTGAGGTAGGTAATAAAATAAAGAAAATTGAAAATTCAAAACAACAACAGTAGTAGATTACTACAAAAACAAAAAGAATGGAAATGGGATGATATGAAAAAGAAAATCTTCAGATCTAGGGGACGATGCTAGATCACTTTTGTGAGTTATGAGATGTAGTCCCAGGATGAGTGTGTGTTTAGGTTGGAAAGGACCTCAAAACCAGAAAGAAATGTTAAATAAATCTTTTACTTAACGAAATGAATTTTTCGAAATGACCAATCGATATACGGAGGTTGGACGCCATGAAGGTAGGCCAAGATTTAATGGGAGGAGAGGACGCAAAAAAGGATGGAATGCGATGACGCATGAAGCGGGAGCAGTTGAAAAGAAAATGGGTCGCAGTTTCCGGAAGTTGGCAGTGTGAACAGAGAGGGCTGTTAACTTTTTTGATGAAAAACAAGTAAGCATTAAGAGGCGCTCTATCACAGATTAACTTGTAAAAGAGGCGTTCAAATTTTGAATTAGAGAAGAGATGAGAAATCTGATTACAACAGTTGAAGAAAATTTGAAAGTCAGGAATAGTGGAATTAAGCGAATCAGATGTATATTGACGAAATGAGAGTCGTAACATAGATCGTAGGTCCTCTGGATAAAGAGCCGGCGTGACGTAAGGACTGGGAGAGGAGGAAAGCGAACGAACATAACTGTCAATAGACTCGTTCAAATCTATCCCAGAATGTGCAGGGACCCAAATTAAAGAGATATGGCAGGTATAAGAACAAACCATTAGAAGTTGGGAATAAAGGAGGTGGATGACTGTGGGAGAGTGACTGGAGAATTCATTAGTCGCATGAAGAACTGATTTAGCATCCGAAAAAAGGACCACGGGTTGGCCCCTGGTGGGGATAAATGATCTCAAGCCCATAGTGATAGCTAGAGCTTCTCCTGTAAATATAGAGGAGTGAGAGTGAATCCACCATGCTCTCATACTATTCGTAGAGGGACAAAAAGCACCGCAGACAACATTAGAATTTTTAGACGCATCAGTAGCGATGATGATCGTTGAACGGTCTAAAGATTTCAAGAAATTTTGAAAGAGGATGTTGATTATATTCTTATGTCTATGTTGTTGAAAATCCAGGTCATCAGTGACAACCGAAATTTTGTTCGAAATCCAAGGATAGAAAGAGTAGATTGGTCTGAGAGTTTGGGAGAACGAGAAATTAAGGAAACTGAAAAATTGGGAAAGTCTGATTTTCAGTTTGGGAGCAATATGTGAAAAAATTGAATTGAAGTTATCAGCACAGCCTTGAGTAGGAGAAGCAGCAGCCTGAATACATGCAATTCCATTTCTAAGAAGAAGAATTTCCTCCAGAGTGGGGAGTGCTAAAATGGTACGCATCTTGAGTATTCTAGTAGAAAGTGGTAGGCCCAAGGTAGCTCTCATTGCAGAATGATACATAGTATCCAATTTCGAACGGTTAGTTTTAGCTGCATTTAACCATACTATGGAACCATATCCTAAAAGAGCTGAAATGATGTTAATGAAAATAGGTTTCACAATAGAACAAGGAATATTTCTGGAAAAATGATGAAGAGAACGACAAATATTGAGAGTGAAAGTGCAACGAGATCTGAGATGATTAATTTGTTTTTTCCAGATTAAAGAACGGTCTAAATAAATACCTAGGACTTTAAGGTAGGGATCAAACGGGATACTATTTCCATTGATTTGGAAATTCGGAACATATGAAGTGGGATTCCGAGATAAAATCGTAAAACGAGATTTCGAAAGCGAGATGGACAGACCACTGTCCTCCGCCCACCTAAGGATACAATTAATTGCAGACATCATACGAGCTTCCATATAGGCTTCACTGTTAGATTTATACATGATGAAAATATCATCTGCATACACAAAAAGTTTAATGTCGGGCGGTAAGTAGGTGACAATATCAAGAGTGAAGAGAGAAAATAAGATAGGAGACAATGTTGAGCCCTGTAATAATCCTGAACAAGGTGAAAACTTATTGGATGGGCAACCACGCCAGTGAATGAAATGATCCCGTCCACCCAAATAATTAGATAACCAAAGTAAAAAGCGACCATTCAAACCCATTCTCGCCAGTTTATGTAACAAAAAAGAGTGTTGGGTTGAATCATATGCTTTATTGATATCAAAAGCAAGAAGATAACAGGTCTTAGATTGACGGAAGGCATCTGAGGTATAAGAAACAATATCTCTGAGACAGGCCTCGGCAGAGGTTTTTGGACGGAAGCCGTAGAAACAGTGCGGAAAAATTTTGAACCGTAGGCAAATCCAATTAAGACGAAACAGAATAATGCGTTCGAAAATTTTGTTTATGGAATTGATCAATGTGATAGGGCGAAAAGAACTCGGATGCGATGGGGATTTGCCAGGTTTTTGAATAAAAATAATTTTACCCTCTTTGAAAGAGTATGGAATTATGGCAGAAGTCCAAATCCTATTGAAGGCGGGCAAAAATTCCAAGCCTTTAGCAGGGAGATATTTAAAAGCGTGAAGAGGAATGTGATCAGGACCAGGTGCAGTAGATTTTCCGGATCTTATGGCTCTGCGAAGTTCCTGAAAAGAGAAATCCGCATCTAGACATTGTTGAAAACAATGGTGGGGACCAGTGAATTGATTCGGAGGAGGGAGGGAAATGTTTGGAAAATGAAAATTTTTTAGAATTGAAATCTGGTCCTCTGGACCCGTGAAGTCTCTGTGAGCAATGGAAAAAACTAGTCGGGAAGTATCAAAAGATTTCGAAGCCACATACCGGTTTCGCCTCAAAATAGAATAAACAGCTGAAGGGGGAGAATGGGGCTTAACTTCAAAAGCCAGAAGTTTAAGACGAAGAGTACGCAGATGACGACGAAATTTAGCAGCACTCTGTTTGTACAAGATCCAGTTTGAATTAGATGGCGAAGAACGGAACTTTCGAAAGTTACGTTTTTTTTCAATGAGAAGAGATCGACCATCCCTATCCATTTTGATACGAGGGAATTTTTTACGAGGTTTAAGCGAAGTGTGCTTTGAAATAGAAGAGCGTAAAAAAGTATACAAGTCGTCAAAATTATCGGACGATGGGATATTTTCCAAGTCCGAGATAATTGAAGGCCAATGGGAATGACGAACCATTGATGAAGTATTACAGTTTATCGGAATAGAAAGCTTGATTGGAAGGTGGTCACTGTTCAGAAGACTGTCAGTCGGAGACCAGGTTAGAGTCCGATGAACATTTGGGGAGCTGAAACAAAAATCCAAAAATGAGTTGGTATTGGCACTATAGTAAGTAGGGCAGGTAGGAATGGTGAAGCAAATATTATTTTGAAGATACCAGTTGTGAAGGGCAATGCCAGCTGAAGAATTTACATTGCCACAAAAGTTCACATTTTTAGAATTAAAGTCACCCAACATAATATAATCGCAAGTCATCAAAGATATCACGTGGTTCAAAGGATCAATGTCAAAAGGGCCATCAGGACGGTAAATATTTGCAAGGCATAATGGATGATTATTTATAAAAATTTTAACACAGAGAATTTCAAAAGATACATCATTAGTGTCCCAAATGAGTTGAGATGAAAAATCAGACCTGATAGCTGTAATTAAACCACCACCGGAAGAATATGTTCTATCAGAACGGTATATATGGAAACCCGGAATAAAAAAGGATTGGTAATTAGAATTGAGCCAACTTTCCTGGATGCAAATGATGTCAAATTGATGAATAATATTACGAAATAAATTAAATTTGGAACGAATGCCACGACAGTTCCACTGCAAAATATTTAATCTTTGACTTAAAGACATGAAAAATAAAAATAAAGGCAGGACCAGCTTGGAATTCTGACAACAAAAGGCAATAAAAAAAAGTGGCATGCATATGAATAAGAAAACTAATTAGGTATTACCTTTGGGAGGATAAAAACCCCCTAGAGCTCCGCCTGTCAGAAGACTCGAGGAATAGGAAGAGGATGGATCATTTTTATTTTTTTTTCTCGGCAACGTCCTGTCGTCCACCGTGGGACGGAGAGAGTCAATAACAGTCTTGATTACATCAGGCATAAGAGCAGACAAACAGTTCGAGACTGTTTCTTGTAGTTGAATTGACATTTCATTCAACAAAGCTTCTTTGATCTTTGTGATCTCACTCTGGATTAAACTGTGAATTTCTAATTTCAAAGATGCCAAGTCAACAGGAATCGTGG
Organism: Pholcus phalangioides; assembly: GCF_987345545.1. NCBI lineage: Eukaryota > Metazoa > Arthropoda > Arachnida > Araneae > Pholcidae > Pholcus > Pholcus phalangioides. Next base: position 78,426,289 of record NW_028301608.1, on the reverse strand, counting down.
ACATACTAGCTTTACTAGCATATGATTGAGGATGGTTAGGACGACACGCAACCCTGGCCTCTTGAAGAGTGACATGATTATTTGCCTTAAATTCGAGCACTTTACATTCAAAGATATACGACACACATGATTTGTCCATTGGATCATGATCACCAGCACAGTTGACACATGATCTAGGATTTGAACAATCTGAGGAGCTATGAGCACCCCCACAGGATCGACAGACTGGACCAGAGGCCCGACAATGGACTTGTCGATGATTCAATTTGAAGCACCTGGAGCATTGAAATGGCCGGTCAATGAAAAGGTTCGGTCTATGTATGGTGAACCATATTTTGAGAACTGAAGGTAAATTCACTCCCAAAATAGTAGCAAGCACTGACGTGGACGCTTCACCATTTCTTGCAAATCTTCTTAGACTCAAAAGGGTGATGTTATTTTCGCGAATTTCCTCGGCCAAGTCCGCAAGAGTTTCAGAGGTAGGAATATTCCGCAGGAGGAATTTCGAGGTAATGTTATCAGTAAGCAAAATAGCTTTGACTGGAATATCTAGGATCCTAGGTATCGATAAGGCTTCGGTCGCCGCTTTTTGTGAAGAGGTCGCAATTATGAGTTCATTACCACGAGTGAAACGGACGTCTAAGATCTGGGAGGTGTCTGAAAAATAATTTAATAAGCTTTTTTTCAAGTCCCTCGGTCGAGATCTCGGAATAGCTTGAGCACCCGACAGCTTGACAGTGAAGCATTTAATTTCATTACACGCACAGGCTAATAAGTCTACATCACTAATATTTGAAGACCACGTGTTGACAGGCAGAGCCCTATTAGGGTTCGCAAAACCATTAGAGGGAGCATCATTATTAATTTCCATGTCGATATTGTTATCACTCAAGTTAGCTATAAGAGAGTTGGAACTACATACCAAATCCGCCGTCTCGACGATAAAACGAGGATTAAATAAATAACCAAAAAAAACAACGAAAAAATTACCGTGACGAACAATATGAAGAAAGGGAAGGAGGGGAAAGAAAATTACAGAAAGGAAAGATTATCCTTTTTCTAACACAAACGCAAAAAACAAACTAGCGCTACAAAAGTCGACGCGGAAACCGGATTACGAAGAAGCAGCCGATCACCCCGTCCGACTCAACCGTAGTCTAAATTAGATCAAATGAGGCGGCTTGGTTTGAATTTTTTCGGCAGAGTTGCCAGATATCCTTAAAAAAAAAAATTTCCAGCGAAAATCCTCTTCAACAGTGAAGCTTTTTGAATATACGTCATAACCATCATCATCATCATCACTTTGAGGGACAGGCACAGAATGATCCCCATGGAAATCTGTACTAAAATTACCGATTTTATTGTAGAAATTAGGAAATTTAGTGGGGTTATCCGCCACATCAATAATTTTAAAAATGAGGCTTTTTGGATCACGTGATATTTTGAGGGACATACAAGCCTAATGTCGTCTCCAAGCCATTTCCCCGTACTACCAGCGCCCTCTGCCGGGACTTGGATATGGCGACTTCCTGTGCGATTCATGAAAGAAACAAATCTTCAAAAAAACAAAAGAAACATAGAAACGAATCTTTTTTTCTTCTTTTTAATGGGAGCTAGAAATTTCGATTTTTTTTTTTTTTAACTTCAAGTTATCGATATGCCTGTTTTTCCTTCAAAAAATGCTCGATTAAAGATGCGGAATTTCTTCAATGTAACTTATATGGCCCATAATTAATTTAAAAACATCCTAAACTATATAGATTGATGCAATTTGGTAATATAAGACAATACAGAGACATTAATTGTCATTTTCCCGCTTGAGATGATATAAATAAAAAGTTCAAATCAATGTTATTGCATAAATACCTCAAAAGTGGGTCTGGTTCGTTATTTTATATTTAATTTTCTAGGCTTCGTATCTCTAAGCGAGTTCAATATTTCGAAAACCAAAGATTCAATTCAATTTTTGAAATTATTGTTGTGGCGGAAAACCCCACTAAATTTCCGCATTTCTATGCTTAATTCGGCAATTTCAACATTGACCTTTAGGAGATCATCCACTGTATGTGCCTCGTTGGATTGAATTCTCGATTTTCAAAATATTTAATTCGCCCAGAGAATTAAATATAAAATAATTAGCCGGACCTACTTTTGAGTAAATAGGATATCCATGCAATAACATTGATTTTAACTTTTTATTTATATCTTGTCAAGCACGAAAATTAGTTTCCGCATTGTCTTTTAATATCCAACTGCATCAATTCATATAGTTTAGGATGTTTTGAAATTAATTATGTATAAATTAATACGTACATCGGAGAAAATCCACAGCTTTAATCAAGCTGTGGTGGTCGAGTGGTTATAGTGCCGGACTCGTGATGCGAGGATCCGGGTTCGAACCCCACAGTGGTGGTCGGCTGAAGTTGGTTTTCTGTGGTTCCCAACTTCAAGGCGCAAATGCGAGCCGATCTCCCCGTTAAAAAGTCTCGCCACAGAGAGCAACAGTCCTACAACGGTAAATCATTCAACCATAACACTTCACTCATAGTTAGTAAAACTGGGGGCAGATGACAGCACTACACATAACAAGCATTACACAGCAACAAACTTTACGTCAGGTTGCACTACACGTACACGCACATTCCCGCATGTACCGATTCGTTGGGGGGTTCCGCGGGGGGGGGGGGGTGCATGTGTGATGTAGCAGTAGTAGGTAGGGGCTCGGGGATCCATGATGTTCTTAAGTCAGCCACCTCGTTGGGCAATTTGCCTGTTGTGGCGTTGTATTTGTAAGCATTTTTTGAAGCAGAAAATCTCTAACGTGAACTTGAAGAAAATTTTTAAAATATGTAGCGCCACCATAAACGAAAACACAATTCATTTCTACGTCTCTTTAATGGGGGGAATTCGCGGCGAACGATAGTGTCTTTCTCGTTAGCCCCGGGTAAGGCACCTTCATATATTAGGATTATAGGGAGGATATATTATATATTAAAGAAAAACGCCATAAGACGTATGTGAGTCTCTGTTTAAATGATTTTTCTAAAAAATATATAATCAAATAAGACTTGTGAGCTCTTGAAATGGAAACTGCAAATTCTTGTGAACATGCAATGTTAAAAATATATAAATAATTTTCCTCTAATTAGCTATGAAAGCTTTTTATTTCTCGCATGCTGACTGTTTAGTCGTATTTATCCTAGTAGCTATGCATTTGATTCCTGCATTAAATCCATGAATCACTTGAATCCACCTTCAATCATTGAATCATTATTCAATGATTGAATAATCAAACAAATTGTTTTCGGGTCATTTTTTTCCTTCTATAAAATATGATAATGTGTTTTGTGCTTGATTATAAATACTTTCACAATGCCTGAGATGTTTTCATCATCTCTATCATAGTGATATATCATAGATATCAGACGCAAGGCCGTAACTACACTCATGTCCGTAAATTAAGGATAATTCAGAATCACACGGAAATCGAAATCTAAAGTAAAAATTCCACCTGTAGAATTATCACACACATCTGCAAGAATGATATGCAAATTTCAGGAAGCCACCAGATGATGCCGATAGTACGTTACAATGACGAGAGTATAAGAGGGGGTATATAAGGAATGGTGGCAAAGAAGTAAAATTTTTCACAAGAGTTCTGTAAGGCGCTCAGTGCCATAAGTGAATAGTTATGACACAGAGGACGCATGTGGATGATTTTTCACGTGGTAGAATTATCGGCCGCCTGGAATGTGGGCGTACTCAAATGGAAGTATCCGAGGAACTTGGAATTGCCCAAAATGTCATCTCTAGGCTTTGGCAACGATTCCAAGATAACGAAAATGTCAGTAGACGTTACAGTGCAGGTCACCCTCGAGTTACAACGCCGAATGAAGACCGGTATTTGGCAGTAACTGCCAAAAGAAGCAGACAGAGCACAGCATACGACCTGTCTCGTCAGCTATCTGCAGCCACGGGTGCCACACTTTCAAGGCAAACCGTGTACAGACGTTTGGGAGATATTGGTCTATATGCTCGCAGGCCTGTCAGATGTGTTCCGCTCACGGCAACTCACTGTCGGCAGCGATTAGCCTGGAGTAGAGAACATGCAATGTGGACATCGTCACAGTGAGCTTGTGTGATGTTTTCCGACGAGTCCAGGTTTAGCTTGCAGTCTGATTCACGTCGGACTTTCATATGGAGAACGCCAGGTACCCGTTACCACCAAGACAACATCACTGAACGACACCGTTACGGTGGTGCAGCATTGCTCGTTTGGGGTGGAATTATACTGGGTTCCAGAACAGATCTGCATGTTCAAACCGGAACCATGAAAGCCCAAATTTATCGGGACATCATTCTGGAACAACATGTACGTTTGTTTAGGGGTGCCATGGGCGCAGAATTTGTGTTTATGGATGACAACGCCCGTCCGCTCCAAGTTTAAATGAGACCAAGATATTTTGTCTGAGACTTGGGTTGCAATATGGTGTGCCCCACTGTGATCGTGGTGTACGACGGGAGTTGCCTGCTTGCAAACCATATGAAGTTACATTTGCTCTCGTTTAAGAGGAGCCGTCACCGATCTCGTCTTTTCGTACCATTTCTTGCAAGTTCCCCAGAGCTTTTCTGAGGGTTCTTGGATGCCACAGGATTAGCGAGTCGTCAGCATAAGAAACTAAAATTCCTCTTTTGGGAATGACTTTACATATGGTAACAGGATTAAAGAAGTGACAAACCGTTGTAAAGGCATATACACGTCTGAAACGCATTGCTAGGGAACCACGGTAACCAAAGTAAACGTTGGGAAAGTGATTGTTGAGGCCCAAAAACCATTGGTGCCCGACAGTTTTTTGCCCATTTGGGGCACTTGCTCTGCTCTGACGAAATTTTAAAGTAGCCTATCGTTCAAGTCGGATCAAATTTGGTGTATATGCAAAATTTGGTGACGATCGATCTAAAATTGTAGATTTGTATAGAGAACACACACACACACACACACACAGAACATCAATTTTATCTTTGACTTGGAGCAAACGTCGTAAACGAATGCCTTGAATCTGAGGATATAACCCGTATGGAATGGCCAGCATTCTCACCTGACTTGAATCCGATAGAGCATGTGTGGGACATGCTTGGCCGACGAGTTGCAGCCCGTCAACCACCTCCTACATGTGCACCGGAACTTCGGACAGCATTGCTTGCTGAGTGGAGTCCTCTTTCCCAAGATCAGATCGATAATTTGATACTCAGCATGCCTAGGCGTTGTACAGATTGTATTTCATCGCATGGGAGATATACAATGTATTTACTATTACATGGTTGGTATGATGGTTAAGTTTTTGTAAAGGAGATATTTTTTACAATTGCTCCAGGGAGCAAAAATCGTAGTTTTTATGAATGGTATCATACATACACCATCGTTTTTGTTCTTTATCTTTTGTTTAATAAATGGGATTTATGAATAAGTAACGTTTGTTTTGTTTCTGAACCTTTATTTGCCGGAGCTGGCATTATCCTCAATTTATGGACATGAGTGTAGATGCTTGATCACCCGGGGCAAGCGTGCATTTTGATGCCCTCTTATAATGTTGAAGGAGAGGCTTCAGAATGAAATTTGCGCGGCCTCGGGTCTAGCGCGCGGGGCACGAGACCCGCCTGCACACCCCCCCCCCTAGTTGCGGCCCTGATCAGACGTGATCGGAATCAACTGCATTTTCCTTTCTTTCTATCAGTTTAGGTTCTTCGATGGAATCAAGTAAATTATGAAATTTTATCACATTTTTCCGAGCCATATTTGAGAAGAAACCTGATAACAAAAAATATGATATAATCGAATCCCGTTATAACGAACTCCAAGAGACCGGAGAAATCACTTCGCTATAACGAAATTTCGTTATAAACGAATTCTAGGTTTATACATTGTTCCCATATGTTAACTTATCTGGGGATTAGAAAAATGTTCGTTAAAACGAGGTTTTTCATTATAACGATATTCGTTAAAACGGGATTCGACTGTGGATACTAAATTGAATACTAATCACAACTTCGCTTAGGCCAAGGCCCCCGGTCACACTTTTTACGAGCCCTTGTATGGTCAATATATAGCGTAAAAAACTAAAAAATGATGAGAAATGTCCCGGGCCCCAGGGCTAGAGTCTTGTCAGCCCCACCTTTGATGGGGACCATGGCCAGTGGCCCTCCGATCTTTTTCAGAGGCCTGCTGACCATTTTCAGAAATTATAGCTACCTTACATAGAAAAAATATTAAATTCCAAAAACAAGAAAAATAGTTAAAAAAAGCTCTGACCACTGAAATCTGTAATGCTGTATTTAGTTAGAAATGTGAGTGAGATGCTTTCCAGAATCAATATTAATAATTTTGAATGTTTTCTTTTTTTCTTTTTTTGACACAAAATAAAGTGTTCCAGACTGCTACGAAGCTGGGTTGTAAGAAATCTCGGCAACGGGATAAGTCCAGTGGCCATATAAGTCCAAGTTCTGGCGTTCATTCATTCAGAATCAATATTAATGCATTTGAAACATCAAAGGGGGGTCGTCGGGGGACCCTATGATTTTATATAGGCTACGTATTTCGAGAGGCCAAACTCTGCATGTAAAAGTAAAGGGGGTCAGAATTTTGCTTACTTTTGTTGACAAGGGAGGGAGGGGTCAAAATTTGATAAAAATTTGCTGACGTAATACTTGAACGGCTCCAAATTTCAGATTTAATAAAAGAAATAATCGATCAAAAAGAGTTTATTAATTAATGAAATGAAGTTATTTGATAATAAATAAAAATTCAAATTTAATGAAATAAATATATTCAGAGCTATTAGGTCAAATGCACGTAAACGGATGGCATGCAAGAAATAAAAAACTAATGCTCCCTATTTAGATTTGTGTCTTTCATGAGTCGCGCAGGAAGTCACCATATTGGTTACCTGGTCTCACTGAGCTATCAGTGCCTGGTCGACGGTTTGTATGTCTCTCAAAGAAAGAGGGAAATATCACGTGATCCAAGAAGCCTTGTTGCCGAAAAAGAAGAAGCCCAAAGTATTTGAGTTTGATATGGTCAGCTTCGTACTAATGCTATTTGAAGTCCATGTTGAAACACTGCAGTGCTTACTGCCATCTATCCGGAACTTCGAAAACGTTATTAATGAATCAACAAACAGGAGAAATGACTCATGCTGCTATCTATTATTCAGAAATTGAACGAACAAGCCATCAACTAGTACTGTTTTCTAACTATAGATGACAGCAAATTTTAGATATACAGTAGATATATTTTCTTTGAATACTAGTTATACTATACTATACTATATTTGTCCGGATTTTATCTCAACAAACATGGCGGCCCGCTTCTTGAATTTGCAGCCAATCCATAATTCAATTTTTCTGGCGATATTGATGATACAGGCTTATATAGATGTAGCAAGCTCCCCAAGTTGTACAAAGATATAGATCTATATCGTAAAATTTCAGTTTCCAATATAGATCTATATCGGACCACGATATCGTTCTGGCTAAAAAAAGACATAGTCAGAGATAAATAGATCTATATCGTGAATATGATATATTCAAATATATATACTTCAAATTTTAGACGATAGATGGTGCCCTTTCAGAAGGGATTAAAAAAAAAAAAAGAGTGTAACTTCCTTCAGGTGGGTGGGGCCCATGTACCCAGCAGAACTCTTAACGATCTCTAACTCCGTATGTTACCAACCCACCACTTCAGCGCTGGTTACTGGTTGTTAATATAACATTAATTCACAAGTAATGGTTTTTTTACTTGTATTTTCAATCAAATTTATTCATTTTCATGTATGCATAAAAATTACAAAATAGAAATTGTGAGACATATTTATCATTTTGAGGCAGATAATTGAAAAACTATATTATAATTAAGGATATTATATATAACACAAGAAACAAATTAATGTATTGTGTAGTATATTAATTATTTAAAATTATTAATTTATGCTAATAAAACAAAAAATACAGAATGAAAAATATGCAACACAAAAAAGTTAAAATTCTCAAAGTATGGTAAAAAAAGAAAACATCAAAGGAAAAAAAATAAATAATTTAAAGAAAAACACACACACAACAAAAAAAAGAGCAAATTTTTCTAAATTGAAAAATATGTGCAATTATGAAGTGGCAATTAAAATCAAAATTTCATATGGAAAATGATTCACTCAAACGTTTTTAATTTCCATTCAAACAAAAACACTCGCCTTTAAATTTTCTCCAAATTTTTATTTGAAGGCAATATTTTTATTTAAAAGAACACGATATGTTGATATATCAGCATATTGTGTATCTGATATATATCTTTGTCAGGTTCACGATATAGATGTATGTCATGTTCAGGATATAGAGCTATGTCTTCTTTGATAGATCTATATCAGGTCTATATCGAGAATCTGATATAGATCTTTGTCAGGTTCATGATATAGATCTATGTTTTTCAAACTATATTAAAATAATTTATTGTCCCAAGTTGTTGTCCTTCAAAGTAGAGATTATTCACATGGAATCAAATATATATTCGACTGAAAAATTAAAGACTTGATCAATTAATATCATAAATAATTTGCACCATATAGGACAAGATCGTTCTATATCATAGTTTTATGACATCTGATGTTCCTATGACATTTCGATATATAACAATGTGGTCCAGATATTGTACTATATCGTTGTGCTACTGGGGTCTCCCTAAAATGAGCCAGTTGGAAAAAAAAAATTAAAATACACGCTTCAATGGTTGTACAGATAACTGACAAATACAAAATAATCTTTAAACGTACATTGCCGATGCAAATACGGTCGGTCTTGACTCACTGTATGACCTATATAATTTCATAGTGTGACAAATATTTCTTCGAGTTTACTGCCATCTAGTTTTGAAGGATGATACCCGATGCAAGTTTTATTTTGTTTTATAAATATTAGGCGGCAGCAGCTGTTGAGTGATCTGTTTATTTTTCTGATAACGTTTTTTCCATCTACCAATACATAGCACCAAATGTTTGGACGTTGAATTAATATTCAAGAACTAGTCGAAAAGAAACTATTGGTGCAGGGTTGCGGGGGGTGTCCCAAAATTATTTAGGGACCATTTTCTGACAATATGACCAGTATTTTTCTTGATATGCCGTGGCCCGACCTTATCATCAGAATTCCCCCCCCCCTTTTTTGTGAAACTTACTTCAGTTTGTAATCTTCATCTAATCTTCTCTTCATGAACGAAGTTAATTTTCATAATTCACGAATTATATTATGATAGTTATGCTCTAAATATAATTTCATATAAATATATATTTATCTCTCATAGGTATCATGTTCAATGTTTTCAATATTAAAAAGAAAAACAATATTTCGCCAATAGATCTAGACAGCCAAAATACGGGAATGTCCAGCAGCAAAATACAGGTCATATGTTCACCTTTTTATATTATGTGTTTGTTTGACGATTTAATGTTTAACGTGTAAATTTGTTAAATTATTATTTTTATTTATATTCTCTTTTATTTTTTCATCAATTTATTACTAGCTATTTTATGGCCGTAGTGGTTTCCCATCTCTGTAATTGGGCTCAGCCTGTTGAGATGTACAAATAAATAACAGCGACGTATTGCAAACAAACGACTAACTTTCTCCTGAACTAGATGGCCAATTTGGTTTATTCTAGGCCTGTTCGAAAGCTAGTGGAATGGACGTTTTTGGCAAATTTGGCCGATTGTAGCTAGAAGGGTGTTTGTGGAATTGGTAATTAAAAATTTTAACGACAATTCGATTTGGAACTTCGCCAATCTTTTAGCGTCTCTAACTCGCCCTTAAATACAGATATTTCAATGAAATAGGTGTAACCATATAAGATTTTTTCTCCGCGTTCCAAATATGTGCTTAGTTTTCGTGTAGGTCTTTCAGAAAGTTCACAAATCTGGATTTTTTTCAGATTTGATAATATATCGATTATTCACCATAATAAACGGTTCGGACCAAAACGGTTCGAGATAGGATAGGGTTGGTAGGTTGTTTCATGATCTACTTGGGCTCGTCTATCACCCCCTTTCGTTTGGCAGAATAGGTCAGATTCCCCCTGTTCTAAACTTGTGGTTCTCATTCTGTAATTTAGGGCCATAGAATTCGAAACTGACGTAAGTGAACATACGATAGCATGGTTTAGGGGCGCCGACATGAAGAAAATACTGGAGAGCTGAAAGTTGCTTGTCATCCCGTATATACTGGACTCAGCAGGTACGCAGGAGGAGGAAGGTGCATTGCATTGTTTTTTTTTCAAAAATTATTCGGAGGGGGGGCTCAAATGGTCTCAGCATCTAGGTTATATGGTATGGTTCTGAGGTACAGATTTCATCAAGACAAATACGGAAAATCTTTTCGATAAACAGGAAATTACTAAGATGTCATCAGCATTGTTTTTTAAAACTGTCAAATATGCTGTCAAAAAAGACGTGAAACTGAAGAGAGAAACAAAACAAAGAAATACCTCATTCTCCGAAACCAAACTTTTTCTCATAGTTACAGGTGTAACCCGGGTATAATTTACGATCAATAACGCTATTTCTTTGATAAGAGAAAGGCTCGTTTTCATTAAAAAAATCGCTTTATCCAAAATAAATTTATCAGCATTAGTGATACTGAAATACAGTAGACTCTCGATAATCCAGTCGTGCGCTAATCCATCCCGTTAACTGTCACTGTAGATAATTTCCCGTGCGCAGAACTTTTTACAGTGCACACCAATAAATGTGATGACAGCGAGACTCGTGGTTTCTGATAACAAAAATAACCGATTGATAACTGTATCCGGAAAATTCCAAGAGACTATACCTTTATTTTAATCGAACGGGAAGTAGGAAAACGGGATAACTCGGGTTTTATTTTTCATACAACTGATTGCAAAATGTTCAATCTGTCGTTTTCTTTTTCCATTTTGTTTTAAAATAGGATATTTTAACTTTAAGCTAAAATCCTGCGTTTATTCAGTCATTATGAGGAGTTTGAATGGAAGTATCTGATTGGGTTGGCGTATTATGGTAACTTTTTTAATGCATGGTACGTCCCATTGATAACCCAAGAAAGTCTTTCGGCCGAGTGAGTTACTATGAATCTGGTCTAATGAAAGAAACTGGCCAAGAATTTGAGAGGCTTTTGTTTTTACATTACATTTATGTAATGTAAAATTATTAATTAACTATAGCGGAGGCAAATTTTGTATCCATTACAGGTGGACCATTGCAAAAGAAACTTCACATCTTTACATGGATTATAGCTACTACTACTGCCTAAATACAGTAGGTCATTCTATTCTGAACCGAGTATGTAAACGATTGTCGATAAAGAAAGGTACACCTTCTGACCTACTGCTAGTCTTGAAAGTTGATAATGATTTTATCAGAGAAAAAGTCAGGATCTACCTCGCTGTCCAAATAGCACAAAAAAAAAGAATTGCCCATAGTGATATCCCGGAGTTGTGCTCTTTTTGGAGAAAAAAAGGTCACAAACGCTGGCTTATAGTAAATACGTCAGTACATTCTGAAAATCGTTGAATAAAAAATAACTAAAAACATCCGCAGGTGATTGGGTTCTTGTTTGTGTTATGATTCTAAAGAATTTAAAATTTTTCATATTCCCCTTTATCGAGCTTCCAGTTGCCTTTTGTGCCATAGACTAGCAGCTCAATTAGGGTATCAGAAACCTCCAGAAATCCCTGAAGGGATTTGAGAGGGAAAAAAAGGCAAATGAAAAGAGTAAATGAAAGATGTAGTGCTGTGTTGGAACTTGGAGGTTCAATCAAAGACGAATATAATGGTATTATACGCTCTTAAATCGTTTCCTCGCTCTATGTTGATGCAACGCACTCTGTTGGCGGCATATTTATCGACTCGTGTTTCATCATCATACATCGATAGCTTCTCTCTCCCGCTTTTATTCGAAGCGCTTTCAGTTTTTCTTCTTTTTTTCTCTCTCCCAAAATATTTTTTTTGCATCGCTGTGAAGTGTTTGAACGAGTTTCAATATGTTTTTTCGATGTTCCAATGTTAACAAACTCTCGTCCGGAAAAAACTAGAGAAAAAGAGAAAGAGGAATCTCTCTTTTTTTTCACTTTCCCTTTCTATATAATATTTCACAATAACGATAAAATATGAATGATGAAATGAAACCATTTATTCGATTCACCGTTTCGGCAATTCGTGGAATATTATTAAATACTGTAGTATATACCCCAAAAGACTACTTAAAAGAAGACTATTCGAAATTCTATAGATTGGACTCTCATTATGCTATAGCAATTCTTATCATAATAGCTGCTATGAGCAGTGCCGTCTTAACGCATGGGCCCACCTGGACACGGCCCGAGGGCCTCAAGAGAAGAGGGCCTCACAACAATGGGAACATTGAAATTTTCGAGAATTTTTCAGGTAGGGCCTCAGAAAAATCAATTGGTGCTGGGGCCCATGACGCTCTGAGGACGGCCCTGGCTATGAGGTGAACAGGTTTTTTTTTTCATTTTTACTCGTCTTTGTTTATTCATACACATTTGAATCATTCTTTTATGAACTTCTCATTCGCTGACCAACTATTAAACTTCGACTCTTTCTGTTTAATTATCGTAGGTCTGTGTTGATTGCAAGTGGTGTAATGCAGATTCAATGACAGTCATATTTTAACCCCTTATTTGGTACTTCTGTTTCAAGCAACAGTTTTCTGTATAAGGTTCTCTTATTTTAAAAGTGAAGGCATTTTATATTTTGAGCTCGTTTCGGCATTGACGCTGCTAAGCAACTCCTAAACATTCGATTCTTACTTGTGATATGTTCATGAAGTTTTTATAAATACCAGCAGAATGGCTCAAAGGTGCACGTCTCCTATTTCTTGACAAGCCAAGTACAAAAGGGTAAAAAGTCGTTCGTATAAAAAACGATTTTTTTAACCCTGGCATTTTTTGAGAGAAATACCATGTGCGGAGGAGACATATTGCCGCCCTTTATTCAACGATGATGGAAAAGTAAGTTGGCAAACAGAATGACATTTTTTAGCTATTAAAATCTCTATGTAAATCATATAAATGCAGTGTGCCCCCTGAAATGAAACGTCCCATATTTTTTTAAATATTGACAATACTTTTTTTTGCCGTGTAACAGCATTCAGGGTACCTCATTCGTTTATTATAACCCTTAAAAATTTTCTCCTATGGATATTCCAATGCTTGTCGATCATTTGATCCTTTTTGTCACACCACGATCATTTTCTACACACGAGGGCTAATTAGGCCGGGAACGCAGTTTACTGTCGGTGCCGAACGGCAGCCATTTTTTTATACTCACCGAGAGGTTGGCACGCTAACCCATAGGTGTGAGACTCAATGCGTTAGCAATATTTTTCTGTGTTTATGTCACCGTTTCTGCTGTACCTACACGTCAGGAAAGTTTCTGACAAGGACACATTGGGTATCGAACTTGTGACACATATAAACATCCTTTGACACTCTAAGCGAGTATCTTATCGACCTGGGCTACTGAGTTCATGCTTGTCAATTAAAGAGTAAATATGATGTCGAGCAGAGGCGCCCACATATTGAAAGGGAAGACCTGAACTGAAGGTTGCCCGTCGTTCCGTATATGCGTGACTCAGACACATACTCAGGAAGAGGAAGGATGTGGTGCATTGTATATTCATTAAGTATTGTAGGGGGTAGCTCAAATGTGTGTGGCCTCTGCTCCCTCACAAAATTTATTTGTGGGCGCTCAACTGGCCCTTCAGCCACTACGTTCCGGAGCCTATGGTGTCATGAGCTCAATTTCTTTCTACCTCAGAATATTCTGTTCGCGTCGTGATAAACGCGATCATATTAAGTTTAAATATATATCGACATTGCTCAAAAACGTACTCAAGATAATAGTTGTGCCGCATAAAGTTTATTCTTAAATTTTCATATTATATTATTATGTAACAACATCATTATCTCACTCACCCTCAAAGACAATATGTAAAAGAAAATATTAATCACTCACCAGACACCACTTGGAGCGATGGCCTTTTACGCCATTTACCGAGGCATCCCTTTTTGACGGCACCTTACATATTTACTTCCCTCTTGATCTCATTCCACGCACTAAGCGCATTTTAGCGCTTTAAGAGAAATTAAAGACACATCTTCACAAAAGGATCCGAAGTGCCTAGCACCTCAACGCTAAGGACTACACCCTCATCGAACTCACGAGAGCGAGCGTGTGTTCTCTGCTAGAAACCTTGGTGAACTGTTTGTCTCAACAAGCACAAATCAGAATTGCTTTAGTTTCAGTTTTCTTTGTTCGCATGAACTAATGTGATTGGCTAATAAGGTGCTTTTGCACTCATCACTTATTAAGAAAAAAAAGAAAGAAAAGGGGAAGGTGTTTTGGATTTCAACTGGAAAAATCCGGATTGTGGCGATAGCAATGATTCATAAGATGAAATAAGATGAAACGTGGCGTCTTTTCTAATGCCAGAGATATTTTGAAAAACAAGTATGTTATGGCCTGACGACTTTTATGTCATGATTATGCTTTCATATATTGGCGTCAATGTTGTTGATGAATCCCAGCAAGTTATATCTAATACAAATTAAATGAATGCGCTGCAGTTCTCAGCGTGGGAAAGAATGTAGGAAGATGTTAATGAACATATTAACTTTAAATTAATATTCGAAATGGGATTTTAGATTTTTAGAATGAATACTTTAAAGGAGAAATTGCGATCATGACAATTCAACCAATTTTTAGTCCCGCTTTAATTATAATGTAATCGGAGAATATATGACACATTTTTCCCACGCATTTTGCTACGTCGCAATTAGTCAGTCGCAATCGCATACAGTGAAACCTTGCTGCAACGATAATCGATAAAACGATGAATTCTTCTCGACAACGATATCTTTTAAAATCTTGTTTTGGATCACCCATATCATATAGTATAATACAAGGTGATTGAGAAAAGATGGGATAAACTTTAAGAGGTGATATATACACTCACCCATATATATATATAGCACACATTAATACAAGCAATTGCCATCCAAGAATGAATGGTCTAACATGAGACGCAAACGGCCGCTCCGTAAACATTAAAAACCACATTGAAGTTGAAATTTATCGGGAGAAAAAGAACATTATGCATGCTAATGTAACCTGGGGAAGAAGAAGAAACCATATGCAAATCTGCGTCACAGTGAATAAAAGACGCGGACCCAGTATTACTAAAGTGCGCCATTATTTCGTACCTTACAACTGTTAGAACGGTTGCACGCTGTAATAACTTCACGGTGCTGGCGTCCGCGTCTTTTATTCGATGTGAAGCAGATATGCATGCGCGGTTTCTTCTTCCCCAGGTTACATTTGCATGCATGGTGTTCTTTTTCTTCCGATAAATTTTAACAGAAATGCCGTTTTAACGTTTGCGGAGCGGCCGTTTTGATACGCTAGCGCGTGTTTCATGTTAGACCATGCATTTTTGAATGACAATTGTTTGTATTGGTGTGTACTATCAGCTGTTAAAGTTTTTTCCATCTTTTCTGAATCACCCTGTACAGTCAAAGTCTTCTCGATACAACGATATCCTTTACTACGATAAACTTCTCTAAAACGATATTATTTGAAGAGATTTTCAAAAACTGCTACAACGATATTTTTTTTATATTTCGCTCGAAATATCGTTCAATATACAGTCGACACTCGTTATAACGACCCCACGTTATAGCGATCATTCCATTACAAAGACGACGCGGTGGCGACAGTGGGGGGTTCGTCACTATGACCACTCGTCCACCACAATACACCAAATATATCAATATTATGATATTATTAGAAGTACCCGGAAGAGCCAAAAAATATATGACGAGTTAGAAAATACAGTCGACGCTCGATATAACGACCCCCAACCCCTTCGTCTCGTCGAAAACGGGCGTTATTTGGGGGACAGTTACTATATCGAAAGTAAAACATATATGATAGTTGTTCGGTGAAAACGTTTGGGAGTTATCCTACCGGTCTTTGTAATGGAATGATCGCTATAACGTGGGGTCGTTATAACGAGTGTCGACTGTATATTGAACGATATTTCGAGCGAAATATAAAAAAAAATATCGTTGTAGCGGTTTTTGAAAATCTCTTCAAATAATATCGTTTTAGAGAAGTTTATCGTAGTAAAGTATATCGTTGTATCGAGAAGACTTTAACTGTACAGGGTGATTCAGAAAAGATGGAAAACTTTAAAGCTGATAGTGCACACCAATACAAACACTTGTCATCCAAAAATGCATGGTTTAACATGAAACACGCGCTAGCGCGTATGGAAACGGCCGCTTCGCAAACGTTAAAACGGCATTTCTGTTGAAATTTATCGGGAGAAAAAGAACATCATTCATGCTAATGTAACCTGGGGAAGAAGAAGAAACTGTATGCAAATCTACTTCAAAGCGAATAAAAGGCGCGGACGCCAGCACCGTGAAGTTATTCCAGCGTGCAACCGTTCTAATAATTGTAACGTACGAAATAATGGCGCATTTCAGTAATACTGAGTCCGCAAATAAGTGAATATACCCTGTATATTCATTTGTTCATTATAGATTATATTCATTGAAGTTTTTATTTTGTAATTAGCGCGAGTGAATCGTTTGGAATTTTCATGATTATTGACTGTGTTTTGGTAAATTTTTAAACCGAAACCTAACGCCATAGTTCAAAACAGTAAATACAGCCGTTGTATGTTGCATTGAAAATATTAATTTAAAAAAATTAAGGTAAATTGAAAAAGTTAATATTTATATTTTTTAGCTGATTGCAGTTTCATAGAGTTGTTAATGCCACAGCCAAGTTTTGTATCAAATGTCATATTTTATTTCAATTTTAGAATCAACCGTGGAATTTTTATTCCTTTGAACTCTTCATGAAACGCGCTGTATAAAAAAGGAACCATCAACTGGAAGCCGACTTTGAACCCTTCTCAACATTTTTTCCATTAAATAATTCAAAACCCATAAAACCCTTATCTACGCTCGTATTTTGCAACATTTTTCCCGATGATTAGTAACTATTCTTATTTGTTATAATGTCTTTGGTGAGTTAAAAAAATTTGTCTCGAGAGATTCATTTACTAGTTCTGTGTGACAAAACATTTAAGAAGATAAATTACTTAAAGGTCCTTTTTTCAGAAAAGATTCAGCACAATAATTTATTTCATTAATATTTAAATAAAAAATATAAGATTGAGATGGTGGTGGGGGTGGTCTCTGATCCGCAGCGACGTCCTTCAAAAGTGGGGGAAGGTGGAAACTCCGGAAAATCGAAAAACTCGTCGGATTTGCGGAGACGGGAAAGAGCTGCGCCGTTTTTAACGATTAGTTTGGCGGCGCCTTCTGCCTGAGGAACGTCCAGCTCCAGCACTAGTCACTGCAACACGAACGGATATTAAACAAAAGACAGCCAAAGAAGAAGTGCTTCAAACACCTTTACTAGTTCATCATCGATCCACAAAAGAAGGTGACCTCTTCAACGACCCGATCGAGCGCCACGCCGAGAATCGGCTCTGCTCGCCTTTCATCCCAGCCAGTATCAACGTTCAACTCAACAATCCAACTACCTACAACCGACCCTTTACTCTCACTCTCTGTTCCTCCGAGATGATGCTGACCTGCGGGGAATCGGGATGGTGTTGATGAGCGTGCTCAAGGTTCGAATGGTTCCCGGACTCATAACAACACCCATCGGCATGGAATGTTATGACGGGAGAAATTCCACCACTGCTGATGTTCTACTGATGATGCGGTGAGTATTAAAATAAAAATCCGTTTTTTTTTCAGTACTGTTGAAGTAATTCTTTTACTCTAACCGAAGAATTAAATCATGCGAAATGATTTTAATGTTTATATTTTTCTCATGTTTTGAATTTAAGCTCCCCTTCACGGGTCTACGAGGGGTCTAAGTGGAATAAAGTACCTACTGTGAAAACAAAAAACAAAATTAAATATTAGGGTATTAAATGAGTATAGATACTACTAGTTTGATTTTCTTTCCTACGGAGTGACTTCCAAAAACTTCAATATAGTTATGGCCTACTTATTCTTGAAAAATCTTCTCATTCTCTAGAGCAGAGCATCCCAAACTTTTTGTTCCATCGCCAAATTCTATAGAATTTTTTATTCTCTCATGTCGCCCTAACTCAAGCCAACCCATAGGGTCTTATGTTATACCCATAGCTTATACTCCCCCCCCCCCCACCCCATGGAGCAATATTGCTCACTTTAGGAAATACTGCTCTAGGGAAATTATTTCTCACTCTCCAGAGATATCTTCTCTCACTTTGGTCCCCGAACTTGTCCGAAACACAGTTTAAAGAGCTTTTGAGAGAGAAAGAGAGAATAAGTTAAAAAAAACCCAATTACCAACACGTTGTTTCCTCGTTCGATTATAATTCTTAAAATTAAAAACAAAATCTTCTCGTTCACTGGTATTACTTTGAACGAGCATTTAAAATGCATTAATCAGTCATCTGGCTACGACGACACAGGACGCCGTGTCGATTTTCGGGTCTAATTATTTCAATTTTTGAGAACTAATTAGTAATTATTTCAATTGTTAATTTTTTTTGTTGACGTGCTAAAAACACAGTTAAGAACATAATTAAGAGAGAGAGAGAGAGAGTCAGTTTCAATGTATTCATAAAAAATATTTTAACCAAGAAAATATATTTTATTAGCTTCCAACTTTTAAAGAAGGGAAAACGGAGAAATTAATTGGCCAGATGATTGGTTAAATGCCTAAAGAAAAGAGTCGAAATGAAATGGGCTGTCTCAAGAACAGCCAAGTTATCGGAAAGCAGAAAATAGTCGAAAAAAATATTTTTACAGTATAATTAAGAGAGGTTAATTGTTTCGATTAATTCCTACGAGAGAAATGAAGGAATAATGTTCTTACTTTCATCTGTAACCTCCTAGAAATTTCGATGCTTAAACTACGAAATTTACGCGATCAAGGAACCAAAAAATTGCGGTGTGTTTTGTACCATACTAATACTTGATGCTTTCACGACCTTAGGATTATTGCAATCTAATCTTAAGAAACCCTCCCGTCATATTAAAATCGAAGTAGGCTACTTGAACGGTTCGTGATTGGAGAGTTGGATAACTACCGTTAAGGAAAGACGAGAACTCACAAATATGCTCGTTTTCATCTTCAGTTTGTTTCAGCCGTGAGCACAATCCAATTATAGGCGCCGAGAGAAAACGTGATGTTACGATTCAATGTCGATATCTCATTAGTTTTTATGAGTGGGAAAAGTATTCTTGGTGTATTTTCCAAGGATTATACTACATATTCAATTAACAATGTTGGAGAGGAGAAAAATATCAGAAATGTCACACAAAAACATTGGCAACTGTTCAGCGGAAATCATAAGTATTTTTATTATTAAACTTTCAAATCTTCAGTTCAATTTAGTACCAATTTTGTTTCTCTCTCTCTCTTGAAAATTTTAATGGAATTTTAAAAGTAGCTGACTTGATGCCAAAAGAATAAAAAGTATTTGTTGAAAATAGTACACATGTACACATAATAATTATAGAACCAACATGGTATTGCCGGCCATTTTTTGTCAGTTTCGTTTTCATAGAGGCCTTTAATTGTGGGTTTTCGATTCGATTACACAGTTTTATAATGTATGTTTGCCGTTGCTCTTTAGGTGTGCGAACTGAGCTCGTCTCCTTCACCATCGTTTTCCTGTTTATTAGAGAACTAGCTGTAACCCGAAGCTTCGCTCGCGTGGATTTGGTAATCAGAAAATTGTTCTACAATGATTTCTCCCATATAACATTTGGACCCCCTTTGGGTGTTAATTTTTCAGAAATCCCGTCGTAGTGATTCTCAGTATTATAAAATATAATACTCACCAAATGTCATATTTATAGCTTTTGCGCTGTTTGGTCTCAGCAATGATTGCGCCATATAACCTTTGAAACCTCCCCCCCCCCCTCAGATGTTGAACTAAATACCCATTTTTAGTGTGTGTGTCTACAAACTAAAACTACTGACAAAGTTTTATATTTATAGCTTCAGCGGTTTCGGCAAAGCCTGATTTTTCTATATAACCTTTGAAAATTCTCTTATAACCCCCTTCAGTCGAAGGGGTCGAAGTTCCAAAAACCCTTTCTTAGTGGGTATGTACTTCATGAAATGAAACTACTCAACGCATTTCATATTCATAACTTCAGCGGTTCCGGCTCGGCGATAATGAATCAATGAATCAGCCAGGACATGTCATTATAAATATTAGATTAATGGCGAGAATGATTGCTTTAAATACGATGATAGGAAAATTATGTACGGGAACGTTATTCAACGTATATTAGAAACATATCTTCCCTATCAATCAACATAGGAAGGAGTTGATGAAGTGGATGAAAAAATTACTATGTATGACTGAAACGCCGTTTTCGAAAATTTTAAATCATATTTTAAGGAGACAGATAGATGGTAACTGTATTTTTGAGACATATGCGGGGTGAAACACGTGTTTCCCACGCCAAGACCGAAAAATCCACAACCCGAGTGGCAACTTTCATTTCTACATGTGCTTAAAAAACGTATAATGAAATTCTTAACAGAAAATTCTTTCTAAGCTCACCTTTGGAATAAAGTTCCCACCTATAAGAATAAAGGGAAAATATAGAGAAATTGAAACTATTATCCCAACAGTTAAAATATGTACAGTCAAGTGCCTATACTTGGAACAGCGGCCTTACTTGGGGCGATTTGGATTTTTTTTTATGTTGGTAGCCCTGACGGTTGTTGTAAGTTACGTTTAAAGCAGGCCATCACGTTTGTTTGTTGTTGTGTTAGCATTTCATGATTAGTTTCAGTAGTGTAGAACGTATTTCGGTTGAGAAAAAGTTTCACATGTGTTTTCCCGAAAATTGGTAAGTTTTTTAGTGAACTATGTACTAAGGTTTGTATGAGAGTTAAGTTTGGACATGGGGGGGGGGGAGGGTTCTCTGATTTAGGGCAATGTTAGGGGAATGCCGGTTGTTTTTTGTTGTTTTTTTTAAATCACCATTATTGTTACGTACAGCCCGGCTTAAGTAGAAAAAAAAAATCAAGTTTGTCTTTGGGAAACTGTCCCATGTTAGGCACTGTTGTCCTAAGTTAGAAAATGCATGATCATAATGTTTTCACAAGTTTACGTGCGGTGCATCGTTTATTTATGCAAACTTACATAGGAGGTAAAACAGATGCGTTCTCATTTCTTGATGGTGTTTTACAAGTGAGATATAGAGAATTGTGAGACCCCTTGGCGTTCGCAGAGATCGCTACGCTTTTGCGGTCTAGCTTTTCAAACATTGCAATGTTTCTCTTTGTTCGTTGATGTCAGCCACACAGCCGGTACACACACATTAACCTTTCTCTAGTTTTTAAGTTTTCTACTTCCTAAGTTCATGCGTTCCTTTTTTGAATGCGTGCTGTGGTTTGTAATATTTTCTCACCAGGGAACTTATTCTGTGATTTTTTCAGTGACGTTATTTTTCATGTGATTTTTCTGAACTTTTTCCAGTTTATTATTGTCTAAGGCATAGTTTCCCAACCTTTTTGTCGCATTGCCCCCTTCTTCAGAAATTGTTTTTCGTAGCGCCCCCAACGCAATCTAACCCATAGAATCCTATGCTACATTCGTAGCTGCTACCGCGTCCCCCCCCCCCCCGGGGGGCGTTAACGCTCACGTTAGGAATCACTGGTTTAAGGACTTTTTTTAGAAAGATTTAACCTGTTCCAAGTTAAAATCAACGCACTCAAACATGCGACACATAAACTATATTGTCCAAGCTAAGGTACTCAATCCCAACTTGGGACAAACGCCATTTTATTTTTTAGGTACTTAATGTGCACCTAAAATTTTCAAATTATCAGTACAAAGTGCCTAGACACCTTTCAGAATGTATTTTTTTAATTTTAACATTATATTGAGGGGGTTAATTTTTCAGTGCAAAATTGTTCTTCAAAATTGTCATTCAAATTTGTTCCAAGTATGGACACTTGACTGTATATATGCCAAGTATAAATATGTGATATATGTGATATATATTTATACAGGGTGTTCTATTAATGGACCGACAAACTCAGAGGGTTGTTAGTAGGCATCAAGAGGAACAAAAATTGCAATGAAACATGGTGTCGCAAACCACGTTGACAGGGTGAAAATCACGAAAAACGCATGCAGGCTCTGAGTGCAGAGGAGACGAAAGGTGGATGTCAATTGACCGCTGAATGCGTTCGTGGGTTCGCTCATCATATCTGACGCGTAAGCAGCGTTGCAAAACACATGCGCTGCGGACGACGTAAATTAGCGCTATTGCGGTAGTAAGCACGTGTAGCAGTTAATTGTCTGTTTCAATGAGTATCGTGATGGTTGACTACACGAACGAGGAATACGCTGATATGCATCTGATTTACGGCCGAGCAGAGGGCAATGGGTGCTTAGCGCAGCGGATGTACCAACAGCAATATTCGATGAAGCATTGTCCTTATTATCGTACATTTTGTCGTTCCAGCGTGACGTCGGCACCTGCATGCGTTTTTTGCGATTTTCACCCTCTCAACGTGGTTTGCAACACCATGTTTCTTTGCAATTTTTGTTCTTGATGTCTACTAACAACCCTTTGAGTTTGTTGGTCCATTAACAGAACACCCTGTATATATATATTAAAAAAATAGGAAAGGAAAAACAGTATTGTAGATGAGTAGATAAGAGAGGGTACAGTAGATTTCTATTTTCATTCTCACCCTACATCTTCTCTTTCGCTCTTTCTTGTATACAGTAGAAAGATTAGAAAGATATATTTTTTGTGGGGGGAAAATCACTAACAGGAGTGTAGAAAAAAAGGGAGGAAAAGAAACAACTTCGGTTCACAAGGTTACAATAAAGCTTCGTAATTACCGTGAAACGATAAGAGCATATTATTGATAATTTTTGTCGTACCACGGTTATTTTCTGCTCATGAGAGCTATTCAGACCGGAACGTACAATTTATTGCCGATTCAAACTCCAGCGTTCGACATGTTTGCTTTCTTTTGTCCTCACCGGGAGGTTGGTGCTCTTACCCCTCGGTGTGGGATTCCCTGCATTTGGAATCTTTTTCTGTGGTCATTATTTTTTGTGGGAGTAATCTGATGCTTACGATCCAAAGTATGAACTAACAATAACAAAATTATCAACGGGAATGTCTCTTTATTGCATTACAGTGAAACTCGCTACAACGATATCGATATAACGGTAAATCCCTCTAAACAACGATATTTTTTCGAGTCTTGTTTGGAAATGTCTACTCTGTTAATGTTAAAATGCCAAGTCCCTATATAACAACAATCCCTTTCAAACGATATTTTCTCTTGGTCCACAGAGTATCGTTATATCGAGGTTACACTGTATTTTTATTAATGACATTGTTGGGAAATTTCTTCACAGTGTTTGTTTTTTGTGATCCTTGAGTTTCATAACAAAATTTTGTTTGTCCCGTCCAATGTTGTTGCTCGTAGAAATCATCGTGGCTTCCTTGCTCCAGAGGAACATTAGCGTCCACGGTAGAGGATGAGGCCTACTAGAAATCGCCCCAGGAAAGCGTGTGGAATGCTCATTGTGGAAACCAGACCAAGTGCTCAACGTTCTTGTCGAAATGTCGATGAAGAGTCGAGATAACCCATTAGGTGAGCTATTACTACTATTCCCGCAATCGTTGGCGACTATAAGTAAAATCCACATCGACGAGTTATCAATACCAAAATAACTATATTTTCTTTTCTTACTGACTCACTTTATAGTTCTCAAATAGAGTATTGCGGCTTCGTGGACCAATATTTGGCGAAGGCATCGCATTTTAATGTGTGTTTAAAAAGTGAATATGAACCTTCCCTAACAGACACCTCCCGTTAGCGAACACTTTTCTGCTCCCCGGTCCTGTGGAATAGAGCTTAAATGTATTTCACTCCCCGTAAGCGGACAGTAAAATCAGGCAAACTCTGGATTTTTTTTTAAAAACCCTGATTTGCTCATTTTTTTTTCAAACTCTGATTTGTTAATTTTTGGTCATAAACCG
The DNA here is from genome assembly GCF_987345545.1 of Pholcus phalangioides. Classification (NCBI taxonomy): domain Eukaryota; kingdom Metazoa; phylum Arthropoda; class Arachnida; order Araneae; family Pholcidae; genus Pholcus; species Pholcus phalangioides. The sequence continues at coordinate 78,402,132 of NW_028301608.1, read as the reverse complement.
AGAATTTATCATATTCAACTAAAATTTATGTTTAATACCAAGCTCGTGTTGGTAAATATGATAGATCGTCAATTAATTACTTAATTAACTGAACATAACTATGGTGCAGGACGGTAATTCCGAATGGTAATGTTAGTTTTGTTTGCACATGTTTATACGTATGAAGAAAGCTAACATTACAAGATTGATAATGTTTTTATGAATGGTTTTATGTTCTTGACATTTAGTTTAATTAATTCAATTTTTATTACAAAATGCGTGTAGTGTACATCATACCCGTTCGCATCATGTACTGATAAAAATAATTAATTGGTTCAATGAAGAGAAGAAAGGTTATGGTTTTATATATAAATGTTTTGCATATCTTTCACATTTTCCATGTTTATTTGGGAATTATACATAATCGCAGGTGAAAGTGATAAAATGTAGTAAAATTTCAAATCAAGCTTTCTTTATTAGAACAGTTGGTGATTATGCATAGCACCGTCGTTCACTTTTACACTCACACACACAGTATATATGTATAGTAACATATACATTTTAACATAAACATTTGTAGGAACTAATTGCTATCGAAGGCAAACGTCGTGTAAATGGGAAAGTCGTATAAACGACGTTCCACTGTACATTGTGCCTCTCCATTAGCGGAAGAAATGTTTAGTCCCATGGGTGTCCGTTATCGAGAAGTTAATTATTGTGCCAATAACCCAATTGGCACAATATTGATATTCCGCCGCGGGTTAACGATATCTGAGCAGGGAAGCCACGGATATCAAACGGTCGAGAATCATTTACATCGCAATTATTTGCTGTATACTCGTGCACTCAGACTGGTGATCGAACCGAATAACAGCAATTATGAATTGCAGTAAAGATTCCATTCAGCTTTTGAGTTATAATCATCTATTCCCCCCTCCCCTTCTCCATAACAAACAGCAATACTAAATCTAAACGATTATTTTGGATCATACGATTATTTGGATTTGCTACATAATATTAGCTTTATTCCAGCAATTATGCTTTTACGTAATCAGACGATGATCGAGAGCTAACCACTCCGAATTTTTTTTTTCATTCTGTAATTAATGACTGCTCAAAGTGATTACGAGCTTAATGACTTCCCGAGGGAAACTTTAAGGATATATAGAGCACTATAATTAAAATAACACACTCATTTAGGAATTCACAAGAATGAGCTTCTGCTCAGGAATCGGATTTTACGTATCATTATAAATACCAGATATAAGCTTCTTTTAATGGTCAATGCTCCCAATTGGCAACATCGGTTTTATTAATCGTAAAAAAAAAATACTTTTTGTTCATTAAGGCACTTGGTTTTTTTCCTCTGAACGAATGAGTTCCCAAACTTAACTCACATTCATACTTCAGTACTTATGTCATAAATTTAATTTCTTAAAATAGTCTATTCTTGAGGAAGAATGAAATTTAATTTTTTTGTTGTTGTTGTGTACGGGCAAGTCCAGAAAACATAGAGAAATTTTTTTAATGAATTTTTGATTGATATGTCTAAACTTCTGAAGGATCAGAAAGGGAAATAAAAAGAAAAAGACAAAAATCGATCTAAATCTGCATTCGGCCGGTAGAAGGTTTTAATACACGGTAATTTATATATATAGGGAGGAAAACAGATTTAGTACTAGTTATAATTGTTTTCTTTTTTCGTGTGTGGATTCCAAACTAGTTTTCATGATGCTATTAGTGTATGAAGATAAATTGTATATAAGAGTTTAAGGCCGGGATTACAATGATGCATACCGGTAGAAAATTGACACTTTCTTGAACTCTTATTTGTTGTCTTTCAGTTATCCTCAACTTTACCATGCATATGGTAAAGGTTGTGATGTTAGGAGCTTCTGCAGTGGGAAAGACGTCGATCATACGTCGCTTCGTGTGGAACGAATTCAGCGAAGATTACCGCCAGACAGAATCCAAAGAGACCTACCACCCGACTCTTCTGTTCAACGACAAGATCTACGATCTTCAGCTCGTCGACTTGCCCGTTATACCATATTTCCCGTCGGACACTCTCTACGAATGGACCGACTTCAGGAACTACGGGCTCCGCAGTGCCTCGGCCTACGTTCTAGTATTCGATCTCAACGATCTCGAGTCCTTCCAGTACGTCAAAACTATACGGGATCAGATCTACGACACTCGAGATATGCACAACGTACCACTGTTCGTGGTCGGAAACAAGCAGGACTTGCTGAGTGGACGAGAGAGGAGAGAAGTTGCGGGTCTCGTCAAGAAGCACTGGAAGTGCGGATACGTCGAGTGCTCGGCTCGTCACAACTGGCACGTCGTCATGCTGTTCAGAGAACTCGTCAGAGCGTTAGACTACGCGTACGACTATGGTCAGAAGGCCGCCACCGCCCGATTCGAAAGTTTACACTCGCATAGAGATCACAGGCGAAACCATCAAGACAAATGTAAGATTATGTAGACACAACACAAAAAAATGTCGACGATATAGATGGAAAAAAAATGGATTTTCTTTCGTTCGTAGCACATGGGTGTCTTTGTCTAGCTGTATCACTTAACAAATTAAGAAATAAACAAATAACGGCTCAGGCGTTGGGTTTTGATAATGGTTATTACTTTCCATGTCGATTCATCTCGCTTATGTTTTAGTGCTCATTGATCTATAATTATAATGACGAGGTTCACCAATTTAAGTGTGATTATCTTTGTTATTACGAAAATATAATTCTATGTTTCGTCAGGCAGTGCATGGATAAATTACACCCTGTTGGGGGCGGGGAAGTCGGACGTCTTCTGTTTTAGACTTATGGGTAACCTGACCATGATATAGAAGACCTTATGCCTGAATTAGTCTTAGGAGTGCCCGACACCATGTTCCGAAATACTGAGAACGCTCAAGCACCCGCAGCACTCCCTTGGCTGCGAAGCCACTGCACGCTGTTTCCCGGGGGAAAGCATTTTCAATCTTTCAGGTATGATTCCCTGAGTAGACAGCAAACTTTTGTTTTCCGAATTCACCTCAGCATAATCTCCAGAAAAGTCTCTTTACTTGAAAGGTTCAGTTTGTTTGAAGTGAAATTTAATTGAATGGTCAATATATTTGCAAACATTTATTCGGTATTTAATTCTTATAATTTAGAAATATATAAATAAATATATGTATATAGTTGAACATCATTCATGAAATAAAATAGCACCATGTAGAGATTTGTAATGTGAAAAAAAGTCATTACTCGGATAAGCAGTCAACATAACAAGCTTTAAACTTGACTCAAATCCTCATCTGTTAATAATTTTCAAGTTGGGCCAATGCAGTTTGATATCTAGAATAGAAAAGATTGAAAATTTCAGTATTATATATGTATGAAAATAACGAAGTCTTGAAGGTTGAATGTCGAGGGGGTTTGATGCTGAAAGGGATTGTGTGTCCCTGAAAAAAAAAATCAATATAGCGTGGGTGCTGAGGCTTCATTTAACTTTAACCCTTTGGTCGCGGGAACAGTCGGCGAAATGTTTTCCCTATCTGTAGAAGCGGAAAAAAATGCACTTTTTTCTAACTTTTCTTTTGTGAAAGATAGACGGCAATCAAACTCACAGACGTTGCAAATTTAACACAATCGAAAAAAATGGGTGATATGATGAACACAAAATCTAGGTTTGAACCCATTGCTACCGGTACATTAATGACTAAAAGTAGACACTACACCAGCCCATGTATACTTATTCTTTACAGTGCAAGGAAACCTGTCAGAGAATAGAGAAATACTAAAAAAAAAGCTGCAACATGCGTACGCCATCTGCACGCCATTTTAAGAATATAATCTTTAAAAAAAACCATTTCAGATCATCACAGATGGATTGATCAGGTTACTGCGCTCATCATCTTTGGATGATGGGAGAGCTTTAAGGGCTAAATTGACTAAATGTTTTCCCTTTTGTGGCACCAAAAGAGTGCAGAAATGTGAGTCAGAATCTGTTTATTTTTGTGTGACTTTTAAATGCCTCGAACGTTCATTTTAAGCAATTTTTCATCGTATGTTAGGCACAGTTCATTTCTCTGACGAACACGGATAAAACAATCGAACGGATAATAATTTGAAATATCGTCCCCTCTCATGCAAGAAACACGGTTGTGCAATGTCCTTGGAGGGAAAAAAACGTGGAAACTGACGTTTGAATGTTTACTCTACACATGTTACTCTATCGAATTATTTTCCTAAAATGTTTTGTGATATGTTTTCCAATACACATTCGCGTTTCAGGCAAAACTTAGATAGATTGTACAGTAATAGATAGCAAAATAGGGTATCCAATCAGCTGATTAAAAAAAGTGAAAGTTTGCACATTCATGCTTCTAGCATGAGGGAGGACGATATGTAATCAAATAGCTCAAGAAAAACTTTGCTAGTTTTCAAGAAAATCACTCTAATTAATGTTAATGGTGACTTTTTTTTCGTAAATGTGTGGAAAGTGCTCGGAAATTTTGTTTCCACGTTGAAGTATCGATGTTATTTAGTTTACCTCCATAAAAGAAACACTTCTCCGTTATTGTCACGGTAATCACATATTGACACACGTAAGTCATTAAGATTAGCATCTTGAGGAGTTAAATAATATTTCAGGCAATTTCCTAACTGCTTAACAGACAAGGTGCAACCAATTATTTGCCCAGTAAATATCAACTCGTATTTCCCCCAGCGCTAACTCGAACGCATAATACTGAGTAATAACGCGTAATTATTGAGCGTAAAGGGATATCTACTCGGAGATGTCTACTGGACATTTCTTTCTTCTCTGCTGCTGCAGGCAGGGCCGTAGCCAAGCATGAGGTGACGAGGTGAGGCACGTTTACAGGGGAGGCATTTTTTGTGTCAGATTTGTTATGACAGTGTTTTTGATGTGTGTACACATTCAGTCTGTAATGGGAATCGTCTATGTGTGACAGACTCCTCTTCTTGCAAACAAGGTGCCATAAAAAGCCACTAGCTTTTTGTCATTTTTCTGCAGTGGGGCTTCAAAAATAATATATTTTCTTTGTTTTAACCCGACTCAGGGCCGCTACTAAATGCTTGGTCAGCCGAGGCAAACACGCATTTCGGCGCCCCCTTGTAATGTTGAAAGAAAGGTTGAAAGGTGAAATTTGCGCAGTCTCTGGGCCAGCGCCAGAGGCACAAGACTCGGCTTCTTCCCCCTCCCCCCGTTCTTGCCATGATCCGACTTCTCCCCCTCAATTTGAAAGCACAAAATATCACCAGAAACGTCGATACTATATTAGTAGCAAGTTTGTCTCCGACAAAGAACACCTTAAATTTTTGAGTTACTCATGTTCGGTGTCTTTTCTGTGGGATTGGACCAGTGTTTCTCAAAGTATGCCGAGGATACTAGGGGCGTCGTGAACCTCTGTTAAGGACATCGTGGCGAGCTGTTGACATTGATGATTGCCAACTTGGTGCTTTGACGTGACTTTTTTTATATTCTTAGGAGCCGTGGATAAACGTTGCCATGACAAGGGAGCTACGGTCGGCAAAAGTATGAGAACTGGTACCCTAAAACACCAGTGTGATCAGCTCTTTCCCAGAGGAACGCTACTCACACTTTGGAAACCACTGTATTAGACTAATAGTCGTGAACTCTTTTCAGACAGGCGTATTCAAAGGGCAACAAAAAATTATTCGCCTCAGGCACCGAAATTTCTTGGACCGGCCCGGCTGTAGGTGTGTAATAGAAATATTTACACAACAGCATGTTCTGAGCAAAGATTTCCCCTAAAATGGCTAATTTTCATGGGTCATACAAATAATAATTATCTCTATGAAGGGAATTCCCATACGGAGGAAAGGAATATGCAGCAGATATCTTTATTCCACGAAATTCATGCAGGGGGCAGGAACTATAGGAAAGTGGGGGGTTGACTGACCGGATGGAAAATTTTTATGGAGAAACAAAAAAACGGTGATAAAAATTATCGAATTTTACAGTGGAGAGAGTGGACAAATCGTGTTTGCCTCCCATCACAAAAATCACAGTTATGGCTCCGTTATATATGCTAATATAGGCCAGGGATGCCCAACCTCTGGCTGGCGGGGCAAATGCGGCCCGAGAACGCGTTCCATCCGGCCCGTTAAAGGTCTTACGGTGGAAACGTACTAATACATACAACACGCTGGATGTAATGCGCTGACGCAACAGCTTCCCTCCCCCCCCCAGTTGCAGACCTGATTGTGATGCCCCGTATTTTTCCTGATCAAATGCAACAGATTATATCTGTATATATATGTGACCATTTTTAAAATATGGTTATTAAATATGTACCTTTATACTCAAATATAGTTATTTCATACATTGCAATAAAATATAAATACTTCATGCACACTTCTTTTGGATAGCACACATCTCACTATATTTTTAATACGCACTTAGAATTTTTTTAAAAGTCAACCTTGGTTGTAACGTCACTTCGGTTATAACGACAACATTTCGCAGAATAACCTAGTTTCACCGTAATAACTATTAATTATGCTCACTGTAATCAGGGTCACCTTAATGAGTTTCGGAGCCGGATAGAAGCATTTTCAGAGTCTCTTTTCAAATTATGTAAAAAAATGTAACCCTGCAACATCCCGAATCAAAATGCCAACAAGAAAATGCAGTGGAATATTGAATTAATGTACAAAAATAAAAATAAATGAAAAATTTTGAAAATGAACAAAACTTTTCAATAGTGTGGTGCTCCGTTGCCGACCCGGAGCTGGACTTCGTTTGCCAAACCGTTAAGACACCAATGACATAATAAAATACCATCACGTCCATTTATGGGAGTAAAGCAATCTCAGTAATCAAATTGAGCGAGAATGTTTACTTGCGGCGTTTCTGGTCGATCGGAAGAATCTTTACAACGCTGGGATAAGAGCCAAGAAAAGATGGAATCTAGTTGGTGTGGTCTTTGGTTTGTATAATCCATTCATCAAACAAGAATCACTTGCAACCGCCATCGCTTGCTTTATCGTCGATGCAACCAAAATAGACGTCAGAGAATCAGGGTTGAAAGAAAAGTAAGAAATGCATCATGAATTTCAGTTAACGGGAGAGAAAAAGAAAAAGCACAAGAGGGTGATTGAATTGAATGGGCAGAAGATGATGAGCTCCACATTATCATCATATAATGTGCGCGTTCATACTTCTCTCTTCCACCAGTAAACAAAAGACGACTTCGTTGCTAGGATACTTTTGATTCGATCGTATTCTCTCGTCTCAGAGGAGAAACCAAGAAAAATAAAAACCCAAAAAAGAAAAAAAAAAACTAGATCAGCAGTTGCTGAGAAAATTCGATTAATACGAGATGAATTGATAAATGAATGCGGAGCGAGCACTACATATGTCTGCTCGGAAATCTCATCTAGAAAAATATAACATCTTTCTAAACAAAAATATGGTGGGAAAATTGCTTTCTGTACGCATAAAATTGTGAGAAAAGGGCTGTTCATCTTGTATTTTTCTGATGGGAAAAATTCCTAGGGGTGATATTAAACTTTTTTCAACAAAGACGAGATGAAATATTAGACTTGCGTTAGAGATATTCAAATCGGGGGGGGGGGGGAATGAAGCTGTTCTGGCTACACTTGTGAACCGTGAGCAAAGAGAGAAAAAATATCCTTAAAAATCAGGGGTCTTCAACGCACAGCCCCCCACGGAGCACATTTGGCCCTGAAGGATTTTTGTTGTGGTCCGCCAATTATTTTTAGAAAATGGTTGAAAACATCAGAAGACGATTAATTCTAGAATTAATGAAATAATTTTTTATTTTTGAAAACAAAATAATTTCAGAATTTGCGAAAAAAAAGAACAAAAATGAATTCGTGAAATAACTTCACAGTGAATAAAAATATTGAGAAGGAAAATAATTTTAGAATTTCCGAAATAAAATGATTAACGAATTAAAGTGATTTCAGATAAAAATTAGTAATTAATCAAAAACTTTTTAAAAATTTGTGAAAAGAAATTATTTCTGAACTAACTAAAATTGATAATTGTTAAAAAAATATTTCAGAATAAATAAAAGTCCAATTATTTTTGTCCCTGTTTAACTCGGGGCTCCATTGGCCCCTTCTATTAAAGTGACACTAAATTACATGAGTTATGGCACGCGTGCTTTGTGAGAAGTTTCAGTTTGGCTCGCCGTCTCTGAAAGGTTGAAGAACCCCTGCATTAAATGAATAAAGGAGAGCATGATATATTCTCAAGGTGACTGTAGTAATAGTCAAAACTGAAGGACGTACAATCTAATTTTAAAAAAAAACCTAGCTTAATTAAATTTTGAGTAGGATTTTAGTGAATGGTCTTTCTCTCTCTCTCCTTTGAGCATGTCTGACAAATCGCTTTTGATTTTTCTCAGTTCTTCGAATGATATTCCGTAAGAATTAAGTAATGCGCACATTGCAGTTGTATGGGCATCACGAAAACTCGTGTCCGATTCCCACAAGCAGCCCAGTCACCCTTTCAAGTACGTATGTAACGCCCATTCTGATGGAGGTATTTTGATAAAACTTGGTATATACGTTAGTTGGACCGGGGGAGGGGGAAGAAAGATTCAATTAAAAACTAATACTTCAAATTTTAACCACCAGGTGAAAAAGTGGCGCTTTATCGCATTGCATATTTCCCATGGTCCAAATAACGTATATACCAAGTTTCATCGAAATACCTAAATCAGAATGGGTGCTTCATAGGTCGGAGCAGTATCATTATAATTAAGTTTAGTAGTGTCAGTTGAATTGTACTGACACTACTCCGACCCAGGGTTCGCCAATGTGCAGCTAGATGGATGTGATTCACGCATCAAAAAATTCAATTTTACTCTTCCAAATTTTGTTGAGCAGTGGAAATACTCTTACAAATTTTCGGTGGTACAGTTATTTCTTACTGATAAAAAAAAGCTCCCTCTTTTTTACAAAAGCATCCCTTGAAATTTTGGAGAGGAATGAAATTATTCTTCAAAATTATATTTCTGGATAACACTGCTTCGACCGTTGTGGTGGACGTAATTCATTGAAATTTGGTTTATTCGTTATTTGGATCATGGGAAAAAGATAACTGTGATAAAAAAGCGCCACTTTTTTCACCTGGTGGTCAAAAATTGAATTTTTTATATTGAATCTTTCTTTTCTCCATGTTCCTATATAACGTTTCATCAAAATACCCCCATCAGAATGCAAACTACATACGCCTGAGTAGCGTCAGTTTATTTATAACCACCCTGTCTTTCCTATACGGGCAGATTCGCCACATGATACGCTACTAACAAAACACGAACATTTAGTCATCTTTTTTTTGCCACTTTATTTGGACGATAGATAGCAGCAATTCTTCTGTATACAGGGTGTGCCAGCTAGAGATATCCAATAGGAATGGAATACACGGAAAGAAGGAAATTAAGTAAATTTCAAATTTTATTCATAAATACAGAAAATACAGAACAATATAAGCGGGATAAAAATTGCTAAGAAGTCGAGACATGGCTCTTACTAGCAATCACAGTTTTTTTTGGACTTTTAGACATCAGTTGTAAGGATTTGATTCAGAATTGGATAAGATAATAATAAATGAAAGAAGACAAAAAAAAAATGAAAAATAAAAAAACGAAGAGAAAAAAGGGGGAGGGGGAACTCGAAAATGACAAATATGAAAAAATACTTAGTGGTGGCAATTGCGGTGCAGCAACAATAGTAATCGGAAATAATTTGTTTGATCTGTTTTCCCATCATTTGATTCAGACATTTTTTTAATTTAACTTAATTAAAACGTCAAAAGAAAAATAAACAATAGATTTAAAAAAAAGTGTTGAAAGTGTTATGAAGGTAGTCAGAAAAAATTGAGAGGTAACCTGTGTCAAATGGAAAGTAATATGATTAAGAAAAACGGTTGGTGAATGTAAAAATTTTTTAAAAGAAATGTTCAATGTGTGTGTTGGTGATAGTAAAAAAAGATGTTTTTCAAGATTTTCTTAAAAGTACTGTGCTATTACTGTGCTAGTATAGATACTGTGCTATTAATAATTTCATTTGGTAAATTATTGTAAAAATTTGGAATCAGATAGGTGAAATGTTTTTTACCAACTGTTTTATTAATTTTTGGAATCAAATAAAAATGATTCAATCATGGGGAAAATCTAAAGAAAATAGGTTTTTTTTTTCAGAATAAAAATAGATTTTAGAAAGTATAAATACCACAAAAAGGGAGGACATTTAATTGAATAAAAAGCTCATGGGACGATGAACTATCGTTGTTAGTGATTAGTCTTTTTTGAATACAAATCAAATGGTGTAGATTAGTAATGTATTCAGATCCCCAAATTGATAGTTCGTAAAGCAGATGAGAATGACAAAAAAGCGTAATATAATACCAAAAGAAATGAGGAGTTGATATATGATTCGAGGTAGTAGAATCTGTAAGTAAGATATCGAAGTTTACAATGAATATGCTGCATATGTGATTTCCATTTTAGGTTCGAATCAATTAAAACTACTAAGTATTTAATGGTATTAATCTGCTCACGATCAACACAGTCAGAAGGGGTACGGAGACAGTCAAATTTGTGGAAGATAAGATTAAAGCTTTGTTGAACATCTGATTGCAAAGAAAAATTAAGGAATTTAGGAATTTCTACTAATTTATTCGAGGCAATTAGTAGAAAACCAATTCCTGATTTTAATTAAGTCACTGTTAATAATGTTAGTCAGTGAATGGTAGTCTTTTGCCTTATAAATTAAAACTGTGTCATCGGCAAATGTTATAATCTTGGCTGCGGAATTGAGCTCACAGAGGTCATTGATGAAAACAAGAAAAGTAAAGGACCAAGAATAGATCCCTGAGGTACACCATGATTAATTTTCATTAACTTATCAACTACATCACAACATTTCACATGTTGTCTATTAGTTAGGTAGGATTTTAATAGGTCCAGCGGAATCCCTCTCACTCCACAAAAGTTTAATTTTTCAAGAAGTATTTTATGGCACACACTGCAAATGTTTTTTTATATCGAGGAAAATAGCTATTGTTTTATAGGAGTTATCAGTATTTTTAACAACTGTATAACTAAATTCCAATAAGGCCGATTCAGTATTTTTATTTGGGAGAAACCCAAATTGATTAAGTGAAAAAAAATTTGAGTGATGAAGAAAGGAATAAAGTCTATTTCTAATTAATGTTTTGAAAATTTTTGAGACAGAATCCAAAGCAGAAATAGGTCTGTAATTATTTAAGTCGTTTATGTCACCTGCTTTATACAAAGGTGTGTGTGACTAGCAATTTTCAAGCTATCTGGAAAAATCCCATAAACAGGAGTTTATTAGCTGTGCCATCGTTTCAATCGTTTTAAATGGAAGTTTTTTATAATACGTGCATAGGCGTACGCAGAATTCTCTCGAGGGGGTTTTCAGATTTTTTTCCCTCTTCTGAAAGGTTTTTTTTACTTTTTTCTTGCAAAATAACACTATAATCTTGGCTCAAGGGGGGAAGGGGTTAGAACCCCAAAACCCCTTTGCGTACGCCAATGAATACGTGTATGAACGACACCAGCAGAACTACACATGCTTATAGTTATAGTTATAAAAGCTCTGTGCCGTCGATGGGGGAATCGTTCCAAGTTTTCTACCAATGTCGCGTATGTGAACAGTCAGCTGCTTAGAGACGCTTAAATAATGTATTGCTTTTTGAAAAAAAATTTTTAATGAGATTGGGATTTACAAGAAAAAGGAAGTAAAAAAATCCTTCGGGGTGAATGAAATACTCAGATTTTTTTTCTTGTACGGTACTTTAACCATGGACGAAAGATAAGTTATATAAATTTCATGTCTTTATTTTACGTCTGTGATCTTAACAAACGTTACGCAAATGTAAATAAGCCGTAATTTTACCTTTAATGTAAAAGCTCTCAGGTTTTCTTCCTTGATATTATATTGTTCAAAATATTGTTCTTAGATAGTTTCATATGTCAAAATCCGTTACGTCCAAAGGAATTAAGTAACGAGAGAAAATAAAAATAGTTTCGACTCCCTTCTCTATACGTAGTTGAAGAAACAAAAAGATTCCAATCCCATTTCGGAAATCGGATTCTTTCTTTAAACCGATTTTCTTGGTCTGCCAAAAGTCTCTTGTCGTTTTTGGTTTCTCAAATTGATGATGAAAATAAAATGTGAAAAGCAGTAGATTGTTGATTTTAGGAAATATCAAGATTACGCGAGCGAAAACCTTTTACTATATTCGGATACCATTTGTGAAACACCTTACGATTTAAGACGAAAAATTTCCTTTTAAAACGAAATCACTTCCCATCGTTACAAGACGACTTTTATTTAACCTTGAAATGATATTTTCAAAAACAATAACAATTATTTTCATTCATTTGGTGTGCTTTCAAATACCGAATTTAAAATCTTTATCTTTAAATTGCTAAGTTATTTAATTTTAGGGCATGAGCTCTTGCTGTGACATTATAAACTAAAATGGTTTCCTTACGGTCACCGAAAGAAATTCTAATGAAGCGACGGCTGAGGAGGTTTGTCAATTTGGGTGAATGTTATTTGCCGTGATGCAACTGCAGAAAGATAGACAAAATTTGAATGAAATGTAATCTTCGTTTTCCAGGGTAATTTTGAGCCCTTTCTAAGAACGGAAGGAGCTCCAGAAAACGACCCGACGAAACCAATAGGTTGCTTAGGAGACCGTTGCCTAGCAACAACGATCGCAAAAGATACCCAAGATCATTAATGGGGGGCGGAGAGACTCGTTTCGCGCTCTGTTCGAAGGCCCGTTCAGAGGCCCATTCACCGAGAGCCCGTTCATGCAACAGCTGATGGCGGCCCCCAGCCCGACACGAATCTAGTTCTCGTTCGATTGAAGACACATTTATAGACAAAAAAAAAAGCCCACCTTCGTAAGGAGGGTGATAGACGTTCCTCAGATGGGTTCGAGATGCCGTCGCATCGCGTCGAAAAAATCGAACATGTCCATACAAATTTTTGAAAATATTACGCCGACGAAAAACGAAACTAAATTTTAACGATTTTTTTTTCTCACACTTCTTGAATGGCTAAATCTGACGCCTGGCTATATAATTACAAGAATACTGAGAAATGGGATGCATCACATCAACTGCGGCTGAAAAAATTATCGAGCCTTGCGTGGGTCATCATATACAGATCAACGGTAAGTAACTTTTTTTTTTACCCTTTGCGGTTCAGAGGTTTGTTCATGTACTTCGTTGGTACTTAATAATTAGTGCCCGCAATCGCGATTACAAGGTCCCTGGAGGTTAGTTTTTGTGTTTTTCAAATAGACTAATGAGTTTTGTTGAAAAGCCGAATTCATAGGGGCTATATGGAGTACCGTTCTTCACCCGATGTCGGTTCCACCACGACATAGGACAGCAAAGAGTTAACCCACCCTCTAAAGTGCCTTTTGCAAATTTTTGTTTTCGTACAGATATCCTGACATACGCAAGAAATACCAATAGGAAAATTGTAGAAATTACTATATTTGACGAACAGAATTTACTAAAATTTATTAGATTTTAGATTTCCCAAAGGGTGTGTCGTTCACTACTACTGATACAATTGGAAGTAATGACGATTTATTAGTGATGTAGAGCTGCTAGTGTCAATCAACGAGCATCGAAAAATAACTTTAAGATACATTCGATATTTCCGCAGCAGTCCTAACATGAAGTTTTTGGAACAATCCAATTTTACATATTTCCTTCATAATTTTTTAACGTTAACAACAGAGATGAGAGAAATCTATTCAATCTCTAATCTACTTCACGAGTGTATTGAAGCAGTATAGCCCTATTAAAACGATCGTTTATTTAGGGATTCCGATGAAAAGAAGCTAAGTAGAAAGAAAGATGACGTTATTTAATGCATTAGTTGCAAGAGCACAAATCAAGAAAAGCCTAAAAAACAAAGGAGTATAATTTATTGCACTAAACTGTTGCTTTAAAAAAAAAAAAAAATCAGTTTTCTTTGATTTGTGAAGAAAAACTATTCAATTTTACTTATATGAACATGAAATTACATCTGATTAAAGTTCTTTGATTTTTCTGATAAGTCGATTACTTTTAATTATTTCAGTGATGGAGACCAGAAAAAAAAAATCTTTCGACATTTCGAAAAATAAGGAAAGGTCACTCAGAATCGCATCGATTGCAACGCCGAATTCGATGCCGTTATCACTGCCATCTATGAGATAGTAAGCGATAACGGGAAAGCTATAAATTCTGTAGAATAAAATTTTCATGATTCAAACACACATGACGGCAGCGATATTGGAAATAATTCACGGTTGGAGGTTCAGAAATAAAAATACATCTCACCATAAAACTATTTATGAACTCGAAAGTCTATTAGACCCATGTTGAAACCTGGTTATGCACTTGCAGACCCATTGCCAGAAATTTCGTTCGGAGGGAGGGGGGAACCAGTGAGATAGAACAATAGATTTTCCCACCTTCTTCCCGGTCATTTTCTCACATTTCGGGGGAGCGCTACGGCCTCGTGCACTTGGTTGTACAGACCGATTCCGAATGACTACAACGATATTCCTTCTCCGCTCGATTGAACACAAACGAGCTTCGTGGTCAAAATATGAAATAAAAAGAATAATTAATCGTTAAGTCATATTTGGCATAAATTTATTACAATTGTTAATGTTATAAAACCATTAATGCATTAATTATCAAGTAATGAAGTGAATTTTCAACTGGAAATTATGGAAAATCTCACACATCATCACATTCCCGACTTTCGCCAGTAATGTGTTCCAAAACTAACGACATAAAAGTCTAGGGAAATTTCCTCATAGATGATGCGCTTCTCTTTAGCAGGAAAATTGCAAATATTTTTTCCGCTTCCTTATTTATTCGTGTTTTCGATGCGACTCTCGCGGGTGAATCTAATTACAGTACGGAGCGTATAAGCAGAGTTGGGAGTTGTTGCTTTTTTTTGCGGTATTTTCCACCGCTGTCAGGGCGTGCATAGCTGAAAAATTCTACGGATGTTTTTTTTGAACTGGGCCGTCGACATGATCATAGCTCTTTTGATCTATTTTTGTCTCTCTACGGTCATTTTCTGCTAACTAGGGCTAATTAAATTGGAACCTACATTTTATAGTCGATCCTCAACAGCAATGTTTTAGATATTTTTTCTTTAATGTCTCTCGCAGAGAGATTTTTGAGCTAAAGAGTCGGGGAAGGGACTTCCTCAGGAAGCGATGTCCTCTGGGCTTACAATATGTCACCGTTTTCTTTTGTATTAAGAAAGATTCGGGCAAGGACTGAGTGGGTATCCAACTTGCGACCTCTCTCAAAATCCGTTGGCACTACTACTACTAAAGTACGCATGCACGTTGTAAACATTCCTTCGTAGAACTTCTAACGAATCCATTGCACGTCGGAATGTTTATGCGTTGTGCATAACTAATGTGAAGTTTGTTTCTGAGGAATGCATGTTATATACAGGGTGAATAGGTAACAGCATGCACGGCATTTTACTGCCGAACCGTAGAACCTAGAGGCATATTTCTAATTAAAAAAGTATCCATTAACATGGAGAACCCAGATACGCCATTCACTTTGCAAGGGGTTGCAGTAAAAAAAAACTGAAATTTTATACTGGCACCCTGTGCCCAAAAACCCAATTAGAAAGCTGTTGCCCTGTCTCTCCCGATGCCAACAAAAAAAAAAGACTTTTTTAAGTGCTAATATTCACTGAGATATTCGAAATCGAGAAAGGGGGAAAACACCATTAAATGCGAGTAAACAGTTTTACCCGCATTTATAATAATATATGAATGCGGGTAACATATAATATATACAGTGAAACCTCGATACAACGATACTTTCTGGACCGAAAAAAATATCGTTGCCGAGGAATTATAGTTAAATCGAGAGGTAACATTATCACCCCGTGCCATTAAATTTATCCTAATGTTTTTAGCAAAATTTTTTAAAACTTTTCTAAATCAGCATCGTTAGTAACATCGGATAATGCGCATCTATGCATTTATTCACCGCGAAAAATTATAATTCATTAGTTGATTAATAAAATTCAGTTGAATGCATTGCTCCTGTAAAGTTGTTTGCCGCATTGCACTTTTGTGTCTTCACAGAAAGCAGCACTAGCGATAACTTCCTTAGCGTTTTTGGTGATTCTGTGGAGCAAACGTTTCATATTCATCAATAATTGAAGAAGTGGGACCAAGGTTAGAAGACGCCTTTAGAAAAGAAAATAGTGACCAAGTTTGAATTAAATTTAAAACGAAATTTGAGCAAATTATAGAAAATTATCGTTGTAACGGTTTTCAAAAAAATCTCCTAAAAATATTGTTATAGAGGGATTTGTTGTAGTAATGGATATCGTTGTATCGAGAGGAGTTTAACATTGAACTATAGGCAATTCCAAGCAAGATTCAAAAGGATATCGTTGTAGAAAGATTTATCGTTATATCCAGTAACGTTGTAGCGAGGTTTCACTGTAAATGCATTATGATACATAAACACTGCAAGCTTGATTGCTTTATTGTAATATTGATTGCTCTCTGTGGAAAGACTTTTTAAACCAGAGACCAGTTCACATTTACGCCTTAAAGTTGTAAAAGCACAGAAACATTCTTTGGAATTGAATTGGATTCTGAGGAGTTTAATGTAAATGTGCTAATTATTTATTTTTGTAAGAGCACACAATATATATGTATTGAAATTTACAATGTATAGATGATTATTTTTTTAATGACAAAATAAGAGTTTTATTCAATAGGGACAGTAATGAAAACCAAATATATTGTCTGTGTATATTTACAGTTATCGAGCCAAGCAAGACTCCTTCATTCTGCAGCTCAATCAGCATGGAAAGACCACAGCAGGTTCATCAATTTCCAGCTGAAGTTCCGGTGGCTCGCTCAAAGTCTTTCACTGACGACATGGAGAATGATCATGAGAAAACTGGTGAAAAACTAACTGGGACACACAGGCTTATGAGTAGAAAATCCATATAGTGAGCAACAGAAGCTGAAAATTGTCCTGCTTATTTAGTTCATATTAGATTGACTAATTTGCTCAATTTGAGAATACCGTAATGTCAAAAATTAGTGCTCAACATGCTGCCACTACATGCACTAAAATTATAGGTTGCTGTCTAGCATGTCGTATTTCATACAAAAAAATCAAGAACAAGGTTAAATGACATAAATAAAATGTGTATATATATATATATATATATATCATAGGTGCCAATTCACAGACTTGAAAAATCTGTAGTTTATCCTGTGATGACCGATTCCATCAAAGAAAACAGGTCAAACAAATAAAAGGGGAAAACTGGGTATTTTTAAAATTTCGACGGGTGACAATATATAAATTCCGTTTTTCTGGGATGCATTTTTCCCTGTCAGGATTTTTTTTAGCAATAATTACACAATTTGCTTACTTTAACCATCCTATTTGGTGACAATTACCGATTTTTCTTACTTGAAATCCTGATTCCCCATATTTTTCCTGAGAAAACTGGCATCAGCCTGAAATTGCAATGACTGGAAGAGTATTTTCTTTAGGGATTTTCATTCAAACAAAGATTAATTTGATTACTTTTAGGGATTTTTCTATGAAGATAAGAAAAATCGGAAGAATTAGATTTCCAACCACAAGATTTTAATAAGGCTGAAAAATCGGAAGCATTGGCACCTATGATATATATATAATAATAATAACAACAGTACATATTAATAACAATATTAATGAGAAATTACAAGAGCCAATTACACAATTCACTTTAGGATTTTCTTTCCAAACAATTTCTTTAACTAAATAATTTATTTTTTTTAGGATTAAAAAATACTGCAGTATTATAACATCTGAGTTTTAATGGCTCAGTAATTTCAAAAGAGCTGTGATTTATTTTGTCATTTCTTATAAATAGCAGCATTAAATATTAATGAATTAATACCAAAAAATAACAATGACTTCAACCATCAACATATGGAAAGAAATAATATAAAAGATATACTTCTTCTTACCCTATTTTATTCATTTCATTTTAACGAATTCTATGAGCATAAATGATTATTTTTAATGACAATTTATAACTACATCTCAGGAAATAAGAGGATATCATTTTGAAGAAGATTAATTTTGCATGATGAAGACCAAATTAATAATAGAAATCAGCCTTCATGACTGATTATTCGCAGCAAAACTGAAGATATATTCAGTAATTCATACACATTTCTTAACACTTTTACATCAATTAAATTTAACAACTTTCAGATACTTTTTTCTAGGTTCAGAACACCAAAAATAATTGACAAACATCCCAAACAATTGATGTTTCAACCTTGCAGCAGCCTTCATTTGCTGGATTCATTTTTTCCATGAGCTTGGTTTTATGACCTGTAAGGGCAATAAAATGAAGGAGAAAAATATTTAAGAATGGGAACAATTATTAGAAAATGTAACTGAATGAGAAAAAAACCCAACAAACTATTTTTATTTTTTTATTGAACAAATAATGAGCTTGTTTGATGTTCTGAAAGAAAAAGAAAAAAAAACCAATTTTGTCAAAACTTTTGATTTGATCCAAAAGATGCCAGAATAATGGAACTTTCAAAACTAATACATAAAGCCAAATCAAAAACTGAATGATATCACACAACAGAAAATCTGAAAATAATTGATACTTTTGCTCTTATTTTTTCTGATGGGTGTATTAATTTATGTCATTATGACATTTTTTAGTTTTATGAAAAAAATGATGACACAGGAAAGAAATATTTTTCTAAATTTTTAACCATTTTACCAAAGATATTAACCTTTTTTTTCTGTGAACCTATGCAGCTGAGCTTTTCTTATATGATTGATACTTTTTTTGTGGAGTTTTCTATAAAACTGATAAATATCCAGTTATTTTTATGACATTGTTAAGAAAAATACCAAGGAAAATAATAAAGCTGTTCAAGCAAAATATGCATGGAAAGAAATGGTGCCAAAACATTTATATCACATTTAAACTGTGTGATAACACAATTTTTTTTTTAGAATATTAATTCCAGTTTGCCATATTATCAGATGCCTGTATTTTCTATACAAAAACCATAAACATTAATAGCAATTATAATTATTTATTGATGCTTGATAGTAAAGATGAAAAAATGTCCACAAATTGGAAAATTATATTTTTAATCATGTTAAATGCGAGGCTGCGTCCTTTACATATACCAACCATCAAATGAAAAAAAAATGAGCACCTTATTCCGTCCTTGTAAAACCATAAATAGGGAAAGAATACCCTTCGGAAAGTCAGTGTAAAATACGGTTCTGACCACTGTTATTAACAGCATGGTTTTGTGCATGATACAGCCCAAGTATATGTAAGTGTGCAAAATTTTTAATTTACAATAAAACTTTCCCGCAAAATATTTGTGTGTTGTCTCATTTTCATTGAATTTTAACACATTACTTTCAAATATTAATTCAATTAATATAATTTTGAGGATTCTGGATTGATACTATCATTCAGGCAATATCTTCTAAGAAATATTTGTTTGCAAAGGAAGAAATCAATTACTCCTATATAAGCCTATATATATAATGGGGACAATTTTCGTTTTGAAGAAAAAAAAACTAACCTTACACACAAGCATAAATGGTAATTAAATACATTATGCAAAGATTTAGATTTTATATCAGGGAAGTTTATTTTGATATGAAGCTTATTCATTCCAAGAACTACAGCATTACAGAATGTTCTTGCTACACCCTTAGCAACAGAATAAATAATAATTCTTTAATTATTACATTCCTTAATTCTTGTAAAAATTTCTTGCTTATTTAGTGAGTGAAAGTACACAAAAGTGTTTGTTGCCGACATTTAGTGAACAGTAACAACAACAAAACAATCAAGTTCTCCCCGGTGGTAGTGAATTCTAACACAACTGACACATTTGAAAAAAATAATAATATCAACATGATGGGGTAAATTGAGAAGCTATCCATACTTAGATAGGACAACCATAAATATTTTTTATGGGCAGTGTGTTATATTTTATCATGTATATACAGTTTTAGTTTTTATAATTGCATTTTTAATTGGATTATTATATTTTAGAGAAATATGATCTCTCTTGCTCCATATTATGGGCATCTTTTTTTTTCAGCCACCTCTTTGGGCATTCTGCTTGTTGTGGCCTTGTATTTGTATATATTTGTATCAAAGAATTGCAAACTTTAAGCAATAGAGAATGTTGTGCACTAATCTGAACTTCAAAAAGTTTATATAAAAGATTTAACTAGTAAAGCTTAAGCTTGTATCATTTGATATTGAGAAAAAAATATGTTTCTCTTTGCTTTTGATACAAACTACAAAAGACTGGATATGATGCAGAGATAATTTTCGGATAGAAAATTTGCAGGCCTCTATGGGGGAATCAAACCACCATCCTCTTGCATTTCCATCAAGCCTACTACTACTACTACTACTAAACCACATATGCACCTCGTCCACATTCCCCTACGGAACTTCTAACGAGCTGGTACATGTTTGAATGTGTGTGTCCGTGTTGTGAACCTAACATAAAGCGTGTTTCTGTGTAATGCTAGTTATGTGTAGTGCTACCATCTGCCATAAATTTTTCTAACTCTGAGTGAAGTGTACTGGGGCTCAACAAGAGGGGTCTTGAGGTGCTCTCAAGAGAGGACACCCAAAACCACTCTCTCCCTCTCATGGGTAGGGCTTGAAGAGAGCTGAAGATGGGGTATATAATTGCACTGTTATAGGCCTGTTACTCTCTGTGGCAAGACTTTTCAACGGGGAGATTGGCTTGCACTCACACTTTGGAGTTGGGAACCACAGAAAACCTACTTCAGGCTACCACCGTGGCGATGGTGGGTTTGAATCTGGGTCCTCATGCGAGTCTGCGACTATGACCACTTGACTACCACAGTGGCTCTCAGCAAGCCTGCTAGACCACTGCGCAACAGAAGCGCAGACATATTTTCTTTATACAGGGTGATTATTTAATTCTCTTAGCCACATTGTACTTGTGAACCGTTTATCCTAGAGGCATATTTCCAATTAGAAAAAGTATCCAAATAACAAGTGGGACCCAGACATGTCATTCATGTTGCAAAGAGTTAGTATAGTTATTAAAATAAAAAAAATAACTATTTATATGGACACCCGTCCTCAAAAACCCAAACAGAAAGTTGATGCTCTATCTTTCCTGAGGCCAACAAATAAAATTTTGTGTTTCTTAGGATAATATTCGTTGAGATATTCTAATTCAAAAGTCAGAAAAAGTTAGGAAAGAAGCATTATTCATTACTTTGTGCTGTTATTTTCCAACTTTTCTCAGACTTTTGAATTCAAATATCAAATCAAATTTTTTAAATCAAACATCAAGTCACATTTTTTAAATCAAACATCAAATCAAATTTTTTAAATCAAACATCAAATCAATTTTTTTAAATCAAACATCAAATAAAATTTTTTAAATCAAACATCAAATCAAATTTTCTAAATCAAACATCAAATCAATTTTTTTAAATCAAACATCAAATCAAATTTTTTAAATCAAACATCAAATCAAATTTTTTAAATCAAACATCAAATCAAATTTTTTAAATCAAATATCCAATTGCGCCTACAAGCAGACAGATGTCACTTACACGGACTTCACTAAGGCATTCAACCAAATAAATCACCTGACACTACTTTACAAACTCTGTTCTATGAATGTGCCCAAGAACTCTATTGGGTGGTCACCAGCTACCTAAATTTGAGAACATCCCAAGTTGTATTTCATAACATAATTTCAACAAAGTATGCCAGTGGATCAGGTGTTCCCCAGGATTTGAATCTTGGACTATTGCTTTTCTTAATATTCGTGAATGACCTTCTTCAGTGCATCTAAGTGTCTGATGTATGCTGATGACATGAAAATTTATTGTGAGGTTGACAGACTGGAAGATTGCATGGTTCTACAAAGAGACCTAGAGTCTCTCCATGATTGGAGTAGTGGCAATTTCTTCCAGCTCAATATTCTTAAATGCTACGTCATTAGCTATACAAGGAAACTGTCATTGAATGAATTTGACTACACTATTGATGGAGTCTCAATCTGTTGTGTTTCGGTTAACGCTTCAATATCTCCTTGAGATGGGAAGCGGGGTGTATCCGATCCTTCAATATGTTTCGGTTACCAAAGACCACTGTGTTTTCTTTGACTCCAAGCTTACATTCACCCCAACCATATATATAATCTCACCAATAAGTGCTTATAACTGTTAGGATTTGTTGTGACGAACAGCAACAATTTCAAATCAATTGCAACACTTTTCATTATTTATGCGCTCCTGAAACGAATATTGCACTGCTATAGGAGTTCACACAACAATCTATACTCATTGATGCTAGAACGAGTCCAGAACAGGTTTCTGCAACACATGTTTTACAGGCAATTCCACGTTTACATTAATGGCTTAAGTACTAATATGAACTACTACAACTTAACTGTACATGCACCTCGTGCACATTTCTCTGCGGAATTTCTAACCAATTGGTACATGATGGAATGTGTATGTACATGTTGGGAATCTAATGTAAAGTTTGTTTCTGTGTAATGCTTGTTATGTGTAGTGCTGCCATCTTTCATGAATTTTACAAACTATGAGTGAAGTGTAATGATTAAATAATTTCACCATTAGCCTGTTGCTCTCTGTGGGTAAAACTTCTTAACGGGGAGATCGGCTCACATTTGTGCCTCGAAATTTGGAACCACAGAAAACCAACTTCAGTCGACCATCACGGTGGTGACTGTGGGGTAATAAACATCATTGTTATTGGCAGCATTAGAATTAAGAAGTAAAAGTCACTGGTCCCACGGACCAGCGAATACGAGAACCTACTGGTCCGCAGGCATCAAGACTGGTTTGCTAAACGAAATCTGTTCTAAATAATAACAATAATAATTAATTTTCCCAAACACATTAACATTTAGAAGAGTGATATACTATCAATGGGGTGCAAAATCCATTGCAGATTGGAGATTCTCCTGTAGGAAATTTTTTCCATGATCACCACGGGGAGAGGGGTGCAAAGTTTCCTGCTACTGGTCCCCCAGACCACCACAATTTTTTTTTTTTGGTGGCCCGACTGTTTAATCAGTGGTCTCGGACTAGTGGACCACCAATGATTTTGAACGCTGATTGGTAACATGTGTACTAATGAACTGCGATATGTTTTTATTTTCAATTAGAATGCCAAAGAAAAAGTTACCTTCAATTTTTTTACAAAATTGTAAATAAATTAATTGATGATTGTGATCTTCTTCAACTTGTAGACTTTTCTGTGCCAGTTTGAAATAGGCTTGTTTGGCAGACTTTTCCCAACATGTTTGTTTGGCAGACTTCAAACAAATATTTTGTGATGGTCCCCTATTTTTGAGATGTGTAATGTATATAATCAATGTCCTGTGACACCAGATATATCAAGTATAAGAGAATTTATCAAAAGTCATGATATGTGATTATTGAATGTGCCTATCATCATTAGTGCTCGCACAGTGTAAACATGTTTCCTGGTTTCAATATTGAAATTTCATTCTGTTTGTTTGCATGCATACTTTTTTCTACCAAATTTGTGTCCTCTTGAACATCACCATTATTTACCTGCATCTATGAATCAATCTGTCTTGGATTTCCGTATCAGGTTTTTATGTATTTTTTGTATTGTGTTAATCTCCATTCTGTTTGTTTATGTATTTGTATTTTATTGTATATATCTTGTCCATCTCTATAATTGGGCAATACTTTGCCTGTTGAAATATGCATAAATAAATAAACTATGACAAAAGTGTTTCTGAACAGTATAAGTGCCAAGTTAAAAAGTTAAACTGCATGGAAAAACTATAATGCTCAACTTGGCATACTTACAGAGAAGAAAATTGGTAAATCAACTCTTTGGTGTCTGCTCTGCATCAGATTCTTCCGATGTACTAGACTTTGCTTCCTCATCTAGAAGACATTAATTAATTAACAAATCAAGAAAAAATTGTTGGATGAAAGAATATGTTTCATATAATGCAAAAATTTATGTGACCATGCTCTATCCTCGGGACCTTATTCTGACCCCCCCCCCCCAACTCAGATACATCTGATTGAAATTGAAGAATTGATTCTAATACACTGAACACTGAATACATGCAACATATTCTCCCCATATTAGCACAAAAAAATCGGAGACATCCTCCTCCTCTCCCCCCCATCCCCCCCAGCAAATCAGGGTGCACCAGCTTTTTGAATTTTAAAGTCTGGTCCATTCCTAGCATGCTGGGGAAAACAAGGTTTAATGAGGATCACTGAATAAATTCAAAAAAGACCAATATCAATAAATATTAAGTACTACATAAATAAGCAAATCACAATAAAATGATAGTTTCTCACTGTAGCAAACATTTTGCCCAGAAATATGATAACAATAATGATAATCGAACACTTACTAATTTCCCTAATTTAATTTATCATCAGCATCAACCATTTTCAATCGACTGCTGGATGAAGGTCTCCCCTAAATTTTTCCATTTACTCTGTCTGATGCTTCTGCCATCCAGTTGACTACAGCCACTTTTCAGATCTCATCAATCCATCTTGTTTGGGGACGTCTTCTGAGACATTTAATACCAATCCAGAATACTTGTGGTCCATCTTTGTCCAGTCTTCCTGCAATATGTCCAGCCCATTTTCATTTTAAATGTTTAATTCTTTCCATGATATCATATACCTTTGTGCAGCTTCTTATCTAGGTGATTCGTTTTTTGTCTCTCCTTGTGATGCTTAACATACATCTTCCCATGCTCCTTTATGCATTCTGTAGTCATTGTATTGTTTTGCTTGTGAGTGTGCATGTTTCAGCTCCATAAGTCAGTGCTTAACACACACTGGTTAAACACTTTTCTTTTCAGACACCATGGCACGTGGCTCTTCAGAATTACACAGTTTTTGCCAAAAGTGCTCCATCCGATCCTGAATCTTCTGTTTATTTCATTAATGATTACATTGTCCATGTATTGAGCAAGATCTTTTTCTTCAAAGCAAAGAAGTCACTTATTACATGACTTTCGTCTTTTTCAGATTCATTTCTAAACCCATCTGAATACTTGGCTTCACCAGTTCTTGTATCATTTCTTCTAGTTCATCTGAATTACTTCTGATAATAGCAATGTCGTTGGCAAAACTAAAATGTATGAGAAATTCTCCATTCATTCTAATTCCTATCTCATCCCAATCCAGTTTTCTGAATACCTCTAAAACAGTGGTAAAAAGTTTTTGGTGAAGATTTACCAAAATACGGATATTTTCTTTTTTTTTTTGCATGTTCAAAGATTGAAGAAATATACAGTCACTTTTGCATTGTATATAACAGGGGTTCTTGACCGGGGGTGTGAAGGCGGTGGGGGGGGGGGGGGTCGAAATTTAAAAAATTGCATGTTGACTGATTATTCAGAAAAATTGAAATTATGATAGAAATTGAATTTTTCTATTCACAAGAAATATGAATTATACTGGCATTTCAATACCTTATTTGTGTAGTCTGCTTTTCTTTTGTCTGTAGAAAATTTGTCATTTGAAATTTGTATTGCAAAAGTTTAATTTTCCATTAGCAATCATACTTCCTATTGAAAAAACAGCACCATTAATAATCAAATTGTCTTGGATCTGCCTGCCTCCACTCCATTCAAAGCTGAAGATGTCTGCCTGTTTCATTCGCAACTGAAAATATCAGCTTCCATTCTGTTCACAGCTGAAAAAGCTGATGTCTGCCTACACTTCATTTGAATCTGAAGATGCATGCTTTTGCTCCATTTGCAGCTGAAGTTATCTGCCTTGGTGGCTTCATTCGCAGGGCGAGGATGCTTCTCTCAAACCTGATTCGTAGCTGAAGATATCTCTCTCGGCTCCATTCATAGCTGAATATGTCTGTGGATCCATCGGGGGCGGATAGGAATGATCACCCCTTCCAAGAGTTGAACAGTATGGGAAAATTTGTCTGTTCCATAAAATATGGGATGATTTAAAAAAGATTTTTATTCATCTCTTCTGATACATGATTCTGGATACACACCAGGTTGGAATCAATACGGGGAACAGTATTTATTAAACCTTTTTCCCAAATTTCAAAAAATGTTAAAAAATAGTAACTTTTTATTGGTTTAGTTTTTGAACTAATTTTCATAAAAAGAGAAGCCAAAATTTAACATTAACTGAAAACAGCATTGAATAATAAGTAAAAGAGTTTATGGAAATTAATTAAGGGATAATTAATGTAATTAATTACAGAAAAAATAAATTTTCCAACAGACAGAAAACACATTATCTAAGGGGGTGCAGAAAGGTAAGTCGCATTACACTGGGGTGCCGGATGGAAAAAAAGGTGAAGAACCACTGGTGTATAAGCATGTTTTGCTATACGATGCTTTGATTTTTCGCTTCACTTATTACAATTTTATACACATGATCTCAAAGAATTAAAAAATGCTTCAGAGTCTACTTAATTATATTTTCATTTGGCTCATCTAATCATCTGGCATTTGTAGTTCTAATTTCTCAGAATGCGGGAAAATGTAGGTATTTCCCAGCATGCTCTCTTTCATTGTTTCCGGAGTACCGGGTATGAATATCTATATGATATATTTTGAACAAGTGTATTATGGCTAATCCATGTATATAAAATTGATTTTCTGTGCATGTATACAGGGGTTGGACAAAATAATATGAACACCTGTGAAAAAAACAACACTCGAGGGAACCTGTCTTATACTCCCGCCCTTTAGTGTGGAAGAGTGCCATCTAGCAGGCAAGAATGTGCACATATCAGTCTAGTCATAGAAGTGATAGCATTTGGATGTGATATTTATTGGGGCATTAAAACTTCGCTATGGCTGACCTAACAGATTTTGAAAGAGGCATGATTGTTGGAGCCCGTCTTGCCGGAGCCACAGTAATGAAAACAGCCACCCTTGTTGGTGAAGGGAGAAGTACTGTGTCGATGGTAATGACAGCCAATAACAAACAGGGAAAGGCATCATCTACCAAGCATAACAGTGGTTGAAAGTCGAAGATGGCTGATAAACCCAGAAGGATTTTGAAGCGGATTGTGGCCAGAAAGCACAAGATAACAGCATCCCAGATAACATCTGATATGAACACACATCTACAGGAAGGTGTATCGACAAAAACTATCCGCAGTGAACTGCATGCAGCAAACATACAAGGTAGAGCGACTATTCCAAAATCATTGGTGACACCATGCAATGCTTTGAAACGTTTATAAAATTTGTTATTTTTTCAATCCTCCCAGAAATTGAAGAAAACCGGGCAAAACTAGGAATTATAGCTAGTCTATTATATGAATATCAAATATAAAATGATGTATGAATTATTGAAAAGAAAGTATGTAATGACCATTTTCTGAATCAGACTGGTTGCCACAACTGCTTCCGGCTGAATCTACCACAGCATTCTCACTCTTTGATTTCTCTAAAAACAAATACAACCAAAAATCTGAGTTATTTCCATGAAATATGGTAGCTAAAGAAAAGGAATGTGAGAAAAACCCCTGTATCAAATCACAAATGCTCTATAGCTATAATTCAATTCAAATTTCTATTTTATTGCCTATTATTACTTACGAATTCTAGGTACAGTTTTCTGAGTAAAACTAAGAGCCGTAATTTACTTTGTACAGGTTACTCCCACAAACAAATTGGAAAAGTATCACAAAAAATTACTGCTAGAACTAAACAAAAATCTGTTGGTTTACACATCATGTAAACAAACAATACCTTTTTCTGAATATCTTTTCATTTTCGATTTTTCTTTTTTCTTCAAGCTAAAAAAGTAAACAAGATGGAAAATTTAGTCAAAGCTTGAAAAGATATTTTTTTTTGGCATCAAGTAAGAGAACATCTTGTAAAATATAAAATCAACGTCCCAAGTCTAGCCACTTTGTGAAATGGCCAGCAAATTTGTCATTGGCCAAGTCGTTTAGTTACACTCTGAAGTATAAGTCCACTTTGAATATTAGCACCAACATATATTTACACATACATGAACCTTATTTATAGCATAGAAACTGATTAATATTTTTATAAATCAAGTTCCCTTTTCAATAAGACCTTTATGAGAAGGGAGAAAATTTGTTAAACAGAAATTGATTTAAATTAGTAGTCCACAAATTGTGCATATTGCAGCTTCAAAAATCTTTTTTGACCTCATTTAACCTTATTTATGTCACCATAAAGAAATTTATTCCTATAATTGAGTTGAACTCAAATTATTTCTCTTGAGAGAAAAGTATTTCTACAGTGACAACTTTAAGATGTTGGCATTTGTCAAGCATGGTTTCAACTTTCTCCCTAATTTCTATTTTACATGTGTGGAACTGTTCTTCTGTATGCAGAAGGGCAAAATGCAGTGGCGTACTCAGGGAGGAGGGGGCAGCAAATGCTCCCCCAATTAAAATTCTGCCAACATTGGCGCCTACCTTCCTAAAAATGACTAGTGTATCCTTCAATAATTGCGATAATTATGAGGGGGAGGGGATTTGTGTTCAATTCATATTAGCCCACTTTACATGTACAATATTACGGTAGCATTGGGAGTTCCAGCACTGGCTTGACGACTTCCCCCCCCCCCCCCCCGTAGAGAAAGAGTAAAGAAAGAGGAGGAAATACTGTATTTAAATCCTCTCTCTTTCTTGGAGATTTTCGCGGTGCATACAACTTTCCCATAATCCTTTGCAATTTTTCCCTATTGCAGAGTGAAGAAAACATAGTTGCCAGGTTGGCAGTTTTCCCGCCAAATTGGACGTTTTTAGCTTTTGCAGATGGCGGTTTTTTCCAACGGTGTTTGAGACGAATTTCTCTCTTATTTTTTAATTTCCCATATAAACAGGCTATTGCATTGGCGTTGAGGACAAGGTGCTGCCCTTTGAGGACATGCAGAAAATTCAAGGTCATATAAATCTGCATGCATTTCCTGCACATGTGCAGTGATGGTAACGCATGGGAAATATTTTGAGAGCTCATCAAACAAAAGAATTTTATGAAAAAATGCAGTGCAAAACACTTGCCTACACATTTCCCTCAGTAGATGGCAGCACATTTTCGAAATGTGTGGGAAAAATTAAGTCGAAAGGGAAATTTTTTGCTTGAGAAGGTTGAAATTTTAGCAAGAAATTTCTTTGTATACTCAAAATTTATTTTAATTGTGCCTAAATGAGAAACAGAATAAGACGCCTAATTATATTTCACTCCCCCACTGACAAATACCTGGATACGCCACTGGCAAAATGCCATATCCACTTATAATGTATTTCAAAATTTTACACGGGTGGAAGCATTTTCACTGTGCCTAGCCATGTAAGCATGCAGGACAGAAAAGTGCATGGATTGATATCTAAATTTCTATAAGAAGTTTAATTCTTACCATTTTTTTAATGGGAAAATAAGTTGCTATATAAAAGCAAATTTATCCAGAGTGCTGAAAGTTTGATACTTTGCTGCAAAGTATCAATATTTAGAAAAAGTTTGCAGAGATATATGTGATAAAAATTTTTATTGGAACAGAATGGGGATGTTAAAAACAATCAAGTGTTATTACACAACAGGTTGATGTAACTGACCGTTTAGCTCTTTTCTTAGCTGTTTTCTGCTCCATCAACTTTCTATTGTCTTCTATCTTCTTTATGAAATCTTTGTCCAATTGTTCCTTTAATAAAATTGTATCCATTATATGATCTGTAGCAAAGGGTATTTAATAAGAGCTACTATGTGATATAGAAACCCCTAAATTACTATTATTTTTTTTACACATCAGCAAGATGAGTGTTTCGTAAGTAAAAGAAAATATCCAAAACTTCATCAGTGGTGTAATTTATTTTTGGATCATGGAAATTAAATGACCAGAAAATATCTGTTTTGGATTTTTCTTTACGTTGTGAGAGAAAACACATTTAAGATCATTGTAATTTTTTCACGCTACAGTTATTTCCTGCACACAAAAGCTAATTATATTGGAACCTTGATAACAACAATTTATTTTTATTTCAATATTTATTTTTAACAATCTATTTTAGAAGTTATTCTTGATACACTTTGTATGATACATGAACTGCCTTACTTATCTCATTGATATACATATATCTGTAAGCTGAAAGTAAAGACACTATTTCCATTTCCATCAATACACTGAGAGAAAGCTGTAACTTTTGCAGTAGTTTAGTGTCCTATACCTATGCGTAGTGTAATGAAGTCCTATACCTATGCGTAGTGTAATGAAGTCCTATACCTATGCGTAGTGTAATGAAGTCCTATACCTATGCGTAGTGTAATGAAGTCCTATACCTATGCGTAGTGTAATGAAGTCCTATACCTATGCGTAGTGTAATGAAGTCCTATTTCAATAAATAACAGAGATATTCACTTTATAAAATAAGCACGCTCTACAGAAAGACATACCAAAAGAGGAAAAAAAACCCCTTTAAATGGCTCTCCTGAAAATTTCCCTTTTGTGTGCATTTTACCTCTGGCATACAGATATGTACTAAGTTTGTTTTCTTGCAAGTATCTTCCCAAACAAAGCATCCTTTTCTTTTCCTTCAAAATTTATGCAATTGAAATATCTTCCCAGGCAGTATGTTTTTCAACCAGAGCCACAAATAAAATAGTGGGGGGGGGGGGGACATTAGGGGAGAACAAAAATATTGTTAAAAAATTAATGAAATATACAGTGGAAGTGGTGGCAAAATTATGTTTTCCTCCTCCCACAAAAATCATAGTTACATTCCTGATATTAACACATGCATTGACTGTGCTCTTATACACATCAGAAATAAATGCTAATTATCGAGCAATATCATTTCAGTTAATTACTTATTGGTGTGTTTATACAGGTAGAGATATGCTGTTTAAAAATATGCATGCAAACCTTCTGAGCCATTTCATCAATGATTTTCTGTCTCGAATACTCCTTCCTCCTAAGATGGCGATAAACATGAAATTCTCCACTTCCAGCTCCAGCACTCGAGCCTACAAGAGATATATGTGAGAAAGATGATGCGGCCGACAAAAGACTTATTTTTTTTAATGATGATGTGACGATAATTCTCACACTCTAGGTAAATAATATATCATGTGTATTCAAGTGTTAAATATATCTGTTCCTAAGCTTTGCTCCAACTTTACACATATGGACTTGGATTTTTATGCACTAAAAATGCAATGTTGATTGGTAACAAATCCTGAAATTCAGGTTCTTCAACCATCAGCAACACTTACGACACTGGCGTGCAGCTGCAAATAGATTATTATTCATCTGATGATGTTATATCATGGGAAAAATTGGCTAAAATTGGAAAATGGGGGGGGGGGGATTTTTTAGCGTTCGTGAGAAATTTTGAGTTTTATCAAAAAAAGAAAAGAATTATCTATTTTTTTTATTTGTGCAATATTCTTCTAAATCTAAATACAGTACTTGGATAGGTACTTGGATAGCACTTGGCTATCAATCATTATAGCACTTGGATAGCCACTTTTACTTATAAATGAAATAACCCTGAATTTGTGGGGTGGGGGAACTTGCTCAAACTAGAGGGAAATTCTTGAGGGAAATTTTGGCTCAATAAGGTTAGTTAGTAAAACTAAGAATTCATACAATCAGTAATGGTAGCTTAGACTGTATCAACTTTTCTCATCATCAGATACTAATGTTATTTCAGATAATGAAAAAAAAATTTGGACATATTTTTGGTTTTATACGGCATATATTTAGTTTTTAAGAGTATAAATACATTTTTTTATACAAGTTTTTAGAGCATAAAAATCCTAGTCATCACATACAGTTATTATTTTATACTAAATATACACCACACTTAATATAGGTGTGGAAGCCTACAATACCATCATTCATAAGAAAAGTATTTTTTAAAAGTTGAAGGGAATTTCTTTGATTGAAAAAGGAATAGAATTTAATTTTGGAAAAGCATTTGCGTACCACTACCAATACCATGGCATGCCACTTGTGGCACACGTGCTGCGGGTTGGCCACTCTTGGTCTAAACTATCATAAGAGGTTCCGTTTGTTGAAAATGAAAGAGATGTAACACAGAAAGTTGTAACACATTAATAATGAATTAAAAATGAAAAAAAATCCTCTACCCATCACGTTCCGCACAAATTCTGGGACAGAGTGTAATTTTTTTTCTTTTGGTCTATCCGGAATCACAACAGGTTTATCCTGCAACAAAAAGTTAAAAACAAAATTAGCATAGGTACACTCACTGAATAGTCACTAATGGCATCACTAGATAATAATACCACTAGCCCAAAAACAGTTGTTCCTCTGGCAATATATGGTCATATCTGGAAATCTGCATTTTCGATAGGCCTGTAAGTTTTTATGTTCTGTACAGATTTTTCACACTTAAATAAAACTATGATAATAAAGCAATAAAATATTTAAAATATAATGTTTCGTACATGACTAAGACCATATTTTTTTACGTTTGTATCTTTAGTTATATTGACTCCGCCTATGCTTTCCCCACCTAATTAAGACAGCTACATTTTACTTAACCTTTCTTTCAAATCGAGCACAACTAAAGTCTATTGCCATGGATGGTCAATTTACTACTACTAAACCATAGATGCACCTCAACCATATTCCTCTGCGGAAGTTCTAACGAATTGGTACATGTTGGAATGTATGCGAATCTAACGTTAAGTTTGTTTCTGTGTAATGCTTGTTATGTAAACTTGTACAGTGCTGCCACCAATTTCTCAAACTATGACTAAAGTGTGATGATTGATGATTTTTGTTGCAGGTCTGTTGCTCTCTGTGACAAGACATTTTAACAGGGAAATCGGCCTACATTTGCACTTCAAAGTTGGGAACCACAGAAAACCAACTTCAGCCGACTACCACTGTGGCAATGGTGGGTTTCAACCCGGGTCCTCACAATGCAAGTCTGTCATGGCAATTTATTACCAAATGAGTTGTGCCGGAAGTATGAATGTATGTACCTAACAGTTTGAGTGTATTATAGTGTTGTGTCTGTTTTTTCAGAAGTGAAGTGTAATGACGGAATATGTATACCATTTGTAAGCCTGTTGCTTTTTGCGGCAAGATTTTTTTTATGGGCAGATCGACTAGCATTCATACTTCGAAGATGGGAACCACAGAAAATCAACTTCAGCCAACCACTAATGTGGTGGTAGAGTTCGAACCGGCATTCTTGGGATGTGAGTCCGTCATTCTGACCACTCGACCACCACAACAGGATTTTCTTTTTGCTTAACAATTCATGTAACTCAAACAATCCTGTGGGGAATTTCTAATGAATTGGTACATGCTGGAATGTATTGCGCGTGTGAATATGCATGGTCCTAACATATTAATGCTGTTAGAGCTATTTCTATTTCATTTTAGAATACGGTATTGCCATCTCTTTTCCATATTTTGAAATGAAAATGCCAAATGCCTGAACTTTCATGTTCTGTGAGTACAGGGCAGGACAAATACCAGGTCACCTTGGTTCCTAAGTAATTAGGCTGGCACCTAAATATTTTTTCCATTTGCCAAGCACTGTGTAAACATAGCAGTGGACATCTGCCTGCTCTTTGCGAAGAGACTATTTAAAATGGGAGACTGGCTAACATTCGCACCTCAAAGTTCAAAAACCACAAAAAAAAAAAAAAAAAACCCAACTTCAGCTGACGGCTATGGTGCTGAAAACTAGGTTTGAACCTGGATCCTCACAAATAGTGTAGCATGATAAAATTAGGAAAGCAGCTAGTGAGCCTGTTGAAACTAGTTCAGAAAGTTCAATTGGCCGCTGTGGTGATCGAGTGGTCATAGTGATGGACTTGCATCGCAAGGACCCGGGTTCAAACCCCACCATCACCACAGTGGTGGTTGGCTGAAGTTGGTTTTCTGTGGTTCCCAACTTCAAGACGCGAATGCAAGCCTATCTCCCTGTTAGAAAGTCTCGCCACAAAGAGCAACCGGTCTACTGGTTATTCACTCATTACACTTTACTCATAGTTAGAAAAACAGATGGCGGCACTATAGATAACAAGCATTACACAGAAACAAACTTGACTTCAGGTTCACTGCACACACAATACAACATGTACCAATTTGTTATAAGTTCAGCAGAGGAATATGAACAAGGTGCATGTATGGTTTAGTAGTAGCAAGTTCAATTGCACAAAGCTAGTATACTTACCAACCAGATGTTATAGGTTTGTTGATACCACAACTATCAAAATTTCAACATAAAGAATTTTGTAACAACACCCTACATGGTACTGAACTCCATTTTAACACCCATCCGTCCCTAAGAATATATATAAAGGCGCTATAACGAGTTTGGCATCACATCGGATCAAGGTCCCATCAGAGAAGCTTCATTTCATAAATTTACACGCTTATTATGAACTATTGTATCTCAGGGTCTTATTAGCGTTGCTCCATAAATAACACAACCTATTTTATACACATGCAATTTTAAGATGAGAAAATTCGTAAAAACTGTATAACAACTTGAACATTCCGCACTAGAAACTTGAAAACAGAAAACCTGCCGATTTACTAAACCACATAACGCGTGTAAACAGGTTTTATCCCTGCAAGCGAGCAGCTAGTAAACTAGTGGAGTGAAAACCTTTGACAGAGAGAATGAATGGGAAAACACGAATCAATCAATCGCAAAATTAAAAACTGTGAACTCAAATGATACTTACGGGGTTCATCATCAGCTTTTCGAGCTTCATCTTCTGCAGATCGATGGCCGTTTTAGGAACAACCGGCTTATTAGTCTCGTCTGACATGATACCAAGCAAAGCGGCTCGAGATTCTTTATACAGCTTTGATACCAAGTCAATGATCGACTATCATTGACGACTGTTCAAACACTTACGAAGATTAAACAAATGAGACTTGGCGACGACCATGCGAAAAATGTTTGTTTACTGCACGGACGTCAGGTCGGCTTTAACCTCTAATCTCTACTACTCTAATCCTCCTTGAATTCTACGTCATCGATTTCTGGTTTTAAATAAGAGACATAGATGACAGCACTTTACGAGTATCAGTTTGAATCAGCAAAAGTTACCAACCGTCCTCTTTTTTTTAATGTCATTTCAAGTACCTTTCGGGTGATCATACGTCCCGTATTTCCCGGGACAGTCCCGGTATTTGCTGTATTTTTAGCCGTCCCGACTTTTTGGCAAAAGTGTCCCGGTTTTTCCCATATTTTACACGAAGTGTACTTGAATGTTTATTCTTTATTGAAGTCAAAGATTAAAATTATTTTTCAAATTATATTGTGATGATTACGACCAAAGCGCTTGCTCTCTCTGCAAGCGCTTTGATTACGACTATAAATGAGAATATTAATCTCCCACATTTGTCTTGGAGAACGGTTTGGTTTTTCGTGAAATTCGTTTTAATCCACTGCAATTTGCAGAAATGCTTTATTTCCCGCCACTGTGATTTCTCCGTAATTTCAACAATATTTGGCAACTTTGTTCGGATTTGGCGTCATTTTTGGCAATAATTGGCGATGTCCCGTATTTTCCTGTATTTGGAATCCCAATTTCCCGTATTTCTCTCGAGGAAATATGGTCACCCTGAGTAACTCCTACGTTTCGGAAAATTTTCCCTTTTGTCCTCCTGTTTCTGAAAAAATTTTTTTCTAGAGGAAATTTTTTTTTCTTCACGTTGAAACATATATAAACTGACCATATTTCTTTGTAAGAAATATGAGAAATTCGGATTCCAAATATGACAAAATACGGGACATCGCTAATTATTGCCAAAAATGACGCCAAGAGTAAACAAATTTGCCAAATAATGTAGAAATTACGCAAATATAAAAATCGCGGGCATTACTGCAAATTGCAGTGGATTTAAATGAATTCCACGAAATAAAACGTTCACCAAGACAAATGTGAGATTTATATATAAATATTCTTATTTATAATTGCAATTATCATGAGTGGGAAAATAATTTCATTCCTTGACTTTACTTGAATTTTTATTCTTTATTGAACTTCGTGTAAAAAACGGGAAAAACCGGGACACTTTCACTAAAAAGTCGGGACGGCAAAAAAAACATAAAAAACCGGGACTGTCCCGGCAAATACGGGACGTATGGTCACCCTAAACATATAGTTTCTTTTTTATATGAATGTTTGTGTTTTTTGTCCTATATGACATCACTATAATAGCCATCGAAATTCAAAGAATTTTTTCTGTTTCTGTTTATTTTAGCGGTTCTGTTTCAGAGTTATGGCCCGTTGTGTTGCAGTCGGAATAGTTGCGCCATCTATTGTAAAAATTGGAATAAAGGCCCGTTTACACGCGTTAAGTGATTAAGTATAGTTAACTACATTTTTTTAAGTTGTTAAGTGCTTCTAAATGTATGCAGATGCTAAGGGCCGTTTGGTGTATTTAGTGTCATTTGTAGTGTATTTTTTAAAGTCGGGACAAGTACCCCACTATGACGCCCAAAATCACGAGGCCTGGCCCCGGGGCAGACATTTTTTGGAGGGGGAGGCCACCTTAAAAAGGGGAAAAAATTATGCAAAATAAGTGTACATTTTTTGTGAGGCCCCATTGGGTTCGGGGCCCTGGTTGCCCCAACCTAGTTACGTCCCTGGCTGCAACGTTGGTAGAATAATTTAAGTATAAAACTCATTCCCCCAAGGGGGGGGGGCTGACAGGGCTCCAGCCCAGGGGTTGGGAGGATTCTTTCCATTTTTCTGTTTTTATTTTTCAAATCGATGATAAATTCACTACGGGGGGGGGCTGCGGCGGGATATAGGGGAGACCAATCTAAAACTCATGCCTTTTTATTTAAGTAAAACTCGAAGATGTTGCTTGGCTGAGGCATGGGAGTCCATTGAAGGCACTCAAGATTTCCTGGGGTCCATGACTAAAATTATTTGGCAACTCTCTCTGATTCAACACATTTCAACCAATCTTTTTCTGTCACTACCTGAAATCAGCCAGTTCACGAATTCGCCGATTTCGTTGTAAATTGACCTGGCCACATGTCCGAATTTCGCGCTGTGACCAGCCAGTTCGCGAAGTGACCAAGATCCCTGGCCAAAGGCCGAAAAGAAAAGACATGATTCGGGGTCATCACCAATAACTTGGCGTATTTTTTCGTGATAATTGCTGTATTTCCACGTTAGCTATGGCACCCCATCATATCGCAGTCACAAAGTGGTAATCATTTTTTTTCCAAAATTTGACAGGAAAATCTAGAGGTGTATATGTAGCTTTTCCACTGAAACATTTCTCCTTTTTTTCTCTCCTCACATGGTGCTAATCCAATACAGCTACTATGTAAACATGTAAACGTATATAGCCATGTACGTGTATCACACTTTGGTAGTGAAAAAAATGGTTGGTATCTACCGTGGACCGTCTTACATCAGCACATCGAACTGAAAAAAAATTAGGTGAAGGAATTTGCTCTGGGAGGGCAAATCTGAAATTAAAAAGGTGGAAAAAATTATTTAAAAAAATCTTTGCTAGTTGGGCTGAGATGGGAGGATAAATTAGGAGGGGGTCGGTGGGCAGAGGGTGCCAAAAACAGGTCCCGTATCGTAGAGATTTTGTCTCGAACAGCCTCTGGCTGACCATATTTCCACGAAAGATACGCGAGAGAAGACTGGAGAGAAGACTCCCACAACGGACACCCCCCCTTAGCGGATAAAATTTTGAGTCCTAAGAGTGTCTAGTATCGAGAGGTTCCACTATATACGGAAGAATACTTCAATTGCCCATTATTGACAAATATGATGCCAAAAACATGCAAAGTTGCTAAAGCTACAAAAAAAAAAAAAAAAAAAAAAAAAAAAAAAAATCACCAATGGTGGAAATGAAGCACTACTGGAAATACAAATACAACGCCACAATAGGCAAAATGCCCAACGAGGTGGCTGAGAAAAAGATGCCCATAAAAATATGGATGTCATATATTTCTTTTCCCGGTAGATTTAAATGAATTCTAATAAGACAAACGTTTAAAAAACCAAGAGAAATATGTGAGATCAGTACAGTAAGACCTCTCTAAAACGGACACCCTTGGGACCAGAAATTTTGTACGCTAACGAAATATTGGAGTGCTCGAAGGAATGGCTGTTAACAGAAAGACAACACATTGAAGCCCGTTGACGTGATCCCAAAAAGTGCCCGCTAACGGAGAGTGACCGTTACGAGACGTTCTACAGTATTCCCATTTATAGTCATAAATTATCGTAATAAAATTTATAAGGTGGTCCGTCGAGTTTTTTCAGACATTTTACTGGCTCTTGGATTCAAAAAGTTTGAAAAACGCTGCACTAGATGTAAAAAAAAAAAAAAAAATTAAGAATGTATCGTCAACGTTCAAGCAAAAGTCATTATGTAATAATAATAATTATTATAAGTCCACAAACATTTGTTCACATAATACTGCAGTTGATTAGAATTTATAATTAATTATTTCCATGATATGCACAGTTATGAACCAAGATCCAGGTGTCTAAAGATCAGTAAACCTACTGTAAGAGTAAGAAATCTTTAAAATACTTTTCAATATTTTTTAGAACGACTCAAAAGTGTAAATTGACAAAATCTCAAAACAGGACTTGGTGACTTCTGCTTGAACGTCAAAAACATGAAGAAAGTAACTCCGCTGTGGCGAACATATTTTTCAAATTCTGGAAATTCTTCACTAGGATCTTGTTTTTTTTGTGTTTTCTCTCTTTCTTTCTAGAAAATGAGTTATTTAAGGTTAATCACTTATTCCGAAACTATACTTTTTCGATCTTCATATTGTTGCTTGTTTTCCTGAGAAATTGTAGGAAAACTTCTGGGTAAAAGGGAATTTCCATCCTAAAACTGCTGTTCATATATGGAAAAAATTAATTTTGATCTTGTCTTCTTAAACTTCTGTTAAACTCTATGAAACTGAAATCCTCGCGTTTTCGTTGAACTCACTTTTATTTCCACATGCCGAAAAATTTGATAAAAATATTGATTGAATTTTTAAATATGGTCACTTGTCTAGAATGCTAGATATAGGAACATATTCAATCAGTTTCATCAAATAAATAAAATTAATTTACAAACTTTTGATGAAAATTTCAATCTGATTAACTCAAGTAAAATTTTTAACTGCGATTAACAATCGAATCAGTTCTATTTCTATACTATAGTTTCGATTAAATATTACGAAAAGATTACAGTAAATTGATGATACATTGTGAGTGGGAAATAAACGCAATTAGATATATAATGAAACCTCTCTCCCAATAACGGACATCTGTCTTTTTTTGTTCTCAAACATTTTGTCCGCAAACTAAGAGCGTCCTTTAATAGGTAATAGATTACATTGAGGCCCCATTTTTCAGGCTTCAAAAGTGTCCGTTGACTGGGAGTGTCTGTAACTTCAGATTCCCTTGAATTAGATTAACGCAACTCTTACAGCTGACGTCTCGTAAAATACTAAAATATATACACCAATAGAATAGTTATGTTCATTATTATTCCCCAAGCCAGAGACGAGCGATTAGATCGAAAATTTTTTATTGGAATATCATTTCATGCTGATGAGATATGGATCGAGACATTCAGTTTGAAGGTGATTACGAAAGTCTACTGATAAACTTGGATGCCTTAGCCGGGTGGGGTTCAACTCAATCCTGTTGAATCGACGCGACGTTTGTGTTACAAGCAGCGCAATTTTTATGCATCGAAATAAAGCATGATATGCATAAAAACAAAAACAAAAACACTCAATTTTTTTACTCACTTTGAATATTAATGTGCTAAATGTAAATTTATCACAATATTCGATGAATATTTTTATCTTTTTATATTTATTTTCAGAAAATAAAGATAGATAAATTCGAATTTATATAAATCTGGAGCTAAACAAGAAGTGTACATACCGATACGGCACGTAAGTGTATGTGTGGGAGAGAGAAGGAGTTAGAGCGTTAGCCGTGTAGAGAGTTTCCTTCGTTGAGTTTATATCCATCTCCACCTTCCTAATTGGTTTGTTTACAGAGAACATACATTATATTCGTTTCCTGCAAATTTAATGGCAGGAAAAGTAACCAATCATTTTGATTGACGTTTAGATGTTCCTATTTCTAGCTATTTTACCCTCTTTCCTCCAAAATTACATACATAAAAGTACAGCGTAGAACCTGATTTCACCAAAGTTCGTGCGACTGATCATTCTTGTCGTAACACGTTTATTTTTATGAGTACTAATTAGACTGGACTCACAGTTTAAAGCCGCTTTTGTACGATTTTTTTAAGATCTCTCACGGAGGGGCTGGTGTGCTAACTGCTTTGTGTGGGAACTTCAAACCGGTAGCAACGTATTGTGCGGTCGTCTTAGCTCCAATTCTGTTTCACAAGTTGAGTAGGATCGGCCGTATAAAATCAAAATCGGGATACGTCTGAACATCCTTTGGTGCAGTAGGCGAATGTCTCTTGACAATAGCTAAAAATTGAAATTTAAAAAAAAAATCAGATTATGTGTAAAGGAAATAGGATCGGAAGTGTTGGGCCCGATTTCTACTTGGGAAAGTGAGGAATTCGTCAGGTGCACCCGTGGGGGAGAATTCATTTTTAATAATTTGACTTGTTTCTTTGATTAAACTATACAGGGTGAAAACTCAAGTTCGTTTCACCTCGAATAACTCGTAAACCATTGGCTATAAGAGAAAAATAATTTTAATTGGAAAAAAACATTTAAATAACGTGTCCATCTAAT
Source organism: Pholcus phalangioides (assembly GCF_987345545.1). Lineage (NCBI taxonomy): Eukaryota > Metazoa > Arthropoda > Arachnida > Araneae > Pholcidae > Pholcus > Pholcus phalangioides. The sequence continues at coordinate 78,361,243 of NW_028301608.1, read as the reverse complement.
ATGTGCAATTACTTTTACTAAGGGCCGTATATGTATCGAGATTTTAAATTCAGTTTTTTGTACGGTCCTCCTGACTTTAACTTCCAGTTAGAAAGTTGTTGCCCTGCCTCTCTTGAGACCCCCCCCACCAAAAAAAAAAAAAAAAAAAAAAACTTGCACCCAAGTGAAATATTCACTGAGGTATCTGAATTCAAAAATCGCAAAAAATGAGGGGAAAGAACAGCATATGAAGCGTAGAATGACCTAATCCGTTGGTTTAAGCGGTTCTTCCCCTCATTTTCAGCAATTTTTAAATTTAATATCTCAGCAGATATTGTGCACTTAGAAACATGGAAATTTTCTTCGTTGGGCTTATAGAAGAGACAGGACAATAACTCCCTAATTGAAAGTTGGAGGACAAGGGGATCGTATAAAAATATTAAATTTTGTATCTCGGTATATAGACGGCCTTTAGTAAAATGAATGACACATCTAACATGGGCAAGTTATTTAAAGACTTCTTCTATAATTATAAGATCGATGAAAAAATATGCGTACTTTTATTTTTTGCTCAATGAAATATTTGATAACTCAAAGATTCACCTCAAAAATACTAATATTAAAATGAAATATTTTTCTGCTACAATACTGTACGTGACAGCGTATAAATTCGCGTGTAAAAACTTCATTCATCGATGATAATGAAATTTCGTATGGAAGGACTTGATGGTCACATTTTTGTGTCAAAAATGCTGATTTTTCGGCATCATAATCATCTTTGCCATAAATCATAAAAATTATTTTTAGCGATTAATTTTGAAAAAAATATTTAAATCCATTCTAACATTCCACAAAAAAATAGCCGAGATAACTCGCAGTGGTACATAATCCGCTATAAGGCATTTCCAAATTCTTCAATGTAAATAAAAGCTATTAAAGATGGAGAAAAGCGCCTTGTGAAGAATTCGAAAAAGAAGGTTTGAAATTGTTTTTCTTACTTACTGCAAAATTAAGTCTATATAATATTTTTTGCCATGTTATTTGTAACATGGATGTTACGAAGAATGGAAATAAAATGAGTGAAAAAAGTGAAAAAAAAATTAAATAATTTATTGATTTTATTTCTGTTGGGCTGTTGCCATTAAACTTTTTATCTAAATTTATGGATTAGTTTTCCCATATCTGTACTTGCATTAAATTCTGGGTGGTCTGGAAGTCTGGGCTTGTTTTGAAAAAAAAAAAAAACTGTTGAAGATAGAAACGGTGTAACCCCTTTACGATTAAGGGCTAATATTGCGTCAAAATGCCAGTGGAATAAATTCAAAAAAGTCCTCTGTTTTCTTTCCCTTTTTCCTCATCATCGCGAAGCTTTGTTATTTTTACCTCCGTTTGTTATACTCTTATTAGTATTTTTTCCCCACATCTAATGAATCCTTCTACTACATACATGTAAGAGCGAAAGAGAACAGGTAGGTAAGGGTCAAAAGAGGAATCTTACTCTTCGTACGTAATCTCTCATCAACTTATATGTTATACCATTTTCCTTTCATATTTTTTATCGTCCATATTTTCCAGTTTTTTTTTCTTTACCTTTTTCTAACCTGCAGTTAGGTTAGGACAAGTTTACCACATTTATCGCCGAACTGTCAAATACAGATCATCCAAATTTCTTGCCAATATCTTGTAAGCAACAGGGTAAAAGCATTTGAGTGAAAGGTTCGACGTATAAGTATATTTTCTATACTTTTTTACTTATTTTTTTTTTTACTTCCATTCTTTGTAGCATCCATGTTACAAATAACATGGCAAGAAATGCTGTATAAGCTTGATATCCTCCATGTCACTAAAGGTGAGCATGTAAAAATTTTGTTGTAAGTAAAAACACAGTTTGAAACTTTCTCTTTGAAATGCCGTTTGTCTCTATCTTTAATTGATTTTTCTATTATTATTATTTTCAAAACAGGTCAGGCCTTTTGGACCATCCTGTAGGATCCGCAGATTATACCGCATTAAAATACTGTATTTCCCTGAGAAAAGCCCGGGAAAGTGAGATGAATTCACAAATGTAACTCTTTGCTATGAAAAATTCTATGTAATGTGTGGTCAATTGTGTATAAATTTCTGTTATTTTTTTGAGACATTTTTTATGGTGGTGAATTCGAGATACTTTCATGTTTTCAGAAGCGAAATCCGATCCTTCTTTTCCTCAGAACTCTTTGCAAGAAAATAAAATTTATGAATTACAGAAAATGTATAAGTAAAGCATATTATGAGGCAGATTGAGCAGTTAGATGTTTTTCTTTTACTTTTTACTCATTATTATTATTATTATTCTATGAACATAAATTGTCCCCGTTTGTTGATGAAAACATAGCGAAATTAAAGTATAAATAGTCTTTTTAGTTTCTGGGAGATATTAACCAATTCAATCTCATGGAGAGGGTGGTGAGTCAGAAATGTGGCGCTAAAGTTATCACGCCAACGGACCTTAAGATTTTATTTTTTTCTCGTACAAGGCTGAATGAAGATAACTCGGAGAAGATCTTGTTAAGACAGAAACAAGCTGCGGAGTCAGTTCCGCTTTTCTTACGCGATACCTCTCTTCTCTCTCACTACGAAATGTCTTGAAAAAAGAGCTAATCTTGGATTTTTAAAATTTTAAAGACCATGACTGGGAACAACCATACTGTTTTAATTACTTAAGGAACTGCGGAGAAATCTTTTTGGTTGTAGAAATTCGAGATGCGAATTCTTATGATTTCAACCATGGAAGTGTGGGTAAATAAACAGAGGGAGATGTGCGTAAGTAAAGAGTTAGAAGAAATATCTTGCCGGGAGTTTTCGCGTTCGAGTAACCAGTAAAAGCTGAACTTGCAAAACGGGATTATTTTTTATTCGAAAGGATTATTTTTTTTATTCGTAAAATCAAAAACTGGAAGCGATATATTTTTTTGCTATTGATATTTGCCATTCATCATGAACTGCAGTAGAATAAGAAAGAGTTTGAGTCGTTTTCGTGAACGAAAAAATGTAAGATGTTCATCATCGACTGGTGGTGAATGTTCCGCATCTCAGAAAACGGATTTCAAAATCTGTGAAGTCGAGAGTGAAAGAGAAACGTGGGGCAAGAAAGCCGATTTTTTGCTATCTGTGATCGGTTTCGCTGTTGATTTGGCCAACGTATGGAGGTTCCCTTATCTGTGCTATAAGAATGGAGGAGGTAAGTCTTCTTTCCGTCATTCGTCTTCAGATTGTTATGAGCATATTTTATTCCTACTAAAATGACAAAAAAAACAAAAAGCATACGCCTGAAAAACTGTGTTTATTAATTCACGTTTTTTCTTATTTTCTTATATTTTTGTTTCTTTTGTATTTGGTTTTTCTCACTTAATTTTGTAATTTTTTGCATAAAGTTTTTTTCACACGTCTGTTTTTTTAAAACTTTTAATTTATATTTGAATGGTTTGACTTGCGTTGGGGGGGGGGGATGAGAGGATTATTTTGGCTGAGTTAATGAAGATATAAGCATTAGTCATGTTGTAGGCCTAGCATTTTGGTTTTACAATTCTGGTTACTTACTTTTTACATTCATCGAAATCTTTTGTGTTCATGGTTTATTATTATTGTTCAAATGCGAAGATATAGCACCTTTTTCTTTCAAAAATAAATTTTTACTTCTTTGCCCTTTCCTTTTATGTTTAATTTCGTATTACTTACGTGATTGGACGGCTTTTATATAAAAGGAACCAACCGCCATTAAATCAAAACTGAGAAAAAGCTATTTAAAGTTATCTTCGATTCAGTTTTTTCTTCAGCTTGGTAGTTGGTTCAAATGCACACAGACGGCATCACAGCCTATACGTCACTTTTTTCTATTTAGATGAAAAATCCCACCTCTTTCAATAGTTCAGATGTCTCTCGGTATATCTCAAAAATGTTAAAAATGGCACTTGGTTCCTTTTATATAAAAGCATCCAGTTCATTCATTCATTTATATGTCATGCACACATTACATTATTTAATAAAATTCGCTAAATTTAAAAAAATCGGTGATACATTTAAAATTTATAAATTTATATAAAATGGGTTAATTTTCGGTCGACCGTAAGAATTGTGTAAAAGTCGATGCATATAAGTGGAACTGATTTCTTCTGATGTTACAGTTCCTGCTTATTTTTAGATTGAAACTTTCAAATCATTCGAAGATTTTTTATCTCATATTTTTGCAATCATTCTATCACCGTAAAAGATTCTAAAAATTTTTGGTAAGCATAGCGGCTAAAATTATTCGAAGGAATACTCATAGTGAAAATTCACCGTTATTGAGTTTACTCTACTCCCCACTTTTCTTTGACAGCATCTTTCCGAAACTTAATCTTGCATTTGTTGATGACGTTGCCCAAAAAATGTAATTCGTTTTCAACAACTCATAAATTTATGAAGTTTTGCCCGAAGCTCACAATAGCTATAGGCTACGCAATTACTTCACCGAAACTTTTCAACATTTGATAATAATTCTGAATAGAGTCAAGCCAGAAAAGATTCATAAATTCTTTGTCCACGTATAACATGATGAAGATGCTCGCCACACGCACGAACGGCATGTCAAGAAGAAAAATACGTCGGTCTTATACATATGAAAAACAATGTACAGTATATACCGGAGTTACGTGATAGGGGAGTTACGTCGAGAACCGACGATAATCACGTAAGTCGGGATACGATTATGCATGCACAAACACATGTAAATACTAGGAAGTACGAAAGCCTGGATAACCAAGAGGAGATCGAGATGTTGTTCGGAAAGAAAATTCACATTCCTCTCTGTGGGGGAATCGAACCACCAATCTCTCACTGTCCGGGTGAACACTCGATTATTATTTTCCCGAGTTGAAAAATCTATAAGTTAGTATTATTTGAATTGTTAATGTCACAATTTGCATACCACATTTTCTGATGATATTGTATGTATATTTTCTCAGGTGCTTTTCTGATTCCATACGGGATCATGCTAGCAGTCGGTGGAATTCCGCTGTTTTTCATGGAGCTCGCCCTCGGTCAATATCATAGGAAAGGCGCTATCTCTTGCTGGGGTCAGCTGGTACCACTATTCAAAGGTCTGTTAGACACGTCATAATGGTATGCTAACTTGATAGGTTCGAAATAAATGAGCTATTGTGTACGTAGAGAGCAAAATATTGCAATCTGTTTCATTTATGACATTCTATGCTTTGGAATTTAAAAATTTCGGAAGTTTTGAAAAACACGGAGGTGCTACCGAATTTAGTTCAGACGCGATTTTGAATTGATATTTTCAATTTCTAGAAATGATATCGAATTTCCGGCCGAATAAACAGTTGACAATCGCTTTTACTGCCGATCGGAAGAAAGTTTACTTCAGTTGATGAAGAACGTTAGTGAGAGAAACCAAACAGATCATTTCAAGCAGAAACTAATGTTTTTTATTGTTTTTTTTTTTTTAATTTTTTTCTCACCACAAGGTGTCGGATATGCAGTAGTGCTGATAGCTTTCTTTGTCGATTTTTACTACAACGTAATCATATCATGGGCGCTTTATTACTTTTTGGTGTCATTCAAGTCAACTTTGCCGTGGACTTCATGCGGGAACGAGTGGAATACACCATCTTGTAGAGTTACTGGCTCTTCGATTTCGTCCAACGCATCACACCTGCAGAACTTATCCGCAACGCGCACTTCACCCGCTGAAGAATACTTCAAGTAAGTTCTATAAAAACTTCACCTTCACAAAATGTGTAAGAAATTCAATTCAATGACAATTAAAATTAATTTTTTTAATTTAATAATTTTTGGAATCTACTAAGAATTATAAAATTAATTAACGATTAAAAATACCATATATAGCGTATTTAACGACCAACTAACTGAACGAATGACCAACATATTGTAGTCCGCACTTTTTAAATTCTGTATACAGAGTGGTTGTAAAAGAAGTCCACATTACAGAATGGAAAGCATTAATGAAAGATTTGATACTTTGTTTTCGTCGTAGCAATGTTTTTAATATGTTGGCCCACTCCGTCAAGGACAAGTTGTAACCTAACAGAGTGCGTGATGAATCAACATTGAAAAATATAAGCCACATGTCAAGTACTGCTGACATAGAGTTCAGGTGACTTGCGTACGTTTTCCTAATAAACCTGATTAAACTTGGTTTCCTGAAACTTTTAGAAAAATCCGAAATAGCACTGAAAATCACCATTATCAAATCAAGATGTTGAGTGTGCTGGAGCACCAGGTAGTGCACCCAGCAAAAAACGCCACAGTAGTGCGCCACCACTGCACCTGCTGCTGTCACCAGTTTCTTCAAACTTCTTCGTAGTGCATTGTGCCATTTGTGATTTGCGCACCAATAAACAACGTTTTCACTTACATATAACCAGTCATCTGGTCAATTAATTTCTCTTTTTTCCCCTTTTGTAAAAGTTTGATACTAATAATATAGATTTTACTGATTAAACTTTTTATGAATACATTGAAACTGATTCTTTCTCTCTCTATTCATGTTCTTAACTGTGTTTTTAAATCCTCAAAAGAAAATATGGTAATTGAAATAATTAGTAATTATTTTTCAAAAAGTGAAATAATTAGACCGAAAAATTATGACGAACCTTTGCCGCCGTAGCGAGATGACTGAATAAATGCATTTTGGAAATGAAAAATCACCAAGTTTTTGGTGACTACTAATATTTGTAGTTTTATTTAATTATATTTACTAATATTGGTATTTTTCTAATATTTGTATCATCAATTCTCATGATCAAAAGACCTCTTGGTGATGAAAATTTGAAGTTTTTTTCCTTTGAAGACCTCCCCCCCCCCCCCCCCACTGTCTGAATAGTCGAATTAACAAAAAAGGCCTGTCACTATATAGCTCTTCACAGCGTCAGGGGTAGACTTATTTTATAATCGTGTAATTTCGTTCGATATTCAGTAGAACTGAGAAAAATTTAATTCGCGTAAGAAAAATGCTATCTGGGGATAAAAGATTCACAGCCAAATAATTGCATATCACATATTCCATCGTCGTATATTTTCACCTTAGTAATATGATCATATAACGGATTTGTTTTTACTTAGTTTCTTCGGTATTTTTTCATTGTCTATTTCAGCCGAGCTGTTCTCGAACTACACAACAGCTCGGGAATCGAGGGACTCGGAGCCATTAAATGGGAACTCGCGTTGTGTCTTCTAGCTGTTTATGTTATTTGCTATTTCAGCATGTGGAAAGGCATATCAACATCCGGAAAAGTAAGTTGCAATTCATCTCTCATTTTATTCAACTTTTTAATCCAGTCTTATTTGTTTTTTATTTCATCTTTTTTTAGTACTATAATTTTGATCTATCATTATAAATTATCTATCAAAAAATTTTTTGAAGATTTCGTTGTAATTCATTTCCTATCGTAAAAAGCAAATAAGAAGTTGTGTAGAAAACAAATTTCACAATACAGTCAAATTCGGTTATAACGACACCTCAGATATAACGTCAATAATTGGCGGTCACGACTGATTCTCGAAGAGAATAATATTAACGAACCTTGCTTATAACGTCGATAGAAACGCAACGACCTCAGATGTAACGAAAAAAATTCTCACCTTTTTTTTTTCTGTTTCGATGACGTTTCCCCACAGAGTTAGAATAATATCTTTAGTTCAGAATATTTATCTTTAGTTACTATAGTATCTTGAGTTAGAATAATTATATCTTTAGTGTATGCGTTTTGCCAAGAAATTCCTTGCAAAAGAGGTGGTCCGAATTAGGGAATGTTCGTTTGTTGTTCTATTCATATCTTAACGTTGAAAAAATATTACTATATGTTTGACGCTCCTGTAATTTTCATAATTCATATATTGTGTTTTATGAATATAGCTATAAATATTCATCTCACATTTGCCGTATTCACTTTTTTTGTGAATTAAATTTTGCTGTAGAGTGCTGTATTTCTCGCCAAAAGTTATTTATGAGCAATATTTGGCAATTTCACCGACAGTTGGTAACATGATAGACGAGAATCGTGCAACGTCTCTAATCAATTATCCTAATTTACCGTATTTTGTTCGATAAAATATGGTCACCCCTGACCATAATGATATAACAATTTCATGCACAGTATTTGATTTCACCTGCTTATATTTTTCGTCTAGAAAGATCTCAAAAACCGCCGACCTCGGTTATGACAAAATTTCGTGGAATCTTTGATGTCGTTATTATTGTGGTTTCACTTTATTCTACAATTCAAACTGAGTGTTTGAACATTGGAAAAAGTTTCTCTCGCATGAAATTAAATCGAATCTATAGGAAAAAAATCCAAAAAAAAGTATTTTATATATTCTCATCATCATCATCATCTTCACTGTAACTGCAAACGTTAGCTATATACCGTCCCGTAACGGTTTGTGAATGTGACATTGTTCGTGAAACGGCTCTTAATATTCTGCCATAACAGTGCGAAAAGCAGGCGTTGACACTCAGTTATATTGCATCCTGAGCGCCTGCTGGTGCTTGGCCTATTTCGTAGATGACGTAGATCTCGGCATTTGCCCGAGATGGTCTTTTTTTTTACTGGGTAAGAAAGACATTGTCGTTTTTGGTCTTTAATCTCGTCGCGGTCGTGTTAGTCGACTTCCTTCTTCTTCGAGCACATTATAGAGCACAATAGCTCATCTTTTGACTCGTAACTTCATTTTTCATCATTACTGATTCATTGACGTTCTTTTGAATAGTGAAGAAAGGGGAGGGGTAAAGGAAAAAAATATATTTGTTGTACATGCATACACATACATGACATTCTGGACTTCTTCATTTCCTGATTTGTTTTTACTTTGGAAAAAAATACTCAATTCAGCGGCATTTCTCATCAGCTTTTAGTTTGCAATATTTTACTTATTGTTATATGAATTGGAGAGACACTCACACATAATTTTGTATTTGAGGAGTTTATTTTCAAAAGGGAACATTTCCACAATTGCTTAATTTTCAGTAGAAATGCAAAAAACTGTTTTTTGTTTTTTCTAGAATGGGCTGCTTTACAAAAGTGGGAATATCCCAACAGGTATCATAGAAGTGGTGAAAAAAATATTTAAATATTATGTGTTTTTCTTGATCAACATTCAAAGGAGTTATCTACATTTAAATTTCGGAAATGTTCCGTTTTGAAAGAAAATCAGTGTAAATGTTACCTTTTAATTAAAATTGGAGCTGGTTAAGTGTGAAAAATTGTAAATTTATATACTACCTGTTGATTCCAGAAGGTTTGACCTAACCAAGGAAGGTACCCTTACTACTCTCTCTCGTGAGTAACATAAGAAACGCGATCATTCTACAGTGGAACCTCTCATAACGGACACCTCTAGTAACAGACACTTCTTTGAATCTCATCGATGGGGCTCAATGTATTTTACTATCCATAAACGGACACTCTTCATTAGCAGACAAAATATTCAGTCCAATGGGTGTCCGTTATCGAGAGGTTCTACTGTAAAATACGACTCTGAAAGTGATTCTGAAAAATGTGTCGATGAAAAAAAAAAAAAATCCCTTTAAACCAATAAGAAAACTGCTTTGTTATGTTCCCTTTTGAATGAAAAATACTGAAGTGAATGGACAAGGTGGATATGCTCCATTTTGGTAGAAACGACTAACATTACATTGTAATTTCTACTAAAAATACTCCAGTTCGAATAAACCTGACAGAGCTCATCCCAGAGATTCAGAAACCGTTAAAAAGTGCATTTCGAAAAAAAAGTGTAAATGTTCCCTTTTTAAAATCAGCTCCTCATTCAATGGTTCTAATCTGCTTCGGTAATGAATATAACATAATATGTTATAATGAAATAACATAACCTGAGAAATCTTCCGTAAGAACTCAGAGTAAATTCACAAAAAATAAAATGAAATACAGGTGCAGCAAAAAAAATAATTAACTCTTTTTCAAAATATCTTCCGTCAGATGATATACAATGGTCCCATCGTTCAATCCATTTTCCAAAGCAAGAAGAGAAGGCTTTTTCTGGAATCTGGCTAAGCGAACCCTTCATCTGAAATAACTATTAATTCTCCCAAGGAGCTGCTTCTTCAACATCGAAAACAGCCTGAAAGTGCGTGGTGCAAGATCTGGATTGCGAGGGGTTAGTGGCATGATTTTATGTTGCATTCATATACCATATTTCAGTATAGAAAAGTTTGTAACAACACATATCGAGAAAGCGTGGTGAACTGGTGAAATTTCCGGATATGTTCACTGAAGCAGCTTCCAGAAAAAGCTTTCTCTTCTTGTTTTGAAAGTGTATTGAACGATGGGACCATTGTATATATCATCTGAAGTGAGATATTTTGAGAAAGAGTAAATTATTTTTTCTGCTGTGCCTACGTTTCTTAAGTTTTTTATATGGAACGCACTTCGTAAAGTAAAATGCTGTGACGAACTAGTTGGAACGAAGTGATTTCATTTAAGTGCTGTTCTAATTATTACTCTAAATGTTTTATTCAAGGTTGTTTGGTTCACAGCTCTCTTCCCATACGTTGTGCTGACTGTTCTGCTTGTCAGAGGCTGCACATTACCTGGTGCTGCTGAAGGCATAAAATTCTATTTAACTCCTGATTTTTCTGCATTGACCAATGCGAGTGTGAGTTTATTTATCCGTACTTTATTTCCATGTTTGTCGTTGTAATGGAGTAAAAAGTAAAACTGGAATAGACAATTACTATGAATAGAAAAAATACAAGATAGAATCTTTTTAAAATTCCCCCACCATATAAATATCAATATAACCTCTTAACAAAAAGAAATTGATAGTTAAACGTAGGGTTGGGTGGACAACATGAAAAATTTATGTACAGTACAAAAGTATTTTCAGTGGTCTTCCAGTTGCATCCCATCCTTTGGGAAGATTCGAAATCGCATAAGTGAGATGGGAACCGGGGGTATATCTGGTTTAAAAAATTTTCCTACAATATTTTATTTAATTTACACATTTAAGTTACAGCTCATGCTGATTTTTTACAGGTTTTGTCTCTCGCAACGTTCCAATACATGCATATTTCCCATCGAAACGGATTTGTGGTTTTGCCGCTGTTAACTAAACAAGTTTTGCTCACCTATTGAAAATATAACCTAATTTTTCCGACTCCTCGTACTCCGAATTTTCCACCCCTCTGAACTGACCGCCCATGGCTGTTGCCCACTTCAGAGCAGTCTAAAGACCATCATGTCCCCCCCCCCCGGCTAGAAATGCATGCCTACCAATTTGTATGCTTAATATCGAAATTTTTTAATCCAGTCTCATTTTCATCAGGCCCACTCTGCACTTGAGGTCCCTGTGCCGTGCCCGAGTAGGCCCATGCGTTAAGACGGCACTGGTGAATTTACATTCCTAGTTAATATTCCTTTGTGCACATTTTCTGTTTTAAAATTTTTCAGGTTTGGGTGGATGCCGCGACTCAAGTTTTCTTCTCTTTGGGGCCAGGTTTCGGTGTCTTGATGGCTTTCGCAAGCTACAACAAGTTCAACAATAACGTCTACAGGTTAGCAATTATTCTCAAGTTACGGCATAAACGAAATGAAATGAGAAACTTTTCTGTTTTTATTCGAGTGAATTTTTTTTTCTTTCCTGCAGTTGCGAAAAACTCATCATCAAGAGCAAAAGTTACCAACCTGCAATCTAAATTATAACTTTTCAAGAACTTTCTATCTCCTCCACGTTTTTTACCTTCAAGTTTATTCGTATGAACATATTGGTTTTTCTTTTTCCATGCTGATAATTCCGCATCCGAATTTATCCGCTCGGAACTTTTTACTTGAAACTCATTCCACGTCACGTATCAAATGAACTCATGAAATACATCGCTACATACGATCTGTACAAGATACTTTTGGGGAGACTTTTTTTTCTTATAAACTAGGTGAAAGCTCCTATGAAACATCGTGCTGCATGTGGAAATTCTTGATGTTGATTTTTTTTCCAACGAAAAACTTAAAGAAGCGGCAAATTGAAGTAATATGTTCACAGAGTTTGGAAAATTAAAAATATAGTAATATGAAACTAAACTAAAAATAATATACATTATACAGAAATTTCTCCTGGAAATTCCAGAAAATGTCTTGGCGTTTGTTGTTCTACATTTTCGATCTTGATAGTTCCAACTGCTGCATTTAATACCGCTGTTTTACATTTCAATTCCCTAATTTTTTCCCCATCTAGATTATTTTTATAGCTTCGGGTGAATAACAATAATATTAAAAAAGAAAAGAAATCATGTATCCATTAATGTAGGTATTAGACGACAAACGGTTGATATGAGTGCAAAGTGCTTTCACTCAGTGTGCAACGAACCTTCCAACCGCCACTAAAGGAGAAAAAAAATCTATTTTTACGTAAACTCATGGACATTTTCAAATCAAATAATCTTCATATGATTATAATTTATATAGTGGTTATTAAACTATTCCAATCACGAGACACGAATATGAGCCGGACTCCAATTTGAAAAATTCTCCGCAGAGAGCATCAGGCAGATTTTCAACACGATACTTAAATTTAGTGAACATTCATGCACTTGCCATTTTCACTTCAAAATATTGAACACAAATGGCAGCACAGGTATAACACCAAACGAGCATTACACCAAGAAAATAATACGTTACACCCACGCAACATGTTCCGACATTCACCAATTCATTAGAAATTCCGCAGAGGAATGTTTACGAAGTGCATGTACGGTTAAATAGTAGTAGTAGTAGTTTCTTCAACTATTGTTTACATTGAATGTTTAAAATACCGTGTGAGTCTTTCATAAGCCACTCTGTATCTTTCTCTTACTTTCACGAGACAATTTTAATGTTTTCTTCTCCTTGATGCAGAGACGCCTTACTCACCAGCGGAGTCAACTGCGCAACCAGTTTCTTGTCCGGATTCGTAATATTTTCTGTTCTGGGTTACATGGCTCACAGAGACAATATTGCTGTCGGTGATGTTGCAACTGAAGGTTGGTTTTTTTATCCTTATCCAACGAAAAAAAGAGCAAAAATTTACGAAATTCGTACGTCAATTTCATGAACTGACGATTTATTTTCGAGAAAAAATGCAATCTATTGATGTAACTTGAAACTCAACAATTTGGAACTTGACCCCCTCCCCCACCGTAAAAATAGATGATTTTATCATTTTTTTTTGTTTTTCCTAAGATTTTTCACCCTCTCAAGATTGTCACCGCCCACCATTACCCTAGGAACAGCTTTAGTCAGACATACCAGTCAAATTTAGCAGGATGTTCTAATTACGTATTTGATGGTTTTCAGGGGAATGTGTTACTATGAAGTGGCAAACATTTGCGGAAATCATAAATCATAGCAACTCGTAAAATTAATATATAAGATCGTTACTTTCTTCTCCTTTTCTTTCTATACATAAAACTCTTTGATCTATGCATGCTCGGGATTCTACTATCACTCTTTCCTGTTGAACTTGAATATGTTTCTAATGTACAATATTATCAAAATGAATCAGTCCGATAATCTCTTGAGTTGAGACCGTAAATATTATTACAACCGTATCAAAATTCAAAATTATATTCTCCCGAATCCAGTAACATCTTGAAAGATAATAAGAATTTTTGAAACGTGGCCCCGTGCAGAGCTTTCAAACCATAAATTTTCAACATTTGTAAGTGATTTTCAGAGTAAAGTATTGATATGCTTACTCTGTATCATTTTCTTGGATAGTTTCATGTTAAAAAAGAAAAAAATTGTATATCACGAGAAAATATTTTACTTTATATAGTGTCATGATTCCTTTTTCCCCCTCAAAATGCATGTATTTATTACCGAGAACACGATTTCACGGAAATGGCAAAAACCTCGATAAAAATTTCCAAACCTGTAAGGGTCGATGAATTCCAATTTTAAAAGGGTGATTCATCGGGAAAATCTTTGGGATTGAGTTAAAATTTGAATGGACTCTAGATGGGAAACTTTGAATTAAATGTCTTTTTGTCTCTAGATGTTCTTTTCAAAGAAATATCATAAAGTGGTAAATTTCAAAGTACAGAGACTGGTCTGTCCAAGTTTAGTCGGCATGGAAAAATAGGAGAAATAGGAAAAACATCATGTGACAACATGGTCATGCAACAATAGCATGATTTGCATGTGCCAATTAGTTAGAAATTCCCCAGAGGAATGTTTACGAGGTGCATGTACGGTTAGATGGAAGCACTCGTGAAAAGAGGAAAGTAGGTTCAAGTTTATAATCCGAGGAGAGAGAGAGCTTTTTTTCAATTTTTTTGTTAGGCGCTTGTTTATTTTCTAGAATAACTAATTGAATTCAGATTTTCTCACTGGTTTTTCCACACACTTTTTACCTACAGGTCCAGGTTTGGTATTCATAGTGTATCCAGAAGCAATAGCAACGATGCCAGGGTCAAAGTTCTGGTCCGTGTCTTTCTTTCTCATGCTCCTAACATTAGGCTTAGACAGTTCGGTAAGTGAGACATGAATTAAAAGTATTTTGTGAAAAATTCATTCTTTGTCAATGCTAAGGTTTACAATACTGATGATTACGAAGGAAAGAAGATTCTTTCAAACAACATTCGCACACAAAATATCAACGAAATTGAAATTTTTTATAGAAAACTCCGGCGTTGATTCACGGACCCAATTATCAGTCTAAGAATGCGCCTATTCAATTCGCATGCGCTAATATTTTTCAGTATTTAACTTTCAATATCGAAGTTTTTAAGTGAGTATGTGGGGAGAAGAATCACTTTTGTTTTCGACAAATAGTATGCGCTCGATATGAACCTAATCAATTACTCGATGGCAATATAATGTAATTGCCAACGAATGAAAGTGAATTCCGATGAGTATATTTCAATCCATTTTACAATAAATTCTAACTTTTGTATGCCACTTTGAAGAAAGGGTATTCAACAATGTGGCAGGAGTCATAATCATTGACAGAAAAACGATAGGCTGCCCACGAGAAGACATTTTTTCTTTTTACTAGTGAGCAAAATAGAAAGACTGGTGGGCTAATAACCTCACCAATTAACGTTTTAAAAAACGCTTGGGGTGTATTCCATACTTTCCGGAAAGAAAGCAAAACATCAATTTTGGCCAATTTGTACTTAATTACCAGAACATTGCGTATCATATAAATTTTGTAAAATTAAATTTTTCTTCAGATTTTGAGCAACATCTTTGTCCAAAAAATTATCTTAAGTAGCATCATATTTCGATGAAAATTTAAGAACTGATGGGAACAACCTTTTTTCTACAAATTGAAATCTAAATTGTTGAAGAAAAACGTTGCTCTCACATCGTTTTTTTATTCATCGTATGGTAAAGTATTTACTATTTTTGTGTGGCACCAAAAATTGTTTTTAGGTAAACTTATACTCTTGTCATGTTTTTAAGTCGAAGCATTAGTGTGGATAATTTACACATTCAGATAAGCATTATTTTATGACACAAACTTAGGAAACAAAATTCAATCTTTTTACATATAAATAACAGTAATTTGAAACAAATTCACATTCTTCGGGAAACGTTGTTCACTATTTTTGTAGTGGCGTTTTTTTATCTGTAATGTTTTGTTATTTTTTTTTCCGAATACTGTAAAGAAAAAAAATTGTTGTATGCAATTCGACTCTTTTGTCTGCTTTCCATTTATTTATTCATTTACACGGTTTCACAACATTGATTGTTCAGATGTACCGTATGTTACATTACACGGTTTCAATCGCTCTGCGAAAAATAACAGTGAAATAGAAGTCACTGCCAATTAGTAGTTTTGAAAGATATTTTAAACACAGCATTCGCACATTTTCAAATCAAAACAAAGAACGAAATCAGCCGTCAGATATTATGTGTGTATGTTCCTTTATTCCCGAACTGAAACATTTAATTCTCATTTAGTCTTTGGGGAGGCAGCATCGTTTACAAGATCGAAGCTAAATATTGTTCTTATATATCTTTTCTGTACACACATACACACACACACACTGTATATAATATTTTCTCTCCCGTTTACTCCTCCATTTTCTACATCAATTATCATTATTCATTCTACATCAATTATCATTGTTCATTCTACATCAATTATCATTGTTCATTCTACATCAATTATCATTGTTCATTCTACATCAATTATCATTGTTCATTCTACATCAATTATCATTGTTCATTCTACATCAATTATCATTGTTCATTCTACATCAATTATCATTGTTCATTCTACATCAATTATCATTGTTCATTCTACATCAATTATCATTGTTCATTCTACATCAATTATAATCATTATATTTGTAGTTCGGTGGATCCGAAGCAATAATAACTGCCCTGAGTGACGAGTATCCTACGATCAGAAAAAACAGAGAAATATTCGTTGCTTGTCTTTTCAGCGTATATTTCCTAATCGGGCTGGCTAGTTGCACTCAGGTACGTTTGGAAACTTTACCGAATATTAAGAATCATTGTAATCATTATTTATTCAAGCACTGTGTGTATGAACAATATTGCCACCATAAAAACTCCGTAAGTAAGAAATTCGAAATCACTACTCAAAAACAAAAAACTCTATGAAACGAAACAATGGAAAACTTGGTGGATGAATAACAAAACACACTAAAACAAAGAGGAAGACTTGGGAAACAAAAACACGCAAACGCAATGGCAGTTCAAATGCGTGTACGGGGTGTTCCACAAAAGCGTCCGAGGGGAATGAAAATTCTATAGATCATTTTAAAATTGAATTAAAATATGAAAAATGAAGTAAGCAAAAAGAAAGAGTCGAATTTTTTCCTGATGTACCGAAAGTGATTTGGAAGAAGAATATAAAAATTGAAGTTTTTTTTATACATTCCCCATATCAAAAAAACAATAATAATCAGTAAAATTTGCACCTCTCTTCTGTTATACTGAAAATTTCCCTGTAAAATTGGAAAGAAGTTTTGAGTAGAGACATTGAAGTCTTAAAATTGTTTGATAGTTATTTTAACACGTAAAAAGTGGCAAGAATAAAGAATTTCAATCACCAATATCTCAGAGAGTTTCCATTCAATTAATTATGGGGTTAGTTTTTCGGCATAGGGTGGAACCACTTCTTCAAAGTGGCGCATAAGCAGATCCAAGGATAATGTCACTCTCTGCCATCCGTACGAAATTTTTCAACAGCTATTTGATGCGAAGATGAATTCAGGAAAGAAATGAAATTCAACTGCCCTTCGATTCGATTCCGGGGAATCGAGCTCACCTTCGTATGGATAGCGGAGAGAAACATCATCCTTGAATAAGTCACCATCTGGTGGCAGTATCAAGAATTGCGAGCTATGGCCTGAGTTAGGTCCTACCGTCCATGTACGGTCCCGTTCAGCACACACACGAGTTCTAAGGGAAGATTGCGATTCATTGCCTTTGTAGTCTAATGGTCTAGTGCGCTCTCCCGACAAGTAAGAGGACGTGTAAGTTCGATTCTCCGTAAGGGCAGTCGAATTTTTTTCTTTCCTGAATTCATCTTCGCATCAACCAGCTGTTGAAAAACTTCATATAATAGGAAGAGGTGGAAATTTTAGAAATTGACAATTTTTTGACTGCTGGTGGTATAAAAAGTTTTAATTTTTCCTTAGTAATCACATTTTCGAGGTGGTTGAGCAATTACAAAATATTTTTAGTCTCTTTGTTGATCATTCAATTCTATTTTTCACATTTTATTTGAATTTTACAAATGAGCTGTTGAATTTATACTCCTTTCGGACACTTTTTGAGAAACAGACCGCGAGCGTACCTGTACATTGAACATACTTTTATTTTCGTCATTACATCGGATATTTACGATGACTGTCGAGTGGTTAATAAAGATGTTACGGTCCATTTTGGAATTGTAATAAAATAGGAAAAATGATATACAAAAGGGAAGTGTAAAATAATCAGAGGAAAATATAAAATCAAAATTTTATACGACCCCGAATCGTGAAAAAAGGGAGGGAATTGGTAATTTTTTTTTTAATAACGCTGAAAGAATTCTACTCTGTAAAGGTCTGGACACGCATATTTGCACCGTGCCCGACACGTGTGTCGGCCGAGTGCACAGGTAAAAGAATAGCACAATGCTAAGCAATGCAGCCGTTCACACATCTCCGCACCGTGGCCGCGCACCGCCACCGAGCCCGCACCGTCAGCGATTAGTTTAGTGCAGCGGTTCTCAACCTTTTTTGACTCGCAGAGTCCTTTCTGGTCTTCAATTTATATGGAGGAGTCCCGTGGGCACATATATATATATATATATATATATTTTTTTTTTAATTTATTCATCAAAGTTACTGATTTATTTTTATTTAAAATATTAATATTTTAATTTACATTTAATTTTTTTTATTTTCCCCGAGCGTCCGCGGAGCCCCTGGGGAGTGCAGCGATACTCGCACCGGTTGAGAACCGCTGGTTTAGTCTATATTTTTACGGTGACGCTGCGGTCTCGGAAGAGAAAAATAGAGCATATATATATTTTTATAAAAAATTGAAGAGCTCATATTTTATTTCGCTTCTCAATTTTCTTAAATTGCGGAATTATTAGATCCATTAATTTCTTGATTTTCATCAATTCTGAATTTTCAATAATTCCAGAATTACTTCTTCCATTAATATAAGTATCATGTACATCAAGTAAAAATAGTAGAGGAAATTCAAACTTTTTATTTTCGTCACTTTATGATGTTCCCCGTGTTCAGCCAATCGTCTGGTTCTAGCAAAAAATCAAGAATTTTATTTATCGATTATTCAACTGCTTTTGCTTCAAATGCCATGAGACGAATTTCTTAAGGTATAAAAAATATAGGCACAAATTTCACTCTAATTATCTTTTTATTTTAATTGTGGGTGTGGGGGGGGGGGGGTGTATAAACATTTTCAATTTTTATAATTTTCCACAATCACAATTTCTCGAGGTTGAAACTATTACGTATGCCTAAATTTATCTCTTTTGCTAAATGGACTAAGAAACGTTTATTCTTTTCGGACATTCTTCGGACATTCTTCGTTCGGACATTCTTATAACGGTGTTGATAATCTTTAAAAAAACTGATTTAAGATTCAATATGATCAGTAACGGATAACTTTTGTACCTATACTTTATAATTTTGCATACATTGCATGTATACTGGATGATGCCATCATTCCCCTTGCCGCATTTTACGGGTGAACTGTTGATCCTAGAGGCTTACTTCCAATTTGAAAAATTATCCAAATAACGTATAGAACTCAGATACGTCATTCATTTTGCAAGAGGTTGTATAGTTATTGGAATAAAAAAAATTAACTTTATATGGGTACCCTGTACTGATGAACCCAATTAGAAAGTTGCTGTTGCCTTGTCTCTTCTGAGGCAAAAAAAGTACGTTCCTAGGTACATTATTCACTGAGATATTTTAATTCATAAAGTGAAGGAAGTTGGAGAAGAAGAGCATAAATCAGTTTTTGCTTTTCTTCTCCAAATATTTCCGATTTTTGAATTCAAATATCTCTGCGAATATTGAAATTTAGAAACGTGGAATTATTTTTGTTGACCTCAGGAGAGACGGTGCAACAACTTCCCGATTATGTTTCTGAGGGCAGAATTTCCGTATAAAAAAGTTATTTTATTTTTATTTTGATAACAATACAACCCCTTGCAACATGAATGGCGTATATATCTGAGTTCTACACGTTGTTTGAATACATTTTTTCTAATAGGAAGTATACCTCTTGGATCAACTTTTCTACAGTAAAATGCGGCAAGGGGAATTATGGAATCACCCTGTATATACTCGCATAATATGCACAACCTACTGTGAGCAACGATCTTCTTTCTTTTTATGGAAACATAAAAAAACAACGAAATGTTCTCAACTGATTTATTTCTTTTAAGAGTTCGTACTAAATTAAATATTTTTTCCCTCAATAAAATATGGCGAAAAGGGTGGAGCCTACGTAGTTCAGTTACTGGACAAATACGCAGCTGGATATTCCATTTTGATGGCAGTTTTCTTCGAGGCTGTTGCTGTCTCTTGGATATACGGTGATCAAAATACGTTAATTACGACTAATACTTCAGTTTTTAATTTAAAATATATAATTAAGAAGCCTTAAAAATTCATTGCAATGATCTCGTTGTTCACAGGTATCCGCCGTTTTTCGGAGGACATAAAGGAAATGCTCGGCTTCGAGGTCGGCTGGTGGTGGAAATTTTGCTGGTTTATAATGGCACCTTTGTTCATAATGGTAAAGTATTTTAATTTCACCTGATGGCAGTTGAAGATCACAAAATTTTATGATTAGTATACAAACAAAATTATTCAACTGAAGAACTATCGAGGATATGACAATTCTTCTTTAATTGAAGAACATAAGTAGAACTTATAGGTAATATTCTTGAATATGACAATTCAAGAACATACAAGGTGCGTAGGAAAGTCCCTTTATTCTGGAATTACTGGCGATCCATTGATCCTAGATGCATACTCACAATTAGAAAAGTTGCTAAATAACGCGTAGTACTCAGATAGATCATTCATGTTGTAAGGGGTTGTATTGTTATTTAAAATAAAGAAATTAACTTTTTATTTGGTCATCCTGTCCTAAAAAACGCTGTAATACAAAGTTGTTGCCATGCCTTTCTTGAACACAAAAAAATCCATGTTTTTAAGTACAATATTCGCTGAGATATTCGAAAAACGCTGAAAATTAGTAAAAAAACAGCACATGAAGCTGAAGTGTAGAATGACCTTGTCCGTTAGTTTATGTGGTTCTTTCCTTCATTTTTAGCGAATTTCGAATTCAAATATCATGGAAACAGAGAAGTTTTTTTGTTGGGTTCAGAAAGACAGGGCAACAACTTTCTCTAATTTGGTTTCTTAGGACAGGTAGCCAAATAAAAAAAAATATTTTGTTTTTTATTTTAATAAAAATACAACCTTTGCAATATAAATGATGTATCTGAGAATGTTATAAGTATCTGACACGTTATTTGGGTACTTTTTTTTAATTGTAAGTATGTTTCAAGGATCAACGGTTCACAAGTAATACCATAATAAAGGGACTTTCCTATGTGCTCTGTATTTTTTGCGAGAATATTTTCAGATAGATTTTTCAATTCTAAGCAAGGGGTCATTCAAGTATACGTCAGCTTTGGGGGGGGGGGTTCGGATTTGCTGACTTTTGATGACAAGGGGGGGGGGATTTGAAGGTTGCTTACATCATCATCAACCATCCTTTTTGAAGATATGAAATATTCTAAGCTGCTGACGAAATTTTGCTGACAAGGGGTGGAGGGGGGTCAGTGTTTTGCTGACTTTTGCTGACAAGGGGGAGGGGGTCAAAAATGGCTAAAAATCTGCTTACGTAATACTTGAATGGCTCCCAAGATGAGATGTTTTGGGAGGTCATTTACGTATTATAGACATAAATTATGACACGGAAAGTGACTGATTAATTTTATTGATTCTTTCCTTTTTATTCCTGCAGAAGTTTCTCGGAAACTGAAATCAAATACACTTGGGGAACATACACTTTTAAAAGAAAATGATACACTTTATAAATAAATGAAACCAAGAAATATTCAAAAAAAGGAAAAACTATTTTATTCGAATATAGATTTTTTTTTCCCAGAATAGAACATGGAACTCTGGAAAAGAATATAACAGTATATATTTTACGAACTTCTATTTCAGTTAATTTGAGTACAATACTTTTCTGACTGATCATGATCGCAATTAATAAATAGTAGTTTTTTTTCTAACTTCGGCACAATTTTACCATGTTTTTTGCAGATGATCACTGTGTATGGGCTCATGAATTACGAGCCTTTGGTTTATGAAAATTACGTGTATCCTACGTGGGCCAACATACTTGGGATGACTATTTCTGCAGCATCAATTGCGTGTATTCCTATCGTAGCCGTGAAACAAATTATCTCCACTCCAGGTCCTCTGCTAAAGGTGAGATAACTTATTTTTTGAAGAGTTGGATTACTTTATCGCGAGAAAAAAAATTGTTTCAATTATGAGTGTTCTGTGATTTATTATATTTTTGTAAAACGATAGAAGTACGGTTAAACTTATTGAACTGAATCTTTTTATTAAGTCATTCATTCAATTTGTAATCAGACTATTGAAAAAAAACGACACAAATATAGTCAACATAGTCGACCCCGTTTCACGGAAAACATACGTTAGGCATATATTGGAGGTTGTTATATCGAACTTTTTTATTCATTTATTTATTTATACAATATTGTTGGCTTTGTAGGCTTATACAAGAGAATAATGTTGACCGCGACATGTATATTGTTTGATGTTGTATAAAAAACTAGTGATAGTGTTGGAGTCGACAATAGAGCTGGGGAGTTTGCTCCACTCACTAGTGGTATAAGGAAAGAAGCTGTATTTAAAGCGGTCGGTAAAAGCAAAAATAGGTTTTTTTTTTTATGGGGATGGTCGATTCTATTGGAGATGTCGGATGGTTTGACTAGAATACAAGAAGTATCAGAAGTTGATCTTATCAGAAGAAAATCTTATCATCAAGGTTAGTCGAGAAATAAGACGAAGAGTAGAGAGGGGGGGGGGGTGGAGACCAAGTTCGTTTTTAAGTTCGGACACGAAGGTGACCAACAGTCGTTGATGAAGCTGGTGGATTTATTTTAGACTTTACAGAGTGATTCGAGTTTGTCTATGTTACTGGAGGTGTAGGGATCCCAGATTTCAGCTGCGTAGAGACTTAAGTACGGGAGAGAGAAAGAAAAGTTTGTTGAGACATTTCTGGAAGACGTAGTCAACATGTAGTGGAACATGTTTGTTCCAAGATAGGTCAGCTGAAATTATGACTCCGAGGTATTTAATTTGAGAAACTAAGAGTATTCAAGAGGAATTCATTTACAGGCAAATCTCATGGGAACTGTTTTTGAAATATTGATAGGCATCTATCAATGCCACTGTGGTGGTCGAGTGGTTATAGTGACGGACTCGCGATGCGAGGATCCGGGTTCGAACCCCACAGTGGTGGTCGGCTGAAGTTGGTTTTCTGTGGTTTCCAACTTCAAGGCGCAAATGCGAGCCGATCTCCCCGTTAAAAAGTCTCGCCACAGAGAGCAACAGTCCTACAACGATAAATCATTCAATCATAACACTTCACTCATAGTTAGAAAAAAAACTGGTGGCAGATGGCAGCACGACACATAACAAGCATTACACAGGAACAAACTTCACGTCAGGTTTCACTACACGTACACACACATTCCCGCATGTACCGATTCGTTGGGGGGTTCCACGGGGGGTTGTGGGCGGGGTGCATGTGTGGTGTAGCAGTAGTAGGTAGGGCTCGTAGGTAGGGTAAAAAAGGGCTCGGGGGTCCATGATGTTCTTAAGTCAGCCACCTCGTTGGGCAATTTGCCTGTTGTGGCGTTGTATTTGTATTTGTATTTGTATCTGATGTAATGAAAACCAGTCAGAGATGGTAGCCAGATTATGTTGTATTGGAAAAGTTCTTTATCGGACTCTTGAAAAGAAATTAGTGTTTTAGGAGAATTTTCCATACTTGGACAGGATAAAAAATTATATTATTAATTTTGTTTTAAGGTAAGCAATCGCAATGAGAATGCACTAGGTTAGAAAGTGATAATAAAATGGTAATAATTAATTACATGCACGCAGCTTTTTACCGAATTCTCTAATATCAAGGGTCAAGGGACACAATTTTGGCAAACGAAAAACACACATTTTGTATATTACTTTGTAAGAAAGAGGCGGAGCATAGCTAAGTTCGGACTTCGTATTGGAATTGGTTGGTCCTAGTAGGTCGTTATATCGGATGAAAAATAACATGAAACGAACAAGAAAGCATTTGGGCCTTATGGTACCGGTCGTTTCAGTGGAATTGCCGCAATAACGTAAATTCGTTATAATGGGCGTCGACTGTACGTTCAATATCTTCCAATATATTTATAATATTAATATATTAATTAGTACAGACATAAGAATCAGTCACCTTCATTCAGTCTCAGGTACTTGTGAAGTCACAGGATTTGCAGTCAAACAATTTAAAAAATAGTAATTGCTCCTCTGATATAATTCCGAAAGGTTTTTTTTTTCTGAAATGATGAATATAATACCTATTCTCCGTTTTTACCTGGGCAATATCTAAAAAATGTGATGACACTCTTCAGCATAGCAAAACAGTTCACAGACACTGGCGCTGATAGTGTAGGTGGTAGGGCTTAGGTTTATCACACCAAAGCATAGGGAAAAAAATTCAATCATATCATATTGAATTTCGAAAAATGCTGAAGAGAATTGGAACTGTATGTAAAATATCGACGAACAATGTCGATACGATATAACATGTTGGGGTAAATTGAGAAGCTATCCATACTTAGACAACCATAAGTATTCTTTATGGGCATTGTATAATATTTCATGATGTATATATATTATTTATAATTTCATTTTCAATTGGGTTGCTGTATTTTTGAAATATATGACATCCATATTTGTTATGGGCATCTTTTTCTCAGCTACCTCGTTGGGCATTTTGCCTGTTGTGGCCTTGTATTTGTATTTGAATATTTCAATACTATTCTTCATGACGATTCCCCTCTACGTCTTATGCTATCAACAAAGCACTCTATTGTTTTTATTCGTAGTCACGGTGTTTGTGAGGCACGTTTCAGTGATATTTCGGATTTTATGCTTTTTTTTCAGAGGCTCCGGACATTGTGCACTCCGACATTTGATAGAACTGACCGAGAAGTAATCCTTGAAACAACAGACAGCACGCCTGTCAAGCCAGAATCTCAAATCGGCAGTCCAGTTCATCTCTGATTCTTCGTCAAACATTTGACATTGTGTTTTTCTTCCCTCTCTCAAAACTGATATTTCACTAATAAGTACATTGTGAATCTTTGAAAAAAAAAATAAACGTAATTAAAAACAGTGTTTCCAGACATAGAATTCTTCTCAGATATTCTGAAATGCATGCTTTAAAGTTTTTCTAGACTAACGAAAGATAACGCTCGCCCATTTAATCGTGAATCACACCTTTTAAATCGACACCCGACGAATCGCATTATTCGTTCTCGGCCTTCCGTCGCTCTCTTGAGTTATGTTTTAAATAGCATAAGAATAAAGCTTGTTAAGTTCCAACAAAAACCTTATTCAGATACAGTCCACTTGCTCGAGCAGAGTCAAAACAAACAATGGAACAATGAAACCACATCCACTTTATCTAAAACTAAATCACCATATAGTCTGAAGTCAAAATTTTTAGTTCCTGAAGATAAGTAAGTTTGCAATCAATATATCTTTGAACTAAACATGCACGACAACTTCTGATTCGTTTTAACGTCCACATCGACCACATCCACGCTCGAATCGGTTTCATCTTCAGTGAGGCTATTGTATCGTAGGGCATAAGTACAAAGCATAAGTTAAGGATCTTGATGGTGAACACCCCCCTTGTCTCTAGCGGTTGCTCTGGTGTTTTCCGATCTTAAAAGATGCCAAATGAATGTTAACGATTTTCGTATTTCCGGGGGGTCCGCTCTCATGTATCGCAACATTTTAAGAAAATTGGGAAATTTTCAAACTTTTTTTCAAATTCAGTGCCACGTATTTTTCTGAATTTATGAGAACAGACATGGAATTTAGAAGGAGTTGAAACACATGCACCCCTCTTCAAAATAGTACTCAGTTCATTCTCGGATGATATAGTTAGTCTCTGGTATATGGTCCCGTTTATGGACAAGTGTCGAATTCGGAAAGTCGTAAATTATGAGATCAACTTGCACACAGAGTAAGCGATATCCAGCTGACATGGATGTAGGACTGTTACTAGCACAAATATTTATCATTCTTCTTCAAAATAAGACCAAGATGGCACTATTTTTAGCCGAGGTATTGAAGTTTCAAATTACTTCGATAAAAACTGTCGCACATTTGGGCTGGATTGCTCCCCCCCCCCCCACCCCGCATCGCTAATTTTTGTTTGTTTCGCTCGTTAAAACTGAGATAGAAGTATGGTCGTCTTAATACATGAGCCGGGATCCAAATAAGGGAGTGTCATGTTAAACAGAAGTGAAAAAAAACAACTATACGATTTGGAATCAGGGCCGCAACTGGAGGGGAACAGGCGTGTCTGATGCCCGGGCGCTGGACGTGAAGGGGCGCCGAATTCACCCTTTAACTGCTTCATACCGTCAGGACCGTCTTAAGAGTATCATGGGATTGATTGATTTTTCTGAGACCCTACCAAAGAACTTCTCGAAAATTTCAACCAGATCTCGTTTTTGTGAGGCTCCTCTTCGCTTGAGGCCCCCGGGCTGTGCCCGGGAGGGCTCATGCCTTAAGACGGTGCTGCATACCGTGCACCATTCAACCTCTATCGACCATTGCCAATTTCAGCCACTGCCCCGGATGTGAGGGCTGAGCGGTGTCGGGTGCTTTATTATGCACTAGCTGTAATACCCGGCGCTGCCCGGGTTTCTTCAATGAGGCTTTTTTGGATCACGTGATATCTCCCTCTCTTTTTCTTGAGGGACATATAAACCGTGTCCAAGTTAACCAATATGGCGACTTCCTGCGCGATTCATGAAATAAACAAATTTAGATTTACAGAAACGTAGAAATGAACATATATTTTTCCTTTTTTAAGGGGCGCTAGGTATTTCGATAAACCTCCACCCCCTGAACTTCAAGTTACCCATCTGCCTGTTTTAGCTTCCAAAAAATGCTTAATTAAAGCTGTGGAATTTTTTCGATTCACTTTTTACGGGCTCATAACTAATTTTAAAATATCCTAACCCATATGACTTTATGCAAATAAATAACAAAAGACAATACGGAGAACTGAATGTTCATGCTTGAGAAGATATAAATAAAAAGTTGAAATCAGTGTTATTGTGCATGGATATCAGACTCAAAAGTAGGTCCGACTAATTACTTCATATTTAATCTCCTGGGTTTCGTATATCTCTAAGCGAACTGAATATTTCAAAAATCGAGAATTCAATACAATTTTTAAAATTATTGATGGGGCGGAAAACCCCACCAAATTTCCGCATTTCTACAGTAAAATCGGCAATTTTAACACTGATTTCTATGGGAATCATCCTTTGCTTGACCCTCAAACTGATGCTGATGATGATTATGACGTCTATTCGAAAAGCCTCATTACTGGGAGGATTAAAGAAGTGACAAACCGTTGTAAAGGCATATACACGTCTGAAACGCATTGCTAGGGAACCACTGTAACCAAAGTAAACGTTCTGAAAGTGATTGTTGAAGCCCAAAAATCATTGTTGTCCGACAGTTTTTTGCCCATTTGGGGCATTTGCCCTGGTCTGACCAAATTTTAAAGTAGCCTATCGTTCAAGTCGGGTCCCATTTGGTATATATGCAAAATTTGATGACGATCGATCTAAAATTGTAGATTTGTATAGAGAACACACACACACACACACACACACACACAGAAAATCAATTTTATATATATAGATATAAATAATACGTGGATATAAAATACACGTATAAAAAAAAGAAAAAAAAAAGACAACCAAAAAGTACATACAGATTTAAAAAAATTATGATGAAAAATTCCTATTGTACAAAACTTACGTCCATGGCTTTGTAGCTCTAGTGAGCCCTTTGTCGTCTTCTGTGGCCAGGCGTCAGCTCCTGGATAACGTTTTCTCTTCTAGGCTTGGTAGCTCGTGTGAGCCCTCTACCGTGGCCACGCAAGAACCACGTCTTCTCTTCTAGGTTTGGTGGCTTGTACTCTACTGTATAAGTTTCCAATTGGGGTTGCTGAGGAATTTGGCAAGAGGAAAATTCGAGGAACGGAACGGTGAAGTTCCATTTGGCACAAAATAATTGTTTGTTTGGCTAGCTCGAACTGATAACAGTAAAAAATATCGATAAAAAAATATTTTTTTTCTGCTTATAAAATTTGTTCATTTGCATAAGGGGCCGTTCAAGTATTACGTAAGCAAATTTTTAGCCATTTTTGCCCCCCCCCTGTCAACAAAATTTCGTCATCAGCTCTGCCCCTTTGAATCCTAACTCATATTTTCATAAAGGGGGGGGGGGTTGATAACGTAAGCATTATCCAAAGCCCCTTGTCATCAAAAGTCAGCAAATCGGAACCCCCCCCCCCCATCGATGATGACGTAATACTTGAACGGCAGGTATAAGGAATTTTTTTTTTAATTTCGATGTCTTTCCTTTATTCTGAACTAATTTCAAATGTCAAATTATTGTATCAAAAATTTAAATCATTCTACCACTTTGGTGGGATCTCAGCCAAAAGCCTTTGAGCGGGAAACGTGACATCCCGTGAACTTGTAACCAGGTATCAGCCTGTTAAATAAGCTTAAGACTTGTGTGCCAAAAAAAGAGTACATAGCTCTTTTATGCACAGGACCAATTCTTATGTACATAGAATACACACATCTAGTACATAGGCACACATGGCTTAAGCTATTGAAAGAAAGACTTGATCTCTCGGGGATCTCTCGGGTATGCTTACATGGGAGAAATGCAGGTGTTTCCGGGAGTGGGGGGGGGGGTATATATTATCGAAGTGTTTAAAATTTTTAACAGGATGAATAGAATGGTCCATTAGTAATGAAAACGTCGCCACCGTTCTTTTTTAGTGACCAACTAGTTAGCCCCAATCCCACGATTACTTGGTAAGCGACGCAAGATAAGACAATTAAAGTAAAACATAATAAGTCTTTGTTGGACGTAAACCGCAAATACCACAGCTCGCGTGAAGAAGATCCTGTACTTGCGCCCTCTTCACACCGGCTAATAAAGAAAGTTATTCCAACATCAAGTGATTCCAACAATACTATAATTGAACATATAGTACATAGTATATAATAATGCATGTTATAATATGCAGATTTTGGCATTGCGATGTTTGGTTTTTTAATTGATTATTTTTGTGAAATATAAATCGTTCTTTTCATGATTCTTTGATTAAATAGTAAATGCTATTGAAATTTAACTGTTACATGATTCTTTTCTTTTCATGAGTCATCGTTTTTAATTCTAAATGTGTATTGGACCACTAGGAACCTGTGTGGGTTAATCTAGGTAATTACATATATATATATATTCTTCGGTGGTCAGATATGACAATAACGAAGAAAAAGGTTAATGAAACAAAGAAGAAAAACCTTAGGCTGACTCAGTTGACGCTTCAGATCGCTTAGCTGCATCTTACGGGAAGCACAAATGAGTTCCAGCAAATCATCCAGTTCGGCCTTGAAGATTTTCCCGCTTCCACTAAAACAAATTTAACTTATATGTTTAAAATTTTGTTTTTGTGTGCACTTAAATATAAATATATTAATGGCAAAAAAAAACCCATTATGTTTTTTCTCCAGTCTTTTACTTCCTATATTTAGAAGAAATTTAAAATAAAAGTTGTTTTGGTAACTGCCGTACGCCTCTGGTCTCAAAATACATTAGAAAAAAATTCCACTAATGAACAAAGTTTACATAATTTTTTTCATGTAAATTTCAAATGTAAAGCGTATGAATTATTTTTATTCATATTCTGTATGTTTTTATGAACACTTTAATGAAAATTTCACTTGAATATATTGAAAAATTATAATTTATTTTCTCAAACAATGCCGCTTAAAATCTGCATAATTTTTTGATAAATTTCAAGATTTTTTTTCTCAAAAAGTTTTAGAGATATGCAAATAATGGGTCTACGTCAAAACATCGCGAACAAAAACATCGCCCGTCAAAACATCGCTTGTCAAACCATCGCCGCGACAAAAACATCGCTTGTCAAAACATCGCTAGTCAAAACATCGCTGTGACAAAAACATCGCGGTCAAAAACATCGCAAGTCAAAACATCGTACGTCATAACATCGCCTGAACATGGCCCTGGAAAAAAGATCGCCTCATGAAAAAATTTTAAATTAAAAATTGTAATGGAAATCACCTCATTCCTTTTTTTTTGTTCAACTGGTAACCAAAGCTGCACTAAAAGTGCATTAAACTTTCAAGCGGCTTTGGTTGTGACAAAGACAAACTGTCATGTATATGTCTGTGTTCGACTGTTTCCACACCTATTAGTTTTCTCCCAATCCTTCGAATTCGGCCTTTTTTTGAGTAATGGACAATGAACAGAGAGAGTTCTTATAAATTCTGTATTATACAAAAAGGTTTTTTTAACAGCTGGCTGATGCGAAGATATATTTTGGAAAGAGAGAAAATTTAACTGCCCCTGCGGGGAATCAAACCCACTTCCTAATCGAGTGAACGCCCTAGACCAGCGGTTCTCAACTTTTTTTGCTCATGGCCCCCTTTCAACCATTTCTCATTCCTGTGGCCCCCCTTGCGACCATGATCAATTTCCCCCCCCCCCCGTTTCAGAAATTTGATTCAGAAATTAAATTAAAATTGTTTCGGAGGCTATTAAAAAAATAATGGATTTTTTTCTCTAAAAATTAATAAGAATTATGCATGCATAAAAACTAATGAAAATTCAGAATTAATGACAATTTAAAATTTTGTATTAAAAATTGTATAAATGAAAATCCCGAAATTAATGAATCTCATACTGAATTCCGAAATTTAAAATAACTCCATAATGAATGAAAATTTAGATCTAATGAAAAGTCAAAACCTTGGAAAGAACAATAATGTTTAATAAAAATTCAGAAAGAAATAAAATAATTCAGGAATTAAATAAATAATTGATAATACCGTGGTTATATATGTAAATAACGTTGATATTAGAGAATGCGAACTTTATCAAAATGACGGTTTAATTTTTAAAAAACCCCTACCGAATACGAAAAATAGTGCACGCGGGACGCAAAAATCTGCGGCTCAACAGCGGGTTCCACGTGCTTTCGAGTGACAAACGGACAACGCCCTCTATCGATCGCTTAACCGTGATGCTTTGCGTCAAAGCCGAAACGCTCATCCGGGTATCCGCCGGCCATCACCACCGATCTAGAACGAGAAAGCCAGCTTCTCTGCATAGCATTTTTGTCCGACGCTAAAAACATCATCCAGGAGCATTTTAAAAGAATAAAACGAACACAAATGCATCATTCGGGTGAGTCTTTTTCTCGATTTTCTTGTTTTTCTTCAATACAGAGATTAGGAAATGATAAAAAGCATGAAAATAAAGCGTAACGTAAACACTCCTCGGTATGATGAAGTTCATTAATGGCTTTAGTTGATGCAGTTTATTGATGCCAAAGACATCATGTAGAATGCAAGAATGCGTTTTGAAACTGAAGTTGATTGAAGTCGACGTTTTAGGGAGACTCCACTAGTATTTCTGTATGTCACGATGCTATTAAAAACTGAAATTTATCATCTTTTTTGCACAGTTATTGATAATTATAGTAAAAATTTCAAATAAATGAATCAGTAAGTATAATTAATTACGCGAAATTACCCAAGAACCATGGCGAATATAAACAATGGACTTACCCGAGCTTAATTTCTGGAAATTAAATGAAAATTTTTACACGAAACAAGGCGTGCAAGAGAATTTTACATTTTAACATGAAAACATTTCTCCACGCAATCCATGTGGAAGTTTTCATTTCTAATTCTCTATCAAAGAAATTCTCTAATAAATTCTTTGTTAATCTCTTTATACTTTTAAAATTCTATTTTCTTTATTTGTAAATTTTTTATTCTTTTTTTTCGTATCTTTTATTTTTAAATTTTTTATCCTTTTTCGAGGAGAGAAGAAATGTAGTTAAACATTATGCATACATTACAGTCGATTCCCGTTTTAACGAATACCATTCTAGCGAAAAAAATCTCATTTTAACGAAAACTTTTCTAATCCTCCAAGCAAGTTTACATAGGAACAATATAAAAATATGGGATTCCTTTATAACGAAATTTCATTGCAACGAACTGAATTCTCCGGTCTCTTGGTGTTCGTTATAACGGGATCGGACCTGTATTTATTGTAAATATTTATATTATAACAAGTGCAAGTTATTCTTGTTAATTTTCTTTTGTTTCTATCTTTTTATTCACCGATTCCTCGGAAATGCTTTACGTTCATTTGGATGGGACACGGTGTCGTAAAAAGTGAGTAATACCTTACGTTTTGTTTCTATTCTTATTAGTAAAGAGTTTTTATGAAGTCTGAAATGATTTAATTTAAAACTTGGAATAACAAGAAAACTTCCACCTAACCACTTACGCTAAAACCGAATTGATGGTGAGCGTTTCTCTGTTATTAATCGGTGCTTGAAAATTAATTGCTTTACGCTAAATAGAAAAAGAAAAGACCGCTGCTAACACACAAGGAAAGTAGTTATTACTCGTATAATATATCTCATGATATTGAGAAAGAGTTTGAAAAAAAAAAAAATCGATTGCATTCCTTTCGCTTGCTCATCATTGAAAGAGAAATACTGTAGATGGAAAACAGTTTCGTATATCATCACGGTAAATCACGCTGGGCAGAGATAGAACCAAGTATAAAAAGCCCACCATTTTAAAATGGTCAAAATGGTGGAAAACACATAAGTTGAACATAATTTGTTTGAATATGGCTATGCTTATCTATAGTCTTTATCTACTCCCGAGGGCGCGGTAGCCCAGGTCGATAAGATACTCGCCTAAAGTTCCAAAGGATGTTTAGAGGTGTCGCGAGTTCGATACCTGGTTCATCCTTGTCAGAAAACTTTCCTGACACAGGGGTACAACAGAAACGGCGACATGACCGCAGAAAAAGTTGCTATCGCAGGGAGTCCCCCATCGAGGGGTTAGCGCACCAACCTCTCGATGAGTGTGAGAAACAAGCATGCCGTTCGGAATCGGCAATAAATTGTAGGTCCCGGTCTAATTAGCTCTCGTGTGCAGAAAATGACCGCGGTGCGACAAAAATGATCAAATGATCTACTCCCGAAATTAAGAGCACCGTTCCTTTTACTTTAATCATATTGCAACTTGCCATTCATTACCATAAAGATTATATACATAACCATCTTCCAAACTTAACATACTTCCCATACTATAAACATTTAATTTTCTTTCATTTTTACGTGAGTCATATTTTAATTTACCATATAAAGTCATTCGCATATTTTTCTGACTGAGATATAGTTTATCTTTTCTGAGTGACCATGGTGAACTTGTATTCTGTTATTATTGCGAAGAGATTTACGCTTCAGAACTCAAAACGTAGTAATATATTGTACATATCCTATTTCATTGTTTCCTTTTCCATGTTTACCGTAATAGATATATTTTTCCACACTGTGAATTTATTAGGAAATTTTATAATAGATATACACATTTTTTCGAGAACGTCTTTTTTTTACTACACAAATGCAAAGATATGTACATATGCAAACATCTATACGATACACAAACATAATAATACACACAATATTGACCTCAAGGGACATGAATTGACAGACATGAATATATTAACTCTAATTTGAAATTTCTTCAGTAAATTAATTCCCCCTTTTCATTCCATTTTATTTGAAATATTATTTTAATTTAATTTCCTTTTTTTTTTTTTAACAAGTATGATTATTAGGATTTCTTGAATTATGATATAATCTTGTTTAATCACGGTGTTGCCAATCTTTGTAACGTGCCAATGGCCTATATGCAAATAAAATCATTATCATTATTAACATGGTAGATGGTACAGGTAACATTGTTAAAATGTTCTATTTTGAATAATTTCTCTTTTTAGAACAAAATGAAAATCGGTTAATTTCCTTCGCAAATAAAAAAATAAAAAAAAATAAAACGGTATAGGCAATGTTTCTCATATACAAGAAATAACAGATACAATGACATTGTTTCTCAATTAGTATTTAAAAATATAATTTTTGAAGATATAAGGTGACTTATAAATAAGTGTGGAAGGATATTTTTTCTTCTGAACATCCACTCTTTCCATTCCTGTAGATTTAGTAATCATACAGATAGTTATCATAATTGATACTGTATATGCGGATTATAGATAATTACATTATATCTAAATTACTTATATGCACGCATTTAGCTATCTATTATTTTGTATTTCACAAATGAAAATAGAAAAACAAAGGCCACAATCTTTTTCATTATTTCCGATTAAATTCAGTAATTTACCCCCCTTTTTTCAACCTTTTTCTATCTCGCCCCGTCTACCCTTCCTTTAAAGGGGGTCTCGCTCCCCACAGATTGAAAACCACTGGTGTAGAGAATATATGTTAATTTTCACGCTATCATACTTAGTGTCTTTCGTTATTTACGCAGTGAAAACGTGTGTATGTATGTGAATTAAGTAATATAGAACTGAACTTTTTGAATATTTGAAAATTATTTCGTAAGCATTCGGTCGATTCTCTCAGAACTGAGTTCATTTCTTGATTCAATTAGAATTTGACATAACGGCTTGTATTGAATGTTTTGTGACGGAAAAAGAAAAGAGTTAAAAAGTTAATCGTTTTGAATAAAAATGTGTGGTTTTGGTTTTTAACTTTCAACTGTAGACTTAACCATGGACATAATTTTTTTCGCCATAATTTGTGTGCCGGAGTTGTATTGGCATTGAGACTATTTACTACT
Organism: Pholcus phalangioides; assembly: GCF_987345545.1. Lineage (NCBI taxonomy): Eukaryota > Metazoa > Arthropoda > Arachnida > Araneae > Pholcidae > Pholcus > Pholcus phalangioides. The sequence goes on along the minus strand of NW_028301608.1, from coordinate 78,326,623 downwards.
GTTTTACTCCGAACAGAAGGTACGTTGCATAAAAAAATATCCTGTTAGGGAAACCTAACAGTGTGCATTTGTGATGATTTGTGACACCAGTGACGTCTGTAAGTACTTTTCAAGACAGTTCTAACGAAGCCGTACAGAAACAAATGTTGAAGCATGATGTTCACTTTGGCTCATGACGATGATGCGTTTAAAGAACTAGTCAAAGTTGCTTGATTAAAAAAACAACACACACAAAAGAAAAACAACCAGGAAGTTTTATTACATATGTTATGGTAAATGTGATAAATCTGGTTATTATGCATAACCACCGAGCATTTTCATAATTTCTAAAGCATTTTGCCAATTTTTAAAGTTTGATAAATTTCCCTAGATTTATTTCACTTTTATTAAATTTATTTCATGATTATGCAGAATACTCAAGCGTCGTGTCTTTGGTAAACATGATAAATCGTACTATATGATATATTATGCATGATAATTCATACATGTATTTTATCATTATATCGGGGTCCGACTATATCCATCACACATACTAGACTCATTTGGATGGTTTTTTTTCATATTTTATCAAATGCACCAATCACACTAGGGTATTACGCATAATCTCCAGTAAGAATCATAACTTTTGTTTTTCGTATTTATCCAATTTACCAAGAAGATTGGTAAGTATGCATAATTTCCGTTTATTATGTATAATAACCGATCTACCAAAATTTACTATAACATATATATATATATATTGTTTGAACCATTGGGAGGAAGCGACTAAAAAAGCTATTTCACATTGTTAGTTACAGCAGCATGTTCATCTGTTGGATGAACATCCAAATGAACATAAATCGAAGAATTCTTTACTGAAGAAATTTGAGTGAATCTATAAATAGGGAGAAGTGGGCTATCGTCGCATCATTTGAAACACCGCATCGATCTTCTTCTTCAAAAGGATTCGGTCCTCATCATCCGCGAAATGAAGAAAAATGCCTTAATAAGAGGAGAATGATGATAGCGCTTCCCATAGAAATTACCGAATCTCCGAAGCAATTAATCCATTTTGTTTGGTGTGAGTAAAAAACATGCGAAATCCAATAAACACTCAGTCCGTTGTTCTGCGTGAATTAACCGAGCTTGTTCCAGTTTTTTTTTTTTTTTTAATTATTATTTTGTTTTACTCTTTATGTTTTCTGAATTAACAACAGCAACCTTTCTTTTATGGGATAAAAGAAGAAGCAAAATCCACTTATAGAGTTCCGGGGGAACCAAACTTTTTTTTCTCTTCGTCTTCTCTGGCTTTCACCTCTCAGAGCTATTCTTTCAGCGCATTAAAATGTGACGTTGTCAGCTTGTATGCACTCAAAGTGGACTTTTGAATGGATCTCGACTCGAAAACAAAGGCCATCTTGTCGGGGTAAAGGAGGCAATGGCAGCGAGGAAACCGATGCACGATCATGAAGGAAAAGAGGCTGAAATATTCACTCTTTTTTTTTTTTCTTTGTCTTCTGTTGTTAGCGGTAAAAGAACTGCTTCAGCGGCAGAAGCAGTCACTTTTCAACTCTCTCTGCACTCTCATCGTCAACACAATCATCATATTCCGTCAAGCTTACGATTTTGAGCGTTCGGGTGAAACATTGCATTAGGGCAACTCTTGTGCGGCGTGTACATTCATCATTCAGCAAATCCGTGGCGGGACAATCGATGGGAAAGCGGCGGCCATCTGTAAGTTCGTTTTTTTACCTCAAATGCACCCCCTCCCCGTGCTTTTAGATGCATTTTGCAATCACTTAAACAAATAATGTCAAGTGGAATACGACTGTTCGATCAAAAACTATCGCCGAGAAGTGCTATTGTTACCGTATCACCCCGCATTAGCCGGCATGCCGTAAGAATCGGGAAACACCATCTTTTCAGTGTTCTAGTCTGGTTCATTCCCGGCATGCCGGGAAAAGAGAGATTCAATAAAGATCACGTGACAGAAGAAGACCGTCATCAATCTATATTAAATACTGAATAAGAACTTTTTTTTTGCGTGTTCTAAGATTGAAGAAATATGCTGTCGCTTTTGTATTATAACATGGTGTTTTGCAGTGCAATTCTTTAATTTTTTTTTTATTCTGCTTATTCAAATTTCAAGCACTTGACCAAATACTAATACAAAATACTTTGCCGTGTACTAATTTTTCCATTTAGCTCATGTGATCTACGAGAACGAATATGCTTAGTATCTAATTTGCAATAAACCAAGATTTGCGGTTGCAAAAGCAAATATACAGCAATAACTATCTTAATACAGTTAGTAAAACACAACGGATCTTGAGGTATCCGACTGCGTTGCAAACGTCCTTTTTGATAAAAAGTATCAATTTTTTTATTTTTTTCTCTTTGAAGTACCGTTTCTTGTGGTTCCAAAACAGGGGTCTTGTTTTGTTTATATGACGCTTGAAACTAGAGTTACGTCCACTTTAGTGTTGCGTTTTTACATACAAGTAAATCTGTGAATAAAAACTTCAAACGTGTTTTACGAAGAATGCTATTTTTGACATTTTACTGGAGTTTGGAACAGGATTTCTGAAAGCCTATTATTTGTATCATTACAAATATTTAATAATAATATATTTCAATAACAATATATCACCATATATTTGTCACGGTTTTGTACCAAAATCTAAGGGTTAAATTACAATGTTTTATACACGATATGTAGAATGAAATTTCAATTCTCACATACATCAACAGATTTGAGTGTAACTTGTTATAAGCATACCATACAATCCTTTGAATTTTAGTTTCTAACCTTCACCATTACATACTATCTGACCATATTGCGAAAATAACAAAAATTTCATTCATACTGTATAATTTTTTGCAATCGTATTCCGAATATTACATGACTAGTGCTTAGAATTCGACATAAAAATGACCTTCTCATGGAAACTGACATAGGTAGTCCAAAATTTATTATTGTTTTCACCATTTTGAGACACTTTCTAACACAGAAATATTACTGAAGTTACTCCAGTGCACCCATGTTATAGGAAAGAGCTTAAAAATGTATTCGGATAATTTAACATGCTTAAAATAAACGAGGTTTAAATCAGTCAATTGAAGTCCAGATATTTAAGAATTTTTCGGATTATGTGACTGGAATTTCCCGGTATGCCGGCTAATGCGGGGGAATGCGATAATTTACTAAACCTTTGATACACCATAGTTTGTATAATTTTTTCGTTTAAAAACTCGTAGTGACGTCATCATATGTGTATAATTTTATATTGCTTGTGTGTGTGAGCTTTCTCTCGTAAATCAACAATTTTTGTTCGTTTTTTGCTTTCGTGCACTTTTGCTATTTCAGAGCATTAGACAAATTATAAAAGTAGATATAAAAAGTCTTCTAATTTCCGACCCCCTAAAATAACAACAATAATAAAAACCTACTAAACGCAGTTAAAAAGACTGAACTCATTCCGAGAAAAGACGAAACATCAAAATAAGTGATGTGTTGAGGTATTGAACACACAAAATCGGATTTTTGACATTGAAAAATCGTGTATAAAGTTACGAATTTCAGCCGTCGATGGAACAAGAAATCTCAAGATTAAAAAAAATCTTAAAATCGAGGGTAAGGCTATTATATATTTTTTCCGATACCTAACTCGACCGATTCCGTGAATATTTTATTGCATCGTCAGGATCATTTTCAAAACAAGTATTCTAATTGCGGCAGTAGTGAGTCTTGAAATTTCGGCCCTTATTTTTGCGCAGTGGCCCATGCGTGTGCGATGCACTCTTCAACACACACACACACCCGCCTTTCATCTTGTGTTTCTTTGTTCATCCTGTTGTGATGTTTTGCTGACATTTTTCCGTCGTCATCATCATCATCCTTGGTAACGTTACAGCTAAAAACGAAGGGCGACCCACGACGGATCGCGAGTGACGTGATAAAACATGAGAATACGTCACGCACTAATGGTGGAGGAGGATACCAAACAGATACATCGCGATAAAAACGGAAACGTTCTGCGAGGAGGACATTCTCATGTAGTCGTGACCGCACCATCGATTTCGTTTAAGAACAAACAACTAACGCGCAAGAATATGAAAAAAATTATAACTAATGTTTTTTTCAAACAAGCCCTTTGAAGTTCCTCCCAGAGTACAACTGTGACGTCTTTCCTGCATTTTTGATTAATTTTCAGAAAAATCTTTTACGATATAATCAGATATTAGTAGCGAAAATTGATATAATGAAAGAAATTATGCCCGGCATTAACATCAAATGTGTGAGATATTGAATTATGCAAGCTGAAAGTGTACGTGCGCAACATTAAAATAATAAGATCATCAGCTTAAGTTATTGAATATTTTTGCAGCACGTACAAGAATTACATTTGATACGTCAAGATTGAAGACCACGGACCTTAACTTAATGTATTTTCCCGGAAAATCTACTTTCATGATTGTATTCGAATTTTAGAGATCCTGAGACAAATGGAAAAAATTGAGAAATAGTTGCAGAGGAGAAAAAAGAGGCATCACAACGAGAGACCTTAAAGTCCAGTCTTCAGCCACGTAGAATAATGACGATAGTCAATACATTATACCTACACAAATGACATACATATATCTTTCCTGTTGTGCCGAGGTTCACTCGGAAAAAAAGTCATCTGGTCTCCACCGATAATCAAACCTAGGTTCTTTTCCAAACTGCGCACTTGCCTGGTTTGCAAGAGGACCTCGGTTCGATTCCCGGTGGAGACTAGACATTTTTTCCGAGTTCACTTCGGTACAAATTGTACCGTACAATATCCAGAAAAGGTCGATATCCTTTGTATTAGGCTGAAAAAACCGTCTTTATCTCTATACTCACAAAAGTTCATATTTTAAAGCCTCGTAAGATATCGATGCTTGGTTCGAAATATATATATAGGCTATACTTTTTTGCTGACTGTGCAAGAATTCCAACAACTTATGGATTTATGATGGTTTATAAACGTTTTTTTCCGAATCATTGACTCTCATACGTAGGTGAGGTGCAGAAAGAACATCCTATCATCTCTGGATTTACATGGGAATTGATTGCATAAGCGTCAAAACATGGGCACTTTCAAATGGCAAATAGTTTGCGGATAACTATTGGATTGTTACGTCCAAGTTAAAAAATTACAGACTTTCTTCTACTTATCGAAAAAATGATCACATCAACTGTTTCAGATCCTGTACGTACAAACGTGCGGGTTGCTTTTTTCTCCCTCCGGATATTCTTTCTTTAACCTCAGGTAGTTCAGCCCTGATTTGAAGGATTGTGTGTGTGTTATCGTTAAAGTCAAAGCTGAACTCTTTAAGATTAAAAAAGAATTTCTACAGCGTGGGAAAAAAAAAACCTTACCCCCCCCCCCCTTTCCACCGTTTGTTGGTACTGGGTCTGGATAGGGTAAAATATAATTGGCGATTTTTTTTTTTGTTTGCAAATACGAAACTTACATTTGATACAATATACTATTTTTGTTCAAAAGCAAATCAACATTTTATAACTGCGTTTTCATTTTTTACAGGGCGAGATAGGGTTTGCTACCCTTCCTGAACTGGTGCATAGGAAGTCGGTGAAAAAAGGCTTCGACTTTACTATGATGGTGGTCGGTAAGCACAACTGAATTCGCTTTCATCTTTCCAAATGTGTCAAACCATTCGTTCACAATTGTTTGGGTAGCATATGAAGGGCTTGAAGCAATAAGGACTTAGCTCCGTTTTTTGAACTTTTGGGAAATTAAAAACCTAAGAAGAGCTATTCCTTTCTTGCCGCAATTTTACGACTTCATCTCTTGAGAAACTAACTGCTGGAGTACCTTCGTCTTCCGAAAATATGTTTTTAAACAAAAGTGGGGATTTATCTCAGAAGCATATAAACTGGAGCTAAGACCTTCATGTGCATTCTCTAAGCAAAAAGAAAAAAGAGTAAATTAATGCATGAATACACTGTGAAACCTCGATACAGCGCTACTCTGCGGACCAATACAATATATCGTTGTAGAGAGGTTATCGTTGCGTCGAGAGGTAGCATTATCATTTGCTGCTATTGGCATCTCTTCTTAACTGATATTATTAGTATCACCACACACACACATTATAAAATGCATTTTTATGAGTGTTTATTCACAGGAAAGAAAAATGCAATTGATATTATAGTTTATGAATAAAATTCATTTAGTTGTTTCACCCTGTAAAGTAGTTTAGCGCACAATAGTTTCATGCACTATACAGAAAGTAGCTTCACGGAAATTTCATTAACGCTTTCAAAGGGCAGACAGACAGTGCAGAATACCGATGTTATACGACCATGGGCGAAGATACGGGGGAGAGGGGGCGCCATCATCGTCAAAGGTAAAGCCGACTGATCTAATGTATTTGCGTATAGGGCCATTTAAGTATTATGTCAGCAAATTTTTAGCCATTTTTTGACCCCCCCCCCCGTCAGAAAAAGTCAGCAAAACTCTGTGGCCCCCCGTCAGCAAAGTTTCGTCATCACTACTCCTAACGCATATTGGTGGGATCAGAGACGTACTCGAGAGCGGGCATAGGGGGCTCGTGCGTTCCCCCAGACGAAAATTTATTTTTTTAATGTAAAAAGTTTTTTTTTTTAAAAAGTTAAAATTTCGAAAGGAAATACTGTGTGTGTGCGTGCGTGCGTGCGTGAACTCAAAATTTCAAAAGAAATTCATTGCGACCCACCCTTTAAGCCATATATAGTAAATCCTTGACCCGCAAACCAAATGTGGCTCTGAAGGTTATCTGATGTGGCCTGCCCCCTCAAACCTAATTATGTGAAAACGAGCTAAGCGGTACATTTACAGATCGCTTAAATGATCCGTGGCACAATTCCTGAACATTTAAGCGGTGCGTGGCGCATTTTCAGATCACTGAAGTAGGCCCATGGCACATTCACAGATCACTTAAGTAACTAGCAAAACAGTTCCAGAACACTTAAGCGATACGCGACACATTTAGAGATCCCTTGAGTGACATGTGGCATAGTTTTAGAGCACTTTAGCTGGCCCCTGTGTAGTTCTACATCACTGAAGTTACCCCCACGGCACATTCCCTAATTACTTAAGTGATCCGCGGCATAATTACGGATCATTTGAGTGATGCGTGGCACAGTTCCAGAGCACTTCAAGGATCCACCAAACGTTTAGAGATCACTAAAGTGGATCTGTAGGTGACTTATTATTATTAGGGAGAATATTAGTTCAGGTGCCCACAAACTAGCGAAAGATTTTCTCGTTTTTGGCTCACCGAGTAAGATGCTATTAAGAATATTTCATATTTTTATAAAGGTTGGTTGATGACGTAAGCATCATCCAAAGCCCCCTCCCCCTTGTCATCAAAAGTCAGCAAATTGGAAACCCCCATCGATGCTGACGTAATAATAACCCCATATATGAATTGACATCATCATCATGGCCCCTCCAGAAATTATCGTGCCCCTCAGACTTTAAAGTCTATCTCCGCCTATATATGAGACACCCTCGAAAAACAAAACTGGTAAGGTTTGATAATTTTTGTCCACGTTCATTTTCTACACACGAAGGCTAATGCGACCGCGATTTATTGCCAGTTCCGAACGATAGCGTTCGACATTTCGCCATTTTTATAATCGCCGAGTTATTTGTAATTTTGAGTATAATATAAAAAGTATCGTTGTAGCGAATATTCTAAAAAATTATCATTATAGAGGGATTTATCGTAGTAAAGGTTATCATTGTATCGAGAGGAGTTTAACATTAGACATAAGCAGTTCCAAACAAAATTTGAAGAATGTCGTTGTACAGCGATTTATCGTTACACCGAGTATTGTTGTAGCGAGATTTCACTGTACGATAAATATAGTTTATTGTTTTTATTTCTAAAGGTCATTTTAAGTTTTTCAACGGTAGCTAAGCAAGGTAAAGACAATGTTAAATGGAAATTTAAATGTTTTTCCAACTTCAGGTCATGTCAGAAAAAAAAAAATCAAAAATCCCAGGATAAAATTCAATAGATAGTGTTAAGAAAACTAAAAGTTGATAATTATTATCGATAATTCAGTCCCATTTTCTATCACCGCTTGGTTCATTTGACTCTTTCCTGCTAATTGGCCGTAAGTGAATGAAAGTATGTTTGTTTCCAGGGGAATCCGGGTTGGGAAAGTCGACCTTAATCAACAGCCTTTTCCTAACAGACCTCTACAAGGACAGAAAAATTCCAAACGTCGAAGGTACTGTAAAGTTTTTATTCCTTATATTTCACAACTGAACTATGCTAGTGTTTCAAGGAGTATGATGATATGATTTTATATGTCCTTACAATAAAGTTATTGCAAGTCACCTCAATTCTATTTACTCATTCTATTCGAAATGAGTCGCATATAGCACTCGCGAATATTATTTCACGAATCGTGTTCTCTTAAAATATATTTCAGAACGAGTGGACAGAACAGTAGATATCGAGAAGACCACGATCGAGATCGAGGAGAAAGGAGTCAGGTTAAGGCTGACTGTAGTCGACACCCCAGGATTTGGAGACGCCGTAAATTGCGAAGAAAAGTGAGTAGTGAGTTTTCTTTTTCTTCTATGCACAATGCAAAGTATAGCTTCCGCACATACAGGGTGACTACTTGAGGCCCTTGGCCACAATTTGCTGACGAACCGTTGATCCTAGAGGCATACTTCCAATTATAAAAAGCATCCAAATAATGTGTAGACCTTAGATACGTCATTCATATTGCAAGGGCTATATAGTTATCAAAATTTAAAAAAATTACTTCTTATTTGATCAACCTGTCTTGAAATCAAACCCAATTAGAAAAGGCTGGCAATTACTTAGTGGTTAGGGAACTAACCTCTCACTGTGCAGGTCTGGGTTCGAATCCCGGTTCGAGCATGGATGTCTACTAACACTAACAAATTCCCTGGACGGATCATGCTGATCCCTTGGGAATACGTGAGAAATTTAAAAAAAATAATAATAATAAAAAAAAATTGTTATCCAGTCTAATACAACCCCTTGCAATATGAATGACATATCTGAAGTCTACACGTTGTTTGGGTACCATTTTTAATTGGAAGTATGCTTCTAGGAACCAGTAAATTGCAACAAAGGGAATTAACATAAGCCCCCCACCATACATTGCCACAACAAAATCGTGAATTTCATAGAAAATGAGGGCAGTTTTGCTGCTCGAAGTATATTTTCACAATAGCAATAATACTGACAATCGTAGGGAACACGCATTTGAATGCAAATATTAGAAAGTTATCTTGATATTCAGGGTAGTAGGCCAGGGCCGTCTTAAGAGCATCATCGACCAAGGACCAATTGATTTTTCTGAGCCCTACCGGGCAAGTTCTCGAAAAATTCAACTACTTATTTTTCTGAGGCCCCCTTCTCTTGAGGGTCCCTTGGCCTTGCCCAGGTGGGCCCATGCGTTAAGACGCCACTGTAGTAGACTTCTGTACGCGATGGAAAAATAAGTTGATCTTATATACTGAATTATATACTTGAGAAGGGAATACACATATTCAAAAAGTTTAAAATTTTTTGCCCTTCAGTTTTCTTATATAATTTCGATTACACCATTACATACGGAACGCATTTGTTGAACGTAATTCTTACAGAAACAAATAAAAGAATGTCGATGATTATAATTATTATCAGTAGTAACAAATTTGAAAGGAAATGAATTCCTTAAAAATTTACGTAAGCGTTGTGTTATAAAATAGAATTTAAGTTAAATTTTTGAAATCGCAGCTGGAAAACGATAGAAAGGTACATCGACGAACAATTCAACCAGTTCTTCAAGGATGAAAGTGGATTAAACCGGAAAAACATTGCAGATAATCGGGTTCATTGCTGCTTATACTTCATCCCTCCATTTGGCCACGGGTAAGTGATGAGCTCATATTACATAATCAGCTACTTAATCCATATTTCATTTACAACTTCCAAAACAAACTTAATCTCGTAACTACACTATGTATAAGCAAACAAAATTAATATAAGGATATTTTTAATTAAGCACTTCGCTATAGTTATGGTCTGTATTAGGAACTTTCGTGTTTTAGTGTTTCTCAACTTTAGATAAACTGTATAATTTATATAACGAACATGACAATCACATTAGCATTTAGAGGCTTCAGAAAACAATCAGTGTAAGCCAATAAACATTAAAAATGAGATAAAAGGATGTTTTAAAGGATTTTTATTCCGTGGTTAGTATAAGTGGTGCTATCTGCTGTTGTAATATAAAGATAGCGACTTGAATGCTTTGGCAACTGAAAGTTTTGACGATGAAGAGGCACTTGCAACACGAAAGCCGTTTCCAGAAAATTGACTTACTCTGATTGGCTTCTGAGCGCCCCATTTAATCATACATTACATAAAATCAGATTTTTTAACGTATTTTTCTACATACAATTCAAACATATTCTCTTTCAATACTGAAACTCTAAAATTAAAGCGGCAGTTGAATATTATGTTCATAAATGTTTTAATACAAATTCTAAAACATATAAAATGCCCAACGAGGTGGCTGAAAAAAGATGCCCATAAAAAATGTGGTTGTCTCATTTAAGTATGGGTAGCTTCTCGATTTATCCCAATATGTTTATCGCATTTCTTTTAAACATGTCAGCTGTATTAGAATTCACGACCCCCGGAGGTAAGCTGTTCCATTTATTCTCAACCCTATTAGAGAAAAACTCCGTGACACCACAACCTGTAGTTGGAGGTGTCCAACCGATACTGGTGTCCCCTTGTCGAAGCAGTTGATTGATTATTGATAACTCATGGTCCATCCTGTCCATCCCGTTGAAAATTTTTAACACTTCGATCACATCCCCCTCTCTGGCACCTGCGCTCTTCGAACGTAAAAATTAAAAAAAAAAAAAAAAAAAACAATCAAGGCTCCCTCTTCATAGCTTAAGGCCCGGGTGCCACCAAGAGCACGCGTGGTTATTCTCCGCATTCCCTCGACCAAGTCAATGCCCTTCTGTAAGTATGGTGTCGCACATAAGATATGCGTGTTTTAAAACACAGATGATGGTAAAACTGTGTTTCTCAATCGCCAGGACGCGAGTGATTCCCGGCGATTGATTCATTTCCTTTCTCCCCATTCATTTGCCGTAAGTCGGATGTTTGACCGGGCCTTCCATTTACAAAAATAAATGAAACCGGGTTTCCAAATGTTGAGAAACACTGTGTTATATGCAGCATAATTCATTACAGTTCGGAAAAAAACTAAAATGAGAAGCTAGGGATAACTTACTGTGATTTTAAACTTGAAATTTATCGGAAAATAGCGATCCATATAATCGTTGGAAAATGAAGATAATTTTTGTTTATTCTAGAAGAAAAAGTTTATTTCAGGAAAAAATACACTGGCGATTTCACAAGCATTTATGCACATATTTCTCATAGGTTGCGTCAATTAGATGTGGAATTCATGAAGCGCCTCCATCAGAAAGTGAACATAATTCCAATAATTGCCAAAGCAGATACGCTAACGCCAGCAGAAGTGAGAAAACTCAAAGATAAGGTGAGTTGCGGATAGGGTCTAACACATAGTTGGTAATACGGAAAGTCCACTCTTATCGTTGTCCAACAGCAAACTTCTAAATCTTCAATTACTGTTTTCGTCTTAGAGGAAACTCTCTCTCTTCCAATTAGAAGAAAAAAATGTTTCAAATGTTGTCAGCCATTACCATTTACGTCAAAGAAAAAAAAACAGTTAAGAATTTCTTACACGCCCCCCCCCCCACACACATTCTTTTACGACGAAATTGACAGCTGATTAAGGGTATCAGCACCTAAAAGCAAACTGAGAGGTCATGTTCATAACTATTTCAGAGACAAATAATACTCTCTCTGGCCAATTTAATTTATTCATCAGGATCACTCCTAGCAATTTTTAATGTTATTTCATTGAATAAACTCTCACAAAAAATTACACTGAATATTAGATATAAATTTTTATACTGCCCCCCCCCTAAAGAATAAATGGAACGATACGATATCTGATAAGTAATATATAACTCAATAACTCATAATTTCATAGCAAGATAAATATTGGTGGAAAGATAATTATTATTTTTTAACATGTTAGTGCACGAAGAATTTTTACTAAATATGATTTATAGGACCGCAACATTTTAATATTCGGAAATTTTTCAGAAGCAAAGTTTTTTAATTTAGTTATGTGGGAAAATGGGTGACAACATCTCCGAAGTACTTTTTTCTAAGGCCGGGATTTATAATACACTATAAAAGTTTGATAAAAGATCTTTACAATCGAATCGGCTCGAATGTAACCGATACGCTTGTTTTTTTTTCAAAGTTCTGGAGAAGATTTTTGATCAAACTTTTATAGTGTAATTCCGACGTAATTGGAAGCTTCTTGTAAGACGGGTTCTTAACCTTTTGTGTTCCGTAGTCCGTTTATGCCGATGAGACGAAGGTCAGAGTTCCCTCCCCCCCCCCCCCCCGCTAATGAGATGAAGGCCACTGACCCTCTTCACAGAATATTATTCAGAACATAATAATGTGAAAAGTAATAAGTTAATTGTTCTCTCTTTCAAGCTCACAGATCTATTGAAATCCTTCAAAGAATCTCCCCCCATTCTTCAAAAAGGGTCAGCAGATCCCTTGTTAAAAACTGCCGATTCAATTACCAACGTTTTAGGAATGAGCTATTGGACAACGCTAAAAACACAAACACCATGAACATATTTCTTTCATGTTGTGCACATATATTTAACATATCTTTCATTGGTTTCGTATAACTGGAAGAAAATATGAAAGCTGATTTGAAAATTTCAATAAATATCAAGGGGAAAAGGGAGGGGGGGTTCTTTTTTAGCCATGTTTGATACACGGCTCTAAACAAAAGAAAATAATGACAAAAAAAAGTGTAAACAACGATAAAGAAAAATGTCCGGTTCTTGAACGCAAGTTGAATGTTAAAAAGAAAACGAGAGAGAGAGTAAAATTCTGTACACGACAACAACAACAACAATCCAATGCAGGCACTCGAACGGAAAGACAAAAGTTCAATAAACTCGCATCCCAAAAATAAATAAAAAAATTTAACAACAAAACTCGCGTCCATCGTGAACAAATGATTTCGGAAGCTGAAGGACTTGCAATTTTGAATTATCACGCCATTTTGACAAATCTCACACAAGTTATGTTTTCACTTCTCTTAAAAGTAACTTTTTGTCCGTGGGTCATACATGTCTTTGAGTTTTAGAAATGAATAAAAGGCAACAAGACGAAAACGAAGGAAAGATCAAGAAAGTGAATCCTCTTTGATCATAATAACTATTTAGATAACAACGTACAGATTGATGTCTCGAACAGAGAAATTCAGATTTAAGGATTGAAAATCACGAAGTTATTACAAACATAGCTCGGTGATTTATACCACTGGTTCTTAACCCGGGGCCATATGCTCCTGGGACATTCTAGGGGGCCATGAGTGAAAATCATGTGGTAGAGGAGCCATGACATTCGGTTAAGGGAACCACACAGAGCTGTGAAAAAAATATAAATATTCGGATGGGAACAAATAAAGCTTGATTGGTTTTGGTGCAGTGAAATATAGTTTGAAAAAATAACTACTTTTTTGAGAATCAATCAGAACTACCCATAAACAGTGCCGTCTTGAAACATGGGATACCGCGTCACGAGCCGTGGAGCCTCAAATGCAGAGGGGTATCATGATAAACAGATCCGATTAAATTTTTCGAAAGCGAGTAAAAATTGGTTAGTAGTGTTTTCTAGTTAGGTAAGAGGCCTTAAAAAAGTCACTTTGCCAGGGGTATGCTCTTAAGACAGTATATGCCCATTATTAATGACTGTATACAAACAGAAAAATATCAACGCATGGTGTTGCCTAGAAGCACCGTCTTTTTTTAATTCAAATTTTTGTGTGTGTATTCACTTCTATTTCTACTCAAAAAAGAATGTTGCATTTACTAAATAAGTTAATTCAAAGAGTAGAGAAAATCTCATTCCTGGAGGAAGAGTGGTGGATAAGGCAAAGGGGCCACGAGAAGAAAACATAGTTAAAAGTGGGCCATGGACGAGAAAAGTTTAAGAAACACTGGTCAACACGCCAGGTTATCATGCCACTCTTTTTTATGAAACACTCTTTGATTATCTAAATATAATTACGGCATTTTTATTCAACTGGACACAAAGCAGGGCCGTAACTAAGAATTTTGCCACCTCCATAACTTTAAAATTCGATAATTTTATAACGGTGTTCTCACCATCTAAAGTTGCCGCCCCCCTCAGTTACGGCCCTGCACAAAGGATAATTATTTGGAACGAAACTAATTTAATTAAGAGTATTATGGAACGGAACCCCTATATTTAAATTAAATTTGAACCTGATGGCACAGCAGTCTTGACAGCTTCACGGACAAAAACTATGTTCTGGCGCTCTCTACCTGACTACAAGTACCACCTAGAAATTATCATATTTACTTTAAGAAAATTATAGTATCAAATCGCATTATTCTGTTCCCTCCCCCCTTCCGGAGCTTCTGTCTTACGGAGTTGGTGCGCGAACCAACTCTGTCCTCTGTGTGTGCCAGCTTCAATTTCATTTATTTCAATTTTTTTCCCTGTAAGTTAAATCAATAATTTCTAGTAGAAAAAAGTAATTTTCTTTTCATAATTTTTCCAAGATCTTGAGGGAAGTAGACGAGTATCAGATCAAAATATACCAACTACCGGATTGTGACAGCGACGAAGATGAGGAATTTAAGCAGCAGGACCGAGAACTCAAAGATAGTGTTCCATTCGCCGTTATTGGGAGCACTCTCGTGGTTGAAGTAAATGGCCGTAAAGTGAGAGGAAGGCTGTACCCATGGGGAATCGTTGAAGTCGAGAATCCCAAGCACAGTGATTTCTTGAAACTCAGAACCTTCCTGATCAGGTAGAGTATGTGCATCAGTATATTTCGATGAACTTTTTATGATCATTATTCGCCCTGCAACTACCGAATTTATTGAGAAATAGGTCGTCTTAAATAATCTATCCCGGAAGAAGGGGGAAATTTCACTTCTGCGTAATCTTTTTTTTTTTTTTTTTCACTAGATGTTTTTTTCTATAACTGAAATCGTAAAAAAATTTATCTATTCCAACAGCACCCACATGCAAGATCTGAAAGACATCACCAGAGATGTTCATTACGAAAGTTACAGAGCTCAGTACATCACAAAAATATCTCAACAGGCAGCAAGAGAAAGAAAGTGAGTAGTTTTCCTCCATATTAGCTGTAATAGCTTGTTAGCAAAGCAATATGATAGTTGTTAATAAATATAATGTTAGCAAAGTAAAATAAACTAGAAAAAAATATGACTGATCTAAAATGCAGCACACAATGTTTCCATTTGTAGTAAGATGTTTTTACAAATTGAAATTCTTTAGAGACATAGGAAATGAATCAGTTTTGAATTTTCCACAATTTTTTACAAACAAAACATAATACACTGGTTGCCATACTTGGGTTCCATTCTAAACTATAAACAATTTGTATTAAAACACACATTTTTATTGTAATATTTTCTTAATTACAATATAAAACAATTTAATCAAAATAAATATTTTTAATTGTAAATTTCAAATACTTAAACAACTCAGTTTCTATGAGCAATCAGCTCAATATTGTAAGTTTCGATCTTAGAGGAGGAATAAAGGAAAATTATATGGGGTAGTCTGGAACTTCACCAACAAATACGAAACCACAACAGGCAATGTGCCCAACGAGGTGCCCATAACAAATATGGATGTCATATATTTCTAAACGGACAAACTTCAAGGGGTGATCGTACACGTCAAGACAAAAAACTTTTGCAATAGAACATTGGGTCGAAATACATTCACAGTCCACGCTCGATTTTACGAACCTCCAAATTACGAACACGCTCTTTTTTACAAACTGGTCCTCTATCCCGAACAGCATGCCATAGCATATTTCTTGTGAAATCTTATAATATAGCATATCTCTAGAAACCTTGATGCCATAGAGCAGAGGTCTTCAACCTTTTTTAGGTCACGAGCACTGCCAGTACTCATCATCAAAAGAAGAGCACCCTTACAGCAAGTTTGACATACGAATGCAAGAAATTAGGATGATTTCAATCCTTGAACGCAATTTGCACAAGTTGTTTAATTGGAATTGTTGAAGTGTTCGCGAGCACGAAATCGAACACTGGCATCGAGCACTCTGGGTGGTTCAGGGAGCACCGTGGTGCTCGAAAGCAACGGGTTGAAGATGCCTGCCATAGTGCTTATGTTAAAATCCTCTCTATTTTATACGAACTTGTTTTTCTTCCTTTTTTTCCCGTTATTTTATGCTTTTAGCCGCCCCGAATTCGTTGTAATGAAAAGTAAACTTCAACTCGGACGTTCTATGTGTCCCAAGAGATAACAGGGAAAGAGGGAAGAGGTAGAATTTTCACCAATTTGTCATCACCACATGAAAATCCACATTGGATTGTTGGCGGGGTTAACTATAAAGTGAAGGTGCGTTGACAGCGTAATTCATCCTTTATGCATTATGATTGGGTAAACTGGTAGTTTGGTAAATGATATGATACATTAGCTTATTGATAAGCCAATTTCTGAGTCGGGAGTGGATCGAACTTCATTTCGACCAACTATTGTTCCAATCGAGGACAATTTTTTTGAAACAAGTGAAACTACAGCCGAATCCCATTTCAACGACTACCATTATAGCGAAAATTTCGTTGTAGCGAAAATTTTTCCAATCTCCCAGATAAGTTTGCATAGGAACAATGAAATTCCTTTGTGGCGAAATTTCATTATAAAGAAGTGATTTCTCCGGTCTCTTGGCGTTCGTTATAACGGGATTCGGCTGTATTTGCTTCAAAGTTAAACTTGGAGGATTTCGAAAGAATGGCCACAGAAATTTCAGAAAAGATACGGCTTAACTTTTCGAATACTGTGCGGAGAAAGTGCTCCAGGAAATGGAAAAGGAAAGCTAAAATTATAGATTACTGAAATCACAGCCAAATGTTACGATGCAGCATAAGTGATGGTTTTGGAAATCGTCAACTAATCGTAAGAGTGCCCAACTCCTTTATTTTCTGCTTTTTGTTTTCATTGTCTCTTCCATTTACGAACTTTCGATTTTATGAACTAATTATCAAGTACTTACCATGATAATAAGTTTGTAAATCACGGGTTCGTAAAAACGAACGTCGAATGATTTAATCGGAAAACTAAGTACAGAAACAGCAGTAGGTGGCGGATATCAGAGAAAATAAAACATATCAATGTAACAGGCTATGTTAGCACTCACGGTAGCTGCTCAAAGTGGAGTCCGAGGGTACTATGGACAACTGACACCGGCGAATAAAACGGGATGGTGCACCCGCTAGCAGAGGCCTGACGCTGAGCTAATTGTGTCAGCAGCAACAAGAATCCCGGTAACAACTTCTTCCGCTGAATTCGCTGATGTGTTGTCGTAGACTAATGATTTCAAGTGGCCCCAGGGTAGTCCATTGGATTCAGGTCCACTACAGCCAATCCACCGCCCTGGAAATGTTGCTGCTTACTTGGTGGTAGTTCACCTTTTACCAACGACGTTTCCGACTAAAAAATCGTTGTTTCGAGATCCAAGGTTCCATTGCAATGGAATGCATTTGTCTTGACGTGTCACCCCTAGAAGTTTCTCGGTGGACTTTCGAACTTACTTTTTTTTTCAAACCGAGCACAACTCAGGTCCATCGCCATGGCCAATTTACTACCTAGTGAGTTGTACCGGAAGTGTAAGTGTGTGTACCTAACAGTCTGAGTGCGTATCTAGTGTTGTGTCTGATTTTTCAGTGCTGTCATCTTTATTTCAGAAGTGAAGTGTAATGACTGAATATGTGTACTGTTTGTAGACCTGTTACTCTCTGAAGCGAGACTTTTTAACGGGGAGATCGGCTCGCATTTGCATCTCGAAGTTGGGAACCACAGAAAAAAAACCAAGCCTACTTGTATAGCCTCCTCTAAGATCTAAGTCAATATTAGATTTTAAAAAAATGTGATTTTCAACGTAACTTTGAAAGATGATGTTCTGCAGCTTGGCTTGGGGTGAGGATTCCTTGATTAATGTAATTCAAACTATACATTTCCCTTCTATGAAATAATATAAAATCTACAAATGGATTTGAAATTAAAAATTTAATCTTTTGCACAGTTTGAAAGTTTTGATAATTTTTTTGTACACAAGTTTTAAAATTCCCAAGCAAGTAAGAATGAGATGTTTTTTGTGTCCAACATTGAACAAATCAAAAGAGTTTGATATGCTTGAGGCAAAAGAAATGAAACATTTTCATTGGATCCTTCATTTATCTGGCAGCCAATTAAAAGATTTGAGCTCAAAAGTAGCTCTATCGGAATAAGGCTATTGAAATTTACTTCTTTTCAATTAATTTGCTGAAAAATTATTTTGAAGTAAGCCAAAATGTCTTATTTATAAAATTTATCTTTGTGAAATGTATAAACTGCTGATAGTTCCACAAAAAATATGCATGTTTTAAGCCATGGATTACATTAAAAATCAAATGATTCAAATTATGTGTGACAAACTATTAATTTACAAAATATGTTGCAGTGTTATAGGCTATATATATATATATATAGTCAATTTTTTATTACTCATTCAAACTTCAGAGCATTTTTCTTTTGAGAGTACTTTACTCAATATTAAGATGATTGAAGTTATATAAAAAAAAATAATGTTTCTCTTCCAAAAATCAAGCAAATTACGCCGTGACTCTGTACCAAATTTTGAAGCTGTTTCAGAAACAGACAGACTTTTACAGCAAAAAGAAGAGGAGGTTTGTATATACTGTAGCTTTATTGATATGTGATGCCTATGAGTTTGATCTCTTTCAATTATCATGCATAATAAATAGTATTCTAATTCAAATAATGCCTAAATATATGACACTATGTATCTTCTCAGATACGTAAGATGCAGGACATGCTCCAGCAAATGCAGCAGAAGCTACGAGCAGCAGGCAATGAATCAACGGAAGCACCAAAAGAAAATGTGAACATGTAATAAATTTATGTCCATACTATTGAAATTTGTGGAAAAATGGGGAAAAAAATTCCATCAGCAGTATTAACAATTATTGGATTATTATTAGTGCTTCTGGGTTTTTTTATGTGCGTTGGCATTAAATGAAGAATGTTGTGGCAGCAAAAAGAGTTTTTCGTTTGCACATAGCTTTATTTGTAAGTAGGGGACTTGATGAGAAATGTTTTGTGCAATGAATGGATTTCATACTTTCATATGATATATTCACTAATATATTTATGTACATAAATGATATTTGTGACATGCATTTTTTATAAAATATTTGGAAATAGAAAATTCTTTTTTATAATTTTGAAAATTCTTGTGAATCCTAATTGCATAGTTCCCCAGCTTTTTTTAATCATAGCATAATAATGACATACCCACAAATAAATTTTTTAAATCTAATGATAGCTAGGATAATATGCATCTTGTAATGATCAATACTGTATTCCAAAAAAAAGAAACATGAAATGTATTTCATGAGAAGAAGAGAAATTGAGATCTGTACATTGTTTGATGAATAGTTTTCCAGTTCTATGTAAATTAGCTTCATCCCATGTAAAGTTATGAAAAATTGTGATGTGCATCTACTATATCGTGTACATATGAGTGTTTTCTTATCAGCATTTTACATAACATTGTTGAATGTTACATCACAAATGTAGATTTTGAAAATAAACTGCATTATGAGTCATTATAATAAAATTCAGTTTGAAGTTTCATGCACACCTATTACAAAATTATACACGTCATCGAAAAAAAAGAGGCATGCAATCATATTGATTTTTTTCCCCCTTTTACTAACTTAAGTAACACATTTAAATCACAAGCAGGGCCGTAACTAGGATTTTGGCCACTCCCCAACTTCAAAATTGGACAATTTTATGGTTTTCTTCGTTTCCACCTAAAATTGCTGCCCCCCCCCTAATTTTGCTGCCTGGGGCAGTTGCCCCCTCTAGTTCCAGCCCTGGTTACACGTTCATCCTATGATATGAAATTTTAGGAAACTTTGTGAAACTTATTGTAAACTTATCTAAGTTAGGATTAAAAAAATTCAATGAATTACACAAACTTTTTTTTCAAACAAAAAAAATTAATTTCATTATTTTATCTTTAGCAAGACATCATATATAACTGCCAATAAAACAGAAGAAATACAAATTTGCTAAAGAAAGAGAAATATTACTGCTCAATCAATGTCTTATAGTAATTTAAAATAGTACATAATATTAAAAAACTACTCCTGTAAGAAGAAAAAGCAATTCTGTATTATGATGAAATGCTATCTATAACTTGTACAATAGTTTGAAATTTTGTTTACTTAATAGAGCATCATTAATTGAGCATATAAAAATTTCAGTTCAGTTTATTTCTGATTGTTTTGTTTCAAATTTCACTGATAATAAGTCATGTGTATGTTCATGTCATGTTTAGAAAAATCCTATCCAAAAATAAATGTATTTTATCAAGACATATTAGATAAACTTGAAACACTATCACAGATATTATCCACAGAAAAAGTGAAATATTGTAGAAATAAATAGTTTTTCCAGGCTTGTTATGAATATAGTTTTTTGGAAAAAATTGGAATAGTTAATAACTGCACACAAATCTCTTTGTTCATTTATAAAATAAAAATATGTTCCTGGATTGCTTTTAGTCAATGAAAGACATCAAAATTTAAAAAGCTTAACTTCACCATTATCTATATATATATATATATATTTTTTTTTTTATTGTAAAAATATATTTTTCTACGATATAAATGAAAGTCCTTCTCCACCAGAATTTCATACATGCATCTTTATGGCTCATTCATTTTGCTGATAAATTTTTACAAGTTCATCGAGAGTGGCTGGATAACCCGTCACTGGGCAGCAACTGTTCTCCTCAACATACCTGAATATGCATGGGTAGCAGAACACAAACCTGAAATAAAAACCTTCAGCGATAAAAATATATACTAAAAATTATTACTGCAATGCAGAATACAAATGTATATAACATTATAGTACTTTGGCATGCACACCATGATCTTCAAGGTAATTGCGCCATTTAACATTTATTTTTAAAAATTGATTCAAGCATTGAGATTTGACTTGGTTACCACAAGGAATATAATGCTTCTTATATTTTATTTGCATATGCTTGTACTTGTACCTCGGCTATCGAAGATAATTTGTTCAGAATAACGTTCCTTTTGCCAAAATCTTAAAACTGATTTCCCCCACGCTTCTATGGAAAATAGGTTTAGTTCCTTCCAGGTACTGCCGAAAATTTGAAGAGATTTTTTTTTAAATACTAAGAAGTGGTATAAAAAAAGACAAAACTGGCAGAATGCTAAAATAAACAGCTTCAAAATAGGATACTTTGAAAATTACAGGAAGGTGAGATACTGAGGCTCATTTTATTTTACACTATGTACATGTACGCAATCCAGTCAGGTTCATAAGTGTGCCCATCAAATTGTGATTTAATCAGCACATTTTTATGTTTTGTACATGAAAATGGAAAAGAAAAACTCTTAGAAAGACCTGACCATTCCTTTTGATCTACGAGTCTTGCACCGATAGAATGTGTGCACTGAAAATATTAAAAAATCTAGGTTATTTTTATTTTATAATGCCTTTTGTCTATGTTTATTTTTTCATTTTAAATGAGATGGTTCAAAATTTTCTGAAAGAAAAGCAGAAATAATACAACAAGATTCTGAGTTGGGCATGAATTAATCTGGATCAAGTGATAGTAATTTTGGTGATGATTATCGCGGAAATTCAGCTCACTACATGGCTGCGTCATGCTGGTGCGTGCATTCATATCAACAGAAATCTCCATTAGCAAAATCTGTATTTGTTAGCCGATGTTTAAAAAATTACAAAAACAATCTTTGTAAGCCAAAAAATTTGAAAGCCCCCAGGATTTGTTTGTCAAGGTATTTTTGTGCAAAAAATTAAGGAAATTGAGATGCTTACCCACTGCAACTTAGAGCTGTGTCATTTGTTCTACTTTTGAGACAGATAGGACAAATACCTGAAGCGATATCACATGGCCACTATGGTGAATTCAAGAAAATAAAAGTATTTCATTAGAAATAAATAAATTGGCCAAACACAGTAACCAAACACTTCAATTAAATGCAATCAACACATCAAAATACTCTTTAAAAATAATATACTCTATTCACTGATAGATTGCTTAATTAATTTCCAAGTAACTAACTGATAGTTCCGAAAGAATAAAGGAAAGTATCATACTTTTGGAGGTGGAGGAGGAACAGGTGTAGGTGGGAGAATTTCGGTTCTCCCGTCTCTACTGTACCACCAATCGAGGAACTGTAGAAAAAATGCACCGAAAGAAACACCTACAGTGACTGTGGTAGTGAAAGACTTCAGCAACTGCCATGTTATGGCATAAATTCTAGACAAAAATCAATATTTTTTAAATGAATAAAATGCATCAAAGAAAAAGCTAGAATTAGGCAAACACTTTTTATGCAAACTACTTTTTTTTAAACACATCTTAAGAAACCTCATAATTTGTCAAATATATTCAATTCTATAATTATTCAATTTCACAACTGATTTGTTTTTCATCATGTATCGAAATAAAATAAAAACCCAGTGCATGTCACAAATTTTCTGAGAGGGATTTTAATTCAATCAAAAAAATCTATAGGGAAAAAATATATAATAGACCAACACAAAAAAATGAAAATTGTTCAATGTTATTTTTTTTTTATGTCTCCGATATCAGTTTCAACTGTGCTATACAATAATACTCTGCATTTACATTGTCTTGTCCTAAAAATGAGTTTTTTCTCAATGAGACGCAATTTGAATCAAGCTTGACAAGCTTTTCACATCGTATCTTATACAGAAATGTTTTCCCGAGAGAGTCACACCAAAAAAAAGAAAAAGGAGAGAAAAATTCTGCAAATTTACCTCCCTTCTCCTTTTGAGGAGTGTGGGATATTGCAATTAAAAATGTTTACCTTGACTTACATCATCAGTCTAGGAACGAATTACTAATATAAATAAATTGGGGTATCACTGCACTCCAAATATGCATACTAAATAACATCCGAACTAAAAGTAGATACAGTATACTATGGGAAAGAATAAAAAGAAATGCTCAATCAAAAGAATTCTCACTTTCCATGATGAGATAGTAATCTATTTTCCCATGAGTTTGAAATCATATCATCTTGACCAGAACTTTGAAGTTTTGATGATGTGATGTGTAGCAAAGGCGAATGATAATCGCTCTTGTTTAAAGCATAAGCCATGTGGTAAGTGAGAATTACAAACTCCCATGTGAAATGAAGTGATGGGTAAATCTTCTTGTAGAATAAAGCTATCTTCTGTGTCTGAAGCTGTGGGAAAAATAATAATTGGAAAATATAAACTTTTCAAGCATTCACGCAATAACAATTTCCTTCAAAGATCAATTTTCTCACATTACTACTTGCTGCTGAACCATACATGCATCTTGTAAACATTTCTCTATAAAATTTGTAACAAATTGGTACATGCAGGAACATGTGTCTGTGTGTGTAAACACATGGCCCTTGAGAATTGTGCTTGTTTCCTGTTCTAGTAAATTTTTTTACATTGCTAAACTCCTTCTCAGGTTTTTAACAGCAGTGAAATTTATGATTGGTAAACATTTTTTGTTTTTATTTATATTCAAGTTTATTGTTACATTGTAATCTGAACATTCATTATAGTGATGAAATAGACAATGGAGTTATGATTTGCAAATTATCTGTAGAAACAATCATCAATCACATCACCTATTATTTGATTATTCCATTATATTTTACATCAACTCCTACCGGCACACCATTATCATATTAATAAAAATGTATTCACAAAAACTCTACTCTAAAAAATGTCTTACATTGAAATCATTTGTCAGTGATCCATCTTCTTCTTTTTCTCTTATCTTCTTGAAGAGTTTTTCACATTGCATTCTCAGATAAGGAAACACGCTCATGACTAAGACCCATAACAGGAGCTTCCTACACGATACTGACAATGTTCTTGGATCAGGAAAACGCCTCATATCATAAAAATATTCAGGAAAAGAAGCCCCTATAAAACCATTAATAATATTAGACATGACTAAGTTTATAAGTATTTAAATATCTTGGGTTGTTAATGAGTAAAAAAAAAAGGCCCTCTTCACATAGGGATACTGATGTTGCCTAGACACCAGAAGAATCAGTATCCAAGTGAACCAAAAATGTAAACTTCTACAGCCTTACTCAGATGAGGATATTGGAATATTAACAACTATATTACTAACGGACCTGATGACTGGCGACTTTGAGTGCTACCTATATAGTTTCTCAATACTCTATTATCATTATTATGAACCTTTATATTTTTAATATGCCTTTTCAGATAAAGAGGACACCCCCCCCCCCCCCACCGTTCTTGATGTAGGCAACCGCTTGTTTTTAGTTAGTTTACTATTCTGTGTCCCCTCATATATTTTATATTCAGTATTGAATAGTCAAGTTTTATAAATGACTGCCTCTTATATATCTTCTCACAATGTAGTATCGACTCTGATGATCATGTGAAGGCAGGGAACTAAAAACTGTGCATCAGTTGGTTTTTTTCAGTCCCTTGAGTTTTTAAGTGTTTTTTGTAGCATTATGTGAGTAAAAAGAGTCAACTCAAGTCGTTCAATCGACCAGTCTATTGATCCCCAGGCTACTCGAGATCAATTTGAGAACACCCGGCTGAGGAGGGCCTAAATCTCACACAAAACTAGCCAAATAAATACATTGTATTTGTAGAATGCTGAAACAGACAGAGAGAGAGGTTCAGATAATAAATTTCAAATTAATTCATACACATTATTAAGACTACCTCTAATCCTAAAATGAACACAGTTGAACATAAACTCCATCAATGTGTAGAGCTCTTCAAAGTTTTTGTACAATATTATGAATTTATCTGGAAAATTTTCAGCTAATATCTGAAATATAAAAAATAATAATTCAAAATAATATGCATAAAGCATTCATCAACATTTTCACATGATGTTTTCACTGTTCCGTAAAATACTGATCATATTACTGAAATATTGATCGTTGCCAATATTTTGAAACGAAAATTAATAGACATTCAAAGTCACCAAGTACTGTACAATGTAAGTCAGTGTTAAGGCCTGTTCAAGCAGGTTTAGTTGGTAAATGATTAAATGGTTAAGTACATAAGTGGAACAGAGTCTGGCCCATTTTTTCATTAAGTAGGCAGGAGCTATGCCTATGCACCAGTGGGCGTGGCTTCTGCATGCTCCCAAGTGGCACAGTGGTAAGATGCTCGTCTTCCACTATGAAGGTTACCATCAAGATCCACGGGTTTGAATCTGAGCCTGGGGTGACCACCAATAGCTGGCACTACATTTCCCACCCAACTCCACTGGTTGGAATTTGTTGTATTGCGATATACGACCAGAGTTTGTGTGCAGTAAAGAAGTAGGCATGGCTTCGTATTACTCAATCATATTTTCTACTAGCGACCAGTATTATCTGAAAAAAATTTTGATGAATAACTTCACTCTTGTATAAAATTTTAAGGGGTAGTTTTGCAAAATGAGGATTTTTTTAAATGAGCAACCGAGATATAACTGTATTAAAAAATCCCTGAAATTTGAAGGAGTGGAATTGAATTTTGTTGCATGAATGATGTGTCTAGATGTGAACCGGCAAACACTGTTTGGGACAGATTTTAAGATTACTTGACAACTTGAAATTTTGTTAATTGCTAAATTACTAAAGGTCTTAAGCTCTGGCCACCACAAAAGATGCTTCTAACAAATGTGGAAGAAATTTCTCAATAGATGACACCAGTCACAAAAGTTTTCATTTTGACAGAGACATCAGAAAGGACAGAACTCGTGTGTCTTTTGAGACATGTCATTGTTTAGGCCCATTTAGGCCATACATGTGTTAAGTTAACTTCTACTGAACCAGACATGCACCTCGTCCATATTCCTCTGCAGAACTTCTAACAAATTGATAGGCCTATATGTTGGAATGTGTGTGTGTATGTGCAGTAAATCTGATGTGAAGTTTGTTTCTGTGTAATGCTTGTTATGTGTAGTGCTACCATCTGCCATCAATTTCTTAAGTTAACTAAGTTGGCAAGTTCTCAAAAAAAGTTTCTACACATTAAGTGAATTTAGTAAATGCTCATTGGATAATGTTTATACAATGCCCACTGGCACATGTGCATAGTCCTACTTAACCAAAGAAACAGAATCCGGTTTATTTACTAAACTAAATTACTTGATGACTAAACAGCATGTAAATGACTTTTAATGTCTGCGTACATTTTAATGTACTTGACAACTTAAAATTTAGTTAACTACTAAATCACTTTCTGCATGCAAACAGCCTTAAGTTTGTGTGCATCTGAGATAGGATTGTAATTTTTAGAAGGCAGAGGATATGTATATGGAGCCGAACGTTCATTAATTATAAGGCAGAAGACTTGCAGCGACATCATGCACCTTGTCGGATATTTCAGAAACACATGATGTTTATTCGATGTATGGCAAATTTGTTTCAGTCATGTCACTAGCTCGCTGTATCTTTCAAAAATTGTAAAACAAGCAATTATCTCATCTGTATTACAATTAGCACTATGCGATTTTGCTTTTACATATTTGTATATTTTGTCATGACGGCTCGCGTGTCGCTGGTGAGCATGCTTTGCTCACTGATCAGCCATCTCACCAAGTAAATGCCTGATGGCCTTTCATCTCTGAATATAAGTATAGTAATTAAAAATGAATTCAAAAATCGAAGCTGTAAGAAGTGGGGGGGGGGAATCGAAGATGAAAGTAGAAGAGGGGAAAAAAATCAAAGTTACAACCGGGATTAGAACCACAACCTGCGTACTGCCAATTTTATAGTTTACCAACTGGGCTAACAGTGGATGCTCTAGCCACGGGTCCTAATTTAATTTATCCATTCTTGAACATCGACTTGTCACTAACGCACATGCACTCTCAGAATGGACACAGAGGTGTGACGTCACTTTCTGTCCTGCCATACACCAAATAAATGTCTGTATTACGTATCTACATTCATATTTTAAGAATGTGTAATTTAGAATCTGGAATCGAGGACACACCAACGATCCTAGCCTAGGAGGCCTCTGGATCATAGAAAATTATAATATTTATTAATTAACATTTTGTTATTTTACTTAAATTGAACTAACCGATAGAATCGCATATTTGCTATCGGAACAGCTTTTCATGAATCAACTTCAACATCAATCAAATGAAGTTCAACTTTACCTTGGAGAAATGTCTGAAGGCATCTCGCAAACCGGAAGACAAACTCTCTTGAGCCAAAACAGAAAAAATAGAAGGCTTTGCTCCGGCGCTCATGAAATGCTGCGAGCCGAACTCGGCCATCGCGGTCGTCTGCTTGCTTTATTACTGAGCTAGCTCAACACGGAATTAACGTCTTCTTTGCCTGAAGAGAAGCCAGAGCATACTACATGGGCTTCAACTTGACTTGACTTGTTTTACGTCCTTTTGTACCAACCTAGGGTTTTAGGACGGGTAAAAAAAAAGAAATATACAAGGTTAATGTGTTAGTTTGTTAGTTTTTTAGGGTAGGAAAAAAATTTTTGATACATCAACATATATGGAAAATACCATACATTTAGAAAATTATAAAATAACTGAAACATATATATAACTATACCCATTCACTTTGTATATACCACCTATACAAAACCCATACCAGTACACAGCTTTATCACAAATTGTACAAATATTAAATCAAATTCACAATATATACAGCACAAGAAATTTTCTCGCATCAAACCAAATAGCTACATACAAGAAAAATGGGCTTCAATGGTTTGTTTACACCATTGACACCACAACATCGAGACACCTTTGACCGCATTATGTTCGTACACGCAGGCCTATTGCTGACCATTCGACCCGTTAATGAGTCATTGCATCCTTTTGATAGAAGAAACGGAATTTTTCTCTTGTGAAAAATTTGAAAATTAATGTTTTCCTAGCCACACAGTATATTTTGTGTTGTGGTCTGTTCGAGTCGAGATTGGCCCATCGAGAAGAAATATAAGTATATAAGCCCTATATTTCTCCTCTAAGGATTGGCCAGGGGCTTTGAGGCTTTTTGTCGTCGTAATCATCATCAGTATCAATTTAAGGGACAGACACAGAATGATCCCCATAGAGATCAATGTCAAAATTGCCGATTTTAACTGTAGAAATGCGGAAATTTAGTGGGCTTTTCAGCCACATCAATAGTTTTAAAAATTGCATTGAATTCCCTATTTTCGAAACATTGAGTTCGTTTAGAGCAGTGTTTCCCAAAGTGGGCAATATCATCCCCTGGTGGATGATGGCATAGTCTTGGGATGGGGCGTTAGAAGCTACGGGTATAACATAGGGTTCTATGGGTTCGCTTGAGTGAGGGGGCGATGGCAGAAAAAAATTCTGAAGAAGTGGGCGATGGAACAAAAAGTTTGGGAAACTATGGTTTAGAGATATGAAGACCAGAAAATTAAAAAAAATAATAATTGGCTAGACATACTTTTGAGTTGGATATCCATGCAATAACATTGATTTTAATCAAAAAAATTTATATCTTCTCAAACACAAAAATGAAAATTAATGTCCCCGTATTGTCTTTTAATATCCATCTGCATCAATCCACATAGTTTAGGATTTTTTATAATTAATTATGGACCAATAAAGTATATTGAAGGAATTCCGCACCTTTAATTAATCATTTTTTGAAGCAAAAACAAGCAAGTAGATAACTTCAACGTCAAAGAATTTTCGAAGTATCTAGCGCCTGCCCAAAAGAAAAAAAAAAGATTCATTTCTACGTTTCTTTAATCTAGATTTGTTTCTTTCATGAGACGCACATGAATAAGTTGCCATATTGGTTACCTTGGATACGGTTTGTATGTCCCTCAAAGAATAAAGAAGGAGATATCACGTGATCCAAAAAGCCTCATTGCCTTTTAATATTCAACTTCATCAATTCAAAGAGGTTATGTTCTTTTTGAAAAATAGTAATGGCTCATAAATTACATTGAAATAATGCCGCAGCAATTGAGATAATTGGACAGGCAGATAAATAACTCTAATTTCAAAAAAAAAAATAAAAAATGAAATATTCGAAATATTTAGCATTAATGAAAAAAACTTTCATTTCTACATTTCTTTAATTTATATTTGTTCTTTCAGTATTTCATGATCTGCCGAAGAAGTCGCCATATTGGTTGCCTTAAATACGGATTGTATGTTCCGCAAAGGAAGATGGAAATATCACGTGATCAGCTGCCATCCAGTGACTGATCGAAACACTCAAATTTCTCAAAAATTAAGGAACGTAATGATGATAGATGGTAATGTAACTTTTAATGCAATTTATAGAAATTAAGACTCCGTTATCGAATCACGTCGGTTAGTCAACGAATCACACTGATTCATTCTTTGATGAAGACCCACATATACAGCAACTTTTTTTGTAAACAAATTCAAAATAAATGAATATGTGAGGAATGTAAAAATATAATAAAGTCACAACAAATAACTCAAATTCTGTCACAAAAGAAGATGCGCTTTTCTTTTCAGTTAGGCCGTGCGTTAGTCTGCAGAGGTTCTGGACAAATTAACATACGAGACACAGATGTAAATCACACTTTTCTCCATCTTATCAGCATACCTGGGATGCCCTTTGATTGAATCTCTGTGCGGTGCTCGAGCAACCGCACTTCTGGCCTGAACACCATACTCCTAGTTAGCGGACACCTCCCGTTTACGAACATTTTTTTTAATTGCGTCAACGGGCTTTGATGTATTTTATCACCTGTTAACGAACACCCCTGTTACAGGACAAAATTTTCAGTTCCAAGGTCGTCTACTATCGAGAGGCTCTATTTCGTTCCCCAGAGCATGCATGCATTTTGGTAACCCCCTCCACCCCAATATTAGATTATGCGTATCAATAGACATAAGCTTAACGTCTAGATATAATAGTTATATTATAACTATATGTATAGGAAATATTCCAATTGAATGGAAATGATAAATTGATCTCCCTCCGATCCTGCGAACGGGGTGCCAGACCAACACCTATTAGAGAACAATGGTTCCACACGAAGCTCTTGACGTCACTGAAGTAGGCCATGTCACCTATAGCCATCGGATATGCTAGAAAAAGGGTCAAGATGGCGCATGCGTGAGCCTGCTATAGCCAATGGCTATAGGTGAGATGGCCTACTTCAGTGACGTCACACGCTTAGTGTGGAGTCCTTCTCTAGTAGGCGATGGCCAGACCCACTTGCCTCTCCGTGAATATACGTGCTGTTTTCATGAAAATGCATACGAGTATTGCACAAGAAAGTAAAATATTCTATGAAAGCTACAAATCGTTTACAGTTTTTTAAGGTACAGGGTTGATCAAAAATATTTTTTTCTTTTTTAATTTTTTGTCGGTCCCCTGAAAACATTAGTGACCGAATCTGCACTGGAAAGCGTGAGTTCAAGCATTATGTTAGCATGCTCGAAATTACTGAACTGTGTGACACCATAGTTCATTCGCTTAAAACTGTTAACTAGTCATAATAAAATGGCCACTCAGTGTATGTCTATAGCACTTTATAATTTTCAATTTTTCAATTTATAGCCATTATTTCACGTTCTTTGCCGAACGAATCACTTGTGTTTTATATCGCTGTGACGTAAAGGAAAAACAATGTTATCAATTATTTCTTATCAACTCGTCTCACATTTCACTTGTATTTTGTCACCTAGTGCCGAAAAAAACAAATATCAGCTTGTGCTTAGTTTTTTATTTTTCTTTGTAACTTGAAAATTATTTGTAATATTTTTCGTGGCAGTCGATGATCACGTTAATTTTATATAACAGAAGAGAGAAACTATTCTCTGGAGGAGAAAAAGTAAAGTTCGAAACAAAAGGAAATCGTTCATTACCTTAAAATGTCGGTAATGTGATATACGCGGTAAGCAAATTATTATTCAAACTAAAATAATTTATTCGAGACATAAATTATTGTTGTTTTTCATTTGAATGGTTATATCCCTTATTGTATTACACTAAACAAGTATTAAGCTATAAATAGCTGTTGCACTTGCGAAATTTTATTCGGTTGAAGTCAAGCCGAATTATTTGACGATTTGTCAATGGGGAATCGAAACACACCGTCAATCAAAAACTTGTTTTTGACACGTAAGCGAAAACTCAAGTGAGTTTAGGTGAAACGGATAGGATGATATTAAACTTGTGGATAGCCATAAATTTTGAGCGTTTCCGCTCACAGTAATTTGTTCATCTATACAGTATCAATATTATTTTACGAGAATACCTATATGTCTAATTTTGCATGAGTTTGAAATTGCATCAGATTTGTGAGCCCATCTATCCATTACTTATTTTCAGTTTTCCTGATGGAAGTGAATAATTCTTCGACAATTTAAATAAACTGATATTATGACATTTCGGAAGACAATCGTTATCTTGGCCAAAGGTAAGAGTTCCAACGTTACAGATACATTTTTAAAAATAAAGTACTATGTACATAAGCATACAAAAGAGAAATTTAGTATAGCGGATAGCAGTGATGGGCAAATTTTCTTTAACGGCGGGCCAAAAAACAAAAACAAAAATTTTTGGCGGGCTGGAGATATTCCGACTATGTAATTGGAATTTTTAAGCTTAGAAGTGAACTGGTGGGATGCGCGGTATACTTTGAAGACTGCCACGGTTTCATTGCAAATGAAAGACAATTTTATGCGTATGAAACCTTTACTACTGTGAAAATAGAACTGAGTATATTTTAATAACTCTATGCAAATTTACTTCACATGGTGTTGTATTTTTTTGCACATGCATAAGTGTTTAAACCAATTTCTATTTATAAATTCTCACCACTATATTCTCCGTATGCAAAAAAGAACAACAATTAAATGAATTTTTTTAAAACACTGAAATTTTTATAAAATTATTTTTAAGTCTGCGGCGGGCTAGATAGAGCCTTAAAGTGAGCCGTGGTTTGCCCATCACTAGCCTATAGTATCAAATTACGCGTATGTACTCCGAGTGAGAGATTTATTGGCTGGTCATCAGTGTTTCATAACAGCATTTTGTTATACTATTTTCAGTGACATGTTTGCTCCTGTCACTTTTCGGAATGTCCATGGTGCCTGTAGGTGAGTGTGTGTGAAACCCTTTTACTTTCCACTTAATTTTCTACGCATGTATGTTTTCGTTTATTTTTCAAGACGCTTCTTAAATTGTGACACGTTTTGAAACTTCTATGTAACGAAAATCGTCAATATACCGATATTGCTCTTCGGTCCCGACACAATATACTGTATAAATGTAACCTTCTCTTTAGTCAGAAGAAGAAGCCACCTATTACAGAACTGTATTTGTATTAAGCAGCTGTTACTGTGTATTTGTATTCCGCTTAAAAAAATCTTTTTATCACTATTTTTTTTTCGCTAGTCGTGATGTAGGGTTGAAAGTCACAAATAAACCGTTTGCACATTCCTCGTGTAAACCTCATATGAAAATATTTTATTTCATACGCATAAAATGCACGTGCAAAGATACTGTTTTGAATAGGGTTGCCAAACATCCACAACGGACGTCTGTGCAATAGTAGTCAGAGTATCGTTATGTCCCGGGTCCTATCACCGCAGATGGCAAAGTGGTGATTGGCTGAAGCTAGTTTTCTTTGGTTCTCCGATTTTGCGGCGTGGATGCGAGCAGGTATTCCTTTTGAAAAATATCTCCACAGAGAGCCGCGAACACAATAAAATTACACATGCCATACATCATACACATGTCATTTTCAATATGAATGGTAAATGGTAGCACTTCGAACACGTGAACCTCCGACACTGATAACTAAGGGACATATGTTAGGGACACACAGCAAGTACACATCCGGCATGTACCGATTCATCAGAAATTCTTCAGAAGTGCGTTAAAAAGTTAAACGAGGTGCATGTACGGTTTAGTAGTAGTAGTGACGCTGTATTTATTACGCATTGCCCGTATTTTGAATGTTTCACTTGTGTGTCCGCGCTTTACTTGGATTTAGTCATAAAATAAGTGAGACATTTGTATTTTTTGAAACATCAAACACAATTTCAATCGATTTGAAATGACAAAAAACCTGCGATTAGATGAAAACTCATAACATACTACCATCTGAGAATAAAACAAAAAGTTGTGACTTCTTTAAGTATACTCGTGTTGTTTTCGTTGTTCCGCTTTTAGTTCCAGATCGGTAACGAAATCGGTGCTTGGCACTATTTTGCTTTGATAACGGTAATGCGTATAGCTGGATACCTCGCTCCAGCACCTTAATGAGGTATTGTGGGCTATTGTCTTCCTACTTGGAGAGTTGAGGATTTAGTAACCCTAATTACAATGCAGATACTGTATGTACTTTTTTTTTGTTTCGCAGGTTCGGCTTTTATCCACTTCTGTCCATACGAGTCGATGATTCCAGTGTTCGTGATAATATACGGGCTGTTGTGTATCATACGATTTCCTTTCTTCCTACTTGATTGTCTTGGGTTCCTGAGATCATCCACCTGGAGGTTCTTGTTCCTCACACTCATAGTCGGGGCGTTCGAGTTTGCATGGTTGCTTTACGGTAAGATCCAAGCTATTACATAGCAAGTAAAGTATAATGTTGTATTCATAAATGGTAAAAATACAGTATTTGATGTATATTGAAAGTCGTTGTGAGTACAATCAATTTTTTGGTAACTCTCGAACACACACAAACTTTTTTCCAGTAAATGAGTTTTAGTAGCTTTTTACTCAAGTTTTTATGTAGAATGATTTCCTATTGGGATAAAAATAGACATCAAATATTGAAAGTCGGTAAAAGTAGTGTACAAGATAATTATACAGTAAAAATCCTGCAGGGAGTTCGTAAACTGTTAAAAAAAAATTGGAGGGGTGATAGTATCCATGGAGACGAAACCGTATTTGCCATAGAACTTATTATCACAATTATACACTCAAAGTCAGAAAAGCGTAAAGTAAATTGTCCACGTGGAAGTTTCAACAATGGAGGGGGAAAAAAAAAGAGACGTAACGAAATCATAAGTTTCATAATCCCGTGTAGATCAACGGTAGATATCCAAGGGAGACGCACCCTCTCGTGTGTCGTATTTATATTGTTTGCTGCAACAAGGATTCTTGCGGTAAGATCTTCCGCAGCGTCTAGGGGTGTCTTGTACACCGATGCTTTCATGTGCTCCCAAAAGAAGAAGTCCAGTAGATTTAGGTCTGGTTATAACAAAGCTGCATTAAGAGCATCTTTCAAGCGGCTTTGGGTTATAACCTCTTGAATCTCCCTTATTAAGGCGCCTTAGATCTGGTGAATGAGGAAGCCACGTCACAGGTCCACCACGTCCAATCCAGCTTTCGGGATGTCTGGTATTCAGAACACGTTGGGCATCGGTTCTAAAGTGTACTTTAACCCCTACAAGGGTGGGGGCCCATTGTTTGATTCCGATTGTCATCATTTTTTGTTTTTTCACGATACAAATTAACTATAGAGGGGCTTGTGAAAAATATGGCATGGGGCCATGGTTCTGGGGCTTCATCATGCAAAAACACACGTCCCTATGTGTGTCAGAGCACTCTATAATGATAATCGCCTATACAGTATAACGATAGTACCGTCTAGGCCCGATGCACATACTGTTAATATTTTATATTCCATCCATACAACGATAACTCCTTCATAACGATACATTTCCCCAGTCTCTTGTGTGTGTGCGTATCGTTATAGCATTATCTGAATATCGTGATATGAAAGGAGTTTCCCCGTAATAATTTTGCACGATGATTTTCTGCATTTGATTTCATTCATCGCAACCAATAACTTTGTCTTTATTTAAATTTATTTTCCTTTTGTCTTTGAATTCAGGTACGATCATTATAGCGAAAGTGGATTCCGTAAGGCTCGAGAATAGTAAACTATACTGCAATCAACATTTTCTGAAATACAGCAAAGCAGCCTTGATTTTAATGTATTTCATGTTCGTCTCGATGTGCATCGCAGCAACATCATGTCAAGACCATGATGAAAAAGAGGAAGAGCCTTGAGGGGCGTCACGGTCGGAAATTCCGAGGGAAACGATTTCTTAGCTACACTTTGCTGCAAGAAACAAGTGCCCGTGGTGTGTGAATTAAGGAATATCCAGGCACACGGGCAAAGATATCACGCAGGGATACTGGAGAAGATTGAATTCATAAATAGAAAATTCAAAATGCTCTTACTGATCGTCGTTCTGTGGTTTCACCACTGTTTATATCTGGTAACCTCGATTTTAAGGTTTTTAAATTCCCAGCAGTACAGCAGCAGCACCACCGAACTAAGAAAACCAAATCTTTTAAAAGGTTCTTGACGTTCTCTGATAGGATCTGATCATGTTTCAACTGAAGTGTGAATGACTAGAGAGAGAGAGAGAGAGAGATCAACTTTTGATTAGATCTCTAGATGTATGCTTTTTCTTGCGTATTACTATACAGGGTAAATAAATTTTTCCGACGTACGAGTCCTTAGAAGCTACAAAAACCAACTAATGCAAATGAAATCCAAAGGATATAGGTGTTTCAGAGTTTTTGAAATTGAATTAAAAATTATTAGTATTAACTTGCTTTAAAGCATTTACAAATAAGCGATTAAACATCGATCGTTGTAATGTTTTGCGTAAACTTTAATGCACTGCGTAACTCATACCGCTCGCCACCCTGAAAAATTAAGATTTATTCAGTGTATACGTATACATGTTTTTCAATTTGACCTATGTTGAAGACTTTTTTTATTTGATGTGTAATAAGCACTGTTTTTACAGATAACTACTACTTTCATTGATGGACACCCTGTAGCATTACACCCCCCCCCCATATGAATTATTTGTTATAAACAGGATTTTCATTAAAACGGGCAACCTTCAGCCCCTTTTAATCTGTTATAATGAGGTTTTCTCTCTCTCTACTTCACAACACTTTTATGCATTGAAAAATGATCATCCCCTATACAAAATCACAAGTGGCGTTGAAACGGTGCCCGTTTCATCATAAACGCCGCCGGGGCAGGACTCAGGCAAAAAAGAAGAGCTCACCAAGGAGCTGGTGCGCTAACCGCTCTAGCAGATCTGAACGAGCGGCGTTTATGGTGAAACAGGTACCGTTTCAACGGCACTCGTGGTTTTGTATAGGGGATGATCATTTTGCAATGCATAAAAATAAGTGCTGTGTTTGAATTTTTCGAAATTTTTGTTTCTGTAAACATAACCGCGAGAGATAGGTTTTTGTTTCTTGCCTCATTCTCGAGCACATACCCTGAAACACATATATCTCGAATTTCATTAGCATTAGTTGATTTTTGCGACCGCCAGGGCCTCGTATATCGGTAAAGTTATTTTATGACCACCCTGTACATCATAGTTTCTCAACCTTTTTTGTCCCATCGCCCCCTTCTTCAGAAAGTTTTTTTCCCTCATCGCCTCCCCCACGCAATCTAACCCATAGGATCCTATGTTATACCCGTAGCTTCTACCACCCCCATGGAACATTCGATCTCCCCCCAGGGGCCGTTAACGCCCACGTTGGGAATCACTGCTATACATCAAAAGAAACTTGTAACTTTAGAGGGTAGATGATAAATGTCGAGAACTCGACTCTATTCATAATTATCGCAAGAGATAATATCATAAAATGTGATTTAAAGGAGGAGGTGGTGCGAAGATAATGGGTTCTAGATTGTAGCACATAAACTATTGTGCGTATCTTTTCTTTTATTGAACACAAATTTCGGTTTAGAACAGCGGAACCTCTCTTAATGGTCGCTCCACCAATGCGGTCACTTCTCTTTTACGGCGAAATAATAATTTTTTATTTTAAAGTCTTCAATAAAGTTTCCCTCTTTCACGGGTAATTTTTTTGTCCCGTCGGTGTCGTCGAAAGAGCACTTTACTGTGCAAAGGCGAGATGAATATACATATTCGAAATTTTAAGCATTAAATAAAGCAAAAGTCCTATACAACGATACCCTCTATAACGATAATATTCTCTGGTCCCGGTGCACTTTCCATGAAAGTTAAAGCAGTAAAATTCCTCTTTTGCAGACACCGATAGGAAGAAAATTCGTCCGTAAGAGAGGGGTAACTGGGGGGAGAGTTCTTATTGAAGCCTTTAAAATAAAATTTAATTATTATTTGACCGTAAAAGAGTGTTCACCGCATCTATGGGGTGAACGTTTAGAGTGGTTTCACTGTATATTCTATCTACAACGATATGCTTCTTCGGTCCATTGAATATATTTATAACGACGTTTTACTGTATATTCTATACAGGGTGCCGTGTAAGTGCTAATGCGGTCGGTCTTTATCTCATCAACCGCTCATCTTAGAGGTATTATTCCAATGTAAAAAATGCTCAAAAGGCGTTCAAAAATTACACTGTACCAGTTTTGGAAGTGAAAATACAGTGTGTCACAAAATAAAAAAAATCAAAATTTTTTTACGATCCCCCCCCCCCCCTGTTCTATAACTTCCAATTAGGGAGTTGTTTCCCTGTATCTCCTGAGGCCAATAGAAAAAATTCCATGTTCCAAGTGCAATATCCACTAGTATTTAAATTCAAAAATCGGAAAAGAGTTATGAAAGAACAACAAAAACTAACGAACACGACGCTCCTTTCCCTCATTTATACTGTCCTTTCCCAACTTTTCTCCGATTTATGAATTCGAATATCTCAGCTGATATTTTCTATATATATCTATTACATATATATATATATATATATATATATATATATTCTATATTTTTTACATCTCATAGAAACTTAGAATTTTTCTTGTTGGCCTCAGGAGAGATAGGGAAACAACTTTCTAATTGGAAGTACGTAGACAAGGAAGACAGTATAAAAATTCAGCTTTTTTTATTTTGTTACGCACTGTATTTTCATTCTCAAAACTGGTGCAGAAAAATTTTTGAACGTCTTTTGAGCATTTTTTAAATTGAAACTATACCTATACAACGGACAGTTGATGAGATAAAGGCCGCATTAACACTTACAAGACACCCTGTATACGTACTGACTACTACTTAACTGCACATGCAACTAGTACACATTCACTGCGGAATTTCTAACGAACAGGTACATGCCAGAATGTGTTTTCTGAATGTATGTGTGGCCCACAATATATTTATGTTATCAGAGTCGTGCTTGTTTTGTGTTCATGCTGGTGATGCCATCTGTGTTACATATTTGGAAGTGAAGATGGTGTTGCTTGAATTTTTTATGTTATGAAGTATCATGTTGAAGGTTTTCTTTTTGTTTGCGGAGAGACTCAGAGGCTTCATACTTAGAGGCTCACATTCGCACCTCGAAGTTGGGAAACAGCAGGAAACCTATTTCAGTCGACATTTACTGTGCCGCCATGATAAGAGTCCATCACGATGCCCACACGAACGCTCAGTGACTATGCACGTGAAAAAATGTCGTTGCTTTTCGTCGAAATAATGCACTGGTAAATGTAAATGACAACAATTGCAGAAGTCAATGCCGAACACGAGAAATAAAAAAATATATAACGTTTTATTTTTAAACACAATACACTTCAGATCTAAAATTCAAAATCACAAAATGCTTGACACCTCAGAATCACTCTGATACACTTCTTTTTGGGAATGAAGGGCTGAGAACGCTCAGGTCGAAAAATTGTTTCGGTATCCTCCTCAATACCCAGAACAGCAATCGACATTTGGTGGTTCCCGGCGTATAGGAGTACAACGGGTGCTCCGCAGTGACGGCTTCTTCAATGCAGGACACAACTTCGCTGGGGTTAACACCCATGGAATGGCTCAGGAACTTTAGAGCGTTGTCAATGTAAATTTTCAAGTATCCGGACGGAAAGAAACTTTTTACCTCTTCTGGAGTTTCCTCCCAAGACTTGGTGATGTAGTTTGTCACGAGAGCTTTTCCGGTTATGTCTGTCCTAAATGGCGGAGAAGATAACCATTATTAGATGCAGAATTCGAGTAAAATACTTTCTCGAACTCACAACTCATGCATTAAGTACAAAAAAATCGTTTCAAAATGATTCTAATGTTTATACACAGTCACAATAACTGAGCCGAACCAACATATTTTATTCTGCAGCTCTCTTGCCCTAGTCAACATGTACCCGCGGCTCCCCAAAATGGTCTAAAAGAATAATAATTTCAAAGAACAAACAGACACACATCAATATCACCAGCTTGTCAGAATCAGAATTTTAATGCCAATGTCTCGCCCCTAAATCGGGCCATAAGTTGGCTTAGTTAAGGGTTGGGTCTTGGGAGAAAGTGTGAAGAGAAAGACAAGAGTATTTGTATGTATGGATATGAATGCCTGTTGTGCATGGATCAGCTTGCTGCGACGCACACTTTGAGCACCATCGGAATAATATCTATTGGCGCACTTTTTGTTCTCTGAGTTGATCGGAATTGAATAGTTTAAGAATTTGTTGTGATCAAGGCCATCTTAACAGTATCAGGGTCTACCCAACCCCCGGATGAAGAAATGTTTTGGGACATCCTTCCTGGCGGGAAGTAGCCGCTCGATCACCAATTCACATATTTACTCCCGAAAACCTCATACCATCAGATCTCATTATCACGGGAACCTCTGTGCAATGAAGTTCACCCTCCGGCGATTCCTGGCGGTCTCATACATTAACACGGCCCTGGTTGTGATGGTTATGGGACAATATTACCAATAAGTCAGTTAATAAACAAAGTTTCTGAAATTTCAGGTGAGCAAAATTATATGCGCTCGTCAACACCGATTTCTACTCATGCCCTCCACAAGGAGACGGCTGACAGTGACAGGGCTCTAACCCGGGAGCCCTTACTCGGAATAATAATCTTTCGGTTTTTTTCGCTCTCAATTTACAAGGAAGTCAACATGCATAAGGGGGATATGGTAATCGGCAGCGGCGTGGGAGCCACGGGTGCTTGAGCACCCATACAATAATTTGTGGCATGGGTCCGAGCATCCCCAGAATCGATTCAGAAATCAAAATTTCCCGTATGAAA
Source organism: Pholcus phalangioides (assembly GCF_987345545.1). Taxonomy (NCBI): domain Eukaryota; kingdom Metazoa; phylum Arthropoda; class Arachnida; order Araneae; family Pholcidae; genus Pholcus; species Pholcus phalangioides. The sequence continues at coordinate 78,286,320 of NW_028301608.1, read as the reverse complement.
CTAAAGACGAGCACCACAGGGTTCGAAACATTTCCGATGCCTCTGAGGGAAATAACCTTTTGGTAAGGAGAAATGGTGCTTAATCATATAGCACAGAGTGTTTCTCAACCTGGGGCCATATGGTTCCCGTTGCAGTCCTGAGATGTTCCAGGGGAACACCATGGGCAAAAATCAAGTTGAACGGAAGCAATGACAGGCAATTAAGGGGCGGGAGGGGATCACAGAGAGCGGTAAAAAATATTTGAATGGGAAGAAATAAAGCATTTAAGTAAAATTGGTGCGGAAAAGTATGACTACTTTCAGAATCCATCAGACCCACGTTTGTCTTAATGTACGAGTAGACCGGAGGCCTCGAGTGTACAAAGTGCCTCATGATAATGATATCACGTTTTTCGAGAATAAGTATGAGCCTATCCAGGGGCCTGGCTCTTTCTTTCTTTTCTCTTAAATCAAGCGCAACTCCGGTCTACCGCCATGGGCAATTTACTACCGATTGAGATGTGTCGGAAATGGGAATGTGTGTATCTAATGTCTGGGTACGTATATAGTGTTGTTTGTGAATTTTTAGGCATGACCCATGCATGATGTCTATAGGGGTCCCGCATGATGAGATCTGGTACTTTGATTTTCAGGAGTAAGTAAATATGTGTAAGCCATTACTTCTTTAGCAAAGTACGGAACCCCCCCAGAATTACATTTTGGCTGAGAGTCCATAGTGTTGAGACGTCCCTGCATATACACTCCAAGTTCACTCAGGAACACTCATTAAGTAAGAAGGGTGTCGCTCCTGGATGAGGGTAGCGGTGCCCTGGATAAGGCGGGGGACGGCGAGAAGAAAAAATAGTCCAAAGGGGCCACGGCAAAAAAAGTTTAAGAAACATTTAAATAGCTTCATCGGTCTCGTATCCATTAATAATCGTGATTTTATTGAAACTGTTTACTGAAGGTGAATCTAGGGGAGAGAGTTCGACTTAGTAGGGGTAAAATGGTTAAACCATATCATATGCTCCTTATTTTACGGGACAAAACCATCATTTTTCAAAAATTATACTTTATTGGGGGAGAGGGAGCGTACGCTTACTAGGACTTTTAAGAGGCTCTTACTGATTGAATGTCTCGTAGTAGGAAGCTGAGAATTGGGTGCCAAATTTAACGTAAAGAAAGTGGTTGAGATATTGTTTTTATTTATTTATTTTAAGTAGATTGAGTTTCAATTTGTGATAACTTGTTTCTCGTGTATAATTATTGCATGAGTTAAGGAAAAATAAAGCATAAGTAGTTCCCGAAAAAAAAAAATACAGTTTTTGACCTCATTTTGACCGTTTTTAAAAATGTTTAGCATCACTAAAATCATTTATATAAAAGCTAAAATGAGTTTTCAAATGTAAAATTAAAAAAAAAAAATGAATAAGAAATTTATTATCACAAAAAAAAATTTCCCTCTGGAAACATGCGTTTTTAACCTTCGTGTGAAGTAACTGTTCCTCTATATTGAATGAACCCCCCTCCCGAAAATAATAAAACGAAAATCAGTAAATAAAAAAACAATAATAAAAAATATATATTTCTTCCAGTAAAGTGTTTTGTGGACTGACATATAAAATTTCGATTCATACATTCACATAAATTCAAATCGTTTTTTCTAGTGACGAATTAAGTTTTTGACTAGTGAAGAATTAAGACACCATGTCCGTGGATATGCATTGGAATCGCAGCGGATTTAAAATATTAAGTAGCGGTTTTTGTTCGCTTGAAAAGAGTGACGGACTCGAGTTCATCCCTTGAACGAAGGGCTGAGAACAAACAAATCGAACAGCTGATTCGGCAACCTCCTTAACAGCCAGAAAAGCACTCGGCTGTGAAGAGTTCCAGGTCCGTAAGAGTATCTCGGATGTTCCGCGGTGACAGCTTCTTCGAGGCAAGCGACTACTTCACCAGGATTGAAACTCACGGAATGATTCAAAAAGAATAGAACGTTGTTGATGTATTGCCTCAAGTATCCGGTCGGGTAAAATGCCCTTATTTCTTCTGGAGCTTTATTCCAAGTCTTTTCGATATAACCGATCACCGAATCGTCTTTCGTTATCCCGGTTCTACGAAACAAAAACAATGTATTTTCGCACAATAAATTATGGCTTTTATAATGACCTTATTGTAATGGGCTGATATAAGAGATAAAGGTTTCAATGAAAGTCCGGTTCATAACAAATAATTCTGTGGTGTTTGGTCGGAACATGATAACTCCGAAATCACATTTTTGAGATATAAGCATTTTCATTGTCATTTAAAAATCAGAAATAAAGCACACACACACAAATGCAAATGAAAATATCATACTTTAGCACGTTGTTTAGCCGTACCCACGTATTTGTGCATTTATCTCACTTCTAATTAGTTATAATTAGCAACACTTACTATTAGATCAAAAAACCATTTTTTTGGAGATATGTTCTGACCAAACACCACAGAATTATTATAGCGTCGTAATGCAACAAGATGTATGTACATCAATGAAAGTACAGTAGTTAGCTATAAAATGTGCTTAGTATACATCAAATAAAACAGACAGCCTCCAATACAGGTTGAATTGAAAAAGATGTGTACGTATAAACTGCACTGATCTTAATTTTTGTGGCTGGTGAACGGTATGAGTGATGCCGTGCATCCATGTTACGCAACAGTGGAGGCGTAATCGCCTGATTAATAGTATCTAAGTTAAGGGTGTCTATTACAGTTCACGCCGCTTAATATGATCACATCGGGACTCGAGGTTTTCTGATAACAATAACCAATTGATAACTATATCCGCAATAAATAGCATGATGCGAGTATGATGTCCATACGTACCGTTCGACCAGACGAGAATTATAGTCATCGTACTAGAAACCGGAAAATGGAATAATTGTTTTTCTTTCCCACATAACTCGTTGCGAAATTTTCAATCGTTCCGTTTTTTCTGATGGGTTTTTTCTTTCTTTCTTTCTTTCTTAATATTCTAAAACGGGTTTTTTCCTTTTAAGCTAAAATCCTGCATTTTTTTTAGTCAGTGTGAGGAGTTAGAATGGAATTATCTACTGTGTATCACGAATTACGATACCTTTTATATTGTCTAGTTCTTTCCATAGATCTCTTGAGAACGTCTTTCAGGTGAAGATTGTGGTACTGGATAGAGAGATAAGGATTGAAGTATCCTTATACAATAACAAGGATGTGCACGAGCCGACGCGGAGGAATGCAAAGTGGGCGTGACGGAGCGAAGTAGGCAAAACATTGCCGATTTCAGCATGTAAACAATGGGAGGAACTTCCATCTTCAGTATTTTTTCCCGTTGTTTTCATATTATTTCATTTGTATACATACACAAATGGTGAAATCGTGTTCTGCCTATAACTGCACCAACCGATCGGGAAAATTAAAGGAAGATGGGAATAAACTTCGGTTTCATAGGTAAGTGTGCGTGGTTTTATATTAAAAGATGCATTGATTTTTATACTAAATTTGTAAAATTAGACGCATGTAGTTTCCATTTCATATTCAGTTTTTGTTTAATGAGCATAATTCAAAATAACAAATTAATTTCGTATGCATTTGAAACTTCATTAATAGTTTTTTGAAATCGTGTAGAAATTGGTTATTAATATTTGGGTTAATATTTTTATGACAAACAAACTGTCAAAATATGCTCCATAAAAATGCATTTATATCGTAAAAACTGATGTCTTAAATAGCTATAATTTTGCCGTATAAATCAAAGAAGCGACCTAAAAATTTCTTTTTCTGGTAAAATAAAAAAAAATAATTCTGGGAAAATAATGTGAGAATGTGGACGGGACTGACCGTCATATCAACTTTTTCCGGGGGGGGGGGCGGCGGCTAAAGAGCATATACTTAATGCATGTACTATATATGCAGCATATACCATTTCTAGTGTATTTTCTGAAGCCGGGGGGGGGGGGAGGCGCTGAATGAGAAGTAGTAAAATGTAATTAATACTATTTACATCATCAGTTTCTGCTTAAATATGAAAAGCGAAATATGAAAAATCATACAGCAAACAATGCATCATAAGTGTTATAATTATCAAACAATTATCATAGGCTACTATTACGAACAACAGTTGATTGATTCTATTGCTTTCTTGAAGCTTGGTAAAGAACACACTTTTTGTTCTTAAATAAATCTTCGACTGTATAATTGGGAAATGACTGTTTAATGCAGTTTTTTTTTTGGATAATTCCAAGTTCATTTAAATTCTAATGTATCGTCTATGAAATATCCTTTATTAAAATTTTGGGCTACCACCTGGTCATCTTCCTTAATGTGTTGATTACTGTTGAGCTATGTATGTAATATTACAAAATCTTAATCAGAGAAAAAATTTTTAGGTTCTGGTACCCCCTTAAAATGTGAGAAAAGAAGTTCTTATATGCTGTGAATAATTACATATGTTGGAGGAAAAAAAAAATCTCTTCAAATTTAGAGTTTTTCAGTATAAAATACTAGACAAAAGTTTGCTTTGTAACTAAGCAATTATTTGATAGCAAACACATAATGCTCTTGTGATTGTGATTGTAATATTCCAAATTATGCTCTCTGGACCTGTTTGTAAATTGTTTATTGAGAAACTTGTATACATGCATAATGGTGGAAAAAAAATGTCATTAAAATTTTTTTTTCTAACTTTTATTTCATTTCTTGCATTGAAAGTTCTTTTTCAGCAGGTAATTCGTAGAAATATTCACTGCTTTGAATTATTGAAGTGGAAGCCTCCGCCGAAATGCGAAACATAATGTTCGAAATATATGTTGTTGTTTTTTATATAAAAAAAAAATAGTTCCTCTTAAGCTTCTAAAAAAAGATTATTTTTCTTGAATGAAAGTATGTATTTTTTAAGACGAAGAATGCATAATTATTGGCCGAAATGTGAAAAAAGAACGGGAATATATAGGTCCCCCCACGCCGCCCCCCCCCCGTATCTCCGCCCATGCTGGCTCGCCACTTGCGAAGTAAAACGCTGCACATGCGTAGCGGCAAGTGTTGACCATCTGTCGCCACCGTTGTTCAGTTGAGCGTCGTTTGTGTTCCGTGAAAGACTTGTTTTACAAAGTGCTTGTTTAGTGCGTTGGTTCTCAACTGAGAACAAGAAAATGAACAGGAAAATCCACAAGGAATTTCTACCTGAGGGAACGACGATGAATGCTGCAAGGTACATTGAAATTTTGACCCGTTTCATGAAACGTCTACGCAGGGTACGACCTCAGTACGCACAACAAGGTTCATGGTTTCTTGTTCACGACAATGCTCGCCCTCACACAGCCAATATCGTCAAACAGTTCCTGGCAAAAAAGGGGGTGGTGCAAATTGAACATCAACCATACTCGCCAGATCTCAATCCTCCAGACTTCTCCCTATTCCCACGACTCAAGCTCTCTTTGAAAGGAAAGAGATTTGACGATATTCCTGACATCCAACGAAACGTGACGAGGCTTTTGAACTCCATCCCAAAAGAAGACTTCTTGCAAAGTTTCCAGGACATGTATAGGAGATCTCAGCGGTGCATAGTAATGGGAGGTGACTATTTCGAAGGACAGTAAGGTAACTTTCGTTAACATTTCATCTACGTGAATGTTACAGGACTATTCACCGAGCTTTATTGTCAGAGGTTGTATATACGAATATAATGAATCATCAATTAACTATTTAATTTACTGAACATAGCCATGGTCCAGGATTGTGAACTCGAATGCCATGTTGGTTTTGTTTGCGCATGTTGATACGTGTGAAGAAAGCCAACATTGAAAGACTGATAATGGCTTATAATTATGTTTTTAACTTCACACATATTGGTTAAATTTTTATTGCGAAACACAGTACGTCCGGTGCATGTATATCATATCCGTTAAAAATAATTTATTGGCTTAATGAAGAGGAGAAAGGGTTACGCATTTTTTCATATTTATCAAACTTTCCAACTTCATTTGGGAATTATGCATAATCGCCGGTTAAAATGATAAATGTAGTGGAATTTAACCAAAATTTCTTTATCGAGAGGATTGATTATTATGCATAACCACCAGTATATCACTTTTAAATGTAAAGGAACCGATTTCGACCGAAGCCGAACGTCGCGTGGTGTAAATGTGAAAGTCGTATAAACGAGAATCCACTGTATATCGTCGTACCTCCCCATCAGTGAACACTCCCCGTTAGCTGATAAAATTTTTTAGTCCCGTGGGCCTCCGTTATCGAGAGGTTCTACTGCATCTTTCAAATATAGTAAAACCCCAAAACTTCGCAAAAGCTGGGACCGACGATATCAATCGTGTAAGTCGGAGGAGCAGTTTAAATGTAAATTTTGGTCCACATGAGAAGAAATTAGAACAAAAAAGTAGTAATATTTTATAAATTTTAGTTATGCTACTTATGTTTGGAGGCAAGACCAGATGAATTGTCATTGATGAGCATCACAGCAAACGCATTTTTTAAATACTCGAACATTGAACTTCAGGCATGTGACCAGCCTGTGAAAATGGCAGGTACCATGCGATCCTTAGAATTTTATTTCTGAAGCACGGAAAAGTTTTCATGTTTAGTGTGTGTGTATGCAGCATATACCTATACCTCTAAAAATCTAATTTTCGTCTTTATCTATTCTGATAGACGAAAAATTCTTATTTAATTATCACTTAATATTCAGCACCATCTCAGCAATGATCTCGTAATTATGTGAACATAAGTAATGAGCATTTTTAACAGAATATCAAGTAGGTCCAACCAGGGTCCGTCAATAGCCATCTCGGTGAGTGATTCACGAATCAAAATTGAATTTTACTCCAAATTTTATGTAATGAAAATATTCTTTAAAAATTTCAGGTAATTTTTTTAATAGAATTATTTCTATGTTTTGCATTAAAAAATTACCCCTCTTTTTACAAAATTACCCTTAAAATTTCGAAAAAGTAAATGAGAAATTGGCAAATGAATATTATCCTAGTGAATGTATTTTTCTAGGGGCTATAGCGCACTATAACGGGACTGGCTCGGAAAGCCACTGAAAACTAAGTAGGAGCCGTTCAAGTATTACGTCAACAAATTTTTAGCCATTTCTGACTCCCTCACCCCCCCCCCCCGTCAGCAAAAGTCAACAAAACTTTCACCCCCTTCCTCTTCCCTTGTCAGAGGGGTTCATGCAAATCCCCCCCCCCCCCCCGATGATCAAAAAAAATTTTTTTAATGCAAAAAAATTTCTCTCCTCAATTGAAATTTCGGAAGAAAATACCTTTATATGTCATTATAATCAATTTCTGTTAATTTCAATGTTATTTGAAGGTTATGAACTCAAAATTTATTTTTAATAAATTCATTGCGACCCACGCTCTAAGCCATATAATGATAAATCGCATAAAGGTCCTTGGCCCGCGGACCAAATATGGCCCTGGGGGTTATCTGATGCAGCCTGTCCTCCTATAACCTAATTTTGTAAAAATGAACGGAGCGGCACATTTACAGATCGCTTAAGTGACCCGTGGTACAACCCCAGAACATTTAAGCGGCCCGTGGCACATTTTCAGATCACTTAAGCGGTCCGTGACACATTTAGAGATTCCTTGAGTGGCATGGCCAGTCTGTGTGATGGTTAGAGCATGGGATTTGTGCATTGAAGGTTGTGGGTTCAAATATCCACTCGATTTTTTTTAATAGCGTTACCCGCGGTCGGTTTTTGGAACATCTTGTTTCAATTTATCAGTTTTGCCATATTTGCGGTTGTGGTGAGAATAGAGTTGATATTTTCAGTCCGGAAGCAGGGGCCCCCTTTAACGGCCGCAGGCCTGCGTTAAAGGGTTATTTACTAATAAAGTAGTCGGAAACATTTTTTATTTTGCGTTGTGATATATTATATATCATTATTATAATTATAATTATGTTATATTATATTACTATAAAATTTTAGATCCTTGTAATTTTATCGCGTGAGCAGTCATGACGAAATAAAAGCGATATCGTTAATGAATCCTGGTGTTTGGCAAACGAAACAGCCGTGGGGTAATGTTCGGCTCTTTGGCTACTACGCCACGAGATAGGTTCGGAGTTAAAATTTCCCTCGATCTTTAATGACATAATTGTGATCCTCGCCAATGAGCATTTCCCATTTTAAAACCTGGGTACATTATGGAATTGTGTGACTCGGACACATTTCCAGATCACTTGGATCCGCGAAACATTTAGAGATCATTAAAGTGATTCTGTAGGGCACATATCAATAGGCGAATGTTCGTTCAGGTGCCCACAAACTATCAAAAACTTTTTCTCGTTTTTGGCGCATCGATGCCATTAAGAATATTTCATATTTTCATAAAGAGTGGTTGATGACGTAAGCATTATCCAAACCCCCTCCCCCTTGTCATCAAAAGTCAGCAAATCGGACCCCCCGCTCCCATCGATGCTGACGTAATACTTGAATGACCCCCGTACAACCAACTCCCTTTTGTGTAATTGCGGGGAATGAAACACAGGCGTATGGTGCCCACATAGTATCACTGTGGCAGTTAAGTATAATCAACGTGAAGACTGATATTTACGTCCTACCACTCAAAACCAGTTACCTATACATCCAAGGCTCAATGGTGGAGATCTGGACACCGAACTTGTACGTTTCGAGACGTAGTGCGTCGCAGAAGCTGATGATAGCATGTTTGCTGGAACAGTATGCAGCCATCCCTTGGAAAGATAGGCGGCCTAGAAAAGAAAAGAAAACTTATATCAAGAAGATCGTAAAAACAAAATCAAAGAACAGGAGAAAAAAGACACCTCATGCCACGCAGGGCTGTCTTAAGAGCATCATGGGCATAGGCGGAGATAGACTTGGAAGTCTGAGAGGGCACGGTCATCATTGCTAGGGGGGGGGGGGCACGATGATGATGACGTCAATTCATATATACGTATATACATTACATCAGTCTAAGGCGACTACATAATACCATTATTCTAGTGGCTATTGATCAGTCAACTCCACTTTTGACAAGGGGGGGGGGCAATGCCCCCATATCTCCGCCCATGATCATGACCCCCCCCCCCCCGTGCAACTGATTTTTCTGAGGCCCTACCTGGCAAATTCTCGAAAAATTCAACTATTTCTCGTTTTCCTGAGGTCCCTCTTCTCTTGAAGCCATCGGACCATGCCCGGTTGGGCCCATGCGTTAAGACGGCACTGCTGCCACGGAAAATATTGGTATTCTCGATCACAGACGGATTCGAAACAGATAAAAACGTTTGCTCATTACATAGAAATCTTCAAAATTTATAAAATTTGATGGGATATTAAAAAAAAAAATTCAAGCCTATTTCAAGCAATTTTTCGATATGGTCTTGCGTGCGTTAAGCGCAATATTTAGTTCATTTGATCATTTTTGACGCACCACGGTCATTTTCTGCACACGAGGGCTAATTAGACCGGGACCTACAATTTATTGCCGATTCCGAACGGCAGGCTTGTTTTTCATACTCATCGAGAGGTTGGTGCGCTAACCCCTCGATGGGGGACTCCCTGCGGTAGTAATTTTTGCTGCGGTCAAGTCGCCGTTTTTTGTTGTACCCCTGTGTCAGGAAAGTTTTCTGACAAGGACGAACTGGGTATCGAACTCACGACACCTCTAAACATCCTTTGGTACTTTATTTAGTTTATTATTATATTACGCAATATACTAATACATACTAAATATTACGCAATATTTAGATTAGGTACTTTAAGTGTACAGGTACTTACAAGAAACTCAAAAACTTCATGATTCACGACATAACGAATGCATGTTGATTGGAACAGCTCCTTTTTTCCGACGATAATTACACCCATGTGGCGCCTAGGCCAATAAATACGGTATACGTACTTATATGAGTCTCGAACGAGAGTTACGAAAATTTTTTACTAAAATGCATCTGATACTTTGCTATATCAATGCAAGCATTCACACTGTCCATCCTCTCAGTGCATTGATTAAAACGGACTGATAATTTTTAATGGTTATTAAAAGATATTTTTGAGCGCGATGAAACACGATAAATGGGCACTGCACGTAAATAATATACAGTACTCACCAGCGGCACTAGCAACAGCAGCAACTCTGCCCTTTGACTTGCAAACCATTGGCAAAAACGCTTTGGCGACACGAACGGTTCCAAGGAAATTCACGTCTATGACCTTCTGGAAGGTGTCCATACTTGTCCACAACACCTCGCCTCCATCGTTGAGGCCAGCGTTACATACGACAGCCCAGAATTCTGGAATCGAATAGACGCGAATCAGTTGTCTTTTAGAACTGTACGGTATCAATTATTTCCCAGATACTACATAGTTAAGTAATACTAAAGGCTATCTACAGGAAGTATTGACTAAAATACTCGCTCCAGGGGTATATATAGGAAAACTTTTTCTTTTATGATTACACAACTCCGAATGGAAATAATTAATGCTATACATTCAGCGAAATCCCAGTGGATTATACATAAATCTATAAAGCAAAAAAGGAAGCGAAAATGCCCTGGCCGTTGAAGAACGAATTCGATACGTATATCAATGAGTGAGAGAAGATTAATTATAATAAGACGTTACGCTCCTAGGAGGGGAAATTCTATGTCTTCATAGCTTAGTTGGTAGACCCCCGTCCGGCAAACGAGAGACCGGGGTTCGGGTCCCCGTGAGGGCAGAGATGAATTTTCCTTCCCATAAACATCCATATCTCCTCACTCAGTCGTTTTCCGTATTAACATGGGAGAGTGACGTCTTCCGTCATAGTAAGAAGTGCAATACAATGTGATTCAAAAGTTAAGGAATAGTAAGAAAATCGTAATGAACAGAAAACTATACTGCATATTATGAATCTTCTAGCGATTTATTAAACACTCTAACGCGGGGCCAAGGTTCCGGTTTTATTGATTGGAATTGAAAAACATTTTTTGTGAGATTCCAAACTTAATTTACGAAAGAAAATTTCATTCATTCAAGCACTTATGTCACAAATTTAAGTTTTCTAGAGAATAATAGAACCTAATTTTAAGGAAGAATACAATATATAATTTTAACGGGCATTTTACTATGGACATGGACAAGTCCTCCTCCTCCTAACCAGATCATGGCCCGTCGCTCTGTTTGAATGAAGAGGTTTTAGCAAATGGTCGAAGATAACCTGATCCATGCTGATTTCTGTGTAATGCTTGTTATTCCCAAAGCAGAATGTACCAAAAACAGTGAAGTACGTCGCAGAACAATCTCATTGAGATCTTAAGAAAATAAGGAAAAATAAGTATTTTCCGTGTAGAAAACTTTGTTAAAGAAATTTTTACCGCAGAACATTTCCAGTCACCTGAAGGCCTGTTGCAGAACAATGCAAAACATTCTGCTTTGGGGGCTTGTTATGGTGCTGCCATCAATTTGTTAAACTACGAGTAAAGTGTAATGATTGAATAATTGTATCGTTGTAGGCCTGTTACTCTCTGTGACGAGACTTTTTAACGGGGAGATTCGTGCCTCGAGGTTGGGAACCACAGAAAACCAACTTCAGCCGACCGCAAGTCTAGCATCCATACAAGATTTTTTTTTTTCCCCACGAATTTTCAGTTGATATTTCTAAATTAAACGATCAGAATGGAAAATAGAAGGAAAAAATGATTAAAATCAATTTTCAAATCTGAATTCGGTCTGTAAAAGGTCTGTTTTCACAAACATCACGTATCGAATTTCGAAAAGTGAATAAATATATTCAGGGTGTACCGAAGCATAAAAAACAAGTGTACCAGAAGTTAAAGCACAAGTAAAAAAAATGTGCCTAATATTTTAAATTCCTAGATCACATACAAAATTATTTCACATTTTAATCTTTTCCATGGGCAGAACCAGATTTTGCAAACGTTTTGAACGCAAGTAACTCCATGGTACTAATCTATACCTGCTTTCAGCTCCACAACAGTTCGGTATTCCTGGGGCCCCAACGACGGTGAAGCAGGCGGAATTGGTGTCCCGGGTGCGTACCAGAGAGGGCGCCAATTTCACCTTTCGAACACCTTCAACATTACAAGATAATACTAACAAACATAACTGCTTGGCCCAGCTGACCAGGAAACTAGTTACGGCACTGGGTATTCCTGTCTATTGTTGTAAGTACACTGATTGGGTTAAGATAGCCCCACGCTTTTTTTACTGGATTAAAATCCAGACTTGGACCGGCTGGTCAGTCCAAACAAGACACATTGTGCTTTAGAAATCACCACTTTATAGAACTGAAGTGATCTATTGGAGCATCTTATTAAAAAAATGTCTCTATATAAAATATCCTTCCAATTATTTCACCGAATCGAAACAGATTATTCTATTGAGTTTCCTGATAATTTTCAGACTTCTGATTGCTTTTTAGGAAAGACAGTGAGGTCTGTCCGTTGAAGGCAAATGCTTCCCAAACCATTTCAGACTTTCCTCTCGGTGCTCTTCTGCATTACGATAAGCAAATGACTTTTATTTGACGCAAATGACGCCTTTTTTTTCCGTTTGCCACGTCAATACTTTCTATGGCGGAGCGGGCCATCTAACTTACACTTTTTTTCCTCGCTGAACAAAACTCGTAAACATATACACATGTACTTAACTCCCATTAACACACGTGCTTACGACTCCAATTCAATCTTTCGTTTTTATGGGTAAGTTTTTGGTATCATTTTCTTCAAAGTGATCGAATGTCGTTTCAAATGTCGAAATCTGTGATTCGAGGACGAATTGGTGAGACGTAATTTGTGTGATTTAAGTTACCTTCTATCTGAAGCTGAGACCTTTTCTGACCAGATTTTATTCTTAAAGCCAATTCTATAGCTAATTGTCTGTTGGCAATCGCGGAACATTGTTGCGATATGTGTTGAGGAATTTCGTCAATTAGGTCGTTTATTTGTATTTGACATTTCGTCTTTTGGTTCAAAATCTATATTGCTGGCTAGTACAAAGTAAATACTTCGTTTGGACGTTTTTAAGCAATCGAAATTTCGTTAACAGCTCCCCCGCCCCCCATACTTTTAATTTTCAGCTTTCACATTCGGCAAATTTCAATCTTTGTTAATTTGAAAATTCTTCCGCTTATATACTATACCAATCATCCAATCACACACTAACACTAATATGCATGAAATGTGCCTAAAAGCCTTTGAAATACCACATTTCAAGTTTCAACGAGCTTAGTGTAATGTATCGTAATTTTTGCGATCTGATATCGTTTGCATTTAGTCTTATGCCTTTTTGTGTTTAAATTAAAGACGATTTTTGTTTTAAATTCATCTGTTTTCTACAAGGTCCGTGCCTTAACTTTTGAAACAGACTGTATTTTGGTATTTTATGAATGTCTGCGTGACGGGAAACGAATATTTGTCGAACCTATAACCTCTCTCGTTGGACAACGATAAAAACATACAGCACTGATACTCACTGTTTCGTCCCAAGTTTTCGTTAACGTAATCCAATGCTTTCTGAACGTCTTCATCTTTGGTGACGTCCATACCTAGTAAGTGCAGGCGACTCGACGCCGATTTTCGAAGATCTTGAGCACCTTTTCCATCGGGGAAAAGGCAACAGGCAAATACTTGGTAGCCGAGGTCATCGAGTCTCGATGCTAGCATGTGACCAAATCCACTGTCGCATCCTGGCTCGCACAATTACGATAATATTAAAAAAATGAGTACAAAATATCATATTTTTATCAAGTTATGATAAATACTCTAAAAGTGGAATAATGTAATTTTGATCAATTACTTTTCGCAAAGCATTGTGCGATAATTCACTTTGCGAAACATCGAATACGGACTTCTTAAAATAAAGCACTTTAATGATCAGAGATGTAGTATTGTGTCCAAACGCCAGTGGAATAAATTCAATCGAGTTGACTCTTTCTTCACCTTATTTCCCTTATCGCGAAGGAGTTTATTCTAACCCTACGAAAAAAGTTGTGTGTGTTCCCCCGTTCTCCCACCACCACCATGATATCTCAACGAGATAACGATCAACTAATAACGATTGTGGCGGTTCTCCTCAGCTTTATCCCTCCTCCGCTCTCTACGGCATTGCCACCCCGCCCCCCACACATATATAATGCATCATTCTCAGAACTAATCCTTCTATTATATACTGTACATAGAAGTAAGAAAGAGAACACCAAAAAGTAAAGAAAAACTACAAAAGACAAAACTACAAAACAAGTTTGTAGGTAAGGGCGAAAAAAGCAAGGCACTCTACTAATAATCTCTTATCCAATATATCTTTGTACTGTTCTTTTCTGCACAGTTACTTCATTTTTTTCTTTCCCTTTCTTCTTCTTCTTTTTTTTTTTTTGACGTGGAACAAGGCTTCTATATTTATCGCCTATACGTCTAATGCAGGTTTTTCAAATTTATCGCCAACAGCTTGCACTAGAAAGGGTTAATACCTTGCGTACTCTTCCCCCATCCCTATTAAAACGAACATCTTTTCCTTGAGATGCTAAACTACATCAAAGGGAACAAACATATCAAATTCTATTTCGATCACAAACATCCGTGTCGCAGAAAAACGAGCTTTTCCGATCATGTGCAATTTGGTTTCCTGAGCTTTCTGAACGAATTGACTTTCTGGATGAAATCAAATTTTGATTTTCTGTAACAAGCATCTTTCACACCATGTGCTTACGAAAGGCGGAAATAGGGCTTCTGCTGCGGTTTACTTGTATGGTGTCTTGTAAGTCAAAATGCGGCCTTTATCTCATTAACCGCTTGTCGTAGAGGAATGGTTTGCATTTAAAAAATGCTCAAAATGTGTACAAAAATCACGTTGTGCCAGTTTTGAGAATGAAAATATAGTGTATCACAATAAAAAAAAAATCTAAATTTTTATATGAACATCCTGTGGCCAGAAAACCCAATTGGAAAGTTGTTGCCCTGTCTCTCCTGAGACTAAAAAAGAGAAAATTCCACGTTTGTAACAGCAATATTCACTGAGATATTTGAATTCAAAATCCTGAAGAAACGTTGGGAAAAAACAGCACAAACTAACGGACAACGTTTCTTTCCCTCTTCTTTCCAAACTTTTCTCCGGTTTTTTAAAATAAATATCTCAACGAATATTGAACTTAGAAACGTGAAATTTATTTTGTAAGCCTTGGAAGACATGACAGCAACTTTCAAATTGGGTTTTTGAGGACAAGGTGTCCTTATAAAAAATTTTTATTTTGTAACACATTGTAATTTTCCATCTCAAAAATGGTACAGCGTGATTTTTGAACACATTTTGAGCATTTTTTAAATTTGAACCATTCCTCTACGACAGGAGTTCTTAACGTTTTCCAGTCACGACCCAAAATCAACAATAAGATCAGCTTCGCGACCCATGGTATCGTTTGTTCATCGAAATTAGTGAAACCTTTGTTTTGCGACTCATAGTCATATAATCAAGTTTAGGTCGTGTCCCCATATCTAAAGAATTCCTATCTGCAAGTTGATTTGCACGACCCATCTTAGAAGTCCCTGCGAATCAAGTTTGGTTCCTTGACCCATAGTTCAAGACTCTGCCTATTTGTGGATTCGCACGACCCTTCGCGGAAACCCCTGAAACCCAAAATTAGGTCGCGACCCATAGGTTAAGAACTCCTGCTCTACGACGGACGGCTGGGCTGATGAGATAAAGGCCGCATTAGGGATTGCGGGACACCCTACACATGGACGATCAAAAACAAAGTGCTCCAATTTTTCTTTTCTTAATTTTTAGATACTGCAGTTATGTAATTGTGTTTTGTTCGTACACACATTCTCTTGCATTCTTTAATATAATGCAAAATTTTTGGGAAGACTTTCATTTCACACAACTTGCACAAAACGACCGGAATTCCTTCCAAACGAGAGAGAGAGAAAAAGCTTTACCATCTCTCCTAGTATTAGTTTGGATCTCATAACTTATGGCAGCAGTTAGTTTCTCAAGGGGATCATGCACGTTATCAGTGCCGCTACAAGTCACTTGACCAGCCTTGAGTTTCCGTGTAAATATCATATATTAATGTCTGGAACGGTTGATCTCTCATTCGCAAGTGCGGGTACGGGGGGGGGGGGGGGATGATCGTCCCTCTCAAGAGCCGAAAAATATGGGATTAATTTTTTTGTCCCGTAAAAAGATACGGTATCATCCATTGCACCTACGCAATAAGTCGCTTTTCCAACACATCGCCTTGGATCCGTCTACCTTCGCTTCATTTGCAGCTGAATATATCTGCCTCAGCTTCATATGCAGCTGAAAATGCCTACCTTCGTAAAGGCATGGGCGATCGTTTCTATCACCCCTCCCATGAGCCGAATAATATGGAAAAATTTGCCCCCCCCAGCGTCAATGATGGAGCCGACTGATCTAATGTATATGAATTGCCATCATCATCACACCCTTTCAGCTTTCATTGTCATGCCCACCCCCCTCCAGTCTTTCATGTCTATATACAAATACAACGCCACAACAGGCAAATTGCCCAACGAGGTGGCTGACTTAAGAACATCATGGATCCCCGAGCCCCTACCTACTACTGCTACACCACACATGCACCCCCCCCCCACCCGCGGAACCCCCCAACGAATCGGTACATGCGGGAATGTGCGTGTACTTGTAGTGCAACCTGACGTAAAGTTTGTTTCTGTGTAATGCTTGTTATGTGTAGTGCTGTCATCTGCCCCCAGTTTTACTAACTATGAGTGAAGTGTTATGGTTGAATGATTTACCGTTGTAGGACTGTTGCTCTCTGTGGCGAGACTTTTTAACGGGGAGATCGGCTCGCATTTGCGCCTTGAAGTTGGAAACCACAGAAAACCAACTTCAGCCGACCACCACTGTGGGGTTCGAACCCGGATCCTCGCATCACGAGTCCGGCACTATAACCACTCGACCACCACAGCGGCCATATCCGCCTATGATCGTATTTCCCTAATATCAACCCGTGTTATTGTAAGGTTTTTTCTAGAGATATGTCAAAAGTGTTCAATTTCTTCTAGAAATAGTTTTCCGATCGTTTTTTCCTCGCATCACGGTCATTTTCTGCACACGAGGGCAGACCGTTACCTACAATTTATCCGAAACTTGTGCCGCAAGTTCGATACCCGATTCGTCCTTGTCAGAAACTTTCCTGACACGGGGGTACAACAGAAAACGGCGACATGACCACATAAGAAGATTGCTACCGCAGGGAGTCCCACATGGAGGGGGGGGGGGAGTTAGCGCACCAACCTCTCGGTGAGTGTCAAAAAGGCTGCCGTTCGGTGCATATTGCCTAATCGGCAATAAATTGTTGGTCCCTGTTCAATTAGCCCTCGTGGGCAGAAAATGACCGTTGGTGTGATAAAAATGATAAAAAAAACTTTGCCTTTTCTTTTTACACTCCCCTAGAGGTTGGTACGCTAATCCCTCGATGTGGGACTCCTTGTGGTATCAATTTTCTCCTGTGGTCATGTCACCGTTTCTGTTGTACCCCTGTGTCAAGAAAGTTTCTCACAAGGATGAACCGGGTATCGATCTCGTGACACCTCTAAACATCCTTTGGCACGGGGGCTACTCCTGCGCTACCACGCTCTTCCAGAAATATTGCCGAAAATCTTTTGTCACTGGTATTTCGTTACTGGGCAGCTGTAACAAACTAGAAATTAAATATACCTAAGTAAAAAATACTGCATGTAGAAGTTATTTGCATATGCAGTATATATGTTGGGATATCTTTTTGAAATGAATATGCACCAAGAAATAGAAAATATGCATTTTGAAAACCTGCTTCTTTTTTCATGGTGATTTTTTGATGCATATTTTCTCATTTTGGATACATATTTTGGAATTTTCAACTTTTAGGATTGTTTAGTGCATATTTTAGCTTTTTTTTAAATGTATTTTTTGACATTTTCAAGTGTGTATTTTGACATTTTCAAGTGTGTATTTTGACATTTTCAAGTGTGTATTTTGACATTTTCAAGTGTGTATTTTGACATTTTCAAGTGTGTATTTTGACATTTTCAAGTGTGTATTTTGACATTTTCAAGTGTGTATTTTGACATTTTCAAGTGTGTATTTTGACATTTTTCAGTGCATATTCGAATATTTTTGAAGCATAATTCATCACTTTTTCGGCGCAGTTCTATTATCATAATGGTATCTTATGGAAAAGCCTTATGAGATTATCATTGAAAAGACCGTATTTTTTAATGTGGTCCGAGTTCGATGATGCAAATGCTCATTTACATCATCACGACTCACGCTGTTGCTGACTTTTCAGATTCTCTTTTATGATGTTTCAATTCTAAGCTCATGACACGTGTCCTCAGAATTAATATAACGATTAAAACACATAAATTGTTTTTTATTACTTTGGCTTTGTTTCTCATTTATCAGGAGCATCGAAGTGTGTGAATAACGCCTCGTGTCAGACGTCAAATAAGACTTATTTCATTACCGAATTTCAAAGATGTTCTTTACTCACCAGTGATGAGCACCGACTTTCCATCGGACTGTATCTTCCTTCTGGGTTTGAAATTCGTTATCCACGTGCCGACTACACCCGCTAAGAAAAGCGTCGAGCCTATAAACATCAGAAGACATCGAAGCCATCCCGGCAAAAACCATACCAAAATCAATCCGACGACTGCTCCGATGACACGGTCGCGCAACACGTCTTTAGACGCTGCCACAACTCGCCTGCGCGTATCCGAGGCAAAGCTCATCGTGTAGATACAGTATTATAACTATATATACGTAAGCAACTTCTCCGAAATATGACAGCAGCAGCAACAGCAACAAAGAAGAAGCGATGTTCTACGCCTCGAGTTCAGATCGAGAATAAAAAGAAAAATATAGAAAACCTGTTGATGATTTTTCCGCTTCTTCTTTTCCTCGACCAATTCGAAGGTCAATGTTTGCCAGATTACGAGAGAGAGAAACACTCTCCTGATTAAGAAAAACAACTTGCTTTATTCCTCCCCCACCTTCATCTCGTTCTGTCTCCTTCTAAAACTTAACTTTTAATTCAAACTCTTCCCCCCCCCCCCCAAGAGGAGCGTACGCAGGAATCGATTTTTGGAGGGGGCACAAAAACTTTCTTCGCGAGACATTTATCACCTTTAGTGACAAGCACTTAATGAGTTATCACTCTTAAAAAGCATTTAAATTAACAAATTGATTGAAGAATTGATTTACAGAAATTGATTGATTGAATAGCATTTAAAAGGCTTTTTTTTTTCTATATACAGTAAAATCTAGATATAATGATACTCTGGGGACCAAGAAAAAATATCGTTGTAAATTGGTTATCGTTATATAGTGGCGGAAGTTTAATATTAGACTATAACTATTTCCAAACCAGACTTGTAAAATATCGTTGTGGAGGGTTTTACCGTTACATCGAAGTTTCACTGCATTAATTTTTCTTTTACAGAAATATTTTTTTATAATTTGTGGTTGGCTTGGGAGGGGTCATGGAACCCTCCCGTACGTCCCCCCCACCACCTGCTGCGTACGCCTCTGACTGCCCCTTCCCCCATGGGCAAAAATTGTAATCACATAATGTTCATAAGTTCATTTGGCAATGGCGAGAAAAAAAATCCAGTTTCTCTCTGGAAAATATGTACTATAACATTACAGTGATACTTCCGGCTAACGAATATGATTCTTTATGGAATCTTCGTTAGCCGAAACATGATTCCGCGTAGGTTTCCATGAAAAATAATTTAATTCGTTCCACGTGAGAGATGCTGAAGATCTGGGTTCGTAGGTGTCTCCTTCCATTTGTGATTTGGTCAGTTCATTTCTGTATTTGATACGGTAAAACCTATCAGTTTAGACACCTTTGATTCCTGGACACCTCCTTGCATTGGACGGTTTTGAATAGAACTGACCATAATCGGTTCCATTAATCTTATAACACAGTGTGTCCACAATACAGTACCTTAATATCTTGGACACCTGTCTAACGTTGACAGATTTTAAATGGAACCATAGATGTCCAACTTCTTAGAGCATAAATCTTTTACTGTGCATGCAGATGGAAAAGATAAGCTCCTAGAATGTCCAGGCTGCCCAGTTTGATGCGAAGAGTCTTGCACTGAATGAACACGAGCTCTGAAAACAAACATGGCCTCCCCTCCCCCTTTTTTCAATGCATATTTCATTTTACCTGGAATGGCTTTGAAAAGGGAAGTAGAGGAACATTTGGAAAAGATTTCGAGGTGGACACGAATTAATCAGGCTCGAATGGCAATAATTATGATGATGATTGGCACTAAAATTTTCAGCTCTCGTGACGCTGCTGTTTCATGTTAGCACGTGCATCTATTTGTACGAAAATGTGCGTTAGCCGAGGCAAAAATCACGAAAAAAATCTTCGTTAGCCGAAAAATTTGTAAGCCGAGATGTTCGTTAGTCGAGATGATTTGGGGTTATAAGTATGTCTACGTTAGCTATGACAACCCATCAAACCACATTCACGATGCGGTATAATTGTTTCTTCAAAATTTCACAGAAAACTATATATATAGTCAAACCTTGTTAGTGCGTCATCCGGTTAACACGTCACTCCGCTTACCGGGTCACTTTTTGGAACTCCCGATTGGAATTGGCACAGCTATGGCTTACTCCGCTTAACGAGTCACTCCACTTACTAAGTCGTATTTTTGCTCTCCCAAGAGTGACTCATTAATGAGGTTTGACTGTATATATCTATATTATTATACTAATAGTTTTCTTTTCCTCTTGAATTTCTCTCGTCACATGGAGCTAAATCATTACAGCTACTATATATATAGCCATGTATCCATAGGCGTACGCAGAGTTTTCTCGAGGTGGGAGGGAATCAGATTTTTTTCCTTGTGAGGTTACGTTTTTTCCTGCAAAATAACACTATAATCTTGTGTCAAACGGGGGGGGGGACGGTTAGAACCTCAACCCCCCTTTGCTTACGCCAATGCATGTATCACGTGCGATGAAAAAAAAAAATAGATTTATCGCCTAACGGACAGTCTAACATTAACACATCCAACAACTTCAGCCAGGGATCTCCGGCCAATTCAGGAACTGGCCGCACTTCGGGTTATGGCAATAACATATATACGATAACACCCCGACGTTATGTGATAGAGGGGGCCGACGATAGACGATAACCGCATTAGTCGAATTCGCGTAACTCGGTGTACGATTTTGCATACAAATGCATATTAATAATTTAGGAGAAGCGCGTATTTTTCCTTCTTGCTGCTGGCGCGTACATTACGACTATATACTTCTCTATGACTTTAAAAAATGTAATTTGCTTTGGAAATCCGGTCCTTAAAAAACTATTTCCTGAAATCTATGCAAACTAAAATCACGTGCTAAACGCTTTGGAGGTCTTTGATAACAGCCTGGTCCATCGTAAGAAACAATCTTCTTGTGTTAGGAGGCAAGAAAGCAACTTTTACCGAAATTAATTCAGAGTTGCATTGCCATTAATGAGCATCACTGTCACATTGAACGAATGTTTTGTTCTGGATTTCAGGTAGGAAATTGTGACATTCTCTGCACAAAATACACACCATACAAGCCTTGGAATTCCATTTCTTTAAATAAAAGACAAAATATATCAGCTTTATATACTGTGACCTCTCAAAAATCCGTGTAGTTTCTTTACATGTGATGGATGTCTTAATCGAATAAAACGATCTTACTTTGTTGTTAATTAATAATTTCCACAATATCAGCAATAATCCCGTGATTACGCTTGAATTTGGAAATGTGCATTTTTTAAAGAAAATCACGCAACTATCGGGGTTATTACTGTTAAATAATTATACTGGGGGGGGGGGGGGGGCTGTTGATCCGAACGTTTCTGAATACACATCGTTAAACTGCAAAGTATGTACATACGGCCGTTATCTCTTGTAGTCAGAGCCGTCTAAAGACCATCAAAGGGCTTCCCGGGCAATGTTGTGCTTTTTGTGAGCCCATCCCCCTAAATGGCTGCACACACGAGCCTACTAGTTTATATACTTACCCTGAAAAATTGTAACGAGATCTTATTATCTCGTGAGGTCCCCTCTGCACTTAAGGGCCCCCCCCCCGGGCCTTGCCCGGATGAGCCTATGCGTTAAAACGGTACTGCTCGTACCTTTACTTTACCTAAAATCAGGCAAACATACTCGGTTCATTGCCATAGCGAAAATTGAATACTGCCCCCTCCGCCTAAACAGATGACTTTGACGCATGTCTACTGACGGAACGAAAGTGTATTCACGAGTAGCCTTTCATCGGATTTGTCTAAGCAAATCTTTCTGTACACAGTATATATGTTTATCTACTAATTAATCAGTGAACCCCTTTAAAACTTTAAAATTAAAAAAAAATGTTTTCGTTAAGTTACGCCAACTCATCAGAAATACAGCCTAGATCGTTTAGGTAAGATGATGATTTTGAACACAGTATTAAACGTAGTAAAGATTTTTTAGGTTAATATTCGCATTTTTGTAGTCTTCGGCACAGCAGAAATCGCTAACCCCCCCTCCCCTCCCAAAATGGCATATCTTTTTCAATGAAATAGACTTGTTCCCTATTTGCAGCGGGTGAAAACTAAAGGGTATAAAAAAAACTACCCCATTGAGAAATCAACTTTACAAAATGTCTGGGCTTGTCAATGCTAGGCCTTGAAGGTAGCGAGATATCTCATCAATGCTGTCTAAAGGGTCAAGTCTCGTTTACACGAGTACGGTGACAAAGTAGTTAAGTAAATTTTAAGTCATGAAAAGTACTCAAAAAAACTATCCAAACGTAAGTGATCAAGTAGCGAATGGTCATTGGATAATACGAGGCCACGCCCACAAGCACATGTGCATAATGCCTACTGAACCGAAAAAATATACCGGTTCATATTCTTTTTCTACTTGATCACTAAATCACTAAATCACTTAAAAACTAAGTAAACGCCCCTTAACATCTGTATACATTTTAAAGTAATTGACGACTTATAAAATTTATGTAACTACTTGATTACTCAACCCGTGTAAACCGGTATAATTTGCGAATCTATAAATGGTACACGGATTATTCATGGAAGTATGAGCCGATATCGAAATGATGTCATTTATTAGAACGAACGAGCGTATTAATATAAAAATACAATGAGGGGCGATTATATGCAGATAAGGTCGATTGCATTGTCATCGAAACTGTGAATCTTTATCCTAATGTTACCTGTGTGTCGAAACTAAATTATTACGAGAAGCAATGGGAGGATATGAAAATGAACTATGGACGAATGTAATCTAGATTAAGCTCTATTATCTCTAAAATGGAATTTTTAGGCTTGGAAGAAATTCCAGCTGAATCATTGGTCGTATCTCTTTTACGACTTCTCTTGATTTCGTTCCAGTGCTTCACAGTTAGAATCAGACTTTGTATCAAATGAGTGGGGCTTCGTTATCAGCGCTTTATCCGAAAAATTAGCTGCTTCGAATATCATTACGGTAACTGGGGCTAAACAATCTGAAATGATAATCGAAAACGGAGAAAATAATATTATTAAACCAGAAAAAAATGGGGGGGGGTGGAGAGGGCACGTCATCGAAATGGCAGCAAGTTAAAGCATTAATACGTCTTTTGAACCTTGTTACAATGTTTTATGGCCTGTTTAGTCTGATTATTACAACTGATACAAAGTTTTTACACAAATGAGGTATCGTGGGATTTGGTCCATTGAGACCTACATCTGTCTAGTACATATATTTCCTGTAATTAAAATGATTTCGTTGCGAAAGAGTACAGCCAACCTTGTACCCAAAAAAGAAGTATTTTGACGCTTAAATATACCTCACATTCACAAGCACCAAAAACACCCTTATATGTTGTATGCAGGGTGTGCTATCGACTGCTCAATAATTACAAATGTGATTCCTTGCGAAAAACACACTAATGTGGAGTTATAACGCATTAAAAATTGATGACGTCACTTTCGAATCGTGCCAAATTCGTGCACCAAACATATAACTTGGCGTTTCTGAAGGTAATAACAATGCTATAACCCCGATAGTAATCAAGAAAGCTAAAGCTGTGCAAATCACTTTTTTTTCTTTTGTCCTCTCCCTTAAAAAACTGACTTAACAGTAAAGTGAAAAAAAACTACCACATTTTGGCAAATTTGGGGAAAAAATGCAAATACATCTCATTTGATTAACACTTTATAAATCTGGTGATATATTTGTTGATATAGTATGGCGAAGGGGTAACACAGGTAAACATCCCTCTATATACGAAGAAGAAAAAGCGCCAATCATGAAAAAAAATAACTGAACTTGGCTTCTAACGGGAGTGAATATTTCAGTCCATTTTCATTTAGCGGCAAACCCGCTGCATGGGGAATTTTTTTTATCGTTAGGTGTTTAGCACGTAACTGGCCGTTACAAAACTGAGACGTCACAAAATTTCAAAACGGTATAGAAACGTATTAGTGTGAGATAGTTTTCATAAACCACTCTATTTTAATTTTGTTTTCAAGATGGTACATTGCTTGCTACAATGGTTTGCACAAAAAAAGGGCTTAAATAACTATTTCGGTGTAGCAGATGTCTCTGAACGGGGCTGGCAACAGAGCGATCGACGCCCACATCAGCAGTTTATGAAAGAGGGTTCCCGGGCAGTACGAATAATTCGGTACTTCAGCTGTCACGGCATGGGTCAAATCGTTGACGACATCATCGAGATTCTGGTTAGTAGCCCAATTGAATAACTTCTGTATTCGGCATTTTGCGTTCAAATCTTTATACGCCGACTGCAATTCGCTCGAGGCGGAGTTCCATGACGTTTGTATGTAATGCTTCACGTTTTCCGGGTTGCTCAATCTGGTGCTGCAAAAAATCATGCAAAAAAAAAAAACCAACATTTTTAATCTACTAAAAAAAATAATTACAGGGAAAAAAAAGTATTCCTAATTGCTGCAAATAATACTTAACGTAGCTCTGATGATCTGGCAATCTTCAAATTAGAAATTAATCGTACATCAGTTATCTCAGTAGGCAGGCCAAAGCTTTTTAACCAGGGGCCCACAACCTTTTCAGTTTACGGGCCAGATATACGGGTTTTCTGCCGCTCGCGGGCCAGAAAGCACATATGAGTGACCATATGACCTGTAATTTACGGCATACTCCCGTAATTCTGGCAGCCCCAACTTTCTTTTTTTACTTAAAGTGTAACTTGTTTTCCCACAATATTTTTAACAAGGCTCAGTTGAATTTTTGAAATAAAGAATTAGAACATTTTCATGACTTATAAGTTACATTATTATATATGTATGACTCTATCATAATTATTTACTGGTTAGTCATACAGTACAAATACATGTATTACACATACTGTCGTTTTTTTGGTGAATTACATTTTGACTTGCAGTACCCATAATGTTTTCTGTGACTGGTGATTTTTCAGCAATTTTAGTGATAGTTGACAACTTCACTTACCTTTGGCGAATTTTTTTGGCTGTAGCTGATCTTCTGACATTTTTTTTTGGCTGTAACTGGCAACTTTACATGCCTTTGACAATTATTTCGGCTTTAATTGGCAACTTTGCTTGTCTTGATTTTTTGGTGATATAGGCCTACCGTATTTTTATGAAAGAAATATGGTCGACCTAGGTATTTATAGTGTTGTGTGTATTCAGTGTATTGATACTTTTCTACAAGAACAACTTTCGCGGGCCGGATGAAACCCTTTGGCGGATCGCATTTGGCACTTTAATATGGCCCGCTGGCTGGAGGTTGTGCACACTTGTTTTTGACGATTTGGAGAAAGTTCCCCCAAAAAATTTCCAATGCAGATCCTGGAACGATTCCGATGGTTGCGATCTTGCTGATGGATGTCTCCAACTAGCTTGTCTCCAACTTTAACAAAGTTGCTCATTGAAGCGAAATTTTCGAGTGAAGAGCAATATAATTAATTTTAAAAGAACTGATTTTTTCAATTCGTCAAACGCTCGCTCGAAGTTGAATTCAACAAAAAACGGGTTATTGTGGTCATCGTTGATTAATGGCGCCAGTCTATGGAAGAATAGTTACATATGAGGGGTTAAAAGTTGTATATTGAGTGGTGTAATTCGAATAATCCCCATTTTGAAAAAAAGAGAAGGTTTTATTAGAATTGTTTTCATATAGAATCTCATGTTGAAAATTGCGAACTATTGAAGCTGAGCCACTTGACTTTTTTTCTTTCATCATCATCATCGTGCTTCCCCAGCAATAATGACCGTGCTCCCCCCCCCCCCAGACTTCCAAGTCTATCTTCACCTATGTTCTGGGCTCAATTCAGAATTGTTGAAAATATGACTTCCACCACTTTGACTTTAACCCTCTCCTATATATGTTACTGCCAAATCCCGAAGTCGGCCACTTCGCAGCCCATTTGACCGGGCTATTGTCCGAAATTCGGGCTTTCGCCGGCCCTTATATGTTGATCCCTATATATCCGTATATCAGTAAGATATCGATATTCAGATTACTTCGATCGTTAGGGTTGCCATAGCTATGGCTAATTATAAATGACCATAATTATCACGTAAAAAATACGCCAACGCTGCCGGGTCTAATGGGCTGGTCATTTCACGAAGAAGCCAACGTCAGGCTTTGGCAGTAACATATATTCTTCATCTGGCATAAGTTGAATAACAGAAAAGCAAAATGCGTACCGATATACAAAAGGTTCTATCGTGACCACTGCTACTCCCAACTTTCTCAGCTCCATTCTAAGCGATTCGCTGAATGCGATCACGCCTTTCTTCGAAACGCAATACGTGGCCAAGCAAGGAAAACTGTATCGTCCTGAAACAAGGGGGAAAAAAATCAGATGAAATTGGTGATGTTTTGAATCTATTCATAATATTTATTTCTGGCTAATGAGCCCAGCATTTATATTTATCGTAATTTAGAAATCAGGTTCAACATCAATATGAAACGATGAAAAAGAATTATACTCAATCGTAGAATTTTTACCGTTACCCTAAAATGCAATTAACCCCTTAATCATCAGGGACGTCCAAACGCAATGTAAGAAATTAATTCCAGCTCTCTCAATTTCTTTTTACTTCTTTTCCTCTTTTTTCATCATCGTCAAGCCTCATTACAACCCTATGAACAGAAGCTGTCCCCCCCCCCAACGTTGTTTCCATGCTCCTGTTTGTGTGACCCCCCCCCCCCCCCCACATATAGGCTAATCATTAATGTATCTGTTGACTGTACATTCATAAGAGAAAGAGAAGGTGAGGGCGAATATGAAGTCTACAGCTCACTAATAATTTTTATGCTTCTATTTCTAACATTCTAACATGCAAAACAAAGAAAGAAGTTTTATCGCCGATACTTCGAATATAGATCATCCAAACTTGTTGCTGAAAGCCTCTACGCGAAGGGGGTTAATATATCCAGTATCGATGAAGGAAAATATCTGTGTGAGACTCGTAATCTCTTCATGCAAAGGCTTTTGCAAAAAAAATTGAACTATGTGCACTTGAAGTATCAGCGGTACATCTCAGAAACTGATGCCTTTCTAAGCATTTAGAAAATAGAGAGAGAAAAAAGATGGGTGTGGAAAACAGGGCAAGAAGCAAAATAATGCTGAGGTAAAGGGAAAAACTGATTCTCGTTCACAGGGTTACCTGAAATGGGGGGGGGGGGGGAAGAAAGAGACCTTGAATGTGTTTCTTCTCTCTGTTCCCAGGTAGAAATATCTTGCCCTTTGTGTACGGGGAAAATTTAAAGAATTTTTGGCGAATTTCCTGGTGAATTGTCGCGATAGCTGTTCATTGCCATAATCCTAAACGAACTTAAAAAAAAATGATGCCGCATTATTTACAATCACCAACTCTTTCTATGATTTCAAAAATTTCGCTTTGATGTAGTCGTCATCTTGCAATTGTGAAAATACATGATTGATTATGGGAATGAATAATGCATCATGATTCTTGTGATGAAAATGTTCAGTTTATTGCAATTTTTTCTCAACTATCCTTGAAAGTAACGTTGGTATATGTAGAAGCCACACGTGTTAGTTAAGGGCAGATCCCTGATCTCTCAGATGCGTATTATTATTCTTTATTTTCTTTATATACTATGGCATGAACAGTGGTATCGTTGCCTGGATACTGTGACGACTACACACGGTAATTTTTAGCGAGGGTCTGAGCACTCCAAAAGTCTCCCGCATGAAGCTCAAGACGAGCCCAAAGTCTGGAACACTTCCGACGCCACTGAGTCGTATTTTGTTTAAAAATGTCTTACGATGATACAATTTAAGATGAAATTTGACTTATGACACACCTGCTGCACTGGCCACATTTATTATCCTTCCACCTCGGCATTTTCTAACGAGAGGAAGGAATGCTTTCGTTGTGCGGATGAGGCCCACCAAGTTGATGTTCAGTTCTGCTTCGATGTTTTTCATGGACATAATCTCGAACAGCGTGTCCCTGTAAACTCCGGCGTTGTTCACCACCGCCCACAGATCTGCAAAACAAATCAAGAAAATGACGGTTTTCGTTATTGAAATAACTTTTTTTCACGTGGATGAGCTGTGGGTATTTCGATTACTCATTAAATAACAACAGTACAACTAAATATTGTCAAAGAAAGAGGGAATACTTGATTATATTTCTTCAAATTCTCTGCCGTGGATTGCAGTGATCAAACTCGGAGCAAAAACGACTTTTATTGTTTTAAAATACAGCGGAACTTCGGTTAACGAGTAAATATTTTGAACAAATTTTGACTCGGTTATGCGCTTTTTATTTTATTTTCTCGTTACCACAACGGAACTGGTGGGTTTTGTGCTTTCGCCTCACACGTGCATTTCGGGTTATATTCTTCCCTACTGTCTCCGGTAAGCGTGCCTCAGTCGGAGATTTAACACACGTGAGAGTGTGACTACAGCATGAAATCATTATACACAGAACGTAACCCCCGCGAATACGGGAAATCCACGAATAACTGAAACCATGTTATTTTTTGTATATCTCGTTTATTGAACATCATGAGAAGAGCAGGGTGACGCAAAGGGTAGAAGGGAATGTAAAAGATGGTGCAGAGAGCGATTGCTGGCGATGTTTGCTGAAAGATCTTTGTGATTTCTGTTTGCCGTTTCTTCTCTTCTTCATATCATCAAGTATGTTGGAGTATCCGAGGATGATGTCGAGCCGCTGTCCGCTATCCATACTAAGGTTTTTAACAGCTGGCTGATGCGAAGATATATGTTGGAAAGAAAGAAAATTCAACATCCCCTGCGGGACGTTCACCCGGAAAGTGAAAGGACGTGGGTTCGATTCCCCGCAGGGGCAGTTGCATTTCTATTTTTCCCAGATATATCTTCGTATTAGCCAGTTGTTAAAAACCTTTGTATGTTGGAGTATGTTGATATGGCTTCCACTACCAATTTTTCTCCATGTGAAGAACGTAACATGGAGGGATCTATGTCATGGAAATAATTTATTGCTGATTTGAACTTGCAAAGCCCTTCCGCTATGTTACTCATTTTGAACTTGTCTTCCACTTCTTCATCTGGTACCGCTTCAGTTTCTGGAGCAATCAGTTACATTAATTCCTCCTCGGTCAATGCCTCTGAATTGCTATTAATTAGCTGTTTGAATCCTTCTACATCCATATCATTGTGAACCCTTCTCTACCCACCTGTTTTGCTAACGTGACAATGTCTTTTATAATCTCTTCAGTTGGCTCTGTAGAACTAACTGGTTGTGTCCTGGAGCGCACATTGTGGCCAAAGGTTAATCCAACCCGAGGTGACTATTTCTCTCGTAAGAGCTGCCACAACTCTAGTGATGACAGTAATGGCATTAGCGAGTCATCCAAAAATAAGTCATCCTACACATGCACAACTCAAATTTTGCAAACAAAACACATGAATGACGATTTGTGTGTGGTGCTAAAATAAAGGAAAAAACCACGAATACGAAAACCACGAAAATGGATACGGGGGGGGGGGGCGACTGTATTTACGATACGAAACTAGATGTAACATAGCAGCAATGCGTATATGCACCTGAAGTTTTTTTTTAAATTCTACTTGGAAAATAACTGTGGGTTGATAAAATAACTGTGGGTTGATTTCATTATTGAACGTGATTTTAAAGGAGTTAGCTCATGAACAAGCTCCACTACTTGTGGAAGAGATTTCGTGCTTGGGGAAGACCATGGACTGGCGGTGCATGAGGATGGCATTAAAGAACTAGTGGTGAAAAATGTCTGGAAGAGATGACGGTAGATGAAGTTATGGATCTCTTTTGCACGCTCCAGCAAGAATTGATGGACGGTATCTCGTCTGAGTAAGAGAGAGAAGTAAGGAGGAGTCCCTCACATAAAATGAGATTAGAGAGATGTGTAGAATGTCTGAATCTGTGCAAAATTCTGTAGAAAAGAACCACCTAAATAAAGCTGTAGCAATGTGCAATCTCTCCAATGAACACTGCCCTTTTTTTAGGATTTCTGGGAAACGGTAAATTTCCCAGAAATCCTAAAAAAGAGGCAAAAGCGGGTGTCATTGGATAAGGTTCTTTTTTGAAAGTCGCGCAAAAAGAATACGTGTGCAAAACAACAGTGAGTCTGTAAATCGTCTTAAACGATAGTCCTCCTCCTGTCTCATCGTTTAGAGTAAGTTAATTTGTAAACATTATCGTATTTTATGTTTATTTATGGCGTTATTTACATTATGTATTATTATTATTATGGAGTTCAATTATTGATTGAATGCCGTTTTTGTTAGACATTTTTATGTGAATGACTAATTGTGGAACGAACTATCCGAGTTTCCATTATTTCTTATGAGAAAGTTTGATTCGAATAACGAGCTATTCGGATAACGAGCACGTTGGCGGAACGAATTAAGCTCGTTAACCGAAGTTCCACTTTTAACACTAGAAACCAAGCTTAAAAAATATACCTTTTTGACTTGATATAAGAATGGGAGTTCGAGCAAAAACTCTCGTAATAGCTAGAAGAAACCGGGCCCGGGTGGCAGTAACATGCTTCATTAACTGTTCTTCTTTTATGCTCAAAAACGAATGAGGAATGGGTTTGGAATGAAAGAAAGGTTAAAATCATCGAAGCGATCATATTCACACTTCAAATCCAAAACCTTAGGTCAATGGACGTCAATAAACGAACAAAATTTTGTGAATATCTCCTAAAAGAACACAACATGGGTGGAGATACGATGGTCATAGGGAGCATCGCCCCACCAAGATCTATGGTTAGTGCAGACTCTATTGAATCAAATAATTATCATTGGCTATGCTAACCTAGTGAAACATCTAGACAACTGTATCTATACAGATTCGTCTGTCTGTTCTGTATGCGGAGAAGACTCCACTTCACTATGTAGGACAATTACCCTGCATTCTTTATCCCAAGAAGGAATTACTTTGGCGATCATCAGGTGATGCTAAGTGAAGTAGCATAAATGCAGGCAGGATTTGCAACTTGGTAAATTTTCTTAATTATACTAAACACCTGAAATCATGGTGAGCGGAAATTCTCTGCTCCGATTGAAACTCTCATGTGGTTTTTTCAATAACCTCATGTTCAGTTTCTGGTCATATTACCAGGAGATCTCTGCTTCTTTTTTCCTCCCTTTCGCTCCTATCGCAGATAGGAGCAGCCTCCTCACATTTACTTATATATGGCCGGTATCGTTTGCAGGTATCTCTTAATGCCCCACTTACAGGTTCTAGTATTTTACAGAATGGTAACAGTTACCATGCCTTTTTTCCCCAACACTGTTGCAGAAACGTCTGGGAAGAAAACGCCCAAAGAAGGATTCTTCTTAACATCTACATGACCCATAATTCGTATTATACTACTTGGTGGCAGAGCAATGGGCAAAATTGTCTAAGCTCTTCCCCCTGGGGACACCAATGGTTGAAGATGATGATGATGACGACCCTTTGACTGCTGGCGTTACTTTGAAGCACCAGATAAATTTATTCATTGTGTATTACTTTTTTTTCATTTTTACCCTTTGGCTTAAAATGACTTACCAAAAAAATTTACATGATGATTATTTCATTTTTCATGATTTTGTAGATAATGGGTTAATATACAATTATACAGTACATTATTTATAGTTAATATTCAGTATACATACTGAATATTCATGATCATTATCATTGTGCCCCCCCCCCCCCCAAATCTTCAAGTCTATCTCAGCTCACGGAATATAATGAGGTAGGCCAAATTATATTTCATTAGTATGGATTTTATGAGCTGAGATAGATTTGCAGATGGAATATAATGAAGTAATTACTATACTAAATAAACTTTTATATTTTAGTAGTTTATTTTTAGTTATAGTAATAATATACAAGGAATATACTTTGATTTTTGCAAAAACAAAAAACCATTTCTGTGTGTTTAACTTTGAGCAAATCTCCTTACCTAGGTCTCCGATATTGTCTTGTACAAATTTTACAGCTTCTTCAACGCTTCGAGGATCGCTAACATCCAATGGGAAGACTCGCAAATTTTTCGAAGATGTGACAAAGAGTTCAGATCCACCATTCTTCTCAGGGTTCAGACACCCCGCGAATACACGAAACCCCATCTTATCCAGACGCCTGGCCAAAAGGTTCCCAAAGCCTGTATCGCATCCTGAAACATCAAATATTAAATTACGATTCATAATGTACGTACATTCTTCAAAATTACCATTGTCAATGTGAGAGAATAATAACGGCAACTAAATAAAACACGATGCTTGTATGGCGTACCATGTATTTATGAATCCCCGCTATGTAAGAAGCATATTCGCGCACACGTGTGCGTGGTCACACTTTATGAGTGTAAGATCACAATCAATAATTGTGATTTTGGGAAGCCTAGGCTGACCAAATTTGCTCGAGAAAAATAAGGAAATTGGGTTTCGAAATATACCGGAAAATACGGAACATTGCCAATTATCGCCAAGTAAAGTTGCCAACTCGTGCTAAAATCACAGAAAAGTCTCCTAACACGAAAAATGAAGCGCCACTTCAAATTGCAGTGAATTAAAAAAACAAAACATGACAAATACGTCACGTGAATATTCTTATTTGTATTCGTAATTATAGTAATGTAATTTCTGAGTTGTGTGAAGATGATTTTAATCGTTGATTTGAAGAATAAAATGCAGAACAAAAAGTCAAGTTGGCTTCATTGAAAATACGTGAAAAACTGGGACATTCTTGCAAAAAACTCGAGACAGCTAGAAAAACCCGGGACTACCCTGGGAAATACAGGACTTGTGGTCACCCTAGGGAAACCTCATTTACCATGTGACAAAAACTATTTTTTCATTAAATTGCCGGCCAATTCGCGAAGTCACCGGAGATTCCTGGCCAAAGTTCAATATGCTGATGTAAGAGCGTCAGTTCCGGTAGGCGCCAAATCCATTTTTGCCATGGCCAACATGTGATACATGAACATACATAGTAGCTGTATTGGATTAGCTTCATGTGACGAGAAAAAAACTCTATGTACATAACAATATAGACATATATAGTTTTCCTGTCAAATTTTGAAGAAAAGAATGATTACCGCATCGTAATTGCGATTTGATGGGTTACCATAGCTAACGTGCATTTAATTATAACGATAAAAATACGCCAACTTGCGATGACCCCGAATCATGTCTTTCGTTATTGAATTTTGGCCACGGATCTCCAGCCACCTCGCAAACTGGCTGGCCAAAGTCCGAAATTCGGACGGCCGGGTTCGAAATTAGCCAATTCGCGAAGTGGCTGATTTCGGCCTTTGGGAAAAACATGTATAATAATAATTTCAAATATTTTATGTCAGGATTTTTTTGTTTTGCATATTTGCTTCCCATATTATTAATGTTGCAGTTATAATGGCAATAACGAAGTGAAGTTTAAGGCTTTTAATAGCTACATCCAATTCAAATGAAAAAAAAATATATCAGGCAGTTCAAAAGATAATTGAAATTATCTGTCTCGAGTTGACTTCCAATCAACCCAATAAAAGTTGATAAACGTACGCGATTCACCTGAAATTGTGATCGGAAATAAATATTCTCAGTAGAAGTTACCTCATAAAGCAAATGCAAAATTTCTTATTTTAAATGTTTAAGTGGCATAAGTGGAGATACGGGGGGGGGGCGTGAGGGGCATTCCCCCCTTCCCCCAGCGACAAAGGTGAAGTCGACTGATCTAATATATATATGAATTGACATCATCATCGTGCTCCCCCCCAGCAATAATGGCCATACCCCCCCACCCAGACTTCCAAGTCTATCTCCGCCTATGTTAAGTGGTTGTGAACGAAGCAAGTCAATAAATAAACAGACACTAATGGAAATAATCGAAGAGATCATTTTAGAAAGAATTCAGAGTAAAATGGGCAGTATACGGCGATTGAAACTATCGTAATATTAACAGGGTAGCAAAACGGGCGCACTCGGTTCTGTTTGAGCAATGCCGTTACCTTGTACGGACTTATGAAATAGCCCTTTTTATACAGGGTTCATAGGTAACAGCGCACCCGGCATTTTACTTCCAATCAAAAAAATCATCCAAATAACGTGTAGAACTCAGATACGTCATTCATATTGTAAGGGATCGTACAGTTATTACAATAAAAAAAATTAACTATTTGCACGGTTCCTGTGTGACCAAAAATCCAGTTAGAAAGTTGTTGCCCTATCTTTCTTGATGCCAACGAAAAGGAAAAACCACGTTTTAAAGTGTAATATTCACTGAGATATTTGAATTCGAAAAACGGAGGGAATTTGGGTTGTTTTAACCGCTGTTTATGCTGTGTTTTTCCAAACCTTCCTCCGATTTTTGTATTCGAATATCTCAGTGAATATTTCATTCAAAAACGTGGAATTTTTTTTTGTTGAATTACGTCGTGCTTGTTATTACCAATACACCCTCTCTGTTTATAGTCTGACTGTACTTAAATAACTGCATGATAAATGATATACTTACCTGTAATTAATACGGCTTTTTTATTGGGGGAAATGGTTCTGGATATCCTCAGAGGTACCAAGTATTTTTCGGACACTACATCACATATATGACGGAGAACAAAAAACGCCGACACGAGACAGAAATAAAATCTCAATGTTTCCAGGAACCATAAGATCGCAATCGCAGCCGAGAGAACAGAAATCGATATAAGGGCAATCTCTTTGGACAAAGCATCGGCCTGTCGAAACTCCATCTGGTGATGATGTCTAATGTCCAATGTCAATGGATTGTAACGTTCCTGAAACGAAAACTTTACGAGGATTCGGAGACCTTTCCCTTCAGAACAACTCGTGGTTGTTGTGCATGTACCAACATTGCTTAATCGGCTATTTTCTCAATTTCGTTTCCCTGTTGATGATGGAATCGGTATTGGATAATAAGCTAACCTATCATCATAATTTGTTTCCTTTCCCTCGCGCTTTCCCCCCCCCCCGTCCCTCCCACATCCGATAATTAATGTAGCATCGCTAAATGAGAAGAAGGTCGAGATTCACATGAAATCTACGTTCCCCCACTACACTCATGTAGTACAATAATTGCTGTTTTGGAAATCAAAAATGGGTGTTGGTCAATTGCCCTCACACTTTTCAGAAAGAAGGTCGTTCAGGTCATTCGCATTCACCCCCAATTTTCAAGAATTACAAGTAAACCCTTCATTTATCCTTAGGGTAATCAACCTGTTGGGAGAACACATTGAAATACCATTAGATACCATTAGATTTTGACGGCATCAACGGAGCCAAAAAAAAAAAAAATTCTAGAAATTACAAAATGAAGTTTCGATTGAATGTCTTAAATATATTCCTTCACACAGTACCACTGTGAAGAATGCACGGCCTCCGTGGGCCTCCACGTCTTGCAACAGGATCCCTAGACCGGGATCTTCGGCAGGCATCAGGAAAGATTTTTCACGGGCCTTGTGTATAGTGAATTTATATAAAGTGGGAAAACAGAATTTTTCAAATATTGTCCCGAGTCCTCCACCCTTGCGGAAGATCCTTGTGACGATCCACAACCATTAATATGTATTCGGGTAAGAATCAGCGAATTAGGTAGAGAAAAATATTCAGTGTGAACACTTTTTTTCAAGTTTATTTTTCAGTGTATTTCTTAAATTCATTAATTGATAAATTAGAAATTTGCTGAAAATTATTTCACGAAAAATGAAACCACTAATTTGTCCATTTGATGAAGAAAATTTGAATTAACTTCACATGAACCAACATACATTGTGTTTCACGAATAGGGTCCGAAAATAATAAACATTAGAAGAATATTGGTTTTGTAGTGAGAGAGAGAGGCTTCTCTAAACAGAATAAAGCCAAAATACACAAAATCCGAATATCCTTACAGCCTTAAGGCTGGTTCTTCGAGGTGAAGATCTTTCCATATCAAAGCCTTTAATAAACTGCATTAAATCCATCTGAGAATTGGTATAAAGATGGAATTAACAATCTGGATCATGCATACACTAATGAACATTCAGACCAGTGTTTCTCAAAGTGTCACATATCACAAAATATCACACTCCCTAGTGGACAGTGGAATGGTACGGGGGCGGAGAAGCCATGGGTTTAGTATATATCCCTATGGGCTTACTTGAGTAAGTAGAAAAATATTTTTTTATTGAAGAAGGGGACGACGGAACAAAAAGTTTAGGAAACTATGATCTAGACCGGTGATGAGCAAACTACGTTCCTCGGGCTAGGTAAAGGCTATATCCGGCCCGTCGCAGATTTTAAAGTAATGGTATAGAAATTTTTAATTTCAGTGTTTCAAAAAAAATTCATTCAAGTGGGTGTTTAATTTTTTACATATGGAAAATATAGTTGTGGAAATTTAAATAAAAATTGATTTAGAAACCTTTGGACTCGCCCGCAAAAAAGAAGAGAAAAAGCAGAAAGGAGGAACACACCCAAATAAATATGCGTAAAGTAATTAAAATATGCTCATTTATTTTTTAATAGTTGTGGAGGATAAACCATTGCGTCTCATTTGCAATGAAATCGTGAGTGACTTGAAAGTGTACAGCACATCCCACCACTTCACTTCTAAGCAATTACTGTAATTGGTTTAATAAAGAGTTGAAAGATTATAATAGCATACAAAAAGGTTATCAATATATTTATCGCCCTTTCCAACTTTATTTGTGAATTACGCGTAATCACATAATCACTGGTAAAAGTGATAAATGTAGTGGAATTTAATCAAACTTTTTTTTATACGGAGAAGATTGGTGATTATGCATAACCACCGGTGTATCACTTTGACAGTAATTGAAATGTATGGGAGCCAATTGCGACTAAAGTCCAACGTCGTATAGATGCAAAAGTCGTATAAACTAGATTGCATCATTGTATATCGTAACTCCCCATTAGCGGACAAAATTTTTGGTCCCATGGGTGTCCGAGTGCCAGAACTTTGCCACTGGACTCACCCCGTTGCCGAGATCTCTTCTAGCCCAGCTTCGTGGCAGAGTCCGGAACACTTTATTTTGTGTCAAAAAAGAAAAAGGAAAAAAAGAACAAACAAAAATTGTTTCAACATATTTTCCCCGGAAAATTGGATACTGTCGCCATTAACAAATTTTGTGGTGATTACAGACGAGATGGGGTTGGAAGTTAGAGAAAAGTTCCGAGGTTTCGTTAAGACGGATGAATGTACGCATATTAGAATGGAGGTATATTTTAAAAGCAATTGGAGGGGGCTCCCATGCCATCTCATCTGTTATCATACACTTGTCATATTATGGTATATTTCAGGATACAAGAAAAAACGAAATGAGAATCTTATTGTGAAATAAAAATATATATCCATCAGAGCGAGTCATCTCTCTCGCTTAACACCTTATTGGTGAGCAAATGGGTTTGATGACTTACGAACTAGAATCCAGCATCAGCTTTATTGGGTTGAGTTCACTCGCTCCGGTGGATTTGATGAAAATATACAAAATAGAAGTATTGTGTGTGGGGGAATATATACAATTAGGGATCACCTGTGCCATCTCGCTTAGCACCTTATTCGGTGAGCAACATGAATACGACAATATGAGTAGGCACGTGTGTTGTGGACATGAAATGCATGAAGAACTTCAAAAGAGGAAAGTCACATGGGTGTCCGTTATCGGCAGATTCTATTGAATGAATCGATATCCTAATATGTCCTCCTCCTCCTCCTACACAGATCGGCCCGCCGCTCTGTCTCAATGAAGAGGTGGGGGGGGCATGCTGGAAAATGTGCGTGTATGCGTTGTAAACGTTACGTGACGTTTGTTTCTGTGAAATGCTTGTTATAGTGCCGCCATTTTCCATCAATTTTTCTAACTATGAGTGAAGTGTAATGATTGAATAATTGTACCGTTGTAGTAGCCCTGTTGCTCTCTGTGGCGAGACTTTTTAACGGGGAGATCGGCTGGGCATTCGCGCCTCGAAGTTGTGAAGCACAGTTCAAATACGTCCGGCCCACCAAAATTTTTCCGCTAGCAAAAAATGTTTGCCCATCACTGATTTAGATGAACCTGAATTGATAGAGAAAAATAAATGACCTGTTAATGATCTCGTCTTGGCGCGCGCGCGAAACGCCCATCCTCCCAAACAACCTTTAAGGTTCAAACTTCAAGTTACGCACATGTTTGTATTTAGAAATAGAAATTTAATTTCTCTCCCCCCTTATGAAATGCTAAATTGTACGTGTTTTCGTTCGAATATTCTAGGATAGAATTTATATTACTTTGATGGTAGATAAAAAGGCTCAGTCTGTTAAGGACAGTATTAACACAGTTGTAGTTCAGACACCAAGTTTGTGCCGAATCACCGAAATCGTCGAATTATTGGAAGTCAATTGAAAAAGGCTATTTAAATAATATAAACTTCTGTGCAAAGCCATGTAGTGACATGTTTCCTTCTTCTATGAGGGAGGGCTCAAAGAAAATCCACCTAAAAGAGAAATTAAAGTAATAAAACCTGCCCTTCTCTCTATTGTACCGAAAAAATTGACATGTGAATGGAAATTCGCCGATATGAATTCTCGTTTGATCATTTGATTTTGTTACTTTTCACGCGCTAGAATAATGACTGTCTGAAAACTAATACTGAGATACTCACGCAAAAAGTGAAAAAAATCAAGAATTAAAGAGCTATCAATATCTCAATTTATACCCCTCCTCTTTATCCCCCAATTACAATTTTATATATAGCATTTTCTATCACAAATTCTTTTTTTTAAATACATTTTTGGAGATACACAAATTTAAATTTATATTCAACCAAAGAATATTTATCCCTTTCAGAGACATTATTTGTTAAACATCTTGCACAGATACAGTATATAGACATTTATTTTACATTTAATTTTGTAACGACTATTTTATGGGTTTTTTTCTTGATTACAGCTATGCTTTATTCCAGGAATGCAGTCGAATCCCGTTTTAACGAATTCTGTTGTAGCGAAATTCTCGTTTTAACGAACGATTTTCCAATGGCCCAGATAAATATACATAGGAACAATGCAAAGACCTGGAATTCCTTTATAACGGCATTTCGTTTCAACGAAGTGATTTCTCCGGTCTCTTGGAGTTCGTTATAACGGAATTCGACCGTATTTCATAAGAAAATACATTATTTACATGGGTTTAAATATTCGCTAAGAATCCCACCGTCAAATTCTTTCACGCTACTTATTAGTTTTATGGTGATGTGTTTTGTGTGCTAGCCTTGGAGTTGCTTCAAGGGGGCGCTACCGGAGCTTGACCCAAACAAAATCGATACTTTGCAGCACCATCCTGCCGGAATTCTAGGATGGGGAAAAAAAAGAGGAACGCCAGAGACAGTTTCTATCACTCCTCTGGATACAAGGTACAGAACGAAGTGAGTGCATACCCTCACCATCATCTTTCCTTGTCGCTGATGTGAATCTAAACATAAGTGCATTCCATTTCTTGCAAATCGACGCGATAATTTCAAATAATTCCGAGGATGAGAATCATCGAATGGTCTCTGATTATTCCGTTGCTTGTTTGCGTTGGTGAGTAATAACCATTATTCGGCTCGTATTGATTTCACTACTCCTTTTTTTTGTGTGTTTGTGTGCGTCATTTTGGGAGCACGAGTTTATGCAGCAATATTGCAAGAGCAGTAACATAAAGATTTATGCTATTTTGAACAAAAGTGCCATCATAATGATGATGCGATGTAATGTGATTGAGGTAATGCGCTCGAATAATGATTAAAGTCAACCTATAAACGGATTTCTATTTTGCTTATCTGTTGAAAAGATAACTTTTTCCCTTCATTTGCTCGCGGGGAATTCCCATATTTCTTGTTAGTTATTTTTTGTAATGTTTTGTTAATTTCGGTTACGCAAGTTCAAAAGCTGTCATTTGCAAAATGATTATTTAATGCCTCCACACAACATTTTTTTTAACGTTACACAACCGATATGTTTGAATGCATTTTATTGTTTTCAAGACTTGCAAATAACTAGTTGAAACGATTGGAATTCTGCAGCTGTGATGTGCTCCAATGTAGATTCCCGGAACCCTTTGGTTCCCATGAGGCATCACTAGGAATTCAGGGGGAAGATAATTATGAATAGCAGTGGAAAACAACTATACAGTGCAACCTCTCGATATTGGATCTCCCATTGGACAAAATATTTAGTCCGCTAATGGGAAGGTGCTGCTATGTGTGTGTGTGTGTGTGTGTGTGTGTGTATAGTTTAACCTTCTTTATACAACTTCCACATTTATACGACGTTTGACTTCAATCGCAATCGGTTCCTATAAATTTCAAATGTTAGAATGTATATGTTATTTTGTGTAAAAGTGATTATGCATATAATCACTAATTGTCTCGACAAAGTCTGATTAAATTTCTCTACATTTATCACTTTAACATGCGATTATGCATAGTTCACAAATAAAAATGGAAAATTGATAAATATGGAAAAATGTATAACCCTTCTTCTCTTCATTAAAACTAATTAATTATTTTCACTCGAACATGATACGTGCACTACGCGTATCTTCTTATATATACACTCATTGTCATAAAAATTTGCGCACCAAGAAATAATTGTGGGATCGAAACGAAAGTTGGCCTGAAGGTACATGTCGGGCAGATATGCAAATGATTAGAAATGCAGCGTGATTGCGCATTGCGTAATGCCACTAGAGGGCGTTGAACTTCGTTCTCTTTGGAGTATAAAACAGGTAAGCAGAGCTTGCTGGAGTGTATTTAATCATTTGCAAAGGAAATGCTGAGGTAGACATGCCGTTACGCCACCGTCGAAGACCATATGAGAAGTTGTCAGAGTTCGATAGGGGAAGAATCATCGGGATGATGGAAGATGGGTGGTCAGCTCGGCGAGTAGCTCATCAACTAGGCCGTTCTGATTTTACTGTGAGGAGGTGTTGGGACCAGTGGACAGAAGAGACGTCATTTACACGGCGACCAGGTTCAGGACGCCCTCGACAGACCAGTCGTCGAGAAGACCGTCACATCATTCCGAAACGCACGCGTAGAGCCAACTGCCTCATTGGCCGCTATCCAGACACAGGCAGCAGCTTCACTACGGGCCCCTGTGTCTTCCCGAACCATCGCAAGGCGCCTGACTGAAGGACATCTGGTATCACGGCGCCCATTACTTGTGCTGCCAATGACACCCACCCACCAACGCCTCCGTTTGGAGTGGTGTCGAGCACGACGGGATTGGACTGCAACGGAATGGAACCAGGTCGTCTTCAGCGACGAATCGAGATTCAACTTGAGCAGTGATGACAATCGTGTTCGTGTGTGGAGGCCCCGTGGTGTAACGCTTCAATCCTGTCTTCGCTTTACAGCGACACACCGCTCCCACAGCTGGTGTCATGGTATGGGGTGCCATTGCTTACGATACACGGTCACCCCCTAATATTGATCCATGGCACAATGACAGCCCAGCGGTACGTCCATAACATCCTTCAGCCACATGTGTTGTCACTCATGGCAGGGCTCCCAGGAGCCATTTTTCAACAAGACAATGCTAGGCCACACACAGCAAGAATGTCACAAGACTGCCTACGCCACATTACCACCCTTCCCTGGCCTGCTCTATCCCCAGATTTGTCACCAATCGAGCATATCTGGGATCATTTGGGACGGCGAGTTGGACACCCTACGAGGTTGGTCGAACTAGAGGCGCATTTACAGCAACTGTGGAACGAGATGTCTCAGGACATCATACGGAACTTGTATGCCTCAATGCCCGCTCGTATTGCATCGTGCATTCGTGCTAGAGGGGGTCCAACAGAGTACTAAAACTTCTGTTCATCTGTACTTTTTTCTGCAATAAATTATCCTTTTTCTTGGATTTTCTAATCACTTACTTATATCAACGTAGTACTTACATGTGTAAAATTTCGTTTCATTTTGACGACTTCTTCTGGGTGCGCAAATTTTTATGGCAATGAGTGTAAATGTGAAAGTATGTATATATGATTGTTCTTTATACAAATCTACAATTTTAGACCGATCAACGCCAAGTTTTGCATGTGTATCAAACAGGACAGGGATTGAATCATTGGCTACTTTAAAAGTTCGTCAGAGTAGAGCAAATGCCCGAAATGGGTGAAAACCCGTCCAACAACAGTGGTTCCTGGGCCCCCCAACAGTTTTTTTTGGAATTTTTACGTCGGTTGTCGAGGTTCCCTAACAATGCGTTTCAGACATGCACATCCCTTTACAGTGGTTTGCCTCTTCTTTAATGCTTCCAGTATTGCGGATCACGACCCAAACTTGATTCGCAGGGGCTTCAGAGACTGGTCGTAAAAATCCACTTACAGCCGGGGTTTCTTGAGCTATGGGTCGCAACCCAAACTTGAGCCACAGGGGTTTCTGAAAAGGGTCGTAGAAATCCACTTACAGTCTGCTGTAAATGCGTCACTGGTCTCACTAATTTTGAAGAATAAACTATCTCACAGGTCGCTAAGCTGATCTTGTTGATTTTGGGTCGCGGCTTAAAAAGAAAGCTCCTGATTTAAGTTGCATTTCCTGAAAATGATTCGATCTCCTTAAGAAAGAGATGAAATAATTTTCAGAAATTGACGAAAAATCTGACGCTTTCTTCGAAGGAGATTGTACCCTGGTCGGATGTTATCACCCTGGAAAATGTTATCATTCTGGTATTGTTATCACTTTCGCAAAGAACGGAATGGACCAATATCACTACATGGTAAAAAATTAGTTTTAGTTATCGGGACGCCGGATACTGTTATCATTTTTTTCCCGTCGGAAGTTTTTTTTTGCGCATTCTGAAGCTAAGGTTTAACCAAACTTATTTTTTTCCCTGTAAGTTATCCTTATCCTGCTACAAAGGCTTCTCTTCACCCTCCCTTGTTGATAAACATTTCTATACCAATGTCGTAATCGGTTCACACCAGTATTCGCTGTGATCCATGTAGCTACGTGTTGAGCTGCTTTTGCAATGGCCTTCCCATAATGAAGACAGATGTGTGACAAAAAGTTATTTTCATCAGTTCTTGATCAGTTTCTTTCAGTTGACCATATTCGAATTTTTTTTTTCCGAGAGACTTTCTCAAGACAATCTATGATACGTATCGTACATTAATAAAGAATGATAGTAATTCGTCATGTACATTAAAAAGTTTCATTTTAACGCCTCAAAACGGCTGAATATAAAAAAAAATTGCACGATTTTAGCTTGAGAGGGAAAGAAAAAATTCCCGCTTTGGAACGGCAAAATGGAACGATCGAGCATTTTGCAACCAATTACAGTATGTCGGAAAGGAAAACAGAGTTGTGTGTCCCGTTTTACCAATAAACTCCTACCATTCGTCTTGTTCAGCTAAACGGGATGTACGGTCAGTGTACTTATATAGTTATCATTCGTTTATTGTTATCAGAAACTCCAACTTCCGATGTGATTAAATTAAGCAGTGGGGACTAAAAAAAAATGCGTACGGGACAGCGATAGCCACGTGAAGGAAACATCAAAATAGCCAAAATTATTTGTCCAGATCCATCAAAATGAATTTTTCCGTCTGAATCGTAAAGCTAATCCCGAATCATTTGCAAACACGGATACGATCTTAAATTAGAGAAAAAAACCGTTTTCGTTCTGATAATAAGAGACGTAACATATAATGAGACGTTTTACCTTTCCTTCACGAGAGAAATGTGTTCTCTCTGTCAAGTTTCCTTGTTGTATGTATGACTTCTCCTGAGATGAAATTTCATCGTTTACCATGTGAAATACATCATCACTTTCCTT
Organism: Pholcus phalangioides; assembly: GCF_987345545.1. Classification (NCBI taxonomy): domain Eukaryota; kingdom Metazoa; phylum Arthropoda; class Arachnida; order Araneae; family Pholcidae; genus Pholcus; species Pholcus phalangioides. Next base: position 78,242,008 of record NW_028301608.1, on the reverse strand, counting down.
AATTATCGGTTTTTTTTCTCTCGAGAAGTTATAGATTTCTATGCGTTCCATGTACCGTATGCGATGTAAACAAAAATGCGTGAGATATACCGTAATCACAAATTATTTTCGGAAAATAATGACGCACGCAATAAAAGTCAACTGTATATGGCAGGACGCCAATAATGGCAAACCAAGTGAAAACCAAACGACAGCTGCTAATTTTTTGCTTCGAACCGAAGCAATGTCATTCCTCCTTTCAGTTCTTTGACTCTATTGTAATGTTCAGTAATTTGAGTAATCATTGCTGTAATGATGAAACATTAATCATTAAAGCTTTAATCAACTGTCTCGTAATATAGGTAATATCGAAAGTTGGTCGAATTGCATTGATGAGAATCAGAAAAAAATTAATCTCACTCAACAGTGTGAGTAACGCACTGTTGAGTGTGATTAATTTTCTACTGGTACTAGCGGATTTAATCGAAGAATAATCGCGACGACGAGCTCAGAAATCTATTTAGTTTAAGGTGGGCAGTTGTCATCCTCATTATCAACCATTTTGAATCTACTACTACACTAAACCATGCAGTGCACTTAGGCATACTTAACCATACAATGCATCCCGTAAACATTTCCATGGGAAAACTTCTAACGAATTGGTACAAGCCGAAAGGTGCATCTGACTATATGTATGGACCTAACGTATTTATGTCGGCAGAGGCACGCTTGTTTCGTGTAATACTGATGCTGGGTGCTGCCATCTTGCTTCCATATTTTGACGTGAAAATATCCTGATTTTTCATATTTTGTATATAGCGCGTTTCGTAGAAATATTTTCAAAAGGGAGACCAGCTCACATTCGCTCCTCGAAAAAGTAAAGCGAAGAAGAAAATCAGATTCGGCTGACGACCACTGTGCGACCAAAGGGATTCTTACCTGGATCCTCACGATGAGAATCCAGCGTGAGATGCTACATGACGGCACACACAGCAGCAGCGTTTATTTGTTCTACTAATACGTCTCTACTACAACAGTAATCACAAGATATAAATGCATGTACAGTGGATCCGCTTATAACGTCTTTTAAAAAAAAAAAACCGTCATGGGAAAACGTTGAAAGCGGCTAAACTCTTTAAACGGAAAAGTTCGATGATTACAATCGTCCCTCGGTGTTCGCGGGGGCTACGTTCCGGAGGTGACCGCGAATGTGGAAAATCCACAAATAACATAAACTTTTGTTTTTTAGGCATCTTGTTAATACAGGGTGATTCAGAAAAGATGGGCAAAACTTTCAGAGGTGATAGTGCACACCAATACAAACAATTGTCATCAAAGAATGCATGGTCTAACATGAAATGCAAACGCGCTAGCGCGTTTTGAAACGGCCGCTCCATAAACATTAATAGGAGAAAAAGAACATCATGCATGTAAATGCAACCCGAAGAAGAAGAAGAAACCGTATACATACCGTCACAGTGAATAAATGGCGCGAACTCAGTATTACTAAAGTGCACCATTGCTTTCGTACGTTACACCTGTTTACTGAATAACTTCACAGGGCTGGCATCCACGACTTGGAAATATATATTATTCACTCCTTTACTCAAAATTAATATAGGATAGTTAAAAAAATGTAATCATTCACAAAATTAGAATAATCTGGAGAGGCAAAATAACTTTCAAAATATTAGAATATTTGTGAATATTTCTTATTGGTTGACGCTGAGAACAAAATTACCATAAAAGTTTCTAATGCGCATGCGCTACTACTATAAATACTTGTTAGCAAGCAGGTTTTAGTTAGTTATACGTTGAAAATGGGCAGAAAGAAAGACGCGTTCCTATTTCTACCAAACTTCTCATAGGAAGTTTTCTTCCCATTACGGGAAGAAGGCCTAATTCAACAGGAAATTTCCCGAAAAGCAAGATGTTCTCAAGCAAGTGTAAGTAAAAATTTGCGATACAGTAGTTTTCAGAATAATCGTGGTAATAGTGGTCGTAAGACGGCGACTACAAATCATCAAAGATAGACTGTTGAAGAAAACCATGCAGAAAAACCGCTTCAGAAGTTTGCAGTTTTTTCACCGATAGTGGAAGGAAATAGGAGTAACTGCATGATCCTCCACCCCACTCAGACGAATGCATAAATTTGGATTTAAATCGTGTGCGTCTAAGCAAAAGCCACTTCTCGCTCCCAAGCATAAAACTGCTAGAGTTCGATGGTGCTTGCATGGGGGTCAATTAGACTGGGAAAACGTATTTTTTAGGGACGAGTCAATGTTTTGTGTGTCCCACGGTCATCAAGGCATCCGAGTTTGTCGCTGCAAACTCGAACCATTTACTATGTTTGAAACGCTTAGTGAAGTTTGCTACCTCTGTTATGGTGTGAGGCTGTATGAGCGCTGGGGACCCAGGAAAGCTTTGCATTTTGAATGTAACTGTCAATTCTAGTGCATACCATAAGTCTTAGACCATTTCATGCCACCATCGTCCGAAGACTAATTTGAAGACGATTTCACTTTCCAGCAAGATTCTGCATCTAGTCATACTTCAAAGAAGACGAATTATTAATTTAAAGGACATAAAGTTAAAGTGCTTCCCTGGCCTGGAAATTCACCCGATTTGAAGCCAATAGAAAATATTTGGGTCATCATGAAGAGACGACTGCAGCAATTCGCCACAAAGAACAAAAGTGAACTTTTGTCTACCTTGAAATCCGTGTGGGCCAATATCTCTAGCGATGACTGTCAAAAACTTGTCAATAATATACCAAATCGTTTACGAGGTGCTATCGGGGCAAAGGGGGATGCCACCAAGTATTGAAGATTTCTGAATTGTTTGTTTTCAAAAATCGATGCTTTTTCTTTCCATTTTATTGTAATTTTTTGAATCAACTACTAAAAAGCATTATAATTCTATGATTTTTCGTGTAGAAATTCATTCCGTTTTTATTTTTTACTGTATAATTTTTCTTTTGTGACACATTCTTCTACAAACTATGTAGAATCTGGCGTACTTGTTTGAAACTTGTGAAATTATGTCTTCGTTGAAATATAATACAAATTTTTGAAATAAAAAATTTTGCGTTTTTCTCTATATTCTAATTTTTTGAATGGGGGTTGTAGTGAAAGATCAAAGAGGGAACGTTATAAGCAGTATCTGCCGCATGTATATTTTTCTCTCACGTCGGGAATTTTACGAAGTAGAAATATAGAAATGATGAAAAATTTGACGCGAGTAATTCGTCTATGAACGATGAATTTCTAATGTGGAAAAGCTCATTTAAAAGAAACCACTGATGTCTCGAGAAGAAAGACTCTTGCCAAGTCCACTGCGTACCAGTGGAAGTATACTTGTATCTCACTCAGACTATTACTCTCTTCCATGATTGAAAAAGCCATTTTCTATGTTGAAAACAAGAAAAGGAACGGGAAAGAGAAATTCTCCTCTTTTTTTGTATGTTTCTGTCTGCGGCAAGTTTCGCTTCTCGCATTTATTATTACTATTATCATCATCACGGATGTGTATAGAAGAAGTAGAAGCACGTCCTCACCCTGCTGGAAAAGAAACCGAAACGCGAAATAGCATCTCTGTCTATTTCAGTGTAGACAAAACAGCGTTGTCTGTTTTTGTCGAAAAAGTGCCCACCTCCCTATTGCTAGCAACTTTCTATTTATTTGGAATAATCCAGATTTTGCCTTTTATCCCATGATACTTGCGGACCAGTGAAATTAAGTGAATAATTTCGTGGACTGGCATTAATGAGAAATAATTTGTGAACACATGAAAAGAACAATAATAACAGGAGGAAAATTCCCAACCTTCTGAATTAGTATATACTTCATATAATTTATACTCTATTATTATACATTCGAGAAACTGAGTTGAGTTGGGACACGTGCTGTCACCTACCAAACAAAAACAAAACTATCTGCTATAATTCTGGAAGTAAATTCTGTTATTGGTTCATAACTGGTAGGCAGCAGCAAAATGAATAATATATGGCATTTTTGATATACATACCGGTTCAACTACGTACGCCATAATAGCGATTGATATGTTTTTATGATTTGCCGCGGACAACTTCAGTTATTACTTTATTGTTATGTATCAATCAAGCACTCTTTATTGTATAGGGGACAAATGACCCGTTATATGGATATTTTATTGTTATGTATTATTGAACAAAAAAAACTTTTTTTTCTTTATGGTGTGTCGAATGTAAATAAAGTTGAAATTAACAAAAACTTAAGGTATATTTTGCGATGTATATTCTTTTATATTTCTGTTAGATGGCAGCAGTAATTCCAGCGTAACAATAATGGGATCTATTATTATACACCAGAGAAAAAGTATCAAATCTCTGCTGCCATTTATCAAAAACAAAACCCACTATCTATTATAATTCTTGAAGTAAAACTTGTTGCTCGTTTGAAACAGGTGTGCAGCATCAAAATTAACATTACGTGGTTAGATACCATATATCATTCATCTTAATGTTGCACACCGGTGGGACTTTTTGCCGGTTTGCTATACTTTAGTTTGTCGTAGAATTTCAGCTATTATTTTTCATGTGCCGCACATGAATACATATTACATATCAATTTTCAAACTCTAATATTATGCATTCGAGAAAGAGCATTGAGCTGGAAACCCTGCTGCCATCTATCCAATAAAAACAAAACTATATGTTGTTGTTCTTCAAGCAAAAAGAAAATGTTGATTTTGAACCGGTGTGTAGCATTGAAATGAAAGTATGGTAATGGTATCGAAAATTGCCTATTTTGATTCTACGCGCGGGAGTAAATTTTATACGCCATAATACCGGTTGCTACGCTTTTATATTTTTCGCAGTATTTCACCAATTACTTTTAGTCTAATTACAATATTTTAGTAGTTGGACACTCACTGTTTCTTCGTGAAAAACATATTTACACATATATATATATGCAAGGTGATTATAATTAAAGGTCCCGTATATACTTCCCATGGACCAAAACAGTTTCACCTGGTGGTCGAAAATTGAATTTTTTTATTTCGTAAATCTCTCGGACATGGTCTCATATCCTGAAAATTTGGCTGTATTTGGATAAGCAGTTTTTGAGAAAAGCTACTCAGAGACTACGGGAACTTTAATTATACCCTCCCTGTATATACGTGGCTTTAGCGTTTTCTCAGTCATATAAAGCACTGAAACATCTTCCATTCGATTTCTCTGTTTATTTTTTATTACTGACATGGTTGAAAAAAAAAATTTCACATTAATAGAAATTTCAAAAGCATCCTCCCTCTCTGAAACATCCCGCTTTTTTTATCTTACTTTTACCTAAGAGATTTGACCTTTCGCGAAGTGGCCAGACTTCGGCTGTGAGATATACATTCGTATCTTGTGAGTGGTTTCTTCCAACCCCTTCAAAGTCTGCGCTGTATCATATTGTAAATTTTTATATTCCGCATCATTTTCACATCATATTTAGTTTTCTTTCAAATATCTATAATTGTACATAATATAATGAATGTACGAGAAATATAGCATGCATAAGCGATATTGTTTGTGATTGTATGCATTATTTTATGCAGTTACGAAAGTATTTAGCAAAGACTTCAATTTGGCATTTGTTTTTTTTCGATTTGAAAGAGCGCTATATTTTATGCAGTGGCTAATGACGTTTTTGTTCTTCTTTCAATGACGTTTCATAGACTGTACAAAAGATGTTTTGAAATGCTACCAATGCGCCGTAGTGGAAAATAAGCATTGTACGGACGAGTTCCTGACTCCGTGTCCAGACGATCAAGCATACGACAGCTGTATGACAAGGTTATCCAAAACAAGTAAGCAAAAATTATCATTAGTTAAATTAAAAAAATTCGAATTTTATCAATCTCTATTACACAGAATTCAACGAAGCCCTCTTCTTTCAGAAATATTCTTTATTGATATTTTCAAAACTTATTAGTAGGGCTAGGATTTTTATGCTCTAAAAACTTCTAAAAAATGCTCTATCAAATATGCATTTATGCTCTTAAAAATTGTAAATATGCTCTATAAAACGAAAAATATGCCCTAAAAAATTTGTCATTCCTATCTCAAATAACATTAGTTTTAGCAAAATAATATAATAATGAGAAGTATTGATGCAGTCTAAACTATTTTTAACCATTACTTATTGTATGAGCAGAAATTCTTCGTTTTACTAACTAACCTTATCGAGCCAAAATTTGCCTCCAAATTCAAAATTAATGTGCAACCATCCATAGGTAAAAATACTTAGGCAAGTAGTGTATTTAAAGAGCTTTAGAGAGAGAGAGAGAGAGAGAGAGAGAGAGAGAGAAAAGCAGAAAATTAAAAAAATAATTAAAGATAAATAATTCTCTTTATATTTTATAAAAACTCTCAAAATTTCCCACAAACGCTAAAAAATTCCCCGATTTTTCCCACGAGTTACCATCACCGACTCAGATGGTTAATCTATTTGCAGCCGCACACCAGTGTCATTGAAGGGCTAATATTTTTATGCTCTAGCAATTCTATGTCATTGCTGATTGGTTGAAAAACCTGAATTTCAATGTCTGTTAACAATCAGCAACGACGTTCCATTTTTAGTGCATACAAATCCTAGCCCTAAGTGATCTTGTCTGAGACGGGATTGGAATTGTGACGAAATAATTTACTTTCTATCGAAAATCATGAAATATACAAAATATGCCTACAATATATATGTAGTTTGTAAAACACGAAGGACCCTAAACTGCAGAGAATAGACAAGCTTCAGCCAATTCAACCGATTCTTTAAGTCCAGAAATTCAACAACTTTTCTCAATCTGTGACTCGTATTTCTCAGGATGCCATAAAATAGGGGAAGCCCCAGCATGTGATTCTTCTCTCGATGATTCCCGGCATACCGGTTAATGCGGGGAATACGGTATTATTCTTGTGAACAATTTCTGAGTATTTCGTCTCGAGCTTTGAACGTCAGCCATTACCGTTATTTAGTAGTTAAGACGATTCGACGGTCGTCTCGTGAAACATAATACAGTGAAACCTCTCTTTTTTGGACACCGGTGGGACCAAAAAATTCGTCCGTAATAGAGGGGTGATCGTTAATCAGGAGTTTTCAAGCATACGGAGAAATTATTATTTGGCCGTAAAAGAGAGTGACCGTACCTCGGGGTGTCCGTTTTAAGAGGTGTTTGCTGTGTACTTACTCCACATTTATCGATATATTTACAGTAACTTTAATTAAAATAAACCATTTTTTTTATTCATTCCTTTTCACCTGGAAATGTCTTAATTTTTATTAACAGCTATAGTATCAACATCATGACTAACTTCCTTTTGTTTCCGCAGAAGAGCATGGATTTCTGATTCAGAAGAGCTGCGCATTGGCCCCGTGCACTTTCCGTGATCCTCAGCAGAGTTCGGGGCTCGGGCTCGATGATTGCGATCGAAGCAAAGACGAGTACGACTGCGTCAGCTGCTGCAAGACAGATGGATGCAACACTGGCGACGCAACTGTCGTACCGTCACCGACGCAAATCTCGATCGTTCTCGTCTCTGCTATTTCCTTTGCGATGTCTCGAATTCTCTGAGAAACATCTGATGAGTCAAGATACAATGAAGAGGAAATCATATAAAAGAAAAGAGGAATGATTTCGTTTGACAACAAAACAACACGATAGTATTATAATAATCATGCCCTCGTTAAATATTTAAGAAATCGCCGACAGCTATACCATCCTGTATAGAGACCCCCGACAACATTTCCAATGTAAAGTATTTTACATAGTTACCGCGTTTTTGAGATGTTTCATCTAATATTTTATTATATTCTTCAAGGTATCGTAAAAGCTGGCTACTTTGGCCCCGAGACCCTTCTTTGACCCAAAACGATAAAATGATGAAACGTACTCCAATTACTGCAGAAAAACTTTTTGGAACTAGTTTTTTGGTAGTTCCTTTCAAGTAGCGGTTCTAAGCTAGGCAACTGAATACATCGGGTAGTTCACGACTGGGCAGCAACATTGGTGGTTTTGTCTGCTGTGATTGCACGTGGTATTTCATCTCCCAAGGAAACTTTCGATTGTGATGGGCTTTAATCCAGCTTTGACAAGTTAGGAAGGTGCCTAATTATAAACACCATTTAATGCTTTCAACTAGTAGAAATAGTATGATAGAAATTTCATTTCATCTTTCATTTTTTCCGAAAACATTAATTGAAAATTTAAGCTCCGGTAAAAAAAAACATCATAATTATGCCCTACTCTAGCTCATCACTTTGATGGGCCGAAGTTTTTGCAACAATTGGTAATTTGTTCGTGGATACATTTGAAAACATAATTATGCATTAAATACTTACGTTTATTTTTTTAAATGTCTACCCTATTTCAAGTTTTTGTTTCCAGACTGGAAAGATGGCGTATAAATACCAGCCTTAGTCTGGAAGTCGAAGCTATGCAGACTAAAGCAATGACCACCATAGGCGCCGGAACCTAGTGGGCTGAGGTCATTTGAGGGCCCCCCACCAATAAATTTTCTAAGGGGGCGGAGTTCCCAGTAATTTCTGAAAAAACAATGCAATGCACCTTCCCTCTCTTACGTACGCGCTTGACGGGACGACCAGCCACTTTCAGCACCGCCAATGTTTTCTTCATGTCGGCGCATCTGATGACCACCTTCAAAACAGTTTAGTGTTTAGCTGCAATCAGATCTGTTGAAAATGAACCCAATGCAAGCTGCAAATAACTTTAAAATATCTCGAACCATCATTAAAAACCAACCTAAAAAATGCATTTTCTACCAACCCAGGTCAGTAATAATAATATCGGGTTTATGTGTATCGGAAAAAGAATTTGAAATTTTTAAAAAATGGGCCAAAATGGGCGTGCGTTTACGGTATTAATTTCTCATCTTTGGAACGACGTTGAATCAATATAGTTTAAGGATTCGGCAAATGCTTTGATAAGGCGCGAAAATGCTAAAGAAAATAAAAACTCATAGAAAACTGAAAGTATACCTATAAACCTACGATTCCAACCGATTTCAAGGGAAAAATAATCATAATTTACCCTTCAAGAGAAGAAATTTGAAAAAAAAAATTTTTTTTGCTCAAAATATTTCACAATCCTATAACTGCCATTGGAAAATAGGAGAGAAAAAAAATGTAAGTACTATATACATAGAAGGTTTTGGAATTGCAGTAAATAGGAAAAACGGGAAATCAAAATCAAATCAAAATCTCTTCAAAACTTTGTTTAAATGTGAAAATCAGAATGATGAAATCTGAAATTCGATTTTCAATACTAGTTTGTTTTTCGGTTTCAGCGAAAATCAGATTCTTTTTATTTTAATTCTGGTACGGAGTGGAATGTTGATGGGAGATCGATCGATGTTTCTTCCCATCTAAGAATGTATTTCGGTAAAAGCATGCTGATGTCCTTTCCAAAGATGTGAGAAACGCACATGATGTGTATTAAGTTATAGAGAAGATTTTGATGTCATAAAATATGCTGCTGTCCCAAATTGTTTGCACAGCAGATATCTCTGCAATCGTTGACTTTTGAAACATACTAAAAAGTTTTCAAATGACGTGTTATTACTTAAAATGACAAAATTTTCTGAGGGGTCGCGTATACATAAAAGAATACACAAATTAACTTTTTATATAGACCCTGTGTGCTAAAATTTCCAATCAATCAAATATAAATGCTGCTCTGAGGAGTCATTTGCAGAAAAGAAAAAAAAGAAAGAAATGCTATTTATACTGAGATATTTGACTTTGAAGTTTTCAGTATTTATCGTCAATAGTTGAAGGTATGGTTCACGAATTGTAAAACGTAAATTAAATTCAAAGTTGTAAAAATTCTGTAATTATGAAAATATTTTTCGAAAAAATGTAATTGTGTTATTTATTGCGAATAAAAAAATAAAATGGGCTCACTCTATTTGTGCACAGTCCCTGAAAATGACAACTTTTCAGCCAATGAGAACTCGCCAACACAGTGATAAATTGCCAAAACATAGTGATTTGATTTTACATATTTAATATCTCCCCCACATAAATATTGCATATAAAAATGTGAAATATTTTGCAAATTACATTCAGAACGAGATCTCCATTTCAACAATTGGAATTAGCACACGCGAACTGTGTAAAAAAAGTTAATTTTTTAAGTTTTTATGTAAACAACCTCTCAAACAAAGTTTAAGATTATAACCCATACATATTCAATCCTTTGGCAACAAATTTTCGTGATCTATATTTGACGAGTCGGCGATAAATCTAGCAATCATGTCCAAACCATCCAAACGTTAGAAAAAAGGAGAAGGGGAAGGAAAAAATAATAGAAGAAAAAAACAAATAGAAAAGGGAGGTATAACTGATAAGTAGATAAGAGAGTATGTAGTAGATTTTTTTCTCATTTCTCTTTTAACCCTTACCCTAAGTGTTCTCTTTCGCTCTTACATGTATATAGAAGAAAGACACATTTTATGTGGGGGGAAAAAGTCACTAACAGGAGTATAGAAAAAAACAACAACTTCGGTTCGTAGGTTTACAATAAAGCGTTACGAGGGTGAGGAGAGGAAAGAAAACACAGGATGGATTGAATTTATTCCACTGACGTTTAGACGAAATATTTTGTCCGTGATAGTAAAGGGGTTAAAGTAAATGCACATCATTTGAAAACTTTTTGTAATTAAAAGTGTGTTTTTAGAATCAACGGTTGCAGAGGTATCTGCTGAGCAAATAATTTGGACGGCCTGTATAATCACTGGGAATTCTTCTAGCGGATTCACAACAGACGTTACGAAATTAATATTTCTGGAAAGTTCACCTCCCTCTCTCAAAAACACGATTAAACGCCAACCGAACAAATTTGTAAATAATTTTCTTCGCTTCATAATTTAGCTATTTTACACATTAATTTTTTTTTCTTTAATCTAAACGTCATTTTCAGCAAATGCATATCACTATTCGTCCTTGAATCCCATAATTTAGAGGTAATTTATAAAATAATAAGTCATCGGAAAAATGTATAAAATATGTTCTATAAATTATAACCACCCATTTATATAATAAAAATCTATGTTAATACAAGTCCGTATTCTCTCGATCTATGCAATTTTATAGGACCAGAATTGATGTGACCAAAGCAAAAAACTCTATAGATCTAGATAGCTAGAAAATAGATAAAAATTCGTGTACATAATATATATTTTTGTCCCTTAGAGAGCAACTAAAGTTTTTGAGAATCCTAAAGAGATCTTTTGTATTCATCGCTCACTAATCAATCATCTCTTTGAGAATTATTTAATTAGTTCTTTTATGACACGACGCATTCTTTATATTTTAGAAATACAGCTTCATGTTTTTGTCTTTGTTCTCTTTTCGAAGCTCTGTATCATTAATTACTACTCTATTACAAGTAAAACGCAAAAGACGCTTGTCAATTAAAGGTATGTATGAAATTAATTGTAGCTTATGTGAGTGTGTGTACGTTAATTTCTTTTCTTTACTGACCATGCACAACTACGGTCTATCATCAAAAATGAAATCTAGGCCTACTTTCGGTTTTCCAGCGAAAAGGTGCTAAATTTTCGAATATTTTGTTTTCGTCTACGAATTTCGTGTATGAGTAAGATACCCATATAGAAGAGTGGACTCGTCGTCCATTCTTCGAGCACTTATTACCACTCCAAAGAATGCCTCGGAAATCGGCGCAAAAAAAAAAAAAAGAAGGATAGGGAAAAGCGATTAGCTATGACAATAATACTGACGTCTCACTTTTGTTCAAGGATGGCGGATGGGTTATCTTGGTTAGAGCTCCATGAAATACCAAACTGACTCATTCACCATCTTTGAGCGCTAGTGTGACGTCAGTATTATCACTGCAGTCAACAGCCGTTCCCTACATCCTGTTTTTTGTTTCAACCTCTTTGCGATCACGGGCATAATATTACGCCCAAACACCAGTGGAGTAAATTCACACAAGTTCTTTGTGTTTCCTTTCTTCTCTCTTCATCATCGCGAAGCTTTATGGCAACCCTATTATCACAATTGTCTATTATCTACGGAGAAATTGTTTTTTCTTTACCTCTTTTTTTATAATGTATGTTCCTACTATACAGGGTGTTACCTTGAAGTGGCGACAAACTCACAGGGGTGATATTAGGCACCAAGTGGAACACAAAGTGCCATAGAACACGATATCGCAAACCACGTTTAGTCGGTGAAAATCGCAAAAATACTTATGAAGGGTGTGAAGTCGAGTGTGACAAAAAGGCCAATAAGTACAAAAAGCACTTGACGTATGATTACAAATAAATGGGTTTTTGTACTTATTTATTTTACTTTTTTATACTTATTATTGTACTTTATTTTGTACACCACAGGCTGTGTTGCAATCATGTTGGTCAAATAAATATTTTTTCCTACTTATTATTGCCCTTTTTGTCCCACTTGACGTCACACCCTACATAAACAATTTTTCGACTTTCATCGGCTAAACGTGGTTTGCGATACCGTGTTCTATGGCAATTTTTGTTCTTTTCTTAATGCCTAATACTACCTTTCTGAATTTGTCATCACTTCAAGGCAACACCCTGCGCATATGTGAAAGCGAAAGAGATAACGTAGGTTGAGGGTGAAAAGAGACTAAAAAAACTCGTATATTTACTATCCTAATATATCTTTTTCTAACGTACGATTAGGTTAGGACGAGATTACCATACTTATCGCCGATTCGTTAAATAGAGACAATCCAAATTTCTTGCCAAAACTTTGTACGTGAAGTGGTTAAATTGAACATCACTTGGATCGACAAAACCCGTTTTTTGTTCACAGATGGAGAATGACGAGTTAACATTGGTATTTCAAGGAGCTCTATGAATGAACATTCTGTTCGTCATCTATTAGATCATGTTGATGAATTGAAAGACGGCGGGTGTGTATGTTGTGAGTGGTTTAACCAACATACATACCGATTTTTTCTAAAAAGTGTTTTTTTCAAAAAAAAGTGTGGAATTGTGACACCTGCATGCACGCAGTCATATTCAAGAAGCGGGAACATACTACGTACTGGCTATAGCACAGGGTGGCAAATTCTAATAATTGGTGGTCAAGAACATCAAAGAGCGATAGTACTGACGTCACACTTCGCTCAAACATGCGGATGAATCAGCCTGGGGTGTCAAGACGCCATGGCCAATCACTGTTCCCTATCCTGGCTTCTTTGCGATTAGAAACGTCAATTTGAACAAAAAACTGGTTTTGCCGATCCAAGATGGAGGACAATAAGCCCGCTCACCTCCCTCATTTTGGCGAAAGTGTTCTGGAACATCCTGTATAAAAACTGATAATGAAATTGAGTAGAATAATGTGTGTATATATTTACAGCGGTTGTTTTTTCCATATTAAACCATTATTAAAAAAAATCAGTTTATGAATGTGATGAATCCCGTAAAAAAAAACCATGAAGCCCCCCCACTAAAATGACGCATTCGAGTATTTCACGCTGTTCATTACTCTATAAAAACCTCTAAATCATCTCTTATACAGGGTGCCCTGTAGTCCCAATTCGGTCTTTATCTCAACCATTCGTCGTGGGGGACTAGTTTAAAAGATGCTCAAAATATGTTCAGGAAGTACCAGTTTGGGGAGAGAAAATACTATATGATACAATAAAAAAAATCGAAACTTATACGCGAACACCTTTTCTTCCAATTAAAAAGTCGACCTGCCATTCTCGAGGCTAAAAAAAGGAAAGAAAAAGATAATTTTCATATTGCACTTACATTTTTTTGTTGGCCTCAGGAGGCAGGGCAACAACTTCCTAATTAGAAGCAAGACAAGGTGTTCGTGTTATCCATTTATATTTTGACACTTATTTTTACTTTCAAAACTTAAAAATTAGAAGCACTGTAACAATCGTTTGATGACTTACAGGGCACCCTGTACATCACCCTTTACCTTTGTTATTCGACATAAGAGTAAACTGCATTGCGTTGCAGACTTACGGCCGTATTCACCAACAGTTTAAACTGCAATCGCAGGTTAGCGGATCGACACGGGTTGGTTAAAATTCTTAATTTAACCAATCAGTTTCGATCTTCAATCCTTTCACCTGCGATTGCAGTTTAATCATTTTTTCGATACGTCAATAATGGATGTAAGGGGACAGTTGGCCCCCTCTCGATAGGAGGCTCAAAAGTAGAGAGCAATGTAGGCATGTGTAGTGCTTTCAATGACTTTTTCGCGTCGGTTTTTAATGGAGATAATGATATTCGATATACGGGTGTTGCATGGGGTAATAAAACGCTCAACGATATTCAAGTGGAAGACGTGGAGGTCCTAAATCTTCTAAGAAATGTATGTGCAAGCAAAGCACCAGGACCAGATGATATCTATCCCAGGGTTCTCAGGGAAGGTGCTAATGAATTGTTGGGGCCAGTCGCACAGATATACAGGAGTAGTGTTGCTGAGGGTATCGTCCCGAGAGATTGGAAACTGGCTAACGTTGTTCCGATATTTAAGAAGGGTAGTAGAGAAGTGGTGTCTAATTATCGTCCAGTGAGTTTGACGAGCTCCCTCTCGAAAATTTTGGAAATTATCATCAAAAGGCAGTTTGTGAAGTGGATAGACGAGAATAATGTATTGTCGGATAATCAGCATGGGTTCAGGAAGGGGAAGTCATGTGTAACTAACCTCCTTTGCTTCTATGATTACGTGACTAAGGCTTTGGGTAAGAGCAAAAATGTCGACGTTGTTTACCTTGATTTCCAGAAGGCATTCGATCGGGTCCAACATGGCAAACTCTTGAAGCGTTTACACGAGATTGGAATAGGGGGCAACTTGCTGAATTGGATAGAATCGTGGTTAAGAGACAGGTCGCAACGAGTTATGGTGAACGGGGAATTCTCTGGTTGGACAGACGTCACAAGTGGAGTTCCTCAGGGAAGTGTCCTTGGCCCCATACTTTTTTCACTTTTTATCGATAAACTCGATCAGGGTATTGATGGAATTACTAGCAAATTCGCAGATGATGTGAAGCTAATGAGGGTAATCGGGAATGAAAGCGATAGGGAGTTGCTCCAGACCAACTTAAACAAGATTGCAGCATGGGCAAATGAATGGAGCATGACGTTTAGCGTAGATAAGTGCATGGTCGCTCATTTTGGTTCGAACAACCCACGGTTCTCTTACGAGTTGAATGGTGTCACTATCCCGGATGCAACTAGAGTCACCGATTTGGGAATTCTCATTGACGAGCGACTTAAGTTTTCTGAACACTGTTCAGCGGTTGTCAAAAAATCGAATAGAATGCTTGGTCTCATTTTCAAAAAGGTCTCTTCGCGTTCTCCTAAAGTCATTCTTCCGCTTTTTCGAGGCTTAGTTCGTCCTGGACTGGAGTATGCTGTAAGGTTTTGGAGACCATACCTACAGAGGGACATAGACTTGGTTGAAGGGGTGCAGAGAAGAGCTACGCGTGTCCTTATTGGCACACAGGGCTTGAGTTATGAAGAAAGACTTCATTTTTTGAATATGTTTACATTGGATGAACGCAGGTGTCGAGGAGATATGATCGAAGTGTTCAAAATTTTCAATGGGATGGATAGGATGGACCATGAACTTTTAGTACACCGCCAATCGACTGCTTTTACAAGGGGACACCAGTATCGATTGGTGAGGGACAATGCAAGGTTATGGTGTCGCAGGGAATTTTTCTCCAATAGGGTTGTTAATAAATGGAATAGCTTACCCCCGGAGGTAGTAAATTGTAACACAATTGACACGTTTAAAAAGAAATACGATAAACATGTTGGGGTAAATCGAGAAGCTATCCATTCTTAGAATAAGACAACCATAAGTATTCTTTATGGGCATTGTATAATATTTTATCATGTGTATATATTGTTTGTAATTTGTGTTAATTGCATTTTTAATTGGGTTGCTGTATTTTTGAAACATGACAACCATATTTTTATGGGCATCTTTTTATCAGCCGCCTCGTTGGGCATTTTGCCTGTTGTGGCGTTGTATTTGTATTTGTATTTAAACTGTGTTGGTGTGAACACGGCCGTTAAACTTATTTCCAGCACAACTTTCTTGAAATACGTGAAGGGTTAAGGATGTGTGTGTGTGGGGAGTGTGCACCCGAAGGTAGTCTTGGTTATACACATAATGTGCTTGTTAAATGGAAGCTCAAATCTTTTGGTGTATTCAACAAATATATTTTATTCGCACTTCATAAAAATGTTCAAATATAACAAATGCATTTGATTACATGCGCATCATACAAACTTCTTGAATTGCGTGTGCTAGACTAGTTGGTACACTGGAGGTCTCAAAGCACTTTTTTAACGCCGTGAAAATATAATCTCCGACTGCATACACTAAATATATATATATAAATGCACAGTAAAAAATCACAATTAAGCGCGATAAACTGGGAGATTCGTTTATCATAAAAGAACATTGGTACATCCACAAAAACATCTGTGAAAAAATAATTGGAGATTATTATTACTCTTTTAGACAAAAAAAATTTAAAAACATTTAAAATTATGGGCTGATAAAAGTGTTATTAAAGTTCAAACCAGTATTCATGATGTTTTGTGACTGCCTATATCAACATAAAAACATGAGGTTTAAGAAAAAAAACCTGGGAAAAGAAATACTTTAAACCTCAAACAAGCTGCATTTTTAGCTTTACTGGTGAATCTCTTTGAAATATTGGTTAAATTTGGAAATAGAATTGGACAAAAAGTCAGGTCGGTTTTGAATCAGACATAGCAGAACCCCGATTAACTGAGCTACTTGGACAGATTAACAGGTCATGTATAACTTTTACTGGCTCGGCACAGTGCATGATGGGTAAGATAATCCTTTTCAAATCGTTGATTTGAAAATATTTTTGCATAACTTATTTTTACCATTACATATCAAGGCTCAATTGTTTAGTTTGTAAATAAAATTGCCTGTGATCAGCAAATGAAGATCTTGTTATCCAAGGTGACTGCAGACACATTACTCTTGATTGAGATTCTACCGTACATATAAGATTGGTTTTGTTTTTGTGGGAACTCCCAGGTGCTGATAATTTTTCTATTGCAATAAAAATAGAATGTACAATAGATAGATACAATTAATTTATTATTGGGTGCCCTTAAAAGTTCAAATCATTTCTCATGCCTTATTTAACAAAAAGGATAATTATTCTACTTTTTAATTGAAATTATAGAAAGTATTCATTGGTTAATAAAAGGAACAGAAGACACATGAAATATTGAGTTAATTTCTCATTATAAATGCTATATGCACTCCATTTTTCCAGAATGAAAATTTAATGACAGCAAAGGTCTTAAACCTTGCTTAGGTCACGAGCACTGATTATGTCCAGCATTAACACAGCACCTATATGGCAGCTCTGACACATACTTGAATCCTTGAATGGGATGTTTTTATTGCGGCGTCAATCAAGATCTCCCGAATATGAAATCTAACCTCCGTCCAGCATGAAGCACTTTAGGGTGCTTTCAAATGCAGGATTAGTTACTTGGTCAACTGTGGGACAAGCATTCAATTTAGCATCCCGCTCGTAGAAGCAGTTAAACGAAGAATTCAGCACCAGGTGTACCAAACATGTCTGCCTCTTCAATAAGCAAGCACCATGCTTGCTAGCAGCAGGCCAGAGATACTTGTAATGCACACAATACATGTTTTCTTTTATTCCTCAAACAAATATGCATTACATAACACTTGATAAATGCATAGGGTAAGGAAATCACATCTAAGCAATTATGCATAGAATTACATCTCTACAGACTAAAATGTTTTCTGGAATGAGAAGGGGCCTGAAACGATTTTCAAGAGTGCAAATAGATTAACCTTAGCCTCCAGTTCCAAATAGTTAAAGCGACATTTAAATAAGTGATATCTGAGAGCAATATGATGACATTTACATTTCTAGGATTTTTCCTTTGCAGCCTACTGCAATACAGTAAACAATCGCAAAAGAATGAAGTATAAAGAAACGGGGGGAAAAATGCATACAACAAATAATTAAGACATGATCGACAATTAACTAGTTTTCTTAAAACAGTGAGAAATAATTTAGTGGAACATACATTTCTAAGACTAGCCATTCATAGAAACATTCATATTTCACAATCTGAAAAATAAAGCACCCCCAAAGTAAAAACGCAAATTATACGAAATAATACTAACAATCACAAGTGTGTATAAAATGTTCAAAATCAGTGCAATCTACACCAATTTCAACGTTTCAAATTTGAAGTGATTCATAATTTTTCCTATAAGTATTGCATCAAAAGCGAAAGAAAGTTTGAATCATTTGAATGAACACACAAGCACATGGAATCAATCATCAAATAAGCTTAATAGTGTCCTAAACCAAGCACATGCTTTGGCTAAAGTTATTTGAGTGATTCACATGTGAACTAATTTTCAATTATCTATTTCATTTTATTTAAAAAAAGGGCCACAAAACTATAGGTAACCTTTAAAAATCCTTTTCGGAAATATGGGGTCAACTTCATATGGGAATACGAGGTAAAGATATACATTTTTTTTATTTTTGAAAAAGTTTAGAGTAAAATGCTCATGAGTTATGGTGGTAATGTTACATTCATATGAACAATATATTTGTTTTTCTGATACTTTACACATATAAGCACATTAATTTTTGGGAGAAAAAAACTTATCTACACTTATTGAAACAAAAACTCAATTTAAAGAAGTTTGAGCAAGAATAAAAACCTGCTTAATTTAAAAATAATTTAATATGAATCAAGATAAAAGCCAGTGAATTTTTTGGATAGAAAAACTAATAACAAACATAAAACATTACAATTCAAAGATTTATAAAAGCAAAAAGTACAGAGAAAGGTTCCTGCCTTCAAAATCCTTTCCTCCAACTAAAGCATATTGCACCAAAAAAAAAAACTGTACACAAATAATTGCAAGAAAATAAATAACTAGATACACATATATTCAGAGCATTGTTTCAATATAGTAGGAAATGTTAAAAAAAATGACTGATTTTTAAAGAAAAATATTCTCAGACGTATTCAAACACATCAAGATTTCGACGACTCTCCCAAGACCAACAACTACACACAATTTTAATGCTAAAAATGATTTTGCTGATTTCAGATAATTATATTTTACCAAATTCTTTTGTTTGTGATAAGGATCACTGCTCTGAAATAAAAGATCTTTTGAGAGGGTTATTTAACACTAGAACGAACTAAAGGAGCGCTCAAAAAGACAGCTATTACAAAAATTCACAATACTGCTGTAAATGTTGATATATTTTTAGATTAGAGTGCCATAGGAACTAGGGTCGCCTGTTTTGAAATATTGTGCTACGAGGGTTTTTAGAGAAATGGACCCTGGGAGCCCCAATCCTGTGAAAAAATATGCTCATATTTTTCCAAATTTACATTGTGTATTGTTCATTGATTTCAAATACAAATACAACGCCACAACAGGCAAAATGCCCAACGAGGTGGCTGATAAGAAGTCAAAAATTTCAGAAGTCAAGTAACACCCCTACAACTCAAGGGTTACAATAAGGCAAAAAAATAAAGGATTACTAAGGATGCCACAGTTTTCATATATAAGGAATTCGATAAAGCACCCAGGTTGGGGGCTAGGGTATGTGAACATTACTTTGTATGTTCATGAATCATTCAGGGAATTCAAAAAATTCTTGGGGAATAGCGACCCAAATCCTTAGGGTTTTACCACCTTCACCCCATCCCACCTGGAGCAGTCAAGATATTTTATGTTTGAAGCTAAAATTCAATTTACTAGCAGAAAGAATGTGAGGTGTTGTCGTTGAAATTCTGTTGCTTTAGTTTTAAAGTTGTTGCAACAGGTAAAGAAAGTTTTATTTCTCATATAATTGTATAATGCCAATATAGCTGTGTTATAAACATGTGAAGACACAGATTATTTGACTACATTCTACCGCCGTTTAGAAATTAGCCCATCTTTTTTTAAACAACCTGTATGCTTGCTTATGCTTGAAATGCAACAAAGCATGGGAGATTCTATACTCCATTTTTAGAAGAGAAAAATAATTTTATTCCATAAAAAATACATTCATAGTGTATTTAAAATCTGAATCGAAAACAAAATTTCTAAGTGTGGTCAAAATGACTGATCATTAGTTCTATGTTCTACTGTTAAGTGGCCATTTATATGAATGTTGAAGTATCAGCTGCAATATTAAAAATTGAAGATTTCAAATGAACAAAAATAAAAATAGCTTGTGGACTCTGATATAGGTAAACAACTGCCCAATATACCAAAAAAAGTCTCAAATTCATAAAATATTGAAACAGACTCAGAATTTTTTTATAACACAGAAGTATGACTTCCACTTGTGGAAGAGGTAACACCAAGATGAACAAAAGGGCAGCTACAACACGAAATTTTCACACAGAGCAGTTGGTGCAATTTTCCTGCGACACTGAAAGAAAAGCTTTTCAGAATTAGTTATAAATCATAGGTCTATTCAGCCTTTATTTGGTGTGACAAAAATAATCAGAACAGCCTCCATGAGTTTATTGTATAAAACTGAAATTAAAAAAAAATATATATTCTGCAATCAATTGCCAATGGCTTAGCTGTTGACAATACAAAAACTAAGTCTTGTAGACACACAACTTTTGGAAGGGAAACATGAGCAAAAAATACTGGAAATCTTGATAGCTATCGGAATGCAATAAACTCGGGGTGAAAAGACATGAGCCTTTGTGATAAACTGCAAAACATTAGGTGAGACTGATCTAGGTAAATAACTGCCCAATATACCAAAAGAGTCTCAAATTCATAAAATATTGAAACAGACTGTCAGAATTTTTTTATAATACAGAAGTATGACTTCCACTTGTGGAAGAGGTAACACCAAGATGAACAAAAGCGCAGCTACAACACGAAATTTTGACACAGCAGTTGGTGCAATTTTCCTGTGACACTGAAAGAAAAGCTTTTCAGAATTAGTTATAAATCATAGGTCTATTCAGCCTTTATTTGGTGTTTTTACCGCCCGTGCTTTGAATACTGTCTAGGAATCAAAGTTCTAGTGAATAGACATTGATTTACGCTCCATAATTCTGAAATTGATATGATTTCCCCCTTCTAATTAAAATTTGTCAAGTGATAAATAGAAAAACCACATAGAAAAAAAGACAAAGTACTGTATCTTGTGCACAATTGCTACAGATATATATGAATACATTAAAAATAAATATCAATTGATACCCCTTAATTCTACATTGCACTTCACTTAAAATATCAACTAAATTGAAAATAAAGCTAAAATAACTAAATAAAAAAGCATTGCACCTTGAAAAATCAGCTGCTTATAAGGTTTTTAGAATCTTGTTCCTTCATCTTGATGGAACATTACAAACACCATACACATCAGTAGTAAATACAGCTCAGTATGTAAAATGACAAAGTTGTTTAGACAACAAAATTGACTTTCTTTTGTGAAGTTTGGAAGTGATAGAGGGTACTGAGTATACAAACTTTTCATGTGACTGTAGGAAATTTAAATTATGCTATTAAAACATAGCATAGCAAAAATAGAAATACGAATGATTTAGGCACATGTTTAAATACAAAGAATTATAGAACACATGAAGGATATACAGGAATGAATGGAATATAATAATCAGAAGAATTTTATTCCTCTGAATAAAAATGATCCTAATTTACACCCGTAAGTCAATTTAAAGAAAAACTGCGGAATCTGAAACCACAGGGAAAAAGCTGTAGAAAGTACTAGAGAAAAACATACAGTAGAATCTTTTTATAATCCAGTGCAACAATTAGACTTTTTCCCTAATACAGACTGGAAAAAAAATGTTGCTTCATTATTATGACTTGATACTTTATTTGAATATATTTTTATTTAACAGGTTGAGGTGGATCCCAATCTTAAATTCAAGGCAATATTCTCTGAAGTACCAAATGATTTGATGTATTAACGAAGCAATCAATTCCACGCTAGATTCGACCTTTGTTAATCAGGTTAACTCTAGATCCCAATTGGGCCAGATAAGAGGTTCTACTGTATATTAGAAACATGAATATTTTATTCCAATTAATTTGATTTTAACTTAAGAAAAAAAACTTGTATTTAATTATTAAAACTTAAATTGGGATAGAGAAAATTTTTTTAGCTCTGTAGCAGCAAAATTAATAAGATAGAAAAATAATTCAAATTAAAATGCAATTGAAATTACTGCATCAACATGATTTGAAGATTTTTAGTAAATGCAAAATATGGTTTTTACGGAAAAAGATTCTGTATTTGAGATTTCAGCAAGACAAAAATATTAAATTATCTGATAACTAAAACATTGTTTAAATAATTTATGTTTTTAGATAAATCACTTGTCTTATGTAGTATATATGATTAAAATTTTTCATGTAATACTATACTTATACACACACTTAAATAATTTTATAAGCAGCAAAAAAATATTGCAAAAGCAACTTGTATAATGTAAAAAGGAAAAAAAAAAATAATAAAAAGGAATGAACTTTCCAACACTAAACAAAAATATAAACAAAGTGGAATACCTTATCTTTTGACAAAACAAACATCTAATTTGATTTAAGGGATTTTTTTAAATGAAACTCATTAACAAGATATCTTTCTCCCTCACATAGATAGAAGACAATATGTACTCAATACAAACATCCTTTCTACATCACAAAAAAACTTGTGTATGAATAAAACTTTTTTTCATAGAAATTTAAAAAAGGGCATACACCAATTGAGTGTAGCTCACATCACTTTCAAGAAATATCACACTTTTTCTTAAAAAATATACTTTCAAAATCACAAATTTGTCCCATTATGATATGAGTTTTTATAGACTGTATTTAAAATTAATTTAGACTATGGGAATTAGTCATTAATGTGTCAGAATGAGATAACTACTTCCATTTTCTTTTCTTCTGATAGAAATTTATAAATTATGGTGAATGTAATTTTATGCCCTGGCATCATTTCCAAGAAAGTTATTAAAAATTAAACTCTTAAGAATATCTTATACATATTATTGCTACATTATACAGCCGTTCATATTTCATTGCTGCGTTGATAAAAATCTTTCAGAACATTCCAGGCCGAGGGTGCCATGAAACCATCAGGAGGCTCTTGATTATTTTTAGCAAGCTGACGCATCTTGGTCCCAGAAATGAATTCAAAATCCTCTTTTCTACTCTCATCATAGAAGGCCATGCAACTTTTTTTCCTATCATAAGCTGCAACTTTGAATGGCATTATCTCCAGTCGATCCAAACCAAGAGCCATTGTAAGTAACTAGACATGAAAAATATTATCGACACAATAAGAAAATGTTGTAAATAATTGTTACAGGTTGTTGAGGGATTTCATGTTTCTTACACTAGTCAGTAAGGTGAAATTGATCACAAGCTTACTTACACCAAAAAAATCTGGTCGGTCCCTAATTGAATACTTTAAATTTTTGTAACCACTTGTGCACAAAAAAATAAAAAGTTGAATGCACAATCAAAAAGATTTCCACTCACATTTCAGGATAAAAATATTATAGCCACTAACAAAATGTGCATGTATGATACTCAAATGTGTTATGTAAACATTTGCAGCATTCTTAAAAACTACTGCATGGTTTAACCTTCACTTTTTAAGGTTTTGCTTCACACACAAAAATAGAAATGGGATGTGTTCTCTGCAACTAATGACTACTACTACTGAACCACACATGCACCTTGTCCATATTTCTCTGTGGAACTTCTAACAAATTGGTACATATTGGAATGTGTGTGTATGTATACTGAACCTGACACGGTTTGTTTCTGTGTAATGCTTGATGTGTGTAGTGCTTCTATCTGCCTTCAATTTTTCTAACTATGAGTGAAGTTTAATGATTGAATAAACTGCTTATGATTGAAAAAAATAGCGACACTTTTAATAAGAAAGTTAAATAAGAAATACATGACATCATGTCACTCTCCGCATGTTAATACAAGATACACAGAAAAGTGGATGTTGTGTGAAGATGCTGATATTTTAGAGGTCAGATATGAATTTCTTTTAAAAAACATCTTTCCAGAAATTAGTAATTTTAGAACATTATTTTCTGAATATCTTGAATAAAAGATAAACTACAAACCTTGGCTCCATGAGTGGGATCATATAGATCTTTACCAGTATCTGGATGAGGTATCCCAGCAGGATCGCGTCCAACAATATAGATGTTAGCGCCGGCAACCATCCTAGCTTTAGCATGCCACTGGACCTACAGAAGGGTTCAAAAAAAGTATTAACACATATGCTTAATTTTTGAATATTTCTTGTGTTTACCATATTAGCATTTTTGTTTTCTATATTTTTTTGCATTTGTTTTTCCCATTTTTTTCTCGGACTGACCTGCATTTTACTTGCCATAGATGTTTATTTATGCATTGTTCTCTTTGTTTTCCATAGTGTTATATAACTGATGTCTCCTCCCCCCCCCCCCCACACTTTTTCATACATATGTACTTGGACTGTTACGCACATTATACTTACCACAGATGCCTAATCTTCGCATTTCTTTTGTTTATAATATTTGAATTTCTGTTGTTTCCTCCCTTTTTCTTTTCTTTTTCCTTGGACTGATGTGCATTGCCACAGATGTTTAATTTTTACATTATTTTGTACTTACTATATATTTTCATTTTTTTTACCCCTATATACTTTGAAAAGTATTCTCTTGTTTGATCAGGTAGGGTGGTGGATAGATTTGTTGGGCTGGGGAGGGTGTCGCTACTTTTCCAACAGATACCCTTTACATTAAAGATCCCGCAAGGAATATTAATATGGGTATCTGTCTGATAGTTCAAGTACAAGTCAAATGACTACTACATGACAAACAATATTAACATGCAGGAAAGACGAAAAGAGCTTTGACTATAATTTGTTGTTACCTCTGTGGGTCCAGCATACATCATCGGTGAAGGAAATATTGCCAGAACTGTAGATGTTGGGTCCAGCACATTCTCATCAAGAACAGCTTTGTGTTGTGCTATACGCACTGGAAGAGGAACATCATCATCTTTGGTCCAGCCACCTAATATGTATAAATATATAATATGAATTCCAAAAAAAAAAAAAAAAAGATTTTCAAAAAAAATTAAAATGCAAGAGAAAAAGCTTATTTGATAAATTCATTTTCTACAAAATTTACACTAACAATGGGAAATTCATAAAAGTTGCAAAGCACCTTTCACTGTGATGCAGAGCACATGCACACAGATTAGAAGGAACATCTTTTTGCAGACATTCAGGTACAAGCTCATGTACAAGTGTTAAGAAACATCAGTAGTTGAACAGAATGTTATATTGCAATTAAATGGGTGAAACACATTAAGAGAAAAGGATAATAAAAGGAAGCTTTTTTTAACCACAATAAAGATAGATATGTATGCTTATCAAGTCTACCAACCTAAAGGATGTAGCAGCAAAACAGGTTTCTTGTATCCTCTTTCTAACAACTGCCTTTTTGTTTCTCTCATCAATAAAGCATGACCATTATGAACTGGGTTTCGAAGTTGGAATGCAAATATAACATCAGCCTGAATCAATGAATGTACAAGCAATGAACACAATATCAACCCCTGTATTTTTTTTCATAATTCAACAGTCTTTTCAGAAAATTTTCAAAACCGTCTCCAATATATTTTCACAACGTATCTTTTCAATTAAAAGTAATTGCAAATTTTAAGAAAAATAACACCCAAAACATTGTCAAGAACATATAGCACGAGCGTAAAATAGGGATCACAATTTTAATTATACAATCACACACACTTACACCCATTTCTTTAAATTTCATGCGCAGTTCATTTGGAGTAAGCCTATACTGGTCTAAACCATCGTGCCACTGAATTCTCTCTAAAACTTCCAGGTGCCCACCAATGAGCCAGTCTCCCATCTCAGTAATCATCTGCAGAATGATAATGACAAACTCATAATGGTATACATGCATATGTACAGTTTAAATAAAGTGAAAAACTATCACTGATAAATATGTATTACAGAATTTGAAACCTTACCTTGACATAAGGATGCCCTTTATTATATATTCTGAACTGTCTGCAGCATCTTTCTTCTTTACGATGCTCAAAGAATTCAGGTTTTCGAAGCACAGCAACACATTTGGAATTATAATACAAGGCTATTGATGAACAATTTGAGATCCTTTCTTTGTCAGAAGTAGACACAGGTAGAACAATAGGCACTGACTGGCTGACTATTCCTTCTGTATAAAGGAACGTGAATATTATGAACATGCTACAAACTATATATAATAACTACATAAATGCTACAATTGCCAGATAAGAAATGTGAATGTACAATTCATGATGGTTCAATTATTATGGAAATAAATTTCATAAAAATATGAAATGAAAACAAATTTCCATTTATGTTTCAGAACGATTACGGGTGCAGACGTTCAGTTGTAACATGATTTTGCTGTGGCTACCTTCCTACCAACATTTGGTGATGTAGTTTGTCTTTGGATTCCACTGACTGGCAAAGTTGAGAATGCAAGCCAATCTCCCCGTTAAAAAGTCTTGCTGCAGAGAGCAACAGGCCTACAATGTTACAATTATTCATTCATTACACTTATCACTACAAGTTGAGGAAAAACTTCGTTTAAAAAATTGATTGCAGATGGCAGCACTACACAGAAACTTCATGGAAGGTTCACTATACATACACATTCCAACACATCCAAGAGGAATATGGACGAGGTGCATGTCTGGTTTAGTAATAGTAGTCATGAAACATTGCTTTTCTTCCAGTGACAAAAATATATAATGTAGGCATGAATCCAAACAAAATGTTTTTGCAACAGAACGGAGCTCTGTCTCCTGCATTAGTTTGACAAACACTGAGGATCTTCCAATCGAAAAAATTCTGTGTGTGATACCTCAGCTGATGAAAGCATGCAGAAACATCATGCACATCGTTGGAAGTTTTTGGAATTTTTCTTTCATATTTTCCAAAAAGAGACAAATTTTTAGATTTTTTTCAAAATCTTCTGAAAACATTTGAAGATATTTACTCTTGCTTGTTAGGATTTCATAAACGAGCTTCAAAAACAACCACTGAATCTTAGTATGGTTGATATTACAGTACTCACAGGTTCCTTTTTTTTAGTGAATCACAGTCATTTTGGGCACCTTTTTCTTCTATACATTTTTGAGTTGTAATTACATCTGTTACATCTTTTACTTCCATGCTTGATCAAACAAAGGTGTCGTTATACCCATATTCTAGGGGCTCTAGATCAAACTACAAAAGTGTAGCTGTAGGCTGTGCAACCTATGCAGACATAAGAGTGTAGAATCAGGGATGCAAGAGAAAAATTTAAAAAATTCCAAAAAATCCCCGTAAAATTTCAAACTATAAGCATACTGGACTGAATAATTTGCACAGAAAACAGTGATTTTTAACACATTTCATCACGCTGGGAACAAAACAGTGAGTTTTCGGGGCTATTTTACTGGTGAGGCTTATACGTCAGAGAAAAGAAACTTTCAAGAAACCTTGAAAATTCACCCGATAGGGTGTGCAAGTCTTCCTCTTTTTTCCCCCTCCGAAGGGAAAAAAGTTGTCTGTATCCCCAATCTTCCACATGTAAACAGGATTTTGAAATTCGTTTTTAAGAATGTTCCCGTTGTCCAATTTTGGATATGTTATTCAGTAATGGAAACTGATTAAAGACAATTTACAAAGCTTCTGTTTCAAATTTGCCGGAGTTAAGGCTATTTTTATTTTAGTTTGCCTGAACTATTTCACAGACAGGAACTAGTCATTTATTTAGGGCTGGACAAATTGTGTTAAAAATCTTCAGATAAACAGAAAGATGTTAATGAGTGCATAAAGTCATGGAATTGAACAAATGAGATAACTGAGAAGAGTTGTTTGATCAGTTGGCTATATAGTTCTGAGAATACAAAAAGACAAGCTTCAAAGTCGGTGGACCCATGTGAAAATTGACAGGATTAATTTTGGAGGGCCTGGATGAATCTCATTGTTTACTGTTGTTTAACATTGTGGAATTTGCAACAGCTGAGGCCCGAGATAAATCCAGTCTGGATCCCCCCCCCCCCATTAAAAATCTGCGTATTGGGACCCTGGATTTTATTTGTGAAATTAATAAAAATGAAAAATTTTCATGGCCCTTACAGGGAGAATGTCCATCAAGCCTCGTTTTGGGTTCCCCTGGTTGAATCCCATTGATTTTTGTTTAACATTGTAAAATTTACAACATTGGTAGCCCGAGATTAATCCAGTCTATGGTCCCACTAAAATTCAGTGAATTGGAGTCTGGGAACCCTCATGGAAAAGTTTTCTGGGCTTACTTGATGAATCACATTCGTTTTTAGTTGCTTTATTATTGTAAAATTCACTTCAGTAAGCTGGTGTTTTCACATGTCCCTTTCCGTAACACTCTGATGAAGTGGGACGAAATAAACAAGATGTCGTGGGGAGGGTGTTAGCCGCCAAAGCGGCAGGGGGGGACAGAACTCCAGTTATACATAATTATCAAATGCACAATAGAATTTGGATAAGAAATTATTGCAGATTGCATTATAGAAATCGATTTTCATTTTACCATCTAATAGGCAACGGTGTTCCATGCACTGAAGATATTCTCTCTCATTCATAAAACCTTTCAATGGTGTAGCCCAACCTTCTGACAAGACTTGAATCCACTGAAGGTCCAGTTCATTTATATCAATATGAGCGAGAGATTCTGCTTCTTTCACGATTTCTGCCAGCTTTGAAGGAGGAACAAACAACTCTCTCACAATATCTAAAACTGATTCTGGAATAACTCCCTAGAATAAATTGATGAGTAACAAGTTTTACTTTTAATCAGTGAATTTATAGAATAAACTAAAACCTAATACATCAAGTTTTACATATTCTTGAAATTTCTTGTTTTACTTGCACATAAAATTCAACTGGGGGTAGTTTGTTTAGAAATAAATATGGATCTTCAAAACTCTAGGTTCTGATATCCACTGAAAAAAAAACTGAATGAATACTTAGATCTGTTCTGATATCACGGGTACCTCTAACAGAGGGCAAAGAAAAGTCACACTTTTCACCTCTTTTTTCCTATTTTCAGGCATTACCAATATACACATGGGACATCTGACTTCAACTTGTGTCTTTCAGGTACTGACAGATTATGACCATCTTTCTCTATCAGGGTTTATTTAAAAGAATGCTTATATCCTTTACTAAGGATCAGGAAAATCATCCAAATATCAGATATTCTCAAAAAATAGAAGACTATCTGATCTGTAGGGTAGTCAAGATTATCTTCCAATGTTTAATTTAATACTAAATTTTTTTATAATTAAATACATGGTTAATATGGGTAAGATAATTTTAAACATATTTCACTTGATCTTGTTTAATAGCTTCAATTTATATCAGTTGGTAGTACCCAAATAGTGTGATATGTTTCCCAGAAGGGAATTGCGAGATGCAAGGATGTTTTTTTATTTGTCTACTTTTATTTTGTCTGTTTGCCCTGATGTCATTTTCAAGCCATTAGCAGAATTTTGCTGCCGGCCATTGCACAGAGCCATTCAGCATATACATATGCTCCAGGGATGGGAATAAATGTCTTCATAGCTTAGTTGGTAGAGTACTCATTTGGCAAATGGGAGAGCTATCAGCACTAGTTATATCTGAAATATTTACTGGTAGATAAGGAAGAAAACTCAATTATGGGTCTTAGCTTTTTAAATCTAATTTTAATGAGAAAATATTCAGCAAAGAAGCATTTCTTAATATTCTGCCAAAATATTAGACACCCTAATGCGGGCAGCAAAACTTATGTTATGGAGTTTACGTTGTTTTTTAAAAATAAGCAATGAGCTGCTGTTATGGATGCGATACAAGCATTTTCATCTTGGTATTTGAATAGGAAATCTGTATTTCCATGTGCTATTTGAATACGTAACTTCAGAAACATATTTACAGGGGAGCTTAGCAGGCTATAGGGAAGGGAATTTGAGGAAATAAGCGGTCACAAAAATTCATAGAATAAGAGAAAGGGGGAAAGTTTGTGTAGCCCAAGTGAGGCATAAATCCATCTCTGCCAAGAGAGCAAGAGACTAGGTCAGTGAGAGATTAAACGAGTGGCCTAGAGAGTTTGCAAGCATGTGAGTGATCTAGAGAGCAAAGGACCAGGTCCATAGAAAGGCCAAAATCAGGACCTGGAGAGCAAGAGGCCGGGTCATTGGGCAACCAAAAGAATGATATACAGAGCCAGATCAGAAGGGAATATATTTTTTAATGGTAGAAAAATAGGACTGTCAATATTTTGCTTTGATAATCATATTTCACAGCACAGCAATACTATCACTCTTTTATTATCAAAATTCCCATAACAAGCAAAATTTTTAGAAAAGAGTTTCTTTATATTTAAGCGAGGTTAAAATAAAGTGTGATGTCGTTAGATTGAAAAATATTTGAAATAAAAAAGGACCTCAAAGATTATGCTAATGAATTCATCAAAAATAAAAGTATTGTTTCATAAAGTAAATAGGGATCTATCCACCGTAAAAATAAATAACATGCATACAATTAATAATAATATCAAATAAGAAATCGCCTTTTTAAAGCCAGTTTAGGTAAAGATCTTGATTAAGGATGAATGAATGAAAGGTTTAACTCTATATCTCAATACATCTTAAAAATGTTAACTTGGTCAAGGCTTACTTTGTCGAACAACAGCTTAAGAACTTGCTGAACACTTTCATGAACTGTAATTTCTCCAGCTTTTATATGCAAGTCTGGACTCTCGGGTGGTTCATAAACAGAATCAATGCCAGTGAAACCTAGCAAATAGAAAATTATGTATTTATCTTTTTCTTTTTCAATTAGAAATGTCTCAAAAATATTTTCCTTAAAAATGAAACCTGTACCATAATGACAAAACTGGAAACATTTCTGAAAAGTGTACGAGGATATCCACTTATTTATTACTCAATCCTCAGTCAAGTTCTTTTATTGTAACTTTCTCTTTATATATATCAAGTGCACAAACAAGTTTCAAAGTGTTTCTTGTGAGGTCCTTTCACTGTCAATTCCCATATAGTAATCTGTTTTTATCAAAAAAACTGACAAGCTACAGGGTAATAAAAATGAGGCAAAAGTGATGAAAGCAACTAATTTAAGTAGGTGAAAACTCAAGGTTTCAAACTTATAAAGGTTAATGGGAGCTTTATATTTAAGATTTTCACCCCGTGTATTCTTATGCCTCAGAAAGTCTGTTCCAATGATACGTCCCTGCATAATTTCAATAAGCTCTGCAACTAGAGTTGGCAGATTTGACACATGGCAGTTTGATGGTTTAAACCATGCCATGGTAAAAAAAACTGCCATGTCAAAAACCTCAAATATTGCTTTAATATAAAAAATTCCCATTGGAAATACACATGTTAATTACATGTAATGTTCAAAATGATTGTTATACAAAGAATAAATACTTAATATGATTGTGAAATAATTTTCTTTAGAAAACAGAACAAAAATAATCACTAGAACCTCAAGATAAACTTTCAAAACACAGAACAATCTGAAACGACCTGTTTAACCCCATTAGACCTCATAAAACCAGCCAAATGACATCAGTGCTGCTAACTGTTATAAGTTTTTAATGCAGAAATCCCATAAGTGATGTCGCTTATGGGGTTTCTGCACTAAATTATTTCAAGGAAGCAAAATGGGGGTATAAAAAATGTTTTTTCAGTGGGTTTCTGCACCAAACAAAGCGTCTGTCAATCAACTAGAAGAAACAGTATTAACTTAAGGAAACTGTAATTTTCCGGATATTATGCTGAGGTGAGCTCGGAAAGAAAAGTCATCACGTCTCCGCCGGGACTCGAACCCAGGCCCTCTTGCATACCGGGCAAGCATGCTACTATCTACACCACTGGAGACACATGAATCTGCCTTCCTAATTTCACGCACTGTGTCGTGAGGCGCTGAAGTAGAGGCATTAGTAGCCTCTCTTAACTTCAGGAAATGGCCCCCGGGTGGGACGGTTTAGAGATATAGATGGCCTTTATGGAGTTTCTGAAATAAGCGCTTCAATTGATATTTTGTTTTAATTATTGCAATAAACTAATGTTTAAAAATAAAACTTAATATGCAAAAAGGTAAGTTCATTATGTTACATACCTATTGTGTTTAAAACAATCCAAAAGCATTCATTCAGGTTTTTGACAGTTTTCAATGGTTTAAACCAGTTTATATTTAAATTTGTCATTTTCTATTCTAAGGGAAGAGTATTAATAAAAGTAACTATTTTTAGATTTTTTTTTTCTTTTCAAATTTCAAATTTTTGTTTCCAAAGTTAAATAACACATAAAACAGTCAAATCTCGATGTTTGTCGTCTACAGGCCTAAGCTTGTACAGAACAACTAATTAAAAACTAAAAACGAAAGAAAAAGAAAAAAAAGACAGAAGTTATAATAAAAAATAAAATTAAATACGATTTTGGATAAAATTTTGTAACAATTAATATTGAAAATACTTGTTCACAAAACAGTAGCATTTGATATAATAAAAAATGGTATGATGCAACTACAGGGATATAGATAATATAATTCGCTTCCATAATTGAAAATATACATCAATATCATCCATTGCTAAAAATTTTTACCGCAAGACTTTTTCCCTTAATAACAACAAAATTACTTTAAAAACCATATGAAAATTAATGTAATCCAAATATGACAAAAGTATGGATACTGAAATGATAAAACTAACATACCTCTGATTTCGCCAGCTCTTGCTCTTTTATACAAGCCTTTCACATCCCTTTGCTCACAAACTTCCAAAGGTGTATCTACAAAGCATTCAAGAAATGTGAGACCAAAGTCTTCGTGTATTTTTCTTGCTTTGCTTCTATCCTGAAATGAACACATTTATTAATTAGACCTTATTTAAAAATATGAAAAATTAAATAAAGTAAAACCAGCAAACAAATCTACAAAAAGTCTACATTGGTTTGTATTATATTCAATAATATAACACTTCATACCAAGTGCATTTTCTGGAGGTACTAACAATGGTTATTTGAAATAGATAACAGTTTAAATGCATCCTGATGATGCTGCTCTTGATACGATAATCCCTATACAACACTTCTTTCTACACAGATTATAGGAAGATTGGTTTATCTAGATAGAATATAATGAAATCTCATCACCTAATGCACAATAAAACATTGGTCCACCAATCAGAACATAGCAGTTACAAATAATCAGGGTAAGATGACAATCAAAAACAAGATTTTTCCAGTCTAAACAAGTCTATTGAAAGATATTTCAAGGGCCACCATACATTTTAGTTCTTAAGGTCAACCCAGTCACACTGTTAGGCATGAGAATTAAAGAATTAATCTGTCAGCTTACGGCTGAACATTTTTGGAAGAAAAAAAAATTTAAATTTTATGGTGCTGGTTACTTAAAATTGCTAGTAGAAATTTGGTTATAGTCAAATCATTTTCACATCTTCTACCTCACAAGAACAAAGGTGCTTAAATGTATAATATACAAATAGGTTTAACAATTGGGTTATAAACCAGTGTTCAACACCAGCAGATGCTATCTGCACATCACACTCAAGACTTTTTCCAAATAAGTCACTTTAAATTTGGGAGATTTCCCAAACCAACTTCAAAGGTGGGCACTGTTGGTTATAAGAATGGCTAACCACTGACACGTTTTCAAACCAGCACAATTTATAGCACTTTTGATGATAGCTTGGCTTTCCTGTTGGTGCTTGTGATTTACTAGCAAACTTTTTTAACCGTCAAACATCTTGAAGCTTGGTTGGGTTATTTTCATCACAAAATGCAGTGTCTTTGATAACTGACAAATAATACACAAAGGTGCTCTGCCATAAGCACTGTCAAAAAGAACATAATTTGCTTGATGGGAAATATCAAATAGAATACTAAGCTAAACTAAACTTTTCATTATGCTCAGTTTAAAGTGTGAATGACCAAAGTGTGGTCCATATATTCACACGAGTTTTGGTTTAATGTGAGTGAATTAAAAACAAACCAATTTAAGATTTTTTTTTTTACTTCTTACTTAATCTTACCTTTTTACTAAAATTCTCCACTATAGGACAACCAATCTCACTATTATGAAAAACCACCTCTGAAATTAATAAAAATGTTCATTCCTCCGCCAAAACTATATTGTTATACGAAAACTAGGCCTATATGTGATGTAAGATTTCAACCCATTCTTCATAATTTATGCAAGAGAAACGAACCTTTGCAAAAGGGCTGATGAAACTTGCAAGTGTCACTGTACCACTATCAGCATGGAGTTTAGCACTTTCAGCAGCTCTTCGAATATTTTCTTCTCTATCCCCTGCACTGAAGCCCAGGTCTTTATTTATTCCTTGTCTTAATATATCACCATCAAGAGCATAAGCAGGAATACCATAGGAACACAGATACTCTTCTACAGCAAATGATATTGTGGTTTTTCCAGCTCCTGAAAGACCTATAAATAGTATATAAAAAAAAAAATGCTAACTTCTAATCAGTCTCAATATTGAAAACATCACTTTGATATACATTAAAAAACATGGGCAAAGACATGATCTGCACTAATCTCAGAATGAATGAAAGTTTATACAGGCATATTTTAAACTTCAACTTCGAAAATCAAACCCAACCTTGATATACCACTGAATAGTCATAGTATATTAACTAGGTATAATTATATAATCATATTTTAAACTGGTAAACATGAACTGTACTTTGCTTATCTAACTAAACAACGAATCATATGTATGCTACAGTCAATGTCAGAAAATTTTGTGAACTGGCCATATAACGCATATGCCAATAAGCAAGCTACATTACCAGTAAACCAGATAGTACATCCTCGAAAACCAGCATGCTTGCCAATGATCCTGCCACGCTTTTCTCTTGAAACACAATGAGATTGATAAGAGATATTTGTAGCCTTCTGCTTTCCCTGTTAAAATAAATAAAAAAATTTACATTTTTATAAATAAGATATGGAAAAAAATGAAATTAGATCATTTATCAGATTTTTTCACTTGACACCACAAACTAAAACCACCTCAAACTAAAAAGTATTTTTATGGAATTTTTTGAATGCTTTCTGATAGAGAAATGATCAGTAGCTGGTATTTTCAGTTTATCTGATAAAGAATCAGTTATTTTTTGCAAATAATTATTTGTGCATAAGACAACCATAAGTATTCTTTATGGGCATTGTATAATATTTTATCATGTGTATATATTGTTTATAATTTGTGTTAATTGCATTTTTAATTAAGTTGCTGTTTTGTTTTGTTTTTTTTGAAATATATGACATCCATATTTTTATGGGCATCTTTTTATCAGCCACCTCGTTGGGTATTTTGCCTGTTGTGGCGTTGTACTGGTATTTGTATTTGTACATAGGCTAAGCCCTGCTTACTGGAAAAAGCTGGATCTGGAGAAATCTTGTGCCCCTGACCATAACTCTGCCAGACAGAAAACATGGTAATTCTGTTACATTAAGTAAAAGTCATCACAACATTTAGATAGTACTCATTAAATGTTCTTTAAGGCAGTTAAGTCTTTGGAGAGAAGATAGATGTATAGAAGCACACTCTCCTTAAATGCATTCCCATACCAAAACTTATATAAATAAACAGTTAGGTTTCACAATAATCCTGACTTAGCCACCTCTTTGGAAATAAAATGAAGCAAATTATCCCTATAACAATAGACCAGGGCTATGTATAATTAGTAACATGTAATTTTGTGCTCACTGATATCAAGACAGCTTAAAAGATGTTTTGCAAGAAATATTGGAGCAAAAACCTAAGTTTAATTTTAACAGCGATTTTAAGGCAGCTATTTCGACTACTATTGTGAGATGCAAGGATGTTTTTTATTTGTCTACTTTTATTTTGTCTGTTTGCCCTGATGTCATTTTCAAGCCATTAGCAGAATTTTGCTGCCGGCCATTGCACAGAGCCATTCAGCATATACATATGCTCCAGGGATGGGAATAAATGTCTTCATAGCTTAGTTGGTAGAGCACTCATTTGGCAAATGGGAGAGCTATCAGCACTAGTTATATCTGAAATATTTACTGGTAGATAAGGAAGAAAACTCAATTATGGTCTTAGCTTTTTAAATCTAATTTTAGTGAGAAAATATTCAGCAAAGAAGCATTTCTTAATATTAGACACCCTAGTGTGGGCAGGAAAACTTATGTTACAGGGTTTACGTCGTTTTTTAAAAATAAGCAATAAGCTGCTGTTATGGATGCGCTACAAGCATTTTCACCTTGGGGTATTTGGATAGGAAATCTGTATTTCCATGTGCTATTTGAATACGTAACTTCAGAAACATATTTACAGGGGAGCTTAGCAGGCTATAGGGAAGGGAATTTGAAGAAATAAGTGGTCACAAAAATCCATAGAATAAGAGAAAGGGGGAAAGTTTGTGTAGCCCAAGTGAGGCATAAATCCACCTCTGCCAAGAGAGCAAGAGACTAGGTCAGTGAGAGATTAAACGAGTGACATAGAGAGCAAAGGACCATGTCCATAGAAAGGCCACAATCAGGACCTGGAGTGCAAGAGGCCGGGTCATTGGGCAACCAAAAGAATGATATACAGAGCCAGAGACTAGGTCTGTGGGTGACCAAAAGAATGACCAAAGACCAGGAGTGTCAGAATTGTTTCGAACCAGTGGGTGCTTCTTTTTGGGTTTCATGTAGGAAAGTTTGATTTTTGAATCAATTCTGGGGTGTTCGGACCCGTTCTACAAATTTCCGTGGGTGTTCGAGAACTCACGTCTCGACTGAACTATCAAAAAGGTATGCAAGCATGTGAGGCCAAAAGAGTGACTTGGAAACAAGGGCGGAGGCGAAGTCGGCTATAACCCAGGGCGACAAATTCGAGGAATAATTGGTCTGGAAAATCGGACTGGAATCGGTGAAAGGCGGCAAAACCATAAATCCGCCTCTGCTTGAAGCTCGCACTAATTACTTATCTAGCTTATCGGTCTTTTTAACTATTCGCCCGTTTATCAGTCAAATTCACCAGCAAACTTGAGATATATGAAGCTTTTGTGGAGGTGGTTGAATAAAAAATGTATAATCACTACCGAAGCATGACCAAATGATAATATACCGCTATACTTGCTACATTAAATTAGGAAAAGCGATAATAAAAAAATGAGGCCTTGAACTGGTTTTTAATTAATTTCGAGAATTAATTCTCATAGAAAAGGTCATTCTGTCCGTGTTCTAATTCATACTCACCATTCTCTAATAAGGTTAAGCAAACGTGTTTGGCGATGATGTTAAAGATGACAACACACAAGACCAGGGCGAGCAGAAGATGCGCCTGTGTCAACAGCTGACATCCGGCAGGGCTAGTTCTTTGAACTTCTTTCTTGTGACGGGCCGCCGCCTCTTCCTGGGTGAGACCTCTATCGGTTGGTTGGTCTCTACTCCCCGAAGCACGCGTAACTTTAAATCGTACAGATTTATACAAAGCCAATAAAACCAGAAATCAAATATAATTTTCATAATTTTCATTTTATTCGATATTGTTTTCCTCGAAAACACTATTTTTCGTTTATTTTCGAAAAGTAGGTCATATTCAGTAAAGCCCGTGTGATATTTCTTTGATGGAAAAAGATCTGGCAACAGCACTATCATTGTTTTTGTTGTTTTGGTCAATTTTGTCAGCTGAAACGCCTTAATCAACTCGCGAGTTACCGTTTCGTGATTAGAGAAATTAATTGGTATCGCCGATAGATAGGAAAATGTTGGTGTTAGTGTTGGGGGATTTGCACATTCCGCACAGGTGCCACAGTCTTCCTGCCAAGTTCAAGAAGTTGCTGGTGCCGGGCCGCATCCAGCACATACTGTGCACCGGAAACCTTTGCACCAGGGACTCGCTAGACTACCTGAAGACACTCGCGAGCGACGTCCATGTCGTGAGGGGCGACTTCGACGACAACCAGGCTTATCCAGAGCAGAAAGTCGTGACGGTCGGCCAGTTCCGGATCGGCCTGTGCCACGGCCACCAGGCTGTACCCTGGGGCGATCCCGACAGCCTTGCTCTAGTGCAACGACAGCTCGACGTCGACATCCTCATCTCCGGACACACCCACAAGTTCGAGGCCTACGAGCACGAGAACAAGTTCTATATCAACCCCGGGTCTGCGACAGGCGCGTACTGTGCCCTGGAGAGCTACGTGGTCCCTTCTTTCGTGCTGATGGACATCCAGTCTAGCACGGTCGTCATATACGTCTATCAGCTCATAGACGACGACGTCAAGGTCGAGAGAATCGAGTACAAGAAAGTGTGAATGTGAACATTCCAAGCTTAAAATTCCAACTCGAAATATTGTAGACATCGTGTATGTTTGTATATGTATGTAGATAATATATGATGATGGATGGCCATCGCGTTGATTTTTCATTTCTTTACAAATAACGAAACTAATTGGAGAATCTTATGAACAATATTTTTAATTGTTTATTAAACAATTTATGAAATGTACAATAGTGGTACAAATTTTGATTGTGAGTGATTTTTTTACTGCGAGTAGATTGTCTAACCTTTAAACATAAAAATATGGGGGATATTCGCTGACATGAAAAGTTTTTGCTTATTATTTTTTAATTTTAATAGAGATCTCTGTCATATTTCTTGGTACAATAATTGTAATTATTTTTCAAGCCTAACATGACACTTACATGACATGAAAATTCAAGGGTTTCCCATTTTCACTTTAAACTATGAAAGACAGATGGCTGACACCAACGACATAAAACAAGCCCAACTCTGTTATTAAATTATAGTTATATATTGTTATTTGTTAGGGGTCACACATGCACTAAGAACAGTGTTATTTCTACATGTACAGATTCTTTAGAAATTTTGCAGAGGAATGTGTGTGTATGGTTAAGTTGTAGTAGTTATTTTTCAAGATAGTCCTATAATACAGTGGAATCTTAATAATTTGACATCCCAAAAGATGGACATGTTAAGTTGATGTTTCATTTGATCTCACCCTCCCTATTTTTAAACACAATTTACGTTACACACATGCATTTATATATAATTAAACAATTCCTTTCCATTATGTATAAATTAACAAAAAAAAAATTGCAATTTTGTATGAAAATTTTCTGAATAATCTAGAATTGTGAAAAAGCATAAATGTATCAAAATATCGGTTATTTGTAAATGATCAGTGTGATTGCCAAAAATTAAGAGAACTTTCATTTTTCTAACTTAAAAATTTCAATCTTAAAAAACCTTTGTTTTTTTTTCAACCAGCTCTTGCTCAAAAATGTCAGATATCATCCACACTTATCAGTGACTTTCGTGGTCCATGGGTCAACTTTCCAGTCTCCAAAATGTGCAAAATGACCAAGGTATGGCAAAGTATTTTCGACCACTAAATAACAAGAAAAGGGGAAAAAATGAAATTAATTGTTGAAATATATGAGAGAAATGTCGTGAAAATTTATTAACTGGCCAATCCACGGGCAATTTCAAAAAATTAGTTGTGATAACGCAATGTATAATTGTAATTGACTTAAGTGGTGTTTAGCTGTATTGTGTCAAGTTAAAGAGGGTTCTCCTCAATGTTGAGTTATAAGCATGTCAAGTCATCAAGATTCCACTGCATAACCAACCAGTCAAACATCAGTGAATAAATATATGTATACATTACACGAATAATTTACCTATTTGTCTCTGGCATGGCACCTATTTCATAATCACTGCCTTAAAGCTTCCCATGATGCTTTGAAAAACAGTAACTGCTTAAGACTGGCTTTGTCAAACATTTCTCTACCTTTTGCCCATATTTACATGCCCTAAATATGACGACAATTTCCCTTTTAGTGGAAATCCGCAAATAAGATTCTATGTGATAAGAGTAAAAGACAGAAGCATCTATGAGAAATGTTCTGCTTCTATAGAAGGGTGTAAAGAAAGAACTTTGTGAACATTTTGAAAGACACTCAAAATAACCAACTTATTTTTATATAATTGTAAATGCAACTCCTAACCTTAATGAAGCTTCTCATTCTATTCGAGAGCTAATTGATTCCCTTATGTGTAAAAAATGTGGTTTTTATAATATATGTAGAAAACTGGCTGTGGGATGTGGATATTGATGTTTAGGATGGAAAATTCATCTGTCCTCATAGGAACTCCAACCCTGATCTCTTGTATGCAGAATGAGTGCTCTACCCCTAAGCTATGAAAGCAGATAGAATATTAGCTCCTTGGAGCACAGAGCGACCGTTAGGGGGTGCGCCGCTGGACCCCGCATTCATAGTGACAATAACTTTCAAAAATTCTGATTTTTTTTTTCCATCTGTCCTTTAAATATGCATTCTCATGTAGAAAGAAATAATTCTGGAATTATTTCTTTCATAAATTCTGAATTTTCACCCTGTCTGAAATTGGTTTTTTAAATAAATTCCGAACTTTCATCAATTCTAAAGGTATTTCTTTTGTTTATTCTGCATTTTCCTCAATTCTGGGATTCTGAATTTTCACCAATTCTGAGAATATTTATTTCACTTATTCTGAATTTTCGTGGGTGCTGAAATTATTTTGTGCATTTATTGTGAATTTTCATGATTTCCTTTTCTGAAAATTTTTATTCCCTTCACTCAAGAAGGAAAAAATCGAGGCTAAAGGGCTCACTATTATTTTCGCACCAGGCCCAGCATCTGGTAAGGGCAGCCCTGTTGGAGCATATATATATATATATGCTGAATAGCTCCATGCGATGGACTACAGCAACATTCTGCTAATAACTCACAAATGACATCAAGGCAACCAGATGGTGATGTATAAGTTAGGAAAGATGTCCTTTCCAGTGTTAATACAATGCATACGGAAAACGCTGTGTGAAAAGATATTGATGTTTAGGAAAGGAAAATTCATCTCTACCTTCAAAGAAACTCGAACCCTGTTTATATTTCTGTATACTGTTTGCCCTGGAGAGCACATTCCTTAATGCACATGTGTGTGGCAAATATGGGTATTACAAATTTCCAAGTACATTTAATGAAGCTTTTCCATTCTGAGTAAATTTTGTATTGATTATCTATGCATGTCAAGTTGGTACAGATATAAAAGTTCTCATGTAACAAATATTTTCACGGTTTTTCTCATCTTTGTTATAAGCAGGTCTGACTGTCTAGTTTGAATATCAACTATTGTATCAGTCAATACAGGGTGCAACGTAATTCCCGCTGGAATTTGGAAAGGTCATGTTTAAAAAACTTATTTAAATAGTCCTACAGCAAAAAGTTCCATACTACCATTTATAGAATCACTTCAAGTTATGTATACAAGTGTTCAATAACCCCTGGTGATGTGACATACTTAAATTCTGAAATCAAGTTCTTTCCACACCCGTCCTAATATCTTGCGGTCAGTGCTAGAGTATGCATATATAATTCCTTTCTCACAATTCTGTTAAATCATTTGACATAGTGTGTACGAACACATGTTTGATGTAGCTCCATAAAAAGAAATCACAGGGGGTTAAGTCAGATGAGCATGGGGAAGGGTGTGGAAGAAGAGGATTGTCATCTTCCAAAGCATGTCCAGTCCAACAAAGGGGAAGCTCAGCGTTTAAGAATTCATGCACATCTCCAAGAAAATGTTGGAGAACCCCATCTAGGGGAAAGAGAGTATCCCGTGTCATTTTTGACTTTGATACTTTGTACAATTGATTGTACAATTTGATATTTTATACAAAATTTATATTGTACTGTCACAACCGATTCACATTTAGCAAATTTCAAAGCACAGTAAGCTTTTTGTGCACCCGTAAATGCCATTTTCTGTCACTAACAAATTCCAAGCAAAATTTTGAAAAAAACGGAGCGAAAATGTCTTTCGCTAGTCAGTGTTGCCATTTAATATCAGATTCCATAGTTGAAACCTTGAAGTGATTCTTTGCATGGTGGTATGAAACATTTTGTTGTATTCATGTAATAGTTTTTTTTTAATATGATCTTTCTACATCCCGGAGGGAATTATGTTACACCCTATACAAGATTAACTTCCAAAATATTTTGTCTAACTTAAATACCTCTACCAGTAAAACCTCTATTTTCCGGACACCGGTGGGATGAAAAAATTTGTCTAACAGAGAGGTGACAGTTAATCAAAGGTTTGAAATGCATACTTTTATTATACAAGGAAAAATTACTATTTTTGGCTGTAAAAGAGAAGCAACCACATCTGAGGGGTGTCGTGTAGAGGGATTTTACTATAGTTACCAAGCGGTGTCTTTTGTTTCAAATTTGAAATTTTGTTTCTTCAGATGTTGTCTATTAATGGGGTGGTTAATGTACAAATAATTTAAATTCTCAAAGAGAAAGGGGCGCGGTAGCCCAGGTCGATAGGATACTCGCTTAAAGTACCAAAGGATGTTTAGAGGTGTCGCGAGTTCGATACCCGGTTCGTCCTTGTCAGAAAACTTTCCTGACACAGGGGTACAACAAAGACGGCGGCATGACCGCAGATAAAATTGCTACCGCAGGGAGTCCCCCATCGAGGAATTAGCGCACCAACCTCTCGATGAGTATAAGAAACAAGCCTGCCGTTCGGAATTGGCAATAAATTGTAGGTCCCGGTCTAATTAGCCCTCGTGTGCAGAAAATGACCGTGGTGCGACAAAAATGATCAAAAAGAAAGCAAAGATCGAAGTATGTAACACACAGTTCTAATTTCCTTAAGGATTACTGTGAAATCTTGATGCAACGATAGTGACAGTTGATTGCTTTGCTTTACTAGGAAGTGTCACATCGTAAATTTGACGAAAAAAAAAAGGTGTGACTATGTCTATGCCTAAAAAAATAAGCTATAGATATTTTCTTTATACAGTAAAACCTGTCTTCAATGGAATCGCAAGGGAGTGTGATTTTTTCCATTGAACACGTTTCCGCTTAATAAAGGTTTAAATGATATAATATATTATGTAACAATCTCTCGTGCGCGATTGAAATAAAAATAAACTAATTGAAGATAAAGAGTAAATAATTAAAAAATATAATTAGTCTATAATTACTAAATACTTTATTTAGGTTTTGACAGTATCTATATATAAAATTTTTACTTACACCGTTTTTTTCTTCTAAAATAACGATATTTACGTTCTTTATAATTTTCTCAAGAATTTTTAATTAGTGTATCAGTATCTGTCGTGTCAGGTTGTTTGCACATTATCGTGTGTGTTTATGTAATCCTCAGCATCAGAGCCGTAACTAGGAATTTTGTGGGGAAAAAAGAGCAACATGATTTTGCCGCCTCTACTACATCCGATGGGAAAAAGAAATCGCAATCATCGTAAAATTCGATGGTTTTATAACGGTGTTTTTGTTCCCGCCTAAAATTTGCCATCCCCTTAATTTTTCCGCCAGTGCAGTTGCCCTATTTGCCTCTCTCTAATTAATTCCGGTGCTGCTCAGTCTTGCGATCACGGAATGGACACAGCTTGCATACAATTTTGTCTTGCATATCATTTGGAAATCAAACACTTACACTGATTTCTCCCGTGGGAAAGCATGCTTTTCCTAAAAATTTTGTTACAATTTCAGAGAGCAACTGCTTTACTAAATATGGCTTATAAAAACCATAGCATCAAGTACAGAAATGGTTTTTTGCTAATCTAAGGGATGATGATGTAGAACTCATATTTGCAAGCATAGATTCCGTAAAAAATTTCGGTTGAGCACTTTAATATTTTGTATAATCCTTTGGTATATTGGTCGCCAAACACTCACAGTGTGTGCGTGAAATTTTCCCTTATATATAAAGGGGTACAATTTTCCTTTCCGTTTCCACATATTAGATAGGTTCCGTTAAAGACAGGCTTTATTATCTTTAAAGGAACCTGTAGAATAGATAGATGTTAAAAAAATGAATATTTAGAAGCATTACTAATTTGTCATATGAAAGTTTTCATAAGTTGGTAAATCATGGAAACTGATTTCAAAACAGAATATAGCAGAGTACTTTTGGATATCCAGAGGCATTTTCGGAAAAGGATAAATAGCGGTTCTTGATTAGCGATACAGTGTTGCGCTGCATTGTTTTGGAATAGACCAGATATAGGCAAAAAAATAGACTTGAAGGCAGTGCCGCCTTAATGCGTAGGTCTAACAGGGCCTCAAGAAAAGAGGGATTCTCACAAAAATAAGATCTGGATGAAATTTTCAAAAGGAGCATGTAAATTTGACTTAGGGTCTCGGAGTCCCTTTGTAAAGATTGCGATGCCCAAGTTGGACTAGGGGAAAAAGGAACTGCCCGTGTCTGAATTCATGGTTTGACCATAGGCGGAGATAGACTTGGAGGTCTGGGGGGGGGGCACGGTGATGATGATTATGTCAATTCATATATATACATTAGATCCGTCCATTCCACCTTTGACACTGGGGGGGGGGCAATGCCCCCTCCACATCCCCCGTATCTCCCCCCCATGGGTCTGACACGGACAAGACAGGCAAGTGGTTAAAGCTAAAAAAACGTATTTACATCGAAAATTTTATTATGAATTTGCCGCCATCTATG
Organism: Pholcus phalangioides; assembly: GCF_987345545.1. Classification (NCBI taxonomy): domain Eukaryota; kingdom Metazoa; phylum Arthropoda; class Arachnida; order Araneae; family Pholcidae; genus Pholcus; species Pholcus phalangioides. The sequence goes on along the minus strand of NW_028301608.1, from coordinate 78,197,295 downwards.
TTTTACAAATAATACTAATTGATAGTTTTTCGTTTGCTTTTTGAATAATAGATAGTCCTATATAGAAATAAGTCTTATTTTTCGCTTCGCGATTCATTAATGAAGTCCTGAAATTTCTGGATAGATGACAGTAAGAGCTGAGGCATTTCGACGTGGGCTTTAAATTAGGGTTACCAACCGTCCTCATTTTTGATGTCATTTCAAGCATCCTCTCAGGTTTCGGAAAATTGGCCCTTTTGTCCTCCTTTTAAGGTTTCCGGAGTTTTTCTCTTTTTTTCCGTGGAAAATTTCTTTTTCCACTTTGAAACATATTTCTTCGTCGTTATGAGTGTATTTGTGTTTCCCCCCATAGGCATTTACCAATAGCTGTCGAAATTCCTAGAATTTTTCCTGTATCTGCCTTTTTTAGCAGTTCTGTTTTGGAGTTGAGAAAAATTATTGTTGTGACCGGTAATTATTGATCGGAATAGTGGCGCCATCTATTGTTAAAATTGGGATAAGTGACGTCACTAAGGGTGCTCACGTAGGCGTCCTCCTTTCTTAATTTCCGAACCCAGTAACCCTAATTTTAATTGCATTAGTACTAAGTTAATTACATTTCCCCAGAAAACATGGGTGTTTGGGACCTTTATTACTGGAAAAGACGGCAATTGCCTATTGTCATGCAAATAGAGTAAAATAGAGTAGAAAAAAGGCTAACCATAGTTTTCTTTTATTCAAAAAATATTGGAATTTTTATGAAGATAGAGACTATTGAAATCATGCACTTCTTTTAATAGTTTGATATTTTAATGTTTCAGTATTTCTTTTAAATCTATAATTTATTTTAATTTTTTTGCTATTAACCATTCATTTCAACAACGAATAGTGAGTGGTATTGTCTAACGATGAAAACGTCCACTAACTTCCTACAAAACGTTCAAAAATCAGTGGGGGAAAAAAAACGGGTTGCTGTGCTATTAGTAATCACGATATTGAGCAGTGATTCCCAACGTGAGCGTTAACGCCCCCTTGGGGCGATGGGATAAAGAAAAAAATTTCTAAGAAGACGATGGGACAAAAAAGGTTGGGAAACTATGATATAGAGTGTTTCCTAAAGTAGGCAATACCGTCCCTTTGGCAGCAATGAAATAGAGTAGATGAGGTAGAAACTACAGGTGCAACACATTGGATCCCATGCTAAGCAAAAGAGTCAATATAAAAATGTATTTTTTCTAACACAGGTGAAACTTGTTATAAGTTCCTTGCTTCCTTTGAAGAATGTTTACGAGATGCGTGCGTGGTTTAGTAGTAGGACCAAAATTTCTAATTTTTTTATTGGTGTTGAAATAAAAATATCTGCGAATCAGAGAAGTATTCACATGTTCTCTTTGGGGTTCCGTAAAAGTAGCGTAAACGTGAAGGGTTTCGCGTTAACTGAAAAGTTGGAAACATCTCACGCGTGAATGAGAGTTTCTGTTTTGGTTTGCAAGTGAAAAATCTAAATCAAATAAAATATATTTTCTCTGTATTCGTTACAAATAATGGCGATTTTTTGATTTGTTTATAACTTTCCGATAGATAAAATAAAAATCATTTCCAACTATAGTATAATAATCGACTAACGTCTATTCCAATCACCACAACTCACGATCGTGATTTCTTTTAGTCGGTGCTTCAGAACTGGTCGCCATAGCTTCTTCTCTTGTTACTCTTCTCCTCGTGAATGATATGTTTCTTTTGGTCGTATTTATCACTAGTGCTAATCAGTCGATCTCGGCAGCACTGAGAAGAAGCTTAATTTGTGTTAAGTCCACAGCGTTACATTGCCTTTTTTTCTATAAAGGAAACCCCATCTTATAATTCTCGCTATCTGTGGTAGGGGCTTGGGCTAGTTTCGCGATTCTAATGACGGGTGTAACAATCCCCACTATCAGTGTCACCAAATGAGCGTTGTATTTACTGGTGCTCTGAAACCATTAACTTCTATCAGCTCTTTCCCATTTCAACCTACGGCAGTTTTTTCCCCTCCCTATTTTTGTCTTTAACAGACATTTTTCTTCGAGGCTTAACTACGTTAGTAAATAATACTTGTCCAGATAAGCACCTGCAACCAAGAGAGAGGTGGCTATATATACTGTACAATATAATGTTAAATTACGTGATCAAAAGATCCTCTAGAAAAGAATCCCTCGAAGATGATATACATCATCTATTTCTTTGCTTTTATCTATGCACTTAGAATAAATTTGCATCTTTTTTTCATGGTAACACATCTCTTTCAATTGTGAGAGTATTCAACTCACCTCTTTTGTTTTTCTTAATTTAACCCTTTATTCGACCATGTTGCTCTCAAAAAACAACATGGTTTTCTTATACGGACGATGCCGCTTATTAGAATCACGGATAATGTTATTATTCGGATACTGATATCATTTTTGCAATAAAACGGAATGGACTAATATCATAACATGGGAGAAAATTTATTTATAGTTATCGGGACATCGGAGATAATGCTACCGTTTTTTTTTCTTTAAAAGCTTTTTTTTGCGCATTCTGAAGCTAAAAGGTTTCACCAAACTTTTTTTTCCCGTAAGCTATTTTTATTAGTCTACAAGACTGTAGGAGGCTATAAGGTGTCTCCCCACTCCTTTATTGACAAACATATCCGTACTCAATGTCATAATCAGTCCATTCACTGTGATCATAGTTTGTACGTGGGAAGCTACTTTTGCAATGGCCTTCCTATAGTGAAGGCAAATGTATGACGAAAAAAACCTTTTTGGTTCAATTCTTGATCAGTTGCTTTCAGTTGACTAGATTAAAATTTCTTTTTCCGAGAGATTTTTCTCAAGGGATCTATGAAACGTATTTTACATAATAAAAAATATCGTAATTCTATATATACTATATTAGACTGTTCCATTCTAAGTTCTCACAATGGCTTAATGACAAAAATGCAAGATTTTAGCTCAAAAGGGTTTAGAAGAGAATAAAACAAATGCAACGAATGTGAAAAGGAAAAGTTGTCCCGTTTCATCACTAACCTTACATCCCGTTCGATCATACGGAATATATGGTCATCAAACTTGCAAACGGATTTTTTTTTTTGGATACGTTTGTCATTCAGTTATTGTTATCAGGAAAAACCAAGTTCCAATGTGATCACAACCGGCGTGGACTGTATTTTACAAGTAAAGGTGTTTACATTTTGAGTCCGTTTCGGTATTGATGCTTCTAAGCAACTCCTAAACATTCGGTTTCTACTTATGAGCTATTCATGCAGTTTCTATATTTGTATTATCTGCAGGATGGCCCAAAGATACACACTGTACACACTCCCATTTCTTGGGGCAAGTGTGCTAACCAATCCACCGGAGACGCACTTTTCATTTCCTTATAACACGCGTGAAGTTCCTTATGAACGCGTTATTATTAGTATCAAGCGCGGAGTGGAGACATTGCAGCCTCCATTATCTGCAGCAATTTTCGCCCTAGGTCATGGTTTTGTATTAATAGATGATGTTTTGCGGCCCGAAATATTCGTTTCGACATAACATCCAGAAAATTAAATTTCTCAAGAATAAACATTTTTAAACTTTTCAAATGTATGCAAATAATATAAATGCAGTGAGAGTGAAGTGATATAATGCAGTGAACAGCCCTGAAGTGTATTGTCATTTAGGCGCTATCTCAATTTGCTTCATATAACCTCTCAGAACTTTTCTCCTCTGGATATTTCAATGCTTGGGGGGGGGGGGGGGGTTAAAGAAATTCATTCGTTGTATTAATGAAATTTCACAACGTTCTAGAGACTCTATAACTTGCCCATTAGTTATTTTGTTAGGGACGCGATCAGTGGCTGTTATATAAAAGTACGAGTCACCATTGGTTATTCATTTTAGGAATAAATATTATTTTAAAAGGAAATTTTAAAGACTAAAACGCAATTATCGATCAATAAGATTAGGTTGCTCAGTCTGGAGTTTATGGGAACAACATCACATAGACTTTATAGTAAACACATATGCATTCACAGCTTCCCACAATCTGCGAAAAGCCGTAAATCCTGTTTTAATTAGAGCTCAAGTGTGAGATATGACAGTTGAGTGATAAACAGGGGAGATTGCCAAATCCTTGTTAGTGGTTCAGATAGTTCAGAAACAAGCATGTTAAATATCTTTGACTCAGTTCCACAACCACATACATGTATTTCTATTTTATAACTTTGCATTTTTACGCGTTTTTTGAATACACTTTTAACAAACTCTCAACTTTAAATTCAATACACATAAAGGCTCAATTGAATATACGTAAGGCAGGATACCATAGAATTTCTATGTTGTATGGGAATCAGTCACGAACCATCATACGGGTATACCTGAATGCAAAATGAGAAAACAGTGGAACCGCTCGATAGCAGACACTCTGGAACCAAAAATTGTGACTGCTAACGGGGCATGTCCGTTAATAGATGTTAAAATACATTGAAATTCGTTGACGCAATCGTTATGGAAGGTTATACTGTATTGTTATCGTTTGATTGCGCGTGTCAAGAAAAATCAAGTAAAAAAATGAATGAATGATTTTTGAATACCTGAAAAAGGGAGAGAGAGTTTTGAGAATGCTCTCGCTGGTGATGAGCATCGTTGTAATTTTCGAGTTTTAATCTGCGTTTTAATTTTGATCGATTCCCAAAATCACAAAAAGTTATTTTAAAAATGAAATGGGAAAGATGAAGCTGACAATTTCTGATGATTTTAATTTATTTTTTATCCATGTTTAGTTCAAATGTACCTTCGATTTCATGCTTAGGAATTTTTCTAAGCGTCTTACTATGCTACCGCATATTAGTAAATTAATAATGTAGATGTTTTTATTGGTTATTGAAATTCCGCATTATGTAATTAACTAAAAGAGAGAGAGAGAGAGAGAGAGAGAGAGAGAGAGAGAGAGAGAGAGAGAGAGAAAAACAAACAAAGGAAAACAAAAGTACAATTACTCTGTCGCTTCTTTTCCCGACTTTAATTCGAAAATTTTCGGAAGTGTGTTCTTAGTACGAATTTACAAACATCGTGCTCTGCTTGGAAAATTTTGTATGAAACAAATTTAATGAACTAATTTCATTATATTTTGCTTGTCGGATAAGTGGATTGTGCTGTCAGCTTTCATGACATCCACTTGGAGAAGTTCGAATGTTTAAAAAACACGTCACAACTATAAATTGAGAGTGTAAATTGAAAGTATAGATTGATATCAAGCAAACTTAATTAATAGATACAATTTTACGTGAACGTGTGAGAAAATATAGCTAGATTATTATCCACTATCATATCCACCTAACAAATGAAAACTTCCGGCATAAAGCTCAACCCAAGCATCCACAGGATTGAAATATTTCCGGCGTGTGCATTATTATCCCTTAACCTAGCATGTCCAGGCCTACAGGTCAAGGTGAGAATTGGTAGAAGCGACTCTTGGAGGAGGGGTGTCGAATCTGAGTTGGGGGAAAAAAAGTTTTTTGACGAAAAAAAAGTGGTTGGAGGCGCCAAAAATAGATCCCATGCGGGTAGAGATTTTTTTTCTCTAGACGCCCTTGGGGTGGCGCCTCGTGATATCGAGATTTTGTACTATGATTTCCGAAAGTAAATATGTAAATTGGTAGACCACAGGTGTATGTACTACGAACTGGGTAGAAAGCCCCAGAAGATCCCTTTTCCTGAGACTCAAGGTGTTATTAAGACAGCTTTGGATAAACTTCAAACGTTTTAGTACGTAGTCTAGGATACCTCCCTTTCGATAGTTATGAGACTGTTTTTCGCGGAACCCAAACAAGCACGAATACTCCAACATAGATATTGTATTTTTATGGCAACACATCATTGTGTGAAGAATTTTTTGCTCCACAGCAAGTTCTGTTATTGAAAGAATGCTAATCCGTATAAATATTTTTCATGCGTAATTACACCCTGAGGTACCTTTAAACACATTTCAAGGGATAGATATTTCCAGGATTCTCTGATGGTTTTAATCACTGATTTGGTATCTGATTGGCACCAAAGTGCATATTAATCAACAATTTTCCTCCCTTCCTTTCATATGATTTGGTAATATCCATATAGATGGCAGTAGTTGTTCAGAGAGCGAGCGAAAACTATAAAACAAAACCAGTTTCTTCATAAAGTAAGGCAAGGGTTCTTAACTATGGGTCGTGATCTAAACTTAATCCCAGGGGCTTCCGAGATGGGTTGTTCAAATCCTCTAACAGCAAGGGACTCATGAGCTCTAGGTCACTACCTAAACTTGATTTGCCGGGACTTTTCTGAGGTGGGTTATACAAATCCACATCCACTTACAGCTCTGTTACACTGGTTATATCGCTTGTTTCAGTAATTTCAACAGTTCCATGGGTCGTGAAGCTGATCTTGATTTTGGGTCGCAAATGAAAAAGGTTCAGAACCCATGAATATTATTACCCGAAATATTAAAAATAATTAGTATTTTCGGTTTTTTTGCTATTGGTTATTCATCCAGTCATATTTTATACCGAATTTTACATGTTGCAATGAAGATTTTTCATTTCCTTGTGACTGAAATTGATTTTTATCGCGCTGAAATGTTAATAATTTAATTTCATCCCTTTTTTACAAGAAAGATTTTGATGACCTCGAAATTAATTTATTCCAGCCTGCATGATTCGCGCAGAACATGATCGTTATTGCAAATGAAGTGGCATTTGGGGGAGGGGCGTATTTATAAGGTGGTGGGACCTTCTTAGCAGAGGCGGACTGGAGGATCTCGTTGCACTAGGCGCTACAAATCTTGCCGCTCCTCTTTGTGAAATGCTCTTTATATTTTTTAACTTTTTTTTTAAATGAACGCCACCTCTTTACTGTTTGTTCTTGTAAATATGGTTTTGAGTATTGTTTCATACACACGCACTCATAACATAAATGAGACGCCGTAAAATTTTAAACTGCATTTGATAGACCTCATTATGACAATTTGGAATAGTGATCGGCATCATTCAACAATCTCATTGTGCTGATCAAGTTCATTGCCTAGTAGAATTAGAATCAAAAGCAGTGATTTCAACATGTTAAATTTCGGAAATTTCCAAGTTTGAACTGTGAAAAAATGTATCGAAATTGTTAGTGTGATACTTTATTCATTTAAAGGCGAAAAATCAAATGAACACAGACGTTGTCCAACTTTGATCAAAGCAAAAACATTTTTTATTTTTTTATAACGATCGCGTAAAAATTTAAAAGCGAGGGAAAAAAAACTGGTTTGTACGTCTATATTTCTTGATTTTTCTTGAGGGTTATCGCGTTATTATCCACCTTCAAAAACACCAAGTTGAACGTTCGGTGTGTGTTCGATGAATTCGGCAACGTTATGAAGTGAGTGATCAATTTTTAAAGTGTTATAACTCATTAATTATATATAGGTCAAACTAAAAAAACGGAAAACACTTTTCCGTATTAGTTTTTGATAAGGAATCACGTGTGTAATTATTGGGCGATCGATAGTATGTACCCTGTACACCGTCGAACTCGATCATAATGGCATCGAAGATTCCAAGAAATTTTGTCGTCATAACAGAGGTTGACGTTTTCAAGACTTTTTCTGATAGAAAATCAAATCAGAGAAAATCAAATGCTTTGCATGAAGTTTTTTTACTTCTTCATGATTAGGGGGGACCAATTTTTCTCACCAAACATATTAACAAATAGTGAAATCACCAATTATTTTTATACATAAACCTTGGCGAGAAAAACACAATGCCACAGCAAGTCTGCTGAATGCATTCCATGGAAAAAAAAATGAACTTGGCAAATATGTGAGATATATAGTCATAATAACACAATTTATAAATTGTGCAAATGGCCTTCATTCCTGATTCTAGTGAAGATCGGGAATTTCTCGAATACGCTCTCCCTGACCAACCCGAGATAAAGCAAACTTCATTGAAGATAACGGGACATTTTTATAAAGAAAAATAGTCAGGAAGGGGAAAAATACGGAAATGTTTCATATATTGGTCATGTCGTCCAACCTGCAATATTTTTTTCAACGTTAGGTATAAATAGAACAACACTACAACGTTATGCACCTCATAAACGTTCCTCTGCGAATTGCTTTTCTTCGTCGTTGTGAGCGAGGTTCATTGATATTATTCTCTAGAGTAATCAGTCCGGACCTCCAATTGTTGATATCATAGACGAGGTGCCGCAACAAATGAGGTCGTTATAACCGAGTTTGAATGTACATTGTCTTTTGTTACAGCGTAAATACAGAGTCTCATCTGGGAATGGGGCCAGGATTTACTTGGACAGCCTATATTGATTTTTCTAATAAATTTCTAGTTTATAAATTGAAAAAAAAAAAAAAAGAAAAGAAATTTGACTCCCGTGCTTTTCCGGCCTTTGGCTGAAGGTAAACTGTCGTTTCATTCTAACGGGCCATGATTAACAACGTCACAGATGAATAAATAAAAAAAAAGAAAGTATTCTCGTCCCTATCCGCCCCTCAATAAAAATGCCGCGTTTCCTTTCTCAAATAAATGATGTTGAGTGCAGAAAATATCACAAGGCAAGAAAAATCAAATCCATTCTCCGGTTACGTGATGCCAGGTGAATTAAACGACGCTTTTTGATACAGCATCACGAAGCAAAGAGAAGAAAATATTAAATGATTAAATTTTTTTCATATACTGTATATATATATATATATATAGTCCTCTTCTTTTCACTTTGACACTATTCTCGGCTTACTTTCCCAGAAGCCATCGCCGATTCTCATCCTCTCGCTACGTATGAAAGTCGAAGGAGTTTTTTTAAGGAAAAGAAAAAAATCGTTATCCCTTGGAAACACACTCTACTTTTGGAAACCATAAGTCAGTTCCTCAGCGTCTCGAAAAATCGATTTTCGATATCGCGGTCTCTTTATGAGAAAACTTCCACTAAACGCGAGAAAAATATATGTATATTCTCGCTCATATATATATATATATATATATATATATATATATATATATATATATATGTGTGTGTGTGTATATATAATTTTTTTTTCGGCTTAAAGTTAGAAAATAAGGAGTTGAGAAGTGGGGTAAAAAAGTTGTTACCGAGCATTCGGGAAACAGTAAATATCTATTTTATATGCCCTATATCTCTCATATGAAAAGGAGCATATTCAATTTGGCCAGTTGTATTACTTCATTTAAGGCAAGGGTGTTCAATATTTAGGAAAGTGCGGGTCACTTCGCTGATTTGAAAACGTATCGCCGGCCAGTTAATTAAGGGGACACCTCATAAAATGGGGAAAAGTTAATACATCATAAAAATACTATTTAACCATTGATTTATTAGAAATTTTTTTCATATATTTTTGATTAAATATGCTATTCTTTGCTGGTGTAAAATTTCACACATCTCTGATACTTAATTTTTTTTATAAATTTAAAAAAAAAACCCATTAAAAACAGCTTATACGCATGATAAAATGATATGACATCAGTGTAACCATACAATGTTGAAATTAAAATGAAGAAAATTGTTCATTTTTTTCATAAAATGAACTAAGAGACTGAAATGTCATTGACTCATTCTTATTTGAAATTTAACTTAAAATTTAAATTTTCAAAAAACTCAAATGTTTATGCACGGATCTGAACTCTTTTGGCTCATTTTATGAAATGAACCGTTTTCTTCATTTTAATTTTAATATTGTATGGTTACACTGATGTCATATCATTTTATCATGCACTCAAGCTGTTTTTAATGTATTTTTTTGAAATTTAAAAAAAAAATTAAGTAGTAGAGATATGTTAACTTTTACACCAGTAAAGGATATCATATTTAATCAAAAATATGTGAAAAAAATGATATTTTGACTTTTATCCATGTTAAGATGTATGTGACCCCCGTGAAGTGATCTCGAGCAGTGCCGCAGGTTACTTAAACCGAGGCATCGGAAGTGTTTTAGACCTACGGGTGCTCGACTTGATCTTTAAATAGATTTTGATGTCTGAATTAATTCTATGGGTGCTCAATCCGGTGTTATGAAATACTGTGGGTGTTCGAGCACCTAATGCACCCCCGTCTCCGACGCCGCTATAATTTAGTGATCGTTAAATATGCGACGTGGGCCGGTCGGGTGATCTGAAACTGTGACGCTAGTCACTTAAATGATCTGAGAATTTCCCGCGTGCCACGTGAGAGATATATAAATGTGCCGCGGGTCATGTGAGTGATCTGTAAATGTGCCACGGGTCACTTGAGTAGGCCTATTCTCCGCGGATTGCTTAAGTGATCTGGAGCTATGATGCTGTGATCTGTAATTATGCCGTGGATGACTTAAATGATTTTTAACTGTATCGTGAGTAACGCAAGTGATAGGAAAAAGTGCCGTGGTCAATTTATGTGTTCTGGAAGTGTGCTACATTTTCCAGCATGGCCGAGGTCTTTGACCACCTGCTTATGTTATGAAGAATAGTCTCTTCGTTGGGACAGAGCGGCAGGCCATGTTCTGGTTATGACGAGGAGGAGGAAGTGTGCCGCAGTTCACTTATGTGGTCATGATGTCTACATGATGATGTAAATATGCCGCGTGTAACTCAGGTAATCTGGGAATGTGTCGCAAGCTACTTAAGTCATGTGGAACTGCACCTCGGGTCACGTGAGCAACCTCTAAATGTGCCCTGGGCAACTCAAATGATATGGGAATGTGCCACTTAGTACTACTTTTTACGAGTAGGTTTGAGGTCCCGTGCCTCATCAAATGACTTCGAGGGCCATGGGTTTGAGCATGTGTGATTTAAAGCAACAATCAATATTGACTTACGCATAAGATGAGTGAAAGAATGATTGTAATGAGTATTTTCCCAGTTTTTTCACTAGAAAGAGATAAGAACGATATGAAGAGATGCTCACAAACACGATTCTTAAAGAAAATTATTAAAGAAATGAGGAACAGCTCCGCTGCATGTTCACAACAGCCATGGAAAATTAATATCGTGTCATGGATGACATTGTCCATACGGATTGTCCCTGACGCATCTGAATGTAAGAAAAATGCTCCGTAGTTAAAACCTTATAGCCGTTCCCCTAATTACTTATTAATCACCGTTCCTGCGTCCCAAAAAGAAAATAAGTAAAACTTCATTATTTTGTTTTAAGAACGTTGGTTACGGATGGCTTTTATTATTCCCAAGTGATGGTAAAAGTAAGGATCAGTACCAGTATATTATACGCTAGTATTGAATTCTGTTGAAATATTGGCATTGTATTAAGTGCATACTAAATTATACTGGTGAATCGTTGATCACTGAGACATATTTCCAATTAGAAAAGTGTCCAAACAACATGTAGAACTTAGATACGTCATTCATATTGCAAGGGGCTGTATAATTATTGAAATGGAAAAAAAAAACCCTTTTTAAAAGGACACACTCTCCGAAAAACCCAATTAGAAATGATGCCTTATCTCTTCTGCGCTAACAATATATAAATAAAATAAATCCCCGTTTCCAAGTGCAATATTCTCTAAGATATTTGGATTCAAAAACTGAAGAAAATTTGGGGAAGAACATCATAAACTAATAGATTTTTAAGAAAACGCTTTTTTACTTCATTTATGCTGTTCTTTCCCACCTTTTCTCAGATTTTGAATTCACGTATCTCAGTGAATCACTTAGAAAAGTGAATTTCTTTTTTCTTGGGTTCAGGAGAAATAGGGCAACAACTTTCTAATTTGTTTTTTGAAGACAGGGTGTCCGTATAAAAAGTTAATTTTATTATTTACTAAATTATACAACCCCTCGCAATATGAATGAAATATCTGAATTATTTGGGTAACTTTTCCTAATTGAAAATATGCTTCTATGATCAACGGTTCGCCAGTAATTTGCGGCTAGATGACTTAGCTATACACCTTCTATAGACGGTCAGAAAATTACATAAAATAAACAAATTTATTGGCATTTGACAGTGTAGTTTCGAGTGAAATGCTCGTCATAATCAAAAACGTTTCTTGAGAAAAAGTTCATGCACTGATGGCGGCACTATACCACAAAATCTATACGCAGAAGCGGTGAAATTTTGACGCAAATTCAGAACATATTAAAGCAGAGGTGCACAAGCTTTAAAGTGTTCCTGCTAGATATGTGAGTTGGCTACCGCTTGCAGGGCACAAACCCCCTTCTCACTTAGCTTATACTCTAGCGGTTCTAAATCTTTTGTCACCCCCGTGGCTCCTTTACCCGATTCATGGCTCAATGGTGGCTCCCCAGAATAGTTTGGTAGATATTTTCGCATATATAAAAGAATCATTTCAAAGCGTAAATAGACAAAGAAGTCAATTTCTCTAGCTCACCACGACGCCTCTGACGAAGTTTGGTCACTAACATTTTGAGATACACTGTTATACTCTATTCCACTAGACTTAATATTCTAGAGGGGGACATGTATGAATGAAACTCTGTTATTTATTTTTTAAATAAAAATTCTACTATCCTGACAAGCATTTTATTGCAGACCGTACTCTCATCAGATAATAATATGGGTTGATTTCGTATTAACTTTTCAATTTTTTTTCTTAAAATGTATTATGGACTTTTGGCTCACCATGTACGTACCAATAGCACATCTATAACTCGATGGAAATAGACTATGAATAGATGCATCTTATTCAGAGAGAGACATATTAAATTTCACCTTGTAATAATTATTTTTTGATAAAACACACAACAGAGCAAGTGAAATTTAACTGGGATTACTATTGATTTACTATTGCACGGCTGATATCTGTACGGCTAGAGTACGTGCAAGTATTGGCAAACATTGTTTAATGAGATATTCAGGGAAGTAGGAGAATTTTATTCGACTTAAATGTGAGGTCATCGACACCTTTCGATGACTAAAATAAAATTTCGATGAAATTTGCGAGATCCACTTCGGTTTGACATGACGATGGCAAAAAGGCCTTTTATTCATAAATAGACCTACCAAGTATAAAACCGCAAAAGTTTCAATTAATTTCATGCCTGGGATGGTCATAAGAAAGTAGCAAAGTTTCGTCAGATTGAAACCAATTCTTTGTTAGTTCGATGGGTGAAAAGAAAAAGAGGGCATTCAGGGAAGGCTTGAGACAAAATTTTCACCTGTGTCAGACATCCTTTTTGGCGACCCTCCGGCGTATAAGCTGCACCGTTAAAATCAACCCTAAAAACTCGCAGATTTGTATAGACCATGCGTATGCATGAAAAATTATAGTTTTCTCCGTAAATTATTCCATCCAATGTATTTATATTACGAATTTTACAGACTAAATATTTTTTAAAAAATTTTCTGCAATTGTTCTTTTTCTTTACGCCTGATTTATATTGCTGTGGGGCATTATCTCGTTCTGAAGCATTTAACCTTTATCTTCAAATGAGTTGATTGGTCTAATGTTTGGTATAATTTTGAAGTCAAATATTTTCAATGAAACGACATGTCTTACCTTGCGCAGATTTTGATTCATTGGACGACTCTTCGAACGTAGATAGAAATATATATGTCTCTAAATGCTTAACACCAAGGAAAACTTTGCATGTTTCTCGACAAAAAAGAAGAAAAAAAAAATTAAAAAAAAAAAAAAAATATATATATATATATATATATATATATAATTATTTTGCCTCTGAGGGAAATTTTTAATTTTTTATCATAATTTTGATATTAACGAATAATTACTTAAAATATTTATGATGCAATGCATCTGAACGTTCAAATTAGAAAACATTTGCGAACATTATTTTTTTTATTCATGAGTTGCGTAACATTAGAGAAAACTGGGTTGACCTTATAATTGTTGCTAGCACTATAATACGCATTTTCTGGTATGAAAGCCACGCGTAATATTATAAAATAATACATAATAAAGTCATTTATAAATAGATATTTGAACTTTGAAGTAGTGTTTGAATAAAATTATACGACACTTCTAAACGGGTTGACAGACCAAATAAAAATAAAAATCTATTAGATGAAAAAAACTGCTGCATATATATTATAACTGATGTAGATATTGATCTAAACCGCTTGCATCACAAGATCAATATAATCACTAAAACAATGATATCGCTGATCTTACAATGGCTTCTTACTGAGATGGAACTTCATATAACGAGTAAAGTAAATGCAAGGTGGAGAGAGAACGTAATAATAATATTTTTTTCAATATTGAAATTAAGACATTCTTTGAAAAATAAATAGAAGAATGTTACTGTTTTCCAAGAAAGTATTCAGACAGAACAAATACCTTAGAAAAATGGAATACGGCTGGAAAGAACAATAAAATGAAGTATAAAAAAATATTATTGCTGTTTAAGGCTGAGCTTAAAAAAATGTTTAAAAAGAAGAGATAATGATGAAGTTGAGATAAAAGAAAAAAAAGGAAATAAAAATAGAGATTCTTCCATTTTTTAAACGAAATTTTCTTTTCCTTTTGTTGAAATGCACGTCGTGGATTTTGAGAAATGTGCCGATAGATAAGGAAGAGGAAGAAGAAGAGAGCGATTTTCGAATCTGTACCTGCTGATGTCTTCCCTCCCCAACAGACAAGAGCGCGTTGAGAAAGAGAAGCCTGCGAACTCCATAAAATTTCCATTCCTTCTGGAACGTGCCCTCTTCTACCACTTTCCGACGAGTATGAGTATTTATTTATTTATTTATTTCTATATATTGATAAAAGAAATACGAAAGAAAGAATGACTGCCCCGATAAAAGCAATATTCTCTCTGGCTTATGCTCCCTGTGTGTGTGTTCCTTCCTCCCTTTTGAGAGAATTTCAAAGAATTGCTGATGTCAACCACATTATCCGTTCAAAGGAAGAAAGAGTTTTATATGCTCCCTTCACAAACAGCGATTCATTTTTTAAAGTAAATAGAAGGAGTTGTCTACAAAAGAAGCTTTTGTGGCCAATGTGTATATACACAAGCCTTTCTTTCCATACACACACACACATATATATATATAACGCATAAAAGAACGACGACAGAATCACTCGCTTTCTATTTTTGGTGGGAAAAAGAAAACTTTTGCAGTATCGCAGTATGCACACACAAAACATATATGTTCATCGTTCTGATGTTGCTGGTGGAGTCTCCTCCTTTTAACCCTGTATGGGTAAACACTTTGCGAGCTTTTCTTGATCATGCCCTCGTGCATCAAAACAGCGTGGATCGGAAATAACAAACCGATCCAACCAGTAAGTTTTAAGAGAAAGCAGTCCAAGTCTTTCTTCAGTACCGAGTGCATCAAATATGCAAGGCAGATGACTTTGAATAGCTACCACACGAAGTCTTTTCCCTCCCTCTTTGAAAATAAAGGTGAAAGTTCTCTCCCACTCAAGAAAGGGAGCCTAGACTGAAAGAAAATGGAAAGAGTTAATTAATTAGACTAGACACACCGAGTTGCTAGAAAACTGCTTTCGTGTAAGCAAAGTATTACTCTTTATAGGAATACAGACAAAACTGACAATGGTGTATTCTAACATCGAAAGTAAAAACATGTATAAACATAGTATAAAGCCTATAAAAAATATTGTACATGTTACCATATTTTATGTTGGTTCACTGCTCACTAACATGAAACTTTGAAGTTCTTCAGACGAGAAGAGAGAAAAGAAAGTTATAATATATAATCATTAGTTTACGAGAAAAACTTGAAGGAGAATTCTACTTTCTATGATGAAAAACCAGACTTTCTTTCGGAAAATATTTCTTATTTGCAGCGCGCACACACACACATTCTTATGTTCCGATTCTTATGTCGCGAATTCGTACCATCGTGTTCGTAGATAATTATGTCAGCTCGAATATGCAAAAGATAAAAATAAAAACAAATACGTATATCATATTTCACGGCTCAAAAATAAACTCGAGATCTTTTTTCGAAGAAGGATTGAAAAATAAAGTCATTCTTCGAAACGTGATTTTAAGATCACTTTTACGTTTTTAATTCACCATGTTTGTCTAATTGGCCATTAGTGCAGAACGATAACTGAAAATTTTCGTTCTCCCAAATGATCCTCTTTCTTTTTACCGTCCCGTTAGATGAGAACTCTTTTTTTTTTCCCCCGAAGTCTTTTTTCACGAAGTCTTTTAAAACGTTACAAATAAATTAGGGAATTTAGAAAAAAAGTCCGTTTCTTTTAGGTTTCAAAATCTGTGCGAAAGCAAGAATAAATTGCATTTATTCACCTTGTTACGATCGTATTAGAAAAATTGGCACCAGAACGATAACTGTATAATTATAGGATAAATAATAATTGGCATTTAGGTCTGTTTCTGTTAACATTTAAAGCGGAAAAATATTATGTAATAAAATGTAAAATAATGCATTCAAAACACCTGTCAGAGATCTGTCGCTTATGTTTGTTCATATTGTTTTATTTGAGTCATAAATATGAAATCCATTCATCTCCATTTGCTCTGTTTTTTTTTCTATAAAATGAAAAAAAAAAACCCGAAATCTTTGAGCTCATATATTGAGATGGAATTTCGATATTATCAGAAAGCACGCAGAGTTTTCCACGACAGTCAGAGAATAAATCAACATCGGTCTCTGAAGGGGTGACAATCAGAGGAGCTTATACAGAAGCTGTTTTCAAATGCATCTTAACCTTCAGCAGTTGCCCTGAAAATAGAGAGAGGAGAAAAACAACTGAAAAAGAAATAACGAAATTCATTTTTTAAAACAAGGAAGAATACAACAGGGAAGAAGAAATGTCGACATCAAGCCGAATCAGAACCGCATTTCCTTCCATAAAAACTTGTATACTTCCACTTTGATCATCAAACTGTTATGATCATCGACTGTTTGACAACTTTGATCATCGACTGTTTGACAACTTCGATCATCAAACTGTTATGATCATCAACTGTTTGACAACTTTGATCATCAACTGTTCGAAGTTATTGATTATTAACTGCATATTTCCAAAAATGCGGAGTATAAGCGAGGAGGCAGATGTAAATTAATTTGCGAGTTGGTGTTTATGAGCGAGTTTATTAGCGAAATTTGTTGTTTATATCAAGCTAGTTGCTAATGTGAGCAAAACTTATTAGTTATTTCGAGCAGTGTGTGTGTTTTCTCAAAATACTCTTCGGTGTTTGTTAAAAAAGTAATGTTTGTACATAAAAGTAATGTAAACAGGGTGAATACTATCGGCCACAAAATAATTAAAACACGTGATTCCTTGTGAAAAACTAATGCGGAAAAGTGTTTTTAATTTTTTCATTGGACCGATAATTATGGAGTTATAGCGCTTTAAAAATTGATTACGTCCCTTTTAAAAACATTCCAAATTCACCAAATACATAGTTTGGTTGTTTGATCATTTTTGTCGCACCACGGTCATTTT
Source organism: Pholcus phalangioides (assembly GCF_987345545.1). NCBI lineage: Eukaryota > Metazoa > Arthropoda > Arachnida > Araneae > Pholcidae > Pholcus > Pholcus phalangioides. The sequence continues at coordinate 78,179,904 of NW_028301608.1, read as the reverse complement.
CTGCACACGAGGGCTAATTAGACCAGGACCTACAATTTATTGCCGATTCCGAACGGCAGGCTTGTTTTTCATACTCATCGAGAGGTTGGTGCGCTAACCCCTCGATGGGGGACTCCCTGCGGTAGCAATCTTTGCTGCGGTCAAGTCACCGTTTTTTGTTGTACTCCTGTGTTAAGAAAGTTTTCTGACAAGGACGAACTGGGTATCGAACTCGCGACACCTCTAAACATCCTTTGGTACTTTAGGCGAGCATCTTATCGACCGGGCTACCGCGCCTCTTAGTTTGGTTGTTGAAGTTGCTAACATTGCTATCAACCCAGAAAGAAATCAATAAAGTTAGAGATGTGCAAATCGGTATTTTATCCCCGAAAAAAAATTACATTTTGGTGTAATTTTAGGTTTTGATTTAGTGTTTGTTTTCGGGAAGTAATTTTTCAAGTAGGTCTCATATACAGGACCGCCATTTCAACTTTTTCCAGGGGGGGGGGGGCAAGGCACATGTACTCAATGTATGTATATATATATATTTGTATATATATATGTATATATATATATATATATATACCATTTTTAATGTATTTTCAAAAGCCAGGGGGCGGGGCATCGGCCCCCCTGCCCCCCCTCAAATGACGGGCCTGCTCCTATATGACTAATACTTTATAAATCTGATGATAAATTTGCCAATGTAGTGGGCGAAGGTAACATAAAATAACTAGGTTATAGCCATTACTCTACACAAAGAGGAAAAGTACCAAACGTGAAATTAAAAAAAACAAACACACTTGACTTCTAACAAGATGGAATATTTCAGTTCATTTTAAATCAGCTGCAACCTCTGTAGGGAGGGGGACAAATTTACTTTTTTGGCTGTTTGGAGTGTAATTGAGCGTTCCAAACTGACACGCCACAAAACTTCAAAACGTTATAATTCCCGAAACATTCGTCCGATCCTAAAAACGGAAAACACATTTCCTTAGTAGTTTCCCACAAGGAATCACATGTGTAATTTTTTGGGCGGTCGATAGTTTCCACCCTGTATACACATGTATACTGTTTTGTTTTTTATCTGAAGTATTTTTTACTTATCCAAAAAAAGATTACATTCCGAGGTAGATCTTTTTGGCCGAGATGCTGGGTAATGCGAGTATAATTAATAGATTATTAATATCTATGCACCACATAATTACTATGCATCACAATTATAATTCTTAATCTATAGTATTATGGTATGTACTTTCCATTTATAGTAGCGTAATCTTCATTTTATCCCGAGTTGTCGACTTCATCAACCTTTCGGATGGTGTGATATGTACTTTGCTATGTCCAGGTAAAACCTTTCCATCCAGAGCCATCATTTATGTTAGGGTCCATAGAGCACTTCACATAGAAACTTAGGAGTAATTATTTTGGATAGGAACCCTAAGATGATGATTGAACGAGTACTACCTACGTCTTTCTAACGTTTCACAAGTTTTCATGGCCAATGTTGATGAATAAATTTACTTGCTCAAAGACTCCTGTGATCATTGTTTTCATAAAAAATATTCTCGAAGAACTAGAATTTTGTAGTCCATAAGCTACCCATCTTGCAAGTGGATTAGGAATAAATCCAGACCAGACCAGATCAGAATTAAAGTTTCTGTCAGTTCCTGTCTATGTTACCACGTGGTTAAAAAGTTGACTCTTAAGCCCCGTTTACATGTACAAGATTTGGGGTTGTTTTCCCAATCTTTGTAGCGGAATAATGGTGAGTGACTCTGACCTTTCTTCTATCTCTCTCTCTCCTCTCCCATAATCCTTTGTGCCGCGAAAACTACTGTCAGCTCCTTCGTCAGCCGTCTTGAACCAACTACTTCTGTTCAACCCACGTGGCCAGTGCAACTTCCAAAAAGGGGGAAGGGGAAATACTGACATAAACTAAACGCCATGTAAACGGGTTGTTGTCGTGAAAATTCCTGTCACCGGTAACTTCCCGGGATATGTTACTCGTATTTCCCATATAAACGGGGCTATAGAGCCCTATGAAGAAGGGAGAAAAAGAAAAAAAAATTAATATCAAAATTGAGAGAAAGGGGTCGAAATAAAAAAGAATTTTGGTCAGGAGTAATTCTCAAAAACTAATTTCTCGCCACCATAACCATACAACGTTATGACGTCCCACTATGGAGAATCGTCATTGACTTACAGATGCTCTTGATCCTCATTGACTGAATTGAGCATTTGAAATTTTTCTGACTTTTCCTTCAAGATTTCATATAAAAATAACTGCTCCAAAACTGGAAGGCGAAAAAACACCACCCAGTCAATGGTGGAATGCAAAAAATCACTTAATGAGATTTTTTTATTTCATCTCTGGATTTTTGACAGCGCCTCGATCTTCTCTAGTAGAAGTTGTAGATTTTCTTCGAGATTGAGGTTGTTTTCACCAATTTTGATGGCTTTCGGAAACGATTTTTCGAGTATGGAACCCAAATTTTCTTTTGAACCAGCTTGGATCCTTCTCGTTGACAGTATTTCCGAAGATTTGAGCTTTCTGTAAAGTAAGCGGACCTCTGACAGAGCAGAACTCCGTCAGCGGTCCGCTTACTTTTTTCCCACACCAGTTCGGGTTGAGGGTGGCTTTTTTTGAATGCTCACCTTGAGCCTGGATGAGGGTCCTTGAGAGGACTTAGCCTCTTTTTTTGTCTTTCTTGAACTTCTTACTGTATAGAGAAAATCTGCATTTTCTGTGACATCATAATTCTATGATACAGCTTGCAGTACGTATATTGGGGCTTGTTCATCCCACATTTGGACGGGATCTTGAGGCATTCATTTGGGCACATTTCACGCTCCTTTCTGAAGCCGAACATCCTGAGCTAACGTTATGGTGACTCCCAAATCTGGCACCGAAAACACATTATGTATTTCTGGGCGCTTTTCTTTTTGAACCTCTCGATCTTTGAGATGGTCTATTGTTTTCAGGACCAACAGCTTGGACGAGTCCGGAACTTTTGGAAAATCCACTAGCCAGATGGGCAGCTTCGTCCTGTAGAATACTTGTTAGGCAACGATGATCTTACACTCGTGGCAGACACCAGATAATTGAGAAATACCAGAGATAGAATGAATTCTTCTCTCCACATAAGGCAGACATCAAGCCCTATCACCCGGAGTAAGTATACAAAAAAGTAGAGTGAATAATTGAAACAAATCACTTTTTCCTAGTTATCTATTGTCTAGCTACGTCGATCCCCTAGTAACATGGAAAATCAAATAGTAAGGTACTTATGATAAGATTATACGCCAAAGGAAAACGACTTGATATACTTGTTCTCTAAAACATTGCGTGATTGGTTTGTTACAGCTGGGTTGAAACGAGTATTTGTTGATCAGTGATCATTTTTGTTGCATCACAATCATTTTATATTCACGAGGGCTCATTAGACCGGAACCTACAATTTATTGCCGATTCCGAACGGCAGAGTGTTTTTACTCACAGAGAGATTGGTGCGCTAATCACTCGGTTTGGGACTCGCTGCGGTAGCAATTTTATTCTGTGGTCACGTTGTCGCCGTTTCTGTTTTCACTCCATGTCAGGAAAGCTCTGACAAAGACGAACCCGGTAACGATCTTGCGACATCTCTAAACATCCTTTAGTACTTCATGCGAGTAGCTTATCGATATGGGCTACCGCGCCTAACGAGTCTTTATTACAGTCAGTTGCTGTAATGTACATTTCTTTCCTCACCGCGTGTGCTTTTTCAGATGACAGCAACTACTTTCTTGAATGATTGCTTTCAAATCAGACTTATGCCGATGAGACACAAATATTTGCATTAACGAAACCCACTTTCAAAACTTATAATTGTTTTGAAAGTTTTAGAAGTTTTAGATATCTCGCCCTTCAAGGTACCACCAGTTGTTCTGTAAAGGTAGTTTTGGTTCCTTCAAAACGAGCTATAACAATTTTTTGAACTGAGAATAAATCTGTTTTGGTTTCCTCATTCTCTCTACTTCACTATTCTAACCTTACATTCCAAAAGTATATTCATACAGGTTTTGCGAATAATGTAAGCCGAATATCCCTGTTTTCACGAACACTGCTTTCAGTTACGGTGATGAAATTTATCATGCTTCTAATTTATTGGCCAGCGTGCGTGAAATTATGGTCCTGATGAGTTAAATGCATTGCGAATGTAAAGACCGCGCGGAATGACTCCTTAGCAACATTAGGACTTTTTGAAGGATGTTGCAAGACAGGCTGTAGATTTTGGGCTTAATAACAGAGTAAGTTCATACAATGAGCATATTTTCCAAAGTGGTAGAAAATTAAAAAAAAAATTCAATTCACACACAAGTAAAAAGATTTCGTTTTGATTAATGCTCATCATACGAAACATAATTAGTGTTATTTGCTCAAGCCTTGTCTAAAAAGAAGTATTTTTTTTCATGTTTAATTCAGCATTATATTAGTAATAAAGACAAACTCTACTGACCTTTTAGGTGAAAAGAAAAACCAATTTTGCTTGTCGCAAATGAAAACCAAAAAAAAAAACACAATGTCTATAATTATAAACATTGTACTTCTCAGTTGCCCGAACCCAGCCCGGGTGACACAGGTAAGGGGTTAGAGGCTGAAATAAAACTCACAAAAATAAATTCGGCTCAATCGCTATGGCACACAAGTTTTTTTCTCTTTCTCGTATACATAAAACGTTTTCATATTCTGAAATCATAATTATGAACTTTCTGTTTGAAGTGGAGCAGCTTGAAATATATTAAAGCTGATTAATGTAACTGCAGAGTATTGCTTTAATATTAATGTATTGTATCTCGAAAAAAATGTGGCAAGGAACCAAGTGTTTGATAAAAGATTTCATGCATTATTTTATTTGTTAGGTAAGGTTTCTGCCACATATAAGAAGTAAACCTCGATCATAGTCGTATTAGTGAATCGTCGATAATCGTCGTCCAATAGCTGACTTCATCTTTATGGGCATGAGAGGAATCATAACGTGTGTGTGTGTGAGAAATAAAATTCTCATTTTAAAACCTTTGGATTTAGAAAAAAAAAGTGGCAACGAATTAGATGAGAAAGGGTTGCAACTGGCGGACTGCGTCAAATTGACGCACCAATTCTTCGAGCTAAGCGTGCCATGAAAAAATTGGAATCCTAATTATTAGGATTATAATGTAATTTTTATTTATATACATGTTCGAATTTTTTAATTATATACGCAGGTTTTGCATATTAAAAAATGTTTATGTATGCAAAAAACAGCATTAAATTCCGGAAAATCGTTTCACCCACATTTATGCTGTTTTTCCTAACTTTCCTCCTTTTTTCGAATTCCAATTCCTACCGAATATTGCATTTATAAACGTGGAAGTTTTTTAGTTGGCATCAGGAGAGGCAGGCAACAGCTTTTTACCTCGTAATTCGGTTTTTGGTCACACGGGGACGGTATGAAAAGTTTTTTATTTTATTTTAATAACTATATACAAGCATTTGCAACATGAATGATATATCTGAGTACTATGCGTTATTTGAGTACTTTTTCCTAATTGGAAGTATGCCTCTAGGATCAACGGTTCGCAAGTGCAATGTTATACGTTCCGTTACCTATGCGCCCTGTATATATATAGGTTGCAATTTATGTTTTTGTGTGTTGTGGAATCTGAAATAAATTTAATGAAGTAGATAGCAAAATTGATGATGCCAAGATAAACAATAAGCAAATTCATATCTGAAAATTATTATGCCATCGTCAATTTTGCAATATACTTTTTGCTATCTAAATTTATTTCAGATTTCAAAATAAAACATAAATTACAATGTATACATATAATACACAAACCATAAATTGCAATATATGTGCATTAGGTTATGTATTTCAGCTTTCTTTTCTTTCTTTCAAACCGATCACAACTCAGGTCTATCACCATCTATGGGCGATTTACTACCTAATGAGTTGTGCCGGAAGTGTAACTGTGTGTGTGCCTAACAGTCTGAGTGCGTATGTAGTGTTGTGTTTGATTTTTCTCAGTGCTGTCATCTCTATTTCAGAAGTGGTGTTATGATTGAATTACATTTATACTGTTTGTAAGTCTGCTGCTCTCTGTGGCGAGACCGGTTCGCATTTCCTCCTTGAAGTTGGGAACCACAGAAAACCAACCAGCCGACCACCACTGTGGTGACGGTGGGGTTCGCATCCTGGACCTCGCGACGCGAGTCCGTCACTATGACCACACGACCACCACAGCGACGAGTATTTCAGCTGCTATGGTGCTGGTATTGGTGTGTTTCGACAACTTTACTCAACTTTTTACAATTACAACCTTGCAGTTCATTTTAACTTAGGGTCATTCAAGTATTACGTCAGCATCGATGGGGGTGGGGATGAGTCCCCTACAGAGCCACTTTAGTGATGTTTGAGAGCCACTCTAAATGTTTCACGGATCCTTCAAGTGCTTTGGAAATGTGTCGGGCCGCTTAAGTGCTCTAAAAATGTGTCCGAGCCGTTTGAGTGCTCTGGAACTGTGCCACGTATCACTCAAGTGATCCGTAGTTATGCCACGGATCACTTAAGTAATCTGGGAATGTTCCGCAGATAACTTGAGTAATGCAGAACCGCACTGTGGGGGGCCGCTTAAGTGCTCTAAAATTGTGCCACATGTCACTCAAGGAATCTCTAAATGTGCCACAGATCGTTTAAGTGTTCTGTAACTGCCACGGGCCACTCGAATGCTCTGGAATTGTGCCACGGGTCATTTAAGTGATTTTTAAATGTGCCGCTTAGTTCATTTTTACAAAATTAGGTTTGAGGGGATCACATCAGATAACCTTCAGGGTCACATTTGGTCCGCGGGTCAAAGGTTTACCATAAATGGCTTAAAGGGTGGGTCGCAATGAATTTCTTAAAGAGAAATTTTGAGTTCTTACCCTTCAAATAGCATTGAAATCAAAAGAAATGTATTATAATAACATAAAGGTATTTCCTTTCGAAATTTTAATTTTTAAAAAAATATTTTTTGCATTAAAAAAAATAATTTTTTTCATGGGGGGGGGGAGAAGGTGCACGAGACCCCTATGCCCCCTCTCCCGCGTACGTTTCTAATCCGACCAATATGCGTTAGGAGGTAGGGGAAAGTGCTGACGAAATTTTGCTGATAAGAAGGGGGTTAAAAATGTCTAAAAATTTGCTGATGACCCCTTACACACATTTTTATACTTGTGTATGTATGTATATATATATATTGAATCGATTTTCATTTAATTTTATTGATGTCAGGCTATGATGCACGCACGCTCTTTTTAATGGTTTTTGGAAATAAGTATAAAAAATTGAGTGTTAGAGGTATGTAAAATTTTATACTGGTATAGGATAGCTTACACAATCAAAAATACTGTATATGTAAAATTTTTGAAATAAATCAATGGTTAAATAGTGTTTTTAATGAAATTTCTAATAGAGTATAATTTTTCACCGTGTCACCATGTTAAAAGGAGGATAAACCCCCCCCCCCTAAATACGTGTTCATATGTTTTGAAGTTGCTAGACGTGCACGATTTCGCCAATAAATATTATGCTTTCATTTAATGTAGAAAAATTATAATTGACGTATTTCTAAGAGACTGCCACTTTGAGATGACGCCGATGCCATCGTAAGAAATGTTTTAAGGCAAACAAACAAAGAATGCGACCCGGACTTTTTGCGATTGAAACGATAGCGATCTCTCCATCGGAATTCTATTTTTATCGCTGTCGTATAATACCGAGATAACACAGGTGCAGGTTTTTACGCGATTCTTTTACTTTCTTTTTTCTTTTAGCGTAAAAAAAGTTCTCTTCTCAGGGGGTTTCCCTATTTTGCACTCAATTTTTAACGCTGCTAGGGTTTTGTAATGTAAGTTATGTGGATGCAAGTATTATCAGAAAATTCTCTTTCATACAGAGAAACAATAGAATCGAGGACATTAGCTTTTATGGCATTTGGCCGAAACTATTTAAAGTTTTGGAAGAACTTCTCATAACGAGACCCGCTATATATCGACCGTACTGGTAGCCATTCTTGTGGTAGAAGTTGGGAGGGGCTTCGAAAATATCACTCGTCCGTACCGTTTTCCTTATCAATTCAGTTTTATGAGGTGATTTGGTAAGAAAGAACATGAATTACTTCCTGGAGTGTGTGGAGAACACAAGTTCAGCTTTTTTTTCATTTTATTTCATTTATTTATTTACTGGTCCTATTCCGGAACTCACAAGAAAATCTTATACGACGTCTTTGCTAAAGAATGGTATGGGAAGGAGTGTAAAATGGAATTATTTTTCCATATCAAATATCAACGGTAAGTGAAACCTGTTAGTATCACATAAACGGTTCGATGCTTCTGTATATGAGTATCAGAATTTTATCGAATCTCTAGTCTTAATGACTTAATGTGGAAAAAAGGGTAGTGAAATTTTGCTGATAATTTATATTCAGCTTTCTCCGAGAAGATAGTGACTCTAATTTAATGAATTCAAATACACCTGCGAGTATTTATGAATGATTTCTGACAAAGAGCTCTTTGTCTGAAAGTATCAGACCTTTTCTTAATATATTCATTACGTTTTAAAATCAGAACCATTGATTTCATGGAATTCTCGCAAGAATATAACCGCAAAAGAGAAACATATCATGTTCAGTAACGACATTTATTTGACTTTGTGTCTCTTATCCACTTTTAAACAGTTTCAAAAGAAGACATATCGTATTTTGACGTGCCTTTGTAACAAAAATTATCTTTATTAATAACTGATTTATTTCATAGTTATAAAATAAAATACGTCGGGTATGAATATGGTAGAGTTTTGTTTAAATTTTTTCATGAATTTTCCAAGTTTTAACATTGCTTGGTATTTCATTGAATTTTAATTCATCCAAGCTTTTTTATATTAGTACTATTTTTTACTTTATCACTTTTTTGTTGATAAATATGTATATTTTTCAAGTTTCATTCCCATTGTGTTAATTATAATCATCACCTTATGTTTTTTTTTATCCTTTATTTCCCTGGATTTTTCTAAAGCAACATGGCTTCCTTATATTTTTCAAGTAATCCTGCGGCTCAGCAGAAATCTCTAAACCCCCCTTTAAAATTACATATCTTTTACGATGATGCGGTCTTTCTTCCGATTTCCAGAAGGTGCAAACTGAGCGGTAGAGAAATGCATGTAGCATTTCCATCCCAGCCCTAGAGCCATGTGGGATAATTCTGATTGTCAGACGTGGCGAATGAACCCAGCCCAGCAGGAGAAACAGTAGGGAAAAGTGCTCCATTGAGAAATCAACTTAACAAAATATCAGGGCTTGTCAATGTAAAAATAAGAGGCTTTTAAGGAGACGAGATATTTCGTTAATGTAGCTTAAAGGGTTAATTTAACAATAATTGCTTTGATTTTCTTATTTTAAGAGAAAAATGATGTCTGTGAAATGGAATTATACAATATTCTGCGAGGATAAAGTGTCTATTTCAATAACGTCAGATTACGTAACGGAATGCAAAAATATTATTCGAGTTTTTAATACGTTTAAGAAAAAAGTTTGTTCGGTTTTAAAAAAATAAATAAAACATGAATAGAAAAATACATTTTTGCACCACTTTTTCCGTTGGCAACGTTTACACGTGAAACAACCACAACAATTCTGGGTTATTTAGTTTTCTCTGAAGAAGTAGAAAAGAAAACTAAAAAAAAAAAGAGAAAAAATATAGGAAATGCATTCTCTGAGAGGCATCATCATCTCATCCAGGGAAAATGCGCGTGTGCCCGTTGCATTCCACAAACTCGTTTAGGGATAAAGGAAAGTATTCGGAAAGCGATGTCGGCCGGCTTTTTCCAGCAGCTATTTATATGTTATGAAAATGGGGAGACAACCACATATACATGGTCAAACACGTACGTATGCATTCGTCGGTGCAGCGGAAGGAATACCTTTGGATTTTAAATATTCAGCGCATGAAAGAGAAGGATAGATAGGTATGCCATTCCACGTTGTGTGTGTGTTTCACATGCATCCACCTCACAGGGAAAAAAAACCCCTTCTTTTTCCTTCTTTTAAAGTGAAAGGGAACGAATGCAGGGAGAGAGTGAAGCAAAGACACAAGAAAAGGATATGTTTTTCCCATATTTCCGTTCTCTCACGTAGAAGGAAAAAAGGAACAATCCCATAAGAGAATGCTTCTCTTTCTCTATACATTTTTTGCCCTGCTCTCTGCTTTTTTCTTTTCGAAATTTTCTTCGAGATTTTTGGTTTTTTCTTTTATATATAACAACGCAAAAGATGAAAGAGTAACGTGAGACCGGATAACGCTGCACATAAAATAAAAACTGCGATGGAAAGTTTCAAAATTTTAACTTTTTTTGTCTTGCGAAAAAAAACGTGCACTCGTCTAAACATACACTCCGCTTTGCTCTTGGTAGTTTCTAGCACTATTTCTGAAAAAAATATAAAAAATAAAACTCCGAGAGTTTCTAGTTCAGATATAAGGAATATAAGCACGCGAGCATACCATTACTTAATGCAACGTTAGAGACTTGGTATATATTCGTTTATTTATATTCACACACAGTTTACAGTTTTACAAATACGTTATGTTTTAGATGGATTTCGTTAGTTCCAGCAGCAGGTAAAGTAGGGCTTAAGATTGCTTATAATTTTTCTCCGACGGCCCCATTCATTGATACCAAATCCCAGTGGGAAGAAACTCTTCTAACTCGACACAAGATAGCTAAATCTTGATTTAGTCGATTATGATTCGTAATGTTCTATCACAACTAAATTTTCGAAATTGCTTGTGGGGGGGGGGGGTTTGGCTATTAAATAAATTTTCACTACATTTCCGTCCGCATATTTCAACGAATTCTTCGTCTCATTGTGCTTTTTATCGTTTTTGGTAATAAAAAAAACTTCCTCATACTTTGCAGGTAGGGTCAATTTCCATATTTTGGAGCCAGGAAACCTGTCCCGTGGATTACGAAATTCACAGATAAGCACGGATGATAGCTAAAATTTTTGAGCGAGAGGTGGTTGAATAAGATAACAAAAAAAAAAGGCTTTTTTAAAATTTCCCTAACTTTTGACAACTGTTCTGCTCGTTCGCAAATAACAAATGTTTCGTGATACACTTATGCTTTTTTTTCACCATAGTTCGGGATTGAAAGGAAACTTTTCATAAAAAAAATTACAGTTAATTTTTTTAATATTAGTTTGACAGAATGGAATTGTTCAACAATGAAAAAAAAGTACATGTACTGTGTATGACATAAATGTTCAAAAATTGGGAAGGAGATATGAAACGAAACTTCGCTAACTTGACATCCGCTTAAATGGACATGTTCATCGATATTTTTAGGGTGTCAAGTTATTAAGGCTCTACTATACTACTACTTAACCATACATGCACCTCGTACCCATTCCTCTATGGAATTTCTAACGAATTAGTACACGCCGGAATATGTAGAGCATCTATTGCCTTTGATAAGACGCTAAATAAACGGTAGTTTATTTGTCAGTCCTTGTAGGTAGCGTGGGCATCGTGTTAGACTCTCTTCATGAGGACTCTGGTTCGAATCACGTTGGCGGACAGTGAGGGTCGGTTGGAGTTGGATTTATACGGTTTTCCAACTTCGAGGTGCGAATGCGAGCCGGTTCTCATTTGAAAAAAATTGGTCAGGGAGAGTGTATTTTCGAGATACTCGACGGGTCCGGGTTCGAACCCCACAGTGGTGGTCGGCTGAAGTTGGTTTTCTGTGGTTCCCAACTTCAAGGCGCAAATGCGAGCCGATCTCCCCGTTAAAAAGTCTCGCCACAGAGAGCAACAGTCCTACAACGGTAAATCATTCAACCATAACACTTCACTCATAGTTAGAAAAACTGGGGGCAGATGACAGCACTACACATAGCAAGCATTACACAGAAACAAACTTTACGTCAGGTTGCACTACACGTACACGCACATTCCCGCATGTACCGATTCGTTGGGGTTTCGTTGGGGGGTTCCGCGGGGGGGGGGGTGCATGTGTGGTGTAGCAGTAGTAGGTAGGGCCTCCAAAAATGGCTCAGGGATCCATGATGTTCTTAAGTCAGCCACCTCGTTGGGCAATTTGCCTGTTGTGGCGTTGTATTTGTATTTGTAATTGAATTGACATGAAAATTCAAGCATTTGCCATCTTAAAAATGTTGAAGACAGATCGTGGCACAAGCAAGACCACGAAACAAGCACAAATCTGACAACATGTATATGTTAGAGTCACACATACATTCCCGAATCTCCGATGGAAATTTCTTAGAGGAATGTGTTCTAGGTGGATATATGTACAGCCAACTAATAATAATAGCTAAGAGATGGTGTGTTAGAACTGAAACCCTGATCTCTTGCATTCTTTACTTTACTTTAGTACGTTAAGTGTAATAAAACCCCTCTTAACGGTCACTCCTCTTTTTACGGACAAAAAATAATTTCTCTTTGTATAATAAAAGTGTGTGTGTTTTAAACCCCTGATTAACGGTCACCCCTGTTTTACTGACTTTTTGCCACGTCACTGTGTGCAAAATAAGGGGTTTACTCTATTTGCCAAGTTTTTTTTCTTATTGATTTCACTAGTTTTAGTCTCAACTCGGAAACTGATGCATAGTGAATGATATTTGGCAGAGTTGAAAAAAAAATTACAAAGAATACACACGATTTAAATATCTTGCTACGTCTGTGTAGCTCACACGCGAATACATCTTCTGGCACACATTCTGGTACCATTTAATCGAACATACATCTCGTAACCATTCCTCTGGGGAACTTTTAACGAATTGGTACACGTCAGAACGGGTTTTCGGAGTGTGTCTTACCATAATGCATGTATGCTTGTCAGACTTGAGTGTTTTTTTTTGTTCTAGTGATGCTGTCATCTTTCTTTCATGTTTCACGTTCTGGTATCGTCAGCTGGGGGGTGACTTTACCCAGTTTTAAAATTGAAATAAAAAATTTCCAGTCAACCCGTTGGTTAGAGAAGTCCAAAATGAAATTTTTATGTTTGGTTTTCGTAGATACGATTTATGTAGTTTTTTTTATTTTAATGGGTCACCGCTTCTCTGTATGAAAAAAAATACAAACAGGGTGGGCAAGTCACCCGGCAGAAAGGGGGTGATATTATCCACTACCTGATTTGTGAACATAACAATGGTGTGAGTGGATTTAGGGCAATGTGACCAACAAGGGGTGTCAAGAGAACCGCAATGACAACAAATATAACGCAAAGCAATACAATGAAATTTTATTTTTAAAATGTATGACTTATATATGTGTGTATATATATATATATACAGGGTGATTCAAAACTCAACGTACAAACTTTTAGGGAAGGTAGGAAACACAAAAACAAAACAGTATCATGCACGCACACACACAAAGAAACAGAACAGAATTACAATTTTTTTGTGTGTGCATAACTGTGGATAGTAAGAACTTAAAACACTTGTGGTGAAACTTAACGTGTACACGTACTGGTCTCGTGTAAAGTATCACTGAATAAAGAGTTTTTCTATCCTTTACTGGCTCGTCGTTTCTGCATCTTCATTTATCTTCCAGATGATCAGGTTTGGGTTTCGGTCATACATTCCTATGTGATTCTGTTTTGTTTTTGTCTTTTCTACCTCCCCCTAAAATATTGAACGTTGAGTTTTGAATCACCTTGTACATACAATTATGACTCTTCCTTAAAGCGGGTCCACATTTACGATAAAAACACGTTAATGTTGAAATTAGGTAAATTATATACATTAAAAATCCATTTGTTATTATTAAGGATTTAAGCTTTTCAAAAAATTGAATTTCGAAGGGAACGAAGGTGAAATATAAACAAAAAGAAATTGACAGAACCGGATGGTTTTTCCACTGCAATATAAGTTAACATACACAGGAAAAAACGTAACGTAGTTCAAAGCCCCTCAAGCACGTGATTTCTTTAAAAAATACAGTACGTTAAATCTAATATTGAAAGTGTTGAAAAAAAATCCGAAATCGAGAAAGAAAAACATACGAGTTAAGGCAGAAAAAGTTACAGGTTGAATGGTTCCCACATATATTTCAAGTTCCGAACGTGAACAAATCATGAATAGAGTCAAGTTATTTCGTGTTTATATTGGTTCTTAGGCCAGGATTGCACTAAGTTTCGCAAAAGTTCATTTATAAAACTTGAAAAAAAAAAACAACCAATAAACCTATTCATTACTATAGGCCATTGGTTGTAGACAACCTACGAAACTAGCATTTCTAAAATATATTGGTTTTTGAATGATATTATATGAAATTTTGAGATTTCTTTAATATTGACAATTCAAGATCAAATGGGGTTTTTTTTCCACCCCATTCTTGTTTTTTCAGTTCTTTTTATTTGTATCATCGTTGTTTGATATAGTTTGATTATCATAATTAATTGTTTTATGTTGAGATATATCAGGAAATCGTGAAACTTATGTATGCGCACACTCATATTCATGTATCATTTTTCTTTTTTATTTTGAATCTTTACTTTTTTTTTCATAAATATGTAATTTTTTGTACTGCTGTATTCTGTATTCGGAGTTGATTCAATTCATCTACTCATATCTGTTTAGTTTTTTTGTATTGTCAACTTTTGCCTTTTGTCAATGGGTAACCAATGCACGTAAATAAAATTATTATTATTATATAAAATTAAATTATATTCGTTATATATTAGCTGGAATGAAACCGATGCTCTTATTGGTTACATTTTTCATGTTTTATAAATGAATTTTTGCGGAACTTTTATAGTGTGATTCCGGCTTTTTATAAGAGTGAATCTCGTGTTTAAAATTAACTTTTTATAAGATTTCATTCATTTAATACCTTTCAAGTTGGTACTCAGAGATAAAATAAAAATTAGAAAGTGGGCAAAGTGACCACAAACCTCCTATGGAACCTGGGGTGACATTGCCCACTAGAATAAAAATCTCCCGGTAAGGTGTAAAACTAAAACTCTCCAATTGCTTTATAATATTCATTACATCTACTTATAATAAAAATAGCTGATGGGACTTCCCCCTGGGTATCAAAAAGGCTGCACAAATGAGAGTCTGAGGTCCGCAAATTTTTCTTGCTATTAATCCACTTTACGATCACGGACGTAATATTGCGTCCAAACACCAGAGTGGAATAATTTCAAACAAGTCTATCCGTTTTCTTTTCTCCTCATCACCATAAAAATTTTTGTTGCAACCCTATAAAAAAGTTCTTTTTATCAACGTGATGAGGGGGAAAAGCTTCTATATTCTAAAGTTGAATAGGTTGTACTATATACATGTACACAAGAGGGGGAACAAAACAGGTAAGTGAGGGTGAAAAGAGAAATATTCTTTATACCTACTATTTGTTACATTATTATCTGTAAGTATTACAGATAAGAGAAAATATAGCAATATACTGTTTTCCTTTCATCGGTTTTTTTTCTCTTACTTTTCTACTTTTTCCCTTCTTCCTTTTTCCAACATGCCATTACGTTAGAACAAGGTTTTCAAAACTTGTATCGTATTTATCGCCGATTCGTCAAGCAGAAATCATCCCAATTTTTTGCCAATCACTTGTGAGCGGAGCGGTTAAATACATCTAAAAACCGGTTTATTGGGAATATCCTTATCAGGAAACACCCCTCAAACCTCAGGTCGTCTCATTTACATGTAAAGCGAATGTCTTGACGACAGCAGCTCCACAAACTATCAACCAAGTAAGTTTTACACGGCCAGAACACATTTCTTTTCAAAACTGGGCAAAGTTACCCCAATTGATGGTACATAAAAGTCACCCGATACCTGAACTTGAAGACATAATTCTATTGATGAAGTATCGTTATTGATTTGTCTTTACAGGATTTATCCATAGAAGGTATAGCCAACTGGATACATTGCGGATATGATTTTTGGAAGGAAAAGTCCCAGGTCTCCACAGGAAATTGAACCACCTTCCCCTGGCCATCCGGGCGAGTGCGCTAACGAATGTATCGTACCGTGCACTACTGGTTAGCACACTCGCTCAGATTACTGGCGGGAGCGTTGCTTCGATTTCTCGCAGGGGCTGCGACTAAAAATCAACTCTACATTGTATCTGGTTGTCTACACCTTGTATAAACAGTGGAGAGTGTATGGTCATTCATCTGCATATCTATTCATAAAATTAAAACGGCATTCTTGCTCAAAAAAATAAAATGAAGATAACCTTATGTTTTAATAGATGCCATCGAGTTGCCTCGAATCGGATGCAGGTTTTTAGACAAAATATTGCTAAATTCTTGGTCATAACGAACTCGTTTGTAACGACACCTCGACTGTAACTTCATTATTCAACGGTAACAGCTCATCACCAATTGTGAATAATGTAATAATAATGAAACCTCCGGTCTTAACGTTGATGAATACGTGTTGAGAGAGACCGTGGATATAACGACGCATTTTTCGTCACTTTGATTCCAATTTTGCAAAACATTTCCCAAAGAAATGTCCCGTTTTTTTGGCGATGCTTCTTTCTCTAACCCAAATACTTAAATTGGGGATGAAGATACTTTTCACAATTTATAGATTGTATAACATAAGAATATGATTATAAATACAGAGGTTCTTACATGTTTGTCAAGTAGAAATTTTTTTTTTGCAGTAAAATACTATTGAATGCCATGCAGACATTCCTCGTAGACTTACTGTAATATTTTATTTCTAGCCAAGTGGTATTTACAGGTAATAATTATTTCATATAAACAATTAACAACTGCCTATAACTATTAAAAATTATTTTATTATTTATTTTAGATCGATAAATATAATTAGCGATTTAGCCAAAAATTGGCAAAATTTTTGGTGAAAATTAGCAATGTTCCATAACTATAATTTTTCTCGATAAAATATGGTCACCCTAATCATTGTGAAATTTCTTCATTTTTTATTTGATCGTATCTTTATATAATCTTTATATTTGAAATATCTTGGGAAAATTTCAACCTCGGTTGCAACGAAAGCTCTGTTATGACTAAACAGTTTCAAGAAATCTGTCATTACAACGGAGTTGGACTGATAGTATCTCATTCATGCGCATTATACGTATGAGTCTGGATTTTCAAGTGTGTTTGAGCAGCTTAGCTTGAATTTCATTGTTTCTTGAAGCACCGAATTTATGCGTGTTTATAAATGATACAATGTACAGAATGTCCTGTAAGTGCTAATGCGTTCTTTTTCTCATCAACTGTCCGTCGTAGAAGTACAATTTCAATTTCAAAAATTCTCGAAAGGAGTTTAAAAATTACCCTGTACCAGCTTTAAGAGTGAAAATACAGTATGTCACAAAATAAAATAAATCTAAATTTTTGTATGGTCCCATTGTCTTCCAACTTCCAATTAGAAAGTTGTTGCTCTGTCTACCTTAAGGCCAACAAACAATTCCGTTCCTAAGTATATGCAATTCGCTTCGAATTCAAAAACCGGAGGAAATTTGGGAAAGGGCAGCATAAATGAGGGAAAAGTGCGTTCTTTTCTCCAAAATTTGAATTCAAATATTTTAGCAAATATTGCACTGCCAAAGCCAGTCAAAAGTGTGTCGGGGAGATGATTAATGGGCATTAAGAAAATTCACTGATTAAAAACATGGAATTTTTTCTGTTAGTCTCAGGCGATACAGGGCAACAACTTTCTTATTGGAAGTTAGAGGACAATAGGACCATATAAAAAGTTGATCTTTTATTTTATGACACTGTATTTTCACTCTCAAAACTGGTACAGGATAATTTTTGAACGCCTTTTGAGCGTTTTTTAAACTGGACTCATTCCTCTACGACAGACGTTTGATGAGATATAGATCGAGTTAGCACGCACTTACAACACTTCGTATACAATCTATGTGTATCTAATTCCACCGAGAGGAGAGAAACGCAACTCTTCTTTTTCTGCCCTCGTTTGAAATTTGTGAAGAAAGTCTCGTAAAAGCGGCGTTTAGGGGACGGCTTGATGCGTTCGTTCTACAGAATGTTAAAGTATTGGCATTCTAATTATCCCGATGCCACAGCCAGTCGAAAGTGTGTCGGAGAGATGATTAATGGGCATTAAGAAAATTCACTAATTAGCCTTTGTTGTGAATTTATGCGGAAAATGTGCTTCCGAACACGAAACGACAAAAGTAAAAATCCCTCGCGACCAATAGAAAGGAATATTCTGCACACGAAAAAATATTTCCAAACGAAGGCAAAACTCGTGGAAGTGTTTAGGAGGAGGTAAAAGGGGGGGGGGAGGAAGAAAGAAAACCACAGCGTCACCAAAAGCCTTTAATTATTCCGAGTGAATGACAGGTGCAAAGTCTTCGGACGAAGGGAAATTCAAAATTTTTCTATCTCCGTAACAAGACTTTACCGTGGAAGTGAGAAAATTATTGAACAACTTTTAAAGAACGACCTTTCGGTCGAATGAATCGGAAGACGAGCCGTCTGTCGTTCGGAATGCATTCGTTTTGATTAATGAGGTCATGTCGGGATTTCTAGAATTCTCCCGTGCGACTTACTGTTCATTCAATTACCGCACGTGTGTTTGTTATGCCAAAAAACAAAATTCTTCAAATCAGCGGTGTCTGTGCTTCTTGCCACCATCCATCCATCCATCCACCCATCTATCTATATCGATAGTCAACTTTCAGAAGTTTTCACGTTCCCTCGTGACTTGACATCGGAGAGAAAAGAATGAATTGGCATAAATATAGAATTTCGAGGTGGAACGACCAATGGAACTGCAGAGCAAACAAACAATGTGCAGGTCGGTCGGTCTAATGAAATATGCAATCTTGTTTGATTTTCACGTGATATTGTATATCTGAGATTTCATCCATCGTCACATTCGAAATGCCGGAGACTACTGTATACACTGTTCCAAATTTTTTGCACAGCAGATACCTCTGCAACCTTCGACACATTAGAAACGTACTTTCAATTACTACTAAAACTTTTCAAATGACGTACAGTTACTTAAAGTCACAAAGATTGTTGGAGGGGTCGTATACATAAAAAATAAAGAAATTGACTTTTATAGCGGAAAAATACACTATTTGTGTATTCCGTATACAAAGTACACTGTTAATTTACTGTACCCTATGTATACGAAAAACTCGCTACACGTAGAGATGCTGAGTTTTTGGAAAAAAATAAACACCTCCATATATAGTTAGTTTTCCGTATGTCTTGTATTAACAAGTAAAGAGGACATCTTTGTCTACATATATGTCGCCATCTACTTGCCCAGGTGTCATTTACGAGCAATTAGCTGATTGTTGTCACTGGGAGCATATATATGTATGCTGAACAAGCAAGAAGTATTCCAATTGTCTTCATAGCTTAGCGGTAGAGCACTCGTCCGACATACGAAAGACCAGTGTTCATGTCCCTGTGCAGGTAGAGGTGAATTTTTCTTTCTAAAAAATCAGCATTTCTATGCACGGTTAGTTTTGAACTGACTTCTTGCACATACTTTCAATTATTGAAATGTAGATCCTCCTCTGAAATGTCACTTGCAAAAAAATTCCTATTTTAATTGTTATGAGTGGATGGTAATAAATTTTGGAAAAAAAGTAAAACTAATGAGTATCACTTCACGACATAAGAATCACATCGGGGACTTCCATTCTGGCTATGAAAATGTACAAATGAATTTTTGAATTCAGTGTTCAGTGCTACATGCAATGGCTCTCTTAACCCCTCTATCTCTCACATTATTAAAAATAGAATAAGAATAGAATGATAAAATAAATACAAATAAAAAAATATAAATAATGTTATAAAAAATACAATATAGGCCTAATGATGTGTTAATAAATAATCACCATGTAAATTATTTGAGAGACTCTTTTAGTTCCACTTAAAGACAAAAAAAAAACCTTTTCAGAAACAATTAGTCAGTACAGAAATTATCTAACATGGTACTTTAATGTTTCATCTGCAGATAAATGGTTAAATTTAAGAGCATTTCCACGTGTGCGATTTGCCCTTAAATCATGATTTTAACCCTATAAGATGTTGATACGTTCGGAAAATATTAAGAAAAGTTTGAGTTAGCTATGAATCAGATCATTTCGTGATTCGTTGAATTCTCAGAAACGGTTTCTAATATAAACAGTAATACTTTTCTGCTAACGAAGACAATTCTTTCCGGAATTTGTTAGTCGAACCGCGATTTCTCGTAGGTTTCTACGCGAAAGCGTTCGATTCTAATGCACAAAAGTTAAGCAACAAAATTGAAAATACTCAGAAAAGCAAATGTTTTGATTCTTTTTTTCTAGAGTTTACACAAATCATACTCTGGTGAAATTACAAAGAAAATAGAAAATCCAAAATCGAATAACTTGTGTAGAAAAGGGCAACCGTATATTGAGCCACAAAAAGTTCAGTGGAGAAGGTAAGCCACTACGAGATATGACCACCTATGCTGGATACACAGACTTGACAAGGTCGATCCACACCAATGATAAGATTTCATTAATGGTGCTTTGCGGTATCAGGGTCCATTTAAACGAAGGACTTGTTTGCAGCTCACCGAAGCTTTGGGAAGGGTTATGGAGAGCAGGTAAATATTCTCGATGGTTGTCTAATGTATTTATTATACATTGGCTTCAAGTCCAAATAAAAGGGTGGCTATTCTATACAAGTCGGCGTTTCAGACTGAACGTAATGCTCGACAACACAAACTGTGTACACGTTTGCATTATCGTTCATAAACATGGCATCAGGTCCCGTGACAAAAAAATGATACGAGCATATGGTGAAAGGATGTCTTCTCGATAATGCACTATCGTCTCTGAGCCTCTAGTGAAGACATGAAGGTCGATACGGGCGCCAATAGCAATTTCTGTCCAGATCCTCATACCGTTACAAAGGAGAACTACCAGTTTGTTGCTTAACTTTTAAGCATGAGCGTAGGGGCAGCCCAAAATTTAAAGATAAGAAATAAAAAACTGACCGAAGGCTGAGATCAACGCAATCGGATGAAAAATGAAGAATTCAAAGGAAGTAAAGCATTCAAAAGTTTCGAAAATCATTGTAGAAGGAAAAATAGACACTCTTGTCGAACTGTTTATTCTCATCGTGTGTCAATCCATAACAATTTCGTTGGCGGATGTACATGTTAAATTCACTGAAAATATGTGGAAGCAATTTGTAAATTGGTATTTAAAATACAATAAATCCGGCGCGAAAAATGCAGACAGATAGTCACAGAAGTAACCTGCACACATGCGTTCATAGTAAAGTTCACGTCTTCTTTGATATTGAACACCATCGGTTCAAGATAAACAGCCTAGAGTTGATCACGACGTTTAAAAGGAAAAAAATGTTTTCTTTCAACAAGACAAAACATTCGACCCGAACAAGTTGGAATTTTCGCAAAATGTGAGAAAGAACAAAATTTATTCACGTAACAACTACGTTGCTCAGACTATACGGAAGAGGAATGAAATGAGTCGGCTATTTATTGAGAGGGAATTCCTCGACGGCCGGCGGAGATACTCATGACGGCGCTCTTTGATCTAATAAACCGGGACGTATACGTTGTGACGTTGATGTGGCACAAAGGAAAACTCGCATCACAGAGCCCACGTTGCCGTATTTTATTATATAGAAGCACTAGAAATGAAGAATGGAAATATTCACCGGATGAGAGAAAGTGACAGACTCTTCAGAAGAGCCGGTCTAATCTGACGTGTGATAGATGTGTCAACACGACTCGTCCTCCCTATTTCTGTTCGGCGCAAATATTTCTCCCTCAAGACCAACGGAAAGAACGTCTATTTCTTTGGTCTTCCGGGAATGCGTATCCATCTGAAACCACTATGTGTAGAGGCAAAGTGTAAGATCACGTACTATATATCCTCGGAGAAAATGTTAGGCGGCTCTCTCGCTCTCTCTGTGGCACGGATGAACCTCTCAAAATGTTATATCCGTGATCGTTCTGCCTATTTTGTTGTTGTTTCTACTACAGCATAAAATCGTAGAAACTCGGGTTTTCGAGAGAACATTGACAACCGATGACTTGAACATTGAACACGTATGAAGGCACAATTTACAAGGGAAAAAGTGAAATTTTTATGTCACGAACCCTGAAGTCGATTTTTCAAAAATGACTTTTAAAAATATTTCACTCAATTGCAAATCAAATGCAAGAAATTTCGTGACAATCGGTTAATTTTTGTCTTTCAAAATAAAAGAAAGAAGTAATGAATTACAGTGTTAATGTGTACAAGAAAAAATACTTTGGACACGATTTTTCTTTCTTTTTGAGCTCATCCGTAAGATTGAAAATAAACTACTGCACACACCAAAATATCTGAAATTTTTGTAGAAATGTTTAAGAAATTTGTTTAGTTAATAAGTTTTAGAAGAATGAACCCCCGATTTATAGTAATGGCCAATGCGAAGAATTTAAAAAAAAATGCTGAATTCAGATTTTTGTAATTCATATATTTCAATTTTTAAGAATTTATTAAAATCTAACAAATGGTCAAATTCAAGGTTCATTTCACTAACACATATCGAATAAACATTTTTCTGAAAAATTTCAGAATGTTTAGTGTAGTAGTTTTTGTTTTTTAAATCTTACGGATGAGCTCAAAAACTGCAACCTGAGCAAATGACGTTCAAAGTGTTTTTCTTGTATATGCTACTGCCAAAGTCCGAAGAAGCTGCAGCCAATGTTCAATGTGCTGATGTTAGACGGTCCGGTGGGCGACTAAGTGGGTATAGGTCAGGCAGACCTACAACACGATACTGACATAAAATGAAAATTCAAGCATTTTCTATGTTTACTTCATAAAATGTAAGGCAGATGGCAACTCATATGAACACAAAACAAGAGCAACTCGACAATACATTAGGGCCACGCATACACCCAAACACACATTCCGGCATTAGCTGATTCGTTAGAAATTTCGTAGAGGAATGTGTACGAGGTGCGTGTATGGTTGAGTAGTTGTAGTCTGGTGGGCGCCAAATCCATGTCTTCATCGCCAACGTATGATGCATGGCTATATATAGTAGCTGTATTGGATTTTAAAAATCAACAAAATAAATTTTCATAAAAGCGATGATTTCATTCATCTGTCAATTAGTTCACTAAATAAAAAATTTCAAATTTCCTTAATTTTTTTTCTCAAAATGGCCTTTTATTAAGAGATTTGAAAGAAATGAAGAGATACATGACTAATTTTTTTTTTAAATAATGCATTAACTTTTTCTCAACGCAATTTTCATGACTAAAAAACGAACAGATATGATTGAAATGTACGGAGAAAATGAAATTTACAAATTGAAATAATTTTTGCAATATTTTCACAAGCACCAAAATTATCCTTATTCCAAGTCGGAAAAACAGTACTTGCAAACAACACCATAACATATTGATCACACAGATCTCACGTATAATTAATTCACTAACAACACTGTCCTCATGCTCACCTCGGATATCCGATGTTTCACCATTAATTTGAAACCGTTATCTAGAAAACTGACGCTCTTCCTATACGCCGTTTCGATCTGAACACTCCGGCCGTCAGACAAAGACTTACGCAAGTGGTGTGGTGGGGGTCATTTTTATCTCAGGGAAACTTTGATCAACGATATATAGGGAAGAAAAAGTAGAATAACATCATAAATTTGTCAAACACGTGTAAACAATCAGCTTGAAAGGTACTGGGAATAAGATGGTCCAGATGCATTTATTTCTCAAGGGGTGGCAAGATGAAACATGCATGGAGTCAAAATGACCCCAGCATGGATTAACGGTTAGGAAAACAGCATCGTGAAGCGTACTGTCAACTCAGAAGCTTACATGAACATTCTTGAAAACTTTGATTCCCAGTGTTGACAATTATGAATTCGACTGATTTTACATTTGAAGATGACAATGCCCCTTGCCATCGCAGTAAAAAAGTTGAGAGGTATGTATTTAAGTGCTAACATTTCAACGCGACGGACTGGCCTGCCAACTGTCCAGGTATAAACCAAATCGAGAATGTTTGATACCAGTTGAAGAAGGTGGACTCCAAAAAGCTTAATACCATAACGGAACTGAAGCAAGCAATCAGAGACTGCTGGGAAGAAATTTCTCCTGCAGTATTGCGATCAACTTATTGCTTCTATGCCCCAAAGGATGAAAGATTTTGATGTTCAACTTGCAATAAATTTATGATTTCTTTCATTTATTCCCCAAATTCATAATGGAAATGGATTTTAACAAAAATTTTCACTCGGGAAAAAAAGAATTATTTTTATTTTTGAGTTTTAAACGTAGCATTGCTAGTGTTTTCGTGGGTTTACACTCTCTGCCAGGCGTAGTATTTTGGTATTTCTCCAAAAGTTGAAATGTAGTTTTTGTCATCAAATAATCGCCAATTTTTTTACAACAGATTCAGTGGTACCATGTAATTTTTAATATTACGTTTCAAAAATAAGACAAGGAAAATTCCGTTACAGTCACAAATTGTGTCAAACAAAAGGAAAAGAAAAATCACAACAAAGGTTGTGAAGAGCAAAACGAATTTTACCGCTTTCTGCTCACGCAGCTATCTAGTGAAATCAACGCGAATATTTGTTTTTAGACATATTCTACTGATATAATTTCCACAGAAATAAAAGTACTATATAACTTGGCCATTTTTCAAAGTGATGGATATCGATGTAGCACTCGGGTAACGCCGCGTCCAATTAGAGTCGTTCAAGAGATTTTTTCTCGCACGAACTCTGTTCGAGTATCCGATTTCTCGAGCTCATTTTATTTCTTACGAGTGAGAAAAAAAATTGAAGTGTACGTATTTCATGATCTGAAAATGAAGAAAAATTCAAAGCATTTGTTTCATGTTCAGTAGATTGTGAATAAAAGAATTTAATTCCATTCAGGAAACTGTTATTTGAACAGGTTTAATATATAAGAAAAATACAGGGTTAACAAGAAATAAATTTCCCACTCCAGAGAGCTCTGAAATGCATTCGATCTATTGCTCCAAATGAGACAATTTTTGTTACTTAGATAATTCAAATGATGCGCTTATCTATATATATATAATAACATGTCCTGACTGATTCATCATCGCCGAGCCAAAGCCACTGAAGCTATAAATTTGATCAAAAGTTTTGTTTCATGACGTAAAGACTCTCTCTCTCTCTACGAAAGGGTTTTACGAAATTCAACCTCTAAAGGGGATTCAAAAGTGGGTTTAAAGGTAACATAGAGAAATCACGTCGAGCCGAAACCGCTGAAGAAATGAAATCTGGTCAGAAGTTTATTTCATGGCGTAAAGACCAAGTAAGAAGGGGTTTTTCGAAATTCGACCCCTAAGGGGAATCATAAAGTAGTTCAAAGGTAACAAAGAAATCACGCCGAGCCGAAACGTTTTTCTTTCTTTCTTTCAAACCAAGCACAACTCAGGTCTATCACCATCTATGGATGAGTAGTGCCGGAAGTGTAGCTGTGTGTGTACCTAACAGTCTGAGTGCGTATGTAGTGTTGTGTTTGATTTTTCAGTGCTGCCATCTATATTTCAGAAGTGAAGTGAGCGATGTGTTATGATTGAATTACATTTGTGCTGTTTGTAGGTATGTTGCTCTCTGTGGCCAGACTTTTGAAAGAGGAAATAAGCTCGCATTTGCGCCTTGAAGTTAGGAACCACAGAAAACCAACTTCAACCGATCACGCCGAGCCGAAACTGCTGAAATTCATCAAATTCGGCCAGAATGTGCCCACATGTATTTAATGACTTGTAGACCAACTCAGAAGGGGGTTTTCGAAGTTTGATACCAAACGGGGTCATAAAGGGGTTCGAAGGTAACATATATTAATCACGTCGAGCCGAAACCGCTGAAGTTATAAATATGAAATTTGGTCAGCATTTTTGTATTCCAGAGTCTCACTGAAAAGGGATTTTTCAAAATTTAGTCCCTTAAGGGAGGGATTCAAAGGTTATATGGAACTATCATCACTGAAATCTCTGAAGCCATAAATATGAAACTTAGTCATCATTACAACTTGTAATGTAGATACCCACTCTAAGATGGGATTTCTGAAAATTCATCCCCTAAGCGGGGTCATGAGGTATTCAAATGTTATATGGGGAATCATAGCCCAGCAATTTTCAGATAACCAAATCCACGCTAGTGAAGCCACGAGGGTAACAGCTAGTCATTTATTAAATAAAATAAAATAAAATAAAATAGTACAGAAATCTCCGTTGATAGGTGGAGCAGGAGCAATGCTTATACATGTAAATGTTTCCATATTGAGCACTAGAACTGCTCAATATGTCCTCTTCATTCTGAACAATTTGCTCTAATCGCATAGGACAGCATTAGGGCCCATGAATCGTTCAGCTGTGAAAAATATGGCTTTGTGATATTGCAGCATATTCTTCAAAATGAAGTGGGGGGGGGGGTGGCATTGAACACTTTCAGTGTTGCGTATTAGACATTCATATTTGTAAACACATTCAATATTCATGTGTGACACCTATCGATGGATTCTTGAACTTATTTTTAAATATATAATGAATTACAAGCATATTATTTGTATTCCTCTGCAGTACAGCTTTTGTCTCATTTGCAGGAGTAGAATGTGCTCCAGAGCTCTCTGAAGTGGGGAACTTATTTTTTGCTAACCCTGTAAAAGGCAACTTCAATAGAGTTAAATTTTTTTATTTACTGTAGTAGACCAATTTAATTGCATTTCACAATGTTTTGGTGATAATTATTGATATCCAGTACTGGTCTTGACTTCCCGTATTTTTATGAAAAAATATGGGTCAGCCTAGGTATTTATCGTAGTTGTATTTGTATGTATTGACACTTTCTACTAGAACACCTTTCGCTGCCGAATGGAACCCCTCCCCTTGGCTGGCCAGAGGTTCTGCACTTCTGACGTACAGGGTTAGCAAAAAATAAGTTCCCCACTTCAGAGAGCTCTGGAGCACATTCTACTCCTGCAAATGAGACAAAAGTTGTACTACAGAGGAATACAAATAATGTGCCAGCCATTCATTAAATTCTTCCCCCCCCCCCCCTATTGACATCGTAGTAAAATAGGACTGTTCTTATTTAAGTGATTATTATTACTTTTCGCTCGGGAAAAAGCTTATTCTGTTAATATTGTTTATCATGAATACCGAGTGAAATTAATTTTCGATGACTGAGTACTCTCCAAACAAACAAACAAGAAAAAAATGCATATATTGCGCATTTTTCAGAATTAATTGCCAAACAATAAGTCAACAAGAAGTTATGCAGGGTTGTAACTTCACATATAAAAGATGATTCTTTCTCTCTAGCAAAAAAAGGACTCTCTAGGTAAAAAGGGAGCCCCATAACAATTGATCACACAAACAAACATAAATGACATTTTTATTTTATTCAGTATTTCAAACGTTGAATTGTGTCTTAGTTACCAAGCTTCTCTGAAAATCTGTCGGGATCTCGGTAATAATTATTGGAGTAGCGAAATTTCAGAGAGCACTTTGTTTTTTTTTTTTTTTTGCCCGGGAAATTCGGAAGGAAAGATGAATGAATATGATGTGCGAGGCTATTTCTTTGAAACTAATTGAATAAAGTCACTAGGGAGTCACGGATTAGCCCTCGCACAAATTACTCGTCCGACGATCTTCCGGTGGCTCAACCGTCCGTATAACAATTTGCATTATTCGCGAGATCACCGAGGGAGTCCTTAAAGGGTATCCCTTTTTTTCCCACTTACTAGTGATACTATTCGTTTTCCACGGTATGCATTAGAACTTTTTTGAAAAAAGTTTGAGAATGGTTTTACGTTTTTAAGTGCCGCTGTCATCAATCTTTGCTCCTAAAATTTGATGTGAATATATTGATGAATATTTGATATGAATTGATATGAATTATATCGAAAAATAATAAGTAAGCCTGGATATCATCACATAAATTAAGCTGGATAGTTGTATATACCGATCAGAAGTCTAAAGCATTAATTGTTCTTCTACCGCGAGCCGGTGTGTGAGAATTTCCTACCGGTCCGAGACACATTTCGTCCAATTCATGTAATGCCCGTACTACATAATTTTAAATTTCATAACCATTTCAGTCGCTGTCCCTGTTGCCACAAATGTGTGGGTTGCTTTTTCCTTGCTGTGGAATTTTTTTTTCTTTTGACCTCAAGTCTTTGCTTAAAACATTGTGTAAGTTTTTCGTTAGAAATGCGTAAACTTTTAAAATAAACAATATATTAATGTAGACCAGGGTGTCTCATCAAGACCACCTAAACACTGCACAGGCAGATTCGTCACTTGGAATACATAAACAAATGCCCAAAGAACTGCACCTGTACGACCCATAGTTTTCGAGAGAAATGCGAAAGAAAAGTATGACGTCATATCCGGTGAAAAGGGAAAAAAACTTTATTTTTTTATAAAAATAAAGTTTTTTATTTTTAAAACTTTATTGGAAATATGAACATCGTATTTGCATTCAGAGGAGTCGCGAGTTTGATACTTGTTTCACTCTTGTCAGAAAACGTTCCTGACACAGAAGTACAATAGAAACGGCGACATGATCGCAGAAAAACATTACTACCGCAGGGAGTCCCCCATCGAGGGGTTAGCGCACCAACCTCTCGATAAGTATAAAAAAAACAAGCCTGCTATTCGTGATACGCAAAAAATTGTAGCCCCCGGTCTGATTAGCAGTCGTGTGCAGCAAATGACCGTGGTGCAACAAAAATGTCAAAATGATCGGTATTTGCATATGTGTACATAGTGAGACCAACCCCGCTCTGTTCTCACAGGGGATATAAGCTAGTCATATGTTTACATAGGAAGATGTTCAAAATATCTACCGCGCATATCGTCGCATGTAAAAATATCGATAATATTCCTATTTCCAATAAAGTTTTTTTTTCTTGCACCGGATATGACGTCATACTTTTCTTTCTCATTTCTCTCGAAAACTGGATCTATGAGCATTTTTTATGTATTCCAAGTGATGAATCTGGCTGTGAAGAGTTCGGGCGGTCTTGATGGGACACCCTGCAAGTATAATGTAGACTAAATATTTTAATGTGAATTCTTACAAAAAATTCCAAATTTTTATTTTTCTGTTCATTAATAAACTATTTCACAAATCGAAAACACTCAGAATGCCTTGGCAAAGTGAATTATTCCTCATTTTTATCACGGAGAAATATTATTACTTAATTAGGGGGTCAGTCGCGAGCCAGATATAATCGAGACTACTGAATAATAGAAAACATCATGTTTGAGCTCAAAAATAGAAATGTTCAGGCTGAGAAAATGAGCATTGTAATGGAATCGAGATACACGGGCCAGCCTCGGAAAATCTCACGAGAAAACCGGGACTGCTTCTACGTGATAACGTGTAGAAGAATTCTGAAATAGGGTTTATTGAATTTGGGAGATGGATTGTTCGGTAGAGAGAGAGAGAGAGAGATAAAGATGGGCGAACACATGGAAAGTTTAATTACTTCTCATCTGGAATTCTCAGTTTCTTTGGCAGATCTGAAAGAGTGCTATTAATTATCTCTAGAGACCACGAAGCAGAAATACGCTCCAAGAGTTAGCGAAAGAAGTGAATAAAATGCAATAATTCGGATTTTTTTTTTTGCTCAATTAACAGGTTACAGTAAAAGGATTGCATTTCATACGATTATTCCAATTTTGTGTCACCCTTTGTCTTCTATTGTACTAAAACGACTTATTCTTATAACGGTCTCCTCCTCCCCCTCCCATCGTTCCGTCGAAAACAGACGTTATATTGGGTGGTCGTTACATCCAAAGGTATACATATAGGATATTTCTTATATGAAAGCATTTGGGACTTACACTACCGTCGTTGAAATGGATCGATCGGCTGCTATAACGTGTGGTCGTTATAACAAGCGTCAATTGTATATAAATTCTATATCATTCTATTTTTATAACTCAGGGACCTTAACGTAATATACAAAAGTAATGGCCCCAAGAGGGCCCCATTCATTGTCTTCGAGAAAGAAAATTCATTTTTCGAAAAAGTAAACTACACAAAAGAAGTTCATATATAGTGTGTCAGTCCTCCAAATTATCACATCGCAAGGATCCAGGTGCGAACCCTCACAGACAGCACAGAAGATGGTCAGCTGAAGTCGCTTTTCTGTGGTTTTACAACTTCGAGGCATGAATGCAAAGCAGCCTTCTATTTGAAAAGTCTCTCCAAGAAATGCAAGCAGATCTCCAACACGAGACCAACAAGAAAATTCATTTGCCCTTTTCACTTCAAAATGTGGAAATCAGATGGCAGCAACATACGAACAGTTACGGCGCCGGAGTAGTGCAGTGGTAAGATGCCGGTCTACCAACCTGAAGGCTACAGTCAACTCCACGGGTTTGATCTCGGGGAAGAACATAGATGAAATTTCTTTTCCTACGGAACCCGAGGCTATCATCGATAGGTGTCACCTTCATTTCCCATAAAGCTCGATCTGTAGTAAATTGCTGTATGGCGAAACGACACAGTTGGTCTGTGGTAAAGTAGTATAACAAGAAACAAGATTAGAGCTCTGAAATCATAAATACTTTAAGCATTACACTATAAAAGTTTTAAAAAAGTTCATTTATAAAACTTGAAAATGCAACCAATGAACGTATCGGTTACATTCAACCAACCAACAGACCAACTAGTTTTAACCAACAGACTTATTGGTTTTTTTTTCAAGTTTTGTTAAAGACCTTTTATCAAACTCTTATAGTGTAATGCCGGCCTTAGAGTCGTGTATACTGGCATTTTTTTTGTTTCACGTGTCTTCAAGAATCTTCCAAGTTCTTTCGTCGTTTTCATAGATGACTTGTTATTCAGATTATACGTAATTAGTTCAGTTTTAAGACGACTTTTGATAAAAATTTTCAGTTATTATTTCTTATGTCATTTTCAAATGGTTTGTGTATATCAATTAGATATAGAAAAATGTCGATAGGTTTTGAATTTTGTTAGTTTTCGTTGTTTATTAAAATCGAGAATAATTCGCGACATAAATTTATAATTCACGTAGGCAGGGCCGTAACTAGGCAGGTGCAACACGTGCACCGGCACAATCTGGGTTCCCTTTCCAAGTGGACCCAGATTGGGAGAGAGAGAGAGCAAATAATGGAAATATTCGCTATACCAAATTTACTTATCAATACAGTGATACTTCGGCTAACAAAGATAATTCGTCCCGGAATCGTGTTTGTTAGCCAAAATCTTCGTTAAACGTGATTTCCCCTTATGTTTCTGTGGAAAAACGAATTCGTTCCAGATACTGCCAAAAATTTAAAGAAACGTTTTTAAAACACCAAGGAATGCTGTAAAAAAAGACAAAAAGGGATTAAAAGTTAAAATGAACAGACAGCTTCAAAATTGGATAAATGAGAGTTTACAGGAAGATGACATACTGCAAGATCGTTTTATTTTACACTATGTATACAACACCAGCTTTAGTCAACTAAAAAGGCTGGTACTGACACAAGTCCAGTTCGTAGATGTCCTCATCCATTTGTGACTTGGTTAGCTCATTTCTGTGTCTGATACATGCAGATGGAAAATATAATCTCTTGGAATGTCCAGACTTTTTAACTTGACGCTGAGCGTCTTGCACTGAAAGAACGCTTTAAAAACCATAAGCTCACTTTTTTTTAAATGCATTTTTGTGTTAGCTGAGTCTTTCATTTTACATGAAATGGTTCAAAGAACTTCAGAAAGAGAAGTGTGTAGATACGCCTGGAAAAAAAAATTCCGCGGTAGACACGAGTTATATATATATATATATAATCGGGCTCGAGTAACAGTGTTTCTGATTAAATTGCCTGTGCCGATAGACCTGAGTTGTACTCGGTTTGAAAGTAAGAAAGCCATTTTGAGATGATGATTTGGCGCTGAAATTCAGCTGACGACGCGGCTACTTTATGTTAGCGCGTGCATCCATATCAACGAAAATGTCCGTTAGCCGAATTCCTATTTTTTTCCGAGGCAGAAAAATCTCGAAAGCGATCTTCGTTTGCCGAAAAATTCGTAAGTCGGGACGTCCGTTAGTTAAAGTATCAACTGTATTTTCAGCCACGCTATCCATGACATAGGTGTGTAAATTTTTTATAGCATTTTAAAGGTATTGCAATACATTTGTAATTTCATTTTCAGGCCTTAATTTTGTAATTTGCTCTTACGATTCAATTATTTTTATAATTGCTACGGTTCTCAACTAATGGCGAATTTTATACCTATTGCAATTGTAACTGATTAAGTTTGTGCTTCTTTGAAAGAATTGATGGAATATATATCCAGTCATCATTTGTTAAATTAAAAAAGATCAGACTATGGTAAACTGACGTTAATCGAAGTACCCATATGACGAAAATGTAAAATATATATTTTCCTGCATATTTTGTCGTAAACATGGAACACAGATTGTAGTTAATACAGCTTTTGTTCAAGTTTTGCTTCAAAGAAAGTATTCGCTGAACCAATTAGAATTTTTGCTGCCGCTATTTTTTGGAGAGAGATTTAACATATTTCAAACTTGAATTCTACATTTTCTCTTCTCTTATCTCCATTTTTTTTTCTCCAAAAATTTCTGGTAAATTAAAAGAGAAAATGTAGGGTTTTCTTTTGATGAAAAGTGTTTATTTGAGAGTATGTACTTCCCGAATGATTTCGTGATTTCGAAGCGTCGAATCTCTCGGGCACGGGAAAGCCTACGAAACGCCGTTCCGTTACCGATCGCATTTATCGAGGCAAAGATATTAAAATTTCACCCGAAAAACACGAATACCTTGGAATGGCTTCATCTGCTCTACATTATGATTTACATGCATAAAAGAAACGCGAATTTATCTTTTGATAGGGAGAAAAAAAGCCTAGAAGAATGAGAAAAAAATCTGTCTCTTCAATGTTGAAGTATAAAAATATTTTCTTTTAGAGAATTTTTGCTTTGAATTCTCGAGCGAAATAAATAAGATCGGGTGGAGGAAATTGGAAAAGCATTGTTATCTCAACACTGAGCCTTTACCCGTTTACATTTTCATGAATAATTCAGCAAATGTATGGCGAAGTCTTCAAGCCGGAGTGAATAGGGAATGAAATATGCGCGTGCGAGAGAGAGCGCCTCTTTCCCAAGGATAGATCCATCCACATACTCTCAAGGATGGAGTAAATAAACTCAAAGTGCATTATTTCTTTCTTATCACAGGATTAGTGGAAGCGAGCCTCGGTGCTATGTTCTCGCACGCAATGTGATGCTAGAAGCCTTTTCAATTCGCGAACAGTCAGTCACAAGCCATTCTCAGGTGCTCTACCTCCTCTGAATATTCTACTCTTCTTCAGTTCTTAATTTTATCACTTTTAGATTCACATCGCTTGGAATAAAACTCTCGAGATATTTAGTCCGGATGATGGCGCTTCTCGAAAGAGAAGTGGAAGGCTTAAACAGCGAGTGGCTGCTGCAGAACAGTCGGTTGCAACACTGATTGCTCAGCTTTTTGCATTAATGACAAAGTTCTCAGTCACGTATAGTGATGAGACGCACGAAATCATCAAGATATTGGGGGAAGATGGGTTAAGGACGGAATGGATGTAATGCAAACTCATTATTGAACGGGTCGCAATCTCACGATCTCTGTTTTCCCTGAGGCTTCTTCCACTTTATATCTCATGAATCTCACAATGTGTAACGGAAATATGGATATTATGATTACAATCAGGTTTCCACTTTGATTTCCTGTAAATCGAAAACACACCATTAATTCTTAATCGTACATGCAACTTGAAAACATTCGAATTGGAATTGGTTGCATGCAGAGATACGTGCGTGGTTCTGACGCGTTTATGTTGCCAGAGTTATGCTCGTTTCGAGTTACACTGGTGCTTCAATCTGTCTTCGATATTTTGAAGCGAAAATTGAAAATACCCACATTTTCATGTTATGTAAGTATCATGGTGAAGGCCTGCCTGCCTTCTTCAGAGAGACTTTTTCAAATGGGAAATCAGCTCGTACTCGCACCTCAAAGATGGCAAACTGCAGAAAACATACTTCAGTCAACCACCACTGTGTCGCCAACAGGGTTGGAGCAATGAAAAAAAAACTACTGTCCATGAAACTGCAATTTAGATTTCATAAAGGAGAGATGAATGCAAATAGAAAGAAGATACCATATGAGCAACTTGATCAATTTTGTAGCACCACGGTCATTTTTTGCACTCGAGGGCTAATTAGACCGGGACCTACAATTTAGCAGCTTTTTTCATACTCGCCGAGATGATAAATGGAAGAATATTGTCTGGTCTGACGAGTCAAGATTTCTTCTGCGTTGACGTTGATGGCAAGATCAGTGTGTGAGCCAAGCAGCACGAAGCCATGGAACTGACATGCCACGTGACAACTGTTCAAGCGGGTGACGGTGGAATCACGGTCTAATGAGCATTTTCCTGATACATACTCTTGGCCCCTTTTTTCCATTGGAAACATCCGTCATTGCTAGCGTCTACCTCCACATCGTTGCTGACCACGTCCACACCTGTTTATGGCCATAACTTTTTCTGAAGATGATGCCTGTTTGCATCAAGACAATGCCCCTTCCCATAGGGGTGGAATTATCTCAGATTGGTTTGAGGAACATGATTCAGAGTTTCAATTGGTTCAATTGCCCAACAGCCGACCGATCTCAACCCAATTGAGCATTTGTGGAACAAGGTTGAAAGGTCTGTTAAAAGCTCAGAAACAACACCTTCTAATTTGAAGGAATGAAGAGCTGCCACTTCGTTAGCATGGGCTAATATTCCTCCTCAACGGTCTCAACAACTTGTAGAGTCCATGCCAGGAAGACCATCCGCTGCCATCAAAGCCATATGAGGTCCCACACGGTATTAGTGATGAATAGCAGGGTGTTCTTAATTTTTTCGCCACCGAGTGGTTCAGAAACCTCATTTCAACCACGGATACCTTCTGATCCTATTTTCATCATGTTCCCCCCCCCTTTTTTTGTACAAGGTCATTTTTTTTGTATGTTAGTGTTTCATTTTCATTATATGTCACGCAATATATGCCGTATTATGTGTTTTTCCCTTTTGCTTATTTGGTCAACATAACCTTTTATGTTTCATGATTTAAAAAAAAAACCTTTATTTTCGGTCATCGGCACAAAATGAATTATTAGTGCGATTCCATAATTCTATTCAATTCGATAATGAAATGGAATAGCCAAAACAACTTTGTTTCAACTTACATCTGTGGGAAAGAGCAAAATAAAATAAAATTGATGTTACGATGTGAAAAATCCGGTTATTATGCATAATCACCGAGCATTTTGGTAAGTTTGATAAATTTCCCCAAATTTGTCACTTTTACCGGTGATTATGCATAATACCCAAGTGTCGCGTCGTTATGGTATACATGATAAACTGTACTACATATAATATACTATATATGATGATTCATACATGCATTGTATCATTATAAGGGTTAGGCTAGGCATGGCCTTCACAAGGGCAGGGCTGACAGGGGCCGGAACGATTCTAACCCTTTTTGAGATTTTTCACAATATAAATTACCCGCAGAGGGACCCCGTGAAAAAGCTGGTTTGGGAGCCCGCCTAGGGGTTCTGCTGCAGGAGTGGGGACACGCCTCTCGGTATATACACATAATTTGGTCCCGATGTGTCAAACGGTTCCTGATATATTCAAGAGTTGAATGAAAACTTCACCCAAAATCTTAAACCATTGCCGTTGCATAGAAACAGACCCTTTTCGAGTTTGTCATTTTATATTATAGAGTAGATGTACATCATTTTTCCCTCCACTTCTTACTTAGATCTTTTTAATGGTCCCACTAACCTCTCTAATTTGCACGAATCTAACATATGGTCCTCGGCATATTCTGCCCACCGGTTTAAAATCCCTTACTGGAAAAACATCCACGCTGTGCGAAGGTTGAAGACAATTTTTTGAACTTGATTTACATTTCATGCCAAAACGTGGGAAGTTGAAGAATCTGGCGGCGACATCTATCGACGTGAAATGCGTATAAAGTTTCAAATAAAAAGCATCGGAAAGGTAGTAAAAAGAAAGGGAAAATAGTAAAGTTTGGTGAAATGCTTCTCGGAAATTGTTTCAGCGGAAGATAAACGTAGACTGAACAAACATACACAAAAGAGCGAATGATGCGAAAGAATCTATGATTGAGATTATCAACTGATCGAAGAAAAAGTAAAGCGAATGAAAAAAAGGGAATGTTTTTTTTTAACTATTTCTGTTCATGGTGCGATAGACGATAAAAATACAACAGTTTGGACATGTTCCAACAAACATTAGTGTCTGGATTCTTGAGATGTCACATTTTCTGTATTATCACAACGACAGAATATAGATCGCTTTTTTTTCACCTCAGGAAAGTCCGACGCATTTACTCGGCCAATACTCCATGCAGCGATCCGGCAAAAGACTCATTATAGAGAAAACAGAAATCGGAATTACAGTTTTTATAGTAGCTCATATAGTTTTAAAATTTTGGTTCGCTCTGCCAGTAGAAAGCATTTTTTATCGCACAGAAGTAATTAAAGTAATTTGTAGTAAGTTACAGAAGTAATTTGCAATGTAAAACGAAGAATATGTAACTATTTTAGTAACCATATTGCTGTACACGAAGGAATTTTTGCAAGTAGAATCTCCACCAAATTAACTACAAAAAAATTTAATAAAATAAAATAAATACATTTAAAAAAACTTAATCAAAGTTTCCATCAAGAGCTTCTTACAGAAAACGAAAAAAGAATCAAAGATGAAGTAGAGAGTGGAAGAGATCCAAAAGGGAATCATTAAATGTAGCACTGACGTAGAGATAATGTAAGTCACAAAAAAAAAAAAATCGTTTCTTTTTCGCGGATAAGATAATAGGAATCTATGCCAGTGAGTCGCCAGAGAAATTGTTTAGTTTCTGCAGCTCTCAACTTAGTAACGAAGGTTTATGGCTTTGGCTCAGACACTTTTTGTGACTTGAGTTTGCACATTTGAGTTTTGTGGCTTTTCTATATCAACGATACAAAATATGAATTTCCTGTTTATTTCAGGATGCCATTGAAAATAATATACCTGTATTCTCTGAAAAACACTTGTGAATGATTAGCTAGCAATGCTGTCAAACAAAGCATACGAATCACTGAATTAATCAAGTATAAATTATACATTGAAATTCTTGAATCTTCTAAGCGGTGTTGACGAGACATCTCGCCCCTTGTTTAGCATTGACAAGCCCAGATATTTTGTGAAGTTTATTTACTTTTTTCTGGATGAAACACTTTTCCTATACCACTAACTTTGCACATGCTGAAAATCATAAGCAAACCTACCTCATTAGAAAAAAAAATGGCATTATTTGAATGGGCTTTCTAGATTTGTGCTGTGAGGTGGAAAGGGGTTAAAAGAAGCGCTTTGTATATTTTAATATATTTTTCACCGTTCCCCCTTCGGTGTTTGTTATGCATTTATTGCCAACAAATTGTAGCAGGCTTACGGCCT
Source organism: Pholcus phalangioides (assembly GCF_987345545.1). Lineage (NCBI taxonomy): Eukaryota > Metazoa > Arthropoda > Arachnida > Araneae > Pholcidae > Pholcus > Pholcus phalangioides. Next base: position 78,142,318 of record NW_028301608.1, on the reverse strand, counting down.
CACAACAGTATCCTGTCTGTCCGTCTCTTGTATATTACAGACGAAGATTACTACACTTATTAATCTGAAGAAATATTGTGAACCACACATTATTTTCACTGAGAAAGAAGGTTTTTTTTTCTCATCATAATTGTCTGGTGGACTATCAGCCGCTAAAATAAAGAAGCAGATGGAACAGGAAAAATCGAAAATAACTGAAATAATGTAAACAAGCAGTTTTAACCCCCATTTAGGGAGAAATACTACTACTACTACTCACCCATGCGTGCCCTTGTAAACATTCCTCTGAGGAATTTCTAACGATTCGCTGCATGTCGAAACGTGTCGGGGTGCGTTTGTAAATGCGTGGCCTCAACATATTTATGTTGTCAGCCATGCTTGTTTTGTGTTATACTGGTGCTGCCATCTGTCTTCCATATTTTAAAGTGAAGATAGTTGTTGTAATGTGTTGAACAATAGCTCTTAACCATTTTTCAATCCCGCACCTCCTTACTACAATACGACTTACCTTCCTGCATCCCTTGGATAATTGGTTTTCAATTCGTTATTTTTTTCTTTCAATCAGTAACTATTAACAATATTAACATTAACAACATTAACAGTAACAACACTAATTATCTATATTAATTAATTTTTACAAACTCTTTTACTGATTATTCAATTCCATTTTTCGGCTACTGTTAATGTTTAATTTTATATTCTTTTTAACATAAACTTAAAAAATCAAACTAAAAATGTTAGTTTTTTTAATTTTTTTTACAGTTTTGGAAAAGGGTTCAATGACTTGTTTCTCATTCATAGATTTCTGGCGGTACAAAAGTATACAGGGTGTCCCATAAGTCCTAATGCGGTCTTCATCTCATCAACCGTTCGTCGTAGAGGTATGGTTTCAATTCAAAAATTCCTCAAATTGTGTTCGAAAATCACGCTGTACCAGTCCCGAGACTGAAATTACAGAGTGTCATGGAATAAAAAAATCTAAATTTGTTTACGCTCCCCCGTTCTTTAATTTCCAATTGATTTATGCTGTTCTTTCCCAAAATTTCTCAAATTTGTGAATTCAAATGTCTCAACGAATATTGCTTAGAAAAGTGGAATTTTTTTGTTGGCTTCAGGAAAGATTGGGGAAACAATTTTTTAATTGGAAGTTAGAGAACAGAGGGCTTTATAAATATTTAGATTTTTATTTTATGACACTGTGTATTTCACTATAAAACATGACAGAGAATTATTTCTGAACCAATTTTGAGCATTTTTTGAATTAGAACCAAACATCTAAGACGAATGGTTGCTGAGATAAAAGCCGAGTTAGGACTTTCATGACACCCTGTATATATGTTTATTCTGTACTTCATTAAATTTTCAGGCATTTTTCCTCAGTCGTGTTCAGTATTCCTCAGTATTCCTCAGTATTAAATCTAAGCACAGCATGTTAACAAACCACTAAATATTTTTGGTATTAGTGGTGTTTTGCTCAATCGAAATTGGAAACAAGTACGAACGCTAATAAAAAAAAACATTTCGCAACATGAATGTTCATTTGATATACTATTTCTACAAGCGAAAATTTAAAGATAAAGTATCAACATGTCCGTATGATTCATGTTTTCTTTAAGAATCGAAAAAAATTCCATTTTTTCATCATTTCAATTTCCGCATCAAATAGATACAATAACATTCTAAATATTCCCGTAATACATAAAACAGTGAAGAAAAACCATTTTACAAACCTTATTCCAAAATTTCGTAACAAACTGCCACATGATATTATTTTTCCCCCTTCCTTATACCGTTATTCAAAAAACGTTTAAAAATGATCTTTTCCCAAAATAGCTAACATAAAGGATCATTTTTGAAAAAAAGGAAGAGGAAAAAGAAGAAAAAAACCAGAGCCCTATCGGCCAGTGCTAAATCCAATTTTATCAATGTCTAAGTACACTTCTCTTGCTGTTTACCTCCAAATATCGAAGTCGCTAAACAATTCTCTCATCATTCTAGCATTTCATATTCTTCATTTATAATGTATATGAAAGCATAGTGTATATCTGAAATGCCGTATTGTATCCTAATTGTATACTTGCTCACAGATGCAGAATTGTTTCGATATATTTATAAACCTTTTTTCCCCCTTCTTTTTTTGTTTATCTGTTTGTTCTATCCATGAAATTGCATTATAATTACTCATCGATACTTCGTGTTCATCAGTACAGATCCACGGGATCTTTTGATGAATTTCTTTTATTATGTACTATATCATCATGTTAAATAAAGTTTTCAAAAAAAATTCTTTTCCAACTCGCACCCCCGCAAATGCTCTCCCACACCCGTGGGTGCGGGCACCTCCGATTAAGAACTCATTTGTGTGGAAGATCTCTCTGTGGTCTCTGCGAAGAGATTTCAAATGGAAGACTGTCTCGCATTTGCACCTCGAAGTTGGAAAACCGCAGAAAACCAACTTCAATCGACTACCACTGTGTCGGGATCAAACCTGGATTCTCACGATGAGAATCTAGCACGATACTCACTCGGCTGCATTACAAATACCATCGTAGTAATCTCAAAACTGGACATAGACTTCGCTATTGCTAACAACTTGAAATAAAAGGCATGATCTCAAAGCTCATTCTTTTTGACTTCATGTTGTTCAATGGTATCGAAATACGTCCATCGAGTCCTGTTGATTTAGTATTAATTTATTCGTGGTTCAAGTTAAAAAAAATTGATTATGTATATATATAAAACTCATTAATTTACTCATCTCAATTTACTTATAACATTATTTATTTATGAAAATTAAACTAAAGTCTGAAGCAAAAAATATTTTCCCCCCAAATACAGGGAGAAAAAAGTCGATTTTCTAAGAGTGAAAAAGTGCTTCCTTATTTTTTCGTTAAAAAAATATACCAGCAAGAGATTTGCCTTTTACTCACGTGCATTGAAAAGTGGTCAGGAATTCTACAAGTAATCACCGTGCACCAGGTAATTTTCATTGGGAAATAAAAAAATAAAATGCAAAAAATAGCTGCATGTACATATATACGTATATCGGCATTTCTGAAATACTTAAATATTGGAAAGAATACTTTGCGGTGATTAAAAATCATTTCCGTGAAACTCCATTAAGTTAAAACTATCATTAAAGTCAACGTTTCCTTGGGAATATATTTAGAAAGAAAAACCTTATCGGTGAAACAGGGAGAACGTTTTTTTAGGGAATTTTTTTTTAATGTGTGTTACAAAGTGTAATTATTAAGAGCCGTTTATAGTATCCTCATTACCTATTACTCCTTCGGGAAGAAAATACACGCACACGAGCAGCAATTTGTTTATAAAGAGGTATAAATTTTTCAGATAGGCGGGGAACAAACGCACAAAGTCCCAGGACACAAAGCTGATTAATTTTTAGTAAATTAAGTTTAATACGTACCCGGGGCGGCTGAAAAAGAAAACTTATAAACGAGTTTTGCGGTCGAAAAATTATTGTTTCCAGTTTTGTTCTATTTCTTTTATGTTTTTCGGATTATGTGTCTAAAAGTTTAATTTACTTTCTTTCTGTCCAAGAAAATTCAAGCGGAAATTTTCGTTCAAAATAAATTTTGCTTGTTGGTTGCTCGTGTTGCACTCGGAAAAAAATTATAGTTTAGGTCAATCGAATGTAAAGTTTAATCTGCCTTTTTTTTGTTTATTTCGTACTAACGAGTCTTTTTAGAGGAGAATAATGTATATAACCATGTATATCATGCGGATCAGATTTTCTTTCCCGGAAAATATGAAATTCTGGTGGGGAAATTATGATTTCTTAATAACGAACCTTCGCCGTCCTACACCAGGAGCTTTCCTCTGAAAGGTTTACCAAGTCAGGGCTATATAACCATCATCCCTTTGAAGTCGTACTTGCCGCCTTGGCTCAATGGGTGTGGTCTCGGAGCTACTGTGTGACGTCACTGCTGAAGCACTTTTACAAATGCAAATACAAATTGCTTCGAAATTTCACCAATCATTGCAAGTCATTAATCGCATATGCTCCAGAACATGCTGCTTTCATTTGCGGGATCCAAAAACACGCACGATAAAAATAGAAAATTTCTGTAATTAGTGAATAAGAATGAATCTGCGGTAGGCTGTGTAATAGGCACGGCCGCAATTCTTGACAAGAATACGTTCTTTGTGCCCAAATCGTGTGATAGGTACTGACTTGATGAAATGGAAACTATCGAATTTGTCTTAAGGATATCTATGAGATGACACATTGGCTTCTATGTGAGTTTCGAATCTCTCGGGATATAGAGTAAAACAGTTTCGCCTTGTACCCAGACCGGAAGGGTTGTTAAAACTAGAGTAGTATCATTGGATTTGTGTCTTAACAAGATCTCAAAATTACTGATAGATTCTCAGTACTTGTTGAGATATGAGCGTTTAAATGATTTCGTTATGCAAATTTTCTTTGCGAACGCTCCCAGTATCGTCAGATGATTTAAAACACGTATTCACGTCAAAAAGAAAGATATACTACACAGAGTCTTTTAAAATTCATTTTCGCATCTCTTAGCTTATAATAGCTATGAAGCTATTTTTAAAAATGACATTCAAATTGATACGATAATTTCAATAGACGGAAAGCCGCATAAATGCACCCTACTCAATATGAATCACATCATAAGACTTACTAAGTACGCAAGAGGCTCATCGAAAAATTTCATAGAGTGTATCGCTCAAACAGGGGCCAGGCAGAAACATTTCTGGAGACAATTAAATTCTATCATGCTGGCTGAAGCTATATGCGAATTTAATGAATTTCGAAAACAATTCCTCGGATTTGGGGTTCATTACTACGTTTAATTGAGTTTGCGAAAATTCGGCTTGTGCCGAGGAGTCTCAGATAGGGGAAGACGAAGGCCTTTCCGTTGACTTCTTTTATCGTATACATTACTTAATTTTTATTTCATCATTCGAAATTTCCGGATTAAAATTGGAACAGATTATTTTAAAAATTGGATTGCCTTCGTGGCGTCCAACTCACAGGAATTTACGAATACCCTTTCGGCGAGAAGGTGCACTTGAAGCATTATAGTTCGGAAATAGAAACTCGAGATGCTAAATGATATTCCTTAACCGACCACGAGACAAAACGAAAGCGAATGGTATGCTCGGAACAAATTATTATGGGCATGATATGCTTTGGAGATAATACATATCAGGGTTGAGCGAATCCTCGGGAATAACGTAATGCGATTAAACACTGAAATTCAAAAGATGATCGGTTTCGGCTTATGCACACCCGTGAGTTAGTAGTCTATTGATCTTACTCTTCTAAACAAGTTTGAAAGAGAGTTGGTAAGGCAATTGCAAAGAGGCATTAAATTTACAAAACTAATATCATTTATATTTTTATTTGATAATTTATTATAATAATGCCAGTTATTTTTGTCAAAGGTAAAGCAGAGTCTCGGAGAGATATTTCTCTCTCCAGCCAATCTGGTTTAGAACCTATGAATACCAACGAACCTTCCCTCATGGCAGCAGGTGTGTACTGTATCTCTGGACCTATCCCCACCCCCTTCTTATGGCAAGATATACTCTCTGCACCATTCTTCTGAAAAGAAGTGCTTCATGTTCTTTACAAAGCCAAATGCTTGACGAAAGCTTTTTTGGACAAAATAAGGGTAATTCCCAAAAAAAAAAAAAAAAAAAAAAAAAAGCGCACAAACCATTTCTGAGACTTTGTAATTTTTTTTCCAAGTTCTTCATTTAATTCTGTGTCATACGGCATTTCTTAATTTGTTTCAGATGGTATCTATTTTCTTTAAATCATTGTTTGTAGCAAAATCTCAAAATCTGGCTGCCCCAGCTTGAAAAAAGTGTTAAAGAGACTTGGGGTGCAAATCTGGAATTTAAAAAAAAAGAAAAAACAACTTGGTATCATATTTGATATAATGTGCCATAGATGAACAAAAATTACAAGAAAATTTTGAAAAATATTTTTTTTCTTATGAAACACAATTTTTTTTTGTTCATGTCCAGAAATTTTTCCCATTTCAAAATGTCCACTCTGTTACACACACAGTCATTTGAGAAATATATTTTCATACCAGATTAAATCCGATAACATTTTTGAGCTCATTGAAAGGTTTACTTTCAATGCTTGATCAACAATTTTGGATTTGACTTCTGCAAAATGACTTAATATTCACGTTATGTCTTTAGTAAGAGATGTTTCTCTGTCCACTCTGTTACGACATTGTCATGAATCATTAAGACTTTTTCTCATCTATATCAACATCAAGTGATAGTGCATGGAGATATGCTTCAAAATATAATAAAAGTTTTCATGAATCATTTAAATTTATAATGAAAAAGATATATAATTTAGGCTAATTTGTCCACTCTCTTACATCTTCTAAAAACTAAAGCAACGTAACGGAATGAAAACTATGATTTAACAAATGTAAAGGTTTCTTAGTTATGAGGTTTTGAAGTTTCAAGTTAAATTTAATAAGTTAATTTAATAGGCTTTAGTATAGGCCATGATAAGTATTTTAGTATAAGTATATAAGTATTTTAACAGTTTTAGGCCATGATAAGTATTTTAGTTCAAACCTCACCTTTTTGTACCTACTGGTTGATTTGTTATTAATTTTTAAAATGTGTTCAGGACTTCTTGTTCCACCCTGTACATTTCTTGATTTCAACGTGCAATCCACCAAAAAGAATTTTTCCTCCGCCTTTAATATAGGGGACTCGTCCATTCTTTCTCACACTATATGCGAAATCAGAAAATAAAACCGTTTTCAGACTGCAAAATTGCTTTTATCGATAAAATAAAATATTGCCATGCAAATGAGAGACATTTTTAAGTTTTGTGACTGGCGGTGATTGTATGGCAGTAGCTTTCGTTGCTTATTTATTGAGATAGAAAAATGTCGAAGACAAAAAAGGGGAAATATTGCTTGTGATGGTTTCAGTTTCAAATTGGATGATTAAATTCTCGGCGCAGATACTAAATTTAGCACGCTTTACAGGCAAGGCTGTTTTTTCTGCATACTCGATGGAACAAACAGTAAGAAACAAAACAGGGGGAGAGAGAGATACGTATCAAGGGGCGCATCTCATTCGAACGGATGAACACAGAATCTCTCTTTCGTCGTACTCTTATTTTTGGTCCTCTGATGATAGTGAAGAAAAAATCTTTTTATATGACTTTTATATTTATTTTTATCCATTCCATGGAACAGAGTATAGAGTTACTCGGGATCTCTGAATTGACCACATTTTGCAGGTTTGATAACAGTATAACTCTTCGCTTCAAAAATATTCCCGAACATCATACGGCGCGTTCACGATCCGAATTTATTACTGGTTTCAATTTTAATGTCCCCGGCAAGAAATTCTGCTGATATGTATTTATCTCATACTCTTTTCCCGCCGACGGTCCGGCCGGCAGCTATTCCAACGATTTCTGTAGCGAGTATCGATTGAACAGCTGCAGCTTTTATATCTGTCGATATGGTCCCAAGCTGCTGAAAACGGCGGGCGCCTCACGGCTTCCTCAAGTCATTAATATTGATTTTCGAATTTGAATGGAGGGAGATGGCTCGTTTCTGGGTGATGTCAAACCATTTGTAATATACATTACACCCGATTCGTAAGGCAACATTTCTCTTGCTCGAGTTTCGTCGCGATGCATTCCGGCTAACGGAAATGGGATAAATTTAATGGACAATACTGAATAACATCCATACAATGTGGTCAATAGGACCAACCCCTCTTCACAACCCCTCGAATATCCTAATGGTCGGTTTTTAAACAAAGCTAATTCAATTTCATTCGCATGCATTAGGGGTCAGTGTTTCTCAAACCTGTTTGAAGCGCAGTCCCCTTTTCGATAAGAATTGTATCGATGACCTCTTTTTTTCGACAGGATTTTCCGGCAACCCTCCTCTTTGTGCTCCACCTCCAGCCGTAGTTAACTTCTATCAAAATTAAAACAGTTTCTGAATATATTGTTAAGTTTTATTATATTTAGTATATTGAAAGTTAATTATATTTAGTATATTGAAAGTTAATTATATTTAGTATATTGAAAGTTAATTATATTTATTATATTGAAAGTTAATTATATTTAGTATATTGAAAGTTAATTATATTTAGTATATTGAAAGTTAATTATATTTAGTATATTGAAAGTTAATTATATTTAGTATATTGAAAGTTAATTATATTTAGTATATTGAAAGTTAATTATATTTAGTATATTGAAATTATGTAGAATTTTAATATACTGTGTAGTATTTCATTTCTGTTAGGTAGTTCACGTAAGATTTAAAGCTTTGTAAAGTATATTGATTTGATTTACTTTTATTTACATAGCGAAACATGAAAATAAATTTCTTGTCAAAAGACGGTTTCGTCTTCACTCCCCCAGAGTGAACAGAGACTTACGCGGGGAGAAGGGGCATAGGAAGCTTCCCCTTCAAGCACACTGAAAATTTATATTTTCGTAAAAAGATTAAACTATCGAAAGAAAATGCCTTTCATGCTAGTTTAACCAGTTTTTGTAAATTCAAATGCTTTTTGAAGGTTGGAACTCAAAATTTCTCTGGAATAAATTCCTTGGGCATGCTCTCCCCATCTTGCATACATGTCCATCTTGCATACGCATCTGATCTGGTCAGGATCCATGGTTTGGAAATCAATCGCAATGTATCAAAGTAAGTATCATTTTCGTTGCTGAAAAATATACTACTTTGTATATTTTTCAGCATTTAATATACATTTTTTCTTATTCGGAACCTATCAAATTTCTCGATTGATGCCAATCACTGTAACAAAAATAAATTACAATAATCACAAACAGTAGCAGTTCAATTTAAATCAATGCATGCGCTCACTATGTCTCTCTCCAAGGATCCTCATTTTATTTCTCGATCTACCAGTGACGTTCGTTGCGACGCATCGGTTTCTGCTCATGAGGCTGATAAAATCATCATTCTGGCACTATCGAAATGACTTATCTTCTACTGAGAATTTACGACGCTCTCATTCTATTGAAATCGATAATGATGGAAATTACGTGGAAACAAAGGGAGATCTGGTTTTCCTGTTTCTAAATATCGATTCGAAATATCTTTCCTACTAACTTCATGATGTCCAGTGATTTTTATAGTTATAAGTAAAATTGTTTTTTCATTACTTTCGTTATTTACAAATTTGAATAAATTTTGAATCAAAATACGAACAAGGTATTTCTCTATAATACATAGTTTCACCTCTTTGTAATCTAATTAAGAAAATTGTCAGATCACTCTCAAAATTCATTTTCTGCCAAACTGTTATTATATAAGCAGAAAAGAAAAATGCACTTTTTTGAATCGGTTGTCCTGAATATGGTTCCTCCCTCAGTATAGGCTTCAATGGTCTAATATCTGTAGATTGCTTGAAGTGTTTTACACTTCATGGGTCTTTGCCAAAAAAAGTGTACATTTCACATTTTTGAAATGAAAAATTCAAAGTTAAATTTTCAAAATAAAATTGATCGCAAATTATAGCCAAGGCCTTACAATTTAATATTTCATAAATACGTTTAACTTTTTTTTCGTAATAATATCTTATTTTTTGAGTTTTATGACTGAAAGTGAAGGATTTTGTGCGCTCTGTTATGAAAACAAATATCGCTGTAAAAAAATTATTATTATTTCTACTGGATTTATCTCTTGAAATAATTAAATCAGCTTTATTTATTACACATACGATGAAAAAAAAGGCAGTTCTAAAATTTTTTAGGCTTTTTTTGTTGTTGTTTTAATAGTTTTTCATAATTTTTTGAAAATAGCACATAGAAAAGTTTACTTTTTACATATATTTAACTACTCAAAACCAAAACTTTTTATTTACGGTTGGTGATTTATAATCTAACATCTTAATTTGAAGTTTTCTTAACTTTTTTTGCCTGTGAACTGCAAAAATACTTTCCGTAACATAGTGGACGTCATTGTAACATAGTGGACAGAAATGTTTAACTGAGAGAAAGATACAGTATATCAAATATTCTAAATGGGTTATGCAGAATACACTTTCAGTTTCTCGAAAATTATATGCAAAATGCGTAGATGACTATAACCTTTAACTCTATAACCTCTATAACCTTTGAAAAACGTCCACCGCATGAGAACATTCAAAACACACGCACCCCATCCCTCGTAGTTTGAATTTTGATACGGTAAAATGTTTAAAAACTGGTCAGAGTGAACACTGGTCCTGCTTAGCTCTTTATTATATCGTCAGGGTGATTTTTCTTTTACTTCAAAATTCTTTTTTGAAATTGAACAGTAATTCGTATTAATCTCACGTTTATGCCTCTCACATTAGTGATCCAGAGTGGGCTTGTGTGTGTGTGTGTGTGGGGGGGGGGGGAATTGGGCCTGGGAAAAAAATTATATAAGGAAAATAATGGTTCTGTCTCATAAAAATATAAAATACAGAATGTATTGCTATATAATGACCTTTACTCATACTAAAATGCCCCTTCTGACACATCTACCTGGATCTGTGCCTGGCAATGATTTTGACGATCTGTACTACTTAACTTTTGCATTTAACTGAAAAAATAACATGATGGAGAACGTGGCAAAAAGTTTAAATTGGACTGAACTTATTAAATTTAAAAGTTTAAAAATTAGTACATAATAACAGTGACGAGGGCGCTCATATTGAAATGTGATAGCTCTATGTAACACAAATTGTCATAAACATTAGTTATGCACTGTTTGTGTTATGTAGAGTTTTCCGTTTCACAGTGTCACCTGTAACTTCAATTCGAAATTTTTTTTAATTCCCCCCCCCCCCAAAAAAAATAAACTAAAACATTGCTAGACTATGATAAGTAGTTTAATGCAATCCTCACCTCTTTATATCAATTGGTTAATTTGTTATTATTTTTTTTAAAACGTGTCCAGGATTTCTCGTCCACCCTGAATTTCTAAAACATATGAGAAAAATTGTGTCTTCTAAGATCCCTGATACTTGTCGAAAAGCTTTGCGGAGTGGTTCACTGAGCACTTATAAAACAAAGCCACGGAACTTTATTATATATAAGCTAGCATACTAAGACAGCGATAGAAATATCCAAATTGGAGGGCAACGTCTAACTCGAAGAGCTTGAAAAAAAAAAAAAAATGCGGCTGAGATGTGATAATTAAAATATTAAGTCGCTTCTACGGGTACAGCTGGAAAAAAAAGCAAAGAAAAGAAGAAATACAGTGAAATCTCCGAATAAAGGACACCCAGACGTTTTGTCCCATAAATTAGTGTTCAACCTTTATATAACGGTGGACCGGTGAGAGTGCTTGAAAAATTTCACGGACTGGCCAAAACTGAATAAATGGAAGAAATCATTTGTGTACCGGCAAAAAATTAATACAGTAACTATAGAAGAAATATAATTTATGCACCAAGGAAAAATAACACTGGTCAAAACAATTTTTAACTTTTTTTTTCTAACATGAGTGAAATAAGTTTTTTAGACTAATTTTGGGCTGCTGAATTCAAATATGATTGCAAAAAAACTTCATCACGTAACCAAATACATAACCACTATGAAAACTTACACATCTTGAAAATGGGGATAATTGCCATATTCTTAATAACAAATTAAAATATATTGATTACGATAATTGCTTTATCATATCCATACATCGCTATGAATGAAATAGCAAGAAAATTTTTTTTTTCCCTCATACATATACTTGTAGTATCCATAGAGTGCGCCTGCATATACACAAACCGAAATTTATACAAATTTTTCTAATATTTTGTAAAAAGAATTCATTTCCTTCTCTTAAATATTATGTTGTGACTTCTTTCTGCAAAATCCACCAATAATCACTCATCATTGACGGGACCCACCTTCCTTGATTCCCTAAAATCCCCTTCATTGCAGATGTGGATGATTGTCATACAGCGCGTTCTATGTGAAAACAAAATCACTTTATAGTTTCCTTATTTGAGTAGACAGGGGCATACGCAAGATCAACTTAGGAGGAGTCACAAAAGGTTTAGGGGGGAGGGGATTCACAATGATTTTCTTCCACATAAATTATTAGTTATTAACTTTCAAAAACATTTAAATTAACAGAAATTGATTAAAATGGCCGATAAAGATATTTTATTAGTCTTTTATACTTAACCTTTCGATGTTATATTTTTACAAAAATATTTTTAATTTTTGATCGTCTTGGGCTGGGCATGAACCCTCATGCCCCCTGCGTACACCTCTGATCAGCGTCAATTTAGTATGACGTGGTGGCAACAAGACATATATCAAAATTTGTTTGGAACATTAATGCATCTGCGGCAATGACTTGGCTCCATTTTTTAACTGAAGGATTGTACACAAGCATATAAAGCGTGCGTTTCTCTTTCAATAAAAAAAAATGGAGAATCCACACCGTTGCAATTAGAAATAAAATCAGTGTTGCCATTTCCCAAGTTTTTTAGATGGCGAAAAATAGGAATATGATTTCTAGTATCGATTCACACGTATAGCCTAAATATGCAAATTTTGAAAGTTATTCAAAATTAAATGACATATAACGAAAAAAACTAGACGTGATGGCAATTTTTTAAGGTCAAATCTGAAATTAGCACCCATAACTAATTAAGAACAGCTAAATTTTTCCATGTTAGGAAAACCTTGTAGACTAGTGTAATTGGAGATAACTTACGGACAGGCCAAACGATAAATATAGGATTGAAAGAAATGATTAACCAACCTGACGGCTAAGACAGAAATAAAAACCAGTGACGGTATAATATTCAAATATTAAATTTAAAATTATTTACCGGCTTTATGAATAGAGCGAAATTTTTGATGGACCAGCGGTCGAAGAACACTCGCCACAAATAGAGATGTCCCTTATTCAGAAGAAAGCGAGTTCTTACTCAGACACACGGATCAGAACATCCTTCTTGAATATTGGTGCCATCCTTATCCGGAATGTCCCTTAACCAAAGGTTTCAATATGTCGGTAACTTTGTTATATTCTGAATCGCACACACTTTATGATAAAAATGAGGAAACCCTTTCAACTCATCGCACACAAAATCAGGGAATCTAAAAATTTTTACGTTCTCGGCATCCTTAAGAACGAGGTTCGAGACTTTCGGGCGCACTTTGTAGAATTTCATACCTCCTCACACGATGAACATACATTTCAACAGATCTTATACTTTTTTAATTGTTTATCTACAGTATTACTCGATAGACATTGCTTTGGACATTCTAAATAATTTGAATTAATTGTTCATTAATTATACGATACATAATTTTATTCAATTAACATTTTTTCAAAATATCCCTGACACAACCTTTAGAAAATCAATGAGGCAAAAAGGACAAATATGATTTCCTCAGCGAAAGAATGGAATTTTGCGAAGTAGGAAGAATACAATCTTCCAGAATAAGCGAAAACCTGTGTGGCGGCAGGCAAGCATCCTCCGAAACTGTCCAGCGATATACGAAAGTACCAAAAATAGGATCAAAAATGTTGAAGTGAAATCAAGAGTTTCGCTAGTTGTTTGCACAGTGTATGAGGCTGTTCATTTTTGAGCTTAGGACGCATTTACGATCGAGTAGAGAGTCGTTGATGGCAGTTTCTTTCGTTTTTTTTATCTACTTTCACCCTGTTCGAAATAAAAGAAGTTGTCGGTTGGAGATGGAAGTCGGCTCCAATTCCAAGTCGACTGGAAAGAAACTGTTTTTGGCCGTCCAACCGAGTAGATTGCTTTTTCTCGGACTCTTTCGAATTCGAATTCGACGCCACGAGCGCAGCGGGAACAAGTACAAAAGGGTAAAGGGCGAATGGGGAAATAAAATGAAAAGACACAACTGCAGGTAATGAAATATCCGCATGTGAAACTGAACGAGGAAAGGAGCTAGTGAAAAGAAAGTAACGAAAATAGTGGCGAAAAGAATGGGGTATGTCTACGTACGTATTGAGCAGAGGAAAAGATCTGCAGTATCTGTGAAATGGTAGGTCTGAAAAAAGCACTTTTCTTCTAGTCTCACCCCCCACCCCGTGATAAGGAAACCAAAGAGAAAAATGGGATCACCCCTAAGGTTAAAGGAAAATATAAGATCCAAAGAAATCTCCCAAATTCACGTAAAACTGTGTACATCATTTTCCCTATCGAATATTACTCGATCAATCATTAAAAGAAAAAAATAATAACGATATTGACATTTACGTTTCTACCAAACTTGTAGAAACTCTTTTCTACATGTGTTTTCGGATAATGAAAATACATTTCGTAAGCTCAGCTTCCGCATGTTTGGAAAAAATTATAAGAGACCTAAAACGTACTCACGGGTAACATAACTTCCAAAAGAATGACAGTTTTATAACCGTAAAAATCCAGATATAATTAAGGATCACTGAACTGTAAATTTTCGATACCATGCTCTTCCCTTTAACTCTTAACGAAAATTGCTAAATACGAATTCATTTTTCGATAAATAGGAAACCACAATTTGACAAACTTTCTGATGCATATATGACGAATAATCGAAATTTCGTAGAATTTTTCTGTGAATTTTCATGAGATGAGAACCTCGCTATTTGAAAATGACGTGAGAGAGGGTTGTGGGATGGATAATGCTGAAGTTAAATAAATGATTCTCTTTGAAGTACATATGTAGGATTTTCGCATTATCTCAGAAATTGGCAGGATTTTGCAAAGTGCGGTAGTTTGCAAAAGCGCGAACGTTTTGAAAATTTAATTTTAATACATGAGTGGCGTTTGGAATCATAAAATTCAACGTTATATATAAGAACATTTTTCTAGTTCGTTATAAATGTTTGTAAATTTCATGAATTTTTTAGCTTTCTTTCGAGATCGTGCGCATATTGATGTTTTTTGAATTGCGATTCGATTTTTCTTATTGAATCACTTTAGTAAATATTTTTAAAAATAACCAGACATGCCCTTGAAAAACGACGAAGGAGTTTTGAAAGAATATAATAGTGCGAGATTAATCGTTGCACCTGAATTGGTGAATTTGCTAGTGAAATAAAAATAAAAAAAAAAACTCTGTGTAGAGTTACTCTATGTATGAGTACGCTTTTGTTTTCCACTGTGGAAAACAAATCCCATCCTTCAGGTAACTAGCTTATATAACCTCTACAGAGCAGGGATTGTGGTCGATTTGGTGGTGGTGCACATTAATACTCTACCCATATTATGGTGTGCAAAATATACACCATGAGAGGTAGTATAAACCTCTTCAATTCACATTACCAGATCATTTATGCCAGTTTCATTCAAGTTAGATAAAGACAAACCAACACAGTCGACGTTCATCGTTTCACGAAAAACGAACGTTTTATATTGAGAGGTCGTTATATCGGAAGTGTATGAACAAAAACTAACTTTATTAAGAAAATTCTACACTTTTGCGGAATAAAAAAGTTATATTCTTTTTATTATAATACAGGCAGTTTCAATGAAAATTTATCCGGTTTTATAAACAAAATAATATAATTGTGATAATAGCATGCACGTACTCACATACGTGCAATTCAATGTATGGTGTTGCGCTTATATTTCAGACAGTCATGTTGAATGAAACAAGAAAGTCCTTTTTTTTCAGGATGGAAACATGAGTGTGTATATATATATATACACACTCATGTATGTATATATATATATATATATATATATATATATATATACTTGTGTGCAGACTTGCACTTTTTACCTGAAAAAAAGTGATTTGCACACACGCAAATGGCTATTGGACGGATGTCGCGGTTAGAATCTTTTATGCCATTTTCTCCTGAATCTGCATTTTGAAAATTTCTGACCTTAAGAAACTGTGGAGGTCATTCACATACCACGCACACACACACACACCATTGTCCACCACCAGATTTGTGAATGGAACAAAGGTGTGAGTGGATTTAGGGTAATGTGACCAACACGGGATGTCAAGAGAACCGCAATGACAAAAATAATGCAAAGCAATACAATGAAACTGTATTTTTAACATATATGACTTACATATATATACACACACACACCATTATTTGACACTATTGTTTCTCTCGACATTACAAGCAGATTATACTGAATTCTCCAATATCAAATTCAAATATCGTTAAGAATTTCGTTTATTTTTTCGCAAAAAAAGTCGGGGCAGAGTATTTTGTATTGATGGCTTCAGACGTTGTATTGGATTGAAATGTCTTTGCAGGTCGTTATATTGGATGATAAAACACGGAATGAATAAGGAAATATTTGGAACTTAATCGAACCGATTGTTATAATGGAACCGTTGCAATAACTCTGGCGATAACTAATAGTGGTCATCGTAACGAGAGTCGACGGCATTTCACTTCACCTAAAACTCTAATGAATTTTCAATTAAAAACAACGTTTAAAGGCAAACAAATTTGGTAATCAATATGCCGCCAAACTTTGGTTTCAGTTAAAAATTTATTTATTCAAGTTGACTTTATATTCATGTGTTAAAGTTTAAGTGTTTGAGAAAATGTTATAGCACGTTTAGCACGTTCGTTACCAAAGAGAGAGAGCTTTTTCGGCCGTATTCACCGACAGAGTTTAAATACAGTCGCAGGTTAAAGGATTAGAGATTGACACGGATTGGTTAAATTGGCTAACATTTTATATGCACACCTCTCTCAACGATTGTAGAATATTTTTTATTTAATTTTTCTATTTGCTTGTCTATTTTTATTTATTTTATTTTATTCGTTTGTCTGTTGTTTATATTTTACGTGTCTTTTTTTCCTCTCTACGTGATGTAAGTGCCAGCCTGCATAAATAATGCAAATAAATACATAAGTTGTTTTCACTCGTACTGCTACACAAAAAATTGTTGATAACTCACCAGTGATGTTTTTGTCGTTAATCATTACACAATCCATAACATGACGCCGCGATAATTATCAATTTCATTAATATTTCAATGCCGTTTCCGTTACACTATCCATTGTTTGGAATTTGCTTCTCAAAGCCGGATTCATCTGCTCAATCCATCACTTCTGGTCGGAATTTAAGGAAATACACTGTGTTGTGCGTGTATGTGTTAATTATAAATGAGATACTGCGAAGTCATAATCCTCTTTTCCACGCAAATATGACAGGCACCGCCAAACCAGAAACATGGCTCCCACTCTGTCCCGAAGAGGGATATAAGCAAATGACAGACAGAACGCCAAGTCTCGAAGCCATTGGACTTACTCAATTTCCATTGTATTGCATGCCGAAACTCAAATTAGTAATACTGCTTCGAAAACGACCGAACGATAGCATTCCGATTTGAGCAACAGATGAAACGAACATTTTTTCACGGTAGGGGTGGGGGGGGGGGTTAGACAAAATTTCTTTGTGACATGATGAAGGAGGTTCGGTAAATCAGCTGGGAACTCAGCCTGTCGAAACAGTCTTTAATATTATGCAATGCAAACACCAAACATGGCCCCCGCTCTGTCCCTTTTGGGATATAAGCAGGCTACCTTGTGGCTGGGCCATGCTGGAAAATTGTCTTTAATATTATGGTGAGTGCAAGGTAATGTGCCCATTTATGTATCAGTCTTCAATATTATATGAAATGTATCCAACTCATCTTATGAAGTCACATAACGGTTTGCTTTTTAGTTTTTTTTTTTCGTTTCTATTCCAAGAAAGTTAAATTATCACTTTACAGCAGCAGTAACACGATTGAGACAATCAGAATACAATATTCAGTGTAGAGCACGTTGATGATTCATGGTCACCTATTTTGAAAATCTGGTTTACTTTCCATCTATATCATGAATATTTTGTGTAAAATTGGACGGAAAGTTGTCACTAAAACGACAGACGATAGCATCAGTTTATGTATTTGAATTATTACAAGTTTAATTATTAAGCTTACATTTAATTATTATATTCAAATTATTAAGCCTCAGCGCAAAAAAATGTCATCTATGCGTGTGATTAGCATTATATATCTGTGGAGCTAAAAATAATTTTTGATAATCAAAGAAAGACAATTTCTGGATAATAAGTCTTTCTGAGACGAGCTTTGAAAAACACAGCATAAATTAAGGAAAAAACATTTCCCATTTGCTTGTTTTGCTGTTTCTTCCAATTTTTTTTATTTTTTTAAATTCAAATATCTCAGCGAATATTTTACATAGAAACATGGAGTTCCTTTTGTTAGCCTCAAAGAAGACAGGGCAACAACTTTCTGATTGGATTTTTGACTACAGGGCATTCATATAAAAAGTTATTTTTTTTAAATTCAAATAATTATACAAACTTTGCAATATGAATGACGTATGTGACGTATATACGTTATTTGGATACTTTTTCTAATTGGAAGTATACTTCTGGAATCAACGGTTCACCAGAAAATTGCAGTGTCAGCTGTTAGCTATGCTTCCTGTATATTTCTATGTATAGTGTATATCAATTTATCGATTTCCATTTTTTTCCCCTCCCATGTCCAATGGTGTATTCGTAGTTTTTAATGGAATTATCAATCAATATTATTGTATAAATTATGAAGTAAAATGACGCATCCTTACTTAAATCCTACTTTTCCTCTTTCTCTGCCACTCACAGATTTGAATTAAGAGTCAGAGAGTTATATTGAAGAAGTAGAAATGCGTCTCGGCAGGCATTGAAATAAGGAGACGACAAAGACAAGAGAAAGCCGAATCATTGAAACGGTAGCATCCAAACCGACATTGCTTTTCCGCGCTTATAAAACTACAGCATAAGGAGAATGAGGCTGCTTTTTCTTTTCGTCTTGTTGCAGTGGCTTTACAAATCCAAGCAAAACATGAAACAGAAAAGAAAAGAAAGAATTCCATTTATATGCATCCTGTAGAAAATGGAGTGAAACCTGGACCAGACAGTGCATGGAGAAACGGAGCCTGGAAGAAAGAAAAATATATGCACGCATTCATTTTCTGTCTGCCGAAGAAAGAAAAGCAAATAGAATGTGATGCTTTTTTTCCATGAAAGCTCCCACCACGTACGTCTTTTCCTTTTATGTTGATTCTTGAAGCTGTTTACAGAAAAAATATGAGAAAAGAATCCATCTTCACTAGAAGACAGACATTTTTAAGTGAGAATTTTTAAGTGAGACATTTTTAAGAGATAAAAAAATTAATGTACGGATATCGGATAATATTATTGAATACATTAGTGTTCGATAATATTATTAGATGGCTAACCATGGATGAGAATTTTACGTACAATGAAATCGAAAGGATTTTAAATTTCTCTCTCTTTCAAAAGAATCTTCAGCTAATTGTATTGTTATTGTTGATTAATATAGAGACGATATTCACTTTCCGAAAATTTATTATGAATTTTGATGGTACTCTTGTACATATCGATATTTTTTTACTACAAATTCTAATATTTTAAACGAAATTTATAAAAAGAAAAACACAGCCGAAAATCCATGGAAGCTGGTAAAAAGTTTTGCGTTTTTCTGGGAACACATCAATTACCTTCTGAAAATACAGCCTACCAATAATTACCCAGACACGTACGTATATTAATAGTTGGTAGTTTCTGTCCAGCACGTTTCCAGCTGGGACGGATGGGGACCACTGGTTGTTGCTTGAGCTACTATGATGGGAAATAAGTGCAGTACATTGAAATTCTAGACTCTAGAGCATTGATGGACAACGAAATTCGACAGTGAGTTAGTTTGTGGCGTTTTCCCTTACCAAGGTGCAATTCCGATGCATGGTTCGAGCCCTCTTGCATGGATACAAAAGAGGAAGCTTTCACCTCGCATCCTAAAGACCGGTATCGAAAAATGATACGGGAGCAATAATCGTTCTGTCCCATAAAATATCTTTGGGGAGCACTGATCACGTCATTCATACAAGGAGTCAGTGGTACCGAGTAGTGGTCGGCTGAAGTTCTTTTCAGTAATTCCCAACTTCGAGGTGCGAATTCGAGACTATCTCCCCGTTGAAAAGTCTTGCCACAGAGAGCAGCGGGCCTACAACCACACAATTATTCAATCATTGTACTTCACTCATAGTTAGAAAAATTGTCGGCAGATGGCAACACTACACATAACAAGTATTACATCGAAACAGATTTCACGTTAGGCTCACAACACGTACACGCACAGCTTTTGCCCAGGTCTTTTTCGACAACCTACTAATATCTGTTCATTGAGACAGAGCAGTGAGACATGATCTGGTTAGGAAGAGGAGTAGTACTGAGTAAATGAGAATTTACTCATTACAACCTGAATGACACCGTGCCACATAAATGCAGCTGCTACGTGGTATGGCAAAAACTTGAGTGTAAAATATTTTAAAAGAACATAGCTCAAGTAATTTTGAAAGTCATTAATGAATGAAAATATCAGTTGAATGCCTCATTTTTTTTCTCCTTCCTTTGCGACCAATATCCTCATAAGAAATTCCAGCGGACAACCATCGAGCGGTTGCTGTGGTCCAACAGGTGCCCAGGCGTGGAAAGCCACAACGCCGATGGTAACGACCGCACGGCCTCGTAGCCAATTTCGCGAATTCGCACTTTTCGGAAAATCCCCCGCAATACTGAGGGAAGTTTCCACTGTGTATGTAATTCTGTTGTATGACAAAAAAATCCAGCCATTGGTTTAAACTCAAATCAAAGAACGTACCACGGGGAGAAAAAATAGATAAAACAAATACTATACGCTTATGTCTTCCTTTGATTTTTTTCCTAATGCAATTTATCTTTCGTTTGAGCATTTGAGGGATGAAATATATAAAATGGTTTTGCGGGATATAACCCCTCAAAGACACAGTTCAATTCAAAATCCAAGCATTATTATTAATATTACCATTTTTCTTTTCGTTGGATTTCTCTAGGCGTACTTAACTCCTTTCTTTCTCTCTTTCTGTCGCTCTGGGAAAATTCGGGTCGCTACTTCTTGGAAATTGAATTCGTATTATATTGCAGTTTTGTGCTCTGCACACGATAAAATTTGTGAGATGAAAATACGTGTATATATGTGTATAAATATATATAAAGATACATATATAAGCGAATACGATTGGAACAAATCTTTGTCAACCTTCGAAATACCCTTGATGAAATATGTATTTCTGTCTGTCGTAACCCCTCGTAACCTTTTCCCATTTCTTATATTCCTTCTTTCATTTTATTTTCTTACCAACCATAGCAAAGAAGGAGAAGAGAAAAAAAGGAATGGAGATCGTTTTTTCTAGTGCATTATGACTTGTGGGAATACACGTTTCTCTCTCTCTCTCTTCCGACATGAAACAAATTTGAATTTCGAAAAGAATGCCGTTTTTTCCCCCACCTTCTCCTTATTTTGCGTCGTACAACAATAGCGTGTATCGAACATATTTTCTTGTCTCATATTTCCTTTTATTGAAATATTGTATTCCTAGTGGAAATGTTCAGTTTTTTTCTTTTCCTTTTCTCTCTTCTCATCTCTATATATTCTTCGAATATATGTACAAAGAAAATGTTCTTTTGAAAGCATTTTAATGACTGCATTCGAGTTCCTTTCGGTAATATTGAATCGAAATTTCGTAATCCAGGTACTTTTGAAAAAAAAAGTCCCTTTTGATAAAATATTTCTTTTCATTCCAGTTTTGTTTTTCTTCTGTTTATTAGGTCTCACCCAGCGTAACGTGATAGTGGATTAATTCCCTTCAAATTCTACGTCCTAAGCCGTTGTGCATCTTTCGTTTCTTCTTTTTATTATGATAGATATATGACCTGATGTTAAGAGCATCGGCTTCATGATAGTATTAAGAATAAAGAAAAGAAGAAAAAAAAACGAATGAAACGCCCTAAATGAAATGTTGTTAGAAAATTCAAATGACATTGAGCATTACAGCAACTCATTCGAATGACTTAAAAAACATAATCGGTGAACTAATTAGCGTGTAATAATTATTTATATGCAGGAAACATAAAATCAAGCTTTAAATGTACGAACACAGCATAAGTTTTCATTTGAGCTAAGGAAAAAAAATCTAATTATATAATAAGGAAAAAGAATTCACCAATCAAAGACCTTTTCAATCGCGATATTCATCCGTAAAAAAGTATGGGATTTCATTCACGTAATAACCAGCATTTTTTTAAAAAAAGAAACGAATTTCTTTATTTTACCACTGAGAAGCTTATTCGTATCCTGACATGGCAATAAATCAACGGGAAGTCACTTTAGGGAACAACTGGGGCAAAGAGTAGTAATGCATATCACCATTCCTCTCCAACATTTGGTCCTATGGCTCAACCAAGTACTTTTATTTAAGAAATTGCTTATTGAAGAAATACGTCTCAATGAAAATCAATTGTTCCACTGCTTTATTTGTGTATATTCATTTAATTCGTTCAATAAGAGCTACAATTGAATGGTAGTAGAATAGATACTAGGCAATAACTAACATCCATATTTTGTATTGGGATCTTTTTCAGTAATATCGTTGGGCATTTTGGCTGTTGTGGTCTTTGTATTTGTACTTGTATACAGGATGAGAATACATATCCTTATACACCATAAATGTTTTGAGCCGTTGCCGATAGAAACATACTTTTGAACAGAAAAGTATTAAAAAAAAAAATATATATATATATATATATATATATATATATAACGTGCCCATTTTATATATGTCAGGTTTTTTTTTCTACTAGGAGTCGTATGACCACACAGTCTAATATTTTTATATAGGCTATAAGGAAAACACTTGTTTTCTCACAATCATCGTTATTTTATCAAACTCTAATTCACATCAACAATCGATCAGAGCGAAAGGATCTTCCCGATTTATATCTTTTCCCTCCTGCATGGACTGGACAGTGAAGGTGACGTAAAGAGAGAGAGCGAAAACAGGTTTATAGATGTACGTCAAAAAGCTTCTCTGTCTTATAACTTTTAATTAGAAAGTTGCTGCTTTATCTCGTCTGAGCTTCTCTCCCCAAGAGAATGTACCATGTTTCAAAACGTAACATTCACTGGGATATTCGAGTTCAAAAATCGCTTAAAAATAGTAAAACAACAACATATATTAAGGGACAAACTCTAGAAGAAAAGTCGATTCTTCTGCAATTGCAGTTTATTAAACTATGGCTATATGCGGCCGTGTGGGCAACGTGGGGAACTCTCAACGCGAGGATCCCGGTTTGAACGTCCATTGGAGGCACAGTGGTGGTGAGTTGAAGTTGCCTTTCTGCGGTTTTCTAACTTTGAGACATGAATGTGAGCCGGTCTCTAATCTGATAAAGACTCTTCGAGGACAGCAGGATATTTGCGGATATACTTCAACACGATACTTGGATCACACGAAAATTCGGGAGTTAACTGACGGACATAACTGACAACATAAATACGTTATGGCCGAACATACAAAACACACGTTTCGGCATGTGCCGATTCGTCAGAAATTCTGCAGAGGAATGTTTACGAGTTGCCTGTGCAGTTAAGTAGTAGTAGTTTGTTAAAACTCCTCTACATTCTGAGATATCGGCTTAGCTTTCAATTAGCAATTTTCTGTCAATATCGTACTGAAAAAAAAATGGAATTATTTTTGAAGGTTATTTTAAAATGATAGGTACAACAACTTTTTAATTGAAAGATAGAGGGCAGGAGGACCGTATAAAAGTGAAATTTTGTGTCTGAGTACATATACGGCCACTATTAGAAGAAATGATATATCTAAAATAGTCGCACTCTCTGTATGTGTATCAGGTGCTGTCCTTTTCAACAGCATCCCATTCATCATTTTCGCATGAGGTCACTAAATGACTAGCAAGCTTCACTTTTTTAGCTCTTGAAACTCGAGTAACTGCATAGATCCTTAAGAGTGAATCCTCTCAAGCTTCTTGAAAATTTTCGCTTCCTGTGACGCAAATTACCAAGATTTAGATCCGGATTCTATAAATGATGAAATATTTTATAGAAAGAGAAGAAAAAAAAATTGTGAATGCAAAAAATGGTGTCATGCGATGAACGAATTTCTTAAGCACATATTTTGATTGCGTGCGATTTGCATACACGTGATTCATTTTCATCATTTCATCCCATCCTCTGTCCCTGGCGTATCGCATTTAGAAATGTAACTTTGAGCTGCTAAACCCAAGTTTAGAGAAAATACACTCTTTCAACTTGATTTTATTGTTCGGTGCGGCTTCTATGAATTGCTTGTGAACGCAAGGGGAAAAGAACATTAATTGATTCGAACGTCACTTTTATTTTTTGTTTGGTATGATGTAAAAAAAAAGAAGTCACGTCTAGAGAAAATGCAGTAATTATTTCAGGAATAAAGTGAGCAAATTTACATAATCAACCACAGTAATTTGACAGATCTTGGCAGGTGAAACTCTCCTCGGAGCACGAACGAATCGAGTTTTGTCTTCTATATAAAAAGCGAACCACCTGAAAACAGGCAAAGAAAGAAATGGAGGAAAAGACATTGTGGAAGTGCGAAAGCACGAATAATTTCGGAGGTCGAAAGTTGTTCTTGGACCGATATCGATTTGGAAAAAGCGATAAGAACTCGCGTCTCTTAACGTCCATTAACTCCATTTTGTTCTGCAAAGCAACTCGCGATTATTTTATCGATAACCCGAAATCGATGATGAAAGAGGAAGAGGGAGTGAGAGAGAGAGAGAGAAGAGAGAGTGATGTTCGGAGGGGTTTACGAGAGGCAAACCACCAAATAAAATTGAAAGTGGTTCCGAGATGTGGCGAATCGATTTCCATTTGAAAAAACACATATCATTAAAAAAATATTCATGACGATTTCATCGAATTTCCGAAAATCGTATGAATTGAAAATTTTCCTCGCGCTCGCCGCCGATATCGAGAGCGAAAATGCGGAACTGAATTAGCGTTCAATTGCGCCCCGAACTCCGTGTATCATTCGAAATGAATGAATGAAATCCGTTCGATAATTTCTCTCCATTTATTAGCTCCGTCGCATCGAAACGAGTGCGTGCCTTTCGTGCGACGTCGTCATTATAGATATAGCAGCGAACACTAAGTTTCAATCATGACCTATTCTATCGACAAACGTATAAAGGGCGATTTTATTTCTAAAACAAGATACAACAACATTGGCAGAGATTAAACACGAATCGAAGGTAATGTGTTGGGAAAGGTGAATTGTGTAAGTTCTTTGTATCATACCATATTTAAAGGGGATATATACATTTTCATATATTATTCGGCTCTTTGGAGGGGCAATCGTTAATTATCCCCAACCCCACTGAATCCACACTTGAGCGTAAGTAGCAGCTTCAGCTGCAAATGAAATAGACGCATGCATCTTCAGCTGCAAATTAAGCCGACAGACATTTTAAACTTAGAATGGAACGAAGACAGACATCCTGAGCTGTGAATGTAGTGGGAACAGGCATCTTCAGCTGTGAATGGAACGAATGCAGACATCTTCAACTGTGAAAGGAGTGAAGGCAGATATGTTCAGCTGCAAATGGAGTGAAGGCAGACATCCTCAGCAGCGAACGAAACCGAGGCAGGCATCTTACAGCTTCGAATGGAGTAAAGGCAGGTAACATATAACTTCAGTTGCGAATAGAGTGGAGACAAATATATTCAGCTTCGAAAGAAGTGGAAAGAAAATACCTTCAGCTTTGAATGGAGCGGAGACAGGCGGATTCAGGACGATGTGTTAGAAAAGCGAGTGATTGGGTAGGTGCATTGGGACATTCCGTATTTTAAAGGACACTCAAATTAATCCCATATTATTGGAGTCTTGGGAGGAGCGACCCATCCCCCCATCACTTCCCTGTGGATCCGCGCTTGGCAGAGATGCTAATAAAATTGTATTGAATGATCGATGAACAGTATTCTGTAAACCAATTGACTAATATTTTATACTGGCCCATTTTCTTATTAATGTACAGTATATTGTTTTTCGATGAAAGGCTCGGAACCACGCATGGCTATTATGGGCTAGTTTTTCAATCATAAAAGCTTTAGAAACTCTGCTATTGAAAGTGGATCTTTGGTGCCGAATTCTGTCACGTTGGCACCGTTTTAAAACACGGTGTTCATTGAAGGACAATTTTATGTTTGTATTCTGGCGGACGCCATAAATAATAACTAATTAATCGCAAATGAAAATCGTTTCTTCTGATTCATATCATTTGTTCCGCTGCAAAGCGTTGTAAAATACAATTACCATTTAACGCCCTTCGAAGTCCATAAAACTATTGAAAACGCAAACGCATAAATTTTCCGAAAACACTGACGTTCCCTTGAACTTTAGTGAGCAATAAAATTTTTATTTGCTCGCGCGATACCATAACGACGTATATAACTCCCCGGATCTCCGGGTGTTTTGTCATTGCGCAGCCGAATCGTTCTGGATATATTGCACGATGCTGTCAACTGCGCTACAATTTCTCGATCAAAATATATTTTGTCGAGTGACAGCAAGAAAGTTTATAGAAATAAATGTTCATAATATGTATCAAATTATAAGATTCTGAATGGGGCCATATTCTGGTCATTAAATAAATCGAATATTTATAAATTGTAGATGAACGAATCGAAATTTTCTGTAACTAAATTGAACAAATTAAGATGAAAGTAAGTTGAATATTTTTTTATAGCCTCAGGCTAAAGGGGAATATACATCTTAGTGTATTGTGCGCCTGTATCGGTGATTTTTAAACTAAGGCTGATCCAAAAATCACATAACATTCTAAAGTTCAATAATTCGCGGAATAATGTACGTAGAGGGTAAAAACTGATACGACATAGAATTTTATAGAAACCATAAAAATAGTTACAAAAATAAGCAACAGATGACATTTCATCTGTCACAAGAGCGAGAACTAGCATCACAATCCATCTGTTAACAAAGATTGATGACATATATAAGTAAAAGTTTTATTAAAAATATGTCCAGCACCATCTGTTGGCCATTTTTGTAACAAATTTTTAAGGTTTTGACAAACCCCCAACGTTGTTTCCGGAATGTGCGTCAATTTTTTACCCTCCACGTACATTATTCCGTGAATTATTGAACTTTGAAATGTTAACTGATTTTTTATATCACCCTGTAGTTTGTTTCCGCGGAGGGGCACCACATCCTCCCTGCTGGCAATACCTACTACGCCAACTCACCACGATACGTTAATTTCTCCTTTTTTTTAATTAGATTTTTCGTTTTTTGGGTACTGTCTGCCCAGCCTATACTTGAAGAAACAAACATCGAAATTCTATGATGAGAATTGACAATCACTAACGTAACCGGAATTATGTAGGACATCTGAACATGTTTTTTCTTTTCATGTCAATATTTTCATTTATTAATCACACTAGTCACCTATGTTTTGCCATTCAGCGGAAAACAAAGACTATTCACGCAATATTAGCAAAATAATAACAATAAATAACTCCATTAAAAATCTGTTGAAATAATTCCATTACGCAACTCAGAAAAAAAAAGTACAAAATAAGTTTATATAATAAATGAACGACGTTTTTGTTGTTTTAGTTGCCGCAAGTTCTGAAATAAAAATGAGGTTTTCTTGATTACTCGATTTTAAATGCTGAATACTTTTGTTTTTTCTCTGAAATTCCAGTCTCAATCAAAATACAGTCGAGCTGTGAGCTAGCCTAAGGAAGAAACCTGCAATTTTATCCGTTGAATCGAGGAAATGATTAAATTGTGATAAAATTTATCAGGAGCATAAACACACACAAAGCGGCAAATTTTGAAAACTACTTTACTTTGGGGTTGCTGTTGAAATTTATTTCTGACAAAAATTGAACAAAATATATAGACTTCGGAATAAAGTCATGTTGCATGAAAAATTGCTTGATAGAAGTTTGTGTGGTATATGATTATCAAATTATGTCGATATTTTCGTTATTTTGTTAACCGAAGAACGCTTTCTCTTCAGATGACCCGCCATTCTTTGCTTATCAAGACAGAACACAAACTGGAAATAACTTTATTACTTAACGGAAATCTAAACATGCGGACAGGTATAAATGTATAACAATTGAAATCTTCTTACCCACACTTTATAGCATTATTTTGCTCAAAAAGGAAACAGATTTCCACTTCCCTTGTTTTTGTATGTCTCTAAAAAGGAGCTGAAGGTCAAATCCTGAGAAGTCACATCTTCAGATTGTGTTTTTGGGTGACGACAAAAAAAAAAAAAATAAATAAATAAGGATAGTTTAAAAAACATCCTTATATTGAGGGTTTTTATTCGTCAAATAAGGGTTTGACCTTTATTTTCGTCAGAATTTCAGAAAAAATCCGTTATATCGTGGAATATTTTTAATCAGAGTTCGTTATATCGGGCTCTGATTATATTTTAATTTGAAATTATAAGTACTTTACCAAACATTGACTCCGGCAGTATCGCTATGCTGAAATTTACTGCCGTTAACAAGTTGGGGGTGGAAACGAGTTTCCGTCTATCGGTGGTCGCCTCAAACTCGGTGGAGAAAAAATACTTTGTTATTTTTATCATGTAACCCCGGTTCGAACCTGGCAGAACGAAAGGCGGCTTACAATGGTACAAATATTTCAATTCACTTCACTCTTGATTAGAAAAACACACCAAAGGATGTTTAGAGGTGTCGCGAGTTCGATACCCGGTTCGTCCTTGTCAGAAAACTTTCCTGACACAGGGGTACAACAAAGAACGGCGACTTGACCGCAGCAAAAAATTGCTACCGCCGGGAGTCCCCCATCGAGGGGTTAGCGCACCAACCTCTCGATGAGTATAAAAAATAAGCCTGCCGTTCGGAATCGGCAATAAATTGTAGGTCCCGGTCTAAGTAGCCCTCGTGTGCAGAAAAATTACCGTGGTGCGACAAAAATGATCAAATGATCAAATTAGAAAAACACGGCAACACTAAAAATTCATACACAACACTAGATACTCACTCAGAGAGTACATATGCACACTTTCAGCACAACTCATTCTGACCACGGTGGTAGACCGGCGTTGTACTAAGGTTTGAAAGAAAGAAAGAAAATGTCGCTCCCTCGTTATTGCGAATAAATACTACACAACATACAGTCTAGACTTTATAAACAAGTCGTGTGCAATTGTCTGTATTTGCAAGACTCTCTGTCTGATCCTATTATATAGTAAGGAAGTCCACTAGAAACGATCTTTTCCAGCGACAGCAGCAAACGATCGACCAAATCCAAATCGAATGGAATCATACGCTTCTTGATTTTTACGCGCAGGCGCAGTGCGGTTGTTTACTTTTTTTTTACGCCACTTGCTCCGTTTTTTCTCCCCTTTGGTCAGTCTATCCCCCTACTTTCCCTCGTGAACATGGAAGCTGTAAATTGAAAATTGCCGTTGATGGGTTGTGATAGTAAGTACTAGTAGTAATCGATTATGAATAATATTATTTGTTCGATGACAACATGTCCACCTTTACCGAATTTGTGTCAGATGTTTCAGTAAGTATAACTTAATAGAAACAGGTCGTCTGGATCTCGTTCTCAAAAATTGCAGTTTTCCAATATTTCTGCTTATTATTATTATATATCATTAACGAACATAATCGTCTGCACAGAGTGCAATCACGAATTCAGTAGCGTGTAAAGGTCGCTTTAAGTAGAGACGTCAGACGCCTCTGGTCGTCTAACTCAATGTCGGCTGCTGTCGCTCGCGTTTCTTGCCGCGTTTTGTCGCTTCCAGTGGACGGCCGGCCTTTATTTTATCTTCAATTCAATCCCTAGCTTTCTGTGAAGGTCACCCATTGCGAGCACCAAGGTGAGGAGTAAGAAAAGAATAGTCAACGTAAAGCAAAAAGGAGGAAATGTGTGTGACTTTCTTCTTATTCATTCTCGTCCTTTTTTTTTAGATCATTGCTATATTTTTAAAATAAGAAGGAGAAAAGATTTCATATTTTAGTTGTGTTCTGCGCTAAACGAAAAAGAAAACGGGATTTACTCCAATATTAAAAAAAAGAAAAGGAAAAAAGAGAGAGCAGTCAGAACTCACTGCTAAAAGGAATTAACTTTGCTGGAAAAGAATCCAATTACTGTATCGGCTGAATGAATTGACAGATTCTTGGAAACGTTAACAGGTTTTCTCTCAGATACTCTCTCACGCATTATTCAAAAATGTCGATATTTTGGATATCACGTTGCATGAGATTATCATAGGTGTGGTGGGGGGGGGGGATATAACGAAACTCTTTTTCGATTTTCTCCATTGCTCTTTCTTTACTCCAGTCGTGAGATATGCCTTCATTTTCATCTGTCTCTGTTGCTCTAACTCTTCTTCTAATCAGATCGTATATTACTTTGCTGAATAAATAAATAAGTCACGCGAAAATACATACGTCTCGTACATGCATGCATAGGCTACATAGGATTGCAATTCTGGTCTTCCTTACGGCCACATCAAATGAATATTTATAGACATTAATTTATTTTGAAAATGTCCATCGAAAATGTGACTCGGTCTCTGTGTGTGTATGTGTGATTCTTTGGATGAGTTGCAATAAGATTTTGGCACTGCCTGCGGATTTTAGTTTTGCCGTGGGATTCGGTAATAGGATCCAAGGATGGAAGGACAAAAAATGAAAAGAAACGATCCGTTATTTTCCTGGAGATTCTCTCAAAAACAATAAATGCTTAAGCATCGTTGAGATATAGAATGCTTTTTAATATTCATTTTCGTCGTGAAGATAAGAATCCCTTACGATGCATTAAGAGTGAATTTTTTCCTCCCTCGTCTTCTCTGAATACGCGGACAGAAATAAATATGAAGCGAAACTGGATAAAGACACGTGTGGAAAAGGTCGCAGCACTGTATCCGAGTTAGCGATATAATGGGAAATGTCAACGAGAGGAAAGAAAATGTCTTTTCGAAAATTATGTGGGAAATGATTCGCGAAAGGCACTCTGCAGATTACGGCATGCTTTTTGAGCAAGTTTTCACGGTTAATTTACGAACACATTGCAGCGAAGTAGTACTCATGACTTTTGAAACCACGATGTAGAAGTAATCTCATGTGGAATAGAAAACGTAAATTTATTAAATAGATGTAATTCCACGTCGCAAAGTATAGAGAAGAGATGACATGGAAAATATTTTACTGAGGATTACGAGAAAGACTCACAAAACGCACGAATATTACGGGAATTTTCACCCGATTTATAACAAGCACAATATTGTCTAACGCTGCGAGGGGTTTTCATCATACGGATTATTAAAGAGGTCACAAGCTATTGAACTGGAATAAACATGTCTCTTCGCGTTATTGAAGAAAGCATTGTTTAGACACATTTGAGAACGCTGTTCGCGCAGCAGTTCGGTAACATCGATAGTGTTTAGACGTCGATCTCCCCTTTTCCCCCCCAGTTGGCGTAACAGCGGTGGTCTGCTGAAGTTGGTTTTCTGCGGTTTTCTGACTTTCAGGGTTTGAGAGGTGAATACAAGCCGATCTGTCATCTGAAAAAATCTCTCCACAGAGACCTGATTTTCAACATGATACTTACATAACATGAAAAATCAGGAATATACCAATTGAACTTCAAAATATGGGAGAAAGATGGCAGCATCGATAAAACACGAAACAAGTCTACCTTCGACGACATAAATACGTTACAGCTACCATCCCCACACACACACACACAACACACATTCCGGCATGAATTGATTCATTAGAAATTACCCAGAAGAATATTTGCGAGTTGCATGTACGGTTAAGTAAAACTAGTAACATCGACAGTGTTTAGATATCATACTTGTACACGGTGAAAAGTCAAGTCCGTTTGAGCTCAAATAACTCGTCAACTGTCAGCCAAAGAGAAACATACAAACATACCCTCAATTACAAAAAAAAAATATCCAAATAATAAAAACGTAGATATGCCGTTGATTTTAACGGAGGTGGTTAAATATATGTGTGTGTGTCCAAAAGGAAAAAATGGAAAAAATACCGTTTCTAAGGTTTTAAGTAATATTAGCCGAAATATTTGAGTTCAAAATCAATGCAAAGGAATGAAAGAAAAGAATATAATAACGAACAAGCTAGTTTAACGCTGTTCATATCCTATTCTCTCTCACATTTTCACCGATTTTTGATTTCAAATATCTCAGCGAATAATAAGATGAAAATATGTTGTTGGGATCGAGAGAGACAGGGAAACCATTTCTCACAGTTGGAAGTTAGTCGACAAGGAGACCATATAAAAACTAAATTTTGTAATTCGCTACATGTACGGCCCCTAGAAAAATAAACGGTATCTTCAAAATGTGTGCGTTATTTGGATAACTCCTATTCAGTTTTTTTGTAACTATGAAGGTTTGTTCCTATAACCAACGGTTCTTGAGTTATTTGCGCTGAAACGTATTTTCACACGCACACACATACTCTGTATATAATTAAACCAACATTACTTATGACAATAGCCAGTCTAATGTAATATGATATCGAGTTTAAATTCCATTATTTCATTTTAATATTTAAAATGAAGAGAAAGGAAAATATGGAAATATATAAATTAATTAAATTTATCCTTTGCAAATTTTTATTTTTTATTCATCATTGGCTTTTTCTTCACTTTGTTGGAAAAAAACAATCGAATACATTAGAAGGACTATCGGGAGTAATTCATTAATTTATTTGCATTTACGATTTAATTAAGCATCATGTTAGAAGATGAAATCAGAAATGGAACTCAAAGTTAGTGAGTTCGAGCAGATAAAGTGTGAGACGTTTTTCAATGACATATGTGAGTATTTTTAGTAAATGATCATTAATCGCGCATGCAAGACATGAAAATTTAGACAGATATCGGTGATACCGTGAGCATTAATTCGAAACTTGTTGAAAGTAACTGAATAATACGGGATTTTTCACAAATTGACGTACGATTATTTGATTAATTCGAAAATAAGCTCACTGTGTTATGCGAATTAGCGAAGACGCGTGTTGATGTTATGTTAAGAGAAGTGTTTAGCATAACGCGCGTGTATGATGTCAAAATAAGCAAACGATAATGAAATGACAAAAAATGATCAAAATACCAATTTGTGGAAAAAATCCGTTATTATCCAGTTACTTTCAGCAAGTTTTGAAATTACTGCTCACTCTATCACCGATATGTTTCTAAATGTTCTTGATATTCAGCTGGAAGTTTTATATAAGTTTCACTATACCTCTCTTCGACTTATCTCTCGTTTAACTTTTTTTTTCAAAATCCTCCATGGGTTTTTTAATATCGACTCTTCCAACATTCTAATTAAACTCTCTAATTTCTCTGTTAGACTCAACTATTCCCAAAAATTACAGCCCATAGTTTCTTCGGAAAAATGGTGAGTACGAACATAGGGTTATGTTATCATATATAGCATATATGACCGAAATTTCAGAGCGATTCCTTTAGTATTTTTCTAGAAGTTCAAGAAAAAATGCTTAAAAAAAAAAACCAACTCTTAAATAGACACATACTTTTGGCTGTGTAGTTGTTTGACGTACCGTCTCGCGATTTGAAAGAATAGCATAATTTCAGGAGTGAATAACACCGCGCGCACCAAAGAATCGTGTTTGTGACTGAAGAAAATAAATATGTGTGTTAAGAAACAATCCAACTCGGTAAATACGTATTATTATCCGTATTATTATCGGATCTTGTTTTCGTGCGTATGGGATCCGGGTAATCTTGGAATATATGAGGCTCGTGATCTTATTTTCTTAACGGTAATGATTAAGGCAAGAATCACGAGCAGGAAGAAGTGAGACCAAAGAATAACACGTGGCAAATATTAGATATATAACCAGATACCCGTATGAAAAGATTCCCTCAACACTATTATAAGATTCATCGTGCTAATCCGAAATATTGTATCTGTGTATACATGAGATTATATCTCTCCACATGGAAGACGAGAAAAGAAATCGTAATGGAAGCTATAAAAATCATCGAGCAAAAAACAACAACGTGAAATGAAAGTATTGTACAAGATCTGCAACGACGATGTTGGATATTACCTAATATTAGTTACGTTGGCTGAATCATGTCCTTTTTCTGAAGACACTATTAATATAAACATCTATAGAGCATAGAAATACACATAAATGTTCTACAGTCACGCAAATCCTATATACAGTGCACGCCGCTGAATGTGATGACATTGGAACTCTGGTTTTCTGACAATACTAACTGATTGATAATTATGTAAGAGGAAAATCCCGGTTGTAATTAGGATGACCATATGTCCCGTTTCAACGAACGGAACGTACAAAAACAGGATAATTTCGTTTTTCTTTCCGACGTAACTGGTTTCGAAATGTTAGATCGTGTCTTTTTTTCCCACTCATCCTATTCTAAAGCATTTTTGAAAATATATATTTTTTAATTTATCCTTTTCAGCTAAAATATTTTTTCTAAATCCAGTAATTCTAAGGACTTGAACGGTACTGTCTAATGTGTATTATAAACACAAACACAAATACAACGCCACAACAGGCAAATTGCCCAACGAGGTGGCCGACTTAAGAACATCATGGATCCCCGAGCCATTTTTTGGAGGCCCTACCTACTACTACTACACCACACATGCACCCCGCCCACACTCCCCCCCCCCGCGGAACCCCCCAAAGAATCGGTACATGCGGGAATGTGCGTGTACGTGTAGTGAAACCTGACGTGAAATTTTGTTGTTTCTCTGTAATGCTTGTTATGTGCAGTGCTGCTATCTGCCACTAGTTTTTCTAACTATGAGTGAAGTGTTATGATTGAATGATTTATCGTTGTGGGACTGTTGCTCTCTGTGGCGAGACTTTTTAACGGGGAGATCGGCTCGCATTTGCGCCTTGAAGTTGGGAACCACAGAAAACCAACTTCAGCCGACCACCACTGTGGGGTTCGAACCCGGATCCTCGCATCGCGAGTCCGTCACTATAACCACTCGACCACCACAGCGGCAAATTACAGTATATTTCCTATAATGTACGGTATACGTTCCATAGATTTCTTGTGAAACTCTTCAGCCGGAGGACTGTGAATGTGGTCAGTTGAAAGAAACTGAATGCAGGGCACTTACACACTTTTACCTTGCCTTAACTGTAAGAAAGAAATATTGCAAATGAAGCGTTACACGAACATCGATCTTAGTGTCTATTACGGCCAGATTAAGACATTGTTAACCCGGGTACGGAAATTTTGGTTAACAGGGAAGCGTTCTAAACTACTAACATAGTCCTGCAAGTTAACAGCGATAACTTATAGGGAAAAATAATTCTGGTTCAACCTTAGTTTCAAAATATGCAAGAAGAAAAACAACCATTGACGAAAAAAACTTGATAACGTAAACCGAAGTCCTGGCAACTACGGGACGATTTGGAATTCGTGGGACAAACTTAAAGGGGCGATAGAACACGCCTAAACAAGTATTTTTCGTCGTGGAATGTGTGGTCGAATATGAAAGGTTAAAATGCAAACTTTGTAATAAAACACATTGATGACACATTAATGATGCTAATTTTGGCGATGAGGTCCCCAAAGATGCCAATAGAAATCACGTGCATGATTCCTAGAAGATGGGTGACAAAAAGAAAGAAGTTGAGAGAGAGAGAGAGAGAGAGAGAGAGAGAGATGATTTGGTGGAGACGGGTACCATGCGATGAGCTCGGCTTATCTAATCCGTTGAAGCATAAATGTAGTGCTTGAGTAAATGAAATTTTTCCCAGCAAAAATGGGTCTACTTCATTATGTTCGAACCTATGCATCCTCTCGGATGGTTGATAGCACATATGCAGTAAATCCGTTGAAACATATTATAATTTGCTGCTGGTGAAGTGCTATTGTGCACTCTGAGAAAGCACTCTAACGCCTTTGCTTTTGCGATTCGACCACACATTCCATGACCAAAAATGCTTGTTTAGGTGTATTACATCGCCTCTTAAAGATTATTCCACGAGTGTAGAATCACCCGGTATGAACGAATTTTTCCCCATGTTATGATATTGGTCCGTTCCACCCTTTGCGAAAGTGATAACAATACAAAAATGATAACATTATTCGTGATTTTTTAATAAGTGGCGTCTACTGTACCTGGCAGTTCCCGCAGTTAGTCGAGTGATTTCAAATACAAATACATATACGAATACAAATACAACGCCACAACAGACAAAATGCCCAACGAGGTGGCTGAGAAAAAGATGCCCATAAAAATATGGATGTCATATATTTAAAAAAAAAAACAGCAACCCAATTAAAAATGGAATTAACAAAAATTGTAAGCAATATATACACATAATAAAATATTATACAATGCCCATAAAGAATACTTAGGGTTGTCTTATTCTAAGTATGGATAGAGCTTCTCTATTTATCCCAACATGTTTATCGTATTTCTTTTTAAACGTGTCAATTGTGTTACAATTTACTACCTCCGGGGGTAAGCTATTCCATTTATGAACAACCCTATTACAGAAAAACTCCCTGCGACACCATAGCCTTGCATTGTCCCTCACCAATCGATACTGGTGTCCCCTTGTAAAAGCAGTCGATTGGCGGTGTACTGAAAGTTCACATGGTCCATCCTATCCATCCCATTGAAAATTTTGAACACTTCGATCATATCTCCTCGACACCTGCGTTCATCCAATGTAAACATATTCAAAAAATGAAGTCTCTCTTCATAACTCAAGCCCCGTGTGGCAATAAGGACACGCGTAGCTCTTCTCTGCACCCCTTCAACCAAGTCTATGTCCCTCTGTAGATATGGTGTCCAAAACCTTACAGCATACTCCAGTCCAGCACGAACTAAGCCTCGAAAAAGCGGAAGAATGACTTTAGGAGAACGCAAAGTTCTCCTAAAGTACAAACTTTGTTCTCGTTTTAGACTCGTGTAAATCTGTAAAAATAAATGAAATATATTGTGTTCTGTCTCTCTTCTGCACTTGAAATAAATATCCTCCAAAAATTATGTGTGCACGAAAGGAAGGAAAAAAACAAACCCCCAAATGAAATAAGGACACACCTGATGTTGGCCAGGAAGTGAAGATTAATTGCTACTGAAAGGAAACGAAATCGGGGGGGGGGGCAGCAGTTGATCTAATGGATTTGATCTTCGACGCAGAGCCATTTGTCGAACAAGACGACGAGTGTTTAAGGTATGATGTTGACTGAAGACAGGACACGAAAGGTCAACGAAATGTCGAGCCAAAAAAGAAACCAAGAAGATAAGAAAAAGAAAAAAAAAAGTTTTTTTTTAACCTCAAAACGCAATCGATGGAGATTCGGTTATTCCTCTTCTAGATGCGTTTGAACACAGCTCAGCTCCGGTACTGTACATATTCGTTTGCAGGTAGAGCATAGAGGTATTGTCCGTCTCCTTGCGTGACGAATTTCATTTTATAAATTGAAGATATCATGACATGTATAAGGACATAGACTTGGTTGAGAGGGGTGATGAGCCACGCGCTCTTGTTGGTACATAGGGCTCAAGTTGTGAAGAGATAGGTGATTTTCTGAATATGTTTACAATGGAACAACGCTGGTGTCGGAGAATATGGTTGAAGTTTTTAATGGAATGGATGTGATGGATCATGAGTTGTCATGATATCAGTTATCGTATGTTTCATGAGCACTATCACTAATTTACTAGAAATCATTGGTGTATGAATTTCAATAATGAATGTGTTTCGATAAAGGGAGGGGGGGGCACCAGCATCTATTACTAAGGGTTGCATTAACTCCAGGTTGTGGTGTCGCATGGAATGTTTCTTTAACAGGGTTGTGAATAAATGGAATAGCTTATACCCGGGAGTCACGAATTCTATCAGAATTGACAGGTTCAAAAATAAATGCGATGCTCATAGCAAGGCTGGAGAATTCGGGGGTAGGGGAAGGGAGAGGGCAACAGCCCCAGGCTTCAAAATTTACGGGGTGGCAGTTTTAGGTGAAAACAAAGAACACCGTTACAAAATCATCGAATTTTAAAGTTGTGGGGGCGGTGAAATCATGTTGGCCAAGGGGGTCAAAAATCCTAGTTATAGCCCTGTATAATAGGATGAATCGAGAAGCTATCCGTAAGTAGAGAAGACAACCATAATTTTTTATGGACAGTGTCATTTTATTTTATCATAATCTTATACAAAAAATAGTAACTTTGGTTAGAGAAAAAAATTTTAACATGTTTCTGAGACAAATGTTTTTTTTCTTTTTACTGGTTTAAGCGTTTCGGCTCTACAATCGAGAGATTCTGATTCACGGCTCTTCATTGTAGAGCCGAAACGCGTAAACCAGTAAAACGAAAAAAAAATTCATTTGTCTTAAAAACGTGTTAAAATTGTTCTATGAATTTATCGTAATCATTAACTTTTATTAGTTTAATGTTAGTCATAATTGCTCTTATTTTAGGTCATATTTTAGTTATATTTGACATAAATATTTTTTGAGCCATCTCGTTGGGATTTTGCTTGCTGCGGTATTTGTATTTGTATTAGCCGACTCACGAGACGAAGTGGATGTGAAGTAACTGAAATTCTTAAGTACGAAATGTACTATATAAGATTTAAAAAGCACTTGAACGAATTTGCTAGAAATAAAAAGGGAATTAAGTTATTAAATATCTAATTTACGCTGAGAATTCATATACAGTAGACTCCGCTTATTGGAATCACGGATAATGTTCATTCGTATACTGTTATCACTTTTGTAAAGTACGGTAATACCAATATCATAATACTGGACATAAACCTCGTTTATAGTTATGAAGACTTTGGTCTATGTTATCAATTTTTTTTCCATCGAAAGTTTTTTCTTTTTGCACATTTTGAAGCTGAGGTTCAACCAGACTCATTTTTTCTCACAAGTTACCGTTATCAACCTGCAAGATTATGGAGGAGATCGGAAGGTGTTCCCTCCATTTTTGACAAAAATTTCCTGACTGGAAATTCCGTTCTCAATGTGACCCACGTACGTGTAGCGCTTCTTTTGCGATTTCTTTCCTATAATGAAGGCATGTGTAAGGTAAAAAAGATCTAGTTTCTGCAGT
Source organism: Pholcus phalangioides (assembly GCF_987345545.1). NCBI lineage: Eukaryota > Metazoa > Arthropoda > Arachnida > Araneae > Pholcidae > Pholcus > Pholcus phalangioides. The sequence continues at coordinate 78,103,279 of NW_028301608.1, read as the reverse complement.
TCTTAATTCCTTTGAGTTGAGCACATTAACCGTTCCTCGGTCGGAAGACATTCACAAGCAATCTATAGACTTTTCCATTCTAACTCCTCGCAATTTCTGAATTATAAAAATGCATTTTAGCTCAAAGGAAAAAAATCCCGTTATATACAACAATATTGGAAATAAAATAACGGTTGATTTAATATTTTGAAACCTACTACGTGGGAAAGAAAAGAAGTCCTGTTTACATACATCTATATTTACCAACACTTGGTTATCGTTTTTAGAACCGAGATTTATAACCATGTCTTTAAGATAATATCGGTTCTAAAAACGATAACCATGTGTTGGTGAGATATGGTTATAAATCGGTTATTGTTATCAGAAACCTCGAATCCCGATGTGATCACATTATATAAGAGGCGTGCACTGCCATATCACCCCCACCCCCCATTTCACCATTCTTTTTCTCGCAGCAAATATATTTTGTCACACTCTGAATGCGAAGGTTTGGAGCTGGCTGATGCGAAAATAAATCTAGCAAAGGAAATTTAACTGTTTTTGCGGGGATTCACTTACCGAATGAGCGCGATAGACCACTACGCTACAAAAGGAACGAACCTCTTTCCTTAGAGCTCGTGAGCGCTTAATGAGACTGTACATGGACAGCCAGACCTAATTCAGGCCAAAGCTCACATTGCTGGTATAGCCACCAGATGGGAGACTTATCCGAAGATGATGTGACCTTAATCTGAGGATTGGCCTGAGTTTAGTATTGTTGTCCGTGTATGGTCCCGTTCAGCGCACGCGAGCTCTGAGGAAAGTTTTTGGTTCGTTGCCCTTGTAGTAGCGTAGCGGTCTTACGTGTTCATCCGGTAAGTGAGCGGACGTGGGTTCGATTCCTCGCAAAGGAAGTTGAATTTTCTTTCCTGGATCCATTTTTGTATCAGCCAGCTGTTATAACCTTCACCAGCTGTTGAAACCTTCATAATAATAGCGGAGAGTGACGTAATCTTCGGACACAATAAATATTTACTAGTAACAGTGAAAATGGGTTAATAAAATTTATATAAATACCAACTCATCCAATAGATATTTTATATGGGGCCATTCAAGTATTACGTAAGCAGATTTTCAGCTGTTTTTGATCCCCCCCCCTTGACAGAAAAAGCCAGCAAAACACTGACCACCCCCCTTCCCCACCCCGTCAACAAAATTTCGTCAGCAGCTTGGAATATTTCATATCTTCAAAAAAGGGTGGTTGATGACGTAAAAAACCTTCAAACCCCCTCCCCCTTGTCATCAAAAGTCAGCAAATCCGAACCTCCCACCTCGATGCTGACGTAATACTTGAATGACTCCTATCAGATATTCAAAAATTTTCAACAATGTCTACATATTTTTATTTGAAATTGATATTTAATTTTTTCTGAACAATTGTGATTGAAAGAAAGTGTTGCTAATCTTTGTATTGGAGGGCTAAAGGCCCATATGCAAATAAATATTAGTATTATTATTTATGTAATTAATTTTTAAATACGATTTGTAAAATACCTATCTAGCTGAAAAAGCGTATCTGAACCATATGCATCTCGAATTTTAAATGTAATATAACCTAAAAAGCACCACTCAAAAGAAAAATAATAATAATAATAAATAAACAGAAACATCCCTAAACTCAAAAATGTACATCTTGTAATTTTATTGTTTTCTTAATAGTTATCTCAGTTAAAAAAGAATGATTTGAATGAAGTAAATTTTTCATTGATTTTATATTTGACAATAGAAAAGTTGTCGATTGCTCTCCTGCAATCACAATGAATTCAGGTCGATACGCTAATGAGAACGTGGTGCTGTCATTAGCAGGTACAACGAATTAAGAAAATGGTACTTGAAGCACTTGATACATATTATATCATTAGAAAAATTGCATTTGTCACAGCCATAAATGCGTGTTGTTCGGAAGCCAAATTATTGGTGAAACTTGTTTCGAATCACGTATCGCGGCGCTTTGTTTAAACTGGGGAGATGAAAGCGAATTTTACATAAATGCGAGACATACAAATTATGATAAAAGTATTGATTTCTCATGAGCTTTCAAGTGAAAGGTAAGGTAGACAAGTCTTTGTAGAAGGTAGCGTGTTTAACTCTGGAAATTTTTTCAAGTCGAACTGGTTACTTTATTTTATTTACTCGTTTCCCCTTGAGATGAAGATTTAAGGGGGGTTGGTGCACGATCTTGGTTTCCGATGCTTTCCTATGGGAAAATCGCCTTGCCTTATATAAGGAGCATTTAAAAACTGTCTATTCACTTTAGGCACTCAGTTTTTTTCTCTGAAGTACTAAGGGTATTTTTACACAATTTAACCCGAGAATTTAGGATTTTAATTGTTGGTATTTTTTCCTCGAATTTTAACTTCGACAACATGGATCTTTTTTAAAAATCCTCAAAATTTACCCGTATTTCGTGGCATAAAATTTTTGAAATAATTTTAATAAAAAATTCTCTTGTGCTAACGTTCGTAACACCACAATTGTTGACAGCCACACAAAGTTTCAAAACATTTGAATGAGTGGTGTTCGAAAAAAATGTTCCTGATCTAACAGAAATGAGTTTTGAGAAAAGAGCATTTGATAGTAAACATCGGCATGTATAATGCCTGCCACCAGTTTATAATGAAATATTGTTAAAATAAAATATTTGAAAATCGAAAAAGAACGAAAATGCCTTTTCGGAAAATTTGCGTGCGCCAACCCCCTTAAATTAAGAAATAATATCGATTTCGAGTGTGGTTGCTTGAGAGTATCATACAATTTTTTTAAAATTGTGTTTGCCACCAATTTTTTCCTACCTACAAAAAAAAAAACGATTATAAAAATTTCTAAAATTCCATATGGCATCATAATGAATTCTTTGTTTTTTCCAAATACAAAAAAATCTAGATATTGTTTGCACATTCAGCTCTGTCTTATTTCGTCATTTGCTGCTGATGCGATGATAATGTTTAATGTTTTAATATCTGACAAGGCCGTTGCGGTGGTTGGACTTGAACTTGAGGGCCTGGCCCCCGAAATGTGAGAAATGACCAGAAAAAGGGGAAAAGATAGCCAAATCTATTGGTCTATCAGTTTGGTCCTTCCCCCCAGTACGAAATTTCTGGCTACGGGCCTGATATCTGACATTTATGTGGTACGAAGTTGACATTATGTGGCAAAAATTTCAGTTTTCTTTTATCCAAAAATCTGTCGCATGCAGAAAACTATAGAACAGGGGATGCACAAACTTTTCATTCCGCTAGTCAGACATGCGGCATTTCTGCCGCTCGCGAGCCACAAACTTAAAGTAGTAACATCACCTGTATTTTACAGGACATTTCCGTGATTTTGGACGTCCAACTTTGTTTATAAAATGCTCCTGTTTTCCCCTTATTTTCAACGAGGGTTATTTGAATTTTTGAAATCAAGAATTGAGATTATTTTCATCAGTTATAAATTATATTACGACAGTTATGACTATCATGATTAGCTATAGTCATATACAGCGTGGACAATAAATTCGGTGAAAATTTCAAAATTCATAAATATCGGAAAAATAACTGAAATGAAAATGGTTTGCAGGGTTAGCATTGCTAGGTCACGGGAATTTTTTAAGACCGGAAAAAAACCTGAAAAACAGCTGATAGGTGGCGCTGACGTACACAAGAAAAAGAGAAGATACGTAAATAACGAACAGAATGCCTCCAAATCGTTTATTACAGCAGTATGTGTTCCACACGACCACCGCCACAGGGGATAACACATTGCAGGCGAATCAAAAATCTAGCAACGGCAGAGTGCAGCAGTTCCACACACACGGTTTACAACGGTGAACTGATTGTGGATTAGGAGCGCAAGTTCTTATAACCGCCTCATTTGCATATTTCCACCGCAGTTACTCGTAGCAGTGCCACCTATCGGCTGTTTGCTGAGTTTTTTTTCCGACTTGAAAAAATTCCCGTGTCCTAGCGATGCTAACCCTGCAAACCGTTTTTTATTTCGGCTATTTTTTTGATTTTTATTCATTTTTAGTCGGATTTTTATCAAGTTTCTACGGAATTTTCGCCCACCCTGCCTTCTCACATCTCTCTCTGTCTATTTCACGTCATTGGTGATTTTTCAGCATTTTTAGCGATAGTTGGCTACTTTACTTGCCTTTGGCAATTTTTTGACTGTGATTCGCAAATTTGCTTGCATTCGACAAGTTTTTTGGGTATAATTGGCAACGATACTTGCTTTTGACAGTATTTTTGGGTATAATTGGCAACTTTACTTGCATTTAACAGCTCTGTGGCTGTACTTGGGAACTGCACTTACGTTCGACAATGTTTTTTAACGATAATTTGTGATATCCCGTATGAATCCCAATTTCCTGTTTCCCGTATCTTCATGAAGAAGATATGGTCAGAGGAGATATTTATTGTGTTGTGCGTATTGAGCAGACTCTTTATTATCGGTACACCTTCAGCGGGCTGGATGGGAGCCCTTGTCAATTATATTTTCACCAAAACTCGCTCGCACAAAATACAGTTCACGCCACTTAATGTGATCACATCGGGACTAGGGGCTTCTGATAACAATAACCACAGGGTAATTATGTCCAAACAATCCCGTTTGCAAGTGCGTTGACCATGCATCCCGTTTGATCAAATGGGACGTATGATAAACGATTTTGGTGAAATGTTACAACTCTTTTTCTTTCCTACATAATTGGTTGCAAAATGTATAATTGTTCAATTTTTTTAAATTCTGACACGTGACTTCCCCCATCCTTTAAGTTAAGACCCTGCATTTTTATTTTATTCAGCCATTGTGTGTGAGGCGTTAGAATTAAACTCTCTAAGGTATATAGTGAATTACACCTTCTTAATGACAATACGTTTCACAGATTCCTTGAGAACGTCTCTCGGAAAAAAAGAAAATGGAATCTGATCAACACTGAATGAAACTGATCATGAATTGAGGGAAAGGGCTTTATTTTTTGTTATGCATTCACCTTCACTATAGGAAGGAAATTGAAAAAGCGTCTCTACACGCATATGGATCACAGCGAATACTGACTATGGACCGATTACGGAGTACGAAAATGTTTGCCGTACAGGGACAGGGAAGAGAAAACATCTAACCTCCTAAATAGTCTTGCAGCCTGATAACGATTACTTGCAGGTGGGGTGGGGGAATACGGTTTAGATAAACCGTAGAAGTTTGCACTTCAGAATGCGCAAAAAAGTTTCGACGGAAAAAAATTGATAACATTACAAAAGTCCCGATAACTATTTGCGAATTTTTTCCTATGCTATGATATTGGTCCATTCCGTTGTTTGGGAAAGTGGTAACAATACGCAAATGATGATATTATCCATGATTTTAATTAGCGGTGTCGACTGTACTTTATAAACATGCATGTAAACACCAGTGGCAGAGTGGAAAATCTTGCTCGACTTAGTGATTGGAAATATAGAAGGAGCGAGGTAATCTCTCTCTTTCTCTCTCTCTCCCCCCCCCCCCCTTCATCATTTACACATCTCACTTTTAATGTACTGGAAATTTACATCGGTGCATCTCGTATCAGGATTTCAGAACGATACTTTAAGCAAGTTCTATCGATACTCCGCGGATGTGTATCCAGACTCTAATAAATAGAAGGTTATAGAATGGAGGTGCTTTCTCGGAGAAGGAGGAGATAGTGGAGGAACGCGATTGCCATGAAATAATAGATGTTCTTGTCGGAACAGCGACGAACAATGATATCTTCTCATCGATAGTAATCGAAGAGGGCGAGTCCATTTCTCATCTCTCTCTTTTTCTCTGGAGCTTTGTTTCACAAACCCCGAGTCGATTCCCACGACACAAGTGGCACTTCCCTAATAAGAAGAAAAGAAGCCCATCCCAAATAAGAGGAAAAGAAACACGAAATTAAGAAAATTCGAACAGAAAAGAGAAGAAAAAAAAAGGAGTTTTAATCTTTATACACAAAAGCACTTGCGCTCCGGTTTTCTTCGAGATAATTTATATCCTCTGTTTTGAAGATTTCGATATCCTTCTTAAAAGGTTTATCTTTCCGATGTAACGCGAGAAGAAAAGAGTCTTTGGACGTCGACGCTTCTCAAAAACCCTTATTGCATCACACTTTCATTAAAACTTAATTAAAAGGTGCGAGGATGTCCTATAATTGTAACGAAATTGGGAGGAGAAATCGATAGCGTATTAGGTAAGAAGTTGCGAGCAAAGAAATAAAGTAAAAAAAAAAAAAAAATAGCGATAATGAAGATCTTGCTTAATCAGGTATATCATCGCCTTTCTATTCATTAACTTTTCCATAAACTGATGTAAATCTCTCTTCTGGTTCATTTATCAAAGTACGTGGCACGCAAAGTGGAAATTTTTCATTGAAAGGTTTCTCGAATCGGTTATTCGGAATATCATTTTTCTCCTTCAATAAGATTAAAAAAAAGAAAGAAAATGTAGCAGAGAAGAAAGAAGAACTTTGTGACGTTATCAACAAACTCGATATAACAGAATTACACTTTCATCTCCTGTCTCGGGTATCTTTTTTTTCCTTCTTCTTTTTACCTTCCTTATAACGCTATTACAGATAAGTTGCAGTGAAGTTCCAAAAAAGGAAAGATAAGATGAATGTCTCCATTGGGTTTAAATTGTTTTCGCGGCAATCCTCGAAAATATTTTATATATTTCCTAAACATTAAAAAAGAATCGAGATTTATTGCCGGATATGTAGGTAACATGCTGCATACGTATTTACAGTCTTTGGTATAAATACAAATACAAATACAAATACAAATACAACGCCACAACAGGCAAAATGCCCAACGAGGTGGCTGATAAAAAGATGCCCATAAAAATATGGTTGTCATATGTTTCAAAAATACAGCAACCCAATTAAAAATGCAATTAACACAAATTACAAACAATATATACACATGATAAAATATTATACGATGCCCATAAAGATTACTTATGGTTGTCATTCTAAGAATGGATAGCTTCTCGATTTACCCCAACATGTTTATCGTATTTCTTTTTAAACGTGTCAATTGTGTTACAATTTACTACCTCCGGGGGTAAGCTATTCCATTTATTAACAACCCTATTGGAGAAAAATTCCCTGCGACACCATAACCTTGCATTGTCCCTCACCAATCGATACTGGTGTCCCCTTGTAAAAGCAGTCGATTGGCGGTGTACTAAAAGTTCATGGTCCATCCTATCCATCCCATTGAAAATTTTGAACACTTCGATCATATCTCCTCGACACCTGCGTTCATCCAATGTAAACATATTCAAAAAATGAAGTCTTTCTTCATAACTCAAGCCCTGTGTGCCAATAAGGACACGCGTAGCTCTTCTCTGCACCCCTTCAACCAAGTCTATGTCCCTCTGTAGGTATGGTCTCCAAAACCTTACAGCATACTCCAGTCCAGGACGAACTAAGCCTCGAAAAAGAGGAAGAATGACTTTAGGAGAACGCGAAGAGACCTTTTTGAAAATGAGACCAAGCATTCTATTCGATTTTTTGACAACCGCTGAACAATGTTCAGAAAACTTAAGTCGCTCGTCAATGAGAATTCCCAAATCGGTGACTCTAGTTGCATCCGGGATAGTGACACCATTCAACTCGTAAGAGAACCGTTGGTTGTTCGAACCAAAATGAGCGACCATGCACTTATCTACGCTAAACGTCATGCTCCATTCATTTGCCCATGCTGCAATCTTGTTTAAGTTGGTCTGGAGCAACTCCCTATCGCTATCATTCCCGATTACCCCCATTAGCTTCACATCATCTGCGAATTTGCTAGTAATTCCATCGATACCCTGATCGAGTTTATCGATAAAAAGTGAAAAAAGTATGGGGCCAAGGACACTTCCCTGAGGAACTCCACTTGTGACGTCTGTCCAACCAGAGAATTCCCCGTTCACCATAACTCGTTGCGACCTATCTCTTAACCACGATTCTATCCAATTCAGCAAGTTGCCCCCTATTCCAATCTCGTGTAAACGCTTCAAGAGTTTGCCATGTTGGACCCGATCGAATGCCTTCTGGAAATCAAGGTAAACAACGTCGACATTTTTGCTCTTACCCAAAGCCTTAGTCACGTAATCATAGAAGCAAAGGAGGTTAGTTACACATGACTTCCCCTTCCTGAACCCATGCTGATTATCCGACAATACATTATTCTCGTCTATCCACTTCACAAACTGCCTTTTGATGATAATTTCCAAAATTTTCGAGAGGGAGCTCGTCAAACTCACTGGACGATAATTAGACACCACTTCTCTACTACCCTTCTTAAATATCGGAACAACGTTAGCCAGTTTCCAATCTCTCGGGACGATACCCTCAGCAACACTACTCCTGTATATCTGTGCGACTGGCCCCAACAATTCATTAGCACCTTCCCTGAGAACCCTGGGATAGATATCATCTGGTCCTGGTGCTTTGCTTGCACATACATTTCTTAGAAGATTTAGGACCTCCACGTCTTCCACTTGAATATCGTTGAGCGTTTTATTACCCCATGCAACACCCGTATATCGAATATCATTATCTCCATTAAAAACCGACGCGAAAAAGTCATTGAAAGCACTACACATGCCTACATTGCTCTCTACTTTTGAGCCTCCTATCGAGAGGGGGCCAACTGTCCCCTTACATCCATTATTGACGTATCGAAAAAATGATTTTGGGTCAGAGCCAATGTTATCTGCCAACCTAGATTCAACTTGCTTTTTACTATCCCTTATCGCTTTCTTCAACAGTCTTCTTTTATCAGTAAACAATGATAGGTCACCTCGTCCACTTTTATACTCTCTGAATGCTCTTTTCTTTTCAAGATAAAGGTTCCGCACGCTATCCGTGAACCATAGAGGGTGTGATGTACAAACACGCTTTTTCCGAACAAAGGGTATGACGTCGTGCAAAACAGAGGACAGCTTCGTACTAAATTCTTCCCATTGACTTACCACCCCTACTGATTCCAACCGGTCTTTGAAAACTTCCGCTAACCTTCTTCGCAAAACATCAAAGTTAGTTCTCCGAAAACAAGGAACCAGTCTTTTGTTATCAACCTTACCCGAGGAAAAGTTACAGTGAAATCTGACGATACGATGATCACTGGAAGAAAACTCTTCCCCCACCGAAACATGTTCAACTAGAATACTGGATTATGCATTCAAGAGAGAGAGTTTACGGATAATTTATTTCAGTATAAACATAAATAAACAATGATATTACATTTATGATTATAAATTTGTGAAATCGTATTTTTACAAGTTTTAGTTTTCATACATTTAATACCTCATTTAGTTCTATCGGGGGTTCAAAAGTCAATTCATATAAGAGTACATAATAAATGCTTGAAATATTAATGAATAATAAAACCAAGGTTTTATTGTTCATTAATAATAATGCTTTTCAAAATTCTACAAATTTTCTTGCGCACATTAAATAAATGTTAACATGCATGGACTCGAATATGTAAATACATTTTGCGAGGTAAACAAGGTATTTAAAAAAAAAGCCATGGTTCGTGGCTTGTTTTTTCGTCCTCTTTTGCTGATCGGGGGGAAAGATTAATTCATTTTGGATAAGGCATTTTATCGCCGTATGAATATTTAATTTCCAGATGGCATCGGATCCCTGAAGAAAAATATATATCAATAAAAAAAGAGATTTTCTTCATTGTCCGCCTTCAAAGAAGGGGATTCGGGGAGCGCGTAGGGGCGACATTGTGTAAAAAAAATTTCGTTCCGTATCAGATACAAAAATAATGAGTCCCACGACTATCTACAAGACTCAAATTTTTTTTCAATTTCTCAATAATTCGTAAATTTTGCTTTATGAATACAGGAGAAGGTTCAAATATGAACTATTATCTTTCCCCCTAAATATAGGCTAGCTGTTGAATGAACTAGTAGAAGATTGGGCCACTTGGTGACGATGACATGAAAATCGTAACGAAGATGGTCTTAAACAAATGAATCATCGCTGTTGTGTCTACGTGTGAAACAGACGTTATATTTTTCCATCGAATCAGGTAGTTACATACCTCAAAACTTCATCAGACATATTAGTTTAAACGTCTGCATATTTTTAATAACTAATTATTGCGTGTTTGGTTGTCACAATGTCTGATAAGTTATTGAGCTATGTTCCGATAACCTAGACCAGGGGTGGCCAATGCGATCCACGACAAAATGAAAAACCTATTGTGAGCTTTATGTAAGTAGCTGTAGCAGATTTCCTAGCGCAATCATCGGAGGTCCGTGATGGTAATCTCGATGAGAAAAAATTTTTCTTTCATCATAAAAGTTCAATATTAATGTGCTGCCACCTTTCCGTAAAAATATTCAGTCAAACATTTATTTAGCAGAAAAAAAAGTAAACTAATAGATAAAAGATAGAGAAACATTTTTTAATTTTTTTTTTTTTTACACAAAATATTCAAAATGACAAATTCCATAATATCAAATTAAATTATTTTTTTGTTTGATAAACTTTAAATATTTTATGAAGTAACATTCTCTACTCTATTGATAGGAGCATTATATTCATTAATAATTTATTATAATTCGTATAATCAAATGAAAAGTTTAGTTAATTATTTAAATTCCGTCGAAATGTTTGAGCTCGTGATCAAGCAGTCATACTGGGTGCGGCTTATAATATGCCGGAGTTTTTTGGTTTTTTTTAAATAACGTGATCATCACGTATTCCCAAGAGATCTTTACGATCTGTCCAGGGAATTTGTTAGTGTGATAGTAAACATCCATGCCCGAACCGGGATTCGAACCCAGACCTGCACAGTCAGAAGGTAGCTCCCTAACCACTGGACTACCAGGCGGCAGTCTCTCTTGCGCATGCGGCTTACATACCGCAGTTTTGTTCCTGGTGGTGCGGCCCGAGACGCCATGTTGGCCCTTGAACAGAAAGAAGTTGGCCACCCCTGACCTACACCAGGGAGTATCGTTACCTGATAATGGCTGCCTCTTAGTAAAAATTGAGCATATTGTTGGTCTAAATATGGACTTGTAGCCACTTTTCAACTTGTCACATATCTTTGCATATATATATATATATATATATATATTGTACCTAAAAAGTCTCTCTCATCTTACACTGTATTTTATTAAATAGAAAAAATAATATTTGGTAGTTATAATTTTTTTATTTATGTAGACTCGTATGGAGTTCATGCAAGGCCATCATATAACAGCACCATTGGCGTTCCGGCAGAGGCATGTCCTGGAACCCCAAACTAGCTGGATGTGCTATTTAGGAGAAGTGTGGTTGTGTTTCCTATTCACTTTGTTACTATTTCTACAAATACAGGGTGTCCTGTAAGTCCTAATGCTGCCTTTATCTCATCACCCTTTCGTCGTAGAAGAATTGTTCCAATTTATGATATGCTCAAAACGCATTCAAAAATCACGCTGTACCAGTTTTGAGAGTGAAAATAGTCTGTAACAAAATAAAAAGTCTAAATTTTTAAATGGAAATTTATATTCGCTGAGATAGTCGAGTTTGAAAATCGGAAAAAAGTTTAAAAAGAACAGCATAAAGTAACGGACAACGCTTCTTTCTCTCATTCAGGCTGTTCTTTCCCAACTTTTCCCTAATTTTTGGACTCTAAATATCTCAACGAATTTTGCATTTAGAAACTTGAATTTTTTTTTCTAATTGGATTTTTCTAGACAGGTGTCCATATAAAAATTTAGATTTTTTTAATTTTGTGATACACTGTATTTTCTCTCTCCTCTCAAAATTGGTAAAGGTGATTTCTGAACAAATTTTAAGCATTTTCTAAATTTGAACTATGCCTCTACGACGTTGAAGAAAGATAAAGGCGGTGAGAAGATAAAGGCCGTATTAGGACTTTTACTGGACATCCTGTACATTACAGCTGCCCCAAATTTAGACAACCATGTGAAAGAACACGTTTTCATAACTTTTGTATTTATTCATACAGGCCCAGAGCCACAAAATTTGTAAAGTAAGTAGTTTCTTGGCAACATCGAGAGAAATAAAAGGGGAGAAATAAATTATACAAACATTGGTGAATACATAAAAGAATGATTAATTAAACAAACATTATATATAGAGCCCGGTGAGAGCGGAAAAAGTATTTTCTGCAAAAATGGGCACCTGTAAGCAAATATATAAAAATAAATAAAATAGAATGACAAATAAGTATAAAAAAAGCACATGTATATAAACAAACAATGTATACAACGGCAATTTGCAGTTAGATACTAATCTACTAGTTCGAAGCATTTCAATAAACCGATAGAAAAACCAAAAAAAAAAAATTAATTAAAAAAATTATAGATTTTCTGCCCCTCAAATATTTTCCGCTTACGAGAGGAAAATCAAGGTTCGTATATATGTATATAACTTCTTCCGGCGAGGTAAGTAGTTCGAAAAATCTAATGATCCTATTGTGGTTGATTTTCTATCATATTAACCGCCTATGAAATCGAAATGTATTGGGAATTGAGAAATAAAATAATTTTTACCCCCCCCCCCCCCCCCGTAAGATTTCGCAAGAACAAAAACTGAAAAAAATCAGATATTACATGTTTAGAGGAAAAAATGCAGGAATCTCTAAAACGATCAACGTTGCTTACCGAGTTGAATCTTGTGAACAGTCAATTTTTCAGATGTAGTGGAAACTGTAATCCGAATTAAAGTGAAACTTTAGAAAAAAAATTGGTATCCAGATATATATAAAATAGGTGAAATTTATATACTGTTTTTTATTTTAAGGTCGAAAATACTCTTACAAGAGAATTTCCAAATAAACAAACTTCTGTTGCGTGATCGGGGCCAGAACCATTCAAGATCCGATCTTGCAGTGGGTATTCATTGCCATATTCATCATAAAGCAAATGAATTCTCTCACCCTACCTAATATTTTTGCACTAGACTGTATTTGATACAAGTCCTCGAATCATTACGTTTTGAGAAGCTGAATGCTTTACTTATTCAAGACAACAACCTTTCGCACAATTTTTGAAACCAAATTTATAAAATACACGGAATATTTCAAGCATGTTCACCTTACCAACTTCATTTTTACATGTTTGAGGCTGTATTAACGCATAGAAATCTTCAAAAGGAGGTACATATAGCTGGCCAGACCTCAAAATAAAATATGCCTTCTTATACATATTTGGATCTTCTCTTCTAAATATGTCATATTCGATTTAAATTTAAAAAACGTGTGAAACTCCGTGAAATTAACTTCCACCTACTTCACTGTATCGTTCTTTACCCTACTCCGCCTACGCCCCTACCCCGACAATAGTTTTTCTGACTGGAGACATCATTACAATCGTTATAATCTTTGATTTTGGAGATGCTTTGGTGGGGGCATGGAAAAAAAAAGGTTAGGAACCACTGCTTTAAGCTCTTTTCCCACTATTTGCTGATAAATTTTCGCGTTCGCCACGTATCCCGCGTACCACAGGTTGGAAACTACTGATATAGGTATAACTGCACTGACTGTGTAAGACGTCAAAAACTTAATTTGACTTATAATTTTCCTGTACAGATCGTATAGATCTCTTGGCAGTCGAGTGGTTAGGGAACTAGCTTCTCGCTGTGCAGGTCTGGGTTCGAATCCCGGTTCGGGCATGGATGAACACTAACAAATTCCCTGGACGGATCATGCTGATCCCTTGGGAATACGTGAGGGTCACGTTATTATTAAAAAAAAATACATGATGCTCACTTTATTAAAAAAAAAAAAAGAATTGAGTAAGCATTTTAAGTTAATTTTCTTTCAATGTACCTTTATCTCGAATAAGGGGACAAATATTTCGAAAATATATGCCTCTAATTTACATGACAAGAAGATATGAATTATGTTTGAAAGTGGGAATTTTAAATGCATTTCTGTCTGGCACGTATGTTGGAATGACACATGATAGGATATTCCATTTATATGTTCCTCTACGCTACTGTGACGGAGCTAAAAGATATAAGAGATGCATTTCAAGGTGACTATGTGTCAATCAAATGGCAGAATACGAAATTTACGCGACGTAATTTATTCCTTCTTTGATATTTTATAAATCTTAAAAGTTCGGAATTCATTTTAATATGAGTCTGTAAGTACATACTTTCTTTCATTTTGCATTCCATCGAGTTTTTCCAAATGACATTCCGGGAGCAGCAGTTAGTGCGAGTCCAAATCGTTTCTTTGATTTCTGAAAAAAATAAAGAAAAACAAAACAACAACAACAAAAAAACACGAGCATTACGCTCTCGCGTATTAAGTATATTTGCCACTTAGAGTATAATGCCGCTCGATACCTCGGGAAAAGCGAAAAAGATCTGAATTCAACACATTAAGATATTTTTTTCTATTCACTAAAAGAGAAGGCGAAGAAGAAGAAAAAAAAGAGTGAAAAATGATGATAAGAAAAATATTGCCTCTGGGCGAAAAAAATAAATACAAACTGGAAGAAAAAGGGGGTTTTTTCCTCTCCCTTAAAAGAAATGGGAGAGGGAGAGAGAGAGAGAAACATGGTCTGTTTCATTTTGTTTTTATTGCCACTAAGCATAGTTTGTATGAACGCAGCCAGCGAAATAACCACATCTGAAGGAGTCAAATAGCCAATTTAAGTCTTGCCCTATTTGAGCGAGAAATGATGTTTGAAATGGATTTTCGCTGCTTCATCGCATTTTTGCTCCAATGGCTCTCTGTTTTAACACTCGTACTCTCCCTCCCTCCAGGCCCTGTTGTTTGAGTGCTTGAATTTCTAGAAACATTCTAAAAAAAAACCAATTTTTTTTTTCTCTCACAATTTTCCGCTCTTTCTCCCCCCATTTTATAAGACACTAAAATTTTCTGGCCACAAATAATCTATCTAGACAATCGAAAAAATAACTATCTCATTTTTTGATTTTTTTTTTTCAGAAAGTAAGGCTGTGAGGGAAATGGGATATTCAATCCAACGCGTGATTGAAAAATCAAAACTCCGAATAAACTATGCATTACTAATAGAAAAACTACCTGAAAGTCGGTGAACCATTTATTATGGCCACTTCACAATTTTTATATTAATGAGTTATGACGTCATAATGTTATCGCCAGAGGTCGAGATTGGTATAAAAACTAGATTGCTGGATAGTTCCGAAATCTTTCAAGTTGCATTTCATGAAAAGATAGACACAAAAATAAAGATTTTACAGATAATTTTGACGTGGAATGATTATGAGTTCTTGAATCAGTGGCGTAAGCATCATTGAAACGGTTAAGTTTTCGAGAGCAGTTGTGGTTAATATTTACTGGAAGTGTTTATTGTGTCTCTTTAAATAAAAGGAATACGATCACATCGGCTAGTCGATGATCGAGGCGAATTGAAAATTGTTTGATGGGTTGAGACCAGGATGAAAGAGCAACGGTACGTCAAATCGTAGGATATTCGAACAAGGGAAGAACAGCGATGTGCTCTCATTGTACATTGCATCAATTGGGATATAAAAGCCTAGGGTCAGTGTGGAAACCTCCGTTCTAACAGCTAACAAGATCACTTTCAGTTGATCGATTTAATTCTTCGATTTACATAATTTTAATTACGATGCACTATATGTAATCTTTGTAAAGAAGTTTACCGCATCGCACTTTTGTGTCTTACGCAGAAAGTAGTGATACCAATGACTTGCTTTAGCTTTCGGTGATTATTAAGTGAAAAATATCGATGTTATTAGACATCTTCAGAAGAACGAAAACTAGCGACGATATTAAAATTCAACTATCCAAAACGGTTTTTAGCAAAATATATTTAAAAAATATTGGTTTTTTTTTTTACTGTAATTCCAAAAATCTCCTAAAGTTATCGTTATGGAGCAAGGGTTCTTAACCTTTTTCAGCCGCGACCCAAAATCAAGAACACTATCAAGTTCGCGACCCATGGATCAATTTTAAAATTTCAAAATGCTCTTTAATTTTTCCTATTTTATTGGACTGGCCATATTTCATTTAGAAAAAAACAAGACATCAATTCTCACCAAAAAAAAAACAACTGCCAGACATAGAAAAATTGCATGATGCAAAAAAAGAGCTATCAAACCACGGTGGAATAAAATGCAATTTTTTTCCTCAATTTGAACTCCCTGTAAAAAATATTGAACATAACACATATCTGAGATGAATATATGTGTTATGTTCAATATTTTTTACAGGGAGGTCAGAAGAATATTCAGATGGTGGTAATCATCATAGCATAATTTATAAGTTATGAAAATAGTCTTCATCCTTGATTTCAGTAAAGAATATAAAAAAATCAAATAAGCTTTGTTGCTAAATGAGCCACATTTATTTCAGACAATTGAGAAGGCCATAAAGAGATTAAAATACGGGTCATATCACCATACAATATAAATACAAATACAACGCCACAACAGGCAAATTGCCCAACGAGGTGGCTGACTTAAGAACATCATGGATCCCCGAGCCATTTTTTTGAGGCCCTACCTACTACTACTACACCATACATGCACCCCGCCCACCTCCCCCCACCCCCCGCGGAACCCCCCAACGAATCGGTACATGCGGGAATGTGCGTGTACGTGTAGTGAAACCTTACGTGAAGTTTTTTTTGTTTCTCTGTAATGCTTGGTATGTGCAGTGCTGCCATCTGCCACTAGTTTTTCTAACTATGAGTGAAGTGTTATGATTGAATGATTTATCGTTGTAGGACTGTTGCTCTCTGTGGCGAGACTTTTTAACGGGGAGATCGGCTCGCATTTGCGCCTTGAAGTTGGGAACCACAGAAAACCAACTTCAGCCGACTACCACTGTGGGGTTCGAACCCGGATCGAACCATCCTACTTATTAACGAAATGTTTAATTTTGTAAATTAGTATTGCCGGTGCGAACTTCGAGGCGCGACTCGTACTAGTAGTGAGTGGGCGACAAAACAAAAATTCGTCTTCAATTTCGAAACCTCTAGCATATCGTACGTAATTGAGCGTCTTCACTCACGCCAGTGATTTCATCTAAGTGCGGACTAAACCTTCCCATTTTTTAAAGGGATGGAATAATTTTTTTTCTATTTGTCGACGTATGAGAAATACGCGTGCGCATTGTGTCATTGCACAGTGGTATTTGTTGACTTTTCTTTTGCATATTCTTTTCGCACACATCACATGTAATGCGGACCATATCTATAGCTGCTGGTTTAACCAAAAGTGAGGAGGACTCCAATAGTGTGCTTTTTTTTCCTTCGCAATTCACCAAGCTACATAATAGTGTTGTCGCTTCGCTTCAGTTGCTGGTCTTTTCTTTCGAAGAAACTTCGTTCTTTAGTGACTAATGCACTGTGTTTACTTTCAAGGTGCCGCTTTAACTTATTTTGTTTCAGTGATTCGTTGCTCAGTACTTCATTACATATGCTACATTGAGGCTTAATAATGCCTTGATCAAGTATGGGCGTGAATCCGAAGTCTAGGAAATCATCTTTATACTGATGGGCATAATTGGAAACTTATGCGAGACACATAATTATTAAAAAATAGAAAAGATGAAAAATTATGAAATTTACCATAGAAGACAGGTACACGCACACCAAAAGCACAAGCAGGAAGATAAACAAGTGCTCCGCAGAACAGGCAGACAAACACTAAAAAAAAAAGCGATACGATTTTTTTTTTCAATCCTAATCACTGGAATTAGCAACACCGGTGGTCACTGCGACATCATTCCCAGAAATACTGAAGTCTATTGTTCCTGACCCAGACCTTAGAGCGGACCGATTCATTCAAAAGTGCTTCACTTATTGGTTTCAGCTACAACAACCATAAATTAATGTTTCTTTGCCACTTGACTGAACTTTTTGACGTTTTTCTTGAGTCATGTATGCTTACGACAGTATCAAATGTAAGTACAATATGCTAATAACACGAGGTACCATTGTAAACAAACCGCGAAACAGTTTAAGTAAATAATGGTATTTTTTTGACGTGAAAACGTATTTAAAATCGGTGCCGGGTGTGGGGAGCCAAACGTGTCTAAATGAGCGGCTGTTTTCGTCGAAGTAACTTCAAACATCACACAATAACTCAACCAAAAATATACATAGCGCCGCCATCTTGTGATCTCGTTTCAAAGAATAAAGATGGAAGTTTCTGCTAGTATCATGCTTATATTTGTGGCAGCCTGACCTAAGCAACTGCGAACGCGCAAAATGAGAGTTTTAGAATTCGACACGTGTCTACAAATGGGATTGTGGCGCTACTTGTCTTGTACAATTTTTATATTTTTCTTATGTTTTTTATGCCACTCACTAGCTAGGCATTATCTAGTGTGTTCTTGTATTGGAGTACAGTCTGGCTCCAACTGTGGACCGAACATGTCGTAAAAATCTCTCTCTCTCTCTCTCTCTCTCTCTTCTATTAAATAACTAAAAAAAGAAAGGAGTCATGACTGTATGTTTCCGAAATAACAACCAGACACATCCACCAGCACTAGCATCACCACAGGATCATATCTCTGAAACTACTTATCCAATCCCTGTAAACCGGAATTGTTTTAAACAGGAATATATGTGCTGTAAGGCATCTTTAGGATTCAGTTTGTATATCTTAAATACTTAAAAAGATACAAGACTGTAAATTTAAAAAAGTTTGAACATTCACGGATTTTTTCAAAATACCGTGATACATATGAGTAAAAAGTACAACCAAAATAAGAAAAATCGGGCACGAAATGTATAAAAAACAAAATGGTGAAGAGAATGACTTAAAAAACACCAGGATCGAACCTAAACCCAACGCACAGTACTTCCGCGAATATAGACAACGCAAGCATGCTCAGGCAACTCTGGTGGCATCTGACGGGACTGGATCAAGTATGCTGTAAATTTCGTTGCTGATGAATTACACAGTTCAACGGAGGTCTACCCAGACCATTGGGCTCACTTGGCATTCCCAATACATCTGTCGTTCAGGGATGACGTCCAGTGCCTTCATTATCGTTTGCGGGCGTGGATGACCCCTTCTGCGGGCCAGAGAGAAAATCCGCAATGGTTCCGATTCTTAGAAACGATGTGCTTACACAACTTCAGTTTGCACTTTGTTAGCGCGAGTCTAACAACGGCTATTGGCTTACTGTCGAATTACCGACAATTTCAGATCGCTTACGCCATCTCATGCACTTTTTTTTTTTTTTTTTGCACTCCTTTTTAAGCACATTCTACCACATTATTAGTTTCAAAGTTCGTATCTGCATCCATTCCTATTGTCTGTCACTCCACCACCATTCCCCTCTTCTTAGTAGCCGAAGGCCAACTTCAGATCGACCGTCATTTTGATATGGATTCCGGACCTTCATTTATGTGAAATTTTGTTCCCCATGATCCCCATCACAGCATTTAGTAGGAAAAGTTTAATTTCAATTTATTATATACGATTGAGGTTTTCACGAAAATAACAGCGGCAGTGTCTGACACTGTCTGTTCTTTTCTCAATCGAAACGGAAAACAAGTCCGGTCAGTAATCGGAAAAGAAAATTTAAAAACCAAAAATTCGTATGACACATTTCTATGAGCGGAAGTCAGAAAATTTTTAGTTCAGTTTTTCGTAGCTCCAACAACTTGTCTGCGTCTGAACTACCAAGTTATGATTTTGCGAATAGTTGTTCTTTTGGTTCCATTACTGAACAGGATGTTTTATCTGTTATAAAAAAACTCAAAAGTCGTAAAGGCCAAGGCGATGATGGTATTCCCCCATACATAGTTAAGGGTTGTGGCTCATATTTAGCTGGCCCTCTGTCTATAATTTTTAATATCTCCATTAGTTCTGGTGTCTTTCCTTCAATTTGGAAGACTTGCTCAGTGTTGCCTGTCTTCAAAAGTGGTGATAAATCTGATGTTTCAAATTACCGACCTATAGTTAAAATGAATTCTATTTGTAAAGTATTTGAACTTATCATTCATGAAAGAATTTATGGCCGCGTTTGTTCCTGGTTTTCTAGTTGTCAACATGGTTTTATTGCTAAGAGATCTTCATTAACTAATTTAGTCGAATTTTCTCAAGATGTAGCTCAAACTATAGATAATAAGCAGCAAATTGATGTTGTTTATACTGATTTCTCAAAGGCTTTCGATTCAATCAATTATATTCTTCTCCTTCAGAAGGTCAGGGGTTGGGGCTTTTCTGGACATCTGCTCAAGTGGACTGAGTCATACCTTACTGGGAGATCTCAGAGAGTAATTTTTAATGGTTGTAAATCCTCTTCTTATGCATGTTTTTCTGGTGTTCCCCAGGGGTCGATTTTGGGTCCCTTACTTTTTATTTTATTTATAAATGATTTACCTGATTGTATCGATACTAAATGCTTAATGTTTGCTAATGATGTAAAATTTTTTCATGTTATTAATAATGCTGATGACGCTGCTAAATTACAAGAATCTATTAACAAACTGAATTTATGGTGTGTAAATAATAAGTTGTATTTAAACATTGATAAGTGTAAATGTATTACCTATAGTAGGAGGCATTCTCCACTTATATATGATTACAGTGTTGATGGTCAATTACTTCTAAGGGTTGATTGTGTGAAGGATTTAGGTGTTATATTTCACAGTTCTTTTTCGTTTAACCAACATATTAATTATATAGTGTCTAAAGCATCCAGAAGTTTATAATTCGTAATAGTAAGCTTTTCCACAATGTTGAAACTATTTTGTTACTTTTCAATTCCTATGTTCGATCTGTTTTAGAATACTGTAGCATAATTTGGAATCCACATTGCTTATTTAATATAGTTAAAATTGAACGTGTTCAAAACAGGTTTTTGCGCTATGTATATTTTAAGAAACATCAGTCATATAATCACTACTTACCAAACGAAATACTTCGCTCATCGTTCTGTTATGATTCCCTTGAAACTCGCCGTCTCGGGGCCCTTACTAGGTTTTTTTGTAAAAATTATTCACACTGATATTGATGCACCTGATATTCTAAACCTTATTACTTTTTATTGCCCACGAATCAATCTTAGATGTCGTAATCTTTTTTATGTTCCTCCATATCGTTCTGATATTTTGAAAAATTCTCCATTGTACCGATTTCTAAGATGCAGTAATACTGATGATGTATATTTTTAAACTTTGAATTTTGTATATATATATGTTTTTCTTGTATTCATATATGCAAACTGTAACTGGGCTTTTGCCTGTAGTTTGTATTTAAATAAATAAATAAATAAATAAAATGAGTCGTCAAAATATTGGTATGATTCATATTTCCACCGTTAGAGAGGGATTTATTGTTGTAAAGGATATCATTGTATCGAGAGGAGTTTAACATTAGACTATAGGCAATTCCAAACAAAATTTTAAAAAGTAACGTTGTAGAATGATTTATCGTTATATATCGAGTATCGTTGTTGAGGGATTTATCGTTATATCGAGTATCGTTGTAGTGAGGTTTAACTGTATATAACTGTATATATATTTCCCAGATCTCTAGATATATTTCAAGAAACAAAAAGATTTATTGATGATTCTTCTGAAAAAATGAGGAGGAAAGACAGAGAGAGAGAGAGAGAGAGAGAGAGAGAAATATATTGAGAGAATATGAGGCACCATCATCGAAGCTGTCGTCAGTCAGATCTATGTTGGATATGTAAGTATGTCATCATGCGGCGTAAGTTGGAAATTATCGATTCGTTTTGAAATCGTTTACTGACATTTTCCGCGATGAGTTTCTATAATTAACAGCGTCGAATTCATCGTAGTTTCATTCATTCGGCGAAAGATCTCCGGGAATCACGTCATTATGCGTAATTATGTTGTTGACCATTAAATGCTTACAACTCTTGCTTGAAAAGAACATAAAAATTTTCCCTCCCGCCATTTACGCATATTAGAAAATTGTTTCGAACAAATTGAATGCGAATCTCTATTTTTCCAAGGCGAAAGTGTTTGCTTTCCGATGCCAAGAGACTGTGTAATAAGAAAAATAAATGAAGCTGTTTTTAGCAAGCTCCATTAAAAATGACAGAGTAATAAGCGGGCATTAAGTCATTAAACATTCTCAGAAAAAGCAAAAAAAAATTTTCGGAGATTTTGAAATTAATTAACCTTTGAAGTTTGTTTTGTTCATTCAGTTCAGTCTTAAGCGAATTTCATTTGTAGAGGAATCGCTCTAGAATTGATCAGTCACCGAATCAAAATATTGTTGTTGTTTTTATGGTTATACACATCATTTTTTTCCTCAAGGAAGTATTCTCAAGGGGCTCGCCTTACAGATAAATTTTGGCTGGCTATTGCGTCTATCCTGAGTACAATGCAAGTTACAGCATACATGCTCAATCCGTGGCCCGAAGCCCAAATGTGGACCGCTACCTGAAACCTAATTTTATAAAAATGAATCAAGTGGCGCAGTTCCAGATCGATTAGTGACCAGCGACATATAAACAGATCGACGCGTCACAGTTCCATATCACTTGAGTAACCCACGGCTTATTTATAGATCACCGCGGCACAGTTCCAGATCATTTAAGTGCCCGTGGCGCATTCTCACATGACTTATATCCACTATGCATTCCCACGTCACTTGAGTTTTTTTGACCCGCAGTGTATTACTTGAGTAACCTGCGGCACTGTTCCGGATCACTGACCCGCGGCACATTCACAGATCACTGAAGTAATCTGCGGCGTTGTTCTAGTTCACTCGATTGAGTAGCCCGCGACACGTTTTCAAATAAATAAAGTGGCTCGACTCTCCTTAAAGGTTAACCACTCTTGGGGTTGAAGGTTGAAGGACCAGACTAAGAAATATTGAAGAAGTCCCGAAAAATGTTGGATATCCTGCAGTTTATTTTTTTTTCTAATATAAATCACAAATTTCAAGTCACAATATAAATCTTGAATAGATAAATAAATAAATCGTCAGAAAACTTGATAAAATCTGGATTCATGAATTCGTTTTTTAAGCGTCCGTTGGTGTAGTCAGTAGAGAACATGGTCGGTAGAGATTTCAATAACATTTTCATTCGCGAGGTTGCAAGAATGTTCTACGGGCCCCAAAAATGAATATTTATGCGATATAGGTCAGTGATTCCCAAAGTATGTACCGTGAGATCAATCGTGTGTGTCGCCAAATATTTTGGACATAAAACTTGAATCAACATGATAATGTTCTACTGAACTATACTTGCACCTCGTAAACATACCCCTGGAGAATTTTTAATAAATCGGTACATCTTTTAACGTGTGTTGTGAATGTATTTGTGACCCTAACGTATTTATGGTGGCAGAGTGGTGCCGGTGTGGTGGCCATAGTGACGGACTCTCATCGCAAGGACCTAGGATCAAACCGTCGTCACAGTGGTGGTCGAATGAAGTTGGTTTTCTGTGGTTTTAAACTTCGAGGCGCGAATGTGAGCTGATCTACCCGTTAAAAAGTATCGCCACACAGAGCAACAGGCCTACAACCGAGAGGTTGTTCAGTTGTACAGGTTTTCCATATTTTAAATTAAAAATGGGCGAATACCGGAATTTACATGTTCTGAAATTATCGTATTGAAGATCTGCCTGCTCTCAGCGGAGACACTTTTTCCAATTAGAGACCGAGTCACATTCGTGTCCCGAATCCAGATTTCAGCCAACTACCGCTGTTCCGCCGAGAGGTTTGGCGTATTAACGCGATGCGTGTCCAGTGCGATTCACACACGACCGCACAGCGGCATAATAATAGGGCTGTTAATCACACATAACGCGTTGTGAAAACTCAGAGACCGCGAAGTGCATCGAGATCGGACATGAATACCACGATATGTAAGCTCCTCGTGTATGTTGCGAAACACTTGGGAATCCCTGGTACGCAGTAGATATTTTTATTCCATTTTCAACTAAAAATTTCGCAACCTCTGATATTTTACTGCTCTGCTACACTTAATCGCACATGCACCTCAATAAGAGATGGGGAGATATTCTTCTGGAGACTTTCTAACGAGAAACTGGTGCATGCCGTAACGCGCTGTGTTTGCATGTGTGTGCAACCCTAACGTATTTACGATGTCAAAAGTGTGAATTTTCATTCAAGTGAGGTGCTGCCATCTGTCTTTTATATTTGAAGTAAAAATTGCGGATGCCTGAATTATGTAAGCATCGTGCTAAAAAATTAAAAAGGTTCGCCTTTTCTTTTGCTTAGGTAGTGAGGCTTTTTCAAATAAGGAGATCGGCCTGTGAATTCATACTTAGAAGTATAGAAAACCAACTTCAGTTGACCATCACTCGTGCTCGCGGCAGCATAGAACCTGAGCCTCGCGATGTGAATCCATCACGATGCTCACACGACCGTGCAACGTCTTTGATATTGTACTACGGAATACCAGTTGATAAATCTATGACATAGGGCATTTGTATATATTGAGGTACCATGGCCCAGACACGATGAAGCATCAACAATGGTGCTTCAAAGGAAACTTTTCTTTAGTAGTTGTACTAGATGGGTTTATGCCATACATGCGCAACCCGTGGCCCGTGGGCCAAATGTACCCTTCGAAGGTCATCTGCTGCGGTCAGCGAAGTCATTTTGTAAATACGAACTAAGCGGCATATTTCCAGACCACTTAAGTGACTGGCATCGCAGATTCACATCACTTAAGTTTCCCGCGGCAAATTCTCAGATCCCTTGAGTGAACTTCGTCATATGTATAAATTACTTAAGTGACTAGTGGTGCTGTTTCAGATCACGTATTTGTAAGGCAGCACGTCCCCACACACACACATTTCCAGATCTTTTAAGGGATGCGCGTCATATTTACACATTACTTTGGTGGAGGCTTGCGGTTCATTTACAGATCACTTAAGTGACCCACGGTACAGTTCCCGATCACCCAAGTGGCCCGGGGCAGATTCCCAGAGATCACTTAAGTAAAATTCAGCGCTGTTCCAGATCACTTAATTGAGAGGCCCGTGACTCATTTTCAAATCAGCGAAGTGGTTCCTACTCCCCCTGAGGGTTGAACACCCTTGCTTTATACTAATTCCAAGCTTCATTTCCTAAAACCTGTTGTATTTCTTTTCTTCTTAGATTGCTGACATCAACGTACATTATTGTTCTCCCATAGACCGATATACACGTTTCTCAGCTGAATCGAGTTCTCGAATGAATTTGTGAGGTGGAGCTCTTTGGAGCCAGTACCTAACAAGCATTTATTCGTGGAAGTGAATAGAGAGATATGTTATTGAGATGAATTTCACTTAATCATCTAGTAAGTTCGTGTGTGTGTGTTGTGTCCGTAGCTGCTTCGAATGCTTGCGATGGCAATGTACCAAAGTGATATGGAGCTGGTGAGATCGGGGGGGGGGGGGCTAGGAATGTCGCAATCGGGTGGTTCCTTTCTTCTCGAGAATGGATGTTCGGTAGCGGCGCTGTTCATTCTCTAGGACAGCAAGAAGGAGGAAAATCTTTCTTTTCGGGCCATAAAACATCAATCACGTGCCTGAGATAGAGAGAGAGCGCAAAGATTTTTCAGGTTCGATTCCTCGTTACTCGGCGCCAGACTGGATGAGACGTTTCTTTTCTTTTTTTTTAAATATCTTTTTCCTTTTTTGTTATCTGGAAAGAAGGACTCGACCGACCACTGACTGCCGGTAATTTCGCATTCCATGTTTGCATCGATCGGCAAGATAGTCAAGAAGAAGAACAGTTGAGATGGCAAGAGCAACAATTTCAGCTACGGTTCAGGTAGAGGGAGCTAAAAGAGACAGAAGATGGCGCGCGTCAAGGACAAAGTGACAAACACGAGAACGACGCTTTCTGTTTTACTCGTATCATCCTGCAAAATTTAAAATATACAATGTAATACCATAGCTGTGTAGCAGTTTCCGGGATTTTTCTTTTTTTCCAACCGATGGTTAGTGTCAAGTCATCCGAAGAATGAAAGACGTCGTTCCTCGAATCAGTCATGCACGTTGCCCCAATTGTTAAATTTAGTATTTCATTACTACATGAAATCTGTCAGTATTAAAAAAAGTGAAGAAAATTTTTTAGGTTTACCAGATTTTCAACTTTCAAAGTAATGACACACATGGCTGACCATATTTAGTTCAGACCAAGGCGGGACATAAAGTATAAATCATTGACAAAAGAAATAAATTACTCTAACTAAACAAATTTTTTTCAATCAAAAGTCTCTGATTCGAACCTAAAACCACTTTCTCTTATGTTTGCTTTTGTGTAAATAAAGTTTTATTCTCGTTTGAAATCGACTAGTGTATATATACCCTGTATATAAACGTATATCTAACAAGTAAAGGGTCCCAAGTCGTCGTCCTCAAATAATTATGAAAAGATTGAGTACATTCAGATCTCCCAGGAAACACACAAAAACAAAAAAATTAGCGGCGGAATGCAATTAGTAAAGCCGCAAAAAATTATTCAAAATGATAATATTCGACTACTTATCGCCTCTCGTACATCTTGGCGATTATCTATAAAAAACTTATTTTCACTTTCTTTCTTCCAGCTTCTTTCTCTGTTCTAGAAAAAAGAAGAAAAAAAACTATATATAGAGTGTTACTTTTCCCTTTTTTTTTCTCTTTTTCTTTCAGTGCTGTACTTGATCATGTATTGTTTCAATCCCGTCACCCCAGGGTTACTGGGATTTTTAAATTCATTCTTGTGGCAAAAATTTTTTTTTTGTGAGTGACCCATAATGAATGCGTCGGATTTTTAAAAAAATATTTTTGTGCATATTTATATGAATAGAATTAGTGGTAATTTTTTGAAGCCCTGTCCTTGGGACTCTTTCTTTGTAAGATGAAGTCGTAAAATATTTTTATACAATAATACAGAATGGCCTAAGGATTTTCGCTTTGAATTAAAAAATAAATAAAAGCGCCATTAGATGTGGCCTCTCCCCAGACGATGCAAAATATTTCTGCGTAAGTCAAACACCGATACCCGTTTCTCCGTTTAATCCTAGCATCAGTCGAAAGGCTAATATACTTCGGCAGGGTCTGGATGGAGACCGGGTCGGACTGGCAGGCAGGCATGCAGTTGTCGAGCTGAGCTGCTCACACTTTAATCACCGGTGGCCTTTAGCGTATAAAGGCTCTGAAATCCGAGACTGGTTTAATTACGTCGGCGTCAAAGATCGGAGCGCTGCTTCTAACGTCAGTCATTCGAATACAACTTGCAAATTAAGGCAAATTAACAAGTCCCGTTTCTCCCGACCCGATGTAAAGGTTACTTGGATCGCCTAACTTTAACATCGAGTCGACTGACACGTTGCATAGACTTGGCACTAGACGTCAGCTCTGGTTTTGAACGGAAATTCTCGCTCTCTCTCTCTCTCTTCCAATGAGTAGAATTTGGCCCGGCGCAGTTAATGTTTATGTAGATAGATGGAAAGCGGAGCCTCTCTCTCTCTCTCTCTCACACGCTGCGTGGAATTTGAGTTTACCTTACCGAATTTGAAACGCTAATTCGATTTTGAAGCTAAACTGCACTTCGAAACGCCGGCACAATACACTAATCTTTTGTTCGTTCGAAATTCTTAATTATCCCGTTCTTACAATAGGGATGTAGATCGTGGAACACTCCCATATTTATTTTATTCGAGAGCTCCACGAACTAGAAAGAAGATCTCAAATATTTTCACGATTGTTTCGGTGAATGCGAGTGGTAAAAAATAATTTATTTAAAACATATATTTACTTTTATCTTCCTTATTATAGCAGACGCCGTTTATTAGAATCCGGGATAGTGTTATTTATCATTCGCGCATTGTTATCACTTTAGCGAAGTACGAAACGGACCGATATCGTTACATGGAAAAACAAACGTATACAGTTATCAGGACTTTGGTTTATATGTTATCAATATCTTTTTCGGGGATGGTTTTTCTTTTTACATATTTTGAAACATTGGTTGAACCAGAAACATTTTTTCTTCTATAAGTTATCTTTATCAATCTACAAGACTATGTAGGAAGTCAGGAGGCTTCCTTATTGACAAAAATTTCCGTTCACAGTTCACAATGCCCTAATCGGGCAGTAATAGCCACCATGACTCCATATACGTGTAGCGTATACATTTTTTGCTTTTGCAATATTTCCATTCTAGAATGAAGGCATGTGTAATGTAAAAACTCCAATTCTTCATTTCGTTGTCAGTTTCTTTCAACTGACCACATTCGCAGTTGAGACTTTTCACAAGGGAATCTATGAAACGCACGGTATAGTATAAAAAAATATCGTAATTCATAATACATATTTAAAGAGTCATTCTAATCCCTCAAAATTTCTGAACAAAAAAAAATTAGCTTGAACTGGAAAAAAAATTCTCTTTCAAAACGATTGAAAACAAACATTGCGTGGAAAAGAAAAATACCGCGTTTTCCCTTTTGACTAAATGGGACATATGGTCACCGCACTTACATTTAATATTTTTCGGATATAGTTATCAAACGGTTATTGTTATCAGGAATCCAGAGTCCCGATGTGATCAATCACATCAAGCGGCGTGCACTGTATTTCGCAGGATTTTCCTCCACCTTCATTTTTCCTTGTTGAGCGATATGATGTGCCAAGAATAAAAAATATTCCTTAGTGACAACCAACGGCGAACAAAGAAGAAAAGTCTGACAGTAATTAATCAAACTTTAAAAGGATTCCTCCGGGAGTCATTTCATAAGTTACTTTTACTCAAAAAAAAAAAAAACCATAAAAAAATAGCGTCATTAATAATTCAAAGCAACCGACATCAATTCCTTCGTGGATCTTGATAGAGCATCAAATTTCCGATCGCTGAAGACCTAGACAAAAAAAAAGTAATTTTTTAAATAGTTTTTCATTTTTTTTTTCTCGCGATAATTTGTTTCACGAGGCTGTTTAAGAATATTTTTAACCTGAATAAAATACCAACAAAAACTACATTCATAATAATGAAAAATTATAGTTTAAAAAACTCATTTACGTGGCATGAAATTATTATAAGACTCTCTCTCTCTCTCTCTCTCTAATTTATGTCAATTCTTGTATATCGTTTTATTTATTTATTTTTTTTTTTCAAGATTGTGTCAAAATAGTGAATGAATAGTACGTGGTGTTTCGGGAAATGAAGTAACGGAATTTCGAAACACAACCTATAGTTAATGCTACTACGTTCAAAAGTTATGACACTTATTTTATTACGGAAGAATGCAGACAGAACCTGTTTATTTGTTGTTTCCTTCGAAGTGCAATTACATATTTTTGATACTATCGTTCATGCAAAATGTAAATGCGGATTGAAACCTTTTTTTCTTTGCCGCACTCTCCCGTGCTCTCGTCGCTGGTTGCTTCTGCGCTTGAAAATCGTTGCAGTTCAAGCAAATTCTTTATCTGAGGAAAAAGAAAAAAGTCGCACATGGGGTAAGATCAGCGGATTGAGCTGGTCGTGTGTAGAAGTATTGAAATGTGGTATTTTGAGAGGTAATCTAACCCCAGGAGGGATCTGTGAGCCGGCGCATTGTCGTGATGGAGCACCCACGGCTTGGCCTTAAAACGATCTGGTCTCTTGCGCGTCTCACTGAATCATGTAGACGTTCAAGGGAATACACATGACGTTCAAATGCAAATTTCTTATTACTGTATATTTCTCGCTAAAAGTGCTTTAATGACATTTCAGAATCAATTTACAGTCGAATCCCGTTTTAACAAATACCGTTATAACGAAATTCTCGTTTTAACGAACACTTTTCTAATCCTTCAGATAAGTTTACATAAGAATAATGCAAAAACACGGAATTCCTTTGTAACGAAATTTTTCATTTTAACGAAGTGATTTCTCCGGTTTCTTAGAGTTCACTATAACGGGATTCGACTGTAATAATAATTTCAGTCTCTCAGTTTAAAAAATATGTGCTTCAACAAGCGTGGCCGCTTTTTCTAGACATCAAGAGGCGCCAACGTGGAGCAGTCTTTTTCTGGTAATTTTTTGTTCCCTGCGACTCAAATTTCATTGAAAAATATCTTTATTTTTATTTTGCTCTGTAGGCAC
Organism: Pholcus phalangioides; assembly: GCF_987345545.1. Classification (NCBI taxonomy): domain Eukaryota; kingdom Metazoa; phylum Arthropoda; class Arachnida; order Araneae; family Pholcidae; genus Pholcus; species Pholcus phalangioides. Next base: position 78,073,236 of record NW_028301608.1, on the reverse strand, counting down.
ATATCAATGATTTGTAGCATGAGTTTTGTAATATGAGGAACCATTAATGAATAAAAATATATAAACCTGTTTTTATATGGCTTAAGTTTTCAAATTTTTCCATTATTTTCAACCTGTTTTCCCCAAAATTATCATAAAAATAAAATCACAATAAATTGACTGATAAAAATCATTGATATATGCTGCAGAGCAAAATAATAAAAAATAATGTTTTTCAATGAAATTTGAGACTCAGGGAACAAAAAATTACCAGGAAAAGACCCGTACAGTTTGGTGGCCTGGGCCCAAGTTGGTTTTCTCTGTGGTTTCCAACTTCAAGGAACGAATGCGAGCCGATTTGCAAAAAAAAACAACCTCGTTCGCAGAAAAAGAGCAGGCAGACTTTTCCAATACGATGCTCACAAAACATAAAAATATTATTGAAAGAAAGCATTCGTTTCATTTCAGAAATTGCGTCTCAACAAAACACTGAGGCGACAGGGAGCTCCATACATGAATACGAGATTAACATAGGGTACAAAATTATAACAATTAGAATAAATAGTGTACAAAGAATCTTCAGCCGCTCAAATTTTACAGAATAATTTCTTAGACACGCGAATAACAAGATGCTCGCGTTGTTTGGCGAATTTCTTTCATTGAAATCGTGCCGCGCGGACAGTGTGTGTGGAAACAGCGATGCTGCATTAAAGCCACCGCCGTCAATAGCACCTGTCACGCGCTCATCATATGCGTGCAGTTGAGATGAAAGGGGCGTAAGCGCAATGACGTATATCATTCCTCAATGGTTATGTGCATTACGTTTGTGTTCGTGCACAAATGTGTACGTATGTGTGATCGCTACGCGTACTTAGGAGAAGAGAGGACAATGCGAGAAATTGATCATGACGATTCACACAGCACTCTTCCATGTTTGGGCGTTTCCTGTCGCTTCTGATAGCCACCATCGTATCTGATATTCGGACACTCGAAGGAAAAGCTTTTAGTATAATTTCCCGCTAAACGTCTATAGATTTGAAGACGAACCAAATACATGCACCATATCCCGGTGCTTTACTTGGAAACTACACAAGACGTATATATATGATTTCTACCTTTTACTTTCCATAACTTTACTCCTCGACATTTGTGCATTCTAATAACAAATGAAAGTTGTAAACCGGTAGTAACTTCTCACAGTCTCACTATTATATCAATGTTATTGGAGATAATTAACCTCTTTACGATCACGGACGTAACATTGCGTCCAGACGCCAGTGGAATAAATTCAAACAAGTTCTCTGTGTTTTCTTTCCTCTCTTCACCATCGCGAGGTTTTATAGTAACCCTATCAACCGAGATTGATTTTTCCTTCCCTTTTTTCTTTGTGCACTCCTATTAATAATTTTTTCCCGCACACAGAACGTGTATCTTTCTGCTATATACACGTAAGAGAGAAAAAGAACACGTAGGGTGAGGGTGAAAAGAGACTTTCAAAAAAAAACTCTCTTACTACATCATTTATCATACTTCTTACTTTTTTATATTTATTATTTCCCGTCTCCTTTCTTTTGCTAACGTTGGATTAGGTTAGGACGAGGCCACCAGATTTATCGCCGATTCATCAAACAGAGTCAATCCAAATTCCTTGCCAAAAACTTCAGTGGTTAAGATACAAATCGTGATGGAGGTAAACACTATTTCGAATTTTCCACTATGGCGTATTCTCTGAATATTCCAGTAATAATTAAGTTATTAATTCCGTAAATAAACCTCGTCAAAACAGTTTTTTGAGTCTAAGTTATCAAATTTAATCATAATTTAGTCAAACCGATTGATATCGACCTCTGATGTAGGGACACCTCGGTCATAGCGAGTTCAAAGCATACTATCAGAAAAATGAAGGGTGAATATTCTGAATTATTGCGAAGTATCGGTAGAGTTTTTTTGTTCAAGGAATGAAATATAATTCATTAAAAATATTGCGTATGCAGAGTGGCCAACTTACATATTTAATGTGTATTATTTTACCCCATTGCGTTATTTTTGCATATTTAATATTTCCTTTCGTAGCGTGGAATTTCGATTTTTTCCCCCTTTCCATCCCATGAATTAAATCTTTATTCTTCTTGTCTCTTGCATATTTATTAAAGTTTTGAAAACTGCTCGAAACCTCTCGACGAAACACTTTCCCAGAGTCTTGCAATAGTTGTTATGTTTCAATGAGAAAATGTTTTTTCTTAACCTCCTTTTTCTTCGTTTCGGAATATTTGGTTTTTTTTTTTCTGCTTCTCCCGCTCGCGTTTTAAAATGTCATGAATAATTTATGAGTAAGTGTTAAAAGATGAGTTACGGTCGCAAACACTGAATGAAATTTTTTCTAGATTATTATTATTACGGAATTATTAATTTTTTCTTTGCCGGAAACTGATTAAATGAAATTTTTATATATATATTTATACATGTTTAATAATTGAAATCCTGAGGCAAGAGTTTTAATGAAGGCCTCCGTCCAACGAATTGATTTGTTTTTCGATTCTCGGTTGTTTGGACTCGAGAATTTTACACGCTGCGCTGGTTGAAATTTCTGCGCAAATATCAAATATTTACATGTTTGGAAAATCAATTTATAGTTTTTCTTTCTTTTCTTTGTGTGTGCACGCGTGTGTGTGAAATGTTTCTGCAACTTGCAAAAATAAAAAGGGCAGGTATCAAAAAATACTACCCACGTAATTTAGACGCCAATAAAACTGCGATCGAGACAAACTGATAACATTTTCGCGGATGTCGGTCATACGAGAGCTTCTCAGGGCGAAGTACTGTCGTCTCGGTACAACTTTATTTTCTTCTAAACGTTTCCCCCATCCCTTGGCGTTTGAATCATCACGAGTTAATGCCAGCCACTCTCTTCAAACTATTGATGTGAATAAATCTTTTAAATCATCAGACGAAACTGGGTGCATTCGCAAAATTTGTGAACGAAATAATTTAAACGCTCATATCTCAAGAAGTATCCGATGTATATCAGTGCTTTTGATGCCTGCGGGTGGATCTCATTTAGGAAAATCCAAATATATATATGATGCTACGTCGGTTTAATATTTTTTCCGGTCTGGGCACAAGACTTGCGGCCGGCTTTCGTAGCGAAATCGTTGTACGCTATATCTCGAGGTGTTCGCGACGCATATAAACGACATTGGTTATTGCCTGTTATCTATTTCGAAGAAAAATCTGATGATACCAATTTAATTACGTTATTACCTATAACGCGATTCAAGGCACAAAGAACGTATTCACGTCAAAACTTGGGGCTGTGTCTACGACACAACCTACCAAAATTTGTTTTAATACTTTTATAATTTCCCCCCACACTCATATGGAGGTCTCACAGTGTAAGTCAATAAACATTGCAAATGAGAAAAAAAGGACCGTTTACAGGATCTTTTTATTCCGGTGATCGGTATAATTGGCACTACCTGTTGTTGCAATGTATGACATCCATTTTTGTTATGGTTGTCTTTTTATCAGCCACCTCGTTGGGCATTTCGCCTGTTGTGGGGTTGTTTTTGTATTTGTATAAAGTTAGTGACTTCAGAATGCTTTGGCAACTGAAAGTTTTAACAACGAAGAGACTTGTGTAATAAAAAAAGTCGTCATCTTAGAGAATTGACTTGCACCGAATGGCTCCTGAGCCTCCCATATCATGCAGAGAATAAACACGCCTATTGTTTTAAACTCACTCTGGAGTTCCATCTTTATTTTTTGACAACTTATGTAATTTGGAAACAAGTCAGGGATGATTTTTTTTTGTCTGGTATTGAGAGAAATCATTACTTTTTTTTATTCTCAAGGAGCCTGACCCAGAGTTCAATAATAAGGTTTGTGTTACCGTTAAGTCATGGTTGAACTACCGCAGGTCAAACCAGAATTCCTACAGTGAGAAAGAACCCCCCCCCCCCTCCTCAACGTTCGTTCGTTTGTGAGTACTAGGTCTGAAAAGGTTAAATGACTAATACACTGTGTGGAACTACACACCACACATGCACCTCGTCCTTATTCCTGGGTAGAATTCTTAACGAATGATTATATGTTACAATGTGCGTGTATGTGTTGTGAACCTAATATGAAGTTTGTCTCTTAGAAATGCTTATTATGGGTTCTACTAGTGCTGTTACCTGTTTTACGGATTTTGGAAACAGACAGCTAGGGAAATCAAGTTTTTGCTTGTTGTGTCGCGAGTGATTTTTTTTCTTTTTTCAAGTTGTACCCCTGATTGCTGTGTGTCGAAAGACTTTTATAAATGGAAGAGCGGTATGTATTCGTGCCTGAAGTTGGTTTTCTGTGGCTCCCAACTTCGAGGCACGGATGCGAGCTGATCCCCCGTTGAACAGTCTCGCCGCAGATAACAACGGGACTACCAACGTTAAAATTATTCATTCATTACGAAGGTTTTAGCAACTGGATGTTGCGAAGATATATTTTGGAAAGAGAGAAAATTCAACTGCCCCTGCGGGGAATCAAACCCACGACCTTTCACTTTCCGGGTGAACGCCCTAGACCACTAGACTACAGAGGCACCGGATCTCCCAATCTTTCCTTATAGCTCGTGGGTTCGATTCCCCGCAGGGGCAGTTGAATTTTCTTTCTTTCCAAAATATATCTTCGCAACATCCAGTTGTTAAAACCTTCGTATATGATAGCGGAGAGTGGCGTCATGTCATTACACGTCATGTTATTCATTCATTACACTTCAATCACTATGAGTTGAGAAAAACCTCATAGTTTAAAAAATTGATTGCAGATGGCAGCACTGCATATTACAAGCATTACACAGAAACAAACTTCACGGAAACTTCACTATACGTACACACACACATTTTAACATGTACCAATTCATTAGAAGTTTCGCAGAGGAATATGGACGAGGTGCATGTCTGGTTTAGTAGCAGAGGTATGCATTCGTGCCTCGAAGTTCGAAAACCACAGAAAACCAACTTCAGCAGACCACCACTATGTCGTCAGTTGTGTCCGAACCTGTGTTCTCACGATGCCTACACGACCGCATGAAGGCAGAGTTTATTGATTCCCTTAGGAGCCCACGCAGTTATCGGATAGTCACCGAAATTACAACAACTATCCGGTTCGCTTTATTGATTGGAATCTTGGTTTTTCAGTTGAGAAAAGTAATAATTACCACACACAAGTTTTAAGATTCTTACTTAAAAAAGGCTTCGACTTCATTAAAGTGTTTTCCTATTCATTCTCATTCGTTTCATGACTTCTGGACCGGTGTCAAAATATGAAGCGAAATAGCTGGAACCCTTACGTCTTTCGTGAGGTTTGGAAGATGTACGAAGTACCATTGCGCTTTCGTAACTCCTCAGAGAGAAACATTAATCGACGCTGATAGTTCCACTTACTCCAAGATGTTATCAAAAGTTATAATTCAAAACTCTCTTGTCTTTGTCCTTCAATTTGAAGTCGTCGGCAATCGATGCCAAAAGTCGCGGGCAAATGCACTGAATGGACAGAAATTAAGCCTGTCAATGTACGTGGGGCGTTGAAAAGGACAAGGCTCCGAATGCATACGGTACGGATATGGCACACCACATTATATTTCATTTATAATGTCGGATTTGCCGATGCCCAGTACGTGGAATCGATAGAGTAGAACATTGAAGATACATTTCTCCGTCCGGTTGCTTTCGAGTGCGTGTGCGTGTATTCACCTGTGTAACTGTTTTATGCAAATGTGACGTTACTAAGGGGATTTGCAATGATAAATTCACTTCGCCTTTCTCTTGACACGGGAACAAGGGAACCGGTTCAATGACGCGAAAGCAGCAGCATTACGACGCTATCGTTTATCAAACGCTTCGTAGTTTCGGAATTGGGAAGTACAATATGCTCCAGTCTCACGAACAATTTAAGTACCACGAAACGCTGCGACCACCCAAATTGAACATTTCAGCTGTCCCCCCCCCCCACGTGATCAGAGAAACTCATTCCTCACTCATTATTTAAAAAATCATTAATTTAATGTAATGGTGATTGATATCGAAGCAAAACGATCAATAAGGTCACGATATTAACAATAAAATTTTCATCGAGAAAATAGCCAATGCATTCCATGAATTTGTGAAACACGTGAGTCTTTGTAACTGATCGACCGAAAAAAACCGTAATATGAACTTTAGAGGAAACTAAACCCAAGGTGAAACACGTCCGAACACGCTGGAGTTTCGAGAAATCGTGAATCGTTCTATTTTTAGTTCTTACACTTCGTGGAATGGGAACTCATCACACGGTGATGTTATAAAACCGTTTCACTTTTCGATTCACGGTATAAGGTCAAGTGATATGAAATACTTGCTGCCTGTGACGCAAATGGTGAACGTTCTGACGTGATTTAGTTTGATTATTGTACAATGATACCTCGGGTAACAAACTCCTTGGCTCAAGAATTTTTCGAATAACGATTTTCTGCCTTGGTTAACGATTACGTATTCGGCTAATGAACATTTTCGTTGATATGTGTGTGTGTATATGTATATATGCACGTGCTAATGTATAACAGTAGCAGTGTCAGTTGAATTTTAGTGCCAATCATCAGAATTACTGTTACTTCGAGCCAAATTAACTCATTATCCCACCTAAGTTTTTTTATTAGATGTACCTTCAATTCTCTTTCTGACAGTTTTTGCACTGTTTCATGTGAAATGAAAGATTCAGCTAAAAGAAAATACTTTGAAAAAAAAGGAGCCTATATTTTTCAGAGCACGCGTTCTTTCAGTTCTAGACTCTTACCATCAAACTGGAAAGTGTGGACACATTGTAAGAACTTTATTTTTCTATCTGCACTTATCACAGAAATCGGCTGATCAAATCACGAATACAAATATAACGCCACAACAGGCTAAATGCCCACCGAGGTGGCTGAGAAAGAGATTCCCATAACAAATATGGATGTCATATATTTATAAAATACAGCAACCCCCAATTAAAAATGTAATTAGAGAAACTAAAAACCATATCAAATCAACCATGATCAAATTGTATACGATGCCCATAAAAATATTTATGGTTGTCTTATTCTAAGTATGTATATAGCTTCTCGATTTACCCCAATATGTTTATCGTATTTATTTTTAAACATGTCAATTTTGTTAGAATTTACTCTCCCCCCCCCCCCGGGGAAGGATGGATGAGTACACCTACGAACTCGACTGGGTTGTACTAATACCAGTTTTAATCTGCTAAAACTGGCACTGGTTGTGTAGATAATTGTAAAATAAAAATATTTTCAGTACCTAATCTTCCTGCGAATTCTAATTTATCCAATTTTGAAACTGTTCATTTTAGCCTTAGTCAGTTTTGGTCTTTTTATAGCTCTCATAACGTTATCTTCAAATTTTGGCCGTTTCTGGAACGAATTAAACGATTTTCCAGAGAAACCTATAAGGGAATCACGTTTCGGCTAACGCACGTGATATCTGTACGAATCATCTTCGTTAGCCGAGGTATCACTGTATACTTCATATTCAATGAGGTTTGTTTTTTTCCGAGATGCAATTTGGATCACCGTATTGATTGTACTCAAATAATAAATCACGTAATAAGTATTATGCATTCCGCTGGGGGGGGGGGAATGGAATTACCGTCCCTTGACCCAAACAATATATACTTTTTCATGTTTTTCTGTAGCCTATGCTAGTGAGAATTTCGCTTGCAGTACCAAAGCAAGTAACCGCAGTAATCTCGTGAGCATCGTGATAGTTTCGCCTTGCAAGAACGCGGATTCAATCCCCACGAACAGCACAGTGGTGGTCGGCTGAAGTTGACTTATCGACATAGAGACACGAATTGCGACCGGTCTTCCCCATTTGGAAATATGCAACACAAAGTCTCTGCAAATAAAGCCAAAATTAGAAATCGCTATATGCATTGGAACCTGACCTCACTTACACTCCCCGTTAGTAGACACCTCCCTTAATGGACAACATTTTCTGTCTCGCGGGTATCCGTTGTCGAGAAGTTCTATTGTAATACGTATGCCACAAACACCAAACATGGCCCCCGTTCTGTCCCTCGCGTACAGGTGTTAAGTAACCTGCCGATTTGTTGCTTCTAAATTTGAACGATGGATGACAGCACTTCTGAACCATGGACAGCGCCATCACACGGTTAGTTACTTAGCACTTCTTTAACAAGTGGTATGTTTTACCCAACCAATCGTCTTTACGTTAGGTAAACGGCACTTTCCGTTGTGCACCAATTCATTTAAATTTCCCAAGAGGAATCTTTATGAAAATATTGCGGTCGAGTAATGGCGAAAGGTATCGGGTGTTCGATAGCCAATCTTTGTCGGAATCTTTCCTGACACAGAGGTACAACAGAAACGGCAACAACTTGACCACAAAAATACATTTCTTGCACAGGGTATCCCCCCACCCATCTATTAATTAGAATAGTTTAATGGTACAACACGCGAAAGGAGAGTGCGAGGTTGGTGGTCCAATTCCTCGCAGAGGAGAGAATGTGACTTTTCTTTCCAATTATCTTCGCTTGGTATCTAGTCATTTGTACTTATATGTTATGAACCCAAAGTGAAGTTTGTTTCTGGATAATGCTTGTTATGTGTGTGGTATATTTTTGTCTTATGTCATAAATTTTTAATTAATTATGAGGGAAGTGTAAGGATTGAATAATTGTACGTTGTAGGCCTGTTGCTCTCAGTGGCGAGTTTTTATAACGAGGAGACTGGCTCGCTCTTTTACGTCAAAGTTTTGAACCACAGAAAATCAACATCAGCCGACCACTACTGTATGGCGACGATAGGATACAGTCATATACTGCAGAATAAGGGTTTTGATCTTATTTCTGACGCAAATACCGTCTCCTTGTTTTATTGATTAATGTGCATGATTGAAGTAATATCAATTTTTAATTGGCCATGTCTACAGCCTAGTTAACCTTGTTTGAAAAATTAAATGTTTTGGATGTGAAAAATTAGATTTATTGGAAAAGGAAAGAAAGGATAGTTCTTGAGAACATTATACGTATTTGTTTTAGCAGTTTTGTTTTTGTCACGAACTATACTAATATTTCTGTTACATTCCTACTCTATTTAATGGAAATTTATTTAGAAAATAACTATTTTAATAAGGATCACGTTTCACATGATCTGCAGGAAAAAGATAAATTCATAGTAAGGGGAAAAACACAATCCAATTTTTAAAACATGCAGTTAAGAAGAAATTCTTACCATCTAATAGCATGACGTATGTGTATTGTATAAACATGGACGAGAAGAAACTTTTCATGCTATCGGCTAAGCTTAAATAAATGTTTTCTTAAAGAAATGATGATCCGAATGAATGAGAAGAAAGAAAACTTCACAAAAAAAGAGAAACACATTCTAGAAGTTTCGAAAAATATGAAAGAAATCGTGGCTTTTTCAGTAGGTAAATGAGTTCGCGGATCATCCATCATTTTGAGAATGAGAAGACGTACCTTTCAAGATGGATGCCTGCCTACACACTACTCCTTGCCTACGCCGCCTTGTATTGTAGTCCGTGTAGCAGTTGGCGGTCTTTAAAATACTTCTCATCTCAAATTTACTCTAGTCTTCGTTTTCTCAACATGGTTTGTAATGTAAGGGAATTTGCATGGCTGAAAAATTGAAATATGTTACGAAAATGTTATGAAAAGTGTTCTATAATAATTCATTCGAGAGAAAAATGGTGGAATCAATAAATTTACAATTTTGTAGGATAGAGAATCAAAAAGATCGTATCAGGAGGAAACACGGCTATGGTTGCATTAAAGAAAATATGTGAACAACCAATCAAGCGATTTTGGTAATAAATTAGGGGCCGGTGCGTAAAATTACTTTGTTAAAAAAAAAAAAACCTTATGTTCTCTCTCAATATAAACTAAAAAAGGTAAACCATACGCATGGGGTGGGATTATGGACGTAGAAGAGTGCTAATTTCATTAGGACTGATGGAAAATATTGATTCAAAAGTGACGAACGAGTTACGTTTGAAGTTAAATTGAAATATTGAAGTTATAGTAACGGATGTGTCATCGATTCTATCTTATTTAAAGTCGAAGCCGCTTATTAGAATCATGGATAATGTTGTCAAGCGGGCACTGTTACCAGTTTGGCAAACAACGAAACGGACCAATATCGTAACAAAAGAAAAAATTCATTTATACTTCGTGATAGTTCGACAGGTTTATATTATCACTTTTTTTTCTTCAAAAGGTTTTCTCCTTTTAGATATTTTGAAGCTAAGGTCACCCAATGTTTCTGCCCGATTCCCAACTCATGGCATCGAATTATAAATGTTTCAATATTTCTGTTATACTGTATAATTGAAAATCTATATATTTAGTTTTGTTGAGATTCAAAGTAAACTTATTACGCCTCAACCAAGTGTTAATTTTTGTGAAATCTTCTTCTTTATCAGATTTCAACATGGTATATGTTAGTTCTGACAAAACAATAACTGTGTCATCGGCATTTTTAATCAAGTCACCATGTAGATCTAGATTATTGATGTCATTAGCATCCCATAAAATTCATCCAAGAACAAAGTCCTGTGAAACGCCATTTTTAATAATCCTTTATGTACTTATATTGTATCATATATTTTAACTGCTTGCATTCTATTTGACTGATAACTTTTAAATTAGTTTACACAAAAATTGCCACGTTTTTAAGACAAATAAATCACACTGGTCGAATGGTCGACGCGTTTCGGCTCAACGCGACGTTGCCGAACGCGTCGACCATTCGACCAGTGTGATTTATTTGTCTTAAAAACGTGGCAATTTTTGTGTAAATTAAAACCAGGCAAAGTTACTCATTTTTTTGTGATAATATTTTAAATTAGTAATAAGTGTTGCCTCTCTCTTAGACCTAAACAATATAACTTACGCATAAGAATTGTATGATCGACACTATCAAAGGCGTTTTGTAAGTCTAAAAATATAGCAAGAGTTCTATTGCTGTCATTAATACTTTCATATAATTTTTCTGAACATTTCAAAATTGCCGTCTCGGTATTCTTATTTTCAAAAAAACCAAACTGATTTTCCGAAAAAAAAATTGATTTAAAAAATTTATAATTTTGTGCTCAATTTTTTTCCCAAAAATTACCGAAAAACAGGTAAAGTAGATATCGGACGACGACTTTTGAAATCGTTGACATTACCGAATTTGTGAATGGATACGACAAGAGCATATTTTGATTTATCAATAAAAACTCCACTGAGAATTTATCACTGACAGTTTTTAACATTTTTGGCGTTATTCCATCTTATAACCGACCACTTTATTATTTTCAAGTTTATTTATTAAATTCTTTATATTCCTTTCCTCTATCTCAATAACGACCATAGAATTATAATGGTTTGATACTAAAAGCTCTATTTCATCTATTAACTCAGAATCTTCAGTTATTGCAGAATTAATAAAATATTCATTCATTTCATCCACTAATGTTTTAGAGTCAGTATGATATCATTTTTAGAATCAAGAATCGAGATTATTTTCAGAACTCGTAAATTATATTATGATAATTATGATTATCTATCTATATTATGCTCATAGTTGTCACATATACATTTTCTTTGGTGACTCACATTTTTATCATTGCAGTAACAATCCAATTCCCGCCATTAGCAACTTTTTTAGCAATTTAGCGATAGATAGCAACTTTACTTGCCTTTGACAATTTTTTTATCTGTAATTGGCAACCTTACTTGACTTTGATAATTTTTCAGCGATAAGTAGCTATATCCTATATGAATCCCGATTTCCCGTATTTTTGTGAACGAAATTTGGTGAGCCTAGGCATTTATCATTTTTTGTGTATTGATACTTTTCTACCGGAACACCTTTCGTGGACCGGATAAAACCCTTCGGCAGGCCGTAGGTTGTGCACCCCTGCTGTATATTATAAAAGGTATCGTAATTCGTGATACTTATTAGACAGTCCCATTTTAAATCCTCACAATTTCCAGATAAAAAAGTGATTTTAACTTGAAGAAAAAATATATCTTCTTTTTAGCAATATGGAAAAAAAAGCAACCCGGTACGATTCATTATTTTGAAATAGTTGTATGGGGGGAAAATAAACGGAGTTATCCCGTTTTGACACGTCTTATTCGATCAAACGGGAAATATAGTCATCGTACGTACTACCAGGATTTTTCTCAAGTTGTTATCAATCTCATTGATATCAAAAACCCCGAGTTCCAATGTGATCACATTAAGCGGCGTTCACTCTATTTATTTTTAGTCACATGTACGTCGTATAGCATTTTGATTCACAAACCAGATTTAGCTCATTTGCTGGAATTTCTTTAATTATAATTGCATAGAATTCGAAAAATTGAACATTAGGGGTTTACAATGAAACCAATTAGAAGAAAAGTTCAAGAGAAGAGAGAAAGTCCCTCAATTCAGAACGAAACTATTCCATTCCGATTTTTTGCGAATTAAGACATTTTCGGATTGAACAGCCGGTTTTATTTATTCTAGTCAATTTGGTCGATTCATATGCTTAGTCTTATTAATTTCCTTTTCCCCTTTTTTCTTAATTATTATTAACTCGAATGGAAAGAAAGCATACGTAGAGATAGAAAATTAGTTACGTATTTTCCAAGATATCTTTTTATTCTTTCTTTAACTGAAAATCGCCTTAATACTGTACAAATAGAATAAATGTAAATTCATTTTTCTTTTTCTCGATTGAATAATTTGTTATTCATTCTGCGTGATTCTTTTTTGTTCGCCTCTTTTTTTTATCTTCCTTTGCTTCTTCCAAAAACTGCAACCTCCCAATTATTTTTATGCAGTAGCTAATTAGCGACATTTGTGAAGTTCCTGATTCATTATCTCTTAATTAAACACCATTTCCATCAACTTTCTGTGTTCGTTTCTATCGAAACTCTCAAGATTTATCCTCCTCCAGAAGAAATTTTCTAACGGAAATACTGTCCCGAGCGTGTTTCTTTTGATTTTCCTTTATTCGCTCTCTTTTCATTTAGTTTCGTTTCGCCGTCTTGGGATTTATTTTCCTTCACTTTAAATTGGCTCACGAATTGTTATAAATGCGAAAAAAATAAATAAATAATAAATAGAAACGTGGTAAATTAATTGAGACTTCAAGAAATCTGACTATCCTAGATTAAACTTGAGAAGCTAAACACTGAACTCCTCGTTAAATCACTGTTTAAAAGATAATGGGTTATAAAGTGTGCTGCGCCTTGTGCTTCAAAGTTTCAATCGTTTGAATATCATCGCAATGAATTATACAAAAAAAAAACCAGTCGTTGTAAAAATACATTAAGCAATATTTATACTGACTCAGAATGATAGTGGATTACTCGTATAGCTCCATATTCAAACGAGACTTCAGTTGAGTTTTTTTTTTAAATTTAACATTAACATACACACCATTCGTAGCACATTGAATTTTTCTGAAATTACACAATGTGCAAACTTCATTAAAACTGCACTTCTTTTTGTTTGCAGATGTATTAATTAATCATAAAAATTCCCAATAGGTCAAATTCTGACTCTCATTTTGATATTTAATGTTCCACCCTTAATTTTTTTTATTTTATTTAGGTGTTAAATTGTTTTTTCCCTTTTCCTCCTCTTTCAGTTTTCTTCTTCTTTTCTTTCTTTTTCTGCACCATTAACTTCAAAATGTGTGTCTAAATTTATAATTCTATTCATCAGTATCAGTGACCCGTAATTGATTGTTTCAGCTTTCCTAACCCTTGGTTTTCGGTCTTCGTGCAAAAAATGTCAAAATTCTCTTCTTTTTTCCTGTGTCACTATAAGATTCTTCACATGTGTTTTCATGCTCTGCAAAAATGCATGTTTCTGACGAATAGAACGTTAGCTATGACATTATTACAAACTGTCCTATGTATTCAAACACGTCAGCTATTACTAGCACCCATGTGGCATAGTGGTAAGATGCTCGGTGGTACATGATGCTAGTCTACCACCATGAAGATTGCCATCACGACCGCGGATTCGATCTTGAGGAGGATCATACATAAGTTCTTTTCCCTATCGAACGCGATCACCGATAGATGAAAACTCCATTTCTGGCCCAACTCGATCAGTAGTAAATTTCTGTAAGGCAATATAACCGGAGTTGGTGTGTGATAAATTAGTCAGCTATTACCGATGGTTTTTTTTGTCTTTTTTTTTTTTTTGGTCTCCTTTAAAGCGCAGTTTTTTACGCACGACACTTTTCACGAACACCGTAAACTTCTTTTATACGTTTTCTGTGAAATTAATAAATAAAAACATGAATATGAAACTACAATAATGTCAGCAATAAATGTTGTAGTGCATAGGAATTGCCCATAGAGAAATTCGTCTGATCTCTCTAATAAAGTCCATTTTTGCCTCCAATTCAATACATCTACTACGGTATTCATAAAAATAAATTGCCAGTTTATTTCAAGTATTTAAAAGAAGAGATATTATTTTTATATCTGTCAGATCCTCTCTGATACATTTTTCGTTAAATATTTATTCATAATTATTCACAAGAAGAGTTTTCGAGGAAATAAATTTCATTGTGATTAACGTAAAAACAATTAATTCAGTAAATCATAATGTACCATACATATTTTGTCAAAATACAGTGACCATGGTACAAATATACTATATCGCCTAAACACAGCTCGAAAAAGTGTTCAGAAATATAAATTAATACAATAATAATAACAATAATGGAAAAAATCTAGTTAAATGAAAATTTATTTCTTTGCTTAACCAAAGTTTCACCCCAGTCGAGCCGCAGAACCAGGCAAGATATCTCTGGTGATCGTACTGGACTCTCAGCGCAAGTATCCTGCATTAAATCCTGTTGACGGCACAGAGGTGGTCTGCTCAAGTGTTGGTCTCCTGCGGTTTTCAAACTTTGAGCAAATGTGAGCCAGCCTCTCATTTCGAAAATTCTCCCCGCGAAAAGCAGGCAGACGTTCAACACGACACTTGCATAAGATGAAAATTCAAATATTTGCACTTATATATTTACTTCAAAATATGGAAGCCATATGACGACTGTAAATTGCCCCGGGCTATTGTCGGACTGATTTGCCGGGGCTATTGCCGGTGAATTGAATTAAATTGACAACACCAGTAGAACACCAAACAAGAGAATAACTCGAACAACATAAATATGTTAGAGCCATGCGTATACGCACTCACGAAGACGTTCCTGCATCTACCAATTCGTGAGAAATTCAGCAGAGAAATGTTTACGAGGTGTATACACGGTTAAGTCAACCTGAAAACAGCACCAGCCCGACCTTATGCTGAGTTGGGGGAAGATGAATAATAGCACATCTCTCTCTCCAAAGACCTCAACTCAATTCATTCAACGATATACGTACATCTGGGGCAGTGGTTCCCAAACGTTTTAAGTCACGGAGAACTGTGTAGGCGAAAAGTTCATCGCGAAGCACTAACGTTAACGCCGGAAGTCACACTCGATCTGTGTGCAACTAAGATTAAGTTTCAACGTATGGCATAGCCATACGTCCTGGTCTTAACAAAAATGCCCAGTTTTTGGAAAACAAAAGTAATTTTTTAAAAAATATTTTCATTACTTAAATTGGCTGTCGCTGAAATTGATAACTTTTTTCGCGGCTATTCGTATTTGATCGTAGCTATTCTACCAACTGGTAGAGTGATAGATAATTCTTCCTGTTCCTCTTCCAAGAGTTGCTTCGTATCTATAGGTTTCTTCGCAACTTTTTATGGAAGGACGTGGACACATTGGCGTACTTGAAGTCGAGATTACAGTGTTATTTTTCAGAGAAAAAACGTAAATACCTTTTTTTTCAGAAGGAAGAAAACTGAACCCCCCCCCCCACTCCCGCCCACTAGATAAAATCCTGCGTACCCTATGCGTGGACCAGTTGTCAGAAGTTCTATTATAATCCGGAAACCAAGGGTAGGGCCATTCACTTAGTACTGCTCAGGGTTAATGTGAAACCAGTGGAATAGGCCAGAGAAAAAAAATTCTGCTTTTCTTACACCATTGCCCATTCCCGACATATCTGGAGTGATTTAAAAAGGCTAGCCATGGCAAATGCCTAAGCGCGGTGGACAGCCCACTTCATTACGCAATTGTCTACCCGGACACAAGCCAATTCCACGTGGTGAAACTGAGGGTAAAATTTAGCGAGGAGTACCGCAGAATGGCGGGGGACCTACGATCATCTAAGACTCCGCGGAATCTCTCGAGATTTCTCGGGGACTACCTGCTGGATTAAGTTCAGGATAAACGACCTTCAGCTGACAGGATAACAAATCCAACCCCCTCCCCCGTCAGATCGAATGAGGGAGTAACCGATAACACCACCCCTCAAGAAACGTTGCCAGAGCATCGACATGCAGACAATTTCACCGACAACGATGACGACTTTCTTTCACAGTCACTGGTGGCCTAAAGGTGCCGCAGAAGGACACGGGATATAGTAGTGATGGGTAAACTACGGCCTGTTTAGAGGTTCCATCCGACCCGCCAGTGATTTAAAAATAATAGCATAGAAACTTTAAAATTTCAGGGTTTAAAAAAATCATTTTGGGGGGAATGTCCCTTTTTCGCATATGGAAAATATAGGGGTAAATATTAATATATAAACTTATTTTTTGACACAAAATCTTTTGCATATGCAAAAGAATGGAACACATATGCAATAAATAACCCTATTTTGTATTCCTAAAGTTATTGAAATATACTTATTGTATTTTCACAATTGTAAAGGATTAACCATTTTTCTCATTTGCAATCAAAACCCGTGGCAGTCTGCAGAGTATACAACACACCCCCACTTCATTTCTAAGCATAAAAGTTCCAGTAATGAATCAATGTACGAATATGTGTCTGACCAGCCAAAATTTTTCGCGGGTCAATTTTTTTTATTTTTGGACCGCTCCTAAGAGAAGCTTCTATCTAAAAGCTGTACATATAACTTGCCTTGTGCTCATGCAATGCGTAGCATTTGTGAAGAAATTCGATCCCGCTATTCGAAAGTTGGCGATTTTGTTTCCAATGTTGAAAAGGCATTTGTGGAATCTCGTTATATCGCATAGATGCTTTTAAAGGCCAAAGCTCCTACATTAGCTCTGACTCCAAAGCCCATGATTATGCGATGGAAACATGGCTAAATGCTTACATATTTTACAGTGAAAATTTTCAAAAAGTCAAATCCATACTAAATGAATACGATAAGGAAATGCTGCATGCATCAAAATTTCACAAACTTTGTTTTGTCAAGGGAATATTGAAGGACAGTTGTACATAAGATCAAACTCTCTCTCTTCAGTATTTTGGTTTCCACTATCCAGTTCTTACAGAAACAAGACATGGAACTTATTGATGCTCTAAGCTGCATAGATAAAGTCAGTGAGAAGTAGTTCTTAGGCGTGCCAAAGGTGGGGTAGGTCAATGGTGTTGTAGCAAAATTCGACAAAGTGATCGAAAAAACAGTGAACTTACTACCCTCAGAAAAATGTGTGCTGTCTTGACGGGAAAATACGAAAATTTCGAGATTGAAGAGGAACCAACTGTGAGTGAATGTTTTTTCCTTTTTTTAAATATGTCATTATAACATCTGTTGATGTTGAGAGAAGTTTTTCTCACCGAGCGGTTCTTTTTGAGTGCGACAGTGGCAAGTTTATGTTGAGAGTAGATGAGGAAACGAGTGGGAAAGCCACAGAACAGAAAAATTAGTCTTGGATGATCGCTATCGCAGACCGCACAGTTGGATCGTACGTTGTTATCGAGGTTAATTATTCAAATCGGATTACCACCCAGCTGAATGAGGAATACAGTGGGATAGTTCGCATATGGATTCTGCAACGCACGCTTCACCGTATGGGCTTCAGGACGCACGAACTCATAAGGGCATATTTGGTGAAAGCAAATCATCGCACGGAACATTTTTCTGAGCCAGAGTAATACGCTTATAATGGGAATTTCTGGGATCTATAGACTAGAAAACACAGCGAACGTGGACCATTGAAAATTACTAGCAAATAGCATGGAATGAAAGACACATTTCTAACTATATTAGACTGTTGATATGGTGGAGCCCGTACGAAACGACGATCCGGCATACCAGATTGAAATCGTACAAGTTTGTGATTCGATGACGGCATGGTGCAGAGCCGTCTTAACGCATGGGCTCAATCCGGAAGTGGGGGGGGGGGGGACTCTAGAAATATTTCTCCCAGTGGTAGAATAAATGCAGAGTTTAGTTCAAAAATAAAACCTCCGATATATTTTTCATTATATTCCATAAAAATATTTGCTTTCGTTGATTCAATAAGAGAGCTTTCACAGGTTTAACCTAGTATCAATGTAAATTTTTTAAACACTTAGGAAAAAATATTTACTTCTTTTCCAATCTCTTCGTGGAGCATTCAGAAATCCTTGGCGGAACACAGTTTGGGAAGCCTTGGATTTAGACAGTGTGAGCAAAGGGTATCTTAATTCCAATGCAGGAGGTGGCAGATCTATAGGATTGTGCTCGATGACAAACTGCATTATATATTGTTTTTATTTTTTTATTTTTGTGAGGACATTTGCAGCTTCATTTCCCGGAAATGCCACTGTGTAAATAATAATATAGTGGGATGGTTTTCCGTGCAGCTTATCTTCTCTTTCACACTCATCGATTTGAACCAGAAGGAAGTGGCATTCTTGGATTCTCAATTAAGACTGTGGCTCGTCTCGATTAGACACTTCATACGAGCCGTTGAAGGGTCAGATAAAATTACGGTACGGGAGAAACGGTCAGTTCCTCAATGAAAATCCGCAATGCTTTGATTTCGTTATTGGTTGCACAAAGTATATTATTTAAAGAAGTGCAGTGACAGAATAAGAAATTCGGTACATGCATGCACTGGTTCTGCCTTCGGCATGAATCTTGAAGACATCTGTGTACACATAGATTCATTTGTCAATAGAAGAACAAGCATTAGTGTCCGCCGCAATGGCAAGGAGCACGTTAGGACTATCAGATAGAATTTTAAACAAGCAGCTTAAGCAGAAATAGAGATGCAATGCTATTTTATTCATCTCAGCAGTGCTACTAAAGAAGCGAAAAAAGAACGGGTAATAGCTTATTAAATTATATTCTTCAAATTAATAATATATGTCTTGTTTTCTACTTCATGTAAGAAACATTACTGGGTTTTTAAGCTTCGAGACTTATTGGTTCCCAAAATTCCTGAAAGCTGGAATCTTCCAATCTTCCCTATACTTACGCAGCAGAGATCAAGTTGTCGTGTTCAATCTCAGTATCACTGGTGTCGATTAGTGGGGATTTAATCGCTCTAGTGACGAGCCCTGGAGCCTGATTTTGAATATGTTCTCAACGGATCAACAAAGTTTTGCATAGGGAGCCTTTCAAAGCAGGTATCATAGAGCTTTCATAGGTTTTGAAAAATGTCCTCGCATGGCGTTGGTGTATAATATTTACATCCGATTTTTGTTTCTTTGCCTTGGTCTTTAACCAATGATATATATAATATTAATTTAACAACAACATATTCATTCTACAATAATTCCCATGTTATACATTATTTGTTCCGATCATAGAATAGTTTAAAGTCATTCAGTATTTGTAGCAATTTATGTAGTTGTACTTTTTATTTTCGAAAACATTTGTTCCACTCTTTCCCACTCATTTTACAATTCCCACTTACGATTTTTTTTTTATCATAATTCATACTTTTCTGCGTACCAATAATAGGTTGCAGAAGTTTCCGAGGGACCCTTGATTTGCAATAGTCAACAAAAATTACAAAAAATTAAAAATAATAATTATTTCACTTACTCTATTGTTTTTTTTTTTAATATCAAATTTTCATTACTTTTCTAATTTTCAAAATATATTTCTAATTTTAACGACTTATTCCAAAACATTGTATAATATTTCAGGCACATGCCTTTTTTCGTATTCTGGATAAAATATTTTTTTTTCTAGTCTAATTAATGGATCATCATAATGCGTTTGAAAGAGACCTCGTTTGTGCAAATTACAATTTCGTTTACTTCTTCGACTTTGTCAGTGATATTCGGACTCACGCATGAAAGTGACAGAAATGTCCTATTCGGCCTGCTAAATCCGCTATTAAGAAAAGAAAGAAATAATGGAGATAGCTGGTAAATGAAACAGTTTCCTACGCATTTGTTTGAAACTAAAAAAGAAAAAAAAGATAAAAATATAGAAAAAGAAAAGCAAGAGGAAATGCCACATGGAACAGAAAGAGAGAATTACTTCAACTTTAATTACTCGGAGAAGTTGCCACATTTTTCCTGAACATTTCTCCCTCGTTTTATGGAAATTTGACTTTGAATAATTAATTTTCGGGGAATCTAATTAGAATAGCGATATTTCGGAAGCGCTGCGCAAGAAAGTTTGATATTTAATTTTAGATTCGTCCAGTTATTGTTGTGCCGAGTCTAATCATTGTTCAATTTTTATTCAAAGATTTAATTTCCTAGAATCCGGTTCTTGAAAAGAGCGTCTCTCATTCTCCACGTCAAAAAAAAACAGCATTGGGCCAACACACAATGTGTAGGCTATGTGTGGTGTGCTTGTGCGGTTTTGCATTACTCTTTCTCGTCACCGGATTTGAATTCCATTTTAATAAGTTTTAAAAGTTCTTACAAAAAAAAAGTTTTGTTGGCGTGGAATATGGAAGTTTCTTTTTTATAAAAATTCTCTGCATTAATATTGTATTGCATCGAATCAATATTCAAATGAGCTGAAATAAAATCGATTTTCGCCCCCAGGTTCTTATTTAAAAAGCCGCCGACTGGAATAATTTCGAGCTTTTGATTATACGTGGACATTAAAACAAATTTCCGTCGGGAAGATTTCATTTATTGAATCGGCTTCGGTGGTCACGAATCGAACGTCACATCCGATATCGGAGATGGGAGGGTATAAATTGCAGCTTTTTCATCGATCATCGATTTTTTGCAATAGGTCGTTCATCCGTCAAACATTAGTGGATTATTTTATTTGTTTTTTTTCTAAACAAAATTGGAGGTTCATTCTATAATTTTGTAAACTGGATAGGTCTATAATAATGAGAGATTTTTTATCGTGATCTCATCGATATCGCGTCACATCTTTTGAATAGTTGAATGTGTATGATTGCCGATTCGTTTTTTTTTTTTTAAATTAATATGTCGAGAACGTTTCTGTCAATTTAGGAGTTCAAAAACTTCGTGACTCATAAACGTTTTTGTGTTTTCTTTGACTTTGGAGCCCTTTCTTAATGATGGGAATTAATTGTTTTTGATTGCGAATAATATGTCACGGTGTTTTTTTCGGCTGTCCAAATTTTGTATTCTAGAAGAGAAGAAATATATAGATTAGTTTTCCCGACCGATTAACACTTGTAAACAAATGTTTTTACTCCAAAACGATCATCCAGGCTAATTATCTGAATCTTGCTCTAGTCGATCATAAATACTTCTCAGCAAAATACCAACGTGTTTGCTTTCTAGAAGTAGTCAGTCGTATAAAGCTATTATATTAAAAACCAATTTTAACTGTATACATTTTCCAAAAGAAATTTTAATGGGCAAACGGCGGAAAGAACATCATTCAAAAATTGTTGGAAATTAAATTAGAGGGGAAACTGAACCAAATGATATACGTACTGCGCACTACGACCACATCATTAAATCAAATAATTCATGATCATGGTTTACGGAACGATATTCAACGAATTAGAATGAAGGGGAAATAAAAACCTAATCGCGTTCAGAAATGTAAAAACAAGAGAAAATTACACAATTTAATTAAGACATTTTTTTTTTCAAATTTGATTAAGGAAAGAGTATCTTTTCTCCTATGCACCACATGAAAAATATTGGCCTCAAATTGGTTCCATGGACATGACAGTACTATGAAAAATGAATAAAATCTGAATAAAAATAATAATGAAATAAAAATAAATATATATGCAGATGGATTAAGCTTCATTTTTCTGTGGTTTACAAATTTACTGTCATACGAATCTAAGCCCTCTTTTTTTAAAAGATTTTTTTATTAAAAGAGTCTTTTCTTAAAACACGTGTATCCAGGGCGAAGCAATAGTTTCCTCATATCGTATACAAAAGTAGTTTTCTGGTTTTTCGTGTTCGCACACTCAAAAAATGGATGTTCGAGATTTTCTTTACTATGGAAACTAGTGCGGATGAGGTTTTCTGAGATGTGGAACATCCTGCGCCTTAACCTCTTTATGATCACGGGCAAAATATTAAGTCTAAATACTACTGGAATAAATTCAAACAAGTTCTCTGTTTTCTTTCCTCTCTCTTCACAATCGTGAAGCCTAAATAACAACCCTATTATCACGATTGTCTATCATCTACCGGCCGAAATTGTGTTTTCCTTCCCTCCTTTCTTTACAATGTATCTTTCTACTATATACATAAGAGCAAAATAGAATACGTAGGGTGAGGATGAAAAGAGGAACCAAAAACAAAATTTCTTATCTGTATTATCTTTTATACCTTTTCCTTTTTTCTATATTTTTCTTTCCTCCTTCTTCCTTCTTCTAATGTGCGGTTAGGTTAGGACAATGTTACCAGATTTATCACCGATTCGTTAAATATAGATAATTCAAATTTTTTGCCAAAACCTTGTACGTGAAGTGGTTAATCTTTCAATACATAATTGTACTTTACAAAGAATTAATTACATTTTCTTTCTCATGTTAAAAGTGGAATAAATGTTTGTAGCTCATCATCTACACCAGTGATGAGCAAAAGTTTTTTAAGAAGTAAAAAGCAAAAAGAAAAAATACTCGCGAGTCGGATATATTCGGACCGTATTCCCCGCATTAACCGACATGCTTCAAAACTCTAGGGCTATCAGATTTTTTTCAATGGTGGGGGTCTACTAATTCATCAAACAGCACCTCTGTCCATTATACTTCAATTTACTGCCATTAATGAGATGGGTTGGAAATGAAAGCGCCGTCTATCAGTGTTCGCTTAAAGTTCGTTAGGGAAAATATCTTATCAATATATTCCCCTCGGGTTTGAACCTGCGACCGTGACGGCAACTTTCACGGCGGTAGATGAGCATCTTACCAACACGCCACTCGGGCGTCGATGCCGGGGCCAGGTCCTTTCCTGGAATGCGGGGAAAAAGGAGGATCAATAAGAATCACAATATGCATTTAGTCTAGTGATTTCCAAACTGTAAAATATCGCCCCCTGGGGCAATGGAATTGCCCGGGGGGGCGATAGAAGACGGGGATAACATCCTATGGGGATCCTATAGGTTCGCCGGAGTTACGGGGGGCGATGAGAGAGAAATTCTGGAGAGGGCGATTTCGCAAAACGTTTGGGAAACTATGATTTAGTCAATTCAATGGATTTTTCAAATATAGATAGGGTATTTAAGAATTTTCCAGAATTCTATTACTCGAATTTTCCGGCATGCTGAACGGTCTTACCAGCATGCTAGTCCGTTGTTTCCCGGCATACCGGATAAAGTGGAGGGGGAAATAAGATGATTGGAATTTTTGTGCTTAGAAATGAAGTGGCGGAATGTGTTGTATACTTAGGACACTGCCACGGTTTTATTGCAAATGAGAAAAAATGGTTTTTATCCTTCACAACTGAGAAGAAAAAATTAGTATAGTTTAGTAACTTTATTGCATATATGTTTCCTTTTTTTTGCTGACACAAAACATTTTATATGAATTTACATATATATATATATATGCGCACACAAAAAATAATTATTTAAGAAAAAGAAAAAAAAATTGAATTTTATGAGAGTGAAATAGCACCTATGCAGTGGGTTTTCCTCAGGGGGAACCCCATGCATGGTTCGAAAAGTGTAGGCGTTTCTGAAGGGTGGCTATGCCTGATTGCATTAAAAATGTCAACGCTTGTTCCCCGACGCCTGCCTTCTCAAAAACATGTTGGACGAAAAAAAGACAATGAAAAAATGTTAAAAAAATTCAATATTTGAAAAATATATTCAGAGCTTATATATATATATATATATATATATATGAATTTCCACAACTATATTTTGCATTTGCAAAAAAGGATCATCTTTGATGAATTTTTTTTTAAATCACTAAAATTGAAAATTTATATACTATTATTTTGAAATCTGCGTCAGGCTGGAACCTCCTAGCTGGCCGTACTTTGTTCATCACTAATGTACACGATGCGTTGAAATTTCAGAGCAGCATTTTAAGCCCTCGTCCCAGTCCGATAATATGTGAAAACGGGATCCAAACGAAAACAGATGTGAAAAACAAAAATAAAAACATTCAGTCCATTTAACTGTATTCGGTGCTACATATTCAACGTCTCCAATATTTGTTTATTTCATCGTGGATGATGCATGGAATGAATGCATTTGTGATGTTTTGCAAATTTTTATACATAGAAAATATGAAACTATATTGACATATGTCTTCTACATCTTTGATGTTGAAGATTAATTATTTAATTAAATATAAAATATGAGAAAAGCTTCTACGCAACTCATCGCAAGTTACTCGTGTTTTGCTGAAAACATGTTTCTCAATAAATAAGTTTCAAAATTATTTCCCCATGGTTAAAAATATCCGGTTTTTTTTTCTTTTTTTTTCATTCTAAACTTTCATTATTTAATATGCAGGGTGCCCTGTAAGTCTTAATTCGGAATTTATCTCATCAACCGTTCTTCGTAGAGGTATGATTCCAGTTTAAAAAATGCTCAAAATGTGTTCAAAAATCCATCTATATCAGTTTCAAGAGTGTAAATACAGTGTGTCATGAAATATAAAAATCCAACTTTTCATACGGTCCCTCTGTGCTCTAACTTCCAATAAGTAAACTCTTTCCCTGTCTCTAGAGGCCAAAGTAAAGAAAAACTCTATAATTCTAATTGCAATATCCGCGGAGCTATTTGAATTCAAACATCGGGGAAAAGTTGAAAAATAACAGCATAAATTAGATGAAAGAAGCGTTGTCCGTTAGTTTATGCTGTTCTTATCTTCAAACTTTTCTTTGATTGTTGAATTCAAATATCTCAGTGGATATTGCACTTGGAAACACGGATTTTTTCTTTTTTGGTTGGCATTAGGAAAGACGGGGCAAAAATGTTTAATTGGAAGTTGGGGGGGGGGGAAGGAATAGCAATTTAGATTTTTTTATTGCATGTCATATGCTATTTTAACTCTCGGAACTGGTGCAGAGTGATGCCTTACATAACTTTGAGCATTTTTTAAATTAGAACTATACATCCACGACGAGCGATTGATGAGATAAAGGCTGAATTAGGACTTGTAGAACACCCTGTATAATTCATTCAATCGAATATATTTTTTATTATGAACTGAAATATTATTCGTTCATAATCCATTACTCAAAAAAAACTGACCGCTAATTTCTTTTAAAATATGCTTTCTACATCGTACAGATTAATGCTGTAAAAAAGAAATCAAATTTTCATCAATGCTGAAAGTAAAGAATATCATAAGTGCTGAAATAAATCTCGCCTATGACGTGAACAGTGTTTTTTTTCCCTTCTTCTTCTCATCGAAGAAGGAGGGTTCGGTAAAAAGGAACGATAAATGAACGAGAATGAATATTCGATTCGAAAGAAAATTAAGGTTGTCATCATATTCCTTAAATGAGATTTCGATCGATAAAATTCATCCAACCTTGTGAAGTATCGAGAGCAAGTCAACAGGCGAATTGTACCCGAGGACAAATTTACCGGCTTTTAATCTAAAATGAAAGTGCCCGGAGGAGGGAGTTGAAGAGGAATAGATATTCGCAATTTGTTTCAGGAGATTTATGTGCTGCAGGGATAAAAACCTCATCAATTAAATTTGGTGGCGCTCTTTATCTTAATAGAAGCTCTACCAATCCTTACTCCGGGTAGTTTTATCTCCTTCCCCCATTAGATAGCTTGGCACTATTCACTATGGGTACTTCATACCAAAACGGTTTATTACGAGATTTTATCCGAGTTCGAGGTCAATTTTTCTCCCGAACATCAACAGTTTAGTTAATCCATGATCAAACGAACCTCTTGGTTCCAAGTTTCTTTCAACGTAAAGAATGAGGGTTCCCTTTTCCGTATGTTTTTCGGCGCCAATTCGGCTCATTTGTGGGACTGTACATCACTTATTTTCATCATCATCATCATCACCGCTTCATAAAAGAAAAGCGATCAAACTCTTCATTCGTCGTTTCCTCTACGCATCGGAAACAAAAAGTTTTTATTTATTTATTATTATTATTATTATCTTTTTTTAAATACTGAATACTGTAGTAGTGTATATCACCTGATATTAACTATATATTAGTGCAATCTCTCTCT
Source organism: Pholcus phalangioides (assembly GCF_987345545.1). Classification (NCBI taxonomy): domain Eukaryota; kingdom Metazoa; phylum Arthropoda; class Arachnida; order Araneae; family Pholcidae; genus Pholcus; species Pholcus phalangioides. The sequence goes on along the minus strand of NW_028301608.1, from coordinate 78,046,833 downwards.
CTAGGATCTCAAATTCGTATATCTGCTAACTTAATCATTTCCAAGTATATCCTCTTTACAACAGAATGAAAATTGACCATATCAAAAATTTTCGATTGATTTGTGTTTATTGTATGTCAAAATGTCCTTCAAAAAGAAAAATTAATTTATTTATTAATCTATTTATGTCGATATCGTTACGAGGATCATTTGAATTTGAATTAAGTACAAATATGTGTATCTTACGTCTTAACTTGAAAAAAAGAGTCATTAAGAACCATTTAAAACAGTTAAAAATGAGGTGCACTCCGGAGCGAAGAGGATAATGCTATTGTGGACCCCACCGTATTCCCCTGTGCTTGCCAGCATGCCAGGAAAATCGGGAAACGTGGTTTCGAATGTTGGTGTTTGGTTCATTCCTGGCATGCCGGGAAAAGTGAGGTTTAGGAAGGATGACATAATACATCGAAAATATCGATATCAATTTATATCGTGTCAAGAAACTAACAACAAATTAAATAATTTTTTTTTCACTATAGCGAACATGTTTGACCAAGGAATTAGATAATGATAGTGGAAATTAAGCATTTATTTATTTCTCCAATGCAATTATCACCAACCTAATACCAAAAACGGATGCTGCATTTTGTACTTTTTTCTGCCTATTGAAATATTTTAAGAAATATGTTGCCGCTTCATGTCTCGTCCGCTTCAATTTTAAAAACATGACTACAAGAAATACTTTGCACACACACACACACAGTCTGTTTAGTCATATTTCTATTTGACTCATCTTCTGTAATATACGTGAACAAACATACTTATCATCCAACATTTTTAATAAATCAAAATTTGTGGTATCAAAACGAAACACAAAGTTTAAATCATCTGAACGCAATAACTGGTTATCGTAAAACCTAAACGATCCTAGGATGCAGAGAACGGACAGGTTTCAAAATAATTAATTAATTAATTAATTCCTCCAATTAATTAATTCTAAGAGTTCCTTATTTAATAGTTACCTGGAATCTGTGACTCGTTTCCTGGCATACTGTAATGTGAAATATGAGTATCCCTGCATAGTAGTCTCGCTCGCTGTTTTCCAGTATGCCGGCTAGTGCGGTTGATTACGGTGTTAATTGACCTACGAGATGCCGGCTAAGAAATAAGGTTCTGTACCTGATTATTAAACAGAATCAATTTTCAGAGAGCAGATGAATATGAGATATTCATTGCGTACACATTCCGAATGATTTTCATGCACACTTAGAGATTTATCTGATCATATGATCAGCTTTCAATTCCAGGTTTAAAAAGAAAAAATAACCATGTCCACATGCTTTTCCATCTCCATAGCATAATACAGTTGCGACTGCACATGAGTGTCGGAAAAAGTCGGGTGACAGATTAATGTTTTTTGAGCTAAAGGGAGACGTAATAAACGGTACGAACCAAATCTTTGTTGCGGATGGCAATGATTCCACAGTCTCTGATTGAATTTTTTGGATAAATTTCTGCATGCAAAGAGCACTGACATTTTAATGCACAAATTTTAGCATCGATTTGTTGGTTTCTCCCTTCATGGTCACTTGAAATTATTCGGTTTATGTCGAATTTTTTAGTCACGACAATTTTTTGAGTAGACAAAATGTCCTTTTCTAATGTGAGTTTTTTCTACCTCATCCCTCTGCCCCGTGTTAATTTTTGCGGATAATTATCTCTAAATTTATGAGTTGCTTTTCTGTACATTATCCTTGTATGTGGATATAAACATTTTGTATCGGAAGTACATTACACGCATTTGGAAATAACTTAGACACGCTACATATTATGTATTTTATCTTGTATCGGATATAAAACAAACGTATGTGAATGCATTTTGTGTATGCATATTATCATATGTTTTTATCAATTTTGAGTAGCCAAACTATTAAACATAAATACGTCGAGGACATAGATATTTTCTGAATATTATGTCGAGATGAATTCGGAAGAAAAGTCATCGGGTCTTTGCAGGAACTTAGACCCAGGCCCTATTGCATACTGAGTAAGCACGCTACCAGCTACACCACTGGAGACACGATCCTTCCTTCCTAATTTCACGTACTGTGGCGTGAGACGCTGAATTAGAGACATTAGTCACCTCAACTTGAGCAAATAGCCTCGAGATGGGACAGTAGAGAAAGAGAGAGAGAGATGAAAGAGGGCCTGGGCTCGAGTACCGGTGGAGACCTGATGACTTTTCTTTCCGAGTTCACCTCGGCATTATATCCAGAAAATATGTGTTTCCTTGATATTTTGGGCTGAGAAAAAAGCCGTCTATAAAATAATATGTCATTATCAATTTTCTTACGTACATCGTAACCGGCAAAAAAAAAATTATCGGGTTGATCTGGGGTAGGTTGAAAGCTTGAAAAAAAAAGAGATACCTCATGCAACATTTTCTATTTTGAACTTCAGTCCATTTCCAATAACAAAACCTAACGCAAAAATTCCAGGGATTCTATTTTTTTCTTTTCCAGTATCGTCATTTCACTCTCTGTCAGAGACGTTACTATCGGCCCAAACAACGGCGATTTTAAAATAAATTAATGAGGAATACACACATCCACACGAAAAACAAAGAGTATAAATAAGTTTTTTCAATCGAATGCCATACTAAATATTCATTTGCGTAATACCGTGTATATACATGCATAAATTAATCTAGAAGTGCCACGGAAATCGCACATAATCTCACTAGCAGCAAATGCATTAGAAAAGCATTTAGCCAAATTCTAATTAAGAAGGGATTAAACTTCAATTTTGATGGAGAGATTAGAGGAAAACTCGCATCTTTTATCTGTAAGAAACAGAAGTTCGGTTTAAGAAAAATGACGAAAACAAGGCAAAAAACTTCACTTTTATTTAAATTGATGAAATGGCATTCAAAAGAATAGACTTATTCTTTTGAATAAGTCTATTGATGCTTCGTTGATGCTTCTTTTTTTTTCATTTCTGGAAAAAACAATGTGATTCTCAGAATAACGGATAGATCGCAAACATACGTGTCTAAATTCGTCTAGTTTATCGTCCATAAGGGAAAAAAATCGATATCAGAAGAAAATGAACAATTTTCAGAAACGATAGCAATACTTATTATTTTTCCCACGCGAAAGAAGATGAAGTGATGCATGTTTCATTTTGTAATAACGAAAAGAAAAAGGTGGGGGGGGGGGCGGATGTCTGATAGAAGTTATTTGGTTACCATTAACGAAAGACAGAAGAAATAAGTTGGCTTCATGACGAATTTACTCTTCGAGGAATAAGAAAATGAAAGAGAAAAGCCATCGAGAAAATAAAAGATATACAAAAAGAAGGAACTATTTAATGTATATGCGGCAGTTTTAAAGGCACCGAGCAATATCGACTTATTCCGGAGTCGCGGTAATTGAACGTTCGATGATGAGTTTCATTTTCCATTTAAATTACGAAGAAGGAATTGAAAGAAAAACTTCCGTCAAATAATATAAAGCATTAGAGTGAGTCTTAAAATAATTGACCAGGTTTTGACGTGAATGAAAAAAAAAAGAGAAAAAAAAAGTAATAAAGGAAGAAAAATTAAGAATTTTATGATCTGGAAAACCGATAAAGTGCGGTTCCCTCCGTCTCTCTTGTACGTACGTACGTATGTGTGTGAAGTCGGTATATCGTCGATACAAACGAGTGACTGATGTTCAATTTGGGAAACCGTACTGCCGTCATAAACCTCTAAAAGTTCTCGTTACCAAGCTTCCATCGATGAATTTTATCGATATGGAGCAGGGGAAAAGATCGATAGAGCGGTAGTAGGAGATCTCTCTCTCTCTCTCTCTCTCTGGTTATCTCCCAACGGTACGTGAAAATATCGTCTTACAGAATTCTAAAACAAGTCAATATAAGTAAGGAGTTTCGATAAGGAAAGTATCGCTCTTCTTCTTCTTCTTCTTTTCAGGAAACACTTTCCACTGCGAAGGAATGGCGTAATGTTCGCTCGTTCGTTTGTCGCTTCGCTTGAAAAGTTTTTACTGCTTCAAAAGAACTTCTGACATTTTGAGATATCTTCACTTTCAAATGATGCTTGGCTAATCATCATAGAAAACATACGTTTTCACGTCTTGGAGACTCGCATATGGCTTCTAATCACGATGACCGTGCGACGTTATCTTCTCGATGACGAATGAGTTTCATTTCTGGAAATTCCTATCTTTTTTTCACAATGTTCTTTTTTTTTTTGCTTGATCCATGGTGCAGTTGCGTACGTTTTTACAACAGCTGCTGTAGTTGGGTACTATATGTGGATGTTTTTCTTTCTCCCATACGAAAGACTGGGACATCGACTCTAGTGCTAATAAAATTCTGAAATAGGTTTCCGTGATAGGAATGAGGTACAGTAGACGAGACTTATTAGAATCGCGGATAATGCCATCATATGGATAATGTTACCACTTTCGCTAAGTACGGAATAGATCAATCCCATAACATGTGAAAAAATTCGTCAATAGTTATCAGGACTTTGATTTATGTAATATTTTTTTTTGCATCAAATTTTTGTTTCGTTTTGCGTATTTCCAAAGTGAGGTTGAACCATTTATTTTTCCATATCAGTTATTGTTATTGCAAGACTATGCGGAAGGTCAGAAGGCCCTATTTTTGACAAAATATTCCTTACTTCGCTCACAATGTCTAAATTAGGCCGTAATGGATGCTATTGTCCATGTACGATTTGCAAGGGCTCTCCTATGTTGAAGAAATATGTGAGGTAAAATAAAGCTCCTTTCTTTAGTTCCTGGTCAGTTTCTTTCAACAAATCACATTCACATATCCTCGGCCGGAAAATTTTCACAAGGGAATCTATGATACATACCGTACATTATAAGAAGTATCGTAATTCGTTATACACATATATTAGATAGTTTCATTCCAACTTAAAATTTTTTTTTGAATAAAAAAAAAATGGGGGGATTTGAGCTTGAAGGGAAAAATACGTCCCGCTCCTTCAAATACGACATATGGTCATCGTACTCACAGCCGGGATATTTTAAGATACAGTTATCAATCGATTTTTGTGAAACCCTCGAGTTCCGATGTGATCTCATTAAGTGGCGGGCACTGTATATTAAATGCTTTGAAATCGTCCTTAGCAGAGAATAAAGTTGATCACACACGAGCTATCATTTATATTCATCAAGATACAGTATATTCGTGAGCCACGAAGCTTCTTCGGTTTATTTCGCGAGTACCCCACCATACTTTTCTTAATCAGATCCCGAAATTAAGAGGAGGAAAGCAGCCCAATACCTACACGCACGGTTATCTGGCTAGCATTTAGAGAGCTTTTTATCTCGTGCCAGACGCTCTTCCTCCTAGAAAGCGAAGAACAAGTTCCGCCCCTTCGAGCAACAGCATACACTGGCTCAAATAACGTTCGTAGAAAATATTTGTACAAGACGAAGTATAGAAGCGTTTTATGTGAGTGCGGATATATATACATCATGGCCTCCGTCCACTTCTTTATTTTTTTTTATTTATTTTTTTCCTTGAGTGTTTGCCAAGTGCTTCATGTTGAGCAAAGCTTTCAGCTTCGTGTCCGGTCACCGGAAAAGCCGTGGAAGAAAACTTACACACACACATTCATAACGCGACGAAGAAGTGATAGTGAACCTCTTCCTCTCGTTAGATAAAAAACGGAAACAGCTACAAGAAATCTTGAATCCTAGCAACTTTCATCTGAACCTCCGAGATATCGCGCAATCCCCTCGAAGTGCAGGAACAAAAAAATATATATTTTTCTATAAATAAATATATATATATATACATTGCAAGGATATAAGTATTAAACTATACCATCCACTGCACGGAGAAGAGAAGGAGAAATATAAAGAAAAAAATTATAAATAAAAACGAAATATTTCCTCAGCCTGTATCTGTTGTGAATTTTTTCACCGTTCCGATTGTGAAAATTTTCAAAAAAGTGACTGCAATACATGAACCTCGAATGTAATTCATCTGGCGTTCTAGTCAGTGTAAGCGGATGAATTATTCAGAGATCAAAAACTTGAAGGGCAAAAAAAAAAACCACATAAAGCTGAAGGAAATGTATTTTCACTACGAAACGTTTATTTTAAACCTTTTCCCCTTCATTCATTCAAAAAATAAAAGCATTTACTGTGTTCTCTGTTTCGAATCCGATTTGAAATGTCCAATCAGAAGAGTTTATTAATTTCCGCGGCTAAAACATTTTTCGGTATATCGCAGTACTCAGTGTTCGCCAATTGAATTTTACTACTCCAAATTTCGTTGAGGAGTGAAAATATTCCAAATTTTAGGTAATTTTCTTTTAGTATAGTTACAGTCAAACTCGGTTATAAGGACGTCGAACATTCTTTGAAATATTGTAGTCTTAACCGAGTTACAACCGAGGTGGAGGTTTTCAAAGACGTTCTAAACGTTAAAAATGTGCATACACAGATGCTATCAAATTCAATCAAAATTAAGTTTTTCACTAGGATTAAAGAGTGACGATAATTCATTCAGACAAATACAGAAAATTGGAGGAGGAAAATACACGAGGACATCGTCTTTTCTTGCCAAAAATGTTATTAATCATCGGTGAAAATGTCAGTTACTGCCTGTAAATTACCATTGGCTAGAAATAACTACTGCTACATGCAGTCTGCGAAAAATTTAGAAAAATATTTCACGGGGGAAGAGGGGTGGGGGAGAACTCTTGCAATAGATTCATAATTTCTAAATTATACGAATTATCTTCATCCGTGATTTTTGTTTTTTTTACTAAAGCCAGATTCGTTGAAAAAACGAGACATTTTTATAGGAATTTCTTGAGAAACGGAAGCAAAGTGACGAAAAATTTGTCATTGCATAATCAAGGACGTTGCGTTATCATCGACGTTATAAGCAAGGTTCATTGATATTATTCTCCTCCATAATAGTCAGTCGATACTGCAAATCATTGACGTTATAACCGAGGTGCAGTTACAACCAAGTTTGATTCCAAACACATTTTTCTGTTTTTCATAAAAAAATACTCCTCCGTTTTACAAAATAAACTCTTAAAATGTTAGATAAAAGTGGAATTACTATTCATAATTATTTGTTTGGATAACAATTGTAGTTCTATATGGAATTATTAATGAAAAGAAAGTAATGGGAAAATGTTAATAGTCATATTTTTAATGTAACATAATATATGAGAAAGAAATACAAAGAAAGATTTGAACATCAGGTTTGTGTATTAAGAGATGGCGCGAATTACACTGAGAAATTGAATTCTCTAGATGTTATGCCAAAGTTGCTATTTGGAAAGAAAAGCAATTTGTTTCGTCTGGGAATCGAACCCGGATCCCCTTGCATATCGGGCAAGTGTGCTAACCAATACACCAGCGACGCAATTTTGAATTCCTTATAACACGCATTAGTAGCGTGTACTTCGTTCGAAAGTCGGCGAAAATTACTGTAGTTAAGGGAGGTTGCTACGACTCCACTCAGCGCTTCACGCTACTAATGCGTGTTATAAGGAATTTAAAAGTGTGCTCACTTGCCCGATATGCAAGGGGACCGGGTTCGATTCCAAGAGAGAGAGGCGACAAATTACTTTTCTTTCTAAATATTAGTTTCGGCATAACAACCGGAAAATTCAATTTCTCATTATCAGGTTTGTGTGACCGCTACAATCAGGGAAACGCCTTTCTCAGGTTGGCCCGCCTTAAGTGTAAGTTATATTGCATTCGTGTTATGGAACACATTCCAGCTTATTTTGTACGTACGTGTGATATTTTACGCTCTTGTATCATTGACTATTCTTTCCTTTCTCTCCACACTTATATTACACCAACATAATAATTATTCTTGGATGTTTCACAGTATTTGGTGTTTGGCGTATATTTGAAGTTTCGCTTTAAAATATGTTAGCCATATGGCAACATCAGCAAGAACACGAAACAACACAACTCTGACAACATAAATGCGTTGACGAGCACACATACAGTCGAAACACACATCCGGCATGTACCGATTCGTTAGAAATTCCGCAGAAGAATGCGCATGGTTAAGTAGTAGTACAGTGCATATATAACCACAGTGGTGGTCAGCTGAAGGTGGTTATCTGCGGTCCCCAACTCAACTTCGAGGCACGAATATGAGCCGGTCTCCCCGATAAAAAAGTAGTCTTACTACAGAGAGCAACAGACCTACAATGGTACAAATTTTCAATTACTATACTTTACTCACAGTTCGAAAAATAGATGACAGAACTATAACAAGAATTGCACAAAAACAAACTTAGTGCCGCACATTAGTGCCGCAACACGTACATGCTCATTCCAACATTTACCAATTCGTTAGAAGTTCCGCAAAGGAATATGTGTGGTTTTGTAGTAGTGGCAGTATTTTTTTTATTTTTTAAATACTTAGCATCCACAGTAAAAATTGCAATTTACGTATCCTATGTTTAAGTAACATTGTTCGGAATGACAAATCGTATTTTCAAAAATTTCACTTTCTGTATTCTGTACGGAAGTTAGGACATGCCCTGAATTGAACTGGTTCGAGCAGGCAACTGCTTTTGGCTCAATCAACGAGACTTTTTCAAATATTTAAAAACACGTTACATAACCCCACTTATGAACTAGATTTTAGCCAGGTAAGTGTACTTTCCAAACGCATAATAACATTTTTTTTACAATTAAAATAGCTATATCAAGGGGAAAATAATGAGAGACGTATACTAGCTGATACTCTCCATTGATTTCAAAAAATTGTTAAATATGATGTGTGAACCTCTCAATAAGGGGCCATGGGAACAAATTTTTTGTCCTGAAATAGAGGCGGGGATTTGAGTGCAAAAGTAACACGAAGTAGAAATTATTTTCATCAATAACAGCAATAGATTTAGCAAAAATATTTGATTGATGATATCTAAAATTACAACTCCTCAATGCAGCCGCAAACCACAAGTTTCTCTCTCTCTCTCTCATAAACATTATTGCATCAACTAAGTTTATGTCCATGGAACCCTCTTTCTCTATTTTGCACGCATTCAATCCAAATTATACTTGTACACTGCTTGGAATTATATGCGACTCTCTCCTATACTCGGTTTTGGTAATGCTATCTAAAATATTGGTTATTATTAATATATATATATATATATATACGTGACTAATAAGACTAAAAAGTCTCGCCACATAGAGCAATAGGCCTCTACAACAGTATAACTATTCAATCATTATACTTTACAAAGAGTTAGAAAAATTGATGGCAGATGGAAGCACTATACACAACAAATGTTACAAAGAAACAAACTTCACGTCAGGTTCACTACACATACACACACTTTCAAACATATACCAATTCGTTAGAAGTTCCGCAGAAGAATATCTACGAGGTTCATGTATGGTTCAGTAGTAGTAGTGGGTACAAACAGATACGACGACCACAGAAAAAGATTGCTACCGCAGGGAGTCCTACACCGAGGGTTAGTGCACCACCAACCTCTCGTGAGTATAGAAAGAAGCAAAATGCCGAATGCTGCCATTCGGGAGTAATCGGCAATCAACGATTGCAGTTAATTATCGTTGAAACGACGATGAAAATTTTCTCATTGCTTCCGTTTCAGCATTTTTTTTTTTTTTTTTTTTTTGAGATGTTCACCACAAAATTATACTTTTGAGGAAAAAGGACAAATACCGTTTTAATTCATTATAATGTAATTCTTAGCTCATTTCGAAGCTCGTGTAACGGGATAAGTAACACGAGCACGGATAGGTTTCCTGCCGAACAATTGGCAGCAACTTCGTCCTTCAATCGACGATCTTTAAGTATTAGAGAAGGTAATTCTCCCTCTGCAAAGAGCAACTCTGTTGCTGGAATTTCCTTTGCCCCCCGTTGTATTCGAACGCTGTTTGGGTTCCAAAAACGTATTATATTGATTGCTGCTACTGCTTTTAACACTATCACTTGCGGATTCATGAACTAAAGGAAAAAAAAAAAGAAGAGGAGACCACTCCTCATCCGTTGCTTGCAGGAAAGGCTATATTTTTATCATTTTGTTCTTTCTTCTAGATACTCCCTCTCGGCGCACTTTTACGAGGAGAGTGTTATTTTTATTGATTAGAAGACATCGATACTCTCCATCGATTTCCGATAATGAAGGGGAAGGTTGTTTTGGAGAAAAGAGAAGCACGTTCATGGCGATACTCTACTCATGTGGCCGAATTCGTTCAGAATTTCGCGCAGGATTCCTTCTCATCCTGTGAAAAACAACAACCTCTCTATGATGAACACATATTCTGTACCTCATTGAACACGTAGTACTCCCGAGATTTTAATGCTTATAGTGATATTATTACCATTAAGAAATAAGCCTAACAACAAGTATCGCTGGTCTTCATGCATTCTGGACAAATTAATATAAACCTAATCATCACAGAGATTATTACGATTATTTCTTTCATTGTTATTATATGCACAGAGAGACATAGTAACCTCTCTTAACTCAGAGATAGCCTACAGGTGGTGACGGTAGCGAGAAAGATGGCATTTTCTCTGCCCACAACACATCAAACTTTGTATATTTTGAATAATTTCACGTCATGAGCGATAAATGAAATCGACTTGCGCTCTTAAACACATCCTGGAATGCAAATCTTAGTAGCATTGACTTTATTTGAAGTTGGTATATTCAAACCTACTTTTCTTTCACATGTATGTATACGAACACAACAAAAACGTGAGCTTTTGTTGTGTTCGTATACTTATTTGTTATGCAATGTTTTGTTGTAATGCGACATATAAACAAAGTAAAACTCGAAAGCATCCAAATTATATTTTGTTTTTTCGCTCCGCTAATTCAATCTACTTTCAGAGCCATGTCTTTAGTTGTCGAGATTCTCGAAAACCATTATCTTCAGTCGTATTCTAGAACTTGTTCGTAAAACTTTGCCTAATTGCAAAGATTCGCATGAAAATCTCATTAGAATGAAATACCGGATCTCGGTTCGCATCCTCTCTCTCTATCTTGCTTACTTGCTTCGACCCTCGTTTCTTTACTGTTCCGCTTTCCGTTCCGAAACAGATTTACTCATTTTCTGTTTTATCCAACTTAAACTGATTTTCTCGAAAATTTAATTATGCGGAAATCTCCAACAAAGACATCGCGTTCGCTTTTACACGATGGGAAATATGCTGCAAACGGGATTTGTTGCGTTTGGGAAAGTTTCAGGCATCGCAGAGAGCTTTTATCACACTGCACTCTATAAGCAAGGGGGATGCTCCGGATTACGTGTTTTCCCGTTTCTCAATTAATCCATTAACTGTTACGAATATTCTTCCAAACCTCGATGGCCAAAGAGAATTGGTCCAATGGGAACCAATGAACGCATTCTCGAATGAAGATTCATTGATGACTCCAACGAAAGAGGCACGAGATGAAGGGCCCACAACTGACGACATTTGAATATGTTATTCCGACATTTTGTTATCGAGATATTCGTGAAGTCTTCAATGCCAGATTACGAAAGCGACAAATCGGTTGTGTTGGAAATGATTGTCAACAACTGCTAAGGCCTCGAGCCGTTGTGGTGATAGAGTGGTCATAGTAACGGACTCGCATCACGAAGGCATGGATTCGAACTTATTGACGTCAAAGTGATGGTCGGCTGAAGTTGGTTTTCTGTGGTTCCCCAACTTCGAGGCAGGATGCTAGTCAATCTCCCCCGTTAAAAAGTCTCGTTGCAGAGAGCAACACGTCTTCAAACGGTATAAACATTCAATCGTTATACTTCACTCACCATTTGAAATATAGATGACAGCACTAAAGATTCACACACACAACTAGATACGCACTCAGACTGTAGGTACCCACAACACAATTTCGGCGCAACTCAATCGTTTTTAGTAAATTGCCCTTGGCGATAGACCGGAGTTATGTCCGCTTAGAAAGAAAGAAAGTGTGCTGGGAAAAAAAGTGCAAGTGCGATAAAAACAAGAACGAGATAAAACGGAACGAACAAAATTTTATGAATGAGGATGGTTAGAAATTTCATTCCATACTACGATTCGATATTATTATTCTATTAAGTTCTATTCACACTCCAACTTGTTCAAATTCCGGTTTATATCTCCTTTCAATAAACGTTTTATCATCATTAGAGTTAATTCGACTCGTAAGAACGGCAAAAGCTGATACAGCCAATGCTCGTTATAACAACCATCTATTATTGCGACTATTCGATTATAACGACAGTGTTCCAAATGTTCCCCATTGTATTATTCCATGTTATTTTTAATCGGAACTGCGAAGGTCGCTCAATCCAATACAACCTCTGAACTCTGCTCTGCTTTGTCCTTTTTTTGCAAAAAAATTAACAAAATCCGTTCTAAAGTGTATCTGAAATTTGAAATTACAGATTTCAGTACAATCTTCTTGCAATGGTGAGCGATGCAATTAACTGTCTAACGGCATGTGTCTGGCTGATTCCCTCTATTTCCATGGTCAAGGTTTCTCGGAATCAGGATTGAGGAGAAAGGCTATGAAACATCCTTAACAGGACAAATAAGGACATGCCGTCCAGTGGCATTCAAAATGAATCAATTTTTTTGAGATATGATAAGAATATACAGGCGAACGGGCGTTTTTATGCTGAAAACCAGCACCTTCTTTTTAATGTTCATTCAACATAGTCCAAAGAACAATGTCTTAATTAAAGGAAAAAATAAATTATAGGAAAAATTAAATTTTTATCCTATCCAAATATGGAATTATCCTACTGCAGGGACGTAACTAAGACGTCTGAGCAGGGGAGTGGCATGGTTCTTCCACCCTTACCACTAGTAGTACTTTATCGTACATGCACCTTGTATAAATTCTTCTGTGGAATTTCTAACAAATCAGTTCATGCCAGAATGTCTGTTCTTAACGTATTTATGTTGCCAGAGTTGCGCTTGTTTCATGTTCTTGCCGGTGCTGCCATCTTCCTAAGATGGTAAACGCTCTAATTTTCATGTCATGAAATATCATGTTGAAGGTCTGCCTGCTCTCTGCGAGACTTTTCAACTGGGAAACTGGCTCGCAGTAGCACCCTCCCCCCTCCCAATCCGACTGTGAAATTTGATGTACGGTGATACGGAAACGTAAAATTCAATTACAATGTTTTTGATACCACCTAAAATATGTCAGCCCCTAAATTTTGCTGCCTGGGGCAGTAGCCCCCCCCCCCCTGTTCCATCCTCTAATTCTCTAATTCCAGTCCGGCTTACGAAGCTAATATTTTTTCGAACTTTCGATATAGTGACCTCCTGATTTAATGCCTGCCCACGCCCCGAAAGTTGCAGGTCGTTAAGACGAGCGTCGACTGTATAATGATACCTCGGATTTTATTTCTTTCACTAACATTTTAATTCACTTGTTTTGTCCTATCTCTATCTAGTTTAGGTTCTCTCTACTTACGAAAGAATCACCCTATACGCGCGATACGCGAACAAACAATGGAGTTCGCATATCCGTCCCCTTCATGTAAAAAGAAGAACAACAGCAGGGACATGCTGCCGCGAGTCGCTGATGAAGATGCCGAAAATTGTTTCCTTCCCCAGTGTAGTCATCAATCATCTTAAAAATGACTTACACTTTTCCAGTTTATATTTTCCCTTGAAAAATTCCGACTCGCGGCAGATTCGGCGAATCATTAATCTTCCAGCGGTTCCGAATCTATCGCCGATAAATGGATAAACACTCGTGTTGGGGGGGGGGAGGGGGAATATCACTCCGACATTTTCTTAACACGACGCAACTACCATATTAGATTTATGCTACGGGCGACCCTCGTGAGACCGAAACGTATGATTGTATATTCGAGTCGCGAAATGGGATTGTTCTAAATATTAAAAGCAATTTTCGGTGACAGGAAAAATGGTGTCGGTGTCATGAGGCTAATAAGGATATTTATGAGTTTAAAAAAAGTAATGAAAATTGACGTCCTATTCTTTATGCGGCAAACCATTTCCACCCCATAAACGCTTTACCAGTTCCCTCCACCCCCCCCCCCCCGAACAATCAGATACACTTTCGGAGTTGTTCTTATATGTATTTATTCTGCATGATGAAACAGATTTAAACGAAGAAAAAACATTCTTTTCTTTATAAGGTGACTGCCCTCCTTCATTGTATTTCCTTTGAAGGTCATTTGTGATAAAATGCTCATTCATAGTTTTCGTTTGGATATGGTATAAAATTAAGAAAATAAATGTCATTTCACATGAATATTTTGGAAATAAAAATTTTTATACTGCTCATTTTATATGTAAAATTATCATATTTTCAGCACTTCTGTTAGGCATTGCACACTAAAAACTACTGCTTGTACAGGCATGTTCTTCATACAGATTATTGATAGTATTGTGTCATGATATTCATTTTTCCGAGCAATGAACTAGAAGATTTGTAGTAGTATGGAAACTGCGAAGAGAGATATATATAGACGGTGTTTTTGTCAGACCAATGTAGCGAGGAAACAAATATTTTCCGGATATTGTGCTGAGGTGACTCGGAAAGAAAAGTCATCAGGTCTCCGCCGGGACTCGAACCTATGCCCTCTTGAAAACTGGGCAAGTATGGTATAGCACCACTGGAGGCACGACCCAGCCCTCCTTATTTCCAGCTCTGAGGCGTTAAATTAGAGGCATTGATAGACAACTTCAGCAAATTGCCTCTCTACCGTCCCACCTGAGGGAAGGGATTTGCTGAAGTTAAGAGAGGCGCTAATGCTTCTAATTCAGTTCCCCACGCCACAGTACGTGAAATAATAAGGATGGCAGTGTGGTATCTCCAGAGTAGTGTAGATGGTAGGATGATTTGCAGAAAGGCCTAGGTTCGAGTCCCGGTGAAAACCAGATGACTTTTCTTTCCGAGTTCACCTCAGCACAATATCCAGAAAATATTTGTTTCCTTCAGTATGAAAATTTTTCAGATATGATTGTGCACGCGAAAAAATACGCATTTTTCGTAAAAATTACTTGATATTCTCAGTTCAAAATCCTGTAAATCAAAAAGTTTTAAACATCTTGCTTAGTTTTTAGTTCATTGCACAGTCAGAATTGTTTAAAATACAGTGGAAAGTTTCGTAGAGATATCAGAAAAAGCAAAAAAAAAGAAGAAAAAAAAAGCAATCTTCGGAAAACGCATTCAAAGATTTTATTTTCAACCAAAAATCATTAAAGTCGTTTCACTTAATTGCCAATGATTTCGCGTCTAGTTATCATAGGAATAAAAATGAAACAATTTTGGATTCTATAATAACTGCCCTTCTGAATGAACAAATGAAATCAATTTCAAAAGTTTTGACGAAACTCATCATTTGAAGGAGGGCAGTCGCCTTAAAGAGGTTTCGGCATGTTTAAAAATATGAGATTAAATCGCTCTCTCCCGAATCAGTTATTTACCATATTTTAACGTGTATTAGGAACACTCAAGTATAAGAAACCCCCCGATTTTTTTAGCTTAAAAGTTGGAAAACAGTTTCAATCAAAGATATTTTTAGTTTTAGATGTAAAAAAAAATTATTCGTACATCATAAAAGCCATTAAACTCCTTATCACTCTCATTCAACACATCACAAATAGCTACATTAACTAGTTCATTGCCCTCATCGGAGTCACTCTCTTCATAAATTGTATCATCCTTAGTAACATTCATGCTGTTGCTTATACTATCCATGCATTAGAAACCCTTCCTATTTTTGGGTCCAGTTTTCGGCTAAAAATGGTTCCTTATAAACGTTAAAATACAGTAATACATACGTAAAAATAACACTTTTGGACAGAGATTTTCAAACTTTCAGAGATTGAGGATCAGAAAAAAAATATTTATGAATGCCGAAAGCCAAACGTCATACTGCTGTATCTAGATTCACACGTGGTTGGAGTCCTAACGCGTAAGCCAAACGGTGCCGTGTTCTGAGTCAAATAGGATATGGGGGGAGGGGGGCGCTTAATAATTATGAAATTAAGTTCATTTTAATGGACGATAACGCGAGGCCACATAGAGCTCTTCTGCTCGACGATTTTCTAGAGAGTGAGGATATTCGCCGGATGGATTGGCCAGCCAGATCTCCAGACCTTAACCCTATAGAGCATGTCTGGGACGCTCTGGAGAGGGCAATTGCAACACGCAATCCCCCTCCGGGAACCATCCAGGGAATGAAAACAGCGTTGCTGAACGAGTGGGACCAATTGCTACAGGAAATGATAAACTGCCTGATTTCAAGTATGAAATCACGCTGCGAGACCTGTATATCTGTAAGAGGGGACCATACCCCCTATTAACCCATCTATTAACTCGTTTTTTTGTTTATTCTGCAACCGCTGTTTCATACCTTCCGACTCCAACGAGTGTTACGCACGATCATACGTGTGTATTACAATTATTGAATGGTTATTTGTTTTGTATTGTATCAATGTATGTACATATCAAATTTCATTAAAATCGGTACAGTAGTTATAGAGGTAATCGACCAAGTCTGCAAATTCTCCTAAGTTCTTACACCAGTGTACATCGTCCGATGCAGGATTGGAAGAGTGAGATACAGATTGTGATATCAGATATCGTGAGTTACTAATCTACATACTAATACACCTTACATGTTCCTCTTGAACAATCTTCTGAAGAATTTTAAACAAATTAGTGCATGTCGGAAATTGTTTTGTGTATCATGTGTGATCCGAAAGAAATAATGATATCAGATCTTCTACAATTGGCGATGCCCAACAGCACTAAGGCTAACAATTTCATCCACACACTAACAATTATGTCGGTAAAATACTTGCAGCGAAACAATAGTTGAGACAAATTCAGTGCTATACATATCGACTTTGACGAAATTCGTGGCTCTCACACAATGCGATAAATACATACATAAACCCTACACCATCCCGATCTATAACTTCAGTGATTTACAACCGATTGCCATTTATTCAGGATTTCAGGATGGTGTTGGAAAGCGAAGGACAAATCCCTCGATGTGCACGATCAGTGAGACGCACTCGTAAAAACCATACGATACGATGACACAAATATAAAATGACAGAATAAAATAAAAAGTTAAAACATTGCTTTGCACATTCCTACATAGAATCATCATACGGCTGAAAATTGAAACACTTTCATATTTTGATATTTTTTAATGAAAAAGAAAATGAGGTAGCTACTTATACAATACACTCAACAGTACCCCCACTTCACACAACAAATTTTACTTTCGTTATTTACAATATATACATAAAAAACAAACAAACAGAATATACATTTCCCTCGTCGCATTTGAGTGGTGAATCGTTGATCCTAGAGGCGTACTAGGATCAACGATCAATACTGAGATCAATCTGCGCGTAATTTGAATACCTTTTCTGATTGGAAGTATGCTTCCAATTAGAAAACGTATCCAAATAAAGCGCAGATATGTCATCCGTGTTGCAAGGGGCTGTATAGTTATTAAAAAAAGTTTTTCAAATTAGCCCCCCTAAGGACAAGAACAACAAAATTTCCACGTTTCTATGAGCAGTATTCGCTGAGATATTTGAATGCAAAAAATTAGAGAAAAGTTAGGAAAGAACAGCGTAAAATAACGGCCGATATTTTTCTTCTTTCCCTCGTTTATGATGTTCTTTCCAAACTTTCCTACGACATTTGAATTCAAATATCTCGGCGAATATTGCACTTGGAGACGGGGTTTTTTTTTTTTGATGGTCTCAGAAGAGACAGGTCAATAACTTCCTAATTGGGTTTTGAGCACAGGGTGCCCGTATGAAAAGTTTATTCTTTTATTGTAATAACTATACAACCCCTTGCAACATGAATAACATACATGTGTTCTTCACTATTTGAATTCTTATTCTAATTGGAAATACCCCTCTAGGATCAACGGTTCACTAGTAAAATGGGGCAAGGCGAATTATGAAATCACCCAGTGAAAAATTTTCCAATACGATAGATTCACCGAAGTTCTCTAGGTAACAACTATCACTGAATTATGGGAACTAGTATTTTAGGCCCGGCTTTGATAGTTTTTAGGCATATCCGAAATGCACCTCTGCACAAAGAGGTGAGTTTTTTACTTTTAAAAAATGTTTAAGACAAAATTTGGTAAAAATCGAATTCGTTTCATGTGGGGAGGGGGGGGGGTGTATTTGTGCGTGTGTAGGAAGCCCTGAAGTCTGAATACGACAAATCTGAATATCGACCTTCACAACTTATGCAAACATAAAATCACTGGGTTTTCAAAGAAGTCAAAAGTCACCGAGCAATGGTGCAAGATTGGTCTTTCCATCGTGACGTATGTATTTTTATCTATTCGATCCGTAAATATATTTTACCCTAACGGAGTGAGAAGGACAAGAAGAAGAGAGTCTCATACTTTTCATCTGCTATGCGATGGATAAAAGAAGGAATAAAAAAAAAAAGAAGCATATAAAAGTGCTCGAATGGAAGTGTTTCATTTATTTCCGACAAGAGATCATCTTATGGATTGCTTCAAGTGAGTCGGATCATACAAAAAACAAATTAAAGCAACGAACGGAAGGAGAAAAAGAGAAATGAATTATTCTTTCCACACACAACAAGACCTGAGGGGAAGTAAAAGGAAAGAGATGGCCCCCATCGATTGGTGGTAATGGTGGATTGGACCGCCCTTTTCGGTGTGCATGTCAGGTGCAAGCGACGTGGCTAACAAAATAAAGATCACCGGCGCTGCAAAAGAGGGGATAATGCATTACTTACCAAAAGCAGGAATTGCATTTCAGGTTCCGGTCATCGCGAGCAGTTCCATGCTCTGCAAAACTTGCATTCTCTGACTTACGTGACGGCAAACGCGTGCGGATCCTAATCAATCTCGCATGAAAGGTAATAATACAACCCACACCTATGTATCCTATTTCATCTGCTCTGGTTTCGAATTTGAATGATAATATGTCGAGAATGTGTGCAGCAATTAATAACAACCGCGTCGTAATCTTGTAAATGTTTAATGCTTCCACCGATACATTTCCCCAGCAATTACGTATTGATGATAATATATCAAGACCCTATTGATACTACTACTATACCAAATCATACATGCACCTCGTTCACATTCCTCTGCGGAATTTCTAACGAATTGGGGGTGTATGTACACGGAATGTGCGCATACGTGTTGTGAACTTGAAATTTGTTACTGTGTAATGTTTGTTATGTGTAGTGCTGCCATCTGCCATCAGTTTTTCTAACTATGCGTGAAGTGCAATGATTGAGTAAATGTACCGTTGTAGGCCTGTTGCTCTCTGCGGCGAGACTTTTTAAAGGAGAGATCAGCTCGCATTCGCGCCTCGAAGTCGGGAACTACAGAACCATATTGATACTACGCGAGTCTCATTCAAATCGAATCTCACCCCCCCCCCCTTATTTCTTAGGAAATCCCTCTGAACATTTTTGTTAACTTGCGGAAAAGTGCGCTGGAATCTATCATCAGAGCATCCGAGACTGACGTCAGGCTGAAGAGTTTTCTTTCACGCTTTTGAAATAGGCATCTTACTTGAAAACGGTTTACTTTGAGAAATATTGTATACAGTTTTGGATGCTTGAAATATCATACTGGAATAAGGGAATTGATGTGAACTTCATGTGTTATACACGGGGCGAGCGACTCCTAAGAGTCACGTTTACGTCATACATACACGCAACAACAAACAAACCGAAAAATGGAGGTTGGAGGTTGTAGCACAGGTTTGGTTCGAATGCATTTGCGTTCAAACAAAATGACAAGCGTGTCGTACATGAAAACATGAAAGGCCATTGATGCAGTTATTTATCGAATAAAAATAATGCAAACTCGCCTGAAATCTCACGCTGGGTCCAAACATAAAGGTAACCGTAGAATCAGTGCTATTCCAAATCACTCAAATATACAGGATGAAAACTCAAGTCCGTTTCACCTCAAACCACTCGTAAACCGTTAGGTATAGAAATATACTCTTAGTTACAAACAAAGAGTACATTTTAGATGTATACTGAGATAGAAAATGTAATCCTTTACGCAGTCTCTTTGTCTTCTAATTGCCGATTAGAAAATTGTGGCCATGTGTCTCCTGAGTCCAACACCAAAAAAGTACCATTGTTTCAAGCACACTATTCTCTGAGATATTTGAATTCAAAATCGCTGAAAATGGGGAAAAGAACCACCTAAACTAAAGGACAAGATTATTATACGCTTCACATTCTGTTCGTTCCTTCATTTTAACGTCAAAAGACGTCGTGCTCTGGAGTTTGAGTCATTCTTCTGAGAATATGATTCGGAAGTACATTTCAAAGGAAACCAAACTGCAACGGACAGCACTTTGTAAACATTCGCATGTCAAGAATTATCTATATCTCTTTCAGACCCAGACAGCACAACGTGAGCGTTGTTTTCTCTTGCTGTAGAAATTATTTTTCAACCGTAGTAGGTTCAGTCCTGACTTCAGGGCTGGTTGGAAAAAAAGTAATTACAACGAGGAAAAAGCTACTTGCACATTTGTGTGTTTTTATAATTTCTGTTGACATTCAGGGCACTGTTAAAAAAAATAGGCGTTTCCTAAATTATTTATCAATGTCGTAGGTGTGGGCGTTGTGTTTGAAATCCCACCGTCAATCTTCTAAATTGCAAGCGAAATTGCTGGTCGATTAATGCTTCAGGTTGAAGTAATTTCTTCTTTTGTCGGCGTGCGAAAAAAAATCAAATGGAAGAAAATCGTGCGAAGCCGGGACGCCAGATTCTGGGAACAATTGTTCTCTAATGCTTTTATTGAAACAGCAAGGTGAGCATCCGTACATATTTTGATTTCATCTTCCGTGTTGTCTTCAGATATAATATGACGCGTCATAGATCTTCCATACATTAAGGATTTGGCAAATAAGACCGGGACAATATGTTGAAGTGAATCCAAGAACTGTTTGTTTGTTTTTTTCTGAATTTCTATCCACTTTGTCTCTGCAGCTTCCGGCGTCCCTGTTGCGGAAGATTAAAACTAGCCAAGTCGGGAAGCTCTTTCTATAGTATCGTTATTGCACTCCCTACCTCCTACTCCGATCTCTTATTAGTAGATTCCATATCAGCAATTGAATGTATTAGATTTTTTTCAAACGTGATTGATTGAAATTCCTTGTACACAAAGTAGAAAATAAATGAAAGATAACATTGAATTATTTTTTGATTCAACTTCAAAAGGAAACCTAGTTCTAAATAAAAGAAAAAGAGATTGTATTGTATTCTCATTGTACAATATTTCGAGTTTTCAATGTCCAACTGACTGAGGTAGATGTATTTTGCCAGGACAAACAAGCAGGGGTAATATATATGTGTATATATAATTTGACAACGCCGATAATGTTCTCGGTGGACGAGAAGTTCTGGACACATTTTAAAAACTAATAAAAAAGCAAGCAGTTGATAAGAAAACGGTGCAGTTTGCACCAAAATTTTCATCATGGCCAAAAATCTTTTTTTTTTTTTTTTGCTGATAAATTAATTTTTTTTCTTAAAATTTCACTCACAGACTGCGTTGTATCACAAAAACATAATTAACGTTTATTACGATTTGCGCTACATTGAATTACCACATTTCCATTTGAGCACCCTATTTAGCTCGGGGTTTACACCTAAACCTGTAAAAAGGTGCTCATGTTTAAATGTGGTTGTTTAATATAACGCAAATCGTTTCACATTTATTATGTTGTGTCGAGTCTCCTTGTGATACAACGCCATGTGTGAGTGAAAAAGTGTTTTGGTGCAAGCTATATTATTTTATGTGAATTCGTCGATTATTTATCAGTTTGTAAGTCTGTCTCAAAGTTTTTTGGCAACCATGTATATCGCACTTAATGGTAATTAATCGTACAAACTTATGATATAAAAAACTATCTGGAAATATTTTTATGTTTTACGATAGCGCAAAATTTCTATTGCTCAGAATTTTTTTTTTATTGGTCTGAAGTTTTATGATTTTTTTTAATGAAAACTTATATTTAAAATATTAAGTTGAATTTTCGGGGAAGAAAGAAAAAGGTTAATTTATTTTTAAATTTTTATCGCAAATATTCTTTATATAAAAAGTATTGTATGAAAAAGACGTGAAAAGGCTTGAATCACTTTTCTTTACATAAAAGTATTTTTTATGTTAAGTTATATTAATATGTCTTAGATAACTAGAAAGATTTTCTTATGTTTATTTATTCTCTCTCAGAAGTATATTTCTATTGGGGTTGCTTAATAAAAGCCCGGCTATTGTGAGAGTGCCGCAGAAATCACTTCCGGATGCATTTGCTCCCATAAAATACTCAAAAATTTCCCTTCACATCAGTTAGGTTCTCTTCTTTAGCTTCGGCTTCTAAACCAAATGTATATTTCCCAGTCACACTCATACGTGCATCTCTTTTTCTCAGGCAATCTTTGTGCGTATTTTTATCTCTCTTTGTGTATTTATTATTATTACTACGTATTCTTCCTGTCTCTTTCTTTTTTTCAGGAATACCAACGAAGAACAGAGGTAGCAGATAGATAGATAGAAGTTGTAGCACATCTCTCTTTTCAAGAGCAGTAAATTAAATTTACCGGCGACGCTGTTCGTCTTCAGATATCCACCAATTTTTTATTTATTTTTTGTTTCCTCTCCCTTTACTTTTCATTTCACTTGCTTCGTTTTTTTTTTTTTCATATCGAAAAAAAAATAGAAAAGAAAAAGACACTTTGGACGGAGACATGTTCAAATGTTGGCAGCACATTACTCCACTGTACGGAATTCTTTGATAAGGTTTTCTTTAATCGCATCTCGAGAAGAGCGCTAACAAAAAAGATAAACCTCAATTTCATTTCTATCTCTTCAGATTTCCGTTGTTAGTTGAATCGTTGCAAACAGACTGTACTTTCTTTTCAGACTTTTTCCGTTTTATAAATAACAATCATGTTATATACAGTCTTGGTTTTGATTATGAATTCTCGACCAGCGTGATTATTTTGTCAAGTTGCCCATCAAATGAGCGAGACAGCTAATAAAAAGCATATTAATAAATTTCATACCTTTATCCAAAGAAGATTAATTTCATTCTGGTAAATTCATTTTAAGAGAATTTTTACCAAATTTACATTTCGGTACCAGTATCAAAATTTCTGATCGAACAAAAATGACTGCACAAGTCTTAAGTGCTTCAAGAAAAGAATAACTGATAGCCGTAATTTAAATAAAGTATAATTAAATCATATAGATTAGATAATGATAATTTCATAATTTACTCATCGATTTTCAAATAAAAGCCATGAAGGTACATTGAAGGAACACCGTTAAGAAGATTCCGGGGAAGATTCTCGTAATTTCTTGAAAAGAGTTACCTCTAGAGTGGTTTTGTCGTCCATCTTCGAGCATAAAACAGGTTTGCCACTCCAAGGGATATCCGGAAATCAGTGAAAAAAAAAGCAGGATAAGGAACAGCGATTGGCTGTCGTGATAATACAAACGCCATTTTTTTCTGAACGGTGACGGACGAGTACGTCTGGTATTTCAAGAAGCTCTACGTATAAATATGTGTGGATTTATTTTCGAAACAACTATCTATTCTCACTCTCTCAAATATTGAGCTATTACCTATAATGACTACTCTTTTGGCTCCAGAGAATTCCATTCTCCCCTTAACTCTAAATTTGAGCAAATGAATCCTAAATATTGGATCTATAAATACTGTTAGCGAATGTACCATGAAGATGGAGCATTTGAACAAGGAGAAAACGTCAGATTTGTATTCATTCGCATACTTAGATCTAATATTGTTTTAATTATTTTTTAATCATTGATCGGTGTGGCAGCAAGATATGAATTACGTATGGAAATTTCGTAAAAGTTTAAGACAAACTGACTAATCTCATCGAACAAACCTGAAAGTCGGATTCCGAGCTTTAAACGTGTTATGTATTTTCATAGCTCGAAGCCATTTCAATGATGTGTTTTCCTTTCTCAAATAACTTTGGATATTCCAGCAATGAAAAAAATAAATAAAAATATCGAGTTTAATATTAATGCGTGATTCCTTCTGGTCATTTGTACGTATTAGAGACAAGTGAATTTTAAATTCTATTCGCTGGAGCAAAAGAGAGAAAATATTCTCACTCCACTCGGTGTGGAATGATCCACAGTTTCGTGATAAATGATTCTTTTCCAGCACATTACACTAGAGCTTTAACGTAAATATGGAATGCGGATTACTAGGCTCAGGAATGTAACAGGGATTTTGCCCTGCCCGACCGCTTTCTTCCCACGGGGATATAAGAAGAACGGGGCAGACCCGCTTTGCCAAAACACGGGCAATTATTTCGCTTTTCGCGGGGAAATGCCGCTTGATGATGCGCTCTGTGGTAAAGGATTGAAAATTAATTAGCGACTTTAATTACTTCTGTTGAAAATGAAAACATTCGCAATTAATAACGCAAATATGAAGGGATTACTTCGGTGGAATTCAAAAGGGAAGCGCTGGTATTAGTCGACAAAGGACGCTTGGGAAAAGCGCATAAATTTCGTTCAATTCGTTATAATTGAGATGAGGTCTAGATTAGTTTCCCTGCCCCCCTCCCCCACCCCAAAACGTCTTATCACTGCTCAACTATTGAATAAATGGTTGCTAGTTAAAAAAAAAGATGATGATGAAAAAGCCGAATAAGAAAAATTGGAATTTTTATATACCCGTGTGCGCGTGTATGTGTGTTGTTTTTCTGGTGCATTAAAGTACTAGTAGCATTTCAGTTTGAGAAATGAGCTGCATTTTCGTTATACAGACTCAAATAAATGTACTGTTTTGATGTCTTCAATTCAACTTCTGACTCGAGGCTCATAAAACACATTCAGACCGGACATTTGAGACTCAAAACCGATTCGCTTCCTGAGCTGAATTATTCTTTTATTTTATTTTCCCTCATGATGTATGCGCCGAATATATTAGTTGACAAAAATGTCTTACGTTCCCAATTCATTCTTTATGCTGGCATATCCCTTCGAATATATTTTTCTTTGTCCTTATATCGAAGCATGAGACGTTCTCCAGGCACTCAACTTAATATAACGAAACCCCATTTTTAAAGAATGACTGATCAAGGAAATCGCTTCGAAATATACTGTATTATTTATACGAGTAGTTTATAAACAAACACTGAGAATGTCATTTTCGACTTTCCTCTAGTTGGGATTGGTTAATTTCCATTTTGACACAACAGTTGATGCATTTATTTCAATGAGCTAGTTAAATCGGGAAATGCTGTTCAAAGAATGTGTTATAAATGCAAAAATAGTGCATACCACTTAATGTGATCACATTGGGACTCGGGGTTTCTAATAAAAATAACCATCAATAGCTAGATCCGGAAGAAACTGAGATGCAAATACGTTAGCTATTCGACCTGTTTGATGTAAAAAACGTGAAAACTTCATTTTTTTATACAAAATTTATTGAAAAATTTTGAAGCGTGCATCTGCATCCATTGATTTATTTACGATCCTTTCTCTCTTTCACTGTTATACTGTTTTAAAAAACGTAAAATTTATACTTAGATTTTTTTTCTTGATTCAGTCATAGCGAGTAGTTAAAATAGAACTTTGGAATGTAGATCACGTTCTGTTTTAACACTAGAAGGATCGGTACCGGTCAAAATGACAGAAGATTGATTTTCACTGGATTGAGTTTTCACTTTAGGTTTTCTTTAATGTAGATATCAATACATTATATGGATATATGGATTCACTTTTCACTTTAGTTTTTTTTATCAATATAGGTAAGCAATCGAATATAAATACTCGGAATTTTCCAAACAAAAATTTATAATTAAATATATTTGAAACCCTTTCGCTCAAAAGACACACATACGTGTACCTACGGTTTACAATGGTTTTAATGTTTTTTTGGCAAGTTAAAAGACTAGAGGTTTGCGCAAGGGTACCTAACTAATTAAATAAATAATTAATTTTTTCCAAGTTTTTTTTTCTTGTTAAAGGCCATTTTGGCATATAATAGGCACAAATGAATCGAAAAAATAAATTTGGTGGTCAATTTTCGCTCAAGTTTGAAGAGGATAATACCTACCCAAAAGTTCCTCGTTGCATTTTTAGCTGATAAAGGAAAATATTTACATTCTAAACATTATATAATTGCGATTGTATTCTCACATCACACTTTCTACACTTCTTAACACCTTCGTTACATTAGACACACAATTTACGCATTGAAAATTTATTGCTTGTTTTATTATTACATCGCTGTCTTTTTTACCTGGTAGAGTAGCGTTTGTTGTCGTTAGAAAAATTGTAATTCCTGAACAGATAGTGGTCTCTAAGCTTTTTAGCTAATTTCACAAGAAGGAAATTAACTTTCCCAGTTTTTCTTTTGTTCTTCAAATCGACCAAGCATTTCTTAAGACTACGTCGAATGCTGAGGAAAATGCACGATGGCAAATGAATGATAAGCACACGAAATGCGATCAGAAATAGTCAATACGGTCAACTGAAAGAAACTAATCGAAAGCTGAAGGATGAAGCTTTTTTTATAAATTTTACTTATTTTCTTTTGTACGAAGATCATTGCAAAAACATTTTTACGGATGGAGAGACCATATCGGCTACGACAGCCTCATCATGGCATTGTAAACCGATCATGAGTATTGTAATAATTGTCAACGAAGGGAGAGATGGTACATCTTCTGACCTACCTCCTAAATAGTCTTACAGGTTGATAACGATAACTTACGGCTGGTCCAACCTTAGCTTCAAAATGTCCGAAAATAAATCTGAACGAAAAGAAATTGATAATATAAATCGAAAAAAAATCCGGATAACTATAAACGAAGTTTCTCCCATGTTACGATATGGGTTCGTTCCGTACTATGCGGAATAAATAACAATACCGGAATGACAACACATTATCCGCAATTCCAATAATCGCCGTTTACTGTACATTAGTGCCCAAACAAGGAGTTGAAATCCATACCTATTTATTACGTCAAAGTTTTGTACTTAGAGCTAAAAAAGACTCGATGGTTTGTTTTGCCGCATCATGAAAATACTTGCCAAAGAAACAACTTAATGCAATCGAAACGAGAATAATAGAATGACATTTTGCATTCTTGTTTGTCCCCCCCCCCCCCCCTTATGGTTTGTGAAGTTTTAATGAATTGATCACAGATTATTTTGATATTATTTTATTTTCTGTTTAGTTATTGACTTTATTGCCATTGATAATGCATAAGATTAAGAAAAAGGGAAAGTAGTTTTATAGATGCGTTGTCATTCAATAATTAGCGGTTGACGTGAGAATCGATGCATCATGAAAGAAATAAAGAAAATATCTCAATTTTTCCGTATAAAAGACTGTATTTTGAGCATCTTTGTATCATCGAAATACTGCTATTTTTGACTCATTCCAACAACCGCTCAGTCTGTTTTCGAAACTTGTCCGGGAGGTTATCAATGTAACTTTGTGAATGTTACCAATGTAACACTCCGATCTGATCGTGTCTAATCTGGAAAACTTGTATTTTTAAAAGCGAATCATGTTAATATTGTATATTTTAAGAATGAAATTATAATAAAACACACAAGTTTTTACGCAACGATGAATGGTAATATTCATCTTGCCGCCGGACTCGTGATGCGAGGATCCGGGTTCGAACCCCACAGTGGTGGTCGGCTGAAGTTGGTTTTCTGTGGTTCCCAACTTCAAGGCGCAAATGCGAGCCGATCTCCCCGTTAAAAAGTCTCGCCACAGAGAGCAACAGTCCTACAACGGTAAATCATTCACCCATAACACTTCACTCATAGTTAGTAAAAAACTGGGGGCAGATGACGGCACTACACATAACAAGCATTACACAGAAACAAACTTTACGTCAGGTTGCACTACATGTACACGCACATTCCCGCATGTACCGATTCGTTGGGGGGTTCCGTGGGGGGGGGGTGCAGGTGGGGGTGTAGCAGTAGTAGGTAGGGGCTCGGGGATCCATGATGTTCTTAAGTCAGCCACCTCGGTGGGCAATTTGCCTGTTGTGGCGTTGTATTTGTATTTGTATTTGTAATATACTGAGAAAACCATCCCCTATTCTTTGAAAAATTTCATTATTTTGCATTAAAATGTTCGTATTCTGATTTCTCCAATTTTTCTTTCAATTAATATTCGAGGGGTTCTCATAAAGTCGGAGTGCTCGCCAAATGCCACCAGCTCCTACCTGTTACTTTGTTGCGTTACTTCATATCACACGTCACAACCGGCCACTTTATCGCACCGAATAGCCCTGCCGCGACTGATCGATAATTGCGAAACATCGGATTCTTTTATCTTAATTTGCTTTCTTTTCTCCGCTCCGACCGATATTTATTTGGAGTGTTCGTAAACACACGTACCATTGGTTCTGCATTAAATATTATAGATTTTCTACATATTCACCACACCCAAAATTACCAAAACCACAGGCCTCCCTTGGGTACATATAGATATTTCCTTCTCCCTCTATTTCCAAGACACCACAACGAATCTGTGAAATGATACAATCTATCTAAATATCGGTTTCAAGCCGATATTATGAGTTTTGCAAAATATGAATAAATGAGTGTGACACTTTGTATAGTAATACGCTCATTCTCATGAATTTTTTTTCAAATTTATGAAAATTATTGATGATTTTTTTTCTTTCAAGTATTTTTAATTCGAAACAATTTCTTTGACATTCTTTTTGTATTTTGTACAATACATTTTTTTTTGTATTGAACGATAAAAAAATTAGTGACACTGTGTTTTTTTTCTATTCACGACTATGCTTGGTCTATTCTAGTTTGAAATTAACAGAAGGTTAGAGTTATATATATATCATTCTTGTTTTCTTCCTTGAGGAAGCCGATCCGACTGTTCGAACAAAGGGCAAATCGAATAAAGTCACCACCAGATGGCAGCAGCAGCAAACATTTCCTCTTTTTTCTTCCCCCATCTGGCTTGATATAGTTTTGTCTTCTCCTCTCATCCATCCATTGGGTTAGACCCGGGGTTGGTCTGGGAAAGAGAGAGAGAGAGAGAAAGAGCGAGATATAGAGCTATAGCGAGGTTGTGCGCAGCCCCGGTGAGGATCCGCGTCAATCAAGTTCTTCTCCGTGAGATGATCCGTCGTCGCCAAGTTGCTCCCCGAACTGGCGCCGACTGGATGCTCACGATCGTCCATCACACACCCACTGCGCATCGAGACCCGAGCATAACATGTTGACTGCTGCTGGGCAAAACGGTCGTCGTCGTAGTCCACCACAGTAAGAAGAAGAAGAAGCCTCCCTTATTTTCACCCCTTCGCAGTTTTTCATCCTTTCTGTGTCTGTGCTGGTAGCAGTGACCACGGCGCACAACCTGCCAACCACTCGCTCACCCACACCAACGGGGAGAAAATAATCAAGTTTGCTCTCGCTTCGTACGCGTCAACTTCTGGAGATAAACGCGTTTCAACTAGTGGTTTTTCTTCCTTATATATATATATATACACACACACTCAGGACGCGAATAAGAGAAAATATATATATGTAACGGTGCTTGTGTGTTTGTGTGCGTGCGCTGCTGTGTGTACCCTCTTTTTCTTGGTATCATGATGAAGGATGAGAGAACGGCGCCTGTAGAGAGAAAACAGGTAAAGACATCCGCCCCGGCACAGCTGGTGGCCGTCAAGGAGGTAAGTTGACACCAGCATTCTACTGAAAACCTCCAGTTCGATTATACAAACCAATCATTCTATTCATGTATAGTTTACGTATATTGTCATACATGATTATTACTATTACTATACCATGCACAGAATGTGGTTGTTTTTATGTTCTCAGCCGAGAGATACATATTTATCATTCGAAACAATTCTGTATAAGTCATTATTATAACATTACTATGATACTGATGTACACAGTCGAGTCACAACATTATGACTATCTATTTTTGACATTAAATGCGTCTAGCTAATAGAATATTATTGCAAAGAGGTTGGTAATAAATGAAGTGAGATGTTGGATTTCTGGAAATGTGTCGTATGAAATGCTAGTGACACTTTTTGGAAATGCTTATCAGATTTAAGAAAAAATTGCGATTATCGAATTTTGAGTCAAGAATCACAGTATGTCGGAAACGAGGCAATTTGTGAAACGTTTGTATGCTGTTGTCATTTAAGTGTACCATAACGAGGCAATTCACACCACTGAAGTTAAAATACAGTGAAACATGAAGTGCCGTGTCTGCGAGAGGTGAACATCAGCTAAGAAGTTGCATGAGGGCCGATCGTCACTTCACAGTGGAGCAATTCACTGTCCAAATAAGCCACGGATCTACAAAACTTTTGTTTGAAATGTCAATAAACACTAATCCTTGTTGCGTACAAATCTTCATAGTCACTGTAGCCATGGTAAAAATTACTTAGGTGAGTTAAGAGTTTCGTGGGAAATAAGCAATTTAAATTTGCAAATGGATACCCAAATTGTAACTTTGTGAAATGCCTGAACATTGTAGAAAGAGCCTAAAGAAAATATTTCCAGTCAATTCTCTTGTCCCTCAATATTTCAGAACTGAACACAGTCGAGCTCATTTGCACACATCACCATCGTTTTAAGTAAACCTTTCGTCATACACTTTCACCAGTTACTGAATAGATTGCAGTTTTCATTTGCAGAGATAGAAGTAACAACCTTCCGGCATGTCATCATGTCATTTCCAGACCATCTTGCTGCGGCTAGGACTACACAAAACTGGATATAAGCTGGTGATCACATTAATGCGACTCAACTATGCATGTATACGTGAAATTTGTCACGTAGAGGTTATACTTTCATTATTCACACCCAATCCATTAAAAATGTGGAAAATTTATTTATTTTAAACCAATTTTAGTTTTCAATCATAGAATATGATCGAGAAATTCTAGAAAAAAAATAAATGATGAATGAACTAATCTTAGAGTGATAAAAAGAGCTGTATTACCATTTCTTATTCTCAACAACATTTTCTCTTTAAATCGTGAAATCTCTCACCAGATAGCGTCGTAAAAATAAAGGTTAATAATTTAAGCATGGGAGGGGGTACAAACGTTTTCTCTATAGCTGGTCATATTCTTCTTAGAATTCTTTTATAGGCCGTATAATATCAAAATTGATTTTCGGAAGCAAGATGCATTAAAAACATTGATAACTGAACAAATATCGGTGAAAAATACATAATTAAAAATGAATATCAATGCGAAAAAAAATGAAATGAATTTGGACATGGAATTGGCAGTGAGATACTTCCTGAATAGTTACCAATCCTCTAAAATTAATAATTCATTATGTAATTCTCCTTCGTATAGAATAGATATTGCATTTTTAACCGCGCGTCCTAAAGTGTATTTTAAAATAATTATAGTTATTTTTAAACTTTCGGCAGAATAAAGTTCTTGAAAAGGAAAGATTGGTCCGCAGGTCACAGTTTGTGCATCTACGAAGTAAAGAGAGCACTAAATTTAGAATTATAAATTACGTATTCGTAAGAGGTATTGATTATCATTTAGATTATTTCACCCTCCATTTTGATTCCAGTTTCTTGATCCACCATATCTACAAGTACAGTTGTATTCATTTTCTTTTTTATGAGGTTCGCAGACATGAGAAAACATGAGAATTACCCATATTTTCAATCATTCTTAATATACAGTGTTCAAGGAAAAAGTGACAAATATCAATGTTTTAAAATAAATAAGTTATAATAAACTAGGGGTGAACATTTTTTCTGTTGGAATATTCATAAATATATCAAAATAATATTTTTCACATTTTTAATTTACGTAATGCTCATTTGACCGATTTAT
The DNA here is from genome assembly GCF_987345545.1 of Pholcus phalangioides. Lineage (NCBI taxonomy): Eukaryota > Metazoa > Arthropoda > Arachnida > Araneae > Pholcidae > Pholcus > Pholcus phalangioides. The sequence goes on along the minus strand of NW_028301608.1, from coordinate 78,014,935 downwards.
TAAAGCTTTTAGATAAAAGCGATTTATTAAATAATTTTCTTAGACATGTAAATACACCTCTATTGTCCTTATTTTTCTGCTTTCGGTGATAAATGTTTAACTCAAGAAGTTGATAACTCATCGTAAACATTTATGCTGAAACATTGATAAATGAAAACAATTTTTTACATTTTAACTAAACAAGATTTATCCACATTTCCCTTTCTTTCGATAATTAGCTTGGTTTTCTAAAGTACTCATGTGCAAAGAATCACGCTTCTCTACTAAAAAGAGTAGTTAATCTATCGGAGTAGGATTCAGCTTTGAGCATTAAATTACTCTCACTCACGAGGCGTGCATGAATAATTCAATTCTTGAGCACTGAGCAAAATGGATCTCTACACAGCACGCGCAAAAGAAGACCATGAAATCCATAAAAATTCTCTTCGAAGCACATTTCTCTGGGAAAAGGTGTCGGTCTATATATTAATGAGAATATGCAAATTTTTTTTGGGTTTCGAATATATCAAAGATGAAAAGCGCACCATATTTCACTCGAGATGTACGCGATGGAAAATAAAACAGGTGGTGGAAATCAGCGCCGTGCTTTGAGAGAAAAAAAGTTATAACTCAAATGTAGGAACAAGGGCATTTTTTTCTCCATCCGCTCAGGGTAGGAAAAAAATATACGATAATACAGCAACAATTTATTATCAAGGCTAGCCTTCAATCGATGTGTTCAAAAAGACAAAACTTCAGTAACTTGCACAACGCTGAAATATTGGCCCAGAGAAAACCAAATATGCTGGTTCGGAAGTTTCCATCCGCACCGTGAATCTACCCCAAAAAAGAAAAAAATGGTCATCGATGAATAAAAAAAATTCATTCAAATGAAAATTGATATCGATCATAATGTTTAAGGAAAAGTAATTGATCAAATTAAATAGAGTATGCAATAGAAGGAAAGAACCTTTCCAATATTGATGCCTGATGGAGATGAGGGAGGATCATCAATTCAGCATAAAATCAAATACACACCTAAAGTGAAAGTTTTTCACTTAAGGAAATAAAAGACTAAATTTTTTATTTCTGCCTATCAGTTTTTTTACTGACTTTTGTTTCTATATTTTTACCCTTGAATGCATACTTTTTTTTTCGAGCTCATAATTTTTTCTGTAAGTGATAGCACGTATCGAAAACAGGAAAATATTTAAAATCTTAAAATCTTTTAAGATATGAAGTTTAACTTCTCTTTAAAATGTTAAATTATACATAAAAAAATAAGTTTCGAATTGTACTTACACGTGGCTTTATTGAAGAGATACAAAGTCTACAAAATCACCCACAAAGTAAATGTATTGAAATAATATTATACTTTCCAGATTACTTACCATTTTTGTGATTGAATCGCTATAGTAAGAAAAACAATTCGAGTTGCAAACGACAAGATTAAAAACATAAATGCAAACAAATCTTTTTAACAAATTAGCGAAATCACAGCCACTCATGCTCTGCAATAAACAGTGTTGTTGTCGTTAAGTGGGACATCAACCAGTAAATTCAAGATACAAAATGGAAAGACTATGATCTCACCTTATGTACAAAGACGACTCCGAATTTTTTCTTCAAACTGACTGCAGTAATGAACGTGTAAAGGACCTTTTGTACACATGTAAAACTAATCATTTAAGGGTTAAACGAACGCTGATAACGACAAAAATATTACTAGACAATTATTGAAAGAATTGAGAATAAATAAAAGTAACGACTGCCAGCCTTTACTTTAAATATCTCATTCACTGTATGCCAGTGTAAAAATCAAAGAGAAAATGAAATTTGTTTGTTTTCAATAAGTATTTTGGTGAGCTGATGACGATTAACGCGTTTTGAATTATAACAACAGATGATTCAATTACCAATTGAAGGGTAAAATTATTCCAGATTGGAAAAGGCTTACCAATTAGGAGGTATGGGTTTTCTGGGAATATAGGAAAAATTTTCTATATGTCTTGTTATATGGAAATTAAAATACATACAAAATATGGACATACCGGAAAATATCAGCAATAAATTAGGAGAGATGCAGAGTGACAGCTTATCGTGTGGCTCTCAAACCTTTGTCACCCACTGCTCCTTTGTCCAATTCATGGTTCATCTGTGGCTCCTCAGAATAGTTTCGATAATATTTTCACTCAAAAGCATCACTTCAAAGCATAAATAAGCACACAAATCAATATCTCCAGCTCGGCATGATGTCCACAACTAAGGTTGGTGACGCCCTTAGGAGTCGCGAAGAACACTTTGAGAAACAATGGGCTATGGCCTACTCCATTTATCTACCAGAGCTCATTGATAGATTGAATAATTCGGATATCCAAAATATTACAGTTACTGCGTTCAAATTTGCACTGCTTGCTCTATGCAGACGACACAATAATTTCAGTGCCTCAGTAATAATCATGCAAAAAAATAAAGATTCTGTCATTTTTTTGCGAGGACTTCAAACTTAAAATAAATGTTGAAAAAAGTAAAGTTATGTTTTTCAGTAGATGATATGAAAAATGGTTCTTCTCAGTACAAAATTTGGACGTTGTAAATGAATACGTTAAATTAGGTGTTCTATTTTTTTCCAATGGTTTATTTAATAGAACTATTTTTTTTAATTTTCCATGGGGGAAAACTATGAAATCGTTTTAATCAGTATTAACGATATGTAAAATTAACAATATACTAGTTACGTTTGAGTCTCTCGTATTATCAAAAAATGTATATAGCTCGGAGATATAGGTAACCATATCAACTAAAAACACTTTTCCGTATTCGTTTTTCACAAGGAATCGCGTGCGTAAATATTGGGCGGTCGATCATTTCCGCCCGTATAGCTCGAGATTCTTTTAAGAATTCCATTCCCTGCTCAGATTTTATGTCGAGATGATCATTTGCGTGGTGAGAAATGCTCTAGGATGCATAAAGGTTAATAAATACATAATGGATAATATTACAATTCTTTTTATTAAGAAGACAATAAACTAACTTTAATAATATATTTTTTTGTCGGAGTTATTGATTGATTTTATAAATGTGTAATTGACTTTAATTGTTCTCACATATAAGTTCTGTATTTCCCCATTTCTTATGTTGGTGTATTCGTGTTTTTAATTACGTGTTCTTTCGATCTCTATGTTCTTGTTTCCCTTTTTCTTATACGGAATTTTCGCAAACACAAAAACAAATTTTTTTCACTATGCAAAGGCCGAATGACTACTGAAATAAATATTATTATTAGAGGATGCTAGGAGATTTATATTTAAGTTTTCTGAACTTCGTTTCGTGGTGGTAAAAAAGGGCAAATACAATGTTCGGTTTCGTATTTAAATAGTTAAGTTTGGTTAGTTACGTTCTCTATAAATACGTAGTTTCTTTACGTTCTCTATAAATTCGTTTTTCCGCTTTCCAGCGGTTTAAGTCGTCCTGGCGTGAGTGGAGTAAGCTATTCGGTTTCAGGAGGGGCGGGGGCTTACCTGAAGAAAGATTTAGAATTGGTTTTGACCAGTTGTCAGTTAGTTAGGATTTGTTCTAGATTGTGCTCACCAGAGGCGATGGAGGATTTTCTCAGAAATGTTTGGCCTTTCCTTTTCTTCTTGGGTGGGGGGGGGGGGAATGGTATATTTCTTTTTTTCTCGGGTCTAAATATAAAAACACCCCAATCTCAACTCAGGGATGCGAGTAGTCCTTTCAAACATGGTTTGAAATACACGGAATAACTTACCTTCTGTTGTGAATTTCACCATAATAGACACATTTTTATATTATGTGGATGGTGAGAGAAATCAAGAATCTATTCAATCTTGGACGATGGTGATGGTAGAGAGTTAAATGTTAATTTTTTTTTACTTGTGTCAAATTTGAGTTTCCTGTATATAGGTACAAATTGCATTCGCATTTGTTAAGGACATTTTATTTTATTTTATAATTATTATAATTACTATTTTAGTCAGTTTAACGGGATATTTGTCTGTTGTGGCCTTTCAGTTTGTATTTGTATCAATGCATTCCTTCTATTTGTTTGAAAATTTAAAAAAAAGTATCTGAGCATTAATCATCGCAAATTTTTTGAGATGAATAACTATGAGAATCACAAGAAACAAATGATATTTTCTGTACTTTCACAACATAATCTATTGGGTACAGCAAAGTGCATAGACTAGAATGAATGGATTCATTCTTTCCGAGATCGCAGTCCCTTTGCTGAGAAATAATAATTGATTATAATCAAGAGACCCGTTGGGATCGACAGCCTGACTCGCTAAAAAAAACACATTTTTCATATTCATTTTGTGAAATAAACTAATATTATTTATATCATCAAACTTCTTTCTAATAAATGCAAAAATAACCGCATGAAAAACGAGCAATCGAAAGACAATGGAAACGTTGAAATAAAAAGAATCGTTCCCTCAACGCGATTAAAGATTGTGCCACTTTGATTTCAGCATTCCAAAGGATTTACAAGCTAATAAAAATAATAGGAAAGGAAAAGAAATTGAGGAGCGTCATGAAAATTTGTTTTGCATTTAAGACGCTTAAAATGGAAGAATGTCGAGCAGATGGCTGTGGCATATTTTGTTGACAGTAAGTAATGCACTGGTAACAGGGTTTTCTTAGAGCTTCGAGCTTCTTCTTCTTCCCTTCGAGAAAGATAAAAAAGAAAACACAAAAAAATTAATAAAACTAGACGAAAATAAATGAATAAATATTCGAGTTCGAGTAGTTTTTGGATCTTTTCATGTTTCCGTTTAATGAGAATCTGATGCAATGAAATGAATGATCTCAAAATGATTAAATTAGAAATGAGGTCCTTTTTTTTTCCTTATTGCTTTCGTTTTGTGGTCCAATTTGTGGTTCCGAATCAGGAAGGGTTACGGGGTTTTGCTCATTACTACAACCGAATATAACTGACACAAAAAAATCTATTTTTTTACTACGCTTCTTTTTTTTTTGTTCTATCTGGTTTTTATTTTCCTTCCGTTGTTAAAAATGCCAAAATTCTCTTGTTTCTTTCCCAAATTGCTCTCTTCCTCTTCTTTTCAAAAATTAATCGCAATTCTCCTAATGGCCCAACCTCTTCTTAACTACCCGGTTTTCTTTTTTAAGAGACATTTTGTTCCCTTCGTTTTTCCGTTTTCCCCGGAAGTTTTTAATTACGCAGATACTGTTTCATTGCAGCGATTATCTGAAAGAGAAAAGTTGTTACCTTCGAGACATTCAACGTTTTTTCATTGTGCAGAGCAATTAATTTATTTATGAAGACTCTCCCCCCCCCCCCCAAAAAAAAAAAAAGACAAGAGAGAAAACATTTATTCCGAATTTTCATTTCGTGAGCGGAATGTTTCAAGTAAAAGCGACGAGTAGGAATTTTCAAATCTTTAGTTTGTTTTCCGAATTTCGATCGAGTATCAAAGATACGCAAGCAATGTCCTTTATTCGAAGATTTACTTATGTAGTAGTAATACATGCCAATATAATTTTCCATAAATCTCATAAGATTAATAAAAAAAAGGTTTTTTTTATTAATAAGCATGACTGAAACCATTCATAACACAGTTCAATAATGAATTTGAGTTGCAAACAATCATGAGTACTGATCACTTTTTTCTCTCAAATACACGCCCGTAAAAACGAATAAATCGTCAAATTGGATGTTTTAAGCTCTTGAATTTGTTCATATAATAATGAAGCGAACAGCTTTTAGAATGCATTTATATGATTTGAAATCGCAACACCAACAATTAATCAGCGGGGAACATAAAAATTACAGGGGATGAAAAAGCAGTCCTTATAGCACTTCATACAGATGATTAGAATTTGAGCATGAGAGAATGCATGTCTAAAGAGCGCTTATTTAATTGCAGCATGAGGGATCTAAATAGAGTGCTGCCGGGAGCCAGAAAATTGTTTTCAACCGGCTATAAATTTTCCTCCGAAAGTAACTGTGTCTCGAAACGTAAAAGAGCACTTTATAATCAAATTACAGTAATAAAAATTTTGAGAATGAGCTACCTGCGTGAGGGCGCAGGTAGACTAACGTGGAGACGTATCTCGAAATTACTGCCTATACGGGACAAAGTCTAAGTTAGAGACGTGCAGCATGCTATGTTTCAGACGAGTTCCACTCAAATGCTGTAACACTCATCAGTTGTAATGGAAGCATATAACACCATACGAAAATTATCATAATCTTCCAGAATGTTCATAACTAGAATAACTTAACGTCCAGAATATAAGTTAATTTCGTCCGAACGGAAGGTAAAATGAAATGAGGAAGCTTTGAGCAATACAGGTCATATCAGTTGATGCTGATATGGATTTCTGATACTTTCAACTGCGACCATTACACCACGAAAACGTCTGAGGTAGAGATTGTGCAAACAAACAATAACATTAATTTGGCCAATTTCTCCGTTTCAATTTCAATAATAGCATGGACGGTAGCACCTCTTCAATGCTTAACATTCATAACACTAAACACACACATACTATTGATTTATGTGTACAAGGGATTTAATTTTAAAATTTTAAATCCCTTGTCATGAACTCAGTTGGAACGAATCTACTACAGCGTCAATGCTTACCTTAAGGCTTATGCAGGGCTTATGCAACAGCATATGCAATGTTGATATTCCTCAACATTTTAATACAAATACAAGGCCACAACAGGTAAAATGCCTAACGAGGTGGCTGAGAAAAAGATGCCCATATATATGAATGTCTTATGCTTCTAAAATACAGCAATCCAATTAAAAATGCAGTCACAAAAAACTAAAGATTATACATACATAATAATGAATTATAATACAATGCCCATAAATAATATTTATGGTTGTCGATCTAAGTATAGTTTCGATCGTAGACGATCGATGATCGTATGGATAGCTTCTCGATTTTATCCCAACATGATTATCATATTTCTTTTTGAACGTGTCAATTGTGTTACAATTTACTACTCCAGGGGGTTAGCTGATCCATTCATTAACTATTAGAGAAAAATGGCGTGGCGACAACACCATAAATCAGAAGGACAACGCCATGTCAGGTTATTGAATTATTTATTGAAACTTTAACGAAAAAATACAATAACTATTTCATATTGAACGTTAAGTGAATTGTGTGCGAGTGAATACAAAAGCACAGTTCTTTCATCGGTGACTCTCTCCCGATTACTTGTTGCACTTGTAGTGCCATCTACGTGATGTCATATTATTAGCATGTGTATACGCCACACCACAACCTAGTCTATTAAATATTACTATTGTCTCTTACCAATCGACAATGGTGTCCCCTTGTCTAAGCAGTCGATTGATGGCGTATTCATGGTCCATCCTATCCATTCCGTTGAAGATTTTGAACACTTCGATCATGCCCACCCGAGTTCATAACTCAAGCTCCGTGTGCCAACAAGGACACGCGTTGCTCTTGTCTGCACCCCTTCAACCAAGTCTATGTCCTTCTGTAGGTATGGCTCCAAAACCTTACAGCATACTCCAATCCAGGACGAACTAAGCCTCGGAAAAGCGGAAGAATGACTTTAGGAGCACGCGAAGACACCTTTTTGAAAATGAACCCAACCATTCTATTCAATTTTTTGACCACCACTGAACAATGTTCAGGAAACCTAAGCCGCTCGTCAATGACAATTTAAATTTATGTCCACGCTACTCTTGGGATTGATATTGGAATTTCAAATATCTCGAGACAACCTGATCGACTTTATGACCGTACGTCGTGGAACCAGGTGCGGATGTGGTTCTCAAAGCGTGCATTGTGGTTTCTACGAGCATCGCAAACCTTTGTGCCAGGAGCATTCCAGCAAGCTGAAAATATTGACGTATGCATGTACTTTGAAGTGTTTTTTTTCTTTTTTATTAGACTATTCTGGAGACCCGTCTGGGACAAAAGTTTGAGAACCACTGAAAAACAGAAATAAAAAAGTACACTTTCATAAAGCCTTACGAGTGGACTTGCATACCTTATCTTTTTTCCGATACACACTTCTAGCATTTCTTTTAATGCACCGAATAACGTTATAGTCGATCAATATATGAAGTTTGCCATAATTCACAAATTCTGATTAAACCATAGTTTTGAACGCAAACCCACAAGAATCTCTGACTAGAAACTTTTATTTCTATTGTTATTTTGTTCGTAAAATAAGATAAATAATATCAACAAGCACTAAACATACTAGGACATTTAAGGGCCTTTATGCGATTTATCATTATATGGCTTAGAGGGTGGGCCGCAATGAATTTATTAAAGATAAATTTTGAGTCCATAGCCTTCAAATAACATGGAAATTACAGAAATAGATTGCAATAACACAAATGTATTTTCTTTCGAAATTTCAATTAAAAAAATAATTTTCTTTGCTAATAATAATAATAATAATAATAAATTTCTTTAAAAAAAATTTTTTGATCGTTGGGGGGGGGCGCACTATGCCCCCCCCCCTCCCGTGTACACCTCTGATCCCACCAATATGCGTTAGGATTCAGAGGGGAAAACCTGATGACGAAATTTTGCTGACACGGGGGGAGGGGGGGTCAGAGTTTTGCTGACTTTTGCTGACAAGGGAGGGAAGGGGGTTAAAAATGGTTAAAAATTTGCTTACGTAATACTTGAACGGGCCCTAACTAAAAATATGGGAGTGACAATTTGGTATAAGAAAATATTTTTAATCCTTTGAAATTCGGTGAAATCATCAAACGAATTGTTGTCGTAGTTTAAATGATGATGTGCATAAAATTTTCATGAATTAATATCAGGGCAACTATATATTAATCCATCATCTATCCCCCAGTGGTTCACCCCCCCCCCTCCCAAAATGGTTCTTATTTTAATGTGCATTTCAAACGTCCGATTACTAATCATTGAGACGGACGGTACGGAACTAAACGATAATGAATCGTAATTTACAAGCATAGCTTTTGTTTCTTCAGAAATTGAAAACTGGTAAAACTTTCGATTTCCCGACGAGCTTCTGTTCGACATCAACGATTTGCGTTATTTCCGTTTCTTTCTCATTTTCAGGATGCCAAACGACATGAGAAATATGTATTCAATCGTATTACTACTATTCAGAGAAGGGTAAATGAAACATTCAATTTCGTTGTACGGAGAAGCCCCTAAATTGTAGCAAATAACTATTATATATTTATCAAAACCAAGGTTTCAAGGAAATTGGGATTGATGGTGGCGAAGCGGGTTCTGGTATGTATGATGAAAGCCTCAAAAGAAAATCGATATTCTGTTTCGATTATTATTTTCGCCCTCCGTTTTTTGCTTACATTTTTTTTATAGCAATTTTGGGTTCTTCCCGAAATTGAAATACTTTACGAATCTCGAAGTGACGAGGTTATGTGTTGTGCACGAAAGGAAGGTTCGCTCTTTTTTTTGTTTTTTTTGCTATTTCTTGTCACCATCCCACTACCGCTGTGTCACCAGCGACGTCACAAGCGGAGGACGATGGCAACAAGAAGATTTCAAAGAACGAAAAGTATTGGACCATCGACAAAATGTTAACTTTCCTGCAACACAACTGCTTCTATTCTTTCTTTCTTTTCTCCATTCGATGTGCTGTTCCGATATATATATTTATTTCCGTTTTTTTTCGTTCCTTACCGTAGCATGAAATCTGACTTTTCGAGTATAAATCATTTGAGCTTGTAACTGACAGGTCACATTTCCAGTAAGAGACCCGTCCGTTGTCTTTGTTTTATGGTGACAGATTTTCTTCTTTTTTTTTCTCTCCTCTTCTTCTCAACAATTTATTTTTTCTTCTTCTCAGGAAGTTATTTACAGCGGTGATTCTACCTGAAAGAACTTTTTTGTTTTTGAGAGTCGTTCTCATTGTCATCCATGTCACTATAATAACCAGGTTATAGTATAAGCGCTTCACAGACATAGCAATCTGAAGTTTCTTTTTCCCTCCGTCCTATTACAAATCGATAATAGCTGAGTTGTTACGAAAAAATAAAATAATATATATATTTATATATATTGAAAATTTCTCGGAAAAAGGAGCCAAAATCAACAGTTTATTACAGTATTCCTATATTTTCAATCTTTCCTACATATTTAATTATTTATATCTTAATTTGATTATTATATATTAATTATTATATCTTCAATCATTTTTCCGTCTTTCTATACGTGTCAGTAATTATGAAAAAATTATCAGTTCTGGGGCAAAAAATCATGCACTGTGGGGTTAGTAATTCACAGTGGCATCTTAACGGGTAAGCTAATGGGGACAGCATAAAAGCATGGGTTTTTCTGATATATAGGGCGCATTTCATATTCTACAATATTTAATGGGATTAAATTACTTGATAAATGCCTGGGCCTCAGGAATGTGAAATATGATAAAAAAAACATTTTTTTTGTATATCTGAGAAGGAAGGTTAATGGTGGTTTAGCGGCCTAAAATCGCCGCCCTTCGAAGGGTTAAAATTTTTATTTATTCCGAAATCGTTTCCTTCATTGAATATTGATTTTGACAAACTTAAAATTATTTTAAATTATTCTCACATCATTTCTTTTATATATATATATATATATATATATATGCTGTATTTTTGATATACAACGTTGTAGTTTAGATATATATTCGACCTCCATACTTTTTTTATGGAAATCTTTTTTCAGCCGCCTCGTTGGGTATTTTGTCTGTTGTGGCCTTTGTGTTGGTATTTGAATCTATAAAGCATCTCATATACACTCATGTCCATAAATTATGGATAATGCCAGCTCCGGCAAATAAAGGTTCAGAAACAAAACAAACGTTACGTATTCATAGAGCCCATTTATTAAACAAAAGATAAAGAACAAAAACGATGGTGTATGTATGATACCATTCATAAAAACTACGATTTTTACTCCCTGGAGCAATTGTAAAAAATATCTCCTTTACAAAAACATACTATTACATGGTTGGTATGATGGTTGATACATTGTATGTCTCCCATGCGATGAAATACAGTCCGTACAACGCCTAGGCCTGCTGAGTATCAAATTCTCGATCTGATCTTGGGAAAAATCACTCCACTCAGCAAGCAATGCTCTCCTAAGTTCCGGTACACATGTAGGAGGTGGTTGACAGGCTGCAACTCGTCGGCCAAGCATGTCCCACACATGCTCTATCGGATTCAAGTCGAGTGAAAATGCTAGCCATTCAATACGGGTTATATCCTCAGATTCAAGGCATTCGTTTACGATGTTTGCTCGGTGAGGACGGGCGTTGTCACCCTAAACAAACGTACATGTTGTTCCAGAATGATGTCCCGATAAATTTGGGTTTTCATGGTTCCGGTTTGAACATGCAGATCTGTTCTGGAACCCAGTATAATTCCACCCCAAACGAGCAATGCTGCACCACCGTAACGGTGTCGTTCAATGATGTTGTCTTGGTGGTAACGGGTACCTGGCGTTCTCCATATGAAAGTCCGACGTGAATCAGACTACAAGCTAAACCTGGACTCGTCGGAAAACATCACACAAGCCCACTGTAACGATGTCCACATTGCATGTTCTCTACTCCAGGCTAATCGCTTCCGACAGTGAGTTGCCGTGAGCGGAACGCATCTGACAGGCTTGCGAGCATATAGACCAATATCTCCCAAACGGCTGTACGTGGTTTGCCTTGAAACTGTGGTACCCGTGGCTGCAGATAGCTGAGGAGACAGGTCGGATGCTGTGCTCCGTCTGCTTCTTTTAGCAGTTACTGCCAAATACCAGTCTTCATTCGGCGTTGTAACTCGGGGGCGACCTGTACTGTAACGTCTACTGACATTTCCGTTATCTTGGAATCGTTGCCAAAGCCTAGAGATGACACTTTGGGCAATTCCAAGTTCCTCGGATACTTCCATCTGAGTACGCCCACATTCCAGGCGGCCGATAATTCTACCACGTAAAAAATCATCCACATGTGTCCTCTGTGTCATAACTATTCGCTTATGGCACTGAGCGCCTTACAGAACTCTTGTGAACAATTTTACTTCTTTGCCACCATTCCTTATATACCCCCCTCTTACACTCTCGTCATTGTGACGTACTATCGGCATCATCTGGTGGCTTCCTGAAATTTGCATATCATTCTTGCAGATGTGTGTGATAATTCTACAGGTGAAATTTTTACTTTAGATTTCGATTTCCGTGTGATTCTGAATTATCCTTAATTTATGGACATGAGTGTAGTTGAATGACCTGCTTTCTTCATAGATGTTTTTTAATTAATCGTCTTTCAATTCTTTCTAGCTACTCGTATTTTTAAAAATCGTGGGCGGCAACGACAAAAGTGTTTTTAGAGTTATTAAGAGTTTTAGATTTTTTTAATGAAATAAACCGTTGTTCTATGTATATTGATTCATTGGGTTATTCGAACTTTTTTTGCTGTCTTCTTGAACTTCGAATTAACCAATTTAGATTGAATAATGGATTAATGAAAATGCCTTCTATGATACGTATTTTTCGTTACATTGATAGGCCAATAACTATAATACGGCTAAAATAAGTCTAACAAAATAAGGAGGTATCTGGTGAGTTTTGAAAATTCTCCATTAGAAAAAAAAGATGAGATGCACTTTATTTTGAAATAACAATATAAAAAGAAAAAAATTCAGAATTTTTTTTCTAATTAAGTGACAAGAAAAACTGTTATTGCAAATTTAATTCAATGGAAGAGAAGAGATCACTTTCATTAACGGATCATATATATATAATACATATTATTCTTTTGGTGAAAGCATGAGATCTTCGAGAAATTCGATAACCCCAAAAGCAATAATAGTAGGAATTTCTCTTTCGATTTATTTCTTCTCGTTAAAGTATCATATATACCTAGATTTCTTGGAATGACTCGTTTAACTGATTTACTTTTGCTAACGATTTCTATGTTGACGATACAAAAATTAGTTTCTCCTACGTTAAAATGTATCTATCGATCGGGTTTTGTTTCTTCCTCCATCATGGATGTAATTTAAAGCTACTCTCGTCATCTATTGTGTGTGTGTGTATATATATATATATATATATATATGTATATACACACACACATCGTTTCTTTCTTTTCGGGTTTTTTTCTCTCTCCAAAATTTTGTGCTGGAGTAACTGAGAAAAAATAAATAATAAATAAGAAAGACTCACACATAAGTTTGGTAAACGAGAGGTAGGTGATTATATGCTATATTATACAGTATCTGGAAAGATTTATTTATTATTTCATTTGCATTTTAGTTTCGAAATGCAAGTTGCAATTGATCATTCGATCTCTTTTTTCGCACCGCTGTCATTTTCTGCGCACGAGGGGTAATTAGACCGTGATCACAGTTCATTACGAACTACAACGTTCAACAATTTTTGTTTCCCTCATGTGTCTCAGCGGGGATTTCCTACGGTAGCAGGCAAGGGAGGTATAGATAAAAGCATATATGAAAGATATCACAGAGGCAAACATACCGAATTCTCATGCATTAGAAGGCATGCCGAAAAGCGGCGAGGGAAACCGATATGCTTGTAATGCCGGTATTTTCCGGCGTACTGGGAAATTTGAGTTGCAAATGCCGGATATATCTTGAATATATGAATTATAAGAATCGGTTGAGAGAGAGAATTGGCTGATTTGAACCTTATTTGTTCCCTGCATTTTAGAATTCTTTCTGTTTTACGAGCTATGTTCATATATAGTTATTATGCTTTATGCTTGCTTCTGCTTCCACAAATATTGATCTTTAAAAAATTTGGGATACTGAGCTTATTCTTAAGCATAGATTAGATGAGTTAAATAAGGAGAGAAATAAACTGCAAAGAATATTTTCATTCCTTGATCATGTATGTAAATCAGTGTAATCAGTGTAAAATGTAATCAGTGTAAAATTGTAATTGTAAATTGTAATCAGTGTAAAATTGTAATTGTAAATTGTAATCAGTGAAGTGAAAAACTAATAAATATTTCAGGACAAGCATGATAATGTAAGGAAAAAGTATCGGCATATTTCTTCAATCTCTGAACATTCACTAAAAAAATGGGGGACAAAAAACCTCGTGAAATATCCGTATTTTGCATTAAATTGACGATAATCAAATCATCAAATCATAGCAATATATAAGCCTTAAATTTCCATTACTGTTATTACCAAGTTTCTGGGCTACAGTGAGAAACTACCATTTTATTCTGATTTGCTTATTTATTTAGTACTTAGTCTAAATTGACATGTATTTTGAATTTATTTGGTAATGCTCATTAACCATCGGGGTTTTTTTTTTGGCATGCCAGGAATGGACCAGGCTCTAACATTCAAAAAACTGGTGTCCCATGATTCTTCCGGCATGCCGTCTAATGCGGAAGAATACGACAATAAAAACTTTCATTATTCTGAGTCAACATCATAATATTCTATCGATTACTTACGAGCATATTATTTACGAAAAAAATAAAATGCCATGATGTGCAAATCCAATAACTACAACTACTATAACAATTTTTCTACAGTCCAAAAAATGTCTGGATCTAAGTCGAAATAAATTACAAGGAATCCCGTTTACAACGTTTTCCTGCTTAGTACGATTTTTTTTCGTGGTCCCACCTTTTAATAATACTCATCAGAAGTTCACGTTTAAAGGTTTTTCCGATTACGGCTTTTTCCGAGGTTTTTCATAACGGCTTTTTGTAAACACGTATATAAGCACCATCTACTGTATTTGATTCAAAGTTTCTTCTTTTCGTTAATACAAGATATTGTGAAATATGAAGAATACGTATCTCTAACAACTTTTTATTTCACTTAGAGATGAAACAAATACAGAAACAAAAAAATATATCAGTTTTTTAACGACAGAATAAGTATATTGGTTCGTCGAGTTTTTTTACATATTTTCGAATTTCTGAAATCCAAAATATTTTTTATTCTCGTATTTTCTCGCAGACTGAATGAATATTCCCTGATTATTCTCTGTATTATTTCTTTCACATAATAATGGCATATCTTCCATTATTAGGAGCCGACACACAAAAAAAATCTATCCTTATTATAGTGTCACCATTGCGATCTCTTCACGTACAAAGTCGCATTCTTCCTTTCCTTCTTATTCCAAAGAATTCTTTCTTCCATTGATTTCGTTTCCTGAACCTCTTCCATTCATTATGACTACAGAAGGTAATCAGGCTCATACGTAAGATATATATTATGCGCTGCTTCTCAGTTCTCTTTCTTCTCTTACACCCACCAACCGCATGCTAATGCTTGTAAGCATACGCAACACGTACATAGAACTGACGGAGTGTTCAAAGACATAAGGACTATAAATAATATACATAAGACACGTTGGGAACAAATGAAAATGAAAAAATGGAACAAATGCATTATTTTTTCGTCGAATATTGTTTCCTTAACAACGTGTATCAATATCCTGTCAATTTTTCGACTAGATATGTATTAATGAAATTGCTGCATACGTACGGAAGATGCAGTCGGCGTTCGTTATAACGATCACCCTGATTTCCCGGAAAACGGACATTATATTGAGAGTCCGTTAAATCGAAAATTTGAAGAAAAAAAATAGTTTCCCAAGAGAGTTCGTATCTAGATGGAATAACAAAAAGTTAAATTATTCATTTTGTCATATTTTGAGCAGTTGCAGTAAAAAATGCACGAGGTCGTCTAATATAAAATAATAATGAAATTGTAATGATTTATCAGATTCGTATATATACACCCGTGTCGTATTTTTCAATATCAAGGGTAAAGATTTAAAAAAATTGCAAACAACAAACACGGATTTTTTACATTTCTTTGCGAAAAAAGAATCGTAGAAGAGCTGAGATCGAACGCTCTATTGGATTTGATGGCCATTGTAGATTTTTCTATTGGATGAAAAAACAACATGAAACGAATATGAAAACATTCAGGCCTTACTGTCCCGGTTTTTATAGTGAAACGGTCAATATAACGAGCGTCAACTATACATGCTACAAACCAGAGGATCTATCAAACTCTGACTAGATAGGCATATGTGATGTGTTAAAGGCACCCGGCGCAAATAACGAACAGTTCATTATGTTGTCCTTGCAAAGTAGCTCTTTTTGTCAGTCAATTTGCTCATTTGTTCCTTAATCTTCGTGAAAAATTATGCGTCAAACCCTTTGTTCCATAAAGCTTTGGACCACCGGTGTGGACCAAACTTGGCTTACCCTGAGAAGGGTGCGTGCAGCTGTTGTGAAATAATTAAATAGCAATAATAACAATTTGAGACGTATAACAAATCTTTAGATAACGGGGCAAAAATTATTCTTATCTTACATGCAATAAAAAAATTGTAGTACACTAAAAAAAAATTCAAGTAAACTCGAGAAAAATCTATTTTGCTGATGGTGAAGTACGTGCGTGTGAACATTTTACATTATCAAGAACTTGTAGCAACCGAACAAGGTTTCCGAGATTGGAAATTTTATGTGAAATGATGGAATTTCGATTCCATCACGATTCGTGAATCGTAAGATTTCAGACTTATTCCATTCCGACGAAAGAGTTAGTGTTACATCGTGCCCCATGAAATCATGTCCCGTGTCAATTTCACGCATGTGTAATCCAGGGAATCATGCTAATCGACTTATAGCATTTAACCGGCAAGTACTGTAATGCGTCAAAATTTTCTTCCTCTACAAAATCTAACTCAGTGCGTACGGTCAGGGCCACCTCACCGATGCCAAAATAATGGTGAGGCCAAGTTCATCTCACCAATTTCTGTGCACCAAAAATATTTAGTAACCTCCCTCCTTTGCTTCGATTTTATATATTTTGTGAGAGAAGTTAATGGGCATCTATTATTTCAGAATATATAGGAATGTTGAAAAATATCCATAGAAATAAAAATTTTAACACACAGTTAAATGTAAATTAACATAAAAATTGATGAAAATTCAACACTGAAGGTAATTTTTAACCAATGAGAGAAACAATTCCCATAAAAAATGAAAATTTTAGAATTGATGAGTTGAAAACGATTGAAAGAAACAATTCCCCAGCACCTATGGAAATCCAGAGCCAATGGAAGAAATAATTTCAGAATTAATGAAATTAATTATTCTGCTGAAATTAATAAACGGCATAAAAAATTTCAAATTTATTGAAATTCAGAATTAATGCAAGAAATGATTCAATAAGTGGTCAAAGCCTCCAATAATTTAACGAGAGTGAGGGCCCGATGCGACCGCACGTGTCGCACACTTCTGTTGCCGGCTCTGCCTACGGTTTCTATTGACATCGGCTAGAAATAACCAGTTTGAACGTAAATTAAAATATCGAAGATTACAGATTAAAATTTAAGAAGCCTCTCCGCAGAGAACAGGCAGATCTTTAACACGATACTTGACCTAGAAGTTCAGACATTCGCCGCATTTCCTGTTCAAAATATTTAACCCCGATGGCAGCACCGGTAGAACACAAAAACGTATAACTATGACAACATAAAAGCATTTGGGGCCACATATATAGACCTACATACCTAGAATACGCATTCCAGCATTTACCAATTCGTTAGAAATTCCCCAGATGAATGTTTACGAGATACATGTACGATTAAGTGTAGCTAGTCTATAATGAGATTAGTAATGAGCCCGCTGCAACCATTATTTTGACATAGACCTTCCGTAGATATTTTCGATTTTTTATATCAGTGGTTCTGAAACTTTCCTCACCCGCGGCTCCCTTAGAACAGTCCCGCTTTCACTTCCCGCACGGCTTCTCAGAACAGTCTAACAAAAAACCCTTGAAAGCATCAAACAGGTACACATGAATATCGTCAGCTCATCGTGACGCTCCTAAGGCTGGAATTACACTATAAAAGTTTGATTAAAAAAATCCTTTTATAAAATTTGAAAAATGCTACCAATAAGATCACCGGTTGCATTTTCAAGAATGTAACCAATAATCTTATTGGTGGCATTTTTCAAGTTTCATAAAAGTACTTTCATCAGACTTTTATAGTGTAATCCCAACCTAAGGTCAGCGGCGTGCACTTTGTGAGAATTATTTGCTATACACCATATGTTTTCTCAATCACGATGTTAATGTTAAACTTCTTACTTCAAAAAAATCATTCCACTTGATCTTGAACCTATGATAGGAGCTTACACTCGAAGAGACTGCAATTTGAACTTAAGACCAGGATTTCACTATAAAGGTTCGATAAAAGATCTTTTACAAAACTAGTAAAAACAACCACACACACACACAATAAGCTTCTTCGTTACATTCACTTGAATGCAACAGATACGCTGATTGGTTTCATTTTTTAAGTTTTATCAAATAATTTTTATCAAACTTTTATTGTGTAATCCAATATTAAAACGCGAAGCATCGTCAACTTTCGAAATTTAATCCCTCGTGCATTTTCAAGGGAAATAGTGTCTTTAAGAAGAACTGAAAGCCCGTCTCTCTAGATCCAACCCAAAACGTTCATTTCTTCATTTTATCGGGCCAGGGTCATTTCATGGAATTCATTAGACCAGGAAATACCGTTCATTGACGATTCCAAACACAAACAGAAATATATTCCCATTTCCGATGAAATTTGAACCCGTACCTGTTAAACCGAAGGTAAATGCGTCAAGCAATCGATTTCCAGGGATCGAAATTGCCCACTGCAAAAAAAGGCTTCGACATTGTCATTTTAATCTCTGCTTCGCATTCAACAATAAAAACTATGTTATAACTTAGTTGTGCAGACAGAGGGAAAGGGTTCAGAGCTCTGCTTATTTTTGCTGAGAAGAAGGGAGGGAAGTCTAAAATTGCTGAAATTCTGCTAACCCCCCCCTGTATTTTCTATATGGAGTTAGTTGTCTTCCAATTTTTAGCGAGTGCAACGTAAGGTTGGGTAGGGTTATGCTGGTATTAAGCTATAATAGTTTTTTAAAAAAAACATTCATAAAACTTTTATAATGTAATACCAGAATTAGGCCGGGATTACACTATAAAAGTTTTGTAAAAGCTGTTTTTGATAAAACTACATTCGCTCGAATGTAACCGATAAGCTTATTGGTTGCAATTATGAAGTTTTATAAAAGAAGTTTGATAAAACTATTGCAATGTAATCCCATAGGAAAATGTGTATCGTTGAGAAATCAACTTTACAAAATATCTGTTTGGCCAAGATAACATTACAAAAGATCTTTTACAAAACTTGTGAGAAAAAAAACTGGTTGGTTAAATTTGCTCGAATGTAACCGATACCCTTATCGTTGCATTTTAAAGTTTTATAAAAGAGCTTTTATCAAACTTTCATAGTGCAATCCCGGCCTTTGCATTGCTAAAATATTTTTTTAAAACGAGGTAATCTTGTAAATGCCAGTGAGAGGGTTAAAATTGAATTAGAAACACCTTGCATCAATAAATGTTCAAAAAAAAAGCTATCCACGATACATTTGTGAATATTTCACGATTCTTTTTTTTTTAGATTTCTATTCGCGCATATCATATTCATAAGATTAGATAGAGATGAATCACTTTTTCAGATGAATTAAATTTTGTAGGAGATATTTTTTAACGGCTGCAAACTATCCGCGACACTTTCGGTAGCTTCTACGAGTATTTTTATTTACGCTCCAGTATAGAGGAGAATGAACTTTTTTTCTCTTCCTTTTTTTTCATTCTCATTCCAATGGGGAATTTCCGCATGATTTGAAATCAACTATAATGATTACGAGCTGTGAGTGTATTAATTATTTATTCAACTCTCTTTGGAACCCATGAATCTACTAATGAAGGACGAGCTTTTCCATTCCTTCGGAATTGACATCTTGAAATTTTACATTAATCTTTTTGAACAAGAATGAAGCTTATACCGTAAAATTTTTGTAATTCACCGTCCCCGGTGCATAATTTTAATGCTTTCCCTGACGTTAATTTTGAATATCCACGTTTCACAATGAAATATGATTGGTTTGTAGCCACTCTGGGTTTATGCTTCGGAATGATCCGAGTCCTCCGCATTTCCAGCACCATAATTAATGTGTCAATAAAATTGTAACGCTTACTACTCTCTGAGAAATATGTGACATAAAATATTTATACCATAACACGGGTTGCGTAGGTTGCATGCATGTACTTCGCGCATCGGTAATATAAAATTATACGTGTAGGGAAATGCTAAGAAATACGCACGTAATTTTTTTTTTGCTGTTGACAGCGGGGCAGTTATACATTTTTTAATTTATTCAAGTATAAGACGTACAAAATGTATGCAATGCATAAATAACATAACTGTAATGTAGGGTGCTTCTAAATTCAGGGGACAAACTTTAAGTAGTATAAGACACCTAAACAAGCATTTTTTTCGTAGAATATGGAGACGAATCGCCATAACAAACGCGATAGAGGGTGTTTTTAGGGAGTGTAAGACAACATTCCACCAAAAGAAAATATAATATTTTCCACCCTATTTGCCGCGATGTGAGCCACCACTCGAGGGTGCACTGGGTTGTAGTGTAGCAGACGTCCTCATTGTGCAACCTGGATAATACAAAATTTACCACAAGACATACCGCTCGTCATTGTTTGCCGCAGCATAATCTTGATGGTCCTCACACGAATAAAACCAAACTCCAATCCAATCCGAAGGTGCATAAACAGTAGCGCTCAAAAAAACAGTCGGATGACCTTATTTTTGTTCAAATATTTCAATACATGTGTTAAAACGGTATATAAAGCATATAGATTCGATTTTTACCTACTACAGTCGAATACTCTTATAACGAAAAATCTCGTTTTGACGAACACTTTTCTAATACCCTAGATAAGTTTACATAGGAACACAGTGCAAAAACCTGGATTTCCTTTATAACGAAATTTCGTTGTAACGAAGTGCTTTCTCTGATCTTTTGGAGTTCGGTATAACGGGATTCGACTGTATAATAAAATACACATCTGAAAATAATCTCGTAAACGAATCATATGCTTCGTTTATTACAAAAATACTCAAAATTTTAAGATAAAAAAAATCGGATGATTCACAAGAATTATCAAAACATCGGAACTAACATAATAAATAACACAGTTTTCAATATTTAATAGGGAATATTTAATACATAGCTTTAATACTGCACTTCATCTGTGGGATACCAAATCCACCAAATCAGATAAGTTTTTTGGTAGGTATTTTTTCCATTTTTTCTGAAATGGAAAAAAAGAAAGAAATGCAAAAATTGAAATCTTGCATCAAGATTTGAAATTTTAGTAGCTTCACGTTTAAGCACCTTCCATGTATTCTCTATTTCATTTAAATCACTGGACTGCGATGACCATTTTAGAACTCATTTTTTGGCAGTAAACCACTGCTTTTCACAGACTTGACTGTGTGCTTCAGATCATTGTCCTGTTGAAAAATCCATCCTCGAGGGATCAAAATTCTGCCGTTTTTTAGAATTTATTATTATTACTTTATTATTATTATTAAATTATTAATTATAGAATAAAATTACACACGCCCCCTTTAGAATATCAAACTATTGTTTTCGGTCCCTTATGCCTGTCCCCCCCTTCGCGCTAAAGGACTAGCACCACCATGTTTAACTGTAGGAAGCTGATATCTCCTGTTGAATCACTGGTTTACTGGCCACCTAATATATCGTTGTTTAGTGGATTTGAACATTTGGAACTTGAATTCATCACTCCAAAGAACCTTTACCCATTGTTTGGGAGTGAAATCAATTGCTTTTGAGTGAAATCAAGTCGGGCCTTTCTATTCTTAACGAAAATCAAAGGCTTCTTTGTGGGTCTTCGACCAAAAAAGACGAGCTTCATAAAGACGTCGTTTGATTGTAGAGACACTGACACAAACTCTATAACTGACTTGGAAATCTCAGTTTATCTCTACTGTACTTTATCTCTACTATCGTGGTGGGTTGGTAGGATACGGAGTTAGAGATGGAAAGAGTTAAGGGTACATGAGTTCAAACCTACCCACCTCCAGAAAATTACATTTTTAGCCGCTGTGGTGGTCGAGTGGTTATAGTGATGGACTCGCGATGCGAGGATCCGGGTTCGAACCCCACAGTGGTGGTCGGCTGAAGTTGGTTTTCTGTGGTTCCCAACTTCAAGGCGCAAATGCGAGCCGATCTCCCCGTTAAAAAGTCTCGCCACAGAGAGCAACAGTCCTACAACAATAAATCATTCAATCATAACACTTCACTCATAGTTAGAAAAACTAGTAGCAGATGGCAGCACTACACATAACAAGCATTACAGAGAAACAACAAAAAAACTTCACGTCAGGTTTCACTACACGTACACGCACATTTCCCGCATGTAACGATTCGTTGGGGGGTTGGGGGGGGGGTTGTGGTGTAGTAGGTTGGGCCTCCAAAAAATGGCTCGGGGATCCATGATGTTCTTAAGTCAGCCACCTCGTTGGGCAATTTGCATGTTGTGGCGTTGTATTTGTATTTGTACTCTTTTAGAGGAAGTTGTCTTGCACAACAGCTCTGGGCGTGAGCGATCCTCAATCAATCAATCCACTGTAATCTTCCGCGCGCGCGCGCGCGTGTGTGTGTGTATTTATGGCGCTAATGTATTCATGTTTGTCAGAATTTTGCATGTTTCATGTTAAAGTGGTGTTGCTATCTGCCTTCCATATTTTGAAAAGAAAGCGGTGGGTACCTGAATTTTTGAGTTATGTAAATACGTATCTTGTAGGAGCTCCGCCTGCTCTCTGCGAATAATTTTTTTTCAATGGACCGTTTCGTATGGAGGCAGACTAACTGATGGTTTAGGAATTAACAAAATTAGCTAATAATAATTGAATAATTAAATAAGGGGTGGGTCCTGTATAATCAAAAATATACTACTCAACTATAACTTTCCAGATCGAGAGAAAGAGTATTCGTTTAGTCAGCGACGATTAAACTTTTTTTTCGTTATTCTTTTTAAATAAAAATATGAATTAGACGGCTTTTTTTCTCAGCCCAAGATGTCAAGGAAACGCGTCCATCTCTGTCTACCGTCCCACCAGGGGGCCATTTCCTGAAGTTAAGAGAGGCTACTAGCGCCTCTACTTTAGCGCCTCACGCCACAGCGCGTGAAATAATGAGTTCAGGGTCGTGTCTCCAGTAGTGTAGATGGTAGCATGCTTGCCCGGTATGTAACAGGGCCTGGGTTCGAGTCCCGGCGGAGACAAGATGACTTTTCTTTCCGAGTTCATTTTAGCGTAAATATCCAGAAAATATCTGCTTCCTTAATATTATGAATTAGATGACGGGCTGATAAAAACAAAATAACTGTCGCTTTTGGCAATTTCCAAGATACTGCGGAAAAATGCCGAAAACAGAGTAGAAATATGATTAGGAGGATATCCGCGATAGGTCAATTCAGAACGGCCGTCGAGGTTTCTCTAGGACAGGATTCGTAGTGCGGGCCAAAGAAAAGCTATGAATTATGAACAATCTGGAGAAAGAGAGAGAGTTATTATCGGTGTTAGGGAAAAGAAGAGAACCTGGGCTAAAGATCTCTTTCCTCCTCGAGGCCTAAGATGTTGATAGTAAGAGGCTGCTTGTACCAAGAAGAACTCCCATCGTTCACACAGAAAATATAGTATCTTTCTTTTCTTTTTTTGCTGTCTCTCGCGAGGAAAGTCGAGTGATATAAAAAGGAAAGCAAAATGTGTCAAGGGAGAAGCGAAAAAAAAAAAGAAGTATTGCGCTCACGCATGTGTTTCCAAACGGAGGGCTGACCGCCATGATCCCTTTTGAAAATGACCGATGTGGAGACGGGTATCCAGTAAATAGCGGACAGCTCTTATGAGCGGGTCAAATATTCTTCTATCTACGTCGGCCAATATTTATTTGCTTATTTCTCCGTCTTTGCTTATTTGATCATTTTTGTCGCACCACGGTCATTTTCTGCACACGATGGCTAGTTAGACCGGGACCTACAATTTATTGCCGATTCCGAAAGGCAAGCTTGTTTTATACTCATCCAGGGGTTGGTGAACTAACTCTTCGATGGGGGGACTCACTGCGGTGGCAGTTTTTTTCTGTGGTCATGACGCCGTTTTTGTTGTACCCCTGTGTCAGGAAATTCTTCTGATAAGGGCGAACGGGGTATCGAACTTCGTAACGGGGTCTTCAGTTAGGAAGAGGGCAATATTTTTGTGTGAAGAACATCGAGAATAAAATACGAAGAAAACCCTGAAAAAAAATGAATTAAATACCGTCGCATTTTGTTATCTTTTAGCAGCAAGTTCAAATATTTTCGTATTTCATGATCTTATTCGCAGGCTCGATTACGACGTTTGACACCCAACTACACTTGCTTCTAAAAGCACGCTACGGCTTACATAACATAACGATGCCATGGGCCGTGTCACGAAGATATTAAATCTAAATTAAATCAAACATGTTTCATTGAATACATTCTGACTCTTGCGTTGTGTACCACTGCTATACTTTGTACAATTAATTAAGCTTTCTAACATATTTTAATAAACATCATTTATCAATTTGGTGTCTAAGGGGACACCAGTTTCGATTGGTGAGGGACAATGCAAGGTTATGGTGTCGCAGGGAATTTTTCTCTAATAGGGTTGTTAATAAATGGAATAGCTTACCCCCGGAGGTAGTAAATTGCAACACAATTCACACGTTCAAAAAGAAATACGATAAACATGTTGGGGTAAATCGAGAAGCTATCCATTATTAGAATAAGACAACCATAAGTATTCTTTATGGGTATTGTATAATATTTTATCACGTGTATATATTGTTTATAATTTGTGTTAATTGCATTTTTAATTGGGTCTCTGTATTTTTGAAATATATGACATCCATATTTTTATGGGCATCTTTTTATCAGCCACCTCGTTGGGCATTTTGCCTGTTGTGGCGTTGTACTTGTATTTGTATTTGTGTAATTTCTCTCTTCAATCCAATCACTATAAAAAGTTAAACTACTACCTCGGTTGTGATAAAAGAATAAAAAAAAATTCATTACGGAAAAAAAAACAATTTTATAAGCCACCCAATTTAGAAATTGTAATAAAAATTGACAAAACAAAACAAAAAAAAACAATCTAACCAAAAGTCACTCAAAATAAGAACAAAAACAAATATAACACTCAAAAAAAACCTCCACCATCATCCTCTGTCCTTGGGCATCCTCACCTGGGGCAGGAAAACTCTCTTATTTCATTCTATTTTACTTTATTTTTGACTGAATTTTAAAGCAACACAGGCTGATCCGGCCGGGTAGATCCAGACCTTCGAACACTAAAAGTTCTCGCCAAGAAGTTTGTGACACACCTAGATCTCGAGCACTTCAATTAGGATGCTATATTTTAATTGGTCAATAGGGATCATGTGTCACATTGGAATCTAGTCCAAATGTGGGAACCAGACAGAAAAGCGAATGTTTATAGTTTTACGGAGTTCGTCAACTGAAAAAATTCAACAGATTGGCACATGAACTTTATAAAGTTGTCGACGAAAATTCTATTATTATTAAGGTTATCATTATTCGATTATATGATTCATTAAAATGAAAATTAAAGATATAAAAAATAACTATGAGAAAAAGCTTCCAAGACGACACCTCTATAATCTTGCCCATCTGGATTGGACAATTAGGGGAGCACAAACACATGGTACTCGGGAGTACAGTCTCTTTATGTGAAGCTTACGTCTCACAATACTGGCAGATATTGTCTTTATTGCCTGCAATCATGAATGTAACAGTTATGAAGATTCTCGTCGAGTTCTTTTCAATATACCAGTTATGGTTTCCATAATTGGTATATTAATTCCAAACAAGTTGTTCGGAGACCTGTGCCCGGTCTACTAAGGGTTACCAGCCCCTCTGATGATCAGTATATTGCTATAGTAGCCAAGCGTAATCGACGAGCGACCTCCATAACTGTTACACACACACACATCCATAGTTACATCATCACTTTGTAAGAAAATATTTTCTAGTACTGTGCGCCAAGTAACTGTAAGCCCCTAACACCCTAAGAGAGTGTCACGTGTTAGTGTTCCACTAACCGTTCGATCCAGAGGGGCAAGATTACAATGGCGTCTTTATGTTATATAAGCCGTGGCGTGCTTAACTTTTGGAAGTCAGCGTAGTAAGAGCCAATGCTCGAGTGGACCTAAGAAACGTTTTCCAATCATCGCAATATCAAATTACAAATCTAACGATCATGCAGAATGACACCTATTCAACGAGTGATAAATCGAAAAGTGGAATTATTCCACTATAGATTGTCACTTCAGTCAGGCAGGCTAAAAATACCATTTTCTATTGAAAAGAAAAAACTGATATGATCCTATAATATGCATAAAGAATAAAAATAAAAAACCGGGTTTTTTTTTCTCGTTACAAAAATAAAGGCTACAGTGGATAGTTTCCGAAGTCGAACACATTGTGATGCATTTATGCAGCTTTACTGAACTTTTTTTTTTTGAGGGAACGCAAAAGAAGAGCAGAAAATCGCAATTCGGGTTCCTGTTGTTGCAGGGGGTGGAGGCGAGAACTTTAACGGCAACTGCAAAGTTTACTCGCTCTTCTTCAAAGGATTGATTCTCTCCTCCCTCGTATCTGTTTACTCTTAACACTGCGATGGATGGAATAGTTCTTTTGAGCAGCTCACACGATGGTCACTATCGCTTCTTCTTTCTCGCCCGATTTTCTTTGGGTTCATTCTATGATAAATACAGAATTCCTGTACCGCGATCCCCTTTATTTTCAACCCTGTTTTGAACAAAAATGCGTCTTCAATAGCATCTGACTATTCGGCATTATCAAAGGCTCGCTTATCCAATCGTCTGCAGGAGACACGTAACTTGGATTCCAGAATTCGATCAATTGCGTAAATTCCATTCTATGGATGGTTTACTGTAACAGTATTGCCGTTTTTCGAAGAATCGATCAGTCTCAGTAGCTCTTTGAGATACTGTATCACCTGAAGGAAGGGGGAAGAAAAAAAAGAAATTCCTCCGTCATCATCGTTTTGTTTTAGAATGTGAATGAACTAGAGAAAACTTTGCACGCACACACACACACACACGATTCAATTCGATGTGTCTGAAATGTACAATATTCCGTCATAGACGATGAAATGGAGGAAATTAACGAACCGGAAAAACTGCGAATTCGCATCAATATTTTTAGTGGAGTGCATTTACGCAGACATCGAATTCATCTTATTATCCATACATCCAAAGTTTCTTTTGTTCCATGCCTTGTCATCCCAAATTACAGTTCATTAACTGCATTTTTGGATAACAAGGATCGATCACAGGCACAATCACAGACATTTTTTGTGTAATTGATTCAGAATTTGTAGATACGTCAACCGGAGTGTTTTTTTACCTACGATTTGCAAAATATGCATTTCAGGCAATAATATTGAATAAATTCAAACAAGAAAGTGCATGATGAAACATGCTGATTTTCAGGATGAAAACTTATTCCGCTTGTTTGTATATTCTTACCTTATCTGAAGAAAAATCATTCCTTATGAATGCCTATTGGACGACATGTTTGTATTTCGTGTTCAGAACTTCGCATTTCCTTTTTCTAAATCCAGATTAATTCTGACCACGAGAAAAAGAGGGATCAATCACACACACACAGATATTTATCACTCGTTCAATTGTATCTCTCACTATCACAAACATTATACTGAATACCTAATAATATAACAGGTCAAGATCAAACACGCTTGCGGATGAATTTTATTGATATTTTGCAAAAAGAAAAGGTAGGGCAGAGTTGTGTTTGGATGTTGTGTCAAACTGAACGGCATTTGCAGGTCGTTGTATTGGATTCAAAATAACAAAATAACATGGGATGATGCATAAGAAAACATTCGGAACTTATCGTACCGGTCCTTATAACAGCAATTGGGACAACACATGGCTGTTACAATGAATTGCAGTAGCTTATTCCACTGTAGTAGCTTATTCCCATTGAAGAATGATTTTGGAATTGGGTTCTTGTTTCACTGCTTCACTTTTGTAATTTGAGTCCAAATTTGCTTTACCAAAATTCAAGAAATCTATTATGAGCCTTCAGCAACAAGTACCTCTGGATTTAAATAAAGTAACTTCCCAAAAATGAAATTTGTTAAAATTATGAACATCTAATTACATTAGCGTCCAGTCAGTGGAGGCTAATTTGAATCAAATTCTACTCCACTGGATATTCGAATCCCCGTTTTCAAGGTCCACGTGGAGATGCGTAGGTAATTATTGATTAATTACCCGACAGACAGATAGGTTAGCAAATCAATCAACCTGACCAGTGTCTATTTTGGCCAACATCACGTTTGATAGGTCTGACGAATTCCCGTGAGCAGCAATTGCTTTAAAGCTTTTCCCCCGACATACTTAGACATAAAAGAACGTAGTTTCTTCTAAACTCATCTTTGAAGAGTTTTATCCTTTTTTCAAAATAATTCCACCGTATCCCATAAAAAATGCATTCTTTTCTTTTCTTTTTATCACTGAGTATTTTTTAAAAAGAAGTTCTCGCGCTTTCTTCCAGGAAACATTGGCAACTCTCCAGGGAGGTGTGTTTCACAGTTTGACAACCTCTGACCTGGAGTAACAGTATTTTGAGTATGATCAACCAAGTTGGCCCTAGACAGCAGAAAATATTTAATTCTGTCCACGTCTAGATTGAAACTCAGATATATATATATCTGACCGCTGTGGTGGTCGAGTGGTTATAGTGACGGACTCGCGATGCGAGGATCCGGGTTCGAACCCCACAGTGGTGGTCGGCTGAAGTTGGTTTTCTGTGGTTCCCAACTTCAAGGCGCAAATGCGAGCCGATCTACCCGTTAAAAAGTCTCGCCACAGACAGCAACAGTCCTACAACGATAAATCATTCAATCATAACACTTCACTCATAGTTAGAAAAACTGGTGGCAGATGGCAGCACTACACATAACAAGCATTACAGAGAAACAAAAAACTTCACGTCAGGTTTCACTACACGTACACGCTCATTCCCGCATGTACCGATTCGTTGGGGGTTCCGCGGGGGGGGGGGGTTGTGGGCTGGGTGCATGTGTGATGTAGCAGTAGTAGGTAGGGCTCGGGGATCCATGATGTTCTTAAGTCAGCCATCTCGTTGGGCAATCTGCCTGTTGTGGCGTTGTATTTGTATTTGTACATCGTTCCAAATTATATGATCTAAACGTTTAAATATTTCTATTCGTTATTATTCATTTGATCATTGATCATTTTTGTCGCACCACGGTCATTTTCTGCACACGAGGGCTAATTAGATCGGGACCTACAATTTATTGCCGATTCCGAACGGCAGGCTTGTCTTTTATACTCATCGAGAGGTTGGTGCGCCAATCGTTATTATCCATTGTTTATGATTATCCAACGCATGACAGTGCAGCATGATAGTACTCTGTAGTAGAGAACTTTTTTTAGGAAAGCGCATGGATTCTGGCTTAATGCTTTCTCTACACATTATGAAAAGTAGAACAAGAAGAAAATGATAGTAAATAATAATGACAATAATAAATAGTCAACATGTCAATTATTTGGTAGGTCATTTTAGTTCTAATTAAAGACAAAAAAATACTGTTTTTTCAAGCAATTTTACAGTACGTGACTAACCTAGTACCAAAGTACCGTCGGTAGGTAAAGGGTAAAATCATTTTTCTTTTTACAACACAAAAATTTTAATGAAACGTGAATTTTTTTTTTCCGTGACGTAAAACGTAATGTAGGGTATATTTTATGGTGATTTCGATAAATCATTATTACGCCCGGTTATTATGCATAATCACTTATCACCTCGGTAAGTATAATGAATGCTTGAAATTTATCACTTTTAGCGATGATTATGCATAGTTACCCAAGTGTAATTGGTATATTTCAATAAATATGAAAAAAAAAATCCCAAATCAGTCTAGCATATTTGATAAATATATTCCGACCCCTATATAACAAACTCCCATTTAATGATTTTTTTTTCCGAATCCTATCTGTATGTGAATATTTGTGTCGATCACAGCCCCAATATTATAATTTTAATCGATTTAGCAAATAAAAATTACGATTTTATGTGATTCGATAAATCGGGATTCTACAACATTTTTGGAAGACATTTGTAGTAAACGCGAAAAGATTCGTGGAGTACGTCTGCATATTATACATAATCGTCGGTAAAAGTGATAACCTTTTTTTAGCATTAGTTAAATTTACCAACGACGCTTAGGTATTATGTATAATCACCGTTAAAAGTAATAGATTTCGATACATTTATCAAACTTACGAAAACGGTCGGTGATTATGCATAATAACCGGATTTATCACATTTACAGAAACATACATACTAAGATAGTTCAAAAAATTGGCGAGTTTTAGTGCGCTTATTTTGAATTAAAAAAACATTTAGCATTTTTTCCCCTTTTAATAGATACTGTGTATGAAATGTGCTTGTTAAAGTAAAAAAAATTAATTCGTTTTAAAAATGATCGGAGAATGGAGAACTGCCGTTTGTAACTGTTCGATTTGAACGATGTCTTTTTGCATAAACGCTCTCTTCCGTAACATAATCGAAGTATAAATTATGCTGATCGCGCACGCCTTTGCACGAGAGGCAAGCAGTAAAAAATCCACGTTATTACTTTGTGTTAATCAACGTCACGTTTTAGTTGTTTTATGGTTTCCCGGAAAGTTCAACAAGATTCATCGTTATTGTGAAATATATCTGAAATTTTTCTTTAAATTTTTCGTTCGATTTCGCAATGCGATAAATTACTTATTTTATGCGCAGCCTCATATGATCTTCGTTCTAATTTGTTTGGAAAGTAGCCAAAACTATGCCAGTTGAATGCATCGCAAATTGAGCAGAAAACATGGCATTTCATTCGTGATAACGGCACTGAATTCAGCTTCGGCAAATATGCACCTCATTCGACCAGCGGGCGTTGAATTTTTAATGGGGCTTGAATAAGAAGAAACAACTAATTGAAAAAACCAAAGGCGTCACAGAATTTAACTTACTCATCTTCATTGATTTTTTTTTTCGTTCCTCGCCGGTCAAAAATTAGACTCGACGTATAGCAAAAATATAGTTCGCATGTAGACTCCATTGTAATTGGTAGAATGTGATTTTAAACCACATTTATATATATATAGTATATGTTTTGAAAAAATACAGAACGTTTTCGCTTTTTTTTTGCAGGAGGGGACTTCAAACTATTAATATTGATAAGTAATAGAATTAGACAACCATAAGTAGTATTCTTTATGGGCATTGTATAATATTTCATCATGTATATATATGTATTGCTTATATTTGTAGTTTTAATTGGATCGCTGTATTTTTGAAATATATGATATCCATATTTGTTATGGGCATCTTTTCTCAGCCACCTTGTTGGGCATTTTGCCTGTTGTGGCGTTGTATTTGTATTTATAAGTTGAAACGCCAATTTCGAACTGCGTTTCTTCTATCGCAGTATTTATTTTAATACTCGGATATTCCTTTCAGAAATTCTTTCAAAACTCCCTGTAATGACTTCTACTCAAAACGCTTAGTTCAATATTATATACAAATTTGTTGAAGTCTGCTTACAGTTGTCGCATTAATCGTAACATTCGATTAATAAGCGGAAGAAAAATTTCTGAAATTTTTCGAATACGCGTGAAATATTGGCATTGTCTCTATGGCAGGAATTAAATGATTCTGCCAAATGAGATGGCTCCTCTATGGCAGAAATTTAAAAGGTTTTTCTTTTTCCTTTTAAGCGGTATGTACGTTTATCCGTTATCCAAATAAGAGGGGTTGAGCACATATATAATTTTTATGTGGTAGATAATCATCAGACACATAAAAAATGAAAAGAAAAAAGTGCTTCAGAGGAAAAAAAAACTGTTAAAACCAAAATTCCGGCCATAGAGGCAATCAATGTCTAACTTCCACGCTTATTCGAACAAATTCAGAAAAATTTTTCCCGCTTATTAATCGAATATTACGATTCACGTGACAACTGTCAATACACATCAACCAAAATTTGGATATAACATATCTATTGGATAAAACATTTGGCACTAATGGCAAGTATGTTGTTAAGATAAGACTTTTAAAATACCCACACTTGAGAACTGGTACTGGCCTCGAAGTATTTAAGTTGTCTTCAGTGCGTACATTTAATTATTTTATGTTTGTTCCCTCTTGAGCCCACAGAGAGCGCTAACTTTCTTAATGAAAGTAAAAAGCTTAGGTATTGTAATCGTTTCACGTAATTCAATACATTATTCAAGTCATTTTGATGTTTGATTTATTGTAGAAGCCTTATTTTATCAATGTTTCCAATATACACACTATACTAACGGTGTTAAACAGAAATTGAATTATTACATAGGTTTCGACAGCTATCTGATGCGAAGATAAATCCAGGAAAGAACATCCAGCTGCCTTCGCGAGAAATTTAACTCAACGTCCTCTCACTTGACGGATGAATGCCCCAGACCACAAAACTAACACAGAGGCAAGACTAGACACCCGGCCCGGCAAGTGGGAGGAAGTGGTTTCGATATCCACAAAGGCAGTTGAATATTTTCTTCCCTGAATTTAATTTCGCATCAGCTAGAAGTCTTCGTATTAATAGCGGAGAGTGACATCATTTTCGGACAATTGAATTGTTGCCACCTGGCAGTCCAGCGGTTAGGGAGCTGGCTTCTGACTGTGCAGGTCTGGGTTCAAATCCTGGTTCGGGCATGGATGTCTATTAACACCGACAAATACCCTGGACAGATCTTACGCAACTCACGGGATTACGTTAGGAGCGCGTCATGGTCGGATACTCTAGTTAGTCAAATAGTCGGATATTGTGCGAATGTATTATCCGTTCAAGCGGGACCGATTATTTTACTTCTTCTTTCAAAGTAATGAATACAACAGCGCTGGTGAAGAGTGTTATAAATCTTGTATATATAATGAGCTTATATCGCAAAAGCGACAGAGCCTGGGCGTGCTCGGTTCTATACTACTATATATATATATATATATATATATATATATATACACACACACACACACACACACACACACACACACACACGCACGCACACGTTTGGCTGAGTGCTTTTGGACCAAGTGTGAATTTAATTCTCATTGCTTGGCTTTTAGCAGTTATTCCCATTATAAAATGTTACATCTTCTTTATACAGAGTTAGAATGCGAAAAATACTTGATTGAGTTATGTTTTTTAACTGCGCCATTATAAATGGATTTTGAAAGAAGTAAAGGTTGAACAATGTGTGTGTAGACCAGTGGTTCTCAACCTTTGGAAGCCCACGGCCCGGTTGAGTATTTTTTTTCGAGTGGAAGGCCCTATCATAAACACGACAATGGGAAATGGATAGGGAAGAATTAAAAGGCCCAGTTTGACTCATGTCAGGGGCGGGTACCCAGCCGCGGCGCGGCGGTTGAGAAACACTGGTTTAGACCATAGTTTTCCAAACGTTTTGTTACATCACCCCCCTTCATCAGCAATTTTACCCTCTCATCGCTCCACATCTCAAGTTAGCCCATAAGATCCTATGTTAAGTCCGTAGCTTCTATCGCCCCATGGACCATTCCATCACCCACCAGGGCGATATTGCCCACTTTGGGAACACTGGTTTTGACCACTGCGCCGAGTATAGTACTCAAGATGAATAGTGAGTAGATGAATAGTAACTTCTCGTGATATTGATCATGAAGTTCTTTATTCACAACTTCATGATCAACATCCACATTATGAAAGTGTGGTGTGTGAAATGCAAATGACAAGTAAAACGTGTTTAGAAATTAATCTCATGTCCATAAATTGAGGATAATGCCAGCTCCGGCAAATAAAGGTTCAGAAACAAAACAAACGTTACTTATTCATAAAGCTCATTTATTAAACAAAAGATAAAGAACAAAAACGATGGTGTATGTATGATACCATTCATAAAAACTACGATTTTTGCTCCCTGGAGCAATTGTAAAAAATATCTCCTTCACAAAAACTTACTATTACATGGTTGGTATGATGGTTGATACATTGTATGTCTCCCATGCGATGAAATACAGTCCGTACAACGCCTAGGCATGCTGAGTATCAAATTATCGATCTGATCTTGGGAAAGATCACTCCACTCAGCAAGCAATGCTCTCCGAAGTTCCGGTACACATGTAGGAGGTGGTTGACGGGCTGCAACTCGTCGGCGAAGCATGTCCCACACATGCTCTATCAGATTCAAGTCAGATGAGAATGCTGGCCATTCCATACGGGTTATATCCTCAGATTCAAGGCATTCGTTTACGATGTTTGCTCGGTGAGGACGGGCGTTATCATCCATAAACACAAATTCTGCAAATTCTGCGCCCATGGCACCCCTAAACAAACATACATGTTATTCCAGAATGATGTCCCGATGAATTTGGGCTTTCATGGTTCCGGTTTGAACATGCAGATCTGTTCTGGAACCCGGTATAATTCCACCCCAAACGAGCAATGCTGCACCACCGTAACGGTGTCGTTCAATGATGTTGTCTTGGTGGTAACGGGTACCTGGCGTTCTCCATATGAAATTCCGACGTGAATCAGACTGCAAGCTAAACCTGGACTCGTCGGAAAACATCACACAAGCTCACTGTGACGATGTCCACATTGCATGTTCTCTACTCCAGGCTAATCGCTGCCAACAGTGAGTTGCAGTGAGCGGAACAAATCTGACAGGTCTGCGAGCATATAGACCAATATCTCCCAAACGTCTGTACGCGGTTTGCCTTGAAACTGTGGTACCCGTGGCTGCAGATAGCTGACGAGACAGGTCGGATGCTGTGCTCCGTCTCCTTCTTTTGGCAGTTACTGCCAAATACCGGTCTTCATTCGCCGTTGTAACTCGGGGCCGACCTGTACTGTAACGTCTACTGACATTTACGTTAACTTGGAATCGTTGCCAAAGCCTAGAGATGACACTTTGGGCAATTCCAAGTTCCTCGGATACTTCCATCTGAGTACGCCCACATTCCAGGTGGTCGATAATTCTACCACGTAAAAAATCATCCACATGCGTCCTCTGTGTCATAACTATTCGCATATGGCACTGAGCTCCTTACAGAACTCTTGCGAACAATTTTACTTCTTTGCCACCATTCCTTATATACCCCCCTCTTACACTCTCGTCATTGTGACGTACTCTCGGCATCATCTGGTGGCTTCCTGAAATTTGCATATCATTCTTGCAGATGTGTGTGATTATTCTACAGGTGAAATTTTTACTTTAGATTTCGATTTCCGTGTGATTCTGAATTATCCTTCATTTATGGACATGAGTGTACTTTAACTGTTAATTTCCGGTTTTTTCTGCACAAAAAAGTTTCAGAGGAAAAAAGAATTAAATATTGGTAAATTTGGAAAAACAAACTTTAAAAGTTCGCGTCCACATAATTCACAAAAATTAATATTCGAATGTTACAATTTACGATTTCCTTAATATCTTTTTTCTTGCTCCCAAAACTCTGTAGATATATGAATGTATAATATTATAAATTTTCTTTTCAACTCAAACGAATGAATTATACACAATTTTTTGTTTATTATTCGAATTTCATAGTTAATTTATTTCATTGTTATTTCATTGTATGTTGTATTTACTTTAGGACGACGAAGAAACTATTGACGATAGCCACAACTGGCGTGGAATTGCCATTTCCTTACTGGTCATCTTGGCCATATGCTCTGTCATAGCCTTAGCGATAATATTATTAACTCCTCGTAAGTACTTTTATACAGAATCTACTTATTTCTTTTCTTCCCCCCAATCTCTATCTTGAGGTACTAATTCATTGTATATACGATGTTATTTCTGACAAACAATGGGTGAATGAGATTTCTCTGAACTAGTCTGACACATTATCAATAAGCTTATCGTCTTCGTGGTCATGAACAGAGTGTCACATGGGTTTTTGTATCACTCAAAAAAGACACTATCTGAAAAAATTATTAAATATACTGTATAAAAAAAATTTAATTTGTCGCATATAAGGCTTCTGGAGTTTGCTTCACTTATGTACTATAAACTTTAAATGTATTTTTTATGTAACATTTTCAAGCATGTAGCCAGTCATCTGCGATTTAAAGTGGCAAAAAAATGAGAGGCACTAACGGACTATCATAAATCATATTCCATTGCGTTTTGCCGCAATACGGTTTGCTATTCACTGTTTAAATACACTCCCTCTTGCATTCTTTGCACTCAATTCGATCGGCGCCCCATAAAATTTACAATGTTGTTTTTGGGATTTAAAAACTGCTTAAAATACACTTTTGGAATATGAAAATAGCTTTTGGAAACGTCTTCATACACGTTAATTGCCGAACATATACCCGATTTATCCCCGTTGACTGCCAATTGGATTGATCCCTTCACCCACACAACTTCTAGAGCATAACCTTTCATTATGATAAAAAAAAAATTCGTCTCAAGAGTTTGGACGTTAGAATTGAATTTCATCAACATATTTGAATATTTCTTTTACGTATTTTCACAATAAAGATATTGTTTACAATGTCTTTACTGTGAATATTTTTTATTTCAAAATACTGTGTATCAGAGATCTGTTGCTTATCAGATTCAATTCTATGTTCAGAATCGATAGTTTTATAGAATTATGTGAGTTCTGCGACAGTCAATGTGCTATGTGATCGAAAATCTTGTTGATATTTTTGTGGAACATTTGTAGGATCACAATGTTTTAATATGCCAATTTCGAAATGTCTTCACTTTTTGAACGACAGTGTATCTTAATGTTCAATGCATTGCTAATAATGGTAAACATTTTACGATATGCTTATTTACCCAACATATTACTGCATTTATTACTTTGCATATAATTGCAACCGGAACATTGTACGAGTCTAGTCACTATTTTCTATGACTATGTAAAGCAATTTCAGGACTTGGGCCTAAATAAAATTACTGTTGTAACAGGCAAGCTGTTGACAAGGATTTCATTCATGAGACACGTGAGGATTAAGTTTTGATCGAGAGGCGACGACATTCTAAAGACTTCGATTTTTACCTTCATGGTGAAAAGGTTATCGGTGGTGTTCTGTACTAAAGTAGAATAAAGGAATTTTCCATATTCGTCGCTCCGTATACACACCACCGACCGTCACATTGGCGCCCAATGTTTTAAAACAGACGGTTGAGTGTGTTTAACTAAGCGGATCATACCAGTAGTCTCTCAGACCACTGGTATGATGATGAATAGACGCTTCCCTTGATCAGTCTGGATGAACACCGACCTGTAAGCTGCTATAGATGTGGATATCCTAGAGTAATTAGAGCACAGTGTCAAACTTATAATCCTGAAACTACAGCGATAACCGCTCAGTTTGGTCAATTGGAACTGAATTTATGTTCGTCTGTAACATAACCCGCAGCATTGTTGAAAATTCATGTAAATGCAAAGTGGGAACTGGCTGTACCGACAATGGTGCTACGCACTCCGCATCGTATTTTGAATGAGCAAAACACCTAATTCCCCCAAGAAACTGTCAATATGCGTCTT
Organism: Pholcus phalangioides; assembly: GCF_987345545.1. Taxonomy (NCBI): domain Eukaryota; kingdom Metazoa; phylum Arthropoda; class Arachnida; order Araneae; family Pholcidae; genus Pholcus; species Pholcus phalangioides. The sequence goes on along the minus strand of NW_028301608.1, from coordinate 77,977,331 downwards.
GCAAATGGACAACAATCAACTGTGAATGCGTTGACCACAACGGTATAGGTCAACATACAATGGAAGCGGCTAAGAACGAATTCTACCTGGAATCGTCGGTAACAGAACTCTTTTGGTAATCGATTTCCTAGAGAAAGCTGGTATAGTGTTGGATCTCAAGCAAAGAGAATGGTTCTTAGAGGAAAATACACGGAAGCGATTCCACATCTTAAACGAGTCTTAGGATAGGATTAAAACGGTTCAACATGTGGTAGAACATGTCGACTTGAATCCTTGCCAACTACAAGTTGAAAGACAGTAACAAAAACAAGTGTTGAACAGGTCGTGGAAAAAGGATGAAATTATTTTCATAGAGAGGGGACACTCCCAAAGCCGAAGTTCAACATAATGATATAGAACCCGAACCTCAACGGTGTGATGTGGCTAGACATCTCAGAAACCTAGAGTCACGTCCATGACTAACCACGTCATGTTTCTGGCCATTCACTTCCTGCTGTCCGTATTAGAATCCAACAATCCGCAGAAATTTCATCAACAACCGGGGCAGGGGCAACTCCGAGTCTTTACGGCGGGTGGTCAAGTACTAGACCCATGCTTCCGCAGGAGCGAACGAATAGAACTTTCCGGTACTGGGTGACTGGTTCAGGATCACCGGGGAACTATCACATACGGCGTCATTGTGGAAATGTAGAGCCAAACAATATCGTGTATCAATAGCTTCTGTGAGCCAAGACCCCAGACAAGTACAAGCAGTGCTAGCGATAGGAACGGTAAATGCAGGGGGAGTGGCTTTGAGGATTCTGCTCAAAGCTCTAACGCGCGTCAATCAGAAGGTCGTAGCCATCACAAGAGAAATGGTGAAAGGGTTGACTCCCATGCGAAGTCTTACAAGAAGTTCAGTGAAGCAGCAGGTGGAAGGAAAACGTAATGAACGCAAAGCTTATGCTGCCAACGGTCTCAGGCATAGTCCTCGATATACACCAGGAGACCATGTCCACTTCGCTTTGCATTCCCTCAGCCATAAAAGGAAAAACTTGGCAAAGTTCACGCCAAAATGAGACGAACCGTACCAACGCCTTCTATAGCAGAAAGCCTCCGCGCGAAACTTATGACGTCACTGAAATCGTCGATTTCACCTATAGTCATTGGATATACTGCGAAAAAAAGTAAAGGTTTCGCATACGTCGGACTGCTATATACAATGGCTACAATATACAGAAGATTTCTGCTATAGAAGGTGTTGACCGTACCTTGTGCTACCCGGAGATCGCATACGACGCACGCTATCGCTGATCCGGCCAAGCCAGGTGTCTCTCTTGGCATATACCGTTCCTCTCACACCATATAAGAAACCGGATACTGTCATTGCGGGAGAGGGGACGACTTCCCAAAGTTGGAGCTGGTAACTAGCTGAAAAACCTCCAACAACGTCTTTCTGTGGTTCCTTGCCGAAACGTCCGCGAAACTAGGGGGGGGGGGGGAGGTATGTAACAGGCAAACTGCTGACAAGAACATACAGTAGTGCTTTTATTCACAAGACACGTTAAGGAATAAGTTTTATCGAGAGACGAAGACATTCTAGAGAGCTCGATTTTAACCTTCATGGCGAAGGATTGTCAGTTTCACACGTTAACGTAGAGGTGTTCTGTATTGAAGTAGGATAAATGAATTTTCCACGTTCGTTGCTCCGTATGCACACCACTGATCGTCACACTATTAAAAACGCGAATCAAATTCAAATAAAATACCTACAAAAGCATCAGTTCCCGAGCATAATGGAATTCGATCCGAAATCATCACCTTCCGTTACGTCAGGCTTCGCCCAACGTGGGTTGAAATTAAGAATCGCTTAGAAGTATTCCAAGCAAGCTGCAAAGGGTGATCACATTGAAATGTGGTACTTTTATGCAACGAAAAGAGTAATAAGCATTAATTATGCACCGCTTGTTTTAACATTTCATGATACAGCACCATCAGTGCGTAAAGTTTTTAAATATTTTTGATTTGCCAAAACAAAAACAAAAAAAACTTTACCTCGTGATAAGCGTTACAATGTGCAAATCGCTCTTTTTTAATGTAAATTTGTCGATTTCATACTAATTTTTAAAATGTGCCATTGGCGAAGTAGTATTACCCGTAACTACAACCAGGTTTTTCTAGGAGCAGGTTACTATAGCGCGTGAAGCGTGAAAACGATGATTGGTCAAGAAACCTGGATTTCAGGCTTTTAACCAATCAGCATTTTCACGGTGCACATGGCGCAGAAATTCTACTCCTAGGAAAACCCGGCTTACCCTATTACATGGCTATAGACCAAGGTTCTTAAACGCATGATCGTGGACCACATGTGGCCTTCGAAGCATTTTGTAGTGGCCCGCTGATGAAAAATAATCTTCAAGCAGTACTTTTAATGAACAGAAATTCATTGAGACGACATGTAGAGATATTTTCCTTGCGAAATCTTTTTTTTTTAATATTTAAAAATATTTTAATCGTCTTGGGGCAGAGGTGCGGATTCGAGGGGGGGGGGCATGTGATGGTGTCGACACCGTTTCTATGATTTGCATAATATGAAGAAAAACTCCTAATGTAAACTGATTATACCTGGTCAGTTGCCGAGATACCCTGCCCCCATCCATGTTCAATTGAACGTATTTGGCGAACAGGCTGGCCATGAAAAAAAAAACCGAATGTCCCTCCACATCCCTCAGTTACATCCTAAAAAGCTGTATCTGCTACGCAGAGAAGGGTAGCTCGGACGTTGCGAGAAGCACGTGGTCGGACGTTGTGTAGCTGGAATATGGCGTCAGAAGTAAGAAGCGGCTCGAGACAAAATTCTCATCCGTGCTAGACATAATTTCGACACCCCTCCGGCGTAGAAGCAACACCTGTAAAACGACCCCCACCCCGAAAACTCGCGGTTGTGTCCCCAACTAAATGAAATGCTTCGAAAAAAATTAGTTTTTCTTGCGAATATATAATATAGTATATTCTATAACAATGTATTGAATCTTTCGATTCAAAACATTTATGATTTCAAAATTTTGCAAACAAAACATTTTGTTTACATTTTTGTGCAATTACAAAAATATAAACCAATACAAACAGCCGAATTATATAAAATGAAGGGGAAGTCTGATAATGAAATGTCGACTGCATCTAGTGTATCTAGTTGAAAATTAATAAAAGAATTTCTGAATATGCATAATCTTGATGTAGTAATAATAAAAAAAAGAAAAATACAGTAGTTCCTCGATAATCTGGCCATGCGTTAATCCGATGTTTTCTCGTCGTTTCTCTTGTTCTCTCGTAGGACCACATTTTTGCAGAAAAGCGTGGGCGTATAAACATGTTTCACAAATACGCTGACAAGATAAAAATGCGAACACGAAGAGGAAGGAAAATGGGAAAATGCAACCAGCAATACGCTGCGTGTGTGGCCTCAAGGGACTATATAATATAACCGTCGGCTTGTCTCTGCATCTTTGTTATTTCACTCGTGTGTGCAGTCGAAACGAAAGCATAAAACATTAACTCGAGATAAAAAAAAAAGGTGAGATTATTAAAAACTTGAGTAAGATGGAAAGTTGTTTGACCTTGTCAAGGAATACGCACCCCCCCCCTTCGGGCGGCCCTAGTTTTTTTACTCTAATAGAAAAATACTGCTATCAAATATATTTTTTGTTGTTGTTACGGAAAAGAAATGTACAGATTCATTATGGAAGCCCCTTTCAGTAAAAATTTATAAAATATGTAAAATTATATATTAGGGGCCGTTCAAGTATTACGTCATCATCGATGGCGGGGAGGGGGTTTCCGATTTGCTGACTTTTGATAACAAGGGGGGAGGGGGGTTTCGATAATGCTTACATCATCTCACCCCCCCCCCCTTATGAAAATATGAGTTAGGATTCAGAGGGGCAGAGCTGATGACGAAATTTTGCTGACAAGGGGGGGAGGGGGTCAAAAATGGCTAAAACAATTCTTACGTAATACTTGAACGGCCCCTTAGGCCGGGATTACACTATAATAGTTTGATAAAGTTCTTTCATAAAAATTTAAAAATGCAGTCAATAAGAATATCGGTTGCATTTGAATGATTATAACCGGTACGATTATTGGTTGCATTTTCAAGTTTTATAAAAGATTATAAAAGAATGCATTGTTTTTTGAAGACCTTCCACTAATCTGGTGTACCCCTGGTCTTATATGTGCCGGATTACCGAGAGTCTACTGTAATGACCTCTATTTTAAACAAAATTTCCTTCCTATTGTGACATATGGGCAGCTTCAAATTTATGACCGGAAATGCCAAATTTTCTTGGATTCCCAGGGTAAAGGTGATCGAGGAAATGTTTGCAGTTCTGTTCAAATGTATTTCTATTCTTTTACGTGCAACCGATGGTTACTATATTGAGAAAATAGAACTCTTTTTTTTTTTTTCCTCAACTCTTTCTTGCTTTCACTTGCTTTTGTTTCCACATTGAGGGAAAATAATCTTCCTCACGAGGGCTTTTTTTTCGCATGCATGTGTGCGTGCGCGTACGTCTTTCGTGTTGGGAATAACTGTAATTCGGAAGGTTACGTTACCACATTCCACGACGAAAAGGGGAAAATCAACTGAAAGCCTTGTGCAAATATTGGTCGAAACAAAGCTTCATTATAATTTGGAAACGAAACTGAGTTTAAAATGGATACGGATGTATCGATTGCCGCAAACGCACACGCGCCTCGCATTCAATGAACTATGTTATTATCTCAGCTGGACGGTTCTCGAGAGCTATGCTCGTTTAATTAAAAGCTGCGCGAATGCGTAAAACTCGAGAGAGATAATGGTGCGACTGCTTAATCCCGGGAAACATCTGTCTTAAGAAAACACGGAATTTCTCCACCGAGGGAGAACAGATCTCTAATATGTTCGTTCGTTGATCCGTGAATATAGTTTTCTCTAATAAATGCAATGTTGGAGATTTTATGGCCTTCAGAGATTTTCAAACGTGCAATTAAACTTTACGGAAACTTCTCGCGAATTCACGCGTTTTATTACCCTGAAAATTGAAATTGAAATTTACGACGAGATATTTCGCGTTCCGAGTGCTCGAAAATTTTAAAGATATGGAAACATCTGTCGAAATTACAGCGGGGAATTCTTATTGCCTAGTCACGGAAAAAATAATAAGTCAAATATTTGAGATCTTTTTCCCGCTCGTTTTAGAAAGACAGACATTTTCATTTAATCTTGTTTTTCTCCGTTTTCATTAAATGAGGACGGTGTTGGACACTGGTAACGTAAACAAATATTCACTTTTGTTCGGCGTAACATTTTTGATAAACCCAGTGGCGAAAATATTTCTATCAAGCAAAGTTAAGAGCTGTGAGCATAATAACGGGTAAAATCAACTTCACGTGGCGACAAATAATGAACCCTCGAAATATCTTAATACTGCTTGTGGGCATTTATTAGAATTTTGCAAGACCCGTCACCGATGACGAAATCAGAGACCTACTTTATAATTGACGTCAGTGTTTTTACAAGCACTGGAAATCTAAAACTCTCAAATGTAGACATGATGCTTATGAATGTTTCAACTATAATGAGGAAAAAAAATCTCATAGAAAAGGACACACACACATGTATATATATATATATATATATATATATATATATATATATATATATATATATTAATTTCGATAAAATCCCCGCTTTCGGTAATGAGTTATTGCCACGTATGTATTGTAAAAATATACTTTTTATTTTCTAAAAATATTTTTAATTATTTTTATATAATTTTATTATTTAATTTTGTAATTTCATATTCTGTTTTTAAATTTTATTATATTGTTGTTTTTTTAATTTTTTTAAAATTATAATTAGTTTATGAAAATAAAGATTAAAAAATAAGTACATTTAAATATGAAAAAAAAAATCCCCCATTTTTCTGTGAAACAATTAATTAATGGATACAATAAATCAAGCAGTTTTTTTACCCTTTTATACCCGTTTCTCTGTATTAGAGACAAAAATATACACTTCTTTCTGTAATGCCATTGTACGCTTCAACAAACCCATAACATCCGTCAAGATAGTTTCTTCGGTGGATCACAGATCACACGGACACACCCATTTGAATTATTACCTTTGGTTATTTCCGATAACACACGACTCACTAATATGTGTAATGATTCTATTTCATAGAAATTACACATGTCTTAGAATGAACATAAAAAAGAACAATGACATGCATTATAGCAATTTCCTTTTCAATCGTTCGTCATGCATCCAGTATTTTTATCCTATTCGTATACTTTGGCTTTTTCCAGTAACTTTAGTTTGTTGCGATAGTTTTTTTAGCACATATTCTATACGCTCTAAAACTGAAGTCCCTCCCCCCCCCCCCACATAAAAATCAATTTCTTCTGTCTTTTTTAACGTTCCTATGTATATAGTTGTTTTTTTTCATAACAATATCCTATTTGGTTTGATTTCAACTTAAATTATTGACATCACTTCAAATATATATTCCAGACAGATGGCAGCACCTCTCAATCACGCATAAATCTGACTTCATAAACTCGTTAGGGGTACACACGCATACACATCACACGTGTTAGCATACACAAATTCTTTTATAAATTCCCAGTGGAATGTTCACAATGTGCATGAACGGTTTAGTAGTAGAAGTGAAGTAGTAAACTTTTGTAGGATTATGAACTTTTGTAGTTTCTGAGGACACAACATATGGAAATTCAAGCACTGTTATGGTAGGTTGGGCTTTCCATTTTGGGGGTTCGTGATCGTATAGACAAAATACCCTTAGCACACAATCAAATCATACCAGAAACGTATCGAGAGAAAGTAGTTTCACATAATTACATTAAGCCTCATGATATTAAAAATACAATTTCAGGTACATAGCGGTATTTAAGAATTTAGGTAATAGAGCTCTAAGATTTTTAGAAATAATTTACCAGGCCTGGTTGAGCAAATGTCTGTTTTCTATGAAACCATGATTGTACGGAGAGGAGTAGATGCGGAGAATACTTCTGAGAAGCTGAAGATCACGGATGCGTCATAACTTCGTCCCATGCAGAGACCGGATGATGGAACCGATGAAGAAGTATCTCAGTCCACACTTAGAGATAATGGAAGATTGGCGTGCGTTCCACCATCTTTTTCCATCCTGACGGTCCCTGGTCCTGAGTTTCTCGTAGCTATGTTCAGTCCATTCGAGTCGGTTGTTCTATTATTACGACATATTATTTTTTTCGGGTTTAGATGGTTTTACCGCTCAAGTTAGATTGTGTTCTTGGGAGCACGAGGTAAAACGAACCACGGTCACCACAACAAGAAAAAACGTCGCTCGAACGATATCTCCTCCAAAAACACATATGCCGACATGTACCGATTCGTCAGAACTTGTCCTTCCACAGAGGAACCTGTACGAAGTGAACACCTTCTATAGCACAAAGCCTCCATGCGAAGCCCGTTACTGAAGTCGTCCATTTCATCCATAGTCATTGTATATACTGCAAAAAAAAGTAAGGATTTCGCATACGGCGGTCTGCTATACTCAATGGCTACAGGTGAAATGGGTGACTTCAGTAGAAGTCACAGCTTCGCGTGGAGAATCCTGCTATAGAAGGTGTTGACGAGGTGCATGTACGGTTAAGTAGCAATAGTAGATGAACTAGGTCCCGATACCGAAATTCTCTACGTTTGTGCGTTGGTATATTTCCGATGAGCACATACAATCTGGGGCAAATCCATTTCTATACAAATACAAATACAAATACAAATACAACACCACAACAGGCAAAATGCCCAACGAGGTGGCTGATAAAAAGATGCCCATAAAAATATGGTTGTCATATGTTTCAAAAATACAGCAACCCAATTAAAAATGCAATTAACACAAATTACAAACAATATATACACATGATAAAATATTATACAATGCCCATAAAGAATACTTATGGTTGTCTTATTCTAAGAATGGATAGCTTCCCGATTTACCCCAACATGTTTATCGTATTTCTTTTTAAACGTGTCAATTGTGTTACAATTTACTACCTCCGGGGGTAAGCTATTCCATTTATTAACAACCCTATTGGAGAAAAATTCCCTGCGACACCATAACCTTGCATTGTCCCTCACCAATCGATACTGGTGTCCCCTTGTAAAAGCAGTCGATTGGCGGTGTACTAAAAGTTCATGGTCCATCCTATCCATCCCATTGAAAATTTTGAACACTTCGATCATATCTCCTCGACACCTGCGTTCATCCAATGTAAACATATTCAAAAAATGAAGTCTTTCTTCATAACTCAAGCCCTGTGTGCCAATAAGGACACGCGTAGCTCTTCTCTGCGTTTGTTATTAGTTCTCATTTTCGTTTCGGCATCTCTCCACAGAGATGTCTCTCACACTTTGGCACTGATATCTTGCAGTTTCGCTAAGATGTTATATTTACACGAGAACCAGGAAAGCGTAACATACCGGAAGCAATAAATGTTAATGCTGTTACACGCGGGTGTGTTTTTCCTCCGCTCAGGAAAACATGCCTGTATGTATGTACATCTACGCCGTTATCTTCATTTTTCCGATAGTTTATAAAACGTACCCGGTGTAAGAAAAACAAACAAAGTGATAAGGGCAATACAGACCACCTTCGTAAAATATACTAGTTGAAGGAGCGGGAAATGTGTTTCTTTTCGCTAAATGAGCGGATATTTCAGATCTCGAACGAGATTTGGGATGGCACTAACGTGGATGGATGGCGATAATTACACACATTGTTGCTGTTGTTGCACATTTTTGGTGTATTTAATATTGCCAAGTATACCGTGTCTCTCTTGTGTAATCGGAATTGCATGTTGCGTTGTATGATTGGACTTATATTTAATGTTTGTGAAGTTCACACTTTTTTTCTTTTTTTTTTTTGAAGCAATGTTATGTATTAGTTTCTTTCAAAAAATAGAAAAAGATGCATAAATCTATATAAAGGGTGATTCAAAACTCAACGTACAACCTTTTGGGAAGGTAGAAAACACAAAAGCAAAATAGAATCACATAGGACTGTACGACCGGAAACTCCAACCTGATCAGCTAGAGGATAAACGAAGATGTAGAAATGACAATAATGGGACGAAAAACTCTTTATTTAGCGATTTTATACATTTTATTAAGTATTTTAACCAATTTCTGTTAATTTTAAATGCTTTTTGAAAGGCGGTAACTCGAAAGTTTCTCGGTAAGAACATTTATGTGCAACCCAAGCCTTCTGTGCCCTCTCCAAAGGTCGATCCTGCATGCGCTCCTGGATGTGGCGGTATTACCCCGGTATCAGGGTAATCACGTCACTGTGTAAAGGGTCTGAAAATTCCTTTTTAAATAACGTGAGATACCAATTTAAGCTTTATAAACGAATTTCTACAATGCTTAAGAAACTGTAAAACCAAATAGTTCTCTTATTTAGAGGGTTATGTTACTTTACAGTAGAGAAAACATAATTTTTTCTTAAAGTGGCATCATTCCCCCGGTCCCACCAAGTGTAACAGAAAATTCTCGTTGATGAGTGAATGTTGTCTTTCACAGCCTGTGTATCTGTATATACGTAACAAGGTGACATGACCGGAGTTGGATGTAGTAAAGTGTCTGTGTACAATTTTGAGATGATTCCGAACAGAAGAACAGTGGGTCCCAAAAAATGTTCATTCACAAAAGTTACTATATCGTCTTGAGTGTGAAGAAGGGCCGAGTCAATTTGATCTAGTCAACTGTACAGAGAATATCTGAAAAAACCCATTCTTTCCTAAAGGATTCTATTCCTGTACGGGCCTATTAGTCGGTCGTGCGTCTGGTGTGTGTGTCTTGTACATATACCTAACACGATGTGGGTGCAATCTCTTCGGTCCTTTATAAAATTACCTCCCCTCTCTAAAACAAGAATGAATCTGAGATAATGAGAAGATAGAATTCACTCTACCTACATTCCGGACGAACGATTTAAAAGGAAAATAATACAGGCGTGACAAATGAAAGTGGATTTTATTCATAATGAGCGGGAATGTAAAACCCGAGATTAATATTCCGCACTTGCCAATCCGATGGACAACACCTCACTACTCAGTAGTAATCATTAGTCGTCACAGCACAAAACAATCTTGTCGCAACTTTCTTACATACGTTTTCTTCGTTATTCAGTCAACAGCTTATTCCGAGTATATTCGGGTGAGATGTTTGTGCCCTTCAGTATAATAATCAGTTTTATATTTCTGTATAATTAATTGAATTTAGGCCAAATTAAAGATCTTCTTTGAATATAATTTCATGGCTGAACAGAAATGTGGAGCAAAAGAATTATTTCTATTTCTGAAATACAAAATAATAAACATTTACTGGGTCGTTGGTTCAGAAATAATTGAACTGTTAAGCGGATGAAAAAAAAACTGAGGTTTAAAAAAAATGCATCCCTCGACCGGCAAGTAAATCAGTCATTCACATTTACCAGAGAAATTTTTTTAGTCCAATGAAACAGATTTTTTTTCCTTAAACGTTCAACTAAAAACTGTTTTTTTTTTCCTTCTTCGAATAAATACATCGAAAAACAATTTGAAGAAAAAAAAATTCCGAAGTAAAATAAATCGACGCAATCGGTCTTTCTAAAGTTTAGGCGGGAAACCGCACCCCACTCATACCTTATTTCCCCATTCATTAATTCTCGCAACATCTATAGAAAATCTCTCAAAAAAAGACAAAAAAAAAACTTGAGACAAGATAGCTTGAAGCAGAAAAATCGATATAAAAAATTGAAACATTCGAAAAAACGCAAATGACGAGGAAACTACCAATTATAAAACATCGTTTCTTTTTTTTTCTTTCTGAATAGTGTTCTTTCGAAAGCCTCTCATTTCACGAGAATAATAAGTAATAAAAAGAAAAATAAACTATTTTGTGGATTTTTTTTTTTCTATCTTTTTTTGGCACCAAAAAATCATGCAGGTTTATGATGAAGCGCAGAAAAATTAGTCTTTTATCCGTTACAGCAAACGCTTCGACAGAAGAAAAAAATGCAACTCCACTCGTTACAAGTTTTTAACTAGCAGTTAAACTCTGTATCAGGAATTTTTAATTTACAGCTCTGTTTAGACTCCGATGAACATTTTTTTTCTCCCCTTTTCGGCATGAGATCCATTAAGAGCACTCGCTCTCGGTTTTTAATGCACGTTCTCAACTATTTTACTTATCTTCTTCTTTTTTCAAATTTCTTTTCGAGATTTTTCTTGCGCGGTAAAGAAAGATCATTTTTCAGTATTTTAATGGATTCCAGCTATTGATTAAGAAATGCATCTAATGAAAATTTCATGTATCTCAGTTTTTTTTTGTTTTTTTTTTTGGAAACGTCAAAATCTGTTTATCTATATTGTATGCGTAAAAATACATACGCTTAACGAATAAACTAACATACGAACCCCTGACATTAAAAAAAAAATAGTGACAAGTGATCTTGCCCTCTATAAATATCAAGTCAAAAGGTTCCAGACTTGGTTCATTAATCTAGGTGCGCTTTTTTTCCAGGGAACATCCTAAAACCTCCATTATAGGAGAATATCATAAAATTACGTCCGGCCCTTTTATTTCTACGTAGATCTAAATCATTTCAAATGTTAAATAAAAGAGTAGTTCCATTCTGGTTTTTGTGCATAATTTCTTCAGCAGCATTTTCGCTCGAGAGTTTTGGGGAAAGTAAAACTCTTTTTTCTTTTTTTTAACTCGACGTAAATGCGAACAAATTATTGAAAGTAAACGTTACAAAACTACAAATCTGAGAGTTGAACAGATACATAAAGTAGTTACAGGGCATCTTTTAATACATGGAGGGCATCCTACAACTTGGACATTATATCATCAACCCCTCATTGTAGAGGAATGGTTGTAGTTAAAAAAATGCTCAAAATGTGTTCAAAAATAATCCTGTACCAGCTTTAGGAGTGAAAATACGGTGTGTCACAATATAAAAACCCTAATTTTCATACCCTGTACACCCTGTTTCTTCTGAGACCAACAAAAAAAATTCATTTTTCCAAGTGCAATACCCGGGCCATGGTTATGGCAGTTAGATATCTTCACCATTCGACTACGCAGCACGTCTTCAATATTCACTGATATATTTGAACTCAAAAATCAGAGAAGAAAACAGGAAGAACAACATAAACTAATGGACAACCTGACACACAAAGAACATATTTCGGGCATTTTTAAATTGGAATCATTCCTCTACGACGAATGGTTGATGAGATAGAAGCTGAGTTAGGACTTACAGGGCACCCTGTATATAGGAAATGCGGTTATTATGGAATAGTCGGGTAATATGAAATACCGGGTTTTCTCCACCTTCAGGTATAGCCGCAGAGCAGAACAGTGATAAACAATTTCAGAATACCCCATGATGCTCTACAGTCAATGTTACTGATTTGTCACCGTCATCACAGCTGCTGCATCTTCTTCAATATACTTATTCACACAATTTTTTAAAAGTGTTTATTGAATTATTGGAAGAGTGCCTAATAATTTGAAAGTAAGTGCAATGCAAATCACAAGAGTTTCATTTTATTGGGCCGTGCGTTCTCATTTTTTAGCTAGCGATTCTTCCCAGGTAGATGAGATACAATTTTTGCAGAGATGGTGTGTTAGGTAATAAGATCTACTACAAGTATCATTCAAGGCCAGGATTACGCTGTAAAATTTTAATAAAAGAGGTTTTACAAAACTTGAAAAAAAACCAGTAAACCTATCGTTCTTTGGAATGTAACAGATGCGCTTATTGTTTCACTTTTTTGAAGTTTTATAAAAGAACTTTCTAAAACGTTTATAGTGTAATCCCGGCGTAAGTTGGGCTAGAATATCTCTTTAAGACGAAAAGTTTGGGAAGATAGAGGAGGAAGAGAGGTCTAGAAAATGAATGTGTATCCCGTTATAGTATGTGGGCCCACCTTTTCTGTTCTTCGGCAGATAAAGAAGATTGCTTCTGCGTCTTTTGTAAACGGACTATGACACCACCACCATCATAACCATTAATTTTTATTTTCTTTTATTGTCATAAGCCCATTAAATCTTTTTGGGAAATTTTCGTTAGCCTTCTTCATTTTAACCCCCCTATTCCGCGTAATCTGACTTTTCCATATTACCCCTGTTATTAAAAAAAGTATAATATTAAATATTATAATTTTTTACAAATATCTTTTTTTTTCTTATATATGATATTTATTTTAAAATAACTTGCATTTCTCAAAACAACAGCAACATCCCAAATTTTATAAAATATATAGGTTTCAATTTCCTATCTTTTAACCTTGAAACTATTCCCGTCGCCTATGTCTATTGATGCCTTAGTAGTCTGCTCAATCATTTGTGATGATTTGAATTTCTTTTTTTTGCCCAGACGAAATTATTAAAATGACGCACAGATGGCGTACTACTTGTACTCTACTGCTCCCTCCTCCTTTTTTCGATTTTGTTCGATCTGTGCAACGTCTGAGTTTGATTATCATTTATTTTTCTTGCGCAGAGACAGAAACATATCTTTGACTGTCTATGTAGCCAAAGGGTTAAATTTGAATAATCAAAAAAAATTAAAATGGTATATTTCATATAATCCCACTCTTCCCCATATATATTATATATATATATATATTGCAAGTAATCGGATCATTTTCTTTCGGATGGTTTCAAACACACTTCTCTTTACTGTACGTAGCTGAAAAGGAATCCTTGAATTGTCAACAGAAATTAATATTGCATACGGTGTTTCGATCTACGCTTCCCGGAAGACTAAAGTTATGGCAATCGATTTAGAATAAAATATTGCAATGTATATACGAAACTTTATTTCAAATTTATAAATCATTCGTACCTTCTCAGATACTATGATACTATGATAGTATAAAAAATTCTCGATAGTAAGGATACATTGGAAATTGTTTTTTGAACTTATTCGATGAGATGTGGAACCGATGGAATATTGAGAAATGTCGAGTTCATATTTTAACGACTACGTAAGTGGTGAGCAGCCTCATAGAAATTCGATGAATGCCGTCATAAAATACCAATTCTTTACAATACTGGAAGTTACTTTCTTCCTACCCAATATCCACACACATCAAGTTTAGCATTAAGTATAGATATTATGTACATAACGAGATCAAAATGAAGAGTACTACTTTCGAGTCTTTCTTGCTATGTTCACTGATAGAACATACTTAATTCTATTCAAAAAAAACTAAAACACCGGAACAAAATTTATCCGTTTTTTTTTTTTTTCATTGCTTCGTACCACTTTGTATCCCGACTGCATAAATAAGAATATCATTTTAAAAACGTGTCTCGTAGAATAGAGCAGATGCGAAACTTCTTTCGTATTCGAGACGGCATCGATATTTTCGAACATGTTCGGAATTCACCACATTATCTCCAAAATATGCACGTGGAATAAAAAATAGAGAATAGAATGCTTTTCCCAACGTAGTGATGAAAGTATGAATTCAGCCATGTACATGAGCGCATACTATATAATATTATATGTATGCAAACATATATTCTTGTTCTTTTCAGAGTTGAAAGAGGGGAAAAAAAGATACGAGCAGAAATGTAGTGCGCGTCCGACAAAAAAAATGAGCAGGGGCTCTTCTGATATTCTTCTTTAAGAAAGCGAGCGCAAAATTTTGTTTGTTGTGTATGCGAAATTTTCTGTAAAATGAAAGAAATCAGGTGAACCAGCCCAATCAGGCTTACAGCAAGCTACGTATACAGAAATTTTCCGTCTCCGGATATTTTAACATGCAGGAACCCTCATTCCTTTTTTTTTTTTTTTTTTTTTTTTGAATGTGAAATATTGTAGCCTAGTTTTTTTGGTATTTACTATTTCACCAATATCAAATGTAATTCGATTAATCCAAATTCTATCGGCCCAACTGTCCGGAAATATAATTGTAAAATAATTGTTAATAATTGTGAAGCTATTGTTGTACAGGGTGCTCTATAAATATGTAAATGGTTTAAAAATTCATAAAAATTTAAGAAATTTTTATAATTGAATGAGGTTTGACCCACCTTCGTGAGAAAGATTTTTTTTTTCGCGAACCATTCAAATATACCAATTCCTTCAATTTTTATGAATTTCTAAATTATATACGAATTTATGGGACACCCTGTGCAATAAACACGCATTTTCAATTTAAACTTATACTTTATATAATTTCGAAAGCTTAGTTATATTTGTGGTTGTACCAATTGTTTCTCATCTAACAGTTCTGAATACAGGAACATGTTTTTGAAAAATGCAATTTTCTAGTAATTACCGGAAAGTAAAGTAATAATAATATTAAGAGCCTTTTATTTTAAGAAATACTCTAAATTTTTTTACTCTTAAATTGGCGTTTACGTAGATAAATCATTTGTCTGAATCAATCATCAAACGAGTCTTTCGAACCAAATTTCCGAGGAAAAAATTTTGAATTTGATTTTCAATTGAAAAAATAATGCTGATAAATTTATTACCGTTTACACGACACACATTTCATTTATTTTTTTAAAATAAATGTTGATTTTCTACTTCGGGATTTTGTTTGACTCGACTTTTTTTCTTTCCGAGTATTTCGTCGTATCTCGTGTACTTTCTCCATTAATTTCTTCTCGGCACTCTATCGATTTTATTTCGTAATGTTTACTTTTAACCTTTCTTGAAGTATTTTGCCATTACCCTACTTTCTGCCTGACTCGTGTTACCCTTTATGAAAATATTTTCAGAATGTCTTTCACGTGTCCTTGTATTTAAATAAACCTCCACTTTATCCCGATAACTGAGCGTAATTATCTCAATGAAGCGAAGAGTTGGGAAGCTAAAGTGGATAGGTTTAGAAAAAGTAAAGCATTTCGAAAAACGTGTGTGACTGTTCGTAATTTTAGAACACACACACAGTGCTGTCGAATTCTCCCAAAGGTGGAACAAATTTCGTCGATTGCTTTCAAACTCAACAAAAAAATAAATAAAATGGAAAAGAATTCAATGGTTACTCAAATGTGAATGTCATGTTTTTTTCGCTTTAGACCCAAAACAAACTACCCACGTGTAGCCGTGGAAACGGGCACCCTGTCTCGAACGACAAAGTCTTGTCGTTCATGCACAAATTACCTTGAGTATTCTCCTCACGCAATAGTCAGCGAATCAAATTAAATGCATGACACAGCAAAGCACCGAACTCTAAAAAAAAAGAAAGAAAGAACAAGAAAGAGAATCTAAATCTATAGCAAGTATTTTAGTTTTGTTTCGTTTTCATCTCATTTTTTTTCGACTTTCTTCAAATATTGGTGAGAATTTTTTTTTTTTTTTTTTTTTGACATCACGACATCCTTTGTTTGTTATCGTTGTCAAATTAATGGTTTTTCCATAATTACCGGGCACATTAAAAATGTAACAGCATTTTATTTCCGGTTGATAAACTTCCAGATTTTCCTCTTTTCTTTCTGCTCGTTGACATACACACCATTCGTAAATCACGAAAAAATGCTTTTCTGACTACGGATATAGCATGAACGTTGTGCTTTTCCATTGCCATTCCTACATAGCGAGTCTGATCGAAAAATAAGAAGAAAATTTACACTTTTTGCTTTGTCAGCATATAAAATTGTCGAAAATTGTTGCTTTACCTGCATTAGAACATCTTTTAGATCATTTTGTTCTAATAGTAACGAATGAATAGAACTGTAGTAGTGAAATTGATTATTGGTCTCGCAGTAGTTGATTTTTTTTAAAAAATATCGTGATCCACACTCATTCCAAAGAGATCCGCGTGATCTGCCCAGGGAAATTGTAAGTATTGGTTGACCTCTATGCCCTAACCGGATGTCGACCCTAGACAAGCACAATGAGAAGCTAGCATCTTAACCACTCGCCTGCCAGGTGGGTGGATTCTATTAGACATTTTAGCATACGGAATCTTATCAAAGCGATATAGTCAACCATCTGAACAATTAAAATTCTCAGCATTTTTCGCTAATCTTTGTTCCGTTTTCTGTCATTCGGAAACGATTAGAAAGTTCTGGTTCCCTGAGTCTCCAAGTCACTGGGAAAGACAAAAGCCGAATTCAATCATCACATATCCCATTTAATTCCTCCTCCCCAGCGGGGAAGCTCAAAAAGAGAAAGAAGGAAGAAAGGAAGGAAGAAGAGGCTAAAACAATCTGACTTTCTTTGTCCGTTCTTTGTTGAAGTAACTCAGCGTAATTTTTACGAGGAGCATGTGCCATCATGTGTAATTCTTGAAGATAGAGAAGGAAAAACTGGCATTTTGAGAATTTTTTTGACGTTATAGTGAATAGTTCTTAATTTCCAACTCGTTATAACCGAATATATTTTGTATATTTCACATTAGCAATTTGACAATCACTTGCAAATCACTCGTTATATCAAATTTTCACTGTTTTTGAATGATTTCATAAGAACTTTATCTAACCCATGTTCACCATGAGACAAAAATACAACAACAAACAAACAAATTCGCACAATCAGGTAAAAATTTCTGACTGCTCAATAAAAAAAAAATCTATTTACAGAAATGCAATGAAAAAGGAATATAAATTCTTCTTTTTCTAAAGATAATTCTCATTGATAAAAATTGTTTTTTCGGGTTCGAAGACCGTCGTCCGTTTGAGTTTGTTCTCAACGTTTCCCCAACACTAGTGGTTGGCATCATGAGAACAAACTCAAACGGACGACGGTCTTCGAACCCGAAAAAACAATTTTTATCAAATGATGGCCGCGAAAACCTTATAGACTATAATTCTCATTATTCATATCAGTATAGGAAATCGCATCAATGAAACATGTCATGCCAGTCAATCACCAACACTCTAAGTCACTGAAATAAAATGGAAAAATCATACTAAAACATGTTTTTTAATGCTGAGCGATTAGGAAAACTAAATTAGAAACAAAATTAGACCAACGTTTTTGAATCTCAAGAAAACAAAATTTCGAAACATGTTAAAAGTGTTAAGAAAAATCTACTGTAATATCGATCAAATCTTCCCATTTCTTGTATAAGAACGTGCCCTATTCAGTAATTATAGAATCTTTCCCCTTCCCTTTCCTCCTTTCAATATTGCGGAGCTTTATATATATCTGCAATACAGATCGATGATTATTTTAAGAGAAAATGAATGAATGAAATACAATAATATATAAGCGCATTCACATTTATAATACGAGCATGTTCTCTTATTCCGAACATGCTCATGTCATATTTAAATTTCGCGATTTTTGTATCGCTAAAAATTTGTATAAGTTGAAAATTGCATGATACGTTCGAAGAATTTTCGAATTGTACTCTCGCGCAAATATATGCATTTGGACCCTAAGATCCTGCCTCAATTTCAGTAGGTTCTAGAGGCAGATTATGAAGTGGCTTCCTAGGCTATCCAAGAAATGCTATACACTCAGACGCGCTATTAATATTAATGCATAAATTCAGACAAAGATAAGGGTAAAACAGTAAACAAATAAGATAAATTAAAAACTAAATACATATCGCATACGACGATTGCTTATTTATTTATTTTTTCAGTGATTCGTATTTGACTCTCTCGGTTAAAATATAATGTCTGCAATATATGTTTCGAAGTTGATTATTCGATTAGTGATAATACTTATATTTGACGATCGTAAATCAGGCTGAAAGAAAAAAATCACCTAAAACGCTGGGAATCGCACAAAAAAAAAGATTAACCAGTTGGGGGAGAATTTCATTAAAGATGGATGAGGCTGTCATAAAATTGTGATAAATGAAACCATTGTAGCGGTGGTACGACGTCCCGACGTATTAACGATAAGAAATTTTTATTGAGCACAGTTCAGAATGGACAGCTTAAAAAAATGAAAATTTATAATCGGTTGATTGAATGAAATGTGTTTTTTATAATTGAAGAAAAGTTGTATCTTCCAATACTATTGACTTCGAGGAAAAGAGATTATTAACGATTGAATACTTTTTGGACGTGGAAATAGATGTATACAATCGGTTTCCTTTCGGTATTCGCGGTCTCTTTCCAAGTTTTCGGGAGAACACTGTTTCAGTGCTAACTCTCGCTTCGGAACAAAATATAAACTGTATGTGTTGAATAAACGTTTTAAATATCCCTTCGTAAAGCTTTTTCCATGCTTATGGAAATGTTTCTAAAACACTGTTATCTAAATGTTTCTGAAAATAAAACACTTGAAAGAAAAATTCGAGATATTGAGAATAGTTCATTGCTGTTGTTCCTCGTTATTACGGCATCAAATATTGTACAGTCAGATATTTCAAGAGGAAAAAATCTCTAAATTCGATCAGCCTCGCTGTAGCTACATTTTCTCTTATATAGTCCTGGATCCACATGTCCCTCCAGTAGAAAGTGCTGTTTTCCTTTGAGTGCGATAAAATAAGTTTATTACATCACTGGCGTATTGTAACACTCATTATTAAACCTGCAAATCTACGAGCGTTGAAGGGTAAGAATAAGTCACATCTTCCAGTATCTTGTATACTCATAGTTAGAGAAATTGATAGCAGATGGCAGTACCACGTGTAACAAGTATTACACAGAAGCAAACTTCACGTTAGGTTCCCAACACACACACACACACATGTTCCGGCATGCACCAGTTCGTTATAAATTCCTTAGAGGAATGTGTACGAAGGGCATGTATGGTTAAGCATTAGTAGTAGTACCGTGTATAAATGATTAGAAAAGCTTGGACTACGAAAACACACTTCCTGGATTGCTTTGAACAGTGTATAGTAATGACCCAGAGTTACTCGATTGGTGGGACCCACGATAATCGCGTGAATCGGGGTGCGATTTTACATACAACAAAATATAAATGCTAGTTGATTGGAACCAAAAAATGTTGGTAATGATGGTTTTATAAAATCCAATTTGCCTCGTTGCCGCAATCCGGTCCTTGAAAAAGTCCATATTTCCTGAAATCTGTGCAAACGAACGTCCTGTGTGGTACGCTCCAAATGTTTTTCATAAAACCTTAGTTTCAGAGGCAAGAAAAATCTTTCACTGGCGAGTTGAAATTAATTAAGTGTTGCAGACCATGCGGTGAGCTATCATTCATATGAGTGTTAACGAATATTTTACGGCTGACATTAAGGTTGGACTCGGGTATGCAACTGTAACCAGTCTACACAAATGCAGGTGCTACACCGAGCCTTGGAATAATCACGTAGGGTCATAATTAGGATTTTTGCCGCTGCCTCCCCCAAAAAAAATTCGATAATTTTTTAACGGTGTTCTTTGTTCCCATTTAAAATTGCCACCCCCCCCCCCAGTTCTGGCCCTGTAATCACGGCAAAATCTTAATCTTCGACAACTCCCCAGCTCATACTGTAGCCTGTCATAAAACAGTAAATATTCAGTAAATATACTGTTCTGATCGACCAAACATCTCTTACTTGATTATAGCTTACAAATCGCTACATATTCAGAAATTATCCAGTGATTATACTTTAATTTGGAAAAAAACGATTAATCGAACATACAGCTACTGAAATATAATATAAGTAAGTGACAAACCATGAAGGTGATCAAGATCAAGAAGTTGAAGACAAGGTTAATATGAGCAACATAGCGCGAAGGACTTTGTAAATTCGACTCGACAATGGAGTGTTTCCATGACATACACTCATCAATAGATTTATCTATGATACGTTTGTCAAATGGTCAAAAATTGGTTGAGAGAGTCTTGTTAATATACGCTAAAATATCAACAGAAATGAAACAGAAACGACTAACTGCACAAAATTTCCGTATTTGTAGTACAACCCCACGTCCCGCGATGTAACCCCCAGTGAATACCGAGGGACGACTGTATGTTATGTGTATGTTTCGGTAAATGAGATAAATCCGATTATTATTATGCATAATCGCCGAGCATTTTGGTAAGTTTGATAAATTCTTTTAAATTTATCACTTTTACCAGTGATTACGCATAATACCCCAGCGTCGCACCGTTGGTAAACAGTGAACACGATAAATCATACTATATGATATACTATATATATATATATATGACATACATGTAGTGTATCATTGTATCGGGGTCCCACTATATTCATCACACGTGCTAGACTTATTTGGAATTTTATTCATATTTATCAAGTTCCCCAATTACCCTAGGGAATTATGCGTAATCACAAATAAAGGAGGTAAATTTCAAGTGTTTATCAACTTACCAATGACACTTGGTCATTATGCATAATCACCGGTAAAAACAATGTTTTCAGAATCCACCAAATTTGCCAACGACGCTTGGGTATTATGCATATTCGCCGGTGAAAGAGATAAATTTATCAAACCCACCTAGACGATTGGTAAGTATGCATAATAACTGGTTATTATGTAAATAACCGATTTTTCACATTTACCGTAACATATATACAGAGTGTTGCCTTGAAGTGGCGACAAACTCAGAAGAGTGATAGAACATGGTATCGCAAACCACGTTTAGTCGGTGAAAATCGCAAAAATACTTATGGAGGGCATGGCGGCGAGTGTGACAAAAAGGCCAATAATAAGTAGAAAAAACGTTTATTTGATAGAATGCGCAACACAGCCTGTGGTTTACAAAATAAAGTACAAAATACGTACAAAAGAACATTTACTTGACAGCATGATTACAATATAGCCTGTGCAGCACAGTTCATTGTCAGAAAGTAGATGGACAGGAATGATTACAGGAGTTGTTCGAAGTTGCGGATGACGTCATTGTTCAAGGGTATTGCACAGCTGATCGCGAAGTAGTAAGAATTGTCGGATGCACTCAAAGATATCGGGTGTGTTGGCAATGTCACCCGCAGAGACGACGATCCTGCTACGAGATACTCCAGTGTCTCCACAGGCGTCTGATATACGAGTGATTTAAGGTGTTTTCAAAAGAAGTCCAAGGGATTGAGGTCCGGGGAGCGTGAAGGCCAAGCAACTGGTCCTGCTCGTCCAATTCCTATTTTGCGACTTTTACTTACTAAACGCAGTTTGCGATACCCATGGGCGGTGATACGAGGGGGGGGGCATAGGGGTATTTCCACCCCCCCCCCCTCCAGCGTCAAAGGTGGAGTCGACTGATCTAATGTATATATGTATATATGAATTGACATCATCGTGCCCCTCCCCCAGACTTCCAAGTCTATCTCCGCCTATGGCTATACCATGTTCTATGGAAATTTTTTGTTCCCCTTGATGCCTAGTATCCCCTCTCCTCCTCAGTTTGTTGCTACTTCAAGGCGACACACTGCATATGCACGTGGCTCTCGAAATTAATTATTTTCTTCTGGAGATACGTATCTGTTATATCCGTGCATTTTGCATAATGTTTTCTTTTAAACAGTTGCATAAAAGAAAGGTAAGGAATGCGACACCAACCAGCATGGTGATTCAATCACTCACTCACTCAATCATTAACTGTAATGCGGAATCCAATTAACTCTTTTCGATCTAGCATTAGGATTTTTTTCCTTTCATTTAACACATCCCTAAATTTGAAAAAAAGAAATCGATACTAATTCATCTTAAGTCAGGAGTAATGAAATTTCGTCCGCTCATTAAGTCAAATTCGCTAAGGGTATCGCGCATAATTGCTCTCGTCTTTTTTTATTGGCTGCTAATAGCATTTTTACGATGTATACGATTAACTCAAAAAATACCCGATACCAATGAGTTGTCCTATTTCTGCGCATCTGACACACGCAGAGTTCAGATAAATTATTCTCGTCGCATCTTTTCTTTTCCTTCTAAGCCTCTTTTCCATGTAATATCATGTACTGGTGTCGTAATCGATGTTTCCATAATTTCCATGACAGAACGGCTGTAACGGGCATTCAAATATATAAATATATGTGATATGCGTAAATGTAAGTGCGCTTGATTTAACAGACACAAGATATGTCGTTCAGAATCTTGTGGTGTATTCTAGACGACTAAGATGAGTCAAGCCATAGAAAAGCGAAATGATGACTTTCGAAGAACACGAAGAGACACCTTTTCAAGTACAAAACCGAGTAACTCATTTGCTTTTTTTTACCAACTTGGCCATTGAACATCCAAAGACCGAACACAGCCCTCTTCACATCAATAATATTCAGAAAACCGAAGTCACTCATCGATGTGAATTCCCCAATCATGCCCAAAAAAAACGTCTAGTCCCAATCGGAGTACTTTTATGTTTGAACTCGTGAGTGAAACGCTTATTCAAACCAAAGTAAGTACAATTATTATTTTCAACTCATGCTCCTTTCATCTATCTGCCCATGCTACGGTAACATTCAAGTTGGTCTGGAGCAACTCCGTATCGCTAGGTTTCCCGGCTAAACTCATTGGGTTTCATGTCATCTGCAAATTTTCTAATATTTCCATTAATACTTCGATCGAGATTCTCGATGAAACTCAAAAAAAAAATTATGAGACCTAACACACTTTTTTCAAGGAATCTACCTGTGGTACCGTGTCCAAACAGATAATTCCCCGTTTATCGTGACCCGATGTGACCCATTCTGCAACACCAAATCCAATTTAATAAACTGCCTCCAATCCTGATTCCGTGAAACCGTTTCAGAGGTTTAGTCATGATGGACCCGAAAATCCACGTATACATCGTCCATATTTGTGCATGTCCCTAAAGCTTCAGTCATATGATCGTAAATATTACCCCCATTCTTAAAACAATTTGCATGAAGAAATCGGTATATGCATAATTTGAAAGAAATAAAAATGTTTGGCCTGATGAGAGAACACATAATAAAAAATATAAACCACGATAAAAGCAATTAGCAAGATAATGTGTCAGGATATTGTATTTTCCGGCAGTTTGCTTTTATTCTTGATTTACTTCTTAATTGGGACATATGGGCGAAATTACCTAAGCTCTCCCCTCTTAGGACACCAACGATTGATGATGATTATCATTGAGACATAATTATCTACTTAACCCTTAAATAAACCACATTATGAAAAATAGAATGACAAAAAAATTATAACAAATATATATATATAATATAATGCTGATAATAAATAATTCCCTCCCCCCCCCCTCCATGTAAATAATTTGGTAGGTCATTTTAGTTAGTGTATCACGCAACAAATTATAATTTTTTGCGTGATACACTAACTCCGACCTGGTACTTTAAATGTACGGTTAGTAGATCATTTTTGTCGCACCACTGTGATTTTCTGCACACCAGGGCTAATTAGACCGGGACCTACAATTTATTGCCGATTCCGAACGGCAGACATTTTTTATGCTCACCGAGAGGCTGGTTGGTGCGGGACTCCCTGCGGTAGCAATCTTTCTCTGTGGTCCTGTCGTCGTTTCTGTTGTACCCTTGTGTCAGGGAAGTTTCTGACAAGGACGAACTAGGTATTGAACTCACGACATCCTTTGGTACTTTAGGCGAGTATCTTATCGACCTGGGCTACCGCGCCCAGTCAGTAGATAAAGGGTTAAATGTAATTTTTTTTCCGTGCTCTCACATTGTACGTATATCAAAATTTGTGTCGTATACGTGCAGTTTGAAGAAAAATGTATTTTTTTGTGATTTCACTTCCATGAAAAATTGCTAGCACGATACACGGTGGGATCTAACAAAAATTTAAAAAAATTAATTTTAAAAAATCGACCGAACCGCATGTAAAAGTGCACTTAATGTTGAAATAATTATCATGGCATAGTTTTTTTATGAGAAATTGAGAAAAATATTGTTGAAAATTGCAATCGCAGATAGTGCTGCACAACGAAAACTCGACATAAATAAAATTTAGCACAAACATAGCATAATTAATGTTTTTTGTGTTTTTTTTTCTCAATATTTGCGTCGCATAAAACTACTACATTTCGGACGAGCACCCTGCGTAACTCGGGGACTACATCTGAACGGTTCTGAATTTCAACTCGCATATCTGCTAACATCGATTGTGATAGAGTCTTAATCACTTCCGTGATTTTAGAACAACGGTATCTTAAGTCGATTTTTTTTTCCGATTGCATTACATTGTGCTCAGAAACTTAGTTGATCTGATGGTCCCTACACTATTTATATCACTTTCAATGTGTTACGGCAAGATTTTATGATACTAAGTTCAGTCCGTGAGGGAAATTTTGTAATCTTTTTTTTTAATTTATTGGGAAAAAAACTCCACATGCTCGAATAAGCATTTTAATGCAAACCGTAATTTTTATATTAGTTGCTAGATTTTCTATAAATTTTCGAAATGTGTGTTGGACTTTAGCCCACCCTGTATTTCTCTTTTCACTATTGCCCAGTTGATCACCTTAGAATTTTAGGGCTTAAGATTTAGGCTTCCAGTATGAAAGATATTCCCATTAATCGATCACACACTAAAAACCAACCTGTTGTGTAACGTGTGCGGAAAATTCATCGCCAACAATCCATTTTCAACATTCACAGCCATACAATTCACCGAAAGGAAAATTTACCGAAAAACAGTTTATATATATATATTAACAAAGTGACATAGTGAGGGAGTGAGTTATCATATGAGCAAATGAGTGAGTGAGTGAATCACTCATACGCATACGGTCACTCACCTAATCGCTTACTCACTCACTCACTCGGTCATTCATACTATTACTCTGGAAATACATATGCACCTCGTTCATATTTTTATGCGGAACTTCTAACGAATTGGTGCATATTGGAATGTACGTGTCTGTTTTAAACCTAATACAAATACAAAGGCCACAACAGACAAAATGCCCAGCGAGGTGGATGAAAAAAGATGCTCCTAAAAAGTATGGATGTCGAATAAATACCTAAACTGTATCAAAAATACAGCAACCCAATAAGAGCTAAAATAAAAACTAATAATTATGAAACAATTATCTAACTGATAAAATCTAATAAAATTACGTTATTAATGTGAAGATTGTTTCTGTGTAATGCTTGTTATAGTGCTGCCACCTACTATCTATTTTTCGGACTAAAAGTGCAATGATTGAAGATTTGTACCGTTGTAGGCATGTTGCTCTCTGTGGCGAGAT
Source organism: Pholcus phalangioides (assembly GCF_987345545.1). Classification (NCBI taxonomy): domain Eukaryota; kingdom Metazoa; phylum Arthropoda; class Arachnida; order Araneae; family Pholcidae; genus Pholcus; species Pholcus phalangioides. The sequence goes on along the minus strand of NW_028301608.1, from coordinate 77,951,235 downwards.
ATTTCAACGGGAAAATCGGCTTGCATTCGCGCCCTTACGTCATTCATACTTGTCACTGACTTGCTTAATCATACACTCATTCGGTCATTCACCGATTCAACCACTCGGCTATATTCAATCACTCATGCAGTCACTCACACACTCACTAGCTTATTCGCTAGTTCAGTCACCAACTCATTCGGTCACACACTCACTGCTGACGAACATTCACCAGCGACTAGTGATTTTTCCATCGGTGAACTTCCTAGCGGTAAATTTTCCTGCCCGCGAATAGCGTGGTGATGAATTGTCAGCGGTAAATTTTCCGTAAATCGTTACATATCATATGCGCTAGTAAAATTATAAAATTGCGTAGTTATTTCATAAATTAATAGTGATGAAACACAAATGACTTGTGATTTTTAGTCAGAATGATTTTTATATATTCTGTCTTAGAACCTCTTTTAGTTCTCACAAATCTCGAAAAGTTTGTGTAATGTCTCTCAGTGTATGAGAAAAACAAAAATAAATCGAATCGCGAAAAAAAAAGAGAAAAGAAGTATAATTCGGGAAATCAGTCTTGAAAAGAAACGTCTAAGTCAGTGGAAGCCGTCGATGCACATCCAACTCGATCACTCATTTTCAAGCACCGGAAGGAGTAGGAGGATACACTACACACAACACAAGAGATGCAAAAAAAAAAACCAATTACTTTCATACTCCAGAGAGAGAAGAAGGATTAATTACACTTTCTGGCCTTCTGCCGTGAAAACAGATTTCTAAACACGTCTTGGGATTAACTAAGGATAATAATAGGCAAGTTGCACAGGCTAAAACAAAACAAGATTAAAATCTGAATTCTCTCTCTCTCTCTCTACTTTCACCATTTTTGGTTCTCCTGGTGAATTACTCTGGTGTCCACGTAGTGAATGTCTTCGGTTTGGTTGCACTTTCCATTAATTAACGAAGCGGAGTTCTTTTTATTATTTATTATTTAATTGTTGTTGTTGCGTTCGTAATGAGAGTGCGCGGTTCTTACACGCTTTTCCGAAATTCAAAGGAAAGAACTTACTGGACCTTCGAGTTTTCAGATCAGTTACCGAGTTCTATCGGGATTCGTGGACTCATTTGCATAATTACTTCTAGCGTCTCCTAAGAAACGAGAACAATTTCGAAAGTCTCGTTTCTTTTTTTTCTTTCATTCCTGTCACGCTGTACCGACTCAAAGAAAACAGCTATTCGACTTACTCTGCGATCATTCCTTGATTTATTCAGTGAAAATTAAAAAAAAACCAAAAAAGGCTTCGCGTCTTTTGCTATTTAAGAATTGAAAATGTTGCGTTTATCCATTCTACTTTCACATACACGTAAAACATACACTGTGTTCTCACAATAAAAACTTGAGAGGAATCTCAGTATATTTTTATTTGGTGGAAGTCGGTTTTCCGTGTTTTCTAACCTCAAGGCGAGTTGATTTCCAATTTAAAAAAGTGTCTCCACAGAGAGCTGAGAGACCTTCAACACGGTACTTACTTAAGTACCGTATTTTCCTGCGTGTAATTCGTGGATTATCTGTTAAAAAAAGTGGTTAAACACATCAAAAAAAATGCGGATAATCTACCGCTGCAGACAATCTGCAGAAAATTATGTTATCAGCCTGATGAGTCTGAATTTGAAGGTTTTTGACTAAACTGTAAATTTTGTTTTGTGTGTAAATAATGCTATTGTTTTGATAATAAATTTTATTAATTAACGTACCAATGGATATATTATCGAAACACAAAGTCAGTTTTCATTTATTTTTTTTAAATCCTGCGGATAATACGCCGCCGCGAATTATACATTGTGTTTTTCTTCCTTTCTTCAAATTTCGCATGAGGATTATGCGCCACCGCGAATTATACGCAGGAAAATACGGTACCTAAATTGAGATACTTGCTTTTTCCACATTCAATATGAAAGACAGAGATGACAACATTCTTCAAATACAAGTATGAATAACTCTGGCATCATAAATACGATAGGGTTACGCGTGTATGTACGCGTGTACTGTCAAATCCCGAAATCAACCAGTTCCTGAATTGGTCAATTTCGTTGCACATTGACCCAGGCCATGTTTGAATTTCGGACTTTATCGAAATTAAATATTTTCCCCATCCCAGTTCATCCAAAACCTGATCGAGCGTACAAACTTTCTTTTTGTATCACACGTTAGCGATGAAAAAATGTATTCGAGGCTCGGAGAACATTATTTTATCAGCACATCGAACATTGGCAAGGGCTCCGGCCGCTTCGCGAATGACCAGAATCATTTCTGCAAATCGGACTTTGGCCAATTCACGAAGGGGCCGGTTTTGCCTTCTACTGGTTTTTACCCCCCATCAAAATATCCTATTCGGTATGATTCAACTTATATTATGTCACTTCAAATATACCATCACTTCAATATATATTATGGATGTCACTTCAAATATGGGATATATATATAATATGGGAAATATGGGAAATTGCGATAGATGGCAACACTTCTTAAACGCACATAACTCTGGCATCATAAATTCGTAATGGCACGCATATGCGGTCAACCCTTTCTGGCACCAATGCGTTAGAAATTTCGGTGAATTTCGGTAAAAAATTTCAGAGGAAATTTAACGAAGTACATATGCGGTTTAGTTGTAGCAGTACTCTGAAGATTCGAGTAAGTTTAGACTCGAATTTCTTTCCTCGTATGTAAATGATAGTAATTCATACAGCGTACAATAATCTTGTTGAAAAAACTAGGTGTATGTTTATAGTTTAGTAGCACATAATAGTATATTTTTAAATTAAAATTTTGCAGTACGCTCATGATAAAGACACGACACGATATCAAATATCACGAATATCGAAATTAAATATTTTTTCCATCCCAGTTCAAAAACCTGATCGAGCGTACAAACTTTTTTTTTGTAATCGATTATCAAAAACATGCTTTCGAAGTCGTCATGGACGGTAATCTTGCGTATAGCGATAAATTCAAATTTTATGTGTGTGTGTGTGTGTTTGTCATCCATATTTTATGTGGGCATTTTTTATCAGCCACCTCGCCAGGCACTTTGCTTGTATTTGTTTTCTCCTCAATCATCTATGAATCTAACGTGATAATTTTGAAAAAATTTTCTCCAAAAAATACTCAGTAAATGCATATCACAATTAAATTACCTACAATTCACGTATAATAAATTTTTTATTGAGAACTGATCAAATTTATTCTTTGATAACAAAATCAAATACAATCTTCGGCTGCTATCGAAACATGCAAGTGCCCGGCCTCCGGCGTCTTTACATAAATATTTATTTTTTTCTCTGAAGCCTATTCAACCAATGAGCGATTGGATGGAATCCCGCTATAAAAAAGGAAAGTAAGCTTGGCCAGCCGCCATATACTTTCAATAGTTTTGAAGAAAAAAAATGCTTTTGTTTTTTCAGTTTTTATTTTTTGACTATGAGGGGAGAAAGTGGTCTGTGTGTGGGTTGGCTATCGTTCAACGTGATCGAACTCGAATCCGATCTCGGGGGGATACTGTAAGCCCATTTTCCCGATCTCCGAAGGAAATCACTGACCTGCGAGATTTCCGGCCCGGCGATTCCATTTTATCTTTTTTTTATCTCTAAAATTTACTCTTTTATCTGCAGGGAAAAGAAAATAAACATTCCTAAAATGTTTAGATAGGTGACCAATGTATCTGATCGAGAAAATATGAGGCGCTGAACGTGTACGCGTACCACGATGACTGAATACGGAACTCAAGCATTTAAGCCTAAAGTGATCCGGGGCACTTATTTTCTCGAGCGTATTGTTTGTGAGAATGTTTTTTTTGCTTTTCCTGATCAAAACAAATCTCCGACTTCAGCCCTTGACGGTTTTTTCAAAGAAAAGATTACACAAGTCTGCAATGAAAAGCTTTCTTAAAAACAATTGGTGTTTTTTGAATGCTAATTACTGCTTCACCACAAACCAACTTTGTCCATATCGCTATACTGCAATTTACTGCCGTTAACGAGTTGAATTGTAAATGAAGCTGCCTTCTATCGGTGATTTCCTCAAGCTTCTTGAGGCAAGGTTCATGGTAGAAGACGAACATCTTACCACCACGCCACTCGGGATGCTAATTGCTGGGAAAATAATAAAAAAATTCCATCACGTCTAGTTTTTGAGATAAAATGAAAATCGAATTTAAAGGTAATGCATGGGCAGCAAGTTCACGGAAAATTCATCGACATGCAATTCACCGCTAGGAAAGTTCACCGACCCACGGAAAATTCACCGACAATAGTTCGACTCGAGTCAATGAGCCAGTAAGAGAGCGAGGAATGACCGAGTGAGTGAATCAGTAAATGATATAGTAGTTAGTGTAAGAGTGCAGAGTGGGCGACCTAGAGATAAAGTAATCGACCTAGTGAGTGACATACTGAGTGGCTTAGTTAATGAGTTAACGAGTGACAGAGTGAGCAATCTAGCAAGTGAGTGAGCTAGCGTCAGAGTCAGCAACCAGGTGATTGAATGTGTAACAGAGTTAGTTGATAGAATGAGTGACCTAGTCAGTGAAGGACAAAGTGAGTGACCTAGGGAGTAAGTGAATGACCGATCAATTGAGAGAGTGACATTGTGAGTGCGTGACCTGGAGATCAAGTGAGTGACCGACCTACTTAGAGAGTGACATTGGGAGTGAGTGACCTGTAGGGTAAGGGAGTGACTTGACTCATTTGCTCACTCACTTGTTCATTCAATCATGTCGAACTCAGTTGTCGGTGAATACAAACAATTATTTTTTGTCGGTAAATTTTCCCAGCGATTATTTTTCCATGTGGTGAACTGCTAATAGGTAAATTTTCCTGGCGGTGAATTGCTGTTGCTGAATTTTCCGGACACGTAGGAAGCATGCAAACCCCATTGAAACTGCGCTTTATAAACAAATACAGTAAATCATTGCCAAAGATAATTCAGTGATTCTAAGGTGGTTTTATGGTGCTGATTCCGAATCTCCATTACTTTTGTCAGATGGATTCTACTTTTTGAGATGAAGTAAAAATCAAATTTCAATGGTAATACATAAGCAGCATACAAATCAAATTGAAACTGTGCGTCATGAATGAATAATATCATGTAAATCGTTGCCAAATATGTTTCACTGATTTTAGGGCCTATCATTATTATGACAGAGTTAGGATATAAATGGGAAGTTTACTTTCATGAGGTTATAAAATAAAAATAAAATATTCAAAATATTTGGATTTGTGTTGTTTCCCCCAAAATAGGAAATCGTTTTGTGAAAATCCTTACGTGATAAAAAAAATGAATTGCATTTTTTTAGAATCAGCACTGAAAATATTATAAAAAATCCGTTATATCAAAACTAAAAAAGCTTTCAAATAATTTTAAAAAATTTTGGACCTATTCGTTGTCTCTGATTTTTGCAAGAGTCTCGCTTTGAAATAATAACTGGTTTATGTCGTTTCTTATTTCGTTTTTTATAAATCTTTGACAAAAACAAATATAATAATAGTAGTGACATACCTTGCCCTCCCCCCCCCCTCAAAAATAAGACCTAGTCAAAAAATAAATACAAATACAAGGCCACAACAGGCAAAATGCCCAACGAGGTAGCGAAGAAAAGAAATATATTTATGGTTGTCTTATACACTCATGTCCATAAATTAAGGATAATTCAGAATCACACGGAAATCGAAATCTAAAGTAAAAATTTCACCTGTAGAGTTATCACACACATCTGCAAGAATGATATAAAAATTTCAGGAAGCCACCAGATGATGCCGATAGTACGTCACAATGACGAGAGTGTAAGAGGGGGGGGGGTATATAAGGAATGGTGGCAAAGAAGTAAAATTGTTCACAAGAGTTCTGTAAGGAGCTCAGTGCCATAAGCGAATAGTTATGACACAGAGGACGCATGTGGATGATTTTTTACGTGGTAGAATTATCGGCCGCCTGGAATGTGGGCGTACTCAGATGGAAATATCCGAGGAACTTGGAATTGCCCAAAGTGGCATCTCTAGGCTTTGGCACCGATTCCAAGATAACGGAAATGTCAGTAGACGTTACAGTACAGGTCGCCCCCGAGTTACAACGCCGAATGAAGACCGGTATTTGGCAGTAACTGCCAAAAGAAGCAGACGGAGCACAGCATCCGACCTGTCTCGTCAGCTATCTGCAGCCACGGGTACCACAGTTTCAAGGCAAACCGCGTACAGCCGTTTGGGAGATATTGGTCTATATGCTCGCAAGCCTGCCAGATGTGTTCCGCTCACGGCAACTCACTGTCGGCAGCGATTAGCCTGGAGTAGAGAACATGCGATGTGGACATCGTCACAGTGGGCTTGTGTGATGCTTTCCGAGGAGTCCAGGTTTAGCTTGCAGTCTGATTCACGTCGGACTTTCATATGGAGAACCCCAGGCACCCGTTACCACCAAGACAACATCATTGAACGACACCGTTACGGTGGTGCAGCATTGCTCGTTTGGGGTGGAATTATACCGAGTTCCAGAACAGATCTGCATGTTCAAACCGGAACCATGAAAGCCCAAATTTATCGGGACATCATTCTGGAACAACATGTACGTTTGTTTAGGCGTGCCATGGGCGCAGAATTTGTGTTTATGGATGACAACGCCCGTCCTCACCGAGCAAACATCGTAAACGAATGCCTTGAATCTGAGGATATAACCCGTATGGAATGGCCAGCATTCTCACCTGACTTGAATTCGATAGAGCATGTGTGGGACGTGCTTGGCCGACGAGCTGCAGCCCGTCAACCACGTCCTACATGTGTACCGGAACTTCGGAGAGCGTTGCTTGCTGAGTGGAGTGATGTTCCCCAAGATCAGATCGATAATTTGATACTCAGCATGCCTAGGCGTTGTACGGACTGTATTTCATCGCATGGGAGACATACAATGTATCAACCATCATACCAACCATGTAATAGTAAGTTTTTGTAAAGGAGATATTTTTTTACAATTGCTCCAGGGAGCAAAAATCGTAGTTTTTATGAATGGTATCATACATACACCATCGTTTTTGTTCTTTATCTTTTGTTTAATAAATGGGCTCTATGAATAAGTAACGTTTGTTTTGTTTCTGAACTTTTATTTGTCGGAGCTGGCATTATCCTTAATTTATGGACATGAGTGTATTCAAAGTATGGATGGCTTCTCGATTTACCCCCATCATATTATCGTATTTCTTTTTAAACGTGTTAATTGTGTTAGAATTTACTAACCCCCTCCCCATCGATGGTAAGCTATTCCATTTATCTAAGGCACTGCATCACCAATATCCTAGGAGTAGGCCTCATAGACGAGAAATGTTTATTTCAGAACAGCTCTGTCACTGGTTTTTAGAGATTACGGCCAATGGTTCTCGGTAAATGAAATCGTAATAAATTCAAGCCAAAATTCGTAGATGTAGTATTTGCAGAGAATTAATGTAGATTTTTGTACATCGGAAAAATAGGACATGACCGAAAATAATCCCTAAGGCACCTTTTGAAACAAAAATTAATATAAGATCGGGATCATGTTAGGGAAAACATAGTAACAGTACTTTAGTAGCATAACAGTTTTTTTCAACAATATTCACAAGTTCCATAACATATACGTTCCATTCTCATACGACTTGCGAAAATAAATTTAATTATTCAACTTCTATTGAGGCATTTATTATAAGATGATATTTGAGCTGAATTTTCGAAGGCACTGTGCCCTAAAAAATAGCCAATTTTGAAACTGTAACTGTAACGAAACTGTGATTCTGATTCGAATGAAATTAAATTGTAACTAAAATACTACTATGTACTAATAAACAGGGACATGCATCTCATAAACATTCCTCTGAAGAACTTCTAGCAAATTGGTACAGGTCGAAATGTGCCTTGTATGTGTTCTGTACCTAACGTGAAGTTTGGGTCTGAGGAACATTTGATGTCTATTTTGAGAAGTGCTGTCACCTGTGTTTCAAATTCGAAAGCAAACAACTCAGCAGGTTATTTTACCCGTCGTATTACGTAAATTTCAAATTCTATAAGGCTCGATTACTCTCTGTAGGGGAAAGTTTTTAAATGAGAGATCAGCTCGAAATTCACGCATTGAAGTTAGAAAATCAACTCCAGCCAACCACCACTATGCCTGCCATCAGTGGGATTCAAACCTGAATCCTCGCTATCTGAGTCCATAATGATCCCCACACAACCACATATCGGCTTAACTGGAATACTATGGAGTAACTTCATGTAGACCACCGTACATTCAGAACTTTTTCGGTACTTCTTTCTCTCTCTCTCAACTCCCTATCTCAAGAGCTTTGAAACACAATTTGTAAAGACAAATTGATCTGACTTTCAAAAAAGAAATGAACGTTTTGAATGAAAAATTCACTTTTTTACCAATCGAGAATCTCTCACCTAAAAGTTATAATTTATTATCAAACTCATTATGAAAAATTTCTAGTGCCAGAATAAGTGCGAATTGTCAACCTGCAAGAATGTTACAGCAAAACTCATAACTTATGCAGCTTTTCGAGGACTATATGATATAATTTTTTATACATCGGTGTCATTATATACATTATGTTCACAAATAGAAAGTATTTTCCTTTCCTTTTATACTACGCAGATACTCAAAGTTAATCCATTCGATTGGTTTCTATAATTCATTAACCATATTATTCAATTTTTGTTTTTTAATTTTAATTTCAGGAAACACTGGTGCTGGAAATCAAGGCGAGAGGTTTTCCTTAGGTGAAATACTCAGTGGACAAACTAATCCTCGACGGTTCAACGGGAGCTGGATTTCTGGTGATGCATGCTATTTTTATACACCCGTTATTTAGTTCTTAAAAGTGATACAGCGAAACCTCGCTATAACGATACTCGATGTAAGGGAAAACCTTTCTACAACGATATTTTTGCATATCTTGTTCGGAACTGACTATTGTGTAATGTTGCACTTTTCTCGATGCAGCGACATCCTTTACTATGCTCTACCTGTATAATTTTTTTTTTTTTTTAATTCTCTAAAAAAAATTGCATATCTTGCATAAAATCGTCTTCAATATAATTTTAAATTCTTGACCAGTTTTGTTCTTGCAAAAGTGTACATCGGTATTTCGCACTATCTACCCTCCAAAACTGTTAATGAAGTTGCCGTGAAGCTACGTTCTGTGTCGTACAAAAACATTTTGCGCGGTAAAAAAAACTGTAGTGCATAACTACTGAATTTTTTATTCCTCAACAAATCAAAATTTTACTGATTTGATGCAAATCAATACTCACAATACTCACTACTAACAATGCCAATTCAGAAGAGATGTCAACAACAGCATAAATTTAGCGGTGACTGATGTTAATGCTACCTCTCGATATATAGCGAAAAACCCTCTACAACAATATTTTTCCTTGGTGCGTAGAGTAGTGTTATATCGAGGCTTCACTGCATTCAGAGATCATGGTGGTAGTTAAGGGAAACGAAGAATTCGACACTTCATGATCACCACCTCATTTTCATGTTGTATTCTCTTGTTGGGCTCAAAATCCCTCGAAGTAATAAGCGACTCAGTAAATTGAAATTCTCCAATTTCCGTATTCAATTCGCTCGTCGGCGTTGTTCATTTTGTCGCACTACGGTCATTTTATGCACTGAGTTGGGCGAGATTTGATTTGTGCTGCGTCCATAGCTTTATAGCTAATCTTTATTGCGGATCGACCGGCGGGGAAACTCTGGACAGCCTCGAATTCGATATGAATAGGCACAAAATCCTCGTAACTCATCGGCGGCAGAAACAGTTCGCGGAAAGGGCGGACGTATTTTCCTCCTCGTGACTCTGCCGACGCAATAAATCGTAAGATCCGAAGCAGAATTCTGTCCCATCAGCATTTCGTCATCAGACACGTAAAGAAGACGACATCGAATATTTCTCATAACTGTATACGGGGGGGTTCACTTAGGGCAACTTACTTATCGAAAGCCGAATTCGAATTACGCTTTATTGCACTCGCAGATTTCTGTCAAAATAACTACGAATGACGATGCTTTTCGGCGGATACATGTTCTTTTATAGATTAACTAGGACGGATCAAAAAGCTTTCTTCCTTTTTATTCGGGATAGAGACTCCATTAGCGTTATTATGGTTTTTTATGGCCAGATATTTTTTTTCTTTCAATACCCATACGCGAAATATGATAATCTTCCCACACGTAGGATTGCCGATTTTTCTGTGAGAGGCTACTTCTCAATTTTTTTATCTCAACAGAAATAAGTGCTATTTCATTGAATAGAATTTAAATAAGAGTTTTCTTTTTCGTCGGAAAAAATATTGTTACGTATTGTATTTAGGGTTTTTACCGTATTTTTATGTGAAATTTTTATATATGCTCAGGCAACAATTTTAAATTCATTTTCAATTTTATTAGTAATTCAATTTTATTAACGGTTTTATGACGTGCTTGATTATTGAGGTTCTTATATACGTAAATTTTATCTTATTTGAATAAGAGTCCGACATAGTCTCGCCCCCTTTGAGGCAATGGCTAAAATTGCCGATTGGCTATAGAGCCTGGGACTGGTTTGGTTTAGAAGGAAAAAGAAAAAGGTAACAATGTTTTTAATCGAACAGCTTGCAAATTAAATAGCACAATATATTTAGTTTTTCTTATTCTAACTAAAATTATGAGTGCAGTGAGAAGTCGAGAGTTTTTTTCTTAGCCGTATTTGGATATAAAAAAATTTAAAATAGTTGAGATTTTTGTCTATAAAAGTATCTAAAATGCAAATTCAAATTCGTAGAAAAAATACCCACAACGGGAATTCACCTTTTTCTTCACTGGTTTTAATACCCCGTAAATAAAAACCGATGGTTCCAATGACTATACTATTTGGTTGATGATGTATGAAATAATTTTGAAGAAATAACTGAAAATAACTCATTGAAAATAATATAAGAAATTAGAGTAATCTTCCCGTGATTTTTCATAGGGGTTACAAGTATTATTCGCCTAACACATCAAATGTGAAATTGGAATAAAACCACATATTTCCTTACTGTAACACTATCGTTTACTTTAATTTCTGAAGAAATCTGTTACTTTCGAAAAGTCAAGACCTAAACCGTAGAATCGACGTTATCGGTATAATCGGAAACATTCCTGAATCCGTATCACATTATAATCTGCGAGTATAAGACTGGCACAACGATTAATTTCAATAGTTGGAGTATCGATCTTTGATGGTGCGTAAGCTCCAAAGTCTCATTTTTAAAGTTTAAATGTATTCGAAGTAGATTGTATCTAACACTTTCTATTAGCCTATATTTGAAAATAGAACAATGCGCATTTGCATGATTTCATTAATTTTCAAAATACCACATAAGTATCATTTGACTATTATTTGTGTTAATAAATTATCTTTAGTCTTATCAATATTTCTTACTATTATCAATGCCATTTTTTTTGTTTGAAAACTGGAAAAAAACCGACAATTTTTGGGACTTTTTAGGTGACGTTGGCATGTGTGTGTTCAGTGAAGATTTCGGTTTCCCTTTGAAAATCTTTTAGCTTGCGACAGTCCCATAACATTCCTAAACGACTATATTCAGCCCTTACTACCAAGATGGAAAATATATTAAAATGCGCATACACTGCACATATGTCGTACGCATTTATAGAAGCACAAACGTCTAGGCGTTTGAAACTTTGATAACTATTTATCCCCTTCCGGATGAAAAAAGTTAAGTAATGATAATAAACTCTTCCATCTATGGTGACGAAGACGGGATTGTGCGTGATCTAAAAAGTATAGACTGCAAAGAATCATGCAGGAAATGGGCTTTCCATAGCATCGCGAAAAACTATTTGATCATAACTTAATAGCAATATTAAGTGTCATACTGTGGATATAGTTCAGAAAATCTCTTCTATCTCCGGTTTACCGCAACGTATGATGAATTATTTAAACAACGGACGCGTTGTGAAAATCATTGAAATTAAAGGTATTTCTTTTTCTCATCACAGACGATCATCTGGAATTTAGGAACAGGCATGGCGATCTCGTCGTTTATTCCGTACGGACTAAGTCCGTGAAGATACTAGTCAACAACTCGACTTTTGTAAGTGAGAATTTGCATTTTTCATGTTGATAAAAATATAATACTAATTCATTGCCAAGTGATCCGTGCAATATTGGCTCCGCATGCAGCAATGCTCTTTCGTGTATACCGACTGGTTTACTACCATTTTCCAACTATTAACGTTACGTTTCTGCGACCACTCAGTTCGAAGAATAGACCCCTCCAGCATCAGGGGGAAATGACACCCGGATATTTTCTTCTTCAATATATGTTTCGGAAATACACCTCGGTCTTTATTATTAAATTATAAATAAACTTATTATTGCAGTAAAGTCCGTTATAATGAGTACGGCTCACCCCTCGAATCAGACTCTCGCTGGCTCTCGATACGAGAATTTCTCTCCTGGCCCGTCCGTCTAAACGAGTGCTGAGCGGGATGGCGACGTCTGATTTACGGATTTACCTGTATGGCCTTAGGGCTGGGTCAGGGATGTGTTGAAGCATTACCCTACTGTTGACAGGCTGGGCTTTCCAGATCGACACAGTAGGGTGAGGCTTCAGCTTGGTGCACGTTGCACTAAGCCCTGGGGTAAGCTGCTTTAGCTCTGTAGCTATAGCTAAAACCCACCCTCGAACTTGACTCTGCTGCCTCTCGACTCGGGAATTTTTTCCGTTTCGCCCAGTCAGATCTGTACTGAGTAGGATGGCGACGTCCTGTTTACTGTGTTACCTGAATACCCGTAAGGGTGGGACAAGGGTGTATCCATGATTATACATGAAATGAACTGGGAAGAGTGGTTATTTTTTTTAAATCTCTTTATATACTCTAGTGATGGAGGGGGAGTTAATAAACTAGGTATGTCAGTACCTCCCCATATCCCATAGATAAATAGATAAGAAGACCACATGCTGTATTTTATCTTGATAGATCTATATACAAGTTGCAAAAACACGCGCCATTTCTTCCAGTGGTGTGATGGTTGGGCAGGTGAGGCATGATCTCTGTTAGACATCGCTGTTATTTTCCCTGAAAAATCCTCACCCCCCCCCTTTTCTTGGACACTTCCAAAACTGGACACAGGGAAAGCAGGTATTGATCATTTTCTCTGCCTTAAATGTTACTGGATATTTTTATATAGTACAATGAATACTCCAGTTTCTGCGTTAACTACTGCGTTCCACAAAGTGTAGAATTTTGTTTTACAATCAACATATTGTGTATGCATAAACAGTAAACTCTAGATGAATATTTCAGAAAAAGTAGTTCAAAATAAAAGAACAAAGAAAGGTAAAATTATCTAGTTTGCTGTTTCAACGTTTATGTTTCCCCTTTATGTTTATTTCCCCCAAAAAACTAAAATTCGTTTATAACGAGAAGTTCGTTATAACGACAATTTTTCCTCTCATTGTAAACTGTCGTTATAATTGGCTTTTTCTGTATATTCATAGCTCATATATATATTTATTTTATTATCTTCATTTCGATAAAACGAATTGTCGATCGTGCGTGAAGGAATTTAGAAATTTCATTAAATGAATGAAAAACGTTGGTTTTTTTTCCCAATCCCCTATTTGAGCATGAGCATTCGGGCACTCCCTGATACTTAATGGATGCAATCAGTGACTATGCAGCTGTTTCTCCTGGCATGAACTCTGATCTTCGGTTTCTGTTCATGGTATTTTGACTCCAGCGTCATATAGTGACATTATGAATAACTCTACTGTGTCCACATTCGTTGCAACAATTTAGTTATGAACTAGTTCAAGATGTGGCCATTCATACCGCTCGGGCAGTACGAAGCTGGTTTCTTGAAGTGGGATCAGAAATCGGATTTGTGATATGTAACTGAAACACACGTACAATGTTCCAAAAGATATTAATGGAAAAAAAATATTAAATTAACAGAAAAGCCATTTTTTGCTCTTCAAATATAAATATAAAACATTGCATGAAGCATGCTGATAAATTTTGGCATGATACATTGTTATAACTTTAAGATGGACATTTTTCATAAATATCATCACTTTTCCTTTCAATTTCAGGTCGACCACGGGATCGAGAAATATAGTATTTCTGCCGATCAGAAATACGTATTACTTCTCTACGATACGAAAAAGGTAAATATTCCATTAATGACAAAAACTCTCACTCTAAGAAAATGAGAATTGTGAGTACATATATACGATTGTGGGGAGGATTCCCTACTCCCCTTGCTGTGAACTCAGCTCTTTCTTTCAATAATTTTAACACCACAGAATACAATAACACCTTTTGATTTATTGTAAGTTAATTGTGTTAGAAATGAACAAGAGTGCTTCTATAGTGTAACGCATAAGCCACTGTGCGGTCTACCCCATTGGCGGCACAGGGGCGATCGTTTGAAGTTGGTTTTCTGCGGTTTTGCAACTTGAAGATGCGAATAAAAGCCAGTCTCACATTTAAAAAAGTCTCTCCGCAGAGAACAGGCAAACTTTCAACATAATACTTACATAACATGAAAATTCAAGCATTTACCATCTTTACTTCAAAATATGGAAGGCAGGTGGCAGCACCAGCAAGAACACGAAGCAAGCTCAGCTCTGACACCATAAAAATACGTTAGGACCACGCATATACAAACGCACAGCACGTTCTGTCATGTATCGATTCGTTAGAAATTCCGTAGAGAAGTGTTTACGAGGTGCATGTTCGGTCAAGTAGTAGTAGTATAACGAGTGGTAGTAATAATATCAAGAGATAATATCAAGTAGTAGTGTAAAAAATGTAACGTATTTCGGCATCTAAAAAGCCCCTAGGGATTTCTTAGAGAAGATTGGTGTTTGGAGTGGGATTCCGGTTGTGCCCACAATTTGTCCTTCCACGTCAGATGTAATCACGGCAACTGCACATACAGAAACTCTGACCCCCCCCCTCCACCCCTTGTCAGCAAAATTTCGTCATCAGCTCTGCCCCTCCGAATCCTAACACATATTGGTGGGATCAGAAACGTACGCAGAAGGGGTATAGGGGGGTTCTTGCGCCTCCTCCCCAGACGAGAAAAAAATATTTTCTAATGTAAAAAAAAAATTAAAATTTCGAAAGAAAATACCTTTATATGTGTGTGATTATAGTCGATTTCTGTTAATTTCAATGCTATTTGGAAGGTAAGAACACAAAATTTCTCTTTAAGAAATTCATTGCGACCCACTCTTTAAGCCATATATGGTAAACGCTTGACCCGCGGATCAAATGTGGCCCTGAAGGTTATGTGATGTGGCTTGCCCCCTCAAACCTAATTTTGTAAAAATGAACTAAGCGGCACATTTACAAATCACTTAAATGATCAGTGGAACAATTCCAGAGCATTTAAATGGCCCGTGGCACATTTTCAGATCACTGAAGTAGGCCTCAAATGTCACTTTCACATTCAAAGATCACTTAAGTAACCCGCGTCACAGTTCCAGAACACTTAAACCATCCGTGGCACATTTAGAGATCCCTTGAGTGAAATGTGGCACAATTTTAGAGCACTTAAGCGGCCTCCCGATGCGGTTCTACATCACTCAAGTTACCCGCGTAACATTCCCAGATTATTTAAGTGATCCCCGGAATGATTATGGATGACTTGAATGATGCGTTCCACAGTTCCAGAGCACCTACGCGGCCCGGACATATTTTCAGAGCACTTGAAGAATCAGTGAAACATTTAGAGATGGCTGAAGTGGCTCTGTAAGGGATTTATCATTAGGGAGAATGTTAGTTCAGATGCCCACAAACTAGCGAAAGATTTTTCTCGTATTTGGATGCCATCAAGAATATTTCATATTTTCATAAAGAGTGGTTGATAACGTAAGCATCATCCAAACTCCCCTCTCCCTTGTCATCAACAGTCAGCAAATCGGATACCCCCTCCCAACATCGATGCTGACGTAATACTTGAATGGCCCATAATGCTATCTTTTGGGAGCTCGAAACTGCAGCCGCTGTTCAGTTGCTACGTTTGAGTTCAATCAGTTTCACAATCTGAAAGATTAACGAACAGTTTGAGATATGCTTTGATGGAAATCAAATCATTGCCGTTTTCATTCGATGACCAATACTATTTGAAGCGTCACCGAAATTTCTTTTGAACGAATTGGTTCACTGTAAAATTCCTGTAAATTGACTAAGTTTCAAAATTATGTTGCCTCGCACATGTAGCATCATATATGGATATCAATGAAAAACTGAACAACAGAAAAAACTGCGCCGCTCCTCTATTTGAGTTTCTCCACCACATTAATGATAGACGTCAAATGATACATAAAAAATCACACTCTTTTATCGTTATATATTCCAATTCAAATTTAATTTCGTCACAACACCATTCATTCATTCCTCTACGCATGAGTGAAGATAAAATTGAAAAATACTGGTGTATGCGTTTATGTGTCCGTGAAATATTTTGTGCGTGAAGCTCGATTCATTAAAATGAATCAGTTTTCACTTTTATCGAATGCATTAAAAAACAGAAATCGTGTAAATTTGTTTTGACAGGTGGGAGATGCGTAAAGGCGTAAGTTTAGATGGTGCGAGAGGAAACGTGAAAACAAAAACAAAAAATTGTTTAAAATAAAAGAATGCCGTCATTGACGGGGGGTTTTTTTTTTTTCTTTTCTTTTTTTAATGTTTCACGAAGAGAAGACATTTTTACTTTGGGAGTAGAACCAGCTCGAATATTATTCTTTTCATTAAGAAACATTTTTATCGGCGTTGACTGTGTTGTCATCATTCATTCTTATCTCATTTTCTTTTCTTCGAAATAAAATGGAAAGAGCATCGGGGGGAGAAAAGAAGAAAAAAAAAGATCTAAAGCATTGTCCGTTTATTCAACTTAGTATCGCATTTCGAAAGAATGCGTGAGTTTGTGTTTTGGTGGCTGAATGTGTTGCTATCAGCAGCTGATGCTTTCTTTCAACGTGTTTGCAGGCTTGATTAATTGCTTCTTTTAATTTCAGATATACAGATACTCTTTCCATGCCAAGTATAAAATATATGAAGTCTCTACCAAGTACGTAAGCGATTAATTAAAAACATTCTTCGCATAGTTTTAGATGCCATCATCTAATTTACCATTATCACTCATTATTTTCTTTGAACGAAATGAATGGGGAAAATATTTTCCTATGTTTACGTGAATTTGTTTGCGTGTATGACTATCTGCATTATATATATACAGTGTATACTGCATATGCAATATATAAATTAATATTAATACTCCTGCATCTGCATTGGATGAAGAGTGATTTGATTTTAATAAAAACCACGAAACTCTAACCGTCCGCGTCGCTGAAAGCGGATACAAAGTGAATGTCTTATCAAACAGACCTTCAAACATGAGGAAAAAAACTGTTGTTTTGTTAGAATATTGTTGCGATTTTTCAACGAGTGCAGCACTCGTTATATTCGCTATAATGATCTATAATTAGAATGGCCTAATAGTTCTTTAAAATTAAACGTGACTGAATAAAGATGAAAAATAATTTTCTGAAAAAACAGGAAACGAATAAGAAACGATATCACCTTTATACTTCTGTTATACTATGTATGACAACGAGGAAAATAAATATGGCCATCGCCTTTCTTTGTTTCCATGAACATTTCCCTCGTATATCAGACTATTGACACCTTGTGGGTGTCTGTGGACTGAGTTAAGCCAACCGTATATGGCCTAGACCGGCGGTTCTCAATCTTTGAAAGCCCGCGGCCCGGTAAATCTCTTTTGCGTAAGTGAAAGGTCTGTTCATACACACACAACTAACGAGAAATTAATGGAAAAATGAAACTTCGAATCACTCAAGGCCCGGTGTGACTACTGTTAGGGCCCGCTACTGGGCCGCGGCCCGGCGGTTGAGAAACACTGGCCTAGACTGTATGACCAGTTGGCATTTTCAGCCATTTTCCAAGTTTAGGGGGTGAGGAACGCGTTAGAGAAACCTACACAAAAGAAAGGTAACAGAAAGCTTTTATATAACGTGTCCATTTGTAGAAAAAACACAGTGCTGCACGTGAAATAAAAGGGCAGCTGTGCGCTAAGAAAAATTAAACTAAATCATTCTTCCATCCTTGATGATGCTTAGCAAGAGCTCTACAAAGATGAAAAATATTTGGGGCAACGGAGAGAAAAAAGTAATTATAATATCTAACTAACAGCAATTTCAACAGTAAATGTGTTTTTTTTTTCCTCTCTGCAAATGGAGACTTACTAACCATTTAACTATTGATGTCACATTCATATTATAATTTCCTTGCATTCAAGTCCATTTGTACTTTTGTCAGCTCATTTATGTGTTTGATACATGCAGATAGAAAACATGAGATCCTAGAAAGGCCATTCAATTTTATGCTAAGAGTTTTGCACTGAAAAAATCGCGTGCTCTGGGAACATAGGATTCTTTTCTGCTTTTTTGTCCAATGCATTTTTTATTAGCTGAATCTTTTATTTTACATGGGATTGGTTCAAAAACTTTCAGAATGTGGAGGTACATCTCAGAAAAATTCCGAGGTGGACATGAATTAATCGGACTCGATTGACAGTAATTCTGATGATGATTGCCACTACAATTCAGCTCCCGTTGCATCTGTTTTATGCGAGCGTGTGCACCCATGTCAACGAAAATGTTCGTTAGCCGATGGAAAAATCTCCGTTAGCCGAAAAATTCGTAAACCGAGGCGTTCGTGAGCCGAAGTATCACTATATACCTTTTGTCTTTTCCCTTTGGGGTGGTATAGGAATTTGTGTACAGTATACGTAATAGAAGAAAGTAGAGTATTTCTCTTTCTCTGTTTATTATTCTCGAAGTTGGGGTGGAATCACTATCACGTGCACAAAATCTGAAAAAGTTTTCTTCTTGAAAAAGATTTGCATTTTACAGACGATTTGGTTATTTTCACTTTGCTAGTTCTAATGGGGATCAATTGAATTTACAACACCGCGGAGAAGGTTAATACACGCAATATTTGACGCTCAAATATACACGCTCAAATGAGGCCCCTTCATGCAGATGCAGTGAAACGTTTGAAAAAACACTGCATGGGACAAAAAAATATATACCCACGTTAAGAAATCTATATCGCACAGTATTCCCTCCCCTCGCTGTCTTTTTATCCTTTAACCACTTGACGTAAAAGTTTTGGCAAGAAATTTGGATTATCTCTATTTAACAAATCGGTGATAAATCTAGTAATCTTGTGCTAACCTAATCGCACGTTATATATATATATATATTGTAAAAGTTCTATATTTTAAATGAGATACTGCAAATAAAGTGAACTGGGAAGATATAGCAAAAGTATAAAAATTCAAAAAGGAATGAAAAATTCAAATAGGAATTCAAAAATGAAAAAAGTTATAGCCAATGTCTAGGACTCTCTCCTCAGGGGGAACACCCTGACATTGGCTTATCGGGGGATCGAGCATATATTTAGACTATGGAGGCCAAATGCTCTCAGAAACGTTCTGTGTTAAGCCAATGTCAGGGTGTTCCCCTGATGAGAGCCTTAGAGACATTGACTATAACTTTTTTCATTTCTGAATTCCTATTTGAATTTTTCATTTCTTTTGAATTTTCGTATTTTTGGTATATCTTTCCAGTTCACTTTATTTGTTTGCAGTATCTCATTTAAAATATAGAACTTTTACAATGTTTTTCCACTACACTGCATATTACAGCTGCCTATGTCGCTGATATTGGTGAGCTTCGACAAAAAAGTTTTTTTGTAATGTACATTTTCGCGCGCGCGCGCGTGTGTGTGTGTGTGTGCGTGTGTAAAGGAAAAATAGAGAGAGAAAGATAAGGTGGTAAAGATGGTTTGTGTTGTTTTTTTTCCAATTTATTTTTTCAAAATTAGTAGCACAGCGCACAATATCAAAAACAGTCTGATTTCAATACTTGTAGTCAAGAGGCCAAAGCTCATACAGAGCGACTAATTAAAAACAAAGACGTTTAGAGTCCTCTTTTCACCCTCATCCTGCGTGTTCCTCTTCCGCTTGGTAAGAGAGAGAAAAGAAAACACGAAAAGAGCTTATTTGAATTTATTCCATTGGTGTTTGGACGTAATATTACACCCGTGATCGTAAAGAGTTTGAAGTGGTCTTCACCGAACTCGCGAATGGTTGCTTCATAAAACTTGGCAATAAGAAGAAATTTCAGAAATGGAAGGATTTAATCATTTTTGAATAGTATTCAAATATATTAGTAACATTCTTGATGTTAAAAATGAAAACATACATAACTACTAACTGAGTTAATTTTGTATTTGCAGAAAGATATATGCTCTTGAACCGGAAACCTCTCCCAATGCTCTCTTGAGATTTGCAGATTGGGGACCCAGAGGAAGCCAGCTGGTTAGTTGATTTTACGCTACCCATTCAGAGAGGCGAACGAATACATAAATCTGGAAAAAAAAATTATAACTTCTTACAAATTGATACAAAGGATAACATTTCAATTAATTTGTAACACAATGCTCATTATTGGGAAAACTGTTTGAATTTCTTTGTATGTTTTGATCCAGTGTCTGTTACGGCTGAGAAACGAGAAACGCGGAACATTTTCGCAAAAAATAAAGTCAGACAAAGTCTCTTACTGTTGAAGAGAGGCGCAAATTTTTACGGCTGGAGCTATTCCGATAATGAATTGATTTCCAGCCGGATCCAAAATTGAACAAGGGAGGACCACATATGCATATGCAATTAAAAAAAAATGTCAGTGAATAGCAATAATCATAAATTTTCACAGAAAATATCTTTTTAATGTTTCTTGGGTTATTTATTTGTGCAGGATTTGTTTTGACTTTTGTTCAATTTATTCGAATGCTACTGCCTCATCGGTAATGCGAGTAGAATAAGGGGGTTGTTTTGGTCGTGTGCTCAAAATAATTGTCATGTATTCTTTCTTTGAAAGCAGTTTGTCCGCCACCGCTGACACGTTGCACTGACTCAAGAATACACTTGTATTATGCTCCGTCTCACATGTATTTTTATTCTTACCCTCGCGGTTCTTGTATGAGCACCACCCTCAGGATTATACCACCAGAGTAAAAAACCCCGCTTATATCAGTGGAGCCTCCTTTATAAATCGTTCAATTATACAACGTTTGTCTTCAGTCGCTATTCATTAATATACGGCGTTAGCGAGAAATACGTCCCCACCCCCGATTTGTGCGTTCTACTGTTCAAATCAAACTTTGTACTACAGAAAATTCAAATACTGCGCTTGTGATATATTAAATAAATTTATTCAAAAGCTCATTGATAGGTGGCGGAGCACACATAACTATTGAATGCGCTTACATATATAAACATTTAATATGAAAGTACTGCTCAATAGATTCCCCCTTCATTTTGAACAATGTACTCTAACCCTTTCAGACCCGAGCATTCGTTTTTTTGAATTTTCAAAATGTTTTTGCTTTTTTGATACTCGAAAAATGCACTAAAATATAAAATTTCATCTAATCTTTTCTTTTGTGAAGAAATAATTCATTTCATTCAAATATTTTCCGCCAAAATGATGCAAGGTATATTCATCTTCAGATACAAATTTTTTTCAGAATTTTATTGCTAAATTTTATGCAATAAATCACACTTTTCCCGGAGGCACTTTCTTCTGGTGGGGGGAGAGAGCCCTCTTAAAAAGAAAACCCCAAAAAGGTCAACTTCAAGTGCTGCCCTCTGATGAAAGCCCCCCAAAGTTCATATTCACCATTTTTCTAACTCAAAACTTACATCGTCTTAGAATCGGAGGTTCCACCGTATTTCTGCGTAGCATAATGATCAAAACCTGGGAATGTTATAACAAAATAATGTTGAAAAACGAATGTTGTAGATCTTACCGATATCTCTTGGGAAATCGTGAGGCTATCGTTATTAAAAAAAACAGATGTTATGAACAAAAACCTTTTAGGGTGAATTCGCGCATGGCTCCCACATCCTGAAGCAGCCCATAGGCTGGGATCTTTTGCGAGCCCCCAGGTCAGACTTCCACGGGCCCTTTTAAAGTTAATTTATAGCGTGAAAAAACAAAGAATTGTGAGACCTTTCCCAGGGCCTTGTCAGCCCCACCCTTGTGGGGGTCACGGATTCACATCTACAGACACACATCACGTCGTGTCAGACACAGCAAACATTCTTTAACATAGAAATGTCTGTCTGCACCTGCGCAGCCACGATACGATATATATAAATATGTTCATTGGTTTTATGTTGAAAGAATGTTGCCGTGTCTGACACGATACGGTGAGTGTCTATAGATGTGAGTCCACCCTTATGTGTTCTGGTTTCGGTGTGAACCAGGGATTCTCAACGTGGGGACGCCCCTCGAGGGTGGTGAAAGCTACGGGTATAACATAGGATTTTATGGGTTGGATTGCGTTGGGGGCGATGGGAGAAAAACATTTCTAAAAAAGGGGGCGATGGGACAAAAAAGGTTGGGAAACTATGGTGTAAACGAACAACGCCGCTATGGAAAATGATGCCGAGAATCTCAAAATGAGATTGTATCGTTTCCCGCGGTCAAAGACAGAAACACTCACGTAAAAAATATGTTGTTAGTTTATTCCTTTTTTCCCGAATAAATAATTAGTGGTTTTCTACGTTTTCGTAGATATATGTATATGAGAACAATATATACTATGTGCCAGAAGTGAACGGTACTCATCATCCCATCACTTCTTCTGGAGTGAACGGCATCATCTTCAACGGAGTCACAGACTGGTTATATGAAGGTAACGTTTTCATTATCGGTTCCATTTTATAGGAGTAATTTGCACATCTTATCCATAATATGTCTTTTTTATTTTTAATATTATTAACCTAAGATATCACAACGTGTCTTGTTCAGGTAATTGTTTTCAATAAAGGTTTTTAATACGGTGTCGTGGCCGTAGCGGACGGGAAGAAAACGTGCCTGCAGCGTCTCCAAGATGAAATGCATTGTGCCTGTAACGGCATAATCCTTCCCCCAACCAACACTTATAATCGATTATGTGATTGTAAGAGACCCTACTTTTGCATTCTTTCTACCTTGGGAATTAATTAATCTTCAGTTTCATTAAAAAAATCCATTGTTATTTTCTTAGATGACTTCTACAACTCTCAGTCCATGTACATCGCGCATGTAATGCAGTAGGGCCACATCTGACATTTTTATCAAAACTTAGTTGAAATTTTTCGCAATTAGAAAAAATGTAGAATAATTTTATAGTAACCATGTCTTGAAACTTTAATTTCAATAAAACATGTTGTCCGTATGCATCATTGCAACTTAATTGCATGATTTAATATTGTTTTTTAAACGTTAAAACCACATTGCTGTGTAAAATTTGAACTCACGAGAGTTTTTAACATCTGGCTGATGCGAAGATGAATTCAGGAGAGAAAATTCGACTGCATCTGTGGAGAATTGAACCGAAGTCTACTCATACAAGCTCTAAGGAAAGAGGTTCGTTGTATTTATAGCGTAATGGTATAGCGCGCTCACTCGGCATGTGATAGAATGTGGGCTCGATTTCCAGTAGAGGCAGATGTATTTTCTTTTCTGAATTCATCTTCGCATCCGCCACATCGTATAAAGAGCGAAGAGTCACAATATCTTCAGATATTTGGACTTGTAGGTGGTCAAAGTAATCTCAGACTTCAGCCGATAAAAATAACTTTTTAAGCTCTATCTGTTTCAAGAAGGTGGTATAGAATATTTTTTGGTAGCGCATTCTTACGTCACCTCACCCAGCATCACCATCATGGATAGTGATGGTGCTCTGTACTAGACCACACGTGGTGAAGTATAAAGGGGTTTCCAACGTAAACGTTCTCGCGGAACCCAGTTGTTTTTAGTTTATCCCGCCTTGCTATAGGGCCTGCAGTAATTGTTGTGTATAGTTTTTATTGCGGGAAGAAATTTAAATATGGGGGTCGAGAGAGATCCTGGGCTGTAGTCTCGTCAACCCCTCCCCGCGTAACACTTAACGGCTTCCTAGAATACCACGGTGTGGTTGGTGGTCAAACTGGCGCCACCCTCAAGAGCGGTGGCACCACGCTTGAAAATCACGCTAACCAAACAGCTGCGAGGAGGCTTATCTCATTTCATTCAGTGATCTCCTTCCGAACAAATATCAATAGCCGTTTCTAAATCAACACGAATACGGTATACTTTGCCTTCAAATTATTCCCCAATCATGGCATTTTTCAGTATTCTGGCAACACTGTGTTAAATCTATACGTGAAAGAAATTCATGTGAAAGGAGCATAAAAAAATTTGGTCTCCCTTCTCCCCCCCTTTTCTTTTGAATTAAGTAGACATGGATAAGTACGATCAGAAATAAACTAATTAGCAGGGTTGGCGTTAAATTAAATCCACGGTGCAAAAAAGACAGTTGCACTCTACATTTTAACCAAAACGATCTACAAATAATTACATTTTTTTTTTAATGGAACACTACAAAAAGAAGCTGAAAGGTTATTCGCCTTGTGGTTCGGACTGTCTACTGTAGGCACCAAGTCTACGTACGGCATCCATCCAGACTTGGCATGTCCTAAACCCCGTAGGCCTCCGCGAAAGTATCCGTTTCCACTTTCTCATGAATCAGAGCTCTTAGCTCGGCGTCCGTAACGATGGCAGCTTTCAGGTCCTGTAACATGATGATCGGGTTAGTCTCGTTGGTGCGGTCCGTCGCAGCTTTGAAGGACAGTTCGACGAGCTCCGTCGTCAAATATTCGAGAACAGCGATCGTATAAACGGCCATTTCATTGCTGACCTTGACGTCGCCGTGGCAGAGCCCCTTTACGTTCCGGAGTACGATATTCGGATCCAAATACTGCTTGTAGCATTCGTGATTCCGGGACTCGATGGGATCGGAATTCTGGGTCGGTTCCACTTCTTTGCGCGAACTGGGATTCGAATCCTTGTTGTTCTTCTTCTTCTTGTTGTTCTTCACGTTCTTATTCTTGGCTGCGCCTTTCGTTCCTTTTGCCATTCTGCTCAGGGAATGCTGACTATGGAATTTTGGGAAGGAATTTTGAATTGAGATAGCCGAGAAAGAAATATGACCCTACTTCAAAGGTAAAACTGACAGTCTGTTAGAACGCTAAACTCTCTACAAAGAGTTTAAATTGCGCAGAAGATCTCGAGATGAGCGCTGTTGCTTTCTGGCTTTTTAAGCGACTTGCTTAATGAATCATTATCCATTGAAGAAAATGACATGATCATCATGAACTGGTGGTAATTTCTGATTACTTATGTTGCGACGTGCTTTTTGGCATCGTCTGTAGTGGGATGAAAATCTGCAAATGTAGTGAGATGAATTGAGTGAGCATTGCATTGAATAGCAGAGAATTGAATAGCATTTCAACACTGAAAAAGTATTGTATTTGCCTGCGCTTACTTATCCACTCGTACTTTCCCCTCAAAATTTTTTCGATGCGTAAAAATTTGCGAAATGAAAGCACCGTCATAACAAATCTGCCATAAAAAAATGCCACCCCTGTAATTGTGTCGCTCTAGGCAGTCACCTCACCCCCTCATTACCTGGCGCCGGCCCTACATTCGTGCTTCTAGTATGAGATGGGCAATATAATCACCGGTAAAAGTGATAAATTTATCAAAAATTACCGAGACTATTAGCCATTGTGCATTCTAACCGTATATTATGCATAATAACCGGTTAATACGCATAACACACGATTTATCACATTTGCCGTAACATATATGAGAAAGAAAAAATCTCGGGTCGCATATACAAATCTCACAAGGACGTCATACAGCGGGTGACGAAGAAAGGGCAATTGTTGTCGAAGTAAGGAACGGGTAAAGATTGGGCACCTATACGGGTACGATGATATTTATCTTGACTGCTACGGACACGTAAACGTTTAATACAAAAACGTGCTTGGGGACTTGAATAAAATTCATTGCATTCCGTCTCTATTTATCAGCTCTCAGTCACCATTTTTGTCTATATAAAGTTTTCACAAGCATATTAGAAAAAAAAACCGCTCACATTCGTGTACTCAATTTTTCCCTGATCAGGAGACATCTATAAGTTAGTTACTGCATCTCGTAATAAAGTGCCTCTATAAAATGCTTTCAGAATGCTTGTAGAGTTTACATAAGTTATTAACTTGGAAAATGTACCAAAGAGCTTCATTTAGGAAAAGCTTTTGCAACTTTAAAGACTTTATCGCTTTCAAATATCGGTTTCATGTAATTGTGCAGTTGAAATAAAACCGGAGTATACTTTTGGTCGTGCAGAAGAAATGCTTATTTGTAGAATAAATGAAAACAAATTACAGGCATTTCGTACGAGAAAACATGAATTGAATTATGTATCGCGTAAAAGCGCGACGTTTATTTCGAGCAAAGCCGCATTTTATAATTATTATTACTCTGTTGCTTAATTGGACGAGGAGAAGTGAAAATGTTGTCGAGGAAAATCGTAAGTTTTAACGATTGAACTAGTATTTTTATTGTGCTTGTCACGTGTTGTGATTACCATTGTTCGTTCGCGAAAA
Source organism: Pholcus phalangioides (assembly GCF_987345545.1). Classification (NCBI taxonomy): domain Eukaryota; kingdom Metazoa; phylum Arthropoda; class Arachnida; order Araneae; family Pholcidae; genus Pholcus; species Pholcus phalangioides. The sequence continues at coordinate 77,924,608 of NW_028301608.1, read as the reverse complement.
TGTAAATTCGAGCAAACTTTTCCGCTAGAAGAACTTCTGTACACTGACAAAGCTTTGTGGTGGTCACCGGATGGAAATCTCTTGTGCTTCGCGACTTTCAACGACAGCAAACTCGGCAGCTTATACTACAACTACTACGGCCCATTCAACGACACGGACGAGGTTTATCCCGAACTCTTCCACCTGCGTTATCCCAAGGTAATTAATTGATCTGATTTTAAAATTACTTCCTGATTTTAGCAGATCCGTTACGAAGACAGTTCATTTACGTTAGTGCTCTCAAAGCGTAAGTTGCGAAGATTAATGAATTTAAAATTTTACGCGCTGCTTCGCTTCTAGTCGACCAGGTTGTCCAAAAACTAAACGCGATTTTCCCAAAATAAGCAGAATGAATCATTTTATGTTCATAGAAAACGAATTGGGGGATTTTCATAAGATTTATAATTCGGAAATAAATAATATAACAGTCGACGCTCGTTATAACGATCATGCGTTATTGCGACAGTCCCTTATAACGACTAATATAATAAGTCTCTTTTTTTCGTTTTCATTCCGTGAATTTTCAGCCAATACAATAACATGCAATGACCGTTGAATCAAATACAACGTCCGAACTTAGGTCTATGATAGCATTTTTTTGCAAATAAATGTACAAAATATGTTTTTTGTTTGACCTTGACCCTTAATATTAGAGAATTCGTTACATAGGTACGTGCATGGATTAATTATTTCCGTTTTATTTTCTAACCTGATGCATTTCCCTCAATTACTTACATTATAATGAAATTAACTCATTGATTATCGTGAATACGCTCTCCCTGACCAACCGAAGTAAATGATATTATTTTTGATCCGTCCATTCTGTTCCATTTCTCACTTCTCCTAAGAAGCTAATTTTTTTTTCAAACGTTCGATACAATGGTCTTCCAATATAACGTCTCTCTTCCATGGAACAAGGGGGGGGGGGTCATTATGACGAACGTCGACTGTATATATATATTAGTAAAGAAACAAATCGAAGATAATACGTTAGAAAACAGGGATAAGTTTAAAAATCTTTATCAAATCCTAATACGTTGACACTTCATGATGATGCGAAATTTCAAAGCGTGTAATGTGTTGTGAATACAGTCGACGCTTGTTATAAAGAACATTACAACGGAAACTCATTACATCGAAAATTAAAACAAAATTATCTTTTTCAGAGAACTTCGCATATAGACGGAATAAACAATTATGAGATTTTTTTTTTTTGTAGGCAGGTCTAATGAAAATGCATTAGGCTGGAAAACAATAAGGAATTTGTAATACAGTAATAATGCGTGCACAACTTTGTGTTCGTGCAAGTTCTGATCCGGTTATTCCACGCAGCCATGTTGAATGAATGCAAACAAGATAATATGTACGTTTCGTACTCTTTCACGTCAATCCGGATTCCAGGAAATTCCGACTATGAGAAATAGTCAGTCAAATAAATATACATAAGGACTGATTTTGTTCAATTTTTTGCAGAAAAGCGGTTGGTAGTAATTCATTTCGGACGTTGCATTGGATTGAACGATCTTTTCAGATCTTTATATTGGACACAAAATAACCTGAAATAAATAGGGAACATTAGGGACCTCTATCGTGCCAGTCCTTGTAATGGAATGGTCGCAACAATGGATGGCCATTATCACGAGCGTCGACTTTGTATTTCAACATTTAAATAAATTTGCCTACTTTGACATACGATTTATTTTGAACAAATTACCCAAACGAATTTAAATTCATCGTCGAGATACAGTCATTCGTTTCTTTGTTTTGTTTTTCTTTAATGAGTAATATTGCCTAACATTGGACATTAAAAAGAGGACCAGACACACCCCTCTTCCCATCTCAGTGTGATGCCAAAGTTAACTGAAAAGTGTCCATTATATAACTCGATGATTATTCATCATCGAATAAATGTTTTTTCTCAATTTTTTTTTTTTTTTGTGATAATCGATGTTTCGTTGTTGTAGCCCGGTCGTGATAATCCATCTGCGTTCTTATGGGTAGTGGATCTGCGGAACCCAAACAAAATTCTTCACCGTGACGTTAAGCCGCCGAGAGAAGTACAAGATCAACTTGTCCATGTGTGGTTTGTGATCTCAGGCATTGTTCTTAGCCTTTCTTCTCTTTTTTTTTCTTCACATACACGCACATATTGATTTTCCCTTATATCTATCAATTATCTAATTGTCTAATGTCTTTTCCAGTTGTACTTTTACATAAAATAACTTTAGGCACTGTCTCGTACTTCGAAAAAGAAGACACTAGCACGTGTTCACGGTTGAGTTCACAAGATGAACTCAGTTGCGTTTGGCCTTATGGTCTTGTAAGAACAAACACATATCAAAATATTGATTACAATCACCGATCATTTACGCATATTCAATTAAAATGAGTGATGTCCCTAAAATTTTCTTCAAAAACTTTAATTTTTCAAACGAGATGATAATTTTTCTAAGAATTCCAGGTGCATCCATTGCATTCAGAATCAAATACGCAGTCATAATTTTTCTTTTTCGGCGTAAACTTATAGACAATTAAATCAGCATTACATCTAACAACGTGCAGTTTCAAGTGTAATTAGGTTTCATTTCAAACGGATTTATTAATTCGCATGTTACGCAGAGTTGGCAAATAGAAAAGAAATGCCGAACTCGTTACGCATGTGCAACACTTTAGTGTGCTCACGGGGGCACTTAGTTTTTATTTCTTCCGCGTATTGTAATAATCGAATTTATTTCGTAAGCTATCATAAGTCGGTAACATCACAGTACGATACATTTTAACAGCCCATGGTACTACTTATCGGCAATGTATTGCTCACATTGTTCCGCACCCCACGAAGTCATAATAAATGGGTGTTTTAGAGTCGATTTGAAATTCCGTTTCTCTGAAATGATTTCTCGTTGCAGGGATCATTATTTCACTTCCGTAAAATGGATAGACAACCACAGTTTGGCGGTTATTTGGATGGCGAGGTCGCAGAACTATTCGGTGGTAACTCAATGCACCGGAACGTTGTGGTACTGTTCACCGGTAAGGAATGAATATTCATGAATGTGTTACTATGTCTGTCATTGAACATAGAAGTTTTTTCTTTCTAATTACCAAAAATTTACGTCCATGTTTATGTAAACCGTATAAAGGTCTGGACACACATATCCGCACCGTGCCCGACACGTGTATAGACTAAACGAATGAGACGTTTCTTGATGGAGAGACAGAATCGTTAATATGAGAGATTTAATTAAATGATTAAATTATATGATACATCAGAGACCCATCGGGAGCGCATTTTCTTGCATGCGTCCGGTCTCACACTTCAACATCGAATGATACTAAAATGATAGTACCGCTACATGGCAGGTGTCTTTCTGCTACGCACCTACATCTAAAGAGCAGGTGGTATTCGCTAACATTCGGCCACCCTGCTACAAGAACGTCCTCGTTCACAGATACATTATTTTGCACAGCACAATTTTTCTGGAGTATATCAACAAATACACTAATTGCAAAACTAAATTATGGAAACTATAAAGCACGATACACAATATAAATGCCAAAATATAACAAAGTACTAAAATAAACAAACACACATAATATGAATTGAAGTCAGAAAATAATGACAGTTCTCTTATAGTTCATAGTCTTTCAAATATGATGGCAATTTTCTCGCCCTTTTAGGACGGTTCACTCTGTTTGAATCATTGTCAGGATCGCAATATTCCTCTCTCGGTGTACATGCATTTGATACATGATTATCGTTGATTTGTTTCACTTCACCATCATCGTCATTGAGCTCTGAGTCAATAACTTGATCTTCATCGTCAACAAGATGGAATAGTTTCATCTGAGATGCATGGGCTGTTGTTGTATAATTTTGTCGTCTTCCTCGCCCTTGACCACTTTGACGAAAATCAGTGATCTTATATGTGTCTGATGGCAGTATTCCAGCAACCACCATTGGACCTCGGTACTTTGCTTGTGTTTTGGTGCTTACTCCGGTCTGCTCTGGTAACCGTCGTACCACTATCACATCACCAATAGAATATTTAAAAGCAACGCTGTGATGAGCATCGTACATCTCTTTCATTTTCTCTTTTGAGTCCAGAATATTTTCTCGAGCTTGATCACGCAATTTGTTTGGTGACTCATATTCGGAAGAAGTTGGCAATAATTCCGGTGGGAAGTAACCAGGTCTTTCGGGTTTGTATCCATGTAGAAGTTCAAAAGGGGACTTGCCTGTGGACTTACTGGGTGCCCAATTTATTGATCTTTGCACTTCAGGCAATACTCGATCCCAATCCCTATGCGACTCAGTTTTAACAGACGAGGTTATCATAGATATAAGAACTCTGTTTATACGCTCGACTTGACCATTTGCTTGTGGCCTTTGACTACAGATAAGTGTATGTCTGATTCCATGCAATTTACAGTAATCTTCAAATGCTTTTGACGTGAAGCAGGTTCCTCGATCAGTTATAACACGATGGGGAGTTCCATAATCACTGATGAATTCATCAAAGTACTTGAGCACACTCTTCGTGAAGCAATTAGGACACAGTCGTAAACGAACAAATTTCGTGAAGTTATCAATAATGACCAAAAGTTCTTTGTTGCGATGAGAACTGGATATCAATGGTCCTAGGAAATCCATATGAATAATTTCAAACGGTCTTTTACCTGGGAGTATAGGGTTCAATTTCCCTTGTTTCTTTCCTGATGGTGCTTTTGTAAATGCACAGACCACACACTGTCTCACATGTTGCTTGACGTAGCTCACCATTTTTGGAAACCAAAAATGTTCTCTGATCATCTGTACTACTTTTTCTGCACCATAATGACCTGAAAAATCATGATATTTCACAGCAAGGTATTTTCTCATGGTTCGTGGCATCACAAACAACTTTCGTTGCTTGCAATTAATTTCTTCGATGCGATAAAGTATACCTTCATTCAACTCATAGTTATCAATAGTAGATTTATCATGATGAGTACGTTTAGATACTGGCTTCTTGAGAACGGAAATAATTTTCTGCAATTCTTTGTCCTGAGACTGAATAAGAGAAACTCTATCTCTTTCGTTGGAAATGTAAAATGCCTTGGGATTTACATTAAATTCGCTTGGACCGTTAGAACGAATCCCGTCATACGATGTATTTTCGCATTCTTCCACAGGTGAACGACTGAGAGCATCGACGTGCGTCATATTCTTTCCAGGACAATGTTTCACCTCATAATCAAATTCGCTAAGTTGTTCAGCCCATCTCGCAATTTGAGGCTTAATATTTCGTTGAGTGTTCAAGTATATGATAGCAGAACAGTCGGTAACAAGCGTAAATTTCAAGCCAAGTAGTAACGGTCGAAGTCGCGTCATTGACCATACAACAGCAATGAGTTCAAGACGACTGGAGTGGTACTTTTCTTCATTAGGATGAGTTCTACGACTCACACAGTACACCAGCCTTAGATTGTTGCTATTGTCCCGTTGAAGTAGCATACCTGCTAATCCAACCGCACTTGCATCAGTGTGCAATTCTGTTTTATCACGAGGATCGAATAACTTTAACACCGGTTGTGACACTAGTTTTTCTCGCAAGATCGCAAAAGCATTTTGTTGTTCGTCATTCCATTCAAATAACTGATTGTTCCTAAGTAAACGGTTAAGAGGAAATGCTATGATAGCATAACGTTCTATGAAGCGCCGAAAGAAACCAGTCAAACCCAAAAATCGTCGTAGTTCTTCTTTAGTCTTGGGAACTGGATACTCAGCTATAGCAACTAATTTCCTTGGTCCAGGCTTCAATCCCTCTCTGTTTACCACGAAACCAAGATATTCCACTTCAGGCATACAAAATTCACATTTGGATAGTTTCAATGTCACCCCAGCTGTTTGCAGTTTTTCCAGAAACTTTTTCAATTTTACCATCATGTCATCGAAATCATATGCGCCAAAAAATATATCATCAACAAAACATGTTACAGTGTTCCACAATAGATCACCCAAAGCAACAGACATCGCACGCTGAAAAACTGGAGGCCCATTTGCTAATCCAAAAAATAAACGAGTTGGCTCGAAATGCCCATCAGGTGTTGTAAACGCAGCTTTACGTGATGATTCATCATCCATTGGGATCTGGTTGAATCCTTGACATGCATCGAGAATGCAAAACATGCTAAATCCTGAAAGACGGTCAAGCAAATCATCAAGACATGGAAGGGGAAATTTATCTTTCACGGTTTGAGCATTTAACTGCCTGTAATCAATCACCATTCTGTATTCACCAGTCTTTTTGGGAACAAGTAGTACTGGACTACTGTACTCCGATATACTATCTCGTATAATTCCTTGATCTTTCATTTCAGTTGTAATTTTTCGCAGTATTTGTCTTTCATAATGTGAAGCACGGTATGGAGATCGTGCTACCGGTTTGCTTCCTGGAATTTCATTTATGTGCATCACAGCTGTATTGATGCATCCGATTTCGTCAGGTTCTTTCGCAAAACATGAACGATAATCATTAAGTAATTCGCACAGCCTATTTTTTTCTTGTTCCTTTATGACATCGCCGACTTTAATTTCTTCACAAATAATAGGTTGCCTATTGCTTGTGATTGCTTTTGCAACCATAACATCAGAAACATCAACACTGGAATCAGGCTCGCTATTCTCATCATGCCAGAATCCACGCAAAATACCTCTATTTTTCTCTATTGGTATTTGGCATACCTCCTCGACCTGAATTTTACACAATCTATCAAACTCATCGATATTAAGGAACTGTGACTTTCCTTCTTTCCGTATCAAGATTAATTCCGGTGAATCGATAACATTATTACCAATGAGTACATTTGGTCCCTCAAAAGTATCGTCTTTTACTATATAGAATGTAATACTTCTCATTACTACATTATCTATGGCGACATTCACTTCTGTAATTCCTAGAGGTTTACTAAGACCACCAATACCTCTAATAGGAGAAATAACCTCATTACGAACGTCGGCGTTTACCCTTTGAGCAAAATTTTGTTTCATCATAGATATGTCAGCACCTGTATCTACAACAGCTTCAGTTTCAACCTCATTGATACGAACAGTTTTGTTGTGAGAAGGAATGTTTATTTTCGGCATGAACATAGCTGTGTTCACCAGAAGATTTTTTGGTTTTGTTGAACAATCTTTGGTACCATGACCCTCTTTTTTACAAGATGTACAGAACTTCACCCTTTTTGGTTTAGGACAATCTCTGGAAAAATGCCCCTTTTGGTAACAGTTATAACACGCGTTATGGTCTGCAGGTTTACCAGTATCAATGTCCTTTCGCCAATGATAATCTTCTTTCTGTGGTTTGTTTTTGTTAAATTTTTCTCGAGTCAAGTTTTGAGTTGGCGGTCTAGAGGCTTTTGAATATTCATTATTATACACTTTTTTACAAGTGCTCATGACCACACTTTCATATTCATCAAGCATTTCTGTCAACTTTACCACGGTTGTGATTTTTGACCATTCATCAATGAAATGATTACGAACATCTGTATTCACACTACGTTTTAGTTGATCGGTCACGATAAGTTCTTTTAGCCCCTCGAAATCTTTTATTCCCAATCCGCTTATCCATTCCTCGAAATAATTTCTCAATTCGAAACCAAAGTCCTTCCACGTAATTTCCGAACTTTTCTTGTGGTTATTGAAAAGCTGACGGAATTGTTCAGGACACAATTTGAATCGTCTCAACAGAAGTTTCTTAACATAGTCATATTCAGCAGCTTCCTGCTCAGGTTCTCTGGCAATGAGAGCAACAATTTCTGATGGTAATACACTAATGAGATGCGTAACCCAATGTTCTTTCGGGATGGACATGATCTTAGCCTGACGCTCAAAAGAGGTCATAAATAAGCTAATATCATTCTTCATATCAAATTTTGGGATCAATTTATGAAGATCTACTTTAAATGAACTATCATTTTCCCTCGCTAGACCCCCACCAATTGAACTTAGAGACAGTTCTAACCGTTTCTTTTCCAATTCCAATTCCATCCTTTTCATTTCCATTTCATCCTGACGCTTTCTCATCTCCATGTCATTTTGACGCTTCCTTTCCTCGCGCTCATCAATCTCTCGTTGTATTCTAGTTTCTATAACGGTATCGACAAGGACCCTAACAAATTCTTCCTCATAATTCTTCGAGTTTAGAATTAATAGTTTTAAATCAGCAACTTTAAAATCGGGATCAACTGTTTCCCCAAGCTCCTCGGCGAGAATTTTCAAGTCACCTTTTCTCGCTTTCGCTAAGAATGACATCTTGCAATATTAAAAGAAAATAATAATAATAAAAGAAAAGAAAATGACCAGTGCTATGGTATTATTGCTAAATAATGATACGGAATATAGCATTAAATTGACTCTGATCATGAAACGAAAATAGTTCAACTCACCACTACATGGCAACAATAAAAAAATAAATCACTTCACTGCATATACACGAAAAGAAATGAATAAAAAAAATGAATTCACTGAAAATTAATCGAAACTCGCGCAAAATCTTGTACATCGCACTTGCGCGCTAATATAACCCTCGCATCGTCAAACGTGGAACCATATAATAATGTGTGAAATAAATTCACTGTGGATCAATCAAAGTTTGCGCAAAATTTTAAACATCACACTCGCGCACTCTCACCATCACAACACCTCGACACATCGGAAACGTCGCAGAATAATATACATCATACACGCACTAATATCTCGCACTGCATATACTAATATCGCGCACTAAATCATCACATCATATTTCCACCAGCAAGGATAGGTCGTAGAATCACTGAAACATCAGAAATATCGTTGAATCTTTAACCTCAACAGCCATTAGACTACTTCGGGAATCCTCGGGTGACATCGGCAATCGTCGGGAGACATCGATATCTTCGGTAACATCGGAGATCCACGGAATCTTTAACCTCAACAGCGATTAGTATACTTCGGCAATCCTCGGTAGACTTCGGATATCCTCGGGTGACATCGGAAACAGCAACCAGCGGACGTCATCGGCAATCATCAGTAGAAAAGAAGAAACTTTTTTTTTTTTGTTTCGTCGTCGAGAAGACAAACTTCGCAAGCTGCCGATTATGGGCTCTAGTTCATAAACATCAACGCACGTGGGATATGCATAGCATCATCGTTATCACTATATATCTATGTCTTTGTCTATGTCTATGTCATCCCACTTCTGAATTATAGACTAAACGAATGAGACGTTTCTTGATGGAGAGACAGAATCGTTAATATGAGAGATTTAATTAAATGATTAAATTATATGATACATCAGAGACCCATCGGGAGCGCATTTTCTTGCATGCGTCCGGTCTCACACTTCAACATCGAATGATACTAAAATGATAGTACCGCTACATGGCAGGTGTCTTTCTGCTACGCACCTACATCTAAAGAGCAGGTGGTATTCGCTAACACGTGCGTCGGCCGAGTGTAGGTCACCACACGGTCAAAGAATAATTCTTTGCTAAGCAATGCAGCCGTTCACACATATCCGCACCGTAGCCGAGCACCGTCACCGCACCGCGTCCGCACCGTCACCAACTAGGTTATTTTATATTTTTACGGTGACGGTGCGGGCTCGGGAGAGAGAGAGAGAGCGCAGATTTTTTTTATAAAAGAGCTCATTTATTTCATGTCGCTTCTCAATTTTCATCAATTGCTGAATTATTAATTCCATTTATTTCTTGATTTCAATCAATTTCTGCATTATTTCTTTTATTAATTCTGAATTTTCAATAGTTCTGGAATTATTTCTTTCAATTATTTTTAATCCATCGGTTCTAAAGTTTTCCTTAATTTCGGAAACGGTTTCTCACATTCGTTTAAAATTACCTCCATTAATTTTTGTGTTAATTCACATTTGTGTAGTTATTATTTTTTTTTGTACGGGGGTATTTCTTAGCGTTCGTGTATATTCAGTATGCCGATTCCCTCTTCCCACAAAATATATGAAATCTTGTTAAAGGGAAGGGGTGTCCTAAACATTTTTCGTGCCCCGAAATTGTTTGGACGCACCTGGCCCCGCTTCTGTGGTACTAGCGTAATATGTAGAAAACATATGGATAAACATTTTCACAACTTTGATGGGAAAACAATGTTTAAAATTATGTTTCACATAGCATATAACGAAATTTTGCCGGGGAGATTTTTGTTAAAATAATAATGTAAACTTGGAAAACTAACTGGATTTAATTTCCGATACTCTATAAATGAATCATTTTTGTTGGTTTTAACATAAATTATATATATAAATAGAAAACGGTTCGAAAATTTTTGGGTTTTTTCTTATGGGAAAATATATGAGACATTTTAAATTTGGTACTCACATCAGATGCAACATGTTAAGCCATAAATGCTTAACCCATGTCCTGTGCTCCAAATGCGGCCCTCGGAAGCATTTGATGTGGCCCGTGACAACAAAAAACAAAACAAGGCTCTCGAGTGGTCTCAAGCACATTTCAAAATCACTTGAGCGACTAAGGGCACACCTCCAGTTCACTTAAGTGGATCGTGACACATTTGCAGATTATCCTATTTGAGTGGTTAGTGGCACATTTCCAGATCTCTCGATCTGCCCGCGGCACGCTTGCAGATCACTTAAGCGACACGTGCCACTTCTTAGATAATTATGGAGGATCGAGACTCATTTCTGGATAACTTAAGAAGCCGGCGAAATATTTCAAAACATTGAAGTGGCCCACACCTTCCAAAAAGTCGAGCACCTTTGTGCTAAATATCTGACAAAGGTGTTTCAGCGACTGGGACTTTGGCAATGAGTGCTTTAAATTACTATCGAATACCAGTGAGGCTTTATCATTGAATCAAGCCCCGGCAAACTAAACACCCTAATTGTTATTGATTTTAATATCCATTTGCCATCTGCAGAGGAGCCAATTTTCAGTTTAGAAGATTCTGCGAACACACACACACACACACACACACACAGAGTAAAAGATATGCTCGCTCTTTCGTACAATATGCTCCTACTGAGCTTAGATACACTTCTCCGAGGTGTTATCGGAATTTGACACCACCTGCCCTTACAGATGATTATATTTATGATGGCCGTTGACTCTGAATAAAAAAAAAACGAGTGTGTAGCTGAGGAAGAGAGAGTACCCCTCTCCCCCACAGATTGTTTTAATTTCTATATGACTTTTTTTTTTCCTCTCTCCATTTTTATCACTCCGTAAATAATCTCCTCTGTCCAAACTATAAACAAGAATGCATATAGTCAAACTAAGCAAATGACCGTCTTTTTATTTGCAGCTGCATTTAAAGATTCTATCCTTTTTTGCGGGTTTGTCACATACAAAAAATCTATCGGAGATCAATCCAAAATAAAAACAAAATTAAAATTTCTATAAAAAACACATCCACACACACATATACAGACAGATAAAAAATTTATATACATGTGTAGATTATTTACAGAAATGTTTAGAACAATTAATTATTGTTAATTTACGCTAGGGTTATTATATCCAAATCACTCTTGTTAATTAATTTACTGAACATTGATTACACCGAACCGGCTGCGTTAAAGACTTGAAGCAATCGACACAGCTTCGTAGTCAGCATACGGCAGCGACACGGGCAACACACGGAAAGGTGTGGTCTGAAGAAGAACGAGCCGAGCCACGGCCAACTGACGCCCGAGCTACGGTCCTGGCACGGTGCGGATATGTGTGTCCAGACCTTAAAAGTCACTGACACTCCGAAAAACAAAAAAGAAAACGAATAAAACAAAAAATATTGTATAGTGTGAAAGTTTTCTGTAGCAATAATATTCAGCATTACTCGTCCATCAATCATGATGTACGAGTATTTATAACAGGGGTGCACAACCGTTTCAGTCCGCGGGCCAAATATACGGTATTTCTTTCGTTCTCGGTTTGAAACTTCTGACTATAGGGTGACCATATGGCCCGTATTTTATGGAATGTTCCCATAATTGTGACCGTCCAGACTTTTTTCTTTATAAAATGTCCTTTTTTTTTATTTTCACCGAGGCTTATTTGAATTTTTGAAATCAAGACTTGAGATTATTTTTATGACTTATAAATTATGTTATGATAATTATGACTATCTTTCTTTCAAACCGAGCACAACTCAGGTCTATCACCGTCTATGGGCGATTTACTACCTAGTGAGTTGTGACGGAAGAGTAACTGTGCGCGCACCCAACAGTCTGAGTGCGTATGTAGTGTTGTGTTTCTGCCATCTATATTTCAGAAGTGTGGGCGCGGTAGCCCGGTCGATAAGATGCTCGCCTTAAGTACCAAAGGATGTTTAGAGGTATCGCGAGTTCGATACCCAGTTCGTCCTTGTCAGAAAACTTTCCTGACGCAGGGGTACAACAAAAAACGGCGACTTGACCGCAGCAAAAATCGCTACCGCAGGGTGTCCCCCATCGAGGGGTTAGCGCACCAACCTCTCGATGAGTATGAAAAACAAGCCTGCCGTTCGGAATCGGCAATAAATTGTAGGTCCCGGTCTAATTAGCCCTCGTGTGCAGAAAATGACCGTGGTGCGACAAAAATGATCAATGATTATTTCAGAAGTGCAGTGAGTGATGAGTTATGATTAAAAAACATTTGTACTGTTTGTGGATCTGTTGCTCTCTGTGGCAAGACTTTTTAAAGAGGAGAACGGCTCGCATTCGCACCTTGAAGTTGGAAACTACAGAAAACCAACTTCAGCCGACGACCACTGTGGTTACGGTGGGGTTCGAATCAGGGACACTCGATCACTACAGCGGCAGATAATATAACTATCGGTCGTATAAACACATTCATTTTACACAGGGTCGTAAGTAGGATTTTAGTGAGTGGGGGACATGATTTGCCGCCCCCACCATTGTAAAATTCGATGGCTTTATGAGGGTGTTTTGTTCCAACCTAAAATTTGTCATACCCACCCCTAAATTTCGCCACCCGGAAATTTGCTTCCCCCCCCCATCTTACTATGGCCCCGTTTTACATATTTTTCAAATATATATTGATTTTTTCTGCTCCTTTTGGTGAATTTCATTTTCATTTATTTTCACTTACAGAAGCTCTCTAATTCTCGCTATTAGCTATTTTTTCAGCAATTTTAGCGATAGCTGGCAACTTCACTTGCCTTTGAAAACATTTTAGGCTGGAATTGACAACGGTACTTTGACGAAATTTTGGCTGCAGATGGTGTCTTTATTTGCCTTTGACAAATTTACAATGTTTATGGCTCTAATTGTCAACTTTACTTGCCTTCCGCAATTTATTTGGCCGTTATCGGCAACTCTTTTTTGTATTTGGCAAATTTTTTTTTGTCAATTTCCCATGTTTTTATGAAGGGAATATGGTCAACCCAGATATTTACTGTGTAAGTGTATTGATACTTTTCTAGCGGGCAAATGGAACCCCCTCGGCGGGCCACATCTTGCCCGCTGGCCGGAGCTTGTGCACCCTTGATTTATAATATCACAAGGACGATTCATTTAAAAATTCGCAATAAATATAACATATAAAAAAGAACAAATCTATAGTCAATAAATACTACTTGAAAACTCTCACCGATGTGATAAAACATCAAATATGATTCTAATTGATTATATTACATAATTAATTAATTTACTTAATTTATTATTATTTTGAAATATATGACATCCATATTTCTTGTGGGCATCTTTTTCTCAGCCACCTCGTTGGGCATTTTGCCTGTTGTGGCGTTGTATTTGTGTTTATTTGTATACTAGTTTTTATTACTTGCTATCGAGGAAACATATTTAATTAATTCAAGTTTTAATTTATTGCGCGATCAAGAAATATTTAATTAACATATCGAGAGACCAACTTCTCTCTACGCGGTTCAAAGAATTCAGTGGAATGTTCATCAATATTATTATAATCCGAGAGGCTATCCGTCATGTCATTGAAAACGAGCAATTTTTCCCTCTCTCTCTCTTTCGGAGAGAACTTTTTTAAATACATTTCTCTCTTCACCGAGTTCTATTTCCACATCATTAACCTTTTGCTAACTAATTCGCAATACATTAACTTCCACGAAGCGTGCACGCTGTCTCGTCAATCTCGTTTGCAATTTCACTCTGTCTTTCTTTCTTTCTATCTCTAGCATCCATTACACTCTGATTTAATTCCATTTTTTATTTATGCGGTATATATAATAGTGTACTATTTTTCCCTTTCAATTCATTGGCGACTCTCACGCGTTAAAGAAAATTATGAAAGTATTCAGAGAGAGGAAAATGTTTGATTTTTATTTATAATTTGAAGTATCATTTTGAAATCACAATAAAATGGTAAAAAATTATATAATTTTTTTATTATAATTTCATTTGTTTTTTGAGTGATTTCAATGGGAAAAAAATTCGCAATAAAATGTCTGTTTTTCCCCAATAAATATTCCTCTCAGTACGTATATGTTGGATTTATTATTATATCTGTTTATTGTTTATTAGTTAAAGTATTATCACGTAAGGATTTTGGGTAGTTTCACGAGATGAAACGGCGAAAGCTACGGTTCGGAGAGGCAAAAAACAAACTGTTGGCAAAACTAGAGACAAACAACATGAATTGTTTATGTTTCAGGGAATGATTTTCCCCGAATACTCCCACACACAGATGAGCGTGTATTTGACCGAAATTACAGACATTCCAAGAAAACGGGAAAATCGGGGAACATTCCTATAGAAGATGTACTTTTTTTAGGTATATGTTGTGAAAGTGGACCGTATTTTGAAAATTCCTAGAGGTGCTTACCCAGGGCCGTCTTAAAAGTATTATGAACCACATGTGTGTTTTTTTTCTGAGGCCCTACTTGGCAAATTCACTTGGTTACTCTTGAAATTTTTTACCAGATCTAATTTTCGTGACGCCCCACATCTTCATTTGAAACCCCCGGGGGGCCCTGCACGGGTGGGCTCATGTGTTAAGACGGCACTGTGCTTACCACAGGCTCGTCATTGGGGAAGTCGAGGGGAAATAGCTTTTAAAAATACCCTAGAAACGGTATATAGTATATACCATTATATATACTATATAGGCTATATATATGTTTTTGCCCACCTCCCCCCCGGAAAAAGTTGAAATGACTGGCTTGGTTTACCACTTCATTCAGTGGCGTGCGTCGGAGCCGGAGGCGTTGCGGGTGCTCAAGCTCCGACTGTAATTGGTGGCATGGATCCGAGTGCCCCAGAATTGATTTAGAAATTAAAATTTCCAATATAGAACTAAAGACGAGCACCCACAGTTTCGAAACACTTCCGACACCCCTGATTTCATTATAATTTCAAAATAATATCAATTTAAGTAAATAAATTGTGTATTTACCCCCACCCCCTCCCCGTGAGATGAAATGCTGTCGCAATTTCATTAAATGCTTTTCGGTGATCTTTTTTTGAATATCTTTTCAACTGCTACTTATTTACTCTGGATGCTTTTCAATTTCCGAAATTTCAAAATGAATTTTAAATTTAACGCTGGGTCACCCATCGTTCAAACTCGAATGACAAAAATATGAAGAAATGCGAGGCGATTTCGCAACGAAAGTTGGCATGGGACTAGCATGCGAGTCGCCAATACGCCAGTTTCCTCGTGTGAGGGTTTCCATAGCGATATACGTGTTCGTCTTCTGCAAAGCTGCATTAAGAGTTTCGCTCTTGAGCACATCTTCAAGCGGCTTTGGTCTTCTGGATACGGTTTCTCTCATCAGTCGCCGAACTTTAGTTTCCCCGTGTGAGTAGGACTTAGTTGCGCAACCGTATAGCATTCCTTCATATTTTCGCGGGTTAGCTTGTTTGATCGGGTGACCACGCGTTGTATTTAAGATAATTTAAAAAGAAAATCTCCCTGATGCAGGCCCCCATTATCTCACCTCGATTGGAATTCATGTAATATGTTACGTACATACATGCGTGTAGGGGAATGTGCGAAAATTCCATTCCCCTTTCAAGATAAACACATATTTTTCTCTCGTCACATAGCAACAACGTGGTTTGTGGTTTGCTGTTATCGAAATAAAGCTCCTTATTTAATTAAACTACCGATCGCTAATGTATATTTACAACGTGTGCGTGAATGAATTTGTCTTATGGAGTATTACTAATCATTCATCCGGACTCACAAAAGTAACCAATTATTAATTCTTAGTCTTTTTTTCTAATTCCGTAAAAGAAAAGGTCCCGTTAGCTGTAACGAATAATTATTGTACGTCAATAAATGGATGTAGCCATAGTCCCCACAAGGGTGGGGCTGACAGAGTTCCAACCCTGGGGCCTGGGACAATCACAGCACCACCTGTGAGCGAAATTTGAACTTTTCAATTTATGAAAAAAGAAAACTGTCATTATAAGTATTTTTAGTGCAAGTCGCACCTTTTTATGCCAATTTGTTAATTGATTTGTTATTAATTTTTGAAACGTGCCCAGGACTTTTCACCCATCCTGTATTTACTGGGGAAAAGGAAATTAATGGATAAACATTACGTTGTTCCCAATAATTGTTTTACCTATTAATGTAAAGCTATAGTTCATGAAACAGGTTTTGGATGGAGAACAAGGTGCATAAGCGTTAATGATTTCGACATGAGGTAATGCGATCATGGGAATGATATCGGTTCGGCGTTTCATTACCGTAATTTCAAAAGATGCGCCAATGTTGTAGGCTAGTTGGAATAATTTATATTGGATCGTGCGAATGCGGTAGTTGCAGAACCGGGATATTGTGAGGTGATCAAATCTATGCACGCAGGTCTGAAACGGGTATAGGGAAACAGAAATTTGCGTGAGAGAAACTCTTACAATCCTGAAAACATATCCTCTGCAAATGTGCTAACTAATATTGCTGCGGAATTGCATAGTAACCCTGTGCCACATAATTCGGTTGTTCGTAACTAATGGCATGCCGCTGAATGTTTGGCCGAAATTAGTGAGAACTGGTCTCAACCCCAAATTAAATCCGAACTATCATTAGTCTCGTGCTTTTCTGAAGCGTGAGATTGCCACCGAAACGACATATCGCTACGAACTCACGGTCGTCGCAAAATAACACCACGGTGTGTACCGTCTCTTTTTCTCTTAGATTATACATATAGTTATGGTTAGATTTTCTTCTCACATGTATACTTAAAGGTGGGTTTATACGTTACGACTTTACGAATACTTGATCACGCGTGATGTGGGGGAGGGAGCCCATCTTACACTCGGAAAAAATCATTTGATAGCCAAGACCAGACATATCCGCAATAATTCCATTAATCGCATCGATAGCTAAATAGAAAGAAATTAATTCAAATTACTCAAATGGTTGTTTTCGGGCAACCATCTTGCCATTGACTGATCAACATCTGTGGAATTTGAGAAACCATAATGCAGACGAGAGCTTAATGCTCTGCTGCAATTCGCGCCATCTAGCAACGTAAAACGCCTACTCCTGCATACGCCTCTCATACGAAACGATATTCCTTAACGCTCATGAAAATGGTCTCTCTCCTCATGTTAATTGATGTATCCTGTTGTTCCTAACTTCTAGTCGCGAATGCGAACTGATCTCCTCATTAAAATTTCTCGCCACAGAGAGCAACAGATCTACAACGGTACAGATATTCAATCATCACACTTCACATAGTTTGAAAAATAGATAGCTTTGCTAAAATTCGCACATAACACTAGATACGCACTCAGACTGTTTAGTACACATGCATTCTTCCAGCCCAACTCATTCGATAGTAATTGTCCATGGCGATAGATCGGAGGTTTTGCTCGGTTTCAGAGAAAGGTTAATTCATGTACACAGGGTGAAAGCGACTTGTTCTGCCAGACGAAAGGGAGTGATAGACGAGCCCAAATGGAACATGACACACCCTACTAAACCTTTCCTATCCTATCTCGAACCGTTTTCGAGTTATGATGGATAATCGATTATGGAAGAAAAATGTTTAAAGTCTAAAAAAAATAAAAATTTGTGAAGTTTCTGCAAGACCTACACACAAACATTTCTTCATATTTAGAAAGAACTGAAATAAATCTCATAAGGTGACACCAAATTTTTTTTCAGAATATCTGGATCAAATGGTGAGCTACAAGTGCTGAGAGATTAGTGAAGTGCAAAATAGAATCGTCGCCAAAGTCGACTAAAATATCTACTTCGACAAACGCTGATTTCAGTGACATACTGCAAACAAGAAAAAGGCTAAATTTCTCCTTAACTAGAACATCAATATAGTTTATTGCAGAATCTTTCACTGGTGCAATGGACAAATTTTTGATAAATTTTACTGTTTGTAGCTGGAAGGTTATTTGCGGAATTGGCGATTAAAAACTTTGGCAACAATATGACTTTGAACTTTTCCAATATTTCATCGCTTGTTGCTCGCCATTAAGTCTAGATATTCCGATAGAAATGGTGTCACCTTAGGCTGAACAGATAGAGAGACGGAGAGCGACACAACGATGGGGGAAAAGATCCGAGCAGCGAAATCAAACACGCATTCAAGAGCAGCGCATTCAAGATATTTTGATTTCGCCGCTCTGCTCGCTTGTGTGTAGCTTCAAGATGGTCGTCGAAGGGCTTGTTTTCGCTGTTAAAAAGCGGTAGTGAGGTCAAAAATGTCACCAGAATCGTTGATGTTAAGTTCTCGACGTACTTCAAAATGGTGTGGAGGATAACATGGAAACAGCAAGTACCAAATATGATTTTCATATATTTCCCGTCAAACTTTTTTTGTGTGCACGTGCTTAACCAAACCGAAAATGTTTATATTTTGAGTTTTAGGCTAATTTATCATGCACCCTATGTGGGAAAATGTATTTGAGTAGTCTGAATTAAAAATTATGTAGGTTTCTGTGGAAAAATGTGACCAAATTAGCTCGCTCGTAGCACTCACTTTGGTGCACTTTTTTTTTTGACTGGTGAGAGAGAAAGATTAGCTCAAAGATTACATCGTGTACGTTTTTAGAACTTCATGATACTAATGGTTGAAGGATTCGTAGAATACGTGTCGTAGACTTTTATGTAATAATCTGTACATGCTTTACCACATTTTTCAAAAGTTTATATTTATGTCTTCTCATTCCCCAATCAGATATACGAGCAGCGCCCACCCAGCAGAAAAGGTTGGGTCGATCTCTACGACTCGCCAGTAGTCGGCGAAGGAGGAAGGTGCTGGTTCTTGAAGTTGCCGTTACCCGAAGGAATGCACGGACACTACCGCCACGTAGCTGTTGCATACAATGATGTAAGTTCTGACGATGAGGAGCACTTTTTTTCCGTTGTACCCATTTATTTATTTGCTTGAAATCGAATGAAAATTCAAAAACAGAGTTTCAGAAACATCAGTATCTTGAGAAAATTTGAATTGTTAAAGAAGAAAAGATAAAATTTCAATTTTTTTTCAGTTTAAAGTGTAGGCCTATTCAATTTCATTTCCTATTTGTTTTGCAGTCACGCCATGTGGACTACCTGACGCAGGGAAGATACGACATAGTTAAAATCTTGGCGTATCACGAGGGGACCAACACCGCGTAAGTAGTCCCCCCCCCCCCACAACAGAATGTCTTGTCTGCCCGTTCAGCAACTCGCATATTCGTGTGGGTTCATCTTCGAATACCTAAAGTAAATGCCAATCTCTTCCAGGTATTACATTGCGACGAAAGAAAACAGACCGGGAGAGAGGCATCTGTATTCTGTATCTGGAAAGAAAGCCAGGTTCACGACGTACACGAAATGTTTGACCTGCGACGAAGGTTATGCCTGTCTGTACAATAACGCCGTATTCAGTCCGAGTTCCGAATTCTATGTTTTCGAATGTCTGGGTCCCGGTGTCCCGAGAATCGAAATAAGATCCATATACAACGACACTTTCGGTAAAAAGAATGCGTATCAAGTTCTTTCATTTAGTTTTGTCTCATTTAGTTTTATATTTGACCTGAATTTTTGTCCCGATCAATAAATAATAGAAAATCACTAGCAAAAGAAATCTGTAGAATGAATAGTTGTTTTATAGAAGCTTGGTTTTGTTGTAGAAAATGTTTGTTAACAAGATGCATGCTGTAAATTAAGCTGTTGCTACTCCCATCTCAGATAATGAAATTTATATGTATTCAAATAGGCAAGTCCTGGGCTATGTGGTATAGTTTTTAGTTTCTGTAATTTTGCTATTTATTTCCGGTAATACAGCCAATTTGAGTTGGCTACAAATTAATCATGAAAATATCACAGAATTGTATGAGCAAATCATAAAAAATTATTTCAAAATTGTTCCAACTATGTCAACTTACTTTAGATGTGACGCAATTTGGCACAAACCCTAGTGTAAGTTTTGCATAGCATGATGGTTAATAGGATTTGAGGAATAAACGTAACAGCTAGTAAATACAAAACTTTTATTTCAATACAATGCCGAACTGAAAGATGTGCCTGTTAAGCGGCCAATATTTTGAAGAATAAAGTGAATGTAGAAAGAAAAGTTACAAAAATAAAAAAAGTACAAGGAAGTAATCATTCACAGCTTTTATGTCCACCAAGAATGTAGGTCGATCGCTCACTTGAACTGGTGGCTGTAATTTTCGCTTAATTTTGTTGCGGTTTTCCCAAATAGGTCAATTGGCGTATGACACGTTTCTTTTTTGTATGCCAACTTGCCACAACATGAATGTCTAAACAAGAGGGCTGCCTCACTGTTCAACAAATGTTCTATGAAGCATTCCAGCACTTGAATATAATCACTATCGATCACTCTACCCATCACAATCGTTGAAAACGCCTCGACCTATTCTGGACTTCACAGAATAACAAACTTTAAGTGAAAAAAAACTTTTCTGGCAGAGGAAATCACAGAAAACTCTCTCTTACTGTCCTTCCACTCTCGGAGCTCCCACCTCACTGAAACTGCAGTGACAACACCCCATCACCACACACACAAACTAATGATGCAACACCCTCAGGCGGTTTGAGTAGCACTTAGTGCTTACCGCGGTAGAAAAAAGAAGTTGCGTGCCAACTTACCTCTTATCCAACTAACCCCGGTCTCCCCGACATAAATGTGGAGAAAAAATGAAATAATAATTATTCCTAAACTGACTTCTTTTACGACTGAAATAATATAATTTTGCCGTTTCTTTAATCGTTTCTATGTAGATAGAAAAAAACCAATATAACCTGTAATGTTTGTACAATTTCAGTACAGTAGTTGTTCAAGGAAAAATATTTTTATTGGGAAATTTCATGATTTGATGATATATTTGGAAGGGGAGAAAAATGAAATTGAGAATGAGCCCCTGGTTTTCTTCCGCTTTCTTTACAGAAATTTTAGACGGAAATGACGATTTGAGAACAAGAGTACAGGAGATGACCCTCCCGCAAATGAGGACGTTCCAAGTTTCTTTAGCATCCGGATACAGTGAGTATTTTGAACTAGAGATGCTATCCTGGTTGACTCAAAATGAACAACGCGAGTTCAAAACTAGAATTGATTGTTTATCGCTTATGAGAAGTACTTCATCCAGCTTTCAATCTTATTTCCCAGGAGCTCAAGTTCGACTTTTGTTGCCACCTGGTCTTGCCGAAGATGAAGTTCTACTCTACCCACTCATAGTGGAAGGGTAAGTCTTGTCATCAATAACTGATCCCTTATCATCAGAAATTATTGAGATTTTTCTTCTATATTTTCGATTCTGCATCATATCCGCTAGTCCATTCAAAATGCTTATACTTGTAGATGTGGAGCTCCTGGCAGCCAGCTTGTAACCAACGAGTTCAGCATCAACTGGGGCACTTACTTGTCGAGTCATCGCAACTATATCTACGCTTGGATCGATGGTAGAGGGAGCGGCTTCCAGGGTGACAAGTTTCTCCACGAAACTTATTATCATCTCGGTACGGCTGAGGTCGAAGATCAAATAGAAGTCGTCAGGTTTGTGTCTGTTTCATATTCGATTCTTTCGTGGGAGAATTTTTTCTTGAAAACATTACTGTTCACGAACGGAAATACTACCCTCAATTATCGGCAAAGGGCATTGGATGCATTTTATTCAAACTTGTGACAAGTTCGGCAAGAAGAATTTTAAATAATTTTGCTGATAACACGTGATATTCATCTCCAAAATGAAGTTACAAAGGTGAAGTTCGTCGTAGTTGGCAAACGATCAGATATGACTGACATAGCGTTTGTTGAGTATGGAAAGTATGTAAATTTCGAGGAATTATTTATTGGCGCCATGCAGAAGTATGATGGCCACCCGTAACGAATAAAATGAGCTCGAAATATTAATGGAAAGATTATCAAATGCTCAGAGAAGGCTAATTGAATTATAACTTGCAAAAGTTAATCCCGCAGTTAAGACTAGTTTTTTTAAAATCATTATTCATTCGTTTTTTACTTGTGTTTTTACAGGTATTTACGTGACAACTTGCCGTTCGTGAACCCAGCCCAAATAGCTATCTGGGGATGGGGATACGGCGGATATACGGCCGCATCTGCTCTGTCTGTCGAAAACACAGTTTTTACGTGTGCGATATCCGTATCTCCAATAACCAATTGGCTTTACTACGGTGAGTTAACTTCTTCATTTATACACACGTTCAAAAATTTCGCGAGTGAATTTTTTACACGTACAGTCGCCCCCCCCCCCCCCCCGTATTCGGGGGGTTACGTTCCGGGGTGACCGCGAATACGGGAAATCCGCGAATAACCAAAACTATAGGTTTTTTATATATCTCGTTTATTGAGCAGCATGAGATGAACAGGGTGACGCAGAGGGTAGAAGAGAATGTAAAAGAGGGTGCAGTGATTGTTGGCGATGTTTCCTGAAAGAACATTGTGATTTTTGTTTGTCGTTTCTTCTTCATATCATCAAGTATGTTGGAATATGACGACAAGGCTTCCTCTACCAATTTTTCTACATGTGAAGAGCTTACCATAGAGGGATCTATGTCATGAAAACAATCTATTGCTGATTTGAACGTGCCAAGCTCTTTCGCTGTTACTCATGGTGAACTTCTACTTCTTTATCTTGATCTTCTTCACCTGGTACCGCTTCAGTTTCCGGAGCAGTCGACTGCATTAATCCCTTCTCGTTCAATATCTCTGAATTGATATTTATTAGCTGTTCAATTTCTATATCCATATCACTGAACTCTTCCCCACCCACCTGTTTCCTAACGTGATAACTGTCTTTTATAATCTCTTCAGTTGTTTCTGTATAAATGATTGTGTCCTGGAGCACATATTGTGGCCAAAGGTTAATCCAACTAGAGGTGACTGTTTCTCTCTTGGGAGCTGGCTCTAGTGATGACAGTAATGTCATTAGCGAGCCATCCTAAACATACACAACTCAAATTTTGTATAGAAAACACATAACACAGGAATGACGATTACTGAGTGTTGCAAAAAAAAAAATTCCAATAAAGGAAAAAAAGCTGAAATACGGGGGGGGGGGGGATCGACTGTATTAAGAAACATATGCAGGAATAGCGACAAACATGCAAGCTTGTACGTATCATGTACATGACACACATAGTTTTCTCAAAATGCCTAAAAATGTACTCCGTCCTTAACTTTTCGGCACATGTGTACAACGTGAAATTGAAAATGTCGTTTGCTCGATACATCTCTTTCTGCACATTTTCAGACGATTATATATTTTAACAGCCTTTTTATGCATAATGAGAAATAATGTGATTATAACCTGTTTGCTACATACCAATCATGAACGTAGCGCTAACGAAAGTCAATTTAAAAGGATTGATTGACAGGCCGAGAATATGCACTCTTTTGCAAAAAAAAAAAAACGAAGCACCCCTAAAAATTAATCCGATCATCTCAAAATTTTGCTTGCAAATTCCTTTACACCAAGTATGTAAATGATTCACTTTTCAAGGCCAATGAATATTAACTTTGGTCATAGCGCGCGTTTCTACTGCGAAACTAGAATTGTGTACAACTGGCACCAATAGGACGGCTACTCGCGATTAGCGAAATTATTATTAATATTAAATATTAATGTTCTTTCATTAGTTATGACTTTTCATTAGCTCTAAATCCTCATTCATTATAGAATTATTGTAATTGCGGAATTCATTATGGGATCGTGAATTTCAGAATTCATTGTGGGATTCATTAATTTTGGAATTTTCATTGATACACCGAATTTCCTCTAAATGTGTGATTGTTTCCAAATTTTGAATTGTCATTAATTCTGAATTTTCATTAATTATGATATTTCATTGATCGGTGAAAGAATTATTTTTCATTAAATCTGAAATTAAATTATTAATTTCACTAATTCCGGTGTTTCATTAATCTAGTTATTTTTCATTAAATATGAATTTTCAGTAGTTTTGGAATTATTCATTGATTTTAAATTGAGATCAATCCTTTCATTCGTTTTGACTTTTCACGAGTTCCAAATTTTCATTCATTATGGGATTGTTTTCCATCAATTTCAGAATTTTCATTCATTCCAATTTGTATAAATTATATAATAACGTATAGTAAATCTTGATTTAATTTTATTCATTGTTTGATTCCTTCTAAATTTTGAATTTTCGTAAATTCTAAATTTGCATTAATTTTTATCCATCTTCAATTTTCATTAATTTATGTAAATCCACCTTTAGTTTTTTTAATTATGTAATAATTTTCCTTTACTTCTAAATGTTTATTAATTATGATAATTCATCAATCAAGGAATAATTTATCGGAAAATCTGAATTTCCAATAGTTTTTCAATTATTCATTAATTTCGAATCGCCATCAGTTCTGATTTTTTATTATTTTTTTGCTTTCGCGTTAAAATATACGGTATTTTAATATTTTCAAACATTCCCGTACTTTATATTTTAATTAATGTCATGTCTTCGTTTTAATGACAATTTTAATGACGAATATATAATATCCAGGGTCCGGGAGCTTGGAATCCCAAATACCAAGGTTCTGGGCACCCCCGAAATCGTTTCCTTCCGAAGAAGGTTGGTTCACTCTGAGGCCTGCGTCCAGTGTTCACGAATGAGCTACGTGCCAATATGAGCATCCCCTCCCTACGCGTGGGTCGTGTTGAGGTCACCTTTCATGGCACGTCATCCTGGGGAAATATAACCAAGATAAGGCCAGGCCAAATACGGTCCACATATTTCTGGACTGACTCAGCGCTGTTGATGACCTTCCTTGGCCAGCAAGGTCACCGGACTTTCCACCAATCAAACATGTATGGAACATGGTAGGCTACTAGATTCGGGCCCACCAAAATGTACAAATCTGAAGCAACAATTTATGAATGTCTTGCAGAACGTATCGCAAGATGAGATTAGGAATCTTTAACACTCCTTACATCGACGTATACAAGCATGCATCGCCGCCAGTGTCTATGATAATTTTGAGATGATCGGATTAATTTTTAGGGGTGCTTCGTTTTTTTTTTTTTGCAAAAGAGTGCATATTCTCGGCCTGTCGGTCATCAATTACTGATCTGAATATTCAATGTGCAATTTTTATCCATTGTTGGGTCCTACGGCTTTGAATTTTTAATAATTTCATTATCTGTGTATGAGCTTTACACATATTTAATTTCAATTAAAAACAGTCACTTTCTTCATGATGATAATTTTTTTTTTTGCAAAAGAGTGTATGTAGAGAGGAACACGATGTGACTCCTCCACTTCATACACAGTGTGAAAGACTGGATACCAATCGGAGATGAATTTCGGAAATGAAATTCACATGCCTCGCAGTCCATGCGAGTGCTTTTCCGTTAATCTGCAGAGGACTAACATTTTGTTCCCTTCCTTGGAGCATATCCTCTAAGGATAGCAATAAATTAATAGATAAACAGCAACTGACATCCTAAAAAAGAGTTATTACCTCCTTTCAACATTATCTCCTTATACAATTTCTGTTGTCAGAAATCTGCTGCAAGGTACGGAACGTAATGTTGCTCGTGAAACTTCAATCTCTAACGATGCGCATGAAAGGGAAGGAAAAAAAAGTAGGCAAAACATATTCAATAGCATTTTTTTGCCTGGCGTCGAATTTAAAAGTTTGTTTATTCGAAGTATTGTCTTCTTCTAGGCAAAATCACTCTTCGACAATGAAATCGGCAATTGAAGGATTCGGTCAAATAACGGTCTGCGTAACATTTTATGTGAAATCGAGTTTTTGACTCAATAACACTCTATGTAGCTTCTGTTATATGTTCCTAAAGTAAGTTCTTGCAGAAACCAACAAATATCGTCGCTATGGCCCCTTACATAGCTGCAATCGTGAGTTCTATAATTGAAACAACGGTCTATGTCACCATTGCATTCATTTTTTTCTTCAGTTGCCTTCCCGCATCGACCACAGGTTTGAAGGAATAATGGTCTACGTTACTTCTAGGAAAAAAGTGTCTCCTAATTCAGCGATGATTTTAATTGTGTCTTCTGTAAAAATTAAAAAAAAGCACACATAGACCGTTCAATTTCTAATAATCTGTTTGATTAATGAATTGATTTCAGTGAATATGAATTCTTTCTCATATATTTATCGGGAAATTCGAGAACAAAATAACGAAACCTTTCCATTTATTTCTTTTCAGATTCGGCTTTTACAGAGCGGTATATGGGAACCCCAGAGGCTGCAGATAACTACCTGGGGTACATCAAATCAAACCTGCTTAAAAAAGCAAAGCGCTTCAGGGGCAAGAAAATTCTGATCATCCACGGAACCACCGACGGTGATTTCCTTATCATTTTCCCATTTCCCTGCTTTAACACGTTTAGATTTTTGAGGAAATTTTTTCATTATGGCAAGAATTTCATTCTTTTATTTGGCCAATATTCAATCCCTGATAGAGATTCCTGTGTGAATGATCGGACTTCCTCAATTTATTGCCGCCATAATATTTTCTTGCTTTTATGAAATGTAATATATACTTAAATTTTCATATATTCGTCTTAAAATTTTGCTTTCTGAAAAATAATTCAGACCACAATATCAATCAATTCTACTCGTAGCTCGCTAAAATTCTAGTGATCGAAAATTCTGTGTTAGTCGCTCTACCTCCAATTCTGTAGGCTACATTCCCGCGGAACCATAAAAAGTACTACCACGGGGAGGGGTTTCTTTTTAGAATACAAATCTCTATAATAGACACATTCTAAAGACAATAATTAACTGAAATGAGATGATAAACGATACTAATTTTGCTTGTCCTCATTATTTGTGGGACCTATAATTTAAATATTTTATCGAAAATTTGAAGAGTTCGACGTATTGGTGGTAGTATTGGCTTGAGATGATACCATGTGTTTTTGGCGTTGAGAAATCGGTGGTGTTGATTAAGATTGGAGATCATTCTTGGAGACGACGTGATTTAAGGCGTCAGAAGCAACATTGCGGCGAAAAAGTGAAACAACAGAGAAAAATTAATTCTACTAAAGAATTGTTTTTGACACGGTGGAAAATGAAGCAAAAATAAATTTTTGGTATACACAGCAAAGGCGTTAATTTTCATGGGAGATCAATTCCACCGAACAAAAAGCTCTTCCGAAACTCAGCAGCCACGGGTTGATTAATAGCGCGGAAGATTGATTACTTTTGACATGACTCGGGAAAACGCTTTCAGGATTGAAAGAGATTATTTAGCAGCCTCCGAGAGTGGGCTTCTGGACCATAAGAAATATATATATGTAATATATCTCTTTCAGTTCAGACGGACACCAAGAAATCACCTGTCTTAAAGCACGTTGCTTTCTTTCTTCCTTCCCCTCTATAACACTTAGCAACAAATTTCGCAAAAGTTTGCGCCTGTAACAGAACTGGTCATTTCTTACGTAATTCGGTGTGCTTAACACGAATTCGGCAGTAAAAAAGCTGGATTGGATACGCCCTTCTCTGAAATCCCAATACACACATAATAACGCAATATAATAAGTTGAAACACAACTAAAGTATGTAGTAAATAAATGTAACAGAATATGCTTCGAAGAAGAAAATTTTTCTCAACAATTCAGAGATGGAAGAAATGCAAAGCTATGTATGCTTGGGACAAGAAATTGCCATGGACGACAGTATCCTCAATGAAATAAACAGAAGAACCAGGATCGGATGGAGCACTTTTGGGAAAAAAGGCTGTTGAATTTTGAAGAGCCACATGCCATTATGCTTGAAAAGAAAACTGACTTATGGTGCTGAAACATGAACGCTCACAAGCAAGACACTACAAAGGCTACAGACAACACAAAGGAGCATGGAAAGATGTATGCTAGGCATCACAAGGAGGACAATGAATGAATGAACGCCAGGGTCTCTGCCACCGGACTTATCCCGTTGCCGAGATCTCTTCCAGCCCAGCTTCGTGGCAGAGTCTGGAACAAAGTGAGTGCACCTAACAGTCTGAGTGTGTAGCTAGTGTTGTGCCTGATATTTCAGTGCTGCCATTTATACTTCAAATTGTGAGTGAAGTGTAATGATTGAATTTTTGTAACGTTGTAGGCCTGTTGCTCTCTGTGGCGAGACTTTTTAACGGGGAGATCGGCTCGCATTCGCGCCTTGAAGTTGGGAACCACAGAAAACCAACTTCAGCCGACCACCACTGTGGGGTTCGAACCCGGATCCTCGCATCGCGAGTCTTTCACTATAACCACTCGACCACCACAGCGGCATCACAAGGAGGACAGGAAACGAACCACTAGGATAAGGAACCACACAAAGCTACGTGACATGGAAAGAATTAAACAAACGTCTAAAATGGAAATGGGCTGGAAATATTGCAAAACGACAAGACAACAGATGGACCACAAGTATTCTGGATCTGTAACCCCCCCCCCCTGATGTTAAACGTCCGAGAAGGCGTTCCCAAACAAGATGGATCGACAAGATCCAAAAAGTGGCCAGAGTTAACTGGATAGCAAAAGAATCAGACAGAGTAAAATGGAAATATTTAGAGGAGATCTACATCCAGCAGTAGAGTGAAAATTTTTAATAAATCATTTATTTCGCCTACAGGGCTAAAACCGTGTGAACGGTTGGCAAGAATACAAATAATGAAAATACTGAAAAAACAATACAAATATTTTGAAAAGAAGGTTGGGCTTAAGTATTTTGCAGCCCAGTGCAAAAACAGCTTTCCAGCCCTCTAAAACGGAGTTTTCATTCCCCCCCCCCCAGTGTCTATGAATACTCTGGTACACACCAGATTCACACTGGTATACGATAATGACTATCAAACTCATGGTCATAGAAAAACGATTCGACAGTAAATTTAGAGGATAGCGGGCACTATCGTCTTGCAAAAAATTTCAAGTACGCCCCCAGGCAACCAAAGTTTGGGGCTCTAAGAGAACCAATTATCTACCTAGGGCCGATACTATAGATACTCCTTCAGCTGTGTAAGCATGCATTATTCCTCTCACATGTAATTTTAGATAATTTTAAAACAAGAATTTAACGTCCTCTGGTCCAGCGGTCGGGGCACCAGATCCGCCTGCACTCTTCTCTTGGATTGTGGAGGGAGAAATGGTTCTGTACATTGGTTCTCTACAGGCCAGAGCTCTGTTGAACACGAATATCACCTTGAAAATGTTTTATTGCCTTTTGTTTTTGAGATATTATCTTATTAACAATTAAAAAGGCCTTTACGAGCCCTTTGAAGGCTCTCTAGGCCAGAGGGTTCGATGTCTGAATTTTAGAGGATTTAACAAAGCAATAGCTTAAAATTTTGTTCAAGTTAAAATGTAAATTAAAGCCATGTTTTTAAAGTCAAAATGTAATCCAATCATTTTTATCTTGTTTTGCAGCCCCTAAACTCTATAAGTCGCAGATAACATCTCAAAAACAAGAGGCAATAAAACATTTTCAAGATGATATTCGTGTTCAACAAGTCAGAACCATGAGGATTTGTATATTTTCATGTCGAAAGTGATTTCATTATTGTCCAGTGATAATTGAAAAGTTGATCATTTCTTTCTATTTATTTATAAAACATCAAAAAATCCGTCCTACCCTTATCGGAACAAACCTTACAATAATTTTATACAGACTTTTCAGATCTTCTGTTTCGTTGAATGAGTAGTTGAATGAGTGGACGTAAAATTAGATTACGCGTCATATACGAGAACCAAAGCTGACTGAAAAATACAATATTGAAGTCGAGCCAAACTTTTATCTAAAACAAAGCCAGTAGTAAGTAAAAATCAGTAATCGAATATTAAATAGATTCAAGATATGCATATATGAAGACCCTTTTCAGTATTTTTGAAGTGCATCGAGTATTTGTATCGAAATGTCATTGTGGCAAGTTTATCTGAGAAATATTTAAAATATATCATTGATCTCGTCTGTTTTACTCTCTCAGATAAAGTTCATTTTCAACATTCGGCGATGTTCATGAAAGCGCTTATTGAAGAAGGAGTCATATTCCACAGCCAGGTATGTGTATTCATCTTTCCGTAAAAGCGTAAAATATTATTGCTTTTATTGCACGAAAACAAAGTCAACATCCGAATTGTTTTCGAGCTTTCAAGTGCCTTTATATCCTATTTATTTCGTTTCCCGAAGAAGATAGTCGCATTTTCACAATAAGAAGTCACTCGTTTGAATTAACCGAAAACTTTTCTTCTTATTCTCATTCATCGAGACACAATAGCCATGTAATTTGTTCACCCGTTTCCTTTTTTTTTCCAGATATATCCAGACGAAGATCACACCTTACGAAACGTGCAGAAACATCTTTATAGGACTATGGAAGAATTTTTGTCGCAGTGTTTTCACATAAAGCGAAGTAATGGCTACGATATCAATGTGCTTAAAAAAGACGGCAACGAAAGATAGCACTTCGGCTGAATTTCTTTTTTTTTTTCTTTAACCGGAGAGAAAATGAGAAAGAGAGAGAGTAATTAGCATGAGCCATGGAACACGACGTTTATTTTGTAATGTATCCGTGGCCTGTTTCACTTACGAGCTTCACGAATTCAGCTCTGAATATTTTTCATGGAAAGAATCGGTGGAGATCTAACTGATCTTGAGCTCACTCACGAATTTTTTTTTATCTTTTTTATCATGTAATTGATTGATTTGTTATTGTTTTTTTCTGCGCAGCCAAATTTCTGAGCAGATGACATGAAAACGTTTCTGAGGAAATGATGGCTTGGAAAATGTGGAGGAACGGTAATTTGTTTCATAAATTCAATTCAATTAAACAAAAACATTAATTGGTATTCAAGTCACATTTTTCCCCCTTGCCTAAAAAAAAAGACTAATGAAATTTCGATTAAAAGCAGAGTATGTCGTGCTTCTTCGTTTTCGTGTAAACTCGAAAACGACGGAAATACAGTGTTATGGACCAAAGCTCTAAGTGTATAAGAACTAAGAGGTATTTTAATGAAAAAATTATTAAATGATTTCTGTTGGGGGGAAAAACCTCTGCAAAGAGATAAATGTTAAAACATAAACATAAAATAACGTAACATTCGATCATGAGCATTCCGTTTATCAACAACTAGGTCATTCAACTAAGTTGTAGCTTGTTGAGTCGAATCGACTCGCGGAATTTATAGTATCCGTCTTGAAGGTATATCATTGCTCAATATTCATTCCTGTATAATATTCAGCCGAAACAAAATAACGTGCAATTGACCATTGCATATCTCTAACAACCACGTATTGGTGTTAGTTTATTTTCTTATCGTTATAATAGCACGAATTTGTACATTCGTCCTCGAGTGCTCATTCGCGTACTCAAAATTCAACGTTACGCTGTCATGCAGATGTTGTTTCTTTTCGTTTATCCCGCTTACGAGAATCCGCTTCGTTTCTCTAAGAACGATTTTTAGCATATTCTGCAACGTAATGAAGGCAACTCGGAAAAAATTCGAGTACAAAACTGTCACTTCCACATTTTTTTTACGACATAAACATTACTTCTTGCTGATTCCTGTATGTACTTCAAAAACCCTTAAGATTTTTTTTTCGTTTCTAACGTTTGTTTTATAATAAGTGATTGTCCCACTACATCGGGCATCGGAGCTTGTCCCAAAACCAAACGTGTGGGTAGATGGATGTCCGGGGGAACATTTAAGTTAAGTGGTGCTGGGTGATGAGCGTGAACCGATCATGTATATCTGCGCAAAAGAAAGAGACGGAGAAGTATGATCTGTCTGATGAAGTGCGTCTGCTTATCGAATCATTTCTTCTCGCTAAATCGCGGAGAGTGTTTGAATTTTTTAAACTTGACGTGCCTTATACTAAAGGGTGAGCATTAAGACAAACTTCACGAGAATTGTGAACAACGGACGAGAAACTTGAAAGGGGACAAAAAGAGAGCCGTTGTTGTCACAACGCCTCAGCCATCCACTACGACTGATCTTTGGCTGCGAGTAAATTGCTCTACTACAACTTGGTCGTGGTTGCCCGCCTTTTGCGACATACTACACACCGACCGACAACCAAACAACGCTCCACGAAGATTAAACATTGATATAAAAAGAAAAAAAGACTTCGTGGGGCGGCGTTCTACTTGTATGAGAAATATGAAGTGTCTTTGTATACCGTTATTGACGTGTCTTTGTATTTCACAGCTGCGTTATGATTTCGTTATAAACGTGCTTCGCAAGAATCGGATGTCGATGGATCGCTCAGCAAAACCGGAGACGAGTTTTCTTCACGATCTGTGCTTACCGCATTTCCGAAATTCACCAAACCTTCATAAGGAACCTGATTATCAATATTATAAACCTCTTCTTTTTTTCCGAACAGCTCTGATGTCAAATTTAAGCGGTTAAAAAAACGCACGCGTTAAAATGTATGATGTGTTATGTACATAATTTGAATATTTTTCATTTGTTACATGGAATCAAACACATAATAAAAAGTCAAACGAAGTAAAAATTTGTTGGTACAAGTATAAGGAAGCATCTTCAGTATATACAGGTTGTCTTCTCTTATTGTTATCCAATAACTAATTCCTTAACGGTCAAACTTTCGATCATAAAAATAATTTCAACGTTTTTACACATCATCTTGATAGTTCACATCGAAAAGTTCCTCAAAATTTGAGACATTTAATTATTTTATTGCTTTTTGTTTCTATTAGTTACATCTTATGAAAAGCCAAATTATCTTATGCGAAATAAAGATCCATTCTTTTAACGACCAAAACTGAGCGAGATTTGTGATTTTTGACCAAAAGTTGTGATTTTCTAGACATTTTTCTCATCTGAAAAGGCATCATTCCAGAAAAGCTTTTGGGGCTTCATAAAAATTCATATCTAACCAATTACTGTATAATGGGGTGACTTGGGTACAGATTTTGGACATATTTTGTGTTATCTCCGTTATGAATTAACAATTTTTACTAAAAGTTGCACCACGAACACTTGGGAGAGATAGAGAGAGAGTGGTATTTTTGTTTAGGTAAGGATAATTGTTTTGTAACATATTATATTTAATAGAGAAAAATGAAGGCATAGTCTATGAAGGCATAGTCTAATGAAGGGGGTGACTATTGTCTTGACATTTCGCTTTTCGAAGCGCATGCTTCCATCTCACTCAACTAAAAGTAATCAGAGACGAATAAAAAGATATGTAAATACATGAATAATGCATTAAGCATTATTCTTTTATGCTACAGTACAAATCCGCCTAGTCGAAGAGGCCTGTTTTGGTGTTAATATCTTAAATTAATTAAAAAGTTAATCTCATCTTCTATGTAATTTCTATAGGCCCTGGAGCCAAACATTTTCTTACACGTTCGTGGCATCCGTATAACTGTGTGTGACAGTAACGAACATGAAATATTATCTTCAAGTAACCCCGAAAATATAAAGCATTTCACTAATAAAACAACCAGTATTTAACAAACCACATTAATTATCATCTACAGTTAAAGCAATAGCTATACCTCTCTATCAAAGCAAACTTCTATCAAGACTATAAGATGTACTGCAAGCAAAGTTTTTCAATGTTTTCATGAAACCTTAAAACACAGGTTGATAACCTGTGATAAACACTGATAAAAGTGGTCTGAATAACTATGAGATTTAGGAACTATTTTAAATCATGAAGGCTTACTCTGGTGTCTAGGCTACTAATAGTTAACCGTACATGCACGTAGGACATATTCCTCTACGGAATTTCTAACGCATTGGCACATGTAGGAATATGGTATATGTATTGTGAACCTAACGTGAAGTTTACATCTGTTTATTGCTTCTTATGTGAAGTGCTGCCGTCAATTTTTTAATAATTAAATAATTGTACCATTGTAGGGCTGCTGCTCTCTTTGGCGAGACTTTTTAACGGAGAGATCGGCTCGCATTTGCGCCTCGAAAGTTGGGAACCACAGAAAACTACTCCTCGGTGATGGCTAGACTTGGAATCACTTCTCTATTTCATTTACACCGGCTAGTGTCATCTAAATTAAGAAATAAGAGTAGGTACCTAAGTCTACCCACCAAGTCATCCCAGTTTACGGTACTGTAAATTATTCAATCTAATACTGTATCAAGTAATTATGACCAATATAATATTCTTGAGATTTCATTCAATAAGCATTGATTTCATCCATGGCATTAAGAGTTGTGAGGCGTTGGTGATCAAGTTTAATATTCGTCAAAATTATAAAAACCAAAATAGTTTAGTGTATAACCCCCATTTCTCATCGTGGCGCTCCAACCTTAACTCAATCAATTTTTGTCGTAAAAAAATGAATTTTCTTTCGTTATCATGACGGTGCATGGAAATTTTTTTTACTAGTTAAAAATTATGTGGCCCAGGGACCATACAAAAAATAATAATATTCATACCTCACAAAAAAAGAAAATAATATTTCAAGTGATTCAAAAATGGTTTCTAGGTTGATGGGTGAAAACAATTGAAACAGTTTTTTTTTTTTTTGTACTCGGAAGCTCCTAATAAAACAAACGTTTAAGGAATTATCATTAGGATAGCGATAAGAATGGACAAATTGTATATAATTTATCACGTGTTTGCAAGCTTCGTGCTTTTTGACTTTTAAAATGATTCTAAAAAAGGAAATGGAGGAAATTGAAATATTAAAAACTGTATGTTTTGTTTCTCCTAGATCAGAAGAAGGTTCGTCTCCTTTAAATTATATTTTTCTGAGACTTAGTTAATCTTGAAATTTTTAATATAAAAAAAAAAGAAAACGGCGAGTGTTGATGTTGAAGTGTAGTAGAAAGTGTTTAGGACATACGTTGTTTACAATGAAAAAAAATATATATATATATAATATACACACGTATGTACATGCATAAATATATATATATATAAGTATATACATGAATAGGTGTTTTCGCATGTAATATGTGTGTATGTTTATGTGTCTTTGTTACGCATTAGATTTTTACGGTTGTAAAATATGAGGCTGGTATTCATTAATTGCTTCTTGTTATGTCGAGCGCTTCGCTATAATTACGGCGTGCGGCGCTGCTGATTTCTCTTAATTTCAGTTGCGTGTTTGTTCATGTAAAGCTCAGTTTTCGTCTGGAACAGCATGTAAAAAACGTAAAATTGTTCGAAATTTTTTAAAAGTATCAATATTGAAGAATCAAGGCATAAAACAGCTATTGTTTCACTTGATTAAAATCTATTTGTTTCCTGAGACGAACTGAAACATGTATATTTATGACAATTCCACGTTTTTGTTGATTATGGCTCCTAGTCGCATGGAATTTAAATCAGAGTAACGAAAAAATGGACGTGACTATTGTATCATTTTTCTGTCATTCAAACCTTGAAATTTTAAATATCATATTGAAGCGCGTAGTTAACATAAAAACTCAAAAAATCTACAGTTCATTACGCGAGTGGATTAATGAACGAATTGTACCGCCGTTGTCGTTGAATCTCGTGAACATTGCAAATCGTAGAGCAGTTTTATCTCATCGGGCATGCGTAATATATACAGTCAAACCTCTGTTTGAAGAACACTTCGAATAATGTCTATTTAGGGGAAGGATGTCATCATTCGCGTTCCTTTGAATAAGAATTCATTTACCTCGGAAAAGTGACAGCTCTATTTAACCCTTACGAGAGATACTACAAGACGAGATATCTCGCCTGACTTGATGCCTTTTGTTTCAATGATTCCGAGATATCTCGCATCCTCAAAATCCTATCATTTCGGCAGTGTCAAGCCTAGGGAGCTCTGTGCGGCAGTCTTTGCCTAATAACATGCTTTTCATCCACCCCCCCCCCCCCATAAGCCTGTCGAATCAACTGCCAGTGAGTGGAGTCAACTTTTATTCAAAGTTAGGTAACCAGAGAAGAGAAACTTTTTTTTTTCCCCTTAAATATATGCTTAGACTATACAGTATGAATAACAGAAAAATCCAGAGTATTTCTCTTCCTCGGATGTCTTTTTATTATTTTTTTGTGCTGTTTGGGGGGGGGGGGATACCTATCAGCTGCATAAAATCGGAAAAAATATTATTGTTGAAAAAAGATGCGTTTGACAGTAAGGTAAGTGATTTCTACTATAGCAGTTTTAATGTGCGGATCAATAAAATTTAAAACAACCACTTAAAGAGTTAAGGGACAAAATGTCTGTCTCCATGTCTTCTTTACTGAGAGGTTTTACTGTTTCCTCTTCTCACCTGAGCCAAACCTGACTATTATAAAAACTCTTTTTTGATTAATTTACATTCATTGTATGTCAAAATACCATTTAAAAAGAAAAAACTCAATTATTAATTAAATCTTTGATTTGGGTCGATATTTTTAGCAGGACCATTTGAGTTAGGTACACGTGTGCACCTTAGGTCTTAAGTTGAAAAAAGAGTCATTAGAAACTATTTAAAACCGTTGAAAATGAAGTATACATATGTACCTCTTGAGCGAAGAGGATACATGTAAAGTGTTCACGTGCTACAAATTCATCGCAACCGAGATTCAGTTAATCCGTAAATTGGGGTGCGAGTGACGCAGTAGTAAGATGCTCGTCTACCACCGTGAAGGCTACCGTTAGATCCACGGGAAAGGCATATTCGATCCCAGGGAAAAGCATAGATGAATTCTTTCCCTCCCGGATTTGAAGCAACAACGGATAGACGGTGCCTTCTCAATATGCAATCGTAAAGTCCCCACCACACTCAAGACGAGTAGGGAAGTATATCATGAGTTTCTCTTGAGGAAAAGATTTCCAACTCAACTCGATCGGTATTAAATTGCTGTATAGCGATATGGCCGGAGTTGGTGTCGTTGTAGTTGATTCGTAAAATGACCAGATTCAAAACAATGGCCGCCACATGAGATCGTGCCCCAAACACAAAACACGTTAAAAATAGTCTCTCCAGAAAATCTAAAGTCTCACACAAATACGTACTATCGGATGATTTGCCAATATTGCCCGAATTTAATGGATAAATAAATTGTTACTGAAGAATTTTTGATTAATAAAAAATATTTGAGGTCCCTTGTTTTTTTTTAAAATCTGTCATCTTTGAAAACTGAGCTTATGTATCTTTCACTCCATAAGGAACTTTTTTGTGTTAAATTCCATGCCGTGCTGAACGAATCTATCATGGAATGAATCTGTTTTTGCGTGAAAATTTAATTATTTCATGTTTTTCGTTATCTATTCAAAATTTGGTTTATCGAATGCTCATCGATACAGAACTAAACTCACCGCATTAAAATATACGAGTCCTTAAGCGCAAAACATCGAAATACAATATATTTTACCTATTCGTCAATTTGGTTGTTATCGACAAATGATTGCTGCTGAAGAGACGGAAAAGTTTGGTGACGCGAATGTGTCTCTGTTTTATACATAATTATATAATTAGAGCTTTTACATTTGTTTTCCTATTCGAGTCGGATTTTTGATGTAAGTAAAAACGCGTTTTATGCTTGTACTTGAAATGTTTATCCGAACCATGTGATACAGATGTTAAATGTGTATTTAAAAAGAATAACTGTGCAAAAAAAACAAAAAAACAAAAAAAAGAGAAGTTGTAATAAATATGTGATATTGGATATAAATATCTTGAGTTCGTTCTCTCTTTTTTTAATGCGTTTGTTTTTTTATATATATGTATATAAATTGTTTTTGAATCGATTTCCATCAACAACTAGGGAAAAACGTTTAAAATTAGATCATAGCGTGATATTCCTGGTAGTGTATACTGTCGAACCGCGTGAAGACGAACTCGCTTAATAAGAATTAACTATTTTTTATGTTGCACATAACTGAATTGGTGTTTTGCCACGTAATGCAAAATTTGGTTTATAAGAAATATTTTTGGTGTTTCTTCGACTGTAAATATCGTTTACATCTCACACGTATCATTCGTGATAGCGGTAATGGCAATATTTTTGTCCCGTTCAAGAGTTTTTACACCATTGTTCTAAAAATTCCCAAAGAGGCAAGCTTCTGGTTAAAAAAATGATGCACCATTAATTTCTTTTTAAAAAATGCCGTGACAGGTACGGATTACTGGTGGAAGTGATAGAACGTACATTATCTACAACTGAGTTCGTTTCAAACCCCTAATAGACAAAAATAGTGAAAAGGTTTCACATTAATAACATTTTGACAGTATTTTTTGTACATTTCGTACGATTTACTCATATTTTAATTTTAACCCCCTGAAACTGTGGAATATGTTTCAGAAAAATGTATCAAAAATGGAAGTCTTTCTTTCCCTGTATAATTTCGTGCATTATGTAAATAAAAAAAAATCAACAAACTTAATTTGGCCTTTACGGTGAAGAGAAAAAACAGTTGTTCTCGTCACAAAAAAAAAAAAACATGTAATCACAAACATTGTAATATTTAGTTTCCCGAACCCAGTTCAGGCGACATAGGTAAGCGGTTAAAATGGAGCTCTACAGCTTCCTTGTCCAAGGAAACCCTCCTGATTTCTGTCCATCTAACTCCTTAATTCGGTGTTGACTAATTTTTAAGCTTTGCAACTACTAAATATCAAGTACAGTAATTAAATTCCATTTGCTCCACTTTTGAATGAAAGGGTTGAATAAACCAAAGGGTCGTAACACTGACCAAGTGGTAAGAAGTTTTTTGCTCAATGCCTTTCGAAACGTATAGGAATTTTATTTTTTCAACACTTTATAGTTCTTCAAAAGCTGCTTCCCATTTGTCTCGTTTCTTCGTATTACATTTTCGAAGCAGGAGAAAATTTGCAAAAGACTGAGCATCAGAGGAAGAAGAAACAGGTCGATAACACTGGAACTGGAGAAACTGGAGAACCCGCGACACTGCATGCAGCATGTGACTTGAATGACGCCTCAGACCACCACTTTTGGCAGCAGGTGCAGAATCGGCCAAACTGGTTTCTCCCTCTTTCGAATCGTTTCAACGATTTCAAATGCCAGCAAAAGCATCCAGGATAGAAAATTTGTTGGAGTTGTTTCGCGAATCAGTCACTTGTATAATTTCTCCTTCATTACCTACATTTTATTTAATTGCAATTGCATGGGTCTCAAGATATCGTATGAAGAGTTTTCGTTTCGTACTGTCTTCCATAAAATCTAGCTTAATACTGGGGCATCGTTTAGCAGCGATGCCCTTTCAGAATGGCTGTATCTGTGGGATTTGATTTTAAATTTCATTCACCATTCGAAGAGTGAAACCAAAGAACGCTTGCCCGTAACGAGATCTTTTCAAGATGCTGTTGGGCGTAAAGAAAACGTCTAGGCAGGGGGAACTAAAAGCAATTATTAAACTGAAATTGAAAGCTTTTCGATAGAAACGTATCTTTCCAAGTTCCAGCGATAGACGGAAGCGTACCTCTAACTTTCCAAGGTTTACAAGACATTCGTCTTAATTTTGGTAATTCTCACGAGAAATATTTGGTTACGTTCTCTGTGCGATTGCGCTCAGAGCGATCAGGGAAAAAGTGTGCTGTGTGTGACCGAGATAAATATCGTCGTGCTCTGAGCGAGCAAATACTTTTCTCTTCATTACTTCGCCAAAGGAGGACCATCACTTATGAGATGATAATATAACTGTCAGTGATTATAGACCTACCTTTCAGTTCATGTGTTAAAGTGAAAATTCTTTTTAAACTTTTCGCTATACAGTATATATATACGGCCAGTCACCGACTTAATTTCCGCAAGTCAAATTATTTGTACGTTGAAATAATTATAGTCAATAAACGCTCAACACGGGGATCTCCAAATAGTGTGTCGCTGCACATTAGGGTGCCACGAGATTAACCAGATAGATGTACCATGGTTCGTGAATAACATTGCATTAAAAATACCAATTTGGTCAATAATTTCCAATGCTGTGTAGCGTGGCACTTTAATTTTTCTTGTGCTGTCTTCAGTTGCATTCTGGTTATTCAAAATTAAATTAAATTTGAACTGCAAACATTCTGCTTTTGATACAGGATGGGAGGAGAAGTATATAGCGTATAAAGAAAGGAACAAAATCTCTAGTCGCATACACAAATCTCACGACAAGATTTTTCTATCATCGAAGAAGTATTTCAACGTTTGTCGAGTAAAGAATGGAAAAGAATTTGGTCGCATTGAACACGCGTCGCTCAAAGCCCGGTCAAACAGAGCACGACACCAAATACTTATCTAGATTTCTTCTGTGGTTAAACCAACGAAGTCGTAGCTACCTTTGATGCAAAGAAGGCGGACGAAGCTATCTTGTTGATTTATGCATTGATATTTATGTTCTCACGTCTTTACGTCATGGGCCTCAATTTTATACCCACTCACTTGGCAATTTTACACCACGGGCTAAAAAAATAATCGATATTTTTTAACAGCAATTGGAATAAGTGATAGCGTAAATTTCAATCCATAACTGCGCGAGTATGTACATTCTGCAGTTCACGCCAGACTTTTCAAAGGCTACTTTCATCGTTCCTCAATGGTAGGTAGGAGAACTTCGTTTTAATCGAAGGATCCACTTTGTTCATCAACGGCTTTTCATTTGATGTCTTTGTTATGAGCCTCTCGACAGATTGAATGAAACACCTGTGAAACCAGTATCGGATAAAAAAGTACTGGGACAATTAGTTAGCTGCATGCTTGACGGAATTGCTCACGTGACCGCTTCCTTTCAAGCAGCCGACTGAAGTTTATTCTCGGAATCCTGCTGTGCTAGAGGAGGATGAACAAAGAGTAAATTTGATTTTATTTCAACCAAATATATTTTTCAAAAACTTTAGCTATTTCTGTCGTTATAGAGACTTTTCTATTTGCAGATACAATTACAAAGTAGTGGTCTACGGAAAATCCACCGCCATGCAATTCACCGACAACAGCTCGACA
Organism: Pholcus phalangioides; assembly: GCF_987345545.1. NCBI lineage: Eukaryota > Metazoa > Arthropoda > Arachnida > Araneae > Pholcidae > Pholcus > Pholcus phalangioides. Next base: position 77,883,276 of record NW_028301608.1, on the reverse strand, counting down.
CGAGTCAGTGAGCCAGTAAGTTAGCGAGGAATGGCCGATTGAGTGAGTCAGTTAATGATACAGTAGTTAGTGAGTGAGTGACCTAGAGACAGAGTGAGTTATCTACTGAGGGAGTGGGAGAGTGTCATAGTGAACAACACAGCGGTATACTGAGTAATCTAGAGAGCCAAAGTGAGTGACAGTGAGAAAATTCGTGATTGGGTAATTGAGTGTGTGACAGAGTGAGCGATTTAGTGAGTTAATGGTAAAATGAGCAACTTAGAGAGTAACACAGTGAGTGACTTAGTGAGTGAGAGAGTGGCGGAATGAGTGGCCTGCTGAGCAAGTGAGTGATCAGGTGATTGAGTTTGTATCAGTGTGAGAGACCTAGTGATTGGGTAATTGAGTGTGTGACAGAGTGAGCGATTTAGTGAGTTAATGGTAAAATGAGCAACTTAGAGAGTAACACAGTGAGTGACTTAGTGAGTGAGAGAGTGGCAGAATGAGTGGCCTGCTGAGCAAGTGAGTGATCAGGTGATTGAGTTTGTATCAGTGTGAGAGACCTAGTGAGTTGATGATAGAATGAGTGATCTAGTGAATAAATGTAAGTAAGTGACCTAGTGAATAAATGTAAGTAAGTGACCTAGTGAATAAATGTAAGTAAGTGACCTAGTGAATAAATGTAAGTAAGTGACCTAGTGAATAAATGTAAGTAAGTGACCTAGTGAATAAATGTAAGTGACCTAGTGAATAAATGTAAGTAAGTGACCTAGTGAATAAATGTAAGTAAGTGACCTAGTGAATAAATGTAAGTAAGTGACCTAGTGAGTAAGTGACCTAGTGAGTAAGTGACCTAGTGAGTAAGTAAGTGACCTAGTGAGTAAATAAGTGATCTAGTGAATAAGTAAATGACATAGTAAGTAGATGAGTGACCTAAGACGTAAGTGAGCAACCGAGTTATTAAGTGACTGAGCGATCTACTGAGAGTATGATGCAGTGACATAGTGAGTGGGACTGTGAATGAGTGACCTGGTGGGCAAGTGAGTGGCCTAATGAGTGAGTGATATAATGAGCTACCAGAATTTAGGCAAGAAGGCAGAGTTCCCGCTGATTGGTTAGAAAGTATGTACGTAGATCTGTATAGAAAAGTACAAACTACCTACTTGCCAAGATTGAAGCATGAGTCATTTATACGAAGGAGAAAGTGAGAGAAAAAAGAAGAACAGAGCCGGAGACGGCGTGTATTATTATTATTAATACGCCGTAAGAAACCCTCTTAACAGACACCACTCAGATGCTGTCACCCCTCTTTTACGGCCAAATAATAATTTCCAGTTATATAATAAAAGTATGTATTTCAAACCCCTGGTTAAAAGTCACCCCCTCCTTTACGGACGAATTTTTTTTGTCCCGTCGGTGTCCGCAAAAGAGAGGTTTTACTGTACATGCAAGTTTCAACGTGCATAGAACTGAATTTTGAAAATTACGGAAAATTCTATTAATGAGTGGTACACGTGGTGTTATTTAGTGTGGGACTCAGATTTTCGATGGGATATTTTGATGTGTGCAAAATGTGAATACTTATAACAAAAAAAATATGTCTAAAAAATTCAAATTTTTCAAATGAGATTCCAACACAACACTAGCGATTGATTGAGTAACCTGGATCATTCATTCACTCATGTCAGACTGTTGCCGGTGAATTTTCGCAGCGAGGAATTTCCCATTCGGTGAATTGTTGATCGGTGAATTTTTCTATCAGTAAATTGCATGGTGGTGAATTGCTGGCAGTGAATTTTCCGGACACGCAATGTGCCAGGGTATTCAAAAGAAAACATTCGGGTCTTTTTTTATTATTATTATTATTATTGAATCTTAGTTGAAGTTTCAATGAAAACAAATAGGCGACGAAACGAAAAAATACTACTAATAAATTTCATACAAGATTAAAGAATTTACGAGATTAGAGATACAAGAATTATACTTTCTAGCGACGCTTAATGAATTTGAGATTGTTCTGAAAAGTCTACTGAAAAAAAAGCACTTCCACATAATCTAAAGATGAACATCTACTTCAACTAACGACGAAATTTTGTGTGGTGGTAAACTGTATCAGGAAGTTATTAGAATTAATGGAAATCAGAAGTGGTTAATAATGATTCTGGCGGATAAATCATTAAAAGTTTGTGATTGCATTACCTCACACAATTTAAGAAGTGCCCATCAAACCGCGGAAGCGCAATAGCTTCTATGAATAGCATTTAGAGGTAAGGATGGTTTTTCCTCTTGCGCGTAGAATCGAGGAATAATAATAATTAATCAATGAGGAGAGGCCGCTCACGTCAGTGACTATGACACTACGATCATCTATCTTCTTCACAAAAAACTCAGTCAAAAGATGAGCGACACTTTTTTGGCATATCTTGTTACGTTTTACTAGCGCGTATGAACTATTATATTTCTCCGAGGTCCTCTTTTCTGTGGAAGACATTCCGAGTTGACGATGGTCTCGATCTTCTGAATTCGAACTCTGAATCATCACCGCTATGACAGAATAACTTGGAGATATCAAGTAATGCGTTAACATAAAAGTTTCCGATCTACGTTCTTCTTCGATTTCTTTTTGTGTGTGGATGTGCCCTCCTTCCCTTTCTCATCTGGGTTGTTAACTCTTAATTTAGCCGGGTTGCTCTCCCACAACATGGTTTTCTTACATTGTTCATTGCATTACAAAGGGGCTTTGCATATTTTGCTCTCGTTTCGGTATTGATACTTCAAAGCAAGTCCTAAACATTAAATTTTTACTTGTGCGCTGTTCGTAAAGTTTCTGTTAATTCAAAAAGAATGGCTCAAAAAGCATACATGTCTCATAGTTCTTGATGAACCAAGCAAGAACGACTTTTAATCCTTGCATTTTGGAGAAATACCATGTGTGGATAATACATATTCGCTGGGCATTCTTCAACAGTGATAGAAAAGTGAGTTGGCAAGAAATAAATGGCATTTCTGAACTATTCAAATCTATGTAAACTATATGAATACAGTGTTCCCTGGAGTGCAAAATCCCATTCTTATTTTTATATTGACAATTTTTTATCATGTAATAGCATTCAACTTCATTAGCTTGATATAATTCCTCAAAATGTTTCTCCTTTAGATATTTGAATGCTATCCAACAAAGTGTTAAATCAATGGATTACAAAATTAGTACAGATACGATAAACACAGGAACGAGTGAGTTTCAGTGAATGGTTCAAAAATAACCACAAGAATTTTCAAAAAATAACATTTTTTTCCACGGACAGAGGAATTAGGATAATATATGTAAAAATGCTTGTTTCTGATTAATGTGTAAATTTCCGCTCATCCTGGAACTATAAGTGTTAGTTTAAAGAGCTTACACGATGCTCGAATTCACACTTGACTTTTCATTTTTTTGGGAAAAAAATGTTGAAAAAGATCATCAGAAAAATACTAAAAGTTTGGGTGGAAGAAAGCAAAAATGAAAAATGTTTCATTGAAAATTAATGCTTCTCAGTTGGGTGCACATCCTATTTTAAATTGAAGACGTGTAAAAGCACCACCAGAACAAGGAACATATAATTTGGACGAGCAACGTTTTCGAGGTGCATGTACGGTGAAGTAGTACTAGCTCGCGTGCACCTTCGAGGAATGTTATGCAGCTGAACACGGTAGCATTCCTTGAAGGGTGCTAAAATGATCATGATTGAAAAAATAAATCCAAAGACAGATGGTCATGAAATTGCAAATTGCGGGACATTGATATTTTTTATGTCTTTGTCTCAGTACTGCAGGCTTGAACCCCGTTGACGTACAGCGTTGATCGGCTAAAGTTCGTTTTCTGTGGTTTTTCAACTTCGAGGTGAGAATGCAAGACGGTCACTCATTTCAGAAAGCTACTCCGTAGAGAGCAGGCAAACCTTCAACACGATACATACATAACATGAAAATTCAAGCTTTTACCTCCTTTACTCCGAAATATGGAAGGTAGATGGCAGCACCTACAAGAACACGAAACAAGCGCAATACAATTCTGGCACATAAATACGTCACGGCCACACATAAACTCAGAACATACATTCCGGCATATACTAATTTGTTAGAAATTCTGTATAGGAATGTGTACGTGGTGCATGTACGGTAAAGTTGTGAACAATGATAAACTGCGCGAACGGCACTAAGGTGACAACTTAGTGCTTAAGCCGGTTCTTCGGCAGTCGTTATCAATAACTCGACTAGCGCAGAAATGGCATCGAATTATAAGGATAAAAAAAATATGAAATTAAAAGCAAGGCATAAATTTTTGATAAATTATCCCTTTTTTCTCAAAACTTAATGAAAGCCTAACGTAAAATCGTTAGAATGGCATTGCCGGGCGTGTGTGATATTTCCCACAAAGCCAACATTCCTCTTCTAGGTCCAGCAGCACATTGTCCGTACAGTTAATCTTTTAAGAGCCTTGGAGCCATTTATACTTGTAACTAGAGAGACTAGGTAACTTCAAATCCCAAGCACCGTTTTCATTTTAACTGCTATAATGAATCGAAAGCGATCGACAGGACGATAAAGGTATCTTCCTGCATCAAACGAAACAGAACGTTGCTTTAAGCCAACCCCATTCCTTCTTTTAATCTTTAATAGCTGAAATTAATACTGGTCCATCATGCGTGAATAATTTCAGTTTGTTTTTTGCAGAATAAGCCAAGGGTGGGCTTAGTATTAGTATAGCTCATAGATTAGTATCTATGAGCTCTTTCTGTGTGATTTAAAGATGCATTTCGATGCCGGAAGCTCTCCCAAATACGTGTGCACTCGTACTGCAATCGTGACTGACATGATCATTAGATTTAACCACAAGATCCCTTTCTCTAGCGACATTTTCGATTTTCCTCTTGCGTAAGTGATACTTCCAATCACATAAAAGCCGTTAGAGAAAGCTAGCAATTGAAATGATCTACTCTAACAAGAAATTAATTCTCAGCAACAACAATTTGTGCACGGTAACCGAAAAGAAAAAAGTGAATGTCACAACACTTGAGAGACGGCGTCTCGCGAGTCAAAAAGTTGCACAACGAGTGTGGCATGACTATATAAGGGTCGCTTAAAGCGCGTCGTCTACATCTGCGTGCTATGCGTTACGCTTGAGTGTGATTTCTCGTCAACGTCGCCAAATATTTTATTCAGGACCAAGTAGCGCGCACTAGACCAACGTTAGACTTGGTCGGCTCAACACTTTGATGAGCCGACCAAGGTTCAACACCCGCTTTCACTATACGGGCATCTTAGATTCCGTATAGTGAAGGCGGTGACATTACGTTCTCAACAGGGTTGGTTGTGCGTTAGGGAAAAGAAAAAAAGCAAAATAGAAGAAGAAAGGCAAAAACGTCCACTTATTTATTTGTTATTCCACCGTCAAAACTAGTGAGCACATGTACAATAACCTTTTTTACAGCATGTCTTTAAATAAGCGCAGAGTATTTAATTATCAATCTTTTTTTCTTTTGAAATGAGTGTTTAACGTTTGTTAAAGTCACGAATGTCTCAAATGCGGCAGTGACTTCAATATAAGCATTTTGAAGTTTCGAAAGAGTGTGGGTAGCTTGTTTATACATGTACGAGAATCACTGTCATATACGACTTAGACGGTTTTAACCCCTTCATTTACAGGCTTTTGACTACAAATTCGGATGAACTGCATTTCAAATATCGGCCGTAAAATTCAAAAACTGGTTTTCTTATTCGCATGTTAGAAATACAACGGGAAAAGTCGAGTGCGGTAGATTTCTCTATTCGATGTTTTGTTATATATTTTATGTTCTCTTTCCGTATGGGATAGCGTGGATGTTTCCAGTGAGGGTTTCTGAGACTGTGACATCCAGTTGCATCCATTCTTCAAGGATGTTCAAAATCACATAAGAGATATGAACATGGATGCATCTGGTTCTTTATATAAGTTCAGATGTAGTAGATTCGTTTTTCGTGATCATGGAGATATCTCGTCCTTGATCGTTGAAGGGTTAAGCTGTAAGATGATTATTTTCTAAACTACGATATATTATATGTGTAAGATAATATAGCGAGAGCTCTCTGTAGAGTCGTTTTTTCTTATCCGGTTTTTCTTCTCCCGATTTCACACATCCTGGCCCTGGTTATGGCGGAATGTACTTTTCTATTTTTTTATGATGAATGAAAAATTTATGTTACATTTTTGTTATTCTAACATAACATCGACCGAGTTTAATAATTAGACGCTTTTACCGAATCTATCATTTCAAATGATCTTTAGAATTTTGATCTGAGAAAAAAATCTTTAAATACAAAATAATTTAAAGTAGTATTCGAAACAGTACAGAAACCACTTTTCGTTTCGGAACAATTCGATAATCATTAACAACTCAAATGGTCATTGCTTAAAGACCGATAAATTCCAAAAACCATTTTTTTTTCTCCCGTTTGAAAAACAGATCAGCATTTGGTTGGTCGTTTGTCGATCATTTCAGGGTCCTCTCTGAAAGATTTCGAGGTTTAAAAGGGCAAACACGATTATTACGTTTCGGAGAAGGAGCACACACACATGATTGTTTTCTCTTTCCTCTCTCTTTTTTTAAAAAAAGTTGATAGTTTCTCTAAAAAAATCCACAGCCTCAAATGAGAAAAATAAGGAGCTGTTTAACGTAGAAAACAAACAAAAACTTGTACAAACACAAATAAAAAAATATATAGAAAAGCATAGGAAGCTTCTTTTTTCTTCTTCTCAAATTTTCCTCGAGAATATTTTTTGCCTCTATTTTTCTTTTCCTACATCTTTTCCTCTTTTGTTTAATTTTTTTTTCTTCTTGTTCGAGAGCAGATTCGTTGGAGTGGAATCCAAACAAAGTATCGTTTTGCTCCGAAGTTCTTATTCGACTCATATTTCTCGTTCGTCTTGCGTATGTTTGTTTGCTTGTTTCTTGCAACTATGAGGCCATGCATGAGCGCATCGTTCCATTCCTTTTCAACTTTCACTGTATTTTACTTGAGACAGTTTCGTGAAGACATCTCCACAAAAATATGAAATTGTGACACCGTGAAATGTGCGTTCCGTTAAAACTATCCGACGTTAATTTTTATTCGATTTTATTTATTCTTTTTTTTTTCACTTTTGGCCGATAATCAATGATTTTCCCGATTTCTTCGAAACAATTTTCAAGTCACAGAAAAATGAAATCATGCGCGTTGTTTTACCTTTGACTTTTTTTCGAAATTTCTTGAAAAATTGATAGTGATACTGATAGATTACTGAATCTGGAAAGTTTTATATATTTTTATGTAACTTGGGATACAAAAAAAAGTTTTCGATAACCAAATTTTTGCCGAAAGGCTATTTATATTCATAAAAGACACAAACCGAAAGTGAATTCCAATCAATTTGCCATTTCTTTTTTCTTCATTGACATATTTTATAAAAAATATCTAGCATTTTATATTACATACATATTATCTTCATTAATATTTTCTGCTTTTCGGTGCCATTGCATTTTAAACACAAGACTGATTTATTTTAAGTTAATAAGAAACAAAAAAACATTTTTTTGTTGATATATCTTTTTTTCCATTTAATCACATTGTCTATTCGAAGTAATGTATGTTTATGCGCCGCCTAAACATACATCCGACGAAACGCGATTCAATCTACTTACCGAAGTCTCCTACAACGTATTTCCAAAGGTTCAGTTCAAGCATCTCACTTGAATTACGATTTCTGTATGTTTTATTTTTCTTATTATTATTTTATTCTTCTCCCCTTTTGATTGTGTTTTTTCTTTTCCATTTTTAGTTGAAGCGAAGCTTTCGTCGTTGATTTTCTCTCACTTGTGCCAAAAGCTTTGAGCTTTCAAGCACTTGCAGAAGAGGAAATTGCTTTGCTTGGAAATGATCGCTCTTCCATTCAACAGACAAGAAGAGCACTTAAAAATCCCGCTCGCAATCTCTTCACTTTCCTTCTCCTCGTACCTTCAATTTTTTTTTTCTATTCCCCAACTTCCTTTTCTCATTGAGAGGAGGAAAAAAAAAGTAAAAAAACATTTTTCTCACTTTTAAATTTGTAAATGATTCGTGTTTCTGTGTTCCACTGTGTGTGTACGCGCGTACCTTCGATCGCATACGGAATGATTCGAGTTAAAAGCACTCTCATTCTGAGGTTACATCTGCGAATTTTTCCATCTCTCCATCAAACGTTGTGCCCACACTAACTCTGCAAGAATCTATGAAACTTGAGCTTTCAATCCGTAAAGAAAGAATTCCTTGGTACAACTAACTCGAGAAAATCCAACTGTCAAGTCCCCCCCCCCCATGACCAGACGAAATAACTAGCGTTTACAGGCGAAAATTCGAGGCAGGAACTATATGAAGGTTTTTAACAGCTGGCTGATGCGAAGATGTAGACAAAGAGAGAAAATTCTACTGTCTCTCTGGAAATCGAACCTACGTCCTCTCTCTTGCCGGGAGAGCGCTCTAGACCACTACATCACAAAGGCAACAATTATCTCAATCCTTCCTTAAGGAGTGACATCATCCTCGTATAAGAACTATATGCTCTTTGAAATCAGTCATCGATATATAGAACTAGTCATTTATCGTGTTTTTTTACTAGGGCAAATAAACTATAAATCGGAATTATTTTATGATAATTCTCTAACCATTTCAAGCACAAACTTTTGGCAACAAATTTGGATTCTGGGATAAATTTGGACTATAAGGAAAGTGTTCCAAAGTTGGCCAGTAAAACGCTTTCAGTTTTTCAATTGTTAATGTAGTTGTTAGACCTCGCATTCTCGTGTATAACAATTACATGAGGAAGCCACTTAGCAGGCGCTTTTTGAACTTAGGGGTCCGGGTACACCTCAATGGTGGATTGAACTCTCTCTCATGGCTAATACTATATCAACTGTTAATACTGTTTCTGGTTTCGTTATGTTTTATCCACTTGAATAATTTTACGAAATGCAAGAAACCTGTCTGCAGTGATGAGCGTCATTGGTGGGAATAATTTTCGACCTTATCATGTCCTGCTAAAAAAATTTCAGTTTTGTACAATGTTTCCTTTGTGAGCTATGCATAAAGCCTCGTTAACATTTCAGACGGTTTTACACCTTACAAGATATGCATACATCTATTCCTGGGCGATAGATGTATGCATATCTTAAGCGATCACTGTGCTACTGAGATCAGATACATGTTGCTGTAGACAAGAAAAAAAAGACACTACAGATATGCAAATTCCCTACAGTAACCGTTAGAAGGCCACCCACCAACACTCTGCCTTCTGGAATGAAATTCCTGTTTGCATTTGATCCACCTACGAACAGTCCAATCATGTATGTTGATAGTTAACGTAGTCGTAAAAGTTCAAAAGTTTTTTGCAGACACTTCATGGAGCACTTTTGCATTTGCAAACAACGTGCAGAGTAATGTTCTTGAAGAACACAGGGGATAGATTTAGACAATCATAAATTTAAGAAGTCCGAACAGACAGACTTTGAAAAGGAACAAATTTTATTTTTATTATTTTTTTCAGAAAAAAAATCATATACACTGATTTGAGAGGAATCGAAGTTATGTTAAAAATATTCCGACTTTTTTAAGTAAATACTCCACCGTGTGATGCAAAAATGATATCATCTTCGAATATCCGACGTACAAAATGAAGTAGCCGACGGTTTTTCAGTGAAGTTCGAGACAGACAGCCTCCATGCGCAGGCATGAGAATAGTATAGTTAGAGAAGTGGTGGGTTGGTTTATTTCACCGTTTTGTGGCAGATCCCCATAATTATTCTATCTGCACTGCTCAAAAAGAATTTTTTATGAATTTCAGTATAACCGCAAGTTTATCTAATTGCGTTTTTTCATTGTTCTGTTTGTTACTTATTTATTTATTTATTCATTTTTTCTAATTATTATTAGTTTATTATTAATATTTACTATTCGTGTATAGTAAATTAACTCAATAATAATCGTTTCCACCAGTATGGATCGACAACGATCCCTTGGATGAATTTTCTTCGTAAAAAAAAATCGGGTAATTGTAAATCATTTCGCCAAGTATTGTCATCAGCCTCACATTTATTGAGTTTACTGCGATATTTCTGTGTGGAACTTCGAAATTCAATAAGTCTGGGAAGTGCGTGTACGAGAAAGTTCCGAGACAAGTCTGTCACGTGTAGGTTCTATTATAGCGAAATCAATAGTGCTAAAAAGAGTTCCGTATAGCCAATTCTATATTCACACTGTTGCCAATTTCTTTCGACTGCCATCATGACACTACTTGAAAAGTTTTATAGAATTATTTAGTAAGTAGAAAAATTATTTTAATCTTCAATTAGTCATGTTTCTACAAACTATGTGCAGACACTTTCACAAAATACATATTCGAAAGAGAAGTGTAATACCTTAGCCCTATTCCATCACGAAGCAGGGCTAGAAGAGATCTCGGCAACGGCATAAGTCCGGTGATAAAATTGTGGCTTTCACGTCATGCCAGCCCCATTCCATCATGGACTATCACCGGTCAACTTGATCGGCAACGTTATAGGCACTTTCATAGCCATGTGCAGTTAATTTTTTTGTCAAATCATTTAGAAACTTGGAATTCTTTTTGTTGGCATCAACGATTTTCTAATTCGGTTTTTTAGAACAGGGTGCCCGTATAAAAAGTTTTTTTCTTTATTTTGATAACTGTACAACAAATTGAAATATGAATGAGTTATGTGTGTTCTTCGCGTCATTTGGAAAAATTTTCTAGCAGGAAGTATGCTTTTAGGATCAATGATACGCTAGTAAAATGTGGCAAGGGGAATTAAGTAATCACCCTTGTATTTTCAGCAATGAAAAAAAAATGAGCAAACTTCTTGTAAAATGTTCTTTGCTGCAATTATATAAATCGTGAGAAAAAGAAAAATCTTAAGAGATTCCATTTCTTAAAAAATGTCAAACTACATTTAACATTAGTAGGCCTTATATAGAAGGATCACGCCGGTCACATTTTCACCATTTTCGATCTTCTCGCTCGATTGTCACGATGAACCAAATCGTTTAGAATTTGGAAATTTTGCGACTTTTCCTAAAAATGCTTAAGTATTATGTTGTCCAAATACTACAATTTAAAACAAAAATCGGCGGAGATATTTCTAGTTATACCTAGAAGGACTATCACCAGTGAATTTCACCGGTAACGTCATAGGCACCATGCAAATATAGGCCATGCGCAGCAAATATTTCGTGGAATTTTAGCATCTAATTTCTACTAATATAGATATGCTCACTTGGGCTAATTGAAAAAAAGCATCCTTATAATGATCTCATGTGGTTCAATTATAGAAGGAAAAAAAATAAAACTGGGAAGTAAATTTCTTTCTTGTTAAAATTAGCTATACCTAGAGATAGAGAGACTCTTGTTTGTTAAAGAATCAGAATATTTCGCAACAACAATAACAGGAAGCGCTTCTGTATCAGGTAAAACACAGCGATGTCAGGCCACGCTATGCAATAGCAAAGCAAGTGATAAATTTTCAATGCGTAAAAAATCTGTATGCGGAAAGTGCGTTTCTAATGTAATGAAGGTATTGAAAATTGTAGAAAGTGTTGAGCAAATTCAATGGCAATAATGTTTAGAATGTAAATATATTTTTTTATCACTTGCGCAACGAAGAACTTTTGGGTAGGTATCGTCTTCTTCAAACCTGAGCCAAAACAGACCATCAAATTTTTTTTGATTGATGTGGGTTTATTGTATGACAAAATGGCCTTTAAAAAAATAGAGAAAAATTAATTAATTAGTTACGTATCCTTATGCAAATTTAAATTTATTTTTGATAATTAAAATTTTATAAAATTTATTCGGAAAATTTCGAGTTTTTACATTCTGTTGGGTTTACCTACACTCATGTCTATATTTGAACATTTAAAAAAATTACGAAAATCGAGTTTTTATAGCGAAAATCAACTTCCGGTCATTTTGATCGGTATCGGTCCTTCTAGGTAGTGTTAATAATTATGGTCCTTCTAGGTAGTGTTAATAATTATGGTCCTTCTAGGTAGTGTTAATAATTATGGTCCTTCTAGGTAGTGTTAATAATTATGGTCCTTCTAGGTAATGTTAATGATCATAAATATTGATTATTCTGGAAATAAATACACGATATTTTCTCCCTAAAATACAATCACTTTATTATTATTTATTATTATCACAGACATTTTATTATTATTTGTGGTGGAAATAAGCTCTCGATTTTGTAAATATTTTATAAATTCAGTATCGCCATTATTTGCTATTTTACGGTAATGTGACAGTAAACAAATAAGACTTTATAAATATAGATTATTAAATAAACAAGAAAATATTTTCGATATACATGATACGCATTAATACATACGATTTCGAGACCATCAACCAATTTACCAAATGAAAAGATTGAAAAAGCCCATCTATAGTTATTCCTAGAAATTTCTTTTCTTCTCTTTTTATGAGTGGCATCGTGCATTGTAAACATGCCGTAACTAACTCTTTGGAGAAAGATTATAGACCGAATTAACAGAGATTCATTTCCGTTTTGTGCATACCGTGCTGATTACATGCACGTCCCAGGATCATTTTATGTCTTGAATTTTTGTGATTACGATGCTACACAACCATAAGCATGAGTTGATGTCATCGTCGAATTATCAGTAAATGACCTGTTACATGCTCACTTAACGGGAAGATGGCAATCCAGCTATTATTCAGATACATTGCAATTCTTTCTTGATTCAGGTAACTACCCATCACCTAATTCACAGACGCTATACAGTCTGTTTACAATTAAGTTTGACGTATTCTAAGCTGTCAACAGCCTTAACTACGAACCATAAAATTATTAAACATTGAAAACGTTTCAATGAAAGGATGGAAAGAATTTTTGTCGCCCCTTTAAAGACCGAAAATCTCTCCGCATATATTCTCTAGTGTAGAATCACTGTTCGAAAAAGAGTTTTAACTGTTTTTTCTAGTGCTGAGGAATGATCTTTTTATCTCTACTTTTAATTTTTTAGCCATTCTTTCGTTAAAACTTTCCAAAGTTTCATATCTTTCTCATGGGTAGTAAAAGCTGTAGAAAGTTAAGAATACGCCTGTTCTACTACAGACCAACCCCCTCTCCCGTATGCAAGAATGGGCTTGAGCTTTAACGAAGTAAAACAAACTATGGTTCTGATTTCGTAAGTGAATCGATCTTTTCGAGCGTTATCGTTAACTCGTAACAAATGTCGTTATCTCATTACCATTGTATTCAGCTATTCATCCATTATATGCTTGATCAATCCCGGAGCATTTCCACGGAAAACGTCTAGGTGTTGCAGTTTTTCTACGATGTTAAACTAATTTCTTCGAAATGTTCCACGAAGTAAGTTGTCATGTCTGAGCAAATTATTCCTTCTGCCGCTTCCTCTCGGGAGAAAGAATCATCTCCAACAACGTAATTTCCCAAGCAAAAGAAAGGAACGGCCAAGAAAAAAAAACAGAAATTAATGTCAACTAATGAGATTTTAATTACCAACAGGTCCGATATCCCCCGTAACAAGGGGAAGAAAACTCTTACTCCCCCCCCCTTCCACAAAGAACAAAAAAAGGGGGAAAGTCCAGGAAGAGAAATGAACAAAGAAGAGTTTCAAGGTACTACCACCACCACAGAAAACAAAACTTTAATCTCGCGAATAAAAATAGTTAAGAAAACACGGCACCCAAAGAAAAATAGATTTCTTCTGTTTATGAGCCTGTGGAGAGCACAAAACGAGGACTAATTTCTGGCCGCCATTCCTCCAATCCTTTGCCTTCTTTCTATGTTGTTTCTGGCTCTCGTTTTTAAGACTTTGTCTGATAGTTTGGGTGGAGAGAAGAATGGCCTAAGAAGAAGAGAAGAAAGAGTTTCTTCCAACAAAAGAAAAGAAAGGATTGGAGTTAACGACGCACTCAAGAAGTACCATCGCCTTTTTGTTCTTTATACTAGAAGTTTTTCTTCCGCTCGCACACCTTCTTCAAGCATTTATACTTTTTCTCTCTTCTTCTCCGGAGACAATTCCCTCCTTTTTCCTCGCGTAACTGAAACAGGCCAATTATACCTGATTTCGAATGGATTGCTGCGAACGACCTCGGCAAACATTCAAACCAAACTTTTTTTCTCGTTTTTGTTGGGGGGGGGGACATATCAGCCAGTCAAAATGAAAAAAATCGAAATCCCCTCATCATGATATTCATTCACAAATGCATTATATTGTTTCGTACGTATTCCCAAGTTCAAATAACAAAGAATAAACGTTACATTCTCGCTATTTTATTCACGAATTATCCCCACAATCAAAGATATTTAGCACAGAATCCGTAAGACAATTACATATCATCAACAGCCATCGAATTTGTCGTGTATTAATCATTTTATCCTCTCATGTGTAAATAAATGTATTCAATTAATAATGAAAATTTATAATTCTTTCGAAATAAAATATCGCGTCGTCGTCTGGTCGTGTGAAGGCAATAAATTTAATCTTGTCCTATTCAATGCCAGATCATGTGATCCATTAATTATTCCATAATTGCTTAAAAACAGTTATCCGCGTGCATGCGAAAGATTACTTACGTTTTGTGGCAGAGGTATGCAACCTCTGGCCAGTCAAGGGGTCCATCGAAAACACGAAAGCTGTTCCGGAAAAATAGTATCAATTCAATCAATACGATTTTATACCTTGACTGACCATATTCCTCGAGAACAAATATGGATTGCGCCAATCATTACCCAAAAGTTTCCAAAGGTAAGCAAAGTTGACAAATATCATCAAAAAAAATTGCCAAGGTAAGCAAATTGAAAAACGAAATCATTGGAAAATCATCAATGCTAATCAAAATAAAGCGCTATTGCGAATCGCAGTGAATTGAAAGGTAGGCATTCAGTTTGACAATGAATATCCGTGTGGCTGTAATTAACTCGTTAACGTACAAGGCTTTTGGCAACAAATTCGTATGGTCTGTAGTTGAAGCATTGGCGATAAAACTGGCTTCCTTCTCCGCATGTTAGAAATAGAAAAGAGGAAAAATACTAGTGGCAGTGGATTTCTCTTTCACCCTCGTTCTTCTCTTTCTCACGCTCCCCATTTGTTCTCTTTCTCTCTCCTATAAATATATACATTAGTAGGAAGATGCATTATATGGGGATCACTAAACAGGAGTAGAGAAATAAAGGAGAGGAGAAAAACGAACTTCTGTTCATAGGGTTACAATGACGCTTCGCAGTGATTAAAAAAAAAGTTTAAAAAAACTGGACAGCTGGAATAAATGTCTTCCTTTTGCGTTTGGACGAGATATCTCGTCCATGATTGTTAAAGGGCTAAATACAACTACTGTCATAATTATCGTAGTACAATTTATAAGTTATGAAAATAAATGCGTTCAGCCCTTCATTCGGCAAAAAATAAAAATCAAAGTATGCTCAGTTAAAAATACGAATAAATTAAACATTTTTGTAAAAAAAGTCGGAACGGCCAAAATTACGGGAAAATACGGGTCATATTCTTACCCCCATATATGCGCATATCCCTTTCTCGCCTGCGAATGATGAGTGGACTTTTAAAGGTGTAGACCTGTGTTTTACGGTGTGTACACAAGAACGATGAAATGATTCTGTATAGGCTAGCACCGATCCGAAAATCACGCGTCATTATTTACTACGTCTTACAGTGCAATTATTACTATATTGTCCGAATTATTTAACCTTTTTCCGTCGAGAGCGAGGTGAATTCAAATCGATAGATTGATTGGCCTGATTATCGTGATAGCGCGATATATTTTCTGCGAATTTCGTCCGGTAAGATTCTAAAAGATAGTTGGACGGAGAGAATAGAAAACACAAGAAACGAGGTGAAGGGCTTTTGTTGGTGCTTCACGAACGAAGGGAATGTGATCAATAACGGTGGGGGGGGGGGTTCAAACAGTGGGTGCCCCCCAAGAGGGCAAGAATAATCAAAGTATGCTCCATTAGAGCGTACAAGCATTGCCGAAACCGAACCGAAGAGCGGCTATTCGTCTTCTTCAAGCGAAAACATCCCGTCAAAAAAGAAGCGCCAAAGCGAGAGAATTGAAGCGCCAGGGGCTTCTTTCTTTTAGTTCTTTCCTCCTTTCTGTCATTATTATGTTTTTGTGCCGGGCTCTTGCTTCTTGTTGTGCAGTAAAGAAGTGGTTGTGTCCACGGGTTGAAAAGGGAAACCGGCGTGATATTGGTTCCACGGTGAGGAATAAAAATAAAAGCAAATAAATAACCGTAACTGATCGATGGAATCCTCGCTACCGAGCATTTCAGAAAAGAAATCTACTTTTTTTTTTACTTTTTTTTGGCAATCTACAAAAGGATGAGAGGTGGTAAAAGAGAAACAGAGTAAATTTGCATAAAACACTTGCGAAACTATCGTTCGACACGTGCACTGTTAAATTGGTCTGTGTTGGAAAGCTCGAAAAATCGAAACGCGACCGCAGCTGCTCAGCGAAAAATAATCATTTCATTCGCGTGAGATCAACTAAAGTTCACATAAATCATTTGTTCACCTTTACGGGTATTCATTGTATATCTCTCTACGTAGGATAATTCATATTGTTTGTCCATAGGATTATCTATGCAACTGTTGACTTTAAAAACATGCTTCTAGTTACAAAAAAGCTTTCAATTCACATGCAGTTTCTTAAAATGTTGTAATTTTTTTTCAGGGGGTAGTATACCTAAAAAACGTAATAATAACTACCTTTTTTATGCAGTCCCCGTGTGGCAAAACCTCCAGTTACCGATAAAAATAGGTTATTATCTGGAAAGTCATTTTCAAAAATCTCTATATTTTTAAATAGAATATATTTATCGAAATACCGCGAACTGGGGTGACTTTGCCCCGTTTTGAAAAAAGTGTTTTCTGGCAGTGTAAAACTTACTTGGCTGATCGTTTGTGGTGCTGCAGTTTCAAGGCATTCGCTTTATATGTAAGTGATACGACCTGAGGTTTGGGGCGTTTCCTTATGAGGGATATCGTTAATAAGCCGGTATTTCGACGAGATTCAAAATCAAGAAAATTTAAAGACCTCAAACTTTCGTTTTTGCAGCCTTCTTAATAACCAGGTGAGTCCCATCAGTTAATATTACTATTAGTAGATGTAATGAATATTATAAAGCCATGGCAGTTTCGGTTTTGCACATTAGCGGAAGATTTTTATTTCAGTCGGTATTGTCAGCCCAGGTTCCATAGAAAATACGGAGCCCACTTTATATTTTTCATTTTGTCTCAAAGTACAACTTGAAAGGTATAAATGGATGAGAGAGAGAGAAATATTATGATATAAATATAAATTGAAACTATTCAACATCTTGAAAAAAAAAAGTTTATTTTAAACACGAGATTCACACTTACGAAGGAACCAATATACGCAGAAAACTGGAATTCATTCATTATTTGTTCAATGGCGGGCTCGTGAAATTTCTGTCCTAACCACATTCAACCCGCAACTTTTATTGTCTTAACTCGTATGATTTCCTTTCGATTTCGGATTTATTTTTTTCTCAACACTTTCAATATTAGATTTAACATATTTTCTAAAGATAATACGTACTTGGAGCTTTGAACTATGTTAGGTTATTTTCTGTGTATGTTAACTTATATTGCAGTGAAAAAACCATCTATTCGATCGATTTTTTTTCTTTTCTTTTTTCGTATTTCTCCTTCGTTCTCTTCCAAATTCGAACTTGAAATTTATTTCTTCTGGAAAGCTTACATCCTTATGATAGCAAATGAATTTTTTTTAATGTATATAATTAAATTAATTTCTGCTATAACGTGTACTTTTCTATTTTATCGTAATGTTTTGTGGACCCGCTTTAAGGAAGCGTCATAATTAAGTCATATGTTTTAAAATAAAATTTCCATTGCATTTTTTGGGTTATTTTTGTTGTCACTGTGGTTCTTTTGACACCCCGTGTTGGTCACATTTCCCTAAATTCACTCACATCTTTGCTATATACACAAATCCGGTAGTGAGCAAAGTCACCCCATTATACCAGGTGACTTTGCCCACTCAGTTTATATTTTTTCATAAAAAGGAGTCACCCATTAAAATAAAAACTACATAAATCATATCTACGAACTATGAACCGAACAAAAAAAATTTACGTTCGACTTTTAACCAAAGGATCGAAGAAAATTTTTTAATTTCAATTTTTAAACTGGGCAGTCACCCCAGTTGACGGTATTTGACTTAGAATTTTGCAGCTTTTATCGTGAATGGTAGGGTGTGTAAACGTAAATTCAATTCAAAGTGTGAAAACTCTGTAAAAATTGTAATTACCATTGTGACTTGAAAAGTAAAAAGAAAATAGTTTCATTCTTCAATAATTTTAATAAATTCTTTCTAGCTAAGTTGTTTCAAAACGAAACCATCTTTCATTTGCATTTCTTTTCTAATCGGTGGTCAATTGCGAATCAAAGCAATGTGTTGAAAGGATTTATAGAATATTATTGCGCGGGATAGACCGATTTTTCCCATAATATTCGGCTCTTGGGAGGAACGATCACCCTCATCACCCCTCCTCCTATTCTGGATTCGAACTTACTAGTGGTGTTTAGACCCAGCATCCTTTCACTCAATTTGATTCTATCTGTTGATATGTTCATTTCTTTTCATGGTCCTTAAAAGGTTGAATAATTGGTATAATTGGTACGAAAGGAATGAAAAGTATCTGAAGCAGTAAGCGATGAAAAGCATTTATCCTTTAAATGCGCAATAATATTAATACAATAACCAGCATTTGAGGTCATTTTCATTTGATATACAGTCCCTAAAAATGGTGGTTCCCGAGTCAATACAAACACGTCAACACAGCTATAAGTCACCAAAACATTGTGATTTTTCATTTTTAATGTCTCAATGAATACTGCATTTTAAAATATGCACTTTTTGTAAATGGCTTCCCGGAGCCGCATTTAGATTTCACTGGTTGGAGGATTTAGCACATGGGGATTTATAAAAAGTTAATTTTTTATGTATACGGCCCGTCAAAAAATTACAACATTTTAAGAAATTGCATATCATCTGAGACCTTTTTCTAATTGGAAGCATACTTCTAAAGTCAAGTGTTTGAGAGATAGGCTTATTGAAAAGCAATTTGGATCATCCTGTAATAGCAGACATTCATTTCGATTCTAGGATAGATCAAGTTCTGCGTTGAATGAAACAATATTGAAGGCCGAAACACTACACTGAAACCCTACGTCACTGACATGACGGGATAATCTCGTCACGCCAGTACAACGTGTTTCGGCCTTTGCGTCTTTTCGTCTAACATCGAATATCTTCGTCTAACGTCATCTTCGAATGTTAACGTGTCCTCAATTGCTTTTTGGAACTCCTTGCGTACGTTGCAACCGATGCAACGTTATCTGCGCTTATCTGGAAGTTTCAAAAATATAAACGAGGAAGTGTTTCTCGCATTCGCCGATTTGATTTTCATTCGTGTATTCCCCCGTTTTATTCGAAGAAATGTTCTTATCGCGGTCAAAGTATTGCTGATCGCAACGAAGGAATTTTAAACATCGATCGTTTGCAAGAATTCTCCGAAGTGGAATATGCTAAACTCTCTAACGCGATAAAATTATATTCGATAGTCGTCGAGTTACTAGTAACAAGTCTCTTAGGGTTGTTTTGAAAAAATAAGCATCTCCTTTCAAAACTAAGACATCATCTATAACACGGAAGCTTTACTTTCCGTGACTGAGTAGCAATACATTTGTTTATTTATTTATATATTTTTCAATTGAAGGTTAAAAATTACTCATGTTTTACTTCGGACCATTAAAAAATGTTCTACTCTGCTTCTTTATCGAAATTTTTCTATATCTGTATATATTACCTCTGGAGGATTTTTTTTTTTTTCATTTCTGAAAAAAAAAAAAGAAAGCAAGCGATTTGGTGGGTAATGATACGTGAAAAAGCTATTAGCTTCGCCTTCTCCGAGAGCAAAACGCCCGTCCAAAGTCAAGATATTCTTGTGAGAGCATCCATTTAGCTAAAAGTATATCAGGCGGAGGATAGGCTAAAAGAATAAATTCCATTAAACTTCTTATAAGACGGTGAATTTTTCAATTCTTTAAATATTAGCATTCCTTTGAGAACTTGATTTATTCCCGTAGACTTCCCATCTCTTTTAGCTTTATTTTTACCTGATTTCATTACAAAAAACCTAAAAAAACAATAATGTTCTACGAAACACTCAATACTAACATACACGGGGAAAAAAAGAAGATTTTACGCAAACATCGTTCATAAATTTAATGATAGAGTTCATCAGGAAATGAATTTTGCACGAATGAGTTGCCTTATCTTGGTATTACCATGAGATTAAATGGAAGAACTCCATAAAGTCATCACAGTCCTACCATCAATGAAGATGAGAAGGAAATGAAGTCTCGGTGATCTTTTTTTAATGCATAAGAAGACACTACTTTAGAGAAGCCCAGTTCCGACATGAAATTCCCGCGACATCAACTATTTATACAATGTATACATCATTTTTATATGCACGTATTAGTTTCTTCTATAACAAAGCCACATTATCTCGTAAGAACCTCATTTATTGTACTAGGGCTTAGACAACTGGTTTATGCTAGAGATAAATTTAGTAAAAAAAACTCAACTGCCTCAGAAGGGAATCGAACCACTGTCCCAACAAAATTAGAAAGCGTGCGGTAGACCACTACGCTACAGAAGGAACCAACATTTTTCTTTCCTTAAAGCATAAAACCCGCTGAATGAGACCTTGCAATGCACAGTCAAACCTAACTCAGCTAACAGTGTGCATACGTACATAGGCCGCCAGATGGCGGCGAATGAGGATATGATGTCACTCTCCGCTATTCATACAAGGGTTTAAGTGGTCAGTATATACAGCGCGTCCTGTAAGTGCTAATGCTGCCTTTAATCTCTTGTCCGTCGTAGAGTTATGGTTTCAATTTAAAAAAATTTCTCAAAAGGCGTTCAAAAGTTACCCTATACAAGTTTTGAGAGTTGAAATACAGTGTGTGAAGTAATGTCTTTCTTGAAGTAATTGCAACATTCCTCATACGTTAAACAGATTTATGTTGTATTCCTTCTGGTGTGCGTCCGTGAGTGTTTTTTAAACAAGTAATTTACGAGGAAATGGTATTTTATCTTAGAGGCTCGTGATAAGTACAAGACGATTTAGAAACATTAGATTGAAAACTTTTGGGACATTCGGAATGTTGCGACTTTGGGTTCGCTGGTGTATGCATTTCACAAATATGGTCTCCTAGTGGTAACGTAATCGTTTGTGTTTTCTGATGAGAAAAGACTAAAGAATATCACGCTCGAAAAGTGACTTGCTCGCTGATTTGAATACATATTTATGCATAATCAAATTTTCTCCCTCACGGTTTCTCCAGGACACATTTCCACGGAATTCCTGGACACATTTTAAAAATCATTAGCAGATCAATCAATTGACATGAAAAGGTACGGTTTGCACTAAAACTTATGATGTTGTGTGTGTGTGTTTTTTCCAGAGTTTTGTTTTTATTTATTTATTTAATAAAAATAAAAGTTTGAATTTCACTCACAGATGGCACTTTGTAAAACAAAAAACTCGACATTATACGTATAATAAAACACAAACAGTGCATAATGAATGTTTATGACAATTTCTGTTACATAGAAACCACTATATTTTTTAACATAAGCACCGTTTCACCAGTTCAGATTTAGCCCGAGCTAAAAAATGGCGCACATATTCAAATATGATAGTTTCATGTAACGCAAATTGTCATAAACATCAATTATACACATATTTGTGTTGTATTTTATGCATTATGTCGAGCTTTTCGTTTCACAGCGCCACCTGTGAGTGAAATTTGAAGTTTTTTTAACTAAGAAACTCCAGCTTATCATAAGTACTATTTTTGTGCAACGCGTACCTTTTCTTTATTCGGTATTTTATGATTGGTTGATTTGCTATTTATTCTTAAAATGTGTCCAGGACTCGATCGCCCTGAAAATTCAGATTTTCTTTTCCTTAAATCAAGATAAGAAATATGAGGAGGAGGGAGTAAAACTGAAGAAAATTCTCCGTATTTCTTCCGCACCGAAAGTTGATGAAATAAAATATTCTCTTGTATACCCAATTTTTAAAGCAGGAAATATAAATGGTTTGATGAATTATAGACCAATATCAATTCTCCTAGCAATAAAGCAGAGCGAGCCCGTTTTTTTCAAAAATAATAGAAAAATGTATTAAAAAACAACTTATTATAGCTTCTTGAATAACAAAACTTTTTTTTTGCACCTAACCAATATGGCTTTCAAAAAAGCAAAAACACAGAAATGGCTATTATTCAATTGAGTTATCATTTAAACAATGGGTTTAACATAACAACGTATATTCCATTACGGTTTTCTTCGATTTAAAACGAGCATTTGGTTATGTTGATATTTAGATATTCTAACAAAAAAAACTCTTCTCAGCAGGCTTACGAGGTAATGTACTAACAGGGTTTAAAACATATCACTATAGCAGGAAAAACAGTATCATAGTATAGGTGAAATCAGCGCATTCCAAAATCTAATGAAAGAAGTCACCCAAGGAGTGGTCCTTGGGCCTTTATTAGTTCTTGTTTAATGATTTATGTAAAATGAAGTTAGACGGTTAATTAATCTCATTCGCAGATGACACAAGCCTATATTTTGAAGATTCAGAAATGATAAGTCTTTGAAAAAAAAAGTTGAAGAGGACTTGTTTAATATAACACCTGGCTACTAAATTGTCAGAAAACTAAATTCATATGCTTAAAAACTCAAAACATCAATGACGAAACTGATATACACATAAAAATACCTACTATTGCTTATGCCAATTGAACTTACAATGCAATGGTGAAGAAATAGAAAAGTTTATAACTATAAACTATTTAGGAATTATAATACAGGATGTGATCCAAAATTTAATTTCCAAAATTTAACTTCCTAAGAGACATATTTTTTGCATGGATTTATTCACTAATAACGTGAAATTTGTGCCTGGGGTGGGGCATATAATATAAACATACAAGGACTAAATAACACTTACAACAAAATGAGGTCAATAATAACAAGTATTAACTCTAACAACAATAAAGCAGAGTGTCACACTCTTAACATAAGACAAATGTATGTGTATATACGATTATAAAATTTATACAAATACAACGCCACAACAGGCAAATTGGATCCCCGAGCCATTTTTTGGAGGCCCTACCTACTACTGCTACACCACACATGCACCCGCCCACAATCGCTCCTAAAATACTAAATCTTTTTCCCACAGTAAACCGTACGAAAATTAATATGAATTTCATTAATAACTATCAATAATTTACTCATTTGCAATAGAAACAAACTATGAAGCAATTATGCAATAAATACGATGCTTGAGAAGCTGGGCGCATTGATGTATATGGTTGGTGTGATCCTAATTATTTTTCTGATCATTAGCATATTGCAGGAAATTACCATTTTGGAATTTTAACCGTTCTATGTATGCATACTGAAGTCGATCTTTACAAACTATGCACAGTGCTTTTTGTTTTGTTTTATATATTCTTGCATGCGTTATATTTGAAAATTTATATACTGATTTATATATTTAATGAAAAAAATTTATAATATTGATCACACTAATAAGATAAAATATATATATATGTGTGTGTGTATATATATATAAGTGTGTGTGTGTGTGTGTGTGTGTGTGTGTGTGTGTGTGTGTGTGTGTGTGTGTGTGTATAAAAAAAACTTGCTATTAACCTAAACATTTGTGTTATTTTACATTTAGAAAAAACGTAAAATCAATTCTATAAAACCCAAATCAACAAGTGTCACTTAACTAACAAATAACAGACTATTCTTATAGACCTGCTGGAAGGACATCCTAATCTCTTCGGGTCACAGAGTGAATGTTCCTAATTTATGTTTATTCTTATGCATGCAAGTGTTTTTGTTCTGTGTTACTAATTTTGTCTATTTGTACTAATTTGTCATGCTGTTGTTACAGTAAAAAAAAAAAAGGATCAATGGTTCACCAGTGAAATTCCCGTAACATATATACTTTACCGCAGACCAGCTCCGGTCATCTATCGCCATACGGCAATTTCCAACCAGTGGAGTTGGGTGGGAGATCAAGGCGCCATCTGTCGGTGGTCACCCCAGGCTCGGAAGGTAAAGAAGAACTTCATTCTGATGTTCTTTGGCGAGGTTCGAACCCGTGGACCTTCACGGTAATCTTCATAGTGGAAGACGAGCACCTTACCACTGCGCCACTCGGGCACCTAGTATATAAACTACGGCACCAAACGCCAACTCTAGCCATGCCGCTATTCACTGCCATTAATGGGTTGGAAAGGAAGGCGCTTTCTATCGGTGGTCACCTCAAGGTCGTTATGAAAAATATCTTATCTAAATCCTCCCTCGGGTTTGAACCTGGGACCGTGACAGCAACTTTCACCGTGGTAGACGAGAATCTTACCATCACGCCACTCGGGCCCCCAGCACGTTCACTAGCACGCAGCGCAGGGCCTATTCCACGCACCCACTACGTGTTTCATGTATACAACCATTGATTTAAACGCTTTCACGCTAAGCCTCATTTTTGCTTGAAACGAGAGAGGATAAAACTCGTCAATTAAAATTTTAGGAAATGTGGGGCGTCTATAAGGTAGCATACAGATTTTGGGCATTACCGAAACTTCTTGCATTTCATTTCGTAGTTTATAGACGGTTGAAAGTAATGAGTTTTTGTCAACCAACCATCTGAAAACCACGTCATATAATTGAATACCGTCGATAACTAGGATATAAGGGAGAGATAGAGAGGTTTCAGCATTGCGGTTTCTCCCCCACCATTAAAAATCAGAATCATCACC
Organism: Pholcus phalangioides; assembly: GCF_987345545.1. Classification (NCBI taxonomy): domain Eukaryota; kingdom Metazoa; phylum Arthropoda; class Arachnida; order Araneae; family Pholcidae; genus Pholcus; species Pholcus phalangioides. The sequence continues at coordinate 77,858,283 of NW_028301608.1, read as the reverse complement.
GCCACTCGTTGAGGAAACTGGATATCTTAATTCGCGCTTCATTTGGAGAATGCGAACTCTTTCTTTGGAAGGAAGTTACGTAAAGCACCCCACAAATAATCCCCCGATTCTTTCCCGGAGGAAAAATCTTTTATGGCACCGGCATTCTGCAGTCATTATCTCTCGATTGAACGAGATCCTCGAGGCAAATACTTTGCGAAAATGCTCGACTGCATGCCGTTGCAGCTGCTGTCTTCTGTTTTCGTGTTCTTTACGGAATAATTAACTCGGACGTAGCGTAACAGCGGTGAGTCTTCCTTAGTTGCCCCCCTAATGAAGGCAAAACTTTTCAATCCTTTTAGGCTCCCCCTCACCTCGTTCACCATGAAATACTCTCGCAACAACTGAGCCGCATGAAATCATCGATCTTTCGTACCCCGAAGAACACCATCTCAAGCTTTCAGCTTCACTTCGGCACATTTTTCACATTATCTTGAACAACTGCAGCCACTCTAAACGAAAGATGAAAGTCTCTCTCTCTTCTCTCTCTCTCTTTCCGTCTGGTAAGTGCCTGCCCTGGAAGGCAGAATACAGATATGTGTGTATATATAATATTCCACACACACACACACTTTCCCACTCATATAAATACACGCAAATACCTAGGTCTTTCTTCAAAGAAAGACATGGAAGCTCATCATTTACTAGATCACGTTTGTAAAATTATGTAAAATCATCATCGTTTCCTTCTCTACGTAACAATGCGTGTAAACACTGAGAAAACAAATCATGCGAAATTCGAGTGCGAACTCGAAAGAACCTTCAAGGTGGTTTACATCTAAATGCTGTCACGAGGAGAGCAACGAGCATTAAGCCTAAAGATATCGCTAAAAAAAATTAACAGCCCAAAGTAGACACCGCTTATTAAAACAACGGATAATGTCCGGGTATTGTTATAACTTTTTAGCAAAGTATGGAAAGGGCCTACAGGATGATCATAAAATAAATTTGGCGATGTACGAGCCCCTAGCGGCCAGAAAAAAAAAGAATGCGAATGAAATTCGAAATAGAGGTGTTTCAAAGTATGTGGTCGAGAATAAGATGAGAAACAAAACCTAGCTCTCACAAATACGGTTACAGCAGCGAAATGTTTGAAAAATTCAAATAGCAACACTTGCTTTTATGCAATGCAAAGTGATTCACGCAATAAAAATTGCAAAGTAACGGTATCTGTAGCATAATAAATGCCGGTACTAGACGCAGAGAAAGAAGCATGTCAGAACAACCAATATTGATCAGATTACTACCGCAGGAAGTTCCCCCATCGAGGGCTTAACGCACCAACCCAAGGTGAAGATCGGTGAGATCTTCTTTCTTTGTCTGCGTCCCGCGACGGCGTTTGTAGTGATACAGGTACCTTTCTAACGGAAAGTTAGAGTCACAATTTTGAATTTTTCGAAATTTCGTTGCTGTAACCGTAATCGCGAGAGTTAGGTTTCTCATTCTCGAGCACATACTCAGAAACACCTATATTTCGAATTTATTCGCATTCGTTGATTTTTGCGGTGGCTAAGAGGTCGTATATCGACAAAGTTATTTTATGACCACCCTGTATATCATAACATGCGAAAAACTACATTTAACAGTTTTCAAGATTTCAGTTTATGTCATCAGTTTTTTGTTGTTGTTTTTTCCTTCCAATTTTTTTTCTTGCGCATTTCGAAGCTGAGTTTTCTGAACTACACTTATCTTTTGCACTATATGTTATAGTTCTCAACTTGCATGACTATGAAGGGGTCAGAAGGTGTAACCGCTTTCTTATTGATATTCGTTTCCGTTGTCGGTGCACGATGTCCTAATTAGGCCGTAGTAGAGCAGCCACAATGAATCAAAACGCGTAGAGCTCCTCTTACAATGGACTTCGCATAGTGGAGGCAAATGTATGGTAAAAAAAAAGACACTTCTTTCAGTTTTTGGTCATTTCCGTTCTTGCTTACCAGATTCCCAGTTTTCGGCCGAAATGCTTTCTCAAGGGATCTGCGGAACATATCGTATATTGGAAAGTATAGTGGTCAGCTGTTAAAATAAAGGCGGGATCTTTTTTTTTCTCTCGGCTTGAAGGGAAAAAAATAATGTTTTAGAGCAGTATGAGATGAGAGAAAAAATTATGAATAAGTCAGTGAAATGCAGTAGCATGATTGAACCTTTCGCAAACAGTTCTGAGTAAAAAAAAAAGATACTGTTCCATATTTCACAGTGAACGACATCATTGATTTCTTTCGGATGTGTGTGTAGTTATTAATTGCTTGTTGTTATCAGAAACCCCGAGTGCAGATATGATCACATGAATGTAATGTAACAGAGATAAGATGTTAACTAAAGTACTCACAGTAGTGCGTGGAAGTTGAAGTTATCTATTGTTTATCTCGTTAAAATACATAGGAAAGTCCCTTTAATCTTGAATAACTCGCGAACCGTTCATCTTAGAAGCATACTTCCAATTATAAAAAGCACACAAATAACGTGTAGACCTCAGATATGTCATTCATATTGCAAGGGGTTGTATAGTTATTAAAATAAAAACTTTTTATTTGGTCACCTTGTCCTAAAAAATTCCATAAGTTATTCCAAGATAAACGGTCTTTCCTTTGCACCCTGTAGAACCAGCTACATCCGAATTCCCATCTCTTAAGAGATATCAAACTCCATCACTGGAGAATGCTCCTTGAAATAAGGAATGAGACAACCAGTGACTACAGCGCCGAAAAATGTATATAAAGGAAGGAAAAGTGCAAGAAAATAATAAATTAAAGGAAAAAGACAATTTTATGCTGAAGGTTGTACTTCATAAAACAAAAAACAATGTGATGCACTCATCTATAGTACGTAACATCACGGACAAGCGTGCATACCATGAGAATAAAGAACTCACAAAGCAAGTTCGAGGCCACATCTGGGGACAGGAAACTGAATGAATGTCATAACGCATCTCGTTGCCGAGTGCTCATCCAGCCCAGCTTCTTGGCAGGGAGAGACAGAAGACTGTTGTCCCATTGTTAATGGTAAAAACGAAACTTGTGCTATATATATATATATATATATACTAGAGAGCTCTGCCCCCCCCCCTGCCGCCTTTGGTGGCTAACTCACCCCCCTTTTCTCTTCACAACATATATTGTTTATTTCGTCCTGCTTTATCAGCGTGCTATGGAAAGGGACATGTGAAAGCACCAGCTTACTGAAGAAGCGAATTTTACAATAATAAAGCAACAAAAAACAAATGTGATACATCAAGTACCCCCATGGGGGTCCCCAGACTCCAATTCGCATATATACCAAACAGGACCGGGATTGAACCGTAGGCTACTTTAGAAGTTCGTCAGAGCTGGGCAAATGCCCGAAATGAGCGAAAACCTGTCGGGCAACAATGATTTTGGGGACTCAACAATCACTTTTGGAACGTTTACTTTGGTTACCGTGGTTCCCAACAATTCGTTTCAGACGTGTATATGCCTTTACCATGGTTTATCACATCTTTAACGCTGCCATTATAACAGTTTATTCCTTTATAATGGTTTGTCACTTTTCCAATCCTCCCAGTAATTGAAGAAAACCCGGGAAGCGCCGGTTCTTACGCCTAGCCTATACATAGGATGTCCTATAAGTGCTAATGCGGCCTTTATCTCATCAACCACCCATCGTAGAAGTATAATCTCAATCTAAAAAATTCTTAAAAGGCGTTTGAATAATATTTGCCGCACAAGCTGTACATATGACGTCACTAACAACCATAGGCGTACGCAGAATTTTTCGAGAGGGGTTTCAATTTTTTTTTCCTTCTAAGGGAGGATTTTTCCGTTTTTTCCTGCAAAATAACACTATAATCTTGGCTCCAGGGGGAGCGGGTTAGAACCCCAAACTCCCCTCCTTGCGCACGCCAATGCTAACAACAGAGAACAACAACTACGACGACAAAACTGAGAATAAAAATGTTCAACGCCAGCTGATGAACTCAATGCTTGCCTCAAATCATCAACACTCTGGCACGAAGTTAAAAAATTATCATTATCCACTAACGTGCGAGTTCAACTGAAAAATGACTCAGCACTGCTATCATTTTCACATTAGTTGATCAAACTTGGCAATACGAGAATTCCCGTAGACCCAAGCACCGGACTGATTACTTTCCCAAATGGATTTTGCCAGTTTTTAAACTCAGTTCAAGAACTTACAGACAAAGTCTTCCCAAACATTCAACAAAATCACCGAAACCATGAGTGGCTTTGTGAGAGAGCGATTCTGGCACCGAAAAATGACAGTGTGAACAAGATCAACGAAAAAGTCCTGAAAATTATTCCGGGAGACTCCACATCTTACAAATCGGTTGACACTGTCACAGACACAGCGCAGACAGTTCTCTATCCTGCAGAATTTCTGAACTCTTTAGATATTCCGGGTGTGCCACCACACAACTTGACCCTCAAAGTCGGAGCACCTATAATGCTTTTAAGAAATTTGGAGACACCGAGACTCTGCAATGGCACAGGACTCTGCGTGAAGAAATTGCACAATTACATCATTGAAGCAACGAGTCTAACTGGGATGTGCCAAAGGAAAAAACGTCTTCATTCCACGTATCACTGAAGAAATGCCATTCACTTTCAAGCGATTACAGTTCCCGATTCGTTTAGCTTTTGCCATGACAATCAATAAAGCGCAAGGTCAGTCATTAGCAGTGGCAGGTATCAACCTACCTGAGCCCTGATTTTCACACGGACAGCTTTACGTCGCGTGTTGGTGATCCCAAAAATTTGTACATCTATACACCAGATGGAAAAACAAAAACATTGTGTATCCACAAGCGATTGCCTGAAGTTTTTAATTAAAATATTTAAAAATAAAAGTAATTTTTTCTTACTTGATGCAGAAATTTTTTTGATTAAGAAATAATTAATAAGCTATACATATAGAAATTCCTTACGAGGCGGGCAACGTCTCCGGGTATCAGCCAGTTAAAAATAAAAATTAATTATTTGAAAAAAATGAAAAGAATTCCCGTGTTGTATTTAATATCATGTGTTTTTTAGCCGTTGCATCAATTAATAAAAAAAAATTGAATTTAACCAACAACGCTTTCTTGCTTTTCATGAGTGCGATTTTTACTTTACATCACCGCAATAAACTCGAACAAGATTTCATATCTAATGACTGCAACTACAACGTTATTTAAAATGGCCGATCATTTCCTTTCCTGTATTGCATATTATCGTGTCGCGAAATCCAGAGTTATGCTGTGTTTAATCAGTGTTAAAGGATTCCCGTCGCAAATTGTTTCTCGTTTGAAAATTAGGAGGTGAGAGGAAAAAAAAATTTTAAATTGCCACGTAATTAAAGTTAGCTTTGTTCAAATTAACTCGGTACAACCACACTTTTGACGGGAACCAAAATTAACGCTGGGTGGCACGCGCGCTCACGAACGTTCGGCAATACATCCTGACAAGCACCCCGTTGTACTAATTACTACGCCCATCACTTGATTTTAATTAAAACCATTCGCGTGCCACGCACTCAACGAAAATTAGATAATTATTTTCTTTTCTTTTTTTCTACTTTTTTTTTCTTTTTGATAATGTTGGACGAACATTGTGAATCCATCACATTTTCACGGTGCGTTGCAACGAGAGCTTGGAAAATAATATCTGTTTTCACATATTTTTGTGAGATACATTTGTTCGTGGCGTTCATTCCCGCATATAATCTTCGTCATTTTTTTTTTCTTTTTAATGCTAATCTTTTTGGAAAATTAAAACATCGAGAAAATAAAAACATGAAATGAAGGAGTGCTTCTGTATATGCAGGATCTAAAATCATTCCAGTATACACCCTTTATCTTTTGAACCGCTGGTGATAGAAACATACTTTCAATTAATAAAAGTACCCGAGTAACGTGCCCATTTTTTATTTTTCATTCATTTTACTAAATGCCGTACATGAACCGAGATGCAAAAAATTTTATTTTTCATATGGGTGCCGCCCCTGACTCTCAAAACTACAATTAACAAAGCTGTTACATTGTCTACTACTACTTTACCATGCACGCGCGCGCGGTTAAGCAATATTAGACAGTGCAACACACATTTTTTTTCATCTACTAGTTTAACGTTTTTCAAGATCGAACATGTGGCTTTGGCTTCTCCTCAATGAATATATTACTGCAGTTAAGACCATTTTACAGTTTGATTGCTTTTGGGGTTTCGTTTTTCTTTTTAATACAGTCGAATCCCGTTATAACGAACTACAAGGGCTGAAGAAATCGCTTCGTTGTAACAAAATTTCGTTATAAAGGAATTTCCAATTTTGCGAATTTTAACATTAGTTACAAAAATTCGTTGCAGTGGAATTTAATTATCTTAATTATGAGGAAAAAGTCTCATATCTACGTTGTAGATAATAAAAAGAATGAGGTTAAATTTCGAGAATAACTCAAAATAACTTGTTTTTTATTTATTTACTGGACTGGACACAACACATAAAACATACTGTCAAACTGAGAAAAACAAAAAACAATAAAACTCCACAAAAAGTAACAATGCGATGACACACACTCTATGATCCCAAGGGACTGATAGTCCTTCCAGTGGGTCAACGTAAGTCAAATTAGAGAGTTAATTGAATTATGCAACAGCCTTGTTACAGTACTAATTGGTTAATATTTTATAAAGTCATCTATATATTTTTAGATATTTTTAATCTATATTAAATAGATTTTAATTTTATATATATATATATTTATTTATTTATTTATTTATTTATTTAAATCCAAACATATATAAAATCAGTTAGTTGACGAACATAGAATTCACGCACAGGATGTATTCACGTGTATTTTTAAGTGTATTACAGGAATGGTTATATTTTTTATGTTTGCAGAATCAATTATTTTAATTGTGTTGTTTTGTGATCCATTATTGTTGTTGTATGGATTCTAAACTATTGTTTATTGAGAATATAAATGTATTGTGATTGGATCTTATGTTATTATTTGTATGATTAGTTGCATGGTATTGGTTCATTATTTTCACGCGCGCGCGCGGGGCAGTATATCTATAATTTTTTGGGATAGCTTTTTATTGTTTTCGGAACTTGATATAAATTATTCAATCTAGATGAGGTTCTATTTTGTTTCGTTTCTAACCATTTATTGTTTAAGAATGAGAATTTTATTAATCTATAGATATATAGTTTTGTCTTATAGTTAGTTTGTGAAATTCTGTTGTATAATTGTTTGCTGTAATGTTTGTTATTTGGGATCTTATTCTATTATATATATGTTTTCCAGTTTTTGTATACTTGTTTGATAAGCACCTCTCCAAGCAGTGATATGTTAGTTACTATTGAGTATATCCAAGCATAAAATAAATCTTTTAGAAAGTTATTGTCGCGATTGTGTTTTTTAATTTATCTAAAATGGCGGCATATGTTCTTAATTTCTTTATCATTTTTTCACATTGCGAGTTCCATTTTAGATCATCTTGTATTATTATTACTAGGTAGTTGTATTCATGAACTTTATCAATTTCATGGCAATTACATTGTGAAATATTTTGACATGGGCAGTGGTCATTGATTTTAATTTTTATGTTAGTTAAATTATTTAAGCAAATTAAGCTTAATTTAAGCTTGTTTTTAAGCAAATATATTTGTTTTTTGTATATTTAATTTAAGTTTATTTTTCTTCAGCCAGATGTTGATTTTGTGTAGGTCCTCTTCGATTTTTTTATTAAATTTACAATTTCGATATCTTCAACATACAGTATTGTGTCGTCTGCAAACGAGATTAATTTACCATTTAATTTAATTTAAATATGTCATTTATGTAAATGAGAAATAATATCGGCCCAAGGACAGATCCCTGGGGGACACCTTTTCTAACTTCTAGGAATGTACTGATTTCTTTATCTATTTTAATTGCTTATTTTCTATTAAAGTAATATGTTTAAACCAGTTTCATGTATTACCTCGTATATACCAGAAGATGACAATTTCTCTGTTAGTATCCTTAGATTCACATAGTCAGAGCTCTTTTTAAATCGGGAAAAACCGTTATTGAATATTATTATGGTTAAATCCGGTAGTATATAAATAGTTACCAAGTTCTAAAATGGCTATTTCTGTTTTGGACCATGAGCTCTCTAATTCCTGTCACATATCGATGTATTCATGCATATAAAACCAACTTTTCCTTATTTGAATTAGTTCAGTCTTCGAAATTTGTTAATTTAAGTTAATTACATCAATTTATATTATTTACCTTAATTTCCTCTTCTATCCCAAGATCGTGGAATTTTGCATATGCCTAAGATAGGGTCATTTTGACTGCATTAGACTTTTCAAATTTTTTAAATTATAAGTTAGTCCAGTAATTTGTAAATGATAAAAAATACTTCAAGGCAATTAAAATGTTTTGAAAGGAATATAAATTAAATTTTTTCGACCGGTAGTTATTAATGAAAGGAGGCTGGGAGCCTCCCTTATCTGGGGGGGGGGTTCGTGCTCTGTCGAACCGGCAGGAAAATCACCAATAATTGAGCGTTGAACTGATCGCGTACATTGTGTGAAGAGTTTCCGATTTTTATGAAACTTTTTGAAGGCGTACTTTCACAACAGTGGGCCTCCTTAAGAATATAACTTCATACACCGACAAAACAAAAGTGCTGGTACGAAAAACTCATTTACTAAAATTATGATCACATGATCCAAAACAATAATATCACATGTCACTGAGACTCCACGATGAAAAATCTTTATGGGCGCATCGTTCCAGAAACGTCGATGTCAATCAATATCATGTCTTGCACTTTCAAAAAAATATATACAAATGCGCATTAATTTATATCACGTGCAACTCGTTTCTCTCTTCTCTGGTAATTTTTTGTTTTCAATTTTTCTCTTCTTTTTTTTTTTGTTTTCAATTCGATTTTTCCCCCGTCCATACACGTGTGTCCGTTGTTTCCATTTAAACTTAGTTTCCCTTCTCTGCGCATCGTCTCTCTTTCTCCCTTATGTATAAAACAAGAAAAGAAGACAGACAAGAAAGAAAACTCTCCTGGGGAAAGAATAAGAAAAAATACATCAGTGAAGAATAAAAAATATACTTCTGTTTTTTTCCCCTTCTAAGACATCGCGTACGATATTACGCAGAAAAAGAAGAAAAGATGTTCTTTTATGGTTTTTCCTCCCCCCTACGAGAATATTTTTCTTTTCCTTGATGTCGACGACGATCCGAGAGAAGCTATGCTTTTTTTTGTAAGAAAAAAATGAATAAACAAACAAGGAACGGAGCGTCTCTCCACCTCGCATATGGTGGTTTCTTTATAGTGTAAGTTGGTCAATGTTTTGAAAAATAAATATATAAAATTAAATAAATCGGGGGAGAAGAAAAATTTAAAGCGAAATTTCTTTTGAAATTCGATCACGTTTAGTAGGAAAAACATTACTGCCGCAATACAGGGAGGTGAAGAATACGGCTTCGTGTCTGGTTGGAAAAAAGAAGCGAATTGAAGGATCCGTCGTACCAAACGCTCATCTACCGTCACTCTCTTTTTTCCTTCAAATATTCGATTTACTATAAGAAATATTCTTTGATCGTCGTTTTGAGAATAGTAATAATAATAAATGCATGCAATAGCTTGTAACGGAACTATATCTGAAGCTAACGGGGGTCGTAGAGCTCGTAAAAAATTGCATTGACTAGATATACCGCTACTGATATCATTATTTGGGTAATACTGAACTGAAAGTGGCCAACGTTTGTCAGAATTTTCGGATAATATTTTGATTGTCACATTAAATCACAGGTTTTCAACTGGGGCTCCGTGACAACTTTTCTGGGGTTCCACATGATCAAACGTAAAAATCCAGGAGTGCGGAGAGACTTCAAAGAAAAACCTTCTTGTTACTGATACTCGCAAAGAGCTGTTCTTTGTTTTGAATTTTAATGAGATAGTGTTGATATTCGATGATCTGAGATCTTTGATGAGGCCTCTTCTGTATTGAATTTATAGTGTAAAAAAAGAGATATGTCCCGGGCCCCCATGCTAGAGCCCTACCAGCTCTACCCTTGTAGATCATGGTGCACTTAAACCATTGAGGATAGATACATGATTTTGTACAACTCAGATGAAGAAAACCCCTATGATTCAATGACTAGCATTATGATTATTTCAGTTAACACGTATGTCCGAGTTCTTGTGTACGTACATTGTGTTGTCGAGTAACAACAACATAAATACGTTAAGGCCAAGCATATAATCAGAACACACATTCCGGCTTGTGCCGATTCGTTAGAAACTCCGTAGATGAATGTTGACGAGGTGCATGTTCCGTTAAGTACTAGAAGTAGTTCTTGTGTACGAGTGTTCTTATTCTGACGATGGTGAAAATCAAAGCTCTTGATTTGTGAATATGCCTCCCAATAGAATGACAGTGCACCAATCTCATGAGTCCCAACTGTGAGTTCAATCAGACACGTCACGGAGAACCATGACCCTCATATCATGCAGTAAGGCCCCTAGGCTGAGATTTTTGGTGGGCCCCTAGGTCAAACTCCTCCTGGCCACCTCTATTATGAATTTATAGTGTGAAAAACAAACATGATGAGAATAATCTCGACTACAAGTATTTTATGCTGGCTCAGTAGAAATGGACATCCCCTTTGCCTGCAGTCTCAAACATTTCTAGTTTCTCGAAAATGGGAAAGCAATCGGAAGATTGTTGTCTTAATGGGCATAGATAGAAACATATGACAATTCATTTTTCAATGTCTCAATAACGGCTTCAAATTAATGTGTTAAAAATATTGTTGAATCATAAAAATTCTTTGCTTTTAGCATAAAAACCATATTGATCGTGCTACAAACTAAGAGCTACTGAGAAGATTAGTGCGCATGAGAAAAAAATACTTAGCATTTTGAATAGAATAGTACTATTAATGTTGCCATTTACACTATACTGTTTACAACTTTACATTTACAATCAGTAAAATTTGAGAAATAATATATTTTGTAACAGGTTGCATGACTTTTGGATCACTGTGTGCAACAGAAACGACGACAATACGCCACACAGCTCATTATTACAGGGAAACCCCCCCCCCTTCCCATCCACTACGTAGTAGCCATTCGGAAGAGGGTACTCTCAATAACGTTGTTTTCCTTCCATTTGGGCCTATTGTTGTAGTGTTAGTGTTTTGAGATAGTTAGCTAAGTTGTTAGTTAGAGTCGATAGTTAGTTAGAGTTGTAATTCTAATAAGTATAAATTGTACTTCGTAGCTTAATACTTTTTTTAGAGGGTGTTGTATTCTTTATATACATATTTATTTTATTCTTCGTGATTTAGTGCTGAGCATTCTACTTTACGTAATTTTTTCGTATAATCTCTTACGTATATTTTGCATAGTAATGTATTTTACATTATTTTAATTTCCAGTTAACGTTTCTCATTTTCGTATTGTTAAGTATTATTATTATTATCTAGCTTTAGCAATAGTGTTAGTATGCCTCGACCTCGACTAGTGTTGTGCAGAGCTTGCGACGGGAGGTTTCCCTGGTCTAGGGGTATAGTAGCTGATAGTTTCAATTGTAAGGGGTGCTTGGATAGAAAAAGGCTGGAACACGAGGTCGAAGCTTTACGGGAAAAAGTTAGGGTGCTAGAGGGTCCGGTTATAACGGACCCTCTGGTCGTCGAGCCACCTGTTGATGAAGAAGCAATCTCCACGAACAACGACATTTTAGAGGGCGAATGGGTGGTCGTGGATGAGGTAGAGGGGGATAGTGATAGGGGTTTAATCATCGGCGATTCTATGGTTAGGGAACTTGGGAACCGAGTGTGTAGGGATTTTCGGGGTTTCGAGCGCTGTTGTCTTCCTGGGGGGAAGATTGGCAACGTTCGAGACGTTTTTCATCGCCGAAAGTTGCCCTTGCGGGTGATTCTGTGGGTGGGAACAAATCAGGTAGGAGCGAATATTAGTGAGTCTCTGTCAGAGTACCGGGATTTACTATTATCCGCTAGGGAGGGGGGTTCAGATGTGGCAGTGATTCCAGTGCTGCCAAGGGGTAGTAGGGGATATAGGAGTAGGATCCACCAATTCAATATAGGCCTGAAGGACATTTGCTCCTCACTTGGGGTCACGTTCTTGGAGCTTCCCGCATTTACCGATAGGTGGCTTCGTTCGGATGGGATCCATCTAAATAAGAGAGGGGTCTGGGAGGTTTACGATAGTCTTAGGTCAGGTTTTTTACTCCCAGACCACGTAGTCGGGAATGCGGGTTAGTTAATGATAATCACAACAGTACTGACGGGGAATTACCCACCTCTGACTTGGATGGCTTCTCGATTGACAACAAACCACCGGGCAAATTAAAATGTGTGTTAATAAATGCCAGGAGCTTGGGTAACAAGAAAGATTTTTTAGAAACTATGATAGTTGTGGAGGACTTGGATCTTATAGCCATTACAGAATCTTGGGCAAACGATGGGGATGAATCTTTCTTACACATCTCCGGATACGATACTTTTTTGAGAAATAGATCTGATAGGAAAGGGGGTGGAGTGTTGATATACGTGAAATCATGTTTGAAGGCTAGAGAGTGTAACGTACAGAGAAGTGATATTGAAACCATATGGGTTGAACTTGAGAACAAAAGACGTCATAAGCTTATTGTTGGGGTTTGTTACAATCCACCGAATAGGGATCAAAACTACATCGCCAAAATGCACGATGAAATTTCCTACATGTGTAAGCGAAAGAGGGTTCTCATACTAGGGGATTTCAATTACCCGGGTATTGATTGGGAGAACCTTTCATCTGGAAATCAGTATGAAAGAGACTTTCTTAAGTTGATGCTCGAAAATTTTTTGTATCAGCACGTATCAGAAGCCACTAGGGGTACTGCTATTTTGGATTTAGTTCTTACTAGTTCTGAGGATCTAGTTGAACATGTTTCGGTGGGGGAAGAGTTTTCTTCCAGTGATCATCGTATCGTCAGATTTCACTGTAACTTTTCCTCGGGTAAGGTTGATAACAAAAGATTGGTTCCTTGTTTTCGGAGAACTAACTTTGATGTTTTGCGAAGAAGGTTAGCGGAAGTTTTCAAAGACCGGTTGGAATCAGTAGGGGTGGTAAGTCAATGGGAAGAATTTAGTACGAAGCTGTCCTCTGTTTTGCACGACGTCATACCCTTTGTTCGAAAAAAGCGTGTTTGTACATCACACCCTCTATGGTTCACGGATAGCGTGCGGAACCTTTATCTTGAAAAGAAAAGAGCATTCAGAGAGTATAAAAGTGGACGAGGTGACCTATCATTGTTTACTGATAAAAGAAGACTGTTGAAGAAAGCGATAAGGGATAGTAAAAAGCAAGTTGAATCTAGGTTGGCAGATAACATTGGCTCTGACCCAAAATCATTTTTTCGATACGTCAATAATGGATGTAAGGGGACAGTTGGCCCCCTCTCGATAGGAGGCTCAAAAGTAGAGAGCAATGTAGGCATGTGTAGTGCTTTCAATGACTTTTTCGCGTCGGTTTTTAATGGAGATAATGATATTGGATATACGGGTGTTGCATGGGGTAATAAAACGCTCAACGATATTCAAGTGGAAGACGTGGAGGTCCTAAATCTTCTAAGAAATGTATGTGCAAGCAAAGCACCAGGACCAGATGATATCTATCCCAGGGTTCTCAGGGAAGGTGCTAATGAATTGTTGGGGCCAGTCGCACAGATATACAGGAGTAGTGTTGCTGAGGGTATCGTCCCGAGAGATTGGAAACTGGCTAACGTTGTTCCGATATTTAAGAAGGGTAGTAGAGAAGTGGTGTCTAATTATCGTCCAGTGAGTTTGACGAGCTCCCTCTCGAAAATTTTGGAAATTATCATCAAAAGGCAGTTTGTGAAGTGGATAGACGAGAATAATGTATTGTCGGATAATCAGCATGGGTTCAGGAAGGGGAAGTCATGTGTAACTAACCTCCTTTGCTTCTATGATTACGTGACTAAGGCTTTGGGTAAGAGCAAAAATGTCGACGTTGTTTACCTTGATTTCCAGAAGGCATTCGATCGGGTCCAACATGGCAAACTCTTGAAGCGTTTACACGAGATTGGAATAGGGGGCAACTTGCTGAATTGGATAGAATCGTGGTTAAGAGATAGGTCGCAACGAGTTATGGTGAACGGGGAATTCTCTGGTTGGACAGACGTCACAAGTGGAGTTCCTCAGGGAAGTGTCCTTGGCCCCATACTTTTTTCACTTTTTATCGATAAACTCGATCAGGGTATCGATGGAATTACTAGCAAATTCGCAGATGATGTGAAGCTAATGGGGGTAATCGGGAATGAAAGCGATAGGGAGTTGCTCCAGACCAACTTAAACAAGATTGCAGCATGGGCAAATGAATGGAGCATGACGTTTAGCGTAGATAAGTGCATGGTCGCTCATTTTGGTTCGAACAACCCACGGTTCTCTTACGAGTTGAATGGTGTCACTATCCCGGATGCAACTAGAGTCACCGATTTGGGAATTCTCATTGACGAGCGACTTAAGTTTTCTGAACATTGTTCAGCGGTTGTCAAAAAATCGAATAGAATGCTTGGTCTCATTTTCAAAAAGGTCTCTTCGCGTTCTCCTAAAGTCATTCTTCCTCTTTTTCGAGGCTTAGTTCGTCCTGGACTGGAGTATGCTGTAAGGTTTTGGAGACCATACCTACAGAGGGACATAGACTTGGTTGAAGGGGTGCAGAGAAGAGCTACGCGTGTCCTTATTGGCACACAGGGCTTGAGTTATGAAGAAAGACTTCATTTTTTGAATATGTTTACATTGGATGAACGCAGGTGTCGAGGAGATATGATCGAAGTGTTCAAAATTTTCAATGGGATGGATAGGATGGACCATGAACTTTTAGTACACCGCCAATCGACTGCTTTTACAAGGGGACACCAGTATCGATTGGTGAGGGACAATGCAAGGTTATGGTGTCGCAGGGAATTTTTCTCCAATAGGGTTGTTAATAAATGGAATAGCTTACCCCCGGAGGTAGTAAATTGTAACACAATTGACACGTTTAAAAAGAAATACGATAAACATGTTGGGGTAAATCGAGAAGCTATCCATTCTTAGAATAAGACAACCATAAGTAATCTTTATGGGCATCGTATAATATTTTATCATGTGTATATATTGTTTGTAATTTGTGTTAATTGCATTTTTAATTGGGTTGCTGTATTTTTGAAACATATGACAACCATATTTTTATGGGCATCTTTTTATCAGCCACCTCGTTGGGCATTTTGCCTGTTGTGGCGTTGTATTTGTATTTGTATTTGTATTTGGAATCAACTATAAACTGACTTTAGATCCTTATCTAGTTATCCCTTGCGAACAGAAAATGACCGTGTTGTAATGCAAATCGAGTGCAGTAGAGTAGCATCAGAATTTTTTTTTTCTTTTTCAAACCAAACACTCGACTTGAAGTTACCGAGGAATTTATTATTTATTTCAATCTTATATCGATATTATCTTTTAAACAAGTTACAATTAACCTATATTTTAATCTTTCAAGAGAATAATTATAATTTCTCAAAAAATTGGTACTTAACCTTTATTTCAAAGACATTCAGTGAAGATCGTCAGAGGAAATTTGGAGTCACGAGGCCGATATTTTGTGCACACGAACAAATAAATCCAACTTCAAAATCTTGGTTGCTAAATTGTTGTTTCAATGTTAATTTTCTAACTAAAGTGCACGCCGCTTCATGTGATCACATTGATCATAAATTATGTGATCAGGACTTATGTTTTCTGCAACAATAACCGATTGATAACTACGTATATCTGAAAGAAATTGCGGTTGTAATGTACGCACGCGGTTGATGTACACTAAATACGATGACCATACGTACCATTCGAACGGGACGTATGCGACAACTCTGTTTTTCTTTCCCACATAACAGGTTTCAAAATCGTGCTTTTTTTTCGATTGTTCTAAAACTGAATTTTTTTCCCCCTTTAAGCTAAAATCCTTTTCTTTCATTCAGAAATTTTGAGGAGTTGGTATAGAACTGTCTAATGTGTATTATGAATTACAATACTTTTGTTAATGTACGGTACGTTTTATGAATTCGCATGTGAAAGTATTCCATCCGAGGAACTGTGAATCTGGCCAGTTGAATTAAACTGGCCATGAACTGAAGAACGAGACTATTAACTTTAGACATGCCTTTACTGTAGGAAAGCGATTGCTAAAGCAGCGCTACACATAATCCCACCATCGCCATAGTAGTGGTCGGCTGAAGTTTGTTTTTTGTGGTTCACAACTTCGAAGAGTGAATGTGAGCTGATTTCCCAGTTATAAAGTCTCGCCGCAAAGGCCTACAACGGTATACTCATTCAATTACTAAATTTCACTCACTTCACTTGTGAAGTATGGATGAGAGCAATTAAAATCAGACACAACACTACATACGCACTCAGACGGTTAGGTACACACACACTAACACTTCCTGCTCAACTCACTCGATAGTAAATTGCCCATGGCGATAGACCGGAGTTGTGCTCGGTTTGAAAGAAAGAAGCGTTACACAAAAATTTCCGTACTCAGATCACAATATCCTAATCGGGGTGTAATAGCCGCTATGATTCATGTATGTGTAATACATGAATCATAGCGGCTATTACAGCCCGATTAGGACATTGTGAACTGAGTACGGAATAAGGGAACCTTCTTACCTCATTCTCCATTGTATTGCAGATTGATAACGATAACTTATAGGAGGAAATGAATCACCATTCTAGTTCAACTTCAGCTATTAAATATGTGAAAAGAAAAATTTTCGACGAAAAACATTGATAACGCGTAAACCGATGTCCTGATAACTTTTTACGAATTTTTTTCAATGTTATGATATCGACCCGTTCCATACTTTGCCAAAGTGATAACAATATCCGAATGATAACATTATTCTCGTAGTTCGTACAGTAGCGTTGTCTACTGTATTTCTGTTCAGCGATGATTATTAAAAAAAATTGCGAGAGATACATTTTCTCTGAAGCAAAACTAGCGCAGGTCGTATTTTTATTTTTAACTAACGCAATGCAAAAACTCTAATAATCTGAATCCCGGGCTCAGAATGTCTTTCCAATGTACGCACACATTGGCGATTTATTTATTTTATTACCGAATGACGGAGTATTTTAGTTTGATAAACGAGCTCGACCGTCGGAGAGGAGGGTGCGGAGGAACATATCGGTGCATATTAAAGATTCGAAAGGCTCGTTTATCAAACAAATGAAACTGCAGTTTGACAATTTGTGGGACAAACTCCATGAACCAGATTACGGCGATGAAATACTTCCCTCGCGTCTGCACCGTTCCCTCGTGTGTTGCTCAACTACGCTTGCGTTTAGATAGGCGGCAGAGGCACCTGATAGTGGGCGAACCACCGCTAGTAATGAGCCTGCGCTGTTTACAGAGAAACTCGATTTTCGCTTTATTATAAACCGCGCGCTGACAACTAGAGGTGGTTTTATTAGCTCAACTTTTCTGCGATCGATCGAAAGAACACAACTGATTCTGTTTATTTCAACTTAATGAACGACCGTCGTTTGATTAAGTTTTCGAAGACCCATTCGCATTTTTCATGCTTCAACTTCCGATGGTCTCGCATTTTCATCACTCGCTCGTTGGAGATGAAAAGAAACCTTTTCGTTCCTTTCTTCAATCGACCGCACGTAAATGCATAAAAACATTCCGAGATGCATTTTGACTTCCAATGTCAGAAAAAAAAACGTGTCAAGACCCTACCTAACTCTAGGTTTCTGACGTGAATACGTCTTATACAAGTAAATCATTTGACAATACTGGATGCAACCTCAAAAATTGGCGTAACTAAATGCTTAAAACGCTTATATCCCAGAAAGTAATCGGAATCTATCGGTGTTGTTGATTTCTTTGGGTAGATCTCGTTAAGTGAGTACCTTCCATGCGATTCAAGGCACAAACAACGTATTCATGTTAAAACGTAAAACACGCCGTGTCTACGATACAGCCTATCCCTTTTCTTTCTTTTTTCTTTTTTTTGGATGAAATGGACTAGGAAAATGAATAGAAGTCATAATATCGAGTTCTTCTCGTCAAAATCGATAACTAAAATCTCATTTACTTTATAAAGGGGTGAACAATGGCTGCTACCAAAGTGTCCGTCTCGTGTCGAATATCACAATAAATACAACCACAAATAATTTTACGTTCGATATTTCAGGCGAATCTTTAAGCAAATGACGGAAAATCTGAAACAAAAAATAAGCCTTAAAAAAACAAACGTAAGAATTCGGTTGATTTTTTTTTCTTTGCACACATAAAACTAAAAAAAAAAGGAAAAAAAGGAAAGTGTAATGAAGATCTCTCTTCATTTTTTCCTCCTCTTCTCTCTTAAAAAAGAATTCATTGTTCGTCAGCAACACGTCACCTGCGAATCACGAGCGGCCCTCGCAGAATTGAAAAACCCACGAGAGAGAATCTTAATTCCGATTCCTCATTTGAAATTCTTTCCATTTTCTTTGGCTGTTACAACAAAGCAGAAAAGTCAAAATTTTCTAGATTTCTTTTTTTACTCTTTAGCAGGAATCACGCAAGTTTTCTCGTGTCGTCGCTCCGCCCATCTCTCGCTTCTCATATATACATCGCATGTGAGCTTAACGTGGCGCTAAGATTTCTTAGGGGATGACGTAAGAAGAAAGAGAGAGTTCCTTTCTTTTTTCTTGTGCTCCAAAAGTCTTTTTATGTTAATATATATGCTAATTTTAAAATTCTTGGTATTCTACAAGTGTTAATGTTGGCATGGGAGAGCAAAGTAAAGAGTTTTCAAATCAGAAAATGGAAGAGCTGTCTCCTCTTTTTCTGTGTGTGTGTGTGTGTGTGTGTGTGTGTGTGTGTGTGTGTGTGTGTGTGTGTGTGTGTGTGTGTGTGTGTGTGTGTGTGTGTGTGTGTGTGTGTGTGTGTGTGTGTGCGTGCGTGCGTGCGTGCGTGTGTGAGAGAGAGAGAGAATAAATCATCAGTGGATATCACCGATGCATTTGAACGAGAGCAGTTTAAGAAAATCCCAAGCCAACTGCCGATTCCCAAATGCAATCAATCCGCCGAGCGAGGAAACATGATTGCGCTGCTGAGAAGGCATTCTCACTGCACGGACAGCGTTGCGTCTTTGCTTTGATTTAGAAGCGTTTGCAAAAGCAACAACGCTCGCTCTTACGGATGTATGCAGTATGCATTCTTTAATACATTATGCGGAACGTTCGAAAACGTTTTTTGAATACTTTAAAAAATGTTCCATTTCATTGTTTTTTTTTTATTTCAAATGTTTTTCAGAGCAGTCTATGATGCTCACCAAATCATTTCTTTGTGTAATTCGTATGAAAAAATTTTCCTACCAATTCTATATCCGTATGAAAATGTTTTTCGTGTGAATATCAGTTTTCAAGTCCAATAACTAACGCACTCAACATTATTGAAAGCAATGTTCGTGGGTCTAAAAACTTTTGTGCTCAATTTCACACCTGCACTAAAATAAAAAATCCGTTTGGTTGTCGGTCATAAGGTGCAGTGACAAAATATGCTTATCAACTTTAACAACTTTTTATTATTTCATCTGCATGAGCGATCCAGAAAGTATAAGGTAGCATAATGACAGCTCTCGTGACCAAACTTTATTCCACGGGCAAATATACAAATACACACTACGTACTTCTGAACATAGCCAACATGATTGTCCACGTATTCATTTTAACTCTTTCAAACCTCGTATGCGCACAAATGTAGTTGGATTGCTTTTTCCTCGCTGTAGAGATCATTTTTTCACCTCAGAGAGTTCAGAGCCGACTTCGAGGATTAAGTGTGTTTTATCGTTGAAGTCAGAGCTTAATTCCCTGAGGTTGAAAAAAAATACTTCTACAACGAGAAAAGAAACTCCCAGTGCTAAGGATGCATCAAAGTATCGATGCTGCATAAAAGAAATCTACTACGTCAAGTCTGTTAAAGTCACGTCGTAACAGCTTGCTAAACTTATGTACCGGTTATGAATTTTCTGCCCCCCCCCCTCCCCCACAAGTACTTCTTTAAAGGAACAAAGAGACAGAGGTCTGCAGTGAAAGCTGGGCTATAGGGACGCTCGTCCAATACCGTCCGCTGGAAACGCTGTACCGGGTCAAAGGTGGTCATGCAGCCATGCAATGCCAGTTGAATGAATTCCTTGGCAATATTTGAAGTCGGATACAAGGATCTCTTGAACCAGTTTTTCGATGCTGCATACATTGTCTTTTGTGGTAGTATGCTTGGCCGATTTGACCATTACTCATTTTGTACGCCTATCCTGCCGTTATTGAAGTCGATGCACTAAACACACAAGTGTTTCGGAGACATAGAATCAGCACTGTACTCCTCATTAAGTAGACGATGAATTTCTCTGCTGAGGGGAGGTTTAACTCAATAATCTAATCAAATTACACACTTTCGACATCCGATCGTGTTCCCATGAGTACGGCCATCCCATTTTAGAACTGAAATTGTAAGGATCTGAAGTAACATCTGGCATCTAATGGCTATGTGATAAAGTTGTGGTTTTGAGGCTCTGACGGGAATTCGAACAAGAGGAAGACCGTCTGTGATAGCTTTATAGACCGTCATCCTTGATAGCACACCCCGTATTAAAAAAATCCAATGCAATCCAATCATTTCATTTCACTCGCTTATTCTGCTGCTTGAAAACTAATAATGTATGACGTATTTGGAAACGTTGCCCGTTGGGGTCATCATCACTATTAATAAAATCGAAACATATTCTCTCTTCAGTCATATTACGCTAATATTTCTCAAATTTTATCCTGAGGAATAAAATGTCAAATGTATTTTCTTTAAAGTGAGGTTCCTCCCTCCTTATCTTTGGTTCGTTCGGGACCCGCTTATATATATCTGAATCAGCTCTTCAGGAAAAAAGAAATTTCTAGTGGAAACTCTCAATAAATTATTGAAATTGGACCGCATCTGAAAATTTCAGCTGCTGATCGCGAAAATGTTACTATTCACACTCGTTTATCTTCGGGAAGGAAGACCAAACATGTGGGCCATTCGTCTTGGATGGGGGAAAAAAACTCAAAGAAATTTTCTTTGGAACTCAAAGAAGAAATCGGAATTTTGCAACCGACATTGAAATATCTGTGCTGCAGTAGAACGAGAAATAAAATTCTTAAAAAGGCCCCGTCGTTACACACACATATATATATATATATATATACATTTTTTTTATTTTTTCGACAGACATCAAAAACCGCCCCCGCGTCTTTACCCTGTTAGACTCGCTCTTACGTTCTTGCTATCGGTGCGCCTAATACTGTAT
Source organism: Pholcus phalangioides (assembly GCF_987345545.1). Lineage (NCBI taxonomy): Eukaryota > Metazoa > Arthropoda > Arachnida > Araneae > Pholcidae > Pholcus > Pholcus phalangioides. Next base: position 77,836,863 of record NW_028301608.1, on the reverse strand, counting down.
AAAAGAGAGCAGAAACGGGAAGAAAGAGAAATATCCTCCCACAAAGCAGTCAAAATAACGGTTCCAGTGGCTCCTGTCTCTCTCTCTCTTGAAATTTATGAACATATTACGGCTTCGATTTCGGCCTCGACAAGGCCATCGATTCATTCTTGGTTCCCTCCCTACGAACTCTCTTATTTCTAGTTCGGCATGTTCTCTCTGGAGAAAAAAAAATGAAACGAAAGAACGAAGCGGTTATTTACAGGCCACGTTTTAAGCAACTTGTTTTAAAGCGATTCGCATACCCTCCTCGCGTGAAATCTGCATTAATCGTCTTTATATAACCATCAACTTCGCAATTCTTTGAATTATGAATCGATTCATTCAAAAGACTCCCCGAAAAAAAGCCGCGATGTGCTGCGAATTCAGTTGCCACAAACTGTTCGATCCTCATAGGTGATACGGTGATGATCGGCTGAAATTGGTTTTCTGGGGTTATCGGCATATAGGCACAAATATGTGAAGCGGTCCCCCCCCCCATCCAGAAAAGTATTTTCGGGAGAGTAATTGGACTGATAGCATTTAAATTACACTCAAAGATACATGATGTTGTATAAATCTTATTTCGGTCCTTATCAACCGTTTGTCGTAGAGGTATGGCTCCACCTTAAAAAATTGCTCAAAATGTGTTCAGGAATCACTCTTTACCGGAATGAAAATACTGTGTGTCAGAAAATGAAAAAAATCTAAATTTTGATACTGCCCCCCCCCCTCTCTCTCTTCCCATTAAAAATTAATTTGTTGCCCTCTCTCTCTTCCCATTAAAAATTAATTTGTTGCCCTCTCTCTTCTCAGCCCAATAAAAAATCATGTTTCCAATTGCAGTATTCGCCAAGATATTTGAACTTGAAGTTCGAAGAAAAGTTGGAAAAGAACGGCATGAACCAATGGGCAAGCTAATTATGTTGTTCATTCCTCCGATTTCTGCCATTCCCATTTTCTCCCATTCATTTTCTCCGATTTTTTGAATTCGAATTCTCCTCGAATATTGAATTTAAAAACGTGGGGAATTTTGGTTGGCCTCAGGAGAGACAGGGCAAAAATTTTCTAATTGGAAGATACGAAGGCGGGGAGACATTTTATCGACGACACACTGTATTTTCATACTCGAAATTTGCACAGCGTGATTCCAGGACACATTTTGACCATTTTTTAAAGTAGACCTATACGACGAACAGCTGATGAAATAAAGGCCGAAATATATACGACTGTAAGACACCCTGTACATTCACTCAAGTAGCCGTTTTCTCAATATCGATTTGATAGCAGCACCTGCATGTATAACATGGAGTGCGGCACTTGCATACATATCTGGGTCAAAATATAACACAAATCCAACACAGTCATCTCGTCCATGTAAAAAAAAAATTCGAAGCAAAGTTTGATTATTTTCCTTGAAATTCAATAACCAGTCACTCATAATTACTCTAACTCTTTGCTTGAATCTAGTGAGAAATATATTTGATACACATGAGAAATGTGCAATGTAAAGGGTGTGCCATAAATTAATAAATAGTTAAAGAATTCTTTAAAAAAAATTGGAGGAATCTGTATATTTGAATGCGATTTGCGAAAAAGTTATTGTCATGAAGGGGAGTGAGGGTTTTGTTACAGAAAAAAATCAGTACACACATTCTTGTTGATAGAGGGCCAGAAAACCAGTTCAGAGGGAGTGATTGGGCCTGAACCTTTCTCTAATCTCTTCTGTGACCGAAACGTTCATAAAGTTTCAGCCGGTGATTCGTTGCTATGGTGTAACAACTTCAAAACCCACAAATGTCACACAACATCATAATGAAAACTTTGTATAAATACCAGTAACAGGAAAATTCAGAAACGAGCTGTTAATCGTACACTCTGCATTTTACAAGACTCTGACTTGCATATTTCAGTATTTTCGTGCAGCTCCTTCAATCGGCAAAAATTTGAAATAATTTTTTTTTCTCACCAAAATTTTTTTTCTTCACGCGTTTTTTCGCAAACGACATTAAAATACACCAATTCCTTAAATTTGTTTGCATTTTTGAGCAATTTATGGGAAACCCTGTAAATATTTACGTGTAAATAAATAATTATATGCTTTACATACAGGGTGCATAGCTAACAGATACGTCGTTCATATTGCAAGGGGGTTATAAATGAAAAAATCACCTTTTTATATGGACTCCCGTGGTGAAAACCCTAGTTAGAAATTTGTTGCCCTGTCTCTCCTGAGGGCAACGAAAGAAATTCCACGTTTCTGAGTACAGTATTCGTTATGATATCTGAATTCAAAAAATGGAGGAAAATTTGGAAAAAAGAGGGGAATTTTTTTTTTTTCTGTCTTCTCCGTTATTTCATGCTGTTCAATTTCGCTCCATTTTTTGAATTTAAATAGCATAGACGAGGCAACAACTTTCCAACTGGATTTTTAATCACGGGGGTGTCCATATAAAAAGGTAATTCTTTTTTATTTTTACAAATACGAGTACAAAGACTGCAACAGACAAAATACCCAACGATGTGGCTGATTTTATAACTATGCAACCCCTTCCAATATAAATGGCGTATCTGAGGTCCATACGTTATTTGGATACATTTTCGAATAAGTTTTCCCTGCTTCTCTGAGGTCAACGGTTCGCAAATAAATTGTGGTGCCAGCTATACTATATAATAGCTATGCACCCTGTATACAAGAAACGTACAGGTATACCGTATATGAATATTTGCGAATTACAAGATGCATGAAGACGGGACACGCGATCTTTATATTATTCGTTCTTAATTTATCCCTCACTAGATGATAATTGAAAAATTCAGTTCGCGTAAAACGGACTCGGCTTTTGTTTTTAGGATGTGTATTCCAGATGATGAATAGCTGCGAAAACAAAGTAAAAAGCGAGCGAGAGAAAACTCGTCGCTAGCACGACAGACGCATCGCATACGTAATTATCGCAAAACCGAATAATTGAATGAATGACTCCGACGAAAACGGATGTGGGAAAATTGAGATATGAAGCACGAAACGAGGAGAAAAGCATCACACAAACTTAAGAGTAAAACAGAAGGGATGGGAGCGAAAAACAAATCCAAAGCACACACTATGCATGGCGATGTCGGCGAAAGCAGAGGAAACGGGATTTAATCAAGACCGTGTTTTACGCGGCGCTAAACACCCGACTAATTTGTTTGCTTGTCAAGTAAAATGTTTTCATATTGCCATTTTTCAAATTATATCTAAAACGAACTAAAGATCTTTTTTTTCGGGTCTAATATAAATCCACAATATTATCAATGAATATGAAAAGAGTCACAAAGGTTATATACAAATCCATGCCCACCAACGGATCTCCCTAAGAAACAAACTTGTTTCGCGAGGAAGAAAGGAATTGAATGCAATGGATTGCAAACTGAAGCTTCGGCCTGTCGTCCACTGGAAGCGACTTGAAGCGATAAACAAATGGCGTGCAGTTCGACTGTATTCGCAAGATTCATCCCATTGTACAGAAAGGAGGAGATTGTCTTCCACTAGAAACTATCTTTTCCGGTGACAGCAGCGGATGACCGACCGAATCCGAATAAAATGGGATCTTACGAGTCTTGCTTTATCCGTGCAGGCACAAAAAAGTTGTTTACTTTTTTCGCGCCCCTCACTCTCTCTTCTTTTCTTCCTTTGGGGGTTGTTCTCTCTTTCTCCTTTCCCCCGTGAACATGGAAGCCAGAATATGATAATTGCCGTTCATGGGTTTTGATGGTAGAATTACGCGATTTATATATATATCGTAGAAGCTGAAGCAACGTGATTGGCTGTGTGGAACAAATTACAAAAAAATCGTGTAATCGCGGTGCACTTGCGAAATATGCCACTGGGCGCGTGCACTGGGACCCCAAATTCTGTAGGGACCTCGAAAACCCCTAACTTAACACTTTTTTCTCATTTAAGAGCCCAGTATTTTCTTCTGTGCACCCGGGGGCCTCAACTGACCTCAATCCGCTTCTGGTTGTGGTATCCCAGGTATGCGCATGTAGTATTTTTGTTATCTTTTACAATCTAAATTGAAAAATGGATTAAATCCAAGAAATAACTAATAATAATAACGTGATGATCACGTATTCCCAAGAGATCTTTACGATCTCTCTGTCCCCAGGTGGCAAATATGGTAAGTAATAATGTCTTTTGATGTCGGCATTCAAAATGGTAATAACAACTTGAAGCGTATATCAGGAATTTTATTATATTTGCTTCCCACTGTAAATAATTCAGTAAAATGGACAGTGCAGCGATTGCGCAAATTACCGTAATTAACAAGGAAGCAAAGTAGGCGCACTCGGTTCTTCAAACAGCACGGTTACTGTTTGGGCTGCAGCATCCAGCAAAGTGAGAGCCAGTCTCCCATTTGAAAAAGTCTCTCTGCAGAAGGCAGGCAGACAGACCTTCAACGAGATACTTACATAACATGAAAATTCAAACATTTCTCTTCTTTATTTCAAAATATGGAACACAGGTGGCAGCATTAGCAAGAACACGGAACAATAACAACTCAAACACGTCAGGCCATTCATAGACATACATATGAAGAAGTATCCAGCAGAGGCACCTTTTGTGATTTTTTTCTTGCGAGAAACAATTACTACTGAGCGGCACGTTGCGGTTTTGGATCAATTTGTGATTACAATACCAGCGTTGGAGGATCGACCAGGCCCTTCGTGGTTCATTCTAGATGGGAGCCTGGCCAAACCATACCCCAGTGTAGAGAGAAACGATGTCACTCTCCGCTGTTGAAGTGCAAAGCCTGGATAACCAAGCGGAAATCGAGATGTAGTTCGGAAAGAAAATTCATTCCTCTGTGGGGAATCGAACCTCCAATCTCTCACCTCTAAGGAAAGGTAATGTCTGTCCTCTGTAGTTCGATGGTTAGAACACTCGCCCGGACAGTGAGAGGTCGGTGGTTCGATTCCCCACAAAGGAATGTGAATTTTCTTTCCGAACTACATCTCGATCTCCGCTTGGTTATCCAGACCTTCCTATGAACAGCGAAAAGTGACATCGTTTCTCGCTACACTGGGGACATTTTGTTTATTTCGACATCATACGCTTGTGTTATTCTAGAATACTTCTCTCACATAAATAATATCAGATGCTCGTTTTCGCTCATTCGCATGATTCTGTGAGCTTATTCTCGAAATAATCAAACAACATAAAATAATCGCATACCAATTTGTGGAAAATCCCTTATTACCCCCCCCCCCTAAATTTCGAAATTACAGCTCATAATATCACGTATATCTTTTTGAATTTTCATGACATTCAGCTGGGATTTTCACATATAAATTCCACTATATATCTGTATATATCCAATGAAATTGTGAAATATATCTTTCACGCATGCGCAATTAATAATTATTTACTAAAGATACATATATCTCATTGAATAATAGTTTTTCATATCTTAAATTTCTATAAAGTATGCCTTATGCATATCATCATGTTTTCTGTACATTTCGTACTAATTGGCTGAAAACTCGACATGTTATGAGAAAAAATCATGCGATGAAAGATGCGATGATTATTTTGTAAATATACGTGCTATTCCCACAAAAAAGCACAGAAGTATTGCACAAAGTTTGTAAAATATTTCTTCGAAGTTGCAAGTCATTTTGCAGCGTTTTCTGATACAGGATTGATCAAAAACGTTTTTTTTTCTTATTTAATTTTTTGTCGGTCCCTTAAATGCACTCGTGACTAAATATTCACTGGAAATGGTGAATACTAATATAAGGTAAAAATGACGAAATTTCAGAATGATTCACCCAGTATTTTATTTTTCACCCCCAAAAATATTATTATTATTATTACAAAGCTAATTAACAACAGCCTTGATATGTTTATTAACAACTTTGGTGTGTAGAAAACTCACAGCGCAATACTACTCCCCCCTCCCACGGAAAAAATTAATCAACATTCTATGAGGCAAAGAAGAGAAATATAAATTTTTTCAGCCTATCAAGCTTGAGAGTTGGTGGAAATGACAGAACGTTTAACCACGTCTATCATAATTTTGTCTTAAATGTAGGGTTATTGAAAAGTAGATATAGTACGATTCTTCTTCCAAATTTTGCCTTGCTGACGAATCTTAACTTCGGTTAGTTGCTCAATCAACACCTTTACTGACGTTTTATTTGTGAAGTTAACAAGAACTATAGCACAATAGTTCTTGCATAACTAACTAAATTTTATCGAAATATCACTACGATACGTTTCGAGGGGTGAATTTTCCAGCGGTGAATATTCCGGACACGGTTTCGAGGCGAGTATAAAGTTCATACACATTATGCATGCGATAGGCATTGCCATCATCCTGAATATTACGCATACTAACTATGAATAATACTCAGGGTGATAGCAATGCCTATCACATGCATAATGTGTATAAAATTAACACCCGCCTCGAAACGTATTGAAGTGATATTTCAATAAAATTTCAGAGATAAACTCGAATTTCATAAGTGCTTTTTCTCCTTGGCGATAACATAAAAACAAGGAAAATAATAATTTTTCTTCTCTCTTTCATTGCGTCCTTTCTTAAGGACAAGGAAGTCAGCTTGACAGAATGACACTTTGCGATCGTAAAATACAAGATGCATGGCAGGCCCTTCTTTACGAGTAGAGAACATTCTCTGACAACTTTTAGCAGGAAATGCGTGGCTAAGTCTCTAGAAATCTAGGTTTGTCCTAAAGAAATACTGACAAGATGATATCACTCTCGAGACATCCCTAAAGCGACTTTCGACTGCTTTTGCCTGTTCCACTTCTTTAACTTCGATCTTTTCGAAATGTAAATGTGGACAATTTTTCTCTCTCGGAAGCAGTAAAAATTCTCTTCTTTTCGACGTATTTGTTTGTGCTCTGTAGCATTTATTACGACGATGTCTTTACTTTCCGGAAGATCTCTACCGACTTTCTTCTGAAATCTTTTCTTAAGTGCGCGCTCTCTCTCTCTCTCCCTTTTTTTCTTCTTTTATTTAGAAACAAATTTCGAAAACGTAAATCGGAATTCTGAACGACCGAAAATTTACTGATGCGAATAGATCTGACAAGTTCTTGCGGCATCATAAATCTGAACGAATCTGGAACACTTCACGCTCTCAACATTTTAATAACTAAACATCATAATACCAAAGTATTTTTAAGCTCGTCTCTGAAAGTTCCGTTCCTAAATTGGTTGTTTACTTATTCTGGACCAATCACGCGCGACTCGCTCATTTCCATTAATGTCATTGGCAGTTCCTCATTTTTCCGGATGAGGGATCTCACGAGATCGAATTTTGTTTGGTTCCCCTCTCAAGCGATCAACAAATATAATGATTAGTTTGTTCATTTTCTGTTTTTCCCCATGATAGGACATTTCCATCAAAATGTATTATACTCTTTGATTTCTTTTTCTCCAACGATAAATAAGTCCGAAAATCAAACAAACCTGATGATTTTTACTCGACGTTCAAAAATGGATCAGTAAAGTACTAACACGTCGTTCTAAAACAAAACTAAAGCACTAGTTACGCGTGGTTAAACTAGTGCAACGGAAGTTTGACATTCTTTTTACTGGAAAAACCAAATTGAAAGTCGTATTATCGAAAGGAATGAACTTTGGGCGAAAGTTTGTTCACCGTTAATTAATTTTTCGAGTATGCTGTGATGTACAAAGTACAGCGAGATTATTTTTTTTCACTACAAAATAAAATATGTCAAGAAGCATAAACATATCGTAACTTATTCTAGTTCTAACACGCAGCATTAATTTGACTATTAGAACTATCCGAAAACCAGTTCATGTGTAGTAGTAGCAAATTACAAACTTCTTACTTATAGGAACGAAAGTTCCTATAAGTAATAATTACTATTAGAATTTGATAATTCTACTTTTTCATGCATATTAAGAACAAGCTTCAAAGAAACGAACACAAAATTTGTTCATAGCATAGACGAGAGACGAGTCGAAGCAAGCAAAATTTAAGCAGGTACGTTCTCGTGTGTTTGTGGATTATTTTCTCGCTCAAGATGATAGCGAACTTAACGCCAAGAAAATCGAATTAGATGATTTATTTCACAAGAAAAAAGATTTAAATCCCATTTACTTCCCTCACAGAAATTTGTCACAAAAAAGAGTAAAAATTTTCTACTTTCTCTCCGACTTCCTTCTTCTTTTGGAACTTTCGCGTCCACTTCATCATTTGACAGTTTATACGTCAAATCACTTTAAGCGCCTTTTCTCAGATTTCAGAGAAATGTGATTTTTCATTTTTCCCTTGAAAATAACTTTTTTTTGCACCCTTTACCCTTGAAGTATTTCCAAGAAGGGATATAATGCTGTCATTTCCACTCAGCGATTCGTTTTCTCCCCTTCCTCACATCTCACCCCCCCCCCTTTTCTACTTTTGGTAATTTTATTGCTTACCAACTGTTTGACTGCCTTCATGTTTGCAAATTTATCTTTCCTTCTTTTCTTTATTTATTTATTTACTTATTTATTTTTGACTCGCGAAACTGAATGTACATACGTTCGATGAAATTTCGATCTCATGAAATGCTCGATTTGGGACTTTGAAAAGAAAACGAAATACCTTTAATGCTTTCTTTTCCGAATTCAAGAAAATGACATTAACACCTCAGGGCCTTCAAAACTGGTGCTTTTTACCAGGTGCTTTTTCGCAGAAACATTGGTTTAGGGATGTTGAGGAATCTTTGAATTCCATGATTGAATTATCAGGTATTTTTCTTCTAAAGGGCAGTTAATAATTTCAGATTAGAATTACATAACCTCAACCATTTCACGCAAAAAAAGTTTTTGTTTCCTTTGAGAAACTGATACGGTATCTCAAATCACTATCTACAGCCTGAAAGGAAGCTTGGCTCAAGTATTCAAGAAGCACCGTAATGCTTCATCACAAATATGGGTCCAAAGGAAAGCCATGAAAGCTATCACTCCCCCCCCCCCACCAAGAGCCTTAAGAGCAAAGATTAATATGGGAAAAACAAATGTTTTTCCCTAAAATACAGGACGTATTGTCACCATGTGACCAATTAAAAGCTTCCAAATATATATACGCATCTCCCTAGATCCCCCTCATCTTTATCAATTATATTTCGTGCAACACATTTCACTTTTCCCCATCCCTATATCTATTCTTCTCTTCCCCCTCCCCCTTATATGCTACATAGTAGAAAAGAGTACGGTATAGCTCTTTAAGCCCCAAAGGATCGTGCGGGTGAGATACTAACAAAAATTCATGATTTCAAAAATTTCCCGGTCTTAAAGGGATAGGACCCCGATTATACAAGCTAAGGTGAACCGGACCTACCAAAACTTCGAATAATACGGACCTTACCGAATTTCGAGGTTAAATCGTAAAATGAAATAAATGAAGCAAAAACTCCACAAAAGTTTCATAAACACAAAAGCTATTTTTTATTACTGTACGTGTAATAGCATGAAATACTGTAATGTATTTACAGTTTGCAGCATTTCGAAGATTATGCTGACTGTTACGAAGACTACTTTGAAAAATATCCTAATCAATATCTTCTGTCATCGAGTGCTCTTGAATGCTTCAGGGTATTCTATCGTACTCTCTCAGTTTAAGAATTTTGTATGGTCCAAAGTCCGCCCCCGGAGTAATCCAACCTATATGATTCCAACTGGTACTGTATCTGTGTCTCTGCAGTCCCCTCGTCCATCACTCCCGTCCCCCAAGAGAAGACGCCTCCCGTTTTTGGAAATACTCTGATCTAATTTCTACCTTCACACAAGCCGTAGAGTTCTCGTTACAGGCTGCAGCAATCTGTTTGTCGGGGCATAAGACGTTTCGTACTTCGTTCTACTGCACCTAATTTTTAAAATTAATTTATGAAAAGTTCCTTGTACAACCCGAACCTCTGTTAATTGAGGCTTGGAGAATTCTACTGAATTGTATTTTGTAATCGTAGAATCTGCGTGCTTTTTGTTTTTTTTTTTTTTTGGTTCGCAGACATGGCGTTTCATTAGAATAAAATAAAATTTATTGATTTAAACTGTACTCCTATCACTGTGTGACTTACACACATTCATCACAAGACACATAATTATGTCTTGATAAGAGTGCGTAAGTCACACAGTGATAGGAATCTTATGGCACTACTAATTGTTAGTAGTGATGATCAGAAGATTCTATAAAATCGGCTTAGGATTTGAAAATATGCAAGATGGATTCAATTGGGGTTGGGGGATTAAAGTCCACACTCAACTCAGAAGTGTTGCCACATTCCGCTTGTTCGAGCTTGCATACGAGTGATTTGTTGTTGAGATCGGAAGTGGCTTGTGCCATGTCTCCCGAATAATGTACGACGCGGCTGTGGAATTGCTGTCACAACCCTTTTTAAAAATCCGTTTGGTTTCCCGTTTGAAAAGTCTCTGCTCAGAAAACAGGCATGCCTTCAACGCGGTACTTACTTGACACTCATTTTCCACTGCAAACATGGAAGATAGGTGGCAGCACCGGTATAACATAAAATACATATAACATAAAATACATATAACATAAAATACATATAACATAAAATACATGTACGTTAGGACCATGCACATATGCACCTACACAACACGTTCCGGCATGTACCAATTCGTTAGAAATTCCCCAGCGGAATATTTAGGTACTTCATCTATATATACGGTTAAGTGGTAGTCGCAACCGGTTTGTGTGCTACTGGGGGGGTGGGGAAGAAGCATACTCTAAATGTATTCCGTTGCAAGCAGAAGTCCTGGCCATGTGTGTGGACCCACGTAGGCCAGACACAAATAGATACACTCATCAAGCAGCGCAGCGCGTTCTTTTGTAACGAACCATCGTAATCGATAGAGGAATGAAAGAGTTCGAATCGGAAATACGGTGCTACATAGCACTGCAACTATGAGGCATTGGGCAACGCGAGACATTGTCAAAGAAATGTTACCAATCGTCGAAAAACTTCCAAAAGGAACGAGAAATGAGGGGTTGCCGAAAATCGTAATGAACTGAAGTGCATTTCACAAATAAACAATTGAACATGATTATGTAAAAATGTCTGAATATTTATCATCTTACTTTTATGTACAGGTGAACACTTAAGCGCCTTGGCCGCAAATTGCTTCCGAAAAACTTTACATTATGTAAGGTGTGAGCAAAACTCGTTGGTATAGTTTTTAGTTTTTGATTTTTCTATTTTTTTTTTTTTTCTATAATACTTACAGAGCAAATATGACCAATGCTGTGGATAGTGGAAGAATTCAAAATTCAATTTTAAGTGATAATCACTTAAAATTATATGCTCAATTCATCAAAAATTGTTTAAAAAAATTTCCAACTATATCACAAGCTCAAGATAGAAGATAGTGCTGATAATACAAGCTGAAGATAGTGAATGCGATGGATGTTTCGGTGAAGTACGAATCCAAATATCAAGTGCTTCCGATCCTTCTGGTGGATCAGTGTTCTGTGATCTTTATGGAACGAAACTGGATCCGCGAGCTAGATGTATTGTGCACTATTGATTCGGCTCCACAAACGCGAATCAGAATCAACGTGAAATCTTCTTCTCAGCCCTTGCAAGCTGTCTCGGATGAGCAACATGAACTGTTTTCAGGGGGCCTAGGAAAGCTGAAAAATGAGAAGGTTCGTCTAAAAAGAAGGAATTGTGTTACAATGTTCTTCAAAGTTCGCCCCGTGTCTTATGTATAAGAAGATGGTAGAAGAATAAATAAATAGGTTCTTGGGTTTAGGTGTTCTAGAACGGGTATCGTCATCGAAATGGGTGACACCTGTATTGCCAGTCTTGAAGACGAACGGTAGGATTCGCCTGTGCGGTGACTTTAAGCTCACAGCCAGCATTGCTACGGATCTACTATTATTATTACTACATGATTACTACTACGATTATTCTACGTGCAAATAGAACACATGTGCCTCTAAAGTACAGGAAGTATGTTCTGTCGTAGCTTCTTAGGGGTCACCACGACATGGGTGCTCTCGAGGCCTTGTCTAGACAGTCTGGTTGGCTCAAACCAAAGTTTGCATCTGAGGATAGGGTATGGTGCAGGAACTACGCATACTATGCAAGGTGAACTCCGGGAACGGTCCCCGCTTCAAGGAGTAGAGTCATGTCGGAAGTGAGTACTCCTTCGAATAACGTGGTTCATCACCGCGACTAATTGCTTCAAAGGCATACAGTGTCATCTTCACTTCCAGCTGATCCCCAGGTATCCCAGCCCAATATACCAGAGGGGGCCCGACTAGACTGAGTCCACAAGCAATGAACAGACGAAGGCAAAGATTTTCCAAGCCAGTTGATTCATCACCCCGTCATCTGAGGCAATCACAACGCACGCAGGCACGATCACAACGTCGACCACCTGAGAAAATGGGTGTGTAGTGGTTTGCCGAACTGCACATGTGGATTCACAATGCTGATTTTTTTTAGAAGGGAAGGTGTTATGCATATATCGTCTTGTGATAACGTATTGGCAACAATAAACAAGTGAGAGCTCTTCAATTCGCGATGTTCGCTTCTAGTTGATTCTGTTCCTAGAGGCCATTAACGTTTTCCTTACTATATCCGGCTGATCCGGCCGTCAAGCAGCAACCAGATCCGGCCAAAGTCTCGCCATAGAGAGCAACAGACCTACCAACAGCACAAATGTAATTTAATCATAACACATCACTCACTTCCCTTCTGAAATATAGATGGCAGCGCTGAAAAATCAAATACAACACTATATATGCACTCAGACTGTTAGGTACACACACAGTTACACCTCCGGCTCAACTCACTAGGTAGTAAATCACCCATAAATGGTGATAGACCTAATTTGTGATCGATTTGAGAAAAAAAAACAGATCCGGCCAAACCGGCCGAAGTGAGGGGGATAGGCATTTAACGCTCTTTTATTCCGTGAGCAGGACACAGTTGACGGCTGCTACGCGGGGTTCTGGTCGGAAAATGAGGATTATTTTACAATTACAGTTACTTATGAAAGAATGACTATTGACAATACCTCAGAGGAGCTTCGAGAAAGACGTGTAGTTACCATTTTTTGAAATTTCGCCAACACTTTTACTTGAAACAAGTAAAAGATCTGTCGGCTAGCTATACATTTGATTAATAATAGAAGAATTTCTTTCGTAGTACAATATAAAAAAAACATAAATTTTACCCTTTATATTCTTAATTTATTTACCAGTAACTTTTTAATTATATTTTTACAGCATTACATAAGTTTTGGTGCAGAATAAATAACCCTAGGGAAAAAAGAGTAAAATACTTTTTTACAGTAATTTAGTGATTAATTATGCAGCTGGTACTTAGAAGTACCGACAGGAATATGGGAAATACGCAACGAAAGAAAATTCAAACACACAGATTTTTATTTACACTACTCGAGATACTTCTGAAAACAATTCTTTTTTATTAGAACAGAAAAATGCATTGCAAAATGAACATATTGAGTGATATTTGGACTGTAACTTTCGCATGGAGTACATCTCATATCTTCCCCTCTGTTGAACAAATGTAGGCCAATCAGCTCCAAGAAATTATTTGCTGGTGTCTTTGGGCACTAAAAAGTTACTCTTCCTTCTCTTCTTTGGTTGTTCTGGTGGGGTGCTGACAGCGGAAAAACCTCTTTTCTTTACTAGGCTACTTCTCTGAGCTATGAGTCTCATTGCCAATTTTTTTCGAAACTCCAATAATGAATATTCTCCATGCATTTTTTTATGAATGACATAGGCATTGGCATATGAGGGGTTCAGAACCATAGTAGACCAAGTCCATTTATCTTCATTGTGGATAATAATACCTTAAAGTTTTTGATAGATAATTAATTCAGTTCAAGTGATGTAAAAGAATTAAATATGTCAAAGTTTAGTTTAAAATATTTTTTAGTGCTCTACTTTTACAAATAATAAATCAATATTTTTGTTGTAAATTTATAGTATTTCTTTAATAATGAGGACTTGGTCCACTATGGTTGTGAATAAAGCTTCTACGGAAAAAATATGATGCTACAATGTATAAGTGAAGAACATTTTATTATGATTTATTTTATATTATTATTAATTCTTGTTTTGGGAATATTTCCTTTAAACTATAAATCAATTGTACAATGAATAAAAAATGTTACCATTTGTCGTAAATTAATCACTGTACAAAATATCATCATCTTCATCAATTCTAGAGGAAGTAACTTGGAACCTAATATTTGCTTCCACTGGAAAACTCTGAAATATGCATGATTGTATAGGTTTAATGTATGGGAGAAGTATCTTTCTTTTTGGCCAAAGTGATCAGTCTATGCTCCGCGTACAATGCATTTTGACTTACATGAGACAAAAAAAGCAACTTTCATCCACGAACCTGCTTTTCTAAGTTTATTTTTCGAAAAGGTAGATCCTCTCAATGACGGTTTCTTTGAACTCTAACGTGAAGACACAACCTCTCACAACTCGCAGCCATCTGATATTCAACCAACTGAAACAAACTCCCTCGGTGTCCTTCTTTCTGCTAGTGACAGCTTCTTCCAAAGCTGTGGTAGAAATAAAATCACAATTTTTAACTTCTGTAAATCAAAATTTTGGGTTTATTTTGTTCCTCTTTGCATTCTTAATTATTCCCTTCCAATCACCAAGAATTTGAGGTCAATTAATTGTGCTGCTCTATGTCTGTACTATTGACTAGTTTCAACAGTGTAAGAGCATTTTGATGTTCCGTTTTTGGCCACTACATGCCTACATGCATCAGAATATGGAATTATTTCCTTATATTTAGATGCTTTCTCTCTTAGGTGTCTCACAACAATGCTAGAAATGTCTTGAGAACCTCTTCTCCCTTTCATTTCATCCCAAACGTACATGTATCCAACATCATCATTGAAGCAATGTACCTCAAAGTTATAAACATATAGATTGCGTTTTTAATAAGCTACGGATGTTGAAAGCTTAGGAAAAGGAAGAGTTCTTTATCAAATGTACAACAGTAAGTACCTCATTCGAGGCTTTATCCTCTTTAACCTTATAAATTTTCATCTTCTCTCTAGCCTGCTGTGCTTTCCGCAAGTGGAGCTCTCGTTTAGTTTCAAGACTTTTTCTAGTGATTTTCAATCATTTTCCTGTTAAACGCTTCATGGATATGTTATCGCATAACTTACATGTATCTGTACTTGTTGGTTTAAAGTGTCAATTAAATTTTGTGCTGAACATTTTGCAATAGAATTTCTCTTTCACAGAGATCTTATTCTTTGCCACACATTCCTCTACATAAATGTCATACATCTTCCGAATCAAAATATCAAGGTGAAGGTACTTTCTACTAGGATTATCTTTCCTGGAATAGTAACTTTGATAGGCTGGAAATGACTTTATGTGATCAATAATGTCTGTAATGTCAATTTTGTTTCCAGGAATATGTCTGCCTCTAGAGCATGGTTTCCGAAACTTTCTGTTCCATCGTCCCCTTCTTCAGAAAATTTCTTTTCTTTCATCACCCCCCACCCTCAAGAGAACCCGTAGGATTCTATGTTAAACCAGTAGCTTTTATCGCCTCCGGACCATTCCATCGCCCACCAGGGGGCGATATTGCCCCACTTTGGGAAACACTGCTCTAGAGTCTGAAGTGGCTGTTGTGATACAATCCTTATTCAAACATCCATAAACACGTCCCCAGCTAAGTATAGTAGTAAGACTATCCCGGATGCAACTAGAGTCACCGATTTGGGAATTCTCATTGACGAGCGACTTAAGTTTTCTGAACATTGTTCAGCGGTTGTCAAAAAATCGAATAGAATGCTTGGTCTCATTTTCAAAAAGGTCTCTTCGCGTTCTCCTAAAGTCATTCTTCCGCTTTTTCGAGGCTTAGTTCGTCCTGGACTGGAGTATGCTGTAAGGTTTTGGAGACCATACCTACAGAGGGACATAGACTTGGTTGAAGGGGTGCAGAGAAGAGCTACGCGTGTCCTTATTGGCACACAGGGCTTGAGTTATGAAGAAAGACTTCATTTTTTGAATATGTTTACATTGGATGAACGCAGGTGTCGAGGAGATATGATCGAAGTGTTCAAAATTTTCAATGGGATGGATAGGATGGACCATGAACTTTTAGTACACCGCCAATCGACTGCTTTTACAAGGGGACACCAGTATCGATTGGTGAGGGACAATGCAAGGTTATGGTGTCGCAGGGAATTTTTCTCCAATAGGGTTGTTAATAAATGGAATAGCTTACCCCCGGAGGTAGTAAATTGTAACACAATTGACACGTTTAAAAAGAAATACGATAAACATGTTGGGGTAAATCGGGAAGCTATCCATTCTTAGAATAAGACAACCATATTGTATTCTTTATGGGCATTGTATAATATTTTATCATGTGTATATATTGTTTGTAATTTGTGTTAATTGCATTTTTAATTGGGTTGCTGTATTTTTGAAACATATGACAACCATATTTTTATGGGCATCTTTTTATCAGCCACCTCGTTGGGCATTTTGCCTGTTGTGGTGTTGTATTTGTATTTGTATTTGTATTTGTAAGTTGCAATATTAGGTACCTACCGTTGACAATATTATCATCCGATTATTCATATGATGAATCAGGATCATATTCCTCTCCAGAAGACTCAAAATCACAGCTCATTTTGACTTTAAAATGATTAATATAAAAAAATAGCAACGAGGCAATCAAAATTCTAATCAAGAATGGACTTGGTTCAGTATGGCTGTGAAAGTTTTATGTATTACTTCACCAGCTGTGAAAACAAACGCCACCCCTGAGAATGTAAGTGAACTACGAACTTAGCTCACTATGGCAGTGAACAGAACAGACGTTGCTGCACCTCCTGAGCTAACTATCACATTTTTTGTAAAAAATGGACTTGCTCTGTTTTATGGTTGTGAACCCCTCAAATATAAGGCCTTCTTTCCTTCATTTATAAGGTTCACTCTGAAATGTCTCTAGGCATTCATACCAGTCGAACTGAAGGAAAATTGGAATCCACACACGATAGCATAATAAGCTTTATTCCGGAATGATATTAAACACAACGATAGAGAAATGCGACCGACTTTAACTCTTTATTTACCAGGGGGGTGAAAATTTATGAACCGTAAAATTTCGGGGAGTTTCTTCGAGACAAATTTCTTACTCCTCCCCCCCCCCCGGTATTTATTTCTCCTATTATTCTACTGCACATTTCAGAACCTTTCTCGACAATGACCAGATTACTAGTAGAAAGCAAATTATTTCAACGCCCTCTTCTCCGACCAAACAAATTGAACGAGTATAGAAAGAAGATTCGTCCGTCTTCACACAGTAAGTTTCCTGCGACGCTAAGTTTTGGCTAATTATGCTATTTGCCATCACTAACTTCTCCAAATGTCCTCATCATCTAATGTCCCTCGATCATGTCTTGTCATTTTGTGACTGCAGAAGTCGAAACAAACGTATTAATCGATAAAGTTTTACGAATGTGAGTGGCAAAATATTCTACGGCCTATTCCTGTTTTGAAACAAACAGAATATGTATCAAGACAAGATGACGAAAACGAGAGAAATGTAAAGTTTAAAAATAATCCCTACACTAATCACATTACAGAATCGTGCGAACATTATCTATTCAAGAAGATTGCATATAATTAGTAGCATGTCTGTTAGTAGAAGGTAGAGTTTGGACTATAAACCATCCCACAAACATTTTATCCCTATTTATCACACAATGGTACTCAATACCAGACGCATTGGTGGTAAAAAAAAAGTACCCTGGGAAATACACGAGAATAAAGAGAGATTTTCTTTAATTCAACATCTTTATATTTTCCAACAAATTACTTATAAAGATCTGCAGATTATCTAGAACAGGAGGCAGATAACTTTTCAGTCCAAGGAGCCCCAAACCTGTCCTTCACAATAACTCAAAACTTATTCACGAGCCAAAAAGTTTTTTTCTCCTTTTTGCAAGTAAACTACACTCTATTATTTTTTTCTCAGTTTTACTAAAGAGCCACGTGTACGTACCCACAGAGCCCAGCAATTTCATTAAATAAAATTTTATTTCATTTTATACCGAAAAAAATATGTATGCTTCGCATTTATATGAGAGTTCATGAAGATTTTGAATCCGATAATTGGATGCAGATTTCTTACAATAAGGTTGTGCTCAGTTATCAAGTTATTGGAGTGGCGTCCATTTAGATTTCTAATTTCACTGAAAGTAATGCATAATCGATTCGTTTAAGGACTGAGTATAATAAATCTAGTTACGATGGAAGAATGGTGTTTAATTTTATGACCTTTTTTATCTTAGCTGTTTTCTAATTCTGAATGTATATGTGATAAAAAAAAATCGGGATATTTAGAGCAGAAGGGAGCTTTGAGATGAATTTCTTCTCAACTCTTTCTTCTGTTGCTCATTTTTGCACCACCGCATAATGGTCAATAAATACAAAAAAAAATAAGATTTTTCTGATGTATTAGCCCTTTATATCCTGGCAGTACTTTAAAGCAGTGGTTCTCAACCTGGCGCCATATGGCCCCCTTGTGGTCCTGGGATATTCTAGGGGGGCCACGGGAGGAAATCAGAAGAAAGGTGATCCACGACAGGTGGTGAAGGGAGTCGTAGAGAGCTATGAGGAGAAAAGCTTTAAAAGTGAAACATGGTTGAAAAATATTACTACTTTCAGAATTCATCGGATCCGTCCATAGAACCAGGGGTATCTTAACCCTAGGGTCTATGTGGGCATGACCCGGGTCTTCATGTCTATAATGGAGGGAGGGGGACTGCAGATATGGATGTGGTACTATAATTTTCATATGTAAGCTGTTACTTCCAGCTAAGTATGGAGGGTCGCCAGAGCAACGGTTGATGTGTTGAGGGGGGGGGGGTCAATTTATAGTGCACGTTCGTTGGATCGTACCGTATTTTACACAGACCGCTTTTTACCTTATAATTTGACTCCTGCGAGAGATGATAATCTACCATTTGAATCCGTGCTTAGCCAGGATTCCAGAGATTGATTTTATTTATTAAAATTTAATTCATAATAAAAAAATAGAAAGTATCTCACTCTTGGATGAGGGGGCCCTGGATAGGACAGGGGGGGGGGGCACGAGAAAATAATGTGATCCATAGGGGGCCATGAGCTTAAAAAGGTTAAGAAACACTGCTTTAAAGTACCGCTTCAATCAAACGGTTACATCTTCGCAATATGACCATTTTTACCTATCTACAAGGACATGATGAGTGTAGTGCCGACAGCAGGTAATAAAGGCAAAAATCGTTTTTCTTTTTTGCTGCGGGCATTTTATCTTTGCCATGTAGCATTAGGAAGAAGTTTTGCAAAAGAGTTGATTTGCATGATGTTTATTTCATTAAATTTAGTGGCTAATTACCAGTTCATTGGTGCTATTATTTTTCATTCTCTTCTATACTGTACAGGTAAGCATTTCCTACATTTTATTTGAAAATTACTATTTTATTTGATTTTCTATCATAGGGTCAAAAATGTATGTCGTGTACTGAAAAACTTCATCAGGAAATTAGAGTAATTTTTTTTCCTATAATAAAAATTACTTTAATGTGGAAAACAAAATAATGGGGGTGATTTTTTTACTGAGGCAACTACATCGAGTCTTCGAGATCGAGATGGGGCGGAAAAAGCACCCATGATATTCATCCATGGAAGGAGTGGACAAGGCAGATATGCTGCGCTCACTATATGACAGGGACAGAAAGTCAAAGAAATTGTTCTTCGCGATGCTTGAAATGGCATAATCCTCATCGATGACACGGATTCGTTATTACCGGAAGATATGGGGTCATATGGTAATGAGATGTAGTATCCTATGGGCGAGAAATAAAAAATACAGTTGAGCCGTTATGTTATTATTACGTGGTCAAAGCCGTTCATACTATGGGATGTAAACAACAACTGTTTATTGGTATCTTCAGTAATTCTTGGCGAATGATTCGCCCTTTCTATAATGTTGACTACGGTGGAGAACCCCTTTTTGAATTTGCTCGGTTCCAATCGTGTCATGCCGAACATTTTGAGAGGCAAATGCGTCGTGATTGGTGAGTTTTTCATCTACCCTCTCTCGGCTTTTGGTTGTTTTCTTTGGATGTACCGATCGGTTATTGTTATCAAAAACCCATTGTCTCGATTTGGTTTGTTATCATCATTGTGAAAATCACAGAGGGTCAATAACATGTTAACAATTGAGAGCACTTTTTATTAGTTATTAATTGTGTGTGCGGACCCAATTGACAGCACACTAGTTGTTAGCTGAAGTTGGTTTTCTGTAGTTTTCACATTTCGAGGTGTGAATGCGAGCCGGTTTCCCATTTAAAAAAGTCTCTCCGCAGAGAGCAGGTAGATCTACAAACCTACAACATTGTACTTACATAACATGAAAAATTCACGCATTTACCATCTTTACTTTGAAATATTCAAGACAGATGGTAGCACCAGGAAGAACGTAGAACATTAACGACTCTGCAACATCGTATGTTAGGGATGCACATATGCACTTGGAACATCCATTCCAACATATACCGATTTGTTAGAATTTTCGCAGAAGAATGTGTACGAGATGCATTATATGGGCTAGTAGTATTTTGAAATTTAACATAAAGGATTTCAAATTCATTTTATATGGAAATTTTTTATTTAATACCCATAATGCGATAAGTAGGGCTCAATATTCAAACAGATCTTTTTTTTATCAGTTTTATTAGCGAAAATTTTCATCTGTAGGTATTTTCTTCAGAGATATAACATGCACCTGAGTGGCATGGTGGTAAGATGTTTGTCTAAAACCTTGAAGGTCTGTTACCGGGTGAAGAATATAGATTAGATAATTTCCCTAATGAGCTTGATGTGACCACCAATAGATGGCGCCTTCATTTCCTACCCGACTTGTAAATGACAGTAAATTTCATCCAGTGATGTAGCCGGAGTTGGTGTATGGTGAAGTGTAGAGATATAGTATGCACTTAAAATGAATTCTTGTTTTTCTTTTTAGTTTTTCGGGGAAAAAATGTTTGCATGTTTCCAGCAAGCACTTCTTTGTTCTCTGAAGATACTCTTGCTATGTCTTTAAGGGAAACTCTAAATGGCACACCAAGCCCATGTGAAAGATATTATTCATTCTGACACTCGAAACCTTCACGTTCAATGTATTTTCATCATGAAAAAATGATTTAACGATAATTATTTATTTCAATGAAATTCTTACTATGGCTGATGAATACTACTACTACTACTTGCCCATATAATACACCTCGTATACATTCTTCTGCAGAAATTCTAACTAATTGGTACATGCCAGAATGGATGTTCTAAGTTCTCTTCTAAAATTGACACTGTCGCTTGGGGACAAATACTCAGTTTGGTGCCCCCTCATAATTTCAAACAGAAGAAAAGCAACCTTGGAACCCCTGCTGTAGATGATTAAGTATCAGTTATATGTATATAGGTATAGACACATAAACACACTTTCAACACAAATTACTCACCTCTGAAAGGGGGTAAAATAATAGTAGATTGCCCAATGGCGTAGACTGGAGTCGTTCTTGGTTTAAAAGAAGAAGGACCGATTGTACCAATGTATCATTGTACCAATACCTTATAAACGACACTGGCCACCAGATGATGAAATGTACTGTGTTATTGTATTCAATTGCCTATACATATATTGTATACAGGCATTATTACTGACATATATGCCTATTGTGGATAGCGGCTACCAGATCCTTCCCATTGTATCTCATTCCCAAGTCTTGAGGGTGCCGAGAACATTAAGTGTTTGAGAATCTCTTACCGACACGATGGTGTTATATTCATGAAAATGCACTTCAAGACCAAAATAATTATTCTGGTTTTTTTTCCTTCAGGTGATTCTATGGCAGGAAAAACATCAATTATTCAAGCCTTTATTCATGAAACGCTCAACTTTCAGCGAAGTTACTCAATCGTAAATTTTGTTTAATTTTCAAGTTTACTCTTTCATTTATGTGTTTCTTTACTTTTCTTTTTGTTTTTTCAAAGCAACTACGTACATGATTTTTTTTCCTTTATATTTATACTTATATTTTATTTCAGACAAACGGAATCGATATTCACACCAAAAAAGTATCTGTTCCAGACACAGATGATGTTGTAGTAAGTTCTTTTACATTATAAGCCTCCTATTTTCAATAGTGGATGTGCATCACTGCAAACTTCCAAAAAACGCTGATTTTTTTTTGTCTACACAATCCAAATTATGCACTATAAATATTTTGATGGCGTAAAAGATCGTAGCAGGTTGTGATGTGTTATTATTATCATAAAAGTGTTATGATTCAATATAATATTCTGTTCATTAATTTGTTATATTCTATATGCTATACATACAGTACTTACGTCATCTTTCTGACCTTATTCACCACTGATAGTTCAGAAAACAATATTATGTCGTTCTTTGAATTAATTGAGCCATTCTTTGACTTCATTACAAGAAAACCAATATCTCAATGGAAAATCTTTTACCAAAGTTTTTTTCCACATTATTTGATGAAATGTGTGCATTAAACGAAGAGAACTAGGAACATTAATGATTCTTAGAAAGATGGAGGTAGAAAATCATATTTCCCACATTAACTATGCTGCTCTATTTGAACACATAGCAAGCATTTCTTCAGAAAAACTTTACATTATGTAAGGGGTGAACAAAACTCGTTGGTATAGTTTTTAGTTTTTGATTTTTCAATTTTTTTTTTTTTTTTTCTAGAATACTTACTGAGCAAATATGACCAATGCTGTGGATAGTGGAAGAATTCAAAATTCAATTTTAAGTGATAATCACTTAAAATTATATGCTCAATTCATCAAAAATTGTTTAAAAAAATTTCCAACTATGTCGCGAGGCTGGATCATAGCATTTATTTTGAAATAAGATAAACAATACACATTAAGAGACAGAGGCAACATTACGTTGTTCAGTAATTGAATTTTAAGTATTTATTTAGGCTTCAAAACAATTAATCCAACTCAAAATATAAACATCATTTAAACATTTAGCGTGTGACTTTGGTCATTATGTAGGAATTCAATTAAAACAAAAAGAAAATTCACATTTCAGAAAGAATCATTAAAAGCCACTCAAATAGAAATTACAATAAAAGCTAGGCTAATCTCACCGAAAGCCATTCGAAATGAAAAAAAAAACAAACAAAAAAAAACGCCATCATCCTCTTTCCCTGGCAGCACCCTGCAGCAGGAAAACTCTTATATTCTCTTTTGTTACATTCTTAAATTGAATTTCAAAGCAATTTGGGTAAATCCAGCTGCGAAAAGCTGGAACTTTCTACCCTAAAAATTCCCACCAAGAAGTGTGTGATACCTCTAGATTTAGAGCAATCTGACAGAGATCCTATTTTCTGATTGGTCAATAGGAGTCATGTGTCACTTCTGGAATTTCATCCAAACGTGGGAACGACACAGGAGAGAATTTTTATAATTTGATGGTAGTCACCATGATAAAAATACAAATTGGTATATGAACTTTAAAGGCTTTTACTGAAGATAAGAAGTGAAGGCAGGCCTCGGCCAAAAGGGACAAAAGAGAAAAAGAAGTGTTCGATTCTGTGACTCATTAAAACGAATTAAAAATATTTATATATGAAGGAAAATGCTCTCACAACATATTCCAACTTCCCTAGATGTGCGATATGTTAGCATAGCATGATGGTTAATGGGATCTGAAGGATTAGTAACTACAGTAAAACCTGTCTTCAACGGAACGCAAGGGACCAAGATTTTTTCCCATTGAACACAGGTTTCCACTTAATTGAGGTTAATTGACATAATGTGTGAAATTATGTAATGATCTCATATGTAATTGAAGTACAGTATAATAAAAATAAACCACTTGAAAATAAACTAATTAATTTAAATGTACATAAAGTAATGTACATTATTTACTCTTATAATTACTAAATATTTAGGTTTTTTCACAGCATCTGTATGAAACTTCACCCCCCACATTTCTTCATCTGAAATAACTACAGTTACGTTCTTTTTTACTTTCTCTGAAATTTTCAGTGAGGGTGTCAATATCTGTCACGTTAGGTTCAGTTTGTACATTGCCGTCTATATTTATGTAATCTGCAGCACCAGGGCGGTAACTAGGATTTTTGTGGGGGAACAACGTGATTTCACTGCCCGACCACTGTAAAATTTTATGGTTTCCCACGTAAAATTTGCCACCCAAGCAATTGTTCCCCCCCCCCCTGCCCCATCTTTGCCTCTCTTTAATTCCAGTCCTGCTCAGCACTTGTGATCATGAAAAGCAGCTTGTATATGTATCATTTGGAAATCTAACTATTACACTGATTTCTTCCATAGAAAAACCTTCACTACATATGGCTTTTCAAAAACCACAGCATCAAGTATGGTAATGGTTTTTACAAATCTAAGGGTGGGTGAAGTGGAACTCGCATTAGCAAGCAGTCATTGCATTAAAAATTTCCGTAGAAGAGACTAATGTTTTGTATGATTCTTTGGTCAATTGTTTGCGAAACAGTTGAAGTGTTTGTGTGAAATTTCCTGTTAAAGAGTAAAATTTTCCTTTCCATTGCTGCGTTAAACAGGTTTTGTTTAATCTAGGTTTTTTAATGTATATTTTAGCATTGAAATCATGGACCACAATTTTTTTCCATTAAAGACAGGTTTCCTCTTAATACAGGTTCCGTTGAAGACAGGTTTTACCATACAAAACTTTTATTTCAATACAAAATGCAGAAAAAAAATAATCTATATATTAAGCACTCAATATTTTGAAGAAAATGAATGTAAAAATTATAAAAAATCAAAAAAAAAGAACAAGGAAGTCATCATTAACAGCTTCATGTCCACCAAGAAAGTAGGTAGGTACTTGAACTGGTGATTGTGATTTTTGCACAATTTTTCTACAATTATACCAAATCGGTAAGTTGGCATATGACATGTGTTCTATGCCAACTTGCCCCTTTAGACAAGGGGGCTGCCTCACAGTTCCACAAAAGTTTTATGAAGCATTCCAGCACTTCAATATTGACCACTCTATTCATCGCAACTTTTGAAAATACCTCAACATATTCATGAGCTTCTCAGAAACTTTGAATGAAAAAAAAAACTTTCCTGGCAAGAAATTAGAACTTGCTGTCCTTTTCTGGGAGCTCCCATCCCACTGAAATTACAATGGATGATGCAACACCCTGAGGTGGTTTGACAGTGGTGATACTAGCACTCAGTGCTCACTGTGGTAGAAAAAAAAGAAGCTAAATGTCAACTTACCCTTTAAGCCCACTCGCCCTGATCTCCCCTTTTCAATACTTTCACATGGTACATTCAACCATGTGCCAATTTGTTAGATGTTCCTCAGGGGAATATTTACCAGATGCATGTGCAGTTTAGTAGTAAATTGTTTTGCTTTCCATAAAATTGATTATTATTTTCACAAACTAGGACCCTATAAAAAGAGTCTGAACAGACCTCTGGTATACATATTTGATATTATGCATTCACCCATCAAAAATTTTGTTTCCATTTTTCTTGGCTATGATAATCCAAAATAGATGTTTTTTTTCTCTCTCAGGAACTGTTTATATATGATTGTTCAGGAAAAGATCTATATTTTGACCTGGTCGCTCAAGTGGTAAGATATTTTACATAATTCATGGTATAAAGTTACTTTACCAGAAATGGAAAATTTAGTGTTGGCTGTCTTAAGCTGAGTATATGCTATGTGTGCAATACATTTTCCTCCTGCAATTTTCTGATCTTCTGCATAATCTGGACTGGATGATGGCTTATGTAAGGTTAACAACCGTCCTCCTTTTTTATGTCATTTCAAGCACCGTCCTACGTTTTGGAAAATTCACTTTTTGTCCTCCTTTTCAAGTCTCCGAAAATATTTTTAATTTTTTCTGGGAAAAATTTTTCTCCACTCTGAACATATATTTCTTCATTGATATGAGTGTTTTTGTAGGGGTTTTTTTCCACACGCATTCACCAATAGACATTGAAATTCTCAGAATTTTTTTGTTTCTGCTTTTTTTTTAGTGGTTCTGTTTTAGAGGTGCGAAAAATTATTGTTGTGGCCAGTTTTATTGATCGGGATTTTAGTCGCCATCTATTGGGAAAATTGGGATAAGTGACGTCACTAAAGGTGCTTGCGCAGACATCCTCCTTCCTCAGTCTTCGGATCTGGTAACCCTAGGCTTATGAGACAAGCAATGAAATCTCCACTTGCCAGGTTTTACTTTATTTCTGTACCTCAAAGAGATGCCATGCCTTTTAAATAGTATTGCAAAAATCTGTGATGAGATGCAGTTACAATTTGTTCATCATGGGTGGAAAATTATAAAAGTATGTAGTAATAAAAAATCTGCAGTCATGATTTTCAAGAACGTTGTCCTAGAAACTTCTGGAAATTCTATAGAAAGATTTTGTATTGTGAAACTATATATCACATAGGTACCAATGTTTCCAATTTATGCAGAAGCCTTCCAGTTTTCCTCAACCTTATTAAAATCTTCCGGTCAGAAATCAGATTCTTCAAATTTTTCAAATTTTTATAGAAAAATCCCTAAAAATCTTCAAATTGTGATTTGCTTGAATAAAAAATCCCTAAAAAAATATTCTTTCTCTTCTTGCAAGTCCAGGCTTATAAAATATGATCGATTTGATTTCAAGTATGGAAAATCTGTAATTGTAGCGAAATACAATGTCAAAATCAAACAAAGTTGCCAATCATTGCCAAAAAAATTGGAAAAGCGAAAAATATGAGAACATCACAGAAAAAAGGGGGTCATATGGTCATCAAAAGAAATCCCAAAAAATTCCCTTTTTCCCCTCTTATTTGCTTTTCTCTTTATTTGTATGCCATGTTTTCTTCGGTGCGAAATGTTTCATCATGTGATAAACTACAGATTTTTCAAGTCTGGGAATTGTGGCATCTATGATATATGTTTCTTTTATTATATATTTTTATATATGTTTCTTTTATTATATATTTTTATATATGTTTCTTTTATTATATATTTTTATATATGTTTCTTTTATTATATATTTTTATATATGTTTCTTTTATTATATATTTTTATATATGTTTCTTTTATTATATATTTTTATATATGTTTCTTTTATTATATATTTTTATATATGTTTCTTTTCTAACCATGTTCTTTCACATTTGCATTCACATGCTCAGCGAGATAGTCAGTCCAGACATTATGTCTGCCAGTCATCTGCTCATCATGAAAATTTGAATGGCCTTCCTTAAACTCATCACACTCTTACCTCATGTTTCCTTCACTCATTGCGGTAGACCCATATGTTCCACTCAAACCAATGCTCCACTGTATTTTAACATGAACACATTATATGTATTTAAAATACACTTCAATTATATTTAATTTACTTTTTTCATTTTAAATTCAAATTTGACTAAAATGCAACATAGTTATTGAATATTGTGTCTCTATACTTCTCCCTCCTTTTACAGCTAGATGGCATGTCTATGTTTTGTATTGTATTTGATGTTACCCAAGAAAGTTCGCTGAAACGTTGTAATTTTTGGGTAGAAGCTGCAAGAAAAACGTCCAGTCATACAAGTTTACCAGGTATGAAGGAAAAGTATAAAATCTGTAAAATATAAAAGGCATTACATTATGTGAGATGATGTGTTTTCAAGAAGTATTTAAAGAAATTCTTGTATCCTGGAGTGATGACAGCAAAGACAAAGTTATATTTTACGCTCAGTATGTGTAAAAAAAAAATGAGGCTCTCACCCACCTTAATTTCATATCATTAGGATCCCTGCATGCCACCCTATATCCTTCACTTGAGCTCCCAGTCCAAAACTTTTTACAGGCCAGATAATAGTGTAAAAAATTAAAATGAAGTCCAGTATAATAAGTAGCACCTGAGTGGCACAGTTCCACTATGAAGATTACCATCAAGGTCCATGAGTTTGAATCCGGGCATAGAATGTCAGAAGCAAGTTCTTTACCTACTGATCCTGGGGCGACCATCGAGGGATGGAACTTTCATTTCCCACCCAACTCCGCTGGTTGGAAATTGGCATATGGCGATATATGACCAGAGTTGATGTGCGGTAAAGTAGCATAATAAGTACAGTTTATTGCGAGAATCTCGCTATAGCGAGAGATTTTGTCAAAGAGCTCATGTTAAAGATACAAAAAATATTCAATTATAGTGAATTGAAAATTATAAATCTTTCACTATAATGTCAAAAAAATTGAAATTACCCATTTTTTTTTTTTTCCCCCTTCTTCAAGACTTTGTTGTTCTTTGGTCAGTAGTTTTATTTCATGTCAAAAAAACCAACTAAAAAGTGTTGTTTTTTTTTTAATTCGGCCCCTAAGGGGGTCAGGAGTGAGGGTTCAAAAGTTATTGAGAAATCATGTCAAGCCAAAAACTGCTGAAGTGAAGAATATGAAATTTGTTCAGTATTTTCATTTTGCAGTGTCGATACTCACTAAAAGTTATTTTTCAAAATTCAACCCTAAGCAGGATTCAAAGGTTATATAGAGAAATCATCCCTGAAGCTATGAATATGAAATTTAGTCAGTTGTTTTATTTTATGATGTAAAGACTCACTAAGAAGGGACTTTTCAAATTTCAACCTCTAACGGGGTTCATAAGGTGGTTCACAGGGTGTATGGAGCAATCATAACAATGTGCTGAAACTGCTGAAGCTATACATATGCAAATAGGTCATTATTGTATTTTATAGTGTAGACACCCACTAAGATGGGATTTTTGAAAATTCAATCCAGAGGGATCATGATAGTTTCATATATATGTGGGAATCATCGCCGAGCAATTTTCAGATTACCAAATCCACGCGAGCGAAGCCGCGGGTAACAGCTAATCTGATATATTCCTCTTGAATATCTCAAAAACTTCAATCATAACCCTAACCATCTAGAGTAGGATTGTTGGTAGAGGGTCTTTTTAAAGGAGGAAACATTTTGGACTGAAATTAGAATAGAAAAATATCTGCATCATGTAATTTTTTTTTATTTTTTTTTTCGTTCTACTTCCTTGTGATGTAATAATTTGTTTTACTTCGATACACACCAATAAACTATTTGATGCACTACCATACCTTCTGATATTGTGTGCCACCAAGCTGAATGTGTATTAGAACTTATATCTTCTAGTTTATTGCATTTCCTGTGATATTGATGTGTTTTGAAGAAGTAATTGTTCAAGTTTCAGCTTCAGATGTCCCACCCTCTGAAAATAATGACTTTTTCTTTCGAGATGAGGAGTTGGGTTTTTAACCAGGATATGCAACCTTCTGGCTTTCCTGAGTTTAATTGAATGAACAAAAAATATTTTGGACTACTTGGGGAGGGGGGCAATAAAAAACAGTAGTCAGTGAGCGTATTTCAAAGCAAAACTCACCATTCTAAGTTAGACAAAAAAAAAATTTTAATTAGTATTTTAACAACACAGACATCGTACCATGAAATACAAAATACAAATAGACAACACAACAAAGCAATACATACACTATGCAGCTCTTAGGGACCCTCTGGGTTTGTCCTAGAGCATATAAAAATTTCTGTATACAATAAACAGCACACTCTTGTTTTTTTTTTTTAAGATATTTCAAATTTTGCCTTGGTTACCTATTTATATTTTTAATAAACGTTTAAAAGTTCATTATAGCATTCGAAAATATAATAATTTCTTTCGTGAGATGTTTATTTATTCTTAGATCTGATCATTTTTTTCCAAATTTGTTACAAATTGTTGGTCCTGAGAAATTCATACTTTTTTTCAACAGGGTATTTATTTGTTTTTGGAGTTGAATAGAAGAAATTGCATCTATATTTGAGCTTCTATCGTTGTTATTTTTAAGAAACAAATTATGGTTTTTAGCCATGAAAATTATTATTTTATATACATAAATTTGCCTTAGGTCAAGTATTAAAATTTCTGGTTTTAGTAAATTTGTATCATTATTATTATTATTATTTAGCAAATGTTATTTATCTTACGTTTTGTATGATTATATAGATGTTAATTAAGTTCTTGATGTTATTGTGGTAGGCACCTCCCCACACTGTAATAGCATAAGTTACTCTTGATTGGATCCAAGTATGAAAAACTGTTTTAAGGAGTTCCGGATTTATAATGTTTCTTAATCTATATAAAGCTGCTATTTGTTTTCTTATCTTATTACAGACATTGTTAGAATGGATATTCCATTTTGGGTCGTCTTGTACAACTACACCTAAATAAGTATATTATCTCCAGACTTTCAAGTCTATTTCTGCCTATGCCCCACACACATAAGTGTCAAGGTCGGAAATTCATTGTAAGGAAGAAAATAAACATTCAACAATAAGATTTAATAGTGGCCAACAATTTTGCTTATGAGGATATGTAAAACCCATCTGATTTGCTTAGCTGTGGGATTTTAGGGGACCACGCATACATGAATATGGACTTTTCTTTCTTTTCTAATGAAATTTTACAACATATATTAGTTTGAATATTTTGCACTTTCAAAGTCATGCGCAAATCACAGAAACTTTGTGAAAAAAAATGTGTCAAATTTTACACTTTTGTATTTTTGGATCCTTTAGGATAGGAATTCTGAAACTTTTGTCAACTGCGGCTCCCTTGTCTACATCATGGTTCATCTGCTGCTCCCTAGAATAGCTTAGTAGATATTTTCACTTATAAAAGAGCACCATTTCAAAGCATAAATAGGCATACAAATCAATATTCTCCAGCTTGTCACAATGCTCCTAACAAAAGTTTACGATGCCTTCAGGATCCATGACTCACACTTTGAGAAACACTGCCTCAAGACCTTGCATAGTTCAAAACTTTGTGTAGACATCTTGTTCATTTTGGTAGCTTAATGATTCAGCCGACCACCTCTATGGCGACAGTGGGGTCGCCATAGTGGTGGTCGGCTGAAGTTGGTTTTCTGTGATTCCCAACTTTGAGGCGCAAATGCGAGCCAATCTCCCCTTTAAAAGTCTCACCACAGAGAGCAACAGACCTACAAACAGTAGAAATGTAATTCAATCATAACACATCACTCACTTCACTTCTGAAATATAGATGGCAGCACTGAGAAAAATCAAACATAGCCATACATATGCACTCAGACTGTTAGGTACACACACAGCTACACTTCCGGCACAACTCACTAGGTAGTAAATCACCTGTAGATGGTGATAGGCCTGAGTTGTGCTTGGTTTGAAAGAAAGAAAAGAAAGCTTAATGATGTTGCTGTTGTGATGGTCGAGTAGTCACAGTGACAGACATGACCGCTGACCGCCCAGAGAGACCATCTTGGGATAGTTCGAGCTCTTTCCAGTCATAGTGACAGACTCGCATCGTGGGGACCTGGGTTCAAGCCCCACCATCACCACAGTGGTGGGTCGGCTGAAGTTGGTTTTTGTGGTTCCCAACTTTGAGGTGCAAATGCAAGCCGATATCCTGTTAAAACATGTTGTTGAACCACTGTGCCTATTGGTTAATGTAACCAACACGTGTATTGGTTGCATTTTTTAAGTATTATAAAAGAACTTTTTTAACACTTTTATAGTGTAATCCTGGCCATAGACAGGTTGCACTGTACTAATGTTTTTCTATATAATTTTTATAACTATATTTTTACAAAACTAGGATTATGTTTCCTTGATTTCTTCTCTTCCTTGAATTTTTCATAATGAAATTCATTTGTTTTTCTCAGACAAATTATTAACAACTTGTGAATTTAAGAATAAAAATGCTGTTTTTTTGGGGGGTTTTTTTTTTTAATTCTTTTCTCTTTTGAACAGGGGTCCTCATTGGAAGTAAGGTTGACTTATCAAAAAGAAGAGTTGTTTCTAAAGAAGATGCTGTTGAATTTTCTCAACAGAACAACCTTGTGTATTTCGAAAACTCAGCTGTAAGTGAATAAATATTGGCTTAACCATAGTTTGTAGAATTTAGAAAAATTATACATGGCTTTGCTATATACCATATTTTAACGTGTATATGTATAAGAAACATAACGGGTTTCTCTTACATTATAGATAGTTTTATAGATATTAACAAATTACATATATATACACACACTCAATTCCTCAAAGTGAAATAATGAGAGTGACATTCTGATGATGATAATGATTGAGAATGACTAGGTTTGATGTAGCTGATTGTAATGTATCATATGAGTAATGAGTAATTAATTGAGGGTTTCTATGATGAGAAAAAGGAAATATTTTATTCAAAGATACAAAAAAAGATATCTTTGATGGAAATTTTTTTTCTGAATTTTAAACCCAAAAAAATCAGTGGGTTTCCTTATGCATGTTAAAATATGATAATTCTTACATTATTATATACCGCTTAATAGTGTGTAATCCTCTGATTTTTTGGGCTTTTAATTTTAAAAAAGTTTACTTCAAAAATATTTTTTAAGAGATATATTTCATAAATAAAAAAGACATCTCTTAAAAAGATACCTATTTTTGAAATATGAGATTATTTTATAAATAAAAAGTATTTTTATTTATATATCATAGAAACCATTAAATTCCTTATCACTCTCATCTGATACATCACAATCAGCTACATCAACTAGCTCATTATCATCATCATAGTCACTCATAATAAATTGCAAGGAATTAAGTAATTTGTTAATAAATGTAATACTATCTGCATATAAGAAACCGCCCCTAGTTTTGTGAACCAATTTTTGGCAAAAAAAGAGATTCTTAGACACGTTAAAATATTTGTTACAATCATAACTTTCCACCAGAACTAACTAATAATGATTTATCTCAATGAACTATGCTCATCTATGCAATGGAACTTGTGTATCAGCTATGAAGATGCCTCTATAGCTTTTTCCAAACTAGTCCTATTTGTTGCATGATAGTTTACGGGGGGGGGGGGGGTAATTTAACATATGAACATATTTTTCTATCTATTAGGTGGGAAAAAAAAAGATTATCTCTCTTGTTACTAGAAATCTCCTCTTTGAAATCCTCTCTTACAGAT
Source organism: Pholcus phalangioides (assembly GCF_987345545.1). Lineage (NCBI taxonomy): Eukaryota > Metazoa > Arthropoda > Arachnida > Araneae > Pholcidae > Pholcus > Pholcus phalangioides. Next base: position 77,803,719 of record NW_028301608.1, on the reverse strand, counting down.
GTGAAGCTAGGTGTTTCCGGTCTATCAATGTTGCTAAGTTACATATCATGTTGATATTCCTGTTAACATGTAAGAACCTACATATGTATGAGATATCCTTGCAATGTTCAACTATCATTTATAAAATGCTGGAAAATTCTCTCATTATATTTATTGGTGTTTCTCCCTCCTATAATTATAGTTTATTATATAATTCATCTAATTATATAATTATGTAATTTATTGTACACAGTATAGCCTTGAAAATCTGAGCTCCAAAAGTTAGAGTTTCTTGATAATCCAAGGCATGGAAAATTTTTGAATTTCCTTCTTGTGACTCTCTTTTTTTCCCCTCCAAGAACCAAACTTTTTCAGGAGTACTACAGAGTATGTACATATTGTACAGTAAAAGCAGCCCCCAGCCACTATAATGGGTATAATTGGTGTAATAACATATTAGACTCCCTTGAATGAATGTAGACCATTTTAACTGGTGAGAGGGGTTGCAGAGAAAGAGGGACAGGCTTAACTGTTTTCTTTTATAATGGTGGACAATGGCATTCTTCCCTAATGGCTTAGGTAAAATGAATGGAAATGCAGTTGAAAGCTATCAATGTCTTAGTGTTGTTAATTATCAATCCTTTTCCAACTCTTCTCTATCATCTCATCTTTACACCCTTTCCAGATTTTTTTTTTTTTTTTTGAAGCACTTCATATGGCATCTATATTTTATTCAAGTATAGAAATACAGTAAGTATGCTAGTACTGCTTTTTTGCTTGTCTTTTTTTTTAATGAAACCAACATTTTTTTAAAGCATTTTTTATTGTTTTTCGGATAATTTGAGTTCTTCGATAATCTGAGGTGGACCCAGTCCCATCCACCTCAGATTATCGTGGCTCTACTGTAATTATATAATTCCATGAATTATATAATAATACTAGCTATAATGCTTGGTGCTGCTCGGGTTTTCTTCCATTACTGGAAGGATTGAAAATGTGACAACCCATTATAAAGGCGTAAACTATTATATATATATGTATATATACTGACAGGATTAAAGGAGTGACAAACCATTGTAAAGGCATATGCATGCCTGAAACGCATTGCTAGGGAATCGGTAACAAAAGTAAGCATTTCGAAAGTGATTGTTGAGACCAAGAAACCATTGTTCCCCCCTACAGTTTTTTGCCCATTTCGTACATTTGCCCAGTTCTGACAAACTTTTAAAGTAGCTTATTGTTCAAGTTGGGTCCCATTTTGTATATATGCAAAGTTTGGCAACTATTGATCTCAAATTGTAGATTTGTATCGAGAACATACACACACAAACAGAAAATCAAAATTATATATATATTATATAGGGCGCAGTAGCCAAGATCGATAAGATACTCACCTAAAGTACCAAAGGTTGGTTAGAAGTGTCGCGAGTTCTATACCCGGTTTGTCCTTGTCAGAAAACTTTCCTGACACAGGGGTACAACATATAAGGCAACATGACTGCAGAAAAAATTGCTACCTCAGGGAGTCCCCCATCGAGGGGTTAACGCACCAACCTCTCGATGAGTATAAAAAATGCCGTTCAGAATCAGCAATAAATTGTAGGTCCCAGTCTAATTAGCCCTCGTGTGCAGAAAATGACTGTGGTGAGACAAAAATGATCAAATTATATGTATATAGATTATATATTTTATGGAATAATTATCATTCCATAAATCAATTGCAACTGCAAATATATCTTAGAGAAATTCCATTTATTTGGGATCAGTTGTTTGCAAAAGACTAGAAGTATGAAAAATCCTTGTTTTTCACATTAACATTTCACGTTTATTCCTTCATTGTATGTTTTTTATAGCCCAGGATGGTTTTTATTCTTTTCTTTTCTTTCAGATGGAAAATATAGGAATAGAAGAACCTTTCTTTTATCTTGTGAATGAGTGGCATAAACTCTACTTAGAACGAACAGAAACTTTCAAGACACTATCATAAACCAAAACTAAGCATTTATTGCAACATTTTCAGTGCATGTTTGGCAAATTGAAATTATGGATTTATAACATATTAGAAACACTTTTTTTTTGTTATATGTGCTTTCAATTGGAAATATCCCTTTTCACTGTTATTACTATTTTCACTGTTATCACTCACAACCTTTTTTAAATGTAATTATTTAATTTGTACTCAGGATTTTTTGTTTTGTTTTTTCTGGATAAGATGTGACTAAAACTCATAATGTCATAATATACAAAAAATGTGAATGAAACAGTGAATTTAGATGAAAATGTCTGACAACATGCAATGTTACTAGAAGAAGGAAAAAGTTAAATATTTTAAAATCAAATAAATTGTACTGTGCTTTTTTTTCTTTTTGCTAACATTAATATTTCAGATTCGTATCCTATTTTCTGTAGATTGAAACAAAAAAAATCAAAGGCATTTATAAATAAATTCTTCTTTATAGTGATGAAAACAGTAAATTTTATATATACATTTTTATTTTGCTACAAGACACTTTTGTCTATTACGGAATATTTATATCAACTTCACCTCTCAAAAACTTTTCTGAATTTTTAAAAATCAATATCATTATGCTTTTTTTATGTAATTATGTTGCCATTTCATGAATGTGAGAAATGACGTATTTTTTTGGTTTAGTAGGAACTTTCTAGTCATGGTTTTATTTATTTATTTTTATTTTATTATTATTTTTTTGTAATTAAAATTGTTTTAAACATGTTTGTATTGTGAAATTGAATTACATTAACACAACAAAAAATTATCAATTTGACGCCTTTTTTTTAATATACATTAGGAATGCAAGGAAACTTTCAATCATTTATCTTTTAAATTCATGAAACTTGGTATTGGACTGTTCTAATTCATTTTAATCGTACTGTGAAATTCTGATTTAGATGAGAAAGTGATTATTTTTTGCGAATATATATGAGCCTTTTTTTTCAGTCACCCCATAAACTTCAAATGCACTTCTGTTTATTCGCTAAATGGGATTATATCAATTTTTGATTGCTCAATAAGTATTTCTTCACAAATAGCGTCAACGATTTGAATTACTTTAATCATGATATTGACAAATGTTTCCCACACAGTTTTTATGGTTTTCGCCATTTATGGAGAGGAAGGTGATACGTGAGGCGGTTATCACATAAATGAAAGAAATTAAATCACAATTTCGCTCATAGTGTTGCTGCTCATGGTAATTTCCAATGAGTTCACCCTCTTTCTAGAATTTTCGCGTTTCATCTTGAGGTGTTTATCGATAGCTGATTTGATTACCTTTGCTAATCCAGCACTTCTCCATACGTAAATTGCCGGAGTCAAAACAGGATTTATGAAAGTAAGCTCGAAAGTCACAGAATACAGAATACCATGGTCTTTCAACTGCAATCCACTTGCCTTAACGGTCAAAACGACGAGGTACGGAATCAAAACTATGACACAGGTGAAAACTATGAGGCCGACTGTTATTGTGGTTCTCATCTCGCGGTTGACTCCTGGTAAGTTCGTGGATCCGGCATCAACGATGAAAATTCTTCTGAGATGACGGTGGCGAATTCTCCAAATTCGAAAATAAACATAAATTACGCTTAAATTCATGGAAATTACCAAAGGAGCCACAAGCGCCATGACGTAAAGACGCGGAATGATTCCCATGAAGCTGCAGGGCTGGATCAGCTTTTTTCCGAACTCGAAGTTGTTCCATACGAGTGGTGTCCACCCTATCACAGCTGCAACAGTCCAACTTGTGCAAATTAATCTGCGCACCCTAGAACTGCTCATAAGTTTTGAATATCTAAGTGGGAACATCACAGCTACGTAACGGTCGATCGTCATCGAAAACAAGCTGAACAGAACCGCGAAGACAGAAAATAGCAAACCGGAATACTGAACGACGCAGCAGATCCAGCATTCCGGAAAAAAGCGTGAAAACACTTCGAAATATAAAATCCTGAGCATCGTAGTAGCTCCATACAACATGTTTGCTATGCACAGATTCAATACGAGTTGGTTATTTGACACGCGTAGTATCTCGTTGGTTTTCAAAGCAATTATCGTAGTCAAATTGCAGATAATTATGAGAATCGTCCACGTTATTTCAAGATAATTGTATATGCTGCCGGGTTTGAAATTCCCACTGGTCGCATGATTTTTGGACATGCTTATTTGTGCGTCCAAAATGTTAGTACTTCTATGCACTGTACACCTTAAAAGTATCTCAAAAACATCTTTGGGGGCTTTTTTTCTCCCTCTTCCTTTCTCAATTTCATTTTACTATCCTCAGCACTTGTGAGAGTTTTTCACTCACTGAAGAGTGTTTTCACCTAAGTACACAATAGACTCGTGTGTGGGTGCTTGTGATAACGAAAGCATCCTGGAAACCTCCGCCATTAACTGACGATAAGAGAAAATTGTTGATTTATTATGACTTAAATGGATGTTTTTATAAAAATAGAGCGATCCTTTCATTTTTAGTATCCATTTTAATATCCCATGGAAATCAAGCAGTTCGGTGGTCCCCAAACTTTTTCGGTTCACGGTGCCCTTTAAATATCGTAATTTTTTTAACCTAAAATTTCAATTCAGCTAGATTTGTTAAGTAAAAAACGACGTTCCCAAACAATTTATGCTTTATGTAGGAAATAAGCACATCCCTCGTCCTCCCCCCTCTCTCATTTTTCTTTTCCTTTTTTCGTGTGGGGGGGGCGGTAGGGGTCGCGCATGCTTCTGATCTAGAATAAATAGGCCAAAATTTTCACGAGAAAATTAGAGATGGGTTCAAATATATTTTATTCGAAAGGGAGACACTTTGATTAATTCTAAGTCCATCTATATTTTCTGTGTGTTGACAAAGTTCTCTAAAACTTAAGTACAAGTTGACTGAAATACATAAGAGGGTGTGATATTAGGTCCAGAAAATATTAGATATATGTTCAACTTTGTGTATGTCCCCCCCCCCCAATCGTTTTTAGACGATGGGTGAAGCAGGTTGCTCTTTTTTTTTACAGACGTTTTGAATTACAAGCTTGTAAACCAAAACACGCGAGCATGAGTTGTTTACCTGCTCCATGGGCTTGATAATTTTTGAAACATTCTAATTGTAATAAAATTATTCAATACTAGTCTGGGAGTCCATTTTTCCAAGGAATGGCACGAGAATTGAGCATTTTCGAAGCTTTTGCATAAGTTTTTCTTTTAAACCCGCTACCTTGATAAGAATAGGACACGAAGACACGAGATTTTGAGAAACCACTGCTACAAAGAGGTTTAAATATTTCTGCTTTTGTTTTTTATTTTCTATCTGCCTGGTTTCAAATAAGGTCATTCAAGTATTATGTAAGCAGATTTTCAGCCATTTTTGATTCCCCCCCCCCCTTGTCAGCAAAACACTGACCGCCCGTGTCCCCCTGTCAGCAAAATTTTGTCAGCCAGCAGCTTAGAATATTTCATATCTTCAAAAAGGGGGTTGTTGATGACGTAAGAAACCGTCCAACCCTCCCCCCGTCATCAAATCCGAACCCCCCCCCCCCTCGATGCTGACGTGATACTTGAATGACCCCTAAATATCTGTTAGAAGCATCAGCAACCTCTTATTTTTACGCCAAAATATCTAGATGTGGCCCTGCCTAGGGATGACTTTTTTAGGCAGGGTGCGCATTGGAGCGATTTTACAAACAATACAACCAGCAATTCGACTGGTTGAAAAATATGGTTGATTTTCGACCAATCCGTGTCGAGTTGCAGGTTGTATAGTTTTTAGTATCGGTCCAGTGCACCTTGAAAATTTAGGCAACATGAATCGATTCATGTTTCGTACCTAGTGACCATTTCCGAGATAAAGACACAACTTTTTGTTCGTTTATGATGTGTATCCGTGCACGTACCTATAAACAAAGTTCATAAAGTTGATAGGGTTAGTGAGATTAATTCTTAATAGCAAAAAATTTATTAAATTTGAACGTGGAGCATTATTTTCTATGAATCGAAGCTGAACGATTCGCTTAACTGATCTGTTTTTTCCCCAAGGAATGATCACAAAAACTCGCATAAGTGCAACATATGGCGATAGTAAATAGCTTTTTGCTTGATCAAGGTTCATTCTAGTCAAAGAGCTTAACAGGCTTCTTGTTGATAAGAGTGAAGTGTGTTTTGCTGCTCGCACTCAGGCTACTGACGCATTCATTACGTGTAGGTTCCTCTTTCCTCCCACAAATAGAAAGATCATAACAGACAAATGCCCAACGAGGTGGCTGAAAATGTATGCCCATAAAAAAAATGGAGTCGAATAAAAATCGATGAGAAGAATGCAGGGGCGTAGACAGAAATTTCGTTCGGGGGGGGGGGCAAAGTGACAGAACAATGGATTTGGCCATCTTTTCCCTTTTTTCGGTCATTTTCTCACACATTTCCGGGAGAGACCAGACTCCCAAGTCCCCCTCCCCCCCCCCCCTCGCTACGCCCTTGGAAGAATGTGCATTAAATGCCTGTCAACATTGATGATGAGCTGATATGAACGATTTCTCAACAGTACAGGCATATAAAATGAAATCCCAATCAGTACATCCTCTGGTATATTACGGAACAAATGAATTAGTTATAGTTTACGCAAATTCTCTGGTTTTCTCTCTCTAGCTCGTTGTGAATAAAGTATGAATAATTGCGACGCTTATAAAAACCACACGTCGCTCAAAAAGTGATGTAGAATTTCAAAAGAAAATAGAAACTGAAATATATGGCCAGTGTCTAAAATTCAAGGGAACTAACTAACCAGAGAAAAAAATTATTATTAATCTATAATCTGTCATTGAATATAACAAAAACAATATAAAGTATACAGAGTGATTCAAAGCTCAACGTACAAACTTTTAGAGGAGGTAGTAAACACAAAAACAGAATCACAGGAATGTATCACTTTTTTTCTTTTGTTTTGTGCTTAACTGTGGATGGTTAGAACGTGAAGCACTTGTTGCGGAACTTGACGTGTACAGTGTACACGTAGTGTTCTCGTGTAAAGTATCGCTAAATAAAGAATTTTTCCACTCGTTATTGACTTGTCATTTCTACATCTTCGTTTATCTTTCAGCTGATAGATATAAAAGACTGGGGGTCACGGCAATGAAAGCTGAGGAGGGCATAATGATGATGCTGATTCATACACAGTAAAACTTGGTCAATTCGAATTTCAGATAATTCGAACTTTTTCGATTTTTGTTTAGATAATTCGAAGTTGAACGGCGAAAAAAAAATCATGATTTTTGTATGAGCAAATTTAGTTTGAAAAAATGCTGCAAGAAGTCAAACTTTGTTTTATTTGACAACAATTTTTTTAAGACAAAATAATTTAAGACGAATAAAAGTTTTAAAATTCTGTTTTTCTTATATCTTTTTTTGTTTTTTTGATAATTTAAACCCCATTTTAACATTATTTAGCTGGAGTGCATCGAGATTGTACACCCACTTAATACCGATTATGCTTTTCAACTTATAGATCAAGGTGTAACATTCAAAATCTGAATCTTTTCGTCGCCTTAAGAGTATGGAAACTATCGGAAAGTTCAGATTGCGTAATATGTTAGTGAAAATATATTTTTCCTTAACAGCATAAGAATGATAAGCAAAATTTGGGAAAGAGTTTCATAACGAATGATTATGAGCTGTTTCCGTAAATCAGGCTTTGAACATGGTCAAGAAATTTTGCAGTGATACTGATTCCAGAAACGAGGAATAATGTAACGGCTAAGAGATCAATTTTATTATAAGTATAAATTATTAAAATTCGTGAAACAGTATTGCAGCTGATGATAAAATTTTAACACTTGATAATTATTATCCTGTGTGAATGTGGATGATTAAGTTGCAATTTGTAGTCATTTTATAAATCCAGTATATATTAATTGGGAAATTCGAACTTTTTTCCATTGGCTTGGACTTCGAATTAACTAAGTGTTCGACTACATATTTATTTATTTATTTATATAATATTGTTGGCCCTGGGACCTAATAATATACTGGCTCCATCATTGACGCTGGGGATCATTTACCCCCCCCCCTCCCGGGTATCTCCGCCCATGACACAACGGGTAATATTTTCGCTGTATTATGATAGAATATACTGTACAGTACATCAATCAAATGAATAAAGATAAACAAAATTACAAAAAAATAATAAAATCACATTTGAGGGAATATCCTGCGTTTGAAATTTGATCGGCTCTTTTTCGCACGACTGTATGGAGAATATTATATACATAATAATTATGAAAGTTAGCGTATTTTTCGGAAAATCATTTCACTCCTGAGAGAGCATATTGTGAGAGAGAGATAAGATAAAGGTCTGCATTGGACATTGGCGCATTTGGCGCTTTTTTGAGTCACAAAAACGTAGCAAAAACTTCTAAAAAATGTCAGAAAAATGAAATCATGACAGAAAAAAAAGTGAATTTTTGAAGAGATGGGCCGGATCCACCAGCAATCAATGGATACCCTAGACCAAGAAGCGGAAAAACTGACGTGAGTGAAATTATAGTAGTTTTGCATAATTTATTGTTTGTGCAAAAATAAGTTCCTTATCCGAATGAGGTTTTTCCTTCAACAATGTGTTTTTTTTTTTATTTCCTATAACTTTATCTCTATTTTTCACGGAGAGAAAAAAAAATGCGATAGCTCCTGATGGGGTTAGGGAGGGAAAAAAAGTTACGATAAAATTGATATAAAGTAAGTTTTTCAAGTCCGATGTTGTGCAAACGAATTCTTCTTTCTTCATATGTCATCATTATCGGATTCAGAACTAGAATCTCAAGTCAATTTGAATGTACCGTTATAAATATTTTACTTCACTGAGCATCTACGATCCCGGTCCGATGCTCTCACGGTCTAAATAATGTATTTGGAATACCATCTTGAGTAGAACAGTACCGTTTCATGTTAGGTTCCTCCTTTTTTTTCTCCATTAAAACCTATTCTTGTTCATTTTAATTGTTTTACAAATTTTCTATAAAAATTTTCTTTTGTTTCAAGTGATTCGCAAAAATCAAAGTGACGAATTTTATGCTAATCTTTCAAGTGAACCTTGAATTTTTCGTTTTGCAGTGTGACAGTGTGATTTCTCAATACCTGTATAAAGTTTTGCTTTTTACCGATCGGAAGGCAGAGCCGTCATGACGCGTGAGCCAACCCCGCACGGCCCAGGTGCAAAATTATAAGATCTATCGTATTGATGAGTCTAAAAAGTAAAAAAATAATGTTTAACACGCAACATTCTGAATTGGAGTGGCTGGTAAGGGGGGGGGCATCCCCAGGGGCTTGTGATGCAGATGAGAAGGCTTCGTCTGAAACGTTTTGTTTTGCTTGTATCTCTCATGACCGGTTATGGAAAAGCCTTTACCTGATGAAGATCATCAGTGAATGGTGGGAAATATCCATAGATATTTTTTTTTCTTTCTTTCTTCTGTGTGTGTCATCATCAGCCCGGGTTATATGCGCTAAAAAGTGGCAAAATATGCTCTAAAAATACACACTTAAAAATGCCAAAATATGCATAAAAAACCCTCAAAATAGACCCAAAAACCCACAAAATATGCACTAAAAATCATGAAAAAAGTTGAAAATTGCGAAATATGTACCAAAAATAAGAAAATATGTATTAAGAAAATTACCAAAAAAAAAGTAGATAAGCTTTTAAAATGCATATTTTCTATTTCTTAGTGCATATTCATTTACAAAAAAACATTTCCAAATATGTATAAACTGCATATGCAAATAACTTCTACATATTATTTTTTATTCAGGCATTTTAAATTTCTAGTTTGTTGCAGCTGCGTGTGCTCAGTAACAAAATACCAAAACAAAAGAATTTAGCACTTTTTGAGTTTGAATGCACTTTCAAAAATATGAACTTATTCTGAAAATTCTTTGATTTTATGCATTTATATGCAGTAATGCTAAAAAAGGCCAAAATATGCAAATGCATAAGCACATATGCTCTTTTGCATATATAATCCGGGCTCTAGTCATCACCAACTTCAAATTTCCATTTGGTCTTGTCTTATCCGAGGATGATGTCACTCTCCGCTATTTATACGAAGGTTTTTAACAGCTGGCTGATGCAGAGATATGTTTAGGAAAGAGAGAAAATTCAACTTCCCTTGCGGCAAATCGAACCCATGTCCTCTCACTTGCCGGGTGAGCTACTACGGGACCGTCGACAGTCCCGTTCAGTGCAGACGAGCGAGCGCTAAAAAAAGATTGAGATATTCGTTGCCTTTGTATACTAGTGGTCTAAGGCACTCAACCAGCAAGTGAAAGGACGTGGGTTCGATTCCCTGCAAGGGCAGTTAAATTTTCTTTCTTTCCTAAATATATCTTCGCATCAGCCAGCTGTTAAAAACCGCCGCTGTGATGGTCGAGTGGTAATCGTCGCGGACTCGCTGGTTCGAACCCCACCGTCGTCACAGTGGTGGTTGGCTAACGTTGGTTTCCTGTGGTTCCCAACTTCGAGGCGTGAATGCGAGCCGATCTCCCCGTTAAAAAAGTCTCTGCTGTTCACAAACAGCAACAAGCCTACAATGGTAAAATTTTCAATCATGACATGTTCTGACATCATTCATAGTTCTAAAAATATGTCACAGATTTTAGCACTATAACAAGCATTGCATAGAAACACGCTTCACGTTCGGTTCACAACACCAACACGCACATTCCAACATGTTCCAATTCGTTAGATGTTCAGCAGAGAAATATGGACGAAGTGCATGTGTGTGGTTTATAGTAGTAGTTGAAGTAATAGCTGTTATAAAAACCTTCGTATGGTCTTATCTCGCAATCCATACGCTTCTACTTGAATATCTCATGCAGCAATGAATTACAGGAGGTGGCGTGACTAGCGCATCCGTTGAGAAAACATGGGGAATCAGGATTGCCAGATGAAGCCGTGGCTTCCCATGATTTTCTATCAGAAAAATCCCCAGTTTTAAGGGACATTTAAAAAATTTTTGTTCACTTTAAGAATTCAATTTCTTTTTCTGAAATTCTGTGGATATATTTATGCAATTTAGCGAGAGCTTTTAAAATTTCAGTTGTTATTTGTTTTTCGAATATTAACTTCAACAACATGCAACTTTTTCAAAAATCGCCAAAATTTACCGATAACTTGTGCCACAAAACTATTTTACATCATTTTAATTTTTTTTTTCAAATCCTCCCATTTAAGCCCAGAGAGATGCAGCACCGCAGTGCTGAGAGACGCATAATGTTGCAAGACATTTGAACAAGTGGTGTTTGAAAAATTTTCATCTGAGAAAAAAAAAATTTTGAGAAAAGAGCACCGTTTACATTAAAATATTGTAAAATTACTTCTAGTGCAGGTAGAACAAAAACTCGAACACAGACAGTTTTATATTTAAAAATTGAACAATTCTAAATGTGGTTTTTGTCAAATTTGTCCCTTTAAAAGCAAGGTAATAGGTATAAAATGTAGAGGAAAGAAAAAAAAAACAGCTCAAAAAAAGTGATTTTTTTCCCTAAATACTATAGCCCAGAGAGATGGTTTATCGCGGCTCGTATATATATAAAAAAGTTTTTTTTAATATTTCTTTCCTCGATACTATACCTCATAGCGGAAGATTTGGATGGATGGCAGCTTATAACGAGTTCAAGAATATGGGACTGGAACGGAAGAAGGGTGGCAAAATTTGTATATATATATATACAGAACATGCAGAACAACCATACATACACAGTGGCGGAAGACGCTCGAGCACTTACATTATTTTGCAGCACGGGACCGAGCAGCCTTACCGTTACCGTTACCGTGACTTGTGCTACGAAGCGCCGGTCTTAAGGTCACATCTTCTTCGTCTTAGGGACCTTAGAATTAATTCTGAAATCTAAATATTACCTAAATATTACCTAATCGAAATATTACACGTTAATTATCTCACCTGAGGGACCCACCAAAAGTCCCAGTCTTGGGGTCCTGCCGCAGGATGTGGGGCCATAGTGCTTGACACCCAACAGCTCTTACTCCACCCCCCCCCTTCAAGAGGCTATCTAGTGCCACCTTTCTCTAGTGAAAGGTGGCACTTTTTGGAAGTGCAAGAAAGAAGGTGTGTTGAGGTGAATTAAGCATTGAATGTAGCACAAAGAGAGTTGAATAGAGCATTTCAACACTGAAAAGTTTTATATTTACCTGCGCTTATTTATCCTCTCACGCTTTCCCTTCAAAATTATTTCGATGTGTAAAAATTTCCGAGAGTGAAAATAATAAATCTGTCATAAAAAGTGCCGCCCCTGCAATCGTGCTGCCCTAGGTGGCCACCTCGTGGTCTCATGCCTGGCGCCGGCCCTGCGTATAGCATTAGCACCGGCGAAAGATCTTGCTAAATCCTGCTTAATTGGATATTTGTTTTAAATCTATTTTGTAAACACACACAAACATATTGCAACCACTTTACGCCTCTTATTCCCCCTACTTCAGAATGATGGAATATTTTTTAAATCTCCAAAGCCAAAATACTTGGATTGGTCTTGAGTCAGAGTTAATGCATCTATATACTGTACCCAGGGCCGCAACTAGATGGATTTGGTCAGCCGAGGCAAGCAAGCATTTTGGCGCCCCCCCCATAATGTTGAAGGAGAGGTTATAGTATGAAATTTTCACCTTCTCTGGTCCGGCACCCGGGTCAACAGACTCGCTTGCCCCTCCCCTAGTTGCGGCCCTGACGGTACCTCGTATTTTGAGTCACAAAAGCGATTCTTTACAATCTACGATTTCAGGTATCCGCGGAATAATAGTGTGATATTGGAAAAGGACAATAATCAGCTACCGGTGAATATGGAAGTTCTATTGGATTATATATCGGTTTTATTTTAATGATTATTACAGTGGAATCTCGATAACTCGACACGTGGATAACTCGACTATCCGGATAACTCGACATCTATTATTCCCTTGGTTAGCACAATACTAATTTCAGTGTGGGGGAAACTATCTAACTCGACAACACATGCTTGGCTCCGGTTAAGTCGACTACGATTTTTGTTCCTTTGCCAGGACTGGTTTACACAATTGTCAGTGTGTTACTAGTAATAAGAATTTCCAGACATTTTCCATGGGTATTTGGACAATCCTTTGTTTCTTTGTTCTCTATGATGGGTCCCTTTTATGCACTGGGGAGTGGAGAGGGGCCGTGTATGCAGGGCTATCTTAAGAGCATCATGGGCTCCCGGGCCAAGTAGTTTTTCTGAGGCCCTACCTTTGAAATTCTAGAAAATGTCAACCGGATCTCATTTTTATGAGGCCCTCTTCTCCTGAGGCCCCCCCCCGGGCCGTGCCCGGGTGGGCCCATGCGTTAAGACGGCACTGCGAACATTTGAAGAATGAATGTTTGAATCTGGTCGCGGCCTATCATTTCAGTCGCGTTTCCAGGAAAAGTCTTTCCTTTTTTTCATGGTCAAAAAAGAAGTGTGGATATTGTCAACATCCAATAGGTATGAAAATCTTATCTATTGGGAGTTTTGATATTGTCTTTTGCAGAGAATGTTTTCAGTGGAACTGGATTTTACGATTTCTTGGAAAAGGAGCAAAAGAAAAAGAGCTAAAGCCTGGTTAGAAGCTGAATATGTCATTTGGTTTTCATCGTCAGTATCGATGGCCGTGAATACAATTGCTCCACGCAAACTTCATACTTTAATCAAAGCTTAAATTTTGAAAAAAACTAGAATCAGGCAAAACTCAAAGTGAATTCGCCAAAGAATATAGGGTTGCACGGAACACCATCTAACATTTGCTGAAAGTAAAGAAAAAATTTTGTCAGCATTTGAATCTTATAAACCAAGCAGAAAACCCATAAGAAAATTAGACTTTAGCGATGTAGAAGAAGCTATCACTCAATCCCATTATCAGGATCAATAATTCAAGAGAAATCAAAAGATTTCGAAAAAAGTCTCAATCAAGGGCATTTCACTGCGATCAGTGGAGGATTGACCAGATTCAAAGAGCTAGTTTCTAGATTCAAAGTTTCTAGGAAAGTTTGTGGAGAGAGCGTATCTGTGCATCCCAAAAAATTGTTGAAAATTTGAAGAATGATATTCTGAAATCAATGATAGAAGGGTATCTTTGATGCAGATGTGTTTAGTTGTGACGAGACGGGTTTATTTTTTTGCCTATTGCCTAATCAAACTCTTGCCTTGAAAGGAGAAAAATGTGAAGGAGGTAAAAAACACAAAGATGTTTGACTGTTCTTTTGACAACAAGCTAAGACGGTTCTGAAAAATTGAAACTGTTGTTATCGGAAAATCAAAAAACCCGCAGTGCTTTAAAATGTTAAAACTCTTTTTGTCGATTATGATGGCAACAAAAAGGCATGGACGACATCACAGATTTTCGAACAATGGTTGAGGAAGCCAGATCGAACATTTTCAAGCGAGAAAAGAAAAGTTTTTATTTATCTTGGATAATTGCACCGCTCGTCCAAAAATAACGGACCTTTCAGCAATCAAATTATGCTTTTTACCACCTAATTCAACAACAATTTCCCAACCACTGGATCAAGGAATTATCCTAAGTATGAAAACTTTTTACAAAAAATTACAGACCAAAAAAAATTTGTGGGTATTAGAATGGCCGCAAAAATTTCTGTTCTAGATGATGTTCAAATGATTGATCTCTACGGGTGATTGTATCGAGGATGTGAATTTGTGAACATTGACTCTGATCATGTAACTTCAGGATTTTTAGAAGACGATATTTAATTAATCAATCAACCAAAGAGCAAGTGTTTCATGTTCCGAAGAAATAGAATCACACAGAAGGTTCAAATGAAGTATCCGTACCATCTCGCTATGATGCATATGATGCATTAAAAGCTGTAGATGTGATATGCAGATTCATACGTACTCAGGAAAAAGCTGAACAATCACGAGATGAACTGAATAGTCTATAGAATAATTTTTGTTTTTTCTTCGGAAAGAAGAACAAATACACTTGATTATTTTTCATGAGGTAATTTTTTTTTACTTGTTTTGATTCTATTATGAGACAACCCCGAATTAAAATTAATGTTATTTAGCATTTTATTTAATGGAATTGTTCGAATGTATGTATATAATTAGGTAGACAAAAATTGAGATTGAAATCCCGTTAACTCGACATCCTCTTAAGTCGACATGTTTGTCGATACTTTTGGAGTATCGAGTTACCGAGAGTCTACTGTATTATATTACTACTTCTACTATTGCTATACACGCTTTTTTTACAGATCACCGGAGGCGGTTTCTTTGAATACGAACGAGGGGATTTCCGAATCCGGAAAACCTGGTCGCTTCATATGGAGATCGGTGAACCTTATGATGACGATTTTTTTCCTGCTGGCATCTGGAGTGCAGGTTGCAGGCTAATTTTATGTGTTTAAAATCTTGAAAATTAAGATTTATGTTTTTAATTAGCAATTATTTTTAGCATCATCAATACTGAATCCACTTTTCGAAGATAAAATTATCACTATCTGAAATTTTCGGGAAATTCACGACTCATAATTTTCTTTCCCCCTCCTTTTGGCATATATTTTCAGAAAATCTGTACCTACTATAGTAACGTGTAATTCGTACTCCCCGTTTCACAAACCTCACAAAAAAATCACTTTTGATATTGAGCTGAAAACAAGGGTTTCCTTTTTTCTTTCCTTGTTTAAACAATGATTATATATAAATTCACGTTTAGTTTACTTCATGCAATGCAAACACCAAACATGGCCCCCGCTCTGTCCCTTGTGGGATATAAGCAGGCTACCTTGCGGCTGGGCCATGCTGGAAAAAAGAAAATGCCCCGCTAGCCACCAAGACCACTGTCCGACCTCCAACCCACGGAAAGGAATACAGACACCAACACCAAACATGGCCCAGCTCTGAGGCAGATTACCCAGCGGCTGGGACATGCTGGAAAAACTATCTTGATGTTCGGGCCCGGCAGGCATCCCCGGCCCGTAAGCCACAGGACCCAATCCCGCCGAGGCCCCCCATCGCCCCCGACTCCTGGCAATTACACCCCCAAAGTCCCCGGAAACCCCCGCCAAGGAGCCCGGGCGAATCGCCCGCAAGAGGCCAACAAAAACATCTCGAGCCATCCGCCATCATCACTGTACTCTGTCCCCAACCATCAGCCAATCTGCAACACCAACTTCACTCATCTTGTCTTTTGTTGGAAGGGTTTTTTCATAGGTCCGAATCTGCAAATAGAACATGAAAAACAGGATACATGTACAAATTCAGGTCCAATGAACTATAAATATGTAAGTGGGAATTATCGATATTGATCAATTGCTGGTGTTAATAATATCACAAGACTGAAGGAGCCGGGGGGGGACTTTTCATTGCCAGTTAGAGACATGTTTAGATTTGGTTATTATAGTCCTAATGATGAGATCAAGTCCGAAGAAATTACAAAGTTCACTTGAACATACAAAGTTCAGCTGCGCACTAGTGGATTCACCGGTGGTATACATTGGAACACATGAATATATTGATGAATAACAAAAATTATGGCGTTTCATAGCAGTTGAGAAAGTATATAAAATGTGCTTATAAGCAGGTGTCCGGGTACAACGTCAGAGTTTTTATAACAGATGGGCTGTGGGAATGATCTAGACAAACAGCGATGCCACGAAACGTAAGATATATAGCGTACATGATGATATTATGTAAGCATTAAATAGTATATAACATGCATAGTAAATATACATGAAATGAGATAAAATTTAATTATGCTTACAGGACAACATCTGCAAACTACGCATGATTCAATAATAAAAATTTAGTGAACAATTCAATCAAAAAAAAAAAAAATTAAAATTCAATCGACAATGCAAGTAATAATAAAATTCAATCAAAATTCAATCACAATCAATAATTCAATCAAAAATAAAATTCAATCAATAATTCAATCAAAAAAAAAAATTCAATCAATAATTCAATCAAAAAAAATTCAATCAATAATTCAATCAACAATTGCGCTCAGCCCATCAAAGCAGAGCAGAAAAATTCAAACAGGATATTATTAAACATTGAATCTGAAGTAGATACTTTGGATACAAAAAATATATATGAACATGGAAAGAATACATATTGGCATCACTGACAATGATAAATTTCATTAAAATATCACTATACATATTTTATAGCACATGGGGTTAGGAAAGACGTCGCAATTATGGTACATAGTCTGAGTCCGAATCAGAGTCCAAGGGATCTTCTCTGTCTTGATATGCCATAGGTCTCGGGAAGATGTATAACTCTTGATTATTTTCCATAAAGTTGATAAGATTTTTAATCTTATTATAACTGCCAGGATTTTGGAAGACCTTCAACTTCCAAGACTGTGTATCAGCAACAGGGATTTGTAAGTGGAAGTCTTTGGTGAACGGGCAGGCTGTAGAGTAGTGGATGACCGTGCCCTCCCCGCCACATTTGCATTTCTCAGTCTGTCGATGAAATCTCGCCAGATATGCTGGGAAAGGACCATGTTCGGAAAAGAATATAACCATTTCCCTGGTCCATTTCCTATATCTGTATCTTGCTGTGGGGAGGAGAGCATATATTTTCCTGCCAACTTTGCGTTCTGTCTGCCATCGATTTTGCCACTTCTGCATCATTTCCTCAGATAAGATGTTCTTTGCCCATGACTTAGGGAAGAGCAGCGAAAAGTCAGACGTCACTCTTGCAGTCGCAGCTTTTGCAAGTTGGTCTGCCTGTTCATTCCCATATGTTCCTGCATGAGCTTTCACCCAATTGAGACTGATTTGAGGATTGGCACACAGAACCTTTCTGATTTGCCTAGCGATGATGTGTTGAGACAGGGGATCCCTGATTGAGTGGAGTGATGAAAGTGAATCTGTGAAGATAGATGTTCTCTTCTGGAGTTCTTCCGCTTTCTTAATAGCCATAAGTAAAGCAAAAAGTTCGGCTTGGAATACTGTGTTATTGGTATTCAATTTACAAGACCATCTGTAGAAGATGTCATCTTTCTGAAGGATAGTAAAAGCTGCTGCAACTCCATTTTCCGTCTTTGAACCATCGGTATAGATGTCGAAATAGGGTTTTTTAAACAGTTCAGTGTCAGTCGGATCTGCAGACATTTGTCTATCATCAGGATATTCTGCCGGGTGTCTCGTCCATCCGGTGATTTTCCTTTGGATTTGAGTGTGACTGATGTGAGTTGCATCTTGTAGTTGGATATTGCGTTTGTTCCGAAGTGCCCCCATTTTAGCTTCGTACTCCACGATATATCTTAGTGGAGGCAGACCAGCCAAGATTTGCAGGGCGTTTGTTGGTGATGTCGAGTAAGCTTTGAGGATGTACAATAAGCAACCACGTTGGATAGAATCAAGACGTCTACCCTGTTCCTCCGTTAATGTGATACCCCAGGCTGGGGCACCATATGCGATGATCCTCTCAGCCACTGTCATATATAGGATTCTTCGCATTGACGTGGTAATGCCCCATTCCTTTCCAGTAGAGCACCATAATCTTGGCATGAGGGCATTAATTTTGGTCGAAATTGTAGCGATATGGCTGTACCAATTCAGTTGGTCATCAAATGTCACCCCGAGAATCTTAATATTAGATCGTTTCTTAATGAAATTGTCGCCAATTTTTACCGATGGTGGTCTTTTGGAAGAGAGCCATAAAAAGTTGGTTTTATCCATTGCGATGCTGAGTCCGTGTTGGTCTAACCAATGATGGATTTCATTTAGCACATATGTGGCTAGTCTACCTGTGCCTTCTACTGTAGGGCCCGAGGCTATTACCGTAATGTCATCTGCGTAGGCCTGAACCCTGACATTCTTCGGCCACCTCTTAAGGAGGAGATCATTAAGGAATAAGTTCCAAAGTAGTGGCCCGGAACACGATCCTTGAGGACATCCCCTTGCCATTCTATGTCGAACTGTTCCTAATGGTGTCCGCATCTGTACCACCCTGTGTTGGAGCATGCTTATCAGAATATTGGCTAGATTAGATGGTATAGGCAGATTAAGCAACTTTTCCCTGATAATATTATGATTGATGTGATCGAAAGCCCCCTGGATGTCCAGGGTAATTATTATGACGTTATGTTTTTTAATTCTTTGATTTTTGATCTCTGTGACAATGTCCATGAGAGCTTGTTCTGCCGAACTCCCATGGCGAAATCCATATTGAAGGGGGCTGATGACATTAGATTTTTCCAAGAAGAAGATAACTCTCTGGCAAATGACTTTTTCGAACAATTTACCCAGTGTTGATAACAAATGTATGGGTCTATATGATTTAGTTGATGTTGGATCTTTGTCTTTTTTGAGGAAGAAGAGGACATTGCTAATCTTGAAATGTCGTGGAAAATGTTCAAGTTGAAAGCATTTATTAAATAATGCGGAGAACACCTCGGGAAAGCTTTGCAGTAGAGCTTGAAGGGTTACATTATTAATTGCGTCTTCGCCAGGAGCTTTTTTCTTATTTAAATGACTTGCAATGTACCACAGTTCTTGGCGTGAGATTTTCTTATTATCCGGCTCGTGAGACACCAAGCTAGCCGTTGAAAAGTTTATTTGATGATTGGTTGGATAGTTAGCCTCAGGGAAAAATTCTTGAAGTTGCTTTTGGGCTTGTTCTAGGACAGTCAAATTCTCGTCTGTATCAGTTTGGAAAAAAAGTTGTGGGGACAGAGAAGATTGTTTCACCGTTGCTTTGTAAAATATACCGTACGGATTTGTAGCTGAGTTACACAATTCCCTCCAGGAGCTTCTTTTTGTCTTCCTGATTAATTTTGAATATAAGGCCCTGTTACGGTGGTAAATGATTCTCAATACCTCCTTATTATCTAGGTTTGCCGCTAGATACCTTCTCTTACTAGTCCTGCATTTCCGTCTAGCGACCTCTAAATCTTTGGTCCACCACCCGTCGAAATATCGTGTCTTTTGCTTTGATATTAGGAGATACTTGTTACCCTGCGTTTTCAAGAGATTGAAGAGATCATTCGTGCATTCTTCCAATTGTTCAGTGGATGTAGCTAAGTTGATATTTTGTACATGGAGAGGTAATTGATCAACCATTGATCTCGTGAACTTCTCAATTCGGCGTCTCGAGTTGGAGAATTTGACCGTCTTAATGATTGATGGTTGAACAGAAATAGAAATTTCTATATGTGAATGCGGGCTATGTGTAACATCGAGATGCCTGACCTTCCAAGTTACATTATCAAGCGGTGGAACAAAATTTGACAATGTAACTTCATGCTATTGAAGTTACATTTGACTCCATGATCTGAAAAAAGATTTTTTTCAAATACAAATACAACGCCACAACAGGCAAAATGCCCAACGAGGTGGCTGATAAAAAGATACCCATAAAAATATGGATGTCATATATTTAAAAATAAAAAAAGCAACCCAATTAAAAATGCAATTACACAAATTATAAACAATATATACACATGATAAAATATTATACAATGCCCATAAAGAATACTTATGGTTGTCTTATTCTAAGTAGGGATAGCTTCTCGATTTACCCCAACATGTTTATCGTATTTCTTTTTAAACCTGTCAATTGTGTTACAATTTACTACCTCCGGGGGTAAGCTATTCCATTTATTAACAACCCTATTAGAGAAAAATTCCCTGCGACACCATAACCTTGCATTGTCCCTCACCAATCGAAACTGGTGTCCCCTTGTAAAAGCAGTCGATTGGCGGTGTACTAAAAGTTCATGGTCCATCCTATCCATCCCATTGAAAATTTTGAACACCTCGATCATATCTCCTCGACACCTGCGTTCATCCAATGTAAACATATTCAAAAAATGAAGTCTCTCTTCATAACTCAAGCTTTGTGTACCAATAAGGACACGCGTAGCTCTTCTCTGCACCCCTTCAACCAATTCTATGTCCCTCTGTAGGTATGGTCTCCAAAACCTTACAGCATACTCCAGCCCAGGACGAACTAATCCTCGAAAAAGCGGAAGAATGACTTTAGGAGAACGCGAAGAGACCTTTTTGAAAATGAGACCAAACATTCTATTCGATTTTTTGACCACCGCTGAACAATGTTCCGAAAACCTAAGTCGCTCGTCAATGAGAATTCCCAAATCGGTGAACCTAGTTGCATCCGGGACAGTGACACCATTCAACTCGTAAGAGAAGCGTGGGTTGTTCAAACCAAAATGAGCGACCATGCACTTATCAACGCTAAACGTCATGCTCCATGCATTTGCCCATGCTGCAATCCTGTTTAAGTTGGTCTGGAGCAACTCCCTATCGCTTTCATTCCCGATTACCCCCATTAGCTTCACATCATCTGCGAATTCGCAGTAATCCCATCGATACCCTGATCGAGTTTATCGATAAAAAGTGAAAAAGTATGGGACCAAGGACACTTCCTTGAGGAACTCCACTTGTGACGTCTGTCCAACCAGAGAATTCCCCATCACCATAACTCGTTGCGACCTATCTCTTAACCACGATTCTATCCAATTCAGCAAGTTGCCCCCAATTCCAGTGCCGTGTAAACGCTTCAAGAGTTTGCCATGTTGGAGCCGATCCAATGCCTTCTGGAAATCAAGGTAAACAACGTCTACATTTTTGCTCTTACCTAAAGCCTTAGTCACGTGATCATAAAAGCAAAGGAGGTTAGTTACACATGACTTCCTACAATGATTTTTTAAAAGTGAAGTGATGCGTTTTTTCCCCTTTTTTGTGGTGACAATGACGAAAGAAAGAAGTTTTTCTTGAGGAATCTGCTTATAATCTCTTGATGAATAAGGTGATCGACGTATTGCTTTCGTTAGTTCTTCACAGGTGAACAAAAGAATGAGCGACTGAAAAGATTGAGTTGGCAAGTAACTTCTGAAAAACTACCTTATGCTAGAACCTTTAGAAAACACCTCCTTTTTACAGTCGCCTTACCTTACGCTAACAGCTTCTTTTTTTTTTTAAGAATCTCGTTTTTGTATAAAAAGCAAAAACGCCTCACTTCTGCTGAGTTTTCAATCAATCACGCTTCGTCAACTTCTTTCACAAATATCCT
This sequence comes from Pholcus phalangioides, assembly GCF_987345545.1. Taxonomy (NCBI): domain Eukaryota; kingdom Metazoa; phylum Arthropoda; class Arachnida; order Araneae; family Pholcidae; genus Pholcus; species Pholcus phalangioides. The sequence continues at coordinate 77,781,674 of NW_028301608.1, read as the reverse complement.
TCAAACCAACGTAAAAAACGTACATAAACTAAAGTAAAAATAGTCTAATTTATGAGAAAATGGGAAAAAAATAACTCAATCTTAAAAATATTATTTTTATTTATTTCATCCACCGGTTCATTATAACTGAAAAATTAATTAATTAATTTTCGTAAAGGGAAACGGAACAATTTTTTTATTCTAATTATACGAAGGAAAACAGTTCATAACGTCATTTCAGTATGCGCAACGGATATTTTTTATACTAATGTGTAATCCAACCTTTTGCGTGTCTTCACAATATTTTTCGATCGAAACTATTTGGTTAAACATTTCAGAGTTGTTTCGTTATCTTGTTTGTTCAGCGATATTGATGAATTAATAGAAAAACAATCAATGAATGATGAATTGAAAGAACTAGAAAATCATTTGACAATTTTCCTTTTTTTTTCTTATTCGTTCGCAGTTCAATGATCCAGATCCATACTTGTGGGTAGTAAGTGCAAACTTCTGTCATTTTTAAATAATTGTTTTAGTTTTATTCTTTCAACACTACAAATAAAAGACTCTCTTATATAAATTTAGGTTAAAAGTTTTGTTGTATAGTTAACCATCACATTAACGTGATTCTAGAGAGAACAGTAAGTGAATAATAGTGACATACGCTGAACGCAAAAATGACATCCATTTTTCTTTATCACGTACATATTTTTACAATCACGTATTTATATTGATAAAATACTCACCTAAAGTACCAAAGGATGTTTAGAGGTGTCGTGAGTTCGATACCCGGTTCGTTCTTGTCAGAAACTTTCCTGACGCTGAGGTACAACAAAAAAAGCGACATGACCACAGAAAAAAGATTGCTACCGCAGGGAGTCCCACATCGAGAGGTTAGCGTACCAACCTCTCGATGAGTATAAAAAGCGGCCGTTCGAAATCAGCAATAAACTGTAGGTCTCGATCTAATTAGCCCTCGTGTGCAGAAAATGACTGTGGTGAGACAAAAATGATCAAACTGATATTTGAACCAACTCAAATAACTGTAAAATATGACTGCATAATTTCTATCGTAATTCAGATTTGAAACCAATTAATGAATGAAGCGCTGTGCAATGTATCAATTAAGCAGCAAAATTTCCAGTTCATTCATTCATAATCGTAATTGATAATGATCGATCTCGTAGTAATTCTAAAATTGTGTTGAGCAGTAATGAAACTGATAACTTGAACTAAATTTTAATAACCACTGTTTTCCTACTACTACTTCTCCCCACACCAACTCCGGCCATATCGCTATACTGCAATTTGCTATCGTTAACAAGTTGGGATGGAAATGAAGGCACAATCTACAGGTGGTCGCCTAAGTTCCTCAGGGGAAAAACATCTTGTTATATCTATTTTCTCCCCTCCCCTTCCGGATTCAATCTGGAACATGGCGGGAACCTTCAGGGTGGTAGACGAGCATCTTACCACCACCACGCCACTAGAGCACCGCTGTTTTCCTGAAAATCTGGATGCGTTCAATGAAAAGCAAAGTGAGAAATTTCACCAAGATATTGCGGCAAAATCTTTTTAAATAAATCTTTTAAATAAAAAATAAATCTTTTTCCCCAACGTAGAGCAACAGGTCTACAACGGTACAGACATTCAATCATTACACTTCACTCACAATTTGAAATACAGATGGCAGCACTGAGAATTCAGACAGAAGATTCGGATTAATGCTATTAGGAACACATACTCACGTTTCTAAATCACTCTACAGTGATCAATTGCTATTATCCCCATATCAGTAGCGTACTTGCCTGGTATGCAGAAGGATCCGGGTTGGATTCCTGGAGGAGACAATTGAATTTTTTTTTACCAAAGAGGTTTGAATCCGCATAATAACCAGAAAAATCTATTCTCAAATATCAAGAACGATGGAATCTGGACAGGGTGGAAGATTAACAATTTTACTGACGTTTGAAATGACACTACTTCTGTTTCTACGAGTAAAAAAAATCGAAGTTCGTATGAATGAAAAGAAAAATAATTTCAACAAAAAAAAATTATTTATCGGAAAAAATAAATTTGTTTTAATTTTTATACTGTTAATTATATTCATTGGTTCGTTAAATCATTTTGCCAAAAAAGATTTCATGTAGTTTTATTTGACTCATATATGGAGATAGATAGATGAAAAACCCTTGCTTGATAGGGTAAAATGGATAATATTTTCGATATCAACAGCACCACAAAAAAAACCTTGGTATAATTACTTCATGTAACCCACTCCCGGGCAAAACGTCTATTTTTGTAGGCTTGCGTTATCTGTATAGTGTAGCATAGTTAAAATGAATGATTTCGTATCTTCAAATGTTAAATCGATTGTTTCCTCCTCTGTGTTTCTTATTTTTAGCCGTTGTATGGAACGGCAGCTTGTTTGACCTGCTCCGTCGCTGTACAACCAACGTTGACTAGTAAGTACGCATATTCTCATTCGAAATCAATTGTCTAAAAAAGCGGTCGACAATGAGTACTACTCTGACCATTGATGGTCCATGACAAAATTCGATATTTACATGAAAAAGCTCATGATGCTCTTCATTATATTAAGACCTGTTTTCATATCACGGAAACCGAAATATAAGAAAAAATTAAGTACATCTCCCCATAAATAAAATGAAGCTTTCATTATCATGACTTTACAGATTGTTTGTACCTTTTCGCGATAACAGCTCTTTGGATTGATTTTTCTTTTATTTATTTTTTTAGAAAGCAGGATATGGAAAGTACTGCATTCTGTTCACTTTTGCTACTGCCTCGGCATGTTCTTATATGTGCTCGTGGAACTTTTTATCACTGTATCAAGTTCGAAAGATGGAGCACTTAACCCTCTGACATATGAGGAAGGAAGGTAATCAATCGCTAAACAAAGAACTGCTGGAAAACATCTTTTGTCCTCTCGTTTTTCCTCAAAACCCGTATATGTTTATGTAAAAAGTATAATGCAAACAAACGCATGAATTTAACGTAGATGATGATTTTTTAAAACAGCTTTTTTCTCTAATTAATACACTGAAGTGTTGGAAAAACTGGTACAGACGAGCGATTGCAAATAAAGGAAAAATGCAACCAATTAACGTAACTCGATGCGGTCAGTAGCGCCTATATAAGAGCACGAGCGTAGTGCAGGCTGTTTTGAGATTCTGTGAGTCGATGCTGTTACGGATTGATTAAAAAACTTGAAATGCAGGTTTTCAACCAATCGTCAACGGCACCAACTCACAGAATAGGAAATAAGCCATGACTATGTTCGTACCCTAAGACAACAGATAGCTAAGGAAGCTGTTTGAACGGTTTCTGCCGCTAAGACGGCAGTCTATCACGATTTAAGTGACTTTGAATGTGGTTTAGTAGTCAGCGCTCGTGAAACGTGTCACAGCAGTGTTTGCCAATATGCATCCAGACGCGTAATTCAATCATCAAAATTCAATTTGCCGATCAGCGATATAAGCTCTGTGGCCCGGACGGAGCGGTCGTCTTACATCCCAAAAGGGACAGAGCCCGGGTCTTGTCTGGTCTGATAGAGGACGGAGCGGTCATGGCACCACATACTCGGAATGCTACCGAGTGGTTCTTGGAACACTCTTCTGACTTTAGCCGCAGGCCATCTAAATCCCCAGACATGAACATAATTGAGCACATACGGGATACCTGCAACAAAATCACTTCTTAACGTTATGGAATTGTAGACTGCCCTGAGAGAATCATGGTGTGAATTGCCTACAGGATACCTTCACACATTTAGTGGAGTTCATGCTAGTCGCATTGCGGCAGTTCTGAGTGCTCGAGGGGGAGCTACACGATATTACCAGTTTTTCTGGCACTTCAGTGTAATAATATCTCCACAAGAAAATAAGGGTTCAAGCACTTCAACGTGCATGGTACAAAACTAAAAACTACAACTTTTGGTCTGTATGTCGATTTGGAAAGCGGAAAAAACAAATATGGGCTCGAATTGTCAAATGATTCTTTTTGTTTCCAGGGAACTGTTTGGAGTTTTGATCACAGCGCTGTGGCTATTTGTCGTCAAGCAATCACCAACTATAAAGTAATGTATTTTCCGTTCAACTTACGACATTTTTCTGTATTGTATTAAATTTGTACAGGAACTGAAACAATTTCCTAGGCTCCGTTCCCAAAAATTCCCGTTGTTGTTTTCCATTTTCATCCAATACTAAAATAATTTATTGATTCAGCTGTATCTGCGTAACTTATGATATTATCCCGCATTTTTCTTGTATTTGCCGTCAACTTTTTTCAGAATCTCCCTATAAGATTTGTTTGTTGTGTACAGTACTGGTTCCATTATTTACTCCCCTCTATGTAAGTTAATTTTCTTCTCTTTTTTTTTCGAAGTTTTTCATACTGCTCTCACAAATGATCTTGGATAAATAAGTATAACTTCAATAATACATTTCTCTGTTATATTCATGACTCTCACTCCTGATCTTTTCCATTTCTTTTTTTGATTTACCTCTATACAGGGGTGGTTCGAGCTTAACTGCCGCCCCTAAATATGACTCTTTCGGGAGGCTGATAGGGCTTTACCAGTGAGGACCCTAGTCATTACCTTTTAGAGATACATCTAGGAGGTCATAACTCCTTCTATAATCTATAGAAAAAACCCAAATTTTTTTCACGAATGGAATTTGCGTGACCATATGTCCCGCTTTTAAAAAGATTGTATTGTTTTGGTATAGAGTCATTTTACCGTTTTTAATTAATTGTGCCAGAAAATTTCAGCTCTTGTTGATGAGTCATCATTACTAATACTTGCCATGTAAATAGAAATATAACGAGGCGACTTTTATTTAAAAAATTATTTTTTTAAAGCCGTTTCTCTGGTGCGCAGATATCGGACAAGTAAGAATCTGAATTCTTAATCTGCCTTCATTTGACCGTTCCGGAAAAATTACTATAAGAGGGCATCAAAGCGCGCACTTGCCCCTTGTGATAGAGTACATTCTTGTTTCTGGTATTACTGACCCAAAGCTCTATCTCCCTCAAGTTTTTTCAAAAACTTTGTTGGCAAGGTATGGCTCAAAAGTATGATATCATGTGCTGAGCCGCATTTACAGACGGGGTTAGCGGGCTATAGCCTAAGGCGGCAAATTCGAGAAATGAATAATGGTCAAGAAATTTAGTATAAGGAAAGAAGGGCACCAAAATTTGCAAAGCTATACGTCCGCTTCTGCCCAGAAAGAGAGAGACTGAATCAGCGAGTGACGTAGAGTTTGAGACCAAAAAGAGTGACTTAGAGTTTCCAAGCATGTGAGTGACCAAAAAGATAGATCTAGAGTTTGCAAGCCCGTGAGTTACCAAAGCAGTGTGCCAGCATGTGAGTTAGGGGCGCGGTAGCCCGGTCGATAAGATACTCGCCTAAAATACCAAAGGATGTTTGGTAGCCCGATACTTGGCAAATTTAAGAAATAATTTTTTTTTAATTTTGATGTCCAACTAAAGCCTAAGCTGCCACCACTTACAACCAGCCGCCCGGGTGCAACCTCGCTTAAGCCGCTCCGGTCTCTATGTTGATAAAAGATCAGTTATATACAGTAATTAAAGTTTCGATGGTAATATGACCTTCTCTCGCGCGCGAGTGTAGTTTGAGCCTAATTAATTCTTCTTAGCTTTCACTTCCGTAGCTTTTTCCGTATTCTCTTATATCCATTATTTATCTATATTATTCTTATTTGTAGACTTTCAATGAAAAACCTACGATTTTAATCCCCCGATATACCAATTCAGTGAGAACTTATGACAAAATCCAATACCGAAGCCTCATTAAAAAAAAATCAGTTCGCACCAATAAAAACATAACTTATCAATAACAATAACTCATCAATAAATACTCGTTCACAACTCTTTCTTGGTATTTTTCTTTATAATTTTTGCTGATATTTATAGGATACCTATAAAATGACTACAAAAGTCAGGAGGTGAATAACGAAACAATGATTAGTAATAGAAATTCACCGCTTTCTGCATTTCTATTGGGGAAGTAGTAAATTTTTAACCGTATTGAATTTCCAAATTAGTTACAAATATGGCCACAGGTGGGACTATAATCCGAAGGAACTGAATTGAAATTGTACAGTACGTAATTCTTAATTGCAGCAAATGGTGCATTTCTATCGCTCGTTGTTTCGACATTCACTTTCATAAGTGTGTGATCATTTTCCGGGAACCTTGCATATATTTACACGAGACTAAAGCCTGAAGCCTAGTCACTTCACGAAGAAACCGTGCCGTTAACCTCCTACCTGTTACCAGCACCTGTTGCCAAATAAGAGCCTGAAAAAATTAACGGTAATTAGAGCTTTATTTATCCGTCTTTAGATCTAACCCCAAATAACGTGAATGTTAAAAGAGCCATTAGCAGAATTATTTAAAATTCCTTTCTTTACCCACAGGAGCTGGCTGAAACTAGATATGGCCGGTGATTTCACGAATTGACGCTACTTCAGGCTTCAGCTGTAACATATTAGCCAAAATTTCTATGTAACTTATAACCATTTCCAATAAAATTGCGGTTACAGGTGCTGGATACCAGAATTTCTCTCAAACCTAGGGAATTCCCATCGGCAACAAGAAAAATACTGAATGATTGAAATTGACCGCCCAATTTCGTATCACATCATGTTCGTTGGCGTCAACCCGCTTGAAGGTTAGATTGTGCATCTTTTCAAATGTACGATATGATTCATTACTTTCACCACTTTATTCTTCGCGATGTTTTATTGAATATACGCATCATTTCTTTTCTCTTTTTTTTTTAATTGTGTGTGCTCCCTTCTCTAAATACGTAATCAGTATTCGACTGAATTCTTGAAAAATTTAAAATGAAAGCTTGCTACACCTTTGTGTGCTGTGAAATATTTTAGGGGGTAGCATTGTACTGAAAGTAGTTTAATTAGAGCAATGGTTCTCAACCAGTGCATGTCAGCATTTTAGGGCACCTATACCTCATTCTAAAGAGCACCACAAACGTACGAAATTTAGGGAACTTTCTTTCGAACCGAACACAACTCCGGTCTATCGCCATGAGTAATCTACTCCCGATTGAGTTGAGCTGGAAGTGTGTGTACCTAACAGTCTGAGTGCGTATATGGCGTTGTGCATGAATAAGTGATTAAACTTGAAATACCAGACAGATACCCACGTTAATATTCCCTACGGAACCTCTACTGTAAAGGGTATTTGTTGGAAAAGTAGCAACACCCTCCCCAGTCCATCAATCTATCTCCCCATCTGATCAAACAACATAACTCTTTTTAGAAGTATATGGGGGGGGGATGAAAATATATATAGTAAACACAAAATAATGTAAAAATTAAACATCTGTGGAAGCACAATGCACGTCACAGTCCGAGAAAAAAAGGGGGAATTAGCGCGGACATCTATATATCAAACTAGCTGATACCCGGCGACGTTGCCCGCCCCGTAAAAAATTTATATATGTATAGCTTATTAATTATTTCTTACTCAAAAAAATTTCTGCATCAAGTAAGAAAAAATTACTTTCATTTTTAAATATTTTAATTAAAATCTTCAGGCAATCGCTTGTGGATACACAATATTTTTGTTTGTCCATCTGGTGTGTAGATGTACAAATTTTTGCTATTACCAACACGTGAACAGGTGACGAAAAGGTGTCCGTGTGAAAAACAGGGCTCAAGTAAGTTGATACCTGCCACTGCTAACGACTGGCCTTGCGCTTTGTTGATTGTCATGGCAAATGAATCGGGAACTGTGATCGCTTGAAAGTGAATGGCATTTCTCCAGTGATAATTGGGATACGTGGAACGAAGACGTCTTCTCTCCTTTGGCACATCCAGTTAGAATCGTCGCTTCAATGATGCAATTGTGCAATTTCTTCACGCAGAGTCTGGTGCCATTGCAGAGTCTCGGTGTGTCCAAATTTCTTAAAAGCATTATAGGTGCTCCGACTTTGAGGGGCAGTTGAACTCGCATGTTGGAAAAGTGACAAACCGTTATAAAAGAATAAACTGTTATAATAACAGAATTAAAGGTGTGACAAACCATTGTAAAGGCATATAGTCACGTCTGAAACGCATTGTTGGAAACCACGGTAACCAAAGTAAACGTTCGGAAAGTGATTGTTGAGGCCCAAAAACCATTGTTGGCCGACAGTTTTTCGCCCATTTGGGGCATTTGCCCTGCTCTGACGAAATTTTAAAGTAGCCTACGGTTCAATCCCGGACCTGTTTGGTATATATGCAAAATCTGGCAACGATCGGTCTAAAACTGTAGATTTGTATAAAGAGCATACATACATACTTTCACATTTATATATAAGATTGTGAGTGAAGCGTTGTGATTGAACATTTGCAGGGCTGTGGCAAGACGGGGAGGCTGACTCGCAATCGCGTCTCGAAGTTGGGAACCTCAGAAAAACAACTTCAGCTGACCACCCCTGTGGCGACGGTGCGAGTCCGTCACTATAACCACTCGACTACCACAGCAGCAATTCAGGGATCTCGACCATTGATCAAAACGATGTATTTTTGCTTAAAAACAGATCGGAAAAAAATGCCCACGTATGACATGGTCTGGACTACCTGATCTGTATTTCACGTGTAAAATCGTTATGTGTGAAGCCATCGTCGACTAAACGTCGTTCCGCAACTGGGATTTTTGTGGACGGGGGGAGCAACATGCCGTGCCTCCTACTGTAAAATTCGATGATTTTATAACGGTGTTTTTTTGTTTCCACCTAAAGTTTGACGCCCCGTAAATTTTACCGCTCGGGGCAGTTACCCCCCCCCCCACCCTACCCTTTCCCCTAGTTCCGGCCCAGCCTAATGCATAAGCTTGCCTTACGATCCCTAGGAACTCAGATTCGTGGGAGAATATTATGAAATCGGGTACTATATTATGTATGATTCTCAAGAATATTCAAATTGGTTGGCTGGTATTTCCAGGTAGATAAGAGAGGTCCGAATCAGGTCCGGAACTAGAAGGGGGCGGATGGAGGCAACTGTTTTTTCTGGGTGGCCAAATTTAGGGGCAGGAATTTTAGGTGGGAACAAAAAAACACCGCCATAAACTTATCGAATTCTGAAGTTGTATGCGACGGTAAAATTATGTTTGCCCGGGCGGCATCACTTTGTGTGGAAGAAGGAGCCCATGAAGTCACGTTGTAACGCTGAGAATTCGCCACGACAAATCGTCAGCCACGTTGTGTTCTCTGGTATTCTCCAAAGCAAAAGATACGCCTCCGAGTCGGAGACGTATAGTAAGGTAAAATCAGCAAGACACAATGCAAAGCATTAGACGATTTTTGTCGGGCCGTAGATTTATACAATTCGAAATTCACGGGGGAGGGGGGGGGGAATGTTAGAACCATGTAGGGAAAACACTGTTGTGAGCCCCTCTCCACATAGTGAGAACAATTTATCTGAGCCAGTGTTTCCCAAAGTGGGCTATATCAAAGCCTCCTAGATACTACATCTAGGAGGCTTTGGCTATATCAGCAATGGGAGAGCAATGAGATGAACCGTGGCTGGGCCATATAAAGTACTTGATACAATACTTACTTACTTAATACAGTGAAACCTCGCTGCAACGATAAATCCCTCTTCAACGATATTTTTTCGAATCTTGATTGAAATTTTCTACAGTCAAAACTCCTCTCGATACAACGCTATCCTTTGCTACGATAAATCGATATTCATCGTTATATCCCTCTATAACAATATTTGAGATTATTTACAAACTGCTATAACGATATTCTCGATATTTCACTCAAAATCACCTTCAATATATTTTTAAATTCCTCGCCAGTGTTTGTTTCTCAAAGGTGTGTAATATAGCATCGGTATCTTTCCCTATCTAACGTCAGAAAGTGTTAATGAAGTTGCCGTGAAGCTGTTTTTTGTGTAGTACACAGATGTGCTATGCCAGAAACTACTTTACAGAGTGGAGAACTGACCGAATTTTATTCATTAACAAAACATTCAGCATTTTTTTTGCTCTGAATAAATTTTCAAAAAAAATGCATTGTATCACTGTACTACTAACAATGCCAATTCATAACAGATACTAACAACAGCATTAATTTGGTGACGCCTACCATGCCCCCCCCAGACCATATTTTCTTCTCGTGGTTCCCCACCCTATCTTATCCTGGTCCCCCTACCCACATCCAAGAGCGAAAACCTTTCTAATCATTGAATCGAACTTAAAAATAAAATTGTAATCAACGGAAACAAAAATTTTATAAATAAGATCGATCTCAGGAGCTCTGCGCCGGGCACGGATCCTGAAGATAGTGAGCATCGCTCTAGAGAGCCGAATTATGAGGGCAAAATAGATCTGTGTAAAATACAGGACGATCAAACTGAACCAACGCAATAAATTGACTCTCCCGACACATTACTCTGGATCCACGCCTGCCCTGGGCTTGAGCTCAGTGAGCTTTTTCCCGTGGGGTATGGCTGTCTCAACATCATGGGACCCTATACTTCACCAGAAGTAACAACTTCCATCCTTTTTTTACATCCGGAAATCCTAGTACCTGATCTCATTATGTGGACTCCCTGTGGATATGGGACCCCGGATTCTATGGACAGCTCTGCTAAATTGTGAAAGTGGTCACATTTTTTGCTCACCACATTCCACTTGAAAGCTTCTTCTATTCACAGATCTCCATGGCCTCCTTCACGTCTTGTCGTTGCCCATCTTTCGTCTGATTTTCACCCGTGGCCCCTTAGAATATGCCAGGGCCATAAGGCCCCAGGTTTAGAACCACTGATCTAAACAACGCGTCAATGCCTCTCCCCTTGGGAAACAGCGTTGAAATATTTACAGTTTCCGAATTATAATTATACATACTTCAATTTCTCTTAAACTGTGCGTGATGCCATTGACTTGATATTATTTTTCACTAACTCACTAAATCGTCTCTTTTTTTTTCAATACAGGTGCATGGAGGGTGTGAGCGAACAGGAAAGTAGTATCAAGATGTCTTTGCTTGTGTTATTCAGCTTGCTGCCTCTGTTCCTCTGGGGACTTTGCTTTTTCCAAAATGGTTCTTACTTCGCTTTATGCTCTGATTTCTGGAATAATGCTGGTGCTCGCGAATTTCACCATCCACTATAATTGTAAATAAAATATGAAACTTTTTTTTGTGATTTGATTTAGAAATCTGTTGTCTGAGCGAAATGTCGGAGGCGATGTACGCGATTGAATTATGAGATTAAAATGTGTTATGGGGTAAATGTGATAAATCGGTCATCATGCATACTCACAAATCGTCTCGGTAAGTTTGATAAATTCCATAACAATTATCATTCGTACCAGTGATAATGCATCAATGAATTTGCTAAGTTTAAGAAATATGGAAGAAATCATAGGGAAATCACTTTGATTCAACCACTTATCGGTTTTGCATATGCGTGTTGCATGCACTCAGGGCCGGAACTAGAAGGGGGAAGTGGGGCAACGGCCCAGGACGGCAAAATTTAGGGGTAGGGGATGGCAGTTTTAGATGGAACAAAGAATACCGTTACAAAACTATCGAACTTTTAAGTTGTGGGGACGGCAAAAATCTTAGCTACGGCCCTGCATGCAAATATACATATTTTGCCATAAAAATTCAAGTTGAAATACGTGGTGAATAAGTTAGGAAAAACAATTTTAATCATTTTTGTAATGGTGACTTTCCTCGCATTTATCAAACCAACATCATTGATCAAATCCATCAAATTCTGGACCAGTGTTTCTCAAAGTGAACGTCGCGGCTTCTAGGGGTGTCGCGACAAGCTGGAAATATTCAACCACCTATTTACCCTTCGGACTGATGTGTGAAAATATCTACTAAACTATTCTGAGGAGCCGCAGTTGAACAATGCATCAGGTAAGGGAGTCACAGGTGACACCTGTTTGGGAGCCACTGTCTTAAATTGAAGTTGGGGGATGATCTCCGGTAAAAGGTGCTAATTTAAAATGAACTGTCTGATTTAAAATTCCACCAATTTTGAAGTGTGGGGAGTTCACAAAAATAAACTTTTGCGACCAATACTCACAGACTGGCGTGGATCTGTGGGGGAGGGGTGCCCTCCATAGATTCATAGATCCGCATTATTATTATTATTATCACATTTCGCTTAAGGCGTGCCTCCCAAGCGAAATGTGATAATTCATGAAATTTTCCAAACTTCTGTATGGCAACATTGCATTTAATCAATCCGTTGAAAATTACCTGTATCAAAGTTTTTGTGATTAAATAACGAATTCAAGAAAACACCGACTAAAAAACAGGAAAAACCGGAACATTCAAAAACGTCGGGACGGAGAAAAAAACAGAAAAAACCGGGACTGTCCCAGAAAATACGGGACAGCTAAAAAGAATAGTTGGGGATACTAGACGAGACCTACAATGACGAAAATCGCGTGATCTGCGCGGCGGGAATACGCAATCGGTCGTTACGTTCTGGATAACCAACGAATATATATATATATATATATATATATATATATATATATATATATATGTATGTAACTGCCAAAGCCCGAAGTTGGTCACTTCGCGAAGTGACCAGCCAGTTGACCTGGCCAATGTCAAAGATTTTCTCGAGCTTTGGCCGGCCTCTATATGTCGATCCCTGAACATCCCTATATGTGTATCACTAATTAGATGTCGATATTCAGATTTTTTTTTATCATTAGGGTTGCCATAGCTAACCACGCAAACGTGGCGATGACCCCGAATTATAGGGATCTGTAGGGATCGATATATGGGGGCCGGCTGAAGCCCGGCGGACATTCGCCAGGTCAACTAGGCTGGCCACTTCGCGAAGTGGACAACTTCGGGCTTTCGCTGCAACATATACACATCAGTGATTCTTAACTATAGTTATATATCCTTCCAAGGATCCCTGGAGGAGTTTCAATTCCCCCTACAACAAGTCCGTGAACTTGAATGAGAAAATAATCAACTTTCAGTGTTTTTTCAGAAAAATATACTGAATGTTATTCTGTAAAGGGGTCCGTGGCCTTCATGTTATTCGCAAAGGGGCTTCCTAGCCTGTGACTTTTTGAACGAAGTGTCAGTGAAACATAAAAGGTTAAGAACCTTTGAAATATTCTACATATCCAAGGCCGTCCTAATGAGTTTGGGGGCCCGTAGAACTGTAGCTTCTTCCACTGTTGATCTACTACCCTCTAGCCTTCATGCGGAAGACATTCGTTCACTTTACACTCGTCATTTCAAGGAAAATATTCGTAATGCTCTTTTTTTTATCTATTCGAGAGTTTCGCTCAGTCTTAACTGCTGCCAGAACTTCTCTTTCTTTCCGAGTAGAAGGTTTGAATGTATTTTTTACAAACTCATTCGCAACAGGCCCCCTTTAATGATTACCTCCATCGTATTAGCAAAGTAGCTAACCCTCTATGTCTACAATGTAATGTACCAGAAACATCCTCTCACTTTTTTTGTTTTCTTGTATCGGATTCTCTCATGTACGTTTTTCGAACTTTAATTCTCTTTCCCGACGAGTTAGTTGTTGGTCTGAAATTTGTTCAGGCAAGTCTGATTGTTCAAAGATCATTATCAGTTGTTTTGAGAATTTTGTTACCTATAGTCTCTTGAGTTTTTTTTTTTGTTTGTGTTTTTGTTCCTTTTTCTGTCTTTTAGTGGTGATTTGTTCACTGTGGGTTGCTTGGTTCATTTTTGTTTTTATACAAACACTCATCTAGGGAATCCCTGTCACTATATCATTTAAAAGTGGCTTAGCATCGTTCCCTAAGCCCGAAGACATCTCCTTCATCTCATTTAGCATAGGCTGACCATATTTTATCGAGAGAAATACGGAAAATACGGGACATTGCCAATTATTGCCAAAAATGATGCCGAAACCGAACAAAGTTGCCAAATACTGCTGAAATTACGGAAAAATCACAATGGCGGAAAATGGAGCATTACTGCAAATTGCAGTAGATTAAAATGAATTCCACGATAAAAAAACACGTTCACCAAGACAAATGGGGGAGATTAATATTCTTATTTAGTTGTAATTATCATATAATTTATGAGTTGAAAAATAATTTTAATCTTTGACTTCAATGAAGAATAAAAATTCAAGTAGGCTTCGTGTAAAATACGGGAAAAACCGGGACACTTTTGCCAAAAAGTCGGGACAGCCAGAAAGATAGAAAATATGGGACGTATGGTCACCTTAATTTAGCATCTCCATCTGCATTTTGTTTGTCTGGTTTTCGTTGTGTTCTTTTTTCCCATCTTTCTCAAGAAGAGAAAAAATAGCTTTTTTAAAAAAAAGTTAAATAAAACGTAAAAAAGTACTTTTACGTTTTTCGTGTTTATGTTTGCTTTCTGCTAGTCACTGAGCTATAAGTAAACGCTTTACTTATAGCTCATTGCTGCTAGTATACTTTTCATATGATGTCGTATGCTTTTGGTAGGGTGATCATACGTCCCGTATTTCCCGGGACAGTCCCGGTATTTTCTGTTTTTTTGGCTGTCCCGACTTTTTAGCAAAAGTGTCCCGGTTTTTCCCGTATTTTGCACGAAGCCTACTTGAATTTTTATTCCTTATTGAAATCAAAGATTGAAATTATTTTCAACTTATAAATTATATTATGATAACTGCAACTATAAATGAGTATATGAATCTCCCACATTTGTCTTGGTGAACGTTTTTTTTCGTGGAATTCTTTTCAATCCACAGCAATTTGCAGTAATGCTGCATTTCCCGCCATTGTGATTTCTCGTTATTTCAACAATATTTGGTGACTTTGTTCGGTTTTGGCGTCATTTTTGGCGATAATTGGCGATGTCCCGTATTTTCACGTATTTGGAATCCCAATGTCCCGTATTTATCTCGAGGAAATATGGTCAGCCTAGCTTTTGGTATATTTTTCTCAAACAGGGGGATGGCCCACAGGCATAAAGTCCTGTATAATTAAAGAAGAAAAAGAATCATTAAGTCAAGTCGAGTCATCAAACCTCCTCGCAAACAATCTTTTACTCACAATCGTTAATAGCTACAAAAACAAAACTTTTTCCTAGCCGGGTCACGTATTTCAGATTTTTCTGGTTTCAAACGACACCTTATTTTGTCGTCTTCTCCAGTGAATGCTCTTCATTTATTCGTAACAAGAGGAACAGTCCAGAGCTAAATCATGGGCAGGCGCTCCATCAACACCACTAAAAGTGGGAAGTACATGAATCCCACGGACCAGGCCCGTGAGTAATTTTAATTACTTACATTATAATGCTCATTGAAAATCGAAACTCTCATTATTAAATATAGTAGGTGTATTGTGTAGTTGCGCTTTTTCAATTGATCGGGGTGGGAGTTTGAATGATGCTTATATGTCATTAATCGCCCTCTATAAAAATATGAAATATTCTTGATCGCATCTTTACTAGGAATGCAAAAAATGAGAAAAACCTTTTCCTAGTTTGTGGGCACCTGAATTAGACCGCAACAGATGCTCTCTCCTCATGTCCTGTCTCACTTATAAAGGAGGGTAAACAGTTGTGTATATGCATTGTCCTTGAATGATTTGCCGGACTCCTGTACATACACAAATACATGCCCTTTGAATGTGTGGGGGGGGGTTCATTGAGAGTGTGCATGGTGATCGAGGGGGATTGTCTACTTTTGCCCTGCCACCCTATGTATATTCTCAACTGGCAATCCCAATCAGAGGCCTACATAGGAGGCTCATAGGATTGTGAGGGGCACAAAAGGCTTTGGAGGTGGCTTTGCAATGAATTTCTTAGAGAAATTTTGAGTTCTTAGGGGTCATTAAAGCATTACGCCAGCATTAATTGGGGGGAGGGGTTTTGGGTTTGCTGACTTGATGACAAGGGGGGGGGGTTGAATAATGCTTCATCAACCAACCACCCTTTACAAAGTATGAGATATTCTTAACCTTTTAACGGCCAGCCTTTTAACATCGGTTTTATTAATTTTAAAAAAATATTTTTGTTACATGAAAGCACTTGATTTTTTTTTTCCTGAATGCATGAGATTCCAAACTTAATTTACAAAACAAAAATTTCATTCACTTCAGCACTTATGCCATAAATTTAATTCTTTTAAATCACTTGTTTTTAAGGAGGAATAAAATTTAATTTTTTTTTTATAGTCCAGAAAACACAAACTTTATTTTGATGAATTTTATGATTGACGTCTCTAAACTAAAGGATCAAGACAGGAAATAACAGAAAAAAATATAAAATCAATTCAAATCTTGATTTGGCTGGTAGAAGGTTAATGGCACCTTACTGGGTGTACCAAAAACGAGAAAAACCTTTCGTTAGTTTGTGGGCACCTGAACTAACGTTCATTCGATTGATAAGTCCTCTTTTGAACCACTTTAGTGATCTCTAAATGTCCCACTGTTCCTTCAAGTGAGCTGAAAATGTGCAGTGGGCCACTTAAAGTGTTTCAAAATTTTGTCGTGCATCACTCAAATGATCTGTAATTGTGCCGTTGATCACTTAAATAACCTGGGAATCTTCTGCGGCCACATTTGGCCTGCGGGCCATAAGTTTAGCATTTGTGGCTTAGAGGTGGGACACAATAAATTTCTCAAGTCAAAAAATGGCTGACTATATGTCCCAGAACAGGAAGAAAGCGCTAATAGGCTAGAAAGAAAATTGCCAAAGAAATATGGAATTACGCTATAGCTGTTCCCAAAATTACTCACAGTTGTATATTTTCATGTCAGACACGGTTTCGTTGTTGTTCAATGGTACCACTCATAAAGTACTTGAAAAAAAAAAAAAAACAGAACTCTTGAGAAATCTAAAAAAATTCCAGGTACCAACAAAACATTTTAGAAGCCAAGTGTATTTTTTTGTCCAAGCTAGTAATCACACACAGATTATTTTAGGCGCCAATGTCAATTTTTTAATTGCCATGGTGATCTGGTGCCTCTGGGATTTGTCAAGCCCTACATTTAACATGGTTAATATCTCCAAAACGAGAGTTAGTAAAACTTTTTCATGGTGATCTTTCAGCTCAACAGGTCAAAACCAAAATGGAATTATATATCCCCATGACACACTCAATTTCATTGTTGTCCCAATGTAATTCGGGAAATTAATCTAGTTACATGAGACACAAATTGGTTTATTTACTTAATTCTCATCTCATATATGAACTCATTTGCATCTTATGTAGCTACATTTTCATGAGAATGACCTTAATTTTTTTTTCTTTTAATTTGTAGGGAAAGAAGCGAGGAAAAGGGAATTGAAAAAGGTATGTGTCGTGTAATTTTGTGATTATTTTGTTATTAAATGGATTTGTAAAAAGTTAAATAGGCTGCAGTCGAACCTCTATGATGACTAGCATTACACAGTAACAAACTTCACATTAGATGCACAACACGTACACGCACATTCCAGCACGTACCAGTTCATTAGAAATTTTGCAGAAGAATGTGGACGAGATACGTGTATGGTTTAGTAGTTGTAGAACCTCGATTTAACCCTTTAACACCCAAAGACAGCAGAAGACTATATACTTGTGGATATGTTTTGGATGCTTTTGTGAACAACTGGGAAGAAAATGAAATCACTTGGCAGGTGCAGGAACAAGAAAAACTGGCCTGAGTTCCACTGAAGGGTGAGAAGAAAGAGTAAAAAGGGAGAAAAAAAGGAGTAAAATTTGTAGGGAATATATATATATATATATATTCCCTACAAATTTAAGTTGTATTATTAATATAAATATTTTAAGAAAAAATATGTGGGTGTTAAAGAGTTAACACACCATCATTTGTTTCCTTGAATTCTGACACTATAATGAGTGGTATTGTAATGTATCTCCATTGAAACCATAGTTATTCTTATTGTTGCGGATAATTTTTCACAAGTTCTTGAAATAAGCAGAGGAGGGAAACACTTTGCAGAAAATCACAAATTTATTCACAGAACAGCAATTTTTACAGGTGTTTACAAGCAGGGATACACGCTAACCAGATCAGAGTTTTCAACAAACAAGTCCAATACCTCCAATAACGCTCCTCTCTCTTGTGATCACCTCACTATTTATAGGTATGGTCGAATCTTCGAGAGAAACGAATATTCCAAAAAACTTTGTTTTACA
This sequence comes from Pholcus phalangioides, assembly GCF_987345545.1. Lineage (NCBI taxonomy): Eukaryota > Metazoa > Arthropoda > Arachnida > Araneae > Pholcidae > Pholcus > Pholcus phalangioides. The sequence goes on along the minus strand of NW_028301608.1, from coordinate 77,763,534 downwards.
GTTTCAAAGTTGGTGACACCACTGTATGGGCAGAAATCAATGCTCCAGAAACATCTGTATATTTTGCACCGTACCTCTGCATTTTTCGTTTGGCAGCAGGAGATTACTGCCCTGAGGGGATCTCCAGAAATTGCGCTACCAATATTTTTCATAATATTATACAGTGAAAATCCTATATAGTGATACTCTCTATAACAAATAATCAGCTGTATAATGATATTACTCTATATTCCCAATGCATTTTTTCATAGTGTTAATATATTCCACCAATGATAACTCCTTTGTAACGTGTTTTTCTGGCCTTTTGAATATCATTACGTTGCTATTTCACTGAATGTATGAGAATTTCTGTCTGAAATTTTCTTAGATAAAAATGCTCAGTGTATATCATTTATTCTGTAGAACAAAAAACAAAGACAAATGGTTCGAGCAGCTGTGCTGAAAGGGAAAGATCCTCTTCAAATAATTTCAGATCTAGAAAAAATAGATGAAATGGGTGAGCTTTTTGTTTTATTTTTCTGTTTATTTATTTTTAAATAGTATACCATATAAAATCAGTTTCATGGTTTTTTTCTCCCTCCTTAGAATATAGCGTGGAGACTCCACCCTTACTGAATGAAAAAGTACTGAAAGATAAAAGGAAGAAGTTGAAAGAAACATGGGATCGTGTTATGCGTTTATATGTATGATAATTTGCATATTTACCAAGTTTTTACTGTTTTATTTTTACAAAATTTAACTAACTTTAATTTTGTGTAGTTTTTTAATTAGCATAAAATAGATCCACATTGCTCTTTTGGTATAATTACACCAAGGAGAAGGAAAACAAGTTTCATAACACTGAGCGAATTATCACATTTCTTAAACTCACAAAGTTTTAATCCTTTTTTTTTTTAAGGTAAAAATTTTATTTACAGTAGACTCTCATTAATCCAGCACAAATCAGACCAGGGTGTGCTTTATTTAATGGAAGTTGTTGAGAAAGCTCATTTGAATAATAAAAACTTCTGTTTATGAACATACATCGAGATGTTTTCCTTTTCTATGCTCGAAGAAAACTTTCCTAAAACTGCTGGATTAGTGCATGGCCTATTAGTGAGAGTCTACTGTATTTGATTTTCTAATTTTACTCGTAAAAAGAAAACAAAATTCAGGACAGAGCCTACAACAATTCCAGACTCCTTAGCAGTTTACATCAGTGAAATTTATTCCATTTCTTCATCCCAAGACTATTCTTAACCCTTAAAGCTCCGTGGGACCCCCCCCCCCCCCCACCCCCAATGCCAATGAAATGAAGACAGCAGATCCCTGTACAAAATAATATTCGTTTATAAGAATGTAAAAACAATGAATCACTTGTTTTCACATCCAAGCTCTCCTGAAATATCAATAATTCCCCCCCCCCCCCAGATAAGAGCCTCTGTCCTAGAGGAATCTTTATGCACAACATGCCAGAATTACTCCAGCTCTAATAAAATGCTTGGAATTTCTAATTTAATTAAATTGAAAATAATTGAACTGGAAAAAGAATTCTAGCTTTTTTTTCTATTGTTGTAGTAACAATCAAACTTCTGTGAATGCATAACCGTAAAAGAGATAAAGCGTATACTGCTTTTGTGGATGGAACCACCTAACTGAATGCACTTATTTTCTGTCTAAAACCTCAAAACACAATATAAATGACACTCCCTAAATTTATACTAAATATTTCTATCCATTTTCTTGTTCTCTCCGTGTTTTCACAACACATTTAGAATGTGTGTTTATAATACACATTTGTATTATAAACACACTAAGTGTAAAATTTACATGTAAGAAGCTGTGTTTTGTTGCATTTTTCATGAAATAATAAGAGTATATAAAGGCTATCAGTCACAATAGTATCCACTTAGAGAAATTTGATTGCAGTTATCTTTCCATAATAAATTCATGAGAGTAATACATACTTTTTTTTATGAAAAGGCCAAAGAAGACAGAGAGCGATATTTGGATCTAAAAAAGTTGGAATTAGAGTATGAAAACAGACGATCTACATTAATGAAATACTTTGGTATGAGTTTTAACTGTTCACTTGAATTGCTAATTTTTTTTAACTTGCTAGCCATATTTCACTTATCACTTTTGCAGATCATAAATTCAAAATAATTTTTTGTGGGTTGAATTGCCCTTAGAGAAAACTTATTATACAGATATCCCTTGTTTCTTTTTTACTTACTTTACACTTTTTATCTATAACACGATTTTGAAAAACATCTTACTTTGAAGTGTTCTTACATTTTTTTTTCCTGTAAACTGCAAAAAAGCTTCCCGTAACAGAGTGGACACCATTGTAACAGAGTGCAAAGAAATATTTAACTGAAAGAAAGATCTCAAATATTATAAATAAGCTATGCTAATGCACTTTTATTTTCTCAAAAATGATATGCACAATGTAATAGGTATCACGGAGACTCTTCTGTAACCTTTGACAAGTATCCACCCCATGAGGAAATTCAAAAAGCACCCCTCCCCCTCCGTAGTTTGAATTTTGGTTTGGTAAAACATTTAAAATTTTATCAAAGTGAACACTGGATTTGCTCAGCCTTATATTATATCATCAGGATGATTTTTCTTTCACTTCAAATTTTTTTGTTGAAATCGAATAGTAATTTGAAAATCTCATGTTTGTCTCTCTCATTAATTATCCAAAGTGGATTGGAAATGGTGGGGGGAATAGGGTCTGGAAACAAAAATAATATAGAAAAATAATGATTCTGTCCCATAAAATACAGAATGTATTGTCATATAACAACCTTTACTCATACTAAAATACAGTAACCACCTGACTGATTAAGTGCCCAGCGGCACACTTACAGATAACTTGAGTAACACTTTTACTTCAATTAAGTTGCTCACTGCACATTCCCAGACCACTCAATTTACGTATCACACAAGTAACCTGAGGCACTGTTCTAGATCAGTGGTTCTCAACTTGGGGCCATATGGCCCCCTTACAGTCCTGAAATATTCTAAGGGGGCCACGAGTGAAAATTCAGTGAAAGGGGAGCCATGACATGTGTGAAGGGGGCCACAGAAAGTTGTGAAGAATTTGAGCTCTCAACTGAAATATGATGGGAGAAAATGTTACTACTTTCAGAATCCAACAGAACTGTCCATAGAACCAGGGCCATCTTAATCCACGGGCCTATGCGGCGGTATAGCCTACAGACTGTCCTCCTTAGGGAGGCCCTACATGATGAGATTCGGTTTTATAATTTTCGAATATAAGTACGTAATCACTTCCAGCTAAATATGAGGAGCCAGAACATTACTTTGGATGGGGGACCCATGATGTTGAGACAGCCATGCGTAAAACCCTTCACAAGAAGGAAGCTCACTGAACACTAGTCCAGGGTAGGCACAGACCCAGGGTGATGTGTTAGGAGGGTCGATTGTAGGTTCGTTGTGTGAATCATTCCATATTTTACACATTTGATTTGGCTCTTGGAGGGGAGGAGCATTTACCTTCTGGATCCATGCTTGGCCCAGGATTCCAGAATTAAATTTTGTTTATAAAATATTTGTTCATTAAAAATTTAGTTTTGATTAAATTCAATTCAGTAAGTAGAAAGGTTCTTGATCTGGGATGAGCGTAGGGGGCGGGGCCATTAGAAGAAAATATCGTCCAAAGGGGAGCCACGAGAAGAAAATATTGTCCAAAGGGAAGCCATGGACTTAAAAAGGTTGAGAAACACTGTTCTAGATCACTTAAGTGGCCCATGACACATTTTCAAATTAGTGAAGTGGCACCCAACAGTGTTCAAAACATGGAGCACCCTTATTTTAAGGCATACTATGTTAATTTTTATGCTATTAACAACTGCCATCGTCTTTGCAAAAATAGACATTCATGAACATATGCAGGCCATTCATTAATAATCTGTGTATCCTTTGCATGTAATATGCCTCCAGGTGGTGTTACATCAAGAGTATTCAACCTTCAGTAGAGTGTGGGCCATTTCATTGATTTGGACATGTCACTGATCACTTGATTGAGTGATCTGGAACAGTGCTGCGGATCACTTAAGATTGACTGAAGTTTGTTATCGGTGATTCCCAACTTCAAGGCGCAAATGCGAGGCCATCTTCTCATTGAAAAGTTTTGCCACAGAGAGCAACATGCCTAGAACGATACAATTATTCAGTCATTACATTTCACTCATGGTTAGAGAAATTGACGGCAGATGGCAGCACTACACAACAAGCATTATACAAAAACAGATTTCACAAAAAGTTCACAACTCATACATGCACAGCTTCCAGCATGACCCAAATCTTCTTTGACCACCCTGCTAAATCTCTTCATGGAGACATCTGGTTAGGAGGAGGTTACCTAAGATAATCTATAAATGTGTGTAGATCAATTGAGTGCTTGGGAGGGGGAAATTAAACATAATCATTAATTGGATTTTTCAAGTAACAATGGAAATTTTAATAATTTTTTTTTATAGTTTTGCTATTATACATTTTTTTGATACTACATTCTGTGGAAAAGAAAGATTTTTAAATTTGTTAAAACTTGTGTTTCTTCAAGTATTAATAGATAATACTATAATTAAAATATTTGAGGTGTGAATCTGAATGACACAACATTTTTAAATGCTATGATACTTTGGCAATTCCATTCCCTCCCTTTCTTTGTCAATGGTGTTTTTTCCTTTTTTGCCCAATTTTTTGCTTTTAGGCCTATAAAAATACCTTGAAGTCTCTGCAAAGCTTCAATAAATTTAGCTTAATTAAATCTTTTTATCCATAAACATTTCTCTTATTGAACTGAAGAAGAAAAAATATTCTGATAGTCATTCCCACTTCTTTTGTTTATAGAATCAGTTCGTGTGACTACTCAAGTTGTGGTTGATGAGATCCCTTTACCTGCAGCTCCAGATATGCCAGAATATGGTGAGTAGAATTTGCTATGCTATTTTATTTTATTTTTTTCAATTCAATTTTATTCATCACATCAACAAAAATACATTGCATAAGAAAATCCATCAAGGGATTGTATATGTATATATATTCTAAAAATATTCTTTTCCCTCTTTTTTTTATTAGTAAAAAATGGTAAAGATATGGCTTCACAGCAAGTTCTTTGGATTACATAGATATATGCCTTACTTTTGCTTTTCTTTTTCCACCCATGCACAAAACACTTTTGCTTGTGATAATCACAGCTTTCTCTTCCATAAAAAATTCTCTGGGTGTGGTGCAAGTTTTTTTTATGCATCAATGCCGATCAAATGGCCATAATTTTCTTTTTTGCCTGGAGTGTATCACTTCTTTTGTGATAAATTGTATCATGACATCCTGTATGCATTAACCAAAAATTCAGCATTGGATGTGGTATAGACAAGTTTAAAATTTAAAATATATTCAAGAACACATACTCACAAAGGGTTATGTTTATTATAATTATACAGTGTTATGAAAAACATTTTATCATACCAAAAGGCCATTGGGAATTTAACAGTATTGATTCACTGTTTCAAATTAACAATTGAAGGGTCTGAGAGGGAAAATGCTTTCAGTCCATAAAACAAGATTTTTTAAGAAACTAAAAATAAGCTGTGACTAAGTACATTGTTTTCCTTTTATGCTGTATCTTTCATCCTTTATTACAGCAGACAAACCATTTTTGCTTCTTGTGGTTTTGTGGTTGAAAGAGACTACTGAGTTATACGAAACTGCAAAAACATTAATTTCAATTTTTTTTGGACTGAAAGCCTTTTTCCTCCGACCCTTCAATTGTGTTATGTTTATAAAATCAAGACTTTCACAAATCTTTCACACATTTTGCTTCAATTGCAGAAAGTTTTATTACTGCATTTATTTATATAAACTAATATTAATGATTCGATTATGTTGTCAGTCACATCACAGATTCCTTTACCTAATGAAATGGACATACCAAAGGCTGATGAGCTCCAACTACCGCAATCTATTTTGAAAAAGACCTCTGCCTATATGTGAGTATCTTATTGCTAATTTTGTCTTACTTTTCATTCGAGCTGCTCAACATTAACAAATTCTCAGCTTTGAGAGTGGATTTCGGAATATTTACTTTGGTTATGCCGTTTGCCATACATAAAAGGAAAATATCTTTTGAGCAGATAGATGAGGTAGTATCCAAGGTTTGAAAACTCAAATATATTTGGGAAAAAAAAACATTATATAGCTGTTGTGAGGCTAATATAGCCCCTTCTTCAGTGTAAAAAACGAAAGAAAAGGGTCTGTTATATATATATATATATATTGCACATAACCATGTCAGCAATTATGAGTTCTGAAATGTCATCATAATTATTGATAAATACTGTATTTATTGTTTTTTATTTTCTCAAACAAAAGATATTCGCCAATTTTTATATTTGATTGGTTAATATTAAAACTATTTGCATCATTTTATTTTAATCACTAATTTTTATCCCAAATCATCCCTTCCCCCCCCCCCCTCATTTAGGGAAACAGATAATGAATATGTTGCAGTTTTACGTCCACCAGGTGTTCCACCAGGTCCCCCTCCTGAGTTATCGAGTGATGAGGATGATGAGAATCTTGATGGAAAATGTAATACATTTTATTACAGAAATATTACAATAAATTATTACTATCTGGAAATTTGTTTCATCATCACACGTTTATTTTTCTTTACATTGTCTGTGATGGTATTCATGTTATGCTTCTTTTGTTCAATCTTTATTGATTTAATCTGGTGATCATACCAAGATTGTGTATCGACAATACAGACTCACTTAATTTCACAAAAATTAACTTATTTTTGTTGTACTCAATCTATTATTGAACAGATCCTGGGAATTCAGATTGGTGATTGCTAATTTTTCTTTTATGTTGATAATTTTTTTTTTGTTGCCATGTTGCTTTTGTTATTTAATAAAGTTTTCTGATGTACCCATCTTTTGGGAACATTTTTCTCTCTGAGATGTGAAGCAAGGTGTGTCCGGGCCTTCAATGTTTAGTTTTCGAGAGGGATAGAATTATTAGTTCTGGTGTTGTGATAATCTTTCTATAATCAGCAGTCTTAATTTTCTGTAATAAATCATTCAGATTATTTTCTTTTTGATTCAGCTTGTTATATTATTGTGTTGATACTTTTTTTTTTCATTATTAGTATTGAAAATAGAAGAAAATAAACTAGACATGGCTAATAAAGTAAAAGAAACTAAAAAGAGTAAGTACTGCATCTTTTCAAAGTAAAATCAGAATAGAATCACATTGAAACAAAGTTTCTTGTAATTAAAAATTATTTAATGAATATTTAAAGAAAAAATTCTAACCATAATTGAATATTTGTTTGGACAGCTGAAATTGTTTTCCAGTTTCAAGGGACAAATGTGATCTCCTTTCCAGTTTCTCCAGTGGGCAGTCAGCCTTACAACTTGGGCCTGCTTCTAATAAGTTTGGGCCCTGTGCAAATATGAATTTTTAAGCTCTTTATGCAAGGTGTTTCAAAACTCATGGCACATACGCCAGAGGGTGATAGAACACAACTAGATACACAAAATTGCCATACAACCCATGCCTAGAACTCAAGTGGTTAAGCTCTAGTGGGCACTGCTTTCCAGCAAATGAAATAAATACACCGTTCATATCAGCCATTATCATTTGTGTTGTAAATCACTAGATGGATGCTTACGTGAATCAGAAGGCCAACAGATTTTGTTGCCTTCTTGTTTCAGAAGCTGCGGGCACCATACGAGACATGCCCAGTGTTTTCATGATGTTCAACAGTCACTAAATTTCTGGTGGGGTGAAGTCTACATCACTGTTAGGGGGCCGCAATTTTGGGCTGTTGCTGTGACATCTCTGTGTAATTGGATGTTGGTGAATAAAATTTTTCCTTAAATTCATCAGTCCTTTCATTCTGTCTGTCTGGTTTCTCATCATTTCAAAATATAGCATGCACCACCCTTTTGCTCTTAACCATTTGCATTCTGGGCATGGGTTGCATGGTAATTGGTACTTGTCCGGTTGTGTTTTATCACTGCCTAACATATGCACCATGAGTTTCAAAACACCCAGTGTTCTTTGGCACTGTTCTTTTCTCAGGGCAGATGTGGAGGGCACACAGATATGGGGTTATTAGTCACATGATCCATTTACCCATACAAGGAACAGACCCTGCTTATACAATATTTGAAATATGTCCATATATTCATTTATTTCTAATTTGTATAGTGCTACATTCACATGCAAATATAAATTCCACTGTATAAATATACAATTACAATACATAAAATAAAAATCTGTTATAGAGATACAATTTTTGATGTATAGTAAATATATTAATAAAAATGTAAACATTCCTGTAAAAATTTTGTTATTAAGAAAAATCTGTCTCGTAATAGTTCATCATATGTGGACTGCTGAATGTCTTTGAATTGGAAATATATGTGCTGATGCATTCTCAATAATCAACATCAGTTTTCTTTTTTGCAAATGACAGCGTGCTTTTTCCCTAAAGTCTATTAATGTGTTGCTGGTTTTTAGTTTATTATTAATAATAAACTTAATTATTAACATAATTATTGTGTTATTTATTAACTTATTCATTTTTCACCATTTTTTATTTTTAATTTTGCAATTTAGGTAAAAGCAGGAAAATCAGATTCGCTGATGAAGGTGCCGAAAAGACCAAAGCTGATGGAGGAAGAATGACAGAGGATAAAAACAATGAAGGTGAAGAGGATGATGATGAAGTCAATGAAGATGCAGAAAATTCAAAGGTTTTTTTCTTTTTTTCTCTGTGATGCCTGTTACTCTATTCATTATGTGTGATGCAATCATTATAATGAGGCATCATCCTTATCTGTGTATTTATATACAAAATATCCTCACATACAATCAAATTTAAATATCTCAAAAAAAAAAACTCCTGGTAATTATTAGTTATAGTCAGAGTTGGGTTTTTGACGTCAAAAAGTCAAAAACTGGTTTTCACATGACAAGCATCAAAAACTGGTTTAAACTGTCAGAAACCTAAATGAATGCTTTTGGATAATGTTTCGAACACAGTAGGTTGATAACCTCTTGAGAAACTTTTTTGTGTATTACGATTTATTTTTTAAACACAAATTTATGACATAATCAAAACAAAATATTAATTATAATTTGCAATTTTGAATTTCTCGACAGTGTCTAGAACAGAAAACTAATATATAATTTTATGGTCCACTTTCTCTATTGATTACCTGTGTTCAATTTACTAAGCAAAATAGAGCTATTCATTCAAAATATGTGTGATAAAAGATCACAAGGTTATGTTTTTCAGCTCATTAGTATTAAAATTAGAGATGTGAGGTGGGAAAAAAATTCATTATTTAAAAGAAAAATGAATGTTCTCAATTATTCTCCAATTTTTACAAATATTCATGGAGAATAATATTCTCAGAATATTCTCCTGGATGTAAAAATTAAAGAATAATCGAGAATATTCATTTTTCTTTTAAATAATGAATTTTTTTTTAATAATATTTTTTTTTTGTTTATATTATGAAATATAAATCAGTTTTCATTGCCTGAAACATTTAAAACAAAGCAATTTTTGCCGTATTTCCCCCCCCCCCCCCATGACAACTTTTAGTTCAATAATATTCTCAAAATATTCTCTTGGTCATGGTGAGAGGTTTTAAAAGTTTGGTTATGAAGATTTTAGAAACCTTAACATTAAAGGATTAAAGGGCACAGTAGCCCAGGTTGATAAGATACTCGTCTAAAGTACCAAAAAGGATGTTTAGAGGTGTTGCGAGTTCAATACCCCGTTCATCCTTGTCAGAAAACTGTCCTGACACTGGGGGTCCAACAGAAACAGTGACATGACCACAGAAAAAGATTGCTACCGCAGGGAGTCCTCCATCGAGGGGTTAGCGCACCAACCTCTCATTGAATATAAAAAACAAGCCTGTCATTAGGAATCTGCAATAAATTGTAGGTCCCGGTCTAATTTGCCCTCATGTGCAAAAAAATGACAGTGGTGCGACAAAAATGATCAAATGACCTTAAGATTAAACCTTTAATTATTTTAAAATTAGATAAATTTTCAGAAATAAGTTCAAAACAAAAGAAATTAAACCTAAGTTGATTGATAAAGGAAGCTATTCTTATATAATCACATCCATTCTAAGAAGATACAGAACTGTTGTTTTTCATTAAGCATACACTTAATTCTGTATCACTCATATTTCTTTAAAAGTTGTGCAATTCAGCCATGTTGATTTCACTTCAATTTATTTCATTAAAATTGTGGACTACAAACTTCAATATTCCTGTCTTCTTGATGGAAGAGAGCCCGGAAAATAATAAAAATTATTCTCAAGTTATTTATAGAGATTATTTATTATAATACATGTTATTATACAAATATTCTTGAGGATACTCTCTGGAAGGACTATTATTACTAACTTGAGAATAATTATTTTTGATAAGAATATATGCTCCAGTTATTTATAACAATAGTCCTTCCAGAGAATATTCTCGAATATTCTCTGGAAGTATTAGTATAATTATTATAATAATTATATAATAAATTATAAATATATTAGTATTATATTCTCCTTGATGAAAATATTCTCAAGAATTATTCTCCTAAAAATTATTCTCTAGAATTTTACATTTTCAATTAAAACAGTCAAAAATTTATTGTTCAAATGTTATTATTACTTTTGTACTTGGAATAAGTTATAGGAGCTTTTCCTGAGCATCATATGCAATCAACACTGCTTAATTAAAGGACATTTTAATCCTACAATTTAGTATTTTTATTGCTAGCTATACTCTAATCTTATGCACAATAAGGGTATCATTTCAAGTATATCAGTGGTTATATAGATAATTTAATAATAACAGAAATCAACATTGCATATATGGTATAAAAGAAGTTTTTTCAAACACCTATCTGTTATGAAAAGAGTACAGCTGATGATTTATATCAATACACATATATAAGCAGGTGAAGAAATTTGGAAGGTTGAGAATTATGCTGAATTGAAGAGTATCGAATAGTTCCATAGTTTTTTCCTTCAGCTTTTATGTTATGCTCTATTCAAATTGCATATTTTATAGGAAAAAATACACATATATTGTCCAAAATAATTTTGTAAAGAGCAGAAAATTATTTTACAGTCATATTAAGTATTTATTCTTTGTATAATACAGTGTACAGTGACTTTAAACATTACATGCAATGAATGTGTGCATTTTCAACAAGAATTTTTGTATTGAAAAGCAATATTTAAGGTTTTTGAGTTCTTGACAAGGGGTTTTTGACGTGACAGTTTAAACCGTCAGAAACTTTTTCTTCGTGCCAACCCTGCTTCTAGGTGTCAAAAAATTGAGATTCACAGTATAAAAATGATGTGGGAGATCAAAAATTAGATTTTTGGAAGTTTCTCGTATGTATCTGTGTAAACCTATTCATATCCTAGCTCTTTCATTGAGTACAACTCCCAAACTTACATTTTCCTGTTACCTTTGAAAAAGTTTTGTTCTTTCCTGTGTATTGCAAGGTCAATATCATATTTCACGAAGATATGTAATTTCTAGCTTTTTGGAAGCTTCTTTACAATCTTTTTTTCGTTTTTCGTTTTTTTGACACAGAATGAGAGTTAATATTTTGTGCTTATTATATGCACCATTTTGATCTCAATAAAAAGACCACAGAAATGAGAAGCTTGCAGTCACAAATATTTATGTATAAAGAATCCAATCACAACATGTGATCGAGCTGGCGCCATGGCAAACATGCACATTTTGAGCTATACATACGTACTGCTATTAGTGATTTGCTCTCCTTTATGTTTGCAAGGAGATTAGCTAAAAATATAAGATTATTAGACTGGCTAAATGACATGACTATATTGAAAAGAGTTTTATTATAAGTATATTATGGTTTTTGCTGTATTCCAGGCCAAACATGCTGATGATGACTATGATGGGAACAATTCAGAAAATCTCAGAGATAATGCAGCTGACACTGGTGAAATCCTTAGAACTGAGGATATACCAGTGCCTCCACCACCGTTGCATCAAGTACCTCTTCCTGCTGGGCCACCACCAAGACTTCCTCAAGGTATTTTCTAATTAATTGTGATGATATTTGATCGTTTTTATGTGTGGTATGCAATAACTAAGTTTTACCAGTGTTGTCTTGTTTTTAATTAGTATATCTTCGAACTTTTGCTTTCATGCAAATTGGATGTTAAACATTTTTGACAGGGTACACCAATTTAAATCAGCTTGGTTTAAATCATGATTAAAATCACAATTTGAATCACTTGATTTTTTTTTTAATATCATTCAGTTAAATCACAAAATTTTAATTTCATTTTTCCTTTATTTAACTTCAATGACATTGAAGTAAAAGTAACCTAGTATGGTATGCATGTCATTGGAATGCTGCAAAGTTGTTTATTAAAAAAAATATAGACTTGAGCCTAATCTCTAGATGCAGTGCAGAAAGATAGCTGTTCTATTTCTAGATTTTGTGCATGGAAAAAATTTCAGAAAAATATAGGGAGTTAAACTTATAGAATATAACCAGGGTTGTCAAATTTGCTCCCCTGGCAGATACCCATTTTCCCCTCTCCCCCCCCCCTGGGCTGGGGTTTTTTGAGAAAAATGTGTTGCTTTGAGGTTAAAATTTTATTTTAAGGTTAGTTTATGCATTCCAAAAATTGCTGCAGTGATAATTTCTTGGAATTGCAAACACTTTTTTATATATATAATTCTTCTGACTACTTTTTTATGTAATCATTTAGTTAGGTGCGAGATTCACATATTAAAATATTACAAAGAGCCGCAAACAGAAAATGTAACCATGAACTTAGATATGTGATATATATATATATATATATATATATGTGTGTGTATTATACCCGATATGTAATAAACATATCCAAAGAAATTATTGCTTATTTATAATACACAATTCTTCACACACAACAAATCCTTGTATAAATTAATTGAAGCCTCTGTGAAGAAGTAAACCGATGTATGTAAACTGAATTTTCATTCAAAAAATATTTACATGTTTGCATTCCTTTTTTTATGTTTTAAACATACTTTGTGTATACTTTTTTTATATACATGATACTTTTATAATTGAAATATCAAGACACAAAAGTATATAATCTCATAACGAAAAAGACAATAACTTCGTGGGATTCTTGAAGTGAACATTGGTAACGAACACCTACAAGTAAAACAGAACAAAAAGTATAGTTTTTTCCGAAACTACAAGGGTGGGAACTCTGCACCAATTGTGCTGCACTGCGCCAAAATTAGCATCTTGTGTCATCCTGCTCCAATAGTGTATTTTTGTATTTTTCTGCACCAAATAGCAAATTTTGCTTCAGTATGCCCGGAATTTCAGAAAGGACGGCAACAATTTTTTGTTCCTGCTTGCCGCAAAACGATTCTTTCCGACAAGAGTGTGTTTATTCCATTGTACTTAAACCATCGCCTTATTTAAACTATCAGCCCCTCATCTGGCTTTCCATTGCGAAATGCCGATAATATCCGTGATCGTGCTACTGAAGATGGTTTGCAGTGATCTTTCACCTTTAAAGCACAAATGCGAGTCAAAAAAAATTGCCAGTAGAAGCAGCAGAAATTACTATAGTCAATCGTCATTACGTCAAATCCTGATGTTTCGTGAACGGGAGTAAAAATCGCATGTCTGCCGAATTACGAATGCTAATTTAGAAACTTTGCCGAATAACGAGTGTCATATTGTCAAATAACAAGTGTCATATCGCCAAATAACGAGTGTCAGATCGCCAATCTCCCCAGGTAATGAGTGCTGACGCGCCAAACATCGTGTCGATTCTATCAAAATTTCTCTCCCATTTCGCAACAATTTTTTTCAGAGTATAAAAAAATTGAAAACTTATAGAAAATTTTTAGTCCATTTGAAGTGCTGCTGCTCCAGACAGCAAATAGTGCCCTCAGTAAGCAAAACTCATCTTAAATAGACTGGTGCAAAAAATTTTATGACAGCTGCTTTTTCAAACAAGGTGTCAAAAGCCTGAAACACCAAAAACAAAAAACAAGCTGATTAAAGATGTTTGATAACAAGAGACAGTGCAGTTGTTTTATTTTGAAAAAGAGGTGAGGGTTAATATATTCTTGTTAAAAATATTCTTGTTAATTTCGCTGCTCCAATTTATAAATATCTGCTCCGAATCCTATATTTTTCTGCTCCAAAACTGCTCTAAATTCTGAATTTTGCTGCTCCAAAGCTGCTCCGAAATGGACTTTGTCACTTCCCACTCCCTGAAACTATGACCTAACCAAAAAATAAGCCTTAGCTTGATTTTCCAAGATGCTCATAATATAAGCCCGACCCCAAAAATTGGCCTGTTAAAATCATCAGCCAGGTGAAGGCATTCTGTAGGTCTGTTGCTATACATGACAGGTTGTGTTGTATAAAATATTAATATACAATAATCTTATTGACATTTGTATTTAATGATAAGTCAAATTATTCTGTTTTAAAAGTTCCTATGTATATATATATATAAATGGTAATTTGGACAAGTGGAAAACACCTCCAGTGTAATGAATCCTCAGAATGACTGCTATCCCATCCTCCTCTTAACAAGATCATTTTTTAATTATTACTGCTCTTTTAAAAATATTTCAGAATTTAATTTAATGAAACAGGGATATTTTTCAACAGTGAAGAATTCAAGAAAAAAAAAAGCATGTGACTTTATCTCCTGAAAGTTTGGGTTTGATTTGAAAAAAAAAAACTTTATGGTTCTGGTTGCATAGCTAAAGGTTTTATTTTCAAATCCAGCAGAAAATGTATTCAAAGATCAGGACACTTTTGAATACATTTTCTGCCGGGTATGAAAAATTTGGAGAAAAAACAAATTTTCTGGCACCATCTTGACTTCTCAGAATTTTTGTTATCCAAATTCATTTATTTTACCACAAACAATCTTCTGCATACAACTCAAGGTTAAGATATAATTATGCAGAAGTGGATGTGTTTGTGTGTGTATACTGATTGGTATAATAATAAAATTAATATTTAATAGGATTTGCTAATGATATGCACTTCATAAATAGTAGTTTTGGTGTTCATATTTCTTTGCTTGTAGTTTGTTTAGTTTTTAGTTTATTCATTAGGGTTGAATTAAATTTGAGAGATTGCATATTTTCATATCACCTACCTATTTCATTCTTAATGATAAACAAGATTTGTTTTAATTAATAAGCAGTCAGTTAATTTTAATCAAAAAACCTGATTTATATGTATGTATGTATATATATATATAAAATCTGATTTAAATCAATTTTTTCATACTCTGGTTTTTGAAATTGGTTTAACTCTTTAAGCGGCATAACAGAAATCACTAGACCCCCTATAAAATGTCATATCTTTCTCAATTAAGTAGGCTTTCTTACATTTTTAGCAGGTGCAAACTAAGGGATATAGGGATAAATGTTCCATTGAGAAATCAACTTTACAAAATATTCAGCTTATCGCAATGCTAAAACAAGAGGCTTTTAAGGAGTTTAGGTATATCATCAATGCCGCTTATAGAGTTAATGATATCTTTTGTTCTCAATTTTTCTTTTCACAAATAAGTTTGCTGTAGTCTATTACCAATTTGTATAATTTTTCGTACATTGCAAACGCTTTTGAAATGCTGAATCATAACAATATCTTTTTTTTTTCTTATAGTTGAATTAATTTTCTATGATTGATGTTGAACAGGTCCACCACCTTTGGTTTTTCGGCCACCTCCACCTCTCCGACCAGGGATTCCTCCACCCCCTCGTCTTCTGCCACCAGGAGTGCCGCCACCGCCTCCAGGGCGTCCTGCTTTACCGCCTCCTGGATTACCGCTCAGACTGGGTGCTCCACCAATTCGCTTACCTCCTGGTCCTCCTCCCGGTAATATATGTGCATTTATGCTTTTTTTAATCTTTATGATATTATCAAAAAAAAATTGCTGAAATAACATGAAAAAATATTCAAACTGAACCAATAATTTTATGAGAAAAATCATCAGTTTGATTTACTCTATTTTACATACAGTGAGATTGGGCAAGTTCCAGGCAGCAGGTTTCCATGGTGACTAAAAAATTAGTATTGCTGCCTAAAATTTTCTTTGTTTAGTTACTAAATTGCAGACTAAGGCAGCACAAAAGGTTTGGAATGTATAGCAGCATATCTGCCAACATGAAAGCGGGTCACTATGCCCCAAAAAAGTCAAATGTCAACATGCATTGCTCCCACTCAAAAAATTAGAAAAAGTAGGACAAGGGTGAGGGGGTCCCAAGACAACATTGCCGTATAAGAGAAAAAGACTAAAAAATTTTTTATATAGCTCTGTTTTAGTACCCTATAAGATTGCCTCGAGCCAAAGCAAAATGGCAGAAAGGACTTGGTAACAAAAACAATTTTGTGCCAAAACATAGTACTAGCAGCCACAGATAATTCTCTCTTTTTTTCTGTCTCCTCACAATATACCTGCATATTACATTCTTTTTTTTCGAGGAGTCCTCCAAAGTCCAGTCTGTCAACTCTTTTCCTCAATGCACAGCAAATTATGAAGACATCAAGTTTTTTAAAATGATGCTTCTTTGAGACCACTTCCATAAGCACAGTGCAAAATTTGTAAATTATGAGGTCCAAAGTAAATAAGTCAAGGTGAACCAGACTGTTCTACTGCTCTGCTCATTCTTTTTTAAAGGGATTTGTTTACATTTTACTGTTCAATACCAGTGTCATCATTTTTGACAAATGCAGCACTATCATTTTTATCTCTTTGCAGAGCTTTGTAAATACTGTTTACGCATGTCCTAAAAATACAGAAGACAATGCCATTGGGTAGCATTAGAATCATAAAACCTAGAATAGGTCTAATGTATCCAACTGCTTTGTTATGCAAACTGTTTCACCTATACATAAAAGTGTCGCATAATTTTAAATGATGAATGTCAGTTACTGTACAATTAGTCCAAGAGCATGAAGTAGTAAATACAAAATGATTTTTTTTTTCCAGATAGAAGTCTTTAATGATTACTCAAAGCATTGACACAAAATGAGTTTTTTGGACGCTCAAACTAAGCAAAAAAAATTAATAAACCAAACGGCCCCATGTACACTCCCTAAATAACCTGAAACAATACAACTTCTACTTTGGCAGAATCATTAATTGCAATCTACTACATTTATATTATTTGGCAATATTTTGAAGTGATTTCTTTTCATTTAAAAGAAAGTTACACAAATTTTGTTGACAAGATTTGGTTAGGAAAAGTAAGATAAAACCTATCTAGAAAGTAGGACATTTTACCAAAAAAGTAGGATAAGTGAGATCCCTGTGATATGCCATTCTGACCACAAGCAGATAAAGGCTCCTTGTACAGCAAGAAGGAGATATCATTGAGTGTGTATACTTTACACCAGGACTTGGCACAGGTCCAGAACAAACTAGCATAAAAGACAAACTACAACAAAGAATATTTCCCTCTCCTCTACGATCATTCTTTCTTATTTCCCCACGTGCTTGCTTCTTCTTTCGTTTGCATCTTATTTTAAAATTTGCTCTTTATTTTATTTGATTTTCAAAAGGTCCTAAGAACAGAATTCCTTTCTTGGAGCATCGCTTAAGTTACATTTGTTGTTTGTTCTATCCTTACTTTCGTTAATTTTTTTAAATTTTATTTGAAATGGCGATTTAAAAGGGTCAGTGTAGAACAGGGTTTAAGCTAGATAAAAAATTCTTTTAGCAAAAAAGCGAAAATGGGGGAAAAGCTTTACTAAAATGCTGCAATGCTAATGATTTATGGTTGGATGTCTTCTTGTTTCGTACCTCCTGTACGCATTTTTGTGAAAGTGGCTACTACTTTCGCATTGTAAAACTCCTGAAAACCCATCCTGTTTTAAAAAAAATGTTGACTTTCCCCCGCTCTCGATTTTGTCCCCGAAAATCGGATTGTGGTAACTGCAGCTCCTTATTAACATTATCGGCCCTTCATCAGGCTTTTCATCGTGAACCCCCGATCATATCCTTGATCGTACAGCTTAAGATGGTTTACTCGTCCAGTGTTTCTCAACAACCGACCGCAGTTTCCGTTTTCAAAAAAAGAAAAGTAAAAGTCGCCACTGCAAGCAGCAGAAATTAATATGGTCGATCGTCATTGCGTCAAATCTCGATGTTTCGTGGGGAAAAAAATTCATTTCATGAATAAGAGCTAGTCCACTGAATTATGAGAATTAATTTGTAAATTTCGCCAAATAATGAGTGTTAAATCGCCAATGTCGCCAAATAATGAGTAATAAATTGCCAGACATCGTGTTGAATGTCCTGAAATTTGCTCTCATTTTGTAACAATTTCTTTCTGAGTACAACTGAAAAACAAGAAGGAAAATTGAAAAACTTAATTTTAAAGAATTTGTGTATGTGTTGATCCACTTTGAGCGAGAAATGAATGAAGAGTTACTGTAAATACAATTTTGTAAGAAAAATCTTTGTCAGGTGTGGATTTTTATTTTGAATAATTGGGGGAAGGGGAATGAATATCACTTTTAGAATTTTTAGAATTTATGTGATGCTGTTATGAATTATATTTTTGACCAAAACTTCAGTTTTAGAATACTTTGGTGACAACATAAAAGTATGTGTGTAAATTGATTATTTTATGAATTCTTATGATGCTGGGTAACAAATCAAAAGTTGTAATTTCTGAACCACTTCTACATCTATATTTTTGAGAAGAGGGAAAATTTGGCAAATAAAAAATAAATTTGCATATGTGCCCCACCCCCTTTTTTTGCTGTAAAACTTATTAATAAAACTTAACCTTTTTATTGCTGTAAAAGTTATGAAGTTTGCCATGACTCCTTAAAAACTGCTTGAAACTCCTTAAAAAGTCCTTAAAAACTCCTTATTTTTTATTTAAGAAATTTTGTATGAACCCTGATATGTATTTTGAATTGATTTCCCACAATAAAACAAAATTATTTTGAAAAAATCATCTGATTGAAAATTACAATGTGTCTAGAAATAAAATTTGTGCTATATTTTCTTACTGGATTTGAATGTCAAAAAGAAATCATAGCCCAAACATAATCGAAAGGAGAACTATTTGTGAAAGGATCATAGAATCTTGCAATTTGACATTTAGTTTAACGCAATGGTTTTCAAATTAGACGGAAATTGGCCATTAGGCTGATAAAAACTCAGTTAATGTGCATTCAAGCCATTAATAGAGGCAAATTTAATGGTGGGAGCACTGAGCGCGTGTCCTTGGCCCTGAAACGCCCACTCTTTACACTTTTTTCCTAATTTAAGGGGGCCTAATATATTTTTTTTTCTTGCGCCTGTGGCCATGAAACTTAATTTAGAGCATCTTCGTGATGGTGATTGTTAACTCAATATCAAAATTTTATGCTCCATTCTTTGTGTTGTGTAAAAGAATCATAATTTCAATTTTTTTCCTCTTTTAGACCTCTGAAGTTATTGAAACGTTTTGTCTTGCAGCAGTCGCTGCCATGGCTGCAGTAGGAGAGGGCGGGGTCTGGTTCCCCGGGCAGAAGGATGCAGAGTTTATTCTTTTTCTGCTTAAAAAAATGGATACTGTCCCTTTATGATAGTAAATTTTTGCTCATAGTTGCGGCCGTGGTCACTACATATCATGATCAGATCCAAAACCGGGGGTGTCAGTGCCCCAGATGGCATTTTTGATGGGATGGCATTTAATAAAAGACAGTAAATTCCTTTGTAAAATTATTGAATTTCGCAGGCAAGGGTAAAATTACGTCATCGTCCCAGCCTCCAGAAAAAACATATTACGACCTTGGTAAATTGGGTGGGGGCGAATTCTGTGTTTTTGTTCATTCAAAATTATGGGAGGAGTCTGTGCCAATGTGGTGACTTTTTCCACATTAAAATTAGCAACCCTGACAGTAGCATCCATTAACTCTTTATCAACTGCATTTATAAACCCCATATTTTTTTTTCATTGATTCAATTTTTGTGTTAGTGTATCCTAATTTTCCGTATTTCTCACCATATTTCTATTGATTTTCGCACATTGCCACCAGGGCCATAGTGTGCCTTTTTAGGGCCCTGGGGCTGACATTTTCTTGGGGGTGGACACCCTGAAGGGAAAAAAATTATGCAAAATAAATATACATTATTTGTGAAGTCCCCCATTTGGTGCAGTGCCCCGGTTGCCCCCGCCTAGTTACAGCCCTGATTGCCACATATTAGGTAGATTCATATAATACACTCATTGCTATAAAAATTTGCACACCCAGAAGAAGTCGTCAAAATGAAACAAAATTTTACACATGTAAGTACTACGTTGATATAAGTAAGTGATTAGAAAATCCAAGAAAAACGATCATTTATTGCAGAAAAAAGTACAGATGAACAGAAGTTTTAGTACTCTGTTGGACCCCCTCTAGCGCGAATGCACGATGCGATACGAGCGGGCATTGAGGCATACAAGTTCCGTATGATGTCCTGAGACATCTTGTTCCACAGTTGCTGTAAATGCGCCTCTAGTTCGACCAACCTCGTAGGGTGTCCAACTTGCCGTCCCAAATGATCCCAGACATGCTCGATTGGTGACAAATCTGGGGATAGAGCAGGCCAGGGAAGGGTGGTAATGTGGCGGAGGCAGTCTTGCGACATCCTTGCTGTGTGTGGCCTCCTAGCATTGTCTTGTTGAAAAATGGCTCCTGGGAGCCCTGCCAGGAGTGGCAACACATGTGGCTGAAGGATGTTATGGACGTACCGCTGGGCTGTCATTGTGCCATGGATCAATATTAGGGGTGACCGTGTATCGTAAGCAATGGCACCCCATACCATGACACCAGCTGTGGGAGCGGTGTGTCGCTGTAAAGCGAAGGCAGGATTGAAGCGTTCACCACGGGGCCTCCACACATGAACATGATTGTCATCACTGCTCAAGTTGAATCTCGATTCGTCGCTGAAGACGACCTGGTTCCATTCCGTTGCAGTCCAATCCCGTCGTGCTCGACATCACTCCAAACGGAGGTGTTGGTGGGTGGGTGTCATTGGCAGCACACGTAATGGGCGCCGCGATACCAGATGTCCTTCAGCGAGGCGCCTTGCGATGGTTCGGGAAGACACAGGGGCCCGTAGTGAAGCTGCTGCTGTGTCTGGATAGCGGCCAATGTGGCAGTTGGCTCTACGTGTGCATTTCGGATGATGTGACGGTCTTCTCGATAACTGGTCTGTTGAGAGCGTCCTGAACCTGGTCGCCCTGTAAATGACATCTCTTCTGTCCACTGGTCCCAACACCTCCTCACAGTAAAATCAGAACAGCCTAGTTGATGAGCTACTCGCCGAGCTGACCACCCATCTTCCATCATCCCGATGATTCTTCCCCTATCGAACTCTGACAACTGCTCATATGGTCTTCGACAGCGTAACGGCATGTCTACCTCAGCATCTCCTTTGCAAACGATTAAATACACTCCAGCAAGCTCTGCTTACCTGTTTTATACTCCAAGGAGAACGAAGTTCAATGCCCTCTAGTGGCATTACGCAATGCGCAATCACGCTGCATTTCTAATCATTTGCATATCTGCCCGACATGTACCTTCAGGCCAACTTTCGTTTCGATCCCACAATTATTTCTTGGTGCGCAAATTTTTATGTCAGTGAGTGTAAATTCTATTTTTTTTGTAATTGTATTATGCCCTTAGTCAGCCATCTTGAATTGGTCACAGCGATCCCTTGGCGCAAAAAAAAAACTTACAACACTCATGAAAAATTTACCGGGAAAGCTGCAGAGTCTCACTGACTGGGAAGAGAGGCGCCAAAATTGATACTGGCCTTGGGTGATGAAGTAAATGTGGTTTTTTTTTGTCTCTGTGGGCCTTGCATGTTGTGTGTAAAATATATATATATATATATATATATTTACAAATTTCAAAAAACCAAATGACAATTTAAAAACTGGTTTATTTTCTCCCTCGCCCAAGGGCAGTTTTTGTTTTGGTGCCTACCCTTCCCCCCCCCCTGTAATTTTTTACAGAAAAAGAGTACATTCGCCACCCTTCCTAGTCCAGCCATAGGTTGAAATAGACTTAAGAGTCTTCAGGCGTGGCAGGATGATAATGTTTGTCAATTCATATATTGATGTATATAATACAGGTTGTCCCATCAAGACTGCCCAAACTCTGCACATCCAGATTCCTCGCTTGGAATACATAAATTCCCAAAGAACTGTTCATGGTTTTCAAGAAAAATGCAAAATAAAAGTATGGCATCATATCCAGTGAAAAAAAAAAAAAACTACTAGAAACATGAACATCAATATTTGCATATGCTTACATAGGTAAAAGATGTTCAAAATCTCCACCAAGCATACCAAGGCATCATAGGCGGAGATAGACTTGGAAGTCTGAGGGGGCATGATGATGTCAATTCATATATATATATACATCAGATCAGTCGACTCCACCTTTGATGCTGCCCCCCCCCCCCCCCCGTTTCTCCACCTATGCAAGGCATACGTGCAGTGTAGAATGATG
Source organism: Pholcus phalangioides (assembly GCF_987345545.1). Classification (NCBI taxonomy): domain Eukaryota; kingdom Metazoa; phylum Arthropoda; class Arachnida; order Araneae; family Pholcidae; genus Pholcus; species Pholcus phalangioides. The sequence continues at coordinate 77,740,949 of NW_028301608.1, read as the reverse complement.
TCAAACTGTCGTTTGATATAACACAGGATATGACGTCATACATTCTTTTCACATTTTTCTCGAAAACTATGGGTCGTATAGGTACAGTTCTCTGGGCATTTTTTATGTATTCCAAGTGAGGAATCTGGTTGTGCAGAGTTTGGGCAGCCTTGATGGGACACCCTGTATATATATAGATCTGTGAGCTTTGCCATTGATGCTGAGGGGGGGGGGGGGAGAATCGCCCCTCCCTCAACATTAAATAATTTCTTTTATTAAATACTTTATTTAATAATTTAAAATAATATTGTTAAAAATTTAATTTCGTAGTTTCTAATTGTATTAAATTTCTTAATATTTCTAATAAGTATTCTAAGAATGACCCAGCAAAAAAAATCATCTCAAACTATGTTGAATCAAACTGAGATAATGATCAAGAATGAACTCAAAAAGAAACGCTTATGCTAAATTAGAAATTAGCAGCAGAAAAACACAGCTGCTAAATATGAAATGAGTAAATTGTGAAACTGAAAAATGCTTGAAACTGAGGAGAACAAAAGCACAACTTAGACTTGCATCAGCAGTAAAAACAAGAAAAATGATTACTGTGACCATTTTTTTTTTTAATTAGTGATTACCAAGTCTCTCCAAGCTTAATCCAAAAACACTCTCTCATTTTGTTTATTGTAGAGAATGTAAAAATATAAATAAGCCTATCAAGAAGTGTCTCTAAATTTTTTTATGACATCAAAGTTTTTAAAAAATATATATTTTTTCTAGAGGGAAGTTTTACCTATATTTTGTGCCTTGGTGGGGGGGGGGGGGACATCCCTTCTTCTGTGCTGAGATAACAGTTTTTTGGAGTGAAAAGTAATCCTGTGTACGCTATATATGTATGTAAAAACCATACATTTTATTTACTGCCGAAATTTTGAACTGCTACAAAACTGATTAATGCTGCTAAAAAAACAAATTTTTTCCTGCACCCCTGCAGTTAAACCCCTGCAGTCGTGTACTTCTTTTTGTCTACAAATGAAAGACTTCAGCGATTCACAACATCATAATCTTCACAAAAATTTTTCGTGCCGAAAATTAATTGCCATAAAGTATTAAAAAGCTGTTTCCAATTTTGTGTTTAAAATTAGGCATTTGTGTAGAGAAGCAATTCACTCATTCTCTTTAAAATCCAACTAAAACAAAGTATTTTTTAAGTTGTAAATTAAAATTTTTTTCACTCTTGTCACTTTACTATAGCGGTATCTAAGTTGCATGTCTGTAGCTCCTCCCACTTGCAGTTTATTTGAGGTCGAAAGGATCGTTGTATCTTCCAACTAACTGCCCCCACCCACAAAATTACATTAATCTGTCATTGCTTCCAGTGCTGTGGCACATTGTTTGGGGATCAGTTGTACTACAGTATAACTGTTTCTACAAACTCATATGTATATGTGTTAAAGCATTGTGCAAGAAATCTAAAAACTTACATTAGTCTAATTTATGTGATGCGGAGTTAAAAAAAATTAAAATAAATATGTGAGCTTTTTTTTTTCTTAACTTTTTTTTTCCACTCGAGAAACTTCACTTCAATTCTGTGAATAACAGCTATAAAAATACATCAATTCTCTTGAAATTGGCATTTTAGGTGAGTTTGTATGCCAATGATCTTATATGATTTCCATGATACATACAATGCTTGTGTATTCACTAAATCAACATCGTCATTTCAACTTGATGTTGCATCAGATTCCACCGATATTGAACATCACTCAAGCAAAATCGATATATCAGCATCTCAACTCCAATTTGTTATATCGGATTCTGTCGATATTAAACATTGCACAATCATATTTGCTTAATCGCCATCGCGATGTTAGACATCAGAATTACTGATGCATCGCAGTGTTCAAAATCGTGAAATCGGGTTATCAATGTGGGCCCTTATATCAGTGATTTGTTATTAATTATTACATCTCTCAGTACTAAAATGTGGTAGTAGTTCAGTTTGCGCAAAAACCTAATCTTGAAGACAACCCTGCTGTTGCAACTGTGGAATCATGAAATTTGTAATGGCAAATGGAAATTAGCATTATTAAGCAGTCTGTGTGTTCATGAGTAGATGCATTTTCAGCAATTTTTTTTTTTTTTTTTTGCTCCCAAATAGGATTACTCTCAAAACACTTGTAGGTCCTCAAGGTACCATTGTGTCTTAACCACATAACATGTCATTAGGTTATCCACATCAGATTTAAATCTATCTAAAGTTTGAAAACCTGATAGACTCGCATTTGAATGCATTTTCTTTATGACATTCATAAATCTTGGTGGTAGTGCAGCTATTTGAGGTGCTGAAAGCTGCCAGTTAAAAAGATATACAGCCAAGCCTGGATATAACAGTCATGTGGGAATTTGGAAAAAATTCATAATATTTAATATTCATTATAACTGATGCACAACAAGTACTGAAGTTTAAGAGAGGAAATTCACTTAAAACTTGAACAGTGTTTCTCAAGCTATGATTAGCGCAGAAATAACAGCTGGTCTCCGATAGACCTGCAAATTAAACTTTAATTCAAATGAAAATTATTCACGTATTTCACAAATATTAACGCTATTCACATGGACTTGAATAACATATTACACAGATGCAGCTGTACTCTAATTTACCTGGGTCCTCAACCCAGTTTATTGGCCAAATCTTTGTCCTTTTCGAGTGAGAGTGGGTCTCTCTAAAAAAAAATTAAAGTATGCCCCCCCCCCCTGCATCATCATTCACTGGCATCCCAGTGAATCAAATAATTCATTTATAAAAACATGTTCAATCCAAAGGTCCATTAAAAAAATTAATTTACCAGTTTATAACTAAGCTTTCTTACTTTCATTGTCTACTACTACACTACTAGGGAACATGTCCCATGGGATGCGTGAACCTAATTTTTATGCTTCCTTTTCCAAAATTCCAGATATTTGATGCGCCATAGCACATCAGCGGGGGCATCTCTGATATTAGAACCATGTTCTGTATGTCTGTAGTTCTCAAAGTCTATGTCGCTGCTCCTAAGGGTATCAGTTACGTATTTAAGAGGCAGGCTGTCGATTTTATGTGTCATTTCAGTGATTTGAAGACCTTTATTAGACTATTCTGAAGAGTCACGAATAAACATTGACTTGTGTAAGAGACATGGATAGCAAAGGTTTAAGAAACACTGGCTGTAAGTGGTCCATCAAATTATTAGACATTCTAATAATCCTGGGGGTTTATAGACATAAAATACAGACATAAACAAAACTATGATTACGACTATCCCTTTTTATTTGAATGATTATGGGAATGAACAGAACCAGTTGGGAGATAACTATAACTCATAGTTCCCAAACTTTTCATTCCATCGCTCCCTTCTTCAGAAACTTTTTTTCTCTCATTGCCCCTCAACTCAAGTGAACCCATACGATCCTATGATGAATCTGTAGTTGCTATTGCCCTCCCCCCACCGGATCATTCTATCACCTACCAGGGAGCAATATCGTCCAATTTGGGAAACACTGATCTAGCGCACTCATTGCCTTTCTTGTAACAGTGTAGTAGCACTTTATATTCTGACTTTGTTTCTGAAAGACAACTTTTGATTTTATGGGACTTTATACTGTGAAAAATATTTAATTCTTTGCCAAAACTTTTTGTTACATCCATTATTTGTAAATATAGAAATTTGTTATAAGTGATATTTTCAGCATTATTTTGGTATTGCAGGTTCACTGGGACGAAAAAAACATTGTTGCAACCGATAGTTTGTAGTATTCAATTTTGTTGTAAGCAGGCTCAACTGTGATATTTTTTATTTGGTTTTTGTTTCCAGGCATACCACCTTTGAGAATGGTTCGATCACTTCCTTCGGTTCTACCACCAAGATTGTCTACACCCGTTGCTTCTGGTCAGTTGCAGTCTGTTTCTAGCACAACAGCAGCACAAACAACTGCAACAACATCTACAACTTCTGTTACAACATCTGGTTCAGCAGCATCTGCTGTGTTGAGTGCTCCTCCAAGTTTGATGCAAAGGCCAAAGCACATCCTTCCAACAAAAGAGGAAACAAAACGTGCTGCAACCATCGAGGCTAAACCTCAGATCAGAAATCTAAGCGCTGATGTCATGCGTTTCATGCCTACCACTCTCCGTGTAAAACGAGAAGACCGCCATAAAAAGGGAGGGATCACCAAAGGAGGTTCAATCTGTAAGTCTTTTGTGTGTCTTAATATCCTGTGCTATAATTTAACAACATGCTTTAAATTACATCATATGCTGATCTTTTCTATTTATTCTAATTGGAAACTGTAGTCTTTGATGTTAATTAAGAAGCTAAAATGGGTTTTCATCACATTAAATGTCAGTAGTTTTGATGTATCAGCCCCAGTGGCATGGTGGTAAGATGGTCGTCTACCATCACACGCATGAAGGTTGTTGTCAGGGTCCCGGGTTCGAACCCAAGGGAAGATATAGATAAGATATTTTCCCTAACGAACTTGAGGCGACCACCGAGAGACAGCGCCTTCACTTCCAACCCATCTCACTAATGGCAGTAAATTGCAATATAGCGATATGGCCAGAGTTGGTGTTTGGTGAAGTAGTAGTAGTTTTGATAATGAAGTGAATTCTCATATAAACTCTAAAATGTCTACCAAACACGTACCAATTTATAATATATCACATATACATCACATGTGTATTTGTATTTGTATAATAGAGTTGCGTGAAATATTACAGCAATGTTGTGCATGGTAATTTAATTTAAAAAATATATTATTTTTAATTCATTCAGTTTTTAAAAATGTGAACCTGAAAATTAGTACAACAAATGTATACAAATACAGTGGTACCTCAGCTACCAAAATGTAATTTCCCATAGGTTTCTATGGAAAAATTTGTTTTTTAAAACATCGAGAAATGCTATAAAAAACAAAAAATTGACTGAAGGCTAACATGAACAGCTTCAGAATTCGATAAATGAGAATTTACAGGAAGATGAAAGATATTTTTCATTTATTTTTATTTATTTAACAAAAGAAATTCACAAACATACAACAAATAGAGATAACTGGACATCCAAGGTAAACATAATTGTCACATACTGGATGATGGGTTTTTCATACAAAAAACTTCCAATGTGTAGAGGGGGGAGCTGATAAGCAGTTAAGATTAAGTAACAGATGGATGAAAGGAAAGGAAAAAAAATAGTAGTTATGTCTGTGGCAATGAGTGGTGGGTGCAATTTAAATATCAAAATTAGAAACAATTAGTAATATTTGAATTATTGAGCTACAGTCGTAAAAGGTCAAAATATTTAAGATGATAAATATGGGGGGGGAATCAATAACTTTAATGAGTGAAGGGAAAAATAATTTAAAAAATTTTAAATGCACGGAGATATCATCAATAGACAATAGATATCTTTTGAAGTACTTTTTTGTAGGTATATAGAGAGGGAGCATTCTCTCTTAATTTCAATAGGAAGAGAGTTATAAAACTTAGGTAAGATAAATGAATTTTTTAAATATTTTTGTGAATAATAGTGTAAGGCTATGGAGCAAAGAGGTTGGAAAAAAGGCAGAGGAGAGACAGAAGTTGCGAGAAAAATAAAAGAGAACGGAGGGAGATATTCGAAAAGGAGTTGGTGTGAAAGTTTATACCAAAGAGACAACAGTTTCGTTGGGGATGTTGGATAACAAATGAAATAAAGTGTTGTTTTCTTCTTTTGGGAGTCTAGAACCCAGTTATTTCGCCCTTAAATCATAATAGACGTACAGCCGAGGAGTGTGTGAAAAGACTGATAAGAAGACAGGAGAAAGTTTACTGGCACAGTCAACAGGATCGTGACTTCATCAACTTAAGACAGGTGAATTAGAAGAAAAAAGAGTGTCCTAGCCACGGTGGAACCACCCTGTTTCTTATAGGATAGCAGCAGCGTCGAGCTCCCACTGTTCCAGGAGTATAGTTTCCCCAAACTTTTTTGCCCATCGCCCCTTCTCATAGTTGCCAAGTCTCCCGAATTTTAGTTTCATCGCCCCTTCTCATAGTTGCCAAGTCTCCCGAATTTTAGCTTCATCGCTCGACCTCCCGAAAAGTTCTTAAATCTCACGAATTTTTACGAAAATCACAAAAATCCCTAATTTTCCCTAAACATTCCCTACTTCATTAAAAAAAATCCCCGCTTATGAAAACAATCCCTAAGAAATTTCTTGTGGGGCATGAAGCCAAGGCTGTCTCTATTCTAGAATAGGGAATAGAGACGGCCCTGCATGGAGCCTCTTTCTTTTCCCCTTTCGAAATGCCGTCACACGTCGTAAATGGGAAATTCCCTTTTTAAGGAAGTTTTACAAACCCTCTGATGGTAACAAGAAAGTTGTTTGTCTTATCCTGCAGGGAAATGGCTTAGCAGCCAATAGTCCTGGATAATAATTGAAGATTATAGTGACGCGTATATGGTCAAAATTTCTTTTGTTGAAGTTACGTATGTGCGATATAACAAAACATGAATACTGATAAGCAAAAACCATATTTAATCAATTTTAAAGATACTTATTATGATGAATTTCCTTTCATCAAACGTTCCAGAAGAGGGCAGACTTTTCCTTTTTGTACAAGTTGTGTTACGGACATAAACATCGGTCATGGAAAGACTGCCATCATCACTCGTGAAATGAAAAAAAAACCATCAAGCAAGTGTCACCAAAAGTCACGTGGTCTTCAAAAATTGACTGTGTTTTCCTTCATCTTCCGATGATTTTGGGGTCATTCGCGCAGAATGTTTGTTCACATCTTTTCTGATTGAACACAATATTTATTTTTACATCATTGAAGTTTTGGCCTCCAATTTCACTTGTTTTTTGCGTAGGAATTTTATTCCCAAGGGTTTAACTTCCATGTGTGTAAAATCCCTATTTTAATTTGACTTCAGTTTTTGAGTAGGGATTTTATTCCCTACGCTTTAACTTTTATGTTTGGAAAATCCCTATTTTATTTGGAAAAATCCCTATTGTATTTATTAGGGAGTGGTTTTAGCATAAAATACGGGTTTGCGCGAAAATCTCCCGAATTTTCATTTTCAAAAGTTGGCAGCTATGCCTTCTTCAGAAATTTTTTTCTCCCATCGCCCCCAACACAATCTAACCCATAGAATCCTATGCTATACTCGTAGCTTCTCCCTCCCGAAACATTCCATCACCCCCAGGGGGCGTTAATGCCCATGTTGGGAATCACTGCTCTAGAGAATCAAATTATGACGGAAAAATAGTTCTGTCTAAAATGCAGAAAGATCCAACTAAACCAACGCAATAAATTGATTCTCCTGTCACATTACCCTGGATCTATGCCTGCCCTGGGCTTGAGTTCAGTGAACTTTTTTCTCGTGGGGTATGGCTTTCTCATCATCATGGGACTCTATAAGATGCTTAACTGGAAGTTTACTGCCAGAAATCAAATCATGCTCTCATCATGTGGACTTCCTATGGATAGCTCTGCTGATTAAATGAAATAATGACCATATTTCTTTCTCGTTGCCTCCCTTCTCCCCCCCCCCAACTCTCATCAAGGAGCGAGACCTTTTTTACTTATTAATTTTTTGAGCAAATTGATATTGAAGAATAATTTTATGAGTAAGGTTGCCCCCCCCTCCCTGATTCGGTGAGCATTTTCTATGCACTGCCATCTCACCTACATGGACCAAAAAGATGTTTTGAGGTCTCCCGTACTTTAGCTGAAAACAACTTGTGTATTAATGTACTCTCACAAATCATGGTACCAGATCTCATCATGTAAGACCCTCCTATTGACATTAGGGCCATGTCTGGATAGGTCTGTGTATCAAGATGGCTCTGATTCTATGCAGGGCCAGTTTAACAACACCCCCTCCCACCTGGCTAGAAATACCTGTATTATAACAATATTTCCATATAAGTATGAAGTTTGTTTTTCTAAAAAATAAGTATCAAATCTCATTTTAGTGGAGGCCCTCAAGGCTCTGTCCGAGTGGGTGCATGTGTTGAAATACTATAGACATCTATAGACAGTTTCGCTTCATTCTGAAAGTAGTTATCCTTTATCTCACCACATTTCACTTGATGCTTCATTCCTTTATATTTGAATTTTTTTCACAGTGCTTTATGTCCCTCTTAGCAGCCTGCTATGGCTTCCCTTCAACTAGATTTTCACCCGAGCTCCCTCCCTCCAAGTATCTCAGGACCATATGGCCCCAAGTTGAGAAACACTGCAATAAACAGTTGGGGCTAACTCGGCTGATAGCTCATCACACACATACCAATATCGGCACTATTGTAGAGAAAAGCGACATCATCTTCATGTACTGTATTGGTCCTTTACTAATAATATTTCGGTTGATAATTATTTCTTGTCATAGCTGATCTACACTCATGTCCATAAATTAAAGGTAATTCAGAATCACATGGAAATCGAAATCTTAAGTAAAAATTTCACCTGTAGAATTATCACACACATCTGCAAGACTGATATGCAAATTTCAGGAAGCCACCAGAGGATGCCGATAGTACGTCACAATGACGAGAGTGTAAGAGGGGTGTATATAAGGAATGGTGGCAAAGAAGTGAAATTGTTCACAAGAGTTCTGTAAGGCGCTCAGTGCCATAAGCGAATAGTTATGACACAGAGGACGCATGTGGAGGATTTTTTACGTGGTAGAATTATCGGCCGCCTGGAATGTGGGCGTACTCAGATGGAAGTATCCGAGAAACTTGGAAATGCCCAAAGTGTCATCTCTGGGCTTTGACAACGATTCCAAGATAACAGAAATGTCAGTAGGCATTACAGTACAGGTCGCCCCGAGTTACAACGCCGAATGAAGACGGGTCTTTGGCAGTAACTGCCAAAAGAAGCAGACGGAGCACAGCATCCGACCTGTCTCGTCAGCTATCTGCAGCCACGGGTACCACAGTTTCAAGGCAAACCGTGTACAGACGTTTGGGAGATATTGGTCTATATGCTCGCAGGCCTGTCAGATGTGTTCCGCTCACGGCAACTCACTGTCGGCAGCGATTAGCCTGGAGTAGAGAACATGCAATGTGGACATCGTCACAGTGGGCTTGTGTGATGTTTTCCGACGAGTCCAGGTTTAGCTTGCAGTCTGATTCACGTCGGACTTTCATATGGAGAACGCCAGGTACCCGTTACCACCAAGACAACATCATTGAACGACACCGTTACGGTGGTGCAGCATTGCTCGTTTGGGGTGGAATTATACTGGGTTCCAGAACAGATCTGCATGTTCAAACTGGAACCATGAAAGCCCAAATTTATCGGGACATCATTCTGGAACAACATGTATGTTTGTTTAGGGGTGCCATGGGCTCAGAATTTGTGTTTATGGATGACAACGCCCGTCCCCACCGAGCAAACATCGTAAACGAATGCCTTGAATCTGAGGATATAACCCGTATGGAATGGCCAGCATTCTCATCTGACTTGAATCCGATAGAGCATGTGTGGGACATGCTTGGCCGACGAGTTGCAGCCCGTCAACCACCTCCTACATGTGTACCAGAACTGCGGAGAGCATTGCTTGCTGAGTGGAGTGATTTTCCCCAAGATCAGATCGATAATTTGATACTCAGCATGCCTAGGCATTGTATGGACTGTATTTCATCGCATGGGAGACATACAATGTATTAACCATTATACCAACCATGTAATAGTAAGTTTTTGTAAAGGAAATATTTTTTACAATTGCTCCAGGGAGCAAAAATCGTAGTTTTTATGAATGGTATCATACATACACCATCGCTTTTGTTCTTTATCTTTTGTTTAATAAATGGGCTTTATGAATAAGTAACGTTTGTTTTGTTTCTGAACCTTTATTTGCCGGAGCTGGCATTATCCTTAATTTATGGACATGAGTGTAGTTGTAACTTTTCAAAAATAGGATGCATAACTTTTTAAAATTGTTTGATGGTGTTAATCGTGTGCTTAAGCTTTTCCACCTAATAATTATCTCTTGACATTTGAAACAGTTGCATTGTTCTATAAATAATAACAGCTGATGGTATTTATTTTTCTTCTCTCTCTCTCGCCCAGATGAGTCATCTAAAGAAGCTTATCCAACAGTTACTCCAGTTTCTAATCCATCGGCCTCTGCTCCAACTAAAGATGATGCTTATCAACAATTTTTGAGAGAAATGGAAGAACTCTTGTAACGCTCATATACATTTTCATGTGTAAATAAATCACTTGGATGCTTTGCTGATGCAATTGTCTGTTGAATGAACTTTTCCCCAATGAATTTCAATTGAGAATATTTCAGTGACATGAAAATAAATTGTTCGCAAATGTTGCTATTTTTTCATAACTGTGCAGTAATTTTAAAAATAGATACTAAATATATAATTCCATAGGTGCTAGTTCTTAAGTCTGAAAAATCTGCAATTTATCACGTGATGAAATATTTTGCACCAAAAAAACATTTCATACACATAAAAAAAAAACCAGGTTTTTTCCAGGACATTTGTTACTGGAAATTACATTTTCACTGACATTTCTCTGTCCTGATTTTTTTTTTTATAAAAATTTCCCAGTTTTTTTTTAGTATTTTCAATGAAAGCCTACTTGAATTTTTTATCCTTCACCAAAATCAAGGACTAAAATTATTTTTTCCACCTTATAAATGAAAATTATGAATATAAATACAGTAAAACCTCTTGTGTAAACACCAGCGAGACAAAAAAAAAATTGTCCGCAAAAGAGGGGTGACCATGAATCAAAGGTTTGAAATACATACTTTTAATATACACGAAAATTATTTCACCGTAAAAAAAGCGGGGTGACTGCATCTGAGGGGTTTTACTGCATGTGAATATTGTAACTCACATATTTATCAAATTAACTTTTTTTCGTTGCCGTGCTAATCCCAGTGGGGAGTCATCTTACAATAACAGTGTAATCTTTGCCTATCTCATCATTTCTGTTGCACCTCTGTCAAGAAAAATACAGACGAGGACTAATTGAGATAGAAACCATGACACCTCTGAACAAGTACTTAATATAATAATGTGCAGCTCATGTCAAAAAAAAGAAACGCAGCAGGGCTCGACAAATCCCATTTCGCCACAGTGACTAAAAATCATAAAATCCATTGAGGTCTGAGGCAAGGTCATAACTAGGATTTTGCGCGGGGGGGGGGAACAAAGACTTTCATTACCCCCATCACTAAAACTAATGATTTTATACCGAGGTTTTATTGCTACTTGGGGCAGTTTGCTTTCTCTAGTCCTTGCCCTGGTCTGAGGAAAATTCTCTTAATCCATATAATGCTTCCAATGACATGGGGGGGAGGGGGAAAAAGTCGTGTGTCTCAGAGAAGGTTAAAATTTTTTTTGGCGGCTGTTCTTGGAAAAAAAATGTTTGGCTCCTACAAAATTTGGCTGGCCTTAAAGAATACAGCAATGCATGACAAAGAATGAAAGTTTTCTTATTTTCTAGCAAGAAATAAACACACACAAAGGCAAGTATCACAACTTTATGTCAAGCAAAAGCAAATAAATACATCAGGATCACATTGAAAAAAACAAATAGTGTTTGCCAACATTTATTTTTGAAACTACAAGTTTTTGACAAACCACCACTCTCTTGAACAGATATATGGAATCAAAGACGATAACCGGTTTCAAGTCTGATTTTAGAGAGTTCATCGTTCAGATCAAGAAGTAACAAAAATTATCGTTTGCCTTCAACAAAAAAATAAGCTGAATGAACTAGCGCAACACAAAAACCAAAATCACAAATTTTTTATGTTCACTTTTAAACTGCTTTCCGAAAGTTAAACGCACAGCATTTAAAATTTTGCGTAAACTCAAGAACTCTCACTTCAGCTGACACCAACTTTCCAGAAATATAGTGAATTGAGTGGTTTTTTAAAAAATAAATTACATTTACATAAGAATGTTCCAATTGATTACTCCTCGTTTTAAGAATTTTCACTAAGAACATGAAAAAAGAGATAAATATTATACAAACTAACCGAGCAAACTTCAACATGGACATGACCTCTGATTTTAACACAAGCTATACATCAGTGCTTCATCCTTTTAAACACCTGATTCAGTGCAGCAACTGTTATTCTTGTAGGACAGTTTGCTGCTCTTGGCAAGGCGCCGTGATGGTTAGCTGAAGTTGGTTTTCTAATGTCTGAGTGTGAACGCAAGCTGGTCATCTCTTAAAGTCTCTCTGCAAAGAGCAGGCAGAGCTTCAACACGATACTTGCATAAACATGAAAAATTTGGGCATATGCTACTTTGACCCCTTACCTTTGTTGCCTGAGGTGAGTCCAGGCAACTGAAAAAACGTGTGTGACCAGAAAAATTAGTTTTTCCTTTCACCTTGAAGGATTTAAATGATTTTTTTTTATTGATATAATGCACAAAATCAAATGAAAAAAAAAAATACTTCCAATTTTTTATGTATTTTTCTGAAACATATTCCACAGGTTAACTTCCAACATAGAAAGACAGATGGCAGCACTTCTCAAAATCAAAACATGCAGAACTCAATAACAGCCAGGCACAACACTTTATACCATTTTGTTATAAATTCCCAATTTCGCAGAATAATGTTTATGAGGTGCATATATGGTTCAGAATAGCTCTCGGCAAGGAGTTCAGGCGAAGACAGCTTTTCAAGAATGCCAAAACATTTTTTTAAAAAGATTAAACTCCAAAAAAGTACTCTAACAGATAGCAGCATGTGAGAAATATACAGTAAAACCTCGATTATCTGGACTAATGGTAGGGAAGGTAATGACGAATAACCAAAAAACAGTTATCCTTTTCCTGCCTACCATTCTGCTCCGCTCTAAAATGTACACTGAGCATGACACACAGATAGGGAATAACACTGGACCAGCCAATGGCTCACGCATCTGAAGTTACACCATCCTTGTGCTTTGTCTTTCAGCTGCAAAAAAATGCATTTCAACTAACATACACACACGAGAAGCTTTTTCCGGGAATTGGCTGTAAATCTTTAAATGCCCATCGCCAAAGGGCAATGTTTGGTTCTTATGGGGGCTCCCATTTCAACGCACTGACAAGATACTTCACCTCTGAGAATGGGGAGAGGGGTTCTGTAAAAGAATGAAGAAATCCAGCAGTTTTCTATGAACTGGAAATGTTTGGGTTTCATTACCACCTTCACAAAATCTTACGTAAATAATGAAAAAACAACAACATGGATATGGAAGAGCCAGACATGAAACAAATTTTTGTAGTATGGTCATGTTCCAGACTCTGCCACGAAGTTGGGCTGGAAGAGATCTCGGCAACGAGATAAAGTTCTTGTTTCCAGTGGCTAAGTTCTGGCGTTCATTCATTCATGTCACAAGGCCAATCCACTTCCCGGTTTATCCATGCCCAGATAATCAAGGTTCTACTGTATTATCTTTTAAAGATACATCCTCCATCTGAATGAGCATTATTATCCTGGATAAAAAAAGCTGGACCTCTATTGCAATGGCACGAAACCTCGGAAATTTGTCAAGAACTCCATATACAGATCCAATACATAGTACACCAATGAAGAAGGGCAAGTCGGCATGGAATCATATAGAAAGCATACACCAATACCATGGGCATACCAGGCATTATCAGCCTGGTTTCCATTTTTTTCTACAAACCCATAGACATCAATTCATCTTATAATTGAGCGAATTGTAACTCATTTGTCAACATTTAATCCCTTCACACAATACTTCTAAATCAAATACTGCCGTGTTTTCTTCTTCGTGCCCATCTGGCCTTAGAGGCCCAAACTCGTAGTACCAAACCAGAGAATACTTCAACATATAACTTTTGTCTCACAGTATCGCTGCTTATAAATGTTTCTCTCTGATGTGGTAGCCATGATTGTAGCAAATGATATTGTCACTTGTTGATTGCATTTGGCCAATGATATGTTTTACTGGTTGGTCATGGGGGATGTCAATGCTCTGGGATGTCACGAGAATGTCTCTGGACCAGCGGTTCTCAACCTTTTCTGACTCAAGGAGCCCTTTCCAGTGAATAATTTCTATGGTTGAGCCCTGTTTAACTCTAGGAGCCTTTTTTGTATATTATTTTTATGGCAGTACAATTTGAGCCTCTTTGTTTGTTTATCAAATTTATTGATTTATTTTATTATTCTCGAGTGGCCGTGGAGCCCCCACTGGTTGAGAACCACTGCTCTGAACTAAAGTTGTATTTGTTGGGATTTTTTTTTTGTGAATGAGAAATGTCAGAATGATAATAGGGTGGACAATCCTCATATAAGACAAGAACATTCTTCTTGTCGTGACAAAGCTAATTGAATCGAACATCAACTCTAATCCAAATTTTTACACTCACAATTTTTTTAAATATCATAAACCAGGTAGACAGAGCTGTAGCCAAAAATTTATTTCATGGGGGGGGGGGGATAATTTGTGTTATTTCACAAAATGTTTCCAACATTTTGGGGGGACTGGACCCTCTGGTCCCTCCTCTCCTTGCTCTGCTAGAATACCACATGCATTCATTCATAGACTGATTTGTGAGATTTCCAAGTAACAAATAGCAATTGGTCAAATCATTTGTATGATGAAATTCCTGAATAACATCACTATTCAGAAATTTTCATTATGCACTTAACTTTTTGGAAAGCAGCGTATTTTAGCTTTACTAAGAAGTGAAATGTATTTTATCAACAGAAATAGTCATTTTAAGCAAGACAGTTTTATGAAACATTACGTACCTTATTTTTCTGAATAAAAAGGTTTTGGAATATGGGGCATTTTCTTTTGGGAATAAAATTATATTAAATGTAGTAATTAGAGAGCTGTGTGTTCATAGCATATTGCAAGAAGTATCTCATAAGTAGAGATATACTTGAAAGGCTGGGGGAGGGGGGTGCGATGATGATTATGTCAATTCATATACAAATGAGTATACAATAGAATCAGTTGACTCTGGCATTGACACTTGGGGGAAAGCACTGCCCCCCCCCTGTATCTCCACCCCATTGTGAACCTCCAAAGTGTTTCAAGATCAGCTAAGGTGTTCTGTGGGCTACTTGAGATTTCCAAGAATACACTGTCTGCATAAAAAGTTGAGGCAAACTGGGGATTAGGTGAAAATAGATAAAAAGCAATTGTAATACAGTGATACCTTAGCTAACAAAAATAATTTTTTCCATAATTACATTTGTTAGCCAAAACACAATACTCTGTAGATTTGTATAAAAAATCCTTTAATTAGGACTAAGAGTTGCCAAAAATTTCAATTAATTTCCATAAAACACTAAGAAGCACTGTAAAAAAAGACAAATACTGACCGAAGGCTGAGCTAAACAACTTGACAATCGGATGAGAGAGAATTTAAAAGATCATATGAGCCATAGTAAAAAAAAATTGAAGTGATGTACTATGTGGTTATAATTAGATCTTAGAATGTTTGAACTATTCAGTTTGTCATCAGGTCTTACCATATGCACTGAAACCATTCAAGTCTAAAAGCTTTTTTTTTTCTTCGTTCATTTTCTCTCAGATTAATCATTCAGTTAACACAAAATTGCTCTAGATCTTGAAAGCAGTTCTGGGACGGTTAATCTGACTTTAGTGACAGTTACTCATTCGACTCATTTTGATGAGCATGAAATTTAGCTTGAGGCAAGAAAAACTTTGTTGCCAAAACATTCATTTAGCCAAGGTATCACTTATCCTATTCAAATAAGTTTTTTTCTTTTATGTGCTGCTTGAAGATGGGAGGTGGGGAAAAGCAAAAAATCAGTGGCATTGTTGCCATGTCATTGGTAACTAAGTACCCAAAACTGCTACATAATTTGATTTGATAGATCAGCAATTATTTTTTTTTTGCTGTATAAACTGTCATCAACCATTAATCATTTCTGGTTAAATTTCTCAATGTGACATCAATTAATTTACTTCAATTTCTGACATAAAAATCAAAAATACAATCATTGCATTGGCACCAAACAGAACATTCATGAACAAAACCTAAAACAATGTTAGTTCTCAAAAACGATCAATCAAAGGAAAAACCTGAGGTGTGTCTGTTGAAATTTTTCAACTTTTTTTAATACAGTATCTCTAACCGAATTTGCAAACATCTTCGAAAATACCACAAAAATAATAAAAATATTTAAAAAAATGTCACTTCACAAGAACAACAGTGTACATGTATGAAATACTGAACATAATCCATTATCACCATAGTCTTTGTTTCATCATCAAAAAAAAAACTTTTCCTTTTTTTTTTACACACACACACGCTCTGAATCATATAGAACTCTGAGTATGGCCATACTCAGAATTTTTTTCCCTTTTGTTTAATTTTTATCTCTCTCTTTTTCTTGCCTTCTTCCATTTTTATTTATTTTTTTAAATGTTCCCTTTCATCTTGTCCATTTCATGCATTTGATGGTTAATTGGATTGTGATACAAGTTCAGAGTTGATTCCAGACAGCTTTTGAACCTCAAAATAGAAGCCATATAACAGAAAGCCATTTGGCTAGCAGCAATATTTCTTTTCATGATTGAATAATCACATCTAACAAACGATATATTGCCTGTATTTAATCCTTTCGGACCCAGTACTCTAAAGCATGGGGGTTAAGAACCTTGGGGAGGTTGTGGAACCTTGATAATTCAACACCCCAAGGGGAATCAAAAAACATGTCAACTTAAGTGGTCTCAAGTTAGTGAGGGGTTTTAGTTCATTTCACCTTAAACAATTTTTTTAAAATTACATATGTATGTAGATGTGCCTGTATATTGTTGAACAATTCTATTTATTCCATCATCTACAAATTCATAAAATGTTTTGATTTGTAATTTTCTATGAAAAGTTTTTGTATTCAAAATAATCCAGAATTTTAGTGGCAAAAAGCATATTTTGATTGCTGGAAGATCTGTTACCTGTGAATGATCAGTGTAATAATCCTAAATAATTTTCCTCCTTTCACTTAAACATTTTGTGATCTAGCTTTCTCGACAATCGCTCAAAATTTTCAGAAATCATTCACATCTATCTGTAGCTTCTGTAGTCCAAAAGTTGAGTTTTCAAGTTACACACAGAGAAATAACAAAGTTTCCCAACCCAACGTGTGGAAGGGGGGAATTTTCAACACATAATTAGACGGAAACAATGAAACATAGAATTTTTGAAACACACAAGAGTATGTTGTAAATTTCTTCAAACTGATTGACACATGAACGACTTCTGAAAATAAGCTGTGATAATGCAGTATAAATCGTCAACTTAGGTGGGATGCAGTCATCGCTTGTCTAGTTAGAAAGGTTTTTCCCCCATTGAATTTAGTATTGTGACAGGCATGGGAATAATAAATTTTGAGTTATCTGCTTGTTGAGGTATCTAGGTTGCTCTGTATTCTTCTTTTAACTTCACAGAGTTCAAACCCTGGCTTTGACGAACACATAATCCTTGGAGTCAGGGCTGACCTGACTAAGGTAAACAAAAGAATATTTATATCAAGAAAAAGTAACCCCCCACATGTTTGTGGGTACAGGGTCCGAAAGAGGGTAATATGATTATTTTTTAACACAGTCGTTATAAAATACAACCGATCAGATTTCAGTCAATAATTACCAATAAATACTTATGAATAAAAACAAATTCAAACATATTTTTAAACCATTTGTTATTTTCCACACCGATTAATTGCACTAATGTTATTGACTGCTTGAAGGGGAAAGAAAGATCAAAGAGAACAGTCATGTAATTTAGCAGTTTTTTTAAAATTTATTTCCTGGTTGATACAACTTATTTTCAGGGTCCCAACTTTTTACTGATGCTCATTGAGATTTCACATTTAAAGTGTTTTTCCGCTTGCAACATTGTTTTGTGAAGGTTTTTTAAAAAGCTATAAACAAGGCTATAAACATATTACTTATTCGGGGGAGAGGGGGGAAATTTCAAATAAAACGGATAAGAGAGATATAAAAAATTCAAATTAGGAAGTCAACTTCACAACTTTCTGCAGACAAAACAAATACAATGAACCCTCGATTATGTAATTAAGACCAGACTATTTCTTCAAAAAAAGCCAAATACTTGCACCTCATGATCATTTCTCTGAGGAATTTCCAATAAATTGGTGCAGGCCAGAAAGTGTTGTGTGTGCATATGTGTTTTGTGTTTGAAAAGTGCTACACCAGCTGTCTCCCATATTATGAGTGGAAAAGAGCTAATGCCTGAATTTTCTTGTGTATGTAGATCTATCATGTTGAAGGTCAACCAAGCCTTGTATAATGTAAGACATCTAGGTCATGCCATAAATGAATATTCTGGAATGTTGAGTGCAGGTGGTTGTGGTTTTGACTCATGATGTCTCCGTACCCATGTCCCAACAAATTTTATTACCGAATTTCACACATTAGAACACTCATTTTGCTGGTTGGACCTGTCACTGTGACTTGTTTGCCACCCTCTCCTCAGAAAGCATCTGAAAAAATGAAAGTTAGTCTCTATGGTTGAGATAAACAACACTATGAAAGATTGGTCACTCTTAAAAGCACAAGGCTTACTTTGTTTTTCGACCTTGTGCATGTGTTCTGCCCAATGTAATCTCTTTCTCCTTCACACCCAAGGTGGAAGGGTGAGAGGACCCATCAAGGCAAGCAATATTTACAATTGAACCTACGGTCAAAATCTAAAATTTGTCAGAAAAGATAAACTCAGAAACATATCCAACTAGCATAAGTTCTCACTTTTGCAACTGCACTTCTGCTCTGCCAGAGAAGCAGCATTTTTCACTACACAGAGAGACGTGTGGTTTTTGCATGATGCAGCCTTAGAACACTTTAACACTGCTGTCTGGAATGTCCAGAATGCTGCATATCCCAGACGGTGGATTGGACAATGTGGACCTGTGACGTGACCTACTCGTCCACCACCTAAATTCCCTGGACTTCTTGTGGAGGCACATGAACAGGGACTGTTCCTCATATGTTCAGGCCCTGGGCAAATATAAATGTTTGGTGCTACACATTAACCCTCTGTTCTTTAAAGCAGAGGCATATGCAGGGGTGAATAGATGGCAACCATAGGCTATATTGTAACTATTATTCATCTTTACAGGTACTATAACCCCTCCAATTTTTTCTAAACAGTTTACGAATACCCTGTATTATCATCAGAGACTTTCAGGACATTTTCATTTAATCATTCCTTGTCCAATTAATTTCAACGAGGAGTAAAAATTTTGAAAATGGGCAAACATCAACTGATACACAATTAATGCTTTGATACATGCCCATATTGTTAACAAATAAATTAATACATATTTTTCAATTTAAGGCAAGGCAAAGTCATATCTTTACAGTGGCACCTCCAGTCATAGGCTCCACAACATAGTGGCTGAGGTCATTTGAGCCCCCTCCAATAAATTTTGTAAGGGGGCTAAGGCCCCCTGATAATTTCTGAAAAAACAATGTGATACACTTTCCTCTTTCTGAGTATGCACTTGAGTCCCGTATATACGGGATGACCAGCAACTTTTTCAGGCCCTCCAATGTTTTCTTCATGTTGGTGCCTCTGCCTCCAGTTACACTAATTCATGAGAAACTTGTTGTCTTGAAACAAACTTCCCATTCAAAATGGAGATTCTCAATTTGCTGTGAATTTCCACAATATGAATAGTCATATAAAAACTTATTAGTATGGTGGATGGTGTAATACTGCGGAACGAAAGTAGCTTACGACACCAGTACAGTCTGACAATCGCTATTCACTTCAACTTGTTGAAAACAAGAGCCTTTGTATACCAAATGAATTTTCGCTCAAGCATATCAAGCTTGTTAGTTGAATATTTGTCCACAAGTTAAAGCACTTACAGCTCATATACAGGTTGATTATAATTAAAGTTCCTGTGTACTCTGAGGAACTTTACTTCCCAAATACAGCCAAATTTTCAGGATTAATTATCTTAATGAAACCATGAGAGAGAGAGATTTATGCAATAAAGAAAAAAGTTAAATTTTTAACCAACAGGTGAGTAAGTGGCATTTTTTTTATTGAATTTTCCTTTTACATGGTCTATATAGCGTATATACCAAGTTTCGATGGAATATCTACATCAGAATGGCTGCTTCATAGGTCTGAGTAGTATGGCACTCGTAACTTGAGATACTACTGTATGTTTATTTTAAAATAAGAAATAAAGAACAGTAAATGTTTCCATGAGATTACAAATGTGATACTCAATTACTCAACACTTTAGATGCATCAAAGTAAATTTTTGAAATCACGAAACTCCGTTCTTCTTTTTTCGTGAGTATCTTAGCATAATTTAATAAATCACCAATTTGACAGAGCATTTTGTGAGTTATATGATTCAGAAAACAACATAGAGTTAAAGCTGTTTATATATTTATATATATATATATATATATATACATGCACACATACATATACATTACATGTTATCATTATCAATGATCCAGAAGCCATAATTAATCATTCACGTGTCCATTGTCGCAATCAAGAGATTATATTCTTTGGATTTCAAATAACTTGACATCAGTATCATACCAAACTGGAGGATCCAAATTTCTGTAAGGAAGAAAAGTGCTTTTTTTTTACAATGAAAATATCACCAATTCAGCAACTCCAATTACAAACACAAGATAGCATTTAAATTATTTAAATTGATGTAACACGTGTACAAAAATGCATAGCAATGTCCTTTTAACCAAAAATGGAACTGAGAGCGCTACAAATATGAAAATTAGATATCGTAAATTAACCGTGTATTCCAGATACAACCGAAAAAGAAAAAAAAACACTTTTTAAAAAGAAATTAGGTGGAATGCAAAAAAATTTGATTTTTACATGGCCCCAATCTAAAAAATTTCAATTAGTGTAATTTGTATCCCTCTGTATTATACACATGAGTTTTGTTCATAAGCCTAATGTGACAGAAGGGCGGGCTGGATAACAGAAAAGCCTGATAGGCTGGACTTCTATAAATGCTCACTTCCTACCTCCATCCATATACCATCAAAAACGCCTTTTTTATATCAAAACCAGCTCCTACTCATATTTTCTGACCTCTAAGTACAGGTGAGTACTTAATAAAGCTTTCTGTACTAAACTAACTATACATTTCAAAAATTTATTACAGAATTAATGGTCCAAGAATAGAAAAATTTCACATATTTTAGATTTTAGAATAAATTATTTTATACTTATCTTAATTGGAGGAAGCAGTAAACTACAGTATTAACACACATGCTGTATGCTTTTAAAATAAACAAAACATTAACGTAAAATATAAGTTTAATTCCTACAAAAGTTATTTAAATTTATTTCACTCTTCATTGGTAAATGATAACACAAATTTCAAAAGGTAGGCCTAAGATGAAATAGTCAAAACTCACAGTTTTTAGTTTTTTAAAAGTCCTTGATGACTGAGGGCTTCTTCCCTTTTAGAGCTCTTTTAAAATGCAATGTCCCTTCACCTTACACACTAACTAGTGCAAAAACCGGTCAAGTTTTGAGGTATGACTAGTACAGCGCAGGAGCTTTTTTTAATGGTCGATTTTGCATAGCCACACTCCAAAACCAGTTTTTATGCAGCTCTGAATCACAAAGAATTATTATGTATTAAATAAAAAATAGTGCCTAGTTAAAAGATAAATTTCTAATCAATCGATAGTACAGAGACCGGATAGTCACAAGTCTACTGTACTTTCATTACACTACACATAGGGGTATAGGATACCAAGTCCTAGTTCAATAAATAACAAAGATATTCACTTTATAAAGCAAGCTCCATAGAGACATACAAAAAAAATCTTTAAACAGCTCTCCTGTAAAATTTCCTTTTTGTGACATGGTGCCTTTGGCAAAGAGTTAATTTGATAGATTTAGAAAAAAAAACAAGATTAACATAAGTGCTGAATCAATGTAAATGGCACAATTGTCAATAACTATGTTTTAAAAAATACACACTATGGCAGATAGTCAAAGAAATACTGTATATTATTTACTAAAACTTTTGACTTAATAAACGTGTGTATCTTTATTGGGTTTTATTTCTGACTCTCAGTTGCCCGCCAGTCTGCAAAATATTTCTCAGATTTTTGTGCATACAGTTATGTATATATATGATGACCTAACATTGTGAGGGCACCTGTTGGATTTTCGTAAGCATCACAGAGGCGGTAAGCTGGAGGGTTTTTTTTTTTTTTGTAGTTTTCAAACTTTCAGGAACAAATGCACCTCAAATCTGTCTCCCCTTCAAAAAAAGCTCTCCACAGAAAGCAGGAACCCTCACAATGCAATACTTACAAAATGCAAAAAATCATAAGTCTATCATGTTCATTTCCAATTTAGAGGATAGATATGTATATTGTGTTTGATGCGATATCACCTCAGACACAACATGCATTGCTTCAAACACATTTTTACATCTGGGCTGGACAAATCTATTGCCTGACACATAAAAATTTTGCGGGGCATGTATTTTTTCCAACCACATACAGATGCTAGCAGGTAACATTAGTTTATTAGATTCAGGCATGAATTTGAAGACCAGGAATGGTAAATGCAGTTAGTACATCACATATTTTACAGGCGAGGATGAAACAAGTTTCAGGCACTATAGACCAACAAGTTAAGTGACATCTACTAATGCTTTTTTCAACTACTTGGAGTGAATTGGACACTAACATCATTTTTCAAATTGACAGCCTTAGTATTTGCTACGTTTTGATATGATTGTTTTTGGTTCTTACTGTGTTTACCATTTCCTATCTTCAATTATTTTAAATTGGGGTATGTGAACTATTGGAGATTTGTCCACAGCCCTGATATACATACTACACTTCTTGCCATGCACCAATTCATAATAAATTCCTCATGGAAATGTTTGGAAGTGCATATGTGGTTTAGAATGCTGATCTAACTGACAAATTCACTTACCTCAAGTAGATGACACCCCACATATATGTACGAAACCACATGGTAGTTCCACTATTAGCTTGATATTTCCTTATCAATATAGGATGTGGAACTGGCAGCAGTCCAACAAGAGTACCGTGCTGCAAAAACTTCAATATTTCACTTTCATCTGTAAGTCCCCTAAAAGTTAAATTGCAAAAGACAGGCATAAGCATCTAAAAATGCAAAATAAGGATCAAAATGATTAAGCAGCATTCAAAATCACTGGTGGTCCGCTGGTCCGAGACAAACGATTAAACAATCTGACTACCGAGAAAAAATTGTGGTAGTTTCTGGGACCAGTAGCGAAAAACGTTGCAAAAACTGAAAATATTTTTTTTTTTTTTGCTGAATATGCTAAAAAAAACATGTACACTTATTTGGAGATATTTTATTTTAATTATTTCATAATCAATGTTGCTGTTTGAATCTTGACAAAAAATATATATATATATTCAGTATATTATACTTTCTTAGAAGCAAATATCTTTTGCAAAATTTTTCTGAAAATGTAATTTAGAAAGGAACGCCTCTTCAAACATCCACGCTTGCTTATTGATAAAGCCACAGAGTCTACAGTGGTAGCTTCATGAGGTTTGACCATAGCTGTAATTGTTTTTATAGCTTTTTTCACCCCTTGGCGGTATACCACTCTTCTAAATGACAATATATTTAGGAAAATGAATTATTATTATTCAGAAGAGATTTTTCGTTTAGCAGACCACTCATGATGTCTGCGAATCAGTAGGTTCTCGTATATACTGGTCCATGGGACAAGTGACTTTTATTTTTAATTTCTAATGCTGGATGAAGGGAATTAAATCTGAATGGAACCAAGATTTTATTATTTTGATGGGGGAGGGGAATCATTCTTTTATACCAGTGTTTCACAAAGTTGTGTTGCCAACCTTTGTCAATGACATCACGGTGAGCAAGAGACATTGATTTATGAGTATAAATTGGCTTGAAGTAGATTTTTTATATGGGAAAATACCTATCAAACTATTTTAGGGAGCTGCAGATGAACATGAGTTTGAGAACCACTACAATAAAAAAAAATAGGAAAAATAATGTAATCAACAAAAGAATTCTTACTTATCTATACAGATTTTTTCAACTTGTGGCACAAGCACTTGCAGAAGTCTCATAATAGTTTGCAGAGGAAGCTTTTGTTTCCACGAAGTAACCCACTCTGAAGTAGGTAGCCACTGACCCGGTGCCAAAGAAGACAATGATCTTACCGAGGCAGAGCTTACAGTTGAATGAGCTCGAGTTCTCTGAAAATTGCCGGCAGCCGAAGATATAGCTTCAGACCCAGAAGAGTTCATCGACAATGTAGGACTCAGCGGTGGTGAATGCTTGAAGCAAAAACACAATGTTTGGTTTCAATCAAAAGCTATCAACTCACAGGATAACAAGCCAAGTTGTTGGTTGTTATTTGATATTGATTACTTCATTGCATAGAAATGGTATTACAGTCGAATCCTGTTATAACAAATGCCAAGAGACCAGAGAAATCATTTTGTTATAATGAAATTTCATTATAAAGGAATCTCATTGTTCCTACGCAAATTTATCTGGGGGTTTGAAAAAATGTTAGTTACAACGAAATTTTCACTATAGCAATATTCGTTAAAACAGGATTTGACTGTACTTTGTGACATGACAAAGAAACTAAATTTTTTAATGCATGTTAAGGCATGGTTTGGAGTAAGTATTGGAATCCTTTACCTGATAATACAATAAAAGAGAACCAACGATAAGGGCAAAGAGCAAAGGGGAGAAATTGTAAATTCTAATACATTTTGACACACTGGTTGTCATCTTTAGAGGACATGTCGGCATTCAAGGAAAAGTTACCAAGTCCACAAAAAAAATTCAACTGACTACTGCAGTCGATTAGAACTTCTATTTTCTACTAGAAAAACTAGGAGTTGAAGATGCAGTGACCAACCTAAGTGGCATTCCAATTTGATAAAGGTTATACATATCTTCTTAAGAAAACATCCATAGTATGCCAAAACACATTAGGATTCATAGTTTTTGGTCCATCAGATCTTTTTTTACAGCCTATTCTGAAAATAAAATATTCAAGATATTGGCATTCATTGATTCACATAACATGAAATCAAAAATATAATTTTTACTATTTACATCAATCTTTGATTGCTTCGATGTATATTCATCTTGTTCTGAAGCTGCTTCTTCTTCTTCTTCTTCTTCCTCCGGTGACGGAGAACTGTTTTTTTCTTTCAAATCACTTTCCTGACCTTCAGGCTCTGAACCCTGTGGAGTTGTAACTATTGCTTGCTGTCCACTATTACTACTACCACTACCAACATCTACTCCTTCATCAGTTTCATTACTTTTTGACGATGGCTGTGGATCAACAGGACTATTGCACGCACTTGGAGGATGAGCTTGTTCTCTCTCTGTCATTTTATCTATTCCTGAAAAGATATTTGTACCAACAGACAATGACTAACCTGGAAGCTTATTTTGTGAAAATTACATTATGCGGATGCCACCATGTTGTGACAAATTATTTTTTGCAGTAACTTGAAATGAAATGTTGGTGAAAGTTTAGGAACAGAAACCGAAAATTTCACTTGTACTAACTTTCTACATATGAGTTACAATATGCTTCAACCAATACGAAAAAGGTTGTATCACCAGTACAAATGGGGAGAAAAATTGTACAGGAGAAGAAAATGCCTTACGTGGAGTTGCAGCCAAAGTTGCATTTAGAGTTCCTTTTTCGGCGGGCTTAGCAGGAGTTGAGCCTTCCATACTGGGGATATTAGCAACTGAAACTGAACTATTCAAACTCATGCTGCTTGTTGAAGGGACAATTTGATTTCTCTTGTTCATAGACTTCTGTATAGTTCCACGGTCCGTAGGAAGATTAGCAAGTGAATGAAAAACATTACGCTTGCGAATAATAGTGTAAACCAGATTCGAATTCCCTAAAAAAATTGCCCATAATTATAAAAAAATTTAAAATGAATTTGCAATAAAGAGTCAAAAATATATATATATATGACACAAAACTTTAAAACTACTTCTAAAACAATAGGTTTTACAATAGTTTATTAAAAAATACTTGGAATTAATACTTTCACTCCTCTGCAACAGCACTAGAAGCCAATACACCTATTATATTTCTTTCACTATACACTGATACCTTGGCTAATGTAGATAATTTGCCCCAGAATCAGAATGTGTTATATTATGTGAAATACCTTGTCTCACTAGCGGAAGGCAACCACTGGCTTCCGTTGGTGCCAATAATTCTTTGATCCCACCCATAATAGTCCTGTTGACATCGTGGGGAAGTCCAGCCAACTTCCTTTGTCTTGTTTGAACTTGTTTTGTCATCCAAAAAACAGTAATACTTCCAATAATTATTGAAACATGTCACTGTGTAAAACAGGATGAATGGCATTGAGATAGTTTTCCTCGTACGCTGGACGTAACGAGTTCCCAGATTGGGCCGAGAACAAACCAGTTCTTCACAACTATAGCCTTGGAGAAAACTGAAAGATCACATTTCTTCACACATTCGGTCATTGTAGCGGGTGGGCTGCTAACTATTAACAACTGTTGTTGTTTTTGAAGTACTAATGGTGTGAAAATAATCTCTTAGTGTTGAGCGCAGTCTAGCCACTCCAGCTGGTCCGGGTAGTTGTTTTAATTATTTTTACTAGTCACTTTCCTAAAATTTAGTACATATTCTAGTCATGATGAAATAGAGTATAGAGATGAAGTAGTTTCTGAAACTGAAAGAATCGGATGATCTACGAAATAACTGTCTGAGCCATATCTACATATAAGTTCTAGAAAATGGTTGACCCTCCAGCTTCTCAGAGCATGACTTCACGTGGTGATAAACGTCTTCATGTAAAGTCGTTGGATATGATTCGGTGTATTCAACTAGCTCCACATTAAAAGGTGTTCTCCATTATTGATCGTGTTCCTGAGCTGAACTTTCCATTGTGAACTGTCTCCCTTGAAGAAAGAGTGCAATATATCCCAAGATGGTCTCTCTGGACGGTAAGCTGTCATGTCTGTCTGTCTGTCTCCCTTGAGTGACTGGATACTCAATTTTTATCATAGCCCTGGTGAACATTAGGATGTCTTACTGAAAGAGTGGATTGTCTAAGGCCGTATCAGGTAAGATCACTCTTGTTTATTCAAGAGACTTTTTATGTTATGAAATTTAAAATACGAAATCGGAATTAACTTAATTGGTGATATTTGAATACTAAAATGTAATTGTGTCAAGTAACGCTGTTACATAAATGTTTTGACTTGAAACTTGCCTTCGTTTCTATTAATATTGCCTATTGACTTGGCATGGAATTGAGAATCATAGGACAGTAGCTCGTAATACCCTACATTATGAGCAAAAAATAATAAGTTCTTTTCAACTTCTTGTGCATGAAAATGTTAACTAATTAAAAATAGTTCCATTATTTTAAGCACGTTATTAAAAATTTGTTTCCGAATACATGTTCACAATATGAGTTTTTTTTTTTTTTTAATAATGTGATCCTCATGTATTCCCAAGGGATCAGCATGATCCGTCCAGGGAATTTGTTAGTGTTAGTAAACATCCATGCCCGAACTGGGATTCGAACCCAGACCTGCACAGTGAGAGGCTAGCTCCCTAACCACTCGACTGCCAGGCGGTTTTTACACAAGTTTTATACACAATTTTCAGGAATGAATGAAACATTTCCTTAATACCAGGGAGTTATTCCCCGGAGGGAAAAAAGTGTTGCACTATCCATGAGCATGTTTTGATAGCGAGTATCACACTTTTAACACGCAAAAAAATATATAAGGTAATAAAAGAATGTATATTTTTCTTCATGAGTTTGAAAACGAGAGTAGACAATAACTTGAATTTCTTGGAAATAGAGATAGAGTAAAAGTTCTTACCATCGAATTGATACTGGATAATATTATTGAATATTTCAAGTAGAAAGAATACTAAGTGATGATTTGTTGGACTAGAATAAAGATACCAAGGAGTGCTGAAAGCCTATAAAAATTCACAATCATCAATTTTTGACCTTTTACATTTGTATGAAACAAAAAATCTTAATTGCAACCACTGGATACAAAAAACATGAAACTATAAAATATTAATGTTACAAAAAAAATATAATAATAATACTCAGAAGAACCTTTCGATCTCAAATGTTCCTTATCTCGAAGAAAACCAAATCTCTGCATTAACTGTAGTAAATGCAGGCAATATAGGTGCAATCATTTGCACCTCTCTGTCACAGAGCATTTTTTTGTGAAATTTCTTTATCAAGGAAGTATAAACATGCTGATAATAAGTAGAAACACTGAAAACTATTTTTTTATCATTTTGTCAAACCACTGTCATTTTCTGCACATGAGGGCTAATTAGACCTGGACCTACAACTTTTTGGTGGTTCCAAACGGCACACACACACAGGCTTGTTTTTTTATACTCATCGAGGGGTTGGTGTGCTAACTTCTAGATGTGGGACTTCCCCTGCAGTAGCAACTTTTTTCTGTGGTCATGTTGCCGTTCCTGTTGTACCCCTGTGTCAGGAAAGTTTCTGACGAGGACGAACCTGGTATCAAACTTGCAACACCTCTAAACATCCTTTGGTACTTCAGGAGAGTATCTTATCAACCTGGGCTACCCCGCCCCAATGTGTTTCTTTTTTCTAGAGGTGAAAGAAACTTAAAAAAATGGATGTTATAATTCACGGATATGTGATATTGATAAAACAGAGGGATACAAATTAAAGGGGAATTAATCTATATATATAAAATTGATTGTGTGTTTGTATGTTCTCTATACAAATCTACAATTTTGGACAGATCGTCGCCAAATTTTACATATATACCAAATGGGACCCGACTTGAACGATAGGCTACTTTAAAATTTTGTCAGAGCAGGGCAAATGCCCCAAATGGGCAAAAAACTGTCGGACAACAATGATTTTTGGGCTTCAACAATCACTTCCAGAACGTTTACTTTGGTTACCGTGGTTCTCTAGCAATGCGTTTCAGACGTGTATATGCCTTTACAATGGTTTGTCGCTTCTCTAATCCTGTTACTATATGAATAATAACTTATGCCTTTATAATGCTTTACCAAATTTTCAGTACTCTCAGTAATGAGGGTTTTTGAATAGACGTCATAATCATCATCGCTTTGAGGGTCAGGTAAAGGGTGATTCTCATAGAAATCAGTGTTAAAATTGTCGATTTTAGCATAGAAATGCGGAAATTTAGTGGGGTTTTCTAGAACATGAATAATTTTAAAAATCGTATTGAATTCTCGATTTTTGAAATATTGGGTTCGCTTAGAGATATACGAAGCCCAGGAGATTAAATATGAAGTAATTAGCCAGACCTACTTTTGAGTTGGCTTTGGCTATCTAGGCAATAACATTGATTTCAACTTTTTATTTACATCTTCTCAAGCTCAAAAATGAAAATGTGTCTGTATTGTCTTTTAATATTCAACTGCATAAATTTATATAGTTTAGGATGTTTTTTAAAATTATGGGTCCGTAAAATACATCGAAGAAATTTCACAGCTTTAATTAAGTATTTTTGGAAGCTGAAATAGGCAGATGGATAACTTGAAGTTCAAAAGAGCAGGGAATTGAAATACTTAGTGCCATTAAAAAAGGAGAAAAAATATTCATTTCTACCTTTCTTTAAATCTAGATTTGTTTCTTTCATGAGTAGCGCTGGAAGTCGCCATATTGGTTAACTTTGACACGGTTTGCATGCCCGTCAAAGAAAGAGGGAGATATCGCATGATCCAAAAAGCCTCACTGAAGAAAACCCGGGCAACGCCGGGTATTATATCTAGTGTTAAATAAAAAGATCATGATGGATATCACCCAATGTTAGAAATCGTGATGCCCCTGGCGGATGAAAAGAAACCACAGTCACACGTATCACTTGTATCAAATCACTTGCATGAGTAAATATTGTTTGTTTCTTTCGAGTTGAGAAATATCAGATAAATGGATGAGAAATGCAAGCTTACAACACTGTGAATTTTAAACTTTTTAGATGTAAATTTTATCATGAAGAAATTTCCTAGCCAAGAAATACCCTTATAACAATAGCCAGAAACGTTTTTTTAATAGTTCGAATTGAATTGAACACACTATAAGTTTGGTTGAGGTAACAAGTATTACAGAAAAAAATAAATATAAATTTAACAAAAAAAAAATGCATACATACTTCTAAAAGATGTAAAAGTTTTGTGCTTGCAACCATCGATAAAGTTTTCAAATATGGTGACACTATTAAAAACAAACATTAAAACTAGAATTGATATACGATATCCATAATTAACAATTATTATTCAAATAATTAAGTCAATCATGCCATTCCAATTGCATTAATATATAACAGTTTATATCATGCTGGTAGTCTTGATGTAAGCATATGTCAGAGTTGTTATTATGGAAGCTCTTATGCTTTGGGGTCATTCAAGTATTACGTCAGCATCGAGGGGGGGGTTCGGATTTGCTGGCTTTTGATGACAAGGGGGGAGGGGGGGTTTGAAGGTTGCTTACGTCATCAACCCACCCCTTTTTGAAGATATGAAATATTCTAAGCTGCTGATGAAATTTTGCTAACATTGGGGAGGGGGGGGGGATCTGTGTTTTACTGACTTTTGTTGACAGGGAGAAAGGAGGTCAAAAATGGCTGAAAATCTGCTTACTTAATACTTGAATGGCCCCTTTTCAGATGACGACTCTGCAAATTTTTGTACCAAGAAAGAAATGAGGATGTGAATGGAATGAATATTCTCTTAGGTCCTGCTTGTCTGAAACTTGTATGCGAATGTTATGACCAAAAATGTTATACATGCAACTCTCCATCACAGAAATTCTGGGTGTGTTGTGCAATTCATTTTTTAATGATTGTACTCATTTATGACAGGCAGACCATATATATATATATATATATCCCACGTACAGTTAAATCTCATCGAGAGAGTTACACTTGAAATTGCAAAAATATGGCCCAGTAAGAGAAGTGATTTTGCTAAAAGGAGTAAGCCATGGCCTTACTCTCCTATCCCCAAGACTAGTCCTCATGCCAAAATGTTTGGCAGGCCTCTGGTTAATAAATTTATAGTGCAAAAAAGTAGGAGGAAATAATGTCCTTCCCTCTGCAGATTGTATAGGCTTATCTTCCTCGATTTGGAGGAGGAGGGGGGGGGGAAATCAAATAGCAAGAAACTGCCAGGTGGCCATTAAACTCAAATTCAGATTTTGATGGAGATTTCTGTAAGGATGCTTTTACAAAAGTGACCCTCTAAGTGAAGTCTGAAATATGCCCTATCTCAGGATATTGATAACATCAGAATGTCATAAAACTGTGGTGCACCAACTTTTCAGTTTATGGTCTAGATATGCAATGTCTACTTTGATCATGCCAGAAATTACGTACCTATCATACTGTGTAGATTAATTCTTTATTTCAGTAACACTTTTCACAAGCTGGATGGAACTCCTCAGCAAGCTGCATCTAGTCTGTGAGCCAGACTTTGATCATTTTGATCATTTTTGTCGCACCACGGTCATTTTCTGCACACGAGGGCTAATTAGACCGGGACCTACAATTTATTGCCGATTCTGAACGGCAGGCTTGTTTCTTATACTCATCGAGAGGTTGGTGCGCTAACCCCTCGATGGGGGACTCCCTGCGATAGCAACTTTTTGCTGCAGTCAAGAGCCAGACTTTGTGCACCCATAAAGAGCCTGCCATAGAGGACCAATGGGGTCTTCAAAAAGTGATACAGTAAGCAGAGTCATACATTACACGGGTGACTGACCAATAAGGCTTGGCTATATATAAGAATTTCTCATATTTTGAAGAAGTGTCTCTGTGACCTCAAAATTTTTGATTAATAAATAAAGAACTAATTTTAGTTTCAAAAAAATTTTTTTTTTTTTTTTTAAGTTTGAATGGAGAGTTCATCATTACTTATTTACTGTATGTGTTTAAATCTTGTCAATCCGATTTAGGTTACTATATACCAGATCAGTGACAAATTAATGTAATTTTGTGAAGAATGGGAGATTGTTGTAGAAGGGAGAAACAAACTGGGAGGCATGGGATACCCCCCCCCCCAGAGGAAAAAGGGGTTCTGGGGGGGGGGGTCCTCACCTTGAAAAAGCTTTCAAAAACTAACATTCCCACCTTTAATTTGTCCGTGTACCAGATGGACATCAGATTTTAGATTAATTAAAAGTTTGTCAGAATAACAATAGATTTTAATTGAACTAAAGAAAATACAGCAGAACTTTAATATAACGATGAAGCACACAACCACAAAAAATATTTATTGAATCCCATGTTCGTAATAAGTGATTACAATGAAAAGTTTAATTCAATAAAATGAATCTAAACATCCTTGCATTTTATGGAAGGATGAAAATTTATATCACATGAGAGAAAATCAATAGCTCTCTTTGGAATGCTAGAATTTTCAATAAATCAAAAAACAAGAAATTACAAACTATGTTCTTCAATTGACTTACCATTTACAACTATTGTCAGTAAGCAATCAAATAAAGGTTGTAACCGTTGGTGGCCAGTAGTAATGATTTTATGAAAGACCTAAAAACACACACATATTTACATATATTACATCCTTTTTAAAGAAAAGAATAATAGTTCTTTCAATATATAGAACTTATTTTACTAATTTAAATAATATTGTATACCATATTACTTACAATGATAAGAAGGTCTGCATGTGTGCCAGTAAAAACAGGTATGTCCATAGGAACAGAAGCAGTATAAGGCTTGTTAAGTCTGACCCCAAAGTTACGCTCACCACTCAAAAGCAGAAGTATGAACACACCAATGTGAACTAAGCCTACTCTTGCTGTAAAAAAAGAAAATTCTTGAAGTGCAAAAATATGTGTTTCTGAAATATTTGGTTTTTCAAAAAACTACATTAAATTTTCATTTATCCAACACACTTGGTTAACAAACAACCCCTTATTATACCTAAAAAAAAACTAACTTCAACCTTTTAACAGCCAGTGTTCGGTCAATTAGGAACATTGGTTCAACTAATTTGAAAAAAATATTTTTCATTCATAAAAACACTTAATTTGTTTTGCCTGTAGATATGAGATTTCAATTTTAATTTAAAAAGCAAAAATTTCATTCATTTCAGCACTAATGCCATAAATTTTTAATTTTTTCACTCACCCATTTTTGAACAAAGAATGAAATTTAATTTTTTTGTTTGTTTTTTAATGTAGTTTCTGTAGACACGGGCAAATTCAGAAGACATCAGAAAATTCTTTTTAATGAATTTTTAGGTTGATTTCTAAACAAAGATCAGAAGGGAAAAATAAAAGGAAAAAATAATGAAAATTAATCTGAATTCGGTCGTTAAAAGATTAAGTTAGCTGTTGGCAGGGTTGGCAATTTACCATCTTGGTAAAAACATTTTTCTAATGGTTTTACCACCTTCAAAGAAAAAAGTCACTGTTTCTGCCATAATTAAAAAAATTTACCCACTTTTTTCTTCATTCTTCCTGAACAAAATGAACAATTTTGAAACACTCTTCCACAAAAACAAAACACTAAAATTATTATATTCTTACAAACATGCATATTAAAGTATATTATGTTCATTTGATAGTATTATTATAATTATAAATTTTCTTGTTGTGAAGTAATATCATATTGTCTCGTCATATGCTGAGCTGATATATTAAAATAGAAACAAGTATATGTGCTTAACAATGTCCAATGAGCCAAGTATTACACATACTTAACTCATTGGAACTGTCATACTGACAACCACTTTCATTGGGGGGGGGGGGGGGGGGGGTCATAGGATTTTGGAATAAAATGAGGAAAAGTGATTGTTTTGCAACTGTGTCATATATTTTTTGAGGCCAAATAAATGGCACAGTCTTGTAGATGTAGACAGAAAAGTGTTTATAGATATAATGGATATCTGGGTTTTTCCCCCAATGTTAATCATATACAAAGAAACAAGGATAGCACAATCGAAGGACATGAAGAGAAATAAAAGCTCATTTGGTCGATTTTTATAATCGTTAAGCAACAGCTTAATCATTATTATGTTGTTAACTAAGGACAATGTTGTCTCTCCAGAAAAGCAATCCAAAAGGGTGTGTTGTGAGATAATGAACACTTCAATACTAGGGCCGTAATTCACAATTAGGATATCAAGACACTTTGATTTAATAAAAAAATATAAAGAGAAATTGTAGTACAAGACTTACACTGGTCAGCTCTTGCATCATTCAAGTGATAAAGGATAGGGACGAGAACCTCCAAAACTTCACTGCTTTTCAGGACAAAAAACATGAATTTCTACAAACACAAGGAATATATGTTTAAGAAGAAACAAAAAGAATTTTCATTACATCTCATTAAAACAGTTTTTACATATGCACGAACCAAAGCATCAGGTAAACTGGTATATCAGTTAAATATTTGTTAACCTAACCATGGGCATTCAGAATTGCAAAACAACCAAGGCATGAACTCTAAAAGTCTGTTGGTGATTAGCACCAGGTGTGTAGGTTACCTGTTTCAATAAGATAATGTAGGGTTTCCATGCGGGAATTAACGCCCGCCCTTTCTCTGGAATTTTTTTATGATTTACCGTTCCCGAAATCCTGAGAATTTGGGAAAAATACTGTTGCAGCACAGTAATACTTGCAATGGAATAAGAAAAATCTTCAAAAAATCAATGGAAAATATTTGTTGAAAAATTAATTAATTTTCTCTAGCATTGCTAAAAAAATAAATAGAGGAAAGAAAAATACATGGGAGGGGAAAGTTTCCAGTTTTCAATTCTAAAAACTGTACAAGTAACCATGTGACTACTATAAAATCCTAATACTGAGGGAACTATATACAAAGAGCCTGAAGCAAAAAATTCCCTTTTTCCTCCTCTATTTTATGACCGTGTTTGAAGAACAACAGAGATGATCAGATAAGATCTGAAAAGAAGCACTGTGTTTGAAGTAGAAAGAGTTTGATAGATACTCTTATAGAAAGGACATAGCAGGTTAGTCTTTTGTAAGAAATTACTGCCTTTTATATTTTCTTCACTTAATTTTATTTTTCTGTGGGCATCAAAATGACAGGCTATTTCGCAATTGTAAGTAGAGAGGCAAAAAGTGTAAAGGAAGCAGGAGAATTCCCAGGGGTTATAAAAATTATATAGCCCTGATATATTACAACACCCTGTTTTTTTAAGTAATTGTTAAGACATAAAGATCAGTATGGGATGAAAATGTGCACGGGTGGACAAGGGTATGGAACACCTCCTCTTTAGGGGAGAAAGAGTGATTCTAGTATTTTTCATTTACTTTTTTTTTAAAGTGGGGTGACCCTTGTCAGCTTTTTAAATGCAAAAAAACACTGTTATGCAAGTGGGAGAATAATTTGTTCACAGTTGTACTACAGCTCTAAAACGTTCGTAAATAGAAGATGGAGGAAAGGGTGCTGTCTATCTTTGAGGGGGGATATTTTGGAAAGAGCTACAGTTTTTAAAGAGGTTTGCCAGTGTTCTTCAATGATCACAAATCAACACTTTTTATCATGACTTGCGATTGCATGAAAAATCAAGTCAACGTCTTTGAAGAGGGGCCTAATAGTCTATGGGTGAATATGGTGCAAGATGAAAATTGGGGACTTTAAGATTCAAAAAACACAATCTGAAAAAAAAGAAGAAATTCTCTAGTTGTTATTTCATGCAAAAAATGTATGAATAATTATTTTTATCAAAGGGATGTGTAAAAATTTGATCATGATAGTTATGAAAATATTATAGTGGGAAGTATATGCAGAATTAAAGCTATAGAAAAAGTAACACATTTATCTTTTTTTTTCTTTGCTCAGTCTGAATTTCTGTATGCTAGGGGTAAAAGCAGGGTTGGTAAAAAACCGGGTTTTTTTGGTTTAAACCTGGTTTTTTTGTTTTAAACGGGTTTTTTTGTTTTATATAGTATTAACATTAAAAACAATGAAATTTCTGAAAAATCATTCAAACTTCTAATAATTAACTAAAATAAAATGTTTATTAATGTAATTAACTCTATTCCCATGCCAACAAATATTTCTTACATTTTAACAAAAACCAACTTTTGCAATTTAATTATTTTTTGCTTAACTCAATGGATTACTGTGTGTTTGAAAATTCTTTTAATGTTATTATTAATCATATAATATATAAAGGTTTTTCTCCAGTTACTTTCAGTATACTTAATTACGAAGCTATTTTGCAAAAACTATAATAAAAATTAGGTGAATATAATGCATTTAATGAAGCATAAATAATGCAGATTAATTAGCTATATACAGGGTGCTATAACTAAGGTTCTGATTTCAAAACACTGTAAAAAAAGAATGATTGTCAGAATGACTTGAAAATTGACAAATATTCCTGAAGAAATGGAATTTTATTTGGTAAAGGGGAAAAAATACTTAAAAATGTAAAATTAATGACATCATCCAACATGTGGGAAATTTGCTCGCAGAATGGAAACGATAGCCAGTCATGGCAGAATGATACCTTAATTATGGCATTTCACGATTTCATAATTCATGGAAACATCACAAAAAATGAAGTAATTGAACAAATAACTACAACTTCCTTAAAAAATGTTAAATATGTTGTCCACCACGTGTTCTGGCTATGAGGTTGAAAGCACAAAAATTCTTGTTCGACAACAGAATCGGAGTATGCCATGGTCATAATGTGGATGTGCTTGCAATTCAGCTTTATTAAACCAAACGTGCGCCCTTCCCCATCCCATTAATATTCCTGAGGAACTTCTAACATATAGGGAATGTACTGGAGATTGCAATTCACCAAAGTTTGCAATCTGACCACTGTTTATAACATTTTGAGATACCCCCCCCCCCCCCAGCCAGAAGTTGCAAGGGTTAAGGTGCATCCTGTCAAAATGGGTCTTCAGCAGCTGCTTTGCTGGTATTGCAATGTGCATCTTGATAGAAGTTCTATCCACACACTGATGCTGTGGAAGTGCCGAAATGATGTGGTTGCACAAAATAGATTATACTGCTGGCCAAGTACAGCATCATCTACTTTCACATTTTGCACTTTTTTCTTTTGCGAAAGAAACTTCCATTGCTTCAGGAGTATCCATGCAAATTTTCAAGTCATTCTGATCAGTACTTATTGTATAGTTTTGGAATCAAAACTTTAATTATAATCACCCTGTATATAGCTGATTATTTTTCATAAATCTGTTACTACTATACAGTAGAACCTTGATTAACTCGGCTTAACAGTGTGTGTGTGCGAAAGTATAAAAAAAACAACTATTGAATATTAAGACTACTACTTCACCGCACACCAACTCCGGTCATATATCGCCATACAGCAATTTCCAACCAGTGGAGTTGCGTGGGAAATGAAGGCTCCATCCATCGGTGGTCGCCCTAGGTTCGGTAGGTAAAGAACTTGCTTCTGATGTTCTATGCCCGGATTCGAACCCATGGACCTTGACGGTAACCTTCATAGTGGAAGACGAGCATCTTTACCACTGCGCCACTCGGGTGAAATATTAAGACTGGGAGATATACAGTAGGAGATGTGCTACTTCTTATGGGAAAGAAAATGAAAATGTATGTGAGGTAATGCAACTACTAGTACACTAGTCTTTGTCCTTTAAGGACAGCTGGTGTCTTTATTGTATTATAGGATCACCTGCCCCTAGCATGATGGTGTCACTACTGTAGCTGCTTCTTTGTGAAGGGAAAAAGAAACCCTGTGAGATAATACACCACTACATTTAGATGTGCGATGCAATTCTTATTCATGAATTTGTTAAAGATAGAGCATCAGAATGTAGCCAAAGGTTAGAAAATGTTGTAAGAATGAGAAATTTTGGCTTTTATATATAACTTTAAATAACTAAGATACTTCATATGAAAAGTATATATATATATATTCTGGCCACTTTTATGAGACGTTTTGAAAAAAACCACTTATAAAATCTTATGTCATTTAAAGATATACCATCAGAATGTATCCCAAGGATGTAAAATGTGGTAAAAATGAAACATTTCAGCTGATAATGAACCAATGTGATATTTTTCAAGGGAAAAAATGATATTTAGGCAACTTTTATTTGATTTTTTGAAAAAAACCACTTGGTTTAAACCAAACAACCCTGGGTGCAAAAGGGAAATTGTACAGAAGATACATTTAAACATTTTTTTTAGTACAGTATATCTTTCTATGGAGCTCATTTGCTTCAATATAGCGGTTACTTATTGAAAAAGGATTTAGTGTACCTAAAGTAGAGTGACGAAAGCACTGCAAATTAATAGTGTTATCCCAATATTGACAAAAATGGACACAGTAACTGTAAACTTACCTCTGGCATACAGATTTAGAATATTCAAAATAAGAAAAATTAAAAAAAAGTAAAATGTCATTTGATGACTCTAGGAAAATTAGAGAATTAATTCCCCCCCCCCCCCCCGATTTGGCATGCACCATTTCATTAGGAATTCCTGAGAAATTTTTGCAAAGTAAATGTTTGGTTCAGTTAATTTTGCTTCTGGTGTTGGACTCAGAAACCTTTTTTTTTTTTTGTAGAAGGAATTCATTATTTATAGCTATTCAAACTCAGGGAAACTAATTGGTCCATCTCCTCTGTTATTTCACAATTCATATGTATAGTTTTCTACCGAGCTCTCACGGTTTCGTCACGACCTAAAATTTTACCATGGGCGCAGACTGCGGTTTTTCTCTTCCCTTTGCTACCTAATTCAAGTTAGCGGAAAAAAAAGCTTTCTTTGAAACAATACTTTATATGCTTAAGATATATATACACTCAGAGAAACTAAATACTCTTTCTTTATTTATCATATTTTTCTGAACGTGTATGTCGAGTAATCCTTGCAAAGGTTTAGCCTAAAAGTAGGCCAAAATGCTTTCACCAATGTGATTAAAATTTGTCTTCATAAGAAGTGTTAATAGTTGAATGGCCCTCGTATATCGTATAGATTGCCTATGTACATAATATTAATTTACAAGTGGTTAATCCATAACCACCATAGGCGAAGATAGACTTGGAAGTCTGGGGGGGGGGGCATGGTCATTCTTGCTGGGGGGACACAATGATGATGATGTCAATTCATACATACATATACACATTAGATCAGTCACCTCCACCTTTGATACTGGGGGGGGGGGGGGCCATGCCCCCCCCAGTATCAAAGGTGGAGGTTGAGCATGCCCCCGCCCCCCCCATATCTCCGCCCATGATAACCACTTGAAATAATAGAGTGTACTGTCTTTCACACTGTCAAGAGAACACTGATGAGAATAGAAAACACTGTCTTTCTATTTTGATTGGAAGGTGGAGGATAGAAATATATAGAATAGAACTGTATTATACACAGTATATATACAATTGCCACTCTTTATAGCTACCCCCACATTATAGTGACCATCCCATTACAATGACTAGTAAAATAAATTCCAATTTTTTTCTTATAATGACTCATGTTTTCTTTTTGATATAACAATAGCTCAACATAATGCCCATTTTCAACAAAAAGATAGGGGTCATTATAACCAGCATCAACTATATATGTCTTGCGGTCCAGGTCAAAAATCAAGCATCTCCGCAAAGTGATGGCCAGTTGCTGAAATCCCAGGAATATGTGACACTAGAACATAACATACACACACAAACATATGCTTACCTTGTTATAATCACACATTTTCCAAAAGAAAATTAGAAGTTCTTGATGGAACTGAACTTTTTTAGTTGAATTCGGAAGATAGGTTTGAATAAGAGGGTTGTTCAAAAGACGTGTAAAACCCTTGAGAATGAAATTAAAATCTTCTTCTCTGTGAACTCTTGATAAATAATTGATGAACAGATTGCTTGGTGTGAGCTTCTGAAATTCAAAATTTAAAATTAAACATCAAAGGAAAAAAAACTTTTAAATATAACTAAAAAATT
Organism: Pholcus phalangioides; assembly: GCF_987345545.1. NCBI lineage: Eukaryota > Metazoa > Arthropoda > Arachnida > Araneae > Pholcidae > Pholcus > Pholcus phalangioides. The sequence goes on along the minus strand of NW_028301608.1, from coordinate 77,700,924 downwards.
TTTACTTTTAAGTATATCAATAAAATGACTTTTCATTGAATAATTACTTTATTTTGTACAAAAAATTCATGATAAGTAAAGCATGCAAAATTGAAGGATGATTGACAATCCAATACATGCGCGCATATCTTAAAATGTGGCATATCTTAATATATATACTAGCTATTACTCATGCCCGAGTGGCATGGTGGTAAGATGCTCGTCTACCATCGTGAAGGTTGTTGTCAGGGTCCCAGGTTCGAACCCAAGGGAAGATATAGATAAGATATTTTCCCTAACGAACTCGAGGCGACCACCTCGAGAGACTGCGCCTTCACTTCCAACCCGTCTCACTAATGGCAGTAAATTGCAATATAGTGATATGGCCAGAGTTTGTGTTTGGTGAAGTAGTAGTAGTGGTTTTGATAAGTGCCCGAGTGGCATGGTAGTAAGATGCTCGTCTACCATCATGAAGGTTGTTGTCAGGGTCCCGGGTTCGAACCCAAGGGAAGATATAGATAAGATATTTTCCCTAACGAACTCGAGGCGACCACCGAGAGACAGCGCCTTCACTTCCAACCCCTCTCACTAATGGCAGTAAATTGCAATATAGCGATATGGCCAGAGATGGTGCTTGGTGAAGTAGTAGGTATTACCCATGGCTTTGCTTGAGTGGATTTGGTAATCAAGAAAATTACTCTTTAATGATTCCCTCCTCATAGCATTTGGGGAATGAATTTTCCAGAAATCCCATCTTAGTGGGTATCTGCATTACGAAATATAATACTGACTATATTTCATATTTATGGCTTCAGCGATTTTGGCTCGGTGACGATTACTCCATACAACCTTTGAACCACCCCCTCTCCTTACGGGGGTTGAATTTTGAAAAATATCTTCTCAGTGAGTCTCTATATTACAATACAAGAATACTGACCAAATTTCATATTCATAGCGCGGTTTTTGTTCAGAGCAATTTCTACATGACCCTCATTCATTATTGAACCCCTTATGATCACCCTGGGGTTGAATTTCAATAAACCGCTCCTCAGTTAGTCTTTACGTCATGAAGTAAAACTGATGAAATTTCATGAATATTTCTGAGCTTCGACAGTTTTGGCTCAGCTTGATTTCTGTTATCTTTGAACCCTCTTAGGGGAAAAACTATGAAAACCCCCTTTCCAGTTGCTTATTGTGTTATGAAATAAAACTTCAGATTGGATTTCATGACTATAGATTCAGTGGTTTCAGCTTGGCATGATTTCCTATGTTATTTGTGAAACCCCCTTTTTTGTGTAGAATTAAAAAAAAACCTCCTTAATTGATCTTCAGATTATGACATTAAAAGTTCTGACCAAATTTCATGACTATAGCTTCAGCTGTTTCCCCACGGAGTGATTTCTCTATGCTACCTTTGAACCCCATTTTGACCAACCCCCTAGGGATCAAATTTCAAAAAACCCTTTGTTAGTGAATCTTGGTGGCATGAAACAAAACTATTGACCAATTTTGATATTCATAGCTGCAATGGTTTCAGCTCGGAAGTGATGAATCAGTCAGGACATGTTTACTTTATTTATATATATATATATGGAAAACTATAGAGTGACAACAAAAAGTATAAAATTTGTACAATCACCTGTAGGTGTCCAAAACAGTCAATGTTTTATAACCTAGTTCTCAACATACAACACACACATATCAATGTTCCATACTCATAAATTACATTGTCAAAAATTTTCAGTATTCTCTGACCTCAGTTTTTTTTCAAGCTTTTTCAAGCTCAACAATTTTCAAGCTTATATCATTACTAGCATGTCTTGTAGAAGGTATTGCCTAGAATACTACCGTGTGAAGCACACTCACCAATTTGACAACAGTGCTATCTTGTGAGAGAGGTCAGAGCTAATTATATCAAGTGGGTTCCTCTGCTTGGCCACAATTTATTGGCATTATATTCATTATATTTTAAGTGAGATTCCCCTTTGTTATGCTATTAGAGTGAGTATTTGAACAAGAACTTTGGAATTTGAAAACTTTCATTATGAGAAAAAGTAAATACATTGAGAATCTAGTTTCCGGATTGTAAAAAAGAAGATTCTGAGAGATATGTTTCAGCCAGAACAAAATTTGAACCCATTTTGATAAATAAGAAAAGCTAAATGTTAGATTGAGACATTAGAAAAGGACCATGAGATGAACAATTCTAAAAAAACTCGTTATGTTGGGGGTGAATAATCAGAATTACACATCAAACTAAGAAACCTAAAACTATAAGTGTGTGTGTTTAGTATTACATATATTATTTGTTCAGCAGGTGCCATCATCTATTTACTAAATTATAAATGAACAATCAAATATAAAAGCCTATTAATGTCTAATTAGTTTCTTTTTATGCATCTGAGACTTTTTTTGAAGGGGAGATTGGGTTACATTGCAACTTAAAATTTAAAAACTACAAAAGAAAACAATTTGAGTCAACTGCTACTGTGTAGTCAGAGACCTAGCCTAGGCTAATGTGTGCAGTGAAGCCACCACGATACTCATATGACCATGTAGTAGCACAATAAAAATTTATACATTTTAAAAGAAGAAAAAAATTCATTTTGATATGATTTCAAAATTTTAAAAAACTTACTTCAGAGTTTTCATCTGAATTGGCATCCCTGAAATCATGATCCAAACAGACAATCAACAGTTGAAGGGATACTTCAACCAAAGGTTCCCTAGAATCTGTAAATATCAAATGATTGAAAGGAACTCCATAGCCAACTGGATCGTACGCACACACAACATTCAATAATGAAGTGAATAATGGAAGTGCATGCCTGAAAAATAAAGGCACAAAGTTCACATAATGATTTGAAAATTTCATAGTATACAACAAAATGTAATGTGGCTTCACTTACCGATTATCAGCAGAAGTGAAGTATTCAATCCATTTGTTTGGACTAAGATGTGCATCTACAAAATAACAGAGCAAGAATAACAATGGAAATTATAAAATAAATATTCAGCAAGGCAGATATGATTGATATACTATTTCAAATACAAATCATAATTATTAAATTTTTTACATGTGTGCTTTCAAAGAAATATGCTTGCTAAGAGGGTGGAGACCTCATGGCCAGACAAACAGTTCCCAGTTTGTTATAAAAATTTGCCTCTTCTATCTCATGTGAAATATTTAAAGAGTAGTTCAACCAGAAATTTTTCATAGCAGATTTTTCTCAAAGTTTTTAAGTAAAATTGTAAAATACAATAGTAAAGCCATATTAATTTATAAATCACCAAAGCCTTCACAAGACTAGAGGCAATGACATAATTTTACAGATTTTGTTCCCTTTCACCCTAGTATTACTTGTTTGGCTCAACCACTGAACTCCACTCTTTATTAGCTAAGAAGCCCTTCATTTCAGAATTTTTACGGTTCGACAAAGATATTAACTCATACCCTTAATCATTTTTATTATCCGAAATGGATTCATTCAATTTTGAATAAGGAAGGTTATACTGTAGTGAAAAATATATAAGTAAAATGAACCAAAAGATAAATAGAGCGAAATAAAAATGTGCTGCAACATAAAAATACATTTGAAGAAAATGGTAAGGTTATCTACACGTCTATGATTGATGGAAGGATAACACTCACCAGTAGAAGGAAGGTAGATTGTTTGGCTGAAACATGTTAAAAGTAACTTTAGAATTTCAGTTCTGTTATAATCATGTTGAGGATTGTGACTTCGAGTATGCGCAAAACCTACTCCAGCCTCCCAAATATATTCACAGCTGTCTATTGACTGCAAATCTTCTGCATTATCCTGCATGAAATAATAACAAGAGTCACTGATATGATTCAGATTCCTACACTTGTAACAAAGAATACATGTAAAAAATAAAAAAAGACTTTTTTTTTCATAGCAACATATGACATGGAATCGCTTTCAAGCAAGAAATTTCACCTCATTGTTTATAACATATGAATTTTTGATTTCACAAATGAAAACACAAGAAATGACAAAACAAAGATGAAAATTGCTACTTACGGGCCCAATTTTTTTATTGGAAGAAACAGTGAAATCCGGACAGAAAAGGAGATCCTTAACAAAAAAAAAATGATACAAAAATATTATAATCTACAATTATTTGCTAATTATAAAATTATTAAATACATGAATACACTCACAGACAATTAGTCCTTTCAGACCTGGTGATTCCAATTGGAATCACTAACGCTTTTGGCTTTCACAGCCAAATGGGGAACAGTTCCAATTAACATTTCATATTCCAGTTCTGTTCTTTGCCAATAAATTGCTGTTATTTACTGTTCTGCTGCAATCAGTTATGTGAGCTCAACTTTGTTCTATTTGTTGATCTGCATGCGTTATTAAGATGTCTGACTAACTAAAACTTTTGAAAATTATAGCAGGTATTCATTGTGTATATGAATGATACCAATATTGATTTTTGTTTTGCATATGATCAGAGAATGATTACATATGTACTAATTTTAAATTCAAAAATACAATTTATATGAATATTTGCATCACAAATATGTCATTCAATGATGCCACCTGGTATCATTTCAACACAGAAATTAATTCTTCAGGAAAATGTTTAATATTCATGTTTTATTGGACATAATGGCAAAAGGAGCCTGAAAAAAAATTCAATTGTCCGAAAGAATTCAGTCAAAAAGGTCAAATTTGTGCAAGAAAGATACATGACAAAATCATAAAATACAAAAAACAGGAATGTGGACTGGTATGATCCCAAGTTTTGTGCAAGAGTACATGTATTTATATTCTGCAAAGATGCTGAAAATACAAACTGCCATTTAGTTGATGCCCAAAGCACCAATCCATCTAAGTAATAATACAGAGTGAAAAAAACTTTTCCCCCACTTTTTTTTTGCCACAAAACACCATTCAAAACATATACTTCAGAGATACTTCAAGATATAATAAGAAAGTATAAGACCTCCAAATATCAAATAATTAAAAAATGTATACTCACACACAAAGCACTAACTAAAGACTGGGCAAGAGGCATATTCTCAGCCTGGAAAGAAATTGAAAAATACAGCTATAATACTATATAGCTAATACACAGCAGTAAAACCAAATTACATTTTTTTGAGACATTGTAATTTTTTTTTCATTGCAAATAACACCACAATAATTTTAAAGCTTTGACCCCATGGAACAAATCACTGATGGAGTCTGTCAAATGTGACATTGCATGCTGACTATTTGGCTATCAGGCAGCACTGAATTCCTGAAATATATCTTTTTTTCCAGCAAAGTGCTAATGTGAAATAACAAATACATGTAACACCAATCGAAGCACATCAATCTTTTTAATCATTATTCTTTTAATATTATGAGATAAAAAATGCAGTAAGACACATGGATTCAAGATCAGCAGTTCAGAAAATGATGCATTTGCATATCATTGAAGCACTCATACACAGCCTATGGTATAAAATGCGTAATTTATTTTGTCCCATCCTAATTTCTAAAATAAGCCCACGCAATGGCCTTGACTAGATCATTCTGTGATTTCTTTCATACTGGAACTAAAAAGAAATGAGTTATCGTTAGTTTTCATATAACGAGGGATTGTGAGTGAACAAAATGTTATGTTTAGCTGGTGAAACTACAAATACATATTTTCATCGAGTAACACTTTTCAAAAAATTACTCCAAAACCCATGCAAAGATGTGCTGTTCTAACAATTAGTGAAAAGAATCAAAATAGCTTTGAAACTTTGTCTAAAAACGACTTCTCTAGGTTTAAAAAAAAATCCCTTTATTTACTATATTAAATCAATGCATTTTCACTTCTATGTATAAATGTCTGTATCTTGAAAGTCAAATTGCAGTGATAGTGAATACAACACTATTGGTTGAGTACATACTATGTGCTGTGAATGTAAAATAAATAACAACAAATATTTTGTCTTGTTGAAACAATGAGGTTTTGTTCCATTTTTCCACTACTCAACTCTCTGACGTATAGAATATGGTGTTTACTAAGTTTTATTGAAAATTTTTCCCTTCACAGAAATCTGGTTTTCTTCCACAGGTAGAAGAAACTTTGAACCAAAAAGTGGTTTGCATTTGTGGCTCAAAGTTTTGCCACAAAATTGCCTTAAACGCATTTCCAAAACACATTCAGAGATTTTCTGTGGATTCAACAGGGGTGCTTCAGTCCTTGTCAGAATAATTTTAAACAGAAGTACAACTTCTACTAGTGAGAAAAATATAATGTATGTACTGCCAGTTTATCTTGACCAATTTATTCAAACAGCTTGACCAATAAAAGAAAAGCAAACTCACTTCATTTTCATCACCGGATTTTCCAGGTAAACTAGACCAAAAGAATCCTCTCCAATCTGGTTCTTCAAAGATATAGGGCAAGACTCTGGTCAAGAGACGAACGCAATTGAGAACTGAAATGAATAAACTAATGAAACAAATCAAAAACATAATTACAAAAAGAAAATACTCAAAAGAATATTTGCTAAAAGTTGAAAAGGTCATTATATTTTTTCCATTAAAACAACGACTTTTACATTTTGTGAAGAAATAATAGCCAATCAGTTTTTCCCCCTTTCTATAACAAAAAACATACATAAATCTAACAAAACATACAGTATATGTTGCTGGTCCTGAGCGAATATATCTCCCATATCATACAACCTTTTCCTTAGCTTTAAGATAACATTGTTGCATACCACAGGCATGGATCTGGAGGGGGGGGGGGGAAATCGCTCCTCCCAGGAACCAAAACATATGAGAAAAATTGGTCCAACGAACCTATGCAATAATTAGCCCCTTCTGACAGATTGACCTTCATCAGTGACTGGCATACCATCATCATTGCCTGTCTCTGTCCCGGACTATAAAGTCTTTTTCTTTGATAATAAAAAAATACTAAGAAATGTTTTGCATAACTCATAAACAGTAGAACCTTGATAATCTGTGCGCAGATTAACTGGGAAGTGGATTAGCCATGCTACGAAAATTTTAATTTCATGTTCAGCTCTTCACTACCCATATTGTTGTTTTGGGGTTTTTCTTTTCATTGGTTATGTAAAATTTCATGAAGGTTGTGATGAAAACAACCATTTCCATTTTGTTAAACTGGATTTTTTCATTCTTTTACAGAACCTACCCCCTATTCTCAGAGGTGAAGCTCCAGGTCAACATGTTAGAATGAAAGCCCCCCCCCCCCCATATGCACACATAAGCAATGTAGATTGTCCTGGGGGATCAGTGCTTGAAGATTTACAGCCAATTATAGGAAATGCTGTTAGTTAGTTGAAGTATATTGCTTTTTTTTTTAACTGAAAAATAAAGCACAAGAATGGTGCAACTTTGGATGCGATCACGTGGTCACGTGACCACATGGCTCATTGGCTGGAACAGTGCTATTCCTTCCTTGTTTGTCATTCTCGTAGTACATTTTATAGCTGTGGCTGGCAAGAAAAGGGTAACTATATTTTTTGGTTATCTGTGATCACCTTCCTCAACATTAGCCAGATATAATCGAGGTTCTACTGTATTTCTGCTATCAATGTAACCCAGTATGTTAGTAGTGTGGCTATCTTTCAATAAGTGTAATTTTCTAGCAAATGTTTTTGCACAGATAATATGAATAAATGGGTCATTCCCAAAAAAAAGTGAACAAACTGCTTCTCTGAGACTTTGTATTTTTTTTACAAAACTTCAGAGCACTCTGGTAGTAATTTTAATTTTTTTTTCTAGTACTTCATTTAATTCTCTGTCACATGTCATTTCTTAATTTGTTTCAGATGATATCTAATTTTTTTTTTAAGTCAGTGTTTGTAGCAAAACCTCAAAATCTGACTGCCCCAGCTTGAAAAAAGTGTTAAACAAAGAGACTTGGTGCAAACCTGGAATTAAAAAGAAGAAGAAACAGCTTGGCATCACATTTTATATATGTGCCATAGATGAATAAAACTGATGGTAATATTTTGAAACTAATTTTTTTTAAATCAAAAACTATTTTTTTTGTTTGTGTCCCAAAATTTTTCCTATTTTAAAATGTCCACTGTGTTACGGTCATTTGAGAAATATATTTTCATACCAGATTAAATGTGATAACACTTTTGAGCTTATTGAAAGGTTTACTTTCAATGCATGATCAACAATTTTGGATTTGATTTTTGCAAAATGACTTAATATTCACGTTATGCCTTTAGTACCAGATTTTTCTCTGTCCACTCTGTTACCTCATTCTCATAAATAATTAAGTCTTTTCCATCTATATCAACATCAAGTGCTAGTACATGGAGATATGCTTCGAAATATAAAAAAATTTTCATCAATCATTTAAATTTATAATGAAAAAACAAAATTTAGGCTGATTTGTCCACTCTGTTACATCTTCTAAAAAATAAAGTAATGCAACAGAATGAAAACTATGATTTATATATAAAGTAAATTTTTCTTAATCTTTTTTGATCACTTCTAGTGATCAAATGGTCTTTCTAGTGATCAAAGTTCTACTGTATTTATAATTTTAAAATGTCACCATTCATACCAGTCTGTTGTTGAACTTGTGAGTTACAAAGACTGTCTGCAGCTTTAACGAGTTTTTCAACAGCTTTGTAACATAGCGTTGCTAAATTTGAAGGAGACTCTTCACGCAAAGCTCTAATTTCTGCAGCAGGAATCAAAGTAAAAATGTCTTGAGCACTTTGAACACTTTCTGACCAAAACTGGTCCCAGAAAGAATCATCTTTAGCATCAATGGGCTAGAATTAAAAAATATATATATACAAATTTTTACATTTGGTAGTCCTTGAGTTTTAAAAATCCCACAATTTTTGGGATTATTTTACAGAAATGTTGCTAAACTTTGGAAAAGACTGAAATCTGAATATTTAAAGGAAGAAAAATTATGACTATAGCAATATAAAATCACATAACATGTCATTTATAATTAATTTTCATCAGTTAGGGCTTATATTTTGCTAAATTGATGTAATTTTTGTCAAACAAAGTGTGTAGGCCTGGTAAAAACCATGTGCTGCCGACAAATTTTCATATTTTTCATAGTAGCAGACGGTTTTAGCTCTCATCAGAAGAGAGCCGGTCTTAATTGATTCAAGGCTATATAGTAAGAACTGTCTATTCTTTTGAATTTGCTCTTGCTGCCTTGCCTCAGTGAGCGTGGTACAAGATCAGGTATGTGACATTGCTGCTTTAATATTTTCTAATTAAAGCGATTTTGAAATTTGAAATTTAACAGTCCAACCCTGACTTAACACCACTATTTATTTCGCAGAATTCTTGCGCTATAAAGAGTTCAGCGTTATATCAAATTACAGTTTAACACGTGTAAAACCTAAAAATGGAAGATTTGTTTACTGAAATTTTCTGGGCTTAGGGGGTTTTGTGCAACACTTGGGGCACCTGTACCAAGGTATCCAATGGCTAAAAACATAACAGTTCTGTCAGGGTGATGACATCTGCTGGCACCCACTCAAACCCATCATGAAACAGCCCTTATTATATAGCCCTGTTGTTGATTGAGTTAACTCGCTCAGGTTGACATATTTATAGAAAAGGAACAGCTATAGTATAATCCCTTATTTCTTTGGCAATTCCCTTCCTAGCCTGTAGATGCTTTTCTTCCTGATCGGTGATGGTTGTTCATTTTCTTCCATTAGCATTTTTTTCCCTGCTGGCTATTATTATTGTAATTCCCTTATCTTTCGGATTGCTATTTCCTTTCTTACTATTGGTTATTGTCTGAAGGTAACGTCACCTTTAAAAATTCACTAGAAATTATAATAGGCTTTACCCCTCAACATTTGAAGTTATCAAGTCCATTAGCACATGCATACACATTTTCTAAACTTTTTTTGTTATCCATTGTATTGCACATATCTTTTTCCCAATATTTTATTTGTTCTCAGCATTACATATCCATATTAAAATAGAAATATGAAATTTGTACAACCTGAGAGAATCCATGGATTCTCTCAGGTTGTACAAATTTCATATTTCTATTTTAATTGTTTACATACTAGCCATCATAATCTTAATCACACATTTGTTTTTATTGAGCCCACACACGTTTTGACCGAAACCAGAGCTTTTTTTGCCCTGACCATTATATTATTTAAAAAAATAGAGTCCAAGTTTTTATTATTTTCAATTCCTTATCTGATCTAGGATGTTATATTTTTAATCTCAATCCCTTATTTAGTCTAAGAATGTTGTTTTGTCATTGTTTGTTTTTTATCTTTCTTGCCTAGGAGCCCCCCTCCCCCAGATGTATATTTACAGGAGGGCTAAGGCCCTCCCCAAGATGGCAATTCGAGGAATGAGTGGCAGAGAAAATTATTAGAATGGGAGAAGCGTGGTAAAAAGTTTTATAGCTCACAATCAGTAAAAACCATAAGTTTGCCTATGCAGAGAGAGCGAGACACTAGAAAGTGAATACCAAACAAGTGACCTACACGGTTTGCATGCATGTGAGTAAACAAAAGAGTATGCCAGCACATGAGGGATCAGAAGAATGACCAAGAGAACAAAGAATCTGTCAATGCGTAACCAAATAAGTGACCTAGAGAGGGAGGGACGATGTCAGTGACCTGGATATCAAGGAACCAGGTCAGTGAGTCACCAAGCAGCGTAAGTATGTGAATGACCAAAAGTGAGGGACTATGTCAGTAAGTGACAGAAAGAGTGACCACAGACCAAGGAATCAAGCCAGTAAATGACCAAGAAAGTGTGCAAAGCATGTGAAGGACCTAAAGAAAGAAGTACTATGTCAGTGGGCAACCAAAAGAGTGACCTAGAGATCAAGGGACCAGGATAGAAAGCACAAATAGGGGGAAAAGAAATAAAAAAATACAATAGCAATAAAGTTACAAAATTTGCAAAACATCTCAAATATTAAGGAAACAGTTATTTTCCAGGTATTATGCTGAGATGAACTCAGAAAGAAAAGTCATGACGTCTCCGCCGGGACACGAACCCAGGCCCTCTTGCATCCGAGAAAAAGCTATCTATCTCTATCTCAAATATTGCTACCACGCGAACAGAGGCCTCATTCGGCACGGTTATATGCTTTTCAACCATGCCTCTGGGTTGCCGACCAAAGGGACTTGCGGGCTCCGAGTTGAGCTCCTCAAAACTTGGTAGAGCTTTTGAGCCATGTCTCAACGTTGTCGACTGGCCCAGGTGCTGGCCAAAGTGATTTTTGTTGAGGACTCAGAGTTGAGCCCCCCCCAGCTATTGGTTGAGCTTTTGTTGCCATATTTTCCCATATTTCTGAGTTGACTACTGGCCCAGGTGCTGGCTCCACAGGTGGCAAAACCATAAGAGTAATTGACTGGGTGAGCTGAATGGAGGACACTTGTGTTTTGGCAATCTGGATTATACTGCATCTGTACCCTTACTTATTTCTTGTGATGGTAAGGTTTTAGTAATGGTAATCATGTGGATATAATTGTTGTTGGTTTTATTCATCTATTTTTATTGGTTTTATTATTTTTTCTTTATTTTTTGCAACATGAAGTTAATAACATTATTTTGTTTTCCGTTGGCGAACATGAATTTGGCAAGACTTGTAATCCTTGCTGCTATTCATTCATTCATTGCCAAGGAACCATATGCCACCATCCAATACACACATTCAAAACACGCTTGATAAAATAAACCCAGGAAAACGATACTACGCTGCTACACATCTCACTTTGCGCTGTTACGTAATGTTAAATAATGCTATTAATCATTTTAATGGAAGTGTGCATGGAAATGTCACCACGGAGTCCTCAGTATGGAATTATTAACAAACTAAAACGTACAAATAAAATGAAAGGAATGGATCGGAAAATCAAAGAAACGGACTGACTTGTGTTTTGGTTGTGAGTTGAATGACAGCCTTGCGAAAATTAAGCTTGGAATCTGTAGTTCCCATCACGATCACAGAAACGAGACGTAAACAAATCGCCAACAAAACAACACCCGAAATCTAAACGGCGATGACTTATTACTTCTGACAGAGAACGTTCCCCCCCCCCCTTTTTTTTTTTAATTTATTTCAATGGAAGTGGGGGAAAAGAAAAGAGTTTTAGGACATGGACATCCGCGAAATGACTCTACAATCTGTGATTGGATAATGCAGTTACGCTCCGCCCTTCTCCGATTCTGCTGAGAGTAAGATGACCATACGTCCTGTATTTACCGGGACAGTCCCGGTTTTTTCTGCTTTTTTGGGCGTCCCGACTTCTTAGCAAAAGTGTACCGGTTTTTACACGAAGCTTACTTGGATTTTTATTTTTTATTGAAGTCAAAGAATGAAATTATTTTACCCCTCATAAATTATATTATGATAATTACAATTATAAATAAGAATATTAATCTCTCACATTTGTCTTGGTGAACGTTTTATTTCGTGGAGTTCAGTTAAATCCATTGCAATTTGCAGTGAAGAGGGGTTTTCCTAGTAGTAGAATTTCTGCGTCGTGTGCAGCGCGAAAACGCTAATTGGTTGAAAACTTGAAATTCAGGTTTTTTTCAGGTATTTTGACCAATCAGTGTTTTCAGAGCAGGTTTCCTGTGCCGCGCGCAGCGTGATTCGCCCAGTGCGACACGCCGTCCACTCACCAGTAAGAAAAGCAGCATGACTGTTTTCCTACAGAGCGCAATACGGCTCACGACAGCGCTTTACGTTGGGCGTTATTGGCCGACTCCTTCTGGAGGAGTCAAATGCGTCGTGCGCCGCGGTTTTGCCGATATTCTCTTCACTCTTGTGTGTTTTATTTCCCTTCCCTTCAAACCGGAGCATGCAGACGACAGAGTAGCTGATACCAAAACTATATACTTTATATAGCCACCCTGATCTGATGCGCCTCGCTAGGAAAACACAAATGCGTAGCGTGAGTATGTAACTCGTTTCTGTCGGCGCGAAATAGTCTAATTCGGTTCACGCTGCGCAACAAACCTATTCCTAGGAAAACCCGGCTTTAATGCTTTATTTCCCGCCATTTTGATTTTTTTAGTCATTCCTCCAATATTTGGCAATTTTGTTTACTTTTGGCGTCATTTTTTGCAATAATTGGCAATGTCCCGTATTTTACCGTATTTGGAGTCTCAATTTCCCGTATTTCTTCCGAGGAAATATGGTCAGTTCAACTGAGAGGAAAGAAATCCGGCAAATTCATCGTATCTACACGTTACGATTGAATCGTAAACTTAGGGAATCTTATCGGAAGATGAATTGTGGACCGTTGTTGTGGTCCAAGGTTTCTAGAATGTATACTGTGGTGTAGGTCCTAGGCAAAGCTGCTCAAGATAAATACAGCTTTGGTCCCAGGTCTAAGCGGCACTAAAAGAGTGGCTTTCGGCTGTTAAGAACCCTGCGGTATAATTGGAATTGGAAGAGTGGCTTTCAAGCGGCTTTTGCCCCAACTCGTCGTTTTGCGCTGTTGTCTGCTTCCCTTGTTGCTACAGCTGAGCCAACGCTAAGAATTGGTTTTTTTTCCCATGGTTTTCTGAAGAAACCCTTCGTCGATGTTCGAACTTCTGTGTTGTTCCTACGAAGCGAAAAGATTGGGACCTGATTTCAATTTTTTTGTGCGCGAGTGGAAGTGGTTTATGATCTAACGGCTGAAAAAACTTGATTTTGTGCTTGTGTGTATATATTTGTATTCGGCAATATATATACGTATACATGTTTTAATTTTCTCTCTTTCGCCCAGAGCCAAATGATTTTTCTGAGGCCCTACCTGCCAAATTTTTGAAAAACAACTAATTTTCATTTTTCTGAGCCCCCCCCCCCCCCAACGTTTACTTCCCTTTTTGCATTTTTTTATGTTCAAAATATATTTTTATGTAATATATATATATATATATATGTGTGTGTTTTTTAATCAATATTTTAATTTGTAAAAAATGTAACATGAACGCCCCCAGAAATGTATATGACCCCCTCCAGTATGAAGAAACATTGTGGTGGTAGTTTCTGACTTGAGTATAGTATAAACCAAGGCTTCACAAATGTAAATAAATCTATATGCCCAGGGCCGCAACTATAGGAACCAACATGTGTGGTGCCGGATCTTTTTTCAAACTGAGCACAACTTGGGTCGATCACCATCTATAAGCGATTTACTACCTAGTGAGTTGTGCCAGAAGTTAACTGTGTGTGTAGTGGTGTTTGATTTTTCAGTGCTGCCATCTATATTTCAGAAGTGAAGTGTTCTGATTGAATTACATTTGTATTGTTTGTAGGTCTGTTGCTCTCTGTGGCGAGATTTTTTAAAGGGGAGATCGGCTCATATTCGCACCTTGAAGTTGGGAACCACAGAAAACCAACTTCAGCCAATCACCACTGTGGCGACAGTGGGATCCCAGGATCTTGCAACGGGAGTCCGTCACTATGACCACCACAGTGGTATGTGGTGCTGGATCAGAGCGGTATAAATTTCACCTTTCAACATTACAAGAGGGTTTCAAAATGTGCGGTCCAAGCATCTAGTTGTGGCCTTGTATATGGCAATATCAATTCTGTCACCATGGTAATCTAGCGCCTTGGATTTGACTAACCCTGTAATAAAAATTTCTGGCAATTGGTCAAAATTTCTTGATATACAGGATGTGTTCCATCAAATAAAAGGGAGGGGGGTGATCGACGAGCCCAAGTGGAACATGAAACACCCTACCAACTTGATCCTATCTCGAACCATTTTTTGAGTTATGGTGGATAGTTGATTATGGGAAAAAAATGTCAATCTGAAAAAAACCAAATTTGTGAAGTTTCTGAAAGACCACGCAAACTAGGTCCATATTTATAGAGAACAGAGAAAATTCTAATGTGTTGCACCATTTTTGTTAAAATGTCTCAATTTATGGACGAGCACTGAAAGATTGGCAAAGTTCAAAATCAAATTGTCGCCAAAATTTTTAATTGCCAATTCTGCAAACACTCTTCTAGCTACAACCGGGCAACCAAAAACTTGTCCATTGCATCAGCTTTTGAAAGAGCTTAGTAAAAGTTATGTGTTTTAATTTAGGAGAAATTTAATCTTTTGTTTGCAATACATCATTGAAATTTGCATTCGTCAAAGTAATTTCATTAGGTTTTGGTGACTATTTTATTTTTTCTATGAAATTAAATTGTCTTTAAAATTTGTAACCACCAATTCAGAATTTTCATCTAATATCTACTTTGACGCATGCTGATTTCATTGGGGTATTGCAAACCAAACGCTAAATTCTCCTGAACTGAAACATCGATGTGGTTTACTGTAAGCTCTCTTTCAAAATCTGGTGCAATGGAAAAGTGTTGGGTAAATCTGATTGGTTGTAGCTAGAAGAGTGTTTGTAGAGTTCGAGATTAAAAATTTTGGTGACAATTGGATTTTGAATTTTGCCAATCTTTCAGCACTCATATACCTCACCATCCCAAAGCAAAATGTTCTGCAATGAAACTTCAGTTAAGTGGAAATGTTCCGCGGTAAAAATTCCTATAATAGTGTTTTTTTACACCTTTTATGAAAATTCTTCCAGATTCTTGCAGTCGCACTGATTGTTCTGTGACGTATGTTGCAGATTTTGGCGTATTCTGCTGTGGAGCCTCACCATTGAATCTAGATATTTCAATAAAACTAGTGTCAAATTATAGAATTTTTTCTGTTTTTAAATATGTGCGTATTTTGCATGTAGGTCTTTCAGAAACTTCATAAATTCTGTGGGTTTTTTTTTCAAACTTGACATATTTTTCTTTTGCAATACATTTTCCACCATAACTCAAATGGTTCAAGATGGGACAGTGTTGGTAGGATGTTTCATGATTGGTTTCAAATACTGAATTCTTCAATTTGTTCTAAAAATCGTGTGCATTCCTAAGTAACTTTCATTACACACTGAGAAGTACTGTAAAAAAGGACAAATACTGACCAAAGGCTGAGATAAACAACTTCACAATTGAATGAAGGAGAATTTCATCTTCGATCAGGGACAATCATAAACATCACACCAGGGCAGCAAATTGGGGGGGGGGGGGAGACGGATCTTGTGCACTGGACCAGAGGGGGACGCAAATTTTATTCTCAAACCTCTCCTTCAATATTTCAAGGGGGTGTCAAAATGCGCACTTGCCCAGGGTGACGAAGCATTTAGTTGCGACCCTGCATCACACTATTGGAAAAAAGCTTTAAAGAGCTAGCTATAGAAACCCTTGAAATTTTATTAAAATCATTAACTGAAAGACATTTTCAAAGCCCGTTCTTTTTGAATCAAATACATTTTTTTTAATTAAATACAATGGCATTTTACTGACATGAGCATTTGGTTGAAACATTTTCTCATTTTAATTTTTAAAGACGAAATAAACATATGTACAATACAAAACGTTGACAGAAAAATGAAAAATTCGAAAGAGATGAAATCAAACGGAATGAAAATGATGTCAAGGGCAAAGTCTAGTTTCGTGAAAGTTTTTATGATCTATTATAACTGACTGTTATGCACTCAAACCTGACTAGATTTAAAAAATAGCTACTCGTTGCTTTTTCACAGTGCTAGTGGAAGCGTCGTCTAGGAAAGGAGAGAAAGAGAAGGGAAAATGTGAAGGCTGTGTATGTGTGTGCCTATTAAATTAGTTGTGGCTGATGGGGGTGTTAAAGGAAAATGACAAACTGAAAATCTTATTTTACACTATGCAGTCATAGTAGGAAAAAAATTGTGTGATTTAGTCAACTTATTTCTTTCTCGCACACACACATGCAGGTGGAAAAAATAAGTTCCTAGAATGCTCAGGCTGGTGTTAAGAATCATCTGTCCACCAAAACCATTCACAAGTGTAAAGTTTTTCCATTTTCTGTTAGCTTAATCATTCATTTTCTAGAAAATGGCTCAAAATATTTTCTGAAACAGAGGCATGTGTCTGGAAAGCAATTTCGAGGTGGAAATAAATTGTTCTGGCTCGCACTCTCTCTCCCTCTCTCTCAAATGACAGTTTCTCATGGGTTCATTTGACTAACAAAGGATTTTGTTCCAGATGCAACTATTTTATTTTTATTTTTGAAGGGTTCATTTTTCAGATGCACAATTTTGTGAAGGGTGTGGAAAACAGACACAAATTTCGACTGGACAGACCCCCTGTTTCTGTGTCTGATAATACAGGTGGAAAATATAAGCTTCTAGAACATAGTTTCCCAAACTTTTTTGGTCCATTGCCCCCCTTCAAAAAATACTATTCTAGTATGTTCAGACTGTTTGGTTTAATCCAAAAGAGTCTTGTACAGAAAACATGCACTTTTTTTTCAGTGCATTTTCTATTAGCTGAATCTTTTATTTTACATGTAATTGTTCAAAAACTTTCTATAAGAAGAGTATGGGGGCACTGTAGTCCAGGTCAATAAAATACTTGCCTAAAGTACCAAAGGATGTTTAGAGGTGTCGTGAGTTCAATACCCAGTTTGTCCTTTTCAGAAAACTTCCCTGAGACGGGTACAACAGAAACAACGACATGACCGTAGAAAAAATTGCTACCGCAAGGAGTCTGTCATCGAGGGGTTAGCGCACCAACTTCTCGATGAATATAAAAAATAAGCCTGCGATTCAGAACCGCAATAAATTGTAGATCCCGGCCTAATTAGCCCTCTTGTGCAGAAAATGTCCATGGTGCGACAAAAATGATCAAATGATTAAGAAGAGTGTGGTTACATTCGGAGAAAGATTCTGATTTGTTAATCAGGCTCAAGTGACAGTAATTGTGATAATGATTGGCACCAAAATTCAGCTCACAATGCAACTGTTTTATCAATGAAAATGTTCGTTAGCCAAATTTGTATTTGTTAGCCACGACAAAAAAGTACATTAGCCAAAAAAATTGTAAGCCAAGTTATCACTGTTTTTGGAAGTCAATACTTTTTGAACACCACATACAAGTTTTATTATTGTCATTACACTTCACTTCTGAGATATAGATGGCAGCACTAAAAAAATCATACACAACACTAGATTTGCACTCAGACTGTTAGGTACACATACTTACACTTCCGGCACAACTCACTAGGTAGTAAATTGCCCATGGCAATAGACCTGAGTTGTGCTCGGCTTGAAAAAAAAAAAAGTTTTATTGTGATCCAGAGGTGCCAACATGAAGGCATTGGGAAAGGAGTAAAAAGGTGCCAGTTTCACCTACAGTGAAACTTGTTTATAATACTGTAGGGTCCTAGAAAAGTATTGTTATAGACAGGTTATCTCTCTCTCTCGTTATAGACAGTTTGTGCATTTGCGCTATTTTCCGATTTAATAGGAATTCCGCCAGGACCAAAGAAAATATTATAGACAGTATCATTATATGCAGATTTCACTGTAATGGTACTGAATTGTGTGCGTAGGCTCAAACTTGTGTCTACCAGAGATTCCCTCCTAATATTTGCCATCATCTTCATAATAACTTATATTGGGTTTAAGCCAGGGTTGTTTGGTTTATACCACGTTGGTTTTAACCAAGTGGTTTTTTTCAAGAAATCACATAAAAGTGGTGAAATCACATAAAAAAAAATTTTTCCCTTGAAAAATATCATAATGGTTCATTACTAGCCAAAATCGTTCATTCTTACCACATTTTATATTCTTGGGGTATATTCTGATGGTACATCTTTAAATGGTGCAAGATGATATAAGTGGTTTTTTTTTCAAAAAAAATCATAAAAGTGGCCTGAATATAATTTTTTTTTATATTGTCTTGGTTGCTCAACGTTTTATATATATATATAGAAGCCAAAATTTCTCATTCTTGCCGCACTTTCTAACTATTAGCTACATTCTGATGCTCTATCTTTAGCAAATTCATGAAGATAAGGATTGCATTACACATCTTAATGTAGTGGTGTATTATTTCACAGAGTGGTTTTTGTTTTTTTTCCTTCACAAAGAAGCACCAACAGTAGGGATATATATATAGGTGGTCTTATAATCCAATAAAGACTCCAGCTGCTCCTAAGGGACACAGACTAGTGTACTAGTAGTTACATTACCTCACAGACATTTTCATTTTCTTTCCCATAAGTAGCACATCTCATACCCTATATCACCCAGTCTTAAGATTCAATAGCGTTTTTTTTATACTTCCACCATTAAGCCCAGTTAATCCAAGTTCAATAGTAACAGCTTCATGAAAAATAATCAGCCATATACAGGATGATTATAATTAAATTTTTTATTCTCCAAAACTGTACAATAAGAAGTACTAGTCAGAATGACTTAAGTTTCCATGGGTGCTGTGGAAATTTCCTTGGGGAAAAGAAAAAATGTGCAAGTAGATGATGCTGTACTTGGCCAGCAGTATAATCTATTTTGTGCAACCACATCATTTCGACAGTTCAACAGCGTCAGTGTGTGGATAGCACAACTTTTATCAAGATGCACATTGCAATACCAGCAAAGCAGTTGCTAAAGAACCATTTTGACAACAGGATGGTACGACACTTAGCTGGGCGTCAGTTCACCTGACCTTAACCCTTGCAACTCAGGAGATACCTCAAAATCTCGGGAACAGAGGTCGGATTGCAAAACAATGGTGATGTTCATGCACATCCACGTCATGACAATGATATAGTCTGATCTGTTCTTGAACAAACATTTTTGTGCTTTCACCTCATTGGCAAATTACAATGGGTAATATATTTAACATTTCTTGAGAAAGTTGTAGTTATACGTTCAATTACTTCATTTTTGTGATGTTTCCATGAATTATGAAATCATGCAGTACTAACTAAGTTATCATTTTGCCCTGAATGGCCATCGTTCCCATTCTGCAAGCAAATTTAAGTTTAGTGAGTACAGTGTTGTTAATTTTCCATTTTTAAGTTTTTTTTCTCTTTTGCCATATAAAATTCCATGGCTTCAGGAATATTCATCCAAATATTCAAGTCATTCTGACAGTGGCTCTTCTTCTACAGTGTTTTAAATCAGAACTTTAGTTATATGTAATCATCCTGTATATCGTAAATCATTGCTAATTAATCTGCATTATTTATGCTTCATTAAATACATTATATTCACCTAATTTTTTTATCAGTTTTTGTAAAATAACTTCCTAATTAAGCATAATGAAAGTAACTGGAGAAAACACCCCTTTATATTATATGGTTAATAGTAGCATTAACAATTTTCTAACACAGTAATTTATTGAGTTCAGCAAAAAATAATTAAATTGCAAAAGTTGGCTTTTATTAAAATGTAAGAAATATTTCTAGATTAATTAATATGGGAATAGTGTTAATTGCATTAATAAACATCAGAAATTTTACTGTTAATGTCATTTAAACCAAGAAAACCGGTTTAAACCAAAAGTTTTTTTTACCAATCCTGGTTTAAGCCTCGTTATTTACAATGACTTTATGCCTATGTATGCAGGAGTAAATTAGTTCCATTATTGCAATTGTGTGTTAAAACGTTTTTGATTGTTCTTTCATTCATATTTCTTTTTAAAAAATGCTGTCTTTATACTTATGAAATGCACTATAACCTTTCTGGTATGCTCAAACATGCGAATTGATTTTTCTCGCTGTAGATATTATTTTTGTTCACCCCACAATCCTTGAATTCAGAACTGACCTCACTAATGTTAAAAGTGAATGTGTACTGTGAGAGAAAACAACCCCATGTTTGTGTTATGTGTGTATGTATATATATATTTATTTATTTATTTATATATTTGTATATGTGCACTTTGAAATTTATTTTATTTTTCCAGAATATTTTGCATTAAATGTTTTAAAGGTTTCATATTGTGATTGTAAATATACATAATAAGATATAAGAATACTTTATTGGGGTGTTTTCATGAATATGTTTTCTATTATGTTATATTTACTTTGCTGTAGATGCAATACGATACAATTGTGAAAATACAATATTTTCATGATTTTATATGAAACTGATAAACCGGTTGGTCTGTATAAAAAATTATATTATTCTAGATATTGTATTTTTGCATATAAACCAAGGCTTGACGAATTCCAGGTCACCATAGCAATTAAATAAAAAGTTTCATAATGGTGTCTGAAATTCTTAAGAAATGTGTCAGAGAAGATATCAAGCAGAAAAAGGTCACTAGGTTTCAGAAAAGTTTCAAAAAATATTTTAGACAGTTTTTTTCTCAGAATAAAAATGTGCTTGGTTCTTAAAAAGTTTGGGTGCCTAAATTTTTCTGATTCGTCAAGCTTTGATATAAGCATAGCTGCAAAATATTGTGATGCTCATTTTAACCATGTGCATATATTTATTTTGTTTATATTTCAATTGTTGTATTATTTATTGATTTCAATAATGTTGTAATCAGTTTTTTCGATAATTTGTGCTTGCCTTTGTGGATTAATTTTTTAAAAATTAAATAAGGGATGTTCACTTATAGTTAAAAAGTTCATATACTAAATGAAAAAATTAAAATTTTTAAGGTTATATACAGGGTATGTTCACTCTTATTGTCAAATAGCCTATCCAATTTATGGGTTAATTTTCCATAATCATGGTCAGTGTCGATTTGACCGACTTTTTTCATGCAAACTCAATTCATTGCTTTTGAGGCTGTTGATTCAAGATGGCACGATAAAGGTCTGCAACTACACCAAAAATCCATTATTACATGAAAATTCTCTTTGTAATAGTATTGTGTAAGACGAATTTCTTGACAAAAAAAAATTGATTCAACTTTAATTAGCTATGATTCTGCCAGTTTTGATCATATAAAACGGAGTTTTTATTTTGTAGAACATGTCAGCTCATAAATGTTTTTACTAAATATGGCTTATATCTATGAAAAATTACATTTTTATAATGTTTCAGAAATAATTTATTAACAATAATAACCCTTGAACAGCTTGTAGGATGATAGGTGACATCATTTGACACATTTTTTTTTTCATTGGAGGTTTCCTTCAAGCGTAACAGTTTAGAAATTAGCTATTACACAAAAAAAAAATTGACAGTCTATGTAATTATACAGGGTGTTCAGATCAAACATCACTATTTTTACATTGCCTTTTCACATTTCTCATCTTTCCCACTTCACAAGAAGTTAGAAAGGATTAGAAAAGTATATAAATAGGCAGCACAACACTCAAAAAGCTTTTGTAAAGAAAATCATTGTGAATTCAGCCCTCAGTATTCACGGTCTTTTTCCCAGTTAATTGGAATGCACTGTTGCAGTGCATAATATCAGAACAAAACAATCTATGTGTCAACTAAACCTTTCAAAATTCCCTCATAAACGTTTTACTAGTGCTTCTGAAAATGCTTCTAAAACACTGTTGTTTAAATGTTCCCAAAAGTGGAAAACTTGCGAGGAAAATCCACAATATTGATTTTGGTTAGCTTGATTGCTATGGTTGCTTGTTATTAATGTATCAATGAATCTACAATTGAATATATCACGAAAAAAAGAACTCTAAATTCAATAATAATTGCTGTAGCTACACCTGCAAGAGCGAAAACTTTCATTATGATCAATGCCGCAACTAGATACTTTGTCACCCGGAAAAACCAGTATTTTTTCACCCCTTGCCATGTATAAAAAGCAGTTAAAGGGTGAATTTGGTTCCCCTTCTGGTCTAGCACCTGGGCACCAGACCTGCCTGCTCCCCCTAGTTGTGGCCCTGATCATCCACATCCATGTAGAAATTGTTGTTTTTCTTTGTTTGTGATGGAAAAGGTATGCAAGTTGTGTATTGCGTATCATAATTGATCAAGTCCTTTACGTGCTTCCTAATTCAACATCTACCATTCAGCTACGTGATCAAGATGTATGAACATTTATAGCTCGCTATACACATTACTCTATGATGATTGGGCAAGCTATCAAGGAAGATGAAAATGCAGAAAACTTTTCAAAAGCATGGATGAATTTCACCACTGGCATTAGTTCCACTGCTGTAGCTGTGGAAGCTATAAAGATGAGAGCAGATTAGAACAATCAACTCGTGTTGGAAGGACTTTTAACCACAATTTGTGGCTATTTCTACAGAGCAACCAAAGAGATTATGAGAGATACATTTCCATGTTAGCAAAACAGGTGGGTGGAGAAGGATTCAATGATGTGGACATAGATGGAATTGGGAAAATTAATTTTGTAAAGAAAATCATTGTGAATTCAGCCCTCAGTATTCGCGGTCTTTTTCCCAGTTAATTGGAATGCACTGTTGCAGTGCATAATATCAGAACAAAACAATCTATGTGTCAACTAAACCTTTCAAAATTCCCTCATAAAATTCTCCTCATAAACGAATGCTAATTCATAAATTGGGCAGAGGAGGAATTTATCAAACTGGCTGCTCATGAAACTGAAGTGATAGCGCATGATGATCAAGTTGTAGAAAACTAGTTCATTACAAGCAACATAGCACAAATGTTTCGTAAATTTAAATTGACCATGGATTTTTTCCATTGCGTAGACTCATCAATGGCATGTTCTTCGCATGTAGAAGAACTGGTAGAGGAAAAAGCCGTGTCAGTTCAATAATAAATTTATTCAAATGAAGAAGAATCAGCTAATAGACATAATGTTCTTTCAGAAAACAATGCCAAGAATCACTGAATCCCCCCCCCCCCCCCACATACTTCTACCACACAAGGCAGACATAAACAAGGTGACTGAAGAACAAAAGTTTATAGTTTGGGTTATTTGCAGATTTTCCATATTTGCAGTGACCCCTGGAATGCAACCCTTATGAATACCAGGGTTGACTGTACTCCTATGTATGCTTCTTTTGTTGCCTGCAGGACAGTCCCGTCACTAATTTTTTCCATGGGAGCAATAACCTATATTCAATGTATGCATGTGTAGGGGTATGCAATGTAGGGTATAGCATTTCTAGTGTATTTTTTAAAGCAAAGCCCAAATGACAGGCCTGCCAGAGGATATACATTTGATGGTCAAGTTCCAGCCATGTCCTCTACAGTATTTGAAGAATGAAAGTAGCAATAACATCCGTTATTCTTGCAGATCGTGAATTTTCCTACTGTAAACACAGTTTAACATATCCCCAGAGAAAGAAACCTAATGAAGATACCTGGGTGGCTGGATTATTGGTCTAACTGGATCCAGTTTATCAGTCTGGGAAAGTTGTCCAGAAATGAGACGTATATCCATGCTCCAGTACGAATGAGTTTCATCTTGCTGGAAAATGACATTAGGCTGTAAATGTTCCCCCTATTTAGGGTATTGCATAAGTTGCAACATATCTAGGTAAATGTTTGCTGTCACAGATGTCTCACAAAAAAAGAAGCCCAAACCACACATTGATTTTGTGTGTATGGGACTTTTTCTTTACATTTCAAAAACTGCATGGAAATTTTATGAGCCCAAAATTTGGCAATTGGGCTTATTAACGTTTTTGGGCATATGTTGCCTCATCTGAAAAATTATCCTGGACAAGAATTTGGGTTCACCATTGATGAGATCTAACATCTCCGTGGCCAAAGAAACACACACAAAGCCATCATTTGGTTGCAGGTTCTTTACAAGCTGCATTTTATGTGCATGCAGCCTAAGCCTTTTATGAAAAATATCATGAATAGTTGGCTGAGACGTATTTAACTCAGTAGCAGCTTGTCTGGTAAACTTGTACAGGCTACGAAAGAAGGCCTGTCAAACGTCTGATGTAGTCATCTGATACTTTCCGTTTACAGTCTGCTGCTTTGTTCAAAATTCATTTCGAGGAAGGTTTTGTGGCCACTTCCTAATACTCTTAGCATCGGGCGAGTCTTTTGTACACAATTTGATACTACTACAACTGATTTTTTCTCACTATACCATGAAACAATTTATGCTTTCTCCTACCATGATGTCATTTTTCCTATTCTTTGCTCGTAACAACGACATTGTACATAATGATGCTTTCACAAAATTTGTCTTTCAGAGTTACGCAGCCAATTTCTTCTAATATCACCATCTTACATTTAATTGCTGATTTTTAATCATTGTTCGAAATTAGGGGCATTTGATCTGGACACCCCTGTATATAAAACAATTCTCATGAGTTTGATTGTTTAGGCTAAAAAATGTGTGATGATATCATGTGAAACTGTTTAATTCTTATTTATTCTTTTTTTCTCTTTCAGGTGTATCAAAATATTGTTTGCGGTATATCTGTGTGCATGCATACTCACTCCAGCAGTATATATATTACAATTGGGATAATAAAGTGTCTCTGTGATTCAAAATTGTGTTTTATTTTTAACATATAGGAACTTAGTTCAAATTATTTGTTAAACTCCAGTGTTCCAAAAAATCACTGTGTTGAGCCTTGCAGGATTAATTAAAACAGTATTAGTTGCACTAGTTATGAATACTTTTATCAGATTTCACTTTAATATTCTCCGTTTTCTTTAATTATTTATGTTCCCATTTACATTGATCATTTCCGGGTTTCATCTTAAATGTTTGATTTTTCAACCAATGTATCTTGTTTCATGATAGGAAGTATATATTTATAAAAATTATATCTGAATAAAGTTTTAATATATTTACAGGCACGTTTCAATGTTCAATATGCAAGGACCATTTTCCTTCTATAACTGGAATTTTTGGACATTTGAGCTACTTTCATAACTCTGTTGCGCCTCGTTATAAGTGTCACACTTGTCCTTTCACGACAGATTCGCAAAAAGATCTCTTCATACATGCCTATACTCACTTTTCAGAGCAAACTCTATATAAATGTACAAAATGTAAGAGACAGTTTACTTCAAAAAGTCATATGTCTACGCATGTGCTTATGAAACACCCAAGTAAAAAACTGATGAATTGAACATAACATCTGGTTATATGAAGATTGATTGTTTGCATTTCGTTTTATTTATTTTATTTTTTTACATTCAGTTTCTGTGAACCCACTTATGTAAGTATACCACACCAAAACAAAAAAAAAACTGTATTTTTCGTGATTTCGGTTATCTTTAAATTTGTACACAATTTTCCCCCCACCCCCCAATGCATGTGCTACATTCCACACGTATCTCTTGAATCATTTTTTTTTAATTCCAAGGGTTGGAAGTACCGTCTATACTCGTGTATAAGCTGATCTTCTTACTTCAGGACCACCAAAACCACAATAAATTGATAACCTGTGCATAGGGCTACCCTCCCAAATATCACGTTTTAGAGGAAAAATTAATATATTTTCATGCAATAAAGGTTACAATGAAAAATTACCCAAACTTTCTAATCAATTTCTTCTGATTCTTCACGCTCTATATCGAAAATCAAGTCATTGTACAGTGTGACATTCTTGTTTTCAACTGTGTTGTTATCGCAGTCGCCACTTTTAAAGAGGATGTCTTCAGTTCCATCATGCTACTACTGATACACCATTTTTTAAATCTGGGAGTGAAAACAAGTTACGGGTATGCACAAGACCGCTATAGTAGTCCTGCGTATATACACTACTTGTTTTCACTCATAGCAGCTTTCAGTAGATAACCAGCCTAAAAGATTTGGTGAAGATTTTGGTGGAAACAGAATTTTATATCTCATAAATCTACTGGCATGCTAGGCCGATGTCAGGTTTCTTTAAGGCACCGCTTTTTGTTGTTTATTTTTGGAACTCACACATTCAGTCCATAAATTCTTTAAGTAATCTTTAAAAGGCTTGTTGATGCTCACATCCTAAGGTCATAAAATCAGCATTGGTCCATATATCAAAGCATCATCGGTTCTGTGGGGTTTGAACATAGCTGCAAAAATCACTCTCATGATTAGTAACGCCTGTATAGCTGCAAAAATTACACTACTGCTTCTGTGACGCCATCTAAAGTAGTCCAATGGCATCACAGATCTTCAAGCTAGTTGTGCAGAAGCCATGTGGCTATATGATTTGGTAAAGGGGATAGATATTTTCTGATCAAAAACTGACCTGTGTATAAGCCTACTCCCCCTCCCCAAATTAAGGAACAAAAAATTCTGCTTATACGCGAGTACAGTTTTTTTTAAATACCTAAGTGCATTTTTTTCCCTTGTAGTTATGTAAGTACACTTCAAGAAATTTTTGTACGAAGTGTCAAAATTTGTTTATTTTATATCTGTTCATTTTCTGAAGCACCAATTTTGAACAAAATTTTTGTTTCCTGATAAAAAAAAAAAACATTCATAGTGCAGTTTACATTTGTCTTGAAAATACATATATTTTTTTTTCAATATAGAATGTGTAATACAGTAAGACCTTGATACAATGTCAACCATTTTCAGTGTCTCTTTTGAATGCCCAGGCCAGCACAAACACAGCCAATCAATCTCGCTTGTTATTGAATCATCCCGCTTATTAAGTTATTTTTATTTGTTCTCTATCGCTGACGTGATACAAAGGTCTGACTGTACAGGGTGGTTGCAATTGGCAGCACTCATTCATTTCTATCAAAATGCTTCAAGCATGCAGTCTTTGCAGTGTTAGTGATTTCAGTATATCATTCATGAGATGCGATAGTGGCAGCACAATTAAAAAATTACTATTTTTTAGTTATAGCCCATTGCAAGATTTTAAAATAATCTTCGTCCTAGCAGCAGCAGCAGTGATATGATGTCAAATAGTTCAATATGTTTACTGTCAGATTGCAGAAGTGTCACAGTTACATTTTCTAGTTTGTCGTTTAATCAAAGGGGAAAAAATGAAAACTTTAAATTAATTTATCTCAAAACGTGCTTTTTGTTAGTTTGCCACTATTGCAATCCATGAGTGATATTTGTGGCGAGTCAAAAACATTCTGGTCACATATTAGTTTTACCATATGTTGTTATATGTTTATACATTTAACCATAATTTTTTCCATATGCTGATATGTTCATAAAAAAAATGTTTTTTTTTTTTCAGAGTTATGTGATATATTTGAAAAAAATTAATAGAATACTTTCGATTCTGACTTTATTCAATAAATACTTAGATTCCTAAGGTGAAAAACAAATTAACTGGATTAAAAAAATTATTATACCCTAACGTTATATTACGTAAAATATTACATATATATATTTTTTCTTCAATGTTTAGTCTGTTTTAATCGTTGCATTCTTTTGACTAGTTCAGGGCTACACTTTGGTGGCTGCGACCGCACCGGGCCACAATAAATTTTATTGTCCACAAAACGGGACAGAAATGATTTGATTACATTTACAATAATTTAATTTATAATGCTAATATTTGATTAACTTAAAATATTGTGCAAGTCTTAAATTGAAACAATCATCTCTCTTATTTTTTTCAGTACTGTTTCTAAGCAACTGAATAGAATTGGGGCATCTGTCTAACCAAAATTTGGGTCTGTTTCCCCAGACCTTTCAGCAAATTCCAAATCACAAAATATTAATTTATGTGAAGCCATAAATTTGAAATTTCATTTCTTCTGCACAAAATTAACTAGGTTGTTTCCCACAAAATTATTGATAAGTTTCACAAAAATAAGGCCCCATTTAAAAAAAACTGGACAGATTCCTGATGTGGAATGCTTGAAAAACTTTTATGTAATATGTACAATGGCATCCATCCACAAGCATCATTGAACTAGGCCAGCTTTTGCACTAGTTTAGACATGCTCTAACAACACAATTCAAATAAAATTGAGTAGCCATTATACTCTTTAATTTTAAAGCTACACAACTAGCATCAATATTTAAAGGGTAACATCTGAGAAAAGATTTCTTCACAATATTTGCAATAACTCAGCAGTAAAAACAGCTTTGAAATGCCTATGTAGAATGTCTGGTGATGACTTATAATAGCCATAAAGTCCCTTGTTTAATTAATGCAGCTTCCTTGTTGATTAGCTACTACTAAACCAGGCGTGCGCCTCGTCCATATCCTCTGCGGAACTTCTAACGAATTGGTACATGTTGGAATGTGTGTATGTGCAGTGAACCCAACATGAAGTTTGTTTCTATGTGAATGTTTGTTATGTGTAGTGCTGCCATAAATTTTTTTCTAACTATAACTGAAGTGTAATGATTGAATAATTGTATTGTTATAGGCCTGTTGCTTTCTGTGGCGAATCTTTTTAATGGGGAGATTGGCTCGCATTTACTCCTCGAAGTTGGGAACCACAGAAAACCAACTTCAGCCGACCACCACTATGGCGACTATGAGGTTCGAACCTGGGTCCTCGCTATGTGAGTCCGTCACTATGCCCACTCGACCACCATAGCCTTACTGATTATCTGAAAAACAAATAGTGTTATTTCCATAACTGAGGAAGATACCCAACAGTTTCCAATTGAAAACGTTTGATTAGCATCAAACATAGGATATTGCAGAAAATATGTGCAAAGAATGTTAAAAGCCTAATTTGCCTAATTTGGGTATAATATATTGGTGCAGTCAATACAAAACCACCAATGAACATATATCTACACTCTAGTCTTAAAGGAAGCTGCTGTGGTGTTTGAGTGGTCATAGATAGACTCGCATCGCAAGGACATGGGTTCAAACCCCGCCATCGTCGCAGTAGTAGTCTGCTGAAGCCAGTTTTCTGTAGTTCCCAACTTTGAAGTGCAAATGTGAACCAAACTCTCCATTAAAAAGTCTCACCACAGTAAGCAACAGGTCTACAACAATACAATTATTCAGTCATTACTCTTCACTCATAGTTCGAAAAATTGATGGCAACACTAAAAAGCATGACACAGAAACAAACAATTTTAAGTTCACAACACTGACACACACATTCCAACATGCACCAATTCGTTAGAAGTTCTGCAGAGGAATATGGATGAGGTGCATGTGTGGTTTAGTAGTAGTCTTAAATGGACAAAAACAGTATTCATTACCAGTATGATATACAATGAAACCCTTGTTAAGGGCACCTTAAACCCATCTTGCACCATTAGTGCAAATACTTGTTTATATGCAGATAGATCATGATCAGGTGGTGGTGCTGCTATGTACCCAATTTTGGCCAAATGTTTATGAAAGTCAACCTTCATATTACATACATCTTTATACACATTTCATAAAATCTAAATAAATTGGATTTGCATGAACCAAAGATGCTCTGTAACTTTTTAAGTCTGGCAGTTGTATTGCTTTTCTCAGTTAAATATTTTAAATTATATTTTATTCAACTATAAGGGTAACATATATAAGTCTCTTTTCATAACATATAGGGCTATCTTGACATTTAACACAACTTCCATTATTCATGTATAAATTTCCACACCGAAATATTCAGTGGACATTTCACAGACTTGATCCTTAACTCAGAAGATGATTTGTATATCAATATCATTCGACCCTTCAACTGTGTGCTCTGATTTTCTATAAAGAAATCGTGTGGTATTACTGCGAGTATTCGAGAAAAAAAATGGCGTCTTGAGAATATTTTCATTTCAATTATTTTTAACCTGAAAAAACAAAATCCTTAGAGTTAAAAAAAAAAAAAAAAAAACTTTTGCAAAAGAAAATTTTGCACTGTTACAGGGTCAATATTTGCCCTATAACTGCACAATATGCAGTCTTCTATTTGACATAGCATGTGTGCATTCTTTGAGCATCAAGGTATGAATCAGTATTCATGTTTGTTCAAACTTGCTGTGTTTAACCTTTTCAGTCATAGTGTTAGATACTGTAGTTACCCTTTTTGTCAGCTACAAACTGGTGTACTTATTGTGATGTGTGAATTGATATATTTTGCACATTGGATAAAACCCATTTTCATCCTCTCTCAATTCGATACCTGTTCCATATCACAATGCTTTGAGGAAACTGGTTTTTACATTCTGTGAAAATGTATTATTCTGTGCTGGGTTATATAAAGGACATTTACCTTATCCTCATTCTGTTTATGGATGCAAGAAATTAGTTAATTCATCTTCGATCATGTTAGAAAAAGGTTATCAAAATTTTAAGTTTTATAATTTTTAGTGTGTGTTATCCGTTAATTGGATAGGGAAAAAATTTAATGAAAAATTCAAAGGTGAATGAGAAAAAATAAGAATATTAATTTCATAATTTTTTGTTTATTTTATTTTATTTTATAATTAGAAAAAAAGTGAGTTATTGTGCAAATGGATAGGGGAATATACTCTTAGGTACCTTCAATACTGCAATCGCACATTCATTGCATAACTGTTTAGTCTAGAATGAATTTGGTGTTGCAATATGTGTTTTCTGCATTAAGATTTTTCTGAACTGTGCAGTTGGATCATTACCATCTAATAATAATCAGCTTGCACTGATCTCAAAAATCTTGACAATATTGTTGTACTGTATATATGTGTGTGGGACTGATAAATCATCCGATGCTTCATTTTTTTCACTATAGGAAACCCTTTTCTGTCTAATTAAATGTTAGACTGGTTCTCTGTTAAATTTTTGTTTTCATGGTCCCATCCCTCACTTTATGTAGTTTCTCCCTTTACATGTTTTTGTTACTTTTTTTTAGATGTTGGTGGGGGGGGGGGAAGGTCAGGTTATTTTAGACTCCGTTGCACTCATGTTCAATGTTTTCGTTTGTTTGAAAATTATTGATTCAATCATTCTATGTTATACCCATTAGTTTTTATTCATTGACAAATTTTGTGAATTCTTAGTGAAATGGAATTTATTTCCGCTAAATGATTTTGTTTAATTGGCATAGTTGGTGCAGTTTTTACATCATGTTCATTGATGATAGTGGAAAATGTAATTATGTGCCTTCAGACAAATTTTGGGACACATCGTGAATTGTCAATATATGTATTGGACAAAATAAATTGTTTTTTATATTAAGTTGAAAATTGAAAGGTTTTTTTTAACCGTTCATGTGTTAAAGCGGTCCTACCGCCTGTGAAAATCGAATCCTGCACCTCACGATGCGAAGCCATGAAAAAAGATGAAATCATTCCCCTTTTCCAAAAAAAAAATCGTGCGTATGCCTGTGCCAACACCGTATATAGCAGAAAGCCTCCACGTGAAGCTTTGACGTCCATTTCACCTGTAGCCATTGGATATAGCAAGATGACGTATGCGAAATCTTTACTTTCTTTTACAGTACATCCAATTACTAGCGCGAGCTTCGAGACAAAATACTTGACAATATTAAAGATATTACTGAAGATGTCTCAACAAGACAAATTTAACTGTATTCGATTTTAACACTTACAGCGGCAGTGACAAGGTACCTCGCCTAACTTGATGCCTTTTATTTCGGCAATTACGAGATATCTCGCATCCTTGAAACCCTCTTATATCGGCAACGCCGAGCTCAGCACAGAGGACTTTGTTTACAAACATGTTTTCCATCCCTTCCCCCGAAACCTGTGAGATCAACTACCAGTGGACGGAGTTAGCTTCTGTTCAAAGTTCGATAACAGAAGGTGATGCAGTTTTTTTTCCCCCCACTTCGGGTAGTATAGGACTTTATATTTCTTGGATAGAAAAGTTTCTTTTCCTTGTTTTTTTTTTTATTAGTAGTAGTAGTCTTGGTGTTGGGAGAGCACCTATCAGGAGCACAAAGTCGAAAAAAAAATCTTGAAAACGTGTTTTTTTTTTGGCAGAGGGCTCAGTGAGGTCCTCTGAGGCAGTCATAATGCGGATCAGGGAAATATTAAAAACTACTCAACCAGGGCCGTAACTAGAGGGGGGAATAACTGCCTCGGGCAGCAATTTTAGGTGGGAACAAAGAACACCATTTTAAAATTATCGAATTTTAAAGTGGGGGTCGACTCTATTTGCTATTGTGGGGGGGCTCTCGAGCACAACATGCTTTTCTTATATTTTCAAGTATAGGCATTGTGATGCTTCTAAGCAGGGCCGCAACTAGGGGAGCAGGCGGATTTCGTGACCCGGGCGCTGGACCAGAGGAGAGCGCGAATTTTATTCTCAAACCACTCCAACATTACAAGGGGTGGCAAAATGCGCACTTGCCCCAGGTGACCAAGCATCTAGTTGCGGCCCTTCTTCTAAGCAACTCCTAAACATTCGATTTTTGCTTGTGAGATGTTAATGCAGTTTCGGTAATTACCAGCAAAATGGCTCAAAGGTATACGTCTCCCTAGCATATTTTTTGATAAGCCAAGCAAAAACGATTTTTAACCTTTGAAGGGAAATACCATGTGTGGAGGAGACATTGCTTTGTACTCTTAAATAGAGAAGTAAGTTGGCGAACAAATGAAATTTTTAAACTATATATTCAAATCTATGTAAATCATAAATACGTTTCCTGAAGTGCAACATCCCAATTTTTTTTTTTAAATATTAACAATATTTTATTTTTTACCATGTAATAGCATTCAGAGGACCCCTCATTTGCTTAATATAATCCCTCGAAATTTTTCTCCTTTGGATATTCCAACGCTTGCCAATTAACCCTTTAAGTGGTTTTTAAAATTTTCCTGATCCGCATTTCAATTGCCATATTGGGAATAAAAGCGTGTAAAGAAGAAAAAGAACCCGAGATATTTCGGAGCGACCGAAGTATGTCGAGTTCGAGCAGATCAAGTTTGACAAGATATATCGGGATTGCTGCTGTAAGGACAAAAGGTTTAATGTATGATTTCGCTTTCACTGAGGCGGTATATAAACTTTCCTGTATCCAAATCAGAGGTGTATTCACATTGAGGGGGTGGGGGTCAAGAAAAGATAAGGAATTCCGCAAAACCATACATCCGCCTCAGTCTGCACTGCCCTAATCCGCTCTTCACGTGATCGCATAGCCTTTGGCTTTATCCCGTTACATGTTTTGATCTTTCTGAATCAAATACGTATTATTTTAGCGATATGTTCATCTGCTATAAAGTTGTTGCATGTTTAATTTCACAAGACACTTCTGGCGTATGCAAGGGGGTTCATTATAGGGGTCCCCCCCCCCCCCCGCTCTAGCTGAAATTATGAACTTATCAAATGTTTTTCCGCATTCACACCCGATTAGAAAACGAAATCGCATTCCCTGAAAAGGAAATAGCTGAATTTCCCCCACCTTGAGAAAATCCTGCTTACATACGCCGCAACACACACTGCTAGATATTTTTTATTACTCTTAACTGATGCTTCATAAACAGGGGTCAACGGACTTCGTGGGAGTCCACGAAAACAATTTCAATTGTTTTCTCATCCAAGCATACATTATTTCACTGAATATACTCTGGAAAAGTGTTCGTGGTCTTAATTTCATTGGGGAAGGGGGGGGGGTCTTTAGACGTCCGTCTTATTGACACAAAGGTGCACAAATGTTTATGAAGCTCCGTGCCCTAAATTCCGACCTCGAGAATGAGGTGACTATTTGCAAACGCTTTTTTTGTTCGAGATACCCATAGACACGAACGACAAAACGTATGTATTATACTAGCGTTGTTTGTTAGGAACCATCGAGTCGATTTCGAGTCCTGGTGACTCTATAGATCATGGCTCTCGAAGCTGGTCTGTCATTCACAGCATGTCTCAGTTGTGCTAGCTTCATTCTAATGCTTTGCAACACTTCTTCTATCCATCTGGTGTTGGTCTGCCTCTCTCTCTCGTTCCCTCCATTCTTCCAAGCATACCTATTAAGCTGGCGTTCTAGCGTTACGCCAGCTTAATAGAGGTTACCCAGTAAGGTGGATCGCTCCCGTTAGTAAGTTTGTTACATATCTGATCGATCAACACCACACAGAAATAACGATATTTTCAAAACAATTCCGTTTAATTGATTCAGGATGAACAAAATTTCAGAATTCGCATAATTTTATAATAAACACATTTCCAGGATAACGAATTTTTTCGGTTCTACAACATGGGTTTCATTTTCAAATGGGAATGAATACTAAATAGTGTAAAAGATAATTAAAAACCAAAAAAAAAGTCTTCAATGCTTACATCAGTGTGAGAGAAGCTGCATTCGTAGTGCTCAAGAGGCACCTTTGAATTTTTATCACTCAATAAAACGGTTTTTCACACACACGACATGAAACACGAATGATCCTTTCTCCCTCTTAGCTTTAAATTACCCATTAAAAACAAAATTCTGTTTAGATCATGCATCGTTTTAAATAGAAAGAAAATTGTATTTGCAATTACTGTAATGGGTATTATTGGAAAAAACAGTCCTCAGCGCGCTATGAGATAGGCTGTTAAAAGCTGCTTGATAGGATTCATTGTGATGTGTGCTGCGCCCTTACGCAACGTGTTCAAACCTCCGACTGCTTTCTTATCTGATTTTTTGAACTCGTAAATCTATTCAAAAAACGCAAAAATATTCTATTGTGGACCGAATCTTGAACGCAGACAAGTGAAGAAAAAAAAAAAGGATATCCCTTCCCACACGATATTCATTTCTAATTAGCCATTTTATATGTATGTAGGGTGTGTAATTCGAGCAATTACAAAATTGACGGTTTTTTATGCTCCACGATTGGACTGCGCTGTATAGGCTGTTAAAATTTTCTTTCTTTCCTTTGAACCAATAAAGCGCGAGAGACTTGTACACGACAGAAAAAACAACTGATTAAATTTATGAATAGAAAGTCACAGCAGCTCCGTCGAGCGGATTTTTCGCCTCGTGTGGTCCTTGGTGGAGAAAAGTTGGTGCTATTGTGGTGAGATGGCGGTGGTATTAAATTTCCCTCGACGTTGATTCCTTTACACACGCAGCTTCAACTCACACAAGTTATTTCAGCTTTCCTCAGCGTTATGAGACTCATGCTTATAATCTGACTAGCAAAAAACATTTTGACTTCTGTACACGTTGAATATGAGTAAACGGAAAAAAATTCTTGTTTACATCACATTATGAGACATTTTCCTTTCTCGGCCCACGGGTTGTTTTTCTTGTCTGGAGCGTGGATCAATGGATCTGTGCGCTCGTTCTCTTCGATATATTCTCGTAATCTAGAATCGG
This sequence comes from Pholcus phalangioides, assembly GCF_987345545.1. NCBI lineage: Eukaryota > Metazoa > Arthropoda > Arachnida > Araneae > Pholcidae > Pholcus > Pholcus phalangioides. Next base: position 77,665,111 of record NW_028301608.1, on the reverse strand, counting down.
AAAGAAGAAAAACAAATTTAAATTAGTACAACATGTAATTCATTTTTTTCGTTTATTGATCCCCCTCCCTACATAAACTGAAACGTGCAATATATACACCTGTGCTTTCCCCCCCCCCCAAGCCGATCGGGGGAAAAATATTTAGGTGAAAACATTAAAATATTGAAAGAAAATACCCCTTTATAATGCAAAATTGACCAATTTCTGTTAATTTAAATGCTTTTTGAAGGGTGGTAACTCAAAATTTCTCGGGAAGAAAAATTTTGTGCCGCTCCAAAGCGGCGTACGCCCCTGTCCATAAGTAAGGGCTAAAAATACTGCTTACCGTAATTTCCTGTGTATAATCCTCAGATAATACGTTGAAAAAACACGAATTTATTAGTACGGACCAGTGTCATCAGAGAAAATAATTTTAAAGAGTAATTTCATTCTTCTTAATATTGTTAGGGGTAGTTTTGTAAAAACGGATATTTTTTTTCCTAACAAAAAGAAAAGAATAATAATAACTCCGGAAAAAAATACCTAAAATTTGAAGGAGTAGGTCTATCGGAATATTTTCATTCCTCAAAGAAATTTGGAGAAATGGAATTTTATGCGTGAATCACGCATGCAGAGAAACTTATTGGCGAATACTGGTACGGTCCTTACGTAGTCATCTGCGGTTTTTTTTTTGGTTTTTGTTTTTTTAGGCGGGGAATGTTGGAATAGAAATTAATGTTTTTAAAAATTCATTTTTATAAAGTATATTCATAGATATATTCATTCAAGGATATTCATAGATGCGAGAAGAAAAATTTAAATTTTTTTTGTACAAAAATGTGACAAAACAACTCTTACATTCTTTAATCCATTCTTTAATTCCTTACAATTATAAAGTGGCAATTAAAACTATGCTGGACAGGGCTGCAACTATATGCTTCGTCACTCGGGGCAAGTGCGCAGTTTGGTGTCTCCTTGTAACGTTGAAGGAGAGGTTTGAGAATAAAATTTGCTCCCCCTCTGGTCCACCGGAGCACGAGACCCGCTCCCCCCCCCCCTAGTTGCGGCCCTAATGGTGGATAAGTTCTTGTTCCTTCTAAAATACCAACATCTACGATATAAAAGCATACACAGTAATATATGGATTCAATTATAATTGATGAAATGTTTTCGATATATCGACATATAACACAATATGTTGATTAACATATTGTGTATCTGATATAAGATCTTTGTCAGGTTCACGATATAGATTTATGTAGAACTATTTCAAACTATATAAAAGTAATTTATTGTTCCAAGTTGTTCGAACAATATTATTCACATGGAATCAAATACATATTTGACTAAAAAATTAAAGACTTGATCAATTAATATCATAAATAATTTGCACGATATATAGGACGAGATTGTTCTATTTCGTAGTTATGACAAATACAACGCCACAACAGGCAAAATGCCCAACGAGGTGGCTGAGAAAAAGATGCCCATAAAATATTCCTGTGACATTCCGATATATAACGATAGAGTTCAGATATTATACTATGTCGTTGTACTACTGGGCAGGCGAGTTTAGTGCTCCGGATCAGAGGGTGTGCAAATTTCACCCTTTAACCTCTCCTTTAACATTACAAGAGGACGCCAAAATGTGTGCTTGTCCCGGCTAATCAAGCATCTAGTTGCGGCCCTGCTGATATGATGGGACTTAAAGCCATCTATTCCAAGGATCCATCGTTTATCATGATGAAACACCAAACTGAATTTTAATAATCAACCGATTAATTATAACTTTGTGCGGTGAAAAAATGCACAAAAGTTGATTTTCTGGTGGTATTGTAATAGTGCCGAAATCGAGAAAAATGTTGACAATAGCATTAATTTGGTGGTGTGTGATGATGACATCACTCTCAATAATAACGATAATCCCTTTGCAACGATTTTTTTCCTCCTGGTTCATAAAATATCATTATATTGAGATTTTACTGTATCTAATTAAAAAAGATGATCGCTATAAATGATCAGGAGTACGTATAAATATTATAAATACTCGGCTTGGGGTTACAGCTGAGGATGGAGGGAGCAGACCAGCCTGATGCTCCAAACACTGGACCATAAGGGTGCCGAATTCCCTTTTTAACCACTCCAACATTATAGGAGAAAGCCAAAAATCGAGCTTGTCCGGGCTGCCCAAGTATCTAGTTACAGTCTCGGCTAAAGAAGAAAATTCGGTAAGGAATCACATTTGTTAGCCGGAAAGCGATTTCCCATAGGCTTCTACGGAAAATCTTTCAATTCATTTCAGGTACGGCCCAAAATTTAAAGATAAGTTTTTAAATCACTAAAAAGCACTGTAAAAACGACAAATGCTAGCCGCAGGCTGAAATTAAAAGTTTCGCAACGTTTGACACCAATATTTTCCACAACGCAGTCGGGTTCGTAGATATCCTCTTATATTGAGGGTCTCGCACTGAGAGAATGTGTGCACAGGAAATGCTCATGTGTCTCTCTTACTTTTTGCTTTGCAAAAATAAATTGCATTTAAAAGGCCAAAAACATTTGCTCTAATTATTGCGGGCTTCTCAAAATAAAATTTAAACCAGAAACAGAGCCAAAATAAGTCACAGCAACATTCTACGGCTCTACTAGGAATCTTCATGTGGGCTGCAGTCTTCACAATTTAGTATTAATGTCGGTGATACAGTTGCATCTTATAACGTTAATTATCTCTTGTTAGATCTTATAGAGCAAACTTTTGTAAGTTTGTGGACCTGTTAAAAAAGCAGTGCGGTTAATATATTTTCGTACTGTGTAGTGCTCCTATTTGAAGCTTCGTAACGTTCGTTTGAAGGGCTTGGCCGATTATCACTATAAGGTCACTATAAGAACAAGACATTCGAGAATTAATGTGAGTTGTAGATTTTGGATTACAAAATCGACATCTTGTCTCAGAGCAGGAAACTGAGTACATGCCGGCGTCGCACAAAACAAAACTGTATTTCCATAGACCATGTCAAAGACCTACGTAATGATGGCAGGAAGCGATCGATATTTCTTTTCCCGTTGCTTTAAGGAACAGATTCGGGCAAATACATAACCGAACATCATCAATTCTCTCTGATTTATGCTACTCGAAATTTTATTCACGTGCTATTTTTTTAATTCTTGCAAAACTACTGTGTAGTATATTGAAATATGGAATAGCGCAGTAGACTCTCGATTATCCGACAACCCTCCTTCCCTATTACACTGGTGTGCAAAATCAAAGGACAATTGATAAATTCCGATACATCTGGAAAAGTGCTCAATAAAGGAAAATTGGAGAAAAAAGAAAAACAAAGGTATTTAGGCTTTTTTCCACAGCCGGAGGTTACTAAACCACGTGTAACTTTCCGAGTTGTTATGCCGTGATCCCCTAAAATTCAGCTTTTCCTTCCATCAATATAAAGAAGACTCCGCTTATTACAATCACGGATAATGATATGATTCGGTTATTGTCATTTTCACTAAGTACTATATCATAGCGTGGGGAAAAAATTCGTTATAGTTATCAGGACTTCCGTTTGTGTTATCAATATTTTTTTGTCAAAAGCTATTTCTGTTTGCATATTTTTAAGCAAAGTTTGAACTTAAGATGACCAGGGGTTTCCAATTTGCTGACTTTTGATGACAAGGGGAGAGGGGGGTTTGGAAGATGCTTACGTCATCAACCACCCTTTATGAAAGTATGAAATATTCCTGATGGCATTTTACTCGGTGCGCCAAAAACGAGAAAAATCTTTCACAAGTTTGTGGGCACCTGAACTAACATTCTCCCTGAGAAAAAATCACTTACAGAGCCACTTCAGCCATCTCGAAATGTTTCACGTATCCTTCAAGTGCTAAGGAAATGTGTCCGGACCTCTTAAGTGCTCTGGAACTGTGAAACGTATCACTCAAGTGATCCGTAATTATGCCACGGATCACTTAAGTAATCTGGGAATGTTCCGAGGGTAACTTAAGTGATGTAGAACCGCATTGGGAGCCGCTTAAGTGCTCTAAAACTGTGCCACATGTCAGTTAAGGGATCTCTAAATGTGCCATGGATCGTTTAAGTGTTCTGTAACTGTGTCGCGAGTTACTTAGATGATCTTTGAATGCGAAAGTGATCTTTGAGGCCTACTTCAGTGATCTGAAAATGTGCCACGGGTCGTTTAAGCGATTTGTAAATGTGCCGCTTGATTCATTTTTACAAAATTAGGTTTGAGGCGGGAAAGCCACATCAGATAACCTTCAAGGCCACATTTGGTCTGCGGGTCATGGTTTTACCATATATGGCTTAAAGGGGGGGGGGGGGGTCACAATGAATGTTTGAAAAATAAATTGTGAGTTTTTACCCTCCAAATAGCATTGAAATTAACAGAAATCGATTATAACAACGTATAAACGTATTTTCTCTCGAAATTTTATTTTTTTTTTAAATATTTTTTGCATTAAAAAATATTTTTTTTTTCGTCTGGGGAGAGGTGCACGAGCCCCCTATGCCCCCCTCCCGCGTACGTTTCTGATCCCACCAATATGCCTTAGGAGGTAGGGGGCAGTGATGACGAAATTTTGCTGACAAAGGGGGGGGGGTTAGAGTTTTGCTGACTTTTTCTAACAGGGGGGGGGGGAAGGGGTCAAAAATGGCTAAATATTTGCTTACGTAATACTTGAACGGCCCCTAATAACAAATTAAAACTTTCAATCAAATTTTGAATCAATATTTTGATCAAATTTTTCGACATGAGTAAACACATGTCGATTCAACGAAAACTAGTGATGATTTCTAAAATTACTGATTAAAAAATGACAAGATCCAAGTTAAGAAATTCCAGGATATGACAAGCATGTTCAGCATATGGTACCCCTTTTACCAGAAACATCAATGTGCTAAATTTTCATTTTTAAGTTTATCAGCTGGTTGGATCACTTATTTTGCGATCTATGTTTTTCCAGAAATACGAATGTGTAACCCCTATTGAAACACATTTTGCAACAACTTCCATAGACTAACATGGGTAGAGTAAACATTCAAAAATCGTTTTCCAAGTTCTAGAAATTTGCACATTCATGTTTCTAGCAACGGGGGGGGGGGGGGGGGATGATATTAAATAAGTTATGAAAATTTCCCGTGTCAATATTTTTGATGAAAACGACAAATTAAAGTAGTTCGAGTTCTCCTGTTTAAAAAAACTGGGAAAACTGGGACGTTTTTGCAAAATAGTCGGGACAGCGAGAAAAGCAGAAAAACCCAGAACTGTCCCAGGAAGTACGGTACGTATGGTTACCTTAGTTAAAGTAGATTTTTTTTTTTGGAAAAGTAAATAGTACTTTGCCTGATATAATGACAAAAGAGGACCCTATAAGAAAACCCAATTTTTTCCCCATAAGTTATCGTTATCAATCTGCAAAGCTATATAGAAGATCAGAAGGCTCCCTTATTGACAAAAACTTCAGTATTCAGTCAACGCACACCAACTGCAGCTGAACTATAGCTGGTGTTGACAATGTCAGTTCACAATGTCCTATCTTAATCGGGCCGTAGTACCCGCTATGATCCATGCCTGTTTTTAGTGCTTCTTTTGCAATTTCTTTCCTATTAGTGAAAATAAAAGTGTAAGATTAAAAAAAAGTAATTTTCTTCAGTTCATGGTCAGTTTCTTTCAACTACATTCATAGTTCCTCGGCCCGGATGACTTCATAAAAAAACCGATGGAATGTACCGTACATTATGTACATTATAAAGAGCATCGTAATTCGTAGTACACATTAGACAGTTCCATTTTAACTTCAAATCCTGTTTTAGAACAATAGAAAAAAAAATGCATGATTTATCATTTTGAAACGTGTGTTGGGAAGAAAAATGGAGTAGCCCCGTTTCCATCCCTCCCGATAGATCAAACGGGACATATGTCATCGAACCCACAATCGGGATTTTTTTTTCCCCCCTTCAGATTTTGTTATCAATCGGCTATTGCAAATAGAAATCCCGAGTCCCGATATGATCACATTGAGCGGTATGCACTGTATATGAATATACCGGGTCGTGGGGGGCGGGCGGGATGTTCGTGAACCAATGGTGTAATTTGAAGACAGCCATTCCTCGCCGCAATTCGAAGAATCTGCTAGTCTTCCCCGATAAAATAAATTGGAAAAGAAAGATGGATTAGAAAGCAGGTTTATAGCAGCACAATTATTTTTAAAATTCACTTTTGTTTCATCTAGTGAAACAACTATATGAAATTCACAGAAGCCCCCCCCCCCCCCCCCACCCAAGGAAAAAAAAATAACTACGTTTTCCACTTTTGGAACCAATGTTTACTGTTCCCCCTCATGGCGTGTGTGCGTACGCGAACATAGTAGTAGTAGATACAAAGAGTGATAAATCAACTAAAAATAACAAACAAACAATCATTTCTGGCAGATAAGCCGAGGCCGAACTTATGGCTCACACAAAAGCCTATAAGTATGACTAGTTATTTCAATGCATTCTCGTAAAAAAAAAATCCGAGAGCTGCTTTGAAGAAACTTTATTGAGACACAAATTGTGATCATTGTGATGGCAAAACCTAGAGCCTACAGACGAAGATGCACTCCGTTGAGGCCAAAAGTTCAATATTTCGAGGCGTTGCTTCAACAACTGCAAACAGATAGACAAAAATGGCTATATACGGATAGATTTGTCCATGAAAACGTTTGAAACCCATAATAACAAAGCCCAGTCTACAAAGGGAGGATCAAAGAGCACTGGGCTGAGGCAACACCCACTAGAAAACTGAAAATTCTCTAGTAGGTGTTGGCTGAGGCCTTAAACGCATATGCTCGCACATTTTGCTACGAATCGGAAGCGAAAATCGTCAGATTGGGTATCTTCTGATAGTACCTACCTAACAGCTGGTATAATAGGACTTCTTTTTTATACAAATACAAAGACAAAGGCCACAACAGACAAATTGAACAACGAGGTGGCTGAAAAAAAGATGCCCATAAAAAATATGGATGTCAAATTTAAAATACAGCAACTCAATAAAAAATCAATTTTCTCAAAAACTACTAATAATATAAAACACACTGCCCATAAAAAAAAAAATATTACGGTTGCCTTATATTTTTTAGTTCATATTGCGGAAATAGAGCCTCTCAAGCGAATAAATAGCGGAAAATTTCTATTTTATTTATTTGAGTAAACACAACTACAGGAAACCTTATGACAGTTGTGGAAAAAACACACAATACCAAAAGCATAAAAACAAATTCATACAATCACAGTTAAAATAAAAAAGAATAAAAACAAAAGAAAAAAAATCAAACAATAAAAAAATTTCTGTCATCTCAGCAGTACAAAATAGACAGATTCACGTAAAACACTTGCGGGTGTGTCTTCGAACACGGCCTATCTGTTAAATTTTCACGTATTATTGCTTTTTTTTTACACTTTAAATTTCTTTCCACCATAGTTACGTGAGTCAAAAGGTAACGAGGTTGGAACTCCTGGATCAACGATTCGCCAAAAACTTCTAAAGGCAGAATCGAATTCCCTCTTTTTTTTTAAATCTAATTACGAACCCAGAAAAATTTTTGTAATCATGGTAATGCCACATGGATGTCGAATCAATAACACCGGAATTCCCAGAGGAAACTTGAGCGGTTCGTCAAATATAGAACATTAATGAATCGATTTTACTTGAAGGTCAACTTCATGAATGAGAAAAGAAAATAGGCGCGGCTATAACTGAAGAATTTTATTTTCTATCACGTCATTTTACCATGCGCGGCTCATCTTCCGAAAACCACATTACTTGTTTCAGTGCATGTTTCATTACGCCACCACGTGACGATATTTTATTGCCAATTGTATTTCTCTCGAAGACGTATAACTGCAATTCTTGAGATCTTTCTTTCTCTTCGGGAGATTCCAAGCTGCTTAACGTAAACAGAAAAAAACAACAAAAAATTATGGCTTCGATGGGTAACATTGACAAGGTTTCTTAAAGGTGCACAGGCAATACCGTCTAGAGCCGTCTTGAAATAAGTGTCTCATTACTGGTACATTTACACCTCCCTTCTTTTTTTTTTTAAAAAGTTGTACATAAATGATGGTGGTTATGATTTTAGTCCTTCGCAGAAAATTAGCCTCAAGTTCTGAATATATATTTTGCTCACATGCTTTGATGAAAAAGCTCAGAGTGGAAAGAGTATCTAACTACTGAAAAAGAAATGTGTTTAAACGATGGAAGTTTATCTCTCATAATCATACGAAATTTGGTTAAAGGGGTTTGTCGTGTCCAACTCCTGTAGTTGTTAGTTATGTTCTATATAATTACATTATGACTGAGAAACTGAAAAATGATGTTGAATTCATGTTTAATGCAAATGTTTAATTAAAGATTATTTTTCAATTCAGCTGGCAAGTTTTATTTCTTGAGTAATTTCATGTATGTAGTGAAAAACATTGGATAGAATTTTTGCTCCCCTCAGCCTATAAATATCAACAGGTTCATATTTTATTATCTTGAACATAGATCACACTTTTTTTCATAACATAATTCTTAAAATTAACCTACGTATTGTTCTTGGTTTTTTTTTTCTGGTTTATTTCTAAAGAATCTTCGAATAAAAATGAATTTTTAAGAGAAGTTATAAATAATAAAACAATTTTATGCAAAGAAGAAACTGGTGACATTGTAAAAAAACTATTTTTGAAATAGGTTTTTATTACTATACTTGAATCACATCTTAGCATAGAATGTTATGCATTTGTGTACGAATGAGAATCATCTATATCTAATCCATAGTTTACATTAAAATTTTCTGGAAGGAGCAAAGCAAAGTATATTTGTTTATTCATTAGTTCTTTTTTCTTGCTTTCAATAAGATACACATTACATGAAAAGTTTGTATATATATTTTTTTAAATGACAAAATACAGTATATGGTGAATATTGCATGTCTAAATGAAAAATAAAGGATATTTTATATATTGGTCTCAAATTTCTTTTGGTATTCAATGGATATTTTTTTGGTTAAAATCAACAGAAATGTAATTCCGAAAAATTAATTCTCTTGGGGAAATTTTGATGTCAAATGGTAATTTTTCAAATATTGTTAAGTTTTCGTAAAAACTCTGGCTCTAATTGATACTTGAAAATAATGTTGAATTATAAGTATAAACTAGTCTATTCGAGTGCTCAATTCTTAGCTAATTCAACCTTTTTTTATAATAAGAGAAAAAAATATATATAACGGCGTTAGGGGCCGTTCAAGTATTACGTCATCATCGATGGGGGGGGGGGTTCCGATAATGCTTACGTCATCAACCACCCTTTATGAAAATATGAGTTAGGATTCAGAGGGACAGAGCTGATGACGTAATTTCGCTGACAGAGGGGGGGGGGGAAGGGGGTCAAAATGGCTAAAAATTTGCTTACGTAATACTTGAACGGCCCCTTACACACAGTGTGTGGGTGCTGCTGGAAAACGATTTCGCAGGGAAGACAATTCTAGGACGGAATTCGATGACGTCACGAATCTCGGGGTCGGCCGGATTAAGACGTTTGAAGGCCCTAAGCACTTGAATGGTTTTTGTGCCCGCCCCCCGGTCCCTATAAGTATATTTTACTCTATATTGAATCTATAAATTAAAAAAAAAATTAAATTTTATTTTTCAGAAGCAACTAATTTAAGACAGAATTGTGATGTGAATATTTCTGAGCACGGACACTGAAAGTCTGTACCCCCTCCCCTCCCACTTCTCTTTTGTACTAGCATGGTCTTTGATAATATTTTCAATTTTTTTTTTGGAACATCTTTGGAAGTTTTTTGAATTTTTCTTTCATATTTTCCAAAAAGGCAGCAGACAGATTTTTAGATTTTTTTTTTCAAAATCTTTTGGAAACATTTTAAGATATTTTCTCTTCAGGCCCGTCATTTAGGGGGGCCCCTGGCTTTTGAAAATACACTACACACACAAATGATATATATATATATATATATTTATTTATTTATTTATATATGCGTACCTTTAGTACATGCTCTTTGCATTTTGGACACGGATAGCTGCCAACAGGTACTTTGAAGGGGTAAAAAATGAAATTTATGAAAAAGTGGACAAAACCAGCAGCTTCCTCCATTTCTTGGCCAGATGAGCTAACGCCAGAGTATAACCAAGCAATGCATTCCGGCGTTTGTTTTTCCGAAAAGCTTTCGCAAAAAAAATCTGATCTGCGATGTCATTTCAATCCCTGTTCGCGAAACATGATAGATGTGGGGAAAGACCATCCATAACAAAAAATTGAAATAAGAAAGTTACTTGAATATATGGGATTTACAAAAATAAATTAAGGTCGGCCTCTCTGTTATTTGCGGAAATGTGTGAACTATATTCCGGCTAAACTACAGTGTCATTACGAAGGAAACCGTCCAAAATTGAAAGATAAACCGTTTGATTTTTTTTTCTAGAGAACACACCATAGCAATACTTGGTAAAGCAATGATGAAGACGTACTGGAAGCTCCCAACCTTATAAGTTACCGTGAAGCTCATGTCAATGGAAGAAACTTATTGCATATTGAAGTGAGGTGGTTCTCTTTTCGTTGACACGTTTGATGTAACTTCGTGCAGAGATAGTCACATTTTTGATGGAACTGACACAACGTTCCATTGGGATGGTTTTGAATGTTGAAAACTTGAGTAGATAGTCAACATTTTTAACAAAATGAATCTGTCATTCCAAGTTATAACTTGGCTTCGGAGCAAGATATAATTTGGAACGACAGTTTTTGATGCAAGCGCTAAAGTGGAAACATATGTGTTTGTTGGAGTGCGTTGAAAAGGTGGCTATCAACTGCTTTCTCCTTATACAGATAGTTTCTTTAATGACCTTATGCAGGGCCATATTATCGCATGGGCAAATCGGGACTTTGCCCAGGGCCCCCAGCTTGAAGGGGGCCCCCAAATCTATAATAATAAAGTCTGAAAAGTTGTTTTTTTTAAGTAAAACTTAAATACTTATAAAAAAAGGAATTTCGTTTTTGTAATGCATCTAAACTTTTTAAAGAATAGAAAATATAAATATAATTTTTTTTTTACATTAATAAAATATTTTCACAGTTATTGGGAGAGAAATTGAACTTCTATTATTCAACTGTAATACTACTTTTTCTAATAAAGGAAAAATGAGTTCCTATTGGTCAGTTCAGGGAATTTTCTGTTGATACCAAAAAAAGTTAAATCTCAGATGAGAAGAAGCACCGGTGCTGCGATGCTAGCCGTTGTAAAGGCATCACAATCCACAACAGAGAAAAGCAAACAATGTTTGTTTTCAACATGTTTAGCATTTTATAGGTCAATGGTAACTTCAATATTTTAAGTTTAATTATGTCCTCTCGAACTTATTTATCTGGCTCTGCAAAGAGAAAGTTGAAAAACCAGAAAGATGAAGGGAAAAAAAAATTGCTAGTTCATTAAAAAATTATTTTGCAGCAGATGCAAAAGTCAATGCGCCATGTAATGAACAATCTAAAGCTGAATCTGATGATGAAACAATAATTAATGAATATGATAATTCCAGAGCATGTTTGAGGAATGTTGAGATTCAAGATGATGATGGTAGTAAGCCTAGTTGTGTAAGCCTAGCTGCTACTGAGAAAAATGAAAATTTTCTTTATCCAGACCCAGCAATGTGGACTGTTATTAATAATGAAATGGTGGAATATTTTATATGTGATTCCCCCTCCTCAAAATACCGATTTGCTGTCGGAGACTGAAAGAGTTTTTGGAGGTGTGAAGAGAAGTCTCATCATTTCTCAATTTTATCATACCAAAAAAAATGGTGAAAAACTTTTAAGGAAATGGTAGGTTTTGTTGGCTTCATCGAAAATGTTATTTTGTTGGGTGTGCAAATTGCTACATGCCAATAGCAACAGCTCATGTAAAGGTCAGCTAATTGAAGGATTTTGGGACTGGAAGCATGCTGCTACCAGATTAAAAGAGCATGAAAACTCTTCTTCACATAAGCAAGCCATGATGGATCTGTCACTCTGGGCAAATATCTCACAAAGAGTTGATTCATCTTTGGTACAGCAATATGAAGAGGAGACGAAGTATTGGATGTCTGTGCTTAAACGAGTTGTTGCTGTTGTGAAATTTTTGGCTATACGGGGTCTACCTTTTTTTGGTGATAATGAAACTGTTGGATCTAGGCACAATGGAAATTTTTTAGGCTGTTTAGAAGTGATAGCCAAATTTGATCCATTTCTTTCAAAATATTTGGAGAGATATGGGAATCCTGGCAAAGGAAATGTAAGCTATTTGTCCTCAACATGTATCGATCAGTTTATTCATATAATGGCTAAACAAGTGGAAAAACAAATCATTGATGAAATTCTGCTTGCCAAATACTACTCAATTATTATTGATTCTACCCCAGATATTACTCATCTTGATCAGTTGTGTTTTGTGATTCGATATATGTTGTCGGAGCTGAACCTGTGGAAAGATTTCTGAAATTTGTTCCAATGTACAGCCATAAATCAGAAACCCTAGCAGAAATTGTTTCAACAACTCTAAAAGATGCTGGAATCAATATATTAAATTGTCGTGGCCAAAGCTATGACAATGCGTCAAATATGGCCGGCAAATATTCTGGGTTACAAGCCCGAATAAAAAGCATAAATCCTTCCGCTGATTTTGTTCCTTGTGCAGCTCATTCTTTTAACTTGGTTGGTGTTAATGCTGTTGAGTCATGCAGTGGTGCAATGCAGTTTTTTTGTCTTGTGCAACAAATATATACTTTCTTTTCTTCATCAACACACAGGTGGCAGATACTAAATGAAGAACTGAAAAAACGTGGCGATTTTTCAACATTGAAGAACCGCAGTAGTACTAGGTGGTGTGCTGATGCTCATGCCGTTAAATCATTAAGGAAGAACTATAATGCCATTGTACTTACTCTTAACAGATTAGGTACAGAAGAAAATGAAACTGCCTACACAAAAATTGGAGGCACAATCCCTTTTGAAAACGTTGAAAAAGTTGGAAACTGTACTGAACATCGTTGTATGGGATACCCTTTTACAAAGGCTTAATCAAACCAGTGTGGAAATTCAAAAATCATCTATGAATTTAACGCGTGTCACACTTTTGTACCAATCTTTAATTGGATTTACTCAATATGTAAGAGATAATTTTGAGGAGTATGAAAAATTAGCAAGAGATATGTGTGAGCCGGAGGTTGATTACGATGTAGCAAGAAAAAAATTAAAGCCAAGAAGCAAAGATCCTCATGCAGTACATAGCTGTGAAGTTGACCTGACACCTCGTGAAGCTTATAAATCAAGTATTTATTATGCTGTTTGTGATGCTTTAATTTCACACCTTTCTTTTCGTAAAGAGCCGTATAATAGCACAGCGAAAAAGTTTGCTTGCCTGAGTGAAATGAAGTTGAAATCAAAACTTATGGATAAAGCGATTTCTTTGCAAAAATCCTACCCTCAGGATTTAGATGATTCTTTTCCTGAAGAGCTACAGCAATTTTCTTCACTTGTGGAAGATGGATATAATATTGCAGATACGTTTAAAAAACTGAAATGTTTAGAGCTGGAAGAGACATTTTCCAATGTTGATAGTGCCGTAAGAATTTTTTTAACATTGCCAGTAACAAATTGTTCTGGTGAAAGATCCTTTTCTTTGTTAAAGTGTCTAAAGTCTCCCATACGCTCTAGTATTCTGCAGGAAAAACTAAACTCTTTAGCATTACTCTGCATTGAAGGAGAAGTAACAAAAAAATTGGATTTCAGTAATGTAATTCTTGATTTTGCGAAAATGAAAAGCAGAAAAAAAAGTGAATTACTTCACAGTAAAACATTTTTGTGATGCATTAGCCACACAACTGGTGGTTTTATTGATGTGGTTAGTATTTGTCTCATACTTTATTATTTCTTGATAACTAAAGGGTACACATGAAACAAAATGGTTTAAATTTTCAGTTTTATGTTCAAAAGTTTTTGATCAGACAAAAAATTCTAAAAATACGCAATTTATATCGTTTTACACCCGAGAAATCTATTTTAGATTAGAGGGGGGGGGGGGCCCCCCAAAAGTATCCTTGCCCAGGGCCCCGATTTGTCATGATCGGGCCCTGACCTTATGCTTCTTAAAAACAACCTTGAGATTCATAAAAGTACTGTGAAAAATATACAATAAAACCTCTCTTTTGCGGACACCGGTGGGACAAAAAAAAAAAGGCATGATAGTTAATCATGGGTTGGAAATGCATACCTTTATTATACAAGGGGAAAATATTATTTAACCGTAAAAGAGGGGTGACCGCATCTGAGAGGTGACTGTTAAGAAGGGTTTTACTGTATTCAGGTACATCTCGAGTCTTAAAAGTCTTTTTTGAACATTATTTCCGACGGCTCGACAAAGGGTGCTGAATGATTTAAAATGGGTACTGAATCAGTTAAGCGTAAGCAAAAGACCATTCTGTTTAAAGTCAGAAGAATATTAGATCCACTTGATAAATTTGACATCTCATAATGAACTAAAAATCGCATTTCAAATCCGTCTACCGGAGTTTTGGCTGCAATTACAAGATCACATCTTAGAAAGCACAAAATCAGTATTGCTACCTTTCTCAACTACCTATCCATGGTGTGAAGCGGGATTCTGTGCTCACACATTTATCGAAACAAAATGCAGAAGCTGCCTCAATGCGTAACCGGACATTCGCCAGCAAGTAGCAATTTTAGCTAAAATAAGAAAACTGCGGGGGAAAAAAGCATCAATAGCGTCCATTAAACATTTATACTATATAACATAATATTTTTTTATTATAAACATTCACACATTAAACATTTATTTTATGTAATTACTTAATTCACGCCGACTGTTGCACGACCGTGACCTCTAGTTATGATATATTTACAGAGAAATAATTTGAATAGTCTTCTATAAGGAATAATGAAAATATCGAATGGCAAGTAATGGACTGTTACGAAAATTATGTAAATAGCCATCATTTGATTATGTTTTATTAGTTATGTCACTTTACACCTGTAAATAGTCGGTAACGCATTTTTTTTGTAAACCCCTCGAAATAGTGCCAAGTTGGAACATTTGTGACAGTTCCGATTCAGGGATGTGATGATGCTATACCAAAAACGTAAAGATGTCACTCGAATCATCAAGATCATTCTAGAAGGTCTATTTCGCCCGAATAAGTAGCGCCGTTGAAACGGAACTAGGAGTTGTGAAATTGTATCGGGAAGACAACACATTATTTGTTGATTGCATTCTGTCTGTAGGTCACGTTCCGTCAAGATCGCTGCTTGTAAATACTCGTAAATAGCTGTTTTGGAATAAATCTGTGGCGTCCTGCATTTTGTTTCATCCTCTGCTCATTTCAAGGACTTGTGTGAGACATTATCCTGAACAGGACGAGTACGCATTTGAATTTAATTGGATGCAATAATTAAATTCAATGAACTGAATTGATTGTATGGACCTTACCGTTGCTTTCACTAGCAATATAAAAAATGTTGCAACGCAGTTGTTTGATTTATTGAACTTAGGAAGAGCTTTTGTGTATGGGTAAATTTTGGTAATGATGTGTGTCTTAGTTGTATGTGAGACTATAAATAGAGATATTATGGTTAATTTCAAAAGTTTTCAAACATTATTCCATGTTATTGACTCTCTTTCCACTTTCAATGGGATGGATAGGATGGACCATGAACTTTTAGTACACCGCCAATCGACTGCTTTTACAAGGGGACACCAGTATCGATTGGTGAGGGACAATGCAAGGTTATGGTGTCGCAGGGAATTTTTCTCCAATAGGGTTGTTAATAAATGGAATAGCTTACCCCCGGAGGTAGTAAATTGTAACACAATTGACACGTTTAAAAAGAAATACGATAAACATGTTGGGGTAAATCGGGAAGCTATCCATTCTTAGAATAAGACAACCATAAGTATTCTTTATGGGCATTGTATAATATTTTATCATGTGTATATATTGTTTGTAATTTGTGTTAATTGCATTTTTAATTGGGTTGCTGTATTTTTGAAACATATGACAACCATATTTTTATGGGCATCTTTTTATCAGCCACCTCGTTGGGCATTTTGCCTGTTGTGGTGTTGTATTTGTATTTGTATTTGTATAATTACTGTATTTAGATATTTTTTCACTTTGCATTTCCTTACTAGCTACTACATCTATATCTACAGGGTGGTAACTATGGACCGCCCAATAATTACACACGTGATTCCTTGTGAAAAACTAATATGGAAAACTGTTTTCCGTTTTTGGATCGGAAGAATATTAGGTGAGTTATAAGGTTTTGAAAATTTGTGACGTGTCATTTTTCCAACGGTCAGTTATGTGTCAAACTCCGAATGAAAATACATTTTTCCGCCAGCAGCGGGTTGTCACTTCTAAAAAATTAACTGAAGTATTCAATCCCATTAGAAGCCAAGTTCTGCCTTCTTCCTTCACGATTGGCGTTTTTTCTCGCCATGTAGTGTGACAGACACTATAACCTTGTTATTACGTATCAGCATCGTTCCCTATGTTGGTAAATCTATCACCAGATTTGTAAAGTTTTAGCCCAAGTGTTTGAAATTTTTTGTAGTCAAATCAAGACTTTTTTTGCCAAAATATGGTAATTTGTTCTCTTTCACTATCAAGTCAAATTTTTTGAGGGAAGGTGCGTACGTGTTTACTGCGCGATCGTTATTTTACGTTGTCATTTTAATCAGATTACATGTTTATCTATAAAACGGCAATATTATTTCTTTGGATTTTTTTTTTGAACTTTCAACGAAACTGTTACGCGTAAAAGGCTTCATAAGGATGAAGCAATGAACGATGTAAAAATGGTAGCTTGACGAATGTGTAAGTGGTTAAAACAGTAAAATAACAACAATGATATTCAATCAGAAACTTTTAATCAAACTTAGTATGTTATGAATTGGCCTGTTCATATTAATTTTTGGTTTCTGATTTTTTTTATTGATTACACTGCTCAATACTGATTTTGTTCTAGAAAAAAATTCAATGATTTTAGGGTGCTTTTGTGGTACTCTGATTCCGAATCTCACATTGGTTTATCAGATCGGTTCTAGTTTTTTGGGATGAAGTGAAAGTTGAATTTCAATGATAATACCATAAACCAGGTGCGGATCTATAGCGGGGGGGGGGGGGGGGGGTGGCTCTTGATCACCCCCGAAGCAAAACGAACGCGATAATTCATGAAATTTTCGAAACTTTTATATGATAATATTCCATTTTTTCAGTCAATCCGTTGAAAATTACCTGTATAAAAACATTTTTGATTAAATAACACATTCAAGAAAACTTCGACTAAAGAACAGGAAAAACCAGAACATTTTAAAAATAAATTCGGGACGGAGAAAAAACAGAAAAAATGGGGGCAGTTCCGGAAAATACGGGACAAAATGAAGGATGTATGGTGACCCTATTCACAGTGTATAACTCATTTTATTTATTTACTAGCCATAATACCCGGCGCTGCCCGGGTTTTCTTCAATGAGGCTTTTTGGATCACGTGATATCTCCCTCTCTTTTTCTTGAGGGACATACAAACCGTGTCCAAGTTAACCAATATGGCGACCTGCGCGAAATAAACAAATATAGATTTACACAGAAACGTAGAAATGAATATATATTTTTCTTTCTTTAAGGGGCGCTAGGTATTTCGATTCCCCCCCCCCCCGAATTTCAAGTTATCCATCTGTCTGTTCCAGCTTCCAAAAATCCTTAGTTAAAGCTGTGGAATTTTTCCGATGCACTTTTCACGGGCTCATAACTAATTTTAAAATATCATAACCCACATGAATTTATGCAAATAAATATCAAAAGAGACAATATGGAGACATTAATTTTCATACTTGAGAAGATATAAATGAAATCAATGATATTGCTCGAATATCCAACTCAAAAGTATAGGTTTGGCTAATTACTTCATATTTAATCTCCTGGGCTTCGTATATCTCTAAGCGAACTGAATATTTCAAAAATCAAGAATTCAATACAATTTTTAAAATTACTGATAGGGCGGAAAATCCCACTAATTTCCGCATTTCTACAGTAAAATCGACAATTTTAGCACTGATTTCTATGAGGATCACCCTTTTCCTGACTCTCAAAGCGATGCTGATGATGATTATGACGTCTATTCAAAAAGCCTCATTACTGAGAGTATATTGAAAATGTGGCAAACCATTATAAAGGCATAAACTATTATACATATACTAACAGGATTAAAGAAGTGACAAACCGTTGTAAAGGCATATACACGTCTGAAACGCATTGCTAGGGAACCACGGTAACCAAAGTAAACGTTCGGAAAGTGATTGTTGAGGCCCAAAAACCATTGTTGCCGGACAGTTTTTTTGCCCATTTGGGGCATTTGCCCTGGTCTGACGAAATTTTAAAGTAGCCTATCGTTCAAGTCGGGTCCCATTTGGTATATATGCAAAATTTGGCGACGATCGATCTAAAATTGTAGATTTGTATAGATAACATACATACACACACACACACAGACACACAGAAAATCAATTTTATATATATAGATTATTATTATTTTGTAAAATCACCCCTCCCAACAACGAGCTCTGGATCCGCTCATACCTCGAAGAATACAGGAAATGTAGACGATGTCGAGAACAGTCATAACATAAGTCACGTCAAGGGTGTGAATTTTTTCTATCCAAGTCGACGAAAGTACCGACATTGCGCAATATTCTGTGCTACTTGTAATTGCTAAGTAGTTAAAAGACAGAATTCGAAGAAAATCCCCTTAGTCACCTATTGAAGGATCGTACGAGTACGACTGGAGTATTTGAAACAATTGATTATTTCTTTGTAAAGGTATTCAGTGGTCAAAATGAGTAGAGCTCACCACAGGTGGGCGAAAATCCTCGGAAGGTTGCTACTCAGGCCTTCGTGCACGCGTGGAAGTCGTCGTCCAAAAAATGAAATGGACTCAAAGCTGTATTCACTGACAGAGCCTTGAATCGAAACCTTGCCTCCGGGTTTGCGAAACGTTCTTGGTGAAAAGGTCAAGGTTGTCAATTTCATCAAGGCGAATCCTACCAACTCTCCTAGGTTGTTTAAATTGTTGTATGCAGACATGGACAGCCTTCATAACACACTTTGCTTTTGCACACCGAAGTTAGGTGGTTGTCCCGGGGTAAAGTCCTGACGCGGCTGTTCGAACTTCGACACTTTTTTTGGAAGAGCATCCTTTTAAAAATTTTGAATCCAGGATTCTTGATTATGAATGGCTGCAAAGCGCCTAGCTTGTACACTTGAGTGATATTTTCCACCAAATTAATAAACTCAATCTTTCACTTCAAAAAAATTATAGCATTTTTCAAGTTGTCGACAAAATTGAATCCATGAAAAAAAAAAATTGATTTTTGGGCAAAGTGCATTAAAAAAGGCCAGCCTGAAGTGTTCGAAACACTTCACAATTTTTCCTCATAAGTCGAGTTAAATTAACAGTCTGTGATAAGATAATTGAGCACTTGAAAGGATTAAAATCCTCGTTTGGAAATATTTTTCTGATCCAGAATGGGTGATCGATGGATCACCTTTCCTTCACAATCCTTTCAAAGAAGAGTATTTTGAACCGGTTTCATTGTCGATTCCAGAATAGGAGAAATTGCTAGAGCTCGCATCAGATACCATTCTGAAGAATCTCTTCAATGGCGGAATGGTGAACCTAGTCAGTTTTTCGGCTCGTTGCGGTGACGAATTAAGTGAACTTTCTAGAAAAGACAATGTTTTTGTTGCCGTTTGCTAGCACGAAGCTGCTTTCGAACAGGCGTTTTCTTCTTATACTTATATAAAAAATAAATATAAAAGCAAATTGAATGCATCTCCGGATTTGAAATTGTATTTATCCTTTTTTGAGCCTAATTTTTCAAAACTTTGTAATTCAATACAGTCCCACATATCACATTAATCTTTCTTTTTTATAATCTTTGTGTTAATTTGTTTGCACTTAAAAATCAAAAAACTATATAATAAAAAAAATTGACCATTTAATTTAATTCAACATAAACCTTTTTTTGGAGAAGTTTTCGGAATCTGTAATGGGTGAAACAGATTGGGGGGAGATGCTTAGAGGATTCAGGTCGGGGGTACGTCAAACTGAACCGAGCCTGAGGTTGAGAGCAGCTGAACTAAACTGTACAATCAATCGGAAATTCTAAGATTTTTTGCTGGATGCTAGAAAAAAATCGTGCATTAAATATTACTGCATTTTGATAACTTTCTGTGGTGCTCCTTTTTTCGTGATGCCCTAAGCACGTGCTTATTTGGCTTAACGGTTAATCCGTCCCTGAATACAATAAAGGATGGCCATGTTAGCAAGTATCATTGTCATAACACATCAACACCTCAACGTCGTGACGTGAAAAATACAGTATGTTTTTCGCATACGGGTCCAAATACAAGTACATCGTAAGTTAATACGTAACATCTTATTTTTCCAGAGTTTCCACTCAGTCAGCAAATATAAACGTTACACGTCAAAGTGTTTAGAAGTAAATTCTTTCGAGGGAAGCACCGCAGTTGTTTCCACGGATATTAAAAAAAACGAGGGGAAACTAAAAACAGAAATTCTGTTCCTTCCGGATCCTGATTCTGGAGCTGAATCGAAATGGATATGATTGTTTAGCGTTATCTAGTTTGGAGATTTAAAACGAATCCCCAATGGTTACAAGAGAACACTATCATGGAACACCATCAAACACGGAATGTTTCCAAAATTGTATCAAAATATAAATAATACTAATTGTGAAACATTAATGATACTCGCAAAGCACAAGTTGGAATCTATGATCTATTCGGCTGCTGAGGTTGAGCATAGTTTATTGGTAGCTATTAGAAAACGTAGTAGGAAAAGAGGTCACGTGCTCTTGGAAGCATCGTTAGTCTCTGTAGTAAAGCACACCCACATCTGAATACTCACAAAAAAGCACCTCTCCCTCATTACCCTTCCGCGCCCAGGATAGTCGAAGTGATCGTGTTCAAAAAATAAAATAAAAATAAGCTTCGTTTTTCGGGCGGATGGAAACGTCACCGTTGCTATGGCAACTTGGTCCTCAATCGCATTAATTTCCTAGAAACTCGCGAATATGCGTTTAAAGATGTGAAATGTACCCGAGTGCACTCAGGGAGTTGGACACTTTTGTTGACTACTCGGAATTTTTTCTCCCAAACGAGACAAAAAAGAAACGTTAAATAAAACACGATCTCGGAATCACAAAGTTCATTATTTACTTCTACAGAGATTGCGAAATCGCGGGAAAGGAAATCAAAAAAGTTCCCGAGAAAACATTGCAATTCATGATTTTTTAAATTTCTCTTGTCGGTTGGCTTGGGAACCCTAGTCAGTCCCAAGTATGTCGTCTTTACGAAAAACCTACTCACAGTATCTGTGTATGGCGGATGCTCATACAGATTCTTTAAAAAACTTTAATGAATCCTAGAAATGAGACCCACAACAGAGAATTAGCCATTAAAAAAATAAATCATTCAATTTATTCCTTAGAATTCGAAAAAGATAGATGGCGACACTTTCCGAACACAAAAACTTCCCTCTACGAGGGGAATCCAAAAAAAATTATTAATTTTTTAGCTCAAAAATTTTTGTTGCGTCTTTGAAAAGGAGGTTCTTCGTCAGTTCAATCAAACAGTCAGTTTATAAATCGATGTATCGAATAATTTGTGTGTATCGCGAAGCACCAGGGGGCGCATCCTTATGTTTTGGATACACGCCAGAAAACCCGCACGCTCTTCAACGGACTATGAAAAATTAATAAAGTTGTCGACACGAGTGTATGCATCTCTCCCGAATTTATTATTTATTTATTTATCCATTGTTTCTGTAGATTCTCGTCTCTACCCGGTTTTTCATACAATACGGCTGATTCGAGGTCAAAGTGATAAGTTTCGTCCTTTCTCCGAGTAGCTTTTTCAGAGCCTTATTTATTCTATCAAGCTTAAAGTAGACGTTACTTGGAAAGAAGCCAAGGTGGATGTGAATCTGCCATCAGCGCTGGTCAAACCCTTCACCGCATATCCTCTACAAATGAGCTTTCTATTTTTCTCTTTCTTTCTCCCACTCATATTTACGTGTGCACATGAAAGTGAAAAAAAATCTTCGAATGTTATCGAGATCACGTTCTCGCGTCTGAAAAAGAACGCTGACGTGACACCAACAAATCTCCTGGTCCTTTTTTTTTTCATTCTCCCTTTTCATGTGTCTGCTGTCATCCAGTTGTGCGATTTTCAAAGTGCATTGTATGTAGTTCGTAATTTGAATATGATACATATCATGTGTCTGCGAGCGACGAGTTACGTCAACAAAAAGTGGCACATGTGCTACCAATCGCTCAATCAGATACTGTTCTAGCTAAGTTACATCAGCGCTAATAACAAATTTGATCATCTCACGTCAGGGTAAAATTGACTAAAACGAGACACTTTCAAACAATCACAGACTAGAATCACATCGAAACGACGAACCTCTTCACTAATTATACAAATATTTAAATTTATCTTCAAAATTAAAAAAAAATTATACCCATTATATTACGGGGAGGGGGGGGGGGGCTAATGCTGTTCCGAACTGTTGCCGAGTTAGGCTGTCTACAACGCAGTTACGTTCAGCGTAAACACTTCTAGGAAAGAAAATGCCTCTGTCCTCTGTAACTTAATGGTAGAGTACTCACCTGAACAATGAAATATTGGAGGTTTGATTCCCACAGAGGAATGAGAACTTTCTTACCGAATTTCATCTTAGCTTAATATCTAGACAATTGTAAGAATTATCATATTGGTATATGATTCGGTAAGATAGGTAAGTCAATTCGCGAATGAGACAGAAAACCGATTGCATAATTCATGGCACAAATCAAAGAAAATTCAATGGGACAAATCAGTGGCGTTTTAGGAGTGCTAGAACACCCATAGTAATTTGTAGCATGGATCAGAGCATCCCGGAATTGATTCAGAAATCGAATTTCGTACATAAAGCTCAAGACGAACACCCACAGGTTTGAAAACCCTTCCGACACCCTTGGGACATATAACCCCTATCGCAGTTCGAACCCTTTTCCAGCGACATGTTAGTATATGCATATTAACGCCAAATATTTTTTTTGCTATCAAAAAATTTTTCTAATTTAAAAAAGTGCAATTATACATGTGAAAATGCTATTTCTTCACATGTACACACATATTGGATAAGCTCCGATTTTTTACCGAAAGCTTGTTCAAATCACGATTCGTCGTATTATCGAAATGCGAAAATCAGAACAGTGTGTTCTCAAGTGTCGCAATTAGCAATTACAAAAGACATGAGTGTAGACCTATTGTATAACGGACATTTCCACCCTCCACATATAATGTTGGAATCTTCACGGGCCCCTGCATAGTGAATTTAGAGTGCAAAAAAAAATTACGAACTGTTTCGGGATCCGGGCTAGAGCTCTGTCAGCCCCACCCCTGATAGCATCACGGGATATCGGGCTTATTTTACTAATCACTCAACACTCTCTTTCTTTTTATTTTACGTGTGTGTGAACTTGTTTTTTCACCAGCCCGGAAAAAATCTTGCTAGTCTTTTTATGAAAGTCCGCCCTTTTTTTCCCCTGGAATGAGGACATTTGGACCCAATGGTGGATCACAATGAACGATACTTTCGAACCCGCACAGATATCAGAAAAATTACCCGCATGACATTCGACATGACTTTAAACTTATATGAGGATTCTCTTTCTGCTTGGGTTTCGGTCTTAGTGTAGTGTAATGCAATATTATATTACAATTGGAATCGGGCGGCAAAAACCCTAGTTACAGCCCTGTTTTTGCTACACCCAGATATTTTTCGTGAGCAGCGATGATCACGCTGCGATTTTTCCAAATGTTGGAAACTAGATTTCAATAAGGAAAATTCCTTGCATATTGACGATGGCTCCATCTTCAATACGTTTGATTATTTTTAATTTATCATCAATTGAAAATGCTTTCCTCTCTTCACGAAATTCCCATTTTTACCATTTTTTTTCAAAGATACTGTTGAGATGGTAAAATGTCTGTTTAGTCTAAAGCGTTCACATGGGTATGAAGACAGCGGCAGGAGATAGAAAGGAGGGAGACATCAGATGCCTCTAGGTCTGCTCCACTATTGCTCCGACTTTTCAAGGGGTGTTTTGAAGTGGGCCCGTAGATTCCTAGAAACAGCGGGGGGAGGGTGAAAGAGTGGTATTCGATACGGAAGTCAAGGAATGCTGTCTTTTGAGATTCTAATATGTGTAATCTTACCTTTGAAAAACTGGGGAAAACAGTCTGTGGAAGGGACATTACAGTTCAATACAAGAGGACTTTCATTTATCCAGCAATTCCCTTTAAGCGCCAACATTAGTTGAATAGACGTTCAGTTGGGACCACTGAAAAAGTTCACTATATTCCGGGTTTACTATAGCGCGGTTCGACTGTATATTGATAGTAATTTCGGCTTCACCATCGGCGAGTCAAGCAATCCATTATAGATAATGTTTCGGATAATTTCTCTCACAAGTCCTTGAAATAAACAGAGAGTTAAACAAAATGCATGTCGTCACTCACAGAACAGCTATTTACACGTATTTACGGTGTATAGACATTTCGCATATGGGGAATTTAAGGACAAATCCGCAGTCTATTCCCGCACTCTAGCGAAAACAGAGGCCCTTCTTGTCTTCCTTCTCTACCATAAATGGACCGTAGTTATAAGGGAGCTGTATCCACATGAAATTGTGGCACTGAAATCCTCTCTCATGCATTCCAATTCCATAACGGGTACACCAAATTTAAAGATCACAATGCTTATACTAGTTTGAAAGAGGAATTTAAATACAGTGACTTCCTCATGAGTCGAGCACGGGTGGATTTCGAGGGCCAAAAAAAAGAAAAAGCAAAAGGTATGCTAAACCGGACAAACGCATTTCAAACATTCTGCTTAATTATGAGAGCACGAAAATATTAAAATATTTTCAGAATCTTTAGCTTAAATTGCAAAATTAGAGTAAACTTTTGCAATACAATTTTAGTATGCGTTTGGACATGTATAACCGGGAAATAAAAAAATATTCAATGAAAAAATGATGACAATACTTCATAATTAATAAGATTTTATTAACCTTGTGTGTGTGTGTGTGTGTGTGTGTGTGTGTGTGTGTGTGTGTGTTTCTCTTTTTCAACAGAAATATTCTTAATACTTTTCATTACAGCACCGAATTATTGTCGAATTAATAAACGAAATATATTGCAGGCAAATTTTACGGTTATTATTTAACCGTTATTTCTTATTTGGAGCTCCGATTTTTTTCCCTCGCGTCATATAATTGTTCTTTTGAAAATTTTAAGGCAAGGGATTTATTTTCAGATGGGAAAGTGAAAATTTTGCGTTTCACACTATTTTCAATCATAATATTTATGTTGAAGATTCAATTTCATGTTATACGCTAAATCAATGAGCGTGATAAATTTTAGAGTGTACACCTTCAAACGATTTATTCCAGAGTAAATCATAGGAGGAATGACAAAACTGTTCATTTGAAGAAAAAAAAGTTTAAATATTTTGTAAACAATGACTCTTTATCAGCATAAATGTTTAGATTTCAAATCGGTAAATTATTGATTTATTTTATGAGTTAATTCTGATGTGATAAAACGTGCATTCAACATGGCTGATTTTAATTTAATTTTTTTAGCAAAATACGTGTCGGGGACGTATCGCAAACTAATGAACTGGTTAAATGAAGAAAATAGAAGTGGTAATTTTTTTAAACATTAATACAACCTACCAACCAACTTTAATTAGGAATTATATATAATCACCGGTAAAAGTGATAAACATTAAAATGCAAACAGTGATTATGCATAATCACAACTTCAGCAACTTTCTCGCAACATTTAAGGGTAAAAAATGGTTTGGAGTGAAGTATTCCAAAAATTTCGACATTCTAGTGATGAAAAATAGTCTAACTTCAAAAATGTAATGTGGATACAGCCCCTATACAACTCCTATTCATTTCAGGAAGGGAATAAAAGAAAGTAGGGGTAGAGAGAGAAAGTAAAAAAAACACGATAATTAAGAAGGGGCTTGATTGTGCGGAAATGTGTCAAAATTCTCCCCATGCGGAAATGCACCGTGCGGATCTGTCGCCAAACCGTATTTACCAGCAGAGATCTTGACGGAACGTGACCTACAGATAGAAAGCGATCTTCAGATAACGCCTTGTCTTCTGACTAAAATTTTACAACTGCTTAGTTCCGTAAAAGCGGCGCCACATATAGATAAAAGCATCTTTCTAGAATAATCTTCACAATTCGTGTGATATCTTTACATTTCTCCTTTGGCACCAGGATGGAACTGTCGCTGAACGCGCCAAGTTTGTCGTTAATTTGGCGAGATTTACAGAGATATGCGCTATCGATTATTTACAGGTGAAAGATGACACATTAATAAACATAAATAATCATTATTTACATCATTTTCGTAAGAATAGGGTGGTGGATAGGAGGTGATCGAGTATTTGCTACAGAATTTGCAATTCGCACTAACCCAGACATTGATCCTCTATTTGATGCTGATATCTCACCGAATTGAACACTGCTATTGATAACGTTAAACGCGGGAAGGTCCACGGTAAGGATTTAATCTTGAATGAATTTTTGATGCATTTGATACCGGATGCGAGAGAGGTGTTGCTCAAAATTTTTAACAATGTTTTCCATGGCTCTATCGTGCCGGAGTGTTGGATGGAAGATATTGTTCTTCCAATATGTAAAAAGGGAGGCCCCCTCTAGACCAGGGAATTGTCGTCCAATTTCTTTGATCTCCACGATCTTGAAGCTCTTCACGTCTATCTTGAACAAAAGATCATTTGGTGATGAATTCGTGAAATAATACCGGAAGAATAGGCAGGGTTCCGAGTGGGTTACAGCTGCGAAGTTCATGTAGTATTTCCTTTGAATTCAGGAGAAACTTGCCAGACCAAGGGGCCGCCTTTATACACTTTTCATAGATTTCAGATCCGCATTTGATTCTATCGACCACGAAATTCTAAGGGACGTTTAGAAAACTTAGAGTGAGTGAACATTTTGTCAAGGTGATCCAGAATATGTACTTGAGGGTAACATTGCAGGTGAGAACTGCCTCAGGTTTGACAGATAAAATATCCACCACAAAGGGAATATTGCAGGGAGAAATCTTATCTCCAACCCTATTTAGTCTGTATTTAATCGATTTAATTAATAATCTGAATTATTCCGAAACTCGTTGCACATTGGCCAACAAAGAGCGATTCATTGTCTGTTTTAGGCAGATGATACAGTACTCCTCCCTGATAATCCAGTAGACTTACAAAAGAAAATAAAAATTGTAGAAACGTTCTGCATACAATATAAATTGGAAATTAACATCTCTAAAACTAAGGTCTTCAGAAGGGGAGGGAGACTTAAAAAAAAGTCAGAAAAATGGTATTTCTCAAACAGCCCAATAGAAATAGTTTCGTCTTACACATATTTGGGAATTTAAGTTTCATCTTTCGGAAAACTTCGGACAGCTAAAATCAAATTCATCTCCAAAGCAAAAAACGCAATAAGCTCAATCTGGCCGATCCTTACCCAGTCTAGGATTTCATCAATCAATATTGCATTTACTCTTCTCTGGTTGTATCAATTATGTCATATGGTGCATCGACTTGGTGCCCAGAATATTTGGATGATTTCGATGTTGAATTAAATTTTTTTGCGAGAAAACTATTGCATTTCCGCGAGACACGCCAAGCTATATAATCAGATGTGAACTTAGTCAACCAAGCATGTCCATATTACTTAAAAAGTTTATCCTTTGCTTTTTTGTTAGAATTCTAAAAATGCCAAACTACAGACTTCCGAAACTATGTGTCTTGACCAATTATTTGAAAAGGCAAAACACTCACTCCCTGACAGACAAAACTGGCTTTTCTTTGTGTGGAGAATATTCGACGATTGTGGCTTGAGTTTCCTAAAAGAATCTATGGACCCAAACTTGGTAAAAAAACACATCCCGAAAATTCTTCAGATTCTATGTGATCAAAGTTTACAGGTAGACTTGTCAAATGCGTATAATTCTACGGCCAAGATTAGACTATAAGAGTTCTTTTATAAAACTTTAAAAATGCAGCCAATGAGTCTGTCGGTTGCATTTGCATGAATATAACCGGTACGATTATTGGTTGCATTTTTCAAGTTTTATAAAAGACCTTTTATCAAACTTTTATAGTGTACATCATTTCCCCAGTATAGGCTCGTAAAATCTAACTTTGGAATGAAACAATTTCTTCTGAATAACAACGATTTAAAATACAAGAGAGTTTTTGTCAAAATTCGACTCAGAAAAGAATGTATTTACATGAATGGAAAAGTGCTTCCAATTAACCCAGTCGAAAAAACTATACATTTTGTAATAACAATTCTCCCGAGACCTGGTCGCACGTTCTTTTTCACTGTAATGCTTACACATACTATCGAACGAAATACCTAGACAAAAACTTGACACATCAATCAATTTCTGAAACATTATGAAACTAACATTTCTAAAATCTACTGGTTCTTGAATGATATAATAAAATTTAGAGATTTTTTTGAATAAATTGACAATTCACGAACAAATGTTTTTTTCCCCCACCACCTTCTTGTTTTCTCAGGTCTTTATATTTTATATCACCGTTGTTTTATATTGTTTGATTATCATAATTAATTGTTGTTTGTTGAGATATACCAGGAAATTGTGAAACTTATGTGCACGCTCATATTTACACATCATTTTTCTTTTAATAATGTTCTGAATCTTTACTTTTTTTTCATAAATATGTAATTTTTTGTACTGCTGTATTCTGTTTTCGGAGCTTCAAATTCATCAACTAATATCTATTTAGTTTTTCCGTGTTGTCAACTTTTGCCTTTTGCTAATGGTTTGTAACCAATGCATGTAAATAAAACTATCATTATTATATTTTTGTAAGAATATCCATTAAGTCAGAAAGATTTGCCTCTGAATAATAAAACATTGAAAAAAAATTTATTTGCCCTATATTATTTTATTGTCCTAATTTTTTTTTTCAGCCATCTTGTTGGACAATTTTCGGTGATGTCCCGATTCGTCTTTTCTCGTTTCATCCTCAGCTGATAATATCACCATAACAGGGGGTGGGGTGGGTGTCTCCACTTCGGATAACATGTCAATCACCTATTGCACTTGATGCTCATCGGCTAATTGACCAAAGTGAAAAAAAAATTTCCTCAGTGACTTCAAAAACGAGAAGCGTAAACCTTGCAGTCGGAATTTTCATTTTTATTTCGAAAGTATGAATGACGCAAAATTTATCAAAAGGAACTGATATCTATAATTATAATTCTGATAAAATTTTGAAATGAAATAATTTTGAATCCTTTCGGATCGACGATTTATGCATAAGTTTAGGTAAATCTGGTTCATTTGATTATGACACCAAATTTGATAGGACTACGAACAGGCGATTATAAACAACCGGGAATGTGATAAATATTTTCTACTGTATATGTGAAATGGGAAGGGGGGGGGGGGTAGTAGGTTTAAATTATAGATTTTCTGAGCTAGAAAAAATTAACTTTGAATCGAAGAATAATTTTAATGCTGCTATAACATTTTCTATAAATATAGCTTATAAAAATGTTGCTCGAATGATCACGTCCCAAATTAGAATTGCTGAAAATAATTACTCCGAACAATTTTCGAAATGTAACACATCTAAAAAACGTCGAAAGTTATTGGATGAAATAATATTCTAAGATAATAATCAAAATTCATTACCAACAAACTGTGATAACAACAATCTCGCTCAAAATTTCAATGCCCACTTCGTTAACATTTCACCACTCAATATTAATATAAATGACGATTATAAACACTTTATCCAGTCACACATACTCAACTCAATATACCTCACTAAAACTTTTCCGGAAGAAATTTCAAAAATTTTTAAGACTTTACCTGCTACTGGGTCTTCCTCAGATACGTTTGAACCCGAAAGTTTTAAAAATACTTCCTAAAAATATCTTAAACGTACTCTCCGACTTAATCAATAATTGTATTACAAATGGCGAATTTCCTGAATCATTAAAATTAGCAGTTGTAACCACAGTTCATAAAAATGGTGATCCAAAGGATCTTAACAACTTCAGACCGATTTCAGTTTTATCGTCACTTTCAAAGCTTTTTGAAATTATCATTAAGAATAGAATGTTTTCCTTCCTCTCGCATGCAAATTTTTTTTCTATTAATCAATATGGTTTTCTTCCAAACAGAAACACAGAGACTGCCCTTTTGACATTCACTAAGTATATTATTGAAAAAATTGATACATCCAGAAAGACTATTGCCATTTTCCTGGACATAAAAAAGCATTTGATAGTGTCGATCTCGTATCTTACTCAAAAAATTACATATTTTCGGAATCAGAGGTAACGCACATAAATTAATTGCTTCTTATCTTAGTCATAGATCTCAAATAGTTGAAGTTGGAAATAATCTTAGTAATCCATTGGAAACAATCAAAGGAGTACCTTAGGGCTTTGTTCTGGGACGATTATTATTTAATATATTCATAAATGACCTTTGTAACATTGAATTAACTGGTAAAATCATCACATTTGCAGATGACACAGTATTGTTTTATTCAACTGATGACGATCATTCACTAGCAAGTTCGATAATCACTGATTTATTGATAATTCGTAATTGGTTTATCAGTAACGACTTACAAATAAATGTAACAAAAACTAAGTTTATGTACTTCTCTTCTATGGCAAATATAAACTTCAACCATAATCTGATATGCCATAATAATAATTGTCAAAATATTTCAACTTGTAACTACCAGAGCCTTGAACAGGTTTCCACGATTAAATACCTAGGTATGCATATTGATAATAATCTCAGATGGAAAACTCATGTAAAATATTTGCAAAATAAACTTTATGTAATTTACAAACTATATTACCTTGAAAATATATAGATCACTCGTTCATGTTAACACTTTATATTACTCATTATTCCATTCCCCTTCTATTATATAGTTTGGCTATCTGGGGTGGCGACTTCGTTTCAAATCTTACACCAATAATGAAACTCCAAAAAAAAGCTATAAGACTCATCACAAGTGACTATTTGACTCATTCAAACCCCTTCCTCTCTCTACGTCAACTTTATTTCTACAAATCGACTATAATTATTTTTAAACGACAATTTGCTTTACCTTTGAGCAGTTCCCGTTTCTCAAATAGATTGAACAAAATATATTCTCTACCACTTACTCACAAAACTCTTCTTAAAAAGCATTTTACTTACCTCATCCCGAAATTTTGCAACTCTTTACCAACTGATATCCTTAATATCACTAATTTATTGCCTTTCAAAAGACACATGAAGCAATATCTTTTTTCAATCAGTGACATCGAGAGTTTCTTTTGATTTGCCCTACGTTCCTCAATCAGTTAAATTATGAATCTGTTTGATCTTGCACATTGCAACATTATATTGATTTTTGTTATTTGTGTATACTTATCTGAAAATCATGCAATGTGTATTTCATATAATTGCACTCCTTGCTGTCACCAAAAATACTACAAAGTATGCGAAAGTTTTGTTTTCACATTTGATTTTTTTTAAAACACCTCCCCCTTTTCGCAAAACTGTGTGTGTATGTTTTTCTAATATTTCGTTTTTCTGTTTTAATTTGTTGATATTGTTCACTGATAAGCAATTGTGTTCCTTATTATTCATTAAAAATTAGCAATGTATCATGCAGTATGGGTCTCTAGACCCCTTGGCTGATTTTTTTTGTCTCATCTTGTATTTATGTAAAAAATTAAAACAATAAATAAAAAAAACAATGAATTAGAAAAGAATTTTTTTTTCAATGGGAAGTTATTTGTGTTATGTAATTTTTGCGCTTAATGTTTAATTGTGCATATCAAAAGACAGACAACCGATATTTTTAGTCATTTTTCACCTAAAAAATTAATTAAATAAAAAAATGAATATAAATAACAGCGTTTTATTTAAAAAAACAAAAACTATGACTGTATTTGCATACAAACGAACTCAACCATAGCATATTTTCTCCAC
This sequence comes from Pholcus phalangioides, assembly GCF_987345545.1. Taxonomy (NCBI): domain Eukaryota; kingdom Metazoa; phylum Arthropoda; class Arachnida; order Araneae; family Pholcidae; genus Pholcus; species Pholcus phalangioides. The sequence continues at coordinate 77,632,871 of NW_028301608.1, read as the reverse complement.
CCTCTCTCTCTACAAAGTCTGTTTGAATCGGTTTTCATTTAAGATGCTCTAATTTATAAATTACCAACTTTTTTTAAAAAAGGGTTTTATTCGGATGTGTTAGTGTTTTTTTTCCCCTTCCATTACGATTATAAGTTCGATTAGGAACAGTTGAGGAATCGTGGCCGTCTCTACGCTCCAATGATTGAGGTACCCAGTATAGAATGTATTTCTAGGAACTGATAAAAGTTCTTCACATTACTTATAGTTCACAAGAACTTCTACTTTATCTATGATAAAGTTCTTATTATGAAAATCATTCGTATTTCTTTCAGTGTTCAACCACGGAGTGTTTTATTTTGATTGAAAATTATTCTCTATCGACATAGGGGGAGAGGAGGGGCAAGAAGAGATTGGATGAAACGGGACTATTTAGACTTGAGGAGAAATCGGAAAAGGACGATACGGTACCTAGCCGCGATTTTCGACGGTTTCCTGGAACTCGTCGAATTTTGATGAGAGAAAATAATCTCAGAATTGCCACCTCGAAGATACTGCAACTATTTGTTAGCTTTGTTACGAACAATGTTTCTGTTCACCCGTTAGAGGAGGTATATAATTTTTATTCCTCCTCTAAAGCTCGCCCTAACAACCAGGAAGACAACTTACTAATCTGCTGTGGCGTTTTCGCTCATCAAAAATCGTCCTCGATGTATGGTGCGATTGCCTTCCGAGATGAAAGTTAAATACAGTGTAATAAAACAATGGTTCCATCCTGGAAAATACGAAACGCATGGTCACCCCCCCCCCCTCCCTACCCAACTAGGATCATAACCAGGAGTTCCTGATGTTTCTTAATACTGTACAGTGATCGGCTAATGTAAGTTTTAGTTGATATGGATGCACGTGCTCACATTATACGCGTTGGGAGCTGAATTTTTGTACAACCATCATAAGAATTGCTGCCTTTCGAGTACGATTAATTTATATGTCTCAGAAACATTTTCCAGACGCACCTCTATTTGTCTTCCAGATAGCTTTTTGTGAAAAATGAATGATTAAGCAACATGGAAAATCGCATTAAAAAAAAGCCTAATACTCGGATGTTTGCATTACACATGTTCTTTCGGTGCAAGAAGCATCAAACTGAACGATTGAGACACTAGGAATATATCTATTCTATTTTCGTTGTATCCTTTCCATCTGTATGTACGAGACGGAAAAGAGCTGAACACATAAGCCAGGGCTCTTTAACGCATGGCCCGCGGACCATGAATTTGTCGTGGCCCGTCGATCATTTTCAGAAAATGGTTGAAAACATTGAAAAACGATTAATTCTAGAATTGATGAAAGATGTAATTTCGGGATTGATGAAAGATGTAATTTCGGGATTGATGAAAGGAATAATTCTAGAATAAATGAAAGGAATAATTCTAGAATAAATGAAAGGAATAATTCTAGAATAAATGAAAGGAATAATTCTAGAATAAATGAAAGGAATAATTCTAGAATAAATGAAAGGAATAATTCTAGAATAAATGAAAGGAATAATTCTAGAATAAATGAAAGGAATAATTCTAGAATAAATGAAAGGAATAATTCTAGAATAAATGAAAGGAATAATTCTAGAATAAATAAAAGGAATAATTCTAGAATAAATAAAAGGAATAATTCTAGAATAAATGAAAGGAATAATTCCCGAACAAATTGATGAAAATTAAGAATTACTGAAAGAAATAATTCTAGAATTTTTTTGATATAAATAGTTTCAGAAAATTAGTGAAAAATAACTTATATTATATAAAGAAAAAAAAATTTCTTCTCAATCAATAAAAGAATAATTGCATAATTATTGAAAGAAATGATTTCAAGACATATTGAGGAGGGAATTTTTTTTTTTCAGACTTAATCAAAATAAATAATTAAAGAATCGTCTGAAGTGATTTCATATTAAAATTAATGTCAGAATTAATTTATTAGTAAAATCAAAACTTTGTAGAATTAGTGAAAAAATGATTTCAGAACTTATCAAAAAATCGATAATTAATGCAATAATTATATAGTTTCAGAATAAATAAAAGTCTTCAATTATTTTTGTCCCTGTTTAACTCGGGGGGGGGGGGCATTGACACCCCAACCCTGTTAAGATGCCACTATATTACATGGATTGGTGGCCCGCGGGCTTTGTGGGAAGTTTCAGTTTGGCCCGTCGTGTTTGAAAGGTTGAAGACCCCTGACATAAGAGGACACCTGCGAACCCGACTGGGTTGCGTACACGGTGAGAAAATGAAGATAATTTTGTTTCACATCTCCCTGTGAATTCTCATTTATCCAATGACGAATTTGTTCATCTCAGCCTTCGGCTAGTAACACACGCTTATTTGGTGCCGTATAAAACTTATCTTCAAATTTCGGGCAGTTTACCCTGAACGAATTAAACAATTTTCCACAGAAACCTATGGGAAATCGTTGCATTTCAGCTAACGAATGATTCCAGAACGAGTTATCTTCGTTAGTCCCGAGCAAAGCTGAATAAAAATCTTGAGCCGCTTTGGTCCCGAGTATCACTATTATCATCAAATCTAGTAAAGGGATCATTTGGTGTTTTGACTTTCAACTAACTGTAAATATCGTGCTAATAAAATATTAATCGCTATCATTTATGATTTCATACTTTTTTACTGTACGGATTTTCAAAGGAAAATCGCAGCAAATATCATCGTGTTACCGACCGCCGGTATAACTACTCGGTTCTTGCTTCCTTACTAGTCACTTCCGATCTAGTCAATATGGTCAGCGAGCGAGCCATTAATTTAAAAAAAATTGTGAGCAGGCCAAAATAAATATGCACTTGCACAATGATCAAATAATACTAATCAGATATTCTAAAAACGTACAACGTGGCCACAAATAATCATTTATCTCGATAGGCTTCCCGTGAAAAGATCCTTAAATCTGAGTCTGCAGTTTTTTTTTTTTTCCATTAGTGGTTTTTTAACCATTAAAAAGTGAGGCTGAAGTATACTTTACGTAATTGCTTTTAATGCAGCCAATGTTTAATGTGAATTACTGTTATAGCATAGCGTATGCGATTTTTCCACACACGCGTGTAAAAATTTTGAAGAAATCGTACCCATTTCTATCGTTTCTGATAAGTAGAGTCCGAAAGTTCAGGCAAAGCCTTTTGCCTATTTTCAAACTTTTTTTGGTAAAAATGCTTTTTTTTAAATTTTCGTGCCATAAATGCTTATTTTAACATAGTTTTGAGTTTATAAGTGAATTTCAGAGTCCATAATCTGTAAAACTTGGATATTTTGGGCATTTAGAACGTCTGAAATTTTAAAAAATAACTGGTCTTTTTTTTTTAAATTTTCCAACTCTCAGTATTAATTATCATCAGAAATCCCCCCTTCAAGCCCCCATTTAGACGTGAATAAATGATCTAAGAGATTGGTGGTGCCATGCATTAACTTTGCTTTGACCGGATGGTGTTAGACGTGAATGATTTTGTTTCAGATGAACGCAGTCCATATTAGAAAAGCAGAGGAAAATTAGAAATTTGTTTCCCGACAGGCTTCATATAATATGTCTCGCTCAGGCATCGGACTGCCGTTGTATGTGTATAGCGGACCGAAGGTTGTCCCAATAGGTCTTGAATTGACGTCATGGCTCACACAAGGCAGGGTAGGAGCAAACAGGGCTCTGGGGGGCTCATGTTGTTATTTTTTGCACCATAAATGCACTGTAAACCACCATGGCTATTTATTAAACATACATATTTAGTATTCGATCAAATTGACAAGAGTCATTCCCAGGGATATGAGGCAGATACGGCCACGCACAGGGCAACGCGCTTGAAGGAGTCCCGCATACGTGGTAATATTTTACAAAAATAGAACAAGATAACCATGCTTCAACTACAGAAATGATAATGATTATTCCAAATGACACAACAAATAAACGCGAATTATTCGCAACTCGAGGGAGCCCACTTAACAGATCATTATCTCTACCGACTCTCCACGTCTAGTAATTGTGGCCCTGGAATTGGCCTAACCCCGAGGGTCTAGTAACATTTTATTTTGGACTTGAAATCAATTTAACTTGGATAATAATGCAGTTATTATAAACTATAATTAAAACAATAAACGAATTAAATGCAACCGAATTTTTAGGTAGTTTTTGGATCCTTAATACCTTTGTTTTTTAGTTTTTTTTCCTTCCAAAAATTATAAATGTTTTTTAGTGCCTTTTTTGCCTACTTATTTCGAACATTTTTATTGCCTAAACTTCCGGGGACTCTACTGATGAAACAATCTCGATTAAACAATCTCTCTCATGTCACGAATAACGACTGTAATTGGGACTGGGGGGCGAGGGTGGTCCAGTAAATTCACGTGAGCTCCTTACGCGTATTTTAAAGTATTTTAAATTACGTACCACTGTATTAGTCACTTCGTTGGGCATTTTGCCTGTTGTGGCCTTGATTTTGTACATACATATGGGGTGCAGTAATACACGATAAAATAACGAGTCAGCCTTATTACATAAATCATATCTTATTTAAAAAGGAAAAGGTAAAACAAGTTCAAATTTCGAATAATTTGTTTTCATTACCAATCATCATGAATCACAGATCACTGTTTGTTATTTTTTCAAGCTAGTCAGTTCGGTTATTTGATGTTCGGATAGTCGACGCCCTCTATTGTACACATACAAAAATAATTCTAAAAAAAGTGGTTTGCGGGAGATTTATTTACTTCCGTATTTATCAGGAGCTTATGTAAATATAATTTTTGTAATGGTATCACCCTAAGTATTATTATTTTGATGGAGGTGAATGAACTCTTCTAAGTGGATGATACACTGTTGACACAAGTAGAAGAAAGGGAGTAAGGAAATTTCCATTTTCCCAATAAAAATGAAGAGATTTCTCTCTCTCCTTCCGGGTTAATAATTCTCTCTCGTTCTGATAATGATTCCATTTATTTCGTTCAACTCCTACCACTGAACAACGAAACACAGTTTCATCGCCATTTTTGTCCAAGGATCGCTGCTAGAAACAAGAAGCTAATGCAAACACACAGACAGACGCGCGTCTCCTTTATGATTTCGAAGCCCTACGCCATGGCATTAAAAAAAAAAGAAAAGGGGGGTGGGGAGAGAGAGAAAGGGGAAGATATATAAGAACTAACTTACGCCTGGATTGATTTCGAAAGAGGCCATCGTTCCATCTGAGCTTGATATCGCATGTTTTCGATCTGCTTCCTGAGGGTGTCCTTGTCCATTGCTATAGGTTTATGTGGATAGCGAGTGTGATGCTCGTTCCCTTGCGAGGCACTTCTCTTTCTCTCAGGCTCTCCCGCTCTCTCTCAACTGCGTGCGTAGCTTTTGCTCTCAAAACAGCAGCTCCCTTCTGTAGTCTGTCCGCTTCCGCTCTGTAGGCGCAACCAATGATGCCGGGAGGATGCGATTGAATAAAAAAAAAATGACCGAAAGAGGGCGCTCCTTAATTCAACCGAGATTACAGCCACTATATATATTTTTTAATAAATTGCTATTATTTTCTAGTCGTACAATATCATTCTTTCTTTTCTGGTCAGACATGAAAGATATTCTCATTCTACGAAGAAATACTCCTACTCCACTTAGGGGAGAAAAAAGAAAGAAAAAGACTCCTATAGCCAAAAATTAAAAAACGTAGCTTTTCCGCACTCTACCAGGGGCGTAACCATTGCTTCATGCATCACAGCCTAAAATTTATAGATACTCAGGTCAATTCAAGAGATCTTCAGACATATAGAACGTTTGTCCCTTAGCGACTGCGTTCAATACCCCATAGATAAGATATTTTATACGGAGATAAGTCAAACATAGATTCTATTTTATCGACTTTCACACGTGTTGTGTGATAATGTTAATTGGAAAGACATTTTAATCAGAATTTAAAAAAAAAATAACCATATTTCTTTCAATATTCGCTGAGATATTTACGCTTTTGAAAACACAGTTTTAAAGCTTAGAGAGAAAGTTCATTTAATAACATTATTTTCTGAATGGATCCCGCCAATGCAAAAAATAAATAAATAAAAATACATATTAACTTGCTAACTCATTCGTAACACGAATTTAAACAAGTTTGCAATCGATACGACTTTCAACATCTAATTCCGCTATTTTGAAGCTGGTTTGTAACAGGAGATTTCTGCAGGAAAAAACTGGTATTTTACATTCCTTTGAACTGACGGAAAGAGCCGAAACAGAAAACGCATAACTGATAAAATATTTTTTCCAGTAAGAACAAAGAAAATGTTTTGAAATAATTACTTAGGAAAAATATGGATTCTCATTTTTCTATTTTAAATTTATATGAAACATTGTTGAACTGTTAAATAAACTAATAACTAGAATTCCACACATATTGGGACACTATTAAGAGTATTTCGTTTGAGAGAGAAAAAAAAAATTCGGTGCTCTTTCTTGCAAGGTTGTTTTTTTTAAAGCCTGGTTCAGATTTTCACATTTAAGTTTTTTTTCAAAAGAAAAATAATTTTATTGAAAAAGCATTTCCGATATTTATTGACTTATACTGTATGTACATTTTCTACAGTAGCATAATAGTTCACATTGACAACAAAAACCGTCTTAAGCGTAAAGCTTGGCACATTTTTCTTCAACTCTGAAAAGCATATTCTGAGCTTCAACGTGGCAATGGCTTCTATCACTCTGGCTCACCAACATCTGCAAAACATAAATAAACCAAATAAAAAACGCGAAAATTTAAGTAAATACAGACACTTCTACTTCAATTGCCCTCCCTTCGAATTGTGCTTGCACGCTGTATGTTTTATGTTTAAAGAACTAACTAGATATTGCGCTTTAGCTTATGATGGACGTCGTTCGGGGGGGGGGGGGGGTTTGAAACACACATAACTTGCAAAAGAGGAATTTCGTGTCTTTATGAAACCGAAATGGATTTTGTTTTGTACAATCAATTGTACAGGATGACATTTGATTCAATTTTTTCGTAAATGGTAACGGATATAGCAATCTCAGTATTGTGGGGGGAGGGGGGGGGGAAAAGATTAACCTTCTTCAAACTTAAATACACATTCTCTATCATTTTAGCATGCTTTCCGCAAGACCTTTTAGAAACGTCTGCGGACCATCTTAACGCATGGGCCAACCTATCTATGGAGCTTCAATGATCAGTGAGATCTAGGAAAATGATGTATGATAGGGATTATATAAATTGATTGTTACTTTCAGCTATGTAGAGGTGCTCCAGAATATCAGTTTGACCAAGAAGGCGCAATGTTGTTGAGGCTGTTTTGAAAAACACCAGCCCCGTCATCTGTCCGCAGAAAATTGGGATTCAGTACTCTTCGAAAAGACTAAGATTTCAGAAAAATCAATGAAGAAAATATATTTAAACCCTGGTGCAAATATATGCGTCATCTCTGCTTACACCCTCACTCCTCAACTAAATTCGACGAATTTTACTATCAGATGTATCGCTGTTGATGACGCGTTCTCTGTCTTGTGTAGAATCATTCTACCATTCCCGTGATATTCAGCGAAAACCGTGAGCGAACGTTTCATAGGAAATTGTGATGGTAAGTAGTACTTACTCTATGAAACAAAAATAATACGTTTTAAGTGTTCCGTTAGAGTTTAGATTTCACAAAAATACGCGCGAAATTCTTTCCTAACTATATAAGGGGCAGTCACGCTTCAATTTTCGCATAGTAAAATCTGGTTTTGTATACTGTGTTGCTTGATATATATAATATTGATACGCGGGTTTCACCTTTTTTATCCACTAGGAATCTCCAATAATTCGAGTTCATTTGGAGGACCTATTTTTTTTTAACTTTTTGCGGTCCTAAAAACATGGACCCACACGGACACGGCTTGGGGGGGGGGGGCTCATGAAAATGAAACCTGGTTCAAATTTTCGAGAGTAAGCATTTTAATTTGTAGGCAGTCATTTCTAGCTATGTAGGGAGCCTAAAAAAATCACTTTGCCCAGGGGTCCATGATGCTCTTAACCTCTTCGCTCCAGAGGTGCACATATGTGTGACCTTTATAAGATCGCCTGTTTCTAATTATATCGTAGATGATACTCAATTCTAACCTTTCTAACATAGACCTGGAAGTTCAAGTGCTTATTGATTCGGGTAGAATGCGGCTCGTAATATTACCCGAGAATACAAAGGCAGGTTGACGAAAGCACAGCGACGAAGCGTATTTGAAAAAAAAGTGATTTTTAATATATTTTCAAGAATTTAACAGTTAAAAATGATATATTTTAGGATATCCAAACAAACATGCTGAAAATAATTTTTTATAGTTGTTTCTATATGGAATCTCAAATAAATAGGTAAATGTTAGAATGTGCATATACAGTGGAACCTCATTTATACATCGATCAGTTATATGACTTTCATGCTTATACAACGTTTGGCTATGATCCCAATTGGTTCCTATACATTTTAATGAACCCTTCAAATGTCAACATGCATTGATGCGTTCAAAAAATTCCTTCGAAAAACGGCAGAGAAAAGTTGACACAATAAAAAAATCCTCTTGAAAATGGGCATGAATGCGTCCAGACCACTAGCGTACACAAAGGGGGGGGGGTGTGTACGCCAGCGGTCTGGACGCTCCCTCAAGCCGAGATTATAGTGTTACTTTGCAGGAAAAAATTGAACCCCCCCCCCCCCCCCCAGTTGAGAAAATTCTGCATACGCCTATGGTCCAGACCAGTTTTTTTCACCCAGCTACTTTGTCTGACACTTGTCACCCATGCTGTTTGACGTTCCCCTCCCTTTCTATTCAATAATGTTCATCTCATTGCAGAAAGTGCTTCAACGGCACATAGTACTGCAAGCAGACATAAATAAAGGACACTGTTCTCTATTATCAGTACTATAGTTATCTCCAATAGTGAAATCTCTTTGTCCATGTATTTGTTGATAATGTGGTTATAACTGTGTGTTTGAAAAAACTCGTTTTTCAAAGACTATTTTTCTTTTTTTCTCTTATAATCATTATCTCATTTTCACACAGAGCTTGGAAAAAGCAAAATATAATTTTGATCTGACCTGTTAAATACAGGACTAATTCTGACATTGTTGAATCTTTAAATTTATTTCTCGCTATTCCAATCCCAATTCATAATGGTTTTTTCAGTTCCCGCCTCTGACGAAAGCTCCTAGGTCTAAGATTTTTATGCACCAAAAAGGAAACATTGTTGTCGATTGGTAAAAATATCGTGACATTCAGGTTTTTCAACTAATCAACAATGACATCAAATTTTTGGATTCCCTTCAAAGACACTGGTGTGTGGCTATAAATAGATTAATCATCTGAATCAGTGTCGGATATAGTAACTTGTGGAAAATATTGGCTAAAATTGGTAAATGGGAGAACTTTTTAGCATTTGTGGGACATTTAGAGAGTTTTTATCTAAGAAAAAGAATTATTTATTTTAAATTTGTGCAATGCTTTTCTAAAGCTAAATATTGCACTTGGCTAGGTATTTTTACCTATAGATGGCAGCACATTAATTGCGAATTTGTAGGGAAAAACTTACTCAAAAGAGAAATTTTGACTGTATGAGATTAAGATTAGTTACAAAGATTAAGATTAGAACAAAGAATTTTTGTTCATAAAATAAGTAATGGTTCAAAAATAGGTAAATAGTTTGGACTGCATCACCACTTCTTATTATCATATTATTTAGATAAAACTAATTGATCATTGATAATTTTTGATGCACCACGGTCATTTTCTGCACACGAGGGCTAATTAGAACGGGACCTACAATTTATTGCAGATTCCGAATGGCAGGCTTGTTTTATATACTCATCGAGAGGTTGGTGCGCTAACCCCTCGATGGGGGAACTCCCTGCGGTAGCAATTTTTTGCTGAGGTCAAGTCGCCGTTTTTTGTTGTACCCCTGCGTCAGGAAAGTTTTCTGACGAGGACGAACCGGGTATCGAACTCGCGACACCTCTAAATATCCTTTGGTACTTTAGGCGAGTATTTTATCGACCGGGCTACCGCGCCCAAAACTAATGTTATTTGAGATAAGAATGAAAAAAAAAAATTTAAGACATATTTTTGATTTTATATGGGATATTTACAGTTTTTTAAGAGCATAAATACATTTTTTAGAAGTTTTTAGAGCATTAAAAGTCCTAAGCCCTAGTAATTAGGGATGGGACGAATAGGTCTAGTGATTTGGTCGAATACCAAATATTTATGACATGAATGTCGCTCTCCACTTGTTAATACAAGATATACAGCAGACTGGATGTTGTGAAGATATTTATTAGAAGGACTGGATGTTGTTAGAATAAATATCTTCACAACATCCAGTCTTCTGTATATCTTGTACCAAATATTTGGCTGATGGTTTGGCAGAATATTAATTTTCTTAAAGTTCATCAAAATTTTAAATATAATTGGTATTTCTAATTGAAAATAAAATTATTGGTAATTTTAAATGATATTGAATTTCAATTATGCAATTCATCACTTACATAAATGTTAAAAACTGCGGTAATTGAAAGATTTTTATTATCACGATACTGACAATCAAATTTATTGATGATATATGGTCAAACTTGGTTAATTCAAAGTCCAAAGTCACTGCAGAAAAGTTTGATTTATCCAAAATTTGAATTGTCCAATTAATCTATCCTGGACCTGCAAAAAGGCTACAAATTACAACTTAATCATCAACATTCACATGGGGGGGGGGGATAAAGAAAGCATAAAAAAGGGAGATAACAGTTATAAATTATCAAAATTTCACCTCAGTTATGAAACTTTCCCAAATTTTAATTATTTATAATTATAATAATTAATCTTAGCTACTGTTCTGGAATCAACATTACTGCAGAATTTCTTGACCATGCTTAGCATTATTTAAGGGCAAAAATTCATGATTATCGGTTATGGAACTGTTTTCCAAATTTTGCTTGCCATTCTTATGCTATCAATGCTACAATATAAATGTTACAATGCTATCAATATACTTTCATTAACGCATTATAATTTGTACTTTGACCACAAAAAGATTCAAATTTTGAAATGGTACACCTTGATCCATAGGTTCAACATAATCTATATCAAGTGGTACATGTTCTTGATGCACTCCAGCTGATCAATATCAAAATGGGCATTAAATTATCAAAGAAAGAATAGAAAAAAACAAAATATTCAAAACTTTTGTTTTTAAAATTTGTTGTTCAACGACTTGGTCAAATAAAACCAAGTCTGTATGCCTCCCTTTAGAATTTTATCAAACTAAATTTGCTGATACAAAAATAATATTTTTTTCCCTCCAACTTTGAATTATGCCAAACATTTGAATTAAAAAAGAAATTTTAACATTAACTCAGATAGAAAACTCAAGGGGAGTTTGTTCGAATTAACCAAGTTAATTACTTAAAAAATCAATTTTTCAACACTTGTCACAATTTTGCATTCAAGAAAATGTCAAACATTATTTATTCTCAATTAGTAATGCATCATAAAATTTACGACTTATTTTCCCTCTTTAAATGTTCTTTGCTCCTTTTGCCTCTTTCAGTAGATTAATACGTTTCTTGTCTAGATACATCCTTCAGTTAATGAACTCGTGTAATTTATGCTCACTTCCACCTTATTGCAGTAGGATTCTATTTTCAGTTTCAGGGTTTCTCTATCCTAGAAATTTATCCTGACATAGTCCCTCTTACAGAAAGAGATATAAACCACACAATAAAATATAATTAGCAAATTTTTAATTTATGTGAAAAATTCCGATTAATATAGTTTTTTAAAATTAGTTTGTATGTGCTAGGATTTACACAGATATTCTGCAAAAGGGCCGAAAACCAAATAGTGTGGCTTTTCTTTCTTTCTTTTTTTTTTAATCCGAGCACAACTCGGGTCTATCACCATCTATGGGTGATTTACTACCTAGTGAGTTGTGCCAGAAGTGTAACTGTGTGTGCCTAACAGTCTAAGTGCATATGTAGTGTTGTGATTTTTTCAATGCTGCCATCTATATTTCAGAAGCAAAGTGAGTGATGTGTTATTATTGAATTAAATTTCTACTGTTTGTAGTTATGCTGCTCTCTGTGGCACGATTTTTTGAAGGGGAGATCGGCTCGCAACCAAATACTGGCTGAATGTTCGTCCCATCTCTGCTAGTAATAACCAAGGCCCAGATGTTCTTGTCCTAAAAATTCTAGAAAAATGACTCCAAAAAATGACTGTCCTGTCCTGTGTACATGCCTATGGTTAGGAAGCCAAAAAGCATCTTTTATTTTCCAACAAATCTGAGCATATTTTTTCATAAGTGCTCAATACAATCAGTATTCTCTCTCTCTCATTCAATTTTTTCAATATTTTCCACTGTCAAAAAATTTAAAAAGCGAAAAAATATCATGAAAATGCCAAAAAATGCTCCAAAACTCACAAAATGCCCTAACAGTGAATAAAAGCAACAGAACAATGCCCTCAACATCCAGGGCCTGGTGATTGAAATATATCCTAAATCAGGGCTGGGCAACTCCCAGGCAATCAAAACAAATTGGCATTAGCACACCAAAAATTTTCTTTATGTGGTTTCTAAATTGTAGCAGCACAAAATATTTGGAATTTATAGTGGCATATCTGTCAACATAAAAGAGGGCCAAGTATGCCCTGAAAAATGCAAATATTATTCTTTGGACCTTTTCTTCCGATAAAATTTTTTTTGCCACCTAAAACTATTTTTCGTGGTTTGTCCAGCTCTGTATTAATTAGTATTAAATCATTTAACCAGTTATTTTACCAAAAGTGCTAGGGATGAAAAATCTGCACTTTTGTAGAATAAAAAACCTGATTTTTATAATTGGTTTCATCACCAATGGTTTTCAGGAGAAACCAACACCCTTTATGTCATAAAGGTATTTGCTACTAATTTTTTTCATTTGTTTCTGTTGATGGATCTGAACTCTTCCATACAAATATAAGAAATATATGTTTAATTTCATTGCCGAAACCAAAGATTTGAATGAAATAAAAACAAAAAAACAAATTAACTACATACATATTAAAAGGAAGTATCTATCTAACAAGTTTTGCTAATTCAGCTTAAACATTTACGTTTCGACTCCGCCTTTTGAATGTTGTATAAACAAGGTGCCATTGTATGTGTTGTGAACCTGATGTGAAGTTTATATCTACAAAATGAGTGTTATATATTTCTTTTCAACCGCTGCCATTTGTCCTCTGAATTCAGAAGCAGACAAATATTGGCTGGTTGTTTTTTGCTTGCGTTGTGCATGAATTGGGCTGATTACCAGTTGATACGTGAAAAGTGAATCAGGACCAGGTAGCAATATTGTAATACATATAGGCAATTGTCATTATAAAGGGTTAAAGGGTACTATATTCTGTTCGCTCTAACTTGGGTTCTGATGTAAATAAACCGCTATACCAATTTTTGATATCACTCCGTATCCTTTATTTCTATTGGTTGTAATTTTACCCGCTCCATCATTACGTGTTCCGAACACGTGCGTTTTTTCCTCAAACGTGAGATTGTAAATTCGTTATGAAGAATTTTCCTGGAAATTTTTTTTTCACTGTTCTCCAAATTTTGTTGAAATAAAAACTGTTGATAACACTAATTAAAATAGAAACAGGTATATATCTCCCCAAAAAAAATTTGATAAGGTATTCTGTCGTTATCATGGCATACTCCTCAAGAGTATGGATGACAGGGCTCCAGCCCAGACATTGCCTGCGACAATTCTTGTCATTTTTTTATTTTTTTACGCTAAAAGTTTACTACATATATATAGAAGGGCTGTTGAACTGTTGAAAGGTTGGTCTGAGGGTCCGCCAAAGATCATAGCCTGGGGGGGGGGGGTCTTGCAGCAGGATGTGGGGGCCATGGTCATTACAAAAGTTTGTGCGAGTTGTTTATTATTTTACAGCACATAGTGAGAAAAAAAATCCTCCTTTTTTTTTATTAGTTTTTTTTCTTCAGGATTTTACAATTTTATTTCTGAGCTAATTTACGCCGTATGATTCTCCTGGGCCGGATATGCTACCAATTATAACATGAAACAAATTATGAACAACTTACTGTTGCGTTGCCGCCTTTTATTTTTCTTGCGAGTCTGTATAATTAAATATTTCATAATAATCCACGGGCTGTAGAAGTTCCAATTTCTTGAGAGAGTCATCCACATTATTTCGTTTCTGTACTTCAACCTGTTGTTGATATCCTGTTTTTTCTCAAGACAATTTCGGTTTTTTAATTGTGCATAGGTTGCGAGCCATGACCCCAACATTCAGCAGCAGGAGCCCCTGGACTGGGACCTTCAATGGGCTCCAAGGCCAGGCTTTTTCACGGGATCTATAGTGTCATAATGAGGCTAACTGATTCAAAAATGAGCATTACTCTTTCGAACCAGATTTTCAAAACTTTACCTTCATGTCTACGTGATAATCCTCAGACTTCTTCGGCTCGCCGCCTTCGACGAAACAAATATTACTTCCTCCTAACAAGCTGCTCAAGCAGAAGTGCAAATTATTTTCAAATGGGTATATTCACCACGAACGATTAGTGACCCCCCCCCCCACCCGTATCCAGTGTATGTCAAAGCGTGTGGGTGAGAAAAAAAATCTTGTTGACAACACCTTTGTTTATAGGAGTCCAGAGCAGCTGCAAAGAAATGAATTTTCAAATGGCTCTGCCAAACAAGATAGATACGCATGTTTCATTTATGTCATCAAACGATAAAGAAGAAAGCTCTTTTCATGCAAGACGTCTTGAAGAAGTAGGCCTATATACAAGTGTATATCAAATCTGTTTGCGAATAGGAGTAATAATAAAATGAAACTTGCATTTAAAAAAGGGGGAACGGTAATCAGTGCCGTCTTAACACATGGGCCCGGGGGCCTCACAAAAATGAGATCCGGTTGAAAGTTTCTAGAATTCAGAAGTTAGGGACTCAGAAAAACCACTCGGCCCGGGGACTCGTGATGCTCTAAAGACAGCCCTGACGGTAATGTTTGAGTGATAAAGGTGTATCCTGTCAACACCCACCCTAAAGACATAGCAGCAAAAATGCTTTGTGTGTGACCGGTCTTTAAAAATATTTTTTCCAGTCTTCCAGATAACTTTGAAATAATATGGAATAAATATTTTTTAAAAATAAAAATTATGAGGTATTTTATGGTATGAGGGGCAAACGACAAAGGACTGTATTTTTGGCGGTGTTGCACAGTAAGAAAAGGTGACATGTTCTTCAACCAATCATTTTGGGCATCGCACACATGCTTTTATTTACATCAGGACCCAAGTTAGAACGAACAGAGATTAGCTATAACACCCGTCGCTGCCCAGGTTTTCTTCAATTTCTGAGAGGATTGAGAAAGTGACAAACCATTGTAAAAGCATATGCACGTCGGAAACGCATTGCTAGGGAACCATTGCAACCGAAATAAACATTCCGAAAGTGATTGTTCAGGCCCGGGAACCATTGTCGCCAGACAGTTTTTTTGCCCATCTCTGCCAAACTTTTAAAGTAGCCTATATCATTCAAGTCGGGTCCCGTTTGGTACAGCTATATGCAAAATTAGAAAAACATACGCACACAGACCGAGAAAATCAATTTTATATGTATATAGATTGTTATATGGGCGATTATCATTAAAAGGTATCAATTATTTAGGCAATTACCATTATGAAGAGTAATGTTATACAGGAATTTTACTGTATATATGTTACAAATATGTCAGGTGGCTCTCCATCATTGATGCTGGGGTAGAATGTTCCCGCGATGATCTATGATTATTTCATACCG
The DNA here is from genome assembly GCF_987345545.1 of Pholcus phalangioides. Lineage (NCBI taxonomy): Eukaryota > Metazoa > Arthropoda > Arachnida > Araneae > Pholcidae > Pholcus > Pholcus phalangioides. Next base: position 77,617,029 of record NW_028301608.1, on the reverse strand, counting down.
TTCAAGTATTACATCATCATCGATTGGGGGGGGAGGGGGTTTCCGATTTGCTGACTTTTGATGACAAGGGGGGGGTTTGGATTTTGCTTACGTCATCAACCACCTTTTATGAAAATATGAAATATTTTTAACAGCATCTTACTCGGTACGCCAAAAACGGAAAAAACCTTTCAATAGTTTGTGGGCACTTGAAGTGGCATCCCCCCCATTCATAAGCGCCCTACAGAGCCACTTTAGTGATCTCTAAATTTTTTGCGGACCCAAGTGATCTGGAAATGTGTTCGGGCCGCTTAAGTGATCTGGAACTGTTCCACACATCACTCAAGTGATCCATAATTATATGCCACGGATCACTTAAATAATCTGAGAATGTACCACCGGTAACATGAGTATGTAGAACCGCACTGGGGGCCACTTAAGTGCTCTAAAATTATGTCACATGTCACTCAAGGGATCTCTAAATGTGTCACTGATCGCTTAAGTGTTCTGGAACTGTGTCCCGGGTCATTTAAGTAATCATTAAGTCATTTAAGTGTTGATGGGATCATTGTTCATATCTGAAAATGTGCCACGGACCACTTAAATGTGCTGGAATTGTACCACAGGACACTTAAGTGATCTGTAGATGTGCCGCTTAGTTCATTTTTTTTACAAAATCAGGTTTGAGGAGGGCAGGCTACATCAGATCCCCCCCCCCCGGGGCCATATTTGGTCCGCGGGCCAAGGGCCTTTATGCGATTCAACATTGTATGGCTTATAGAGGGTGGGTCGCAATGAATATATTAAAGATAAATTTTGCGTTCACATAGCCTTCAAATAACATTGAAATTAACATAAATTGATTATAATAACGTATAAAGAGTATATAAATAACGTACAACAAAATTTCTTCCGAAATTTCAATTAAAAAAAAATATTTTCTTTACATTAAAAAAGTAAAGTTTTGATCGTGGGAGGGGGCACAAGCCCCCCTATGCCCCCTCCCCATGTTACATCTCTGATCCCACCAATATGCGTTAGGATTCAGAGGGGCAGAGCTGATGACGAACTTTTGCTGACAAGGGGGGGAGGGGGGTCAAAAATGGCTAAAGATTTGCTTCCGTAATACTTGAACGGCCCCTTATGGATAGTAGAGCCATATAGAAGGGAATGCTTTTATTCGTTTACTCATAAAGTTATGTAATTACCTTGCCGTGTATGTCTTTACTACTACCGGTGGAGAGTCCTTCCAACTGTATCCTTATATCAGCGAGATGGGATAAGTGCTTCAAGAAGTTCAGGATATTCTCATCTTTGGGCTCCCTCTGGCCACCCACGATGAGGAAACCGGACGGAAGTTTCTCCGACGACGAGCAACACAGGGCGCGCAAATACTGGACGAGATTATACACGTCCGCAATCGGAACCCCGGCGTTGACGAGAGAATTGATATCGTCGACGAATATTATGAAACCGTTCTCTCGGAATTCCGAGGTTGTCAGTTTGTCGGCGACGGCGTCGTACAAGATGCGGACGTCGGTGAACGGACTTCCGCCTTCGGAAATTTGCTCGAACGATTTAAACACGTCGACGACGGCGGCCCTGTCACGAGACAACAGCGACTTGAGAATCAATCCCGTCCTCGACAAGACGTGGTGGTAATGATCGATGGATTGCGAACAGTTCACGATCAGCAGGAAATAATTCTTCTTCATGATGTAGCTGAGCAACTCCGAGTAAACGAAACCCAAATCCGTCTGACCATCTTTCGTCGCCAAGATGAAACAACTTTCGGGGAATTTCCGATCTAATCCCAACGCCGAAACGAGATTCGTGCACATGGCGATTTGCGAATGAAGACATAAACAAAACAAGCGATAGCAGCTCGTTCACAAACCGTCTACAAGAGCCGACTCTTTAAAACACGAGAATTTGAGATCAGAAATATGAGAAAATATGGTGTATAGTTAAAGTGACCATACTTTCTCGAGAGAAATACGGGACATTGGGATTCCAAATACGGCACATTGTCAATTATTGCCAAAGATGACGCCAAAACCGAACAAAGTTGCCAAATATTGTTAAAATAACGGAAAATCACAATGGTTTGTAATATAGCATTACTTCTAATTGCAGTGGATTAAAATGAATCCCACGAAAAAAAAACGTTCACTAAGACAAATGTGGGAGATTAATATTCTCATTTATAGTTGTAATTATCATAATATAATTTATGAGTTGAAAAATAACTTTAATCTTTGACTTCAATAAAGAATAAAAATTCGAGTAGCTTGCAAAAAACCGTACGGGAAAAACCGGGACACTTTTGCCAAAAAGTCGGGACAGCCAAAAAAACAGAAAATACCGGGACTGTCCCCGTCTGGTCACCCTATATATAATTAACAATTGCCAAAGAGGTTGCAAAAAATTAAAAATATATATACATTATTTATATCTCAAAAACACTGAGCTCAGTGCTCAAAAACAACGCTGACATCATGTACATGAAATTATTGTTACCACGGTTACCAGAAATCCTATTTTTTGATGTCATTTCAAGTGTCCTCCTTACGTTTTGGAAAATTCGCCCTTTTGTCCTCTTTTTCAGGTTTCCAGAATTCTTGTTTTTATCTTCTTTTCCTGCTTTTGGTTTTTTTCAGTGGTTCTGTTTCAGTTAGGAAAATTTATTATTGTGGTCGATTTTTTTGCCATATAATGGCGCCATCTGTGCAAATTGGGAAAAATGACGTCACCAGTGAAGTACTCGTGCAGGCAAAATCTACTCTATAAATATAGTGGCGGAAATCAGTTACGGTTTTGTGTAACGGAAGTCGGTTACGATTTTGGGTCAACTTTTCATTTAACTGCTGAACACATGAGAACTGTTTGACTTGCAGGGACCAAGTTCTGTGCATGTACTCGGTGCCCCGAGTACCAGTGCTCCCAACACACAGGTTCCGGGTACCCAGGGCGGGGCGTTGGACAGATATCTTCATGGGGAAATTGACAGGATTCATTTTGAGTCGAGGATGAATATTTGCTTTTCATTGCGCATTTATGCTGCATTTCTTATTGTGGTGCACTGCAAATTGTGGTGCATTACTGATTGCGGTGTATTGCATATTGTAGTGCATCGCGTGCTGTATTGCTCATTGTAATGCAGCGTTTAATGCGTATTGTGGTGCATTACTGATTGCGGTGCATTGCATATTGTAGTGCATCGCGTGCTGTATTGCTCATTGTAATGCAGCGTTTAATGCGTATTGTGGTGCATTGCGTACTATAGTGCTTTGCTTATTGCGATGCATCGCATAATGTGCCGTATTGCGTAATGTGGTGCATTGGGTACTATGCTGCATTGCTTATTGTGGTGTACAATATTACTGATTACACGCATTACTGATAGTGATGCTTTACGTGTTGTAGTGCACTGAGTGCTGTATTGCTTTTTGTAATGCAGTGCTTATGGCTTATTATGGCTCATTGCGCATTATGGTACTTTGCTTATTGCGATGCATCGCGTATTGTGCTGTATTGCGATGCATGAGGTATTGTGCTGCATTGCTTATTGTGGGTGCATTCCTTATCATGGTGCACTACTTATTTTGCTGTATTGCTGATGGTGGTGCATTGCATATAGTGAGTGGTGCATTGCATATAGTGAGTGGTGCATTGCATATAGTGAGTGGTGCATTGCTTATTGCGCTGCATTGCCGATGATGGTGCAATGCGTTTTGTGCCGTATTTCTCATTGTGGTGCATAGCATATAGTGGTGGATTGAGTATTGTGCTTTATTGCCGATGGCGGTGCTTTGCTTATTGTGATGCACTGTATAAAGTGGTGCATTACTTATTGTGATGCACTGTATAAAGTGGTGCATTACTTATTGTGATGCACTGTATAAAGTGGTGCATTACTTATTGTGCTGTATTGCCTATCGTGGTATATCACGTATGTATTGTGGTGCATCGAGTATTATGCTGTATTTATGATGGCAGTGCATTGCTTATCGAAACCAGAGTGGGAAACTATCAAATGAATGACTATTTTGCAGGCATTCGCAGTGCCTGAGGAATATTTTGCTTTATAATTAAAGATGTGACGAGTAGTTAGGTCCATTGGAGGAGTTGTGGGGAAGGGGGGTTGGACGCCGAAGGCGTCAGAGGGGCTTCATCCCCTAGTATTTAATGAAACATAATTAGCGTTATGGCATGCCAAAATGATAAATCCTCGTATCGTTCACATATTGTTAATTTTGATGCTGCACATTGGTTTTAAACGAGCAACCAATTTTAATTAAAGAATAATAACACGTATTTTTGCTTTTATTTGATAGATGGCCACAGGAATTTCCAGTCCTATGTTACTAACTCCTGCTTTAAAGTTGAATTTTCATCCTACGGCCCGAACGTCACCCTAGACAGATATTAATTTGAAGGATACGTTAGTCGAAGAATATCCTAATCTTCTGTTTATTAACAATTAATTAACACATAATTATAATACTACCATTATGCACAATTCTAGATTATTGTCGAAATTAAATATGAAAACTTAACAAATTTTAGATGAAGTTTTTACGGAGATAAGCAACACCTTTCCGATACTCATGTAGACTACCCGCGTAACAGTTTTCTTCTTTCGACTCTCCTCTGCACTTTTTCTTTTCCTACACGCCCACGCGCATTTTGCACCCGGCGCGTCTTCAGGCATTAATCAGTGGGCCGCTGCAAATTCAACCCGAGCAATTTCAAACGAACAGAAATGAATATTTTCCCCAATATTTCAAAGCCGTTGCAGGATATCAAATATTTTTTTTTTTTTTGCAACCAAGTAGAGGAAAAAGAGCGTGCCCAATTTCTTTTGAATTCGAAGCTCTCATCATTTACATTTCGAGTGTGTTCCAGAAACAGTTCTTTCCCTTCCCAATGTTTCCCTTCGCTGAAAACCAGAAAAGTCGGATAACCCTACTCTGAAGTAGGGAAAGTGATCAAAACCCTTAAATGAATAGTTGTTTGAACTGTCACTAGATAACACTTTCATCAAGCTTCGCAAAAGATATGAAAAGAAAAGAACCGGTTCACGCGGTTCAGAGCCGCTCATAGGAAAAAACCATTTTACTGAACAATGCAAATTTAACCGAGGAGTTTAATATGTAAAGCTTCTTAGTTTTGGTTAAATGGGTGCTATTTGGCAGGTTTCAGGAATGAATATGCATATTTACACTGAACTATAAGTAAACTTTACTTATAGCTCAGTGCATGTTTATGAGCAAAAAGAGGGTAATTAATTCGTATTGGCGTTTCCACATGGAATTTTTTTATTTCTGTTATCGGAGTACTGTCAAAGCCGTCCATATTTACCACCGATATCAGATTTTGTCGAGGTATTTTCTCAGTGGTTCGTAGGCTTGAATTTAACTTGTGACAGGTACGAAGGGCATGAAATGCATCCGCAAAAAAGATTAACAAGACCATTCTTACAGTTGTCCGCTTTCATAATATATACAGATTTATTTTTTTTCCCCAACTATGATCGCAGTAACCATGATCGGAGTCGAACCCAGATTTAATTAAAGAATCGGAAGAGATCAACATTTTTTTTTTTTGTTTGTTAAATTGAGGAAACCTTTACATCGAGGGAGGGTCTTTATTCTTTGTATGGGTACAGGTGCTGTATAATCCAGACTGCCAAATCCAGGAATTCGTCGAATCGGAGTTCGCTATATTGGGGTCCGACTATAATCCAGATCTCTCTACTAGCAGAAAGGGGCGGATAATGCAGAATTAGAACGGGCGCCGAATTGGCGATATTTCTAAAATACAAAAAACATGTTGCCAAACTGAAGCTTGACTATTGTGTTGCTATTGCAACTCACACTTTACTTATAATGTTGTAACATCTTATGAAACCGCTTCGATATTGGTCACCACTTCCCTTGGTGACATTTTTTCGACGATAAGTCGCCAAGGCTGACGTAATGGTGCTGGGTTTCTGTCTTTGTTCTAGATCATTCTTATCCAGATGGCGTTAGTTGCTGTTACCTCTCTGGCTTTCTAACCTCTTCTGCTCTTTCCTTTTTCTTCCAAATGACATCACCCCATTCAACGCATAGGCCATGCAACCACGATCACAGCTGGAGGCCTCATGCTCATAGATTTACATGATAGGATATGGTGCTATGATTTTTGTAAGAAGCAATGCAAAAATTTTAGCTGTCACTTCCAGAACATTGCTTCGCCTCAGTACCCATGATGTTATGACAGCCCTGCACCCCCCGCCGTTCCCATAAGAAGGCACTCCCTGAATTCTAGCCTGGGATAGGTGTGAATCTGTACGATGATATGTTGGGAGGGGAAATTGATTCTGTTGGTTCATATGATTGTCCTGTATTTTACACGGCCATACCAGTTTTCTTCACATAATTTGGCTCTCGGGAGGGGTGATCACCATTCCCCAATATGGACGCTCTCCCATCTCAGGGGCTCCAGAAATAAATATGATTTATAAAGTTTTGTTTATTATAAATTTAGTTTCCACTAAATTCAATTCAAGAAGTACCCTAGAAAGCATTTTGCTGCTGGATGAAGGTAGGAAGCCTCAGAGAAAACAGGATCATGAGAAGAAAATATGCTCCGTGGGCAAAAAAAAAGTTTAAGAGACACTAGTATAAACAACGTATTTAAAAAAAAAAGACGAGAAGATTATTGAAATGAGTCAAAATGTCACAAATTACAGAAATTTTGAGATGTTGATTTTCTAGATTTTGGTGATATTGCTAGTTGGTGTTTAGGAACAGCTCTTTTGTCAATTTTTCTTTGCTTTGGGCGGAAAAGCATATTGCCCATGTTACGACAAATCACTGTAACTTTTGGTTTGTGAATGTAAAAAGACGTAATGTAAAAAACATTGAAAAAAGAACAATTTTGTTGACCTCAGAGGTCAGCAAGCTCAACAAGTTACAATCTGAGCTCGTTTTCACGAATTCGGGCAGACTTTAAAAAATAGTTCACATTGTAAAAAATCTAAATCAAAAAAGTGGCATATTATTTAAGGATTCATTTGTGAGACTACATATTGGTTGGTAAATTTGAGTAAAATTAAGCAAAACAACTCTAATGTTAATATTATTTTATATTACATGAAGTAAAATAACCCTACATGAAATTAGTCTTATTGGTATTAATCAGAGCAGATAATGAGCTTCTTATATACTGTGAAAATCCTATATAACGATAGTACTCTCTTGCACTTTTCATAGTGTTTGTGTGATTTATTGATAGCGATAACTTCTTTATAATGTACAATCCTGTTGAGCAGGGCCTATTTCTCACATGGGCAAATAGACATGTGCCCTGAGCCCATAAGTTTTTAGCCCTCCTCCCCCTAAAATTAGTATTTTCTTTCAAAATTTTAATTTTTTAGAGAAACATTGAATATCTCTAATTTTTGATAATCTTGGGGGAAATCACAAGCCTCTAATGCTCTCCCTCTCCTTCTGTGTACACTTCTACCCCCCAAAGAGCGCTTTATATGGGAGAGCACCCAAAAAGTTATGTTCGCCTATTTCCTGAACTTATGATGCTTATAATAGGCCTTTTAACAGGTCCTGCTATTTAGTATTGTTAGATAGGAGTTTCACTGTTGTGGGAAAGCTCATCATAGTAGTCCAGCTGAAGACTATTGCATTAGTATTTAAAATCATTGCCTCCCTCTAAAAATTTAATAGCAGTCTTGTGTCCTGAAATTCACGGTTAATTTTTTTTCCCAGTTCTATTTCAGTGCTGAGGTGTAAACATTTTAAGGCAAATAAGTCTTTGTATGTCAAGTCCAGCCATTGTGCTTCACAATTATATGAATTGTATCAATGAAATGGAGAACAATTCATTTTCTTCACATTGACATGAAGGAGATTTGTAAGAAAAGCTAGAGTCGCTTCATCATTTTTTAATTCTTGACACCTTTGAAAAAATATTTCCTTATTTTATCTCTCATGTGGAATGACAGTGGCCAAACAAGTAGTGAAACATTTCATTTACATGCTGAGTAGAACTTATGTATTTAACTTTTAACCCTTCTTTTTTTTCCTCACAGCTTCAATGAAAAGTGAAACTGCATTAGAGAAGTTTCGAAACTATTCTTAAAGGACAAACCATGCCTACTGTAGCAGAAAAAGAAGATTGCGAGGGTGATCCTCTCAATATAACTTTAACCGAGGTTAGCAGTTTTATATAAGTTAACTTACTGTCATTACTGGTTTGTATTTTTGAAACAGTTTGTATATATTTTATCAGCCACCTCGTTGGGCATTTTGCCTGTTGTGGCGTTGTATTTGTATTTGTGTATTTGTATTACGAAGATTGCAGTGATTTTCTGCTTATAACCCCCAAATTATACATTAAAAAAAACATAAATAAAATAAGTATTTAAAAATGTTTTTTTAACACATCACAAGCGAGGGACAAAGATCTCATTCCAACCTCATCTGACTGAAATATAAAAGCTCGTTCTTCAGCTGCAGAAAGTCGTAGAGTGTGGAATCCTTTGTTACATTTTCAAAACTAGAGTAGAGGGAAATAGTGTTCAATCTTTTTTCTTTGTCCAATTCAAGTTGGTAAGAAATATAAAATGGGGGGGGGGGGGGAATAAAAATTGAGATGAGAGCGATGACAGGGTTGCAACATCGCACCAGTGTTGTATCTAAAAGAAAGGATGAAACACTTTCACCATTACAACTCAAAATTACTGAAAATTACTCACAAAGAATGATTGGCATTTGCACAATTAGAGTGATCTGCATTTTTTAAATAAAAAGTGTAATTAATCTAAGAAATTTCTAACATTACTATGTTTGAATTATAACTTTGATACTTTTATGCAAATTGTCATGTCTCGTTTTTGAAAATATGGTTACCCTAATTAGTGTTTATACAGATCACTGTTAGAACACTAATTAGATGTTAAAAACCTAAACCAAGTGAGTATGCTAATCCAATGCATAGGCGGAGATAGACTTGAAAGTCTGGAGAGGGGCCACGATGATTGCTGGGGCGGAACATGATGATGATGACGATGTCAATTCATATATATGCAAATACATTAGATCAGTCTACTTTACCTTTAACACTGGAGGGGGGGGGGGCATTGTGCCCACCTCCCCAATATCTTCGCCCATGATCCAATGAAGACCAATCTATGTTTTGCATGCATTCAAATTGGAAGGATAGTAGTGTTTTTATTTTACATATGTTCATGATCTGGAGTCTTCACATTATGATATTAGCTTGTAGATTAAAAACCTTTCAGGATTGTATTGAAAGGTGTTGGAGTTAATCAAAAATCACATAGAAATCATAATTTATAACTGCTGATTGTTTCAATGTTAAAACAGCTTAGATGAATGATTTTTACATATTAGCTGATGGATTGAACACCCCTGTCCATAATGAGACTTTTTTTTCCTCGAAATAGCAAAATTTGCATGTGGGGATCACCAATATTGATCATAGGAAGGACATTTGGGTAGGTTCCTGAAAAGCACATCAATTTTATGTAACTTTTTCGTGCAAATGACTCAAGAAACATTCAACTGATTTGGATCTAATTTTGTATGCATACTGAGCTGGACCTGACTCAAACCATAGCTTTGTTTTTCAGAAGTTAACAAACTTCAAAGATTATAAAAAGTGTCTGATAACAACAACTTTTTGACTAACAGTGACTTTTGCAATACTTACTTTGGTTATCTTGGTTCCCAAGCAATATCAATTCAAATCATTTCAAATTTTGTTAGGCTGAATACATAACAAGGCAGAGAGGGAAGCAACAGAAAAATAAAAATGAAAAACAATGAATTCAAATACAAATAAACTCTCATTGTGCACATTTGTAGTACATCAGTATTAAAGATGAGGAAAACATTGCATTCAAATATGTTTCCTGTCTTTGTTCTCATTCACTTGCTCAAGATGAACTTTGAGTCACTAATTAGTGATGTTTATATTTTAATTTAGGCCCATACCACAAATTCTAGGATTTCTAGGAATGGGGGGGGGGGGTAATAAATAAATGTCCCTGCCTTTGCCTTTTTGCAACTGCATCGCTGCAGTTTTCTGCCATACTAAATTGGGAGGCATGTTGCAAATGTCTTTGATGTATCAACCAAAAATGAATCTTTGCAAGTATCTGTTTTGTTGCCTGTCATAAATAATCATTAACCATCCTCCTTTCCACATTACATCGGAGCTTAGCAAATCACTCAAACACAATGCATAGCACTCAAAGCGTGGATCGGCATTAAAAAAAAAAATTGCAGGGTCAACAAGATCTTATTTATTCTTGGATAATTTCTGATACTGTTGTTCCTCTCTCGGACCACAAAGCATTTACAACCCACTGTAATCATTGCAGTTATGGTTGTGTGGATAGGGGAGAACGATCATAATTCTAGTACCATAAATACATTAGGACTACACACATGTATATATACACACATAACACTTTCCGGCATGCACCAATACATTTGAAATTCCTCAGAGGGAAATGTATGAAATGAATGTATGATGTAGTAATAGCACAGTCATAGCAAGTTACTTCAATGTGTTCAACTTTATTTATATATACTGTATTTATTTATTTACATACAGCATTGTATGAATTGGATAGAAGAATTACCAGTTTGTTCTTACTCTGGTGTGAGCTCTGCTACGAATGTGATTTATGATACTGATGGTGGTTGCAAAGAATTACATGATTTTCAAGGCAGAAGTTTCCACTACTGGTAATAATTCGTATAATCCAGGAATTTTCATTTTCTAGGACTTTTCACAGTTACTACTTTATATTCTTCATAGTCTAAAAGTGAAATCAATGTGTGATCAATAAGTGTAATCAATAAAAGCAAGTAAACAATAAAGATAAAGTTAATATGCTAGAATTTTTTATGCAGCAGATGCTATCAATAAGACCAGGTTGAAAGAAGCAGATGCTCATGTATATTATTATTATCACTGCTTAATGCAGTGAAATCTCAAATATAAAAATATTCTAGGAATCAAGTTAGAGTATTGTTTGTATAGCTATTATTTATTGAAAGACACTATAATTGAAGTTTCAGAAATCATAAGTCGTAACTGCTGATCGTTTCAATATTGAAAGAGCTTTGAAGTATATGATTTTTAAAAGAAATCAGGTTACATATTTGAATCAGGCGTGAATCCAGGGAGGAGCAATCGCTATCTCTTTCCTAGCAAAAAATATATATTCATTTATAGAAAATGATGGTTCTGTTCCTTAAATATATAGGTTGTATGGTTGCCATACGAACTTTACTCTCACTAATTCGATTCCTAACTTTTATTTAGAAACATAAAAGTCAAATGAGTTTAATTTTTCAACGTGCCCTTGTAGTATTTATCAAAATTAGCTTTATAGAAGTGATTAATATGTGGAGGCATTTGTTATTCACTTTCTGAAATGATTCTCATTTAGCATAGATGAAGATATATTTCTATATGGTGTGTTTGATGGTCACAATGGTTGTCAAGCTGTTAATTTTGCTTCTCAGAGGCTACCAACAGAGATCTTGCTAACACAGCTGAAAGAGGAAGATGATGATGATGAAATCAAACATATCTTGCAAAGAGCCTTTTTAACCACAGAAAATTCATTTTTTCAGTCGAAAGAGAACTTGGAGTCACAGACGGTAATCTACAGTAATTTTTTGTTGTAAATTATGCTACCTCACAAAATGTTGCCTTAATATGTCTTAGTCATCCAACTTTTCATTTGCACATATGATTGGTTAAAAGGAGTAGAATGAAAAATGGTCCATTAAGAGATATTGTCCATTTCGCACACGTGGGGGTAGTTCTAACTAATCTAATGCAAAGATTCCCAAACTTTTCGCATTCACAACACATTCTGGAATTTTAGATACCCAGTGACACTTCTAAAATGCATACTTTAGCATTAAATTTTTTTACAACCTCTTATCTCATGGCACACTATACTTTTGCTGTACATTTGAATTACTGTAAGTAGATGTATGCTTTTTACAAAAAAATACTAAAACTCTCAAATGGGTCTTATTTGTTTTTCTGTTTATATTATATTTGATATATATAATATAATACATCACAGACTTCCCTGTACAATAAATCTCATGCGTTTCATCATCATCATCCATTTTCAATCCACTGCTGGATGAAGGTCCCTTCTAACTTTTTCCACTCTGCTCTATCTGATGCTTTAGCCATCCAGTTGACTCCAGTCACTTTCCTGATCTCATCAATCCATCTTGCGTGGGGATGCCTCCGGGTTCGAACCCCACCGGCACCACAGTGGTGGTCGGCTGAAGTTGGTTTTCTGTGGTTCCCAACTTCAAGACGCGAATGCGAGCCGATCTCCCCATTAAAAAGTCTCGCCACAGAGAGCAACAGGCCTACAACGATACAAATATTCAATCATTACACTTCACTCACAATTTGAAGTATAGATGGCAGCACTGAAATATCAGACGCAACACTAGCTACACACACAGACTGTTAGGTGCACTCACTTTGTTCTAGACTCTGCCATGAAGCTGGGTTGGAAGAGATCTCGGCAACGGGATAAGACCGGTGACCCTGGCATTCATTCATTCATGCGTGGGGATGCCTTCTTGGACGTATAACACCACGGGGTGTACCAATCTAGAATACTTGTGATCCATCGGTTGTCCTGTCTTCTTATATGTCCAGCCTATTTCCATTTCAAACGTTTAATTCTTTCCATGATATCATACACCTTTGTGTGGTTCCTTATCCAATTGATTCGTTTTCTGTCTCTCCTTGTGATGCCTAGCATACATCTTTCCATGCTCCTTTGTGTTGTCTGTAGCCTTTGTATCGTTTTGCTTGTGAGTGCCCGTGTTTCAGCTCTATAAGTCAGTGCTGGTAGCACACACACTGGTTAAAGCTTTTCTTTTCATGCATAATGGCATGCTACTCTTCAGAATTACACAGTTTTTGCCAAAAGTGCTCCATCCAATCCTGATCCTTCGGTTTATTTCATTAATGACATCCATGGTAATTTCTTGTCCCAGGTATACATAGCTTTCTACTTCTTCTATCTGTGTGTTATTGAGCAACATTGTCCTCTTCAATGCGAGGGGGGTTGAACATAACCTTAGTCTTTTGCAGATTCATTTTCGAACTTACCTGAATACTTGCCTTCGCCAATTGTTGTATCATTTCTTCTAGTTCGTCTGGATTACTGCTGATAACAACAATGTCGTCTGCAAAACGCAAATGGTTGAGAAATTCTCTATTTATTTCAATTCCTTTTTTATCCCAATCCAGTTTTTTGAATACTTCTTCTAAAACAGCGGTAAAGAGTTTTGGTGAGATAGTATCACCCTGTCTGACTCCTTTTCCGAGTTCAATCTTTGCTTTTCCTTTATCCAAACGAATCGTTGCAGTTGCTTTGTCATATATTTTCTTGATAATATTGATGTAAGTCTTCTCCACCCCAATTACATCTAGAGCTTTAACAACAGATGTGAAGACACTTCGAAATCCTGCCTGTTCTTTTGGTTGACCTTCTTCCAATTTGGATTCAAGCCTATATGTCAGCACTTTCGTGAAGATTTTATAAATTACTGATAGGAGACTGATTGGTCGATAGTTCATGATATCCTCTTTTTCTCCCTTTTTGTAAAGAAGAACCACTATTGCGTTATTCCAATTTTCAGGCACATCCAATTTTGTGAGACAATTTGTGAACAAGGCAGCTAGCATACTGGCAAATTCTTCTCCTGCTTCTTTAATAATGTCTATTGAAATCGCATCTTCACCTGAGCATTTCCCTTTTTTCATACATCTTATAGCTTTGTAGACTTCCTCTTTCAGCACAGGAGCTACTTGTACGAATTCGGCTCCATTTTCTTTTCTTTCTGCTCCCTTTCCTTTGTTCCGATCCTGTTCTTCATGTTTGTATAGAGTATTATAAAATTTCTCAACAGTACTAATGATTTCATTTCCATCTTTTGTGATGGTTCCAGCTTTCCTTTTTAGTCCAAAAATTTCCTTTCTCCCAACACACAGTTTTCGTTTTGCTGATTTTAAGCTCCTATTATCTTCCAATGCTTTCTTTACAATATCACAATTAAACTTCCTGACATCTTCTGTAATCCACTTTCGTATTTACAAAGTTCTGCATATTCCACTTTTAATTTAGGGTCATTCTTCTTAATCTGAAATTCTCTCCAGTCTTTCATAAGTTTCTTTGTTTCTTCTGTTAGTTTCTTCACCGGTTTGATTTCTTTTTCTCCAGTGACTTCTTTTGCTACTTCTTTTAGGGTAAGTTTTGTTCATCGTAGTGACATCTTGTTCATCCTCAGTGGTGTTATATAGCAAATCACATCGGTTCTTCAGCTCTAACTGGAATTTATATCAATGTTCTTGAAGCTTTACCATATCGATGACAGTTTTTGTATTTTTGCTAAGTTTTGCTCTTTCGGTTTTAGTGTTCAGCCTTATTCTATATCTAACCAGTCGATGATCACTTCCTGTATTGAATTTGTTGAGAACACTGCTGTCTTGGATCATATGCTTCTCATTAGATAGGATGTAGTTGATCTCACTAGTTGTTCCAGTTGGGCTTCTCCAGGTCCACTTTCTTTGGGGTTTCTTAAAAAATGAATTCATGATGCATAACGGTTTGTTCTCTGCAAATTCGACGAGTCTGTTTCCTCTGTCTTCCATTTCTTTTCTCTCCAATTCTGGCATTGAAGTCACCCATTACTATTTTGATATGATGGTTTCCTTTATTATGCAGCTCGTCTAGTTCTTCATAAAAGTCTTCTACTTCTTCCTCAGAATAGCTTGTTGTTGGTGCATAGACTTGTATAATCTGTATCTGGTATCGGCTTGATATTTGCATAACCAGCTTTGCAACTCATCAGTATCAGATGTACTATCTAACTCAACGATGTGATTTTTCCACTTTTTATGAGTGAGAAATCCTCCTCCACTGGTTCTTCCATTATCGGTTCCTCTGTAGTAAAATACATGCCCACTGGCAAGTTCGATTTTCTCCTTTCTTTTTCTTCTTGTTTCACAGACGCCTAAGTTGTCCCAATTTATTTTTCCCAGTTCTTCTTCCAACTCCTGCAAATGATTTTATGAAGAAAGAGATCGTCCGTTATACGTGGCCAAGGTCATCATCTTATGGCAGCCTGGTCCAACCCAGAGATTCTTAGCACCCTCTGTCTTCATGTTTTGCTGGTTGTAACCAGGGACACTCAGACTTCTGGGGACTGAGGGCCTTAGTTTATTGACAGAGTTCATATTTCTTTTTAGAGGGTTTTTGGCCGTAATCCTCCACGCTGGCCAGTGTGGATTGAAGGAAGCCCATCCGCGTCCGTTCACCACGTGTTAAACATGGCTACTTACAGACTGCACCACGAGAAGGTGCGGATTGGACTTTAAGCTTCTACTCCTAGTCGATTCCTTCAAGTCCTCATAATGAATCAATTAAAGGATCTTCTCCTAGTTAGCAAGTAAAGACTATTCAACAGCCCCTGATGTGTGTGAAATTTGTTAAATAAGGTTCTCATTCACTTTTCTACTTACACCTTTTCACTAAGTGAAGTATTTCTGTGGCATTTTATTTTTTTTCAATATTTTCCTTTCAGAGCAGTAATTTCACATGTGGTCTGGGTTACCTAAATTTGCTTCTGGCACACAGAATTTTTTTTCATGCAGAAGAAATCCCCTGTATATTTTATTTGCTACTATGTTATTTTGTCATTCCATAATGAAAATGAAATTTTTAAAAAAGTTTTAGCGAGTGAATTTTTTTTTGAATGCATTGATGTTTGTTGTATTGGTGAGTTTTTTCCTTGTATATCATTTGCATGCTGTGTGATTTGTGTCTTTCACCAGAGATATATTTTTAAAATGGGGTTAAAAAATTTTCAGCCACTTGTGCCTCGACAAAAGAAACAGAAAATAGCCAAAATTTAAAGTCAAGTGCCAAACTACTATTAAAACCTGATTTTTTTTGTTCTAATTTTCGAAAATCGTAGGTTTCTAACAACGTTTTTACTGTATTTCCTTTTTTTTAAAATTCTAATACACGATTTTTATCTTTGAAACATCAAATTTTGGCGTTTCATGACAACTGCAGGCCCAACATTTTTTAAAGTATTTCTATAGTTTTGAATATATGGTGATAAAAGAATCTAAATGGATCTACATTAAATAGAATCAAAATTTAAAATTAGAATATTTTTTGAGAAATTTTTTTTGAGTGATTTAATGGATAAAGGCTACATTATATATATTCAGCTTTGAATTAATGTGCTTTCCAGGGTTATGAAACCGATGAAAGTGTACACAGACATGATGCAGTTGGACCAGAAGCTTTTTGCCAAGCTACAGCAGTTATAGCATTGATTAAGAAGAATAAATTGTATGTTGCAAATGTAGGTAAGTAATGAACAATTTTATTTCATGGGGTACATGAATGAATTATGATGTATATATACATGAGTCTAGACATAATTATTTTCCTCAAAATTTAACCTTTTTATTGATCTACACATTAGAATCAGTTGTGAATACTGTATCTGAATTGAGAACCCTGCAGTGAATATTTGATATTATATCCTTAGATATTCAACTATTAAAGTTGAATATCTAAGGATTTAGGTTGAAAGATGTCTTTAAGCAATGCATGATTTGGTCTGCATTTTTTGCCAATTTCCAATTTGGAATGATGTAAAATTAAAATAAATTCAAGAAATGCCACATATTTGTCCATCTTCCAGTTTCTTTTGCATCTTTAATACAAGTATAGTATTGAGACAAAAATTAAAAAAAATTGCAGTTTAGAAAAAATGTGTCTGCTTAATTCGGCAGAGTACTTAAACTTAAATAAATACAGTACATCTATATACAGTGATAACTCAGCTAATGAATGCCTTTGCTTATGAAATTTTATACCTAACAAAGACCTTTTCACAGTATTTCTACCTCAGCTAATGAATACAGATGCAGCTAACAAACATTTTTGCTGATATGGATACACAAACATAACAGCCACTCCGTCAGCTGTATTTTTACACCTATCATCGTTAGAATTAATTTCACTCCATCCTGGTTAGTTTATGTCTACTTTGGAAGCTCTTCCTGGATGTACCTCTACTTTTCTTTCAGGACATTTTCTGACCATTTCATGTAAAATGAAAAATTGAACTAAGAGAAAATACACAAAATAAAGTCTAGAATTGGTTTTCAGTACACACATGCTTTCAGTGCAAGACTCTTAGCAACATACTGACCTGTCTGAATATTCATATGCTTATCTTTTCCATGTGTATGTATCGAGACAGAGAGAAATGAGCTGACCACATTATATATCATATATTGTGGTTAGCTCATACGGTACATCATATACCATAGGTTCATCAGTTACTATGAACCTGATTGGTTTATGCAAAATAAAAAGATTTTTTTCTCAACTTTTAGTAAATTCTCATTTACTCCATTGCGGTTTTATTTCAGGTTTTGGTCATTTTTTGTGATTTTTTTTGTAGTGCTTATGGGAAATTGCATATCAGCCAGAGGCATACACAGAGGAAGGGGAGCTGACCAAAAATTAGAAGAAAAAAAAATTAATATTTCTGTAAAAAAATTAATACGTAGAAAAAAAAATCCTTTTATATGCTACTTTAACTAATTTCTGTTAATTTAAATGCTTTTTGAAGGGTGGTAACTGAAAAATTTTCGAAAATAAAATTTTTGTGCCCCTCCCCCAAGCCTTTTGTGCTCTCTCCAAAGGTTGATCCTGCTTACACCTCTGGTTTTGGCTAATGGATGTGATTCTGGAACAAATTATTTTTGTTAACCATGATATCACTGTAATTAAACTCTGTTATAGTGGCAACCTTCTTTAGCCCTGTATAAATTTTTAGTTACAAAAATCTTCCTTATAAGGATTGCAATATTAAAAACCCATTTTAGTACCAACCATATTCCCTGTCATGGATGCATGACTGAAAATGCTTCCGCACGCACGCACGCACGCACGCACTCATGCAATTTTTTTAGTGAATTTCTTCAGCTCCAAGTTTTTGTTATTCTGTGCGTTTTTCTGCTGACAGAATGAAAACAGGTTTAAAAAAAACGCTAGAGGGTATGTTGCTACAAACTCATTAAAATTTTGATGCAGTTCAATAAGAGGTTATGATGTCTATTAACTGAGTTAAGAGGCTGCCTATTGCACAGTCCTGTTTAGCATACATATATGCTCTAAGGAAGGAAAATATACATTATGTAGTATAGTGCATGCTGTAGACAAGTGGTTCCCAAATGATTTTATTCGTATACCCACCAAAAATCTTGGTGTCTGCCATGGACCCCCATTTAAACCAGCAGAGACCACAGCTAGAATATTTTCAGATAATGGAGGACATTCTATCTAGTAACTAGTATATATCGGACGAGGGGCATGTCTGGTTTAGTAGTAGTACTAGTATATGTGATGCGATAGCAATGCCATCTACCGGACTGCAAAAGAACTGAAACAATATGAAGAGATGGTATCTTTTCGGCATGAAATATACTGTCAAATTGAATTTTCTGGATGTTATGCCGAAACTAATATTTTGAAAGAAAAGTGATTTGTCTCGATTCCTGAAGGCGAAAAATCACTTTTCTTTCTAAATATCAGTTTCGGCATAACATCCAGAAAATTCAATTTCTCAACTGAAACAATGTTTCATACTCCTATCCAGAAATGTGACAACAAGTACAATTTTTATCAAGTCGTAACAATATCACTACCACACTCTATCAGTGTTGCAGTGGTGCTTTTGGCAGTTAATTTTGTTTTTGAAGAAATGTATTCACTTATAGAAGAAAATATACAAAAGAGAACAAGAGACAAAACATATAAACTGATGTAAGTATTGATAAACTGTGAGTTGAATATGAATTGACAAGGGGGTGATGTAGCTATTTGTACTGACAGCATATAATGTCACTAAAATTAGAAGTCATTAATACAATTAGTATTACTGTGTTGAAATACATAAAAATTAAAAAAGAAAACATACATAAAATAAAATATATTAAGTCAACAGTAAATTGAGGAAAATACATTACTAAGTATAAAATTATTATTATAAAATATTACTAAGTATAAAAGTGAAGGTGGCAGGCAGGTATTTATTTGTAATTACAAGTAAGCAAATAGCTTCTGTGCATTTAATTAAAACTTTCATTTAAGCAATTTATTTACTATTAGTATTTTTTTAATTTAGCATTAATTGTTTTAAAATTTACAACTAGGCCGCCCAAGGTTGGATTTTTACAGGTAAATACCATGGTAAAAATGGTAAAAACCTGGTGTGTTAGTTCATATACATTTGATCAGATGGCTCCGCCTTCGACGCTGGGGGCAATGCCCCCATCCCCATATCTCTGCTCATGATATGCATGCAGTTAGATCTCTATAGTTGGCTACTATATATGAGGATAAACAGTGAACAAATTATATGTAATACTCATAATTTTTTAAAAATATTTATGCTTTATTTCCATTTATCAGTAAAAAAAAAGATGGATAAAACCATTGGTATTGTCATTGTTAGCCAGAAATTTTCAATTATAATGTGAATAATGCTTTCCAAGTTTTTGTTTTTGCTAACCTGTATGTACAAAATCATGAAATCTTCATTTAGTTGGTTTTTTCACAGGAAAGTTTTTACTGATAAAAATCTGGTTAAATACTACCAGACTGTTTATTTACCAATAAGGCAGGCCTTGAAATATCAAGAAAAAATTTATATGCCAACCAAATATTTTAGGTGCTACCTCTAATGACTTCAACACCACTATCGACCTGGGCTAGCGCAATTTGGGCGTAGTAACCCAGGTTGATAAGATACTCACCTGAAGTACCAAAGGATGTTTAGAGGTGTCTCCAGTTTGATACATGGTTTGTCCTTGTCAGAAACTTTCCTGACACAGGAGTTCAACAGAAATAGTGACGTGACCACAGAAAAAGATTACTACCATAGGGAGTTCTACATCGAAGGGTTAGCGCACCAACCTCTCTGTGAGTATAAAAAGGCAAAATAACGAACCCTGTCATTCAGAATTTACAATAAATTGTAGTCTCCATCTAATTTCATGTGCAGAAAATGACCATGGTGCGACAAAAATGATCAAATGACCAAGCACAATTTTTTTAGGAGCTAGTAATCACAGAGAAAATTTTAATCACCAATATCAATTTCTTAGTCACAATAGACCTGGCACTTGGGATTTGTCAAGCCCTGCAATAAGGTATTAGTTTATTACATATGTATATATGACGTCCATAGCCAATAACCATGAGAAAAGTTCAAAAACGTTTGCCTTAATTGAAAAAGCAAAATGAGAATTTTTTATATAAACAACACTGTTGTAACATGATGAATGCTTGGGTCTTCATCAGTGGAAAACCTTGAATTCAAGCGATGTAAAAACCTATTTTAATTTTTTTTACCCTTTCTTTTTGTACATATAAATTCAATTTGAATAAAAACTTGTATTTTGTGCAATATTTTTGGTAAAGAAATAGAGAGACTTATGTAGAAATTATTGATTAATACGGTTGATGCTCAATATTTTCCCCACTTATTAATTATGATGAAAAATTTAATCAGTATTACTGTTCCTTTCCCACTTTTTTTTATTACCACTAAGAACTTATAAGATTAATTTTTAAAAGACTATTTATAAACAGATATTTTGACCAGAATTTATAGCCTATACTTGTTTACTTGTTTCTATTTCCATCCATCTCAGCATATGATAACAATATAATCTTTATGCCGAGAGACTTTATAGTAATACCATGAAATGAGCATATATAGGTACTTTCATACGCATACTAAAAAGAATCTAATAATTTTTGTTTTCGGTGTTTGCAGTGGTTTAAAATTGTGTATTTCGTTCAGAAAAAAGAAAGCATGAGTACATAAATTTTTTAAAAAATGGCAGAAAGTCATTTTTTCCCTCTGAAAGTGGTAAAGAACATGGGTTTTTCCCAAGGTGGTAAAAACTATGGTAAATATTGGTAAAAACCATCAACCAACCCTGCGGAAAACCTGGGGATTCAGGCACCCCTGATTGGGTACCACTGCTTTAGACTCTAGAGCACTCATCTGGGATGGTGGTTTAATACTCTGCAACAAACCTGTAGAATTTTCCTTCAAAAATTCCTCTTTGAATTGCATTCAACTATTTATACTTAATACAAATACAAGACCACAACAGGAAAAATGCCCAATGAGGTGGCTGAAAAAAAGATGCCCATAACAAATATAGATGCCATATATTTCTAAAATACAGCAACCAACTCCCAATTAAAAATGCAATTATAAAACTAAAAACTATATGTAAAATGATAAAATATTATATAATGGCAATAAAAGTACACTCATGTTCATAAATTAAGGATAATGTCAGCTCCGGCAAATTAAAGGTTCAAAAACAAAACAAACGTTACTTATTCATAAAGCCCATTTATTAAACAAAAGATAAAAAACAAAAACGATGGTGTATGTATGATACCATTCATAAAAACTACGATTTTTGCTCCCTGGAGCAATTGTAAAAAATATCTCCTTTACAAAAACGTACTATTACATGGTTGGTATGATGGTTAATACATTGTATGTCTCCCATGCGATGAAATACAGTCCGTACAATGCCTAGGCATGCTGAGTATCAAATTATGATCTTGGGGAAGATCACTCCACTCAGCAAGCAATGTTCTCCGAAGTTCTGGTACACATGTAGGAGGTGGTTGACGGGCTGCAACTCGTTGGCCAAGCATGTCCCACACATGCTCTATCGGATTCAAGTCAGGTGAGAATGCTGGCCATTCCATACGGGTTATATCCTCGGATTCAAGGCATTCATTTACGACGTTTGCTCGGTGAGGACGGGCGTTGTCATCCATA
Source organism: Pholcus phalangioides (assembly GCF_987345545.1). Lineage (NCBI taxonomy): Eukaryota > Metazoa > Arthropoda > Arachnida > Araneae > Pholcidae > Pholcus > Pholcus phalangioides. The sequence goes on along the minus strand of NW_028301608.1, from coordinate 77,595,049 downwards.
AACACAAATTCTGCGCCCATGGCATCCCTAAACAAACGTACATGTTGTTCCAGAATGATGTCCCGATAAATTTGGGCTTTCATGGTTCCGGTTTGAACATGCAGATCTGTTCTAGAACCTAGTACAATTCCACCCCAAATGAGCAATGCTGCACCACCGTAACGGTGTCATTCAATGATGTTGTCTTGGTGGTAACGGGTACCTGGCGTTCTCCATATGAAAGTCCGACGTGAATCAGACTGCAAGCTAAACCCGGACTCGTCAGAAAACATCACACAAGCCCACTGTGATGATGTCCACATTGCATCTCCGCCTATGAGTTGGTCTGGAGCAACTCCCTATCGCTTTGATTTTCGACTACTCCCATTAACTGCACGTCATCTGTGAATTTGCTAATGTGATACTTGGTAAGGAACTTTGTTACCAGTTTCGCTTATTGCCATTATTTTTTTTCCTCGGAAAGAAGCAGAAAATTCATCTTGGGTCCTTTGGTGTTATTTGTTTAAATAAAAAAATGTAAAGCAATGGTCTTTATACTTGTAGAATCATAAGTAGGTACAGGCTCTTCAAATAGGGGTGGGGAGTGGGGTGTTGAATCACCAGGTCGTGTTTTGTGAAGGGGAGGCAAATGCCCTCCTTCCCCCCTTCCACCTACGCCAATATAATACTATTTTTTTTAGGGAAAGGGGCGGGTAATCATCCCCTGTATCCGCCAGCACATAGAATGAGGAATGAAGACAGTGTTGATTTAAGAAGGATTTGTGTGTGCTTTAATCCTGGGGAGATTCAGGATATTGTATCAGGTGAAATGAATTATTTCAGTGACATTCATAGGATGGCTGTGTGTTCTGTATTTTACAGGTCAGAACTATTTTTCTCTCTGTCCTTATTGTAGCACAATATCAGTTTATAAGAGGTTGCTGAAACCCTGGTTTATTTTCAAAAGGACAGTTTTTCACTAGCTGGGCATTATATTTCAAATGCTTGAGTTGCTAAGAAACCCAAATTTTCTTTGAAAAACCCCTTTCAACCCAAAAAAATATTTCTCCTTTGTATGGAGGAAATATTGTTCCTCCTTTCATTATTTTAAAAAGAGTTGTTCTTTGATTTTATAAAAACAGGAATTATGAATTTTACACATTTGCACCAAATCACATTAAATCACTTTAGTGTATTTTGGAGCCACTGTGGTGGTCGAGTGGTCATAGTGATGGACTCGCATCACGAGGTTCCAGGTTCAAATCCCACCCTCCCCTCAGTGGTCGGCGGCTGAAGTTGGTTTTCTGTGGTTCAATGATGGCATAAATAAAATTTGCAAAATCAAAGTTAAATTAGCTCTTCTATAAATGCTTAATTTATTTTATAATTACCTTTGTTATAGGCAACTGCAAAGCAGTTTTATGCAAAGAAGATGCATCTGGAGCTAAAAAAGCTTACCAATTGACAATTGATCATGAGTTCACAAACGAGGATGAGATATTACGACTTACTCAGTTGGGTATTTGTAGTGAAATTTTAAGCTTGACATCTGGAGATGAAGAACGACAAAGGTACCCTAATACCAGGTGTATTGGAAATTACTATGCCAAAAAAGAATACAGAAAGAGCCATTTGAGGTTTGGGTAGTTTCATTTTTTATATTTTACAAAAGTCACATTGAATTTTTTTTCAAAATTTTATTTTCTTTCATCAAGACTGAATTCTAATAGTATGGAAAGGTTAACTTGTGATGACAATAAAAAAAAGAAATGCTAATTATCATAAAGCTCCTAAGCTATTTCCTTACAACTTGCTATAAAATATGATTTTCTCGAAAATTTTCAGCAATGCAGAAAAGTTGATAAATTGATATATGGCAAAATGTAATAATTTAATTCATAGAGCTGCCTGAAAGGACATTATGTCCCTTGGGGGCCCAATATGATTATTGTATTCATGTCTTGTCCTTTCTAAGTGGTTTTTGTTCTGTCTTATATGTGTTTTGTGTTGTTTTTGCAAATAAAAAAGAATTAGCTTTAGACTGCTCCAATGATTTTGTGTAGTATGGAAGCTAAAAAAAGGGTAACATAGGCATAATCTTATATGCAACCCATTAGTTCCAACCTCCCCGCCAACAATTCTGAACCCTCCCAATATTTTCAATTACTTTATCCCCCATGAAAGGGTATAGCCATAGCCTGTGCATATCTATTTCTTTTGAGCTGCATTTGTGTAACACAAACGTCTCTTAAACTGATACTTTAACATTTGAAAACAAATCTGATTATAGATCAGTGTAAAATGTATATAAAACTATTTTACAACCAATAGTTTTAATATTGCACTTGAATTATGAATTTTCTATACAATGAATATGCTGTATAATGATATTTTCTGTAATGACATTTTGCGGGCCCCAGACCAGACTGCTCATGGGCCCCCTCCATAGTGAATTTATAGTGTGAAAAAACAAAAAATGATGAGAATCATCCTGGGCCCCAGGGCTGGAGCACTGTCAGCCCCACCCTTGTAGGGACCATGCTTTTGAGCATCATTATATAAGAGTTCCACTGTATTGTTTAGAATTTCCAAGAAAAAATATATTTTATAACAAATTATCAAAATTCCTACAGTGATGAAGACATAAGATATTAATCAAAATCAATGAAATTTTGCGTATTTATTATTGCCATTACAGGTTGACATTAACACTATAACAGGCAACTATTAAATTTGATTCATTTATTTTCATTTTTGTTTTCTGCAAAGTTTAAAGTAAATCCTCTTTAACACAAATTTTTGGATTTTTGGCCACGATGAGTGGACAAAAAGCACTTAACAGTTAATAACTCTTGGTCCATTCTATCCATCTTACTGAAAATTTTGAATACTTCAATCCAACAATCATCCCCCCAATGTCTGGGATTAGCGTTAGCGGAAATATGATTCCCCAATATATTGATGGCATATGGATGTTAGTAGTCTATAAAATGCGACATACAACCCCTTCCATTTCTTAATATGGTACTGCATTATTGATAAATAATTTTTTTAAAATAAGGTGTATATGCTGCTGCAGACTAAACAATGGTGTTTTTTTCTCAAAGTAGAGAAATTTTCTCTGCTACAGATTATAAGTGTACTGTTTTTAAGCAATCAATTTATTTTTGTGTTTCACTCTCATATATACAATGAAATCACAACAACCACTTTGAGTCCAAAGAGCAGCAAATATGCACTAAGGTTGGTGGTAAGATTGTAAGGAGACCCTCATTACTGCTAGTAAATAGGCTACTAGTAAAATACGATTTAAAGGGGAAAAAGTTATCAAATGCAATTTAAGTGTGTTTTGAAGCAAAAACTACAGAAACATTCAAAGCTTATGCCACTCCATATGTGTGTTATATCTTTATATATAACCATATATATATATATATATATATATTATATTAGATTATATATTATATTGTGTTATATCTATAAAAAACTATTAAATTACAGTAAATTACTATTAAATTTTTTAAAACAATAAATATGTATCAATTCACATTAAATATGTAACAATAAAATACAAATAATTGATGATTACTGAAAACCTCAAATTCAGGTTTTTAACCATTCTAGGTGCAGGCTGCATCGCTTGTAGAATTGTGACAGTGTGAAATGAATGAATCGCAACAGTGTGAAATGTACCTAAGTATTAAAACATGTGTTGAAATGATAAACATCAATTTTTTATGTAGTGAGGCTGCTGAACCACCAATCATTGCTGAACCAGAAGTTATAGGAGGTATCAAACTCGATGATACGTGCAAGTTTCTTTTCCTCATGTCAAATGGTCTTTACAAGTCATTAGAAGAAGCAAATACTACAAATGATGTAAGGACAAAATAATTTTCTTATGGAATAAAAATTTCAAACATGTTACATGCAATACCCTTGAATATATTTACCAAGTAATATAGACTGCTATATCATGTATGTTTGACATCACATTTTTCGATGATCGACTAGCTTGACTGAAAACTCTCTTTAATTAATATTTTTCAAATTAAAAAAAAAAAAAATCACAAATCTATTCATAAGTTTTTCACCACTGGCTAGTGCGACGATGAATTTCAGGAAAGAAAATTTCACTGCTTCTTTACTCTTTAGTGAATGAAACTCGCTGGGTGAACGTGCTAGACTACTATGCTACAAAGACATCGTCTTTGGTGGCAATTTTCAGTATTTGCTGGCTAACCCAACCATCGCCACAGTGGTGGTTGGCTGAAGTTGGTTTTCTGTGGTTCCCAGCTTCAAGGCACAAATGAGAGATCTCCCCGTTAAAAAGTCGCCACAGTGAGCTGCAGGCCTACAACGATACAATTATTCAATCATTACACTTCACTCATAGCTAGAATAATTGATGGCAGATGGCAGCACTACACATAACAAGCATTACACAGAAAAAACCTTCATGTTAGATTCACTACACGTAGGGTTACCATATTCGAAAACTGAGGAAGAAGAACGCCTGAACATGCACTCTTCATGATGTCGATTTCCCTAATTTACACAACAGAGGGTGCCACTCTTTTCTGCCAAAAAAAGAAACCTACTACTACAATAATTTTTCGCAACTAAAACAAAACCGCTATATATGTTCCATGAATTTAATAAATCTAGTTATTATGAATAATCACCGGCTATTATGCATAGTTACTAAACATTTTTATGAGTTTAATAAATTTTGTTTTCCACATTTATCTGTGATTATTTGTAATTACCAACTCGTATTGGTAAATATAAATCATCAATGAATTATTTAAATTTGCTTATGTTGAAAAAGGTGAAGGAAGCTAACATTACAATTAACAACCTTATCCCCAAACATACGTTACTGGGCAACAAGTTGTGCACGCTTCCCCCCCCCCCCCCCACACTCTGCCTGGCTGAAAACATGGATATCTTTCACAGAGTTCATCTGTGAATATACATTGCCTTTTTGGTGTGATGCAAATTCATTTTAAATAAAAACATGATAAAAAAAACGTTTCTTAACCTTAAAATATTTTACCGATAAAATTGTAATATTTATATGTTTGCTCGATTTAATAGTTATGAACAGAGCCCAGATAATATGCACTAAAAAATGCCAAAATATGCTCCAAAAAAAAAAAGTCCCAAAAAGTGGTTAAAAATTCCAAAATATGTACTAAAACTGAGAAAATATGCATTTGAAAATTAAATACCCTCAAAGAAGCAAGCATATTTTTAAATGTATATTTTCAATTTCTCAGTGCATACTCATTAGAAAAAAAATTCTCATACAAATTATTTCTACATGTTTTTTATTTGGAAATTTCTAGTTGCTAGTGATGGGTGAGTTAGTTACACCAAGTAGTGATGCCAGGGCGCAACTAGATACTTTTTCAGCCTGGGCAAGAACGCATTCTTACACCCACATGTAATGTAGAAGAAGCAGTTAAAAGGTGCATTCAGCGTCTCTTCCGTCCAGCACCCGGGACACTAGACCCACCTGCTTCCCCTCCCCCCAGTTGCGGCCCTGAGTGATGCTCACTATAATTTAATATTTCTTTACAGAGTGATTGGCTCATCTTACATTTTTTGAAAAAACTGTGCGAAATTTAAATACTCGCTCTATCTTAACAAGGATGAAATTCATTTTTTTTTTAATCCTGCCTGAGTAATGGATACCATCACAGGTAACAAACACGTATGGCAATTCACTAAAAAATCCTCTCTCTAAATGTTGTTTATCTTTCAAGTAAGATACGAACACTTGCCAATTGCTTATTATTCATGTGCAATTTTAAAAGCAATACTCATTCGAAAAATTATAAAAATGTGATTGGACTTTCGTTAAACTTCGAAAATATGCACTTGTTCTGGAATCCTTTGATTTTATACCACAGTGTTATATTACTTATATTCTTCAGTGTGCATCAACACTGAAAACTGTCAAAATTTACAAATGCATATGCACGCATGCATTTGCATATAATCCAGACTCTAGTTATGAAAAAAGTTATTCAGATTCACTGGATAAGTTGTCAACAAAGAGAAGAACAAATATTAATGGTATAGTAGCTATTTCTGGAGTAGAACCGTCATAATCTGCAAAAAGTAATGCATCGCTTCTACAGTTGTCAAGCTTATTTAATGTTACCGTCCATTGGTTAATTTTCTTTCATTCAGAATTTCTGACGAGGCTGAAAGAGGAGAGTAGGATGATGACGGCCAAAAACTCTAGGACTTGAAATGTCTCGACATTTTGACACGTCTAGCACAGACATTAGGAGTTGGAGAAACAAATAGCTTTTAATGAGTTGTGCCCACCGTCTGGTCAGTTTTATTACTTCGCAAGCCTTGAGAAATTTTCTTTGGTTTTCTCTCTATACCCTTAAAAGTTTTTTTTAATTTTTTGGGAGAGTTTTTTTTCCCAGAGGAATCAGTATTGAGTGTTGTTTGCATCCTATTTTCTTTATTTCTGAATGGAGAACAGGACCCTTAGTACACAGCATCTGCTGTCCATGAGCAAACAATGGTATTCTCGAAATGGATATTACGGTTTTCTACTTCCAGGGCTGTTTTTCCGACTGTCTTTTTCATGTTATCCTAGGCCAAATTGGGCCATGGTTAGAATAGCATCTGCCCTGCTTGAAGGCAACTTGGATTGGTCTGGGAATTTCGAGGGCATTAGTCAAAGCATGTGAAAATATGTGGGGGAAAAACTTACATGCAAACACTCATGCCAATGAAGAGATATATATTTCAGATTGAAAAAAAAGTAATCCTCCTGAAAAAAAAAGAAAGAAAATGATTCTGGAAACCTAAAAAGGAGGACAAAAGGATGAATTTTCCAAAACTTAAGAAGATGCTCGGAGTGACACCAAAAGAAGGACGTGTGCTTCTAAAGGAGGACAGTTGGTAACCCTAACTACATGTACACGCACATTACAATATGTACCAATTTGTTACAGATTCTGCAGAGGAATATGGGTGAGATGCATATGTAGTTTAGTAGTATTTGTGGGCGCTGCTGGCTCACAGTTAGGTCTGACTATCCACGTATGGTCTCGTTCACTGCATGCAAGTTCATAAGAGAGAAGTTTGTTACCTTTATGACGTAGTAGTCTAACATGTTCACCCACAAGGTGTTAAGGCAGTGGTTCTTAAACTTCTGTCTTCCACTGCTCCCTTGATCAATTCACTGTTCATTCTCGGTTACCCAGAACCCTTACTTTAATAGATATTTTTACTTCTAAAAGAACCATTTCAAAGCATAAATAGGCACACAAATGTACATCTCCAGCTCATAGCGGTAGCCCTAATAACCATAACGCCGCACACTATGAGAAACATTGGGTTTGATTCCCTGCAGAGGCAGTTGAAATTTCTTTCCAGAACTCATCTTTGAATCAGCCAGCTGTGGAAAACTTTTTAAACAGCAATATACATTGAATTTTCTCTGGGGGGGGGGGGGGGGAAAGAGTCACATTGATAAAATTTTAATTTATTATTCTTTTTTTACGGAGGTCTTTTGCTACTTTTGCAAAGTAATTAATTAATATAAATTTATAGAGAAATTTCATTACCATTAAGTGTAATAGGATGATTCTTAATCTTTAATAGTGTTTTTACCAGATTGATATTGATAAGTGCTTGAGCATTCAAGGGGTCTAGCAGGTTCAAAAATCATCAGAGTATTCAATAATAAAAGGTGATGCATACCAATCAAGAGTGACCAAAAAAATATTTTGCTGTTAATGCTACTTTGTTAAAGAAAAATAATAAATTTAAGACACTAAGATGACATCTTGACAGGGTTGCTACATAATAAAGCTCAAATAGTTTATAATTTTGCTGAGGGGTTAGTACTTTGATTTTTTTTTAAAATTTATTGAGTAACTATGATAAAGAAAATTTCATTTTTTACAGACAAATCAAAATATCGCTGAAATGATTATAGAAAATTTCTCCAAACACTCAACATTGAATGAAATCACTCAAGCTGTTGTAGATGAAATTGTCTTGTTACATGGAAATGCTTTTATGAATGTTGAAAGTCCTTCCAAACATAAAATACGTGAAGATATTACATTGATGGTAAGAAAAGTTTTGATTTACTGGATTTTTCTTTTTCCACATCAAATGGAGGGAGAGAGTAAAAATGTTCTTGTTCACTCACTATTTAGTTATTTAATATGACATGAATGTCGCTCTTCACTTGTTAATACAAGATATACAAAAGACTGGATGTTGTGAAGATCAACATCCAGTTCTTCACAACATCCAGTCTTCTGTATATCTTGTAATTATTTAATGTTTGGCACAGGTTAATACTTATAGAAAACTCTTGTGATACATTTACTTACAAAAGCTTTTTCACGTTGCATACACATTTTTTTACACGCTCAAATTTTCTATTATATATTCAGATTGGTAGGGAAATATATTTTTAAAAATTCAAAGTATCTATAAATAAAGTTTGCATGTTCCCAGCTGTTTGTGCAGCTTTTACTTACCTGTCAGAAAATTAAGGAATTTAAGGAACGTTTAATGAAGGAAGGGGGTAGAATTTTCAAGGTCTTTTTAAATACAGAAAATCTCCTCTCAGCTTCTAGTGAAGAATCAACACATTTATATACAATAAGAGTGAGAAAGAAATAATTTTTCTTTGCCCAACACATCAAGGAAAGAGACTTTCTGGATATTGATACCAAGAAAAGTCTACTGGTCTCACCGGGAAGTAGACTTTTTTTTTAGAATTTACCTGATTAACCTCTCAGCTCTGTCCTACATACTCAGTATGCACGATTAAATCACGGTAGTCTACCATCATGCGCACTCAGTACATTGGGGTGACCAACTTATATATCTTAATTTTTTAATCCATTATATTGTTTCACGATCTCTGCATGTTTTGTATCATTCGAAAGAGGAATAATGTGGCTTTGTACAATTTACATTTTACTCTATTACATTATTTTCATTTATATTTCATTGTGAGAGATGAACGTTTGCTGCTTAACATGGGGGATTCAAAATATCATATTGTAAAGAGCATGTTTTAGCCCATTGAGCTTGTAAGATTTTCCCCATCTGGAAGGAACATGATGGGATTAGAAAGCGTGGGTGGGAGGAGAAAGGCCCTCGACAGGAAGAGGAAAAAAGCTTGGTGCGTTTTCAGTAGTTAGAGAGTGGCACCTGTGGACTCAGGAGGTAGTTTCAAAGGCTCACTGTAAGCGAAGAGGACGTGTTAATAGTATAATGTTTATTGTTAAAAATTAGGATTAAACCAAGAAATATATATAAAAGTGGTAGTGCTTATGATTGTGGCAATCAGTCATTGAAAACAAACCCGACAGAGCTAAAATGCCCTGTATAATTGAGTTAGTAATTCTTTGTTACAACCAGGAGAGGCTGTGTTATAAATCTGATTTTTTGTCAGTTGTAGAAATGAAAAAAAAAAAACAAAACAAATATCATATAAATTTTTAAGTAATACAAGTGATACTATACAATATTATAGACAAGACTTTGCTTTATAAACATAAAAAGTTTCAAATTACTTCAATGATATAAGTTAATTAAAGATGATATAAGTTAATATTAAAAGTTATTATTTTTATTTTTTTAATGAACATCTGTGAAAAATCAGCGATTTCATTTAAATCTCCTGACCTACAAGATGGGATTCATTTAGATCTCCTCCAGGCTTGAGGAGGTTAATATCTTGAAAGTCTCTTTCCTTAATTTATTGGACTGAGAAAAACCAACTTTCTCTCCACTGTCACCACCAAGGGGTATTTGCTGAAGGCTGCTGAGTCTATACCTCAGTGTGCCATATACAGTACTTGGCCAGATTGCTAGAGAAATGGGGTTCGTTTCTTGGCATGGAGACAAATACACTGTTTTTCCAGAGTTTACCTTGGCATTAACATTCAGAAAGTCTCTTTCCTTGATGCATAAGAGTTTCACCAGTAAAGCATGTTCTTGTAAATGCATCAGTTCTGCTGAAGCTTCTCAGATACCTTGCAGTGATGCTTGAGCAGTTTGGTTACATGTTTGAAAAAATTAGCAGTCTTGCTTACATGAGAACTTCTCCCCTCCCTCAGCTGAGGTTATATTATTTGCATTAAGAAACACACTGTAATTATGAATGTTAGAAATTATTATTTTTAAAAAAATTTTCCCACCCCTAATTAAAACATTCCCAATGTTTTGTAGTTTTCTGATGGATCTTTAGAGTTGTAGATCAGACTAGGGTTTTTCAATATCTGTTGCCCAAAAACAGTGACCCGATGAGGTACCTGCAAAGCGGGACAAATCTCAGAAACTGATTGTAAAACCGGGATATCCATTAATAATAACTGGGAAAAAACTGGAACATTTTCAAAACTTTCATTTGGTGAGCATTACAGTGTAAAATTGCAAACTAACAATGTATTATGAAAATATTATCACACACTTCTGCGCAAAAGCGCAAAAATGAGTAAAGCATTAGGATGGGAGCCATAATTGTCAGATGTTCCATATATATGTGATTGAAGGCATATGCCATGAAGCGTGAAATGCCGAACAGTATATACTAAAAAATTAATGGGAGAGGGAGGACATAAGTACTCTTGGTATCATGTTATAACGTCTATGCTTCTATGAACAGTCGACCCTCGGTTTATGAACTTACCACTTGAAATTTGTTCCAGAAATCTGTTCATAAATCAAATTGTTCATAAGCTGAAATTCCCCCCCCCCATAGGAATTGATGTAAAATTTATTAATTCTCTCCAAGGACTCCAAATATTTTTAGTGTGAATTTTCACAGCAGTGCTTTGCCCTCAAGTGCATAACATAAAACCAACTGAAATCATTAGATTGACATTGAAAATGCTTTTCCCTAGAAGTGACAATTCCAACCTTAGGAGATTATGGGCTTATATCCCATATTAGAGCAAAAGTGGGGTCATCTGGTTTCTTTAAGACAGTAAAACCTATCTTTTGTAGACACTGGCGGACCAAAAACATTCATTTGTAAAAGAGGGGTGGCCATTAAGAGAGGTTTTACTGTATCATCTATAATCCCAGTGTCAAAGTTCTCGACATTTCTGCCTGCAAAGCAATCTGGCCATAATTCCTTCAACACTGAATTCATATTTCTGTAAGTCACTTGCTGCCAATCAGTATAATCAATAGGTATACTGCCATATTAATAAGAGCTATCATACATATTAACATGTAATACATATTAACATGGGGGGAAATACAACAGTGAAATGACTAATTCATTGCATAATATCAAACGTAGCTTGCAACATTTTGTTTGCTTACCTGGATTACTTTTAGTGTTTCTCAACATTAATTCAAACAGATGACAACAATGACAGACAAGATTTTTTCCACTTAAATCATTTATTAACAATATGTTAAAATGTTTTTAGAATTAAAGTAACAAACAAATTTTTCTTTAAAGCATTAACATTAGAAAGTATCACAGAATTTTATTGAAATGTTCTCACCGAGTCGGTTCGACAGGGTACCCTTCAAAACTTTGTTATCAGAGTTCTCCCAACTTCTACAATGGAAGAACAGTCCAAAAATCCAGATCACTTCCTGATGGCACAAGTTCAGCAAGAATCTGCACTAGCGAGTCCAGGAAGGATGTAAACACATCCCGAAGTCCATCAGCAATGTTCCATCCTCGATGAAAGGCAGTCCCCTTGTGCTTTCACATGCAGATGACTGGACAATTAGAGAGACGACCAAATGGAAGAGAAGTGGTGCTACTCCGAGGGCGTCGCAGCAAAAATCTGGATCATCAACTCATGACAACAGAAGGAGAGCAATCCTTCTCCTGGAGCGAAGCCGGACTATACGCTTCAGCAAGCAACTAAGATGCACTCGAATGCAGAAATGAAATGGTATCATTACTCAGCACACTGCTAGTATATATGGAAAAACTCTTCGTCACTTACTACGAATCAGAACTAAAAATTAATGGTACAAAATTAACATAAACCTTTTAACAAACAATATCTCATTTGCATATTTACACAGAATAAAATACTATTACATAATTTTGACGTATGGAAATTGGCAACAGTCAGAATATAAACATGATGGCCGATCGACGGCATACAATCTTGCGGATAGATCCCTGGAAATAAAATAAAGGTAAGACAAAATAAAATCTATAAAAGTGACAAAAATAAAGACTATTCCTGTGGAGGCCTAATGGTAATGTTACGAGCTAAAAAAGTTAAATTGGATAAATATTGAAAATGACTCTATTTCATTGAGCAAGCAAGAACCAAGACAAATAGGCATCCCGAAAGCCTTTTTAGGACAGGACAAAAAATAGTGAAAAACTGGGACATCTGACCACCTTACCCAAAAAGCTGTTCTAAGGCAGACTTGAAAATTTGATGATCATTAAAAGTGAAAATTATTTACTTGTATACCACAAATTCGAAAGATATTCACATAGGCTCAAATGAGAAATTAGAATCACACACTATAATTTAGTGGCCAAAAGTGTTAACAACATTTTATTGATCCTCTGGTTCAGAAATGTTGGCTCAGAATATACCAAATTCAATTATAGACACCCTGTATACTATAAAAGTTTTAAAAGACCATGTCATGAATAAAAGACATAGAATTAGTTTATCAGAATTTAAAAACAGATGTTAGATGTGTATCGTGCCAAATTTCAAGTAGGAAAACTGAACATTATTTACAAAATCCTGTTTGAAAATCAATTTTTTTTCTTTGATTAATTCAAAATCCTGAAAAAAATGGGATCCTGATAGTGAAAAAAAAGTTCAAAGAAAAACATTTTAACTAATGTACAGGGGCGTCGGAAGTGTTTCGAACCTGTGGGTGCTCGTCTTGAGTTCCATATAGGAAATTTCGATTTCTGAATCAATTCTGTGGGTGCTCGGACCTGTTTTACAAATTTTCGTGGGTGCTCGAGCACCCACAGCACCCCCGGCTCTGACGCCACTGCTAATGTAGATCTGATAACTTATTAATTTCTAGAAATTGTTGTGGATAAAAAAGTTGAAAGACAGCGTTTTTCATTATTTTTATTTTATTTGTTTATGAGATAATGGCTGCAAAAAAGATGCCACAAAACATAGTTGGGGAGGGAGTGACCTGGGAGGTTTCCAGTTGAAAAAAGATTTCAAAGTGTGTTCGGAAGGGGGCAGAGAAGAGGTGCATTTATGGTGAAATTGATTTTATTAATGAAGTAAATTTCACTATATATATAAATGCATCTAAAGTAATTATTAATTTATTTCTGAACTCTTTTTTGGTAGACATTTGAAGTGTTAGCTGTTGAAGATGGTTTAAAAACTTTAGTTTAAATCAGACTTTCAAAAATGGGAGAGACTGGGGCTAGTTGTCATAAGGGGCAAGTTGACATACAGCTTCTCTTTTCTACCACAGTGAGTACTGAGTGGTAGTATCGCCAGGGCCGTCTTAAGAGCATCACGGGCCCCCGGGCCAATTGGTTTTTCTGAGGCCTACCAGGAAAATTCTCGAAAATTTCAGTTAGTTCTTATGCTTGTGAGGCCCCTTTTTTCTTGAGGCCCCCGGGCCGTGCCCGGGTGGGCCCATGCGTTAAGACGGCACTGAGTATCGCCACTGTCAAACCACATGAGGGTGTTGCATCATCTATTGTGTAAGTCAATGTGATGGGAGCTCCCAGAGAGGAAGGACAGCAAGTTTCCATTCCAAGTTTTTTTTATTCTGTGAAGCCAATGATGTTGAGTAGTTTTTGACAGTTGTGATGGGTAGAATTGTCAATAACGTTTTGTATTCAAGTGCTGAAATCTATATAAAATTGATTTTCTGTGTGTGTGTATGTGCTCTATACAAATCTACAACTTTAGGGCGATCGTCGCCTAATTTTTCATATATACCAAACGGGAACCGACTTGAACGATAGGCTACTTTAAAAGTTCGTCAGAGCAGGGCAAATGCTCAAAATGGACAACATTGGTTTCTGGGTCTCAACAATCACTTTCAGAATGTTTATTTTAGTTACCGTGGTTCCCTAGCAATGCGTTTCAGGCGTATGTGTATGCCTTTACAATGGTTTGCCACTCCTTTAATGCTGCTAGTATTATGTATAATATAGTCGAATACCGTTATAATGAATTCCAAGAGACCGTAGAAATCACTTCGTTATAACGAAATTTGGTTATAAAGGTATTCCAGGTTATTTTAAAATGTCCCTACGTAAATTTCTCTGGGGGGGGTTAGAAAGTGTTTGTTAAAACTAGATTTTCGCTATAACGGTATTCGTTAAAATGAGATTCGATTGTGCTTATGTCTTTATAATGGTTTTTGTCACTTTTACTATCCTCCCAGTAATGAGGCTTTTTGAATAGACGTCATAATCATCATCACTTTGAGGAACAGGCAAAGGATGATCCCCATAGAAATCAGTGTTAAAATTTTTACTGTAGAAATGCGGAAATTTAGTAAGGTTTTCCGCCTCATCAATAATTTTAAAAATTGAATTGAATTCTCAATTTTTGAAATATTGTGTTAGAGATATATATACGAAGCCCACAAAAAAAAAAAGAATTAAATATAAAATAATTAGCCAGACCTACTTCTGAGTTAGATATCCATATAATAATATTAATTTCAACCTTTTATTTCTCAAGCGCATGGAAATTAATGTCTCTGTATTGTCTTTTAATATTCAACTTCATAAATTTATATAGTTTAGGATGTTTTAAAATTAATTATGGGCCTGTAAAGTACATCAAAGAAATTCTGCAGCTTTAACTAAGCATTTTTTGAAGCAGAAACAGGCAGATGGATAACTTGAAGTTCGGGAGGGGGGGGGGGGAATCAAAATACCTAGCATCCCCTTAAAAAAGGGGAAAAAATATATTCATTTCTACGTTCCTTTAATCTAAATTTGTTTCTTTCATGAATCGTACAGGAAGTCTTTATATTAGTTAACTTGAACACGGTTTATATCTCCCTCAAAGAAAGAGGGAGATATCATGTGATCCAAAAAGCCTCATTAAAGAAAACCTAACAGCGCTGGGTATTATAGCTAGTGCTTTATAGAATTTTTATGGAACAGCGAGGCAGCCCTTTTGTGTAAAAAGTCATGTTGGGGCAAGATGGCATACTTTCATCATCCCAGCTGAAGGGCATGTTGCGATAGAACACATGTCATATGCCAACTTACCGATGTCATATAACTGCAACAAAATTGTGCAAAACGTACATCCACAGTTCAAGTGAGCGATCAATCTATTTTCTTGGTGGACATAAAGCTGTGAATGATGACTTCCTTGTTCTTTTTTGTTTTGTTTTTTTGTAACATTTCCTTTTACATTCCTTTTCTTGTTCAAAATATTGAGTGCTTAACATCATTTTTTTCTGCATTGTTGTATTGAAAAAAAGTTTAGTAGCTAATAATGTTTATTCCTCGGATCTTATTGATCATCATGCTATGCCAACTTGCCCTACATCTGGGGTAAGTTGGCAGTTTTTAACAAATTTTAAACTGATTTGAGGACATAAAATTTTAAGTGGTATTTTCATCATTAATTTGTAGCCAAGGTGTACCGCTATTCACATCATCTGTCACATTTGCTGTAAGTATTACAAGAAAAAAATAGAAAAATCAAAAAGTAAAAACTATACCTATTAGCCCCGATCTTCCCTCTCATACTAAAGGTGTATTTTCACTAATATTTTGTTACAATAAATATTTTGTTTTCATGCCTCAGGAGATCATGGGGCAGCTTATTTTAGATTTATCATAATTAGAGCCCGGATTATATGCAATTGCATATTTTGGCATTTTTTAGCATTAATGCATATAAATGCATGAAATCAAAGAATTTTCAGAATAAGTGCATATTTTGGAAGGTTTATTTAAACTCACTCAATTTTTTTTAATAATTTTTCAAATAAATATCGTTCATAATATTTTCATAACATCGGTTTTTTTCCCGCAAGTGAAATTTAGTGAATTAATACACATTTATAAAGTATTTTACGAATATTAACCCTTTTAATCTAAGGCTATGTCTAGAGATATGCCAAAGTGTTAAATTTTTTTTTAGAAATAGTGTCAAAATTCTTTCATTACTGTTATTTTCGTTATTGAGCAGCTACATCGAACTGAAAATTAAAAAATGCCTCAATAAAAAATATGTGGAAGTTATTTGCATATGCGGGATATAAATATATATGAGGGGATATTTTTTGCAAATATGCAACTAAGAAATAGAAAAGATGGATTTTAAAAACATATCCGCTTTTCTATTCACAGTGATTTTTTTAATGCATATTTCCTCATTTTTTGCACTTTTTCAAGTGGAAATTTCGGAATTTTCGACTTTTTCAAGATTTCTAGTGCATATTCTGTGGTGTTTAATGCATATTTTGTTATTTTAAGTGCATATTTTGGAATTTTCGTGCATATTTTGGGATTTTCAGTGCATATTTGCATATTTTTAGAGCATGTTTTGCCACTTTTTTAGTGCATATAATCCGGGCTCTAATCATAATATTTGTCTAGAAAAAGCTGTCCCTGAACTTGTGAAACATGTATAAAAAGGCTTAATGGAAAAATGTATCCAGTGGAAGAGATATTTATATTTCCGATGATATATGTGAATGATAAGCTTTTTAAATGATTTAAAATTGATTGTTGGATTATGATGAGAAACTTTATTTAAAATGGTTGGATTTTTGTGATTTCTTTTATTTATATAGATTCGGAACTTAAATATGCCCCTTTCATCTGATATCTGTCAGGCACAGAAACCCCCATTAGAAGATGAAATTCACGTTGGAACAGTTTACAAATTAGAAGCCAAACCATTCACTGACATTGACACTCTATCTGGCGTATCATCCATTGGCAACTCCAGCGGCGTTGGTGATGAAGGTGATAATTATTCAAAAAACGACAACGAGAAAAATAATCACAGTAGGGATACTTTTTCTACAAGTTCTGGCTCCATCGGCCCTCAAAGATTATTCCAGACTAGTAACTTTGTATCACTCGATGATGATGGTAGAATTAAACCTTATGTTGATTTTAGTGAATTTTACGAGCTAGTCGAAGAAGCTTACAGAGAAAAACTTGTACCTGAAGACTGGAGAAAACAAGGCGAATCAGGAATACAATAAAACATGCTACGATTGTTTTTTCTTAACTCCTGTTTGGAGACAGTGGACTGGATTTTCTGGAAAAAATGTTCATGCAGTGAAATAATAGACTTAAAAATTATAGGAGACTTTCACAAATAATTCTCCAAACTATGGTTTAATGACACTCTCAAGCATGGAATGAGTGTAAAAAATTAATTAGATGTACAATAATTATTTCTATTCCATGATGATTACTATTTTATTGAACGTTACTCATTTTTTGCGCCCTGTAAATAAATCCATACATTTGAGTGAAACCTGATACAGGTGGTTGTTGATTGTAAGTCAAAATCTTTCTGGGACAAACCTGTAACTCAACAGCTACTTCCAGCTTTATATCGTTTTCACTTATTCATATTTATGATTTTAAATGTTTCAATAATATATTTTGTTATATCATTTTAAACTCGTCATAAAATAAAACTTTCATATAGAACATGGAATACTTGGTTTCACATTTTTTTAATCTACTGTGTTTGTTTTCACTTGTGCAACATCTTGGGCTAGAATTTTCATGTGCTAAAAATGCAACATTTTTGCTGATTGGTTAGAAAACTTGAAATACAGGTTTTTTCCCAATATCAAAATTATTTATATTCATATACAGTAGCACTCAATTTTTTTGACAACCATAAATGTGTCAGCAAAATTTGTATTTGAATATTTTAATGAAATCTATCCCATGAAACATAAACACTGCATCTCATTACAAACTGTTAAGAACAAAAAATTTCATATCTAAACTTTTTAAATTAAAAAAAACTAACTTTTTTGTTGGTTCAAAAGTCTTTTGACACAAACAAGAAATCAGACAGTTGTTAAATAATCAAACCAATCATGTATTTAGCACTATAGCAAAGTTGAATAAGTCAACATTTTGTTGTAAGCAGTTTAGATTGTAAAACTGCCATGTTTTGGTATGGACTCAATGTGTTTGGGAGAAATACTCACTGACCACATGGGACATTCTTTTTTCGCACAATTGAAAAACCATCGAATTTACATAATTTCTGGCTCCGACTCGCCTGTCCAACTCAATCCATAAATACTTGGTGGCATTCAAGTCAGGGTTCTGACCTTACCACCCATAAAACTTTCGTTTTGTGCCTTTCAAGTAATATCTAACAACTTTTGAGCTATAATTACAGTCAATGCTGAAATACTGGTAATCGGCATGTCTTATGTCTCATTATGGGTATGAAATGAATTTTTGTAACAAAACCTGTTTCTTATATTATTTTCAGAATGTAAAGAGGAATGACACCTTTAGCAGAGAAGCAAGCATCCCCACTTTTGCTTTAGTGTTTAACAGTCAGAACCCATAATACCTTAATAATTACCTTATAATTTACCTATATATAAGAACTTAATAAGAGATATATAATACCTCTTATGTGTATTATATATTACCCAGTTGTACCGTGGATTGTTTCTCTTGTCAATAGGAAGATTGGCATAACTCTCCCTCTACCTTGCCCTTCTATAATTAAGTAATAACGATTATTATATATTTTGTCACTTAGAATGCAACCAAACAAGCGCATAATGTCCAGCCGATGTTTTACAAGTGATAAAATCACATTTAGTCCATTTTTCCAATTAAATTCATTTTTGTCTTTTGTCTAGTAAACATTTTGAGGATCCTTCTTGGCTTGCATTTTGATTATTCTATCTATATTATCTGTTGTCTTTTTCGTCGTACTGAAAGAAAATTAATTTTTAGGGGCTCCCGAGATTATTAAACATGATTTCAGAAATTTATGAACTACTATTTTGAAATACCGAAATCACTTGCTACTTGAGGTTGACTTCACCACTTCCTTGAAGCCTTAAATACACTTTCCCGAAAAAATCCAACGAATATTTTTTACATTTTATAGTGCTCATTTATATGCATATATATAGCTTACATTTTATATATGTTCTGCATAACTCTACCAAAAATTAACTATATACTTCTAGATTTTTCAAAACACTTTCGATTCGTCCAAAAACAAAAATTAGACACTAAACCATTACCTAAGACACACCCCTAACAAATAAATTTCAGCTACAGGTGTCGATAAATATATTCCTTCTGCTTTACATATGTTAAGGTCAGGGCAGTGCATGCAAATGAGTTGGCATTACAAACATTATTGCATTCGTCAAAAGACTTGAGCGGCACTATAAATTATATTACTTATACTAACATCATTGTATAGATTCTGAAGCTCGATATGTCACTCTCAGTGTCGAAACTAGCTACTTCGTCAGCCGGGACGAGCAATCATCTTCGCGCTCCGTGTAATGTAGAAGGATCAGTTAAAGGGCGATTTGGACGCCCCTTCTAGTCCAGCTCCCGGGACACCAGACCCGCCGATCCCCTCCCCCCAGTTGTGGCCTAGTCACTCTAATTTGAAATTTTAGGGACATGAATAAAATTAAAAGAAAGCTCACGAGATTTTTTTTAGACGTGTGGGTATTTAGCGTGAGTTTCGTGTTGGTGATTTTAATCCGGAGGCGTCGGGGTGGGGGGGGGGAGTTTTTTAGACCTGGAGGTGTTCGACTTGATCTTCATGTAAGAGATTTTGATTGCTGAATTAAGGCTATACTCAGACCGATGCTACAAAATACTGCGGTTGGTCGAGAACTCACTGCGCCCCCTTGCTTCGACGCCACTGTTTTAACCTGGGGATAATTCGTAAATATACAGCAGCGCCGACTCCGAAACCACCGCTTTCCAAGCATGTCACTGTACACGTGCTGACCAATGAGTCATACCTGAAATATCTGAAAAAATTGGACGTACCACTTGTGTTCCGTATAACGGGATATACATTAATGTTCGTTCCGATTTTTTTATACATTTGTATCGTTTTTTTCAACGATACTTATATGAATTTGAAGTAATTACTTAAGTCGCGAATACACTCGACGTTTTCATAATATAAATTATATTATGGTAAAATTATGAATATTCTCACATATTTGTCAGGCTTGACGTTTTGTGCTCAATTTTTTTGGAATTTTAATTACTATTGGGGTGATTACTTCTGACAATGTTACTGATGACAATTGGCGATGTCCCGTATTGAGAACCCCAGTTTACCGAATTTTATTTTTCCTCATTGAAATATGGTCATCAGATCATTTGCATACTTTTTTTTCATGAAATACATTTTCGTTTACCACGATTTGTAACAACCCTTCATTTCCACACCCTTCTCCAATTTTAGCCATGATTAACAAATTGCATTGAAAGCAATAAATTGCAATTTTTGGCAAAATTTAGTGATATCTAGTATTTAGGATCGCAATTTTCTGCATTCTCCTCGATGATGTATGTAAATATTTCGGAACCTAAATATGAAGGTATAGTTTTATTTGAACCCATATGGATATTACTGATATCAATCACAGTGGGTGAATAATTTTATCAGGTCTGCTTGCAGACCTGTATGGCATGGTCGCGGACCACAGGTTGAGAAACGCCGTGCCATACAACCAACTCAAGGGACAAACAAGGTTTGAATTGAGTTTGAAGTTAGAAATTGTTTCTCATTACTTGAGCAAGAATTTTTTATTTTACATGTGTATACACATACCTATACGGAGGTGTTTGACGAAGAGGGTTCGAAAGGAATGAAAATTTTACAGTTGGGGAAGTTCTAAAATTGAATTAAAATTGAAAAAATAAATTCAATCGATGTAATGACGCCTTCGTAAAACGATAATTGGGGTTATATTAAAGTTTTTATGTAGTCCCGAATCAAGAAAATGTCAGTGAAACTTGTGCCTTTTTGTATATCAAAAGAAATTCACCCCTAAATAATTAAATGAAAATTCGGTGAAGTTATGGTCGATTGAAATTCTTGACTTCTGCTATTTTTCACATCTTGTCAGAAGCCTGAATTGTTTTGAGACAGCTAGTCTGTAGCACGTAAAAAGTATTAAAAAAACCAAAAATCTCACTAACAAATCAATCACTCAAATTTCAATTTAATTTAATTTATTCAAATTCACGCGCGCGGTGATGTTTCCTCGCACGCAAAATCACTGAACGCGTCATTAGTATAGTGTGCATAGGAAAACAACACTTAGAATAGTGAGTGGTTCTTAACCTTTTTTCCCATCCCGCACCCCCCAGTGCAATACGACTAATCTTCCCGCACATCCCCTTGGATAATGCGTTTTCTATCTGTTAGAAAACTTAGTTTTTCCGTAATTGCATTAATTACATTAGTCATCCATTAATTAATTCCTATAAACTCTTGTGCTTATTATTTAATTCCCTTTTCGGCTGTGATTAATATTTAATTTTGGCTTCTTTTTTTATGAAAATTAATTCGAAAACTGAACTGAAAATGTTATTTTTAACAACATTTTTCGAAATTTTAAACAAATGATTCAAGGACTATGTCTGATTATTAGTGTTGTGAGATTACATTATCAAATGTTGTTATCCTTATATATTGATTCCAGCTGGAATAACGATGTATAAATATTTGTTTGGCACTCGATTAAATTTTTTTCACGTTTTTCTTGAGTCATGCGCACAACAGTTTCGAATCTAAGAGCAGCACGCTAATAACAGTAAAGGTGCAAATGTAAACAAACATATTTTATAGGTATTAATAATAATTTTTACTCAATCAAAGTTGAAAGCAAGTACGATTGCCTAATCAAAAAAGAAACTTGCAACGCAAATTGTCGCGTGACATTTTTGCAAGCGAAAGCCAACAGACGAGGTGCCAAAAAATATCAGTCTTATTCATATTTTTTTGAGAATGGAAGAATTCAATTTTATCATCATTTCAATTTTCCTGAATAATCAGTCAACGTGTAATTTTTTTTCCTCATCTCGCGCCCCCAAAAATGCTTTCCCGCACCCCTGCGGTTGCGAATACCCCCGGTTAAGAACCACTGACCTAGAGCATGGATATAATATAACAACTTAGTCTCGTATATGGCTTAGAATAAAAGTTAAAGGGAACGTGTTGCATCAACACCACCTATAGAAGATACCACCTTCTATAGGAAGTGTTGGTTGTATACGGGTGCTATGTTCAAACGGTGTTCGCTGCTCAAGAATAATCGAAGACTCTTCCCCCTCTCCCCTCGGTTTATGCTCTTCTAATTAATTGCGAACATACAGCAATAAATTTATTTCTCTGTCCGCATAGATGTTGATTTTCCATCTCGAAGTTCGAGGTCCGCGATAAAAGAGTAAAAGTTCCTTTTTTATTTCACCTTCTCCTCGGCAATTAGGAGACATCTTGCGTAACTTGACACTGTGTTTCTGCAATCCAGAGATATTTCGATTCCTTATTAAAACCGTTTTATTTCGGCAATGACGAGCCCAGAAAGGTGGAGTTCCCTCCCCAAACTGCCGATCAACTAACTGCCAGTGTGAGGAATAAGATTTTGTTCAAATTTTGATAATAGAAGGAGAAAGACTGTTTGTGAAATATACCTTTTCCTCCCCCTTCCGTTTGTGGTAGTATAGGAATATGAGTACAGCATAAATAATAGCAAAAAAGGGTATTTCTCTTCTTGCTTGGGTTTATTGTTTTCGGAGTTGGGGTAAGAAGGGAAAAACTATATTACCTGCCCGAAATCGGGGGAAAAAGTCTTCTTGGAAAAAAAAGTGCAATTTTTTACAGAAGATTTGGTTATTTTCACTGTGGCAGTTATAATGCGGATCAGTGAAATTTATAATACCGTTGTAAGGATTAAAAGATTCCAACAAACACCATAAATCGTGTTGCTGGATATTTGCAACTCTTGATAATTTTTCAATAAATTTATATAAAACGTATTCAATTTATTATTTGTTCAAAACTTTTTTACATTTTATTTTTACTAAGTTGCATGAAAAAGAGAAAAAAATGGAAGAATAATTTAGAAATAATTAATGCATTCACATATTATTTAGATATTTCACGACGATATTTTATTCATAAAAATATTCATTTTATATCCTGGTACAAAAGAAAGTAAAATTTACAGAAAATCGATTTAGTTTTCATACTAAAATAGTGGATAGATAATGATGTAAAAGCGAGTTCTCCCGCAAAAAGTGCGCAGACTTATTATGGTGGATCTGGGGGGGGGGGGGGAGCTGTATTCGATTGGCTTATCGATCGTGACGCTCCAGTCGAAGATTGCCCTTAGTTTGCTTTGCGGGTTTATATGTGTGTGTGTTTTGATTCTGCTTATGTATTAAGAATGATGTGCATTCTTTTACGAGCTAAAGCAATTCAAAAGTCTACAGTGGTCTTTTGCCCTTTAAACCTTACTTCATTTCGAGTACTTTACCATTTATGTTTCATTATGGTCTGATTCATATCATTCTTAATCGACGATCATTTCAACGCGTAATGACACAGTAAGAATGTAATGGATTAGGGTTAGCGAGAAAATAAGTTCCCCGCACTTCAGAGAGCTCTGCAGTGCGTTCTACTGCTTTAAATGAGATAAAATTTAAAGTACAGATAATTCAAATGATGCGTTTGTCATTTATCGAATAAAAAATAGTACAAAATGCATCGATATGTAGCGCTAGAGCACACATATAAATATTGAATATGTGTACACATATAAATGTTTAACATGTAGTACTAAAACTGCTCAACATGCCCCCTCCCCCTTTATTTTGAATAATGTGCTCTAATCGCAAAACTATATTTTACACAGTTGAACGCGTGAACGTAATGAGTAGGACCAGGATTTTTATGCCCTAAAAACTTCCAAAAAATGCATTTATGCCCTTAAAAAACTTTAAATATGCTCTATAAAACGAAAAATATTTTCTAGAAAATTTTTCATTCCTATCTCAGATAATATTAGTTTTAGCAAATTAATATGATAATGAGAAATGCTAATGCAATCTAAACTTATAGTACGAACAAAAATTCTTTGTTTTACTAACTACGAGTATCAGAGAATCAATAATACAGTCGAATCCCGTTTTAACGAATACCATTATAGTGAAAATCTCGTTTCAGCGAACATTTTTCTAATTCCTCAGTAAGTTCACACAGGAACAATGATAAAAACTGCAATTCCTTTATAATGAAATTTCTTTATAAAGAAGGGATTTTTCCGGTCTGTTGACGTTCGTTATAACGGGATTCGACTCTATAGCTTTTAATTTTACTTCCTTTTTTACAGTTAATTCACCAAACACGCTCTGAAATTTTTTAATGTAAAAACAACGATTTTTTCTCGTCCTCTAGTGATTGAAAACCTTATTTATGTTTTTTGGTGTTGGTGTGCAGTGTGGATTTTCTTTCTGCAGCAACTCTTTAGTGTTATTCGATTTCACAATAATACACGAATCATTCACAATCGATACAAAAATTATTTACAGTATAAGGATAACTTCCGAAGAATTTGAAAATATTGAGATCCTATATGGTTTTATCTGGACCTGCTCGAACTTGATCAGATGCAGTGATGGTAACCTCATCCAGCCATAACTCCCGTAAAAAATTTCCCCTTTGAGTATTTCTCCCCAACCCACAAATTCAGAATTAACGTGCTGCCATCTATAGATAAAAATATATAGCCAAATACAGTGAACCCTGTACGAAACGGAACGTCAACAGATTGAAATAATATTCCGTTTTAGACAGATTTCCGTTTTATAAAAGGTGCAAATAAAAGCACTAATCATTGAATAGACTATATTATGATTCCGTTTAAGTCAGGTTTGCTTCTCATACAGTGTTCGTCTTAGACAGGTTTCACTATATTTAGCTTTAGAAAAGCACAAAATTAAAAAAGAAATTTAATAATTATTTTTATTTAATAAAAACTCAAAATTTCCTCCAAACGCTACAAAATCTCCCCCATGGACCACTATTTTAGCCATTTTTCCCTACGAGTTACCATCATGGATTCAGATGATTAATCTATTTACTGCTACACAACACACCAGTGTGGTTGAAGGGCTAATATGTTTATGCTCTGAAAATTCAATGTCTCTGCAGATTGGTTGAAAAACCTGAATTTAAGGATTTTTTTACCAATCAGCAACGACGTTTAATTTTTAGGGCATAAAAATCCTAGCCCTAAATGATACAATCTAAACATTCACTACTCTTGCGCATGATTTTCAAAAAAAGTTGCTAAGATTATTATCAGTTGTAAAATTTCATCGAAACTGTTGCGCGTAAAAAGATTCAATGAAGGTAAAAACGGTAGCTTGACGAAGGTGACTGGTGAAAACAGTGAAATAATAACGATTCACGCACACACACAAGCAAACAAACAGAAACATTTTACGAATTGGCACATTCAAAATAATTAGTGGTTTCGGATCTTTTCTATTGACTATTCATCGAGTCGTATTTTCATAAGGAATTATACATGTTCAAACGAAGATTTTTCATTTTATTGTGACTGTAACTGATTTTTATCACTCTATAATGTTAATAAGCTTATTTAACATTTTTACAAAAAAGATTTTGTCACGACTTCGAAATTTTTTCAAGCCTACATGATTCGCGCAGAATTTGGTAATTTTTTCAGATGAATTTTCATTCTGGGACATATTTATTAGGGGCCCGTTGCCCCTGGCCCCTCTTAGCACAGACGGACTTCAGGCTCTCGCCGTACTAAGCATTCGCTAATTTTACCGCCAATTTGAGAAGATGCTTTTACATTCCGTTTCTTAATTTTTTTCACCGAAAAGTCATGCCCTTTCCCCTTAGCTCACAGTTAAAAAAAAAAAAATACAAGCCATTTCTTTACTGTTTGTTCTTCATAATATGGTTTTTAGTACTGTTTCATGCTACACACTCATAAC
Organism: Pholcus phalangioides; assembly: GCF_987345545.1. Lineage (NCBI taxonomy): Eukaryota > Metazoa > Arthropoda > Arachnida > Araneae > Pholcidae > Pholcus > Pholcus phalangioides. The sequence continues at coordinate 77,569,068 of NW_028301608.1, read as the reverse complement.
ATAGATGAGATGCCGTAAATACTTTAAGCTGTATTTGTTAGACCTTATCATGATGATTTGCAACTGTAATCGATTTCCTTCGACAAGCTTATTGTGTTAATCAAGTTAATTGTGTTGCAGAATCACAATCAGAAGCCGTGATCCAATATGTAAATCTTCGGAAACTTCTAAATTTGATCTGAAAAAAAAAATCTCATTCCGAGATTGCTAGCGATACTTCATTCATTTAAACGAGACAAATCAAATTAACGTTGATCAAATTAAAAACATTTTTATTTTATAACATCGTGTTAAAAATGTGAAAAGTGCACACACACGGGGGGGGGGGGGATTAGTTTTTGCTTTCTCGATTTTCTGTTAGGCCTAGTGTTGCGAAAAATATCGTAGTGCAGTTTTTGAAGAAACCCTCGGGACAATGATCTTCTGTTGCCAACCGGAAATGTGAAGATATGCTCGAAGCTTCTGGATTTATTTAGAAGGTCTCCAGACGGTAGCGCCACACAACCGGAACTATAGAAGAATTTTAGAATTTTCGTCGTATCTATAAAAACAGTCAGAGTTGTGACTTGATCCTGAATGCGAGATTCGTATTTGTAGTTCGCTCTTGTAAATAGCTGTTTTCTGTAAAAATAAATCTGTAACGTCCTGCAAATTGGTTCCTCTCTTTGTTTATTTCAAGGACTTGTGAGAAATTATATGGAACAATAGAATATTGCCAACTTCAAAAATGCCAAGTTATACGTTTGGGGTATGTTTGGTGAATTTGGCAGGATTATGAAGTGACGCAACCAATTTTTAAAGCTTAAAAATTCCCTAATTATTGGTCAAATCAAAAACGGAAAACACTTTTTCATATTAGTTTTCACAAGGAACACGTGTGTAATTATTAGGCGGTCGATAGTTACCACCCTGTATAGTACAGTGATATAATCATAGATTATGAAAGCGACGAAACATTTTTGACATGTTGACTCTACATAAAAAAAGAACGATTGGGAAATATTGACGTTGTTTCTGTTTCAAACGCCCGATTTTGAGACGTTTCATCTAACTTATTCTGCCGTATGTTAAGCTTTGTTTTAACACGGTTTTATTTTGATTTTATCATTTAATTTACACGTACTATATACATAATATATAATATTATATACAAATGAAATGAACCGAAAATGAATCTCAGTTACTATTTTTACCGAGTTGTCAGTGTACACCAGACTGTCCGATAAAAGACCAGACAACTTTGAAAAAGAAGAACGAAGAAGATGTTAGCAACAGAAGTGCCCTGCTTGTTACATTTTTATTGGGGAGGCTTATAAATTACGAACCATGCCGAATTTTCGAAATTGTTACTAATTTCATTAACAGATTAGATGACACTGCGGGTGCTCTCCCGTACCTATTGGAATGCCACAGTGCGGGAGGTCCGTAACTAGACTGTGGCAACCTGGGCACTGCCCCAGGACCTCGACCCGAATGCGAGCCCGAAAAATGTGCACTTATTTTGCATAATAATAATTCTTTCAGGAGGGGCACCAAGGAAAAGTCTGGTAAGGCTGCAATGTCCAACATTACAGATTCAAGCGATTCCACAGAAATGAAGAACTAACTGGCGCTGTGGCAGGCTCGTAGTGTTCCTTCTCAGGGTCCCTGCTGTTCCTGCAGTTCCACATAGCCTGCAATGTCCAACGATTCATAAAACGTGTTTTAAGAATTTCAGTAACAGATTAAATTGTACTGCGGGCGCTCTCCCGTACTTGTCAAAGAACCGCTGTGCCAATTAGTTCTTCATTTCTGTAGAATCGTTTGAATCTGTAATGTTGGACATATAGCCTGCCTTAACGCATGGGCCCACCCGAAGGCCTAAAGCATAAAGGGGGGGTGCTCCTCAGAATATTACTTCTTCCTCGGGCTCGTGGTGCTTGCTCTCAAGACAACCCTGATTATGGACGGTGAATATAATCGTATGTATCTGTGGCACTTTATTACAGAATGCATGAATGAGAATTCAGGTCCAGACATTGTTGCAGTATTGGAATTTTTGTTATTTAACCGAGATATGTGTGTGGTTGCTATAAAAGGTGGCGGGGGGAGGGGGTGTCTATGTAGAAAGTATTATAATTGAGTGAGTGGTCTCCAACGCATGACCCATGGACCACATGAGGCCCTCGGAGCTTTTGTCGCGGCCCGCCGATCATTTTCCGAAAATGATTGAAAACCAATTAATTTCAGAATTAAAGAAAGAAAAAAGAAGTGAGAAAGAAATAATTACGGAAGAAATTGATGAAAATCCAGAATTATTGAAAGAACTAATTCCAGAATTGATGAAAATTCAGAATTACTGGAAGGAGTAATTTTAGAATTTTTGAAACAAATAATTTCGGAGTTGGTGAAATTTTAAGTCGATGAGAGAAACAATTTCATAATGTTTGAGAAAAATTACTTCAGAAACAATAAAAGAAATAAAAGAACATAATTACTGAAGGAAATGATTATAAAAGAAATAATTTCAGAATATTTTCTTCAATTATTTTTGTCCCTGTTAAATTCGGGGGCCCATTAGCCCCCTTTTATTAAGATATTGAACTACGCGAGTTAGTAGACCGCCTTCGTAGGAAGTTTCAATTTCGCCCACCGTGTCTCATAGGTTGAAGACCCCTGAATTAAGCACTTTCAGTACAATCTATTGGCGAAATGTGTGATTGGAAATTAAGCACAGTTTCAAATTTACTGGCTCGGAATAAAAATATATTTCTATCACATCGCTAACCGTTATTTCGTCATTCCGTAGTTTAGTTATTTCTCTGACACCCTGTGCGTTAAAATACTCGGCAAGCATACGTGTTTCTGAAATTTCGACTAAGCGATAAAACGTTTACAGTTTCACTATACGTGGAAGTTATAGTGAATATAGAGTTACTTCACAGTATACCTTTAGTGTCGCAAAGAATGCTAACGCCATCACGATTAAGTTCTTTACTTTCACACGAACGAGATTAATTCAAATTTTAAAATATATAAAAATATGTGTTCTCCAGAATGCACACGTTCACATTGCACGGGGGGCTCCAGTTGGAAATGCGTAGAATTACGAACACAATCAGCAAAATTTTTCTCCACACGAATTAGTCGCTCCCTTTTTCCGTTCGATCATTCGATCTGGTTTAACAATACGTCTTATTACAAGATGGGATCTTGATAAAGCGAGTGTTTTGTTCATTGCCTGCCTCTCTCCCCGACCCATTCAAATATACACGACAGCGATAAGTAAAAACGGCGTTCATAAATCCATCTGAGCAGAAGTAGTCGAGCAATTTGGGCAATTATCCTCTCAACCGCACGTCAAATTAAAAATACACTCTTTTCTGCAGTTGCGCGATTTTCCTCGAAAGCGGATGCTGTAAAACGTTTCACGGACTCGAACGTCGAGCGGCATACAAATTGTTTTCGCGCAAGAATTAATCTTTTTCCTTTCGACTTGTAACTGCTAAGTTGCTGCCGACGCTCGAATCATTTGTCATCTAAGCTTGTCATTATTAACAATTAACGGGACAGGATTGATTTCATGCCCATTTCTCTCTTCTTCTTTTTTCCTCTCTATTTTCTTGTTGCCTTCCCCCCCTTCCCCGAATCTTTGATTTCGAGTTTATGAGTGTGTTCTCGGAATTATTATTCCTGACCTACCCGTGTTCGAACGCAACACTAACTTTTTATACTTTTCCATTGAACATAACGCATGTAGAGAAGGTTGCTTTCTGAAAGAAAGATGAACCCACTCAAGTGAGTTGAGACATAACCGCTGGGGAAGAAGAAAAAAAACTCGTATTATGCAGAATTTAATTTAAGAAAAAATAAAAAGAGACGGAGCAAATTTATTTGAGTTAATGTGGGTGGTCACGAGCACGACCCTCACCATAAATTAGAAAAACCCTCTCAAACAAGTAGAAAGAGATCTTTCTAAAAAATATAGTGAGCAGAAGAAAAGAGCCTTCCTTATACAGTAAATAAACTGCGTATATTCGAATTTTGGATAATTTGAACTAATTTACGAACTCCCCTTCAGTTTTATATGTATGTAATTTAATGTTACAATTTCTTGTTAAATTCGAACTTTTCGAATTTTTTGAATAATTCGAAGATGGGGGGGGGGGGGAGGAGGAATCATGATTTTTGTATGATCAAATTTAGTTTGGAAAAATTCTACAAAAAGCCAGACTTCGCTTTTCTCGATCAAATTGTTAAACAACAAATTTTTAAAGGCAAATAAAAGTTTGTAAATTCTGTTTTCTTTCTCTCCAATCTTTTTCTTTGATAATTTAGTGCCATTTTAAGCTGCAGTACATCGAGACTGTGCCTGTTAATACCGATTATGCTTTTCAACCTATAGATCAACGGCCTCTCAATATAGCTTCCACTTTCCGTAGAACGATGTGGGTTGTTACAACGAGCGTCTACTGCGTTATTTTTTTTCCCGCCTGTTCGCAAATTATTTCTCCCGTTAATTTTACCGGTCCGCAAGTATTGAAAGGTTGAAAATCAGTGGTATATAAGTTACGTGTAAAAGAAAAAGAAACGATAACCGAGGATGGAAAAATACATTAAAAAAAGGAACAGTTTCCCTAACGCCATGAGAGAGATCGTTTTTCGCAATTACAGTAGTTGGGGGAAACAGATATGACGGTGAAGCTCTAGGCTAACTAATAACTAAAGCACGTGCCGTGTCCTCAGCAGGCCGATCCTTAACAACTGACCTTACAAATGACGAATTACATTACTATATTATTATTAATTCATCTTCTAAAATTTGAGAAACATCCACTAATTTCTTTTGTGAGACAACGTGATATTGCAACAAGAATTTCTTTCCCTGTAAAATATCTCAGAGTATAGATTAGATAGATACGTATATAAATATATAGGCAATATATATAGACCACACACGACGTTCGAACCATTACGAGCACCAGAAACTCGAGCTAATTATTACTGAGAGCCACCTCCGTTTTATTACTATATTCGATGCTATTTCTAAGGAATTGATTGCAATTAAGAACATTTTTTTCTCTTTGTAGCCCTATTTCTTTGGGGACTTCCTAGCTCTGCCCCCTGATTGACGCGTGTATGCCGAGAACCGGGAGGATCTACTACCGTACAATTTTGTTTCAGTGGTTACTACAAGTAATCACACGATGCAATGAAAATTGGATCGTAATTTGGCGAAATTTTATAGGGAATAGAGGAAAAATGCGATGTTCACTGATATATATATTGAGTATATTTTCAAAAATACTTATGCTATCTCTCTCTCTCTCTCACATAAAATAAATCGCGATAAAACTCGCGCTAAAATTAATGGGAAGTAATTGGCGATTAATTTCATTGATAAATAGAGTGTTAGATTTCAAAGAAAATGTTTAGGTGAACTTGCTTCTTCCAAATGAATGCGTGGAAATCACGACACTTTTATCAGCTTTCACTGATCGAATGCCGAATAACTAAGCTGCCATCAAGGGAAAAGTGTTTAGCCGATTCGAGTGCCACTTTCGATGGAATTCTCATTGATGACCGACCTTTTCGAGACCAGTGCCAATATTTCAATAACAAAAATCCTCTCTCCAACTTATAATTTTTTTCGTGTGCAAGGCATTTTCAAGTTTTACACTCATCACCTTGATGAGAAGTCTTGCACATACGAGATACAGCCGCACCCCGTTATAGCACTCCCCCACTTCCCCGACGTCGCGTCAATCCCGGTTAGTGCCAGAAATCATTTCGGGGAACAAATCTTCCACACTTACACCGGTTACCAGGGATTACACCGGTTGAACCACAATTCGATGTAACGCCAAACATGTTATAGCATCAGAATTTTGCTAAATTAATGTGCTGAATTAAATCCGGATTCGATTGCGCATTGTATGGGATTGAAAATTGCCAATATGGTTCGAGGTTTAAAACCACGGATTGACATGAGAAAAATATTAGTCTTTATGTCTTGAAAAAACTCTCCGCAGAGAGCAGAGAGACTTTCAACACGATAATTGCATACAGGGCCGCAACTAGATGCTTCGTGACCCGGAGCAAGTGCGTTTTTTGGCGCCCTCTTGTAATGTTGAAGGAGAGATGTTTGAGAATAAAATTTGCGCCACCTCTGGCCCAGTGCCCGGGGTACGAGACCCGCCTGCTACCCCCCCCCCCTCCCCCAGTGGTGGCCCTGCTTGCATAACATGAAAATTCAGGTATTTGTCATTTTCACTTTAAAATATGGAAGACAGATGGCAGCATAAGTAAAATATGAAGCAAGCATAACTCTGACAATATAAATACGTAAGGACCACGGATATATACACATACAACACGTTAATGCGAGTAACCAATTCGTTAGAAATTACCCAGAAGAATTTCTAACGTACGAGGTGCATGTGTACATTTGTTTAAGTAGCAGTGGTCTTTATCTACACAATCTTTGAAATCATTTCTTATAGGATAACACACCAGTAAAAACAAAACGGAAAAACTTTGTTGAGGCAAAATCATTTCTGCTTTTACCAAAAAAAGACACTGGCAATGAGTTTTTGCAATTCTGTGGACTATAAACACCAATTATAGATATCGTCGTTTTTTTATGATTACAGAACATCCAATGTTAGAGGCATGAACAGTATACCATATCTGTACATCAGCATTATTTCGAATTGACACTTTGAAGGCGTTTCGTTTCATATACTTTTTATGCAATGCAACACCGAAATGTGATGAAATTTATGAGAGAGATCTCAGGGCCGTCATTTCAACTTTTTTCAGGGGAAGGGGGGGGCAAAGAGCATGTACTTAAGGTACGCATATATATATATATACAGGGTGATTATAAAAAAACTATCCCGACATATGGGCCCCTAACTATCATACCATTCACAGAAACTGAATGAAATTTTGGCATAAGGTATTTTGATGTATGCGCTCAAGAATGATATGGAAAACAACAGTGTCACTCTAACAGTTACGGTTACCGTGAGAAAATTTGGAAAATATCAAATGGCAACACCAAGTTTTTTGTATTGGAATGTGATCTCCATTGTGAAAAACCCTAAATAGCGTTCGAACGGCAATTGTAGCATGAAAATCACCGGCGGTAGATAGGCTAAAAGTGAGGACAACCAATAAGGACAGAGAAGCAGCATAAAATAAAGCATTTTATTGTGTTTCACAAATTTTCCACATGACCTTGTGGAGGACTAATCAGGCTGGGATCGAAGAAACGGTGTGACGAATGAAACGAACATTAATGCTCTGGTGCACGGCAAAGTCCTTTTTACTTTTTCCTTGCTTAACTACGGGGATTTTCGTGCTACAGGTGCCATTCCAACGCTATTTAGCGTTTTTCAGTATGGAGATCGCATTCCAAAACTTGGTGTTGCCATTTGATATTTTCGAAATTTTCTCACTGTAACCGTAACTATTAGAGTGACACTGTTGTTTTCCATATCATTCTTGAGCGCATACCTCAAAATACCTTATGCCAAAATTTCATTCAGTTTCTGTGAATGGTATGATAGTTAGGGGCCCATGTGTCGGGATAGTTTTTTTTATAATTACCCCGTATATATATATATACACACCATTTGTAGTGTATTTTCTAAAGCCGGTGGGGGGCCGTTGCCTCCTCCCCCCCCCCAAATGACGGGAGATATCATTCACGTTTGGTCAACACACTATTCTAACTCCGAAACCCCCCACCCCACCCTTCTTTTACTTACGTTAAATGACCCTCATGATGTGACTCAAATGAACCGGTCATTGTTTTCACTTGCTGTGACTCGTATTGCAGGAAATGCTTGATTCATACATACAGGGCGTCCATAATTAAAAGACCCTATTTTAAAGTAGCCTACAGGCGAAACCAGTCATTAGAAAATTGTGAAATTTTGTGGAGGTCTTCATGAAGTGATGGGAATATGTTTCGGGGGAGAAAAATTAATTGCACATGTCACCACCAGAGGGCGTTTTACGAAGAAATGACACATTTAGGCAAACGTTTATAATTTTAACAATTTTTAAACACTTTTACAATTATTACTGCTTACCACAACTGACCGAAGTGTGTGCGGGGAAATGTTCAGCACGTGTCATGAAATGCTGCCTTTAAGGTCAGGTAAAGTTCTTATATTGTCACGACTTACCAGACGTTTCAAATGCTTCCAAAGCCAAAAATCGCATAAATTAAGGTCCGAAGATCGGGAAGGCCATAGATTAGGGAAGTGCTGGCTGACGACGCGTTTTTCTGCAAAATGTGTTTTAAGAACATTCTTAACACACACTGCAATGTGTGGAGCTCCGTCTTGCATAAAGATTGTGTCTGCAAGGCAGTGACGTGATCGGAGAGCCGGAACAATTTCGTTCTGTAACAGCAATGCATATCGCTTCGCGATGATCGAATACGTGACTGGACCTGTAGAACGCAACTCCTCGTAGAAGTAGAAACTAAGAATAAGTGATGCAGTAAATCCACACCATACCGTCACTTTTGGTGAATGCAACGGAACCTCTAAGATAGCGCGCGGATATACTGGTTCCCAAATTCGGCAGTTTTGGGTATTGATTGCACCATCCAAGTGAAAATGCGCTTCGCCTGTCCAGAGGATATTCCAAGACCATTCTGAATCGACCTCAACGTGAGCTAAAAACTGCAGTGAGAACTGGAGTCGAGCGTCATAGTCATGTGGAAGCAACTGCTGCACAAGTGAAAGTTTGTAGGATATTCCGCATGATCTTATGAACAGTTGGACGTTCCCTATCCAACGCCTGTGCTACCACGAGAATTTGAAGCTCTGTCCTCTTCCACCTGAAGTGAAACCTCCTGTACTGCGTCTATAGACCTCTTCCAGGACGAACAGCCAACGATCCCGTGGTTTCAAATTTCGTTATCATACTCCGAAGGTTTTAACATTCATTGGACCTTTTCGAATCCTCTTCCAAGTCCGATATTTCCGTAGATTAGTTACTGCGGAATTGCGGTTTTGGTAAAACAATTTGACCAAGAAAGCGCGATCTCGTAAATTATCGTCATTGTGAGCAGCAAACACATTGAGAAACAAGATCTCCGCGAATGTTTCTAGGTTTTATAACAGCTGCTGCGTGACATCACATAAATTTACATGTTTACTAGAAGTATTCAAAGTGAAACTCCCTCTGGTGGCGACATGTGCAACTAGTTTTTTTCCTCGAAACAAATTCCCATCATTTCAAGAAGTCCTCCACAGAATTTCACATTTTTCTGATGACTGGTTTCGCATATAGGCTACTTTAAAATAGGGTCTTTTAATTATGGACGCTCTGTACAATACAAATTCAACTTCTAATGTCGTTATTTGTGTTTTTCAAGGCAACTCGGGAAGCATTACTCACAATGTGAATGTGGGGGCTTGCACAATGAATCAACGCAAAACCCACAAAATAATGTCCATCAGTTAAAAAAAAAAACTGGTTAAATAACTATAACTGAGGCTAGAGAACATAAATAATGGACTATTATTTAATGGTCTGGTTGGATAACTTATGTTCGCTCTACAAATATTGTAGATTAACGCATCGTACTAATTCACGTGTAATCAATGTAATTTGTATAGCCTATCAGTATATGGATATCTGTAATGATGCAGGGCATCTGCAATTTATTAAATTTGGCTTTTTCTGAGTTTTCTACAGCCATAACTATTAATTAGAGAACTACGAAACTTTGGGAATGAATGCCTTGATGAAGGACTTGAAAAGAAATTGAGAGCTCTAAAAAAAACATTTCCGACATTCACCATCAGAGGGTGTTTTCCATGCGAAGGGTGCACATGCCAGTTCTTGCAAGCGTGTGATCAAACTGTTCAAGCTTCATGTCAGGAATGAAGGTAAGCATCTTCAGTAGAGAACCATTTTGATAGGATTTTATAGACAGAAAAATAGCTCGAAAAAAGTTACTTTTCTCTCTGTCTCTCGAGAAAATTAAAAATATAATTTATTGTTATATCGATTGTAAACAGAACCGCAACTGGAGGGAGGGGGGGGAGCAGGTGTGTCTAATTTTCCAGGTGCTGAACCAGAGGGTGTAAAATTCACCTTTCCATCGCCTCTTCAAGACTACACGGGGCTGCCAAAATTCATGCTTGCCCAGGCTCACATGCGAATAGTTGCAACCCGGTTGTAAATTATGTATGAAAGTATTAGGAGTTAAATTGCTATATACCTGGTGGACATTTAACAAATTACTTTTATGCTAGGACTTACAAACCCGAGTGACGGTCGAAGACGCTCCCATTTATACCTTCCGGAGACTCGATTCCAAAAATTTCCTGGAAAATATTTGAATTTTACGATAAAGGATGCCTGCAGGATTACAAAAACATTTTTTTGAATGTCTTCACTAAAAAGTAAAATTTTTTAGAGTTATGCACGTGGAATAGGTATTGGGAGGACGTCTAATACCATGTCTACCATAAGACTATGCTACTAATTAGGGGAACAGCCCACGAACAAATGTAAAATAAAATATAGATCTCGATTGATTTGGGGAGTGGTTGTGCTTTTGGAAAATTTTTGGTGTCAGATTTTTGGTGATTTTACAAGAGGTACGAAAACTGGAAATTGTTTTTCATCGTCTCTGATGGATGCATCGATATTTTTTTGGGGAGGAGGAACGGTGGGAAAATGTTCTCGCGAGAAAAAATCCGCGTCTTTCGCTAATTCGTTAAAAGTCGATTCCAGCCAAGTTGATACTTGTTGCATGAAGAGCCGCGATGAAATCGAATAACTTTCGCAAGGTTTTAATTCGCAATTCGAGGCTTAGATCCGCGAAGTTGTAACAGTCCCCAAAGCAAGAGGCAAATTATACGGCTCCGAAAGGCGAGAGAAAGAAAGATAGAGAGAAAAAAAGGGTATTTGTATATGTAATATGCATATAATCAGTTTGAACGGCCGAAGCGATTTGCTGCTGAGAACGCCGCACATTTATTTTGGCAAATCTCACATCAAGATAGGCGAGTCCATCTGGCATCATACTTATAGTATACTTGCCAACGCCGAGAGAGAGAGAGAGAGATTTTCAGTCCGAGGGTAAAAAAGGGAGAGAGAGTTCTTATCAGATATCGAAACGAGATTTAGCGGGAGAGAAAGAAAAAGAGAAAGAAATCCAACTGAAGACAATATCCTGAAGGAATCTCGGCTCGTTATTAAATTAGTCACGTTCTCCCGGGATTCTAGCTGTGGACCCCGTGATAGCGAAGGGTGGAGGAAAGATGGCAAACATTTCGTCGTGACTTGTTGTTTGAATATCTGAATTTGTTTTAGGGTAATTACGCATAACATTAGTGTCTCGATGATTTGTAGCTCACGAAGTACCAAGAGAAATCTTCATGTACGTATTTGAAATCGTTTTCCAGCGCATCATCATCATCAGCAACGTCTTCTATTCGAATGTATGCTACCAGCGTATTCCGATTTCGCTCAATGGAGCTTCTTTTTTTTTTGTTTTCTTCTTTCGTGTAGCGAAGACTTTTTGTTTTTCTCCTTTAGCGCACTGACGATACTCGAGCTCTTCGCTCCGTAATGCTGGTCGACGGCGAAGACTGATTCCTGAGCTGAATCCATCGCTATTATTACATAGCTGTGTTTTTCTTTAATTTAAACTATACGAATGACTAAAACAGAGGAAGCTCAACCAACTGCGGTCACTCGAGTGATTAGATAATCGGCCACTATGAAATCAAATGGTTCCTAATTTTGAATCTTCTAATTCGAAAAATGTAATGAGGATTTTAAACGGCAACGGGACATTTTTACTGGGCGATCTGTGTTGGACAAATAGGTTCGTTGATGTCAACGCACATCTAGGAAAGAGGCTTTCTAAATATTATGCCTTTAGGAACTTGGGAAATAAAAACACTTGCGCCCACCGAAAATATTTTCTTTCCCAAGTTCGCGCCTCGGCATAATAACCAGAAAGATTCTTCCCTAGATTTGTGTTGTAAGTATACAAAATATTATAATCTTGTATGGCTGCTATTTACCACATAACCATCAGTTGGCCCAAAAGAGGCTCTAAAAATATAGGGACGGTAATGAAATCAAAACCGGAGACAAGTATGTTTGTGTCATGGGGAAGAAAATGTGACTAAGATTTCCCTAAACAGAACAGTTGTTCTTCTTAAATGAAAGTAAGCTTTCATATAAGGCAATACTATAGAACAGTAGTTCCGAAAGTGTGGGTCGCGTTTAATCAAATGCGAGAGATTCTCCAGAATGTAAACGTCCTGGGTCCAGGCACCCCCGATTGGAAACCACTGATTTAGAGTAATTTTCATTCCGGGGGACAAGAAATCCGACACTGCAGGAAAATCGTTTTATTTGGCTCGAAATTTACCATAGTTGTAAACGCATTTGCGAGCCATCTTTATTAAGAAGAATTTCAGGAAGAAATTGCCGATGAATTTTTCCACTCCGTGATACAGTATATTTCTTTGCTGATTTATTTATTTTTTTCACATTCATGATTACTTACTTTTTTTTACGCGCGCCGCACACAAATACCATAATTCACTATCGAAAACATCTATGCAGAGAATACATATTTGAGAATTTTTTTTTATCGACAGTACGTATATATCAAAGTTTATATATAATATAGCTGTATTCCTATTTTTCAAATCTTTGTCTCACAATGTCCGTTTCAAATCATATTGTATTATTATGCCCAGATAAATCATATTCAGACACCCTATTTAGTTCTTGACAGTTACACAACTACTAATCCATACAAGTACCTCGTCCATATTCCTCTGTGGAATTTCTAACGAATTGGTGCATGTTAGAATGTGCGTGTCGGTGTTGTGAACCTAACATGAAGCTTGTTTCTGTGTAATGCTTGTTAAAGTGCTGCCATCTACCATATATTTTTCGAACTATGAATAAAGTGCAATGTTTGAATATTTTACCGTTGTAGGTCTGTTGCTCTCTGCGGCGAGACTTTTAATGATCGGCTTGCATTCGCACCTCGAAGTTGGGAACCACATAAAACCAACTTTAGCCGACCACCACTGTGGCAACGGTGGGGTTCGAACCCAGGTCCTCGCGATGCGAGTCCATCTATGACCACTCGACCATCACAGCAGCATTACGACACTTACACTGGGTAATTATTAGACAATGACAGTGGTTATGGATTTTTTTGCAGATATCTGTGTTAGCATTAAGATGGTTGGTGCACGCAAATTTTCCAAAAAACACATTCTCGAATCTTTCAATTTTGAAATACTATGAAATTTTTTACATCTGTGTTCAAGTTTTTGTTCTACCTGTACTAAATATATTTCAATATAAACTGCTGGCGGGCATTACACATGCCAATGTTTTCCACTGAAATGCTCTTTTCTCAAAACTAAGTTTTTTGTTAGATAAGGAACATTTTTTTAGACACCACTCATTCAAATGTCTTGAAACATTATGTGTCTCTCAACACTATGGTGTTACATACTTTTAACTCGGGGATTTTTTTATTGAAACTATTCTAAACAATTTTTGACACTAAATATATGTAAATTTTGGTGATTTTTGAAAAAGTTGCATGGTGTTGAAGTTAAAATTCGAAAAAAAAAATAACCAACGATTGAAATCCTAAAAGCTCACGTTAAATTGTATAAAAATATCCATAGTATTTGAGAAAAAAAAAATTGAGTGCCTAGATTGCACAGGAAATTTTTAAATGTGTTCCTTAACGAAAGAGATTTTTCCCATAGGAAATCATGAGAAGCCAAGATCGTGCACCAACCCCTTTAATACAAAAGCGAAAGAAAGACTTTAGGAGAACGCGAAGAGAAATTTTTGAAAATGAGACCAAGCATTCTATTCGATTTTTTGACCACCGCTGAACAATGTTCAGAAAACCTAAGCCGCTCTTCAATGAGAATTCCCAAATCGATGACCCTACTTGAATCCGGGATAGAGACACCATTCAACTCGTAAGTGAAACGTGGGTTGTTCGAACCAAAATGAGCGACCATGCACTTATCAACGCTAAACGTCATGCTCCATTCATTTGCCCATGCTGCAATCCTGTTTAAGTTGGTCTGGAGCAACTCCCTATCGCTTTGATTCCCGATTACCCCCATTAGCTTCCCATCGATACCCTGATCGAGTTTATCGTTAAAAAGTGAAAAAAGTATGGGGCCAAGGACACTTCCTTGAGGAACTCCACTTGTGACGCCTGTCCAACCAGAGAATTCCCCGTTCACCATAACTCGTTGCGACCTATCTCTTAACCACGATTCTATCCAATTCAGCAAGTTGCCCCCAATCCCAATCGCGTGTAAACGCTTCAAGAGTTTACCATGTTGGACTCGATCGAATGCCTTCTGGAAATCAAGGTAAACAACATCTACATTTTTGTCCTTACCCAAAGCCTTCGTCACGTGATCATAGAAGCAAAGAAGGTTAGTCACACATGACTTCCTCTTCCTGAACCCATGCTGATTATCCGACAATACATTATTTACGTCTATCCACTTCACAAACTGCCTTTTGATGATAATTTCCAAAATTTTCGAGAGGGAGCTCGTCAAACTCACTGGACGATAATTGGACACAACTTCTCTACTACCCTTCTTAAATATCGGAACAACATTAGCAAGTTTCCTATCCCTTGGGACGATACCCTCAGCAACACTACTCCTGTATATCTGTGCGACAGGCACTGACAATTCATTAGCACATTCCCTGAGGACCCTGGGATAGATATCATCTGGTCCTGGTGCTTTGCTTGCACATAAATTTTTTAGAAGATTCAGGACCTCCACGCCTTCCACTTGAATATCGTTGAGGATTTTATTATCCCATGAAACACCCGTATATTGAATATAATCTTCATTAAAATTAATTATCTCCATTAAAAACCAACGTGAAAAAGTCATTGAAAGCACTACACATGCCTACATTGCTCTCTAACCTAGACCCTCCTATCGAGAGGGGGGCCAACTGTCCCCTTACATCCATTATTGAGGTATCTAAAAAATGATTTTGGGTCAGAGCCAATGTTATCTCCCAACCTAGATTCAACTTCCTTTTTACTATCCCTTATCACTCCCTTCAACACACTTCTTTTATCAGTAAACAATGATAGGTCACCTAGTCCACTTTTATACTCTCTGAATGCTCTTTTATTTTCAAGATAAAGGTTACGCACGCTATCCGCGAACCATAGAGGGTGTGATGTACAAACACGCTATCCGCGAACCATAGAGGGTGTGATGTACAAACACGCTTTTTTCGAACAAAGGGTATGACGGCTTGCGAAACAGAGGACAGCTTCGTACTAAATTCTTCCCATCGACTTACCATCCCTACTGATTCCAATCGGGTTTTTTGAAAACTTCCGCTACCCTTGCTCTCAAAACATCAAAGTTAGTTCTCCGAAAACGAGGAACCAGTCTTTTGTTATCAACTTTACCCGAGGAAAAGTTAATATTTAATTATATTATATTATATTATATTATATTATTATAATATATAATTATATTATATTATTTAATGATATAACTGTGCTATACGTTGAGGAAACTGAAATGAAAAGTCTTTTAAAAAAATAGTCACAGACATTAATAAATGTCTCTGGTTTTTTAAACAGATGTATTTATTTCTTTTGTATGTTTAGTTAGTCATAAGTTTTCCGTTGTTAGTTTATGCTTGATTAGTCTTAAATTGATTTTAATATCAATTGGTCAAAGTCCTCTTCTATTTTTTTAAAAGACTTTTCATTTCAGTTTCCTCAACGTATAGCACAGTTATATCATCGGCGAAAGATATCAGTTGGCCACATTTAGCTTCAACTTCAAAAATCATTGACGTGAGTTAAATACAATAATGGGGTCCCAGAAGAGATCCTTGTGGTCCAAATTTTCTTGACTTCTTGAAATGTGCTTATTTCATTTTAATCGTTTATTTTTTATTAATTAATAACTAATTTTATGCATGTAATTTTTTTGCGTATCGTTCGATTCAATTATGTATTTGGCCATTTCAATTTCTATTGCTTTTGAAAACCGTATTGGATAGGCGCAAAAAAGTTTTGATGATTAACAAAGCTGATTAAATGCTCTTTCATGCACGTAAACTGTATCTTTCTGTCTTTTGAATGACCGATTCTGGTTACGTATTGTTTTGTTATTTACCTATGAAAATTTACAGAGATTGCAAATTGTTTTGAATTTTCTAATGCAATTTTTGTGACAAATGTGACACGATATTGTATAACATTTTATCTTCTTTAGTCACACAAATGATCAGTTTTCAATTTGCAGTTTCGCTCTCTTTTTGCACGAAACATAAAATATCGATATTCCCACATCCAGCCCAGAATGTTTTTGCACATCAGAAGTTGGATCTCTATCCTGGATATTAGTTCAGTTCGTCATTACGAGACCGTAATTTATGCGTTAAACAGCATCGGGTCTGATCGGGAATATTGTTTGTTGTTGCCGCAGCGTCACGACAACGCGATCAGAATTCGACGTCTTCTTCGAACACGAGGCGCTTCTTCAAAACGAATTTGCCATCTCGTGTCTCCGATTTTTCGATTTTACGTCGAAGTTTCTCACACAGTGCATTTTCCCACGATTGCGTATACGACCTCAACCATAGATCGATCGCGTGGTTTCTGTTCCGAATGATAATCGGTCAAGTATTGATCTCTTCTGATCTTTTTTTTTGGTACTTAATAGACAGAAACAAGGCGTCGACTCCCACTTATAGCGATTACGAACCCTTCGAGAATCGATGGCTCTCGGTCCGTCGAAGCATCGAATGTAATCTATCAAAACGTTGTTTTGCGTTTGTATACCTAACTCATGTGAAAAATGGCATGGTAAGGACTCGGAAAGAAAACAATAACAAGTAGATAGTAGCTATTCAAAAGTGTACTTCGATAATTCAATAGTGAAGGAAGACGCGTGGAAAAGGAAGTACCTAACTAGGAAAGGAAGTACTAACTGCAAACGTGGTATAAAATGGCAAGAAATCGATATCACCCTCGGTTACCGTCTTTAGCAAATCAATACCTGACAATCGGTCTCTCTCTCGGTGAATATGCCTCCATTTTTTCTCTTTTTTCTCCCCAAAGAACTTTTTGTTTTGCTCCATGTAATTTTGAGAAGCATCAAAGCCAGTTGGCTTGGACAGACTCGGCCCCCGTTATTAGTGAAAAAAAAAGACATATGCGGTGAAAATATTAAATACAGTATAATTAATTAACGGGATGCATTACAACATCTAATAAAAATATTTTGTTTTAAAGTTACGTTAGTTCTTCGCTCTTTTGTGTTTTATTTCTATAATGCACTAGAATTTCGACGAACGGCAAATGTCGAAGGGATATCGATCGATTAATGTCACTATCGAAATATTGAGCCAAACAAGCTCACTTACTCCGTTGCAGCAACGAGCTGAGAGCCGCTGTGGTGGTCGAGTGGTCATAGTGACGGACTCGCATCGCGAGGATCCAAGTTCGAACCCCACCGGCACCACAGTGGTGGTCGGCTGAAGTTGGTTTTCTGTGGTTCCCAACTTCAAGGCGTGAATGCGAGCCGATCTTCACGTTAAAAAGCCTCGCCACAGAGAGTAACAGGCCTACCACGTTACAAATATTCAATCATTACACTTCACTCACAATTTGAAGTATAGATGGCAGCACTGAAATATCAGACATAACACTAGCACACACTTAGACTGTTAGGTGCACTCACTTTCTTCCAGACTTTGCCACGAAGCTGGGCTGGAAGAGATCTCGGCAACGGGATAAGTCCGGTGGCAGAGACCCTGGCGTTCATTCACTCAGCAACGAGCTGAGAGGATATTCAAGTTTTATTAAGCCCATAATATGTATTAGAGCTCTCCGAGGATGCCGACTAATTAGCGAACTTTTTTTAGTCAGAACAATCCTGCTGTGCGATCGTGCGAGCATCGTGAGGGTCCGGGTTCGATCACGCCGTCACGCCGTTTCTCTAAAAAGTCCTTAAACGGAAAAAGCAGACGAACACAAAATTATTTCAATCGTTGTATCTCGGCGAACGATCATTCGTTCCGGAATCACATTCATTAGCCGATACGTGATTTTTCCGTAGAATTCTACAGAAAATCGTTTTATTCGTTCCAGAAACGGCCCAAAACTTTGAAGATAGATTTCATGAAACGCTGAGAAGCACCGTAAAAAATACAAGTACTGACCGAAGGCTGAGATAAACAACTTCACAATTGGATGAACGATAATTTAAACGAGAGGTGAATAAAAACTTAATATATCTTTTATTTTTCATGTGTAACGCTATGCGTTCGGATTCGTGAGCCATAATGAAAAAAAACGTGTGTGGGGTGGTGTGCTCCCTCTTTTATGTGATATAGACCAGTGGTTCTCTACCGGGGGCCCATGGAGGAAAATATCGCAAAAGGGGAGCCATGGCTGCTGATAAGGGGGCCCATGAAGAAATTTATTAAAAGAGTGACCAGAAAAATTTAATTTCAAACAAAATGCATAGAAAAATATTTTTTTCGTAATTTTTCCCCTATTTAAGTAACATTAACATAAAGATTTGATTGATTTTTGATTGGTTGGCAGGATACTCCAATGCCGAGCATAAATAAGAATCTGAGTAGTTGAAAAAGATGAAATTTAGCACATGAAATATCAAAAATTTTAAGAGTTTCACGAAAACAAACACAATGATTTTTTTGCGTGTGTGTAACCAATTTCTCATAAGTAGGGCTCTGATTTTTATGACCTAAAGATGAAACATCGTTGCTGATACGTTATTAGCTACTACGTTTCTCTTCTTTACGTCACAAAAATCAGAGCCCTTGTCATAAGTTTGTGTTATCAATAATTATAAGGTTTCCAGATGGATGTATATATGTATATAGTGTCACTTTATTGACAGTGATTGACAGTAACATTTATTTGTAGACAACTAACCAAAAAACAACGTTAAATGCTGATAAAACGGTTTTGTTGGCATCAGAAGATATGGGGCAACAACTTTGTAATTGGGTTTTTGAGCACACTGTGTCCATATAAAAAGTTAACATTTTTATTTGAATCACTGTACTTACCCCTTGCAACACGAATGGCATATCTGAGTACTACACGTTATTTGGATAATTTTTCTAATTGAAAGTATTCCTGTAGGGTGAACGCGATTTGCCAGTAAAATACCATACGTCTTACCTATGATATCTATGCATCCTGTACATTACATATAGTAGTGTCTGTTATGTGAAATATCGTGTTGTGTTTAAGCCAACTCACACGTTGCTTCGTTCGCCTATGAGAGAGAGGTCACGTTATGAACCAAAAAGCTACTTGGTCAAATAGCTTGTCATTCAACGAGGCAGATTTTCACGATGAATGTAAATCTCACCGTATCGAAATTATAATCAATAAACCGATAATTTTCTTATTTGAAATCTGATTATTTGTGATTTCTGATTAGCTTGAAATTGTGAGATTCACCCAAATTCAAATTTACTAATTTGTAAATAATTCAAACTTCATCCTGTACAATAACTTGATGACATTATGTCGTCTTCACGCGCAATGTTTACATTGATTGAAAAAAAATTATTATATATATTTTACTGTGTTGTATTATGTTTATTTTGCTTTTTCGTTATTTTCATAAATCAAAAATAAATTAAATTCAAACACATATTTATACTTTAATCAACATTTGAGCAATTGTCTTTTAACGGGGAAACGGACGGACGGACGGGGGGAGGGCAGTAAATTGATAAATTGTCACAAGGTGACCACGGGAATGAGAAATGGTTGGAAGGGGCCATGGGCAAAAAAGGTTGAGAATCGCTGATATAGACAATTCATTTCTCTCTCACACACATGCAGATGGGTAAGTTGCCAGAATGTCCAGCTTGTTCAGTTTAGTATTAGGAGTCAAAGTATCCACTGAAATCGGTCAAACCTGGGGCTTTTCTTTTTCATTAAATGCATTTGCTCTTAGCTCAATCCTTCATCTCACATGAAATGACTGAAAATCTTTCCGAAAGAAAAAGAGAGGCAGAGCGTATTCCCCCGCATTAAACAGCATGAAGGGAATACCAGTATTTTCCGGTATGCCGGAAAATTTGAGTCACAGATTCCGAAAAATTCTTAAAAAAATCTGGACTTCTTAAAAACCGAAGGGTGTACGTTTGCTAACATAAATCTTGGTTCGTATTTGAATTAGCAGAGCAAAAAATTAAAGAATTGCACGTGATATTGTAATACAATAAAATATCTATTTTGCGGACACCGGTGGGACAAAAAAATTCGTTAGTAAAAGAGGGGGTGACCGTTAATCAAGGGTTTGAAATGCATACCTTTATTGTAGAAGGGAAAGTTATTATTTGGCCCCAAAAGAGAGGTGATCTTATCCGAGGGGTGACGGTTAAGAGGGGATTTTACTGTACTAAAGCGAGACAACGCATTTCTTCCATCTCTGGACATGGAAACAAACAAAAAAAAAACCGTGCGAAACACAGTATCTGTAATTTGTATTAGGCTGACGATAATTAGGCTAGAG
Organism: Pholcus phalangioides; assembly: GCF_987345545.1. Taxonomy (NCBI): domain Eukaryota; kingdom Metazoa; phylum Arthropoda; class Arachnida; order Araneae; family Pholcidae; genus Pholcus; species Pholcus phalangioides. The sequence goes on along the minus strand of NW_028301608.1, from coordinate 77,548,471 downwards.
CGATAAGTAAATGCTTAATTTTTTTTTATCGTTATTAAATTACTGGTTAAAACACGTTTGCTGCAGTGAAAGTTGTTATTTTATTCCGATTCGAATATTTATCCAGAATTTAATATACAGAGTGAATACGACCTACAGATTCTTTATTCTGCAGAACGAAAGGGGGTGATATAGACGAGCTCAAGTGGATCACAAAACATCCCACCAACCCTGTCCTATCTGAAACCGTTTTCGAGTTATGATGGATAATCGATTATAGGAAAAAAAATGCGTCAAGTCTGAAAAAACCAAAATTTGTGACGTTTCTGAAAGAACTATATATACCTATACGCATTTGAAAAGGGCAGAAAAAATACTATAAGGTGATTTTTCATCGATGAAAAATTTCAAAAAAAAAATTTCATCGATGGCGAGCTACACAAGCACAGAAAAATTGGCAAAGTTCGAAATGGAATTGTCGCCAAAATTTTTAATCGCCAATTCTGGCAAATGTAAATAACATTGATATTAAATGATACTATTTCATACGAGAATGAGAACTCGAAATGACTATTTGTTTTGAAAAAAAACACCTACCGAATAAGAAAAATCGTGCACGTGGGAACACAAAAATCTGCGGCTCAGCAGCAGCGCCACGTACACGCGATTAGCGAAGTGTCTCAATTTGCGCTGTCCTTCTGATTTCCGTTGGCTGCAAAACAGTGCTGCCCTGCGTCGTGTCGTGAACACTGCACGCTGATCAATTTGTGCTTAGCCGCGGCAAGAAAAAGTTGAAGAGACCTATGATCTACAGGATATATATATGTATATATCTGCATTTAATGGAGAGATACAAGCGCTGAGAGATGGGTGAAGTGAAAAATCGAATTGTCGCCAAAGCCTACTAAAATTACTTCGACGAACGCATATTTAGTGGATGTCTTGCAAACAAACGACTAAATTTCTCACGAACTAGATGACCAATTTGATTTCACGAATCCGACTTCGCGCATTTTTTTCCATAATCGATTATCAGCCATAACTCTAAAACGGTTCGGAATAGGACAGGGTTGGCTGGTTGTTTCATAATCCACTTCACCTCGTATATCGCCCCCTTTCGTCTCACACAATAGGTCGGGTTCACCCTGCATATTGAGATCGGTCTTCTGAACGTATCATGTGAACCTTATTGAACCTAGCTTTTCCCGGCATGCCGGGAGTCGGCCAGACTCCAACGTTGAGAAAACTGGTGTCCCTCGAATTGGAGAAACTGGAAAACCCTCGAATTTTATGGCATGCTGGCTAATGCAAGGGAATACGTTATCGGGAAAGCGATTCCGATGTGGAACCTTGCTCAAGTTATTCACGTTACGTTCACTACTCGTTTTCAAGTTATCTTGCTCAGATAGATAGTGGTATTCCAAACACGTAACAAGTACGCTTCACACACTTATAAATACATCAGAGACACGCGTTACACTTTCCGGCATTCAACAATTTGCTAGAAGAAGCTTGAAAGTAGTAGCTTGCTTAGTAGTAGCTGAAAGTTGGACAATATTTATGCCAAAGGAAAGTGTTTGGTGCTGAGCTTATACGTATAATGTATATGTTTCGGTACACACATGTGATAAATTAGGTTATTGTTCATAATAAACCGGTTACTATACATAATCGCCGACCATTTTGGTAAGTTTGACGAATTTTCCCTAAATTTATCACTTACTAGCGATATATATAATTGTGGTCCCCGCTCGAATTGTGGTAAATATGATAAATCGTCAATCAATTATTTAAACTTTCGGACATTATTATTACACTTGTCGATATAAACCAACATGAACGAGGCCTATGAAAAAAATTTTCCACCTTCTTCACACTTATTTCAATTTAACCTCTTTACGATCACAAGCTTAATATTGCGTCCAAACACCAGTGGAATAAATTCAAACAAGTTTTCTCTCCTCTCTCTTCACCATAGTGAAGTTTTATAGCAACCCTATTATCTACGGAAGGTACTTTTTCTTTTCCCTTTCTTTGTATATGTCCAACTTCAAAACTGACTCCGCCAAATTAAATAGAATTCTGATTCATTTCTGAATTATGCATAATCGCCGGTAAAAATGATAAATGCAGTGAAATTGATCAAACTTACCGAGACGATTGGTAATCATACATAATAACCGGAGATTATGCACAATTACCGATTTATCGCTTTTACCGTAACATATATAGGCCTATACCTCGAACGTATTAAACTGCTTCAAAAAAGAAAATGCCACTCATAATTGCCGCCTGGTGGTCATAAATGATTAGTGTATCAAGACTGGGTTCGAATCAGAGCTGGAGTTGAGCATGGATGTCTATGTTGCTTGATAATGTCTTTTCTTTTTGTTCTTTGACAAAAAAATAGTCGATCCGAGTTCACAATTGTTCACAAGCGTTTTATTTTGATTTTTTCTATTCGGAAACGATTGACTCTCGGCCGAATTAATTTTATATATATTTGGATGCTCTGTCTTTCTTCTGTCCACAACATCGGGCATTGTGCATGCCGAATGTGATAGTGTACATCACTCACGACTAATTAATAAGTATCGTTGACGTTTATTGTAGAAAAAAAAAAATATTATATGAAAGAGACTACGTATAAAATGTTTTTCCTATAGAGAAACAAAATCTATACATATATGCGGTACAACATCTAAAAAGGAGGTGCAGAAAAGAGGAAACATAAATGAATATGAATCGGGAGAGGCGGAAATATTCATTTTGGATCTGTATTTATTTTAATAATAGAGTCATGAGGAAATTTAATTCGTCTCTCTCGGATTTGAACCAATCGAGGTTCGAGAAAAAGTTTTGATGACTCATGCTTCGTCGTCAAATGGATAAGATCTATTCCTATCTCATGTACGTGAATTCGAGTTGATGATTAAAAAATGATTACTCACAGCTGAAAATCTGCATATCACTCACTCATAAGCTACAATTGGGATTGGTACTACCTATAAAAATACTACGTGATTCGAATCAATGCAGATCTTGCCACATTGTAAAATGTTATTCGTTCCGGCAACAACATCATTTGCTGTTAAATATTACGATCAAGAATGCGTTGTTGTTGTAGTTCTTATCACAGTGTTTGGTTAGAAAATTAAGAGGGAAATACTGTATATCAATATAGGGTACATGTAATACAGGGTTGCCCTAAAATAACTTTCCCCGTTTGGAGGCATCTGCAACTAAAACTAACGAACAAATTTCATATACAGTACAGAGTGTGGAAGGCATGGGGAGATGATTTCCTCAAAAAATACAAGAAGTCACCGATAGGGATGATTTTGGTGCTATCGGAACCGAAAACGAGTGAATATTTACAATTAACGCAAGCAAAGTGAAGTATGCAGAATTTCATTTTTAGTAATAAAATAATTTACATGCCGTACAGTTATGAATGAATTTATGTAAAATAATCTTAATCTACATTAGGGTTCCCTGGACGACGTGCAACATTTCCAATGTGCTGACTTTTCCTGTGTGCAACATATTGCATCCACGTGTATGACATTCTCTACGGCTGCGTGTAAATTGCGAGTTTGGGTATTTGGAACAGTCCGTAATATGTTCTGTTTCAACACAGCCTTCTGAATTCCCTAAGAGCCGACACTGCATTACACTGTCAAGAGTAGAACAGCTTTACAAGTACGTTGAGAAAAAGTAGGGCGCCGCATATTAAGCACAAATCAACAGTCAATCCAAAACTGATAATTGAATGAACGTTCGCTCTTCACTTTTTAAAAGGAATGAGAGGTGCTTCTGTCATGTGCGCACCAGGAAATTAGCATAATCGATCTTGATATGCGAATTTCCTATTGCGTACTGCAACTGCACCAAAATCTCCTCTATCGATGACTCTTGGTACTAATTTTTTCTGCGGAATTCATCTCCCCATGCAGTCTGTATGTGAAAATTTAGTTTTATTTCGTTCATTAGCTTTAGTTACAAATGCCTCCAAACAGGGAAAGTTATTTTATGGCCACCCTGTATTTCTCGAAACCAGGTTTTCTTTTCTCTCTTGGCTTTTCTACCTATATTCGCATTCATACGTGTGTGATCAGATAGTCCATCTGATAAACTTCGATACGACATCAGGATTAAAGGTCTCGAACCATTTTGATTTGTTCGAGAGATGTCAAACGAGTAAAAAAAAATGTGTATGTGGAGAGGAACTGAAACAAAAACAAAAAAGAATTGTATAGAGAAAAAAAGTGAGGACATCGTTTACGTGTTGGTGGAAGAGTGGATTCAACGCAATGTTCCCATAATTCATGATTCCGCGGCTTCTGGTGCTTCTAGTGAAGATGCCGTCGAAAATTCCAGTAACTCTATAAAAATGCAAATTCGAGAGACACAGCAGCAGCATTTGAGAAGCTGCAACTTATTCGTTGTGCGGGAAGTTAGGCGTAATACCGTTCGTTCGCCCTTCATCATCTCCTTTTTTCGACTCCAATTTCGGTCGCTCTGACAGATTGAGTTGCTTTGGGTCCATTTTCCTGAAGAGTTAGTCTCTCGAATACAGAGAGAGAGAGAGAGGGTTTCATTGGCAGCGATCTATTCAAATCGACATGGAACAGTAAATTATCTGTAGGAAACGGCGCGAATTCTGCTAGTTCGTCGCCGGTGACAGATGTTTGTCCGTCGGACGTCAGAGATACTTTGCCTGGCACTTAAGTATGCGAGAGATACATTCGTTGGTCACGCCATCCAAAGGCAATGGGCGTTAACGCAAACCTTCGAATTTGTCTACGGGGTGAGATGAGATCAGAAAGACCGACAGGGGTTTTTCCAAAAGTTAGCCGGAAATTATTTGCTGATCCTCGTCTCGGAATCTCAATTATATCATGACTTCTCGACTATTATTTTAAACCGTATCGCAATGTGCGAAGCAAAGAAATTCTAATTGCATTCATTTCAGTGTGTCGGCATTAATAAACGCTAAGGGAAGGAAAATGACATCGACAGAGTCCGATTATGTTCGTTTTCTTCCTGGTTCTATAGTTACAATATTAAATTAATAATAATAGTGATCTAAATTGTGCATCATTGTTCACGTAGAAAACTAATCCCACACGTGATTCAAAGATTTGACGTTTGTGAAAAATCTCACATCTGCTGATTTATTTCTGCCAATAATTGTAGTTATTGGGTAGAATTAAGTAAATAACGGCATAAACTGAGATATTAGGAGAAAAATGCCCATATTTCTTTTTTTTACCGCAGTCACCAAGTAGGAAATGTTCCCAAATCTTCAAAAAAACTGAAAAAACTGTCACCGATTCTGCTCATTTAAATATGCACGAAAATAAGATAAAGAAAAAATTCTGCGGAAATATTATGGGCCACAAAAAAAAAGAAAGTGCAAATATTACTATTTGAACTCCAATAGAGGACAAGAATGAATGTGAAAATGAATGAATGTGAATCTTCAAGAATGAATGCAACCCTCGAGTTGAAGCGACGTCATTCGAACTACATATGACCAAGTACAGCACACACAAAGAAAGAAGAAAAAAGAAATAACTGTTTTTTCTATATATAAAAGAGAGAAGCTGGAGGAAAAGAGTGTGTGAGAGAGTGAAAAGAAGTTTCTTTATGGATATCGCCAAGAGGTGCAAGAAGTGATGAGTAGCCAAATATTGGTTTTTTTTTAATAATTGGCTTTAATAATTGCACTCCGCCACTAATTTCTTGTTTTTAAGTGTTTCTAGATGAAATGAATGTGCTAGAATTTGTTCATAATTTTTTGACGACGACACTTTGGGACCCCTTTCCTTGTAAGTGTAAGTGAAAGGGGAACCAAACTTGCCATTACAAGGTGAAGGAAACAAAAAATAGGGAAAATAACGAACTGTTCGCACGAGACGATGCGCCTCTGCTGAGCTGTTACATGAGAAATCAGGTGAAAAAAACGAGAAAAGATTTTTGTTTTTGAACCAGCGAGAAATATGTTGGTCATCGTGTTACCTTCATGTCTTACGAAATGAAGACAAATGCAAGCGACAGACAAATCTCGATACAGGAAGATTCCGAGCCTTATTTAATTTTTTTGTGATTCGCTACAAAAATATATGATATTTATTTTTGACATGACCGCTAACGTTATCTTCCGACTTTCGGTCGTAGCGAACGGCCACGATCGGTGGTAGCAAATGGCGCGTTGGACACGGCCCCTCTTTTCTAAATGATGATCAGAGTTTGCGATGTGCGAGGGCTGGACCGATAGCTCATTTCGTCGTGAGCGCCCATCTGCGACCCTAAGCAGGAACTCGAGATTTCCCAGTGTGTGTGTGCATATACATAAGCATTTTCAAAACTAGAACCACCGCAAATCCATAAAACACCAGTAATTCACCTGCTCGGAGCTGTATTGTAGATGATACGGTGTATACCAATGTGGTTTCGTCCCTACAAAATTAGATATATAGGGAGGAAGGTTGCGATTGGGGGAGAGGTTACAGTTTTATTTCTTAGCGATTCGGGAGGAATTTGAAGAAAAAAAAGAAGAAAAAATCTTATTTTTTTTATGTGAATGAAGTTCTGTTTTACTGAAACGCAATTCATTAGAATCCCCAAGTTGCAAATCACAATATTGCTTTAGGACTTCACTTCAGTGACCTGAAATTATGAACAATTCATGCTTAACCAATGGCTCGCGGACTAAATGTGGCCCATGACCTCGAACCTAATTTTGTAAAAATTAGCAGCATATTTACAGATCATCAAATCATTTGAATGACCAGCGGCACAGTTACACAGCACTCATGTGGCTTGTGGTGCAGTTTCACTTCAATTAAGCTCCTCGGCACATTCGCAGAACACTCAAGTGCCCACGGCACATTTGCAGATCACTCAAATGATCTGCGACACAGTTCCTGAGCACTTAACCTGTCCGTGGTGCATCGCTCCCGTGGAACGCGACACGCTTACAAACCAGTGAAGGTGCCCGCACTCTCCTAAAAGTTTAGCAACCTTGTTATAAACTGAGATGCTGTTTCTGGTTTTGTGAATAGCTCAGAATGCTTTTCAAACGATTTATTTTATTCGGTCAACTAGATTCGCATCCAACAACGCATAGGCAAAGACGCTGCGTGAGAATGAACGTATGATAACTCGAATGATAAGCCAACAAACTATGCTTAGTGCTGTTTTCTTCTTCTTCCTTTGGAAGACATTCCAAACAACACGACCGATCGCGATTTGAGAAAAACTTCTTTCTCGGTAAAAAAATGTGAAGTGATATGGCAAATTTCTGGAGCAAATATAAGAGAAAAGTGGGGGGGGGGAGGGAGGGGGTTGCAGTGCGAAAGCCTATTTGTGCCGCGATAACTAACGCGGTGGTATTCACGTAAATGTATGATACGCTATCGTGTACTTTCAGATTCAACTCGGACCACCAGCGAAACGTTTATTTATTGATACACTTCGCCAAATTTGCATAATCGCACTTGATTGCGACCAGGTCTCGGCGCGAAATTTTGCAAAGCTTTCCAAGAAACGCCTACTCTCGAGTTTGGTCTCATTCATCTTGTCGTTGCGGGCTCAAACGTTTCATTACGTTTCGTGCGCGTACGAGAATAGATGAGGCAAGAGAAACCTCCATATTCAAACGGGAAATATTCGACAGTCTCTAATGACTGAGCATCTCTCTCTCTCTCCACCTGTTCGCATTCGGTGGATGAAGTTGTTCAACAAGGTGGTGGTACTTCCCACTGGAACGCGAAGAATATAGCAATAGTTTCTCCCCAAGTCGTTTGAGAGAAAATCCTCCCACTTTGGGATAATGATGAGAGTTCCTGTTCGGATTCACACACGTTTTCCCTCCCATCGAATCCAAACTATAAGAGAGAGAGAAAAAAAATTGCGCATTTTTCTTTTAATTTAGAGGAGAAATATTCGATTCAAACAAGTAAAAAAAAAAGAAGTGATGACATAAAAAATATCTGTAGTATGAAAAGAATTTTTGTTCCATATTGTGACGTTTATTTAATTACTCAAAAAATATCGCCACTGAGAATGAAAATCGACAGTTTCCTATCTATATCGATTTCGGTAAGGAATGTAAGATAAGAAATACTTCCAGCTTACCAAAAACAATCGGACCCGATATAACGGATTTTTCCTGAAATTCTGGGAAAATAGAGTTCAAACTCATAATGAATATTTTTTGAACTATCCTAATTTTTACTTCTCGTCACCCAAAACCACAATCCGAAGATTTGACTTCCCAGGAATTGGCCTTCAGCCCTTTAGACACAAACTAAAGAAGGGGAGAATAGGGCAGGGCGGTCTAAGGGCCCTTTCACACGGAGCGGATGCGGATGCGGGTCCGGAAGAAGTTTTAACAATTGGAATATACTGCGCCTTTCACACGAGCCGAAAAATCTCCGCACCTAGGAAATGTTCATGCGGGTCCGGACGTCGTCCGCATGTGTCAAAACCTAAGTGCGGGCTCCGCATCCGCACATAGAAGTTTTGACAATAGGTTTATTCGAAGCTATTCACACGATGCGGATGCGGAGCGAATTCGTCCGCATCTTTGGCTACTTTTTGAAGGTGATTTTGCACGGAATTTTTTTAATTATTTGCCATAAATACCCTTAAAAACACCATATGAGGGTCTTTGTTCATCAAATATGATGTACCCACATACGTCTATCCCTCCGTTTCCTTCTGAGATGGAGATATAGCAACTTTAACTGCCTTTTGTCCATATTTCACAATTTTATACAATAAAACCTGTCAACAACGGCCACTGACGGAACCAAAATTATAAGCCGTTCTATTCATTACGAATATTTAGTTGACTAAATACTTTAATAACTTTTAAATTTAATTTAAAAATTTTAATTTTTTTCTTTTTAAATTTTTAAAATTATTTAAAAAATTATAAATATTTGAAATATTATTTTAAATATTTTTTTTTTAATTTTTATTATTTTTTAAATTTTTAATCTGTTAATTTTTTTAAACTTTAAAAAAAATACTTTTATTAAACAACGTTATCCACGTACGGTGTTCACTCAGGGCCGGATTAAGACGTTTGAAGACCCTAGCACTTGAATATTTTTGGTGGTTCCCCGATACCTACAAGTTTATTTTACTCAATATTCAGTCTATAAACTGAAAAAATGAAATTTTATATTTCAGAAATGACTAATCTAAGGATGGGATTTCACTATAAAAGGTTTATGAAAGTTATTTTTATAAAACTTGAAAAAAGCAACTAATAAATTTATCGGTTGCATTAGAGCAAATGCAACCGATAAATTTAATAGTTGCTTTTTTTTAAATAATTGTTATAAAATTTTTATAGTGTAATCCGGCCGGGATTATACTATAAAGTTTTATAAAAGAACTTTTATGAAAGTTGAAAAATTCAACCAATAGGCGCATCGGTTGCATTCAAGAAAATGCAACCGGTGCACACACACACACACACACTTTGCATTCAAAAAATTCAACCAATAAGATAATATTGGTTGAATTTTTCAAGTTTTATAAACTAACTTTTATAAAACTTTTATACTGTAATCCCGGCCTAAGACAGAATTGTGATGTGAATATTTCTAAGCACAGACATTTTGAACGTTCCCACCCCTCCGCTTTTTTTCTACTTGCAAATTCTTTGATATCTCCTGAATTTTTTTTTTAGGAACATATTAGTTTTGGATGTTTTTGGAATTTTTCTTTCATATTTTTCTGGAAAGACGGATTTTTTTTTTCAAAATGTTTTGAAAATATTTGAAGACATTTTCTCCCATCGACTACTTGTGAGGATCGGAATTAAGACATCTTTATTCCCATATTCTATGTGGCTCTAGACTAAACCACCAAAGAATACCTCTAGGCTGCCTATGGCCACTCAATCAGGGGTGAAGGAGAAAAACAGTTACAAAAATTGCGAAAAAATAGTTTTTATGCACGAATTTCGAACTAAAGATGCGGGCGATTCGTCCGCATCTTCAGCGCTCGTTTGAAAGGGTATGCGGACCCGAGTCCGCATCCGCACCCGCATCCGCATCCGCTCCGTGTGAAAGGGGCCTAAATAGTATCATGGTCCCACGGGCAAAGTGAGTTTTCTGAGAACCTATCCGGTTAAAAATGCTCTCACCAACAAATTTACATGCTTACTCTCGAAAATTTCAATCGGATCTCATTTTTGGGAGGTCCTCTCTAATCTTGAGGTCCCCCGGGGCCGTGCTCGGTTGCGCCCGTGTGTTAAGACGATCCTGGAACAAGAATCTGTTAAAGAAGACGCGAAAGCCTTTCAAAAGATAATTAGGAAGGTTTCAGCAATCGGTGTAACACCAATATAATAAATCATTGTGCTGTCCGCACGTTTTGATTTCAGTTGAGAAATAAAGTTACTTCAAGTTCGTGCTCTGTCTTGATGGGCAAAGAGTGGCGGGTCATCGGAAGAGAAACCATTTTTCAGTTGGAGAAAAAAATGACGATTTCGAATTTCATAAAATATTGAACAAACTTTAAATATATAATCAAACAAACTTTTATCAAGCAATTTTTTCGTGCATCCTGACTTTATTCTTAAGTTTATGTATTCATTTTTCAATTGGTGTCAGAAATGAACTGTAACAGCAACCCTCAAAGTAAAAATTTCGCCATCTCGAGTGTGTTTATGCCCCTTATCAATTTTATCCCAATTTAACGATTCCCTCGATTTAAGCGAATAAAATTTTCGATTTCTTCCGATTCGTTAAATCGAGTTTTGACTTTTATTAAACCCATGGAGATTCTTTCCTTAAAATGAAAAAGACGATATAATTTTATTCACAGCCGAGCTTTAAAAAAAAAAAAAATAGAAGAAAAGAATTCGATCTCTTACTCCACGATCAATTATCATCGAGAATTTTTTTTTCCCATAACTCGATGACATTCAGCAGAAAATTGAGGAGAAAATACTTTTTCAAAATTTGTCAAATCACAGGTGTAAATGCCTATAAATAACAATCTTACCGCATCCGATATCAAGTACAGTCGAGTCTGCTTATAACGAAATCGGGTACGAAGTATCGGTTATAACGAATTTTTTTCTGTCTCAGTGAACTTGCAATACCGAAATAATGTTAAAAATATCGCTTATAATTGCCATATTTATGAATATCGGATATAACGAAGTTTTTGACAAGAATGGAATATTTTTGTGGGATAAAATATTTTCCATAAAATCAGAGAAATTCTGTCTCAGAAAAAAATTATATTATGAAGTACTGTCGTATTATATTGTAAGAAACACTACGGGTGTGTTCTGTCAGCGTAAATCTATAGTTAGAGATAGCGCTTTTATTCTGTTGATTCCCATAATCGCTCAAATAAAGAGGGATTGGTATAACTGCAGTTTCTGTTATGATGTCGGCCTTTCTCAGTTTTTGTAAATTTCGGGCCGACTCATCATCCGCCATTACATGTGCAGTGTGACGTCAGTATTACCGATGCAGACTCCCCCCCCCCCCCATGCCGTTTCTTTGGCGATTAGACGTCACTTTGATGTCACATTGTATAGAAAAACTGATTTTCCCATCCTCGGTGAGTCTGCTAGGGCAGTGTTTCTCAACCTTTCTTAAAACAAGGACACCAATAAAATGTCTGAAACAATTTGACGGACCACTTGTGTCCCGTGAAAGTGGAAAGAACATTCCTGTAATTTTCGTTGTTCTAATTTTTTTTATACCTTTTTCCCGCTTTTTTTCAACGATACTTATTTGAATTGGTAATATTTACCAAAGTCATGAATACACAGCGTATTAATGAAGTTTTGATAAATTATTGGAAAACATATTCATCTCACATATTTGTCAGGTTTAACGTTTCGCCCACAATTTGTTTTTTGGAATTTTAATTACTACTGATGATTGTACCTCTGACAATGTTTTTTATGACATTGGTGATATCCCATATTTTACGGATTACTATTTAAGATCCCAGTTTACCGTATTTTTCTCAATGAAATATGTTAATCAGATCATTTGAATATTTTTTTCGAGAAATTCATTTTTTTTCACTGAGATTTGTAGCAGCAATTTATTTCTACACATTTCTGCAATTTTAGTAATTGCTGGCGAATTGCATTTAAAGCAATAAATTGCAATTTCTGGCAAAATGTAGGGTAATCCCGTATTTGGAATCGCAGTTTCTTCCATTCCTTTCGATGTTGTATGATGAACCTAAGTATGAAGATTTTATTTTATTTATTAATATGGATGTTACTAATATGAACTACAACGGATGAATAGTTTTGTTAAGTTTGCCTGCGAACCACCTCTTGTCCACGGACCATTTCAGTCAACGTTTATAAGCACTCCCCCCCAACAGAATACTCCTAGGCCGGGACGAGTTTGATAAAAGATCTTTTACAAAACTTAAAAAACAACCAATAGGCCTATTGGTTGCATTCGCTCGAATGTAGACGATATGATTATTGGTTGTATTTTTCAAGTTTTATTCATATATTTCTTGCATAGAAATCTTTTATAGTGTAATACCAGCATAATAAAAGCTAATAGATTATGAGAACAGAATTACACTATAAAAGTTTTATACAGTAAAATCCTTGAAAAATGCAACCAATAAGCGTATCGGTTAGATTCGAGCGAAAAAACCAAGAGGCTTATTGGTTATATTTTCAAGTTTTGTGAAAGATCTTTTATCAAACATTTACAGTGTAATCCCGTACTGACACACGTGAATATTTTTTATTTTAATTACAATTAAATTCTCAATTATAATCCACCTGAGGATCACCTCTAGTCCAATGCCCATAAGTTGAGAAACGTTGCTTCAAGTATATTTTCTCATTGAACTCGAGTATTTATTATACAAATACAAATACAAATACAACACCACAACAGGCAAAATGCCCAACGAGGTGGCTGATAAAAAGATGCCCATAAAAATATGGTTGTCATATGTTTCAAAAATACAGCAACCCAATTAAAAATGCAATTAACACAAGTTATAAACAATATATACACGTGATAAAATATTATACAATGCCCATAAAGCATACTTATGGTTGTCTTATTCTAAGAATGGATAGCTTCCCGATTTACCCCAACATGTTTATCGTATTTCTTTTTAAACGTGTCAATTGTGTTACAATTTACTACCTCCGGGGGTAAGCTATTCCATTTATTAACAACCCTATTGGAGAAAAATTCCCTGCGACACCATAACCTTGCATTGTCCCTCACCAATCGATACTGGTGTCCCCTTGTAAAAGCAGTCGATTGGCGGTGTACTAAAAGTTCATGGTCCATCCTATCCATCCCATTGAAAATTTTGAACACTTCGATCATATCTCCTCGACACCTGCGTTCATCCAATGTAAACATATTCAAAAAATGAAGTCTTTCTTCATAACTCAAGCCCTGTGTGCCAATAAGGACACGCGTAGCTCTTCTCTGCACCCCTTCAACCAAGTCTATGTCCCTCTGTAGGTATGGTCTCCAAAACCTTACAGCATACTCCAGTCCAGGACGAACTAAGCCTCGAAAAAGCGGAAGAATGACTTTAGGAGAACGCGAAGAGACCTTTTTGAAAATGAGACCAAGCATTCTATTCGATTTTTTGACAACCGCTGAACAATGTTCAGAAAACTTAAGTCGCTCGTCAATGAGAATTCCCAAATCGGTGACTCTAGTTGCATCCGGGATAGTGACACCATTCAACTCGTAATTCATTATGTATCGGTTATAACGAATATCGGATATTACGAATGTTCTTCACGTTCGCATGCGACTTCGTTATATCCAGACTCAACTGTATCTCAATTAAAAACTGGCATTATCTGCTTGTGAAATTCATCAAAGCCAATGAAATGACACTAAATATTGAAAAGAAATTACTTGACAAATGATCATCAAAGGGCTTCTTTGTTTTTCTAACGTGTTCATCAGTGGGCTTTACACAACTCTCTCAATAGACTCAACTCTCTCATTTCAACCAGTGAAGAGAAGAATTGGTCATTGGTGGACCAAACTTTTTTTTTATCGTTTATTATGACTCTTGGCGACTCTACTCGAGTTTCCTGGACGTCACTTCAGTTTCATCTCAATCAGAAAATACTAATAACAATATGATTAAAAAATATAAAAATATTTTCAAATCAAAAATTAAAAAAAAAAGAAAAGGGATCTACAGTTTTGGGATAAAAACACGTTTTTGGAGATGAATACGTTTCCCCTCATCTTCATCATTTCTGAGTTTAATCCACAAATACACAATGGGCGTGTTTTGATACCTTTTCTATGTTTGCTGCATTTAGTACTATTATTATACTGACTTTTTTCATAGGCTGTGCAATTTTATTTGCACTTGGCTGAGACATGGTTTTCAACATGTAAATCATCAAACTTATACTCTTTCTGTGAAATTTGGTTTCGGTTTTGCTCGTAGTCAAACCCAAGCTTTGACTCAGATGATCCCGAGCAAAGCAATCCCCAATGACTACGGTCATGACCTGGACCCCACGACTGGGGTCAAAGATGTTTGGCTAGTCAGCGAATATATGTTGTTCCAGTATGGGGGTTGACGGAAAATTATGAGGCGTTAGTCAGCGCATCACATGCCCCTGCAGAAAACGGGACCTGCCTGCCTGAAGCTTTAAATGAGGGTTTTCTCGCTAGATGCAAGAAATTATATTTCTTGCTAATTGTTTTCATTCTTTGCTGAGTGGCAATAAGAGCAGAAGAATGCTATCAGTCGAGAGGTATCACCTCTGATGTTTTAGTACTTTAATATCTTTAGTGTTTGAATGCCATAACGCATTTAGTACTTGAAATACCAGACGGTGTGTGCCAACGTTAATATTCCTTACGGAACCTCTAACGTAAAAGGTATCTGTTGGAAAAGTAGCAACACCCTCCCATAGCCCACAAATCTATCCACCCCACCTGAGAAAATTTTTTCAAAATATATGAGGGTCTAAAAAAAGAGAAAAAAACGAGAATACAAAGTAAACACAAAACATTGAAAAAATTAAACATCTGTGGTAAGCGCAATGCACGTCACAGTCCGAAAAAAAAAGGAAAAAGGGGAACACAAAATTTCGGTACTTAAAGTTTGGTACTCAAACATTTCTATGTTTTGCTTCCACCTGCTGTGGGTATCATGTGCATTCCTCATACAATATGATCCAGGTATTTATGTACAAAGGTCTAATGCAGAAGTTTTCAAAGTTTTTTGTTTTTTTTGTTGTGGTTCCAAATGAACTTCCAAAATTTTCCTGCCCTTATGATCTACCTCTACCAAGATAGCATTTCTCGCCATATTTTTTTTGAAGCTATTTATGTGGAATATGGTTAAATGTCTACTTGCTAATATACCACTCAAGTATTCCAATGACAGATTCGTGGTCAAGGTCAAGATAGTGTTAGAAGCAAAAAGTTTATAATAGATTCGCTTCGATTTAAAGATTCAGGCCTCCCTTTGGGGGCTTTCATTCTGTTGAACTTGCTTTCACCGAGTACATCCTGGCCATTCGATCAAAAGCATCACAATTTCCCATGTTTTATTTCATTGCAAGTTACTACTGTTTCATGCTTTCTCTTTCCTCCGTTTCCGATAGACTCGATAATCCAGCCGTTCTCTAGTCCGGAACGTCGAGTAATCCGGCGTTTTTAGGTGGGTTTTCTTCGAGTATAGAAGAGGAAAACATGACTGTGCAAGTCTGCGCGCAGAAGTTTATATTATTTAAATGGGTTTACGTCGACCATTTACTTCTAATAATCCGCCATACCCTGGTCTGATATGTGCCGGGTCAGCGAGAGTCTGCTGTATAAATAACGCGCATTTTTTTTCCTTTTCATGGTAGACAGTGAGAGTCATGTTGCTACTTTTGAATACGGTGTTTTTATACAGTATACAGTTACTTTTCACGTCTGTTGAGGTCGACATTTTACTGCTACTTTTAACTGCTATAATGCACATATCGTAGCATATTGCACTAAATACACAGCCTTTCCCCGTCTCGGTTGACTCGTTGCACAAAAAAGAAATATTGCTTGCATTTCCTGAATCTGTATCGTAGTATCCTCGAAGATTCTATTCACCCGAATGTTAATGAAAAGACTTTGAAATCAGATTCTTTTTTAGGAAAATTACGGTTTTTACGCAATTTTTCTGGTACTCCCAGATGTGCGTTTTACATAGTTCAACTTCATTCGTTTTGTCGACATTTGTGCAGGCTATTCAGATGTGCCAACTCGATGGGCATCTGCATTCTAAAGTATTTCCTATTCTAGCTGGGATTCAAATTTCGAGGTTGCTAACAATACGGCTAGTACTTATGATTGGTTTTGGCGCCGATAATGATTGGTTAAAAGACTTAAAATTTAGGTTTTTAACCAATCGCGAATGGTGCTGACTCGCAGAATCGGAAACCAGCATGCACTGTGTGAGTACCTTAAGTGGGACGATATGCATACAATACAGTATATTATTGCATTTCAAGTTAATTCCATCAGAACAATTGTCGATGCTGCAAATAAATGGAAATTATTTTAAAAATGCAAAAAATAATAAGGAAAATGAGAATGAGTCATCGAAAGAATGCAAAAAAAAAAAAAGAAGAAGAAAAAAAAATGGTGTCCAAAGAAGGAAGGAAGGTAACAAAAAAAGATTCGCAAACACTCTCATAATGTAATACATACGACACTGATCGTACGTGCAAGTACATAATTTACGTATTTCAGAATT
The DNA here is from genome assembly GCF_987345545.1 of Pholcus phalangioides. Lineage (NCBI taxonomy): Eukaryota > Metazoa > Arthropoda > Arachnida > Araneae > Pholcidae > Pholcus > Pholcus phalangioides. The sequence goes on along the minus strand of NW_028301608.1, from coordinate 77,531,719 downwards.
GTGTCGCTCTTAGGTGTGCATAGAGTATAGGTATTTCTTTACACAATTCTTTTTCGCAATATAATACCGGGTATTCACTTATGTTGTACACATACGAACACGCACTCCTATGTATGTATAAACATACTCCTCACCCATTAGATGATCAAATCATGAATTGAATCTCGGCGAATAAGTGGAGTTGCCATCATTATCGACACGTTGAAGTGAAAGAGTTTTTTTTTCTTCTGCCTTTGTGGATATTAATCTGATACGGGGCAGTTCAAACAATTTAACATTCCTTCTAACCATAACCTCTGATTCTCCGGCCACACCTTCTCGTCATGATGATGATGGTGATGAGCCATGGGTTATTTTCTTTCCCACCGCACGTTTCTCTTCTTCTCGGGCGCTGGTAATTTTTCAATTATGTTCATGATGGTCTGGCAAAAGTAAACTCGGGGACTCGGAATTAGGATCGACGCCGAGGGGAGAAGCCGTGTGCCTAATAATAAGGCTAAGATTATTATTGTTCAAAGAGAGAAAAAGAAACAGGTGAAAAGACGCGGCGCAAAATCACGGTGCGAGGTGCAGAAAAGTGGCTCTGCCTCATCTTGCCTCCTTCTTCTCGCTTTAACCTCGTGCAAACACTGACTTTACCTGCAAATTACATACGAGGGGATACTCAAGTGGAATTTATTTCGAGCAGAAAAAAAAATATCACCACACCTCTCTCTCTCTCTCTCTCTCTCTCTCTTTCTCATTGCTTCATACAACGTCGTTTCTCTCTTTACACGACCACTTAAGAAGTGCCGTTGAAAAAACAAAACAAGAAAAGAAAAATAAGTAGACATGTAACTAGTTGTCAGAATTACGTGCGAACCGTCGGTCTGAGATACATACTGTATCCGCAAATCAAATCAACGGGAGCCTCGAATAGCGACTTCCAAAACTATTTCATTCGAGGAACACGAGCAACATATTAAACTTTCTCGACATTACAAAACAGTGTTCAAGCCTTATAAAACTTCATACATAAAACGTTCGTGTAAAGTCATACGATGAGCTGCCGTGGGAGAAGGTTAGCCGAAAAATTTCTGCGTAAAGTGCATTGCGTTTTTTTAAAAATAAAATCTATATACCAGCAGTACGGTATTTTCTTTTTCAAGTGTATGGAAAAAAGTGCATCATATTGAAAACAGATAAACAAAAATACAGTAAAACATGTCTAATAAATAAAAAACCTGTTGCTAAACAATGTTCAATAACAAAATTCCTTTTGCTTTCTGGAAGGGCTTTATAGTCCCTTGAAGTTGCGATTGCGAGCCGGTCTTCCATTTCAAAAAGTCCCTCCGCAGAGAGCAGACAGACCTTCAATATGATACTTGCATGATATGAAAATTCAAGCATGGCAGAACCAGCTTCAATATAAAACAAGCACAATTCTGACAACGTAAAATACCGTAAACCCGGGCTACTTTGGCTCTGGAGTCCTACTTTGGTCCAAAACGATAGAATAATAAAACGCACTCTGTAGAAAACCATTTTCGGACCTAGTTTTTGTAGTTTCTGCCAGGTAGCGGCACTTATTAAGGCTACTGAGTGTATTCGGTAGAACACGAATGGCTGACCAGGCAGCAAGAGTGGTGGTTTTGTATACTTGTGATTGCGCGAGGTTTTTCTCTCAAATTTTTCACTGCGGAAGTTGCTATCCATCTTGGGTAGGTGTCTAATTAGAAACACAATTTAATGCTTTTAATCGTAGTTTGATTAAAATTTCTTTTAATCGTTTATTTTTTCCGAAAACATTGATAGGAACCAATTTCCCCTTAATATTAGGTCTCTCCAGAGAGATCTGCAGATCCAGAACGAAAAAACTATGCCCGATTCTCACATTCAATTTATAGATGACAAAATAGATGCAGCACCGAGCACACAGCACACACCGTGAATTCAGTGGTGAAATTGGTAAAATGGGGGGGGGACACCAGACCCCCCAAGCCCCCCCCCCCTCCCGGATAAAATAATGACCCGTATCGCGAGTGACCAACAAACAAAACTGGAATAAAGAAAGAAGCTTCTTCTCGAGACCGATTCATACGGTGGCTCCATTCCCCTGAAGCCGTGGAGGAAAACGCATGACTCAATATAGTTTCCTTCTTTTTTTATAAATGACAACAAGGACATTTAGCAAGAATCAACGATATTATAAAAAAAAACGTGGGAATTTTATTTTTCTATAAAAGTATTTTGTTTCGATAGCTGTTCTCTTTCAAGTCGAGAGTGGAACGAGCACATAAACGATGGAACAACAGCAACGATGAATCAAGACCGAGAGAAAGAAAACCAGTTCGGGTGAAGATCCCCGATCGAGGCTATCTTTCTTTCTGTTGTATTTTGCGAAGTTAATCGTAGAGAGTGTTGACAAGGTGGTTATTTGAGGTGTGGCTGGGATAGGTTTCAGCGAGAGAACGACGCCCAGTCGATGTGCATGCAAATACAATCTCTGCTCCAGAACATCCGTGGCGACAGGTTTGCCATCTCCTTCTTATTACCACCGATCTCTTCTATATAGTAGTTACGCATCTGAGCTTATTACCGACGCCGCTGCTAGAACAACAGCGCGAATCATTTTTTTCCTGGAAGACGCCTCGTAATGTTCAGGTGACCATACTCAGGGTGCGGCCACTGCATATCATTTGTGTTTACTCTTCAAATGCACCTAATGCGTCCCAGGCGAAAATGCAGTACAGTGGATTTCGACAGGACTCAGCGCTGAAAACTGCCCTAACACAAGGGAATGTTCGATACCGGATTAGAAAAATGTTTCCGAATGGATTGCTCAGTGAAACATATCTGAATGAATTCATTGACACTTCTGCTTCTTGAACTCTCCCCGACTATTCGGTGGGAAACTTCATACGAATACAAATACAAAGACCAACAACAGCCAAGCAAATTGCCCAAGGAAGTGGCTGAACAAAGAAGCCTATAAAAATATAGATGTCTATTATGTCAAAATACAGCAACACAAAATAATAGTAATTATCACAAAAGAAACTTATAATTATGATAAAGCATAATAACATTGTCATAAGAAATTATGATTGTCTAAGGCCGTCATTACACTATGAAAGTTTGATAAAAGACCTTTTACAAAACTTGAAAAAAAAAAACAAACAATAAACATTTTTCAAGTTTTGTGAATAATAAACGTTAATAAAACTTTTACAGTATAATCCCGACCTTATCTAAGTATGGATAGCTTCTCGCTTCATCCCAATATGAATAATGTATTTTTTTTTTTAAACGTGGCAACTTTGAAGAGATTGTTGATTGACACTGAAAGTACTGAAATAGGATTTTATGCATAGTTGTTCATACTAATGAAGTATTCATTCTTCACTAGCTTATTTGCGTTGAGCTTAAAGCTACTTCACCAAACACCAACACCTGCCATATCGCTATATTGCAATTTACTGTCATTAGCGAGTTGTGTTGGAAGTAGGCGACCACCGATAGATAGTCGTTCATTTCCAACCCAGCTCCTTAATGAACGACCATCTATCGTTGTTCGCCTCAAGCTCGTTAGGGAAAATATACTGTTACTTATATATTCTTCCCCCGGTTCGAACTCGGGACCTGGCGGCAACCTTCACTGTGGTAGACGAATATCTTATCACCACGCCATTCGGGTGAGTATAACGCAGGCATTATCGAATCTTCTCATCAAAAAAATTCTAAAAAATTGTAATCCATAATTTGACTTTTCTCTATTATCTTGATCGTCGTGATTATCAACGGGAACTATTACCGGGGCACTATTTATATAGGGTGGTTATAAATAAACTGGCATTACTCAGACGCACGTAGCGCACATTCTGATGGAGGTATTTTGATGAAACTCTCTCTTGGTATATAGGATATATGGACCATGAAAGCGGAAGTAAGATTCAATAAAAAAGTTTTTTTTTTTTTTCACCACCAGAGGTGAAAAGGTGTCGCTTTTTAATCAGTTATCTTTTTCCCATGGTCCAAATGACGTATATGCCAAGTTTCAATGTAATACGTCCTTCACAGCGGGCGCTACATAGAGGTCGGAGTAATGTAAATATAATTCAACTGCCACTATACTCAGCTTAATTATACTGACACTACTACGACCTATGTAGCGCCCGTTGTGATGGACGTATTTCATTGAAACTTGGTTTTTTTTACGTTACTTGGACCATGGGAAAAAGATAGCTGCGATAAAAACAGTGACACGTTTTACCTGGAGGTCAGAAACTGAATTTTTTTTTACTGAATATTTCTTTTCTGCATGGTCCATATACCATATATACCAAGTTTCATCAAAATATCTTCATCAGAATGAGTGCTACATACGTCTGAGTAGTGTCAGTTCATTCATAACCACCCTGTATTTTGATTACTGATGAAAGTATATTCGTAGCTATACTATCTAATCATGTTGATGTAATGGAAAATGAGAACGTCTCCCATGGATATGAGAGAGAGAGACGGCTTTTTTTATTCCCTGGAAGTCTATTCCGAGGTTTTTGACTGAGAGTGAGTTGCTATTCTCCATGACGAATCAAGAGCCATTTTCACTTACCTTCATCAATTCCGTGATAGATTTATATGCATGTAAGAGGTGTCTGCGTCTTATGCTAAAAAATGTCGGCGCCTCCATCACTTCATAGCATCAGCATATGCATGTGAAATCGCTTTCTGTAGACGTGTAACACAGATAAGAACACCGACTAGAATATGCAGGCACTACTACTCCTTAACAGAACATGCACTTCGTAAAAATTTCTCTGGGAAATTTCGAACGAAATGCTGCTTGCCGTGAGTTCTCAGTGTGTGTGCGGCAAGGGCGTAGCGAGGGGGGGGGGGGGACTTGGGGTTCTCGTCCCCCCCCCCCGAAATGTGAGAAAATGACCGAAAAAAGGGAAAAAGATGGCCAAATCCATTGTTCTGTCACTTTGGTCCCCCTCCGAAATGAAAGTGGTCCCCCCCTCGAACGAAAGTTCTGGCTACGCCCCTGGTGTGCGGCCCTAACGTATTTATGTTGTCAGAGTTGTGATTGTTTCGTGTTCTAGTGGTGTTGCCATCTGTCTTTCTTATTTTGAAGTGAAAATGGCAGATGCCTGAATTTTTATGTTATGCAAGTATGTTGAGATCAGATATCAAATCTCCGCGGAGACATGTTTTCAAATGGGAGATCGGATCGCATTTGCGTTTCGAAATTAGAAAACCGCAGGAAACCAACTTCAGCCAACCACCACTGTCCGCCAACGGGGTTCGACCTTGGATGGTGAACATGTACATTAAGATGACATTTCTTCGTATTCATAACTATTCTTGTTGACCACCCGCTGCTTCTGTCTATTGCAGTGTTGCAATTTACTACCATCGTTCTTATCAAGAGCCTAACGAGATCTCGACTACCACGAATATACTGTATATGGTTAAACATTTGATTCCACAGAATGCATGTTTATCACGTGGTACGTGGAAGTAAAATTGTAAACGCACGCAGATCTTGTAGGTCGATATGAGAGACGATAGGGGAAGATCATAGAATGAGACTACGTGAGGGCGGTGGTTACATTTTCCGTAGAAGTCTATAAAATTTTCTTTTTTTTACAGTAACTACAAACCATATACACCTCACTTTTCGGCATGTACCAATTCGTTAGCAATTACTAAGCGGAATGTCTGTGAGGTGCCATGTGTGGAAACTAACGATTAGTTGGTTTAGCCTTTAATTAGCCTTTTAGCCTTTAATTCCTTAATCTCTAAAAATTTACTCCATGTTCCTTCTTATGACATATAAGATTTATGCTACATACACACGTGTATACGCATGTATATGTGTATGTTTGAATTTGATCGGTTTCTAAAAACCTTTCAACGCTGAAGATTCGGTTGAATCACGTTTTTCAGATATCACGTTCACATTTGTACACCTCTTGGTTAGATCAATTCAACACAGATCAATTTTCGTTATCGGTGTTACACACTTATAGGACGTTTTGACTCAGCTTCTTGAGCGTCCTATAAACGAGGTTTCCACTGTATGTATCCACTATGTCGCAAAAATCCGCAAAAACTATGTCCGCACCAAGTATCACACAGCCTTTTCAAAACCGCAATAGATTTCGGAAATGCTTCAATAAACGATTGGGGTTTTTATGTGGTGAGAAAGGAGGCACGCTATTTCAATATGGAGTTGATTTTGTGCCTCCTACTTTGATGTAATCATTGTTTGAGTAACTCATAGGGATGAGGCCACCTCCAGGTCCATCTTCGAGTAAGTGAGCAAGAAACTATTCCTCCTATTATTCTAAAAGGATGATGCGGCAACAATATATAGTACGTACTTAATAGTTTAATTTTAAGAAGAAAAAACAACAAAAGTCATGTGCACGACTACTTGCATCTAAAAGTATCTCGGAATTCCGTTTGCGTGTGCTATGTAGCATATATAGGATTTTTATATACTAATTGATACTATATTATTTATTTACTTTTTTCGGCATTGGATAAGTTGGTTAAGGTTCGATCGTGAACGCCATCTTGAGCGATACCCTCCTAATGGAACGAGAGATCGATTCAGTTTTTGCTTCATCTCTCCCTCGGGATATGCAATTGACGATCATGAGAACTGTAATGAATTGACGATTCTTCGAGTTTTCAAATCGAATTCGTTCGCTCTGTAATTACGTGGAAACAGTTTTCACTTGGCCGGAAACGAAGTTGCGCGACACGCTACGGGGCGGTCCAGTTGACCCCCGAGTGGAAGTCGTCGTCATCATCCTGTCCTGCTGCTGCCACGAAATAATAACAATAATAGTGCATAGTGCAGAAGGAGAGAGAGAAAAAGTGTCACCTGTGAGCAGCAACTTCATCTTTGTGCCTGCATGAAGAAGCCAAAACGAACGCCTTAATGGTCCTTCTTTTTTTTTCTATTTGGCATTTTCTATTCGTTTCGTGCGATGGATTGCAAATGCTTGTGCGAATGTATGTTTGTCCGTGCTTGTATATGTATATATATATACACACACACACATACATGTAATTCTCTGTTATTACCCGCAGTCATGAGTCTCTAATGATTTTCGTCATTTGCGATTTCCTGCGATTGCGAACGGAAACTTGGCAGTTATTATTTCTGTTATTATACATTTCTTATATATATATATATATATATTCATAACGTTTTATACAGAACGACGGCAGTTATAAAGAAAGCATTCCCAAACAGCAAATTAGCGCTCGCGAGACTTATAACGGCTGCGGTTCGAATACACGAAAATCACGACGAGAACGAGATTAAGATTGAGTGTAACGCATATATTATAATCGAGAAATGTCTTTTCTGTTCACACTTGCGACAGCTGTTTCCAACACATTGGCACTGTCACACTGGCACTGAAAAAAATTGATCGTTTAGCATATACTGGCACATAAGAGAAAAGCTTTTCAGTCACTACCTCGTTAGAAACAGGGATTATTTGGTAAAATAGCTTTCCTTCATCCACTCCAGAAGGCTATTCGTTTTATAGTCAAACCTCGCTTTAACGATAAAACTAAATGATTCGGAGAGAAGTTCATTGAAATCTATGATGCTTGTCAACCGATATTGCGATAAATTTCCCAAAATTTCGAAATCTTGTTTTTGAGAAACAGTGTTGAAATACATTTCCCCCTTTTTTAACCCTTTGAGCGGCATTGACGTGATATCTCCTCCTTCGTAGAAGTCTCCTGTTTTAGCATTGACAAGTATAGACATTTTGTAAAGTTGATTTAACAATGGAAACTTTCCCCTATACCCCGAATTTTGCACCTGCTGAAAATCGAAAGAAAGTCAACTTATATATACGCCATTTTGAATAGGGCTTATTGATTTCTGCTGTGCCGGTTAAACCTGGAAGTACAAGGTACGTTTTTTTAGTGTTCTGTGTTGAAATAGCTTAACGGAAAGAGATTTCAATCAAAATCAGAAACTTGGTAGGCATCAATCGAAACATTAGTACTTGGGCCAGGGGGGCGGGGCGATTTATTTTCCAATAGGACTGCCTACTGCACGAATTATAAGAAAATAATTCCAGTGCAAGATACCTAAGCAACTTCATTCATCTTCCCAGCCTCGAATCCCAACTAGTTCTCAGGAGAGAACAAACGTTGCGGGAATAATATTTCCAACATGAAATGCTTGATGAAAGCATTGACGCAAGCGTGGTCTGTAACAATGCCAGAAATTACAGAATTTTTTTTTCAGTCAATGCCCAAGTGATTGTAGGCGGTGAAAACACCATCTACAGCAGAAGGCCTCCGCGCGAAGCTCGTCACGTCACTGAAGAAGGTCATCTCACCTATAGCAATAGGATATAGCAAACCGACGCATGCGCCATTATTACCCTTTTTGTAGTACACCATGGCTATAGGTGAGACGACCTCCTTCAGTGACGTCACGATTCGTGGTGGGAATGCAAGCCGAGATCTCCCCGTTAAAAAAAACTCGCCACAGAGAGCAACAGGCCCACAACAGTAAAATCTTGAATCATTACACTTCACTCATAGGAGGCAGACGGCAGCACTATAACAAACATTACACAGAAACAAGCTTCACATTAGGTTCACAACACGGACACGCACATTCCAACATGTACCAATTCGTTAGTAGTTCCGCAAAGGAATATTGACGAGGTGCATGTATATGGTTTAGTAATGACGTCACGGGCTTCGCGTGGAGGCCTTCTGGTATAGATGGTGTTGCTATGGCCACGGCCGACTAGACATTAATTGTTTAGTGGACTATGCTATGGCCCTGTTATGATATTCCCTGGGGGGGGGGGTGTCACGTACAGTAGAGTCTTGATAATCGGAGGTAAACGGGACCAACACAGCCTCGGAGTGCTGAAAACTCGGATTATAAAAAACCCGAAAACGACTTTCAGAGAGAGGGGGGGGGGGTGCCTCCCTGCATTGATTTTATGGTGAATATATAAGGTATACAATAATAAATTAAGGGTATACGCAAGGTCCATCGGGCCTAGATAATCGTTTCCTAAAAAATTCTGTCCTAGGCGCCTACCAAAGATAATATGCCCAGGGATCAAGACTCCTCCAAACTCAAATGCCTCGCATTTCGTAGGAAAAATGACATAACGATTGCTTGGCGAGAAAACAAAGAAAGAAAAAGTGGGTTTTTCAGAAGAAATATCTAAAAATTACTGTATTTCGAATTATCCAAAACCTCCAACTTTCGAGACTCGAATTACAGAAATTCTATTGCATAGGCTAGAGCAGTGGTTCTCAACCTGGGGCCATATGGTCCCCTTGCGGTCCTGGGATGTTGTAGGGGGGCCACAAGAGAAAATCAGAATAAAGGTGATCCACGACAGGTGGTGAAGAGAGTCAGAGAACTGTGAAGAAGAAGAAAAAAGCTTTAAAAGTGAAACATGGTTGAAAAATATTACTACTTTCAGAATTCATCAGATCCGTCCATAGAAATAGGGTCATCTTAACCCTTGGGTCTATGTTGGCATGACCCGGGTCTTCATGTCTATAATGGAGGGAGGAGGACTGCACTATATGGAATCTGATACTATGATTTTCATGTGTAAGCTGTTACTTCCAGCTAAGTGTTTAGGGCAGCCAGAGCAACGGTTGGTGTGTTAAGAGGGTCGATTTATCGTGCATGTTTGTTGGATCGTACCGTATTTTACACAGGCCGTTTTTTAACGTATAATTTGACTCCTGGGAGAGATGATAATCCACCATTTGAGTCCGTGCCCAGCCAGGATTCCAGAGATTGATCCGATTTATTAAAATTTCCTTCATAATAAAAAAATAGAAAAGTATCTCAATCTTGGGTGAGGGTGGGGGTGCCTTGGATAGGACAGGGGGGGGGGCCACGAGAAAAAATTTGATCCATAGGGGACCATGAGCTGAAAAAGGTTAAGAAACACTGGGCTAGAGAACCACGAAGAAATATAAATAAACGGGAAAAAATAATTTTTTGGGCTGGCAAGAAATAAATGAATGGGAGGAATAATTCGCAGATATACATACATTATATGCTGATTCTGAGACAGGAATGGAAACGAATATAGAGACTGTGTGGAAATTTAATTCAATTCAAATTCACGTAACAGCTATAAAAATTAATTATGTGAAATTTTTCGCGCACCGGTGCCGGCCAGTAGTTGAAGAACATTGCCTTTATAACACATGAATTGTGGATATTTGTTTGTTTGTTTTTTCCTTAGTAAATTCAGACTTCTGCGATGATTTATATTTTGCTGTGGCTCTCAACTTCGAGAGGCGCAAATGCGAGTCGACCTTCCCGTTAAAAAGTCTCGACACAGATTGCAACAGGCCAAAAAACAGTACAAGTATTCAGTCATTACAGTTCACTTCTGAAACGTAGATGGCAGCAGTGTCTCAGTCACAACACTAGATAGCTCTCAGACTGTTAGGTACATTCACTTACACTTCCGGCACCACCTAATAAGTAGTAAATTGACGATAGATCTGAGTTACAATCGGTTTGAAAAAGATAAAGATTTATATTTTGAATGAAAGCATTTTTTTTGCGTGTGATTTTTTGTGATTTGTGTGTGACTTTTTTTTCCCTGACCCAAGCCTTATTGCCTCTAGAGGCAAACATAACTTTGCAACCCGATTTTAAAATTCGATAATTTTATGACGGAGTTCTTTGCTTGCACCTGAAATTGCCACCCCCTAAATTTTGCCGCCCGGGTAGTTTTTTGTCCACCCTCCCAGTTACGGTCCTGCCCCAGCAATGACCAAGTTTTTTTTTTAAGCAGGGTATCTTGACTGGAACTTTCCGTAATTGTTTCTGTTCCGAATGCCGATGAGGATATTGGTTGAAACTGCATCATTCTCACGAACATGATGATCCTGTTTTTTAAAACACTTATTAGGCTATTTGAAACGGAGTTAAAATAAAAAAGTGAAAATGAAGAAACATTTAATTATGGACCCGTATGAGTTACGAATCAATTTTATTTCAGCAATCTCTCTACACTTTTCGTTACACAAAAGTCTTTTATCCGTCTCATTCTGAGTAAAAATAACTCGCGCATACATTTACACTTTGAAATCAATGAAAGATATTGCCTCTGCAACATTTGTAAGCTTATAAATGTTTAAAAATGTTTTATAAAATAAGCGGCAATCTCAATCTAAAAAGTTACGTAGACCTGGAACGTAATTTAGACGTCATAATATATACCGGTTTCCCAAACTGAATAAATTTTTTTTTCAAAACTTTTTCCCAATTTTAACTTCTTAAATATTCAATTCACTCTTTCACAATTAATAATTGAAAAATTCTCATGTACATCTTTCTTTATAAATTTAAAATCATGGCTGTAAACTCAAATTATCTGGTTGATATTGTAATGTAACCTTCTTTCATCTTGCATACGTCGCTAAATACCCCGTCTTCTTTTTAATCTATCTCAACCCCATTTCCTGTTGTCACTTATTTCTTTTTAGTAGACATTGTTTGACAAATGCTAAGGAATAGCGTTAGTTTTCGTTATACTCAACGATACACATCCTTCAAAGAAATGAAACTTGGCACATTTTTAATAGACATGCTGAAATATCTTTATTACGCCGGATAGGACAGATATCGCCACATGGCGAAAAGGATAAGCAAAAGTAAAAAGGTGCTTCTTACAGCAATTTTAAACAGTTACGGCAAGGGTTCGTTCGGCTGGAAATGAGGACAGATGTGACTTTTTTAATATGGAATGTGACCTCCTCGGACACTGATGCACATTCTGTTGTGCATGCTGCACCCACTAAATTGTTGAGGAGAGCTTGAGGAATTTTATCCCATTCATCCATCTAGGTGATTTTGAGTTCCTGTATGGTTCGAAGAGGGCAACTTTATGGTTGTCTTTGAGCAATACGTCTGCTGGGTGCTGGAAGCTGTTGAAGGACCACCACACCTCAAGAGGGTAAATATGTTAACTACTGGCGCTCGCGAATTTAAGAGAACCATTGAACCATTTCTCGGCATAAATAATGTCGGCTTATATGCAAGGAAGTCTGTAAAATGCATTCCGCTACGAGCACATCATCGTCGAAAAATATTACGTTGGTGTAATGAGCACATTGCCTTGTAAACAGCAACAGTGGTTTAGCGTTGTGTTCTCTGACGGATCACGCTTTGGCATCAACAGTGATTCTAGACACCAGCTACTGTGGAGAGCCGCTGTGGTGGTCGAGTGGTCATAGTAACGGACTCGTATCGCAAGGATCCGCGTTCAAACCCCACCGTCGTCGCAGTGGTGGTCGGCTGAAATTGGTTTTCTGCCGTTCCCAACTTCCAGGCGCGAATGCGAGCCAATCTCCCCGTTTAAAAGTCTCGCCGCAGAGAGCAACAGGCCTACAACGGTATAATTATTAATTCATTACACTTCAATCACTATGAGTTGAGGAAAACTCATAGTTTAAAAAATTTGATTGCAGATGGCAGCACTACACATAACAAGCATTACACAGAAACAAACTTTATGGAAGGGTCACTATACGTACATACTACAAACATTCCAACATGTACCAATTTGTTAGAATTTCGCAGAGGAATATGGACGAAGTGCATGTCTGGTTTTAGTAGTAGCTACAGTGGAGAGAGCTGGGAACTTGTTATCATCAGCAGAATGTCCAGGAGATTGATCGCTATGATCAAGGTGGAATGGTGGTATCATGCACATGACAGAATCTCCGCTTCATATATTCGATGGAGTTATCGTAAAATCACAGCGGTATTGCACCGACATTCTCCTGGATCATGGCCGTGTTTTCCGAGGTGTAGTTGGTCCAGACTTTCTGTTCATGATGACAATGGCCGTCCGAATGGGACAAATGAAGTGTCTTACACACTAGCAAGTACGTGAAGATGTTGAGCTCATGCCATGGTCTGTATATTTGCTGGACCTAAATTCCATTCATCACGCCTGGAATGCATTCGGCAGACGTATTACTCAAAGACACAACTTTCCTCGAATCGCCTTGAATAGAACTCATAATCGCCTTGAAGAACGAATCGGACAAAACCCTTCAAGCTCAGCTCAACAATTTAGTGGACAGCATGTGCACAACAGATGCCAAATATGCACCAGCGTCCAAGGAGGTAACACTCCATACCGAAGAAGTCATATCTCCCCTTATTTCCAGCAGATCAAGCACTTTTCGTAAGCGTTTACAATTGCTGTGTAAGAAGTATCTTTTTTTTCCTTCGTTTATTATTGTTATTATTTTGCTATTTTGCGATATCTGTTTCATTTTGTGCGTTATAAAGGTATTTCAGCATATCTATCAAAAATGTGTCAAGTTTAATTTATTTGAAAAATGTCTATCGTTAGGTATAACGAAAAATAACACTCTGTTCCTTAGCATTTGTCAAGCAGGATACATACAGTCGGCTCCGTTGGTCGGATATCAACGATTCCAGTACACAATATCCGATTATAAGGGGGGAACAATTCAATTGCCATTTTACAACGTTAGTATAAGTTTGTATATTGAAAACTGAAGAAAGATGAATATTAATATATATATAAAGCGTCTCGAATAAATCCGACGTCAAAAATGAAATGACAATTATATTTAATTACAATAATCATACACCTAATTTTTATTTTTCCATTAGTTAGTTATTAAGTTAGCGCCCTCTGTTAATGCAACAAAGAACAAAAATAAAGTAACTAAATGTACGCATTGAAGACAACTTGAATACTTGAAGGCCAGTATCCACTCTCAAGTGTAGGTTTTTTTTCCAAGTTTTAACTTAGCAACATACTTGCCATTAATTCCAAATGGAATTTACTACTATTTACTCACTTATAGTCTTATTCAATAAAAACATTAACATTGTCTTCATAGGTGAAATTTTGATGCCGGAGGATTTTATCCATTTAAGTGGGGGTGTCCGTTATCTGATTTAGCGACTCCGACTGTGTATATATATAGATTTATTTCTTCTTTTCTTTTCTCTCTCTCTCTCTCTCTCTAGTTATTATTTGTACCGTCATACATTTAACGATTATTATTTTTCAAGGCTCAAATGCTAGCTTATATACCCAAAATGTTTTGTCTGTGTTTTAGTTGAATTAAATCCATCTAAAAACTATTTAGAATTGGCCCACGACTGGTAATGAAATCACTTTTATGGCCTGCGCTTTTCAGAAGGTTAAGCACCACACTGGCCAAACGAACGGATCCGAGTTGTCTGGTCGAATCCGATGAGTGATACTTTCGGTATTTTTTAGCTATACGTGCTACTTTAGAAGCATCAAATGTACTGCGCATTCAAAAGCAATACCCGTGGAATTTGAGATTCCTGTGTACGAAATCACCATATATTTGACAGCTATCCGAATATTACACAAAATTTTCGATCAGAGATGAACTTATTACAACTTACTCCAAGTGTTTCACGATGAGTTTCTGGTGCCCCATCCCCAATTACTCGCCCTTCTAAGATTCTTCTCAAACTGTTTCGTGATTACTCATTCGATTTACAGAGTTGGATATGGAAAACGCACCGTTTCATATGAGAAGTACAAAACACACGCTTCCACTGGCTGAGAGACCCAGGCTATGAGACTATTATTATTATATCAATACTATGTCTATTGATCCTTAAATGCATAGCTTTGCGTATGTGTGAAAAGTCTTTTCAACGTTCATTACTGCAGCCAGTTTGAAGATAAAAATTCTGAATCACCTTTGCACATAAGGTGAGATCATGTTCTTACCATTTTGTATTTTGAATTTGCTGGTAATGTCTTAATAAAGCACAATAACTTTTTGTTTGCTACAGAGTATGCGTGACCGTGATTTCGTTAATTTGTTAAAGTGATTTGTTTGCATTTATTTTCTTTTTAGTTTGCATCCCGATTTTTTTTTTCACTCTCTATAGTTTGAATCACAAAGAATATATTTGGAAATTAAAATTACTTCAATATACATTATTTATTTCATATGCGATTTTTGAGGCTTTGTACATTCCTTTTGTGAGACTCTGTATTAAGATAGTTTAATAGATTAATTTAAACGATTTTTCCTGCTTTCTATATGCGTGTCATTAACTATGAAAAAATTATCAGCTCGACGAAAAAAAAAAACGCATTTAAGGCTTAAGGTTGTAGGAATATACCACCAAGTTCACAATATTTTTGAGAACACCGTAAAACTGCTGTTCCCAACATTTTTTTACTCGAGGAGCCCTTTTTAGAATCGCTTCTATGGCGCAGTTATTTCCCCAAAGTGGCAGTGTAGCCCCTTCGAGGTGCCTACGTAGCCTTAAGGGCTCCAGCACGGGTTGGAAACTACCACCTTGAAAAATGAAATAAACCAATTAATAAATGAAATAAAGTTCATCAGAAATATTTATCATAATGCGTGTCGCATGTCCCACCTCTGGAACAAAAGGGCTCTGGAGAAAAGTTAATCTCACAAAAACGAATCGATGGTCTCGATCGTGAAACATTTCAAAACATTCTCAACATTTGAGTTTCCATTTCAAAAGCCTTATTCAATACGAAAACTCAGACTCTTGTATTAAATACGTCATCATCTGAGACATAAACTGACAAGATCAGCCTTATTGTTTTCTCTCCTCTTACCAAAATTACTGTGACGTAAGGGGGGGGGGGGATGATGTGATTCGTATTTGAAATGAATTAATGTATACGTATATACATATGTATGTCTGTAGAGAGAACAACGTTAATTAGGTGATATAGGTGGCTGCGAGAAAGGGGAATATTCGATTTGTGGAGAAGCATTTATATATATAGAAACTGCAGAGTGGATCATACTACTTACATGACGCCATTACCTATGTTAACGATATTGCAGATGTTCCTATAAGAAAGAAAACGTGGCCGCGAATCCCTCCTTCCCTTTTACTAAAGCTGTCGTTGCATTTGTAAACGAGCGCTTCCTTACGTATGTTCACGGTGATATCTGATTGCAGTTTACAAACGCGACTTGACATGTTGCTTGTGACAGCTGCTGATCACGTTAAAAATTATCTCTCGATGCGCTCTTATATATTCGCTAAACAACCCCCCCCCCCTCTTCCCTGAGAAAGCAAATCTCTTTCCGTACATCGATATATTTCTAGGATGTCGCTGCTCGTGGTTCTGGCATTCATGTATTGCTTAACACCCTGCCCCACCGAACACTCAGCTTTTCATTCGATTGATTCGGACACTGTTTTGGTCGTAACAAAACTTGTTGGAAAATGCAATGCCGGCAGCAACGAGTAATTAAAAGGCTTTTTAGAAAGAAAAAGATTGCGGCGCCATCACGTGATTTGAAAACGTAATAGTTTAGCCCGATTCGAAAGATAAGTAGCCTACCGTAGCAGCACTTTCCCTAAAGACTATCAAGCTCTCCCAATATTTCCAATAACTTCGCGCTTACGGGTCGTACTGAGCGCTTTTCTTTTTCAACTAGGTTTTGAGGGGGGTGGGGGGGAAATCAAACCACTATCCCCCATTTAATCTCCTCCCTTGGAGCTTTTATGAACAGGGTGTCCTATAAATTCGTAAACAGTTTAAAAATTAACAAAAATTGAAAGAATTGGTAAATTTGAATGTGCAGTTTGAGAAAAAGTCATTCTCAGGAGGGTTTTTTTGGTACAGAAAAAGTTTCTGTCGATAGAGGGCACTGCACGAAAGCACATCACAGAATTTGTTCACAGAACCTCTCTCCAATCTTTTCTGCGTCCGAAACGTTCGTGAAGTTTCAGCCGGCGATTCGTGGTTGAGATGAAACAACTTCACCAATAGTGCCCCCCCCCCCAATGTCAACATCACGATGAAAACCAATGAAAAGCACCAGTAACAGGAATGGTGCGAGAGTTTTGCAGTGGTAAGATGCTTGTCTTCCACCATAACGGTTAAAGTCAAGGTTCACTGGTTCGAATCCGGGGAAGAACATAGAAAATAAGTTGTTTACCGACCGAGCCTGGGGCGACCACGAATAATAGCTCCTTCATTTCCCATCCAACTTCACTAGTTGGAATTGCGTATGACGATATGACCGGAGTTAGTGTACGTTAAAGTAGTAACCGGAATATTCAGAAATGGGCTGTCAATCCACACTTGTCATTTTATAAAACTCTGATTTGCATATTTCCAGTGATTTACTTTTTGTGCTGCGCTCTCTCGACAAAAATTTGAACTAACTTATTTTCTGTACCAAAAAAATATCCTCTTATGGCTTCGTGAGAATAACTCTTTTCGAAAACCGCATTCCTTTAATTGTTATGAATTTTTAAACTATTTACGAATTTATGGGCTACCCCGTGTATATACGGTGTTGGGACCGCGTGTGCAATGGACAGTCTGAAAGGACCCAGCTCATGAATGACATTAGCCATCAGATAGCAACATATAGGTGACGCCACTTTCCACCATTCGTACAAACTTTAGGCAACTGGATGCAATATAGAGATGATATTTGGGACTGTGATATTCTCCACAGGATCCTATGAATTTCCTTTCCAGTTACAATTCGTACATTGTATTCAGTTGCTCAAACCTTTCATGAAAAGAGAAATAGAGTAGAAAGCAACATCATTTTTCTTTATACAGTAGCTTCCTTTTCTGACCTAGCAGATCCCAAGCTGTATAGGGACTTGCCAGTTTTGGCCATAATCCCCGTAAAGTGGCGTTTTCAGTAGCTTTTAGCTTTAGACCATCTTACACGCACAGATTCGATATCCAATCGATGATGCATTGAATACCGTGACGTTTCCTATTTATATAGAACTAGGTACAATCCCCGGCACTATCCGGGTTTTCTTCAATTACTGGGAGGATTGAAAAAGTGACAAACCATTGCAAAGGAATAAACTATTATTCATAATAAGGGCAGCATTAAAGAAACGGTAAGTAGTCTATCGTTTAAGTCGGGTTCTGTTTGGTATATATGCAAAATTTGGCGACGATCGACCTAAAATTGTAGATTTGTATGTGTTCTATATACAAATATAGAACACACACACACACAGAGAGACAGAGAGAAAACCATTCTTTTTTCTACTGTGTGTGTGTATATGAAGTGAATGCCCCCCCCCCCCCACATCTTGCAGCCGGGCCCCTAGGCTGGGATCTTTGACGGGCTCCTCTGCAATGAGTGTGAAAAATAAAAAAATGATAAGAATTGTTCCGGATCTTAGGGCTACAGCCTTATCAGCCCTGCCCTTGTATGAGCCGTGATGAAGTGGCAAAACGGTTGCTGCTGCTGCCGTCGCCACATTGATGAGCTGTGAGAATGTGCAACAATTTGAGCTATCTATCATATATATACAGTGTGGTCATAAAATAACTTTGCCGATATATGAGCCCTTAGCGAAAATCAACGAATACGAATGAAATTCGAGGTATAGTTTCTCACGGTATGCGTTCGAGAACGAAAAAAGAAACAAAAACGTAGATCTCGCGATTACGGCCACAGTAACAAAATTTTAATAAATTCAAATGGCAACACTCACTTTTATTCATTGCAACCAATGTAGATCACATTACTGCCGCAGAAAATCATCCACCCAGGGGTTAGCGCACCAACACTATGGTGAGATTTTCTTTGTCTTCGTCCTTCGCCGGCGTTTATGGTGCTACAGGCATCGCTTTAACCCTATTCATGGGTTTTCACTACGCCGATCACTTAGCACTGCATAACCCTTTCAGACCCTCCCGCACAAAAGATGTGCGGGTTGCTTTCTCTCGCTTCAATTACATTCTTTTTTAACCTCATGAAGTTCAGCCGTGATTTCAAGGATTGTAGGTGTATAAATGTTGAAGTCGGGGCTGACTCCCTGAGGTGAAAAAAGAATATCAATATAACAGCGAGAAAAAAGCCCACGTTTGTTAGCTCTGGGGGTTTGAAAATCAAGGAGGTTAGAATGGCCTGGAGATGCCATCACCAGCGATTCCATTTAAATAGCTTGGGGAATCGGGGTTGCCAGATGAAACCAGTGATCGCTCTTTTTAAAGGGACCAGTAAGCACAAACAAACCATAAACCATAAAGGGGAGGGGGGGGGGGACACGTTAACGTTAATTCTTGATTTCGGTAAGAAAAAAATAATTAAAATTTAAAATTGGAGTTGATTTTCAAGGGAAATGTGGTGTCAGATCAAGGTACTAAAAGTAGTATAATTAAGTGTAAATGAAGAAAAATTAAGCTTTAATGGTTTATTGCGGCTCGTAAAAAACCTTTTTAAGTTTTTTACTTAATTATATCCTGCCAAGAGTCTTTTCGGCAGTATGAAATACCGTAATCTATTACAGTAACATCTGAGATGAAGGTGTTCGAGCACTCAGAGGTTTGGTAGCACGGACCCGAATACCTCAAAAATGATTCAGAAATCAAAATTTCCCTCTTGAAGCTCAAGACGAGCTCCCACAGGTCCGAAACACTTCCAAAATGCCACGGATCTATCATAATGATGAGTGAAACAAAAAGGCACAGAATATACATTAAAAGAAAAAAGTTGCACTTTGGAGCTTCATATTATTTGGATTAACCATATTACCGTAGACATTAATGGGATACATCGAATTTTTAAAATAAATTGAAGGCATCGAACCAAAAACTTGCGATGAGTTGAGAGTGAAAAAGGATCTTCCCCTAGCAAAAAGAAATTAACCTCTTATATGAGGAACAGCATATTTTTCCTATCATTCGGATCATGTGACCCTCCTTTTGATCAAAAAAATTTATCGGCGACCCCGACATAGGTTGACCATATGTCACACACACACACATCCACGCACACATCAACCTGTGTGTGTGTGTGTGTGTCATTCCGATTTTTCACCAGTAACGCCTGAAACGCGAATGTGTATCCCCATTGAAACACGCGTTAGAAAACATTTTAGGAAATTAACTACCATAGAGTAAACAATAGAGAGTAAACATATTCAAACGTCATTTCCATGTTCTTTTTTTTTCGCAAGGATATTGCACAATCGTGATTCCGGCATAAAGGATGACGGAGCCGATATTGATTATTGTATGAGTGGAATTTGATAATTTGGAAATTTTAATTTTGGAGAATCTTTCGCGACTCCCCCGCCCCCTCCCCAGTTCATTGACATGCGGTTAGCGTACCACTGATGTAGATTACCTGAAGACGCAATAAATTAATTTTATTTGCTTAAATTTATTTACTTGTTTAGGTTTTATAAGTATTCTTTCCGGCAAAACACATGTTAAGTAATATAGGGAAAAGCGCGGTTTGAGTAAGCACATAGGGTTGCCACAACGGTTTCCATTTCGGTACCTCGATTTCACCTCCAGGGCTACTAATCCCCTTGGCTGAAAATGGAGGAAAGTAAGCGTTGCCATTTTTGACTTCTTCGAAATTTTGCTTCTGTAACCGTAACCGCGAGAACTGGGGTGCTTTGCTTTTCTCGTCATTCTTTAGTGCATACTTCAAAACAACAATATATCGAATTTCATTCGCATTCGTTGATTTTTGCTCGGGGCTCGTATATCGGTAAAGTTATTTAGTGATCTCCCTGTATATGCCAAATGAAATGAAAGTTTCGAGCAGATGTGAATAAATAAATTGCGACTTCCAATTCCTCGAAGGAAAGAGTCTTCCATCTTTTTTGTTGCTCGCGGGAGGATACTTACTAGTACATAATAATGATATGATGTAGTAACGCACTGACGATTCAGGGCTCGCGTCGAATACCGATTTCTTTTTTTTCTGGCCAGTCATTGATAAATATGAACTCCATTTAGGGGGAAAATAATCCTTCCCCCCCCCACCCATCATGTCTGGTGTCGTTTAGTAATCTTCGTGGCAGTCTATAAATTTCATTTTTTGGCCCTGTAAAATAATAATGATGATAATTATAATAAGAAGAAAGGCTCCGATACATAGTTGGTTTCGATAAGGAAGAGACACCCGCAAAGAAAACCATCTCCGCGATGGGATTTCGTCCCATTACGTGTAATCTCGGCTGTACGCGAGTCACGTACGATTGTTTCCGCGCGGGGACACACACACAACAGAAGCGAATGCAACTCGATAAATAATAATATACAGTCATTAGCAATTAAAAACATCCAACGCGGTAGGGTGTGATGGGAAATTGCCGTAATTTTTCCCCCCTCTCCGCACCTTCAGCAGCACTCAAGGCAGATATCATCTAAATCACTTTCGCTCCACAGACGCCGTGGATTTGTGTCGAATTAAAGAAACACGACGACATCTATTTACTTCAGAGGAAACGAACCCCCTCTCGCACCCCATGTCCGGTGCTTCTGAGACTATGTTGTGACCATAGCATGGTTTCTCCTGGACTCGGCTGCGTTGGGCTGGGGGGTGAGAGGGCTCCAGCCGAAATAGATCCTATAGTCTTTTTACGTCACAAGTTTGTTATAGAACAGTGGTTCCCAAACTTTTGCCACCTGCGGTTCCCTTTGCTATGAAAACGTTCATCCGGGGGCTTCCTGAATAGTCTTAAATAATAAACACTTCAACGCATCGAACAGATAATCATCAATGACTACAACTCGCCGCGATGCCCTTGGCAAAAGAGCAGCGGCGCACATTTTGAGAAACACTGCCATAGAGATATCTAAAAAAGCTGGTCTGAGGTAAATCAAAGATATTAGCTTAGTGGCCCGGCTCCAGAGAGTGAGACCATCCAGGCGGCAATGGTTGAAGCAACACGGATTCACGGATTTTCCGGGAATCTATTTTTTTACCAACAGAAAACTGGCGAGCTCCGATATGAAACAGAATGGCTTTTTTTTTCGGTGTCCGTTGCATGTACATTTGAGACACGCGTGGACCAAAAAGAATAGCGTTTTTTACCTAGAGTTCTTGGATATACTTTATGGCACCTTATTTATATGTGCTAGAAGTAAATGTGCTCCGGAAGAAATGGTAGTACTAGATAACGGAGAGCTTTTGCAGAACAGAGATGAGAACCAGTCGAGGGTGACGAGTCAGTGATAGAAGCCGAACAAAAACAACCTTTAAGAGAATTTCAGAATACGTCTAAGAAGGACTAATAACACGACTTTCAAGGCACGGAGGGAGGGGGAGGGGCGCAATGCATGTCACATTTTCAGTAGGTGGACAAGGTTTGCGACATGGCTACTGCTCCTAGGCCACAAACAGGATTTCAGGCTCGTGTTGCGTGGATTAATAGCTTTTTAGGAACAACTTTCGTGGGTCGGGGCCATGCATGCCAACCTTGGAACCAAGCCTCGCCATAGTGGCAATGTTCATCGCCGGGGGATAGCGGGTCCCCCGGAGAAAGTTTTTTCCCCGCAATCTATCTATCTTATCTTATATATATATAAAATTGATTTTCTGTGTGTGTGTGTGTGTGTGTGTGTGTGTGTGTGTGTGTGTGTGTGTGTGTGTGTGTATGTTCTCTATACAAATCTACAATTTTAGATCGATCGTCGCCAAATTTTGCATATATACCAAATGGGACCCGACTTGAACGATAGGCTACTTTAAAATTTCGTCAGCCCAGGGCAAATGCCCCAAATGGGCAAAAAACTGTCCGGCAACAATGGTTTTTGGGCCTCAACAATCACTTTCCGAACGTTTACTTTGGTTACCGTGGTTCCCTAGCGATGCGTTTCAGACGTGTATATGCCTTTACAACGGTTTGTCACTTCTTTAATCCTGTTAGTATATGTATAATAGTTTATGCCTTTATAATGGTTTGCCACAATTTTCAATATACTCTCAGTAATGAGGCTTTTTGAATAGACATCATAATCATCATCAGCATCGCTTTGAGAGTCAGGAAAAGGGTGATCCTCATAGAAATCAGTGCTAAAAATTGTCGATTTTACTGTAGAAATGCGGAAATTAGTGGGATTTTCCGCCCCATCAATAATTTTAAAAATTGTATTGAATTCTCGATTTTTGAAATATTCAGTTCGCTTAGAGATATACGAAACCCAGGAGATTAAATATGAAGTAATTAGCCAAACCTATACTTTTGAGTTGGATATTCGAGCAATATCATTGATTTCATTTATATCTTCTCAAGTATGAAAATGAATGTCTCCATATTGTCTCTTTTGATATTTATTTGCATAAATTCATGTTGGTTAGGATATTTTAAAATTAGTTATGAGCCCGTGAAAAGTGCATCGAAAAAATTCTACAGCTTTAACTAAGCATTTTTTGAAGCTGGAACAGACAGATGGATAACTTGAAGTTCGGGGGGGGGGGGGAGGATCGAAATACCTAGCACCCCTTAAAAAAAGAAAAATATATATTCATTTCCACGTTTCTGTGTAAATCTATATTTGTTTATTTCGCGCAGGTCGCCATATTGGTTAACTTGGACACGGTTTGTATGTCCCTCAAGAAAAAGGGAGGGAGATATCACGTGATCCAAAAAGCCTCGTTGAAGAAAACCCGGGCAGCGCCGGGTATTATAGCTAGTTTGTTTTTAAAATTCAAATCAATTTTCTTCAACTTTAGGAAAAGAATTGTGAATCTGACATTGTATATCATACTAGCAGTTATACCTGACACTGCCCGGGTTTTCTTCATGCATTGGAAGCATTAAAAAAGTGGCAAACCATTGTTTGGGAACCAGGGTAACCAAAGTGCACATCACAAAAGTCATTCATTGTTGCTGGACAGTTTCTTATTGGCATTTTCCCAACTCTGACGATCTTTTAAAGTAGCGTGTCGTTTAAGTTGGGGCTGTTTGTTACAGATACGAAATTTGGCGAAGATTGGTATGAAATTGTAGATTTCTACAGAGAGCACACACATACACACACAGCAAATCAATTTTATATACAGGATGCATAGGAAACAGGGCGTATGACATTTTACTGGCCAACCGTTGATCCTAGAGGCATACTTCCACTCAGAAAAAGTATCCAAATAACGAGTAGTATTCAGATATGTCTCATTCATATTTAAAAAAATTGTATAGTTATTGAAATTAAAAAAAAAATTAACTTTTTATACAGTCACCGTGTGCCTAAAAACCCAATTAGAAAGTTGCTGCCCTGTCTCTCATGAGACCTAGCATTAAATGCGGAAAAACCTTTCCCAGCATTTAATGACACCTTTTCCGAAGTTTTCTTCGTTTTCAAATTCCGATATCTCAGCGAATACTGCACTTAGAAATACAGAATTTTTTTTTGTTGGCCTCAGGAGAGACAGTGTAACAACTTTCTGATTGGGTTTTACGGCACACGAGACTATAAAAAGTTATTTTTTTATTTAATAACTATGTGCTTGAAACACGAATGACATATCTGAGTACTACGTGTTATTTGGATACTTTTGCCTAATTGGAAGTATGCCTCTAGGATCAACGGTTCGCCAAAAAATGCCATACGCCCTCTTACCTATGGACCCTGTATATAGATGCATAATTTTTCGTTCTACAGTGCCATGTGTGAGCAAAATTTGAACTTTCTTTTATTTATCGAAAATAAATCTAGAGCTAACTTAGAACAAACCGCACCTTTTATGTCATTTGGTTGATTTGTTATTAAATTGATACATGTATGTAATCTTTGGAAATGCGGTCTTTGCGTGGCGCCATTTTGTACTCGGTAGGAAAATGGAATTCAATGAAATCCTTGAACAAAAGAAGTTTCTAAAGAAATGCCAGACTTCGTTAGATTTTCATGATTCACCGTAGTTCCGATTTTATGGTTGAAATCCGGGGAAACTACGGAAATTCCGTAGCAGTTAGCAGGTATGGTCGGGGGTTATGTACTATTGGTTTAGGGTAGCGTTTTTCAATCTTTCTGAACTTCAGGACCAGTGAAATATCTGAATAATTTGACACCAACTTGTTATATGTATACTCTATTTTCTCGACGTTGTTCCGCGAGGGGGGGGGGGGGGTTAAAAATGGGGAAATGAATGCTCGGTTTGATTCTTAAAAAGGGTCTCTGTTTTTTCTCAGATTCATCGTTCCGCTTTTCTAAGGCTTAGTTCGTCAAGGCCTAGAGTACGCCGGACGGTTTTGGAGACCCTATCTTCAGAAGGATGTAGCCTTGGCTGAAGGGGTGCAATGAACAGCCATTAGAGCACTGGTGGGTATGCAAGGCTTGAGCTATGCAGAGAGACTTGATTTGTTGAATATGTTTTCTTTGGGACTACGTAGGCGTCGTGGAGGTATGATTGACGTATTTAAGATTTTCAAGGGGATCGATATGATGAATCATGTAATATCGTTATATGGCGTCTTTGCACTCCCGCAAAACATGGGCCCTTCTTGTCTTTCTTATTCTGCTTTTCTCTTCTTGCCCTTCTTTCTTTTCTTCTCTACCATAAATGGGCTGAGGTTATGGGGGGGGGGGGGTGCTGTATCAACGTGAAACTGTGCCATTGAAATCGTTTTCACGAATATTAGTGATTGAAATTATGGTAAAGTGATAAAATTTATGAAATTTTATTGTTATTACGTCGGTTTTTCTTTTGTTTTCTTTGTGACTCCCTGAAAAGAAAGTCGCGCGCTTTGTAGCACAAAATCAACCCGCATGTTATCTCAACTTTATTTATTTAAATTTCCATGCGCGGAAATGCACCGTGCGGATCTGTCTATGCACCAAAATTTCGATGTAACAATATTCTGTGGACCAAGAAAAAATATCATTGTAAAGGGATTATCGTTATATCGAGATGTAATATTACCATCCCGTGCCATTGAATTTATTCTGCTGTTGTCATCTTTTCTAAATCGGCGTTGTTAGTGCCACCAAAAAAAGTGCTGTAAAATTGGGTCAGTATTTATTCAACGCTAAAAACTTTAATTGATTGTAAACAAAATTCAGTGAGATGAATTTCCCTCCACCTTTTTTTTTGTATGTTGTTGCACGAATATATTTCAAAATTTATATATTGATCAAAAAAAGAGGGGGGGGGGAAAGGAAATACTCAAATACAGTCCAATCCCGTTTTAATGAATATCGCTATAGTGAAAATTTCGTTGTAACGCACACTTTTCCAGATAAGTTTGCATAAGGAACAATGGAATTCCTTTATAGTGAAATTTCATTGTAACGAATTGATGGGTCAGTAGTCATCCCCTATTTTGTCTCGTTTGCCCTTCATTTTTGTGAGACTCGAATCTCCTTCGATGCGCAGGACGTGAAACACAATGTAATTGTTTCACGGCTACAACAAAATAAGTTCGGCGATAAATTACGACGAGCTTTCGAGCGTGTCAAGATGGAGCGCACGCGTTTTCTCTGTCTTTTGTCTATCGCGGGATCGAAAATACACAGTTTCGACAACTTACAGCGATGGCAAGACCGTGTCCTGGACGCTCGTGTTTCAGGTCTACCAAAGCGCAACACTGAGATTGATCCATTTGTCTTTAGACAAGTTTGTTTTTAGTTAGACACCCGGACAGAACAGCCAAGTTCACACGGGCTGAAAAAGTGTCACCGAGTGCGACATTCACTGTGGCTTTTCGGGGAAAATTGAAAGATTTAACAGAAAAAGTTTCGGACGATGGTCGAATTCCACTCCCGCTAGACAATAGGAAGTTTGACCTCGAATAAATAACTAAAACCTTAAGTAGTCCCCGATAGGTTAGTGAGTGTCACGATAATTATCATCATTTCTGCGCTTTTTTCTTTTGTTTTTAGTTGATTTTCCTCGTGAATTTTCTTTGCCAATCGATTAATATTGGCTTTAGCCGAGGGAACAAAGAAAGGGAGGGGGGGGGGAGGAGAAATTTGACAAGGATTGATGGTGAAGGCTGTTTGTTATTGAAGGATGATGATTGGCAGCTCGATTCTTGTTTACCAAGCAAATCTCTTTCCTTTCAATTTCGAGGGCAATTTTTTTTTCCCGTAGAGCTTCGTTTTCCCTGTCTGTTGTTCATCTTAATGATATTCCGATGTAAAATATCTGCGAGGCTCTTCAATGCCACCTCAATGATATCGAATTCGTTGTCAAATAAGGATGTAATAGTTGAACAGGAAAAATGTTAAAACACAAACACGACCATTTCAATCTTCTGTTATGAGTGCAATATCGAGAATTATTTAAATGGTATTCATTTTTTAATTCGGAGGCTCGTTAAACAAAAGGGCAAGCCTGCAATCACGTGGTTAGCCGCTGAGTGGTGGCTGGCCCTTCATCGTAAGAATCCAGGTTTAAACCCTAGTTGGCGGATTAGTGGTGGTAGGTGAAGTTGGTTTTCTGTGGTTCTCAAACTTCGAGCTGGTCTCTCATTTGAAAAAGTCTCTCCGCAGAGAGTAGGCAGGCCTTCAACACTTGCGTACTTACATAACATGAAAATTCAGGCCATTTTTCACTTTAAAATATGGAAGCTTGATATTAGCTCCAAATACACACACACACACACATAACTCCGACAACATAAATACATCAGAGCCACTCGCGCGCACACACAACACGTTTCTGCATGTACGAATTCATTAGCAATTCTCCAGAGGAATGTTGATACATAGAAGGTGCGTGTACTGCTCGAACTTTTACGAACTCACTTTGAGTTTTTCTATCTGATTTAATGTTAACATTTTTCTTGTTCAATTCGAATTTTTTTTCTAATGTTTTGGGCAATTCGAAGTTGGAGGGAAAAAAAATCATGATTTTTATATGAGCAAATTTAGGTTGGAAAAATTTTACAGGAGTTCAGACTTTGCTTTTCTCGACCAAGTTGTTAAAGAACAAATTTTTAAAGACAAATAAAAGTTTTGAAAATTCTGTTTTTCTCCGCTCTTTTTTTTTTTTTTTTTTTGGTAATTTAGTGCCTAATTATGTTCAGCTGGAATGCACATCAAGAATGTATACCACACGATACCGGTAATGCTAATGAATCTATGGGCCAAAGTGTTCCATTCAAAATCTGAATCTTTTTATCGTCATTGAGAATACCGAAAAGTACAAATTTCAATACGTTAATGACAGTAATATTTCCTTGATAAGAAAAATTTAACTTTAACAGTGATAACTTTAAGAGTGATAAGAAAAATTTAACTTTAAACGTAACGGATGATCATGAAGTGTTTCCAAAAATCAGGCTTCGATCATCGTCAAGAAATTCTGCAGTGATCGCTGATTTTTCTCCAGAACAGTGGAATAATGTAGCAGCTGAAATCAATTATTATAATTATGGATAATTAAAATTTTAAAATAGTTTCGCAATTCTAGGTTGTGGTGTCGCAGCGAATTCTTCTCTAATAGGATTGTTAATTAGGCCAAGCGGTCAAAACAATAAATTTGATTGATTGCTTGATAAATGGATTAGCTAACCCCCGGGGTCGTAAATTCTAACACAATTGACACGTTTAAAAAGAAATACGATAATCATGTTGGGATAAAATCGAGAAGCTATCCTTACTTAGATCGACAACCCTAAATATTATTTATGGGCATTGTAGGCTCTATAATATTTTATCATATATAGGCTATATAGTTTTCAGTTTTTATAATTGCATTTAATTGGGTTGCTGCATTTTAGAAATATGTGACATCCATGTTTGTTATGGGCACCTTTTTCTCCGCCACTTTGCCTGTTGTGACTTTGCCTTGCATTTGTATTTGTAAACAATGTGTCGGGGGTTTCCCTCTTGAGAACGACCTCTGTATTGTTCCAATATTTTCATCTTGAATTTCTTCAAAGTTCATATTCTTCGCTTTAATTTTTTTTTAAGTTTGTAAATGTCATTCGTCGTTTTGTGGTTATATTGCTTGGGTTACATGAGGGTCATACGTGAGGTGTCGTTAATCAAGACTCTCGTTATAAAGTATATACATAATGATACAAAGATATCTATTTCATTCGATTGAGATATTGTTTTAACACCATCAGATGCAGAATCATTGAGACGTGTTTTCGTCTTTTGGACCGGGTGGGGGGGGGGGGGAGGTAACAGTTACGGGAAACGTTCTACTGTACTTTCAAGAAGTAGGATGAAGCACGAGATTTTTTTTTCTTTCTGAGAAGAAGGTCGGAAGAATTAAGACTATAAACAAATCACTTTAAAGGCCATTTAAAACAGTTTTAAAATGGCCACTAAATTGATTT
Source organism: Pholcus phalangioides (assembly GCF_987345545.1). Lineage (NCBI taxonomy): Eukaryota > Metazoa > Arthropoda > Arachnida > Araneae > Pholcidae > Pholcus > Pholcus phalangioides. The sequence goes on along the minus strand of NW_028301608.1, from coordinate 77,502,636 downwards.
TTTTTTATCGTCTTAGTTCTTAGTTATATAAGCACTCATGATGATCATTTAATGAGAATTTATCAGAAAAAAGTAATTAATATTTTATTAGCACGGTATTAGCAGCTAAAATTGAAATATAGATTACAATCACTTAAAAGTCAAAATACAAAATGGCCTTTGAGTGAATTTGAAAAAAGTGAAACATGTCCTTTCGCCCTCGTGGGAGTCATTTGTGAATCGTTTTCACATTAAATGATTTCATGTTACACTCACAGAGTACAGCTACATATAAAAATCAGGATTTTTTTGTTTGTTTGTTACGCCGAAGCGAGTGATACGCTCGATGCACTTTATTGAGAATTTAATTATTCGGAAGAAGTCCGTCCCCTGTCGTGGACGCCGCGATTTGACAAATCGCGAGAGAGTAAAAAATAAAAATTAAACACTTTTTGTAAGTAACAGCCACCAATCAAAGCTCGCGTAACAAACACGGGTTTGTTTTGAAACCCTTGAAGCGCAAATAGAAGAAAAGAAAGCAAATCTTCTTACTCTGTCATCCATGAGAAGAAGGTTAAAGGGTTCGTTCGAATCTTTTTTCGTCAAAATAAAGCAAAAAACTGTAGAAAGAAATAAGAAAAAACTTACCTACGCGAACACGCACGTGTAAATCTTGAAACAATTACTTGGGAAATGATGCTCAACAGCGGATGCACTCGATCGTGCACTTTGCTGAGCTTCATCCCAAATGGTAAGCACCCAATTAGAAACTACTCGAAATCCAATCACACAACGTGTAAATCACTGCCACTATATATAAAGTTAATTTTTACTTTTATTTCAATTCAATCCGTCGCTTTCAACAACAAGGAATGAACAAAAAGAATAAATTAATGAAGATGGATAAGAGAGTGAAAGGAAACATTAATCAATCAAACACTGGCAAAAAAAACACTAGAGGCTGCTTAGCCAGTAAGCAATGCGTGTAACTACACAGGGGATGATACATTTTGTAATTTTTCCTCTCGATATCAAGTTAATTCATAAAACTTTTCAAGAAAAGCTGCCAACACTGTCCTAAAAAGCCGATAAAAAACATTTGATTAACAGAAATCTTGATTCAACTCTTGAAATCCGAACTCGGTTTCTTTGAAATGAGAAACAAAAGTTTCCAAAGAGATGGATGATTTTAGAAAGAAAGACATAAGTTTGAATGCGATCAAACTTTCCCCGAAGACAATAGAATTGCAATGAAACTCCGTTAAAACCTTTCCCAACCGCTCATGGGACGATATCGCCAACACTGGGACATAAGCGGGTACAAGCTCTTCGAATGGGGGGGGGGGGCGAATCATCAAGAATGTTTATAGTGAACGAGGGAGTGAATATCCACCGCCACCCTGCCGCCTATGCAATACAATTTTATCACTGAACGAGGGAGGCTATCGCCCCATCACCCTTTCCCTGTAACGGCCTATGCTACAGGAAACACTGACCCAGCGTTGGTATCATGAACCAGATGGGTTATCCCATCCAAAGAATTTTAAGACATAACGGCAGAAAAAGAGCATTAGGCCCCGTGATACACATACTACTAAGTAGCAAGAAAGCATTTGATTTCGAAATTATTAGTAACATTTTAGTAATATTACCAATAATCTCATTGGTTGCATATGCTCGAAAGTGGCATGCGAAAGTGTATCACGGGCCTTAGCAGGGCCGCAACTAAATACTTGGTCACCCGGGGCAAGCGAGCATTTTGACGCCCCCTTGTAATGTTCAAGGACAGGTTTCAGAATGAAATTTGCGCCCCCTCTGGTCCAGCGCCTGGAGCACCAGACCCACCTGCTCCCTCCCCCCCTCAGCCTTAGTTCCAATTCGAACAGCACATGCTCGATTAGTCACATCCTCTCTCTCCCTCTCTATGCCAACTATTCTCTTACTACGTAACTAACTATCAGTTGTTATGTTTGATCACGATCGGTTCAATATCGATAGCATGCCCATCTCAAGTACGTTTAAGGCACGCTTGTATTAGATGAGGAATAAGGCTGGTCCAGATTATTAATTGTTAATAGGGATTAAAAATATGAATTGATTGATTGATCTACTCGATTAATTCAATTGAAATTCATTGAAATTTGATTTGAATTATCCATTAAAATGTTGCAAATGAACTTGATTTGTTTGGCAAAACCAATTAGGTCTTTGAAATTATGTTTCTAGGGATGTAATTTAAGCGGAAAATAATGTCTGTAGAAAGATCGACCAGAAAAAGAACCAAAATTCAAAAAAAAAAGAAAAAAAAAGAAGATTTGTCTCCATTAAAATAAAAATAAAATCAAACATGCTATTTATACATTCAGCGACTCCAAGTAAAATACTGTATAATGCTTCCTAGAGAGACCTCCTTTCCCTAATCAGATCATGGCACTCTGTCTCAATGAGATATGAGCAGGTGATCGAAGATGACTCGGGCCATGCTGGAAAATGTGATTGTATGTAATATGAACCTAAAGTGCATTTTGTTTCTGTGTAATGCTTGTTATAGTGCTGCGATCTGCCATAAATTTTTCTAACACTAGGTGAAGTGTAGCCTAATGATTGAATATTTGTACCGTTGTAGTCCTGTTGCCCTCGGTTGCGAAACATTTTAACGGGAAGATCGGCTCGCACTCACGCTTCAAATTTGGAAACCACAGAAAACCAATTTCAGCTGACCACTACTGTGGGATTCGAAACCAGGTCCTCACGATCCAGAGGAAAACCAGTACATAATTTAAATAACTTTCATTTTACCGCAGTTCATTCTCTGTAGCTTTAGCAAAAATCAGCATTTTTAAAAATTGAAGTTTTATTACGAGTCCAAGTTCAAGAAATACTCTAGCCTAATAATAAATGCTTTCAGATAATTAAAAGTGAAGTGGGCAAAAGTTACTAACACACACGCACACACATGTAATATTTAACATTGGTCCAAAATGTTTTTTTATTTGGCTTGTTACAAAAATCCGTTTTTTGTTTGCATATACAGTCGAATCCCGTTATAACGAACTCCAAGGGACCGGAGAAATCACTTTGTTATAACGAAATTTCGTTATAAAGAAATTTAAGGTTGTTTGCGTTCTTCCTATATAAACTTATTTGAGGGATTAGAAAAGTGTTCGTTAAAACGAGATTTTTGCTATAACGGTATCCGTTAAAACGGGATTCGACTGTACATAATTTAAGATAGCCTATAGACATAGAAAAGGTTACAATAACTTAAAAGTAGTAATAATATTGGGGTTATATTGAATAGTAAATTTGAAATTTTTAAAAAAATGGGCCAAAGTAACCCACGTTTTCGGTAACTGTATACGTTATTTACGTTAAGACAAAACCAAAATTTGTTTTTCCCACCGTATATAACAGTATGCACATTCTAGAAGAAGCAACTTCTCTCCAATAGCGTTTAACCCTTTCCGATGCGGGGTCCCCAGTGAGGCCACCTGATTATATTGCTTTCTATGGATTTTGGGAAAATCCCCCTTCAAAGGGTAAGTAGTGATTTAAGAGAGATTTCCTTAAATATAAATTTAACAGTGCGATTTTTACTATTTTTACAATGTAACCCGATCCAAAGTAGAGGTAGGTGGGAAAAAAATTGCGCAAAATTCATTTGGCAGTTATTATATATGTGTGCATCTCGAGGTGAGTTGGAAAAAGATGAAGGGGGGCTTCTTTTTCCCTCTGGAACAAAAGGGAAACGAAGAAAGATGATTGGAGTCGTTGGTGTGTTACATGGAATTAGAGATGTAGCCAACTTCCTCCACGTCTTCCTTTGTGTCTCTCTCTTTCCGGGGAATGTGGAGTGGATCGCCATTGCCTTATTTACGGACACTCACACACACACAACACACTCGAAACACTTTTCCTTCTTGTCTCCGAATATAAGAAGAAGAGGCGTCACGAGCCACCGAATCCATTGCAAAGAAAGAAATGGAATAAAATCGTGTTTCGTGAGAAGGAAACCATTTTTTTCTACGCTTCGCATACTCGGGGAAATTATTTTCGTATGCAAAATAGAGACGTGAGCCACATTTGTGATGATTCGCACAAGAACGAACGCAACAGCAGCAATCTGACGAAGCGGTTCATCCAGCAGATAGAAAAACGAGTCGTCTCTCGACCGACCGATCAACCGTTCCTTAATAACGACGACGTGTACGACACACAAAGTGCGTCGCCAAAAAACAATATCTCGTGTCTCGGAGAATCCGCCCGTTTCGTCACGAAACATCCAACGTTTCGTTTCATGTTCTATAAAACCGATTAGGGCATTCGCTGAATAGCGAACCCTCATAAAAAAAAAAAGTAAATATTTGCAACCGAGTAGATGATGAATTTCCCTAAAAAGTCATCGAAGACAGCGAAATTATGAATGTAATTTTTCAGTGAGTGTTTAGCGTAGGCAAAACTTGCAGAATTTCGTAGGCGACCAAGTTGTACTGGTGCATAATCCTGTATTTCTGCCAGTGATAAATAAATATCTGGAGACACCCCCCGAGTCCAATGAGCAAGTGTTTTGAAATCAACTTGTGTGATAGAGCCTGGGTGTCTCTTGGTACCATGCGTTCGCTTCAGGTCTAGGGACAAAGAAGAAATCACTCGCAATGTTTTTAGAAAACCATAGCGTTTGACGGTTGATTTTTGTGTCAGACCTCGGAGCCGTCTCAAGAGCATCACAGGCCACCGGGCAACTGATGTTCTGGGGTCCAGTAACATACGCAGAATTTTCTCAGGAAGAGCGGGGAAGGATTTAAAACTATTTTTCAAGTCCAAAGTCGAATTTTGGTTTTTTATTGCAAAAATACACCATAATCTTGACTCAGGGTTTAGAGGTTAACCCCCCTCCCCTTGCGTAAACTTATGCTGCCCCCCCCCCACCCCGTGTACATGCCAGGGTGAGACCCATGTGTTTAGAAAGCCGTACCAGAGCTATTTCTCACAAGCACTAGAGACAGTCAGTTTCGTAGGCTTCTCTCACAAGCCTACGAAACTGGCTGTCTTACTTCATTAATAGCTTGTATAAGTTGGAAACCCTGAAAAAAACAAAATGGTGAACACTTTCTCTGCGAAAGGAGCAAGGAAATCAACAATTGATTATGTTGTACAAATGAATGAGAGTCAAGCAAAAATGTAAATTGGTTTTATATGGAAATACGAGTGGGAACGTTTTGATTAAGGCTGACTTGTATTTTACCTTGCCTAATGCCAGTTGAAAAGAGGATTCAATGAAACTTTCACTTGAATCAGTATTTTACAAATCACAGCATCCTTGGTCTTTAACAAGGTGTCAACATCGAAAAGACTATCTTTGTATACGATGCGAATAGAAGTTTTGCCTGGTTTTAATTAAAAGAAATGTTTTTCGAGGCTTAGTCCGTCCTGGACTGGAGTATGCTGTAAGGTTTTGGAGACCATACCTACAGAGGGACATAGACTTGGTTGAAGGGTTGCAGAGAAGAGCTACGTGTGTCCTTATTGGCACACAGGGCTTGAGTTATGAAGAGAGACTTCATTTTTTGAATATGTTTACATTGGATGAACGCAGGTGTCGAGGAGATATGATCGAAGTGTTCAAAATTTTCAATGGGATGGATAGGATGGACCATGAACTTTTAGTACACCGCCAATCGACTGCTTTTACAAGGGGACACCAGTATCGATTGGTGAAGGACAATGCAAATGTGTCGCAGGGAATTTTTGTCTAATAAATGGAATAGCTTACCCCCGGAGTTAGTAAATTGTAACACAATTGACACGTTTAAAAAGAAATACGATAAACATGTTGGGGTAAATCGAGAAGCTATCCATTCTTAGAATAAGACAACCATAAGTATTCTTTATGGGCATTGTATAATATTTTATCATGTGTATATATTGTTTATAATTTTTGTTAATTGCATTTTTAATTAAGTTGCTGTATTTTTGAAATAAATGACATCCACATTTTTTATGGGCATCTTTTTCTCAGCCACCTCGTTGGGCATTTTGCCTGTTGTGGTGTTGTATTTGTATTTGTTTGTTTTTAAGACAATAAAAGATGAGAAATATTTAATGTATTTGTTTTAAAAACGCGCTAAACTATTAATAATTGGAAATTTTTCTTTTAGACCATCGTTTCCAAAACTTTTCGGTCCATCGACCCTCCTCTTCTTCTACCACTCCCCCTGGTCCTTTCAAGATATTGCCGTTTTTGAGAAACATTGCTGAAGCGGTTCTCAACCTTTTTTGAAACACGGAGCCCTTTCCGGTATGTAATTTCTATGGAGCCCCGGACGCCTAATTTTTATTCATTCATCAAAGTTTCTGACTTATTTTTATTATTCAAAAATATTAATAATTATTATTTTTTTCAAATTTACTGGGTTTTTTTATTTTCCTCGAGTGGCCCGTCTAAAGCCCGTCTCCGCGGAGCACCGGTTGAGAACCGTTGTTTTAGAGTATCGTTGTGTATTTAGTAGTCGTATCACTCTTCAAAATATGGAAGTAAGATGGCAGCACCAGCAAGAACACGAAATAAGCGCAATTCTGACAACATAAATTGGCCTACGTAGGGCCACACATACATTTACATTACATATTCTGGCTTGTGCCTATTTGTTATCGCAGAGGAATGCGTACGAGGTGCATGTACGGTTTCGTAGTAGTCATATCAGGAATGTGAAACACGAAAATTTTTATACGGCTGTTCATTCTGAAAAAAATAAGGAAGGAAAGCTTATCCCAGTTCAGAAAGGAAACTAGAATGACATATCAATAAATAAAGATGTAATTCCTGCATAAAAAATATTAAAAGTACTTAAACATCGGAGATGAATTTGATATCAAAGTAAGGGGGTTGCTTCTACAAGAAGATTACACAAAGAAATACACTACAAACTTAGGTTAAATAATAGTTTCTTTTGAATTGCATCATCTGATCATAGTTTACTGATAAATATTTCTATTTATATACCGGTGTATTTTTTGTTCGTGCAATTAAACGCAATTGAGCATCATATATTTTGATTTTTACTTTTTTCTCGAATTTTTGAAATTTTTATTGTGATATTGTCGAATTTTCTTCTGCTTCTTTCTGAACACAACTTTTGTTTTACAGTACAATATTTCGATTCAATTCTTTCTTCGTTGAGACAGCGACGGGCCATGTTCTGGTCAGGAGGAGAAGGAGTACAATATTTCATATTTCTGTTGCTTTTTTTCATGTCTTTTTATGTTCTTCTCTTTTCTCCTATATGATTGAACATACATACTTTTATTATCAAAGAAAGACTTACTGGATATGAATGCTGAGATGAAGTTTTTTGTCTCCACTGGAAATCGGATCATGGCCCCCTAGCAATAATCAGGGCAACCATACCAACCAATATACACTGCTCAAAACAATTAGGGTAGCACATGGTTTTAACAAAATTACGTGAAGATGTATACCGATAAGTAACATAAAATGAATCATCCATAATTTAAAGCCTAGCAGGAAACGGAAGAAGAAAACTTCATATGCAAATCAAAGTTCATGACGTCAAAAACCAGAAAAAGGAGATAAGGGCAGATAAGGAGATAAGGAGATAAGGGGAGAATCGGAATGTTGCAGAAACGTCTGTTTTACTGCCGTAACTGTAAAATTCGATTGCGCAGTATTTTTTTTTGAGACGAGGTGACTTGAGGATGTCTCAACAACGTGATTTACCGGAATCCATGGCATGGCGTGTTATAGGCAGACTGGAATCCGGGCAAACACAACGTAGTGTCGCGGACGCTGTTGGAGTCGCCAGAAGTGTTGTTGCAAGGCTGTGGAATCGATTCCAAGAAACAGGAAATGTTAGACGTCGACCAGGGCAAGGTCGGCCACGCGCCACTACAGCAACTGATGACCGGTATATACGGTTAACAGCCCGTCGAAACAGAACAGGGAATGCTACGCAGCTGCAAAGACGGTTGCTCTTGGCAACAGGACGAAGGGTGTCCAGCCAAACAGTACGTAATCGGCTTCATGAGGGAGGGCTCTATGCACGTAGGCCAATGGTCTGTATTCCGTTGACCCCACGCCACCGTGCGGCCCGAAGAAGATGGGCTGCTGAACATCGAGATTGGGAGCAACATGATTGGAGCCAAGTGCTGTTTACAGACGAGTCCCGATTCAGTCTGCAGTTTGACACCCGACGTGTTCTGGTATGGAGGGACAAGGGCACTCGAAATAACCCCGCATTCGTTCGTGAAAGGTCACAATACAGACGAGCTGGTTGGATGGTATGGGGTGGAATCAGCATAGGCGGACGTACGGACCTGCATATCATTCGGAATGCCACTTTGACGGCCCGAAGGTATGCAGACGAGATACTGCGACCTCATGTCATCCCTTACGATGGAGCCATTGGAGATTCCTTTGTTTTCCAGGATGATAATGCCCGACCGCATAGAGCTCGTCTGGTGGAGAACATGCTTGAAGCTGAAACAATACAGCGTATGGAATGGCCAGCGTGCTCTCCTGACCTGAATCCAATCGAACATGTTTGGGACATGCTCGGACGACGCATTGCTGCGCGACCAAGGCCGCCTGTTACTGTCCGAGACTTGCAGATTGCACTTCTTGAGGAGTGGAACAGTATTCCCCAAAGTCTGATCGATAACCTCATCGCATCCATGGCAAACAGGTGTGCAGCAGTCTTAGCTGTTCGAGGAGACCACACGCCCTATTAAAACTCATGCATCATGTCTAAACAGTACTTTTTTTTTATCGTTTACATGTAACCAAATTGTTGCCCTAAATCATCGTTTCATGTTTTTTCCATATTTTCAAAGAATTAAAGCTTAATTCCAAATTTTTTTACGTCTTTCTTCTGTATTGCGCATTGATACGCGTGTACTATCCATTGTATGCCAATACGTGGCTGTCTCGCATGGTTTTCTTCACTTTTTTGATTGCTCCCCTAATTGTTTTGAGCAGTGTAGTTGCATGTACGGTAAAGCAACAGTCTTTGGTCGTTGAGTTTTTGTGTACTTCCTGAAATCTCTGTATCAATTTATGACGTTCTCTCATCTTTTCGAATAATCGCATTCGAATTAATATCATGCTATCATTTTTGTCACATCTCTCAGGTTATATTTTGATGAACACGAACCTGCCACATTGAGACCAATTTCAATTTCAACGGATATACCTCCACGTCAATTTTGGATTCAAAACCAGGCTTCGACAAGAGGTCGAACCACTCAGCCGCCACGTGGCTCGAAGATCAAATAAATGAAATCCTTCGGTTAGAAACCATTTTCTCGTGACGTCGAGAGAGCAGGAGTATAAAATGGAATAAAGTAAAACTGCGATTGGAGCTTGAATTGTGATTTAATTCTGGCCTTCGATTTATATGCGCGAGTCTCGCTGCAAAAGACGAATCATGATCCCGAGTTTCGAATCTCGCAATCTGTTGCACATAATAATGAAAATAATGCATTTCGATTTCGCGGGGGAAGAGAGAGACAGAAAACCCTCCTCGTATCTAAATAGAATCTGTTCTTGGATATTTCCCATCCATCGGGTTACGTAAAGAATTCGTATCGACCCTCCGGATCGCATATATGTAGTTCGATCTCGCATCCTACGCGAGCTTCGTATTTGCGGCTGCCGTGATTTATTTGACGTTCGAACACCGCATTCATCAGTAGAAGAAAAAGGAAAAGCGGGAGAAGGGATAATTTCATCGGAATAGCCCTCTCGGATGTACAAATCGGGAACAAGTATTATTCGAATAGCATTTTACATCGCCGCATTTTAAAAGAAAAAACTCCAGAGCTCATAAAGAACCTTTGAGCCTGATTAAATGTCGGATATCAGTTGAACGTCGCGAAACATTAAAGGGTTTCCGGTAGTGAAACTGCTTTAACTACTCCAAAATCTACCTAAAAATAATAATAATAATCTTTAAGTCGTTTAGTGGCCTCACCACATAATACGCCCTTACTCATATTATATTTGTGCAGTGACTTTTTATAAAGCCTAGACAGGCTACTTATGGAAGCAAGTAGATTTGTCCTGATCAGTGACGGCCTTCGAATTTGTGACACTCCAATAGTGTCGATTAGTAAAAATAACATTTTCGTTCCTTTGAGCATTTTCTATTTAACTCGTCGCTCTAAATGCTCACTTACTGTGATTTTTACTGTATTCATTTACAGTAAAGATATCGCTATAAGCAATACTCGATATAACGATAAATTACTAGTCCGCTCAAGTGTGCGGCCCTCGACATATGCCCTTGTTTGGGCCCCGAACTTGTTATAACGCATGCTTGTAAGGTCGGGATTAAACTATAGAAGTTTTATAGAAAAACTTCTCTAAGACTTTTATAGTGTAATCCCGGCCTTGAACAAAACAGCATCATAGGGCCCCCCAGGCTAAGTGATGTTCTGGGGTGCCCTTTGCCTGATTGCAAGCACCAGAATGATAAGGCCTTCCAATTTACTAACATACTAATTCTCTGCTTCCAAAAACACTCAGGCCATGATTGTCATATTTCTTAAGGTACCGGTACTTATTTATAATTTGCTACATGTATGCTAGCGTTATTGTCTATGTCACTGATTATTAACTTGTTTTCTGCATTCTTGAAAACCGTTCGCACAGGTTTGGCCCCCTATGGGCGAGAAAAAAAATTATTTATTTATTTACATACTGTACTTCCAGAAATCATAGATTATTTACCAATTTCATGTTTTCATACCCTATTGCTTACTTAATCATTATTTGAACCGCTCGTTCTCCGTTGACGTCAAAAGTAAGCAAATTCAAGCCCCCCCCCCTCCTTGCTGCCATCATACTTGAATGGCTCCTAATAATATTTTTTTACGATATTTCGAAACCATTTTACAACGATATTATTTCTCCCAAAATCGATATAGTTTTACATCGGTATGTTGAGCTACCTTCCGGAAGTGTGAATGAAGTTGCCGTGAAGCTACTTTTCTGTGCAGTATATTGTACAAAAGTGCTGTGCGGTAAACAATTTTATACAGGGGAACAACTAATTGAATTTTATTAATCAATTATAACTTTTTGAGTTGCGAATAAATACTTATAAATGCATTTTATGATGTTACTAACATTGCAAATTCAGAAGAGAGGCCAAAAAGAGCATATAAATTTGATGGCGATTGATGATTATGTTACCGCTTGATATAATGATATAGTCGCTCTATAACGATATTTCATCTTGGTCCACAGAGTGTCGATATATCGAGATTTCACTGTATTCTGTCATTAGCCGAGCTCTAAGCTTTGCAACGTTTTATAAATAACCTTCCTTTTGCAAATGCTGCTGCATCACAGAAACTCGAGTTCCAACTAAGACATCCACGAGGATTGAAGGAGGCTGTTCCGCCGCTTAAAATTGGAGCGGTAAATTTTTTTTATCTGTATATCGTAAAGCAACTGAGAGGCCCTAGATCAGTGATTCCCAACCTGGGTGTTAACGCCCCCGGGGGGCGACGGAATGTTCCAGGGGGCGGTAGAAGCTACGGGTATAACATAGGATCCTATGGGCTAGATTGCGTTGGGGGCGATGGGAGAAAAACAATTCTGAAGAAGGGGGCAAAATGGGACAAAAAAAGGCTGGGAAACTATGCTCTAGATGGTGCCTATGTGTAGGGCATGAACATCAGAACTCTGCCAGCGCACTATTCCTGTTGCCGTGACCTTTTCCAACTCGGCTTCGTGGCAGAGTCTCGGAGATCCATGTGGGGCAGGTACTAGTATAGATTTCTATTTTCGAGTGGGTATTTCAAAAATCTCCCGCGTTCATGACTGGTTTACTGAAAAATGTCACCATTTCAGAAGTAGGAAGTCTTCCGCGAAATACGAGAAAAAACTCGGGTTAGAATAAAGAAAAGTTGTTGATATGTTTCGCGAAAGCGACGGTGATGACCGTGCGTATTCGATGTAACAAGTGTCGTCGCCACATACATATACTTAACGCGAACATCGCGATTTCAATTCGCGATATCATTACAAAAGAATCGGAGCCGTAATGGAAAAGCGTGATAAATACGAAAGACGAGTCATTTCATGTAAAAGAGAGAAACACGTGTATTTGTTTTTTGTAGCACAACTTCAATTAAGGAAGATGACGGCACATTAAAACATTAATAATGTTGCGTGCGAAGTCATCGATGCGAATCTGGCATTATCTGGATGTTGCGAGAAGACGATACTTTGTATCTTTGGCAGATCTGCTGACGCGGGCCGTTTTGTCGTCCACATCCATGACGCACGCGGTAAAAAAACCGAAAACTAACTTTCGTTTTCACCGCCATCTTCCTTTTTTAAACAATATATAGGCCGGCATTTAAAAAAAAAAAAACACACAAAATAAAAATAAGAAAAACGGAAGGGCTATTCCTTGAAAATAGCAAACGGATGACAGTTTTATTCGGTTTTCATCCCCCTAAAATTGTTTTGTTGATGCAATATTTCAGTCACCAATAAAATTATTATAAGGGGGCCATTCAAGCATTGCTTCAGTAGCGTTTTGACCCCATCACTCCCTTCCTCTTTGTCAGCAAAATTAAGTAAGTTGGGCCCAAAGCATCCTCGACTGGCACTGGTTCTTATCTAGGAGACTTCGCTGACGCCCAGGGGAGTGTCGTGGTCACAATTCCCACCTTAAAATATTTAATACAAGTTTATGAAAAGTAAAACACACAGTCTCTACGATCGTATTGTCCCTCCAAATACACAATTTCTTCCTCATGCTACGAATTCTACGACGCGGTCAAGTCTCAACCATTCCTTACATAACACAAAATCGCCACGTCGCAACATGGCTTGTTTTTCAAGATATGTCTGGCGTCAAAAAGACCGATATTTACACTTTATTGAATTGCTGACCAAATACAGACGTTCCCACATTCGGATCCAAAGCATCCTTTTGACTTTTAGTTTTCAATTTTGGACCAATCGTAAAGTCACATTACTATCAGGAGTCTACCTCAACTAATCAGAGTAGTAGGACTGAAAACAAAGAAACCAAAACAGTCCCTCGACCTTTTTGGAAGAGGGGACACAGGCACATGTACCAGTAACTATAGTGGAGGGCTTAATTGCAGGGTTCCTAGAATTTCCTCTAAAAGGGGTGGTTGGTGGTTCAATGATGTGTATTTAATTAATTTTTAAGCGAGAGGACGAATCCGCATTCAGAATGTGAATTGGATCTAAAACCAAAAAGAAAAGGCGGTGAGTGACTAAGTTTTTTAATTATTATTATTTGGGGGGGGGGGTGAGTGAATACAACGTTGAATCGTAATCGTAAAATCCCTCGTAATTCCGATTCATCAAAATGAGATAATTAAAATTTTTAATGGTTTATAACACAGTTAGAGTGAGTTTATTTATTGCTTAGTGTAATTTTAATTCAATAATTTAGTTTTAAAATATGTCGTGACAGGTCCCGCGACTGGAGTACGCGGGACATAAGAGGCCCTTTACCCCCAAAATGTGAAAAATTAAAATGTTTTTGTAAAAAGAATTAAATTTTTTCATGTTATATCGATATAAATATTATATATATGTAAAAAACATGTAAAAACTATTTTTACATGTTGTTTTAAACAATTTCTGTTAATTTAAAATGTTTTTCAAAGCTAGTAACTTCTAACTTCTCTGGAAGGTTTACCCTGAACCCCCCTCCCAACACTTGCCACCAGTGTGTTCCCCCCCCCCCCCGCCAAAAGGGAAAGCAAAACTTGAAAAAACAACATCGTTCACCAAAATTTCCTGTCTCCTCAAGATTACCACTCATAACATGTAACCTTTATTGACTCGGTCTAGCCCCGATCTTGCTATAACCCATGTCTGTGAAACTTATCATTTTACAATTTTACAACAACATTTTTATCACGCTTCAAAAAGTTTTGTTACTCAGAAACCCTCTCGTAGAACACAAATTGAAAACTTGTGAATTAGAGATTTGTTTGGTAATACAACAATGGAACCACCATCTCTGGGAGCCCAGCTCTCTCTGCAGGAAAAAAAAATTTTGGTTTGGAATTCTCCCTTTGTTCACTTCTATTAACGGTCACCTATCGATAGGACCCCCGTCCCTTAAGAGAAGTTTCACTGCATAAGGATCGCGTTTATGGGAAAACACTCATAGACGTTGTCCTTTTCAGTATTTTAATATATATCTGGAGGGTCCCGGAACTGTTTTCTGAAATCCCCTTGTGTGATAGAGCCTGAGAGTTTTTCTCGATTCTCTCAGAGAATATCTCCTCACATCTATATCTACGGGTATAGCACACCCATTTCGTTAATCATGAAACCAAACATATGTATTATATAATGTAAATTAGAAATGTATTGTTCAATCTTTCGATAGCGACACGAAATGCTGTTAAAAATATAAATTTTATTTTCAATCATTAAAAAAAATTAAATTCTCGTCTAGCTTTATGAAATTTGTCTTGAAAGTTTTGTTCCTTCATTGGGGCGTCAGTTCAAATTCTTGAAACGTTTTCCTTGACTTTTAAAGTAAAAAGAATAGTCACATCTACAGGGTGGGCAAAAAGTCCTTAGAAACTTTAAAAATTCATAAAAACCGGAAAAATAACCGAAATGAAAAACGGCTTGCAGTGTTAGCATCGCTAGGTCACGGGAATTTTTTTAAGATAGGAAAAAAAAAACCTCATAAAACAGCCGATAGGTGGTGCTGACGTACACAAGTCAAAGAAAAGACACTTAAATAAGAAACAGAATGCCTCCAAATCGTTTATTACAGCAGTATGTGTTCCACATGACCACCACCACCGCACGAGATAACACATCGCAGGCGAGCCACGGCAGAATCCAGCAACGGCAGAGTGCAGCAGGTCCACATACACGGTTTGCAACGCTTTTTTTTTCGCTCACATGATCACTCGCTTAATCACTCGGTCACTCACTCAACACTTATACGGCCACTCACCCAACTGGTGGACTGATTGTGGATTAGGAGCGCAAGTTCTTATAACCGTCTCATTTGCATATTTTCACCGAAGTCGCTCTATCAGCGCCACCTATCGGCTGTTTTTTTTAGTTTTTTTCCCTTGTCTTAAAAAAATCCCGTGACCTAGTGATGCTAACACTGTACACAAACAGCTTTTTTATTTTCGTTATTTTTCGGAAAATTTAAAAATGAATAACATTCATTTTTAAATTTTCTACGAACTTTTTGCCCACCCTGTATAAAGAAATTCTTAATAGTGGGGCCACCCAAACCATAGTGGGGCGTAACCATACGCTGTCGTTTAGAAAAAGTGTGATTGGCTATAGGATGAGTGAAACAGTTTGAATTGGAATTATTAACGAAGAAAAGAGTCCCGCGGACTCTTACAGTAACCTTTATGGTGTAAGACGAGCATTTCACCACGGGTGAAATACTGGAGCGATCGGGAGCCTTCTTCGAGCATTATGCTCTCTTCGATCGATACCAATAGTAATTAGTAGTCACGAAATGCAGTATTTACCTTGAGCCCGAGTGGAGTGGTAGTAAGGTGCTATTCCACCACCATGAAGGCTACCGTTAGATCCCAGGTTCGAACCAGGGAGAAGAACAATGCTATCAAGATATTTTCCTCGTAACGAGCATATGAAGCGATTTTCATTTCCAACCGAGCTTGTTAAGGGCAGTAAATTGCAGTGTAGCGATATTGGCCGGAGTTGGTGAAGTAATAGTAGTTCCCTTGAGAAGCAGAGATCGGATAGTTACAACCAATAGCAAGTGTTTTAGATAGGTGGCACTTTTTTTGTATTCGCCAGACACTGCATTTCATTTTGTCTGCTCATTCCAACCCACGTTAACTTTGCTACATTTCCCATGCCTAAAATGGGTAGATGAAATCAGTTATCATTCAAATTTAGAGAAGAACGAGTTTGATAACTGAGTTTCGAAAAATACAGGATATCGCAGCAGAGAAAATGTACAACAACAATGAAGCGATCGACGAAGGGGTTAATAAAAAAAAAAAATGAATACTGT
Source organism: Pholcus phalangioides (assembly GCF_987345545.1). NCBI lineage: Eukaryota > Metazoa > Arthropoda > Arachnida > Araneae > Pholcidae > Pholcus > Pholcus phalangioides. Next base: position 77,486,605 of record NW_028301608.1, on the reverse strand, counting down.
AAATGATAATAATTATAAATTTCCCCGTCGTTTCCAAATACATTAGAAGCACCAATTGAAAGGGTGGTTCTCCGAGTTCGATTTTAAGTTACTTCAAAATATTCACATTCACATGCCATATAGTGTGTTCAAATTATTTTGAAATGACATTATTATCCCGTGTTTTTTAAAGGAGGAAGCCAATATCAATACAGTGAAACCTGTATAGACGGACTGTGTATGAGACGGAAACCTGTCTTAAACGGAACAAATATGTATAGTCTTGTGAATAATTAATGCGTTTTCAATCATAGGAAACCTCTTTAAGACGGAAACTGTCTAACGCGAAAACGGAAGGCATATTCAGTCTATTTGTAGATGCAAAACCTGCTAAAACGGAAAGAATTTTCGGCCAAGTGCAAGTTTTTGTCCTTTAGATAGGAGGAAAGCTATGTCGTTCTGATCTCCCCATCCCTTTGGTTACGCGAACTCTTTCACTTCTTGGAAAAACGATGAATGATTATTATATGTCTGAGCTGGTTCTATGGGGGGGGGGGGGGATCAGGCTTGAGAGGAAGCGGATTCACTATTCAAAATTTAGTAAAAGCTTGTTTAGCATTTCATTTAGGATGGAAATGGTGACTATTTCTTGGAAAAGGTTTGATAATACGCGAGGGAGACTGAATTGTTGTTCACAATTTAGCGATACCGCTTTTGGCTACTGCAGAGATTTTCATTCAGTGTAGAGATGGCCACCAGCAAACAAGAAATGCGCATTGAATTTCAACACAAAAATCGTAGAGGCGCAAAAAAGCAAAATTTAAGTGTTGCAGATACGTAGAATCTTTATTTTACAAACTTTTTTGGTTGTTGATCTCATTATCACTGTTTTTCTTTTAAAAGGTATGCAATTTTTCAATTGTTATTTTAAATACACTGAAACCTCGCTACAACGATCTTCTTTACTACGATAAATCCACCTGTAACGATATTTTCAGGAGATTTTTGAAACCGCTATAAAAAAAACTATATATTTTTTTATATTTTGCTCAAAATCGTTTTGAATTTAGTTTTAACTTCTGAAGGCATCTGATAACATCATGTGTTCTAAAAAATCGCCGAAAACTAAAGGAAGTTATTGCTACTTTTTGTGTAAGACACAAAAGTGCAACGCGGTAAACTTCTTTGCAGGGGCAATGCTTTTTTTAAGTGAATTTTTATAATAAATTAATTTACAACTTTCTGTGGCGAATACATAAAAGCGCATTTTCTGATGGTATTAACAATGCCAATGTAGAAAAGATGACAACAACAGCATAAATTTGATCATACGTAAGGACAATTTTGCCTCTCGATGTAACTATAGTCCCTCTACAACGATATTTTTTTTGGTCCGCAGAATATCGTTATATCAAGGTTTCAGATTATTAAAAAACTTTCCATTTTTGACAACAGTAAGTGTTCATTCTATTCATATTCAGGAGAACGTTTTATATTGAAGTTTAACTATTAGCGCATTAAATATGAAATTTCAAATGTATAGTTATTTGAAACAGGCAAACATGAAAAAATTCAAAATAATAATATGCATGTCTCTGTTTATCACTTGTTTGGTTTATAGAACTTAGGGTGATGTTCTCAAAACAAGTTTTGTAAACGATAGAAATAAATCATTGTACATACATGTATTTTTATGTACACCTCTATGAAACGGAAACCTGTATGGAACGGAAAATAATTTCAGTCTCTTGACCTTCAGTTTTATACAAGGTTTCACTGTATTTTTCTTTAATACTTTGGCATTTGTCAATTTTCGTGCTATAGATATTTTTCAGTGAATTTTTCTTGATTTTTACTTGGACGCCTATCTTATTTACACGTCCTTTTTTTTCTTGTTCCCATGCAACGAAGCATAAGTTTATTTGGCTCGGAATTATTGCTTATTTACTCACGTTATTTTGGCTCGGAAACACTTTTTTTAGTTTTTATGCAGAAATGAGTTTGACCGAACTCGAACTACGTACGCGTTTGTTTTGACCATGATCGTATGATCGTAGACTGGCAGTCTCTGTGTTTTCATTTCTTACGATCGATCCACAGAAATAGCGGATTTTATTCCAGTTCGATGATGTTTTGAAACGACACGTTCGCTTTTATTTCTTTTATGTGTTGTCTCGGGAGGGGAAAGAAAGGTCCGTAAGAACAAGGTTTCCCCTCTATATAACGACGAGAGCTCCAGTGAAAATTCGCTTATTAGACAGAGAGAAGAAGACACATGTATGTATATAAGGGCTTTCTCTCTCTCTCTCTCTCGAAGAAACAAACAACAAACACGAGCTTGTTGTTCCTAATTTGGAGCTGTCGAATAATATCATGGTAGCGAGTTAGAAATTTTATGGGCGTTACGCTTTTCTATCTGTCAGCGTAAGAAAAGAAAAAAAGAAATGATGATTGACTCTCCGGTTCCCCGCATTTCGAGAATCTCGCTATTTACGTGCTCATTTCTCTCTCTTTTTAACAAGAAGATGCTGTCAAATGCGAACACGATAAACGATCTCAGGAATAATAACAACTCAATCGAGAAGCCGAAAGCAAATAAGCGGGTTTTACCGAACTCGATTCGAAGAAGAAGAAAAAGAACGAGAAAGAATGATAATAATAATAGAAATATTATGACACTACAATTTAAAAGTCATCAGTCACGAGAGTCGAGGGACTTTGACAGTCTCTCGGTTTTAATAGAATAAAGTGAATCGCTCGCTTCCGAATCACGACAGTCGCAGCTTAAAACGTCTTCTTCTTCATCATTCGTAAATAAATAAATAAACGACGAAAATATTCGAAAGCAAAAATTTAATATCGCTGAAAGGGAAGGACAAAAAAAGTCTTAAATCGCTCTTCGATCAAAAGAAAAACAACTTTTTTGTGTGTGTTTTTCGAGTCACGAAAATTTCGCTTCAGCATAAATAAGTTTAGTCGAGATGGTGAAGCGATTTTTGCGCTGAAAAAAGAAGAAAAAATAATTGAAGAATACTACCAGACGTCGAGACAGATCAGTTGGCCAGCATTAACAGCGCTTAAGCTACTAATTTCTGCTCACCCTTTTATTCGAATCACTACGTACGAAATAAGCTCGGATAAAGCGAAATGACCATTTCTGCGCACACTATAGGAAAGGGAGTACTGCACTTATAACATTCTAGGCCAGGGGTCTCCAACCCATGGCCCGCGAGCCAAATGTGGCCCTCGGAGCTTTTTGAGAAAAACCTACTTTACATAGGAAAACGATAACATTCCAAAAAACAAAAAAAAAATCGTTAAAGTAAGCGCTGGCCACTAAAATATGTACTGTTGTATTTAGAACTGTGAGATACTATCCAGATTCAATAGTAAATCTGTGCGTTTGATACATTAAAAGTGCCATCGTAACGGATTCGGGAGACCCGGAGTCAAAACACTTTTTTGAAACCTATGATTTATTTCATTTAAAGCATCTCGAGAGGCAAAATTCGGCACCCAAAAAGGTATACATAATTACAGAATTTACAGAAATGCTGAAAAACACCTTAATGAAAGAAATAATTTTAGAATTATTGAAAAAGAATAATTTCATAATTGATGAAAATTTATACTCGATGTAAAAATAGTTGCAGAACAACTGACGGAAATAATCTCACAATTATTGAAAGTAATTTCAGAAGTGTTAGATGAAATAATTAATGAAAAAACTCAAGAATTGGTGAAAGAAACAATTTCGTAATTAATGAAAGTAAAATCAGTCAAAAAATAATTTCAGAATTAATAAAAAAAGCGGAGTCGGTGAAAGAAGTTATTTCAAAATGAATGAAAATTCGACTTTATTGAAAGAAATAATTTCAGAGTAAATAGAAGTGTGTTCAACAATAATTTGGGGAACCCTGTTACATAACGGGGTATGACTTTTTGGTCTGTGGGCCTCACGGAAAGTTTTAATTTAGCCCGCAATTTGTCTGAAAGGTTGAAGCCCCCCCCCCCCCCCCTATTGTACTAGCCTAATAGCCAGTTTAACACACCCAATAATTAATATCTTTACTATTTACGTCTAAGAGAAGTTAGTTATGTTTAAGAGAAAATAGCAGAGGAATGCCATACAGGAGGTTAATTCCATGGGCGAGATGCTCGGACATGGGGACCACACGAACCAAGTGAAATTTTATCATTTCCCTAAAACAGTGTTTCTCAGAGTGTGCGTCGCCAACCTTTACCAGTGGCGTCTCGGTGAGCTGCAGATATCGATTTTTGTTCCTATTTATGCTTTAAAGTGGTCCTTTTGTGGGTGAAAATATCTACCATAAACTTTATCCTGGGGAGCAGCAGATGAACCCTGAATTGGGGAAGAGAGTCACGGGTTACAAAAATTTGAGAAACACTGCCCTAAGTACGCGATACAAATGAACAATTGATGTTTCAGTGATGTTTCAAAGTGATTACAAGTAGTCACAACAACATTTAAACAACAAAGGAACTAGACGAACCAAATAATGTGGGTGAATCTGACTCACAAAACCAAAAAATGACACAAGCTTAAACTCAACAGTTTTTATCATCTATGGAATTTTCTATTTCCCAGAATCGAAAAATCATATGCATAGCTAGCAGAAGTATTGTTTGTTCATGCGATGTACAACATACGATTTAAACATGGACATATCGTCGCGTGCTGTCACTCGCAAAATAATACAAAATAATAAATGATTCACAGTATTTTCTCTCCTGTAGTCTGAGAATCTGTACATATGTGTGTTAAACTGAGATAACCACAGCATTTCAATGTTTAGTTTATATTTAAAGAAGTTATAAGGATATATAGGGTTACACCACTGGATGATCCAACATGTGCACATTCACATTTCACAGTTAATGAACGTGTGGAAAACGAAATAAGCATAAACACGCATGAAATGACAGATTTTGGACCGGGCACTTAAAAGGGAAAACAAGACTAAATGATTCCAACAGTATGATGCTTCATCTGGTACTAAAAACGGTGTTCATAATAACAAACGTTCTTCGAGTCCGCTCATATTGTACCGCGATACCCGCAGTCGTTGCCGTCTACTACATTGTACCGGTGATTACAGAATTGTGGATGACAGCTCAATATACTGTAAAAGGTGATTATTCGGTAAAGGCAGCATAGCTAGGGCCCAGGAAGGACTATTCTTCGTTTTATACGCATTTGACAATTGAGATTTCTTCTTCCTTCCGCCCGATAAAAGGGCAAGTATTTGCACCTACATGAACGCCAGGGGCTCTGCCACAGGACTTATCTCGTTGCCGAGATCTCTTCCAGAACAGCTTCGTGGCAGAGTCTGGAACAAATTGAGTGCATCTAACAGTCTGAGTGTGTAGCTAGTGTTGTGTCTGATATTTCAGTGCTGCCATCTATACTTCAAATTGTGAGTGAAGTGTAATGATTGAATATTTGTTACGTTGTAGGCCTGTTGCTCTCTGTGGCGAGACTTTTTTAACGGGGAGATCGGCTCGCATTCGCGCCTTGTTGGAAACCACAGAAAATATTTGCACCTACAGTAGGCCTTATATGCTCAGTTTTTGTTTTGCATTTTAATGAGCGGAACACGCAGAAACATATCTTTAATTGGTCACGTTAATTCGAATGCATCAAATAATTATTCCCGAGCAAAGTAAACATTCGAGGAATGTAAAATCGAGGGGAGGGGAGTTTTTTTTTCGGATTTTCCGGATGCGGATGATTGCGTCGTTGTCCCGCGGAGCAACCATATTTCATATTAGCATAGTGGAATATCATTTTGGCCACGTGCGGTCGTTTTCTGCATGGCTTCATCAGAACCTCGCGGTCATATTTTGTTATATATATATACGAAAACTTTTATTTTATTTTGTTTTATTTATTTAAAAAGGAGGGAGGACACAGAGAGAGACGAATTTTGTTCTATTCTGTTCTGGTTTTTTTTCCGCATCGCGTGTCACAAATCGAAAATAATTTTTTTTTTGTTTCTAGCGACGTCGGTCGGGCTATAACAAACTGATGGCCCTCGGAATATTAAAACAGCCAAAACACGCACACGCTCACGGGCTATTCGACGACAGCCTTTGCTCGACGCGAAACAAAAAGAAAAGAAATTGCCATCAGCTCGCTAAATATTTGAATACGAAAAGAAAAGAACCAAACATCTCAGACGATGCGTCGCACATCGACAGCCAGAGATCAGCGTCCAAGCGAATAACGTCTGTGCATACATAATACTCGCCAATCTCTCGACTGTCGCGCTTTATAGGCTTATGAAGATACAACCACGAACTCTACTTTTTTTGGATAAGACGAACCAACTTTTTTTTCTTTTGTAATGGATGCAAAACCGAGCGAGGAAAACGTTCAACGTTGAAGAAATATCACTTTTCCAGTGAATTATTTTCCGAAACACACGCTGATCTTATTTTCTGCTCTCCCTCGAGCCCAATAATCACGAGACGTGTCCATAACGCAACAACGACGCTAGTACAGGGTGACGTACATTGTATTCTGTCGACTTCGAATCAAAACGGAAAGAGGTTCGAGCTTGTAGTGACTTCGTGTGGTTTTGAAATAAAAATACCCGCTTCTGATACCATGTACAATGTGGTTTAGAATTGAAAGTACACACGTAGGCATTTGATACCATGTACAACACAGATATCAAGCACCTTGAAAATAACGTTCTCTAATTCTACTCCTCCTGCTTCTGCGACGCATCTCGACATTTCCTGCTGATTTCGACTTTTCTTAATGATGTGTCATCATTCATTTCATCAGTAGTTGTCAGATATGAGGAAAAGAATGAGGCAAAGTACAAAATCGAATGATTTGTAATGGCCCTGTTTGAATCAAATAATATTCCCTAAGCGGGCCATCTTAAGAACATCATAGGGCAAAGTGATTTTTCCAAGTGATTTTTCCACCCCGCTCGCTAAAAACATACAGTACATGCCTATTAATTTACAAACTTGCTCTCGAAATTGTAACCAGATTCGATTATCATGAAACCTACCAGTGTTTGCCAATACGTATCTAGATGCGGGATTCACGCATCAAAATTCAATTTTACGCCTCGGAATTTCGTTGAGAAATGAAATACTTCGTCAAATTTGACATTTTTTTTAATGAAGTTATTTTTTTCTGTTTTTAATTTAGAAAAAATACTCCCTTTTTTAGAAAATTACTCCTCAAAAAAATTTTTCTTTTTAAATAACACTAAGCCATACCCGGGTGGGCCGATATAAGACAGAACTGCATCCAAGTGTAACGTCTACAATTATTGTTTGATAAGAAAATTTCCAAGTTATACAATATTTAACATCAGCTGAGGACATTCGCAATTGCCGCGTATTCTCAGAATGTGGGACCAACTTTCCCGCTCTCGTAAATCACACAATGTATGCCAAACACGTCATTTTTCTTATCTGACGCTTTTCATGCAAAATTTGCACGCAATGCTCATCGGCATAGGTAAATTGGCCATGGTCTTCTCCAACTGCCAGCAAATTTAGGCATACCTCGTACGTGCACGTGCATCGTAAGGAAACGTACAATCACAACTAGCGCGGGGGGGGGGGGGAAGCAGGCGAGTCTGGTTTCCCGAGTGCAGGACCAGAGGGGCGCAAATTTCACCCTCTAACCACTTCGCTCACAAGCGATTGGCAGGAAATTCGGATGATCCCTGTTTGACGAATCAGCGATAAATATGACAACCTTATTCTAACGTAACGGAATGTTAGAAAAAGAAGGAAAAGTAAAGTATATATATATATATATATATATATATATATAGAAAAGTAAGAAAAAAACAAATGAAAGGAAGCAGTATATTACTATACTTTTTCTCTTTAGGTATGAAGTATATTCCTCTTTCCACCCTCACCCAAAGGCGTAACTAGGATTTTTGTATCATCTTGCCGCCCGGGGTAAAGATGATCGTGCCGCCCCCGCCGATTCAACAACGGTGTTCTACGTGTTCCACTAAAATATTCCGCCCCCAAAATTTTTCCGCCTGGTGCAACTGCTCCATCTGCCCACCTCTAGTTACGGACCTGCCTTCACCTAACTGTTTCTTTCCGCTCTTATGTATATGTTTTTTATATAGTAGAACCTATTTAACCTTAGAATACAAGCTTTTTACCTCCTCATTACGGAGATGAAAAAAAAACCCTATTTTTTTAGGGTTGTAACAAAGTTTCATGGTGGTGAGGAGAGAAGAAAGAAGACAGGTAGACTTGTTTGAATATATCCCACTGGCATTTGTACGCAATATTACGTCCTTGATCGTAAAATTTTTAACCATCCTTTAACATTATAGGAAGACATCAAAATGAGTGCTTGCCCGGTCAACCAAGCACCTAGTTTCGGTCCTGCCTAGGCCATGTGGAAATAAAGCCTTAATAAAAAAAGCTATGAGTGGACATCTACTTCCATTTCTTTTCAGAAAGCGAAGTTTGCGAGTGCTGAGCTAAGAGGGAAATGGAGCGAGTTCTGCCAGGGACAAGTTTCGCTTTTTTTGTGTGCATCGGGGCACCTTTCAAGCAACGCAACTCATTTCGAGTGGGGAAAACGAAGAGATCGCGTGTCCACAGGAGCAAAAATTAACATTTGCTTTATTATTATTTTACGAGCATCGAAGTAAAGAAAAAGGAAAAAAGGCTATGTATGTATAAATCATCATCCAACGACGAAGCTTTCGGTTTCGGCAGAAAATTCCATGGAAGTCGTCGCGTCGTCGGAACGAGGAAAAGGCGTCACTCGATATATTGACGAACCACTAATAGCAACAGCAATAATGATAATGAATAAGTGAACAAACGCTGTGTGCTGGCTTCTCCTCCCCGTCATTTCCCGTGTTGGCGTCGTCCACCGAAATATTGAAAAAAGAAGGCGTTTAGTTTTCATTCAATTTTCGTCTTTGCCCACTTCTGTCGTTTTTATACCAAGATTGAGTGATCACCGCCTTCCTTTCCCTCACGACGTCGTGCTGCTAAGTATCACTACCAATCAATACCTATCTGGCGTGTGGGGTATCGTTCGCGAGGGAGAGTCTGAAATTGGTTTCCTTGGGTTTTAAAACTTTGTTTTGCGTATAACGACAAGTCTCGCCACGGTGAACAGCACACCCGCAGCATTAAAATACGCCAAAAGCATATTCACTGAATTTGCCAGTTTCTCACTACCGATTTGGGTGGTAGATGGCATCGACAAGAAGTGGTCGTTGAGAACCAGGCCAGGAAGGATGAAGCAAAACGTGTTGAAGGCGCGTATAGAAATGATGAGAAGAGACCCTTGTCAAACCTCTTCGAGCATAAGCGGATACAGGCTCTTCAAACGGGGGCGGGGAAGGCGGCCAAGGGCGATAGCCCGCAACAGCTTTTCCTCTGTAGCAGCTCATCTCATCCCCAAGGTACTCCAGGTAGAGCCGCAAACTATGTATTGAGAAATCCCTCACGATGGGAATCACGAACCAGGAATCCCTCACGATGCCTACACGACGGCATAGCGGTGACCGGTCCCGGCTGATTTGCATCGAAAATTTTGTTGCTTCCCGCTTCCAATGTCAGTGACGCCTGAGTCGGATGCAAGGACGCATTTTTGCTTCCACTTTCGAGATTTTTTTTTTTAAGGAATTATCAGTAAGAATTTGTCCGACACATTGATATGATGTTTGTTTACCTAATTTTTCTTTTCTTTTTCTGTTGATAGTCACAGCCGGATTGACTGCCCGAGTAGTACCGTGATAAGATGCTCGTCTACCACCATGAAGGTTTCCATCAGGTCAGTGGGGTTTGATTCTGAGGAAAGAACATATATAGCCAGATTCATTACCTTGACAATTTAGACGAAATTTTGGTAGTTTCCTTGTTCATTAGGACGGTGAATTGTCTAACTGTGGTGTGTCGGTTGACACTCGCACACTTTTTCAACCGAGGTTTTACCTCTAGTATTGTGACGGAACGGAGTCGGGTGCGTTCTACGCATACACTACATGTATAACATGCATTTGCACTGTTCAAATTTCTCAAAAAACCTTGGATTTGGTATTCTTGAATGCAAATAAAAACCTTTATCTTGTTGGGGTTGATAGCGATACGCTGTATAAAGAACTTTTTGCACGACCCCCATTTTGTTTTAAAAAGAAATGAATTTTTTTGATTGGAAAAGAATATTCTGCAAGTGGACGATGCAATTAGTCATAATAAAAGAGATTTGTTTTTGCGTCTGCAACGTTGGTGTAGTTGTAACCGCTTGAAATCTTAATAGCTAGGGAGCACAGAGGGAGGGAGAGCAACCTTCCCAAACGAGTTCAGGGATCGTCTCCAAACTGAGCGGATCGCTGCTTTCAAGTCTTTTATTTCATACGCTTGACTCACGTGATGAAATCCAATGAAACATGATGGTCAGAATATGCGGTGGTGCCCCCTCCCACGCACACACACACCCACACTCGATCTGCTCAAACTCTACTGCATAGGAGGAATTGACTTCGAAGTCTGGGGGGGGGGGGGCACGATGATGATGATGTCAATTCATATATACATATATACATTAGATCAGCCGACTCCACCTTTGCCTCCCCCCCCCCCCGTATCACCGCTCATGCCCTACTGCACTGAAATTGTGAGAGAGGGTTTCACAACCATCAATAAAACTATTATTAAGTTATTGATTAAAATACCCACTGCTTCATGGAAAGGGGATATACGGAAAAAATATACATTAATATATTGCATCTACCGAAACACTACACAGGCATAAATAAAAGGAGGAGTAGGTACTGCAATGAGGGCAACTATTATTACAAGTAAGTAGCTGTGCTGTCTTCCAGTGTGTAAACTCCGTACAACCAATTCTTAAAAGAGATTCAGTTTATTAGGTGGGCTACGTGTTTCATATAAAATCGATGATTTTTGACCACCCCCGTTATTTGTCTTCAAGGGGAAATTATCTAGCTCACACAGGAGCACTGAGTTCCAAAACAATCTGATCGAGATTGAAGTTCTTTGATCATGGGGCGGGAGGGGGGGGGGTGCAGGATATAGAATGGGAAATCCCAACGAGAGTAAATCTGTGACTATTCGCTCTCTATTCGATCTCTGTGTTCTACACGAACGAACATCGCGCGCAACTCCCGGCTTCGAAATGCGAACGCATATATCATCTATAATCAGTGTTCTAACCTCGGGAATCAAACGAAGGATCTTTTGCCGATGACCAACCATTGGTTATCGAATTCAGATTGCATATCTGAACGCTAATTTGAAAAGGGGAAAGAACTAATGTTCGGCAGGCCACCCCCTTCCCTTCCCGATATGTTAGTACAGTGTTTTCCGAAGTGAGCAACATCGCCCCGGAGGGCAGTAGAAGGGTCCAGAGGGGTGACAGAAGCTATGAGTGTAGGCTGGGCCTGTGGTTTGGCTCAAGTTGGGTGGCGATGACAAAAAAAAAAATTCTGTAGAAGGGGGATGGAAGAAGGGGAAAGGACTTGTTTCTTATAAAATCGATGATTTGACCACCCCCATTATTTGCCTTTCAGTGAAATTATCTAGCTGACACACACACACACACGAGCATTGAGTTCCAAAACAATCGATCGAAATTGAAGTTCTTTGAGCTGGGGGGGGGGGAAAGGGGAATATATAGAAATGGGATACGAATTGACTGATTGCGATTCAGCAAATGGTTTGGGGAAAAACAATGGAAGTGTCTCATCAATCTCGCTTAAGTCGATTTCATTAAATGTTCCAAATTGACAGAAATTCTAATTACTATTGGTTCGACTCATCAAATTACCCTCCAATATTGAAGGTTCTGGCACCACGTAAAAACTTATGCTACCCCCGGCAGAAAGTGTTTGATCATCCACAAAAACACTAGCAATGCTGCGTTTAGAAATCGGCAAAAAACAAAAATAAAATAAATAAATAAAACAATTCTTTTTCCTCCGGGTGAAAATAATTCTAAATGCGGAATAAATGAAAAAAAAATCAAATTTTTATTCCAGTTTGATTTTTAAAATCGTTCATGAACTGCAGGGTAACCAGACAATTTGTAAAAAAGTGAATGTGCAACGAGTTTTCATCATTAAAACTTTTTCTGGAGCGCTAAGTGATGTAAAAGACATTTTTCTGATCATCTCTAAAGCTAATAATTTCTATGTTGGAAGACGGAGGTTCTCAAAGGGAATTTGCAGGATTGTTTAACTGTGGTCACAGGTACAGTCAGTGCCGTCTTAAGGCATGGGCCCACCCGGGCACGGCCCGGGGGCCTCAAGAGAAGAGGGCCCCTCACAAAAATTAGATCTTGTTGAAAATTTCGAGAATTTGCCTACTAGGGCCTCGCAGAAATCACTTGGCCCGGGGGCCCATGATGCTCTTAAGACGGCCCTGGGTACAGTGGGGAAAATATCAGAGGACTGGTGGTTTTTTTTTGCCGCGATGGAAAGACGCTTTGTCGTCTTATAATATGCAAATATGAAGTTAGTTCGCTGACAAATTAAAGGGGGGGGGTGGCATGGCAAAAAAATAAAATAAAATATTCTCTCGAGAATATCCCATACCCACTTTCTCAAGAGAATCTCCCCCCCCCCCTGGTTTGTTGTATCTCCGAACCCAAACCCCCCCCCCCCCCCCATAAAATTGCATTTCACTGAGTTAGTTGCATCCCTAAACCATTTGTGGGCACTTGGAATCAAAAACTCTTCGACAATGTACATGTAGAACTTTTGAAATCACAGTACACATCACGAAGCGAAGTTTTTCTAGTCCGTTGGCTGTCGTGTAGGCCTACTATATGTCCAAAGTTTGATGAACGGCAAAACAAATTTAGTTGTTCTTTGTTCTTTTCCTTATCAATGCACTCATAATTGAGCTTTTCTCTCCTGTTCTTCTCCATACGAATTTAGTGTAGCCATTTTCAGTTTTCAAACTAATTCTTGACTCTCCATTGAGAAGTTAGTTGAAGCATCTCCCGGACAACCATTTTCCAGCTCACGTGATTTTTTTACGCCATTGAAATCGAGTTTTACGCCATTGAAATCGAGACCTCGTTTGCTGTCAATTTGAATGAGGTTTACGTTTTTATTTGCACAGTGCCTAAATATCTGTGCTCGTGAAAAATTGCTTAAAGTACGGTTGCAGACACGAACCTCGTACCTTGCTCAATCTGCATTCAGTAATGTCGGGGTGGCACGATGGTTCTTCTAGGTACAAGCAATGAGATATCTTTTTGGGATCTATCTCTTAGCATTTCAGAAAACGTTTTAATGATGTGAAAACTCCGATGCATTCATTCATTTTTTTTATACATTGTCTGGTTACCCTGCAACCAGGGCCGTCTTAAGAGCATCATGGGCCCCTGGGCCAATTGGTTTTCCTGAGGCCCTACCTCATAATTTCTAGAAAATTTCAACCGAATCTCATTTTTGTGAGGCCCCTCTTTTCCTGAGGCCCCCGGGCCGTGCCCGGGTAGGCCCATGCGTTAAGATGGCACTGCCTGCAACTGCGCAAACACTATTTCATTTACATATTTCGAGCCACTATACTTTTTTAAACAGTGATCGAACACTTATTGCCACACGAAAGTTCTGATCGAACGCTTTTTTCAAAAGTATGAACTGATTTTAAAGGTCAAACTGCAATTCAGAACTTTTTTCTTTCATTTATTACGTGTCAAGAATGATTGCCTCCACCCAGGGCCGTAACTGGGGCCGACGACGACAGGGACTGTGGGAAGCAACTGCCCAGGTGGAAACATTTAGGGGGCGGCAATTTTAGGTGGGAACAAAGAACACCGTTACAAAATTATCGAATTTTAAAGTTGTGGGGGCGGCAAAAATCCTAGTCACAGCTCCTGACTTCGCCAAAAATTTTCACTCGGGAATTATTATTATTATTATTTTAGTTTTTATTTTTAGTTTTAAACGTAAGCATTGCTAGTGGATGATAAACTCTTCTTCTGATAGAGGTAGTATGCTGTATAATTTAGACATTCGACTCTTGGGAATTCGACTTATCGAGAAACTGTGTATCACGAATTGATACTGCAATAAAAATCATCTGCATTCCAATGGAAACGCATTTCTTTGCTCCAAAAAAGAAACCGGATCGGGGAACTTAGGGACCTGCAAACCTCCTCTCCCGAAAAGTTGGGCCATCCTTAATATTTGTCGTTGGCAGTTTATCAGGGTATTCGTTATATCCGAAAGCTTACTATCGGCCAGGTCCTGTTCGATATAGCGGGTTTCACTGTAGCTGTATTTATCGTTGATTTTAATGGGTAATATTGCACGCAGAGATTCCAGCATTTAGGTGATGTGGGCGGGATTTAGGCAATCAATATACGTGCTCCCCACCCCATCTTACCTTATACATCAAACAAGATTGCACGAGAAAAGTTGGATACCGGTAAAAGCGAGGGACTGACAGAGCTCTTGGGAAAACCTGAAAGACGTTTTTTCTCCCTTATATTTTGTACACTTTAACCTCCTCAGTCCCTGCGTGGTCTGTGAGTGGCACTAAACAGCATTTTAAAAAGTCCAACTAGCTATTAAAGTACAACTAGCCAAATTAGCGTTTCTCAACCTTTCTGAATCGAACCTAAGTGTACATTGGCATTAGTTGCATACAATCGAACAATTTTCACTTAATTGGAATTAAATTTCCATGCCTGCCTGCGACCACCTGTCCTATCTTCACTGACCTTTTCTTGTTCGCGGACATAGGTTGTGAACAATGAGCTCACTGAGACCTCAACATTAGTTCTAGATGTTGTAAACATTTAGTAGTAGCAACTCATTCATACTCATCTGTCAGCAGAAACTAACAGTTTAGGCAGTTTCACAATTAAAAATCAACGTAACAACGTAAAATTCAAAATGACCATGAGGGTCACAAATCAGTGAACTGATAGCCAATGTAAAGGTGAAAGACCTGGTTTGAAAACTGGTCAAAACTATGGCCCAATAGCTTCACTCAAGGATATGGGAGATCATGCCTTGAGTCCCTCGGTGATTAATAAGCGCTGACCTGGAAGGCCAAGGGTCATCGGACCCTTGCTTTACAACCTTATACAGTAGACCACTATTTTACAATCTGCTGTTTATTATTTTTGGTTTAACTATGATTTTTAGGTATCCGCGTTCATTTTCTTTACTATAATGGGCGTATTCAGGATTGTCTTGGGGGGGGGGGGGGGTTGCCTTTTTTTATTTTTCGAGGGCGCGGGGGGAAGGTTAGTTTTTTTACTAAGAAAAACTAGAATTTCGGCGTTCATAACCCCCCCCCCCCCTCCTTACGTTACACCAGTGCGTACCATTACTCCGGGTATGTAATCAAGTAAGGTTCTGCCCTGTATGTCATTAAATTGTGAGCATTGGTACACGAGCGTCTGTTTCTGTCAGAGCTTTTCTTCCATGCCAATCAAAAATATAAAAGAAGGGGAAGGGGGGTTGGATGGTACACCATGAAACAAGTGAGCTTATCCAAGAAAAGAAAACTGCCGTCGGAAGATTTCGTTTTTCTTTTTTCGGGGCACCCTGCCTTCAGAAGAATCCCCAAGATCTGAATTCGCGTTGTAAAATCGTCATTTGCGTCTCTTAATTGCAACGAACAGATGCTTTCATTTCAGAGTAACGCCCGTTGTCCATACGACACGTCGCAAGTGTTCTCGTACATTCTACCCCGCCTCATGAAATAATAAGATGAATATTAACGTTTCAACTTGTAGATACAATACATTAGGACAACCGCTATCAGAAATGAAAATTGTTACGTTTCTTTAGACAGAAAGAACACACCAACGATTGCGAACATCGTTGTCCTGCACGTATAATAAAATATATAATCGTGAGAACCGAGATGAAGAGCACACACGCGCGCTTTATATTCAACATACAGTGTGTTCCGCGGGATAATTCTGGTTGGTTACTTTTTTTTCATTCGCCAATTAGTAGGCGGCGCTCTTCGCAAAGATCAGGCAGACCTACAACACGGCACTTACATAACATGAAAATAAGAGCATATATCATCTCTACTCCAAAATATGGAAGACCGAAGGCAGCAGCAGCAAAAACGCGAAGCAAGCGCAATTCTGTCAACACAAATGCGTTAGAGGCACATACACATTCCGGCATGTACCAATTCGCTAGAAATTCCGTTGAGGGAATGTTTACGAGGCGCATGTTCGGTTAAGTATCGGTAGCGGGCTCCTTTTTTTTGTTTTATTTTTTCATGTTATCATTTTTTATTTCTTTCAACTGTGAAACTGAAGTTGTTATTACATTGATTTATCTATTTGTGCTTTTCTCTTCTTTTGACATTTTGAAAACTGTCATTATGTGGTTTCCCGAGTTCAAATGCCGTTTCCTCTCGATGTTGCGATGACGACATCCCACCAATTGTGGCTCTTGCATCACACTTTTAAACAAATATTGATTCGAATTCGATTATCAGGTGATGGTATGCACTAATTTCAATTAATTATGCGTGGATCTGCAGGCAGGAAGGAACCCGTACAAGGGCGACAAAACCACGCCACGAAAATATTTGGAGTCTCCCGAAAAGAGAAGGAAAGGATTTCGACAGCGCGATGAAAAAGATTCTCAGACGTTGGACAGATTGCGAGTAATAATTAGACAACTGATAATGATCTGTTTCATCGAATCTCGTGTTCCATCTTCGCTCGCTCAGTATGTGCATTCCTCTCCTCTCACCACCCAAAAAGCTCTATTAAAAGGCACACGGAGAGAGAGAGAGAGAGAGAGTGACGAGAGAGCTGTTTCCGTTCTTGGCGGAAAAAAAGAGAGAGATAAAGACGTTTTATTGTTGGTGTTTGGAGAGAAAAAGATTTCTCTGGCAAGCAAGTGATTGTTTGATTTGTGGATTGGCAACGCCTGTCAGCGCCACCTCACTTGTCTCACATCAATCAATCTTCGTAACACGCCTACAAACACTATCCCCATTGGCTGCGAACCGCGGACATCCCAAAGTTACAAACTCCGCCTTCTTGTTATGACGTCACGAGGGAAACCGCCCGAAGGAAGGAGGAGGAAGTGGGAGTTCGAGCGGAGGGAGAAGAGAAGCGCCTCGGTCGGATATGCGCAGCCGCCGTCGGTCGGGAAGTGCACCGCTCGTCGCTCCCCGCCTTCCGATCGCAGTCCGAAAGATGTCGGAAAAAAAATTGCGGATGCCTCAAAACACAATAGTTTGAGGCTTTGGCGTTTCGCGCATCTTTTTAACAACATCCGCCGTTTGAACTTTGCTCAAGAACGAACTGCGGAGCTTTATTCTCACGGTGGCGCGGCTCGAACCGAGGAGAAGCGGTCAAGAACACACTTACTTTTGCGCGATCCTCGTCAAAATGTAAATAAACAAATGAAACGACGATGGTGAAGGTGAGAAAGAAAAACTGACGAATCTCTCGCGGACGAAATGGAAAAGTGATCGTTTTCTTTCAGCGCGACTTCGGACGACGGAAATGAGCGGATGCGGTTTTGTGTTGTTGTTGCGCGAAAACCGTTTAGCACTGAATGAATGGAACCGGGTCCGGTCTTCGCAACTCGAGATCGTCTTGAAGTCGAACTGATCGTTTTGTGTTTCCTCGACTATTCCGAACAGACTGAAAGCGAGAGCCATGGATACTAGACTGTTGGAGCCGGGTTTCGGTCACACTCACGGGCACGTGCTGGCCCGCTTGGGTAGATTCCTGCCGACTCCGTACGTTCATTTCGGCTCGCCCATCGCACCATACAGCGTGCCGCTCGCGGCACATCATCATCATCACCATCATTCGGCCGGCTTCGATTATGGACAGTCTTCGCACGCGGCGGCCGCGGCCGCCCTCTCGGCTTCCATCGCCGGCGGAGTTCCTTACTCCATCGACGGACTGCTCAGCATGGGCCCCGCAGCGCTGACGGCTGCCGCCGCCGCAGCAGCGGCCGCTGCCAACGCAATTCCTGGAGGATCGTCGGGTCCCGCCTCGTCCGATCCCAACGCCGCGGCAAAGAAAGGTAAGAAGACATAATTTTTAATTGATAAATTATTGAAATCTCGTGTCGTTTCACCTGGAAGTCCTTCGTTAGTTTCGATTGCGAAAGAAGCGTATCTTAAAACCTGGCAGGGGTCCATCGAATAAGACCTAAACTTTTCTGCCTCCATTTGGGAAAACACGACACTCTTGGAAAAGAAGAGAAAGGCGTTAACATTCCCCCCCCCCTTCCCTTATGATTCGAGCCTTTTCTCGTCGATATCGCGCTTCCAAATCCAACCTCGGATAGGAAATCTTAGAAAGCATTTTATTTATAATATAAAACTATAACAGATATGAAATAAGATTGATCCCGAAGCTTCTCTTCCCCCCCTCCCCCCCACACGTGATCATGCCATTTCAGCGTCATGTTTAACTAACCAGGGTGAAATGTTTAGTGTCGAATACCATTAACATGAGTGGCTGATCATGCACTGCTTTTTTATCCACGTTCTGTTTTTCGGAGAAGAATTCAAATCAGCCCTTCTCCAAACAAAATCGTCCAACTTTAATAGATCGTTATCGCTCTCAATATTTTCTGATCTCTCAATTTGCCGAATGGCATTTTCGAGTCGAGACCAGCATCACACAAGTGTATCCAATGATAAATTTCGATTTATGAAAGTTTCCATCATAGAATTTCTCGAGAAAATGAGTGCAAAGTAGGAGGCTACACCTTGTGCAAAAAACAAGACAGTCTACGGCCGTGAGCGAGTTTGCGGTTAGTCATCTCTATTCTACCGTCCAAGGTGGACGATATCGCCCCCTGCGGGGCACTGGAATGGACCAGGTGAGCGATGAAAGCTATGGATACAACGTAACACCCTACGGGCTACCTTGAGATTTTCGCCCAGAGATTTCCTGAGAAGGAGATCGGCGGAGCAAATAAATTTGTTAGAATGTTCAAACTAAACGACCCTAATCCATAGCCTTGTGACAAGGTAAAATAAATGAATGATCGCAAGATTGGATCTCGTGACCGAAATCTTCCACCATCTCCTTCCAATGCAGAACGGGAAGTGGGTGGGGGGGGGGGATGGTATAAATGGGTGATATAAGGGAAATTGGATGAGGATCGCGGATAACAGGTTATATAAATACCATGGTTAAACTAAAACGAAGAAAAAGAGCGATTTTGAAATAACAGTGATCAGAAAATAAAGGGATTAAAAATGTACATTTACGTATTCCATCTGTTTAAAAAAGGATTTTTCAAATTACACAGTCGATCCCGTTTATAACGTTTTTCCGCTTAGTACGGCTTATTTTCGTGGGCTCAACTGTTAACGGTAATTCTCGTTAAGATTTCTTGTTTAAAGCGTTTTCCCGCTGAGTACGTCTTTTCATTTTTTGAGGCGGGATCGACTGTATGCCTTTTTCTTTTTTTAATGGGACATTTCACAAAGTGCGACAATGTTTTAAGCTGAATCAAAAAAGTACTTATTCGATAATTTACCGATTATCTTTGCCTAGTCGTTGGGAGCCAACTCTTCATGTCAAAGGTCCCGACTGCAAGTAAAACGAAGGAAAGAATCTCGCAGACAGTGTCTTTATATATAATCGTTGTTTTCTGATTTTTTTGCTTTTTTCTCTTTTTTTGCGTAAGATCGATCACAAACTTCCCAAATTACCGTACCATTTACGTTAGCGGAGCAATAATTAGCGCTTATCTTCTTTTGTGAAGATTTTTTAAACTTTTGCACCCGTTTTTCACAACGTTCCCACTTAGAACGGTTTTCTCGCTTAGTGCGACTTCTTTTCTTGGTCCAACTTTCACTAATGTGCTATTCATTGAGATTTCCCATATAAAGACTTTTCCCGCCTACAAAGTTTAACCTGTTGGTTTTTTTGAAAAACGTTCTAAGTGGAATCCACTATATACATTGCCCGTTTCTTGCATGGGCAAACGGGTCATGTGCTCGGGGCTCACGATTTTTTAAGCTCTCAGAAGTTTAAAATTTAAGAGTTTGTTCTGCGTATTTACTTCCTCATCTTGTTGTATTTTGAATGTGTTCCCCGATGAAGAAACAAAGCAAGCAAATGCCACTGCATAATGCAGAATTTATTTTAATAGTAATTACTATGTGCGTAATTGCAATACAGTTTATACCCAGTAATTGTGACTCAAAGAATGCTATATATATATATGAAGGGTCCCCAAAAATTCATGAATAGTTGTAATCAAGAGCAGAAGATACTGTCTTAGAAATCGAGATGGCCTTGATAAAAGTAAAAAAAAAAAGGTAGCTTGAATTTCAACAATCGCGACTTTTTGATGGTATATAGCGGTTATTTACTCTTTCCATAAAGTTCATCGTCTTCCCCCCCCCCCTTCTTGTTTCACACTGCAGGGGGAACCTAATGCCGTCTCAATAGGTCCACCCGAGCACGTCCCTGGGACGTTAGGGGGAAGGGGTTCACAAAAATGAGAACCGGGTGAAATTTTTAAATATTTACCAGGGAGGGCCTCAGAAAAATTACTTGACCCGGGGGCCCCCATGATGCTCTTAACATAATGTATGCGGGTGTAATGCGCCGCGGAAGTATGTGTGTAGCGGGTGTTTTTTCGTGAATTTTCGAACTCAGTAAATGTATAAGTAATTAGTTGAACACTAAAATAAAAGGTAATAAACACTCGAGACATACATATAAAGTCACGTTCGAATACCAGCAACTACTGAAGTAAACTAACCCTTGTATCGAAATTTGCATATTTGCAGTTATGGGGCTTTTTTTTATTGTAACTTCGTTTACTGTTATCTTTGATCGCCGCGTCATCCCAAACCAGAAATGTTTATATCTGCGTAGTACTATCTGTGTAGTACCCATACGAACAACATACGCTCTTACAATGACTCGTATTTATACGACACCCGCACTCTACCTCTAGTCTACTAAATACGTACTTTTTACGTGACCCGCGCTCAAATGACAGATTGCAAAAATCGTGAAAGTACGTAATGTGTCAAGACGGCACTGGGAAGGGGGGGGCAAGAACAAAAAAAAATGTAATTTTACGTATAATGGGACGAAAAAAGTCGTAATCGATTTGTGCCAAGAATCCCACCAAATAGCCGCTCTTTCTTGAAAGAAATGGTTCGAAGTTGCTCACAAGTTGCGTGGCGGCACATTGAATCCATAATTTCACGATCACTCATGGTTGGTGTAGGGCCGGAAGGTTCTGGAGAGGGGCAAAGGGAGCAACTGGCAAATTTTAGTAGTAACGAAAAACACTGGTATTATAAATTATTGCATTTTATAGTGGAGGGAGAGCGGCAAAATTACGTTTGCCCCCCCCTCCCCTCCCTCCGCCTTTTCTTCACAAAAATTCTTGTTGCACCCCTCGGTTGGTGTGAACATTCTCTTCCCTCGAGTATGCAGAAAGAAAAAAACAAAGGTGAATTAAACCATAGTTTACAGCAGCTTCAGGAAGAAATTTTGGAGGAATCCATTTTTTTCGTTTTAAGTAAGAAATTTGTTCAGCAGAAAATAACCGAAGAGAATACGTTACACGGAACACAACAGCGTGTTCCATCGAATGAAATAAATGTTCGGTACAGGCTGATTCGTTGCCGCAGTGTTTCGGCAGCGGGGGCAAAAGCACTGCCGATTTCGGCGGATGCAAAAGACTGATGCGTTGTTGTCGTCCACGTTATTGGACTACTGAAGCTCTTGTTTTGGATAATGAAACGTGGGTTAGTTAAAATTTTAATAATGTTTCTTCAGTGAGACATAATTACCTTTCTGTAAAATTCTGCTTTGTCTTATTCGTTTTCATTAATTTGTTAGTTTTTTATTATGCGATGCACGTGCGTGTGTTTGAACACTGCCATCAGATCGAACATTTTGATATCTTGGCAATTCCTCGAAATATATTTTGCACTCTGAATCTGAGAGGGCCTGTTTCTCGTATCCCAGGGCCCACACATTTCAATGGCACCGAAATTGGCTGCCTTTTACATTTTACGTTGGCCCACGTGCCCTCTCCTCCTGCATATACACCTCTGCTTTAACCCTCTACGGTTGACCCCTATAAAAATGTATAGAAAATTATTATTTTTTTCTCGAAAATACGAATGTACAAATTTGGCATATTTCTAATTGAAACAATGTAGCAGCACAGAAATTTGATTAATAAGGGTGAAGTTTTTTATTATTTGCAATTGCTAATTAAGGATAAAATATATAGTTTGCCTTGGTTTTGATGTTAATAAACTGATCGAATCTAGCTTAGCAAAGTGAGATAGTTCTTTGCCTTGAAATTTATTTCCAGTCTCCTCAACTATGTGCTATTTTATAAATCTCTGAACACATAAAATTTCAGGAAACTCTTAGAAAATGCCTCGATAAAGCAATAACTTTTTATAGATAAAAAAGGTGTTATACATATGAGGGGATTAAAGTCAGAGCAGTGTAAGTTTCATTTTCAACAATTTTGGCAAGTCCAGAAATGTAATCTAGAAGTATTAAACTGTGTTGCAAGAGAAAACAATGTCTCCAGAGAGCTTTAATATTCGCCACCAAATTGTGAAATTACAAAATTTTTAACCTGGGAGTCTATGAAAACAATTATAGTAAAACCTTTTTCTCAAAATAAGGATTAATCAACTTACACAACTTCTTACATGTTTTTAACCCCTCTCACCCCATATATTGCCCTTATTTTGTACTGAAATGGCACTAAGATGTCCTATACTTACTCTTCTAAAATAAAATAAAAAATTAAGAAATGAACTATGTATATAATGGGGTTTTTTTTAATTATATATTTGTCAGGTATAATCAAATAGACACGGGACCATAGAGGGGTAAATGAACACTATATATGGGGTGGGGGGGGGGGGCAAAAATTGATTTTGCCCAGGACCCGAACAGGCCCTGGAAATACGGAGCGTATTTATTTATAGGTGCATACCTATAGTTGGGATTTTTTTCAGTTGTGTAGTAAAATATTTTACGAAACCTAAAATTTTTCTGCCCCTGTACATGTTGAACACGTCTAAATATGTCCATAAACATATGCATCTACTGCATTTATGGAGATTGAAGATGTACGCATTGCCGGCGCCAGACACATGAGGTGACGAGGCGGCCGTCGTCGCATTTTGTTTTACACCGCCCTGCATGTTGGCGGCACTTTTTATGACAGTTCTGTTATGACGGTGTTTTTGTCTCTAGCAGATTTTTACACAACGAAATCATTTTGAGGGGCAAGCACAAATGAGTAAATAAGTACAGGTAAATACAATACGTTTGAATGTTGAAAACTTCTGCTATTCAACTCTTTTGATTCATCTCGACACACCTCTTTCTTTGCATTCTGAAAAGTGCCGCTGGTCTCTACAAAAGCTGGTTCCAGAATTCCTCTTTGTTATGGATCTTGTTACATTTTTTATCAGCACTTTTTTGAATTTTGAGTTTGCTTTCTTCGGCCAAATCCCTCGGGAAGTTTGGACTTTTTGTTCATCTTCCGACAAATGTCCTTTTCGGCCAACACCAGCTAGTGTGGTGTTGTTTCGGCTCAGGCATGTTTTGACATTTTTGCATACCTGTTCTTCTTCAGTCTGTTATCGGAATGTCAAACAGACGCCGCGTCTTGGAAGTGCCATAAAAAGCCATTTTTAGTTAGCAGTTAGCTTTTGTCATTTTTCAGCCACACGTATTCCCATATTCTAATTTTTGAAAGCACAAAGTATCACCAGAAATGTTAGCACCAGCGCCAAATTTTCCTCCGACAAAGAACACCTAAGGGTTATTTATTGTCGGTGTCTTTTCTGTCGAATAAGATCGAACACAACTTTTTGTGTTAATTATAATTCTATAATGCAAAAGTGATGGGCACCGTGTCCATTTTCGTCAATATATTGAGATAACGCTATTAATCTGCTTTATAGGACACCAAGTCCAATTTCAATAAATAACAGGGATATTCCCTTTCTATGAAAGAAGGGAAGGAGTAGGCCTACAAAGATACAAAAAAAGAATCTTCACACTGCTTTTCTGTAAAATTTCGCTTCTCTCACATGGTGCCTTTTACGTCCGGCATACAGATGTAATAAGATGCCACCAGTTACAACCTTGCAACAATACTCGATGTAACGATAATCCCTCTACAACGATATTTTTTTCTTTAGCATCGTTATATGGACGTTTCATTGTACTTCTAGTCCGGTGCTCTTTAGCAACAAGGCTTAGCTAAGTTGAGTCACTTTTATTTCTGTCATTAGCAGAAGCGTAAGCAGGATCTACCTTTAGGGTTTACGCAGTGTTTCAGGGACACAAGGAATGTCTTCCAGAGGAATTTTGAGCTACTAACCTACAAAAAGCATTTTAAAGTAATAGAAATAGATTGAGATAATATATAATGGTATTTTCTTTCAATATTTCCCCTAATATATATATATATATTTTAATGTTTCGTAGTTTTGGGAGAGGGCACGGGTTCCCTATGTTTCCCCTGCGTACGTCTTACGTCACAAGTGTATGAACTCAGGGTAGAAAAATTTCGCAGCAACGTATAACAAGGTAGGAAAACTTACCGTCATGCTACGCGTGTATACATTATGTAATGGGGGAATCATGATTTTAAATGTAGGAAGGAAATCAGGAGAGAGAATCTTGAATTTTCAATAAATTTTGCTTGGATTCAGAATAAATATTTATTTATTTAATTTTTTTTATAAAAGTGCAAGAAAAAGCACATTTTCAATACTTAATTAAATGAGATTTTTTTCTTCTTCCATTGTTAGTAAATCCTTAAAATGTAAATTGTTTGTAAATTTCACGTAGAACTTTGATACTTTATGTGGTACGTATGTGTGCGCTAAATAGCTTAGTTAAGAGTTATTATATCAGTCCGATATATTTTCATTGTTACAAAAGAATCCTTATCAAGAAGTTTTTATCTAGGAGAAATTCTCTCACGACCTCCAAAATCAGTGTTTCTCAACCGCCGGGCCGCGGCCCAGTGAGTGATCGCAGTTTCATTTTTCATATTAATTTCTCGTTAGTTGTATGTACGACCGGGTCTTTCACTTACACAAAAGACATTTACCGGGCCGGGGGCTTCTAAAAGTTGAGAACCACTGTCCTAAATCATCAAAGCGACTCCCTTCCCCACGGGGGGTTCGTGACTCACACATTGGGATCCACTAGAGGTGCAGAAAGAAAAAGTCTTTTCAGATAGCCCTAGGCGGCGAATTTCTAGGACCGGCTCTGGATGACATAGGCTTTCACTTTTTTCCCACTTCCAGAAAAAAAAAATCCAACGACCAGCAAGCACCGTAACTAGTAAGTCTAGTATTACTACGTTTTTGAGCTTGAAAGTTAAAAATTACGCGGTATTGTAGTCAAAGTTCATGTTTAGATAAAACAACCAAAATAAGTGCTTTGAAATATTATCTACTCGCATTTTCTATCTCAACACTTTTCCAGTAATTTTTCTAACTAGAGCCAAGGCCTCGCATGGGCAAACGAGGCACCCCTCCCCCGCCAAATTGGCTGCTTTTTGTATTATAGGCACAGTCCTCATGTCCTCTTCCCCTGCGTTCGACTGTGTCTCAAAGAAGAAATACTACATAGAAGGGGCCTCCAAAAATTAATATTTGCCCAGGGCCTGAACTTTTTGAGGAACAGGCCTTGAATAGATCGGCGTTTTTTCACTGCCTGAAATGTTTCAATGTTGATCGTTTTCTGTGTTTGTCGTACAGAATCATGGAAATAGATTGCCACACTGATTTGGTTTCTATTTTTACATTAGTTACATTAGTTTCATAAAGTTCGGAAAATCGTCCATTGAAAACAAACAAACAAACACGTGAAATAAAACGATGATCCGATGTCGGTCTTGTCCGACACGGCAAATCGATCTACGCATCACTTCCATCGGGAAGAATGACGAATTGAGAACGATGCTCTTGTTGCAACGCGCGACTCATAAATAATCCAGTTAAAGCAATCCTACCAAAATGTTTAGTTTAATTTTTAATTACCAATTATTAATCAATAATTATTATAGACTCGGGCATCTGAGGGTTAAAAGAACGAAATATAATCTGATACAGCAGCATAACCATGCAATTATGAGTGTGACAATCGCATCAGAAATACAAAAATAGAAATTTCTGTATTTCTGATTTTTACGAAAATTTTAATTCTGAATATTTACAATACCCCCCCCCCCACAACCCTCTTACGCCATATGTGTTCGCGCATGCGTTAATTGACTCTGTGTAGTTCCCCACAAAGTAAAAACTTAATTTATTTTTTCTATTTTTTTTTATACAGATGTTACCGTCGCTTCCAGGTTCTCTGTGCCTGTAACCATTGGCGTACGCAAAGGGGTTTTTTTGGGGTTCTAACCCCCCCCCCCGACGAGCCAAGATTATAGTGTTATTTTGCAGGAAAAAAAGTAACCCCCCCCCCCCCCAGAAGGAAAAAAATCATCTGAAACCTCCCTCGAGAAAATTCTGCGTACGCCTATGCTTGTAACACAAAGAGAGGATCACTTAACCCTTTATCTACTAACGGTACTTTAACCCTCTCACTACCAATTTTAGAACCTGAATGAGACATAGCTGTCCCGATGAGAGTGAAAGGGTTAAAGAGTACCATGTTAGATAATTTGTTATGTACCAACTATAATTGTGTGTGTGTGTGTGTGTGTGTGTGTGTGTGTGTGTGTGTGTGTGTGTGTGTGTGTGTGTGTGTGTGTGTGTGTGTGTGTGTGTGTGTGTGTGAAAACAGTTTTTTTCCTTCGATTACAGCTAAAATGGCCTACCAAATAATTTACATGATAGTTATTATTATAACTATATATATTCATATTTTTTATTAATATTTATTATCATTTTCTTCTTATACTTTTCACAGTGGTAGATACAGGGGCGCGCGCGCACACACACACAGAATATATATATATACGGGGTGATTATAAAAAAACTATCCCGACATATGGGCCCCTAACTATCATACCATTCACAGAAACTGAATGAAATTTTGGCATAAGGTATTTTGATGTATGCACTCAAGAATGATATGGAAAACAACAGTGTCACTCTAACAGTTACGGTTACAGTGAGAAAATTTCGAAAATATCAAATGGCAACACCAAGTTTTTTGTATTGGAATGTGATCTCCATTGTGAAAACCCCTAAATAGCGTTCGAAGGGCAACTGTAGCATGAAAATCACCGGCAGTAGATAGGCTAAAAGTGAGGACAACCAATAAGGACAGAGAAGCAGCATAAAATAAAGCATTTTATTGTGTTTCACAAATTTTCCACATGACCTTGTGGAGGACTAATCAGGCCTCAGCCGAAGAAACGGTGGGACGAATGAAACGAACATTAATGCTCTGGTGCACTGCAAAGTCCTTTTTACTATTTCCTTGCCTAGCTCCGGGGATTTTCGTGCTACAGGTGCCATTCCAACGCTAGTTAGTGTTTTTCAGTATGGAGATCGCATTCCAATACAAAAAACTTGGTGTTGCCATTTGATATTTTCGAAATTTTCACACTGTAACCGTAACTGTTAGAGTGACACTTGTTTTCATTCTTGAGCGCATACCTCAAAATACCTTATGCCAAAATTTCATTCAGTTTCTGTGAATGGTATGATAGTTAGGGGCTCATATATGTCGGGATAGTTTTTTTATAATCACCCTGTATATAGTCTGCTCAAACCCTTACTTGTGTTATGCAACGACCTGAAAATGTTTTCACCTGAAACGTGTAATTTTTGTGATTAGAAAATACGAGAAAAATGAGTTCTCTCCCCCCCCCCCCCCGTGAACGTCAAATTGAGTTCGTTTTTATAATTTATTAAAATTATCTTATTTACACAAAATTAAACGGAGGGGGGGGGGGATATTTTCTACTTTGATGCATTTTTCCGAAGTAAAATTTTACAGCAGGATACAGGAGCTGTTTTAACCGAACATTGAAACAAGTAATTAATCAATGTGAGGCGTTTTGAGATGAAATTGACGCTTATCGTCGGAATATAATCACACGCCTAGAACATTTTTTTGTACTTATGTCCTGATTGCCTACGAAATTACAACAATCATTTAATTTACATTTACAACAATCAAACATTTTTTGTCTAGGTCGACACTTTATGCCAGTGTTTCGCAAAGTGTGAGTCGCGACTCTTAGGGGTGTCGTCAACCTTTGTCAGAGGCGTCGCAGTGAACTGCAGATATTGATTTGTGTGCCTATTTATGGTTAGAAGTGGTTCTTTTACAAATTAAAATATCTTCTGAACTATTCTGGGGAGCCACAGATGAATCAGGATTTGGGTAAGGGAGCCGCGAGTGACAAAAGTGTGAGAACCATTGCTTTATGCAATTCGTTCATATCAAATATTCTGACAAATTTTGGCATCTTCCACGAGCTTTCTCACATCGGCATGATCTGAAGTCAGATTTAGTAAAGCCTTTCTTTCTTTCGAACCGAGCAAAACCTTGGTCTATTGCATGGGCAATTTGCTTCAGAATGAGTTGTGCCGGAAGTCTGTGCATTTGTACCCAACAGTCTAGGTCTATGTAGTAGAACCGTTGATGGTTCTTCATAGTACTGGAATTTACTAGCGAAATCACGGAAGGTGCAAGAGAGCGAACATGATATTAATGCTCAGATAGCTTAAGGGTACAGAAATAGTGATAATATTCCCTTATTCGATAATTATAAGGAGGTATTATCATTAAAAGTATGATGATTCGGATTATTAAAACCCGTTTTCATCCACAGTAATAAGGCAACAAGAACGAAGAGCAATTCAAAAAAAAATAATAAATAAATAAAACCATAATTGCCTGTAACGACAACGTCTACGAAGTTCAAATCTTGTTGCTTTGATTGCAGTCAGGACCTTTGACTTGAACCACAAATGGGTTCAAAGAATGGGGTTTGGTGTAATAGTGGGTATATACTGTTTAAATTTAGGGGGGATAAAATCGTAAGAGGACTGGAAAATGGCGCACTTTCCAATGGAGACCCGGCTTGTACAGTAACTTCGGAATTGTATAATTACGTTTTTTAAAAATGTTTTTTACTTTCCTCAATTTGAATTGCGATTGATTGATATGAATAACATGATTATATATTTATATATGCTATTTAAGTTACTTATTTTTAACTCTTTCTGGTCCGGTGTATATTTGAATATAGTACTTGGCAAATTACATATTGTCAAAAAACCTATTTTACCATTTTTTTTTCTCATTTAAAAAAAGTGGCTACATCTTTTAGTGCCATTTAAGTACACTATATAAGATATAAGAAATACGACTATATAAGAGTACAGTACTTTTTGTCTAGAGAGAATTGATTCCTCGTCAGTGTCATTTTTGGAGAGCCGCAGAAATTTTACGCTTTCAGTTAAATAAAATTGTACCAAATTCAGTAAATAAAATTCGAGGAAACAACCATTGAACTTTATCAAGTAAGATTTTATGTGTTTATAGATAACATTAAAATTAAGACAAACTATGATGTATTTTACATTGAACTGGCCATTGTAATGAAAAGAATCTCTCTAATTAATCAAATCACAGTGTTGATGTATTGTTTTGATTAGAAACATGCTAAAAGCACCAATTTACAGCTGTATTTGTAAAAAAAAAAAATTCAAATTTTTGTATGCTGGTGAACCATGGAGGATTAACCGGAACAATACATAAATATATAGTTTATTCGAATTATTTTTTGATTATTGCTATGTTGTGATTTATTCTTTATTCCTGATGGTTATAAGGATTTTTACCGTGGCTTTCACAGTTATCCGTGATCCACTTTTTCCCATCATTTCATCCTATAATCCAGGTTCTACTGTACAGTGCGTGTGAAATTTGGCAAGGATCAGTCAGAAAGCAGCTTTGTATTATTAGCCGCTGTCGTGATCGAGTAGCCATATAGTGACGGACTCGCATCGTGGGGACTCGGGTTCGAGCCCCACCGTCGCCACAGCGGTGGTCGGCTGAAGTTGGTTTTCTATGGTTCCCAAGTTCGAGACGCAAATGCGAGCCGATCTCCCCGTTGAAAAGTCTCGCCACAGCGAGCAGCAGGCCTACAAACAGTACAAATATTCAGCCATTACACTTCACTTCTGAAATATAGATGGCAGCACTAAGAAAACTCATACACAACAGTAGATAGGCACTCAGACCGTTAGGTACACGCACTTACACCTACGGAACAACTCACTGGGTAGTAGTAGTAAATTGCCCAAGTGGTAATAGACCTGAGTTGTTCCCGGTTTGAAAAAAAAAACCCTTTGTATTATTGATAACAAACACGCACGCACATAGAAACAAAATCACTTCTGTGTTATTCTTACTGTATATAACTCAACTGAGATGCACAAATGTCCTGCACTCTTGCGTCTGAAAGAATGAAAGAGCCAGTGGGAAAACCACTGTGGAGACAAAAATTTGTTTTTACATTGTTTTGAAAATGCATGATATCGGAAGCAATTATTGTCAAGAAACCATTGTTGACATATTTTGACTAATGTTGAGCTTTGTCAAAAAGATTTTTTTTGTTCCGAATCGGCCTATCGTTTGAGTGTTGTTTTGTTTCATGATAGTAATCTCCCTTTTTATTCATTTCGAAATCACTCGAGAGGAAAATTAAAATAGCGCTTCTTTTCACGTCTTTGAAGGGTGTTGAAACAGGGAAAAAAGATCAATTTGTCTTTTTAGGACGCATCAGAGTCGCCTGATGGTTCACTAGAGTTGTATCGGAAGATATCATCGCTTAAAATCACGCGATAAAGTCTTTCATTGCCTTCCTATAACAACAAACGATGGAATCGACTTTTTTTATAGCGTCGATTTCTTTACCTCTTCCTTCGTCGTCGAGTATGTATGTCATCGTGGAACAAATGACATTAAATGTTTCACGAAAGATAGCAAAATACCTTCTTATCGGTGAAAGAAACGTTTTTTCTTTTTATCAATAAGAATCATCTCGAGTGATTGAGTTTTGTCACTTTGAAATTAGTCGTTCTTCTGGCAAAGGTACAAATGAAGTGAGAGAAAATCGATTCTTATGAAAAAATCACATACTAATTGCAGTAAAAAAAGAGTATTGGTTTTAGCGTAACCGCGGACAATAGTAGGATAAAGAAGATGCATTTTTTTTTTTGCCATTCCCTTCATTTTTCTACTTCGTTTGCTTTGCTTTTCTCCTCTCTCGCGGCGCCATCCTCCTAAATTTTTTTTCACCGAAATTTCTTCGATCGATTTTGACCAAGGAAGCATCGTTTGAAAAAAAAACAAACTTATACAGTCAAAGTCCGTTACATCGAGTACGGCTTATAACGAGAATATCGCTATAACTAATGATTTGTAAGTGATTTCATATAGATAGGCCTAATTTAGCATTAGGCCAGATACAAAAATCTTTGGTTATAGCGAGTCGTTCGCTATAACGTTAAAAGAAGTCTCAAAAATAATAGTTTTTTATTCTCTGTCATATATCCTGTATATATATATACATATATATATACATATTCTTATCCTCATACATGATGACTCTAAACGTGGGACATGCTTACTCCTCGTAAAAATCACTCTGAGGTATTTCGAACAAAGAATAGACACAGAAACGTGCCCCCCCGCTTCCTATTTTTGAGCTTCCCCACTATACTCATGGGCTATGTGATGATTTTATTCGATTTTTGTCTCCTCCAGTGACTAAGAGACCACGGCACCAGAACTTGCAGTTCATAGTCATTTCCAAATGACTGAAAACTCGTGCTGAAAGAGCTTTCTGCTTATCGGGGAAATGGTGACGTGTCCACACAACCAAACATAAATTTCACGCACATGACTAGAGTTCTGTTCATTCTTCAAAGCCGTCTTTAGAGCATCATGGGCTTCCCGCACCAAGAGATTTTTCTGAGGCCCTACCAGGCAAACGCCTGAAAGTTTCAACCAGATCTCATTTCTGTGAGGCCCCCGAGCCGTGCCCGGGTGGGCCCATGCCTTAAGACGGCACTCTCATTCCTTAATACTAGGACGAAACGATCTAATTCCGAAAGATGATTTTAATGCAGATGAAGTAGCAATTTTCTACACTTTTATAGCCTGACAGAGAAAAAAAATGAAAATTGACTGATAGCGGGAAGTCCGTCGTTATAATGACGATTTTTCTCGTGATCGTAAACTGTCGTTATAACGGACTTGTGAATAACTGTAGTGATCGGTGTGTTTCTTCAGAAAACACGCGGACTAGATTCCTCAAGTTTTTCCCTTCCAAGAATATTCTAATAACACGCGTTAAATAATGAATAAATGAAAAATTCTTTCAATGCTCTTTTAACGTCGTATCCACCAGTAGCCTCGGAATGAAATTCGTCCGATTCCAAGTCATTGTACAGTGCCTCGAAGAAAAAAACACTCGCACCAAATTGGACGACAGATTTCTTAGGATCGATGAAATGAATTTCGTTTGACGGTTTTGAGAAGACGTCGTCTGACGTACGATAGAAAAAAAGCCAAATCTTCTCCTGTGAGAAATTCACCAACGTTCCAAGAAAATACGACGGTGGAGAAGAACTTCAATACTGGAAATAATGTTCTGTGACATGAGGTCAATTTGAGGAGGGAAATCGATGTCTTTCGAATAGAGAGACACGCAGCAGATGTTGTTTTAAAACGTGGAATGAATCTATGTGTTGCGGAAAGAAAAACGAACGAGTAGAAGCCACACAAAACATAATTACCTCGCGAATCTCTCTTCGACCATTTTCCATTAAGGACCATTTAGCGCCTGTTTTCACTGGTGTTGACAGTTGAACGGTCTATTATTTCCAGCCGTCATCCCTGCGTGAAGAGTTTTCTTTTTTGTTGTTGCTGGGTTTTTAATTGATGTCATTTTCTGGTTACTTCTTTCTTTTTCTTTCCGTTAACGAATGAGAGACGTCGCGATGACAACTTTATTAAGTGCACTTTCTTCTCATCATCATTCATGTATAAGTGTGGATTGAAAGGCAGAGGCATCATCGTTACAATAAGAATTGCTTATTTATCTTCCCCCTCTTTTCGAGGCTGTCGTTTTGATTTGCGGCAATAGTATGTTCACTGACAGAAAATCTGTATTTCATCGACGTATGTAACCTGTTTATTCGTTACCTCAACGTTCTCCTTCGTGTGTGTGTGTGTAATCAATGGTGGAAGAGCTAATATTTCGAGCGGAAACAAATGTATCCGCGCCTCGAAAAACACTTGTTCGCCTGGTTAGAGTTAATCGAATGCGTTCGTTTTAGAGAATGTTTCCCTCCACAGAGTCGATCCATTGATTTCGCACGTCGTAATCATTTCATGGTCTCTAGGGTATCCGAATTCCCGACATTTTGGAACGTTCGGGAACGCAAAATAGTATATCCCAAGAATTCCCAAAATCACATTTGTTATTTAGTTACCGTACATTATTGAGAATAAAGCGCTGGCCCCTTTAGGTGAGAAACAATTTTTTTCTCCCTCTATATCAATTTTCTAGTAGCCCAAGTTTTTAGTGCACATTTAAAAAAAGAAAAAAAGAAGGCTCAAGGCTTGAGCTCAATCAGCCCCCCCCCCACTCTTTTGTGGACGACCCATGTATTTTAAGTGACTGTTGATAATCACGGGACAAAACAGAGTAACTTGGTGTCAGGGCGCAGTCTTGCAGAAGCGCAGTCTTTTCACTTCAAAATATAGAAGACAGGTAGCAGCACCAGCAGGAACATGAATCAAGCGCAATTTTGAGAACATAAATACGTTAGGGCCATAGATACACTCGAACCATACATTCCGGAATGTACCAGTTCGTTAGAAATTTCGCAAAAGAATGTGCACGGCAGCCATCTTCAACATGTTGCTCCCGAGCACAATTGCTTCCTGAAGCAACCACAGACTCAATGGTCATGTCCAATTTCGTTCTCGCGGGCACTTGACCTATGCTTCAGGTCAACATCCTGTGAAAATTTGCTTTCAAGAATTACAATTATACAGATTTCAGACATGGCAACGTTGCCGTAAGGGTGCTGTTCGTTTGATGATAAGCATAGGCAGTGCTCGTAACTCCAGAAAGGTTGAAGACCGCTGGTGTACAGGATGCACGCACGGTTAAGTAGTAGCATTCTTGCAGAGGAACCTGAAACTTTCGAATTGAAGTTCACTGTAAAATTGAGTTATCACTGGGAACTTCATCTCTTGCCCGCATTGTTAAACAGAGTTATTTGGCCATATTTCTGTTGCATTTGAAGTCTCCCCTCCCCAAAATAACTTAACCGATATGCAAACTTTATCTAATCTTTTTCGGGGTACAAGGCGTTTTTACAATTATTTTTACATCGCACCCTGTATCAGCGTTCCTAATCTAAGGGTGTGAACGTAGTGCTTTCGTATTTACAATTCTGGAAACCCACGTCCTCCGATTGGTTATAAACCCGAATTTCAACTTTTTTTAGCTTGAAATTCGGATTTTTAACCAATCGAAGACGCACGGGTTTCCAGAATCGAAAATACGGACGCACTATGCTCACACCCTAAAACCAGAATTACACTATAAAAGTTTTATAATAATTCTGACATTATTGATAAAGTTACATTTAATTGCCTTTATTCACAGTGAAAGTCCACAAAGTCAATCGGAAAATCAGTTTGAAAGCCTAGAGTTTTGAAAAAGTTTGAAATTCTAGCGAAACTCTACACTCTTTCAATTGATGCGTTCAATCCAGATCAGTTTGGTTTAGATTGCATTTGCCATTTGGATTTCAGTTTTCAACGATTTCGTATCGTTTGCACGAATATTTGATTTTACAAGCATACTTTTCAGATTAAACCGTTCCTAAAAACATTGTAGGTTTATCCCTCGCGAGTTTATACGGAGCTCGGAATACGTGCATATGGTTGAATAACCGGAAGATTTTGGGGAACGTGCATCTAAACAAGCACCGAATGGGTAGGTGCTCCTGAAACCGAGGGAGAAAATAAATCTGCGATCATCGAACGCTAGAAATTCGATAACACTCCTTGTTTGTGTGTGTGTGTGTGTGTGTGTGTGTGTGTGTGCACACTATACGAGGCGAATCTAGTTCTTTTTCTTTGAGAGCGGCGAAAAGTGATAGATAGATTCTATTCTCGGAATGCTCCGAAAAATGAAGCGGCAAATAAAAGTGGAAGGAGAAGCGTTTAGAGCGTAGTTAAAAGTCTCCCGCTTCTGCACATTTTCAGAAACACCAGAGAAAGCCTCGCGCAGAAAAAAACAAAATGCAATAAATAAAAGGCAGTGTTTGTGAAACAAGAACAAAAAGTAATTTTTTTTCGATCTTTTTCTCTCTGTCTTTCTTATATATCGTGGGCATTCTTTCATGTGGGCAACAGCGTCTTTTTATTCTATTAAAATCGAAAAGAAATAATATTAATAATAAAATGATGTTTTTTCTGCTGATTTCGAAACAATAGGCGTAAAAGAGGAGCCTCAACTGATCATCGATTCTTCTCTTTTCCATCCAACCAACCTCTTTTTGTTCCCTTTTGGCTATTTTACAGCCACTGCATCCCGTAAGTTACACGAGGTGGTCGCCTTTTTTGTGCGCGACGACGCACATCATCTGTTTTGTTTTTGTTTTCCCCAAACGCGATTCAATTTTTTCTATCGCTCTTTGACTTTCATGTTCTTTTCTCATTCCAATCAGAATGTGAAGAAAATAAATTTCGTTTCCTTTTCAAATTGTTTCATAATGAAAATCACCAAGTATTGAAATATCTATTTAGTGACGATGAAAACAATAATGGAAAAAAAATTAATTACGGGGTCAATTCGCTCGTTTCTGTGGATTCTCGCGGATGACAGCTGTAAATGCCATGTTTGTGAAACTGGGCCGCCTGACGATTCTGTTTCTTTTCCCCCGAACAAATATCTACTTTTGTCCTCTCTGTTAATGATGCTTGTGCATTCTTCCTGTAATTTGTTTTTTGTGTATACCGAGCTCCTAATTGGTCAAATACGATGAGAACTCAGATCATTCTCTGATATGTAGCCCATCGCACTTTCTTAATTTATATTTCGCTATAAAACACATCCTGCGGACACCCTCAGGTGCATGGACCACCGTTTGCAAACCACTTCTCTGGAATATCCTGAATGCTTGAGAAATTCTTAGAGCTTATAGAACACGACTGAAGTAGATTTCCTGTTCGATTGCTCTTTTGATCTAGTCAATACTGAAATTACTTTTTATCTAAAGGATGATTTCGTTTTTTCCCGACAAGAAAATAAACATGTTCGTTTTTCCTGTCAATAAATAGACAGAACTGAAGATTTTAAAGAACAGAATATTTGGTTGAGCCGTTTTTGATGTAGGCTAGTCTTGAAAATTCTTAAAAATCTGGACTTCTTAAAAATCGAAGGGTGTGTGTTTGCTAACATAAATCTTCGTTCATAAATGAATTAGCAGAGCAAAAAATCAAAGAATTGCACGTGATATCGTAATACAGTAAAACCTCTCTTTTGCGTACACCGGGGGGGGGGGGGGACAAAAAAATTCGACCATAAAAGAGGGGTGACCGTTAATCAGGGGTTTGAAATACATACTTTTATTATACAAAGGGAAATTATTATTTGGCCGTAAAAGGGTGCTGACCGCATCTAAGGGGTGTCCGTTAAGAGGGATTTCGCTGTACCATGTACAGTAGTTGTAATATAGGTTTTATTATTATTATTTTTTTTTTTTTTTGGTTTTTTTGAAAGTAAAAAATCTTTAGAAACGGTACAGTGAGTTTTTTCCATGCATTGTGTTATATATATTTTGCGTTATTTATGTTATTTATGTATTTTGTGTAGCGAGGACGTGAGTTTTTCTTTTTTCCTATCATAAGGGCGCTAGCGTTCCCTATATTAAATAATGGAAGGAAGGGATCAGTGTCAATCATCGAGTTTATATTACTGGAGAGAGAATGATGTCAGCGGTCTCCGCCCGTCTTGGCAATGCTGAGAATGCTGTCCGAAGATCACGTGGCGTATTTGCTGTCTGAGTGCAATACCCGTTATTTTTTATGGCATCCATAAGTTCAAAAGGAAATGAAGAAAGGGACTAAAATGGACTTACTTTTCTAAGATTTGTAATTATTATTCCATAACTAATGAAAGAAATAATTCCAAAATTGATGAATGATTGTTCCTCAATTAATGAATTGATTATTCCTGAATTAATGAAAGCGATAATTCAAGAATTAATAAATTAAATAAATCCAGAATCAATGAAAGGCCAAAAAAATGAAAGATAATTCCAGAATTAATGAAAGAAATAATTCCAGCAGGTAATAGAAGAAAATTCCATAATTAATGGAAGTGATAATTCCAGAATTGATGATGGAGATAATTCCATAATTAATGAAATAAATAAATCCAGAATTAATGAAAGAGGTAATTTTTAATATTTTTTTACCTTTAGAAGTTCGCCATCGTTTTTTAACTTGAAGTTCTCACCTTTCCAGTTCGTGGGATTTCCAAGTGTTGCCAACTTCGAAATTTTTCAACTTGATCTGGTCTTTTTTTTTTCCAGTTGGAAAAAATACCCATCTAGTTGCTCTAGTTGTTTTTCTAGTCTTTTTCAAAAATGGAGTAGTTTATTATTAAATTACGTGGAAATACGGTGAATGTCCCGGAAATACGGGACGTATGATCATCTGAATAATGACCAAAATCAATTCTGGTTGTTTTCTTCATGTAGTTGTTTTTAATGCAGAATCATGTGGGAAAACTTTTTTGATTGTTGGCAACACTGTGTGGACAATGTATAAAAAATGAATGCAACAGGGTTTTGTCATTGTAATTTTTTCTGAGACACTAA
Source organism: Pholcus phalangioides (assembly GCF_987345545.1). NCBI lineage: Eukaryota > Metazoa > Arthropoda > Arachnida > Araneae > Pholcidae > Pholcus > Pholcus phalangioides. The sequence goes on along the minus strand of NW_028301608.1, from coordinate 77,448,721 downwards.
GAGAAGGGCTTCCGCAATATATTTGTCTCAAATACAGTAAAACCTCTCTTTTGCGGACACCAACGGGCCAAAAAATTCGTCAGTGAAGAAGGGTGACCCTTAATCAGAGGTTTGAAATGCATACTATTGTTATACAATGGGAAATTATTATTTTGCCGTAGTGGGGGGGGGGGGTAACTGCATCTGAGGGATGACCGTTAAGAGAAGTTTACTGTAGCTGATAATTTCTATTTTGGAAGCCTGAGTTCCTCAAAAAAAGTTTGAGGATGGTTCAATTGTACTCAAAGTAGGGCGAGCCTCTTTAGAAAAAAATATCAGAGCACTGGCGGAGGGTTTTTAGAATCTGCATCTGGTTTGATGCACACGTAGAGAGAATCACTAGAAGAGATGATACAAAACTCATTGCATTTATCCAGAAGAATCATCGTGTCACCTCGAAATAACCGAATGTAGAGCGTGCAATGTACTAGATTCGTGTCTGCACCTGTACCGTACCAACCTCTCCCAGATACTAGTACTTCTAGGAGGCTTTGACCATACTCCATCTTTTTAGCAGAGAGAGAGATTTAGGTACTGCTAACTACTTAACCGTACATGCATCTCGTACACATTCTACGGAATTTCTAACGAATTGGTACATGCGGGAATGTGTGTTCCGAGTGTATGTGTAACCCTAACGTATTTATATTGTCAGAATTGTGCTTGCTTCGTGTTCTTGCGGGTGCTGCCATTTGTTTTCTACTTGCAAATCAATACCTAAGCTTCATTCAAATTGACAGCAGAAGGGGTTTCGGTTGCAGTGGTGTAAAAAATCACGTCAGCTGGAAATGGATGAACGGAAGAAGTTGCCTGAGTCAAGGATCTAGCGTGGAAACTGGAAAGATGGCTACGATAAATTCGCATAGAGAAGAACCGGAGAAAAGCTGAATGTTTTTTGAATACATTCATACGAAAAACGACAACTAATGTTTGTCGTTCTCTTCCCGTTGGAACATGCATGGCAGCCAACGGATTTGAAAAATTATGCATTGTGAAGCGTATGCATATGTGGACTCTATGCGGGCGTTATACGGACGTTATAGAAAGATTTGGGATTCCCATTATGCCCAAAAAAAAACTTGAATATGTCGAAATCTGCGACGTGCCTCGCAAAATAATCAGTGCTACTGCAGAACAATCTGGAAGAAAATTTTAAGGAAAAGTATATAACACACTGGTATGGTGATTTTTTTTACTGCAGAAACATTTCCAGTCAGCCTACGGTCGTTGCAGAACAATTCAAAACATTACGCTTTGGGGTCTAGAGTCAATAAATGGTTTTGGATTCAACTAACTTTACATTACACGACAACAAAGCGTCTTGCTATCGCAGCAAAACACTGCCAGTCCTCTGATCTTCTTTCCAAAGAAATCTTACTGTACTTTGAGCACAGTTGACCAATCCTGCAAGTTCCTTTTGAGCAGTGTTTCCCAAAGTGGGCAATATTGCCCCCAGGGGGAGGGGGCGGGCAGTTTGGGAAACTGCTTTTGTGGAACACGTTGGAAGACGTGGAAATCATCAGCTTTTTGAGATCATCGTAAAAATTTGTTCTGGGAGCAATATCTTAGTGCTCCAGCGAAAGTTGTAATAACGAAAACATCGTTACATTAATTTTTTATACATTGTTCGATTTCCCTGCACTTGCGCCAACCACATGTTTCGAGCCAAATATTTTTTTGAAACAGTGATTGTGTGAACGCTTATTTACCATGAAAAAGAAAAGCGCTGATCGAATATTTTTTTCCCTGTTGTTGCCAATTCATAAACTGATTTTCAAGGTCAAACTGGAATAAAAATTTACGATTTCTTTTTACATTTATTCCACATTTAAAAAATCATTATCACCAAATATTTTCACTGAATTTTATTTGTTTTTGCGTTTTGAACGTATCATTGCTGGTGTTTTTGAGCATGATCGAACACTTTTTGCCACGGGTAGTATTTTGGCTGTTTCATCCTCAGACGACAACTGCTAAATCGTCGACGAGAAATATTTTTCTCCAAAGTTGGAATTTAGATTAAAGTTTTCCAGCGAGACAAAACAATGATAACTCAAACGAGGTGTGCGTTAGAGATCATTTTCAAATAATATAATTTATATATCCTCCTCCGACAAAATTTGGTAGGTTCCTAGTGAGTAAGTGTTTGCCATATCTGTGATAATATCTGTGATCCATAAGGTGATCAACCAGTAAGTGCGTCCCTTCTTATGCACAGTAACCACACCACTAATGCCATTTATTCGTGTTAAACCAGTGGTTCTCAACCGGTGCTCTGCGGAGCCCTTGGGTTCCGCGTCCGCTCGAGGAAAATAAAAAGAAAATCAGTAAATTTTAAAAAATAATTATAAATATCTTGAAATAATAAAAATAAATTATCTTTGATAAACAAAAAAAAAAAAAAAAAAATAGGCCTACGGGGCTACACAATAGAAATTATGTACCGTAAAGGGCTCCGCGAGTCAGAAAAGGTTGAGAACCGCTGTGTTAAACATTCTTTGAAATCATCGAGCATGGGCGTAGAGAGCATACAGTATATCCGTGTAGAAGGCGCGGCAAACCCTCATCTTTTGACAGATTTTATTTATGAAACTGATATATACAATACACGTCTTTGCTCATGGAAGATATTTCTAACAGTGATTGCTGTTAATTCAACCGCCTTTTTTTTTCTTCACATCATATGATGTTTATTAGTTACTCATCTTCGCTGCTGCTCCTCCTTTTTCGACAGCACCTACGTGGATTCGACTTTGGTACTTTTCCATCGGTATCACTTGAGTTGGAAAACGGATTTGCGACACATAAGTCAATGCTACCGATGACTTTTACCGATTTCCTTAACGAAGGAAGATTTTTTCGAAGCCGTCTTGAAAAATTTCTTTTCTACTTGTATGTACGTACATTCTTGAAGCAATGTTAAGTAGAGATTTAAACGTTGACGTAACTGACGCAATGGTTTTCTATCGTTAAAAACCACTTGGAAGAAGAAACGTTACAAAAACTGTCACAGTGATTAAATCTGGATGTATTAGTTTTCTCTTGTCAGAGTGGATGAGCTTATTATAAAGGAGAGGGTGTTTTAAAAAGAGATAGAAAGAGGGACGAAGCTCTCAGAATTTTCAGATTTTAAAATCATGATGCTCCAGAGTTGTTTAACATGCAAACGTAATTAATGTATATATGCAGGGATGGCCACTTTTCACACTGTCCAGACTTCAGATTTAGATACCGGCCAATTCGCGAAGAATCCAGACTTAATGCATTGACCGCACGTAACGTAGGGTAACAAATCCTTACGAGATCGAGATAGCCATTGTCTTGTAATACAGTGAATAATCTTTAGGATGCTGTTCCTAAAATGTTTCCGTTTACAGGTACGCTGGAGGACGTGAATTGTATATTTTCACGTCTGCCCACGTTACATCATGTATCTAGTGTAGAGGTGGATATCCCTTCCAATATTTCTCGGTTATCCCTCAATAAAATGTACAGTATTTTTTGCTCTGATATTGTAATTACGTAAACATTAAAATTACACATATAAATGTGTGATTCGATTCTGAGAACCCCATACTGAGTGATTTTTATTTTATGACGAGTCTCTCTATTTGTTATGATAAGAGTGATAAATCCTATTGCTATGCAATAACCACTGATCGTTTCTGTTAGTTCGATAAATTTTGTTCGTTATATACGGTGAATTTATTCAGTTTACTAGTTGTATATATTACTGCCAAAGCCCGAAATTGGCCGATTCGCGACCGGGCCGTTCACTTCGCGAATTGGCCAGTTTCGTTAAATGTTGACCCGGCCTGTTCGCGAAGTGACCGGTGATCCCAGGCCAAAATCATGATAACAAAAGACATGATTCGGGATAATCGTCAATTTGACGTATTTTTTCCGTGATAATTATGTCCATGTTAATTATGACAACCCATCAAACCGCAGTCACGATGCGGTAATCATCTCCCCTCCCCCCCAAAAAAAAATTGGCAGAAAAAATTATAAACTATATATATATAATTAATTTTATATTTTTTGCTCACAGATTTTACTTTTTGTCTCTCGTCAGATGGAGCTAATCCAATTCGACTGCTATATATAGATATATAATCACACGTTGGTAATTAAAAAAAAATTATTTGGCTCCTACCGGGCCGTCGTACATTAGCACATCGAGCTTTGGCCAGGGATCTCCTACCACATCGCGAACTGGTCACATTTGGCAGTAATATATGTAAACATCAGACGAGGGAGACACCAATTTCGATTGGTAAGGTGATAACTACAGTTTATGTTGTCACAGGGAGTTTTTCTCTATTAAAGTAATGAATAAATGAGATAGTGGTGTAATTCGCGACACCCGAAGACCGGCTGTCGTGAATTCTACCACAATTAACACGTTTAAAATAAATATTATATTCATATTGGGATAAATTGAGAATGAACCTATACTTGAATGAAGACAACCACGATTTCTTAGGTGGGTAGTGTCGGGGCATACGCAGGATCGACCTTTGGAGAGGGACACAATAAGCTTGGGGTATAGGTAATAGTGCACTTAATTTTTCTAATCGTTTTTTTTTCTCACGAAAATTGCTTTTTTGGGGTGGGCTATTGAATTTTTAAAAAAGTTTGACGCTGGGGAATTTTTTTTCAGACACCTCGTTGGGCAGTTTGCTTGATGTTAAATTTGTATTTGTGAGCGATGGGAAAACTGGGTAGATATAAGGCGATTGAAATGTTGTTTTTGCCTATAAGCATGTCGATATCTGTGAAGAAAGCCAACATTGAAAGACCGATAATTTTTTTTATGTCATTATGATTTAATATGTTTTTTCATTTCAATTAATTTGTATGGCATCCCAAGTGTGCTGCACAAGTGAGACTCATGTAGTCTCTAAATACAATTAGTTTTAATAAGATTGATTAAGATGAGTTTAAATTATCATCACACTCCTATATGTGAGGTGTTGGCTTTTGCTACATAGAATTAGCCAAATTACAATAGCATTGCAACAACAAAAAAACTCAGACTCATTTACGCCCAATGCAGTGCAGTATTAATGCAATGTTATTAATATTTTTATTTCTCCACGTATTTAAATTTTGGCCAATAAATGCTTTCTCACTCATGTTTTGCATAAAAATACATACTGTCAATCCTCTAAAGACTGAAAAAAAAAACAACACTCAAGTGTGAAACAGCATTTAATTTAGGTGCTTGTTATAGAGATACAAAGAATACAAAAAATATCGAAAAAAAATTGAAAATTCTGCAGAAACATCAATTTTAAAAGAAAAGTGATATTTAGTGATATTTGCTATCATTAAAATACTTATTTAGTGATTCTGATCAATAAAATGCCTAATTCATTTGGAAATTATACGTAATTGTCAGTAGAAATTATGAATTGTTTCACATTTTTCAGACTTACCAATTTCATCTGGATTTTATTAAACAGCATAAAAACGCCGGTAAAAGTGCTAAATGTATTTATGCGTAATCACCGATTTATCACTTTAACTGCTAACATATATAGCATACAAAGAATACACGGATATTGTGTTTGCCAGGTTTTCTTGTTAAAGCATTTTTATAGATAAATAAAATTTTGATATGATAATGATCACGCAAACACACACATTTAAGAAATATAATTTCTAACAATATATAGTCTATAAAAATGCAACATCTACTACTAGTGGTTACGGCTTCTTTCATCTCAACCGCCGTGGAAGAAAGGGTTCTGCTACTTTCGGGAGCGTTTAATCCCACCTTCGACTGTTACTTATAACATACAAACATATATACAAGCATATACAGAAACACATTCAACATACACTTTTGACCTCAAGGGACATGCCTGGGATAGTCCAAGTCTGAGACTTTGCACTGAAAATATTGATGGGGTGGGGGGGGGGACTTCGGCTACTCCCAAAGGGATAGTATTCAGCCTCACCCAGAAAGTGAAGTACAGTGGATTTTTCTGAATCTCACATGAGCCATTTTCATTTGACAATTAGGCATCGAGTTGCATATTCTTCGTCATACTTTTTAGAATAATAAAACATAAAAACATATGTAATGGAAGTTGATATTTTTTAATTATGACATACAGTTTTCTCATAGAAAATTTAATCACAAGGCAATTTTCTCTCTAGATTTCCAAAATTACTATGTTAGGTGTTTATAAGTTTTGAAGTCCTCTACTGATGAATCCGATGTATTTCTTTGATTCAGATGTGATTGCGGGGCATTTTCTGGAACCTAATTCAACCGCATAACATTGGGGTTACCCTCATAATTCAATGAACTGATACTTAGAAGTTATGAGATAATGTTTCTTAAATTTTTCACGCCTTCCTTCATGGGATTATTCTAAATTGTTTTACTGGAAACAAAAAATAAACACATACTCTAAATACGTAGAAATATGAACATAATTAGTTCAAGCTCTAAATTATGCTTTTAAAAAACGTAGCCATCACGACTCGGAGGAATATAGGGCCAGGGCCGTCTTAAGAGCATCATGGGGGGGGGGGGGCTCTTGCCAAGAGGTTTTTCCGAGAATTAAATATAGTCATCTCGGATCATTTGAATATTTTTTTCGCAAAATACTGTATATTTTGGCGGCAATTTGTAGCAATAATTTATTTCCACACCCTTCAGCAATTTTAGCAGTAATTATCAAATTGAATTATAGCAATAAATTGCGATTTTTGATCAAATTTAGTGATGTCCCGTATTTAATATCGCACTTCTATGCATTCTACGCGATGTTATATGAAGCTATAATTTTTTATTTAAACCCATATGGATGTTACTAATATCAATTACAACGGCTGAATAATTTTATCAAGTTTGTTTTAACTGTTCATTAATAAATGATTACACAAATGTGAAAAGTTAATGTTGCGATTCATTAATGCATTTTTTTTAAACTTAGCCGGATAGTCGCGAGTCAGTCAAAAGTCTACTGTACTTATAAAAGCAATAAAATATTATAGTACTTATAAATACTTTATGTACTATAAGGACGCCTGGCAGTCGAGTGGTTAGGGAGCTAGCCTCTGATTGCGTAGGCCTGGGTTCGGGCATGGAGATGTCTACTAATACTAACAAATATCCCTGGACGAATCATGCTGATCCCGTGGGAACACGTGAAGATCACGTTACTAAAAATTATAAAATTAAAATTTTCTGTTTCTCGCCCTTGTCTCTCTGTGAGATGTTTTCCGGAAAACTCATTATTTTTCAGTTTTAAAAATCGCCGCCGTGTGGTCATCGCGCTGTGAGGATCCAGGTTCGAATCACGTTGGCCGCCATGTGGTTGTTTGCTAAATTGCGGGTTTTGCTTTCTGCGGGTTTTAAACTTTGAGGCGCGAATGGGATAGTCTATCATCTGAAAAATCTCAGGCAGACATTCAACACGATACTTACAGAGCATTCCACTTTAAAAATATGGAAAACATGGCAGCACCACTGGAACACAAAATAATCATAACTCAGACAACATAAATACGTTACGGCCACTCATGCACTCACGTTTCTGCATGTAACCAGTCCGTTAAAAATTCTCCAGAGATGCATGCATGGTTATGCGGTAAACGCGTTTTATCTCTCGCATCACACAGTGCATAGCAGTGCGTTGATGGCATATCTCAATTTATAAATCAGCGGGAGAAGAGATCCCTTTGTTTTTGGATTGGCCAAGTCTTTTTCGTATTTATCTATCTTCAGTGACCGACGCAAGAAGGAGGAGGAGTGGATACGACTAACCTATTCGTCACTAAGGAATCAATTGATTTCTTGGTAGCGAAAATTTATGTTTTCCGTCGGAGTCCGTTCGAGAAATCTCGGGAGAATACCATACATACCCCGGAAAACGTCTTTCTTTCGTTCATATCGCGAAGAAGCATCCACAAGAAAAGCAGAATGCTCGAGAAGAGAAGCTCGGTACCTTCTACGATTTCTCTCTCTCTCTCTCTCTCGTCTTATTTATTCTCCAGAGAGTCACAAAAAATAATAATCCTACAGAAGAAGAAGAAAATGATGAAACACCATCCCAAAATGCATCTCTCTACACACGGCCAAAAAATATCGATAAATAAATAAATAAGAAATGGTTGACCACTTCTCCAGAAAATCGAATTTCGAGTAAACCAAAAAGAACACTTTCGTCGTCATTGAAAGAGATTTTCGAAAGAGAGAGAAGTAAATGGATTCTCGTACACATTATTTGTCCGAACGTGGTGTGTGTGTGTTTTGCTCCCTCGTGACTGCACATATATATACTCGAGAAGTATCGGCGATATGTCCATATCGTTTATTTTTGTAAAGAAATATCTGGTTTCAATATGAGCGTTTATTCATCGTGAAAGAATCTCTGGCAGAAAAGAAAGAAAAAATATTAAACATGTAATACAAAAAAGGACGTGAACTCACTCGCCCATACGAGTCCATCTTCACACTTACCTATTCTGTCGGTTCCACTGATGGATCGTAAACAACAAGAGAATCTCGCAAATTGAATCTGCTCGCTCAAAACGGAAGAAAAATAGCCGAGGAGAGTTCTTTCGAACGCCGTCGGTGTCCCAACGTGAATTTTGAAAATAAAAAAATTCCAGCCGAGCCGATTCACTACCGTTAGATCGAGGAGGATCGAACCTGGTTCCATTTGCCAGATGGCTTGTGTTACGCGTGTCTTTCTTAACCCTTTCAGTACTACACTATGAAAGAGTTATCGTGAAAAAAAATCTTTGGTAGGTCATTTTAGTTCTAATTTTGAGGCCTAAAAACAATTTTTTTTTCAAAAAAATTATTTAGTACACAGTGATTTAATTAACCTGATACTTGAACGTTTCGTAAGTACTACGCGCCTGCAGTAAAAAAAATTCCAATTAAAAATTATGTTGAATAATAGATATTTCTTTATTTTAATTACAAAGAAAGCCATAATTTGTTTCATATGCATTTGTTAGGGATCATTTTGTAAAAACAATGTTTTATTGCATTACAATCTAATACAGTAAACACTTTTACAGGGCTGTAAACACTTAACTGAATTTTATTGATTCTCATTTTTTAAAAGACCAACACCTGTGCTGTCATCTGATTATCGTAAATACAGCCTTTATACTACAAAATACCAACACCCAACAACGTATGTAAGGTGGGGGGGGGGGGGGGTTAAAAAGTTTGTGGCACACTTATTTTAGTAGATTGCGTAATCTTATCAAATTCTCGACGCTTCTCTGATGAGGTTATCTGAGGCAGCAATTCCTATTTTCCAACAACATTTTATAAAATTTGTCACATACCACGACAATCTTGCCTCGTCTTCCACGTACTTCACCCCACCTTTCGCCACTACCACCACTACTACTACCCAACCGTGCATACAACTCTTGCGGAATTTTCAACGAATCTGTACTTGCCGGAACGTTTTGTGTGCATGTATGCGTGGCCTGAACGTATTCGTGTTGTCATAGTTAGGCTTGTTTCGTGTCGTTGCTGGCTATATTTTGAAGATGATAAATGTTTTAATTTTCATGTTATGTAAGTATCATATTGAAAGCCTACCTACTCTATGCAGAAAGATTTTTCAAATGGAAGACCGGCTCGCATTCGCTCCTCAAAATCGGAAAACAACAGAAAACCAACTTCAGCCGACCGCCACTGTGCCACCATCGGGGTTCGAACCTGGATCTTTGCTATGAGTTTCCAGCACAATGACCACAATCTTCTACTAGGTCCTGTCAGCCCAGGAGATTCAAACTCAACCGAACTATAGTGTGCTAACTACATGTTGCCAGGCGGCCTGTTTATTTCCTCTTGTACCAAGTTCGTTCTTCTTTGTATACAGACCCAATCTCCAACTTCGACCACAAACTATTCACAAGAGAAAATGCTCTCTCAATAGGTGTCAGACTTTCTGAAAGACGCAGAATGAAAATTATTAAAACATTATCATTATTTTACTTGTTTTTTAATATAATTATCATTTAATATTTATTGTGTTTAATTTTTAATTTCTATAGTCTCTGATATTTTGCCGTCTTTTTCTCAATTCTTCTATTTAATCCTCTGCTGTAAAAATGTTTATCGACTGAGATGCTTTAAAAAAGCACAGATTCTCGGATTGGATTCGAATAAGAAAGTCGGATCACTTTCAGCCAGTTGTGGTTGAATCCACAAATGAGTAGAACAGCTTCGTTTTGGCAATCGTTCAGCAAACAGGCCTCATACTAAGTTGAATTCTGCTGTATATAAGATTTTATGTTACTTGTTTCTAATATTTATTTTTCAAAGTTTTATGTTACTTTGTTTTAGTAAAATTTCCAGATATACCCAATTACCCATCCTTCGGGAATTTTTCGATATCTCTCCGAGATGTGAAGCGGGGTGTGTCCGGTCCTTCAATGTATGTAGAATCAGAAGATGTGCAAATTGTCTTGGAAGGATTGTTAGTTTGCGAGGGCTCGTCGGATTGTGTCTATTTGGAGTCTAATTGCCAAAGAACATGACCAATATACCTCCAAAGTGGCCCAAGCGCGTATCCAGAGGGGGGGGGGGCGATAGAAGCGATCGGCCCTCTCTGGCATGAGAACCGCATGCCCGCCCAAGAACCGCATAATATTCCGCGCTGAATTGGAATCTGAAGATGTCTGTATCGCGTCTATTGATTGGTACCTTCCATTAGCCGCTTCGGTGGTCGAGTGGAGATAGTGACGGATTCGCATCGCGAGGACCCGGGTTCGAACCCCACCTTCACCACAGTGGTGGTCGGCTGAAGTTGGTTTTCTGTGGTTCCCAACTTTGAGACGTGAATGCAAGCCGATCTCCCCGATAAAATCTCCCCTGTCTCGCCACAGACAACAACAGCGCTACAAATGTTCAATCATTTTTGCACAGGCAGTGGTTCCCCAATACTACGGAAAAAATAATCGGCAATGGCAATGATTGTAAAAACGAATAAAATAACACAAAGCCTTAGTTACTGCCCAATAAACAAGGGGATACGCATGTTTCCTACGCATTTCTAGTCGTTGCGCACACCCACCATGCATTTGCGGTGGCACGCAAGACTGCTACTTATTTCTAGGGTACTTGAAACTAGTAGAGGTTGGAATCATTGGCATGGTCTATTATGTATATATACGGACTTTGATCTCT